>NW_020874373.1:5000-10005000 GCF_003935025.1 Abrus precatorius | reverse complement strand
CAATTTTTTATTGCCAAAGTAGTGTTGAAGTTGTTTATACAAGGATAAAAAAAATAGAGATATTTTCATGTAAGGATTAAAATAAAGTGTGAACTTGTTTCATATGGAAATTAAAATAGAAAAAAATATTAAATATAGAGATTGAATCTAACACTTCTGCATAATTTTTTTGTAAGTAGAAACTAAAATGTAATTTTATTTCTTATAAAAGCATAAACAAAAAATAATAATAAGTGTTGGGCTAATTTTTTTAATTTAAGCTCAATATTGTAAAAGATACAATATGAGAAAAGTACCTAAAAAGTGACTACCAGTCGAGTTTTGCCTATAAGATATATAAAAATATGAATCTTTGAATGATTCAAGAAAATTATAAATTTAGGATAAAAGTCTCCGCCGCCAATGGAACACATTTTTGTTTACATCACCGTTATTATTTTAAGTGAGCAAAAAGTTATAGTAATTACTTTAAAAATAATTATTGAGATTATCATAAATCTATGCACGTATAAAACTTTTTAAAATTATTATCTTGTTTTTTTTATAGAAGCTCTATTTTCCCCTAAGCGAATCTCTTGGTAAAAGAATAGTTCAATTTATTGATCACAGTTATTAATATTTGATTTCTTTATATTTTATTATTTTAATGCTGGAGTAATAGTACGTTTTTCTAATTTTTTTTATTAATAAACATGTCATTAACCGAATTCATGCACACGAGAAGGTAAATTCGTTTTTTTATTTTTTCTTCTCTTCCGTTTAGTCGAGTTAATTAGCTTTAGGAGTACTCATAAACAGTCTGCTCCAATGCAAATTAGCAAAACTGAATCCAAAAGGAAATCAATTTTTTTTATTGAATTAGATTAAATTTTAAACTCGGATTTAAATATTATTAAATTCAATTCAAAATAAACATATATACATATATAATCTTATTTATGAGGGTATTAGATATTACTATCAATTTTAACCATTATCTTATTCTATAAGCTACGTCCAATTGTTCAATTATTTTGATATTTTTAGCTCTTGTTATTTTTAATTATTGGGTGAATAACATGTCTCTTTCGTAAAAGATGGACTGGAGGGATTATAAAACGGAATTGTATATCTATAACAAAGTTACAAATTGTTGGGAATTATTATTTGCACTACTTTTTTTTTATTATTCATACCTTTTTTTGTCACTTCTGATTTGAAAGTATAAAATTATTTTAGAAAATAAATTTTAAAATTAATTTGTAAATAATCTTTAAATTTTAATTTTCAAAATATATTAAATATGCTTCTAATAATTAGATAAAAAAAAGGATGGTACAACTTACAAAAATGACTGGTACAAAAAAAAGCTAATAATTTTTTTTAAAATGTGATTTTAAATTATTTTTAATTTAAGTATGGAAAAAATGTTATTGATAAGACAGTTCGTGATTTTAAATAATTTAAAATTGTTTTTCATTGAACTTAGAGTAAAATTATAAGAACTAAATAAATAATTTAACAAATCATTTATGCAAAGAGTTCACCCCACTTCCACGTGCAATAGATTTTGGTTTTGGTTGTGACGTGGCAAAGATTTAAGAAACGTGATTGGATTAGAAGCCCATATATAACGGAGACTGTCTTGTAATCCACGGCAATCTTTGACTGCTACAACCCAGTTTTAGGGCAATAAAAAAAGAGGGGTTGTTACCGTTCTTTGGGTTGAAAATGAAAGTAGTAATTAAGAATAAAATTTAAATATTGTATTACAGGTTTTTCCATCAAAACGTGCATTTTACTTCAGTAATTAAAATATATAATGATTATCGAGATAAATGCTGATATTTTTTTTAAAAAAATATCATTATCAGTTATAGTAATATATATTTTTGTTCAAACATAATTAATTATGCTTGTTATTAAATGAAAACAAGTAAAATTAATAGTTACTTTAATATGTTTACAGAATGAATATATTTTGTTTAATACCTCCGCCATTCTATTTTTTTTGTTGTTGTTTCTTATTCTTATTTATATTTCAAACTTTTTATTATTAGAAAATATAACATTAATTTGATTTTTCTAATTATATACTTATTTAATATTACGATTACATATATATAATATTTGGTATAACTATACCTTTTCATCCATTGCTTCTTTTTAATATCAAATAGTGAGTCTGTGAAAAATTAATGAAAATAATTAAATAAGATAGATGAATTTTAAATAAAAGCATTTTAAGTAAAGTATAATAAAAATATGTTAGTTAAAAAAAATATTTTTTCTTCTTTTTATCGTTAACCTTCTAAAAAACCAATTACATTGCTCATTGTTTTTCTGGAATTCAATGGGAAGTTTCTGAATTTTATAGAAGTGGGGACCTATCTCTCTCATATTTATCTTTACAGGCTGTAAATTACTTTTCTTTTTCCAGTTTTTGTATTGTTTGTGCTGTGACTGCAATGCATGTGTGGACAAAATCTACCTCTGCTCCTACTTCACTTTACTCTTCTCCAACAAAGGATGGAGGGGCAAAAGTTTTGTTGCTCAGCTCCTTTATCTTCTCTTTATTTACATAGAAACTTTCATGTACATCAAAAGGAGAAAGAAATAAAATGACAATTTTATATTTATAAAAATTATAACTAATTGCTGTATATTTCTTTCTTCTTCTAAAATAGCATATTACAATTATACACAAAAGTAAAATTAAAAATATCAACGAAAGTATGAAAATAACTTTGATTGAGTAAATCTTCAAATTATTCTTTTAAATGTTACAAAGTCACTACATTGGATTAACTTTTTAAGCATAAACAATATTTTTTGTTTCTCTTTATAAAAATTAAAACAACAACCCAAAAAGATAAGTTTATGAATGCACTTATTTATATTTTGATGGACAAATTCAGAAAAGTTTTAACAAATTTGCATAATGACACAGTAATCTTTGAAATTTTATTTTAACAGCTCTACCTTAAATTGATTTGCTTTTTGGGATTTTTCAAATTTGAAAGCATGCTAAGAGATGTTTGAAAGAACTTTTATGGTATGAAATTTTAAGTTTGTTTAGATTTACGACTATTGTATATCTTTTTAGTTAATTATCTAATAAATCTTATGAAAAAATATTAAAATAATTTTTAAATATAAGAATGAATAAAATCTCATGTGATAATTTTTTTTACGCAAGAGCTTAATGCTCAAATATACCCTAGTAAGTGAAAATAATTTCATTATGTTATCAAACATTAATTTACATAAAATAAAATTTATCATTTTTAAAATTACTGTGAAAGAATTTATAGTTTTTCTAAACAATAGTGAGAGGCTAAGAGGTTTGCAGAAAACAACTGTCTGAAAATAAAAACATGTTAACAGTTAACTGCTACCCCATGAAAAAAAAGAAAGAAAGAAAAACTGCTATATATATTTTTTAAAGAAAAACATGTGGAATCCTATCAACACTCTATAAAAAAATAGTATATATAAATAAGATTGGATTTTTTTTTGTGTAAAAATTCCACATTTCCTAAGAAAACAACCTTTCATTTATATCGGCATAATTAAGTACATTTTTGGTGCTGGAAACACTTGATGAACACTCGAGTTAGAGTTTATGCTGCCAATACTTGATCAGAAAGTTTGGCCAAGTTTGATTTTAGAAAAAAATATATCAATTTTTAATGTAATTTCTTTAAAATAATTATTCCATTTCAAATTCAAGTTTAATACAAATTAATTTCATAAAATTAAGTTTGTTTACACCCGGAATCCCGGATACATATTAATTATCCGTCATTTTAAAATAATTAACAGTATTTACAAATATTATTATATAGGAAATTGTACCTTTATTTAAAACAGCTATATTTATTCAAATTCAAACTTGAGATTACGATATTTATTAAAGTAGTATTCATTTTATTGAAAATATATAATATTTTATTTATTTTTTAAATAATTAAAATAATTTTAAAACTCATTAACTAATATGTTTAGTATATTCGTTACCATAACTTAAAATGTTGATAATTTACCTTTTTTAATGTATTTTATTATTAAATAAATTTTATGTAAAAATTAATAAATAAAAAAATAAATTAAATTTTTTTCGATGTTTTTTTATAATTCACATAAATTTTTTAAGCAATAAAAAATTGTTAGTAATATTTTAAAAAAAATTAATTTGACGTTTGGGATACATATGAATAAGCCCATTGGACTATGGATGTGGTTTAGAATCCATTTGATTCCTGGGCTAAGCCCTTTTATCTTTTCCTAAAGACCCACTCACCTAAAAAGTGAGAGGAAAAACTATCAACTGAAATCGTTTGTCGAAACATTAACGACTGTTTGTTTGACATTGTTATGGTATAATTTTATTAATTGTGATTGTTTTCAACTGATGAACAAATATTAAAATTATTTTTTGAGGTTTTTTTTAAACACTCTGCATAATTATTAGATGTTTTCTTTAAACTTTTTTACTTAACATATTTTTTATAAAAGGAATACAATTTGCCTTAAATGAAGGGATACATTTTCGCGTGAAAAACCAACATGTGTAATTCACTCAACAAACAAAGCTTCGAAAATATTGGCAGAAATTTATTTGGATTGAAGACAAAGGTTTGAAACTCATAAAACCACATGTTTTAAAAAATTGGTAATAGAGAGAGAAAAAAAAAAGAGAAGGAAAAATCATCAATGGCAATACAGCCAAATCAACCAAAATGAACAAAATTTTACGAACACTTAGAAATTGAGAAATCCTTACTTTTCAAATGGAAAAGGTAGGCCTGATATTATTAGTAGGTTTTTCATACTAAGTTATGATATTCATTTCCAAGAGTTGAGCCACCCCACCATTATGCAAACATAACATAATGTTAATATTCAAGTTAACTAAAACTAATTAAAAAATACATTTATTATCTTTTTATATTATTGACACAATAAAAATTTTTGGCAAAAATATTTTAGTTTAAATTTTAATGATTAATATTGCTACTATTTTTTTTATGTGGAGAAGAAAGTGTAAAAAAACAAAACTCTTTCCAAAAGTTTACACTATCCAAATAATCATATATATATATATATATATATATATTTATATATATATATATATAATCAGATTAGCAAGAGTGGATCAAGGAAACAAAAATATGTAGATTAAAAGACTGAAAGGAAAGTAGGCAGTAGCAGGACTACTAAATGATATGCAGAAATTAAAAGTGCAGTATGTAAAACAGTTAGCTCATAAAGAAACTAGAACGGTGGTATAACCAACACAGATCTAGTGAAGGGAGAAGAGAAGAAAGCCGGAGCGACGGTAGTCCGAACAGGACCGGCTAAGAGGGAGAAGAGAGGAAAATAATTTGAAACAGCAAATTTTATTGAAAGATCTCAAAGAAGAAGAAGGCTTACAAGAAGTTTTTCTCTCAGAGCTTCTCTCAAACAAGATTTTATTCAAAGTTTTAATTCTAATGATATCTATATTTGGAATATCGATGGATTATCTGAATATAATATCATTGCCAAACTTCAAAATATGTCGGTTGTCGCTATGGGCTATTTTACTAACCAAAATATGCCTGAAGACACCATTGTCTATATTCTTGTTGCTGGTTTTACTGGCCAACTCAAAGGTTGGTGGGATAATTATCTCACTGAAGCTGACAGAGATAACATTCTCTCTGCAGTTAAAATTAATGATAAAGGAAAAACCATTGTCAGTGACAATGAGCATCTCCCTAATGCTGTGTATACGTTATTATACATAATATCCCAACATTTCCTGGGTGATCCTTCTCTTTGGAGGGAAAGATCTGGTGAGTTACTTTCAAAACTCAAATGTGATTCCTTAGAACATTTCAAGTGGTATAAAGATACCTTTATGTCTAAGGTCCTTACTAGGGAAGATTGCAACCAAGCCTATTGGAAAGAAAAATATCTTGATGGTCTTCCTAAAGCATTCGGAGATCTTATTAGAAGTAAACTCCGAAGTCGTTCTCCTACTGGAGAAATCAATTATGATAATTATGATTATGGTCAACTTACTGCTATCATTATCCATAGCGGTATTAAAGTCTGCCAGAAAGATAAACTCCAAAGTCAACTTGCTAAAGAAAAAGCTTTGAGCAAGAAAGAATTAGGGTCATTCTGCGAACAGTTTGGTCTTCCATCCTGCTCTCCCAAAAGGAAGAAACATGCCCCTAAGAAAGAGGCTGTAGAACCTTACAAAAAGCCCTATAAGCGCAGGTACAATAGAAAACCCAGTCCTAAGAAACAAGGGGATAATGTCATCCCCACCAATATTCCCAAAAAACCCAGAACAGGCGTAACCTGTTACAATTGTGGTAAACTTGGCCATATTAGTAAGTATTGCAGGCTAAAGAAAAAGATTAGTAGCCTCAATCTAGAGCCTTCTTTAGAGGACCAAATCAATAATCTCCTGGCTAATACCTCTGATGAAGAGGAAGATTCTAATAAAGAATCTGAAGAAGAGATCAACCAAATTCAAAATGATGACCAAGCTTCTTCTTCTGACAGTGATGAAACTCCAGAAATCAATGTTTTGACAAAAGAACAAGATCTTCTTTTTGAAGCTATAAGCTCTATTTCGGATTTTCAAGAAAGAAAAGAATTTTTAAACAAATTCAAAGAGGTTTTAGAAAATAAACCTAAACCTAAAGAATATTTTACTTCAAACAAATTCGATATTACAGATATTTTCAAAAGATTAGAAAAGAATTCTAATATTAAACCAACCACTATTCAAGATCTCCAGATTGAGATAAATAATCTCAAGAAAGAAATCAGAGAAATTAAAGATCAACAACAAATTCACCAAGTTATTCTTTCTCAGTTAGATGATGATTCTGACATTGAGAAAGTAGAACTTCCTGAGGATAATGATTCTGTAAAGGTTGACTCTGGTAATCCAGAAGAAACTTTTATGTGTTTGATCAACAAGGTCAAAATACAAAAATTTTACATTAATATCAGAATCGTTATTGATGATTTTGTTCTTGACACTTTGGCCCTTTTTGATACAGGTGCTGATTCAAATTGTATTTTAGAAGGTTTAATTCCTACAAAATATTTTGAAAAAACCTCTGAAAAACTCAGCACTGCTAGTGGTTCAAAACTGAAAATTAATTATAAGCTTTCTAAAGCTGTAATTGAAAATCAAGAACTTAAGATTGAAACAAACTTTCTTCTTGTTAAAAATTTAAAAAATGAAGTGATTTTGGGAACACCTTTCATAAAAGCTCTTTTCCCTTTGCAAATTTCGAAAGATGGTATATCCACTCGACATTTAGGGAAACAAATAACCTTCAAATTTTCTAATAAGCCCTTTACAAAAAATATTAATTTTATTCAAAACAAAGTTAATCAGATTAACTTTTTAAAAGAAGAAGTTTCTTTTGCTAATATTGAAAAACAATTAGGTAATTTTTCACTTCAAAAGAAAATCCAGTCTCTTTTAAACAAAATCCAAACTTCTATATATATATGAAAGAATTTTTTTACACCGGTATAAATCTAAAAACTCATACTGAATTTGAACTTTTCATTTAACTTAAATCTAATGGATTACAATATAATTTTCTATTTATATATTTATAATAAAATTTATATTTTTTAAAATTTAGAATGTTTAGAGTCACTTTTATATATAAATAAAAAATCTATATATTATTTTATACATTTATAATAAAATTTATAAAAAAAATGCATTAAATGAAAATTAATTATAATTAATTATAATATTTTTTATAACTCATAAATTAAAATTATATTTAAGTAATACTTATTATTTTCAATTATAAAAAAATAATATTTTCTTTTAGTGAGTAAGGGAGCTAACAGCCCAAAAATCAAAAATCACATAATGCCTGCAGAGGTAGTGGCTAACAAATGGTGAATAAAAATAGGAGACAAATCATGAACATTTAGATTCTCTTATAAGAAACGATGTTTAGCTAACAGATCTGCAACTAGATTGTCTTCCTTACCAATATGAATATATAAAGTTATCACACACAAAGCCGTTAACTCAAATATCTTTTGCACAAAATGAAACAAATGCTTTGACAAGGACATTCATTCTTCAACGAAGTGATTGTTTTTGAGAAATTGGATTCTATCAAAATGCGGGTACCTAAGTTTCCAAGACGAATTAGTTGAAGACATTGTTTAATAAACAAAAAAAAATCATTTTCAATTGTTAAAAATAAAAAAAATATTAATTCAATTGAATAAAAAAATTATTGCAATTGAACAAAAATAATTTTATAAAAATCTAATAAAATTCTTGAGTTAAAAGTTCTTGCAATTGAATAAAAATATTTTTATAAAAATTTAATAAAATTTTTGAGTTACATTTTAATCGCAAAAAAAATATATTTTATTTGAAGTTATATTCAAATTTGAGTGATATTGATTTAAATATTTTATTGATTAGTTTCATATATTTTATATTAACAAATTCACTTTAAATTACCTAATATTAAAGTTTATTGGATTTAATTATAATAATTTCCATAACTTACAAATTAAAATTGTATTTGATTCATATTAATTATTTTTAAATTATATTTTAGGAAAATTTATTAAAATTGATGATTATATTATGTTAAGAATAATAATAAAAAACTGTTATGAATGATATTTAATAAAAAAATATTAAAAAAAATTATATAAAAAATTTATTGTCAAATAAAATTGTATCTAATGAACGAAGATATCTTTACAAAAACTTAATAAAGTTCTCAAGTTACCTTTTGATTGAAAATAAAATTATATTTATCAAATAAAATTGTATCCAATGAACGAAGATATTTTTTAGAGTCACTTCTATATATAAATAGTAAATCTATATATTATTTTGTATTATAGGTAATATTTCTATTTCTATAGTAAGATTAATAAAGATTTATATCAATATTGACATAATAGAGATTACTCATTTTATAGATTCATTAAGGTAATGAAATTATTCAATTTCCTATCATGTTAATTATTCATAATTCTTTACTTTTTCTCTTAAATAAATTTTTAATTATTCATTATTACTTTATTGTAGGGATTTCAATGATGGGCATATTACTGACAATGTTGATAATACAAGATTTACTATTTTTTATAAATTAAAAAACTTTAAAAACATATCTAAAATTTTGACTACAACAAAATTAAAAAATAATATGATGAATATTATTTCTCTTATACTTTATTTTTCTTATTTTATTTTTAAATTAATTTTTAGAATGATGTAATTCGTTGTATGAATGATATATTGCTTAAAAATGATTGATATTATATTTCTTGTGCCATGGCAAGAAAAAAGTTTCTTTGACAGCTACAAAATTTAAATGTGAATTATATTATAAAAATGTTGAGTACTCAAGGTAATTGAATTATAACGCAATGTATTTTAATTTTTAAATTTTAATATTAAAATAAATTAAATTATATATTATTACCTTAATTTATATATATTACAAATTTTATCTTGAACTTGATGTTAAAGATTCTATTGATTTAACTATATTTGTTTTGTTTGATGAGATTAAATAATTAGTACAAATAAATTTAAAAGACTTTATTGCAACATTTGAAATTTTAAGTAAATGTTTTAAGATCTAACTCACTAAAAAATTTAATTAAATGATTGATTATATAAATAAAATATATTAAAATAAATAACTATTTTTATGTGATAATTTTGTTTAAGATGATGGTGAAGGGTTAAAATTGCTTACATAATTTTTAAATATTATAGACACTTCACATATTTTTTAAATAAAAATGAATACTTACTTTGAATGAAAGATAAAGTTTCATAATAAATAAACTTTTGAAGCAAGTAGTGAAAGTGATATAGAATATTAAATTAGAGTTTTATTATTTTCATTTATAATGTTTACAATATGATGATGAATAACTTTATTTATATTATTTAATATTTACATATTGAAAAAAAAAACTTTAAACAATATAAATATGAAAGTAAAAGAAAATAACTTGACAACAGGAACACTAAATTTTGTCAAATAAAAAGAGAAAATTAGTGTATAATTTATAAATTTGTAATATATTATTAAAATTTCTTAGATCAAAGTTTTAACTTAATAAAGATGAAAAATGTTGAACTTTTAGCAATAATGAAAAATTTAAAATATTGAACAATTTTATTGTATTATTATATAAATACATTTAAAATTTTGTAAATTTTAAAAAGTAAAATGCCACTAAATATTTTTTTTTTATAAAATAATTTTATTATGTTGTTATATATCTCTCTCTTACTTTATTATTATTATTAATTAATTTTGTTCTTATCATAACATTTGTCTATATTTTATATGTGACTTATAAATTTTATATTATATCCACATGTTTAATTTTAATTAATATAAAAATTAATTTTTATATTTAATAAAATTATTCTTTTCTTTTTTTAGTTTATATTTAAATCTTAGTTAAAATTTTTAAATATATAAAATTTGTATATAAAAATATATTTATTATATTTTTTAATGTAATTATATTTAATATTAATTAATATAATAAAATATTATTATTATATATGTTTTATATTTAAATTATAACTTTTATTTATTTTAAAATATCATAATATAATAAAAAATATAAACAAATTTGTATAATACAAATATATTTACTAATTTATAACTAAATTATTATCATTAAGATTTATAATATTTAAAGTCATATATAAAATAATTTTAATTATTATATTTATTTATTTTATATAATTTATTTTAAAAATAAATTAAATAATAAAAATAAAAATATATTTATATAAATTTGTGCAATGCACAAAAATATTTACTGATTATAAGTATAACATTATTAGACCTATAAATTGTATTTATATCAGCAAAATATTACACGAAATATGATAAACTTATCATGGAATAATGGTTAAGACTTAAATATTAATTTTTATTTTTATAATCACATTTACATTCAGTTTTAATTTTACTTCTCAAATTTTGGAAAATTTTAAAATAAACCTTATTATTAAGACACACAATATGTATTAGTATTAATTTGGAATAACTTAACATGTCTAAGCATATTTTAGTAAATAATAATAAAAATATTTATAAATTTATAAAAATAAAAAAGAGATTTTAGGTTATGAAAGATTTATATCGTACATTAGCGGTGAATGTATCTCTTAAGAAACGGTGAATCCAATTTTGCTCTTAGAAATAGTAATGAATGGATTAGAAGTAGACTCTGCCATGAAACTGAATGAATGGTGGATTCTTATATCCTCCAATTTTGCTTTTGTAAAAGGTGTATATTTTTTGAAAGCATTATTTTTGCATAAGTGAATGTCGCAACCGGAGGCATGACAGGACAATGATGACAATGAGTCGCCACCAAAGTTTATTAAAGAAAAAATATTGGAAAAACTTTTAATAAAATAATCTTCGAAATCGTGTTTGGGTTAGGAGTCGTTTACGCATAGGGAAGGTATTAGCACCTTAGGACGTCCGTTGATTAAAACGGTTATTTTCTAATTAATTGTGCAAGAATCATTTCAACTTTAAAAATTATTTATTTCATTTTTAAAGAAAATTATTGATGTTTTTTTCTTTTATTTTCTGATTTTTCATTTTTTTATCTTGTTTCTCATTTTTAACAAATTTTTTTAAGTTTTAATTATATATATATATTTTTTAGAAATACAATAAAAAATTTGAATTAAAGGAATGAATATATAAAAAATACTATAAAATATTTATAAAATATTATTCTTTTTTTATTATCATATTAAATAAATTTGAAAAAAAATAAAAAATACTATTTCTCTTTTATTTTCGTATTAAATAAATTTAAATAAAATATGACATGATTTTTTATTTTTCTTAAAGTAAGATTTTCTTTTTTTTGTATTTTTTATTTTTGAACAATGAACTAAAAATCTAATTGAGAAAGTGAAATATTTATAAAATATTATTCCTTTTTTATTATCATATTAAATAAATTTGAATAAAAATCAACCTGATTTTTTTTATTCTTAAGCAAAAATTCATTTTTGCATATTTTTTGTAAAGAACTAAAGAATTTAGTTTTAATTGGAAAAATAGATTATTTACAAAATATTATTCTCTTTTTTATTTTTTGAATTTGATAAATTTAAATAAAATTTAATTTAATTTTCTCTCTTTTTTTTAAGTATAAAATTCGTTTTCTATATTTTTTAAATAAAGAATTAAAAAATTAATTTAAATTAGGAAAATGGATTATTTATAAAATATTATTCATTTTTTTATTTTTAAATAAATTTTAACTTGATTTTTTTAGTAAATATTTATTTTTTTTAATAAAGAAACATAAAAATTTTAATTTGAATTGAGAGAAGGGATTAATCATAAGATCTTATTCCTCCCTCTCTTTTTTCCTTTCTGCCTTTTTTTTTTTTTTTACATCTTTGGGATTAATGAAAATAATCTTAAAACATTTTTTTATTTACTTATTCACCTTTTTTAAAATAAACATAGAAATTTTGTTTTTCTTTTTTATTATTCTGAATTGCTCATAGTTTAAATTTTTTTAAAAATAATTTAAACTTGAAAAAAAATAAAATTTTTTGGGACTTGATGGATCAAATTCCCGCTTCTACGTATCTCCCGTATGCAACGAAAGAATCAAAGTTGTCACGTAGTTCTTTTAAAAATTAGGTTTGTATGAGTTTCAAAAGTATTAATATTTTTTAGCTTGATTTTACTTTATTATTATTATTTTTATTTTTAAATCCACTCTTGCACGGGGTTCAAATTAGTATACGACTACTCGATAAACTCTTACGATCCAAACGATGTTGAAGGTGGATCCACTACTCTATCAAAATTACTTGGCCGTTGCGTAGATTTAAAA
Organism: Abrus precatorius; assembly: GCF_003935025.1. Taxonomy (NCBI): domain Eukaryota; kingdom Viridiplantae; phylum Streptophyta; class Magnoliopsida; order Fabales; family Fabaceae; genus Abrus; species Abrus precatorius. Next base: position 9,992,091 of record NW_020874373.1, on the reverse strand, counting down.
GCCTCTTTTATATATATATATATATATAACCAAAACGTCTTATCAATATTGGATTTTTTTTATATATATACAATAAAAAAATAAACGAGAAATATATAGAACAATAAAAACAAACACAAGAGCAAACAAAATAACAAGAAAATAATTATTGTTTGATCTAGGAATTTTTTTTTTTTTTGGAATTTGCATAGAAATTGAAATTTTTAAGATTTACAAAGAAAGAAAGAATTTTTAGGGTTTGAAAAATTTAAACTTTTATAATTTGTGAAATGATTAGAGTTTAAAAAAAGGTTCCTTTTTTAGTTTTTTGGTAAAAAAGGAATACTTGGGATTTTTAGGGTTTTAAAAAAATAACACTTTTGGGTAGAACATGCTTTAGGGTTTGCAAAAAGATACTTTTAAGGTTAAAAAAATGTTTAGGGTTTGTAAAAAAGGAATACTTGAGATTTTTTTTAAAAAAAATTATTTTTAGGGTTTGCAAAAAAGGACACTTTTGGGTAGAAAACATTTTATTACGTAATGACATTGGTTTTATTACGCAACCAATGCAAATGTGTGGCAGTTGTACTATTCATATTTATAAGTTTTTACGTTAGTGACCAGCAGAAAAGTGAAAGCCTTGGTAGAGCTATTGGGCAAAATGGTGAATTCTAGTGTTGAATCATAGGAAGAAATTGTATTAGCCTAAACAAAGCCTTGGTGAGAGGGGATTGAGGGGTGGCAGAGTGGTACAGTTTTTCGTATGAAGAGGTGGATTACTTAGTTAGAGAAGAAGGGCAAAACGAATTTGCAGTGCAAAGATAAAGGAGAATAGGACGACGGAAGGAGTGTAGAAGGCAAAAAATACCCATTATATAAATCATTTTAACATGAATTTCCCTCGAAATGATGAAGGAAATAACGAGGTTTATGTAGACTATGTGTATTTGAGTGAATAACCATAGTTCTTATAATCAAAGTAACCTATGTATTATTTATATATGTTACAGGTTGTTGTTGAGGAATGCAATGTGGATGAGGAAATGGGAAGTTCAGATGAAGTCGATATGCAGAAGGATGAATATTTCAATTTGAGTGATTTATGTAGCACTGAGATTAAGAGAATGAAATTTTTGAGTGTTGAGGAAGGTTATAAATTTTATAATGAATATGGAAAAATTAGTGGGTTTAGTGTGAGGAAAAATAAATGGGGTAAAAATAAGAATGGAGATGTTGTGTGGTAGCAATTTGTTTGTTCAAGTCAGGGTTTTTGACGAGAAATTTACAGATGTAACCCCAATCGACTGCGGGAGCACAGAGCAATTACTAGGTTTGGCTGTGAGGCAGAGATGAAGATACGTTTCGATGTATATAGAGAGTGCTGGGTAGTTTGTCGATTCTTTGATGATCATAATCATAATTTAGTTGATGAGAATTATTTTGGAATGTTAAGGTCACATCACAAAATGGATGATGGTAATGTTGAATAGATGCGTCGAATGAGGAAAAGTGGTATTCCAACCTGCAAAATATGTGACTCATTTGTTAGCCAAAGAGGAAGTTATGACATGGTTGGGTTTTGCAAAAAAGATATGTATAATCAGATTGAGAGAGATAGAAGAGGACAAGATGGGGATGTTAAGGAGGCAGAAAAATTTAATAAGGTTGCGCTTAAAGGATCCCAAGCTGTATTGGGGTCACAAGGTTGATTGTAAGGGGAGGTTGTTGCATATATTCTGGTGTGATGGTATGAGTCAAATTGATTATGACATCTTTGGAGATGTTGTTGCCTTTGATGCTACTTATGGGAGGAATAAATACAAATGTCCTGTTGTAGTTTTTTCTGGTGTCAATCATCATAAACAGACGTGTGTATTTGGGTGTGCAGTTGTGTCTAATGAAAAGGAATATACTTATATATGGGTCCTTCAATAGTTTATAACAGCAATGAAAGGTAAGTGTCCTAATTGTGTGATTACTGATGGTGATATATCAATGAGGAATGCCATCAAGAAAGTTTTCCCATCTGCTCATCATCGATTGTGTGGGTGGCATTTAATGAGGAATGTGATATGCAATGTTCGCAATGAAAGGTTTAGTAAATTGTTTAAAGAATGCATGCTTGGTGACCTGGACACTGAACAATTTAAATAGAAGTGGGTTTCTGCCGTTAAGGAGTGTCATTTGGAAGGTAATGTATGGGTTGAGAAATTATATAATAAGAAAGACATGTGGTGTACAACATACATTAAGGGTAAATTCTTTGCTGGGTTAAGGACAACCTCAAGATGTGAAGGTTTACATTCTCAAATTGGTAAGTAAGCAAAGTCAAGAAATAACTTGAGAGAATTTATGGAGAATTTTAAGCAATGTGTTGATAACATTCATAACAATGAAAAAGAATGAAATTTAAGTCAAGTTATGATCATGTAGTGCCTGTAAGTCATGCAGTTGAGTTGGATAAATTTGCAGCAATGGTATATACGAGGAATGTTTTTAAAGTCTTTCGGAAAATACTATTAAAGTCAGTATCTTTAACAGTTGTTGACATTATTCAATGTTTTTCATCAAGGACTTATATTGTTATAAAGTGTGGTCGTAGACTAAAACAATGGAATGTGTCTTTGGAACCAACAAAAATGGAGATATGTTGTTCCTATCTTGCAATGGAGTCTTTTGGTTTACCATGTCCTCACATTGTTGCAGTGCTAGTGTCCCTACAGGTTGACTACCTTCCAAGTTGTCTTCTGTTAAGTAGATAGACAAAATTGGCAAAGGGAGGTTATAAAGAATATGACAATGAAATGATAAAAAATGCTGATGAAAGGTCACTGCGGAGGAGTTAGTTTGGACTATTATGTGAGAGTGAAAGATCAGTGTTCCAGTTGCCTTGTCAAAGTTACCATGAGGTTTGTAATGTTAGAGAAATTCTGACAAGAGAAATGCAGTGGCTGAAAAGAAAGTATGGACATGAAGAGAGTGATTCAACTAATTATATCATCAGTGATAGTGGTGGAATTGATGTAGACAACCCCATTGCCAAAACAAATAATACGGTGGGTACGTGCAGTGGTGTTGTTGGAAGGAAACGCAAGCGTGTGACACGGTGTGATTGTTGTAAAGTTGTTAGTCATACTCAGCGTACTTGTCAACATGCCATTAATATACGTCAATCACTGAGGATGACAAATGATTGTAATTCTTCATCAAGAAGTGTGTGTTATGAAGAATATTTGTAGAGCTTAAAAGCTGGTAATAATATTAAATGAAATATGTTTATTGTTTTCAATTACTTGACGTGAATACAGTGGGAAAAAATAGTAATAGTAATATGTGTTTTCTTATAAATGTTTTGCAGGGGGTTTTAATTGTCCAAACACGATACCTGTTGAAGGAGAAGGACAATGTTGTTGAAGGAGAAGAAAGTTAATCAAATTAAAGTGTATTATTGTGACTGTTGTTAATTGATATAAGTGTGCTGTTTATTTACATTAGATTGTTAAGCTGTTATGTTATGTTCTATGTTCTATTTAGCAGTGGTGGTGTTTATTTGTTGTTTATAATAAGTCAATATGAGCTTTCGTAATATGGAAATTTATGACATAGTGGGTGTAATATGGCACACATTATTTATAAAATTGACATTATAGTAGTTAAGCACCATAAGACATAAGTAACTTGTTTGACGATTTTTAGGTTATGTGTTGACATAGATGTTGAAATGGTTGACACTGAATGAAGTATCATATGATTTTTGGTTGTGAAAAGATAAAATATTAATTTTCAGTCTGTGTAGGTACAATTTTGTGCATATGCCATATACGATTCAGGTGTTGTACATATGCTGGTGTTCGATGGACAGAGATATATACATATGTGTGAAAAATATATGATTGTTGTATTGTGTAGTATGAAAATAGTTATGTATATATATATACAAGGTGGAATGAAATTTGAAGAAAAGGATTGAAAATGACGTATGAAATAACCATGAGAGTTTTCATTGTTATATTAGGTACTTAGGAGTTTGGATTTGTTTAATCATTGTATTGATTGATAACACCCATATGTAGAAACAAATGTTGACGTCAGTTACTCTATTATTCTGGAACAAAATATGGCGTAAATTAGTACGTAATATTAGTAGAACTTGGTTAAATATAAACATAACCAAAATTCTCACTGTTCAGATTACATTACATAAACGATAACTACAAAAAAAATATGAATGTTTAGCAACCCAAAGTAGAATAGAGCTATGGAATGGTGGAATGGAATGATTTTTAAGTTTTGCATGATTGACATAATTGTTAAATGAAGATAGCAAATACCATAAAACATAAAACAAAACCATAAAACAATATAACAATATAAGGAGAAGAGTGGAAAGGGAAGAACAGAGCTATTTTCGTTTTGATACATAATCCATTCTATTCTGCAACCATGCATTGATATTTTAGTGCAAAATACATCAGAAAAATAACCCATCATAATACTGATACATACTGCAGCAAAAAGCCCATGCACCCAATAACTAAGAGTGCAAATCTATCCAAAATACAAGCAACCTAAAATCACCAATCATAACATTACTTACTGACACAAGCAAACATATTACAGCAAGTAAACATAATTAAAAAAGTAAATAGAAATTAAAAAGTTTTACAGTCCATTAAATTTAACAATAATCATCTTCGATATAGGTTCCATATTTGTTCAGTGTTTCTTTCCAACCAAGCTTGTATCTGATTGAAAGGATCTAATAACAGTGATAATGCTGTCCTCATCCTTACTTTGTTGTGATTGACCTATATAAAATTGATGTTACTGACCTTTGGAAATATGAGAGTAGTATTTCGACGAAGATATTGTGTCTATATATATATATATTCTTACCACTCCTAAGAGATTGGTCTGGAAGTCATAACCCATGGATATCCACTGAAGAACCCAAGTTGCTAAGTCAACACTACAACCAACAAAAACGATAATCATTATTTCTAATAAAAAATGTAAATTAACGGTTAAATTAGAAAAAATTAATAATCTCAAAAATTACCTATCACCGCAGTTTGGAATGCCCCTAGGTTCTACAACTGGCCATGAATCAAAATCGTCCTCACCACTTATCATTCCAGAAGAATAATAGTTTGAATGTAAAAGCAACTTTAGTTCAGCACACTACAAGACATTTTCATAGACAATATGTTTATTAAGGCAAGATAAACAATAAATGTTAATAATAATACCATGTCATGTGTTCTCGTCCTTGCTTACAATGGTGTTGATATTTTTTCTCCTTTCGTCCAAGTTATTGATGTCATGAAATGAATCAAAATAATAAACTTTTTTCTCCTTCACACTAATCACCATTAAATACCAGTAAGCGGACTTATGGATTGGCGCATATATCTGCGTTACCATTTAATATAGACGGTTAAGAGCACATGAACAATGCTTGTTAGCTATGGCAATGTTATGTATACAAATTATTTATTCAATTATCATTAGACTAACGTATGATAAGTGTGATGTTGGTGGCATCTAGTCAATCATATAATCATCTCGTAAATGGCCCAAGAATTCTCCTTCGATTATCAGATGCTGCGAACCAAAATTGTATAGGTATTAGGTGAAAATTACATTAGAGTAATATTTCAAAAACGATTGACGAACGACAGAGGATAAAGAAAACTTTTAAGACAGCTGTACCACAAATGAAAGAGGAAACAACCAATGTGTGATGTCCTGACCACATTGTTCTTGCATCCACATTGTTTTCATTACAACAAGATCAAATATCTGACATATTTAGTTATTCATAACAATTTTGTTAAGTCATGACTCTGGAGTCAGAGGAATTTGTATCGTCATCATGAAACATAACGATTAGCTATTGTTGTTAATGATGAACCCACCTTGTCGAAAACATAGTTGCCCGGACATAGGCAATGAAAGTCCCCTCTTGTCAATGGTATGGCTTTGTGCTGAAAAATATAGTTATTGGCTACTAATAGGACTATTAATCACTTTTCACTGACAGTTTAATACAAACATTGTTAAAATTATAGTTATTGGCACTCACCTCGTGTCTAGATCCTTTCCAAAGACAAAGGCCGATACTTGCATCTCAAATCTTGTCAAACTCATATCTCCTGTTACTTTGAATTTTGACTTTACAAACTGAAACGTGAGAAAGATATCACATAATAAATAAACATTAAACTATTTAATAACATAACAAATAATAACAACTATTATAATATGTACACTAACTGTTAAAAGACATTGATGTAATAAGTGTTATTACCCTAGGCAGAATGAATCCATTGGGTCTGCACATGAAATTTAAATTTACTTGTTCAGCAGAACTAGTTGGTGAAATTGTTGTCAGTTGACGACCTGTAACTTGGCTGCATCGTCCAAAAGGAATATTTGGACAACTTCTTCTACGCAATGCAGGTGCAGGTGGTCGCTGTTCATGACAATCTGATGACAACAACCTCTTTCGAACCACTTTTGTCTTGTACATTAAAAAATAAACCATGATTATAACGGTTCAGTTAATGTTGTCTTACAACAAATCGACTTACAAGACAAACGCAATGGCAATAGTTAGAAACCTTGGTTAATGATGACATTGAAGTAGTAGGCAAGTTTGGCATATAATCTTTCCTACCTCTAAAATTTGAGACACGTACGACATTTTGGTCGTCAATGTCATCATCTTCTTCGGATAGCATGACGATTATATCACTGTCATCTTCCTCAGTTGGGACTGATGTAGTCTGTCGAATGTTGGATGCACTGACTGTTGATGTTTGATATCGAAGGTCATCAGAAATTACTAGTCCTTTTCCCTTTTCTATTTTTGAAGTGGGTGTTGTCAGGTGTCCCATAGTTTTGGAATCATGGGCAAACTTTTCATCCACATTGTCATTGTCGGCACCATTAGTCTTGCACAAAACTATTTGCATCATTGTTAGTCGTACTTCCAGGGTTTCCAACTTCTTCAAAATGCCATACATTTGTTTGTCTAATCTCTGATCAAACCAAAACGCAATTACTATAGTGTTAGGGTAGTATGATTGTAACTTAAACCACTTATGTAATATCACCTTAGCATTGAAAATTATAAAAGTCAATCATCATTATATTATACAATTATGGTCATTACAAAACCTACGTCGATCATTTTACAACAATTTTCAGATGCATGTAAATGAGTGACGTTTGATCCAACTTCCTGCATAGGAGTAGGTTGACAATGTACATTAGAATATTAAATGGAAAATACAATAAAATAAATGTTTAATGTCATCTGTATCATTTGTCAGGGAATTAATATTACCTTAGCAATGTTTGTTGACTTGGGTATTGGGTCTGTACCAAGGTCTTCAATGTTGGTAGGTTGAATGTTTTTGTTTTCCATGTTGTTTGTAGGGAATGGTTTGTGTCGCAACACTTTTTTTGTTGAACAGGGTCACGTCTTAATTACAACCTTTGCAACAAATATGCATTTCTGGAACAAGGCATATATATAATATTTTTGCCCCTCCCTCTGTTGTTGTTTGTAAGTTGCCATCGTTACTATACCTTATGACAATTATCACATGTGCAGTATTTCTGTATTATACAGTAGAACACGATTAATTTAATGTTGTACCACTCCTATTATATGGTCATGCTGTCATAACTTTGATCGACAGTTTAGTCTCTAAGTAAGTATAATTGTTATGTTCTAACTATTATATTTAGCGATGTTAACCTGGACGGGACGTTATTAGTCTAAATTAATTGTATCCAATTATCAATTCCTTCATGTGCATATGTCAATATTAATTGTTCATTGTGCGATTACTCTAATGCAGTTTCGTATGTAGCCATTCCCATTCTCATTCTGAATCCCATTCCATTCCTCCACTTACTCTAAGGTCGAAGACCTGTTAAAAATGTTTTATAAAGTATATATTTTGTCATTGGTTCTTTTCATGAACAAACAATTGGGTACAAATGAATAAGAATTTATTGTAGTGGCACCGACTTATTCATATAGTCTCAAAACACATGAATAAGAATTTGTCGTTACATGTTACAACTTCATAGAACAACACTGATGAAATATGCAAGCGACTTTGTATGTTTAATCTGATTTTGTATTATATTTTATTGTTTGGACCTACCGTTCAAGTACGCAAATGTCATATAATCAACCATGGATATTAATCCATCTAAATTAGGTCATATTAACCATCATTCATTAACGTTACTTCAATCAAATACAGTTCAAATTACCATTAAATGACAAAATCTTTGAAATATATACCACACGTGTATTTTCCACTAACAGGCTTCGAAATACAGTGTAATATAGGACACCGTAATAACTAAAATAGCACCCTGACAAATATTGAACTGTCATTCTTCATTGATGATAAAGAGGATGATCATTTTGCATAAAGCCTCCACATTTTTTCTGATCTTGTTTCTACCATTCTTTGTACGTCATTAAATGGATGTATTAACAAGGATAACATTGTCTTCATCTAGACTTTGTTATGGTTTACCGACATCGACAGAAACATTAATATGAATCAACATTCATTAACCGTGACATTGTTAGTGAAATACTAAACACATACAACCTTATCACTCTTAATAAATTCTTTTGAAAACAACTACCCATGGATAGCCATTCTAGAACCCATGTGGCGGAGTCAGAACTGCATACCATAATACAAAGAATATTCAAGACATTATAATGAAAAATGATATCAGTTCTACGAACATAATTAACCATGTTTAATAAGTGTGAATAGTAGATAATAACCTTTCTCCGTAGTTTGGAATGCCCGTGGGTTCTTCCACTGGCCATAACACTATATCATCTCCATTAGTAATCATTCAGGAGGAAAAAAATCGGAACGTATCACACTTTCAAGTGCGGTACACTACACAATGAATGAAACATTAGTGAATGGTACATATTCAAGACATTGTGAAGGGTTGTAGTTGGTCGAAATATGTTTACGGAAGGAATGTCGTCCCAAAATCCGGGTGCATGTGCTTACAACTTTCATCATGTTGGTCATCCGGTCCTCGAAGTGGTTAGCATGTGGAAAATAATCCAAATGATACACTTTCTTATCCACGATAATTACGACCATCAAGTACTAGTGAGTATTAGACTCGTCGAACGGGACGTATATCTGTTAAAATATAAACAAAGTTGGTGAAATTTTCATCCTTACAAATAACTTGTTCAGAACAAATTTCAAAAATTAACAAATTTGACTAACATATGACAAGTCTGTTATTGGAGGCATCTATTAAAGACATAATGTCCCCAAAAATCCTCACTTTTTTCTCCTTCCACAATGTTGTGCTGCACTGTAAACAACCTTATTTATTATTTATGGATTTTCTTATACCATACAAACATATGTGTTCAGGTGGAGGTTGATGTGAACACCTCAATGAATTTGGAAAACCAATTCAAGTATAACAACATATAGTACCGCAAATGAAGGGGGACAGAACCAGCAAGCAATAGGTTCACGAACATTTTCTTGCATCCAAATCATTTTCATTGCAACAAGTTCAATTATCTACACATGAATGTTATATATTGGACTCTTGAGCACGTGTATAACAGTTGAACACTATAATATTAGACAGGGTTTGGACTCGTTTTCCCTACCTTGTCAGTGATATCATTTGACGGACACAAGCATTCAAAATCTCCTCTACTCAAGTTGATGGTATTGTGTTGGAAAATAATTTCGCTAAAGTGTCAATGAAACCAATAAACAAGTTATCATACATTCACAACAATTTCATTATGAACATGTTTCTTAATAATGCAATCATGAGTTTTAAGCCCTATAAAACTCACCTGCTGTCTAAAAGGTTCCCAAACACATAACCTGAAAGTTGCATCTCAAACTTACTCAGTCCCATATCAGCTGTGGGCCTAAATTTTGATTTAAAAAACTATAAATTTTACATGTTAATTCCATAACAAATATTGAAATTATCCTGAATTGTCTGGAAGACAATTATAAAGGGGACATAATTATGTTATTACCCGAGGCAGAATGAATCCATTAGGTCTACAATTTGCATTCACTTCATTAGTGTTTTGAAGGCGAGAATGAGAGTTGCTTGGAGCATTTCCACGTGGGTGGAGTCGTGCATAAGGATTATAATATTCAATTGTTGTATTTTTTTTTCGGACGATCGATGAAAATGGGTATTTCATTGTCACCATTCTCTTCACAAGGGAAGTGTAAACAAATAAAATTTATTATATGCACATGGGAAGTGTAAACAAATAAAACCTAATACTGTAGTTATAAATGATTATGTAAAAAATCTGGCTAAATTGTTGACATGTTTGTTGTATCTTGGGTGTACACTGTTTTGATGATGAACTAAATTTTTGCAATATTTTTTCAGTCATGTTTGTCGTCGGTGTATTTTTTAGGCTAATAAACAAGTCAATATCCTTGTCAATGTTTTCATCTTCTGACACCATGACCATCATGTCTGTTTCATCGTCGTCACATTTGAAGGTATTTTTATACTGTTACTCTTTATACCGCTGCCATAAGAAGTTTGACATGTGGTCTGTCGAGATAACATAGGTAATTTTCCTTTAACTGTGGTGGTTGTAATATATTTCGTCTTTTTTGAACAATCGGGATTCAATCTTGCTTTACCAAAAATAGTTGGATTCGCAGAACCATTGGCCTTAGACAAAATTATGTGCATCATCGTCACTTCAACATCGATTAATTCTAATTTTTTGTGTATTGCCAAAATATGACTCTCCAATGAATGCAAGTTATGAATTATGTTAGTTAAATAACGCGGTACAAACATTGAATAGATAAGTTTGAGCATGACAGAAGATGTTTGACAACAAATTAATATAATACATGATGTAAGACCTCCTATGTTCAAGAAATCAAACCTACTTGTATCATTTCAACGACATCTTCCCATGTATGTCTATTAATGTTGCATATGGGTTGTGAACCTTCATCCTAATTGCATTACATTTGTTTAGACGGTATCAGATGAAAGTGGACGCAAAATAATTTACAAATCGCACTAATTTAATTCAGAGAAAGACATAATGTATTGGAAGAAATTTCTAAGCTTGTATATTGTGTTCGCATATGAATTTTGGCCGAAACCTTCGTCGTTAATGCTATCATTACTCACATTCTGAGTTTCCATCTTTGTCACTAACATACATGCACATAACTTGAAGTTGAATATATACATGTTTTTAAATTATTAATAGCCTCTTTTATAAAATTAATGTCAATTTAATGTTATAAGACAACTTAACACCTCCTGTGTTGCCCAACCCTACACAGTATTGGTAAAAATTTTAAATAATCATCATAAGTCGGGTATCATTAATGTCATCTGCAACCTTTTTCATTACCAATGATGCACTGTCTCTGATAGGATATGAAAGACCATTAAATATGACGAACCATTAAATGAATGGATAGAAAAAAAAATAAAAAAAAAGGACTACAACACACATGGGAAATTACAATAAGGACCATTTTGACATGTAATAGTTGCTTTCGACCTATATTCATCAGCATTGTCATTTGTAATTTGGGTCATGTGGGACAATTTTAACAAGTTCAATAACTCTTTTTTTAACAAAATACCACTATACCACAAACCATAACATATCCTTCATTGTTATGAACTACGATATCTGCAAACATCTTTTAGCATAATATAAAACCTAATAACCATACATTGGGTAACCACTAATTACAAATTCGTAATAAACTATCTCCGTACTTGTAATAATATATATGCGTTTGTAATAGAAAATAATCAATCATTTTTTATGTGACATATCCTTGATGAGATGTTTAAGTATAATAACAACAATCAATTTTTAGGTCACATATCCTTCATTGGATGTTTAAGTATAATAGCAACATCTTTAGTTATACAAATGTTCGTCATTATTCCAACTATTAATATGCATACCATACATAATTTGAATAACTTAATTACATCGATTAAACTATTTTCAATTCAATTGATATCTTAGGTATTATATTATCATACATTTTGTTTTTGTACAATCATACAAATATAAACAATGATTTCAGAAATACACCTAGCGTCAACGTTGCAGGCTTTGGATTCAATCAAAATTGGCTCTGTAGCCCAACTGCTTTAAAAAAGGACAAAATTATCCATAAATTACTTGTACATCGGTTGATTTGGATGACTGAAGCAATATACCATTACAAGATTTTCAGAAATAGATGTTTTCATTGGTCAGAGTAATATACACACTTTAATAATTGATATCAAACAATCAAAATCGGCTTTGTTGCACAACTGCTGTAAAAGAGGGCAACACTAAATATAACAAAATTGTATATCAGTTCAATTGGATGACCGAAGCAATAAACCGTTACATTATGTAAAGGATGCAATAAAAAACGTTTTGACTTCAGACAGTCATATACCCATTTTGATAATCAAAGCAGTCACTCCATTTCGTGCATTACCATTTTTGGCACATTTCTTCATATTACATGCTCTTTCATTTCTGCACCGTAGATGCGCCCATCTTCGCAGATGAAAGGTAAAAGTGCAACTAAACTAAAACATATCATTGTTAGATGTAAAGCTGAGGAAAGGATTCCGATACAATTCGACGTTTCAATGGGAAACCCATTGGGACCTAATGCGACCCAATTCAAGAGTTATGTTGCACTTCTAGCTCGTACGAAGGTCAGTATACTCACAAAGGATTGGGATACAGTAGACATGCGTATGAAGGATCAAATTTGGCAAATTATCTTGGTAAATGAATATTGTCCATATCACCTTTATTTCCTTCCACCAGTATGATTTTATAATAACAAGGGGTTTAGACATTAAGGTGACTGTAATCACAACTGTAGCTAACTTATGACATTCCAAACACTAACGAATTGAGAAAGAAGTGGTTATCATTTGCTGGGGAACGTTGGAGGGCCTTTAAGACCCAGTTGACTTCAAGATATGTTTTTGGAAAGCTGAAAGATATCTCCCCTACGAACGATATGATTTTATTGATGAGGACACTTGGCATAAGTTTGTCTAGAGTTGACTTGATCCTTCTTTTCAGGTTTGCGAACACTGTTATATGTTACTTAGGGTTAATGTTTTGGGTTTCAAATCATAATCAAATGTATTGGGTAATTGCCTCAAATGTTGTTAATGTCATAGAAGAAAAGAAGATTGGGACAGTCAATTCAATCACATAATTGCTACCCCCACACGATGTCGCGTGGGGGATATGCCTTACTTGAGAAACGAATTTTAGAAGAGAAAGAAAGATTGGCTGAATTTGTGACCGAATCTGAATCTTCTATTATAGCTTCACATCCATCACCACCAACTTGTCATGAGAAGTGGAAGAAAGCACGATTGAGAAAGTCTAGAGAATACACTACAGATGAGAGTCACATTGTTGCCGAGAAAATCGTAGGTTGAAAGACAGTGTATTATAAATCGAACATGTTTTTTGCATTAAAAAATCTTTCATGTAAATCTGATTATATGTTGTAGGATTTTTTAATGGAGGAAAGTTCACAGGGAACGTTTACACCTCATAGACGTCATGACATTTTGTCCACTGCTATTGGAAGACTAGAGCACCCTAATCGTGTCCGTGGTGCTGGTTGGGGTGTTGGCATTAAAAAGTATTTTGGTCCATTGCAAAATAGACGGGTGGTTACACCCGACCAATTAGAGGCAATTTGACAACAGATTACAGAACAACTGAAAGTTGAAATAAGGCAAGAACTTGCATCGTTACAGCTTTTGCAACGAGAAAATGCAAATTTTTCAACACATGTTCCTTAACTATCTAGACGTGAAGACTCTGTCAGTACAAAAGGTAGTTATGCGCCAATTGACGTTTGTAGGGACAATGCTCCTCCATCAAACGTTTTAGCAGAAAGTTCTCCCACAGATGTACAAAAGCGTCATTCTCAGGTATTAATAAATGTTAATTTGAACCCATTGGCATTGTATGTTTGATACTGCATATGTAAAATAATATTGCCTTATATTTAATAGGGTGACGATGAAATTGTAAAGGAATTTGATGATGTTTTGCAACATGCCGAACAAGATATACTTGAACGCTTATGTATATTCACCATGAAGATTGGAAAACAACCTTTGCAAATTCAATTGGAACCTGAGATAAGTGGATATTCATCATCAATCCCATTATACTTGACACAAAAGGACATGATGGAGGTTACAGTGACTGAGGAGATGATTTGCATATCTGTCATTCAAGTGTGGTTAAAGTAATGTTATCTTAATTTGAAGAAAAGGTTTAATATTATGTCAAACAACCAATGGTGTCTATTATTATGTGATTTATGGTCATATGCCAATTTTGTAGGTATTTACATCACCTTTCGACCACAGCTATGGTAAGTCATTTGTATGGGTTCATTGACCCTCTTCAAATTCAGACATTAGGGAACAAGCCGAAATCAATCAAGAAATATATTGAAACGACAATGATTGAAGGAACGAAATGTTGCTACATTGCACCTTATCATTATGGGTAAGTAAATCTTCAATATATTACACAAATATAATTGTAAAATTAATTGGGTTATTACTTCTTACCTGTTTTTGTAGGAGCCATTGGCAATTGTTCATATTTTGTCTCAGAACAAATGAAGTGGTTTTCCTCTGCTCGTTATGGAGTAAACCCAAAAAAGAGATAAAATCCATTATTGATGTATAAGTAAATGAATATACATGAAGTCACATTGTCAATAACATTAACTTTCTGGCTAACATAGATGCATTATTTTCATCCTGTATAGATGTATGCAAGCAACGTTTCTGAAATACAACAACGATTTTAACAATAGAAAAACTACATGGATCTTTCCACGGGTGCATAAATTGGAATTTTCTCCTATGTCAAATTCATTGTTCCAATACAGAATTACTGATATCATCTGTTTAAAACACATAATGTCATAATTTTATTGTAGTCACACAAACAACAAGGGAGCTGGGAGTGTGGATATTACGTGATGAAACATATGCTCACTATTATCACAGCAACTATAACAGATTCGTGGGAATTGGTAAATGAACTTTTTGGCTCTTTTTACGATATTGTAGTTAATTATTTTCATTGACCAACAAAGAAATGAATTTTTTTATTTATATTTTCTTATGTACATGAATTATTTAGTTATTGGAAGATGCTGATCCATTACCTAAAGACCAAATTTTTGACATTAGAAGACGTTGGGCAAAGTTTGTTTTAGAATTAAACAACAGGTAGATTTTTATATAATTTTTCAACTTGGTAGTTAAAACAAGTGTTGTTACCAATAATTGGAATTTTGGTTACCATCAATTATATAAAAGTCGTGTACAGATTGGGACTTGGTATAGTGATGTTTATTATTGCATTGTCGATTATGTTTGCTCACATTCTACCAAACAAGACGCGTGATTGTAAATAAATAATGGTACAAAAGGCCAATAATTAATTATCACATTGAAATAATAATTAAAATTGTTCATTGTTAATGTCATAATTTTATAATCATGAGTATCAATTGTACAACGAATTTTTACACATTTTTACATATTAAATACTTTTAAAGTAACCTAACGTTTTGTCTAAATATTTTACACGTCTAAAAGTCATTACGAGCGGAATGCAGACAAACGGGTTATACGACTAATACATACACTATTATACCATTTATGAAGGTGGATAATTATATCACTCAAATGAATAGTTTGTCTCATGTAAAATTAGCTCAATTTGTGACTGTAATGCAAATGACAAACAATCTTCATTTTGTTCAAGTGCAGTTAATATATGTTAATGTATCCTATACAAATTGACACCCGTTCTGCAACACACTTCCATTTGTACGTACTGAACGATACATATTTTTCCAATAACAGTTAAAATGCAGTGTAAAAAAAAAACACATGTACATAAAAATTAAAAGTAGAAGTCTGATACGTTATATAAGAAACCATCCATGTGGATAAGTCAATACTTTAATCAGTACTCTGTCAACGTACTTCAAATATTGAACATTGAAGGTTTGTTCCTTTTTGTCTGTATTAATACCATAAATCATGAATAGTAATAATTATTAGAATAGCGGTTTAATAATAAAAACATGTAAATTGGAAGTGAGAAATCGTTTGATAAGTGCGACTAACCCATTGTTAAGATCTCACAAAGCAGCACTTGATGAATTAAAAAAAAAGTAATTGTTCATGTACAAAAAATCATTCAGGAACAAAAAATAAAACCATAAAACGTTCCTCTTTAGTATCACAATGACATCAGGCACGATGAATACGCACTTGGAGTTCATCTTGGACTACATATTGTCAAAATGATATTTCATCTCTAATTTTTAAATTCATTGATTTGCACAAATTATACCAGCCTACACCCAAATACTTTTTGGTTGGTGTCTTAACACCAAATTGTCAGTTTAAAAAAAAACGTACAATAATAATAATAATCAGTCGATGGCAAAACTTATTTAATCATTTAATCAATATATGTAAACAAAATCTGATTTTAAAGGAGGTGTACCAGAACATTCCTACCAGAAGCAAAAGAATTGGAAACTTTTGTTTCCAAACCTGCACATACGAAACTTCAACCGAAACACTAGCAGCAGGCTGGACATTGTGATTCTTGTTATATTCAATTTCGACGTCTTCAGCGTTGGTGATTATTATATGAAAAAGTTTATCACCAACATAACTACAAGTCACAAAAAACACTCCATCAAAGTCATACATTTGCACTATCGACCTTCTTGCATTTTTCAAAAAACTGATTTTTCGTTTTTCATAGACTGTGGCATTGATTATGTTCCCCAATGGGTCTTTAAGCTTTATCTCCTTGTCCACCAATTCATTACGCCATTTCTTATAAAAATCAGCATTTATAATTATATCATCCTACAAAGAAAAAGAAATTTTTACGTTTGAAATAATGAATTATGGTTTTCTAAACTATCAAATATATAAACCAAATAATGTGTCATTTCATCTACTGAATAATGGATTTAAAAAAAAAATCAACAATTTCAACCATTTAAAAAACCTCAAACATAAATAATTTGTATAAATGTGTACTATCTTACGTTCTTCATATATGGCTTTGTTGTAATTATATAACACAAAATACCCAAAATGAATTAATTTATGCTTACCCGGTAAGGTTTTAATTGGTACCGGAATGAATTGTTGTCAAGATCAGTTCCTTCTTGTATGTACACCCAATATTGCAGTGTCGTCATTCCTAATGCTTGATTGCTACAACGAAAATTGTTCGAAATAGGTATTTGTGGTAAATTCTGTTTCACACTCTTAATCAACGCTTCATATGTTGTTAAGTTTTGGTTCTTTGAAAATATTATAGGTTGTCAACTTAATGGAACGTCTGTCAGTTAATGCACTTCACCTAACTCCTAATATAATATAATTATTTTACATGCTAAAAAGACCTTTCTGATGCACTTAGGTTTAAATGTGGACTTCACAGTTTTCACAGTATCGACGCAAAGTTGGTACTTTTTTCACTTATTTGTATATAAGGCACAAAGATTTTTACTTTGCAATCATCATGACTCGTCAAATAAGGCGCACACATGATTGGCTTTACGCATTCCAAACAATGCCCTGTCAGCCCACTGAGGCCATCAGCCGCCATATTAAAGGCAAGTTAAAATTTACGTGTTACACCTTCTCCAACTATTATATAAACATCACAATTTAATATTTTTATTTATGTTTTTAAAATTAACATCACAATTTGTTGGAAATTATTCCTCATTTAATAATAATATAAAAACAAATAATTTAATACATTGTATATCAGCTTTTGTAATGCCATAATCGTTGGTATCTAAATATTAAGATTTATAATTCATTTACATATGTACCTTATAAGTACTTCAAAATATTGTCAAATATAATTTGGTATTATTATTATGTTAATTATTATGTCAATGTATTCTTATTAGGGTATAACATTTTCCACTGCAATTAAAATACCAATTTGAAGGGTTTTTTTAGTCAACAATAATAAATTTCTTCACGTCTTAATTATCAAATGAATGAAACTAAATAAAAAATTATTATAAACAAATATATTTTTTGACTGATAGTTTCAAAATAACGAAGCGGTCGTTTTATGAACATTAACATCGAACCTGTCCTTTACCAGAGTACCAGTATAATAACTCACAATTAAAATAAGAGATAAAAAAATAAAAGCCAATAAAGATAATATAAAATTATCACAGAAGAAAAAAAAATTACACTACTCCTTCTCTATCAAAATTCACTCCTCAAAATAGGAGACTATTACTTCTACCATGTATAAATGCACAAGGTAGATCACAAGAAGAGAAAGGGAGAAGAATGAGAGATTTTGGGATGGATGATAAAGGGGACCACAAGCCTATATTTATAAGGAAGAGGGGTCCTCCCAATTGAAGCTCCCACCGATGTGGGACTAACAATTCTCCCACTTGAAAATTATGATTAAGTTAATTATATCTTCACACATTCCTAATACATTACAATTATATGTTGCTTATATTCCTAATAGGCCATACAAGGATCGACACCATGTAAACTTGTCATTGTTCACTGGCTTTGTCATTATGTCTGCTATGTTGTCTTTGGTATGAATCTTTTGCATATCCACTCTACCTTCCTCTACTACTTCACGAACAAAGTGGTATTGTATACCTATGTGTTTTGTTCTGGAATGAAAGGCTGGATTCTTTGCAATATGCAAAGCACTTTGACTATCACAATACACAATAGTAGTCTGCTGTTTATGCCCAAGTTCTTCCAATAGCCTTTGAATCCAGATTGCTTCCTTGCATGCCTCAGTAGCTGCCATGTATTCAACTTCTGTAGTAGACAAAGCCACAATAGTCTACAACTTAGATAACTAGCTTACTGCCCCTCCAGCAAGTGTAAACACATAACCAGTAGTAGATTTCCTTTTATCCAGATCTCTTGCAAAATCTGAATCAACATAGCCTTTCACAATAAATTCTGGTCCTTCAAAACATAATGCAACATTAGAGGTTCCTTTTATGTATCTAAGGATCCTCTTTGCAATATTTCAATGCTCTCTACCAGGATCTGCCATAAACCTACTGACTACTCCCACTGCTTGTGCAATGTCTGGTCTAGTACAAATCATGACATACATAAGACTTCCCACTGCTGATGCATACGACACTCAAGACATTTCTATCCTCTCTGCTTCATTGCTAGGTTTCATACTTGAGGATAATTTGTAATTGACAGGAAGTGGGGTAGAAATTGGCTTACAATCTTGCATGTTGAAGCGCCGCAAGACTTTCAGTAAATAATTCTTCTGAGAAAGCCAAATCTTCCTATCTTTTATGTCTCGATGAATTTGCATCCCTAAAATCTTGTTTGCTGATCCCAAATCCTTCATATCAAACTCCCTAGCCAATTGTACCTTTAATTCTTGGATCTAATCTTTATTGGGGCCTACCACCAACATGTCATCCACATACAACAACAAAATGATGAAATCATTTTCATCAAACCTATTGTAATACGTACAATGGTCAGATTTTAGTCTGTTGTAACCAAGGCTAATAATGAAGGAATCAAATCTCTTGTACCAACATCTCGGCGCCTGTTTTAGATCGTACAGAAATTTGGTCAACCTGCAAACTAAGTTCTCTTTTCCTTGTTTTTTAAAACCTTCTGGTTGGAGCATATATATCTCCTCTTCAAGTTCTCCATGGAGAAAAGCAGTCTTCACATCAAGTTACTCAAGATGTAAATCCAATGCAGCGCACATTGTCAGAACAATTCTGATTGTGGTTAATCAGACTACTGGAGAGAATATCTCATTAAAATCAATGCCTTCTTTCTGAGCATATCCTTTAACCACTAATCTTGCACGATACCACTCCACTTGATTATTACCATCTCGTTTGATTTTGTAGACCCATTTACAACCAATGGCTTTTCGATCTTTTGGAAGTTCAACAAGTTCCCATGTCTTGTTTTTATGTAATGCCTCAATTTCTTCCTGCATTGCTGTCATCCATAATGAAGCATCTGAACTCCTTAAAGCCTCATGAAAGGTTGATGGTTCACCCTTTTCATTTAGAAGACAAAATGCATCATGGCTTGTCATAACATAGTCTGATTGCTAAGATGGTCTCCTTATCTCACGTCTTGTTTGTTGAGCTTCTCCATCATTGGTATCATTTGGTTCTTGTTCTCCGTGCTCTTGTTCTGCTTCAGAGGTGTCATTTTCTTTAGACTTCCTTTCTATCACTACTGAAATAGTGTCTTTGGTAGTACTGTCATTTTTCTGCTCCTTTTGCAGTTCATTTTCTACAAATACTACATCTCTGCTAACAACCTTGCAGGCAGTGGGATCCCACAAGCAATACTCCTTAACATTGTAAGCATAACCCAAGAATATACATTTCCTAGATTTTGGATCCAATTTTGTTCTTTTTCGGGAATTATACATCACGTACACAGGACATCCAAACACATGTAATGAAGAATAATTAGGTGGCCTTCAATTCCATACCTCCATTGGTGTCTTCAAACCAATTGTTGTTGATGGTAATCGGTTTATCACGTAACAGGCAGTTTTCACTGCTTCTGCCCAGAAAGATTTGGCCACTCCTGTTGTTCTTAGCATAGCTCTTGTTCTTTCTAGAAGAGTTCCGTTCATCCGCTCTGCTACACCATTCTGCTGAGGTGTATAAGGTACTGTGAATTGCTTTAAAATACCTTCTTGCTTGCAAAATGCCAGAAAATCACCATCTACATATTCTCCTCCATTGTTTGTCCTTAAGCACTTAATTCTTTTCCCAGTTTCAAGTTCTACTAGTGTTTTGAATTCCTTGAACACTGGAAACACATGTGACTTCTTCTTGATTGGGTACACCCACAATCTCCTTGAGTGATCATCAATGAATGATACAAAATATTTTGCTCCTCCAATAGATACTTCTGGTGATTTCCATACATCAGAATGAATCAAGTCCAGTTTGTGTCTGCTTCTTATAGTCACTTTGGCAAACTTCAATCTATGTTACTTACTTGTTACACAGTGCTCACAAAATGGTAAGGTTACCATTTTGAGCCCTGATAAAAGATTATGTTCTACTAGAATTTTCAGGCCTCGTTCTGACATATGACCAAGTCTACGATGTCACATCATTGTTTCTTTTTCTTGACTAATTGCAACTGATGCATCTGCTTCTTGCAACGTATCTCCCAAAAGCATGTATAAATTAGTTGTGATCTTTTCTGCTTTCATCACCACCAAGTTGCCTTTAACCACTTTTAAGATTCCACCTTCAATGTGGATTTTGCAATTGAGATCATCCAATTGCCCAACGGACAATAGATTCTTTTTCAAGCCCTTCACATGTCGTACTCCTTGAATTGTACGAACAATACCATCATGCATTTTCAATTTTATAGTACCAATTCCAACAATTTTTAGGGCATGATCATTTCCCATGAACACGGATCCTCCCGAGATAGGTTCATAATTGTAAAACCAGTCTCGACATGGACTCATGTGCCAGGTTGCACCTAAATACAATATCCAACATTCATGGAGTTGTTTTCCACCTCTAGAATTTATTACTGCTTCACTATATAAAATTTCACCATCATCTGAGGTACTTGCAATACAACCTTGAGAGGTTGATGCTTTAGTATTCTTCCCTCCTTCACTCTTCTTGTTCCAACAATCTTTCTTCACGTGCCCTCTCTTGTCACAGTTGTAATATTTGAGGTTCTTCTTTCTCTGAGATTTTGATCTACCATGATTCTGACTCCCACTGGAACTACGTTCCATTGATCTTCCTCTCATCATCGTCAATGCTTCTGCTTGTTTAGAATTTTCCAATCTATCTTCCTTATTCTTTCGCCTGGATTCTTCTTCAAGAACTGCTCCAACAACATCATCAAAGGATAGACGATCGATAATGTTGTTGTTTGTTATATTGATGATGAGTTGATCATATGAATCTGGTAAACTTTGGAGTAGAAGCTCCGCACGTTCATTTTCTACAATGTTAAAATATGCGGCTATAAGCTGAGCAAATAGCGTATTGATGTGGTCTGTTACTGATGTGGACTCACTCATTCGAAGAGTGTAGAGTTTCCTCTTTAAGAATATTCTAGTGTGAAGTGATTTGACCTCGTACAACTTGATCATTGTGTCCCAAATCTCCTTTGCAGTCTTCTTCTCTGCAACACTGGATAACACTGAATCTGCCAATGTTAAGTGCAAATTGGCAACAACATTGTTATCCATTTCTCTCCATTTTTCTTCTGAAATATCTGCAAGTCTGCCTTCAATTGCATCAAGACAATTGTCTTTCCTCAAAATTGCTCTTATCTTCAATTTCCACAAGGAGAAATTACTCCCATGAAATTTCTCTATCTCATATTTTGCTGCCATAATTTCTCTCTTAATTATACCGACTTATGTAACTTTCACTGTGAATAGTACTACTTACTGGAACAATAATAATGATAGGCTGTGAATAAGTACACACTAAATATGTACTTTTACACTACCAAAATTGTATACCTAGTAACAAGAATAATTTTTTTCTGATGTGGCAGATCAGATTATACTGTAACCACAGAGCATACTAAGAATTTCCTCTAACACTATACCAATGTACACTACAGCGGAATAATATAAACAACCTAGAAGCTCTAATACCACTATTAGGATCAGAGTACTAGTATAATAACTCACAACTAAATTAAGAGATAAAAAAATAAAAGCCAATAAAGACAATATAAAATTATCACAAAAGCAAAAAAAAATTACACTACTCCTTCTCTATCAAAATTCATTCCTTAAAATAGGAGACTATTACTTCTACCATGTATAAATGCACAAGGTAGATCATAAGAGAAAAAAAGGAGAAGAATAAGAGATTTTGGGATGGATGATAAAGGGGACCACAAGCCTATATTTATAAGGAAGATGGGTCCTCCCAATTGAAGCTCCCACCGATGTGAGACTAACATAGTGGGAATGCTGATTCTATTTGTGATGATTTCCCACCAGGCATTCCACCTCCTGATACCAATACCACTTTTTATCTTTGTCTTGATCGAAAAGGGTGCTGTAATTTCACCATAGTACAAGCAGCTGTGAATGCAATTCCTGATTTTAGCTTAAAAAGAACCATAATATGGATAAATAGTGGCATCTACTAGTAAGTGGTCTTCATCATTTATCATGACTCCTTTTAAGCTTTCTCCATTTTGTTTTTTGGACTTGAGACATGTTTGAAAACAAATTTTTTTCTTGAAAAAATAGCTTTTCTAGTTAAAAATTAAAAACAATGATTTTTGGTCATATTGAGACATCTTTAGGTGTTCTTGTGTGTCATAAGATGTATTTTTGAGATGCATGTAATAAAAAAAAGATAAAAGCATGTGAAAGATAAAGATAATTGTAAATGACATCCCATGCAGTGCCAAACTTTAGCAGTTCAAATAATAGAACCAAGATAATAATATTTGGCTATCAATCATATCATGCCATTTATTTTGGACAGTGAGAAAGTTATGGTTCCCAAAACCAAACCCAACATTACATTTCAAGGACAAGGTTATACTTCAACTGCAATTGCATGGAATGATACTGCATTGTCCGCAAATGGCACATTTTCTAGTGGCTCTGTACAAGTTTTCGCCTCCAACTTCATTGCTAAGAATATAAGCTTCATGGTGAATAAACTTTATTTGTATGTCTAGATGAAAGAAAATTGAAATAAAAGGTTATATGACATTGACACAATAACGCTAACAACTTTGTACTTGGAATAGAATTTAGCACCAATTCCAAGTCCTGGGGCTGTTGGTGCACAAGCAGTAGCCATTAGAATTTCGGGAGATCAAAGCGAATTTAGGGGTTGTGGATTCTTTGGAGCCCAAGACACCCTTCATGATGATAAGGGTCGCCATTACTTCAAAGACTGCTATATCCAAGGCTCCATTGACTTCATATTCGGCAATGCAAGGTCACTCTATGAGGTACCCTATCCATCTTGGAATATCTCAACTAATGTTCTTATTACCTACGTATACATGTCACATGCATAAGAGAAAGAAGAAATTTTAATTACTTTTCTCAAGTTGAAATGTTGAAGTTTATTTCTTTTTTATTTTTGTATTATGTTAATACAAGATACAAACAACATGGTATATGTCAAAAGGGAGCTAATTATTGAAAAATATATATACAGTATGATAAGTATTTTTAATTAAAATTAAAGATTTATCTTAATAACTAAAGCAATAAAAATCAACATTATAAAGTTAAGAATAAAATTAAAACTAAGATTTGTCAATGAATTGTAAGAGATGTAAAAGTGATATTGCTGTTTTACCAATGTTTTAAGCATACTCATAAAATTATAGCTAAAATGGGAATCACGGTACGCTTGGTATGTACAGAATTGTCAACTAGTTTCCATAGCGAATCCCGTACCAGCGGGACAAAAGAGCATAAATGGCGCTGTTACAGCTCATGGTAGAGCTTCAACGGATGAAAACACAGGATTCACATTTGTGAACAGTACAATAGGAGGAAACGGGAGAATATGGTTGGGTCGAGCATGGAGACCTTATTCCCGTGTTGTTTTTGCCTTCACAATTATGTCAGATATCATTGCCCCTGAAGGTTGGAATGATTTCAACGACCCTTCAAGAGATCAGTAAGTGTACAATCTCTCCATTCAAAATCCAACTTATGTAGATTCAAACTTGTGCCTTATCCTCACGCTTTTTTGTAGGCATCAACTTCTTTTAAAATATAAATGCTTTATTTTCTTTCTCGATTGCTGAAATATGCTGTGTAAAATTTTCACATTAATCAAACAAACAAACTCAACTTATTTTTTTTTTTTCAAGTAACATAGCTGAGAAAATAGAAGATTTGCGTGAGTTGTTTTGCCTTTTTATTTAAAACATGTCAACAGTCACTTAAAATAAATTCACCCTATCTCTATGTAGGTGAGAAGTTTGATTATGGTAAAACAAACTTCTCATATATTTTTAATATCACATTGAAAAGAAATTTTTCCTCAAAATCAACTTCTTATCACTTGTTTTTTTTAAGGAACCAGAGGTAACGTGATCATGCATCTATCCGCTAATATTATCTGTGGTAGAATTGTCGAACACAAAAACATACAGATGGGAGGTTCGGCACATCTCAAGCCGATTTCTCACCTTTGTTAGTTTTTTATTAGAAGTGTTTGTGATGTACCAACTTTAAACACTACCTTAAAAAAAAAAAAACAGCATACAAAAATTAATCTTTGATGAAAAAAAGTTCAAAATAAAATCGAAACACTGAAATCTGTTTTGATACTAATAATTCGCATGGGTAAGATTTTATAGGTTTTGCCGTGTCTCTGTTAATTTAGGTTACTTTTTAAAGAATGAATAAAAAAATAATTTATAACATTTTAAACTCATTTTAATGACTTTCACGATATAATTTATCAAAATAATTTTAAATTTTTATTTTAATAATTTTTATGATCAGATCCATATTATAATCTCTTATGTAATAATACTTCTTAAATAAATACTTAATTAAATTGTTTATGCATACCTTTAAATGGATTATGAATTATGACTTATGAGTAGTACACATGTGTTAAAATTATTGATTTTCTATTATTTGAACATCTTTTAGATGCCAAAGTCTTTATCATTAGAAAATTATTAATTTAAAAATATTGATTATTCACTCTTTTCTGTTAGAAGAATCTAAATTATTTAATTTTTAAGAAAAAATAGTTTACTAATTATACCATGAAGCTTAATATATGCTATCCTTTTAACAAAAATAAAAATAAAAATTACGTTTTTCTCTTATATGAAACAATATTTGTTGCAATTTAATTAATTTTATTAGAGATATTTTTCTCTTAATTAAAAATATTGAATCTAATCTGCATTATCATTGACTAGTTTTCAACCTCAAACTCTGTAGCCTATAAAGATGAAATAAAAGCAGATAAAATAAAATTATAAAGTCGATAATGTAATAACGTTTTAAATTTTATCTTTCATCTTCTCAAGTTCTATAATAATTTAATAATAAATAATAAAATTTATCTTTTCCCACCCCCCTCAAAATTGCTTTCTGTGACTCTAAAATTCGTAATGAAGCTTAGATCACTCATTCATAATTGTTAATTTTACCAGTAAAGAATTATTTATATCATATTAGATTAAGTACAATGCATATATATCCATTCATCTCTTAAGAAATAAAAGTATAATTTCGAAATTATATAAAAAAAAGTAATACTACAAATGTTATTTTGAGTTATATGATTAAACAAGAAGAGTAATAATATACAATGCATGCAGGACTGTTTTCTATGGAGAATACAAATGCTCGGGGCCTGGGGCTGATACAAGCATGAGGGCATCTTATGTACAAAGATTAAATGATACACAAGCTTTGGCATTCCTCAACATAACTTTTATCGATGGCGACCAATGGTTGGAAACTTCCAAACTAAGCTAACACCGACTCCATTATTTCCCTGCCCATTGTTAATTCCTTTTTTCATTCATGCAAATGTGAAATAAATATACAAATTAAACAAACAGGAAAGAAAATAGATCATATATAAAACTCATCTAATTGTGTATATTTCAAAGTTACAAATTATCCCAAGTTATTATTTACTAACTATACTTTGTGCTTGTTTAAGAATGACTCAGGCTATAACAAGTAATTAATTATTTTTTATAAATTATTTCAAAGTTTTAAAAAATAAATTAAATCAAATACACATTTATTATATATCTTTCATCGTAATTGTCATCCTCATCAAAATACAAGTCACGTGTACAAAAGTTGCTATTATTGTGCCAAAAATTAACGATCTCGCGATTTTGACCGATATTCATAATATATATGACTTTAATAAAAATTTAAGTGTAAAGTATCTGCACATTTTAAAAGTTTGTTTTAATAAACTAATAAGATTTAAATATGTATATTGCGTTTATTATTATTATTATTATTCATGATCTGCATGCGGACATTGAAATATTCATGATCCAGCTTGCAGTATATAACTTTTTTTGTGCGAATAAAATAATATTATTAAGAAATCTATAATTTACAGTTTATAACTTTGATTTAACCTATTTAAATACTGACTGTGCTTTATTTGTCTATAGTAGACCATGGAGCAGTTTATTTATCGGTCGTGAAAGGGCCTATACGACGTAATAAAAAAGCGACAATATCTTAATTAATCATGTTATTATTAGAGATTTAGATATGTTAATTTTAGAAAATAGCTTAATGTTAAAAATAAAATTTTTTACTACAAAAAATTAAAAAATAATATATATGCGCACTTACTTAAAATATTTTTTTTAAAAATTTAAAATAAATAAATAATACAGACACTATGATGATATGATAAAACATATATATAAATTTTAATAATTTTAATAAATAAAATACAATTATCTAAGTAATTTGAAATACATTACTACAATAGAATCTTCAAATAGAGCTGCAATAATTAAGTATGCATAGTGTGGTTTTTTGAGTGTGAGATATAGTTAGAATTACTCAAGAGCTATTCATGTCAAGTTTATAAAATTTAAATTTTAACTTATTTAAATATTAAATCTAATCTAATTTAATTTAATTAAATAAACAAGTTTATTGAATATTTAATGAGATAATGTTGAATAATTTATAAATAATTCCATTTATTTAGACGATCACGATGATAATAAAAGTAATTATTATGTTAATGTTAAGATAAATTTTTAATGGATGAAAACAGTTAAATTTTATATACTTTTATTTGATAAATTTGAAAAAAATTATGACTAGTAATTTTAACCAATCGTCTCGAAAGGTATAAAAGTAATAATAATAAAAAATATAAGAGTTAATTTTTAATTCGATTTTAAAATCAATTAAACCCAATTTAAAAAAAAAATTTAATTTTTAATTTTGTAGAGATAACTCGTTCAACTATTTTTTTTTTGTTTTCTGAAAGGCCTACAAAATGGACTTCCCATCCATTCCATATTGGATTGGACCAAATGATCCATCTCAAGCAGTAACGATTCGGTGCCACAGCAGGGCAAGAGAAGTAGTGCCTTAAAGTACAAATGCATTTAAATCCAATCTAGGGAGTCAAAAGCCTTAACTATATGGTCACTATTCATCGCAACCAATAAGAAAACGCTACCCCCACCCGAACACACCCGCATCTCTCTCTTCCCCCTCAACTTGTTTCCTGATTCAAAGATCTGTCTCGTATGATTCTCTGGCCATGGCGGAACCAACGGAACCATGCACGTCTTCTTCATTGGGGAGGGACCCAAGCACCGTGATTCACCCAAGACGCGAGCCCTTCGAGCACGGCCTCTTGCCAATCCCACGCCTCATCTTCTCCGGCCCCACGCAAACCCTAATTCCGTTGAAGCAGAAACTACTAGAATTATCCTCCAACCACCGAGTCAACTCCGAGGCCATCTCCGAGTCGTTGCAGATCTCCATTGAGCACGCCAGACTCGTCCTCACTACCCTTGCCTCGGTTCTGCACTCCGATTCTGAACCTCTCGTCTCTGCCAAGCTCGACGAAATCGACGCCGTCGGCGCCGATGTCCATGATCTGGTTTTGTTCCTCTATATTCAATCCTACAAGAGGCTCCTGCCGCGGACGCACAAGGACTCCGTCGCCGTCGCCGATGTCTGGCCTTCAACTTCAGCCTTCGATGGCTACTTATCCGCTCTGTCGCCGCTTCAGGTGAACTCTCCATTTTCTTTGGTTCCTTCCATTCTCTGTCACGCAAGTCGATGTGTTATTCGCGCCGTTAGGCTCAGATATGTTGTTCTGGACTTATGCATTGCATAGTTCCTGTAATATTGGATTAATTTCTTGTGGTTACTTTCAAATTCAAACCCTCAGATTAGCTTTTTTAGCTAGCTTTTGTTCCTTTTTCTTTCTGATTAGGTTTAGGTGTTCGATATGATTCTATATGATTTCCGTGTTAAGCTGCTGACAATTTTGTTTCCACTTTCCAGTAATACTATTGATTAGATACTAAATGGTGTTGATTCTGGTGTTGAATGTAATGCAGCTTGTGCGCAGCAACACTAGGCGGTTCATGCCATCGCAGGCTGATGAAGAGGTACATCAGTTATCATATCTGCAAAAGCACTTGGCTAACATCCTGTCCCTTCTAGCTGAGCCTGCAGAGGGGGAAGGGGAAGAATCTCTGGTTTGTTTATTTATTGTTTGCTACCTATGGGTTGTTTCTGATTTTGACTGCAATATATTATTTCTTGTATTCTCAGTAAAATACTTGGTGACTTGGCTATTGCCGTACAGCTGCATTATATATTCTTTTTCTAAAAGAATGATGTGAAAAACAAAGAACGAAGAGCTAGAAAATCTCATATTTTCCTTCATATATATAATGAAGGTACGATAGCATTTATATACATGCTTAGTCAGAACTCGATACCACTACTCAGCCTTTTATATTATTATCAAAACTATCAGGTTCCAACCAAATTTGTTACGACTGAAATAGGTAAAAGTGTAAAACAGAAACGGTTACGTGGCAGTTGCTGTAGATTGGAGTCTTCATGAGCTTAGACTTTTAATGTTTAGGATCCATTCTTGTAATTCGTATGCTGTTTTGGTGACATCCTCTGCAAACTGTAAAGACTAAAGATTGATCTTGCAAAATGATGCTATTTATTGCTTGGTCATATTACTCCTGTCAATGTACTAGTAAGCAAATTTTTTATCTCCTGCAAAGAGCTAGAAACACACTCCCTCTAGCACAATCATTTATTGGCCGAGATTTATTGAAAAATGTAAAAGTATGAGAGAGAATCATTAAATGAGGTGTGAGACCCGTATGATTTTTATGATTTCTAATAAATTTTTACTAATAAGGAAGAGTTTGTTTGAAAGAGTGTCTTAGATAGCGTTTTGCTAGCATTTTTCTACATTGAATGTATCAGCTGACAGCTGTTAAGATTTAGGAGAAGATAAGTACCCTTCAGTGTCTCTTTCCAGAATGATTGCAACTTTTTATTCTGATTTTGTGACATATAGTTAGCATTGCAATATCCTTGCGGAGAGCAGAAAACATAATTCTATAGTATGTCTCATTTTGAATTGATTTGATTGAGACATTCGGGGGGAGGGTGTTCATGTATGATAAGAATCTCATGCAAGTGCTGCTATGTTTGGATGGAAATCTTGTGTGCAATTCATAGTTATTTTTAAGACTCAAAAACAATTTAGCGTTGACCTGTTTGTCTTTAAGAATAAGGCTGAGGTTGTGATCTTCTCAGTGAGCTATGGTCCATTTGATTATGGATGTGGTGACTGACAATTTGTGCTAATAATGAATAAAATCAAGTCTGTTAATTTATGTACAAGTCATGCACTAGAGAGAGGTAATGTGACTGGACTGATCATATGGACAAGCAAGATTTTTCTTAAGGCGGTGGATGAAAACAGGCAAGGTGATCGTTGACCAATTCTTCATCCTTGTTTGGAATTGGGAGGGACAACTTTGATTTTAATTTGATTAGGATGTTAGCCATCTATTCTTTGTTGTTGATGCCAACTTCTCTTGATGCTAATGCCAGCTGCCTATTCCCCTCACTTCTGTACTCTAATTAGTTGATTCATCATTCTCATTCATTTAGCAATACATATACTTGGCTATCATTACTCATTAGTAATTAGTATTTAATAATCATGGTAATGGAAGGATATTCCACAGTTACAGTTAAATTTACTTTCTCTTATTCACTGAGGCATCGCGTACGACATAGTTAAACATAGTACCACATTTTCATTAGGGCATAATATATTGTTTTAGGTAGTAGTAGATTCCAATTTATTTATTTTTTTCCCTCCAAAGTGAAATTGACTTTGTAGCCTAAGATCGTGTAGTTTCTTACAAGAAGGAAAGTATAAGGAGTTTTTAAAATTTTTATTGTCTTTGATTAAACGTTTCATTGCAGCAATTTATTTTTTATTGAATCAAATTTTATGTTTTCCTTTTCGTATGTAGTCCTAATACTATTTTTTATTTGATAGGTTTTAACCATGGATAGATTTGAGCATCTTGGGTTTCTAATTCAGTTTGGTGATAAGGGATCTGAAGGAAATTCTTTGAGTCAATCTTCTCCCTTTTTTGCAAACTCAGACCCTGACATGCCTGCTGTTCCAGTTCCTGCTACACAAATTCATGATTGGCTTCTGCAGAATATAGCTGCTGCTTTGGAATATATTTCTGAACGGACTTCTTCAAAGGAAAATGGCCCAGCTAGTGCCTCTGATCAGGATGTTACTATGACTGATGCATGCACTGTCTCAGTCAATAAGGTCTCAGCTAGTAGTAGAGGTGCAAGTTTCGTTGAAGGGATCTCTAAATCGTCTTATGTAAAGCATGCACCTGACATTAAAGGTTCCTCTGTTAAGGTTTGTTTCTTACATATCTTCTTTCCTGATATTTGTCCATTTTTTCAAGTATAGCACTGTTTGCATTTTATATTTTAACTTTTTGTATTTTGTTGAAGCTATTGATCCTAAGTAGCCTTCTAACCCTTAATACTATTTTTTCTTACAAGGCCGCTAATAAATGTGGTAATATGTTGGATTTATAGGGGTGATTTAACTTTTAAGACAGTTATTTGATGGGGAAGAGGGTATTTTAGAGGGGAAATCTGAATGAAAAGGCTTTCTTATTTTGTTGGATATTATGCAGAAAATCCTTATATATAGTTATAGATTCTTAAATGATTGAGTGGGGACTAATTCCTTGGCTAAAGAGTTCATGTCCCTTTGTACATGAATCTACTATTTCCTATGTACATTAAGAGTTGTTATTTCCAACATATTCCTGATAGGCATCTTTGTCTAAATGAGTAGCTATTTTACTCTTAATATTCCAACTTGACATAATAAAATGCCTAATGTTTGCTTTAGGGTATTATTCACCAGCAATTTTTGGCCTAAAAGTTTGAACTTTGGAACTGCTTGATTTTTGTCTGCTAAATGTCTGAACAAGTTTTGTGCTTGTACATGCAGATTTACACTTGTTTGTTATGATAGGAATTGGCACGAAAGAGAACACATTTTTTTAATGTATTTTCCATTGTTGGAATGATCAAGAAATATATGAGAAGAAACAAAATGTGGGACCCACATTAAATCTTTTCTTTCCACTATATCCAGGAAAATAAGAGAGAAGAGCAATATTTTTTCCTTTTTATCCTTGTATCTAAAAATTATATTTTTCATTTTTAGTTTATAATTTTCTAATGAGGCGCATTAATGTCTTCATGTGAAAATATCACTTTTCTTTCCCTTCACTTCCTTTTACATTTTTCTTATACCAAACAACTTAAAAATCTCTTATTTTCTGACCACTTTCTTTTGATTCTCTCTCAAATTTCTCTCTCAAACCAAGCAAAGCGTTAGGTTCATGATTTGAACATTCTTCAGGATACCTGATGTATTATCAAGCAGTGTTGGTCATCATTGCTGCCTTGTCTTGCACAGATCTAGTTGTTAGTATGCATTAAGACTTGTACCTTGTATAGTGTATGAAAAGGTGTTTTATTGTTACAATTTGAATCAAATGAATTTTTCAACATCCTTTTAAACTTAATTATCTATAACAGATATTAGGTCATATAACTTGAAAGCTTTAAAGTGAGAATTTTTTTGTTATCAATCATCTGTTCTACTGGATGTTATTCGAGAAAGGCCTTCAGAGCTTAAATTAGGGTGAATGCCTATATAGCCAATGCATAGGCATACTTGAAAAAGATTGAGATAAAATAATTAATGTCAACAGATAAGTTTGTGTTAGGTGAGTTTGGTTTTTCACGACGAGTTAGGTTTTGAGCATTCCTACTAATGGCTTAAGCTTTTTGAACCATTAGTTCCCTAAAAAGAGATGTCATGCTAGCTAATATTTAAAGTTTTGTTGAGTGCTGAAGCACTAAATATTATTTTTTCTGCTCTCAATCAGCATTTTATAGATTTTAAAATGTGTTTGATCATTGCAGGTTCTAAATTGCCATGAGTCTGCCATCTACATCTTAGCACCTTTGAGATTTGCCACTGTGTATGGATGTTCAGATGCAACAATAGTTCTAGGAGCAGTTGGGAAGGTAATAACTAGTAGCTTTATGTCCTGCTTTGAAAAGGAGCATAATGAGTCCATTCATATCATATATCAGAATCAAATATGGAGTTTGTTTTCCTATCAGAAGCGGAAAACAATATTTTCATTTTAAATGTTAAGGTGACATACAATATGATACTGATATCTTAGCTGTCCCATGGGCTTCAAATGAATGAGATTTCCTTAGGAATTAAAGTTCTAATAGATAAGGAGGATGAAACTAACTCTTTCTATTAGATATTGCCTTACTAATGTAACCTGAAATATCATCAATTCCTGAGGAATACTCAACATTGTAACCACCATATGCCTAGGTTAAGGTGACTGTAGCTACCATTGTATTGCACAATTTGGGAAATTATTATTTTTCTTTCCATTTATTCATGCACTGCTGATTGGTTAACAAGAAGATACTCATGATATGAGGAAATATACACTGGGACTTGAAGAATATATAAGGTTCCTCATTTAAATAATCTTTTTCATACATTTATGGATCCTACTATTTTTCTCAAAGGAAGAATCTTAGCCTTGTCATGGACTCATGTTTGTGAGTCCTATATGAAGTGACAAACTCTGTTCTGTGAAATTATTCGAAGGAGAGTGAAATTAATGGTTAAGAATGAGAAAAAAAAGGGGGAATTGAAGAGATGTCAAGATGCCAAATATTGAATGTGCGAAAGTAGTGACTTCCAACTCTCTTCCTGGTGGGGGATGATAGTTGCTGCCTAAAGTCCTAAACATGTATGAATGCATTAGTTTCTTGTGCAACTGTTGGTTTGTCACAATAAAAGGAATATTTTTTCAGTTGTTATTGCTTATGTGAATATATGCTTTGTGAACAGACCTTCAAGGTGTATGAGAAGTGCAAGAAATAATGATTACGGATTCATCCCTGCACTTATGCATGTACTGTAACAGTAATTTGTTACTAGTCTGTTGCATTAAAACCATTCCATTTTGATGATTTTTGCCTATACTGATTGTCATCCATTGAACACCTTTTAACAATGTGTTTTTAGGTTCCGGTTTATTTTTTATTTTTATATCTTTTTTAGCTCTTGGATGGTTCACCCTTTTAAATTCACTTTCCTGCATTTCAAAGAACTTTTTTTTAAAAAGATATAATCAAATTATTTACTCATCATACTAAAAATTGTTGCTTATCATATGCATATGCAAGCTGTCTACGTTGGGTAAGACTTGGTAACTGGGAGGCATTTTACTGATCTTTTGGTTACCATTAGTGTTAGAATAGCTGGTGCTTAATTTTGACAGAAGGAAGTTGATGTCTGCATACTTTTTCTTTGACAGGCTGTGAGAGTGGAACACTGTGAACGGGTTCATGTAATTGTAGCAACAAAACGTATTTGTATTGCTAACTGTCGTGAATGTGTTTTCTTTTTGGGAGTGAACCAGCAACCTCTTATTATTGGTGATAACCATAAACTGCAGGTGAGCTTCTTCATTCACTGTTGCATGATTTATGAAGTTGGTCCTCTGCCTTTCCAGGTTGTCTGTTACATGAGAATGTAACTATGAAATTTGGGAATTACGTATAGGCTTCATATGAGATGCTTCTACAGAAAATACAAACAGATTAATTTGTGATATATCCTATGGGCTTATCTGATATGACTTGGCACAACATAAATCTAACACCTCAAAACATGTATGAAGGACAAACACTCGTGGGCATGATACCTATGCAACATGTGTTAGACACTCCTCACTTGGTGTTCAGTTTATTTTTTTATTTTCAGACACATGAACTGACACTTGTAATCAACTTGGACGTTTTAGTTGGCACTTCCATTTGGATAGACACTTTAAGCACACTAGTATTATTATTATTATTATTATTATTATTTTACATTTAGAAAAGTTAGCATTTAATTTGGTGTAAAATATGAAAAATAATGCCTCAATATTATTCTGTAAAGCCATTATAATAGAAGAAATTGTAAAACTAGCAAGTTATTTTGAGAACATGAACATATCTTTCTTGCAAGTTTTAATTCATGATCTAGTTTTTTTTGGTAGAGACAAAATGTTTAATCTATGTGACTCTATCACAGGAAGAAAGTGAATATGCAAATCTTGTTTATTAATATAGATCAAATGTTATGTACTTATGTTGCTCATTTAATTTCATTTGAGTCTGTCTATATATATATATATATATATATATATATATACATATATATAGTCTACCAAATTCTATATAATTAAAAAATCATTCGATACTTCATCAATAAACTTTATGTAAATGTGTAATAAACTTTTCAAGATATTTGTAAATGTCAACTATAAGATTATATATTTTGAAATGTTCAATTTATCTACCATTTAACATCCATGATCATCGATATTATATCGCATAATTTAACGTTTGAAATTCTCTAATTTGTACTGTAGAAAAAATTATCATTACCTTAGCACGTGTATGTATATGTGTGGTGTCCTGGTATCCTATATTTTGGACATTTGTTGTGTTGGAGTCCATGTATCATAGGTTAATACTACCACTTCTTGGTTATCAAGAAATTATAACTTACAGCATTTTGAATGTTTTTGTATTACTGCTTATATAGTTTCCAGAGTTAGTGTTGGTGGGATTTTAACGTTCTGATATCTTAAACATTGGGAAGTCATTTATCCTTACTTATTACTAAAGTTTTTTCTTTAAGATGTCAAAAAGAGTTAATAAAATCCCTGCAAATATTAGATAACTGCTTGAAATTACTAGTACTATTAAATCACATGACTGTGACACATGAATGGATACAAATATATGGATTGTAAGGAGGTGTACTTTGAGCTTGTTTATGGACATATTTTGTAGGTAAATTGGCATGTGCCTGAGCTTCTGTGTTGATCCAACTATATCTATATTACTTACTGGTATATATTGTTATGGTGTTTTGATTATTAAATTTTAAAATTCAGGGTACACACAGTCTATGACATGTATGTTATTGATAAGGTGTGGTTAATAAAAATAGAGGAAAGGACAAAAAAGGTTAACTCCGTTAATTAAGCTTTTTGCTTTGAAATGGATAAACCCTTAAAAGTCTTTTAGGATTAGAATATTTGGTGCTTTGCAAAAAGGAGCATATGAGTTTGTCTTCATAATCTAGTATCGGATAACTTTATTAGTCATTTAGATCACTACAATGTGGTATTTGGTTTATAAGGAAAAAATATGGTCTGTGGCATATTACAAAGGTCTATTTTTCTCAATCACATTTATGCTTCTTCCAGTGATTCTATCTTCTTAAAAGGAATGTATATTTTTGTTTAAAATCCTCACTGTTCTCAGTTGGATTCATGGTTTGAAATCATTCTCCCTCTTAATATTAACAGGTGGCTCCATATAATACTTTTTACACTCAATTGGAGGAGCATATGAATGAGGTTGGAATTGTACCCACAGTTAACCGGTGGGATGAACCTCTAGCATTGGGCATGGTTGATCCCCATGATTCATTATCTCATCCAGCGGGTGTGTCTGATGTTCAAGCTGAGTCTGCTACTCGAGTGGACCCTGATCAGTTCATTAATTTTGTGGTATGAATGTTGTTCTTTAACTCTGACTTATATAGGAAATTGCAGTTTTATATTTTAAATACAGTCACATTTAGTGGATTTTGAGTTGTTCATTATTAGCTGGTGTCTTGTGTGTTTTGCTTTGTAAATTTTTGGATATATAGAATGTTCAAGCTGTATATTTCTTTCTTCTTCATTTAGTTACATTTTTTTTTCTTTCTGCCCGTATTGTGGTCATGCAGATACCAAATTTGCTTGGAGGAGAGTCTACTGGGTCAACGAAAGACAACCCATTCAAATTACCAGATGCTTATGTGGCATCTCAGCAAAAAAATGTATGCAAAGTATTAATTAATTAATATAATGATTGGATTTTCAAAATATTTTGGTAATAAAACCTTAAAAAGCTGTATTTTAAGTCAATTATGTCTTTTTGTCTCTACAGCAAAAAAATTTAGGGGAGATAAGGCAACTCCTACGAGAAGCACCTTTAGATGAAAGTCGTAAGCGAGAATTGTCATCTGCACTCCATGTGTATTTCAAAGACTGGTTATATGGTAACTGTCATTATTCTGTCTTCCCTTTAAGCAATTCTTTTTTTGAGCTTGAAGTTGAAACTTGGACTTATTTTGTACGAAGCTTGTTATTTCTGTGCAAATGTTTTGTGGAGATCTATGTACCCTTTATTGTGAAACCTTCGACAATACTGACCGTTGAATTCCATATTGAGTTTGGTTCCACAACAGTCAATATTACTGCCCAGTGCATGGTACCATAAGAATTTTCCACCCCCGACCACACACCCACACACCAATGGAATATGGTACTAGCCTTTTGGTTTGTCTTCCTGTGTTTTGGATGGGAAATTGTCTCATGGGATTCACAAGTCATGAGCTTTTTTTTTAAGTCATAATCAAGTGACACACTATGTTTTCCAATTTGTATATTATCTTATATTTAAATGGCCATAGCATTGAGCAATCTTCATTGTCAATGTTTTATTATCTATTAAGTAAAATCTGGCTTTTGATGGATTTTAATTTTCCTGTATGAAGAGACACCCACAACCAGTTGTCAAGATTGAGCGAGAATCACCATCTACATTCCCCCAATTTTAAGTTTACATTCATTCATGTTTATAACATATGATAAAAGGTTTCAGATATTTTATACAGAATATTTTCTCAATGCTAGCTGCTGATGGGAGATAGTTTGAGGGAAGAGATAAATGTTAATGCTTAAGACAAACCTAAATTAGTCTCTATCGGAAGGCAATTTGAGCTGTGTATTGTAAAAGGAGGAGTTTGGTGTAGAGCTGGCTGCTCGATTGTTTCAAGAAGTTAAGCAACGATGCTAATGATTTGTTATTTGTTGTGGCAGCTTCCGGAAACATTCGTCAGCTCTATTGTCTACAAGGCGATTGATCTTTGTCAGACAATGCAACGACACAGTTAATGATGATACAGGACCAAGGTTTCTGGTTTCCTTTTTGATCTTCCTCTTGCCAATTCTATTGGCCAAATAGGTAGCTGAGAGCAGATGACGGGATTTAGAGTGCCCACCTATTTATGCCGTGACATCACCGGTGCACAGAATCGAATCAAAAATACAGTTGATGATCTGATTGTAATATTTTTTTTTGTGAAAATAATTACTGTAATATTTTGTTAGCCTAAATTAATGGCCTTTCTGATAAAATTTCACCACTGCATGTCTTCTAACTTTGAGTTTTCCATTTATTTAAACTTTGGTTTATGATGTTGACTGCGATACATTATATGTGATGCTTTCAATGCAAAACTTGGCATATGAGATCTATTCTTCTAATTAATACGATATGATGTTTTGGGAGATGTTACATACAAACCTGAAAGAGATCGAGTGTCATGAAAGTAGTTTTGCATCATTTATTGTATACTTTTTTTGGTATACAACTGTTTCTTCCAAAGTTTTGTCTTGTAAGATGACCTTTTTTGATAAAATTTCACCACTACATGTCTTACAACTTCGAGTTTTTCATTTATTTAAACTTCCCGAGAATTATTGCTGTTTACTTGATCTTGCCTTTGTACTTGATCTGGCTACTACATCTTGTTTTTTGCTCCTCCATGTCACCAAGTTTTCCCCTAGAAACATACAATACCCTAAAGTGGATCTCCTATCAATAATTGATCCAGCATAGTCTGCATTTGTGTATGCGTCCATTAATAACTCACCTTCTCTCTTAAATAGCAATCCCTTTCCTAGGTTGCCTTTTAAATATTAAAGAATTCTATTTACAGCTAGTAGGTATTTCTCTCGAGGATCATGCAGGAACTGACTAACTACACTGACAACATAGGTTATGTTAGGTCGAGTGTGGGATAAATAAATGAGTTTTCTGACAAGTCTCTGATACTGGACTTTATCAACTACTGAACTCTCTTCTTCGCTTCCAATTCAGTGGTTCTGCTCAATGAGAGTTTCAACATTTTTGCACCTAACTTGCCTGTTTCTTTTAGGAGATCAAGGACATATTTCCTTTGAGATAAAGATGCCTAGTTTTGAATAAGCAACTTCAATCCCTAGGAAGTATTTCAGTCTTTCGAGATTTTTTAACTCAAATTGAGCTGATAATTTTTTCTTTAACACCTGTTTTTCACCATCATCATTACCTGTAATAATCATATCATTTACACATACCAAAAATAGCGTTAGTTTACCACCATGTGAATGTTTTATAAAGAGAGTATGATCACCTTGGCTTTGCATATATCCCATGGAAATCATAGCTTGAGAGAACCTTCTAAACCAGGTATGAGGAGATTGCTTGAGTCCATAAATCGCCTTCCTTAATCTGCACACCTTGTCTCCTTTGGAATCATATCAAGATGGTATTTCCATGTATACTTGTTCTTCTAATTCTCTATGTAAAAAGACATTTTTTACCTTAAATTGATTTAACTCCCATCCGAATTGGGCTGCCAAAGAAAAGATAACTTTTACTATGTTTATCTTTGTCACCAGAGCAAAAGTCTCTTCATAGTTAACTCTATACGTCTGAGTATATCCTTTAGCAATAAGTCTTATCTTGTATCTTTCAGTGGAACCATTAGATCTATATTTCAGAATATAAACCCATTTGCACCTTACTGCCTTTTTGTTTTTGGGGCTTTCAACAATCTGTCAAGTCTCATTTTTCTCCAGAGCATGCATCTCTTCATTCATGGCTTGAATCTAGTTCTCATCTTTTAATGCTTCATGTACTTATGTGGGGATCTGGATAGAGTTAATAGTTGAAAGAAAACTCAAGTGCTGAATGGAAAGGTGTTTAGTAGACACCAATTGGGAAATAGGGTACTTGAAACAAGACCTTTTTTCTTTTCTCAAGGAAATGGGTAAATCATTAGAATTACCTATACTTTCCTTTGGTTTGGACGGTTGGACTTGCTGTAGGACTAGGTCGGGTTTCTTTCGTCTTTGGTAAACCAATATTGGAGTGGATGTTGGTTTCTCAATAGGAGCATATGTTGATGTCTCAATAGTGTTGTCTAGTGTGGGTGCCAAATCCTGCACAGTTAAAGTGATAAAAGGACGACCATTTGAAAACTCAAGACACTCAGACTTAGACTCAGGTTCCAACACATTCTCCTCCTGAAGCTAAGAACTAGAGTAGAAAGGTGTAGTTTTATGAAAAGTGACATCCATAGAAGTATAGACACGATGACTAGAAGGATGATAACACTTGTAACTTTTTTGGTCAGCTGGATAACCAATAAAGACACACTTAAAGCTCGAGGATCTAATTTTCCATGATGTTGCCTATGGATATGAACAAAGACAGTGCATCCAAAAACACGACACTCTAGACTACTCATAATAGGAACAAAAGGGAAGAAAGAGGACATAACTTGAATAAGACTGACTACATCGAGAACACGAGTGGGTAACCTATTTATCAAATATACAGCTGTCAAGACTGTTTCTCTCCAATAAAATTGAGGAACGAATATTTGGAAAAGAAGTGCTCTGGCAACTTCTTGCAAATGAAAGTTTTTTTCTCTCTGCAATCCCATTTTGCTGTGGGTGTCAACACATGTCAATCCATGAAAAACACCATTCTTTTTTCAAAAAATCGGAGAAGGATTGGTTCACATATTCTCTTCCATTATTAGAACGTAGTCGTTTTATTGTTTTTCCAAACTGAGTTTGAATCATATGAAAAAAATTCTGAAAAAGTTGTACAACTTTAGTTTTATCCTTTGTCAAATATATCCATGTTACTCGAGAGCAATCATCAATAAAAGAAACAAACCATTTTGCACCAGAAATATTAGACATAGAAACAGGTCCCCACACATCAGAATGAACAAGGTCAAATGGCTCAATACTTTTGTTATTTGTTATTATTATTCAGAAAGGTTGCACGATGATGTTATCATAATTAAAAGACTCAATGGATTGTTTTAAAAATAAAAAAGGATACTAAGAATACTAAATGGCGATGACCTAGACGCTTGTGTTGAAGCCAAATTTGAGATGTTATAGAATCTGAACTCATTTGAAGGCAAGATTGTGGCACCATTTGTCTTCTATTCTTCTTTATTCCCATGATCTGTAGATAATATAACCCACCCTATTTCTTAGCAGTTCCAATCGTCCTCCCTGTGGTAAGATCCTGAAAGACACAATGGGAAGGGAAAAAGGTTACTTTACACTTCAAATCTCGAGTGAGTTTTTGGATAAAAACTAGATTATTAGATAGTTAAGGAACGTGTAACACATTATGAAGAGGTAAATAAGGATTGAGGGAAATGGTACCACTCCCAACAACTAGGGTATGGGACTCATTAGCAACAGTAATGTGTTGGTTGGTAAATGAGTTAGAGTGGGTGAAGAAATAGGAATGATGGGGTGTCATATGGTCAATAGCACCAGAATCAACTATCCAAAGATCCTCAGGCATAGTACCAGAAACATTAAAAGGAAAGATCCTAGAATTCTTACCGGTCATTGCAAGAGAGCAAGTACTAGATTGCTTACTGAGAGACTCCATGAGGTTTTTCAAGCGCTCCACCTTAGCTTTTAATGCAGGACCTCCTCTGCAGTAGGCTAAGTTGATTGATCTTTGTTTGCATCCTCCACATCATATACTGCTTGATAAGCCTGTCTTTGTGCATGACCTTTAAATCCACCTAAGCAATTGAGCACCTTCTCCTTCCCATGAAGTTTGAAACGTATCCTTGGTTTGGCGACTCTTTTTGCAATAAGAGCACCAATGGTCCTCCCTCTTGTTGGCTGTAAAATTTCCAATTTTGGAAATCTTGCTGGATGTCAAGGCAAAGCTTTTAGCGGGTCTCTCATTCATCATAATCATCCTCCTATTCTCTTCGCCTCGAACAATGAAGAATGTCTCGGAAAGTGATGGGAGCTTTTCCTTTTCGAGAATCTAAGCCCAGATTGGACCATATTCATGATTAAGTATCCTGAAAATTTGAGACCTCTGAGTAGACTATGACACGGTGGCAACATCCTTGCTGTTCTCCAATTTCAAATTTTCGTGTTGATCTAATTCCACCCACAAACCATTTAGGTGCTCATAGTAATCAGTTATCGAGAGAGAATCTTGTTTAGCACTAAAGATTCTACTTTCTAACTCATAACAAGTGGAAATGTCCTGCTTCATCGAGTCTGTTTGACGAAGACTATCCCATATCTTGAGTTGTGGAAAAGAACACAAAATTTCGGCTGATCTTCGGCACCATAGTACCCCACAACCATGTCATAATGAGAGAGTCCTCATCATCCCATGCCTCAAAGTGTGGGTCTTTTATAGTAGGAGCATCCCCTTCAATATGGTTCAACCTTTTTCGACCCTTTAATGTCCTCCGAATAAATTGTGTCCACATAAGATAGTTTCAACCATTGAGTCGGTTAGCCGAAGTTAATGCTGGAAGATCGTTCTAGGTCAAAGGTACCAAATTAGCAGGTTTGGACAGTTGGGTGACTTCTGGAGTTTCTATTGCAGCCATCACGATGGAGCAAACTACAAAAAAAAAAAAAAAAAAAAACACAACACATAATTCGTAGGATGCAACCTCAACAATAGCAGTTGTAGCAAAAAAAAAATAGAGAAAACCAACAAGATAGAAAGTGCAAGATCTAGCGAGTCTTCTGGTGTCAACAGCGTCAAATTCCATTTTCGACGGTGAACAGTGTTTCCGAGATCTGGTAAGTCTTCTGTTGTCAACAGCTCCAATTTCGATTATGAACAATGTTTTCGATGGTGAACAATGTCAAGATCAAAAAAAGGCACAACAAAGATGCGATGACCGCAATGAAGGCGGCTAAATAATTTTAGGGCGCAGACGTAGAGCCCCCAAGATCAGGAGCTCTGATACCAAGTTAAAATTTGGTATTCACAAATTATTGAATGAAGATTTCTCATTAATTTTCTAGTGTACAATGGTTCCCATTTATATAAGTATGGTAATTAATTCTATGCTAAAATCATGGATATCAATCATACCCAATTATGCTAATTACATAAATAAGAAAAGAGAGAAATTATACTAATTACATAAATAAGGAAAGAGAGAAAAATAGGAAAGGAAATCAGAATATTTTGCAACATATACCATTTTCTTTTTGGTTCCTGCTTATACAGTTTCCAGAGTTAGTGTCAGAGATGGCAGAATTTCAAAGAAATAATGTCTTAATCATTAAAATGTCATTTGGCATTGTTATTATCCTAAAAATGGAGGAAAGAATTAATAAAATAACTGAAAATATTGGGCAACTATATCTATTTTACTTTTTAGTTTTATTTGTCATTAAATACTGGTGTTTGGTTTTGCAAGTTATAAAACTCGGGGCACATGTACCATTGATTAGGTGGGGTTAATATAAGTAGAGAAAAAGGCCAAAAGGTTAACTCTGTTTTAAGTGATGAAATGAATAAACTCATAAAAGTTTTCTAAGATTAGTATATTTGATGCTGTGCAAGAGCAAGCATCTGAGTTATCTTCAAAATTTAGTAACAGATTTCTTAACAATTGTTTAAGATCTATGAAAATGCGGCATTTGATTTACGAAAAAAGGTATTATGATGTTTGGTCTGCGGCCTCGTACAAAATGTCTTTTTTTTTTTTTTCTTTTCACACTTTTGCTTCTTCTAGTTGTACTAGTTTCTTATAATGTATGTGTAGTTTTCTTTAAAATCCTCACTCTTTTCAACTGGATTCATTATGTGAAAGCTTTGTCCTCACAATGTTAACAGGTGGCTCCCTATAATACTTTTTACTCCCAATTGGAGGAGCACATGAATGAAGTTGGAATTGTGCCCACGGTGAACCGATGGGATGAAACCCTAGCATTGGGCATGATGGATCCCCATGATTCATTATCTCATCCAGCAGGTATCTCTGATGTTCAAGCTGAGTCTGCTATACGAGTGGACCCTGATCAGTTC
Source organism: Abrus precatorius (assembly GCF_003935025.1). Taxonomy (NCBI): domain Eukaryota; kingdom Viridiplantae; phylum Streptophyta; class Magnoliopsida; order Fabales; family Fabaceae; genus Abrus; species Abrus precatorius. The sequence goes on along the minus strand of NW_020874373.1, from coordinate 9,947,735 downwards.
ACTAATTTTGTGGTATGGGTGTTATTTTTTTATTCTGACTTGTAGAGAAAGTGAATATTTTTATTTTGGTTAAATTAATTTGTAACTCCGCATACTATTTGGATAATTTTAAATGTCCCTATATTTTGGAAATTTTTAATTATCTCTTGATACTTTTAGATCACTTTTAATTGAGTCTGTGGCCACATTTTCGTTAGAGTTCTATCGAGTATAGAGATCTTATTGAAAATTTTGAAGTAGTTCAAGGACCAAGTCACTAGTTTAATTATTTAGCAAGTTGAAAATTTTCAAATAGTTCAAGGACCAAGTCACTAATTTAATTATTTAGCAAGTCCCTAAGCTGTTTTAAAATTTTTCACTTAGTCCCTTTACATAAAAGAACTCTGACATAAATGTGGTTAGAGACCCAATTAAATATGATTTAAAACTTCATAAACTTAATTACATACTTTTGATGTATAGGAACCTATAAATTAATTTAAACTTTTATTTTAATTAATGAATTTCAATATATTCACTATGGGCTGGCATCTTGTTTTTGTTTTGTAAGTTCTTAGGGATGAAGAATGTTCAAGGTTCATATTCCTTCTTTATTTGATCATATACTTTGTTTTTGGTCCATATTGTTGGCATGCAGATTCCAAGTTGGCTTGGAGGAGAGTCAAATGGATCTACGAAGGTCAACCCGTTCCCATTACCGGATGCTTATATGGCATCTCAGCATAAAAATGTATGTATGGTTGTAATATTTAATATATTAATGATTGAATTTCCAATTTTTTTGGTGATCAAACTTTAAAAAGCTGTATTTTAAGTGAATTATGCTTTAATTTGGATGAAATTGTATCTTCTCTGCAGCAAAATAATTTAGGGGAGATAAGGCAACTCTTACGAGAAGCAACTTTGAAAGACAGTCGTAAACGAGAATTGTCATCTGCACTCCATGTGTACTTCAAGGACTGGTTATACGGTAACTATCATTCTTTTCTATTATTAACTTTTATTCTAACATATTTTGAGTTTCACCTCTACAATGAACACTCTGTCTTCCTTCCCACTTAAGCAATTATTTTTTTTTGGTTTGTCCTTGAAGTTGAAACTTGGACTAATTAGATACTAAGCTGATGATTTCTCTGGCAAATGTTTTGTGGAGATTTTTCTGATACCTTTTTATTGTGGAACCTCGTACAATATTTTGACCACTGAATTCAATAGTGAATTTCATTAAACAATCACGCAATTGTCAATATTACTGCTATTGGGCATGAGCCATGGGTACCACAGAATTTTACACTTTTTAAAATTGATATGGGATTGCCGCGTTGGCCTTTTTTGTTGTGTCCTCCTGTGCTTGGTATGAGATATTGTTTAACGTCACAAACAAGTCATAATTAATCTATTTAAGTTTTAGTCAAGCAACTATAGTTTCTTATATTTAGTAAACTATATGATTGAGCAGTTTTCAATATCGAGGTTCCATTATTTATTAATTATCATATGACTGCTGATGAATTTAATTTTCTTCTGCGTGAAGGAACGCCTGCATCCAGTTGTACAGATTTAGCGTGAATCTCCTTTCTACGTTCCCCCAATTTAAGCATACATACATTCATTTTTATAACAAATAACATAGGTTTCAGATATTTTACACCGAATATTTTCTCAATGCTAGCTGCTGATGGGAGATAGTTAAGATAGAGGAGTTAATATTAATATTAATATTAATATATAAGGAAACCTAAGTTTGTCTCTATCAGCAGACAAACGATGAGCTGTGTATTTTATCCAAGGGAAAGTGTGGTATAGAGCTTGCTGCTGTAGTTTTTGTCAAGAGGAAGTTAAGCAGATGATGCTAATAATTTGTTTTCTATTGTGACAGCTTCCGGAAACATTCGTCAACTTTATTGTCTACAAGGCGATTGATATTTTGTCAGACGATACTGTGGCACAGTTAATGATGGTACAGGGCCGAGGTTTCTGGTTTCCTTTTTGAACTTCCTCTTCAATTCCTCTTGCCAATTCTATTGGCTCCATAGTTAGCTGAGATCAGATGACGTGAATTAGAGTGCACACCTATTATTTATGCCGTGACATCACCAGTGCACAGAATCGAACGAATACAGTTGCTAATCTGATTGTAATATTTTTTGTTTGTGAAAATAATTACTGTAATATTTTGTTTAGCCTAAATTAATGGCTTTTGTGAAAAATTCCACCTGCCAAAATCTAGTGTACCGCTTATCTTCCAACTTAAGAGTTTTTCCATTTAATTCAACTTTCCGGGAATGTCTATTGGATCCTCAAGCCATATGAATTCACTATGTAGCATCATGTATGATTCAAGCACGAATGAGTTGGGAACAGCTTTAGGCCAGTAAACGATGTAATTTTCGACTGATATATATCGGATTTCTGTATTTCTAAACTTAATAAGCAGTCATTGGGTTCCCGTATTTAGTAATACTGTCTGTTTCCACCATTATTTCCATTAAACCTGCAGGAGAGATGTAAATGTTGATTAGGGTTTAGAGTAATAGTAAGATGGAAGTGGCAGCATGGGAGTCGTTAGTTCATGACGTCGAAAAATCTCTTGGGCTTATATAAGATAATCTAAGTTGTTGCTATTAATTTATATTTAAAGTTAAGGTAAAATTTGCTGTTTTCTCACCTCGATTAAAACTAGAGACTTGTTACCACGATAAAAATGAAAGTTTTTTTTCAATTTTAATCTAAATTGTTTTTAATCATGAGATTGCTGAGGTTTGGACAGTAATTATTTATTTGGCTATAATTATGCATTAACTTACTAAAGTTGATTGCAATACCGTGCTCTAAAGTTAATCTAAAGCTATAAAAATGAACATTGCATTTCTTCTGAAAATTCTTAAGAATAAAATGTTACTTATATTATTAAGATATTTAAGAAAATTGCTAAGTGCCAAACTTAATTAGTAAATTAATTTGCTGTCGGCTTAACGTTGAACTTATGAGCACATATTTGAACAATTATTTTAATCTTTATTAAAGATTTATTTTTATATTTCAATTATCAAATTATAGAGTTTAATTTAATCGAATAAATAAATATTTCTAAATGAAATATTATATTCTCAAGTTATCACTAGGAATTTAATAATATATATACGCCTAAAGCAACTCCTATTTCGAATAGAATTTTGACAACATATTTGAACTTGGAGACTTTTTCACATCTTTTCAAAAGGATAAACAAATGTGGAGGTTAGAAGTGAAGTGAATCTAGTGGATCAGATAAAATCAAACAAATTATGAGTGTGCTTAGTTATTCCTATTATAAAAGAAATGGGTACATCCTGTGTGCTCTATGTATGCCTGACAACAAAATTGCAAGAACACCAACCAAGTATTTATATACTCGTTTTTTTTTTAAATATATTTTGGACATAAAATTAAAACTATTTTATTTCGGTGCCTGTGTTGTGAATATGAACTATCACAATCATATCATCGTATGAATGCCTCGATACCTTAGTGACGGCTAAATTGGTTAAAAAGCACATATGTCCAACTTTGTAATTTTAAATCAAGTTTTACTCGATTAATATTATGAATATTTAATCATAAATGAGACGAGAAAAAAAATAAAATAGAATAAAATAATATTGTTTGTTCTATTATTTGAATAATTTTATGACCGAATGTAAAAGAAAAGTCTCATTTCCTACCCTCAAGTTGAACGAGAAAAAAAAAAAGAAATATATCAGATGAAATGAAATGAAACATATTAATGAAACTTCATACAATTCTATCCTCTTCTAAATGATTTATTTATGAATTCTATTATGATATTATCATTCTATCTATTTTCCTCAATCCAAGCATAACCTTAAAGTGAAAAAACTACTTACAGAGAAAGTTCACAAGCATAATCATAAATTAAAAAATCAATAATTGAAATTATAATAAAGTTCAATCAAAGTAATACTTTCATAATAAAAACAATCATTTAGAGGAGTGAAATTAACAAATTCATTCAACTAGTTACATGTTTCAAGTTAATCATTATAGAAGTTCGTGTTGTTAGAATAATGTGATGAATATGTTTCAAACATACTCTTAAAACTTGTTACAAAATCTGTTAGGCATTATTGGGATCCTAATTGCAATGTATGAGACTTGAATTCCACACTGGAAGTGTGAGATTCTAGTGTAGGGTTTAAAAGGCCTTGTACTCTGCAAATACAATCACTAACTTTTATAGTGTGATTCTCCCAAAGTTCTTGTCAAGTAGTGTCAACGCTTTTCACCATGTTTCTCAACTACAAACAAACACGTAGGTAGTAACACTGGCATTGCAGTGGGAGGTGACACTGATATTTCCATTCGCTCAGGACTAGTTAAGGGGCTAGTGCACAACGAGTGTGGTGTGATGTTAGGATCCTAATTGCAAGGTATGAGATTGAGTTTCACATTGGAAGTATGGAATTCTAGTGTAGGTTTATAAAGTATTGAGCTCTCCAACTACAGAGGCTAGTTTTTGTGGTGTGCTTCTCCAAGTTTATAAAACATCATATCACCTTTTTTGAAATACAAGGTAACCAGATATAAAAATGGTATACTGCTAATATATACCGGGTTCGGCCACTCAGTACATGGAATACTGCTAAATATACGGTCCTAGTAATGCATATTCGAAAAAAATGGTATCTTAAACATTGGAAATGGGCATTCACCAATGGGATAAACAAATTGTTTTTTTTATCATTATAGTCTTACTGACATTACTAACTCTTCCATCACTTTATACATACTTCATGTTATTATGTTCCTCAATTCTATTCTCACGTTCCTTAATTATGCTACATGCACAATGAGGGGGGAAGAAGAAAATCAAGAAAGACTAAAATTAATGAAATTTTTAGGCTTAGCCTGTAGGGGCCATTTGGAATAGCTTCTCTGCTTGCTCAGGGAAGAAGGTAATGAATAAATATGCACCTGAAAAATTTATCCCAAAAAAAAAAAATTAATACAAGCATCAAGAAATAGAAATAAAAAGATAATGAAAAAAAACATACAAATAAGAACAGTTCCCAACACAGTTGAGATTTTTCCTTGGATTGTCACCAAACCAGCTTTGCCAGCATCCTGCAACTCTGTGGACCCAACAGAATCAAATGTCCCTACAGAACGGAAATACTTTAATTTCTTGTCCTAAAAAATAATTTGACTTCTAAAAATAAGTCAATGAATTACTAAACCTGGTTTTGCAGTTTGAAGGCCAGATGTTATGCATGCTACATTTGAGAAACCAGCTTCCTCTAACTTATCTGCTGCTGCAGCAGACCTTCACAAAGAAGAAAGAAAATCTTATATTCTTAAATTAGGCTGTTAAAACCATGGTTGTTAAACTCTCAATTTAACTCGTAAACTTGTACAAGTTTGAGTTTACGATCTTAGATAAGGAAACCGTGTCAAATCACATGTAAACTAGATTTTGGATAAACTCGGGTGAACTTGGGTAAACTCAGGAGTTTACACCCGACTTTGGAGTTTAACAAAACAAAGGCAGAATCACATTCTTTTTTCACCAAAATAACACCATTTGGAATGAGAGCACCACTTTTCTTCCCTCTCCTCAAGTTGTGAAACATCACATTTATAATTATGGCACCAAAATCACACTATCATAACATGATTTAGCTATTAAAGCATGATTTTTTCACCAAAATAACACCATTTGGAATGACAACACTACTTTCTTCCCTTTCTACAAGTTGTGAAACATCACATTTATAATTATGGCACTAAAATCACATTATCATTATATGATTTGGCTATTTAAGTATGAGTTAACTTTGTTATTAAACTTTATTTCAGTATTATGAGTTTCTAAATATTATTTTTACATGAAGTTACGAGTTTGTGGGTCGAATTTATGGACAGTTTATGAGTTTAAGTAAACTCTCAAGTTAAACAACCTTAGTTAAAACTCAATAAAAGTACAGCCAAAATTCAACTCATGCAAATTTATAGGAATGATGCAGCATTTTGTCCCCACATGTAAGACATCTTGAAGTCCTTGAAACTATGACAAACATTGTTAAATATTCTTAAGGATATATGCAGAAACACTAGTTGGCTCTGAAGGGTCTTGGCAGCATAATTCACTCTTGTTAATGGAAAGCAATCACCAAAGTCATTGACAGCAATTGCTATCCTCAAACTCACATAATAGTTGTCCTTGTTTGTAAATTATTCAGGTAACTTTTTTTTAGGCTAAAAGTAAAATAGGAAAATTTTAAATCACCATGAGGCTAAAATTGCTGATGTCTATTATTAAATACTTATATCAAAACACACTTTCCTTCAAAGGTCAATTTCAGCAATTAATGTTAAGGTGGTTTGTTAACGTAAAATGTGTATCATTACTCATTACATAAAAAGTTTGATCTTGTCTTCTTATGCGAGATAAAGGAACCTTCATCTTCCTTATTACAGAAAGTAAGTACATCTCAGATCAAGGTTTTATTCACATAAGCCATGCCTCTCATTCAACTTGAAATTTGGAGTTTTTCACACACTCATTGCCATAAATAGTTATGGACTATGGTGGCTCTCTTTGTCAAAAATCAAATCATCCAAAAAGATATTTTTTATTTGACAATCTTCTCAATGAATTTTTATTTCCAAGCTAAAGTACCTGGAAAACACACTCTCAAATACAAAATGGGTATTTCTCACCCCTTCTAAGCTCATATCCTTAGAGGACAAAACCGCAATCTCTTCTTTCACTGCTATGTGACCAATAACTTTGAATAATCAGTCTAAGGCTACACCTCCTCCAGATTCTCATTCATCTAACAATTAAATTTTAGACTGCACATAATGATACGTTACTGAATCATATTCTGACAATGTAATTTTGAAAGCCAATAATAAATAAACAACCTAAAGGAGATTTGGGGGATCCATGTTCTAAGAAGGCGAAGTTAAGGACCTAAATATATCAATGCAAGCTTAATGTCACCATGACCATGGACAATTGGGTAAAATTAGCAACCAAATTTGGTAGGAAATCATAAACTAACCTCAGTCCTTCCTGGCACACAACCAAAAGTTTACTTTCAGGCGAAAACTGATTCTTAACAGATTGTACAAAATCAGGATTTGGCTTAGTGAATGGTAACCCAAAGAACAACCCAGAAAAATTATTGTGCAGAGTTCTTTTTACAATTGTACCTACAGAAAGTCAATGTGAAGAAGAATTAAAACTAAATATGCAAATATAAAATATTTTGGAAGGAGAAATTCCATACCAGGATCATTGTCTTTATTTTCAATAAAAAGAGGCACATGATAACATGATTTTATGTGAGCTCGCTCAAACTGAGTTTTATCCCTCACATCAAGAACTACATATCCATCCACTTCTAAAAGTTCCTTAGCTTTTTCAGCATTTACATAATTCACTTCTGCTTGTATTGTCAATCTTCTCCTTCCGTGTAGTTTCAGATTCCCTGGCACGGCCCTTGCATTGTGAGTTTTTAATACCAACCAACATGTCCCTAAGTTGCTGAAAAAACAACTTTAATCCTCACAACCATGTCCACAGAGATTTTGAAACATGAATTAAGCTTGCCCTTTATTGTTTTCATGAACATGGTTAATTTGTAATTGTAAGGCAGAATATAAAATTTTAAAATGTTGGAACTTGTTTTCTTGTTAATGAATTGGTTATGCTATGACTATAACCATTGAATATGTCAAATAAAAATAAAGATAAGATGAGTGCGTTACCTGGAGGAGGAAAGACAGGAGGTGTAGAAACCAGTCCCTGCCATGGCATTAAAATTTATGTTATTCTTATCCCTCTGAACTTAACCAAACAAGCCTTTCAAAGCTAACTCACCTAAGCCACTTGTTAAATTTGGTGGGCCATGAAATTTGGGATCAGCAATAGCTTTCTGCCACGTGGAAACTACACTTGATCCGAGGGATGTATCTTCTCTAATCTTGAGCCTTTAAGCTTTTATATATACAACCTCTTCACGGAGTACGCACTCGGTGCTTCCTTGTTTCCACTTATTAGTGTAATAGTTAACAGTTCAATTTGGAAAAACATTTTTTGTAAAATTAAAAAGGTCATTTTTCCCCAAAATTGAAGCAAAAAGCTGTATATTTTTTTAACGAGTAGACTATATAATAAAAATTTATCTTTAGTAATTTTTATTACAAATTATAAAATTTATAAAGTCTAATACATTAATAATGTTAAATACCCTAATTTTTTTAAAATATTATTTATTAATATTTTATTATTTTACTGTAATCATACATTAAAAAATTATTATTATAATAGTTAGTAGAGAAAGAAATCTCTAAACTCTTAATAAGTTAAACTTTAAATACTAATTAATAGGTTTAATAAACACACTTACAATTTAAATTATAGATAATTTGAAAAATTTTGTGCTAGTTACATTTTATAATCATACCACAAAAAATTAAAAATTTTAAAATATATAATACTGTAATTATATTTCAACTAATTTCTTAAAGTCATTATTTTTATAATTCTTATCACTATTTTTAATAATTTAACTTAATTCTAAATAATTTTATTTCACTAATGTTTAATACAAGTAGTACACTAAAAAATATATTTAAAATATTTAGTGAAATGATATATGTAAGAAACTTTGATAATTAAGTAGTCATTGATGAGAAATAAATATTTCTTAAATTTTTTATAGTTTAGAGAGAAATAAAATAAAATATTAAAATTTTTTACAGTTTTAACTTAAACGAATTTTTTGACTTAAGCAAAATTATATCAAATTCGCTTAAATTAAATTTTCTTTTAGTTAAATAAAAGTTACTTTTTGTTAATTTTACTTAAATAAATTTAAACTGCAGACTGTAATTTTTATCAAAATTATAGAAAATTTAGATCTAATCTAATATATGTAGAAGTAAGAATAATACGACCCAACAGTATAACGACAGTTACGATACAAAATCAACAAATGCTTTTAACAAGTTTAAGGCCACAACAATGTGTAAATTGGAGTGTATAACGCAGTAAAACTAATTTCTAACCGAGTTACATTTTCACATTATTAAAAAATTACAATTAAATTTCTGCATACCCCTTCTTGTATGTTAGTGGTTTCTGAGTTAGGATGGAATATTTTAAGGCATGTTCCATTCGAAAAAGTATTGTATATTTTATATTTTTATAAATAATTATAAAATTAAAATCATGTTGGAATCATTTTTAATAGAAATGTTTGAAATTAAGAAGTAAAGTAAAAAAAAATAAAATACTTTTATAATTATTTATAAAATTTAAAATAAAAAAATTTTAAACTAAACCAATTTCTTATTTTTAAACTTACTCTAACCATTCAAACTTTGACACTTAGACCACTTTTAACAAGGTTTCTTGCAAGTTACTTAGATATTTGCAAGAATTATCCCACATGTAGCACCCATATTTTCTACAAGCATCTTAAAAAATTCTTGCTTATTTTATTTTATTATACTTCCAATGTAATTATGGTACCACTATAAGTTAAACTCTTAAAATTGACTTATAATGACAATAAGCTTAAGTTATAGACACGAAAAGTACTTCTTTGAAAATATTACAAACGATACAAAATCATAGAAGAAAGATTTTAGATGTCGTAAGCTTGGTGTGTATCAATATCTAGCGGCGAGATTAAAGAGCAAACATCTTTGCTTGTGGCTTTGGTAGTAAACATCTTCTAGACAATGAAAGACAAATCTCACTAAGTATTGGACAATGATGTGCCTTGGTTGCTTTGGCTTGCAAGCAAGCATGACTCTACATTAGTCTATCAAACATCTAGTCTACTAGGCTCTAGACAAAAATTGGGTATGTCAAGCTGTAGAGAATATTTTTTAATTATTAAAATTTAATTATTATCATTATCTTTATAATTATTTATTATTATCTCAATGACTATTAAAAGATAATATACAATATCATCTTATTTAAATATTAACATTAGACTCGTATATTTGTAAATTATAATATAAATTCATTATACAAATCAAACTTTTTAGATGATATTAGAGCTTTTAATCTTGGAGTCTTTGCTTTTGTATTATACATCCCGATCACTCAAACTCTAACCATCTTTATTGCAACACTCAAACCCTAGCAATCATCTTTATTACGACTTACATTTGCACTGTCGTTGTGCATTAGGTGCTCAAACTATAGTTGCCTTTATTGCAGCACCCAGATCTTAGTAGTCGTCTTTATTGACATACATTTGCACTTTCACTGCGCATTACGTATTTCTTCCTTTTTGCCTTAGAGAGAACTATATTATTTTCAATTAGTACAAGACAATGTTAGAAGAAAAGAAGTCAATTCTTATATTTAGATATTTTTTTAAAGGGTTAATGGTTGAACGGTTTTAAGATCTTAGCATAATCTAAAAATAGATATTCATTCACCATATCGAGGGTGGTGTTGAGAATATAAGCTTTACTCAAGAGGTGGCTTTGGGCGTAAATCACTATATTGAAGGGCAATGATTTCTAAGAAGACATGTAGTACTCTTGTTGTTCCTCTTTTGGGGCTTTGGTATGTGCTTGCTTTTGGAGAGTCTTGTTAGGCAGCTAAAGTGCTAATAAGTAATCTAAAATAGGTATAATTATTTGTGCAAAGGGTAAACAGACCTATTTTGGTGAAAGTTGTCACACATAGCGGGTGGTCTCAAAGGGCATCTTTTGATCACTCAATTTTTTTCCCCTTTCTTAGTCAATGTCATCATCACTCTTAGTGCCTATGATGCATGTGCAAAGTGATTATATTCCAAAGCTTGTTAATTCACATAATTGCTTTAGTTCTCACTCTTCACCTAACTTAGGACATCAAAGTGTCATCTCTTGCATTTAGTTAATCAAAAGCAGCTTCTCTTCATAAGTTAAGCTAACACTTTAGTCTTTTAGATATCACTTTGTATTTTCTCTCTCTTATCTAGACTACAAATATCTTTTATTAAAGATAATTCTATTTAAGTCAAATAAAACTATTATGGATGACAAACTCCCTTCCGAATATTTAATACAACTGTTTTCACTCAAAATTGAACTAAGATATAACAATTTCAATGACAAATTTGTTTTAATCATCAAACAAATTAAATGCCCATGTGAGTGAAAGCCTTGAATTATGGTACCACTTGTTTATGTCAAAAGCTAACCTTAAACATGCTTCTTATAAAACGAAAAACCTTGAAATATATCTCTCTCCTGAGCAATGTTAGAGTTCATCACCAGCTTAAATGCAATGATGAGAGAATTTGCACTATGAATCAGCTCGAGGTCTCTACATACCATTTCTATTACTTCCTATATTGAATGGTTGAAGGGCAAAAACTAGTTACCATCATCGTTGGGTGCAGTACACGTATCTTAAAGCTTAAGATTATCGTTCATGATTCATATTGTGTTGAGAATACAGAAGCTATAAAACAAAGCTCTACTAGATGTTTCAACTTCTTGGTTTTCAATCTCATCACTTCATCAGGAAGAACATCGACTATTACTAATCTATGGTTATGGAGGACTAATATGTAAAATTTAAATTAACACCATAATAGCATATTTATTGGAATTTAACCACTTCAGCATCAACAACTTACAAAAGAAACAATATGGAAAGACAGCCGAGTATGTAATTCCAACTCAAAACAAACAACTGGCTCAACAAAGAGTTATCCACTCTTTCCTATCAACTTGAAATGTCTTCGGTCATACGGGTGCATAAATTAATAATTATGCATCAGGACTTGATCTTTTCTTTGTAGTGTAAGCAGCGTACTCCTTCCCAGTATCATGTTTTATTGTCTGACCACCGAAATCAAGAACAGCAGATGTGAATGCCAATGCTGATCCTGCAGAAATTGCAGTTGATATGCTCCTTCCTACAATAGAATGAACAGCATAAAGCTTGCTAGAAGAAAAGCAGATCCGGGGAGCTTATTTAGATTATAATGTATGAAATTCTGGTTTAGTAATTCATATCAGATCCAGAAAGGTAACATAGCACACTTCTTAAGAAGGTTATAAAGGAAGGGTTGAACACCATACACAGGTAGCATGCCTAAATTAGACCCAAATGCAGCTGACAAGGGAAATGCAAAAAGACGCAATCCATGGGTATTTCATGTACTAAATGTCAAAATGGGTCAACCAGGATCAGACTTCAAATGATTCTCTATTATATTCAGACAAATGGAGACTTGAAAGAAAATTTCAAATTTGCAGTATAGGTCAATAGTGATGACAAGAAACTAATAAATATTTAGGGTATGCTTGGCATGGAGAACTTGAAGCGAAAAGGAGCAGGAGGGGGGGGGGGATTACATTTTTCATCTCAATTAAATATTTTTAATTTAAGAAATTTTTAAAATGAAAGGCATAAAATAATAAGTCCTCACAAAACCCTCCAATTTATTCATTTTTATACACTAAGAAACTTGAAGTAAAGGATTTCCACAAAAATCCTAACACTAATAATACACATTTGAATAGATCCTACTTCCCAGTGAATAAAATAGGACAGAAACCAGTGAAAAATTACATTATATAATTATTAATAACTCCATACAAAGTCAGTAGCCAAGAAGAAATGATGAGTTGTTGTCAGAATTTTCTATTGCTAAGATTGTCCTTTTGAAAATTTAAGGCATATATTGTCAAACTAAATAATTCAAGAAGCAAGCAATACCTAATTCAATGAACATTTTATCCAATACGGTGCTGCTTTATCCATAATGACTGAAGAAACTTGCAGCACGTGTATACAGAAACACAAAGATAAACACACAAAGAACAGAAAAAATCAGGGAAAAAGCATCCTTGAATGCATGAAATAAACATAGCACCATTGCTTAACAAGACCAAAAAAAAGTAACCACTGAAATTACTAAACATTTGTATACAACAACTGCAGTCAAGCCTTTTCTCATTAGCAGGGATACACTACATGAATCAAACAATATTATAATGTTTTGTCATAAATAATTTCTATAGGTAAATTTTTTACCATCAAATCCTTCTCAATTGTTTGGCCTACAATTTTCCTTGGTCTCCTCTGCCTCTAGTGACTGGACTACCCTCCATTTGACCTACACTCCTTACTAGGAATTCTACAGGACTTCTTCTCCACACATGCCCATTCCACCTAAGGCAAGATTTTACCATCTTTTCTACAGTACGAGCCATCCCAACTTTTTGCCTAATACATTCATTTTTAATCATATTGTATTGAGTACGTCCACTCATTCAACACAAAATTTTTTCTAATAACATCAAAAGCAATATGTTTATCTCTATTACATTGAGTTTATTCTCTTGTTGCCTTTTTTTGCCCAGCATTCAATTCCTACAATAGCATGCAGTAAAATGAAAGGCAGACATCTGCAAATTATAACATGGATTATAACTTATTAAATTCTAGTTTCTACAAAAATAAATTTCACATTCTCATAAAAAATCACGCTACTACCAACCAATTAACCATGTACAATTGAATGAAATCAATACAGAAAAATTAATCACTGGAGACAAATACTACAAATACAAGGATCCCCAAGTAACAGAAAAACAGTACAAATTGACAAACCAACAAGCTATCTACGACAACCTAAAATGACATAAGACGAACATAAGGGGTGCTGAAGAAAGGTTTAGTCACACATTCCCCTTCCCCCATTACATAGAAACACATAAATACAAGTACAACCACAAGAAGATCAATTCTTGCAAGCCAAGAGCCAATGATAGATTGGCTTCCTTGCTAGACATCAAAAGCACCAGTGGTCATCCAGCACAATGACATAATCATGTCAAAAAGAAGAAAAAACGCAACATTCACATAGACTAATTTTCAAAATGAATTAGATCATGTCCTTGTTCATATGATGCTTCTCCATTACATGCCTAATTAGGCTAATTTATATTATAGAATAAAAAATACATTGAACTTTTTTCATCATCATCAACAACTAATCCATAGCTCAATAACAGTACCAGGTTTCAGAATCCAGATATTAAAATATGCAAATTCTCAAACATAAATATTTATTAGAGAAAAGGGTTACCTTTGTAACCCAGAATAGTTGCACCAGCAACAAATCCACCAACAGCTCCGTTGACTAAATCCCTCTTCATCCTATAGTTCTGCACCAACTGCTCCACACCTATATAGACTCCTCCTATGGCAGCAAAGGTCAAACCATGGTTGCCCATCATCTTGAAAGTTCTTATCAGCCCTGGAAGGGCAACATTTCTCTCAACACGAGGGACATCATACCAGGTGGCAACTACAGTACCCCAGATAGTACCAGCAACTAAACCAGTTGTTGCACCCTTAATAGTTTTCATGATTGATGAATCCTCATCCTCCAAGTACCTACGTTCTGCAGGGTCTACCATGATTTTCTCTGCACACCAACAAAATACTGCAAAACAAATTAAAAAAAGAGTAAATCACACTCACATTCCCAGAGGTTTAACAAAATTTCACCCAATACTCCTTATTTTTCTGACCCTACAGAAACCTCCCTTAATTTATATAATGACACAACATCGCTCACCCTTCTTAAATACACAAACTATCCCTATCTTCTTATGCAATTATATGAATCAAGGAAGGTCAAAATAATGTCAAGAAAAAGAGGGGTATCAGGTGAAATTTTGTTTAACCTCAAGTGGTGTTAACGTAATAAGCCCAATAAAAAATTTAGATCTCTGACAAATGATCAAACTACTACTATTACTTATGAATCAGGTCAGAAGATAAAGTTATCACAGCCTTATAGACTACAAGCAATTACCTCTCACGTAGAACAGGGAAAACAGATTTTATCCTCTACTAACAGGACCATTTTGATAGCGAGAATCATATCGCTTTTAGAAAGCACACTCACGCACAAACGCACAGCATTATTTGTCACTGTGGCGTATCGGTGATAAATTTCAACTTTCAAGAACACCTCGTTGAACATTGTTTCATTGATATAATTATCTGTTGTTGGAAACAGTGGTGGTAATAATAACTAATGGAGAAAAAACGCCGAACCAATTCTACGATAAGACCCGATGATAATGGATCCAGAAAAAGATGAACTCCAAACGGGGAAATAACACGAGTCCAATTGGAAAAACAAGGAAAAAAGGCAACAGAAAACGAAGCATAGAAATAATAAGAATCATAAATTCAGATCGAGGACCATTGTGCCACTTAAAAGGAAATCAGATTGAAAACCCTAAAACGATGCATAAACAATGAAATAAAGAGAAGAGAATTCACGCACGCAGAATTACGATGTAGATGAAGAAGAAAATTACCAGTGAGAAATTGAGAAGAGAAAGTAGAGAGGAGGTTGGGGTAAGGGTGGCTACTCCGAAGTGTAAACTCGGTCTCGGCTCAGCGTGGCGACTTACTTGCACACACTACTACTCCTACTCGCGCTGCCCCCAAATTTTTCTTCTTCTTTTATTATTATTTTATTGTTATTATTGTTGTTGTTGAGGAAAATTTATCATATTTTCAATTTCTTTCAACAATAATGTAAATAAAACATACTTGAAGATATATATTAATATTTTTCTAAGAATTAAGCGGGGGCATGTTAATAATTATGAATGCTAGTACATATTTACTTGATTTTCAAGATGAGATTGTTAACAAGTTATAATTGTTAGAAAATAAATTTAATTAATCGAATACATTTTAATCATAAAAAAAATAATATTCAAATAAATTAAATCAAGTCATTTAAAGTTAAATAAATTTTATTTTAATAGTTTTAAATAAAATAAAATGATTCTTTTTGTTTTTCCATAATGTAAACTAAAAGTAGATCATATTGATAATAAAGCAAGCTTGAATTCAATACTTTCTCAAAAATAAATTAAACTCAAAGCTGCCAATAAAAATTATGATTTCGTAAGAATCATAACGAAAACAAGTTTTTAACTGTGAAATGTAATTTGACTAAAATCATTACCATAATATGCCACTAAATATAATTCAAATTAGCATATTATTCCACACGAAAACAATTTTGCTTTAGTAAAAAAATAATGAATAATATTTATCTACATAATTAATAAATTATTTATATTTTAATTTTTAAATATTCTAACCTTTTAAATGAATTCTTTACAATCTTCTGTAGCTGTTCTTTTTGAAGTGAAATTAAATTATATCTTCTGTATTCACCCAAAAAAGCTCTTTAATCGTGCAGCTTTATAAAAAGCATGCAAATTATCTGATCTTTTGTTGTTTCTTTAATTGAAAATTTGCCTTAATAAAAAGTTTTAATATTTAAAATGAAAACATTAACAAAAGGAAATTAATTTTTGCTAAAATATTTTTATTGAAAGTAGATCAAAAGAAAAAGAGTATTTAGATAGGAAGGAAAGTAATGTCATTTTTTAATCAAATTTATTATTTAAATATAAAAAAAATGATATCATATCTGATATCACATGTAATTATTTTTATTTTCTATTCACTAAAAAAATATACTTCCACATAAAAGAAAATAACTTTTCCGTCATTCCATTTATGCGTTCACAAGATATTTTTCTTTTCTAATTAAGGCTGAAGGACAGTTTAAGGTATTTTAAATTGCTTTACAAAGAACAAAACTCGGGTATTGTTCTTTAAATACCTGTAGAGTTTTTTTTAAATAAAAATTAAATTTTTATCTCAATTTTACTTATTTTTAATACACGTCATATGAAAGTGATCCTCTTATTTTAATTAAACATGACTAAGAGTGTATATAAAATAGTAACAAGTCTGCGTATAAAGGATTACAAAATGCTCATTGATTCGCTTTTTAGCCGCCTTCAACCCAATCTTCGAATCGTAGGTTGGTTACATGGCAAAACAAGCTAGTTGACTTTACACTTTCAAAAGGCGACTATTGGATATTCATGTAGTAAGTCTGCACAAACGGATTAAAAAAGCCATGTTCCTCATAGACCCTTATTTACAAGGGAAAATGGCAGCACAGAAATCAACCTCAAATTTCTAGCACGTTAATGTCATCCGATCGACATTGAAATTTGCAACTGTGCAGCCACTGATGTTGTACATCATGCTGATGCATGGCTTATTGTTGGTGAAACCATAAAGCGTGTGTTGGTTGAACGGAAAGATCTCTCAAGCGGATCGAATTCAGTACCATCTACAACACCACTCTTTTCAATGTTGAACTTTTGGTACAAAGATACAAGAGACGCCACAACTTCAGACATTGGAGGACGGAGTTGCCTTTCTGCCTGTGACAGGAAAAACAGATTTCATTCAAGAGTCAAAATGGCAACAGTTAAGAAAATTCAATTATTTAACAAGCTTAACCTATTACGGGCATTTAAGTGCTAATACCTGTATACAGAGTGAGGTGATATCAGCATAATGAGAAAGAGCCTTGAACGAAAATGTTCTTTTCATACCGGGATCGACCATCTGCTCCAAACTCACTCTATCACGAAGCCTGGGTGAAGCCCATTTCGCTAGATATTGCTCTTCCCTTGGCCTTGCTCTGTGTAGGAATGGAAGAAAATTGAAGAGGGGCCCAACATTCAAATCCAACTACTTTGGTGCTGGCCGAGATAACAAAACATACAGAACACAGCAAGATAGACAAATAACATACCCATCGAAAGGTTTTCTTCCTGTTAAGAGCTCCAGAAGCAATACCCCAAAGGCAAAAACGTCTCTCTTTCTGCTACTGGATCCTGGTTGTCCATGGTCTGGTGCAACGTAGCCTCTCTCTTCAATAATAATCTCAGTAGCCTGTTTCCAACAGCAAAGTGATCAGTGGACCTATGGGCATTCTTAGAAAGATCTTTATCAAACTTCTTATTCACTTTGCAACATTTGGTTTATAAAATTTAAGCAGCTTTTAGCTACTATAACTCGGTAAAAGTACCGGAATTAATTATTCCTGAAAAAATTGGAGTAACTATCGAACAAGAAAAAAAACACATCCCCTGATGTTCAAACTTTATACTGGAACAGTAGCAAATGTAACTGTTATCGATCGATGAGTCATCTTTCAGCTTGTTATCAATGTTATGAATAATTTCAGCAACCAGAACCTTAGCAATGAGTTACCGGAATTTTAACTTGATTGAGTGGTCTCAAAATAGCCAAGCTACAATCACATACGCGAGGCGTCAAATTTTCATCCAGCAGGACATTGGTAGCCTTCAAGTTGCCGTGGGTCACAGGAGGGCTGAATGCTGAGTGCAAATAGCTGGAAACATTTGCGTTAGGTTTCAGAGTTGTTCAGACTCTACTTTCATATTAAGGAGTATTAAGTTTCTATGCCTTACTCCAGAGCCTGAGCAATTTCCAGAGCAATCCGAAGACGTTGAATCCACGACAGAGGTTTGTATGGCTCACTATGAAGAACATCGTCTAGAGTTAAATTACCAACGTAATCGTAAACAAGAAGCTGCTTTCCGCGCTCCAAACAGTAACCGTGGAGTGCTACGATGTTGGGGTGCTTCAGTCGGGAAACTGTGCAAATGACATCCAAGAAGTTTTCCTCTTCTCTGAAATACTGGCCCGCCATGTTTATGTTGTTCACGGCCAAAATCTTCAACATAAAATAAGTTAGCATGATTTAAAAGCAAAAGTTTGAAACATGAACGTGATAAAAAGAAGAGTAGTGTTTAAAAGATAGCTAAAGATTTTACTTTGCCATCTGGAAATTTAGCTCTGTAAACAGGACCAATAGATCCCTCTCCCAGAAGGTTGCCTTCACTGAAGCAGTTAGTAGCCACCTGAAGCTCCGCTACTGTGTAAATCTTCGTTCTTCCAGTGGATCTGCCTCGTTTAGAAAAACTTCTTCTTGATAGTTCCTCTGTATTGTTCTGGCTCAGGGGAGGCAATAGCATTGGATCCAATTCCGAATGAGATGCAGAGTTAAAAGGGGGGATTTGTGGGCTCTCATCTAGTGCGGTAGAAGAGACCTCTATCACCAGAGGGGGAAAAATAAGCATAATTAACGATAGAAAAATGAACTCACAGAAATACTAAATTGAATCACATACTAACCGAGAGAGGTAGCAATTTATTACACACTAGTGAATATTCAACTAAAAATATCATAATTTTCTTGTATTCTTTGCTCTAAATTTTATCAAGGTACCCTCGATTTTCAACCATGACAAGTGGGAGATAAAGTGACTCGCAGTGCATATGCTTTTCTGTACGAATTACCTATGGTTGCACTGGTCGGATGAGAAAGCAAAGAGCCATGGTTGCTTTCGGAGCTCTTCAAGCTCTGACTCTCTGCTTGCAGTTTATTCAAACGGATTGCAACCAAGAGCACCATACCTGTGGCCATTAGTGTTCCTCCTCCAACCATAATTGCTATTCCTCCACGACCTATATGTTTCGTCTTCTGCTCACTTACCATGGGAAGAGGAGGAGCATCATCTACCCTGGGAGGAGCATCATTTACTCTGGGAGGCGCGTCATTTAATCTGGGAGGAGCATAATTCTTAATGGCATTTGCCTGAGTTGTGGGTGGGCTGCTAGCGTTATGCTTAACTGATACAGTGTCCAGAGGAAAAGTCCACGAAGGCGAGTTGTCCTCTGCACGGAATTTATTCCCTCCAATCCTGATTGAAGGTATAGAGGGAGATTATTCGATGTTATGAGTTCATTATCTCATTTGATGCAAGAAAATCAAACTTGTAATACTTTCCACTGACCATAAATTCAGTATGGATTGAAAATGCAGTGGAAGAATGCCACTGAACAGATTATCTTGAATGTTCCTGTAAATATGGACAAATGAGCACGGAATAGGACTGACTGAAAATATAGTAATATACAATGGGAAAATGTTTATAATAACCCTACAAATCTGTTAGTGGAAGTTCAGCCAGGTAAGCGACCGCTCCAGTGAATCTGTTATTTTGCAGGAACCTGCAAATAAGCACCACTCTACAGATCAAACAAACAAACCCTATAGAAGCAACTTCTGCCTCTTGAGTATATGAGAAGAAACATAAATCAAGTTTAGAAAAATAAAAAGACAAGGCATCAGACAGAAGAAACTTACAATCTAGCAAGGTTTCTTAAGGAACCAAATGAACACGGCAGATCACCTAAGAAATTATTGTATGAAAGGTCCCTAAAGAAAGGAAATCATCCTTTGTGAGGTTCCATACAACGAAATTTGAAGAAAGAAGAATGCTATCAACACATTTTCTTTTTCAATACACTGAAATTCATGTGAATCCTACTCCCTGTTCAACAGATCCCACTTCCTTAGAGGTCCTAAGTGAATTTCACCTAATAATAACGTTTAAAAGTATGTTGCTAGCATTTCTTGTTTTACAAAAGAATCAAAGTGTTTGCATTTTGTTGTCTCACTTTCTCACAATTCAATCAGATCAACTTTTATTATATATTCTTCAAAAAAAAAGAGGGCTTGACTTCAGCTAAACCTTAGAAAATATTTTATAATTTCATAAGCATCCGCCTTTTTCTGGCGCTTGTCAACTATCGAATGCGTTTCTCCTACAAAATATAGCAGTAAAGAGGACAAACTATCAATATTTTGGGTTTGTTTTATATATTTTTGGGTTGCACGATTTACTTTTATTTACATATTTTATGTAGTTATAGTGTCACTCATACCATTTGATCCATCACGAATATTTAAAAATTGAGAAGGTTTAGATTGTATTGAAGGTTCGTTCTCACGGATCTTGAAGGCTTCAAGTACCTAAAATTCTGTACCGGTTGAATCGCTTATTTAGTTTATATTTATCCAAAGAGCAAAAGACCAAGGAGAAAAAACATACATTTCTTTGAGATTATCTAAGCCAGTAAAGACATCACCAATGGGCCCATTTAAGAAATTGTGGCTTAAATTCCTGCAAGGCAAGATACAAATAATGATTTAACAGCCATTGGTATAGCTAAATCACTATATCATGCTTAAGAGATGAGAAAATATAAAGAAATGAACTTCAATTGATTTTCTGGTTATTGTATTATCACAAGCTTAGTCTAAAATCAACAATAATCTAGCAAGTAAACTGGCATTCTGGTCCTTAGAAATATACTTTCTCACAATTTAGTCCCAGATTTTAATTGTGCGTAATATTCAATCCTTAAATGATTCAAACCCGTTTCATGTTACTCCTTTAATTATCTCTGATGTGGAGTAACATGAAGCAAGTTTAAATAACTTAAAAACCGAATCAAACAGAAAATTTATATCAGGGACTAAACTGCAAACGAAGTACCTTTCCAACGAAAGAATTCCCTATAAACTCACATATGCCCATAGATTTTTATGATTGCCAATGAATGTGGGATATTTTAGCTCAAATAGTTGCAAGAATGCAAGCTTTATTTCTTCAATACAGAATCATGAGAACAACACACAGCTATATATACACAGGCATGCTTATCAGCAACAGCAAGCATAGAATATTATAATTTAATCCCGCGGGAACAAGGTGAGGAGCAGCTGACTTACATATGTGTGACATTGGCGGGTAAACCGAATGGTATTTCGCCCACTATGTTATTAGAACTAACATCACTACAGACAGCAGAATATGGAAGTAAATAAATAGCAGCTCTTGACATTAAAATGTACTGATAAGAACCTATGCCATACAAACACTCACAGTCGTTTCAAGTTACGGAGATCATAAAGCAGGCTTCCAAGATAGCCAGTAAGGTTCAATCCTCGAATTTTCCTGCATGATGACAGTGATAACAGCTAACAGTTATTAATGGCATTATGACCTATGTAAATAGGAAATATAATCAGCGAACTTGGAGCTCTACAGGTGTATAACTGATGAGCCAGAACAAGCAACTCCTGTCCAAGATTCCTCACAAGGATCGCTACCATTCCATCCTTGGAGCACCGGTGGGTAGTTTAAGGCCCTGTATAGATCCTGGAGAGCTGACACTGTTTATCCAAAAAGCACCACAAATACGCAGTTTACGCATACTTCAAAATTCACCACATTTTTTTATACGCGTAACATACAACTGCATCGCATTAAAGCTTGAATATAATATTTTCATTTAAATTTAATTATAATTTTATTTGTTCGATAAATTTTAAAAGATCAATAGGAATATATGATGACGGGAAACGCATATAAATATTCGATATACCCAAAAAAAAAAAAGAATTAACGAATATAAGTAATTTATATAAAGAATATATTTTACTTTTTTGTCATACCTGTATCTTAAGTTTTTTAAAAATTAATATATTTATGGATTAATATTATACTCCGTATTTGTGCATGTCAAATAATGTTAAAACAAATAATAACTAAATCGGATAATTACAGTCTTGAAGACCTCAACCACTAGCAAGTTTAGAATAGTATGTCAATTTTCGTAGCAAGCAACCAAATGCATGATGTGACGACGTCTGATTCTGAAAAATTTTCCGTTTCTAAGTTATATATATATATATAACGGTTGAAGAGAGAAGAAACAGTTAATTGAGTTACCTTCAGATGGATAAGTGAACGCCAAGCCCTGAGAAATCAAAATGGACGAGAAAACAAGGAGGTAGAGACTAGGCAGATGGAGGAAGTCGCAAACCATTTTCCTAAGAATCGGAACAGTTCGTCAAGAATACTCCGTGTTTTACTTTGTTGGAAATATCATCAGTAAATTCTCTTTGCTTTTCTCTTGCTCTCTAAGTTCCAAAACAAACATACGATTTGTTCTTGCTCGGAACAGAACTGAACGAAAGAGAAGATTTTAAGGGGAAAAAAAGAAAATGAAAAACCAATCAAGAATGCATTAAACGGTGACCGTGAGATTGGTGCTTTCAACTGTTTATTCGCGGAGGAGAACACTGTTGCTATCTGTTCGTTAGTTTTGGCGCGAAACAAACTATAGGACCAATTAGTATGAATGATAAATCCACTGGGCTTTTGTTGATCAAGCATCTCTCATTCAGCCCAATTTGAAGAATTAATCTGGGCTTCGTTGGGGAAGTGAGCCCATTTATAAATGATTGATGGAGTGTGTGAGACGCGGTTTCTACTAAAGTTTCTGTAGTATTTGTGAATAATCATTTCAAAAAATGACACAAAAAAAGAGAGAGAGAATAATTTCGAATAAATATTTAAGTTAAACAAGTCAAGATCTTGTTATTTGGAATACCAAACAATAATTCCCCACACTAATTATTGGGTTCTTTGGAAGCATGTGCATCAACAAGAAAAATGATAATGAAAAAAGATTATTCAAAATATTTTTTTTAAGGTATCAAATGGAGGTTTTGTAGGCACGGAAAAACTGAGGCTATATTTTGGGTCGTCTTATAGTGGCACAATGATGGCACAATTCCAAGTGGTAGACGATGGAAAAAGGTCGCCACAGTGCCACTATGAAGGTGGTGCTCATGAATCATGATGGCTTGGAATTTCCAATTCCATAGCTAAGATTGGATTCGGATAAAATGAAAGTTCTACCTTGAGCATGATTGTGTTTTAGTTGGCATCGATGGTTCAAATTATTGAGAATGGGGTGATTGAAAAGAAAAATGAAAATAGAAATAACAATACTAAATGCTCTTGTTAAATTAAGAGGGAAGAGGAGAAAGATTGAACAAAATGTTTGAGATAATTTATAAAGAAATTGTGTTCATTGGTCATGTTCTGCATCCATATATATTGAACCTCCTAATAAAATTAATAAACTTTCTAAATACCAATTCTCAAACACTAAATACACTTTGTCGCGTATACATGAACATATTATTTATCAAATACATTAACTATTATTTCCAACAATTCTATATTAGTTGCATACTAAAAGATGTTTATAAATAAAGTTGATTTCTTGGTATTCTAAAAAGATAGTCCTCGGCCATTCTCAATTATTTAAATTGTTTCGAGAAAAAAATCTTAAGTATTTTTTTTTTTTTTTGTATTGTTCTTCATTAAAAGTTAAATTAATTTATAGGCCTCTAAATTATTTAAAGATTCCAAAATAAGTCTCTACTTTAAAAAATTTATAACAAAACCTTTAAACTTCTAAATAATTTTTAATTGAATTTCTCCATTAAAACTTCATTGCATATAGACAATTAAAATAAAATAATTAAAAGTTCAAAAACCTACTTACAAATTTTTAAAATATAACAATTTTATTCTATAATTTTCAAATAGTTTTGAGACCTACATATTAAATTAACTCTAATTAAATTAAAATTTTGGCCATTGTTTTATGACCCTAATCGTGTTGGAAAATACACTAAATTTTGTTCTCCAAACCATACACTTAAAAGCTGTGGAAATACTCTTAGGTGGGCAATGTGTACCAACATTGTTTACAGAAAGTCAGTTAATATCAAATAACTTGAAGAAGAGGTAGCAAACCACAAATTGGCATTCCTCCCAATCACTAATAATTCAAGAGGTAGCTACAAAAAAATGGCAGAAGACACAATAACTATGCTAAAGACAGCAACAGAACACACCCAGATAATTCATTTCGTGCCCAAAAGTTCCACAAACAAAGCAAGGCTACCACCTTGTTTATCAGTTTAAACAAACCAAAACAAGCAATAGTATATGACACACAGTTGTGCAACATGTTATTACAAACTTGACAGCAAACAAGTGCATTAAAGTGACCAATGAGGAGATTCATAGGCTCTGGACTGCTCTAGATCCATATAATGCCTCCTGCCTTGTGCCAGATCGAGCTCCCCAGGAAGTTGGCTGTTGAGAGGCTGTGAAATTTGACCGAGGCCTAGATCAGGGACAACCTCATGTGAACAGTTATCGGGATCAATGCCCTTGAAACACCATGAGGTATTTGGAAGTTGATGGATGGCTGCACCATGAGACGCTGCGGCAAGTTGTGTCATGGGTGTCCCATTGAAATTTATCATGTTACTCAACCCAAGACTTGGTGCTGCGTTTCGAGAAACCCATGTTTGATTTGACAGAAGAGAGAGAGCACAGCTTGAGTCTGTGACTCCGGTGTAACTTTCCCCTGGAGGATGTCCAGGACCGGGGAAGCTTGTTCCACCCACTGAACCGTGCAAGAAAAGGTCAGGTGGTGTCTCTGAGTTCCCCTGCCAGTTAAGTGTTGTGGTTTGATTTCCAGGAACTAGCTCGGATGATCTAGGTGTTGGAAGTGAATTTCTCAGACTAAGTTTTGGGTACGACGACAATTCCATCAGAAAGTTGCCACCTCTGCCACTGTTATCTGTCAATAAATATGCCAAATATTAGTATTTGATTTATGTGCCAGGAATAACGCAGGCTGAAACTAAATATGCATCCCTATGGAAAAGTTAAGTAGAGAGACTTGAATTTATATTTCACTGATAGTTTCTAACCAAAAACAGATGAAGAGATTCTGCCATAACGAGAGGTTAAGAGAGAGCTGGGTGGGGGCTTTCTCCGACGTTCATTATGGCCAGCTAGTCGCCTGCGGCAACTTCTTTTCCCTTGATCAAACTCAGGAAGCTGATGAAATCTGGGCAAGGCTATGAAAGATGATATTAGCTTTTCCAAAATATAAATGCCAACAGTTTATGTCAAAGAGAGATGAATGAGTAAAGCATACTAAAGGGTCAAGACTTGAGAAATGCTAATATGAAAAGTCTGTTGTTTCCTAGCATCACATGCCATGCTGTTTCTACAAATAAAATGCACTTGGGAAGTATCTCTATTTTCTCATTAAATGCAGATGCAAGTGAGATGAAATTTCAAAGTGACTCAATTTAGTCATCTTTGAGAAGATAGCATATTGGCAGTACAAGATATTCCTTGAGCCCTGTTTACATAAGAGATCCTCAAACTTCGCTCAAGGAATATCCTGTGGCTCCATGATATTTAGATTCAGTTTTAACATGTCAGTAAAATAAGACCAAACACAATATCAATGAAGTTCTTTTTCTTCTTTGGTGCAAGACACAAACGTAAAATAGATGACCTTTTCTTCCACCAGTTACAATATTATCATCTGAAATGGCGAGACCATTTGGATTCTAACAATATCCATCTTAATTATCTTGCCATTAGTCTTTTGAATAATATGTACTTTATCTTAGCATATTCAGAAGAGTAATGTTTTTCCATTTTCTGATTCTTCCCATTTCTAAACATATCTGGCTCCTTAAATAGAAAGGCTACAGATCAAAATAACATTTCACCAAGAAAACCCTTTTCAACCCTGGATGATCCATAAGCCCAAAAGAGACACAAATGCTATCCAAGTTCCACAAAAACCGCATAAAGAAATCACATTCACTGACTGATAGACCATGGTTTTCATATCGTATAGTCAGTAAGTTTCTAATTATGATGGCCACCCACCTCCAAAGTGCAAGCTTGTAGTAATACTGATGAGTCAAATTGAAATGGGCAGTATATGTTATGAAGCTAGGACGATAAAACATGATAGAGATGAAAATCACTATAGTGAGGCATGCGACCTGAACTGGATCAGCAGGATTCGGCAACACCAAGTGTACTCAATAAGGGTATTAACTAGTCAACTACACAACACAGTATAAGAATTAAAACGTCTTAAGGAGGCAACACATGACCAGAGAGAGAGCTCGCACAATGGAGTTCTCCACGCAAGGGAAATTTCATGAACAATTAGAGAACCTATCTGCTTAAGGTATATTAAATCTCAAATTACCAACGATCAGTACCTACCTTATCGATAACCAAACAATAGCAGGTAGCAGCTACTCTGATACACCACTTAGCAGAAAAATATCATCATGCAATAATGCAAGCTTTAAGAAAGAACCCTAGGTTCATTCAGATCAGCAGGGATTACTCTTGATGTACAAATAATATGCCTTCACATGATAAATACAACTTTATTCATAAAATTAAACTGAATTACTTGATTTTATACCTGTATGACTTTTCTATATAATTATTTCGCATGTTTGACTTGGTTCAAGTTTCAATCTCATTTCTGTAGCTTTTTACAACCTTCACAGTTCCAACGCTCCATAAGATCAGGAACAATGAAAGAGAACAGAAGGAACAATAAAAACTCATAAAAGGACCATTGTCATATATAGAGAGCACCACGAGGTCTCACCATCACAAAAAGACCAAACAACACAAAACATAAATAAAGACTAAATCATTGTCATCAATAACTCCATGGCAGCAACTGCTGCATCAAATGCACAAATGTGAACTAGGCCCAAAACACCAAGAATTAGAGTATACCAGTGTTTGGTAATAGATTATATTTGGAAAAGAATCTTCTTTTATTTTCAAAGGCTATCTCCGCAATCTATAAAAGGAAAAAAATAAGCTAAATGCTTACACAGAAACAGTAATCAAAAGCCTATAATGGCATATTAAAACACAATTGATGGCCCCATACCCCAACCCCACAAAAGCAAGAGGGAAAACAGCAGAGTAGTGTTATTTTTAGACTCAAGTTTCATTCCCACTTCAAACCCTTTTTCCGTACAAACTAAGTTATTATTTTAATACCAAACACATCTGGGGTGCAAGAATCAATTCGCTGAAAAGAGAATACAATATTTCACACGCGTTATCAGACAACCATTCAGATAAGCACTTTAAAGCTAAGGTAGGAGAAAAAAGCAAAGTACACGGAACACAATCAGCCAAATTATAGCAGAACAAACATCTTCATAACAGACACAAAGCATCACACAAAAAACTCCAACAAAAGCAAGACCACGATTAAGGAACTAAAACAACGTTAAACAAGCAACAAACCTATAACTGCACCGACAAAACAGGATAACATATCTCACCAAGCAGCCTACACCACAGACAGCCCAAAACGTAGAATAACAGAATAAAATTAAAAATAAATAAATTAGCAGTACTAAAAAAAAAAAAAAAAACACTACCTTATCTTACCTTACCCATCATAGTAAAATATTAAAAAATGAAAAGAAGTTTAAGAAAAATAATTATAATAATGATGATGAAAGGAGTGTTGACCTGCTACACTGTTGACAAAACCTTTGTTGGAGGCCAGCAACAATGACAGTGGGGGATTTGGAATGCATGCCACAAACTTTGTGCCTAGAATAGTAAGCTTTGGCATCACTCAGATCTACTTTACAACCCTCAACTTGGCACCTAGGAGGCTGAGCCGGTTGAAGAGACCCACCTCTTCCCTTCTTTGAAGAAGAAGAAGAAGATGATGATGAAGCAGCAACAGAGGTGGCAGGAGTGGCCAGACCCACATCCTCAAAATAGATTTTTTGACCAAATTTCAGGCCATTGAGAGACTCAGAAGAAGAGTTAGGCGGCGAGGAGGGGGTTTTGGTGGCAGAGTCAGAACCCATTAGTGATGTGAGTTGGGGTGGCTAGAGGCTATTATTCATTGTGGCTTGAATTTGATTGATAAGAGAGAGACAGAGACAGAGAGAAGGAGAGAGATAGAGATGCTAGTTGTTTGTTGAAAGCAGTAGGAGAGTAAAGTGGAAGACAAAAGAGGAGGTGGAAGGGTAGGGAAAAGGAGAGAGTTGACGCTGGGCCATAGTGGCAGAGTGAGGTACACTGAGAAGAGAGAAGTAGTGTATGTAGTCAGAGAACCAAACACTCCCTTGTCTGTCCAAAACCAAAAATAATGGAGGTAAAGCGCCACCCACGAGACACAGATTGTACCCTCTTTTGTTTGAGTTAGCTTTGGCTTGTGTTGTGTTGCCTCTTCATCTCCCATACTACTAACCTTTTAACCATTCCCGGCCCTAACAAGTGTAACTGTTGTTTAGTGCAACTTTTTGTGTCCCTGTCACATACTAGCCAGCTACCTCGTGCCTCCTGCTCCATTAGAAAGGGATGTATCTATGCACCCTAATTTAACCACCAATTTCAAACATGCATGCCCGTTACCCAACCACATTTTTTCTTTACTTTCCAATTCACTTTTAGTTTTTAGATTCCATATTGGATATTGGATAACCCTCCTCCACCCTCCATAATACACTTCCCCTTTCTTTTCTTTTATTTTCTTATACCATCTCCTGCGTTTTCCTCGTGGATCACTTGTTCTCCTTTTCACCTCTTATCTTTACCCCCCCAAAAATCATGGTAATTTAACATTCTTTGTTTTACTTTTTTCACAATTTTTTGTTTTATATTCATTTTACCCTTTACTAGTCAAATTATAACCTTAAAATACAAGTCATTTGGATTAGTCATACGGTGAATTTTTTACCAAAAATAATTAAAAAATATTAAAATACACAAATAGAACAAGAAAAAAATATTTACCCATTTGAACCTATTTACTGTAACAAATAATTCCCAGTCAGAATTCAGTTCACGAAAAACTGAATTCTGGATTGAGTTTTTTTTATTTTTTATATAACTTTGTTTTATGTTTTCACATAATAAAATAAATATTATTATTTAAATTATATTTATATTTTGTTAAAATAAATATTTATAATTTTCTATTTAAATAAAAATTTATAAATATTTTGTTAATTATATATAATAAAATAAATTTAATTATTTGAATTAGGTTTATATTTTTATATTACTTGAAAATGAATAAAAATAATAATAATATTTATTTTACATGTTTATTAAAATTTATTTTACATATTTATGATAATAAATTATTTTTTAGATAACAATAATAATTATATTTTTTTTAAATAATTAAAAAATTAAATAATAAGTAGATTATTTTAGATAATTTTTAAAAATTAATTAAAATATTTAAATAATAAGTATATTATTTTAGATAATAATATTAATGCTTAAATTATTTACACTTAAAGAAGAATAATAATAATATTTTTAAAAACTAAATAAATATATTAAATATTATTCTGTTTATTTATTTAAATATGTAATTTTGAGTTAATATTTTTAAATATCAGTATGATAAAATGATATTTTGAATAAAATTTTATTTAATTAAATTAGTTTTTATAAAAATTATATTATTTAATATTTAATTTTTAATACCCTAAACCATAAATCATAATTCCTAATGTTTAATACCCTAAACCTTTAATATTATAATTTTTAATAAAATTTGTTTTAGAATAAAATATTTATTTTTAAAAAGTAAATAAAATATTAAATTATAAGTTAATTATTTATACTTGAGACAATTATTTTAAAATAAACATTTTCATATTACTAAAATAATATTGATAAATGTGATCAAACATTAATATGTACTATACAACATCATTGTGAAGTTTATTTTGAAAGTTTAGTACTCTACCCTTGCTCCATTTACACACGAGAGGATATGTTGATAGATTACTAAAAATTGACGCAATATATGACATGCGATACCATGTCCACGACATTAACAGTAATTAGCAACCACTCATTATTTTGCTACCAACTTCTGTGGCTTTGCACATTTCCCTGTACAATATAGCTAAACAAGCAGAACCCCAACTATATCGTCTTATTTTTCTAAGATTAGTTAATAAAGCTAAATACATAAGATGTACTTTATTGCCTGTTTTGTCAAGCATCAAAACACCTCCAATTAAGCCTAGTATATAAGCCCTAAAATGGGCGTGAACTTCTTTTTCAAATGGTTCTTCTGATAATGGCAACATGTTGTCTCTCAGCCACTTCAGTTTCAGCATAGAGCCAATAAGTGACTATCCCTTGACTGGCACGATATAGAAATATGTGTCACATATTTCTTCTTAGTCAAACATTGTTGGAGTAATGATTGGCAATCCATCAACTCTTAGCCTGAGTTGAAGTGCAACATCCTCTAGGGTTATGGTGCACTCCCCTGTTGGAAAATGAAATGTGTGAGTTTCAGGTCTTTACCTCTCGATCAAAACTGTTATCAATGCGTGATCCACCTTAAGATGCCTTAACTTTGCTACCCTAGCAAAATCAAGTTGTTTAAGTATAGGAACAATTAGAGAACTATATTCTGACATTGAATGACAAAAAGATGAAATCATATGTAGATATTAATTTACATATTCAGTAAATAATGGTAATATGTAAAACTTACCGTTCTTTTAATGAAGGTGGACCTATATTCGTTTTGCTTCCACAACAACATTTTTAGTAATGGGAGTAAAGACAAAGAGAAACGAAGAATAAAGATGGATGTAAGTTTGAATGAAAACATGTGGCCTTGGATGAACATATTTCTAGATAAACTTTGGTACGAAAGAGTAACATTAGATTCTTGAAAAGTTACTATCTTTTGGTCTACGTGAATGTCAGAAGACATCTTTTTATCTTTTGGTTCACGTGAATGTCAGAAGGTATCTTTGTTTGGGGGAGAGAAAGCTTGTTTTGAAGTATATGGGATGACTTGAATGAGAAGAGAATCCAATGCTGGGCATGACTGATAATTCACTATCTCTTGGTCTACGTGAATGTCAGAAGACATCTTTATTGTAAAATATTTAATGGTGTCATGGACATGTCACCATCACTCATAAAACATGGTGAAGTATTAAATGACTGAGAATCCAATATTACCATTATAAATAGTCATATTCGTGTTCATTTTCTTCATTCAACCTTCTAAATTTGTTCCTTATTCTTGTGAATCTTCTCCTTCTAAATTTATTCATCAAGAAAGTCATTCACACAAAACTCAACTGAGACAAAAATGAAAGGGTGACAACCATACATTTTCACTACCCAATTAGACTTGACCCGAAAGTTAGCAACTACACATGTGTTGAGTTGAACAATGATGAAGACGTCGAGACACTCTTCAACATCCACAATTCAAATCAACTTCAATCAAGTATATAATTATATGTTACATTTGCTACAAACGTAATTCAGGCACCACAACTTTCACCTTCACATTCACCTTACCAAATATACGAAACCATAAATCTATCTTTTCCAACATATGATAAAAATTCTGACCTTCAGCCCTATACACAACTTTTAACTAGTCCATTCATAGACCTCAATCAAATATCCTCCCAACCATTTGAGCAAACCTTACCCTTTCAGCGTCTTGAAGAAACCTTCATTGAAGAACTTGCTGTTGTGGGTCTCTCAATCGAAGTCTTTGATCCTTTTAGCGAGGACGAAGATAAAATCTTATCTCAACAGTAGGATGATGAAGAAGACTCCCTCCTACTTTCAAATATTCTATCATCACAACCATTACCATTATACAACTCACCTCCACATTTTATAGACTTTTTCAGTCAAATACAAGAACATGACTCTGAGTTTGGCCATGTCCTGAATTGTGAAATGGTAATGTATCCGCCTGAAACACTATTTATTGGCCAGCGCTTCTTAACAAAAGAACAAGTGCAAGACGCCATAAATAGATTTCATATTATCAATCATTGCACTTGCAAGGTAAAGATGTCAAGCACAACTAGGCTTGTTGTGGAATGCGTTCACAATGGCTGTGTCTGGAGATGTCGCGCTATATTGCGCACCAAAGAGCAACACTGAGAAATAATGAAGCTTGAAAGGTGTCACACATGTGTTTCTCTACTCATTTCACAAGATCATAACAAGTTGGGACATGAATGATTTTTCAAACCATTAGTAAAATTATTAAGATTGATTCATCCACACTCATCGCAACCATCTTAGCCCACATAGAGTTTACAATGGGTTACACAATCAGCTATAGAAAGAGATGGTTGGAGAAACATGCCATTGAAAATATATTCAGAAATTGGGAGGAGTCATACCATAAGTTACCTAGACAGTTGCTTGTAATGTAATTGTATGTTCCAAGCTTTATCTAGAAATTGAGTACACAACCGGCAAACAAGGATGGCTATGTTGACGAGGAGAATGTGTTCTTCAAGAGGTTGTTTTGGACCTTCAAGTCATGCATTGATGATTTTGCTTTTTGCAAACCAATTGTTCAAGTGGATAGAATATTTTTATATGATAAATACAAAGAGACTTTATTAGTGGCAGTTGCGCAAGACGGCCGCAACAATATAATTTTCATTGCCTTTGCTGTGGTTGAAGGTGAAATCAGCGATACATGGTTCTTTTTTTTTTTAGAAACTTAAGGAAGTACGTAACCCCACAAGAAGGGTTATGCCTCATTTCAAATCGTCACGAGGCCATAAGAAGTGCATACTCTAGAAATGGAAATGGTTGGATGGAAAAATAATTATGTCCATGTCTATTACATTAGACACATTACACAAAATTTTATGCAACGATTCAAAAACGTTGCACTGAAGAAAGATGTCATCAATATGGATAATTTTAATTTTTCACGTACTCTATATTATCATTAATATTTTATAAAATTGCTTAGCTAGTTATATTAATTTAAATTGTAATCTTTTTTCTAGCATATGGGATGACTGAACTGAGATTCTTTTACTATTACGACATAGTAAAAGATAATAATCTTGAAACTACACAATGGTTGAACAACATCCCAAGGGAAAAATAGACGTTGGCATGGGACAACAGATGACATTGGGGACACATGACAACAAACCTAGCGAGGTCAATCAATTCGGTCTTGAAGAAAACCAGAAACCTGTCAATTTGCTCCATGGACATACACTCGTTTCAATAAGTTCTTCATTAAGAGAAGCAGGGAAGTAGATGCAAATGCTGGACATATGTACTCGGAGGTTGCAACTAAAGCAATCCAAAATGCACAGTCAAAGGCAAACACTTATAGAGTCATCACCTTTGACAAAACAATCACTGGATTTTTAGTCAAAGAAACGCAACATCCAACAGGAATTTAACTCGCAGGAAGATTTACAGTACGATTAGATGAAATGTGGTATAATTGTGACAAGTTTCAAAAAGTTCACATATCATGCTCACATGTACTTACTTCATACTTACACACACACCACAACTTTGACATTTACATATCTCCCGTATATATCTTACAACAATTTTCTAAGGTATACGAATGTCAGTCTGGAGAACTCAGACACGAAGACTATTGGTCAACTTACACGGGCCCAAATTTAAGTCTAAATCCAAAACTGAAAAGAATTTCAAATGATCGACCTAAGTCTAGTAGGATAGGAACAGAGATAGACATTAGAGAACAACAAAGTCAAACAAAAAATTATTCTTATTGTCACACCCCTAATCACACAAGGAAAGACATAACCAAACATCACTCAAGTTTTTAGTTTCCGCCATTAATTTATGTTATTGTTATTACTTTAAAATTTTCTTAATGTTATTTTTAATTTTATGAATGTCATTACAACTTATGAATTTTTAGTATTTGTAATTTATATTAAATATATATATATATATATATATATATATCTACATAATATTATTTAATCATGTTTATTAATATTAATAACATATTTTTTTAAATAAATAATTATGTATAAATTTTAATAAAGATTAATATCTCAAAATAAATAAATAAACTTATTATTATTTAATACTTTTATTTATTTTATAAAAATATAAAATTAAATAAATTATTATTGTAATTTTTTTAAAAATATAATATTAAATAACCAAAATTATAATTTCAGAATATAATATTAATATTATTTAAAAAAATTAAAATTATATTAAATAATATAATAAGAAAAACAAAAATATTATTTATTATCTTAAATATATAAAATAAATTTTAATAAACATATAAAATAAATATTATTAATATTTTTATTCATTTTCACTTAATATAAAAATAAAAACATAATTCAAATAATAAAACTTATTTTAATATATATAATTAATAAAATATTTATAAATATTTATTAGAGTAACATCTTATAAATATTTATTTCATTATATAAAAATATAAAACACAATAAAAAAAAGCCCAAAATTCAGTTTCCCATAAACCGATTTCTAATTAAAAATTATTTGCTACAGTAAACAGGTTCAGATGGGTAAATATTTTTTTGCTAGTCTATTTATGTATTTTAATATTTTTTAATATTTTCTGTAAAATATTAAAAGAATATGAAAACCCTTTTTTT
The DNA here is from genome assembly GCF_003935025.1 of Abrus precatorius. Lineage (NCBI taxonomy): Eukaryota > Viridiplantae > Streptophyta > Magnoliopsida > Fabales > Fabaceae > Abrus > Abrus precatorius. Next base: position 9,912,756 of record NW_020874373.1, on the reverse strand, counting down.
AAAAAATAGTATATCCGACAAAATATTTTCTTTACCACCCCTTTATTTATAATAAAAAATCGCTTGGCACGTATTCAGATTCACCAATCACGTCGCAAATATATAATGCTCCTGGTTGTTAAGTAATTGTTCATTAATACTTAAAAGCTTGCTGATTTTTGTCAGCTTCGGAAATCACCTTGACATACTGGTCATTGATTGAGAAATTTCTGTCCCTGCGTGTCTTTATAAGGTTGTGTTGAGGATTTTTAATAAAAGTTTATTATTTTTTATTAAGTTCTTTAACGTATTAATTAATACAATCCTATTTGTTAATTTAAATTTTTTTCTTATAAAGTGATAATTTGTTGTATATATCATAAACAGTTAATATTAAAACATAAAAATTATGCCTTTTTTAGATAATCTTATAACTTTAAGTAATTTCTTCTTAGGCTTTGTCCTTCTTGCATTACGAGGGAGAAAAAAAATATATGCATATATATATATATATATATATTTTTTTTTTTTTTGCTTTGGAGAAATTTTTTTAAAATATAATACTAGTTTTTATACAAATTTGAGTGAAGAGGGAATATTTTTTGGAGGAAATATACTCTATAAATGAAGTGATTATTAAATATTACTCAGTTGAGATAAAATACAAACAGGGATAAATTTTAATAAAATCCCTTTAATTTACAAGTGTGGAATAAAAAAGGTAAAATCCCTCCTCTCCTATTTTTGCTCCCTCTTCTTCTACTGCCGCCATTTCCCTCGTCTCTTGATTTTACATATATGTCCTCGACCCGCAAGCCAAACATGCAATGAAACCATGCCAAGCCCCTCGTAACTCTGTCACTGTCCCCTGCTTTGAAGCTTCCCTCCATAATTTTCTTGACTTTCCTTATCATTAGCCAGCTTCGATCAAATAAATGCAAAATTATATACGAAAGATAAAATATATATATATATATATATATATTTCTGCCGTTTATTTAATTTTTTATTATTTTTCAGAAGAAAATTTGAAGGAAATAATAAATGCAGGAAGAAGACAAGAACATGACAGAGATAGAACTAAAACATCCTCAACATAATCGATTTCTCTAAAGGGAAGTGTACTTGAAATAATAAAGTATAATTATAATCATTGATCGTGTTTTTTTTATAATTTATCTTAATTTTAAATATTGGTTTAACCCTTGTAATTATATTAATTTTATCATCCAAACCCACGTTGTAGAGACCTGAATATATCCATGTGAGATATGACAGGGTTAAGTAGTGGCAGTGGGGGTCAGGCCAATGAAAACAGCTACCACCGAGTACATTGAATCTTACGGCTCCATGAAGCTGCTGCCTACCTCATGGACTTTTAATCGTTCACCAATGACCTTCAATATCGCAGTTAAAAAATCAGTGAGATCAATGAAACTTCAAGTTATCAAACCTTACATGCAAGAAAAATAAATAAATAAATAAATAATATATATATATATATATAACAATTAATCTGATATCCAATTACTTGTAAATTGTAGAGTCTATGTGGAAGTGCTTAATAATATAGTACATCAAAGCAGTCACAGGAAGGATGGCGCCTAATACTGTGTCGAATAATAGTCAAGCAAAATTTTATATTTTTATTAAATAAAAATATAAAATCAACTTAACTAAACGTCTACGTATTTTTAAGATTTCCACGTATTATTCAGATTAATAAAAAATCATAATATAGTTCACATTGATTTTTTTCTATTGCTAAATGTTGTGTCTTGGTTATCTTCCATGCTAATAGACCCCAATATAAGAAATGCTTATATTATTATGCCAATACTACTGTATTTGTTATATTATTACATAGATTTCAACATATTATTCAGATTAATAAAAATCATAATAAATCTGATATTATATAATTATTTTATTTTAAAATATTTATAAACTTGTATATGTTTGATCACCTATTTAAATGACCTTACAGTACAAGCTACGCCTTTAAATAACTTTCATATTATACTAGATTTTTTTTTAAAAATTGATTAGACCTTAAGAAAAACTTAAGTAGGATAAATAAATTAGGTTTAAGTCTCAAGTTTAGGAAATAGGCCAAATCTATTTAAGGTAAAAAAAAAAAAAAAACCTTTTCAACTCTAAATGAAATTTTTTTCAATAATCTTGAATACTCATACTAATATATATATATATATATACACACACACATAAAATGCTGAAACCTTTGCTCCACCTCTATTAATTCATTAATCAAAGAAAAAAAATGGGTAAACATAGACATGGACTTGAGGGGTGAAAATGATTAATGCTCTGACTTTATGTTGCATAGGTCTCGCCACTTTTTTAAACTTGAAAATAACTCATTTATTGGATATAAAGCTATTTTTTAAGGTATAAGTTTTATTTTTAAACAGTTTATTTTAATTTAAATGTTGATTGAAAAGCTTGTTTTATAGTAACATCTCTAAAATAAGTCAACAAACCTATATGACAAAATTAGATTTTTTATAGGTTAATAACTTAAGCATTTTAAATTAGGCACATTGCATATAATTTCAAGATATTAAAATAAAAGTTAAATACGATGACACGAACAGCAACAACAATAATAGTAATAATAATAATATATACTTAAACAGATTGACTTGATTTATGAGGCTTAAAGGACTTTTGTGAATAGGCATGTGCTAGACTATAGCTGTGCCCCAAGACCTATCCTTTGAGTTTCCATATCAACAAATCAAAGCAAAAGCCACCAAGTTCACCAAAGAGACCTATATTTACCATACTCTAATACACATTTATGTACGTTTCTTCTTTTTTTTCTTCCGGGTCTTATTTTTTCCTCTTTCTCTTTCCTCTCATTGTCTGCCGCAAATGCATGTTGCTAGCAAGATCTATGCTCATTTTTCCTTAGAAACTAAAATAACACTCAAGCCAAATCTAAACTTACAAGGCCAAAATGAGGTTAAGATAAGATCCATTGCTATGTTTATCCATTGCTATGTTTTCCGTTCAGGAGTGTTGACTAGAGTAATTGTGTGAGGATTTATGTTTAAAACATGCAAGCTTGAAGGACACTTTTTTTTATGGTCAACAAGCTTGGAGGACTCTGAGGGTCATTGTTGACAAAAGTTGAAGACAACTTGGAGAAGATTAAGGAAAAATTAGCTCAACGTTTTAATTATGGAAGGAGGAAGAAAGTTGCATTGTCACATGTGCATCCAACATGACATGTCTCTATTAACTTCAAGTTTTGCAAGTTAATGATAAAAAAAAACATGCAATATGCTTAAAACGCCTAAGTTTAGCTCAGTAGCATGCAATTGGTATGGCCATTGGAACATTCATTTTCACAATCACTGCATTGTTTACTTGACATCACAGATATGCATGTCAAGTAAACTACTGTATTAACAAAAACTGAGTAAAGAGAAATCAACTAACACAAACTCATGATGAAAGAATATCTACAAAATTCCAGACTTTCTTATAGCAATAGTTTTATGGAAGACTAAAGAAACATAGTCTACCATGAATCCCCAAAATTAAAATTAGAAATAGCATAAAAGTTACATAAGCAAAAAGAATAATAATGCAACCATAACAAGCCTTATACAATCAAATGAACCCGTCTTGGTGATAACAGAAGTCCAGCAATTCCAAGGGCTTACAACCATCATGATAACCTCGCTCACTTGCAATCTACCCCAGCTTCAGCAGCTCGGCGAGGCTTGTTTTTACGCCTGCTCCCATTCTGTCGGAATCCAGTAGACTTTACTGGATCATCAGGGCTTGGCTTTGCTCGAATGCCATTGTCCTCTTTCATGGGATCTTTCTTCTCTTTAACCTGTGCAGACCTCTTCCTTTTTCTTTTATTGACTGTGATAACCTGAGTTTTCAAATCATTGCTGGAAACATTACCTTTCACATTCTCCTCATCTTTCTCTATTATTTCAGTTGCTTCCACTTCATCAATTTCATCCATCAGTGGCTTTACTGGTCTTCCTCTTCTTCTGTAAGCTGGGACTTTATCCTCTTCGCCACTTCCAGGATCCTCAGCAATAACAGATTGTTTCTTACCTTTTCCTCTGCCTCTACCCATAATCAAAGGACCTTGTTGACAAAATGTACTATATATCTCTTAAGAAATCTGCATAGAAAAATCAATTATACTTAAAAGGCCAAACAAACACCAAATAACTGAATGACAAAGAAAGAAGTCAAATTGAAAGAAAACTTGAGGATTAAAGAAGATAGTTAAAACTTAAAACTGCACAACAATTTTCAGTGATGCTATTTGCAAGCCACTTCTTCCACATTTAATCTCTGATCCAATTTTTCATTTTTAAGTATCACTTGCATCACTTGTTTGTTTATGTTAAATCAAGGGTAACAGAGATCAAGTATGCCGTCATAAATTTCTTCTGTTTATTTACTATTTAAGGATCAAATAAAGAATGCATCAGTTGAAATTCTAATGTGAGCCAAAAGCAAGGGCTTCGTGAATGTAAAGCTGAGTCTTCCAAATGGACAACATAAAAAGACTGAAATACCGTATAGAAAAATCATTGAAGGGGATGGTTTCTGTGATCAATAATAATGACAATTAAAAAAGAGAAAAAAAAAAAAAAGAAGAGCATGCACAAGCAGTGGACTTGCGTCACACTAATTCTAAAATTCTGAACAATCAATGTCAGAAAAACCAATCAAAGGATCAGGCCATCTTCATTTTCACCAAGGAAAAAGAAACAAAGACATCTAACAGCGAAAACATTACATCTCATTTCCAATCATTCCCCTTAGCAACAAACTGAACCATTTCACGGATCACCAAATCCAAAACGGAAAAACTGAAGCCGTTTCATCTTTTGGCAACAGTTAAGAGAAACCCCCCAAAATATAATAAAATTCAATTTCAATGTAAACAGCATATATAACCACAGATATTATGATTTTTTAAAGCTTTTGCTCGATCTAGTTCAAGCTCAATGCAAGTGGACACCATAAATTCCTCTGCTAATCTGGTTCAAAACAGTAAGAAAATCTATAACAAAAGAAGAATTAAAATCACTTTCCCAGTTCATTATAAGGATCAAAACAGAATATGATAGTTATCAGAATACACACACAAAATAACATTTTAGAATTGAGATTGAAGAAGCAAAAAGAGACACAGAAGAGAAATGAAGCTGACCTGGTGTGTTGAATCAAGTTTCTGCATATGAAAGAGGACCCATTTTACGAAATCAGATAAGGAAAATAAAGAGAAATGAAAGAAGTGATTTTTCTGTGAATGGGTTGAAGGAAGGCATAACAGAGAAGAAAAAGTGGTCAAAATAATGATCTGAGTCAAAGAGAGTGAGGAGGCAGATCAGGGAAGTGATGTGAATGAAGAGAAATATGAGCTTAAAGATTGAGACTTGATGAGTGAAAATGTGGAACTAGGTTTGAGAGCAGTGACCAAAGACACAACTGAAACAAGACAGAGAGAAAGAACTGAATTAGAGCGGAAGTTGGATGGAAAAAAGAAAAAAGAAAAAAGAAAAAAGAAAAAAGAAAATGGAAGATAGCTAGAGTTCAGATTTATTCGGGTGGTTTAATAGTAACAAATATTTATCAAAGAATTATTATTATCTTCAAGTATTTCAACTAAGTTACTGTAAGATAACCTTCAAATATTGTCATAAAAAGTTTTAATATATCTCTTCTTTTTCCCCTGAGAATGATATATACTTAGAAGTGTAAATCAGTCAAGTTGCATGATTAAACTTTCAAATTAACTTGTGAATAAAATGATGCTTGAAGATTTATATGTTTATTTAAATGATTTAAACTTTAAATTCAAGTTTGACTAATTGAAAAATATATATATCAAAATTTAAGATAAACAAATATTTTGTAATTTCATTATTTCAGTTTATTTATCAAATATTTTTTAACTGTTTTTAAGTTTACAAAATTAATATTTAATAGATATTTTTATTTTTTAAAATATAAAATTACACAAAAATAAAAAATAAACAAAAATTTATAGACTAACTACAATAAAATTATATTTTTAATTATTATTTTTTATATAAAATTAATAATTGGTATTAATTATGATTATTATTATTCTTATTCTTATTCACACATGTAAACTAATTTTAAATATTTTAATTTTAAACCTATATTAAATTTGTCTCATTTATATAATTAAACTTATACTCAAACTTAAATTTATTATCTTATTAAAATAAATACATTTAATCAAATATTTAATGAATCAAATTTAAATATTTTATAAATAGTTAATCTTGTTTATATCTTTATTTATTATTGCACTCAAAATTTATTGTTTTTTTATTTTATTATGCCAATGCTCTAATATGAATTAAATTATTAAAGTAAAATTAGTTTTAATTTATGAGGGTATTATGATTGTCTAAATGCTTCATCTATTGAGTTTTTTTTTTTTTTTTACTTATAAGTGTTTTTACAGTTTTAAAATAGTTTATTGAAATATTTTATGAATATAAATGTAAGATTAATTTCTTGAGGAATGGATATAACTATAAGATTAAATTGGTTGAGATAATAAATAGTAACTAAGTAAAATATTCTATAACTTGGTGATCAAAATTTTGTTTTAAAATTAAATTAATGAGAAAAATAAGAGAAAGAAAAGTATTTATTTAATAGAAGGTTTTGTTTGAAAATCTTTAAATGTGTAAGAACTTTTTTTATAAACTTTTCAAAATTTTATTAATTCATTTTTAAATTCTCGAGTTTTTTTTTGGTTAAATTTCCTTTTATTTTATTTTATTTTCTCTTCTCTTTCCAAACTCTCAAAGCTTTAAACAAAATATAATATTACAAATAAAAAATTCTTTGATTTGAGATTAAAAATTATTTTTATGGAGATATATTTAGCAAAAATGTTATTTTATATAAAATTAAGCCAATATAATTATATACGTATAGTCAATGTTAAAAATTTGTTAACATTATATGATTAATTTAATATTATTGAACTTTTAAAAAATTTAAATAACTTTTATATTTTAATTATGACTATAAATAAAATCTCATATGATATATTTCCAAATTTACACTGCAATAAATTAGCCACTACACTTATATGTGTGCGTTTTTCTCCATTGGCTAAAGCACTTCACGTTAACCCCTTAAATACTAATCAAGTCAGCTTATTACTTAGAGTTAGAGCCGCCCATATGGATATTTAAGCATGACTATTTATTAAATATTAACTATAATTTTGACTAAAAATTCATGATTTATTACTATATTTAAAGGTTATTTTTATGAATTAACAACTACAAACAACTGAATCATAAAAATATATTTAAAAAACTATCATATTTAATAGTTTTAAAGTTACTATTAAAACAGTTAGTATAAAATTTTATATATATTAACTAGCATGTATCAAATATTAATCCTAGTCATATGTACAATGTGTCAATTTCATAACCGATGAGTTATGTATTTTAGATATACTGTTATTACTCCTAAATTATAATTTGTAACATCATTATAATATGGACATCAACAAAAAGGACTTACATATTTTGGAATTTATAGTTTGCTGGTTCACATGTCTTTCAAATCACATTCAACATTAATTATTAATACATATATACATAAAACACACACATTCATGCCCATTTGTTTATACCTTTTTCAAAAAAATGTTTTAATAATTTTTAAAGATTTAAAAATAGTTATTAGTGGTTTTGTAAAAATATAAAAAGATTATATCATAAAATATATATTTTTTAAATTATCCTAATGTACCTTAAATGACCGCATAATCACTTTACACTACAATAAAATAAAATAAAAATAATATTTTAATAAATTAAGAAAATAATTGAAATTTAAGATGCATCATATTTTGCTGCTTAACTTACAAAATATTAGTGTGCATTAATGATTATAAAGCACACAAATAACTTATATATTATAATTTTAACTAAATTAAATATCTATATCTAACATTAGCGTTCTTATTGTTGATTGGTGATATTAATATTTGTAACTTTACTTTAAAACAAATTTTATGAATCTAATAAACATATATAAGAAAAAGACTTTCACCATTGATTCATAGAAAAAAAGACTTGATATTACTTTTATAGGACGTTGGTTAATGTAACAAAAATAAAATTTTTATTTTAAAAATATAAATATTTAATATTTATTTAAACATTTCAAATAATTAAAATGTTTATTAAATACCACTTAACCCCTACTCAAAAGCAAAATCCAAAGTGATAAACGCAACTTAATAGTTGGACCCGCCATAGAGCCATTGTCCGATAGTAATGATGGCGTTTAACGAGTTCCAAGTTGAGTCCAATCTTTAATCATCTAATGAAAGGACCATTCAAATTAGACGTTATCATGCTGAAGAAAGCACATAGAATTCAATGACAATGGGCAATTGAAGTGAGCCACCTAATCTAGGATTCTAAAGTTGGGACATAAATGGTGGTTTGTAAAAACTTAAAAGGTGAATGAGATTGCTTTAAAGTTTGCATTCGAATACTGAACTTTTGCCTCAGCAAGAAAGCCAACAATTCTAACCTATCAGCGCGGAGGGATCATGGGGCACTAATACTTGAATGTCACCTGTTTCCTCAATTTTTGTTTTTCAAATATAAAAATATTAAAACCAAACTAACTATATATGCTTTGATTTTGGCTCCATTATTGGGCAATGTACTAAAGAGTGACATTGGAACATAAATACGTTTGGAAATTATGTCGTTGCCTTGAATCATTTTATAATACCAACGAGGGATATATAACCACTACAGAGAGAGAGAGAGAAGATAAAACATACTACCAGAAGCAATATGGGTTCTCTGCAACATTTTGATATTACTATTACCTGCCACTTGTACCAACACAAGCACAATGTGAGATTTAAGAGCCAAATGATTTTACATAATAAAATAAATAATGTTAAAAAATTGATGGCTTTCAACCCAATAAACCTAGACATCTAACTTTCAATTATAAAAGAATACAGTTTCTCATCCTCCCCAGTTCCACTCATAGTGTGGTTCACACTTAGAAGAAGAGACCTAGTTAGAAAAATCAAATACTAGGAAAGTGATCTGCAATGTAGCAGGGGTAAGTGGATTACAGCTGAAGCAAAGATGGTGATTTCGGATACCAAATCTATGGAGTCAACACTCTTCCGTCTACAAGCCATGTCATAAATACCTGCAATCAGCAATGAGCCATGATGTTTGCTCATGAAAACCGTTCATTAGTTGTCCATGATGGTTTCAAGTCAACCCAATGTCTGCAAACATATCTGATTTTCAATTGCCTATCCACAATGTTACAGCTTATCTACAAGTCAACTTGAAGTGACTCATTCAGAATACAACTTGCAGTTCAATCATCCATCCTTAAAGGATGGAAAAAGTAGGGAATACCAAGTTATCTGAACCAGAAAATAATTGCCAGATTAAACCATTATTATGCACCTCAAAAGTGATTATATATTAAACCTCAGACGAAATTTCTGCCTTCAAATTCTGCCAAACTTGTAGGCCAGATGGAAGACGATTCACATACAGCTGCACAAATGCTTTCTCAGAGCATGCAATTAAAGTGCTCAAGGCAAGCCCCCGTTGTGCAGCTCCATGGTCTCTGAGCCAATTATACATAGAAAACCTAAGCTTAACTCTTCGAGTTGAATACGAGAGAAAGGAAGGGAAATTCACCAAAGCCGATATAGGATATCCTTCATTTACAAGTACCCCAATTTTCATGTTCATCGAATCTATGGATTGATTAAGAATCCGAGGGGAATCTCGAATCATTTTACGGACAACCTCATCATCCAAGCCCACTTTAACAATAAACTCATATCTCTCCTGAAGCCCAGCTCCCTTACCTCTAAACAACTTGATCACCTCATTCATTTTTTTTGAGTTTTCCACATATCCTAAGCTCAGCAAGAACTGTTCCTTCAACACCTTCGATTCCCTCTCAATTCTTCCCAAAGGCTCAATCTTACATCCCAGACCCCATTTCTTCATCTCCTCAGGATTCTCCCGCACGAATTTACAGAGCCGCTGCTTGCCAGCATTCAAGCTACAAAGCAAACTTGTTGTTCTCTTCAAAGTGAAGGAACCCAACAGGGCCGAATGAGACTGGAAAATCCTCGCAATCTCCACAGTCTGCATCTCAATCTCACTAAAGAACAGTAAACACCGCCTTAAGTTAGACAGAAACTTGCCTACCCGAATCCGTGGAAACTCAAGAAACATGAGTGAAATCCTGTTCACGGACAATCCAAATTTGATCAAAAAGGCAATCAGGGAGAATGCACTACCACCAGACTCCTCAAAAACAACACAAGGGTTACGAACAACCAATTCACCCAACTGTTCCGCACTGAAAACCTTATCAAGCAAACAAAAAAGCTGAAGCACAAGATCCCAATTACAACAACCCGCATTTACCAACACCCCTTCAACCCAATCACCATCTTTTGCAACAACACCCTTCAACTTCTCCACAACCTTAACAAAATCAATGTTAACATCCCCAACCAAAATGCAAGGGCTAGAAACAACAATGGCCACCAATGTGGTCCGTGCGACACCCAAATTTTCATAAGCCCGAAGCTTCGACATCAAAACCCCACTTTGGTAGCGAAACACCAAAGGCGCAAGCTTGAGAATTTTCCCCATCTTGGGGCGGGGAACGCCGTAGTTACAGAGTGTGTGGTAATTCTCCATCAACAGAGCGTCGTCGTTTAGATAAATCATGTCGCGGGGAAGAAGGGGCGCGTATTCGGAAGGTTTCAAACCCACGCTTTCGAAGAAGGGTTCGAACTCATTGATGGGGTGGTAGCGGAGGTAGCGCTGGATGGATCGCATGGTGTCCACGTGAGGGTTTTGAGATAGGGTTTTGTTGAAAAGGTCGCGGAGGAAGAAAGGGGAGTTTTTGCACATGTTATCTGCGTCTAAGAACTGCAAGCTTCTCGTGGAATGAAGGTAATCTAACAATGCTGCTTGGACTTCTTTTATGGTGGCTTTGCCAGGGATTTTGGCATCCGATTCAGGGGTTCTACTTTTTGTGCTCTGAAATCTAGGGTTTTGCGAGGGTTTATGGCGAAAGGGATTTGGGGTAGCATTGAGTTTTCGAAAGTGAATCATGGTGGGTTGGGAATGGGGTTGAATTGAGGGGTTTTGGAAAAAGGGGATGGGTTTGGGATACGGTGTCGTTTAGTGGGGATGGAGATAAGAGAAGGTTAAGTTGAGAATGAAAAGGGATAAATAAGGACAGTGAATGGGTGACTGGAAAATAAGAAGGAGGCGGCATCATCTCCTATGAAGGGACGTGTCTTCCATTTTGGAGTGCTGTGATGATGAATGAACAAAGTTTGATGTCTGTGTGCTTATGTTTAGGGTAGAAAGCCCACAAACTTCAACAGTTTTTCTCTCTACCTATCAAGTCCTCAGAAACAACACAAATTTTTAAAAATCAATGAAAAAGAAGAGGGATTTATGTGCTAATGCTAGCTAGTTCAAGAGAACACGTAAAAGAGGGGCAAGGCTAGTTCCTCCTGGCTCCTTCCTTCTATTTTTTTATTTTAAAATTATAATTTATTATTATCTTATAAACATTAAAAGTATTTTCTTTATATTTCTCAAATCCCTGAGAATACATACTCGAGGCACAATGTGACGTTAACACCCATACGTAGGACATGACAAATTCTAAAAATTGTACATGATATCGTTAAGATTCAGGAAAATATAAAATAATATTAACACAAAAATACGAATCATATATATACATATAACCATCAAAGCATTAAACACATGAATGAATCAATTACTAAAAATTATTTTAGTTTAGTTTATGAATTTAAATTCGTATCATGATGAATATAACTCATTAAATATAAATTACACTAATAATAATTAAAAATTTTATTCCGTAGATTATAGTTATGGTTCGAATTCTTCTAGAACCGTTTATTGATTATGGTTCTTACCGATTCTTTTAAGTTAGCATCGTAGAGAGTGAACTGAACTCGTGATCTGTTCCCAGTTGGATCGGTTTTCCTAACAACGGAAATAACAAAGCAATGCTTAAGTGGGATCAATTAGAAAACGGTAAATTCTAAGGTGCTAGTATTTCATGCTTTTATATACGCAAAACAATTATAATCGTTAATTTTAATGATAAATTTAGTGATATATATAAAAAAATATAAATATCATTTATATCTTAGTATAATCTAAAATAAGTTTTCAATATATTGAATACATGCACTTTAGAAAAATTCCTAAAAAAAATATTAACATGCTTACTTTATACAGAAAACGGTGGCACAACTTTGCAGCTCGCTCAGATATAATCATGGGAAAAAGGATGCAAATAAGCAATGTATAAAAGTTGTTTTTATATTATTATTACTTATAAATGCTTAACCGCTTACAATGTAAAGAAATACTGATAACGTAAACTGCAGGTGCTAGCTACAGGTTTGGATAAAACAATATTATAGTACAGTGACATATAATTTTTTGGAGACGATTTCAGATATTAAGGAATAGATGACTATTTGCTGTTACTCGTTTTAGGGGTAGGAAAGATAGGTTCCATTAATAATGACATTTTTTCCCAGCATTCCTCTTCATTTATATTTTGAAGGACGCTATACAGACTGAAGGGGGATTGATCACGGACATCCCCGCAACAGTGACCTTGTGGATTGTGAACACTTCGTTAGACAAAGGAAGACCTATAGTTTTAGAAATTTAAAAATGTGCAGGCATATTGAAAGAACAAATAATCCCTCAAATAATGGCAAATGCTTTAAATTTGTAATTTCTAGCCTAAATGCAGAGAAAAAAAAATATAAACGTTACAATAATCAGACGTCTAAAATATTCAGAAAAAAATATAAAAAATTTTCTAGTCACAGGAGTTTCTGGCCTAGTATTACAAGTAATAAGAATGCCAAAATTCTACAAGATATCAAAAACTGCAAAAGAAAGGGAAGGGTTGCAGAGCAGCATAGCTGAAGACATGTAAGAGGTACAAGGGGCTAGTAAGATTTGAACAGGAAAGCAAAGAAAGGAGTACCAAAATCATCATATTTAGTTAAATACATTCATTGCTTGGGATAATAATATGGGTAGTTATTCATTCCAACAGGTTGAGTGGGTGGATACCCAAGTTGGTCCTTCTTTGCAGAAACTGGAGGATAAGGAACCTGCCCTTGTGTTGGATAAGGTGAGGGGGCAGTGGGAGGGTTTGGATAAGGAGATGCAGAATATGGTGCAACAGTTTGTGGGTAAGTGTAATTGACTGGGGGCCCTGAACTAACATGAGCTTTTCCAGCCTGCATATATCCTGGGTTCATAGGTAAGGCAGCCATTGGAACCACTCCAGCAGGAAATGGCGGCTGGCCAGTTTTACCTTTGTGGGAATCGGCATATTTTACAATTATATTCCTTCCCTGCAATGAAACAAGGAGTGTGTCATAACTTCAATATTTATACAGCTTGAGTCCTTGTGCGATTGCAGGTTATAATAAGAAATTCAACTCCAAAGCAGTTGATTTACAATGCAAAAAACATCAATCAGTATGAATCGCCATTTACTTCATTGAGGATATGACAACGTTCACCAAACACACTGTGAAAGCAGATTTTTCAGCTTTCACAAGTGCATAATGCTTAGAGACTGAAGAGCCCCCTTTCAGTATTTGTTGTAACCCCAATAAGAACAGGGGTTTAAGGTGAGATTATTGATCAGACTAGTTAAATGTTCAATTAGATAATTACCAATAAAGAAAGAACGCCCTCCAAAGGAACTACACAAAGGGATCTTTATGTTTTTGTCAAGATAGAGGTAATAATTTAAACAAAGTCAGATGTGTGTGCAGAAAAGTAAAATCCAATATTTAGCTAAAACAGCAAGTTACCTGAAATTGTCTAAACCAACATTTTTTAACAGAACATTCACTTTCTCTATATAACTATTAACTAGGATGCCTTTTTCACTCAAAGTGATCTTTTCCATTTTTCTTGTTACAATTCCAAGATATTTTGAGCATATAAATAATTAGATCCTATATTGTACACTCACAGCTAATCCCAGACTTGATATAAAAATTGAAGTGATTGCATACCCCAAGAATCTTTTCAGGATCATCTATGGCCTTCTTTGCAGCTTCTGCTGTCTTGTACGTAACAAAGCCAAATCCACTACAATTGGAAAAATACAGGTTACAGTGAATATCAGGTAAAAAAGCTAGTTACAAGCATTAAAGACTACAGAAGTTTGTATACAAATAAAGCATGTTGCTACTTTTACCGTGATTCATTTGTATCCTTATCATATGCAACTGAACCTTCCTCTATTTCACCATGCCTCGCAAAATAGTTAAGCAGCATTTCACTTGTGACTTCTGGTGATAAACTTCCAATATAAAGCTTCCTCAGGGCAAGATCAGGAGCACTACTTGTTCCACTTAGACCTTCACAAGCTAGATTACAGACAGCCAATCTTCCCTGAAAGCAAAACCAATAAAATCAACTGGGGAATGTAGCAATTGATGACTACAGAGTTGCACAATTACAATTTTTCTTTTTTGGGAGATGGGAGGCACTTACGCTCAACTAAGTTACAATCTAGAAATATCAAGAACAAGGAAATTACAAATAACCTGCCCATGTTTTATCGGTTACCTCCCATGTTTTATTGGTTACCTTAAAACAAGCAGGACAAGTGAGACATTATAGATTATTAGTTTGCATAAGTGGACAAACCCTAACCACAAGTCAGTTATCTATAAAAATAAGCTCTCTCAAAAGTAAACCATAGTTGAGACAATCATTCTGATAAAAACTTATCATTAGGGTGGTACCACGGCAGTGGTCAAATTGGAATTATTGGATATTCAAAGTATATGTTCTTGAAAAACGAAGGGGGGGGGGGGTTTAATCGACTCAAGGAGGTAAAGTCAGCCGTGATAATGTTTCCAATTATATAGAATAATTATTTATAGCATATAGAATAATTATTTCTAGCCATTAGATTGGTTTTAGTTATAGTAATTCTAAATGAATAAATGGATTGTTTGTTTAAAACAAACTAAGAGGAAAAAAAAAAGTAGACCATTCGAGTATTCCAAATTACATGAGAAAATTATAGAAGTAGGGGAAGTGAAACTGCAGATTCATGCAGATAGGAGGTCTCAGTCCAAAGCAATAAAATGGGCTAAAGCTTACATCAATTAACTTGCTAGGGGCTCTCAGTGCTTGCTGAGTTGATTCCATATTTTTGTAGGTGATAAATCCATAGCCACGGGATTTTCCTGTTGCTTTATCATAGATCACGGCACCTTCCTCAATTTCTCCATGCTCTTGAAATGCCTGGAAAAAGAAAAAAATACAATAGTAAGAATCAATATACAGAGAAGGAATTTTATCTTTTATAGTCTTGATTCTTGAGATCAGAGACAAGGTACTGGGTTGAAAATAACACGATATGGAAATTGGAATTCCATAAATAAATCTTGTAGGGCACAATCCATGTTACATGGAAACAATCACATGCATGACACACTAAACACAATCATCAATGCACTCACAGCACGCAAAGTTTCTGAAGATGTATTCCAGGCCAAGCCACGAACAAAAAGCTTTCGATGGACAGGATCTGCACTTGCAATACTTTTTATTTCTTCTGCAATTGAAGGATATTGGGACCCTCTTTATGCCTCAACATGAAAACAAACACACATGCACACGGTCAATCACACAGCATACAAGTGGGAGCAATACTTTTATGGTCCCTTTTCAGAGAATGCAATCACACCAAGCAAGCAGAAGGAACTAACAATTCAAACATGACCAATGCACATTGTTTATACACATATAAAGCAATCCATGCAACCAAAAAAGACTCTTTTCTGACCAACTGAGACAGAACAAAACCAGACTCAAAAGTGTAACAAATTATTTTCATCGATCATTTATGATTTGACATTTTATATTTGCTTTGATGTGCAAATAGTCTATAGTTTCATCAAGTTATAACGATAATACAGCTAAATTTGTCAATTTAGAACCTTGATGACCAAAGAGGGCAAGCCTTGGGACCTAGAGGTCACCGGTTCAACCTGAAACAGCCCCGACACATGCGAGAACAGGCTGCGTACATATACCCTCCCAAGATCCCACTAGGTGAGAAGCTCTTGCATTGGGTCACCCTTTTAGAACCATGACGACCAAGTGCACTGGGTCAACAACACATGACACTAGAGTCTGGATCATTCGCAAAACAATGTCTCTCATTCCCCACAACTCCAAATTCTTGGTGCTGGGAGCAGGACAGCTTACCGGAAACATGAGAAGGGGGACAATGTGATCTTGTCCAGATTTTTATTTATATTCAGAAAAAAGGGTAAAATTCTAAATTTTGAAAATATTCCGAGATGATCATGCCAATGGTGACATAGTGAATTCCTAAATACCCATTATTCCACAATTTTAAGGCCAAATCCTCCAAGTCCAAACTCCATCACATACTTACAAAGCCAACAACTTACGCACTACAAGGTTGGAGTTCCACCAGTGCCAATTCCAATTGAAGAATCAAAATACCCTTTCCAGTTTCCACTTCTTGTACTAATAAACCTATAACGGACTACATATATGAATCAAGGAAAGGAAGAAAAACCTAATGAATGAAAACAAAAACATATGGTGAAATCGATTGCAGAGAAGAAGGAAGCGAAAGGGAGCATAGGAAACGCACAGTTTAGCGAGAAGTTCAACGAGCTGGGGTTTAGCTAAAGGTTCAATCAGGAATCGAATCTCTTCCTTCGAAGCAAAATCATCGTTCCCTTCTTCCAGCTTCCTCTTCTTCAAATCCTCCATCTCCTCTTTCTCTTCCTTCTTCCTCTTCTTCTTCTTCGGAACCCAACGTATTAGGTTTATAATTGGGCTTTTCTTAAGTTGTTGGGTTTCGCTTAAAAGGAACTCCAAGGCCCATATTTTGACTGGGATCTTTGGGCTCATGCTTTCGGCCCTTTCCTTGAAGATGGTTGGAGGTGCATGTTTTGATTTGACAAATGGGATTTAGTATGAAAACTAATATTTATATTTCATGTACAAATAATGTTTGTGGTCCTTTGTTTTTGGGTATTGTCCTCCCTTCCTTGTTTTCATTGCGAAACACTTGCTTGCAATAGCCACTTTTATAATTTTTTTTTATAAACCCTTTAATAAGTGTTGCATTCATTTGTGTAGATGAAATATGATGTATGCTTGAGTTTTACCAGTATGTATATGATGATTCAGGCAAACTTGACTTTGTATGGGGTGAAGTTGATTGTTGGGGGTGATTTGGATGTGGATAAAATTAATTAGCATTTTTGTCGTGATAGATTTGGAAGTGGTTTCCACAAGAACTCGAGAGATTATAAGCAATATATGTTGATGTAAAATGTGCAAAAGTTATCCTAATTTTTAGGACCAATTTCGCCATTTTTTTAATTAATATGAATAAAATATATATCTTGTACATAGACCTATCAATTAAATATATTTATCTCCCCCTTTTACCCATTTGTTTCAAGGATGAATTTTTAGTCATTTTTCTTGACGGAAATAAGGGAAATGTGGGGAGAAAAGCAAAACAAGTTTTTTAAACCCCAAGGATATTTTGTCCTTAAGTTATCCTTTTTAATTTTCTCTTTCATAATTAATTATGAAAATAATTACTTCATTTTTACTTTATTTATTGTTTTTATTATTTCGTGTACAAATATGTAAAAATAAAAAAAATTAATTTTTTATAATCATTTATAAAAACAACATATTTTTTCAAATAAACAAGTTTTGTGAAACTCTAAAACAATCCCGTCATTTTTGTATAGAGAGAAAAATACAATTTCCATTCAAGTGTTCAACTTAACACTTAACATCTCACATATGCAATATGCACTTTTTTTTTAACAGTAACTTCTCCTAGTTATGTAATTAATTTGATTGATGAATTGTGCTTTTCATGAACTTGTGAACTATTATGTAATATTATAATAAATTAAAAGAAAAAAAAAATCTTCTTTTTACTTTTCAGTTCACGGGGTAGGAAGGCATGATTTTTATTTTTATTTATTTAGTCCTACTTACTTTTTTTCTTTCCTCTCACAAAGAGATAAAACATCCAAACTAAGAAGAAGAAAAAAAAAATATTTTTTTTATACGAAATCACTCCTCTTAACTTCTTTCCTCACAAAATCAACACATCCAATCAAAGTATAAAAGTTGAACCTAAAACTTGGTAAATTGACAAGGGACTAAAATCACCCATAGAGTAAACCGAAGAGACTAATAGAAATACAATTAATCCAATATATTAACTTACAAAATGCCTTAGTATATGGACTTACGGAAAGACTTTTGCACAAGCAAAATTGAATACTATTGATACTTTCCCATGTGATCAAGAACCTCCTTCCTGATGACATTGGCCTTTCCAACTCTATTTCAGTACAAAGCTAGCAGACTAGACATCCTTACATTTTGAAGTAGCTACCAATTAAAATATCGTTTCTTACATTTACATGCTTGATTGCATATTGCAAGATATATAAAGGTAGCAAACAGTGCTTGCATATAAGAATGCCATAGCCATGCCACATGATAAAGCAGGTTAAAAAAGTGTAACTCATTAAAACAATTGATCCATCATTTGGGGACAATCACTTCCAATTCTGTGTCAAGAGTTTGGTTCTTTCCTTTTGGTACTCTAACATTACTTTGAGCTGCTTGCTTTGCTGTTCAATTAGCATTTGCAAATTTCGTTGCATCTAAGCCAAAAGGCAAAATAAGCCAACACATTAAACTATAAATACAAGTCTTTTATGCTTGATTTTCATAAAATTTTTAATTGATGCTCATGAACAGATATTCCATCAAAACAATATTGTTTATTACCTCTAGTTGTTGGCCAATACTCTTCCGGATTTCTAATTGGAGTTGCCGTGATTCCTCAATTTGCATGTGGCTGCAAATTAAAGAAGTAGGATATTAGTGAGTGTACATTTATAAAGACAAATATGGCCGCAGTTAACTTCATGAATATTTTGAATGAAAAAGAAATTGCAATTACAAATGAAAAAAAAAGTATCATAATAACACAAGAGGTTACATTTTCACTTGAAGCTCATTGACCTCATTTGTTCTTTGTCCTTCCTCAGATCTTTCTGAAAAATGAAGAGGTATCACATTATTATACCCCTAATACTAGAGAATGAAATGATAGTTCACGCATTTACGTGCACCTTAATAACCATGATCAAGCATGATGATATTCACACTACCAGTAAAGGGAAAATATTTGCTAAAAACTCCTCATGATATAGACGCGGAGATAGGAAGAGAAGAGAAAAAAATAATAGATGTGACGAGTGATATGATATGATAGGAAAAAAAAAAAAAAGATAAGAGATAACATGTGTCAAATAGGTTGTGATATTGTTCGAGTGTCTATATAGTAGAATTTTATGAAGTATGCACAATGACAGAAGTAGTTTACCCAGCAAAGCTTTGGGTATCTGTATTGTTGACCTACATTTCTGCAAGGCAATTTTATTAGAAATATTAGAAGGCAATTAATAGTAAAAGGCTATGCATAAAAAAGTTTAAGAACGATATAGCAATAGTTTAGTACCTGCAAATGACTTTTAACATGAGAAATGGACAGCAAATCTGATTTCATCATCTCTAGTATAGCCTTAGGCTTTGCTTCTGCGAATAATAATGAATAAATCATGTACTGGGTAACAATAATTTTGTTGTTGTTATGTGTAACAAATACTATTACTTAGTTAACTTACTTTCGGGACCACCAAGACTATTAACAATCATCATAAATGGCTCATGCAAATCTTTGGTCCATCTTATTCTTCTTTTACCTCTCCTAGAAGCAGAGTTGCTGGAATTGCCACATGCAACCCCACAAGGTCGATGAAGAACCTGCTTTTCTAGTTTTGTACATGATGGTAACTAGTAAAGGCATATATTACATCTCATCAGCAAAAAGAAGAAAAAATGTATTCATTAGCCACATGTTTATTTTTAATGGGGTCCATACACTTCATATATGTCAACAATTAATTTTGAGTGTTTATAATAAATCATGCCTATTTAAGAATTTCTGTACCAAGGGAAGATTAATAATATTTCATCTTAACCAGGCAAAGTTAAAATGTAAAATGCATTTTACTCTTTCTTTTGTTAAGAAAAAGAAGACATAACGTCATGCCAAATCATGTATAATGTAAATGGAATCAGAAACTATATGTCACAAAATAAAAAAGTGAAAACCTGGTTTCTCTGAAAGGAAATTTCGAAGGGCCTCTCATCTGTGGCAGCATCATCCCTCAGCAATTTATCATGTTCTTGTGAAATATGATCGTAATATGGCATATTGTCTGGCTGAAAATCACTGTGTTTTTTAGAACAAGAAGAAAATTTACTATAATTTTCAGAACAAGAATTACAATCTGCACTGCTAGACAGGTAAGATTCAGCAACCGGGTACAAGGAGCTAGTGAATTGAGAAGTGGGTTGATCTTGTTTAGTGGTAGTATTGGTGAAGTTATCTCCGAGATCTGTTGCTGTCTTTGGAAACTCAAAGCACCAAGAAGGAACTTCAATCTGATGCTGATCATGTTTATGTTCTTGATCTTGAAAGCTCTCAAGGCCTTTGGCTGTACTTGGACAAAAACCTGGTGGAGTTTGAAAAGGAATTGTTACAATGTTGGAGGATGATTTTGAGGGCTCAAAACTCTGTTCTGATCCAACAACCTTGGATAAGTTGCTAATCCCCCTGTAGTATTCCCATTGAGTCCCGTACATTCGGGGACTACATTCATGATACATGCTTCTATTAACCTATCCTAAAACTCTTCTGCAAATTTAGTTACTTCACTGCTGTGATGTTCATTTATATACCTAACCTAGTTAATGGGATGTATATATATATATATATATACATTTACATGACTTCGAATATTTCTTAGTTAATGGGGTGTATGTGAGTGAGGAAAAAAAAAAGACAAGTTAGTTGTAGTTTTTTTTGGTGTTTTAGTGTTATTTTATAATTAAAATTAAAGTTTTAGTTTAGTAATTCATGATAACTTTAAACGTGAAATTTTTATCTAATAAACTCTAATTTTAACTTAGATACCGGCACAAAAAATATTTAAGAAATTACACCTAAATTTAATAAAACAAATGCTAATCAATATATTTAAAAATTTGTTAAGGAATTAAAAGTAATTTTTTATTAATAAAAAACACATTTACTTGCTAAATTTTTAATATTTCTAAATGCGACTTTTAATAACAATTTATTATTTATTAATATTTTAATGATAAACCTTATCAAGAACAAAATAATAGTAAGAGAATGAGCAAAAGTTGGAAAATGTATAGAGACATAGTTGTGTCCTCATACAAAGGCAATTTATCAATGTACCAAGACAAAAATTTGGCTATATACATTGACCTATGAAAGATAGCATGCATTGTAGCTCCATGGAGAATCTAATAGTCACTAGCTCTTAATTTAAAGAAGACCGACGAATTGTTTAATCTATTGTGACTCAGCAGCAATAAGCACAGAAATGCATCACTTTGGATTGGCCGGAGGAAATATCAGAAAAGAATATAAGAGAAGAGAAAGTTTAGTATTGGGCATAGCATAATAATTTTGAAAATCTATATAGTTAATATGGTAGATATCTTTTTGTTGAAGAGAATATAATGCAGTGACAAGGGTATATGAATCTGAGCAAGTCACTGATTTGTCTAGTTTTGATGATCGGAAAGGAAAGGGTATAATTTTGAAAATCTATATAGTTAATATGTTTTTCTTTAAGCATACTCATTATGTTTAAAATATATTCTTTAAATATGTGTCTAAAAAGGATAAAAAATGATATATAATATCATGTAGATATTAATTTTAACGATTTAATTAAAAATATTGAAGTTATGCCTTTTAAGAGAAATATTATTTCTTTGTTTATAAAATTATATGCATTTTCGAAGAACATTGACTTTAGGGAAGGAATATATATTTTAATTATTTATTCATACGAAGAGAAATCAGAGCGAAGGAGTCTGTTTAGCTTAAATAATTTACTTCACTTAAAAATAATAATTTTCAATTCATTATAAAATATAAAATAAAAAGTATACAAATTAAATTTAAAATATTTATTTTACAAAATTAATATTCCAAGTTCTATTTGTCAAGTATGTGATACTTTTCATTATGCGTGGCGTGGGTATGCACATAAATATAGCAATATGATTTTACTTATATAATTCACAATAACATAAAGTTTGATTTTTACTTTATAATTTTGAATGAAGTGTCTGTATCATGTAATGTTTTTAGTTGGAGCAATGTATTGTTAAAATATTAGTTGTATGACAATGCAGAAAACGTTTGAGTTTAATTTTTTTTACTAAATCAAAATTTAATTTTTAACTAAATATTCAATTAGATAAACAAATAGATTTTTTAAAATTTAAAATAGGTAATCATTGATAATAATTCAAATAGAACCCTACATATAAATATTATATGATAAGAAATAAAGTTAATAGTAAGTTAATGAACTATTTAGATACATAATAGTTTGTTAAGTGATTTAGGATCATCTTGATACTTTAGTATGTATAATTGCATTTTAGTAATAAACGAAGTCATAAGAAAAAACTTTCTTTTTGATAAATGCATGTAACCATATAATATTAATTTACACATAACAGGATCCATGATGACGATTTTTTAAAACTATTTATCATATGATTTACATTTTTATAAGTTATAATTAAAAATGAATGCATTTATTATTATAAACAATTACTTACTTATATATTTTTAAAATAATAAATATTTTATGGTATTAATTAAAAAGTTCTGATTTATGTTTTAGACGTACACTCAATCACATGCAATGTACATTAACAATATGAAATAATTCATTATTAGTTTATTTATGCTTCCTCGTTTACTTAATAAATAATAATCAAAGAAATTGTCTACGATAAAAAGATTCAAAGAAATAGAGGTAGAATGTATATTGAATCTCTCTTTGCAGTGAAATAAACACAATTCTTCAACAACAACAATAATAATATAAAGTTAATGTTTGCTTCTAATTTTAATGGATTCATTAGCCGATACAAGGCTTATTTTGATACTGATCAATCATTTGAAGAAACTTCAATTCAGTTTAATAAAAAAAAAAGTCTTTTTTCTTATATATAAAAGATAAATAGAATAACACCTTTGAGTGCAAATCAATATATATTATAAGTTAATAAAATAATCCTAGTATTATTTATACAATTTCCATTACAAAGCTAAACCATCTCTCCAAGTTAATTAGCTTAAACTCCTGCATAGGATAATGTTGTCAATAATTAAATTACTTTCTTCTTTTTTGAGAAAGATTTAAAATACAATTTTTTTTATATATTAAAATATACACTTCCTTTTATTAAGAATTGAATATAAAGTATACTTTAACCTCCTTTAATATAAAGAAAATGTATATTTTAAAATAAAAGGAAAGAAAACTACAATATAAACATGAATCTATAAAAAAGAAAGAAAGAAAATGTAGTTTAGTTATTATTTTAATTACCACAGTTCATTTGTAAGTAAAGTCATATTCAAATCCTTTCTCCCAAAACAAAAAGAAAACAAGACAGTAATCTTCAAAACACTGGGTAATTTATATATATTTGACTCAGAGATTCCCTATACACATCATACGAAACCTTTCGTTGCATGATATTTGAGAACATGGACAAATTCATATGTCCACATAATTTCAAAAGAATGATTAAATAAACACATGGCACGACAGTGACGAAAAAATGTCGACACTAACGATTCTTGATCAGAATCATTTACTACACAACTGCATAAGACAAGAAAACAGAAAAGATCAATAACAGTGAAGAAATTGAGATGACAGGACATAACCCAGAGAATATGCACATATATGACACAAATAAAAATGAAGCAATAGCTGAACAGAAACATCTATGGATAAATCTGTTCAAGTCTAGTTGTTCGTTAACAGATCCTGTTTAGATAAAAAGAATTCAATATCAGTGGATTAACACTAAATCAAATATAAAAGGATACATAACTAAGATGGTTTAACTCTAAAATTTCTTAAAGCATTTTAGATAAGTGATTAATTCAAGCCCACCAATATTGGATTGAGCTAATATTTCAAAAATATTAATATAATATTAAACTTCAAATTTAAAAATAAAAAATGATTTATTCTCTTTTTTCAATATTAGATTGAGCCCATATTCCATAAATTATAGCACCAGAGACTAGATCTAAAAATTTGAAAAAATAATGAATGCCCAAAATAAATAAATAAAGTTAAGCATACAAAAATAAACTTGAAAAAAAAGAAAAGGAATACAAACCTAAGGCTAAAGTCCCACGCTGATGAATTAATAACAAATCCTATTTACTTTTCTCAGTCTTGATAGATTTTATATTCCAAAATCATAATAGATACAGTGAATTAAATTTTATTTTTTACGGTATGCGAATATTAATTTATTTAATAAGCTCCATAACATTGTTAAACTCTTAAAAAAATTAAAATAAAACTTATAATACTTCATTTGTTTTTTCCTTCACTTGAATGTATCTTATTTCTAATTATTCTTGAATCCTCCTTTGCCCCCAAATTGAAGCTCTCATGATTCCTCAATTTGAAAATGGTCGCCAGGCAATTGGAAATTTAGAGTGAAATATTTATGCGACATCTAATTGTAATTCAGATTATTCTATACTCTGTAGTAATAGTATGTTATAGTGACATATTAATAATATTTGAGATTTGAGAACAAACAGCATGTCTATGATACATAATGTAAATGATTGTTATCTGTTGACCATATAGCACATGATTGTTATCTGATTGCAAAGCTTTCCGCATATCCACTGTGTTCTTCATCGCAGCAGTGAAATTACTTTAATTGAAACAATTTTTTTAAAAATTTGTTTATCAAATTTTATAAAATTTTAAAACTATTTGACAGAACAACTTTATTTTGATATATAGTATAGTTTTTAAAATATAAAATTTATCAGACCACTAATATTTCGAAGACATTTTTAAAAATATAATTTATACATTAAAGTTTATTTATTTCGGTCTCCTATCACTTAATTTCTGGATCCATCTTTGATAATATGCATGCTATATGTAAGGTTCTTAAAGAACTTGATTTAACATGTAACTCTTATCTTATAAAGACGAAGAATAAGGTCACTTTCCAACTTTTTATAACTATGATTAAGCTGTCACGGTTATGGCTTTGGCATGCACGTCATTCTCATATCACCAACGTTGAATTTCACAAGCTACCTTTGTGGAGGCGATGGAATTAGCAAGTTGCATTCCAGATTCAGCCAAAACACCTTCTGAGATTCCACCATTCCAAGTTTCCAATCATTCAGATTGGGTCTCCGTTTCCAACACATTAATAATTTATTGTTCATATGTTTCCAAAAGTGTCTCTAAGACCAATTGCTTAAAACCATTGTACTCAGTCGGAAGAGAGTCCCATTCCCATACAATACAAACTATAGGATAATAATATATCTTCTAGTGGTTATTAAATTATGTATAGAAATTGCATTTGCTCTCCTTTAGAATGGTTACGTACCCAATAGCTCTAGAGAATAGAGAATAGAGAATAGAGTATAGAACCCTAGTACAGGTCGACATACGTAGCTCCAAAAACGAAATGCCAAGCAAGGACGGCCTTCATGTCACGGTTTATTAAAAACAAGACTCAAAGATTCCGTTCTTTTCAAGAACTTGCAGATTTAAAGCCTCGCCCAATCAATTAACAACAACTCATTTTAATGTTTGCTAAGCTGAATAATATTTCATTATATCCAATGCATAGTCTTTATTATAAGTAAATAGTTGTAATTGATATAACGATACTGTGTCTCAATATCAATTAAGTTCAACTTCTAATTCAGTGCCTTATTCCCTCTCGATATGCGACTTTTACATAAAGTGAGATACGTAAACGATAAACAAATTTCTTAGGATGTGTCCATTTAGTAAATTTTAACAATAATAGTACGAATTCATTTTGTATGAATCTGAATGAAAATTGTATAAAACGTATTTTTATCTTTTTTTTACTTTTAATTAATAAAATAATGATACATATTTTGTAACTAGTTCTTGTTGGATATTTTCGTACTTATTAACACTCCTCAAACAAAGAATCGATAATATCAAATCATGCATATGCAACAAGCAAACAATTTCGGTCTATAATTTTTTAAGTATGCATACTTTTTCCTTAAAAATTTAAATATCTATCTTTGTATAATTGTTTTTTTTCCTTATTTAAATATCAAATGAAAAATAACTGCAAAAAAGTAAACAGCTCAAAGCAGAATAACAATAGAAGTATAATTGAACCCTAAGCTGTGAATCACTTTACAAAACAATTACAATTTTGCTAGCCGAACCATACAATTGGCAGGCTAAAAGTTAAAATAAAAAAAGTTAAAAGGATTGGTTGAAAAGTTGAAATTTGGAGGTGCCCATCTTTTTCTGCTGTTACTTGGCATAAAATAACGGGAGATTCCAACCTCTTGAGTCCCAGTAACGTGACACTATAAAGTTTAAATCATTAGATAAATTATTTAAATATTGAAAGAATCTAATTAAAATATACTAAACATTATTATTTAATGATAAATTATCATATCAATCAAAATCATTAAGTTTTATAATGATTGATTTAAAAGATATAGCTTTTATATATTTTAATTAGTTATATTAACGGTGTATTAAAACCAAATTCATATTTAATTGCATTATTTATCTTTTTAAGTGATTAAAATAGTCTAAATCAATTATTTATGGTTCGGTAATTAAATCAGATTGGCATTTGGTTAAAATTGTATGCACCTTAATGCGACCCTAATTAAGTGAAAATTGAAATTATCAAGTTCTGTTTTTTCACACCTTAAGTACAATAGTGCTCGCTCCCTGTGTATGCTGAAAGATAAAAGAAATGCAGAAAGAGCAATACAATAGCACCTTGCTGAAACTGATTAAGCTCTCTATATGAAAATTAATACAATGTTTCTGCTTTCTGTAGAATATATTATGAAAACACACTGAATTTTGTACTAATTCAGAGTTTGCATTTGAGGATCAACAACAGTGTTATTCTTCATATAACAAAATCACATGGTGTGGCTTATCTGTTTCTTAGGAGTAAGCTTTTTGATTATTGTAATTTTGTACACAAGTTTCGCAGTAAGGGCTTGGAGAGGATTTGGAAGATGAATTTCAAGCCCCTTCAGAAATAGAAACATCAACATCTTTATGTCTCTTTGTTGTATCATCATTGGCCATAGTCTGAGTATTCAAGAGGTCATTACTTGTCTTCTGCTGTTGGTCAAACATTTTTTTCAGCTGCCTGCCTTGTTCCTCTATTCGCAACTGTAATTTTCTCTGAATCTGGACCAAGAAAGTTAAATGAAATTAGGAAATTAAAGTGTCACAAGAATCCAACTATCTTAACTCATTCATTGATTTTAGCATCCGTTCTCCTCAACGTTCATTAATCCTGTTTTAGCACATGATAGAATAATTTCACATCACCATCTATGTCAACAGAAAACTAAATTGCATGAGAAATTTCAACTAAATTACATGCTAAGTGTTGAGTATGTCTTGAATTATAGGAAGCTTAAACTGCAAATAGGAAGAGATATCTTAAAGCCTTTAAATATATGATATTTTGCTCGCTAAATTGATACGTTATTTTAAAAGTTGTGGTTAGAGTTTGAGCTTGTGAGACTACTGAACCTCATTGTTCTTCTGTGATGAAAATCTCTGCATCATTTCTAGAATCAAGAACCTTTCAACTGGTTTGGTTAATACTAAAGCTTTTTATAGGAAGTGAAGGGGTCACAAAAATTACCATGTAAGAACTTGAAAGGTCTGGACTTGGGAGAACATGGAAATATGCTAGCATAAATAAAAGTCATAAGAGAAAATAATAGCAAGGATATACCTCAAGTTGTTCATGAAGACACCTTTGAGTATCTAATTGAAGCTTAAGTGCCTCTCTAATTTGCAAGCCACTGCAATTGAAGACTAGAGTAAATTTAACAGATTTATAGAGTAACAACATCTGAAGTGAATATGAAACAAACTTAGCAATTAAATGGAAGTACTAGAATTATAGGGATGTAAGTGTAACAGTGATTTAAGCAAAAGAAGTAGAATTACGTTTTGACATCAAGATGATGGACATCCTTTGCATGGATTCTTTTGTCAGGTTTCCCTGAAACAGGACACATTTTTAGGGTCAGTATGGGGAGTGAACCTGATAAATTGAGAGAATATAAGAACAAAGCCAGCATAGAAAATTATGAATAACTGGAGAGAAGAATAAAGCAAGTCAGACATATCCTTAAGAGATAATTTCACCTAACAAGCATTGGTAGTTTGACTAAGGTTGCTATCATCACTCATCAGGAGGATAAAATGGACTATATTTGTCATTTTGCAGCTTAAACTTTTTACCATATTAATGAATGTTAATGCATTTATTCAGCATTTCAACTTCGTTCACTTGAAGTTTACTAACCAAAGACATTAAAACTGAACAATCTGCTTTAGTTTGTTTATTCAAGTCTCAACTCTCAACAATAATTAATGAATCAAAACCGAAGGGAAAAAAAGAAGCCTATTTCCTCAGCCTTGACATCTGCTCGTTATTTATGACATGAATGCTGGTAAATTCAAGCACCAAGAAAGAATAGTACATGACATGAAAAAGAAACTACACTGTAATTACGGTTTTAAAAAAATAGAAATTACCTTGACCTGCCTCCGGAATGAATTTTGCAATTCTATATTTCTGCAAATGACTTTTGACATGGAAGATAGTCAAACCATCTGTCTCCATCATCTTTAATATAGCTTTTGGTGTTGCCTCTATAGTCAAGGAACCAATAGAGGACTATCAGATGTTAAATTAGGTGTATATATGTAAGCCAATTGATAAACTTAGTTGAGTTACTTACGGTCAGCACCCCCAAGGCGATTGACACACTCAACAAACTTCTCATGAAGATCCTTAGTCCATCTTATACGTGTTTTACTTGAGACTACTGTCCCATTTGAAGCAGAGTTTCCAAAAGTAGATGACACACTTCCTGCGGAAAGTGTTGGAGACAATTTCTCATTGTGGGAAGAGAAACTCAGCTGTGAAACTGGTAAATTATATGATGCACAAGCAACCTGCAGATAGATGCGATAATACGAGCCAATTGAATCTTCAAACAATGGACACATGACAAAATCTATGGGATTTGCATAAAAGTACTTACTTTACGGTCCTGATTTCCTTTGTTATGAAATGATGAACTCCCTTTAACTGAGGTAACATCGTCAATGAACAACTTTTGGTGATCAATTGGAAGGAACATGGTAGGAAAATTCCCACATGAAATTTTGTTGGACTTTTCTGGTGATCTACAGCATTGACTATTATTCAATTGAGATTTCACTATGGCTTGTAAAGTGTTTGACAACTCAAAGTTTGAGTCAGGTTGGTTTGCTGGATCCACGAAAAGGCTTTCCCTGGGAGATTGATACAAGGGGAATTCCAAATCATTAATCTTATATAACTGAGAGCTCAAAGAATTAATACCAACTTGGCAATTATATTCTGCAAATCCCATGCAATTTTCTGCAGCATAAAAGGCAGAAGTTGGTGACTCAAAACGGCTCATAATAGTGCCAGATGATTTGGCAGAAGCTATGTTTGGTAACTGTTCTGATCCTCCTCCTCCTCCTCCTCCAGCCATAGCAAGTGGTCCCATATTCCAAGGCTGTCTCATATCAAAATATTGACAATAATGATTACCAAACTCAGAAATGAAATCCCCATTTAGTCCATGACTTTGTTGAATCAGTCCCCCCCAATCAATCTTGTTTTCATTCATTGACACAAAATTTGAAGTTGGGAGGTAAGAAGGACTAATGGATATATGTTAAAATTTGTGAGGTAACACATAGAACTCTTTGGAAGTTCATCCTTATTAAGGAGCACCAAATGGAAGAGGGAAGAGAGAAGATTGCAAAGGTTACAATAGTAATGCCAAATCGAGCCTGTGGCATAAAATTCTCTTTTATATTCCCGGATGGCTTCAGGTATAAGATTTGAATCTAATTGTCTAAATGCTACCGTGCAAGGTCATTAGCTATTTAATTATTCTTGAAAAAAGGATAAGAATGAACAATAAGAATTGACATTAACGAAGTACAGTACATATAAACAAACAAAAAGATTTGTCTAATGTTGTCTTCACGTGAATTTAAATGAAATGCAAAAGAATCAGAAGAAAAAAGAGGAAAACTAAATCAACTAAACTTAGATGAATCATAAATAAGAGATTAAAACTAGTACCCTAGAGGACAACTTCAGCAATAAAGCTAGATGGGTCACATAAGAGGTTAAAAAAACAGTCCGATACTATGACTTAAAACTAATTGATTATCTAAAATTTGGAGAATATCGTAATGGCATTATGGGCATCTACAGTGTAATAATTAAATGTTAGATAAAGATACTGGCATAAATTCACACACAATACATCTGCTATTATTCTTCTAATGGATTCGGATGAAATAACTTTAACCACTCACAGGGAATGATAAATATATAGACAACCAAATCTTTCCTTATCAAAATAAAATAATAATAATAACCATAGACTTCAAAAATCATGTTCCGTTGCTTGGCACTGCATCTTGCAAAGTGGGGTATCAGAAATTACCAGAAAAGTGCATCTAATTTAAAAATCATAATAAAAGCACTTTCGAACTTTAACTATAGGATTCCCAGTAGAGTTCAGTAAACCTAATGGGTTTTCCATTACATAAAGGTGAAAGAAAAGACACGTATATTCACCGCATTCCCTCGTTCTGTGTTGCTATTGATTTTTCTTTAGACATATTTTTACCCCCTTCTTTTTATAGCTAATTATGTTTTTAATTTCACAAAATATATTATATTTTCATTTTTCTTTTTATAATTATTTTAGTTCTTACGTTTTTTAAAAACTATCAGTTTTGGTCTCTCCTAATAATATGACTTCACAAAAAACAATACATGACATAAAAAAATAACAAATAACAACATATGAGTTAGCCATATTATTTAACAGCGATAAAGACTTAAAATTAATATTTTTAATTAAAATAATTTTAAAATTAAAATGCCAAATATTTTAAAGAATGAGAAAATGAAACCCTTCTTTGAATAATGCCACCATGATAAAGGGACCATTTTTTCAAGTTCATAATCACATGCTAGTCTTTGAATTTATTTTCTTGGTGAACAAGGATTAATTTCTATTTAACTTTCAGATTAGTTACAGCAATAGACAACAAGAGATACACTCAACGCGACAATTTACACGGAAGACACAGATATCGATTCAGACAAACGCGTCAAGTAAATAATGAAAACGAAATTTTAACTCTTGAAATCAGTAAATACCGGTTATTGTAATCTTCAACATTATGAATCTGTCAATTTAATTCACCACTTTGATAACTATTAATCATTTTGGTCACGTTTATTAGTTATTTTATTACTCACGCATCGATCAGTTAATTAAATTTCTAATTTTAGAAACCAAAACAATTAATGTTTATCAGTTAATTAAATATTATCCTTAGTCTCTTTTCACCTTCACTTTAGCAAATATCATTAGCAATGGAATACAACTTAATGGCAGATTGGCAGGGATGGTTTAGGAATTTTGGTTGCCACCACCTTCACTGCATCAAATATAGTTAACAATCGGATGATAAATTAATAGAGTGAACAAAATAAACAAAATTAAAATCGTGCAATTAAACTAATATCAAACAATCCTAAAGTAAAAAGGATAAGAAAGCAATTAAGCCGTAATATTAAGATGTTTATAAGCAAACATACAATGTATCGAAACACAATCTACAAATTGTTTTTATAATAATTACCACTAATCTTGGATCAAATTTAAAATGTCTTCCATCAAAAATAAAAATAAAAATGTCTTTAGATTTTTTATTTTATTTTGTCTACTAATAGATAAAGTTGTTATAAATAAGTTTTGTTTCGACACTGAATAAGTAAAGAATATATCTAAAGTTAATTTGTAAAATGTACTGTGATTTTAACCTCCTAAAATAAAATTAAAAAATTGTACTGTATTTGTTTACTTTATTTTTTTTATAAATTTGTTCGTGTTAATTTAATTTACTAGGTTTCTATTGGTTAATCCAAATTGTTTTGACATAATTATTAAGAGTTTCAATTTTATTAGGTGTCAAACTTAAATATTTACACCACTTGATAACTTTTTAATAGAATATAAAATTAATTAATCTAATTGTTAGTTTAAAAGTTCTATCAAGCAGATCAATATTATAAAATTTTATATAAAAATAAATAAATAAATATTTTATTATATTACTTTATTTTAACATATAATATTTTTTTTAAATGCAAGTATATTAAATTTTGAATAATATACTTACAAATATCTAAAATATGTAAAATTTAATATATGAAAATAATTAAGATTATTTAATAGTTAAAATAATCAATCTTATATTCTATAAATAAAATTATTAAGTAGTATTAATATTTAAATTTGATATTTGTTGTTAATAAATCATAACTCTGTATATGTATTACTTATAGATATTCATTGTGTAAGAATATAATATATTGTTTTTCAAGTAATGACACAAGCATGTCAAAGTAATTTTTTTAGTACTTTTTTAGAATTTTATAGTATTTTTTATTTAATATTTTTTTATTTTTAAGATTTATATCTTTGCCAATATATTTGTTTTAAGAATACATTACGTTTATTAAGATTATATATGCCTAAATATTATTGAGCACGTAGATAAACTAATAGAAAATTATTCTAGTTTAATACGTGATTTCAAATTCAAATATTAATAAATACAGATATGTTAAATATTTAAAGATATTATTTGTTATTTAATTAAATTTTAGCAGGATATATTTATCTAGAAATTTAGTTATGTTTTGGTAATAAATACCTTTTAAATGTCTTGTTCTATTTTATTTTATTTTCATAGCTTAGTATTGATATTTCATCATCTTTATAAAGCATATGAAACCAAATTAGTGTTCTTTGCCTTAAAAAATAATACTTTAAGTACCACAAAACATTAAGAACTATTCATGGGTTTTACTTCGGGAAATCAGGCCGTAGTGGATGAGGATGTTGAAATTCATGTATATAAAATAATTGTCATCATACTAAGATGTGAATGATTTATTTTCTGGCAGCAACCCAAATGTCATTATCAGAAGTGGTGGAATCAAATTAATGGGTTTAGAGTTGAAGGTAAAGAGTGGAAAGAAAAATTCCTTAGTAAAAGTTCAGCCACTTAAGCCCGACAAAGGAATAATCTACGTGGATTTCGAACCCTAAATTCAACTACAAAGTGCATTAACTCTGTTCGTCCTTGAAATTAACCTTTAGGCTTACACGTTTATTGGAGAGAGCTTTTATGGTTATTTCATATTTAGATTATTTACTGTTTTTAGATTCTATGTATGGTTTTGATACTTATGGTTTCTCCTGTATAATAGCATATTTCTATTTAGTGATGTTCAATTTTGATTTTATTTCTATAATGGGCTTCATAATATGGTATGTGCATGCGCTCTTGAACTGGTTTTTGATGAGGGGATTCCTTGCTCTTTGATTTGAGTATAAATTCCTGTAAAATATTTGATACAATGTTGTTCGTCTTAATTAATGTTATTCTAATTTTATTTTTCTATAAACAAAGAAATTTATTAAAAAAATTATAAGGGAGATTCAAATTCATATAAGAAAGGGTATTAAAATAATAGTTTAAGACATTCAATAAAAATTATTGCACCATTAAAAATGAGAAAAATTATATCCACTGATTTAACTGAAACTCAATTTAAAGATGGAATTTTGATGCAATCCTCAACAATCATTTTTAAACAATTGTTTAGGATAAGGAAAATTTTCTAAGTTAAAAATCATCTTGAAGGAAACTACATTTCAACAAGTTTTGAGGGTCAAGAAGGAGCCAAAGATAAACCTGAACATAAGAGAATATTGGAAGATCTTTGGTTTTAATTAAAAGGAACACATTTCGAGCTATTTTAAGAGATTTTTGTCACATTATTGATTTTTCTCTAAACTGCTTGAAAGACAAGAAAATATTCTAAGACCACAAAACTAAAGGCTTTTTCGAGAAGTTTTGAGGAGTTTTTAAGTCACTGACACCAAAAATTACTCGAAAAATAGAACTGACAAGAAAATATTCCAAGTCCACAAAACTGATGGTTTTTCGAAGAGTTTTTAGGAGTTTTAAGTCCTTGACACCCAAAGCTGCTTGAAAAACAGGACTAACAGAAAAATATTCTAAGTCCACAAAAAACTGATGGCTTTTCGAGGAATATTTGATGAGTTTCCAAGTACCTGACACCCAAAACTGCTCGAAAAGCAGGAAGTGGTAAGAAAATATTCTAAGTCCACAAATTTAGCTGAGTTCCAGATTTCCTCTAGAATTGCTCGAAAAACAAGAAGTGGTCAGAAAATATTCTAAGTCCACAAATCTGGTCGAGCTCAAGAGTCCCTCCAAAATTGCTCGAAAAACAGAAATGAACAAAGAAAATATTCTAAGTCCACAAGACCCAGACAGACTCTCAAAACTCCAGAATGGCTCGAAAAGAGAAGTCAAGAAGAAACTATTCCAAGGCCATAACATTAAAAGAGTTTTCTAGGTTTCTCTCAGAAATACTCGAAAGATAGGAGTATTGAAAAATCCAAAAGCGGTTACCAGTAGTTATCAACATTCACCACTATACAAAGGAGATCATGGGCGATAGCGGTTACAACAAACAGCACGATCACAAGCAATCGTGGATAGTGAGCATCAACAGTTGAAGTCAGTTACTAAGAAGTGCCCGCAAAAGGAGGAAAACGGTGGTGATATTCATGTCTATAAATACTACAAAGCATTATTTCACAAGGGACGACTTTTTGCACCCAGACACCGCACCTAAACACTCTGAGACGCTGAAACCCTGCACCGCGCCAGACACCAGCTACAAGGAGACTTACGGTGGCCGCTGTTCGCCGTTGTGAGGAGTCGTACGTTTACATTCACGCACCTTTACATTCCTACATTTACCTTTCTGCATTTTAATTCCAGTTCTTGTTACTTATGTCTTTGTACGTTGTTTAGTTCCGGCTTGCTACATTTCTGTAAAAACATATACGTTTGATTTAATTCTGCACATTTATTATTCACTATTCTTGCTTAATACTCTTTTACGCCGTTAATTTGAGCATCACGTTAACAACACACTTAAAAGAACCCAAAGAGGACCTAAATCCAGTCCCAAGAATGATCTTTGGATTATTTGTTTACAACTGTCATTTTTCACCGTAAACAACAATATATCTTATTACAACATTAGAATGAAGATTTACATATCTTAATTACTTTTTATAGAATTTAAGATTAATTCGTTTTTCTTTAATTACTTCTGTACCCACACAATGTGTATATGGGTCCATTTAAAGATTACGTGCAGAACTGAAAGAGCTAGCATGCATGTAAATGGTAAAATGTGAAGTACTAGAATAATGTTACAACTTAATGCATTGGTTATGATATCGAACAATGCACATTGGCCAGCTGTAACTACTAATTACATGCACATATATCCCTCTTTTTCTTTTGAGTTAATTGTAGTTTTACTGTTTTAGATTTTATATTTCAACTTAATTTGTGTGTAATATAAAAATATATTTTAATTACGTGTATTTATTTTTTTTATAATTTGTCAAGTATTTAAATTGATTTTTCATCTTAAATTTTATTTAATAATTAATAAAATTAATGAAAAAACACATCACTACTTCATATGTATTTATAAGTAAATAATATAAAAATTATTTAAATAAAATAAACATACGAGTCTTTTATTATTTTTTAGTCTATATTTTCTTTATAAATATATATTAAATCAATAATACATTATACTTCTCTAATATTTTTATTTATTACTAAATAAAATATTAAAATATAAGACTTAATTTTAAAAATTCAAAATTGTTATAAAAATAAATAAGAATAATTAAATTTAAAAAATAAAAATCAAAAGTACAATAAATTATAAAGATTAAAAGTGTGATTAAATTTATTACTTCGTCTTATATTTCTAGTCAATACCTCGACCACCTGTAAAGCTCCCGACAACAACCGAAGAGAAAGTAAAAATAAAGACACTAAACCAATTTGATTTGGAATTATTTTATTTCATTTGTTTATTTATTTATCTTCAAATTTTAATTAAAACGAAACAAGAAGAGTGGTTGAAGATGTGGAGGCTCGATAGGGTTCTCTCGATTCTTTTCATCTTTATTCTAATCGAATTCCAAACATATATGGTAAGGAATGATGCAGCAATGCAGCTGAATGGTTATGAAATTAGCATATATATACATACTGTTGCATTAAAATATACACGTTGATCTATTGCCAATTATTATTATTGTTGTTGTTTAATTTGAATCCGGTTCCAAAGCATTGACATGAACGGCCTATAAGAGTTGAACAACTTACAGCTGAAAAAATAGGGAACGTTCATGGAAACAAAAGTTAAATAAAAAACAAAGAAGAGTGGAAGAAGATATAAGAAATGGTGATTGACACGATAAAGATAAACTTGAATTCATAAAATAATAAAGTTATTTTACTTCTCGATCGCTAGCTGCATCTGATCTAATATAGTTGTAATCTACGCAACACACACTGACCCCTGGAATCTCCAAGGGTCGTTTTTAGTGTTCCAAATTTCCCTTTT
The DNA here is from genome assembly GCF_003935025.1 of Abrus precatorius. NCBI lineage: Eukaryota > Viridiplantae > Streptophyta > Magnoliopsida > Fabales > Fabaceae > Abrus > Abrus precatorius. Next base: position 9,875,680 of record NW_020874373.1, on the reverse strand, counting down.
TTGTTTAGAGCAAAGGGGCGCATGAGAAAATTTAGATCACAACATTCCAAAACCAGCTGGACCTAAAAAGGGATATTAATTAGTAATAATAAAGTCAATTAATAACGGGCTAGATTTTGATATTTCTATGGTTTTGTATATTTTGAATAAAATGGAACTGTCTTTTTTTATTACTGTTTATCAGATTCAGAGACCGGAAATAAATTTAGAAGACTTGGATGGTTGATTCAACTTTTTAAAGAAAATGATCATTTTGTTTTATACTATGGATATAAATTTAAGCTTTATATAATTCCTTTAAATAGTGTTTTTTTTTTTTTGGAAAACCATTGTAAAATGTATCCAAGCATATGTACTTCTAACAACAATTGGAACTTTATTAAAGGATTCACCGTTGACAGTGGTTCTAAAAATTTTGAAGACTAATGAAAAAAAAAACATAGAACCCTTTAATAGTAGTTCCACACAAGGAACTGATATTGTGTGGAACTACTATTAAAGAGCTTCTTTTAACCCTAAAAATATATATATCTTCTCACAATTAAATTGGTACCATTAATGATCCACTTGAATAACAAATTCGTGTGTTTTTCTCACAGTCCAAACATTATAACTGTTTGTAAATCACACGAATCTTCGAATCTCTATTTTCATTCAATTGCCTTTGCTTTTGTCTTTCCTAAACCACCTTATCCCCTATCTTCATATTTTCACACCTTTGTCTTTTGATGAAAAAAAAAAAAAAGAAAACCAAATTGACTGCTCCCAAGTACTCTCTAGCACCAGTTTGAACTCCAAAGGTGAAACTTCTACATATACTGCCAAATCCCACCCCCCCCCCCCCCCCCCCGCACTCTCCCATGTCTCACTCTATTCCTCCAATTCCCCAACTAAGTTGTCCAAATCTGAATCATGTTTAAGTCCACAAGTTCTCTCTCTCTCTCACGCACACACACACACACACAAATATCTGCCATGGAGTTTTTGTTTATTTTTGTATTATTTTGATAACTAGTTTCAAAGATTGGATTTTTATTTTTGTTTATTATTGTTGTGAAAGTTCTGGCATGGAAAGGAATGCATGTGAAGATGGGATTTGAATGCACAGGGAGTCAAGAAGGAAGTGCACACAACACACCAAGCACAAGTCTGGAAAATGCCCTCATTGAGCATCTTAGCTTGAGATTTATTTTGCAGCCTTTGTACCTTTGTGTTTGATTTGAAATTTTGTGTCTTTGTGTTTGGATTTGAAACCTTCATTGTTGAGTTTCTGTTTGTCGTTTCCTTGGGCAATTTCAAATTACTTTTGACCAAAATTTGCAAATCTAGAAAATAGAAACTATTTGGAAAATGGGGGAGTGAAGGGATTGTACAATGATTAAATTGATCGAACAACTAGAGTGTTGAATAAGAAGAACAACCAGAATTTCAAACTAGAAAATAAAAACAATTCTTAAACAGTAAATTAAATTATATATAAAAAACTACAATTACATCTCTAAAACTGTTGTTAAAGAATCCATTAAAAATACTTGCAATAGTGGCTCCTAAAATAATTGCTATTGTAAATGTGCCTTTCATCCTTTTACATACTCATATTGTGGAGTTAAAATACCATATTTTAAGTTTTTTTATATGGCTAGCAAAAGCTATAGATTTTGGCATAATTTATAAGTTATCGACTGACAAATGGAAAAAGAGTAATATTTTTTTCACTACTCTCACAATATTTTTTACAATATAAAGAGAGATAAAAGGAGAAGAGAGAAAAATATGGAATAGTAAGATAAATGTTGTGTTTTTTTATTAAAAAAAAGTGTTATGATAATATTAGGTGATCGAAAATAATTAAACAACATTATTGATGGAAAAAAATCAAATTAAATTAATAGATGTAACCCTAAGTAAAGTATTTGATCCAATATGAGGTAAACCCTGTCAAAGGTCGCAAAGGTGTATGATTGGAAGGATCAATGGTCTAAATGTTGCGGTACAGTCCTTTAATGCTTGTCGTCATCATTAACTTTGTTCTTGGGCCAAACTGGTCATCAATTACTATTCATCGTATTTTCAGGTGTTGGTTAAAAGTCGCAAGGTCTATGGTTGAAGGGATGGTGATTGTAGTGTGGAGGACCTGGAGGTCGTGGAGATTGGGATTGCGATCAAATTGAAGTAGAGTGCGCATGAGAGTAATTTTCAAACCATAAGGCATCATTTTTGTTAATTTGTGTGTAATTTTTGTCAAACCTGGGTTCTTGAATTATCTTTCATCCACTTCACTCATTTTTTCGTGTGTTACAATGATTTCTTCTTGTTCTCCCTTCTCTTTGTTTCTTTTTCTTCAACTTTATTTGCTTTAAATTGATCTATAAATTTTGATATTAGACTTCTAAATTTTTTAAATGTACCCAAGGGATCTATGCTAATTACTCAAACCATTTAATGAAGGTATTAATGCATTCAAAACATGCTGAGCAATCCCTTTAAAATTTATATGAAGATATTCTCATAATTTTTTACTTAAGTTTAAAGGTCTTAGTTTTTAAAGTTTATTAATCTAATAAAATGAAATCATACTATTGATAACGAAATTGTATTTCTTTTCTTATTTTATAAGACATGTCATTTCATCATTATTTAATAATTATTATTATAGCTTACATATTTTATTCATATTTTAAAATGTACTTAAATTTAACATACTCCTTCAATAACTCGAAGAACAAGATTTTGGTTTACGGATAATATAATAATGTAGAGACAAGTAATCTTCAAGCCAAGCACTGTACCCTTCCTAACCTAGCTATAACCACCCATCTCCATGTAATTTTCTGTATTTTTAAACTTTTTTGTAATTAAAACTTATTTGCACAGCTGATATTCAAATATTTAAAAATTAATATCATATAGGGTGTTGTGTATATTTTTATTTTATTTTTTTTACATTTATTTGCTTTAAAAAATATTTTAAAAAACTTAAAAAAAGATATTGTACATTAAATGTATAGAATACATTTTTTTTTTTTATTGAATATCATACTGTAATAGTAAAGCTGAAAATAAGCACCAATAAAATTATAGTATTTTAACTCATTTTATGGGTTTGATTGAAGTAAAATGTGAGTGAAATTTTTAAATTTCAGTAAAACCTAATCTCAGCCTACCACCGTCGTGATACAGAGTGGGAATGGATTGAATTTTTTATGGAAACTTTTATCTTTCAAAAATCTTTTTGACAATTAATGTAAGGATAAAATGATCTTTCCATGTTTACATTTCAATCCATTCAATGTATTTCATTCTAATTTCTATCAATCTAAATATTAATTATTTTATTTTTATTTTCTCTCTATTTCATTTCTTTCTATTTTACTATTTCATTTAAACAAAGCTTCAGTTTACAAACTGTTTGGTGTATGGTAGACTCTTGTTTACGTGAAAATTTTTATTTGTTTTTGTTTTTTGTTCGAAGATTCTGTGTTTATTTTATGTTTTTTGTGTCGTTGGCGGGATAACCAGTGACAAATATAAAGATAATTTTAATCCATTTTCCATAAAATGACCCGCTTTCGGCTAATTAATAGTGAATCGGGTCGAATGACCCGCTTTATCACATCTTATATGAAGTTTACTCGGCCCATATAATAGGTTGCCGGTGATAGACCAGTTAATGTTAGGGCTGCTCAACTTGAAACGATAGTGGAAATGGGGTCCATTTTAGACAATATGGACCAAACACTAACAGAATCAAATTATAGAGACTCAAAAAGTTTTAGATTTAATGACCAAACAATAAAAGTTTGTAGATTTGTTCACCAAAAAAATAAAGTTTTAAAGTTTGTGGTATTTTCTTTTACCTTGAAATGGAGTAATAGCATTGCATGATTCGTTAATATCTTTCTTTTACCACGTTTTAGAACTTAAATCACTAATCGTGGATCATTTACAACCCAAAATATTTTTAGAAACATAACAGTTACAGATGAAATTATTTTTTGGTTTTTATATAAATATTTAAAAATATAAAATAAAAATTAAAAATAAAAATATTTTCTCAAATAAAATCGCCTTAATTTTATTTGTCTTACGCAGTTATGTTCTTGTTAGTAGCAAGATATGAATCGAGATATTTATTCTTTAGCTAGATAGATGTTAGGGAGATGGATTGTCTTCGTGTGGGTTGCTCTGAAATCATTATCACAATCTTATAACACAAAAGCAAACTGCTTAATTGTGCGGAAATTAAAGTGTGTGATTTAGCTAATAGCTATTATGTGTTTTCTTCTTCTCCCTTTTCTGGAGGATTAAGATATTGTGTTATAACTTTCTTGGAGGTGAGAGGAAAGAGGCTGGAATGGGACTAAGGCCCAATGATTAAGCTCTAATAGTGAAATAATATTTAGCTATGGAGCAACAAAGACAAATTGCTACAAAACAAGCAAGGCATGGAAGAAACAAAATATTAGAGAAAAAGCTTGTGTGCATATAAAGAGGAAAGTGGGAACTAGTGACTGGTTGGAAGCTTTCTTTTATTTTCAATTCTTCACGTTGGTATCTGGCATGGTACGCATAATTTATTTATATGAAATTTATAACATATAATAATAAAAGTATATGATGTATAATTTAGGAAAAATTTTGAATATATGTTGAAATAAATTTATAAAAACTAGATTGACATATGTCATTACTTAAGGAAAAATAAACTAAAAGATTAAAATAACAAGATTGGTCTAGTTTTGTTTTAATTTTCTCAAGAAAAAAATATTAAAAAATATTTTGTTTTAAATAAGCCGATTCAAATGCACAATAACTTAATTGAAAATATAGGAGTAGGTTATTTATTTAAGGGATAACTTTTTTTAAAAAAAGTAATTAAATAAAAAATGTAAACATTTAAGATTTGAGAGGGAAAATAAAAAAGTAATATAAAATAAAGAATTAAAAGTAATTATTTTGAGAATATAAACAATGAGATTTGAGAAGAAAACTCCACAAAAATAATTTTTATTACTTGTGAAAAAAAATAAAAAAAAAATTCCACACATGTTATTATTTGACTTTTAGTTTTGCATTTGCTGTGACAAGAATTAGGGAACGGATAATCAATAAATGCCATTGAGTGGATCACAATATAATGCAGCATGAACTGACGTTGAGCCGCAGCAGGATTTCTCGCTGCTACCACCTTATACAATCAGAACCTTTTATTGTTGTGATGTTTTGAAACAATGGCTTTAAATTAATTTAAAAAATTAATGAAAAGAACGTCACAATAATACAGAAAGTGTTTGGTCCCCATTAGAGTGAGATAATAAAATATTGTTTTCTTTAATGTTGGAACGTAATTTTAATACTCATGTTTAAAAAATAAAAAAGTATTACATATAATGATGATATACATTACGTCAATTCTTTATGTTAAAATAATGAAACTTGAATCATACCCCGATTTATCTCTACAAGATAATTTCAATAATAGTGTGCAATTGCGACTGCTGCGGGCACACAAATTGCATTATATGCGAAATCACACTGCATGGTCACTCTTGTGCCACTTTCATGGGCTCAAGAAGAAAATGGAAAATGACATGACATTTTGATTATATCATGTGTCGGGTTTTGTTTTTATTCTCCCGATAGGCATGGATAAATCATCCTTTAGCTCCAAGTTGAAGCTACCAATGATTGATTATAAGCACTTTATAAACTTCAGCAATATCTGCAAATGATATCAGAAGGACAGATGGGTAAAGTGTGATCGAGTCCTCTTAACTAAAGCATACTAGGTTAAGGTACTTACGTCTATTTCATTATTGCTAAGGAAGATAAAGTTCCGTGGATATGTAGCCTTAATTGAAATACAAAAAAGCAAACATTACGCAAGTAAATATTCCAGCTGACTTGTTCAATTACCATCTGATACTCTGTGTATTTTTTAGCAAGTTAATTCCCTTTTTTTTTTTTTTCAAAATGAGCCTCTCGGTTTTGGATTGTTGTAGTTGGATTGGATCATATGGAGTTTTGTTCTTTGTTCAACCCATGTTAACAATTAACTAAAGAACTTGAAAAACTAACCTTTCTCAAGTTTGATTGCTAAAAAAGCTAGCATATAGTTATATTTTGTTGCTTGCTTTTCTCTTTATTCTTTCCATTGAATCAATTGCAGAGAGAAAAAGAATATGGAAAGTTAAAAATCATTTTGAAGATAAATTGGTAACTCAGGCATAGGCCCCTTAGTTCATTTGCATGAAGATATATGTAGCAAATCATATATATCACTAATTAATTAACTCCAATAGGGCCTTCCTCAAATCTCTTTTTTTTTTTTTTCTGCTTGGCTATATGAGATTAAAGATTCTTACAAACTGAGTAACTGCACTAAAAAATAAATACAGCGAACACACTGGAAGAAATCAAATAAAAAGGAAGAAAAATGAACAAAAGTTGAAATGCAGAATTGCATGGGAGTTTCGTTGACAGTGACAAGTGATGCTGAGGGAATAAATTAAAGGAAAGCTGAAGTATTCCTATCTTCTGAGGCGACTGTGTATATCTTTTGGTACAAAAACAAAAGTTGACTAGGCCTTGTTGCTGCTGTTATTATTATTATTATTATTATTATTATTCCTTTGTTGATGTTCTTAGGGTTCTTTACACACTTGGCTATTGTCAGGAGAACCACACTACACTCTTGCCTAGTACTTCACTTAGAAAATAGTGTACACTCTTTCTCCTGTCAATAGCTTATTTAGACTCTTTGTTCACATTTAACTGAAGCTAATTTTTAAATTGTAAAAGACTTAGTAAAGAAATGTCTATAAAATTGAGCCCTAATAATTTCACTAAATAATACAAATTTGGAAATGAAAAACCAGTAATTCAGATAGAAAAATTGCTCAAAGTAACCTCACTTGGGTAAAAGTTTATTGTAAGAACAAAGAAGTTCTACAACTAGTAGAGATGATATTGGATGGGTTTGCATAAACATTGACTTTATATTTGTATTTTAAAACAAGATTCGTCTTTGAATTTTTAGCCATGTAGATGATAATTTTAATGTCCTTTGACACACACACTATTAAATTTAAATACCCCATGTAAATTCACTATTTACACTTTGATTAAATAAAATATACTTTTCTTTCAATATACTTTCCTTTCAACTTATTAATAAAATAAAGTGTTATTACAATATTAAAATTAACTAAAAAAATCAACAAAAAGAAAGCATTATTTAAAAAAAATATGTTCTAATTATAAAATATAATAAAAAATATTTAATTAAATTTAATTCTAACAAAATAATATGATTTTGTGACTGTGAAGTGTGAAGGTTAATTATAAGTGTAATATTAATATTTTATTTTAAATTCAATATTAAAAATATGTGGATCTAAGATAATATATTATTAGTAAAATACTCAAACTCAAACATATGACAATTTATTACAACTTTTTAAAAATACTAATTAAATCTAAGTATAATTGTTATTTCCAAATATTCGAGATTATTTAACGAGAACTAGTATAGTACTATTTTTTTTATTAGACTCTATTTGAAATGTAAAAATATAATTATTTTAAAAGTATGCAACAATTTATTTATTTAAAAGTCATATAGGAATATCCAAAAATTAAATTATTTGATTTTTTATTTCTTCTGTGTTTTTTTTTTTTTTTTGATAGGCAAAACAAATATTATTAAAAAGAGTTCAAGGAACTTAAAACCCATATACACAAAAAATTACTTATTCAGAGAAATAAAAAGCAAAAATATACTTATGCAAAATTCAGACAGATGCAATTTCGTGGGTTCAAATACTAATCAGCTAACATAATAGTTTCTCCCTTACTAACAAGTGATAATCATTTCCAGGATCTCAGAATAATAGAATCTAGGACCTCCCTCTCATCCAAAACACCATTGAAAAATATAATTCTATTTCTATGCAACCACAAAGACCACACTGTACTTACCCAAATAATTAATAAGCATATTTCTTCTCTTTTACTACAGCCAACACCAACCCAAGAAAGCAAGTGAGTTGATAAATCTGAAGGTAAAACCAGTGAGAATCCAAGCCAACGCGCAGTAAAATACTAAATTTGAGATGAAACTGAGCACGTTAAAAATAAATGAGTTGGAAGTTCCTCCAAACCATGACAGAAGCAACAAGTTATATCATCAATTTGAACACCACGATCAATCAGTAAACCTTTACAAGGAAGTGCATTCAACAACAATTGCCAAGAAAAAACCAGACACTTAAGAGGGACCTTCCCTCTCCATAGCCTTTGCAAGGCATCTGCCGTACACTAATATACACTATTAGGACCACCAAAAAGTTCAAATAGTCACGAATACGCAGATTGCACTGAATAACAACATGAAGAATCTGTCATCCATACCCATTTATCTTCTTGTAGTAACTTAATAGAAACTCCATTCACAAGCTCCAACAAAAGATTAAAGCTCGAGATCTCATGTTGAAAGAGTCCTCTTCGCCAACTAACATTCCAAACCCATCTAGTGCCATCATGAAAACCATTCTCCAATACACATGATTCAGCATTTCTCGCCACTGCAAATAATCGCGGAAATGCGTCACACAATCGCACCCCACCTACCCACTTATCTCTCCAAAAAAGAGTGTGTAAACCTGCACCCACACTTCTATCAAACTTCTCATCCAACCATGAATTCCCTTGATGAATAATCTCCAGCAAATCACGCCACCACAAAGAACATCTGTTGTGAACTGATGAACGCTGAAGAGAAGAAGCTAATCTTGCATATCTAGATTCCAACACCCGCACCCACAATGAACTAAAATAATTAACACCTCGCTACAACCATTTACCAAGAAGCACCCAATTAAATCACTGCACATTCCTAATGCCCAAGCCACCATTCTTCCGCGGTCTACATACCATTTTCCATTTCGCCCAGGAGATTTTAGATCCATCCTTAACACCCTTCCATAAAAAATTCCATTGGATAGTAACAATCTCCTTTATTACCGACTTCGGCACCTTAAAAAAGGATAACGAGTGCAATGACATAAAATTAAGAACGGCATTAATCAAAGTCACCCTACCTCCAATCGACTTTATTTCTTCTGTGTACATGTGTGTAAGTGATCATAAAAGAATAATGTTAAAATATTTTGTATAAATATTTTTCATGCAAAACATGGCCAGTTCGCAACTCAAACTACTTGACATTGGAGTGAGATATAAGGTAATTAGACAGACAATAGAGTTGCGTAGAAGATTATACGAACAAACTCAATAAACTATAAAAATTATGGAAAACTGGTAATTTTCATGAGCAGGGACAGAGGGTCAGCACACAAAGTCTCGTATCTTCTTTTTAAACAAATAATTGAGTGCACGTAATTTCTCGCATGTCTCTTTCAAATCCAACTAATTGATGGTTAGGAAGGGCTATTAAAGTACAAATTAATAGATAATTAAGTTAAACAAAAGGAGAAGAAGAAACCTCCATGCATTAAGATTTTAGATAACTTGCAGCTTCACTTAGTCGGCAAAGGCCAACTTCTAATTCCAGTAAAGTGATACAAAAAACATGTCTCACAAAAGTCTTATATTCGTAAGTCAATAACCAATAAAAAAAAATACATCAATGTCATGCATATTTTTTATTATTTCGTTCATTTTAATCTTGTTACATTTTATCTCTTACATTTCAAATTATAAAAACATAATTATTCTTTTAATTTTACTTCTTTCTTGATATCTTTACTTAATAAATTATTTAAAAATAATATCATTATATTATTAATATTTTAAGTATTGAGATAAATGACAATTTGTGAATTTCTGTATTTTCATATAATCTTGTCTGTTAATATTTTTTTAAAAAAATATGCAATTATTGTAAAAGGGTAAATATTTTAAAATGAAGAAATAATATGTTTTTAGTTAATTAATATATATTATGATAATTCTTGTTTTTCTAGACTACAAATATTGCTTGTTGGAAACCATTTTGTTTAGATCGACTATAATATTGTGATTGTTGATTTAATTGTATAGAAATGTAAAAAACTTAATTAATTATAAGTCATCACTTAAGGACTGGATTAAGTTTTTATACAACAAATGTTATTAATAAAACTCATTATTTAAAAAAAAAATAAGTAATTATCTTTAAATAGTTAAAAAAATTTACTAAAATATTTTAAAATAAAATTTGTAATAAATATAGGCATAACTATTTTTTTTTTTTATAGAAAAAGAGATATTTTGTCTCTAACTGCGATATGCGATAAAATAATATCCTCTCAACATAAATATCATTTCAAAGTTCAAACGATGATAAAAAGTTAAAATTAAATTTAAAATATCCACCGCTGATAGAGATGAAAAATGAATATCTTATTTTATCAGAGATAAATTTTTATTTCTTTTTAATTAAAGAGAAAAATTGTATTCCCTGCTTTGAAAGTTTTTTTTTTTTAATTAGAGAAGTTTTCACTCTGTGCTAATTAAACAGGATATTTACTTTCTAATTTATGGCGTTAACATTTGAAAGAAAATTTAATTCTGTAGCTTTTTTTTTTTTTGGCAATACCATATAAATTTTTAATAATATTCAAAGTTAAGAACAGTGAATCATTACAGGTAAATCAATATCTATTAAAATAATAAAATTATTTAATAATAAAGTTAACAAAATTATCACATTCAAAATTTCAGTATATCCCTTAAGCTCTTCATCAAGCTTAGTGGCAAATTTGTTTGAAAGGGGGAGAGTTGTAGCTCTCCCAATTATTATTATTTTTTTGTTATTTATATTTTTATAGAAAAAGCATTATTAAGCACATCCAACATTAATTATCTTATTTAAGTGATTTTTTATATTAACTTTGTCTTATATGATTTGTTATTACGAATATATATTGAATGTGTATTAAAAAGTACACAATAAAAATTATGTATAATAATTTTAATTAAACATAATTGTTTTAATCGATACCTAATGACTCTGAAATGTTACAGTCAAAATTAACGACCGATGAAGCTGAACATCAGATCATCGTCTTGTTGATCCAACACGTGTGAACAATCTCTTCTCCCTTATCTTACGATCAAAGTTGAGAAGAGGACTTCCAATACAAATTCCCACACACATTCCATTCAAACACAAATTAATTTAAAAATTACACAAATTGCTATGATACACTTAAATTATCACCTTCTAGACCAGAATCCCAGAGGATCTACTAGTAACTCAGATTTTGTATCAAATAATTCAAACTTGCAAGGATAAAATAGTTTTAAGGTACTTATACACTTTTTCTTATTTCTAATTAGTAAACATTTAAAACAGAACATTCTGGATATAAAAACAATATTTAATTAAAAACTATTTAAAGGAATAAATAGTTAATTAAATAGTATATTCTGGATATGTTTAGTAAACATTCATGATGAATGAAAAAATAAAAATTAATTAATAATATTTAAAGGAATCAAATAAGATACTTAATATAAAAAATTCACGTGATTTCATTAAAAAAAACATACTTTAATTATATAAATTGAATACTCAATTAGTGAGGGACGGAAACTGACTCCTTTATCAATCCTATAAAATAGATCTTATTTTACTAAAATTTATAATATAAAAAAAATATTTTTTTAATAAGAGGTGTAGAATTGAGTTAAATGCATGTTTATCTACAGCGTTGCTTTCACATTTTACGTGCAGAGGTCGTCAACACTGAAGTCAATAACTAATTTCCCCACATTGGTTGATGTGTACAGATATTATAATTATATAGTTTAAGTGCATGAAAGCGTTTGACCAATAGAAAATCATTTCTCAAGTGTATTAAAACAAACAAAATTTTTAAATAATTATTCATTTAGTTAGTAATTAAAGAAAACCTATTTTAATCCCTCTTCAATGTATTATTCCCAGTATAATTAAATGCTTGCAGTAAAGTTATTCATAAGATCAAAGTATATGCATTAATTAATTCATGATGGAATGAGTAGGGACAAATCTTTAAAGTGGAAACAATAAAATTGTTAAGTTTAGGTGCTAAGAAACTAAATAATAAAATTAATGTGAGCGATATATATTGGAAATGAATAAAGAGACCGAGTCAGAGTTTTGTACGTTTTAGTGTGTAAGATTTATATTATATTTTGGAGGAGATTTTTTTAAAAATAAGGGAAAAGTATATTTTTTAATTTTAAATTAAAAATTATATATTATTTATAATGATAAATATATTATTTATTTATTAATTTTATGTTAATATATAATTTATTTTTTTATTTTAAAATATTAATTTTAAATATATTTTTTTAAAATAATTTTTTTTTCTATTTCCTTCTAAAACTCTCCATTCACAGACAACCTCTTAACATATATATTAAACAGTAAATAATATTAATGAATAATTGAATTTTTAGTTTTCTATTATTATTAATATGTGATTTTTAATTTTCTAATAATTCTTAATCAAATCTATTCATTTAATTTTTTTTCTTATTATAATCATGTATTTTTTTTCAGTTTTTTCACTTGTAAAATTTATTAATTGAATTAATTTAACTAGCATAATTTTTTTTCCAAAATTCACTAATTAAAATATTATATTTCAGTTGAAATCATAAAATATTAAAGTTTTCTCCTTTTTGAAATTCAAAATTCATCATATTTTATTAAATTTCTCCTTCTAAACCTTTCATCATTTTTTATCCTAAATATATCTTAGACCCCAATTAATGTGAAGAATAATTAATGTCATTCTCGAAAGAAGTCATGTATATCATTATTATATAGAGATCTAATTGTGTAAAAAAAAAGAGTATATATTGTGATACCTTAAAATTTTTTTATAGATGTTTTACTTTAAAAATTTATATAAATAAAAAAAGACACGTCTTAAGTTAAAAAAAATTATTATATATAATTTATTTAAAATTATACATGATCATATTATTATTATTATTATTATTATATATTATTTATTAAATTTCTTATTTTATTTTTTTATTATGTTTTATAAATTTTTAGTTTCAAATAAAATATAATTTATATTTAAGTAAATTTTATTTATTATAAATAAAAATAATTATAAATAATATATTAATTTAATAATTAAATATTAATAATAATAAAATTAAAAATATAAAAAAAATATTAATATAATATTATTATTTTATTTGTAACTTTTAATTTATTTAGTTTTAACTTAAATTTTCTTCAACTTATTCAAATATAACAAATATAATAATTTATTATTAAATAAATTTATTATTTAAATACGTATTTAAATATATATTTTTTTTTTATGGTATCCTGAAAATTTTTTATGGATACCATATAATTTAAAAAAAAAAAAAACTAATGTGAGAAATCCATGAGTAAGAGGGAAAGATCACATAACTAATGAAAAGTCTTTTTGTGAAACGTGAGTGAGTATTTCCTTGTAATTGTTAAGTGATTCACTTACGTGTGCAGAATGGTACATTTAGGGAGGTTTTGAACTTTCTATAAAGCATGTAATCTTAATTAATTTGAGATAGAAACTTTGAAGTATTTTCATAGACTCAGGTAAGAATTTTTAAATACATATTTGATTAAATTAAGTAACCAAAACCTCGTTATTATACCATATAACAAGTTTATTTTCTTTTGTTAAGGATTGGATTTAATTACTTGAACGTCGTAATTTCTTAAAAAAGAAAAAATTACGATAAACAAATTCGAGGTTAGTCATAATCAACCCCCCCCCCCCCTTTCTCTTTTTTTGCCATCAAAAGGAAAAGGTTAGGTGACTATGTATGCATGCACATCATTAACCTTCAATAAAATCATTCCACGGTATTATCCAACTTTCTTACGTTATTCTTTTATTATTATTATTATTTTGGTGATATAGTTTCTTATGTCACTCAATGACACACGTTCTTCCCCCATATCATAATACAATGCATATAAAGGTCTGCGTAAAGAAAGTGTCAAAGTACGTATAAATCTATAAGATGCTATTGTTTACGCAAAAAAACTGCTTTAGCACATTTGGACGAAAGTTCTTAGTCATAAAAAAAATGGTTATTTTTACGTATGTATGTCTAGAAATGCATAATAAAAAATTTCTAAAAAAATAACTTTTTAAGAAAAAATTATAATATTTAATAGTATTAATGTATTAGATTTTGTGATATTCTATTACTAATAATAAAAATGTAGCATAAATAAATTTCTATTGTGTGTTTTTAAACTTATGTTAAAAAAATCAATAAAGAAAACCGCTAGCAATGTTGAGGAAACTGCAGGGATATTACTGAAACATTTAATAATAGTTTCTATGTTACATATTATAATCCTTGGGCTCGTAATCCTTGCGATTCTTGAGCCATAATCACCGTTCTAGAACTGTTTACCACTATAAACATAATAACACAACAGAAGCAAATGGAGTGATCGTGAAGCTGCAGAAACTTGCCAAATTATTTGAAAACAAACAAGCGGGTCTTATCCCCAACATATCCACAAAAGAAAAAGAACAATGCCATTGTATTTTGACTATTTTTCCACAAAAAAGTGTATAGGGCAGTCCTTTAAATAAACTAAAAAAGGAAGGGCAAAGTAGTAATTGAACAAGGTTAGCATCCATATAAACTACAACAGCTCTTGAACATGAACCAAATAATACATAAATACACAGAATCCTCACTCTCTCACACAAACACACACACTGTTTCTATCTCTACCTGCCCCGCTTATTCACACAAAAATGTTTAGCCCGTCCCATTTCAAAACCTTGTACCCTCTTCAAGTTTTCTCAGTAAAATCATCATCACCACCTTCAACCATAAGCTCCATGAAGCTAAAGAGAATCATCCACACCCTCATAGTTTCCCACTTGTGCCGAATCATTCGTGCACTCTCCAAAGTCAAAGCTGTCATAGTTGAGATTCTTAAAGACAACTCATCAAAGCATTACAACAGACGCAAGAAGATCATTCTAGGTTCCTTCAGGCTTCACTATAACTGGTGCTCCTCCAAATCATCTCACGTGTTACCGGTTCCTGAACCTGTTTATGAAGGGTTGTTTGCCACGTGTCATGACTCGGGAGAACAAGGTGAGGATTGTCCTGACTCACAGCTTGCTGGGTACCTAAGGTGGCTTGAAGAGAAGAAAGTTGAAGATGAAAATAAAAAGGGTGCAAATAATGAGCATGAAATGAATGAGATTGATGTGTTGGCAGAAATGTTCATTGCCAATTGCCATGAGAAGTTTAGGTTGGAAAAGCAAGAGTCTGATAGGAGATTCCAAGAAATGCTGGCTAGAAGCATGTAAACAAATCACTTTTTGGTGTTTCTAGCGTTTCAAAGTTAGTTAGCTCACTTGTGATGTTGTGCTTTCCCACATTCAAATTCGGTTTGTTGTTTACTTGGGAAAGCTTGTCCATCGCCTATGAGGTGTGTTGAGGGGTTTTAATTATTTGTGGTCATATATATTTGCCTTTTTCTTTTTTATTCCAACTTTTCAAAAGACGATGGGGGGTTTGAAGAATTGTACATGATGGGATTGGATTGGGAATTGTGCAATTCTTCTGTTGACATAATGTTTTAACTTTTAATTTTCGGACTTGTTTTGATGAAATTTGAAAACTGCTGTTTCAAAATAAGTGGATCTCAGCTTCACCATTCTCATTATTGAAAAACAACATGGCCCTCTCTACTTACCACTTGTTTACTTGTTTCCATATAAATGTAAGTCTCGTTCAGTTTTTTCTGTTAAGTTCATCTATGGAATAGAAAGCTCCAAAAAAATATATTATTTCTTTGATATAAATTTAACGAGACAAGCAAGTGCAAACGAATCGAAATTAATAGATTATTATTGTTAATCCTTTGTTTTTAATATGGATGATTATTACGATAATATCTCCGTATTTATTAGGTTTATTATATTATACTTTATGAAATATTTAAAACAAAATAAGTGTCTAAGATCGATTTAACTTTGACCATAAATCAATAATTCTTTTAGTTAAATTTAATCTCGAATATCTATTTGCCTGGCGTGACACATATATTTAAGCTATATATAATCGAACATATTTAACGAGGATGCTCTTTACATTCGAAGCCAATACAAATTTATACGGCGCCCTGTCTTCTGGACACCTAAATATAGTTATAAATTAGTGGACAACAACATCTTATCCATTGTTAAACGATTTTTGGTGCTCCTTGTTTGTTTGCTAGCCTGTGTGGGTAAAGGCCAAAATAATGAGAAAGAAATATCATGTTTCTAATTCGTATGTTAACACAATTGTTTAGTAGCATGCCCCAGCGCCTAGTTTAACCTTTCCAAGTTTGGTGTGTGTGAATTCTAGTTCCTCCTTTATTTATTTCTTGGAGAGTACGAATACTATATTTTTAGCCTATTGAAGCTTCCACTTCCTACCGTATCTCATGCTGATTGCATAGTTACAGAGCACATGTCAATTATAGAGTATGATTTTACGGAACTCGCGTTTAGTTCAATTTGTTAACCATTTTTGTTTCTATCCGTGCTAGTTTGATAAAGATTGGACTAAGTCTATACCCAACTCACCTACTCCAACCTCTCCCTGCCCCATTTTTTTTAAACTTTTTTTCTTTGAATATTATTAGTTTGCAAACATTAATTTGATGACATTTGGAAATAGAAAAGGGAGAAATTATTAGAAAGGTACAGAATATGCTTTTGTGTACCACACTAGGTGGAAGATACACTAACAGAAAAGACTAGTTCTTGGGTTCATAAGAGAGAATCTTAACCTTAACACGATCCAGATAGTAATGGTAACAATATTAAAATGATGGTCCCCATTAGGTAGGTAAGTTGCATGGATCAAGATGCACGCACTCTCAGTCACTACCGGACAGCTAGACATGGGTTTGAAACAGGCAAGATCGTTATAGCGATAGATCCAACATCTAGTACTTTTCAAACTCAAAATCATGATTACAAGTAAAGTAAATAGTTAATACTAATTTGATAAGCTTGTCACCTATTTTTGCAATCTTCATATGTACTAACTCCTAACTCAGAGGGTTATCCTTTCCACCCCACTGATTGTGTTCTGTCTCACTTGACTAGAATAACATCTAAGAAAAAGAGAAAAATGGAAATCTTATAGCAGCCTTAAAGGAGTAGCACATGTCCATGACAAGAGCACAGGTCATTGATGTCATGTGCTGATGCACATAATCTTAAACAAACCAAAGTTGTATTTTTTGTCCTAATTAAGATATCTTAATCTCCCAGGTTACCCAAGGGTGACACATCCTGCCTTTGCACACAAATAATTAGTACACTATTTATAAGCTTTCTTTGATGCCTTGTTCATGAATGACATACAGTATAGGCCAGCAGCATTTCCTTCTCAATAATTAAGCAAAAGAACAAATCCTACTAAAATAAATAGTAAAAGAATTGTTTAACCTCAAGTGGGTTCCTGAAAGTCAGAGATAAACTTAATCTATCGTAATTAATTGCAAGGGTAAATAATTAAATTTAGGTTAGTGGACTAGGAGTCTAGGATGATCTTCGGTCAATCTATAGGATTTCCTGTCTCATTAATGTTGGATCTTGGAGAACACTGTAAGGAATTGATAATTAAACAAATGATAAGAAATTACGAAAATAAACTAACAAGTATTTAATTAGACAAATGATAAGCAATTACGAAAATAAACTAATAAGAACTATACAAATATTTGTCTAGTTGAGCCATGTTATACCTCCATCGTCTTCGGACCATCCCAATTACCAAATATGATTAATTAATTAAGAATTTGCGTAACCATATACACTCATGTCTCACATCAGATGCGTGCACTGCTAGACTACATTGTATAAACGTTGTTTAGGAATGCCACTATTTGCGGTGGAAAGAACAAAAATAGCAAGCCAGCACATCTCAGTTGTCATATCAAGCCATTAATGGTACGTTTTGGATATTAATACAATTCGTTTTGTCACTGAATTAATTTTCACATATTTCTATTATTCTGATGTATATAAGTACAACTAAGAGTACAGGAATTAAGACCAGTCAATAATCCTTTTGCTATTAAGGGGTTCTTAGGACAGTAAAAAGAGATAGCTATGGCATCAATGTTGATGCCTTTTATTCTCCTGGGTTTTCCTTTATTCCAAAACTTCTTTAACTACTTTATTACATAGAGAGAGATGGAAGCTTTAATTGATACAAAATTGGTGCCTTTGGTCTCCTTGTAACCTGATAGAAAATGCTTTTAAACATAAAAGTGAATGAGTGGAACCATTTGTGATTTTATTCTCTAGGATAGGATCATATATGGATGAGATTGGAGAGTAATTCCTCACTGGAAATTAATTTGGAAGCCCACTTCTTGGACCACTGGCCACAGGATAGCCCAACTTCTACTCACCACACTCTGGATAAGATAAAATTGTAGTGGTGGATTCATAATTCTGTCACCATCATTTTTTTACCCTGTCACTGACGTTTTAATATAAAATTTATTATTGAAATTAATTCATTTGGATACATATCACAGTCATATTTAATAAATAAATTTTAAACGAATAAGCATGTAATAAAAAACAAAGGAAGAAGGCTAGCTGCATCGTATTTAAAATGGTTTATTTTGCAAGTTTTTTTAAATCTCATATCATTTAATGTATATTATCTATTTTACTTAAATTATATTAAAACAATTGATTTAATCAAACTTACTCAAGTGTAAATATGTTATATTATATATTTTATATTCCCGTATCATTAAACGAAATCGGGATCTCATACAATGGTTATTATAATTAAACTATTTTTTATAGTGTGTAATGCATAATTAAATAACAATATAAAATATTAAAATTAAATCCTGACTTTATAAGCGAGAAAATACAAATGTCTAGTTAATATATTATGTATACATGTGGATAAATCGTTTGATATGAAAAGTAAAGATTTTTTTAGTGTTGTTATTTGGTAAGAAATTTCATACAAATTCTTCATAAATACTAGTGGATGTTATTTTATTGATTAGGTTAAAGTTAAAAGAAGAAGGAAAACATATTATTGATCTTACTGAAATCCTCCAACACGTCGAATGGTTGATAGGGATTTTTTTTTTATGGCTGTAGATGATTGAATACAGTAGTGGTGGGTATAGTATTTGGTGATTGTAACACACTCCATTTTAAGGGTTACAATATTCTAAAACTACCATGCATGAAAGCAGTGGCCTCTTCAAATGATCAAGGTCAATCACTTGCAGTTAATAATAAAAAAATAATTTAAAAAAGTATTTATTATATTTTTATAATTTTAAAATAATAAATGTATATTTTTTTTATATAACAAATCCTATTTATGTTTGTTGTTAAAGTGAAGATTGCGAAAGAGAAATATGGGCTCTGAAATCAGAATGGCGCAGACCAAACAGCTTGAGGCATTACTCTATGGGGTTTGTTGCCCATTTTTCCAACCATACTTTGATCCACCGTTTCTCATTTTTTGGAGAGCTTTCAATTTTAAATATTCAAAACAACGTTTTCTATTTTTTATTTTTTTTAAAAAGTCAAACAACCTATCGCAGTGGCAAAAATTGCTTTATACAGTAACATTTATGTTTGAATAATTTTAACACTCTTGTTAATATCAATTTTTTAGATTGATTTTGAACATCTAAAAACAGACATTTTTCTATTAAAAAATGAAATAGTTTTAAATTTAAAATATATATAACATTATAATAAATATTTTTCATTTTCAATAATAAATTTTTATTTTTAAATGCCTAAATTCTTTCCATTGATTTTTAACATTTTCCTTATTTTAAAGGTTAAATTATTTAATTTTCGGTAAATCAAATTAATATTGAGAGAAATGAAAAATTTTAACTTTTTAATGAGTAAAATTGACTCTAACATTGGAAGTCATAAATTTCTTCATATTAATATTTCAAAAGTTTTTTATAATTTACTATTCAAATAAAATCCTTTCAAACTCACTTTTAAATATTTTATCAATGTGTGAAAAAAAATATTTTAATATGATTTTTTAAAAATTAATTCTTTGAACCTCAATTGTTTCAATATTAATTTTATCAAAATCTAATAATGTGTTTAAATGTACATTTGAGAGTTCCATACTTGAGTTTGAAATTAAAACTTTATATTTCTCCTAAAATTACTTGTTTGGATTTTATTTTATTTTATAGTTTTTTAGTCTTAAATTGAAAGCATGTTTGTCTTCAAGAAAAATATATAGCTTTTGCGCCAAATTGAAAGCTTTCATACTACAAAATTGAGATAAAAAAATTCAAACATAAATTGTTTCACTTCAAACCCACTTTTAACTAGAATTAATTTTATAAAATTAAAATATGTTAAAACATTGGACCATGGAACAAAATCTTACTGGGAATGGTTATAAATAGCAAGGATCCTTTTCCACCTTTTGATTATATATTACTAGATTAGATTCAACAATAAAAAAAAAATAGGGGAAAAAAAGCAGAGGAAACAAAATAGGAAACATTAAGAAGAAAAATATTTTTAAAACACAAATTTGGAATAACAAAAACTTGTTATTGTATGTAGTATGAATCTTTTGACCTTCCAGTAATAGAACTGTACCATGCAATATACAAGATTGATTGCTTAGTGTCTTTCATATCATCCGATCACTGCACGCAGTTCAATTTTCAAAGGATGAAATGTTGCTCATGGTGACGGAGGAAGATGAAATTAAGACCATCCTTGTTTTCCCATCTCAGCTAATATTTTGTTTTTTCAACATTTCATTTTCTTCACATTTAAATTTATGTTTTCTATGTTACTAATATTATAAATTATTTTTAACTTATAAGAGAAATTTTATTATTTTATATTGATTTTTTTTATCAATTATAAAAATTTCTCTACAAGTAAATCTGAACCTTAACAAAAGTCATAAATTATTTTTATAAATTCTTTCAAGCGCTCTATTTTCTTTCCCAACCATCTAAGCAATGTTTCATATATCACCCCCAAGTAGGTTCCAATCTCTTTGGCTGTAAAGCCAACTTTATACCTAAAAAAGATGTGTGATATAGCTAGATGTTTCAACAACTCACTAGCCAACAACGAAACGTGCCCTACTTACTTTTCCATCTGTTCTAATGACTCATTTTGACCTTGCTATCATCGAGTAGCATGAATCTTCCCTTGCCAAGCGTGTAAGCCAAGAATTGCAATAATTTATGTTCACAAAAGGGAAGTGCTTCATGTGAGTGCTACATAATCATGTTTCATGAGACTGGTGGAAACACAAACAACAATCTGGTCTCGTTTTTGGAATGGAAGGACGAAGCAACAATCAAACATCAAAAGCACAAAAATTGAACTTCAGGAATTTTTTTGATCAAAAGCAAAATTGACATCTAGGCCTCCGATCAAATTACTACCTTTTGCAAAGCAAAATCCTTGAATATACTTTTAACTCTAGTTCAGTGGTTCTATGTACACTTTCTGCATCCTGATCTCTCTAAATCATTCAACACTCTCACTAAAACAATACAAGAGGAAACAATAGTAACCAAGAAAAAGAGCTAAGAATCTGGCAAATTAGTAAACTATATAAGCAAGAGGGGGAATAAACATACAATAAGATCAAATCACCAAAAATTCTTCCTTGTTGAGATCACTACAAGAAATGTCTAATCCTACTTGTTCTGAGTAGGATTTGGTATGCTGGGCGGTGCTTTCCTCAAACTCGTCTCCACAACTTTCTTGTACAGTTTCTTGCTTCCACTTATTCTACCTATACTTGTTGAAAAAGAGGCCAAGGATGAAGATAGCAGCTTCCTTGTCATTGAAAGACTTGTCTCTTTTGAAAAGCTTTGTTCATGGCTAAAAGAGAGCAAGGAGAACAAAAGAAAGTGAACCAGAACCAAGGCCAAAACAGCAGCCAAAACTCTGCAATTGATGATCTTCATGATAAATGGAGAATGGTTTTAGTAGGAAATTGAGAATGATAATAATTTTGAAGAGTTCAATCAGGTTTATATGAAAAAGGCAAGAGCATGCCTTGTGCACGTGGTTCACCACTACTTTTTATAATATCATATTCTAGAAGATTAAAAAAAGGTAGCTGCTTAGTTAATCAACCGCGTAAGTTTTTAGTTAATGATATGGTTAATGTATTTTTCAGCATACCCTTAACTCCAATGAAAGTTAATAACAACAATTTAAAAAGTGGGATTGGAGGGGAGGGAACGCAAATGCATTGTTATTTTTCACTCTGTAATTTACAAGGTGAGAACCTGGAAGCTGTTGGGTCATGTGCCGTATAATTCAGGTTTAGATTCATATTTAAATGAACATGGATCTATGTTAACTTCAAATGTTACTAGTTGAAACTTGTGTGTTAATCCATGGTTACAAACACAAACATAATCAATTAAACTAATGTTACCCCTCACTGTGTAATATCTTTTCAAGTGGTCATTACTCTACAGAGATTCATGTGATTGGTTGGACACGTGAATCTGAACAAAAAACTCATGTTCTATGCCCTCTATCTAACTTGGTAAACTCCTTTTAACTAAGTTGTAACTCATCAAACAAACCTAATCATTTCTATTTTGTCATCTTTCACCACTTTCAAAATTGCCTTCACACTTGTGCTTTTGCCTTATACATCTATGTTTTCAGTACAACATGTGAAAACCTTATACTTGATTTAGATTAGAAGTGAAGTAGAAAATCTGAACTACCTTAGCTGGCTTGTCAGACACATCTGAAAACACTGTTGCTCCCTGAAGATTTACACAAGGCAAGTTTTGTTTTTGTCTGTTTCTTTTGTACTCGAGATTCTTCATGTTTTCCCAAATTTGGAAGATGGGATGAGTATAAGCTACGAAATTCAGCACCTTGGAAAATTGTTATTCACCCCCACATGATTGAGATTTCTTCACAAACCATCTTGGGGATGTATATACTATAAGCGAACCTCAATTTCAGTGGGTAATTTTGACTAACTGCTAGTGCTAGTACCGTTGCAGCACAATTGGGATTATATTCTAAATCAGGGGATCATTGACTGCGAGTAAAACAATTCCACATACATCATTGAATTATAATTGGTTTTCCTCCCCAACAAAATTATAATTGGTTTAAATATCATCTGACACAGAATAATAATAATAATAATAATAAAAGGTATTTAAAACTTAAAAATAATAAATTTTAAATCAATTCGGATTAAATATAAAATTTTAACATAAGAAAGCATAATCAGATTTTATTCAATAAAGAATATTAATATAATGTATTTAGAATTTATAAGAGGTGTTTTTAGTAATTAAAAATTCTAATGTTTTTAAAAATAGCATAATGATCCCAAAATAACATAAAGAAAATGTTAATTGGTGCCCTTAAAACTGGTTAAAGAAAAAAATAGACATATTTTTTAAAAAAAAGTAAAAATACACTTTATATATATATATATATATATATATATATATCTGAACAATATAATATTAATTAATTTAATTATTAAATCATTTTATATTATTTTTATGATCATGTATATTAAATTTTATATAATTTAAACATTTGTAAATATGTTATCCAAAATTTTATATTTATTTATATTTTAAAAATATAATATCCGTTAAAATAAATTATTGCAATAAAGTATCTAATAATTAATTTTTTTTATGACATTTTATAAAGTTAATCTAATTGATAACAACTTTCAAATCAATAGTTAAATTGGTTAATATTTAATAAGTGTCAAATTTTAATTAATTATTGTATAAATTTAAGTACTTATTTATTTCAATATATTAAATTTAGATTTCAATTCTCTTTTTATTTAGAAGAATTTGATTTTAAATAATTTATTTTGTTTAGAGATTGAGATGAAAATTTCTTTTAATTTTTTTTTGTTAAATTTCTTGATTTACAGGAGTTTAATAAAGATAATAAATAAAGATAAAAGGAAAATACATGAAGAAAACTTGAATCTTTATCTTGTTTCCACTCGAGTAATAAGTTCTCGCTTGTTATAATAGACGATATGGGTGGCTAAACTCCTTTTTAGGATTAGATATAATATTTTATTTTTAAATGTTTTGATAATGTATATATAGTTATCCATTTTTATAAATATTGATAGTTTCATTTTATTCTTAATGTTTAATTCTATTTTACTTGATAATATTTTGATTTAAGATTCATTGATTAGTTAGAAAGTAAACCTTAGAACCTGATTGAATGAAATCTATTCAATGTATTGTGATGTTAGAGATATGTTTCAATATATCATTTACTTCTTAACTCTTATTTTTAATGTTGAAAGATTTATTAAATATTTGAGTAATTATTATTCATTAAATACTTTTAAGAACCTTGTATTCGAAAAATTAATATAAGAAAATATTAAAAAATTGTATCTACGTTTATAAGTTAATTTTTAAATATTTATTCATTAAAACATGAAAGATGATAAATGATGAAATTTAATTCTAGCTCAAACCTTAATATTTTCATATTTTAGTTAAATTTACTTCTCAAATCAATGAAACTTTTAACTTTTAAACATTCGTGCAAATAAACTAATTTATTTTTAAAAATTTTAATTAAAAAAATTAGAAATTATAAACATATTTAATAATATCTTTGGATACAACAATCTTAATTTATTCTCCTTACTAAAATAAAAGTTTAATACATTTACCAAAATTCAAATAATCTCGCATTTTATAATAAAAATTATTAAGTGTAAGTGCCTAAATTTAACATTTAGTATCAATGATTTTTTTTTTTTCAGTCTATTTCACTACTCTTCCAAACTTTACAGGGTTATATAAAAGCCAAGTTAGGATGAGTAACCTACAAATAAATGATTTTATTTTACTTAAGGAAGAAAAGAAAGAAAAAAAAATTTAGAAAAGGAAAAAAAAATAAACATTCACCTTTTAGTCCATAAAAAGTGTAACGTGATTTAAATTAATCTTCTAAAATTAAAATTTTAAATATTAATATCTAACAATAAGAACTATCAATCAATTTAATTATAGGCATTAATAAAAATTAAAATTAAGTAATAAAATAATAATTTATTACATTAAGTGACGTTGAAGTTTATTCTAAATACAAAATAATATTTATTTTAAAATATTTTAAAAATAATTAATTTTCTTCTTCAACTTTTAAGATCTTCTTTTACGGTGTTTTTCCTTCCTCTAGCTATAACAGTAATAATGAACACTTCTCAATAACTTTTGTCGAACTTCTCACAAATTGTTTCAGCATGCATTACTACGTCTTCTTGCAACAAGATATTAAGTTTTCACTTCCTATTTTCATTTTCTCCACCACGCAACAAACATAATATTATACCTATATATTAAAATATTTTAATGTTGTATGTCAAACTTAAATATTTACATTATTTAATAATATATATAACTAAACACGTGTAATATTAATTAAAAAGCTTTTTGTTTGAATGATTTATCAGGACTCAAAATTACTTTTTAATAATAGATTATTTTTATAATTAATTCTTATTACAATCGATTGTATAATTTTTTATGATTAGATATAAAAAGTAATTTTAAGATAATAAATTTTAATTATATTATTTTAAAAATAAATTAATTAAAAATATATGAAATTATTTGTAACAATTAATTAAATATTTAAATACTTAATTAATAATGATAAAATTTATTAAAAAATAATATAACAACTTTTAATTATAATTTTTTTTATCATTAAACACGTAGATCAATTCGCAGAAATTATTCAGTTTAACAAACGATATCGGTAATTTTAAAAAAATTATGATTTTTTAGTATATTAAGAAATTGTCTTTGCTTTTTTTAGTATCATTTTTTTTAAGATGCAGTTTTTATTACAATTAAGATGATAAAAATGTATTAACCATTATTTTGATGAATTTTTTCAATATAATGTTATTTGTAATGTGTACCAAATTTATCAGTAGAGGGAGTTTGACTAAGGTGAATGTGTTGTTACTACCCACAAGTGACTTTTTAGTCTGAGCATACAAATAGCAAGCAAGCACATTGAGCACCAGGCTCATGCATTGGGCACATTTCTCTCATTATATAAATATTTGTTCCATTACTGTCATCTAATAAAATACAAAGTTACACTTTTTCTCTCCCGTCACTGTCTCCATCTTACTCTCTAGTCTTTAACTTTACACCAAGAATTTTGTCTTTGAACCCAGTTCTGTTTCTTTTGAGGCTAACATTGCGGTATCTTTCATCATGAACCACCAAGTTTCCAAAGGCGGTAAAAGTTAACAAAAAAACTCTTCATTTGTAATGCTATTATGAAGCTGTTGATAACTACTGTTTAGAATTTGTAATGCAAAGAATTCTATTTTCTTTCTTTCTTTTCACTTGTTTTAGGAAGAGGTTTGCATTAGCACTTTAGAAGCCATAAAAGAAAAACAAGAAACAAGAACAAGATTTCATTCTACGTTAAAACAAACAAATAAAATAACCAAAAAAAAAAAAAAAAAACTCAAGAATTTGACGGCGTAATCCAATGCCTATTCTTCAAGCTGAGAGAGAAGCATACTTTTCTGTCTTGCGTGCTTTCAGACATCAATCCAATGAACTTTCATGGGTATGTATATATTCAGCTCCTTCCCTTCCTTTTCCATTATTTTTATATTATTTATTATTTGAATTGAAGCATTTCAATGACATTTAATGCTGTTGTTTCTATCTCTCGTTTATTTTTTATTACTTCTATATGCACACAATAAAAAATACACTCCAAATATATATATACACACACATAAAGAACACTTAAAATTGTCCATTTTAATAGAACACGAAACATTTTCCTTTCATACGTTTCTGTTTTGAAGATTATCTCAAATGCTTATGCATTTCATTAGGAAAAAGAAAGTTTGATGAGTGAACTCAGGACAGAGTTGAGGGTTTCGGATGATGAACACAGAGCTTCTTGGCGCGTTTAATAGGGATGAAACTCAGCGAAAACGGTACTGTGATTATTTGAACAGTTGCAATTGTATCCATGTAGCAAAAATTAAACCAAAAGATAATGGAGTCTTGTTGTTTCTGACTAAACTCTTACAATGTTAACGTGATGGAAAATGCATTCAGGGTGTGGAAACAAACTGGCTCTTACCAACATGCAAGACCCAACACAGCTCAATCGGTGCCACCTTGTCCTGTATATAATGTCATGTGAGCTTTAACAGCACTATATTAGTAGCTTCATGCATTGATTGCACTAAGCAAATCTGCAATTGATGGAGCTGCTTTAGGATCCATAAGTCATAAGTTTAATATAACGACCGAAAATGTTGGAAGTGTTTTAAGACATTACTTAAAGAATCAAAAGTGGAAATGTTTTATTGAAAAATGTACTCACTTTCTTGATTTTCAATACATTCTAATGTAATTTTTAACAAGACCCTATAATAATTAATCACAATATTGTTCATTTTTTCACTAGAGAAGTGAAAAGAAAAAGCATGCATTAATGATGCCTTTTATTTTTCTCCTACCATTTATTTACCACCTTCAACCGTTGTTCAATATGTCTTCGGTGAACTCGGCAGAATCCTTCTGCTGGACCAACTCAAGAAGCAGCTTGCCATCCACTTATTGGAAACAAATTTTGGATTAGACGGGAAAAAGACAAACAATTTATAAGACTTCCATTAAGCCTTTGAACCAACCCGAGGTATATTAGATCAAAATAGCTTCCCTTATAAGGTAAATGCTTCATTCTTAGAATTTATTTGGGTTAATTAATGGGCTTTTGATGTTTATGGTAAAGTAGGTGGACAAGTATAGAATTTACAATAGTAAAATATCATAGAAAATGACAAATACGCAAACTTATTCATTTTAATGTATAATGGAATGTGTGTTTAATGCCTTCAACTTATGAGTGTATTTGAAGCCAATGCTTGAATGTGATGATTAGGCCACAAACCTGTAAGCAAGTAACCCTATTATAGGAATAGTTTAGCTAACTTTTTCTGGATTGTAATTCTTTGCAGCGCAAACATCGTGTGTTATGTAGTTCTCCCGAATCACCCGTAAAGGACAAACGGCTTGATCTCGAAGAGGTACTACCATGCTATAAAGCAGTAATTAATGTATTAGCCATTACACTGAATGATCAACAGTTTAAAGAATAACAATCAAATCGTGTGACATGACAATTAAAGTAAATATAATGCTTGCGTATTAAGGAATTTGTATTGAAGTTACAGAACAGAGGATTGAGAAGTTTAAATATGTCCTTGTGCCTTAATAATCATACATTTATGAAGATAAAAACAAACAAATTTATTTATAAATGATGATGACTATTCTTACTTCTTAGCCATGGCTAAGTAGACGAGTAAATTTGTCTGAATTGATTATCTTTCATACTTATATGAAGATATTTGTCCGTACTGATAACAGATCTCAACTGGAACATATTTATGGACCATAGAGATAGAGGCATAGCCTCTAGAAACGACCACAGTGGACAAGGCCAGAGATGATACGAAAGGGGCAAGAAGAACTAGGGGAACACGTTGTATGTCTGAAAGGAGGGAAATTTACAAAGCCCAAAATGTTACTGTAAAAGAAGTTTCGGATTAGATTATGTTGCTGAGCACGGATTGGTTGGTTAACGAAGTGGGTGTGACACTAATATGCCTAATTGTGCAATCTCATTGTGAATATGAAAAATAGATAAAAAAATTTCACAAGTTTTTAATAACTCTTTCATGATGTTAACATTCTCCAACACACATTAAATGACAATAATCATATTTTGCTCTGAATGGAATTCATTTTTCAATTTGCACAAACAGACTTAAATACATGCAAATAATAAGTATCAATATTTGTTTATTTATTTTATTAACAACATTTAGATTTTTTTAAAAATTAACACATTCTTTGAACTAAGTTACTCCGTAGAGTAAATAATCTGATTATAATAGACTAATAATCTTCTATGTATAAAAAGTCAAATAAAAATTATAAAATATTTAATATAATGTCTTAACTTTATTAGTCTATTTAAGATAAAGTTATTTAGATAAATATTTGTTCATATAGTTCTTATGATTAATTTATTTTTAATTTTTTTATAAATTAATCACTTTTTAAACACAATTTTAAATTATTTTAAAATATATAAATTAATACCTTGAAAATTGTGTTATGTATGACTTAGCCCCTAAACTTTAAAAATTGTGTATTTGATCCTTATAATTTATAATATGTACAAAATACGAGTTGATTTTACTCCTTAAAGTTGATTGCGATTTAGCTTTAAGAACATTTTGAAACTGATAAAAGAATACGTATGCTATTAATACTTTAACAAAATTTTTATTTTTCATTAATGAGAATTATTTTGGTAATTAATTTTTAAAAAATATTTTACAATATTTTCAAAATTATAAATTAGCTAATAAATACTCAAGACTAAAAAATCTATATGTTTAACCTTAAAAAAAATTGATAAAAAATAATAAATAGTATATTTTTATTATAAATTATAACATTTAATAATATTAAGGTATACAAAATTTATAATTTTTAATAAAAATATATAACTTTTATTACTTATAGTTTTATATTGATTAAAAATCATTCTGTAAAATAAGAGATATATTGAAGAATATGCCATTAATAAAAATATATAACTTTTATTACTTATAATTTTTATTTATATATTTCTTGTTAAAAGTATACTTTTATTTATTAATAAAATCGTTATTTTATTATATTTTGAGGGAAAGTTTTCTTACTCCTATGCGTCGTTCTCAGCTTGAAGTGGGGATAATTGCCATGTAGGGAAAAAAATCGTTATTTTATTTCCATTGTTTTGGTAATTAACTTAAGAAGAAAATGTTTTACAAATTTTTCAAAATTACATGAAAACTAAATAAAGGAACATTTAAAATGAAAACTGAAAGGACACAAACACACAAATACAAAGGAACGTGCTTCGAGTCCCCGGCGCTTCTCGTGCTTTTCTCTCGGTTCGTTTTGCACTTCCTTCCTTACAACACATTCTCTTTGCATTCCACTTTTCGAATTCACGCTCTCGAAATTGATGCAGTGTGTGTAGTTTTCCACCTCACAAGAACTCATGGTGAAACGCGAATCCGATGATGCCGATAGAAGCAGCAGCAGCAAGAAGCTTCACTCTGAATTCGCTGCCGTTAACGACGCTGACTATCAAACTCCTAAAGGCCGTCGAGGTATTCGTTCTCGGTACCTCGCCGTCACAAACATGATTAACGGTAATTCAGCTTTATTTTTCGTTTATTTGCGGTTTTGTTTTTTTTTTTTCATCTTCTTTTGGTTGCTTGATTATAGTTATTATGGACTTACTTGATCCTTACGAGTTAGAACGCATGAAACGATTGCCAATTATGAGTTATTTTTGTTGTTCGTGTTATTTATAAATTGTGTGCAAGGAACGAAATAGTCATGCTTCAAATTTTATTTGCTTGTGTACGTTATGTTTTATTGCAGATGAAAGGGACGAAATAGCTAGGCCTGACACTGACAAGTTTGATTTTATCTTTAATGAAGTGGAGAGCTTACATCAGCTAGGTATTTAATTTTGTATTTGACAGCATTTTTTTTCTTTTATAGAAAATGTTTGATGTATTGCTAATATTTTTAGATATTTCTTTATTAACGTATACTATATATATATATATATATATATATATATATAACATTTTTATTTTCATAAGCTAAACTAAACTAAACACCTGGGATTAAATGGGGTGCCCTTAATTGAGGTGGGGCAAGGAGAAGGAAAGAATAATGAAATGGGAACTGCATATAATTTTGACTGTTAAAAAAATATGTTTTATGAAAAGGAATTAGAAATGCAACTGAAAATTATGAGTTGAAGGATTTAGACTGGAAACAATTGCGATCCAACGGAGAGTATGATAAATGGTTGAGTCCTACACCATTTCTAACATGCTCCTGCTCCTATTAACAGAGCTACCAACAGCGGACTTTGACAGCTGTTTCTCTGGGGTGGCATTTAAGTGATTAACGTTGTTCCATAATTTTTTTAGAAATCAATAATTAGGCAACGAGGACCGAAAAATACCTAATTTTAACTGGTAACCTTTTATGATAAAATGATAAATCAGAAAACCAAGTAACAACAAAAATTATTCAATTTTATCAAGTAAAATCTTAATATATTCCTTAAATTTACTTGGACAAAAGTTACAATAGTTCTAGCATTTCCTATATAGAATCCTCTTTCTAATATACCAATACTGCAACTGCAGTAATCTATCACTACAGTCAGTACCCAATAGTATGAAAGATGATACACAAAGTTTTCCCAATTTGTTCACACGACTTCCTTTGTTTCTCACATTCATAATTTGTTGTATGTTTCTGCCCCTTTCTTTTGTCTCGTTATAGAACGTTATTCTAACATTTAATGGTACAAGTTTTTCTATTCAATTTTGTTTAATGCTCTGTCTAATTTCAGTTACAAAACCAAGAGAACAAGTAGCTGATGCGAAGGCTCTTTTGGACATCACCAAATCCCTGGTAATGTTTGTGAAATCTAATGCCACTGGTGGACTTACTCCTTCAGGCTTTGTCACCCACATTCTTGAAAAATTTGGAGGACAAGGTGGACCAAGTAATAGCGCAGAAGATTGCAGCAGAAACTCAATAGCTTGGAATGATATTGGAGTTGCAGTTTCGCATGTTTTTAGAGGGGCTTCTGGTTGTTCTACAATGTAATGTCCATATATTGAGAATTATTTGTTTTTCCCGTACTAATATTTCTTTGGATGTTTATTTCCAACTTATTCAGGATTGGCCCAACTGATGCCAAAATAAAGGAGAGGAAGGTTGTTAATCGTCGAAACCGTGAGCGAACCACCGAATTGACGCGGCCAGAAGTGGTAAAACTTCTTTACTGAGCCTGCAGTTATGCTAGGAAGAAGAAGAAGAAGAAGAGAAGGAAACATAAAGGGAAAAAAGTGCCCACAAGCCGTTTTGATTACCTTTTATTGATACACAGTCGCTTGTTTTTAATTTCCAATTTTAATGACACTAACATCTACGACGTTTCATACAATTTACTGCCCACTCATTTGTTGTGAGAACATGACGAAGATACAATATCTTCGAGCCTAACTAGAGAATGGAATTAGTAAAGCTAAGACTTAGCTGTTCGCTAGTCAGAATTGTAAATTTAGTGGCTTTTATTTACTCACGATATACTAATCTCATTTCTTCTTGGACATTGTTGTATAATTTTGCAGCTTGGTGAAGATTCAAGAGAAGACAGTACTGGGACAGATAAAAATATGTTAACTATGTTTAACATCTTAAGGATAAATAAAATTGTCAAGCTTGAAAATCTGGTTTTAAATAGGAACTCCTTTGCACAAACGGTTGAAAATTTATTTGCTTTATCTTTTTTAGTCAAAGATGGACGAGCTGAAATAAAAGTGAACGAGGCTGGATGGCAACTAGTTTGTGGGTTACTTTCAAAATGCTTATATTAATCCTTATAGATCAACTTATTATATGTTTATCGTTGATTTTTTAACTAATTTTTTCTTCATGCACTTGCTCTTCGACAGCGCCAAGGAATGCTCCAGCTGCAAATGCTGTTCATTCCAAGGATGTTGTTTTCAGCCACTTTGTATTCCGATGTGACTTCAATGACTGGAAGGTATCCAGAAAAAATGTATTTAGATTATTTTTTAATTTGTGATTGTATGTTGTATTAATTTTAATTTAATGAATCATTGTCCTTCTGTGTATGTTACAATTACGAACATAAACTTTTCTGATACCTTTTTCTTTTATTGAATATGAATATTAATGGTGGGGCCATTTTATATCTTGGCTCTCAAATGGTTTGGTCGGACTGACCGGAGTCCCGGACTAACTGTTTCGAGAGAAGAATAGGCCCGATCATTCATATCTTTAAGTGGTCTAAACACTCAATTTGAAGTTGTCTACGATATATTCTATTTTTACCTTCGCACTTTCTCTTTATGATCATTCTGGGTTAAAATTGTTATGGAGCTATAAAAAAACTGTTATTTTAAAAACTAAAATTCTATTGCGCTTCAGCATATATTTATTCTTCCTATAATTTCCTTGAACGTGATTTACTACTTGAAGCAAATCATTCAAGAAAACAGGAGTTCCTTTATCATTCAATTTTTGTTATAATTCTTTGTTCTGAAAGCTTTCACCTAATAAACTTGGGAGAAACTGCGAGCTATTTTTGGTCATTTAATATCTTAAAAGTTTCTCTATTCCTTTTCTTTGATTGAGTTATCAGTTGATGCTTCGCTCTGTTGGGGATGGAGAGGAGCTGATGCCAGATAGGAATTGTCAATGACAGAGTCAGTGTGTGGTATCTGCATAATCTTATGAAACACTGCGTACAACACAACCACAAAGTAATGCGTAAGTTGAAGACACCCAAGTAA
The DNA here is from genome assembly GCF_003935025.1 of Abrus precatorius. Taxonomy (NCBI): domain Eukaryota; kingdom Viridiplantae; phylum Streptophyta; class Magnoliopsida; order Fabales; family Fabaceae; genus Abrus; species Abrus precatorius. The sequence continues at coordinate 9,842,113 of NW_020874373.1, read as the reverse complement.
ACGGACTGAAGGATGAGCTCATGTACAGACATTTTCGCATATTGTTACGAATTTTGTTTTGCTCATTATATGCTTAGGAGTATACAAGCTAGTTTTGTTTCAGATAGAATTAACATAGATGCTGACTCCTGTTTTTGGAACTGCCAAACAACATAATAGTACCAATGCATATGGTTATTTTTATTTAACTAATTTCTGTCGAGTTTTCGTAAACAAACATGTCTGAAAATTGATGGTGGTGCACCTGGCTTATAACCATAGTTCAAACCTGATGAAGCGTTTATTATTTGTGCCTCTTTTTTTATTTGCCAACTTTGGAGGTTAGAAAACAAAACACAAGAAACCTCTGTAGCTCGTATGTCTGTTTTACATTTTGGAGGCAAGTTTTGAAAGTGAGCCGGGGAATTGTCTGCACTGTGAGACTGGTTCAAGTGGGTTGTGAAAATCAGCTTTTAAATCATTTGACTGATAAAAAAAAAATTAATTTGAAATTGTCTTTTCAAAATCAAGGTAGAAAGGCATAGTGGGACTAATTTAACGGCTTTTTTATTTAAATAATACATTTTTAAAAACAAATTCTTAAAATAAGGTTTTTGTTAAACTATTTCCGTGTCTGGGGCTTTTTTTTGCCAGATTGGCAGTAGTATCGCACATGCATAGACGATAATAAATTTTTATTATTATTTTAATAGAGTATCGTTCCAAAATTACCGATACTATACCATACTGCACGAGTATCGGACAAAGTGAAACGATAACATATTTTTATAATTATTTTAATATATTATCGTCGTCCAGCATTCGAAACTCGTATTTTTTTAATCAATTTTAATACTATCGTTGCAGATTAACCGATACTCAATATTTCAAAACCAACGTAAAAGGATTTATAAATCACCTTTAGAGAGCGGTTCAAATTGAACCGCTCTCGTAAGTCACCTTTAGAGAGCAGTTCAATTGGAACCGCTCTCATAAGTCACCTTTAGAGAGCGGTTCACTTTGAACCGCTCTCATAAGTCGCCTTTAGAGAGCGGTTCAAAGTGAACCGCTCTCATAAGTCATCTTTAGAGAGCGGTTCAAATTGAACCGCTCTCATAAGTCATTTTTTAATTTAAATAATACTTTTTAAGGAACCGGTTGGCAGTGGTATCGGACTTTATAGGACGATAGTTTTGTTGCTGGTTATCGGTTTGAGTGGAGCGATACTATCCCCCTATTTCTACAACCCACGCTCCCTTCAATTTCACTTTGTACATTTGTATTGGAGGAGTGGAAACAGAGAAGCAGGAAGCAAGGAGCAGGAAGCAAGAAGCAGGAAAAGCATATTCAAGGTTAGTAAATTTTGGTATTAGTTATATAAAATGTTTGTATTAATAATGTTAAAATTTTAGTATGAAATTATTAATTAAAATTAGTAAAATAGTAGAAGGATTTAAATATATTTAATATCATGTTATTATATAAATTTATAGTATGAAATTTAAATTAATTTATTAATTAAAATTAGTAAAATAATGGAAAGATTTAAATATATTTAATATCATGTTTATGTAGATTTGTTGGAGAGTATGTATTTATATAATTTATTCTAATAAATTTATGGACAAAAATTAGGAAAAAATTGTGGTACACATGTAAAGTGTAAATTTTGTATTGAAAAATTTACTATATTGTAAATGTAGTTATTGTTGTAATTTTTAATTAAATTAAGAAATATTAATTTGATATTTAATACAATTTGAGAAGAATAAGTGTTAAAATTATGTAAATTAGGATGCACAAATAGGTAATAAGTCAATAAATATTATGTAGATTATATAAATATGAAAGTTTTAAAAATTTAAAAAGATGATTAATACAATAAATATGAAAGCCTAAGAATATACGCTCTAGCAAATCTTGTAAGCTGAAGCTCGTCATGGTTATGCATGGCAACCTGAGTAAAATGCTAATCTAACCAACTAATCTTCAAGCTACTCCCCACAAAAGCTTCTGGTGGTGGTCTAATACCTAGACTATCCTCAACCATCTGTGGCCAATTACCTCCGGTAGCTGTAAAAACTGGAAGCCCATTAACCCGAAGACCTGTCTGGATGGCTATATCCTCAAGCGTTATTGTGCACTCTCCGGGTGGCATGTGAAATGTATAAGTCTCAGGCCTCCATCTTTCTACTAATGCAGTGATCAAATGTCTATCCAATGGAAAGTTAGCAAGCTGAGCAACTCCAACAAAGCCAGCCATCTCTAAATGAGGTAAAATCTCTCCTGGAACACAGTCTATGCCAGCTGGTATGAACTGACACTTCCTAACCTTCAACATCGGATGCTCTCGCCCATCCCAAATGTGTTCAGAGACATGTATACTTTGAAAACGCAACAAAGATGGATCCTCTAGCCCAGAATTAATTATCATACCTTCAGATGAAGATGAAGCCATCTACAAATTTAAAAATATACATTACCATTATTATGTCATTATAAACACATTATAAATAATTATACTTCTGTACAATTCGTTAATATCAATATAACAGTTGCAACACACCTATTTTTTTAAATTTGATGTCTCAAATAAAATATCAATACCAAATTCTATATGTATGCATCAAAGTTTTAAAAATAACTTTTCATGGTACACTTATTATATACCATAAGAATAAATACTATTATTAATTTTAGTAATATTAAATTCTCTTTTTATATTCTATTTTATTAAATAACAATATAAAAAATTATGCAATACCTATGTTATTACTTAATTTAAATTTGTATATTTATTTTACTTCACCTATTTTATTTATATTAAATCAAAAACATAGATTTTATTTGACTTGATTACAACCTACTATATGTAATTTAATTTACATCCATTTATATTTCATTTTTTTTATATATCTATATATTAAATTTTAACGAAAATTTTCTAAATGATTATTATGCATCAAAGTTTGAACAATAACTTTTCATGGTATACTTATTATATACATTGTAATTATAGTGTTATTAATTTTATTTTTATTAATATTTCATTTTATATTCTATTTTACTCTACAACAATTTAAAAAATTATGCAATACCTACATTATTACTTTATTTAAACTTTTATTTTTATTTTACTTCTCCTTTTTTATTTATATTAAATCAAAAACAATTTTTTAATTTCACTTTATTACAACCAAATATATTTAATTTAATTTATTCCCATTATTTAATCATTTTTAAAATATATCATTTTTTAATTATTTCTTTTTACTTATCAACACTAATAATCTAATTTCTCATACTTTTTACGTAATACATATTTATTTTTAAATATAATTATCTTATTATCTTCAAAATATTACTAATTATGTATTTCTATTTTAATATTTAATGATTTAACTAAAATTTTATATTTTAATGTATTTTATCTATCATAACATTTGTAATTTTTTTTTCCTAAACATAATATTACATATATCAACCAATAACAAAATAGCACTACTTATATATCTATTTTTTTTATATCAATCAAATTTTATATATAATTTATTTATCACAAATTAATAAATGTATCAATTACACTCAACAAATTAATATATATCTATAAATTACACTTTAAAAACAAATTTGGAAAATTAAATTACAATCTTAAAAATTATTTTTTTCTGGTTCTAAGTCAAATGCACAGTTTTTACATATACAAACTTTCACATTTTTCATTTCATACATATAATTACTAAAATCTGATACAAAATTTACAAAAAAAAGTTAAACTGCATTTGATATAGAATTCTAACCTTTAATGCCGGTAGCAACAATGACTATTCCAGTTCACCAATATCGGGTCCTAAATTACAGATTGAAATCGGTTATTATTTTTCAAATGAAACTCAATAAAATATCACAAATTCAACAAAATAATTTTTACCTTCCAATATTTCAGAGAATAATGCAAACGAAATGAAATTTTTACACAAGACTTTTGCAAACTCGCATAAAAAACCTTCAACGCCGGCGTTAATGGAGATTATGATGGAGGGGAAGAGAAGTAGAAGCTTGGGCGGCGTCGGTTCCAATATTCCAGGTGTCGTGGCCCCAACTAGTATCGCTCCAAAAGACACAATAAGCCAGTCGACGTGTTAGAGACGATACACATACGATCTCGACACGTGGCACAATTTATCCCCGACCGTCCATCGCGAATGGTTATCGTCCCTATTTCGTCGATACTACTTATTTAAGAGAGCGGTTCAGTTTGAACCGCTCTCTAAAGATGACTTATGAGAGCGGTTCAAATTGAACCGCTCTCTAAAGGTGACTTACGAGAGCGGTTCAATTTGAACCGCTCTCTAAAGGTGAATTATAAGTCATTTACGTTGGTTTTGAAATATTGAGTATCGGTTAATCTGCAACGATAGTATTAAAATTGATTAAAAAAATACGAGTTTCGAATGCTAAACGACGATAATATATTAAAATAATTATAAAAATATGTTATCGTTTCACTTTGTCCAATACTCGTGCAGTGTGGTATAGTATCGGTAATTTTGTAACGATACTCTATTAAAATGATAATAAAAATTTACTATCGTCTATGCATGTGCAATACTACTGCCACCCTGGCAAAAAAAAGCCCCAGACACGGAAATAGTTTAGCAAAAACCTTATTTTAAGAATTTGTTTTTAAAAATATATTATTTAAATAAAAAAGCCTAATTTAACTGGATGTGCAACACTTGATCATTGTGATTGTGTGAAATACTGGAAAAGCCTGATGTTTATTATGCTGTAAAAATTTCATTTCGTGTAGAATATTTTTATTTTTTGTTTTATCTGTGTGAAGTAACTGAGATTGTAAAACTTGTGTAGGGCTGGATGACTTGCTTTACTAACTATATGAAATATTTAAATTAAAGTTATGAAGGCTTTTGACTAAATATATAATTAGATATATTAATTTGTATCTTTCTAATATTTTGTAGTAATAATTTTTGAAAAGTTGAAACTCAATAAAAATAATAATAAAACACACATTTTTTATAAATAATTTATATATTTTTTTGTTATAAAATAATATGTGCCTTTTTATTAACTATCTTTCTTAATTTAATATAATATTTATACTCGTGTAATCAATATATAGTCTGCGGTATAAAATATAATTTCTAAGTTGATATCTTTAATTATAATCTATGTATTTATAATATAATTTTTTTATTAAAATTTTCATATGAATTTGTTTGAAAGGTTTAATTTGTTAAAATTCTCTCAATTTATTGCTTTCACCAACTTATAATTTTTTATAATATAAAAAAACTAAAAGAAAAATTTGATATTATAGGAGAAATACTAAAATATAATAAAATTTACAAACAAATGACAAATTATACTTATTTTTTCTATTACTTATGAAATATTATATGAAAATATATTTTTATATTTTCCCTATTTAAGATTACTATATTTAATACAAGAACATTTTTATAATTTATTAAAATTAACATATTTTTTTATTAAAAAAAATTAACATATTTTTATATTTTATTTATTTTAAAATTTATAAAAAAATTATAAAATTTAAAATTTAAGCTTAATAATAATTTTGATTCCTATAAATACAGGTCTTTTTATGATTAGTCTTACAAATATTTTTGTTAAGAAATAATACTTCTAAAATTAATAATTTTGAAATTAATTTCTATCGTTAATTTTCTCTTTATTAAATGCTGATTTATCTCAGCACTTCACATAACACTATGTAGTCATTGGCTCTATGTAGTTATTTTAAAATCTAGTCACATCTTACGTTACATACTACATTACTTTTTATTATTTATTTTTTATTTAAAATTAAAATTTATAAATAAATCTATAAACTTATTTTATATGATTGCATAAAACACCTTCTAAATTTCTTTCTTTCTTTTATGCGGTCCCTCTCTTCTCCCCTCCCTCCTTGGCAACCTCCCCTTCTTCCCTTTTCCTTCCCCCTCCCTCATAACCCACCTTAAGCACCCCTTCTTCCTAATCTGCGCATGATAATATTCTCAACAAAACGACAACAAATATATAGGACTTTCAGCAACAACATTGAGTTTCAGTTCAAAGGTTCAAAACTCATGTGACCAACAAGAAAAAAGAAAAAATGATGTCTAGAACACTGAGAATTGTTGGAGCAATTCCAATACTAACAACCATATTTGAGCATCTCAAACAGTACCCATTTCAAACCCCACCATACTCAAAACTCAACCAAACAAAAGATGGTTAAAAACCTTCCAGGAAATCCACATAACCCAAAACACCTAAATTAAAGAAACTAACTTCAAAAATCCAGAACCGAATCAACACTACCCATATCGAGGAAATTCAAACAGAACACACAAATAAAAAGAAAAAAAAAATCCAATTGAAAATGATTAAAATTCGAGTCACCACACCGCATGAAAATAGTAAAACTCATTGAAAAGCATAATGGCTTCATTACACAGTGTCACGTGTCGATAACCCGCTATCATGGTGCTCCAAGACACCTCATCTCGCAGGGACATTTCGTCGAACAGTTGACGCAGCGCGAAATTTAGCGAGTTTCAACAAACCCATCAATCATGGCATTGTAGGAGACAACATCCTTGTGGGAACTCTCGCAAAAGAGCTTGTGGGCATCGTGGACACAGTCATGAACGGAATAGAGGCGAATGAGGGAGTTGAAGAAATGGGTTAAAAATTTGAACTTGAAGGCTTAGGAGTGGAGAGAGAGAGAGAGCGAGAGGAAGGGAAGGTAGTTGGGCAGAGGCTTTGAGGACAAAGGGGAAGGTGTGGAAGTTAAGGGGGAGAGAGAGGCGGCAGAGAGAGGAGAAGAGGTGGAGAGCATGGAGAGGGAGAGGGAGACAGAGGAGAGTGTGGATTCTGATGAGGGTGGTGGTGGTGGAGGTTAGGGGTGAGGGAGATGGAGCTGCCGGAGTGGAGTTGATTGAGGAAGAAGAACTGATGATTTAGTGAAGATTAGGAACAAGGGGTACTTGAAGTGGGTCGTGAGGGAGGGAGGGGGAAGGGAAAGGAAAGAAGGGAAGGTTGCCATGGAGGGAGAGAAGAGATATAGCAAAGAAAGAAAAAAAGTTAGAATGTATTTTATGTAATTATATAAAATGAGTTTATTTATTTATATATAAATTTTAATTTTAAATAAAAAATATAAATAATAAATTATATAATATGTTATATAAGTTGTGATTAGATTTTAAAATAGCTATACAAAGTTACATGGAGTGTTAAATTGACTCTTTGTTAATCAGTTTAATATTTAATAGAGACGAACTAATTTTAAAATTATTAATTTTAGAATTACTGTTTTTTAACAAAAATATTTGAAAAGACTAATTATAAAATATTTATATTTATAGGAAACAAAAATATAATTAAGCTTAAAATTTATAGTATCTATGAAATTCTATTTTTGTTAAATTTATTCATGTGATTTGATAAAAAATGATAGTAAATTATGAGATATTTTTCTATAAAATTTATGGAGAAATTGAAAATGCTTGAGGTTGGAAATGAGAGACTGTCTGCACTATTCAGGTTGAATAAGATATAATTTGAAAGATTTTGTAGGTTCATTGATCGGGGATTAACAGAAGAACTTTTTAAGTTTCTAAAAAATGATGATACAGATTAAGAAATAGAATTTCAATTATTTGTGAAAAAATATCAATTGTTATAATCCTTGATAAACGAAAAAGATATTGTATATGAATCGCTTACATATTCCTCTGAATTATATGTATCCGCAAGATTAATTTGGAAAAGCAGTAAAGACATATAAAAACAAACTATTTTTATTGGAAACATTCCTCTAATGAATTTCTTGGAAACTTTTATAGTAAATGGAAATTAAGCTTAAAATTTAAAATATTTAAAACATGAAAAATCAATAAATATTTGCATGAAGTAAATTAAATGATGTAATTAAAGTAAATGAATTTCAAAATAAGTGAAACTTATCAAATTAAAATTAAATAATAAGAATTTAAAAACTTTAAAGAAAAGTCATGCGATTAATTTAATGAAAAATTATATTTAAACTTGAAATTTTTTCGTGCTTGTGGATTTTGTTTAGTAAAACTAATTTTTGTTTTAATTTGATATCACTTTTAAAGTTATCATTTGGTTTTATTTTTCTATTTTTACATAATTTTTTTATTGTTTTTTATTTCTTGTTTTGTTTATCAAAAAACACAAGATTCTTTAAAAAAAAAAAACAGTATTGGAAGGAAACACCTAAACAAAATCCAACTCAAATTGAAACTCTAATTTTCAAATCCTCAATTATTAATTATTATGTCACCACCGTAATATAATTAAAGAATTTTAAAAATAATTTCAATCCTTAAACTTAATTTTAAGTAATTTAATTAATATTTTTTTATAAAAGCTTTTTATATATGAAAACTATAATAAATAAATAATTTGTCAATAAAAAATATTATTTTTAAGATCTTAAAATTAGTTTTTAAAATAGAATTTAACAAAACCTTCTTTTTTTAATTCTCAAATTTGGTCCTTTTCACTCTCGTATCGAACCCACCCTCTCTCTTTCTCTTCTCCTTCCTCCAAAACCCCTCTTTCTGGGTCCCGGCTAGGGTTAGGGTTTTTCTACCTTCCTTATCGACTAGTCTTCTTCCACTTTCATTTGATCTCTTGCTTCAATTGAACCTTTTATACTAAGCTTTCGTTCTCAACCTTATTTACTTGAAGCTCATTTTTTATCCGGATCTCGATCCATGGATATCCGCAAGAGGGGAAGACCCGAACACAGCTTCAATATTAATGGCGGACTTAAGAAATCTAAGCAAGGTTTGATATTTAGCTTTTGCGCTCTTCTGGGTTTCTCTATTTCACTTCGCTTTGATTTCTGCTCTGAAAGCTGTTTGCTTTTCCTTTCTTGTGTTATGTGCCTGTGAATGTAAATCGATGTCGTTTTTCTTTTTTTTCTTTTTAGTAATTTCAAGCATTTCACCAAAACTTTTAACTTGTCAACACTGTTATGCTATGCTTTGGTGCTCACTGAGGAGGCAATTTTCTCTCTCACGCTTATGAACATACCTATAACTTTCGTTAGTTTGTTTCAGATTGGTATGTTTTTCGTTATCTGGGGCAGTGGAAAACAAATCAAAGTGATTATACCCCATTTGAAAAACTTTGTTATGTTAGATAATGAATTCAGAACATGTGAACTTGTAAAATTTGTAAAATGTTGTCACTCAAAAGTAAGTACATCTTAAAGTTGTTAACAGCTTTGGCATAAAGTGTACTAGATTAATAAATAATAAGCAAGAAAATGTTAACTGAGAATAAGTAATAATGTTTTGCAACAGAAATGGAGTCCTTATCAACTGTTGTAGGAAGCAAATCAAAGCCATGTACCAAGTTTTTCAGGTTCTAATCTATTCCCATCTAAATAAATATTTCAAAGTGCCATATTATCTATTCTTAATAATGTTATATAATAATTATTTTAAGAATTAATTGTTGAATTGCTGTAAAACATAATTCTGCAAATTAACTGGGTATTCGAAGCTTTCATACAGGTGCATACTGTTCTTTGCTAAACAAGTTGTAACTGAATTAACAGAGTACTAAAAGATAACTTGGTGGTGGATTTTAGTTGGCACTGAGACCACCATATCAATGATAAATTGATCATTCCACTCCAAGTTTACCTTACAGCATTAATTAGCGTGTTTCCCTGTTAATTATGTTTAACATCAATTTTTCAGCTTTAAATGGATTCTGTGTATTGCTTATGAACCCACATTTCAATTGGTAAGCTATTAACAAACTAACATGAATTGAACTTCTGTTGGTTTGGTCAGGTATGATGTCAAACCAATATACATGTAAATTTTAATGGTCTTGTACATTATGTTTTCTCATCCAAACAATCAGTTTTTTTTTTCTTTTTTTCATCTTTATAATATTTAACAAGAAACATTTGTATCCCTATATATATATATCTGTGTGTGTGTGTGGTTGGCCACTTGGCCGTGCATTGCTCTCGATTGGGTTTTTATAAATCCAATCTATGCACACCCCTAGTGGTTTGGAATAGTGTGAAGGATAGATTAGATGAAGGATAGGTCTATCACTAGGGAAAAACTACAGGTGAAATTATCAAGGAGGATTAGAGGTGAAACTATGGACATGATTCATAGTATGTGCTTATAATGTTGCTTCCAAGGTTCTGACATACCAGTCGTGTTATCTTTTTGGGACAACTCATGAAAGTTAAACTTTTGTATGTGATTGTGATTGTTAACTTTTAAACACAGTCCCAAGAAACAAGAAACCTTATTAAAGTGTATGTCTTTGTGGAAGCCCACTCTCTTTGGAGGTTTAGGCACAGTGACCTGGATTAGTCATTACTTTTTCTCTAAGATGGTAGGTGATAATTATGGTAGGACCCTAATGGCAAACCCAAAACTTGGGATCGGTGATTTCTAAAGAAAAGAGAGCCTTTATATAGATAGATAGGTAGCTATAATAGAGTACCATGTACAGAACTCACAGAGGTGACTTATATCTCTTGGCCCGCATTAAAGCATCTGGATGTAATATGGGTTTTACACTGCTTTTTGCAGACACCCTTTTCATGTGATTATCAGAAGCATGGTAGTTAGAATCGCATGATTCACGATTCGATACATGCGACTTGATGCGGTTCTGCATCTGAAAGATACATATTGTAGGGTGTATCGGGTTTGTTACAGAATCACAGCTTGAATTGCCTGAATCGCACGAATCAATGCGGAATCAGGATTCTTGTCCGCGACGCACGATTCTGCCGCAAACTGTGCATGGCCTGATTCAATTGTGTTGCTTCCTTTGCATGTGCGTATGATTGGGTGGGTGCTGGGTTCTCTTCTTTGTATCTATTTCTTGGGTGTTGGTTGTTGCTGCACTTGATGCCTTGAGTTGCTCCTGGGTGTTAGTCACTTTGCTTGAGTTTGCCTTGGGTGTCTGAATACTAGGCCCTCCGTTCTCACTTATAGACTCCATTTTTATTTTTTTTTCTAGTTGCATGTTTTATAGTCCTTTTTTTGTTAGCGTTTGTCTAAGGGGGCTATGTGAATAGCTTAGACATTGCAACGGGTGGGCTGGGCCGTGTGAATAGTTCAGACAATAGATGCTGTAGAAAAATGCTTTTTTTTCTTTTTTATAAAAACTTATATTATTTAAATTAATGAATAAAATTGTATTTTTTATAGAATTATAATTTTTATGGGCTATGATATATATTTTTAGTTAAATTTTATTAAATGTTATTTATGATTTTAAGGTTACTTTATTTATTTTTGATATTTTATATGTATATATATATATATATATTTATTTATTTAAATATAATTTTATATAACTAATAAAATAAAAAATGGTACAAAAATTCAAGTCACATCAACCAGAATGACACTAAAAAAAAGTTGTGACTATATAAATCATCTATAAATTGGAAGATCATAACATAAAACATAAGATCTTATTTAAAATATAAAATTATATTTAAATAAATAAAGTAATATTAAAATTATAAATAACATTTAATAAACTTAATGAGAAATATATATCATAACTCATAAAAATTATAACTTTATTAAAAATGCAATTTTATTCATTTATTTAAATAATATAAATTTTTATAAAAAAAAAGAAAAACATTTTTCTACATTACTTATGTTTAAACTATTCACATGGCTCAGCTAGACAAATGTTGATCCAAAAAAAAGATTAGGAAACATGCAACTAAAAAAATAAAATAAAAAATAGAGTCTATAAGTGAGAATGGATAGACTCATATTCAAACATCCAAGGCGAACTCACAGACACAACTACCAACACCCAGGAGCAACTTAAACTTGCAGGTACAGCAGCAACTAACACCAAAAAAATAGAGGTAAAGAAGAAAACTAAATCACACACATGTAGAGGAAGCAACACAACTAAAATGGGTCATGTGTGACTCGGTTTGCGGCAGAATCGTGCATCGCTGATGAGAATCTCGATTCTGGTTCCTTATATACTCAGCGATTTGTATTTTTCAAATGCGGAATCGATTCTAACCACCATGGATTTACCCTTATTTTTGGTAAATATTATGATTAAATTTCATTTTTTTAATAAATATTTAAAATAAAATTTTGCATACAATGGAAATTGAAACTATTTATCCAATCAAAGAATTTAAAATACAAAATAATTGAAATTTCAAAAATTTGAATTGTTCTATGCAAACAAAGAATTTTAAATACATGAAATTTGGACTGCTTTTTCCAAATTATTTTGAAAATGAAAGTAATTTAAATGTGAGCAATTCAAATTCCATGTATTTTAAATTCCTTGAATTGTGAAGTGTCTCTTATTCATAGAGATTTAAATTTTTTATACTATTATGATTTTGTTTAATTTTGGTTTCTGTATCAGGTTCTAGCTTGCCAAGGTTTTAGGATTTGCAGTTCAAATTTTGAAGTGGTGATTTATTAAGGTATTGAGTTTTTGTTGAAGCTTTTTACATTTTTAAGATTTTACTGTGAATAAGAAGCCTTCTAAATGATATCTTCTACTTGACAGTCTATTGCTAATAATGGATTACCAAATTATGTTGGTTTGACTAAAAATGTTAAAGTTTGTTTATTTTATTGTTGATGTACAAAATGTCCTTTCTTATCCCTTAGTAGAAAATTGTAATATTATGCAATTCCTAATTGAACACACTGTTCCTCTTTCCTCTTTTCTGTCCAAGTTGAATGCCAATATGACACAGCATTAAGCTCCTATTAGTATATAGTTTTATATATTATGTATCTCATGGGCTTTAGACTTTCATTAAGTTGTATTATCTACAATCTAGATGCAGATTTATATAAAGAATAGACAACAAAGTTGTCAAAAAATTAGCACTCTTTTGGACTCAACATCTGAAATTGCTGTCAAATCATGTGGCCATGATGTTTATTCGAGCTGCTGTAATAAGCTGTCAAAGAGGTTTTAGATATTGATGCTAGTTTTTGTAGAGTGTTGAATTCTCACATTGACTATAGACATAGCTAAATAATAGTTTATAAAGGCTAAAGCAATCCTCACTTTACGAGCTAGCTTTTGGGTTAAGTTAGGCTTAAAGTTCAAATTCAACAAACATGAATTGATTGAAGAATTAGTTAATTTCTTGAATCTAGAAGCATATGATGATCTTTTATTGGACCAATTTTATTCTTTGAGAGGATTTGATTGACATACATTAATTACAAGATATGAATGAAGTGGGTTAAGAATTAGCACTCTACTGCATTATTCTCTGATTACATAACTGGATTTAATATGGATTTGGATTGTTTTTTTATAAATCCAATTTATGCATACCCCTAATTCTCTGTGAATGTGTTGAATGAAATAAGATACATAATTTCATTGATTGCTACTATTGCTGCTCTTGGTTAATTAACTGTTGCATCTTTTGGTGTAGAAATTATGAATAATGTTGCTGAAAGACCACTTAATGGAGAACTAGATGATGATGAAGAAGATGATGCTAATGGTGAAAACCTTGAAGCCTGGGAGAGAACTTATGCAGAAGATAGATCGTGGGAAGCTTTGCAAGAGGATGAATCAGGGCTTCTTCGCCCCATAGATAACACTGCTATTTACCATGCTCAGTATCGTAGGCGCCTTCGAACTCTCACTTCTTCAGCAGCTACTGCACGGATTCAGAAGGGTCTTATACGATATCTATACATTGTTGTTGACCTGTCCAAGGTATTTAATTACAACTTCGGTGTTCTGAGCTGTCTGGTTTGGACCAGTTATTTGATTACTTAAAAATTAGATTTTACTTGGAGGATGTGGTGCTCATGATAGAAGAGCTTTGTCAATAAAGTTGTGAAAGTTGAATTTCCATAGTTTTCTCGTATGCCTTTTCTTTCGATATCTTAATGCCCTTGAAGTAGGCCTTGGATACCTTTATGTTTTAAATTATTATAAACAACAATTGAATGACATTTAACTGTATTTTTCGTAATCATACTCATGTTTCCATGTTGAGTAGTTCTTTTGCCTTAATAGACATTACAAAATTGCTTGTGGTGTCACGAGTATCTTATTAAGCCTGTAATTTGGGTAGTGAAAACATATAAAACTATGGGTAGTATATGTAATAAAAATCTAATACAAAAAGATGAAATAAATGATAGAATGTTGCAATTACATATATGTAATTTTAATATCTTCTCTTGATATAACTCAGTTTCTGTCATCATGTGAAGGCAGCTTCAGAGACGGACTTTCGACCTAGTAGGATGGCTGTGATCGGGAAACAGGTTGAGGCTTTTATCAGGGAATTCTTTGATCAGAATCCACTTAGCCATGTTGGACTGGTGACTATAAAAGATGGGGTGGCTCATTGCTTAACGGAACTTGGTGGCAGCCCTGAGTCTCACATTAAAGCTTTGATGGGTAAACTGGAATGCTCAGGTGATGCGTCCCTACAAAATGGGCTAGAGCTTGTTCTTGGATATCTAAATCAAATCCCTTCATATGGTCACCGAGAAGTTCTGATCTTATATTCAGCTCTCAGTACATGTGATCCCGATGATCTCATGGAAACCATCCAGAAATGCAAAAAGAGTAAGATAAGGTGCTCAGTCATTGGTCTTGCTGCTGAAATGTTTGTATGCAAACATCTCTGCCAAGAAACTGGAGGAACTTATTCTGTTGCACTAGATGAGGTTAGTCTATTGATTTTGATGGAACCCATGTAGATGTTGTAGAAATACAAATAATCCTCTTCTACAAAAGTGATTTTGAGTTTTTATAGTCAAGCAGCTTAGTCTATCAAATACTTGGAATATAGCTGATTTTCTTGGAATGTCTATGCATTTTTCAAATATTTGTAAATTCATGAATATATAAATTCATATGGTTATAAACATCTTTGCAGTCCCACTTTAAAGAGTTAATCCTAGAGCATGCACCACCACCTCCAGCAATAGCAGAGTATGCTACTGCTAATTTAATTAAGATGGGTTTCCCACAACGAGCAGCTGAGGGTTCTGTAGCAATTTGTACATGTCATGAAGAGGCTAAGACAGGAGGGGGATATACATGTCCTAAATGCAAAGTTCGTGTCTGTGAGCTTCCTACTGAATGTCGCATCTGTGGATTGACTCTTATTTCTTCACCCCATTTGGCAAGGTCATATCATCATCTATTTCCTATAGTGATGTTTGATGACATCTCTCCATCATCTCAAAATGATCTAGGCCACAGTTTTTCCAATGCTTGTTTTGGTTGTCAACAAAGTCTTCTTAGTCAGGGTAAGTTTTTGTAGAAGGTAGTCAAGGTTGAGTTTCTTCCTACATGTCCAATTTTGGCATTGTACTATTTTATCATGTTCTCTATGTTATGTCAAATATAGACTCATTATGCTCCTTTAAGGTGAATAAATGGTGAAGATAGTGAATAGATTTGTATTTTCACAAGTTATCCACTGGAATTTTTATCTTCTAGAATTTTATAAAAGTTCATAAATTGGTAATGAAAGTTGTTTCAAGAGTCTTTCTCTGTAACCTGGTTTCTTTATTTGTTAGATCTAATACTAAATGTATCTAACCCTAGTAAAATAGATTAGTGATAATCTTTTTGAGAGACAGGATTGGCTTTCAATCTATAAATAATACATATTGAAGTCTTGAAATTCAATACTACTTGCACTGTGCAGCTTAAGCAGACAAAAAAAGGATATCTTGTCTCTGATAAACATCCATATTAACCACTTCTAGAGCATTGTAAGTTGTAACATGTTATGAACCTGTAAAGTTCAGACTTTGTTGGCTTATGTTTTTTGAATGGCGGTCCAACTATTTGTTCTGCACTTTGCTTTTGATACATCTTAATGCTAGCATGATCATCAACTATGATATCATGTGCATAAATTTTATCCAACAACAAATCCTTAGCATTCTTGTCATAATGACGTTGAATCTATGGCTTCAAGCTAGAGTTGATGATAAAGTATGTAATAAACCCCAAATTGGAAGTGAAGGGAACTATGGCTGCTTAGGGGACATGTGGACAATGTTGGACTCTATTAACAATGTGTATGCATTAAGTATGCTGATTACAGTTACCAAAAAAATTGAATTTTTTTAAGGAACATGATTTTAAGTGGCTGTCGTTCATGAATATATGACAGAAATTATTGACTTATTTTGGTTATGGGTATTCATGCTTTGTGATATTGATTGGCGTTTACCTGCATTAGCCCAGTGCTTAAGATCTTATGTTGTACAGTTAATACTGCAAGAAAACCACTTGTCATTTCTCTTTTCTTCCAAATAGTATTGCATATATAATATGTTCTTGCTCACTCTTCCTAACTCCCCCCCCCCCCCCCCTTGCAAACTGGCTGTGACACAGGAAACAAACCTGGACTTTCTGTTATTTGTCCAAAATGCAAACAACAATTCTGCCTTGATTGCGACATCTACATTCATGAAAGCTTACATAATTGCCCAGGCTGCGAGAGTTTCAGGCATTCTAAGTCTATAACTGCTTCCCGATGATTGCCAATTTTTTGCATGTGACTTGGAATTGCCATCGAAATGGTGTACTGCATTGTATCCCATTTATTTTTATATTGCATCCGCCCACTGGACTTATATACAAGTTCGGGTGCTAAGTGACTGATCAACATTATCATCTGCTCATTGATTTCAACGATTTGGCCCTTGATGCAGCAGGCCCCTGAACAGTAAATGCTTTGCAGCCCAGACAACAGAAGTGATATTTATACAAGGGTGAGATTTTTTCACTTGTCGTTCTAAATCATCAACTTCTGATCCTTTTCCTTTTTCTGTTCTTTTGCTGGAAATTAAGGCACATGTAAGATGTCTCCATTGAAGTTTTTTTTTTTCAAATTGATGGGCTGACGCCAACATTCTTGCTAGCGGATAAATTTTGATCATTAAGTTACCATTTCTAAGTTTGTATGAAATATTTACGTTTGTTATGCCTCTAGCAACCACTGTTGTGAACTTGCAGCTTCAGCTAACATATTTCATTACTGCAGTATGATCATGGAAAATTTGTTGTGTAAAATATTTTCATGGAAAACATTTGTAGTAGAAAACAGATTTTGAGCAGAATATTTGATATCCCAAGAAAGTTATACATTCTCATTTGGGTGTTTGAAAGAGTTTTTATGAATGAAGCTTATTTGAGCTTATGATTGTAGGCTTATGATTTTTATACGCTTGTTTATTTTAAAAATGTTAACTTTAGTCATTAAGGTTTGGTTTAAGCAATTTATAGTAATAAAATTTTATTGAAAAGAGAAACATTTATTACACTTTATATCTTCAATGTAATAGGTGTTTTTTTTTTTTCCAAAACCCTTTATTTATTTTTATTGGTTTTATGATAAGTTTTTGTCATAAGCTTAAATGTGACAAGAGTTTATTGAATAAGCACTTAAGCATTTATTTTCAAACGCATCTCAAATGTTGCAGTGACTTGTAAAATAACTCCAAACAAGAGGGAGAAATTATTATAATGCGTACGCTAGGCTTCAGTGCGCAAGGTGTATGAACTTGTTTAGAATATAACTCGTTTTAGAGAATTTTGTTTCCTATTTATCCTTATATGTCTAAGTCCTAGAGATAGAAATAGGTTATGCTAGATTATATATAAACAAGTGCTCAAGATTATAAAAAAATATAGATAAAATGAGATGAATTAGTAATAGACGTAATTAAGACAATGTAATGTAAATCAGTATTATAAGTATAAAATATATAAAAAATTTCAGTAAATAAAATTCTTACTTCTAGAAAATTTGTAGTATAGACATTTTTTAATTAAAAAAATTAGAGTTTTTAATTTAAAATTTTATTATTTTAAAATTTAATTAAATTAATATATTATTATATTATAATTTTTATATAACATTATTTATGTATTATTATAAATTTTAAATAGAATATTTTAATAATTCTAATAAAAAAAAATTTTAAGTTTAAGTTTAACTTATTTAATTAATTAAATATGTTAGGTTGAGTTAAATTTTAAATAAGTTAGGCAAAAAAAAATTATCAAATAACTCAATTTATTTCTATTTATATATATGACTGTCCATATTTCATTTTAAAGTTAAACATAAATTTAATCTTGGGTCAAATGTTTAGGGGTGATGGCAAAAGATTTGGACTGTAAACCTGAATATTTAAAGACAATCAAAAGCATAATGGGATCAATTTGGCTTTCATTGCCGCTAGATGTACAATCAAGGCATCCGCATGGTCACCAAGCACTAAATACATGTTTGAGCATTCCAAGTTTGCATCTAATGTTGCGGCATTAAAAGGAAAAAAGCTAATTTTCCTTGACTGAATAACTCGATTTAGTTCCAAGTATTTGCATTACTGAGACAAAAAGAGGATGAGAGTCTATTAGTCTGTGCGCTGTGGTTAAAACTAAGATTTAATGTAGTTGATCACATTTGGACCTTCGTCTAGCTAACATTTTTTCGTTTATTTACACAAGAATAACATACTTTGGCAGTCACCAAATGCACTGGAGTATCACTTTTTTTGTTGAAGATTCTATTGCTTTCAATTCCAGTTTTATCCAAAACTAATGGAACATTTATTTATTTTTTTCCTTTTTCTCTTGTTAAATACCTTCGATTCTTAAACAGTTCGCAAAATTTCCAATCCCCTTCATCTATAAATGAGAAATGTGAAAAAAGAAAAAGAAAAAAAACTGACAGCTCAGCGAGGTTACTCGATGGAACCATCAAGATCAACAAAAGACAATGTTATCATAGAAATAAATAAACTATAAAATAATATTTGGCAAGGTCTTGTGCCATACGTCTATTTCCACCTTAAAATTGATAAACAACTTACTACAAGCCCAATCTCAAAAATCCTTTATACCAACCGTCATAGACGAAAGGTTACGTCACACTTTTCATAATTGGGTCTTAAATTATTTAAGCTTTGATTTTATTTTTAGGTGAAGCTAAAATGAGTAGGTAATTAAATAATATATTAGTGAATTAACATTTAAATTGTTAGATATATTTAAAAAAATTAATTATTCAAAATTTTTTATCTTTATTTAATAATATAATTTTCATATATTTATGGTTTAATTATCTATGAAAATTTGTAAAATTACTCATTTAACCTTAAAAATTTGTTATTATAATCTTTTTAAGATTATATTAATAAATATTTTTTTATTTTTTTACGCAACTTGTATGTATCTTGTATTTAAGTAGTAATTTTAAGAATTAAATTTTCACATGCACTGATACAATTTTAAATTTATAATAAAAAGTAAATTTTGAATTTTAATAGAATATTAAATATTATTTTAGATCTTTTAAGATTCTTTGTATTCAGTTCATAATTTTTAAAATTAAAACTTTATCATCTATTCTCATAGTCTCATTTATTATAAAAATCTTATATTGATAAATTATTTGATGTTATTTTAGATTTTTTTCACACTCTCCTGCATACTGGTTGCATCTGCTTAGTATAATGTCTACGAAATTGTCTTAAGTTATTTTAACCTCATTTAAGCAAAGATAATTCACTGAATGAATATCGCTTAAGTAAGAATATTATTAGCTTAAGTGAAATTTATCAGACTTAGGCAAATTGTATAAACACAATAATTCTGAAATTTTAGCTTACAAAAAATAATAGCCTAAACAAAAGTTGACAAAATTTTGTATGGTCATTATTATATAAAATTAGTTTAAGTAAATATTGTATGACTTAAACAAAATTTATAGAGAATAATTTTTCTACTTTTTTTTAACATTCAACCATATTTCTTTAGTCATTATCTTTATTTTGATTTAGCCAAATTATTCATTGCTAAGAGAATTAGGATAAATATATAATTTTTTCAAATTTAATTGTTTTCACTTACAAAGATCACAATTCAAAGTATAATAATGCTTAGAGAGTATGGTTATTTAAGTTGCTAGATTTAAGAAATATGTTTGCATGCAATAAATGGAAAATAAGGAGAAGTTGAACAAAGCTTCTAGGACACTATTCCAAATTAGGATTATTTGATTTCATTCGATCTTTTGTCTTATATATCATTTCCAAACTTTTACTTTACATTTAAATCATAATAAATGAATATATCAAACTAACGGTTAGAAACACAAAAGAATATTTGAACTAACTTCATAAACAAAGATGAAAGAGAGTGAGAATGAGAGAATATAGTTAAATTTTATGCGGATAAAAATGAAATTTACTTTTAAAATTGCTACAACTACGTATTTAAAAGATATTTGCCTAAAAATAATATTTTAAAAGATCTATTTTAAATATATAATATTTTGACAATCTTAACTTACAAAATTTATTAAGGATTAAAATATAAATATTATAACTTTAAATACTTGTTATAAAAAGTCATATTTCTAATTTATTTAGCCATATAATACACTAACTAACCTTTGTTGTCACTTGATTTTTACGATTCATGTGTTTCTTTTCAATCATTCCAAATGCTTTCTTTTTTCTTATTGATCGTCGATTTTGAAGTTTTGAAAAAGAAATGGTAAAATGAGTGTTTGATTTATTTTTATTTTTAACTTCAGAGTCAACGGTTAGGAAAATGGTCAACAACTTCGTAACGCATGTTTTTTGGTAACTACTGAATATAATTATTTTGCAAAGGTCCATGATGATTAATCTCCGAGTCCTGATCAAGTTATATTTACTATGTAAATAAAATTCAGCTCTGTTATGCCAATAACTTTCAGCCAGAGCAATGCATGGCCACTTCGAAATGGCCAACCAAAAATTAATAACAAAATATAAAGGCTAAATGAGATGAAAGTAATGTCACACTATCACAAGGAATAACCATGATTTATGTTTTAGAAATTCCTTATTAAATTAAACTATTTAGGAAATAAACACTATAAACATATAAAAATTTGCCTACAAAAATCTTTGAACATAGTCATCCCCATGATTCGAGCAAAAGAACATATTAACTAACCATTTTCCTTAATAATAGTAATTTTAATGCCAATGTAAGTTAAGATGCAAGCTGTGTGGACGGAGATTTTAATTGAAATCTCAATCACATTGAAATTCCAATTGAATGGTACTGATTAATTCTCAAAGCAGAGAATTAGTATAATGATAGAAAATGTCGAGTGCTATCAAAAAAAGAATGAAAGTAAAGTTTTGAGGATTTAAAAACTGTGAATTAATTTAATTAAATTACGAACAAATTAAAATTGAGTAAAAATAAATTAAAAAATATCAATACAAATAATACCAAATGCATATAACCTCAATTATCATAATATTTAAATATTTTAATCTGAGTTTTAACGTTTACTCAATGCAATTATTAATTCAATCGAATAATCTAATTTAATTAGATTATGGATTAAATCAAATTATCAGTTAACTTAACCTGAATTAATTATTAAATTAGAATATTAATTAAATCATAACTACAGAAAAGTTAATTACGATTACAATACACACATCTGATATTAGAGAAAAAAGGAACAAACTCAAAGCAATTTAGCTTAGAACTCAAATAAGATGTACAACGTTTGAATTCCGCAGATTAAATGAGAGGTTTAGTCTTTCATTGAAGCACTTAACCATGTAAGAATGAGAAAAAAATGAGAGAATTTGAGAGAAAGTAAAAATAAAGATTCTTATTTCGGCCAAATTTTTAAAACTCGATGTGTCTAATTGCACGTCCTCATTCAGAACCTTATTAGTCTATTTATAGGTTCTGATTAAGAATAAATTAAATGTCCAAAATTTAGGCCTTAATAATATTTAAAAACTCAAATACAATAATTAAATAACAAGGGTCCAAATACAATCTCGCAACAATATTTAACAAATTTGTCTCAAATTAAAAAAATTATAAAAAATTAAAAACAACTTCAAATCTAACAATTCATATATGCATTTTGAATCCCTAGATGTGTAGAATCCAATGCAACTAGAATCAACAAAAAAGATATATGTAGACAAAGTTATGGTCAAAACAGTAGTCAAATGTCATAATAACCGAAAATACGAAAGTAAAATATTTATTTTTAACAAGCCCAATTTATTCAAATAACTAGAAAATGATAAAAACTCTAAAAATAAAGTATATGAAAAGTGTTTATTATTCAAAATAACACTATAAATATAAACCTAAAATGTATTACATCATCTTCCTTAGTTAGTATTTTCCTGTAATCCTGGCCTTCACTGCATTTACAACTAATCTTCTTTCAAATAATCCTACAAAATTCAAGGTTTTTTCTTTTCCTTTTAAAAAAAATCTTATCATCCTGTTGGAAGTTCAAATATACAATCCTCACACACTAATATATCCAACACACCTAATTATGAGAGAACTTCCCTTTAAAACCCTAATATAACAATTTACAAGTTGAACATGAAGCACACAACCTATCCCAATCTCTTCTCACAATTACGACTCAACTCCAAGAAACTGGGATTTTATTTCTTTCCAAGCATGAAAGATTCACATACATACGATAGAACCAATTAAACCCAAAATTTCATTCTGAAAGCCCCCTATGCAATGATTCAAATATGTCAATGTTATTGTCCTAAGAAACTCATGAAATCCTTGGGCATAAGAGAAAAAAAAAATCTCATAACTCTCTAGTCAACGTATTTAGCAAGTGTGTACTGATGTGCTGAACATCTGACAATCAAATGATTAGATGTTATAGAACAATTTAACCAACATTTCTTTATGGTATATGTCCAAACAATAATTAAACTAAATAACTAGAAAAGAACAAGTCAAACACCATTTTTTGCTTTTGTTTGTTCCTATACACCACCCTGTTCATATTTTGGCATGAACATATCTCAAATAGTGTGCTTAATTTTTATAATATTGTGGAAAACCCATTGAAGATAGGAGAAAAAATACCTGTGATGATGTGAGTGAACCTCGGTTGTGATGCCTACAATGCTGCGAGTGAACCTAGGCTGTCATGCCTGCGATATTGAGCTGTTGTAGGTAAGGGTGAGCAAAAAAAGGTTTAGAAGAACGAGAAGGAGAAATTTAGTTTTCTCAAATCATATCCACTTTTGATATCTCAGATCTTGTTTGTATCCAGATTTTGTTTCTTATGGATTGGATTATCCATTTTCTTCAAAAATTTGAATTTGAAAATTCAGTTGGCCTTAGGTTACGGACTTGGCTGTTATATTTGGATTTTTTGCTCACCCCTACTTGGAAGGAAGAGGAAAGAGGCTGGAATAGGACAAAGGCCCAATGATTAAACTCTAATAGTGAAATAATATTTAATTAGGTATGGAGCAACAAAGACAAATTGCTATAGAACAAGCAAGGTAGAAAAGAAACAGTAAAATTGAGAAAAAGCTTGTGTGCATATAAAGCAGAATATGGAAATTGGTGACTGGTTGAAAACTTTCTTTTATTTTCAATTCTTCACATTGGTATCTGGCATGGTACGCATAATTTATTTTTATGAAATTTATAAAATATAAGATTTATAATGTAGGAAAAAAATTTTAAATATATGTTGAAAGAAATTTATAAAAAACTAGAGTGACATACGTCATTACTTAAGGAAAAATAAACTAAAAGATTAAAATAATAAGTTTGGTCTAGTTTTTTTTTTAATTTTCTTAAGAAAAATATTAAAAAATATAAATAAGTTGATTCAAATGTGTAACGCCCCGAATTTTGGTAATATAAATTATCGATGTTTATATGTGTGAGAATGAGTATTGGAACATGCACTCAAGTGCGTAATAAT
This sequence comes from Abrus precatorius, assembly GCF_003935025.1. Lineage (NCBI taxonomy): Eukaryota > Viridiplantae > Streptophyta > Magnoliopsida > Fabales > Fabaceae > Abrus > Abrus precatorius. The sequence goes on along the minus strand of NW_020874373.1, from coordinate 9,818,256 downwards.
GATGTTTATGTGTATTAAGTATATGGAAGTGTCTATTTATGTGTGCATGACTGGATTGGGCTGGAAATAGGCTAAGTGCTGGTGTAGGGCATTCTCGCTGCAGCGAGAGATGTCTCGTTGTAGCGAGAGGACCCTGGGTGAAAGGCATGTGTTTGTTGCCTTCTCACTGTAGCGACAGAGTGACAGTTTAGGGTGCATTTTCTGGGTGCAGTCTCGCTGTAGTGAGATTCTGTAAAAACTGATATGCAGTTTTTTCTAAGATTTTTGCTATGACAACAGAGGGTGTCGCTACAGCGAGAATTTCTCGCTGTAACGAGGCTGTCACGATCTAAGGGGTTTTAAAAAGGAGTTTAAAGATTTGAGATTCATTTATCAAATTCCCTCCTAAATCTCTTTAATCCTCTCGATCCAAAGTCCTATTCCACCGATTAATTGCCTCTAAAGCCGTTCAGGAGCTTGTTTGAAGGTTGAATTCGTGTGGAAAACACTTGGAGGTGAGTTTTAATGGTTAGGGTTCCATTTCTCATCTACTTTTCTCTGTTCTGGGTTTCCTTGGGTTCTCATGGAGTTCTTCCATGTGTTTTAGGCCGCAATTTGTGTACAGAGCACGTCCGTGGTTGAATCCGAGTGTAGGTCTTCAATCCAAGGTAAAAGGGAAACTCTACCCTACTCTATTATGTGTGATTGTTGTTGTTGTGCTGAAAATTGTGTTATGGCTGAGTTAGAGGGTATAAAATTTGCTAAGAAATATAATGTAGGCCATGTGCCGTGATATGTGAAGATTATGTTTATTTATCTATATTTGATGAATGTGGATTGTATATTAAATGTTGTGTGATAGAATAGGAGCTTATATGCCGAGTATTGTGAACAGGTATGAGCACTTATGCCGTATATTTGAATGAATATTGTGAACAAATGTGGGCCCGAGGGCAATGTAATATAGATAAATATTGGCTACGTGCTATGTAATGTGAAATGAATGTGAGTCTAGTGTCATGTATTTGAATGCAATGTGGGCTGTGTACCGTGTGTAAGTATGATTATTGTATGCGTGAATGAAATATATGTAAATGGGCGTGTTAGCGCCGTTATAATGTGTTGTGAATGGTTCAGCGATACACTTGGGGTGTGAAAGATGAGGACGGTAGAAATACCTTGAGGAAGGGAGAGTGGTGGTGACAAGAACTGTGGAACGGGTGCACTACGGGTCACACACTCTCTTCTTGACTAAACCTCTGACCAGTGACCACTATCTTTGCTAAACGACCCGTGACTGCCCACGTGGTATCCGTGAGGCGGAGGTAACCGGCAACCATTCATGGTGTAAATCTGTTATTACAGTGCCACAATGAGTGTGGCTGGCATGCGTATGCACGAGTTTATAAATTGTACTTATGAATGTTAAATGTTGCCGATGCCGTGAGTACATCGGTGTTAAATTGACATAAGCTGTGTGATAATGCTATCTATGATTGTATTTGTTCAATGTATTGGAAAAGTGCTGGAGGTGAGACTCTATGTTGATTGTGTGTTTTGGATAGTATAGAGTACTCACTCTTACATTCATTTTTCAGGTAATCAAGACGATCAGCACCGGACTCAGTGAAGGAGAGATGAAACTGCTATAGAACTTAGGATATTATTTTGAAAACTATTGTATTTAAATAAGTGCTGTAGCAACTGCTTGATGTAATTTGTAACCATCTTTCTTTATTTAAAATGTTTGATGAAACTTTGATTGAAAATGAAAATTTTCTTATTTCAAAAATTTGTGAAATTTCTTATTTATTGAAATTAAATTTAAGGTGTTACAAAATGTACAATAACTTAATTGAAAATATAGGAGTAGATTATTTATTTAAGGGATGACTTTTTTTAAAAAAAGTAATGTAAATAAAAATATGTAAACAATAAAGATTTGAGAGGGAAAATAAAAATTAATATAAATTAAAGAATTAAAAGTAATTATTTTGAGAATATAAATAATGAAATTTGAGAAGAAAACACCACACAAATAATATTTTATTACTTATGAAAAAAATAAAGAGAAACTTCCACACATATGTTGTTATTTGACTTTTAGTTTTGCATTTGTTCATTGTGACAAGAATTAGGGAACGAATAATCAATAAATGTCACTGAGTGGAACATGATAAGTCCATAATTTTATTATTTTATGGCTTATATTTTTATAATTAGAGCATGTTTTATGGAAGTTTTTCACTAGTTTTAATATTAATTTTTGCACTTAGGCATAAGAGAACTATCGGTGTATTTTGAGAATATTCTGAGTAAAAATTAAATAATTTTAGCTAGTCTTGCACTTATGGATGATCATGCTTTACACTTGGTATGGGCATGCTTCATTGTCTACTACAACCATGCCGAATGGATTTGTGTTCATAATTTAAATTCAAAATTCAAATTCAACAGAAGTTTTGATCCAAATTCATATTTGAAATTCAAAAAAAAAAAATTGATTGAGATTCTGATTTTAGATACAATCATTCAAAAAGGTATAACATTACATGATCATTGGGTATTAATAGATTAAGTATAGGTGGTTGGTAAATACTAAAAAATCTAATATGGGAATTAAACTAAAGAAAATATAGAGGGGCGTAAGAGGTGAAACCCTATGCCCTAGGATTTTCTCATCCAATTTCTGTCAAAAACCTTCTTTGTTTCTTTTAAACTAAATTTTGAATTTAAATTCTTTGTGACTTTTAATTCATTACACACCATCTTTGTTTAAACAATTGAATTAAGGTGTTCTTGGTAATTCAAAATAATCCTTGTGGGACGACAACTTGGAAACTTAATTTTTAAAATCCTTCATCGATGGGTACACTTATCCACGAACAAGTTTTTGGCATCGTTACTGGAGATTTATTTTCAATATTAAAGAAAATCGAGTATTTAGTTCATTTAAACATTTTTTTTATTTTGTTTTATGCTCACTCGTTCTAAACCTATTGCAAAACTCGCTTTGGATATTGAAATTGATAGTTGCACGTAGGCTAAGAAATGAGTGCTAAGAAAAGAAAAAGATGACAGAAGAACGATAAGTTTTAGAGTACATGACACTCACTGCTGAAGGTGATGTCAAGAGTATTGTCGCCCCCGATATAGAGGCCAACAACTTTAAATTAAAGTCAGCCTTGATCAATCTAGTCCAGAACTCTACACTGTTTTCGGGGCAACCTGACGAAGACTCCCACCTTCATTTAAAAAAGTTCCTCCGACTCACTAACACTATCAAATACAGTGATGTCACCAATGATGTTATAAGGTTTCACCTTTTTTTATTCCTTGTCACGGAAAGGGTGAACGCATGGTTCAATCACAATGTAGGATAGCCTAACCCAGTAGTTTTTGGCCAAATATTTTTCACCATCACTCTCTGCGAAGTTGATGACACAGATCTCCAATTTCAACAATATGAATGAATCTCTATTCAAGACGGGGGAGCGCTTTGAAGAACTTTTAAAAAGATGTCCACATCATGGTTTCCCTTGGTGGAAGCAGATGCAAATTTTCTATTCTAGACTCTCGTCTTCCAATAAGGCCACAGTTAATGTAGTCGCTCGAGGAGCCTTTCTAGGCAAAGGGCTAACTGTGGCCTACACATTGATAGAAAAGATGGCATCTAACAATTTTCAAAGGCATGCAAAGCATTATAGACGTAAAAAAAAAAGAAACCACTCCAATCTACCTAGCAGAAAGCAGCGACTGAATAACAAGTAAGCAGAAAAATTTGTCAAAACAAATAGAATTCTTGGTATGGGCATAGGATCCATCAGCAAAACTTTTAGAGACTGAGAAGGCTAACTTCTTGGACAACAATTACAATTTGGAATGGCGCAATAAACCTATAAATTCATGGGAGAATGGCCCAGAAGGTCAAAATTCAAATGTTTATCGCCCTCCCTATATGCAATATCAGGAAGCAAGGCCAGAAAGGAGAAAACCCTCACCCTTTCAATTGGAACAAATGATTTCAAAGCTTGAGTCTTAGATGAAACAACAAAGCCTTCAGATAAAGCAACAAGTCTAAACAATGGATAAGAAGTTCTCAGAAATAAGTTTTCATACGTCTGAAATAAAGTCACAAGTGGAACAACTTACAGTTTGCTGACTCAAAGAGCGTTAGGAACACTGCCCACCCAGCTTGAGCCTAACCCTAGGGAGCATGCCAAGGCAATCACACTGAGGAACGAAAAGATATTGTTGGAAAACATGCCAAAATCGCAGTACAGAAACACAAGCACGTCAATGCTCATAGTGCAATACATCCATGCTAAAAAAACTGGCACGCCCGTGCTTACTAAGAAGCACAACCATGTCTCAAAAGAAGCACGACCGTGCTTCACTGATGTGCATGCCCAATTCACAAGCACGCCCATGCTCACCCCTATGCATGACCATGTTGACATTGCAAAGACAAAAATCCCTTTTTCGAATAGGCTCAAGAGCAGTCAGAAAGACCTATAATTCCACAAATTTTTTGAAATCTTGAAGAAGTTGCACATCACCATACCTTTTGTGGAGGTTACCTCTCAAATGTCCAAATACGCCAAGTTCCTAAAAAAGATATTGACTAACAAGGAGAGGTTGAAGGAAATCAAAATTGTGAGGTTTAATGAAGAATGTTTTGCAATTCTTTTGAAAGAACTATCCCAAAAACTCAAAGAACTAATAAGTTTTATTATTCCTTGTATTATAGGTAGCTCTTATTTTGATAAAGCCCTCTGTGGTTTAGGAGCTAGCATAAATCTAATGCATCTCTCTGTTTTTAGAAGGTTGGGTATATAAGAACTCAAACTTACCTTTATTTCTTTATAGTTAGCGGATCAATCTATCACTTACCTAAGGGGTATAGTAAAAGACGTTTTGGTAAAGGTTGACAAATTCATCTTCTTTGCAAATTTTATTGTGTTAGACATGAAAGAGGATAATGAGGTTCCCATTGTGGACATCCAACAAGAGAAGCTTACATTAAGGCTAAACGATAAGAAATTTATTTTTAAAGTTTTTTATTCTCTTAAACACCCTTTTAGTTTTAACTCATGTAATTTTATTTATATTTATGAGCATTTTTCTTCTTTAGACTCTATGCAGTTAATAGATAGGTTGAGGGATGATATTCTAGAGAAAATCCTCACCCTTAGAAGAGATGTTTTAATGGAAACAGAAGAGGTAGTAGATGAAATCTTAGCTTTGAAGAGCAGGAATCAAAGTCAGTTGGCACCTAGGCATTTTGAAATCTTGAGAGCACGAGACATTCAAATTCTCAAACCATCAATTAAAGAACCTCTAGAATTATAGCTCAAACCCCTTCCCTCTAATCTTACATATGTTTTTCTATCTCCTTCCTCTTCTCTATCTATAATAATTTCTTCTAAATTAACAGGTATTATAGAGGAGAAGTTGATGAGAGTTTAGAGAGAGAATAAAGAAGCCTTTGGGTGGAGCATTCTTGACATCAAGGATCTTAGCCCTTCCATTTGCACCTACCAGATTCACTTGGAGGAGAAATTCAAGCCTAAAGTTCAACCCTAAAGGAGATTTAACCTTGGTCTAAAAGAACTAGTGAAAAAGGAGGTAATTAAGTTATTGGATGCTGGTATTATTTTTTCTATTTCTGATAACCCTTAGGTGATTCCTATGCAGGTTGAATCAAAGAAAAGAGAAAACACAATTACGGAGAATGAGCAACAAAAACTTATTGTTGTAAAGAAGGTAATTAGGTGGCAAATATGCATAGACTACAGGAAGTTTAATAAGGTCACCCAGAAATACCACTTCCCTCTTTCCTTTATTGATCAGATGTTAGAAAATTAGTTAGGCGTGAGTTCTATTGTTGTTTGGATGGTTATTCGGGTTATATACAAATACCTGTAGCACTAGAGGATCAAGAGAAGACTCCTTTACATGCCCTTATGATACTTTTGCGTATAAACGGATGTTGTTTGGTTTGTGTAATGTCCCCACTATATTTCAAAGATGCATGATGACTCTATTTTTTTATTTAGAAAATTGTATTGAGATTTTTATGGATAATTTTTCTGTTTATGACAACAATTTTGATAATTGTTTGCATGGCCTTAATTTGATTTTTCAAAGATGTAGAAAGGCTAATTTGGTTTTAAATTGAGAAATGTGTCAATTTATGGTTGATGAGTGCATTGTTTTAGGGCATAAGGTTTCCAATAAGAGTATAGAGGTAGACTCTACTAAGGTAGAGGTTATTGCTAAACTTCCCCTTCCCACATAGGTTAAATTTGTTAGGAGATTCTTGAGGTATGCAGGGTTTTGTAAGAGGTTTATTAAAGATTTTTTAAAAATAGCAAAATCTCTTTCTGATTTGTTGGCTAAGGGTATAGAATTTAAATTTGATGATGCCTTCTTATTTGCTTTTAATACCCTTAAAAGTAAGTTAATTGATGTCCTTATGGTTATTTCTCCTTATTGGTCGTTACCTTTTGAACATGTGTGTTGTTAGTGATACAGTTATAGGAGCAGTTTTGGGCCAAAGGATGGACAATATTTTTCAAGCCATTTATTATGCTAGTAAAACTTTGGATGGAGCACAACGGAACTACACCACCATTAAGAAGTAGATACTAGCCGTGATATTTGTAACACTTTAAATTTAATTTTAAATAAATAAATTTCGCAAATTCAGAATAATAATAGTTTCAAAATATTTCGAAATAGGGAGAGGGTTACAAGTTTATATCAAATGACTGCTACAGGACCATTTCTAATACAACAATCTCAAAATAACATCCTAAGCCTTATAGCAGTTTCATCCAACCCTTCACTGAATCCGATGCTGATTGTCTTGATTACATGAAAATTGAATGTAAAGGTGAGTACTCTATACTACCAAGCACACAAACAAGTATAGAGTCTCACGTTGCACATAATTCACATTATTTCTAATACACCTCACACAATATAATCACAAGCAGCATTATCACACATTTTATTTTCATTCATAACCGATACACTCATGGCACCAAAACATTCATACACGCGCACGCTCACTGCACGCAGCCACACTCACTGTGGCACTGTGATCACAGATTTTTACTATGGATGGTCGTCTGTTACCCCTGCCTCACGGATACCACGTGAGCAGTTACGGGTCGCTCAGCAAAAGTAGTGGTCAGAGGTCTTGTCAGAAAGAGAGCGTGTGGCCCGTGGTGCACCCGCTTCACTGTCGATGTCACCACCACTCTCTCTTCCTCAAGGTATTTCTACCCTCCTCCTCTTCCAGACTCCCAATATATCGCTGAACTATGCACAACACATTACACTGACGTTAATCATGCCTCATTCACCCATATTCCAATATTTATTCTCAGTATACGGCACAAAGCCCACAGTCATGCATAATACACGGCACTAGGCCCACATTCGTTTTATAGTGCACGACACAAAGCCCATATTCATGCATATTACACGGCCCTTGGGTCCACACTTATTCACAATATTTATTCAAATATACGACATAAGTACCCATACTCATTTACAATACTCGACATACATTACCCTTATCCTACACACGACATTTTATATATATATATATATAATCCACATTCATTAATCTCGGGCAACCACACATTCTCTCATCCACACACATAATATTCACTTCTCATGGCATATGGCTTACATCACATTTTACAACAATTTTCTACCCTCTAACTCAGCCACATCACAATATTCAACAAAATAACGACAAATCACATACAATAGAGTAGGGTAGAGTCCCCCTACCTCGAATTGAAGACCCACATGCAAATCAACCCAAGGAAGTGCTCCCCACACGGATTTCGTTCTAATACACGAAAAAATTTCATGAGAACCCAGAGAAATCACGAAAACAGATACAAGGGATGAAAAAACCAAAACCGTAACCATTATAACTCACCTCCAAGCGTTCCCAACACGAATTCAACCTTCAATCTAGCTTCTGATTGGCTTTGGAGGCAATTTAATTAGTGGAATAGGGTTGTGGTTTGAGAGAATCGAAGAAATTTTGAAGGGAAGGTGAGAAATAACATTTCTCGAACCATAACCCCCTTTAAATCCTCTTTTAGTCGCGACAATCTTGCCGCAGTTGGCTGTAGCGACTCCCTCCCTTGCTACAGCGAAAAATTCAGACAAAACTGTACTCTGGTGTTTGCAAAATCTCATTAGTGAGACTGCACCAAAAAATGCAGCACAAACTGCGACTTTGTCACTACAGTATCTCTCGCTACAGCGACAAGGCGAAAATTTTATCCTTCTCTCCTAGTGCCTTCTCACTACAGCGACAAAGGCACAGTTTCATGCTTCACGCCCAGGGCTCTCTCGTTACAGCGAGAATGCCCTGCAGCAACATCCACACTTAACCTGCACACACACACACACACACACACACACACACACACACACACACACATATATATATATATATATATATATATATATACACACTTTAATAATTAAACGATATTACAAAAATTTGGAGCGTTACAATATTTGCCTTTGATAAATTTCGTCCTTATTTGACTATGTTTAAAGTTATTGTTTTTACTAACCATTTTCCTTTTAGATATTGGATGACTAAATAAAATGTTAAGCCAAGAATTATCCGATGAATTCTCTTGCTACAAGTGTTTGATGTAGAAATTCGAGATAAAAAGGAGAGTGAGAAACTCTATTATTGACCACTTATCTAGATTAAGGAAACATTCCCTATTTAGAGGATTTTTTATGTTTCTGGAGCACCTTAGTATGCGAATATAGTAAATTTCTTGACAGGAAAAGTATTTCTCCATGACCTTTCATCCTCACAAAAAAGGAAGTTTTTATGTTATGTTAAATACTATTTGTGGAAAGAGTTTTATTTATTTAAGGTATTTGAGAGTATTTTGATTGGGACGTGTTCATGAAAGTGAATTTATTTCTTTCTAATATTTTACAGTAATAATTTTTGAAAAATTAAAGCTGAATAAAAATAATAATGAAATACACATTCGTATATATTTTTTTGTTATAAAATAATATTTACCTTTTTATTAACTATTTTTCTCAATTTAATATTAATATTTATACCCGTGTAATCAATGTATAATCAGTGGCATAAATTATAATTTTTAAGTTGATATTTTTAATTATAATCTATGTATTTATAACATAATTTTTTTATTAAAATTGTCATATGAATTTGTTTGGAAGGTTTGATTTGTTAAAATTCTTTCAATTTATTGCTTTCATCAACTTATAATCTTTTATAATATAAAAAAACAAATAAAAATTTGACATTATATGAGAAATACTAAAATATAATAAAATTTACAAACAAGTGACAAATTATACTTATTTTTTTGCTATTACTTATGAAATATAATATAAAAATATATTTTATATTTTCCCTATTTACTATTACTATATTTAATATAAATTTTTCATAATTTATTAAAAATTAACATCCTTTTATATTTTATTTATTTAAAAATTTATAAGAAAATTCTAAAAATTAAAATTTAAAAGGTTTAAAACATGAAAAATCAATAAACATTTGCATGAAGTAAATTAAATGATGTAATTAAAGTAAATTAATTTCAAAATAAGTGAAAATTATCAAAATTAAATTAAATAATAAGAATTTAAAAACTTTAAAGAAAAGCCATGTGATTAATTTAATGAAAAATTATATTTAAACTTGAAATTTTTTCGTGCTTGTGGATTTTGTTTAGTAAAATATTTTTTAAATTTGATATCACTTTTAAATTTATTATTTGGTTTTTTTTTTACATAATTTTTCTATTGCTTTTTATTTCTTGTTTTATTTATCAAAAAACACAATGAGAAAGAAAAATATATTTAAAATAATCATATAAAAATAATAATATTTTAGCAAAATTATAAAAGTAAATAAAAATTTATACTCAAAGGATGAAATTAATAAAAAAATCGTTGCACTTCATAAAAATATAATAAAATCAAATTATAACTTAAAAAATGTATTGAAATTTTAAAAATACAAAAAACATAATCTAACAGAATACGTTTTCACTGACGCTATCAGAATCACTCATGTCATGTGACGACGGAAGGGAACACGTGAGGTGAGAGCGAGGCGGCCGAGACACAGAATAGGAAGGAAACACCTAAGCAAAATCCAACTCAAATTGAAACCCTAATTTTCAAATCCTCAATTATTAATTATTACGTCACTACTGTAATATAATTAAAGAATTTTAAAAATAATTTCAATCCGTAAACCTAATTTTAAGTAATTTTAATTAATATTTTTTTATAAAAGCATTTATTATATGAAAAATATAATAAATAAATAATTCGTCAATAAAAATTATTATTTTTAAGAGCTTCAAAATTAGTTTTTAAAATTGAATTTAACAAAACCTTCTTTTTTTAATTATCAAATTTGCTCCTTTTCACTCTCGTATCGAACCCACCCTCTCCTCTTTCTCTCTGCTCCTTCCTCCAAAACCCCTCTTTCTGGGTCACGGCTAGGGTTAGGGTTTTTCTACCTTCCTTATCGACTAGTCTTCTTCCACTTTCATTCGATCTCTTGCTTCAATTGAACCTTTTATACTAAGCTTTCGTTCTCAACCTTATTTACTTGAAGTTCATTTTTTATCCGGATCCCGACCCATGGATATCCGCAAGAGGGGAAGACCCGAACACAGCTTCAATATTAATGGCGGACTTAAGAAATCTAAGCAAGGTTTGATATTTAGCTTACGCGCTCTTCTGGGTTTCTCTATTTCACTTCGCTTTGGTTTCTGCTCTGAAAGCTGTTTGCTTTTCCTTTCTTGTGTTGTGTGCCTGTGAATGTAAATCGATGTCGTTTTTATTTTTTTTCTTTTTAGTACTTTCAAGTATTTCACTAAAACTTTTAACTTGTCAACACTGTTATGCTATGCTTTGGTGCTCACTGAGGAGGCAATTTTCTCTCTCACGCTTATGAACATACCTACAACTTTCGTTAGTTTGTTTCAGATTGGTCTGTTTTTCGTTATTTGGGGCAGTGGAAAACAAATCAAAGTGATTGTCCCCCATTTTAAAAACTTTGTTATGTTAGATAATGAATTCAGAACATGTGAACTTGTAAAATTTGTAAAATGTTGTCACTCAAAAGTAAGTACTTCTTAAAGTTGTTAACAGCTTTGGCATAAAGTGTACTAGATTAATAAGCAAGAAAATGTTAACTGAGAATAAGTAATAATGTTTTGCAACAGAAATGGAGTCCTTATCAACTGGTGTAGGAAGCAAATCGAAGCCATGTACCAAGTTTTTCAGGTTCTAATCTATTCCCATCTAAATAAATATTTCAAACTGCCATATTATCTATTCTTAATAATGTTATATAATAATTATTTTAAGAATTAATTGTTGAATTGCTGTAAAACATAATTCTGCAAATTAACTGGGTATTCGAAGCTATCATACAGGTACATACTGTTCTTTGCTAAACAAGTTGTAACTGAATTAACAGAGTACAAAAAGATAACTTGGTCGTGGATTTTAGTTGGCACTGAGACCACCATATCAATGATAAATTGATCATTCCACTTCAAGTTTACCTTACAGCGTTAATTAGAGTGTTTCCCTGTTAATTATGTTTAACATCAATTTTTCACCTTTAAGTGGATTCTGTGTATTGCTTATGAACCCACATTTCAATTGGTAAGCTATTAACAAACTAACATGAATCGAACTTCTATTGGTTTGGTCAGGTATGATGTCAAACCAATATACATGTAAATTTTAATGGTCTTGTACATTATGTTTTCTCGATCCAAACAATCAGTTTTTTTTTTTCATCTTTATAATATTTAACAAGAAACATTGTATCCATATATATGTGTGTGTGTATGAAACTTTCAGCTGGAAATAAGAGGAAATTTGATTCAATATATTTGTTTGTTAATTTTTAGTTAATCCTCCTTATTTTGATAGTTATTTTCTTCATAAGTTGTCTTTTTGCGAGCAAAGGATGGTGTCTTATTGAAACATTGGTGCTTTGGTTAAAGCTTGGTTTCATTGTTTATCTAAATCGATTTTGCTTTTCTGTTTGTTATTAATTTTTAGGGTGAAAACCTTGCATAGTTAGTATATGACCTTTGTCTTTCTATTCTGTTTGACTAAGAGCTCCTGCTGCATGTTTCGCCTTCAGTACTTGGTTTTCAATGTTAGTTTTTTCATGCAGTTAAATTTGGACCGACTGTTCTGAAACTTTTTTGTGACCCTTTCAGAGTGTATGAGTGGTAGATGTAGTTAAATTTGGATAGACTGTCCTACTTTAAACCCCCTTTCTTTATTTCCTGCTAAATAATTCACAAATTTCTTTCTGTATTACCTTGTTATACTTAAGGTGGAGATGAATTACTATGTTCACTTGCACCTTGTATAGAAAAGGGGAACTTGGTAATATTACTGCAATCATTAATAATACTCTGGTGTAATCTGACAGTGCCATATTTTTGTTCTGCAGCACTGCTGGTTGCCCATTTGGCGAGGGCTGCCACTTCTTACACTTTGTTCCTGGTGGTTATAATGCGGTTGCCCAGATGATGAATCTAACACCTGCAGCCCCTCCAGCATCAAGAAATGTTGCAGCCCCACCACCTGTACCTAATGGGTCCACACCACCAGCTGTTAAGACCCGCTTATGCAACAAGTTTAATACGGCTGAAGGTTGCAAATTTGGTGACAAATGCCATTTTGCCCATGGTGAATGGGAACTTGGCAAGCATATTGCTCCATCATTTGATGATCATCGCGCCATGGGACCGCCTGCAGCTGGTCGAATTGGGGGTCGAATGGAGCCTCCTCCTGGTCCTGCTTCAAGTTTTGGTGCCAATGCCACTGCCAAGATTAGTGTAGAAGCTTCCTTGGCTGGAGCAATCATTGGGAAAGGTGGTGTGAACTCAAAACAGATCTGCCGGCAAACTGGAGCCAAACTTTCGATCCGAGAGCATGAATCTGACCCAAATCTAAGAAATATTGAACTTGAGGGGAGTTTTGAACAAATTAAGGAAGCAAGTAACATGGTAAAGGATTTACTGTTGACCCTGCAAATGTCTGCACTGCCTAAAACAACTGCCGGGGTTCCTGGGGCACCTGCCCCCCATGGAAGCAACTATAAGACGAAACTGTGTGAAAATTTTGCAAAAGGATCTTGTACTTTTGGAGAACGATGTCACTTTGCACATGGAGCTGCTGAATTGCGTAAATGAGGAATATGAAGTTTCGCTTAGGTGCAGTAGCCAGGGTTATAATTATTATTATTGTTGTGCATTGCTACTTTAGTAGTACTGACAGGACTTCTGATGTTAGTTTTGTTGTTGAGTTTCTTTAAATAACTACTCTTGTTTTTCAATTGCAACTTTCGCTTATATCATGAAACTGGAGTTCTCTTTAGCACTTACTTGGAATTGCATGTTTGGGAAAGCTTTTTTAATGGTAAATTATCACTTATTTTTAAAACCCCTTTCAGGAAATTGTTAAAAATAACTATTTTTTTCACAATAAGTTGAACTAAACATTTACGAAGATGTGTGACAATCCTGTATTAATCGTGGAGTTTAGAAAGAACATATGAAAAATTCATGCATATAACCTCATGCAAGATTCTCTTATTTTATGATAATAAAAAATGTTAGTAATAGAGAATATTGATAGTATTTTTAACCTCCCCTCCCCCATTATTTTTTACGAAATTATTATGAAGAGATGTGCCTATAATTTAATGGATGAATTAGTTAGAGAAAAAAAAGGACATAAACTAGGCGAATATGCACGCTTTATTCATTGCAAGTTGCGCATAGGCTACATTCACAGTGCACAGAAAACTATTGTGCATTAGTATCTTATGATATACAGTCCATAATTGTAATATTTAAAAAAAATAAATAAATAGTAAGATTAATTCAATCTTTCACAAAAACTTTTCAAATTTAATTGTAATCCGTGGTATTGTTTGCAATGAAATTTCAACAATAACTATGTATTGTTGAACGTAAGGATGAATATAGGTTGGGCTGAAGTAGGCTTTCTAAGGCCTAAATATTTCTAAATTTAATGTTCAAGTTTGGTATATTTACTTGATATGGACTAGTTTTAAGGGTTAGTGCAAATTTTAAAAATTGAACTTCTATTTAAAAGTTTACTCTATCTTAAGCTCTTCTTAATAAGTTTTAAAAAAGAAATCTCTAAATACATTATCAAACCTAAACTTACATGTCAATCACTAGACTCAAGTCTTAAAAATATATATATAATCTCAATATTACATGATTATCATGAATACTATTATTGTTAATTATGTTTATGTCAATTAAGGTTTTTTTTTTCGGTCTTGTCAATTAAGGTATTTAAATTGAATAAACTTTTCAGACCTGTCCGATATAAGATAGTCCACAGGATCTTAACATTCCTATTTTTGAGTTGAAAATGTCTGTTGTGGTTCAATTGAGAAATTATCTTTCTAAATAGGTTCTTTATTTAGTTGGCAAGAATTTCAATGGGAGTCCTTATGCTTTGTGACTTGTGCATTTCCTATTGACAGGGGGTTGAGTGGATTGATGATATCTTCTTGAATGACCCTCTTTTTATGGCTATTTTGGAAAAGGTGAGCTTTGCAAATGCTATTTAAAGTGTCTCTACGATTATCTATACATCAACACGAAGGTTTAGAATTACTTATTCAATGCTAGACTAGCTCCTCTCATACTTTTACTAACTCTTGGGAAGAGTTCCCTCCCATGCTTGAGGACATAACACAGTAGCCCCAACCAAAAAGAAGAAACTTAACTTTAGCTATCAGCACAAATCAATGGGCTAATAGAGGGCAATGTACGAGTAATGCAGGACACTCGAGGAAATTCAGCTGAACCGCATAAGCAATGTCACACACTTGAGTTAAGTGACGTATTCCTTTGTTCCACCCAATCCGAACAGCCAAGGAAATTGCATTCTAATGAATCCATTTCCAAACATGTTAACTGCAATGACTTTCCCACCTTCATCCATAATTTGTCACATAATCAAAGCAAATAGAAAGATGAAACAGATTTAATATTAATTAAATTGCTAAAATTATATAAATGTGAACGATTGTTTTCTTTTGTAATTGTTGTGAGTAGTATTGTTCTATTAGTATTTATTTAAATATTATTCTTATTTGATAACATGAATATTTGTGCCATTAGATCAAAACAATTCAAGAATTTATACGTTTCAAATGCGATTTTAAATTTGATCTATTTTTCTAATCATTAATGAAAAGAAGGGGGTGAAAGTCATTTTGATATAATAATTACCATAAAATAAATCAAAGTGAAATGATTGTTTATTTTTACACAACCATAGTTTTATTTATTAATTAATTGAAATTGAAACAAAGTGATACAACTTCAAGACACATAATGCCTTGTCTCCACGTAGAAGCGAAAAGACTACTGTAAAACCACACCAAACTCTCCATAATAAAAATGAAGAGAAAAGGAGACAAACATGAACGCAAACCATACCCCTAATTATATTAGCTAACCCTCTTTTTCTTTTATCTTTTTATGAAACCCTTTTTTCTTTTTCTAACTGTTGCTTATAAAAGACTGATGATATAATCATCGTTATTTAACTGTAAGTACCCCCAGTCCCATATCCATACTCATTTGGGTTTCCCCCCACACGGGTATTATGGGCTGTAGCTGTCCCACCCGGGTCTCTATTGGTCCCAATGGGCTGTGAGCCCACCACTCCTTCGGTGACATGGCCCGTGGGCTGCCCAGTTCCATGACCTGGCACTGCCGATGTTTGGTGGACCCCCATGGGCTGTCCATATTCTCCTGTGGTGGAGTATGTGGCGGTTCCAGTCCCAGTCCCGGTTGTGTAATGGCCCTGACCCATGTGACCCGCCGTGGCCGACTGCTTCGCCGCCGCGTTGTGCTCACGCGCCGCCTGCTTATCCAGCTCCGCCTGGTTCATCCTTTCATCTTTCTTCTGGGTTGCCATCTCCTTTTGGAGAGGATCGCGTGCCCTCATTCTGTCTGTCTGGTTAAGCACAAACACATTCATTAGTCCTATAAATTATGTGTACGTTAACAACTCATAAAAAAGGAAATTACCCGCGTTCTGAAAAAGTTCAAGTCTGACTGTTTAATATTAATTTTATTATCATGGTATATTATTCAGAAATTAATCAAATGTTTATTCAATATTCTTTTAAAATAATAAAATATGCTATGAAGTTAAGTATAAATAAACAGTCCCATAAACTATATCAAAGAATTATTAAAAAGAAAAAAACGTATAAAATCATAAAACACTTTTATAAACGGATAATAAACTTTTCAAAGAAGTCATAATGTATAATTATAACAAATGAGTAGATAAAAGAAAAGAATACCTTTTCTTGGACGGTGGCCTTGGTCTTCTCCATGCCAGACTTGGCAGAAGCACCAACGTTGGCAGCGGTTTCCTTCATGGCTTCTCCTGCTTTCTTTGCACCCTGCATTTTCAAGGATCGATTCTTTCTTTCTTTCTTTCTGTTCTACTTTTAGGTTAACTCTATCTTCAATGCTCATGCACTGCATTCTACCAAATATATAGATTTAGGTCCTACGCTACCTTCTACACACGTGTCAATTTGGAGTACGCGTGGCATGTTTCTGGGGGCTATTGGGCTATTCATCTTACACGTAACTGCCGCGTGTCTGCTCACAACGAATTGAAAACACCGTGGCACTTAGGAAGTTGGAAACACGTGGCAAACAACCACTCGTACAGCGCTTGTACTCGACTCTACTGTCTAGATATTATAGTATACAAAATATTTATATTATTATTATATTTAAATTTAATTATTTTTTAATTTAATTTAATAGATTTTATAAGAAAGTTTGTATATGAAATTTTATTGTATAAATACTAAATCAAATAACCAAACTATTCTCTAATTACAAAATAATGATAATTTATGTTTAAATGATTGTTAAACTAGGGTGATAAATAAATGTATTTTATTGTGAAATTAAAAAAAAAATTAACGCTCTAAAATTATATGTATTACTGTAACATTCAAATCACTAAATAAGTCTATTAAATATCTAAAATATTATCATATTAAATAACTATATACTATTTTAATAAATAATTAGTTCTTAAAATTTTAATCTATCAACAAAATAAATTTTTTTAAAAAAATTATTTATCTTCCTTATATCTTTGGTTAGGTACAATTTGAGTTGTCCAATTTTTTCATTACTTGAATAAAAGAAGAAGTGAACAACCAAGAAGTGTTAATGAGAAATGACAATTCAACCAAAGTGTGTGATCAAAGAATAGTAGAGTTTAAATTTTGCATCAAAAAAGAAGTTAAACTTGATAAATATACTTTATGTTTCAAATATAAGGAAGAAATTAGTCTCTGCTAGTCTCTTGTATAAGAGAAGATTCAAAATTGTGGTGGAATCTGATAAGATTATCTTGCTTAAGAATGACATATATGTAAGAAAAAGATATTATACTTAAGGCATGTTCAAATTTAGTATTGATAATTAAGTGAATGATTCTCAGTATGTTGTTGATTTTTGTGATTTATGACATAATAGATTAACATATTGAAATTATAAATCAATTGAATATATGCAAAAACATAATTATATTGATCTTAGTGATAAAGATTTTGATAAGAAATGTGAAATTTGTATACAATCTAAAATTACTAAGAAATATTTTCATAAAGTTGAAAGGAATACACATTTACTAGAACTAATACATAGTGATATTTGTGAATCAAAAGAAAATATTACTAGAAGAGGAAAAAGGTACTTTATAACCTTTATTGATAATTGTTTTAGATTTACTTATGTGTATTTGATAAGAAATAAAGATGAAGCATTTGAAATGTTTAAGAAATATAAAATGGGAGTAGAAAATATGCATGATAACAAAATAAAGGTTCTTCATAGTGATAGAGGTAGATAATACTTCTCTAATGAATTTGATAATTTTTGTGAATTACATGAGATTGTGCATGAATGTTTTGCTTCATATACTACGCAACAAAATGATTTAGCAGAGAGAAAGAACAGTACCTTAGTCGACATGGTTAATTGAATGCTATTAAATGCTAAGGTACCTCGTAATCTATTGGGTGAGGCACTATTGATGGCATATCATATTCATAATAGGATACTGTCAAGAAATAGAAAGGTTTCTCTATATGAAATATGAAAAGGAAGAAAATCAAACTTAAATTATTTAAAAGTGTGGGGTATTTCTTCATATGTCATATAGAATTTTGGACTTAGTGTCCAACATAGTCGTTGAATCAAGGGAGGTAGAACTTATTTCAATAAATTCATTGGTGATTCAAATCCTAGTTTGGAAGACCCCCAAAAGAATAAAGAAGATTTTCAAGAAGCAATCATAAATCAAGGCAATAAAAGACTAAGTAACAATGAATTAATTGAACCAAGTAGAAGCCAAAGAGTGAGAATAGAGAATGACTTAGGTCCAGACTTTATTTTTTCTCAGGCTATAACTTTTTTGGTTGAAGGATTCACAAAATCCTTATTGTTCTAAGTGTAGAAGGTGATCCTCAAACATTTAAAGAGGCAATGGCCTCTAGAAATTATGCCTTTCGAAAAGAAGCGGCAGATAATAAAAAGAACTCAATATTATCTAATAATACTTAGATTTTAGTTGATTTGCCTCAAGGATCAAAGGCTATAGGATGCAAGTGGGTATTTAGAAGAAAATATGATACAAATGGTTCACTACAAACCTTCAAAGCAAGGTTAGTAGCAAAAGGATTTAGACAAAATGAAGGTCTAAACTATTTTGATACCTATGCACCTATGGCAAGAATGACTTAGGACTCTTATAGCATTAGCATCCATTTATAAGCTTCATGTGCATCAAATGGATGATAAAATTATTTTTTCTAATGGAGATCTTAATGAAGAAATTTATATGAAACAATCAAAAAGCTATGTGCTACACGAAAATGAAAAGAAAGTTTATAAACTTGTTAAGTCTTTATATGGGTTAAAACAGGCGTCTAAGCAATGGTATGAGAAGTTTGATTCTATAATATTATCAAATGGCTTTTCACATAATAGTGTAGATAGATGTATATACTCCAAATTTACAAAGAATTATGGAGTAATAATCTATATGTATATGGATGATATGCTAATATTTTGGACGAATTTAGAAGGGATTCATTAAACAAAAGAGTATCTAACTTCTAAATTCAAGTTGAAGGATTTGAATGAAGTAGATACAATACTATGCATAAAGGTGTTTAAACACAACATCGACTTTATTTTAAGTCAATCTCATTACATCACAAAGATATTAGAAAAGTTTGAGCACCTTAAAATTAAAGAATCCAATACACCATAGGATCTTAATTTTAAAGTAGAAGAAAGCATGAGGAGACCTGTAGCATAATTAGAATATGCAAGTGCTATAGGAAGTTTAATGTATGCAATGCATTGCACAAAATCAGATATAGCTTTTGCTGTATACAAACTATCAAGATTTACAGGAAAACTAAGTAATCAATATTGGAAAGGTATAACAAGAATTCTTGGTTATCTCAAGAAAAACTATAAACTTGGGATTATACTACAATAATTATCTTGCTGTATTGGTAGGTTATTCTAACATTAGTTGGATTAGAAATCTAAGTGATAATAAGTCCACTTCAAGATGAATTTTCACCATAGGTAGTGGAGCAATAAGTTAGATCTCAAAGAAACAAACATGTATTTCACATTCTACTATAGAAGTTGAGTTTATAGCTTTATTAGCCGCTGGTAAAAAAGCAGAATGGTTTAGGAATTTATTATATAATATAAAGTTGTGGCCATAACTAATGAATGTCATTTTGATCTTTTGTGACAGTGAATCAACCATGTCTCAAGCACATAACAAAGTTTATAGTAGAAAGTCTAGACGTATAAGCTTGAGACATGAGTATGTGAGGCAATTAATAGGAGATGGTATAGTTAGCATCACATAAGTAAAATCTTAAGGGAATTTAACAGACTCATTGACTAAAAATTTGTCAAAGGATAAGGTCAAAGAAACTACTAGTAAAATGAGATTAAAACCTATAATTTTTAAATTGTGGGAACCAAACCTTATTCTAGTAAAAACTAGTTTCAAAGTCTAATGGACAACAAGAAGTTATTTAACAATTAGAGCATTAAGATATAAGATTTAGTGTCATATATATATAATTAGGAGGGTGAGTTCAAACTCTTAATGGATTGATAACATTATTTATCAAAGGATTCCACCTATGTGAATATAGAAGTGGTCCCGCTTTAGTCGAGAATTTTAGAGGTTCTGTTCTCATAAGTATTCATGAGACCAGGATAAGTACATGGCCATAAAAGTACTTCAAATTAACAAATTCTTGAACTTGATAAGAAATACAATTTATGTGTGTGAAATTTTTGGTACTAATATAGAGAGCAAATACTTAATCAATTAGACACTTATTACTCTGTTAGAACCTTAAAGTTTACACTAAAAGAATATTTAATCCTTGTGATATATTCGTTATGCATAAATTGATTTTAAACTTGTAAAGTAGTGGGGGATTGAAATATATTTACAAGTTTGAAAGTAGATGATTTAAATAATTAGGAAAGATAAAATGATTATTAACCATGAACAAGTGTGTTAGTTCATATACAACGTCACATGGTATCTCTTAATTTTAAATACATGACTCTCAAGTGAAAAGATGGTCAGGAGGGTCTCTTAACCTTTTTTTTTTTTTTTTTTCTCATCAGAGTTATTTCACAAAGACTTGTCATGGTAAAAAAGAAGAATAAATAAGCACAATTTAGCGTATAATTGGATGCTACTTTTGGGAGGATGAATTGCTCCCAAAAAGGAATCTATTGATTCTCTCTCAATTGGTTGGACTCTTGGTGTGATGCGTTTAAATCATCAACTATAAATAATTTTCATTGTTAAACACGTAAAAAAAACTTTTAATGTGTATAACGTATGAGTTTGAGTGTTCTTAAAGTTCTAGTTTGACGAAGTTCAAGAGAAAATATATCTGAATTTGACATATTTTTTAGGAGATTATGGGTTTAAATAATAACATCAATATGATCAACCAATTTTCATTTTGAGTCCACTACTTAACAACATGGTGTAGAACTGTACGAGAGAATTTTCATGCTTGAAAACTGAATTATGCATAAATTACCTGACAAAAATTATTTATTACAAATTCTGTGTGATCATCTTAAAGAAATAAAGATAGAAGGAAAAAAAAGTTAAACTTGATTACTTTGAACTCGAAATTTATTTGCTTCTTTTCCTAAAAATAAAATAAAATAAATGATTATCTATTTTTTTTCATGTCTTTAAAAAAATATTACCAATTTTTTGTAGTAGCAAAAAATAAAAAGTGCAAACACAACTAAACATAAAAGAAATATTGATTTCACTTAAAACAAATCAATTAATAGTTTTTTTTTCATATAGATTTAATAAATTTTTTTTCATATGGATTTAATTAAAATGAAAAAGATTATTTCTATGGCTATAACGAGAAGCATGAACCACGTTGAGAAGCTGAGTTCCAACTACCAAGGAATGAGAGAGAGAAGTGGGAAGGAGAAATTTTGGTGTAAGTGATGGTTTAAGAGGTAGATTTGGTAAATAAGGGGAACCAGGTAGTGACATTTGTGGCTGGACACACCATCAGCAAGGAGGGAAGAGGTTGTCAGATATGGTAGTTGCTAACGATAATAAAAATTGATTACATTTATTTATAAACTTGAGGAAAAAGGTGTTACTAAATAACATAAGTGAATATTATTATGACATAAATTATTAGTTAAATCTTTACAAAATTAAAGATTAATATCTTTAATTTAAATATAAGAATTTTTTATTTTTAAAAATTCAAGATTATTTTATTTGGTACTTTATTTTAAATTTTTTTAAAATAAGTTTATCAAAAATATATTTATATTAAAACATACACTTGACTCCTACAATTATTAACATTTATAAATTAATTTTAAACTTTAAAAAAATCATGCTTGAATTTTTGTATGAATATTTTATTGCATATTAATCTTTATTGTTATAATATCATTAATAATACAAATTAAAATATAAATTTTTTAAATATATAAATTAATTTATAAATGAATATCAATTATATAGAAAAAATAAATTTTTTTAAAGTTATAATAGAACTTTATTTGAACTAAAGGTTTTTACATGTTTAAAGTACATTTGGGCTATTTTTCTGTAAAAACACAAGATAGAAGTTCACTTTTTGAAAAGTTAGGATTCTTATATAGTCTAAGTACATGCTTCAACTAAAAATTGTTATAACATAATTATAAGGGTTTTTTCTACTTTTCGACAAGTATTTATGAAAAAGTAAAAAATCAAAGAAATAATAAAATTTAGTTAAAAATAAAATGAATTTTTGAAAAGTTTTTAAATAAGATTATAGCTAAAGAAAAACATGATATTTTTAGTCAAAATAAAATAATATTTTTAATAAGTTTTTATATATATATAAAAAAAAAGGATGGCCTAAGAAATTTGATCTAGTTAAAAAGTGTGTAACACTTGAAAGATTTGTTAGTTGGTTTTATAATAGAAAACTATTAAACAAATTGACAGAATTAAAAAATAAAGTTATGAATAGATTTTTCAACATGTTTCTTTTATAGTCAATCCAATGTTGCTTCATAAGAAAGAGTTAAAGTATTTCAAGTTCAAAAGCATTTAAGTTTAAACGACAAAAATGTTTAAGAAAATGGTAAATTTATATTAAAAAAATAACTTAAATATTTTGAGAACGATCACTAGGGCTGAAAATCAATACACGTGATGAAGATATTAAATGACATGCAAAAACGATTATGAAAATAATTGTAATTTTAGATTAATATATTTTTAGATAATTAATAGAAATTATATTTATAAATATATATTTTTCATTATTTAAAGGTTATGAGTTTTAGTTGAAAAGACTCTACATAAGTTAGGTTCGATAACAAAAATAATCAACGATTTTCTGTATTAATTATTATTTAAGTTATACATATATATTTTAAAAGATTAATATCAATTCTAGTAATTTACCTTAACATTTTATTGATTTTGTTTACAATTTTTGTGTAGTTCTTCTTCTACTACTTTTTTTTATTTGCCTCTTTTTATGAAATTAAGTTAAAAATTATATTAACAACACATTATAAAAAAAATCGTAAAGAGAATATAAAATTTACTCATAATTATTATTGAATTTATTTGTTTACTTATAAAATTCATTATAAAGTGGACTAAATATATAATTAAATATTTTTTAATAAATATAAGAAAGTAATATAAAGTATTTAAATTATTTTAACATTAGAATGTTATAAAATAAAAACCTTTTAATACATATTTAAGGTAACATAATAAAATGTGAATAAATAATTTTTTTTTATTAAACCTATAATATTTAATATTATTAATATATTTATTTTTGTAAATTTTTAAATATTTTTTGTACAATCCATTTTATAAATTTAATTTAACAGTATAAATTTTTTTATATTATTATTTAATTATAAATTATCATTTTATTAATAAAATATATATTTTATAATATAATTTAATTAATTGATAATATAAAAGAATTAGACTCTTAACGTAATAAAGTTAAAATTTATATTTTTAACTATATATTAAAATGCTTAAAAAATATATAAAGAGTTATTCTAACATATTTTAAGGAAAACTTTGTTATATATAATAGTCTTTGTCCATTGAACAGAAATTCTTGCTGTCTAAACAAATAAATTATTTTATTAATTAATTTTGTATAGTGATGCTGCATTTAAAGTTCAAGAGAATATTGAAATTGAGGTTAAGTCAGTGGGTAAGAACTGTCAAGAATAGTCACGTGAGAAACACAGATATTTTGGGGGTGGGGGGGGGGGGGGGGTGTGGAAAGTACAATCTATGGCTGAGAGAGTAGGTAGGCATAGGAGTGGTGATTTACCAAAAGAGGGACAACTTTATTGAATGTGTATTAAACAAAAACTTTCTGCATTTTTATTAAAAAATAAATAAATAATTTTTTAAACTAATAAAAAATAATTATATTATAAATTTATATTGTATTTTAAAATATTAATTAGTCAAATTAATAACTTTTGTATTGAATGAATAAATATATGTATGAATAATAACTAAATGGTTTATAAACATAAATCTTATAATAAATATGAATATACAAAAGCAATACAATTTCTATACATGTATGGCCATTGGTTGTGACTTGTGGCAGGCTAAGAAACACGGGATTGAAAAGAAAGTAAAGAGTAACCCCTATTAAATATGAATGTTAAATGAATGAACAAAAGAAAAAAATTATAAAATAAAAAATACAGTATATTTATAATATTAAATACTATTATTAGTTTAATAAGAGTTGATTTACTGTATATATTCTTCACATGTTAAAAAAATTGATAAAATGTATAAAGTTAATGAGTATAATAATCATAAAGTAAAGGTTAGTGGAGTGAAGCACAAGTGGGAAGGTTCAAATAGCGAATAGGGATCGCCATTTGCGAAAGGACATGTTAAAAAAAACTTGATGGGCCCACCTGCATTGGACCGAAGCTGCACTTGCAGGTCTCAAACACATGCTTAAATACTCCCCCTCTACCCTCTCCTCACCCTTGCCCCCTCTCTCACACCCTCTTCTTCACACAATTTCTGAGGTGTCTCAACAAACCTTCTCGTTCACACTTTCAGGTACCCTCTCTTTCTCTCTTAATTTTCATTTCATTTTTGCTTTTTAAATGAATGCCAACGATGGTCTCTCCGTCAAGCGCGGAATCTTATTTTCATTTTCCTATTCTCGCTCGATCTAACCGTTTCCGCTCTCTGCGCCTCTGTTCACTCATACATCTTGGATCTGTTTCATGGATTTTGGGTGCTTTTGGTAATTTTCGCTCGGTCCAATTATTACATAATGTGTTTGTTTTCTTTTCTTTTCACGTTTTTTTTCCATAAATGAACCTGTCTGTATGATAAGTCCATGTCTGCATATGTTCTGTGACTTACCCCTTTCATATGTTATATATCGGATCTGAGGAGAAATTTCCTTTTCTTGCGTCTTGTTTGTCGATTTCTGAGTTTCTACGCATCTATCTAGAAAAGGCAAAATTGTGTTCATCTTTATTGAAGGAGGAATCGGGGGATAATTTTGCGACAGAGGTAACATGAGTTTTCTATTCTCTTGCAGATCTCATTCATTCAGTATTAATTTGTGTGTGCATTGTTAAACCCCAAGGCTTGACTGCATAGAGTTTGAGTGATTGTTTGCTTCTATGTGAATTTTCGTTTTCTCTGCACATTGTATGTTATAAATGAAATTGAATAATTACCTGGAATAGATTTGGACCATTTGGGTGAAAAGATATGATATTCGGATTCAAAAATCTCCACTACTGCAACGCGATCTATTTATTATTATAACGCCACTTTTTTATATATTTTTTATGTTGGCTCATGTATGAATGATTTTTTAAATATACTAATAGTTGTTTTCAATTAAATAAAAAATTTATGTTACTTTGATTCTTGTGGCTTCTCACTTAAAAAATTGTAAATTGATCTTATCATATAAGTTAATATTGGTTTGTTTGAAATAATTTTTTTTATGAAATAATTGTGTTCAAAATATTTTTTTTTTATGTTTACAGAAATTTTATGGTACATACTCAATGTGGAGTTGTTTAACCAAAACGAGTATCGAGTTAATCACAGTCACTATTTTATACTACAGGAAGGAGCTCCTTTCTTTTTAAATTCATTGGAAAATGTAAACTATTTTTTAAATCTGTGAACTTAACTTTAGTCTCACTTTTTAGTCATTATCTTTTCGTTTGGATATAGGAAGAAAACAAGAAATACAATGTTTTAACAACAAAGAAGATACGTGGAAACAATAAAATTTCTTTTATTATTTAAATGGAAAGAAAGTGAAAAGATAAATATTGATTATTTATTTTTTGTTTGAAAAATATAAAATATAAGTATATGGAAAGATATATATGAAAGTGGATATTCTTATTTTATTAATATATCAAAGTTAACTATTTCATACTATAATTATTTTAAAAATAAGCATTTATGTGTAATTGTTTTTTTAATGCATTAAAAGTTTGCCTTTTTATAACTAATATTAGAAATATATATATATATATATATATATATATATTTATTTATTTATTTATTTATTTATTTAAAGAAAGAAAGAAAAACTGGGTTGGATGCCCTTGTGTTTAACAATGTTATAAAAATATATAATTGAGACAAAAACGCATTTGTCATTGGAGTAAATTGCTCTTTTCTTGTGCCGCCTTTTTGGGCATTAAATATGGTATGGATTTTTTTCTTACGGATTTAAAATTTCTGTTCTTCTCAAAGCAATATATAATTGTTTTGAGGCATTGTTATACAGGAATATGGGCAATTGTAAAAAAAAAATACGATAACTTTTTAAATTATATTTAAATATTTTAGTCTTAAATTTAATTATCATTGATTACTAAATGAGAGTTTTAAAATTATTATAAGACAAAAATCCCTCTTTTATGCATTTTTAAGGAATGAGTTAAGAATTTGTTTAAAAAAAATGATTTAAAAATATTATAATTTTTTAACATCTAGTGCAATTTTGTTCTTTTTTTTTTATAAAAATACTAGGCATTGTTGTACTTTCATTATTTTTTTACTCACATTTTGTTATTTTTATGTTCCAATCATACTTTATGCAATTATATATTTTATTATTATTCTTATGTCTGGATATTATTTTTATATACAATAAGAAAAAATATTTTACATTATGTTTAAATAGGTATTTATTTTAATATTATTCGATAAGTTCTTTTTAAAACAAAGTCTTATGCAATAAATTTAACAATAAAATTTATTAAAACTAATTATTTTGATAATTCAAAGAAATTTTTTATGATATGCCACATTAGAATCGGTGAGATGGTAACAGATATTGAAGTGTGGGGTTAAACTGGCACTTGATATAAATTTTAAAAATTACCTTTTTAAATTTTTTTTATTATATTTAAAATAATTACGAATGAAGCATTCTTATTCAAAAGATATTTGGTCATGTGAAGAATATTTTAGGTAAAGTCTAACTAGTGTTGATGACATATGTTGAAGAATTAAAAAGTAGATTTTTTTAATCATATAATATTATTAATATAACTTGTGATTTTTATAGTCTAATGCAAATAATTTTAATAATTTTTAATTCTTTAATAAGGATATTAACTAAATTTTATAAAGACAAAATATCATCTTAAAATTGTGATTGATGTTACCCGCAGGAAACCAGTGAAATAGTTGAATTTGATGCTTCAAGTTAATATTGGTCTTCCTTCTCTTCATTATTTCACTGTAGCCAGGAAAGGACCAAAACAATTGAATTTGATGGTTCGTCCAGAATATATTAATATTGGTCTTCCCTCACACTTCATTATTATTTATTTCTTTTTGTCCCTTACCCATGTGCTTGTGGGTCCATTTCTGAATTGTTTTGGTTATCGATGCCGATGTTTGATAGAGATGTCTTGTTTGATTACTTGATCAGTTTGCAAGCTGTATAAGCTTTAGTCGCGACTAATTATTCAAATAAGTTTGTCGCGGATAGCATTTATTTATGTTAAAATGTTGTGCCACACCCACCCCACACAACGTGACAATGGAAATTCCGATCTACTGCATGGAAGATAAAGCTCACCATAAGTTCATGTGGCTGGTAACCTGGAAAGGTTAGAGCTGCTTTGTTTAACACTTGCACACCTTGCTTGGAAAGAAGAGGAAAGAGGATGGTGGTGGTGGTCCATTTTTTAAAGGAATATGGGTGACAAATAATTTATGACTTTTCATTATTTTTATAAAATTTGTTTCATTAAGTTTTATGGTCAAATTTGTTAGTCTATTTTAATATCAGTATAAATTACAATAATTATCTCTTAATATCTTAAGTACTCAAGATTTAAGTTATTATGTGATTAGTTTATATTGAATAATCACATAATTAAAATGTTTATTTCAACTCAACTAATCATTTATATGTCGATTCTTGATATGTTTTTCTTTTATTTTTTATATAGAATTTAATTTGAAATAATTGATATTACAAATTTGACTTTAAAAGAATTGAGGATAAAGTTTTAATATATGTTTGGAAATGTTGTTTTAAAAGTGACTATAGATAATAGAGTTACTTTTGAACTAAAGGTGTAAGTATATATATATATATAATAGTTGTTTGAGAAGCAACTTTATTCTCTTTTTGTTTTTGTTCTACAATTTCTAAAACATTTACTAATTTCTGAACCCAGTTTATTCTAGGTGTGGAACCACATGAAAATCTAAATCAATGTACAACTTACACTACAAATCAGATTTCTTTGTCAAACCTAGTAAGCTATCTTTAGTCATTCCCGTGTTTCTACTTTCCGCCTTGAAGACCTGGGCACAGTAGATATAATAGATAAATCTTATGTAGTGTTATAACTAGCTAATTGTTTTTCAGTGTAATAGGCTTCCCTTGATTTACGTCTCTGGATAATGTTGCAGCTTGCATATCTGCTGTTCTTAATACTGACTTTTTATGTGTGCTTATGTGGGATCAATTTTTTAAGTATTTGCAACATCTGCTCTATATCCAATTCGCCTTGGTTTCTGCGGTTGTCATTAAAATCTATATAAATTTGCTTAGGTAAGACAAAATGGTATTCAAGGAAGAATATAAAAATATAACGGGGCAAAGCAATCTCTATTCTTCTGTAGCTTATGATAATAAGCTTATGTTGGTTTGTTGTTCTTCTTTGGTTTTGATAATCAGTTAGTTCTTTTGCGCATAATTTATCTGTGTGTTGTAATAAGAGGGTTAGGATTAACTTTTCCCGTACCAATTGAGGAGTGATGAGATGAGAAATAATGAAACCAGAAATCGATAATTAGAAGAACATGTTGACTATTGTGGAAATGTTTACTCCAGCCACTTGGTTATTACGCACTATTTGCAGTTTTTGTTTCTAAGCGAACATACATTGCTCAATCTGATTCTGGATATAGCTGATAACCTTTGATTTAAGATTTTAATCTTATTCACGTTCGTGAAAAGTGTAAAATGGCATATGCTATGTGTTTACTGCTTAGGAGTGCTGTAACAAAATGTGCTACTATGTTATGTGCAGGTTGCGTGAAGATGGGGGCTGGTGGCCGAACCTCTGCTCCTCCTTCCAACAGGAAGTCAGAGGCTGATACTGTCAAGCGAGTGCCATTTGCAAAACCTCCGTTCAGTCTCAGCCAGATCAAGAAGGCCATTCCACCTCATTGTTTTCAGCGCTCTGTTCTCCGTTCATTCTCCTATGTCATTTATGACCTCACCATTGCTTTCTGCCTCTATTACGTTGCCACCCATTACTTCCACCACCTTCCTCGCCCTCTCTCTCTCTTGGCCTGGCCAATCTACTGGGCTGTCCTAGGTTGCATCCTCACCGGCGTTTGGGTTATTGCCCATGAGTGTGGCCACCATGCATTCAGTGACTACCAGTTGCTTGATGATATTGTTGGCCTTGTTCTCCACTCTGCTCTTCTAGTCCCTTACTTTTCATGGAAATACAGCCATCGCCGCCACCACTCCAACACCGGTTCTCTTGAGCGGGATGAAGTGTTTGTTCCGAAGCAGAAGTCCCGTATGAAGTGGTACTCTAAATACCTTAACAATCCACCAGGCAGAGTCCTCACACTTGCTATCACCCTCACTCTGGGTTGGCCCATGTATTTGGCTTTTAATGTTTCAGGTAGACCTTACGAAAGGTTCGCTTGCCACTATGACCCTTATGGTCCCATCTACTCCGATCGTGAACGCCTTCAAATATATATATCAGATGTGGGAGTACTTGCAGTATGCTATGGGCTTTTCCATCTTGTCATGGCAAAAGGGCTTGCCTGGGTTGTGTGTGTTTATGGAGTTCCATTGCTGGTGGTCAATGGATTTTTGGTGTTGATTACATATTTGCAGCATACACACCCTGCTTTACCACATTATGATTCGTCTGAGTGGGACTGGTTGAGAGGAGCATTAGCAACAGTGGATAGAGATTATGGAATCCTGAACAAGGTCTTCCACAATATTACCGACACTCATGTGGCGCATCACTTGTTCTCCACTATGCCACATTATCATGCAATGGAGGCCACAAAGGCAATCAAGCCAATTTTGGGAGAATATTATCGCCTTGACGAGACCCCAATTTACAAGGCAATGTGGAGAGAGGCAGGAGAATGTATTTATGTTGAGCCAGATCAAAGTAATCAGAGCAAAGGTGTATTTTGGTACAACAATAAGTTGTGATCATTAGAGCTGCTGTGGCTTCTCCTCCATCAGGTGGGAAGGTTTGAACTTTCCAAGTGCTTGCTTATTGGGAATATTTTTTTTTTGAACCCTGTTTTTGGTAGTAGTAGTAACAAGACGGTAGCATAGCTGTTTTGTTTGCAGAATAAGATATAGCATCTCTGAACAGTTCGATTACTGCACACAAGATTTGAAGTCGGTGCTTTTGGACCAAGTTTCTCTATGTAGTGCCGATCTGTTTATCTATTGGGAAGCTTGTTCTTATATTTCAAGTCATATGCTAATTCTGTGATTGACTCAGGATTCTGAACCTTGTCTGTTATTTCTCAAGGTCGTTCCAAGTCATTAGTATCTAAATGTTTAGATTTACTACTATCGAGTGATTTAGTTTTCAAATTTGCCAGAGGGCGTACATGATTAAGATTAGCTTTATCAACTAGTTTTCCTAAGGTTGAGGGGACAAATATATGAATTATGTGGTGAAAGTGTACTGGTGTGCTTCGTGCTATTTAAAATATAGCTTCAGCTTTCAACTTTATTAAAATTCTTTTTTCTCTTATGGATGTGATAAATTACAAAATTCATAAAAAAGACAATACAACTTGGGGATTAAAAAAAATTGGGTAGAATTCTAAAATGGAAACATACTTATTTCGGATGAGAGGAAAATGCAAATTTTAAAGAAAATATAAAGAAGTGAGTCCAATTCTATTTGTAATGCATTGAGATGAATTTTGACTATTATCGTCCTTCAGGTGGGGCTGGGGAGGATGGAATTTCAAATCTCGTATTCATTCTCTTTGTGATACCAATGCTAGCCTACCTCATCACAAAACAAACCGATTCATTTTATTGAATACATTTATCTGTGACCTGATCCAAAGTGAAAGTATGAAGGAAAATTTATGTAAACAACATTTTCATATATTCCCCTTTATTATCTGTTGTCCCCTTCTGTCTACTCCATTTCATTTTCGACAGTATTATTGATGATGGTTTAAAATCGCCTGTCCCCGGTGTCTGTCTCCCTTTCTGACGCATCAGTAAAAATTTGACATGACACTTTATCTAAAATTTTCACGAAAAATTGCGATGGCTTTAGTTAACACACATCCCTTCTGTCACTCACCTCTTTCATTTTGATGCATAAGACAAATTACTCTCCCCCTTGCGTATAGCGCTCATCTCTACATTGCAGCACCGGCATTTATCTCTATAGCTCTGCATTCCAGCACTGTCGTAATTGCTGATTTCCTTGTCCTCATATCTATATCTCTCCATTCAAAAGCTTGTTTTATAGAAAAAGAATAAACCACGTCAAGGGTTTCGTCCATAGATAGCATTCATCACAATTGCAGACCTGAGACCAAGAAGGAAGAAAATGAATTTGCAATAACCGGAGATTTGGATGACGTTGGCATACTACGGTAACAGAGCACTGCAGGCCAAGTCAAATGTCCATGCCCATCATCGAGGACGTTCAACACGTGACGCAAACACCTTATACCATGGTGCATTGGCTGTCGCCACCGTCGCCTGTGTCATCCGCTACAGCAAGGCCACCACTACGATGCCACCCAAGTCCAAGTCCACACCGCAAACTTAAGAGTAAGCTAAATCACATCTCTCGCTATGCTCTTTCTCTTTTCATCAACAGTTGCACGCGATCCCCTCAAAACATGGTTTGGCTGCTTTGGCATATGAACGTAGGGAGAGAGAAAAGTTTACACAAGCGTATACATGCAGAGAATCGTGGGTGAATATGAGCGAAAACTTGCGTGAAAATTTTAATTGAGGTGTCAATGTCACAAACGATTTTAATCCATTGTTGATAAGGGGTGCGTGAGTACCGTGCAAAGTGCAAACCAAGATTGAAATCTGAAGTTCCCTTGATCTGAGTGGCAATTAACGAGTAAAAAATTGTTTTAGCTATGGTTTTTTTAACGTCAACACGGTAACAATTTATGTACAATAAATTTTATTAAAATTAACAATGTATCACAAAATTTAATATATTAATAATATTTAACGCTATAATTTTCAGTAAACAAATGTTTTTTTAACATGTGCCATTTTTTAGTTATTGAGATTGTAAATATTAGTCAATTTAATTCACGATTTTACAAAATTTTTACTTCGATTAGAATGCCATTCCGAAATAATTTTTTGTGAGAGTAATTTATGTGTCGATGTGTAAGTAAAATGTTATAGCATTCCCTTATTGGCTTCCATTGCATGATCTCTGGCCAGAAAACAGGCTTCTTTCCTTTCTTTTGTTTGAATCATTTCCATGGATGTTCTAGCTACTCCTACGCTGCTATGAAACTTTCCTATTCAGACCTAACCAATATTTTTACATCACCATATATGCCAATGGTGGATCCATTATAATTTTCCAAAGAATGAAAAGGTTCCACATGTTTTTAACGTACACCCAAAAATTCCCATCGCACAACAATGGTAGATTTCTTTATTCGCAAAGTAGAATTGAGACTTACTGTTAACTAAAATATAATTTAAATTTTGCTTTAAACATATCATCCTTGTTTATTTTTCAAATGACAAATAAGTCTGTACACACTTTGATTCTTGTTTCCAAAAACTAAAGGAACGATTTTCATTCTTTCCTCAGAAAATATTTTAAATTGTTTCCTTTTTTTGTCAAAAGAAATATATATTTTTTCGTTTGAAGAATGCAAATTTACATAAATATATGATATACAAGATAAATGTAACAAAGCATGAATATTGGAGTTTCAGAACATAACCTTAAAAGGCATAATAAGTTCTCTGTATTTGCTCTTCTAATTAAAAGCATAATGAAGATGGGGTGTCTCCACTCCATCTGATCCAATGCTGAAGGACTCATCCCACATGCCACTGTATGACATATAAGGCCACTAACCACTTAACCCTTCAGCTACCATCAGAAAAAGGAGCTAAATGATCTTTTTGCTTAATACTTTGGAAATCGGTACAATTTTGGTAAGGCTCCCATTAGCAAGGATTGAAAGCTGTTTTGAGAGATGCAGGCCTTTGTCCAAGATCTCCATTTTTCATTTATCCTAAATTTACCCAATTCACTGACTTAGAGGCTTTATCAGAATCCACTTTAAAGTTTATGTAACCTTTGTTGTGCTCTTGTTAATTGCGTCTACCACTTTGTTAATAGTCACCACCCTACTAAGGTTAGTCTATTTGGAAGAGATGTCGATTGAGCATCGGATATTACATAATTCAGAACTATTTCCATCATTCCAGCTAACTCCTTTGCTATCAATTTGTACAATACAAGCATTCAATTAAGGAAGTCAAATGATAGTTACATATTCTTTTGAATCTTTACATGTTTAATTTAATTTATAAGCAAAGCCAAGAAATGGGAGCAAAAGCACAAAGGAGTTTCTCTTGCAAAAGTAATTCTTTGAGCATACCCCTAACCACCTTCTTGATCAAGGCCAAAATTTCTGATGAAATTAAAATTGAAGTCTTCTGACCCAGAGCTTTTATCACCATCCCAATCTTTGATAATACATTCAATTCCCTACTCAGTGAATTGATTGGAAGGAAATTATATCGGGGATAGGATCGATGATCAAAAGATACTTTCAAGCACTGACAAATAATTCTTAACCTCGAGCTTGATTTCTTAATCCTCTTCCAACCAGTTATCTCCTAAAAAACTTAACATTGATCTAGTTACTTCTCTTTCTTAAGGTATGCAGGCAAAAAATTGTATTTTCATCTCGTTCTTTCAACCATCTAGCTTTAGATTTTGATAAATAACGTTCTTCTTTGGTTTCAAATTTTGCCAAAACTTTGCAAAATAATGCCTCCTATCAACAACTTTATCTTTTGGTAAGTGTTATTCCACCTCCACCTATTGAATCCACCTTATTAATTTTAATGAGATCTAGGTTTCCAAGAAACCTTTGAATTGCACCTAATAATTTCAACAATTAACTTTTTTTTATATTTTATTTTTCAATACAAAAACCTTCCATCTTCATGGAGGAGTCATTCAGGCTATACCAAAGTGAACTTCCTCCCTAATGAAGACAAGTTAATGAGCTACATATTAATCATCAACTGATTAAATTCAGTTATGTTCATGCTACTATCCTAAGAACAATTTTATTTCTTTTCTCCCAAATGTTGTATAGCATTAAAATCTCCAAGAAGACACCACCTCCATTCCCAATTTTATTTTACATTCTATGGAATTGGCAGAGCCTTCTTTTACCATTCAAACAACATAAAGAGCCTATGTTAACAAGAAAGCATCTTCTTGCCTTTTAACCCCAATCAACAGACACCCAAAAGAAGCATCTACTTGTAAATAAGAAATTAACCCAATAGTAATCTTTACTACCCTTGTAGAGTTTCACAAAAAATTTTATCTAGAGTTTCCATTTTTATGTCCTATAGCCAATAAGCCAAGTTTTTTTTTAAAATGAAGTTGGGGAACTAATTTTTTTTTCTTTTTAAATTATTACACCCCGCGTATCTAATATTGAAAGATTGATTTTATGCTTCCTTACACTTGATCGCATATTTCCTTTCTTAAATTTTAACCAATGTCTGATTGCTTGAATTAAAATATATGTAAATTTCTTGAATTAAGTAAGATATTGATCAATGCATATTGTTATTACAATGTGTTTAAAGTATAAGATCCTTGGATTTGGCTCCTCTTAGACTTAGCTTCCCTAAAAGCTAATAATTTTTTTTATTGTATAACAATCTATGATTAGATGATAGTAAAAAAAATAATATCATTAATATATTTTTATTAAATTCAAAACATAATAGTTTCTTAAAATTGTATATGAAAAAATCT
The DNA here is from genome assembly GCF_003935025.1 of Abrus precatorius. Taxonomy (NCBI): domain Eukaryota; kingdom Viridiplantae; phylum Streptophyta; class Magnoliopsida; order Fabales; family Fabaceae; genus Abrus; species Abrus precatorius. The sequence goes on along the minus strand of NW_020874373.1, from coordinate 9,782,917 downwards.
ATGACAAGGAAAGAGGTTTTCCACTATTAAATGATCACATGTTATTATTTAAATTGCTGCTTATTAATTACCTGTCTCATGTCTCAGAAAGAAAAGAAAAAAAAATAAAACAGATGTCACGTATATTTATGAATCCAAAGGATTAGAACAATGTTATAAATTTTTATTACGTTTAATATATTTAATAAAAAAAAATATTGTGTTTAAACTTTATGAAATGCAAATTTCTTGAAATTAGAGCCAATCAAGAATTGTTAAGGAAAATTAGTCTTTAAACTTATAAAATATCTCGTGATTGAAGAAAAAAGAAATTCATAATTAAATGCATGGTACATAGGAGAATAATTTAAGGTGGAGATGATCCAAACGATACATAATTGCAAAACGCGGATTAAGTATAATTAAGCTGTCATTAACTTAAGCATGCACTGTTGACGTGTGGTTGATTTCCTACAACGCGGATTTCGAGTCACAATTACCTAACACTAATATCTTCACAATTTCTTCGTGGAAGGGACTCGTGTTTTCATTCGTATACCTTTGCTTTTGATGATTATGCAGAAATCATACGTTTTCCAACTAAGTATCCGATGGTTTGTTTTGAATATAAAAGAACAATAAGTGTTGACTTCCTATTTAAACTATTGACATAGATATTAGATAATGTGACTAAATTGCGTGTGCACTATTAATTAATTTAATGTCTTTAGCAAACAGCAATAAACAGTTAAATAAAGAATTATACGTCAGAATATTTTGTGAATACATGCTTTATGCCGGCAAATGCTTTGTCATTTGAGGGAGAGGGTATTATGGAAGGACTTTGTGTAAGTTATGTTGTGGAAAAGATAATTTTATTTTAAGTTAATTAATAAAATTTTATTTATCAATAATTAAGTATTTACTCTATAAATTTTTTAATATAAACAAACCTATGTATGTAAAAACATTAATTCGTACAACAAGATAAAAAGTTATATATAATAAATTCTTACTATAAATTACAGAATTTAATATTATTTAATAAATAGTAGTATTAAGTTATTTTTTATCCTGCAAAGTTAGAAAAATCCATATTAACAATAGTAAAAAACCATTAATTATCATTCCTTCCATTTTATACTAATCAAAAGTGGGAGAGTGGGTTAAAATCGAGTTCCCATTACTTTTATGTACTCTTTTATTCTTTATTTTTGTTGAGAATTATACTTTTTATACTCCTCTAATTTGCATTTCTGAAACAACCTTGCTAGCTCCCAAAAGACAAAGCTTGCTCTTTCCTTTACAAAGTTTCCCTTTTCATTTGCTCTCTCTTTCTCACTCTCTCCCTCTCTTCTTTGTCCCGTCTACTCTGCATGCATATATATGATTCCCTATCATATTTCCTTTAAAATCAGTACAAGCTAATTAATTAACCTAGCTCTCACAACCCATAATCCCTCCCTTGTAATTATATTTTTCTGTTGTCTCTTATTGTTCTTTAATTTTCCATGGAAAACAAGCCCAGCAAACATGATCATACTCACACATGGAAGGCCAATTCACACCCACCTTCCCTAGCCATGCAAAAAAGCTCACAAACAATATCCAAAACCAAGCCCAAGATACGCATAATTCACATAATTGCACCCCAGATCATCAAGACAGATATTGAAAACTTCCGTGAATTAGTGCAGAAGATAACTGGGAAACCAAGTGGCCAAAATTATTGCAAGAAGAAGCCAACAATAGCATCTGGAACGGCAGGAATGGAATCAATACATCAAGAATCAACAAGTGGGAAGAGTAATAGCTTTAGTGGGCTATCCAACGATAAGCCCAAATCAATGGCCGAAAACATGGATCTGAGGAACGAGGGGTTAGATCATTCATGGGAGAGAGTCAAAGAAGAAATAGAACTTTTCAGTGATGAATTGAGTTGTGGAAGGTACTTGGGAGGGTTCTCAGAGTTGGAAGGGTTCACTTCAGAGGTTGGTGAATTTTCACTGTTTCCGTTGGATGGCACTCAGGTGCAAGGGTTTGAACAATCTCAGATTTTATAAGATATACATATTATTATGCTATGTATGTATTAAGTTTTCATTGTCAACTTCATTTTGTTAGCTGCTAGTTTTTGACTCAGAACTCCGATGTATTTTTGTTTTTGTATTATCAAACTTATAGCATTCCTTTTTCTCAGTTTTCATAATCATTTTTTTTTATAGTACTTGCCTATAAAATAAAATTATTTCGCTTTTGATTTGCTCCTTCGATTTAGTGGGGTTCATTGTTAATATTACTTGTTATTGTTTTGATGATATGGACTATATATTTTGTTTAACATTCTTGTGATATGCACAATGGTTGAATGATCGATAGGTTACATATGGCACTTTTTTTCCTATCTCGTTTGAGATTATTGTGTGTGAATTTTTTTTTAAACTAAAGAGATATGTAAAGTGAAAAAAAATATTATTATTATTTTAAAATCAGATGTGGTTATATACTTAAATTCAAATTAATAATTAGTGAAATTTGATTTTTTTCACATTATATATCTCTTTGTTTTTAAAGAAGTGTATTTAAGCTATGTGTGGAGAGAGATTAGTTATATTTAATTTGGAGAAAGAATATTGATGAGTAAATTGAAATTGCTTTCTTTGAATTCATTAATTGTGATCAAGTTATGTTATTGGAAGTGGAGGCATGGATGCCACCAGCACGGAGACCATACTCGATTCAAGTCACTATTCCAAAGTTTAAATATTTGTCAAAATTTATTTCTTTGTCATTTGTGTGCCCTTTCTTTCTCTCACGTGTTTTGTTGGTTTATTAATTTGGCAGACGAAACAAGAATGCGCAAAAGCAAACATTATAAATTTATAAATGATATGTTGATTCTTTTTTAGGATGTGAAATAAGCGGAAAAAAGAGAGATAGGTAGGTAAAGAAAAAAGAAAAAATAGAAAGAATGTAAAAATGAAAATATAAATGTTATCATAAATACGTTAATTACTTTTCTTGCAAGAATTAATAATGATGACGTATTTTTATCCAAATGCATACGGTTTTTCCCACTAGTCATGTCTATTGGCAAAAGGAAGACATATATTGCATGCAACTTAATTTTTGTGATCTACTTGCATATATAATCGCAAACAACTGCAGCAAATTGCTGAGCTGAATTATATACATTTTTTATTGTATCTTGTAACCAAGCAAAGGAAGGTGGTTTTGAAACGTTAAAGGCATTAAAACATACATTCACTAACAAATGAAGGGTACAATTAGTTTACGACAATGAATCAAAGCTAGATTTGAAGGTTTACGCGTTCAGTACAGATTGGTTTTTCTAATTTTTTGCTATATCTCTTTTACATTCTTCTTGATTTCAAACACACACACACATATATTATATATATAAGGGTTAGCCCTTATAATCAATCCTTTTATAGTGCTTCTTTTGTTGGTTTAGAAAAAAATAATTAAGAGGAAAATAACATATTTTAGTTTGCTTATGATGAATGTCTTCAGAGTACATTCTCTCAATGGTCTCTTAAAAAGAAAACAAGAAACTACGTATAGAGATAACAAACTCACGAAAATAGTTGAAATGCTAACGATTGTAACTATTCATTATACTTGTGTTTTGCAGTAGGCAATTGTGATCTCATAATTACTTATGTATAGAGTAAAAAATTAGATATTATAAAATAAATTAAATTTTACTCGTAAGTTAAAATTAATTTATATTTTCATTTTTTTTACAAGTTTTATCATTTATCTTCTCTAAAATATAACATAATAAATTATTTTAAATTTATAAAAAAATTCATTTTTATATTATTTTTACTCTTAACCTTGCTCATTAAAATTAGACCTTGATATAATATGCTATGCATGCATTGAAGAGGATATTTTATAATATCTTGTATATTCAAAAGTTTATGACCTGTTTGATAGTTAAAATAAGATGATAGAATAAAATAATTTTTTTTATTTGGACTATAAGAGATCCCTCAAAAGTTTAAATATATTAATAATTAATTAATGATTATAAAAAACTATTATTATAAAATGAAATATGAATATCTAATATATTTGGTGAGAAGTGAAGGCTCTAATTTTCCATACTATATAATAGAGCTTTTGTAAACAATGTCTACAACATGTCAATTGTAAATACGAAATAGAACGACCATGCATATGAAGATTTTTTTAGAAAGTAAAATTCCAGATACAATTATTTATCTTTCACCTATTTTTTATCATTTTACATTATCTATTATATTTTAAATTTTTTTCTCTTCGCTTTCTATACCTTTCTAAATATATACACTTATGAAGTGCATCGAATTTGTTTTTCCGAAAAGAAGATACAAATATTAGATGTGAAGCCTTCTGTTTTTTTGTTATAAGGAGTCTATAAATTAGTAAGTACGTTCTATATATTTTACCTAATTTATAGTAATGTTTTATTATCAGTTGTTTTTTCGGTGATGAAAAATAAATTATACTAGAGAAGAAAAAGAAACTCATATTAAGACTTTGAATATTATAATTCTTACATAAACAAATAAAATCGTTATTTTTGTTGACTTAAAAGAAGCTACAGGAGGTCAATAACTTTAGTGAATTTTATTGGCAAATTGCAGTATTAATTTATTGGAATATATATATATATATATATATATATTATTGAATCAAATAATAAAGCTAGCTGGTTAGTTTCGCATAGTTGATGGAAGATACATATTAAATTTTTCTATTAAAAACGTTGTGAACCCCACAAAGTAGATATCGTTTATCCAATCCATGCGTAAATCTGATAAGTGGGTCGCCACTTTCTCTTTTGGCTGTTTCTACATCAAAATTTTTCTATTAAATTTTAGCGATTGTTTTTCAATTTTCTTCAAATAAAAGTGATTTTTAAACAAAAATTAATAGTAAAGAAGAGTAATGCATTATTAGACAAAATGTTGGACTCAAGTCATATTACATATTAGCCAAAAATCAGTGACTCATTATCGATTTATATTCGAAAAAGAAAAGAAGAAAATACAACCGATGGAGATGCGGGGTATCGAACCCCGTACCTCTCGCATGCAAAGCGAGCGCTCTACCGTTTGAGCTACATCCCCATTGATGACAATTCTTTTAATATCAAATAAATATTTACTATAATATAATAATTTAAGACTTATATATGGGACTGAGCGGAAAGAAACAAGTGAAGCGAATGAACTCTTCCCGCCATAGCCATGGGAATGGACAGAGCGCAATGTGCCTATAACGCTTTGGTTCGCTTCTTTCTCTCTCTCTCTCTCTCTCTCGCTCATTGTGTGAGGAAATAGGTTTTGATGTTGATTTGATTTGAGTGAACGCAGGATGAAGCGTTCCAAATTGGAAAAGAAACGTATAGGGGGCAGCAATACAGCCAAATTTACTTCGCTCGCCTTCACTTGATGCGAACTCTCTTGTATTCTCTTATTCCCCATTGGAAACCTAATTTGACTGGTACCCTTCACTCTCCTTTTTCTTATTTCTACTCTCATCAACTTAGGGTTTTCGTTTCTATGTATTTTATTTTTGCTTTGAGGTTTCAGTTCATATTTATTGGCTTTGGGTTCCGTACAGTATGCACGGTGTTGGGGTTGGAAGAGGGCAAGGAGTGTGTCATTGTTGGAACCCTCTATAAACACATGAACCTCAAACCTTCCGTACTTGATGAGTATTCTAAGAAGGTACCTTCTTTTTTTCTGTTGTGCTTTATATGTAAAGTAGGAGCTTGGAAGTATTTTGAATGCTGCATGTTCTAAATATAAGAAAAATAAAAATGATACGATTAAAAGATATTTTAGAGAAGATTAATTTAATTGATAGATGATCATTTTACTGGTAATGAAAATATGAAAAATACTGGCATTTGAGACTTTTAGAGGGAAAGAATATTGATTTGATATAATATGGAAGCTTAAGAATTAAAATACTGTGTCACGTGACTATGAGAGGATGAGAGTGTATATGTAACTTATCCTACTCTCAAGGGTGAGGACTTGAATTTTCCATATGAGGGGGAATGTTATGCTTTCTTCGTATGAAAATTGACAATAATATGCCAAAGGGCTGTATTTCACTGCCAATTTATACAGAGATCGGTGGTTCCACTTGTCAAGCTGCATAACTTTGTGCACCCAGACGATCACCTCGTTTTGGAAGATGAAAGCGGGAGGGTTAAGCTCAGTGGGAATCTCATTTCGCCATCTGAATATGTAACAGGTCTATATGACACACAACTTAATTCAGTAAATTAGATTTTGTGATAGGATGACAATTCTGAAACATGTGCATGTTGATCGCAAAACATTTAAGTTTGGTATTTTTATTTTCTTTACTTTTCTTTTCCTTCCTTCTGTGTTTTTTTTTGGAACTTGGTGTGGCTCCCACAATATTGGGTTGCAATCTTTTCAGCTTTTTTTTATATTTATCTTCTATCTGGAAATAGATCATGCGGCTACTTAATGATATTTGTTCTTTTATAATTACAACTTAGCTTTGATACAAATTCCTGTCATCTGGCATGTGATGATTTTATTCTAACACGTATGACAGGGATTGTGGTTGCTTTACTTGGAAAGGAAACAGGGGCAGGTCACTTTTTGGTTCAGGATGTACTAGAGGCTGGCTTACCTCCACAGATAGAATTTCCCCTTAAATCAAGTATCTCTTCTCTATCTTTTACATCTGCACTATTTATATGTAACCTAGTAAAGCACATGCAAGGTGATGGCATATCTATGGGATTGTTTTCCCAGGTTAAAGCCACACACAGTAGATTATGATTTCCCATTTTAGAATGAAGGAATATGTGGTGAATTAGCATCTCACCTTCCTGCACGAAGTGCTGCTTCTGTTGTATATTTAATATCTCCAATTTTATTATAAATATTGGCTCATAATTTACCCTTATTTGGATTCAACAGGGGAAGACAAATTTGTTGTTCTTGTGTCGGGGTTAAGTGTTGGGAGCAGCAACGCTAATCCTCTTCAGTTTCAGCTTCTCATTGATCATATTACAGGGCATTTAGGAGATGAGAAGGTTTATCCTGTTTTCTCTCAACTTTCTCATGTTGATAATTATGCAACATTCCAAAATTTTGACTCGTCACAAATGACAAATTAAACAGGAGCAAAGTATTGCTTCACAAATTGTTCATGTTGTTATTGCTGGAAATTCTGTTGAGATACCTCATGGGCTTCTCAATGGACAGGTACAAGTGGTGTCCCGTGTTTGTTGTACTGGTGTGTAAAAAATGATTTTTTTATTTTTATTTATAAATATAGTTTTGATATATTTTCTTTTTTAGTTAACAAGTAAAGTGGATTTATGGACATTTTTATCAATATTTGCAGAATTTGGCTTCAAAAGACCTCTCAAGGATGGCTGAGCCGATAAAGGAGCTAGATATTCTGTTGAATCAGGTTCATGTTATTAGTTTGATTCTTACATTATTGTCCTTGATTTTCTAAATAATTTGCTTAACTTTTACTTGCTTTCAGATAGCTGCTGGTTTGCCTTTGGATATCATGCCTGGACCCAATGACCCTGCTAATTTCTCATTACCACAACAGGTTGTTGTGTTGTTCTTTAAGAGCATGTATGGCATATTAACATGTGTTATTTGACTTTATTACTAAAAGTAGTACTTTCAGCCATTGCATAGGTGCCTTTTCCCCGGGTCATCAGCATATAATACTTTTAGATCTTGTACAAATCCTCATTCTTTTGAGCTTGATAATGTCAGGTAAATAGATTACTCTCAGTGCTACTATTGTCTTTTCTTCTGAATCTACTATACATTAAACATGATCTATGCACTGCTTCCAGGTTTCTTGGGACATCAGGTCAAAATGTAGATGATCTTGAGAAGTATTCAGAGGCGAAAGATAAACTTGAATTCATGGAAAGGACATTAAGATGGAGGCATTTAGCACCCACTGCACCTAATACTCTTGGTATATATATATATATGCTTCAATGCTTTTACACTTGCTTGGCTATCAATAATCCATCTCATTTTTCGCCTTGCTTAGAAATTTTTTGTGGGAGATTGAACATTTGTTATATTACCTTCTATTTCTGAAGAAATCTAGACATTTATAATTCAAACTGTCATTGGTTTTTCAAAACCAAAATATGTGTTCTTATTTTTTTTATCTTAACTGTTGTCTTCCAGGATGTTATCCTTATACTGATAAGGATCCATTTTTCATTGAGAGCTGTCCTCATGTTTACTTTGTTGGAAATCAGGATAAATATGAAACTCGTGTGGTAGAGGGTATTTTTCCTCTAAAGTCTACATTGCAGAAATAAATGTTACTTTTCTGATTTGCATTTACTGTAGTGACCCCTTCCCCAACACTCTAATTAACTTTGTACGTTGATTGCAGGAACAGAAGGGCAGTTGGTGAGACTTATATGTGTTCCTAAATTCAATGAAACGGGAATTGCCGTTATGGTGAGATTTAAATTTTTCACACTTAATCTTATCTTAAATATGGCCTTCTTAAATTACTATAAAAACATGTCAATATCATATCTTGTTACAACAAATCTTTTCTTTTTGGCAGCTAAATTTGAGGGACCTTGAATGTCATGCTCTTAGTTTTGGAACTCAGTTCAACTCATAACGGTGCAGAATGAAGTTCTTCCGGTAATTAAATTTGTAACATTGTAAATTTTTAGCAGTTTAAGTATAAGCATAGTGTTTATGGCTTATCTAAAGTGACAAAATGCATAAAGTGTGAAAGTTTCATCCTTGATCTATGGTGGATATGCCTTTACCTTATACATTTTCTTACTTTCAAGAGCGAAATCTGTTTATTAGGCATAACTAAGTAAAAACTCAAGATACAGTGGTTTCTTTACTGTAGTAATTACAGATTAATATATCTAAATTTATATGATTTCTTTACTATAGTAATTACATGAAAATGTCATCCATGTGTATATGTAGATAGGTTATGGAAAGTTTGTTGATTGTGCTGCCACACATGTATCTTTGGAGACAAAGAGAAGAACTGCAAATTGAAGCTTAAAGTTGAAGAAGGCTGTAACTCTCCGTTTCTTTGGTGTAATATACTAATATTATCTTTGTAATATGCTACTATATTAACTTGCATATGTATTTTCGTATTAGTTTTCAATTTAACATAGTATTTACACATGTGCATTTTGTTTGACAGCAGATAGTCTGAACATTTCAATTTTGAAATAATCAAGGTTTTTCCCCTTAAGAATATTGTACTTTTTTCTTTAATAATTGGTTTGCAAGAATTCTGATAATTTGATTTTTGACCAAACTCAATGGTCTTGTTGTTATGATTGTAATTAGTATGCAAGAACAGATTCCTAGATTAGCACAATAAGTAGGAACACATGCGAGAGGGGCAAGCGTGAGCCTCCATTCATCCCTTATGTATCTCTAATCTTGTTATGAATGTGAAATTTTGTTCTCTTTTAACCTTCCTTGCAATATTAGCTAGCTAGACGGACCTTGCAATATGAATAACTATTACGCAAAACACAGTTCAATCTCTATTGAAGGTGGCGTAATATTCCTTACTGATTTACAGCGTTTGAGCTCAATTAATCTTGTTCTTTTAATAGGGAAAGTAATATTGTACCATAAAATTTGCTGTTGTTGGACTATATGTAGATTTGTGTTAAGTATATTCATATAAACCTTGTGTACTAAGATAAATCTCACAGTATAAAATGTATTAACATCAGTCACAAAAATAAAAAAGAAAGCTACTTGTATCGCTTTTTATTTACATGTCTCGTGCTATCATATTTAATTCAGACTGTATTTTTTCATAACTAAAAAGATCTCCCCACGCTTGTTACTAACGTAACCTCTCCTACCTATAAAATAGATAAGAAAAGAATGTGGTTTAGACGCCCCAAAAGGAGGGGGGAAACAGAAGAAGAAAAAAGAAAGCATAATGAGAAATTGCCAATGACCTTTGACCTTGCGATATCATGAGCATCGCCTTGCTTATATCTTTTCCTATAACTTAACATGAGCAATGTCAATAACACATTATTTTACACATTTCTTTTAGGGTTATTTATCATGTCTTTTTCAATATATATTATGGAAACCTTAAATGTATCTTATTATATATTTTAAGTTATGAAAAAATTTTAAATATTCTTTATATGTTTGATATAATTTTATTTTTTCTTATTACAATGAATATGCAATAGTGAAATTTTTATTGAGTAAATTTTATTTAAAGCTTTTAGGTTTTGAGAGAAATGCTTTTAGTATTGGTTAAAAATATTAATATGCTATATTGCTAAACATTTTTAACCTCAAAAAGTAACCGTTAAATAACTTTATACATTTCAATGTACTAATAAATAAAATACTCTTTTTCAATAAAGACTTTCTGCATATATTTTTATAGTGTATGTATGCTTTCAATTTTGGTCGAATTGATTTATACATGCGACGTTAAAAGAATTGACCCTGAAAGAATTAATGTAAAAAAATGTTTTTGGAGATAATATTTTAAATAAAAAAAAAGAATATTGTTTCTATTTGGATAGGTAAACTGAAAACTTTTAACAATAAAATTATTAAAAGAGTTTAAATTTAATATGATATTTTAAACATGTGTTTAAAGATATAAATAACAACATATATATATATATATATATATATATAAGGTTTTATTAAAAATCACAAGATTAAATATTTAATAACATTAAATAATATAATTTTTAATAAAAATATTTATTTTTTATTATGTACCCTCGTACACATGTTTAAAAAAACTTAATTAAAATAGTTAAAATTATATTCATTATATATATATATATATATATATATATATATATATATATATATTTGTTGGCAAACATGATATTGGAGACTTAGAAATGAAAAGCTACTATTTCTCACTTCAACTAAAATGGACGGAGAATTCGAGAATTAATTTTACAAACAAAATAAATACTCTGCAACCGCCTTTTTATTGCCGCTCAGGGATTTTAACGTCTCTCAAACAGGTTTTAATCAATATTTTAAAAGTATTAATTAGCATTTGTTCTCCTTTTTAAAATGAAAATCGTGCGAATTTACTTATAAAAATATTGAATATCAACAATATCAGCTGAGAAATCTCGCTTTAAACTTTTTATACAAAAAGAAAAATATAACATAAGATAATTAAAGTGATAAAAAATAATATTATATAAATAATGCACTGACTCGTATCAGATTACTTCATAGCTGTCACACTCCGGATCCGGATCCAAGTTTTATAAGTCAATTTGACAAATTTATTATAATATTGTAAATTAAAAAATAATTTATTATTTTATAGTAAATCTGAAACAATTTCTTAATCTGAGATTTTTTTGTTACGTGGATCAAATTTTCACCAAATGGTTGGCAAAAGTATTAATTTTTGAATTTTTTAATATCTATTTCGCTACAAAAAATACAAAATATGACTTTTTAGAGCGGTTAAATTAAAACCGCTCTCATAAGTCTATTTTAGAGAGCAGTTCCTTTTGAACCGCTTTCATAACTCAATTTTAGAGAGCGATTCCTTTTGAATCGCTCTCCTAACTTATTTTAGAGAGCGGTTCAACTCAGAAGTGCATATTAAGAGAGCGGTTCTGGAGGAACAACTCTCTTAAATTTAAAATGAACAGCTGGGGAGATTTTGATACACGTGGCAACATCTAAGATGATTCGCGCTGCTATTGGCGAAAGTTTATTTCGCCCTGCAGTTAGCGAAACCGTGTTTGACCGACGTCCTTCTTCCTCCTCCGTGACGGTCCTCCGTCGTTTCTATTTTGCTTTTCTCCGTCTCTACGTATGTAAGTGATTTGGTAATTAAGTGGGAGTGAGTGAAGAATTTGCTGAAAGTTTATTAAAGATTAGTAAAAAAGAATTTAAAATTTAAATATTTTTTTATTTATTTATTTATATATAGGTTAATATGTTTTTAGAAAAAATGAAATGTGATATAGTTAATTAAAATATAAAATTATAATTAATTATTAAGAAGATAGGTTAAATTAAGATTTATAAAATTTATTTACAGGAATTATTATAGATATTTATTAAAATACAGAATAATAAAAATTGAGTTAAATAAAATAATTATATAAAACTAAATATAATAATTTATACTTAGTTTGATTGTAATAAATAATTTTTATACTTATATTGAAGTAAAATTTTAAAATTGTATTTATATAAAATTTATGTAGATTTAAATTAGGAATATAAAAAATAAAAATGTAATTTAATTTTAGGCAGTAAGTAGAGTTTTGTATTTAAATAAAATTTGTATGTAAATAATAATATTTTTTACTTTAAAAAACGTAATAGTATTTATATAATTATAAATTAAATGTAATTTATGTAGATTTAAATTAGAAATATGAAAAAATTAAAATGTAATTTAATTTTATGCTAGTAATTAGAGTTTTGTATTTATATAAAATTTGTATGTAAAATTTATGTAGATTTGTATTTAGAATAATTAAAAATTTATATATCTTTAGTTATAATATGTATAGAATATAGGTTAGTATATTTAAAAAGAATTATACCTAAGAGAGCGGTTTTCGCAGGACCGCTCTCTAATATGTACTTCTAAGAGTGGTTCATAAGGAACCGCTCTCTTAAATGGAGTTATGAGAGCGGTTCCTTTTGAACCGCTCTCTAAAATAGACTTATGAGAGCGGTTTTAATTTAACCGCTCTAAGAAGTCATATTTCGTATTTTTTGTGGCGAAATAGATATTAAAAAATTCAAAAATTAATACTTTGTCCAGCTATTTGGCGAAAATTTGATTCACGTGACAAAAAAATCCCAAATTAAAAAATTGTTTCAAATTTACTATAAAATAATAAATTATTTTTTAATTTACAATATTATAATAAATTTGCCAGTCAATTTAGCATAGATTTATTATTAATTATCGTTGCAAGTAACTATCATTAGGCCTACTAGGATAAACCACTTTATTAGGCAAACACCGAAAAAAGGTATATGTCAGAAAGTAACACTGAAACTGATTGAGAGCGCAATTGTGGGTCTTGTCAATTTTTTAGTATTGTATTGTTCCTCTCAGAAAATTCACATGCCATGCTTACACATACGCTTACAGAATACACAAACAGCCAAAACAAAGACATAAAAATCTTTGGACAATTAATCCCTTCACAAAAATATTTATAACATTGCATCACACCCCCAACGGCTATATTTCATTCCCTCTCTCTTCCATTATTCAATATCCAGTTTTGCTTTTCCATTCCCACAACGGTCCATCACCCATCACCCACTTCATAAAACCACCAAAATCATATTGACATTTTCTTAGGCTACATATTAAATACTATTACATACCATATATATAGCTTACTTAGGCTATTCCATTTTTCACTTGCAATATATTATGGATACTGCTATTGCTATTGATGCTAAGGTTCAACATGTGACTAAGAAATCTTCCGATGAGCTTCTAAGGAAGTTTGCTGAAGTGGGTAGTGAAAAGGGTGGAGAAAAGAGGAGGAGGAAGAAGAGAAGGGAAGACCGATGTGGGTGTGAGAGCCCTTCAAGCGGTGGCGCCGCCGTGGGGGAAAGGAGGTCCCTTTTACCGCCGAAAGTGACACGGCGGTCGGTGTTGCTCCGGCAGCTCAGGACAAGGGATGTGATGAGAAACAAGTCATCACTCTTTGGAACCATTCATAAGGTGAGACTAATTTAATTTGTATTCTTCAAATGAGCCATGTTGTTGTTGTTGTTGTTATTTATCCATGGCCATTGAATCAGAAAAAGGTTTTTTGTTCTTTTTTAATTTGGGATTGTCATAAAACTTTTGTTATACGAGAATTATTAAATGTGCCTGAGTAATCATGTTTCTGAATTTTTTAATGTTATCATAAAATTGAAGCTTCAATACTTACATTACTAACTACTCTTATAGTCCTTTTTATATGAAATTTTTGAATGCTTATTTTAGTCCTTTTTACAAGATTTTCTCTAAATTATTTATTGCTTTAATATTACTAATTAAATTGTTTAGAATTGTTAACTCTTGTAAAGTAGTTAAAGAGATCTTATTTACTAATAAAAGAATATAATGAAGCATAGTTTAATCAGTTCTTGCTATTTTAATTTTATAATCACTTCTTGCTTGCAGACATGGCGTAGAACCGTGGAAGGAGCCTCAAGAGTTTTTATGGAAAAGCATTATCATCGCCATAAGCGTTTGATCAATGATATTGTTTAGGCTCTGTTGAGTAATTGTAATTGAAAATTCTACAATGCTCTGTGTATATTGCCCCATCAATTGGTTTTGTTCAATTACTCGTGCTATATATTTACTTTTCACTGATTCTCTATTCTTTCCTCTTTAAAGTAATAAAATTTATTAGTTCATTCATTTATATCATTTCCCTTTTCATGCCAAAGAAAAAGAGTAATATAAAAATTGTTGCATAATACTCTCTCTCTCTCCCTTAACACCCTAACTAATTAACTAACACACCCTTCAGAGCAATTTTATCCTAGGACCTTCTTTTTCTCTCTTCCATTATCCATTTCTCCTAATAACGAGTTTAAATTTCAAGATGTTTACAAAAATACTTTTCTTAATATATTTTCTATTATTTGCTATTTTTTATTAAAAAGATATAAAATTATATAAGTTTCACTCTTAATTTGATGAGTTTTACTTAGAATTTTATTTTTTAATAAATTTTAATCAATAATAGTGTATAAGAGAAAAATGTTACTGACACTTTTTTAAATATATATTTAAATAATCATAAATTTGTGCGATAATTCATATTTTGTGAAATACAGCATTATTCTATTGTTATACAACAATAAAAATGTTGTACCAGTTGATGCAACAATCAAAATCAATCAAAATGATATCCCTCTTAATAATAAAAAGATTTATGTTATGTCATGAATTTTTTATATGCAACTCTCTAAAAAGTGTTAAAGGTGGTCTAAGGATACAATAATACTTAAGGAACAAGTGATTCAGCTGAGGTTTGTTGAAACATTAAAAGATAATAGAGGGTAACAGGTAGTGGTGCTCCAAGAAGATGAGATTAGGTGGGGTATAAGTGAACTGAATCTGGGGTTCAAAAATGAAATGCGGCTAATGGTAAAGCGATGATCCTCTCCAAATATCTCACATACATTCATTCAATGTGTTTTAAAAGGAAACTAATTTAATCATTGCGATCCTATGTAAGCCACCACAATTCTTTATGCAAATGTAACAGTTATTTGATTGGATTAAGTTAGGTCAGAATGATTTCGAGCCATTTTTTTTATATTCAAAAGTTAACCAATACAAACCAAATGATGAAATGCAATACTAAATCTCATTCCAAAAGTAAATAAATAGATCTAGTATGGCCATATTCATGGAGATTTCTCCTCTTATATTTATTTTTATGAGGGTATCGATATTTGTTAAACAATTACTGATTAACACTGACGTATTTGTACATTTTAATTATAAACAAATTAACTCTTAGATCTGAAACTCTATATATAATAAAGCACATGACATGTTTTTCCTTTTGGTTTTCAGCTTTCCTAAATTTGTTTCCATTTTGTGGTTCTGAAAAACAATTATTGCTCTAAAACCATGCATTCCTTCTATTAAAATCATGTTATGTAATAATATTTTAAAATTATTTGAGATTAAAATAAGAAAAAAGTGTCACATTAAGATTACTGACTATTCATGTGTACTTACAAGAATACCACATTTTGTTGCTGTCATGTAGCGAATATTTCTCACAGACAACTTCATTATACAAGATTTTTTTTTTAAAAAAAAAAGTATAATATTACATGAAATGTGTGAAAGGCAATGTACTAACTTTAATATCTACTTGGATTGCTTTGAGGAAATATTTATCGAAAAATATTTAATTTTTAAAACTGAATTTAAATATTTAAAAATAATAAATTTTTACTGAAAATATTTATCATACTTTCATAACTTTGATATGATAAATATATCTTTTAATAAAAATTATTATATAAAATTAAAAATTAAAAGAATCAATATTTATCATTTGAAGGAGTAAAATAAATATTTATACATGGGTGGTGTAATTTGTAGGTGGGTCCACTCAAATCAGTGGCAATTGTGTAAAAAGTCGTTGTCAGCTTGAGAGGTGCAGTGCCTTTTAAAAATATATATAAGAAAAGTAAAACTTGAGGTCCAAGAGATAGATAACACCACCAAAAAAGGGAAAACTAAAAATGGAATTGGAAAAATGGAAAAAATTAATAAAGAAAAGGAAAATGAAATTAAAAAAAAAAAATAGTCCTAAAACTGATACGCTGCTCTTCGTTTCAAAGTCAACATAAGCTTTCGTCAACTTTCCTCTCTTTGCCACTTCCACACTCACTCAGCATTCTTGCCATCTGCACGTTCTTTGGAAACCACAGCGGTTTCTTGTACTACTATATTGGACTTATTGCTCTCTCTCTCTCTCTCTCTCTCTCTCTCTCTCAATATTCTTCTATATCAACACTAGTCACAAGATCATTCACTCCCACAAGATCTTCACCTTTGTTTTGGAATTCCAATAACAAATTCTCTCTGCTCATAACCCACGTTTCAAACACTCTGATTTGCACTTCCACAACTCTCTTTCTCATTCTTCAAATTGCAACTAATTCATTCTATTCTTTCTCTCTCTTCCGAATTTGAAAGTTAGTTTTTTTTCCCAAGTGTTACCAATTGTTACCTCCAATCTCAAAGTACAATCTTTCCAACAACTTTTCTTGGCTCAGGCAGATACTTATAAAAGAAATCACATTTTTTGCTTGTGGGTATTGTTGTGAAATTCAGAAGATACCAAAGTTTGAGTCTTTACAAATCTTTTTCTTTCTAAGGAGGTGTTTGAGAGGGAAATGTGGGATGTTTTCTTGGCTTGCAAGCTTGGTTTCTTCATGCCTGAGTCCTATGAGGCGCTATGCCCGCATGGGCAATGATGACACTAGTGATGATGGTTCTTCAACTGCTGAGCGGTCTCTTTTCTGGCGTAGAGACCTTGGGAAGCATTCTTGGGGTGAATTTTCCTTCGCTGTGATTCAGGCCAATGAAGTTATTGAGGATCATAGCCAGGTTGAGATAGGCTCTGATGCTATCTTTGTTGGAGTTTATGATGGCCATGGAGGTCCTGAGGCTTCCGTGTTCGTCAGGGATCACCTCTTCCAGCATCTAATGAGTGAGTCTTCTGAGATTCTTTGAGTGTTTCTTGTTTCATTTTGAATGTAAATTTCCATTTTGGTTTTTTTGGTCGCATGTGTGCAACTTATTAATTATTATTTTATGATCATGTAGATTGTGCCTTCTTGTTGTTATTTGTAATTAGCCCTTTGGCTTATATGGTCTTGGCCCCGGGTGGTTTTGGTTTTATTGTTGCTTTGTTTTTATTGCATATGTTTGCGGCTGCAAGAGACTGAATAAATTTCAGTTTTTGGTTTCCTTTCTCTCCCCTCTTTTTCTTTTGATTCTTTGAATTGTGCTCTTTTATTTATTTGGAAAGAGTGGGGGATGGATTGGAAACATGAATCTGAAATTGAAAGGAACCAAATATTGATTGTATACCCACGAAGAGAGAATATGGAAAATGTTTTCTTAGAACAATCTTGTTTATCCAGAAGTTCATCTTACTACAAACGTTCTTGTGTTGTGTGTGTGTGTGTGTGTGTTAGAAATATGGAACAAAAACTTCTCCATTTAAGATGAGATCTAAGACACATGCCACAAATTGATTTTCCTGCCAATTTAGGATTGATATGGTTTATGAAATTCTATTGTTTGTTTTCATTTTCTGAAAGTCTTGTTGTAGCTTTTTGAGCTAATTTAACTGATGTGTACTTGTGTGAATTAACACACATAAAAATATAAATACATAATTGTCTGACTTGCAATATATTTGCATTAGTTTAGCTCTTCATTTTCTTTTCCCCAAATCTTATTCTGTCTTGTGTAGCAATGGTACTGCGTTGTTTTATGCAATTACGGAAGTTTTATGTTGAACCTGGTTACAGGTATTGCTAAGGATAATGGTACTATCTCTGAAGAAACCCTCAGGGGTGCCGTTTCTGCTTCCGAGGATGGGTTTATGACTGTTGTCCGTAGGAGTTTTAGGATTAAAAAAGTGATTGCAACTGTGGGTTCCTGTTGTCTAATTGGTGTTATCTGGAAAGGGACCCTATATATCGCTAATGTTGGAGATTCCCGTGCTGTAATTGGTTCCATAGGTGGATCTAACAGGATCATTGCTGAGCAGTTGAGTAGAGAGCACAATGCCAATATAGAGGAGATTAGAGAAGAACTCAGGGCTTTGCATCCAGATGATCCAGATATTGTAGTCAAGAGCCGTGGAGCATGGCGCGTTAAAGGCATCATCCAGGTTTTGTTTTGCTTTTCACATTTATAAAGAGTTTGTTAGTAGTTTATGTAGCCTTTGTCTCTGTTTTGGCTTCTGCTTAATTTTAGTATTTGTAGGCTTTGAAGACTACACTCGACTTCCAACTATAGTCTCATGCCTTGAACAGAAATGAAATTTGTGTATTATTCCTGTTATTATTTTGCATGATATAGGGTTGTAACTCCGTAACACTACAGGATAGTCATGTGCCAAAGATAACTCACATTGACCGTCGCATAACAGTTTTATGCTCCTTGGATTATTTATGGACCTTTTTTCATATTTTTCTTATTATCTTATCGGTGGTCTCAATCATGTGTGACTAGAAGCTTTTTGTCTCGTTTTTTGAGAGTTCATATTACATATTAAATGTTACATGTATACGTTTGTATATTAACGTTTTCTGTAAGATTTTGTATCAAAAGTAATAGGTTGTGTTGCAACTCTTATATTTTATTGCAAGATTATATTTTGGTTGATTTGAGTGTATGGAAATTATAACTAATTATCCAGTATGTGTACACTGCTGTACTTTATAGGACCTAGTTTTCTAGCAAGGTGTCTCTACTTCAATTACATGCTTAAATTTTTAGGACTTTTATGCAAGCCATATTTAATTTCTGCACTACATTTGTGCCTCTTATTAACTCACGGTTTTCTCTGTTCACTTAACTGCTATCAGGTAACCAGATCCATAGGAGACGCATATTTGAAGCGGCCGCAGTTCGCTTTAGATTCGTCATTCCCACGCTTCCATTTGACTAAAAATATTACCAAAGCTGTGCTGACAGCAGAACCATCTGTAATGTCAAGAAATTTACAACCCCGTGACAGATTCATCATATTTGCATCAGATGGACTTTGGGAACTCTTGACAAATCAGGAAGCAGCTGACATTGTTCATAACAATCCGCGAAATGTATACTTTTTGTACTTGTTCTTCTCTTTTCTTTCTACAATCTTTGCGCTTGTTTATGAAAAGGCTCTTACTTTTTTTCTTATGCTATGCTTCAGGGGATTGCAAGAAGACTTCTTAAGACTGCTCTAAGGAAAGCAGCTAGAAGGGCGAATATGACATATAAACAGCTTCAGAAAGTTGAGAAAGGGAAAAGAAGGGATTATCATGATGATATCACTGTGATTGTTGTGTTCATAGATCATGGGTTGCTTGGGAAGAAACCTAAAGTACCAGAGTTGTCCATAAAAGGGTTCATGGCCTCGGATGGACAATCAAATTTTAAACAAATCCAGGAGCTTATGTGATACACAAGGATTTATTTTTTTTTTCCTTGAACTATAGCAATAAACTTGATTGCCTCTTCCTAATTTTGGGAAGGGAAGTTCACAAAAAGTTCTATAACAATTACACACAATTTTGCAGCATCCAATTGTTCATTTTTATCATTTCTTCACCTATTAAGGTGTTGGAGGTGATAACTTTGCATTGTTGCAACTTGTATATGCTACATTGAAAGAATGGTTTAACGCTAATGACCAAAATTTGTGTTGATTTTTTTAGTCCCTTTTGTTCATGTGGCTTTAAGAAATCTTGGGAACTCTTCTATTTTGCAATTTAGGAATCAAGCATGGTTCACTTCCAATGCTTAGTTTTCAGTACATTTAAAAATAACTAAGGAGTTAATGGTTGTTAGGAAAATAACTAAGAAGTTTTCAGTATCTTAAAGGTTAGTTTAAAAATTTGGTTTTGTAAAGAAAAAAAAAGGTAGAGGATAAATATTTTATTTTAAAATTAAAGTAGTTATACAATATTTATAAAAATACATGAAAATTAAAGATTTTAAACTTTTATATATATATATATATATATATATATATATATATATATATATATATATAAAGTTAGAGAATGTTTATTATAAAAAAAAAATATGTTTTGTAAACTTCAATTCGTAAAGTTGAATTTAAGGTTAAGCACATAAAGTGGTAAGATTTTATTGAAAAAGGATGTTTATTACATTAAAATTATAAGATTGTGATAATTTTTTTTAATATTATTTTTAGGTTCTTAATTTTAGTTCTTAAGTTTTGAGATTAACATTTTATTTTAAAAAACATTGCGCTCTTTTCTTCCAAAATTTAACTTCTCAATGTTATCCTAAAACAGAAGATGTAGAAGTTAATTGTAAAAATAACAATGCACTTCTAAATTTTTTAAAGTATTTTTTTCCAAATCTTTTAGGAAATATAAATTCTTATATTCGTCATCACTTGAACTGATTTGTACAGTAACTGTTCTCTTTTCGCTTTGCATTGTAAATTTTTGCATGTTGTTTGTTTCAACTGTCAATTTTGTGTTTTTTTATTCATTTATTTTTAATTTGTACAGTTAGAAGCCAAGTAAATATGCAATTTAAGGAAAATAATTTTTCTTGGGTTTCCATTTGAAAGATATTTTGAAACTGTCACGGAAATGCATGCAATAACCACCCAGTTTTCAAGTTTCAAGCACACAAAAGCTGGATAAAAGTATAAAGATAAAAATAAGACTTTTAAGTTAAAGGCAAATTAAAGCATCAAAAGAACAGTGAAGAATCAACGAGAAAGTAATACACAATTGGTTCGAATAAGTGGTTTTCCTCCCAAGGTTTGATACCCACTTTGAAATACTCATTCACACTCAGGAAAAAAGGTCTATAATTGCAACAATTGGGAAAAAAAGAATAAGGAAAACGAAAGTGAACATAGTTTTTATAAGAGTTTAGCCAAAATGAGAACCTGCATCTTTCTAAGCTACTAAAGTTAGATTCCCCCAAGAACCCTGTTAAAACAGCATCTCGAGAACAATCGTTGAAGAGGGTGTATTTAAATTTCCCTTAGTATGAATTTTCAAGCATGTAAATTAAAAATAATAATATTCAGCTACTAACAAAGTTACAACACAATTAATATAAGAAAGAGGTGGTATCTACTTTGATAATTTCTCCACCGGACTATTGACCTTAAAATACTCTTGGTATACAAACAAAAAAAAAAATAGCTACTTTGAAACGAATGCACATTAAAACTTTTCTAAATGAAAAACCAAAAATACACTTAGCCATTATTCCAAGAATGAAGGAAAATGCGTAGAAAACAAGCTATGTGGAGAGAGAAGACGATTTTTTAGGCATTTTTTCTTGTTTGATGAACACAAAAGGGGGGAAAATACCTTGCTGTTTCTTTCTAATATTGGAAGAGCACATCAGGGGAAAAAAAGTTTATTAAAATGAGTTGAAAACAATTGATAAAATTTATAAATTATTCATGAGCCTTTTTTTTTTAAATAAGCTTTAAGTAGCATTCGATTAACATGCACATTTTAGTTATTTAATATTATTCTTTTTCTCCCTTGTTTTAGTAAAAGGCCTACTGCTATCTCTACCAGTCTCTCCTTAGATTTAAAAAAAATTAATTTTATATTTCTTCAATATATTTCTTACAACCAAACGAAGCATTAGCTTTCTTAGCGTGTTGGAATATTACAAACTTTATTTTATATTTTTTAAATTAATTTAATTAACAATTGTAAAGTATAAAATCATTCAAGTTTTGATGTATGCGCGCTGAAAAGAATGTTTGAATAATATTATTATGTAAAAGTAGTGTAACTCGTTAGAGAAGTGTCAGGTAAAGATAAATTTCTAGGATTCAATTTCAAAATTTGCAAAATTTTAGTGTGGGCATTATTTTTAATATTTTTTCCGCAAGCTATGAGGATAAAGACCTGCAACTCATATGCTCTATTCTTTGTACTTTTTTAATATTTAATTATTATTTTATCCATAACTTTTTGTTTTTTTAATAGTTTTTTAAAAATTCATTATTGACTATCTTTGACAGTACATACACCAAAAATCACACTTATATTTCCGTAATTTTTCAAAAAGTACTATATTTTTATATATATAATTTCTTATATGAAAAAAATAATCCAAGAGAATGTGCGAAAAAATAAATAAATCCATAAACAAAAATTAAAAATATTTTTCCTTTTATTTATTTATTTATTTATTTATTTCTCTTCTCTTTCTTTTCACTCAAAGCCACATAAATAGATTGGACAGTATCAAATGGTACAACACTGTAGATAACCCAGGACCCTTTTTAAATTTATTTTATGGTCAAATATATTTATAAACTATATTTTAAAAATCATCTAGACAAGATTGAAACAGCACTGCCTGCAGGCGATAGCAGTTCATCTCCTACACCTTTTTCCTGTGTGAATTCAGTGGATTCTAGTTTTTCCTCCAATTTCATATGCTACTGACACTAACAAAACAACACAAGAATTGCAATTTTGACAACGTGCAGTGCAATGGATGTGCCACTTCTTCTATATCTATTTATTGTTGTCTGAGCATTTTATCCTTCTAATATAAATACCAATGATTACATTATTACTTAAAACTTTTTACCACAGGTCACACAAACTAGTAAGATATAAAACCAGTAATTTTATGGTCTTTGCTTTTTTGGTTCCCAATTTCTATTCTTAGTTCCCAGCATCATTTTCATTAAAATGTTCTAATGATTTTTAAAAAAAATGAATTTACCAAAGCTTAGATGTTACTGACACTGCCGTATAAATAATACACCAGCAGTTTTATCATTATCAGGATAAAAGGCATGCCACTTCGTTGATCAGAATACTTGTGAAAAGAATAGTTGATTCAACCAAACCAAAGCATTAACAAATATTACACATCTCTTCTACAGCAAAATGGGGGAAAATTTTGAATCTTACATATCTTTCTAGCCTTATGCTCTTATCCCAACATATCAAGAAAAGAAAACACAAAGAAACATGATAAAAGAAATGGTAAAGAATAGGAAATGAAAGTTCCTCAACCACTTGATCGTATATCTGTAGTACCAAGTATATATAGTAATTTCCCTGGTCCAGCTTTCATTCGCCATGATTAAAACTTAGAAGCATTTCCTGTGTACGATTGATGGCCCAGATTCATCATATTCTGCCTTTGAAATCCACATCTGCACATGGAGAAAAAAAAAACAAAGAAGGAGCACATTGATTAGCTGACCTTCAGCAAACTACATTTGTTATAACATTGCACTCTATCAAGTCCCACAAGCTCAATGAAAAAAGGATATACTTCATATATTAGTTTAATACCTTTGATCTACCTGAGTATAATAATTGATTGTTATTTCGTCCTATAATTTTTATCTTATTAAATTTCTACTTATTGTTGAAATAAAACTTCCTCATTTGATTTGTTTGCTGTTGCAAATGGGATTAACTAATTATAGTGATGCACTTCACCTGTTGGAAGGTGCTGAGAGATGCCAAAATGGAGCCACCAATCCAGACACTGTACTTCCTCTCTGGGGGTGCTACAACCTTAATTTTCATGCTACTTGGTGCCAATGCGGTAATCTCCTTGCTCATCCTATCAGCAATGCCTGGGAACATTGTGGAACCACCACTCAACACAATGTTACCATAGAGATCCTTCCTAATGTCCACATCACACTTCATGATGGAGTTATATGTTGTCTCATGGATACCAGGAGACTCCATCCCGATCATGGATGGCTGGAAAAGAAC
Organism: Abrus precatorius; assembly: GCF_003935025.1. Lineage (NCBI taxonomy): Eukaryota > Viridiplantae > Streptophyta > Magnoliopsida > Fabales > Fabaceae > Abrus > Abrus precatorius. Next base: position 9,758,846 of record NW_020874373.1, on the reverse strand, counting down.
TTCAGGACAACGGAATCTTTCGGCGCCGATCGTGATCACCTGTCCATCAGGTAACTCATAGCTCTTCTCAACAGCTGAACTGGTCTTGGCAGTTTCCAATTCCTGCTCATAATCAAGAGCAATATAAGCTAGTTTTTCCTTCATGTCTCTCACAATTTCTCGCTCCGCTGAGGTGGTGAAAGAGTACCCTCGTTCGGTCAAGATTTTCATCAGGGCATCGGTGAGATCACGCCCTGCAAGGTCCAAACGAAGGATTGCATGTGGAAGGGCATAGCCTTCATAGATAGGAACCGTGTGGCTCACACCATCTCCGGAGTCCAACACAATACCTACAACAACACAGAAACCACATCAACACCAAGAAATACCCATGTCCCATGAAAACATTCTCATTATTAAGCTTTTAAACATTCCCTAACTCATGATCCGCAAGAAACATAATTGCCGAGAATCAAAAAGTACATTTTTTAATGTTCAAGGATACTCAGAAGAATGAAAAAAAGGATCAAACTCTAGACCACTTAATCTTGAACAACAAAACGAAAATATGAGTATGAAGGAAGAATGATTACCAGTAGTACGGCCACTAGCATAAAGAGAAAGCACGGCCTGGATAGCAACATACATAGCAGGAGTATTGAAGGTCTCAAACATGATCTGAGTCATTTTCTCACGATTAGCTTTGGGGTTAAGTGGTGCTTCAGTAAGAAGAACAGGGTGTTCTTCAGGAGCCACACGAAGCTCGTTGTAGAAAGTGTGATGCCAGATCTTCTCCATGTCATCCCAGTTACTAACAATACCATGCTCAATTGGGTATTTCAGAGTCAAAATACCTCTCTTTGATTGAGCCTCGTCTCCAACATAAGCATCCTTTTGCCCCATCCCAACCATCACCCCTGTGTGACGTGGACGACCCACAATGCTCGGAAACACCGCTCTCGGTGCATCATCTCCGGCAAAACCAGCCTACCACATTTTTATTAATTATTAATACTAATTCACATTGTTTTATTTTTAAGCTTTGTAACTAACAGATCCATTCATACCTTCACCATTCCGGTTCCGTTGTCGCAAACCAACGGTTGAATATCCTCGGCGTCTGCCATTGTCGTTTATGATACTGGTGCCTGCGAAAACGCACCAAGTTAATAGACAAAAAGAGAGAGAGAGAGAGGTTTCTTAGGACATGGGTGTACCTAGGAAACGAAGGAATGTGGGCGTGACGACGTGTGTGTGGGGGAGTGTGTTGTGTCGTTTGATGATGTTGTGTTGTGTGTGTGAGGTACCCGCCCCTGTGGTTTAAAAAAGGAAGGTGTGGGGAAATGAAATTCGGGTGAAATGAAGAGGAAATTGAATGTGGTGTAATCGTGACCGTCTGTTACGAAGATGTGATCCACGGGCCACGTTTGTTGTTGGAAATAGCTGGCACTCTTGCCCTTTTCTTACTTTCCAGTTACACCCCATCACGCATTTCTCCCTAAACTCAAATAACCCACTCTCTCTGTATTATTGAATTTCATTATTCCGCTTTTGTCACCAATTTGCTTTGTAATTTATTCAACTTATTTCTTTTCTCCTCTGCTCAATGCAATGTCTACTGTTCCATATTGGATTATTTTTTGTGAGTAAAGGGAGGGTTTCCTACACTACAGTGATTCGGGCGGTTGGTGGCCCCTTCGAGAGTTGCGGGTCCTTGCCGCTGCATGAGTGGTAGCTCACGCTCAAAACTCCTCCGACACGAGTCCTAGTCGTTGCGCTGCGGTCCGTTTCCCGGCTTCGCTTGCGCGATTTTTTGCACTTATTTGATTATTGGTTTCATCCCCGACCCTAATGAATCGAGTATGTATGAAGGGGTCAGCTAGTATTCACTTATGATTTTGAAGCATGTTTACAAATGACATTAGTTTAAATTCTCAATAGAAAGTTGATATGACGAATTAATTTTATATACAGATTATGACACCACAATAAATTATGATATGATGAGAAGAGGAGGGGCAAATTAGGAAAAGAGAAAGGTCCTACAAGTAAAGTAAACGAGGCTTGTTGTTTAGAAGAAGGAACACAGCTTTTGTTACAATGGGGTGTGTAAGTGTAACTTTTGAGAGGTTGATGGGTGGGAGTAATGATACATGGGACGGTGCAAAAAGTGAGAGAGCAGAACATTGCCAACTCAGCATTCTGATTTGCAACTGTCCAGAGAACATGTCGGGGTGTTTTGCTTCCTGTGGTCGCATCCACCCAAGCTTGTTCTTTCCACCTCACTCCTTTTAACTTTGGTCCCTACAATTGGATCCTTCCTTGACCACTACAGATTCTCTCTAAGATCAACGATCAACGACTATCCTCGCTTCTGGTTCCCATGCACAAAGACGTGCAGCGGATAACTGCCAATCAAACACACAACGTGGTTTCCCATTTCGGACAATCCTCCTTCCCCGTTGACGACCTCTTTTTTTTATTTTTCTAATAAAAAATGTTACCCCGATATATTATTACTCGAAGAAAATTAAAGTTTATTTTATCTAAGTATGTCTATACTGCTTTTTTGGATGAAAATAAAAGAGTGAAAGAAATAAGTACAAACATTTTGTTGTGCTAATTAACTTTTTAATTTTATTTTTTAATTTATTCATTTTTTAATATTTTTTATTTTATTTTTGTTCTTTAATTTTAAAAATTAATTACGTCTGTAATTTTGATGAATATACTTAATGATGTGATATTTATTGATCTTTTTATTTAACAAAAAAATATATTAAATAAAAATATTTTTTATGTGGGAATAAAGAGAATAAATCACAGTCATTAAATTGTGAGATAAATAGTTAATGTTTAAATATAAAAAAATAATATTTATGTATGATTGTATGGTTTAAATCTATTTATTTTATTCACGTAAAATATATTTTTTACTTAAATGATACTTTTATTTAAAGTTGTTTCTATGTAAATAAAGTCTCTTCTTATTCTTTTAAGTAGTACGAGAAATTAATCTATGAAATTACAACTATCAAAAAAACTTAGTCTTTATAAGAAAAATAATTATCAACATTCATAATATTCAGGCAATTTAATCCTTTAATTTGGTAGTACCTATTATTTTGGTCCCTAATATTATTAATTTAGTCAAATTAGCCTTTAAATTTTATAATAACTACTAATTTAATCTCTAAACTCTACAATCATCACCTGATTTGGGCCTTGACTTATTACTGACCAAATTAACCCGTATAAGTATATAACAAAATAAAATAAGATGAACTGAGTAACGTGCATCAAATTTAAGGAGAAAAATGGTTGACAATAGTAAAAAACGGGATCAAATCATCATATTCTTAAAATAACGGGATGAAAATTCCAATAACTGTTAATTTCAATATTTGATTTATTATTTTTATATTTTAGATGATAAAATGTCTGTGTATTTTACGTAATTTTGAAAGTTTATTTGATGGATTGCTCTCTTCTTTAATTTTTTTAATTATTATTTTCATAACTAAAATGACTATAGATTATAATTTTAATCACTAATTTGTCAGTTTAGTTATTCTTCTTCTAAAATGGTGCTTCTATCCACTTCAAAATTGGGCAACATTAACCTGCTGAAAAATTCAAAGATGAAAGTTTTGGTAATTGAGCAAAATAAAGTTGCTTTTGCAAAATAATTTCCCCAATTATTTTGGTGAAATTTGTGGTTTTTATTGGAAAGCTCGTTAGGCAAATAAATGTAAGTGTAAAAAATTTCATCCCATCAGTGTAAATAAATAAAAAGATTTTTGTTAATTTCGATCTTTATGACTGAATTTAAACTAATAATAGTGAAATTTTTTAAATTTTATTATTATATTATATATGTAATAAAAAAAAATCTGTTTTAAATACTTAAATTTTAACTTTAGGAAAAAAATTGTTAGCCACTTGTAAAGTAAAGAAGAAAACCTTTATTTTCATTCCTAGAGATATGATGAAGGTTAAGAGGGAGGATGAAAATGAATAAAAAAAATTATTTATTTATTTACTATTATTATATGAGCATGTGTGTTGCATTTTTATTTCTTCTTATATCTAAATTATTCTCTCTTACCTCTGATAATATATATATATATATATATATATATATATATATATATATATATTAATATTAATATGTAATTTTTACTAATTGCCACTTTAATAACTTCCATATTATTTAGAATGCGCAAAATTACTTTATAAAAAGTAACAAGTGCAAGTGGCTGATTAGTATATTCTACCCCTTCTAACAGAAATATTTTATTGAAATTTTTTTTATCACAATAGTTAATAAAAAATTATTTTTAAAAGGCGTGTAATTAATATTAACTAGTAACTACAATTAAATAAAAAGAATGATAAATAAAATCTTTAAATATACTTTTAGATAAAACTAAACTTTTAAAACACCTACGTTAAGTCTAGGACTTGTATTTAAAAAACAAGTCAACATTATACATTATAAAACTTAACTTAATCGGACAATGATAATGAATAAAAATTAATTATGTATTTTAATAAGTAATTTACACGAATAATCATGTCTTCAATAGTACAAGTTTGTAATTTAATTTTTTATCATTACAAATTCATTTATTAAACCGTTTTTTGAAATTAATCAAAACAAATTTTTCATATAATCTCAAAATAAAGTAAATGGGTCGGCTATATTGGGGAAATTATAGGCCAAAGTGAAAACTTTAACCGATGAACAATCATTTAATATTCTCAGTATTTATTTTTTTGGCAAAAATCACGTGAAATGATAAAGATGACGTATTACATATTTCAATTCTCAAAGTAGTGAGTGTAATGGCAAAGCTGATTTTGAGTGTGAGAACTTTTAACAATGGAGCAAGTTAAGCAAAGTAACAGTAAAATAGTGTTGAAAAATAAGATTATAAGTAAAAAAATCACACAGAAGACAAGAACTACGACTAAAAAAATACAAAAATTTCACCCTTTATCCCCACTTGTGTCAAATCACTATTTGTTCCTTCAAAAACATGATTTCAGTTTATTATGACTAGCTCTTTTTTTGATGGGTTGCTTGAGATGCGTTGCCAAGAGTAGAAGAATATACAGGATAATCAATCGTATTATTCAATTCCTCTTCAATTAATTCATATCCATATTAGCTAAAAATATTGCCTATAACTTGACCGGTTCAAATTGAAGATTTTATCAATTTTATTTTTTAATAAAAAAATAAGTATCAATTATCTTTACATACACAACACATATTTTTTATTATTAAAAAATAAATAAATGCTAGTTCTGTAAATATCAACATAATGTGACAAAAAATATCTCAACAAAATATATTTCATAAATGCTTTATTTTAACAATCTTTTTTTAATTTTACCTTATTAAAAAAAAAACTTAAATAGTCATTCTCGCTCTATCTAGGTCATTAAAATTATTAGAATATTTTTCCTTCTTTTCAAAACATATTATTCAAAAATTAATAAATTTAAATTCATTTTATTGAGTTGAAAGCCTTTTTATTTTAAAACTATGTATAATTAATTTTAATTTTTTGAATATAAACAAAGAAAGTTGAGATAGTTGATAAATTATGTATCATTTAAATATATTATTAGCATTTCAATTTATAATTATATATATTATTGAGTATGTGAGTTAATTTAATAAATTCGTGTTAACTTAACCTTTAAAATCTTTAATTTGTGCATATGAAAAACTCTTCATTAAAATAAATAAAATTCAATTTAGTATATATTTTTTCTCTAATTTATTCTAATTTTTTATGAAGTTTAAACTTGCTTAGTCTATTTAAATATAAATTATGAATTTATGTTAAACTCATACTTCTTTTATAAAATTTGAATATAGTTTTATCTTGAGAAAATCCAAAACTCAATATGTAAAACATATAACAGTCAAAATCTTATTACGAAGACTTGTAAAAGAACACTTAAAACATGCTTATACTGGAAATTTCTTCCATAAATCATATTCAAAAATTAATTATTTTGAATATAAAATTAGCTATTACAAAAAGTTTTAAACTATTTAATTTTTATAAAAATAATTCTAAACAACGATATAAATTGTATTTATTATGTTAAAATCATTATTTATCCAACTTTTCAAGCCTTTTTTTTTATATAATTAATTATATTTCTAATTAATCATCTTTTTTTATACCAAACACACACTTAAAAAAAAGTTAATGTTTTAAAATTACATTAATCTTATAATTTTGACATTTAATTACACTGGTACGATTAAAACTAGTTGGTTCAACAAATGGTTGAAACTTTTTTACTAATAAAAGATCTTAATTTTGTTACTCTAATTTTTCATTTGGTATTAGTTTTTCTACTAATTTAATTAATTAAAAAAACCTGTTAATTGTATATAGATTTTGAAGTATTAATTAAAAAATTTTAAAATGTAGTTTTTATTAAACATATATTAAAAATAGGAAAAGTATTTATTAAAATTTTAAATGAAATAATTTTTTATTTAAAACTTTTTAATGGATACTCTAAGTCACTGGTTAACCTTTGCTTAATTAAATCAGATTATTTTGGGAATACTTTAGCACTAATACGGGAAAATGATGCTATTTTTTGATTTTGTTTAGTTTAATAAATAGGTTTGATCGGAAACAGGGGTGGTTGCGTAGGAGGCGAGGGGCGTGGAATTGCAGAGAAAATGAACAACGCCATCTTCAAAGTCGCAAACACCAATCATCACCATTTCTCTCTTAGGGCTGCACTCTTTCATTCCACTCCTATCTTGCAGCGTAAACGGCGCAACTTTTGGGACTCTGTCAGTTTCTCTCTGCTTTATGATGTCATTTCTATTGATTCACCAACTTCTTTTGATTCCTTATTATTACATTATATTATATTAATAAAATCTAAATTAATTATTCTCTCTTTCTGATTTTGTATCCTTTTATTTAATTAAGAAGTCTTTAATTGCAGAGAGGCAACAACCATTACTCGAGAAGATTTAGAAGGATGCAGGGAAAACAAAAAATATTGCGCAGTGTCAATGATTATGCAGAATTTCTGTTTCAGGTTCATTGTGTGTGTGTGTGTGTGTGTGTGGGCGCGCGCTCGTGTACCGTTTCTTTTATTTTTATTTTGCTTCCTGTTCAATACATTGCTGCTTGAATGAGGTTGTCCTATGATTTTTGTCATGGTTTCTTTCCATTCATTATAGAATGAGACAATTTTCAGATTTCTTTGGTATAATGCTAAGGGCAGTGGTTAAGGATTAAAAGTGTAAAGTTTTTGTCAAAAAATGTTAATGCACCTCCTTCTATGATTTCTAATGCATCTCGACATAGCATTTAGGACCTGCTACCGTCTATCTCGATGAGCCTAATCTTTTTGTAATGTTTTTTTTTTTTTTTTTCAGTGTAATGGTTCTGTACAGAAAATATGTCATGAGTTGTTAGGCTGGATTTATACTTTAAATCTGGTGATACATGATAATGGACCGTGTACTTTGATGTTATTTTGTGTGATAACATCGACCATTTGGCTTCATAAGTTTTCATAAAGTGAGGGAAAAAGGAGATATTAGGAAATGCTTTTAGCTGTCACAATGTCAAATTTGGTTTTTCAGACATTTCCCCTCCCCTGAATGGGTTAAATATGGATTTGTTTTAACATATCTGCTGAAGTAGCAATGGTGGAATTATTTGGAGAATATTGGTCTGTATTGACATGGACAAATCAAACTTTGATTAAGGAGGGCCATATTTGCATAAATCTATTGCAGATGCTTTTAATTTTGTAAGCTTGATTGTGGCCATTTTTTTCTGCTGGAACTAAAGGCAACGCTATCTCTGAGGTCCCAGAAGGGTGAGTCAATCTCAATGCTGATGGGTTCTTGTGGTTGTAACTTGTAATCCCGAGGAAGCTGGCTGTGGGGATTTGCTGAGAGGTGATTCGAGTAATTTGCTAAAGGGTTTTAGATGCAGGTTTGGAATTTCTTCCTCTTTCAAAAGTGGTGGAGTTTGTTTTATGGCTTGAGGAGGGTGTTGTAAATGGGTTTATTAATTATTAGGCTTGAGGTATAGTTTAAGTCCTTGGTGCTATGATATGAATGAGACCTGTAACCTTAATGTTGGCATATGTACTTTTTTCTCACCTCAGGTCCATACTTGCATTGGAATGGGAGCATGGTAATCTTCATATTTACCCAAGAGGCTATTCAATGAGCTGATTTGCTAAGCAAAACCTGGCTATGGAACATTGGTGCCAAAACCAGGCTACAAAATATGCTGTGTTTGAGCCTCCGATAAAGCTATTTCTGTTCTGGTGCTCTTTTACTATCTCAGAGAGTCCTAGCTGCCCCATGGCTGTTGCTTGAGTTTTCTGATACCTTCATTGTCAGTCTTTTAGCGTTTTTTATCTAATGAAACAGAAGTATACATTTAGAGTGCTAAGGTTTCTCCTCAGAGAACTGTGAAGTTTTGACAAAAACTTGGTTTTCCTGAAAAAATGTAAAAAAAAATAAAAATGGCAATATGATGATTGATGTCGGGGAAAGCTTTTTCGTGCTTGTCTCCATAGTATCTCTTTATTATATGCTGCCATGCCTTTGTGGCTGATATAAAAAAGAAAGTAATGATTATTTGTAAAATGGTGTTGCATACTTGCATGTACCAACAAGCCAGTTGAACTGGGAACATAAATATTTTCCATCTTGTGCTTCAACTGGAAAAACAAAATTAAAGTCTAATATTTGCCACTGCTCATTCACAAGATTGGAATTTAAGAATGGGATGAAGTCCTCAAATTAGTGCCATCATTGGGTTTATTTGATGAGAGATGGTTACTTTGTCATTTTGGGGATTGGAGAACTCATCAATGGTTTAAGCAAATATCTTGATGATTTTGAATTCTCTATTTGATGGTTTACTTTTCTAATATTTCAAAAATATTTTCGGCCCTTAATATAATTGTTGCAATCCTAGGGAGAATAGTTATGAACTTATGAAAGATAACTTAAATAAATTATACAAAAACCCAAATTTTCTAGGCAACTTTTTTAGGGTTATTATCCTTGAGGTTTTACTAAATGACTGTTGTAGAGTTAAGAGAGAGAGCACATAGAAAGAGAGAGACAAATTAGTGTGTTGGAATTAGATGCTCTACAATATATAGAGACTCTTATATTTATAAGGATACATATGTAATCCTACTGGGTCAAGTTCGTTATTATAATAGTAACATAAACCCTAATCCTAATACGTCTATTATAGCTATACATAACAACTGTTATGCCTTAAGTACATTAGATGAGCCTAACTCAAAAGACTAGGTCATTAAAGTGGGAAGGCTTAAGTACCACATTAGGTATTATGTTCTATTGAATGTGAGACTCATAACATGTTATCCCTTTAAAAGCCAATGTGTGTGACAATTTTGCTCTATCAACATTGATTTGGTGGCGTCCTTCCCCTTACATTGATGACTTCACTCATGTATTAGTATTTAGTATGTTACACTTTAATTTAGCCTATAGGTAACCCTTTCCATTGTTAAACTTTGAATGAAAGTACTAATTGTTATTACCTAAGCATACAAGGAGAGTCCAAGTTGAAAGATTACTCTATTAAGTGAGAGAGCTTCATGGATTACGTACCACATTAAGACTCTTAATAATAACACAAGTCCCAATTCTTGTGAAACACTTGCGCACTGCCCATTTTAATGATAAAAGTAATGGCTGGTGAGAATATTCTTTCTGAGTTTGAGTTAAAATCTTAAGGACTGCATATTGAAGCCCGACATCATCAAGGGCCTCTTGCCAATCAATACCTCCAGCAATCATTAAGACACTGGTCATTCTTGTTGATGGACTGAGAAAACACTTATCTGACCACTAACAGAGTAGGAAGTTTGAGGCATCAAACCATTTATGCCTCTTTCTCCCTGAAGAAACTTGCTGTAAAATGTGCCAATGTCACTGCTAAAGATTGACATGAGACCCTTTCCTGTTATTACTTCTTGCTTTTTTGGATCCTTTTGTCTTTTCGGACCTACAATAGTTAGAGAATCCCTGGCCTTGGTTGTTCTGCATTTTGTGGCTGCAATGCAAGTGGAAAGCTTTCATATATGTGTGTGCGTGTGCTGCAATGCAAGTGGGAAATTTTCATATATATATATATGCATGTTTGTGTGTGTGTGCGTGCATAAACACATCAAGTGATGGGGCCTTTTTTTTGAGCATGATAGGACCAAAAGTTATGTAATTTAGTGTTCATATAATTTTGACTAGTCTTTAATCTTGACTGTTCATGTATTATTGTATGATCAAGATTTACTTGTCACACACTGATGTAAAAATGGCCCTCTCTCCTTAGGTAACTGATTAACTAAGAAATAAACTCAGTCCCTTGATGGATTACTTTCTTGATTGGAGTTCAATTGCTTAAGGGCGATCGGCATTAATTACAAATATTTCATACATAAAAATTAATGCTTCATTCTGTTCCAAATTGTACTTCTGCAAATTTTTTCATGAGTGAACAAAATTTACTGACTTTGATTCTGTTGATGTGATTGTTTGAGGTTTGGACTACGTAGCTTTTTGTCTGCTTTAAACGGGGTGATGTTCAAAATGCTGTCATATGATTAGTTATCCCTTTGTCATCCATGTTTATTATGGAACTCCTTGTTAAGGTTGGTAGTTTAGTCTTTGGATAACTCAGCATTTAGGATTACTCAGTATCATGGAACTTTTCCAATCAGGACTGAAGTGAAATTTAGGATTACTCAGTAGTCAGTATCATTAATGTTCTTATGTTTTCTCTCAATCAACTCTGTTGGTTAAAAATATAGGCAAGGTCCCCCCTCCCCCCAATTCTTCTATTATTGTGTTTGTCTTAAGATGTTCCAACTTCCAATGTTTACGGTTGCTCTTTTTCTGCATGTTTTAGAAATGGAAGGGAAATATTGATGAGGATGATCCATCATCAAGTCGAGGCACCTCATGGTTTAGCCAACAATATTCTGATAGGGGCTCTGGAAGGTACAGGAATGGCAATCGTGGATCAAGTCACCGCTACAAAAGTAAGTACGCGCGAAATAGTTGTGCTGTAACAGTATAGACGACATCATGTATCTTGTAGTACTAGCTCTCTTGATTGGAGGTTTGTATGGGCTGTTTCTCTAGGAAATCATTGAACTTAATCTCGTCTGGGAACTTCTGTCTACTCAAATAGGATTGAAAGATTTAACATGCGGAGATCATGGATAGGAATTTATTTGACCTTGCATCATAAGCTTTCTTAAATATGTTGCATGTTTGTACATGGTTTTATTATTTACAACAACAAAAAAAAATTCTAGAAACTTGTAAAGTATATTCTGGACTCACGTGTATTAATGGTAACACACTTTATTTCTTTCAGGAGATCCTTTGTTTTGTGAAGATGATTTTGATGTCGAAACCATTTTCCGTTCTGCCTTTGGTGGGAATAGATTTTTCTATTGGTCATTCATCAATGAGGAGAATCCTCAGTGGAGGAGGTCTGAACGCTTTTCTAATTATGGGAAATCTTGGAACTGGAGACATCGGAACGAAAATGATTATGACTCTGCATCTGAGTCTGATAGCTCAGATTCTGATCTAGCTCCTGATAGATTAGCCCTCGGATTGAGTGTTTCTGGTCCTCTAAAACTTGAAGATGTAAAAAATGCGTGAGTTTTTAATTCTTTTTCCACTTCCTCTTTACCAAAATGTTAGGAAGCCAGAGTTGCTGATTTTTCCTTACTATGATTTTTAACTTTCTTGTATCATCAGGTACCGGGCGTGTGCCCTAAAGTGGCATCCAGATCGTCATCAAGGCTCTTCCAAGGTGTTGCCATACTCTAACTACTGATAATATTCCTCCTCCTTTCTTGTTCTGGAGTTTCTATCATTAGCTACAGAGTTTCCTAATTCTTTGTATATTTTATTCTGTACGTTGATACTTGATATGATAGGCTATGGCAGAAGAGAAGTTCAAGCATTGCAGTGCTGCTTATCAATCTTTATGTGATAAGCTGGCCTTGGATTAAGCTGGCCTTGGATTAAGGCCCTTCAGACATATGCTAATCCTTTTCTAGGAGTCTTCAGCCAGCTCATACCAGATGATTGATTAACCATGCTAAATTATTTAACACATCGATTTTGCTTTCATTGTATTTTGTAATTTTGAGTAATTTTATTAGATAATAATAGAAATAATGTGTATACTATTTTACAATTACAAATGTACCATTTATTGTCTCTAAACGTCTTTAGTTTCAATTTTGCTGAGCATGGCCAGTGTATTTTCAATAAAAAGTATTATTGTTTTTTAACTATTGTATTGTGGATAAAGTTAGCCAAATCATCTTTTAAAAATGTAAATTAGATAACAAAATGCCCCAATCTCATAATAAGTAGCAGTATATGTCGGACTTGACTAATTTCGATTTTCTTCAATCCTGAGTACAGTTTTTTAATACTGTGTAGTAGTATTTTATTTATATATATTATTTTTAATTTTCGTTTTTAAAAGTAAAACTTTGTGATTAAGTTTTTCATGTTATGTTTTATAGCGACAATTACGCCGACTTTCTCTCGGGTTAGTGATAAACTACAGTTATCTCCTTTACGTGTTCTTCATTATTTTCAAGAGTGCTACGTGTGGTGGTTTATACATAAAAATAAGACACGTAATTTTTTTTAAAGAAAATATTAAATCCAGCCTTCAAGTTGAATTTAATAAATACATTTATTTAATTTTTATAATTTTAATATAGTAAATATGTCTTTCTAACTAACAAATTACTATTTTGGTATTTATTTAGCTTTTATAGCAAGTTATATTTTAAAATAAATACTCAATTTAGTCTTTAAAAATTATCACTTGACCCAATTTAATCCTTTTAAAAGAATAAAGTCATTAATATATATATATATATATATATATATATATATATATAGAGAGAGAGAGAGAGAGAGAGAGAGAGAGAGAGAGAACAAACTAATTAGCTAATCATTATAAGAAAAGTTATTCAATAAGCATCCTTCATAAAAATGGAGACAAGTTGGGGAGGAGGATAAGAATACAAAAATAAGAAAAGAAACCTGAGGAGCTTAAGTGGCCACAAAATTAAAGTAAACCGTTGATTTTAGACATAATGAGTTTTAGCCTATGATAATTATCTGCGTCAGATCTGATAAATGGATTGTCAATTTAGAATTTATATCTATTAAAATTCCCTCAAATTTCATGTCTTTCCCTGGACGAATGGCCGAAAGAAGAGTCCAAAGTTCAGTCATTATAGATTAAAAAAGCCCAAACATTTGAATAAAATCAGCCCGAAAATTGCCTTGCTCATCCTCAGCCAGTCTGACCTTTATGTCTACAAACTAACCCATCCACGTTATGTTTCAGTCTCTCAAATGGAGGAGGATCACATCAAATAGTCTTCTAAAATTATAATTGTAAAACTTTTTAATATTTTTATTTATTAAATATAAAGAATAAAGTTTTTTTATTTTATTTTAAAGAAGTAAAATACTTATTTTTTATAACGATAGAAATTAAAACATAACAAAATACTTGAACGATAATTAAAAACTTATCGTGTACTGTACTAATGCGGCGAGAATGATTCGTTCACATCGATGGAACAATACAAAAGCGTGCGGGTGAATTTGGGAGGTTTCAAAAAGTGAATCATCATCGAAATTAATTGCTTAAAATAAATATTAGTAGAATTAAGAGGAAATGATTTTTAAAGCAAGGTTGACTCTTAAACAAGTAAACTCTTCATCGTTGGAAGATGTGGATTAATTGCGATTTGAATTAGAGGTGGTGTGGCTGGCACAGTAAAAAGGGTTTGGTTCTGCATTCCAAATTCCAATCGCAGAAGAAGAAGAAGAACAAAAACGATGGTGAAAGCTATCCAACTTCAGATATATGGATTAGTTAGTCAGCGATGGAATTTCAAACCTCGCACATCCATTTCACTCTCCTCATTCTCCTCAATATCATACCCTAACCCTTTTTCCAAACTGCTTCCCACCAATACCCTCTCTCGCAGGGTTCGATTCGCACCGTTTCATGCTTCCTCATCACCGCTGCATTCTGCTGTGAGTTCTCTTCGCCTATTCCTAATGCTAATTTCGTAATTTCGTTATAGGTATGTGTTGTTGTTGTTGATACGACGCCGTAATCTTACGATTGTAGATCTGAATCGTTCGTTCAAATGCTATTGATCATGACAATGTAGGGGAACGTTCGCAACATCAAGTTCTGTCAGTGGTGTGGTGGTTCAACCAAGCATGATATTCCCCATGGAGAAGAAAAGTTGAGAGCTATATGTACTGTTTGTGGGAAGATTGCTTATCAGAATCCGAAAATGGTAACTCTCTTCGAATTTCTCTGTATTGCTTCTGATTGTGAAGTAATAACTGTTCAGAAGTAACTTGTTTCAAGGCGTGTGGATTGATTTATGAAATGATGTTACTGTTTTTAATTGGAGTGTCTGATGCGTATTCTTAAAATTTGGATTTGGACCTCAATGTTTCATAATCATTAATCAGTATGAAGTTTACTCTGTGCATTAGAAATTATTCTTACTTTCTCTTTTCCAATATATTTTCTTCATTTATGACAAAAACAAAATTGTTTGTTGTTAAAGCTTCTGAAGAGGTCGTGGCTTCAGCTGTATCTAACAGGAGAATAGTATAGTTCTGTGGATAACCTAAACATCAATCCAAGATACGAAATATTTTTATGGTTGGTTTATTGTGTACAATTCAGTGCACATGCGGTATAACTTTACATTTTGCTTCTTGCTATATTAGAGGTTATAACTTTTGCGCAAGTTTCAAGATGCATTTTGGGCAGACATTGAGTAAAAGGAAGTGTGGTCTTGATTTTTTTTACCTGGCATTCATTGATCTGAGGAAACAGATTAATTGTTTCAACTTTAGGATTAAGATTTCTTTTTGCACTTGGCATGTGACGTATGCATTTGATACTGTAATGGATTAAGAAGTCAACGTCTCTGCATTATAACTTGCTTTAAAATGGTATGCCTATAACTCCCATTTTTTGAAGTGATTTTTCTTTCCATAAAACAGTTAATGAAAATGCAAAACAAATAAGGATTTGGAGGAGTATCATATGTTTCTAGATGTGTTTTTTAAAAATAAGCATGGACACTATAATAGTAGCTGTACTTGGGTTGGATACGTATTCACATTGTACACTTCAGATACTCCTACTGCATTTTTATAATTTTTTTATTTTTGTATTTCGAAATATTAGATAAATGATAGTAGTTCATGGTGCCTAGAATGATTCATGGTAACTATGTTAACTTTTAAACGTCAATTCTCTCATTTGATATAAGATTTGTGTTTTTATATTAATTTATGTGTTGTATTCGGGTTTGTTTCCTATAATTTTTAACATTTGCAAATCTCTCTGTCTTGTGTCATATCCATGTTTATGAGATTCTCTAATTTTTGTCAGGACAAGAATTGTATAATGATTTTATGCTGTTTGTCACAGCACTTATTTCACTTCACTTCTTCAGTTTATATTTGACTAATTACTTTCTTTTGAACATGACATGATTTTGGCTGGCAAAGTAGGTAGTTGGCTGCCTCATTGAACATGATAACAAGGTCCTTCTTTGCAAGAGGAGTATTCAACCGTCTCATGGCCTTTGGTAGGAATGGAGGTTTTATTGAAATACTTTTGTTTTTGGTTGTGTACATGTTACATTCCTATAGCAATGAGCTGTGGTAATTTCATACTTTGGTGTCAATAAGGACCCTTCCTGCTGGTTATTTGGAAATTGGAGAGTCAGCTGTGGAAGGTGCCATCAGGGAAACAAGGGAAGAAGCAAATGCAGATGTAGAAGTAATTTCTCCCTTTGCCCAATTGGATATTCCTTTAATTGGCCAAGTGAGAATGATTTATTTCTTCATTATTCTTTTTCTTTTTGGTTGATCCTCTTGGCTAGGTAGAGAATTTTGATCATGATTGTGGCATGTGTGAGGCAGACTTATCTGATATTCTTAGCAAAGCTGAAGAAGCCCCATTTTTCACCTGGTCCGGAATCATTAGAATGTCAACTTTTTCCACTTGATGATATACCTTTTAATTCTCTATCCTTTTCATCAATGGTGGTTACCTTGAGTTTGGTACGATTCAGATACTTGAACATTCTGGCTTTGGGTTTTATTATGTTGCTTGCTCATACTTATTGTATATCTCATGGTCACAGTATGTTGAGGATATTAAGGCTGGAAAGCTCAAATTCCATTATGGAACCATTAACAAAAGGTATTTTGTTCTTGAGTACAGGATATTTTCCCTAAATCTAATGCATTGCTTGGTTCGAGGGAAGGAAATAATTTTGTATGTAAAAGTATTATTTCTTTCGCTATGGACAGAAATCTGTTAACTGGGAATACAACATACATCTCAACTGGTTGGTTTGGTTTGGGTTGGCTAATGGGTATAAGGTTCATCACTGTCAGGTCCAGCCCGACTTCGGATAAATGTTGGCAAAATGCATAATATATAAATTAATTAGGACAAAAAAAAAAGGTTACTCTATATGCGAGTTTGAACTTGTAGTTGCTTTTGTCCAAATGCAAACTGATCAAATCAATGAATTTTCTTGTGAACATGATCCTGTATGCTTAAAGCTATTTGACTCCTGCTCTCGTTTTTTTTACTCTCTGTACAAGGCTTGTTTAAGTTGTTTTGTTGTTTTTGATACTTAACTTCCTCTATCTTTACTCTTGCTCATGCTGTGTAATTTTATCTTGTTGTTTTATTCTTAGGCCGGGTACAAGTCCTTCGGATATTCGTGCCTATACATTGGATCATCATATGCACTGTTGAATCGTGATAAGCAGGTGAGTCCCTTATGGCACATCTTTAGGTAAGAAAAGAACAGGAAGAACTTCATATCATCATATGTAGCTAGTGCATTTGGATGCGTATAAGATATTTTAATTGTCGATTATTACCCGATAGAGACGAAACCAAACACCCTGACATTGCGTCAAAACAAATCCTAAATCATCCTACAAACAGTGCAACTTCCTTCTAATAATCTCCTCAATCACTCTTTTATTTTTCGTTTTAAGAGAAATATTAAGCGGAAGTTGGATATAGTAGAACACATGGGATCATTCTTATTGATTTTCCAGCATGCTTTACTATAATATACATCTATGACTACTATTTTCTCAACATTTTACTGGTTGCAGTGGAGTATGAAGATTGTAAGTAAAAGAATTTATCGTCGGCCAGCCAGATCATTGCTTTATCTTCTGCGAGAACTTTCAAGCACTATTGGCTTAAATTCACCGTTGTCACAAGTTAGATTAACAGTGTTGCGATTCGAGAAGGACATGTTAGATAACCATAATGATCACTGAATTTCTCAATTGCTCGTGTGGACGTTTAACACAGCACATTGGTAGGTTAGTTGCTGTCCTGGGTTGAAGATTGAGACTTGTTTAGCGACCTCCATTGAAATTGTAAACATACACATTAATTCATATAAATGAAATTCATTTTGATAAAATTTCATTTTCAAAGCCAGGCAGGCACTCTTGAAGCCGGTTTCGTAACCTGTTTGATGCACAGTATGTATGGTAACAAAGACGATCGACGAAATCTTGAGTAGATTTTGGGAGGAAGATGCCGCGCGGAAGCAATGAAATTCATAATTGGAGCTAATTTCAAAATAATTTTGCACTAACTAGTGGAATATAAGGATTAAACCATCAGAAACATTGGATCATTACATCGCAGTAATCCTCAGACGACCGTCGTGAGATAATGTAGAATCCATGTTCATCATATGGCTTTTAACCTAAACAAGCAAGTGGAAGGCCTACTAAAGAGCATTTGATCGTGTGCAGTGCTTCTGCTTTTATAGGAAGAGAAGGCCGGAATCCCTTCTATTTATAACGATGTGGGACTGACCAACGACCGTGTTTATATATATATATATATATACATATATAATGAAAGTATTTTGAAAAATATTATCATCTTTATTATATCACGATTATTTATGTTTAGTATTTAATTAATACTTTAAAATTTAATATATTATATATAATTAAAAATATTTTCAAATAAATTGAAATTTAATATTATTTAATTAATTTAAATTTAAATTTTATCACATTATATTAAGACAAATATTCTTAAATAAAATTTTAAATTCTAGTTTTTTATGTTAAAATATTTATTTATTTAATTTATAAAAAATGTTATATTTAAAATAATTATATAAAACTTTTTTATTTTGAAAAATTATTTAAATTAGCAATATTCATGACAATATACTAGAAAATCACTAATTAATATTTAAAATAAAGTATTACATAATTATAGGTATTCTTGTTAGCTAAACAAATATTTGTAAAAAATAAGGGTTACTCAAGTATTAAAAGAAGAAAATAATTAATAAATCTAAAATAATACAAAAGCAACCTCATATTTTTATTGAAAAATTTCAAATAAATATTTTTATTGTAATTTTAATTAAATTTATTATTTTATTTTGATAAATATCACAATAAAAATATTTTGAAAATAATATCTAAATATCTAGAATTAGATTTTATTTTATTTTTTATAAATTTAAAATGATAATATGATAAAATGCTACTGATGTAATTTTTACATTTGTTGATTAAAAATTATGCTAAAAAAAATGTCGCTTACAAAGTGATAGATAGATAGATGTATAAATTACTGATTATAAACCATAGCTTAAAGTAGTAAATGTTTTTTTAATAAAAAAGGGAGAAATTTCTGAGTTTACTTTGACTTGGTGGGGTGTGGCTTTCGTCAATTCGCAGTTCAATCGCGGCACTTCCTCGAACAAGGGAAGGGAGGTTTCAATTTGAGTGACAGATAAAAAACTCAATTCATTCCCTTCACAACCATATCTCACAATCTTTCATTTCTAAATCCAAACCTCAAAACCCTAATTCAAATGGAAGCCAGAGAGACTTTGAGTTCCATCAACGGTGATTTCGAGTTCGGTAGCAGCGATCGAAGATTCGCGTTTTCGCGCCAATCTTCGTTTCAGCAGCAACAACCTCACACGCCAATTTCCATCGGTTCGGGACCATTCCTTTCCCGAACTGATTCCAGCATCGACATCCCCCCGCGTGGCCACCACAACTACTGGTCCGCGCGTGACCAAAAACCCTCTCCCTCGCCGCGGAGATCGTCTTTTCCTTCCTTCGTTTTCTCCGTTTTTCGAAACATTAGGTCTGGCCATAGGTATATGAAGAGATTGTTTTTTATGATCTCCCTCAACGTAGCCTACTCCACCGCCGAATTGCTCACTGGCCTCTTCACTGGCCGTGTTGGTATGATTCAGTGTTCAATTTTTGTTATAAGGTTGAAAACCTCTATTGTATTTGTAGGCATATAAAAACTCTGTTTAATTGTCGATGTACATGTGGTGAAAGTAATTTTAGTTTTACAAATTGTTTGGTTAGAATGATTATTATCATTTTTTAAAAGATGCTGCTTTGGTTTGTTAACTTATACTTGTGCCTTTTCAGGTTTGGTGTCTGATGCAGTTCACTTGACTTTTGGATGTGGTCTACTCACGTTTTCGTTGTTTGTTATGGCTGCATCTAGAAAGAAAGCCGATCGAGAGTATACTTATGGGTGAGATTTGCTTTTGTATTGTGGATGCTTTTATCAATGCTGCATTTGTAGGTTCCTACTTAATTACGTGACGCAGGTTCATTTTGTTACCGAAATTATGGGAGAGTTGGTTGCTTGGATGCTTTTTCTGGAAATAACTCTATAATTGTTAACATCAATATGATTAATTTTATGAAAATTTTCTGTACAGTTATACCGTATATCAAATTGTAGATTTCATAAGATATGTGTGAATATGCATGACAAAGTGGTACATTCTTGAGAAAACATGACTGTTTTTCCCACTTGCTAAAGGGCATGCGTTAGTTCTTTACTACCCATGCATGACAAAGTTTGTGTGTCCCTTTTGTAACTTCTGTGCTTGAAGTGATTCTCCTAAGGTTTATACCGAGAGTTAGTTCTCAATTCTTATATAGGATTAAGGGATGGAGGTATGAAGTTTCTGTTTCATTAGACAAGATGAATTTATTGAACAAGCTTGTTGCAAAACTGACGTCTGTATAAGTTTTTCTGTGACTGAGTTGCTTCACTATTGTTATACTTGTATTTTAGCTTGAACCTACCTCATATATCCAGGGTTCTTCTGTACCTGCTTGCATCTCATGTACTATAAGATAGTTTTTTTCTTTTTTTTTTGTCTATAGACTATATGTCATTGGTTGCGTTTGTATTCTAGAATACGAGTTTGTCCAACAATAATGCAAGATGCAAACATGACTGAACTTGTACTGTGTATGTAAATATGTCTGTGAAGTTATTTTTCAAACAACTCTTTACTTTTTGATTAATTGTTTCAACCCATTTTCTGGTTTTAACTAATGTTCTTTAATTTCAGGTATAAAAGGCTGGAAGTGTTGTCTGCGTTTACAAATGCCGTAAGTATTCCATATTTCCTTACCACTGTTGTTGTCACCTTGTTTAGTAGTGAATTGGTTGCCATATAAGTCAGTATCCTTATACCTTCTTAAATGGCACCAGCATCACATGCTGTGGAGATTATTGTATTGATCTATAGTTAGTTCTTCTTATTCTTTGGAGGTTTAATAGTTTTGACAAGTTGATATGTATTCTTATCCTCCTTATGAATATGTTCAATTTATTTTTTTATTTTTATCTTGCAAGTTGCTTAAAATGCAGAATGGTAATAAAGTTGCAGAATTGACATGTGTTACTGAATTTAGCTGCTGAAAGCTATTTTCTTACTTAATGCAGTTTGTTAAAGAAGGGATAATGAATGACATCCTTGTTTTAATTCTAAAACTGTAGTTTTGTCTTTAAATGATCACTTGAATGGGATTAAAAGAATTCACATGACAGTGTTTTAAGTTAACCGTGGCAAACTTATTTCATTCTTTCTCTCTTGTTCAGTACATTACATCATATGCTCTAACGTTAAATTTTCTTTTTCTGCTGCTTGTGTAGACAGCTGTTTCTTTTGTTTATGTCATTCTCCCTAGCAGTTGAAGCACTACATGCATTCATACAAGATGAATCAGAGCACAAGTAAGTTATTATCTGTGTTTTATTACTTCCAATTAAGTACTTTACATATTCAGCAACAAAAAAAAATGTTCTTTTTTTTTTTTTTCAATAAGAATTGAAGTTCTTGTATGTGTTATTTATGTGGTTGGGTTGAGTTCCATTTCATGTATGCAAGGTGATTGCTATAGGCATGTTTAGTGATATTTTACTGTCTATGTCAAGCATGAATCATTATAGCACTATTTGAGCCTTCTGATATTTGATCAAGATCTTAAAATATAATTGTCATTTTGTTTGTAAAATTGTGTGTGGAGCAAGTCGGCTATGGTTTACCTGTTTTCCTTGTTTCCATTATATGTTTTGGATATCATTATTGATGTGATCTTTTGTCCCATTCTTTTCTCTGTATTCTTGTTTAAAATAGAAGATGGTTTGTGAGGATTTACTGTGGTTGACATTGGAACTTATCTTTTTTACTAGCACCCGATTGTTTGTTAATCCATGTGTATTATTTCTGACCTCTTTGAGTTAGTGTTTATATGGTTCAAAGTAAATGATATTATTGATATGAAGGGTATAAAAATTCCATCTACATTAGGCCAGTAATGGGATGTTTTTGCTTCTTAATAGTCTATTTATAACTAAGTTGATACAGGATAGCACATTAAACATATCAAAATTAGGGTTTTCTTTAGAGAACCAAGGTTATAATTTAAGGAACTAATGACCCGTAGGATTTGTGGGGATGTGGCTGGTTTGCTTGTGGCTGTTATCAGGCCATAAGCAGTCCCCGTGAGTCAGAAGATGAAATATAAGGAGCAACATAACATAAGCATACGATAAGGTATCTTGGCAGTTGGCATCATTCCCAAGAGAAAGAGATGCATTACTGACTCACAACTAGAGTCAGGTTCTTGAAAATATTCTCTTCAATCAAACTCTTCTTTGGTGGCTTATCTTGTCACTGATGTAGGACTAATTAAGCTTGACCAGATACAATAAAATATCAAGCTTAAATAACATTAATAATTTCTGGAAAGCCTACAAATACAATAACTAATGCTCATTAAAGACACAACAGACTATTTTTCTTTAGGACATCTATTGTAAATGGCTAAAATTTACAAATAGTGACTTCTAGGTCCTGTGGATTTTTGAAATGATGGCTTCTTGATTTTGCAGCTGCCATCATCACATATGTGCAAACTTTGTTTCTTTCAGTATGGGTAGGGTGTTGTTTGTCTAAATTGAGTGGTTTTCATAATTTCATTCCAACATTTTGGTTCTTGATTTGTTTTTATTGCTAGCTTTTATTTCTGCTTAGTGCTGATTGTGTTCTTTCTTGTAGGCATTACTTGATTGTTTCTGCAGTGACCAATTTATTTGTAAATCTCATTGGTGTATGGTTCTTCAGAAACTATGCTCGGATAAATCTTGGTTAGTTTTTATTTTAGAGGTTTATAGATTCACTTGATTTAACATTTGCAACATTTTGAATTGATGCTCATACATTGATAGTTCCTTTTGAGCCTTGACCTGTGATAATCATGATATAAATGTTTCTTCTGGAATTTATGTTGCAGCTTACAGAAATGCGGAAGATATGAATCACCACTCTGTTTTCCTGCATGTTCTTGCTGATTCCATTCGCAGGTAGATAGGCTTGGATTTATATGTCATTGTGTGTGTCATGTGTAATACATTTCATTTACTGTGTGCAAATTAATATCAAGCTTATATACTTCAATGGTTTCTCAGTGCAGGTCTGATATTGGCATCCTGGTTATTGTCAATTGGGTAAATACTGTTTCAAATTCTGTCTATATAATCTTGGGAGAGATGGAAAGTAAAAAACACGAGACTGTTTCCTAGCCTGATTTCTTCAGACATTGTGATTTGACTTGTTTCTTTTTCCTTATTTAATAGGGTTCAGAATGCAGAAGTCTTGTGTTTGGGACTTGTTTCTGCTGCAGTTTTCATACTTGTTCTGCCTCTCTTTAGGGCCACTGGTGGTATCTTGCTCCAAATGTCTCCTCCCAGCATCCCAACTACTGCTTTTAACAAATGCTTGAGACAGGTACTACTTTTTCTTGGGTAAAATGTGCTTTTACCCAAGTAGCTTGTAAATAATAGTGCCTAGTTTGAAATTTGTTTGGAAGTCTGACACTTAATGCGGAGGGATATATTATGCAGTGGGTTATAAGCAAGTAAAAACACTTTTTCCTTTCAATTTTTGTTTGTCACAAATTGGCTAAAACATAACTGAATTTGGCAAATTCCTAGATAATGTGGATGTTCTACAAACATTGACATTGAAGCTGTTGTAAAATTGTTGACAAAACTACATTATGCTCTTACTAGTGACCACTTGCACGCTTTTGTGTATGTTATTTAATTTGACATACCTGTTGATGCGTCAATGCTTCACTTTTTTAAGTATTGTATATTTTATTCAGATTTCTGCTCGGGAAGATGTAATGGAAGTCTCCCAGGCTCGCTTTTGGGAATTGGTGCCTGGTCATGTTGTGGGTTCACTATCAATACAGGTAATTTTATTTGTTCTCCTTTTCTTTGTCACTGCATGTGTTACTAATGGGAACAAAAGCTGAAACATGTCATCTTAAGACACAAAATATGTCTACTCTGTAGACATCCTTCACAGAAAAATTTATGGATGGATACATCCCTCACACTTGTAGTCTCGCACAAGTGAGCAATCAAGTGAAACGTTGTTTATCTATTATATTGAGAGAACTGAATTCAATTTCAAAATTTGGTTATATTAGTATGGCTTGTTTCTTTTTTCTCTCTCTCTCTCTCTCTATATATATAGGGTAGCCAGTTAGCTACAGTATAGATTTGATGTTGACTGTTGTTGGATCATGCTGGCAGGTAAAGAAGGGGATGAACGATCGCCCAATACTAGAATTTGTGCATGGTCTATACCATGATCTGGGTGTGCAGGACCTCACGGTGCAGATTGATGATCCGTGAGATTATCTTAACAGTTTGTGCTAGTAGTTATTCCAAAGGATTGTATACACATTAATGTCATTGTTCATTACAGGTGAAAGGATAGCAAGATTTCTTATTTAACAGGGATTCTTGGTTTTTGACCGGCATGTTTTTTCCTGCCAAAAATTAATGAATTTGGTTATTAGTCACCATGTAATTGTTTATGTCTACAGTGAAGTAGCGTGTCTAATGGATTAGAAATGGATGCATATGAAAACCTATTAAAAATTTCGTGGACGTAGAGACAATTTTGAGCAATATTTCAAACTTGTTTAGCAATTGTCTGTATTAAATTTTGATTGTAAGTAATTAGTAACAGAGAAGTGCTGACTAACATCTAGAATTGTGATAGGATAAAACATATATTGGGAAACATGAGAGGTAAAAAAATTGAGTGCACGGTTTAAATTAAATGGTGACATTCTATTATGGATATTGATGGATTATACGAAATATAAATGATTTTCATTACGGAGTATATACACATTATACTTCCGTTATACTTCCGTTGCATATATATTCAGAAGTCAGATAAGTGATAGATATCTAATTGCATCTGCTAAAAATACACAATGTCGCATTAATGGTAGATCAACGTACTTTTTGAGAGTCAGAAATAGAGATTGGTTTTAGATATACTTTCTATTGTATTCCCTAATGTTCTTAGTTTTTTTTATAACACATCACTTATTTCATATAATATATATATTTTTTCTTTTCTGTTCTTTATCTCTCTGAACTGCATAAATAGTTATAAGAAAAGTTGTAAGAATAAAATTTCTCAACGAAATAAAGATTAGGAATGCCTTCACTACAAAAGCACAGGTAGCGCCTTTAATTGCTTAACTTGTGTACGAGAAGAAGAAAATCTTACATATGAATAAGGAATATATTATATATAGAGATGAAATTCACAAACATTACTTCACATTTACATGCAATTTAATTACATTAAATAACATAAGAGAGGGATAATAAGCCAGTGATTTTCTATTCACTTCGTGGTTACATTGGGCGTGGAAGCCAATACGTTTGCTGCGTACCTCTGCCTCGCCATTCCTGATAATGCCAAATACTTTGCGCTCTTCTTAAATTGTTCCCAGAAACACTGTCCTTCTCTGTGGAAGTAGCATTTGCATTCCCCACACTCAAGGGTCCACCCGTTGCACAATTCACCACATGCTTCGCATGTCTTGTTCTGCTCAGTTCCTTCAACCAAAGCAAGAGGGTGTGAATGAACATCATATTGGAAACTACCTCCGAACTTAACACGCTTAGACTTGCCAAGAACACAATACGGATGAGAAGCGAAGTCACAGTCATCACAGAAATAAAACCATTGCTTCGAAGACACTTTCTCATTGCAAATGCCACATTCATATTCCCTCAAATCCCCTTCAACAAAATAGGTTAGACTAAGAGGATGCTTATCATTCACGTGCCACGCCTTACACGGCAGAGAAACACACCCACAATCAATAGCAAAATCCTCACAAACATCACAGACATACACATGACTAGACCAAATATGACAACCTTTGCATTGCCTAGCTATGCTTGTCTTCTTAAGGAAAAGGGGGTGCTTGTGACTTTGGTGTTCAACTCTCTCTTCAAGAAAACCACAACAAACATCAAGGTCGAATTGACACTCACCACAACGATACACAAAGCCATTGTTCAATGATCTGCATGCATCACACCTAAAAATGCCATCATAAGGAGCCTTTGAGAGAAGAGTTAAAGAGTGCACATGAAAAGGGTGTTGCCTCGTTCTTGGTAAATCAGCACAACTTTGGTGCAACTTGAAACCACATTTTTCTTCTTCACAAGAAAAGAAAGTTGGCGTGATAGGTTGAACACACCCATCACAGAGTTCATCAGCATATTGCTGAGTACTCTTATCCTCTATGAACTTCAACAAATGTTCATGACTGAAGACACTAAAACCAACAATATCCTGGGAGTGCTTACTTTCCGAGTCTATGAATGATTCCTCTTCCTCATCTTCTGTTGCGGTCTCGCACTCTTCTCTTGAATATTGTTGTGGACACTTCAAATGCACGGGGAATTTGCAAGATGAACAAAAATAACCCGCAAAAGCTGAACTCATATATCCATCACAAGCACCACAAGTTAAGACACCCCAAAAACCATAAACATGATGAAGGGAATAAGTGAGCTTCAAACGGTGTGGGTGGCCATCTAATCTAATAGCAAGAGGCAATGCAGCGCAGCTAGAATGAACCCAAATCTGACAAATGGTGCATAAGCATGCACTGGTCTCGTTTATTTCCATGCCACAAGCATAACAAATAAACGATTGTGAATTTGTCAAGACCAAGAAGGCATGCTTATGGCCATCATCTGGCTGCCACCGAGAGGCACACGTAGTGTCAAGATCATATTGACAATGATAACAATGATATACGAAGTTGTTGAAGATGCCAAAACAAGCATCACATATACAGTTTCCCTTGTAAGGATTGGTAGAAAGGAGAATAAGAGGGTGTTGAGGGTGATATGGGTGCTTCATGTAGCGTGGAAGTTCTGCGCATGTTTTGTGAAGGACATAGTTGCATATGTCGCAGCAGAAGACAGGACCTGAAATTGTTTTTTCACAACCTGAGCAAAGGGCTTGTTGGTATTTATTTTTCTGTTCTTCCTTTAACAGTAGAGGGTGGATATGGCTGAAGTGTTCAATCTTCTCCATATTATGCACTCTTCTACAAATCTGGAATTATGGTTGGTTTATTTTGTTTGTTTGAACATGTGAATATGGTTTTTGAGTATTTTGGATAATGTGTTGATTAGGGATGAAGTCTTATGGAAGCATGGGTGCATGGGTAAAGACATCCAAGAAGATGTAAATGGATATGCTTATTCTTGTTTAACCAAGGAAAAAAAGGAATTTCCAACTCAAGGAAGGAAAGACTTCTCGTTTGACCACAGAACTAGAATACTACATTTCATGCATAAGATATGCTTTATATGTTTTATTTTTCACCTACTTTTTTTTATATGCATATATTTTAAAAATACACTTCAGAATGATTTATAATTGTCTTATTTTGTTGTCTAGAAAACATTCTCTTATGCTTATTCTTATAAGCATATATGTGATGACTCTGATGGGTTGGAAGGGACCACATGCCCATGCCAAAATGTGCAACTCAAGCAATGAGAGATGTTCTAAACTTGTAAGCCTATGGAGTATTCAATACTCACGCAAAATTGGAGCAGTGTGATTAATGAAGGTAGAATAACTTTAAGTTGATTCTCAAGTTGGAAAAGAAAAGAACTTTGTGTTGTCTTCAAGATATGTTAATTAAATTCCATAGCATATATAGACGCGGGAGGAAGTTTGTGAGAGAAACAAAATGATATATTTGCGTAGTTTGAATGTTAATTGGAAAGAAAAAGCGTTTGCTATTAAACAACACATATAAAATTGTGAATAATGTGAAAAAAAAAAACATTTTGAATGAATAACTGTTTTAGGTAAAAAATTATTATTAGGCTTATTTTCAGTTTAAAAATAAATACTTTTAATACTAGATATATAGGAGAATGAAAATATAGTTTTAATTTTTACTGTTATTTTATAAAATTAATAAATAATAAATTTTTTATAATTTTACTCTTAGTAATTAATTTGTTCAATAGAAAATAATGAATAAGTAAAATATTAATTAGTATAGTAAACTAGAGATATAATACAAAATAATAAGTATTTATAATATTTTAAATATTAATTATTTTCTTAATTTTTATAAAAAATCTTAAACGTCAAATAAAAAATAGAGAGTAATATCATAAAAAGTTTTCTGAATAAACAATAACAATTGACTTGGCATAACAACAAAGCACATGGATTCAAGTATCAAGGACACAACTTCAAATTACGAAGATATAATTTTCATATTTTTGGTATAATGAAAAGTTTGAAATAAGTCCATCTAGTCTAGTTTTCTTAATTACAATGAAGACGAGAAACTAAGATAGATTCATGTATCCAATGATGGTGACGATGATCGTGAGGTTCAACTCATTTCAACTTTCAAGTAACCTCTCCAACTTTAATTTCATGTTTTCGGTGTACTAACGACTAATGTTTTCTTTTTCCTTTGTGTTTTGAGTGTATAAAATCCATTAATTTGAAACCAGAAATTGAAGGTCATATACATACCCCCTTTTTTCAGTTTCATATGAATGTAATACAAATGCCTTATCACGAACACAACATAATAATTCAAAAAAACTATGATACCAAAATATGTTTTATTATAGTTGCATCATATTTGTCAAAGATTAATTTGTTAAATGGTGAGTGTATTTTCGCTTCATTGAGGATTTTAAATCATTTTAATTTATGATAAATTATCTTATTATTAAAAAAAACTGAAATTTATAATTAAGAAAAACTGAATTTTCACTTGATGTGAAAGAAATACACTACGCTAGTGGCCAATCAAATTTCCAATAACGCAAAATTAAGACGAAATATAAAGAAAGACAAAACACAACAGACATCAATTTGAAAGCAAGAACTAATCATATATACCAATATCATGAAGAAGAACAAGAAACTATAAATAATACTTGTTTTGACAAAAGATTTCAACACACATAATAACCTCACAAGAATCCAACAGTATAGTAAGTAAATTAAAAGAAGTAATAAACTAACGAATTAGTAAATATGAAAACAAGAGAGGGCAGGGATTGATGAGGTACTTAGCTTATGCAGCTCTTCATGAATGAATGAATAATGTTGTATTAAAGGTTTGGGCAACTCTGGTCTAGGTGAGAGCGACCCGTATCGATCGTGCACGTTGGCTTCAAACCATAGCCACTCCAAATTGCTAGAACAACTGGTGTGTGGTGGCAATCGAGTGAACCATAGCCCTCAACCCCATCGATACGCGTTTCTCTCACCCAGATCAATGATGCCCAGAGACACAGCCAAAGGAGGTGGTTTTTCTCTGTGTAGCGTTTTGCAGGCACATTTGAGGGCTTTTATAATAATAAAATTATAAATATTAATATGGTACGAATACATAGCCGACAGGTTTGAATTCCGACACAGCCATTAGTTAATATAGTTTATTTTTATGTTACTATATGTATATTACTATTGTTCATGTGGAATTATAGTACCTATAGAGTACTGTTCTTGCACTATTGTTAATATATGAATCTCAGCGAATAAATGACGTGTGAATAACACGTGAAAATCGTAAGTGAATATAATAACTGATTAACCCTTTTATTTATCATATAATAATATAATATACACTTGCTTTTTGTTTTGTGTGTGTGAACAAATACTGTATTGCTGTGTCTTTTGTGGATATACAGCTCATTATATAGACTATGATGACATCGTATTTTTTTAGCTTTATTGCACTTGTAGATCAGCACTGTGACGTAGTTACTTAAAAAAAAAAAAACACATATCAAATGTCAATATATTAATAAACTTAAAAATATCAAACATTTAATAAATGATTTTATTATTCAATCATAAAAAAATGACATTTAACATAATATATACTTATCTTTGTTTTTAGCTTTATATAAACGGATCTAAAAATTGCTCAATAACAATAAAAGAAATGCTTCTTTATACAAAGAAATAATTTTTTTATCGTTTCATTCTGATGTTAAGAGAATATTTCCTTGAATAAATATTTAACAACTTATCCATGATTCAATATCATAGTAATTCCAGCAATCTTTCCTTCTAGAAGTTCAAAAATGTCTAAGCTCTAATCACTATTTGCCACGTACCTTTATTTATTTATTAATGTATTCCATTCTCAATTACTGAATTTATTTTTCAGATAACCTAAACCCCGGGCATTCAAAGCTTAGATGGAACCTCACCCAGTATGATTGAGCTCATTAATCGTCTTGTGATCGTCTTGTGAGATTCTTGAGTAAATTGATTATTATTTGTGATAGAATTTATAGCCACATGTTAAGAAGTATTGTGCTTAACTTATGTCTGGTGGGCCACAAAACGTGCCTCTTGGATCTTGGTGGTGGAGGGATTTATGTAGTATCAAGAGAGGCAGGAATATTATCCTTGATTTATTCCAAAAAGGGGTGAAAAAGATATTAACCCGTGATAAAAAAAAATTCAAATTGAGATATACCTTTCCTAGATAATATCAAATCTCTGAGGATAAGAATGCAAACTTGGAAGATTTGGGAGTTTAGTTAAATGATAATTTAATTATAATTAGAGAATAGAGAGGTTTGTTTGTGAGGCAGAACTTTTTGAAGAGTTGAAGAAGTTACTTTGGTTGGATCACCTTAAGCAAAGGAATGGAGGACAGTTTCCTGTGGCACTTTGATAAATCTTGAGTATAGGCTTTTAGTTTTTCTACTATAAGGAGCACAAAGACTTGGGGAGCAAAAGTTTCATCCACATAATTGTATTAATTCATGACATCCATATGTTTAGAGCCATTAATTTGACCAACACTTAGGGGAACTTTTACCTAATATGCATACTTCAATTGTCACATAATCTTTCATCTATCAAATCACCAAAATATTGGCATATTTGACTGGTTTCTTGCTTACCATCAAGATCTAACTCAATTAAGTATAACTTTAGATAGCCTCCATCTTGTAGCAATTCATCCACGATCCTGTCAGTTTCACTCAAGTTTCTTTCAATAACATGGGCTAAGTCAACTTATTCATTTATGTTCAAAAACTTGAAAAAAAAAAAAAGAGAGTTTAAGTTTGAATATGAGACTTGTCCATCATGTAGACTTGTCCATTCTAGCTATTAGAATTTTGAATATGAGTTCAATCTGTTGAGAGAATATAAACTAATTGATTTATTTATTTAAAATATCTTAAATAATTTATCCTTATAACTATTCTTATTTATATATTTTATAATTAGTTGTAAATCCACTAACGTACGTAGGACTTTAATTATCTAACAATAATTATGAAAGACCAATACTGTTTAAGTTAAGAAAACTTATGTCAACCCAAATTGGGACATCAACATCCTCTCTTCTTATCTTTATCGAATTAGATTTAATTACTAGAATAGAGCCTCTGGTGAGTCATAGATTGACTATGGTTAATTGGCACTAGTCTTATAAATATAAGGATTTATCATAAGTTTTCTCACTGCATTATATAATTCTTTAATTGTACTAAAGATTTGATTAATTGGGTTAGAAGTGAGTTTGTAATTGTATCTGTACAAAAATTATAAAGTAAAAAAATTCTATTAAAAATTTGTAAATACAGGTAAAATGTGTTGACAATTTTAAATATGTGTATTGGTTTTTCTATTTTTGTTTCTTATGAGTGCTTTAAAAAATAAACAATACAAATAATTCTTTTTTCAGAAAACAATACTAATTATCATTCTATACAAAGATACACATTTCTTTCATAGTATAGTTTAGAAAGTTCTCCTATACATCTTTTCCAGCAAGCTATCTTATTTTTCAAGTCATCTCTCCTAAAATCCATAAAGCAACCATTAAAGCACGGGGAGCTTAAACCATAAAAGTGAATTTTGTTAATTTAGTCTTTTATATAAGACAATTTTTAAAAGTAGTAACTTTTTATTATAAAACACTTTATATTTTTATGAAGTATTAATTATTAATTTTTCTACTTATCCTTAATAAATTTTGTTAGTAAGAACTTACATTAAAATTAACAAGAGTAAATTTTGACTATGGATTAAGATTAATGCATTAAATGAGAGTAAAATTGTGATATAATAATATTTTTAAAAAAGTTAACTAGTTTTTATTTTATTAATTTCTGTAATTATATATATATATATAATTACTTCCTGATGACCATCTATTTCAGTAGGTCTAACAATATATCCATGAAGGAAGAAACATTGAATCTTTCACGCATTTGTATGTTTCGTTTATCCAATTGTTTGGAAAATGGAAAAATAAGAGTGTGCAAGTTAGGTGCCATCTAATGCCATTGGTTTACTACATAAATTTAAAAGAGAATAAATGAATCCTTTTATAAATTGGAAAAGAAAGACATTGACATTGTTAGAAAATAAGGGTGGCAAAGATGACTGCCTTGCTTTATTAAAATATTGCTGAAAAGTGATTTTGGTTATTCTATTTTTTAAAGTGAACTAAAATTTTTAATTCGATTCATTTAGAGATTGCCTTAGACTAAATAGGCTAACCTCTCAACGATTAAAATAACATTAAATTAATGTTTTTAAATTTAGAAATTAATTTATGAATATATATATATTATTTGACCATCTCTATTAGAAGAGATTTGACCTAGGAATGTTGGGGTTTGTGCATGTTATAGTAATGTGCTCATATAAACGACAGAACCATCCATGGAACGTTTCCATTTCACTGAGAGTTGCTCAGCGAGCACAAGGGCAACGGGCTACCGGTCTTGGATTCCTCATATCATAGAAAAAAAAAAACACAAAAGCAAAAGTGAAAGTGAAACCATAGACATTCAATCACTTAAACTTCAACTTTTTGCCTCAGTCATAATGAATACCCATTAAAGCTACAATATTAGTTTAACTTGTTTTTCTGTCTTGGAATTTAAGACCCGATATGGTAAGTAACTTGGTGATTACATATTATAATTTTAATATATCACATAAAACGTAGATTAACTTAATTTAATGAGTATTTTTTAGTTCAAATCTCAAAAACAAGTTTATTATCTCTGCCAATACCTACTGTGATCTTTACCAAAAATTTGAATTAGCTCTACAAAAGAAAAGAAATGCATTTACAAAGTAGGTGGACTTTTCCGCTGTGATCTTTTCCAGTATCAATATAACATTTTCAATAAAATATCTTTCAAGGTATCAATCTGATGCATGTACATATTATTTATATTTTGTTGCTCTCCCGTGGACGAGGTTGTAATTTTATTTTATTTTATTTTTATCTAAATTACATGTGTACACTAATTAGTAGAAATAGTTTTATTTAAGTCAAATAAAATGATAAAAAAATATTTTTTAAATTTAAAAACACATATTAAATCAAAATATTTTTTATTAATTAATTTATGTGCTTAATAGTTGATAATATTATAATTTGATGGTAAAATCATATAATATTTTTAAAAATATATATTCATGATTTAAATAGATTTTATTTTTATACCATCTAAAATAGTATTTGTTGTTAAACTCATATTTATAAATAGAAATTTCAATATTCATCTTGTGTTTTGTGAGTATCAATTATTTTACTAATGTCTGAACACATATATCAACTAATAAAAATTTGTTCTAACTTAATTTATAATTTTAAGTTTAAATTTTAATAAATTTGATTATGTTAAATATTTTTAAAAAATTATTACTTAATTTTACCATAGAATTGCTTTGTGTTTATAATTATAAGATTTTTATTAAAAAAGAAAATATTAAGACATCAATTAGTAATATGTCTCAATTCATAATTTAAAAAAAAATCATCGCAATAACGTTGGCAGACCCACCAAAATAAAGAAGTAATTGTCACGCTATTCATTACATCTATTACTTTTTTCTTCCTATTTGATAATATATATATATATATATATATATATATATATATATTTAAATATATTTATTTAATTTACCCCTTTTGGATTATTCATATAAAAGATGATTAATAAATAATTTAATTTTTATATGTTGTCAATGATATTTTTTTTATATTATTAACTAATTAAAATATATAATGAATATAATTTTACATCAATTATTATAAATATTAAAAATTGTTTTTAATAAGATAACTTATGATTAAGTAACATAAATTTTTTATATTGTAAATATATTTAAATTAAATTTATTAATAAAATAATAATTAATATTATTTTATATTTTTATATGAATAAATAAATATAAGTAATTTTCTAGATTGATAAATAAGAATAACATAATTATAAAATTACTTTTCTATAATATTTTTAGAGCATCCAAATAATTAAGATAAGTATAATATTTTGACTCCAAATCATTCTCCTCT
The DNA here is from genome assembly GCF_003935025.1 of Abrus precatorius. Classification (NCBI taxonomy): domain Eukaryota; kingdom Viridiplantae; phylum Streptophyta; class Magnoliopsida; order Fabales; family Fabaceae; genus Abrus; species Abrus precatorius. The sequence continues at coordinate 9,724,606 of NW_020874373.1, read as the reverse complement.
AATTTGCTTTATTCGAAATACACCAAACTAAACACCGCATTAATGTTGAGCGACAATAGAAGTCGTATAAAAATATTTTATCTCTATTTTTTGTATTTAAGGATCCATTTAAAATTTAATGTTAAATATATAAAAAATATTAAACCTTTTAATATACTTTTTTTAATAATGAAACATTTGAGATTGTATAGGTTCGAAATAATGTGGTACATAAGACTTGAACTGACAGCAACCTACCCAGAATCCAATATGTGTCAGATTAAGACCTCAATGGATGAGGAACAATTGGAGGCAGAAAAACAAAACCACAACTGAATAATAATGAAAATAATCAAAATATTTCGTTGAATCATTCATAATTTTTGTAAAACATATTATCAGTAACCATTGAATATTAAATTATTTTTTGCCAGTATCTTATTTTTTAATAGATTAAGCTGTTAGTATAAATATCAATGGCTTATACTAATTACATAATATATTATACTAATATATAATTTTTAATATAAAATATTAATATATATTATTGCTACATCAAATATTGATATAATATACTAGACAAAGATTATATTAGTGAAGATAATTTTATAATACGTGATAATTGTATCTATTAACAAATTATATTTTTATAGCACTTTAAACAAAACAAAACAAATAGAAACAAAAAGGAAAAAGTAAGAGACGTAATGATTAATGTGATGAAAAAAGAGATAAGAAAAAATAACAGAAAATAAATGTTAGAGAAAGTAAGTATAAAAATATAAAAATTATTATTTTATATGTTTATTTTTTTTATTTGAATCTTTTGGTGTTAAGAGATTTTAATGACAAAGGAAGCCTGCAAATTAGTGAAATACTTTGTTCACATAACATTAAAGTATTACTTATTTAGTTCTTTTCATTCATATAAGATTCCTTCATCTGATAGCAAGTTAATCTCTAGAGCATGTAGTAATCAATATAAAAAACTATAGTAATTTTTCAAATATATTCATATAGTTACCATTTAATGGCGTCATACTTTATAAAATTTAAACAGTATTTAGTTTCAAATTATGATCAGCAACAGACGTCTTGCCTATAATTAAGGTTCCAGTTGTAGCATCACAATATAGATTAGTTTGCCGTAGCTAGTTAACATGCATTTGACACTCCTTTTCAGCTTGCCTCTTTAGGATTCACGTACACAACTCAGTGCATACGTGCGTGAGTATTTGCAATAAAAATATAATTTATATATGAATTGCCCTTTCAATTATTCAAATTTATCACATGTTAGGCTTTCAGTGTTCTTAACTTCTTAAAATTTGACAAAATTACACACCCATATATCGTATTCTAGCCTGTCTGGTTCTCCGTTATGCAAACAAAAATACCAAAATTAATAACTAAAATGGTAGCAAATACGAAATATGTTTTACCATTGTAATTTTTTTTCCTTTTTATCAGAATCAATTTCATAAACTGCATAAACGAACTCTTTTAGTATTGTTTGGTCACATGCTAGCTAGCACACGACATGACATCGCAGGTGATTATTTTTAAGAATAACAAGGTGAATAGATAATAAAAAAAAATGTTATTTTAATATACAATCAACTTCATGTCATTCAGCAAAATACAGCAAAGTAATTAACGTAGTCAACAAAAATTTACTACAGGCGTAGTTGTGTTTCGATGGTAACCTCGTCGTGTGAGAACAAAAAATATCAGTTTCTCACATAATTGTCATATGAAGTGTGGAAACGGAGTTCACCTTTGGTAATATTAATAACAAGGATTATTTAAAATAAAAAATTAAAATGAAAACCATAAAGAATATTTTTAGTCATGTTTCAAACTGTGAATAGAGAAGGCCCTACCAGCAGAATTCTTGTTCTGATACAGCTCGATTCATACGATCGTAACTAATCTTCAGGTTTTCATTGTCATAAATTATAGAAAGGGAAAGAAAGGGAATATATATACATATATAAGTTTTTCTTTGACGAAGGTCTTAAAAAGTGCAGCAACCATACGACGGTATGAGCGAAAATACATAATTTAGTTAAGTATTTAATTAATAATGTTTGTATGATAATTTATATCATAAATTTAATTATAAAATTCATTGAGACGGATGAAAATAACTTATATTCATGAGTTATACTTAAAAATGTATTAAAAGAAGTTTTAAAAAACACAGAATTATAAACTATTTCAAGAGTATTCACAAACTCATCGATATTGGCCTGTAACTCCTTGGTGTGTATATACAAGAAGAGGATCTGCCAGCTAAAATGTCGGAATCTTTGTTTGTAAAGAACTAAATATAAATGGCTCTTTCTTTGGTCACTACGCCATCCAATCCTTAACTTATCCAAAACCTTTTACCTCGGTGCGACTAATAAACTTACCAATACATTCTTCGTTCCGGAAATCCCAAGAATCACCCACGTGCTCCCCAACATAACACACATTAGAATTTTAGACAACTCCGAAAAGCATTTTGAGACAAGAAGACTAACAACAGCTAGCTTTCAATTATTCCAATAAAGAAAGTGAAAAAGGAAACAGTTGGAAAGGGAAATCAATTCACCAGTCACAACACACACAGCACCCATATACACACCCACACAAAAGCGATAGACAAATTCAATTGTTCAAGTGCTTTCGCAAAAAGAGAAATGGGATCAGTACACAAGGACCTAAATGTTTTCCACTTCAGCCATCCACATCCTTTGGAATGTACCACCTCACCCTCCACAGGAAATGTAAGCTGCTTTGGATGCAAGTTGAAAGTTAAGTTTGGTGAGGACTATTACAAGTGTAAAACCTGTGCCTTCTATCTTCACTGTGTGTGCTACAAGACCCCCTTAATCACAAACCACCCTTCACATCCAAGGCACGATCTTGTCCTCGTTGTTATACCTTCATCACCTGCCACAAAAACCACCTTCAATTGCATGGCATGTGGACACCATGTAATGGGCTTCTGCTACCACTGTGCTGAATGCAGCATCTTCTTTCACTCATTGTGTCTTGCACTACCCCTTTCCCTTTCAATCACCAACCACCCCCATAAAATCAAGCTTGAATTTTCACCACCATATGATTTCTTCTGTGATTTGTGCAACAAACCCAGTTTCAATGGGTGGCTCTACAGGTGCAACATATGTGAATTCGACACGCATATAGCTTGTGCCGTTGAAAACTTAGAACAAAATCCATCTTTCCCTCAATCAAGCCCTTTGTTAAGGCAACTCACTAGTCACCAAGTGGATCACAAAAGGATTAGTGGAAGTATAGGTGATAGTAGCACAAAATATGAGTATGAGATCATGCGTTTGGCGGCACAACAAATTGGCGGGCGAATCGACAAGAACACAAGCCAAGAAGATTTTGATAGTGCAATAGCTGGATGGGATAAGAGAATATATAGTCCAAGAAAAAAGAATAACAGAAGCAGTACTGGGAGTGGAAAAATGAAGATTATTGAACTTGAATTGCAAGAAACAGAACTAAGCCCTGCTAATATTTTAGCAAATTTGGAAGAAAGAACACCACTTCGGGATAAATTGACTCCACTTTCTGATCATTCGAGCCCAACATTAAGTATCCAATATAGTGAATCATGTTTTTCAATAGATTTGACACAGTCATATTCAACCCATGGACGCAGAAACCAGGTACGAGGAGAAGGTAATAGTGACCACATAACAACTGGAGCTGTTATGCCAGATGGAATTCTAAGCAATTCTAGACAAATTAAAGAACAATTCGGTGTAGTTAATTGGCCAACCAATACTAACGATGCATACAGTGTGGCACAACATAATAAGCTGAATGCAGCATTTTTCAAAACTAGTGATTTTGGGGAATCAAGCCAGAAAGTCATGATGAAAATTCCAAATGAAAGCTTGGCTAAGGAGACTATTAAAGATCAGAAAATCACCAAATCAGAGTCAGTAAGTTAAATTAAACCAGTGGCTTTTCTTTCTTCAGCCTCCACCCCATATATACTTATTCAATCAAGTTTCTGGCTAGGGCTATAAATAATCACCATTTCAATTCTTTTTCTTTTTCCTGCCAAAAGACAAAAAAAATCATCCCACAGACTTTCTCAGCTGTGCAAAGTCGGATATTTATATATATAGCATTTATATTCTCACATCCTTTCTTTAATGATAATAAGAGAGAGAGAGAGAGAAGGCGTGTGTATGAGTATATTTTTCTTTTTAACTTTTTAATGTTTATCATAAAAAAGTCAGTATTGAGAGAGTAGTATGAAAAAAAGGCGAAAAAACACTTTTCTTATATATTATATTTGGTCACAACAACTATATATGCTGTCTCATGATCTGTCTCATGAGAATTGCCGACAGGTAAAAACACCAAGCTAAAATAAGGGGCCCTTTTAATTAAATTTCCTCATGACTATACATAATTAATTTTAGGTACACAAAAGAACTAATAAGTATGCCATATTTTTAATCCTTGTAGGAAAGAGACAACAGTTCAGGCTGGAGGAAGTTCCTACCTTGCTGCCTTTAGCACTGGCACGTGGAAGGTACAAGATTTTTTAAGCACAGAATATGAAAAGTGAATAAAATTGTATGCAAATTTCACGAGAACATTAAGATATGGCAAAAAGCACACGTTTTGCAACTTCACGCCAGGTTTACTTCGTCAAACTAATTAATGTAAGTACTATAATGTTATGTGGTGAACAAAATAAAGAGACCCTCCTTTGTGTTAGTTACGTATCATTAAGTAAAAATGGTTTAAGAAGTTTGTTTTACACAGGTCACTGTTGATATGATCATCTTTCTTCTGAATTTTACCAAACATATATGAATTGGGAGTTTGCAAATTTAATTTACTACTATTGATACAAGTATATAGATTTGTGAATCACATCCCCAATTTGCGTTCGGTGCTCACTCCAGGGCGCTTATACATATATAAATACTAAAAATTTCTAATAACATTTTTTACAAAAAATTCTCATATTTTATAATTTAAAATATTTTATATAATTTTTAAAAAAATATTAATAGAAATTTTTAGTATTTTAAATTCTTTTTATAATTTTCAATCGTTTAATCTCTCACATGTATATTAATAATCGTTATTGGCGACTTTTTAAACTTGGTATATGCAAAATTAACTCAAAAACTTCATAATTCTGTATATTATTTTATTAAAGTTTTGGATAGCTAAATACGGGTAGCCTTATGCCAAGGCGAAAAATCAAGTTCTTATCTCTGGTTTTGTAATCAAGTGTAAACTTTCAACATTTTACGCACACTTCATGCTCTCTTTTTTTTTTTTTTTATCACATTACTCATGATATTTATTATTTTCTCTTTTTTTAAAATGATTTTTTCTTCCTTCAAAAGTATAAATACTTGTTGGGGGGGGGGGGAATATCTTTTTATTTTACAAAATAACCAAATTCTAAAGTTTTGTACGTCTTCATAAGAGAAAAGAAAAAAATTGAATAGTAAAAATGGTGGGCAGTGGAAGGGAGAATGAAAGGAAGCCATTTTAGGCACAAGCAAGTCTGTTGATGTTAATTAAGAGGATACGAAGTACAAACAAATGGCAACATGACAGCTGCGTCAGGCACCAGCATGACTATTGGCTGGACTTTATTGGGACATAACATCAACAAGAAATTCTACCATAAAAAAATATAGTTGGTCATATTCATTAGTTTCGACGAAAAAATGCTTGTCATTAGAAAAAAGTAGTTTCGTTAAATAAGCCATTCATAGCATTTCTTGCCGCCCCACAATTTTTTTAATCTGGAAATTGAGTTTTAAAGAAGAAAAGAAGAGAAGATAACTTTTTATTAAAAAAAATATATTTTATCTTATTATTTTTTAAAAGAAAAACCTAACTCTCAAATATATTTTAAGAGAGCCATCGACTTGGCGAGGTTTATCGAAGTAATTTGTGTTCGGGAAGCAATGCTTTGTTTTTAAGACTCTCTAAAAAATAATATGAAGAGAATCTTAAAAAAAAAATAGTGTGCATTATAATTTATGCGTAAGTGTTTACATTCCTTTTTTCTAAGACATTTTAATTTGACTGTTAGCTTTTTCTGGAGAAATTAAGCGCGCCAGTGGAAATATTTCTCACGTCTCCTCTAGTAACTAGCGTAGAATTAGGTTACGTTTCGTTGGAAAGTTACGGCCTAATTTATATTGAATATAAAATAAATCTATTTCTTAAATAAATTAAATTAAAAATATTTAAAAATTATCTAATTTTAAATTTTCATTCAAAAACATTTTATCTCTATTTAACTGGATGTCAAAAAAGAATCATAGAATGACTTATGGAAATTATTATAAATTATATAATGATAATACTATAGCAATTATCATTTCATTATTTTTATTATAATATGTTAAATTTTTTATTAGTTTTTTTAAAGGCTTAAATATATTAATTTACATATATGTCTAATTCATCTTCCTATTAACAAATGTACAATAAATGTGGATTTAAGAGAATAATATCTTGTTTATTGTATATTTTTAAAAAGATTTTTAAATAAAAAAAATTATTTGTTAACATAAGTTTTATTTTCATTTTTTGAAAAATCATTTTGAATTATAATTTTTAAAATATAATTTTTTTAAAATTAAAAATTAAAACAGAAACATACAAACCCTAACGCTTCGGTAGAGTCTATCATTTTTAATTCATTCCATCTTTCTTGGTTGGAAAGAGAAAAAATAGAAGAAAAGAGAGAAAGTTTTTAGTCGATCATATATGATACTATATTTTTTCATTTATTTATATCTGTTTTTATTCTTTTCTTTATAAATCAAACAAAGGAAGGATTAATAATACATCAAATAAGAAAAGTGATGACTCTTTATTTTGATTGTACTTTTTTTTTTCTTTACTTTCTGTTCGATGAAGCCAAACAAAGCTGGCAGGTACAGTAGATAAGCAAAATGGCAAAGTACGTGATTGAATTTTAAAGGATTATGGATACTTAGCCAAGCTCACAAGCACGACAAAGGAAGCTTTATATGTTAAACCACTTTCAACCGCAATAGAAGACTCATTATTTTTTTTCCGGCCTTTCCAGTAAAATAACGAAGCTTTATATACACACACTCATTAAGGAAGAGAGTTGATCAAATACGAAGGAAAAAAAAAAGTGATAGACGTAATTACCTGGTAAAAAGAAGAAGAAAGATTGAGAGAAGTTTAAGATGAGCATGTATGAAAAATTAAGGTCCCATCTCCTTATACGTACTTTGTTTTCAAAACTTCCAATGACATGTATAGATATGCGACAATCTGAGCACATATAATAGCAATTGCTAATTATATCAGTCATCAAATACTCGATTATTATTATTCTTCGTAACTTTTCACATAAGTTTCTTAAGATAAATTTAATACAGTGCAACAAGGTAGATGAAATGCATTTCATAACAAAAAATTCATATGCAATAGCAAGGGTCTTGATAGAGCAACCCAATTAATAACTAATTTATCACCCTACAACACCTGATATCAATACTACATTCACAAATTGTTTGCTTGTCCACAAAAAACTAGAAAAGAATAGTAATTATAGCGTACTTTCTGCAACCCCAGCTATGTGATATGATGATCACAAACATTGGTATCATTGCAGAATCAGAGATACCCATGCCAGACCTAGCTACCCACAATTTCTCAATTCACATTCCCCCATTTGAACCACATAGTGCTCAGACAACCAGATATCACTGTTTAAATAAACATGGAAATCGTAAAGGGATCCATCAATTAATTCTTTTATGCAGTACACCCTTTTTTGGGACTGAAACGGGGCCTGCGGGTCCACTCGTGGCTGAATTTGAATCAATTATCGAATGATTGTGATTTCCATGATTAACTCGCTAGAATTCAATCCTCACCCTAATGCCCTTGGCTTTGTGCTATACCCACCAGCTAGGCCTTGATCAGGTAAACACAGATTATCTACTATTTGTTAACTACTTGCCATGGTCGATTGTCTTTGCCTTTAATGGAATTACATAATTCTTGTACTAGACTTATGACGAATTCGAGGAACCAAAGATGCTTATGTTTTAGCATTAAGCATCCCAAATTCACTTTGCCAACTGTCAACATGCATTTAACCGTATAAAAATGTTGTAAAAAGACCTTAATTTTATTTTAATAATATTTTTTACAAAAAAAAAACTTTTAATTTTTTAACCAACGTCCTTGAGATACTGAATTAGCATTTACCTTAATTAAAATTTTCAACTTCATTTTAATTATTTTGAAACAAAATATTTTAATAATATGTAGGACATATTTATAGAGAAGAGAAATTTAAGAGTTAAAAGTGAAAAAGAAAAAAAAAACGTGCATAATTATATTAAAAATTATAACCAGCTTGCATATATATATATATATATATATATATATATTTATTTTTATTTTTATTTTTAAAAAAAAAAAGCGAATAGTTAAGGAGGAAGAGACCGGAGCCTACCCTTACCACTTCTAGATCCGCACATATATATTTTTGTTAAAAACTTTCTATTTTTCAAGTTAGATATTCTTATCTTCTATTAAAAAATAAAAAATGATTTCAGATTAAGATCCTTTACTAATAACTAAAAAATTCAACTCTTTAGTTAACTTACCTTAAAATAAATAATAATATTGAGTCCATATAAATAGTTTGGTTCGATGTCGCAATGGTGGGCCGTGTGGCCACATGACATTGAATACGTTATCTGACTGGGGTAAGTGAAAGGATGCTATTGCCTATTGCCAAGACTTGCTTTGCTGTTTGGGCCCCTCTCATCTCATCAAGCTTGAGGCATATTCGCCCTCTTCGCCCTTTCTCTATTGACAAGTGCCCTTCATATACCCAAAAAAAGTTACCTTTAACCACTTCGACCAATGACAAACGAGTAAATGCATGTGAATTGCGATGATCCATCAATACCCATAATTTAAGACCTAAAGCAACACGCAATATACATGATCCAAAGAAGCCGTATTTTAACAAATGGGAAGTCTACATATTTGTCAAAGCGCCAATCCTATGTTCCTCTCTTTCTTTCCATGTAAACAATTGCTTTACACACTCAAGGGTAACTTTTTCTTTTCTAAATTTTTATTCTGTATTTAGTAATGAGGTGTAGCTTTTAGGCACTTCAGTTCATCATATGTTACATATAATAGACTTTTACTGGTTGAAGCATATAGTACCTTACTCGTATCATGTGTCTAATTACATTATTACATTACATGCATACATTACATAAGTGTATTTGTTTTAGTCAATAACTTTTGCTGAGGTTCTATGCAGAACATGACTTAACTGGCTTGTTTAGGAACTGTGACACCAGCAATCAAGACAGAACCTTGTCCTTAGATATTAATTGCTCTCAAGTTTTCCTCACTTTTTCATTATTTAATCTAAATAGGTTAAGACTCCCCAAGCAATTGGGTGGAGGGCATGACTCTTGTGGGTTGTGGAGAAGTGCTGGTATCGGGTCTCCATCTCAACCGTCTCCATCCAAAAGAATCTCTCTGTCATATTTAATGGCAAAGACACTGATGAAAACCAATATTATTGTACTTTTCTCGCAATAAACAATTGAATGATAATTTACATAACGTTTTCTCCAACCAAAAAGATATATATACTCTCATCCTTTTTATAAAAATAACTTTTTTTAGTAAATATCAACTCTTAGCTAGAACTTATTTTAAGTAATTAAAGTTTTTTTATATTAAAAACCTTTATTTTATTAAAATCATATATATCTTTTCCCTTTTTTATATAAAATAATTCTAGTTTTTACTGCTTAAAATTAATTTTAAATACTAGTATTACCTAAACTATGAAAAAAGTGGTCAAAGAGGGTAACTGTGCAATTGAAAATAACATTACATGCAAGTTATTTTGGCCCGTAGAAAATATCATGCTATTTATCATCAGAGGAAAGGGTCATATTTGAATCCTAAACTTAGCTTTAAAGACGTGTATCAAATACGGTGCAACACTTCAAAACGCACATAACACACAAAATCTGTGTCACCGTGTTCATGTCCATAGCGTGTCTCATGTGTCTGTATCTTTTTCAATGCTTCTGGCTTTTAGCAGACATTTGCTTCCATTTTATTCTTAAACTTAATCAAAGATACAGAAAGTAATTATAATTCATCTATAACACACCCTTACCACAAAGCCTCTTGTTACATATTCTGTCCTTGCACTTGATTTATTTATCAGCTTCCTTTTAGCAAGAACAGTGACCCACATCAACATGTAATGCACGCATGCTTCAGCTTGGTCCAAAATACTGACAACCCTTCACACAAAGCTCTAGTGTATATTAGTTATCACGCAAACAAAACCATAACAAGCTAAGTATATACACACATGCCTTTTAGCCCTACCTCGCTGCGAGTCAACGGAATACATGAGTACTCATTCTAACCTAGCAACTCAAAAAGATAACAATTAATCTTTCATTAGCTGACATCTAAAATCGTACCCTATCAAGTCACTACCGGTAGCATGCAAAATAAAAGTTTCGCTCCAGACAATTGAAAGAAAGAGAAGTAGCTAGTACCAAATGTTTTAATAAATCAGACTTTTCTCAGACATGAAAAACATGAGATATATTTCTGCAGTTGAGTAGTTTTGAACCTTTTCTAGGAAGTGGCTTGGAAATTAAAGAGAAGATAAAAAAATGCTAGCCTTAGAATGAATATTATAATATTAATTTAAGTGGACACCGCCAAACTAACGCGACGATTGTCATGAAAAGCATTGACCAATCAAAAAGTTTAAGAATTTGTCGTCAATACGCTGGAATTGACCCATGTCAAACCATTGAGTCCTCACCTTTGTTTCTTAGAAATTACAGCAAAAGAATGTACTACACCAAATAATTCGAAATAAAGAGTACGTATTGAACTAAATTTTGTCTAAATATGTGGTGTGTGACTTTCTGGACTTAATTATGCACATGATTATTTGTTAATGGACATCGTCTATGCATGTCATGGGGTCTACATTCTCATGCTTTTCAATAATGGCTTAAGGCAAGGAAAACTTTACCTTTATTGACAGGATCCTTACTTGTACATTGTCAAATTTTTCATCTGTAAAATAACTGTACAAAATAAAAGGTTATATAGAGTTTTATCTGACAAATCCCACATTTTAGTTTACGACACAAATTAGACAACATCAAACGATTGTGTAGAATGTATACCCCGAACTTGAGGAAAAGATCGATAAATATAAAGCAGTCTAACAAGAAAAACGAGTTTAATTATTTAAACATAAAAAAAATTGAGATACGACAAAGGAGGCAACAAAATACTGTCTCATTTTGATGTTCAACAAAATAAGTCAGTATGATGGTTTTTTGTTCTTTTCTGTTGACTACAACAGTTCGTTTGCCTGCGTTTCTAAGCTTTAATAACACAGTCGGGTTTTCGGAACATTTTAGAGGTGATTTGAGGAATAGCACTCTCATTTTTGTGAGTTTTTTTGGTCTTCGAGGAATACCCTCTTATGATAAAGCAAATAAATTTTCGGGTACTTGACCTGCCGTATGTAGGCCATGCCATCGGGAAAAAGAGAATTGGGGTCCATTCATCTGAATCGAAAGCTGCAGTTTCCTATGTAAAGCTCTCAAAACCCAAAATAAATTGCATTCCTTCTCATAGCCAGTAAAGACAAATTATAATATCAGAAAGTACAGAAACAAAAAGCCTAGCCAGATACACTGCGAATATTGTAAATGGTAGTTCTATTCAAAACTGTTTCCAATTGATTTTTACACGTTTCTCAAATTTTTGTTGCTCTTTGAATGAAAAAGAGAAGCAAGCAAAATCATGTGATTTTTTTTTCAATTTCTTTTACTAAGATTATATTATTGCCCACACATATGTATTTGGGTCCGATATATCAACCTCAGCCGCAGATGACTCCCATAATTGCGGAATATATATTCGACAATAAATTCCACCTATTTGCATGTAGATTTCCGTGAAACAGTAACACAAATATAGTACTTACACTACACGATTGAAGATTAAAACTGCAGGATTTGTGTCTTTACAAATTCTCAAACTCCACCACAATATCAAAGACAAACAATTTGCGTTACTTAACAATGTTGTACGTAAATTCTCTTCGTTTTACATAGCTATAGGGTGCAGTTGTCTAACTTGAGACCATGCATGCATGGATGACATGATCAACAATAATAGATAATCATCCATGATTACATCTAAATTTATTATCGGGTTAATTAATTTACTTTCTCCGTGAATAAGAAATTTTCGCACGATAGAGTTGAAGCTGTTTCCTTGGTCAAAGGAAATACAGTAAAGACGATCAAATCCACTGCTAAGCCAAAATATCCGTTGGATAATATACCATTCCAGTGCAAAATCAGACCGTGCCCCAAGTGAAATTAATGAAAACACGCTACAACAAAATCATTGCAAAATAAAAAGGAAATCATAAAAATAATTACGATAAGTTGAACAAGATGCAGTGGCACCAAGTGTAAATAAAACAAACTCAAGTATTGAAATTTGTTTCAACCCGAAGTAGATGAAATAATAAGCGTTTTCTGCACTGGTATTATTGGCCTTACTTGTTATTCTCATCATGAGCTACACCAATATTATTCTGGGAGGTAGTTTGTCCTAGTAAGCTGCTTATGGAACGCGCTTTCACCATTCCAAGCTTCATCCTCTTCTTGGTGATTATCACTGGCTTCTTCTCATCTTCCTCCAAGGGATCAGCAACACACGTGGTTTGCTTCTCAAGAGAAGAAGAAGATGATGATAAAGAAGGGTCGAGCATGTCATGCATCATCACTTTCTTTGGTGCAGTAGAGGCAACAGAACGGCTTCTAACACTTGTCATGCTTCTGAGCCTTCCTTTTCCTAAGTGATGTTCACACAGAGAGTAACCAACCAGTGTTTGTTGACAGCACCTCCATCCCCTCCCATTCACACGACTGCACCTAGAACCTTCCATGAGTGCACTACCCCTTGCCCTCTTCTTACTTACACTCACATCCACTTTTGTTTCTTCTCCCTTCTCTTCTTCTTCATCTTCCTCTTCCTCTTCCATGTTATTCATGGAACACTTTTTGTTCATCTTAGTCTTCATCCTTGCTTTCATCTTCTTAGCATTATTCTCCTCAAAGCTCCCTCTCCTTTTCTTGAGTGGAATAGCTTTCTCTCCCTCGCACCATCTCCCATCTGCAACCCCTCAGCTAGTGAGTAGTGGTTACATACTTACATAAACATGCATGATGCATGTGATTCAATCTATGTTATTACCTTGAGTGAAAGAAGGGCTTGATGGTGGCAATACCTCAGAACCAAAGATGCGTTCTTTCCTACAAAAAAAGAAGACCCAGAAAGACCCACAACCAGATACATGTATATAGATACATAAAATTTACGGGCTAAGGGTGAGAAGTGAAGATAAATAGAGGGAGTGTAATTATATTTCGAAAGAAGAAACGCAGTGTAGCTGGGGACCAGCATTTGGGTGCTAGCTACTTGTGCACCTCAAGTGCAAACGGTAGTTGGCCAATTTTGAGAAAAGAAACAAGGGCTTTGGTTAGATGTGGGAGGGTATGCTGGCTACACAAAGCTCTTATTTAAAACACCTTCAACAGTATTTTCCACTGCTATATATATGTTTTTTTAATAAATATTAATAATAATAATTTCTTTTTGGGTGCTGGTTAAAACTTGAAATCTAGTCATGGGTTTTTTCACCTTTTTTTACCAGGAGATTTCATGAAAGAATAAGAGAGGAAAAAACCATTTCTCTTTTTCATTCTTACCTGATATGATTACCCTTCTCTCCTGAATCTCCTCCACTCTCTTCTCCTCTTACCTCCTCGTCCTGCAAAATCAACCACGGGCAAAACATACATAGGATCTTGTCTCAAGTGTGCCCCTTTCTGTGTGAAATAATTTTATTTATTTTTCCAGAAAAGAAAAAAGAATTTGACACCAACGGGCAACCACTTGCCAGAGATTGGACAAAAGTGCACTTGTAAAAGCCCACATCATGAAATTTCGTAAAAACAAAATGGAAATAGTAAAAATAATTTTATAAAAATAAAATAAAACAATTTGTGTGTGTTTTGCTTACCAAAGGGTCTTGCTTGTTGTGCTGCCCACTGTGACCGATGGAGGAGGGATGATCAGAGCCGTTGGTCGGTGACTGATCAAACGGGTGAGAAGGATCGATGGTGGATGGTGGTGCTGAAGCAGCATGTTGAGTGGAAGAAGATTTGGGTGCGGTGGAAGTAGCGTCGCTTAGTTGCACCACCACCACCGGTGACCGGTTGATCAGGTGGGGATCTGAGAGAGACAACGAAGAGAAAAGCACCTGCCTTTTCCGGATCCTCATCGGTGCACTGCCACCACCACCACCACTCACAAGATTCACTCACACCCACTACCGATTTCAAACAAAACAAGATATAAAACCCATCCCCTACTACAAAGACCAAGAAAAATTTATGCTTTTATCATCTCTCTCTCTCATCCTTCATACACACTCTCTCTTTCTCTCTCTATATATCCATCTCTATCTCTATATCCCTCCATATATATTGCTTATTCTCTCTCTAACTTTTATTTGTTGCACCACAGAAAGGAAGGGAGTTGTATGGGTTAGCCACGGCACGTGTGACGGAGTTTTGGGAGGAGGAAGCACGTGTGAGAATGCCCACCGGCCACCACGGTAGCCGGTCAAGGAAAGAGAAAGAGAAAGGGACAGAGTACGACGAGGAGGAAAGGAGGGTGGAAGAATGCGTTACAATACTAAATTACACAAATTCATTTATTTATTTATTTTAAAAAGAAAATTGATAAGAGAAGGAAGTGGGTGGCGTTATCGTTTATACTTTTAAGATGTGAGACGGTGGGGCCCACAACCACGACCATCTTTAACCGTAACATTAACCTTCACCTGTCCATGCTCATTGCTCATTGTATTGTATTGTGTTCTATTCTATCCTTATTCTTCCAATTGCTCGTTGCCATAAACTATAATATTTAAGTGTTTGTTTACGTGAAATTTTTTGTGGAAATGATGAATATGTTCTTGTTTGTTTAGCTTAAATATGCTGATTATAAAGTGCAAAGAATATTGGCTTTACGTCTCATGCTAAGATCATATTTAGAACTTTTTTGTATCACTCCCCACTCCATCCACTCTTTCAAATATACCGTGAGAACTATAAACACTCCCAAAAACTATCACAGAATGTGTTTGCGTGTGGGTTCATTTTAGAAAATTTTCATTTTATTCCCAAAAATTTATCACCAAGTTAATTAAAACAAGTAATTGTTTTTAAAAATTAATTCAACCAAACACGTTTTACAGACTTTAGAATATGTTCTTTTGGGTTAATTAAGTGATATGCTCATTTTAGTTCATTAATTCAAACATTTTAAGTCCATATTAAATATTTGTGGAGATTAATATGTTTAATGTTTGGAATGAATATTATAACAAAATTGTTACACATTGTTGATTTGTGCTGAATTAGCTTGTTAGGTAATATTATTTGACAGTAATTAAATGTTAGTTACTTAGTTTATACTCATAATGATGTATTTTATTGATATTATGTTTTTGGACATTAAATATTAACACAATTATGTAGATTCATAATGTTTATATTAATAAATCATTTTTCATCAGACAATAGTTATATTAGCATAAGCGTTCTTCACAACTTTTTATCTGTTTAATAAATGTCATTTTTTTAATGGAAAATTAATTCAAATTTAAATTGTATAAAAACCACAAAAGAATTGAAAGAAAATACACTAACAAAAAAATGAAAAGAATATAAAACTATGAACTAATATGCAAATAAGTGTTCAGTTTATCTAAGAAAATTAAGCGTCATAGATACAGCTGCGAAACGCAGGCATGTAAATTAGCATAAAGGAGACTTTTGAAGATTCGAGCAAATTACTATTAGTTAGAGTCTATCATCTTTGTGTTATCACTGGTTATTATTAAAAGAGGTTTTCTTTCTTTTCACTGATATATTATCCATTGTGGACATTTTTTTAGAGTTTAGGTTTAATTATTTTTCAGTTTTTATATTTTTAAGTTACATTATTTTCTCAAAGTTTATTCAATAATTAACAAAATTATAACAAATATGTAATATTATTTATATATATAAATTTAAAAATAAAAACATTAAACTAATGAAAAAATAAATTTTTATTATATTTTATACATTTAGTTGGTGTTTTTATTTAAATATTTATTATTTTATATAAATCCATATAATATCATACTTTTATTATATTTTTATTAATTGTTAAATAAAATTAAAAAAATTATTTAAACAATTAAAAATAATAAAAGTGAGCAATCAAAAATAAAAGAACTAAAATCAAATTAAAGTATAAAAACTAAAAAACAATTAAGTTTAATGTATATTGTTGTTTTTGAATTTGTTTTTATAACGTAGGTAGTCAGGGGACTGTGATTGATCTCATGTCTTAAAATTTTAATGATTTTTTTAAAACTCTTTTTAGTTTTCCAATTTCTTTCTTATACCGATGTAAATTTAAAACTCTTACATTTAATCTTAACTATTCATCTAGTTTACCTCTACAGTTTACATTTTATGATACTATTTAACTTATACTTAATTTTTCTCTTTTACTAATATTATTTAATGTGTTATAATTTATTATTTTATTATTTTCACTTTTTATTTCTCTTTTTTGATATTCTGTATTTTTCTATTACCGTATTCTGCTTCAAACAACACAAGCTAATATCTTTGTAATAAACTTACACAATAATACGACTTATTAATTCATTGGTATTTTATTTTATAAAAAATATACAAATAATTTAATAATCAAAAAATAAAATTTTATATTTTATAAATAATTATATATGATCAAATTATTTTAAATAATAATTTAATATAATTTTATAATTACAAATAGTATGTTTAAAATTATAAATATTTAATAAAATTAAATAAATTTAAAATATAAGTTATTTAAAATAATTTTATTATTTAGTGTAAAAAATATTTAATATATATTTTTATAAATATTTATTTTATATTATAAAAAATATTTTATTTTATTTTAAATTAGAAATATTAATGAAATTACTCTTCTACAGTTTGTGCATGTTAAAATTAACTAACATGAACTACATTATTTTTTATTGTTGTAATTTTATTTTTTATTATATATATTTTAATTTTTTAAAATAAAATATTATTAGATATAAGTTAGATAAATGGTTAAAATTGAGTGTAAGAGTTTTAAATTTACATTAGTATAAAAAGATTTTATTATATATATATATATATATATATATATATTAAATACTAACCATACCCTAGCTAGTTAGCAAACATATAGCATATGTTGATTTTGGAGTTTAAGTATGACTATAATCACATATCTTAAATTAGTTATTTATTTAATAAAATTAATTAGTTTCTTATATTTTTCTTTTGTTGTTCTTTTTTTTAATCATTTAAAGTAATGATTTAGGGGGGGAAATTGTTAGTATCACATGATCCACGGTATTAATACATCCACAATAAATTATTACAAATAAAAAAATCCTAAATTTCTTTAATTGTGATGGCATAAGTGAAGTGCAACATTCTATTTTTTTTATATTGAATTGTTAGTTGTGATTTGTCTATTCTGTTGGAATCTTTATTATTCTTATTTCTTTAACTCATATTTCATCGTTTAACTCACATTACTGCTTGACAGAAATACTCGTCTAAATACATACCACAAATAAATATTAATTAAATATTAATCTTATTATTGATATGCAAATTACATATGAATTATGTCAAAGAAAAATCTTAATATTGTTATTTGTCCTTTTTAATTATACAAATACTTTTTTTTACAAAAAAATTAGGATATGGGAATGATATTTTGGTTTAATAAAGTACCTAATACACACACATTCCTTAAGTTTTAAATTAACATGCGATAACTAATTCCAGCTTAAATGTTTGTTTTGCCCATTACTATCAAATCTTTATTTTGATAAATTTTCAATTGCAAGTAAAATATGTATATGTTGACATGAAACTCAATCGTTTAATTAATCACATACCATGTTGAGGTTAAAACATAATCAGGAAATAAGTGTAATTTTAGAAAATATGACTATTGAGAGAATTTATGGTCATGACAACATTCAAAACCTAAATAAAGTCAATAATGTTCTACTATGATTTTCCAACAATCCAAAAAAATGTTTTAAGTAAAATCTTATTATTTAAAGTTATTTAAAATTTATTTAAAGGTTAATATAACACATCAAAATTAAAAACACCCCTACATGTATCCCAAAGCATATGCATTGTCAACCAATTAATAAACAGTGGAATCCATGTTTAAATATTGAACTTATTTTTTTTAAAAAAAGTTATTTATTTATTTTATTTTATAAAAGAAGAGTACACAATAATTTCATTAAAATAATCTCATTCAAATTAACACACAGAGACTGATCCCTACCATATGAGTTTGAACAAAGTGGTTGCATGTTTTGAAAAATAACATAAAATATTCCTTCAATTTTGGTTAACAAAATGAAGACACACCAAACCTTCATCACTGACTTTTATCTGCACAGTTGTTGAACTCTTTTTTATATATAATTTTATTGTTCAATTCGTTAGCGTACCCTACTGTAAATGTCACGTTCATTTTCTGTAGTTGTCCGTCTGACCCTTCAACGTGCCTGCATTCTTATTCGCCTCTCTTTTTTTCTCGTGATCATTAAGATTATTATTATATTATTATTTTTTAAATATGTGTATTTATATGTTAAAAAATATATTAAATATATCATATTAAAACTTTAAATTAATATAAAAAGTATATATTCAACATCTTTAATTTATTTATTTTAAATAAAATATTTATTTTTTTAATACGTATATAAAAGTTTTGATATTATTAATATTATCACCTTACTTTTAATCACTTTTGGTGGCATATTCTGAAATTCAGATTGAATTTTTTTATCCCGTAAAAGGTCAATCCAAAATTAGAGCAGTAATTATTTTTTCATGAAATTGAAGCAGTTCAAACATTGGGCATTAGAGTTCTGGACTAAACTTTTTTTGGTGAACATGTTTTGGACTAAACCATAGGAGGTGTTATGTATAATGGACCTATGTGTAGCTCTAAATCTAACAAATCAATAAGGTATGGGCTAGAGCTAAAGTCTGAAACAAAAGAAATTTTCCGATGCAAAACAAAAAATATCCGAGTCCATGAACAAAGGCTAGCTCCATCTATAACTAAACTTTTATTTCAATTCAAATTAAAGAATAAGTTAAGTAAAACTTGCATTAATTTTATATTAAAAAATGTTTTATTCACCTTAAACATAAAAAAAATGTTTCCAGTATCTATCTTGCCATTACGTGAGTGTATGATAAGTGTCCTAATTAAGTAATTTTTTATGATATTTGTGACACTTTTTATGCTTAAGTATTTAAATCTTTAATTTAAAACTCCTTAAATTTGGAAAGTGACACAGCATATGTTTTTTTTAGCTAAATTCAAAGTGCTTGTCAAGTTTAAAGAAAATGAAAAAAATCAAAAAGCATCATCCCTGTGACATGATAAGTATTAGCTTCAGAGGCACAGAAATTTGTTCAGAAAAAGGAAAGTATTTTTGTTTCATAAAGTATGTTTTACTTTATATCATTATTTTATTTTATTTATTACAAGTTAAGTCCAATAGGAAAGAAACTATAACATCTTTGGAACTTGAAAGGCAACACATAAACGACTGCAAAAGCTATAAACATGTGTTACAAAACAAGGAAAGCGTCACATACAAGAATATTGGAGCTTGTTGGGAACCAAACAAAATGTTAAGGGCAAAAAAGTAGAATCTAGAGAAAAGTAGCTCGTCAATAATCTAGAGTAAAGACTTGAAAGGAAATAGAGGATCCAGTGGTAAGGCAAACACCCCAAGAACGTTCCTACCAAAGGTTGGGCGACCTCAAAGTGACGAGCTTAATCAAGAAGTGTTCATGATATTAATCCTGTGAGAACGAGATGTTTAAAAGCTAAAAGAGTCCTTAAAACTTCTAGTGATAAGCACAAAACATGACAAATTGAAGGAAGGGAGCGAGTTAATACACTTGGCACAGTCCCTTGTGCCCAATCATAAAAGAGCAATTGTTGGAAACAAATATACTTATAGGTGATATTTATCTTAAAGAGCTTTCAAGTGTGCTTTACCTTCGTAGAGGCACTCCACGCCTTGAAAAGTAGGCGAGAATTGCCCTTGGGCATAATTTATATCTCGAGACATTGAATAACATCCTACAAGAACGAGGCATATCAAGAGATAGGGTAACTCGTTCTTCCATAAAACACCCGTTACGATCGCCTGGTTGACTCTTACAAGTCAAGCGTCGATAAGATTCCATCCATGTGTGCTTCATAAGTTTACTAACCTACCCTCTTGTAAAATCTAATTCCAAAACAGATTTAGATTCGATTGAAATTATTCAGTAATTTGTTATTCTAGGAATAGATTTTAAATTACCCATTTTTTTTAACCTTTGAATCTTAATGCTAGATAGTTTGTTAAATATTTGAGGGATCACTCTTTAAAAAATTATTTTAGAAGTATATTTTTAAAGAATTGGAATATATGATTTTACTGTGTTGTATCAATATCTGTAACACCTTAAATTTAACTTCAATTAAATAATAATTCCACAAATCAGATAACCAAATTTTCATAAAAGATTTCGAAATAAGTGAAGAATTACAAGTTAATATCAAATAACTGCTACAAGACTAGTTCAATTACAATGTTTTCAAAATAAATTCTAAATCCTATAGCAATCCTTCCGTCCCTTCACTGAGCCCGGTGCTGATCGTTTTGGTTACCTGAAATATGAATGTAAGGGTGAGTACTCTACACTACCCAAAAACACACAATAAACGTAGAGTCTCACCTCCAGAACATTCCAATACATTAAACAAACACAATTACCAGCAGCATTTCACATCTATAAGTATAATTCATAAGTCCATGCATATCACATCAGTCACATTCACTGCAGCACTGTGATAACATATTTACACCATGAATAGTCGCCGGTTACCCCCACCTCATAGATACCATGTGGGCAGTCATGTGTCGCTCAGCGAAGATAGTAGTCAGAGGTCTAGTCAGGAAGAGAGTGTGTGGCCCGTGGTGCATCCGTTCCGCAGTCGGTGTCACCACCACTCCCTCTTCTCCAAGGTATTTCTACCGTCCTCATCTCCCACATCCCTAGTGCATCGCTGAACCATTCACAGCATATTACAACGGCACTAACACACCCATTCACACATATTTCATTCACGCATGTAATAGTCATGCTTACACACGACACACAGCCCATATGACACTCAAACACACAGCACTAGGCCCACATTCATTTCACATTACACGGTACATAACCCACATTTATTCACAATATCATTAATTCACCAATCCATGGCATTCCATTAGACACAATCACCCCTACGGGGTCCAATTATTCTAGCACACATCACATTGCACACTAGTTTCTATCAAACACATGATTTCTACTCCCTATCTCAGCCACATTACATTAATTAACAAAACACACAAGAATTACAACACATTTGAGATAGGTAGAGTCTCCCCTTACCTTCGATTGAAGACCCATACGCTAAATCCACCAAGAAGTGCCTCCCTCATAGATTTCGTCCTAAACACATGGAGAAACTCTATGAGAACCCATGAAAACCACAAAAACAGAGAAAGGGTGTGAAAAACCGAAACCCTAACCATTAAAACTTACCTCCAAGCGTTTTCCACACAGATTCAACATTCAATCAAGCTTCCAAACGGCTTTGAAGGCAATTTAATCGGTAGAAAAGGGTTTGGGAATGAGAGGATCGAAATGAATTCGAAGGGAGAGGGAGAAACAATCCTTCTCAAACCCTAACTCCCTTAAAATCTTTTCCTGGTCGCGACACTCTCGTTATAGCGAAATATTCTCGCTGCAGCGACACGCCTTCACGCTGCAACAAAAATATTAGACGAAACTGCACCCTGGTTTCTGTAGAATCTCGCTGCAGCGAGACCCTCTCACTACAGCAAGACTGCACCCAGAAATGCACCCCAAACTATCACTCTGTCGCTACAGCGAGAATCCTCTTGCTATAGCAAAAATAGCCCAGTATCACGCCCTGTACTTAGGCACTTAGCCTATTTCAGCCCATCTAGTCATGCATACACACATATATACACACATCCACAACACATATCCAAAAATACCCACATACATATATATTTAGATTTATATAAAAAATCATAATTAATATTACCGAAATTTGGGGCATTACAATATCAATAGAATCAGTTGCTATATAGGCTACTAAATCACAAAAACACAGAGAATGCGATAAATGAAATTCAATTTTAATTTCTCTAATTTGATTATACTTACACTTTTAATCACTTTCTTAAATTATAGTTCTTATATATTTTCTATGAAATTCAGCAATCAATTTCTTTGTACATATATTCAATTATTCTATACCTTAAGAATTAACATACTCAAGAAGTACCAATATTCACTGATTGTTACTTGCAAACGATACAGTTCACTTACTATACGTAAAAATATAAAAAATGTACAATATAAAATTCATTAATTTTTTTTGGGACAAAAAGCTACCTCCAAATTATTTCATGTGTGATTTATTCACAAATACTTGCCAAGACAAAGTTTACCATTGATGATTTGTGTTAATTAATAAGTTTTTATTGGAAAATTTGTGAGACAAAAATGTAAAAGCAATTTTTTATCTTTAGACTGAATGTTCGTTTAAATTTTATTAAACAGAGTAAAAAAAATAATTAATTAGTATATTTTTTGCACATCACATGATTATTATTAATTGAAATAAACTCTTCAAATAAAAATTCAAAATATAATTTATACTTATTTTTTTACATTTAATAAATTTAAAATAAATAAATTTTTTAATTATTAATAATAAATATTTTATCATGTAAATTAAAGAGAGTTTTTTAAATTTCAAAAAATAAATATAAAAAATGGAAAAATAACTAATACGTAAAAATAATTTCATTTAAAATCAATCTTAAAAATACTCTCGATTTAATAATTACATTTCACAAATAAAAGTATATTATTACACTTTTGAAAAATCTAATCAAGAGAATTAATATAGTATTTATACCGTATCAATATTCATATAATTAGGAATTGTTAGTATAAATGAAAGTTTTGAAAAGGAAGAGAAAAGAAGAGATATAAAGATAAATTTTATATTTTAAATAAATATATTTAAAATTTATATTTATTTAAATAAAAGATATAAATTAATATATTAACATAAAATTTAATATATTAATTACATATTTATCATTATAAGTTATATATAATTATTTAAATTTAAATTTATAAAATAATTTTTTTTCTTTTTCCTCCAAAATTTCTTCCTAAACATACCTAAAGCATAGATTTAAAACGTTTTATAGATAAAATACTTAAAATATGATGCTGTGAAGGAAATACAATAATATCGTGAAAGAGCTCACAACCAACATGTATATGTGATACAAAATGGTAAATATTTTATGTTTTAATTTTCTTTTTAAGAAGGCCAATAGCTCAAAAAGAAGGTTGAAGATTTTCTGGACTAGTGAGGTATTGAATCCTAATGCACTCTTAGTCCCAATTAAATTAAAAGCAATAGCAGCAGCAATATTACTCTTCTGTATCTCCCATCCCAATTAACCAAGCATGACAGACCCACCAAAATGGCTCTGAGTTTTCTCTGTAAAGGATTTCATGTGTGGATGTGGAAGAGGGATCCATCGTCATCTCTCAGTTTTTGTTAGTGTTATTATCTAACTAAAACTTTTAGTCCTTAAAAGATGAAATTTTGACAAAATAGCCATTGATATCAGCCATTATAACCTTCACGTTACCTTCCATCACATAACCGTGATCAGTGACCATATGTTGCACGTTAAGTATCACCATGATTACCTTCTACATGACATAACTCACTTTGCCTAATCATTTCCTAAGGACTAAATTGAATACACCTAAAAACATTACCCTTTACCCATTTTTCTCCCTCTCAAAATCATAATTAATAAAACCTTTGATCTTCAAAGTGGAGTTAACAAGAAGGCTTTATTTTATAATTTCATGAAAAGCATAAAGACAGTATCAGTAAAAAAAAATCCTTTGTTGAGAAGTTGGTTGATTCTCCAAACATTTAAAATGTAATTGCATGCATGATTTTTGGCTTCATCGTGAGTGCACTCACTCACATAGAGAAACACACTTTGCAGCGAGACACAAGGAGGCTGAGGGCACTGGTGATGAGAACATCAACGAAGGATGTCAACGGAGACAGCAACGTGGGACGGTGTTGACAAGGAGGATTGTATCAAGCCATTAGCAGGAGGAACTTCCTGCGTGCCTTGTGGGCTTTGAGGAGATTCACGTATAGATGTGGTCAACGCATTTTGTATTTTCAGTTTATTTATTTATTTTTCTTTTATTTTTACCTATTCAAAATTTCAAATAATTTATTTATTTTATTATATTTCTCACATTTTTCTTTCTTTATTTTTTATTTTATTTTCATGCAAATATACTTTTAAAAAATTTGTTGAGAAATGGTTTACAAAATAAAAGATACAGCACCAAAAAGTTTTTTAGGGTTCCCTTGTGTCTCCAAGATAGAATCTTTGAATCTCGAGAGAAATAAAGAGCGCGGCGCCGTTAGGGTTCTCGCCCTAGCCGGCATGAGGAAGGGTTTCAAAACGAAGATAGAGGGGTACCAAGGAACAAGGCAAGCTGAGAGCACTGGGAAGTCAACTATGGTTCGAAGGAGTTGTAACAGAATGGATCGACAAGAAGGGAAAAACATTCAAAGGAAGAAGCAGATCTGGTAGATCGAAGCACAAAGAAGGTGAAAGTGGGGCATGAGGAAGCTTTGGAGGAGCCGCAGGTGGACATGCAAGAAGATCAAAGCTCTATAGATTAGATGTCGTCTTAGGTACACTCAATCGTTAATCCTTCTGTATCTCGTACATATAAAGACACAATGTTAGGAGCTAAAGACCTAGATCTAGTTCTTAATAATGATGAAATCATAAAATCAGTATTAGAAGATTTTAATCTTAATCCTGAGCATGGTGAGAATGAGGAAATACTGTCAGATACTCAAAACCTATGCCCTGAACTAAAAATTCTTTTGGATGATTATGAGGCTTGGTGTTCCCCTTGGAAGCATACCTTTATTGTTAAATTGCTAGGAAAGTCGGTAGGTTTTAATTTCCTGAGTCAAAGATTGAATAATATTTGGGGAAAGAATGGTTACATACAAATCTTAGATCTAAATAACGAATTCTTGTTGGTAAAATTTGAAAAAATAGAAGATTATAAAGCTGTTCTTTTCAAAGGTCCCTGACTTATTCTTGATCACTACCTCCTTATTCAGAGGTGGAGACCATTGTTTAGAACAAAGGATTTTAACCTTAAATAAATAGCTATTTGGGTTCGTATACCTTATCTCCCCCTAGAATTATATAATAATAAATTTCTTTGGCAAGTTGGTACTTGTCTGTGATCAATGCTTAAAATTGATCCCTATACGTCTTTATTATCTAGAGGAAAATTTGCAAGGATTTGCATTGAAGTTGATCTTAGGAAGCAACTAGTCCCAGCTTTTAAAGTCTTAGGGCATGAATTTAAGGTTGAATATGAGGGGCTTCACCTTATTTGTTTTAAGTATGGGAAGTATGGCCACAGACAGGAGCTATCAGGGAAGTCGTAGTATTCAAGATCTTCTAGGTCTTTCTTCTCCTACATTATGGAAAACTCAGTCTAAGCCTATAATCCCTTTTGATAGACCCCCTGGCAATCTAGAGAACTGGAGGTGGATAAGTCTAGTCCAGGGATCTCAACTGAGCATGTTGATAGCTCAGATAATGTTAATAATTCCAAGCATATGGGTATTATTTCACAACTTATGTAATTTGTTATAAATTGCTTATTTTGGAACTGTAGGGGTGCTGGGGTAAAACATTCCCTAGACTCATAAAGGACCTAATCAGTATCCATTATCTTGACTTTATTTCAATTTTTAAACCTAGAATCCCTGCTGATAAAGTTGTTTTGGTTACCAAAAATTTTAATTTAGATAGTTTTGTCATGATTGATGCTATTGGTTTTTCTAGAGGAATTTGGTGTTGTTGGAATTCTAGGAAGGTTCAAGTAGATATTCTAGATAAAAACAAGTATTTAATTCATCTTAAAATTAGTAATGGCCAGAAAACTTGGATCCTTTCATCAATTTATGCTAGTCCTAAAGAAAACCAGCGGGCTGAAGTCTGAAAACTTCTTATTGATTTTAATTTGTCTGTTAAGGGTCCTTAGTGTGTCACTGGTGATTTTCATTCAATTCTGTTTGAGAAAGATAAATTAGGGGATAGACCTCCTAATTAAAATCTTATTAATCAATTTGCTAATTGTTTGAATATGTGTGGCCTTCTAGATTTGGAATTTAAAGGGAATCCCTTTACTTGGCAGAGAGGTAGTATAAAGGAACGGATTGACAGGGTTGTTGTTAATGATCTATGGAGAATGAACTTTTCTAATAGCTCCCTTATTCATCTTTCCCTCCTCAAATTTGATCATATGGGTCTGTGGTCAAGAGTTAGATCTGCGGACTTTTTTAGACCTCACCATAAAAATTTTAAATTTCTAGCTCCTTGACTGTCTCATAAGGACTTCTATAATCAAGTTAGTAAAGCTTGGCTAGTTTCTAGATCCTGGAATGATAATATTTCTGAATCTAGAATAGCATTTCCAGCTGAAATATAAATACTTTTGGGGATACTTTTAAAAGGAAAAGAAGATTATTAAATAGAATCAGGGGTATATCCAGCAAATTAGGTTCAAAAGATAATCATTTTCTTAACCAGCTTATGAAAACTTTGTGGAAGGAATATCATAATATCCTGGATCAGGAGGAAACTTACTGGTTTCACCAGTATAAGTCTAGCTGGATTAATTTAGGTGATAGGAATAATAAGTTTTTTCATAAATTTGTGATTATTCGCAGATAACATAAGATAATTGACGCTCTCAAAGACGATAATAATAACTGAGAATATGATCCCCTTACCCTCCAAAACCTTGCCGTGAGCTATTTTAAAAATTTGTTTTTTGATCCTTGTCCTTCTGGTCAGCCCCTGGTCATTGTCTCTTCCTATCCGCCTCTTAGGGATTCTGATCGGTCTGTTATTGAGTCTTCTTTATCTTTAGAGGAAATTAAGGCTTCTCTGTTTAGTATTGGCAGTTTCAAATCCCCTGACCTTGACAATTTTTATTCTCTGTTTTTTAAGAGTCAATGGGATCTGTTAGGTCCCCATATTTTTAAGTTAGTTTCTGCCATTTTCAGCAATCCTACAGAGGTGGCTGCTATTAATGATACTATTATTACTCTCATTCCTAAAATTGATAATCCTGAGCATATTAAGTAATTTAGACCTATTTCTCTCTGTAATGTTAGCTACAAAATTGTTGCTAAAATTCTAACAAATAGGATTAAGGGGTCTTTACCTCATCTTATCTCTCCCAATCAAACCAGCGTTATTCCTGGAAGATAGGGTATAGATAACATCCTGATTCTTCAAGAACTAATTCATTCTTTTGATAAAGTTAGGAATAAGTCTGGTTATATGATTATTAAGCTGGATTTGGAAAAGACTTATGATAAAATTAGATGGAGTTTTATCTCTGAAACTCTTAATTTGATTGGTTTTAATCATCAGTTTTCTGATTTAATATTTCGGTGCATATCCACTTCCTCCATGTCCATAAATTAGAATAATAACAGATCTAAGAGTTTTAATCCTTCTAGGAGAATTAGGCAAGGTGATCCAATTTCTCCTTACATTTTTGTTTTATGTTTAGAAAGACTCTCTCATTTAATTCATGTTAATAGTCAAAATTGGATTCCTTTTTCTTTTAATAATGTAGATGATATTGTTCTAGTGGCCAAAGCTGATCTGCATAATGCTAAGACTATTCAATCCAGTTTGTATAATTTTGAGCAAGCTTCTGGCCTATCTGTGAACAAAGACAAATCTTCCATTTATTTTTCCAAAAATTATGATTCTGTTGTTAGAAATGATATAGCTACCATCCTTGGCATTAATAGCTCTTCTAATTTTGGTAAATATCTGGGGGTTTCTATAAGTAATTCTAAGCCTACCAGGAAAGATTTTGTTTTCATAATTGATAAAATTAAAAAAAAGCTATCCTCTTGGAAAATGAATTTTCTTTCTTTTGCTGGTAGAGTTACCCTTGCTCAAGCTTGCATTATGAACATTCCTAATTACTTTATGCAAGATATGCTTATACCTAAATCTGTCTGTAATGATATTAACTCAATTTGTAAGAAATTTATTTGGGGTCTCTGAATAATAGAAAATGTCATCTTATTGGTTGGGATAAGATTTGTAAACCCAAGAGTGAAGGGAGTTTAGGATTTAGAGATACAAATCTGGTTAATAAGTCCTTTATTATGAAGCTTTGTTGGAGATTGATTTCTTCCCCTAATGAGTTATGGGCTAAGGTCTTGCATGCAAAATACAGGTTTTCTCTTGGGAAAGACCTTATGATTAATTCTGGTCTTAATACTTCAGCTTTATGGAAGACTATAGCTTCTGTTTGGTAGTCTTTTTATGCGGGTTTGGGTTGGTATTTAGGGAATGGTTTAATTATTAGATTCTGGAAAGATAAATGGATTCCTGATGCCCCTGTTCTGTCCAGCTGTGTCACCAATTCTATTCATGAAGAAGATCTTAATATCCCTGTTGCTCTTTTCACCAATAAGGGAATTTGGAACTGGGACAAGTTGAGGGATTTGCTTCCTAGGTCTGTTTGTTCTATTCTGTTCTTCATTAACCCCCTAGAATAACTGATAATCAAGATTGTTTCTTTTGGAATTTAACTAATTCTGGGTGTTTTTCATTAAAATCTGCCTATGATTTAATTTTTAATCCTGGTCAAGATCTGCCTGTCCATAATAAGATTTTTAAGATGGTCTGGGCCTAGAAGGGCCCTCGTACGATTTTTTTCTTTTTATGGAAAATTGCCCATGGTAGGCTTCTAACTAATGAAGAAATATTTTCCCGTAATATGGTTGTCTCTTCTTTGTGTCCTAGATGCATGGAGGCCCCTGAAACTATCATTCATGTCCTTAGGGATTGTTGGGCAGCCAATAGTATTTAGAGTAATTTTCTCCCTCCTAATAAATGGGTGCAATTTTTCAACCTAGGAATATCTAGTTGGCTGGATTTTAATTTCTCCAAACACAACTTTCCTTTGCATTCAAATTGGAGCATTATCTTTGGCTTTGTTGTATGAAATTTGTGGAAATCTAGAAATAATTTTATTTTTCAGAATAAGAGTCTTAATGACCATGACTTTTCAAGAAAAATTTATCTTGATGTTGATTATTTTCTTTCTTGTTGCAAGTCTGGGCAGAAGCAGATTGTTGATGCTCGAGGAACCAATTTCTTGGTGAAGTGGTTGCCCCCCATTTCTAGATTTTTTAAGCTTAATACAGAATGCTCCATGTCTCATTCTTTGGGTGCTAGCTGTGGGGGATTAATCCGTGACTCTGCTAGTGCATTTATTGTAGATTTTTTGCAAAAATCTTGCTCCCTGCCATCCTACTGTTGCAGAACTTTGGGGTATCTTTTGGGGCCTCCATTTGGTTCTTGAGAAAAACCTACAGACTATTTGGGTAGAATGTGATTCTAAAACTGTCATATCTTTGATTGTAAATGTTCAAAATAGTAATTATCCCTTTTATTTTGTTATTAGTAAAATAAGAGAGTTGATTAGAAGAATTAAGTTTATTAGGTTTAATCATGTGTTTAGGAAAGCTAACCAAAGTGTTAACTGGTTGGCTAAATTAGGTCATGATCTCAGAGTGTCTTGTTCTTGTTTTGATAAGGCTCCTCCGTCTCTTGAGCCTTTTTTGTGGATGGATTCTTTAGGGATCTTGAGGTCTAGGCAGGTTGCCTAGTTTTGTTTTGTTGGACTTCTGCCCGTTTATTAGCACACAAAAAAAATTGTTGAAAAAGAAAAATCAATTGTGGAGTCCTTGATTTCTTTTCTTTCTTGCCCCGCTAGCCAACAAAACATAGGGAAAATAATTCATATTTTTACCTTTTCCAAAATATCCAAAATATAAAAAGCATATAACATTATATTATATTAATTATACTCATTTTAAGGATAAAATTATTTGTTTAAGAATTTTTTTCGATTTTTAATTAAACAATTAAAATAAAAATATTGACTTCAATTTTTAAAGTACAGCTATAATAACTTATAAAATTTTAAAATTGAGTTTAAATAACTGGTAACATTAAAATTTTATTAAAAATAAAATTTTTTATTATATTAAAAATATTTTTATTTTAAAAAATAATTTGATTGAAAAAACTTATATATATATATATATATATATATATATATATATCTTATAAATATAATTTATAGCTCTCATAACTTTCTTTTAATTTATTTTAATAAAATTTGTATAGTTTATCAAAAGATTTATTTTAATAAGTTTTCTGATTAAGTTTATGGTATAAGTCATTATTTAAAAATAGATAAGGGCTTAATTAAGCAAAATATCTAAAGGCACTCAAAATTTTATTATTATTAATTATTTAAATTTAACTTTAAGGAAAAAAATTCTATCCAAATTTAGCCCTCTTGTTTTTCCTTTCCTAAACCAAAGAAATTATGAGGATCCTAGTCCTAACTCTGTATATTCTGAATTTTTTTTTTCTTATTTCTTAGAAAGGACGCCATTGATATATTGAGGAAATCATCAGAGTTAAAGACTCAACTAAGAGAATAATTAGCATACAAACCTAAATTATAAACAATTTTTTCCTAACTACAACTACTCAATCAAAATTTAAACGTCAAAAGATCTTCCTTAACAAGGAACGCTGACCACATAAGTTTTGGAATGGCCTGTGGACGAGGACAAAAATATTCTTAGTTACTACTACTGGTCAACAAATGTAAGCACTCCGGTTTAGTTTCAATTTTGGCTGCAAAAAGTAAGCAACAACCTTCATTAACTTCACGTGCACTCATATTTACATAATTAATGATTTGTTTAATACATGTTGAAAAGAAAATAAAAAATTAACAAGAAGAGAGAGAGGAGGAGATTATCTATGTGATTAATTTTTTTTATATTACTCAATAGAAAAGAAGGAGTGTTTGTCATATGTTAATATCATATCATAAAAAAAATACAAAAATTTAATTAATGAATTTACATAAATATTTGTCTTATAATAACTATTTTGTGTTTTTTCTTTCTTCCAAATATGATATTGTTTATGTTAATATTAAAAAGATTTATATTTTTATTCTATTATTTGATTTTATGACTATCATAAAAAAGGTTAAGATAGATGAAATATGTGTAAGATCTACAAAATGGTCTATAATGTTGTCCTTTTGCTCCGAAAATGCTAAACAAGGGAATGATGAATAAAATTGAGACTAAGGTTAAGTTTATATAACTCTTAATTTCTTCCTTTTAAATAATAAATTGAAATTAAAAAAGAGTTAGACACAATCCATGGACCTGTTACTTTTCTTTCCACTCTAAAAATACATGCCAAAGGAAGGTTATAAGGGTGACAAGTTGTAATTATGTCGAGATTCGATAGAAAACAACGGGTTATCGCTTTTTTTATTTTATCATATGATTATGTTAATCTTAACCTTAATTTGAAGATTAAATTTTAACATTTAAAAATAATAATTTTCATTAAAATATTTATTACGTTAGAAATATAATAAACATTTTTAATATATTATCATGATATTATTATTATTATTATTAGTTACTTAAATTCAGATTTAAATATTGAAGTTAGTATATTATTTATTATATTATAAAAAATAAGCATTACAAATATTTGGGCTACTCAAGTAATTAAATATAATTTATACTTAATTGGAGATAACTATTAGCTGTTTATTAATGAAAACATTCCCTACAAATGAATGTTTGAAAAAACGTTAAACTAACTCGAGTTGGCTTTTTTTAACATGGTGTAGTCAACATTTTTATTTATAAGAACTGAGTGATCAACCGTTTAATGCTTTTATAGTTTAAGTTTTATTCAAGCTTCACTGTTTAAGAAGTTTAGCATAGTGGTAATATGCTTTTTGACTTATATATTGTGTTGGTTTCACTGTGAATTAGACAAGGAATATGTTCAGAGTTTCCTGAACGAAGAAATACTTACTGGTGATAAAACACGATGCGAAGAGTTTTTCTTTTTCTTTAAAGAATGTTGTAATATACGTAGAAACAAACAAAGTAACACGTTTTAATTACTTAAAAAACTCGGGCATATTTTGAATAAACTATTTTAACAAGCATTAATAGAAAAAAGATAAAGAGAAAAATTAAATTTTTTATTTTTCATAAATTAAAAGCAATTCATATACGTTAACTTTTAAAGAAGTTGGATGAAAAGACTTCTAACATAGTTAATATAACATAAATATTTTTAACTTGTAAGAAAGCTTTAATCTATTTAATTTTTATAAGTATTTTTATCTAAACAAAATTAAAATAAATAAATTTTGATTAATAAATTTTATATAAATAATAGAGTATAGAATTACATGACATTTTAAAATTATGTATATTTCAATTATTTATATTAAATTTTGTGATTAATATTTACTTATCTTGCTTCTCCTAAGGAATAACAATTAAACTTAAATTCATTATGTACTCACAAAAATGATGTGTAACGAGGAAAATTTCAACCATCAAATAAACTTGGGAATGGAAATAAGTAATTATCTACAAATTTTGCAAGTAATTACTCATCTTATACTCGAAGTCTCAAACACACACATCTATGATTAGATATTTGTTTAATTTTATTAGAACTTTAAAATATTTTTTTAATTGAGTGAGACACTAAGCTTTTAATTAATTTTTCGTAATTATTGTAATATTAAATAATAATATTTTATTAATTTATAATAAAAATATATATAAGAATGTTTTGTTTAACTAAAGGTATAAATTTGAATATATATATATATATATATATACACACACACATTAAATGAGTACAAATACTAAAGTTGCATTTTTTGTTAGTATAAATCTGAGTATAGATTTTGTTATTGCTAATCCTCAATGAATTTTCCCTCTTATTGTATGTACTCAAATATTAGTCCTCGTCAGTGATGCATCGTCCTGTCATAATCTGCAATTTCGATTGAGAACATCAAGAAAAAATTTGTGTGTATCCCCAATGGCCATGTAAATGGCACACTTCTTCATTGATTGCGGAGATGCTTGTATTGATTGCGGAGTGAATAGATGTGATACCTTAATATGTTATTTTCTCCCTCTTGACTCAGACTTTGTACCTACAAAGAATGACTGAAAAGGAATATAAGAAATTTTTAGCTCGTTAATAATTTTCGTACTATTAGAAGCTGGGCCCAGATAATCTTATGTGTTTCGATTTGCTAAGACCATATGCTAAATGAATCTTATTGTTAGTTGAACACCTACATATAGAAAAGAGGAAAGATAAAACTAGAAAGAATAAACCAAATCATATGCATGAAAAAACATGATGGCGGGCAAATCATTGATAATGTTCCTCCAACTTAATTTCTAGATAAGTACTTCGTTCGATTTTCATTATGTTTTTCTGAAGAACAGATTTGCAACCTACTTACAAGATTGTTACTTTTTGACGCCGTGAAACTTCATTGTCTGTAGTGGGTTGTGACAACTGAATTCTATAAACTTGTTCTTATTTTCCATTCAATCACTTTTCGCAAGTTTCACGCCATTTAACTTGTTAATTCCTAGGCATGCACCTAAGATGAAATTCACTGTGTCAAACAATTTACGACCAAGTACCACAAGGTAGTTAAGCGGCAATCATTATGGTTTGAATTTTCCTTTCCTTTACCTAATGATTATTACAAATCTAACTTGTTTTTTATGCTTTTTTAGCTAGCTTAAACTTGCAAGTAATATAACCCGTGAAAACTTTGTCCTTAAGCAAATCATAAATTAATTAAAGATTTACTTTACTCTCTTCTATATATATGTATCACCTAGATATCATCAGTTAAAACCGGCACTGGGGAAGAAGAAAACAAGAAGCCAACTATGCTTTCTTCTACTCAATCCCTACTCATCACCATTTTCATAGCACTAACAATACATCTTCATCCATCAAATGCTCAATTGAGTTCAACCTTCTACTCCAGCACATGCCCCAACGTGTCTTCCATCGTGCGCAGTGTTGTTCAGCAAGCCCTGCAATCTGACCCTCGTATCGCCGCGAGCCTAACTCGTCTCCATTTTCATGATTGCTTTGTTAATGTAAAACCCATTTACACAATTTAAAGCTCCAAACAAATTTTCAAAAAGCTTGTGTATATACGAAGCTGATCTAGTTAAATTGTTTTTTATTGGGTCTCATGCACTGTCAGATAATATTAATTAAGCTTAGAATTTAGAAGACTAATATTAGTTATCTCGTGTTCTTAGGGTTGTGATGGATCCCTTTTGTTAGACCAAGGTGGCAACATAACACTGAGTGAGAAAAATGCAGCTCCCAACAATAATTCGGCTCGTGGCTTTAATGTAGTTGACAACATCAAGAGCTCTGTTGAAAATTCATGCCCTGGTGTTGTATCTTGTGCCGATATCCTTGCCCTTGCTGCTGAAGCTTCTGTGAATTTGGTAAATTGTTTGTTACTTTGACAATTCTCCTTATCCTCTCAATTTTGTTCTTGCTAACTAATATTTATATCCCATAAACGGATATGTAGTGGTATTTAATTTAGAGTGCATATATAATATAAGTTATTTAACTGCATATTATGATGATGATGTATATTTGTAGGGAGGAGGTCCTTCATGGAACGTACTACTTGGCAGAAGGGACGGTCTGATTGCAAATCAATCTGGTGCCAACACTTCCATTCCCACCCCATTTGAAAGCCTAGCCAATGTCACAGCCAAATTTGCTGCCGTTGGCCTAAACATATCTGATCTTGTTGCATTATCTGGTAATCATAATCACTCTTCTCGTCTAGCCGACAAATGTTAATAACACTTTTTTTTCACACTTTTTTTTAATCAGTCTATGTGATTATCTTCTTTTAAGGAGAATGTAAATTTTAATTCTTAAACAACTAATAATAATAGTAAGATTCTATTAAAAAATATTTATAACTCTTATAATTTTCATATAATGTATTTTTTAATAAAAAAAAATGATTACATTTGAATGCTTAACCTCATATCACTTTTTTTTAAAAGTTAAAATATGTCTTATAAATTGGTTAATATTTAAATATTATTCTATGTTGAAAGTGTGTTTGAAAGACATTTTTTTATCTTTCTTTGCGCACACATAAACTTCATCAGAAATCTTTGTAAATATTTACTTTTTAAATAATGTTAACCGCTGCTTTAAAGACATTAATTAAGAAATCAAAAATAAAATATTTTATTAAAGACATATAAACACTTACTTTCATATTTTTTTAATACGTTCTAACATAATTTCAAAATAAAAATTTAATTATTTACTAATTCATTGATCAACAGCAACACAAATACCATAATTTTTTGAACAACTACTTTGCTCTTATACTTCGTTTACTGAGTGCCTTACATTTGCCAATAGAAAAAGCTTGATTTAATTATATAATTACTATGATGGTTATTAACTAGTGCTTGACTCAAAAGGTGCACATACATTTGGTCGTGCACAGTGTAGATTTTTCAACCAGAGGCTGTTCAACTTCAGCGGCACGGGTAGCCCTGACCCTACGCTCAACACAACCTATTTGGCTACTCTTCAGCAAAGTTGTCCACAAAATGGGAGCGGGACCACTCTGAACAACCTTGACCCTTCATCCCCAGATACCTTTGATAACAACTATTTCAAAAATCTCCTTAACAATCAGGGTCTTCTTCAAACAGACCAAGAGCTATTTTCCACTAATGGGTCTGCTACAATCTCCATTGTTAACAACTTTGCAAGCAACCAAACTGCATTCTTTCTAGCCTTTGCTCAGTCCATGATTAACATGGGTAATATTGCCCCATTAACCGGAAGCCAGGGTGAAATCAGATCCGATTGTAAGAAAGTAAATGGAAGTTGAGAGAGAAAGGATCTACCTGAAGTACAAACTGTTCTTGGTGTTGTATACGTTACCATCAATATGTACTCAAACTATAGGTTTGCATTATTTGAGTGATCAGCATTTAATAGGATACTAAAATGGTTAATCAATATGCTTCTTGTATCTTGGACTATTGGTTTGATTCCTTAATTACATAAAGTGATCTTACAAGTATCCTAATAAAAAGTTTAACATATAATTATGTATTATTTTGCTATGAGATGTAAGACTCTAGTTGATTCAGCAGGTACTTTATTTCTTAATTTCTTTTCCATGCAGAGTATTACAAGTCAATTTTACAAATTAATTAGCTGTTACCTATTTCGAAATTACAATTAGTACTCTTTGCTATGTCGTTGTAACTAGGGAAACGCGGAATAGCCCGAATGTTTCAATTGATATTGTGAGGTAAGAATTAAGATAAAATGACATTAGCTCATAATCATTATCAGAAAAACAAAGGTTAAAGAAGATACAAGTGTGCTAGAAATGTTACGTTCCTTATCTATGCAATTTTAAATCAACTAGAAGTTAACTGAAAGGTTGGCGCACGGGTATAAGACCATCTTGCATTGATATAAAATACTATTTTATTTTTTTTATAGGGAAAACAAATCTTATTAAAAAGAGTTTAAGGGGAACTCAAAACCCATATACACAAAAAATTACTTACTCAGAGAAATAAAAAGTAAAAATATAATTATGCAAAATTAAGACAGATGCAATTTCGTGGGTTCAAATACTAATCAGCTAACATAATAGCTTCTCCCTTACTAACAAGGAGCGAAATTAGTCTTTAGCACTTTAATCTCTAACAAAGGAGGAAAAAAACTAGAAATTAATAATCACTTCTCATCATCCCGTGTAATTTGTGGGTGGTATCAATTAATCAAGGAATAAAAATAAAATTGAGTACTGACATATGCTTTTTTAATTTTATTTAAATTTTTATTTAGCCTATAATATATTTTACATACATGAGATAAATTTATTTAAAATAGGTATAATTAATATGGATGATAATTTTTTTGCTTTAAATACTGCTTATGCTAAAATAATTTTGTACCCATTAATCCAAGTGTTTAATTTTTTCTAAATATTATTCTAAAACTTTATAAAAAATTATTAAAAATAAATTTAATGTTTAAAAATCAAAATGTACAATATTTCTATTTATGATTAAAATTATTTCAAAAATAATATTAAAGAATTTAAAATTAATAATACAAATTAACAGGACTTTTATGACCAAAAGCAAAAGTGATTTACTTTATTACAAGCATTGTACCTCAGTCACAGGAAATCCATTAATAATTTAGGAAGGAGAAAAGTTTGTCTAAAAGACATGATCATATTTCTTTGACTTTCTATGATTCTCATAATTTCATACAAAATTTAGTGTAATTTGTGTAAAAAAAAAAAATGGTACGCCACGGTTATTTTAACTTAACTAATAATTTTGAATTCAAAATTTTAAGAACACAATTATGTTAAATATTTAAAAGAGAAAACTTTGTTATCTATAAATAAATATCA
Source organism: Abrus precatorius (assembly GCF_003935025.1). NCBI lineage: Eukaryota > Viridiplantae > Streptophyta > Magnoliopsida > Fabales > Fabaceae > Abrus > Abrus precatorius. The sequence continues at coordinate 9,686,657 of NW_020874373.1, read as the reverse complement.
AGATTTATAAAAATTTTATTGAATAATAAAAAAATTAAATCTATTAATATTAAGTGTCAAATTTAAAGACTTACACATTTAATAATTTTTTATATAATATCATGTTAACAAATTCAACCATTCAATTATTTTATATAATTTTTATAATCATGTATATTAAATTTTATATTACTTAAATATGTATAAGCATATTATTTAAATTTTAATATTTATTTGAATTTTTAAAAAATATTATTTAATGAAACAAAGTAATGAGACGAAGTATATATTAATATAGTTTTTATATAAATTAAAAAATAACCTATTTAATAAAAACTATCAATTAATGATTGAATTAATTTTTTTAATTATATAAAAATTTATTAAATAATATAAATGTTTAAGTTTACTAAACTATTTCTATTAAAATATTTTTATTTAAAAATATCCTTAATATAAGCATAGTAAATATTTTTAGTATCTTTTAAAGGACAATAAATTTGCTATAATATAAGAAATTCTTAGAATTCATTGCATTTCGAGACTGAGATGGTCCCATGGTAGGGGGTGAGTCTTTTCCCTCTTGACTAAGGTCGCAAGCAGGGGAACATTATGTTACGTGGGGGATTGACATATACACACATTAGATAAAGAATTTCATTAAAAAATTATATATATATATATATATATAGAGAGAGAGAGAGAGAGAGAGGGGGTTTGTCTTAGTATTAATATAAAAAATTATAACTAACAATATAATATATCATATAAAAAAATATAATGCATTGATATACATTATATATTAATGTATTATACTATGTTAACATATATTTAAAATTTACAGTTTTTTTTGTTTAATCATAAATATTTTCATTAGAAATAATCATGCATGTTTGAGTTGAATATGATTATTATAAATGTGTATATTAATGGTTTATTTTTATTAAAAAAAAATTTACTAATAAACAAAGTCTTAAGACAATTTTTTATAGTAGTTTTTGGAAATATTTAACAGTTGAAAATATTCTCACAAAAAAGGAAGTGAAACTCGATTTCGATATTTTTGTATATAATCTTTTAATAAAAGATTACTAACATAGATTTTATTAAAAAATTTGTAGTTTATTAATTTTTTAATAATAAAAGTAAAAAAAATAAAAGAATTAGAGCATGTTTTTTAAAAAAATATAATATAATATTTTATTTTTAAAAATGAAAAACTATTTTTATATTGTAATTTACTTTTAATAATAAAAAATTAATTTAAAAAAAATAAGCATACTCTTGATCCCATCTTTTATAAAAAGATTCGATCTGATTATAAAAACTATCATAATCATAATAACTCATTAAAACTTAAACTTAAAATCACATTTTAAATTGTAATAGATGCTTGAAACAACATAAAATATTTATTAGTAGATAAAAAATTATAATTACACCAATTTAAAAATTGTTGACATTAATTTTTATAAGTAAATTTTAGCATTAATAATAAAATTTACTTTTTATTATATTTTATATTTTCAATATAATATATTCATATAAACTGCAAGAAGATATGTATGAGTAAAATATTTGGATGTCCAACTTGAAAGATATAATGGGCACATGTAACTTAGTTAAATTAAAACGAATAAAAATTTACTTGTGAGAAATATTTTTGGAAAATTAATTTTTTTAATTTTAATTTCTAAATTTAAATGTTTAAAAATATTTTTTTATTAAAAATATATTTATTATATTAAAATTATAAGAATGTAATAAATAATTTTAAAATAAAATATCATTTTATGGTTAAACTCAAATTTAAAAATAAAAATTAATGTTTTTTAAAAAGTAAATAGGCTAAACCTGTTGATAATAAACACATTGCCACGTTAGAATTATATACGTACCAAAAAGGAAAAAAAAAATTACTTGATGAAATCAAACCTACCTATTTTTTTCTTCTCAACGATCAAATGAAAAATAATAATCTCAAATTTTAATATTGAGTTGAAGTAATTCATAATCATAAAATTTTATTAAAAGTAATATAATTTTTTATTCTTAATAAGATATTTTTTTTTTAAGTCACGTGTATCTTTTATTATAAACAATTCACTAAAATAAATATTAATTAATCTACTTGTTCTTTTTAAATATTTAAATTAATTTTTTAATATTAAATTTATAAAATTTATAATAAAATAATTTTAAAATTCTAAAAACATATTTCTTTCAATCTATTTTTTTATAATTTAGTTACTATTAAATATTAAATTTTGAAATTTATACTATTAAATAACTTTCATAAAATATGAGACTAAACTTTTATATTTATACTATTGAAAAAATTTAATAAAATATGAGATTAATTAATTGTTTTTAAAGTTTTTGTCAAATAAATTCATTTTACAGAATTTTATAAAAAAATTATAATTCATTGTATTACTTTATTTTAACGGATAATATATTTTTAAAATATAAGTAATTAATAATTTTTGGATAATATATTTATAAATATTTAAATTATATGAAATTTAATATTCATAATCACAAATACCATATAAAATCATTCTGATAGATTAATTTTACATTTATTAAAATTTTATTAAATAATATAAGTATTTAAATTTAACAGCATCAAAGGATCATGACTCATTTTTTATTATTAAATAATTTTTTTATAAATCTTTCTAAATATCCAATATTATCTAAGTCTCATTTAAATAAAATTTTAAATAAAAAATAAAAATAGATTTTATAGGGAGTTAATATTTAGAATTTAAAATTTTAAAAATAAAAATTAGATTTTATAGGATTTAAAATTTTAAAATTCTATAAGAGGTTATGATTTAAAAATATGTAGCTATTTTTAGTTGTCAGATTAGATTAGTAGAGGAAAAATTGATAAAAAAAAATGATTAATTTTTAGAAGAATGAATTAGTGATAAGTTGGAGTCTTTTATTTTTTAAAATAAAATGAAATTTAGAGTTTCAAAAAGTAGTTGTAGATGAGAAATTTAGATCTTAAAAAATGAGAATATATTTTTTAAAGCATGAAAAAGAGAGAGAGAGAGAATTGGGAGATAAAAAAGAGGAGAAAGAGAAAACTCAAGAGATAAAGGAAGTAAGATTACCAAAAATAACCAAAACTCTAAGAATACTTGAAAAGAAAAAAAAAAAAAAAAGGAAGAGTTTTGAGAGTATAAAAAAATTATAAGAAAACTCACTAAACTTTAAGTACATATTATCAAAGAACACCAAAGAGAAGGCAATACGATTCAAAAATTGAAATAGCCAACAAAAAGTAAAGAAAAAAAAAATAAAAGGAAGAAAGGTTAAAGAGTAAATTAAAAATCTAAACAAAAATACATTAAGTAATTATTTTTTTTTAATTTTTTTACACTCTTTATCATGTTATTGATCTCTCATTTCATTGCGTCATTATTACTTATTTTACACTCTCAATTGTTTTTATTTCTGTTTCTAAGATTAATAATAAACTTTAACCAATAAACATATTAAATAAGATTTTTTTTTATCTCCATGTACTCTTTATTATATTATTAATCTCATTTTGTTACATTGATATTATTTTATTCATACTCTCAATAGTTTTGATTCATTTTTCTAATTCAATAATAAACCTCAAAATACTAATTTTTCCAAACTCTAAAATATCTTTTTTTACAAACCTAAAAATTCCAACATTTTCTAACCTTAAAAATTCATTCTTTTCTCAAACCGTAGAAGAACCTAATTCAATAAAAAAATTTCCTTTTATTCAAATCCTAAAAGTTTTAACATTTTTTAACCCTAAAAATTCATTATTTTATTTCAAACCTAAAAAAATCTAATTCAATAAAAATCTACTATTTTTGAAATCCTACTTAAATCCTAATTTTTTCTAATTCAAAAAAATTTATTCTTTTTTTTAAACCCTAAAAATTTCAATTCAATAAAAATCTTTCTTTTTTTTTCAAATCTTAAATGTCTTTTTGTAAACCTAAAAATTTTTCATTTTCCTTGCAAACCTAAAAAATATAATTTTCTTTTTAACCCTAAAAGTCTTTTTGCAAATTTAAAAATCTTTCAATTATTTTTGTAAAACCTAAAAAATCAACCTAATTAATGCAAATCCTAAAAATCTTTTCTTTTTACAAAAAAATATATGATCCTTTTGTCTATTCAAAAAATATACATTTTTTCTATTTTATTTTAAAAAATAAAAGAATTTTGATTACACGCAATGTTAATAAAATAATAGATCTACTTTTAATGTTGTTTGAATCATAAAAGTTTATTGAATTGTCATGTATTAACTTGAATCTTGTGCAATAATGAATTTATTTATAAAATAAGAAAAATTTAATATTTTTAAAATAATTTTGAATCTACACAATAATTAAATAATATTAATAAAGTAGTAAATTTAGCTGTAAATTTACTTTTAATGTCATTTATATTGTAGAAATTTATTAAATTATTGAGTGTTAACTTGAATCTTGTGCAGAGTGAGTTTATTTCAAAATTAAAAAACAATTTTAAGAAAATAAATTTTTGAAACTTATCTAAACCTAATTTTTGAAACTTCTTTTTTTTAGATCTTAAAACTTTAAAAGATAATTTTTTTTTATATACTCTCTCCATCTAATTTCAATTTAAACACACTAAGATTAATTTCAAGTACTTATTCTTTCTAAAAAAAAAAAAATTGTTGCATTTTCTTAGTTTCATTAGGAAAAATAGATAAGTTTTTTCTAAAATATACTTATTTTATCTGAAAACACAAAATAATAATAATATTTTTATAAATAATTTATTATTTTAATTTAAATTATAATTTTCTCTAAAATTATGTTTTTTTATTTTAAAAATATAAAAATTAATTTTTTTTGTAAATTATAAAAATTAGAAATAAAATAAAAAAATAGTCACAAATTCAAAAATAGCAAAGAAATAGAAATTATTTTTTTAGAATGAAATAAATAATTTAAAATTTTGTACAATTAATTAAAACATAACTGTTTTATTTAATAGACATAAAAAAATGTTAATACATTTTTTATGTGTAAACGATCAAATTTAAATATTATTTCAAAGATTTTTTTAATGTTTTTTTAATAAATTTTTGTGAACTCTCTTTTTTATGTATTTTTTTTTCTATGATTATCGTCTGATATAACTCTTGGTTATAACAATCTTTATATTTATTTATATGCAACAAAATTTGTTGTTCAAACATTTAACCTAATTATATATTTAAAAAATTAAATTTAAAATTATTAATTACTATAAAATATTCATATACGCTAACCAACGAATTAATTTTAATATTAAAAGTTATTAGCATTATTCTATTATAATTCTCTAAATTTTTAAAAAATGTTAGTGTTTTACCTTTTAATGATATTTTATTTTTTTATAAAAAATTTAACCTTACTAAAAATTATCATTTATCTTTTTTTGTTCTATAAATTTTTGACAAAAACACTATATTTAAAAAAAAAAAATTATTTGTCTTCTTAATATTTCTTTACTTACTCTTTATCCATAACTATCTTTTCTCTTACGAATTTTAATAAAAATGTAATTGTATTTCAATAAGTTTTCTATTAATCTTAGAGTTACAGGGAGAAAACTTCAATTACCACCTTAAAATTGTTGGCATTGTTTCGTTGATTTTCTACTGTGAATTTTTTTTTTGTTTGCTACATTTTACTGTGAATTTTAAAAAAAAAAATTGTAGATAAAAAAAAGTCATATGTGATACTTTTGTTAGAATTAAAAAAGTTGAAAAATAATTTTAACATAGTTAATATTTTATAATTAAATTATTTGAAATAATTTTAAAAATTAAGTTAAAATAAAATAAATTTCAAAATTAAAGGATAGATCTACTCATTTAACCTATTAAAAATCACATATTTAGATAAACCTTACATAAATTTTATTAAAAATTAAAAAATAAAAAATATATAAATAATGTGTTAAAAAATTGCTAGATGATACCAAACACATCAAAATTAAGTTGGTTTTGGTATATAACAGGCTATAGATATAATCATATTGACAAAAAAAAAATCATAGATATTATACAATTTAATTTAAACACGCAATTATCTGCCATTTTAAGAGGTAATAATAAATCATAATTATCCGAGCAGAGGGAGAGAGAGTGTGTACCTTGACAAGAACGGCCCAGATGGTGCAGCGAGCGGTGTTGGAATTTGGAATAGAAGCCACTCATACCTGACACCTCATCACAGCCGTCCATCTTCATCAGAGCAACCAAAGCAGAAAGAAGAACCTTAGCAATTAGCAGGTTCCTCTCTTCCCTTTTCCTTCTTCACCACTTCCCATTTTCTGTTTCTCTCTCACCAGATCGAACCGAACCGCACCGCATCGCACCGCACCCACCACAACGCCATGCTCTAACCCTAAGCTAAGCGCCTCTTCCTTCTTTCCCCCTCTTCTATTTTTCACCATTACAGAAAGGTAAAAAAATATTCGTTTTTTCGCAATCGCCAAACCCTTGTTGGCGACGCTTCAACGTGCCCTCCCTTCCCTTTCCTTTTCTCGCGAATCCCTTCAATTCTAGCTGAATTCGACTAATTCTCCACGGCTTTTCCTCATAATTGCGGTCAACCCCGCGTATTGGATCTGGGCTCGTTCTTGGTAACGATGAAGTTAGGGTTTTTCCCCTAATTTGGGGATTTTCGATTCTGATTGCTCAATTTCGTCAGCAAACCCCCTCGACACTGGGTTTCTTTGATTTGTAATAAAGCTTTGTTCTTGCGTGAAAAAATTGTAACTTTCTTGTTTTTCCCTTCCCTGAACAAGATTTGTTTGAAATTTGTAATAAAGGAAGCTTTTTTCTAGTTTGGTGATTGAAGCTGTGATGGAGGAAGAGGGCTCAGATGCAATGAACCTTGATTTGAATCTGGGTCCAGGCCCAGAGCTACCAAGCGGGTCCATTAGCAATGAAGCTATGAACTTGGACGATTGGATAGGTGAGAGAATCAGTGAAGCTGTGAGGCTTAGGGCGAGACAAAGGTGGCGATGGCGGCATCTCCCTATACCTCATCCTGAAGTTCATGTTCACATTCCACCTGAAGCCACACGGCATTTGCATATCCCACCAGAAGCACACAACATTTCCATGGAATTGAACCAGTTTTTGGTCAATTCAGGTAATGGAAGTGCCTTGCAGGCCGGAGAAGGCAGCGTGGCCGCAGAGGAGAGGATGGAGGAGGCGCCAAAAGCGTGTGAGAACATCAATGGTGTTGCGGAGGATGAGGCATCACAGAAGAAGGATGATGTGGAAAAGGGTAGTGGCAATGATGGGGACTTTTTTGATTGTAATATCTGTTTGGACCTGGCTATGGACCCTGTTGTGACGTGTTGTGGTCATTTGTTTTGTTGGCCGTGTTTGTATCGATGGCTGCATCTGCATTCGGATGCTAAGGAATGTCCTGTTTGCAAGGGGGAGGTGACTCTCAAGAGTGTTACCCCAATCTATGGCCGTGCAAACAATGCCCGTGGTCCTGATGATGATTCTGCTCTTAAAATCCCTCCTAGGCCGCAAGCACGGCGGGTTGAGAGCCTTAGACAAACCATTCAAAGAAATGCATTTGTTGCACTCCCTGTGGAAGAGATGATTCGGCGCCTTGGAAGCAGAATTGATCTTACTCGCGATTTAGTTCAGCCTCACGAGCCAGACACTGCTCGGGAGACAGCAGATAGAACTACCACTTTCCTAAGTAGGTTCTTGACAACTCGAGGTTTGAGGAGAGAGCAGAATGTTGGGGCACCCCCTGATGATGTTGTGGGTATGACACAGAACAATGTTAGTACTTCTGAGGCTGGGACTGGGGATAACCGCAGGGTGCAATCCCCTTTGCTTAGAAGAACACAATCACACAGAGCAACACTTTCTACTCTTTCATCGGCATTGACTTCTGCTGAAAGATTAGTTGAGGCATACTTCCGTAGCAATCCATTAGGTAGAAACCAAGAACAACCTCCTCCTCCTCCTACAGTGGATGACAGAGATTCCTTTTCAAGCATTGGTGCTGTCATAAATTCAGAGAGTCAAGTTGACACTGCTGTAGAAATTGATTCCATGGTATCCTTGTCAACTTCCTCCTCTAGAAGGAGAAATGATGCTTCAAGAGTGTCTGATGTGGATAGTGGAGATTCCCGTGCTCCAAGGCGCAGACGACTGAACTGATAAGAAGTCTTCTAGATGATCAAGTTATTACTATTCTATCATGTAACACATATGATAATAATTTTCCAACACCTGTGTAAGTTCTTCTTGCTTTTGTACTATCTTATATTTATGAAGTAGTTACCTTTTACAAGTTTTGGTAGATTTAAGATGATTTCAGAGTACTGTTATTTGCATTATAAGAATTTCCATCGAGTATTGAGCCATTTAATGTCTTGTCATCCGGAAACTAAATTTTGCTATAGAATAACTATTAACCAAGCTACTTTAGTATTTAAGGCGTATTTGAAATAATTTATATAGAGCATGTTTGTGCTCATGAAAGTAGCTTTTGATCTTCTTACATATCTTTTTAACTTATTTCAATAAGCAGTGAAGCTTACCAATATAAACTCCCTAACTTATTTTAGTAAACTTGTGATATAAGCTCTGACCTTCATTACTCACAATGGAGGGAGCTTCTGTTTTGCTTTTACTGTACTTGAGTGCTAAGATTTGGATAATCAAAGCCTTTATACCTGCAATGGTGGGTAATTCTGTTTCTTTGTATTGTACTTGAGCGCTCATAAAATCCTTCTATAATTCTTTTTACTATATTATCATTCAAGCATGATGATATGACAATAACATCATGACATTATCTTTACTGGTACTGTTTTAACAGGACTGATATATATAATACCTTACTATCTTTTGCTTCAGTCACAAAATTCCTGCGTTGGAGAAAATGGATATAATGCTTACATTTATACCACAATACCAAGTGACTGTCTAGTTCTTACATTGTTTCTTTTGGCTGATCCCATCTTGCATTCTGACTGGTATTAAGAATTTACCTAGTCTCTCACTCGCTCCATCTATTTATGATGAATAGAACCATCTAGGAATACTCATCTTCTCTGCGGCACTACAAAACTTTTGGATGCTCACATTGAAAAATTTTCAATTTGTTTAGTTTGAGGGAACTTTTTTTTTTTTTTTTTCCTTTTTTTACTATTAGTTACAAAAATTTCACATTGTTTTTACTTTGTTTTCAGTTTTGAACAATTTGTACAAGTAGTAATGAAAACTAACTATTCTTTTCACTATTTTTTTTATACAAATCTCTAAAAGAAGAATTTAATTATTAGTAAAAATGTTTTCTTAAATTAAACTGACTCATAATTTGCTTTAGTTTTCAAAGTGACCTACACATCGTCGATGTGTAATTCTGAGGTTGAAATAATGCATCTCTGCTTGTACTGGATGTTAGTAAAGTTGTTTTAGTTTATTTTAATTTATGCATATTCACTTGTTGTGATGATCTTATACAGACCTATTTCGTGGGGCATGGCCAACGGCAATTCGGGCTTGTATTTCTTGTCAATAATGCAGGTTCTGCTTCAGCAGAGTTGTTGTAGACAATGAATTGTAAATATAGTGACAATTATAGATATATGGTAGGCTAGTAGCTAGTCTTTGTTTAGTGTTGTGGATTCCCATACCATATTTTGCTAAAGCATCTTCATGCTGCACGAATCTTAGTTCGCCCACATGGTTTCATGTTAGGTCGTGGAAGTCAATGGTAGATGTTTTGTACTCATGTGATGGATCCGCTGTAGCGGTTGTGTTGTTGTGTTAACGAGGTTGGAGTATTCGGGTCAATTCAAAGTTTATTTTGATGGATTTGGGTCTTAATTTTAAACTTCAAGTTTTGAAAATGAGTTTGTACTATTTTAGCTCAGTGTAATAACTCATGTTCTTTAAAATTTATCTTTTTTATGATCATGTATTTAGAATAAAAGTTATTGATTTAACACAACATTTTGCATAATGTGATATTTTGTTTATATTGATATTTGTTTTAATACGTATATATTATAAAAGATATTAGATTTTGTTTTATACTTGAATTTTATGATTTAGTAATGAAATAATATTGAAATTTATAAATTGGGTTGATCATGTCGTGCTCTATACATCATAGTTTATCATCCGGTTAGTTTTTTCTTTTTTTGGGGTCAAATATTTTTAATGTCTTGTGAATACGAGCACTCTTTCTTTGAGGGCTGGGTATTCCGTTTTATCTATTAAGCTTTAATAAATATCTTTTCCCACTATAAATATATGGAACAATGAAAAATAAGTGCTTACGAGACTGGATGTGTTTAAAATTCAATTAAAGCTCGTATGGTTCAGTTATTCTATCTCCTTGAGTAAGATAAGAGATGATACTCGCTGATTAGTCGGGCCAAGGTACAATTCAAATAGTCAAGAGCCTAATCAGCAAGCTTTCTAGTCACTATATGATCTGGAATATTAGCCTTTCTGATTTATTTTATTTAGTTTTTAGTGTTAATTGAGTAAACGAAATTTGAAAGGCTGATTTTGACTGGAACTATGCTTTAAGGTAGCTATCGTTTTTGTACCCCTTTTAGGCTTTTATACTCTTTTGTTATATTTCTCACCACATTACACATGCTGTCGAAAAAAATGGAGGTACATGGAAGATACTTCCAGAAGGCAATGAAAATGAGATATAGTTTTCTAAGACCAATTTCAAAGGATTGTTGTTTCCTGATGCTTAACTTTGAGAATGTGTTTACCAAAAACAAAAACTTTGAGAATGTGTATCATTCGCTTTGTGGAAATTAAGTTCCAAAATTAACTTCAAAGTTCAAATGCATTTCAAAAACAAGTTTTCAGAAAGCAATGAACATTATTACGGACTACAACTCCAGAAATTTGTTTCTGGATGACATTAGTTTTTTCTGTTGTGTTCTATTTTAGCCTGCTTTTGGTTCTCTTTTTTATTTTTTGGGTTTCTTTGCTATCCTTGGTTGAGAACCGATCCAAGGTGAAGCTACTCCAGCCAACGACAGGATGTGAGTACAGATATTTGCATAATCTTATAAAAATAGCAGGATGTGTGCTTGCAAATAGCTTCTTGGAGATAGCAATGGTTCCTGAGAGAACATCTTTTTTCTCTTCTTTGTGTGAAATGGAAATGGGAACGAGTCATGGAATATCATTTTTTTTTATCATAAAGGGTATGTAGAAATAAAATTTTATAAAAAAATTAATGGTGTAAAAAGGAAAAATATGAGTGCAAAAGGTAATCCCCTTGCATGGAAGTCATTTCTTTATATTCCTTTTAATTGTTCTTTTGTCTTTGTAGAATTTGTGAAAAATCAAGGAGAGCCAATGAATGTGTTAGAAGAAAATGGTTGATAACAAGCTAATAATAAATCATAGTGTAATGGAAATGATTGATCAATTGACTACTAGACTAGATACATGCTATCGAGTGTTAATAAGTCTTTATGGTATTACAATAGACTGGTTAGTAAAACCAAATCAGGCCCATTTTCCATGCAGCTCAACAAGTCAGGTCATTAAAAGGGAGTGCAATCTCGAAACAGAGACTTTATTAAGGCTATGTTTGGACTTTGAATTGGTAGAAGGTGATGAAATTGGAAAGGGTTTTCACTCCAGCATTTGTATTTTATGTTTTACAACTTACAACAAATAAACGGCATAGCTTTGTTTATCGCACCAATTGAAATCAGGGTGCCAATGTATTTTGTCTCAGGTCTGTTTGGACAGGATCCCTTGTTTGGTATGAAATATTACGGAAGTTTTCACTTGAGTGTTTTTTCATTTATCTTGAACTGTTTATCATTTTAGAATATTAAAAAAATATTTATTATTATTTTTAATAATACCCTTATTTATTAAGGATAATTTTTGTCAACTAATAACTAAAATAACTTTATGATTAGTTATCACCTAGCTATTGCAATAATTCTAGCATTTTAATAAGGACATTTTAATGAAATCAAATTTTCTTACTGTAAGAATTAGTTAAATTAATTATTTTTTTTAAAAATCTATATATTAGTGCTATGTATGCTACATTTATTGCAAATAGTGTTCATATTTGTAGGAGAGACTGGGTAGAAGTTACCATTACTCATGCGGTCAAACCCTTCTCTGAATGAATGTTTAAGTCAAAATCGATGCCAAATACAACGAAACTCATATGTTTCTTTATGATTCTTTGCCATCTTCGACATTACCCTCCAAGCTCATGCTATAGGAACTCTTTTCTCGTTCTGATTTGTTTTGTTTTGTTTTGCCTCTGGGTGTTTTTTTTTTCTTTCCCACCATGTACCAAATAAAAATATCAATACTCTATCCATAACTCTCTCAACATACATGTATACATTAAATTATATTAATTTTTATCTGTTAAATTAAAAGTTTATATGAAATAAATTACCATAAAACTTTATATTAAAAAATTATTTACGTTTTATTTAAAAAATTTATATGTTTGGTTGTTAAAATGAAATTGGATATGTTCCATATATATGATTCTTAAAACAATATCATATAATTTAATAATTAAAATTATTCATTTCATATTCTTTATAAACTTACCAAGTGAATTAAATTTTAAAATTTTACTTTGTTAAGAACTTTTTCATTCATTTATTTAATTCTTTAATATGTATATAAGAATATATAAAAGTTAAAATTAGAATATTTAATATTGTAAATATATTAAAATGTATAAGTTTTAATAAAAAATTATTTCATATAACATTTGATTGTGTATTTTAAAACAATAACGTCAAAAAAGTGTTACTTAGTTTGATTTGATGACGTTTGTAGTTGGAAATTTATGTTTTGAATTTGAGTACAGTGAAGAATGGGAAAGTCTGACTCTAAAAAAAGAAGAAAAAGAAAATGATGAATGGAGTGAGGGGATGATTGAACACACGGGTGAGTGTAGCTGAAGTCATCTGTGTTATTTTTTGTGATTGTCTGTGGTCAACAACACTCTTCCCCACTTTCATCATCATTACTTGACATCATCCTTCTTTTTATGCCCAATTGCTTCTAAGATCAAAGTCAATATATTCCCCTCATCCCTGCCATGATTGAATTTTTGGACAAACTTTACATTATTGTTTATCAATATTATCTTAATCATCATTGTTATTATTGCAATTATATAATAATCATCTCTTTTGAAAACTCCCGCATGCATGCTCAGAATTTACTGGTATTTGTTTATTTTTAAAAGGTACTTCCTTATTTAAAATCATTCAAATAAAATTTGCATTTAGGAGCATTTAAACAGCACACAGTGCAATTAAACGAAGAGAATTATGAAGTCTTACATATAAAGTTACAAGTTGAGGTCTCCATTGCTTTCTTGAAGATGAAACAAATATAAGTATTTTTATATACTCTCTAATTCTTGTGACTTTTTCTACCTTAAACTAAAATACTATCTTTTTATCCTCAGTAAGCCTAAAAATGTGATGATTTAACTATCAGATTCTATCTCATGTTATCTTTTTAATAACGATTTAATTTCAAAATCTCAATCAAATCTCCGAAGAAGTCCCTTATAATTTGGCTTTTGATTGAACGAGTGTATTGGGCCACCATCTTATTGCAAAGTCACAATACTATTATAACTTTCAATCATTCCAAACTAAAGATTCCAAGAAGGGTAACCTGACAAAAGCCAATGGAACAGGAAAAGACAATTTGCTGAATTTCCATCATTGTCATAAAATAGTCACCCTGGTGCAAATATTTTAGGGTGAGTTTGTCCTTTATTTTAACAACATTGCGCAACACCCCAAAATTGAAGAAGATGAGATTATGATGGTAATGATTATCATCGCCATAATTAATTAACAAGAGAAAAGAGCATGAGAAATGGCCCATGATGATGTCTGAGGAGGGGAACAAAGACATTTCTATGTGAAGGACTGCATGCCTAGTTATCTCTTTAGTTAAATTGCTTTGCTCTCATCTTGTTCATCACATATGACATATTGTTCCATAAATACAATCTAATTACCATGTGTTTAGGTGGTTTGCAATCATGCATGTGAGGTAGAACCATGCCTTCATGATTGTTTCTGGTCTTCTTTTAATCCTTTTTTTTTTCAAGCACATACAGTAAGAATTTATGTGTAATAATTTTTTATTAAAAAATATAAAAAATTTCAACATTCACCCTGTCCTTTGCCTTCAATTATCATATTTACGAATAGTATAATAAAATGCATGAATGCAGCACGATCTCCTCATATGTATGTGTTTAGGGTCCTTTCTATATTTTTTTTTCATTTTTTTTTCTCATATCAACCTTTATTTTAAGGCTTCTATCGTATCAAATTTCATATTTCTTTTTTTGTTATTTTCTTTTTCTTGTGTACCTACCCAACACAACACTTAAAATGAAGATGTGGCCATTGTTTCGCTGACGAGTAATTGCAGCTGGAAGTAGTGCAGTCCCTTCCAATAAACAGCAGAAGCAGATAGCAGAAAGCTGTCTCAAACCCTCTCTCTTTCTTTGCAATGAATGTACAGTTCAAGCTATCGGATACTCCTTCCCCTTTCTTATTCGCTTATTCCTACTCTCACCTATACGTCACATATTTTTTCTTATATCTGTTTGGCTATTAAAGTAAAATTAATGTTTTCTTTCTCCACAAAAATTTTTATTTTGTCTTTTCATTTTTGTTTTATCTTAATCTTCTAACTTTTTAGGGTGTTTTAAATAAGTCCATTGCTATTTTAAAAAACATTTATTCCATTGAATTTTTTTTATCTTTTTTATATATGTTGTGTATTATTTATATTTTTTTTTCTAAAATTAGTAATTATTTTCTCTATCACCTCTTCTTCTTCTTTTTTTTCGTTTTCCTTTTTTTTTTCTTCTCTTCTTTTCTTCCTTCTTTTCAACCCTATGTTATGTATAACCAAAATTCCAAATACACATATAAAAGTCTCGAATCATTGGTTGAAGCATTTGCATTTGCGGTAACAATCTCTGTCCGTGTGTAATCTCCACTTAAAAGGGAGAAAGAAGAAAAACCAAAAAAGAAAAAAGAAAAAATGGAGAGAAATAACATGAACACTACAAAAATAAATAAAAAATTAAATTAAAATTTATTTTAAAAATAAATACAAAAATACAAATTTTATCTAAAATTTATTAAAATTCTAAAAATAATGTGAATTTTATTAAAAATTTAATTATTATTTTTTATATTTTTAATAAATTTTAATTAATGATTAAAGATGTATTAAAAAGTTGATATAATTAACTCTCTGCCTGTTATCATTACTAATGATTTCCTTTCGTGTAAAACCAGTGGACTGGTTGGTATCGTAAACATAGCAAAGGCAAAATTAGTATTTCATCTTATATGTTTATAAAATTTCAGTTTTATTTTTTAAATTAATTAATTTATATTTTAATGGAACTAAATAAGTGTTTTTAACAGGTTATAATTTGCCACAATATATTTATAACGATATTTTCTTCTATTTCTCTCAATCATATTATCTACCTTTCTTTTCTTCATATTTCTAATTTATAACGCATGTGACCCATTTTATTACCTCTGTTTACTTACACGTGAAAAAAAAAATTGAGACAGTAAAAGAGCAGAGTTGGTTTCATGGCTTTGTGGTTGGGGTAAAGAAGTTTGCTTTATTTTGTAATATTATTATTTTAAAAACATAAAATTATTGAATAATTGAAAATTATAAACATAAAATATAAAAATAGAAATATTTAATTATTACATGGTGGTAACTTTATGACATAATGGGTTTTCTGGAAGAGGGTCTACCCAATAATTCACACAGCCTCTCTCTTCTCAATGTTCTCGTTGCAGCTTATCATTAAAGCCTGCTTCACTTCAATTATTGCAATGATCCCAAAAGCATGACATATCTGCCCTCTTCACTTCCTCTGCATCGCCATTTTCAGCCTCTGTTTGATGCTACAAAAAGGAACAAAAAAGGGTACTATCTTGCTCATAAGTGATTTTAGGGTATTGGTTGAAAAATTATAAGCAAATAAATTTATTAAATATTATAATATTTTTTGTTAAAAAATTATTTTAATTTTTAAACCATATTCTCAAAACACTGGTTAGCATTTGTTAAAATGTATATTAACGCTTTATTTGGTTTTTAAAAGATTAATTTTTTAATAAAAAAGTCTATATCATTAAATAAAAAAAAATATTATTGCATTTAACAAGAAAAAAGACATAAAATAAGGATGAAAAAACTAATTTATTCATTCCTTTCCTTTTTCTCAATTTCTCATCACTTTTTAGTGTGGAAAGAATATACATGTACCTCACATAAATATATTTCTTCTTTTCTATTTCCTTACTATTCCATATACAAAAGGGGAAAACACTAAAAATTATACTATCATCGAAGGGACTTTTTCTTTTACACCAAATTCTCATATTCCAAACAAAACAAATAAATTTCCACATCAAAGACCATTGCCGAAGGGAAAATAGAAGAATTCTTATTAAGATATATAAAAATATTAAATTATGTTATCATCTATTTAATGAAATTAATTAATTTAAAATTTTGAATAATATTAATTTTTTATTAAAAAACTACTAATAATATATTTTTAAAATTTTATTTTACGAGTCATTTAAGGTAATAGCGTACAAATAAATGAGTAGTAAAATCAACACCATTAATTATATTTTAATTTTTAATCAATTTTACTAAACATTTTCTTTAATTTATTTTCAATACAATTTTCATTAATTTTTTTAAAAATAACTTCTAATGCTATCAATACATACCTACATTAATTTCAAGAAAAAAAATATTTATTAATTTCTTAATATTTACAGCAATGGTTGACAATACTAATTTTTGATACATGACATTTTCAATTAATATATCATTTTGCTTAATAACTATAATTATTATTAGTAATATAAAATAATGAGAGCCTGAAAGATTATAAATATTTAAAAATAGGTAAAAGAGTGATTCATATTAGGTCGTACGTTAGGTAGGTAGATATTCTTCTAATTAACTTTGTTCTTTCAATAGTCTATTACCTAATCCAATGTTAAATGTATAAAATAATTGATAATTAAGAACATGGATTCAATTATTCAAATAGTAATTACTGGAGTTCTGATTTTTTTGTGCATAATTAATAAATAATATTAAAACATTAGGTCTAACACATTTTTTAAAACTAATGCGAAAAAAATGTATCTAAACCATATTAGAGTATCTTGACAATACTTTTAGCGAAAATAAAACTTAACACATTTCTCACGTCATAATTAACTTCATTGAGTCTTGATAAAGAAATTAACTCACTCGTATGTAATAGGACTCTGGATCAATTAATTTAACAATAAAAGTCTATCAAAATATCCTTTTAATATTTCTTTTATCAAAGAATAAAAGAACAAGTACGTTATAAATGCATTTAGGACTAAAAAAACCTTCTTTTTCATTTTAAAAATATTAATGATTACTATAAGACATTAATTGAAGAAAAAAGTAATAAGTTTTAAATTTAATGATTCGTATGAAATAGCAAAACTTATACATCGTATGTAATTTAACATTTTATAATTATTGAGCAAATATTAATCTTAATTTGAAATTAATCTCGACGCAAACCATTAACTACCTCTTCTTTCTAAAGGTACCTCACGTCTGTGGACCCGATTGCATCCTTTTTCGTGGACTCTACTCTCTACTCATTGGCTACAGATATAAATCCATGTCCACTTGCATTGTGCTTTGAAGGTTCTTAAATCTTAATTAGCTCTCATGATTTGTTTTTGCTTACTTAAACCAACGCAAAGCAAAATAAAAGGAAGAACTTTTTCTGAGAATGGTAAAAGTTGGTCGCCTTGTCTGCCTAATAGCAATAGTATTGTGGTCAAATTAACATTTCGTGCCAATCATCTCACCCATCCCTTTTCCCCAATGCTTTTTCCTTGTTCCGTTGTTCACATCACGCTTGTTTCTAAAACAAATTGTATTATCTTCTTTCATCACAGACCCATTTTTTATAGCTTTTGTTTTTTACTTCATATTTGCAATGCCCACTTATATATTTCTTCCTTTCTTTTTATTTTATCACAGTTTCCCTCCCTTTTCTCGTCACTTGATTAACTAACATTTGTTTAATAGATGTAACAAACAAAAAAAAAACATGTTTTAGTAGACGATATTCAATAAAAGAAACTTATAACTTATTTTAAAATTCGTAATTTATTAATTTGGTCAATATAGAATTGTTTAATAAATATATATTCAACTATATATAAAAATAAATTTTTAATTTTATAAACTATTTTAGCAAAGAGAGCCTTTGTTAGCTTTTCTGCCTATACTTGTGTCCACTTTAATTGCCTCTTTTGACATTCAAAGTTATCATAAAAACTCGTAGGCAGTGGTCATGGCTGGAAGCTGCTAGAGTCACAAATCATTTCATTTCGATATATTAGCCGAACTTCATTAAAACAATCTACTCCTTTTTAACTTGGAAACTGCGGCAACTTTTCGGCTTAAGATTATCTCATTGCAAGAGCCAAACCAAATTCAGCAAGAGTCATGTATTCCTCACAAAAAAATGAAGGATAATTTTGACTTTCATTTTAGAAACTGAACTAGAAGTAACAGTACGAGTTAAAATTACTTTTTAAATGTTTGAAAAAGAAAAACATGAACATAAGTATTTAATAGAGTAACCATAATACTTGAATTAGAATTAAATTCACTCGAGAAGAGTATAATTTTAAATGTACCCATTAAATTATATAAAATTTAATGTTATAATAATATAATTTAAATGGATGAGTACAAATTGTGACTGCTGAGGATTTATATTAGTCTGGACCTTGTTGTCATTGCATGAGGGGAACGACAATGATAATGATTATTATGATAGGGAGTTATGGATGAGAGGGGCAGAAGCAACAGATGTAGTATAATAGTACTGAATGCCTAGTCAATAAGACGAGGAGCAGGTTATAATCCTACCCATGTATCTCTCTCTCATGACATGTCATTTTCTCCTTTGTCATCATCACGCTCTTTCCACTGTGTTTGTTTGGTGGAACCTCACAAACGCATTAAATTTGACGACAACTGTATCCCCAGTTGAGTTTGAATTTTCATTACAGAGAACCTTTACCCTCTGCCTGCATAGTGCATGTATATATGTGTGTTATATACGTAGCATAAATGTCTCTAATTCAACTGACATGGCCTTACCACACGATGAGTGAAGAATTTCTTATAGTAATAACACACAGCACATTATTTTCTTGACATATCTATGTTAGAATAAGTGCATGCTCTCTAAATCTACATTAAATCGAAATAGATGTAATGTAATTATTGTAATAACATGTTTGATAAGTTTGAATCAAATACTCTAAATTTTAAATAGACATAATAAATTGCAACTTTTACATTGAATTAAAAAAAATTATGCTGAATTTTACTATTTTGAAAGAGTTTTGAAACATGAATCTCATAAACTATATTTACTATTTCTTTCTTTCTTTTTACTTTTTTTTTATGTACTAAATAATTAAATAACATGTCAACCTCAATCCTATTTGAAGAAAAACAAAATTTATAAGTTATTTTTTTGGTGTTATTTATATTGTTTATCAGTTAAATTAAAATTTATTTTTAATAAAATAATTACATTTAATATTATTATAAATTATAAGATAAACTCCAATCTTAATTAAAGAACAATATTAAAAATATTTATGACATATATTAATAATAATAAAATTATATTAAAAATATTTATTAAACACTTATAATGTTAATGCAATGACTATAGTTTTTTAATAAAATTTTATATTTTTAAATGTTTAAAATGGGCCCAAAACGGTAAGATTAACAAATTGCTGTAATTAAAGATAGATGAATAAACTATTTTGCTTTTGAGTTTAAATAGATTCACGTGCGTTTGTCAACCAGGAATTGTCGGTCAATCTGTCCTCCACGCTAAGGCAGAAGAAGAAATAAAAAGAGAGAAACGGTTAGTAGTATTCATTCATTTGTGAAGCAAATCTGCACTCTCATACTCACTACACAGAAGAAAACACAGGTAGAGTCTTATGTTAGCTTTCAATTTCAAACTCTAGTCTACTCTTACCACAACCCAGAAATTGTTCTCTTTACTCTATAATTTCTTCACCCATTAATTAGATCCGTATCATGGAGCTGGCTCTGAGCTTAGGCGACACACCAAAGCCTTTCTCTTTGGCCACAAAATTACCCTCCATAGCACTTGAGGACGAGAGAAAGGGTTCATCAGATCCACCCCTTCAGCTCCACCTTCTTCCTTCAACACCCGTTCCTCCATCTCAACCTTCTTCACACTTTCCCATTCCATGGCTCATGCATGCACGTAAACACCCCACCTTTTCTTCAATCAATTCACGCAAGTTTAATCCATTTCATAGAAGAATACTCTTTCATATTTGTTTCATTATGCACTTAATTGTTCATAACAGTGAGTACGGAACGTGCCACGTCAGAGGTTCCGACGAGGGTGTTGGACGTGAACCGATTCCAGTCGCCGCCGGTGGATGACACCGACGACGGTGCTGCACTTTCATCCCCCAACAGTGCAGTGTCATCTTTTCCGATGGATTTTTGTATCAGAAACAGTAATGCAGATGCAGCCAGAAACACTGAGGGTGCTGACAGAACTAGCGATGACGAAGAAAATGGCTCAACACGGAAGAAACTCAGACTCTCCAAGGAACAATCAGCTTTTCTCGAAGACAGCTTCAAAGAACACACCACTCTCAACCCTGTAACTCCCACTTTCTTTCTATTTTAATAAACTGCATATATTATTATGTTTAGTTCTTAGAGATCTGAATATACATATACTTATAATCAAAATCTGCAGAAGCAGAAACTTGCTCTTGCAAAACAGTTAAATCTTCGTCCTCGTCAAGTTGAAGTTTGGTTTCAAAACAGAAGGGCAAGGTAAGAAGAATAGTAGACGTAGTTAACAAAGGTGGTTTGTTATTTGTAAAAAGATTGTCTTGAATAACTGTATTTTAAGGGAACTAATAAAATTATATTTCATTGATTCACTTATTATGGAATTATTTACTTTGTGGGATAACTTAATTGAAAAAACACATCTTGAAATAATGTTCATTGGTTTTATTTTTATTTATTTATTTTTGACAAAAAAAAAAAAAAAAAACAATTATAGGACAAAGTTGAAGCAGACGGAAGTGGATTGTGAGTACTTAAAGAGATGCTGTGAGAGTCTGACAGAAGAGAATAGGAGGTTGCAGAAAGAACTGCAAGAACTGAGAGCTTTGAAAACTTCTCAACCGTTCTACATGCAGCTTCCAGCTACCACCCTAACCATGTGTCCCTCTTGCGAACGGGTTGCCACCAATAATAACAATGCTTCTCGAATCCCTGCTACGTTGTGTCATACAAAGCCCAGAATCTTGCCCTTATCTAATGCTCAAGCCCAACCGCAGGAGGCCCAGATGGCCCATCAGATTGCTTCATGAGAAGATTGACCATTTCATTTTTGGTCTTACAAGTATAATAATAATACATAACAAAGAGGACAAAGAACATTCACTTCCACCCTTATTTTCCCTTTGTATAAAGTTACTTTTCCTTAAATTTTGACTTAATTATCTTCATTCTTTTGTTATGTTTGTTAGCTTCTTTTCATTTAATCGGAAGGATGATTCTTCTAATTGAGATTACTGAGGAAGTAGTACCAAATTTTGTCAATGGAAATGCGAAATGAATCACTTGTTTATTTTTTAAGAGTGAAATGGAAAAATACTTTTGGAGCATAGACAATGTGTTTAACAAGCACAAATCTGAGTAATTATTTATATTAACATTGTTCTCATTTCTCATCAAGACTTAGCTAACTAATCTCTGACACTTCAATCTGCGTTTAATCTTGGTGAATGATAATCTGTCAATTTTAGCCAAATTGGGCTACACAATATTAGCTTCTAAATTTCAGCAAGCTAGAAGCCCATATTTCAATTGCCACCTTGGGCCTGGTCTTTTATTACACCCGCACTGCAACATTAGGGATAATTAACATTGATAACAGTTTTTGTAAATTTTTATTCCAAAATTACCCTTCAATAACATTCATAACATTGATGAGAGAAAAACTCTCCTTCTTCACTCTTAACTTCAACACTACATCACTTGTTCATCACCCCTATCTCATGCGGACTCATTTGATGCAAAAATTTTGTGGAAATTGATCGCAAATGAAAATCATACACTGATTTTGTAGTTTATTTTTCTTACCCCATAATTTTACGTGTTTTTTTGGGACTATTGTAGAGAGAAAAAGAATTTCAGAGTATAATGCGAGGTTGCAACGACTACATTTTTGGACTTGTGTAAAATTTAACTTCCATAGAAAATGCTACCATGTTTTTCACAGGAAATAGACCTACAAACTATTCCCATTTGATTAACCATTTTTATAAAAAGATATAACAGAGTTAAAGAGAGGGAGAAAGAGCAAATATAACCTTCTACATTATCCCTCGAACTTATCTATGTGCAATTAACTATCTCTTTTTGGCTGCTAATCCAATCCACAAGTTGGATATAAAACAATAGACACAAACTAATGCAATATAACATGATAGTCAAAACCCAATAGGATAATCTAGGAGCCTAACGACAAAAATCCCTTCGAATAGAAACATGCGTCACTTATTTAACTTCGAAAATCTTTGGCACTCTTATGGCAGAGGTTGCAGGGGATCCGAAAATATTCTCATGAAGTCACTTTTCGAAAAAAGAAGGTGAAAATATAGCAATGTGACTGGACCTAACATTTTGGGTAATCATATATATGGGAATGATAGAAAGAGATGTTATTGTTGAAGAAAATGGTATTTTAAATACAAAAGTTATAAAATATTAAAATAAGCAGTGTAAATAGAAAAAATTAAGGTGCAAAAATAATGAAATGGTGTGACTATCAATGGTGTGTATAACACAGGACACCGAGGGAGTATTTACAATCTAAGGGTGAAATAACCAAAGTCAAATTAAATAACAATTATATATTTTTCTTGTTATTAAGAAATTACAAGCCTGTTTTTAATAATTAAATCTTCATCAAATTATGATCAAATAATATCTCGTACATTCAAGTTTTAATTAATATATCCATAACAATTGAATGTTCAATAGGAATATGCTTAGTTAAAGCTCAGAAGGACAAAACTACAGAAAAAAAATAAAAAATAACACACTAAATAAATTAAATGACTGGTTAAGAGTTTATGAGCTAACCTACTTTAGAGTTAGTCAGTTAGGACACTCCACCTTATTTATTTAAGAATATTAAAGTTACTTAAATACCTTTTAAACTTAACTAACCAGCTATCGCCTTTATGTTCCTTGATACTTCTTTCCCCATCTATGGCAATTAGAGTGCAAGTGTTGGGTGGGATTGAACTTAAGCTAAAAACTAGCATAAATAAATTAGTAAAATTAGGGTTGAATTGATTTATCAAAATCATATCAATTAAGATAATCAGATTTCATCTGACCTTCCATAAAAGATTTTAAAAAAATATAAAGATAATAAATATTTACCTTGAATGTGGCACCAAATCCGGTTGTAGATAAGTTCCGAGGAGCTGGGAATCCGACAGCATAACGAGAATGATGAATGTGATCTAAACCATGCACCAATGCAAACTCTTGCAGATTTATGACACATTTGACGCCACTTATACGCAGCTACCACATGGCTTCTTCATACGTTAACTCTTAAATTCAGAGGTTGCTGCCCTTCCACAAGATCAACCCTTCTACGCTATTCTTGCATCTTTCTCTCCTTTTTTTTTTTTTTTGACCTTTCATCGTTTAGTTATTTCTTTTTATTCTCTTATTGTTATATAACAAATAAAATTACTATTATATTAAGTCTTTACCACATCCATTATTCATTTAAATTTTATATTATATAATATATTGTTTTCAGTGCTTCATATACATTGTTTGATGACATATTGCTTTTGGGTCAATATGTGAGTTCATTTAGTGCAAAAAAATTATTAGTAACACGCTTGCAACACATTTATTATAAAATATAATTCAAATAAATTCATAATATAATTCTTTGTTTCAACAATGATAATATATAATTTAGATTAATTTATACACTATTTTAATCCCGTTCAATAATTTAAATTAATTTCATCAAAAGCATCCCCGATCAACACACTTTCCAACATGAATATCAAAAGTGTTAGAAAATTATTATTTTTTTATGACCTTCATTAATCATTGGTTAAATGATATCTTAACAAATCCTCAAATATCTACTTTTTTGTAATCGATAAATATTACATGTCACATGTTATAGCATGTTTGAATAGTATAGTGTATAATTGTGTTAGATTCATGATGGGTAAAACCATACTACTCTTCATAAATAAGTATGAGAAGAACAATTGCAATCTTTTATGATAGGGGAAACCTCCTCTCCACTGGTATTGATAAGTATGGTAATAAATATGCCTTCAAACACATGATAATAACTTTTAAGCAATTGAATATTTTTTATCATGATTTCAATATATATATATATATATATATATATATATATATATATATATATATATATATATATATATATATATATATCATACTTCTTTTCTTCTAATATAATAGCATTCTAATTTATACATCTATGATCCCGTAACTTCCTTTCCAATAGTTTTCAAATCAGGCAATACAACTTTCTGAAAATATACCATACATGACTTGCAATACTGAGGCTTCAAGTGACGAGGAAGAAAAGGTTCAGTGCACATCCATTGATTATCTCTTAAATATTTTTAAGAAGCAACAGAGAAAGAACGTCGTCAGGTTATTATAGTCTCTGGCTTCAAAACTGAGCAAAAACCTACTAATCGGTGGCTCCTCTTGCATTATAATAGATTGAATGCTTCACCATCATCATTTAAATTTCCATCCAAAAAATTATGAAAGACTAGAACATTAAACAAAATTTACTTGGGGGGTCCTGGAACACAATATGGCTCAATAAATTAATAATTTATAATATTAAACAAAATCTAATTGATTACAGATTTACAATAGGAATCAGCCTTTCAGGCTAGCAAGTGAATGAAGATGTAAAAGAAGGGATGATCTACATTGACAAACTAAACCACCCTCCTATTCTCTCCTCTCCTCACCACCTTATGCCATTCATATGAACAATTTTATTGCAAAGTTTCAAGGCTCGCTTCAGCTTAATTATATATAACATTTTCACTTAACACTTTTTAACCTATAAATAAACTAGAAAAGGCATTTTCCGTATGGTTTCTTTCTTTCACTATCCTGGGATATTGGTGGGACAAAAATTGTGTATTCGTTAACTCATTGAATATGAGGCACAAGTTTGGTAGTTTATTACCTATGTTTTCTTCTGCTGATGCTTATTCCGATACTCTCGTATAAGAAGTTCAGTATAGAGAATTTCATTCCAAGAATCAGGAACACCCGGAAGGCACCAATGACTGCAATCTTGGTATCTCAATGGTGATTTTCTTTCCTCAGGTGATAGATTTTGCTTCCTGTATATTGAGGGATGACCATCCTTCCTGAAATCTGTCATTCTAGTGATATTTAGGTAGGTCACATGGGTTTTCATATACTTTAGCACTTTCTCCAAAACTCTCATCTTAGGTGGGTACTCTGTCAAGTACTTCTCATTATCAATGGGATCAGTTTCACTATCACATTGTCCACCTGAATTCCATTGTCCACCACTGCAGTATGAAAGAAACAACTATTAGCATAATTTCTCCACTTGTGCGAGATGAAATTGAAAAATAGAATAATGTGAGACCAAAACTAGTGTATAAATCACCAATTCATTTGTATTTTACCTGAAATGGGAAGCAGAATACCCTCTGAAGAAGACCATGGTCTTAGATGGATTTATGTTGGCATCAACCCACCTGCTCCAGGTGGTAATTGCTCTTCGGAATGCCTCAAGAACATTTAATTCATCATAAATATGGCTACCCTCTTGGTAATAGTCCTTCCTGAAAATTGTCATGGGCAAGGCAATTTAGTTCATGTTCATAACAAGGTTTCCTCCAATCTTGAAAGGGAAGTGATAATGCCATTCATTACCCTTTGGAAGTTTTATCATGAGTCCACCAGTGCCCAGTGTTGAAGACAATAATATCTGCATCTTTGTATTGAGAAGATGATTTACCAACTAAATCGAGACGAAGTGTTTCCTTCTTCGTCCCGTTCTTATCAGGAACTTCCCACTCTTGAACTAAGAATGGGGATACAAAGAGTTCCACGGAGAAGTTATAATCCTACCCAACCATTGATACCAAACATATAACAAACAATGTGAGGCAAATAATAGCCAATCAAGCTAGAAATATCTAAAACGAGAACACAGAAGAACTCAATACTTACTTTGAATATAAATGAATAAGAGGCTTCGCCTCTAAAATGGACCCTTCCATTTGCTTCATAAACTTTGCTCTTATCCTTCACAGCATTTCTCAAAATGCAAATCATAGACTCCCACATATTCCTATTGAGGGAATCGCCAACAAAAACCAACCGCTTGCCCCTCAGCAAATTCAACATTCGATGGGCATCCAACCTACTAGCAATCAACATGTTGCAATCACAAATATAAGCAATTCAACCCAATTGTGACCCCAAAAGAAATGACAGATGGATCAATTCTAGTAAAATAAAAAAAAAGAGCAACTTTCACATTACCCAAGTAATAAAAACAATAATATAAAGTAGAGAAATAATTTTTATTTTGGACTAACAAAAAAATCATCAAATGAAAACTTCAACATCTAAAACTAACCAACAAATTGAACAGATTCGCACACCTTGGGAGGCTGCAGTCCTTGGGCTTCCACTTATATTTCTGATATTGTTTATCAGGCCTTCCATTCCGAATACAATTGAACTGTTCATCAATCAAAGAGCAAGAATCTGGGGCATAGAGAGGATAAGAATCATCCTTAACCCATTCTCCATAAAAAAAATCACACTTGATCAAAGACTCCATCAAGTCATCCTCCCCCTTAGCGTGATTGTTCCCATTGCTCTGTTTTCTGGCTAGTGAAGCCGTGTAATTATTACTCGACACAACACCCTTTGCCGAAGAATTAAAACTCGAGTTCTGATGAGACCCCACTGGAACTTTCTGAATAGGTGAAGCCACTGAAACATTGGTTGCAGGGGCAGAAGCATTTGTGTTCGTGGCTTTAGCTTCATCGGTGTGATTTTTGACACCCGACGCTTCTTTAGTTACAACAGGAGAATTTGTGGTGTGGTTTGTGCGTGGAACAGGAACTGCATCATGGGATGAATTTACCGAGGTTTGTGTTGGGTTTTCTAAAGAGGTTGGTGTGAGTGTCTTAGTACTTGTGTTGGGAATAGAAGATTGAGAAGTGGCATTGCTAGATCTAGAAGTGTTAGTGTTGTTCTGCAGGGGATCAGTGGGATAATTAAAAATAGGGGGTGAAGTATTGTTTGGGAAAAAGAAGGAGAAAATGGAAGCAAGTTGAGATTTGTATGAAGTAGGTGTGGTAGTCGTGGCAGAGGAAGAGGAGAATATGTTGGTGAACCAGGGAGAGGAAGCGTTTGGAGAGGGTGAGAAGGCTAAGAAAACAGTGAAAGAAACGAAGACAAGCATAAAAGCATAGGCAAAAGCTACTGTTTTTCTGGCTCTGAGAATGGAGAAGAGGTTTTTGAGGTCTATGGCCATGTTGGTTCCACCGATGGGAACGTATTTGGTGGCATCAGCCATGGGCATGAAGTGAAACTAAAGATGAGATCCGGTGACAGAGAGAGAAAGTGAAGTAGTTGTTGCACACTAAAGCGTACAGAGATGTTGATACATCAGTAACGACTGTGTCTGTGTGTGTGACCGGGAAAGTAAAGGGGGACAGAAAATGGGCAGAGTGGGTGAGTGATGTTCGCCCAATCACATTCTCTATATCTACAAACTTTGTTTACAATACTAACTCCTCTCTATAGTGTATTGAGAGAATAATTACAGTGAAATATATAAATCACAGAGAGCGTATTCTTTATCGTGCCGACGATTTTCCTTGTCACAATCATGGATGTTCATAAGATTAATTGTAGCCTAAACAGTTTACAATGTCACAAGTTATTATTAATATAATTTAAACTTATAATAATATGATAGTTCGTTACTATTTGTTTATAATATAATGGTTTATTATTTACGTGTTTAATCATTCGGTATATGTCCCAACTATAGAAATTAGAAAAAGAATGGCAAGACATGAATATGACTCATGCTTGATCTCATTAACTTCATGTTTGCTTTATGTTAAGAATTAATTGTTATAATTATATGTTTTAGTATAAAATTACGGTTAACGTTACCTTAATTATTTTTAATTGGAAATTGTTTTTTGTCATAGAAATACATATTATATATTTTTATGAGTGATATTAATTTAAATATATATATTTTAATTGCAATTAGTGATTTAAAATTATTTATATATACAGAACGTTAAAATAAAAGAAGACTAAAAAGTGCAGGAAATGTCCCACTACAGTGTCGTGTCGTGTCGGTGAGGCCGCGTTTGAAATCGGAATATTGGATTCATACACGCGACGCAATCCCTAAGACAACAATTTACCGAAATTATGATATACACTGTTTATCGTATAAAAAAGAACACGAGGACTTTACTAAAAATAAAGACGAAAATAAGACACCAATAGGAAGGTAATAAAAGAGATAAATTTTAAAAATTGAATTGTGACGTGTACTCTACCGGTATAAATATATTACTCATAAATAAATTATACAAGTTTACGAC
The DNA here is from genome assembly GCF_003935025.1 of Abrus precatorius. Classification (NCBI taxonomy): domain Eukaryota; kingdom Viridiplantae; phylum Streptophyta; class Magnoliopsida; order Fabales; family Fabaceae; genus Abrus; species Abrus precatorius. Next base: position 9,657,704 of record NW_020874373.1, on the reverse strand, counting down.
ATTTTCATGTCTCTGGAACTTTTAGAAGTGCATCAACAGAGGTTTACGATTAATAACATTTTAAAATTTCGTTATCCTCAAAAGAGAACCTAATAATAAAAGAGTGTACGATGTATCACATCAAATGTATTGAGAAGCAGCGATAAATTTATGAATTTTCTACCACGGAAACATCTTAAACAGAAGTTCCATGTGAGGAAATAGTCTCTAAAGAGACTGAAATTGTTTATTTAAAATTTATATAATTTTATTTTGTCTTGAATTATTTTAACTTTTTAAATTATATATTTCAATCATTTTAACACTTAAATTTAATTAAATTAATTAATACTTATAATTTTAAAGACTAAAATAAATGTGTATTTATTTATCACATAAAAATATAAGATTTTATCAAAATTTATAGGAAAAATAAACAGGAAATTTCCACCCTATGACAAGTTTAACATATATCTAATTCATTCCACCGTACCGGCAGGACTTCCGTACGTGTCAATGCGTGAGTATAGTGATTGACGATGGGATTCAACTCAACGGCTTAGATCTACTGAGCCTTACCTCTTCTGCGGCGACGCTCGTTTGTAGCGAAGTGCAGCACACGCGCATGTGCTTGCTTTTCTATCATTGTCGGTTCCTTTTCTTTTTCATTATTATTTTCTTATTAAAAAGAGATCCTGCAGACATGTGTCTGTCTCTGTTGAACTGTGTGGTCTATGTCTCTATGAGGCGTTGCCATTGCAATGGTGGGGCCACAATCACCCATGAAAGCCTAACTAATCAAAGAGTGCGATATCTGGAAAAAGAAATATAGATTATTTTACACCTCATTTTGAGATGTCAAATAAATATAAATAATGTAATAAACCAATCAATAAAAGAAAAATAAATAAATATAAAAGTATGATTATTATTTAAAGAATCGCGCAAACCGTCTTGGTGCGTTAGTTGACAAAAAAGAGCAAATAATTAAATATCTTATTTTATATTTTTTGTAATTCAAAATAATGTAAAATTTTAAAATACATTTGAGTTGTGGAATATTTGTTTGCTATCGAAATAAAGAAACGAGTTTATTATTAAGTAATAAAATTAATGTATTTTTGTATAATATTTTTTATTAAAAATTACAAGAAATCACACACGTCAATGTATTAATAATATTAAATTATATAAACTTTAATTAGACAATTATTATTTATTAAATTTTGTATATTTTTAAGTAAATATTAAAAAATTAATTTTTAAAACTACTTATAAAAAATTATTAATCTCTTTTTTTTAAAAATATATTTTATATTAATGTTATTATTTTACCGCCCCTCCAACACTAAAAGGATACTGATTGAAGAATTAATAATAAAAATTATAGTTAGTATATTAATAATTTTTAATAAGAAATTAATTTTAACTTCTTTGTCAAATGAGCTTAAGACACTCATTGATGTTTATAATAATTATATATTATTTTAATTATACTGTGTTAGACATTTCTTAATTTGATGTATATTGTCTCAATACATACTTCTTTGTTATATCTTTTTGTAATTCATCTTTCCTTTTATATATGGATCATTTTTATTTTATATTTTTATCCTTTTATTACTCACTTGATTGTAGAAATAATTATATATAAAAAAACCCTACAAGAACAGAAATTTTCATCAGAATTTGTACGTGCTCGATAAATGCAACCTTCTTGTTCATTATCCTACCTTTTTGTGCGCGCGCATCCTTTTTTCACAGTTGGATTTCGTACCCAACACTTCTGGTTAAAAACCCTTACGATCTTGAAACGTTAAAAACATATGCGGGATTAGAATACTCACGTTATTTAATGCATAAGCCACATTCTTAATCAGGATTGGTTCGTCACTCTAAGCTTTAATACGTGTCACGTCTTCGAGAAAAGAGACCGGAACAAAGCACAATTAGAACTTTGACATATATAAGAAAGGAAATTAGGAATCTTAAGAAGATTGAAAAAGGCAAGAAGGGAAAATAATCAAAGTGTAAAATTAGTTAACGATAAAGATTATTACAATAACAGTCGCAAAAAAGTCACAAGCTGCGGCCAGTTGTTAGACTACCAAGATTTGTTCAAAATACAAAATACTAACATATTATAATAATTAATGTATGCAATAAAATAAAAATATAACGCATATAATGCTATTCTAATACAAGAGTGATAAGCTGAAGAGGTCTTTGAGAAGTTGAAAGGTAACCTTTTCCTTTCCAGAAACAGAATCAAACTCAATTAGAGCAGTTGATAGTATGTACTTAATTTAGCTTTTTCTTTTCTTTATTCTTTGTATGGTACGAGTAGTCACTTTTTCACTAAATTAAAGGATTCAAGTGTTGCGTCGCTTTAATGGAAAATGTTGAAATATGATGTACCTATAATTATACGGTGCTTACTTTTGTTATAGAGAAAATACGTTGTCTCTCTCATCACAATATCTCTTCATCCGCTAGTTATTCAGCTTATAACTAAATTCAGATATTGTGCCTAACCTAATGGTCAAATTATATTACCGTGTGACATTAGAGACAAGGGAAAGGGACCTAATAAGGAGAAAACAACCGCAAAGAATTTTCAGCAAACAACGCAAGAAATAACGTTTATTAGTTAGTAGAGAGGTGAGGTAGAAAACATCAATTATCAGAATTTGCTTGGCCAATTTGTCCGATAGTAGTCAAAATCATGATAAGATTATAATAGAAAACATACATAGAAGCCCTAAAAGGTGTTAAATTAATATCTTTGCAAACTTGCTTCTTGTTTTGCGGGAGAAACAAAGAAACGTTTGCAAAGTTTGTTGAGCAGGTGCAAACTTATATATTTGACAAATTTACGCATGTTATTTCCGTACTCTAAAACGTTATTTTGACGCAAGTATAACATTTTGTTAGTTTTACGAATGTGTTTTTGACATAAAACTCAATATTATAATATTACTTTTAAAACATTTTAAAAAATACTAATAGTTTAAATTTTAAATGTGATTTTTATTAACATATCTAAATAATATTGTATACATTGATTACGATTATTATGTGACTTCAATTGTATTGTTAATAATTTTTTTAAAAAAAACATCTTTATAAACGTTACCTAAATATACACTTAAAAATTAAATTTTAAATTACACATTCATTTCGTAATAAAACGGAATTCATTTATTCATCCATTCTGTTTTATTATTATTTTATTTAAATAGTCTTTTTTAAATACTATATTTTCTATAACTATATTAATGATAAAAACATTTTAAATAAAAGTTAACAATAAATATATAATAGTAGAAATAAACATTCTGTATACTTGTAATATTCTATTCCTAATTATTCAATATCAATCACATCTTTAAAATATTAAATAAATTAATTTTTAAATGAGATTGAGTGTTTAATTTATTAAATAGAATTTGCATCTAAAAAACTAAAAGATAGTAAATTTTCAATACTTTATGATAATTAAAAAGTATTTTAATTAATTTTAAAAATATTTATTTTTCATTTTTTTACTTTTCGTTAAAGATAAATATTTTAAACAGGTAAAAGGAATTCATATCAAGCTAATAAACTTAAATTAGGGTAAATTTATTTGAGTCTTTACATCAAAAAAATATTTAATTTAAAATTATTATAATATTATTCTTACCATTATTTAAATAGACCATTTTGTTAAATATAAAAAAATTAGAACTCAAAATCTGATTTTTTAATTAAATGAACTTAAAAAATATAATACAGGCGTGACCTGTTACAAACCTTACTTTTGAGAAATGGGTGGTTGATTTTTGGTGCAGTGGCAATGCTGCATTCAATTCGCATCACATTCATTCACCAAACTCCCCTCACCCGACCCAAACATCTTAACAACTGTCCCAACTTTGGATCATGCATTTCAAAACAAATCAATATCAATTCCCATAGTTCACCTCTCTCTTCACCTTATCATGTTTTTACCTCTCCCAAATTTATTTCTTATTCTCTTGTAACACCTATGCAAACTATATTAAATATTTATTTTTAACAAAATATTGTTTTTCTTGAGCACTTGGGAACTTGTCAATTATATTTTAGTAATTTAAAGCAAGTGTGTGTTTTCTTCGAATATCCAGGTGGAAACGAATGCTTATTTATAAAGCCAATGTTCCATTTTCATGACATTAATTCTTCACTAGTTCGCTAGATTCTTTTTTCCCTCGACAAAACAAGTAGAGATCATGTTACTTGACTTGAGCGATCCGTGATGGGCGGGGCATGTTAATTTTTTAAATTTTAATTTTGAATTCTTTTCATGTATTATTAATGTACAAGTCATTAGTAACAAAAATAATTAATGCGTGAAAACACAGTTGTTTGAAGATACCTTAATGAATTACAGAATAAAGGACTTAAAGTTGATCGATATTTCATTTATGATTTGTGAATAATGGATGGAAAAGTAAAAAACCATAAGAGAAACCAGAGAGGTTGAAAGGAAGGAGCACCCAGCTGGACTCCACCATTTGTGGCAACAAAGACATTATCGGATCGGAACGGGACATAACATGACCACTTTCTTTTGCACTATTAAGTTGTTTCAACCAGTCCACCACCCATGTGACCAAGAGTGCGTGCTAAATATTTTTAAAATCATGACTATATTATAAATTCAATAATCAAATTTATTAAGAACGTGATTCTCTCTTTTTTAAAAAAGAAAATTATTTTCTTAAGATTATCAAAATCTATTTCACCTCATAAACTTGAAGAAATAAAAAGATGGGGTGGATCACATGATCACGGGGCACTTTGTCACGTTAAAAGAAAAAAAGGGGTGGAATGATCCACCGACCCCATTATCCCTGAGAGCTAAATCCCAAACGCATGCTTTGTAGTCACTCCCAATCCCAGCAAGCGTGCCGAAAACTACTACTATTATGTTATTCCATCTTAAGCAAACTTATATTAAGTTTTATAACAGCAAATGATAGCTCAAACGCTAGAATATGCCAATCTCTGTCCCATTTCTAATGAACTAGAATTTGTCCCAATATAAGTTTTATAAGTATAATTACTTATTAAGAGATCTAAGACTAAGCTTATTGTAATTATTGATTGCGATCTAATAAAATTAATACTAATAGGAAGACAGGACCACTGATTTGTTCTATATAAACTACAATTTTGTAGCTAATGCACGGGTTTAAAAAATATACAATGATTTTATTTTGTATTATCAATTATTCAAATATTATTATCAATATTTCATGTAATTTATAATTATTTAATTCTATATGTCAATAGATAGAGTACATATTATAATTTACTCAACAAAAATACTAAATTTCCTATTTCGTTTCTCAAAAATTTACTTCACATTTATTTCATTTTTTAAAGGTTTGTGATAGTAAATAAGTTCATTAAATGATACCTAAATCATTAATTTAGCAAGTTATACGACGTCAAAATAAAGATTATTTTTGGGCCTTTCAATATTTTAAAAAGGATAATAACTAATCAATTTAATCTTTAAATTAAATTAACCATTTAATTTTAAAGAAAATGTTGAAATGTCAAAGTTTAAATTTTATATATATATATATATATATATATTGTTAAAAAATTAATGCAAAAATAATAAAATAAGTTATAATAATTATATTTTATTATAAATGGTAAAAAATAAAACATATGTCATGTAAACATTTTTAAGAATAATGTCACTTTTTAAACCGTATTCTTATATAAAAATGCTTCTTTTACTTAATATATATATATATATATATATATATATATATATAATTCAAATCAAATATTATAAGTATAAAATATAAATATGAAGATCTCAAATAATTATGATGCACAATTTTAGTGGCTATAATTGCTTTTAAAAGAGTCGCACCTAAGATAAAGTTAAAAATTTTAAATAAATAAGTTAATATATTTCATTCATTTGGAATTGTAGTCTAATAGAAAGTGAGGATTCTTATATGTGCGCGATAATAGATGCAACTAAAGGTGAGCATGGATTAAATTTGCCTAAAACTAATCTAAATTTATTTTAAATTTAAATATATAGATTGGATTTTAAATTAATTTTTTTCTAAAACCAATTTAAAACTAGTTTTAAAATTAAAATTTGATTTAAAACTAATTTTAAATATATGATTTTCGTTAACTTAGCTTTGGATGCTAAATTAGTATAACTATTATGTAATTAATTTTTTAATTTTATATTATTTTTTATTGCATTTTTAATTATAAATTTCTTTTAAAAAATATATTTTTTGATGAATTATAAATATTATTAATATGCTTTTTTTGAAAATTTATTTAAAAATATTAATAAAAATTCTTAATACTTTAAAATGTATGGCAATTTAAATTTAAATATAGTTTTATTTATTTATTTTTATGACTTTAAAGATATTTTTTTATTTATGTGTATTAAAATAATTTTTTACAAAATAAGAAAGAGAGTAAAACAAATAATTTTAAGTAGAGCCATTGTGTTTTTATCAAGTGATTATTAAATAGCTATAACAATAGCTGTGTCGTGAGATTGGAGAAAACGTGCAGTAGAGTCCAATGCCCCTTTATCGTCGCTTTGCAATAGAAAATAACATGAGTCTCTGCTTACTATCTTCAAAACAAACCAGTTTTAATAAATAAAATCTGTATAAGAAAATAAAGTGAATCTAAATATCTATTTTTATTAGAAATCTGGACTTTAAAACTAGTTTAGTTGGTTATGGATTGGAACTTTTTTGGATATTTTCTCAGCCTTAGATGCAACCAATATAAAGTGTAGGATAATATTAATAGTTGAATACATCATATAATTTTAATTGGTTGTGTCTCATGCAAGAATTGCTTAGTGTTGAAAATGATACATGAATCACCTTACAATTCGTAGCAACAGAGACAAACAATGTTTGTGTTAAAGGGTATTGCGTATAATTTTAGAATGAAAAGAGTATGGTCAAAACTGCGGCTAAGCCAAGGAAAGTCAGTGTAATTATCCGCGGAAACAAATGCGCAATATTGGGTTAACATGAGTTGAGCTTTGTTGTACTTTCTTATTCAAATTTTAATATTTTTTTATTATTTTATAAAATAAATATTAAATAAAAATACTTATATATATTATTTAAAAAACAAAATATTATAAATTTGTAATAATTTAAAAATTCTAGAAAAGATATAAAAACAATTATAATTATTCGTACAAGTTATCTACCAATTTGTTATCATCAAAATACTTGTGTTTTTTTGCTTAGGTCAAGACATCTACTGTAAGTGGGAACTGTTCAGAGCAATTGAAACATGGGCCGAACTACAAATCCCTGTTTGAAACATGGGCCATACTTATTAAGAAAAGGTCCTTTTAACAAGGCACGATGGCACTTATTATTATTATTATTATGTAATCCAGAATACATCTAATGTTTCAGATTATGTTTTTTCTTAAAGCCCGGAAAAACTCCTAGCACCAAGGGAAATTATGAATTCACATTGCGTTCATCTAGGAAAAATTAGAGCTTATTTGGTTGTCCCATTCCATTTATGATGTCATCATTAGCAAGAAATAGGTATGCAACAATATACCAATCCATAGTAATTAAAGGGATGATGGCATTTGGTGCCCCAATTTCCAATTTACCTCAGCGTTATGATCCACATATTCCTTTAGATTCCTTTGGATGCATGCAACTATTATTTTAGTTAATTTCATATTTTTGAAGCCCTTAAACAATTCCACTAGATTTTTCCTGTGTAAAATCCATTTAGAAACCTGAAATGATCTGATTTTTGCAAAAATCTTTCCCCCTATTTTATTATAACTTTGCCTAAGAAAATAAAGTGAGTGTGTGAATTATAAGGAGAAGCAATTGGAGCTTTATCCCCAATGCGTGGGCCCGTGATTCTTTAGCCTTCTCATGTATATGCCCCTATCCATCTTGAGCTGTGGTTGTGCACGCATTGCGGATAAGCCTTTCCGAGGTTTTTAGAAATTATTTTCTTTTTGTTTTTATCATTTTACCCTTCTGCTTCGTAGTATCCAAGACCAACGTAATTCAACCCCATTCTCATTCCATTTCATAATATCTTGCTCTTGTCCCCCAAACCCACTATGATTCTGTTCATTTTTTCTTAGCCATCAACCTATTGGAACCCATTTTCCTCATCATCGCGAACCTCGAACCTTGTTGTTGAAAGAGAGAAGCTTGCAGTTCAAAAGGGTATGTCTATTATAGGCACATATTCATCACATTTTTTCTACGGAGAGGTTTACCAGAGGTATCAACAGTGCCCCCAACACTTGGTAAGTGGGAGAGGGTATGTGATTTCTCACAAGGGCGGTTGTGTGAACATATGGTTTGAAAGAAGAAAGAGAGAAGGGAAAATTAGAAGAAGGAATATGAGGGTGGAAGCTATGTGGCCAGATTTGTCAAGACCAAGTGAGTTAGAAATGGAACCCATCAATGATTGTGAACAGTTAGATCAAATTCTACTTCATGCTCAGCAAAACTCCCAGCCTATTCTCATTGACTGGTACTTCTCTCTCCTTATATCTTCTGTTCAAGTTTTACTTACATAATTGCAATTAATTTCACTTACTGTTAAGATATTTTTTATCGATTGGAAAAATTGATCTTATACTTTTCTTTCTTATAGTTAACTTGTGGGCATATTCATTCTACTTTTATGATATTTAGAATATGAGGTGATGCTATTAGCATTTTTCATTTTTTTATTCTATCTTATACTGGCTCCTAAGCTTTTTGTTATGATGAATTAGTGATAGACAATGGTGTGCTTGCCCAAAAAAAAAAATGGAAGAAGAAAGAAAAGGGCAATAATGTGCAGTGCTATCCAGTGACTGTAGCTAGATATTTTGAGGATATCATTGGTGCTGGGATATTGTGGGAACTCGAGTGTCGTTTAAATTAAATATCTTGTATTGTGCGCAAGGACAAAGAACGTGTTTGTCAACCAAAATCATGTCGTTTACACTTCTATATTTACAAGTCACACAAGCTTATAACATTAATATAGCATTGTTTAGTGTGTTCTTAAATATACAATTAATTTTAATTGTATGTTTTTTCATAGTTTAATTAAAACTTAAAAGGAGTTTAAAATTTTAATTAGAGTGCTGTGGAATTTTGCGAGTAGACTTGTTCATTTGATTACTTGTTTTATTTTTGTAAATGTAGGATGGCTACTTGGTGCCGGAAATGCATATATTTGAAGCCCAAGTTGGAAAAATTAGCTGCTGAATATCACGACAAGTAAACTAGTCATAGTGTCCTTTTTCAGTCAAATGCCACTTAAGACATTACTTTATTTAAATAAATGGTCTTCGAAAATTAAATTTAACTAAAATTAATTCATAGCTAAATACTTTTAGATGCTATGCTTCTAACCTTCAACTATAAGATTAACCAGTATTGGGAATTCAAATATGCAATACAATGTCTTTACCAACCCAATACAAACTTCTATGTTCTGATTTTGGCACTGTTTCAGAATCAAATTTTATTACGTGGATGTCAATAATGTACCTCAATCTCTAGTCAAGCGTGGCAACATCTCTGTAAGTACCACATTTCGTTCTAACAACTCTTATTCTTTCTGGCAAAAATGCGCTATATATTTTCTTATGCTTCTTTTGACTGTGTTATTTACTTTGATATTCTGTATTCCAGAAAATGCCAACAATTCAGGTGCGTTTCCCATCATGTTAATTTATTTTTTAATCTAAATGATACCATATATTAAAGAGAATCTTATCTCCGCCAGTTTGTTTAGAAATCCAATAGGAAAAGTTTAATTGATTGCAGCTGTGGAAAGACGGAGAGATGAAAGGAGAAGTGATTGGAGGCCATAAGGCCTGGCTAGTTACTGAAGAAGTCAGAGAAATGATCCGAAAGTTTCTATAAAACATTTTTCTGTTCTATTTTTCATGCTCACCCAAATACCAAAATAGTCATAATTTTAAAAAAGGAATCTTCTACTGATTTTATTTTTATGTTAGCAAACGCATCTAGTTGTGTATCATATATTATTGGAACTGTATACAATAGCCCAAAGAAATTTAGAGGAAATGAGGGTTTTTATTTTTATACCAAGTCACAATTATTTTCTATTACCTGGTAGAATGAAAACATAATCGTCCATATTAATAGAAAGAAATGCAAGGGCCTTACACCAATGTCGCTTTGGCCGAGTGGTTAAGGCGTGTGCCTGCTAAGTACATGGGGTTTCCCCGCGAGAGTTCGAATCTCTCAGGCGACGATTAATATCTTATTTGGCCCTTTTAAGTCCATCTAATGTTAAACTTAGTTAACCTTATTTCTTTAGCAGCATTGTGACAAGTTTTACAACTTATCTAAATCAAAATTCGAAATTCTCATGTAAAAATAATACATTGTTTTATCACATGTTTTTATCTGTCTTTCGGAGAAAAAAAATATTATTTTTATTTATCTATCTATATAAACTTTGAAAATGATATTAGTTATTATTCTTTTACTAATACCACTTTTTATATAAAATATTAATATTATTTAAGTAATTTTATAAATAATAATTTTAAAAAATGAATTATTTAAATTTAAAAATTAATTCTAATAAAATAGTTTTTATAGTTTATTTTTTACAAACAGAGAAATAAAACCAGAAATAATATCAAATATCTTTTAACTTCTGCTACGTGCTTGTTTATAATTTTTTTTTGAAAAAATATACATGACCATTTATTACTTTAAAATATTCTTAAAAATGTAATAAATAAATTAAACACTAAGTAATATAGGGTGCTTGTTTGAGATATTAAAATGTTAGAGAAGCAAAGTTATTTCAGTATAATATAATTTTAATAAAATTAATTACTTGATGAATTAATTTTATATTTAAATTCACATTTAAATTGACACAATTAATTATAAATTTTACATTATATTTTAAAAAATTGTACACTTATAATGTAAACTTATCTTTGAAAGAGATTTTTAAACATACATCACATTATTATACTTGCTTTTGAACAACTAAATGCATCCACTGTATTGTATGGAATGTATTATAAAAAAAAATTGATTTATCATATAAAAATGATAACTTAGTAAGCTTCTATCAACTTATAAATTTTAATACTTTTTGAAAAATAATTTTTTATAATAAAATTCTACACTTCTAAAAATTAATTTTTGTCCACACTTTAGAAAATAATTTTAAAATTATTAATATCTCATAAAGATAAGTATTTAAAATTATATTTTACACTTGTAAAAACAAATATTTAAATTCTTACACTTTCAATTATTAATTTTTTAAACAAATTTGAAATTAAAATTTATGCTTATGAAAATAAATTTTTGATATTAAAATTTTATTCTTCTAAAAAAATTAAAATTAAATTAGTTTTAAAATTTAAAATTTCACAACTATTTCTGAAAATAAATTTTTTACATTAAAATTTTACATTTTTAAAAATAAATTTTCATAATTAAAATTTTTGACCCCCCAAAAATTAGTTTCCAAAATAAAGCTATTTTAAAATTTTTAATTTAAAAAAATGTTAACTATTTTCAAAAATAAATTCTAAAATTAAAATAATACACTTCCAATATAACCATTTTAACATATACTTTTAATAATAAATTTATGAAAACATATTTTTATCCAAACTTAAAGACATTTGTATAGAGCTTAACATAATTTTGATACTCACATTTTAAGAAATTTTTTATTTTAATTCTTTCAATCGAATATTTAATATTTCAGTCTTTTCGTTTTCATAAATTTAATTCTTAATACTGATATAATCAAATTAGAAAGTAACATATAATAATATTTCAATGGACCAAATCAGTATATTAAAAAAATTATAATAAAAGATAGAAGATAAAATAAAAAATAATTATTTAAAAAGTTAAAATTAAAAATTCACTAAAATGTGAATAATAAAAATATATTTAAACAATTTTACACACGTACAAAAGCTAATTTTACACGTATATTCATAATTTAAATTCTACAATAAATTCAAAAATTTCAAAAACAAAATAAATCAGGAAAGTTTTTTTATTATCATGTCTTCTTAAAAATATATAAAAAATAATAATGAGGTGTGAAAATAAGAAGTGCAAAAAGCAAGCTCCTCCACTAGAGGTCACGACAAAAAAAAAAAAAAAGTTGAAATGAATCCCTCTAGCATTGATGGAAAGGATTCTGCAGAAGCTTAACTTCGTAGTGAAGAACAGAACAAACGAAAAAAAAAATAAAAAGGTTAACACCTCATCCAAATAAAGTAAGGAGTACGAAAATAGGCACCGACAACGTCGAGTTCGATATTGAAATTAACACGCAGACAAGCCGAGACAGTCACTATAGCATTCATGACCCATCAAACGATTGTTATAAGATATAGATGCTTTGCTTATGCAGATGCTCACCACCATGCAGCACCAAACATTGACAGAAAAGACCACCCCGTTTTATCCCCGGGCAAAATGCTACAATGTCTGCTTCCACTACATCAGCACGTTATCAGTAATAAACGGAGATGGAACCATGTTAGGAAACTAAAATAGCTTTGCACAGAAGAGAGGAAACTGAACCATTGTGATTCCATTATGAATCAAATATGATACAAATGATATAGCAGCATTAAGACCAATAACAAACCAGAAAAACAATCACGCAAACTCAACTAACAATTCGGTTTTGTAACTAATAGGCCTTAACAATATTAAGTAAGATGTCCTCGGAATATATCACCAATTTTTCTTTAGTTGCCCAGTGACTAAGTTCTAATCACTATGAAATGGATCTCGATTAAGAAAGACTAACAAATAGTTGCTTCCAAACACAACCCACTTAAAAGTGGGTTGTATCCAAATGCCACTGAACTCGGATTAGCTAAACAAGACTTAAAAAGCCTTGGACACGAGTTTCCCTATCCACAAAGATCCTAATTCAAGGAAACATTGCCTACAGGAAAACAGGACAACCACCGTCTTGACATTGAAGCATAGCTAAATCATCTAATCTCATTCACTTACAAGCTATCTCACAACTGTCTTTCAATAATCCACCTTAAAACAGCACTACATCCTAATCTTAAAATGATCCAGATAATCATTTCCAGCAGTGTTCAAACGATTGCACTTCATTTCCAAGTTCATGGAAGGTAGCAAAGTCGCAAACATGTTAACATTCCCTTTGTCTCAAACAACGATACCTCATGAATCTTCATTAAGATTTTATGAACAAGTTATATGACTAGAAATTTTAAACAAATAGTTGGAGAAATTTAATACCCATAGTCAAATAATCCTTTCTAATTTGCACAGGGTGATGGGCAGTTTAAATCAAAGTGACTATAAAATTTCAACTGATTCATTGTATGACAACAGGAACAATAAAAGATACCAACTACAACTAACATTCAAACCAGACACGGCGACACACTATATTGCACAACTGACAAAAGCAAGAAGCATTGCAGTTCACAGTATCCAATATCAATCCATTAATCTCAACATTCCCTTACAGATCAATATCAAAATCCTCAAATTCTACAATGCCAGAAACAATAAGTGAAAATCTCAAATTCCAAAACCAAAAACTGCACGTATCCTTTGGAAAATGAGGTCCCTCCATCCCCTCTCCGTGTTCTCCACCACAGTAGCATTCCCATACCTGCACCAATAAGCAAACACCTCAGCAAAACAAAGAAACCACTCCACAAAGCCAATCCCAGCCAAACAAACACCCACCTATCTTCTTCAGGCACATCAGAATGCGTCAGCTTAACAACGGTAACACCCGATTCAGGCTCCTCAAACACAAGCCGCACCTGCAAATACAAAAAATGAAAACCAATTAACTAACTTAATCACTCATTATTACATTAATCAACACTCTATCAAAACAAAACAAAACAAAAACATTACCGTAGACTGAACCCCATCGTTCCAGCTCCCAAATCTCCATCTCTGCACAATTAACTTAGCTTCTTGCAACTCCAAATTAGTTCCAGTAACCGATCCATCGAAAATGCTGAAGTCACCACCAACCTCTTTACTAATCCTCGCATTGCTCTGCGTGAAACCTTTCCACCTATTCTCATCCAACAATATCTCATACAAATCCTTCGCCCTGCAATTAAACCTCTCCGTCATGCTAATACTCTTCCCTCCCTTCTTGTTCTCCTTTTTCAACGGAGCCGCAGGAGCAACCGTCGCCGGGGATGTCGTCGGCACATGATTCTGCTGCGCTGGAGCCTGCACCAGAGTAGGCTTCTTGGTGTCCAATTCGTCCTTAACGGGACCACCTTTGGCCATGCTCTGCACCCAAACCCTAACCTTGTCCAAGATCAAGGGCTTTCCCTTCGAAATCATTGCATCCTTGATTGTCTTTCCAACGGGACCTTCGTCGTTGACGGTGACCCTAACTTCGGGGTCCTCATCGGCGTTTTCGTCGGAGATATAGGGGATTTCGACGGTGCCATCGACCTTGAGGAGAGAATTACCGTTGGAGTCTTTGGCCTCGCCTTGCCAAGCGAGGGTGAGGTTGATCTCGTAGCCGGGGATGATTTTTCCCTTCCGGACGTTGACGTAGGCTTCGCCGTCGACGTTGCGAAGCGACGTGGTTTTGATGAAAAGGTTACCTTCGCCTTGGAGGATGGAGAGGTTGGAGAGAAGGTTGGTGAAGAAGGTTCTAGACCATTCTAGACAGTTAGTCTCAGCCCAGTGCCAATTGTGGACGTTAGTGCCGTCAGGTCTCTCTTCAACGATCCAGCGTTTATCGCCCTCGCCGTAACGAGCCATTCCGAATCACACAGAACAAATCACAAAGGAAGTGAAACTCTATTGTGCTGAGCCTTTGGACAATGGTTGTTATTATATTGTTATATATTAACTAAATGGGGAGAGTGTGGAAAGGTCTAGAATCTATAATGAAAGAGGGAAAAAAAATGAAATGAAAATGTGGTGTTGTATGTAAGGAAGGATCTAGAACGATGGATTAGGGATGGGATGGGATGGTATATGAATGTTCGGGTACCTTCACCTACTTAGGGTTTTGCTTTAGCCTCCTAATCTTTTCTCAATGGTCACTTCGTTGCCGAAGTCAACCGTTTGTTGTTAGAACAAATGTCTCCCCTTTGATTTAAGGTAATGTATAACGTGTGAGGGGCATTTTATGCACTTTATATATAATTATTATTATTAATATTATATTAAATGTATAATAAGTAATGATAATTAATATTTATTTTTAAAAATTATAAATATTTGTTAATTTTTAAAATTTTAAAATAAATATATCAATCGATTTTAAAAAAAAGTTTAAAATATTATTTCAATACAATAATAAATATTTAATTTTAAAATCTACACTTATTTAACTAGTTAACTAATAAAGATATTGAAAAAAAATCTTAATAATACTTTCACAAAATTTCTTAGCATGTTTGAATTAAATAAAATAAGTTATTATTTTAAAAAATTAATTATATTAAAATCAATTAGTGTGATAATTAGTTATATAAAATACTACCTTTGATTCTACTTATAAGAAATAATTAACATTCTTTTATTATAATTATAAGAATTTTTTTTTACTATGTCAAATAACACATAATAATAATCTATGTATAGTAAAATTTTATTAAAAAAATATACATAATTCAATACTTTAATAATATTAAATGTTATATTTTTTAAATAAAATATTTACTATTTTTATCTGTTAACACATGTTCTTAGACATATGTTTAAAAAATTGTTACAAGACTTATTTTTAAATATATAAATTATTAAGTTTATTTATATATTTATTTATTGTAAATTTTTTATTAATAAATTACGCACTTTTTATATAAAGAAATACATTTACTCATTTAAAATATTAGATATAATTTTATTATTTAATTGGCTTAGAAACCAAAAAGAGAAAGTGATCAAGTAATGCTTAGAACTCTCAAATAAGATAAGAGAGAACTAAAGCTTGAAACTCTTAATAGAAGATAAGAATTTGCTTATTTAACTTGATGCCAAAATGAGGAGTACAATGGGGTATTTATAGTATTACAAGGATAATTCTAGAACATAGATTATTTTATAGTAGATATTAAATAGGATATTTCTAAACTAGAGATGTTTCTAGAGAAATGATAAATTTAGAGTAAGGATATTTCTAGACTAGAGATATTTCTAAATAGTGGAATTATAGATTATCCTAAATATAGGTTGGGCCATACTCCCTTGGTTGAAAAAGACTCGTCCTCGAGTCTAAGCATCATCTTCATAGTAAGGCGATAGATCTGCAACGTTGAATGTAGTAGAAACTCCGTATGAATCAGACAGTTCTATCTTATAGGCATTGTCATTTATCTTTTGTACTACTCAAAACGGTTCATATGCTCTTGGAGACAGTTTAGCATGTTGCTTCTTTGGAAATATATCCTTATGCAAATGAATACATACCAAATCTCTTTCCTTGAAAATAGCATGTCTCTGATGCTTATCTCGTTGAGTTTTATACTTGGTGTTTTGCTTCTCAATTTGTGCTCGAACTTGCTCATAAAGCTTTTTAATCTCCTTTGCTCTTTGGTCAGCATTGGCACTGAACTGGTTACTAGTGGGAATAGGGATCAAGTCCAATGGGCTAAGAGGTCTAGTACCATACACGACCTCAAATGGACATTTTCCAGTAACAGGATTACTGGAATTGTTGTAGGTGAACTCAACTTGGGGTAAGATAAGATCCCATTGTCGAAGATTCTTCTGAACAAAGTTTCGTAGTAGATTTCCCAGAAGTCTATTTATTGCCTCTGTTTGTTCGTCAGTCTAGGGGTGGCTAGCACTGCTGAACTGCAGTTTAGTGCCCATCTTCTTTCATAGAGTCCTCCAAAAATGGCTTAAGAATTTGACATCTCTATCCAAAGTGATGGTTTTGGGAATTTCATACAGTCGAACAATCTCCTTGAAGAACAGATCGGTAATGTGAACAACATCATTGGTCTTTTGGCAAGGTATGAAATGGGTCATTTTAGAGAACCGGTCCATGACCACCATTATTGAGTCCTTCTGTCATCGTGTACGAGGTAATCCTAGCACGAAATCCATGCCGATATCTTCCCATGGTGCAATTGGTACTGGAAAAGGTAGGTATAGCCCATAGTTTTAGCTTTTGGACTTGGTAAGCTAACATATTTGACACCTTTGAATGTGACAAATAATATCTCTCTCAAGTCTCGGCCAATAGAAGTTTTCCTTAACTAAGACTATTGTCTTATCTCGTCCAAGGTGTCTGGCTAATCCTCAGTCATGTGCTTCCCAAATGATTGCTTCTCTTAAGGAGCATTGGGGAATATACAAGACATTGTTTTTGAATAAGAATCCTTGTTGTTGATGGTAATGTTGACTTTCTGTAGAGCTCCAAATGTTGTGGAAATCTAGATCATCTTGATACAATTCTTTAATAATCTCAAAGCCTACTACCTTCATCTACATTATAGATAGTAATGCACGTCGTTGACTTAGCGCATCTGCTACATTGTTTTGAACCCCAGATTTTGTGTTTAAGTAGAAATGGATAGACTTGAAGGAACTCACTCCACGATGCATGTCTACGACTAATCTTTTGTTGAGAATTCAAGTATTTCAAGGCTTCATGATCTGTGTAAAGGATTAATTCCTTAGGAAGCAGATAGTGACTCCAACGTTGCATGCATTGCACAACGGCATAGAACCCTTTGTCATAGGTGGAGTATTTGAGTTTAGCATCATTAAACTTCTCACTAAAGAAAGCAATAGGCTTCTTGACTGAGAACGACGCCAATGCCAATATTAAAAGCATCATAGCTTACTTCAAACACCTGATCAAAGTTAGAAAGTGCTAAAATTGGAGCTTCAATTGGTCGTATCTTCAACTCAACAAAATTATTTTGAGTGCGTTCTGACAATTGAAATTTATCTCTTTTAATACAATTTGTAAGCAGGGCAGCAATGGAGCTAAAATTCTTTATGGATCTTCAATAGAACGAGGCTAATCCATGAAAGCTTCGTACTTCTTGCACAGAGTTAGGGGTAGGCCAGCTGATGATTGCTTCAACCTTGCTAGGATCAACCTTGACACCTTCACCCGTAATGATGTAGCCCAGAAAATTTACTTCATTGGTCAAGAAGGTGCACTTTTTGAAGTTAGCATACAACTTCTGCTTCCGGAAAAACGCCCAACACTTGGAGAATATGGTCTAAGTGTTCTCCCTTGCTTTTGTTATAGATTAAAACATCGTCGAAATAAATAACTACAAACTTTCTAATGAAAGAGCGTAGTACTTGATTCATCAAGCGCATGAAGGAGCTAAGTGCATTGGATAAGCCAAACAGTATGACAGTCCACTCATATAGCCCATCTCTTGTCTTGAAAGTGGTCATTCACTCATCACCAGAACGTAGTCTAATCTAATTATAGCCACTGCGAAGGTCAATCTTCGAGAATATGATTGTACCATGTAGTTAGTCTAGCATATCGAGTCATAGAATCGGGAATCGATACTTTATAGTAATCTTATTCACGACTCGACTATCCATGCACATTCTTCAACTTCCATCTTTCTTGGGCACCAATATGACAAGGACTACACACAAACTGACACTCTTCTGGATCAATCCTTTTTTGAGAAGATCCTCTACTTGACGTTGTACTTCAACATGTTCATGTGGACTCATCCTATAAGCAAGTTTGTTTGGGATAACAACTCCTGGGATGAAGTTGATGACATGCTGGATGTCCCTTATAGGTGATAAACCAGGAGAAATTTCTTCAAGTACCACATCTGGGTATTCTGCAAAGAGTTTTTCTATTTCTTGTGGAATAGGTGCTCCAATATTTTGTTCAACCATGAGTAATAAGTTTATTGATTGAGATTCTTCTTGCATCATCTTAAGTTGTGGTTTAAGGATTAGGGACACAATTAGTTTGGCTTTGCGTGAAGTTGGGTTGACTTCTTCTAGACCTAATGGAGTCAACTTAATTCTCACTTTATCTTTGACGAATGAGTAGGTATTCTTAAACTCATCATACACAATCTTCTGATCGTATTGCCATGGATGTCCTAATAAGAGGTGGCAGGCATCCATGGGAAGGACGTCACACCAAACTTCATTTTAATATTTTTGTCTAATTGAGAAAGCAACTAGGCAACGTTGACTAACCTTGACTTCACTACCCTTATTCAGCCATTGTAGCTTGTAGGAATGTGGATGAACATCAGTAGAAGATTCAATTTCTCCACCATGTAGCTAGACACAACATTTTCACAACTTCCACTATCGATGATGACATCACAAATTTTACCTTGAGTGGTGCATCAAGTGTGGAATATATTGTGTCTCATCCATGGTTCTTCTCTAACGGCTGCTATGTCAAGACTGCGTCTAACCACTAAGGCTTCTCCATGATCTGCTGGGGTCAACTTTTCATCAAACACTGGAGGACTATTGAAATCATTTTGGTAGAATTCAGGTTCTTCTTTAGATGCTTCGTAGGCCTTTCTTTCAATGATAGTGAAAACTCTTCGATTTGGACAATTGGAAGCAATGTGCATTTGAAACATCTGGGCGGTTTGGATTGGATTGGTTCTTTAGGGCTAGTGTCTTTAACAGGGTTGGAAAGTGTTTTGTTTGGAGCTGTAGGTTGCGATAATTGAGTTTTGCGAGGAGTAAAAGAGCTTCGTGAGGATGATGGTTGGAAAATTGATCTTTTAGGAAGTTTCTTTTTCACTCGAATGGCTAAATTGATGACATCGTCCAGGTCCAATACTATTGTAGTTGGACAAGCTAGGAAATTTCAGAATTTAGCCCTCCAAGAAATCTAGCAATTGTTTGTTCTTTCTTTTCTTGTATATCGCATTTCATTATCAACAAATCTAATTCTCTAGTATACTCCCCTACTATCTTAGAATCCTGGCGTAAATTATAAAGCTTAATAAAATTATCTTGATAGTAGTGGTCAGGAAGAAACTTATGTGTGAATTCTCTTTTCATTTTCTCTCACGTCTTTATCTTGCTTCGGCCTTCCAGCTTATGTTTCTTCTTTATATTTTCCCACCAGATGGATGCATGCTTCTTCAGTTTAACAGGGACGATCTTGACTTTTTGGTCATCTGGAATATCTTTTAATTCGAACACACACTCTACTGTCTGTAACCAATCCATAAATTCATCTGGCTGTAGTCTTCCCTCAAATTCAAGAATGTCTATCTTGATGTTGTTGAAGTAGCTTCAAGTGCTTTTTCTTCGTGGGTGACTGGTGTTAGACGAAGAACACTTTCTTCAGAATCATTTTTTGAATTGGAGTTCCTTTGACAATTGAGTAGAGCTTGTTGTTCCTCCATAATTTCTTGTAGTTCTTGAATTTGTTGGCGTAACTCCTCCATCTCGATCTCTTGAGCATTTCTTTGGTTTTGGCGTCTTAGTGGCATTTTGTTGTATGAGTGGGAATAAAATTATGAAAAGGTTTGGGACAATACGTGACGCAAAAATGTTCGATGCATGATGCTCACGCGATTGATGATGTCACTGTCTTCAACCTCTCTCGAGCACGTCTAAGGTGTTGGCTTGTTGAGAAATGACTCGAAATGCTTCTTAAAAGTGACTGAAACTAACTTCAGCAAGGAAAGAAGCGAGGAGAATTTAGGCCAATTCTAAACGACCAAGAACGTAGGAAGCTGGGAACCTGACTCTGATACCAAATAGCTCAGAAACCAGAAGGGGAAAGTGACCAAGTAGTTCTTAAAACTCTCAAATAGGACAAGAGAGAACTAGAGCTTGTAACTCTTAATAGAGAATGAGAATTTGCTTATTCAACTTTATGCCAAAATGAGGAGTACAATGGAGTATTTATAGTATTACAAGGATAGTTTTAGAACATAGATTATTCTATAGTAGATATTAAATAAGATAATTCTAGACCAGAGATGTTTCTAGAGAAAAGATAAATCTAGAGTAAAGATATTTCTAGACTAGAGATATTTCTATATATTTCTAGATAGTGAAATTATAGATTATGCTAAATATAGGTTGGACTATTAATACTATGAATATTTTTAAAATAGAGTTTGAATTTATAATATATAATTACTTTTTATTAATTATGTATTTGTTTCCTGTAAATATGAATAAAAGTAGTAAAGTTTATGTTTAGATTTATAAATAAAATGTGATTTTAAAATAATCTATTATATCTAAACTATATATAAAAATGTTTTTTAGAGTGAAATTAAAAAATATGAATTATGAGAAATATTTAATTTCATATTAAAATCACTATAAATAAAATAAATAAATTTTAATTGTAATTAATTTAGTTATGTGTATGTGAGTGAAAGAGAATATAAATTCTAATTTTTAATTCTAATTTTTTTAAAACTTTATTATTTTTTTTAATTTAAGTGAGACTTGAAATTGAACAAACAATTATTAATACAATATTCAATAAAAAAAATTACTACAAAAAATGCGTCACTTACCATCGGTTCATTAGCGGCAGTTAACAATAAGATCACTAAACATTTTGAAAATAACATTTAGCGTCGGTTTTATTAACCACCACAAAAAATATAAGATTTAGTGGCACTTGTGTGTAACCACCACAAAAAATGAGGGATTTAGCGACGGTTTTGCATAACCGTCACAAAAAATACAGGATTTAGCATCAATTTAAGATAACAGAATATAAGAAATATCACTCATTCTCCCATTTTCTATCACTCACTCAAAACTATCATTCATCTCCACTTTAACCTCATTGAGTTCCATCGTCCTCTTTGCTACTGCCACCACCGTCAAAGTATCTTCTTAAACCGTGACAACTTCGGTAATCTTCTACTATCCTTTTCATTTTTTCAAAAAATGGTTCTTTTCCAACAACTTTACACTATAAATTATAATATATATATATATATATATATATATATTGTGATGTTAAAAAATAAATGGAATGTGAATCTTAATAGTAAAAGAAAGATCTAAGTAGAAAATAAGAATGAAAAAAAGTGTGAAAGCAAAAAACAGAGCATTGTCGCGCGCAATCTGAAGTTTGAATTTCAAATTTTAGCGACAGTTCAAAACTGCCACTAAATAACTGTCACAAATTAAAAAATTTAACGACGGTTCAACAAAGTCACAAATTTGACTTTGCATTATTAATTTTAACGTCAGTTTCATATCTGTAAGAAAAATATTTAGAGGCAGTTAAAATCGCCGTTAATTATTACACATGAGTAATTTTTTTTGTAGTGAATAAGTATAATATATATTTTATGACATTTTAAAAAAAATAGCATTAAAATGATAAAAAGTTAAATTTATTCTCTACAGTTTATGTGTCATATCATACCATTTAATTTATAATATTTTATTATTCAAATTTAATATGTATACATACATAAGTTTATGAATACATCTTAAATATTTATAGAAAAAATTTTCTTTTTTCTTTCCTTTTTCGCAATACTTTATATAAGATATATATTTTCAACGTATAATTAGTATAGACATAAATATGTGTGTACATGATGTTTATATTGGTGATTTTAATCTTAATCACTTACTCATTTTTTGTTCAACATGGTGCAAGAGCACAATTAGTGGGAGTGTGTTACGGAGGAAATCTAAACAATCTACCAACAAAGCAAGCAATGGTGGACTAATACAAATCAAATTGAATAATGAAAATTTATTTATATTATCTAGATGAAGGAACTCATCAAGCATTCAAAGGTTCAAACATAGAGATGATCCTTGGAGTCCTTAATGACCAACTTCAATCATTTACCAATGTTAGAGTTACCACAAATTAGGTCAACAAGTACATGAAAGCCTACACTTTAGATGTCAAATTCAAGTACATTGTAAAATTCACCCAAGTTCACCTAGGTGGAGAAAGAGAAGAGAGTTTTATGCAAATATTTAAGATATATTTAAGAATTTATTTATAAATAATTTTAAATAATAAAATATTATAAAATTAAATAACATGACATGTCATGTGAGGTACTAAGTCAACTTTCTATTAGCTAGCTCAGCATTCAATAAAAGAAAGTTGACGACAAAAACTAAATCCTAACTTTTTAATATTTTAGAGACTAAATTCTAAAAAAAAATTAAAAAAACTTATCACAAATTATACTATATTTATAGAAATTAATCACATATTTAAACTTATTTTTATTACTTTTATATCACTCACTGACTGACTTTAACAATATTTATCTAAACTTAGACTTTCAACAACTCAATGTCATTTACTCTTAATTGCACTAATATTTCTTATTTCATCAAGCAACTTGAAGCATATTAAATAATCTTCCAATGTTTCTATAAGTATTTGATATTCGTCAAGAAAGCTTTTCACCACCAAAACAATTCTTTTAATGCAAGTTATTTAACTGGTAAAATTACATTTACCTATGCTTACTTTCTGCTCGTGTATTTTTTTTTTTCTATTTTGTGAACTAACAACTAGGGTTGTACATTGGTTGGATTCAAGCCTATAAAGTCCAAACCAATGCAAATCAAATACAAAAAATTAAAAATTATTTTTGACCAAATGCTTAGGGATAAGCAAGAATCAAAAGTTTGACCTGAATTGCACAAATTAAAGACTTAAAAATACTAATCGAGTAGGTGATTAGATAGGAATAAGTTTGAGTCTAATATTTAAATTTAAAAAGATTGATTCAATTGGATACATGTTGTCATTTTCTTAACTAATTATACCATATCTGACCCAAAAAATACTCCTAACTTATTTATATGTAAAAAAGTTATTTTTTTAATTAAAATATGTGCAAGGTGCAAGAGTTAAGAGAGATAAATGTTGTTATCACCTTCATTTCATTCCATGCTATCAACCATCATTCTCGATCACTCACCAGTATTGTAATCCTTCAAATTGCATTGCATGATGCAGGTGAAGGGTGCAAGCTTTTCAATTAATGCTTATTACTTTTCCAATGCCAAATATTGAAACGTGGCTATGTTAAGGGACCTAAAATCAAATCACTCAATTTAAATGACACCAGACTTTTATCTTATTCTGCAGAGCCAAAGACCCTTTATGCCAAATTGTCAAGCACTCCTTTTTTATTTTGCATGGTGGTTTGATCCCTCTCCCCTCCCCCTTCTTCTCTCCTCTTCTCTCTCTTGCTCTTCCATTTTTCATTTTTCTAAGTATTTTTTCTTGACTCTTCACTTATATTACTTTTCACCATGATGTAACCGTAATAATTATTAAGCTCGTGATGAGGAAAGATAAAACAAAAGATGACAGCAAACTACTGTGCAGTCTTGTTGAGCAAACTGCTTGTACTTTTATTGAAAGTTGAATGAATAATGTGTACAATAGTTTCCTCATTTATACACTTTAATTTAAAGTTAACTGCTTCCTAAAATTATGCCATTAACAATACTTGGCCAAATGACTATTACACTAACATAAAATAGGACTCCACTAACATAATCTTGACTAAGCGACTAAAACAAACATTAAAAGTAGAATAAAAAAACAATAAAAAAAAACATCTCTCAACCACAGAATTGATCTGCTTCTTCTTCTAAGCGCCCGCTATTTGTGTTACCTCCCCCTAGTGCACTCTCATACTCCACCAAGCACAGCAAACTCCTAAGCCGTTCAAATTAAGGTCTGGGAAGACTCTTGATAAAAATATCAGCCAACTAGTCTTTTGTATTAACCTTCTTTAAAACAATCTCTTTATCCAAAACCTTCTCCCTAACAAAGTGATATTACACATTGATGTGTTTGGTCCTTCTATGAAACATAGGATTTGAAGCGAGTTTAATGGAACTTTCATTGTCGCAAAACAGTTCAACTTCTTTGACAGTCTTATTACATATATCACTCATTAATTCTTTCAACCAAATACACTATTGAGCTGCTAGTGTGGCTATCATATACTCTGCCTCAGTACTCGATAAGGCCATTATACTCTGCTTCCTACTACACCAAGAGACTGCTGCAGACCCAAAGTGAAAACAATATCCAGAAGTTGAATGTCTATTAGATACATTTCCTGCCCAATCAGAATCAGTGAACCCCTAACAACTTGGGTCCTTCTTTCTTCAAATATAACAGACCAAAACTCAAGGTTTCCTTCACATATCTAAGGACCCTCTTAGCAACAACTAAATGAGGGTACCTAGAATTTTGCATAAATTAAGAGATTACACTCACAGAGAATGCTAAATCAGGCCTAGTGACTGTCAAATATATTAAGCTACCAACCAATCTTCTAAATTGAGTAGAATCTTGTACTAAATTGCCTTCATCCTTCTCTAACTTGGAATGCAACTCCATGGGAGTGGTTATTCCATTTGCCTCATCCATACGAAATGATGACAGCAAATTCATAGCATACCTCTTTTGAGAGACAAAATATCCTACAACAATCTTTTCTATTTCTAGGCCAAGGAAGCAACAAACCTCTCCCAAATATTTCATTTCAAACCTCAAGGATAGCTCATCTCTAATCCTCCCAATCTCCACTTTATTATTTCTAGTGATAAGTATGTCATCAACATACAATAAAATTGCCACATGTAGTCCAGTTCCAAACAAACAAACTAGAATCAAAATTGGAAACCTTAAACCCGCAAAACAAAAAAAATTGAGCTATCTTACCATACCAAGCTCTAGGGGGCCTATTTAAGGTCGTATAGAGCTTTCTTCAGCCTACAAACATAACTTGGATGCTCTTGTGACACAAAATCTTTCAATTGCTTCATAAATATTTCTCTATTTAACTCCCCATACAAAAAATCGTTTTTCACATCCAATTACCACAACTTCCATTCTTTATAAGCAGCAAATGAAAACAAAGTTAAAATTTCTTCATAATCAAAACCATGACTTTGAGTAAAACTCCTAGCAACTAGCCTTGCCTTGAATCAGTCAACTGAGCCATCCTTTTTCCTTTTTAGTTTATACACTTATTTGCATGTTATTGGATGACAATTCTCTAGTTTAGGCACCAATTTCCACGTTTTATTCTTATTCAAAGCCTCAATCTCTGTCTTCATAGTTTCTTGTCACTCCATCGCATTTTTAGTTTCTTCAAAACACATGGGCTCATAACTTCTTCATAATTTAAAGTTATCTGTTTTCTAAAATTATGCTACTAACAATACTTGGCTAAATGACTGTTACACTAACATAAAATAAGACTCCATTAATACAATAATAGGTCTTCACTAACAGACTAAAACAAATATTAAAAGTAGAATAAAAAAACAATAATAATAAAAAATAAAAAACTCTCTGCCATGAAATTAATCTACTTCTTCTCTTAAGCGTGCCCTATTTGTGTTAAAAGAGAACGAAGATGAGATAGGGAGAATCGTGGTGCGGCTAGGAAAAGATTTGTATTGAGAGTCGTTCTTGCCATGCATGCTTCAGCATCTGTGCTTTCCAAGCAAATGTTCTCACTGGCGAACGACTACCGAATGTCTTCCCTCTAATCTTCTAAGGAAGGTTAGCCAAAAATACTATGCAAAAGACGAGTGCAAAAACATCATAGTTTCACCAGTTCTTATAAAATTACTATTCAACGCAACTACAATTAAGGACTTGAACTCTTAGCAGCGACAACGGCACCGTTGAACTTGTTCAATCGGAAATTGGGAGTGGGTTGGTCTCGCATCGCAGTGGCTGGTGTAGAGGATTAGAATTGGAAAAAGAAAGCAAATAGACGGAAGCAAGAAAAAAAAATTTATGTTTAATGATTTAGAAGATAAGTAGTTAATAATAGTAAAATTTTATTAAAAAAATAATTATTATATTTTTATAATTTTAATATAATAATTATATATTTTTTTATTTATAGATGTATATATTTAACCTTTAAAATTGCGGTTAATAAAATAATAAAAAAATGCTATGAGAAAAGATAAGAGGTGATAAACATGAAATGAGTAATTAGAACAAGTAATTGAACACTAACTTTAATATTTACCACTAGTTACTAGGTTTTATTTTTAAAATTTCAAATTTATATAAATAAATTGGCTGAGTCACTGAGATACACATGCATATTATATACATGTCTGTCTTCTTTCGATTAGATAGAAAATTTTTTTAAATTCGCATCCCCTTGAATTTATTTTTTTAAACCAATTTTTTTTATTTATTTATAAAACCTGAGAACCCATCCAACCTACTCATCGTAGCTTTTTACTCCTTCGATCGACTTGATTTCATGGGGATGAGTGAATGTTGCCCACCCCTACTGACAACATCATTTGAAGGTTGCAAAATTATGCATCTATTCTCCTCACCCACCATTTCATACATGTTGCAAGTTTTAAAAAGAAAAAAAAAAAGAAGAATAAAGAAAAAGATGAGGACCATCTACAAGAGTGGGAACAAAAAGCGTAAATGTTATCTTTGAAGTGAAATTGAAGTTTTCATTTTAGGGTTCTAAAATTTAAATTGAAGGAATTCAAAAAGCAGTATATTATCATATCCCTCAACATTTTTATCACAAGTGCATTTCATTTGATATTTAACTTGTCAGATCAACACTTCAAATACAATACTTCACCTTTGTGTTTCTGAAACTAAATTGTTTAACAATTGTATATATTTATATTCTGACAAATCTTAAAAATCACAAACAAAAATGATAGTTCCTTGGCACTCGAAAGTCGAATCATTCAAACTATTTATTTTAATAAATAATTTCCATGTTACATTATTTTAGTAATTAATTTTAGAACATTTTTATTTAGTTAAATCAGCCCCAAATAAGACTTGTTCAATTATTTATCAAGTTTTAATAAATTTAGGCAAAATCAATCTTTTTTAACTTTCAGAGAAGTTTCGCTTGGGGAGGTAAACTTTTGGAGAAGATCAGAAGGCAAAAGAGCGTGGCAGTGGCATCTGTATATATGCAAAACTACGCGCCATGTCTTCCTCTCACTTCATCCCCACCAAAACCGCATTGGAGCAGAACTCAACCATTGACCCATTTGCTTCCTTCTGTTATCGCGGCACCACAATGAACCCAACGCACCGTTTCAAACGAGTCTCCAAACCCAGATCACCGCTTCAGAAAACTCGGCGTTCGCTCAGAGCCAAACCCAGCCCAACCCCAGAATCACACATTTCTTCCGAAAAAACGAAAACTTTGCCCCGCGATTTCTTTCAAATCGATGCGCTGGACCTTGCCCCTCGCTTGCTTGGAAAGTTTCTTCGTAGAGACGACGTCGTTCTTCAGATCACTGAGGTACGTACTAATGTGCACTTCTTGCCCTTCACCAACTCTTCTTTGTGATTTAACGTGTAATATATATCAGACAGGTGGAAGCTTATAGACCAAATGACTCGGCTTGTCACGGTCGTTTTGGTGTTACTTCAAGAACTGCCCCTGTTGTAAGATGCTATATGCATAATCTTTGTTCATGTTGTATCTCTAAATGCTAATTAAGGTTGTCTAGACTCTAGAGTAACATTGTTATGTTATGTGTGTTCCTGTTCTAAAGTTTGGACCTGGCGGGCATGCGTATGTTTATCTTTGCTATGGTCTTCACATGATGCTCAATGTTGTTGCTGACAAGGAAGGTGCTGGAGCTGCTGTTTTGATACGTTCTTGTGCTCCCATTAGTGGTAATGCTCTATACTATTGGAGTTATTTAGCTCATTCATAGTTACTGTTAAGTTTAGATATTCTGTTACTTGTTGTGTCATACCTGATCTTCATCACTCTGCGTGCTTGTGGGTTTTCTCGCTTGCTTACTTTTAATCTGAAGAACAATTGACCTGATAGATCAGGTTATGCTTTTTGTGTTACTGATTCAGCTTATGCATGAACGGAGGGATAAATGATAAGGTATTCTGGGTTATTCAAGTGACTTCCTAAAATCAATACATTATTATTTATGTCTCTCTTAAAAGGGAAAAGGAATGATTAAGCAATGATCTTGTTGATTAAGTAATGAGCTTGTGAATTTTAGCTTGTTTTGTCTGTGTACAAACTAGTCCATTTTGGAGTGTCATATAGTGGCTATCAATAGAAGTGTGTGAATAAAATGTATGTGCAACCATTGCTCTTATCACTAAACCATAGCAGGAATCTGACTATCTGATAGGAAAGGTGAGGCTTTCAATGCAAGTCCGGCATTTCTGTTACAAGTTATAATAACATTGTTCTTTGTTTCTTCTGAGTCAGGAATGGTTCAATTAAATGTTGCCGAAAGACTACATACAATCTCTTTACTAGTACACATTATAAGGAAACATTGGATAAAATAGATTTTTTTTGTAATATCCAACAATATCGCAGGATTGGAAGTCATTCAACAGCGCCGAGGTCTGAAAACTGAGAAACCTGTCCTTCTTACTGGTCCAGGGAAGGTTCGTTCCTTTTTTTTTTTTTTTTTGCTTGCTCCGTTTCATCTGTTTGAGATGCTTTTGAGGAAAATATTTTGGTTTAAGTTTGACACTTCTATTTGACTTGTCTAGTCTAAGTTATTTTCATTTTAGTGCTTTACCATCAACTGTCAATTAGTCACTTGTTTTGTTCATAAAATACAAATTTAACTACAATTACAGACTTGCCTCTTTCTTGGAATAGAGATTGAGCGTGCTGCACTCCGTCCATGAATCAGCATGCTACATTAATCAATTAGTTAGGCAGTTGAACATATTTTGATTTAGTTAGTATAACTGTATGTCTGTTATTTCTGCTACATTGTTAGTTTCTGTGTGTGCTGTGTGATATCATTTCCCTTCTTTCTCTGTCACTATAAATACTTGTGATGTCATACCCTCATTATGATTTTACACGCTTGTGAACTGTCAAATAACTTATTGTCCACTATATTAAGTATAGACTGTATAGCAATACTTTTGGTTATTTCTGAAAAAGGTTCATTCTCTTTTAAGTTTTCAAAGTTTGTGCTTATCCTCCTTTTTAAGTGTTTGTAGATTAACATTTAGAACCTAGAAGCGTCTATGTATAATATCTCACATGTGGTGATTTTATAAAGGTTGCATCATTTGTAAAACATAATTCTGGTATAACACAACTACTATTTGCTATGATCATAATCATTACCGACGATCTTGCTAGAAGGAAAAGATTAAAGATGATAGAAGGATAGGAGGAAAACGGTTTGTTTATTCAGTTTTCATCCTCTTTTTGACCATTTTCCATGCTTTTTCTTAAGAATTTAGATTATTGGTGATGATATTTTTTTCCTTCTCAAATGTCCCTGCTTAGCATATCTAAAATATTCACCAACCAAGCCTTTTTTGTTTCAATAGTTAATAAGTCGTTTACATGATTAAACGATACAATTATATTCTGTCATAAATCATGTCATGTAGCGTGTGTTACTCCAAATTATTTGAAATATATTAAACTGAGTGTTCTCCCAAATCATAGGTCGGTCAGGCACTGGGTCTTTCGACAGAATGGTCCAACCATCCTCTCTATACACCTGGTAAGCTTATAATTCATGCGTTCCAAATGTAAAATTGAAAATATATGTATCAGTGGTTTTTGAAAATGATGCAGGTGGATTGGAACTCTTAGATGGTCCAGAGCCAGAAAACATATTGGTAGGTCCAAGAGTAGGCATTCAATACGCTTTGCCAGAACATGCAAATGCATTGTGGAGATTTGCAATTGCAGGTTCCCCTTGGATTAGTGCTCCCAAAAACACTCTCAGGCCGCCCTTACAGTGAATTTGTTTGATGTCAATTAGCAGATTACGTAAATATCCAATGTATATTCACCTTGGAAAAAGATTAAAATGTCCTATGAACTTTGTACTTTTATCAGCCAATGCGTTTGCAGCTGTTTTATTAAGGAAAACTCAATTTATGGTAAGTTGCTATTTAAAAATTTTTAAACTAAACGTAAATTGATTCTAAACGATATTATGTAAAAGTCGACTGCGCTCTTAAAGGAGGATAAATGATGAAGTCCTGCAAATGTCACTTGAGAAAACCCTTATCTGTGTCTAGAGACCATACTTGGGACCTCATGTTTAACAAGTCTAAATCCCTTCTACTTGAACCAATACTAGGGACAGATCCAAGAGGGGGCGAGGGTGAGCCTGGCCTCCCCTTTGACTTGGAAGTATGTTTGCAAGCTCAGTAAGGAATTCTTCTTAAGCTAGACTAAGACCGGACCAAAATTAATGTTCTTCGGGAGTAATTAGTTTTATAAAAAGATGATAACATGTATGGCTGTTTATTAAAGCAATGAAAAGCTTGAGAAAAAGAGTCCTCATTTTGATTGAGGAGGATAATGAGAGAAACAAAAACAGAACTGTTTTTAAAATAAAAATCAAACATACTCAATTTCTCTAAACATACTTTACGGGCCATTTACTCACTTGTTCTTTTCCGTCATAGTAAAAAATATTTGGATGAAACAAAATCAATTCCGTGTGTATCACTTTTACCTCTTCTTTCTGTAAAAAAAAATAAAGGATTATTCTTTGCTTAGCTCCTTAGCCATCTTTGCTTATCTGTACAAATTTTCTAGCTTAGTTTTCGTTTTATAAAAGGATTATTCTTTCCCTACCGTTTTAGTGCACATTACAGCGGCACAATAAAACATTGTCTATAAAATTTATTTCAAATTTATTGAATTTTAAAATAAAAAATACATGTAGATATTAATGCAGATATGAATGACAATTTTACTAATAATACCATAATATTTTATTGTGGTCAACAACAATGATCGAAATATGTACATCCCGTTTAATTTTTCGGTCATTTTGTATGATAAACCCAAGATACTTAAATTGCATAACTTGTACAGTATGGTCTCCAATTTTTACCTCTAAACTAGGATTGATGTACTTATTGCTAAACTTATACTTTAATACTTTATATAGTTCACCTGTATTCTACTCAAATGAACTATGAAAGACATTTGCCTCCATATCTTCTCTCCACATCTCTAACTTCATATTTATTTACTCTCTTGACTCTCCAACTAGAATTATATCTTCCACAAAATGTATGCATTGCAGCACAGCCTCTTGGATATGCTTAGTAAACACTTCCAAGACCAACGCAAAACGACAGGGGCTCATAGTTTACTCCTGATATGGTCCTATAGTTATTAGAAAATCTGCTATAACCCTACCTTTCTTCATAGGCTTTTACATATCCTTGATGCTCAAGTATATGTAATACACACACCTTTCTTCTTTAAGGCCTTTCACAACATCTCTCTAGACACCTCAAGTAATCAGATTACTTATTGAACCAACAAAAGAGCCAGTTGTCAATCCTTACACAATGATGACCGGCATTAGGTAGTGCATACCATAACCAAGTTGATCCTAGGTCTCACCGAAGTTCGAACAACAAACTTACTGCTAGAGGGGGAAAAAAGAATTGTCCCAACCCTATCTTTCTAAAACAGGACAGAATTAGAAACTAAAATATCTGAAACACAAATTACACAAGCTAGATTGAACCTTAGTTAAGAATTTAAACTATACCACATTTAGCGCAGATGTAAAATATTGAGCTCAGATTTCAAGAAAAAAAACATTTACTTTTACCAAAAAAAAAATAACAATAACAGCATTGGTAGTAAAATTTCATCAGATTCCTCCAAAATCTTATCAACTAGTCAATTGCTTTAACTGGATTTTTAGTATTATCTTTCTGGACTAGAACAAGTTAGAAAGAATATCTTGCAAAATAATTTTTTGAGTTAACAATGAGTGGTATAATGACATCATGTGATCCATGTAGCTGATGTCACTTAGTAAGATAAGAATTGGTTGTTGTTATTATTTTTGTAGCAATCAGTGGCTTAATGATACCGAAAAAGAAAACGTTCAGTGGCTCAAGAATACTATTATTTTGCATCACATGCCTCTATTCCCAAAGCTCTACAAAATAATTAATTCCCTCATATAATGTACCTTCCTCATGACATTCCAAAATGCCTAAAGTTGCTTGTACCACTCCATTTTCAGCCAAAGTGGTAATTATTTCCCACTAAACATTCAACAATTCTAACAAATACTGATATGTTATAAATCTCCATAATGCTGCTAAAAGAAAAGTAACAAACTTTACATCACCCAGTTTTCCAAGTTGAAATATGACTTCTGTTAATACTTAAGCATGTGTCAAGCAATTACTCAAGTAACAAGCTCTATCATTTATGTGTAGCTACCATTAAAAAAAAACAAAATAAGGCCTCACTCTTCAATACTAAAGCCTGAGCTAATATAAAATAATAATAATAAAAAAAAAAAGCTCCTTCATTACCTTAGATGTGTATATAAAATTAATTGAATTGCATGGCAAGCATCTTGATACTTGATTTGCCAGTGGCTTTACTTTTACTGCCACAAAGCAAAAATTCAAGCAATCTGCGGAGTGGGAAGAGATAGTAAACCAGAAGAAATACACAGGAATGAAGAAACTAGATTTTCAGACACCCATTTTCATTCAACCAATACAAAATCTAGGATACAGATGAACAATCTCCTAAAGCACAGCTTGCAGAAGTTGCCTGCTGAAAACACTAGGTCATTAGATATTCAGATACTTACGTGTGTACTACTCACACCGTGCATCCAATTGAATATCAATAGCTTCACATCCGCACAAACAACCTTGCAAATAAAAAAAGTGACCTGGAGAGAAGAAGGTAACATTCTTCATAGGAAACACAAGGTAAAAGAAATTGAGAAAGTCAAGATATCCAACATACCTATAGTCAACTAATGACCCATGGAATGGTTGGTCCAAAGGAAGTTAGCACCAATAGAATAGTTCCACTCAAACACACAATGGAAGTTAGCTAGTTGCAAAGCTTTTAATGCCTTGTCTTCTAGTAAAGACAGTGCTTCAACCGGATCCTCAGCCTTATTCACAAATTTCCTATACGCTAGGACACAACCGCCTATAAAATTCGTTGAAGTCAAGACGGAAAAAGAGAAACTTCAGATCAACATGTTGCTGTACAGGCAACTGAGAAATGAAATCCTCTTGCAACGATGAATACTCCTTTGCAATTGCATCCAGATCTTGTCCCATATTTCGAAGAAATTCCCCAGCTCGTTGTGTTAGGGCTTTCCTCCCCTCAGCAATCCAGGATCCTTGTTCTACAGACTTATCATTCACTTGCTTTCGTGATTTATTCTGGTCTCGAGAGGATTGGGAGGATTCTGTGATTCTGAAACAAACACACAACCAAATGTCAAACATGGCACTATTGTTTTGTTGTTGGGGTAGAGGGGTTGGATAGGTGGGGGTAGGTGTATGGATGAAAAAGTAAGATCAATACCTTGCTTGCAACTCATGAATACCTTCATACAGCCGATCTGCGCGGCTCCGAAAACGTAATATAAGATCAAAAATTACAAATAGTGACTTATAAAGGGACTGGGATAGCTCTCCCAGGAGAGACTTCTCCACAATGGAATGCAGATATTTCTCATGAGCTGCAAGTAGATCATCAAGATCCTTGGCTACTTCCATCTCACTTAAAAAGTTTGACCATGATATCTCCAAGACTTCAAACATTATATAATATTGCAAGTTGGAAATGAAGTGATTAATTTCAACCCAAAGAACCTGGCAGCGCCTCAATGTTGAAACTAACTGCATCTTTACTGCATGTTGCAATCTGGTAAAGGAATTAGAAGTAATGCAATTTGGTTTCATGGTCTTCCAGGCACCGGTAAGCGCATGTTCCACTCTTCTAAGCTTCCACAGAAAGTTAAAAATTCTCAAATACCTTGCCATCACAGACTCCGTGAACACAGTATCCAGTGGAACTCTTGCATCATATTCCAGTGAAAATACATCCCAACCCCTATCACCACTTTCATGCGGCATCATTTTAACCCTGAGCCTATCCAAAATGTCAGGATCATCATACTGAGCATTGGATGCCCTTATTGCAGTTTCCAGCAATCCCGAAAGTTTGAAGGAGCTTATAGTATTAGCTGGCTCAGAAAGTTCAGGCCCAACAATGTCCATTAGATACTGCACAAAATCACCTTGGCCAAGCAACAAATACCGCTTAATTGCTAGGCAGTGTTCTTTGAACTTGTACCTCCTGAAAATCACATCCAATAGATGCTTGTCAATCCTCTTTGAAGCTTCATCCACCAGGGACTCAAGGGTATCAGTTTCACCATATCCAAAACCACCTCTTCTCGCAGCTGCCCCAGTATCAGTTGCAGCCTCAGTTGCAGCATCAGCCCAACCGCGGTCCTCGCAACACACACGCAGAAAATTAATGGACTTGCCAGTCCTCAAGATCCTCTGCGCAAGAGAAGGCGAAATGAACAAAGGAAGCATGGCATCATGCAGCCTATACCCTTCTCTCCAAAGAGACTCAGCTTTCACAGGCTGACCGACAATGAAAAACTCATTAAAGATATCCTCCAACTCCCCTTCCAATACCCACCTCCTGACCATTTCAAACAGCGAAGAACACACACGCTGCAACAACCTCCTCATGAACTCATGAACCAGCGGATCCCCATGTTGAGCATGCAAATGAATCGCACCAGCCATTGCCCCGCCATGCAACACCCTGCACTTATCAACCAAATCAGCCATCAACCTCATCTTCACCATCGGCTCCGCAAGCCAGACAGCTAATCTCCTCAAGGAAAGATAATTCCCAGAACTCGCGGATTCCGAAACCAAAGGAATCGGGTTCGAAGACTGAGCCTCAAGCACTGCCAACAACTTGTAATACTCACTAAGCTCATCCTGCAAAGCAGAACAAAAAGCTTGCCCCACAGTCCCCACATCTTCCGCAGGAAACCTATCCATACTCTGCCATATGTACCCAGTAACCTTCTTAAATAAAGACCCCAATTCACAAAGCTTATGAACCATACTCCTAGTAGCTCTAGGAACCCTAATCGAATCCAACAACGCATAACAACTATTCCCGCTCTCAAATTTCACATACCTGCCGTCAACTCCTTGACAAGCATAGAGCACATCCCTAACCAAAACCTCCTCGGAGACCTCATTCTCCTCCTTAACCAAATTAACGAACTCGCGAAACGCAATGTCGCGGCGATTCTCGGGATCCTTGGAAACCAATAAAACACCGTTGTTCCAGCCCTTGGCGGTGTCGGAGAAAGCGAGATTGGGCAAGAGAAGAGGGGAATGGAAGTGGTGGTTGGTGGTGGTGGTGGTGTTGTGGCGATCCTGGGAAATGATTTTGAGGAGGTAGATAACGGCCCATTTGTTGTTAACGCTTTTGGCTTTGGAGGCGAATTTGGTGTATAGGTCGGCGAAGGAGAGAGCTTCGGCGGAGCGGCCTTGGGTAGCGAGGCGGCGCTTGATGGAGTCGGCGATGGCGGCGGCGTCGGGGGCGACGGAGGGGGTGAGGCGGCTGGAGAGGATGCGGAGGGCGTAGCGGAGGGAGTTTTGGAATTCGGGGGAGTTAGGGTTTGGAGGTGGGGAATTTGGGGGTAGGTTCTGAGAGAGTAAGCGGTGAACTAGTTCTTTCACCAGATCTGGAAGCTTCTGTTGGTCTTCTTCTTCCTCCATTGTGGGTGCAACTCAACTCCCACTGTGCAGGCTTTTCCTACACTTGGGAACTTTCTCTTTTTCAAAAATTAAAAATTAAAAAGGTTGTGAACGAGTGACGATGGGGAAAGAGTGCTTTTTTTATTTGTTGTGGGCGCGGAAATGAAATGCTCTCTTAGGTCCTTTATTTTTGAAATAGGCCTCTCAACAGTAACCTGCTCCAATTGCAACTGTCCAATTCCCATCTTCGTGTAATCTATATTTTTTCTTCGTAAGGGAGACCCATAAGATTTTATTTACGTTTATTTTTTTGTAATTAATGAACTTAGTTAACATTTTTTCATACAGAATCTATCAGGAATTGTTTCAAGGTCTGTTGTAGATTATCACTGATAGCTTTAATATAAAGTTCTATTTTGATAATTAAATTCCAAGTACTGGTAAACTAATTCATCATATTAATTATCCTGTTTACATTAACCAGTTAAATTCTCCCATTGCTCTATTTTTAGCTAAGGATACTTGGGACTGTATTTAAATTAGATTTCTCATTCATCAGCAAATTTGTGACCTTTTTCCTGGTATTATCCCTCCTAAGAACAATGCTGGCATGAACTCAGTTGTTTCAAATGAAGACAAAATCTCTCTCAAATTTGCTTACAATCTCATTCACAGTAATCAGAACCATTTTAGAGGTAAAAATCACACTTTTTTTTATCTCATTTGGAGTTGGGTTAGCCTTCCTAAGATCAAAACATTTTCCAGTAATACCTTCGTTATTATTTAACTTAAATAAATTCACTATTATATTATTATTCTTTTGATAATGACTTTATTATTTTTTAATGAGATAAAATAAATAAATTTCCTAACATGTATGTCCATAGTAAAATAAAGAAAATTAATTTTTGTAGATATTAATATTTAAAATTATTATCAATAGATTAAAAAATATACAAAGTTTTGAATTATCTGTAATTATATATTTTAAGATATGATAAAATTATAAAAAAAAAGTTAGTACAACATAAATTTCCAATTTAAACTAAAGATTGCTACTAATTAGTTTAAATAAATAAATGACACATGACATATTTAATATTTTTTAATTATTGGATGAAAGTTTGATATAAATAAATTTTAATTTTGTAAATACAAATATATTTATTTTTTATCTAATTAAAAAATAAAATATTATATATTAAAATTTTAAAAAAGTACTTTTTATACATTTCATATGAGCAAATTCAATCCAAGCTATATATATATATATAGTATCTTAAGAACATCAGTTAAAAATAAAAAATAATAATTTAAAATTTTTAATTAATTTTTGCTTATTGTAATTTTTAATAAACTTAGTGTGAATTTTAATAATATTTATTACAGTAAAAAAAAATACGGGCTAGTATTTTTTTTTCTCTCTTTACTATTGCAATGATGGCTCACTCAATTTCAGTTGACTCGTACATTGAAATGCATTACCATGAATGTATGAAGAAATGTACTCTGGCTTTGCCTTTTCGTGAGAATAAGGTGGTTGTGGCATGGTCCATCTAAAATGAAAGAATAATTCTACTTTTTTTTATGTTAATAATTTCATATAATTATTGAATAAAAATATTATTATATATTTTATATATTTTTAAGAAATTATATATAGTACTTATTTTATAACATGATAAGAAGATTATTGAAAAAATAAGTAAGAAGAAACAGCAAAGTTCAAAATTAAATTAACATTAAAATATTCCATTTTAAAAGTCGTCTTAGTTGACAAATAATGCGACAAATACAACTAAAAAAAATGGGGGGCTAAACAACTCTAGTTCACGAAGATTAATGTGATTAAAACAAGGGTTTTTAAATTTAAAATTTACTTATTTTGTTATAGCTCACGCATTAAAAATTAAGATTTTATCTCAACTTGTCGTTAAAGCTTAATAGATTTGATTAAAGTACGAGAAATAAATTTAGTTTGAATATATATATATATATATATATATATATATATATATATATATAATTACTCTGATCCATCTAAAATAAGATTTTTTTTCTTTTAAAAAAATTAAGATTGTTTAACTCCTTTTATTTTGAAGTAAGTTACACAACTCGGAAACAATTGTCAATTATTGTCCTTAGCGTAAAGTTGTTGATCCGACTTGTTTTTGTTTCAATTATTTTATTTACACAATGTTGAAAGCTATGCATCTGTTTGTTTCTTTTTTTCCTCATTTTTTCAAACCAACACATGGATGCAAGTGACCATACACTGTAATCTTTTATCATTTATGATGTAATTTGATTGGGGAAAAAACTCTCAACTGTTGCAGAGAGAATAAGACACTAGTTACATAAAACTCCTTAGATTGCACGATGCAACAACAAAAATAAAAGCTACAATTTTTGTAAACCAACAATAATTAGAATTAATCATGAATCAGGTTGAATTGAGCTAGACATAAAATAAAAACTAAAACAATTCATTTGTAGGGTAAATAAGTTGATGTATACTTATAATTTTTTTTTAATTGCGTGTTTCTAAAAATCAAAATAATATTGAAAGAAAAACCAATTTTTATTATATATATATATATATAGATATTATTTATTAAAATATTAATAATAAACTAAAGTAAAATAGAATAATCATGAATGTTTGGTTTAATTGATTTCACCTAGATTTTTACATAGAGAAAGAGAGGGAGGGGGATGTGATCAAACGAAAGTTGCGAAACTAATTAAATTTAATAAAATAATATTTTTATTTAAAATAAATTTTATAAATTAAATTATTAATTGTTATAATTTTGATATATTTTATAAAATATTAAATTAAACGATTAGATTAATAAGTTTTTTATTTCATAAAAATTATTGAAATATAACATCATTTAATCTGACCCATATCGGTATATATACAACTTCCTCATTTTTTTTATCATTTTTTCTATCTATTTTCTCTGATGATCTACTCACATGACTTTTTTTAATCATTATAGTGCAATTTAATTTTTAAATTACTATATTAGTATACATTTTAATGATTTTTTCATTAGGATAAATTGTGTATCAGAAGCACATCTTTCCTTTAAAGCACCGTAGAATTTTAATAATAGTTTACTTTAACTGCACCAGTCATTTTCTCCGCCACATCTTCTCTTTACTAGAAGCTAACAAAATCATCAAAGTCAGTTTTCCAAACACGACTTCTTTTAAATTTTCACACAAGTAGGCTTCATGATTTTGAAATCATAATTCACAATTACGACTTTTGTTTTTTAAAAAGTCAAAGCAATTCATTGTTTGACATCACAAACTCCAGAACTGTAAATTTTGTTCAAAATCACGACTCTTGAACTGTAAAAATAAAATACCATTAAATGAAAATAGAAACATGTTGAAAAATAATCCCACAGTAGTGGTTGTGGTAATTTGAAAAACAAATTGGTCTAGAATGGTAAATAACGCTAAAATGCAAGAAAAATGGTGGCAAGGGACATTGAAAATAAAAGGAAAAGAAGAACCCAAAAATGAAAAAGAAAAAGGTGTTTACTTTTTAAACGTCGCGTGCGGGAAGAGCCACTGGACCACCGTGTTGTCTTGGCAACGTATCGTTACCAACGAAACCAGACAACACGAAGGACCCAAAATTATTTTTTTATTTCACAGAACTCAAAAGGAAAAACAAATAGAAGAAAAAAGAAAAACATAAGAGAGATAAAGAACGAAAGAAACAGAGCACAATACAAGGAAATCCTGCGATTTCGAAGCAGAAGAAGGACAACAACAAACAACTTTGGTGGTCAGCATCCATATCGATACCAACAAGACACGCTTTTTTGTTCAATCTTCATAGCGGGGGGTAATTTCCGTAACTTCCGGAGCTCTTTGTTCGATGTGTTTCTCGTCTCTAGTTTCATTTTTTTTTTTAATGTTTTATGTTCTGTTTTCTTATGTGCCCGAATTGTTTGTGACACACACACAAATAAGGCTTGGAATTCTCAATTGGGTATCTGTTATTTGTTTATTATTTTATGTATTTTAAAATTTTCAAATCTTGTGATTTTTGTTTCCTCCCTCTGATTGGTGATGGTTTTGAACGTATATGTTCAGATTCGTCTGCATTTGCCTGTCATGTGCTTGTTTTTTATTGGACTATGGTTGGATATATGGGCATTGGTGGTGGTTGTTGTTGGAGAAAGTGAAATCTTAGTCTATGTTGTTAAATTGGTTGTTGTTTGAAATACATTTTTTTGGTTTATTCCAGTTTTTAATTGGTGGGATTGAGTAGGAAAAAGGTAGTACTTTCTGGCAAAGACATGTAGATTTGTGCTCTTAATTGTAAGTTCTGAATTTTTTTTTTGAATCTGTAATTTTCTCTGATCTTCCTTTAAATGGGGGAAGAAATAAGGGATGACGATCTCTGCCATGACATAGTTTTGTATAAAATTTAAGGCACTGGAACTGCAGTATGGCATTAAGAAGTAGAATTTGTATGCTTTAATGTTAGAAAACAAAGAACTAAGATGAGGGTAAATGTTAGTAAATAGTGAGGGATGGTCCTACTCAGGAATATGTCTGAAATTTTATTTGGGTTTGGAATTTCCTGGCCCGGGGGGGGGGAGAAGAAGTTATTGTTTACATTTATGATCTTTGAATTTTATAGTATGAGAAAATTGTCATTTATTGAGTAATATGTCCATGTCAGCATGTCTTGATAGTGGAAGGTTTGGTTGACTGGTTTGCATTTTGGAGTAACTGTAGCATGATCTTCTTTTTGTGTTTCAGACAACATATTTTCTTTTTGCGACTTCATGAATCTTGGCTGGTTCTGCTAAAAGAAAATTATTATTTGCTTGACGTTTACTTGAAATATTTAAGCTGTCAAATTTAAGTTAATCTAGTAACTGTTATATGCGAACGTGGCTTAACTTTCTCAAATTATCCTACAAGAACTCTATCTGAAAGAAAGATCACATATTAATTTGTATTGCATGTTTCTTTCTTCTGCTCCCTACTTTGTGCTAAAGAAGATCAAAATTTGACTATCATCAAATATTTAAGTTCTTATGCATTGACCATTTTACCATTTAACAATGTAGCATGCCTTAAAAGTAAGAGCTGTGGTTCCTAGTCCTTTGGAAAGAAATTCTGTAGTTCTGGGTTAGCAATGGCTCCCGGAGGCAGTGCTTTCAAAGAAGTTCTTGAATCTCATCTGATGTCTTCAGATTATGAATTAGGCAAAGCAAAATCTGAGGCCAAGAGTAACAGTACATTTGCAAAATCCAGTGTTGGGTTGAATGGAAAGAACGGGATTAGTTCAAATAATGATGTGTATGACTTACTTGGATGCCCTGTTTGCAAGAATTTAATGTATCCCCCAATTCACCAGGTGCAGTGCTTGCAATTTTTTATTTTGGGGTTCCATGTGTGTTTTTTCTATTGTATTGCATGATGCACACATGAAATAGATATCTGCATACAAATAGTGGCATTGTAATCTTTATCTCCATAATCCTTACAGGATGATTGCATTGGAAAGTAATATTGGTTGTTTACTTATCTTTCACTGTGAAGGCTGCACCATGCAGCTTAATGCCGGTGCATGTTGAACAATTTTAGTAACATTAATTTCTGGACGTTGTGGGATTAGCTTATTCATTAATCTTGAGTGAGAAACTGACTGGATAGATATAGTGAGCACTGGATAAACAAATTCAATATCTTGAAACCTTGAGCTTTTATGAAATTATCATAGTTATCCATTTGATATTTTTGTTATGTGAGTTACATGATAGTTAATCCATTAAAAGTTGCTTCACATCCATTGTTATAAAATTTTCTTATTACATACGTGACTATGTTGGGGACTTGGGGTATGTCAAAGAATAACTGATAGATGAAAAACCTTATCTATTTTGAGTTTGATTTGGATACCCTGCCCATCCTGAAAAAGGAAGGTCACGAATGAGACTTGCTGATTCTAAGCCGCCTATATTTATAAATATTGATTGAGATCCCAAGTCTAAGGTAGAGTTTGTATGGCTTATGCTAAGGAGAGTGAATTTTAATTGTGATTTAAACTCAAGCGGGGTAGGAAGGAGAAGTAAGAAAACATTTTTAAAGAAAGTAATTGTATAGACTTTAGCTGTTGCTAATTTAATTTTGTTGTTGTTGGACCTTTTAACAAAAGGCTATGTAATGTACGTCTAACCCTCATGCACTGTGCTCCCTATTCTAATGAGAGGACTGTTTATCTTAGATGGCTGTTAGAATCTACTGAAAGTCAATCATTTTTTTGGCTTCATATGTTTACTTTGAATTATCTTATCTTGTTATTTTCTTCTAAATTTCTAATATTTCGCTTATGGCCGCACTTGTTTGTTTCAGTGCCCAAATGGTCATACATTATGTTCCAATTGTAAAATTCAAGTCCATAATCTCTGCCCAACCTGTCACCATGATCTTGAGAACATAAGGTGTTTGGCGTTGGAGAAAGTGGCAGAATCTTTGGAGCTCCCTTGCAGATATCAGAGTCTAGGTTGTCATGATATATTCCCATATTATACTAAGCTTAAACATGAGCAAAATTGTGGATTTCGTCCATACAATTGTCCCTATGCCGGATCTGAGTGCTCTGTGATGGGTGACATTCCAACTCTCATTGCCCATCTCAAGGATGACCACAAGGTTGACATGCATGATGGATGCACCTTCAATCATCGATATGTTAAAGCAAATCCACATGAAGTTGAAAATGCCACATGGATGCTAACTGTAAGTTATTTAACTATTTCTCATTGATTGGCATTTTTACATGTTATTTTTGTTATTTAATCAGTAAATTCCAAGTCATACCTCTTAATATGCAACATTTAATTTTTATATGGCACATGAACATTCTTTATTTTTAAAATATACTTCTTCACTATTTTTAATTCTCAGCAAGTGATGCTGAAATTTGGTTTCTGAGAAGCAGCTCACTCTTTGATTAGCTTCTAAACATTTCTTTGAATCTAAACTGATATACGGATTCACCTTTTGTTGTCTGAATACATGTCTTAACAAATTTTGTTGTGACCTCGCGATGTTAATTTCTATATAGTATATGCCTAATAATATAAAATCCCCACTTAACATGTTGAAGGTTCTTGCTTGCAGGTTTTTAATAGTTTTGGAAGGCATTTCTGCTTGCACTTTGAGGCGTTCCAGCTTGGCACAGCTCCAGTTTATATGGCTTTTTTACGGTTTATGGGTGATGATAATGAGGCAAAGAAATTC
Organism: Abrus precatorius; assembly: GCF_003935025.1. NCBI lineage: Eukaryota > Viridiplantae > Streptophyta > Magnoliopsida > Fabales > Fabaceae > Abrus > Abrus precatorius. The sequence goes on along the minus strand of NW_020874373.1, from coordinate 9,613,829 downwards.
AGCTATAGCTTGGAAGTTGGTGCAAATGGCCGCAAACTTATATGGCAAGGAATTCCTAGGAGCATTCGTGATGATCATAGAAAAGTTCGAGATAGTCAAGATGGACTTATAATTCAGAGGAACCTAGCCCTTTATTTTTCTGGTGGTGATAGACAAGAATTGAAGTTAAGAATCACTGGTCGTATATGGAGAGAAGATTGAGAGATGTAAATATGGTAATGTTAGGTGTAACGATTGTTTTAAGGTTTTGGTGTCTGCTAAGAATGAAGCTCTAGTGCTCTATTTATCTCTCAGTAGATTCTCTTGCATTTCCACGCAGATTGTGTCTTAGTCTTGAGGGTTTCTTTCAATAAAGCCTTCAGTTTTCTTTCCTGTTATATTGAAAAATAAATACGTGCTTCTGAATGTTCGAAATCAAACTTTACATTGGTAAATTGAGGATACTATGAGATGTGGGTGAAATTCATGCATAAAAAGTTGTGTCATTTAAAGATTTTTTGTTTGTTTGGTGCGAAAACTAATCTTACGAGAAATAATTAAAGGAAAGAACACATCTTACGGTTACTTGCACCTATAAAGTGTAATAACACCTAAGATCCCTCCTTCAAAGAAAACATACATATATTGGCGAAAATCTTTCGAGAAAAGTGGCTTTGTAAAACTAGTTTAGAAAATATTTCTCTCTCTAGTTATAAATAATAGTGTAAAAAAATGATAATGCATTAGGCCAATGGGAATCGTTTGAATAAACACCATGGGACAGTGCCCTATGGTATAAAATTTTCAAATATCTAGGTTTTATAAGAAAATTATGGACTATAGGGCCGGTGGGAAATGCATGGACAAAAATTACTATATTGAATATTTTTTAAAAATGATAAAAAGTGAACACAAAAAAATAATAATTTAATTGCAGGCATATACAAACACTAACAGTATGCCACGTAGTCCTCCTTTTGCAATTATCGTACAACATAAAGATAATAAAAATGTCATTAATATGTGATAGAAGATATTGTATAAATTACTATTAATTCTAAATTATAAGTTTAACTTACCGAAGAAGTTTACTTTTACTATTTAATTTTTTTTTCTTATAAGAATTTATTAAAAAATTTATACTAGTTTATAGTGTATTCAGACAGCTACTGTAAACAAAATTAATAGTAATTTGCTTATATTAATTTGCGTATATTGAATTTAAATGAAGGTTAAAGAATGGCCGCTGATGGAATGAATCAAACATACTTTAAAAGCACTACTAATGTAATATCATAGTTATTATTAAAAATAAAGTAAAAATTATATTTAAAATATTTCAAAGTGAAACAATGAAACTTTTAAGAATGAAAATGTTATGAAAAAATATATATATATTTTCCTCGTGACTTAAATTCCCATTCCTGACTGTATGGATAAAAAAAACATTTTAAAAGTTAATTTGTTCTTATTAATTGAGCAAAGATTTTAAAAATAGATAAACTCACAAAATGGGGTTTTCTTTTTTAGTTATATCTTATCTAGACAGGTGTTGCTAAATTCTTGCATTTAATGTAAGGGAAAATGAGTTGACCAACATTTGATTTGCACGTTGTGTTTTGCTGTGAGATGAGAATTAACAACCAACGATAATGGCAGCATTAAAATAGTAGGCAATGAATGAAGGACGTGCATCGTGGAGGCACGTACACACAACACAACCCTTGCAAGGTTGGCGCACTCAACTTCTGGTTTCTCGGTTAAGCCCTTATTCACCCAACCGAAATTCCCGGGAAACACAACAACATGTGCTTTTGTTCCAAAACACAGCTTCATTACACCAACACACCCAATTCTTCCTCTTCCTCCTTCTCCTTCTGCTTCATTTCTGTTGTTTTATAATTAATATTTTCTTCTTAATATAATATATATATATATATATATATATATATATCCTTTTTCGTCTTCGGTTTATCCTCTCTGCCACTGTCCTACGTAATTAATCTCATTCAGCTTTGTGGTTTTGTCCGGTAACAGGTTAGCGATAATGTCTTTCATATGTTTCTTCATTTTCTTTTACTTGTAGACTTCGGTTTAAATTTTTAATGCTGTGGTCCTTGCAACATTAAACAATGTTGCTATGCTGGGTTAATTTTGTCTTGGCAACCATGCCAAAACACATTCATAATCCTGCATTCCCTTGAAGTCCATAAACAAGAAATTTATTGCTTTTTCAAATCTTAAAGAATTTTGGGTATTATAAACTCTATATTACTATTTAGTTTGCCTGCTGGTCCTATAGGAACAAATGATGAACTTTTTGTCGTGTGTTTATCTGTCTATTAATTGGAGAAACTAAAGAAAGAAGTAGCACGGAGTCCACCTTTTTTTTTTTTTTTTACAATAAGCCATGAATACTATTATTCTTCACAATTGAGGCGTTAGTTTTGTGACTGGACTTTGCCTTATTTTCATTTTATCTATTAAAAAGACATATTGTGGGTGGCAGTGAAATTGAATGCTAAATCATCAACACTTTTTGTGGTGGAAATTTTTTGATCCTTGAAATACTTTCAGGTGATTCATTGGGATATCGTTTACTGTGAATGGGTTATTGAGAGTGCAGCTAGGACTAGTTGAAGTATGTTGTGCTGCGGAGGTGCAGAGGAGGAGAGCAGCGGCCCCCCTGCAAACCAATACACTGCACCGCCTAGAGGGGGTATCACATACGGTGGTGGTGGAGGTAACTGTCTTATGTGGTTCCTTTTCTTTGTATTTGGCTAGAAAATTGGTGTATCAACTCTACTATTTTTGCTCTTTTTGTCAGAAGTTGTTTTTCGTAGTCTTGAGTTGTCACACAACAATTTAAAACCCGTGTAAGAATTGGATGGAATGGTTTTGTGAAAAATATGACTTAAAAGAGAAAGTTGCGCTGCCTTATTTTAGAAACAAGAGAATATGTAAGAATGAGAAAAGGGACAGTATAGAGAATGAGTATATAATTATGTTATTCTAAATCACCAAATTGTAAATGTCATTTTAACAAAAGGCAACATGTTTCAAATTTTCATTTTTTTTTCATACATTACAATGATCTAGAATCCAATCATTGACCCACTACATACCGTATATTGTCTTTCCTCTGCAAGATTATGAGTAATAATTTGATGCAGGCAATGATAGAGGAGAGCCAAGGGGCAATGTTGCGAAGAGTGGTGCCCCGCAGAAAATATTGCCAATTGAGATACCCTCTATACCATTGAATGAGTTAAATAGGTTAACAGATAACTTCGGTTCAAAAGCTTTTATTGGTGAAGGTTCCTATGGTCGGGTTTACTATGCAAAATTGAGTGATGGTACTGATGCTGCAATCAAGAAGCTGGACACCAGTTCTTCTCAAGAACCTGATACTGATTTCGCGGCTCAGGTGAGATTTTGATCTGAGATTGTAAATTTAGTGAAGCAATGTTTTGGCACATGGTGTTGTCACTATGCATTATTATGTCACTATGGATGGTGCAGTTGTCAGTTGTTTCAAGACTGAAGCATGACAATTTTGTGGAGTTGATTGGATATTGCCTTGAGCAAGATAACAAAATTTTGGTATATCAACATGCAAGTCTTGGTTCTTTGCATGACGTATTACATGGTAGGCCTAACAATAAAAAACTATTTAATAAAGAAATAGTTCTTGGTTCTTTGTCTGAACACTAACTAGGCTTTTGCTATTGCCAGGAAGGAAAGGTGTACAAGGGGCTGAACCTGGTCCAGTTTTAAGCTGGAATCAGAGAGCAAAAATTGCATTTGGTGCAGCAAAAGGACTTGAATTTCTTCATGAAAAGGTTCAGCCTTCTATAGTTCATCGAGATGTTAGATCCAGCAACGTCTTGCTGTTCAATGACTATGAGGCCAAGATAGCTGATTTCAGCTTGACAAATCAGTCTTCTGACACAGCAGCTCGGCTACATTCAACAAGAGTCTTAGGAACATTTGGCTATCATGCTCCAGAGTATGCCCTTAAAGAAACCTTCCTCATTGTTTAACATTCAATTTGAGATCCATTTTCCATTAACATGAAGCAGGCTTGATAACTGTTATATATAACTAGTAGACATAAGACTACTAACCTTGTATGCAAAATAAAATAAAAAAATTTGTATGTAGACACAACACAAATAAATATTGGAGCTTCATGTTGGCTAATCTTTGGCATTCCATCCAAAGGAAACACTATGCTTTGTGCACTTCAGAAATAATTTCATGTTACCACAAGTTCTGATTTTATTTTTAAAATGGTCACTTTCATCCTCAGGTATGCCATGACTGGGCAGATAACCCAGAAAAGCGATGTTTACAGTTTTGGCGTTGTGCTTTTAGAACTCTTGACAGGAAGAAAGCCAGTAGATCACACGATGCCCAAAGGGCAACAAAGTCTTGTAACTTGGGTATGTCTATTACCTTAATTGGTTTACTTTTCCATTATAGTCTACTCTATTGGTAACTTGTTTTGTTTTTAAACTATTTTAGGCTACTCCAAGGCTAAGTGAGGACAAAGTGAAACAATGTGTGGATCCTAAGCTAAACAATGACTATCCGCCAAAGGCTATTGCTAAGGTTTTTTACTCCTCCATTCTTTCACATTAGTTGAACTAAGTAGTATCCAAAATGCTTAGGACTGTGACTGATTATTTGATGTGGTTATGTAGTTGGCAGCTGTTACAGCGCTTTGTGTTCAGTATGAAGCTGACTTCAGACCAAACATGACGATTGTTGTCAAAGCGCTCCAGCCACTTCTCAATGCAAAACCGGCTGGTCCTGATTCTAATGCTTGACATTGTGATCTCGTCTAATATGCGGAGTAATAGATTTTTCTGCATTTTGTAACACTATGACGAAGTTGACTTGGTTTCATCGTTGTAGATATTGTATTATATGCTAAGCCAAAGTTCATTTGGTTTCCTTGCTCTCCTATTGAGTTGGAGAACGTTTGTTTGTACACATAATGAACGACGGAGAACAAATGAGAATCAAAGGTAAGAAAAGAAAATTCAAAGCCTTATGTTAGGCGAAAATATCTTCCATCCTTTTTATGCTAGTAATTGACTACTGATTGCAACAATAGTAGAATTTTTTTTGACAAGACTCTTCATTGCATTGCATATCCCTTATAATGTTAATTCATACGCATACGGTACACTCACATGCAAATACATTTTTTTCCTAATTTCTAATTATAAAATTGAGTTATAACTTTCACTACAATTTTATTCACATTCTCATTTTCTCTCTCTTTAATTGTGTGTATAAATATAATATAACGAAGCTAAGCAGTACAAAAACCCATAAAATTACGAATTCAAAATGAGTTAAAGAAAACTCTCACGACCTTACAAAGGAGAAGGAAAATAAAAAATACTTTCAAATGAAATTTCAACTAATAGATTGCATCGGTTTGGATATGTAATTTTTTTTTACCATTTATCATTTTCCGCACACATATAACTTTTATAAACTTCAATGTATCTATTTTGTCGTAAAATTTTCAAATTTCACCCTTTTTTAACCAGTTTTTTGTAAGATAAATTTTTATCATTTTCTATCCTATTTGACTATCTTTTAATTTTCTTCTTTATTACAGGTATTATATATATATATATATATATATATATATATATATATATATATATATATTATTCGACTAGTTTTTCCTTTTTTTTCATAATACTTTATAGCCTCTTTTATGTAATTTAGTGCCACCATAAAATTTTATGAACATTTCATTAACAACTCAATGACATTAATTAGAAAGATGAATTCATAATGTAATTTAATTAGTTGACATAATATCATCTAATTTTAAATTGTCACATCAACAAGATAATTGATTTTGTAACATGTATAATTTATTATAGCTTAGTAAGTATAAATATAAATAATTTTTAACTTTGTATTTTCCTTAATATATTAATAATTAATATAATTTAAATACTAATTACTAAAAATTAAAATAAGAATAAAAAAATATTTTATGTTATCACGAAGAACTATAGAACATTTTTTCTTAGTGAGAAGTCCTACGTAAAGAATTATTGTGAATATTATTTTTATTATAATTTTTAAAAATTATAATCTAAAATATATATATTAAAGACTACCTACCAATCAAATTTTCTTATACGGTATAAATATAATTAAATTAAAATATTTTTTTATAAAAATTAAAATTATTTTTAGTATTAATAATAAATATTTTTGTATATTAAATATAATTAAGTTAAAAATATAAAGATTTCATATCGAAAAAATACTATTGCAATAGAAAAACATGAAAAATTAATAAGTTTGCATATTTTTATGTTAGAGAGTAAATTACACTCTTAATACAAGTAAAGGGAAACTTAAAGTGCGTATTTTATAAAAAAAATTGATGATGTGACATCACGTGAGATAGGGTGAATTCACAAAGTATTTCATTATCTTGGATTAATACTAAAATATATATAATAAAGGAAAATTAGGAGGCATAAAATTTAAATTTAAATTAAAGGTTAAAATGCTAGTTAAATTTTAATTTAAAGGCTTAATATAACTTTAATCTCTATATTTTAGTTCATCTAAATAATTTTTTTTAAAGTTTTGGTCTTATATTTTAATAAATTATTATTTTTAAGTCCTTTTGTGATTTAATAAAAAAAATTGACAACACGTTAATGAACTAAATCAACAATGGAAATTAAAAATAAAAATTCATAAAAAAATAATTAAAATAAAAATTTGTAATATAAAGACTAAAAACATATTTCATCTAAACAGTCATATTGATTAATGTTAATCATTACAGCCCATTAGTATACTAAGTTAATAGAATATACAATTTGATCCTTCATTAAAAATACATTTGTAGGTATTTTTATAAATAAAAAAAAATTACAACTAAGCAACCTTAGTAGAGTGGTGTGCAATGGTGACATGAATTGTTTCATTTAAAAAAAAAAAGAGTTTAAAATAAGGAAACTTAATTTTTTTTTACACATACATGCGATCTTAATATAAATCTAAAAATTTATTTTTGAATTTATTTTTAAAGTAGTAATTAGATATGTTGGTTAACTTTTCTTTTATATAATTTTAAAGTTGTTTTTAAAAGTGAGTTAATTGATTCTTTGTTATTGTGAGTGGATGACTTTATTAATTATTATTATTTTAATATATTAACTTGATATTATTATTTAAATTTTATTTGTTAGGAAAACAAGTTTTTATATTGATTATTGATTATTTTAAAATTACTATGAAACATATTTTATTTAGTGACATAATTATATGTTTACAAGAACATGAGAAAAATTTGTGAAATTTTCGTGAGACAATCTTCACATTGATAGTTCTATAACATTTTAAAAGATAAGTGAAGTATGACGCATAACAATCATAACCATATATACAATGATATGACTACAAACTTATTAGATTTAATTAACAAAATTATGAAGGAGACACAAAATCTGCTAATAACATTGTTAGTGAAATGCACATATGATAAGTTCATTGAATATTTTGTACAATGCAATGGTTAAGCAAAAGCCCACATGAATAAAGGACACATATTATTCAAAGTTAACGGGTGCAATTAGAAAAAATCAAGAGGTTATGACTTTACATCAAGTTTGTAGGTATGACAAACAATAAGATTTGAAGTAGAGGAAGCATTTCACTCAATGACACAAAGTAAAGGTTAGAAATTGGTTGTGGTTTTGTGCAATCAATTTTATGAACGTGACATTTCAATTATATAAATTATTATTTTTGATAATTCTATCTAGCAAGTGTATTAGGTACTTTTAGCAAGTAATAAAATATAGAACTATGAGTTTCGAGTATCATTCACAAGGACTGATATAATCAATTACCAATTCACAAGATTAAAAACTATTTGAGCTAATTGAAATTTGATAAGGTTTGAATGTTTGAAACAAGAAAATAAAAGTACAATAAAATAGAAAGGAAATAGCAAACACATAAAGAATTTCAAAAAGAAGTTACTATTCAAATGAAGTTAGGTTTGATCCCACCTATTTTTTAATTGTAAAACTAATTGCGATCTAAATTCCTAAGTACCTTAATTGATTGATGATCAATTTCACTAAATTTCACTAGGTTAATTAAAGTTCAATTCCTTGACTCGATGATCCTAATATCTAATCAATTATCCTAATTCCTTAGGCATAAATCAATTAAATACTGCATTAAGAATGAAAAATTAATAGATCAAGAGATAATAAATGCTTATTCCTAAGATATCACAAATCTTGACATTCAATTCAAATCTTAGATGTTCACTCAACTTCCGTTGATATAAAATCTCTAAGTTCAATTCAATTAAATAGTTAATTTAAAAATTGCATTAAGGAATAAATAAATGTTCAATACAATCAAGAACCTAGAACTCATATCCACAATTAATTTACAATTTTCAAATAGGATCCATCAATCCCTAATAAAATAAATTCTGAACATGATTCTAAACAAATGATAGAAAGAAATAGTGGAAGATCTTCATGACTTCAAGTTCTAAGCTTAATTTCTCAAGAATTAAGTCTTGAAATTTGTCTCTAAACCTCTCTCACTCTATCTCTCTAATAGTGATAAATGAATGTTCAATACAGTCAAGAACCTAGAACTTATATCCACAATTAATTTATTACAAATAGGATCCATCAATCCCTAATAAAATAAATTTTGAATACAATTCTAAAAAATGATAGAAAGAAATAGTAGAAGAGAAAATGCAGAAGATCTTCATGACTTCAAGTTCTAAGCTTAATTTCTCAAGAATTAAGCCTTGAAATTTGTCCCCAAACCTCTCTCACTCTATCTCTCTAACAATGTGTAAAAGAAAAAGAAAAAAGCTCCTTTTAGTTTTGAGTTTAAGGCTATTTATAAGTTTATCACGCTTCTAGCATGATTACTTTTTGTGCGCAAAATATTTATGCGCAGGGTCTTTTCTCATAACAGCTTTTAGAACTTTCAATTTTGGTGCACAAAGTGTTTATGCACAGGCTCATTTTTCATAATAGCTTTTGAAACTTTCACTTTTGTGCTGAAAGTAATAAGACACAAGGTTACAACCAAAATTGCTCTCTGAAGTGATCACTTTCAATAACGAAAGTAATCACATTCAACTACCTAAAGCTCTGGAAGACTCATTTTTGTCACGCACAAGATTTTTGTCAATATTATTCTCTGGAACGCTCACTCTTGATATCTAGTGTGATCACACATAAGGTCTTACTCAATATTATTCTTTAGAAGACTCACTCTTGGCACCAAGAGTGATAATGGACAGGATATTTCTCATTCTAATAAGTCTTTGGAAGACTCACTTTAAGTGATAAGAGTGCTTACGCACACTATGTACCCTCTATAAAGTCCTTAGAGTAATCACTTTTTGTCTTCAAAAGTGAATACGTGTATGGTACACTCTCTTTAAAGCCTTTACAATGCACACTTTTGGTAGTAAAAATGACTACGCTCATCATATTTCACTCTCTAAGTCTTTGAAATGTTCAAATTCTAACAATTTGATTGATGATCATACCATTAATAGGTTGACGTAACTAAAGTAATATAAGAGTTAAGTTGATCAATTTATTGTTTAGACTTCCAATTAAAGAGTTGGATAACAATGATGTCATGATCAAAGAAAGTGGTTTATAGAGGCCCAATCCACAATTCTATTTCATCTTGTGCACTTGAATATTGCATTTACTGGTACCTACTAATCATATGAGTTGAGTAAATAGATAATAATATTTTTCGTTATTATAAAAATTATTAAAGTATTTAATTTATGATAAAAATTAACTACCTATATTTTATTTTAATTATAAAAATAAGTTTAAAAAAAAGATCGATTCTTAAATATTTATTTACTAAATTTTATTTATACTCTTATTTAAGTTAAATTATAAGTTTTTTTTATATATTTGACAATTTTTTTTAAGTTAGTCTATACATTAAAAAAATTACAATTTAGTCCTTAAATAAGTAAATATTTTTAAATTAATCTTTATAGTTTAAGCTTGTATTGATGATTTTTAGACTTTAAATGTAAGAGATCAAAATATAAAAAGATTCTCTTATAAGTACTAAAATGTAAATTTTAACTATTAAAAGTAATTTATAAATAAGTGTTTTTAACCTAAAATTTTTTAAAAAATAAGCTTGTAAAAAAAAATAAAGGTACCTGAAAGAAAACATTACAAAATTTTAGAAGATTAAAAACTTATATTTTTAAAAAATAAAATTATAAAATAAGAAAATATTAATTTTAATCCTTAAAATTAAGTTTAAACAACTAAATATAGTAAACTTTTATTAAAAAAATATTTATTATAATAATATTTTTTAATGAAAATTTTATAATTTGAGATATTTAAATTCAACTTTAAAGATTAAAATTAATAAAATTTATAAAATAAAGTAAATTTTTTTCCTTAGTCAAGAGACAAGATAGTGCCTATAATTAAAAAAATATGTTTTAATTCTTATGATTTTTTTAATGTTTTAGTCCCTCCGTCTAACACTATTAACACATATTAAATAACAAGAACTGATTAAAAAATATTTATTAATGTCGGAACTAAACTGTAATTTTTTATGTAGAAATTAAATTTATATTTTAACTTTCTTATTTGATATGATATTTGTAATAATAAATCATTTATTTAATATATTAGCTACCAATTTGACTATTAAATATCATAAACATTATTATAAAAGTTTAATTGTGGTACATTGTTATGGTAAATATTATTTACAATGTTCAATTATTACAAGACACAATATATATAACTTTCAAATTAATAACAATAATTCTTTTTAATACAACGATTTATAATTAAATGAAAATATATATTCTTATATTGTTGATATATTTTAATCAATTTTTTTAAACTATAATATAAATTTATCATATATATCTATATTTTATTATTAGTTTTAACAAAATAATTTTTTGTTTATTATAAAAACCACGGATGTAACCAGGGTATAGTGTTTTTGGCTGAGGGCCTAAATCCTTGTTGATAAGCAACATACAATGGGCTTTGTTGCTTTTGAGTTTTAACCGCGCCTTATAAGAGAGCAACCATTTTCTATTACCATTTCCATTTCAATTTACCAAAATACCAAATCCTTCTCTCCCTCATTTTCTCCACAAAACACATTCACACACGCAGTCGCTCACACCTCCAAATCTCATCGTCTCCGTCTTCATCCGCATCAATCAAAAACCCTTACCTCCATTATCTCTTTCTCTCGCACTCAATTCTCGCACCTCTTCGATCGCCGTTGCGTCTTCATTCCGCCCAATCCGTCTTTCGGTTCGGTTTCAATATAGCGATAACCATTTCGATCTATCTGGTATTGCCGGTTTCGTTTAATTAATCCATCCTTGTTTTTTTTCTCATCTGATTGAATTCAATTTCTCAGAATCGATTAAAATTGAAATGAACGGAGGAAGCATTGGCGAATGAATCTCGCGGAGTTTTGAAAAATGCCAGGATTAGCGCAAAGGAAAGAACAATTCACTAATGGTTCATCGACGCTGCCTTACTCACTTTCTGCCAATGGATTCTGGTCTAAGAATTCCGACGACGTTAGCTACAATCAGCTCCAGAAGGTACTGGATTCTTCTTTTATATTTTATAATTTTTTCAGTATTGATTTTTCGATTGCCGCTGGATCCCTTTTTTGTGTTGATTATTGTGTTAACAGTGATGATTTGATTGCCTTTATATTGGATCTTACAGTTGAAATAATTCTTTGATTAGTTTCTTGGGGATTGAATTTATCATTTCGGTGTCTTTGTGATTGATGAATGTCATTCAGTTTACTCTTTCATATCTTTACTTTTATGCTTTGTAAAATAACAAAACCTGATGTTAAATGGGGTTTCTAACATTTCTGTTTAATTTTTCTTTCGTTGTCGATTGAACAATGTTTACCAATTTTGCAAGCATTGCTTTCCTCAAGGTTGACATTGATGATACTTTGCTGGCTGAGGCAATGGGTTATTAATAAGAAATTCCCCTAACTTCAAAATTGTTTTTAAAATACGGGGATTGGACATGTGGCAGTGTCGGGCAGTATTGAATACTTGTACTTGTATCCTACATTCCTACCGTTTTCGCTTTTATTTATTTGTTTATTTAAATTTTAATACCAATTAGTATGGTACACCGCTAAAATGGGATAGATAATATTATTTTTGTTTCTGCAATGATTCAGTGTTGAGTTTTGAAACATTATTATCTCTATCTTAATTTTTAGGATTTATTTTGTGTTAATATTTCATTATTTTTATATGTTATACCCTTTCTACCTGTCATTTCCTCCTATGGTTTGAAAAAAATTTCTTATTCCCTTGTCTATTTTGCATTATATCTTTGTCCTTGTCATGTATGGCTTCCTTGCCTATCAATGATAGTGAGCAACTATCAAAATTATGGGAATAAGGGGGGAAAAAGGAAAGAGCATTGATTGGAATTGATATTAATTCATAGCAAAGGTTTTAAATTGTGTTTGAAGTCGTGGTTGTGGTTATATTGCAATTGAAAATATAGCAGGAAATTGTGGATAAATGCAGCGGATGCTATCGTATAGACCTAAATAATTGCAATATTATGGCTGCAATTGTGGTTGTAGGCCACAACTGAAAACTTTATTTCACAGAGATTGAGTATTGACCTAGGTCATGTTGATCTTGTTGTCTCAATAAAGTTGCTAGATGTGCATACCTTGTCTCTTATTGGTGTTTTACATTTGCAGTTCTGGAGTGAGCTGTCTTCACAGTCTCGGCAGAAACTTTTGAGGATAGACAAACAATCCCTTTTTGAGCAAGCTCGTAAAAATATGTACTGCTCCAGGTGCAATGGGTTGCTTCTAGAAGGTTTTTTGCAGATTGCCATGTATGGAAAATCTTTGCAACAGGAAGGAGTGGATGCTCACTTTCCTTGCAACAGACCTGGAGGTTTGAAAAAACAAAATAATGATGCATCAAGCATTATCAGTGGATGTCAAGATGAAATTCAAGATCCATCTGTCCATCCTTGGGGAGGTCTGACTACAGCACGTGATGGTTCATTAACACTTATGAACTGCTACTTGTATTCGAAGTCTCTGAAAGGACTGCAAATTGTAAGTGCTGCTCATACATATTGGATCCTTGTCCATTCTTTTCCCTCTTTGATAGCTAAACTTTTTTACACATTAGGTCTTTGATGGGGCACGTGCAAGGGAGCGGGAAAGAGAATTGCTTTATCCTGATGCCTGTGGTGGGGGAGGCCGTGGTTGGATTAGCCAAGGAGTAGTCAGTTATGGCAGAGGACATGGGACAAGAGAAACATGTGCCCTGCACACTGCCCGACTTTCGTGTGATACTCTAGTGGATTTTTGGTCAGCACTGGGAGAGGAGACTCGGCTTTCTCTTCTAAGAATGAAAGAAGAAGATTTTATTGAGAGGCTTATGTACAGGTGCCTATCTATTTGTGCATTCCTAGCACTGTGTTAAGCCTTAGATAAGTGAATATTGATATTAATAATAATATAAATGCTAATATTGAAATTAATCACACAGTTAAAATTGATATGCGAAGAATAAGAATAAGTAACATGCCTTTGAAAGGTTTAACATAAATTTCCTGAGTATAGCTTATCTTTGTGGGATCCAAGTTATCTATTTTGCATCCCTAAAGTGTTAGGTGGAAAATGAGAGAAAATAAAGATTTTGTGGGTTTGATATTTTTACCCTCTATATACAATTGATTTGTAATCGACTATATGTTGGATTCTAGGACAATTGATGCAAAAAATATGAACAGGGGTTTTTATCATAGCCATGAAGTTAAAAAAATGTTTTAGCAACATACTACAGAATACAGATGCAGTAAATGAAGAGTAAAAAATGGTGTATTAATGGAAAGGTTTGTGTTGCATAGTTCTTTTTGATAATGAGAAGTATTGTAGTGATTCATGGATTTTTAAGTTGAAAAATGAGAACATTGTCAAGGATAGGCTGTATGGGGGACAATTGCTTCTTATATGTGTATCAGTGGGGTGACGTGTCTTCAGTTCTTCTTTGTTGGATATGCCTATTTTCTGTCTGCTTTCATAAGCAGCCCCCAGGGTCAACCAAAGGATGAATCTATTTCTTGCCAGATCCATCTGATATTGAAGATTTTGGTCTAATCTTGTTTATAATAGTTTAGATATGGCTTGATTAAAAACCATTACCCAACATAGTTGCAGTTTGTGCTATTAGGTAAACATCATGATAACCGAAATAATTCAGACTGTTATAGATTTGTAGGACAACCTTTATTTATGGTAATGACCATATAGTAGTCAATAGCAGCTATGGCGGCCACTATTGCGGAGGTGCGGAGCAGAGCGGCTGGGTGCTGCAATTCCATCGCTGTTGCGTTGTGTTTTACTGTAACAGTTGTTACGCTGTGAATTGGGCAAAAAGCAGAGCAAATCCCAGCCCTAGAAGCAATTATTTCATCTTAGGGCAGAAGGACAATTTTTCCCTCCCTTTTTGAAAGTTGGAATGCTTTTTAAAGGGGACAATCTTGGGATTTTGTCCCCTTTTTATATGTCAAACAAGTGCAAAAGGGCAAGTTTGCCTCCCTTTCAAAAAGTTGGAATGCTTTTTAAAGGGAGAAATCTTGAGATTTCACCCCTTTTTTATATTTTTGAAAGTTGGAATGCTTCTCTGTCTCGAACCCTACCTCCTTTATTATCTTGTATTCTTGCTTTGTCCTCCATATCTAGCATAATTTTTTGGTGCAAGTCACCATTTCCAACCAAGTTTCGGTCATCTTTTTCATCTCCTGCAAAACCCAATTTATTTCTAACATGAGCAAAACATTTTTCGGTTGTCTTCTTTATGTCTAGTGTAACCCAAGCTATTTCTGATAAGATGTAGACTTTTTCTAATGATAGTGAGATATTTTTTTGGTGAAACCATTTGCATTAGAGTTTTTTTCCAGTGATTGAATGCTCTTTGATCTATTTTTCTTCCTTCTTTTGACTGTCTTCAAAATAGCAGTAATCCCGTTATAGCATTTTTTGGGGCGGCTGCTCTGTGCAGCTATTTGGGATTGACTACTATAACATTGACTTTAAGGTTCAGGCTATTGGATACAGGGGACATATGGATTGGATACACAAGTAATTTAGATAAGAAAAGATGATTTAGTTAGAGACAAGACAATTAAATACTTGGGACTTTGTGGACTATAGACATGGTCAATTAGATAAAAAACCATTATGCTGTATAAGAGTTGTTTTCACACAATTATTGAGGATAAATCAACAGGCAAGCTGTTGTTAGAATTGAAACAGACAGCATTCTCTGCTCAAATGGTGATTACTGATTTTTGTTGAGGTTTTAGACAATAATTTAGCCAACACATCAATGTTCACTGGCCTCTTTGTGATGGGGATGTTGTTTGTAAGAAGGTTTGTTGAAAGGTAAACACAATGGAGTGTGTGTAATATGATCTGTAATTAATGGAATTTGAGTTGAGAAAGACAAAGAAATAGGACAATGCTTCTGCACTTCCAGAGTGATTGCGACATAGGCACCTTGGTAGATTAGAATATTGACTTTATCTTTCTGATATCAATAGGAAAATATTGTAACAGATTCACTGCACTATTAGCTTTTTGCATGTCATTACCAGTTTTTTAACACTTTCTGTTAGTGTTTGTCTCTGGAGTCTAGAGTTCCATGGTCTTTCACAAAGGATATTCATGAAGCCTTATGTTCCATACTGTTTATTTAAAATTTCCCACATTGTATCTGGTGCTGGCTTGTTGTATCCTTGTACTTGGTTAGAGAACTTGCTGTTTTCTATAATCAAGTGGGTTGTTTTGCTATTAGAATTAGTGTGTCAGACTAGAGAAATAGATTTGTTTTTATTTTTGTCATTTATTTTCAACATTTTGTTCTAATACTCTTTCAGAAATACATAAAAGCAATGTTTACTCCTTTATTCCTAGTCTGATTGAATCTAGTTTGTCATCATTTGAAACTGTTTCTAAGCAGTATTATAGTATTTAGTGAGATTGTTCTTACCCTTTATACATCTACTTAAATGTACACTTTTAAGGAGATTCCAGGCTTTTGTTTTTACTAATGATTTACCATATCTATCAGGTTTGATAGCAAGAGATTTTGCAGAGATTGTAGAAGAAATGTTATTCGGGAATTCAAGGAACTAAAAGAACTAAAGCGCATGCGCAGAGAACCTCGTTGCACCAGCTGGTTTTGTGTTGCTGATTCAGCCTTTCAGTATGAGGTCTGACTTTCACATTTCTATCCTGTAAAATCTATGGTGATTGAGATTTCAGACGAAGAGTGTACCAAGTATCATTTGCATGACAAGATCGTTTTATCAAGTTACCATTGAGAACTAGAGTACAAGTTCTACCTTACACAACATCAATCCATTTGCTTTTGTTATTAGGTATCTGATGACTCAGTTCAAGCTGATTGGCGTCAGACATTTGCTGATGCTTCGGGAACCTATCATCACTTTGAGTGGGCTGTGGGGACAACTGAGGGAAAGAATGACATTTTAGAATTTGAAAATGTTGGATTGAATGGATGTGTTCAAGCCAGTGGCCTGGATCTTGCTGGTTTGAGTGCATGCTTCATCACCCTTCGAGCCTGGAGATTAGATGGACGCTGTACTGAACTTTCTGTTAAAGCTCATTCATTGAAGGGTCAACAGTGTGTACATTGCAGGTTAATTGTAGGAGATGGTTATGTTACAATGACAAAAGGGGAAAGTATTAGAAGATTCTTTGAGCATGCTGAAGAGGCAGAGGAAGAAGAGGTTATATAAGTGCACTAAGAAAATAGACCTCCTTGTTAATTATCCGTAGTTCATTTTATTTTGATAATTATTCATAATGAATTTCTCAGACTAAGTTTTATAATATATATTTTCAGGATGATGAATCAATTGACAAAGATGGGAATGAGCTTGATGGAGAATGCTCCCGTCCCCAAAAACATGCAAAAAGCCCCGAACTTGCTAGAGAATTTCTCCTTGATGCTGCTACTGTTATTTTTAAAGAACAGGCATGTTTAGCATTGATATTATTTTCTGCATCTATCTGTTTTGTTCTATTGCTGACTGTGTGTTATCCTGTCAGGTTGAAAAGGCTTTCAGAGAAGGAACAGCACGCCAAAATGCACACAGCATATTCGTTTGTCTTGCACTGAAATTGCTGGAGGAACGAGTGCATGTAGCATGCAAAGAAATCATTACATTAGAAAAGCAGGTCTTAGTTATTATGCCTTCAGGAAAAATGACTGTTGGGAATGGGGAAAAAGCTCTTGTTTCTATCTTGGAATTGCACTTCCTAAATCCCAATTATATGATTTTGTATACAGATGAAACTTCTTGAAGAAGAAGAAAAGGAAAAACGTGAAGAAGAAGAACGCAAGGAGAGGAGAAGGACAAAGGAAAGGGAGAAAAAACTTAGGAGGAAGGAAAGACTAAAAGGAAAAGAAAAAGATAAAGAGAAAAGGGGTTCTGAATCAAACGATGTTTTTTGTTCTCCTGAAATTTTGAAGGAAGAGCTGTCTGCAATTGCTAATGTGGAGCAAAATGATCATGTTAGCTGCAGGAATTCACTTACTGAAACAGATGAAAGTAATGTATTGAGGGATGATTCACCTCACATCCAAGATGATGAATTCTCCAGTGAATGTGGTACTTTGAAAGCACAAGACCTCTCTTATGATGAATGTGATGAAGAAATTTCAAATACAAAAGACGAGACAGGTCAGTCTTCAGTTGAACAATCAACGCTTTCTTATCGAAGACTAAGATGTAAGAAAGAATTTCAACTGGATATGCCTATGAAGTGGTCTGACAGACGCCGATATGCAGTTGCTTCAGAAAATGATGTGATGGTTGGCAGATCTGAGCCAAGGTATTATGGAGAAAGTTTTGTGACATCTTCCAGGGTAATCAATGGATTGAATAGGCAATCAAGAATAAATGTCCCTACAAAAGCCAATGGTCGAAATGTTGGTTCTAAGTATAATGAGAAGTTCTATAGTTCCAAGAATCGGGCAAATGACAGATGTGACATTCATTCTTGCAGTTGTAGCTCAAATAACGAATATAAGATAAGGATTGAGCAACATTCTTCTACAACTAGAGTTAGTCGGGAGACAAGAGATGAATCTGCAGATGCATTGAAGCAATTTTATCGTGGTAGTAAGAATAATCAATTAGACTATATGCATGATAGTAATGGAAGAACCAAAAGCAAAATCATCATGGGGAACTATCCAAACAGGGATTTGTTTCAATCAAGGAAAGTGTGGGAGCCTATGGAATCTCAAAAGAAATATCCTCGTAGTAGTTCAGACTCTGATGTTGTTTTGAGGTCCACTAAAGTTCAAGGAGTTCGGCCTGATGTAATCAAGTCATCTAGTGGAGAAGCAGTTGATTCAGGTGAAAATGATGATGAGGAATGTAATTCAAAAAGCTTAAGCAGAGTGAATGAAAGCCGTCATAATGATTTTCATGTAGAAGCTGAAGGTTCTTGTAGCTCTACAGATATTGCTTCTGAGGAACCTGGAATATGTCCAACTGGAAGCTCTGTCTTTAATAATTCTTCTGATCCCTCTCAGAGTAGCACTTTTAGTTCTGATAACTGCTCATCATGCTTAAGTGAGGGTGATAATAATACAACCTCATCAATCCGCGAAAATCCAGAATCATCGACCACATCAGATTCAGAAGATGTTAGCCAGCAATCTGAATTAAGAGACAGTTCAGCTTGCTTGGAAAATGTCTTGTCTGATTGTCATGAAGTTGCCACAGAGAACAATAACCAGAATGAAAATGGTGAGGGATTGGCAAGAAGTTCAAGCTCACTGATTGGTCCGTCTTTGGATGGTACAAGAAGTGAGGCATTGGGGAATCTTGCTGTTGAAATTTCCCAAAATTTTGATAATGGTTTTTCCACTGCTAATGTGTGTTCTCAACCTCAAAGAATACTCCCGCCCATGTCAAACCGAAATATACAATTTCCAGTGTTTCAAGTTCCTTCATCAATGAGTTATTTCCATCAAAATCCAGTTTCATGGCCGGCAGCTCCCACTAATGGGTTGATGCCCTTCCCGCATCCAAATCACTATTTATATACTGGCCCTCTTGGATATGGCTTAAATGAGGACCCGCGCTTCTGCTTGCAATATGGAGCCTTACAGCAACCTACGCCTTTATTCAACCCTGCTGTTCCAGTTTATCAGCCTGTTGCCAGAGCCAATATCTTAAATGCAGAGGAACAGACTCGAGTTTCCAAGCCAGCATCTTTGCAAGAGCATCTTAATGGATCTTTCGCAGAAAGGACTGCTCCAGCAGGAGCTATTTCCAAAAAATCCATGTTAAATGGAGAAGGTAGACATGATAATTCTGCCAAGTCACTAGAGAATAACAGTGACTTTTCCTTGTTTCATTTTGGAGGACCTGTAGCCCTTTCAACAAGTTCTAAACGGACACTTCCATCTTCAAATAGTGGTGCTGTTGGAGATTTTAGCTCAGAAAGTTCAGCAGATCACGTTGAAAAGGTCCATGCATGCAATAAGAAACAGACTACCATCATGGAGGAATACAACTTGTTTGCAGCAAGTAATAACTTAAGGTTTTCAATTTTCTAAAATGATAAAGTGAGAAGTATAAGGTGGCTGTTGTGGAATCCAGTCCCTAGCTTCACATATGGTAATGCAGATTTGAGTACCTTGTAATTTGATGAACAATAAGCTTCCTTCAGCAAATTCCAACTTAGCGTATAGTTTTTTTTTTATCAGTTAATTGTTGCCTAATTGTCTTTTATTTTTTTTATTTTTTGGGTGTAGGGAAAGATTGAGAGTGGTGGTATTTTAATGGTCCTTTCTTTTTTCCTTGTGCGTGTGAGGTCATAATCACCCTAAAGTTTCAATGAAGCATTTGTTCTTCGTAATTCTTTTTGTCATACTGAAACCAAAGCAGTCTCTATGGTGAAAGCTGTATTGGAGTTTTTGAGTTGACATTGTCATTATGATTAAAGCATTTGCTTGACTGAGGTTGTTATTTTTTCTTCAGATGGAAAGAATACATGCTGAATTCAAATTTAGTTCTTTTTCATGTGAATCTCACGATTTTGTCATGTAGAGACATGCAAAATTTGCAGGGACAGTGAAATTAGATGTGGAGATTTTATGTTTTATAGTGGTTACTAAAGGATGTAATGAGGAGAATGCTTGTATGATTTTAATCTTGAAAAAAGGAATTGAGAAAAGTTAAAGAAAAATTTTAGAGAAAATTATTAATAATTTCAGTCTTTTAAGTTATTTTTAAGCATATTAAAGTAGTATTTTTATAAAAATTATTATATTAGAGATAAAAAGTATAATAAATATTTTTTAAAATAAAATTTTACTATTATTATTTATTTGAACTTAATTTTAAGATTAAATTTTTGTAATTATTAAACAAGATTTCAAAGTAAATGATTTTTAAGAATTTAATTTTAAATCGACTTTAGTAGTGCTTGAACTTACTTTAATAGGTGATTTATATGGCTTAAATCAAAATAAATAAAATTATACAAAATATATTTATATCACAAATGAGTTAAAAAAAAATTTGATAATATTTTATTATTATTTTTAATTGCAAACCACTCTAACACATTCAGAATGAAAAGATAAAATTATAGCTAAGATTCCTCAGAAAGAGAGGAAGAAAGACCATTAACAAAGGCAACATACACAACACAATGACATTGAAAGCTAATAATGACGGTAAAAGATAATGTTACTTTAATATCAGATGATACTAAATAAAATTTGCTTAATTAGAAACCACAATAAAATGAGGGTCAAATTAAGATTAGTTCAACAAGTCAGCCCACTTAACTTGCTAAAAATGGTAGATCAAGCTGAATGTTTTGAATTTGTTGTTCTGTTCAGTCTACCTCATTTTAACTTGTCAAAATGTATGTTAATGATATGCCGAGATGGGTTAGTCTTTCTAACTAATTTTTAATTTTTAAAATATTTATTTATTAAATAAATGTTAATTTTTATTAATATAAAAGTACTTTCTAAATATTTCTTGTAATTTTTTGTGTGTTAATTTAGGTTGGTTGACTTATTACCTATTGGCCTACACTAGTCTTTGACATGCTAGCTTATTAGCCTACTAGTCTATCCTTAATTAGGTTAAACTACAAAATTTAGCTTATTTTTTAAACAGATTGGGATGGACTATCTCATTTTAACACTCCTGTCACAAAGCCACCAAATAGCAACACTAACATCAACCACAATATCAGCTACATCAATCACATAATGTCATTAAACTCCTTAAAAAAAATTCAAAAACCTAATTGATTAAAAAGTATTTTTTAATAATTTTGTCTAAAATTTTTTTGAATCTTTTTCAGACTCTCTTTCAACCAGAGTCATATAATCTACTCTTCTTACTAGTGTTTCCAAAGGTCTTCTCTATGATTGAACTACTTTAGTTAATTTTCAATCATCTTTTTCATTATAGATGTTAATCTAATATTCTTTTATATATTATCATTTTTTATCTTGTTCTTTTTTATGTATTCGGATATCTGCCTTAACATTCTCATTTTAGTTACTTTTACTTTCTTCTTGTATTGTTCTTTTAAAATTCAATATTCACAACCATATGAGATAATTTACTATATTATAATAGAATAAAATTTTCTTTCAGCTTAATAAATACTTTATAAATTTATAATCTACAATTAAATCAATTCTATAGTTAAAAATTTATTCTATACTAAACCAGAATAGAATTATATACATTTTCATTATAAAAAGAAGTAATTCAAACATATCTAAATAAATATTATGTTTATATATAAATCTTTACATTATTCCATTCCATTTAATTTTTTTCATATCACTCATTATTTAAGATCCTATTCACTTCTTTAGACTTTTATTAAATTAAATAATAGATTTGATTGTCTATTTGTAAATAACTTCTAAATTTTATTTTAACACACTAACTTATATTTTATGAGTAACATTTTCATTAATTTTTTCATTAATGCTAGATATTGTTGAAGAAATTCCATGACCCATCTGGGTTGAAATTTATCCTAAAGTCGAGCTCACTCTTCCTAGAGTCCAACATGTTTAATAACATTTTAAGTTTAATCCAACGTCTTAATGATTACGTACCGTACACTGTTCTGTTTTTACTGTACTAAGTATAGTATTCGGGAATTACCTAATAATTTGAATAAACTTCCAAATTCACTAGTGATTGATACATTAGCTTCTGAACAATTAAAATTGCATTCGTGGTTTTAACAAATACATAGGTCAGCTTCTTAACACAATCCTGTACATGGCATGTCAAATTAGTAATGCAAAGTAACTTTTTCTAACTTAAATTAAATTATTCAGTTGGTTTTAAATTAATTTCCCCTATTATGGAACAATGTTTGAGAAAAGGGACAAAAAATCCATAACTCTTCTTCCATGTTCCCCCTTGTCCTCGTTCTTCTTCTCTTGATTCATCTTCTTGCCCAATTCGTCTTCTCAAATATACAATAAGCGTAATTGCCTCACTAATTTCGTATTTTTCATCTCATCTCTAAGCCTAATCAACTCATCAATTTAAAGTTCTCACATCTCTAAGCCTAATTGCGCCATCAATTTAGACCTAGAACCTCCCACATGCTCCAATCTCAAAAACAAACCCATAAAAGTTCATCGTCAAAGAACCTCACCACTATCTTTCCATCAAAACCTCAAACAAAAGATGCACTTGTAACTTAAACTATACTCCAAAAGCCACACAAAAACTAGCATTGAAAAACACTAAAAGCCACCATCCTCCCCAAAGCCATGTTCTCACCAAAGAGAGCTTCCTTACTAAAAGGTCTTGATTTCACAGACCAAAAAGGAAAAAAAAAATGTAAACCCTCAGTCCTTTTTCATTCACAATGGAAGCAAATTTAAGTGGCATTGACACCGAAGCGCATCTTCAACCTTGTAATTGACCAAACCTAGATGTAGCATTCTCACCTCACCTCACCTCCAGAGCATATTTCCCAGCATTAGGAAAAGCAAATTCATCTCATTTGGGACCATTCCTTCCCTGTGAATCACAGATCATTAGAAGCACATCAAGCTAGAAACGGAATCAAAAACTCATAGCACCAACCCAACCATAAAATTAGAACTATCATCCTGTAATACAAGAAAACCCATCACCATCTTCAGAGCCCCAAATCAAATCATAAACCTTGCTCTATGATCAAACTAGAAGGAACTCTGGCAGAAAGCTAGTCACTGCATCATCCAGCCTTCAGGCTTCAACCACTAGAGCTAGTTGACCTCCTTAGTAAGATCCCAACACAAGGTCTAGCAAGCCACCACATCTCCGTGAATGTTGATAGCAGAACCAGTAACTTCTGTTGGTGGGGAAGAAGGTGGTGAATCGTGGTTTTTTATATGGATGTGTTTTGGTGGTGAGGATGCTGAGTCTTTACCATTGGGGATGGCAGTGCTTGATGATGAATCTTGGTGTTGGTTTGATTCGAGTTGAATGGAGAAAGGTGGTCTTGGTTGAGCTTTGTTAGACTAATGGAATGTTTGAAGTGGAATGGAAAATTCAACTTAGACACAAAAAACCTTCCAAATACCATGCAATGGATTTTACAAGTGAGGGAAAAACTCACCTATCGATCAAATTAAATTATTTTATAACTTTACCCAAAAAATTTAAGCTAACAGTCATAAAGCCAAACACCATATAGAAAGTCTGATCAAATTATGTATTCAAATGCACCCACTCTAGTTTTTAAGCCCCCGAGTAGATCAAAGCAGCTAAATAAAGGCCAGGTTCATCCACAAACTCAGCCACTTCAAAAGAATAAGCAGCTGCAACTCTTTGTAAAGATGTTTCATCAGGTAGGTCCGAAACTACTACTTCTGGGTACTGTTGTCGTTGTTGTTCTAATACTTGTCTTCCTTGGGTATGACTGATAATCACCCTTCCACCTACAGGTCAAATTCAAAATTAAATAGGAGAAAACATCTTGGGAGCACTGAGCTGAACTTCAAAATAGGCAAGCATAAGGTAAATAATGTATGGAGCACTAAAAGAATACATCAAGTTTTCTATGTGATAAAGTCAAGTGTAAATACAACTAGTAAAACAAAATCATATATTTAAAATTTATCATCTTATTTTAAAAAAGTCATAAGTAAATAACGAGCTTGTGTAAAAATAGGTTAGAAAACACAGCATGTAAGGAATGTTTTTCATGAAGCATATGGATTTAATGCAGAATTACTCAATGTTTCAAAAAAATAGTTAGAAGAAAAACATTATTCAACACTCATGAGAGGAAAATTTTGAGACACAGTGTGGGAACAAGTAAATAGAATGACAGCTCATATTTTAGAATGAAGTTCCCATCTAAAATATAAGAAAAAGTGTAATGCTTGCAAGGAATTCTTTTAAGGATTAATTAGATATTTAAAAAGTTAAAAGCAATTCTTAAAAAGTGGTTAATTTACGAAGTAAGTACTTCAACTATTTAAAAAATAGACCAGTATATAAAATGTTTTTAACTAGCATTTCTCAAAGTATAAATCCACAAACAACCGAAGCAGATTTGTTGTGTTTCTTACCATCCAATATGCAATGAAATGAACAGTAGCAACAGGAACCAACAAATTTTCATTACAACAGGAAACTAATTGAAGACTTGTCGAAATGGAAGAGAAAAAGCTCACCAGCTGAACATTTCTTAGCCAAAGACACCAGAATGTCATCAAGTTTGAATGGCAACGCAGGAAGAAAATAAAGAAAGACAACATCAAAAGGTGCCCATTTCTCCGGGACATACAAAATCTCTCCTTGCCAACACTTAACCTTATCATATTTCTCTTTGACACAAGCCAATATCAGAAGCGAATCATGTACAACAAACAGAGACTTGCAGGGTGTAGACCCCATCAAGAAATCTACAAACTCTTCAGACCCAGTTGAAACCAAAACACTCGAACTCTCTTCAACCTTCCCAGAAGATATAATTCGCTCGATGCTTCGCTTAAATTCCTCTTCCGGACCGGGTTCACCACTATCGAGCAGGGACCAATCCTTTTCAATAATTTCTGCAATGGGAACAAAAGATGCTGCCCCTTCAGGGATAGAAACTGGGGCATCAGTGTTTGAGTCTGTGGCTCGCAACAAAGTGGGTTTTGATGTCAGAGAAATGGGAGAGAGATTGAGACCATTGCCACAGAGAGTATGCGAAAAAGGTTGGTGTTTCGTTTGAAGAAGAGGATTGAACTTGCATACTGGTGGGCTTATAAGAACGAAGGAACCCAAAGAGAGTGAATTCATGGATGGAAGAAGCAAGCTTCAGAAGTTGAAGGGTAAAGTAATTTCAAACCAACGGTGGCACCGAAGTCGAAAAAACAAAATGGATTAGAGCAGAAGACAACTTAGGGTCTTGGGTCTTAGGTCTTAGGTCTGAGGTCACCCACTAATACGTTAAAATGAAAATGATAGTTTTGATTTATGTATTGTGGTGTATTGTTAAACAAATATTTCAATTTTTGTGGATAAAACTAATTTGTATTATTTTTTTATTAGCGAAGATTTTACACAACAAGTACTTTATCTTTAGAGTTATATAAACAAGACTAATTTCAAGTGAATAAATTATGTTAAATTCTTAATATAAATTACATTATGAATTTGAGTTTAATATATTATTAGTATAAAGTTTTATATCATTAAAATAATTATTTTTAAAAGTTAAAATTGTTTTTATTATATGAAAATTTATGCTTGAATAATAGTATACAAACTCTTCACAACTATTAGTATTTTAATTGAATTTTACATATATTATTTCAACATTTGCTTTAAGTTTTATATATTATTTAAAGCTTTTAAAATAATTTTTTAACCTTATATTATTATTTAGTATTTAGGAGTTCAAATTATTTTATTTTTCTAAAAATATATTATAATAAAGAGTTGAAAAATATTCCATAAAAAGAATACTATTATACCACATAATAAAATCCTCGACTCAAAATTAATGGTTATTTAATTGTTTTTCTTTTTATTAAATTTTTTGTAAACATTTTTTCTTTATGTTTAAATGTTTTAATGTTAATATTTTAGAACATCGGTTATTTCGTATAATCGCCATCTCTTCAAGCTTATTAGACGTTGGTTATTTTATCTTTTAGCCAGTGAATTTTTAGTGTACTAAATTAAAAGTTTAAAATAAATAATCTAAAATTTATTATATACATATTTTAAAATTTAATATTTTTAAAAAATATTATAATTATTAACAATGAATAAAATAAAATAAATAAAGTTTAAATTAAAAATGCACTAGAAAAAATCAAAATTTAAATTAACATTGAGTTAAAAGTAAAGTTTTAAAATAAAAAGAATCACTTGATATGATTAGAAACAAAACCAACTCCTTACAAATATTTCAATTTAAAAAATTATAAAAAGACTTCTATTTATATTTATACATATAAATCTTAAATAAAGTGAATTTGTCTATATGCATTCATGTTGGAATGTTTGTATATTCTAAGGCCCAAAACCCAAATCCAATAATCTTAGAACGTCAACGAGCTGCAACCTAATTGAGTTGGATCTTAAATTTGAGGTCCATTTAAACACAAATGTTTATACAGCTGACACTTGTCAGTTGTCACCAAGAATATAAGGGTTGAGAACCTTCTACGCTATGCTGGACTCACCACAGGAATTAATATATTTCAGAGCGATTTTCTCTCAACGATGTATAAATTGTTGAGAGATATTTATATTGTAGCAATATTTATAAATGGTTGTTATATAATATCTATTTTCTTAATAATGCAATAAGTAATAAAAAATAAATTTATCTCAGTCAACTCTACTTAACTCATTATATAAATTTTTTAAAGTCTTATAATTAATAAATTTACTTAAATTCTAAGGTCCAATATAAGTAAAAAAACATTTAAGTTAAAGAGTAATTAATAACTATTACGTGATTTGGATATAATATTTATTAATTGTATTTAAATAAATTTTAAAATTATATTTTAAATCATTTTTAAAAAATAAAAACATATTATTTTTAAATTATATTAAAAAATTATCATAAAAAATAATTTCAAATATAATTATGTTAAAAAATACTATAAAATTAAATTAAATTAAATTTAACTTTGCCTTTTATATTTATCTAATTTTTAAATCAAATTTAATATGGTGTGTTAATGATTTATTATTATAAAAAGAAAATTTTATAAAATGTCATTAAAATAACAATAATTAATGATACAAATATAAATTAAGTTTATATATGATATAGTTAATTTTTTATATAAATATAAATATATAAAACTTTAAATAATTATTTTTAATAAATTTTACATAGACGTATAGATATAAATAGATTTGTTTGTTAAAAAATTGTAAAAAAATTAAAAAAAATTGTTAATATATATTTAAAATTTAATAATTAATAAATATTTATATAAATAAAAAATAAGTTAAAAATTAAATTATTATTTAATTTATCAATTTTTATGTAATATATAAATATGTGTTTTAATTTATTTTATATTTTTTATGTTATATTAATATTATAGTATTGTGAAATAAATTAAGTATTTAATAATTATTTTATTTTCTTTATATATATATAGCATTGAGTTTAAAAGTTTATATTAAGCTTTTAAGATAAAAGTTTAGAAGCACAAGTTATTTTAATTTAAAAAAATATTCTATAAAATTAAGATAAAACAAAAGTTAAATTTGTAAATATTTATTTTTTTGTTAAGCATCAACATTTTATATTTTTATTAAAGATAAAATCAGAGTACAATGGGTACTTTAATCCATTACATTTTTAAAAGGAATTAATAATACACGTGAAGAGATTATTAATTCAATTCATATATACAATCGAGTTTTTCAAAAGTTCTAATGTAAGCTACTTTTAAGAATGATACTCAATAAAATTAAACATTTCACTGACATTTAGCATGCCGTTATTAAAGAGAATATTATTCTACTGAAGTCAAATTATCCATATTATTGCAAATCACACCATTACAACTCCCTTGCAATGACTCATGCAAATTTTCAGGTAAATATATATAGACACCAAACTATTTGAATACCATGTACTATAGTGTCATAGAAATACTGCAATGCCAAAAAAAAAAAAAAGGTAAAGTAAATCCTCATCTTTGGTATCACAAAACCCACAAGTGTTTGATGGAATTGTCAAATCGCATTTAGTCAAATTTCTTTGCACCGAAGCTGCATTAAGCAACAAATGCCACATGAATATCACTACTTTTTTTGAGTGCACTGACCTTCCAAATTTTGAGTAATGTTTGCACTAAACACAACTCCAAACCACTGCTTGCAGTAAAGAAATTATAAATGTAGAGATAAGGGGATTGAATACTTTATTCTTTATTACCATTACATTTTTACATCAACATGTCATTCACATTTTCTCTTGGTTTTTTCCCTTCCACAATCTCACACAAATATTTTAAATCCTTCTCCTATGAAAATAATTGTCTTCTCCAATAAATTTTTCATACCCATTGGCTCATTTCAAATCGTCTATTGTTCACCACTTGTGCCTCCTTATTAGTTACTATTGAAAATAGCCTTGGATATGAATTCACTAATGCAATATTTCTCACCCATTTATTCCTCCAAAAAAACTAAAGAAATAATCATTGCTAAGAACTCATGTAACATTAGAATTTATCCATCTATTAGCTTACTTACAAACCCACATCACATCCCTCCACCAATCTGAAATATTATGAGTCACCTTCAAAGAAACTAATATAACAACATATGAACCATGCCACGCCTGTAGCACATTATGACATAATGAATTTGAAAATTTCAAATCTCTACAAACTCATTTACCCAACAAGCTTCAATTAAACTATTTTACATTTCTCACCAAAACCACCCTTATTCTTTGACATGCATATTCTTTCTCATTTAACCCAAGTTATTTTTTACGATTCTTTCACGCCACTTCAAAGAAACTGATGTTGAATAATCTTCACCACTTCCTTGATGACACTCAGTGACATTTTTCAAAAAGATAAATAATGTATTAGAAGACTATTTAGAACAACATTAAGTAGTGTTATTCTACCCCCAATAGAAATGTATTTGTGCTTCCAAGATGTTAGTTTGCGTCTAAGCACCTTAATAAGTTTTTGTCAAGCACGTCTTCTTTCCAATTTATCGCTAAGATAGATGCCTAAATAAAGAAAAGACAAAGATTCTACCTTGCAATTTAGAAAGCAATATCTAGAAAGTCGTTTGTCACATTGACCCCTACAATACAACTTTTATGAAATTAACTTTAAGCTCATATATAAGCTCAAAGTTATGTAGAATAATCTTTGTCGTCCACAAATTTCGCTCAGTAGCTTTGCCTATAATTAAAGTATTATCTGCAAATTGTAACAATGAGATTTTAGGTTCATCATTAACTTTGACTCCCAAAAAAAGTCCTTTTGATATGACACTCCTCATCAATTCTCCCAAATCTTCTGTTGCCAATAAAAATAAGAAAAGAGATAAATGATCGTCTTGTTTAAGGCCTCTACTAATCGTCACTTTCTCCATGGAGCTCTAATTTACTAAGAACGATGAATGACCACCACATATATATACAAGTCTCTATTCACTTTACCTACTTCTTTACAAAGTCAAACTTTCATAGCATATATAACATAATTTCAATTTACTGAACCATACAATTTTTCATAATCTACTTTTAACACAAAATATTTTCTTTTAACTCTTAGCATAATCCACCACCTCGTTGACAACAAATACACTATCTAACATGTTTCTTCCTTATATGAATACTGATTGTTGCTAATTTATTATGCCTACTAATATATCCCGCATTTTATTTGCAAGCATATTTATTAATTTTTACTATATTTACAAGTTACTTTTTGTATCCATAAATTTATTATGCTTGCTAACATGTCCTGCAATTTATTTGTAAGTATTTTATATCTACATTTCTCAAGATGGTAACATTCTTTTTATATATATATATATTAATTTTTATTTAATCGACTCAATGAATTTAGTCGATGTTACTTTTTGTTATTAACTTTATGTGTTTATTATAACTTTATTTATTGAACATGAGATGTTTGTACAAATTACATTAAAAATATGATTTTCACAAATAAAATAAAATAAAATATTTAATATTTTTAATAATTTTATAAAAGTAAATTAAAAAAGTAATAATATAAAAATACTAGAACATGAAAATTTTATAATTAATACTTAAAAAATGCGCTAAAACTTATTTTTAGCCTTTTGACACAAAAATTGATATAATTATTTAATATTTATCAATAGTATAGTTTAAAATTAAATAAATATGTAACTTAATTTAAGAATAAATTATTATATTTTATTTAATAGTATTTAATAACAATAATTATTATAAATATTTAATATTATAAAAAAATATTTTTTAAACAATTTATTTATTTACAAGTTTATATTAAAAAATATATTATGTAAAATAAATATTTTTAATAAATTATTTTATAAGATAGTATATGATTATTTTATAAATAGGGAACTAAAATAATTTTCTTAAAAGATAATTGATTCATAAATTAGCTCTTATCCTATTTAATAACGTGGACTTTTTACCTTATAAACTTTTTATATAATAAATTTTTTAACTTTATAGACTTTTGAACCTTAACTCACTCACGTGAATTAAAACAGACCAATTTGACAACTTTAAATTTATTTTAATAACTTTATTATTGCAAATAATAATAGTATTGTAATTGTATAAAGTATACAATCAAATGCCTAATTAAACATATTATGTGTCAAACTTTAAAAAAAAAACATTTCAATATGTTTATTTTTATCATGAATTTTATTAACTTAACTGTTTAATTACAATTATTGTAAAATAAATTGAATCTATAAAATTTTACATAATTTAAATATGAATTATTATTATTATTATTTTATTGTTATTTTTTTGGATTTTCCATCCACTTTCAAAATATTTTAATGAATGACATTTTATTCACAAATATAAGTCAATAACTCATATCTAATATCATACCAATTATGGATTGATAAATTTAACACTTTTTGCAATGTTTACTGCAGGTGAACATCCAAAACATCTCTAACAAACAACTTTATATTATTACAAGTGATTTTATATTATGCCTTTAAAATGATATACTTAAAGCATAAATTTTAAATAGATATTATTTAAAATAAATTTTTTTATATCATTATTTTAATGATAGCTAGTTTCTAAATATTTTATAACAATTAATTTTAATTAAATAAATTTGAATGTTAATTAAAATAATTAATGAAATTGAAAAATTCATTTAATTACATAATTAATTAAAGGAATACTAACTTATTTTATATAAAAATATATAATGCATGTATTATAAAATGACCAAAGTAAGCGGTTATACGTGTAAAAAGACGTATACATGTTTTATTCCATTTTTCAAAAAAGAGAATTTAAATTTATAAAATGTCCAACATTTCGCTTTTATACATAATAATGTACTCTAGCTATATATATATAAAAGTAACTTTATTTGTTTTATTTTAAGAAAAAAATATTTTTTTTGTTTTCTTTAAAAAGGATCAAAGTCTTAAAATAAAATTAAAATTTATGAATTAATTTTTTAAATAAATTAATTTTTTAATTAAATTTTATTTTAATATGTAATTTATTTTGTTTTATTGTTTTTATAAATTTATAATATTTTTAATTCTGTAAATAATAATAAAACTAAAAAATTGTCAATTTTTTTAATAATGCATCCTCTCCTAATTTCTTGAAGTTACAATTATTATTATATTTTTTAATTTTCTTTCAGTGATAACATCAATGATGAAATGAATTCAAAATATTATAAAAAAATTTTATTTTATAATTTTTATTAAATATTCCATTCTTAGTTATTTATTTGTTTTATTTATGTGTTTATTATTACCATTATTGTTATTTCATCTATATATAGACTGTAGAGTAATATAATTTGATTTATACTTATATTTATTTCATAATTGGTAAAATACAGTTTATTTTAAGATTATAAAACAAATAAATAAATAAATAAAATTTATAAAATAATTTATAATATTAATGTATAATTTTTTTTTATCATCATGTATTTTGAATTATTAAAACTTATATATATTAATATTACTTTAAGTCTTATCTACTATCAATATGTTTAAAAATTAAATTAAATTTCTAAAATTAATTAATTATATAATTATTTTATTTAACTAAAATTTATAATTTAAAATATTTTTTTATTAAATTATTAAATAACATTAAATTTTTAAAACTTATGATATTTATCTCCAATTAATTATATATTTTATTAGTTTAAGTATATTTTCTTTAATATTTAATTAATTAATTAAAATATACTCTCTTAAATATTTTTCTATTTTATTATCAAATATAATTAATTAATTAAATTAAGACTATTTTATTTTATTAATGCAATGATTTATAATATTAATGTGTATCATTCATACTTTTATGCATGATAAATCATTGAAACTTATGTGTACCTAGATTACTTAAAGACTCACACAATACATAAATATTTTAAAAATTAAAGTACATTTTATTTTTAACTTGTTAAATACTCATTTTATTAACAAAAATATATTATTTTAAATATTTATTTCTTTAATTATAATTAATACAAATTTATCTTAAATCATATTTTTATTTTTAAATTAATTAAAATTTAATAAAAATATATTCTTTTAGATATTTCTTTCTTTTAATTAACAAAAGATAATTTATTAATTTATTAACTAAAATAAAATTAAGTCACTAAATTAAGTTTAATAATTTGTAATGTCAATGTGTAAGGTATTTACTCGTATATACTATAAATTGTAGAAAATATTTATATATCAACATTACTTTGAGCCTTATATAATAAAAATTATTAAGTTATATTACAACTTATTTCATTAAATAATTATCTTTACTAAGTAATTTAAATATATATTTCTTTTTAAATAATTCTCTTTTTTAAAAATAAATTAATTTTATATTGTACAAATCTTAAGTTATATTTTTAACACTTTAATAAATTAAATAACTAAATATTTGATTATTTAAATTTATTTCACTGTTTTACTATACAATATTTTGTGATACAAATATATGATTTACATTGTCTTTTCACTCATGAATAAGTTAGAAGAAATTTATGTATATTTTATGCTATATAAAAATTTTTTCAATATTAAATTTTAAATTAAAATATATATTCAAATATTTTTCATAAGTTAAAATATCTTATATTAATTAGTACATTATTTTGCATCAATTTACAATGTGGATATATGATTTTCTTTCAATTTTTGTATTGTTTATCATAAAATAACATGTATAATTGCACTATTTTTTATTTTAAAAAATATAATTTTATTTTTAAAAATAAAAATAATATTAAAATAATTTTTTTAAAAATATTATAAATTTCAAATAAAAAATTTGTTTATCCAACTTTTTTATATAAAATTACGTGATTTTGAGTTTTTTTTAAATAAAATATTTTCTTTTCTAGAATATTAATTATTTTAGTAAATAAATTATTTTCATTTGAAAGTAAAAATAGAAAAAATTATTATTAAAGGATTAAACAAATATTTTTAAAATTATAATAAGCTTATATGATTAATTTTAGATAACTATTATTTAGTATTAATACCTTCTATTTACGTAAATGACTATTAAATTTTTTAATAATCTTTTATTTTTAAAAAAATATTTATTTATAAAATCATTTAAAAAAAAAAAAAACTTTCTTTAGTCTCTTATAACCTATGGTTACGACAATAATACAAAATCAAGTAGTTGATGTGTTTAAATTTTCATAAAAAATAATAAAATAAAAAATACGTTATTTAATATACGAGATGCTTTAAACGATAAAATTATTTTTATTAGTCAATCCAAATATTATAAATAATTTTTTAATGTAAGATAATTTTATTATATTTTTTATGATATATGAATCTATTGTTATTTAACATTTTTTCTGTTTAATACTTAAATTATTAATTGCTTCAAAATTTCATTTTATGATATATATATATATATATATATATATTTATATTTATACTTTCTTTTATTTTTATTAATATTTTGAATAATCATTTCAGCTTTATTTACTTTAATTTTTTTTTTGTATTCAAATATTTCTTTTTGAGTCAAATCTTAATTACATGTAGTTTATTTTTATTTTTTAAATCCTACAAACAAAATTTTTAATTTTTTTATTTAAAGTAACAATATACACTTACAACATACGAAAAAGTCATCCAATTGTTTCGATACCGTGTGGTCCCAGCTGCTTATATCGTTAATGATAAATTCTTAATCATAAATTATATTATTCATATAATTTCCACCTATTCTTTATTTTTTTATTTGTCAATTCTTTCAAAATTCAATAAAAATGTACTGGCTAATTCAATATGTCTTATACAATCAATTATCAATTAAAATATTATTAAAAGCTATTGACTCTTGCAATAATTCATTTAAAAAGCATGTATAAAATATTATTTAATTAGTTGAAAATAATTTTGTTTTGTTCCACTCTCACTTCCTTTTTTTCCCCCTTTGTTATATATTTTTTAAGGCCGTGAACTTTTGTGGGAAACATTTTTCACATGATATTTTCATTCTTTTAGAATTTATACTAGTAAGATCCTGTGCATTACTGAAAAATTTCAAAGTTTTCTTTTGTAACTAACAGTTAATAATGATGAACAAATGCACGTCAGAAAAGAATTGTGATTTTGTTTGGGTGCAATCATGCGTTTGATCACAGAATCTAAGTCATGTCCCATTGATATTGATCATGCATCATGTTTTAATAAAAAGTTTTTAGTTACCATTGGAGGGAAGTAGAGGATATTCGAATAGATCGGCTTTTTTTTTTCTCCATTATAAGAAACTAAACATTTTTAATTACTAAAGGAGATATATTGAACAGACATTTTTTTTCTTACAAATAATATTTATTAATTTTGATTTTTTTCGATAAAAAATATCAAATCTCATTCAACACGTCTTATCTCTCTTTTTATTAGATTGTATCATCTGTTATATATTATCATTTCTCTCCTATCTTTTTCTTTCCCTGTTCAAGTACATGTACGTATACGAACTATTTTCCTAATGTTTTAGTAGGTATCATACTACCCATGCTCTCAAAATTACAAAGAAAGCGGTGGAAAGGCTGGTTAGCTGAAATTTCTATAATTTAATAATACATTAATTATAATTTTTAACTCAACTCAACTATGTTTGGAATCCTTTTATTTTTATTTGAAATTGCCA
The DNA here is from genome assembly GCF_003935025.1 of Abrus precatorius. Lineage (NCBI taxonomy): Eukaryota > Viridiplantae > Streptophyta > Magnoliopsida > Fabales > Fabaceae > Abrus > Abrus precatorius. The sequence goes on along the minus strand of NW_020874373.1, from coordinate 9,578,273 downwards.
ATCCTTTTCTGCTTGCAGTTTGTCTACAAAGATCAAACGCTAAACTTTCTTCACTTATATTCATTTTTGTTTCATGTCTCTTTCTAGCTATCACAACTTGGCGTCATTTACTTAGGGCGGCATTGCGAGAGTCACTCCAAATTTAATGCAATAATAAAGTTTTTATGTTGAAGCTCATAATTAGTCTTGTTGATTTCCTCAACAAAATCAAAATGCTGCGCTTGGGAAGGGCTTCTTCTTCTGCTGAGATATGAACTTCTGATGAATCCGCCAGAAGCATGAGTTGTTCATTACATTCGCGATCTGCCAATTCAGATGCACAACATGTACATGAAAATGCTAGATGAAAAGGAGAGGGAAACCGCATTTTCTCGCATACTTCAATGATCAGACTCAAGTTGATTTGGAAATGCGCCCTACTTCTGTACTTCGAACAAGGTGACGAAGGACGCGCTGATTCAACACAACATGTCTGGATTCTCGTTAAATTCTTAAAAATCCACATTATCTGGAAGTTAAACTTGAGTTCAAAGTATATAAAATCCAGAACCAAACACGTGGTTATGTTAAGATTGATCGGACTCATCATTATTATGTGAGTCCTGCTCCTTATGGCCAATCTTTACTGTGTTTCATGAAGTAGCTGAAATGCTCCTATGGTGTTGGTGGGTGACAGCTTTCTCAAGGCTTTTGTTACCTGTGAGAGTGATGCTTATCAATAAGTGGGGATGCTCTGTGGAGGAAGGGTACCACCAAAATCACTTTTGGGCTGGACTGGACTTCAAGCTGTGATACTAAAAAATTAAATGACCTCTCTTCTATACAAGTTTATATAATATCTGTAAGAGAAAGCCAGCAACACTCTTTCTAATATGTATAACAGTGTGTAAGTGAGTATACTTGTTGCTAGCATTAATTCTGTTGTATGCATTGATGTTGACGTAGTTAGCCCTTGATGGGTTAGTTGCACTATCAAGTGGCTAATGAAATAAAGATGCAAACGTGTAAATGTACTGTTGCTGACGGTGGCAAAATGGTACATCGTTTGGGTTCGGGAATTCAACGAATTAAAAGGACGTTCCTCGTGGAACACTATCTATAGCTTTTGTAGCTGATCGCAGTAATATACTGCATGCATGTGTGTCCTAGGTAGTCGGGCGTAATTGCAGAAGCTCGTTTATCCGCCAACAAAATCTTGTACGTGTAATTCAGGGATTTATGTTTTAGAAATAAAATAAAATAAATATATGTATATATATATATATATATAGAGAGAGAGAGAGAGAGGGAGAGAGAGGGAGAGAAAGAGAGAGAGGGAGAGGGAGAGAAAGAGAGAGAGAGAGAGAGAGTATTTTTGTGATGTGTATATCAACTTTTTATTATTGAAAATGAAACTATTATATTAATGTGTAAAATGGAAGTGTTTATTTATCTAGTTAATTAATGGATCTCTCTTCGATCTGTCTAGTGGTTAATTAAATGTGTAAGAGACTAGAGGGTGCTCCATCCCAAGGCAAGAAATAAAGGCGTAGCAAACGGTTTGAAAGAACAATCAGCTCTAGAAGTGTTGTAAAATAAAGGTTCAGCCTTTGAATTGATCTGGTGTCACAGAAGTCCAGCAACCATTGCTTGTTAATTTTTTTTAATGTTCCAAAAATATGTTACACAACTTGTATTTATTTATATATCTATGTATCCTTAGAAAGTCCCATCTTGAAAAGCAAAACGCCTGAGAAATTCGGATAATGTTAAGAAAATGAAATGCCTAATTTTTTTTTAATGGAATCTAATTGAAAGCAACAATATTACTTTAAATCCCTCAAGATTATGGAGGGAAAGAGAGGAGGGAAATTAAAAAGAAAAGGTTTTTAAGTAACCCTCCGGTTTATATTTTTTAAATTATTAGTAAATAATATATTTTTTTTGGTAGAATTGAAATCGTATGTTATTTCTTTTATTTTTCTCGAGCAGTCACACGAGTTATGGAGCTTCTCATTGCACCTGTTTAGTCTACCTTATTTGGTTAGAATCCAATCCTTAGCATTAATAAATCACATTTTAATTTCAATCTTGTTTTGGTTAAAAGTTAAAACATAATATTATAAAAAAGATATGGATACAAATGGCACACATTCTGCTATGCTTCATCAGAAACATCCAGATCAAATTCTCCCAGGTCCAAATTAACCCTCACTTCACTATCAAATCTACCCTCATCACAACCATCCAAACCCTCTCCCAACTCCAGTGTCCAAACCCTCACTATAAATTCATCTTTTACGCTCAGACACAGCCACTGCCTTATCACTCACTCCAAAAACTAAACTCCAAAGATGAAAAAGAATGTGACAATCGATCTCACTGGGCTCTCAGACAGCGAGAGCAGTACTGGAAGTAACAGAGACAACGCTAACGATGTCCCTGTTGTTTCCAATGCCGTAAAATGTGCCGAATGCTCAAACATCATCCCCTCTTCTCAATTGCTGTCCCAACACCAAACAAGACCAAGTCGCAACGCTGTATCGGCCAAAACCATCATCGTTGTCGACGATGATGATCAAGTTCGTCAAAACCCAGTGCCTGTTACGACCAAACCTCCATCAACAACACGACCACCACCACCAAAACCAACACCACCAACACCAACACCACGACCACCACTACCACCAACACCAACACCAACACCACCTCCACCAACACCAACACCAACACCACCACCACCAACACCAGCACCAACATCAACACCACCACCACCACCAAGACCTCATCAGAAAACACATGCACCACCCATCAACGGTGGTGCAAGCAAGGGAAATGGTGTCCCTCTCCCTCTGCCTCGTTATCCACATGGGATTGTTAATAACAATCGCTACCATCCCTATGTGAAGCAGCGTGGCGATAATCACTTTTCTGGGAGAAATACCACAAGGGACTATCTATCCGGGATGGACAGCACCGACTCGGTCCAACCAATTGAAAACGGTGCCGATCGTGCAGTACGTGCTGAATGGGGTGCTATGATTCGTCTTGGAATCGGAAGTGACGAAGTGAACTTGGACTTGAAGCTCTAGGCTGATCTAGGGTTTTGGGTTGATTTGGTATGGGGCTAAAGATGCTATCTTTCTTTGCTTAAGGTGTAAGCAAGTGATGGGGTGTTCTGTGGACCTTAATTGATTTTCGCTTTGTTTTCTTTAGAGTTTGTAAGTTTGGTCGTCGACTAGTCTTCGTCGGACTTGTCTGTCTGGTATGGGATCTAGGGTCTTGTACTTCGATTACTCCAGATTTTGGGTCTCTAGTGATGTAGTTACTGTTTGATTAATAATAATTTCGATTATTGATGATCTTGTTTTTCTAATTCTTTTACGAAATTGTTTTCCTGTTGTTTAATCTCATGTTATATTGTACCACCAGCGAGAGAATGGAAAAACTCTTCCGGAAGCCAGACTTAAAAATTAAAAAAATCCAATCCATCAGAAGAACAAAAGAACTTCGGATGATGTCAGAAATAAAAACATCAACGTGCCACACGTTGAAATTCAATCGATTATGATTGTTGTTCTACGTACAACTGTGATCTAGCGCTGCGCTTTAGGGGGAAGGCGTAATTCTGAAAGGCAACTGCTAAACTATTGTATGTATATATACCTCTAGACCACACCTGAAGTTTGTGTGTAAATGTATTATTACATCTTAATTGTTAAAATTTTGTATGTACAGTTATTACATTGACAGTGCCTCAAGTAAAAGTTGCCTATGATAGTGGGATTACATGATTATAATAGAAGTGCGAAGAATGTTGCAACATAATAGAAGATAACATAACACTAACTTAGTGCTTCTAATAATCTCGTTTTACTAAATTAAATTTTTTAATTTTTTGCTTCTTCATTGTACCAATAGTGTTTTTTTAATCCACAAAGAATAATAAATGTATTTACGAAGATTACATAATTATAGGTTCCATTTATTATTCATTGTACCTATAATTATGTAAAAGATTCCATTTTTTCATGCATTGTAAAAGATTTATGTACCACTGAAAAAATGGAATCAATCTCTCCAATTAATGTTTATTTTGTATATATCCATCACATTGGTTAGAATAGATCGCTAATGTAAAGTTTTTTATGTGTATTTACTTAGCGATTTAATTTTTTGATAAAAAATAAAATACAAAGAGTACAAGAGATACTCATTTACTTAAGTATGTATACAGCAATCTTCCCTACTTCTTAATACATTTGCATTAAGCATTAAATTGCACTAGCACAACTCTTTAAGCTACCTTAGTAACCAATAGCCGTGACTTAAACTTGAATTTAATTTGTTCTAACATAAAAGGACTATTTTCTGAAGAAAATACCATTTCTTAGCACTAGGGGAAAATGTACAAACATTTTTGAATTGCTATAGATGTGTTTTTAACTTATTCAAAATATATGGGCCTTGATATCATAACGTGAAGGAAAATGTTATACATTCAACTAGTTTGTTGTCCCAGTAATATGTGCCATGGACCAATTATCATTCTCTTTGCATGTACAATGGGCAGATGATGTGGGAAATGAAAATTAAAATGGAGAAGACTGTTTGTATGGGAAGAAGAAGTGAACACTGAAAGAAGAAAAGGACTCACGAACATGGACCCATGACAACTCTGGTATTTATTCTTCTAAATCTTTGCAGCCGACGCTCCTGCTTCCTCACTCTCAAAACAGATTTTATCATCTTCAGGAACCTATGGAAGTGCTTGGTTTTCAGGTACACAAACTGTTTCACCTAAAATATAAATCAAATTAACACCGTAAATTAAAACATATTAATGGAAAAGTTTTTGAAATTTTGAATTATCTATGACTGACCCTGAGAGTTATATACAATTGCTTTATTTAAATTATGGTTAACTGAAAAACATCTAGATTTAACCTTGCCAAATTACTCTAAATAAAAATCGACAGGTAATTAGTTCATAATGACATATGTTTAATTGTCTTTAAATAATTAAGGTCTTAGATTCAATCATCGTACGTACATGAAGACATATAAACCCCTTATTAAGAAAGTTAGTTCTATTATATATCGTCATATAAATGTGGTTGATTCAAACATTATTGTCGTTTATAGAAAACACTTGCAGCCATATACCAAAAGAATTAAAATAATAATAGAGAAGTTGATCTAACATTGTTATAAGATATCATGATGCGATTTAAATTACTATTTGCATTTCCCCCGTAGTAGAGAGAAACAATATGCAAAGCACTTGCCTGCTACTTAGAAACCAAAATGGGAGATACAATAATTGATGACAACCAAGCTGACGGATATGTCCCCACCAAGTTCCGTCATGGAAACGAAAGACTGCTAACATATGTGGCTATGTGCTACTAAATCTGAAGATTTATGTGTGAAAGAGACATTAAATTCCTAGAACTGAGTTGACAGCCAATAACAATCTTGAATAATATGCTTAGTTATGACTTGGTATTAGGAGCGGCTGAGCTTCTAGTATTGAGGGTTGGATAAGGTTGAATAAGATTCCTCATAGTGTTTTGGCCGTCTTTAAAGGGTGACGTTCTTCTAGAAAATACTCCGTTAGTAAAAAATTGATCAAAGTAAAGATATAGAATAGTGATAAAAACATATTTGACACTATAACCATTTAGGTAAGTAAGTGCATCTAATGCTTGTATGGAACACATGATAAGTTAATAAAATTAACAATGTGTCAAGAATGTTAAAGTTGTTGCAGTAGTGGAAGGATGTATGTGTAATAGTTTGTGCTTATAGTTGCAATTGAATCTGAGAGAAACTTAAATCTGACATTAGGATTTATGATCACAATCTATATGTGACTTTGACGGATTGATGTTTTCTTTCATGACCGATCCGAATAGAATAATGGTGGTAAGAAGATTTGATCGGAGTCAAGCATTTGACTACAAATAAATGCTACTTGGCTAGGAATGATTCTGTTTCATTAGAAGAATTAAACACTTGCAGAGAATTGATTACAACAGTAACGTGATCTATATGTCCCAACTTAAAGCCATATGTATGCACCATCTTAAACCAAGACATGTCTTTGGAATTATGTTGGATTCAAAGTTAAAAAGCTTTTTCAGGCGCATGCCAAACAAACCTGCACAATTTTAGGATGCTTGATTAACCTAGAAACAACCACAAAAACACATTAGTATGGCTTCGTAGAAATGAAATAACTTTGGGCGGTCAGAAGATGGATTTATATAATGCATTAGACTTTATCAAGGTTAGGTCATGATCATGGTTGTCTTTGATGATGGAGAGCCTTTTCTTGTTTTCATCTTTTATTTTTTTTAAAGGCCACTTTAGTCTGCCTCCGATTTTAACTATTATATATCTATTATGGGTTAGTGTACTCGTTGTATTCCCTGATAAAATTTTATTCTGTTGACTAAAAAAATCCGCAAAAACATGTACGTCAAAAACTTACCTGTTAGCAACATATTAACTAATTAAAATTTTGACTGCTTGATAAGCAAAATTAATTTAAGCCCTTATCCCAACGCTGTCCCTTTTAGATCTTTGAAAATGTTTGGTTCGTACCAAAGTTTAGGGCTTTTCTTGGCCCGTGATCTCTTGGATAACATTTCCAAAAAAGTTGAATTTATTTAACAGGTATGCTATCTCAAGCCCTTGGGATTTCTACTGTGCTATCTGCCATTGTCACTATGAATTTGTTGTTAGCAATTTTTGGGTCACACATATATATTATATAATTAAATGTGTTAGAGCTATTATTTTATTAGCCAAAATATTTAAGTGGTCTAATTAATATAAAATTTATGGCTAAGGGCATATATGTCATGAAAGACTGTGCATCTAAATTTGTTATTGTACTGTAATGTGCACCCAATTGCAATTTGAATTTGCCGTAAAGCCGATTGAAATCATATTATAATAATAATATTATAATAAAAAATCGTGATTTTCTTTAATTGAAATTGTGTGCCGCCGATGCAAATGTTTTCGAATGTCTATTGATACTATTTAAATAGCGTGATTTTCAATTGGGAGTGCACCACATGTTTTTCAATGTCCTGTGAATATGCCATATTTCTTTCCAATTGAAATCTGTGCGTGGTATGAATATTATAGTACATATGAACCAAAATAAGGCATTATGATTTAGCATTCTAAATTATCATTTTATGAATATATCGTCTACGCTATCCATTGCAAATTCAGAGTCAAAATTTAAATTACTAGTCCAAATTGGTATTTGGGCATTACGGGTCAAGATTGGCAATAATGGTAATCACATTCCTCGGTTTTTTTTTTGTGTGCATAATAGTATTTGGCCATTACGAACAAAATTGAGTTTTGGTTTTCGTACATATTCAACATATCCAGATACATATATTGCTTGTCATCTTTAAAAATTAACAATTTTTATGTAGTGATCAAAATTTTATTTAAAATTTAATATATTAATGTTCAAATTTTGGCTGCTATTTAATATTTTAACTGAATTAATTGAATCAAGAAATCACCAAAGTGACATCTCTTGTGTAGATTATTCGTAAAAAATGTTAAATGTTAGTATGTATATTTATCCATGCGAGTATTAATTGGCCTAAAGGAAGATTAATATTTGGCCAGATTGCATGCACACTTGTGATGGTAAACATGTGATAATTATGAGATTTTGCTTGTGAATGATAAATCAATCCAAAGAGAGGTTTATTGTTTGACATGTTTTATTATCAATGTTTGATCATTACAACAAGGGTACCACTAGCAATTAATATTACTGTCCAAAGACTTAATATTGATGATGCACTAGGTATCTTGAGATGGGTTATGCCATTATTTGAACATATAGATTAATTTTTATTTCATTTTGTGTGAGCATAATTGTATTATTTGTTTTATTCTCATTTGAGCTACTATTGTTTCAATATCTGCCAATCTGAATTCGGTTCCAGTTCTCAATGGCACTAATTTTAAGGACTGGAAAGAGAACATTGAAATTGTTCTTGGCTGCATGGATCTAGACCTTGCATTAAGGATTGAGAAACCCTCTTCTCCTACGGATTCTAGTACCTCTCAACAGAGGATAGATTATGAGAAGTGGGATCGCTCAAATCGCATGAGTCTTATGATCATTAAGCGCGACATTCCTGAGGTCTTTAGGGGTACTGTTTCAGATGAAGTAACAAGTGCCAAAGAATTCCTTGCTGAAATTGAGAAGCGCTTTGCAAAAAGCGATAAGGCGGAAACAAGTACTCTTCTTCAGAACTTGATTTCCATGAAGTATCAGGGCAAAGGAAATGTTAGGGAATACATTATGGGCATGTCCAATATTGCTTCAAAACTTAGGGCACTAAAGCTTGAACTGTCGAAAGACTTGCTCATTCATTTAGTGCTGATTTCTCTTCCCTCACAGTTCAGTCAGTTTAAGATATCTTATAACTGTCAAAAGGATAAATGGTCTCTTAATGAGCTCATATCATACTGTGTGCAAGAAGAGGAAAGGCTGAAGCAAGAAAAGGCAGAAGGTGCTCATTTTGTAAGCACCTCTAAAGATAAGGGCAAAAGAAAAAGAACTAAGGATCTAAAGAATGAAGCTGTTAAGGGTCCAGCACAAAAGAAACAAAATCAGGGTGACAATTGTTTCTTTTGCAGTAAGTCTGGACATGTAAAGAAGAAATGTACCAAATATCATGCTTGGCGTGCAAGGAAAGGTATGTTTCTTACTTTGGTCTGTTCTGAGGTCAATTTAGCTTCAGTACCTAGAAACACTTGGTGGTTAGATTCAGGTGCCACTACTAACATCAGTGTTTCAATGCAGGGTTGCCTAAGCTACCGGAAGCCAATTGATTCTGAAAGATGGATATATGTTGGAGATGGCAAATCGGTGGAAGTGGAAGTTATAGGGCATTTTAGATTATTATTGTGTACTGGTTTTTTATTTGGATTTAAAAGACACTTTTGTTGTACCGTCATTTAGACGGAATTTGGTTTCAGTTTCTTATTTGGACAAATCAGGTTATTTCTGTTCATTTGGAAACCGTATGGTTAGGTTATTTTTTAATTCAGATATTGTTGGAACTGGTTCACTTTTAGCTTATGATAATCTATATTTACTCGATACTATAGCTTCTTATGCTGAATCTTTTAATGCGGAACTACGCGGTACTAAGCGTAAAATTGACAATATTAACTCAGGAGCATTATGGCACAGGCGCCTAGGTCACATCTCTAAAAATAGAGTTGAACAACTTGTGTCAAATGGGATCTTAGATTCCATTGACTTTACAGACTTTGATGTTTGTGTTGAATGCGTTAAAGGTAAACAGACCAAATCAAAGAAATTAGGTGCGTATAGAGCTACGGACGTCTTAGAGTTGATACATACAGACATTTGTGGGCCATTTCCTACACCTTCTTGGAATGGTCAACAATATTTTATATCATTCATAGACGATTACTCTAGATATGCATACATATTTCTTATACATGAAAAGTCACAATCTCTGGATGTGTTCAAAACATTTAAAGCTGAAGTTGAGAATCAACTCAACAAAAGAATCAAGAGTGTCAGATCTGACCGTGGTGGTGAATATTATGGCAGATATGATGGTTCAGGTGAACAACGTCCAGGGCCTTTTGCCAAGTACATAGAGGAATGTGAAATTGTCCCACAGTACACCATGCCAGGGTCACCTAGCATGAATGGTGTGGCTGAAAGACGAAACAAGACTCTTAAGGATATGGTAAGGAGTATGATCTGTCATTCTACCTTGCCAGAGTCACTCTAGGGAGAGGCACTAAAGACTGCAGCTTACATTCTAAATAGAGTGTCAACAAAGGCAGCTGTCAAAACGCCTTATGAGCTTTGGACTGGGCGAAAGCCTAGTCTAAAACATTTTCGTGTGTGGGGATGTCCAGCTGAGGCAAGGCCTTATAGGCCGAATGAAAAGAAATTGGACTCCCGAACAGTGAGCAGCTACTTCATTGGTTATTATGAAAGATCCAAGGGCTATAAATTTTATGATCCCACACTAAAGACAATTTTAGAGACGGGAACTGCCACGTTTTTTGAGGATATTGAGTTTGGAGGGAAGAATAAGGTTAGGGACTTTGTCTTAGAGGAAGAATCAGTAACAATTCCAGAACCGATTCAAACAGTTGCTTTTGATAAAGCAAGTTTAGAACCTCCACAAGACATTGTTATTGAACCCCTTATTCAAGATGATTTGGTTGTTCATGAAGAACAAACTCAAGATCCTCAAGAACCTGTGCATCATGAGCCAATACCTTTGCGGAGATCCACTAGAGAAAGAAGAAATGCTATTCCAGATGATTACATAGTATTTCTTCAGGAACATGAGGAAAACAATGGTATGATGGAAGATGACCCAATCAACTTTCGTCAAGCCATGCAAGGTTCTAACTCTGAAAAGTGGATTGAAGCAATGAAGGAGGAATATAAGTCCATGCAAGACAACAAGGTTTGGAAACTTGTCCCATTACCAGAAGGTGTGAAACCCATTGTTGCAAATGGATATTTAAGACCAAAAGGGATTCCAAAGGTAATGTGGAGAGGTATAAGGCTCGTCTTGTAGCCAAGGGCTATACCCAAAAGGAAGGGATTGACTTTAAAGAGACTTTCTCTCCAATTTCATCGAAAGACTCTTTTAGGACAATCATGGCTCTTGTTGCATACTATGATTTAGAGCTTCATCAAATGGATGTCAAGACGGCATTTCTCAATGGTAACATTGATGAGACAATTTATATGGTGCAACCAGAAAACTTTGTGTCAGGAGATCCAAAGAATATGGTTTGCAAACTGACAAAATCCATTTATGGGCTAAAGCAGGCGTCTCGTTAATGGTATCACAAATTTCATCAAGTAATTCTATCATTTGGTTTCGAAATAAATCTTGTTGATGATTGTGTGTATCACAAATTCAGTGGGAGCAAGTACATTTTCCTGATCTTATATGTTGATGACATACTACTTGCCACTAATGATATAGGCATGTTGCACGAAACCAAGAGATTTCTGTCTAGAAATTTTGAAATGAAAGATCTTGGTGATGCTTCCTTTGTATTAGGAATTCAGATACACCGAGATCGATCTCGAGGTACTCTTGGATTATCACAAAGAAACTATATCGAAAAAGTACTTCAAAGATTTGGCATGCAGGAATGTAAAGCAGGAGATACTCCAGTTGCTAAGGGAGACAAGTTCAGTCTCAAACAGTGCCCAAAAGGAAATTTGGAAATTCAAGAAATGCAGAAGATTCCCTATGCATCAGCTGTAGGGAGTTTGATGTATGCCCAAGTATGTACGCGTCCAGATATAGCATACATAGTTGGGGTATTAGGCAGATATTTAAGCAATCCAGGAATGGATAATTGGAAAATAGCCAAAAGGGTTATGAGGTTTTTGAAGAGAACGAAGGATTATATGCTTACATATAAGAGGTCAGACCAGTTGGAGATCACTGGGTATTCTGACTCGAATTTTGCAGGATGCCAAGATAGTTTGAGATCCACTTCAGGTTACATTTTCATGTTGGCTGGTGGTGCGGTTTCTTGGCGCAGTGTCAAGCAAACCATTACTGCTTCATCCACTATGGCAGCAGAATTTGTAGCATGCTATGAGGCATCAAATCATGGAATATGGCTGAGAAATTTTGTCACAGGGCTGCAAATTGTGGAAGGAATTGAAAGACCACTTAAGTTATATTGTGACAACAAATCAGCTGTATTGTATTCTAACAATAATAGGAGCTCGACCAAGTCAAAACACATTGACATCAAGTTCCTAGTTGTTAAGGAAAGGGTACAGAGTAGACAGATTTTCATAGAACACTTAGGGACAAACTCCATGATAACAGATCCTCTTACTAAGGGACTTCCACCCAAGGTTTTTCATGAGCATGTTGCTCATATGGGTGTTCTAAAGTTTGAGGAATCTTTAATTTAGTGGGAGTTAGTCACTTTTATGTATTTTATGTTCTATGCTTGATTTTATGTATGCATACATTGACTTTTGGATATATTAATATATATGTTTTATCATTCAGTTATTACACTTTGTACATTAAGGTTATTGAATGATCTCATTGAGGTAAAGTAGGACCAGTTGAAAATAGACGTGTACAGGCCACCTTCACGCAATTTTCATGCTACTCATTTCATGATGAGTCTATGTCATTTGATTCTGTCAGCATTAGTAATCATTGATGAGTTTAGTTGTGATTGATACAATGAAAACTATTTTGGTTCTATATGCGGATGTAATCAATGGACGAGATTTTAGAATATGCTCAAGGCATGTAATGGCAAATTTTGAGCTCATAAAGTCTAACACATTTATAAGGATTGTAAGGATATATATATTTGTGACCAGTGGGAGATTGTTAGCAATTTTTGGGTCACACATATATATTATATAATTAAATGTGTTAGGGCCATTATTTTATTAGCCAAAATATTTAAGTGGTCTAATTAATATAAAATTTATGGCTAAGGGCATATATGTCATGAAAGACTGATTGTGTAGATACCATTAGTGATATTATAATTTAATGAGGGGCTAAATTATAATTATCAGTTTTGGGGTAACTGATGCAAGTTACTAAAATAAGGGGTTATGGTCCCCATTTGTAGAGTGCAGTAACACACGTGAAAACACACGACTCTTTTCTTTTCATCTCCATCAGGAGAGAAATCCAAGAGGAACTAAAGGCTCTCTACATTTGGAAGATTATCAAACCAATCTTGAATCTCATCACCTTGTTTGTTTCCAATGACAAATTCAGGTACGCTTCCGCATTTATTTTTCATCATGATCTTGAGTATGGGATAGAAAACATGTGATTAGGTTGATTGAATGAATTCCTACATTTGTATCTCATTAAACCTGCTTTTCAATTACTCTTCTTTGTTTAGTTGTATGGTCCATTTGGCTCGTAATAGTTTTCATTATGGAGAGTATTTGTCGTGCCTTTTGGATTTGGTAAAAGATCAATTCAGGTCATGGTTTTCATCAAAAGTAGCAAGTCTCTCTTGTTTTCAGACCGGTGGTAGAGTGTATAAAGCTGTTTTTTTTTTTTTTGGAAGCAAAAGACAATTTATCAAAAGATATATAGTGCTTGAAAACACATGCCTCTCGAGTAAATACATCAATACAAAAACAGCACAAAGCTAGCTAATATACCAAAAAATCATCATATTTTTTACCCTCTTTGGCAAGATAAAGCTTTGTTATAAGTGCATTGCCTTTTTTTTCTTTTTTTCTTTTTTAACTTTTCTTGCTTGTGTTGGATTATTCGTGGATTAGAATGTCTCTTGTGCTTTCATAATTAATATTTTTTTTTCATAAAAAATAATGCAACAAATTATTTCAGACACAGTATGTAATTGTTATTACACAATACGATAAGTTAATTGAAAAGTCAAAGTCATTATTTTTTAATAAATATTTGCCTATTATTTTTAGTTTGTAGACATCCAACTATATTGAAACGATAATTTTGTTCCCTTTATCAATATCAAGAAATTAGTTAGAAGCATAAAAAATGGTTATTTATTTCTAAATACTCGCCTTGTACCTTGACTTTTTCAATAGTATTACGATGATAATCTTATCTTTATGATATATCAATATAAAAGAAAATTTATACATCGACGAAAATATTTAATAGTCATTAATCTTGTTCTCATCAGAATACATTTTTTGTATGAAAAATAAATTATTAGTATATAAACAATGTGAGTCTAAAGTAATTAATAATATGAAGCACATTATATTAATATGATAAATTATATATATTATTATTTTTTGTAAATTTAAAATATTTATAATAATAATTTTATTTTTAAATTTTTAGATAATATCTATTATAATGAGAACAAGCCTGACAATTATTTTTTTGGTGTATATAATAAACTAGCATGGTTTTCACATTACTGTTTGTAATATTCAACAGCTCTTTCAAATTCAGGTTTCCCACATTTTATGCATTTCTGAGTTCTCTGGTTTATTAAATGCGTTTGCATCAAAACGATTAGTTTGTTAAGTGATACAGTTTTCGGTAATTTGGAGTTTACGTCTCGCGAGGACTTTGGTGCGGTTTTGAGTGAGTTTGGTAAATTTTGAACTCTCGGTTCTTCTGAGTATTGTTGATACTCTTTAGTAAAGCTCTTTGGTTTTGTTTGCTGATAAAAAAAGATATCAACAATCAATATATTGGAAAGCTCAATTACATACAGTTATTATTTATGTATTCATTTCTAATTTCCATTAGAGCTTAGATTTCTTATTATATATATATATATATATACAGCATATATGAGAGTAGCTATATACTGCCTGCGAGCGCACCCGTATTATTGCTGATTTATTTAGTGTGTCATGTAATCATCTAGGAAAGTATAACGCTAGCACACTCAAAGCAAGTTTATTCATCTAAACTCGACACATTAGTGCATCAATTGTTTTCTAGCAAATCCTTACATAGAAGGTTGAGGAAATTAATCAAACAAATATGGTGAATATATGATGTATGAATGTGACAACTTTCAACAGTTGGGATATATTCAAAATTACAAAACAAAATTATGAAAGATGGAGCATGAATTAACTTACAAATAGACGTTGAAATTAAACTTGAAAGGCTCACCATATAAAAAATAAAAGTAAAAAAAACAAAAAAAGAAGGGAAGAAAAATGGATCTTCTTGTTAGCAGAAAATGACGTAAAACTACAGATGCATAGCTGGAAGACAATGACATTAGAAATGGATTAGCAACTTGAATGGTGACGAAATACTGGGCAGGTGTCTCTGAACAGTGATTTTGTATATCATGTGGAAGGTTGTTGCACAAACTTGTTTTTTGGGCCCTGGTTTCAATATAACGTTCTTGCATTGCAAACACAGTTTCCCCGTTTTTAAGGGATAAGCGCGATTTTCGCTCTCTTTCCTTTCTTTCTAAACACCCAGTGATTGTGAATCTGTTATGTCACAGAAAGAAGAGAGGATAAACAATGAGAAGGAACCTTTTTCTTTATCCAAGAAAGAATGTAACGTACCAACTGAAAAGTGAATCGCATTACTTAGGTAAAGATAGAATGATAACAGCTGTTTGAGTAAAACAGCGAATGTCATTGGGTTAGTTGGGGAAAGCTCACGTAATAGGTATTAAAATTTGAAAATGATAATTTTCTTAAATTTTCAGTTTCGCCAGCTGTTTGTGTGCGTATCAGAGATGGACTCGGTTATAAACTCTTCAAAACTAGAGTGAGTATTGAGGGGGGTGAGGGTACTGCAAGTCTTTTTGCAATGAGCTTAAAAATAATTAAGAATTTTCAAATTGACAAACTTTTAGATAAAGCTCCGTAAGTTCATGCAAATTAAGTGGTAATTTGTTAGAGATCACTAATTTTCCTTGCGCTCTCTTCTAATGTAATGCTTAACAGCGTAGCAAAATATATTTTCACAAACTTTGTATCGTACGTATGAAAATATAGAACTAAAGTGTTGTCTGATAATCACGTGATATGAGCATAATAAATTTGTCTAAATTAATTCTTTACTATGAACAAAGGATTTTTTTTATCAATAAAAGAAAATATAAAACTAAATTGGGTTGGGTTCAAGAAGTATCTTAAGCCCATTTACATAGATCAGATAACAAATTAAAAAAAATAAAGTTCTATCATATATAATCATAAAATCATGTACTTGCAAGGATATGTGCTAATTTAGAATTTTTTTAAAATTTTTTTTGCAAATACCATTATGTATCAAAAGACTTTTAGATGACAAAAATTTGGTTTGAACTATTTTACGCTTGTCGCTAGTAAATAGCCTTAAAGAGATCCCCTCTCAACTTGTTCTTGCAAAGATATGAGAGATTCTAAAAAAATTATATACGAGATTATATCATTAAGGCAGCCAAATAGAGAAATGAAATTATTCGATATTTATGTTTTAAAAGAGCTTAATTTTTAATATCTATCAACCGATAAAATGTTTTTGATACACACAAAATTATTCAATGACTGATTGAATGCTATGTATAAAGCATTTAACAGATGGTACTGTTTTCTTGTTTCTGCCTCTAGAACCTTGCACGCTAACTGGTTAATAATATGCACCACCAAGTTTCTTATTTACAATGAATGGGCATGTGTATTATTTAGCAAGGTTTGAGATGAGTGAATATCCATTTTGATGTTTTAAAGATATAATAACTATCATCAAGCTAGTTTTATAATTAAAGATGCAAAGGAATCTCGGGTTGATTATTGGTGAAAAATACGTGATATGTGTTGTGCGCAGTCTTGGAATCTCCTAGCTAGATATATCAGCTATTTGAGATTTGATTATATATCTTTCTGAAACTTTCAATCGCATCATGGATGACCTGTCTTTAACCTAACCTTAAATAGATTAGTTAATGTGGAAAGAATCAAATTTAGTTAGACAATAGCCAATTGATCGCGGTTCCCCCCAAAAAAATCTATTTGACGATATAAATCAAAGTTGAATATATGAACCTTTTGATGCCATTTACGTGATATCTAAGTATATTTTTCCTTTTTTATTATTAAAATATATTTTTATGATACCCACTTATTATTTTTTTGTTAGAATTATAATTATTTTTAAGAGTATACTAATTTTTATAACTATATTTTTATATAATACAACTTGATTTTAAGTTAAATTAACTTTATAAAATATTATATATATATATATATATATATATATATATATTATATCACATTACTTTGTTTGATATGTAGTATCTTTTTAAAATATAAATAAATATTAAAATTTTGATAATATACATATAAATATTTAAATTATATAAGAGTTGATATATATGATTAAAAAATAAAATAAATTAACGATTAAATTGGTCAATGATCAATTTTATATTTTATAAAAAATTATTAAACGATATAAATATTTAATTTTAAAAAATATATATAAATTTAACGCCTCATTCTAATTTCCGATCTAAATATAAACACATGTGTGCATGAAATATATTGAATAAAAAAACTCTTTTTATATAGAAATATCAAAACAAATCTCCATTATTGAATATTATTATGAAATATCACATATCTTTTTAAGAAATTTCATATGTTAATTATTTATGACTATAAAGTTTTAATTTTTTGTTCTCATATAAAAACATGATGGCATCAAAATAAAAAATAGAATTATATATATATATAATTTTATCTTTAATTTTAAATTATAAAAATGGTCTCTGATTTTTACTTTTATTTTGACTTATATTTTGTCCACTTTCTCACTTTTCTCTCTCTTCAATTATAATATCTATTATTTTAATTATTACATATAAACAAATATAAATATTATAATACTACTATAATATCTAAAATAATTAAATATTATTAAAAATATTCACGCGTTCGCTCACGAAAGCAAACCTTTTTTAAATTTTAAATTACAAAATTCATTTATAATTTTGACTCATATTTTGTCTACTTCCTCACTTTTCTCTCTCTTCAATTATAATAAATATTATTTAATTATTATATATAAATAAATATAATTATCATAATACTACTATAATATTAAAAACAATAAAATAATCTTAAATTTTTTATTTTTAATATAATAATATAAGTTATTGACATAATACGATAAAATATTGTATTAAATTTAAAATAAAATAACAATATATATATATATATATATATATATATATATAATTTTTTATATAACTGTAGTACTTCATCGATCATAGATAAATTTATAAAAATATAATTTATAATTTTTCATAGCTTATGATAGAATACTTAAAAAAAAGTAATATGTGTATCTACATATAAAATTGTTTTATTATCAATTGAATGAATATTTTTATATTGTATTAAAATCTTAAATTGTTATATTATAAATAAATACTTTTAATATTTTTCTGTGTTAATTTTATAGTAGTATTGTAATAATTATATTTATTTATATTGTGATATTGAATAATATGAACAACAAAGAAATTTAGAATATATATATATATATATATATATATAAACAAACTTTTATCTTCAATTTTAAATTGTAAAACTGATATCTAATTTATTACTTTTATGTTAACTCTTATTTTATCCACTTTCTTATTTTTTCTTTTTTTCTAATTATAATAAATATTATTTAATTATCATACATATGAATATGATTATTAAAATACTACTATAATAATGGAAAAGAGGTAACCAGTGATATAAGTAACATATTCAAAAGAATATATTAGTAAATTCAAAATTTTGGTCATTGTGAAATCTCTGCTGCACCCATGGATTAACCAGGTGAACAGAGTAGCATATTTGATGACAAGAGTTTTAGATTGAAGAATGACTCAATCCCTAACTGACAGATTCAATGATGAGAGTTTTAGATTTAAGAATCGAATAATTCTTAACTATAAATATTAATTCGAATATATTGAACATCTTAGTCTGAGTATGCTGGGTATGTCTTTGCCTAGTGGATTGGAGAATCAATAGAGCTCATGGTTGATCTTGCAAATACTGATCCGCTTCTTCCCCTTTTTCATTGTATTAAACCGAACGCTAGCCTATTATATACATGAGAATCTGACGAGCCATTGGTCCATGCTCTAAGCTTGAACAAGGGCTTTCTCTTTGCTTGAGTGGCTTGAAGCTACAAATTGGAATGGAAAGTGGATGTTCCACATAGGTTGGAGGTGAGAATCGATATTAGAAGATTTTAAATGTTGCAAACGCAATATTTAAATTTATTAATCGATGCGTTGTACATTATTTTTTTCATGATAAACTGATGTAAAAAGTGTACACATTCTATATGGGTTGGAGGAGATAAGCGCTCTAGATAGTTCAAATAAGAATTTTTACATCGATTTGACGTAAGAACTATTCTTGAAAGTTTTTAGGTAGTCAAAATTGAGCTTTTGAAAAGATACTTTACCGTTTGTGTGTGAAGAAGAGGAACAACAGGTTCTTGGCTTTGTTGGAGGTCTTTCCTTTTCCGATCATATCTCAATGTGTTTTTTGTTATACAAATTGAAATCCAGTTTTGATTGATAAGGCGGTGCATATGATTCAAAAGAAATTGTGGAGGAAGCTACGAAGGAGAACGAAGAAAGACTACATACTGAATTCCAATTTTGACATTAGCAACAACAACTTTCTTTTTCTCCAAAAACAAGTTGTCGTAATCAAATTGTAGAATAAATAAACAATATCATTGTCGAGAATAGGATAAGCAATGCTCTAGTAGCAAAATGCGAGTTGGTGGAGGGGCTATTAAGACCAACCTTCTTAGTCAAGAGGTCAAAGATCTCGTTAAAGAAAGGATTGGTTAACGTGGTCATGAAACAATTTTTTTTACAAGTTTACCCTTCAACCAACTGGCAAAATTGATTCTATACCAAGTTTGGCTATTTTTTCAACACTTAATCTTAGCCATTACTTTACTACTAAATTATATCAACGGTTGCTAAGAATTCAGCTTTTGATTTTAAAGAAGCATTACTTTTGTTAAGCTATTACTTATTACAAATTTTCTTGAAGTAGAGATGACTTTTGAAGAAGATTGACTCTGTTATTTGAAAACCTAAACGTGATTTTTCTTAGCCAAACAAATATGTCTCATCTAGCTGTTATGACATAGCCTATTGCTCCGTAACTCTAATAAGCTATCATACTCTACTATTTTAATAAAATCATTGGTGGAGACTAGCATGAGTTAGCAAGATAAGTGACTCATGAGTGAATAACTATTTTTAAACCGTTGGATGTATTTTAAAATCTATTTTTAAACAGTTTAGATCTTTTACCTATAACTTAATAATACAAGTTTATGCATATTTATCATTTTATCTTTCAGAAAAATTTTCAAAATTTCTCTTTGGACCTTGACAACCTTTTATTTTATATCTTAAAAACCTATTATGTCTTGTCTTCAAAACTTTGTGCGTTGTATTTTTCTCTCTTTACCTTTGTGTATCTTGTATCTTCTAACCTTATTTTAATAAAAAAATAAAAAAATAACTTTTGAAATAATCAGTTCTTTTGGTTCGAATCCCTAGTTTCACGTGAATCAGAGGAGAATTGTGGCCAAGGCATCAAATTGGGCTGAATAAAAATCCCCATATGAAACAATTGAATTGGAAGGAGATGTTGATGATGAAAAGATAAAGATTGCTTTCAGATGTTTGGCCAAATTTTATCATCCAGATGTCTATGATGGTAGAGGAACCCTTGAGGAAGGTAAAATAGCAGAAGCTAGGTTCATCAAGATTCAAGCTGCTTATGAATTGCTTATAGATGGAGAGAGAGATTCAAGCTACTTATGAATTGCTTATAGATGGGGAGAGACATAGAAAATATGATATGGATAACAGGGTCAACCCTATGAAGGCATCTCAAGTGTGGATGGATCTCCACAAACCCTATTTATGAAGTTAATAATTTTTAGAATTAAGACTTTTACATTCACTATTACAATCTCAATTCATCATTAAAATGAGATTTTGTATTGATATATTATTCAATGCCCTTTTAGATCTTTCTCATGTTCTCCTTATATAATAGTCATTTTATATTGCACAAATTCTGCAACTTTCGCTTAAGCTGCATTTTTTCGCTTAAGCTAAAATTATAGACAAAAAAATTATTCACTTGGAGGTAATTAGCTTAAGCTTGAAATAAATCGCTTAAGCCGTGAAATATAGTTCAATAACAACTTGAGCGGTGAATATTAGCTTAAACGAATATCAAGGTAAATAAACTCTTCTATTATAACCAATATAGCTTAAGAAAAATTACTACGACTTAAGCAAAATATGAAATATGTCTTTCAATTATCCCCTCTTTCTCTCTCTATTCTTGAAACTTGAACAGTTCAACGAGCACTTGCATCTTGTTAAGAATCTTGAAGTTGATGCATAAAACTTACTATAAGAGCACCTGAAACCAATAGAAAGAGAGTTGACAACAAAGACTAAATTTTAACTTCTTAACATTTTAGGCTATAAATCCAAACAAGAACCTTTATATGAATTTACAAACTATATTTTGAAATTAATATGTATCAAAAGTCGTCATTAGTAATTATATAAAAAATTTATCATGTGAAAGAAAAAGAGCTCAGTCAAGGTCTCTATTTAATAATATATATGAAAAATTTACTATATAAAAAATTAATATGGACAATAGAAACTATATGATAACTTCTTATTTCATATTTAATAATATATATGAAAATTTTATCATATGAGGTATGCAAATTATGAAAAAATAATTAGTCTAAGAGTCAAGACATGAGTAAAGGATGAACAATGAAAATTATAATATGTAGAAATCAAGCTATTAAAGAAGTCCTTAAAAGTATTTGAATTTGTTAAGCAAATTCCTGCAATGACAGACATTATTGTTGAAAATTTTGTTAAGGTCATTTGTAAGAGAATGCAAATTTTAATGTCACAAGTATTTTTTGTATGATAAAAAGTAATATTTAAAGTATATAGTTTAATTAATTACTTAATTAATATATATTTTTTATGTTAAGACTTTTTGTATGATAAAAAGTAATATTTAATATATATTTTTTTTGTGAAATTTTAACAATAATTTTCAAGAAATTTTATTTAAAGAAACAAAATTTTTAGTAATAGTTGCTAACGAAAGACATAAACGTAGATGGTAGTTAGTAATAATTTCTTATAGTAGTAGTATTAATAAAAAATGATGAGTATATGAAAAGTTTAAAAAAAATTTAAAACATCTAAAGTAACAATTTTATATATTAAAATGAAATTATTTTTCATAAAAAAGATGAATTGAAAAAAAAATCACTTTTTTTTATATCACCTTTCACGTCTCACTTCTTTTTTACAACTAAGAAATAGATTCATTCAACTGAAAAAGAGTTTAATTAATCCAAGTCTAAAAGTCAATCCTAGGAGGTAATTTCTCAATCCATATGCTATCTACATAAGCAGAAGTCAACGTTGCTAAGTAATCGGCTGTCGTATTACATGGTCACCTTGCATGAATTTGGTTAAGGTCCCTGCGTTTGCTTGCTATGACCTCACAGTCTTGTAGTACGAGATGAAATCAGACACAGCTTCATTTTTCACACTCCATGCTTGGATAAAGTTAAGACAGTTGCCACGAGTTTGAATTGGCGTTTAATTCATCCTAGTGTGAATTTATTTTAACACTACATGTTTGATTTTGCATTAAAATATATATATTCTCACATTTACGTTAATGTTGTTAATTGTAGTTTATGTGTTAAATTTATATTTACAGGTTTCAGATCTATAACTTATACGTTAAAACGTTGTTATCATGATTTTAGTGAATATATGACGTAAGAATGCTTAAATTTAATCAGGAGAGGAATAATTGTTTGGACCAACTAAACTGCCTCCTTTCCATTCGTAATATTTCGTGCTAAAGTTCATCGTACTAAAAAGCATTTCCACAACATCTCACTTAAAATTAAATTATTACAACTGACATTTTTATAGTTTTTATTTTCATTGAACAAACGACCTGTGCGTATGATACACAATATGCAACTCCACATTTCAACATCAAAATCAAAAGAAAAGGGAGGCTAGTTGTCCTACCAAACAAAAATCGCTTAAAACCAGGTCCTAGGCTGAAACGGCCAAATAGTCAGAATAAAAAGAAAATGATGCACAATCATAGCTTGTAAAGTTAGTAGACCCCCTGAATTTCTTTTTGGAATTGGTAGTAGAATGCACTGCCCTTTTTAGCAGAATGGAGGTAAGGCAGGGAGAAGGTTAAAGGGACCCAAAAGCAACTTCATTATTAATGCACATTTGAAGCCAATATTACTTTGGATGCTTTAAACGTTATCACTCTAATGCCAACCAAATAAGAAGGGACTAAATTAGCTCAACGTTTGGAGGAATGGAGGTAAGAAGGCAGGAAGAAGGGAAGAGCTAGTCAAGCGACTATAATTTGGATGTACAAATTGGAAATGGACCAAAAAGGACACTGATGGATGGGGAAGCGAAAAGCACACTTTCCTGCAGACAACAATCTTTACACACCTCTCTCAAGCCACTCCTATTGAAAGCAAATTGTCAACTCAAACGCCACTATCATCACATCAAATGCCAAAACCATCCAACTGCAAACTCTCTTTAGTCGACCCTGAAACATCAATTTCAGCTCCGTGTGACTTTTTTAGCTTTGCCACTAGGACCCACATGTTAGCAAGTTCATTTTCCAGGTATGCTTCTCTTTGCTTTGACTCCTCAATCTTTCTTTGAAGCTCGGCCTCTTTCTGATCTCTCTCTAAAAGGGCAGATTCATACGAAAGTTCCCGTTCTTTGATTAAGGCTAATTCTCTCTTGATATCAGCATTTGATCCACCCTGATCATTTCGTCTAAGTCTAACATGACTTTCTCTTCGCCCATTTTGGACTGTGCCACTAGTTCTACGTTGAGTGGGTGAATTCTTGGATGCTGCTAGCTCAGAAGTCAGTCTCTCATTCTGATTCATGAGTTTGGCAACTTCTTCTGACAGTGCCTTAAGCTCAACAGCAGCAGCTGAAGCTAGCCCTTTAGCATATGAACTCTCTTCTGCCAGTTTCTGATTTCTAAATTCTAGCTGTTCCTTTGATTCTGTCAGTTCTGCCACCCTCTGCTTCAGCTCTTCTATCTCACTTACCTAATTAAGAAGTGCACAAGATTGGTGGGAACGATGATTACACACAAAAACAAAATACTTGATGCCATTTGAATATCATACCTTCGACTAAATGCAGAATAAAAGGAAGGTAGAAACAATCAATAAGTTAATAGACATTTCTTGTCTCATAGGAATATTTGTAGATACTAGTTTTCGCTTTTCAGTTTGTAAAATTTTAAATTTAATCACTGTTTAAAAGCTTTACCTCGAACTAAAAGCTCTTAAGAATGGTAGAATATAGAACACAAACCCAACAAGGAGTTAAGAGATATAAACTAATCTCAGGTTGTTACAATCATCATTTTCAATTCTCTTATGTTAATCATTGGAAGATTTAATAGCTATGACTTGCTTCTCTTGCCTCTCTTAATAAGAGTGTGCTCTCACAGTCTCGCTTGAAATAAATCTTGGAACAGTGATAATAAAGTTCAAGCAAGTAGTTTGCAATAAGCCAATAAGTACTATATCATAAACAGTTTGCATTTAAGGAAGTCTTTTAAGGGGAATTGCTGGAAAAATAAGTAACCACAATCACTCCTAGAAAGGAATGCAAGATAAAGAACTGTCATAGCAGCCAACAAAGATTGCAAAAGGTAAAAGATTTACCTGTGCTTGCAAATGAATCCCTTCATTGGTATTGTTTATTGTAACATTCCCCTTGTCAAGATGAGGTTCACCATGGTAGTCTTTAGTTACAGAGAAATGTGAACGATTGACTACAGGGCTTAAGTTTATCAATTCTAATGCATCTGCAAGTTGCTGTTTCAGAGAGGAAATTGTTTCTTGCTGGTTTTCACATTCACGAATCTGATAATGCCAAATTACTTGCTTAGCTAATAACATGACAAAGAGAAGAATAATAGAAATTTCATAAAAAGTTCAAGCTAGATTTTTCACCTTCTGACTAAGCTGTTCTTGAATTATTCGGTTGTCTGCTGCTTTGACCTGAACTAGGGCAATAATGTGCATTAGTTAATACTGGGCTAATAAAAAAATAACTCTCAGCAAGGCCACGTGTACATGCAATGATAGCAATTTTAGCAGTTGAATTGTCTATGCAACATGCACTGTCTTGCATTATCAAAAGCCTGGCTTTCAAAATATCAATTATATTAAATTATTGACACAATTACAACCTATTTTTGGTCTGATTCGTACAATGATACAATTGAATTTAAGAACTAATAAACTGGCTTTGACTTCCCACATGTTCCACAAAAATACTACTCAGTGCTACTTTTCAATTCAAATCCATCTAGATCTGGACTTCCTGTCTCAGGCAATGATAAGTTGGAAAACATTAGCAAAGTGAAAATAATTGTCACCTCAAGGTCAAAGGATTTCTCATTTAATTGTGCCATCAGCTCAGAAACAGTCTGGTGCACAAAACAGACAGTATTAGGTTGGACTACAAATAAGTGAAAGAAAGCAACAATGATGTCTGGAGAGCATACCTGTGATACTCCTGACTGTTCTGTCTTATCTGAAGCGATAAAAGAATTTGAAATTTGCTTTTCCAGAAAATCTATTTGTTCACTCTTCACCTTAATTTCATCTTTCAACCTTTTCATCTCCACCTTGGTATGAATTAAACACAAAACTTTCAGGCATAACAATCAGAGTTGTAATTCTAATCACACAGACACACATCTGTACCTATATAGACCAAAAAGGAGATAGTAACCTACATGAATCTGAGCATTCTGAGGATTTCCTGTTGCTTCCTCAGACAGCCTCTTCAAAGCACTTGAATGAAGTGCCACTTCTCCAGATAAAATCTTGTGCTGCTCCCTCAGAAGATCAATCTGATCAACTGACTTCATACTTGTCTATCAAATAAACACAAGAGTGATATCTAATAAGGTAAAAATATAGATGTCCAAATAATATACAGTCATCACACATCTTTGGCAAAATCTTAGGGGCCACATCTCCATCATATTTCTCCATTTTAATATAAAACAGATATTTTCCCACAATAACAGTGTTTTGATAGATATTTCTCAAACTGAAAGTAACCCATGGCTACTCTTTTAGGTCTGAACACTTGACACTTTAACTGACATGTAAATGATCACCAGAAGAAAAAGTAATAATATTTGAAAACAAAAGGAGTTAAAAACTGAGCCAAATAAAATAAACAATGTTGGACATTGAAAGAAACTTCTCTGGTAAGACAAGGAGACATATTCACATAACTGCACTTGAGGGAAACACTGAATACTAAAAAGATTACAAACACTAATAGTACAATTGAGGTTTTTTGTGGTGGTTTTCAAAGCATTTAAGAGACTTTCGATGTGACAATTGCTTTAGTGGGTTTATTTGCATTGTTCTATACTGGAGTGAATATGAAATTTTCCACAAGCTAGAAATTGGCATTTTGAACCAAAGTTACAGCAATAAACAGAAAACAGTAGTCAATTACATACCAAAGGAGTCTCTTGTCCCAATAAACTGTCCTCGTGAAGATATTTATCCTCTCTTGCCTCTGATACAAGATCAGCAGAGGGAGAGCTTTCTGCAGGTTGAGAATGAGAGAGTCTGGACTCCACATGATTACCACTTTCTGCCTGAGGTGTAGAAGGTGTGCTCGTAGATTTTGCTCCACTGGATTTATCACTAGCGCCTGTCAAGGCACTATCTCGTTTCTGATAAAAATAGTGAAAGACACAAGCTTAAGTAAATAGAAACTTAACTTGCAACAAATACCCAAAATGAAATGATCCACTATACAACTTGGGTTATATCAAAAGGTACCTAATCAGACCCGCAGCATGCATAAAAATGAATGTTACTAGAGTTTGATGATGACTATAAACTAGTGAAAAGTATAACTCAGTATGACAAATACCTGACCCATAAAAAGCTTGAATTTTGTGAAGTCAAATACAGTCAAATAAATTTGGGAATGATGATTAAGGTATTACCTATAGCGTAAACTTAAAAGAATTCCAAATAAAGAAATAAAATCCATTCCAATTGTTAGAGATGTAATATAAAACCATTTATTTGTCAACAAGCCATTGTTAAACCCCCCAGTTACATTGTTTTAAATACAAGGTCTAACAGTAATTCAGGTTCTCAATTCCTAAAATATTTAGAACGTAAAGAATGGGAGAACCAGACAACAAATGATCGGTCACATAAGTAGGGTTACAAAAGATGAAAGATAGAGAATCCAAATCAAACCCCATAATCAATTGATGTCTACTATACAACATGAAAGACTAGCATATTTTTCAATCATGTTATATAATTCCCTATCATCAGCAAACAATGGAGTGATGGACAACTTACACGTAACTTCAACCAATTCAGTAGTCCATGTTTCTTTGTCTTTTTCTCATCCTTAAAAGAATCATCAGCTGTTGGAGCATTTCCCTCCACATTAACATACAAATCAATATTTTCCTCATCTAAGATTAAATCTCGCCTTTTATGAGGAAGGTACGCCAGCTGCAAACATAATTGATAGTTAAAAAATGTAATGCATTGAAACATATTATGAAAAAATAATATAAACTCTGGTTTTTAGAAGAAAAAAAGAGACGAAGTTAATGCAACATGAAAAATACTTCTTCTTCCCCGAAGGAATGTCTTCGTCGAGGACCAGGTCTGTTAGGAAATCTTGTTGACTGTGATGCGTTTGTGGAGACCAAAATCAACTTAGTCAACCGCTGAATTCTGCCCAACAAAGCAGCTTTAGCTTCTTCTTCTTGTTCCAATCTGGATTGCAACTTAACTTGACCGTCTTCTAACTTTAAATAATGACAACAATTGAGAAACATTCAAAATCAGAACACAAATTTATAGAATACCGATGTGCTCAATGTGCAGCAAATTTATTTCAGAATTATGTAAACTCATTTCCAAATCCATGCATTGTGCCGTTTAGAGCTTATAAAAACTAACTAACTGTTTGCCTTTGAAATTTATTGGAGTTTCACTTCAGTACTCTCCTATTAAAAAAGGAGTATCATGCTACCCTTCATTAAAATTATAGACTTTATGTCACATGTTACAGACTAAGTAATAAAAAAGTTACAGATTTGTATCACTCAGTTCGTAACTTCTATTATTTGGTCTGTGATTTTATTAATCAATCTGTAATTTTAAAAAGTATTACAACACTCCCTTTTAGGAAGGAGTACTGCAACTGAAGTGAAACCCTACAAACATGATGCATACATACACACACTCACACATACAGATATATATATATATATATAGAGAGAGAGAGAGAGAGAGAGAGATAGTCCTAACAAACAAACAAAATATAAGGTCATGATTTATATATAACATGAACTACCTTCTGTTTTAGGAGCTCAATGTCATCATCCCCAGTATCTTTTGGTTGAACTGTCACAATACCCCTCTTTAATTGTTCCAATTCTTCCCTTAAGCATTGAATCTCTTGTTGGTATTTCTTGATAAGTGATTTCTCATCAATTATCTGCAGGTTTAATTCAATTTTTATTAGGAAAAAAAAGAAATGGAAAGGATGAGATCATCTATAAGAAAAGGCATTCCAGAAAAGAAAAACTGTAGAATTCCGTGAGATACAACTGAGATAGAGCACCAAAGTGAAATGAAGTCACAGATAACCATCTAATGCCAAAGTACACAAAAATATAATAATTGTTAAATATTTCAAGCATCTCATTTCAGTCACTAACTACTGCAAATATACAAAATCTCCCAGTTAGAGTGTATAGAAAATATCTAATAACATTTTGAGAGTATCTTAGATTGTATTTTAGATTTAGTTTCCATATATCCTTCTTATAGCATGATTTATTTCCTTATCTAGCTAGGATTATGATCTAGTATTAGTATAAATAAGGGCTATGCTTTATGATTTGTATCACATTGTAACACATAATATTATTCAAGGTCTCTATTATCTCTATTTTCTTCTTCAATATCTAAATCTGATAATTTCAACGCTCCCAATTACCTTCTAAAATCTGCAGGTTCATAGATCTTCTGCAGTCAAAAGAAAACCATTTAAAGCATTTCTTATTCTCTTCCACCAAAAATTTGAGTGACAAATATACCTCAAAATTGATTGCACATGAAGTGAGAATGAACTTTGAAATGAGGAAGGTAAGAGGTGTTTGAGGACTGCAATTGGGAATGAACTTCAGAAATTTCTATACTAATTGGTCCCTGGGAGGTAGTTTAGCATAGGTCCATGGACCGAAAGTATTTCAGAAGTAAAAAACATCCCAATAAAATCCATTAATGGTTCTTCAGCTAATATCTTATTATGAGAGTTGGTGACTGACATGGTATCAAAGCCTCTAACCAAATGGATGAAATTTGATCCTTGCTGCCCGGATTCTTTTAAATAAAAGTTGAATTTCAGAACAAGATAAGGTGGGCTTGTACATTATCCACAAGTCAAACCAAAGGACTCTTGCATGAGGGGGAATTTTAGATATAAAAACTATTCATTAGCCTTCACCTAATAGTTTTTAAGCTTCTAGGAGAGTTTGTGATTGACAAAGCAATTTAACAAATGTTTGGTTGAACTAGAGCTGACCCCTTGCAATACAAGCATATATACTTTCCACATGCTGCTGAGGTAAAAACTTGTTTGGAATGATTTTCCTAAATCCATGAAATATTTTGTGTTTCGTTTAGTAGGGGTGATTAAAGGCAGAAAGTGTTTTTTTTATGGCAGCTTTTATTAGGAGACAACTATGGTGGCAATGTCTCACTTGAACTTAGAGAATAACTTGAGATTTAAAGGACGGGATTTTGAATCTGCTTAATTGAGTTGCACTCAGCATATATGGTATTTATATATACATCAATAGATTAAATACATCTCCTGCTTGCTGAACAGCTATGAAGAATTATGTTATTTTCTGTGTAAGTTATTTCCTATTTTATTATTTTCCTAAGAATACATATCCAAGGATGCATGAACCTAATACATTAAATGTTTTCTAAGAGTACATAGAATCTAACAGCCTTCATACAGGAGAGTAACATGAAGTGGTTACTTTCTTTCAAAGGTTCTACTGCAATTCATGCTGCTATTCTATATTATCTATGTCTGAAGTTACTCTCACCTACATCATATATGGCAAGAATAATATATAACAATGGGAACTAAGGTACTTGTTCAGAAACCCTTATCCTATGTGGAGTGTAGAATGATGTTAGGAGTAAGCTCATATTCTCATACTTATTTATAACATAACAGTAACACTAATAATAGATATATGTATAAGATAAATTAGGAGTTGTATCTCATAATTTATATGTATAAGATAAATTAGGAGTGTAGAATGATGTTAGGAGTAAGCTCATATTCTCATACTTATTTATAACATAACAGTAACACTAATAATAGATATATGTATAAGATAAATTAGGAGTTGTATCTCATACTTTTATTGTTATTCAACAAAAAAGGTCTTAAAATATAACTTACCTTGTTCTGTGCTGCTCGTATTTCAATGTGCTTTGCTCGGTGAGCAAACTTCAATGTATTATGAGTCTCTTCGGTACTACTTGATGAAGGAGTTACTGTGCAGATAAGCTGTATTTAAAATGACAATATACTATTAGAATTGCTTATTTATGTTTAAGCATTTCTACCTCAATGATGTGTATACTGAAATTTATTTTTCACAAATGCATGCATGCCCAAATATCTACACAAGGGAAGCCTTACAGAAACACGTCCATGTCCACTGAGTGAAGACTGAAGTACTCTAGTCAATTTGGAATCCCTATAAGGTATGTGACTAGCTTTATCTTCAGTCAACTTTGAAATAACCTGTGCAACGATGATAATTATACTTCAACACAACTATAAACACACATTTTCATTAAATACAACATCCAGTGAATTATCTATGCTTTAAAACTACTGCACAGTAATAATTCTCAATCAATAGAATGTACTATCATTCTATCAATAACAGTAGATAACACAACTGACTTAGAATAAAAAGAAGGGCCAAAGCTTAGAAGAATATCAAAAAATGAAGATTTGTGAGCAAGTAAAGGGATTAATGGTATAAGACAAAGGACTTGAGAATTCTATTATGATATATTACATAATAATTACATGTATATATAGGAGTCTAATCTTAATATTTACAAAGTAAAATATCATAGAACATCTCCTAATAATTACAATGAATAAATGGAAATGATGAAATAAATCTATACAATAAATAGTAATAATGAGGATATATTCTCAACAAAAGGGACCTATTGTATTTAACTATGGATAAAGCCCAAGTGTTGCCCATTGAGAGGGAATATTTATGAACAAGTCCATGCAGTTCAGAGAAAAACTATCATATCCCCCATCCAAATTCAATATTTTTAGCTATGAATTATACTCAATTATTAATGCAAATATGTTTTGTAAGGTAGAATGTAGTTATCTTGTTCTTCTCTTCCCCTTCTTTCCAAGCATATCATGCCCCTTTATTTGTCCACATAACTTATTTTAAAAAATATGATGCTCCTTTTTTCCTTTTCAATTTAGTATTAGTATCTCTTTTCTACAGTTTTTTTTTAATCGAATTTTTTACATTTTAAAAAAATAAATGGAGGAAAAAGAGAGATTGTCACATCTTTTAATGAACACATGCATAATGAAGCCCTTTTGTATAATTAGTTTTCAAGTTTGGAAAATTTTACAGACTTGACATCTGGATTAATAAAGTTCATACAGCTATTTCAGAATTTGGAAAGTACAGGGAATGTCTCCATATTTTTCCCAATAACTTCGCTAATTTCGCTCTAAATACTTCTACTAAAAATTCATTTTTTAATAGAACCCAATGTCAATTGATAAGGTAGCCAACTCTGATGGGAATGGAATAAGTCTTGGTTGGTAAAACTACAACCTATTTAAATGTCACATGCAGTGGATTATTGAAATAAAGAAATTTTATAATAAAATGGAAAAACAATTATATGGTTAAGTGAGCCAGGCGGTTAAAACTTTGAATTTATGCTCAATTTGTTCCTTTTCTTTTTTTTTTTCCCCTTTAATCAAGGTCTAATAGACAATGATGGTGTTATTTGGTTTAATGCATGTATCAGAGAGTTCAAGGGTTTCTAAATTTATATGAATTTTGGTTATCATCAATTTATTTTTGAAATTTTCAAATTTTGGTGGGTTAAACAGCTAGCCCCTTCAACCCACCCACAATACCTCAGGCTGTTTTAAAAATGGGCTGCTCTTCATGACAGCAGGGCTATCCAATCTATTTGACAGTGAAAAGTAAGAAGATAAGAAATAGAAATTAAACTATGGCAACTAATTTCCTACTAGAGGATCATGTAGAAGTAAATGGAAAGAAATAAACTCTACTGGCAAATAGAGCAGAGACAATCTTTTAAGCTTGGCTAAAAATTAAGTTTTATGCCTCACAGCCAGAGCCATAACTTCAGCCAAGTGCACCATGTCTCTTCAGGGACCACTTGATCCCAAGGTTCAAACACCCTATTGGCCTCTGTTTGCATTCCACCCTATCCTCACCCTCCCCTATGTATACTGTCACCAGGTGGCAAGTGGATTTGTTATGGACCAAACAAATATTCCAAAAGTTTAAGCTATTGGGTTAAGTACAGGAATGGTTTTATCTAACATGCCTCCTCAGACAAAAACCCTTTGGGCCTTGAAGCTTGGACAATGCACAGGCCCACACCTCGCAATGAAATTTATCTTTTATTTAGAAGAATGGGGCAACAAAGATTGAACTCCAGACCACAGGGTCATAAAGGTTTGATGGTGTAAGGTGTAGACAAATAAACAGTTTTACAATGCATCTCTAATATACACTGAGAAGAAAAAGTTTGAGACCTCACAGTTCCAAGAGTTAGAAGACTTTTATTGATATAAGATCCTTCTCTCCTTCTCATGCCAGTTGTTTCAGCTTTTGAGCTCTCAGAGCCTGCTAGATCGATGAGATTCTGCAAGAAAAATATTTTAAAAATGTAAGAAATAAAACAAAAATATATAACATTTACATGAAATCATGACCCATGTTAAAGCTTAGAAATGGAGATCACATGTACAAAGCAAATGAAGTTCAACTAAAAAGATTTAGTTACCAGTTGCGACAGTGTCACTGCTTCTCCTTCACTATTCTCACCACATGGACTACTTTCTATAGTCTGCCACAAAACAGTGTGGAATTAAAAAGAATATAACAATATCATATAAATAAAAAGCAATTGAAAGAAATAGGTTATGTCCTGATGTTCCTTTTTCTTGTTCTTGAACCGCTTAAGGTTGAACACTGTTATCATTGATGGTTTAGTTGAATATAGATACAATTTAAAATTTTAATAATTACCTCCACCCCCAGCAGGTTCTTTTTATTTTAGAGGAAAAAAATAACAAGGAGCATTCTCATCAAGAAGATTTGGATGGGATGATGGAATGTTTATTCAATTGTTTCTCCATGGTAATTAATTGTTGGTTACAGGGATAAGTTACCAACTATATAGCTACATTATCGACTTATTACATTTAAGTGCTCAAAAGCAACCGTAAGATGTGAACACAAAACATTAAATATAAAAATATATAATTTCATTGACATAATGTAAGAACCATGTTGTTAATCAATTAAAACAATATGATTCATCCTTTAAGTTAATATAAACCCACCAGGGTAAATATAGTATGGCTCCTGCTGCTGAGTAGGTTGAAGTTCGTGGATCCAACATGTCTATGCTCTGTTACCAAATCAAAATTTTGTCAAGAATAAAGAAAGAGACCTATGAATCACAGACTCCTTGACGGACATGGACACTTTAACACATAAGAAATGTAGAACACCAAAATACACACACACACACACATATATATATATATATATATATATATATATATTGATGTATCTAATGAGAAAACTTTTTTGGTGAGAATGGCAAAAACAAACTTTGATGATTAGATCTCATTATGAATTATCAAAATTAAAACATATAAATCATGTGAATTTTTAGAAGTTACATTATCTTTTTAAGTGATCATTTGAATTTCCCAAATTTTATAATCATAATCATCTATGTATGATTATAAAGTTCAAATTTAAGCCTCTTATTCTCATATAAAATGGTTCCTCTCAGTAGATACACACTATATATATAATGAAACAAAAGATAAAAAATGATAATCAATTTGTATGTAGAATTGCAAAAGAACCCAATTCTTATTATCATTCACAGGACCAGCAAACAGTTTTATTTAGTTTTTATTTTATAATAACATTCCATAAATATTATATGCAACTACTTTTGGAGAATATCATATTAAAGTTGCCAAATAATACATCTGGTATTCTAATGCACAAGCATAACCTATTCCCAAAAGCAAGTAGCCAAACATAGAATATTAAGGAGATGAAGGGAACAGTTCGTTTTCTCCCCAACTCTTAATAGAAATACCTAATTTTAAAGTAAATTAGCATTATTAACTAATTACAAAAATCACAAGCAGAAAACATAACACCCTGTGTTATTATGGCACACAGACCAGTAAGATAAAATAATCCGCAAGAAAATAAACCTAGCTGGAGCTTTTACCTTCTCCAGCTGCAATAAGGGACAGTGCATGAGCAGGGGAGAGCACAACCTCTTCCTTTACTCCCTCAACATAGGTGCCCTACATATGAATCAATATACAAATGATACCAGCCTTCCTTCAAAATACTTATGTTTGTAGAACTTTGAATTCAACAACCATATGTCTCACAATTGTTAATATGCCGATACTCTGATTGTATTATACATTCTATATAAAGAATGAACAAGAAATATAGTAAAATATACAAGTCATAACCATTCAAATGACTTTGAACAGTATCTGACAAACAATTTCATTATTTATTATTCGAAACATATAGAACTTTTTGTATATAGAATTATGTTTTAGTTTTCACTATGTATGACACCACAAGATTGATTTCTTCAATACTCATCTTGGGGATATTTTAAACAGTAAAATCCAAGAATTGTTAATAATCACTTGAAATAAACTGGAGTGAATCATCATCTAGAAACCCCAATTTGCTTTTATGCATCAAATGGTTACTTGGCTCAATTGGCTGGAAAATTGCCTTCAAATAGTGCAAGCACAGAAGGAAAAGCCTTGTCTAATAAAACCTTAGTGCTTGTCATAAGCATAACTATGCTATAACAAGTTAGTAAACTTGGCAGGACAACAGTTGACATAAGTATATGCCACCTTCATCCTGCTGGATACCCAGCCTAGAGAAATGACTAAAATAACATGAAAGAACATCTAGCAACTGATCATAACTTTTTGAGCAGCAGATAACAATATTACTGTCCATCTTTGCTCTCAAGTCTAAATCTATCTCATAAAACTTTTCCATGCTAAGAACAATGCACTACACTGTCAACAAGATCAAATCTGCACTAAGTTGCCAATTATCAGTTTACTGCACGAGAATGGATCCCTCAAATGGCCTACAAATAATTGTCAGCTAATGAAGTTTGTCTTTTGATGGGTCTAATAGGAACAAAGCACAATGCTTAACGAATTACAAACTATATCATAATCATTAATCAACAAACCTTGTATGCATAAAGAAGGAAGGCCTAAAAGAACCAAACTAGCTATAGCCATTCCCAGTATAAGCAAGGTAGTTAAAATCGGAATTTTACTTTAAATCAAAAAGGGGACTGAAAACCATGAATCAAATCGTAAGATTTTACAAAATTCATGTGTATGCTTATAAATTCATATTATGCATGTAAAATAGCATAAATTAGGGGGGGCCTATAAATTAGTAAAAAGCACTTAAATAAAGTAGCACTCACAAATCATAATCCATATTTCATAAGAATGTCAAGCATTGGCATGAGTAAAAGTAGACCAGCACAGAAAATATGCAAGAACAGCAGCACTAGACTCAAACTCAGAGCAGTCACACACTGCTAGGTTTAGCTGCAGACCAGGCTGCACACACTAAGAGGACTGTTGAATTGACAATGCTCGGGTTCAAAGTTGCAAGAGGCAAATTGGGTTCGATAAAAAGGAGACATGAAAGAGGCGTCAACTGAATTAGAATTCAACAAATGAGACTTTTTGAGGAATTTTTAGAATCAAGGAGAAATCGTATAATCACAAGATTTGAGGGACTTTATGATTTAAATCGAGATTTTACAACGATTTTACTCAGCCACAATTTTACATACTATTTAAATTGGTAAGGCATCCAAAATCGTAAAATCTTACGATTTTATGATTCAAATCAGGATTTTAACTACCTTGATTACAAGGCCCAAGAATACCAACAAGAAGCTGTAAGGATCAATTGGTGCTAAATTCATCCCAGCAATAAAGTTTCAAGTCAAGTCATCACCTATATTTATTGGCAAGCTAAGTAAAATACCATGAAAAATAGAGAGCAGAGTATGTATGTTTGATTTTAGAAAAAAGGTACTGGTAAAGAACTTGAGTCTAACTCACTCTCAAAAGTTAGCTCATAAGAGGAGGATTGCCTAATTTTTATAAGGAATATTTTGACTTTATTCTTAACTAATGTAGGACATCTTAACAGGTACTAATATTGCACCAATCCATTGATACTTAAGGCTGACAAGTTAATGTATGTGCATGATTTCCATGATGCTACAGATAACTCATCTACATCATTTGATGTCTTCTATTCAAGGCATATATCCTCCAGGGTCGATCTCCATTTCAACATGGTTAATGAATTCCAAAATAAAAATAACATTTGGGCATTAACGAATCAATCACAAAAATTCAGAACAGAAAATATTTATTCTTATTTAGTAATATAAATTAGAGTAAAGATAAGAAAAGTTATGATCAGTACCTGAGCATCCTCTCTGATTCTTAAGTTCTGTCCTGCTGGATTGAGTAAGTCATTAACCACCTAAAATAAAAGGAAATGTTGAGAATAACAATCAGAAGAACAAAACAACATTAACCAAATTTCTTTTCATGCAAAATCCAGAGGGAAATAGCAACTTCTTTGGAAGACAATAACCACATGAACTAAGCTAGATAGATAGCCCACCTCATTGTAGATCTCCAAGTAGGAAACTCGAAGGAGAAACTCCCGGTTTGGAGTCTGGTATGCAAAAACGTTAGACTTTGTAATTCCTATGATAAAAAGTGCAACAATCTGACTGGTATTTGACATACCTCTTGGATAATGCTAAAAGCATCCTTCACAGCAAGAGGTATGATTCCAGGAGATCGTTGATCACCCTGCCAATGCAAACTTATGAGCAAGAGGTATGACATGAACTTAAGAGTATAGTGTCACATCAACTATCCAAATTCATAGCTGAACTCGACACTATCAGTAATTGTCAAAATAACAGATAGTATTAATTAATTTGTTATCAGACGATGAAGCATGACAAATTATTACATAGCCAAGAAGAATCGCACAAGCTTATCAATAGTATAAAGTCACATAAACAACTGATGATAAAAAAGTGATCTTGGACGCACAGCCTTAAACTTGCTCAACACACACACACACGTTACAGTTTTGAACAAAGTTTTTGAGCGTCTGCAAACAGTGCGCGTTCACACATCAATGGTTGTTAAGTTACAGCTTTGAACAATGTTTTTGAGCTTCTGCAATCAGAGATTTTGATTGAGTAAAATACTAGTTAACAAACCTAGCTGCTTCAGATTAGTGCTACATTATACTTCAAATATCCCAGTTAACATGTTAAGAATCAAAATAAATAACGATAAATTTTATGCATTTAGAAGAGGAGAAAGGAGGTCTACGATATTCTATATAACGACCTAAAATGACCAA
Organism: Abrus precatorius; assembly: GCF_003935025.1. Classification (NCBI taxonomy): domain Eukaryota; kingdom Viridiplantae; phylum Streptophyta; class Magnoliopsida; order Fabales; family Fabaceae; genus Abrus; species Abrus precatorius. The sequence continues at coordinate 9,540,682 of NW_020874373.1, read as the reverse complement.
CTCAAGACAAGCAGGAACAAATTAGACAGTATAACAAATACTGAAAGTTCCACTATCTCATAAGTGGTAGTAGAACAATTATGACTTAAAATAAGACCCAAAATACTTGCTAGCACTCCAGTCACTTTTGTTATTAAGAGTACTCATGTATATATTCACACAAAATTTTATACCAATCCACAGAAAATGAGTCTGAAAATATATTCAAGAAAGAAGAGTATAATTAAAACTAGGTACCATCCAATCAACCTTGAGAACATGTAACTAGCAGATTTTTCAAAGAAAACATGGAGTAAAAAAGTAGAGGCTAGCCAGAAAGAGAAAGGGATGGACGTGTTGAAGTTATAAACATCCTGTATCTACCGGCAATCTTTAACAAGTTAAAATTAGAATGACCAATTAATATGAACATTTATGAAGTAAATAAATCAAATCATAATTATCAGAAAGAGGTTATGTTATCCTGTCATTTTATATATTTCATAAGATACCAAGGTCAAAGCTGTAGTTGCTGCTAAAACTGAAAAAAGTTCCCAGTCTATTGTGGTAGTTCACCATGGAACTCAATGTACATGTCCAGAAAAACAATCAAACTCAGCAAGAGAAACAACCATAAGATACCAATCCATCAATAAAATATCAGTATCAGAAACAAAAATGGCAAGTATCACAATGGTCAGCAATTGCTCTTTTGTGAATTAAGTGTGGTTTAAAAACCATAGGTACCATGATATTGAAAGACCTTGAAAAACAAATAAATAGGTAAATTTATAATAAACATGAAGATCAACAAGATGAAGCCAGAAAATAAATGCGGTCTCACATGCATTGTATGAGTCTTCCCACTGCTTGTTACCCCATATGCAAATACAGTACCTGTATGAAAAACAGAGAGGAATTCATATTTTAATTATTCAATATGCCAGGTATGCAAGCGAAAAAACAACCTAAAAGTTTCTAAGCCACATATTTCTCAATGCATGGTGACTTTTAATTGGAATGGTCAATTTTAAGAAGAAACAAGAGTTAAAAAATTAATAGGTTTCTATATCATGGAAAATGCATAACTACTACCCATGAGAGAAATGTGATGTGAGTCTCACAAATTTCCACAGTCTGAATCATCAAGTTACCTCAGTTCATTTCCTCTTCCTCATCAATTCTGCAAAGGTCTGAACCTACTGATTACCTTATAGTGTCCAAGACAACAACATAATGTGAACGGATTGCTATGATGTCAAATCTCAAACCTCTTGAGGTTACATTGTCATGTAACTACCATACTAAGCAAACATGAGGTTTGCAATCTTATTTCATCAACAATTATAAGAGTATTGATCAAGAAAGCCTACCTAATGCATATGATATTTATTCAAAAGGATCAAAGTTGCACAAATTGCATGACAGTCCCTCAAATTTTTCTAGAATGTCTTCAATAATGTAGTTGCAGAAATATATCTGATTTTGTCATGTTAGATAAGCAAAATCAGGCTATCTTTGACTACAAATGCATTGCTCTTATATCTTTTCATGCATCTACCAAGGTCAAAATGACAACTTTAATTTTAAATGAGAATCAGTATCCAGCTAGGAGCTGATCAGCCACATCAAGCAACACTAAATCATATTATATATACCTATTAGTTGACATAAAACTTAGATTTAGTATTATTTCAAATCATACATCCAAAATGATCAATATTCTATATATTACAGAAAATGAAAGGAAGACTTGATTAAAGCAAGAATAGATTTTGCTCTTTGAACATAGGGAATAGGTTGTAAGTTGTAAGTAGTAAGTTCAATCTGTTAATTACCATTGATGCCCTCCATAGCACCACTAACGACATGCTGAGCAGCAACATCATAGACCTGACGTGTTGTGGTTGTGGGACCAAAGACACGGTCTAGACACAAGAAAAAGTATAATACATCAATGCATAATATTGGATAAGAGGGAGAGATTATTTAATATTTGTTGAGAATGAAATGCACATGATAACTGATTTAATTTGTGATAAATGTACAATTTTACGACATTTGAAAATTGAAATTAAATAAGATCAAACATTTCCTGGAATTCCCATTACTCTAAGTTTCTGTGAGACACACATGCTTCCAAACATAAGTCCCTTTTAGTTTTTCTAATTGATCCTTCTTCCAATTTCTCACTCACTCCAAACACTGGAAAGTTCCCTCTTTAGATACTGTTTTGAAACCAAAACTCTCTATAAGGTCATATCTTTCATTTGGGCAGCTGTCTCAACAAGATTAATGCTAATGGTATGCAGAACTACAGGCACATATACTTAACAAGGGCTAATCACCAATTATTTTAATTCAGAAACAATGGTACATTTGCTTCTTCATTGTCCAGCAGCAAGCTACATTAAGAGGGAATCTTGCTTTTGGACTATTTGGTGATCCTTGGCTGGGCCTCAAAACTTTGAGCATTTTCTGATGATTAATTTCAGATTTTTAAGCAGTTGCAAGGAGGGTAGAGTTATTTGGCAGAGAGCTACATCACTGAACATCAGTACCTTTGGATAGGAAGAAAGCTCAGATCTTTAGAAGATTGAATCTTCTATAGGTCATGCTTTAGAAATAAGATATTTTATCTGGCATCTCTTGAGTGCTCAGTACATGGATTCCTTCATTGATTTACAGAGGGATGGGAGAGCCATATTGTATTAATAGTTGCTTTGTTTCTGTTTGAAGATTGGCTTTTTTATTAGTTCTGTCTGAGGTCGGTTCCTTCTAACAATAGTTTCTTTCACTAAACCCCTCCTCCCACCCTGCAGAGCCCCCAAAAAAATAAAGAAAAAGAAAAAAAAATAAAAAATAAATAAATAAATATGTGTGTGTAACGTCTGGTTTGTTTTTTAATCAATTAAATCACAACGAAAATGTATTCATTTTTTTTGCAGCTATTATCATCATCACGAGACTTTATTCTAAAAAATAAATATATAGAAATCCAATGCTTGTGACTAAGATTGTAGAAGAAGTATATGGTATGTTGTTCGTTCAACCTCAAAAGCACCATACTCGCAATATATGCTTCTATACCAAATGAACAACTACGTAAAGAACAAAATCCCAATCCATCAATGCCAATTTTGCATATCATACCGTATGCATACGCTAAGGACGGGTTATATTCATTTCGCACAATAGTTTCTCCATCTGCATACCAAGCAATCTCCTCTCCTTGACGAATTTCCCTTGGACTGTCCCACACATAGACCTCAATCAAATTAACAGGCATCTAAAGAACACAATCGCAACAATGATATACAATTCAGAAAAGGCAACACTTACTTCAGAGGCCGAAACCGGACCGTCACCGTGACATTTTCTTTGGCCCTCTGTGTATCCAAAGCTGCAGCTGCAGTTTCAGGATAAAATTGATGCGGCTTACTTCGAGCCGACGAAGATGCAGGCGAGCTCTGGCCATCAACGGACGTTTCCTGAAACTGTTTAGAAGACGACGTGGTAGAGGATGACGGCGAATTAGCACCTTTTGAACCACTCAGCCCGAATCTCTTCGTTTTCACACCTTGTTTCGATGCCATCGACACTTCCACTCAAGCCTTCAACAATCAAAACAATAAGCAAGGTTTAACGGCGTCATCTCCATTTGGAGTTAAATGCAAATTCTCGTAAATAAGTTGAGCTAACAGAAAATAAAAACGATTATCTGCGAGAAACAAACCGCGCCAACTCTGCCTACAAAGGTTGAATTGCTTTATGCATAGGGATTAGCATAAGAAGGGAAAGAAACAAAGCGAGAAAACAATAAAATAAGAATGGAATGTTGTTGACCTGAAAGGAAAGAATCAGAGACGCATTGCTGAGTAAGGGAGAAGATCGCGTTTGAAGCGAAGAGAGAGATCCACAGAGAAGGTAAAGTGTGAGTGAGACTCAGTCAGAGTTTAGCGAGTAAAGGAAAAACAGCACATCATCTTCAGACTTCAGCAGCAGTATCACATCAATAACAGTTAGAGAGAGAGAGAGGTTAGAATAGGTTATTTCCTTGCCTTGCCTTGGAAGCGATGGCGATTGGATGCCCTTCATCAACAAAAGCGAAAACCTTATTTTCAATCAAACTTTTTATTATTATGAATCATGATGATGATTATGATAATTGCAATAATAATTATAATTAATTTGGAGTTGAAAGAGAGAGAGAAAAGGGAAAGTGCATGAAATTGACGGAGGTGTGGTAAGTAGTAAGAGACTAAAGAGTCCGATAAATTGGGATAAAGAGAGAGAGGACCGTGTGGAGGGAGATGATACAAACAAGACAGAAAGACGCGAGTTGTTGTGGTGGGTCTCGTCTCGCGTAAACTTTCCACCAATCTCTCTCTGTGTCTAGCTGGATGGATTGATATGTGTAATGTAAATTGTGTAATAGTAATAACATAGTTTTGTTAAGTGCCTTTTTTAGCGCGCATATAGGCATAACCGCGGGGTTGGGGTTTCTGCCTCATTTGTCTTTCACTGTTTCACGAGAGCCGCGTGCGAGAGCAAACGGTAGGAGTTGGTGTTACTATTTACAAGTACGCCAGTCACATATGGGTCAAGGCATGGGACCTACGATAGTCACGTACCCTCTCCCTGTGTTAACAAAATTTTCATCCCTTTGGTAATAGCAAATTGGTGTGCACTTTGCATCCGTTTACCCCTCTCTACTCGTTTGATCTTAGTTGTGATTGACTACCACAACTTTTAAAGCATTTTTACAATATACTTTTTCTAATTATTCTTGTTTTCTAGCATATTTTTATCGGTTTGAAAAGTCAAAATCACGTATTTTTAAATACTTGAGAAGTTTGACTTTGGTTTTTTTTTTCAGGAAACGTATGAGGTTTTTCTTATAGTTTTTTAAAAAAATGTGAGACTAAATTTTATTTTAGAACTGAGACTATCTTTGTCATAAATATATTTTATTATCATTTAAAACATCCTCTAACGCTGAATTTATTATTTAAATGAATCGATGTGAATCTTCTATGTAAGAGTTAGCAAAAGCATCTTAACATTTCTATATTTTATAGTGAAATGTTATTTATATATTTTTTATTTGATTAATCGATTTATCGCATAGAAGGAAATCCAATTATGTAACCAAATGATTGAGATGAACATAAATAATATTAGTTTTACGATACTTTTTGTTTATTAGCAGCTTTACAATATTTTATTATATCGTATATGGACACCCTGTCCACTAAATTCTATTGCCATTGCTTTTTTAAAAAAATAACGTAGACATGAACAGTTGTAATTAAGTCAAAGGCCTCCTTAATTATGCGTAACTTAAGAAAATATTATGTCTGACTGGGCCGATTAATCTATCAGCGCGTCATAATTGAAGTTCATAAAATATAATACTTTAAAGGTAACTCCATTGATTTAAAATTAACCGAAAAGAACAAACATTTATTAAAATTTGGATTATGAAATAAATAAATATTTAAATTACATGTATAAAATAAAATCTATTGAAATCAAGTTTCAAATTTAAATATTTATTGAAAATAACATTAATACTAAAGGACATTTAAATAACATAAAGAAAGTAAATAATATAACATTTTATCTTATTTATACGGTTAAAGAAAGAAAAAGTTATACAAACTAAAAAATTGAATCATTTTGTTAGAATTAATCGCTAAACTTCCTAATTTATCATTTATTAATATTCCTTTTTAACTTTTAAACTACTCAAATAGTATTAATAATATAAAAAATTAATATAAATAAAAAAATATTAAAAATAACTGCAATTAATATCAAATTTTACCACTGACATGTTAGATTTCGCTTGCCCATACTTTAACCTTTTTTGTTTAGTCAAAAACAGGTAATTTTTGTCGATATTAAGTAACACATAAAAATACAGTTTAACATAATTAAACTTTGCATACGAATAATCACATGTTTATTCGTCTACTTGTAGTTGAAGAATTGAATTATTAGTTGGATTTGCGGAAAAAAAACCTAGGAATAATTGAATTTGCAGTTGCACAATTTAATTTGGAGTTTTTAAAAGTTACGTGTAAAGTTGTAGAAATAAAATGATAAATTATATGGAAACGGTTTTACGTATGCAAATTGTGATTAAAAATTAATATTGAATTTGAGATGTGACACTTTGGTGGTGTGAGACCTTAAGTGGACCATTCATTGGCAATGGGCATTCACTACAACTAAAGACAAATGATCACTCTTTAAATAACGCTTAAGTGGGAACTGCGATAAAACCTCATAAGATGCCAAACGCAAACTAACCACATTCAACCACTCTTCGCCAATGTGTACTTCAGTTTAACCCAAAACAAAAAAATGTTGTGTTGTATATACTACTTTACAAGTACACAGATAATGTTTGAGGTCTGATTTAAAATAACTCGTGAATTATTAATATTTAAATAATTTTAATTTTAAATAATTACTTTCAAGATTTAATACTTTCAGTAGGGGCATTAATTTCATTTATGAGCAGTGAACTTTTTTTTTTAAGATTAATATTTTTGAAGTCATTTTTATCTATAGTTTTAAGCTTTTGAAATTCAAATGAAAAATAAACACGGTTTCATAATGTAGAAGTTATTCAAATAAGCAAGCAATAAAAGGACAAGTTAATTTACGACAACAACATCTAGATGTATATATTTAGATTGCTTAATCTTATAAATGAAATTAAAAACTAATAATATATCATACATTAATAACTTTTTTGTTTTTGGAACTTTAAGTGATTGGGTAGCTTTGATGACTACCTTATTAGATTTAATGAAGTGACGAAGTGAGAAGGTTATTTTCATATAAAAGAAAGATAAGTAAATATTGCCCTTACAACCAACTGTATATAATTGCTAAGTATGAACCGCAAATTTTTAGGAAAAATATATAATTACTTTTATATGAATGTGAATTATATGAAGTCCAAAACAAGTGACAATTACGACACACATGCGCTGTTATATGCTTAGAAAATCCTAGTTATTGGACTTGCATTATTCAGTTGCTCACACATATCAGCTGATTTTTTTCTTTTAAACTTTTTTTCAAAGCAACAAAGTGAAGTTTAGTTGTTAATGTGTAATTTATAATAAGATTAATCATTCTTTCTCTTGTAGGTGGTTGCAAGTTACAACCACGACAATACAAAAATAATAGTATAAAATTTGAACTTAATTTCCAACAAATCACTCATTGCTGCTGCTTTTGTTTATGCATTGTTGTCCCATACATTATCACAGTATGCTTATAAATTCTGAAATGCTTTCTGAGTAAGATGATTTTCCAGCTTTTTTATTTATCACTAATGGGATAGCACCTCAATCATGGTATAAAGAATATAATTAAAATAAAAGACAATTATGATTTACATAAATAATATGATATGTTACTAACAACTTTTGACATATGGATTGTTTTATTCGGTCCTTTTTTTCCTACCTTTTCAATGAAAATCATATGTATTACACTCTTACTTTTTAGGGTAACGTTCTTTCTGTTCTTTTTTTAATATATTAAACAGTAAATAAAACTCGTTTGTTTCCATATAGTTGAAGATAAATATTAATAATAAATTCTTCAATATAATTTCTCTAATGTACTCTTAGTTGTTAATTAATATAATAAAAAAAAGGTTTTACTATTGAGTGTGAGATAATGTGTTTTTTTTTTAATTATAGATTAATTACTTTTTTCTTCTTTAAAGTTTGCTTCATCTCCCAATGTCACCTTATATTATCAAACTAATTACATTTAAATCAGTTTACGTTATACTTTTTCTGTCTCTGAAATCTCATGTACTTGTATTCCCAAATTAATTACTTTACAAATCCCCGTATTATATACTATAGTGGAATATATTCTTTGAAGGTGACTTAACTCTTTAGTATACTTTTTCCGCAAAGAATGACAGTTTCCATTCTTAATTTTTTATTTTAATTCTTTTGAAATAATTATATATATTTTTTGTAAGCTTAATTTTTTTTAATATATATATATATATATATATATATATAGCATACTTAGTGTGAGAGAAAAATCTTAACATGAGAGGTTAAAAAAAGTAAGTCTTAACCATATAATTATACAAAAATAGACAAGATTAAAAGTATATTAATAATCACATGATCATCAATATTTTTTTAAAATTTATAATTAGATCGATGTAATGCATAAAATTTACATCTCACTCTCACAATAAAATTCCTCTCATTCAATACATTTGCTATATATGTGTATGTATAGTTCAATGTGAATTAGTTAGGTAACTTTTTTAAAGTTTCTTGTCTTGCATGTTTGTCTTTTAATTTATATTTAAAAAATTTACTTGAATTTAAGAATATTTATGGGATGTATGAGATAATTATTAATTTGTTTTAACAATAAAACTTTGATATTTACATTATTTAAATTTGTTATAAAATTTAATTTAATCAATGTAACTATTTAATTATATGATATTATTTTCATAGTTACATAGACTATATTTTAAATAAATTAAATATTTATAACTATATAATCCTATTGTTAGCATAGTTTTTGTATGAAACCCGTATTTAGAATCCAACGTGACCGTTTAAACATTGTCTTTGGTCTTATTATTAATATTTATTTGTATTTTAAAATAAAGAATTAATTTATATTTGTATGTTAACTTTTTTAATGAAATTTTCAATATTATAGTTAGAAACATAAGATCAATGACCCTAAAATTTTATTAGGAGAGTAGAAGTTGTATATTCTTTTTAGCAAAAACTTTATTAGTAACGTAGAGTTGTTTCATAATCAACTCAAACGTTCTAAACAATTATTAAAAATAAAAAATAAAAAATAAAAGAATTATATTTTTTTACACAGTTTGATTTGATTTATAGTTTTCATTTTTTAAAATAGAATAAAATCGAACTGAACTAACATTCTAAATTTATATTAACTTTGCCATTAAGTTCTTATATAAGTACTAACCTAAAATGTGTTGTTTTGATTTTTGATTTGTAATTTGAACTAAGTTGTGATTTAAAACATGATTTAATATAATTTTAACATTTTTTTTCATATTTATTATTTATTTAATTTTTTATTCAATAAATGTTATCTCTTAAAAATAAAAAACTAATAAACGAAAAAGATTATATAATTATTTAAGACTTAATTTATATTTTAATTAATTAAATTTTATTTATTTAATAACTAAAAAAATTAAAATACTATCTCTTAAAAAAATAGCAAGGAAAATATCAAAATAATCGATTCAATCAAACTACAAAAGATTGATTTTGTTTGTTTTAATTTTATTTTTATTCTCAAACTAATTCAACTCAAACTGTAAGCACCCAATTTAATAGGCCAAATTTATGTGAGACTAGTTATATATACTACATATTTTTGTTCCTAAAAATAAATTATGTATTAGAAAAAGTTTTTAAACATTCCTAATATTTTTCAAGTTAGTAAGATAAAACTATAATAAAACTTGTTCATGAAATATATCATCACCAATAACATAATAGAGTCCTATTATCTAGAACATCAAGGGTATTTATTAAAAAGTAATAAACAAAAATGTTGAAAATTATGACAAAAGTGTATTTACTTTTTAATTTATTTTTCTAAATTAAAGTGTTAAGAGTACTAATTCAATATTACGAAAAAAGTTTCATTTTCTTGTTTCTATTTTGATACCAAAAGTGAAAGAAAAAAGCAAGAGCGATGAAAATATGGAAGGTGAAGAGCCGGGGAGCTGGAAGCATCATAGTGGACGTTGGCCAGCGGCCATTTTAGCGTATTTGGTAGTCCAAAGAAATAGCAAGAGACGGTTATAGTGGTGAAAACAACACATAGGAAAACGGAGTCAATTAACGACCGTGTTTTTCACCAGAAAAGAGAGAAATTTGACGGTCATTATTTATAATTAACATGTGAATTAATGAACAAATTTTCTATACGGACGGCGTTGAAAAGTATTAAATTCAATATATTTATTAAGCTTTTACATTTTTAATATAATAATTTTTTAAAATTTTTCATTATTTTTAATTCCTTATCATATTGCCATAAGTATACATTGAAAATAATCCAACAATGAAATTATCCTAGTGAAACTAAAGGCAATTGCTTCAAAAGAATTAAAATTTAAAATTAAAAAATAATAATGGAATTTGTCATTCTTTATGGAAAAGAATACTAAAGAATTAAGTCACCTTCAAAATAATATATTCCACTGCAATATATAGTATGTGGATTTGAAAAGTAACTAATTTGGGAATACAAGTACATGAGATTTCAGAGACAGAAAAATATAATGTAAAATGATTTAAATGTAATTAGTTTTATAATATAAGTTGACATTGGGAGATGAAGCGGAAGTTTAATGAAAAAAAGTAATCAGATTTGCAAGATGCTATAATTGCATATGAATTGACAAATGAAACTTTAATTTAAATAGATAGTGAATTAAATTAAAAATTAGTTACAGGGCTGCCGTATCTAAAGTTGGATATGAAACTTCTCGTTAGTACTTATTACAAGATAAAAATAGAGTTAAATTTTAATACGTAAAATTTCTCTTGAACTATTGTATAATCTTATTGCAACACCTTAATAAAATTTAATAATGTTGGCAATTAAATGACTTGTTAACTTCATTAGATGTCAACCATTTAAACGAAAATAAGCCTTTCTGTATTTTGATGTATCAAAATTAAATTCAAATGCTTTTTGTTATATACCAAAAATACTTACCATTGCGACTTAAATATATCCTACTTACATAATAATGATTGATTATAATAAAAATAAATTGTAAATTCAAACAAACTTTACTCGTAATCTAAAGGTTTTAATTTTGGAATTGCTACTTCAAGGGAGACTAGATCAATCCACCATCCTCACTAGATAATTTTTTTTTCCTAATTAATAATTAAACTGTATTTTATTCTCTAAAGTATGCATCATTTCCTTGAAGGAGCAAAATCACCTATAGAGATAACAGAAAAAAAAAATTGAGATTATTTTCTACCCATGTGTAATTGAGTACACGTGTTGGCAATCAGCGTTCCACATCCTACTAGTTAGTTAGTCTTGCACCAAATTCAATATTCCCTCCCAGAAAATTAATATATTAAACAACTATGCAAGGCACCCACAAACTCGACCAGGGTAAAATTTCATTGCAGGAGAATTTCATTTATATCACGGTATCTACCAAAGCTAATCTTACTAGGAAGAGATTTATTTAACATACAACACGAAACTATTACCAAATATATCACATATCTTAATAGATATCGGATGTCATAACTCATAACGTCAAAAACCCATGGCTGAACAAGGGGACGACGACTCAATTTCTCCCAATTTTTTCTTGTTAGACTTCTCAAACAGTCAGGGATGAGTTCATTTCATTCAGTATGCGGTAGTATCTATTGTACTCTGATGTGTTTTTGAAACCAGGAAGGAAATCTGTAAAGAATCTAAGAACTGCAGCAAGATGTTGGGAGTCATTAGAAACAAACGCAGCTTCCAAGAACAATGATGGCCGTATGGTATCCACCTGAAAATAATTCATAAAACTAATTAGCTTTGTACTTTTGAAATTTAATCAACATCATAAACACAAACCTAGCAATACTTCAATGTTCCCCAGTACGTTTGTCTCAACAGTACAACTATTTGAAGTCATTTTCGAAATTTGCTTTTGTACATCACATAGAATCCAAAACTAATCATTTACTTCAAATAACAATTTACATGAGTGTTACAAGATATATCAACATTTTGAAAATTACATTGTGTTTTATTCGTGAAAGTTCACATATCAAAATTACTACATTACAAATTTTCAAAGTATCTACCAGCACCATAATCTCCTCGACAATATCAACAACTTCGACACAATTTAGATGATAAATAGCTGCTCCGTGTAGTTTCAATGCAGTTAATAACCAAATTTCTGTGAGGGATAACCATTATATAGAAGTATAATTCATCCCAAAGGAGTGATGTGGTTTAGTTAGCCCTTTCAACCTGATAAATGAATTGGCAATAGTATCTTGCAGCGATGCAGAAATTTACTAGACTAGATTGTTTTGGGATGGGTCAGTTTACACTCTTGAGGTGTGGATATAACTGAGACACTTGCCCATGCGGGCAGTGTGCCGAACAAGGAAAGAACTTCAGGAGTTGGTAGGGCAATATGAGGAAGCCTTCGGTTATGGACACTCACTATTTCATGTCGTATTTGAGTACTTCTATGTAACAGTGAGGGCACTTACACAAATTATCCTTCTGAACGTGCAGGCAATGTTGGCTTAGGTTCTTAGAAGATTACAGGGTTTCAGAGGAATTTTCAGCAAGTATGTTAGGTTTTAAGCTAGGCAGTCCTAAGGTATTTTCTTCTCGGTTCAGGATGAGGTTCTATTCAAGGTCTGGCAGGGATTCCTGGGTCACTAACTATGGTGAAGTGTGACCTGCCATTCAATTAATACATAAGCCAAGTTTGGATTAACTTCTCAATAAGTACTTTAAGGAGTGAAAATTAAGTAATAAAATAAATCAAATTCCTCCCATAAGTTAAAATCAATTTATACTTCTCTATTATTTTAGAAGTTCTACCATTTAACTTCCCTAAAATTTGAGAAGTATAAATTGCTTCTAGTTTACCAAACTGGGCCAGTCAACCTTCAGATTGGCAAGCATGTTGCACTGCACGGCAGTGCAAGCTTCCTGATTGCCAGTTTAAGGGCTGCATAGAGGCAGCTACTGCAGGTTGATACTTGATGGTGACAAGCAAGAGTGTGAGTGGCAGTGGACAAAAGGGCATTTAATGAGAAACAAGATCAGGTCAGTGCAGGTGGTGTGGCCTAGCTAGATAAAGAGTCTGAGGCTTTGTCAACGCACTTCTGACAAAAGAACCCTTTTATCAAGATGATGAAGCCTTGGCACAGTTTTCTTTCAATAAAATTCTACCAACCCACTAAGGGAAGTTTTATACTGCACAGGGAGTCAGGCTCCCTTTGCAAGGTTGTTTACCTTTGCCTACTTTCATGTTTGTCTTCCTACTACCAGGGTAAAGCACTCAGGAGTGTAAGATTTCTGTCAGGGATCTGCAGCGCCGTGGGAAATCTGGAGGCACCTAAACACTACCCCATCAATGAAGGTGTTTGATTAGTTTGTGTTTAGAAACAGATATTTTATTTTTTAGCAAACGATTATCTTTGTCCAGATGCTGGGATAATAACCCATTAGTTAGAGATAATTGGATGAATGAAAATTCTACAGCAACAAAGCCAACAAAATCACGAGAAAATTGCAGCATCAGAGCCGTCAGTTTTTCATCATCTCTCTGTTTTCTTAATTATTTAAAAACCATACACAATTACTTCCTATATCAGCAGCCAATACAGTAGAAATTACCCTATATTTCCTTGCGTATCGCAAGGCTTCAAGGTAGTATCCATCCTGCACAAGCAGTAAAACATAATCGTGATGTAAACCAAGCTGTCTCAGCATATCAAAACCAAGCTTCCTAGTTTGGGCATTCTGACGACCAGACTCTAGGAGTTGTAATGCAACTTCCTTAGAGGGCTCCAGAATCTGCAACAAAAAGAGACTAGTCTGAGAGTCAAATTAATCATACTTTAACATATAATAGCCTCTCACCTTTACAATTATAATATATACAAAAATTGGTAACCTTGTTTATGACAAACAACCCAAGCTCTGCATATCGTTCATTGCGGGCCAGAAGTTGAATTATCAATACATATAGATTTGGGAGTACACGAATCTTTTCTGAAATTGCACTGCAACAATTAATAAAGAGCAAAGAGGAACACTGATTCAAAAGGTGGTAAAATTTATGATCCAATCAAGAAATAATAGCACATGAATTCCCATACATCCTTTCAAGTTGACTACTGGCCCAATTGACCTAATATATATTTACATGATATCTAAAATCAAGTCCTCAGTTGGCTTAGGCTTATCAAGCTGAACCACATTAAAAAGTTTTAGAAGTTTCAGAAAGTTTTCGGTTCTTTCTTGACTCACCTTTACTTACAAATTACGACATGTATTGTATTGATATTGATATTGTGAGTTTTGAAATAAAAAATGTAATACTTTCTGTTCTTACAACATCTATTTTAGTTTGACCTACCTTCAATATTAGTAGGAACAGGAAAAGAAATTAAACAAACATCACTGGAGTAATCAAGGCATTTCAGTTGTAGTTAACAGTTATTTAAATAGTTGAAATCATATAATTCACAACCATAAAGTGATTAGAAACTAAGAGCAAATCTATCAAATGCCTTCAGAATCAAAATAGCTTCCTAACTAAAGAGTAATAGCATACCTGTGAAGGAACTCAATAATGACTGCAACCAAGTAAGAAGGGTCTCCAACCATCTCTTCATCAATGGGAGAGAAGACAAAGCTGTACATCTCGTCTGGTGAAATTGCTGCAGAAGTAAGTTGGGATTCCTCTTGTCCAGACTGCAGAGATGATTGCATAACATCAGTCCTATGAGCTTCAGTTCTCATGGAGATCTCACGGTTCCCTTCACCCCCAACTTGGGCCACCTTTGAATTGTGTTTTGAATTTGCAGATTGGGACTCATCATCGGAATCCAAGCTTGAAACAGTTGAAGCCTTGTTAAAAGATCCACTGTCTACTCTTGTGGTTGGTTCATGTATGATAGATTTTCCAGTTACATCTGTTCCTATAGCAGAAACATCAGCACCTGCATTTTGTACACCAGCAGCTGTTGCCTTCTCTGGTTTCAGCCCTTTAAGATAGCTACCAGTTTTAATTGAATGGGAGTACGAGGAAAGTAGTACATTTATAGCCTTAGCAACTGCAGACACAGGCCTATGCTCCAGAATAAGTGTACGTGTTATACCCAAGCACAATTGTTTAGCCTAAAAGAGTAAATCACCGGTAAATTAATTTAAAGTTTCAAACCAAACTAGTGTAGATGAGAATACCATTAACATCTGTAGTTACACACTCATTAAAACCAGTTAAAAGAACATTTCAAGAGATATCAATGTAAAATCATTTCCTTAACGGCAAATTTTAGATGATAATTTTTTTCCATAATCACATTCCAGATTTCGAGTGACCCACATAAAGGATAACAGGGAATTCATAATTTTCATGTTTAGCAAGAAAATTATAAGGCATCCCCAACTCGCAAAAGAAAACTTTAATATAATCATATCTAACAATCTTGATTCTTGAATATACAGCAATGAATCCCCTTACTTCCATAATTGAAAAATAGTAGTATAACTTTTACAGGCAAAGCAAATAAAAAATATTCCTTTTCAAGGGTAGATGATACTGATCCTTTCTAACACCTGTCATATCCAAGTAGGATTCTCAAATGCCTATTCAATGCACTCTAGTTCTCACAAACAATTATGCATTTTGTCCTAGTATATGAGAGATACTAAACTGCAATGGACCCCCTAAAATGACTAAAAAAAATTTCTACAACTTTTAAACCAGCTAAAAGAAATAACAGGTAACTTCATTTCTAGGAGCACAAATTACTAAACCTAATTCATCATTTACAGAAAGGAAGAAAAACAACTAAATAAAATAATGGATACATTAATTGCATTAGTTATGCTAACGCTAGGGTGCATAAAAAGAACTTAATGCAGAAAGCTATGCCAAAGGAAGACTGAGGGTGGCTAAAACACACCATCTTTGGGCAAGTAAGTTTACTTTAAGATCCCAATCAACATATATATGAAATCAGCTAACTAATGAATATGTACTTATGTAGCAGCAACTCCTAGACATAAAGTGCTCAATACACATTTGTGGTCACTGGCACAATTCCAGCATCAAACTAACTAACAGGAAACTGACTTATACTGAATTAAAAACAAATACGCAATAGCAACTGCTGCCCTATAGCACCCTGAAGAATTAATCAATAAGCATTGTCATAATAAAGTGGGGGTACCTTGTTAGCTTCCAACTTCCGCCGCTGCAGGAACTCTATTAATGATGGGACCTCTGAGCTACTAGCAGAAATTGCCTGCAAGATAGGATTTTTCATGAAAAAGAAGCCACCCAAATTCAGCACTGACACATAAATGAACATAATAGCTTACCTCTAAGTCTATATAGAACTTCCACAATAACTTATTGGCCACATCACATACGAGGTCAGGCACTAGGAAAGTCCATGTATTGGCGTAGGTAACTGCTTCAGGATTACTCATAACATTACTGCCTGAACTCTGACTTTCTCTACCACTAGATTGAGATAAAGTGCTGGACCTGGGGAAACCCCTTAATAATAAAGGAAGTGGTGCAGATATTGGTGCTCGAGAATCTGCAAAGAGATCATAAAGTATAACAACCTTTGCATCAACTTGATGAATAAGAAGTACATTGTCGACCACACTCACAGCAATCTTGCTGGAATAAATTGGTAAAGAACCCTGCAAATATCATGAATTATGAATATCAGTCTCATTTTCTTAAGTCTATAGTTCAATGGCAAAATACTCAACTACGACTATCAGATGAGATCCATGGTTAAATTACATATCCTACGTGGCAATATGTTATTTATGTACATAGTTAAAATGCCTTTACAAACTTATGAATTACTACTATAAAGGGGTGACTGAGTGCATGAGGCTCCCACCAAGTGGAGTTCCTAGGTTACATGTCACAGCCTTATCCCTGTTCCCCACAATCGTAGAGGCTGTTTCTAGGATTTGAACCAGTGACCTTTAACTCACAAGATAACAACCATACTCGTGTGTCAAGGCTCACTCTCTCTAAGAATTACTATAAGGACGTTAAAAAAGAAACTACCAAATTTGAAGGTTTGAAATTAATTTTAATCAATTTGAAGAAACATAGTGATATTAAGATACACAAATAAGTCTTACTGCTTCTAATTAGCAAGTTTCTGAAAGTATAAAAATTTAATTCTTGATATTTCTTATTGAGTTATAACTTATTGCAGATTGTTTGCCTATAAATAAATCATACAATGAACTGGTACTGATTTTTACGTACATTTTATGTTAATAAAAAATGTCTTACCAAATGGAAAAATAAACCCAAGATTGTGAAGTCACAATCACAAATACTCCTTGCATCTTTATAAAATTTTATTTGTTAAAAAAGATATACTATAAATGATGTCACAATATCACCAAAGTAAAATAGAGGATATCATATTCTTCACAGAAAATTGGCATTTCTTCAGAAGTTTTTTTGAATGTTGTTCAAAAAAGAAATTTTGGAGTGAATTAAAATAGTAAACCAACCTGCTGTATCACAGCATCACGATATAGCCTATAAGAGTGGAGTAGCATAGCAACTCTATCAACTTGCAAGCAGTATATCCTACCATAACTGTGATTGATAGTAAAGGAAAATAAAAGTTTCAATTGGCAGCTATGTTAATTATAAACTATAAAGGTCTAAGTTTGATTATGTAAATAACTGATACATACACAGTGACGATAAAAACGTCTTCAGCTGCTAAAACGGGCTTATTATTTGCCTCAGATTTGGCCATAACCATCTCAAACCTTGGCAAGCGAACAATATCTGCAGATGAAATCTAACCAAAAATGCATTGCTGTATCAGCCAAATGAAATAACACAGAAGCAATATCAGTGGCTATGCTACATTCAAATACCGGAGTCATGACAACTATTACAGAAGCTGCATTGATATATGTCATTCTTTTCTGAACAATAATGATATCTATTTCTATTTTAAAACATCAATAAATAACTATTCTTCCTTGAGGTACATATATTCTAGATCCATAAATTACAAGAAAAGAAGCTACAAGTAACCACTCTCACCTGAAATCCATGGAATGTCTTGCATTGCATTCCAGAAGCAAGAAGAACCAGGCGACTTTCATGTGTGTAAACATACCAACTCACATTCAGTTTCTTTGTTTCCACCAGTTGCAGTGATTTTGACTCTGAATTATATGCATACAAGTCTAGACCACTGTTGAGAAATTTTGTAATTTAGTAAATCTTTCTCTTCAAAAATGTGAAAAAGAAGAAAAAAGGAGGAAAGGGAAATACTTGGGGAGTGGTATCATGTTTACAACAGTTTAATGTACTATATTAGAGCATTACACAACAAGTAGGACAAAATTATTTTTCAGCATTGTTATGTTTACAACAAGGAAGCACAAGACTCTAATAAAAAAAAAATTCATTTTGTTTTCTTTCTTCAGTTGTAATCTGAGGATATTAGTTCTTGGAATTGGCTCTTTACCTTATATTAATCAATTTCTGCCCAAAAGAAAAAATATCTTCACCCAAGACAATCCAAAAAATAAAACAAAAGCGAAGGTAAGAAAAGTAGGAGAGAGGCAAGTGCCACAGATATTAATGTGGGAAGGGAATTTAGGAAACACAACATTTGGTAAAAAATAAAATAAAAAATTTGATTCTGCTGATTTGACCCGGTTCCACACTAACCCAACATAAAAATCCCGGAAATGTACTTTTAACCCTTTTGGCCTCTGTTTTCAGTCTTAGCTATGTCTTTCTCTCTCACAACAACCTCGCATCTCCCTCTCTCACCTTTCCTACTTCCGACAACCCTCATTTTTCAGTGAGCAGGTTTTACTTTTGGTTGCTTTTGTTTTATCCTCCTTCATTCTGTTTTACTTTTTCCTTCTCTACATTCCTCCTCCACTCTCTCTCTTTTCATTCCTTTTTTTCTGAATTTCTTTCTCTTCTCAGATTGCCTTCTCATTTTCTTTTCTCAAATTTCCTTCTCTGTTTTTCATCCATTTTTTATTCTAACACTGCTGCCTTGGTTTGAGACTTGAGCAGCAGTTTTCCTTAACATAGCCTAACAACAAGCTTCCTCAATTAGTCTTTTTATTTTCCTTGTTTTTTTATCACTTTGTTTCACTTGAGGCTTGTGGCCTTTAGTTTGTATTGAACTTGTGCTTTGAACTATGCTATTATGTTATTATGAGATCCTATTATGAGAGATATGATGCCATTTGATGATTTTCTATCAATTATATTTCTTGATTTTGACAAAAGCAGTTAGATTTTTGGTTTTATATCACATTATTCTGTTTTATATATATAATTTTGTAGATATAATATATTATTTAATTATGGCTGTCATGCTTCCACCACAAGTTGCCATGGTATATGCCATAATTTCCTGGCAGTTTTTTGACTAGGAGTAGCTTTTGCTGGATCTCCTCTGAATTTAACAACCAGGATATATAAAAAAAGGCATCATTAAACAGTGTAAATCATATCAACAAAGAAGAAATAAATTTGCTTACCATACCTAGTCTTAACAAGAACAATATCACACTGTTGACTATCTGTCCAAAAAAATCCAAGTATACTTTCTGATTCTGGCCGGCAATTATGGCTAAAAGCTTCCCCAGTCTGTCTATTCCAAAACTGTATCTCATGGTTCGATCGTTGGATTGCTATTACCTTTGTGTCTAAAGAATACCGAATAGCTACAATAGGGCCTTCACTTATTAAATCAGTGGTGGGACCAATGAGAGGATCAAAGGGGCCAACTTTCCAGGAAAAGATCTAAATATTACAAACAGAATGTGATTTGAGAGGAACAAGGAAGTATAAAAGCAAGCAAAAATAATTCATATTTTTACAACTATTGAAAAAGGGGTCCATATTACAGACAAACAATACTCTTCACCAAACAACAAATGCATGAAGCACATCATATTACCTGATCAGCTGTGGGGGAGAGTAGCAACTTATTTCCATCATCATAAAATATTCCGATTGATTCAGGAACATTGCACCGCAGTGGTGGATACTGAGTGTAAGCATGTGAAAGACCATCAGATCCGCTCAGACCTATATTAGGCTTTGAAGTTGATGCTCTTCCAGACATGTTGAGTCCTGTTTACAGCATGAGCGGTAGAGGTATGAATATGATACAACTGGAGCAAACCTCCCAAAAATATATAATCTGGATAGTCAAAGGTAGAAGTATGCATCTACAATTATCAGCAGATATAAGCGCTGAAGGTTATACCTATGCTGGAAAAAATACGTAGGACCTTCCACTTATTCTTGTGACTGAAAACTTCTACAAAAAACTGCTCTTCGTAACTTTCAAGCTTTCTAGTTTGTTTCTTCAGTAGCCCAGAACAAGGAAACAAGTGGATGTTCACTAAACCTTCTTTTTGAGCTGTTTGAAGCCATATAGATTTTGAAACACGAGATATTTATTAGAAATGCCAAAAGAAAGGTAACAATTATACCGTAGACACCACCGAATAGTTTTATGTTGACACGGAAATACAAAATGATTATAATAAAAAACAGTTTCTAACTCTCAAAAGTCCAAAGTCATGATCAAATTAAGGGTCCAGTTGTTTAAGTTCAAAAAAAAGTGATTATGTGATACATCTATTTTAGAGCATTTTTTTAGAAGCTATTATTCTTAACTCCTGACAAAAAACACTTCTAAGAGGTTTTTGCTTTTGTATTTTTCTGAAACACTTACATAATAATTATAACTTTTTAAAAATATTTGTCTTATTAAATAAGCACCTTTTCTTCAAAAAAAATAAATAAATCCAACAAACAGGCCCCAGATGATGTTTGCATAAAGGTTTCGCTTCAGTCTTTCCCGAATGCTGCTTAAACAGAAAAACACTGAAAGTAACTTATTTTTATTATTATTTAAAGTGTAATGAAAAGAAAATATTTTATAGCTGAAATGCCAAGCCAGAATAAAATAAAAAACTTTATTCCAAGCGAATTGTAGAATTCAATACCATATTCTGCATACAACTTTTTAATGCCAGAAATTCCTTCACACACACATCACGTTCAATGTCTGGAACCTTTGCTGCAATACAGCTCCCGTATGCCTTTGCCTATTAGATGAGTTCTTAACCAAATCAATGTTTATGCACAAATATCAAACAATAATAAGGATAAGAAAGAGAGAACATATGAGAAAAGGCAAGCACCTATTATAAAACCCATTCCCTCCCCTTCCCAACACCCTCATGCATCAATCGTAACGTATCTAACTAAATAAATTAAACTCGGTTTGAGTGAAAACAATAAAATCAAGTTAACCATTAACTTGAAGGTACTCACAAGTTATATTAATTACACTGTATATGGAATCCAAGCATAAAAAACATGTAACGAAAAGACTGTGCACGCAATTTCACTATGTAGCCCAAAACCAAAATCTCATTCCTGGCTCTCTATGAAAAATAAAATCAAACCTGAGATGAACAATTCACTAAAATGCGCTTGAGAGTTGAGGCAGTATTCTTCTTTTCCTTCATGTCCACAACACTGCAAAATATATAGAAGCCACCTTTAAACGACAATCAACTGTCGCTAAACAAATAATAAAATAAAACAAAATTATAAACATTTGAAAATTGCAAAGACGCTTAAATTTTACTTATAACAACAACAACAATAATAATAGTTTAATTTGAATTTCTAGAATCACATGGATTTTTACAACGGGGAGTTTCAGTAAATGAGAAGATCAAAACCCCTATGGTACCTTTGTCCCAAATTGCTAACAGGTATAGTCTAGCGAAAATATTAGAAATTGAAAAGCCTACCAGGTGAAGAAAATCGAGAATCTGCATAAAGCGTATGCGTGTAGAGTGCGAAGAGAAAACAGCGGAAATGTGAGAGAGAAATGAAGGAGGTTTATTTACCATCAAGAATCGGTCATATGCATTCTGCAACAGAATTAATAGCAGATCACGAAGCGAGTCTCTTCTGTTTATTCATCTTCTCTATTCAATTCATAGTAACGAACAAACCACAATGCTGCAGTGGAACTACCTACCAGTCGCATTACTTGCGTGCCCAGTTGCAGCTACACTATTTGCATCTGTTCTTCCTTTCTTCTCCGCTGCACTCCTTTGTGGGCCTAAAAAGAGAGCTTGTATTTGGGCTCAGTCTGGTATTGTATAGCCCAATAAACGAATTAGCCTGTCCAAACCAATACGTTAAACCTACAACCAAAAATGGACCTAAAAGTATTTATTGGTCCAAATTAAAGAAATTTGACTTCTGAGCAAAAGAAAAATGATTGACTCTGATTGACTTTTTAAAATTTTGATAGTTTGGTAAAAAACAAAAATTGAATAGTGTTAATGGTATAATTTTATACATTCTTTCAAATACTTTTTTTTTATTATTGAATGAAATTACTAAAAAAAATATAAAATCATGAATAAGATTCATTAAATAAAGAATGACACATATATAATTTTAACTAATAATAAATAATGTATTTAAGAGTGTTACTAACATTTTTATTTTAAATTTATTAAGCTCAACCCAGCAAATAATGGGTTATACTGGGCCTCTCTCAAAAGTTTGCATTTATTTTTCTTTACGATACATGAATAGAAAATGAGGAAAATTTTTCCATTAAAGATTAATGAAAAAAAAAACAGAAAATATATCAATAATGAAAATTTTAAACCAATATACCAACATTAGTTAATTGCTGTATTTAGAACTGAATTCTGAAATTTTGTTCTCTAAAAGGAGAAATTAATACAAGAATGAATTGCAAATAGGAAATCGCAAACCAACCACACCAGTGCTAATAGAAGGGACTCGTGGCAATGTAGCCTAGGAAACATCTTAGATATTGTTTTCCTAGGAAGCCAGGTAGCAAATTACACTATATTTGTTTCTGAGGCCATAATTGTTAAGGATATTGAGCACATAAACACAATTAGCTAGCAATATACCATCCTCGTCTCCAATTTTATGAGGAGAATTGTCTATTGGCTCATGACCTAGTATGGGGGTGTTCTTAATCATCTTTATATTCAACCAGAACCACCAATAAAGATATATAGCATATATGCTATGTAATTGTTTTCCCTTAAACTTAGATTTACAACTTCTTCATCTTTATATTGATCCAGCCGTAAGTAAATATCTAAAAGAATTTGATGGCGATTTTGTCAGTCATTTCTGATATTATCCCTAAAATATGAATGGAAGGAAAGTCCTCCCAAAGGGAAAAACTGCACCCGTTTTTCATTCCATTTGAACTAATATACATTAGTGGCAGGGTTGCGACACAGTTTTAGTCCATAGTTCCTTGATTTATTAGAAGCTTCCAATCAATTAAAAATGTATTACTTCGGTTAATCTTATTGATTTCTTAAAAATGATATTAATCATATAACGATGGAACAGTCCACACAAAAGCCATTAATATCAAAGACCTTTCGGCCTCTATTGACTTGTAAATCGTCGTGCTGCATAGGTAACAGTCCATTAGGAAATGCATGATGATTATGATAACGAAGCTCGCAACTAACTTGCCCCTATGTCATATCTTTCTTATATGTCACCTTTTTCAAGTAAACAACATAGATACACTTTAAATGATTTTGATCATTTTAAGTTTTTTTATTTCTTTAAACAGTTAATAATAATAAAATTTTATTAAAAACAAAATATTTATAACACTTTTGTAGCTCTAATGTAATAAATATTTTGTTTTTTTAATAAAATGTTACTACTTGTAGATGCTTAAATTTAACCATAATAAAACTGAATTTTAAAAGGAAAAAACCACTTAGATGAATTATACACCTCAAAAAGATTATGAAGAAAAGGTGTCTCAATTTTTTTAAAGAAAAATATCCTTACAATATGAAGATGGAACATAATTTTAGTATAGTATTCTAGCTGGTTATGATTTTTTTCATGGATTGTACTTCATTTAGCTTTACAGTTCTGAAATGCATTATGATGTATGTGTAGTCTATTTGTGGGGGTTAGGAAGATGGATGCTTTTGTTTCACCCACTTTCCGTCAAAGGGCCCTACACTATTAAACGTTTAAGAAAAGGTCAACAAGTTAATGTGTGGAGGAAAGGCATGGAAGAAGATAAAAGCACAGGGCACGCAATAGAGGCAGCTTGTTTAGGACCACTTAAAAATGCCAGAAGACAAGGCACAGTCATAGAACAGAGAAAGAACACTGGTTTTCAATTAAGCCTAGTATGCTGCATTTGGCCTATCAAGTACATTTTTATCTCTTTATTTCAAATTTTCAATCACATACATAAAACATATATATTTATGTACGTACATACATGGACAAATCTACCACGAGAGTGCAAGTGCAGTGACACAAAATGAAATTTCAAGTGGACTATGTGTAATTATGTTACATACATGTAACAGGAAAAAAATTGTTAGTGCCAAATGCAGACATAAACGAATTTTACTCAGAAAGGGAAATGGCAATGTAAACCAACGAAGAAGCTGGCAGCCCTTGTCAATTGACACATGAGAATGATGCTGTCGGGATTATGATCTTTTACCAAGAACAGTAATCTTATCTCAATTAATTAAGGTGATGGAATTTGATGCTAATGATTTTATTAGTTGGAATCCTAATGTCAGGCAAGGATATAAAGATAAAACTAGAAAAGCTATGCATTTTTGTTTTCTTCTGTAGTTGATGAGAAAACAAATATAAAAATCATGGTCACTATAAAGATTTAGGTGTCATTGAATTATGCATAGAATAATAATAATGATAATGATAATGACTATATTGTTACTAGTTAATATAAAATAATTCACAGACCTTGAACACTTTCTAGTGTCAACATCTTGAATTATGGATGTGGACCAATTTTCTGTCATTGAAGTAAATGAAAGGAAACATCATTCATGTGAACATCGTTAACTTACAACTACCAAATGCAGATACAATTCTGGACTACTTTTAATGTCAAACTCAAAGAACATACAAATTTGAATGATTTTCTATCTCTCTCTGTCCTCTCTGCCTCACATGATCTGTCATAAACAGCGACAACGACAAAGGCGGGAAAGTTACTTGGGAAGTCTGTAAATTATTTTCCATTTTATTTGTTTTGACAAAGATACTCAAATTTATTGTGTTTACGCAGAATTTCGGTTATTTTTATAAGAAATAAAAAAAATTAAATTATTAAGACTAAAAAAATAATTAAATTAATTATGTTTTTCATAAATATAAATTTTATTTTAAAAATATCTATAATATTAAATAGTGTAGTTAGTAATATATATATTTAATAATACTAATAAAAGAAGAGTATAAAAAAAATTTAACAATTAATGTATCTTGAATCTATCATTTATTTTTTTATAATAATAATTAAAAATATATTCTATTTTATTTCTTATTAAAAAAATCGAAGAAAGTACTAAACTTCTTAAAACTATTACGTGAATTTTTTTTATTTTAAGTAAGTTATATTTTTATCTTTTAAAATGTGCATATATTACAGTATTCTCTCTTCACTTTTTAAATTTTCTTTTTTTAAAACACTTAAAATGCATAACAATTTAATTTGTTTTAAATTTTTCGTTAAAGTACCGTTGAACACGTTTTACATTTTTTACTGAAATGTTTTTTTAATAAATTTACACCTTTATCATTTTTTTAAAAAACTCAACAATGTCAGTGTATTTTTCATAAAAAAAAGTATACATTTATTAAAAAATTATTTTAGTAAAAGTAAATTAGGTTTTTAATAGTATTTTAATAAAATATTTAAAATGAATTAAATTATAATATATTTTAATTTTTGGGGGAGGAGGTTATATGATTTTAAAATAGAGAGGAGAGTTGTGTAATACATATATCTTTGAAGGGAAATGAAAGTAATCTACTTTACAATTTTTATATTATTTCATTAAAAAATTCATGTGAAATTTTTTTCTTAAAAATATTTTAATTTATTAATTCATTAAATTTCATTAACCTTTTATTTATTTTATCTTTATACTTTTTAACCTTTTGTTTTTTTTCCTTATCATTATATATTTTGTATTTTTCAAAATTAAATTAATATCAAGTGAATTTATAGTTACTGAATAAATAATTTATTCTTTTTCTTTAAGTTTATCATTAATACTATAGAATAGTTTATAAATATTATTGAAGATATTTTACTAAAAGTGTCACATGATATTTTTTTAATTTACTGCATGCTTTAGTAATTTATTTATTTTATTTTCATTTATTTATTGAAACTAATTTTATTTGAGTTAAATAATGTTACTAGAAATAATAAAATTATTCTTTCGAGTACCTAAGAGTAGAAATTGAGTTAGAATAACTCTCTATGATATACATGCTCAATAATAATACTTTTAATAATTTAACTTATATTATAAAATCTGGTTCATAAAATAAGTGTTTGAAACTTGTTTAATAGTAGGAGGGTTAGATTGATACGAAATTTGAAAAATTAATTGGTATTTATAAGGCGCTTATCAAGATATTAATGGAAGGTCAATGATTTGGTGCTAGTTGAAGGCATGATTGATGGTTCTCTTCACATTGTAATTACGTGTGAAATCAAGACACAGGAACCGCAAATCTCCATCAATAGACTGATGACCAGCCACTCGTAATTCATCAATGCATATCCAATCCATATAAATTAATGGAAACTTCTGTGAAACATTTAGAAATGGGAGTCAATGAAAGGATGTTCTCATGCATTTCCGTTTCATTTACAATCGTGTCATGAATAACCGTATAATATGATACTAATTTAGTCTTAGTCAACACATATAAGATATGCAACTATTTACCGCATTAGTTTTGTTGATGGTTAAATGTAAATAGGATAAATTATATTTAATCTCTAATACTCCTTTCCACGTTGTTTTTTATATTTCTTTACGAGTGTTTTGTTAGGTCTTAATTCTTGTTATCTATATTTAGTTTTTTGTTATCAATAATGTTAAATTTTTTTAAAGTATAATAATTAATTCATAAATAATTATTAATTATAGAGATTAAATATATATTTTAATAAAAATTCATAAATTTATTTTAAAAATTTAAAATATTCTACAAACTTTGCAAACACAAATAATCCCACAGCACACAATAATCAGGTTCAAAGAATGATCTCTACGCCCTTTCTCTCAGTCATACAATCTCCAATCCTACAATTTTATATTAGAAATTTTAAGTCTCTAAAATACATAAAAAAGTAAAAAATCTAAACCGATTAAAAGTTACAGTTTCGTACCAGAAACACAATAATGCAAATTATCTTTCAAATTGATGCTCCAATCACTCGCAAAGGCCAAAAACCTGAAGCTACTGGAGAGAGAGGCGTGAGAGAGGAAATTATGCAAAATGAAGAAGAAAAAGGAGGAGGGGCAGATTTATGTGTTTCACATATTACAGACGGAAAAATTCTTCTATAAATAGTTCAATGAAATAGTGCGTTTTAAAAGTTTAATTACAAACGGATTTATCCGTCTATAAATTCATCAAATACAGTTATAGACAGAAAAATTCATATGTAGATTGTCAGCTGAAAAGTCAATAAAAAATGACAATATTTACAGACAAATTTTTTCATTTGTAACTCTTGTTCCAAATTTCTCTCTCATTTTCAAATTACAGACAAAAAAATTTATCTGTAATTCTTGTCTATAATAATTCGCACCAAATGACGAGCCAACTACAGACCGTCATTATAGACGAATTTCTCAAAAACTTAAAAAAAATAAAAAAAAATTTAAAATTCGTCTGTATTACAGACAGATAATAACTATCTGTAAATAACATTTTTCTAGTAGTGTAGAACATAAATTTTTTTAAAGTATAATAATTAATTCATAAATAATTATTAATTATAGAGATTAAATATATATTTTAATAAAAATTCATAAATTTATTTTAAAAATTTAAAAATAAAATATTAATTAAAAGAATAATAATTTTTCAAGAATTAAAAATGTATATTTAAGTTAAAGATAATTTATGAATTAAAATTATATATTTATTAATCAAAATTATTGATTTGATAAATATAAAAAAAAATCAAAATAATAATAAATATAATTAATAAAATATTACAAATATTTTATACATGATAAAAAAAAATTATTATAGTTAAAAAAATACTATATATATTTAAGTTTTTTTATAAATAAAATGCTTAATTGATATAGATAGCATAAAAATTAATTAATAAAATTTTGAATCAATATAAAAAAATATTTATTTATATTATAATAAAAAATTATAAAATCATTGATTTAATAAGGTTAATCTTAAAAAATGTTGAGTAATTATGTAAAATTGATATAGTTATATGTTACAAATTTATAATAAAAATGTCGGTATTACTATTTTATTAATTTTTTTAAAAATAAGATAAAAGATAAATATAAAATTAAATAAAATTTTATATTGATTAAAAATCTAGTGTTATGAATATAATCTTAAAAAGATTGGTTGAGTGAAATAAAATAAATTTGTAGTTAACAAATTACAAATCTTTACTTTTTTTTTCTTTATTTGGTTTAATTAGGATTCGAACTGTGCCGCACACCTGAATGTGGTGGGTGAGTCTACTATTAAAGATTTTTTGCATATACAAGAACTTGAACTCAAGATCTTTATTAAGTGATATCGAACCACTTACCACATTTTACTCAAGATCTTACTTAACTGGACGTAGTGATTCTTAACTTCTTATTTAGAGTAAAATTATTTAAGTATATATATTTCACAAAATGTTTTGTTAACCTCAACCCTTAGGGTTGAGTTTAAGCATTTACAAATAGAAAATTTTTATAAAAAAGTACATAATTATTATATTAAGTTATAAAAATATAATAAATATTTTTTTTCTAATAAAATTTTACTATTATTAATTGTTTATTTTCAGTTCTAAGGATTGAGATTAACAAAAAATTTTCACAAAATATGTACAGTTCAATAACGGAAATATTCCTTAATAAACTTCAAAATTCAGGGTATTATATGTGTCACTAGCGCTGAGCAAAAAATTTAATTTTTTAAGTCAAATTTATAACTAGTGTTAAATTAGTTTTAAAAACTTAGATTTATATTAAACTGATTTTTTAATTAACTATATTTATGTAACTGGTATAGTGTTCTAAATTTATTTTCTAAAATTAAATTTTTTTAATTTATTCAAATCTATATATATGGAAGTACTATTTTATATCTTTATTTATTAAATTTTTATGTTATATAAGTTCATAAAATTTTATTTTAACTACGTTTTATGACTAATATTTTTTTATTAATCTTAATTTTTATAATTAAAATTAAATTTAAAAGATTTTATATTAAATTCAAAATTTAAAACTACTTTTAAATTGATTTATGTGAGACTTCTAACATCTTATAACAGGAGAAAAATTTGCTTTTTACTTGTTTACAAATCATAAGTGCATACACACGATTTATACGCCTAATAAAATTCCAGCATATTGATTTCCTGAATAAAAAAACTATTTCTGCATGAAAAATAATAAGTGATAGAAAGAAGATAATAGAAGAGAGTTAGGATATCATACAATTTAGGGCTCCACATGCAATACTAATTCAATTGAATATATGAAAAGATGCCCTTTTATGTTCCAAGCTCTCAAGTTTCAGACAATATTGACATCGTACCCGTCAAGCTTCAAAGATTAAAGTAAAGTAGTTCATAGGATTATTCTTATATTTGACAATTAAGGATCTTACACATGTTGAAAAGTGCTCTATCCATCGTGGTCATTATGTTATAGGTTCATGCATGTAAGTAGTTAACTACATGTTTGTGTGCGTTTGGTGGCGCCATATCTACCAAAGCTTTTATCCTTTAGGTGGACAAATGATGGGCTTTCGTGTTTCTCTGCCACTTCCGTCACTTTTCTTGCACCCACATTCTTGTTGCTTTCATATTTTTTTTATTTATTTTTTCCGTCATGAGAAACTCTTTCTTTTAAAATTTAAACTTCCAAATATTTATTTGATTTTGCTTATGTACGTCAAATGATTAATAAGAAACAAAAGGCCAAATTAACGACTCTATGGAAATAAGACGTTAATATTTATGGTATATGTTAATTTCCTGATAGTGTTAGTTTCTATCCGTACACAGATGATTTGTAAGTTTGCTTGACAGTGTTAGTTTCAAAAGCTAAGAACCATATAAGTATCATCACCCCTGCATATATTGATTAGAGTTTTATATCAATTTGGAAATATAAGCCATTTAATATGTCAGCGTGTGAAACTTTGTATACAATTAATTAAAACCAATTTGAGATGCCATGAAGAACCGTAAATCAGATCAGATAACAATTCCACCTTTATCAGTGGATTTATATATATGGAACTATTGATAAAGTGTCTGATCAATGTATGCTTTATTGGGAACATTTAAAAACTTTCCTTTTTTTTTTTTTTTCAAAAGTACCTTTAAGTGGAAGTATTATATTGCATGGTAACTTCTGTGGAACTTAATTTGTGGTGTACACAACAATAAAATTAGCTTATATCGATTTAGCATATATTTTACGGCTATGTAGCGGTCAGTGTGATTTGCAATTCTGATGTTATAGTCATCGGTTAAAGACATTTACGATATAAATTTCTTTAACTCATATACATTTATTATAAATAATATTTTTTATTAAAAATTATAAAATTTAATGTAATTTAATACATTAGTTTTATTAAATATTATTACTTATTAATTTTTTATGAAAAATCGTTACGATATATTTGCATGCAGAAAATTGCTGACAAAAGTTGTTTGGTAATATACACCCATAAGCTTCTACCGATTGCTTTGTTCATCGAAGACGACGACCAGTGATGGGCTGACGATGTTAGGGATCTTGATCTTTATAATAATAACTTAGTCTGTTGTAAAATTTTACTAAAATAATTTTGGTTAAAAGTAATTTTTGTTTAAGTTAAAAAATTTATTTAAATAAATTTAATGAAAAATTAATTTTTGTTTAAATTAAAAAAATTCACTTAATATCATCATGCACTAATGATGTTAGTGATCTAGATTCCCTATAATAACTGCAGTCTGCAGTAAAGCAGTAAAATTTTGTTGAAGTAAATTTGGTTAAAAGTGATTTTCACTTAATTAAAAAATTTGTTTAAATAAAATTGGTAAAAAAATAATTTTTTTTACCAAAGATTATAACTTTAAAAAATTAGTTGAAAAATAATTATAATATTATATAATGTAGAACTTTTAAGTCTTTGTGATATGCATGATAATCTTACTTGATGAATTTTTTTTTCAAAAGATATTGTGTTTTAGCTATGGCCATGTAATGAAATCAAGAAAGACCAATAAACTTCTAATTTTTATACTGGACATTGTGGCTTTCGTTTCGTTGCTCTTTAGTTTTTAAAGACTTTTTAAAAAATGAAGTCATTTATCATTTATATTTATATAACCAATAATAAAAGATAATCACAAGATTTTGAACAAAGGCTTCTCAATATTTTTGTAGTTTAAAATAAAAAGATGAATTTTTTTTAAAAAAAATTGATTTTATCTTAAATAAAAATAATTTTTTTTACTAAATTTACTTAAATAATTTTTTTATATTAAATAAAATTTACTTTTAACTAAATTCACTTAAACAGATTTTTCCACTTACCCCAAAAAATTCCTTTAGCACACATACTATTATTGATGGCTTGACAAAATAGTTAATTAGTTTCACTTCTTTGAGTGCTGTTACATTGATTATCAATTAAAATTTAAAATCTATCTTAATAATTTATAATATATAAAATATAAACATTTTCTTAAAATAAAATTTAAATTAATTGATAACGACACCAATAATATTCAAATTTTATCTTATAAAAAATGCATAAACTTTTTATTTATTTATTGATATATAATATATACTTTTACAATTTTTCCTGTTTTATTGTCTGGTCAGTAAATATAGCATAGTTGAAGATGAATGTTAGAATAAAATGAAGCTTAAATTAAATAAATTAGCACTAAGAAAACTTATTTTGAAAAAAAAAAGTAATAGTTATTTTTTTAAAAAAATTGGACTGGTCAATTTGATTGAAAATTAGTTAAGTTATCAGGTCGAACCATTAAAAAAAATAGTTAAAAATCAATCAAATTGATTAAGAATGAGTCAAAATTGATTATGAACCGATACTAAAAAATTAGTTTAAACTAGACTTTAAAAAGTTGTTTTTTTTTAAATTTTGAAAATAATTAAAAATTCGTACATGTAAATTGTTATTGTTTAAATATTTATTATTAATTTTTATAATGATTTTTTAAATTAATTAAAAAATTTGCTTATTTTTTTTATAATTTTACACTAATGTACTATTGAGTTTGTTATAAAATATGAAATTATATTATTTAATTATCATTTGTCCAATCTTGATTTAATTACAGTTAAATTATTAAACTTTGAACTAGTATATTTATCACTCTAATCACTAGTTTGATTTTAAAATATTAATATTGATAATTATAATGAAGAAACAAAAAGATAATCGCATAAATAAATAATTAAAAATTGTGACCATCTAACAACTTCCAAAACAGGAGTCTCTGATCTCTATACTCCAATCATGCCTAATCAAGTGCGAGAATAGTCGTGATAAGTTATATGCACGCTAGTGCAAGCCATTTTTAATGTAGTACAGTTGTGCCTTTTGCATGCCTATGCACCCCTGCGAAGGCCATATAGGTCCAGAGTCAGCCTCTCTTATAAATACGTGGAACACATTTATTTGCAAATCAATGAATATTTTGACATATCTTTTCTCCATTTTTTTACTTCTCTGAAGTTATCACACGCCTAAGTAGTTTGTTCGTAAAATCACACTCAAGTTGAGGAGGATATTTCTATTTTTATTTCTTTTCTTTTATTACGTAAACTTTGCTTGATTTATGTATTTGTTCATGGTTTTGGGTAATTAAAAGTAAATTTTATGTATGAATTATTTGTTTTTAATTTAAAAATAATTATATTTCCTTTCTTATTGATTTTATAGGAAGGGCTATAGCAAGACTTCGTACGATAGATTAAAATTGGCCAATCTCTATATAACTTTATTTATTTGATTGACTATCGATTATATAACAATTATTTAATAAAAATATAGGATAAATTGGGTCAAGAGAAATGAGAAGACCAATCATAATTTCTTTATTTTAATAAATTAATTTGTTGATAAATTTGTTTAGATTTTCATACTTTTCTTTATTGCGGTTTATATGACCATTATAATAGTAATAGTTTAATTTGAGAAAAAAAATATTGACACTGTGATAAAAAAAGTAATAATAGATGATTGACAAGTAAAAATATAACATAAATTATATATAAAAAAAGGTAACATCAATGATTTTATGGATAAAATCAAACGTCTCGATTTTTTTATAATTGTATTGCTCCTTGTATGCACTCTTGAAAATATCTTCTTTAATTTTCTTCTTCCTTTCCTTTTCAGATTCTCTAAACTTAGGATTTTGGAATATATCTAATTGTAACGTGATGAGTTACTTATAAATATTTAGTGTTACAAATTTTATGTATCAAATATCTAATTTTAGACATGAAGAAGGCGTATGAAAATATGCAATATTACTTAAACAATCTTTTTTTTGTGTGTGTGTGAACTAGTTTTTGTAACAAGTTACACTCATCTTTTAATAATTATTAATTTAACTATAATATGATCCAAATATAATATGAATATATATATTTTTCTCTTTAGCGACGAATTAAAATTTTAAAAAAATTCATTGAACAATTTGATCACTTTAATAATGAATGTATAATATGTTGCCTATTCATTATCTCAAAAACAAAATATTATTTTGTATGTGATGTAATTAATTAAAAGTCTTGTCATTTTTTATGATCCATGATATGTCGCTCGCGATGTTGCCAAATCAAGAGACAAAGCTAACGGGCAAGAGCTCGTGTTCATGTCAGATAATTTTCTACTTTAATTGTTAGGGCATATATAAGAGGTGCATTTGCAATGGAAGCCCCCCGTATGTTTGTTTTTATGTTACCATGGTCCCCCGCTCTTTAAGCCTATCATATGAGTGTGGCCTTATTGGCAAAGATATACTCTTGGCATGAAACAAAAGGTAGTTGCTGGTGTTATTGATAGTATTAATGGAGATGTTACAAGGATATGTAGAGAAGAGATTAAGAGGCCCACTTTAATTTTGAGATCGATACAAATCTGTCAATGGGGTATTTGTATGAGCTAATGAAAATAGAAAAATCAAATTGCATAGAGTAGATATTTATCTCCAAGACTTTAAACTTATTATCTTGACGACTATTCCAGAATAATAAATTAATTGCCTGAATATGAGAGAGAAAGAAATGGGAGCAATTACATGTCCACTATCCAGGGATGACCAAGAAAGGTGTAGAATTATGAAAGAAGGGTTATATATTTAGGAAAACGAGTCTAAGAGCATTTATGATTAAAGCAAGCGCATGAAAGGGCTCCTCAAAAGGGGATTATTTAAGTTATTCATATGGTATAAATAAACTCATATTTGATTAATTAATAGAATTTTATTTATAAAAAAATTAGTATACATTTTATTATAATTTCTTTATTTTTATTAGTGTATTTAAATTTAACTTTTGAGTGACTTAGATAAACCCCCACAAACATCATTAAACTTCTATTTCAGATAAATTCGATGAAAAATTTACTGAGAACGCTAGAGAAACACTTACAACTCCCTATGACAACGAGAGGTTATTGGCCTCCCTCTCTAATTCTTCAATCTCGCTGAATTAGGATTTAACCTTTTAGGCTAACGAACGATAAAAGAAACACATTGGCTGTGTAGTCATTGGAAGAAGTGCAAGGGAAAAAAAAAACTGATTGACATATATATATTTCCTTTCCTTTGTGTGTATGACCCAAGCTATATTTATGGAGAATTATTTGAAATAGTATAAATACGGGTAGATATTTTTGGATAAAGAAAAAACAATTACTTGAAGTGATTAAGCTAATTTCTTGATTTTTATTTATCTATTGACAACTTATTCCTTCTTAATTTCAAATTACTTATAACCATATTAAATTTCTAGGTTGAAAAATGTTTTTTTTTTTAATTATAACCAACACAATCAAAATACCTAGTATTTTTTGCTTGTTACTAAATGATTTTTTTTATAGTGTTTGCAAGAAAAAACACGTTGTTTATTGATATTGGTACATCACATTGAGTACTTATGTAATTAGGTTAAATTACTTTAAGTGACAAAGTTAACCCTAATTAAGTTAGAACAGCCCTCCACTGTTTGGTCTGCTTTGAAAGAACAACTAATTATCATCCATGATATATAATTGATAACAGACAATAGGTATTCCTAGCTAAAGAAAAATAAGCGATTGAGAAAAAAAAGAGGATTTAAGAAATTACAGTCATTCAGGTCTTTGAGCTAATATCAATCAATCACGGCTAGTAAGCAAAGTTTGATTTCATTTTGAGAGAAACTGAATTTTTCAGGTTTGTCAATAGCAAAATATTAACTCTTGTTTTGCAACTAATATATAAAGCCTAAAACAGTTTTTTTTAAGGCACGTACAAATATATATTTTTAGAAATTAATAAATAATAAAAATTTATTGAATATTGTAATACTTAAAATTATCAATATGTTTTTAATAAAGAAACATTATATATAAATTTTTGTATATGTATTTAATTACACTTCAAAAAATTTAAAATCAAAATTAAAAGATGATAATAAAAAGGTAAAGAAAAGGAGAGTAAATAAAAACAACGAACACATTGAACAGCAGCTCAAGAAGAATAAAACAACATAAAATGGTAGATAGAAAAACAAGAAAAAGGCATAGATGAAAGAAGTACTGTACTTTGTTACCCAGAGGAGAGAGAGGCAAATTTATATTAGATGCTCTTACCATTCGTGTAGTCTGATTCAATTGAACACATTTTGAGGACCACTCAGCTGAATCCTGCAACAAATATAAAGCAGCCAACAAAAAATAAAGAACCGACACCACCTAGTAGTACTATATATACATATGGTCCTGGAAAGAGAGAAAGAGATGGACTTTATCAGAGGAGTTGCGTCATTTCTCAGTCTCTCTATTGTTACGAATTCTTAAATTGGCCACCTGATATATGCAGTACACGTACATGAAATAAGAGAGTAGAAGAGAACCGTGAGAAGAAAAGACGTGTGCGTACAGGGAAATCAAGTACTGAGCCAGTCATGGTAAATATATCTACGTTTCCTTTTTACCTCAGAAAAACCACTGCCATATATGTCCACTATCCAGCAAGGCCACTCAGCTATACAGGTAATGCGTGGTGAAAACTAACCGAATATAATTATTATGATTAGGGTTTGAATCTTGAATTTAAAAAATATTTTTTAACATGTATCTAAGCATGTGTTTAACGATCACTTTTCAGAAAAAAAAAACATTTAAACACTAAAAAAATCAATTAAAATTTATTCAAACTCAAATTTATAAATGTTTATCTAAACACATAATTTTAGACGATATCTCCAAATCATTGAACTCAAATGAATGGAAGTACTGCTGCATAACATTCTTCTTACTGTACATGATAACAGCAACATTATCCGTTTAAAAGAAACAAAAATAACCTGGCCCTTCATAAATGGCAATATAAGAGTAATCTATAGATGACTGGAAACCACAACAGACTGTTGGATAAGAGAAAGGAAGATACCAACAATGCAAAGTAATTAATTGGTATACAAACGCTAATTGAGAGAGATGGTTCAATCCTGTGATGGATGCTCGATCTATATCTACTAATTCTAATTGTTTGTCCTGAACTCGTATAATGTATAAAACATAACTTACGGCAACAAATTTAACACAACTAATAAAGCAAGTTAATTTACACACAAGGATGAATGACGTTAACCAGACCTCGAACACGTTGGGATAACATAGCTTGAAGATTGTCCCAACATTGTTGGAATACAACACTTCGAAATATATATCACCCAAAAAAAGTGCGCGTTATAGGAGACGTATATATAGAAAAATATTCAGAAAAAAAAATTTAATTATTACGAGAATAATGAATATACTTATATATTATTTAAAATATATACAAATAATAATTATTAAATTATATATCTACAAATATTAAAACTATATAAATTTTAATAAATTTATTCAAAATGTTATTTTATTAAATTTGATATTTAATATGATTTAATTTTATCATAATTTTCAATTATGATTTTTGCTATGCATCAAATTTTACGTTCATTTTATATTATTTGTTTTTATATATTTATCTTTTCTCATCATGGTTTATTAACTTTTTCTGTTTCCTTCTCACATGTTCTTCGTCCGAAGATATATTTAATTTGGATGTTAAGAAAATATTTTTTTAAAGGATTTAGTTGACATTATTCTTAGAATATGCATGTATTCAGGTTTATATATAGTTTAATTAAATGCTTATTTTATAAAATTTGACTATGTGGTAATTTGTACAATAAATTTTATTATAAATTTTACTAAAATAAATTTAATTAACAAGTTATAACTTATTTTCATAAACTCCTTAAAAACACATAATTAATTATTTATAAATACATCAGCGTATAACATATTCATTTCAGGGGATCAATTATATATATATATATATATATATATATATATATATATATATATAGAGAGAGAGAGAGAGAGAGAGAGAGAGGGAGGGAGAGAGGGAGAGAGAGAGATAGATAAAATTATAACGAAATTGACTGATAATGTCGCTTTTTTCCTATTCCCCTTTAAGAACTAATCAATTACTATTCCCTTTTCCTGTTTATACAAGATAGCTCAAAGTAAAATACTTTTAAGAATGCTAACAACTACTGTCAAATATTGATTAAAGTAATAAATAATAAAAGGTATTTATTATATTAAAATCTTAACATTAAACTAATTAAAAATATTTATTATTAGAGTAAATTAATTATTATTTCTTGATTAACGACTTTAGGATGTTAATTAACACAAAATGCGTTCTTATATATATATATATATATAATATTATAACGTTTAAATATTATGTTTTATCTTTCTTGATAAACAATAAATAAACGGGCATAAATATAAGATTTAAACATGATCTAATAAATGATAAAACTAATTCAATCTGTCAAAGTTAGCCTTCATTTGTGCATTGCAAT
Organism: Abrus precatorius; assembly: GCF_003935025.1. Lineage (NCBI taxonomy): Eukaryota > Viridiplantae > Streptophyta > Magnoliopsida > Fabales > Fabaceae > Abrus > Abrus precatorius. The sequence continues at coordinate 9,502,567 of NW_020874373.1, read as the reverse complement.
ATATGGATTTGGTAAATTATATTTTTCATGTATATACATTATTTTATGTGAAAATATAATTTTACCAGTTCTAATTATTTTTATTTCTTATTAGTGTAAGGAAATTTAATTTAATTTTCTCATGCTAAATTTTATCTAATGATTAATATGAATGAAAGAAACATGTAACATAACATTAGCGTATATTACTTGATAAAAAAAAATAATAGGCAAAATATTTAAAATGAGAAGAAAGATAAATAATTAATAATAATACCCAAAATTAGCTCAGTAAAACTAATTTTTTTAATATTCATTTAAATGTTTATATTCTTTCATTAATTTTTATTAATCAATGTTACTTCATATTTTCATTAATTTTTTGATAAATGTGATATAAGAGACTCAATTTAAAAAAATTATAAATTATAAAACTTATACAATAAAAAATAAAAATATTAAAATCTAATATATATCAAGATGATTATATATTTAACACACTTACTCTCCAATCATCAATCGGGAGTTTATTATGCATACTTTATACTTTATGTGTTTTTTACTAAAATGTTGGATTTATGTTTTGTATATAAAAAAAAGTGTATGCTAGTCGACCATTGTCTCATTTAAAAAATGTCATAGTCTAAAATAACAATGATTGATGGTTAAAAAATAAAAATCAATGGTTCCTATCCAGAGAAGATTATACCATCGGCGGTAGCTAGCAGCCAAAACTTTTGCTTGAAGTGATTAGCTAATAATTCTTTATCTCGCAGTTTCAAACAAAACAATACGAGCTACCTTAATAATTGAAAATATGTTCCCACCAAAAAAAGTGGAAAACTACGTGAGCAATATGATTGAATGCGATATATCAATCGTTTTTTCAGAAAATAAAAATGACAAAAGAATATATATTAAGAATATTACTCATAAAAATATATGAATTCTAAAGCTTCCATATTTTGACTTATATGATCACTAGGTTTACCTCAATACTTTTCTGCATAGAATCCATTAAAAAACATCTACATTTTGCATGAAATGATAGATAATGAATTGTAGCAACTAATCAGGTCGGAGTATTTGAATATTCGTACTTTAAAGCACTTTCCTAATGTTTTACAACCTTTTACTGATTAATCGTGTTAAAGCCCATCCAATGTTGATATTATTCTGAACTATATTTGCTGTGCACGCCAATTATAAATATGACTTGGTTAGCAGGATCATGACACTTGCAACTTCTTATCTTGTGAAAAAATGTATAAACTGTAACATAACAAATAATCAAGAGTAAAATTCATCGTTATTAATTTTAAAAACTAACAGCAATTTTAAATCAACAGATAACTAGCAGTTCTTCTCTTCCTTCGTTGAATTTCACATTGTAGCGTCTTCGTTCTGTGCACATAGGATCATGTTATTCTTGCTTATAATAATGATTGGATGATCATATAATTGTTTTATATTTTTTATGTACTTCAATTGAATTTTAATTATTCTAGTATATAATATAATAATAATAATAATAATAAATACATATTTGTTATTAATTTCAAATAAATTAAATTTATAAAATATTTTATTTTTGATTAACTAACAATTAATATGTTACTATTTTCACACTTAATCTATACATTTATTTGTTTTATTTTTAATGTGAATCTCATCTAAAAAAAATACCGCAACTCTTAAGACTTAATTTAAACACTTGATAATAGTAATATTATATTAAAAAATTATTATACTTTTATAACATTAATACAACGATTTTATTTTTTTCATAAAAATATATCATTTTTATATATAGAATCAATAAAGTTTATTTTTTTCAATCAGGTGAGTTTTGAACTCATCCGATAAAATGTAGAATTTAAATTTTAAATTTTAAGCTCACATTAAATTTGAATATTTAGCCTAATCCAATTAGGCTTATTGCAGGTTAACCTTGCAAAAATTCACAAGGTCTAATAAGCCAAAGTCCACCACTTACAACTGGTTAGGCAGAATAGTCCTATTTTACCAGTTTTATTAATATGACATTCTATGATTGATAATAATATTAAAAAAAAATTACATTGTGAATACATTCTAAAGATATAAAATAATATTTTTTTTATAATTTTATTTTAATTATGTAGACAAAATTATAGTTTTAGAAATTTTAATTAATTTATCTCTTATTATTTTTCTTTAAAACTGAAATTATTTATAAAAAATAAGTAATGTAATAATTAAATATTAAACCCGATAAATTGAAGAAAAAAGATATTTAAATATTAAGTATAAAATAAAATATAATAATAAACTATAAGCCAAAATGTTACTTTAAATAACATATAAAAAGTATTATAATTAAGTTAGTGCAATAATTTTTCATTAAATATTTTTATTTTGGTCAAATAAACTAATAAATAAAAAAATGAATTATAAGTTGGTTAAAATATCAGTCAAAAGCAAAATTTTTAGGACTTGCTTGAGATGACAATAAGCTTTTTATTTTAAAGTAAAATATATTTAACTAAAATGAAAGAATTAGTTTTAAATACCATTTTGAAATATTATAGATCTATTTTTAAATAAAAAATATTTTAATTTTAGTTGTAAAAATTATAAATATTTTTTCAAAAACTCGGGTAAAATTACATAATTATTTATCATAACTTTAAAAGTTTTGTATTTCAATAAATTTTAATACAATTCATTTTTTAAAAACTAAAACAAACTTTATATTAAAAAATTATAATTAATTAATTATTTATTCAAGGAGACCTCGTATTTGTAAAGTTGAAACTTAAAAGCTTATTTAAAAGAAATGAAACTGTTGGGACAACGGACCCAGACATTTGTTGTGGTACTTTAACAAGGCGAAGCCATTCTCAGACTTTGTGGCATTGTCAGGGCTTCACTGAGAGATGAGATAATCCCCAATTGTCCATATAACAGACCCCACTCTCTCTTAAGCACACATCTTCCACTGTCACATTAACAGTTCAAACTTCCAATATTTCTCACTCCCCCAAACTTCAATCTTCTCCCTCTCCAACACCAACAGTATCTCTTTCTATATATCTATCTATTTATCTAAATACAATACACACCCTCATGGACAAGATCACTGAGAGAGAAACCCGTGACTTCATGAACGTTGATTCTTTCTCTCAGCTTCCCTTTATTCGCCCCGCGCCACCTTCTAAAGAAAAACCCATTCGACTCTTTGGAAAAGAGTTCACCGACGCGCCTGAGTCTCACTCTACCCAAACAACAACCCTCAACAACAACAACAGTTCCGAGAACGATACCAACAACAACAACAACGCGGAGAACAGTGAGAGTGGCCGTAGATTCGAATGCCATTACTGTTGTAGAAACTTCCCAACTTCTCAAGCCTTAGGTGGCCACCAGAACGCACACAAACGAGAGCGACAACACGCGAAACGACACCTCCAGGTTCAAAGCACCCTCTCAGATGCCAACATATACGGCTTCATGAACTACAGGTTCGCTGCTGCTCCTTCAACGGCAATGCCTTATCCAACGTGGAACACCAACACTGGAAGGTTCTATGGAAGCTCTTATGATTCCCATCAACTACAAACCATTAACGGAAGCCCCTTGGCCTTGTTGCGACTCCCCAATGCCACTACAACTCCCATATTCAACGGTGAACGCTCCTTGTATCCGTTGCCTTTGTTTGCTGGCGAGCAAATGAAGAACGCGAGGGTTGTGGGGTCGTCGAGGGTGGGTGCTTCTGGTTCTCAAAACCGGTATGTTTATGACTCCAAACCCAGCGTGAAGGACCATGTCAGTTTGGATCTTCATTTGTGACATCAAATTTACACACACACACACACATATTTCGATAACATATTATCCGCTTATATAGAGTAATTTGGAGGTGGGAGCGGCCGGGAATAATATATATATTCAAGTTCAGAATTTTCTTCCTGTTATTGTTCAAACTTTATAATCACCAGATTAATTGTACGATATTTATATAATGATTCCCATACCATGTCTCCAAGCAATGATTTGTTCACCAAAATTTTTCATACAATTCTACAGTAATTTTAACTCTCTTTTTCCTTAGTCTTGCCTCTCTTTTTAAATTTTAAACAAAAATATTTTTAAAATCATCTTAAATAACTCATTCTTCTTTGTTATGGTATATGATTATTTTATATTGAATATTTAATTTTTAAAATTTAATTTAAATTTAATTTTTGAAATTTAGTTTTTTTTATAATTTATTTCACGATTTTAAAAAAATTATCTTTGTACCAATCATTTTTCTTTTTTCATACCTCAAATTTTACACGATGCCCACACCCACCTTTTGTGGTTAAAAAGAGGCTGCCCTACCTTTCCTTTTACCGTACGAGAGAAGGTAAACCTGGAGATAGTAAAAACTGGAGAAAAGAGAACTATTTTTATTTTTCTCTACAATATTAGTAGATATTTTAAAATATGATATATATTATTATTTATTATTTAGATACAATTAGTTGAAGTTTAAAAAAAAACTTTCATACTGGTTTCTATATGTGAAATTATTCTTAATTTCTATCATTAAGTTTAAGGACTAAAATTTAGAACAAACGGACGGCAATTTAGTCCTTGTAAGCGACAACATAGAATGGATTGACAATGATTATATGCATACAGGGACTGGTTTTATCTTTTTTTTCGTGTAATAATTCAGACTAAAAATAAACGTGGCAACTAAATTTTAATTAAATCTACACATTGTTTAGGTTTAAATAGTTTAATCTTTAAAATTAACTTTTAATTTAAATTTATTCTTTCTACTTTTTAAAATTATACGTTTTAGACACTAATAAAGAACTTAAATATATCATTTTTAAGGTGAAAGCTCAAAATAAATAAAATTAAATAATGACCAAAACTAAAAAAATCATATTTTAAAAAACTTAAAACATACACGAACTTATTACAACATAAGATGTATTTTTATGATTAGTTGCCCTTCAACTCGTTTTCCTACCTTTAAGAGAAGCCTTATTATTACTGATATGCCTTTGTTGATTTTGAAAACTGGAGTGAAGATAGTAAATCAAATGTACATGGAGCTCTAGCCAGCTAGTAGCTACTAATGCTTTCGTTTGGTCGAACACTATAAAGTTAAGGTCCATATATTGCATAGTCACCACACGTCATTCTCGACCTGCATTGAGAAAATTGTCCACTCGTGTGGAGATCATGTAAAGCGTACAAGACAGTTTGAGTGCGCATGAACATTTTGTCAGAACACACGTGTGCGTAATTCGATTATATTGTCCAGACAGGTATAGTGACGAGAGAGGTGGGTTCTGATTCAATGCAGTGTAACTGAGAAAGGTCATGACAACGTTCGAAAATCTGCTCAAATTTTCCAGTTAAGAAAGTGATAATTCAATGCCATTTGCTGGACCGAAGTAAGACCAGCATATTCATATGCTTCTTTTGTTATAAGTTACTGCTTAATTTCCAGCGTTATATATATATATATATATATATATATATATATATATATATATAGAGAGAGAGAGAGAGAGAGAGAGAGAGAGAGAGAGAGAAGACAGGTTTGTCTATGAGGACGTGTGCCTATCAGCTGTAATATTATGTCTTTTACTCCTTTATGCCTAATTAATAATAAGGTGTATGAAATGGAACCTCATTATGAGACTTAGGGCTTAGGAGACAAAGTCGGTGATATAAACACACACAGTGTCCATAAGTTCTCTCATTTCCCCTTACTCTCTATTGCTGTGGCAAGAGTGAATAAAAAAGTTTTACCTTATATAAATATAAATATGAATATGTTAATCAATATATATATATATACACTAAAAATTCTTATATCTAATTTTTATATGATTTTAAATTGCATATTTTGTCAAGATTATTTATGCAATTTGCTTGTGATTCATTAATAGGGATTTGTCACATTTGCTAACACTATAAATGAATAAATGGGAGAAGGAACATATTTGGCGAGAAAATGTCAATGCTTCTTTGGTGTTCATTGCAGTTAGTTAAGGTTGACCGGAATATATAGACTCAGGCTGCAGTTTGACTAAATGTTACTGTTAGAAAATTGGCAAGTCCATGTGTTGTGGACGATCCGGAGGTGGAATCAGAATTGATGTAATGGGTATTAGGTGATCATTCAAAATCGAAGTGACGAGTTAATTACTAAGTTGACGAGTAATGTCCCATAACTAGGGATCCCGTACATGAGTCACTTATTAATGCCTTGTATACAGATGCAAATCTCATCATTCAGTGGAGGTGGTACACAAAGGGCTTTTGACTTTATAATGGCAAAACCATCCCCTCCAGAAAAGGATGTATCTTTCTTTTCCCTAGAGACTTTAAGGAACAACTGAACATGGTAGTTAGTTAGACAGCCATCTTTATTTTCTCTATCTTCTGTACGTTTTGCTTTTATGTCTGATATACACATTGAAGGACACAGATAAATGTTATATGGCTTAGATTTTCGTTGTGAGTGGAAATGTGAGACTTGGAGATTCCTTCTACATGCAGGGAGAAATCGGAACATGTAATTAACAATATAATAGTATAATAGTATAATACACACGCATAATATATATATAATGGTTAGTACCGTGGGATCTGTTATTTTAATCATTTATTACTTGGCAGCACAAAGGATAAGGGATTTAACTTACCTACAAATTCATAGGAAAAGGATGATAAACCTCACACGCTCATGAACACGGGTCGACCTAGATCTTCTTCAGCCAATTAAACCGTATACTATGAGGGAAAAAGAGATATATAGAGGATAAGTTAGGCCTACTTGATAAGTGAGTTTTGTTTATCACGTGTTTGTTTTTCTTTCTAAATGGGAAGTAGGGTCAACCACACACGTTGAAGTTCAATTTTTTTTCCTCAAATTTGTGTCAGAAAGAAATTTTTCACGGACCTTTTAGATGCTATAATTCCTCGTCATTTTACCTGTATCGTTTTTAAAAATGGCGATTTTGAACTTCTACTGAATATATTGACTGTGAAAGGAATTCCGCGCGTTTCATTACCCACTTTAAAGTCAATGACTCGCTTCTACAATTTTCCAAATTAACGTGAGGATAACTATACTATATCGATGATTCACCTCCAAGCATTTAGCTTCCTATTCGTGGGGATGTACTCTCTTCTCAATTGACTTAATTACATGTGCTCTCTCTCTCTATATATATATATAGCCATGTTGTGATGAGAAACCTTTAGCGAAGCTCTCCCACCAAAAAAATATACATACAAATTGTTATATTTACTTTGATGTGTTATGATATATAAATTTCTATAATTATTATTTAATTTAAAATAACGTTCAAACTAAAATTTGATAATTTTTATGTTAAAGTTTTAAATAAAGTTATTCACATGGAGTCAAGGAAATTAATCTTTATTTTTTCATTATTTTTTTATGAACTTTGTTTATTTTCAATTATTAAACTTATTGTATTTAAGCATGATTTCGATTTCAAATTTATAAAACTTGAATTACGTTGATTTTTTTTTTCTAGAATTAATCTAAAACGAATTGTATAACTTTAAATACTAACTCGAATACATTAATACAATTAATAATCAAATTAATACTTTATTAGTAAAAAAAATTCAAAAATGAAATTGCTCATTGATTTATTATTTTAAGTGCCTACTATCTAATTGGTAAATTTATTAACACAATTTCACACCATTTATTTATTGTTTTAAGTGTCTATTATCTAGTTGGTAGATTTATTAATACAATTTCATGTTACTCATTTATAGTGACGAAAATTATGCATGATAATTTTTTTAATACATGATGTAATTACATAATATGTGTATATAAATAAGATCAACTAATATTAGGTGTGAAGTTTATTAAACATGTAAATTAAAATTCTTGAAATTTGGATTATATACAATGTATCTCTGATCTTTAACAAAATACATTTATTTTTAAGCAATTTTAAAGAGTATAAAATAACTACTTTTTTAATTAAAATAAAATGAGTGATGTTAAATTTATCAACTTCTAATGACAAAAATATCAAATAAATTATATTGCATACTTTGAAAATGTAAAAGACTGAAATATAGTTTTGTAAATGTTAAAGATGAAACTGTACAATTTTCAAACTTTAGTCATCTGTAGAGCCCATTTATGAGAGTGATCTACGCCAAGATGGAATTAAGTATCTCATCGAAAGCAAATGATAAAAGTAAACAATTTAAGAATTGTTTTTTGGAGTAGAGTATAAGCATATAAAAAAATATTTATCATATTAAAACTATAAAAGTATAATAAATATTGTTTAATAAAATTTTATTATTCTTAATTAAATTAATATTTTTCAAACAATTAATATGAGGTTGAGTATGTTTGGTTTTGGTTGTAAGCATCTATAGTAAAATCAAATTATTGACCAAATCATTAACTAATTGTCAAATCTTTCTGAAAGATCGGGCCGAAGTGGAATCGCATTTGTTGACTGTTTTTGAGGTAATCAGGTGCATTTGAACACGGAGCTTAATAACAAATGGTTATCCTAAGACCTCATTAGACCGGCTAAACTAACCGTGCTTGTACTGCTTCATAAATTTAGCTACTTTTATAATGAGGACAGTTACCTGCTCATAAATCTTTTATACAAAAAGCTTACAAATCTTTAAATCAAGAGACATTCTTGAAGGAGCAAGAATCTTTTTCTCTTCCATATCAACCCTTGAATATATGACACCCAAGCAATTAATCAAATAATATATTAAATGAAGAATATATTCATAGATTAAGAAAATTTCTATTTTGAACATACAAGGACTTTTAATGTCTCTAAAGACCATCAATGAAAATCGTTCAATTATTTTTTTATTTATACACATTCCCAATAATTATGGGCGACCTTGTACAATCATGTAAATTTTAGTTGAAAAATATTGTGCATAAATTATTATTGTATGTAAAAAAGTATATTAAAAAACTGATTAATTTGTATGAAATTTGAATATGTCAAAAATTTCATCTAAAATAATACAAAGTAAAATTTTCCTTATTATGTATTTAAGGATATATAACAAAAGTTTATATATAATAATTTTTATATTTACGATTTGGCGCATCAAAAAGTAAGAAATAACATTACATACTATAATATTTTATAAAAAAAAATTATTAATTTTTTTATTATATATAATTGAGCATTTATTAAAATATGAGTAAATTTCCAAATATTATCTATGAGATTATAAGCGTGTAAATTAGTTTATGAGATTGTAAGATGAATTTGTTAATTATCAACATTATTAAACGCTTTGTATCTAATTAATAATTTTTATTATAGCGATGTTAATTTTTGTGTTAAATAAGACCTAAAATATTAAAACAATATATTTTACACAATTTTAATGACTATTCTAACTGATTTTTTTGTCACTGTCATTGTTATATCTGATATTTCCTTCCCTCCTTTCTCCTCTCCAACCTAAGACTATTCCTAGCCGCCATTACCATCGAACCTACTGTCTCCACCGCTACCATAAGGACCATCTATCACTTCATCACCAAAAAAGGATCTTTCTTTCTCAACCAGACCTTAACAATAATTCAGGCTTACGATGTTGTTGCATTATTATTGATGAATTCAAGTATATATAAAATATAAAAAATTACACACTTTTTTCTCTTCTTTCCTCTCCTCTCCCCTCCCCTTTCTTTTTGAATTTGCACATTTATCATCTCTTCCCTAATTTTACTATCATTATCATTACTATCATGAAACTTATATTTGATGTATTGTACAATGAGTTGAGACTCTACGTAGGAAAGATAATGACGATAAATGAGAAGCAAAAGGAAAAAGATTTTGAAAGGGCAAGGTGAGAGAAGTTGAAGGTAGTGACAAGCAAGTTGGTCCTTGTGTTCGTGGATGAGGAAGAAAGGGAGTTTTTGGTGAAGAGAGCAGTGGCAAGTTCGATAGTAGTGACAGTTAAAAACATTATAACATAGAAGAGATGACGAAAGAAATGAGGGATTCTTTTTGAGTGATGGAGGTGATAGTCGTTTAGCAATGATGGAGGTGGCATCTTTTTGGCAATGGCTCAGTTAGATTAATAGTATATTTGTTTGGACATTTCATTTGTCATTTTATAATAAAAATTAACATGGTTGTGACACAAATTGTTGATTAAACTAAAATATTTAACATTTGACAAATCAAAAAATTAATTTTATTTTAAAATTTTATAAATCAGTTCATTTAACACTTGTAATTTTAGAGGCTAATCTAAAAGTTTACTTAAAATCGACTAATCTAAGAGTTTACTGTAAAATAAAAACAGAGAACCACAAATAAATAAAGGAAATTCTGAAATATTGCAAAAATATTAACATCAACGCAACTGCATAAGGCCCCCGAGTAAATGCAACATGAGATGACATTGTGAGACTACAACAATGACACAAAATACACAATAGAACATGTTATAGTAAGAGTTATAATATTTTTTAAAGTTTTTTTAATCTCATTACTCAGTTTAAGTATTTATAAATAGAAAATTTTTATAAAAAAATACACAATTATTATATTAAAATTTTAAAAATATAATAAATACTTCTCGTTCTAATAAAATTTTATTATTATTAATTATTTATTCTTAACTTTGAGAGTTGAGATTAATAAATCATATTTTTATTTGTTATTTTTCAGTTACTTTTTTATAATTTATTATATATATATATATATATATATATATATATATATATATATATCACTTCATTTTTCTTATTTCAAATTTCTTTCTTCTTGTCCGATCTTTTTCCTACTTGCTGAAAAGAAAAAATTATAAAAAATGTGAGTAGTAGAATTTCTTTCATGGTTAGGACTTGCAGCTAGGACCACTTGCTCCTCACTTTCGGAGGGAAAGTGAAAGTACAGTGGAAATTAAGAGACATCGGTCCACACCTCAAAGTTAACAAACGAGGCTGTCCATAGTAAGTGGTCTCGTTATGCCAACCTGCATAGAAGGTGCATTTACAGCACATAGATAAACCCTTCCCTTTCATCCACTTCCTATTAGGTGCTATTGCTACACCTTAGTTAACAACATCGCGAACCACAATAAACGCCTTAACTCCAGGACAAATTTCGCCAACCTTTGAAGATGTTAATGTTTAGGAAATTGTAGACTCTTCTAGTTTTCCTAAACAAGGAAGGTATGTATTTTTTTGGTGTGTACCAAGAGTATCTCTCAGTCAATAGTCGAAGAGTGATTCTTATGAGGCCTAGAGATTACCCAAGCGGGTTTTCACTCTTCTAACAAAAGTCTTAATTGGCTAAATTTTTTGAAAAATTCTTATAAAAAATAATAAAATTTCTTTTATAATATAAAAACAGCTTATACATTTTTTTTAGAAGTTTAGAAAGTTCTCTTATTTAACTTCTTTAAAATATTTAAAGAGATAAATTATTTTAAATTTATAAAAAAGAATTATTTATTTTTATATTATTTTTTTTATATAAGGGCTTCTCTATAAGTTCACTCAAATAAAGCTAAAGTCTTTTTTACATATGATTATAAATCAAACTCCTCTCAACGTGCTTAAGCTATCTACTAATTTCTAGATCAAATAAGGAAATTGCTCTAATTTCGCAAACAAAAGGAATTTCAGTGTAATAAGATGAGGAAAAGTATTTGTAATCATCAATAATATCTTCATCTGCACCATTAATTTTACTTGGATCATATATGCTTCCTCCCTGGTCATGTCAAAGTGTCAAATAACTATCTTTATATTTTAAATGAGAATTATTGCAAGAGCATATATGTAACAGGCAAACAACACAATAAATGCAATTAAAATGACTGGCAGTCTAAGTTTTAACTTGGAACATAGTAACGGTCCAACTCATCTACACAGAGTCGAAACATCTGCACACGACAATGACGGGTCTAACTGGTCAAATTTGATCCAGAATATGCATGTGATGTTCCTAAGGAGTCGATTTAATATTCAACTGCTGCACTACTCAAAGGCTAATAAATAAACAAGCTATAGCTAAAGGAGTTTAGAATACTTGGAGCACTTCATGAACAGTCTAATTACAACAGTTACTAGAAGGTGGCTACTTCAAATAGTTATAGTTGCAATTTTGCCAGAATATTCTTTTTGCACAATTAGTGTATTCACAGTACGTGTGTGGCATAAAAGATTAAGCAAAATCAAGGTTTCATCATCCATAGACCAGGAAAAGTGCTGCAAAATAGTGATAGCGTACTAGCATATTGCAGCTGCGTTGGATACTTCGCATGTAATTTGAATGCTTTAAATTGTATTTGACAATGTTCATTTATTTATTGGCTTTAGTAGTTGAGATTAAACATTTAAAAGCAATATTTTTATTAAAAATATTTATAACATGAAAAATGCAAAAGTATAATAACAACTTTCTTTTTTCAATAATTTTTTTAAATGCTTAAATTTAATTTTAAGGGTTAAAATTATTTTTATTTTTATTTAATTAAAATACACGTTTTATCCTTACTCACCTATGAATTAAACTGTGTAACTAAAAAATATGTTTTAATTTTTAGACAAATAATTTTTTTCCTCCACTGTAACCTACTATTTTAACAATGTTAGAGAAATATTAAAACAAAACAGACAAGGCATAATGAAATATTCATATAAAATTAATATATAATTTTTAATATAAAAATTAATTTATAAATAAATATTAATTACAAAGAACAAATATATTTTTTAATTTTAAATAAATATAAATTATATATATACACATAAAAAATAAAAAAGTATGGACTAAAATGAAATGAAATACTTGTATATGATTTAAAATATAAAATTTTTATATATATGAATTATTCAGCTTACGAGCTTTTATTATAGAGATTAAATATACATATATATTATTTATTTTATTTTTACTGTTTAATATTTTTTATACCAAAAGAGATAAAATCACATTAATTAGATAATCGGGATTTATGTTTTATGGTTATATTTTGACCTTTTTAAATTATAAAAAATTCCTTTTTCCCAAATCTCCTAATTAATTTGATTGAAGAACTTGAATAGGCCTCTTAAAATCTATTTATATTGTGCCCTATATTACAAATCATTTCATAACCTAATTTTTGGACCTAAACACAGCATCTCCATAAATGCCCAATAATAGATTTGGGCTGGGCCCAATTAAACTCAGATATGTCAGGCTGCAGTAACAGAGGCTCAGCAAAAAAAAAAAAAAAAAATAAAATTAGCCCTCCCAGGGTGCGAAAGGATCCACCTACTTGTGTGCTTCTGAATTTAGCGTGTGCCCACAAGGGTGGCAATTGTTGAACAACAAAACAAAATTTGAGTCAATAACACCGCAAAGTTAAAAAAGAAAATTGATAATTACATCAATCTTTTTTTTTTACTAAAAAAAAGGGGGTGTACCCACAAGTGTGGCAATAACACTGCAAAGTTAAAAAATTATAAAAATAAAGAAATTGATATTTAAATTTCTTTTTTTATTTTCTAATTAATTTAATTTGTAAGAAACATAAAATTGCTTCCAAAAATTAAATTTTAAAATTGATATATATGCATATTTTGGAACTAAAATATGTTATAAGAAATACATTCGTAAACTTACAAAGTACACAAAAATAAATAAAAACTCATAAACGTTCGACCTATAGAGGTGAACTAAACAAGTGTAAGAGATGCTTTTATGGGAGAATGAGTTTACCTCCATCTCTTACCATGTCTCATTCTTGTAGGAGGTTGTTTAATGTCTCAAGATATAAGATACGTCCAAGAGTAATTGTTATCTCTTTTTCAAGAAGTGGAACGTCTCTACTAGAGTAAAACGCGCCTGAAAGCCCTCCAAGCCAAATACTGCCCATGAGCTCCCATTTAGTGAAGCATTTTCTCAACTTCACCTGAGTGTCATTCATTCGCTCAAGCATACTAAGGAGCATTCAGTGTTCATAAATTAGGAAGTTTCATTTTTTTTCTCTATGTCGTGCTCTGGGTCTGTGAATTTAGAGAGTACACTTATGGAAAAGTTCTTTTGAAAAAGGATCATCCGTTCTTCTTATATGATTCTCTTGGAGAAGGTTATCCTACTTCTAGAGCACCAAAACATGAAAGAGGAAAATAATCTAGTTTCTTTCCACAATTCCTCTCTTTTATAAACCTTGTGCAATACAACACTTATTAATTATGACAAGAGATTTCCTATTTTTGCTGCTCTCACTGTTCAGCTTTTAACCATTTATGAATGATGTTATTCTTGTGGGTCAACTTCTGGAGTTTTGTTTCGGGATATCCTTTTGCCATAAGAAAAGGTCAAAGTAATGCATAGTAAAGAACTTTTGTCCTCAATTGACGGGATAAGGCTTTGTTTTGTTGCATATTCCCATAGTCCAAAAGCTTTCAACCTGTGTGAGCATGCTATCTAGAACACATGATGTTGACTTCTTAGACGTCTCTGTCTAACAAGCACTTTGTCTTTCTTCTCTTCCCAATCTCGTCCCACTTTCCACTTTTATCCTTAAATATTAGTTGTACTCCAACAATTCCCAACATTAGCCCGTTGTGCTTGGGCATAGGAACTATGTTCAATTGCATTAACCTTGTAATTCCCTTTCAAATGTTGGCAAATTTATTTGTTGCTTAGTTTTTCGGTAAAAAAATATGCATTTCAGGTTGCCTGCTGAAGTCTTAGGTTTGATTTCTTAGTTGAATTTGGTTTACTCATGGCTAACAAAGACAGAGAGTGAACCTTTAGTTATTGGGCTCCAATCTGCGCTTTATTAGCTTTTTTTCATTTAGTTCTTTAGTTATTGTACTTTGATGACTTTGGATAAATTTCACGTTCTTGTATGCGTTCTATATTCTGAAACACTTTCTTTATTTTGTCCCATGTGTTTGTAGCGTTCACTATCTTTTACTTGTTGCCTTTCAAGTTCTATAGATGTTATGGTTTCTTTCCTCTTAAACTTGTCATGCTACAAATAAATCGTTAGAAAAAATAATGATGTGAAGTAAATCATAGTTTGTGAAGCGTAATACTTTCCTTTTTTCTAAACAAATTCTCATGCCTCTAAAGCTAGTGCGGATCATGTACTATCACAACAATAGAGCTTCTCAATTTTTTCATTTCTTTGCACTTGACAAGCGCTTTGAATGTACCTAGAAAATATATGTTATGTTACTTTTTCTTAAAAACTTTGAGCCTTGTGTCTCACTCTTATAAGTGTCATTATCTATATGCAGATGTCATATGTGAATGTTATATGCAAATGTAAGGATATTTATATATGTATATATGTTATGTATGAATGCTTATAGATGTATGTTATGCATGAATGTATGTGATCTGTGAATGTTTATGGATACATATTATGTATGAGACACTAAAAAGGTTTCTTTTTACTACTTTGTACTTTACTATTATTTCAGTAAATTTTGAGCTTTCTTTTCGTTCTTTGTCTTGACTAAGGTAGTTTTGTTTTTGTCGTGCTCAATTTTCATTGTGAAAATTGTCTACCTTTACGCTTGCACATTGTGCGCTTCATTTTCACGCTTCTATATTGCGTGTTTCATTTTTGCACTTTTGCATTGCG
The DNA here is from genome assembly GCF_003935025.1 of Abrus precatorius. Taxonomy (NCBI): domain Eukaryota; kingdom Viridiplantae; phylum Streptophyta; class Magnoliopsida; order Fabales; family Fabaceae; genus Abrus; species Abrus precatorius. The sequence goes on along the minus strand of NW_020874373.1, from coordinate 9,486,931 downwards.
TGTTTATGTTGCTGAGATAGAGAGCTAACACTTTTATCCCTCTTTTACTTTTTCTGATCAGTCTCCCTCTTCTTCATTTTACTTGTTCTAACTTGGCCAAGGTTGGTTGAGGGGATTTAATGGTCATGTGCGTTTGAAAATGGTCACCTCTTTCCAATACTGAGACACTCTTATACTTTTCATTATGTAAGGGGAGCAAAGTATTAAGCGTGTTTTGAAAAGTATCCTCCTTCACTCTTTCCAAATATCGAAACACTCATACCTTTTATTAAGTACCTGAAAGCGATCATTCAAGAAATTAATCTCATGCAAGATAGTCATTTTACATAGTCAAGCATCATATTTGTCAAACAAATACACTATTCATGCATATTATTTTATAGTATCACTAATTATTGTGTAGGCAACAAATATTATTATCTATTTGAAATACATAACTAAATGTAAGTATCATATTAGAAGTCAGGATTAAGGACTTATCTCCATGATGTTAACATGTATACTTTGCACTTGTGTAGTTTTGCGCTCTAACATAAACGATCAAGATTGAGTATTTCATTTTGATGTACTTTTCAATTTTCACATAATTTCGCTATCTTTGACTTGTTTTTCTTTCATAATAGTGGGTTTTACCATTTCTTAGCATGTGCTTTTCATTTCATTTTTCTTTTGTGGTAATTCATGAGGACTCTCTTTTATAATTCAGTTCGCTCCCTCAAGGTCAGTGCTCTTCTTCCATAGTGCGCTATCATGTATTAGTTCCCTTTGTTGACAATGCTTTCTTTACTTATTTTAGTGGTTAGGAGACACTTACTCCTTTTTTGTAAAGCGTGACTAGACTTATTATGGACGCATGAGACGTAATTCCTTTTATTCAAGGCATTGATGTCTTAATAATATTTGCATACATTATGTTCAGCAGATATTTATGTAAAGTCATTTTAGTCTAGCGTAACTTTTGCTCAATCATTTTCGTGTCACCTATGTATTTAATATAAAGTAGCTTTTACTCAAACCATTTTTCAATGCCGGCTATAAATTGACATAAAGTCATTTTTATCAATGTTCAACAATCTATTGTTCTCGTTATCCATGCAAGTCAATTAGCTTCAAAACAACATCTTAAATTTGTCTCCATTGGTAACTAAGAACACAAATAAACCAAAATATATCAAGTGAGTATTTGAAATCTAACTAATATTATACTAAATCATTTCTCAAAATATACAATCCGTACGAGTGTGCAAGTTATGTTTTCAGATCATACTAACTTATACTTGTTGAACAGTAGATAGATATTATGATATTAAAATTTAGTGTTTTTGATCATTTTCTTCCCATTCTCTTTTTTTATTATATCAATTAAAGTAATATTCTTTTATGATATTAGGACACTAAAAATTAAGTACCTATTTTTTCTTTAAAATGTTATTTTTTGTTGTTGGAAATGCAGCTTTAGGAAAAGTGAAGGCAAGTTTCCATATTTTTCATACTTGTAAGAATGTGCTTCCCCTTCTTCTCTTTACGTGATTTCTTTACTCCTCTTTTTCTCATTTCATTGTTATATTTTAGTTTAAAACATATTATAAGGCAATGAATAAGTGTGCCATAATATTACAAATATGAGAGAGGAACTTATCTAGATTTCACATTTTTTCATTCTTCTTTCACAAGCGCTCCTTAGCAAACTAGTTTATGCATATTTAGGAAATACATTATAAAAAATTAATAAATCAGTTTGATATTCGGGAGTCACAAATTCGTTAATTTGAAGAGTCATTTTCAATTATTCGATTTATTAGATCTTGAATTTTGATGAATTTTTTTTTAAGCGATTCATTCTCTCATTGTCATTCCTCTTAATCAAAATCATAAGCGTTCTCATTCAACCATCAATGTGTCATTAGGGAGTTTGGTCTTACACATATGTCGCTATCTTGTGTCACAAAGTAACGCATTTGCTCTTGTACAGATGTTCTCACAATAAGGATATTCTTTCAAGGGAATGCTTTTCATTGGAACATAACATCGTTCTCATGATTAGCGTGTTTTCTCTTACAGTTTCTTAACTCTCTTCAACGTAAAATGAACACTTAACTCATTCTCAGAGTGCATGACTTGTTCAAAGTGAACTTTATGTTCTGCTTTCTTTAAAAACTTTTGCTGATATTATTATTCAATGCTCCCTCCATTTCCAAGTGTACTTCTTCAGTGGAGTCGCCAATTGTTTCGCAACTAGAAAATGTTACAAGAGGTAGGTTTGTAAACTTACGTAGTACATAAGAATAAATGAGAGCTCATAGACACTCGACCGGTAAGGGTGAATCAGGCGAGCGTAACAGATGCTTTATGGGGAATAAGTTTACCCCTATCTCTTAACATGTCTCATTTTTGTAAGAGGTTGTTTATGAAACGCCCTTACTAGAGTAAAGCGCACCTAAAAGTCCTCTAAACCAAATATCGTCCATGAGTTCTCATTTAGTGGAGCGCTCTCTTAGCTTCACCTGAGCGTCATTTCTCTGCTCAAGCATACCAAGGAGCATTCGTCTAAATATGCTCCTTTGTGCTTGAAGTGTCCATAAATTACGAAGTTTCATCCTTTCTCTCCATGTCATGCTCTGGATTTGTAAACTTAGAAAGCCCGCTTATGGGAATATCGTCCATGAGTTCTCGTTTAGTGGAGCGCTCTCTCAGCTTCACCTGAGCGTTATTTCTCTGCTTAAGTATACCAAGGAGCAGCCATTTAAGTATGCTCCTTTGTACTTGAAGTGTCCATAAATTATGAAGTTTCATCATTTCTCTTTATGTCATGCTCTGGATTTGTAAACTTAGAGAGTACACTTGTGAAAAGGTCCTTTTGAGAATGAATCATCCGTTCTTCTTTTATGATTCTCTTGGGTGAGGTTATCCCTCTTTCAAAACACCAAAATGTGAAAGAGGAAAAAAGTCTTATTTCTCTTCACAACTCCTCTCTTTTATAAACATTGTGCAATACAATGCTTATTAATTATGACAAGAGCTTTCCTTGTTTCTGCCGCTCTTATTGTTCAGCTTTTAACCCTTTATGAATGATGTTATTCTCATGGGTTAACTTCCACAGTTTTGTTTAGAGGTATTCTTTTGTCACACAAAAAGGTCAAGACACATAATAAAAACCTTTTGTCCTTAATTGACAGGACAAGATTTTGTTTCGATGCATATTCTCATAATAAAAAAGCTTTCAACTTTTATGAGGGCATTGTGAACATCATGAACACATGATGTCGACTTCTTAAGTGTCTTGTCTAACGAGCACTTTGTCTTTTTTCTCTTCGTAATCTCTTGTATCATTTTTCACTTTTACCCTTAACTATTAGCTACATAGTGTTACAAAATAAAAAAAAAGCATTTAAAGTTCTTTGCTTTCTCTTTGGTAAACAATTCCAGTGTTTTTACCTATTCATTACGAAACTATTTGCAAATCGTGAATGCCAACATTAAGAGCGTGTTTGGAATAGCTGTAAAAATTAGATTGTATGTAGAATCGATTATATATAGAATTGATTATGTGTAGAATCTGTTTTTGTTTGGGTATGTTTGCTGAAAAGTAATTTTTAACATAATCTGTTATGTTTGGATGATATAAAAAAGATGACTTTTTGTAAAAAATTATCAAAAAGAGTATGAATTGGTTTGAACAAATGATTTTTAACATAATTTGTTATGTTCAGATTCTGTCAATTATTTTATTTTTATTTTTATTTTCATTAGTGAATGATATTTTAGCTGTAATTAGTTTTGATTCTTAAAATTGATCAAAACAAAATAAACATGAATTGGTTTGAACAAAAATTAGATAATTAATAACTGAGTTTGAAATTCACATGCTGATTCAATATTCAGATAAATTCATAAAAAAGGATTGAAAGAAACAAAAACAAAAGATAAATCCCAATCCTAAATTTTCATATCCTTAATAAGTTTACAAACTAACACAATCCAAAATTTAAAAGAAGGTTTAAATATAATTCAAGCACTACAAGTACAGGGTGTAACAAATGCAACAAGCACTTGCATAATTTGTAACAAAAGTAATAATAACTTGTCAATTACACATGTTATGGATATCAGAATATAACTAATTCTTCGCAAAAGCTTCAACAATCTCATCCTTGATTGAATCTCATATTTGATCCATATATGGTGAGGACCTAGATGATGGCATATTTTCAAATAGACTTGCATCATTGTCATTGTCATGCTCATCATGAGTGTTGATGAAATTCTTTTCAGCATCCATTCTTTTAAATTCAGCATCAATGAGACTATTTTGTCTAATAAAGTTGTGTATTCTCATTGTAGTAATAACTATCTGAACTTGAGTTGAATATTTAAATTTTGGCATGTAGTTCAATATCGTAAATCCATTCTTCCATAAACCAAATGCTCTTTCTATGGTCCCCTGCAAATTAGAATAGAAATAATTATAAATTTCATTGTGGCTATTAAAGTTGGTAGCTCGATTAAAATCAGGAACAGTGATAGATCCAGAATTTTTGGGTTGTGGGGGCAATATGTACAAAATTTATAGCATTAAAAATATAACATAATATTTAAAAGTAAAAATTCACATCATAACTGTTCTTTACGAGCTTTCATATTCTGAAAACACTGAATAATTTTCTTATTTTTAATATTACAAAAAATCTCTCTTTATATATAAGTAACTAAACAATCATTCAACCATTCGTCTCTCATGCAATTTCGCATCCGATTCTTGATGATATTCATAGTAGAAAAAGTTTTTTCAACTATTGTAGTTGCCACTGGTAGTATCAAAGCTAACTCTAAAAGCAAATAGACCAATGGATATACAACATTTTTTTTTGTCTCAACAAGCTTTGAAAATGCATTATCAAAGCATACATCTATAAAATAATTTTCAAGTTTACTATCTAGTGCCAAAAGTGCAACAGGAGAAAATTTTGAAAGATAAAATTGAGCAAGATGAATCAACTTTTCCTTATCAAATGCAGAAAATAAATCTCTTAGATTTAAGCATGCTACACAAAGAAGTAACTCAATATTCACTTCTGTAAAACAAGTATTCAACTCTTTAAGTTGTTGATCAATCACTTGATAGAATAATTCAACTTGAAAATGATGTAAATTAGGTACTTCTTCCATTTTGCGCCTTGACCTTCCTTTTATTTGAAAGGTATCACTCATATTTGGAATGACAACATTGTGCTTTTCACAAAATAATGAAAAATTAGTGAGCAAAAAATGTCAATCATCATCCCGCATAACTTGTAACCTCTGTTTGGACACTATAACTAATTTCATAACATTTACAATATCTTGATCACTTCTTTGTAATGCTTGAGATAACTCATGAGTAATCCCTAGAATATTTTTCATCAAGTGCGAGATGAAAATAAATTCAAAAAATTGCATAAAATTCAATAAAGTACATAGTTCAGCTTTTTGATCTAAACTAATGTCATCTTCCTCAAGCATTTCAAGCACATCAATCATAGAAGAGAACAAAGAAACTAGATTAAGTAATGTACCATAATGTGAGCTCCATCTAGTATCCCCTGTTTTCTTAATTGTAGTTTTTTTAGTCAAGTCACGTCCACTAGAGATTTCTCCTTTTTCCAATGCTTCTTTCACGTTTGTAATTTAACTTTCACGAAGAATATCTCTACGCTTACATGATGCTCAAACAACATTAGACAAATTAGCAACTAAATTAAATAAAATAATGTAATTTCAACATGCTTTTTTGCTACCATCACAAGAGCTAACTGGAGTTTATGAGCAAAACAATAAATATAGAATGCAGAACAATTCCCCCTCAATATCAAGCTTTTGAGACCATTGAATTCACCTTGCATATTACTTGCTCCATCATATCCTTGTCCACGTAACCTTGACAAGCATAGCCCATATTTTGTAAATAGTGACTCCAAAGCTAATTTTAATGATAGAGCATTGGTATTAGAAACATGAACAAGACCAAGAAAAAGCTCCACAACATGCTCTTTCTTATTCACATAACGTAAAGTCACAATCATTTGTTTCTTAATAGAGATATTTCGAGATTCATCAATCAAAATAGCAAATAAATTATCTCCTAGATCTTCAAGTATAACTTTAGTGGTTTCACTAGCAGCAGTTCTAACAATATCTTTTTTGTTTTGTAAGAGCTGTTAACTTAAGATTTCCACGAGCATTCTTCAAAACTTTATGAATAACTTCATTGTGGTTAGCAAGAAAATCTAGAAGTTCAAGAAAATTTCCTTTATTACATGAAGACATTGACTCATCATTACCACAAAAAGCCAACCCTTGGCACAATAAAAATCAAATGCAATCAATTATTGCAGTCAAATGAATTAAGTATTCCTTTTTAATTTGATGAGACTATTTATATATGGCAACATAAATATGTTGCTTTTTTTCATTAGAGCTTCACAATTTCTCCATGATTGATTGTGAGAACTATTTGGGCCTCCTACATGAACTTGAAACTTGTCACTTTTTTTCCAATTTGTAAAATCTTCTGTTATAAATGCATCACCACTTTCTTTATGTTCTCCAACATGTGATCTCATAACATAACAACATAAGCAATATGTCTCATCTTCCTTTTGACTATATTCTAACCAATTGTCATATTTTAAATACTAATCTAGATTAAATTTACAAACAGTATCCCCAAATTGTCTTTGTGGAAAATTAATCTCTTTTGGTTGACAAGGACCTTTTTACAAATAATATCTCCTAATTTCATCTCTATTATTTGGATAATGATATGACATTTTTTGCCTCAAAGTAGGATCATTAGGAAGTTTTTCCAAATCAAATTCCAAAAATATTTTTTTATTAGTTGGACCCAATATTCTACTTCTACATTCATCAAGTGCTTGAGGAGAAGATGATTATTCTGATGTTGATTTTCTTTTAAAAAATATTTCCATTGCTAGAAATAAAATCAATATAATTATAATTAATTTCATGTTCATAAAACTAAAATCAATAATAAAGATGATAATATTTTACATAAAAATAACAATTATAAATAAACTAATGCAAGTAATGCATTAATAAAATAAAACAAATCAAATATGCAAATAATATAGTGATAAAAAAGTAACAAATGCAATAGAACAACTGTTGAACAACTCACAGCTTGTTGGATAGAAATTTGTTTATCTAAAACTGAAGCTTTTACACCAAAAAAAATCCACAGAACCTAAGAGAATAAGAGCTATTGTGTTGCTGACTTGTTGCGTCATGTGTGAGAAAGAAGAAACCTTGTTAACATTTGAAAAAAAGCAATTGAAGTGAAAGAATTAAAAAGAGAGACACGTGCATGTCAGATACAAAACGTGAGTTTTGTTATATGTACTTAGTTGGCTTGTTAGAGAAGTTTTGTGAGATATAAAATTGAGTGGCATTAAAGTAATTTTAGTAAAATTTGGAGGCAATTCTTTAATATAATAAAAAGTGATTAACCTATGTTTCTGTGACAGTGTGGGGGCAAATAAAATATTAAAAGGGACATTAAAATATTATATATATATATATATATATATATATATATATAATATAGTGGGGGCAATTGTCCCCACTTCAATACTACTGAATTTGTCCCTGATCAGGAAGGTGATACCGTTCACATTTATAAGGTCCTAAGTACTCAAGAGGGGTTCGATATCCAGCATCAACCAAATAATATTTACCTAACCATAAATGTTTTATAAAAATGAGATATATAAAAACAAATATAACAAATTAGAACAAGTTAAATACAAAGTAAAAATTATTAGTTATAATGCAAACCTGTGGGAGGATGTGAAAATTTGAGAGAAGCATCATGTAGTGCTTCATGAAAAATCCTAGCATCACCATTATCCATTAGTGCCTTTTTTTCCTTAATAGGTTTGCCATCTTATACCGATAAAAAAAAGAATTAAAAAGAAAGGAAAAGAGGATATTGTCAAAGCATTATTCCTAAGCATTAATAATTCTTTAAATCTTTGCCCCTGTTGTTAGTTTTAAGGAGAAAGCACAAGGAAGATAAGGGACTAATCCTTGAATAAGTAGAAGTTCACAAGGATAGCACAATTAACCAAAGAAATCTAAGGCCAATTCCTGTAACAAGTTGATTCCTTTCTAAATGTTCATAACTTCGTATAACAACCAATTATAGTAATAGTTGATTTTCATGAAAGAATGAGAATAAAAGAAATACAATGCAAGTGTTGAATGCAAACTGGGCTGTTTCATTATTAAATATGAAAATGCTTAAATATAAAAAAACAAAATAACTAATGGGAGATCATGTTCTATATTCCTAGCCACTATTGATAACAAACTAACCAGTAAACAGAACTGACTATCTAAGCAATAAATATTAACATATCCAAATCATAACAGTAATATATCACTTGATTCAAACTATAACAAACTTAGAGACATCTAAGGGCAAATCATCAACAGTAACTCCATTTATACATATAGCAAGAAAATGCAAATTAGAACCAAGGATCAAAATTAAAATACCTTAAAAGGATAACAAAGTGGCAGCCAACAAACATACCAAAAACAACAAACCAAAGCCACAAAACACAACCTCTTATGGTAAGTAACAATGAAGAACAAAAACACTCACTAATCTAAGTTTAGTTTTTACCTATGAAAGATGTTGGTGTATACTTTAGGGTTTCTTTCCTAGCAAAGGAAAATAAAAAATAACAGCAATTGAAAGTGGAATCCCAAAAGAAAAATCACTCATTGTGGAATCAAATAGAAAAAAAAAATCCAAAAAATCATACTTCGTTTGTAAATTCATAGACCCCACACGTTTTCTTAGTGATCCTTCATATTCTCTTCATATAAGCACAATCTTTGTAATGGAAAGAAGAAATTGACTGAAAGAAGTTCATAAATACTATTTTTTTAAGAAGGTATTAGTGGGTGTGGTAGTTGGTGACAATAAACTATCTATAAAGAAAATAGTAAAGTTATTAATAAAAAAAAATTATTTTGTCCCAACAGCTTCGCAGAGAAAATGCTCAATTTTTATCTTTTAACCCAATAACTTTTCTCTTTAGAAAATAATAATCCATAGCTTTTAATTTTTTTACTCAAACATAATTTTAATCCGCCCTAACAACTTTTTTATCTAAAAAAACTGTTAAAAAGCTTTACTACACATACACTAAATAGTTGCGTATTGAGGACTTATGTAGAATTCCTACTTAATAAAATCACAATCCACACAAATGTCAACAATAACACTTAATCTGGTACAGAACACATAATTCTTAAAAGGATCTTCAAGCCTACTGGCGCTTCCTTGATCGACAAGGTGTCTCATTGCTACCTAAGGTCGCTGGTTGATCAATTCCCTCCTCATGTACATTTCTCAAATATTCCCCACCTAGATCCCAATAGATGCTCACCCACAATAAAAACTAAATTATAATAGTAAAAATTATAATGCCAACTATTAGAATTTTGAACATCAACTCAATCTAACGTAAGAAGAGAGTAAATTTTATGTTTAAGCTCGATTTATCTAAAATGTTTTAGACAACTTAACCTTATAATCTTCTAACTTGTATACTTTTTAATTTATTAATATAAATTAAACCATAGCCACTTATAAGTATTTTTTTTATTTACTAAATTAATAATAATTTTTTTATAAAAAAAGGAATTCTCTGATATTTCTTGTAAAATCTATTAAAAAAAGTAACTTTTCTGCTTTTATATTTTGCAACAAAAAATAAAAAATTGCATATTCTTTTGTAACTTAAACGTTTCGCTAGCTTATAAAAGTTGTTACAAAATCCCGTAACACACGCTCGACGGTCCAAGTGCGTACCGTACATGGCAAACCCCAACGTAAACAAAATAAAAAAGCCAACAAAGTCTACTCCATTATCAATGCCAACCACTCTACCACGTGGCACTTTACTAATCCAATTCTTCGTTAAATTGGTTATAAAAGAGCTAAATTATTTTATCCATTATCGGATTAATTATTTCTTAAACCTATCAATTAAGTGCACTAATTAAATGCTCTTTTGATTTAAAATAGATATTTCAATTTACTTATTGGATAAATAAATACTAATAAGTATCTTATGATATTCTACCTTTTATGTTTTGAAATTTCCTACCAATAAGCTTGAGGACATTTGTTAACGTGATCTAATTAGACATACTAGAATATATGAATAAATTTTTTTTGAAAAAAGTTAATGTCCTCTTGGAATTCTATATCAACATGTTAATGTTAATTTGAAACAAAATAAAAATCTCAAAATGTGAATTATTTAAAACAGAGAGTATATTATTAACACGTTATTAACAATGTTTGCTAATTATCAATTAATTACGATAGTTTATAGTAATACAATAATAGTCAGTTGATATAATAAACATAATTAGGTATAAGTTTATGCAATAATTTCTTTGACGAGTTATAATATAACGATCTCATTCAGCATTCCTCTACTCTCTTTTTTTCTACGTTTTCATTGTGGGGTTAGTTGAAATGAGTGAAATATTTGACTATTCTTGAAGGACAAACGATTCCTACCTTGAATCCCCAGCGATTTAGAGGAACAGTAAAATATTACATAGATTATTACTTCTATGAACGAGCTTAAAATTGACCCAAATTAACCACAAAATCTATTAGTTTAATTACATTGTTGATTACTTTTTCCTAGTTTAATTATGCACTTTTTAATTTAAATGATATAATTAAAGCAATAAATATTTAATTGACGATATAAATCAAGTTAATCAAACTATTTTTCATATTTTAACAATACTTAAAGTATTGTTCATAATTTTTTTAAGAATGGCAAAACAATTCAACCTACCATATTTTACCCTATCCCGCTATCAACCAATAAAAAAATGCATTGGGTTCAATCTACCCTATTTTTTAAGACAGATTAAAAAAATTAGCAGTTAGTGATTTGACTTGCTTAAGTAAATACAAAAAATGTAATTATTTTAATCATTATTATTTAAAAAATTAATTCAATGGTTAAACCTGCCCCTCCTCTATATAATCCAATTTAAAATATAGGTAAGCGGAGGTAAGCTGAAAGATTTAAAATCACAACTTGATCTGTTAAATTTGGTAAATTAAGCGAGTCAACTTCACAGATGGTACCAGTTTTTTTAAGCACTTGCAGAACATCTCAGGGGAAAAAAATATAATTTATTATATCATTCAATAAATGCCAATGCTAATATGATAACACAAGTCATAATCGTTTTTAAGCCATTACCTTTAACCAAAGTAAGACACGTGAAATCATAGAAAGAATTATGACAACTTCTTATTCCAAGAACGCCAAATCTATCTAATAATAAAAGAAGAGGAGAAAGTAAAGACAAGAATCCGATATTAGAATTATGCTGTATGGAGCAGTGGTTAATAATGGAACACGTAGACGTTGTACTCCACAACAGCATCCCCTGTTTTTAAGTCAACAGTGTGAGTCTTGGCCTGAGCATAACCACGTGCGAATCGGAAAGCACCGCTTCCGCCAACGATTGGCATTTCCCTGACGGCGGAGAACACCGCATTTCGCCCCAACAAACTGAGTGTGCTGCCATTGTATTTCCCCTCCATGAACGCCAAGTTCATGACCATCAACAACCCCAACTCGTCCTGGGCCGCAGAGCCGTAAATTCCTTGGGCCTTTCCCACGAGTTTGGAGCCAGGTTCGGGGCCGACAGTCAATGGGTCGTCGGTCATCACCATGAGACCGAAAAAGGTGGAGGAAGTGTTGGTCATGTGGGCCTCGGCCACTTTGACCGCGGTGGGCTTTGGGCCGCTGACAATGTCGTGGAAGAAGAAGTGAAGGTGGCTGAGCTTCTCCTTTTGGAGGCCCAAAGACGTCGGAGGAATGCTTCGGTAGAAACGTGAGGATTTGGCAGTAACTAGTGAGGAGAAGAGGAGGGTAACGATGAAAATAGAAATTAGGGTTTTGGGTTTGGCCATAGAGATAATGGAGGTGGTGATGCTGAAGACCCAAAGATTAGGGAATGTAAAAGCAATGAGAAGAGATAGAAGTTTTGGAATCTCTTATAGAGTGGATGAAGCATGGGAGTGACGCAGACGCAGAAACTTTTTGGACCAAGAATTTTGCTACCTTTACTTAATAGGGTGTGGTCCTTTGGAATATCTTTTACTTTTTCTTTTGCAAATGTGTGTGTTAGCTCTCAGGTTTTTTTACTGTGTGAGATGAGAGAGAGCTACTGTATTACTCATCAAATATCAATTATAAGAATAATTTTAAATCTATTTATAATAACTCCTTGTTAACAATTTTATAAATAAATATTATTTTAATCTTTTATATTAAAAGCGTTGGTAATTTTATACAAAAATTCCCTTTAAACTTTTTTTAAATAACTTATTTTATTTTGATATAAAAAAATTAAAATAAATATAAATTTGATAATTATGTGTTGTTAATATAGAAAAATGACACATTATCTAAGTGACAAGCAATTTGGTTGGGCACTTAGATGAGTCTTTTTTTATATACAATTATTCGAATCTTAGTAGCAAACTCCGTGCCACTCAAACCAATTTTCGATAACAATGACACATTATTTTAATTATAATATGCGTATAACCATGTATTAATAAAATGTTTTTTTAAAGTTATTATATTTGAACACCGTTATGTATAATATAATTCACCAACTTAACTTGCTTGTTACTCTTAATTCCCATTTTAAAACAAGTTAAATGAGGTATATTAGAATTGTCGGAATACAGTTTTTAAATTTTTATAATAAAAACAAATGAGTTTAAATTATATTTTTAATCTTTACAAACATAGTTAATAAACATCAAATCAAAATTTTAATATCAATAAAATAAGCAGTTATTTAAGCTAAAATTCCTAAACGAGTCACTCATCAACTCCTAAAACCGAGATAGAGTAATACTTTCAATGCATTTTAAAAAATAAACTCGCTGAACCTATCAAGTAATGGTCACAACTCAGTCATTAGAGAAATTTATTAATCAAATTTGATAGTTATTACTTATTTAAAAGAATTTATCGCCATTATAACAAAAGAACTAACTTTAAATTGAAATAAAAACTAAACGATTAAATTTTAAAAATTATGGTAGATTCAACCATAAATTTAAAGAATAAAAATAATAATTTCCTATTAATAAGCAAATTTGTTATGATAAAAAGTTAATGTTATAATCATATTAAATAAAAGTTTTACTTATCAGATCAGTTGTAACTGTTAATTTATTTTATTTTTTTCTGCTGTTGTTGTTAATTTATTTTTCAACGAATAATAAATAAAAGATGTCATTTTCTCTCTTTTTCAATAATTAGTTGATATTCAATGCAGAGACAAGTTAGCAAAATGACAATAAGTAGTGACCTACGCTGTATGCATGTGATTTGTGAATCTAAACAGAATGATTCTTTTCAACTATCAACTATTCAATTGAACCTCTGCCATAAAGTTAAAGTAAAAAATATAGTAATAACGGAGGTTTAATTCGAATGAGTTAAGCAAGATTTTAGCAAAAAATTGTTTTTGGTAATAATCTCATTTATAACATTTAAGTACATAATTCGGGTTAGATATAAATTAAATTAGATAAAAAGTAAATAAAAAACACAATAAATAATGTAAATTTAATTATACATTTTTAATTGATGTTTGTACATAAATAAATTAAACTAAATAACATATTATTATATATCTTAAATTAAACAACCTCATATAAATATCTTAATTTAAGTTATATAAAAGAATCCACCCCAACGTGTCCTAATCGAACTAACTGTTTTCTTCTCTTTTTTTTTTATTTCAAGAGATAAATATTCGTTCATAAAATGTTACTAATTACTTTTAAAAATAATGTATACTATTTTATCTCTACAAGTCATGAAAAAATGGGATGGATTTATTTTTTATTTTTACTCAAGTTAAAATTTTAATTGAGTTAATTATTTATACTCCAATTTAACTCAATAGAATCAATTAAAAGTAATTTTTCTAATTTAATATATAATTTTGTTTTTAATTTTTGAAAGAAGACTTTTAGTGTTTCTAGTGTGACTCAAATAAGATTCTTTATAGCAAAAGATACTTATAGTCTATAAATAAATAAAACAACTCAATCAAAACTCTATAAAATAAGATTAATTAAACTCATTTTTTCACATAATATATTAATCTTAACCGTATACATAACTAAAATATAAAACAAAAATTAAGATATATTTTAATATTTTTTAAATGAATAATATTAATATAAAAAGGAATTCACTTTACTCTTTAAAATAAAACGTAGTTTATAAACATAATATTTTCTTCATTCAGTTATTAGCTTAAGATTTTTAACAAATAAATTAAATTTATAAAATTTTATAAATTTAAAAAATTATTTAAATTTTATTAAGTGACTTTATTTTGATTAATAATATATTTTATAAAATATAAAGAAATGTTTATATATGATTATATAACCATGAATGTTAAATTTATGTTGAATCGATCATGTATAATCATAAAAATAATATTATATAATTTAATGATTAAATCAATTGACGAATATAAAAAAAATTTAAATGAAGCAAGTAACCAAAACTTATTTCTAAAGCAAGTAAATTTATTTTCATTCAAAATAATATCTATTAAATCAAGAACTATTAATATCAATATATAATTGTTAAAAAAGTATAAATTTTGAAAACATACATGACAACAAGGGATGGAATGACCCAAAGTATAATCTATGCGAGTCCTAAAAGCTATTAGTGAGATGGGTTGGGTTATGAAGACTCTAAAAAGTTATTATTACCCTTTTAAGTAATTATTTTTAACAAAAGAAACATTCGCTGTTTCAAATAAATTTAGATTCTCTTGGGTTGCTAAATTACATTATTTTGTGCCTGTTTATATAATAATGCTAACAGAGAATTGAAAAGCGAAAGAAAGACAACGCAATTAAGACATTATATTTCCCTTCTGTGAACTCAGAATTCATTAGCATCACCAGCGCAATCTCGTTCTTGTCCGCAAAGCCGTACATTCCTTGGGCCTTCCCACGTGTTCTGGGCCCATGGTCAATGGATCATCGGCCATCAATATGAGACCGAAAAGTGTGAAGGAAGTGTTGGTTTCATGGGCCTGGGTCACTCTGACGGTGTTGGCTTTGGGCCACCCACTGTCGTGGAAGTAAACGTGAAGGTGGACCAACTTCTCCTTTTAAAACCCAGAGATGTTGGAGACATGTTTCGACAGAAATGATGGTCATTTGCAACAGCTAGCGAGGAGAATAGAACAGTGAAGGTGATCGTGAAAATAAAGGTGAGGTAATCTTATTTAACTTGAATAAGATTGTCTTCAATAAAAAAATATTTTTAGTCAAGACAAATAAAAAAATCATGTTAGTAAAATTTTAAATTATTTAATAATTATTTATGAACATCAAAGCTCACATAAAATATACTTTTAAAAAGTATGAATAAATTTATATTATATTCCTACGGTTGTTTAATTTTTTTTAAAATTAACATGGTTAATTAAGGTAATTAAAAAAATTACAGTGTATATATTGAACGGACAAATTTCCCTTCTTCTGTCCCCCGGTTGTTTAGTGCGAATTTCTTAAACCCCATGAAAATTATGGGCATGCCCTGAGTCTAAGAAGTAGTAGTTTAAAGAAATACGTAACATTACCTGCAAACTATAAAGTAAAAGTCAATTCGTTTGCTTTACTTTTTGGTGAGAGAGTTCTGAAAATGGACGAAAAAACGAACGCTAACAGCTAAACTAAACGTGGAAGCCGCCAGTCCTTCTATTTCTGCGTTAGATAGTTGTATTGCTCACCACTCACAATGCACACTGCATAGACATAGTCATCACAAGTGGCTCCTGTTTGTCTAAGGGAGGAAGATAAGACTCCATCTTTACTCTCTTCTTACCTTGTTCAAACTCAACCTTTTTATATAAACTTGTCAAAATATAATTGAATGATGACGTACTAATTAGTGTTTAAATTATGTAAAAAAATTTAATTTTATCTATTATATAAAAAAATTAACTTAAATTGTGGAATTGATAAAATTTATTTTTGATAAAAGAAATATTAAATTTTGAACCCTAATTTTATTTTATGTCGATTTTCTTAAAAAATTTATCCTTATTTAGATATTTTGTAAATAAAATATAAAATCATTTAATTTTTATATAAGTAATATTTTTACATAAAAGTGAATATATTTACTTTTTATATTTATTTACAGACAAAATTATTAATAATATATTAATATTATCATAATTTGATTGACAAAATATGTTCAATAACATGTCTGATAAATAAACATTACATTTAATAAATCTATTGCAAAAATTAAAAATAAGAAAAAAAAATTAGTACATAAAACCACTGAATACAAGTTTAGCAATAAAAGAAAACAAAACAATAACTACTCGCTAAAAACTAAACGTTATAGGAAAGATTATGTGTATTGGCTTCAAGGTCTTTCCAATACTCAGTCTTTTAAGCAGTGCCATGTGTGTACCTTTTGTACAGTAAATAATTTAGACATACATTGTTTCTAAAATTATGAAATAAATTTTTTCAACCTTAAGTTCGTGTCGTATAGAGTAATATCAACTTCATATTCTCACGAATATTGATATATAATTTTAAATAAAATAAAAAATTTCTCCATTGCAAAAATCTAGCTATATCATTTTTTGTTTTCTTATATTTGCCAAATAAATAAGAGCATCAGTAACTTTTTATCATTATTTTGTTTAGTATTGCATAAAATATATAAATTAAACTTAAAAACACATTTTTTAAAAATTATTAAGGGTAAAATTTGAAAGTTGAGTTAAAAATATAAAGAGCGTAAATAAACATACATTAGAGTAGTAACAATCCCAGTGTGTTTGGTATAATAGAAAAGTATACATGACTGTGTTAAGCAAAAATATTTTAAAAAATAATTGTAAGATAAAATAACTAATATTGAAAAAATAATGTTACGAACAAATATTATATAAATAATATAATTAATTATCTTTCCTGAATTGCGATTGTACACATAAGTGTTACTTATTCAAAAGATACTATTAAAAACTTTTTTAATTTAAGGTTGAGTTGAATTGATTTTGAGAAAATTAGTTTTATTTAAATTATAAAAAATAATTAAATATATAACTAAATATATATAGATTGATTGGAAAATATAAAATAAAACTTTTGGATAAACAAGTAGCAGCTTTCCCATTTGAAAAATCAGTTTAAAACGATTTATAGTTTATGTTTTCTTACGCCCTTAATGTGGGATTATTTTTGTGACGTCAATGTTGAATTATTAATGAAACAGCACAACACACGACTGTTGAATACTTACAGACACATGAAATTACGAAATTCTCATCTCTCTGATTACAGGAACGCGAGATGTGAGGGGAAACAACTATTGCTTTGGTCACAATAAATAAATTAATATATATTTTATGTTGATTTTAGTCGCAGCCGTCGCACTTTTCCACTATGCCGTGTCAAATTAGCCTTTTGTTATTATATTCGAGAAAAAATGCTAACAGAATTATCTGTTAGTTAATAAGTTGTATGATAATGTTAAAAAAATTATAGTATAAAAAAATCATTTCTATTTTTAAAAAAAATTATATTATAATACCTAGCTAGCTACATTAATCCTTTAAAATGTCAGATAATATATCTAACTATATATATAATTAAACCAAACAATTAATTATTGATCAATTAGGGGCTGGTTTAGGTGATAAATATTAATTTTTAAATTATTTTTTTTAATTTTAGTTTTTTCATATTGTACATGTTTTTATTCGAATAAAATTCTCTTTTATAAAATAAAACATATGTAGTCTAGAATTTTTATATATTTTTAACATGAAATTTAATTAAAAATATTTATTAATTTCTTAAGAATTTAACCAAATCCTTAGAAAAACAGTTTGATTTCAGTCTAAATCTTTGGTATATTACTTGAATTAATTAAGTATTTTTATAAATTCAATTTTTTATTTTAACTTAATTTAATATGATATTTGTTGGATATAAAAATATATAAGTAAAAATATTAATAAAATTAACGCGTGATTCTCACCTCAAATAGGTTTCCTTTTCTATTTATTAAATTTTCAGAGTTTTATTTAACTATAAAAATATATTATTAACATTTTTGATATACAAATTTTTATAATATAATTAAAGACATGAATTAATTGGTATAAAAATATTTTAGCTTAATTAATAATTTTGAGTTCAAATTCGTGTGTATACAATTGTATTAAAAACTCACAAGAATAGTTTATTCTACCTACGTAAAAAAGTTCATTATTGTGAATTATAAACGTAGTATAAATTAAGATATAAATTTCTAGAACATATTGACCTCCGAATTAAATAACAATGTTAAGTACACGGATTAAACAATGACCCATCAGGCATCACTTCATTATTTAGCTTAGAAGTGATTTGAACAAAATCAAACGTACATTATAGAGTTTAATATTAATTTATCGTTAATGCAACATTGACTTACATGAATTATACATCACACGGACTATTTAGAGTAACTAATATTAAAGGGTTCAAGGTCTCAATAGAAGCATGAAAACTTGCATTATTTTTGTTGAACAAAGCTCTGGGTTTAATTATTTAAAAGACACGTACTAAGAAGATCCAGTATCAATCTTCAAAGAGAACAAATTCAAGAGGGTAACAACAGTAGGAGGCACTAACCTAATGGCAAAACATTAACATAAGGAGGAATATATATATATATATTGGTTAATTAAATCTCAATAATGGAGCAAGAATACATCGTATTCAACGATGGCATCCCCTTTGGAGAAATCGACAGAGTGAAACTTGGCCTGAGCATACCCCCGTGCAAATCGAAAAGCTCCAGTGCCGCCAACAATGGCCATCTCTCTCACAGGTTCACTCATGATCATGTTCCTTGCCAACACGCTAATGCTGCTGCCATTGAACTCACCCTCCGTGAAAGCCATGGTCATCACCATCATTAGCCCCATCTCCCCTTGCGATATAGAGGTGTAAATTCCTTGGGCCTTTCCCACCAGTTTGGAGTCGGGTTCCGGCCCAACGGTCAATGGGTCGTCCATCGCCACCACGGTTCCGAATGGCAGCGAATCCACGACCTTCCCATTGGGCTCCGCCACAACCACCATGCTTGGGTTTGGGCCGGTCACAACGTCATGGAAGTAGTAGTGAAGGTGAGTGAACTTCTCCTCGCGAAAATCGAAAATCGATGGGGACGTAGTTTGATAGTAACTAGCAGTGACCAGAGAGGATAAGAGGAAAGAAAGGTTAAGGCAAATGAAGAAAGTGGATTTGGCCATGGGGTTACTGATAGGAACTATGAAAGCAAATAGTCGACAATGTACGAGTAGCAAGAGTGACTAGTTACGTCTTGGACTCGATTCATAGCATTCTAATAGGCAATGATGAGCTATTTATAACACGCCATGCTACATGCTACTTAGAAATTCGAAGGCAAGAAATGTCGACGATTGATTTATATTTTGTGAAACTGAAATATGAGAAAATTTTACGTGAAAAATGATAATATTATATTTATGATGGTGGCGTCAGTGGATGTGTCTACGAAATATTTCCGTTTATTATATGGTGGCTGAGCGCATATCTTTGATTTATTAAGCGCCTATTCAAATATGGACACATCTTGCTTGGAATATCATACTCTGTTCATGACGTGTTGACGAATACCAACCATGCTTGGAATAGTACTATTTAGTCTTACTTCTTTTTATCAGGAACGTTATAACTAAGGAGACGAATATATTATTTTGAGAGCATTTTTTGTCAAATTTATTTATTTAATTATTTTTTAAGAATATTAAACATTGTCGACTTAATTAATTACCTATTTGAAATTCTATATAAATAGATTAAATCTACGCAATCACATACGAATTAAAAGTTATATGATATATCATTTGTAATAAATTAAAAATAAATTTATCCACAAGAATTAATCTATTTATTTAATTTGTTTCCTATTAATAATTATATCATTCAAATCCAGATTTATTTTTATCAATAAAAATAAAATATAGTTATCGTTGAAATTGACAATTTGTAACAACATTAAATAATAAAATTCTGCTCTCACCTTAGGTTTTTAAATTAAATAAATAAATAGAGACTTAGTGCTTATTTGTTTGGCACAGAGAGAATTGTGGCGACAAATTCTCTATTTAACTATTTAACCTAGCTTCTTATTCAAATTTTGATTTTAATTATTAATTAAAATGAAATAGTTCTCCACGTGTTTAACTGTAAACGAACGTCTATGTGCGACAAAGAAATCAATTCTATTACTAAGAAAATTTTGAGCTTGGTGGCTACAAAAATTCTCTACCTCGTTTTAATATATTATTATTTTCTTTCCTTTTCAAACTAAAAAGTCAAATTGTTACGCATTTCTACAGAAGCCGGAGGCTATTGCATAAGTGATTCCTTTAGCTATTTTAAAGCATTTGCTTTGATGGTACAAAGTTTTGCTAAACAAATTGTCATATTAATAATAATTCTTTTACGTTGAATTAAAACACTAATAAAGAAATTAGCCTTTGAAACTAAGTACAAACTTGGATTAAAAAAAGGAAACTGAAAATTACGCTGGAGAAAACTCAATTAATAATACAAGTCTACCACAGCGGTTTAGAAATCATACTTTTAGTGTAAGTTTTTATTATAAATCAATCTCGTATTATCGCGGCATTAAATAATTTGGTTGTATTATAAATTATACAAGTTAACTTTTAAAAATGTAATGATAATATTGTAATTTTTGACTTTTGCACAATATGAAATATATGGGTAATAAACTAAAATTAAATTTTTAATTAAAAAAAATGTCGTGCATTTAATGGTTCAATAAGAGATCGCAAAGATTTGTTACTGTAAATAAAAAACTTTAAATAATTTTTTAGTCTGTACACAAAGTTTCTTTTTGTTTGGTTTCTATATAAAAAATTGTTTAATTTTTTTTCTAAATAGTCTTTTATTGTTATTTCATCTTTTATATTATATATATAATTCTTAGTCCAAGGAGAAAGTTTAGAAAAGATACAATACAATAAAGCAAGAAATAAGAGTTTACGATAATTATAAATAAAAATTTGAACAAAATTCACTACAAATTTTAATCAATAAAATAATAATAAAAAATAAAGCAAAGCTAAAAGAGAAAACCTTATTATAAAATAAATCAATGACTTTGGCACTAAATAATTATAAAAAAATGATTTATTAACTTAATTTGAATAAAGTTCTCATTACTTAAAGTGTTTATAGAAGTTGTTAACAAAAGTTGGTGTTTAAACAATAGGCAAAAAATTATTTTAATTTTACTTATTACGAAAAAACAAAAGAAGATTAATTGAGTTAACTTTTAGGGTGCTAAGTTCATTGATTTTAGTTTTTGTTGGAGAGAGTAGTGAGAGTGCTTTCTATTTGTTTTCCACATTTATCGTCCCTTGTTTAGTTTTTGTTCTTAGTAATGATATTTCCACTTATTAAAAAAAATGAGAGACTAATGTGAGATAAAAGGAGTTATGTGATGAAAGAAAATAAGAAAAAGTGTCAAAAAATATTTTAAATTTTTTTCATAAAATTTTTTTATTACTATTTTATTTTTGGTCTACATCAGTCTTTACTTAAATAGAAGGTTAAATTATTATATTTTAATATTAATAATCATGCATAATTTTATTGATAAAAATGCTAAATAGTTTTCTACTTACATTAGTATATATTTTAAAAGACGAAATATTATAAGAGTACGCATAGAAAAAGTATTAAACTGTTTCTTTAGTCTGGCTATGTATAAGGCTATCAAAGCTTCTACCCGAAGCCCCAACAATTAATGATTTCTAAAAACAATATTAATTATTAATATTTATTAATTAAAAATTGTATTTATTAGTATTAAAATAATATTAAGAATACAAAAATTTTTACTTAAAAATCATCTATTTTAAAATTCAATTTTATAAATTTATAATTATTTTATATATCATGACACTTTTTTTATTAGTCTTAATATATATATATATATATATATATATATATATATTCTATTAATTAATATTATAAACACTATAATAAAATAAGAAATTAAATTAGATTACTGAGAGTATCAATATTTTTCATACTGTCATTCCATCATAAATTATCATATAGTAAAAATTATTAATTTTTATAATAATTAATGTAAAAATTATTACTGTGATGTATTCTAATTGATTAATAATGTAAAAATAATGCACCAAAATTAAACTTTTAAAAACATTTATCAATATATAAATAGTCATAAACGTTAACTATTTAATAAGTTTAATTTTAGTATATAGTTATTAGTTAGTGTAGAATTTTTTACACTATTTACTAATAAAAATACATTATATATAATTGTTATATTAATTCTTATAAAAGTAAAAATTACTAATATTACAATCCACTTACTCTGTTAATTTATACAAATTAAATTCTTATTTAATACACATAATTTTTATGAAACAATGTCAACATTTAAATCTCAAATTAATAATATTGACGAAGTCAACAATGTCTCAGAAAACTTACATGAATTAACTTTAATATCAATTAAAGAAGAATATCAAATAAAATTGATTACAAAAAT
This sequence comes from Abrus precatorius, assembly GCF_003935025.1. Classification (NCBI taxonomy): domain Eukaryota; kingdom Viridiplantae; phylum Streptophyta; class Magnoliopsida; order Fabales; family Fabaceae; genus Abrus; species Abrus precatorius. The sequence goes on along the minus strand of NW_020874373.1, from coordinate 9,464,156 downwards.
TTGGTAATTGATTTTACATCTTACAAATTTCTAAAAAATTAAAATAATAATATTTCCATACTACAAATAATTTAATTAACTGTCAACAGTCGAACTTTACTATCCTTTAGTTATTTCACTTGTATTTGTATTATTCTTTTTTATGAAATGATTCATTCTCTAATGAAAAGTCAGAGAAAAAATTATCACATTTTACTAGACAATATATCTATTTAAAATGTTATGTATTGATGTATAAAAAAAGAGCATGTTCATTTTGCTACTATGATTAGTCAAACTAAAATTCAAATGTATTACAAACGAAACATACAAAAATCAATTATACAAAAAAATTCAAATATTTTTGTTCAGACTTTAAACAATTTTATCCACTTCATACTAATTTTATTCATGCAAGTAAAATTTAAAGTAATATTAATTTTAGAAGAATTAAACTAAATGAAAATTATTTAAGTATTCTTTTATTTGGATTTACAATAACAAATTTATAGGTAAGTATAAAATACTATTAATGGGTATTATTTTCATGTATATTTTTTCTAGTTATTTTGTATATCATAAAATTAAAAAAAAATACATAAAATAATTAGTTTTTATTGCTATTTATTTGAAATTTTTTTAAAATAACTATTAAAATGTAAAATATAAAAAACAAAAGATAAAAAAGTATATAAATAGAATAAATTCTTTAATAAAAATAAAAATATCAAATATTATTTCTATAAAAAAATTAATACTATACTTGTATATACATGATTTATTGTATATCAAATTATCTCCCACTATTTCTGTCCTTTATGACTTGTCTCCGATCCATTGGGTCACTGGCGTCTCAATTCACAAAGTACGGAAACGGCCCAAAATTATTTTGAAAATTCATATATAACTGCGGTTGTTAATGTTTGAAAAAAAAGCTGAAACTATCTTATTTTATTTGTTAAAAAGAGAGCTCTCGTTTGCATTCTCAGTCCCCCAAAAATATTTACATAAAATTATAAATTCTCACATTTACAATTTTTTAATAGATTAAATTATAAATCACTACTTAACACACAATTGCTCAAAAGACTAAAAAATGACTGCATAAAATGATTGCATATTTTTTAATTTATAATATTATTTTTTTTGTCAATTCTCTATCATCCTTACTAGAAACAGATAACGTTTGAGAAACAGAAATAAACTTGTTTTGACACCTATTTGTTAGGCAAGTATACTCGTCAAGAAATAATAAAAAATTTTAAAATAAATTTTTAAAATATCATCTCACAAAGATTGATTTTTAATTATTTAAAAATTTTTAATTCAATTGTTTGAGCCTAAAAGATGTGACATCTTATAAAAACCAGAATTTAATTATAAAATTAATTATGAATAAAAGCAAATAAAACAACACATATTTTGGTTGAACTTATAGGAGAGGAATTTAGGGCGTATAAGTTTTCTCATTCAATCCTTTATTTTATTTTTTCATTTAAATCTAAATTTGATTTCTTTGTTATTACAAATCATTCATACTATTAATATCCAATGATTATGAAATATTAATATTCTTTTTTCTAATTAATATTTTCAATGATCATGCAAAACATCAATTAAAAAAAGCATAAAGTACCTATGAACTATTTAATTTAATAACGATTAGAAGAGAAAGATTAGTTTGGTCCACCTAATCCTTTGTCTTATTTTGCCATATAGATTCATTAACTAATCGAGGTTCGATCGTCTAAGGATATAATTAATTAGGATTATAATTATGTGCAATAGAATAAAAGTTAATCACAAACGGAAACTAAATATAGATTCAAACTTCAAAATCTCATAAATTCATGAATAATAGTTCTCATAGCCCTAGTTATGAACTTAATTACTCATGTTAAAGGAAAGAACTAAAATAATCATAAACTAGAGATGAGTTCCTGATCTTTAAGTACGATTGCTCGAAACTTCAAGTCTCACCAAGAGTATGTCAAAGATCATGTACAAGAGAAATGAGATGTGAAGTGTACCAAAGAGTAAAAGACAAGATGTAAATAGTGTGTCCAACAAGATGCCTAAGATATCTCTTTTATAGGGTTTGAAAACCCTAAAAGCTCTTTATAATTGGGCTTCCTGCAAATGAGTATGACTGTGCAAAGCCTTGATGAAAGGGTATGGATGTGCTGATTGCTACGACGCTCTAATCTTTCATCAATTTGCATCCAAAACGCACCTAAAATTCACTTGTAGCATCTTCATACTAAATAGCACATTTAACATATAAATCATTGTAAAACTCAATTAAAATAACGGTTAAACATAAATATATGGGTCATAGAAGAGGGCCTAATTACGAACTTATCAACGCCAATGTTGCAACATATCCCAGACATTTGGCCCATGCTTCTTCCTCCTCGCCTTGCAAAGTGCATTTCTAACATTAATTCTTTCTTGCACTACCTCCTCAACAACAACATTGGATTGAAAGGAAGTTAATTCTTGACTTAATACATGATTAGCCTCGTCTAACCCATGGGAATACCCAATAATCAGGTCATTAGATTTGCTTATAAAATTTTTTTTTGCCACATCCTTGACTCATGTTAGTCCCTTATCAATAACACCAAGTTTTCATCAACTTTCATGTCCCACCAATTAATTCCTTTCTTCATAAATTTCAATTAACAAAGGCTTACCTCGGTCAGCCTCCTTTTCAAATGCATTATCACTCTTATTTCTTCGAAATAAACACATCCCCAACCTTCCTATACCTTTGGAATATCTCCCGTAATGCTAACACTTCATAATTCTCCAAAAAGTTTGTACAAAAAAATGTTAGTAATATTTGTACACGACCAATATAACTGTCAAATTTTACTTGATATTTTCTCTATTGAGTCATCACAAGCGTCCACCCATTATGAACCTCACCCACCCTCTCACACCCTCTTACTCTCTTTTTGTAGTATAATGCAAATTGTTTTTTTCCAGCACCTCCTCTTTCTCCTTTGATGTCAATACTCTTCAAGATTCTTACATATCATCCCACTCTAATTCCCATACACCAAAACATTTCTGAAAAAGGATTTTTTCCCCTTTCGTCATTCCATTTGTTTTCAATTACCTCTCTTTTATTTAAGTTTATTAATGCAAGACTTAGACAAATAACTTACTTTAACACAACAAATCACTCTTTTATATAAAGTTTCATATTTCTTTACTTTATTGGTAACTTTTCTCTTATTATTCTTTACTTTGTTACAATCCTTTGTTAGTATTAAAATTCACCAACTAATAGATATTTTTGTAATTTGTGAAAAGAAACACTTTTTTCCAATCTTTTGCTTTTTTGTTATCTTCATTTTTTTTCCATAATTTTAGTCTAATTTGATCATCTAAATGAACTTTTAGCTTTAATATGATGGAAAAATACCTATTTAAAAAAAAGTATAACTTTAATATAGTTCAACATCTCTTATATTTTATCAAATAAAATTACATGTCTTCTTATATACTGTCTTTAGCTGACAAAATTGCAAAATTTTTCTTATTAGCTAACTATCTATAATCATTAGATATATCTAAAAGATCACATGTTGTTCTAATAAGTTTTTATGAATAAACTAAATTCTCATGTCAACGATATTTATTGTGTTTGAAGGTAAGTAAGTACTAAAAAATAATTTCGAACATTGAATAGGTACATTAATTGAATCAGATCTTTGCATATAATTGGATTTATTCCTTAAAATTTGATGCTAACCCAAATTACAATGGGCATGTTATTATTTAAACTAAACCAAATATGAACCAAACTGCATTTTGGTGTTTGGTTTGAATTAAATTTATCGGGTCGTTGGGTATGTGAGTTGGCTGACGACTAATGCCCTGTTATCTTTCCATTAGCTGCACACATCATAACTAATGCTTGTTAGTAAACTAATAGCTAATGCCCATTAGAGTGGGTTAAGATGACTTGAGGTATATTACAAATTCATCTTTAAAATATATCGAACCTATTCTTTAAAATTTAAATCCATAAAAATTAACTTGGGATCAAGCTGAGTAAGGAATCATGAAGATGGTTTTCTAAGACATCACATGTACTGTCATTTTTTTTATGTTGAATCAACTTAATTGTTTAAATTTATGCCAACAGTATTGCCTGTAATACAAGATTTATTACAAAAGAAAATGTTTTGGAGACACAGTTATGGAAATATATACATTTAAAAAAATAATAATAAAATGAAAAAAGAAATAGTAGATATAAAATGTAATATAATATGATAAAAAGAAATTAAAAATATTAAATAATTGCTAACACTATTATTTTGTTTAAAGATAGGACATTATGAAGTGTCGTAAAGTCTAAAAGGTCCCAAAAAAATTCTCGTTTGTAATTCATATTCAACTGAACTTGTACATAAAAATTTGTGTCTATTCAAGTGAATTTGTATATAATAGAACTTGAACATGACCTATCATGTTTAATCCCAGAGAAGAATTAAAAAGATACTTTATCTAAGATGTCATCCGTTGTTAGCTGAAATTTAAGACTATAAAAGATAAAAATTATTAGATAGTTTTTAATAAATTTTATTAATAATAAAAAAGTACATTAAAAATTAACGTTTTTTAACACTGCATGATTGATTATGAATCATAGTTCTTGATGAAAATTCACCGATGGCGAAGTGCTGGGAAGATAATGGAAGACAAAAACGTCGTACTCCTCGATAGCATCTCCTGTGGTGTGATCGAAAGCGTGAGTCTTGGCCTGAGCAAACCCACGTGCGAACCGAAAATCTCCGGTGCCACCAAGGATGGGCATCTCCCTGACGGGGTAATTAATAACGTTTCGCCCCAACACACTGAGGCTGCTACCCTTATACTTGCCTTCCGTGAACGCAAAAGTCATAGCCATGGTTAGCCCCGCTTCCATTTCGGGTCCTTCCCTGGACGAAGACACGTACAACCCTTGTGCCTTTCCCACGCTTTCGGACTCAGGTTCGGGCCCCACGGTCAATTGGTTCTCGATGGTCACCACCGTTCCGAATGGGAGGGATGAGTTTGACTTACCCTTAAGGGGCTCCGCTACAGTCACCGATGTGCGGTTCGGTCCAATGACTATGTCGTGGAAATAGAAGTGAAGGTGGCTCAGCTTCTCCTCGTGGAACCCGACAGATGCTGGTGAGATTCTTCGAGAGTAACTTGAAGCTTTTGCGGTTATGTGGGAGGAGAAGAGGATGGAAACACACAGAGTGAGTGGAATAAAGAATGTGGAGAAGGGGGTTCTGGATTTTGCCATAACACCAAGCATGATACTCCTGCTTACTGGTCTATCAGAAAAATGAGTTATGTTATGGAATGTTTCATACTCTATATTTATAAGAAAACTGTGTATTATTTTTAATATATTTCTTAAATTAATATAATATGATAAAGACGTAATAATGTGAAAATATTATTTTTCTTATTTTAAGAAATTTTTTTCTTATTTTTTTAAAAAAAATTCAGTATAAGAAGAAGATCATATCCTATATACATATAAAAAACTTGCATTGCATCTGCTTACACCTATTTCTTTTATTTCAATTAGGTATCTAGATATTTTTAAATCAATTTTTTATACAATTAGATTTGAAAAAACTTATAAAAATGAATAAATTTTTTATTATAAATTAAAAATAACTAATATTTTCCATTTTTATAAAAATTAAACGAAAGAATTTCTTAAAATAAAATAAAACATAAGATAGAAAAATTTTATAATTTTTTATATTATTTTTTTAAACAAAATTTTCGGAGAAAAATTTTATTTTTCTCCAAATATTCAGTAAGATACAATGCAAGTCTTCGGAGAAAGTCCTACTAACTGGTATATCTTTTTTAGTTTTACTTTCATTTTAATTACATGTCTTATCGTAGACATTTTCAAATCAAGTTTTTTTAAACAATTAATGTAAGCAGGGTGCAATGCTAGTGTTCAGAGAAAGTCTTATAACTAATTTGATTTTAAATTTTGTTATCATGTCATTTATAATATATATATATATATATACCTTTATTTATCTTCTTTTTTTTATTTATATTTTCCACCCATTTCACACTTATTTTATAATTTAAAATGATCATTTTCCAAATCTTAATATCAACTAATCAAATAAAGAAATATTATTTATATTAATTTCTTACAACATTATTTATTATTTTATTTCTTTCTATTGTATCATTTATTTCAACTTAAAATTTTCTGTCTTGTCTTCCAACCTCTTTCATAATGATAATATCGGTCGTCAAAAGGTACGGGGTTGTTCGTGAAAGTGCATTCATCAATCAAAATATGTACATCATCTCAGTTTCCTTTTCTATTTTGGCAACTCCTATACGAAAGGAAAAGTTAAAACATATTAAAATCATTCAACACAATATATTTAAAAATTCTGGATGTGTGGAGTTTCTTGAAACATTGGACAAGGTGTATAAATAATAGTAACGATTCTTGTATGTTGCATTGTATATCACTGAAAAAATCACTTATTAATGGCTACTTGGCTACTCGCTGGGTTGTTTGTATTACTATAATTTTGTCAAATAAGATTAAAATATTGACAATATGCGAAAAAAGATAACTATAAAATGGATTATAAATTTTTAGTCAACTTATCACATTGTAAATTATGAGTTAAGTTAAAAACAAAAAAATCACAAAATTCTTATGTGTTTTATTCTTAATCCAACTCAGCTATATTTCATAAGTTAGGTTGAGTCAATTCATAACATATGGTAAGATCAAATTGATTTATAAGTTAAAATAATTAGATAAATATAAATAAATTAAGTTTAAAAAAATTCATTCACAAACTTTTCATGTGTTTTTTTAATCCAACTCACCTAATTCACAAGTTAGGTTGAGTCAACTCACAGCATATGGTAAGTTAAGTTAATTTATGAGTTAAAAAAGTTAGTTAATTATAAATGAGTTAAATTAAAAAATTTGATTCACAAAATTCTCATGTAATTTCTATTAATCCAATTTATATACATATTATGAAATTTTTATTTAATAAATTTATTCATTAAATAAACAGATTGATTTAAATTAGCAATTTTTAACTCATCACAAAAGTGAATCAAATTTGTTTAACCTAAATTATAATAGCCTAATACAAGTTAACCTTAAAATATACTTTTAAACTGAATCTTAAAATATACTTCTAACCTTGACTTATAAATTCTTGAGGTAAAATTTTAATTTTAATTAAATAAATAGCACTTTAAATATTTAAGATACTGTACTTACATTTTTTTCTCATAAAAAATATTTTTTTAACTAAGAAATCTTTTAAAAATGAATTTTATTAAAGTTAATTTATTTTTATTTATTTATTTTAAATTTTATGAATATACTACTAAAAAATTAACTTACAAGTAATTCATAAAATTGTTAAATATTTATTTAAAAACTTTTTTTTTTTTACTTTCCCTTTTAATTAAATTTTAAGTTTTGAAAAGGACAAGTTAAATAATATCAAAGTGATGTATGAGAGGGTGGAGAGGAGCTATTCTTGACCAGGTGAATGATGAAAATGAACTCTTATTATGTACAAGAAATATTATAGACATTTAATTAGCAGCTAAGGTCACTCCAAAGACTTTTGTATCTTAGCTTTCTTAATTTCTTCCTTGTTTCGCTCATTGACGATTCACACTCCTTTTCTTTATTCTGTTTACTCTTCTCTTCTTTTCTCGCGTCACATAACAAATAAAATAAAACAGGAGGAACAGATTTAGAATAAAAATTTTATTCTGTGAAATATTTATTTGAAAATAAAAAAATAAAGAGATTAAATAAAAGATCATAATTTTTAAAGAACAAAAAACTTAATTAAATCAAATAAATCTTGTAGCAAAAACTTAATTATTTCAATACATATTAAAATTTGATTAAGAGTAGTGTTAGAAATACATTTTTAATATATTATTTATTATGAATTAAATTTTTTAAATTATAAAATTAAGAGTAAGATTTACATAAATTTTAATAAATTTTCTTTAATAATAAAGAATATGTTGGTAACCCTTCTCTCTAAAATTAATTAAATTTAATTGTACTACACAAAACTTGCTCTCCATTAGTCCAAGTATAATAGCCAACATGGTAAGTAACTATAGTTTTGAAAATTAAATCGACGAATTTGACCAGTTAGATTGAAATTCAAAAATTGGTTAAATAAACTAAAATCGAGTATGAACAATTATTAGTAAATCAGTCTGAACTTGTTTTCATAATTTTTTATTTTTAAATTATTTTTAAAATAAATAAAGTCTCCTACAAGATATGTGTATATACAAATTGGTATTATTTAATTTTATTATAATTTTTTATCTTATAAAACATTCAATACAATCATTTTATATTAATTTTAAATTTTACTTAACTTTATTATTTTTACAATTTAACATATTATATAATATTAAATTTATTATTTAATTTTTATTGAGTGGACTTTAATTAAATCATTGACTCTTAAACCAGTTTCTTCACTAATCCAATCGGGTGATCCAATTTAAAAAACATTATTTTAAGTAAAAGTACTTACAACTTACAAGTTGAATAGAGATATGATCAACTCGGGTTTACTTGAGGCAACGCAAGTTAGTTTGAATTTTCTAATAAAATTAGTAAGTATTAAACTTGATTAGTTTACATCAACTATTAAGTTTAAAATTTTAAACTCGTTAATGAAAATATTACAATATTTTTTAATGTACTCCAACTAAAATATAATTAAATGAATTATAGGATTGCTTATCTAAATACTTAATTTATTTAAGTTTTGATATACATGTATAACTATTTAACTGATATTACATGATTTAATAATTATCGTAAGCATTACACAAACTTAAATATAGGTAGATTAAGAATATGAATTAAGCGAGGCAGGTGCAGATATAATCCTTTCCTTATGTTCTTCCTCATTTATATTGGTGGATATCACTGCGTATAGTAAGTATCTATGAATATTTATAAATTTAAAAAATTAATACTGTATAAAATTATATAATATCATATTATATTAACATCATGTAATGTGATTATTTGCTTATATACGAAAAATATTATTGGAAAAATACCGAAAAAATATTATCTCAAAATAAAAAAAAAATCCCAAACATATAATAATATTTAATAAAAAAATTAATAATATAACTGTTAGTATCCGTGAGACAGGTATTAGGATACCTATATTCACTCGTTTAAAATCTCTCTCCTATGTTACAAATAATCTATATAAATACTGATATATATTTTACGATCCCTAAGATGGATCAAAATATATAAGAGAAATGTTGCTTTCACACCCCATTTCCTTTCCATTAGTCGTGTACATCACATCATCATGCCTTATCTTTCTCTTTTTTTATCGCAGTACTTGTTCAATAGTCAACATTGCCAAATATAACATCTTAAAAAAGACAGCTCCCAATATAAATTATTTGAGTGGCAATGATTTAGCTCAAAGACTAAAATTATTGATATGACAAAAGGTTTATTGATTCAATCCGATTCAAAGTTTTAAAAGGAGTGAGTTTGGGAGGTTGGTCTATGGAATTATTCTCCACTCACTTGCAGTCTAATTGGTGAGTTTATGTGTATCTCGTTTTAATCGCTGAAGTGAACTAAAACTGGTGACAAATTTTAGTACTAACTCGTACACGGCATGCTTATTAAAAAAAAGTTACATTTTGCTAAGTATAGGGTCTGTCATGAACTGAAGACCCTCGTTAAAAGGCTCCTGAGAGGAGGATGAGTAATGGAACACGTAGACGTTGTACTCAACAGTAGCATCACCTTTTTGGTAATCGACCTTGACACTCTTAGCTTCAACAAACCCACGAGCGAAGCGAAAAGCCCCTGTTCCGCCAATAATAGGCATCTCTCTCACCTCATCGAAGATGCTGTTTCTCCCCAACACACTCAGAGTGCTCCCATTGTATTCCCCTTCTATGAAAGCAAAGGTCATCCCCATAACTATCTCCAATTCCAGACCCTCCTTTTGGGCCGCAGATATGTAAAACCCTTGGGCCTTTCCCACCTGTTTGGACTCCAGCTCAGGCCCAATTGTTAAACGGTCCTCGAGCACCACCATGGATCCAAATGGTAGGGGAGAGTTCGACTTACCCTTGAGGGGCTCAGCGGCCATGATGAGGGAGGGGGTTGGGCCCGTAACAACTTCATGGAAGTAGAAGTGAATGTGTGTCAGCTTCTCCTCACGGAAACCCAGATACGTTGGAGAGATGTTGCGGTAGTAAGTGGCGCTGGCGGTGGACAAGAAAATGAAAGTGAGGGTTATGGGAATGATGAAAGTGGGTAAGAAAGTTTTGGAGTTGTCCATAGTGCTTAATAATATTTTGATAATTCACTGAAGAGATGATTCTATTTATAACATGTTTAGATGTCGTAATTGATTAGGAATAAAGTTAAAATACTTTTTATTTTTACAAGGATTGAGATAGTCTTCTCTTTATAAGTTAACTTTTGAAAATAAGTTAGACTCAAATTTTTTAACATATTATTAGAGTCTATTCAATTTTAATATTGAATTGTTCATAAATATTTAGTCATATTGGGTACACTCAAGCATATTTGTATACTAGACATGAGAGAAGACAAAATATTTAGTCTGGTTGAGTTGAACATTAGACATGAGAGAGGACAAATGTCTAGTTCTGTTAAATTTAGTAGTACAGATTTATATATTAAACGTAAGATGTATTAAGATATCACACCTTGGTTAAGAATAAAATACTCTTAGTAACTATTATATAGATACCCGCACTCAAACTATAGTTTAATTCAAAATTAAATTGATTGAAATGATTAATTAATCTTAAGTCCAAGCTCTGTTAATTGATTGCCTTTTCTTTTCTCGTTGCTAGCTAGGGTGGGATAAGCCTCTGCTAGATGTTCATTGAGCTACATGCTTGGAAATAATTAAATATAATGAATAATTGTGCGTTTTCAAATTTTTAAACATATTTTTAATTAAGCTTACGTCTGCTCAATAACCTACTGAGCTACGTAGACTAACCCCCAAGGGAAGGGGGAAGGGGGATGATTAAAAAACATAATGTATTGGTACTTCTTACCACTTAAGTTATCTTAAATCTCGATCTTAATAATTGCGAAATGCATGTGTAAAACTATGAAAAACAAGAATGGGCAGAGAGCACAATCGTGACAGGAAATTACCATTTTAATTAGCATGGCAGGTGATATTAATTTTTAAACTAAGTATGATTGTTTCCTAGATTCTAATTATGTAATTATTGATCACGTTTGCTCTTACTGTGATCCAAATATTAGTACAACTTAGATGTGTTGAGTTAGCATGTTAAATGTCATTTAGATGGCACACTAAATTTAATTGAGAATTTTTTTAAAACCAACTAATTTACTCCCTGTAACACTAAATAAAAATAAATTAAAACTATTTTTCTTTCACCCTTCGTTGTTTACATTTTTTTTTCTCTTCCCCTTTTTAATTGGGTTAGCATTTTCTTTTAATTTCTGCTATTGTTGCTTGTACGCTACAAACAGATATTTAAAATATCCAATGCATTTCAAAATATTTGTTTTATTATTTTTATCCAAGTTATTTTTTAAAAAATCAAAAGGTATACATTTTATTTGCTTTATTATCCATATGAATTCTTAGGTTAATAGATATATGTTTAACATTTAAATAATATTATTAATGTTGTTATAACACACACATATATAAATTTATATAAGTCTTAATTGGCAAAATTCGGGGAAAGCTACAAAGAGGAAAATTTTATTAGTTTGTTTTTTCGGAATTTTCAACAACTAACTAGAATCGTATAAAACGTTTAGCAATTTGGGAAAGCTAAAAAAAAGTTTTGTGAAAATATTCGTTGAATTCTAGGCATCTAGTTGAAAAATTGTAAAATTACTATGTATTTATTTCTGCTCATGTCTCAGATTTTATATGTAGAAAAAGATTTATTGTAATTCCACGTAAAAGAATCTTGACAAATAAATCACATCAGAAAAATTAGCTATCCTAGTAAAGAGTCAGACCTTATAAATATTTTACTTTGGAATCTTATATTTTTAATATGAGACTCAAATCTTATATCTTGTAATTGATTGTGTACTAGTTCATTAACTATTTTTGAGCCAACACTATAATAATTGTGTCACCATCTGTGCTACTCGATTGCCATTGAAAGTTTAAGAGAGTCATATCAGAAAAAATAGTCATAGTTGTAGAATTCAAAATATCGTGCAATCTCATACTTTCAATCTATGGTTCGAGCCTTATATCTTGTAATTGAATCCTAACGTAACACTTATCGTACATTTTTTTTTCTACTACAATTCGTTGCAATTTTAATCAAAAGAAAAAAAGGTTGCATAGAATCGTAAAAAAAATACTTTCTAAGTGTAATAAGATAACATAATATATATAGCTTTTGTTATTTTAGTATGCTTCAAATGTTAGGATAAGAATTTACTTTATTTTTTCCTTCTCATGTCTTATTCAACTTTCATGTCATATTATTTTTTGTCTACTTAAAAAGATCCTAAAATAATTTAATGATTGCAAAAAACTATAAAGACAAAAGATGAGATAAAATATTAAAATATAATTTACGGTTATTTAAACAAAATTAAAATTAAAAAGATATGAATATGTTGTTCTTTAAAAAAATTTAAAATTAATTTTTTTATAAATATTCTTTAATTTATTATATAAAGATATGTTGGGTAAAGAAAAAAAGAAACATTACCTTTACCCCTTAAGAATTACCCTTCTAAAAGAAAAATAAGATAAAAAATAATTACAAAAGAATATAACTTGAAAACATCAAAAATTGAAGAAAATCTAATGGCAACCAGAGAATAACATTATGTGAAAATTTTACAACGCATAAACTATTCTTTTTTGAGCCAATTACACCTATACTCTATAAAGAAAGTAATTAAACTAAATCTCACAATACTCTAATACAAAAGTATAAGAAAAGTAAAATACAAGCTTAAAGTGTTTTTGAGTGGGATGCCTCAATACCATGAACTTAGGTCCATTATATAGCCTTGTTCACTCATTCTCTTGTTCATCCCAGGCAATGTGAGATATATTCCAATATACCTTGAACAATGTGAGATTTTCAATATGTACTATTTTCATCAATCCTAACAATCTTCATTATGATTAAAATAGATACATCTTCTGTTTTCATTGCCTACTCTAGTAATCACATCATTGTTTATACTGACAACCATACTCTACCATAAAAAGTATACTCACTTGGAATTAAACCACTATAAGAATTTTCTTTTGCCGCACACCTTGCATCAATGTCAACCAATGCTCATGTACACTTATTACACACCTTGCATCAATGCCAACAAATGCTTGTATACACTTACCGCACACCCTGCATCAATGTTAACCAATGCCATGTACAATTATCACACACCTTGCATCAATGCTAACCAATGTCCATGTATAATTATCGCACACCCTGCATCAACATTAACCAACTCCCGTATACAATTGTGGATTCACTAGGAAAAAACTTATCTTTTTCCATGGCAATGCGGATATGCCATAAGGATACACAACTCATCTTTTTAAAAAAAATAACAAATCATCCTCCCTAGAAATGAGAGAGATAGTAGGAGCATCTAACTTGGAGTTTCTTTCCGATACTCCTCCACTTGGACAATTTTTCTTAACATGTCTAGACTTTTCACATTTCCAGCATACCATAGTCTTTCTATGGTTCTTCTTTCCATAAGGCCCACTTCTGACAACCATCATTGTGTTTATTGACATGTATTCGTCACTTTTCATTCTCCTTTTTTCAGAAAGAATCTTATTAGCAACTTCATCAAAGCTAAAAGTTTCCTTGCCATACATCAGAATAGGCTTTATAAACTCATAGGAAGACAAATGAGACCAAATGAGTCTTAATGTTATATCTTCATCTTCAATCTTAACTCCAATAGCCTCTAATTCAGCGACAATCCCATTAAGTTTACTAAGATGATCAGGGACCTTCATATCAACATCCATGCATAAATTATGAAATTGCTCATTCAATAACATCCGATTTGAGATGCCCTTTGCTTGATATAAGCCTTCAAGTTTCTCCCAAAGTTCCTTAGCCGTCGACATCTTCTGCACGTTTGCAAGAACATTCTTAGCTAAACATAATTGAATTGCATTTGTAGCTCTAAAATCTAGTTCCTCCCACTTCTCTTCCTCCATGCTGGAAGTATTTCCTTTCAACTCCTTGTGTAATCCAGATTGTATCAGCACATCCTTGACTTGTGTTTGCCACAAGCCAAAATTGATCCTACCATCAAATTTCTCTATGTCACACTTGATAGCACTTGGAAATGACATTGAAACACTTCAGTAACCAAGGATGATTTTCCAACAACAAGGAATTAATCTTTTCTGATGTAAAAGATCGGACTAAGCTGCAACCACAAAGTATATTAAGAATATCCTACCGAACCATAAGCTCTGATACCACTGTGGGGTAAAGAAGAAAAGAAACACCACCTTTACCCCTTGAGAATTATCCTTCTAACAGAGAAATAAGATAAAAATAATCACACAACCATAGAATAATACTATGTAAAAAATTTACAATGCATAGACTATTTTTCCTTACCCCCAATTACACCCACACTTTCCAAAACAAGTAATTAAATTAAACCTTACAATACTCTAATACAAAAGTATAAGAAAAGAAAATACAAGCTTAAAATGTTTCTGATTAGAGTCCCTTGATATCATGGACTCAAGTCCATTATATAGCTTTATTCACCTACTCTCTTATTTATTCCAAGCGAAGTGAGACTTCTTTCAATATACCTTAAACAACGTAAAAATTTTAATATATTCTATTTTCATCAATCCAACAAGATAGATTACTTGTTCAAATTTAGTTAACAATTATTCCATCTATAATTTTTATTCTCGTACAACACAAATATGCAAATGTAGCAACAACTCTCTAAAATATGTTTTAATAAAACATAGAACTAAAAAAAAGAGACTGAGAAGGAAAGAGAATATTTTTTAACCTCCTGTATGTCAAACTTTAAAAGCTAGTTAGATTCACCTCTCCAAGTTAACCTTGCTCCTTTTAACGGATGAACTCTAAACTACAGTAAGCGTCTTTTTAAAAGTAATTGTACGAGTCTATAAGATAGAAAGGATATGGCTATTTTAAAGTAAATTTGTTTATAAAGTAAAAAAAAAAAAAAGTATTATTTTATTTAAAGTATTTGACAATAATAATACATACAGATTTAAGGGTGAAAGCTTTTTAAAAAAAATTATTTTAGGTATGTTTGACAGTTAAATTTTATAATAGAAGGAAGGAGAGGATACTTTTTCATTTTTAATTAAAATGTTCTAGTTTCATGATATATTTTAAAATAAAAGTCATAAAATATTAAATCCTCTCAAAATACCGAAACTTATTTTCATAATATATATATATTGAATGTTTATGGAGTTTAAATGCGAGAAAGTTACAAGCACGTAATCATAATAGCATTTTTATTATGTCAAAAAGAGATATTACAATGTTTAAGATAGTAAAGGTTATAATAGAGATAATTGGAGACTTCTAAAACAGTTTCCGTATGAAGTAAATTATAATTTAAACATTTCACAACATTTTTCTGTCTTAAACACTAATTTTTGCCTGAAACTCTTTGATTCTATGATCACCTTCTAGGATTCTACCACTTTTTCCCTTTGGTGCCAAAATCCTTAGGCAAAATGTCAATATTCTAAAATAAGGCAGGACCAAAGTGAGTGGACCTAGTTTGGCTAGTGCTTAGTAGAGTGAATTTCACAACTTAGAGAGTAGATCTCAACTCAATTTAATCCAAAACTCTGCCTTTATTACTTTGGAACAAATTCTTCTCACAAATTTATTTAATTTACGATCTTCATACAAAAAGTATTTAGATCTTTAAATTTTAAAAATATTCACCATTTTATGCTTTAAATAAATTTAAAATTCATTAAGAATATGTATACTTAGGGTGGAAAACCTCCGGAGTGATTCGAAAGTTGCTTCTATAAAATTTGGACGTAACTTATCAAGGTTAATTAATTCAATTTTATAATGTAAATTTTAAATCTTTAAAATTAATATTATATATAATATCATATATTATTTATTTATTATTATGATACATCCAAAAATATATTTTAAATATAAAAAAACATTTAAAAGTGTCCCATTTAATATTGTAAAATTATTATTAGTTTATTATTCCACGATCGAGTTGGAGTTTTTGTTTTTCTAGGGGGTTGTTGGCCGTTGACTAAAAGGCATAACTTCACTTCCGGGTTATCATGTGGTCAATCACACGTGTCTTGACATATAACAATTATTCATGACAGCAAAGTTGATTTTTATGGAAGCTTATACTTTGATTTAGTACAGAGTCCAAAGTAAATTTAATTTGTAGTTATGGCTTGCATTAATTTAGGGTTAAATATATATTTCTTTTTAGTCCCAAAATTTTGGTTTTTTATTTTAATCCTTATTTTTCAAAATTTTAATATTTATGTGATCCAACAACAAAAAATATGTGATATAAAAATTAGTGCATGACAACTATCTTTAGCATAAAAAATTGAATTTATAAAATTAATGAAAAAGATGAGACTAATACAATTATAAGTAATTAATTTAATTGTTACTCTGACATGACCGTTAATTAATTTATAAAATAATCACACAACAAAAAGATGAGACTAATACAAATTATAACCGTTAATCTAAAAAATATATAGAATATTTTTTCAAGTTTACAAGTAATATAACAAACACTTAAAAAAAATTAAAAATAATTGCATAAAAATTTATAACAAAAATATTACAATTTTTTGTTGAGATTGAAAATGGCAAAATCTGTGCTTTTGTGTTTCTCATTTTTCAGTTTTGAAAATAGTTCTATAACATAATTTTATTAGAAACTAGCTAGTCCTGTAAGTGTTAAATCATTATATCAATTTTTTTCTTTTGTAAACTACTAGCTTCGCTAGTTTGATAAGTAGATACTGTCATGTGATTTTATAGTGTATATACACACATATTATATATATATATATATATATATATATATATATATATATTAGTGAAAAAAATAAATAAAACAACTATATATTTTTCTCGAATCAAACAGACCTTAATGAAATTTCTTTTTTTTCTTTTTTTACCTTTTCACGTTTAATCAACAATTAGATAAGGCAGTATATTGTAGGGATTAGATATCTCGAGTTTTCTTCTTAGTATATTTTAAAGCCTAAGCAAATTAGGACAATTTACTCCTTGAGAATTATCAGAAAATAAAGCTTTAACACTATTAGCTACAAAGCCAGAACTAATTTAAAAATTCTTCTTTTAAGCATAAATTAATTGGTACTTTTTAAATTTAAACTTACTTTGGATTAACCTCTAACATGAGAGAGCTAATTCATTTTGAAGTTCCCTACTTCCATTTTTTTTTAATTTTCTTTCATTTTATAAGTAATGTTTTTGAGAAAAGTTTATGATATATATATATATACCCACTTTAGATTAGTTTTTAAATTACAAGGAAATTTTAATTAAATAGTTTATAAAACAACTTTCTAAAGTCAAAGTTTTCAGAAAAGTTAGTAAAAGAATTAACAATACCTTTTGAAAAAGTTAAGTGTATAAATTAATTTTATTTTATGTATGAATTTTGAATCATTTCGCCTTATTAATTTGTTTTATTTTCTGTCTTTATATGTATTTGTTAAAAATATTATCCAAACTCAAATTTTAAATAGCTTTTTTAACAGTATTCTTTTTGTTTAGCCACCCCAATATTAGTCTAGTTCCACTACTGCACCCATAATAATCTATATGGCTTAAACTAGATATTGATTAAAGGTCTAGTGTGATATCCAAATATTGATGTCTCACACAAAAGGAAAACATCTAAAATTGATTCATAACATAACTATTATTTCTAGCATCATTTTCGTGTACAGCATTTGTACATGGGCACGATGTTTCATAAGTTTTAGGAATAACATCGCCCAACATAAGTTATTTAAGTGCAACATACTTAGCAAATCTATGCCACTTACATTACAACATTAACTGAAATTTAGCACATAAAAACGTGTTTATTTTAAAAATAGTTTTCTGTTTTTAAAAATAAAATATAATATATATTTATATTAAATTTTATTTTAAAAAACAGAAAACTATTTTTAAAATAAAATCAAACATGTCTTTGAAATTGTTCTCCACATTCTGTGTTTCCTGAACTTATTTATACGTGTGAATCAGTTTAGAAATTTATAAAACTTTGCACTACATTTCTGTATACCATTCTAGTCACGAAAGTGACTATAATAGCTTGGCACAAGTTTTATAAATTTAAGTAACAATTCACACACCTAATTAAAATGGAGCAATTAACAGAACCCGAAGTGAAACATAGTTCTAAAAACGTAACTAAAAATTCTGTATTCTGTTAAGAACAGGGTCTGTCATGAACTCGACTCCGTCGTTAAAACCCTGCAGAGACAATGATGAATAATGGAACACAAACACGTTGTATTCGACAACAGCATCTCCTGTTGAGTGCTCCACGTGGATAGTCCTAGCTTGAGTAAAACCACGTGCGAACCGGAAGGAACCGGTTCCACCAACAATAGGCATTTCCCTCACAGCAGAGGAAATGGGGTTTCGGCCCAACACGCTGAGGGTGCTGCCGTTATATTCCCCATCTGTGAATGCAAAGGTCATCCCCATGACAAGTTCTAAGTCGGTGCCCTCTTGATGGGCCGCGGATATGTAAAACCCTTGGGCCTTTCCCACCATTTTGGAGTCCAGTTTGGGCCCAACTGTTAATGGATCCTCAATCATAGCTAGGGACCCAAATGGTAGGGGAGACTTGGACTTACCTTTGAGAGGTTCAAGGGCAAAAACGAGGGAAGGGTTTGGGCTGCTAACAATTTCGTGGAAGTAGAAGTGAATGTGGGTGAGCTTCTCCTCACGGAAACCCAGATACGCTGGAGAGATATTTTGATAGTAACTGGCGGTGGCGAGTAAGGAGAATAGAAAAGTATGGAATAGGAGAAGCAGGAAAGTGAATAAGATGGTTTTAGAATTGGCCATGGTAATGGTGTATAGGAGAGGAAGTAAGAAAAGCTATTTGCTGATTCCTTTTTGGACACTATTCTATGAGGACAGTGGGTTCTATTTATAGCAAGTTGGAGATGTAGTCGCTTAAGATCCTTGTTTCTTAGTCCAATGATAAAAATCTGAATTCAAAATTAAATTGATTGAAGGAAAAGGAAAATACTGATTCAAATCATGTCCCAGGAACTCAATTGTGACATATCAATTAAATTAACCCCGTTAAATTTCACGTCTGCTTCCGTTACTTCACAATTGACATTTTCCTAGGGTCGCTCAATTGCAGTTCATTATGACCAGAACTGTCACTTCATACTGTCGCAAGTCTAGTAGTGGCTTTGTTCTTGCATTAATTTGTTCTAATTAATCAAGAATTGCTGCAAATAAACTAGTGCAGAACATAACAAGAATACAATTATCGGGTTCTAATTAAATTTTAGTTCTAAAAAGACACACGGAGAGGCAAATTATGTATTCTTCTTGTTTAGTATTTAAGTTATAGAAGCTATCTGTGTTCATACTTTTTTATTTTTGTTTTCAAGGTTTTAACCAAGAGGAGATAAACAGTGAAGGGAATGACACTACTCTCCCCGATCTCAAGGAAACGCTAATGATCAACGTAGGAGGAGGGATTGCTAAATTGAGAAACAAAAGCTTCGTCCCAGCATGAGGGAAAGGGTTCAACGTAAAAGGGAATAGTAACCACTTCTGAAATGGAGCCGTGAGACGTGAGGCGTTGCCCATGATTGACTCGGAAGCAATAATGCTTTCCAGTTTTTTTGACCTTACAAGTGAAAGCCATTTAACGGAGGCAAAACTCAAACGTGAAATTTGACCTGGTCAACTTAAATATCTCAGCATTTATTTGTTGGAGAGATTCTGGTTGGGATTCGGATGGCTTCAACTAAATGATCCGTACGGGTATGTCTGGAGGAAATTTTTTAAGAAGAAAACGGTGAGCATATTTTTTAATTTTAAATTAAATATTTATATATTATTTATAATAACAAATATATTATTAATATATTAAATTTTTGTTGATATATTAATTTATATTTTTTATTTTTAAAAAATATTAATTTTAAATATATTAATATTAATTTATACCTTTTCTTTCCGTCCAAAATTTCCCTTCTTAAATAACTCTTAAATGTCTGAAAATAATTTAAGATTTTAGTGAGAGTACGTCATGAGAGGTGAGTTTTGGTAGAAGAAATATTTGATATTTTTTAATTTTAAATTAAAAATTATATATTATTTATTATTAAAAATTTATAATTAATATATTAAATTTATATTAATATATTAATTTATATTTTTTATTTTTAAAAATATTAATTTTAAAAATATTTATTTATAATTTAAATTTTATCTTTTTTTCATAAAAACTTTTCTTTTCAAACAATCCTTAAACAAATTTATCATATGAAGTAGTTTAATCATACCAGTAAAAATTACACTCTTTCTTATATAGTTAATAGTTTAATATAAAAAAATATTTTATTAATCTTATCATTGAATTATAATTATATATTACATAAATTATTTGTGTCAATTTTAAAAAAATAAACATTTATACGATTATTATCAAATTTTTTATTTTATAAATTTTAATAATATATATTATATTAATTTATATATAAAATATCAAATAATTCTAAATTAATCTCAAATTGTGTACATATAATATATATTATTGTAACTTTTAATTTAATAATGTTTTATAATTAATTTATTTAATAAAAAATTATTAAATGATATAAGAGTAAGTATAACTTATATTAGTATAATTTAATTTTTATATATATATATATATATATATATATATATATATAAGCAAGATCTTCTTACATTGGTGTAAGTTTAAAAATTCTTACACTAAATCTGAACCTTTTATTTAACTTACATCTAATGGGTTATAATGAAATGTTCAGATTAGATGTAAGAGTTTTTAGACTTATACTGGTGTAAGAAAATTATTCTTCATATATATATATATACGGGTAGGATCTTTTTATACTCATGTAAGTTTAAAAAAACTTTTACACTAAATCTGAACATTTTATTTAACTTATATTTAAAGGGATATAATTTATTATTTTACTAACCGTTAGATGTAAGTTAAATGAAAGGTTCAGATTAAATATAAGAGTTTTTAGAATTATACTAGTGTAAATATATATATATATATATATATATATATTATTTTTTCTTATACTAATATAAGCTTAAAAGTTTTTATACCTAATTTGAGTCTTTTATTTAATTTAAATCTAATAAATTATAATTTATTATTTTACTATTTATTAGATTTAAGTTAAAAGAAAGACTCAAATTGTAAAAAGATCTTTCTCTATATATAAATATATATTAATTTAAATTTAATAAATTATAATTTATTATTTTACTAGCTATTAAATTTAAATTAAAAAAATTAAATTAAATATAAAATTTTTTAAAATTTATTATGGTATAAAAAGATCTATCTTATTATTTTATTAAAATTAATTATATTAAACTCGAAACTGACTGAGAAAGGTTGAGAGGGCAACTAACGCACGTAAAACCACGCGAAATAGAGGAGAAATATAGCGTGGGTTAGATTACAATCCCATTGCAAGTCAACGAGTAGGGTTTTTTATTTTCAAACAAGAACTTAGCTTTAATGACTATTCCAATGTTTGAAAAATGTGGTTTTGGATTTGTTTTAAACGTCACTTCTTGGACAACTGGAGGTCAAGCACACAACTCTTGAATTATAATAAAGTTTAAGTTGACTCATAGGCTTTTTCGTAAAAATAGCTATCAATAAAGTTTAAGTTGACTGTTACTTTTAAGGTCGGGTCATGTAAAGTAATATTCGACGGCGCATAAGCAAGGCACTGATGAGACGTTATGCAATAGAAAAAGATAAATAAAATAAAATAAAGAATATTAAAAGTATGTTTGTTTTTTAAAAACAAACATGCTATAAATGTGTTTAACTTTTTTTTAATATTAAAACTAAAATTTTATTGAATTAACAAAATATTAAAGGGGTCTTGATTATAATATTTTATTTATTAAAAAATTATAAAAATATTTGATAAAATTGTTTTGGATTTTATTTTTCTTTTTTTATGAGAAACTCTTATAGCATTATATTGGCACTTATCTTGACAATATTTTAAAAAATTAATATTATTTACATTTAGTATATGTATATTTTATTATAATATCCATTATTGAAATTATATTTTTTAACAACATAAATTTATAAACTTTTGAGCATGATCAAACTCTTAATAGAGTGATTATAATGATTTTTTTTAAAATAATATGTTTTAAGTAAATTGTGCAATATTTATTTCCATTTCTTGTTCTAAGTAGTTATTATGCTTTTATTAAGTCTGACTTACTTTTTATTTATTTGATATTTGTAAATTATTAAGTAGTGAAGTTGCAAATGATTGAAAATATCAATTCATCCTAATAAAATCTCCTTTGATAAGATCTTCATTGTTTCAGATAGACTTGATACTTTTTTGTTATATTTTAGACATTCTAAAGTTATTTAGTAGTTAAACTTTTTATTATAGATATGTATTAAATGTCTAGTTTTTATACTATAGTATTTTGGAGTTTGATTGATTTTTATTGAGTTATAAATCAATCTTAAGAGAGCATTATATTTTGAAATAAAAATACAAAATTTTTTTTACCAAAAATGTGGTAAATTTATCATATTATTTGATTAAAAATATTTATTATCTCATGTGTTAGTTTCTAAGTAGACTTGTCAGATTAAGTGATATTTATAAATAACTTAGCATGTACTTTAGTTATAAATTATTTTTGGATCATGACAAAAGATTAGTTAAAAGAAATTTTGAACACTTGCATGCTCATGCAAGTGTGATAATGATATTTTGATTTTTGTGAAATTTTAGGTTTAGAGTTTAGGTAAAAACATAGGATGAGCAAATGTTTAACTAAAAGAAGGAAGAGTTCATGTGCAATTTTGACAAATAGGTTCTAGGTCTATCTTTAGTGCAATTTTAAATTAAAATGTTAAGTTACATATGAAAAGGAGTAACGAGACCAAATTCGTCAAAAGGGTTTATGTTTCTAAAAGCGAATACAATATAATGTCAAAGCTTAGTTTAGGGAATTACACTATATAGAAAGCATACCAAGCTTAAGAGAGCAAATTAAGTCTAAAGTGATATAAAATATGAAAAAAATTTCCCTTCCTTATCTATCATAAAGCCATCATTCAAGGTATGAACATCTTATGCAATTTCAAAGTCCAAAATTTAACTAGTTTTAAAGCTTTATAATATTATGAATACAGAGGCGTCATCTTATCTCAGGTGCATGGATCCAATAAGCATCTTCAATACTTTATCTTTTATTAAAAACTTAAATAGTAATTAAATTTTATTCTCAAACATTAATTTTTAATAATAAAATTTTAAAAAAAAATTGGTTTGTTAGATTTTTCATTCGTTACGATTTGCTTTGAATTGAATCGATGAACACTCCTAAAAGTAAGTTTAACTAATATATTATTGAATCGATCAGTAGTGTCCCTGACAGTGATAGCCAATATATAATTTAGCAAGACAATCATCACGATGTTCCGCTGTAGTTCGCAACAAGGCACAAAGTAAGCATAGCTAGAGCAGGAATGAAAATGTTGATTAAAATGGGCTAATAAATAAATTTATTGGGAAAATTACAGTTGTTAATGAGTTGATTGGTTTGTAATTACAGAATAACAACTGTATATTTTCAATTTATTGGGAAAACAATAGGTCTGTAATTACAAAAAAAGATTTTTTTTTTCAATTTAAACAGACCTATTGCAGCATGTTTCTTTGTTCCTTTTCTCATCAAGACCACATCGAGTACATTTTGTCGAAAAACGGATAAGTTACTTTTGATTTAAAAGATTTCTCAAAAAAAATTTCTTCTTATATTTTATTAATTTTGTTACGTTTAGAAAATAAAATAAAGAGTATAGATATAGAGATGTTTATTTCTTTTTTTAAAGTTTCCTATCTCTCTCTGATTGCAGGCAATCGGCATTCAAAAAGGACAGCTTTTAATATAAAGAAGAGGTACCTTATTTCATTCACAAGGAAAGGGGAGAAAAAATAAATGAGTTTACTATTTTAGAATAATTAAATACATATATTAAGTTAAAGATAATTTTGTCTAATTAATTTAAAAGTTTCTCTCCCCTTCAAATATCTCATTTTTGGAGAGGAGTTATAATTGAATGAAGAGAGATTTCGACTTCCTTTCCTACCCTTATCTTCTTTTCTTCTGGATTAACATGAGTTTTAAGCATATGTTTAAACTCAGTTACAAACATGCTATAAACCAATAAACCTGTCGCAAGGTTCCCAAAATTGCAAACAGGAATATATATACCAATATCTGCAGTAACTAGCCCCCACATGGAATCCTCTTACATGAATAGCAATACAAGTACACATCATTTGTTGGTCAAGCAAATCATCGGACTGAGCAAGAGACCACACCATTCACCACTTACATTGGCGTCAGATCCACTACAAGCACCATACATTTTTCCCAAGACAAGGTTTTCGGTTTCAATTTTTACGGGAAGAGATATGGTCATACTCATACCATTGAAGACTATAACTAAAAGTCAGAGTCTTCCAATTTTGACAACAAAAATATTTCATCTAGTATTTTATAGATCTCCTCAGATTGAGGGTGTGATTCATCTGCCACCAAAAATTCTTTGAATTCACCATCTATGTCTATTAAGCTATGACCAGGAATCTTCTTCACACCCTTGTCTCTCATCAAACTACGCACTCTCTTCACATCACCCCATTTTCTCTCTTTAGCACAAATATTTGCCAACAGCACATAAATGCCACTGTCTTCTGGATCCAAGCTTAAAAGATGACGAGCCGACAATCTGGCCAACTTAACATTGCCGTGCATTCTACAAGCATTTAGAAGGGCACCCCAAGCAGCTTCACAAGGTTGCATTGGCATGTTTGTTATTAACTTGTAAGCTTCTTCCAGAAGCCCAGTTCGACCTAGTAGATCAATCATGCATGCATAATGTTCCTTTTTGGGTTTTATCCCATAGTTTCTTTCCATAGTATCAAAGTATTCTTGACCTTCAGAAATTAAACCACCATGACTGCAAGCTGTCAACAAGCTCACAAATGTAATGCCATCTGGCTTAAATCCCATATATCTCATCTCATCAAAAATGTAGATAGCGTGCTTTGCTTGACCATTGGCAGCATACCCTGCAATCATTGAATTCCAAGAAACCAGGTTTCTCTCCGGCATTCCACGGAAGACTTCTGCAGCTGCATCTATGCTTCCACATTTGGCATACATATCTATAATGGCATTTGCGAGAGTAACACTAAGGGGCATTCTTTTTTCATTGACAAAATACTGACAAATCCAATGACCCAAATTCAAGCAACTCAGCTGGCCACAAGCAGAGAGCACACTCACTAAGGTGTGCTCACCCGGAACCACACCCACCCCAACCATTTTGCGAAACAATTTCAACGATTCCTTGGGTTTGTTATTCTGAGAATATCCTGCAATTATTGCACTCCAGCAGACCACATTTTTCTGAGGAGTTTGATCAAAAAACCTCCTTGCAGACTCCAAGTCACCACATTTAGCATACCCATTAACCATGCTAGTCCATGAGAAAACATCCTTAGTTTCCATCCTGTCAAAAAGCTCCCTAGCAGCCATCAAACAACCACATTTCACATACATATCCAACAAGGCATTGTGTAAACTCAACCCACACCTTACATTCTTCTTCTCCACATTTTCATGAATGCTTTTCCCCATTTCAATGTCACCCTTCTGAGAACACGCGGAAAGCACCGCGATCAAAGTCACCTCATTGGGCTCAACATCACTCACCAACATCAAACTAAACAACCCCATAGCCGCATCTGAACAGTTATGGGCCGCATACCCGTCAATCATCGTGGTCCAAGTAACAACATCCCTGTCAGAACTTTCATCAAACACTTCACGCGCGTGCTTCAACCAACCACGATCAGCATAAAAATGAACCAACCCATTTCGCGCGATCAACTCAGAACCAAACCCCATTTTCCAACCTACGCAATGCACCGATTCCCCTTCAGAAGCCCTCAAAAACTTCTCGCACGCCTTGAGAGCGAAAACGAAGGTCCTGCAATCCATCGGAACGCGTCGTCGAAGCATACGGAGAAAGAACGAGAAAGCCAAGGTGGGAATTTGTGCCTTGATATAGCCACGAATCATGGTGTTCCACATATAGGTGTTGGGTTGGTGAAAGTGGTGGAAGAGAAGGTGAGCGTAGCGAATGTCACCGGCATCGGCGAGAGCGCAGAAAGCGATGACTCGGCTGAGAGGGAAGGTGTGCGTGATGAGGCCAGTGAGGGTCATGCGTGCTTGAATCTGCTTCAATTGTGGCATGGATGAACATGATTCCATGACGAGAAGAGTTGGGTGTGTGATCACCACGTTGGTTTTGGAGTTCCATTTTGGTTGGTTAGTAATGGTGGAACTAGAAACGGACGCGGACAGTGGTTTGCGGTGTTGGAGAAAGTACGAATACGATGATTTATGTTTGTGAGGAACGAGAATAAAGAGTTTTCTCATATGCCAACAGCTTGAGCGTTAGCATCGTTGCTAACGATACTTAAAGAGAACGTCGCTTATAAATTCTGACCACGAAGGAACTGCAGTTGTGGTAAAACCTTCCGTTTCTTATTATTTTATATCATACTCTTGTTAAATTTTTGTCTTAAAATATTTAACTAATTTCCACAAAGAAATGTTTATATAATTTTTACTATTTAAACATTTGAAAATGTATATCTTAAAAATGAAGAGACAAACATTTAGCGTTTAAATGTTTTCAATGTTATTTCTTGTGTTTTTTAGAGTGAAAAAATAATTAAATTTGAATTCACTGCAGTAATTACGTCATACACCTACGTTATTTTGTATTTTTGTTTAAATTATCACATTTTTACTTAAACAAAAATACAAAATTTTACCTATCCCTTGAATTAATATATTTTTTATTAAGTAAACATATAAAATTTTACTTAAATGCACGGTACAATTCTCACATAACACTGAATCTAAGTTTGAAATAATTAAAGTCAATTATGATACTGCTCCTAAAATTTAAATTTACATCAAACTTGTTATGATCTTTACTTAACCATTTGGAGCGAATATTTTTTAATGATTACATAAAAAGTATTTTTAAAAACAATATTTAATTTTATTTAGTATTTGTTAGAAAAATTAACTTAAATTTTTATTTTTATCTAAAAACTTATATTTTTTATTCATTTATTAGAAATGAACAACTTACTTAAAAGAAATTAATTTTTGAAACTTTTAATTTAAAGTTATTAACATATTCAGTTAAAATATTAATTACCATATAGACTTATTAATCTTATTCTATAACACAAATTTTATTCATAAAAAACCTAGGTTAAAAATGCACAAAATACAATGATTTAAATTATCTATTTTATTATTTTTTTATCCCATCTTATTTACTAAAAGATCCTTAAATATTTTTAAAAAAAGGAATACCTTATAGTATCAAAAAAATGAAAACAGTATTTTTAAAACAATAAATTCTTTATATTGCAAGCAACATAATTCAATTTTATAGACTAACAAATAATGTGTTTAAACGAAACATGTTCAAAAGGAGCCAAACAACAGAATTAGCGTTGGTTACAAGCCAAATCTTGAGCACCAAAAACTTTAACCATTATAAACCCCATCCCAACAGTAGAAAATTATCACATGTTCAATTAATTTAAATTTAATTAATTACAAGTTTATATATATATATATATATATTCATCATTTAATTTCATTCACTTTCTCTTTCCTCCCAAATCAAATAAAAAAGCCCTTCCATCTTTTAAAATTCCTCTTTCACTTTTTTTTCCTTCAAATTGTTTTTCATTATTCCATTTACTCATATTCAAACCAAATAATGCATAAATTAAGGCTCAACCAATTTTCTACTTTCAATAAGATGAAAAGTTGCAAGAACAAGTAGCAGTAACAATGGGTATAGAAAGTTTATGAAGAAGTAACGCAAAGTAGAGTGCAAAACAGTTAACTACTCTTCACAAAAGTAAGAGCTATACATAATGTAACTCTAATTCTAATCCCAAAACATCACACAGCCAGCCAAAACCACAACACAGAGAGTCATTGACTTGGATTTTGATGTTTGAGAAAGAGCAACAAAACCCAAAAGACTAAAACTCCTGACTAGCAGATCCAATTTCGCCTTTTCCCTTGCCGACCTTCTTCGGCAACAAATTCTGGTTGATGTTAGGCAGTACCCCTCCACTTGCAATTGTCACATGCCCCATCAACTTACTCAATTCTTCATCGTTCCTCACTGCAAGTTGAATGTGCCTCGGTATGATCCTCGTCTTCTTGTTATCCCTCGCCGCGTTTCCAGCAAGTTCCAACACCTGATCCCAAAAACAACATCAGGAAACAACACAACAGAACAGATCATAAAATATTCAATTGAGACAGAAAATTCCAGAACCTCAGCAGCAAGGTATTCGAGAACAGCAGAAAGGTAAACTGGAGAACCAGACCCCACGCGCTGGGCATAGCGACCGGCTTTCAGATAGCGAGCCACGCGCCCAACGGGGAATTGAAGACCTGCTTTGGTGGATCTGGAAACGGACTTTGAAGTCTTGGGTTTGCCCCTTCCACCTTTGGTAGTGGTAGCTGCTGCCTCTGAAGAACTCATAGTCGTTTTCCGAAGTTGCTCTGTGGAGATCCCGTCGTGAAGTTATGCAGAGTGAGAGCTTGGTTTTCAATTAATATAGAGCGCGACGCTTCATTGTGATTGGATGAAAGGGATTCTCGCGGATCGCCAGCGTGGACGCCTTGTAATTTGAGTTTTAAGTTTGCGCTTTTGGGCGGGAAACAATAATTTTAATATATTTGACCTTGTTGACATTTCATGGGTCTTCTAAGGCTACTGTGTAAGCCCATTTTCACTTATCCTACTGGGCCCAAACTTGAAAACAAAAAATAACACCATGTCCAAACCTTTTAATAATTTTGTGTAAAATACAAACGTAAGTACCTATTAAATTATCTTATATTAATTTAACAATTATATGAACTAAATTTAAACAATTTAGACGTTTATAAATATATAATTTTATAATTAATATGTATTTATATTTTAATAATATATTATAATTTAAGGCAAAATTATGCCATAAAGAATTAACTATTTAAAATGTAAAATTTTAATTATTTAATTAAAATGTTTAATTTAATGGTTAATATGTTTATAATTTTATCACTGATAAAATTATGCGTTAGTGTGAATATGACAATATTTACATGTGAATCAGGTTAATATTATCTTTCCATCTATATATTCCAAGTTGATAGTTATCTTCAGTTTTGAGGAAAGGTGTATTTCAATAAATTAAGAAATTTTTCTACGTTCTCTTACAATGTTTATTGTATTAATTTTCTTATTGATCAGATAAAAATGTAATGAATGTTTTTATACTATAGAATGTTAAATATAATAATTATTTATTTTCTATGTATATATATTAAAAACTAATAAAAACATGTTATAAAAACTTATAACATTACTCTTTCAAATACCATTTTTTTATCATCTCTTTCAAATAACATTCGAATGATTATCTCTTATTATTGCATTACCTAGTCGTAAATTAAGGAGAAAATATGCCATAACAAAGTGGCTCTGACAAGGAGTGGGGTTAGAATTTTCAAAGACAAATATACTACTATAGTGGTATCCCTCTCATTGATAATTGGTTTAAAAAACCGCAAAATATACAGTTAGGAGGATAAATAATGAGAACGAATTGTTAGAGGAAATGAGATGAAAATAGATTGATGCATTGTGGGAGTGATAATGAATAGGGATGACAATGAGTAAAGTACTCAATGAACACCCGCAAAATTTACTCATAATGGGTAGGTTATTTACCTGCTATATAGATATGGATATGAGTGTAGGTAAAAACCCACAAATTTTAATGGAGATGAGTACGTGTATGAGTATATAAGTACTTATCCTGCCTTATACCCGCATATATATATATATATGCTTGAACTTTATTCTAGAATTATGTATTGAATTTTTGTATTATTATATTACTTATATGAAATTATATAAGATTAATATAAAAATATATTTAATAATAAAGTAAACCAACAAATTTAGTTTAATTTATATTTTTAATAGAAAAATTTATTTACTATTTTATATCATTTAATTAGACTAATACAATTTAATTATTACATAAATAATATGAGATTGACTTTTTTTAAAATATTATTTATATATGACACACATAAAATATTTTTTTACAAATATTTTTATTAATAAAATCATATTGATGTTTAAATCATAAAGTGAATGATAAATAATAAATATATTGTAAATATTTTATAAATTTTACAATCACATACTATTATCGTAAACTTATTATTTATTAATAATATTTAAATTTTATTTTTATATTTTAATTTAAAATAATATTTTTATATACAACATATCTATTACAAGCATAATTATAATATATTGAATCTAAATAATATTATTTTTACTATTTATTTAAGTTCAAAGAAGTTTTTAAAAAGATATAAATATAAAAAAATATTATTAATTTTTATTTGATAATTTTGTTTAGATAAAAAATATATTTTTTAATATACACGTATATTTCTTTATTATAAAATTTTGTTGTGACCATTTATCTTTTATTCAAGTTATTTCTTTTAAAATTTATATACACTATAAATATTTAATTCATTAAAATATTTTTTCAAAAATTTGTATTTTTGATAAAATACTTTTGTATAGTATATGAGTTAAAAATACTAGTATTAATATATATATTATTTTAATTAAATCTATTATTTTTCTTACAATTTCAAATTCAAAAGTTAAAAAAAAAATTATGTATTCACTTTCTGCTGTTAATATTGAACTTTTCTACTCTAACTCTATTCTCATTCTCAATATCTGTATGATTAAAACCTAACAACTATGAAACGTTATTCATTAGAGTTAGTTATCAATGCCGTCACAAGAGATCACTAAGTGATCCTACACGAAGGAACAATCATTGTGCATATCTATTTTGTTGTCGCTCTGACATTGTCAATCGATCAAATCTCACACAAGATAGGGTTATCAATGACAAATAATTGTATGTTTAGTTTCGCTTATTATTTCTAAGAATTTTAGTTTAGAAAATTATTATATTAAAATACATTTAGCATTTATGATCTTTAAATATTTATTTTTTACCTATGTTTGTACTTTGTTCGGCAATTACATATTAAATTTTTGTATTATTATACTACTTGTGTAAAGTTATATAAATATATTTTTCTTTATAAATATTTTTTTCTCAAACAAACATGGCTAATGGGTATAAGATGGGTATGCGAGTACTCAGAGGGTACGGGTCCGGAGATTAATGTTTATACCCACGCAAGTATAAGCTGAGTACGAGTATTTTTTTAAAACGCGGATATAGAAATAGATACTATAGTACTCTATCGATACCCTACCCATTGTTATCCCTAATAATTAACGTAATGCATATAAACAAACGTAAAATTTACAATTTAAACAAAGAAATTCCTAAGTTTAAAAAGTATAAATGACAATAAAAATAAGGTAAGTAAATAATGAAAAGTATTATTGAAAAATTATGCATATAGGTTTGATGTTTATATTACGTAAGGATTCTATTTATAATCAATAACGCGAATACAAATAAAATGTATTTTAATTGCATGATTCTAAAATAATGTCTCTTTATGTAAATTAGGATGATAAGTTTCAGCTTTTTAACAGAAACTACTTTAAAAAAATAGTTACCTGCTTTTCGTAATTCTTTGTTGAAGGTATATTAGTTGAATGCTTAAAATATGATCGCTTATATTAAGATGATACTTCCAAAAAACTTTACCGAATGAGCATTTGAGATATTGTTGATGTCTTGCCTTCTGGTGACTTTTTTTACATTGTCTTAATACTGGCTTTGTTTGAGACATGGTTTGGCTTGTTCTTTCCAGCTTTTGAATTCTTTTATGTTTTTATTCTTCCAAATTGATTTGAACATCAAAATTTTTTTTATTTATTTTTTAGATTGAGTGAATTTTTAATTTTTCTGACGATGATTGGACTAGTGTCGAAAACATTTTTGTTATACTATTTTTAAAACAATTCTATGGTCATTTTATAAAATAAACACTAAATAATAAAATATATGTATCTACATATTGCAAAATATAAAAAATAATTGTTATTATTAAGGAAATTTATTAGCAAAAAAAATAATTTAGAATTATTCATGGATTAATTGGAGATAATCCAAATCGACACGGATTGGTCATTTGATATTGTTTTAGCATTGTAATTACAATTACAACCCCTCTGTTTTTGTGATCTGACTATAAAACAGAGACTGGCATCGCATAAATGATCCAATTTCCATTTGGTGGAATTGAACCAATGGGCACAACAGGCCGAAAGCTGTTCCTAGTTGCTGACCTAATGCAGAAAAGGCCAAACCCAAAGGTGGCCCGCACGTTATCAATGCAGAAACTTTTATTTTTATTAAAATGAAGGGACAAAGAAGAAGACAAAAATTAACAGAGATGGAGAGAAAAATAGTTTATTGCTAAAAAATAATGTTATATCATCCTTATTTTTAAAAATAATTTATTTATTATTTTATTAAATAAAAATCAAATGAAAATGATTATGCATTTATTATTTAAAATATAAAAACATTTAATATTTTTGTTTATTAATTTAAAAAAGTAGAAAAAAGAAAAACAAATGTGGCAAGTGGCCCATTGAATGCAGAGTGGGAGAAAGAGACGAAAAAAGTGGAAAAAAAGAGGGAGCAGAGGAAGCAACAAGGAAGTAGTAAACAACACGGCAAATATGTTCGGAATAATATGCGTGCGTTGCACATGCTCAGCACCGCTTCCATATTAGGACAACATATACAATCAAATACTTAAATGCGCACCAGTGCTTTTAATTTTAATTTTTAAATATTATTCATTTATTTTTTTCTTTTTTATTATACTGTATTGTTTATTATATTTATCATTTTTCTCCTTCTATTTCTTGTTTATTTCTTTCTAAGTACATACACAATAAGAAAAATGATACATATAGCTTATGAACATACTTATCCCAGGCTTTTAAACAATCACAGAAATCGCCCTTAAGCCATCCATTTTGCATGGTGTATGTGTTGAGGAGAGAGTGAAACTATATTCTAATTGTTTCAAGTAAAGGAGAATGTGAGTAGCTTTTGGTTTTGATCGACCTTCCAATGACAGTTGGGCATCGTTGTCTTTAATTCTCAGTGGGTCTTCAATAAATGCCTCTCTTATGGATGCCAATTTGAATTTGGCATCACAAACTCGAGACAATTTTTGGAGTGCACCAACAACGGGTTATACCAAATTGAATGTACATGTAGTGTGGTTTAGAGCAATTAATGTTGGGAGAGACGCAGAGTTGCCGGTGTAGTGCCGTGCACGAATGGTCCTTGTCTCCTTAGTTACTTACTCCACAGAAGACTTGGTTGCCCCTTTTCTATTTAAGATCTATTTATTTTAAGGCTATATATATTTGAGATTAATTTTAAAATATAATCGTCTATATTTTTGGAAATTTCATAAAAACAAATATTTTATAAAATAAACTAAATAAAGTTTACATTAATTAAATATTTTAACATAAATTATTTAATAATTTTATACTTTTTACAGGCATTTTTAAAAAATAATATACTCATGCTCATAATGAAATTGAATAGTAGTGTATACTGAATAAAAGCATTATTATTATTATTATTATTATTATTATTATTATTATAGAGTGAGCTATTGTAAGAAATATATATATATATATATATATATATATAATATTATTTTCTTAAAATTTGTTTAAAAAGAAAAGATAAAAGAGGACTTTTTTTAACTATTTAAATAATTTTTTAAACTATATTTTCCACGACTAAGTTCCAAGAAGTAATCAAATTCTGTGGAAACAATGTTACGTACATTGTCAAAGTGTTGTACCATGATTTAATAAGTGTAATTTTATTTGTAGATCCTTAAAATAATGATTAACTAAAAATATGTTTGGACTATTTATAAGCATTATGTCATAAATTTCTAAAACAAAAAATAGAATGAAATAAATGAAGAAATAGACATTAAAAGTATTGCCGTTATAAATTGGGGAGTGCATGGTGGATTGTTTTCTCCGATGGATGATGATAATAATAATATATTTTTTATTATATTACTCATTTTATTATTGATTTTCTCTTCTTATCTAAACTGAAATATATTAAAAAAAAATCCATTTATCTAAAAAAAATAAAAATACTCGTAAAATGATAAACCTTTCGGCCAAGCATTACGTATGTCACATGACGGCATGACATAAGATGATTAAAATAAAACTTCGATGCTTATAAACAATACTTATTTAAATTTAGCTTTTAGTTTACAGTTTTATCATAATATATTTTTTTTGTAATCGTTGTCATTTATATTATATATAAATATATAAATAGAGTTGTTTAAATAATTTTATTATATGTATTTAAATTTTTTATGTGAATCTTAACTTTGTTATTTAATAATAAATTATATGAAATTTGATTATATCATTAATATTTTTTGTTGTCCAAGCTCATTATTTAAAACGTTTCTTAATCTTTTATCTATTTTTAAATATTTAGTGAATTTGATATTTTCTTGATCTTTGTACATAACCTATTAAAATTATTGTTTTTTTTTAAATATTTCGTATTGAATATATTTCTACAATATGTTTTTATAAAAAATATTATATCTTATTTTTTGAACTAATATATGAAAGTGATAAATTATAAAGATGAAAGTAAATAAATGGCCTCTTACCCCCTTGCAATTAAAATAGCAGAGGGAGAAACGGTGATGGCTCAATTGAATCTGATTCTCACCTCACCGTTTCCATCAAATAGAAGAAAACAAACGGCATGGATCCACGGTAGGGTCCCGCGCCTAACGTCATGAGATGAATCGAAAGAACCGCAGAGCAAGCTATTGCACACGTGTCCAGTAGCGAAAACCGCTTCAGCGGATCAGAACGTCTCCTCGAACTGTGTCCCACACCGAAAGCCCTATTCGATCATCGTATCAAACTCGTTTTGAGAATAAACACTTCGCATGCGGGACCCACCCCCAACATAGACTAACGTCATTACGCCATTTGTTTATAGTGCACCACCACAGATATAGATTGATACAATTCAACCGCCTCAGTTTCATTCAATACCACAACAATTCTAACCTTTCGCCCAACTTTATATCCTATATTTTTCCTAATATTATTAATTATAAAATTTCAAGTACATTATTTAGTTAAATATACGATCAATGCACTTTTTTCCATTTTAAAATTTTTTTAACTGATAAATCTATTTGACACATTAATTTTTAGTTTTGGGTTTAATTTGAGAAACTGTGGAAAAAAATAAAGAAAGGACGAAAACGAAGCTCCCTTTGAGATTCTGACAAAAAACATGCCGTCATGCGCGACTTACTAGCGGACAAAACACGTGTCATCGTCAGTGGCACTTATTGCGGTTTTGTGGGAAAGGAAAGGGTAGTTTGGGGAATTGGTGGAGAGGGAACCCTTTGTCGCCACGTTCCTTGGCGTTGGCCGCACGCAGGGAAACTCTTTTGTCTCCTTGTTTTATTTCACTTGTGGCTTCTCTTTCTTTCCAACAAGATTTTTCATTAGGTACGGCTATTGCCAGACCCTGTTTTTTACTATTTCCAGTCTTTTCCAGATCTACTGTCTCTTTAGGAAATGTACTTTTTCGCGTAGAAAAGTGAAAGCCATCTCTTCAATTCGTTACAACAAAATTATTGTACCCGTGAAAAAAAACTTGGTCCATTTTAGGTACAATAGTAGACACTCGTCAACGAGGAAAGCCAATAATATTATTTTAAAAAATTCTTATTGTTAAATATATTTTACTAAATAAATAGTGTAAACTTTTTTTAATCATTCTGATATTTTGTAATAATAAAAATATTTATAAGATACGAACAAAAAGTACCTTGTTAATATTTTTCATGAATTATTGGATATAAGGTTGGGGTAACTTGTTGTAACCAGGTGTAAAGAATCAAGTATGCAGCTAATTATGAAGTACGGTGCAGTTAATTTGAGTTTATGCTAACAAGTTGTTGTTTTTTAATACAAGTTTCATGAAGTATATATGATCAAGCAAACTCGACAGATGTAAGAGCTTCGATTGTATATTCATAGAAATTAGTGGTAAAGAATTAAGTGACGTGTACCAAACTGTTAACTTAAATGTTATCTATTCATATCTTTTATTTTTAGAAGAAAATATTATTCTTATATATTTGTCATTTTAAAAGTTTAAAATGATATTTATTACTATTTTTAATTATGCCTTTTTTTAATTAAATATCTTACACCCTTATCATAACGAGAAAATAATAAATAGAATGAAAATAACGAAAACAATGCAAAGACAGAACACGAGGGAAAAAAAAGAAAATAAAAAAGTGGACCATGAGTTTAAAACGTGAGAAAAATAACATTGTTTAGATTAGCTTAAGTTTATCAGAGTTAAAATATTAGGAGATGGTTTTTTTTAGTAATTATTAATAAATAAATAAAAGCTTCAGTTCTTTTATCATAAAAAAAATTATCTTACTTATTGGGGCATAGAAGTTAAATTTAGTCGCTTAAATAAGATTTTTATATCTTAAAATTATATTATTTATTTTTAATATATGTTATTTATTTATATAATATTCAGATTAGATTATATAATTTAATTAATATATAATATAAATG
Organism: Abrus precatorius; assembly: GCF_003935025.1. Lineage (NCBI taxonomy): Eukaryota > Viridiplantae > Streptophyta > Magnoliopsida > Fabales > Fabaceae > Abrus > Abrus precatorius. The sequence goes on along the minus strand of NW_020874373.1, from coordinate 9,426,919 downwards.
ATATACTTTATAAATAATGTTATATTTTAAATAAAATTTAAAAAGAATACAAATATAACTTTACTATCATTTATATTAATTATATATTATATTATTTAAGTTAAATTAAATATTATATAAATATTAATATCAATAAATAAATAATAATAATGTATAAAAATAATTTTAAATAAGTTATTTTAAAAAGTAAAAAATGGTAAATTGTCAAAATTTAATAATCAGTCCATAAAATAAACGAGCCCAAAACGGACTTGCAAAATGGCTGAATGGTCATCATTATCAATGCACAAGGGGAAAAAGACAAAATAAGAAAGAGAAAATGGACATTGAAAGAAATTAATTAATAATAAAATAAAAAATTGGAAATGGTGGGACCCATATAAACAGTTTAATTCCGCCGCCCTCTTTGTCGTATTTCTCGTCTCCGTCCATTCTCGTCGTTCCGTTGCGTTTGACTCTCTCTTCTCTTTCTCTCTCTCTCTCTCTTCTTCATCTTCTTATCCTTCTCCCTCCTCTCTCTTATATATCTACGATCTCTCTGAACTCTATCTGTTCCCTCCTGTGTCACACACGAGTGTACCTTCTTCTTCACCAAAACCTTCAACTAGGAATCGATCAAGAGAGTTGTTAGTGTAAGAGGCACCACCCTGAGAGAGACATACATAGATACGTACGTATGTACGTACGTACATACTCTTTTACACTTTGTTGTGATCGTTATTACGAGACGGCACAAGAGAGCGGTTACAGTGGGGATCATTGTTGCTGCTGCTCAGGCCTTTTCTGTGGGTTCCCCCTTTTGATATTCGCTTTATAGAGAAACAACGAGACATGGCTGGCAGTAATGAAGTCAACCTCAATGAATCAAGGGTATCCCTCTCTCTTGTTTTTGGAATCTCCCATTTTGCTTTTGTTTTGTTTTTGATGTTGGGTTTTGAAGAAAGTTTTAATCTTTAACTCCAATTGCAAGGACTGCATCTTCTTTGGGTGACATATAGGGGTTACAAAAGGGACTGGTTTTTTGTTTATTAATGAAGTGACACCATATTGAATAATCCAATTTTTGGGGTTGGTTTAGGTTTTTTTTTTTTCATTGTACTTTCAGTTTGTTCCATGTAGGTTTTGGATTTCTTGTTCTGTTTAGTTGAATCAACAAATTGATCTAGAAATAGAAGTAAAGAGTGATGTGGATAAGTGTTTTAATATCTTCAATCTATGGTTTGATTTTGTAGAGTGTTGTTCCACTTAACACGTGGGTGCTTATCTCCAATTTCAAGTTAGCTTACAATCTTCTTAGACGAGCTGATGGAACATTTAATCGGGAGTTAGCAGAGTTTCTTGATCGAAAAGTCCCTGCCAATGCAAATCCCGTTGATGGGGTTTTCTCCTTTGATCATGTTGATAGAAACAATGGACTCTTCAATCGTGTGTACTTACCAGCTTCTGAAAGCGAGGCTCAATGGGGTATCAAAGATCTTGAAAGGCCATTGAGTACCACAGAGATTGTTCCTGTTATAATATTCTTTCACGGGGGAAGTTTTTCGCATTCTTCAGCAAATAGTGCTATCTATGACACCTTCTGTCGCCGCCTTGTGAGTATTTGTAAGGCTGTTGTCGTTTCAGTGAATTACCGGCGATCGCCGGAACATCGGTGTCCTTGTGCCTATGATGATGGTTGGGCTACATTGAAGTGGGTTAAGTCAAGAACATGGCTTCAAAGTGGAAGAGAATCGAAGGTTCATGTGTACATGGTAGGGGACAGTTCTGGTGGGAACATTGTTCATCATGTGGCTGTGAGGGCTGCTGAGGAAGAAGTTGAGGTAATGGGAAATATTCTTCTTCACCCATTGTTTGGTGGGGAGAAGAGAACCGAGTCAGAGATGAGATTGGATGGGAAGTACTTTGTGAGGCTTCAAGATCGTGATTGGTATTGGAGGGCTTTTCTACCTAAAGGAGAGGACAGAGACCATCCTGCTTGTAACCCTTTTGGCCCTAGAGGGAAAAGCCTTGCAGGAGTCAAATTTCCTAAAACTCTTGTTTGTGTTGCTGGTTTGGATCTTCTCCAAGATTGGCAATTGGCATATGTGAAAGGTCTTGAGGATTCTGGCCAACAGGTCAAACTTCTTTACCTTAAGGAGGCCACTATTGGTTTCTACTTCTTGCCAAATAACGATCATTTCTATTGCCTTATGGAGGAGATCAAGAACTTTGTGAATTCTAACTGTTAATACACTACTACCACTTTTTAACTTACCTACAGGAGGCCATACATAACAAAAGCTTGACATTTTACATGGGTGCTCTTTTTCTTTTTTCCTATTTTTGTATCTTATTTTATCTTTTTCTCCACGTTGTAGTAAGGGTGTGTAGTTATAAAATTGTGTAGTACTACTTATTACTATCGTAACATCTATGGTAGTCAATTTGAGAGTTCTGTGACATGGGGACTATTACTTCCTGTTCTCTTTGTTCGTGTCTTTTGGAATGTTGCACCAATTTCTGCAGGAGCAGAAATCAGTTCATTTGTGGGGTTTGGCGGAACCACCTTATACAAAACTTTACCCCCTTTCAAATTTTTGACCTCAATAGCAACGGGGTGATAGAAGATAAGGAATGGTTAATCATTTTGGTTAAGTGAATGCATTCCTCTTGTAGCACTAATTACTGAATGTGAACTAGAGAAGACCCCAATCTGTTATGAATTTGTATGTGGTGTGTATATATACACACACACACTTATGTTCTAGGGTTATACAATTGTATTGGATGTTTGGTTTTGACTTTAGTTCTGGCAGAAGCCAATATCGTGCTGGTCTCAATTGCATCCTGTTAATGGTTCCAATTAAGCTGTTTCAATTTTTTGTGTTGAGTTATTTAATGTGTTTCATTGAGATACTTGTGCAAAATCTTTATGTGGGGTAATGCCCAAAAGAAATTAAAAGGAAGAAAAGGTAAGAGTGAAAGGAAAAAGAGAATAGAGGGTGAGTAGGCCTATGATACGGGCGAATACGACACAAGTTAATTCGAGTATTATGGCGTGTCCAATTGACTATAAAAGTAAAGCTAAGCTTTTTGTCTGTTCTAAAGGGCCATTCTTTTAATTTTGCCTTTTGGATTTTCCAAAATATAAAGTAAGGTTATCATCTTCAACATTTGAATCAGAAGGGACAGTATATTAGAAAAAGTCAAGATAATAGAGTAGTACTAGTGCACTAGTGATAAAAAGATGAAGCATTAGATTTGTTCTCTGATTCCCCTCCTCTTTGCATTCTAGCACGTTCGATAAATATGATTCGTCTGATAAAGTTGATGACAAATGTGAAGGCGGAAAAGAGAGTTTTGTGTATGCATAATAGTGTGACTTAGGAAGAATGAAACGTGTGATTGAACTCGCGGGGGAGGGAGCGAGGACTTGTTCTTAATCCACATATACCAAAATAGGGCCAAGCCTAACCACCATACACCAAAAGGACAAGAAAAGTTTTCACGCGAAGAATGATTGGCAGGAGTTTGAATCATAATATTTCTCTCTCTTTCAACATCAATCTGATTAATTATTGTCATCACCTTATTGCCTGTTGTATCATGTCTATTTGGAGCTTGGGAAAACAGCAAATTCGGGAATTTGGCATTGTTTTGAGTCTTTTGACAGGGAGAACCCATTTTCTAGTGGTTGGGATTTTTGGATGTATTCATAGGGACCACTTTTGGGAACCCACGAAACCAAATAGTCCAATTAAAAAATTAAACCTGTTGGGTTTGCTTTAAAGTGTTTAATGGTCACTAAGTGGTAGGAACAGCTAAGGTGGGACAAAGACATCGAACCTTGTCTTTTGTGGTCTCTCTCTCTCTCTCTCTCTCTCTCTCTCTCTATATATATATATATATATATATATATATTATAGAAACTGAACTCCCTTAATCTAGTCATTGAGTTAATAGTTTATATTAAGAAGATAAGTTTAAAAATTTTCTATTAATTCAAAATTTATTTGATACATGTGTGTGTGGAGTAATATTTTTATAATGATATTTAAAAATGTTATATATCGAAATATGAGATTTTGGAGAAAAATATAAAAACTTTTGAATAAAATTAGTTAAATTCATATTTGTGATTGACAAATTTTATATGAAATTAACTAATTTTGACGAATTTTTTAGTGTGTCTATATTTTTAATTCTTTCAAAAATTCCACACACACACACGCACATACATATATATATATATATACACATTTTTGTTACCTGGGTTATCTAGCTAGCATATTTCATGTTCTTACTGAGAGTTGTCCCGAGTAAATTAGCTGTTTATGTCTTGAAAATATTCCCGAACTCGACAAAGGGAGGAGTCATTATCAACAAATTGGTTTTCTTTATTGGGGATCATGGACAAAAATCACCATTTTTTGGTCGGTACCTTAATACAATATAAAATCTAGAGATTGCTTGTAGTTTGCGCGTTTACATCATTATGATGATCTTCTATTCAGGTGTGTCATTAGTGTCCAATTTTATTTTAAATTAATAGTACCAATGTCTCTTAGTTTAATTAAAAAGGAATTTGATTTTTAATAGTAAATTTTCGAATTTAAGATTCTTAAAGAGAAGAAATAGGTGCTAAAAAAGTAAATAGATCCTAATGACGTTTTATTTTTACTAGAAAAGGCTGTTTTTCTTTCCTAGTAGTCTTGATTGAGTCATGATGATTAGAATACGTGATTGCATCTTCTAACGGGGAATTGAACTGAAATTGTTTCTTTGTGGAGGTAACCTCTTACAAAGTATATGCTTCTCATTGGAAACAATCATATCCATTTATATGCGATTTAGTGTCAAAATTCAATGACTGTAGAATGAGAAATATACGTGTTGACTTTTCTCTTCGATGCTCGGTAGTTTTCTATGCTTCCAAGATTGTCCGAATCGTCTGCAGTTGACAACAGTAGACTATTTTGACCATTTCAAATACTGTGTTGTGTGTATAGACATGCACCTCCTTAGTCATGAGCTGATTGTGTATGCAGCATTGTAAATTATGGAAATGTTATCTACTTGATGAGAAAGACTCATGAGGACAATAAATTAAACAAAAATGGAAGGGAGCCAATAAAATTCGACACCTACCTATTCCCTTTATCTTCCAAGGACAATAGATATCCACTTCAAAAAATAATCTTTATTTGAGTTAATAACATTTATAATATGATGAGATTAATTATTTGGTTACGTGGCATACTTTTATTATAATTCCACCTTAAAAGGAAAAAAAGTATCTTTAATTGTATTGACAAGAGTATAAAAGAAATTGAGAAATTGACACGGGAATTTTGTTTTTATTCTTGAACCAATTTGATCTGTTTGATTAAATGGGTTGGCGTTGAGATGTATAGTGCTCTATAGTATAATATTTATACGAGTTTATCTGTTTTGTTGCCCAATTTTGGCTTAAAGTAGGGATGTGGGTTATATTTAAGCTATAATAATTTAGGTGGAGGTACATGGAGGGTATCAAAAACAGCACCAAGAAAAACAAATGGATAACCGGCCCCGATGCATATCTATGTACTTTGCATAACTGGTTTCATTATAAAAAATAAGTTTTCAATTTAAGTTATCAAATAATGATTAAGTGTATGAAATAAGTTATAAAAATACTTCAAAGACTTATCACACATACTCCATATATGCGACATTTTTGTTGTCAAACCTCAAGACTCAACCCTGAATAGATAATTGCAACAAGTAATCTAGAGGACTTTAGGGGTAAAGAAATTTTTTGGGAGAGCAATGAAATGTATGGAAATAAAAAGAAAAAGAAAAAGAAAAGAAAATACTAATATCAAAGCACTCTGCTAGACCAACAATGATCATATGTTTACGTTGGAAATATTTAGGGAAAAGAAAATTAAGGAAATTTTTTTTAAGGTTTATGTGTTTTGACGAGGAGAAAAATATGAAAATAAAATGGTATGGGATTTTAAAAAAAATCGCAATTAGGGAAGAAATAAGGAGGGCTACAGTTGTCATTTATTTTAGATGCAAGATATAAAAGAGAAATGGACGCTTTCTTTTTTGCCATTTTTCATCTTTATTGTACTCCAGCTCGTTATCGTTAATTCTAAATGATAAGTAGCAGATGGCAAAAGAAATTATCTCAACATGACACTCAAAATTGGGAGATATGTATTATTCTCAATCGCTGACAATGTTTCTAACTACACACAATTTGACCACATGATAAGATCAACCAATGTCAAAATTCTCACTAAAGTGCACAACCAACGGGTATTAATGGGCTTTCAGAGGCAGCTCCAGCGTCAAGCTACAAAATCTGTGCACTATTTGCCACACCTCAAGCACCACCCTTCAAAAATAGGGCAATCCTGTTGCTCTTCTTTACAATGGGCTCCAGGATCACCTACCTCAGAACAGAATGAAAATGTATTATTGAACCAACGGACCTTAAGGTCAAAACTCTGAATTTCATTTCAATGCACTCCTTTCGTTTGCAAATGGAACCATTCGATCAAAAGGTCTTCATCTTCTGCTTTTATCTGTTCTTTTGAGTCATAACCAATATATTCTTTTGCATCTTCCAAAACAATTATCTGCATACACAAAAATACAACAAAAAAACTTTTATGCACCTGCATACTGTCTAGTAACATCCAGAAGTGTGCTATAGCAAATCCCAAAGCTTTAGACATGAGCAAACTGTTAAGCAACAAAATTCAGAGAAAAGGAGAAGTCACCAATAAGACAAATGTGCACTAAAAGAGACATGTTTTTGTGTCTTTCACACACAAAAAAAATTTCTAATACACAAGGAAATACCAATTCCTTCACAATCCTAATGCGCAGAGAAACACAATTGTTTCCTTTTCTTCAAAACCATTTCAAGTGGTATACTAGGATGTACACAAGGGATAAGAAAACTCGTGATTCACATCATAATAGTCAATCCCGAATAACAACGCAAAGCAATTGACCCCAAAAACGCTATAGCAAGTACGAATGCTATTTTGAAAACAATCTAAACAGAGAAAGAAAATAAATCAAAAGAGGGGTCAGTCACCAAAGAAAGCTCTAATGCATATAGTCTTGCCAAAAAATATCTCATTATCATCAAAAAAATGTCTACATCTCAAAAAATATTTTGAGTTTCACTAGAGATGAAAAAGACAACCCGAAAATGTCTATATGTTCATTTTAGAAATAAGTTGAATTTTATTGGAGATAAAAAAGATGACTGAACTTGGCCAAAAATAGTGACTTGCACAAGAAAGTGATGCCGAGGATAAAGCAAGAGAATGAGGTAGGGTTCGATCTATATAAACGGGGGCAAAATCTCAAAATTGCCTCTTAAAAAGCATTCCAACTTATAGAAAGGAAGGACAAACTTCCTGTTTTGCCCTTGTTTGGCATAGCAGTCGTGATGGCTTCAATTTTCCCCTTTCATGGTCGCAATTCGCGTCAAGACAACCACTATACTGAGCCACAACACGATGGCCCCAAAATCGTGGCACGGTGCTGCTCCCCGATCGCGCCCAATATTGACTATTATGATTCATATCACATCTGCATTTTGTTAAAGTAGTAGGCAAATTCTAAATCATGCTTTTTAACTCAATTATCACCAAAGGATTCAGTCATGAAATATTGAAATGTACATTTGCAATAGCATAATGCAACTACACCCTTCTAATTTTAGGACTTCAGCATATAGACATCTCATATTTCAAAATTCAGAATTAAGCATCAGCAACCAGCTTCCACACATGTCCTGCTAATATTACTAAACAGTAAATTACCAAGGAAAGACCACATTTACTTTTCTTCACAAAGCCCAGTTTTATCCACAAATGGAAAAAAAAAGCTGAAAGAGCATGCAGTGTACAGCTCTTTAAAGTGTCTTTCTTTTTCTAATGTCACTCTTCCAAAGTTATGTACATAAATGTTTATTACTGCGGAAAGTGAGAATCACAAAATCAGGGGAGAGAGAACCTACAGGAATGAATTTCTCTCAGGATCAATTTCACTAGCATCTATGGGTACTATGTTTTCTTCCCCAAATAATGTATAACACAAAATGGCCTGCATGAAGAAGGTTATTCAAATTAATACAAAGAAGGGAGAAAAAACACATGTACATACTTGACCCACTAATTCACAAATAATTTACATCTTTGATAGCCATTTAATTTTTTTATTGGCATCCCATTTATTTTCATCACATGAACATTTCTTTTCTTTTCTTCCTTGAACAAAAATGTTTTTGTCAATTTATTCTTATTACAAAAACAATTCGCCATTTTGCTTTTGCAATTCGGCGTCTCAAGGGTTTGCAATGTTCCAGATACAACTCAAACAGAAGAAACTGGAATGAGAAGTTCACAATATTTTCAAATGGACGAAAAATTTGTGTCTATGAGCTGGTTAGAAATTTTTCTAGATCCCCTTTTAAACTGATACTCAACAATATCATTTGAAAGATCGATTGCACCTCAGACAATACATTTTATGATGGAAATGCATGCAGGGGAACTTCATGACCATGCTTAAACATTTGTCCCAATGTTTTCAAAACCATGGATTTCTGGCCACAGCTGAAGTAAACCTTGTACATTATCCACAGTGTTTTCTTTGTACAACCAAGGTTGACACTTTCCATCTCCCAAAGGACATCCTGCATTTTATTTAAGTGATGTTGTCCTCCAAGCATGACCAGCTTACAATGATATAAGGAGCGGCAGCTTCTCCAACCAAAACTTTCAGCACGTCTCACAAAATTTTCTAGCTTGTCTAGTGCATTGGAGCGAAAATAAGTTGTAATTATGCATTTCATAATACTCACGGTTGTTACAGGGGTTCCGTGCTCAAATGCCACATTTAGTGCATTCTCCATTTCCTCTATCCAGTGTTCTCGGGCATAAAGCTTAATTAACAATACATTTAACCATGGCCTGTACTCTTCTTCTGGAATAAGCTTCAACAATACCTCTATTTTCCTAATTTTATCTGCTTGATTACTTTTACAGTAGGCACATATCATAGACCTGAGCAGTGGAATTTCCTTTTCATTTACATGATCCCTTACCAAGGAATACATCTCTTCCATCTTTTCCAGATTACCCGAATGTGCATACCCACGAAGCATTAGTAGGTAGGTTTTCAAGTTAGGTCGGACAGGACTGGACTTCAACATTTGAAAAGCCTTTTCCATGTCATTCCACATCCAAGCAGCAATATATCCAGAAATTAAATAATTATAAGTGCATATATTCAAGTCAAGATGTAACTTATTTATCTCCTGAAATGTAGCTTCCATGTAATCAACCAGCATCAAGCTACCAAAAACAGATAAAAGAATATTGTACGTGGCAATGGATGGATTACATGTTGGATCCCGCTTCATATCACAGAACAAAGACTGGCACCTATCAGCAAGACCATTAAACATATAAGCAGCCATAAGTGCATTGTAAGTGCTGGTTGACCTGAGACCTTTGGTTGAAGCCTCTTTAAAGAGTTCAAATGCAAAATCAACATTCTTACATCTACCTGCAAGTTTTATACCCTTTGAGTACTCAAAATAATTCATAGGGTTTCCAACATTAGAGTTCTTTCTTCTCCAATTAAACACCTGAATGTTGAACAACACAATTAAAAAAAAAAAAAAACAGAGGGTTACTTTCAAAATTCACAGTCTCTGATTTAGGATAGGGGCAAAACCAATCCAAACCATAAAAACCGGTTCTATTCAAATCAGTTATTAAAAAATGAATATTAAATGAAAATACCTGAAGGGCAAGAGAAGGGTTTGAATTCAATTGATACAAAAGCTCAAGCAACGCGTGTCCACCAGGTTGATGCAGATTCAAAGCTTCAGAATTCTCATCCAAAATCTTGCGAACCCGAACAGAGTCTGAAGATTCTCGAACCAATTGGTTCCTCAAAATTGCCATCCTATAGTTTTCGGATGAAGAGCCAGGCTTCGCAGTGAACAAGACAGCGATTTCAGATAATCCGTTTGAAAGGGTATTGACCTGGCGAGCGATGAAGGAAGGAACGATTCTGGGCTTTGTGGAGTGAGATTTTCCATGGAATTGAGAGAGAAACAATTGAGCTTGCGCTGCGTCTGAAGAGAATCTCCACACTCGCTTCATTGTCATTGCCCAAGCTTTTCCTAGGGTTTTACGATGAAGAAACACCCCCCTCAAAACGCATCACTATGCAGAACCTCCCTTTTGTCTGGGCTTGGATATTTCAGCCCACGCCCCATTACACCCAATTTCAGTAACTGAAATACAGCATATAGTTTACATATTGCCCCGACCAAAAACAAAAAAAAACAAACTTACTTGTTGAAACATTAGCCAAATTTATACTACTTATATTAGACAATAGAATTTTGACCTGAAAAATTAGACAATAGAGTGGTATAATTTTTTTTTTTATTTTTAATGTTTATTTAAGTAATAAAATATAATAAGTCTATCTTGTAAGTTTATAATATTTTTTCTTTGGTAGAAATTTTATCTAAAAACATAAATAAAATGTGTATGACAAAAGGCGTTAAGTGTCGAGCAAAATAAAGCCTTAAGGTGGGGCCTTTTGGCTTTTGTCTCTTTTGTTGCTGCAACGGTCACCAAATCATCAAGTATTTGCATAACTTTTATTAGTATGCATGCATTTTTTTTCATTATTTGTTTGTAATTTTTTTAAAACAAAAAATACATTTTAGTTAGAGACTTTAACAAATTATGTTTTATATTAACTCTAAATATATCATAGTATATATTAATATTTTAATTAATAAATTTATTTGTTAATATAATATATTACATTCTTAGTATAAATTCTTAAAAATTATATTAAATAAAAACTATCTTGATATTTGATACTTTTTATTTATTAATAAAAAAATATTTTATGCATTTGTTAGCACACCATCATTCTTTTCATTTACGTAGACAGATTTTATTTATCCTTCAGCAGTGGGATATACAAAACCAACCACATCAATTTTTTTATCTATCCCCGTATATTTAGAAAGGAAATTAAGTATTCTGTTAGAAGCTTATGGTTTAATTTTTTAAAATTTTAATTTGATTTGATATATTTAAGTAATACATTTAATTTTAATTTTTTAAAAACTTCATTAAATAGATTATATTTGAACTTGAAAAAAATTTATTAAATCTAATAAAATAATTATTTTATGACTCATAAAATTTATAATAACATATTAAATAATTTTATATAAAACTATAATATTATATTAAATAAATTTAATTTTAAAATAAATAAAATTTTATATTTAAAAATTTTAATATTTTTTTGTTAAAGAATTTTTACGCTAAGAGAGAGAATATTTGTTAGAATTTTCTTTTCGTGTTTATTTTTTTAGTTGTCTTATAAATCATATATATATTACGCTGTCTTTATTTTTTTATATCACTAGTTTGTTTCATCCATTATCGGTGTATATAATAATAATACTATGCTAGCGTATTTATTATTTCTTTATTTTAACAAATTAATATGTAATTATTTTTTTTAGTTTTTTCATTATATTTTGAATTAGATTCCTCTTTATATACTCTTCTTTTAAAATAAAATCTTACACACTTATTATTTATATTATATGTAACTTTTTTACTTTCAAGTTAACAAAATGTCTTATTCAACTGACAGTAATGAAATAATTTCATCTATTTTTATTGCACTTACACTTATAAATGATCAATTATTATTAAGTTCAACTATAAACTAACATATAAAAAAGTAAAAATTTAGTCATTAAAAGGAAGAGACATAAAACATTAGCTATTTGGACGAATTTTGTTAAAATAGAAATCATTGGAAGTGTAAAGAAAACTATTAAACATGACATATTTATTTATTTTAGATTTTTGTTTATTATATTGACTAATTTTAAGTTTAAAAATTATTTATTTGTATTGTAATTGTTAATTTAAAGTGTAAAACTTTATGTTATTAGATTTATTTAATAATATATATATGTTCATTTAATTGTATTTATTGCATGTATAATAATTTACTTATTTGAATCAAATATGTGATTTGAAAATGATAAATAAGAATATATAATTTTATTAAATATATTCAAAGTATTGAACTATTTTTTATTACTTATTTAGATATAAATTTTATTATCTTTATAAAGACATATAGATTGTTTAATAATTTATTTATAAAAAAGTTGAATGATCTATTAAAATTTTAATAAAAATTAAGTCATCAAAAGAATTAATAAGTCAAAGTAGACTTTTAAAAAATCAAGCTAAAATTAATAAAAAAACTTATAACAAATAATAAGTTAAACTTAAGCTTTAAAATTATTAAATAGTTAAAAATTATTTATATAAAATCTAGCTTAACTTAGTTTATTTTCATCCTTACTTATATCACATTTTCGTGATAGAAAATAAGAATATCAATATATAAAATAATATATTATAAAAATTAATTAAATTACACAACAAAAATTATACAATAAAATTTAAAAATAATAATTGAATACTACAATAATAGTCATACAAATATAAAAGTAAAGTAATAGTAAAAGTGTAAATAATACTAAAATAAAACATGAAAATAAAAAAATATTATTATGAAATATTCAAAAAGTAATAGAAAAATAATATTTAAAAATTTATGTACAAAGACGTACTCTGTCCCATTTATTAATGTTAAAAATATCACCAATAAAATATTGAAAAAATAATTAATAATATTGAAATTTATATTATATTATAATTTTTCATTTGAGGATATTGTTCAGATAATATTTTAAAAAAATGTCAAACAATTTTGCTAAAAAATTATAAAATCAAATTATCCAATTAAATTTAAATAGTAATAGTCTTAAATAAATTTATATTTTAATAAAATATTCAAATGATAAAAAATTAGGTAAAATATTATATCATTTTTATTAAAAATTAATATTATTATACATACGTATAAATATCATGATTCATTTGTTCCTATTTTTATTAATTTCACCCTGGTGTTGAGAAATTTCAGGCGAGGGTCCCCTTTAAATATTTCTCTCCCTCCTGTTATCTTTACAATATTGCCACTCCCGAAGTCCAATATTTTAATATTAATTTGAACATTTTTATAATGCAATAAGGAAATTTACATTCAACTAATCAGATTTTTAGCAATTGCTTCTGTTCTTATTTATTTATCTAGAAAAAGTATTTTAACATGATATTAATTTTTATTTTTATTAATATTTTTTCTATGTACAATATTTATCAACTTAAATATTAACAAAGAATAAATTACAAATTTGGTTAGATAATTTTTGTATTTAATATAATTTTATCTTTTTAAATAGATAAATAAAAATAACGATAATATGTAAAAATCCATGTAATGGCGTTTTGATACCTAACAAACGAATGCCAAAGCACTCCTTCCAAACTTGTTATTTTGATACATAGATATGCATACCAGAGAAGTAGCACATGCAACATAAGAATATGACAAATGACATTATGACAATGAGTTACATTACATATGGGAAAAGCTACCACCATTTATGTGAAACAGTGCAACTGCTTCCTTTTTTTTCTTCCATGTTTCAAAGACAAAGAGTAAGCACAGTCCAAAACCTGAAAGCTACCTAAACACTTTTTTGTTTCAACATTTTCCCTTTGTTCCTTTGTTTGGTTACTTGTCTAAACAAAAGTCAAACCAAAGGAAGCTTCAATCAACATTGCAGGGGTCCCTCCAATCAACATTTTTTTTTTTTATCAATGAACAAGTTATTTGAATTATTAGAAATTAATATTATGTATAATTAATTATATATTTTTTATATACACATATTTTTATAATACATTTCAACTATAAAAAAAACATAAAGATGTCTATCAAAATAATACAAAAAATAATTTTCTTTCTATTAGTTGTCATAATGTTTCTTGTATGGCTTTTTCGGTTTGGTATAATTGGAGGGAAAAGAAATAAAAGAAGAGTGATTTAGAAGAAACTTTTTTTTGTTTATTTGGATGCATGGGGGGAAGGGATTTAAATGTAGTGGAGCCTACTAAAATAAAAACCATCAAAATGATCGAGGAGAACAAAATTGTTTTACTTTTAATTATAACATATTTTATATAATATAAAAATTAAAACTATTTTTATTAGTAAAAACATGTTATAATAAAAAAAAAATTAAAGCATTTGGATTCATATTTGGTCATTTGAGTTAGGAGACATATTTCTAGCCTCGGTGTGTTATACTCCCTAATAAAGAATGTGATGCTTAGTACACAAGGGAAAAAAAAGGTAAGGAGAAATATTAAAAATAAAGTAAAAGGAGTACAGTAAAGTGTTGCAAAATGTGTCTAAAAATTGAAACAGTAATTCTAAAAAAATATCATTTAAAATTAATTTTATTATTTAAACATATTTTATATATATTTAAATTTATTGATACTAGATATAAACTTATATATTTTATATCATTTAATAATTTTTTATAAAATATATTATTACTTAATCCAACTGTTAAGTGATTTTATAAGGAGAGTAACAGGAAAATGAAAAAAAAAAAAAAAAACTGAGTGAGAGAATATTTAGGGGATGGAAAACTCCTTCCCTTCAATTTTATTTATATAAACATTTTTTTACAAATTTGTAATATATCTTAATAAAAAATAAGTAAACAATTTTTTTAAGTTATAAAAATTAATATGATTAATATATTAATTTATATTTTTAATAAAAATATATTATACATTAATTTTAATATATACTTTTTAGACAAATCAAATAAAAATACATGCGCTGTTGAGTTTACATCCACTAAAAATATAGATTCACTAAAAAAAAATCATAAATAATTTTTTTGTAAAATAACTGTATTAAAAATATGTTAATGATTCCTTGTAATAAAAATTGTTTTTAATTTCTTAATGAATGTCTATAAAATACTGTTCAATATTTGCTAAAAATATATGTTTCATTTATCATGAAATAAAAAAGAGCTTTTTTTTAGGTTGGATATTCTTTTCAGTTTGTTTTGTAAATAAAAAAAATGGTTGAAAAATAAAATTTTTATATTTCACTTGAATGATTTTTTGTGGGAAACAAATTAAAGTTTCAGTCAAATTGATGCCATGGGTATGATTATAATTAAATAACTTTTGAACATTTTAAACATTCAACCAACACAGAAGCATAAAAAATAATTTAAAAGATTAATAATATACTTATATAATTTTTTTTATTAATCAATCTTTAATCAGTGTCATATTAATAAGACTAAAATTCCCCAATGCCAATAAATCAACGATAATGTATAAAAATGATCCCACAGGAGAAAACTCATTCTAATAATCTAATTCATCATAAGTGATACATGCTAGAAAGAATGGACGATAATTTTAACGTTGAATTTGATGAAAGACTAGATTTAATGATTGTGACGAACCTGCCTTTTTATAATGATGGCGAATCAAAGTTTCATCCAATAAACAGATTTATAATTGAAGTCACCTCAAAATTTTTTTTTATATGATTAAGTTAATTTTTTTAATTTTAATTCTAAATAACATTTTAAAAATTAACATAAAACAGGTAATACTACCAAAAAAATGTAAAATAAATAAGATAAACATTTATATATTATATTAATTATTAAAAATTCAAATAATGAAAAAATAAAAATGATACTCTGCAGAATGATAACAATTTTTGATTTGTTATTTACTAACATCAGTAGTAATATTACAGGGAACATTGTAGCTTACAACCTCTCCGGTCCAACACACTGGCAAGTGTTCATAAATCATAATCAACTTATTCATAAGATAAAAATGAATGAAAGGGTCAAAAAATAAATACATATTTATATCTACGTATGACGCTCATTTAATTATAAGTTCGAACACACATTGAATGTAGTGATCGACGATGAATACGTATACTTTAATGGAACTGAATCAAACTTCAGTTTCACAGAAATTCAGCGGTTACACTGCTGAGAAGGCCTGATTTTCTGCTTGCCAGCTTTTAACGGGCACGCGGTTTGAATAGGAGGCACCATGCAATTATACTGCAAACACACCGTGCTGCTCACCGGAATCTCCGCCGTCGGGCTTATCGCGATTCCGGTCAGGTAATTGTGCTGCAAGTACAGTATCTGAATACTCGCCGCCAATAACCGTTCCACGAAGCTGCCCGGAACCTGACCCGTGAAATCGTTGTTATTCAGGTACAGGTTCTGCACGCTCGCGAGCAAGGGTGATATTCCACCGGATAACCGGTTGTAGCTTAGATCAACGGTTTGGATCGTTACTTCGTTTACCGGTTGGACCGGACCGGTAAATTGGTTTCTTTGTAGTTGAAGATTGGTTAGTGGGAATGAGAACAGTCGAGCCGGGACGGTTCCCGAGAATTGGTTCAAGCTGAGGTCAAGGTAGTTAAGCCGGTTGAGCCGGGTTAAGAGCCGGTCCACCGGTCCGCTGAGCTGGTTCCAGGAAAGAGAGAGGTACTGGAGCGAGGGAGGGAGAGAATTGGAGCTGAGCGAACCAGAGAGAGAGTTGTGTTTGAGTTCGAGCCGGGTTAGGGTACGAGCCGAAGCGAAAGAGGGAACCGAACCGGAGAGGCGGTTGTGGCAGAGGATTAGGTTGGTTAGTTCCGGTAAGGTTCCGATGGACGGAGGAATTGCTCCGGTGAGTTGGTTGTAGCTGAGATCGATGGTTCGGAGGTGACCGAGCTGAGCCAAACCGGCCGGAATCTGGCCGGAGATGAAGTTGCGGCTGACGCCGAGGAAACGGAGGTTTTTTAATTGGGAGAGGGATTGGGGAAGAGGACCGTATATTCTTCCGGGAACGACAGTGAAGTCAGCAAGAGCAGAGAGCTTGGAAATGGAAGGGTCTATTTTGCCGGTGAGACCGGGGGAACCGGCCCTGGGGTCGCCGAGGTTCAGCGCAATGACCCTATCGGAGGCACAATAAACGCCGGCGAAGTTGCAGGGATCGGCGGTGAAGTCCCAAGAAGCGAAGAAATTGGAACCGGGAACATCGTGAAGGGACTTGCGAATTAATTGCAGAGCCAAGAAATCGTTGGGGTCCAATATGCTTTGCACGGATTGCAGGAAGAACATGAAAAGCAGAGAAAAGTAAGTAATTTCCATTACAAGGTTTTTGGTGGAAAAAGTTGGAGAAGATTGGTTTTTATAGTAATGGAAGGTGTTGCTTTTTGTTTTGGTGAGAGGGTGATTTCTCGTGAGAAATTGTGTGAAGGTTTTAATGGCGTAAACTGAGTATACTATAGGTGGCTTAGGCTTGGACCAGAAGCAATTCCTTGCTGAATGAGAGTTACTTTTGCTTCAATGCCTTTGCCTTTTCATGATTTTGGCTTCTCTCACAAGGTCTATATTCAATGACTTCCACAACCACACCACCACTCACTGTACCAACACGCACACAATCTCTCTCTCTCTCTCTCCTTCGGTTACCAGCTACAATACAAAATCCAAGCTTCTGTGGATGCCTGCCTGCTAAATTTTATTTATTTCTTAATTGCACTCTGCTTTGGAACAGGTTCGGATTAAACGGTTGTCCGAGCCTACCTGGACTCCATACCAGGAGCGCATAGAGTGCTAGCAAAACAAAACGCAGGTTGGGGGTACGTTTTACGTGAGAAACACTGCTGACATCATTGTTAGTAAACCACTGAATGCGTGACACGTTTTTATTTTTCTTGGCTGGACATGTGCATGTGACACGTTAGATATATATTTTTTCTTTGGTTGTAAACGTTAGTCGTTATTTATTTATTTTTATGAGAAATGGCGTTTGTACATTAAATACATACATTTTTTTATAAATTCGAGAATAATAATGATAAAAAATAAGGTTGAAAATAATATAACTGTATTAAAATGTGCGAGTTTTAAGGGACGATTGTTGGGTCACGGTCTGAGAGTGACAGCTAAGCAGTGGTCATAAAAGAAATGAGAGGAAGACTGGTAGGGGATTCAGTTTCACCCACTTCGGTTCAGTTCATGTTGAGGTCGAAGGCTGGTCTGGCTCATACTCACATGCTTCTTGTGTTATGCAACGGTAGCTGTCCTATTGTGCTGTATAACAAAAATCTCATCACATTAATAAATGTGTCCCTTATTTCGGTGATCTTGTCAATGCGTACTGTGAATTAATGCCATATATACTTACATAAAATAACTACATAAAACCCTCTTTTCTACATGAATGTCTCGGATCATTAATTAGCACCATTCAAAGTCAAGCTACTATAACAAGAGCCTATAACTTGAAACACAATGTTGTATACATCTTTCTTGCGGGTTTGATAGCCAATCATACACAGCGTACTGTTTGGGAAAATATAAAGACCAATCAATGAGCTACTGTACCTTTTGTTTACCTTATTGTAAAAGAAACACACACTATCTCTCTTTTTGGATAAAAGGACAAAGGGGGAAGATGATTTGTCAGCTAAGACTAGCTGAGACTCAGTGCTAACAAGGTCATAGTCAATTGCATTCAATTCTAGATGTCCATGCTACAAAGCTTGTTTCGCAATTCCCATTCTGCTTTTCACCAACTACTAATGTATTATATATATATGGAGCCCTTTATCTTTCTTGAGGAGAAAGAATCCGAGTGAACATAACAGAATCAAATCATCATCATGTGGGTACATGGGAAACTTTGTTCCATTCTCCTGAATTGTTCATCTTTGTTGACTCTTCTTTTTAAGCTAAAATCTGGAACTGGGTCAAACGCTATAACTTCATTCGCCACTGGTTGACAGCCACTAACAAAAGGAATCATTTTTGACTAAGAACACATGAATCGATACCAGTAAGGTTTCGACTTATATATGTAACTGGACTCTTAATGCACAACGCATTCTTGATTTTCCTTGCTGAAATGCATGGTGCCGTATATTGACTTAATGACAAATTCGTTCAATGTTAGTGGTTATGGTTCAAATGTTTTGCAGTTCAAAATTTAATTTAACTGCCCATGATGCATGAAGTTATAATCAAATGGGAGGAAAATTTTACAAGAAGTTTTTGTACTGTAATATTGAAAAGAAACATTTTAAACTCCCAAGATGTCAGCAATTAACTATTATTTGCAGAAGATCTTGATCCCTCTACCAAAGGTGAAAATTATATACATGCAATCATATATATATAAAGGAGGTTGAATATGTTCCTTGTCTATATCTTTATTTCATGACAAAATAAAAGTAACAGACTAACCGTATATTCTAAATTAAAAACGAATAAAGGGTAAAATACTAAAATTGAAAGGAGTCCCAAACAAGCCATTGCGCTATTAGTCAATTATTAATTCTAGATTAGGATGAATCATTTTGTCACACGTGCCTATTACGTCAAGTGCCCAAACTAATTTCAAATTGATTTGTCGTTCAGTAGCCGCATAGCAGTAATTATGATTAACCAAATTGATCATGAGCTTTGGTATGAACGAGATGTACCGTGATATATAGAGAAACTACCAACACTGCATGGAAAAGAATATTACACTAATCTTGACATTCAAAGCTTTCATTAACTGGATCTCATTAATTCTCATAATATTACACTTAAAAAACTGGAATTCAATGTAAGTTTTACTGTATAGTTTGTTATTTTAAAGGAAAATGTTTTTGTGGACACTCGTGAGTGTGTACACTAGAGAGAAAAGGAAAAGAAAAAAGTGAAGCCGTAGATATAATAATTAATATAACATAATATAAAAAAGAAAGATAATAAATAAATGGTTATGTTTATATATATATATAAACAGTGACATTTTCTCATCTCATCAATGGGTGTGGATTGAATAAATATGTAGGTAAGTAAGAAATAAGAAGTGAAAAAAAATGTAAAAATGTGCATATAATGTGACTACGTGGGGTGCTGAAATTTTGAAGGATGCAATTTACGTTATTTTTAATAAATTACACAAGTTCAAAAGCTAAAAGAACTAATTATAAACTTGTAGAATATTTTTCTTTAACCAATGTACTACTTAAATTACATTCAAAATACTCAATACAGAGGCTGAATAAGCCCATTTCTCTCCATCCGTTTTTTGAGGGAACAAAATAAAAGCTGTATAAAACAGTGTAAAAAACAAGCCTATATTGATAATTGGTATAAGATTATTTACTCCATAGCAAATCTTTCACTACATGAGAGGTGATCCCATACGTCAGCCGCAAGTTTCGTCAATATTTTTCCTCACAAATCCAGTTTGTATATTGTTGTAGCCTAATAATTAATTATGATTGTGAAATTCATTACGAGGTCGTGTACGATTTACGAACAAGAGATACGGTGATAGAGGAAACTGCCACATATGGCAGAAGCCCAAGAAAAAAACACGTAAATGTTGGCATCGGCACAGTTCAGCAAACATGAAAAAGTTATCATTACAGAAGGAAGATGTGTCAACCTCAAACCCATAAATCAAGCCGAACAAAGGAACCGTATATCTATCTGTATGTACAAAGCTTATTTTCTAAGGAAGAATGATGTTTCTGAGGTTGGTTTGGTCCCGATATGTATGCTTTTTAATACGTGTTTCGAGTTAACGCAAATACTACAATAATTTTTGTCTTTTTTTTATATATATAAAAAAACTATTATTAATCATTATTCTTTTGTAATTTTTAATAAAAGTTACATTAACATATTTTTAATAAATTTTTATTTTTAAAATTTTAATTATATCTTTAGAATATTGGTTAACAAAAATTTGGAATAAAAGTTGCGATTAAGTTTTGACAGTTGTTTATAATAAATGCACGAGGTCATGCGAGCGATATAATAATATTTTTTAATATATGTTTAAAGATACAGATAAAAAAGTAACAAATACTAATTTTCATTAAAAAATAGTACTTAATATTATTATTTCATTAAATATTTATTGTGTCCTGAAACACATTTAAAAAACTATAAAATTGGAAAGTGTGTTTTAAAAGGTGGAATGTTAATAACACATGTTTTGAACATAATTTTTAACATATTTTTCATAATTTGGTCGGTTAAAAAATTAAAATAATTAATTTCGGAAATAAGTATTTTAATTTCTTCAAAATTAATTATTTACAAGAATTGTATTAACAAAATATTTAAAAGAGAGGTATTTGTAATATTTTTTAAAAAAATATTATTTTACCAGAGTAAACTAATTAGATTGATTTGAATTATAGAAAAATATAAAATTAAAATATGATTAATTTAAACTAAAAATTATAAATCTTCCAAAAAAAGTTAGAAGAGTAGACAATTTTTATAAGAGGAATATTACAACACACTTTTTATTATTGGTTTAAATTTATTGAAAACTAAAAAAATATGAAGGAGAAACATTAATTTAAGAATAAGAAAGAGTGACACTTACATAATTTTTTTAATTTTCAATAAATTTTAATTAATAATAAAAAGCGTGTTAAAAAAATTTGTATTGCTAGCCTTATTTTCTTTGTAAAAAGAGCACAAAATATTGTATTTAAGGCTTAGAGAAAATGGTAATTAGGGCACAAAATTTAACGATTGTTTATGTCAATCAATTTCATTTAATTGGTTCAAATTAACTCAACATTTTAGTATACAAATCCTCTTAATTAAAATTACATATAAAATTATTTTTTAATTTTAAATATATGAGAATAGGCTGTTAAAGCACAATAAATTTTAAGTGTGGGTTTGCCCTTAAATTATTATTTGTTATTCAAATATTTGGATAGTTTATGATGAATCTGAGATATCAAATAATTTAAAAAAAAAAATTGGACAGAATTTGAAGAATTTTACATAATGTGAAATCACGATTTAAATAATATAAAATAAAAAATTATAGTAGATGAATTTTAAACAGCGAAAAGTAAACAATATGTGTGATTCAATTTGAGAATATTTCATGTGAAAAGAGAATTTGAAAATTTTATGCAAAAAATGAAAAATGTTCCAAATTTACATAATATTAAAAATAAATACAATTAATTAGGTTGATACGAAACTAACAGAGCAAAATTACTCATAATTCAAATTAAATAAACTAAAAATGTAAATAAACTTATTTTAAATTAGAGTTAGTTACATAGGAACTTGATATTAACTATAAAGTAAGCAATTTCGTATCCGAATTCTGAGGACAAAATAAATTCTCACCTCATTGAAGTGAAAAATTATTGCATAATCTCATACAACGATCACAACAAAATCAAAATATAACATATATATACTTTTATTAAATATTGGACATACGGCAAAAAATGAGTGGCCAAGACCATCACCTAAAAATTCATCTATTAAAGCAAGACGAAGGATCAAACAAAATTGAAGCTGGGGACAAGTACTTTGAATTTCTTAGTATCCATGTTATCATCTCGATTATCATCCAGTTTTCACTGTCAGATCACCTTATTATTTTTATTTACAATTTTTAAGTAAGAATATTTCTCTTTTTTTTTTTGGAATCGAGCTAGAATTGTTTTGAAATGAATTTATTATATTAAAATTATAAAAATAAGATATATATTTTTTGATACAAATTTATTGATTTAAATATTTAAATTTAATATTAAGAGTCGAAGTTGATATTTTTATTTTATAAATACCGTCTCTTATCCTTAGGTTTAGGAAGTTCTATTTACTTTCATCTTATGTGTCACATTTTCGATACTGATTAAGAACATTTTAACTAATAATAGTCAAATAAGCTTGAATACATAGAAAACAAAAATATTTCATTTACACGTATTAAATATGTAAAGGAACGAGAAAAAAGTATGAAATATAGAAGGAAAAAAAGAGATAATAGTTCAATAAAAAACCGACACTTTAAACAAGTTGATACTTCACTGATATAACCAATAGCAAACGTCATAACCAATGCCTATTCCCATCCCACAATCCCCTCATTTGAAGTTAAATTGAGTATAATAATTCTCATGGAATAATTCAGAAACTAGAACTTTCACTTTGGTAGCTTTGCTCTCATTTTCACTATATGACAATCATGTCACTGCCATCTATTCCATCATGGGAATTGAACCACCAGTAGCCCGGATTTCTTGCTGCAGCTGCAGTGATCAATATATATAGCAAATATAGATATGCGCCAATAGGATTCAAACTGTGTTATGAATTGCCAAATCCTCTCGGGAGATAAAAAATATTCAATCCTCCTTGAACAAAATATTACACTTACCCTAAACAATATTGAAGATTGTTCTTCAATAGAGAGTATTCGTGTTGCAATTGCTGTAGACATCTCATACACCTGCACCAGTATTATTTTTTCAGTGAATCTCATCAAGCTTAATTTCAATCATATACCAGATTAATATTGGTTTTGACTGTATTAGAAGTTCATGAAGGACAAAACAAACATCTTACCTACGAGCAATCGTTTTAGCTGAGTGATTTTATAACTAAGTTCTTACTTTTTTCAAATTATTTGATGCTTAGGATAAATTAAGAGCTGTTGGTAAATAACGTGGTTTTATCTTAAAAATATGAATACATGTTAACAACATCTTACATGCATTTCATATCAGATAATCTTTTATTATCTTAGGTAGTTGATTTGGGAAACTATTTATAATCATTAAATGACTGCAAACGCTATTTTAGTTTTATTTAATACAATGAAATATTTACTATTAATAATAAAATTATTTTTGAAATTATAAAACTTATTAAATTTAAACATAATTATAATAATCCAAGCAAAGCAACTACAAAAATGATTTACATGTACGATAAACAAATATTGAAACAATAGCTTAAAATGCATGGTGAAGCAGCTTAAGGAGGGGATGGAAGAGAATGGATTAGAAGATGAGTTTGCAGTTTGCACAACTCACCCTTCCAAGTTCTGAGGCTCGCAGATTTTTCTGAAGTTAGTGCACAATTTTTAACTCTCGCAGCACCAACATTGATAACCAAGTAATGTCACAGAATAATAATTTATTTTTTGCTCAGAATATGCCATCGTATTACTGTTAATTTAATTTTTAAAAAACTCAATCATGATTGAATTTAAATTACATTATTATATTAATCTTTTTATTATCTGAAAAAATATATGTTAAAAGATTTAATGATGATAAATTAAGCTGTGATACTAAGATAGTTATATATAATACATGTATGGAATATCCTATATACTGTTACAGTTACTTCTCAATTTTGAAGATTTGGTACATCATAGCATAGAAAGTTGAATGAGGATTCGGAAGAGAAAAAAGAATCTCACGAAGCATAGGGCCAAATAGTCACGGTGCTTCCTCTGCAACTGAGTCACATCCATGGTGGTTTGGTGTTGCAATGCGATTTTGAGTTGAAACTGAATTGAAAATGTTGTTGTGTACTTTTTGTTCAGAGGAGGAATCAAAGAAAGGGACACGGGGAATTCTCCGTAATTGTCCACTGCTTTTGGTTTTGTCTCACTAATATTAACGTCTTCAAATTCAAAAAAATTGAATCTTGTTTCCATTCTAATGCTCGAGTCCAGGGTCGTAGGGTTGTCTCTTTTCGGATTTAGACTAAATTAAAATAAAGCAAAACTTGACATATTTATAGTGTATTCATTTGGATTTTGTCAATTATATTGTATTAATTTGGTTCGGATGAATAGATTAGGTTAAAAAATAAATTAGTATATTTCGTCGATTAATGTTGTATCAATTTATACTAAAGTTTAAAATGTATAAATTTGCAACTTTTTCTCATCAGAACAATTAGTATATTCAGAAACTGTTATTTTTTTGCATTAGAATTTGAACTAATTTGATTCATCAAAACAATTAACCTATTTTCTTTAAATGTAAGTCTAAATAACTGAGCTACTTTAATTCTTACAGAAAGAATTAGCCCTAAAGATAGTAATTAGAGAAAGTTGTTTGATATTGCTACTTGGATGGTTTGGAATGAAAGAAATTTTTTGGTGTTCAAATCTAAGAAATCTGATCCGAAGTTTATCATGAGTAAGATGATTAATTTTCATAACTATATCAATACTAATCCATTTTATGCATATTGTGTTTTGTCTTGATTGACAAAAAAAGGATCCTTCCATAGGCTCGAGCTAGGAGCATAATGTGAATGGATCAGTTAATGATAAATCAAAATTAGCTACTTGTGGGGTCTTATCCATGAAATTCAAAGTGTTTTGTTGGTTTTCCCATGGAAATATCATAGGATACATGATTTTTTATTCAGCTCCTTCATTTTTTTAGTTCCTTTGTTTATATCTGTGGTATTACAATTTCTAGATTGATAAGTAGTTTTCCTATTTGTTTTGGGCTTTGAGCCCCATTTACTATAAAAATTAATAAAAAAATGAATGTTTAGTTAATCCAAGTTAAAAAAGATAAATCTAAGAACAAAAGTAGCTGTAATTAGTTCGATATAGGTTTAAAATAAATTATTGATAATTAAAAATAATTTAATCGTTTGGCTTTAATTATCAGAAAAACACTGTTAAGTGAAATGGTTTTTTCAAAATTAAATTGTGAATCTTTGAAGTGAATAACGAAGTAATTAATTTCTAATTTAATTTCATTAAAGTTTATAAAAATACATTTTTACTTATTTATTGTAGAAATATATTTATTTGAAAATAAATTTTAATGTAACGATATTAATATAATGTAATAGTTAAAAATTATAGAAACTAAATTCAAATTAAAGAAAAATAAAAATAAAAATATTTATTAAAATAATGAATAATTTGTTTTTCACTTATGTCACATTTTTAATAATAATTTACTATTTTTAAATATTTAAATTTAATTTAAAATCACCAAATTTGTTTTAAATGTATATTAAAATTTAGAATTGTCGTCTTTTATGAAAAAAAATCTCAAAATATATATATTTTTTATAATACATAAGTTAAAAAATCCATAACTAACATGTATCAATACAACGTGATTTATGTATAAGCATGATTATAATAATACTATTTTGAGTATAGAGTATATTTATTTAGAGATAGAATATAAGTCATTTAATAGTAGTACAATTTATTAATTTAATATATTTGTGCCTGTTTAAAAACAAAATATAAATTATTTAAAAGTGGTGTGATTTAGAGTACACGAAGTGAGCTTAAATTTTTTATGTTAAACTTTTAGAGGCATAAAATTTTATCTGTAATTTTAATTTATATAAATTATGTGTCAATTTAATATAATTTTTTAAATTTATTTAATTAAATTTGTTTAAAATTCAAAACATAAATCATGCAAGAGTAGTGCTCCTAAACACTATTACATAAAGTAAATGTTAGAAGAGTAACATTTATAAAATAAATTGTAATAAAATATTTATATAGAACTTAAAATATAATTTTTTGAATATAAAGATTAATTAATCGACAAAAGTAAATTAAGATAATTAAATGTGAGCGACTCTTTTACAAAAGGTTTTATTTTATTTTCGTGAGAATTTAGTCTTTTAAATCTATTCTCATTCCTTCAAGAAGGAATTTTTTTTTTCTTTAAGTAAAAAAAAATTAGTCGAGGTTAAAGAAAATGTTTTTCTTCGAAGTGAGTAATAATTAAAGTATTTGACTTTTCTTACAAAATGTTTACCATGTACGCCGTCAGAGAAACAATGCCATACTTCTTCCGTTATTAAATAATATCATATGATTATATCAAAGAGAAAATAATATCTTTTTTATTAAGTTAAATAAACTTTTGGTCTTTTAAAGTATATTAAATTTAATTTATATTTTAGTATCTATACTTTTAAAAATTGTTGATTGTGATCTCTAATTATATTAAATGATAGTGTGGCTGATTTAAATGTTGACATTTTTTTTTATTATTAAATTACATAAGTGATAAGATCAAAATTAAGAATTTTAAAAATATAAAGATTAAAAAATTATAGAAACTAAAATTTAAATATAATATATTTGGAGAAATAAAAATTATATTGAAATTTTTTATTAATTAAATTATGATTGACTGTAAGATCCATTAATTAAATTTAATAAATATCATATTACTTAATTACTTAAATCCAATTCCTCTTTGAGAAAATTCCAATCCCATACACGACGTATGAGAGAAAATGAACTTTTGCCTTTCTTCCGGAAGAAAATGGAAAATTGAAAGGAATTAGATATATCACCGTCAATATTTAACCACAATTCATCTAGTGTTGCTGTTACTCTCGTATGATTCATGTTCCTTTCAATTACTCTGAATCAAGGAGCTCTTCTTGAAAGACTTTTCTGAAAAATGGAAGTTGAGATTT
This sequence comes from Abrus precatorius, assembly GCF_003935025.1. Classification (NCBI taxonomy): domain Eukaryota; kingdom Viridiplantae; phylum Streptophyta; class Magnoliopsida; order Fabales; family Fabaceae; genus Abrus; species Abrus precatorius. Next base: position 9,399,603 of record NW_020874373.1, on the reverse strand, counting down.
CTTCGTCAACTTAAAGCAGCTAAGGTTACCATTCAAAAGCTGTACAACCTGCACCAATGGGTCACTAGCCAAATCATGAACTTAATTTGCTACTGTTAAACAGACAGAGACCTCCTAGTACCTAAATAAATACAGGGTCCCATGTTCATGGACTTCAATTTTCGTATATAGAGGTCAAATGAATAGCAGTTTTATTAACATCTGAGGCAAAGAAACTCATCAAATTTACCAAATCAAGTAGTTAGAGTTGCATATTATCTGCCACTAGAAAATTTGTACCACGGTAAAAATAGAAATTGGCAAGGAAGATGCAAGCATCATACATCATTCAATACCCCACAAACATTCACAGAAAAAATAAAGTAAAATAATTGCTCACATGTCATAACTAGAATAAAAAAGGAAAATTTAAGATGAAAACTAAGTTTTGTTGACATAGAAAACATGCCTGTCTCATAGAGGGACGACGAATAGAGGATTGTTGAATGCATAAAGAAGCAGCCAAGAGCATAATATTAATCTGCCGACAGTCAAAGTCATCGGCCAGTGAAGAATCAATCAGCTCCCTAATATAGTTCTTTTTCAGCAAAGGTTTTGCCTGGATAAGTATTATGAGAAATTAAGAAACTATGTTATTTCTAATCAGGAGTGTAAAGAATTTTTATACTTTCATTCCATCATATATTGACCTATGAACAAACAATTATTATAATCATTTTAAATAAAAATAAGCTCTTATTATATTTTATAATCAGAAGTTGAAACAAATATTTTTATTTTGTTATTTGTTGAATTGCACAACATACCCACAAAACAAGGCTTTGCTGTGAAGAATCAAGTGCTCGCCGCCCAGTGACTAATTCTAATAGCACTACACCAAAGGCAAATACATCTGTTTTCTCATCCACTATCCCATGAAGCAAGTATTCAGGAGCAAGGTAACTGCGCCAGTGATAATTGAAACCTGAGTAAATAGGAAGTTACAAAAAAAGTACAACATTCAATCATTTATGAAAAGTTACAAACCCGAAAGTCCCTTCAATTTTTGAAACGGTGTGATGAGTCCAATTCTCTGGTAGCCATTTTGCTAGCCCGAAATCACAAATCTGCTAAAAATTTCTAAACGTTTCAAATTTGGACTTATTCTTAGAACACTATGTAGAAATAATGTACATTCGTGCATTCAACTTTGAAAAACGTACAATTGAACGTTGAAGTACAAACGGGAAACAAGACAGGTCTAATAATTTCGTTCCTAACATAAAATAAGGTATGTTCCAAAATATTTTGTCCTTAGGGGCCATAAACGAGGCCAAAAAGCAGGAATATGTGGTGATCAATTATAGAACCAAATTTGTATAAAAAAATCCAAAGCCATATACATGCCTGCGGTTCAAACTCCTCCGTAAGCAAGATATTTGCTGCTTTTATATCTCTGTGGATAATTCTTCTTTGACAACCTTCATGAAGATACAATATTCCCTTAGCTGTTCCTAATGCTATTTTCTGCCTAATAGACCAAACTAGTTTCTCCTTGGAACCTAACAGTAGAGAAGAACAGTAAATTTACTGTGATGTTAAACACTGGCTCAACAGCAAAGTAAAATGGAAAATAGTTTTTACACCACTTGGCAGGGGTACCTTTAGACATTATCCTTTATATTTACCATATATTTTTAGGGAAAAATAAAAAGCAATTATATATAATGTTACATATTTTTATCAATTTTTAATAGTTTAAATAACAAACTCTGAAATAAAATTGACCCTACCATATAGCACCGAAGCTAAGCTCCCCTTTTCAGACAATTCAAGAACTAAATGCATTCCTCCGTCCACTCCATAGCCAACTAACTTAGCAGTATTGGGATGGTTTACATGCGCCATTATGCCAAGTTCTGATAAGAAGTCCCCTATAGTTTCATTTTCTGCTCCTCGTGTTAGCCGTTTAATCGCTACTAATTGACGAGTTGGCAAACACCCTTTGTAAACATCAGCATAACCACCCTTACCAATAAAATTTTCTGCACCAGCCAATGTAAAATTTGCTAACCAAATAACTAAGTGTAAGAAATTTAATACTGAAGCGGGTTGCATATATATTATATATACCTTACCTTGGCCGAAATAATTGGTTGCAGTTTGTATCTCATGCTGGGTGAAAATCTTCCACGGTGGAGACCTGTGCAAGGGCGAATCTGCATCTATTAGAGTCTCGCTCATGCTACTGCTCATTCTTCTCGAAAGCTTGAGAACACTGAGAGGATGCAATGTGGGTATTGGCTTCTTTGAACTGGTCCTCAACAATTGAAGAAACGCATGCCACTTAGAACCGGGTTTTGACTTTTCTTGAGACTCAGATTCCACAGTGGGTTCTTTGGAGGAACTTGTTTCTGACTCTGAGCTCTTCAAATAGTCCTCCAGAACACCAACAGGGGAATCCACCTTGTCCTTCATTTTTTTTTTCTGATACCCACAACCCAAAACCCTTTGATAAAAGAGAAAAAAATTACAAAACCACCCCGAAAGTATGAAACTTCATGATGCAGGAATCACGTAATGGTAATCAAAGCAACGAGAATAAACTGAAGGGCTTAATCGTTATTATTATTATTATAGATTGGACTGGTGAGGTTCATGAAACTGTCAACAGAATTTTCCTAGAAAACAAATAGAAAAAGCTTAAGAGGGTGGGAATGAACGAAGTCCAAGGGACAATCGAAAGCAACAGAACGAAATTGTGTATGAGAAGAGCTATGTGCACTGTAATCACATGGGAACAGAACACACAGGGTGAAAGGAGGACAGAAAATTAATCAAACACAACATGGTGAGAATAAAAATGAAGTTGGGTAGCTGGGATGTCATAAAGGCAACCTCATAGTATTTAATTTGATTTATGTGTATTTTGTTCTTTTGAGAATTGTAAAAGAGAGGGCAGGGAAACCAGGAGACAGAAGAGTGAACAGAGACGCAGACATGAGCCGTTATTACTTAGCGGAACCCCTTCAACAAACAACCATCACTGCCTTTTTCAATGTTGCCTTGCAATGTCGCTTTCTATTTTAAACAATTTATTTTTGTTATCCATCCACGCAAATCAGAACAATTTGGTGATAAGCATAAAGAATAAATGGTATAATAAAATAACACTTAGAATGTTATCTTGGTTCTATATATAGAAACTGGCAAAAATTGATATTTTTTTCACCATGTTTGATAGAATGTAAATTTAAGTTTTAAATTTTGGGTTTAAATTAAATTAAATCCGTTATTATTATTTGGATCGTTGAGGAAGAATAAAAAGGTGGTAAAGAACAAAAGATGACTTAAAACTCCTTGACACGGTAGCTTCTTTGGTCAGAGAAAGGGTTTGTTTTGTGTCTGTGGTCTCCCCTTGGATATGGCACGTAACAATGTGCTTATTGGCTTGTTGCTTAACGAGCCACCCTACTCATCCTTGGCTTCATTCATCAAAATGTGTCTTGTGCTACGTCCTATGTGAACCGTCAAAAGTAAAAGCCATACTAGTTCGAATCGATGGCAAAGTTGGTCTTTTTTAAATTCTAGTTTCATGATTCTGTATTTGATGTAGCTGCAATTTTTAATTAAATAAGTAAGACGAATTGTTACTATTATCGACATTGAGCTTTCCAATTAAAAGATATAGACAACCGTTTTAATTCTTTTAACAAATCTTATCACTGATCGAGTTTGCATACAAATTTCAAAAATTTAATATTATATACAGATAAAAACATAATTCCAAGAATTACAATTTTTTCATGGAAAATTTTCCGTGAGTTAAAATGATTTGAATTCTACAAATTCAAATGGAAATTATGAACTTTATTTAAAGAATTTATTTTTCTCATTTATAATGTATGAATTTGAGATTTATTTTAAAAATCAGAATATGTAATATTATTTTGTCTTTTTTCCCCTTATGTCAGGCTTCCTCTAATGTGTAACGTTCAAAAGCTAATATTTAAAATAAAATAAAATAGAAATGGACCCCATAATCAATTGTCACTTGCGTACAAAATCAGCCTTGAAGCAACGTAACGAACACAACATACAAAATTCCGGCTAATTATAAGAAGAAAACAAATTTGAAAGTTTGATTCACTATCATTTCAGGGTTGTAAATTACAAGCACTATGGAAAAACCAAACCTCAATGATTATTATCGAGTGTTGAATGGATCGTGCCAACGTGTTAAATTGTTTATGTATTATTTCGCAATTAAGTTATATATATATATAAAAGGACAGAATTTTCTTACACTATTTGAGTCTAAAAATTCTGACACTTAATCTGATTTTTTTATTTAATTTATATCTAATAACCAATAAAGTAATAAATTATAACTTGTTAGATGTAATTTAAATGAAAGTTTCAGATTGAATATAAGAATTTTTAAAATTATATTAGTATAACTCGTTAGACATAAGTTTGAATTACATTAATATAACTCGCTAGAGGTAAGTTAAATGAAAACTTCATATTGAATATAAGATTTTTAGACTTACATCAATATAAAAAATTTCTTCACTTTTATATATATATATATATAAAAGTTTGAGGTTTAAGCAATAATATAAACATTTGTTTGATTAGGGTTGGTGACTCTTACTAATCTTGATGTATAAACTCGATTGATTCATTTGTGGGAGAAAATTTAGTTAAATTAATTAGACCCGTTAAGCGAGATTCCACCTATCACCTATGTGTATATATAACTTCTATTTATTTCTTATACATTAATACTGATTTTATCGTATACTTTTATATAATATGATATGATGTGTTTCTTGTAATAAGAAACTTTTTTATTTCGGTACGTTACTATCCAATAATTTTGGGTAAAATTAGTGATTTTATTTTTGGGCTTCAATTTTTTTGTTTAATTTATTTTTAATTTTATATTAATTTAATTATTTCGTTATAATATATAAAATTTACTAGAATCTGGTAAAAAAATGGATTATTTTTAGTATAGTAATTGTTAAAATTGATGGAGGGTACTGTAAAGAATTTGCCACAAACTAACAAATAAAAAATGTCAAGTATTAAGACCATATTTGTTAATATAACTTTTTTCTAATTAAAAGAATTGTTAGTATACAACTTGAAATTTAATACTAACAAATATTGCATTATACTAACATTTAGTGCATTGATTATATATATTAATATTTTTAAATATGTCATTGTTAGTAAAAACTCATAATATCTATATTAGAAGTTTTATTTTTCGTAGAGAAAAATTATATTAACAAAGGCTAATCTAACATTAAATTGTTAATAATTGATATTTTTTTCAGTGGCTTTAAACATTATTTTGTGACCAATATATTAAAGCTTTGAGTAAATTTAACGGTTAATTAAAAAGAGAAATTGAAATGTAGAGATTATTTATTTATTATTATTAATTAAAACCTAATTTTAAATATTTTTTAATAATTATTAAAATTGATTGAGTGATTCTTCTAGACATTGAGTTACAGCTAACGTATCAAAATTTACATAATTTTATTGACTAAAATAAGAAATCAATTGGATAGTTCATGAAGATTCACTCTACTTCAAACATAATGTTTTATATTTTGATAATAATTGATTAAATTTCTTTAGCAATTTCACTTATTATTAACATGTGACTTTTAACAGTGTCATGACAATATGACTAACTTTAGGGTTAAGAGAAGTGAATCGTCTTGACGCAGTTTAAAAATGCAATTTATAGCAAGATTTAATAATATTATGACAAAATGACATGTTGAGACAAAAATAAAAGCTACATGACTTTATTAACAAAAATAAAATAAAATAAGAGGATGAGTTTGAAATAAAAAATGTTAAAAAATAGATCATTGATTTTACAACAACTCTATTTTTTTTAATTTTTTTTTGTAACATGTCAACAAGCTGATATTTTATATCCAACACCACACAAGGCTAACAGTTTAGGACAAATTATATTAATTCCTTTAAGGTTTAACAAAATTTTACTTGGTATTCATCTATTTTTTTTATTACCTTAAGCTTTCTAAGTTTATACAATTTAATATGAAATCAAGGTGATTAAGGCAATCGAGAAAGATATGTGATATTATATTGTTACATAAATTGTTAAAAGTTTGTGTACGGTCAAAAAAATTAGACGCATCGTCTGAAATTTCATTAAACTTAAAGAGGTATAATGTAACTTTCCCCTTTATGTATCATGAAACTGTTGAATAATTAGGTTTTAGAGGTTTTTGTTATATAAATATCAAATAATTAATATTGAATACATCTATTTATATCTCACATATTTAAAAAAAACATTCCCCTAAAATCAAAGGAAATAACAAAAGTTGTCCCATTTTTGTTGTATCAAAACTATGCCGTTTAATATTTTGTTTTTCTAAACCTAGCAAAAAAAATCCCAAGCTTCACTCTTTAGATAATGAAACTTTGACTTGAGAAAACAGTCCTGGACATTCTTCTACCTTGCTTGCAATAAAGTATAGCGGTCAATCACATTATCTTCTTGTTTAATTTATTTATGGAATTTCAGACAAAAATCATTTGACCACGTTTAATTGGATATAATTGACTAATCAAATGTGCTGAATCATGATCCAGTCCAAGCAAGATAATTGTTTATGCTCTACTTTTTTGCGTGCATAAGCTAATTGTATACAGAACACTTTTTAAGTTTCAAAAATCATGCACAGGATGAGTATTTATGAATTCAATCTAGCACGATAATAAATTTACAATTCGAAAGAATATCGAGATTTACAATTCAAAAGAATATCGAGACTAATGCCAAACTGATGTTGACATTTTAAAGTTGTGCGGTGTTTGTGTTTTTTAATACAGGATATATGCTCTGCTCTCATGCACAATTCTTAGAATTATTTCCTCAGTTAGAATAGCTAATTTGGTGTATATATTATTTTTTTAATTTTTCTTTATTACAGAATAATGTCTAACAATATCAAGAATATGAGAAAGATAATTTAGTCTATAGTTTAGGATCTGCACCTATCATGTACTTGTATATAATTGCCTATTGATCAATAAAATGACACACGACTCTTATATCAATATCATAACTTTGTTATAGTATCATAGTGCACAAAGTCCTGGTGAGAATGTGTGATAAGACTTTCCTTATAGATAAAGAGAAAATTGAAAATGTCAAAACTGAGAAAGTTGAGACTAAGATTGAATTGGTGAAAAAGATACATTCACTATATGACTTGCATACAAACAATAACTTAGGAAATTTGATTACTCAGGTGCAGCTGAAAGGGAAAAACTATGATGAATGGGCCAAGGTCATGTGTACCTCCTTACGTGCAAGACGTAAATAGTGATTCGTGGAAGGAGATATTCTATAACCAGAAAATAATTCTCCTAAAATAGAAAATTGGTGGACAGTGCAGTCTACACTTGTGTTATGGGTTCTAAACACGATTGAACTGAGCCTCTGATCTACCATCTCCTACCAAGAAAATGTGAAAGACTTGTGAGAGGACATTAAGGAGTGGTTCTCTACTGCAAATGGACCACAGATTCAACAACTGAAGGTGGATTTGGTAGAATGTTGGCAAACAAAGATGACCACGGTAGCATACTATGGAAAGCTGAAGACTTTACTAATTATTAGAAAACTCCTCTATGCACTTGTGGGGAATGCAGATGCAATATGGAGACCAAATTAGAGAAACAACAAGAAGAAGAAAAGGTGCAACAATTTTTTATGGGGCTAGACGATGCTCTATATGGAACTGTCTACTCTAGTCTTCTTGCAACTGACTTTTTACCTTCATTGAATCGAGTTTATGCCACTTTGGTACAAGAAGGAAGGGTGAGAAATATAACTCGAGGAAAAGAGGAACGAGGAGAAGCTGTTGGGCTTTCTGCGCAAACCCGTGTGAAGGGAAAATGACCTACTGAAGGAAGAGACAAGAGTATTATGTGTTCTAACTGTAAATGAACAGCACATGACGCTAAAAATTGCTTTCAATTGGTCGGCTACCTTGAATGGTAGGGGGAATTGGCCAATAGGTGAAGACAAAACTATTGGAAGAGGAGAACGACGAGGAATCGCACTGGGTAGAGTAAGAAATAGAGGTTTTCGAGCAAATGCAATGCAAGTAAATGGAGAAACCAGTGGGACAACAGCTGCTGCAACAGCCAACACTAGCATAAATGCATTGAGTGGGCTGAGCTTTGAGCAATGGCAAACTCTAAAGGATTTACTGAATAGTCATAAAGGAACCAAAAATGATAAAATGATAGGTAAAAATAGTGAGTAGATCATAGACACAGGTGCTTCCAGCCACATGACAAGAAACTTAAATTTGTTATATGAGCTGACAGGAGTAGTTGGAGTCCAATGAGACTTCCAGATGGAAAACAACTGATGGAAAATAAAGAAAGGACAGTAACACTTGACGGAGGATTGAAAATGGAGAATGTGCTTTATGTGCCAACATTGAGCTGCAACTTGTTGTCTGTTTCTCAATTGACTGATGAAACAAATTGTGTTGTCTATTTCACTAACAACTTATGCATTATACAAGATTGCACTTCGAAGATGCTGATTAGAGCGGGTGAATGGCAAGATGGACTTTACTTCTTTAAAGAAATCCAAAGTGAGAAGGCACACAAAGCTAGTGGAGCTTGCGAACTTAATCTATGGCATCAATGCATGGGGCACCTTTCTTTCAAGGTCACTAAATTAGCTTCTAACATGAGGTGTGAGAGCAATGCTTTGAAAAACAAACCATGCGATGTATGTTTACGGGCTAAGCAAGCTAGAGATGTCTTTCCATTAAGCATGAATAATGCTAGTAGTAGTTTTGAATTAATACATTGTGATTTGTGAGAGACTTATAGAATTCCCTCTTCTTGTGGTGGTTCATATTTTTTGCTAATAACATATGATTTCTCTTGTGCTATATGGATTTATTTGATTTATGATAAAAGGGAAGTGTCATGTATATTGATAAATTTCTTTGCATTAATAGATAGACAATTTGACAAGCAGATTATGGTGATGTGTAGTGATAATGGAACTGAATTTACATGTTTGAGAAGCTACTTTCATGAACACGGGATAGTATTTCAAACATCTTGTTGAGGCACCCCACAACAAAACAGAAGAGTAGAAAGAAAACATAGACACATTCTTAATGTTGCTCGTACTTTGTGATTTCAAGGTAATCTTCCTATTTCCTTTTGGAGTGAGTGTGTTTTGACATTTGGATACTTGATTAATCATACTCCCACTCTAGTGTTGTGTGGAAAAACATCATATGAGATGTTGCATGGTTAAGCCCCTATGTATAACCATTTTAAAGTTTTTGGTTGTTTATACTATGCATACAACTTGGATAGACGTGGTGATAAGTTTGCTAGCAGAAGTCAAAAGTGTGTCTTTGTGGGTTACCCATACGAGAAAAATGGTTGAAAATTATTTGATCTAGATACTCAATGCTATTTTGTGTCTTGTGATGTTGAATTCTTTGAAACAAAGTTTCCTTTCACATATACGGCAAGGGTCAAATGTGATTTAATTGTGAATTCATCCTTAATAAATGATGCATTAAATAGTGGTGATGACAATGATTTAGATAGTGAAACAAGGATGGAAGAAAACACACCCAATGAAGTAGTTGCAGGTTCTGACATAAAGGGGAGGAACTATTAACTTGGACAGTGAGAGAAGTGATGAGTCTGTAAAAGAAGGAAATAATCCAACTCCTAATGTTAACACACTTGAGCCTGTCAGTCAAAGCAATTTGGAGGAACTAAGAAGAGGGCATCATACCAAATTGCCCTCTGTGAAGCTACAAGAGTATGTAGCTTACACTATGAAGAAGCTAAGCCCATCTTCAAGTTCATCTACTTCACGACATTTTTCAGGTACTCCCCATCTTGTATCTCGCTATATAAGTTGTGAAAATTTCTCTAAAAAGCATTGTAGGTTTGTTGCTACTATTACTCTAACCCGAGAACCCACTCATTATGTTGAAGTAGTGCAAGACGCCAAATGGAGGCTTGCAATGTAACAAAAACTTCATGCACTAGAAGAAAATGGAACATGGGTCTCTAGAACCTCTATTGAATGGGAAGAAACCTCTTGATTACAAATGGGTATACAAGATCAAGTATAATTCAGATGGCACGCTAGAACGATACAAGGCGAGGCAAGTTATTCTCGAGAATCATCAAAAAGAGAGGGTTGACATACCGAAACAATTGCCCCTATTGTCAAAATGGTTACTATTCGCCTTGTTCTTGCTATTGTAGCAACGAAGAAGTGGGAACTTCATCAAATAGATGTCCACAATGCTTTCCTTCATGGTGATTTACATGAAGATGTCTATATGAAGCTTCCTTCAGGCTTTCATACTTCTCAATTGGACCATGTTTGTAAATTGAAAAAGTCCTCATATGGTTTGAAGCAAACCCCTTGTTGTTGGTTTGCCAAACTATCATTTACTTTGATAAACTTTGGATTCCGTCAATCGGGTTGTGATCACTCACTCTTTACTCTCCTTGTCCATAGAATGCAAATGATAGTTTTAGTATATGTAGATGATTTGATCATATGTGGGAATGATTTTGCTGCAATTTAACGATTTAAAGAGTATCTTAGCAAGTGCTTTTACATGAAAGATTTGGGACACTTAAAATTTTGTTGAGAGTAGAAGTTGCAAGAAATTCAAGTGAAATATTTTTGTGTCAGTGTAAATATGCGTTGGACATCATTCAAGAAGCAGTCCTACTTGGTGCAAAACCCGTGGCTACTCCTCTTGAGCAGAATCATCAGCTTGGACTTGCCACTGGACGTTGCATTAATCAACCTGACAATTATTGACGCCTTGTTGGGAGCCTTATATACTTGTGTTTCACTGAACCGAAATTGTCCTACTATGTTCATACCTTGTTGCAATTCATGCAACAACCACATAAAGAACATTGGAATGCAGCTTTTTGCATTGTGAAATATCTCAAAGGAAGTCCAGGGCAATGTATTCTCCTTAACAGCACATCTGATTTCCAACTACATGGATGGTGTGACTCTGACTAGGCCAGATACCCGTTAACTCCGCGTTCAACTACTGGTTGGATTGTGTTTTTGGTCACTTTCCTATATCTTGGAAAACCAAGAAACAACATATTATTTCCCGTTCATCCGCTGAAGCAAAATACCGTTCTATGACTACTACCACTTGTGAACTTAAGTGGCTTGTGAGCTTACTGGCTGATTTAGGCATTTCACATAAAGGCCATATGCATCTCCACTGTGATAGTTAGGCTGTTTTCCACATAGCCAAAAATCCAGTTTTTCACAAACGGACAAAGCATATTGAAGTGGATTGGAATTTCATTCATAACGAGATCTTCCAAGGCACTATTCAACCATTACATGTTCTGACACAAGAGCAACTCACAGACATTCTTACAAAAGCTTTGAGACGTTATCAGTTTCATACTCTGCTTGACAAGCTGGGCATTCGTAATCCTCATGCTCCACCATGAGGGGGGTAATATGGGATATACTTTGGGATATGCTATACTCTGGGATATGCTTTTATTTCCTCAATTAGAATAGCTAATTTGGTGTACATATTGTTTCTTTTTAATTCTTCATTACAAAATAATGCCTAATCATATCAAGGATATGACGGAGATAATTTAGCCTATAGTTTATGATCTATGGCTGTCATGTACTTGTATATAATTGCCTATTGATCAATAGAATAATACATGATTCTTCTACCATAATTTTGTTATTTTTCTTTATAGCTTAATATATTTTCTTCTGGTCTTAGGAATATGCTCATGAGATTAGTTCAAATAAATTGTTTTGTAGAGTCAAATAAATTTATAAGATTATAATTGTATTCATACTTTTCACACAGTTCAATGCAAAATTTCATATGCATGTATTTAAAGTCAAAATGAAAATTTGTATTTGTTTTTGGCAAAACTTATACGCCTTAGTTATTTTTATCTTTTTTTTAATCAAACCTATAATTTTAGTTTAATAACCTATATAATAAAGACTCCTATTAAAGATTGATGTTAGTTATTATGGCAAAATTTTAATTTAATAATAATTATAAAAATAATTTTTAAGTTTTGTACTTTATATTTTTAGATTAAGGTGATTGAATTCTTAACCAACAATAATTGATTTAGTACTTTTAGGTTTTCTGGAGCTCCAAGATCTCATTTCTTTCTTTCAAGAAAAAGGGTCTAGAGCTGCGGCTAGGGTTTCTTACCCTGGCTTTCAAGAGCGATGATGATTTGATTGGTGAGTTAGGAAAGTTCCTTCAAAGCGCTAAGGTCAGAATCTAGTCTTTGTACCCACGGCTCCAGTGGAAGCAGAAGGCATGGAATGACTTGAGCTTGAGAAGAGATCCACAGAGGAGAACGACTTGCTGGATCGAAGCACTAAGAAGGTCAAAACGGGTGAGAAAACTCCAATGGAGATGCAGATCGTTAACCCAGATAAGGAGATGAAGCCTATTGAGCCATCAACGACGCAGGTGTATTCTAAACCAAATTTTTCCAAGTTTTGTTCATACAAAGACAAAGTCTTAGAGTCTAATGAGATGGATCTTGTTTTAAATGATGAGAATTTTGTTAAAACTGTTTGGAAAGATTTAAATATTGTTTCTGAGATTGATGATTGTGATGAAATTTTTGATTAACCTAAAAACTTGTGTCCTGTTCTAAAGATTCCCATAGACGATTATGAAGAGTGATGTTCTCCCTGGAAGTTTACGCTCATAGTTAAACTCTTAGGTAAATCAATTAGGTTTAATTTCTTGAATCATAAACTAGGTTCTATTTGGGGTGAAAAATGGCTTGCTAAAAATCCCAGACTTAAGCAATGACTTCTTCATTGTTAAGTTTGAAAGTATGGAAGATTATAGATATGCTTTTTTTGAAGGGTCATGGCTAATTCTAGATTATTATTTGCTAGTTTAGAGGTGACAACCTCTTTTTAGGCCTATGGATTATAACTTTAGAAAGATTGTTGTTTGGGTGACGATTCCTAATCTACCTTTAGAACTCTACAATAATAAATTCTTGTGGCAAATTAGTTCCTATCTGGGATCGATGCTGAAAGTTGATTCTCACACTTCTCTATTATCTAGGGGTAAGTTTGCTAGCATTTGCATTGAAATAGACCTCAAGAAACAATTGGTTCCAACTTTTAAAGTCTTAGATCATGAGTTTAGGGTTAAGTATAAGGGACTTCATTTTATTTGCTTTAATTGTGAGAGGTACGGGCATAGATAGGACCAATGTGTTGATTCTGTTATTCATAATCTTTTAGTTCATATTTCTAAGGATAACCTCAGTATTAGTACAGAAATACAAGGAAAAAGTATTGATAATAACCATGTACAGGGTAAGGAGTTGGTAATGTCTGATGATAATATTAAGCCCACCTAAGATAAAGAACAATTTAGACCTTGGATGCTAGCAAAAAAATCCCTTAGGAAGAAATCTAGTTTTCACCTTTGGCTGGCAACTCTTTGAGTTTGAATAAAAAGAAAGATATATTACTAGGATCAAGATTTGATGTTCTTGATAATTCTGCTCAGGAGCTAAATGCTGATCTTGATTTTCAAAACATAGTTCAGAAATATTTTCCCCACCCTAAGGTCGGTACCCCAAGGGCCACATTAATCATAGATTAATCCCCAAAGATTCTAGTAGCCCCAAAAAAAGTGACCCTATCAAAAGGAATAACAGAAGCAACTTTAAAGTTAAGATGAATAATGGGAGTGGTCTCCACCAAAGTTCTGAATCTGTTACCATCCCCTGCAAGATAATTGATAATCATAAAAGGCTTGAAAATCAAGATAGTAAAGAAATTTTTTTCCTAATGAAGAATTTTGAAAAAGCTATTTAGAATAAGACAAAAGTAGGACACTTTATCCAAGACCTCTTAGGTATGAACTCTGATATCTTCTAGCTCAATCAGGGTATTCAGGACCATAGCCCTACTGATAGGCCCCCTGACCCAATCCCTTCCATAGAGTTAGGTAAACACCATTTAGTTTCTTCCAGTACTCTTAAAGTTGCTTTTCTTATGGGAGACAACATAGGCATGACCCAACATTAAGAAGATACATTAGTTTTTTATCAATAAATTTTATGAACTGCCTCTTTTGTAGACTGGTTAATGATCTAATAAAAATTTATAAGCTTGACTTTATTGCGCCTTTTGAACCTAGAATTAGTAAGGAGAAAGCTGATAGGGTGATCAGGAAATTCAATCTAGATAGTTTTGTTAAAATGGATGCTGGGAGCATCTGGTGCTGTTGAAACTCTGAAAGAGCTAAAGTTACTTCTGTTATTAAAAATAAATACATAATTCATCTTAATAGTTGAATGGGTAACAGGGAGTGAGTCCTATCTTCTATATATGTTAGCCCTCAAGAAGGGCTAATAGTTGAATGCTGGAAGTTTTGTTAAAATGGATGCTGGGAGCATCTGGTGCTGTTGAAACTCTGAAAGAGCTAAAGTTACTTCTGTTATTAAAAATAAATACATAATTCATCTTAATAGTTGAATGGGTAACAGGGAGTGAGTCCTATCTTCTATATATGTTAGCCCTCAAGAAGGGCTAATAGTTGAATGCTGGAAGTTTCTAACTGAATTTAGTAACACTGTGAGTAAACCTTGGATTGTAATTAGTGACTTTAATTCTATTTTATTTGAAAAAGAGAAATTTGGGGGTAGGCCAGCTAATTTGAGTCTTATCCAACAATTTTTGGAGAGTTTAGATACCTGTGGCTTGCAGGATTTAGGATTTAAAGATAATCATTTTACTTGGCATAATGGTAAAATTAAGGAAAGATTGGATAGAGTAGTTGTCAATGACTCTTCGAGGATGTTGTTCCAAAATAGTTCCCTTATCCATCTTCCCTTACTCAAATCAGACCATGATGGGCTTTGGCTTAAAATTAGAGATAAAGATAGTTTTCATCCAACCAATAAATCTTTTAAATTCCTTGCTCCTTGGATCTCCCATAACGATTTTTCTAACCAAGTTAGAAATTCTTGGGTGATTTCCAGATCATGGGTTGATAACATATCTACCTTTCAAAATAATATTTTCGAATAGAACTCAAACATCTTTGGTAATATTTTTAAAAAGAAAATTAGGTTATTAAATAGGATTAGAGGTATTTCTTGTAAGTTAGCTTCAGGTAATAATCCTTTCCTTTAATTTAATGAAATCCTTATGGACTGAATACCAAACAGTTCTTGATAATGAAGAAGTTTATTGGTACCAACAATATAAAGCTAATTGGCTAAATTTAGGGAATAGAAATAATAATTTTTTACATAAAGCTGCTATAATCTGCATGCAAAAATATAGGATTGAGGCCCTTAAGGATGATCTAAATAATTATGAATATGATTCTACTAAGTTAAGATCCCTTGCTGTAAAATATTTTAAAAATTTGTATTCTGATCCTTCATCTGTGGTACATACTCTTAGTATTGTTTCAACTTTCTCTCCCTTAGAGGATTATGCTAAGGCTGTTTTAAATTCTAAATTAATTATTCAAGAAGTTAAGGCTGCCTTATTTAGTATAGAAGATCTAAAAGCCCCTGGACCTGATGGGATTCATGTTTTATTTTTAAAAAATTAATGGGAGTTTCTTGCCCTTTTTATTTTTAATTTTGTTTATGATATTTTCTCTAATCTCTCTAATATTGCGGCTGTAAATGAAACTTCCATTACTCTCATTCCTAAATCTGAAAAATCCAGAGTTTCTGAAAAATTATAGACCTATTTCCTTATGTAACGTTAGCTATAAAATTATCACTAAACTCTTAGCTAATCGTATTAGGGTTTCTATGCCCCAATTAATATCTTCTAATCAAACTAATTTTATTCAGGGTAGGCAAGGGGTAGATAATATTATTGTTCTTCAAGAACTTATCCACTCTTTTAACAATATAAAAAGCAAGAATGGTTTCATGCTAATTAAACTGGACTTAGAGAAGGATTATGATAAACTAAATTGGAGTTTCATTAAGAACACTATTCAAAAAGTAGGTTTCGACCATGAGTTAGTTGAGCTTATTTACCATTGTATCTCCTCTCCAACTATGTCTATTAATTAGAATAACAACAGAATTGATAGTTTCCATCCTAGCAGGGGTATTAGACAGGGAGACCCTATTTCCCCTTATATTTTTGTCTTTTGTATTGAAAGACTAGCTCACTTAATTCAAGATAGAATTGCTAATCAAAGCTGGAATCCTTTTCCCTTTAGCAACCTGGGTCCTAATAGTTCTCACTTATTTTTTACTGATGACTTAATTTTAATAGCTAAAGCTGATAAGCAAAATTTTGTTGTCATTAATTCTGTTTTGAGTAAGTTTTGTGCAACATCTGGTCTTTCCATTAATAGGGATAAATCCCCTGTTTTCTTTTCTAAAAATTGTGGCCCTAAGATTTCTAGGGAGATTAGCCTCAGCCTAGAAATTAATCACTCTCATAATTTTGGGAAATACTTGGGCATTCCTATTAGTCATTTAGGCCCTACTAGGAAAGATTTCTCCTTTATAATTGATAAAGTCAAGAAAAAACTCTCAAAGTGGAAGATGAACTCATTATCTATGGCTGGTAGAATTACGCTAACTCAATCTTGTATCATGAGTATTCCAAATTATTTTATGCAGTCTATGCTTATTCCCAAGTCTATTTGTAATGAGATTGACTCTTTACAAACTGTTAGCTGGGAGAAAATTTGCAAACCTAAGAAAATTGGGGGTTTTGGGTTTCAGGGACTTAAGACTTATTAATCAAACTTTCATAATGAAATTGTGTTGGAGGTTCATATCCTATCATAATAGTTTGTAGGCTCAGGTGCTCTACAAAAAATACAAATTTTCCATTAGGAATCCTACTGGTTCTAGTAAAATCACTCTTAGTCCCACTTATGGAGGAATATGATGTCTGTTTGGGATATTTTTTTGAAAGGCTTAGGCTGGATGGTTGGTGATGGGATAACAATTAGTTTTTGGATGGATAACTAGGTTCCTACCTATCAAGACCTTACAAGCCATGCCCTGTTGCCTTTCCAGAGTTCTAATCTGAGTGAGTCGGTGATTGCTTTTTCTACTCATAATAGCTGGAATTGGAATCGAATTAGACCTTTATTTCCTGATTCTGTGTGTGAGTCCATTGCTCTCATCAATCCTCCTATCTAGTTTGGAAACCAAGATTTGTGTTTCTAAAAACACTCTGGTAATGGTTTTTTCTCGATAAAATCTGCCTATAAGATGTTGTGCATGCATGATAACTCTGCTTCCAGTATTTTTAATTTTATTTGGGACTGGGAGGGCCCACCTAAAATTCAACTTCTCTTATGAAAAATTACTTATGGTAGTCTCCTTACTAATGTTGAAAAGTGCAATCGTAATTCGGCTAACTCTTCTATTTGTTCCAGATGCAGGGAGATTGATGAATCTCTTATGCATGTCTTCAGGGGTTGTTAGTTTGCTAAGCAAATTTGGAATAGACTTGTTATCCCTGACTTCTGGTCATCTTTTTTTAGTAAAGGACTCTCTAGTTGGTTGGAATTTAACTTGACAAATAATAAGTTGTTTAAATATCCCTATCGAAACATTTTGTTTGGCATGGTTGTTTGGAATTTGTGGAAGAATCGAAATTGTGATATTTTTCAGAATTATCCATTGGATTCTGATTCTCTGTTCTATAGAATTAAGACTAATTTTGATTTTTTCTGCACTATGGTAGGTCCAGAAAGAAGAATTCCTCTCTTGTTTTGACAAATCAATGTTTTACTAGATGAATGCCCCCTTGCAATCCCAACAGAAGCTCAATGTGGATAGTGCTGCTTGCTGGCCTGCTGATACAACTAGTTGTGGAGGCCTCATTAGAGATAGTCATGGTCTATTTGTGGCTGGCTTTCATAACACCTTAAATTCCTACTCTCCCCTTGCTGCCGAGTTGTGGAGAATATATTGGGGTCTTAAGCTTGTTATCCAATGCAAAATTAATTTGATTTGGGTGGAATGTTATTCTATGGAGGCCATTTCTCTTGTTGTCAATTTTTCTCATAGTAATCATCTGTTATTTTCTATTATTAGTGAGATTAGAGAATTGGCTAAGGGAATTAGGTTTATTCGGTTTAGTCATGTTCTTACAGAGGCCAATCAAAGTGCTGACTGGTTAGTAAAAATTGTGGATGATTTTGGGCAACCTTTTGTTGTGTTTGATAAGCCTTCTCCTTCTCTTCTTCCTTTCCTTAGTTTAGATGTTGCTAGATTATGGTATCTTAGACTTGTAAGCTAACTTTGTGTTTTCTGAGCTGTCTAGCCCCGTTCATTAGAAAAACAAATTAATTAATTTAATGCATATTTAGATTCACATTAAATTTATTCAAATATAATAAATTCATTTTTATGTTATAAATTATAACTTTTACGTTAAAAACATAATTTAACGTATTTTTAATTGATTTCCAGGTACATACTTAGACTTTGGAGTAAACGTATTTGTCTCATATTTATTGGAGTGAGAATGAATATAAATTTATTAAAGTTGAAAAAATAATAGTTGTACAATGGAAAACATAATAGTTGAAAATATTTAAATAATTTACAATATTCAGAAAAAGGTCTAATTCAAAAAAAAAAAGTTTGATACAAATTTAAAGTATTTTTAATTAGTGCAAATTAAAATAAAAAACTCGGATTTTAACTTTTTTTATATATGTTTTATTACAATCATTTCTTAAAGTTAAAATATTGTAGAGAGTTGTAAATATATTTAGATAAGCTGTATTTTTGTGTTAAGTATAAATGAAAAAAAGTAAATGAGATGAATTTGATCAACTATCAGCAGAGTATAAATTATTCTATACAAAATAAATTACAAAAATCTCTAATTCCTCGAGTTAATAAAAGAAAAATGGTCAAACTAATATATTACTAACAGATAAATATTAATTTGATTTCATGTTCCTTCCTATACTCATGCCGTGCAAAGTATATGGATATCTAATGCTTTTGATCAGCTGGATTACGGACTTTGTGTGCGTGGCAATAGAGTCTTGCTGAAAGTACTTGTAATATGTCTACATAAAGAGAGTTGACTAATAGGAATTTCAATGTAATCTTGAAAAAAATCGTAGACAACCCCCCATTTGGAGGATGAAGTGAGAGAGTGGTCTACAACATGTAGATTTTTTTGGCTTCTATGTGCTTTAATTGGAGGTAAAATTCGATAAAGGATATTTTTCCTTTTAGAGTTACTTTTTAGTAAAAAATTATGCTCATAATACGTGTCTTCAACTCAGAGAAGGATTCGAGGTGTTTTTAACCTAAAAATAATGACTAAAATAAATAAATAATTACTTATATTTATAAAATATATTAATTTAACCAAAAAATAAATAAAATATCACTTTTTTACTTTACAGGTTTCTTTACTTTAGTCAAATCCTAATTACACATCTAACTTAACTTGTTTGCGCAAATGCCCACCATACATTTACTTAATATAGCTTGGTTGTTAAACTTCGACTATGCAAACTTTGTTTGAATATTGTAATCACCATGTGTAAAGAACTTCACCTAACCGTTATTTTCAATTTGAAAACTTAGTTTCACTTATTCGAATATTTTTCGTCTATATAATTTAAAATGATACGTCAAAAATAAATTAACAACTATGACGAATAATACTACTATTTAAAAGGGAGATAAAATTTCTTTAACAATGACACTTTTTATAATAAAAAAGAAAAGACATTTGAATAGGTAGTCTCACTATTACACGTGAGGATCAGTCAAATACCCAAGAAAAAGAAAATGCTAAAATGTTTTCTTGTATTGTTTACTTTGATACTTTTTCTTTTAATTACAAAAATAACACTATTTTTTATTTTATTTTATGTTTTCGTGCTCTTGGGTACAAGGTTGAAACCACATCATCTCCAAATTCCAAAAGCATGCTTTTTTCCGCGACTCAGCATGTTGTAGAATATGAAATGCATATCTCTATCTTTTTTGTCGTTGATGTCCACTGGTGATTGAGATAATGACAAGGAGATTAACATAAACGAGTTGGAGCCATTTGGGTACTCACTCACCATCTTCGTCACTCCAAATACCAAACACAAACAGATACCCCAACGAGTGTGTACCACATTTGGGTACCCAACCTGGAATGGCCTCTCTTCCTTGTCGCTGACAACAATATTTGATATTAAGAATAGTAAGGCTAAATAAATTTTTAAAATATTTTTTATTTTTAAATTAACATTTCTCTCTTATACTTTTTAAATTTTTAATAAATTTTAATTAATAATAAAAAATATTTTAAAAAAACATGTATTATTAATATTCTTCGTTAAGAATTTCGGAGTGCGAGTGTCACATTGCTCAGGCTATATCTCTTTTGAGCTTGTCGGGTTAAGTTTTTTTTTTTCAGAGATTTTAGGATATTTTATAATTTAAAGGGTAAAAAATAAAACTATATTTTCATTTTGTGGGTTTTTTAAATATGATAAAAAAATTATTAAAATAAAAAAATATTAAAAATAAAAATTACTAAAAAATAAAAAAGTAAATATCATTTATGTGAAGATTGATTAAAAAATAACTATCAACTTTTACAAAACCGACACTTTTTTTATTTTTTAACTTTTAAGTTGCTCCAAGTGTGTAGAGATGGTGAAATCAAATCGTGTTACATTTAGGGCCTAAAGTAAATTTAAAAATAAGACTTTTTTTATTAATTAAATAATTTTTTTTAAAATTTTTTATAATACAAAATTATTTATAAAATTGTCGTAATTAATTTTATTTAATATTTTTTTCAATAAATAATCAGGCTAATTCGTTTAATCTTTATTGATACATTATTGATTTTAAGTAAATTTTTATCTTTCAGTTAAAACAACTTATATCGAAATTGTTAATATTATTTTGTAAGTTATATGTATATTTGAAAAAAGATATATTCTTTTTATATAATTGAAAATGTCAATTAGTTTATCATTTTTTAATGTTATAATTTTTTTAAGATATTTAATTCTGAAAAATAAATCTAATCCTTCAATATCCAAGAGATTATCATGTTTAAAAGATTTTTCAAGGTTTAGGCATTTTTTTCAAAGTTATATTATCTAGTGACTTTAATTTTTTTTAACACTAACTAAAAAGCTAAAAATATCTTCAAATATTTTAAATTGTTCAAATCTACTTTGAAGTGTAGCAATTGCTTTATCTACAATATATAAAAAGTAATCAATTCTAAACAATTTTTGAAGAGATTTTACAATTTTATTCTTAATACTTTCGTTAAATTGTTTCTTTTTATGATTAATATGTTTTCATGAAACTTAGGCTCTATATCTATTTTAAAAGTAATTTCTTTGACAAAAGTTCATGCATTTTTAAATATATTTTCCCTATACTTTTAAAAAAATTGAAAGAAGACATTTTAATTGTTCAATGGCCTCATCAATGCACATATCTTTTGATTATAAATTTTTACTAACTGAGTTAATTGCAAATAGTATGTCATACCAAATTACCATTCCTAACAAAATTTCAAAATTTTCAAGCTTGTAAGTTGCTAAACAATCAGCTTCACTTTTTATTTTAGGATCATCACTAAGTTCAGCCAATTTTAATAAAACATCTCTTATTTGTGAAGTTTAAAATCTTACAACTTTTACACTTTCAATATAACTTTCCTAACATGTTTGTGACAACGATTTAAGAGTTAAGTTATGTATATAATATTATAAAATTTTTCACCTTTTTGTAGAAGAAGAAAATAAAGTATATATATACTGTAACTCACCAAAAAAAGCTACAGCTTTAGGACAAGAATTAGCCATATCACAAAGTACTAAGTTTAAACTATGACAACCACATGAAGTATAAAATGATTTAGAATTAATATTTAGAAGTCTTTTTTGCACACCTTGATATTTGCCTTTCATATTAGACCCATTATCATATCCTTGTCCCCTAAAGTCATTAATATCAAGTTCAACAATTTTTAATTCATCAATAATAGCATCGAAAAGACCTTTACTACTTGTATCATCTACTTTTAAAAATTATAAAAAATACTCATTAACTTGTATCAGAGTTGATGAAGTATCCATGCATTGTAATACAAAAGACACTTGTTCTTGATGACTTATATATGGAGTATAGTCAAGTATAACTGAATAATATTTCGCATTCATAATTTTTTTTTTATAATTTATGTTTTGATTTTACTTGCTAACAAATTTATCAACTCATTTTGTATATTATGCCCAAGGTAATGATTATGAGTTTTATCATTTTTAATTTGACAAATATGTTCTTGCATAATTGAATCAAATTATGCAATCATTTCAATTAGACTTAAAAAAATTTCCATTACATTCTTGATATATCTTTTCATTTTTTTCACGGAAGGCTAAATTATTTTTACCAAGAGTTATAACAACTGCAATAATTCTTAATAACACATTTCTTCAATGTTCTCTATCTCTATTTATTTATTCTTGAACATGGTTGTCTATTGTGTTATTTTTTGACAATCTCATCTTGAAATCAATCCATGCATTCATATTAGTGACATGTTAATTAGTTATTTCATGACTCTTCAACTTAGCACTAAGATTTCTCTAATCTCTACTACCTTAGTTAGCTAGTTTACTTGTACAAGAAACAAAATTAAATAATTTGCAACAAAAATAAAATACTCTATCTAAATTTATGGAATAAATTAGCCATCTTCTTTCATGTTTCTCTCTATTAGGTAATTTTTGAATGTGATTTGATGAAGAAAAATGTCTGGAATATTTATCCTTTGGAAAATTTATACCAATAACTTTAATAGGGCTTTTTTTTACTAATAAGTCTCTCAAATTTGTACTAATATTCATCTATTGACTTGGATCATATATATTTTTAGAAATAAAATAATCTAATCTTTCAATTTCTTTCTCGTTATCATGAGTTTGAGAATCAAAATTATCCTCTTCACTAACTATTTCTCTATTGTTGTTTTCACTTATATTTTTATTGTTATATTGTTCATTCAAAGAGCATCTGCATGTGTTTTCTAATTAATTTTTCTTGTTTGTTTTTATAAATTTATCCATAGCTCCTTTTTGTGATTCAATTAAAGCCTTGAATCTCCTCTTTTTCTGAAGTTTTGAATGGCCTGATTCATACTTTTTAGTTGGCATTTATATATTTTTATATGAATTTAAAAATTATAATATATAAAGTATGAAATATTCTAGTAAAAAAAAGTATGAAATATAAATATATAAAATAAAACTAAATTAAAACAATACAACCTGTTTGTCAAGAAAATAAACTTGACACTTGCAGTTTCTGCGCCTCCAAAAGTGATAGTTTTGTAGAGAAATTGTGAAATACTGTTTGGTAAGTGTGAATAATGGAGACTAAGTCATGGAGGGAAGACTTTTGTACCAGAAAAATAGAAGACTTTGCTTCCTCCTCTGCTTGCACTATGAATATTCTCTTTTCATTCTACCCCGATGCTATTGTTAGTAAAAAAAATATAAATTGAAGCAAAATTCAACAAGAAGAGAAAAAGAAGAAAGTAGTTAGAAAAAAGAAGAAGAAAGAAGTAGCAATTAAATAAAAAGTAAAAAATTGTTCAATTTTTTTTTGCTATTCAATTATTTAAAAAAAAAACGTTTATTATCTATTGATTAAGTGTTATGACTCATTAAATGTTATTTGTAATATCAATAAAAAGTTAACAATTACTTAAAATATTTAAATTAAAAACTATTTTTAAATTTAATTTTTTAAATTTTAGAGGTATATTAAAACTAAAAAAAAATAATTTGGGGTGCCTCAAGCCCTTGCCTTACGTGCTTGGGCTTTAGGCCAACCCTGACTCGACCAACTAAATGAATATTTTTGACCCTTGAAATGGTAACTTGCAACACATTCTTTGGAAATTGTATGGTCTATCCAAGGCTCAGAAAGAATGATCAAGATAAATTACGGATCTAGATCCTATATAATTTTAGTACTAACTCTTGCATTGTATTTTTGCTTAAGCAATAAGCAAAAAATAATTTTTCACTTAAGTCTTAAAATTTGTTTAAGCAAAAATTTAAAAATTTATTTGAGTGAAAAATGTATGAAATAGAGCGAGAGAGTGCAGCGTAAGAATTGGTTGGGTAAGATGGAGAAGAGGGAAAGAAGAAGAAAAAATATTGAGTGTGAGAAGGAAGAGGATGACTGGATTGAAAAGAGAGAGAGAGAGGAAGGAACTAAGTGAAGGGGGTTGGGTGGAGTGAGAGAAGAGGGAGAAGGAAGAAAGAGACTGGGTGGGAGAGGATGAAGAGCTAAGAGAACGGGAAGAAGAAGAGTGGGTGAAAGGGAGAAAGAGGCTGAGTGAGAGAGAGGGAGAGAACGGCTAAATGAGAAGAAAAGGAGGAAAGGTTATGTGAGAGGGAAGGAAAGAGAGGAGGAGAGAAGAAGGGACTTAGGTGGGTGAAAGAGAGGGGAAGAGATTGGGTTAAAGAGAAGAGAAGGAAGCAAAATGAATGAGAGAGAAAAAGAAAATGTTGCACTGTATTTTTGCTTAAGTACATCTAGAGTGAATCTAGATTCGCTTAAACAAAAATATATTACAGGCCCTGCAACTGCAGGAATCTATATCCATAAATAACACAATTAAGTTAGTTATGTTTTAAATAGCTCTACCTCCTCCAATTTTACACACAAGAAGATAACAATAAAAAATATTAATCAAGTCCATTCAATTGTCCAAAAATATTAAAAAAAAATTAATAATAAAAAAATAAATATTAACTCTATAAAAATTGATACTAACGGGATAAGAAAAATTCTAAATCAAAAAAATATTTTACGGGTATCTTATTTTTATTCTTTTTATCATATTAAAAAAAAAACCTGCGTTTTGTGGCTATTGTTGGTTCAATTCTTAGATAATATTTGTATTTTTAAAAATTTAATTTAAGATTCTTACACATGTATAAGTCATCCTCACTAATTAGAAATTAAATTAGCTCGTCCGAAGAGTTAAAATTCTCTTAACAATTATGTAAGAGGTCAAATTGATTTGATTTAAGCTGAACTATATTTTATAGTTTTTGTTAACAGGGCGTAGTTTTAAAAATTAGTAATTGTAAAATTGTTAAAAAAAGATATTTAATATATTTTTAACGATTTAGATTAATAATTTGTTTTTTTTTATTGTTGTATTAGATGGATTGTAACATTCTGTATGCAAGGAAGAGTTTGTCATTAGTGATTTTATTTTTAAAAAAACTCAACAAATATAAATAAATAAATAAAATAAATAAACACATGTGGATATAGATAAAAGAAGTTACGGGTTTCTCTCTTCGAATGAATGATAATAGTTACATATTTTAGGTATTTTGCTAAATTAGGTTGTTTTTATAAAATAAAAACTTCAGTGAGTAAAATAAATTTTTAACTAATTAATTTTTTTTTAAATGCACTATGTTCTTACATTTCCACATTAAATTTTTTTGCTGAGTTAACGAGCCAACTTGCTCGGAATCTGAGATCTGGTATGGAAACTTACCAATTCAGAGAAATCCTAGAATTCATAATGGGCAATACCCAATTCCTATTTTCCGAACATAAAGAAAAATTCAGAAAGAGAGAGAGAAGTAGATTGCAAAGACCCAATGAAAGCTATTCAAACAAATGGAGTAAACGATTTTTCCTTTTATGGTAGGAAAAGAATCCTTCCTAATAATTCGTTTTTCCTTTTTGTCCGATTCAATCCTCATGCAAGTTTAATGCCCAATTAAAGTTACTATAACAATACAATAAAATGATCACCACAATTTATATCAAAACAATTAAAAAAATCCAATTATTACAATTAGTAACATAATAATATAGCAACAATCCATTTATTTAATAAATATATTATGAAAGGGTTGTTAAACCTATTGTTTTTCTCGATCATAAAATAGTGTGTAGGAGAAGAACAGAACAAGATAGATTTGAAGAGGGGAGCGTGGTCAGAAGCAGATTCTTGATTTAAATTTTTTTACTAAAATGAGTTAGTTGTAGTTCCTGGAAACCAGTATGAGTGAAGAATGAGTTTAGCTCTTGAAATTATAAATTAATGGAAAACGTTAGTATAGTTGGCTAGTTAGGTGGTGAAATTTCAAGGTTGAACAATCTCAGCAGACAGACAGCGTTAACAAACTCACCATTGTATATTGGTATCATAGTCAAATTGCAAACCCTCGCACTGTCTCAAACATAACCCTCACCAACCCCTCCACTCACATACCACAAATTCATTACACTAAACTCAAACAAAATCACAATTCACAATCCCCAATGTCCCTTCTCTTCTATCTCTTTCTCTTTCTCTTCACTTTCTCTCAAACCCCTTCTCTGGCCGCAAACGACACCGTTCCATGTCCCCTCAACATCACCGTCCTCAGCGTCGTTGGCGGCGGTGCCAGACCCTCCTTCGACGCCAGAACACAGTGCCCTTACATTCTCCAAGCTCTCCACCTCCTCCAAGCGGATTTACTCCGCCGCACCGGCCTCTTCGTGCCGCCACTGAACTCCTCCGAATTGTGCTGGAACATGTTCCAATCCTTCATCAACCAATATGACTCCACCTTCGATGTTCGCTCCTCTTGTGGTCTTCAAACATCTTGGATCTCCCAGGGATGCATGAACATCACCACCAAACAACAGTTCGAAGCCCCCGTTCCTAACTCCACACTCCAAGCCGTTCAAGGAAACTGTAACCTATCACTTGAGAATAACGCTCCATGTGCCCTCTGCACTACTAAATTGTCCAGTTTGTTGTCCTACTTCAACGGAACAATGGTTGGCAACGTTTCCGATTGTAGGGCTTATACTGCTATTTATGCTGCTTCTCTTTCCGTTCAGTATGGACCCACCAACCCTGGAACTGCTAAATGCTTGTTTGGCCTTGATTTTTCCTCTTCCGGTTCTTCTGGTAAGCATCGAACCATTGTTATTGTGGTTGTTGTGGTTTTGTGTGTGTTGGGTTTGCTTCTGTCAGGTGGGTTTTGGGTTTACTTGAGATTGAAGAGGGGGAAGAAGGGTGGGAGAGAGAAGGGTGTTGGTGGAACTGAGATGAGTTTGGCTTCTGGGTTGGATTCGATGAACCAGAGTACTACTTTGATTAGGTTTACTTTTGATGACATTAAGAAGGCTACTAGGAATTTCTCAAGGGATAACATTATTGGGAGTGGGGGTTACGGGAATGTTTATAAAGGGTTGCTGTCGGATGGGACTCAGGTTGCGTTGAAAAGGTTTAAGAATTGTTCGATTGGTGGGGATACTAGTTTTGCTCATGAGGTTGAGGTTATTGCGAGTGTTAGGCATGTGAACCTTGTTGCCTTGAGAGGTTATTGTACTGCTACTACTAATTTAGAGGGTCATCAGAGGATTATTGTCACTGATTTGATGGAAAACGGGAGTCTTTATGATCATTTGTTTGGTTCTGCCAAGAAGAAACTAAGTTGGCCCATACGTCAAAAGGTTGCTCTAGGCACTGCTAGGGGCTTGGCTTATTTGCATTATGGGGCTCAACCTTCTATCATTCATAGGGATATTAAAGCTAGTAACATACTTCTTGACGAGAAGTTTGAGGCCAAGGTAGCGGATTTTGGGTTGGCAAAGTTTAATCCTGAGGGAATGACGCATATGAGCACAAGAGTAGCTGGAACTATGGGGTATGTTGCTCCCGAGTATGCCTTGTATGGACAGTTGACTGAGAGAAGTGATGTGTTCAGCTTTGGTGTTGTGCTTCTTGAGCTTTTGAGTGGGAAAAAGGCTCTTCAAACAGACGATGATGGCCAACCCTCCGCACTCACGGACATGGCTTGGTCATTAGTTAGAAATAGTAGAGCTTTGGATGTGATTGAAGATGGCATGCCAGAACCTGGTCCACCACAAGTTCTGGAGAAGTATGTGTTGGTTGCAGTACTATGTTCTCATCCGCAGTTATATGCTAGGCCAACGATGGATCAGGTCGTTAAAATGCTGGAGACAGATGATGAATCAGTACCCTCAATAGTGGAAAGGCCAATTCCTTTTATTGCCGGGAGGATTGATATTGAGAAATCTGCCCTTAGTAACTCAGGTCAGCTCTGCAGTCCAACCGGTTATCAAGCATATACATTACAAAATCGCCGCCCTTCTGATTCAAAGGAAGAAGAAGGAAGTTCGGCGACTGTGACCACAGATTGAAACTGAGAAAGTTGGATTGTTTTCTACCAGCCGTTGTAGGCTTGATTTGTTTGTACATTCAGATTGTATGTTTTTTAAATGTTTTCTGTTGTAAAGCTAAAAGGGATGTACAAAATTTGATTCTTTTTAAAGTTTATCATGCAAGATTTTTTGGCACTTTTTTCTTTACACTTCTTTTTTACACCTACATTTTCAGTTGCAGATGAAAAGATTTTTATCTTAGAAATAACGAAGAGTAAAGGGTAAATGATTGTGTTTTAAGTGGGAAATGAAGTGAAAAAAAGAAAGAAAGTGTGAAATGATCTTTATTCATTAGTCAGTGGGAGTATCATTCACACTAAAAATTCTAATGTAAGACATTTAAATATGTTTTAAGAAAGCACGTAGCTCAGTTGAGGCTAGTTTCTCTCCTCGTGAATCAACTTACTGCTAATTGTTGAACCAGAGGAGTCCAGTTAGTACGGCAGTTTATGCAAATTGCCAGCTTGCTTGAAGACTGCAGCATGTTTATGTCAAGTCCTCAACTTTGGATCACATTTTGGTCATCATAGGATAATGATCCGTCCCTATTTTTTAGGTACAAATGGGTTACTCGTTACTGTAAAACTTGAACTAGGATTAGTGCTTTCAAATGTAATGGTACAAGTCCATAACTAAAACACTTAAGAAGATATGAAGAAAGCCACTTAATTATTTAGGGTGTTAATAAGGAAATTTATGGACTTGTCTGTTTATATTGATGCTTGGCTGGATTATTCTATTTCTTACTAACCCAACTAGCTTTGTTTTGTTGGCTACCGAAATCTGAACTCTCAACATCATACCATAGATATACAAAGAGCTGGCAAAGATATTAATATCATTATTAACAAATAAACAGATTCCCCTGCTTAAACATTAGGATTATATGGTGGTGTTAATGTAATATATTAATGCATTTGCTGTTGGAGAATATAAGCCAATAGCCTGAATGTAATAAATTACTTAAAAACTTCTTAATAATTGGAGGTTTAATTGGTAAGATATGCCATAATTGACGATAACAACAAAGTAGTCTTGCTGTAGCTATTAAATTGAAAGAGAAAGGGGAATCAGAGCCTAAACTCCTCACAAAATATTCTCTAACCAGTAAATATGCCTAATAAACTATATTCATCACCCACTAACCTCACTCATGCTAACCTTCTAAAATACCCTCTCATGGTACTCACCTGCCACCTTATTTTACAAACTCTTTTCAGAATATTCTCTCTACATTGTGGGCCCTGGGCCCTTTTAATTGACTCAAAAAGCTAACAATTCTCGAAGGGGATTTGAGGTTCAAACTGCCAACAAAACTGATTAGGATATTATTATAGATAATAAATTGATGATAATAGGCAATTCTATCCTTCTGCTGATTAGAACAGAATCTCCTTCAGAAGCATAGCATTTCATGAGGCTACTTTCGCTGCAAGAACAAGCTCAGCTACAACCTCAGCTACAACCTCTTTTTGGATTTTCACTGCATCATAACATAAATCAGTGTAGGATTTTCAACGGATCCAGATTCTCTCCAGTTCACGCGAGAACTAGACGTCCAGTCATTTTTTCGCTTCAACGAATCCTATTCGCTTAAGGTAAAATAGCTGATTTTCGCTTAATTATGTCAAAAAATGGCTTGGGCGAATTTTGATATTTTCTATTAGCTTAAACTAAAAAAAAGGGTTTAAGCGAATGTTAGCTTAAACAAAAATAAACAGCTTAAGCGAAAAATGGACAAAGAGCACCAGTTTTCAGAGTTCAAAATAGCTTAAGCCACCAAAATTAGCTTAAGCGAATTAATAATAGCTTAAGCGATTCATAGTAGCTTAAGCGAAAAATGGATAGAGAGCACCAGTTTTCAGAGTTGATATTTGCTTAGGCGTGATTAGAATAGCTTAAGCTATTACAAAATAGCTTAAGCGAAATTATAATAGCTTAAGCAAAGGTGTAATAGCTTAAGCAAATATTCCAGAAACTGAAAAAAAAAACGCATCAGAACATAACAACAGCAGATGTAATCATATTTTTATATTTGGAATGCTTAAGCAAATGCAAAAATTAGATAACAATGCATATCAGGAAGTAGTCATCAGCTCCATAACATAAGTTATTCTAATGTAATCAAATGTAATCAAATTTAAGAGACAATGATATCTTTATATTATAAATAGAAATTTCTAACATCAAGTTGTTCACATTACATGCCTTGAAACAAAAAACATTGGGAAAGAAACTAAAATTAAACATCAAGTTAAATATTCCTAATGAAACAAGGAAAATAGAAAACAAAAGGCTTAATTATTTTTCAACAATAACATCATCATGCATTTGATCTCCTTGCTCCATGTTATGCTGCTTTTGATGACCCTCTACCTCTTCACCTTGTTCTTCCTCTTGAGGCTCTTGTATGACCCCTTTATCAGCTCCTGGTTGCCCTTGTTCATGTGTAGGAGACACTTCACATTGGTTTGGCTGATTTGGGAATGGAGGGGGTGTCTCCAGGCCATGAGACATGTGTTGCAAACTCTTCAGGTGTTGGCCATGGGAATGTTGAAATGTCTTGTTGGTGTTGGTGTTGGTGTAGGGTAAAATGGTAGAATGACTCATTGAGATGTGTGTATGCTCGATGGTTTGCTGCTAACTGGTGATGGATGTGAGTATAAGCCTGACGATTGACCTCCATATGATGTTGTATTTCAGTTAGATGTTGTGTGAGGTGACATTCCATAAGTGTCATGTTATGAATGAGCGGTGATGTTGTTGGTGGTACTGATGAAGAAGGTTGAGAAGCTGCATTTCCCTGTTCCAATTGGTTGATGCAATAATTGTTGATGAATTGGGCATTGATGGGCTTTTTCAGTCTATGAGTCAATGAAGTCCGGTAAGGTATTTGAACACCTTGGACAGCTCAAAGAGCAGTGATAAGTGCTGAAAATCCCAAGGGTTTTGTGACAATTGCTGTATGAGAGGGAGTTGAGATGACAAATTGATAAATCTCGTCAGATATAATGGTGGCAATATCCATGGTCATCCTTTCCATGATGCTGTATATAAGGTAGGCCCGAGGCATGCGAAGGTTTGATGTGTTAGTGGTCGGGGCAATATTGACAGATAGAAAGGAGGCCCAAATCTGGGCTAAGGTCTTCAAATTTTCCCTTTTGAACCTCAGCGGCTTGCCTTCATGATTTGTCTCATAGGATTTGCCCGGAATACACAATGTTTCAACTACCTTGTGATTTAAGAATCCAGTTTTGCTATTTTTCGTTTGCTGGTAATGACACAACTCCCCTTCTTGTAAGGTAAGGGGGTTTCCCAGCAAGTTGTTGATTGCCTCCCTATCATATGAGATTGAACACCTACGAACCCAGGAAATCCTGTTAGTTTGATTTGGTTTCAGTGGCCATGCATTGGCATAGAATTCAATCCTTGGTGCAGTAATCTTAGGGGTTTAATCATTTTAGGGGTGCAGGAAATCCTTGCATTGTTCTCTGGTTTTAATCATTTTAGGGGTGCAGTAATCTTTGGTACAACTTTGTTGTATGATGAGACGATTCAATCTTTTAAATGGTTATTTAATACTTTCTTAGAAGCACATAATCAGAAAAAGCCGTTAACAATATTTACTGACCAAGATCAAGCAATGACTAAAGCTCTTGTGGAAGTGATGCCTGAGACACATCATGCTTTGTGCACATGACACTTGATGCAAAATGGAATCAAACACCTTGGTAATTTGATGAAAGGCGGAAGCCATTTCTTAAGAGATTTTAAAAGATGCATGTATGACATTGACACAGTTAGTGAGTTTGAGCAAGCTTGGAGAAGTATCGTTGAGGAATACAATGTTTCTGAGAATAATTGGATGAAATCAATATATGGAATAAAGAAAAAATGGGCGGCGTGCTACATGAAGGAAGTGTTCATACTTGGGATGCGAAGTACTCAACTAAGTGAGAGTATAAATTTTGATTTTAAGGCTTGTATGAAGCCTGGTGTAAACATTAAACAGTTCTTTGCATACTTTGAATGTGTGGTAGAAAACAAGCGTTACAATGAACTAATATGTGAGTATGAGTCTCGTCATAAACTAGCAATGTTGAGATATGAAATGTCTCTCATCCTATTACAAATAGGTAAAATTTACACACATACTATTTTCAACCTATTTCAACCGGAGTTTGCTTCATTTTTGGCATGCTGCATATCAAAAAGGAATGAATCTCCCCCTTTGTTTGAATATGTCATAACTACAGTCAATGAAAATGGATCATGAATAGTATCATTTGATCATACCTCAAATTCTATATGTTGCACTTGTAGAAAATTTGAAACATTTGGCATCCTTTGTTCCCATGCATTGAAGGTTTTTGAAGCAAATGATGTCAAGGTTGTGCCCGAAAAATACATCATTAAGAGATGGACAAGAGAGAGTCATTCTGGAATTATACACAATATCAAAGGTATAGAGGATCAGGAGGATCCTAAACTTGTTATCACAAGACGATACTGACAACTAGCTTCTAAAATGATTAGACTCGCATCAGAGGTATCTAGTTCAGAACAATACTCTCAATTGGTGGATGAATGTGTAAACGTTGTGTCTCATCAAATCACACAACTTCGATTAAAAGAGCAACATGGTGAAAGTCACAATGATGAGGTCCCTATATCAGTCATTAATGATGGTATACAACCAAAGGGTTTCAAGCACCGCCCAAGCATGAAGAGGAATAGGTATAAACGATTCAAAAGTTGGGTTGAGCTACAAGAAAAAAGGAAAAAAAATTGGTCCATTAAGAGGACAATCCCAACGGCAAAATGTTGAGGTACATGTATTAATGCACCTATCAAAATTTAAAATTTGTCCATTATTATTTGTCTTGTGTATAATAATTTGTTAATGCTTTCAGGAATATCAACCCACCCCTTCTGAACCATGTGATGTCCATTGTTCAGCACCTCCATCTTATCATTCTCCACATACTTTCAACAATACTCTCATTTTACTACATTATTAACGATATGTTCAAAAACATATAAATCCAAAATTTACCTAAATACCAAACTTATTTTTCTTACTAAGATGATTGATATTTTATCCAATTTTATTTTTTTTGTAGGAACCTTTGGATGACACAACTGTTTCAATCCTTGATCAACTTTAAGGAATTTTGTAGCTTTTCTGTATTTTGTACAATTTTAATTGTAATTATGTGTAATTGTAATTGTAATTATGTGTAATTGCCCTTGTAAATGCAATTTCTAACATTATTTGATGAATATAGTATATTATATCTACTTATGTTATGTTTTGATGCATTTTTTTCCCACCTTCTGCAATATTCACTTAAGCTATTACACCTTCGCTTAAGCTATTTTGTAATAGCTTAAGCTATTCTAATCATGCCTAAGCGAATATCAACTCTGAAAACTAGTACTCTCTGTCTATTTTTCGCTTAAGCTACTATGAATCGCTTAAGCTAATAAAACAATCGCTTAAACTATTTTACATTCGCTTAAGCTATTATTAATTCGCTTAAGCTATTTTGAACTCTGAAAATTGGTGCTCTCTGTCCATTTTTCGCTTAAGCTATTATGAATCGCTTAAGCTAATAAAACAATCGCTTAAGCTATTTTACATTTGCTTAAGCTATTATTAATTCACTTAAGCTAATTTTGGTTGCTTAAACTATTTTGAATCTGAAAACTGGTGCTCTCTGTCCATTTTTTGCTTAAGCCATTTATTTTCGCTTAAGCTAACATTCACTTAAGCTCTTTTTTTAGCTTATAGAAAATATCAAAATTTGTCCAAGCCATTTTTTGACATAATTAAGCGAAAATCAGCTATTTTAGCTTAAGCGAATAGGATCCGCTTAAACGAAAAAATGACTAGACGTCTAGTTCCCGCGTGAACTGGAGAGAATTCGGATCCATTTTTAACCTCTTGTTGGAAGCTATGCTGTCCTTTTATAGCGAATTTGGAGTTTGGACCATTGTCTTTTATTTATTTATTTTTAATATATGATTGGTTTCAATGCATTATATACATTAAAGAAGTTTGAAATCAATGGAAGTTCTTCATGGAAATTGAATTCAAATTATAATTTTATTACGGTAGAAGGTGGATTGGGCGAATGACCTCGTGTTACAGTCAAATAAATTGTTTAGCTCATTGAGGATGACTTAACGGAGTTTTGCTAAACCTCGTGAATCCAAGAATTAAGCACACATTTTGCTTCCTTTTAAATATATTATAAATATAAGAAAAGATCCACTCAGGCTAAGGTAATCAATAAACTTTCAATGTAGTATACGTTCAATGCTTAATGTTTGACGCCCGTTTTTCACATTTCCACTTTGTCGCTGTCGTCTTTTTCTATACCAAAGTCTACTTTTGCTCTCTTCTTTAACATTCTTCAACTGCTACAACACCACTGTCATCACTTTTACAGCTTAAATTAGAAAAAGTTTATTGTCACAATTACATGTCTATTATCACTTTAATTTTAAAAAAATTATGCAAAATACCCTTACTATTAATGTAAATATAAGATAAAAAAGTTAGATAAAAATCATTTAAAAGAGATTAGTAATAGATATAAACATGACAATAGACATACTCTTTAAACCAACTTCATCAAAATATTTTTCTACAGTAATAAAGAAGGAAGAAATAATTTCTTTTAGTGATAGAAATAAGTTAGATCAAGTTAAATTTTATATAAGTAGCTCTAACTTATTTAATAATTTAAAAATTATTATATATTTTTTTATTAAGCTTAATTTAACATTTTTAAGAGTTTTATTTGATCTATTAATCTTTTAATATCCTACTGATCTTTAACAGATCATTAAACATTTTTATAAATAGTATATTAAATCATCTAAATATATATGTTTTTGAAATTAATATAAAATTTATATCTATGTAAGTCATAAAAAAATATTTCAACACTTTGAATATTTACAATAAAATTACATATTTTTATTTATCACTTTTATAAATTTAGTTGAATGCACGTCAATTCATAAATCATTAAAAAAAATAGTTATCATAAGTGTTAACTAAAATGGAGTGATTCTTAGGTCCATTCATTTATTTTCATAAGCAAGAATTTTAGGAAAGTAATATTTTTTAGTAAGCAAATAAAGTTGATTGTCAATCGTTGATATGATATATGTTGAATAAATGGTCAAAATTTAATGAGTTTTAGGTAAATATTTTAAATAATAACAAATTGATGAAGGACAAATAAATAAAGTGTTACCCCTCCTCCTTTATTGCTTTCTTTCCAACCTCTGTACAACTTCTCCTTTGTTCTCTCTCTCCTTCCTTCCCAACTTCTATTCTTAATCCATTTATTGACAAAACAAGCAAAGTTGAATAATTATTATTTGTTACTCATATTTGCAAGTTGACTCACTTCATCTCAGAAAAGTGTTCATCTTTACCTTGATTGTCGAAGCTTGGTTTGGATTGGGTAAAAATCAAATTTATTGATGATGTTGAGAATGAGTTGACCGACTCAAATCTTAGAAAAGTGTTCTTGCTACCTTGGTTGTTGAAGCTTCATTTGGATTGGGTAAAAATTAAGTTTGTTGATGATGTTGAGGACTAGTTGAAGTTTTGTGGTGAACGAGTTGAGCATGGGGGAGAGATTGATTAGAAATTAATATTATTCATGTCCTATAAAGAGAATGAAAGACACAATGAAAGAGGAAGAGAAAAATATACATCAAATTACTAATATATATATATATATATATATATATATATATATATCAAATTACCAATATATCTTTTTAAAATATTAACTTTTATCATTGGTTTCTTGTTTTGTATTTTAAACATTGGTCCATAATGTTTGCAAGTTTTTCTAAAAGATATTTTGCCTTACTTTTTCATGTTTGAGTGTACATAAGAATTACCATTATAAAGTCGGGGCAAGTCTAAAGATAAATGCAAAAGGTAAAAACAAAGATTTAACAAAAAAGTAATTTTTGGTTGTAATCTTGCAAAACTGAATCCAATGTAATAATATAATATCTGTTTAAAGAAAATTAGTTCTTCTGAATTCTACTTTCTTTTTTCTCAAATTGTTTTCACCCAACATAAGTAATATAATATATGTTTAAAGAAAATTAGTTCTTTTGAATTCTACTTTCTTTTTCCCTTAAATTAGTTTTTAAAAATAATTAAGTAGGGCATACACAAGCACTCTAATCTGACATTTTGTTTAAGCAATAGCGAGCCACTTGTCACTTGGACCAATCTCTGTTAGTTTGCACAATAATATTTAACATATATTTTTAAGTATTATAAAATGATTGACTTCTTTATAGCAGATATCTTTCTCATATTCAATAAGATAGTGAAATTATAGTGATAAAGTCAAGATTTACTTATCAAATTTAATGGACTACAATAGTGTTACTTATTTCATAGTAGTTTGTAAATCTTTCATAACGTGAGTGACATAAGTCAAGAGAAATAAATAAAATGTAACATGTTTTCTTGTTTAGGAAAAAAAAATTTCCTAAGTTATAATAGCACTATGTTTTAAAAAGATTTTGTATTAATAAGGTGTGTTTTGTACAAAAATCACAAGGAAAAAGTTCAATACTTCTTCTCAAAAGTTATAGTTAGACGTATATGATTTAACTAAAATTTAGATAATAATAAAAATTCTACTTTTTTCAATAAGTTTTATTGAAATAAGGATAACAAAAAACACTAGTTTCTTTTGAAATGGAGATGATTTTTCAAGATTTTTAAGAATTAGTCAAAAAGTTAACATTTCAAGGATATTTAAGCAAGTTTTATAAGCAAGACCTAAAAGTGTGAAAATTAGTAAAAAATAAGTGTCTTGACATGCTTTCTTAAAACTTTTTTGAAAGTTACTTTAAAAACAAGTTGAAGGATTTCAAAGGTAAAAAAGTATTTAAGTTTAAAGTGACAAAGGTATTCTAAAAAATGATAGAAATATGCCAAAAATGTCGTGATTATCTACAGTTATCATTAATTGGAGATCAATGCACATGACAAAGAACCCGAATGACATGCAAAAATAATTACAAAGAACGTGTTATAGGCAATTGTATTTATGGTTTACATATTCTTTAAGAAGTAAGATGAGATTGTAATGTAAATAATTTTTTATTTCATTGTTTAGGAGTGACAACTTTTACATAAAAATACTTGTACTAAAAGAATTTTACACGCCAAAGTTCTACACTAATTAGACCCAATAACTAAGAAATCAACCGTTATTAGTATTAATTTTTTAAAGTTGTAAGTTTACATTTCAATAATTTACATTCAATCAAGTTATTAACTATAATATTTTTACCATTTACCTTTATTGTTCATCTACAATTAAATACATTTACAAAACTTAAAAATATCTAAAATTCAATTCTAAAATACTCTCAAATTTATTTATTTTCTGTAACGAAACATTTATGTACAAATATAATATAGTCAATTGGATAATTTAGCGATTTTTTCAATTTATATAGAAGCAAAATTATTGTCATTGTTTATGTTGTAACATCAATTGTCACACAATATTGTCAAAGCCAAAAGTAGTCCATAATCAGTATTAACTATAGATAGACTCCTTCGTAAGTTAGTCATCAGCTGTCCCAATGCCCATTGGTAAGTGAACTCCAAAAATTACTTATATTCTAACAACTAGCTAGGCCCAGCATTGTCTATTATTCTCTTTGATAAGTCCCACATCCAATAAGCATATAAATCTGTAAAACACAAGCCAATCGTAAGTGGAATCATCTACACTATGGAAAAGCATGGCCTACTTTGCTTTTTGACTAATTAAGATCAAGTATTCGTTGTTATCGGTCTAATATCTGATTCGCAAGTTGTTGCTTCACATGATAATGCTAAAGTTACTTTGCTCTTTAGCTCAGATGAGGTAAGGTTTGACAATATTAGAATACAAAATCATTCAAATTGTCTATATAAAAATAGTTTGAGAATACACTGAATTAAAATTCAATATTTAATTAATTTGTGAATAATATCGTATATGAATCAAATATTCACTTGTTACAACTGAATTAGATTGATTCTTTCGATTTTATCATATTTTTTTATTGTTTTTAAATAATATTTTATCTTTTGGTAACAAATAAATAAATTTTAATATAATTAAGAATAAAGTCTCAAATCAATTCATGTTTTTTTAGTGCTCGATTCCTTATTTAATTAGCAATACTTAATAAAAAAATTTAAAATTATTAAATTTTATCATAAATCATCAAAATTAAAAGTAATAATTTTTTGAAGAAATACAAAAATGTATATTTATAATAAATTGAATTATATAAATACTTTTAGGTTAGGTTTTGTGTGAATAGAATGCGACAAGTATATTTTTGTAGTTTAGCTTAATTTTAAATATAAACCCAACAAGGAGGAAAAGTTATTTTAATATGGGATTAATTAAGACAAAATACAAAAATATGACCTATTTTGTATATTTACCATAATATGACTTTTTAAATAACGCAAATGAAGATTTAACGTGAATAGTATAATGGTAGCAGAATGGCAAAGAAGGTGACATGTGCTTTTATAAAAATGTCATTTGCAATTTTTTAGTTATTGTAGCACATGAAATTGGTCAAAAGTAGGTTATAACACATTGGAAGATCGCATATAGCAATTTTTGATCACGTTATATGACCGCTGCAGGTGGTGTCGCGTCGTTGGAGCTCTGAATTAATGCAAACTCGCGACTTGTGAGTTTTTATCTTTTGGCATGCATGCAGGAAGTGGCAAGAACATGTCTAAAACCAGTAAACTCACGACTTACGAGTTTTGACCTCTTAGCATACACGCCATGCATGTAAGAAGTGGCAGGAGCAGATATGAAATCTGTAAACTCACAATTTGGATCAATTTATAGGCGTTCACTCTAAAAAATATTCAAGAGGTGGCACAAAACTTTTAAAAATATATTGTGGATATTGTATTTATTTTACAGCAGATTATATATACATATATAGAAATGTGACAATGACAACAACATATAAATGATAATATAAAAATAATAATATGACTTTATGACAATTGTTTAATTTAATCTTATGCTTAAGACAAGTATTTGTCATAAGTAGAAATGGTAATATGAGAATATTATAATGGAATGGCCTTGCTCTAAGTGTTTGACCGAGGACATGTAGCATATTATAATAATTTTTTAGGATTTCTTATCTTATATACCAACGTTAGAACGCCCCCACCACATTTCAATTTCAAATGCAAGTTTGTTCACACCATCATCCGTGGGAAGGAGTACAGTTGTTCACTCACAGCAAATATAATTACTAATAAAAAAAAATATAGTCTTAATAAAGGGGGTTTGACGACTATAAAAACTGTATAATTTAAATTTAATTTTTATAAACTATTATTTTTAATTTTATGTAATTGATTAAAATACTGTCAAGTATTAATTTTTTTAAAACCTTAGTTTAATAGATTATGTAAATATTGTATAAACTTAACACTTAATTAAAAAAAAAATTAACTTTCTTCTCTTTTCGGGGCGATGGAGACATCTAACATCCCATTGGAGAGAACTTACTGCAGATATTTGCATTTTAGGTATGGAAGGATGAATTTGAGCGAATATGAAATATGTGAAAAACACTTTCCACAGACAAGAAAATAAGAGTAAGCTTATAAATTCAACGAGATGAATCGTACGTGTACAAGCAACACATAGGAACATAAACAAAAGGAGTTCTGTTATATATATATATATATTTTTTTTCATTTTATTTTATTTTATCCAATAATTAATATTTTAAAACTTTTTAATGATGAGGACTGTATTGATTAAAAAAAGAAAAGAAAAGAGAGAGAGAGTCCATTTTAAGACAAGAGGCACGCCATTTTTGAAAAAAGGTTGGTAACTGAGCCTGGGAGTTCCTAGAAAATGTCCGGAACATGTGGCCAACATTAACATCAGCGCTAAAACGGAGAATTTTTCTAACGTGTTTCTACAGTGATTATAATAAGGATTTATATATAATAAATATTTATAAAAAACTATATAACATTATTAAATTTAATACGTTAATAATAATACTTATTAAAGAAAAAATACACTAATTTTATTTGTAATATAATTTTTTAATTTATATTTGATAACAGACAATAAAAATTTAGTATATCCTTTGTTTTTGACATGTGACCTTTCAAAGGTTTTTAATGGTTGTTACTGGTGTTGAAAAGAGTTTGAAGGCATAAAATTAAAATGGTGTAAAATTGCAAAGCTTGCGAAAGCCATTCCCTCAAATGTGGCTGATCTTCCTCACCATAGTCCTCACTCTTCCAACCCTTTCCCTCTCCGTTCAATGTCCCCTCAACATCACCCTCCTCCGTTCATCACCCTCTTTTGGGGACCCCGTCACGCGCTGCCTTTACGTGATCCAAGCCCTCCGTATTCTTCAATCCGATTACCTCCGACGCACTGGATCCTTCTTCCCTCCACCCAACTCCACATTCTCTTGCTGGAACACTCTTCAATCCTTCATCAACCAATACGACATTCGCTCCTCTTGTAACCTTCCTTCCTCTTCTATTTCCCAAGCTTGCATGAACATCACTACCCGGTCACAGTTCCAAGCCTATGTTCCTGCCTCAGAACTTCAATCCGTGTCCGCTAATTGTAACCAATCTCTTGTTAATGATGCATCCTGTGCTCTCTGCACCGCTACGTTGTCCAAGGTGGAGTCGTACATCACTCCATCATCAGTCGATGATTGCAAAGCTATTGCTTCTATTTACGCCGGTTCTCTCTCCAATTTGGATAATCCTGCAATCGTTAAGTGCTTGTTCTTGATGGATCTGTATGGATCCAGTGGTAACAGTCACCGACTTGTTGTTATTGTCGTTTTTTCTACGTTGGCCTTGTTGTTGCTGGTTCTTGGTTCGTTTTGGGCTTATCTTAGATTGGGGCCCAAGAACAAGAAGGATGTTGGTAGAGGGGAGATGGGTTTGGGTTCGGTGAACCAAAGTACCACTTTGATTAGGTTCACTTTCGATGCCATTAAGAAGGCTACTAGGAATTTCTCTAGTGACAATATAATTGGGAGGGGGGGTTTTGGGAATGTTTATAAAGGTGTGTTATATGATGGGACTCAAGTTGCTTTGAAGAGGTTTAAGAATTGTTCGGTTTCTGGGGATGATAGTTTTGCTCATGAAGTAGAGGTTATTGCGAGTGTTAGGCATGTGAACCTTGTAGCCTTGAGAGGTTATTGTACTGCTACTACTAATTTAGAGGGTCACCAGAGGATTATTGTCACTGATTTGATGCAAAATGGGAGTCTTTATGATCATTTGTTTGGTTCTGCTAGGAAGAAATTGAGTTGGCCCATACGTCAAAAGATTGCTCTAGGCACTGCTAGGGGCTTGGCTTATTTGCATTATGGGGCTCAACCTTCCATCATTCATAGAGATATTAAAGCTAGTAACATACTTCTTGACGACATGTTTGAAGCCAAGGTAGCGGATTTTGGATTGGCAAAGTTTAATCCTGAGGGAATGACACATATGAGCACGAGGGTAGCTGGAACTATGGGGTACGTTGCTCCTGAGTATGCTTTGTATGGACAGTTGACTGAGAGAAGTGACGTGTTCAGTTTTGGTGTTGTGCTTCTTGAGCTTTTGAGTGGGAAAAAGGCTCTTCATGTGGACAACGATGGCCAACCTTCGGCACTCACCGACTTGGCTTGGTCATTGGTTAGAAATGATAGGGCTTTGGATGTTATTGAAGATGGTATGCAAGAACTTGGTCCGCCACAAGTTCTTGAGAAGTATGTGTTGGTAGCTGTAATTTGTTGTCATCCACAGTTATATGCTAGGCCAACAATGGATCAGGTAGTTAAAATACTGGAGACAGATGATGAATCAGTATCTTCAATAGTGGAAAGGCCAATCCCTTTTGAATCTGAAAGTAATAACTAGGGACTGTATAGTATATTAGCTCTGCAATCCAACCAGTTATTAGCACACACGTATTCCTATTATGTGCAAGAAAAAGGAAGCTTGGGGTCCAGGACTATATGCAGATATTGGGGATATTGACAGTCTTCCACTGGCTAGTGTAGGTATGATTTGTTTGTACATTTAGATTTTCGATTGAATGATTCCTGAAATGTTTTGTATTGAAATGCCAAAAAGGGTAAACAAAAATTGGTTCCTTTTAGAGTATCTTTTTATTTAGTGGCAGTAGAGTGTATAATATGATCACGTTTTGCTGATGCCGGGAACAGATTTCACTATTAGAACTGATCTTTCATTTCATACCCAGAGTTAAAATTTAAGACGTTTATGTTCCAACTTAAGCAAGCACTTAGCTTAAACTCACTGAAGTTAGAAGCAATATCTCTGTGGAAATGTACCTACCTCTAAACATTCTAATTAGTCTAACCTTGCTGGTAAATTGACGGTATCAAGGCTTTTAAAAAAAAGTGTATATAAAAGCATTATATCAGGTATTTAATACAACAATAATATCATTATAAACTTACATATAAATATTGTTATATTACTATTTATATTTACTTAAATAGGCAAGGCAAGTTTGAAGGAATCTATCCACGATTAATCTAAAGAAGGTTAAACTTATAAAATACTTAAATTTAATTTAAGGGTTTTTTTAACTTTAGCTCTTAAGTTGAGTTTAAACAGTTAATAATACTAAAATTTTATTAGAAAGAGAAGTATTTATTGTATTTTTATAATTTTAATATAATAATTATGTATTTTTTTATAAAATTTTTTTATTTATAGTTACTTAAACTCAACTTTAAAGGCTGAAGTTAACAAAATACTTAATTTAATAGTAGATAAACTCTCACTTTTTTAGGTTCTAAATCTGCTCACTTGATAGTATTTCACATTATATATATGAGTTATTCTATTTAATACCAATAGTTAGGCCGACTGCATTCAATTTCATGCGAATGATCTTCTACTAGTTTAGTCATAAATTAAATAACTACAAAATTAAGGAATAAAAGAAAAGAACAATCACGTCATTCGTGCACTAAGTTTCGTAAAATAAGATAAAAATGTCCTAGAAATTTGTAAAATTACTTAACACATTCCTGTCTCCTAAAATCTCAAGGACTCAGACGTACGAGCCTATAGAACAGATCCTGTTCAACTAGTAAGTAAGTTCGTGGTTATTTTGTTCAGAAAGTGTTTGAATATAAGAAGTCCTTTCTGTATTAAAACTCTCAATGTGTGATTCGTTGTGCAGCTTTTCTTGCAAGACATTTACATGCTTAGAGACATTCTGAGAGCTGCCATATTATTACATACTACCCACACAGGTTCTCCCACACAATTTCAGGGTAAGTATGGAAAATGATCACACAAAAAATTGTCATTAGATTGTATTCATTTGAAAAACTGAATTCAAAAGGTTTCTACCTGCTTCATAAATTGACGTCTGAGTGCACATGTAGATCAGCACAGGGGAAATTAATTATTTTGAACTCAATCATCTCGATACTTCTTTCTTCTTGTTTTTGCTGCTTACAGTGTTTTAAGTTAATCTGGCAATTAAGCAAGGAAATTGTTGCATAATGGTATTTTATAAACAGTTTTTGTTATTCCACTTAAGAGTTTATTGTTAAGTTCTTAGATTGGCCTACCTACAGCTGCTAGCTTTCTCATATTTAATAAGATAGTGAAACTACTCCCA
The DNA here is from genome assembly GCF_003935025.1 of Abrus precatorius. NCBI lineage: Eukaryota > Viridiplantae > Streptophyta > Magnoliopsida > Fabales > Fabaceae > Abrus > Abrus precatorius. The sequence continues at coordinate 9,355,498 of NW_020874373.1, read as the reverse complement.
GAAAGGTTGAGATTTACTAGTCAAATCCAATGGATTATAGCCCTTCAATGGATGCAATCATGTTGCTTATTCCATATTAATAGCACACTAATGACCAAATCATATAGTATGGACTGTTGATTTTAATCGAATGGTTAAGAATGAATTATAGGATATCGACTATTCAAGTTAGATTTATGAAAGGATATATTGATAATTTCATGTTTCCATTCGTCCTTCGTGTTTTCTACCTCTTCTTTTTGTCGGTCATCTTGTTCTTTTAATCTTCCGCATTGCAACATAACTTTTCAGCATTAGGTCCCAATTGGTTTCCTGTTTAGGAAAATGTGGAATTGTATCAGAATCCTCTCTTCAGGCTTATATTTAACAGTGATATATTTTATTTTAGTTGCACTTTTATCTTTCATATGGGAAGACACATTTTGATGGTGTATAGCTATTTATGGTGTAACGCAGACACATTTTGTGTTATATCAACCTTTAAGAGACAAATTGCAGATGGAATGATGGAACTGATTAAATAATATAATTTTTATTTGTGGGCAATATTACAATAAGTTAAACTTGAACATCGGTTTGTACCATAACCCACATATAAAAGAACCCATGTATAATTTTCCTTAACAAGCATCTGTTGACCATTTGTGTTGTGAAAATGAACAATATATACGTGAAACCATTATGTGAAATGGCATGTTGTTATGAATGGAAGCAGTGGCTTAATGAGCTTTTACATTTGCATCGGTGTGTGATAAAACCAATATCATTAGGTGACCACTTTTTATATTTGTGCATGGACTCAATTTGAATCGGTTGTGTGACAAGACTGATGTTATTAGGCAACCACTTTATACATTTTTCGCATAGACTCTCTTTGCATTGGTTGTATTTGGTTTATGTCGCTACTTTTTACATTAGTTATTTGAGAGAACTCATGTAGAATTTACGTTTTTTTTTTTAATATACTTTGTAAAGGTTTATTGGTTTGATCATCCAATTCAACTGATGTACAAGTTACTTATGGATGGGCTCTTTTACAACAGTTGGACTACAAAGTCGATTTTGAAATATTGGCCTTAACCTGCAATGTTGTCACCAAGTGTGTATTATACATCTATTTAACTAGTCCATGGATTTAATTGTCTCAGTATCATATATTATATTATATTGTTTTGTGTGATAGAACCGATTTATTATCTGCATAAATCTTGTATTCACTTCAAATCATATCAGCTATAATTTATTATCCTCAATTTTTATTTAATATATCGAAAATAAAATTGTTGTCCATTATACTATTATTGATATATTATATATTTATAAATTTGAATTTGATATAATTAACATAAAAATATATCTGTATATATTTTATTTAAAAAATTAAATTATGTAATTATTTTACATTCATATTGTATTAAAATAAAATTGATTTTTTTTACTTTGTATTTTTAATTCACTACACAAAGTAATTATACTTATTAAATATTAGAATTGATAAATTTATTTTTATTTAAACTAGTTTATAACAGCTTTGTAACTTTATATTTTGGTATAATAATGCTTTAAACCCTAATTTTAGCATAATGGGTTTTAGATTCAATGTTTTATGTTAACTTAGTTTTAAATTTAGTGTTAAGTAAAATTAATTTTAAATCTAAATTTAAAGTAATTGTAAAAAATAAATTATTTTTAATACATTCATAAAATTAATTTTTATTGTGAAGTTAATTTATTTGACTGCATCACTGTTGTATTAAATTTGTGTATTTTTATGAATATTATAGTAATTTTAATTAATTATTTTATACTTTATAGAAGCCTTTAAAAAATAATTTTTTTCACTTAGTATCAATAAACAGAATGTATGATAAAAGTTTAATATAAAATCTATAAAAAGAAATAATAATATTTTGAGCATGATCAAAATATAATGTTATACCATTTGAAATTTTTAAAACCAAAAATAAAAAACATAATATTTGATGGTGTACAGCAGTTTGTGGTGCAATGCAGACACATTTTGTGTTGTATCAATTTTTAAGAGACAAATTGCACACATGAAATGATGGAACTCATTAAATAATATAATTTGTATTTGTAGGCAATATTATAGTAAGTTAAACTTGTACATTTGTTTGTACCATAATCCAATTATAAAAGAACCCATGTTTAAATATTTTCCTTAACAAGGAAATGTTAAGCATTTGTGTAATATATACATAAAACCATGAAGTGAACTGACATGTTGTTATGAACGGAAGCATGGGCTTAATGGGCCTTTAAGCGTTAATATATATACCCATGAATTTTTATAAAAAAATTGCAAGGTAAGGGAGAGTGGGCCTGATCGAGAAGTAGAAGTATCTTCTATTGCGTTACAATAATGTTCCATAAAAGGAAGTTATGAACAACGTGACATGTCATGTGGGTCACCAAATGAATTATTTAATTTAATAATTTACTAGGATACCATTAATACTTAAGTAAGTGGTTTACCTTATTACCTTTAATATGGCGGCGGATGGCCTTAGTGGTCTGACATGACATTGTTTGGAATTTGTAAAGTCATTCACGTGTGCGCTTGATTTGACGAGTCATGATGATTGCAGACAAAAAACTCTATACCTCATACACAAATAAGTGAAATACATACCAACTCCTCGTCGATATTGTGCAAAATAGTGGAACTATGGGACAACCATCATCATTAATGAACGGACTAGTTTGTTCGGGTCCTACACACGCCTGATAGACACTAACAATGTCAGTCCACATTAGTAATTAAAAAGGAGCTATCTCTTCGAATATCCACATGTCAAATAAAATTTAATGCATTAAAATTTACAAGTACAACAACTTATAGTTGTGACTAAACCTCTTCAGCTCTTCTCTTTATGGCCCGTACAAATTTTATGGTTCGTGTGAAGTAGTATCATATTAGAGGTAGTCATCCCTTAATTATAAACAGTAAGGTAATAATCTTCATAGCAATGAATTTCGATGTCAACTGAAGTGTGATCAGGTACGTAACCTTTTCATCATTTTATTGGATATTGAAGTATTGTATTTTTTTAATTATTGGTCTATGAAATTGTCATTATTTGTTTATTATGTTCTTCAATTTGTAAAGAAATATATAAATATATGTTCTGTTGTTTTGTGTTGATTCAAAATGATATAACTATCAATGGTGGCTTTTATAGAAAATAGCATTTTAATATTATGGAAAAACATTTTCACCTAAAAGATTCTTTGAGTGATGTTATTAATGACACAGTATATGAAAATGGAAATGCAATAGTCGGCTATTTTAGAAATGCATCAAGACTGATAAGATAATTTTATCAACTTGATGGTGTATATTTTGTCACCTCTAAGTACGATGGTAATAAGTTTTTGAAATAAGAATCACCAACGCTAAAGATGTAGACATTGAATATGGTCACACTGACCCATATGCTACAACCAAAACCTTCGTTAAGATTAAACTACAATATGTGAAGATGTGGCAACGACAAGTGTCAAAATTGTTCGCATCTAGGAATAATGTACTAATATGTATAAATATAAAATAAAAATCCACTGGTCATTTAAATGAATGGTTGAATTTATCTATTTTAACAAATTTATTGGTATATTTGTAAGTACAACCTCTTACTCTTAACTATGTCCGTGAGGTGATGTTAGCAGGACAGACACACGTGATTTTGAAAGAGAAGGATGAACTTATCATTTCATCTTGTCAAATATTATATGGGAAGAAGACGACCCAGAGGTATTTGGGTGCAGGGTGGTACAACTTTTGCAGAGCACTAAAATTGATACCGGGAGATGAAATATTATTTTGGTACTTTGAAGTGCAAAATGAACTTGAAGTTCATATAACTCATGCATTATGAACAATTACAGTAACGCTTGACTTTTCATTTTTTTTTTTTGTGACTTGCTTTATGATTTTCTTTGGACATATTGAATATTGAACTATGTGTGTGTGATTAAACAATTATTTTTTTTGCAATTTATGATCACTTATAACATTGCAATCTAAGGGTTTTGTTTTGTTTATTAATATAAAATAATCTTGCAAATATGATGCTTTAATATAAGTGGTTTGAAATTTTATATTTGGTTTAATAATGCTTTAAACCCTAGTTGTAGTTGAAATCAGTTTTAAATCCAATATTTTATGTTAAGTTAGTTTTAAATGTACCTTTAACTTAAATTTATCTTAAATATACTTTTAAAATAATTCTAATAAACAAATTATTTTCAATTCTTTTATAAAAATAGTTTTTATTGTATTAAAATTGCATCACTGTTGTATTAAATTAGATGTGTACTAGATAGAACACTATGTGGTCTCCATGATAAAAGAAGGAATTCGAATACTCCTTCGGCATCAATAGGACGAGTACCCTCTCGGTCAGATTAAAGAATAATTAAAACAATTAGGATAAATAATCATATCATTATTTACTTAATTGAAGGGCCAAAGACAGGGCTGACCCACAAAAAGCCTATTAGCCCATAATACTACCTATAAAAGGGAGGTAAAAGGTACATGTAAATGGTTAAGTTTTGAATATTTAATAGCATTTATTACCTAAATCGATACCTGACTTTATCGTTGAAGTACCTTTTGTAAGTAAACTCCCTTATATCAGACAAAGATCGTGCCTGACATATCTGCAGCTGCTACTGAACATATATTTTATGTTTTGGTTCTTTCTGATTATAAATCATTTTTGTTTATTTTTATGAACTTAAACAATTACACCTGATCATTTTTACATCGCTTTATATAATTAACTTATATTTGTCCACGCATGAGTATTTGGAGATGAAAGTAAACATATTCACGTACAATTTTATACATGATTTTCAAACACCAACGTTTAATATATAAAAAGGAATTTTGTTTTCGTATGACAATGACAAAATCTTGCATTATACTATTATTGATAATATATATATATATATATATATATATATATATATATAAACTTTATTTTTTATAGAATGTATTAAAATCAATCTGTACTTTATTATACTATTATTGATTTATTATTTTTATAAAATCATTAAGATATAAATAATATTAAATTATATCTTTATATATTTTATTTATATAATTATATGATTAATTAGTATACTGACCTTAGTACGAGCAAGAAGTGCAACATAACTCTTGAACTGCGTTACATTCACTCTCAATGGATTGTCTGTTGAGACGTCAAATTGTATTAGAATCCTCTCTTCAGCATTACCTCGAACTGCAATATGTGAAAGTTTGGTCAGAGGCCGACTTTTTCTTTGTGAGCTCCCAGACATTAGCAGTCAACAGGGCATGTGTTTGACACATCATCTTCATTAAGATATATGCATGAATTTGACAATTCTATTCCACATTAGTGCACCAAAAGATCCAATGTCATTTATTTCAATCTATTATGACTTTACTTATGGCATCAATTGCAACATCAGTGGACATGTAACCACCCGATGCAGATGAAGCATAAGTAAATTTTAACATCGTCTGCGTATTAATATCAGGTAAAGGATAGGTTTGATGTTAATGTTCATAAAAGGATTGCTTCATAGCGTACATGGGACACTAGGTCGTTTTTTGGGCCACCTATGCATTATTATTACTATTATTAAACAATTATATATGGAAGATGGGCCACCTATGCAAAATAAGTTGCATTTATTAAATTTTTAAAAGAGAAAATATTTCATTAACAAAAGAAATATTACACATATATTATTACATATAAAATCCTTCAACAAGACTGTCGTTCTTGTATCGTGTTTGGACAATGAAAAGCCTCTTGCAAAACATTTATAACAAAACACATATATTATCATTACTATTCTTCTTCATTGTATTCACGTGAAATAATGTATAAATGAAAACAATAACCATATTTCATAAAATATTATTACCATGTTTTAATCTCTACAAATTTCTTCAAAACACACACTTCTTGATAAAGAATTACAATCATTTGTCATCCTCAATGATTAACTTATATTAATGGCATGTTGACAGGTACGTCGAGTATGACCAACACATTTATAGAAACCACACTGTGTCACACGCTTGCGTTTCCTACCAACAACACCACTGCACATACCCACCGTATTACTTGTTTTTGCAATGGGATAGTCTGCATCAATTCCATTAATATCACTGATGATATAATTACTAAAATTAGTTTCTTTATTCCATACTTTCTTTTCAGCCGCTGCATTTCTTTTGTTAGAATTTCTCTAACATTACAAACCTCATCGTAACTTTGACAAGCCAATTGGAACACCAATCTTCCACTCTCACATAATAGTCCAAACCAACTCCTCCACATTGACCTTTCATAAGCATTTTTGGTCATTTCATTGTCATATTCTTTATAACCTCCCTTTGCCAATTTTGTCATTCTACTTAACACAAGACAACTTAGAAGATAGTCAACCTGCAGGGACACCAGCACTGCAACAATGTGAGGACATGGTAAAAAAAGACTCCATTGCAAGACAGGAACAACATATCTCCATTTTTGTTGCTTCCAAACAAACTTTACATTGATGAAAGACATTGAGTAACATCAACCACTGTTAAAAATACCGACTTCAATAATATTTCCTAAAAAACTTTTAAAACATTCCTTGTATATACCATTGTTGCAAATTTCTCCAACTCAACTGCATGACTTACAGGCACTACATGACCATAACTTGACTTAAAATTCATTTCACTTTCATTGTTACAAATGTTATCAATACATTGCTTAAAATTCTCCATAAATTCTCTCAAGTTATTTGTTGACTTAATATACTTACTAATTTGAGAATGTAAACCCTCACATCTTGAGGTTGTCCTTAACCCAGCTAAGAACTTACCCTTAATGTAAGTTGTACATCATATTTCTTTCTTATTATATAATTCCTCAACCCATACATTACCTCCCAAATGACACTCCTTAACGGCAGACGCCCATTTCTGTTCAATTTGTGCAGTGTTTAGGTCACCAATCATGCATTCTTTAAACAATTTACTAAACCTTTCATTGCAAACATTGCATGTCACATTCCTCATTAACTGTCACCCACACAATCGATGATGAGCAGTTGGGAACACTTTCATGATGGCATTCCTCATTGATATATCACCATAAGTAATCACACAATTAGGACACTTACCCTTCATTGCTGTTATAAACTGTTGAAGGACCCATACATAAGTATCTTCCTTTTCATCAGACACAACTGCACGCCCAAATACGCACGTCTGTTTATGATGATTGACAGAAAAAAAAACTACAACAGGACATTTGTATTTATTCCTCCCATAAGTAGCATCAAAGGCAACAACATCTCCAAAGATGTCATAACCAATTTGACTCATACCATTACACCAAAATATATGCAACAACCTCCCATTAGAATCAACCTTGTGACCCCAATAACTTGAGATCCTTAAAGCGCAAACTTATTAAGAATTTTTCTGCCTCCTTAACATCCCCATCCTGTCCTCTTCTATCTCTCTCAATCTGATTATAAATATCTTTTTTGCAAAAGCCAACCATGTCATAACTTCCTCTTTGGCTAACAAATGAGTCATATATTTTGCAGGTTGGAATACCACTTTTCCTCATTCGACGCATCTGTTCAACATCACCATCATCCATTTTGCGATGTGACATTAACATTCCAAAATAATTCTCATCAACTAAATTATGATTATGATCATCAAAGAATCGACAAACTACCCAGCACCCTTTATCTACATCTAAACGTATCTTCATCTCTGCCTCACAGCTAAACCTAGTAATTGCTCCATGCTCCTGAACTCGATTAGGGTTACATATGTACATTTCTCATCAAAAACCTTGACTTGAACTAACAAATTGCTGCTAGACAACATCTCCATTCTTATTTTTGCCCCGTTTATTTTTCTTCAGACTAAACCTATTCATTTTTCCATATTCATTATAAAATTGATAACCTTCCTGAACACTCAAAAATTTCATTCTCTTAATCTCAGTGCTACATAAATCAATAAAATTGACGTACCCATCATTGTGCATATCAACTTCATCTTGCCATTTCCTCGTCCACATTGCATTCCTCAACAACAACATGTAACATAAATAAATAATACACAAGTTACTTAGATTATAACAACTATGGTTATTCACTGAAATACACAAAGCTTACACAAACCTCTTCGTTTCTTTCATCATTTCAAGGCAAATCCATGTTCAACTGATTTATATAATGGGTATTTTTTGCCTTCCGCAATCCTTCCGTCGTCCTATTCTCCTTGTACTTTGCATTGCAAATTCATTTTGCCTTTTTTCTCTAACTAAGTATTCCACCTCTTCATACCAAAAACCTTACCCCTCTGCCACCTCTCTCACCAAGGCTTCGCTAATACAATTTCTTCCTATTCTCACACATCTCATACCCTATAATTCAATACTAGAATTCACCATTATGCCCAATTAGTCTACAAACACATTGGCTTTTGTGTAGGTCACTAACGTAAAAACAATGAAATATAAATAGTTACTACAATTGGCAGACATTTGCATCGGTTGTGTGGTAAAACCAATGTCATTAGGCGACCACCTATTACATTTGCGCATAGACTCAATTTGGATCAATTGTGTGGCAAAACTATTATCATTAGGCAACCACCTTCTACATTTTCTGCATTTGCATCGGTTGTGTAGTAAAAATGATGTCATTATGTGGTAACCTTTTACATATTGCGCATGTACTCTATTTGCATCGGTTGTGTATTAAAATTGATGTCATTTCACGACTACCTTTTTCATATTGCGCATAAACTGGATTTACATTGATTAGATTCTAAAATAATGTCTCTCCTTTACAATTGTCTTGTTATTGTCTTATGTTAGCCATATCTACATCAAATGTATGGAGCGTATGATGTTAATACAATTTCATGTACACAACTTGTTAGATTTACGTTATTAACCCTCTTCATCCTACTCATTAATAACTCTTATTCGCATTTGTTTACCTTTTTAATATTTAATCTTAGCTATCTAATTTTAAACTATGACGATCAACAATTCAATTTCAATTATTAATCACTTATGTAAAAGCAATGTTTTTAAAAAATAAAATATTTTTTACAAAAGAAGAAAGGATATTAGAATCATCCATAATTTATAGGATGATGAAGCATTCTGGTGCATAACAAACTAGCCTGAACTTGAATAGTTTTCTCATACTATCCACATTATTTCTGCAGTGTCATATGAACTTCTTTCCGTTGCTACATCGTCACAGCCAATAGCGGTTCGTAACAGCTTTATCTCCTGGAATGTGAATGTGTCTTTTTTCTTTACTGTTCCTCTCAGTTAATAAGTGTATTTAGTGTTACTCTCTTTTTCCTTTTCTTTTTTGGGTCATGTTCTTTTTTTTTCTTAAAGATGTCCAAGTAATTTTATTTTTTTCAAGAGATGGACAGAAAATTTGAGGTCCATGTTTGACTTTTAATTTCAGCAAGCTTTCAAGTTTTGGAGTGTACTGTGTAGCCCTAAACTCCTTAGCAAGATGGTCATCAGCTAATATCAACATCAATCCGTTCCCTTTCAATTAAATCTTTTGCTTCTTACATTACATGACACATAATTTCCAAATGAATTTTTTTCCAAACCGTTTCTTATACATAAAATTGTTCCAAATTCTGTCCTTGTCAAGTATAGGGACTGATTTTATATATATATACGTTTTCAATTTTGATTTCTATACGCAATGGAAGAGACTAAATCGAATTTTACGTATCAACACTAATTTATATTGTTTTGGTAGACCAAATTAAACACAAATCAAGTAAATCTTACATAAATATACAATTCAAGACGTAATATTTTTTTTTCTCATTGAAAAATATCTATTTTAATTTGGATTACATATATTCTTTACTGAAATTTAACATCAAAGTTAAACTAAAACAATTCTTCATCTGTACACATAAATTTATTTATTTATCTCTTAATTTATTTCGTAGGATACACCCAACCAAACAGAGTGTCCATGTGTCTGATTTGTTGGTATTAAGAACGTGCGACATGCGGTTCAAAATTGGACTGCAGGGGAGAAAAATCCAGATCCGAATTGCAGTTAAAAAACATCTGCAACTTGCAATCACTTTTTATCTGTCACTATTTAATAAGTCCCATCATCACCTGCATTATGAGACCTGTGAGAAAATTAAAATTTAGTATTGTCATCTACAAATAGATTATTTTTAATTTTTTTATATAAGTGTAATATTTTTCTAAATAAATTTTGTTATACACACACACCTAGGATCACATTTTCAAAGACATTGAAGAAGGATTGTGAGAGTTATTGAAATCATGTTAGTATTCTTTAGTTTAATTTAAATTTTATATTGTAAATTTGTATTAAATTGCTCAGTATTTGTAAGTTAAATTGAATTAAATATGTAACAAAGTTATTAATTGTTAGTTTTTTAGTTAAAATATAATTTTATTTTTCTTAAAATTTATTTATATTAGTATCGTGCACTTGGCATTTATTTGATTAATTAATTAATTGTAAAATTATAATATGAGTGAAAATATTAGTCCCTTTTTTTATATAGAAAATATTAGTCTTTAATCAAACGTGTAATCCCAACAAAATATTGATTATCTTTTATTGTACAATCGTTAGAGACAAAGTCAAACGTATGTATCTCAAACTTTCACCTCTCTACTAACAGAGTGATCATTATTTATTAGAAAATTGATAAAGATATATAACTGGCGAAATTGACTACCTCTAAGTGAGAAATATTAAAGAACACCATCCATTCACTTAGAATAAATCAATTATCTCTTATATTTTTAGAAATATAAATACTCTCAAACTATAGTGAAGAAATTTTTAACCTAGTTTAATAACCTATTTTGTCTTAAAAGATAATCCTACTTAAATCAAAATTTAATTTATAACAATTAATAATTACTCAATAAAAATATTTAATAACAACAATTAACTAATATATCAATCTATATCATTGATAATAAAAAAATTATTTAAATATTACAAATCATAATTAACCAATATTTATATTAATAACAATTATACAAATTTTAATGACATCAATAATAATAATAAAAATATTAATAATACATTGAATCCTTAATTTAAATTATATTGTATATTTAATAATTGTACTTATAATAATAACAGTACTAATAATGTATAGAATCTTATAAATAATTTTTTTTTTGAAAATATCAACATCTTTTTTATTTGTATTATAAGAATTATAAAGTACATAATAAATTCTTAAATTGTAATTACAAATAAACTAATAATTAATAATTAACAAATATTCTTCTATAATTAATTAATAAAATAAATGTACATATTTATATATAAAACCAAATTAAAATTTAACAAATAATTAAATATACATACTTTTAAATACAAATAATTAATAATTAACAAATAATTAAATATAATACTTTAAATACAAATAATTAATAATTAACAAATAATTAAATATACATATTCTAAATACAAATAATTAATAATTACAATATCTAATAAAATATCAAATCAATTACAATAATAATGCAAAGAAGGAATTAAAAATAATAACTAATTTTATAAATTTACTATTTCTAAGTAAAAAAGAAAGAAAACTATCTAATATTGATTAATTTTATTTTAAACTATCTCAAATTTTACTAATTCTAAACTAACCACCTATTTTATTTAATCATTAAATTTATTACTAACAATTTATTATTACAATAAGAAATTAGTTTCACAATTTTTTTATATTTGAAAACATAAATTATATTATAACATTTACAAACAAATTAAATAATTAATTAAAAATAATCCTCCTAATGAAGAACAATAGAAATTTAACCTTTGCAACCCCACAAATTCAAATTTTGATCACCTATAAAATAAAATAAATCAATTTGTATAAATTTTTTAAAATAAATAAATTAAAATTACAAAATTTAATTAATATCTTAAATAAATTAACAACACAACCCAAAAATTATAAGATCAGGGAGAGGAAGAAATATTTCTAAAAAAGGAAAAAGAAGTGAGGAATGAGGAATGAGGAATGAGGAAAAAAAAAGGAAAAAGGCGCGGCAAAGTGACTATTAACTCTGCCACTGTAGTTGCAAAATTAGTTAAAATTATAACATATGATCTATTCAAATTTTAATTTGTTTTATAAAAAAGTAAATATCATAAAAAAATTAAAACTTAATTTTGTGACAATATTTGTTTTGTTTAATAAATAAATTTTACTATTAATAATAACAGAATTTGTGACAAGTGAAAAGAAAAAACTTTAAACATAAAAGTTATTTTAAAATATTTATATTTTAATAATTATTTTTTTAAAATAAATAAATAAATAACTGAGAATCCACGCGCACGAAAATCTTATATTATTGTCAGGGAACCGTAATTCAGTACGTGAAATCAACGTTGTCATCACCCGAAGTGAATTTAGATGGAGATAGCTCGCTTTTGCCTCTGTCATGAATGAACCACAAGTTCCCCCTACAATCAATACTTTCAAGACGCTCAGGCAATTATTGTCCCAAGATATAAATTAATTTCAATATTATAAGTAATATTAATCTTGAATTAAAATTAGACTTTACTTTAATAATACATGATAGATACAAATTATTAAAATAAATAAAATTTTAATTATGATTGAATAATACCAACTATTTTTGTAGTACTGTACATAAGTTTTATCATTTTCCATTTTCTTGTTCATAATTATATTTTACACCGCATAACTTTGACCGGGTGCTACTCCTGGTTCCACCCACAAACATAGATCTACCTGGGTCAAGTTTAAGATAATTCCAAAAATGCCAGCGTTATGTGGTACACTACTTGCTGTTTTTTAACTCTTGAGAAATAAATATATTAAAAAATGTTATAAAAATAGTATAACTCTAACTTTTATCCCTTCCCTGGTGATTTAGAAGAGTAAAAAGATTTCTTGCTCACATAGCAGCATGTGAGTCTTTTGCTAGGCCTTTCTTATATATACACAACATCGTAGTAATAGTAATACACACCAAGGAACTAGTGATTACGTAAAGAAGTGAGGACATGGCAAAGAAAGAGGATGGAATCAGAGAGCCACTGGTGGAGGGACTGGAGAACCAGCTTGTCCATGCAAGCAAAGGGCATCCATGGATGGTTTACTTCACTACATTTGTCGCAGTCTGTGGTTCTTATGAGTTTGGAACTTGTGTAAGTGTTTTGTTTATAGTTGAACTCTTTGTAACATTACTTTTCCTTGAAATCCCAAAAAGAAGCACTATTTGTGACCTTGTGAAACTAACAAATAATAATAATAATAATATCTGAGAAGAGATTAAGTATGCTCGTTTAATTGACTGAGTTTGATAGATGTATGTTTCTCTGTGGAATGATTGTTGTTCTGTTTCCAGGCTGGATATTCGTCTCCCACTCAAGATGCTATTAGGAAGGATCTCAATTTATCTTTGGCGGAGGTAAGCTAATAGTTATTGAAGCTTTGGAGTATAAAGCAAGTGCATCACCCTTAGAATTTGTTTGCAACTTATGGTTATTATGTATTCATATATGATATATACCCTTTACTTTGTGGATTTTGATGGCCAGCACTAGCAAACTAGCTTGGATTTGATCTAATTTTCTTTGCTTTCTCGTGTATTGATTGGATGCAGTACTCCTTGTTTGGCTCCATCTTGACTTTTGGTGCAATGATTGGGGCAATAACAAGTGGGCCTATTGCTGATTTTATTGGACGAAAAGGGGTTAGTTGAGAAAAATTATGATGGTTGTTTGGGATTGACTACTAACTTGTTAATTATTTTTGTTTGGGGTATCCACGGTGTGAAAAGGTTGATTTTGGAATATATGCAGGCAATGAGAGTGTCAAGTGCTTTCTGTGTCGCAGGGTGGCTTGTTATATACTTTTCTGAGGTTACTACAAAACTTGTATCATGTTTTTGTCAAAACCGTTCCCCAAGGAACAAGGATTATAACCTAACAGAACTTCTTTTCCATTCATACAGGGTCCAGTGCCTTTGGACATTGGGAGACTAGCAACAGGATATGGAATGGGAGTTTTTTCATATGTGGTTGGTTGTACTTCTACTCTCCCAAAAACCATTTAATTCGAAAATTTTCGTATAGACACTTGCAAGTTCAATTTATTAATGTTTGATCATATGTTTGATGAATTGTACAAGGTTCCTGTCTTTGTAGCAGAAATTGCACCTAAAGAACTCCGGGGGGCACTGACTACCTTAAATCAGGTAAATTTTTGTAATAACTATTGTAACTTGGGAATCATTGGAATCCAGATGCATATTAGTTTTCCCAGTGGACTTGTTGATTCTGTAGTAAACAGTAATCAATAAAGGTAATAATGACATCTAAGTTTACTTTTTCATTTCATTACCCCTTGCAGTTTATGATTGTTGCTGCAGTGTCGGTGTCATTCGTAATTGGAAATGTACTTTCATGGAGGGCTTTAGCTTTAACTGGTGAATTTTATTCCCTATTTGAATGTAATTCCAATAATATGGGAATAGGCAGAGCAGACAAATTTATAAAAAGATAAATTAAATGATACTTTGTTGAATCACTGTCTAAGTGTTTGCAATTGCAGGCCTCATTCCCACTTCTGTATTGCTTTTGGGTCTGTTTTTTATTCCAGAGTCTCCTAGATGGCTGGTAAGAAACTATTAATTCGCATATTCATGTTTTTGTAAGAGGGAAACATTCAGTGGTTTTCATAACATCAAGAGTACCAACCAAACAATGGTTGCAGGCAAAGAGAGGGCGTCATAAAGATTTTGAGGCAGCACTTCAGGTACTTCGTGGCAAAGATGCTGATATATCTGAAGAGGCAGAGGAAATTCAGGTTCATACACTGTTGGTTTAAGATATAATTCTGTGACTTTGCTTCCATGAACAATATTAAAGACAAAGCATTTCAATGATAATGCATGAGGGTGTATCTGTCTCTGCCACACAGGATTATATAACTTCTTTAGAACGGCTCCCAAAATCCAAGCTGCTGGAATTGTTTCAAAGAAGATATTTGCGCTCAGTCACTGTAACTATGCCTCTCTCCACTCAACTTATTATTGAAAGCTGTTTTCTATTCCTTTCAGATAATGTCATTATAATAAATATAATATCCTTCACTTTCTTTAGGGATGTGCTTAGTGGACTAGTTGAAGAGGTGGAAAATAAAGGACAGGTTGAAAGTGATTTTCAACCATGAGTGGAGATAATCTACAGTTTATTTTCCACCTTTTCATGTTTTTGTTGTATCATGCAAATCTGAAGTCATTTTCATTCAAAATTTTCATCTTCCCATTTTTCACCAACCCAAGCAAGTACACCATTAAAGGCCAACAAATAACTAACTTTTAAATATCAATGACCAGATTGGAATAGGACTTATGGTCTGCCAGCAATTTGGGGGTATCAATGGAATTTGCTTTTATACCAGCAGTATTTTTGAGCTAGCAGGTACTTTTGAGAATTACTGTAATCATAAGTCTGCATTCTGAGTTTCTGATACCATCATGCTTTCTTGCATACCACCATTTGCACACAGCCTGTAACACCTACAGCCAGACTTCCCATTTGAAGTGTGTTCAAAACTTGAATAAACTTCATGAAGCATTTAAATTTTCCTTTTATTTTGGCAATGAATATTTGTGGATTTTATGTCAGGATTTTCTCCCACCATCGGGACTATAATATATGCTTGCCTTCAGGTTTTTAATTTTTAACTTAACCATTGTTCTTGGAAAATCTGATATTTGTTTCCGCCCAACCAAAAATCGTGATTTTTTTCTTTTGCAGATTGTGATCACAGGTATTGGAGCAGCCTTCATAGATAAAGCAGGCAGGAAGCCCCTACTATTGGTAGATTCAAATCACAAAACAGTTTATCTTCAAACTTTCATTGGCTTATTCTAGAGATCCCCTTCACATACAATATCCTTATTTTTCCTTCTTGGCTTCATTTAGTTATCTGGATCAGGATTGGTCGCCGGATGTATATTTGCAGCAGTTGCATTCTATCTCAAGGTACATCCCAACTGAGAACCCTATGGCTTCTGGTTTTTAGTCCTGATAATTGAGTGAAAGTGATAGCCTTGTTTGTAAAAGGTTCACGAGGTGGGTTTGGCGGCTGTCCCAGGGCTCGTTTTAACAGGCATACTGGTATGATCATTACTCTTTCTTTCTTAAATGCTGTTTCCTTGGACACGTCTCGGAAATATGAACTCATCCTTCATGTGACATGTGACATTACTCTTTCTGTTGGTGATATTAGGTCTACATTGGATCATTTTCAATAGGAATGGGAGCAATTCCATGGGTTGTAATGTCTGAGGTACTTGGCTCCCACCCTTCTTTCTCGGCTTTCAAGTTGTAATGCCTATAAGCACAAATTCTCGGCTTTCAAGTTGTAATGCCAATAAGCACAAGAAAAGCAAATTAATTGAACATATACAACATAGAATATCCAGAATAAGAGTAGCACTTTAGAAGTAGAAAAATGTTGATCCCCTGGAGTAATTACATTAATTTTTCTTGATTTGGGGAGCAGCTATTTGTGCTTTTTAATATGCCAAAATCAACTTGCAAATTACATCTTCTCTGTTATCAGAATCAGTCAATCAGCAATATTTATTTTTAGCCCAGAGATAGCACAAATCTTGCTCAGATGTTACCTTTGGTTGCAGATATTTCCTGTCAATATTAAAGGGCTGGCAGGAAGCATGGCCACATTAGTGAACTGGTTTGGAGCATGGCTATGTTCTTATACTTTCAACTTTCTCATGAGCTGGAACCCTTCCGGTAAATAACTACAAGTTCTAATTTTCAATTTTTTTGTAAGGTGTAATTATCAACATTATTATATGATACTCCGTTAGTTTAGCACTTGGGAATAATCCTAGAAGATTGAAGTGCAGGAAACCTAGTAAATTCACCTGTGCATATGATTTTCAGGTACCTTCATTCTTTATGCTGCAATCAATGCACTAGCTATATTATTTATAGTTGTAGTGGTGCCAGAAACCAAGGGTAAAAGCCTGGAACAATTACAAGCAGCCATTAACTCGTAGGAAGCTGGAGTTTTGTAATTTGCAGTGTCTGGTGGGGAAAAAAAAATGCAGTTTGATGATTTAATCACTAGCCATATTATTTATTGTTGCTTTGCTTCTGTATTAATGATTAAATTCGTTCTCAAGTTTTACAGTTCACACTGGTTGTCTTAATGTCAATGATTCGTGAAATAAACTCCAAGGCAGCAATGTAGAATCTGCAGTTGCACTTTATCTCCAATAAAAGAGAGAGGAAAAAAGACTCATTTTATTGCATTCTGAGAACTCAAATATATTGAAATGATATATGGTTTACAAGTAATAGATTTACAAGGTAAACATAACCACCAAAAGAATAAATGTAGAATGTTTTTTTCACCTTACTGCAGTTGACAAAGAATTTCAAAAGCTCGCTAAACATAACGTTTAATAACCTCCTGAAAACATGTATTAACTAGTATAACCCAAACGACTAATATTTCAATTACAAATATCTATATGTAATAAGTTTGAGATCAACAATCCTCAGCAGAGTTGAATTTCAAACAGAACTTAGGCGCAAGTGATTTTGTTATTGTTGTGCAATAAAGATTGAAGTTTCACCGTAGGAATGTATACTAAACTTTAACATTGACCTTTACTGCATGAATTATCAAGGTAAAATTCTAATTTAAAGTGAAAAACAACATCCAAAGCATTTATAATCTTACACCTAAGTTTCGTCTTTGAATTTCTTTCAATTTCAGATGGTGTAGATACAAAGGTATTGCTTGAAAGTCCAATTCACAGCACATTATTAACTATCCAATGATACTGTTACAAAAGCTAATTTTTCCAGGAGTTTGACAACTTCCTGATTCCGAATAATCTTGGGGGGTTTATATTGACTAGCTGATGCTCCATTCTTGATGGCTAAAGCTAATAACTGATCAAAAGCTCCATGCCTTAGGATGAATATTAGTAACTTCCCCAGCTCACCTTTACCCCTCTGCACCTTGTACAAAGCTCCCAAACCAGTCTCGAGAGATGAAATACAATTTCTAAAAGTTATAACTGATTCCTCCAGTTTATCCTCCAGAAAACTAGATTCCTCTTGGACTTCTATAAATACCTTCAACTGCTTTGGCCTTGACTCCTGGTCCAAGAAACTTGCAAACTCAACAATCTCAATTCTCATAGCACCACTAAGTGCACGTTGAAAATTTTCAACTGCTGAAATTAAGTCTCTCTCTGTCAGAATCTCAGCCGGAGTTTTAGGTGCTCTCATCACATATTCCACAAGTGGAGATGAATTATAGAAACCAACAACTCTCACTATATCACCCAAACGGTAGCGATAAAATCCTCTATAAGTTGTAACAACCACTTCATACATCTTCCCAACCTCTACAGCGCTGAGGTCCACTGTTTCTTTGCTAACATCATTGTCCTCATCCATGCTAAATGGAAGAAACTCAAAATAAGCAGCATTTGGAAGTATCACAAATTGTGTTGTCTCGGGGGGTTGCATTATGTCTAAATTTATACCCACACAGCACTCTGAAGCAAAGTAATCTCCTCCTAAAATAGGTACCTCTCCTGCATAATGCTTGAGCTTTTGGTAGTACTGCTTCATGCTTCCAGTGGTAACACACTTTATATAACGGATATTTGGCCACAATCTATACACAATTCCACCCCAGTTCTCACCTTCGCAGATTAATCTTATATGATCTGCCAATTCTGGATGAGGTCCACCAAGTAACTTAGTTACAGCTTCCCTCATTGGCACCTCTGAGATTTCGTCACTCGGAAACCCACGTTCAAGATCATCACACAGCTGCTCCCACTTGGACTTCAGAAGACCAAATGCTTTGATCAAACCTATGGAATAAGGGGTTGTAATTCCATCTATATAGTCACGATTCCTAAGGCCACAGAGAAGGTGACAGTACATTTGATGCTCAACATGAGATCCAAGAATCACTTCTGGGGGACTGGAAAGCGCAGCAAGTTGTTGAGGGGTCGCCTTACCACTTTGTAAAGGGTATGTAGAAGCAGCCATGACCTTCAAGCCACATTTAGTAGTAGTAATATTGTCAGCATAAAGAAAATATAGGATCTTGTTGACTTCAGGCCTTGGAGGAAATAGCCTGCATTGAGGTTCAAAAGTTAAAACTCATCTTGTTGAACAAACATAAGAATAAAATCCTTCAAATTTATCCAGAAATTAAGATTTACTTGATTAATTAACCTTTGAAGAACAGCAACACTGCCTCGGTGAGCAATAAAGGAGGCAGCTTTGGAAAGGGTTGAATCAAAGTAAGGGATCAATTTAGGTTTCATGGAGCTCGAGCTTGTTCCAGAGCTGAGGCAAAAACAAAGTCACATACTACAAAATTAAGACCCTCAATTATCTATCAACTTTAAGTGCCCAAAAAACATTAAAACATACAGAAACAAAAAGAAAACTCAGAAGTGTAAAGTAATTTTCATGGAAAAAGAAGAAGGGGACCTGTAGAAGAAGCAGAGGAGAGGATCAACAGAGAGAAAAGGGTCGTCTTTGCCATCGGCCATCTGGTTGATACACTCAACATAGTCTTGGTAGGAAGACAATGGAATGACACGTGTGTAAGTGGCAGGATCGAGAGGAAGAAGATGGTTCCCTTTGGATTGTAGATAGTGTACAGTGCCATTGTGAAGAAGGATTGAACGGAGAGTGTCCAACTGGTGATGTTGGGCGTTGTTGGTTAAGTCTTGAAGCTTCTGTATCAGTTCCTCGTCTGTCATCATGTTTTTCAGTCTTGTCTTGTGTTTTTCACACAACCCTTTTCCTCCATTGTATTGTTGGTGACTCAAAAATCAAAAATGAAAAATTGGGTTCAATTGGCGTTGTTTTCAGTACAAATAAACTACTATAATAATAATTTTTATATTTAAGTAACAGACTTTAATATGTTATTATTTTTTATAAATACAGCATATTTTATAATATATTTTTATAATTATTTTTAATATTTAATCTTTAAAATATTAAAAAGTTATTATTTAGTCTTGCCGGCTCTACCGCTTTACCACGTAACACTATTTATTATTTAATTTTATAATATTTTATTATTTAAAATTAATATTAATAAATAATTTTTTACATATTTTATATATTTATAAAAAAGTTTATTCTTTTTTTATTTCCCTTATCCATATTTTTATAATATTTTTTATATTTTATTTATTCTATTTTTTTTATCTCTTTTAATTGTAGAAAAGATTTGGGCAAATTTATTATAATATTGTAAATTAAAAAATAATTTATTATTTTATAGCAAATCTGAAACAATTTCTCAATCTGGGGTTTTTTTGCCACGTGGCCAAATTTTCGCCAAACGGCTGGCGAAAGTAATTAATTTTTGAATTTTTTAATATCTATTTCGTCACAAAAAGTACGAAATATGACTTCTTAGAGCAGTTAATTTAAAACCGCTCTCAGTAGTAATTTTAGAGAGCGGTTCATATATGAACTGCTCTGAAATTTCATTATTAGAGAGCGGTTCCATTTGAACCGCTCTTAGAAGTACATATTAGAGAGCGGTTTCATTTGAACCGCTCTCTTAAATTTAAAATGAACAGCTGGGGAGATTTTGATACACGTGGCAACATCTGAGATGATTCGCGCTGCTACTGGCGAAAGTTTATTTCGCCCTGCAGTTAGCGAAACCGACGTCCTTCTTCCCTTTTCTCCGTCTCTGCTCCTCTATCATCGTCCTCCAGGCAGAAGTTTCAAAATTTGTTTTGATTTGCTGTGAAGAATCAAATACTGTTACGAATTTAAGAGGTATGGAACTATAATATGCATTTATATATTATTTTTAGTTTGATTTTGTTAATTAGAAAATCTGATAATAATATTGTAATTTTTTTAAACTCTACGTATGTAAGTGATTTGATAATTAAGTGGGGGTGAGTGAAGAATTTGCTGAAAGTTTATTAAAGGTTAGTAAAAAAGAATTTAAAAATTAAATAGTTTTTTATTTATTTATATATAGATTAATGTGTTTTTAGAAAAAATGAAATGTGATATAGTTAATAAAAATATAAAATTATAATTAATTGTTAAGAAGATATGTTAAATTAAGATTTATAAAATTTGTTTACAGGAATTATTATAAATATTTAAATTAGAAAAATGAAAAAATAAAAATATGTTTACAGAAATTAAGATTTATAAAATTTGTTTACAGGAATTATTATATAATTTATATGATTATAAACTAAATGTAATATATGTAAATTTAAATTAGAAAAATGAAAAAATAAAAATTTAATTTAATTTTATGCTAGTAATTAGAGTTTTGTATTTATATATTTTGCAATTCGGTTGGCGAAATTCCTTTACCGTCTGAAGACACGTGTCAACATGCAATTGGTTGTATATACCTAAGAGAGCGGTTCTCGCAGGACCGCTCTCTAATATGTACTTCTAAGAGCAGTTCAAAAGGAACCGCTCTCTACAATAGAATACTGAGAGCGGTTCAAAAGACCTATGAGAGCGGTTTTAAATTAACCGCTTTAAGAAGTCATATTTTATACTTTTTGTGGTGAAATAAATATTAAAAAATTTAAAAATTAATTACTTTCCCCAGCCGTTTAGTGAAAATTTGGCCACATGGCAAAAAACCCTAAATTAAGAAATTGTTTCAAATTTGCTATAAAATAATAAATTATTTTTTAATTTACAATATTATAATAAACTTGCCAAAGATTTGTATAAATAAGATTTCTCCTTCTAAATTTGTCATGTGAAATACGGAATGCATCTTTTGGTAGCAAGCAATCACTTTTTTGTAGAATTGTCGTGCATTTATGGACTTCGACAACTGAGAGTAGCAAGAAATCACTCCCATAGATTTATGACTTAGTAATCAAATCAAAAGCTATACAAATCCAATAAATTAGTAAAAATGTTTTAACACATTAATCTCACTGTTAACTTTCATATTCTTCGCAATCTTTTGAAGAACACTATACAAAACACAATGAGGAAGCTGGAAGCTGGAACAAAACCAACTGCCCCATCTCCAAAACTATGATCGTGTTAATCTAAAAGGAGGTGGAAAGAAAATAATTCAATCTATATCTCCAGTGTCAGTTTTCCATATACAATTTGATGGAGTTGATTGCTTTATTCTTACAAATTTTTGTCTTGGTTGTCGCTGCTTCTTTATCATATTTTCTTGAGGACTGTTACTTACTTTTACCACATCAACTTTCACTATGTGATGATCTGAAGTCCCTTTGGAAGAAAGGACTAAATAGGACCCAGGAACGAATTTATATGGAGAATCTGAAGATGATAATATGTAATCTACCCGAGTTCCATACTTACATGTCCCTTGGACACCTGCATAATATTTATAACTTTTAAGAAAATTTGTATAAGAAAAAGTTGAAATTTCAATAACCAAAGAATTAAAATGTACTTTCATAAAATAAAAGATTGAGAGATTGGTGCGATACTTTGGCCTTTGGCAACCATGACAACAGACTCACATTCCCCTGCAAAGTCCTTAGCATCTGTGTAGTCTCTGCTTTTTAGATATTTCATCACTTCAACCTTTGGTGTTGGCTTTCCCATCTCTTCATAGTACTGGACACAAATGCACCAACTGATAGAAATTAATTATTCTTTACATTAAAAAACTAAGAGTTTAATTTTAGTTTATTGTCTATGTACAAATTTGTATATCGATAACTACAAAAATGAATGATTTTTATTGATATGGCAATCGAGAGTTGAGTCACAATATAAAAAAACTTTACACTTACTTAAAAAATTAAATAGAGAAAAACAAATATATTGAGGTTACGTTGGATATACCTTAACAATATCTGTCCATCTTTCTTGGGAATAATCTGATTCATCTAATGAATTAAGGCCTCCAGCTAAAATGTGCGGTTCATCATTAGATTGAATTATTGCATTTATCTGCTTCATCCGCCAATTCTCATCAAGATGATCAAGGTGGGTACTGTAAAAGTTGAATTCACCTGCTTGGGGCACATCGATAGTGGCCTTGAGAACATTCCTGTTGTCATGTAATTACAATTTGTTGCTTGTCACATTCACCATTGTTGCTCAGTCATTCTCTAACACCCGCTGTTTCCTAAGACATTTCCTTTTATTGTATATTATTTTCACAGGCTGGATTTCCACTAATACTATTTCCATAATCATTTGCAAGAAATACCTTGGTAGTAAAGTAAGACAAACTTCTTACATTTAATTATTATCAAGTTGAGCAAGAACAGTGATATAACATTCGTACTCTCCTAGAGTCTCCTTCAAAATCAGACAAAATGGACGTCTAACTGTTTCTTGAAACCTCAGCATTATTTAGTTTTTGCAATAAATATTCCAAGGTCATGACAAACTGTTCCTTCATGGCATCATACAAATTTACTTGATATCCAACCTAAAATTAGTTTATGATTTTATTAACATTATTTTTTATAATTAATTTCAAAAGGTTAAATTTGACAAATTTTTATTAAAAATAAAAATATATTTTAAAAATGGATATAATTTTCAAGAATATATAGATGAAAACAATTATTTATGCATATTTTACAAAACCCACAAAATCTAATAAAAATAAAGTTGAGGAAAAAAATCTTCAGTAGAGAAAAAGCTGTAGAAATTAATTAAAAGTTAAAAATTTTTTTTTTTTATAATCTACAATGCATCTTAACATAAATTTTTATAAAAAAAAGTTTTAATTTCTTAAACAGTATTCTGATAGCAGTGCAGGACCCTAAAATATTTAATGAATTGGTCTTGAGTGAATAAGTAATGATCAAATCATCTTAAATTTCTGGAGAAGAATGTTGATGAAAACTTGTAAAGTGGTAATGAATTACCTGAAATCGGTGTGATCGAAGAGTTTGTGTAGTTTCCAGCGTTTAATGGGCCACTTAGACAAAACGGCGTTGCCGTATTGAGGTGCCCAGCTTTCAGCGAAGACGTAGTTCATGCCAAGAGCACGAGCCAAATCCGACAAAGGCTTCATCTCATTCTCTTCATCGGCTTTCACATCTTGCAGACCCAAAACGTCGGCGTTTAACTCTCTCAGAACTTCAACCACCGTTCTTCTCTGTCTCTCTCTCTCTGCTCCTCCCTCCACCATTCTCCACCCTTTTCTCTCGTGTTCCGAGAAACTCCACGATTGCCGCACCGATATCTCGTTCTCCGGTAAATTTATCGACACTCTCAATTTCGACCTACCGTTCACCGGAGATTGCGTTTGCTTCAGAATGCTTCTCGGTCCTTCCTGTGTTGACTTTGGCCTTCCCAGGCTCTCTTCCCACGTGACGCTTTTCTCTGCTTCAGGAAGCGCCGGTGCCATGAAGAAGAGTGCTGCGTTGAACGTTGCGATTCGTATTGGTTTGGGAGATGCAGGTTCGGTAGTTGGGTCGTATTGAGGTTTGGGGAGGGTCTTGCCGAACCTCTTGATGAGTAGCTTGGATTTGGAACGACGCCGTCGTGGCCAGCGAATACGAGAACAAAAATGAGTGAGATTGTTGTTGAGGAGTTTGAGGAAGATGGAGAAGTGGAAGTGGTTGTGGGAATGAGAAAGAACAGGTTCTTGCTCCATCAGAATAATTTGAAGTTTTCAACTCTTTCTTGTGCTACCTGAAAGCATGGTTTTAAATTTTAAGGTGTGAAGAGAGTAGTTGCAAGTTTTGTTGGTGGGTTCGTGGAAATGAGTTGGTGACATTTGGCAATAGCTTTATTTATTTATTTATTCTTTCCTAATGAAATCAGTGATAAGAGAAGTTTAGTTTATTTTTGGGATGAAGGCGACATTATTAAGCTGAAAACAAAATAAAGATAGGTGGGACTAGAACATGCCATATTGCCATTGTCAGGCCCCAACTGCTCCAGAAATCAAAAGATAACACCATCACACTGTCGTTTAGCCTTCCATCGAAGCAACGTTACTTAACACACTCTTATTTTTACGTATATAATTGTATATAGATTATAAGCAAATCATCAATATCTAGTTTTATTAAGATAATGGAACAAACCAATTCACGAAAAGCATATAATATATAACAAGTAGCAAGTTATGCCCATAGACTTCGCATTGCACTCATTTTTTATGCAGACTTTTTCTGATCAAATTTAAAAAATTAAAATTTATTCGGATGCTAAATTGAATTATCCAAATCCTGAGTTTTAAGGGATATTTTTAGGGAGGTTCACTCAATCGGCTCATTTATCAACGTGCAAGTGAATTCTTATTTGGAACGCCACGTCACATGAAACCCGGCGTACCCCTCTCCCATGACCATTATAAACCAAAGAATTAGGAGTGCTGACAAGTGAGATTTTCTATGATAAAACACCATCAACGTTTGTTGGAATGGGGACCTCACCCTCAACTAATCACCTTCCTGTTTGCGGTCTTCAGCATTTTTCATATAACATGGCTTTAATTTGTCTTTTCTTGTTTGGTTTCATCAGAAGATAAGTAGTTATAAATAAATACATACAGGTATTCAGTACTTCTATTGAGAAAAAGATAATTAACCTTTCCTAAAAGAAGGTGCTAGCTATAAGAAAAACAATAGATAATGTAGGCTCTAGTAAGTTATGCTTCTTACGTTTTTCATTCATGACATCAGATATTAATCTCTATTTTTATTATTTATGATGCTATTGACTTTGCCCATACAATACCAATTCTCCAATTGTTACAGCCTTACAGGGTAAATGCTCCACACCTGGTACAAGATATATATCGGAGAAAAGATAAAATATGAATTACCAACATGAATCAAATGACGTGAAGTTGTTTAGTTTCAATTTTACTACAACTTCAATAATTTAACTTACAATTTCGAATTGGATTCCATGTGAATAGAGGACGCTTGTGGTTTTACTAATTGGGATTTGATACCGCTGATGATAATTGTTTTAAGTGAAAAGGAAAGACAGGAACCGGGGTCTTTTGGCAATGAAAATGAGTGGCTAAACAAGCCCATAGTATATGTCAGTGGGAATAACATAGTAGAAATATTTTTTATGAGACGGGAAACCAAAATCGAAATGTCGACAAATAGTGCCCATTTAAAATCAACCTTTTAAAAATAAAGATTAGGTAAAGTAATATATATTTATTGCTATGAACTAATATGTGGGTCTAGGTGGATTTGATGTGTCAAATAAGATGCCAAATGCATAAATTGGGTCTTTGAAACTCAGGAAATCATTGCACATTGACAAATTTTTTATTCTTAAAACCAAGTTATGGTTCTGGCCGTTGGAAGTTCCTTTCACTATAACTATATATAGGAGACCATTTCATATTCATCTGACAATGCTAGAATATTTAAGATGCGTGAGTAATCTTGTAAACTAATAATATTAACTATTTTAAAGAAGTACGTGTTGTCCAATTTAACGTTATTGAACTTCGATACTTACGCTTTTGGTATCCTTTTCCCATTCTCTTACACGTCCTTTCTTATACATAATTTTAGTGCGAAATAAATAAATTAAAGAAAGTTAGGGCGTTTTACACAAGGACCCTTGCTTTTTATCCAAAGCTAGTAGTTTCAATGCCAAAATAAGATATTCTCTGGGAAGAGAATCTCTGTGTAAAGGGTATTTAGACATACAACAGTAGGCTGTGAATGAGCTGGGCTAAACATGCATTATTAGAGAACGTGCATGGTTCAGTAGGTGTGCCCTACATAAATAATATAGCCCAATGTTTGGCTTATACAGTTGCAATTTAGCGTTTTTAAAACGGACACTCCTTTTATCAGAGCTCCTCAATGAAAGATAGCCATAATTATAATTCAAAATTTAATGTTACAAGAATAAGAGATGAAATATTCTTCTAGATTTAGTGAACTGAACAGATACAATTCATTCATTGTCTCAATGATTGTTCGTTCTGAAAGGGAATGCTAAATTATTTGCTGAAATTTTATCTTTTTTCTTGAGCTGAAACTAAAGACAGGTAGTTGAGCACCCCAAGTTGACACATCATTCGTAGGGTTAGCTAATAACCCTATCCGAATCAAAGCCAGAGCTTTTGTTGTTGGAAGATGGTTCGATATTAACATCTGACTACGTAAATTGCTTAGTGCTCTCAAAACATCAATAATAATGCATAGTCGTTAAAGAGGGCCATTAATTAATGCATAAACCTAATTGAAGCCCACCAGGGCCACAACACTAAAACTATATTACTACTTGTGTGTTCAAGAGTCTCAAATTTACACCCCTGCACCCTTCAATTTAGTACGAGTTTCCCATTATTGTCTAAATGTCTAATATAGGTCCATTATACAATGATACCCAAACTGAACGTGGTATGTGTATGTAACCCTTCTTAGTAAACACCTTGAACTGGATGGGTCCAAAGGTCTGGAGAGCATTTCATCGTTGAATTTTACTACAGTTATCATGAATAATGAATCCACCTTTGCTTTTCCACCAAAACTGATTTAAAATGAAAAACAAAAGAACTCGTCGACAGCAGGGTTCGAACCTGCGCGGGCGAAGCCCAACAGATTTCAAGTCTGTCTCCTTAACCACTCGGACATATCGACTTTGTTGATATTCAATGCTTGTTATTATCTCTGAAAATATTTTCTTAATCCTTATAAAATTTTTATTTAATTTTAATTTATAAAAATATAAAGATTACATAGTTTTAACTTTTTATTAAATATAAATATGACTTTTTAATAGTTAATAATTTTTCTAAGCCTAACTTTTATAATATTCTTACTGTAAATCGAGAAACTGGTGTATTAAGCTTTGGATTGAGTGGCATCATCGATTATAATATTCTCGCTGCAAGATAATTAATAGTAATATGTGCTGCTGTCTCTTTTTTCCACTTGTAATTACTGAGTGTCGACGACAATGTTAATATATGTTGTTGGACAAAATCACTTAATTTTCTTTATATTGTGCATAAACAGTAAATTCGATTACATCATACTAATCAGAAGAAACTTTTTAAGAGAAGTCATTTGAGGAGTACAATCTGTCTAAGAAACATGACGCACACACCATAATTATCTAATGAGTAATTATACAAAAATATATTAAAAATTATATGTATATATCATTAAACCTTTTTAACTTAAGCAAACGTATTTTATTATTATTTATTATTTTTATAAATAATTGTCAAACAATTAGTTTTCTGATACTTTTTTAAATACTTAAATAAAATTAATAAAAACTTAATTTTTTCAAAGAGAAGGAAACATATTTCCACAAACATATTTGATCATTAATTTAAAATTTACAAGCCCATGCAACGAGTAAAAAGTGAAGTACTGTTTGGTGTAAAATTAAATAAAACCAATTTTAATAAATCTGATTTCAATCGTTAAATATTATTGAAATATGTGATTAAATTAATTTAAATCATCTATTTTTATTAAAAAGAATACGAAAATTATTTTGTAAATTAAAACAAAATGGCGAAATAAGTAAATTGAGACCGTGGAGTTCAACCGGGTTCGTGGACGTTGTCGTTTAGACGTTATTTGCTTTGCTGCGTTCCAATTCCACCTCACGTTCCTTATCTTCCATCTTCTCAATTCTCATCGTCGTCGAGTTTCAGTTTCCGATGAGAACGTGATTTCAAAACCCCCAAAAGATGAACACATTGATCTCACCTGTTTCCACAAATTGTTACCTTTCTGGGGTCCCTTACCCTTTTGTCTCTTCGGTCCTAAACACCACAAAGCTTCCAAAGTCGATTACTACCAACTTCTTATCACACTCTCTGGTTCGCGGCACACTCTCTGCACGTGCCACTTCCGATGAACTAGACACGCAAACAGTAGATGAGGAACTTGCAGAGGAGATGAAAGTGGAACAGAACAACGATAGAACATCCACTTTTTCTGCTCCAATAGACAAGGAACTTAAAAAGGTTACTTCCCAGTACTGGATCATCCTTCAATTCCAATTCAATTCAGATTTAAAGGATGTCCATTTCGTTAAAAACCTTGCTTTCTTAGAAATTCGCTTAAAAAAAGTTTCTGTTGTGGCATGTTCTGAATTTTCTTTTTTTATGTGACAGGTTGCTCAGAAGACTGCTGCCACCTTTGCACCAAGGGCTTCTACGGCTACAAAAAATCCTGCAGTACCAGGAACAGCCTTGTACAGTGTTTTTGAGGTTCAAGGGTATGCATCAATGTTGTTAGGTGGAGCTTTGTCCTTTAATCTCATATTCCCTTCGAACGAACCCGACATTTGGAGATTAATGGGAATGTGGTCCATTTGGATGTTCAGTAAGTGTTTACTTGCCAACTTCGTTCTGAATTGAATGTTGCGAAAGAACAAGTGCTTGCTACTTTATGCTTTGCTAGTTACCATTCTGTAGGAAATTTTGCATTTCTGAGAAGAGTAATACTATATCCTCCTACCGTATGTTTCCACTATTCCTTATAATTTCTTTATGAAATAAGTGTTATATGGAAATATGAATGCATATAATGTCTTAAAAACATAAAATATATTCAATTCTTTCTTTATTTAGCAATTAGGAGGATTTAGAATCATTTTTCTGAGAAAGAGTAATAATACTTTCCTGTGAAACCAAATGCAGTTAGGATCCGTAATTTGTTCATGTCCTAATTGCTATGATTCTTTAGTTGATGGAAAAGAATTTATGATTATCAGAAAAAGCCTATTATCAGCATTCTTTGATAATGATGAATATAAATTCATTGTATGTGTGCAGCAATTCCTTCATTACGAGCTCGAGATTGCTCGAAGAATGAGAAAGAAGCTCTTAACTATCTTTTTCTACTCGTCCCTTTGCTCAATGTTGCAATTCCATTCTTTTGGAAGTCCTTTGCCGTTGTTTGGTCGGCAGATGTAATAGCCTTCTTTGGAATGTATGCGTGGAAGGTACTTATTATCCAAATTTGTTGTTAGCTTTGTTTTATTGTAACTTGTTGTCTGAAGCATCATGTCTCATGCAGTTTGGATGGCTTCAGAGAACGGATTAGGGAACCAAAACTTGGTAATTAACTGCTATTCAAAGCATGTTGGCTCTTCACTTTATCATGGATCCCAATTATATTACACACAGCAAAGTAGATGTAACATTCCTTGGAGCACTCCATGCTTCCGAACTTTAGGTTATATCGTGTTGAAGTTCTAGTAGCTTTTGCATCCACTAAGGGAGCAAGATACCATCATTACATTTTCCCTATAATCAAATGGAAAGTGCTATAGGTTCAGGAAAATGCTATAGGTTCTTAAAACAGTTTTGCACTTCGTAATTTTAAATTTCCTAATGTTATCAAGAACCTCCCAAAGATGAAATGTGATGTAGCCATGATATCTGTAACATATTTTCTTAACTGGATGAAAATTTAAGAAAATTGAGAAGATAGTTTTTTCTATTTGTTCCTGTTCAACAGAGAGTAAGTGCGAGAGAGCGTGTAAATTGAAGAAAGTTATATATAATACATTCAGTCTCGAATTAGGACTATTAATTCAAAGTTTGCAAATTACTTTAATTTCAATTATGGATAAATTCACCCTTTTTTATCATTTTATATTACTATCTCACTTTAATGAAGCTAAACTAGTAATATTACTTGTTCCACAAGACACTTGAATATTTGAGCCATTAATTTTTGCTATAATTTGGTTAAGACGACTGTGCAAAAGGATGATCCAGAAACAAACAAAAGACTACAAAAGAATAGAGACACGGGTTGGTAAGTGGCTACACTGAAAATAATGTGACTACCGGCCTTTCAAACAAACTATTCATCAAATCACCTTAAGTTGCAACACCTTGAACTAAAAAAGAAGCTTCAAGCTCCTTCAAACTATGGAGGAAATCCTACATTTTCAAAAATCAGATTCTGTTACTATAAGGTAATCTACTAACAACCATTTCAAAGCTAACTATGTCTACCAAAAGTAGAGAAAGGAGAGTGGATCTTGGAACAATATTGAAGTAAGACTTGCTACAGTTGCAACGGTTTCTTTCCACTGCTTTATCCCTTGGCAAAAGAGCAAAGGAATAATAAAGCTTATAAACTGGCTTTATAATCACAAGTTCACAATCTACCGCTTCTTTTTATTTGAGCTTCTCCTTTCTGTCTCCTTTTCGGCAACCAGAACACAGAACTCAGAACCAAGCATCTCGTGTATATCAAGATTCAGAGAAAGGCTTAGATCAATAATTCCCTTGATTATTTCCAGTGTAATGTTAAAGCCCAACGTTGATAATACTCTAACTGCATTAGCAGCCCTGCATATGTACTTTCTCGTCTCCAATGTTGTGTAATTTTTCTCTTGTTCTTCAAGACTCGAGGAATTTTTATTTGGCAATAAAACTTGATGATCAGATTGGTTCACTTGATCTTCTACCAAGTCATCTTTGGCTTCAATATGTTCCCCAACCCATATGAATCCATTACACCCGAGTATCAAATCAATACCATACTGCTCTAGATGATGGAAATGTTGTTTTTGTCTCTTCACTAAATAAGGAGGTACAGTAAGCAGTTGACCTCTATTAAGCTGTCATACAACTGAGAGCCATTAGTAATAGTAAAAGACTTAAGAATATTATCCGAAAACATTTTAAGCAATCAGAAGTCCGAACATATTACATGCCATCTTATATTGTCCCCGTAAGTTGACAACCAAAATTTTATTTTACTTCATTCTAGGATTTTTGCCTAACATCTAAAGCATAAACATATTTGTAAGCAACAATACCCATCTCATATAGAATTTTCCTTTTCTCCTACTGTCCGTACTTTATGTAACTGGCTGACACTTTTTGGGGGAAAAGCAGAAGCAAGTAAAAAAAATTGTAACCGAGTTACAAGGATTTTCAAGACTACAAACCTTTCCATATTTCTGACTTCTTGCCTGAAGGTGTAAGCCATCATGCTGGAAACCACGAACTTCAGCCTGTGGACGTAAATAATTCAGGAAACTAAACTGTTGTTTCCTTCATCTAATGTCAGTAATTTATTACATAATTCAATTACTTACACAAACTACATCCTTCTCCTCAAAAATACAGCGCATATTCAGTTCATCTACAGCTGTCCTCCGCCTCTAGCAGTGAAGAGAATATTTTTCAATAAGGGGATTCCAAGATTAATAAGGACAGAAAAGTCAACGTACGATAAAGATGAAAACAAAATGGCAAGAAATCCGACGGTGTGCTTTCAGAACCAAATGTAATTGTGTATGATACTTCTTTCTGTATATATCAAAACTTTGAAGGACTTAACTGTTTAATTGTTTTGCTAATAGCCTAATAGGCAATTACGTCCCAGACCTTGATTTACTGATTTCTTGAGCACCATTTCTTCCAAGATTAGGGTTTCTGTACCCAAACTTAAAAAGGTTATCAATTTATTCACTGCATGAGGAAAGACTTACATGTACCACCCGCAAATATAGAATCACACAGAATATACAACTCGGGTCATAAATATTTCTTGCAGTCACAATATTATCAGTATTGCACCAAAATCCAAATGATCAAAATTAACACTGGCTCTGCACCTAAAAGCTGCCCAAAAGCTCCAGCCCTAACCCTATCCCAAGACAACTGCAAGATATCTCAGTATCAATGCCCCACCAATATTAAATACATTAAATAACCATACTAACTACAAACTGCTTTTAACCTTCGATAGCAAATATTACATTGTACAATGATAGGAAGTAGAAGTTTTACAGCAGAAACTTCTAAATACACATCTGCTTCCGGTTCATCCATAATTCCACCCAACATTAACATGATGCCTTGGCTACAAAAAGCTATGTCAGCAATTTGACACAGCTAAAAACCCCATCAATACTTTCAATTCTATCAAAATTAAGCAAGATTATCATTTACTTAGGGGCTATGTTTGGATGATCTTTGAAAACTAGTACTTTTATAATTACAATAGAGTTTTTTTTTTTTTTTCAAAAGATACTGTTCCTAGACAAATGCAGTGAAACTTTTTGAAATAAAATAAAACCAGATTAATTAACATAAATTTGTTAAACATGTTTTCATTCAAAAGAAAGATCGTAGAAAAAATAAAACACAAGCAAATGGGCCTACATTTTCTAAAAGAAAGGTGCACAAGCTATATTGATTACCGATACTCTTCTTTCTAATCTTAAAGAATCACAAGACATCCCCAAAGGAGTTACGAAATACCTGAACACCATCAGGCATATTCATAGAAGAAAGCATCAACACTGCATTTTGACTGTAATTTATCTCCAATCTCCAACGCTTCTGAGCAACCTACACAATAATCAGTAAGATGACAGGAGCAAGAGAAGAGCAATAAGCATATCAGTAAAATTTTCAAACAAACGATTGAAACTGTTAATTTACCTCAACAACACGCCCTATAACGATGTCACCAACCTCAGGCTTGTACCTGCGATTCACCACATTCCATTAACAATTATAATAACAAAAATTCAAATAAGTCGAGAAGTTAAGAAGGAAGACTACCTGGAGCGTAACGCGCGGACATAGACGAGTTTGTTGACGCGCTCGACGACGCCGCAAACAGTGGCAACGACTTCGCCGTTAAGGTCAGCGGTTCCATGACCCTTTAAGACGCCGTCTTCGTGGTTGACGGAGATGGAATCGGCAACAGTTACAGAAGCATCGGAGTTCACCTTGGATGAGAGAGACTCAAGCAGTTCTAGAGCCTTCTGAAGACGAACCTTCTGAGTTTGACTCAACGGTAACTGTATCCCTCTCATTGCTCCTTCACTATTCTGACCGTGCTACCACCACCATTTTCAGAACCTCTGTCTCTAATCTAACTTCGCAGTTTGGGCCTCGTAGTTCACCTCTAAATGGGCCTTCCTATAACAGGCTTTTAATTTTACTTTTCCATATCGGTATTACATTATAAAAAAGAATACTTCCCTAACCCACATTAATTTTTACTGTGTTGTGATGGTACTTGTTATATCTACTGATCAAAGGAACATATAACAAGATGCTTTTATTCCATAGTGATTTAAACTCTAACTACGGAATGTACATTAATAAACAGATAATTCTCAATTTTTTATACATTGTGAGTACTAATACTTTTAAAATTGAATTGGTCCTTAAACAAATAACTAAGGTTTGCCAGACAGAAAAGAGTACTGTAGTAGGTGATATATAACTTGGTTGAAAGTGTTACATAGGAAAGAGTTACAGTGTATTAAATTTAAGCATTAGCATTTAGCAGTGTAGTGCGAAAGGAATTGAAAGATCAAGCTTTGATTATTTATAAGGCCTTCGTTCTTCAGGGACCTGGAGAAGACAAGGATAATTCTTGGAGCAATAGCTTTTCCATTGGCATTGGTTGTGATGATGATATGATCTGCATCATCATTTGATTTCTAGGTGTACGATATCAAGATGTTTTATAAAATATTACTCTTATTAGTTTTTTTCATAAATGTATTAGAAAATATGAAGTTTCAAAAATAAAATTATATGAAATAATGAGTGTTATAAAAGTATAACTTATAAAATTTTATAAAAAAGAATAATATTTCATATAACTGATAAAAACGTATTTTATTCCTTTGAATAATAATATCTTACTTTTAAAAAATTTAATGGACCGAAAGTATCTCTTATAATTTGTTTGTATAAGTAAACAATAAACAAATGCTCCTTTGACTCTGGTTTCTTGACAGAAGTGTGTGGAGAGCATTGTGATAAAGCCTCATCCTCAACTTAGATTACGGGCTATTAGTTGCTGTATATCCCACGTGCACTATAGCTTCTTCCCCAAACATTCTCCATCTTAACCTCAGTCTAAAAATTAAATTTAAACAATTAATAATGATAAGAAGAAGAAGAAGAATTCAATTCTAATATCTGTCTCTGCATTGCACTCTCCACCGTTCCTCATGGATTTCTTTAAATCCGTTTTCTCTGACGACCCGGATCCTCCCGAATCCCAATCCGACAATGCGCACCGAAATGATTTGCCAGACGCACCGAGTAATGATTCCTTGCCGACCGAGCACCGATCCGATCCTTCCGGCACCGGTGCGTGGGACTTCGGCGGCCTATTGAAAACCCTGAGTTTGAAATCGGAATCAATTATCGAAACCTACCGTCGTGATCTTCAGGAATTCGGCACCGGTTTGAAGAAGGAAATTGAGGTTGCTCAGGGGTCTTTGGAATCGGTGGGCCACGCCATTGATCATTTAGGAAACACCGTGGTCAAAGGAACTGCTCAGATCATATCTCAGAGCAAGGATGCCATCCTCGATTCGGATAACGGAAACCACAAGAAAAGGCAAGGCGGCGAAAAGGGTTTGAGTTCGAAACGCTATTGTAGATTTGATTCGCAGGTTCGTGGCATCCAGGGTGACGTTAGTACTTACACGGAAGTGCCTGAGGATTTGGATGATTATAACAGGTGGAAATCGGAGGTTTCGTTGGAAGGGAAGAGTGACGAAATAGAGGGGATTCTTAGAGAGAATGAGACTATGGAGAGCGTTTACAAAAAGGTTGTTCCCAACACTGTTGATCGAGAAACGTTTTGGTTTAGGTATTATTATAAAGTTTATAAGCTTAAGAAAGCTGAGGATGTGAGGGCTAGGCTTGTGAAAAGAATGTCCAAGGAAGAGGAGGATTTGAGTTGGGATGTTGATGATGATGATGATGATGATGTTGATGAGGATGAGGATGAGCATGAGCATGTGGGTCATGGTAAACCGGAGCATGTGATAAAGAAGGGGGTTGGTGGTGAGAATTCTGAGTTGCAACGTGGTGGCTTTGATGATAGTGTGGTGGGAAAAAAGGCGATGAATGTGGAAGAGGTACATAACTCTGGTGAGGAGGGGTCTAAGGTAGAAAAGAGAGATGGTTTATTGCAAAGTAAGGAACTTGGTGACAAGATGGCTGAGTTTGCTGAAGAATCGAAGGTTGATAAGAGTTCAGGGGTTGTTCAGAAGATGGGTTATGGAAGCAAGGAAACTAGCAACGAAGTGGATAACACTAGGAATAAGAATAACTCTGCTGCAGATTCTGATAAGAAAGTGATAATGGAGAGGACGGATGACGCAGGAAAATCTGCAGCGGTTGCAAGTCAGCACTCGGTGCATGAGGAGGAGGAAGACCTTGAGTGGGATGAGATTGAGGATCTTAGTATAATTGATGAAAAGAAGGCAACTAGAACGGGCAGCCCAAGCAAAGTTGATTTGCGGAAGCGCCTGAATGCTGCACAAGAAGAAGAAGAAGAAGAAGAAGAAGACGACTTGAGTTGGGAAATTGAAG
Source organism: Abrus precatorius (assembly GCF_003935025.1). NCBI lineage: Eukaryota > Viridiplantae > Streptophyta > Magnoliopsida > Fabales > Fabaceae > Abrus > Abrus precatorius. Next base: position 9,319,014 of record NW_020874373.1, on the reverse strand, counting down.
ATGATGATGAGCCTGTTAAGGCGTGAGACATGTCATGCACTTTCTGTGATATATAGACGCAAGTGTGATTTTGATACGAAAATTAACATTCTCTCTTTGATTTTATATTTGTATAAATTTCTTAGAAGTGTCACCGTTCCACATTTTAAATGTATGAATGAAGAGCTACAGTTTTTATTGCCACGTCTCTTTAATTTTTATCAATTGTTTTAGATACACTTCTTGGGTGCTGTTGTCTCCCTTGCTGTTTTTTTTTGTTTGATAGCTCACGAATCGGATTATAATTATGGGTGGCCACTGGCCCCGTAAATTCGCCCATTTGGAATCAATTGGATATGGCTCCTACATGTGGAAATTTGTGTTTTAACTAATTGTTCCATTCAGTGCCAAATTTGTTTTAGTAGTGTTTTATTTAAACAATGAGATGAAGCTATACTATGCTTATTGCATAAAAAAATAGAAAAATTAACTAAACAACTCGTATATTTGATATATTGATCCTGAATAAGAGCTTGTAGAAAGATCCAGGATAAGTGAGTACTACAGAAGAAAACCTTCACTGGAAGCATTGAGCAATCCCTTTCTTTCAGTTGAAACTGTATCAACAGGTAATTACCATTACAGATACAACAACTTCCAAACCTTATTCCATTAGGTGAGGTTATTACCAAGATTACAGATAATTTATAAAAATCAAATTATTTCACAAGGACTGATCCTCACAACACATCAAAATGGAAAATTAAGTAGATGATCATAACCATGCATCCTCATGATGATTTGATTATCTAAAATGAAAATATAAATTATCATTCTTTTACAAAATTCTAACGCTGATATAATTCACATTCTTTATATTTGGAAGCTAGACTTCTCCAAAGCCCTTAAGCTGATTGGAACTCATAATAAACTACTGTATTGTAAATACTAGATTCTATGCTATCTATCTAAAAAGAAAGAGAGAAAAGTGGGAAAAAATGAATGAAACAAACTCTTCTAGCAGCACCTGGGCACGTTTGTACAACAAAATAAAATACTCCCAAGAGTCCAGGCCAAATAGCTGGAGGCGGGAAAACCACCTTTCTTGATTCACATTTCTTTAAACCCAAGGCTGCTTCGAGACTAGAATCATACCTATCCTTCAACAGTAATGCTGGGTTCAGAAGTGGACTCTCCCATGTGTGATTCGACTGGAGAAGGTAACGCCATAAGGCGTCCTTTTTGGGCACGCGGTGGAAGATGCCTCGCGTGTTTTCTGGATGCCCCTTTCCAAGGCAAGAAAACCCCCGTCCCACCCCGAGGTAGTTTGCGGGGGTTCACTGCCATAGGGCGCATAGGGGTTAGCATAACCATTGGAGCACTAAGTATTCCCCATTTGGGCATCATATCCATAGCCTCATAGCCACTTAGAGCTCCATTTGGCAAAGTAAATGGACTAGCAATGCCAGGTTGCCAAAGAGTCATCGCAGTTGTCATGGTTGGAGTTGGTGATTGACATTGATTAGAGTCTGGCCTCACTCTAAAAAAGGTGATGCTCACCCTTCTGTTAGGAGACGGACACATCACGTGCCTTGCCATGTCAGCACTGTTTCCTCTCATTACTAAAAGAGATCTGCAAGGTGTATCACCATCTAATCACGTATTGTAAAATACTACGATGTTATGGATCAAAAGAACACAATTGAAGGAATGCAAAACATAATAATAATAATAATAAATAACTAAAAATAATGGTTTGAATTAATGCTTAAAATGGGAAACTATCATCTCTTTTCTAAGACATATCAACGTTAAGGTGCCAATCCTGTCAATATGTGATGGCCATACGCCCTCTCAAAAGCTTTCAGACCGTTAATGTAAAAGAACCTAATACTTACTCAACAAGGAGAACTTAACCACTTTAAAATCATATTATATGAATGAGGAGAAAAAAAATAAGTGGAAAAATGAGCTTTCCGGGATCAGGGTGTAGACTTCCGAAGGACCTTCTGCAAAGGCTGACATTTTGAAACTAGGTGTCACTTCTGTAATCTACCAATTGATATTTTCAGGACATAAGATAAATTCTCCCCCAAAGTGTCTGCAAGTATATGTATTACAAAAATATACGGAAAACGGAAGCAATCTAACCAAATAATAGGGGAATTATATAAACTCGTAGTTTAATCCTCTAGAAAGGTTGTGCAGTTGCATTGCACATTATTAATTTACAAGCTGTCCAGTGGATGTTAAAGGTATTCTGCCTTTGCATCCAGCAATATGATTAGAATCTTAAAAATAAATGGAAGATTAAGACCACAGAGTATAAGTTGTTTAATATATACCCTCTCTTCAATGAGAGCATGAGTGGCCCCTTGTAGTTCCCATCATTTTCACTCATAAGAATACGTCCAAAAGCCATAGTTGATTCAGAGAGAAGAAGGGTGGATACAGGTTGGTCCAAATGCGGTGGTTTCAGGAATGGCTGAGAAAATTCCCCCTACAATTTATAAAATTGTATAGACATCGTTAAATGTTAGTCCATCGGATAAACAAATGCTCATAGTAACTTTCTAAGATCTAATACAGGACTAGGATATGGAAAGTAATCAGGAAAACACGAAATATATATACCTCTTCAAAAAAGTTGATGATACAACCGTTTGGCCTTTTATATTCTGGAATTAATTGCCATTGAATAAGATGATCAACGACACCATGGAGAAGTGCTGGAATTGGCTCTATATTGCCTGTGAACAGAAGGAAGGAAAAGGCTGAATTTCATACCATCCTTACATATATATACCAAATTACAGTTTTATTAAGGTGGATAAAGACTGTCAAATTATCAGATCCTTTTAATAATTTATCCTTACTTTTGGCATCGTCCTTTATCTGGCCAAAAATCGGAACACCCAACTGAATCAGCTCTCTCTTGTTCCCCTTCATTTGTTTGTTGAATAATATAAAAGTTTCACCTACATTTATTCAAGAAGACGTGGTTTATAACGTAAAATACTATAGACAATCGGACAACTTGCGATAATCATTATCTGTGTCTAACTCTAAACCTGTCTTGTGATGCACAACACTGTCAAGAAAGATAAAGTAAGCCCTAAAACACCCGATTTATCATTAGGGATGGCAAAGATCCTGATATTGATTGCATGTACTACATTGATTTATTAAATAAATTGAAAGAAATTTGTTTTCTGTTGTACAAGTTCCTAGTCTCAAAATTAAACCCACAAAAGTCATTATTAGACCATAAAAATAAATTGCAGCTGCCATATGTCTTCATATTTCATTTGTAACTGCAGATGACCAAGACGATTAAAAATCTAGAAATTAGCTTGAAGAAAGGAAATTAAATGTGAATACCCACACCAGATATAACAAGTTAATGGTGACTTACCTGAGAGTTCCCCGTTCTGGCCAGCAGCATGAATCTCATTTACAAAATCAGTCAGCTTGCAGATTTCTGATTCAGAAAAAACGTCCTCATACAACTTTAATCCTTTCACAACATTCACCTGCTAATTGCAGTCAATTGCAATCATCTGTCAATCAGCAATATCCAGCTGCTTCTTATTACAAAAACTAGTGATATCAGCTCTATGAATCCAGGCTTCTCTATTAAAAACAAATGTATTGACTATTGAGGATGTGAATGAAAGAACTTGCCATATGCCCCTTCACGGATTCCTTTGCTGTGAAACCTTTTGTCAGCTTTATCTGTGAAGAACGTGCTTCACATTCTTCATGATTGGAACATATATTACTATTCACCAAACATGGTTGCATTTCTTGAGATCCTGCATTACCAAACCAAAGAAAATCCATGCAATTTTTAACACTCAACAAAACAGGGGGAATGGATTTACTTATCTTTGCATTAAAATGCAACTCATTTTTATCCTAACCATCACATTTACTAGTATAGTAGAAAACAATTTATTACACACATCTTGGGTTGCCTCCTCTCAATCGAGTCCAGAGAAATTTGATTGTATAAATTTGTACTCGGACAACATGGGACTTCCATTGTTAGTTTGACCCCAAGCCTTTTATGGTTATTTTGTAATTTGATGGTTAGCGGAGAGTTGAGAGATTTCAGCAAGGGTAGCAATAAAGCAACCTTACCCTAAGCATTGTCATATCATAATCACTATTATGAGTTAGATTGTTAAACTGATATTTCACCATTTAACAACTGCTTTTTCTGTATGATTGAGAAACATTTGCCACCTTCCAACAAAGTAGCTATGGTTAGTCCTCCCCCTGTATTGCCAATAACATTGTCCCAAGCTCAGTCCAGTTAATAGTGACAAAATGGGCAGGCCAATGTAACAAACAAAAGTTGATTCGTTTGTTCCCCATAAGGGTATAAATGCAACCGGCTGCTCAAACATGTTTTGCTTTTTATCAAAAAAATGTTTTGCTTTTCTTTTTTCTCATAATTTATTCACTTTCTTTTTTTCAAGTACTACCCATTAGTCCATTCATTGGATCCTTCACCCATTAGCAGGAGGACGACAGTGTTGACTCGCCAACTTAGACATAAGGAAACTCAACACTGAACAGGGTGTTTCATAGGGAATAGCACCCAAAATGTCAAAACCCACCATTCAATCCCGTACCCGCACGTGGCACCATATCAGTAGATGGAACCACTCACGTGACACGTCAACAACAGCATCGTGCAACCGGCTCTGATCGTTCTGCTGACTGTAACAAGAATCATTGCACACATCTCTAGATGTTACTATAATTGTATTCTACAACCCAACTAACCGTATGCCGTAACACCAAAGCCACCCAAAACTTCTTTAAAAATCAAAGCACCTATTTGATTCACATTAATTTTCACATTCTCTTGCAGCTTCTGTAATATAGTAGTGTTACATTATGAAAACTATATAAGAAAATTTTATTTGAAAATATTTATTATACTTATATTTTACTAAAATAAATATATTTTTTAAATAAAAAAATTTATTTTTAGATATTTAAATTCAATCTCAAAAATTATAATTAAAAAAACTCTTAAATTATTTGACTGGGGGAAAAAGATTGAAAAAAAGTATTTTATAATTAATTTTGCTAAGTAATTAAAATAAAGATAAAAATAAAAATTATAATGTTTACTAAATAAGTATGCTTTTAGTGTAATTTTAATAAAAAAATTATTCATCAATTTTTATCTATATTCTTCAGGATAATAGAGAACAAAACTGTTTTATAATATATATATATATATATATATATATATATATATATAATATGATAAAAACTGACATAAAAAAAATCTTCACTCAAAATCAAGTAATGAAAATAAATTATCAAACATATTCGTTGCGTGCAATTATTTTAATAACATCGGCATTTATATAAAATCAAAAGTTACAAACACATATTAAAAGGAAAGGGTGGGGAAAAAAGAAACAACAATATTTGTGATGGTTTTGCTTCGCCAATAAAATGAGTGGAAACTATAGTCATGGAAATTTAAAAAATCAAAACGTTGAACGACGTCTGCGGTCTACCATTGCGCAACCGAAAATTGACTTCAATGCATAAACAAATTGGAAAACTAATTTTCATGCCAGATATCGGTTTGTTCGATTTCTTTGCGATACAGCGAGGAAAGAATATAACTGTTCCTAATAATAATTATTTTATAAAACTCGAATATTGTTAAAAAAAGAAAAGCAAACAGTTTGCTCCTACGAAGAGACACGCAGAAAAGCTATCGTCCTTCATGATTGAATCATTCGCCAAAAAAGAAATCCCCAATAAACAAAAACAAAAGAACAAAAAAAAGTGATCTCAAGCGAAACACAAATAACTAATCTGAAAATTAAAAAAGAAAAATAAAACAACTAAGCCGTTAACAGAGCCTTTCAATTGCCCGGGAAAAGGAGGAAGAGAAAAAAGACCGAATCGATTCCCAACTTTCAAGTGAAACAGTATCGGAAAATATAGATTAAAAGTGAATCTTCAATGATATTGAAAAGAGAGAAAAACACGAAGATCACTGTGTAATTGATTATTACCTGAATCAGTAATCTCACTGTCCGGCGAATCACACTCCACCGTAGCTTCGTCGCCGCCGTTTTCAACACTCTCGGCAACATCCTTCTCCATTTTCCCTTTCTCGTCGAAGCTACTCTCACTTTTGGTGCCACCTGCGGGCTCGATTTTCTTCTCAGCGACTCTGCGAAGCTCGAGAGTGACGTCAGCAATGGAGTGATGCTTCTGCATCTGGATAACAGGGATCCAATTGAGTCGGCGGTGGTGGATAGCGGCGAAGGCGGCGTCGTAGTCGGAGGAGGAGGCAGCGAGGTGTGAGAGGTGAGCACAGAGTGCGTCGATGATGGCGTTGGCGGCGGCGAACTCGCCGCGGAACCAGGCGATAATGGCGTCCTTGGCGAAGGAGTCGGAGACGAGGAGCGGCGGCGGCACCATTGCTGGTGGATCGGTCCGCGATGCTGGGACAGCCGCCATGAACAGGGGAAGATGGTTCAGTGTGAAAATTCTGAGAGAAGACACAGAACAAAGAGAAAAGGAGAGAGAGAGAGGGGGGGGTTGTGATGTTATTGTTGCAACAATGGGTTCTTTCTTTTATTTTTTTGATTTTAAAACTTTAATTTTAGTTTGAGAAATGAGAAATGAGTCACATGCAAGGAAGGGCAGGGGAAGAAAGAGGAGAGGGATTTATTATGCAGTGGAAGAACCTTTCGTACACTTTTCAGTTCTCTCCCCCTTTCCTAACCATTTTTCTAAAGAGGCACCCCTCTTCATGTGCCCGCCCAAAATTGGAATTACAATGTTTTCTTACCTCTAATATTAGTAACTAATTAGTTATTACTTAAATTAACTTACTTTATACCAGGTTATTTTATTTTAATCATTATTTAAAATATTTTTAATATCCAATATTATTCATAATAATTTAATTAAATTCAAGTTGAATTACATAAATGAGCGATATCCAATTGATAGAGTTCCCCAGATAATAGACTGTAGCTAATTATGCTCAATTATCAACCCTCCAAGATAATAAGAATAAAGTTTGCAAAGCGGGTTATTTAACCCATTCAGATTAACCCATCGAGTAATAAATTTTAGCAAGTTAAACTAACATAATAATTATTTTATTTTATTTTATAAAAATGGGGATTAAAATGAATAAAGTTCAATTTTTTTAGTTTTTATGTGCCTAGTTTGTACTGGACTTATCATATCGAAAAAAAAAAATCAATTTAATTTAAATTTCAAACTTTAATTTTATCGAACTTCGAAACTCATTATACTGACTTTACATGAGAGGTAGGAACCATATATAAAAGTCATGTGAAATATTTTGTTACAAGAGTAACTACATAAGAATGTATATTTATTTTTTATTTAACTTCAAATAAATATTACTTCTTATAAAAAAAAAGTTGGTATCGAAAAAAAAATATCAAAAAATATCAATATTTAAAAAGGTTTTTATTTATGTAAATTATATTAATTCCAATTTTATTTTCTATTTTGGTACAAAAGTTTCAGAAAGCAATAACCACTGTTACGTTGATTCACAAATTACTTTTCCTGTTTGGTTATAAATATTCATTGCTTGCGAGTTCTGATGATAAATATTTATTAGTTATGTATTTTGATGTTAAATTACTAGTATTAAATGTCATAAAAAAGACCTTCTATTAATAAATACTTCAACACGTATTTTAAAAAATTAAAGTAATTATACTCCTTAATTTGGTGTGCGTTAATGTTTTTCTTCTGGAATAACGGTATACTATTACTACCTTTTTCTCCCTCGTCGTTCAGGTCTCAACATTATTCACAAATCACAAGCAATTGAGACCATTTTAGTTTTAGATTTTTACAACGACCGATAATTGACAATAATTTTAAATTATCTTTCTCTTAATATTTATAATTTTTCATTCATAAGTAATAAAATATAAATTTTATTCAGAATAAAAATAAACTTATTAAAAAATAATATATGAACATATATTCAAAGACACATGATAAAAAAATAATAAATTTTCTTATATAAAATTTAACATTATCAATGTATTAAATATTGTAACTTCTAATAACAAATATTTTATATAAATATTATGAAAAGGAACAAGTATACCTTTAATCTAAAATGTTGATTGTCCTTTTTAACGTATTTTTTTAAAATTATATTTTTTAATTAAAATTAATGATGATAATATTTAAATTAAAAAACTAAATAAAGAATAGCAATAAATACACGATAGTGGTAAGAGACATTTTCTATAAGAGGATTGATTTTTTTAATATATGTTTAAAGATATACAGTAATAAATTAATAAAAATATATTCACATTAACTTTTAAGAGTAGCATCTAACAATAATTATTATTTATTAAAAATATTATTTATTTCACTTTTATTATTTAAAAACAATCTTGAATTAATATTTTTTTATGAAAAATTACGACACCTAATATTATTAATGTATTACATACTGTAATTTTTAATAAAAAATGTTATATATAAAAAGTTTATATATATATATATATATATATATATATATATAAGAAATAATTAAATTACATTAGTAAAAATTGTACTTAATATTACATTATTAATAATTTATATAAAACATTTTTTTTGTCAATCTAATTTTTAAATTATAACTAAATATAAGATTGATTATATTGTTAAATTTTGTTAAAATTAAACAATTATAAAAATATAATTCAAGTATCATTTTTTTTTATAGATAGGTAGATAAATAGATAAGATTAATTTTAATGTATGTGAATAAAATATTAAATGATTTTGGATTGATTTGACAGTATATATATAATTTATATTATTAAAACTTTGAATCTATACGTTAATTTTATAATTAAATTATTTAATAAAAATTATTAAATAAAATAAAATTAAATATAACTTATGCTATAAAAATTAATTTTTATATAAATAATTTTTCTAATTCATTAATAATTTATATGAAATATTTTTTTATTTATACAACAATGTTTTTAATATGTAGTATTTTTTATTGAAAATAATAGTATTTAAAAATATTATTATCTTGAATTGTTATTGATAATAATAATAGAGTTTAACATTAAATTTATTTATTAAAAGAGGTTAGTTCGAGTAAAACGATTAAAAAAAATTTTAAGTAAGAGACTTACTCACTATATTCATGGGCATAACTTAAGTTAAATTTAAATTAAAACAGGTGAAAAAAATATTAAATTTATTTCGTAAGATTAAGTTTAATCATTTGAAAGTAAAAAAAAAGTTATTAGAAAGTATTATTTATATTAAAGTTATAAAAATATAATTCATGTTTATTTCTTGTAATAAAATTTTATTATTAATAATCATTTAAATTAATTTAAAAGTTAAAATATAATATTTGTATAAAAAAATTCTATATATAAATGATTATAACATGCAGCATTACGCATGTTACGAAAAAATGATATACTCACAGCTGAATAATTGGTACTTGGTTATAAGCTTTAGTTCCGAAGACGAGGACAGAGAATTAGAGGAGGGTGGAGAAGGGCAAAGGTGTAATTTGATAGGAAATTAACAGTTAATATAGTAATTAGCGAGTTGTGGAGGCCCCAAAAGAAATGAAAAGGTAGCAGTGTGGGACCCATCCCCTTGGCAATTGGAAGTAGAATAATAAATTGAGAGCATTGAAGTTGAAGGGGTATTGTGAGGTGCTGTTGTTGGGGGCCACTGAGAGCCTCTATCGTTGGTTGTGGCACTCCCACGACGAGGTAGGCTGAGGTGGGTCCCCCTCGCGCATGGTCGTAACTCACAAGGAACCCTTTGCATTATTGTTACTATGACTCACTCCGTCAGCCACTCCTTAACGTTTGTGTTGCCACTGTGCCGTGGACCTTGTGGGTGGCCGCGACGTCGTAATGCCCCAATTAGCCACGCTTAGTCCACCGGCTCGGCTTGGCTCAGATTCTAAAAGTGATTTTTCATTTCTTCATTTCTTTTCCCCGTTCAAGGGATTCTATTCTTTCGTGGGAAAAGGTTTGCTGCCCGTTATTCCCTTTGTATTGCTCATGGATAAGGACATAAAGTTGTCCAAATTATTTTCTGCGTCTTTATAATTTCATCGAATCTTAGGTTATCGTAAATTTATTTCGCTTTTCATATATTTCTTAAATTTCTAAATTTATGATTCACTCTTTATATTTTTAAAAATTACTACTTGTTAATTTTCAGATTGATTTAAAATATATATAATTTGAAATTTTCTACAAATGAGAGTTTATTTATAAAAAAGTAAAAATAAGTTTATCATAAATTTGGATAACAAATTTATGTAAATTAAGCATTTTATTCTCTAATTTAACATTTCTTGTTTCAATTTTTGTCTACGTGTGATTTAACCATTAATTAGTGAAACGAAATATAAAAAGATCAATAATGATCTAATTGTAAATATTACCAATGGTGTCACTGGTAGCAAGTAGTGTATTTATAGTTTATTTTCCTTCTCCATATGCAAAATATTCATTTAGATTATAAGAGTGATTAAACAAGCCAAGCCAAGTTCAATACTTAAAGTTTAAATTTAACTTGTATATACATATCATTAATTTGAATAATTTATTTAAATACTTTAAATTTAACATGATTTAAAAAATTAAACTCAATTTATTAACTTAATTATGATAATTATTTTTCTTTCATTAATTGACATTTTTTTAACTATTTTTATTTATTACTTTAGTGTTTAATATGTACTTTTATGTTAAAAAAAAGTAAACTGATAATAAAATATAATTTTGTATTTTTTAAAATGAGATTGGAGACAAAAACTTAAAAAATTATAACGATGGATTACTTTTTTTTTAAAAAGTTGTAACTTACTTAAAAGATGGTTTCTGGAAAAAAAAAAGTAGTAAGTATATGATGATAATAAAATAAATTTAATCTTTCAAGTAAATATACCAAATAAAAATATAATTATTTGAATGAAACATACATGTATATGTGTGGGCGAAAGAACAAGAGTTATTATTGTTAAATCTATGACACATAAGTTTGACTCTCTAAAAATAAAATATAACTTTAAGTTTATATTTATTTGATTAGCCAAATAAATAACCTTAGTATTGTATTTAATAAGTTAAATTTAATTAATTTATAAATATTTTACTTTATTTACATTTTTACTTTTAAAATTAATTTTTGTTAAAAAGTCAAGCTTTAGACTGCTTAAAAAGTCTCATCAACTTAATAGCTGGATTTATTTAAATAATATAGTTAACATAATAACGATGATGCATTAAATATTTATTATAATATTTTCAAATTGTATACTTGTTGATCCATTTTAAATCTCAAACATACTAGCCAGGGATCATTAATTTAACATTATATTTTTACCCATCTAGAAATGTTTACTACGCGTTTATAATAATTTTATAATTTATTTTAAACTGATGAAAATAGCATATTTTTTATTAGTTTATCTTGATTTATTTAAATAAATTTTATAATAAAAGGTATGATATAAATGTTTAATTTGGATAATTTTTTACATAAATCTTTATAAGATAGAGAAACTAATATAAAAAATAAAAAATTTCTCATAAATTAAAAATAACTTATTTTCTTAAAAATTTGGAGAAGATAAACCAAAATTGTTTTTTATTTATAAAGAAAGTCCTAAAATTTAAAGAAAATAAATAAATTTTAATTTTAATTTATAAAATAAGTTTAATTTCTTTTACTATTTAATGTTTAATTCCTATAAATATTTTTTGAGAAATTTATTCAAATTATCATATAATAATAAAATGGTTAAATTGAGTCTCAGACTCTCAGAAAGGATCACACCTTGTTCAATTATTTTTACTCTTACTCAAATGTGAATTTTATTATGTGACAAAAAACATACATTATCCGTTTTCATTATAGTTAAATTTTATAAATTAGTTAATATATTTCATAAAAATATCCTAAATATTTTGCTTTATAAATGAAGGTAAATTAATTAATAGTTGAAGATAGATTAACTACTACATAATTTAATACCGATAACTAAATAAGTCAAACATATCGCTTTCTCAAACAAACGCATGTTATAATGTATTATATTGATGGTTTAGATATTTTTTTTACAAAATATATACTTAAATTTATTAATTATACTAACCAAAATAAAAAAATATTCATATAAATAAAAATGAAAGAGATGTTAAAGAAATGGAGCAGAATGGGCAATTATCCGTATTCATATCCATATGTTTGTGACGGATATTTGTAGATATTTATATTAAACACATTTAAAAAATAAAAATGTCATATAATATTCTATGATATCTTATTATATTAATATTATATAATATAAATTCATTATATAACATTGTTATAAGTTAATATACTGTAAATAATACTATAAAATAAAACACAGTCCATTTTGTATAAAATATTACAATATTTAAATAAATTTAATACCCAATATATTTTATATGCATACATTTACCACGAGACAAACAATATAATATTTATCTTCAGTTATTTTATAAATATACAAATATCTTTTGCAAATATATTTGCAGATCTACCAATAGGGAAAATATTTCATTCCTAGATTAGACTTTAGAGCGTAATAAATTGTTTAGTTTCTGAAATATTTTTTGTTATTTTTAGGATTGTGTACAGAAAATACTGAAAAATAATGTTTTTATTGTTTTGTGTATAAATCTTAGAAAATATAAAATAAAATAAATTTAAACATAAAAATAGAAAACATTTTCAAATAGCAAACGGATCCTAAGCTTCATGTGTGCACCTGAAGGAAACAAAATTAACAGCGGGACCTGTGGGGTAGATATCTGATCATTTTTTTACCTTAATTTTGCATAATATTTTTAAAAGGTATTTTTTTTAAAATTTTTTTTTGAAAATACTCTAACTTCTATAAGTTAAACACTATTTTTTATAATCTTTAAAAATTATAATAAATAACATTAAAATAATCATGTGTCTTTTTCAGTTAATTAACATATTAAGAAATATTCACACGTTCTTTGCAATTCACTACTATTTTGAAGGTGAGTTTCAGTAGGGTGTTCACTGTGGATTATGTTCAATTTCTGGGCAAAACAACTCAATCCAAAGTTAACTGATTATATCTATAGTTTGGACCTCCTTAGCAGTGATGATGCAATAGATTAGTCAAATAGAAAGTCAACGATGAAAATTAAGAGTCAAAATATATTTAATGTACGCGTGCATGTGGGGGATAAAAATTAATCGATGATGAAATAGAGACTAGTCAAATGGAGTAGGTGCACAGTACACAGGCTTCAAAAGAAAAATGACTTACTAGTAATGTGCATGTCAATTGGGTATTGTTGAAATATAAAATTAGAAACCTCCCACCTGACCATAGCAAAACATTTCGAGGTATCTTCTTTATATCAAAACCAAAGAACGTAAACGAGAAAGCATTTACCAAGCATGCACCAAGTTTAATATTATTTTTTATATATTCATACTAATAATATAGATATTTAAAAATGATTTAAATAATGTGACAGTGACAATAGATAAGATACTGTTCTGAGATGGGAGCACTATTTGGTTCGAAATCCCATATGGACCATCAAAATAGGTAGAAGCGGCCATTGATCACCCTTTTTGGCATGAGCATTGCAAGTGCCCGGAAAAGATGCCTTGTTAGTTAGTCACAACCATTCATGCATAAAGTGGCATACTTTAATGTGCCTCTAAAAGATTTGCCCCTAAACAACATGGTAGCCATTGCCAATAGAAAAAGGAAGGAAGAAATAAGAGATAAAGGTAATGTTCATCAAAAGGTAAGAACTAAATTCAGAATACAACCATTATTTCTTTCTTTTCATTGTACTCTCTATTATAGTATCTCTTTTTTGCTAATCAGTTATGAGTTTTCACCTAAAAATATTCAATAATTAATTTAATTTCTTTTCTCCAAGAAATAAATCTGTAAAACAACTTAACGGAATAAAGTTGATAATTGCCATATACAAATTTAGAAAATGATCTTATCTTTTTCGAATGAAATGTTTTGATCAATGTGAAACACTTTAGAACTTATCCTAAGCATATATTTTTTAAAAAAACATATATAATAATTTAAGTTTGTAATACGATAACTTGTGACAGATAAATTATTCATATGTTCGGTGGACAAGTGTCGCAAAAATATGTTTTAAGTTAAATTCATCTATGCAAGTTGCAAGTTTTTAACCTGATGTAACTTTTAGGTTACGTTTAGAAGAGGAATTTTAAAATTTTAGAAATTATGAAAACAATAATAAGAGATATTAGAGTGGAAGTTAAGTGTAAAAAATATTATGAATGATAAATATAAAAAATTAAAAATAATAGAGATAAATTTAAATTCTCTCTAAAACAAGTCATTTATTTGTTTATTTTATATAAAATTTTGTAGTATTTTAAAATTATTTTTTTTCCTATCAAACTACATAAATTACAAAAATTTCAAAATGTCTCATTTAAACACAACTTTAAATCTATACCTTAAATTTACTTATTTAATTAATATTATATATTTTTTAAAGCTTAATATATTTTAATTTTTTTTCCAAACCTATAACTATTTTATAATTAGGCTGTTAAAATTAGTTAAGAAATTTGTCTCTAGATAGATTGAACAACTTTGACATATATAATTTATAAATACTAATTATTGAACGAGTGAATTTATAGAAATGTTTTTAAATAAAAGTATTTTTAGTGAGTGTTATTAAACGAAAGTATTTATTATTGAATATGTAAGATAAATGATTAAATTTTTTCAGTGTAATACGTAATTTTAATTTGAATCTTAATAATAATTTTCTGTTAAATACTTAAATGAAGAGTTATTGTCTATATAAAAGAAAAGTATTTTAAGAATTAATATTACATTGTGTATTTATTTTGTTAATTAATATTATTTTAACTTTTTATATATTTTTAAAATTTTATTTAATATAATATAATATTGTTATAAGTGATTATAATATTTACTTTAAAATTTTTTATTAAATTTAAAAATAGACTTAATGGTAAAAAAAATACATATTATAAAAATATTATATCAAAATTCAATATAACAACAACAATAATATAAGCTTACATAATGATATTATTATTGTATCATTATTAATAATATAATTATATTTACTTAAATTAAATCAACTTGTTAAGCTTAATTTTTTAAAATGACTTAAAATATGACCTTTTGATCCAAGATAATTTTTTTTATATGAGTTAATTACGTCATATACTTTTAATGTAATTTATTTCCATCATCCCCTATAGGTGCTAATCATGTGTTGCTTGGCTATCTATATTTGTTTTTTAAAAAGGCAGATTAATATTTAAATTATCCTTTCATGTTGAAATTATTTGTAAGAATAAGACAAAATTAAAATTTACAAAATTCTTAGTAATTTTGTTAATTTTAGAGACTCATACGTGAAAGGACAAAGGAAATATGATTTTTACGAATTAAAAAATAACTTCTATATGATTAATAGTTTAATTACAAATAAAGAAACAATTTAACAACCAAAATTATAAATTATTGAAAAAGAAAAAGCCAAAAAAAAAAAGAATAAAAAAGGATCCAATGTAGTTGAGTTTGTTCTCATTTCTAGAAAGTTTCTACATTTTGAAGCTGGAAGCGGTTCGTCCAAGTCATTCACGGTGGCAATCAGCAGCCATTGACCTTTCTTGTGAAAGAAACATCTCCATCCACAGACTTTAATTCAATCCCTTCTGCTCCTCTTAAATATTCAAAACAAAATCAAATATTGTGTCTCAATTAAGTCCAATTCCAAATTAGTCATTGATATTTCAAATCGTGATCTATATAAATTTTTTTTTTACATGTTTTGAAAAGTATTATAATGAGTTTATACAATAAATAAAAAATAAAAACTCCACTTTTTTAAGCAAAGTTTCTGGTTGAATATTATAAATGAAAAAAAAAAAAAAAAAAACTCGACGTTGTAAGAATTTTGTTCCTTGATTAAGTAAAATAACCATATTTAAGTTTAAAATGACTTTTGGGTATTCAGAATTTTGAAACTAAAAATTAAAATTAAAACAATTATCATACATTATCAACTTATATCTAATTCTTCTGTTCTCAAAAAGTCAAAAGAAATTAAAAAGTAAATTGAAAAACTATAATTATTACAATACTTAATACATAAAAACTCTCACTAAAATTTTTATTTAAAGGTTACCGAATTACTCGCTATTCGAACTAACTTTCTTAATTTAATACTCCTATTTTATGAAGTACTATACAAATCATTAATACTAGTAACATAATCTTTAATATATATTTTACTATTAATTAAAATTATATAGTTCATACTCTTTTTTATTCTTAAATTTATTATTTTTATAATTTTAAATAAATTTTAATCAACAAAATATATATTAAAGAGTGTATTAATAACATTACTTTATATATACGTGTTTATTATTAGTTGAACTTATTTTTCTAACTAATGAAAAAAAAAATAAAACATTTTAAAAGTTTTGCTAGTTTTCTAAAGAAATAAAACACTTACATATTCATCATAAAAGTTTTAAAATTTTTTTAATACAAAAGTGTTTGCTTTAATACCATTTAATTTAAACGGTGTCTATACTTTTTTTATATGGAACAATAAAAATTTATCGCATATACATACGAAAATCACATCACAAATGAGCTGAAAATAATTTAGATGGTGTTATGAGTTTCATAATTTAAAAATGATCCCATTGGATTTATTTGAAAGTTTTTCAAAAATTCAATACTAACGGAATATGTTGCACTGAAGAGTAAATTAAGTAAAAAGTGGTACAAAAATTTAAAAATTAATAAAATATTATTATAAAAACCTCATGAAACGTATGACAAAATACATTTATAATCTGAAAGCGATTATTAGTTTTGGTTTGAACCGAATTTCACAACGTATTGTTGATAAACATGTTAATGCTAGTATTCCCCCCTCTTCTTCCTTGGCTAAAAATGATTGCAACAAGTGTCGTCTATAGTATACATAGAAAATTTGGATTTGACTTGTCATCCCTCAAAAACGACATCTCACGTCTTTGTTGGGCTGGTCGTTTGTCCTCTATTAGTAGTTAGCCTCAATGACCACCTGCCCCTCCCCGCATTCGCGCATGTCAATTCTATCATGTTATACAAGCTCCAATACATTTATTAGAAAAACATATATCTTTAAATTTTAGTGGAGTAAATTTTAACCTATATCTACGTTTAATTAAAAAATAAATATATTTCTTTTTACGTTTATTTTAAAATTTATCAATATGACATCAATTTATCTTTATATATAAAATATGAATCATTATTCTTAAATAATAATATTTTTAAAAATTAACTTAAATAAGAACATTTTTTAAAATTAATTTTAAAAACGCGAATGTTCGCAGACAGTCATGGACAAGACAACGATGATTGATGAATGAGTTCGATCTCATTATTAGGCTTAGACTGGTTTTAAATTAAAACTTTAAAACTATCAAAAAAGAACCACGGTTTCTAGTTAGGATGAAACAGAACACTTCATCACACTACATGTTTGGTCAATTGCAGTAGATAAATAGATTGCTTCGTAATTCTGCTTCAAAATGAGATGCAGCATACTTTACTGTGTAAAAGGAGGGGAAGTGCCATTTTATAAAACCTTCATAAAGTCAACATAATTTACTCAAAAATTTTATTCCAAACTAGATTCATGATCTTAAGGACGCATCCCACACTCTTGTGATCGACTTTAGGAATATTAATTTTTGGAGATACTAATAGAAGAAATTAAAATTGAAATGAAAAATGCACCTCCCCCCCATGCTCCCCCTTGACTAATTGTCCAAACCCTGTTCCTTGGGCTTGAAGTTTCCAATTAATCCATGGACCCTGTATATCTTCAGATTGCTTGTGCTTCTCATAGTTCTGGACCCAAAATAAGATTTTCTTGTGGATCAAAAAATATTTTCCTATATAAAAAGCTTTCAATTTTAACTTACTGCTAAAATAAACAGATATTTTTCAAGACTTTAGATTCAAACTCTAATCATCTTGCATACTGCATGCACGATTGGAATTGTAATTTACTTAAAATTATTTTGTTTAAATTTGTAGTTATTTTATTTAAAGACAAGTTTATTTTAAAAATTCTTGTCCTTTGTTTGAAAAATCAAGATATCTCGCCCTCAAAGAAAGTTAATTATTCAATGGAAAATGCTCCTCATACACTCATTCTATGTATACAACTAGTGAAAAAAAAAAAGATAAAGGAAAGATGTAATAAGTAATATGATATAATAACGAGATAATCTGAGAGAACAGCAAGATAAAAGAGAGGTAACTACAAGTTTAAAAGTCAATAATTGAAATATTTATAGATAATAGATATAATTTTTAATTTAATTATTATAAAAGTTAATAATTTTCATTTATATGAGAATTTATGATTTGACAAGAGGGTAGTTTTTTTTTTTTTACATTATCAAGGAATTCCAATTAAATTCTGATAACAATACCATACATGTGTGTGAATATTATTGTTATCATCCAATTATTAGATGGAGATCGTTCACACACACACAATTATATGAACTTCGATTTGATTGTAGGAAATTCACGTGAATAGGGTCACTCATGAAATTGTGACATTGATAAATTATAAAAGATAGACGAATAATGGGATCACTTATTTTTTTTATAAAAAGACGACTGATTTTAATCAATATGGAGTTACTCATTTTTATTTTTATTTTGCTTTTCGTTTGGGAAGATTGGTGTTGACGTTGTAGGTTGGTATCTATAATTAGGTCAGAACATTGAAGGAACATCTAAGGATATATCCGATACATTGTCTTGTGACCAAGATGCGAATATGTGTGATGTGCCATGCAAAGGACTTTTGTTGATTACATGTTTATAACTGAATTATCAAAACAAGTCACTTGAGATTTAGTTGAGGGGGTCTGAAAGGTGCCAATATGAACACTGACGCTTTAATGTAAATATTGTTGTTACTTGTTAAGATCAACAATGCCTTTACCATATGCAGAATGGACCTGCAGATAAGGAAAGGGGTAATGATTTAGCTGACACTTTCATGGTATTATTGTTTGAGAAATGCAAATAGCATTGTATGAGAAATGTCATCCTTATGATCAATAGCAAATGTCTTACTCTTTAGTACTGGAAAATCTTATTCCATAGCCCTTCACATTTTAAGCAATCAACTTTACCCTGGGTACAATGGTAAAAAAATTAGTAGATGGTTTTTATTTGACTTAATAGCATTTTTAGTATTTATACTTTAACTTTGTGTGATTTTAGCCTTTCGAATTTTAATTATTTACATTTAATCTTTTAAAAGGAACAGAGAATAAAATATAATTATTTTTTACTTAACTTCATCATATTTTAAGATTATATCATATTAATTGAACCAATTCTTTGAATGCCTAAGTAATTAAAGTTCTCTACGAGATTGCTATGTCCTATCCACATAACCCTGTGGGAAATCTGATTTTAAAGGCAAAGGTAATAAAATGACAGATTCCAGCTTTACAGAGAAAATGAACCATGACTTTCTATATGAGTGATATTATACGAAGATTTCTGATATTCTATTAAGAGGAATCGTTTTAGGACTGCTTGATGATGAAGTGAGTTAGGATGAAATACTTGCAAAAAAACTAGGATGTTTAAGTTATTATCAAAGCAAAATAAAGACCCGAGGCACAGAATGAACACACATGTTACCTGAAGTAACCTTGAAAAAGTATTCTTATCATGGTTGAATGCCACAATATTACTTTCACTCTAATAATTCATATTTTTAAAACGTAGACACTTCGGAGAGACATGAAAGTCTTCAACCTTCGGTACATGGGTAATGATTATCGCAACTAAAATGGCCTTACAGGTGGAGAATCCTACTTTTAACAATTAGGTTGGGCCAATCTATTCCAACAAATGAAATAGAAAATTGCTTCTGCTTAAATTAAATTATTTGCCACCTTTATTAAATTGTGGAATACAAGAAACACTACCAGCATGATTGGAAGCTATGAAAACAGGAGGGAGAGAGAGAAATAGAAAGGAAGATAAAAAAATTCTACTGTTTGGATGGGAGCAGGGAGGGAGGGAGAGAGAGCAATTTTTTTTCCACCTTATTTCTACTTTATTTCTCATCCTCTTGTGTGTGTATATATATATATATATATATATGTATGCATATATTATTTCATCTCGCATCCAAAATAAAGCATAAAAAGATTCTAACATACCCCAGAATGAAATTGTAGCAAA
Source organism: Abrus precatorius (assembly GCF_003935025.1). Taxonomy (NCBI): domain Eukaryota; kingdom Viridiplantae; phylum Streptophyta; class Magnoliopsida; order Fabales; family Fabaceae; genus Abrus; species Abrus precatorius. The sequence goes on along the minus strand of NW_020874373.1, from coordinate 9,298,637 downwards.
ATAAACTTTAGTAAAAATGGAGGAGGTGATGGATTAAAACAGAAGTACAGATAAATGTTAAGACCTCAACATATATTTCGTGCAAATAAATCAATACAATATTTTAAAAACATTAAATCCTAATTATTCTCCTTACTATAGTCACTATCATGCTCTCCCATTTCAAAAGATAGGCAAGATAGAAGAAGATTATTGAAAGAAAAAATCTGATTACTTGCAAACCCCAACAGGGCCTTATTTTTCAATCCACTCTACCCAATAACGAATATTAGATGTCCAACACATCGAACAACTTCAACTCACCAACATTATTAACGATCAACATTCTTTACCGTGCTCCCTGGTTCGATGTCCACGGTGTTAACTCTTAACCTCTTTTCAATGAACTAGTCCTTCCAATATTGGATGTAGTTCTGATCTTCTTCTTAGCACGCTGAATAAAATCTGAAAACTGGTCCTTTTGGTTTTCCATCCTGTTGTTATTCCCATTACTACCATTAGTCTCATCTGGCACAGAGTTGTTTTTCCCATGACCAACGTTTGACACGGTCCTGATTCTGTACTTGGCACGTTGAATGTACTCAGTAAAAGTATCATTAATATCTAGTGTTTTCTTACCTTCTTGTTGTGAGTGCAGCTTCCTAAGAGTTTGTTGTTCCTTCAAAGGGCATATAGTATCTTTGACAATATGCTCACCTTTGAATACACCAGCTCTATATCCTTGAACATTCCATAGTTCAGCTTCAACCTTGGCACCAACTTTGCCTGTTTTTTCTGATATTCCAGCCTGAGGAGAAGCAACTTTTGATACCTGACCATGGACCATTGAAGTGGATGTAGGGATTGAGTAATCAAACATGATTGGGATTGCTCCTCCTTGGTTATTAGCCTTCATGTTTTGAGGGAGATGTATGGAGGGTGGTAATGATGGAGAATTTGAATGAGTGATAACATGTTTAGGTTCTTGGTAATAGTGTTTGATGCGATGAATGGCTCTGAAAACAGGACTGGTTGCAAATGCTTGACGGATTTTCCAGCATATAGAGGATCTTGAGGTGGTGTTTTTTTCCATGGAAAGTGAAGGATATGGTACACTCAAACTGGCTAAAACTCTGAACTTGGAAATTGTTATTGGTTAAGTGCAACTTGCCAGAGGTGCTAGAAACTTGTTTTATAGTAAAGTTTATCCATGCGTGACATCGAGGGGTGTATAAAAAACTAGGATAACTTAAAAAGAAACAAAAACATTTTTTGAATTGTGATATTTGTAGGTGGAACCAATTGAATTTGAAGAAATCATATGGGTAAGATACTTTACAGCGAATAATTATAGAGCCTTTTCTTTTCCCCTTATTTTCAATGGGATGTGATGGAAGGGATCAATTCCTTCTTGTCCCCTAACACACTCGAAACTAATAAGTCACGTTATGGCTTTTGTATCTGAAGCACTTGTTGCCACATTTTGCTGATCACCCCTGGAAAAGAAAAGAGGAAAAACAAACACACACAGGGGTTTCAAAGTGGCACGTACTTGGACGGTATCGGATTCAACTAAGACTTGTAGTATTGGAGAAATAAACAAAGCTCAGTTGCAATGTCAGAATCACATTTATGCGAGTTTCATACGTAGTTAACGTGATTCCACTGGTTATCCGATGGAAATAAATGGGCTTTCCGGTGGAAAACAACTCACAGTTGTTGAAATTAAGGCTAGAATGAGTGTCCCACCTTACAAAAAAAAAGAAGACAGAATCCTTAATATAATATTGCTAGATTTGTTTTGCAAGCTCTTGGATTGTTGTGAATAAAACTCAACCCAAATCTTAATTTCTGTTTGTATAAAAAAATGCGGCGAGGCCCTGAAAAAGCGACTCATATGCTAGTTTATAATCTAAAGTTTTCATGAGTGTCACGTTTATAGTTTGGTATAGTAAACGTGTAAAAGTGGATACCATCATTACTTTATAGTAGTTTCACGAAACGTGTAAAATTCATCAAGTGCATGTAAAATTGATCTAAGCGATGCTCTAAGCGATGCTCAATCGTTGTTACATTATTTTTTTTTTTAAAAAAAAACCACTGATTACATTAATAACTATATGAAATGCCAACATCTTTTGACGATTCGACAACAAAAGTTCTTAGAGTTACTTATATATTATTTAACACGAAATAAATTTTACTAAAGTTAACGGTGCAATCCTAACAATATCTGAAAGCTAAAATTTTTTTGTATCCTAAAAAATTTTCAGAGTATCGTAGATAAAATTTTCTAATAAATAATATTTAAATACATATTTAAATAATAAATTTATTTAATAATAAATTATTATATTTAAATAAGTTGAAGAATGATTATGATATAATTAAAACTAAATAAAATAAATTTTAAAAATAAAATAATAATATTATATTAATATATTTTTTATATTTAAATTCTATTATTATTAATATTTAATTATTTAATTATTATATTAATATATTATGTTATAATAAATAAAAATTGCTTAAATCTAAATTATATTTTATTTAAAACTAAAAATTTATAAAAAATAATAAAAAATAAAATAAAAAATTTAATATATAATATATATACAATAACAGAATTCTGTAATAAATAATATAATTTTAAATAAATTATATATAATAATATTTTTTAACTTGTCATGTATTTTTTTTTATTGGTGTAAATTTTTTAGGTACAGTATCCATAAATAAAATTTATGGATACCATAGCACACACTTAATCTAAATTGAATTTCTCAAAATGAATAATGGTATATTTGTGGCCGATCAATGGCCAATATTTCATTACTGAATATTAATTTGTGAGCAATCCGCATTTCTCATAATTAAATCTGTTAATCAAATTGTCCAAAAGTTTAAGTTACGAGATTTTTAAGTTACTTATCGATATTGAAAAGCTAGGATTACTGCCAGCAAAGGGAATATGCTTTAGCTCTAGTATGGTTCAAGGAAGCTAAAAAGAAAATAATATCAATTTATCATATCACCTCAGAAAAAGAGCATGTCATTCCGTGTAGCTCTAGAAAACATAGCACTTCCAATCAATATGATTGAAAATTCCGTTTCCCTTTTCATATGATGCTTGCTTTCGTTTATATATATAATGAAAAAAATTTATTGTTAGGAGAAGTGAAAGATATTAATAATGATTATTTTTTTGTTAATTATTTGATCTAATAATCATTATTAATGTCTCTCACCTTTAATAATATAAATTCTTTTTACTTAAAATGCCTCCTATATATCTTTCAACCTTTTATCTCTATTAAGTCCTAAGATCAGTTTATTTTAAATTCTAACAATTAAACTGCCATTAAAACTATTTCTTTTTATTTTCTATAAATAATTTCGCCTACAAATTAACAACATGTTGGTTTAAAACGATTGTTAATTGTAAAGCTCGTCTAAACTTCTATATATTGCACTTAATTATTATCTCCGTAATGACGACTGAGTATATTAGGTATTACATTTCCTACTATAATCTCTCTAATATGAGATTTAATTATGACATCACTGTAAACTTACTTATATTCTTTAAAAATATTCTCTTTTTAATAGTATATAATGATATTTTATTAAAAAAAAGCATTTATTATATATTTATAATTTTAATATAATAATTATTTTTTTATAAAATTTTTATACTTTTGAATGTTTAAACTCAATTTACATTAACAAAGCTCACATTTAAAAAGATTTTTATTGTGTTTTTCTACATATTTATAATATAATCTTTTTATTGTTTTATAAAGTAAATATTAAAGGGTATTAGTTAAGGAATTTAAAGTATTTCTTATTAAAAAAAAGTTAAAAAGATACTTATTCATGTAATTTCTAATGCATTTCAATGTGTTTTTTTAAATCTATAATATATTACTATTTTAAATAATGCCTTTAAAACACTAATCAGATTACAGTGATAATCTGTACAGCGATAAAGAAAAAACTTCAAGGGTTACTAAGTTATAATCTGTACAGCGACACCCAATAAAAAGTATAAAGCATCAATTTAAAATAGACATATTACGGTATATCATGAAACCTTTGTAATAATAACTATTCACTACTTGAGATGCCAAAAGCATCCATATATATATATATTAGTAGTAACACACACATGAATCATGTTATGGGTCTTTCTTTTAAAAATGCTTGTTGGCAAGCCAGTAAGGTAGCGAAGAAATCAATAATCATTATAATCATAGGATCATCATTAAAAATGTTGGATTATGGTACGATTCGAGATTCCACGTATGCTTAATGCTCAATGACGGAAAGTACTACCTACTCGATCTGTCGCCCGCAAAGAGGACAATGTATTGGGTAAATGTGAAGAAAGAGTTATGCAAGATCCCATATTCCACACCCGACAACGACATTAGAGCTTAAACCTCAGTGAGTTTGGATTGTGATGTGATTATGTGAAACTAAATAGATAACGATCTACTCTAGGCTCGAAACAACTAAGTTTAGGTGATCGTACAAAATGAAATTGTTTAAAGAAAAACATTGTGCATATAGGAACGTAAGTCATGAAGGGAACAAATATTCCAAAATAGTTTACGGATTGACATGTTTTGTTTTGGTTTTGCTCAAAAAAAATTTTCGAGGGGTGGAAGGGATTTGACTGAAAATAAATTTAATTTTGTAAAATAAAAATAAAATTCAATTTTAAGTTTTCATGTCAAATGTTACAAACTTAATTGATTCATTTACACCTTCTACTGAAAACAAAGGCCGATTTCGACAAATGTAAATGAAAGAAAGATCGAAATAGGGTGATATAAGCGGAAATATAAATCCATGTTAAGACCTCAATCGATACATATTATACAAATATGCATCACCGATCCAAATTATTCCCATAAACTAAACATTTCATATTATGCTTCAAATAGAAAAAGAAAAAAAGAAAAATAAGGGACATTTGCACCCTAGCCTAGTAGGGCTTTGTTTCCATGCACTGTCTATACTCAACAAATAAGTTCAACATAATACTAATCCACGTTCTTTGAGTCTGCCTGGTTCATAATGGTCATTGCCTTTAGCCACTCTTGAAGGAATCATTCTTTCTAATGCTTGATGTAGTCCTCAACTTCTTCTTAGCACGCTGAATAAAACTTGAAAACTGGTCATTTTGGTTTTCCTTACTGTTGCTACCGTTTGCTTCATCTGGTGGTGGTGCCACAGGTGCAACGTTCCTCTGCTCCTCCTCAATGTGGGACACGGTTCTGATTTTATACTTAGAACGTTTGATGAAATCGCTGAAAGTTTCATCATTATCAAGTGGGGTCTTACGTTGTTCCTCTGAATACACAGTTCCATGCTGTCCCTTCGAAGTGTTCGGGAGCTCCACCTTGGGTTTGATTATGTGTTCATTTCTGAATGGACCCACGGGCTTCCCATACCCAGATTCAGCTGAAGCAACCTTTGCTTGGCCGCGAACCTTTGAATTTGATGATGAGTTTCTATTTCCCATGGATGCAGGCAGGAGTTTGGTTTTGATAGAAATGTTCTTTTGCAAGATGGAGAATTTGAGTAAAGTATATGGTTCTCAAACTTGGTTAAGGTAAGAAGGTTATGGGTTGAGTGCAACTTGAAAGGGGTGCATAAGCTTGTTTTATAGTGTTTATCCGGGGTCTATTTGGAAAGATGAACATATTAGAATTTTAAAAAAATAGTTAAAATAAAAACACGTTTTGAATTGTGATCCCTGTAGGAACCAATTCATTTCTAGAAGTGCTTTTACATCAAGGCTTGTATGTCATATAGCCAAATTTAACGGCTTAGTCATTAAGGAAAAAACAAACGGACATGAGAGTTTTCTAAGGAGCAGCTAGATAGTATCGGATTCCAAAAGGTCTTTGTCAAAATTGGAGAAATAAACAAAGCTTAGTTGCAGCTTGCAAGAATCACTTCATGCGAGCATCCATGTTGGAAGCATACGTGGTTCCACTACCCGTATGGGAAGGTAATGTTCATGTCTTTTCGGTGGAAAACAACTCGCAATTATTGAACTTGAAAATTACACCCAGAAAGTAAGTGGCTTGTACTATATATCCAAAAAGAAAAAGAATCAACGTTGTAACATATTGGAAGAATTTTACTTTTGCTTGTAGAATGCAGTGCGAAAATACCAACCCGATTCCTAATTCTTGTTTGCATATATATAAAAAAGGAAGTGGAGAGTCTCTGAAAATTCTGGTTTTTTTTTTTTTTTTTGTCTCAAGTGTTTGTTAATTATTTCTCATAACTACCATCCTTAATTTAATAATCTAAATGAATTCTATAAAAAATCTAATAATCTAATTGAGTTTACTTGAACTTTTTGACAACTTTAAAAGCTTGGTTTACCTTCATCAAATGAACCTATTTTAAAAGGAAGGATTCTCATCTAGAATTTGGGGTTGCTCTAATATGATATGACAAATCTACAATTGCGTTGGCCAAAGCAGTGCTATGAATGTGATCAAATGTCTTAGTTTTCTCCCATTGTAAAGATTCCTTGTTTTACTAACTATATACTCTTCCACGGCTGAACAACCATATTTAGTAGCATCTTTTAGAAAAGAAAATATTTATATTCCAACCCTGTATGCAATTCTATAACCAGTTAATTTGAGTCAAATTCAAACGACTAGAGTTCTAGACTTGATTATTGCGCTGAAAACCATCTTTGGGGGAGAGGTTTTATATCTTAAGAAAGAATTTTGACTATGCAAAGTTTTCTGCTCGCCCTGGTCCTACTAGACAGCTTTGAAACTTTAGACCAAACAATCAAATTTTGACTTGAAATGCTCTTTATTACCATTTGTTTAATTTTACACAATAAAGGTGATATGCAATTATCAGTATTTGTTCATTTGGCTAGGATAAAAAAAATCACTATGATTTAGCATGGCATTATAGTCTTAAATGATAAAACATACCATAGCAAAATAAAACAAAAGGTAATCCTAAATTAAATTAATTCTATTTTGGTCAATAATAACTACAATATCGTGAAGATAATAGGTTGTATATATAAATTCATATATTTAAATCTCATTACTATCATTATATTAAAAATAAATAAATAAATCTAACATGAAGCTATAATATTAATAAAAAGTAAAAATATCAATAAAAAAATTAATCTTTTTTATTAGAGATACCTACTACTAGAATAATCATGTTTTAGTCGAATAAAATTATTATAGGCGATAAAAAAATTTCTCCAAATATTTAAATCGGCTGAATTTACTGAAATTCAAATTTAAGATTAAATATTAAGCTGAAACGAAATTAATCTAACATGAAGAAATGATAAAAATAAATAAATAAATAATCAATTAATTATTCCTTGATCCCGTTATCCTCTTTAGGAAAAAAAAAAAGTCAAATTTCTTCCCCATTTTTATTGGACTTCAAGTTAGGTCTCAAGTCTTTCACCAGATCATTAACGAGTAATTAGACTATTTGGGCCCTGATATCGTGTAGAACATTTTGAATGGATCCAACCCAAGTCTTACATCATAAAGAAAATGACTGATCCTTTTAATGTAAAAATAAGCTTAAAATTTTAAAATTGTCCAAAATAATTAAGGCAATTAAGCTTGTATATATCTTTTACACAAATGATCATATTTAAAAATATATTCCTCATAATGAAAATAATAAGAATTTCTTACCTCAATATTTTATCTAAGTAAAGACAAGTGTTTTTACAGACTCTTAATAATAAATTACAGGGAGAGAATAAAAGAACCGTCGTACCAATTAAAAAAAAGCCTTATATAATATCATGTCACAGTGAAAAATAAAAAGTGATATCATTAAGCAGGAAATTTGAAAAATATTATCTTTGTGAATATAAAGTAGCCTATTCTCTCGAGGATCCAAGACAACAAAGATAAATCTATCACCCCAAAAATTTCTAAGACGCACGTACTTAGAACAGCCACAACTAAACTCAAAATATAATAATTCCCATTTTTCAAATTACATTAAATTTTCTCAAAAAAATTAAAAATAAATAAAATTTTGAATTTAGATAATTTGTTTTTTTGGTGGTGAAGAACTAAAATTTTAACAGAAAAAAGAAATATAGTTGACTATGGTTTTGTTTTTGTGGTGGTGTGGTCAGAAATGAAGTGAGGGTTGCAAGAATTGGGCCGCAACGAATCTTACGGGTCGGTGTCGGGTGCCCATTCTAAAACCCTCGCTCACTGACTTGCCTTGTTTCTGGTTCTCAGCTAAAACCCTCGCCTCTTCATCTTCATCTTCTTCTCTTCCTCTTAGCTTAGGGCTTTTCACTCTTCACTTCAATGGCCACTCTCGCTCTCAGAAATTCCTCTTCCACTTGCAAACGCCTCTTTCCCTTCACCTCTCAAATCCACTCTTCCTTCTCTCGTTCCCCTCTCTCTGCCCCTGCTTTTCCCAATGACACCTCTTCTTCTTCCAATTCCAATCCCTGGTGGAGATCCATGGCCACTTTCACCAGAACGTAACTCTCTCTCGCTCTCTATTTCTCTCTCACGCACAAAAAAATTATATGTATTTACATTTTACACTTGTTTGATTATTTATTTATTGGCTGGCAGAAAACCTCACGTTAATGTCGGAACTATTGGACACGTTGATCACGGGAAGACCACTCTCACTGCGGCAATAACTAAGGTTTTATCTTACTTATTCTTCGTTTTTCAATGTTTGTTGGAATGTGTGTTGAGGCACGAAGAGGCTTTGTTTGTTTTTACTCAATTGGCTTTGATCAGGTGCTTGCCGATGAAGGGAAAGCGAAGGCGGTGGCGTTTGATGAAATTGATAAGGCTCCTGAAGAGAAGAAGAGAGGAATCACGATTGCAACGGTTCGGACTTGTGTTGATTATATTTTGGAATTGATTAAGCTGTTTTTTGTTGTGATATATGCTTGATCAATGCTTCTATTTTCAGGCACATGTTGAGTATGAGACCGCAAAACGACATTATGCGCATGTTGACTGCCCTGGACATGCGGATTATGTTAAGGTGAGTTTCAATTTTGGTCAAATCTCTCCAAGAAAAGCGTTGTCGATCAGAATTACTGGTTACTATTTTCCTAACAGCTGCTGAGTAGCTAAGTTTGTGTCTTGAGAGAGAAAAAATTGAATTATTATGCATAGGTAGGGGCATGAATGAAGTTTAAGCAGTTTCAACAGATGGTTATAGTTTTTTAATGTACGTTACTTGTTAAATGTGGAATTTAACGTATTGGGGTGCTTGTGTAGCTGATCTTCTATTCAAAATGAGATGGGAAATTTAAGGTAGGGACTTGAAAGCATAATAGTTTATAAGCGAAACATTTTATTAAAAATAGATCATGCAAAATATTGTAATGGTTTAGTTGCATCTGTCGGATTACTGCTTTCCTATGAACTTCAGTAGTTTGGCATTCCAGCATGCCTTATTGCAACGACCTGGTGGTTTATTTGATTGCATTATTTAGTGTTTATCACAAGATAGCACTTATTCATCCTGTTCACTGTTACATTACATCATGTTTAATAATTGTCTGTTCTGTAGAATATGATTACAGGAGCTGCACAGATGGATGGTGGTATACTTGTTGTGTCTGCACCTGATGGACCAATGCCTCAAACCAAGGAGCACATTCTTCTTGCTCGCCAAGTAGGTATTCTGTTAAAGTGGCTTATAAATAATCTAAGCATTCTTTTAGTTTTCAGGTTCCTTCTAGATTAATGTACACATTATCTTAAAATGTATTATGCAGGTTGGTGTGCCATCCCTTGTGTGTTTTTTAAATAAAGTTGATGCTGTTGATGATCCAGAGTTGTTGGAGCTTGTAGAAATGGAGCTCCGCGGTAGGGTGTTTCTTTAAGGCTTCACCTTCCCTTTCCAGTCACTGCTCATTAAATGAAATACACCTGCACAAGTTTCTGTTGTTCTTTTGTTTGTTAAAACATAGTTATGTTAATTATGTATTTGGCAGAGCTTCTGAGCTTCTACAAGTTCCCTGGGGATGAAATTCCTATCATTAGAGGTTCAGCATTGTCTGCTTTACAGGGTACAAATGAAGAGATTGGAAGAAAGGCTATTCTAAAATTAATGGATGCTGTAGATGCATACATTCCTGACCCTGTTCGCCAACTTGATAAGCCTTTCCTAATGCCAATTGAAGATGTATTCTCAATTCAGGTATAATGACTTCGACTTCATTTGTTTGTTTATTTTTTCAAAGAATGAGAATTCATTGAAGATGATCTTGTTATAATATTCTTACAATATTTATTAGTCTTTTATTTTTTTATCATGTATCCTATTCACTTTTTTACAAGTGCTATTTAGGTTATGACAAACTGGAAGAAATAAATTAATATCCTTATTTATATTAAATTGTTTTTAAATGTCCTTTTGTGCTCTTTTAGTTCACTTTTCAATTATAGCAATTATTGATGTGTTGAAATAGCCATAGCATGTGCGATTATAAAGTTGAGGATACATGGGGCAGTGGTTCATATTGGGTCTTCTTTTAACTTTGGGCTTTTCCGCAATTTATTACTTGCCTTTCTAATTAGATGAAAAAATAGTAATTAATGTTGTCTAGGACCATAAAAAATTAAGAAGGAAAGAGATAGTGTTTGTTAGGGCCATACTGTTTACAGTGACATGACAATGTGGTGAAATTTCAATCAAATATGATTCTTTAAAAATATTGTTGCCTCATTTTGAAGTTATTTTTTTCCTAGTAATAGAATATCAAAATTTATATTTTTCAATGTTGTTAAGTGCTCTCAAAATCTGCATTGATTTCCTCACATGTATTGGAAAGAACCATAAGGGCAATGATTACAGAATGTCATTTTAGCTGCTTTATATTTCTAATTTGTGTTGAAGGGACGAGGAACAGTAGCCACTGGTCGTGTTGAACAAGGGATCGTGAAAGTTGGTGATGAAGTGGAGGTGTTGGGTCTTATGCAGGTATGTTCATTCAGTCATTTCCCATATTTACCTGCCCTCTTATTCTCATCATTCCTTTGGATTATACTCTCAATTTGCCCCTATATTTTTTATTTACCACTAGTGATAAATAATGATTAATGATCTGTTTGTTGATGAGCATTGGTTCAGTGATAAATAAAGTAAATTTCTTTTATTGTAATGGTGGTTCCTAAAACTGAGTTTTCCTTGATGGTAGGGTGGTCCTCTAAAAACAACAGTAACTGGAGTTGAAATGTTCAAGAAGATTTTGGATCAAGGACAAGTAAGTTACTGTTATCTTTTTCTACAGGGGCTATTTAACATAGAGCATATGTAAAACCAATATGGAGTTTATACATTTTGTTAGGCTGGTGATAATGTTGGTCTTCTTCTCCGAGGTTTGAAACGTGAAGATATTCAACGTGGTCAGGTTAGTTGCAGGGATCAAGCTTTTCCTGTTTGTTAGACATTTGTAGCAACATGCAAGAGACCTGTATATTAACTGTAGTTGTTTCAGCAAAATTTGTGGAGTTTTGGATTCAAATTTCTAAATTTGAGAAACCACTTTCCTAATGCTGCCTTCTATTGAAAAGGTCATTGCCAAGCCTGGTTCTGTAAAAACATACAAGAAATTTGAGGCAGAAATATATGTGCTCACAAAAGATGAGGGTGGGCGACACACTGCTTTCTTCTCTAACTATAGACCTCAGTTTTACTTGAGGACAGCTGATGTCACTGGAAAAGTAGAGTTGCCTGAAAACGTTAAAATGGTTATGCCTGGAGACAACGTTACTGCTGTCTTTGAATTGATTTCAGCAGTTCCACTTGAAGCTGGTCAGTATGACTTCATTTATTGAATTAAAAAAAACGTCATTTTGGTGTATTATTCAACCACCATACAATACATACATCATACATTATCTATAAGCTGAATATTAACCACCGACATACATACATTTATGCTGTTAGAGTGGAAACTATGCTTTACTGCTTGATGTTGATTTTTCAGGACAAAGATTTGCTTTGAGAGAAGGCGGCAGAACAGTTGGTGCAGGTGTGGTGTCAAAAGTATTGAGCTAATACGTGCAATGTGATTCAACTTTTATTCTACACATTTGCAAAAGGGGTTGGAGGCCCCGGTACCTGACTATTATCTTGAAAATTACAAACTGTGTGCCAAGAAATTAATATTAAGCGGTTGTGTTGGATGAAATTGAGTAAATTTTAGAGAAGTTCATCTTCATTGTTCATTTTTGTAGTGCATAATTTATCAACATGCTCTTGATCGCTGCAGACTGTTTATGCTTTATGAAAAATAATTCGTTAATCATCTTTATGTGTTTAACAGTCAGCCATTGATATTGGATTTTACAAATCTTTGATGTTTCAAATAATGCTCCTTTTACTTGAAGCTCTGTTGTTGGTTGCATCTGATAAAAATAGATTTAGACATGATGTGTTTGTTGTGTTTATGATATCTTGTATTTTTATTTTTTTTTGTCAAACTTATGATGTCCTTTGTCTGAGTATCGCTAGTTGATACTCGTCATATCGAGTTAATGCTGTACACTCCTGAACTTAATTCCAATTACGCTCGATACCAATGCCCATTTTATACGTACAGTAACTACACTTAATTGATTGAGCTATCCAACAGTGCCCCCCTCCTAACGTTTAACCATCCAGTTAAGTAACATTAGTTGAATCACCTGACTAAGCAAACATCAAGTTAAATGTGAACACTAAAATTGTTGGCCCATACAAAAGAAAGTTTAAAAGGGTTACTCTCAACCTCTGCTGGGATGTTAACGGCATCATGTGTGTCAGTCAAAATAATCAAGATCTACGTTACGAATTAGATTAAGTTGGTAATTCTTCTCTGTAAAGTGCATTAAGATGTGCACGCCACCCAAATTGGAATCAAAATATGGCATGTGAGCAATCACCCGTGTGTTTTGCTAACATGCAAAACAAAGAAAAACATAAAACTTTTGTCCACTTGATTAGTAAAAAGCGAAAGAAACATCAAACTAGTGGTTCAAACTTTACCTCGGTTCTTCATGCTCTACTAGTAGGACCATCTTAACTGTACCCCTCAAACGCCTCTCTCACTCATGAACAAGTGGTCCCCTGTGCACAAAATTCTTAGCCCATGTTGATCGTCACTTGCCCTCCCTGATATCTCCATCTTACAAAAACTCTAACCCCTCTTGGCAATCCCTTTTATTTTAGATGTATGGAGGCCCAAGGAATACGATTGGGACTCAATAAACATGAAGAGTATTCGTGTCTTTCTCCTATAAAAGTCATTGTCACTTAACACAGTTTAATTAAAGGTGATTCTTGCAAGAGTAAAATGGGTAGGGGTATCAAAATTTTACGGGGCACGATTGTAATTTTTCATATAATAAATGTTATTTTTGTTGCCGCAACGTTATATGTACATACGATTTGGCTTTAATTTTTCGAGGGTTGACGACCTATGAGTTATGATATTTGTACATACAATTTGCTTTATTTTTCTCAAGCAAGGGTGCTAGACAATTCTTTTAAGTACATTTAGGTATTTAGTTTAATTATGTGCTTATTCAATAAACCAAAAACGAACTCATTTGAATAAGTCATTTGCTAGACAAGTTTTTTTTTTTTTTTTTATAAACTCTGCTTTTACTTATAAACTTTTGTAGCTTCTCATAATCATTTGTTTTGTGAAAACTTGTCCAGTGCACACGATGATAAATGTTAAAAAATTATATATAAATATAACTTTTCTAAAGTAAACTTCTTAAATGGGATATACTCACCCTTATTTTATTTAAATAACATCATTTCAACTATACACTTTAAACACTAGCTCAACTAAATACTTATTTTCATCATTTATATAACTCTGTATGTATGCAAAACATTTATGGGCAATGGTGGTCAAGAGCTTTTAGTAGGATATAGAGCATAATCTTAAAAATCAGACCACACTGGTCGATCCAACCGATTGGATGAAAAAATCGGTTAGTCAGCAATCAAAACGATCCACAAAATCGGTGGAGAAAGAACTGGTCAAGAACTAACTTCTGAATCAATGCTATTGAACCAATTTGAATCGATTTTTTTTTAAAAAAAAAATTACTTTCAAGAAAAAAACTAAAATAAATATAAAATTATATATATATATATATTGCTAGACCACAAGTATCCTCCAATAAAGGCAATCTTATTTGTATCCTCCAATAAAGGCAATCTTATTTAATCTTGGTTGAACAGGATAAAATTACTATAGGCAACAAATCTCTCCCTTTATTAAAGATGACAAAAGTTCTCTTTTCGAGTATTCAACACATCTGCACTCATTATGGTTCAAATTCAAGATCACGTTAAATTCGAACACCCTATCAATTAATTCTTATGTTTAGTGTATAAAAGATTATATATGAGATATATTCATGAATTTCTATTATTTAACTATATATTATGAAAATTATATTATGACAATTTTTATCTTATAAACCATGTAATATATTTCTTTAATATTTTCTCAACTTAATTTCTTATAATTTATATTAAATTGTTATTCTCTATTATATAACATTTAAAATTAAATATTGAATGGAACCATAACTATGAATTAACATTTTCACCCGTCCAATTTTAAAAACATTAATAAAGAATTTGGCTTATCATTGTAACCCCACTTCACAGGTTTTGTTGATTTATTGCTGGACTCCGCAAGTGTGGGTTGCACCTCCCAATTCGGGGTAATGGTGGTCAAGAGCTTTTAGTAGGGTATAGGAGCAAACGTTGTTCTATTTTTAACCTAAGTAATTATTTCGACAGCACATTAATTTTAACAATAAATTAAATAAGAAATTAAGTTTATTGATTCCATTCCAAAATTCTATATTACATGCTATCCAACAATGCCTCCCGAGTTAATTGGAAGTAGAACATTAACTTCTACAACCGATTGTTGATTAACTTCTGACACATTGCTCTTACTGTCTGCTTTTGCTATTTGATTCACCCCAAATTCATCACTATCGACATCAAACCAACCAGAAATAACTGAGCATTACTCAATTAACCATATATGATATACAGTTCTTCAAACTACATCTTTGGAGATGTTACTCATGCAAACCTTAGCACAACCACTGCTAGCAATGCTGCAGCGCTATAGTAAATGTCTCTTAAGCTCTTATCCAGTTTCTGCATCATTTTCTCTTCTTTCAAACCCAACTTTCCTGCATTCTTGCTGATGCTGACAACGGTGGCCCTTAGCTTATTTACTGCCCAAGAAAGCCAAACCAACCCAAATCCGAACCCAGTGTTGAACAAGTTAGAAGCACAAAAGGGAACCCTTCCACAAGCTATATTACACATTACAGATAGCAGGACAGCAAGACCAGTACCAGCAATGCAAGCAGAAAATTGTGTCAGGAGCTCAGGAAGCTTGGGGCCAGATTTCTTCAGCGAGATAATTGCGGTTTTCGGACACTGCTTCTTGTTAACCATCAGGGACAGAAGGGTCTCACATGCATGTGAACTGTTTTTCTTAAAGAGATCTCTCTCCCTACCAACTTTTTTGTTCTTTCTTGGTGGTGGCTTGAGTTTGACTTTCTCTGGACTGCTAGACATGAGAGAAGCATTAATCTTATACATTTCTAATGCAAGAAATTACTACAAGCATTGAATATTCAGTAGATGAAGATATTCACAATGGGTAGATACATTCAACTTAAATGAAAGCGATAATGCAGCCCAACAATGAGCATGATCAAAATCCACACCAATGTATAATGTCAATAAAAAAAATAAAAAATTATAGAAGATAATAACCCTTTCTCATCAGGCAAGTATTCTAAATATCAGTTTAGATGGACTATTCCCATAATCTCAAATGTGAATAAAATAAATTGCAAAACAGTGATGTATATGTTTAAACCCTCATTAGATAAAATGCCCTACTGCCCTTACAAAAAGGCCACACTTGTTTCACATAGAATAGCATGAATGTCCAAATTCTTTGAATAAAAAGTTATTTCCAGAGAAACATTTACCATTAAAATCCCCGTTACCTAGAAAATAACTTCAATTTAAAACAGTTTCTTAGAAAATAAAATATCATAACTATTGAATTAAATTTGTTTTTGAAAAATGATCTCTTGTGCTCTAAAAAAATATTTTCATTGAATAGTTTTTTTTTTCTATTGATTTCTGCACCAAACTTCAAAAAAACTTTTTCCCCCCTTTGTCAAACAAGAGAGAAAGCCTAAATGCAAATATACAATAGCACTTTTTCCCTGTATAGCATTGATTGTGCTTGATTACAGGAACAAGAAAATACATTTAAACCACCAATTCAACTAAACAGCAAGTATAGTCTCAAACAGATTATTTTGAACTCAACTAGCTAATCCTCAAAAACTTAGATGTTGGCAATGAAGCAGCCTAAATAATGACTCAATGGTTTGAAGAAGCACCTAAAATAAGATTTACCAATGCAACTCATGTTCCCCTTGATGTTTTTCTTCTTTTTCTCTGGGAAGGGCAACATTGCTACTTTAAATAAGTATATTTTAATTTGATAAAACTTCAAAACTAAAGATATAAAATGATAGATTAGCAAAAACATAATATGTTTATCATTTATTTATTATCATAAATGTCATATAATTATATTAATTTAAAAATTAAAAGAAATTGTTCTCTCCTCAAAACCCTCCTTCCAAACAACTTCTTGATGGGAGAGGTTGGGAGGAGTAAAAGAATACTTATTCCCAACCCCACTTGGCTATAAACAGGTATTTTTTCTTGTTAACTATTAAAGTTCACAGTACAGAAAGTGCAATGCTCAGCGATTTAAATGCTAAACAAGGGTGACATATTGTTTGTTTTACAGTTCAAAAGCAGAGCACGAACTAGTCAATAAACAGGTCAACACATTCAGGGAAAGTATTTTCTGATTACCTCCTTAAAGGAGCAGTTAACATAGATTGATCCTTCAATGTGGAGAAATGACTTCTGCTCTTTGCTTCACCAATATCCACCCTATCCATATGGAATCTCAGCAAAAGTCAGTTCCTTAATACAAAGCTAACAATAATAGATTGTTAAATTAGGAGAATGAAAAGTGAAAGGTCATGTTTGTTAAGTACAAATTAAACATTGGAATTAACTTCTTCTAATTCCTTAATCAATACTATGTCATCCATAAAGAGCATGCATTTAAGGATAATTTCTTTTGTATTTCATTAGTAAGCACATCTAACATTAAATTAAACAAGTAAAGACTCAAAGCAAAGTTCTTAGATACATCTCCAAAAGTTTTCAGACTTATAATTACTCTATTATACATGTTTTGTATAGCCCAAATATATGTTACATGAATCTCTTTTCTTTCTAAATCAATAAAAATCATATGTAAATTTTAAACTTTGTAGCAGCATTTTTTCAATTTATATAAAAGATATATAGCTTTTGTTATAAACTTTTTTGTCATAAAATCAAATTGGTTCTCTAGTATCTTAATTTCTTCTCTTAATTTGTGTTTAACCACTTTTTTTCATAATTTCATAATATGACTCAAATTTTATTTTTCTGTAATTTGCACAATTCTAAATATCATCATTATTCTTGTATATAAGTACTAAAGTGTTTTTCCTCTACTCATTTGTAATTACCATTCAGATATTAATATTTTTAATGGTCAAAGACTGGGAATCCCCACACGTACACATTAATTACAATGAGATTAATCCCCTAGGCATTGTCAGTTGTGACAACTAATTGCTAACTAGGAGAGCCACCCAACAAATGCCTTCAAGATTTGCACTTTGACCCTCTAAATAATTACCATGCATGCATTTATACGACACAAACTTATTTGAAAAATAAAATCTTAAAAATGAAAACAAACAGAAACTCAACACATTTGGAGTGATAGTAGAGGTTTTTGTCCCTGCAATCCATTTTTCCGCTATTATAAATAAAAAGGTTAAAGTGCATTGCGGGTTACATGAGACTCATTTTCAACTTGGTCCATATACAAAAAAGGTTCTTTATTTAGTCCTACAATTATTTTCATCATCATCCCTATTGTCTGTTATCATTATAACAAAATGAGATTGACATGAAGTTACTATGAAGTACAACAACAACCAGTCTTATCTCACTAGGTATGAAGTTATTATGAAGTATAAAGATGAAATTGAAAATGATTGTTACATAATGGGGACCAAAGATAAAATATTTCCATTCCTAACACTCACTTTTAATTTGATCAATACAACTCTTCAGTGTTACAACTCCGACTAACAATATTATAATAGCAGTAAACTGCCAGGACCAAAAAAAAAAATTGTACACATAAGGACTAAAATGAAAACTTTTTCGTATAGGGACCAAATTAAAAATGAATATCATGTATAAGGCCCAAGAATATATTTAATTTGATAAAATTATTCCAAAATTAGCATTGTAGCCCAGCCAAGGCAAGTGAAACAGGAGGTAAGTAACTCTGCCAGTGACAACAATGTATATTTAACTTTTGTGTTTGTGTAACTTGTATGAATACACAAAATATGCATAGTAGTTAATACAAGACAAAGGGGATCAATTATAATTAAACTGTTGCCCTAGTGCAAGTACACTTTATGCTTCTGTAGCACAGACTTTTTTGTAGTGTACTATTGTTATTTATGCCTTTTAGTTTATTTTTATTCAAGCTACTTTAAATTATAAAGATTAAATCGGTCTTAGGATTTCATTTTACTCGGGCTTTCATGCTATACAAAGGAGCTTAAAGGATTTAATAGGTAATAATTCAGATTTAAGGTTTTTTTCCCTAAGGCTTCTTACAAGAAGACAGTTCTTTTCTGGCTGATCTTTTAAACTTCCTTGCCCATTATTTCATTTCCTAGTTTCTTCAGTGCTACAGATTTAACCTAAGATTCTTTACCCTATATCAATGATCCACAGTCAATTTTCCAAATTGTGGACATGATTTTTGAACTTCTCGTCACATAAATAATACACTAGAGTCAACAGTGTTAAGGCCTGTAAAGATTCTGGTAATTTTAAAACATTTAGAAGGATAATATTTTGACAATATACTAGAAAAGAGACATATCTTTCAATGTTGAAATCTAATTATGTGAATGATGGATGCTAATCCAAAGATCAATATAATTTAAAACAAAAATTAGATTTTCACTCTGTTATAAAAAAAGTGAATTTTAAGTAAATAAAATAGTCCTTTGAATGTCTGGACAGTCAGAATTTCATTTAATTGGTTGAAGTTTAAGCAGGCCAAGATGGTCAATATATTTATACCTACTAAAATGTGGAACAAGCATAGATCTCTTTTCACCCCTATGTGATCTTTGTGATAAGTATGACTCAGCAACTACAGTAAGAAGATCTTTCAACTCAATCCCAGAACCCATAAATGTGATCTGACCATCTGGATGAACCGTGATTTTTGAAGAAAGGGCTGAATCTTGAACTAAATACAGCAAAGGTTTCCGGATGTTGAAGTTGCTATGCGGGTAGATAAGAGATGACAATGATTGCTGAGATTCACCAATGCCTGACGACTGCAATTTCATCAAGTTAGATAGCAAAGATAAATTTGCTCCATCTCTACCTGCTTCTGCAGTCTCAGACATTAGGAACTTTAAAATTTTATCATGCTTAGTGCATTTTTCAACAATGCCAAAACCAAAAAGTACTGCATTTGAGCAGTTTGCTGCAACCAAAGAAAAATAATGTTATTCAGAAATCAGAATAATGTACATAACATAAAAACACAACAGATTTAACAGCACAATCATCTTAAGCATCCATATCGTCAGTAAATGAAGACAGAAGAAAAGGTGTCAAGCATATTCCTGTCATCTGCTTGGTGGTTTTTTACATCAACGAGGCAACTTAGTGACATATAACATCTGATTGAGCAACCCAACCTTCACTGATTACTCTAAATAATTGGTAATCAGATTTAATATCTTCAAACTAAATTAAAATGTGAAGGAAAGATGCACAATCAATAAACAGAGACAAAAACAAACTCTCCCCAATTGTATGATGAAACTTTCAATGAGATTTTGGAAGTCAAGAAGACACAAAGCAATTAGAGAATGTTGAAATTTGAAATGTATTGCAGGACCATCACATCCACAGATAGAATTGAAGTGGTTTAGCTAGCCAAATGTGATATAGTTTCACATGACCAGTCTATGACAAGATGAGATAGAATCATAAAGAATAGACAAGACAAGGTGGGTAGAGGGAGTACTATTGAGCTTTTTACATATTCTACACTTCGACCAATACATGGGAATGATAAAACAATTATCTAACATTATAGAAAAAAGATAACCAAAAACTGGTTGGCTAAACTGAAGCATACCTTGCTCATCAGTAAGCACGGCATTTTGAGCTGAGAAGTCAACATTGACAAACTTATTGTAATCAAAACATTCGCTTGGGAATTTTCTTGACTCCCCATGTGGACTTGGCTTAAGACATGGAACCTGATATCTGATCAGATCTGGTTTTGTTGCAGTAGAAGGCAATAATGTTGAGCAGCCCTGTCTTGAAAAAAATAATTGTTTATAATTTTATGCATACACAATTGCCCAGACTACTAAGCCACATTACCATAAGTAACCATACAAACAATAAGTAGCAGAACCATGTAAACCTGTCTTGAGTTCAAAATTCAGAGAGAAAAAAAAAGTACTACTTTGAGGGGGTCCTTACTATTAGCTTAGTTTTGATCCATTATTAGTCAGTATAGAAATTTTAACGCTATCAAAACCAAGGGTAAATTGGAATTGAAGAGTAGGAAGGGGAAATTTCTATCATATGTAAGCATTCCCTTGTTTGACAACTTTTTTTTTTTAAATCAAACAAATGAAGTGCTATATATCAATCATCCCTTTACTTAAACATTTTATAAGTCTCTAAATTTATTAAAAAATAAATAAAAAAATCAACTCTCTCCTCCAACCTCCTTCCTTCAAAGACAACCTTGATGAAGTATGAATAAGGATGGTTTGAAAGATTACATGATAACCTCTTATTCTAGGGTGGTCGTATCAAGGTTAGATAGTCACAGTTCCATGGTTAAGCCCTAATATACTCATATTACAGTATAAAATCATTCCATTCAGTAATAATTTAATATTAATATTGCAAAAACGTATTCACAACACGATACGCCAACATCCTTTATTACAATACAACAAAAACCGCAAAATTCATCTAAAAGCAGCAAAATCTCAACTTGCAGACGTTACCTTCATATTGCTACCGGCCAAGCTCAGTTCTTGCTGTAAGACAAGGCCAGGAGGGTAACCATGAGAAGCCATCAAACACAGACTCTGCACCATTTTTTTAAAGAAACCCGGCTAAAGAGACCAGTTCTGTAGCCAAAAGTTTCCTCCTTTCGTCCCTCCCTCACGCCCCCATACACACTTATCCCCCTTCTTGCACCTCAAATCCTAAATATTTTCCACAAACCCCAAAACAAAAAACAAATAAGGTTTTATTATGATCCTAATATATCCTTCTGTTCCGGCCAAAAATGAAAAGATAAAAAATAAAATCAAATTGTTTAGTCCAGAAACTTCCGAAATGGTAGAACCAATGGTCCGCACGAGCTTGAGCGTCTTAGGCTCGGCAAAAAAAGACAAAAAGAACTGAACTTTTGTGTGCTACATGCTACGTTTATCAATGAAAACCTAGATATTAAAATATGTGCATGGACTCCTCCTTTAAAAAAAAAAACAAAAAACAAAAAATTAACGTGCTCCTCGTTTTATTTCTCAAGCCTTATAAGATATTCAATATTATTGGCGGCTCTTTTAAATAGTTAATGAATATGGTAGTATGTTGGAATTATTTGTTGATGTCTATTAACATACATTATAAGTGATTATATGACAAAAAAAAGTATTAAAACAATTATTTTAAAAAATAAAGACTCAAGTTTTATATATTAAAATAGATTCAATTATTCAAATACACTTATATGAAAAAAATAAAATATATATATATATATATAATTAAATCATTAGTTTTTAAGGATCCAACCTTTAAACAATTAATATAAATTATTTGAGATCTACGAAAAAGGGAGGACAATTTCACAAACGATTTTTTTTCAAAAATAACTATTTTGAATTTTTTTTAAAATTTGTTAATTACTAACTACATAATGTTTAGTCAGATGAAAAAAGAATGAAAAAAAAGAGAGAAAACTTTTTTATAACTGTTTCATATTTGATTCAATTTTTTAAAAATGAAGGAAGGGAGATAAACGAGGCCAAAATCTCTCACAATTCAAGTTTTACTTACTCATAATTTTTTATTGTTTAATCACTAATGATAGCTGTTTTTATACATGGAATTTTAGATTGGTGGATCAAGAAAGTTGTTCCAGTTTTATAAGGTGTTTTGTTTATTTTTCTCTTTTAAACTAAAAAAATTGTCTAAGGAATTGCTAATGTCAATAAAATATTTTTATTTTTTAATTACAAAAATATTATATTGTTTTTAGTCTATTCTTATTTTTAGTATTTTGTAGAAACAGCTGTGCCCTCGATTGGGCTGTGTGTGAAATACTGGACACGTAATGACTACAACAAGCTTACCCATCATCAAAGCATTTTTAGTATTTTTACAAAAATTTGTAAAAATATTTAAATGGTAATATTTTTTATTTTATTATATTAAATATAATTTTTTTTTATCTAAATCACAGATATTTTTCACTAGAGATAATTTATTTGGATAATATTGAATCACCAAGGGTGACATGATTTATTTGGTTTTATGTTAAATATATTTTGTTAATAATATCGTTTCTAATTAATTTTGTTAAGGTTTTGCATTTAATTAAAATTTGCTAAGAACGACTTAGCGCAAGCTGTGTATAGCATATAACATTGGTCAAGCATATTAATATACAACAGCCTTCAAATGAAGTTTTACATTATATTACAATTTCCACGAAGCAAAATTTTATTAACTTTCTAAGTTCAACCTTGAATTTTTCACATATTAGATAAATCAGATGGTATTTTTTTTAAAACTAATTTTCACATCAATTATGAATCATTTCAATTTGTATAACTAATATACATCTTATACATCATAAAAATATTTATAAAGTTACGTGAGATGCGAGGTAAAAATAAACTAAGAATTTTTTAAAAAATTAATTCAACTGACAATAACTTATTTTATTGGTAATATAAACAACTTACAACACATTGCAGTTTTAAATATATTATATTTTTAAAAATATATATTAAAAATCCTCTTCATTTTAATTTTATTTACAAAGTTACATCATAATTAAAAAGAAAGAGATTAGTTTTTTATTAAGTAATCATAAAATATTGATTTTATTCGATATGAAAATTTAAAATTAAGTGATTATCTAAAAATAGATTTATAAAAAATTGTCTTGTTAAAAAAAAACTCAAATTTGATACATGAAAGTAGATAAATTTAAGTGAAAATATAAAAGTAACAAAATTTATTAAGTTTATGTTTGAAAATTATTAAAAACTATATTAAATATCCTTTTAATCTGAAAGTTACATTTTGTAGTGTTAAAATTTATTTATGTTTAAGTAAGTATAAACACGTTAGTTATAAGAAAAATAAAAATACCACACACTAAACAACTAACATAACCGAAATTTTTCAAACTAAAATATGATCTTCCACATTTTTTAACCACCAAACCCGTCTCCCAGTAAATTCACCGGAACAAATTTCGGTTGTTTCGTCCGAAGTGCGTGTGAAGAGATTAATCATAAAGATTGATAATTATTCTCAATATATTGATTAAAAATTATATAATAATAATAATGTGTATTTATAAAATTGAGAGAATATGTTATATCTTATTTAAATTGATTATTGTAATTTTTTTTAGTATTATAAAAATAAAAAGATATTTATATTTTTAAATAAATTAATAATTTTATTATTTATTATATATATTATAATATAAAATTAATAATGACAAGGATATAAAATATTCCTTAATTTAATTTATAAGACTAATAAAATATCATAATTTTTAATATTTTTTCATTAACAAGTAAGTTACGAAAGTTGTTAACGGGAGCTTTGAACTTACAAATAGTATTTGAGAATTTGACGATAACTATTGCATTTGTTGAGTCAAGCAGCACAATCCATATTCCATACCCAAATTTAAGACATCGTTGATTCCCTTACCGTGACTTTGGGGATGGATAAGAAGATGGTTGTTGGAGAATCCACAACAACCTCATCGTTACCATCAACCTCGATCGTGAAGGGTTCTCAACAGTTCAAGATTACGAGGTACTCTTTGCTGAATGGAATTGGGAGTGGGAAATACCTTGCATCCGACACGCTTTCAGTGGGTGGCCATGATTGGGCTATCTATTGTTACCCTGACGGCCAAAACGATGACGACAACGCTGCCTACGTGTCACTCTTCATCGTATTGGTCAGCGAAGCTAGCAAGGATGTCACAGCCCTTTTCGAGTTGGCACTTTTGGATCAGTCAGGAAATGAGAAGCATAAGCTCCATAGCCAGTTTCAGACCATCCCTCAAAGCGGCCCTTACACGTTGAAATGCTGTGGCAGCAAGTGGTAAGTTGAATTTCTCTGTTCTTTTGGTTCCATAGACTTTGGTCTCCAAATTACAATTTAACTAATGGTTAGTTTAACTTAAAAGTAAAAAATTAAACACTTATTTTTTCAGAATAAATTATATCAAAGTATACACTAATTTCATTCTTTTATAATACAAGAGAGGCTACTAAATTATTATTTAAAAGAAGTGCTAAGAAAGTACTTCTCATTATTAATTAACATGTTTTTATGAATTTAAACTTTTTCAAAATATATAAAGAAACTTGTATCAGAATTGGATATTTTAAAAAATTATTTTAATTATTTAAAAAATAGACTAATAATAAAAAAATGTTAAAAATGGTATGTTTTAATCATTCCTTGTTACTGTATCGTGTTATCTTGCGTGTGATCTGTGTTACATGTTGAATTTAGGTGTATTTAACTATATACCTTGGTTGTCTAGTTCAGAGAGCAGATTATGTATGATCTTTGTCTGATGGAGTAGATTTTGTGGAAGAAAATGATAGATGCAGAGAAAATACCCTTAGAAAATACTAAGGAGTGGCTGAGAAGGATTGAGCTGAATGAAAAATTATCAACTGATTCGTTATTGTTTGGTAAAACTATTGTCTGAAATATATGGACAGGAGGGGAGGAGCCAGGGATCGTGTTATTTGGGATGTAACATTTCAGAAAACTCCTTCTCTCTGTCATTACATTAAATCAGCTTTACGTGTTAGTATTAATTAAGCAAGCATCATTAATATTATGGGAATGTTTTAGAATTTAGAATACCTTAACCAATGAACCTTTTAAATAGACATATATCATATAAGACTTGACTCTAAAATTATGTGATATCAGTCGATAAGATTACTCATGACAAATAGTCATTAACAATTAAAAATAAAATAAATTAATGCTTGATTCTATACTAGTTCAAGTTTTTAAAAACGAAAAGGACTCTCTCCTAAATACTGGTTCTTGGAGCAGAGAAGTCTAACTGTTTGGTAAATGCTGTGATTGCTCGATATCGGGTGTTCCAGGGGATTCAAGAGGTTTATCAAGAAAACAGATTTAGAGGCATCGAAATTCCTTAAAGATGATTGCCTCTATGTGAATTGTAGAGTTGGGGTTGTGAGTAATTGCAGGGAGGGCCTTGATTAATGCATACACAATTGGCCAGCCTCCTCAGGAACGCTACCACAACTATATTCCTGTAGCGATGTAGACTTGTATAGCTATACTAGGCTCTTATATTATCAAGTATACATTGGCCATGATTATGTGCTTGTTTGTATAAAGTCTGAAATTCTGTCGCAGTAGAATTGAAAAATATTAAATTTTATCAAAATTGTCTTAAAATGTGTGTTTTCCGTTAACTAGAATTTTCTGTATTTTTGGCACCAATTACATCCTGTAGTTACTATATTTTTACATATTCGCTGCAGTAATTGCAGGTTACAGTTACTGACGTGTAGTGCTCACTCTCATAAATTCAATTATCAAACGTTGGCAGTATAATATGAATTGTATTATTTGAAGTTATTATTCACCTTATATCTTAAATGTATTATTTGTTTATGTAAAATATTAATTGTATATATTTTATTTTAAAACATTTTAAATACGAGACTGGATGCCAACATGTGTGATTATTAATGTTATTTTGCACGACTCGTGCAGTTTTTGCTTCATCTTTATAATACATGGCGAGGTTGGGTTGAGAAAAAGGCGGCGTTATTGTCAAACTTGCATCAAACTTGATGATTTTTCATTAGTTAATTCAGGCACAAGTTTAATTTGAGTTAAAAATTATGGAAATAGTATAAATTTTAATCATAAATCAAATAAATAAATAAGTTTGGATGGCCAAATATGTTTATTCTAAGCTATAAACCTTAATCTATGTCGATAAATAGGGCTTTTAAAACTTCCATCATGTATAATATAGTATGGAAATTTTGTCGAATTCTTAGTTTTCTTTCTACAATTTGTAATGAATGACAACTTTAAACTTTGAAAATTTTAAAATTGTGCACAATTAAATACTCATATCTACAGAACCATTCTAATCCATTACGGTCAATAACTTTTTTTTTTCATAATTATATTTATGTATTTTTGGCAAAATATAACGGCATCCACAAATAAACTGTTCTGGTTTTAACAAGCAATGATATGTGCTTGTTTTAACTAACTTATGTAATTCGCTCATAAACATCTCAAAAACATCATGATATTAATTTATTAATCAAAATTAAAATCAATTCAAATTTTAGATTTGGGTTTTAAATAAACTCATTTGTTTTTCACTGTAACATGTTTTAATTCACTATTGGCATCAAAATATTTTTTTGTCAATTATTTCATCGGCGTTGCAAAATTTTGAATTAAATCTTAAGAAACCTCAATTAAATGTTAGAAATAAAATCATTAACATGAAAATGAAAAACTTATGTTATCAATCAGAGCTCTAACTGTATATGGTTTTTTGTCCATGAGAGCTTTACCGTTTGCTGTATCAAGCATACTTCTCTTCATTTGAGCAAAGCCTTCATAGAAGTATTGAATAAGCAATTGGTCATTAATCAGGTGACGTAGACAAGTTGCATATAACTTTTTGAATCTCTCTCAGTACACATAGAGACTCTCTTGGCTGAACTACCTTATGCCGCTTATCTCTTTCCTAATTGTCGTAGCCCTAGATGTAAGGAAAAATTTTTCAAAAAAAATCCTCTTGAGGTCTATCTAGCAAGTGACTAATCCTGGCTACAAGTAGTAAAGTCAATCCTTTACTGCACCATCCAAGGAGAATGGGAAAGTCTTTAGCTTGATGTGATTTTCTGGTACTCCTTGAGGTCTCATTGTTAAGCAAATTATCTAGAATTCTTTTACATACTTATGAGAATTCTCACTTGCATTACCATTAAACTTAGACAACAAATGGATTAGACCAAATTTTAACTTAAATGAAACGTCTACATCAGGATAATGGATGCTAAAAGGTTGGTAGGTAACATCTGGTATAGCTAAGTCTTTAAGAGTTCTTTCATGTTGATTATTAGTCATGGTACCAGAATGCATAGTTATACTATTAGAATCACTATACTTAAAATGCACAGCAAAACTATAAACATTATCACTATCTCTATCATATGCACACTACCTTCCAATTTGTTTAATATATTTAATCTATTCTAAGTTCTTTCTATTTTAGGATCAAATGCATGCAATTGCTCAGGATTAGTTCTAGTCATGCACTAATGGGCAAAACAATCAAAATCAACTTAAATACACTGTTTTCTATTTCTAAGAATTTTTCATTTTATTTTATTTTATTTTATTTTATTTTATTAAGATATCAAAATTCAAAAAAATAAAAAATCAAAAAAATAAAATTTAAATTTAAAATTTAAAAAGTGTTCTAAACAATGAAATTTAGAATTTTGAGTAGCACCACACATAAAATGATTGTGACAAGGTGTTAATTGTTATAGTTCATTGTGGGTGCAGGTGTTGGAAACTAGGTACGACAGATTAGCTTCTTCTATTCAACATCCATCAATACACAACAAATATTCTTTATAGTGGCGTGATTTGTTGGAGGTTATTCATCAAGGAAATTCATGGCTAGATGAGAAGTTGGATAGGAGTGTGGGTGCAGGTTTGCACACCCTTTTTTGGAGAGATAAGTGTGCAGACAGGGTGCGATTGTATGAGACATTTTCTGCAATTGTTTATGGTAGCAAGAAATGTTAAATCTTGTGTATTAGAGAATGATTTTCATGATGACACAAGGTGTGTTTGGGATTTTAGTTGGCGCAAAGGACTCTTTCAACATGAGATTTCAAGTGTTAATCTTTTGTTGTAGCTTATTGATGGAATTTCTATTAAGATACTACAAGAAGATAAATGGGTATGGAGGGTGAATTCTTCAGTTTGTTATTCAGTACAATCTGCGTATTCATGACTATTTGAACTTTTTGGTAGTCTTAATAGTATAGATCAATGTACAGTGGACGCCTTGCAAAGGCTATAGAGAGAGAAGGTCTCGTCTAAGTGTCTAGTATTTTCTTGTCAATTGTTTTTTAATGCACTTCCTTGTAAAGGTCTCCTAATTGATCGTGGTGTTCAAATTGATAATATAACTTATTACTTCTACCATGATTTGGAGGAACTTTCAAGTCATTTGTTTTTAACTTGCTCAGTTTCATCTCGAATCTGGTACTACTTTACTGTGTGTTGCCTTGGATTCTCGCTAGTTTTGCCTTTAGATTTATCGACTCACTTACTTGCTTAAATTGATGTTGGTTATATTAAAAAAGAAGGGATATATTTATTAATTATTTGGGTAAGTACAATGTAACGCTCCGAATTTTGGTAATATTAATTACTATTATTATTCTTATATATATATATATATATATATATATATATATATATATATTCATATGTGTGTTGATTTATTTGATAATGATGTTTTATGTATATTAATTACATGGATATGTGTATGTATGACTGTTTGGGCTGAAATGGGTTAAGTGCCTAAGTACAGGGCGAGATACTGGGCTGTTCTCGCTGTAGCGAGAAGACCCTGAGAGAAAGGACCAAAACTGTCGCCTTCTCGCTATAGCGACAAAGCGACAGTTTGGGGTGCATTTCTGGATGCAGTCTCGCTGTAGCAAAAGGGTCTCACTGTAGTGAGATTCTACAAAAACTAGAGTGCAGTTTTCTCTGATTTTTTCACTGTAGCGAGAGGACGTGTCGCTGCAGCGAGAAGACCTCGTTGTAGCAAGAGTGTCGTGACCAGAAAAAGATTTAAAGGGGGCTAGGGTTCGGGGAGAGTAATTTCTCCTTCTCTCTTCGAAATCCCTTCGATTCTCTCACTCCCAAATCCTATTCCACCGATTAATTGCCTCCAAAGCTGTTCGGGAGCGAGATTGGAGCTCAAATTTGTGTGGAAAACGCTTGGAGGTGAGTTTTAAATGGTTAGGGTTTTCGTTTTTCCTTCCCTTTCTCTATTCTTGGTAATTTTCGGGGTTCTCATGAAATTCTTTCATGTGTTTAGGCCGAAAGTCGTGTAGGGAGTATTTCCGTGGTTGAGTTTGGGCGTAGGTCTTTAATCCAAGGTAAGGGGGCTCTACCCTACTCCTTTATGTGTGATTTGCTGATATTTTGTGTGATATTGTGATGTGGCTGAATAGAGGGTAGGAAATTACTGAGATATGTGATGTGGGCACTTGTGCTGTTTATACATGTGTGTATATCTGAATGAACATTGTGAAAATGTGGGCCCGAGGGTCGTGTAATTTGAATAGAAATAGGCTAGGGGCCGTGTGTCTTGAATGAATTGTGTGCTATGTGTACTGTAAAAATGAAATATGGGCCTAGTGCTGTGTACTGTTAAACGTGGGCTATGTGCCGTATACTGAAATGTGTGTGATTAGGGCGTGTAACGCTGTTGTAATGTGTTGTGAATGGTTCAGCGATACACTGGAGGTGTGGGAGATGAGGACGGTAGAAATACCCTGGAAAAGAGGGAGTGGTGGTGACATCGACTATGGAACGGGTGCACCACGGGCCATACACTTTCTTCCTGGTTAGACCTCTGACCATTACCTTTGCTGAGCCACCCGTGACTGCCCAAGTGGTATCCGTAAGGCGGGAGTAACCGGCGACCATTCATGGTGTAAATCTGTTATCACAGTGTCAATGTGAGTGTGGCTGGTGTGAGTATGCATAGGTTCATGAATTGTGCTTATGGATGTGATAATGTTGCCTGTGCTTGTATTTGTTTAATGTATTGAAAATGTGCTGGAGGTGAGACTCTATGCTTAATTGTATGTTTTAGTAGTGTAGAGTACTCACTCTTATATTCATTTTTCAGGTAATCAAGACGATCAGTATCGGACTCAGTGAAGGGGCGGATGAAACTGCTATAGGACTAGGATTTTAATTTGAAACTAATGTATTTGAATGGGTCATGTAGTAGTGACTTGATAGAAATTGTAATCCATTTTCTTATTTTAAAATATTTGATGAAACCAATGATTGAGAACCTTATTCGAAATGAAATTTATTTTATTCTGAATTTGAAAAATTATGATTTATTGAAATTAAACATAAAGTGTTACATACAGTTTAGTCTTTGTGGTTACATAAAAATAGAATAGTGTTTTGGATAAGAAGGAAATCGTATATTCTATTATTCTGAGGTCTTGAAAGTGACTATCACTTGTTAATAAGAGAAAAACTATTTTATTAGCTGATTGGTATCTAAATCCATAAAATTGCATCTACCTTAATTTAGCATGAGTATGTATCTGTTTTTTTATTTTTCTATGTAAATGTTGATTTTTTCTTTATGTATATGAGTTTTGAGTTATCCTTAAACTTTTTTCAATAATATATATTTTGCCTATAAAAAAATTAAAGAGGATTAAAATATATATATATATAATTTAAATAAGATTTAATTAATAAAATTTAATATTTATAAAAAATTATTAAATACAGTGAATGACCAAAATGTTCTTATAGTTTTAGTATATTCTTTTATAGTTTTTTGCTATTTAAACCATAAATATTCTCTATAAAAAAATAATTTTGTTAAATTTATAATATTTTTTCTTTAAATATTTAATACGACTACTCTGGATTATTGATTACACTGATACCACCTATGAGCCAATTCATCCATGCTTTCAATTTTATATTAAAATGTCATATAAAAATATATTAATTTTTAAATTATAGATGCAAATATTTTTATCACACAAAAATCATAATTTGACATTAAACATATTAATATTAGGTTTCTAGAATAAGTTTCTTTTTCCATAGAACAGTACTTTTTACATAAAATTACATGCGTATAAAAACTATAAACGTGAATTAGTATTTTACATAAAGAATGTAAACAAATTACACACCATAAGAAATAAAGTACCATAAAATGATAGGAGGATTACACACAACACACGTATATCATAATAAATTGTATTTACTTACTATAAATCATTAAAAAAAAATAAAAACAACTAATATCCTAAGAAAGAACTAAAAAGAATAAATTGATAGATCTAAAATCTCTCTTATTCTAGCAAAAATTGTAGTTTGTAATTAAATTTATTTAAGTGAATTTAATAAAAAATATTTTATTTAAGTTAAAAAAATTGTTTAAACAAATTTGATAAAAAAAGAGAGTAATTATCACTTAAATAAAAAAATTATTTAAGTTAAAATTGTCAAAAAATTTAAAACTTCATTTGCTTTTCTAAATTAAAAAAAATTAAAATTTTTTATGTAAGATCATGTGATTACACTTTGTAGCTATCTTTATTACTAATTATACATGTATAAATAACTTCATTCATAGGATCTTTATTATTATTATTATTATTAATAAGTTAACTCAATTTTAAATAGTTATACTTTTCTAATGTTTAATATAAGTAATACACTATTTAAAATATTTAACAAGATTATATATAGAAGAATCATTAATGATTATATAGTTATTAATAAAATAAATAAATCTTATTTTATTTTATTTTAAGAAAAAATGAAATGTTAAAAATTTTAAATTTTAGTTTAAATAATTTTTTTTAGTTTAAATAAAAATTACTTTTTCATCAAATTTATTTAATTTAAATAAAATTTACTTTTTTTAATCAAATTAGCATGTATAGTAAAGCTTTTTAAGATAAAAAAAAAAAGCTGTTAGTGCTTATTAAAATTATATTTGGATGAAAAAAATTAAAAATTGCATATTATTTTTTAAAGAAAAAAGTTATTGAGTTAAAAGCTTAAAATTGAGCATTTTCTTTAAAAAACTGTTAAGACAAAATAATTTTTTTTATTAATAACCTTATCACTAAATTATTACACTCATCAATACTAATTCATATCCCTTTTAATAATTTTTTAAGAGTATGTTTAGGAGAGAGTTTTTAAAAAAAAATAAAAAAGAAGACTTGTTTTTTACTTTTATATCTAATACAGATAATTTATTCTTCAAATAATCTAATTTTTATACTTATTTAGGTTCTTAAACAAATTTTTTTCAATTAAATAAATTTAAACCGCAAACTGCATATTACCACAAGTACAAAGCATCGGATCTCATCATTATCGGGTAAGATAGAAACTACGTCACTTCATGCAACATAGTAGATTGGTACAGGCCGGAGAGAAACAAAGCGGGCCACACGAAGCCCAGAGCTGAAACAGTAAAAATTCTGTAAAACACGCTCCTAATACCGAGTTTGAAAGCCACAGAACCTCGCCAGAAGGGAACAAAGTCACAGAAGATCGAATCGGCATTGGAAGATTCGAGAAAACGAGTTAAAGGTTCTTGGAGGGCATCGTAAGCTTTTTTGAGGAATGGAACGACGTCGTAGGGGATGTCGGTAGTGGCCTCTGCGCTTTCTGGAAAGTTCTCCACTTTGGGCAATGGAAGCTTCACGCAGCCATGTTTCGAGAGGCGTTTTGTGTTTCTTGGGGTGGTTTCGAAGCTTACCCGATGACCCTTTCAAGCTATGAGCTTGGCCAACTCAAGGTTTGGAATCATGTCACCAAGTGTATTTATATTTTTTAATAATATCATCTCGACTGTCTCGGTAAATATGATATTTATTTTTTTATTCTCTATAAATGATAGTATTTAAAATAATATGACAAAATAGCTTCAAATAAATAATATGCTTTTATTTAATCCTATTTTAGAAATTTGTCTTTTAATTTATCTCATTCTAGGAAAACCCCTTCATTTTTCTACATTCCTGAAATTTTACTCAAGAGAAAAATATACTGAACATTTTTTTATTAATCAAGTTAAAAAGTGAATTTCAGTGTTTAATTTTGAAACAAATTGTTAAATTTTACGCTTTTTTATTTTTTTAATGTTTCTTTAAAAATAATTTTTTAAAATAATATTTTTTTAAAATATATTCTTCATTTGAGTCTTTTTTTTTTCATGTCAATACCTATTTTGTCTATCATACAAATAAAATTAATTTTTAAAATTTTTTAATTAAGTTTTATCTTCAGCAAAAACAAAATTACGTGACTATGACACGTATTATCGTTTGATAAATTTTGTAATTTTACATATATGAAACTCAAAGAATTATGTCTAAAATCTAATTATACAAGTTACAAAAAAAGTAATAATTATAAAAATAAATGCTATTGATGATAGAAAGAGAGAAAAATTAATGTAGCAAACAAAATTTATGACACATGATACAATTGCATAGTTTTGTAAACAAAACTAAATAAAAAAATTTTAAAAGATAATTTTGTCTATATAATAGACAAAACAAGTATTAATATAAAAAAAATTCAGACAAAAAATATGTTTTAAAAAAATTATTTTAAGAAATTATTTCTTAAAAAACATTAAAAAATAAAAAATCCTAAATTTTACAAAATTTAAAAATTGTAAAAAGTACAATTAAACGATAGATGGGATATAAATTAAAAGATGGTGATATCTATGGTAGGGTTTTAGAATAGCATGTCCGACAACAATCTATTTTTAGTATGATTGATGAATAATGTCAAATCTTAATCATTAACATGGGTTTTTATGAGTTTTTTTTTAAAACGAAAACACTTTAAGAGAATAAGTTATTTGATTATGTCCATTAATTTTTTATATTATTACTTTATTTTTTAATTTAATTTTAATATAATAAAATATTTATTATTAATAATTATGATATTTAATAAAATTTAAAATGGTTATTAATATATTTTAAATTATTTATTTAAAAAATATATTTGAATTTAATAATATTCGTATAGTATAATTAATAAATTACACTCGCCGGTAATAATAAATAATCGAATATCCAGCAGAATTTTGAAATAAAATAAAATAAAACAGGAAGATTTTGAATAGATTAACCGCAAAAGAGAATTTGGAATTTTGAATATTACATTTAAGTAAATGTATATATTCAGCTGGCTTTCACACCTGGCAAAGACAAACATACAAACAATTCATTGATGCACGTTTTAAAAAACAACCGTCAGGAAGAGTAGCTTAGCTGAAATTCAACTTTATTTTTAATAATTTGCAAAAGGATTGAATTTCTTAACTCTTAATAATGTAATAAAAATAGAAGTAAAATTAAATCAAAATACTAACTTCCAACCATTATCAATTACTTTACACCATGACTTTAAGTTTTGATATTCTCACTTGTTCAAAGTATAATAGCATTATTTTTAAGATAAAAGAACATATTTAGTTATAAAAATAAATGAGCATATGAAATATTTATAAAACTCTATCCCACTGTAGAGTTTAAAATGTGGATAAAATAATATAAAAAAAAATTTGTTTGAATTAAAATTTTTACATAAATGATCACATAAGTATCAGACACTTTGAAAATAAAAAACATAATTTGTTATTATTGCTATACAAATACTAACATTCTTTTACTTAATTTATTTGTCCTATTATTAATTATAATAAGAAACTAAATATATGAATTACAGCGATAGTTCATTTAATGATAAATATTATTTTTCATGTATCACAATATATTAAATCTCTCAAATTAATGAATAAACTACATATTTCAAGGTTAAAACTACATGCAATTTCTTAAAGTAAATAAATAAATATGTGCACAAAATAAATGAAAAACATTAAAATCGAATAAAAATAATAAAAATTACCTATAATAAGTGTCACATCATAGAAATCAAGTTTCATTCGTTCTATATGATTCTTAAAATTTACGGCGATAATTCCTTTAGTGATGAATATTATTTTTCATGTATCACAATATATCAAGTCTCTCAACTTAATGAATAAATTACATATTTCAGGGTCAAAACTATGTGAAATTTCTTAAAGTAAATAAATAAATATGTGCACAAAATAAATGAAAAACATTAAAATTGAATAAAAATCTTATCAAAATAATAAAAATTACCTATAATAATTGTCAAAATCAAGTCTCATTTGTGCTATATGATTTTTAAAATTCTTTGGTGTCATGCTTTTAGTCAAAGAATTGACAATCATTAACTTAATGCTAACATGTTTAATGATCACTCTGATTTCTTTAATACACTTTTTTATGATTAAATATATAATGTGTATGCGTTTACTTTGACTTTCACTCTTAGTTATTATTAGCCATAAATATTACAACAAAATTGTATCATAGAACAACTTCAATGACCTAAAAATAGACTCCATAATTCTAAGTCCAAATATAAATCTCTTCAACTATACAGGATGCATTCTGCGACACTATCTCAAGTTATTAATTGATGTAAAATAATATATATATATATATATATATATTAGTAAAACAAAATGTAGTTTGTATTTTAGTTATCTTCAACCTTTAACCAGATTAGTTTGATTTAGTTTAAAACTTGAAAACTCGAAATTAAACCTAGTTTTAGGCCGAAAAAAGCAAATTTTTATCTCTTTTCATATTTAGTTTTGATTGAAAGGGTCAAAACATACAAAATCTATATTAAAAAAAAGTATTCAAGCTTTTCAAAAACAAACAATGTAGAGGCACAAAAGCTATACCAAATGTAATTAAAAGGGAAGCAAAATCAAATCGATATAGTAACTTCTAATTATTGTTAATCAGTTTGCACTAAACATGATGTTAATTTTCTAAACCTTCATTCGTTCAAAATAAGGTGCTGTTGTATTTTTAATAGAGGAGCATACTTAGTAAAAAAAATAGATGAGCATATAAAATATTTATAGGAGTCTATCTATTATAAAAATCAAAATGATAAAATAATAGAAATAAAAAAATCCACTAAATTCAAAATTACCAAATAAATGGACTACATAATTAACAAACTCCTTCAAAGTAGAAAACATAATTTGTTACTATTTGTAACCGGATACAAACAGAACCTATTCTATTTTGAATGATCAAATATAAATTTATTTGTAAAATTCGATGATTCCCAAGGCAGAGAATACACGACAGGCAACTTGGAATCTTGAAAATCCAGAGAGCTTGCACAAAGACTCGTATCCCTTTTCAGTTCTTTCCATTCCCCCATTTGTTATATACATGACGTGGTCGAGGGTGGAGACAAGCTTTGCTGCATTCGACTTTGATGCTTCTGGTGTTATAAACTCTATGACAATCACCTTTCCATCTTGTGGCAGTGCACTGTGACAGTTCCTCAAAATGCTTACGCATTGTTCATCTGACCAATTGTGTAATACAGCCTACCATAATGTAATTGGAGAAATTAATAATATTTTTGTTGACAAAATTGTCGGATCAATCATTCTGAAATTTAAAATTGAAGTGTCACAAAAAGTTTTCTAACCTTCACAATTATGGCATCACCCTGGGCTACATAATTGAACATATCTCCTCCAACATGTTTTATCCCTTAATTTATGCAATTTTGGACAGTGTTTCAGTCAATGCTTTAGTTAAAAAAAATGTACTTGCATGCATCATCAAACCAATGTAAAAGTGACGATCGAAATAAAAAGGGAATGGCATAATACATACCTGTATAAGCTGGTGCTTTTTCAACAACTTGGGCAAATCAAAATTGATACCCTTGATTGTAGGGTACTTGGAGATTATCATGTGAAGATTTTGCCCTGTACATCCTCCCACATCAACCAGGGTTGAAACTCCTTCAAATTCTTTATACACTTCGAGGATCCTATTCATCTCTATAATGCAGATATTAGCCATTGATTTGTTGAAAATGTAATTCAATTTTGGATCCTTTTCAGTGCATTGGTACAACGACATTCCATGAACCTCCTTGACTAGGTCCTTCTGAGTATCAATAATTACATCCTTCAAATTGGGCCTGAAATGAAAGGAGCAAGTCAAGGTAAAATATAAACACTTGCTTGAACTAACCAACCAACTTTGGTGATCTACTCATAATAGTAATGTTTGTGTGTAGTGCTAATAATACTGTAAAGCAAGGAAAAGTAGGTACCAAAGTTGGGACAGTGTGGGATAGTTGAGAAATGATGTGATTGTAGCTGCACATCCCTTTCTTTCATCATTGACGAAGTACTTTCCAACAGGTGAGAGTCCATAAGATCTCCGAATGCTACCATCTTCATCGATGTGAGTGAAAGAAGTGAGAAGAGAATAGCTTGCAAGCAAACGCAGCATGCGTTCAATCCTATTAGGCAAGTCTGTGTGTTGGTTTGGTAACATAGAAGCAATTTGTGATGCTGACATGGTTTCACCTTTTGGGGTTCCCTTTGCTATTATGTCAAACAGTTTCAGCTCAACAGCAGCATTCAGTGCTGAAGGAAACACTTGAATAATGCAGAGTAACAAAGCATGAAGGCAAGCCTCATCCTCTCCCTCTTCTTTCGGAGACATTTTCACTTCAACATCACTTGTAGAGTAGGAACCCATATTTGCTTCTTCTCACTCTTTAACTTGTTTTTTGGTGATGTGTTGCCTCTCCTACTGCATTTGCTTTTTATAGCCAAATTTGGTTCTCAGTTCCATAAGACATTACTGATTTATGTTAATTACTAAATTATAAAATATGAACTCGATATGCATGCCAGCCGTCGATGTTTAATATAATCATGTAAAAATTAATAAATTTTAAGCATAAG
Organism: Abrus precatorius; assembly: GCF_003935025.1. NCBI lineage: Eukaryota > Viridiplantae > Streptophyta > Magnoliopsida > Fabales > Fabaceae > Abrus > Abrus precatorius. The sequence continues at coordinate 9,260,380 of NW_020874373.1, read as the reverse complement.
ATTTATATAACTTTTATAATTTTTAATAAATTTTAGTAAATAATTAAAAATATAAAACATAACGTGTTATTAGTATTTTTCTTTATTAAACATATTTTTAACATGTTTTTATGAATTTTAAACCTTTCAAAATATATAAAGAAACTTGTATCAGAATTTGATATTTTAAAAAATTATTTTAATTATTTAAAAAATAGACTAATAATAAAAAAATGTTAAAAATGGTATGTTTTAATCATTCCTTGTTACTGTATCGTGTTATCTTGCGTGTGATCTGTGTTACATGTTGAATTTAGGTGTATTTAACTATATACCTTGGTTGTCTAGTTCAGAGAGCAGATTATGTATGATCTTTGTCTGATGGAGTAGATTTTGTGGAAGAAAATGATAGATGCAGAGAAAATACCCTTAGAAAATACTAAGGAGTGGCTGAGAAGGATTGAGCTGAATGAAAAATTATCAACTGATTCGTTATTGTTTGGTAAAACTATTGTCTGAAATATATGGACAGGAGGGGAGGAGCCAGGGATGGTGTTATTTGGGATGTAACATTTCAGAAAACTCCTTCTCTCTGTCATTACATTAAATCAGCTTTGCGTGTTAGTATTAATTAAGCAAGCATCATTCATATTATGGGGATGAATCAAATTAAACTAAAATAGAATTAAAAGACTAAACAAAAACCTAAACTAAAATATTATTTCTACCCTTGTTAATTTCATTTACTTTATCTTCTTTGTATAAGAAGAAATTATTATATGATTTAAGATCATTAAATGTCCAGGATCTTAACTAATCTTTACATGATACACAGCAAAATTATTCTTTTTTATTACTATTTTTCTTTTATTTTTGTGACCCAGAAAAAAGTCATATCTAATAAACCAAGTTTTAGCAACGTTTGCTGTTACATTAACAAAAAGTTGTAGCAAGCTTCATTGAAAAGGTATGGACACCTAAACTAAACTTATGGCCAAAACTAGCTGTGATTAAGTAAATTCACTTCCTCCCAAACATGCCATGCCGGAATTCAACTATCCAATATTTTTGAATAAGCTATTGAAATTCTTAAATTAGAAGTTAATCAAAAAAATAAGATTTAGGTGCAATATATAATATTGTTGATATGTTTTTGAAATATACCTTAAGTTTTATTTTCATAATATATATTAACTTTTAAAGCTGATATTTAATATTAAACTATATTATTAGGTTATCAATATAAAATTTATCTTCTACTTTGAAAAATAATACCAATGGCAATAGTAGCTCACTACCAAAAGTATCGTAATTCAAATTAGTCTTTAGACATTCAATTTACAAAAAATAAACATTGTATTTTGAGTCTTATTTCGTAATAACTTTGCAATAGAGTTTCTCTTGTATCAATCTACAACACACTTGCTCAAGACAATTTGTTTTAAATTAAGAAATAAAGAGAGGCATTCACTTGATCATTTTGTCAATAAAATAATAACCCTTTAAAACAACAAATTCAACTAATTAATTACTTTAATTTGGACGAAATCAGCTAAATCATTCCAAATTTTATGAAGTACTTGATGATTGTTTTCATAACTTGCTTAAATACATGCTATTTCTTCTCTTGCATACACGGTATACCGTCCTCCCAAAATTGAGATTTTTCTCGTACTAGTTAACTGCTCTTACTTCAATAGATAAATTTGACCTCAACCATTTTTTATTTTCTTTATAAAATAAAAAGTTTACGACATCTCATTTAATAATTGATCCTGTAGACACACCATAATTTCATGACCTTATTTTTTAAAATTAAAATTAAATATTTTAAAAAATAATTATATTAATGTATTTTACAATATTATTTATTTAAATTTAACTTAAAAAATTGACATTAACATCTTTCCTTTTTTTTCTCCCTTGACTTCATGATAAAATTTATTCGTAGGTCTACTGTTTCAGTGGTGCAGCAACTTTTTAATTTACCATTTACACACACGTGTTTCAAAAGGAAAGCGAGTGGATTGAGATAGGTAGTTGCGCGTCTCACCAGTAATCAATAGTTTTAATTTCTTTAAATTATTTAAACTTTTAAAGCCATGTTACTATTAAAAGCCTTTAGTCAGTCATTTTGTTTCTTAAGTTTTTGTTTTCTTTCCTTTCTCCCTCTCTCTGTCTGAATATCGAAACCCTAGACATTCATCTTCCAGAATCTGACAAGTTTCCTTAACAGAACCCTAGATTTCCTCATCAAACCCTCATTTATCCAAATCAGATTCTCCAATCCCCACCTCGATTTCCCGCATCGGTTCCTCCCTCGATCGGCGACGTTTCCGAACAATTCAATTAATTCATCGTCGATACCGTTACGGTGGCTAGCGCATGGGTAAGATTCTCCGAGAAACCGCGAAGCCGTCCTCGAATTCTTCATCGGCGTGTCCCTCTTCGGCACCCGCAACGACGTCGTCTTCTTCAGTGACCGAGACTGTGAGGGGTTCGCACCAGTTCAAGATCACAGGGTACTCCCTTTTGAAAGGGATGGGAATTGGGAAGTACAAAGCTTCCGACGTGTTTACTGTTGGTGGATACGATTGGGCCATTTACTTTTATCCGGATGGTAAGAGCGTTGAGGACAATGCTACCTACGTGTCCCTCTTCATCGCGCTCGCCAGCGACGGCACCGACGTTAGGGCACTTTTTGAGTTGACTCTACTGGATCAGAGTGGTAAGGAGAGGCATAAGGTGCATAGCCATTTCGAGAGGACCCTTGAAAGTGGGCCTTACACCTTAAAATACCGCGGTAGTATGTGGTGGGTTGATTTAAAATTTTAATCGTGATTTTCCGCCTTTGAATTTTGTTCTATTTTCGTGCTATATTTGTCTGAAAAATAAAAACAGCTTTGGGATAATCGGTGAAGTTTCCATCTAAGTATGTTAGTTAACGTCCGTGTAATATGTGTGATGTGACTGAAGTTGTTAATATTGTTGAACATTGGTAGGTTTGCATGTTGAATTTTAAGTATATCAAAAGCTAACGAACGAGTATACTTATGGAACTGGTTATGAAGACAAAAATAGAAACTGTTTAATGAAAACAAACACGACTTTACCTGCCTTTTTAAGCAAGGGAAGGCATTTAATTAGTTGGAGTAGAGTTTCCTTACAAGTATCCAATGATACTTATTCAACAAGAGTCTTTAAAAGTGTGTTTTGCTTGTGCACGCACGGTTGAGCCAACATAACTCTTTGTAACATTAAAGATAAATTCGAGTTTATTTTCAAAAAACGCAGAACCAGACATGCAGTAAATATTTCAACTTTAGAAGGTTTGAGGTGCTAAGTTTATATTTCCATGTCCTACCCTGCCTGTCTTATCCTGAAGACAGCTGTTGTATATCAATTGCCTGTTTGTTTACCAATCATAATTGACTCTAAGCACCTTATGAGCCATAAAATCAATTTCTAGCGAAAGTTCTGAGAGGAGATACATTTCAATTCCAAAGAAATGGAGATTCAATAAATATACAAACAGGCCACAAGTTGTGTGATTGTTTTCTTTTTAATATACGAGGTAAGTCTTGTTGGGTACCGCATGATTGTACCTTTTAATAGCGTGTGGTAGTGCCGCTAAGGTGTCAACGCAGCTGGCCACTATGCTGAAGTCATTCCAAAACTCAAATATGCCCTACATTTTTTATCTTAATTTGCAGTATTTTGGGGTTTTCATGTCATAATAAAATGGGTTTCAAAAGGGTTCTTGAAAAAAGTCAAAATCTGATTTTTGCACTCTCTTTTCTCTCTACCTGCCTATTACTGTGCGACTCATCTGCCCATTGCTCTTCGATGATTTTCCAGCCACGTCCCGGTATTTCCCGGTCAGCTCTTGGTGTGTTCTGGCAAACCCATGCTCTCTGTCCACTGATTCTGCATTTTCAGTCAAATGCCCTGTTTTCTTTTTTGTACTCACTGTTCTGCTGCATGTTGTTTTCTCTCCTTTTCCTCTTCGTTTTTTAATTCTCTTTTTCTTTATTTTTTGTCGGTTAAGGACTCCCTTTTATTTTTCTGAATGCTCTCCTTGTTCTAATTTTTTTTTTTTTTTTTGGTTCTCTTGTTTAACTTATTATTTTGTCATCTATCTCCAAAAGACCCAAACTCATTATTTTGTCTAAGGTCTCTCCTTGCTATTTATTTGTATGTTTTTGTTTAAGACTTATGACTTCTTATTGTCAATTATGAATATGTCATGAATTTTGAGTTTTATTTTTTATTTTTAAAGCATTTATATATATACAGACCCAGTTTGAACAAACTTCTCTATAAATATTTATGAGTCAAAAATAAAATAGTAAAATGAATCAAATTTTTCCCATAAGTTAGTATCAATTTATATTTCTCTTTTTTTTTTTTTATAAGTTCTGTCATTTAACTTATTTAAAACTTAAGGAGATAAGTTGCTTTTAACTTATGATAAAATTTGTATTCATTTTTCATATTGATTTTTTTTCTTCTATGAGGACTTCCCTAAAAGCTTACTCAAACTGGGTCATTGTATAAATTTTGTAATTTGTATACAAAATTTCAGGATAATGGTTGTTCCGCAATGTGCTATACTGCTATAGCATATTTAGGACCGGCTGCCTCATGCAGCTAACCAATAACCTATGGGTTTCGTGGAGCTTTTCAAGGGGGTGAAATCTTTCATCCCTTGCTCCCACAAATGCAGCTGGGATGCTGTGGAAAAGGGATGAAGGGAATAATATTTGGTGCCTGGAGGGAGAGGGTGGGGAAAAGTTTATTGTCTTTTTATGTAACTACTTTATTAATTGCCACTTGTACAATTTCTGCACACACACAACTGTTTGTCAGAATGGAATCTGAAGTTCTGAACAGTTTGGTAAGTGCTAATTGTTTGATGCTGGATGTTTCAGGGGTTACAAGCGGTTTTTTAAGAGAACAGCTCTGGAGACATCAGACTACCTTAAAGATAATTGCCTCTCAGTGAATTGTAGTGTTGGCGTTGTGAGGTCACGGACAGAAGGTCCTAAAATCTATTCCGTAGTAATACCTCCATCTAACATTGGTCAGCAATTTGGGCAACTGCTGGAAAGTGGTAAGGGAAGTGATGTGAATTTTGAAGTGAATGGAGAAAGTTTTTCTGCTCATAAATTGGTACTAGCAGCTCGTTCACCTGTATTCAGGGCACAGCTTTTTGGTCCTATGAAAGATCAAAATACCCAGTGTATTAAAGTTGAAGACATTGAGGCTCCAGTTTTTAAGGTTTATTGTATGCTCTTTGTGCTTCCTATTTTTTTTTTTTGTAATGTGGTTGCCATGCATTGTCTTGGTTTTTACATTTGTCTATATCCCTAATCACACATTGTGCTTCATGATTTTATAGTTTTTTTTTTCTCTTGCATTTTTCTTTGTAGTTCCATTGTTGGGCACTAGTCTTACCCACTCTCATGCTCTGATACATCTATTAGATAGGTGTATTGTTCTGAAATGGGTTTGAAAAAAAAAAAAATCAATTTTTGTGCTTCTTCCTTATGAGAAAAAGACATATTTCATTGAATTTCCCTTTTAGCCATATGAATGGACACTAGTTTGTTTGGGAAGTCAAAGATTCTGTGGTACTGTTGTGGTCCAGATGGTGGTATCTTTTTGGCTCTTGGATGGTCACTCATTTTTGGGGAGTCCACATAGAGAATGCATGGATCTTTTTGAAAGAGCAAGAAAAAAATTGATATAGACAAGTTTTTATTTAAATTGATACAATGAGTTTGTTTAGTAGATTGTGGTTCCTTAGTTTATAGGTTCTCCTTGGGGAAGTTGTACCAGCTGGCTCTGACTTTATAGTTTCCTTTTCGAAGTGCTGCATGTCAATTCAATTTTGATCGTTGAGGTCAATGAACGAGATTTGATGTCTCATATAATATATAGTAAATAGTTTGTTTGATACTTTGATATGCAGAGAAAATTGAATGGAAATAGAAGTTAAAATCTTATCTTTATTGATTTCTTTACTTTAGTATATAATTGTCTTTAGAAGGAAATGTTTTAGTTTTGGTTTTTTGTAAATATATTATGGGAATACACTGTGACTCTAATTTCCATCCAATTACAACATGGAAGGTTTGTGTCTAACTCTAATGTGAACGTGACTTCGTTTAGCTTGATAAATTAGGCTCAGCTGTGTCTTTTCTCTATTTTGCAGGCATTGCTTCATTTTATATACTGGGACTCACTACCAGACATGCAAGAGCTTACTGGATTGAACTCAAAATGGGCATCAACCTTGATGGCTCAGCATCTTCTAGCAGCAGCTGATCGGTATGGCTTAGAGAGGCTTAGGCTGATGTGCGAAGCAAGTCTATGTGAAGATGTTGCAATTAATAGTGTAGCTACAACTTTAGCCTTGGCAGAGCAGCACCATTGTTTCCGGCTGAAAGCTGTCTGTCTCAAGTTTATTGCTACTTCTGAAAATCTCAGAGGTTTGTTTTTCTTCTCTGAACTTCTACTTCGTCACTTACTAAGAAAAGAAGAACAATAAATATTTGGTGATCATTGTGACACTAAATGGTCTGAATATGGATTTTTAAGTATGACTGAAAATTAAATTTGTTGCTGAATATTGACAGTAATGCTTTTCAATTATCATTTTGTCACTATTTTGTCCTCCAGTATGAGCATGAATGGAAAAATGCTAAGTTGTGAAGGGTTTATTTGGCTTTGCTTTAATGTGATTTTTCCTATTTACCACTAATTATCCATGCAAATAGTGCTGAGTGACTGTCCCATGGTGAGCTCAATGTCTGGTACGACCAATTTGTACCAGTAAACCTTATGAACGTTTCCGCTTAGGGGGAGGGGTTGGGAGTGTGTAAATTTTGCATTTCTGCTTCCTTATCTCTCTTCTAAATTATAAAAAAGGAAGACCGAGGATACATCATACATTGATTATGGAACAATTAGTTACGTCTTCCAAGATTTTGGTTTAACTTAGGGGACAAATATTTGGTATTCATATTTTAATAACATTTCTTTGTGGTTAACAACACATCTCATGGGATTGGAAAGATGGCTATTACGAAAATTTCTGTTACAAATATCTGTCTGGACCTATTTGAGTGAAATTTTGGCAACTACTTTATTGTTCATCCAGAATATTATTACTGAGCTATTTTCATCTTTTTGGTTCTTCAGCTGTGATGCAAACTGACGGATTTGAGTACTTGAAGGAAAGTTGCCCATCTGTTCTGACTGAGCTATTGGAGTACGTGGCTCGATTTACTGAGCATTCGGACTTCATGTGCAAGCATAGGAATGAAGCAATACTTGATGGCAGCGACATAAATGGGAGGCGGGTGAAGCAAAGGCTCTAGCGGGAACACTGAACAGCTTTCTGTACAACCTCTTCCACTCTCCTTTTTAAAAGATAGCGAGAGCCATGGAGGGAGATTATAATCTTTATAGGATCAGAGGCAATTTTTAATTTTCTTAGCTTATTCATGTGTAAGAGATGTAAATGTAATTTGTGTTTATGTTGTTACTGTTCTGTTTGACGTAGGTTTCTGTAACATCTTCTGTATTTCTTTTTACTGGAAAACACGTCTTGAAAGTATTGATCTCTAAGTTTGTTTTTGTATTTTATCTCTGACATTCTGTATGTTTCTTCAGTCTAGCAGCATAAGTACTGCAAAAACATTTGACTGGCATATTCTGATAGAATTATATCTTCATTTTATACCAATTACTCCTGTAATAATTTAAGCCGCAGTCGTTAGATTATCTTTAGTTGGGTCTTAAAAGAGTCCTCCTTATGACCATGAGCCCAGTAGTCGTCGTGTTATGAACACATTTTATTACTGATACTTTATCAAATTAGTTGTCTAATTGCAATTTTTTTCTCGTTTTTCGCTTAATTTGATTATCATAATAGCAAATTGGGAAATTTGAATTCGTTTTAAACTATTTTATAAAGGTGTGAAAAAAATATTTAATTATAAACTTTTGAGAAACAATAGGCCAAAAGTACGAATTTTTGTTAACGAAAATTTGTCTCATGATTGGAACATGAGGCTGTGCTTGAGGGGAGATTATCTACTTAGTACTTTCTGTTTCTTAAGTGCATGTTTGGTTTAAGGGATTATTTTGTGAACAGTTTATTTGAGTTTAAGAAAATAGTTTGATGTTAAGTTTTTTTTTTTAATAATATTTTAATAAATTTTATAGTCAAATTTATCACATAAACTTTCATGTAATATGCTATGATTTCTTTTATTGAGGTTGTGATTTAAGCAAAAAGAATTTAATTCATAAGATTAATTTATTAGGTTAAAAAGTTATATAACTTAAGTATTACATTGAAAGCTTTAGTTTACTTAATGGATAACTCATAACATGATATAACTTAAATAATTATTTAATTAAATTATTAATCTAAATATATCTTTTGCATGTGAAATAATTATTTATTTTAATTTTTTAAAACAGTTTAAGTGCTTTAAAAATTATATATAATAAATTTTTATTAATGATGCACACGTAGAAAATCGATATATTTTAATGTAAAATCCAAACTTAGAAAGTGCGCGCTGGCCAAGGGAGAAGGGAAAAGTGCAATGGGTTTAGGCGGGGACAGTCTGATGTGGGGGCAATTTGGGCAGAAGGGTAGAATTTCATAATAATAATAATAATAAAATTTTTTGGAAGAAGAGAGCGTGAGCAAGGTTAAAATTCTGGTATCATTTTGTTTCCCACCACTGCGCCCCCTTTTGCTTTCGCTCTGTGTAATCCTTTGTCCTTCTTGGCCTTGCGAAAATGGTAAATATATTATTTTCTTGCTTTCTTTCTTCTTTCTGTTTTCTCATTTTCGGGGCTGCAACGGTTTGGTTTTGGTGCAGTTGTTCTTCTCCTACTTCAAGGATTTGGTGGGCAGAGAAGTAACCGTGGAGCTCAAGAACGATTTAGCCATCCGAGGGACACTGCATTCTGTTGACCAGTATCTCAACATCAAGCTCGAAAACACTCGCGTTGTCGATCAAGACAAGTACCCTCACATGGTGTTGTATCCCTCTCTTTCTTTCTAGGGTTTTTCTTTTTTTCACTTCTGTCACACGTTCCGTTTCATACTCTTCACTAGTTGTTTGCTCTATCAATTTTAGGCGTTATGTAGGGTTTATCAGGTTTTCAATTTTAAATTTGGATTTAGATTCAATAGATTATAATCTCTCTTCTTAGGGATTTTTCTTTTTAATAAAATCAGCATATGTAGAAATTGGTAATTGAGTTGTTTTGTTAACATCGTCTACGTCTCAATGACTTGGGTGTGATGTTGATGTTGGAGTTCAGAACTCTCATCAGGCTAGATGCTACCTTCCCCACTACCCTTTGCAGGTGCTTAAATTACACCCCAACATAACCAAGAATTAAAAATTAAAATAAGGTTTTTTCAGTTAGTGTTTGGCCTGACTATTTGGATAAGCTGGACCAAACTCTACCATGGTATTCTTAGATTTAAAATTGTTTCAGTGCTTCACTGGTTCTTATCCATTGATGAAGTGTTTAAGAATTCAGGTGCATGGTAAATAATAAGATATTTTGTATCCAGGATTCAAATTGTGTATTGGGGTGCTGAATGTGATTGCTGTTTAATTTTGAAATTTGAATTTAGCTGACCTTAAGGGAATATGCCTTGATCTAGTATATGTTCCCCATTAGGTTTTTTATTTGTGTAATATGTATTGTTGATATTAAACATAGCCTGAAGGATGCTAGAATTTTTTGTCAATTGGGTGGTCCTGAATGGAAGCATTGAATGTGAGATTATATATTGTTGACTTTCTTGGTTCTTTTCCGAACCAGCATCGGGATTCTTATTTTCATGCTTGGCCTGTCATTTCTTCATTCTTCCTTGATATACTTGTTCATGTGTTTATAGGAAAAGGGTGTATGTTGAAAGTGTGTGTGGATATGTATGCTAAATTGTAAGGCTTAGAGGACTTATCTATGGAGGTGATATTTTACTTAATCTACATTAAAAAGAGTAGGACAATCAATAGATTGATATTATTCTAGCAATAGTGGGAGAAGTATAAGGATTTGATTGAGGCTGCTACCTGCTAATGCTTGTCTTTCCTAGTTCGGTTGTGTTTCGTGAACAGGGAGATATTGAAATGGTTAGAACTTACTACTCGTAGATTGTTGGAAATTGGGAAATATGTTGGGATTCTGGAATCCATAAGAATCATATCTTTATGGTAGCTGTGTTTTGAAGGGGATGCATGATTAAGTTGTAAGTTTTATGGCCCTGAATTTAATGTTATTTTAGTATGCCATTATTAGTTTATTATATCATAGAAGATTTAAATACCAAGGTATGCTGCAATAATAGAATAGATAAATGAGAGATGCTTACTATTAGGATATCATTGCAACAGGATTACAGGATACATCATTGGGGTATGAGGGAACCAAGCATTAGATTCCAGGGAGATTTATACAATTTTCTCAAATCATTCCATCACCTGTTGCATGCGAAGAAAATACTGCTGACTTATTTTCCAGTTGATTTTGTTATATTTAGCTCCCTCTTTTGGTTCATGACCTGCCTAGCTTCAATGTTGATTCTATTTTGATTCTTTTCATTTTTTAGTCAGTAACTCGTGACTATTTGTTGTCAGCTTTCTGTAAGGAACTGCTTCATCAGAGGGTCGGTAGTTAGATACGTGCAATTGCCTCCTGAAGGGGTGGACATTGAACTATTGCATGATGCCACAAGGAGAGAAGCTCGGGGTGGTTAGTGTCATTCTTGTGTTGTATCTTCGTACGAGAATTCGGTAGTCCTCCGTATATGGATATTATCCTCGTACTACAGAACGAAACGTTTTATAGATGTTAAGGATCTGTAACTTGTACTGTCTTTTCCTTTTATTTCTTTTGGAAGCACTGTCTAGTTTTACTGCGACAAATGATATTGGGGTACCTGCATTGCTTTTTCCTACTCCTAGTGCTTATTTGTTCAAAGAAATGTCACAGAGTATAATGCATAAATATTTACACTACGGAGTATGTCAAATATCGAAAATGACGATTCACACATTTACTTCAGAAAATTACCATATCTACCCTAGTGCATTGCATTGTAAGGAGCCTTAGTTAATTAGGGCCTGTTTGGTGTGTAAAATAAGGGTATATAGGATAGGGTAGCATATCGCATTTGCTCTTAAAAGTGTTGGTTGAGTTATAATGATTGTTTTAAAGATGAGATTAATTTATCTTGGTACTTATCATATCGAATTGGACTAGTATATTTGTCATCCAAAGAATATGATTGGGTTAGGAGAAAAAAAAATGATGACAATTGTTTATTTTAAAATACTTTTAATTTATTTTATTACTTTTTTCCTCTTTATTTTTATATATTTTTAAAAATATATTAAATTATTTTTATATATTTTTTATAAATTAAAAATAAATAACTTATATAGAGTAAATAAATTAAAAAATTTATTTTAGTAAATGTAAATAAAAGGTTAATTTTATCATTTTTTTGTACATTTTTGTCATATCTTTATTTCTATTAAATTTGCATAAAATATTGGATATGACAACAACTTATCGTGCACTTATCTTCTCTTGCCCTAATCTAATTTTTTTATTCTTTTCATCTGGATTCTATCATGGCCACTAAACAGGCGTTTAGTGTTTGATGCAAACTAGTTCGCCTCACATTGCATAATTGCATTTTTTTAAAAATAAACCTATAAATCAGTCTTGTAATATTATAATGTATCTATCATCTTGCAAATATTTCAGAAAAAAAAAAATCAGTGATTGTTTAATTAACTATTGGCCCATTTTAGGTTCACTTTTTGTACTAATAAGTGTATCTAGTATTACATTGTGTTGTTTTAATTTTAGATTTAATAGAATTGTTTACGTACAGTTGAATGTGACTAAAATGTGTTTCTGCATCAATTTAAAATATATATTTTTATTAAAATGTGAGTTTTGTTTAAATGTTTTGAAAATTAATTTTATAATGTTAAAGTAAATATCATCAATGTTAGTAATATATTTTTCTTTTGATATATCTGCCCTTATTAATATTAAAAATTTATGTCAATCAAATAAATAGGAACTGTAAGAGTGCGTGTTGTATTAGTAGTTTTTTTAATTGTGTTTTCAGACTCGACTAAAGCTTAAGCAATTTTGGTCAATCAATTTTTTTAGCCTTTTTTTTTTTAAAACTTTTAAGCAACTTTAGTCTTTTGTTTAAAATTTTCAAATTATTTTTTTATATAAATATTTGAAAGTTTATGATGATTTTTTACTATGAAATGATTATAAAGGTTTATAAATTTAAATTTTAATATAAATTAAATAAAATTTAAATGAGTTTATAAGATGTAAGGTTGGAATGTGAAAGGAAAAACTTTAGTTTTTTTCCTTTTATATTTGATAAAATTTGATGTTTTGGTTAGGGAGAAAATAATGGGAAAAAAATGAAAACTGGATGTTTTACTTTTTAGATTTGACAACAATAATTCTTAATATTTAGACTTTAATATTATTTTAGTTGATGAAATCACATAATTTTTTAATATAATGATCCCAATCTAGTAATTTTTAAAAAAACAAATTTAGTCAATTTTAACAAATTATTAAATAAAATTAAGTGTTTTTAAATGCTCACCTCATACTCTGAACGATATAACCTAGTTTTCAGTGCGATAACTCCCGTTTTCAACAAAAATTTTAGTAAGCTATAAATAAGATTTAACACTTAAAAAGGCAAGTGTGATGAAAAAAATGTAAGTTACAAAGCTTAATAAAATAAATAAATAAATCAAAATATTTAACTTAAAAACTTTTTTTTTAAAAAAAATCAAAACTAAGCTAAAAGATGGATTGATTGTAGATTAGACTTTTATATTTAAATTTTTTACCCTGAGCCCTAAAACTAAACAATCAATTTAAGAGAAAACAACACCATAAAAAATATTTTAGAAGAAAAAAGGACAAAAAAGTTGATTTTAATTTGTTTGTAAATAATATTTAATTTATTAATCATAATAGCAAATTGAGAAATTTAGGACCGGTTTGAGTTCAAGAAACATTTTTCTATTTTTATTTTCTATTTGTATTTTCTGAAAATAGTTTTTATTTTTAAATGTTCAATATTTAAAAAATGTGTTTGATTTGACTTTCTATTTTCTATTTCAAAATTAAAAAAATATTGAAAATGCATTTGGTTTAACTATTTTTATAATCAATTTATTTATTTTTTATATAAAGTTTTAAATTAATCATTATTGTTTTATTAATAAATAATTTCCATGATAAAAAATTTTGTAATACATATTTTTCTTAGTGTCAATTTTATTGCACTATTTATTTAACAAGTTTAAATACTATCATTATTACATCTTAAGACTCAAAAATAATAAAAATATAATATAAATATAATTTAGACCATGTGTGATGCACAAGTTTTTTTTTTAATATGAATTCATTAATCTTGTATATATTCATTAATTTTAATAAAAATTAATATATATATATATATATATATTTTATTTTGTTTAATTACGAGTATTCTAATAATGTTTATATGTATTCGTATGTTTCAAAAATTATTATTAAATATAAACATATAAATCTTTTAAAATAGCATTTACAAATGTAATAATAAAAAATAAAAAATGTTAAATATGAATTTTTTTAAAATTTATTTATTAATTTGTATAAATAAAATACATAAAATTATAAATGGTATAATATATATACGTTTTAATATTTTAAAAATAAAAAATAACATACATAGTATAAAAAATAATTAAATATGAGAAGCAACAAGTGAATGATGTAAGTGAATATGTAACATTTTAAATTATATTCATATCACTGTAATACACCAAAATAGAGATTAAAAAAGTAAGAGTAAATCCATAACATTGCAACGCAATAAGATGAAAGATTAAGAAAATAATAAAAAATCATAATTTATATGTCTCTATTTTAATATATAATATAGATTATAATCATTAGTTTAAGATTTAGGATTTAATTATAAAAAAAAAACTTTATTTATTCATAAATTACATCTATAAAAGTTTTTATGTTTTGGATTTTCCATTCTATAACTTCTATCTTCTTATTTTTTTTCTCTCATTTTATGTTAATAACTTTATATCAAGTAAGCATATATAATTAAAAATTATTATTAATTGATTTTAAAATAAATGTGCTAAATAAATAAATAACTTATAAGTAAAGTGATAATTTATTATTAAAACAATATGTTTTAATTTTTTTTAAATAAAATTTTATTAATATTAAAAATAATTTTTTTAAAATGTTTATTAAACAACGCATTTTATATATAGATCAATCAACATAATTACTATTTTTATTAGACTCATATGTAGTGGATGATATTCATATTATACAAAAAATGAATGCTTATTCAATGTAAAGAATGACATCAAAATTATATAAAACTGAAAAACTCATATACAGGTATATAGAAAATAATAATGCTTATCAAATATTTAATGATAAAAATTATATAAAAACTTTGTCAATGTATTACAACGTAAAATGAAAAAAAAATCACACGCAAAAAGAAAAAAAAAAAAAGAGATCAAAGAGCATAAGAAAATAATAAAAAGAAATAAGAGAAAGAATTACTTATAACAAGTAGTCCATGAGCGAAAAAACAATAATTGATAACATTTATAATGATATTGTATTTTTATTATTCTATTTTTTATTAAGTGTTCTCATTTTTAAAGAAGAGAATTGAAAACAAGATTATTTTTTTAAATTGAGCTGAATTTTGAAAATATTTTTTAAAAATCAATCAAACAATTTTATTTTTTTTATTTTCATTGAGCAAACCAAACAATGCCTTAATTTCAAGTTTAAAACTATTAGGTAAAAGTGTAAATTTTATACAATTTTTTAATTTAACTTTTAAAAAAATTATTTTTCCTTCCCACCTTTTTTTAAAGTAAAATGTATTTGATCTTAATATTATAAATGAGACTTATTTTGAGAAGTAAAATATTATTAAATCTACTCTTCTTCGTAGTTTCTTAAATGAATATTTTTTAAGTTACAATTAACTGAAAATGAGATATGAATTACATTACGTGAAACTAGCCTCGAACTTAAAGAGCGAGCAAGCCGACAAGTTGAAGCCGCGGTCCAATCCAGCATATTCTTTTTTTTATTATTATTTATATGAATTACACTTTATCTTGTTGTAATAATTTTAGTTTATTTTAAATATTTATTAATTTCATTATAAATTTTAAAGATCATAATTGTTACTTAACTTCCCGTTATTAACTTATATATTTTTTTGTGAATATCTATCTTATATTTATAAAAATTATTTTTCTATTTTTTAATTTGATTTGAAATTTACTTTTAAGAGTCTCATATCTTATGGTTTTATATATATATATATATATATATATATATATATATATATCATTGTTGATATTTAATTCATTTTTTAAATATTATATTAAATTATTATTATTTTGTTATATATAATTCATAGTTTTATAATAAAATCAAAATAATTTTTTAAAATTTGATTATTTTAATTATAAAATAAATTTATTATAAAATAAAACAATTATACATTGCACGTAGTAAACTAGTTACATACAAATTACTGGCGACTTTGTAATTTTTGTCTCATTTTTGTGTAGAGATGTGTTTTAATTTATAATGTTTATAAAAATACAGAAATAATATTTTATGTTATTCATATTAATTTTTGTGTAATAAATAGCATTAGTCTAATAATAATCATGCCTAAAACATGAGTCATAACTGTTGTCATTTTAATCAATATTTCAATTTTTATTAACATTAAATGTAATAAAATATTTATAAATCTTCATTAAAATACTAAAAAAATCCTTGTTAAAATATACTCATGTCCATTTTAAAATTTTTTGAAAATAAATGCTTTGAAATCCATACTTTTATATTTTGATTTTTTATTATCATTAAAATATTTTTCTATGCATTAAAGTGTTTTTCCAATATTGTTTTAAAATTTTTACATTTTTTACAAAAATATTAGTATAATATATAAAATATTTATTATTTTTAAATAGTATTATTTTAATAATAAATATTAATTCTATAAATTAATGTAATACACAAAAACATACTAATTATATTATCATAATTGTATGAATAATAATACTTAGACACTAAATATAATAATGTAAACAATTTGGGCAGTCTGATAAATAACAACTCCATGGACGATAAAGAGTAGAATAATATTAGTAACACTGTTTAACAATTATAAGCTAAAATTTATAAAAAATATATATATAAAAATATTAATTTAAGAGTGAGAATATTTATAGCTTTTAATTTTTTTTCTAATAATAAAAAGAGTATTGTATAATATGTGTTAAAAAATGCTAGAGTATGCACTGAAAATATAAAAAATTGCATAATTTTTTAATTTCTGAAAATATTTTTATTTTTGTAAACATAATTGCATATTTCTTGTTTTCAAAATGAAAGAGTTTCTAAAAAAAATAATATTCCTTTTACCTCAAAATATTATTTTTTTAGTTCAAACGAAAATTTTTCCTTCAAGCGAGAATTGATAAGATTTTTTCAATTATATTCTTGCTCAAGTGAGAAATATGTCACTCAAGCGATAATTTGTGGCGAAAATAGGTAGTTTCTTGCCATATTTTTACTCAAACAAAAATATTTTCGTTCAAGCAAAAATATTAGTAAAAAAGTAATTTTTATCTAGTTTTCTCGCTCAAGCGAAAACTTGTGAGTTTTAAAAGATATTTAAGGAATTTTCACTCCAAAATTTATATTGTAATCCAAGAAATCTCTCACTCACTTCTTTCTTTATTCTTCTACTTTTTTTCTCAGAGAAACTCTTCTCAAACTTTAAACTACTTATGAATTCTGAACCTGAATTTCCTTTCCACTTAATCTTGAGTAAATTCTCTGGAGCTCAACTCTTCAATCTCATTTTTATATTTTCTTGTTTCCTCTTTTCTCAAAAGTACTCTATTTCATAATGTATAGGAAGAACTTAGTTTTTGAACAATAGCTCCTTCAAAACATTGTACTTCCCTCTAAATCCTGAGTAGATCTTGGTCTTAGAAACAATAGTTGTCATCCCTTTAGTTGTGAGAGACCCATTTCGTAAAGGAAGTTGATCCCAAACTTTAAGTCTCAATTATGCATCTTGGCTTAGAAAACTCAAACTACTTCATTTTAAATAGCAAAGCTATAAAGTTTTCTTGAAGTCATATGGTTAAAAATGTATTTTTGAATATGGAAAACCTATGATATGGTTCAAGAATAAGTTATTAAGAATATTGTCATAAAAGTATTATTCGATATGTATATATGCATGCGTGTTTGAAAAAAGGCTAAACTTTATGATAGATGATTTTTATAAAGATCGAGAGTGTGTGATCTCTGGCAATACATTTTTAAACTGTACAATTAGGTTGAGTTCAAAGGTGTCTAACCTTTGGCATATAGTATTGGTTTGTATAACGTGGAATTGATTGCATATGATAGAAAATTTTAAAAAGACTATTGGTGTGTGTAATTATGTACTCTTTTTTTTTGTGTGGAAATACGAGTTAAGATTATGATTGTTTATTTAAAGTAATAAATAAAGTGAAATATGTTTTATTGAAAACATGCGATTGGAACTGAGTCTTGGGATGTTCAACCTTTAACAAATTGATTGATGATTTAATTTTATTTGAAAGACCGTGGTGAAATTGTATTATGATGAGAAAGAAAAAGAGTGAAAATTGTACTATCATGAGAAAAGTGATTAAAAGAAATGAAGGTGAATATTTAAGAATCACTGAGAAAATGTGTGTCATGAAAAACTGACTAAATATATATTGATAATTATAGAGATACATTGGGAGTATAAAATATGAAGATGATTTGAGAAATTTGAGAAAAATGTACGGTAGTGAATGACGTTTGCTTATGGGTGCACCATCTAATTAGTGCAAATGCATTACATGGCCTCACACTTATTTCTTGACAATACTTCTTACTATTTTTTTTATTAAGGGACCCTCTATTGTATACATTGTATCTGTGTTTAAGGGCTAATCAACAACTATCTATAGTTATAGAAGACCTCAAAAGACCTAGGGGCAATGATTGTAAAATTATGAGATGTGTGATCATAATATGTGAGTTATAACAAATTAATTGGTGTGATTATAATACAGGTATTATATTACATCGACGAGTGTACATGTATCATAATGCATTAATTAATATAAGTATAACACATTAACACATGTATTATGATATGCTGATCTATGTAAAAATATATGAAATGACATGGTCTTAGTGCATATGCTAAAATATTAATGATATGATGTTTGATCTGCTGTAAATTCCTTAATATAATATATGAGTTAGTATTGTTTTGGTGTATATTGTATTTAATAATGTTTCTATAATAAAGAATTTAATGGGGTGAATGATACTCACCCTTACAAATTATTTTTCAGGAAGTGAAGTTGATTCAGTTTCGAATCATATTTTCAGTGAGATTATAAAGAAGAATTGCTCTATTAGAATTTAAATTCATTTCGAATATTGTAATAATTTTGATTATGTTTTTATTTAAAGTTTATAAGGATATATAATCAATTTCATATTATTTATTCTAAATGTATAATAGTTTGATAAGTTTTATTATAATTAATTATTTGAAGTGTATATGTAATATTTGATAGTTAGTCGTTTTAATTGTAGATTGTAGTTTACATTCAATTTTGAATATAAATTTATTCTACTAAAAGATAATGTTGTCTATGTTTTAAACTTATACATATGTGATATAAAGTAAATAAATTATCAAGAAGCAAATTTTAATTTTTACCATATTTATAAATTTAAAATTTTAAAACTATTTCTTGTGATATTTTTGAATACCCTTGAGTTTTTTATAAACTGAATAAAATAAAATATAAGTTTGACTTTTTTTTAAAAATCTTTAAGCTATAAATATAAAAAAATACTTTATTTTCATTCTTTTTACATTTTTAATTATAAATTTATTATCTTATTTTTATTTTATTTTTAAATATTTAAATAATATTGAATTATTTTTCTATTTTTTATAAATATTTTAAAATAAAGTGTCAATTTATAAATAAAAACAATAATATAAGTTAATTTATAGCCTTAAGCAGCCTAGTAATTTTCAAAAAAGTGTTAAACAAACATGAAATACATGTAATAATAAAATTAAAGTATAAAATGTTATTTTTAATGAGAAAACAGTATTAAAATGTCTTTTTATAATTTTTAGTATAATCATACTGTGATTTTAATAAAATATTTATTTACTAATTACTTAATAATGACTAAAGGTTATTTATTAGCAAAATTTAACATTATTTTGTAAAAGTCCTCGGTATGCTTACCATATTTATAAATCATTTAATATTTAATAACTTATAATAAGATTATTTTTTAAATAATCTGTTCAAACTGTACAACACTGCACAAGGTAAGAGTTATATATTGTAATTAATTTTTTAAAATTAAAATTTTTAATGTAATTCAATAAGTTAATACTATTAAATTACATAATTTTTAACAAAATCTATTTTATATTTATTTATTTAGTACAATATTAAATAGGTTAAAAGAATGTTTTTAATTTTTTTAAATGGAAAAATACTGAAATGCTAACTATTTTGATATGTAATATTTAATGATAAAATTTTAGCATGTATAAATTAGTGACACTCCATAAGAAAAACAAATTGATATAACTAGTTAAATTTTGTGTGAATTTGATTTTAATGATTTAACTTGTTTGATTATATTAAATTACAGTATAACATCAAAATTATATTGGAAAAAGAGGCAGGAAGGTTTTACTTTCATAAAAAAAATTAAATTAATTTGAAAATATTAAATATATTTTTAGGATTTAAAGATATAATATTTTTAAATGAGTTTTTGTTTAAAATTTATTTGTTTTGAGTCTAAAATTTTTATAAAAAACATGTATGTTAAAGAATGATTATTAACTGATATCTTTTGAGTTATAAAAATGATAAATTTCTAATGAATATTAACAATTCTTATATTTAATTATTAATTTATAAAAGATATTTTTAGATCTTCGAAAAAATGAATATTCAATTTAATGTTAAGAAATATATTTAGTAAGCACAAAATAAACTATTTCTCCATATCTATATTAAAAAACAGTAATAAGAGATATTTTATGTTAAAAATAAAATAAAAAATCTTTGATTGAAATTAAATTCAGTATTAATCCCAATTATTTATTATTTTTAAAATAAAAAATTTATTTCAACAATAATATCACTGCATATGCTTATTCGAAGTTTCATATAATTACTTATATTTAATGCGAATAAAAAAAAAACGGTTTCATTAGAAAAAAAAAAATAAAAAATTCAGTCCAAAATCCAGAGAGACGAACAAGAATATGAGAGGAGATATGATAGAACTTGAAGGATGAGTAAGTGAAGGGAGGGGAGTGAGGGAGAGGAGAGGCCAAAACCAAACACACAACTTTTGTCATTTATAAATATAGGGGCGAACCATCCCATGCATTCCTTCTGCTCTCACTTTCTCATTTCCTCCTTAAATTATCTTTTTCTTTGCAATTTTCTTTTGATTTGCTGTTAATGGCAGTTCCCGCGCAAACCAGGGATGTTGATGCGTGGGAAACCGTCCTACGCCAAACCAAAGTAGCTCTCCAGAGCAACACCGATCCTCACCGATGGGCCTTTGAGGTCACAAAGACGCTCAGCTCCTTTGCCGTTTCACTTCCTTCGGCTGAACTCGCTCACCATTTGGTCTCTCACTTTTTTTGGGACAACCACTGCCCTGCCGCATGGAAGTTTCTAGACATTGCCATGTCGCTTGACATGCTCCCTCCCTTACTCGTCATCGCTCTTCTCTCCACTAGGTATCGTCCTTCTTCTACTAACTTAATATACTTTTGTTCTTTTCTGGTTTTCATTTTCTCTTTTTCATTGTCTTTGAATAAAGTCTCCTGCTATGTTACGCATTTCGAATTAGGTTTTATTTTCTTTTTTCAGCTTGTGTTTATTGAATGTGCGTTTTCCCGTTGTGTGCTTACAGCGTTTGCATTTGATGATATGGAAGTGCATTATTAATGAATCAATTCGGCTCCTTATTGTGCCGTGGTATCGTATGTGTCTTTCGTCGGCCATTATTGGAATAGGATTTTGGTGTGGTAGATTGTTTGGTTTCGCATTAGAATACATATGGATCTAAGTTTACTTCAATGCTAACAGTAATAGGTTTGAATATTCTGTGCAATGCAGCTATCTTCTGTAGCCTCTATTTTTTTATGGATGCTTTGCCTGATACCTATATCATTTTACTGATTTGCTTCTTTTTCTTCACTGATTAACTTTAATTCACTGTATTTTTATATGGCTGCAGGGTTGTTCCAAGCAGACAACTCCACGTTACGGCTTACAGACTTTATATGCAACTCCTGAAGCAATATGGTTTTATGCTTGGATCTTGTATAAACTCTAAGAACTATGAAAAGTGAGGTTCAACTCGCACTGATTTGTTGTACATGAATAATTTATCTGTATTAGCTTCTGAATATGTTTAATATCTTGGGTATACTCTTGAATATTTTCATATATTGCATGATCTATGTAGTATGTGAAAACACTATTTCATCTTTTGTATGGTTCTTGTTAGTATGTATTTGGTTTAAGCTAATATGCATGGAAATTTTATTTAATATTGAGGTTCAACCTCAAAATGAGAACAATGTAGGTTGGAATGGAACATGAACTATATCGTTGCACGGTTGCACAAATAACTATGATATCATACAATAGAGCTGTTCAATTTTAAGCAAACAAATACCATTTGTTCCAGCCAAAGCTAAATATGGTCAGTGATGTTGTTTTCAGTCTTCATGTCTTGGTAAATTCTATAACTGTAAAATTTGTGTTGTTAAGAGGTTGGTGTATACGTGTTACTGTTTAATTTCCATCTGGAATGCTAATAATTAAACATAAAAGTCTAACATTTAAAATATTAAAGAGCACTAGAATATTTTAAATGTTGTTTATAATATTCATGTCTTGGTTAATGCTGTAGTTTTAAAAATCTCATTTCTAATGTTGTTTGAAGGTTCTTGTATATTGTGTTATGGTCTGTTGTACATGCTAAGGTTGTTATGAAAATAGTTAAGCAACCTGATGAGTACAGAAACATTTAAAATTTCATGTAAAGGAATTGGGATGTATGGATGAAAAATCCCCTTTGTAATGAGTCATGTTTGAATGATATTGGCATAACTAGAAGAAAGCATCTACTATTCAGTTATCTATTTTGAAGATAATATTTGTACTCAATGACTATGCATAGGTCCTGATCATTTGCAATCCCACAAAGGAAATTGTTTCTTTGTTATGAGTATCTTGTTTCTTTATAGTGCTAAAGCAATCTATTTTGGTAAAAGAAATGAAGTATATCTTGCCAACTTTTTGTGGTGCTAGAAAGTTTTATTACGCTAGCTTTATGTTTGTCAACATGAAGCCATATGTTGATGTCTCAGGTTTGAAGTTTTTACATATCTGTTCCTCAAAGGCTGAATGCTGCTCACCTTGTGAATGGAATAAGATTTTAGAGCTTGATAAATTTATATTGAAAATGGATGTTTGGGAAATATCTCAAGGATGTATATATGTGAAGAAAAGATTGCATCCACTGCTTTGGTTTGCAAAAGTAGATTTGACTTTTCTTCAGATTTCAGTGTTATATCCTAAGACAACATTTCGTCATTTTCTGTTAGATACTTATGTTATTATCTTTTACTACAGACTAATTAACTAGTTGACCTTTACTTGTTTCAGTGCTTGTGGCGACCTAAGATAATTATATCTAAAGGAACATCTAATCATAAATGAAAGATAAATCTGCTTAAGTGATTTCTTTCTATGTTCTAGTTTCTCTGTCTCTCTTTTAGGGGACGGAATAGTTTCCTTGTGTATTTTTGAATGCTAATAATGACATTTAACACCAATGGTATCTCAGGTTTATGAAATCAATTGATGAAGTTCTTCAGCTTTCTCAAGTATACAGCCAAAAGGTGTCTGAGCCAGGAGTTGTTCTGGTTGAATTTGTCTTCTCAATTGTATGGCAGTTGCTTGAAGCATCATTAGATGATGAAGGGTTACTAGATCATACTTCAGAGAATAACCCAAGATGGCTAAGCAGATCACATGATATGAATATTGATGAACCTGACAGCTTTAGTGAAAAGAAAACTGAGCAGGAGGGGCTGCAAAAGGCAAATACAGTGGTGGCTATAGAGATCATTGCAGAATTTTTGCAGCACAAAATAACTTCAAGAATCCTTTCCTTAGTTCATCGGAACATGTAAGAACTTAATTCTTATATACTTTACATTTGGTAAACTGTCTAAAATACTCAATCTCAACTGAGATTTTGGAATCTTCATTGACGGAAAGTTATCTCTGTAGGTCATCGCAATGGGGATCTTTCGTTCACCAAATTCAGCTTCTTGCATCAAACTCTTCAGTTTTGAGGAATTTGAAACATATTACTGCAGAGACCCTGTTGCTTTTGACGGAAAATATCCATGAGGTTGTGTCTCAAGAGTACAACACAATATTTAAGCTGGAGTCTAATGTACTCAGGCCTGTTGGTTCTCAGAAATATTTTGATGTTCAATCTTTTGGTGATAGTTGGTCTTTGCTCTGGCTTCCTATTGATCTTATCCTGGAAGATGCTTTGGATGGAGGCCAAGTGGCAGCATTTAGTGCTATTGAAATTGTTACTGGTATGATTGATTTTTTTAAGTCATAAAGTTGGGGAACATTCCTCTGCAAATAAGAAATGTTGTACGGTTGTACCACACTTGGCCTTTGTTCTACTTGACATCTTTCACATACAAATCTTCTCTTGACCAAGTATTTTACTTATTGGTTCCAACATGCATGTTCAACCTGATTTGTCATCCTTTTTATATTCTTAGCCACACAAACTTGAAGAAAATGTGCTCAAGTCTTATCACCTCATTTGTATATTCTTTAACTTATTTTCTTTATTTCCTATCTTCACTATGGAAAAAAAAAAATAAATTCATACTAATTCTTCTTCAATAAGATATGATTTTTTAACTTCCACGAGTAAAATCCCTTTTTAATGTCTAAATTTAAGAAATCCTTACCATTACCAGCAATGATTCCAGCTTTAAGAATTAGGGCAACTGGAATGGGTACAATTTCTAGTCCTATTGTAACACTGATTACTCAATACTATTCCCATTCAAAAGATTCTACTTAGATTATTTTTCTGCATCAGTATTCTGACATTTCCAAACTTACTGCATCATCATTTTCTATTTTTATTTCTTCTATTCTTCTGGAGATACTGTCAAATGGGTGTTAAGGAGAGAGTTGGTAGACTGTGAATTGTGAAATAGTTTGAACAGTACTTGTCCTTTTGTAAGGATTTTAGAATTAAGACTTGCTTTTGCACTCAGGCACTCAGAAGAAATGGCCTGGACATTAACAACTCTGAATTCATTCTGCTCTAGCCTTTCTTTTCTTCCATTTTTGGCTTCATTATTGTTTTGGTTCCTAATCCTGTTTCTATATGCACAGATATTTTGAGTTTTTCCAGGATTAATTTTGGGTCTTTCTTTTAGACATTAATATGATCCATATCGTTAATATATCTTCATTATGGTTTTATATACACAAAATAAAATTAATGTACAAAGCTTACTAAGCCTTCTGATTCAAGTCAAAGGGAGAGTAGAAACTAGAATCTGATATTCCCATGCCAAATACATTGACAATTCACAGGGAGTTGAATTGAATACTTAATTTGAAAGGATGACTTGTGTTTTTTTTTTTTTTCAAGTCAGGATTCTTTATTGAATTTGTTCTTGCAGGTTTGGTGAAGACTTTACATGGAGTTAATGGCACTGTGTGGCACAATACATTTTTGGGTTTATGGGTTGCAGCACTGCGGTTAGTTCAAAGGGTAGGAATTGTTCCCAAAAAAGGTGTAGGGGAGCTAATGATCTTCTGGATAATTGCTTGACGAATTTATTCCTGTGTATATCACCAAGGAAAGACATGATGCATGTCATTTACCTTTTATTTTGTGTGCACTAGCGCATGGCAGTTTTACTATTAATTGATTAACTTTTTTATAAAAAAAAATATAGTGACACTGGAAAATTGCATGCAATTAAACTCTCCATATTCCTCACTTATGTTATACTTATTCCCTTTATTTTAGGAGAGGGATTCAAAAGGTCCTATAGCTCGCCTTGATACTTGCATGTGTATGTTATTAAGCATTACAACCCTCGTGGTTGCTCATATTATTGAAGAAGAGGAAGGTGAACTGATTGAAGAAGCTGAACATAGCCCAACAAATCAAAGCAAAGATAAAAAGGTTCTAAAGAAGTGTTGTGGGGAATTGATTACCAGCTTACAACTATTGGGTGATTATGAGTCCTTACTGATTCCACCTCAACCTGTTCTTATGGAAGCCAACCAAGCTGCTGCCAAGGCTATTATGTTCTTATCCAGAACCTCTGATGGTAGTGGATACTTTGATATGAGCATGAATAAGTTGCCCACGAAATGTTGTGAGTGATCTCTTTTATTGTAGTAATATGAAACTGTGAAGATTTCATTTTGGCTACAGAATCTGTACTTATAAATTATAATGATATGTATCCTTTTATTGGTATGTGCTACTGATAACTGAGGCAGACCTAGGATTAAACTACTGGAATGGACCAAAGCAAAAAATAATCCAAGGGATCTATGGAAAGTGAGAAACTGTTTACATTTTACAATTATGTGCAGGTCTTAAATTCTGTGAATTTCCCCTCCTTGCCTACCCCAAACAGAAAACTTAAGTTTCCCTGTGCACAAACAGTCAACATTTGCTTATTTTTATTCACTTCTCTCTCCCTCGTCATAATTTTAGTTGCGATAATTTTATTAGTTGGCAACCTTGGCACTGTGGTGCTTAATCATATTTTCATTGTCACGCAATGCTCTTTTTGCCTCTGTTATTTGCTTTGTTATAAGTTTACTGTGTAACAGTGTTCATATATTTGTTCTGGGTCCCTATCTTTTCTTTTTTGGTTTTGGTGTTTTTTTTTAACATGCTTTTTCCTGGCAGCTGGCAACTTACGGCATCTAATTGTTGAGGCTTGTATTGCGAAAAACCTACTTGATACATCAGCTTATTTTTGGCCTGGCTATGTGAATGCATGCAGCAATCAAATTCCTGATAGCATTTCTGATCACATGAATGGGTGGTCTTCATTGATGGAGGGATCACAGCTAACTCCTGGATTGGTTAATGTTTTAGTAGCAACTCCGGCTTCCAGGTATGCTAATGACTCGTATCATTTTTAGTTCATACACTCTGTCCATTTTACTGGCCTCTTGAAATTGATTTCTGAGGGGCAAGATTTGGGAAGATGGTTGATTCAGGCAAATTAGAAGAAGAGATTTTTCAGTTATAGAATTTTTATCTTTCTTGAATGCTGTTCTTGACAAAGCAGTAGTGACCTACAATATCATCTCGTCTAGACTTTTTTTGTCATGCTTCTGTATTTTATATTTTTGGGGGCAAGTTCTTATTTTCCATCAACATTACTTGACCCCTGGTTATCTTTTCACCTGGAGTTGTTTGTCTACTACTTCTTTGTAAAGTTAATATATGTCTTTGAATCATTGAATTTGCGTCCATTTATTCCGTAAACAACTTCATGCAAAGTCTTGGTTTCTAATATTCATGCTACTGATGTAGAACACTGTTCTTTATGATCCACATGTTTTATCTCTAGATAATGTCAAGACAAATGATAGTTTTTTTCAGAATGGTTCACCTACTTCATTTGTGTGAGCCAACAGCATGTGGTTTTGCACATTTTAGAATGCATTGCTGAATATTATGTTTGATATTTTATGTCATTGGTAGTAATATTTATTTGCAGTTCCGAATAGTTGCCTACTATGTATTGCATCATCTTCTTTGCAATTCAAAATGGCATAAGCAGAGATGTGTGCAATCTTTGTCATTTTTTTTCGGGGTGGGGTTAGATATGTGCAATCTTATCTGCATGAGCAGAGATGCTTTTTTCTGTGACTATAATCTGTTATCACCTGGTCACAGAGCAACAACCTCTTACTGATACACTAATCCTCTCCATCACCATTTTTTCAATTGTTTTAAAAATATCTACACAATACTTACATAAGAAATGTAATCGTCCTTAAATCAATCCTCTCTTCGCTATATTTTGTCACTAATAATCATGCACTCATTGGCAAGAATATAAATGTATTTTGTGCTTTTAATGTAAATTAAATGTGGCTACTATAGTAATATGTAAACGAATAATTAAAATATAATCTATAAAAATATCAGTGTGGTATGTATTACATTATATAATATATATGGAAATAACATATATATACTATAGAAATAAATACACACATACGTGTGCACACACTACGAAGCAAGTATATTATATGCCTTACTTTTTAAAAAAACTTATGAGGTAAGGCACTGAGTTGAAGTTCATGGGTTTAATGGAAGCTTAGCAGAGATTGAGAAAATATATGAAATTGCAATCAATGGTTCAGAAGAAGAAAGGATATCTGCTGCTACCATTCTGTGTGGGACATCTCTAGTACGTGGATGGAATGTACAGGTAATCCTAGTTTAGCTTGTTTGCCTGTTTGATGTATCTTCTGATTGTTCTTTTGTTTGTCTGTTATTTTATTTTAGATTTACATTATTATCTTTGTTTGCAGGAGCACACCATTCTTTTCATCACAAAATTGCTCTCACCTCCAGTTTCTCCTAATTACTCCGAGACTGAAAGCCATTTGATCAGCCAAGCTCCATTTTTAAATGCTCTCCTTATCGGAATTTCATCTGTAGACTGTATTCATATATTCTCCTTACATGGTTTGGTATGTCATTTTAATAATCCTTGTATTCTGACTCATAATTGTCAACTCCTTTTGCTTTTTTAAGTGAAGTTTTTTTAAGTGTTTGTTTCATAGTCAAGAAGGGTTCTATCATCAATTTTCTTAGTTTAATATGTTGTGGTTTTTCCATTTACTTTCAGGTTCCATTACTTGCGGCAGGGCTAATGTTGATATGTGAGGTTTTTGGATCATGTGTTCCACATGCCTCATGTACTCTTGCAACTGGAGAAAAACTCTCTCATTGGGAGGTATTCTCTAATGCATTTACTCTTTTGCTGAGGTTCTGGCAATTTGATCATCTACCTGTTGAAGAAGTGAGGAATGATGCAACAACTCCTCCATTTGGATCACTACTTAGTCCTGAATGCCTTTTATTAATTCGAAACTGTATAATGGCATCATTTGGAAGAACAAAGGATCGACAAAGGCTCCAAAGATGGTCAAAAATTTTACATTTTCCTGAAGAATCAGTATTTATGGATTCCTTTCCAAAATTAAACTTTTGGTATCGGAAACATCAAGAATGCATTGCTTCAAACCACACTGGTCTTGTGCCTGAAGGGCCTGTTCATCAGATTGTTGATGCTCTTTTAGGGATGATGTTTAGGAAGGTAAATAATGGCACTGAACCTTTGACACCAACGACTTCACAAAGCAACAGTTCATCTGCGTCTGCATTGGATGATGCTTCGATGAAACTAAAAGTGCCTGCCTGGGATATCCTTGAAGCTATTCCCTTTGTGCTGGATGCTGCTCTGACGGCCTGTGCTTATGGAAGACTCTCTACCCGTGAACTGGCCACAGGTTTTCCTTGTTCTCTATTTGCCTACCCAATTTTTAACTTTTGAATGTCATATTGAGTCAGGATTATTACAAAGGATTGATGCTTTGAATGTAAGAATGTCAGAATGTCTAGTGACTGAAGATGTCTAGAATGAATATGACACTAGACTCCTGGAATAACTTGTTATACAAAAAAGACTGAATATAAATATAAAGCTCCAATTTGATTAAGAGATCAAAAAGCGTTTGGAATGGTTTTTCACAAGGAGAAAATACTAGAAAATACTATTTTCAGAACTTAAAACAAAAGATTTATTCAATTGGATCATCATGAAATTTATTTTTAAAATATAAATCACCATATTACTCTAATAAGTAATATCTTTCTTTTTTATAGATAAAAAGAATGTATTCATTAGATTAAATATCCAAGCTTGTTGAGTACAAATTTAAGGTAGATTAAAATTTCAATTAAATAAATAAATTTAAGGATGCTACACACATGATAGCAGTGCAGCAACCATTTGAAAATGGTGTATTATCAAATGGGTATCATGAAAATATTATGTCCTGTTAAAGTCGAATCAATATCTTATAGTTATTACACCATCTCCAGTTCTTGATAACCCTATTCCAGGACTAGACTACAGTAATTTTAGGAATTAGGATTTCAGTAACGTTAACAGGATCTATGAACCACGATAAATATTGGTATTTGTATCTCCTAATGAATCTACGCAACTGCAGTAACAGCCATATTGGCAACATTGGTCCGTAATTTTATGGAATAATAAAGTAGGTGTTCTGCACATTTGAATCTGTTAATCTTCATGGAGCAAAAGACCAAAATATTACTTGACCTAGATCCACCAACTTTTATAAAAATCTGCATTTCCTTAATAAACCCGCGCTGCTTCTTTCAGGTGGCATAGAATAGTATTTTTCAACTATATATATCATGATACTGAAATCACATATTTCCCAAATTTAAACTGGGCTGCTAATGCTGATTTTTTTTTTCAAATCTTTTTTTTTGGGATGATTGCTGTGTAATTTGATTTCCATGTGCTTTTTATCTCAGGCCTCAAAGATCTAGCCGATTTTCTTCCTGCATCTTTAGTTTCCATTGCGAGCTACTTTTCATCTGAAGTTACACGGGGCATATGGAAGCCAGCTAATATGAATGGAACCGACTGGCCTAGCCCTGCTGCAAATTTATCCCTAGTTGAGCAACAGATAAAGAAAATGTTAGCTGCCACTGGTGTTGATGTCCCAAGCCTTGCTGTAGGTAATTGATCTTAGTTTCTACTCTCAATATTTTTTTTAAGCATTAAGAAGATTTCTAATGAGTATCCTTAAAGCACTAGTTAAAGAATTCATTTAATACTTATTTTGCTTAGCAAGAATCCTACTAATCAATTAATAAATAAAAAAATTATTAGAAATCACATTAGGGTTGTGTTAGAAATTAGTTGAAGAGTGCATTGTTACACTTTCCAATAAAGAAAATCACTTTTAATTTCATAATCAATGTCCTAACACTTTCTTTTAAGTAATTGGAAACGTTTAATATATATTATATTTAATAATTGTTCAATGGATACTCATCAGCTAAACCTGAACATTAACTATTTGCAAGATCCTTAATAAAATGACGTGATTACGAAGAGTAGTACCCAAAAAAAGACTAGCAATATCCATTCATATAAGCATTTATTTTGATGGAAAACAGATTGATCTTTTATTTTAAGATATTGTTGACGAGGACCTTTAGTACCTTTTAATATATCTACTAAATACTTTTAGTTTCTTACTAACCATTATCCTAAGCTCATTGGTAAAAAAATCAATAAATAATTTTTATTCAAATTTGTGTTGAAACACCTGTCATACTCTTATTTACTTAAAAATGTAAATACTAGATTTTTTTTTTCACATTTTTCATATAATAACTAATTTATTTTTTGGTTAACGAGTACTGTTAAAATATGGCTTAGCATTGGTCTTAATTTTATGGTACGTGGAAAACAGAAGAATCTTTATGTTGACAATATTTTTATTTCTCTTTGAGTAGATGGGGACGCTCCGGCCACACTTCCTTTGCCTTTGGCTGCCTTTGTAAGCCTCACAATAACATATAAACTTGACAAAGCCACTGAGAGATTCATTGTCCTGATTGCGCCTGCATTGAGAGCCCTTGCTTCTAGTTGCCCCTGGCCGTGCATGCCCATTGTAACTTCTTTGTGGATCCAGAAGGTGAAGCGCTGGAGTAACTACTTTGTGCTCTCTGCTTGCAGAACTGTTTTCCACCACAACAGGGATGCTGTGGTTCAACTACTAAAGTGTTGCTTCACATCAACTCTTGGCCATAGTTCTAGCTGTATTTATAATAATGGTGGTGTTAGTGCCCTCCTTGGTCGCGACTTTGTTTCCCAAATATCCGATGGGATCTCACCAGTTGCTCCTGGGATTCTTTACCTAACAGTGTACCGATCCATCGGAGATATCACGTTCGTGGTTGAAGAAATTGTGTCTATTCTAATGCTTTCAGTTAGAGACATAGCAGGTAGTGATTTGCCCAAGGGGGATGTAAAGAAACTAAAGAAAACCAAATTTGGGATTAAATATGGACAAGTTTCTCTTGCCAGATCCATGGCACGTGTCAAGAATGCCGCTCTACTTGGGGCTTCATTGGTTTGGATATCAGGTGGAACAAAATTGGTTCAATATTTGATAGGAGAGACTCTGCCTTCCTGGTTTTTATCAGCTAACATGTTGGAGCAGGATGGTGGAGAATCTGGAGTTGTGGTTGCTATGCTTAGAGGTTATGCGCTGGCATTTTTTGTTATTCTTAGCACGGCATTTGCCTGGGGCATTGACAATGTACATTCACCAAAACGACGGGCAAAGATTGTTGGGTTGCATTTGGAATTTCTTACAAGTGCCCTGAACAGAGATACATTACTGCCTTGTCATGGTGCTACTTGGCAAGCCTATGTGTCAGGGTTTGTCAGTTTGATGGTTGGTTGTGCTCCGTTGTGGGTCCGGGAAGTTGATGTGGATTTGTTGAAGAGATTGAGCAGGGGATTAAGACAGCTGAATGAACACGAGTTGGCTCTTCGCCTTTTGGAAATTGGAGGAGTAGGTGTCATGGGTGCTGCAGCTGAAATGATAATTGATTCTCAACATAGAATTTAAATGTAAAACATAATAGGTCATGTTTAATTTTTATATCTATCTCTACTAATTTTTACAGAATCCTATTTATTCACATATCGAGAGAGATGGACATAAAGCTTATGCATGACCCTGTTATGTGAAGTTTTAATATGAGAAAGCAGGATGAGTCATTCTTTGTTAAGCGCTTAGGGTTTCAGTGCAAGACATGCTGGTATACTATTCTCCAATCAGTAGATTTAGGCAAAGAGTTCTTGGACCAAATATACTATAGAAAGATTGGTATATTCCGTAGGTAGTCTAGAAAAGGTCACTTATCATATCAACCAACTAGAACAAGGCAAACAAGATCTGCCTTGCAGTGAATTTGTAGATCGTCAAGATGTTGGCCCACATTTCTCAATTATAGGTTAAAAAAACAAGCAAATTATTTTCCAATTGTTACAATGGAATACATTTTTGCTCATTTCATTTCACTTCTGGTCAAATGGCTTTCATATTAGTTGTGGTGTGGCTTTTTCTGTAAGTTGTTTATCTATGGAATTTTTTTATTCGATTGTACTTTGTTTTTCTTGGATGATATAAGTAAAGAATTTATGAATGCGAATATCACGAGTCCTAAATACATGCAACTATACTGTCGTAATCGATATATCAGTCTCTTCAATCTTGTATTGTCCTAAGCACAATCGAACACTTCGTGAAGCTGAGGGTAATCTGTTAAGGATGGTATAAGCAAAGGAGGTGAATGCATTGTCGCAAGATATTTGTTCAGAACAGTGGAGTACGGAAAGATCCTGGGATATGCTGAAACTGATCTACAGTATTTCTTACCTTAAAAAAATTAATAAAACATTTTCTGAATTAAATGGATAAGGAAAGGAAAAAATCATGAAGTTTGCATTTAGAGTCACAAGCATATAATTATTCTGAATTCGATAGTTAAAAATACAACTTTTATTTTTTAAAATAAAAACGACGTACCTACCGTAGAAAAGCCTTTTGTTGATAGAAAAATATAGCGTCAAACTTGCGGAATGATAGCAGACAGACTAGGAGCAACTAAATCCTCCACTACAATGAAATTATTGAGTATTTACACAGGGCATGCATTCTCACCAATTTATCATTATGTCATAATAATTAATCTACAAATCTACAACTAAGAGTCAATTACTTGCAATGACAAAATTTGCAAAGGTTGAGGGAGGTCGCAACTGAGGAAAGTGTTTCTTCTAAATGGACCGATTGTTTGCTTCAAATAAAGTGCAACTGAAAGACTTCATTTGGTAAGTAAACGAACCTGCTGTCTGCTGAGGGACAACTTCACCACTGGTCGAGAAAAAACCAGGAAATGGAAGAGCAGTATCAACTAAAAGGTACCATGACATCCCTTCTGGAGGCGGAGGTAAAATTACAGTTTCTGGATGATCAGCTGCATTGAAAACGATAAATAGATCCCCAGATACATCAGAAGATACAGAGCTCTCTAGGAACTCCGATTTTTCAGCCTTCAAAGTCATGGCCAAGAACTTGCTGGATGGGTCTTCCCATCTTGGAGGAGCCTGGTCACTTCCATGCCATTCGATGTTTTCTTCCTTTAAGAAGCTCCTACTCTGAAGAAGATCACTCCGTCTCCTTCTCAATGAACTTAAAAAGGAAATGAACTGTGTCATTTGTTTACCAAAACCTGTTTTCAAAGCACTCCAATTGAAAGGTTTTATGTCGCCATTTGCAGGCAAACCACCGGAAGACTGACCACACTCATCTCCCATGTTCAGAACAGGTACTCCTAGTGACATGAACAAGATAAAGAGGAAATTACGGATTTGTTTGAGTCGCCTTTCAAGGACAGCAGTGTTATTAGTAGGTCCTTCGTCTCCACAATTCCAACTTAATTCTGCTGCTAGCTCATCACTACTGAAGCTAACCAAGTCCACAAGAGGAAGTCCAAAATTCCTAGCGATGTAATTAAAAGAGAATGCAGGGCCTCGTCCATCAGAAAACGTGTCCCCACTCCCACAAAGTCTTGTTGCAAGGTTGCTAAGAAGATTTTCACCCCTGAGAAAGTTTCTCACATCATTACAAAATTTAGTGTTTATTTCAGCCCATCTCATCCAATGAGGAAAGCGAATTTCCTTCATTACTAAGTCATGCGGATCCCAACAATCTGCAATGACTTTTGTCTTTGAGAGTACAGGATCAAAAGCAATTGCTTCAACTAATGGAGGTCGAGACAAGTATTCTCCATGATATCCCCTCAACATATGTGAAGCATTTATGAAAGAGAAACCATCAATGTGAAACTCAGTTACCCAATACCGAAGACTATCCAGAATCAAATTTTGAACTATAGGATAGTTACAGTTCAAAGCACTCTGTATCTTCAAATTACTTACTCCATTTGCATAATAGTAGGATAAGTCATCAATTCCCTGTAGAGCACCAGTGTCAGCAGTATTGGAGAAAACAACTTCCATGAGAACTTCTATTCCATTGGCATGCATGGTTTTAACCATCTCCTTCATAGAGTTGCTAGTAGACACAGGACCACTAGATGGCCCATAAATGTGCATTGGAGAGAAAAAATGACAAGGGAAATATGGTCCATTTTTCTCATCAAATGTGAAAACTGGTTCCAGCAGAACAGCATTCACACCCAGATCTTTAAAATGCTGCACCTTTTTAGCTAAACCAGTAAAGGTCCCAGTTAAATCACTTGGAACTTGGCTTGACACATGCTGCGTAAAGCGCTTGACATTCAACCGATACACCACTAGTTTTTCCATGGATAAATCAGTACGATAATCATCACCCCAGTCAAAAGCAGGTTCCTTCCCCAAACGTCCAAGATTCTTCACTGATCCAAGATCATTGGGATAAAAATTCCCAATAATCTTAGCATATGGATCCAAAATAATATGCTCAGCAGCACTATCCTTATTTCGCTGAAGAAGAGCTCCTCTACAGCGATAACCATAGCTCACAAAAGTTCCAGCACTCTCAAATGAGATATGCCATATGTCACCTGACCTATTGACATAGGGATCCAGATCAAGCTCTAAAGCAGGTTTCTCCACACCAGTGCCATCATACAAGCACAAAACCACACTCTCTGCGTGTCTCGAAAAAATGGCAAAATTGATAGACCTGTCAGGTGAAAAAGACAGCCCCAGAGGGGCCGGATATCCCGGAAGGGAACCAACCGGCACGCAAAAATTTGTTTTCCTATGGCTTCTGATTTCCAACCCTGCATCCGAGGATGACATCAAGAAAAAAGACAAGTACAAGGGAACATGTTTATTATCAAATCCCAATTCAACTGCAAACTTGCCAAGAGAAGTTTGCATCAAGGGACTAAAATTCATCCCTGTTGCAGCGTCCATCGAATCCAGATGCACCAAACATGAAGAATCAGCTCTATAGACACCCCAACATAACACCAATGTTTCACCCTCAACACCACTCATATCCAAAGAAGAAATCTCAATATAAACAGAATAACTAGCTCTTTTCTTTGTAACATAAACTTTCACCAAACCCCCACCAATTTCTGTCCTAAACAAATAAGCCAATGCTTCTTTTAGGTCTTGGGGTGGGATCAAGGTAGTGACTTGCTGCTCAGTTTCTTCAACAGACAATCGTGATGTGGCACCCAATTTCGAAGTTCGATTTTGGGAAAAGGGATTTATGGGGTTTTGCAATCCAAGTTGATGATGCTTCCTTTGGACACATGATTTGTGAAAGCAAGACCATTTAACTCCGTTTTTATGCTGATTCCAAGGAATCACTGAGAATGAAAACGATGACACGAGATTTGCCATCAAGATTATGGTGTTCAATAATTCACAACGCAGAGGAAGGAGATTCGTGTTGTGTTGTATTGTGTTGGCAACAACAGTGATCGCTAATCAGAGCAAATATATATTGAAAATTTAATTTAAGCGGTGGAAACTTAGGCATTGATCTGATGAGTCACAGAAAGAATGATTAATGGAAAAGATGATGAGGAATTGAGATAAGAGTTGGTGAGTGAGTGTGGTGTGAAATTGTGAATTGTGGTTCACTCACTTGTCTTTGCGTTGTCGTAGTGTAATCATTTCAGGGACAGCACTGTTTGGGCGACACTCGTTTTCTTCTTCACTCCTCATCGTCCGCTTCTCTATCAAAATGATTCTTTGGTTGAAACTATTCTCTGAAACAAACATCGCTTAATATTTTTATGACGTTTGATTCATTCTGAAAACCGTTATTTTTAGGAGAATTTAATTACATTGAATTCAGTCTGACTTGAAAGTTCTCGTTAAAAAAATTATAAAGAAAATAATATCGATATTTATTTACCAGAATTTTTAATATATTTTTATATTACTTTAACAGAAAAGTTATTTATTAGTTGTTTAATTCACATTCTTTAATTAAGACTTTTATTTTAACAATTTTGTTAATTTCAAATTTTAAGATATAATTTAAACATTCAAAAGTAATATAAGGGTATTAAAAAGTATACAAATTCCGTTTCAAGAGTTATACGATGAATTTTTATCTACAATGATCATTTTAAGGGTATTTGCATTTCACAATTTCATTAATAAAGAATCATTCAATATCATTAGACTAGCTTGTAATGTTTATCACTTGAGAGAGGTAAAATTGAAAAATGTATTTTTTTAATTTTTTTTTTTTTGCTATAAAATTGAAATAAGTATTAATTAATATAATAAATGATGTGATAATAAGAAATAAAGAATCATAAATAAGTATTGATATTGTTAGAAATTAAGGATATGAGATAATGTGTTTTGTCAAATCCGGCTTTAATTAACTTTTTATCATTCTAATTTGAGATATGTATAATTTTGATTCTTCAAATTTTTTTAAGCCAACAAATTTCTTCTAAATTTAAAATATACAAATTTAGTTTTTCATTGATTTTTTGTTTACTTAAAATTCTAAATATTTACTAAATTTTTCTAAATTAAATTGTTTACTATTAAAAACTAACCAACTAATTTTTTTTCACTAAACTCTACTTTCACATTTTGTAAAATTCTTAAAATTTTACCAATTTTTCATTAATTATTTTTTAATCCAACTCATCCAAAATTTTGAATAAAAAATTGTAAGACTAATTTTTATAATTTAAAAGTTTAAAAAATTAATTAAGTAAAATAAAATTACTTTTTCTCAGCAATAAAGAATGAATTTCACTATCAAAGTCAAGAGGAAAAAAATTAAGAAAATAAAAAATAAAATAAAAATATATTATGTTTGCATAAGTTAAGAAATAAAAATAAAAAAAATTATAGACCACAATTATTTTTTATTGAATATAATCTTGTTTGAGTTGAGTAAAACTATTATGTAAGATAAAACTTTCTCTCCAAGTAAAAAAAACTCATTTTATATAGGTTTGGATGAGTAGAAAAAAGAATGAAAAAAATAATTTAATTGTATTAAAAAATTTTAATTAATAAAAAATATTTTTAAATATATTATTTTAGTATTTAAAAAACAAAAATAAAAAATACTCTATTTTATTTTAGTATAAATACAACTTATCACTTGTGCAACAAATCAATATAAAAAATATTGTAAAAAATATTTAAAAATAATTTATTTTACAAGTGTTTATAATTCACACATCAAATTTTTAAAAATGAAGTTATAAAAAAATAAGTTAATTTTCATCTGAGAGTTATTTTTGTTCACACAATTATTAATTGTGTAAAATATATTTATAATTTGATTTGTAAAAGTGACATTTTTTTTAATGTTTTTGTTTATTATTTTTTATGTGTTCACTTACATATTAATTCTTTTTTCATAAATGTGTAACCAAAATAAGAATAAAATATAAGTAAAATCATTATACTTTAAAATTAAATAATAAACATCAACACTTAATATAAATTAGTTTCTTAAAAAGGTTAACATGTGATTAAATCAACACATTTGAGCATCAAAATATATATACTTACCATAAAAAAATATTAGTAACACACTTTTATTATTAATTAAAATTTATTAAATTTTTTTAAAAAATATTAACTTAAAGTGAGAAAGTATATGACTCACATAATTTTTATAGTTTTAATAAATTTTAAGTAATAATAAAATGTGTATTACAAAGAGTAGGTTGTTAGTATTATTCTATTAGTAATTATATATGTTACGTGTATACTATGAGTTTGTTTATAAATATAAACAAAATTTTTTTGAAAATTAAAATTTATAAAATTATTATTTATTAAATAATGATAAAAATTATATCAAAAAATTGTCAAAAGTAAGTTTTTAAATGTAAAGAAAAGTAAAAATTTTAAATAAATTTTGAAGCAAATTATATTTATAGAAATAAATATAATAATTAAATTTAACTCTTATTTCAAATATTATTGATAAACTGTCATTCCATGACTTTATATATGAAATTTTAGAGTATTTTTTTGAAATTGTTATTTTACTATAAATTTAACTGTTTTTTAAATATATTATTATAATATTTAAATAATATTAATTATTATTATAAATTACTTTCTATTTGAAAAAAATTAAATTCGTTGCCATTATTATAACATTTATGATATTATTTATATCGATAAAATGAATTTATGATAAAATGAAAAGAAAGAGAAAAAGTGGTCAAAATTTTATCATTAGAATACAAACTAAAGTGTCATATATCAACATCTATTTTGTAAGTGTTTCTAAAAAAATGTATAACTCCATTTTAATACTAAATTCTTATCATAAAATTTATCGTGCACCTAATTAAAAAATAAAATTTATACTATACTATAATATATGAATAACGAAATATATATATAAAAAAAGCACTAAACATAATTTTGGTATATCATTTTTTTTTTGGTAGATTTGTACACTAGCATCTTTTTGCAATTTTTTCTTAGTTTATCTTTCTCAAATTTAATTTTTTTTAGTTAATATTTTGTTCTAAAATTTATCCCCATTCATATAAATATTAAACAAAATTTCATTATATAAATTTTTAAAATATTATTTTTAACATTTTTAAATTACTTAATAACCTCAAAGGATAATTTTATAAAATTAATGATTTAAAATCTTGGTCTTTTTTATAAAATACTATCTTCGGTCTTTTTAATAATAAAAAAAAAGACTAAATTACTAGGATGAAAGAAAGCAATTAAGCAAGTTTTGTTTTTCATAAATATAAATTTTATTTAAAAAATACTCATGATATTATATTACTAGAAAAATACTATTTACAAACGGCTATTACAGACGGATTTACACGCAAATTTTTAGTTTTTTATTTTTTTAAAAAAATTTGTCTATAAAATGAATCTATAATGGCCATCTGTAATTGGCCCATCATTTGGCGCGAAGTATTTTATAAACAGGAACTACAGAGGGATTTTTTCATCTGTAATTTGAAAATGGAAGAGAAATTTAGAGCGAGAGTTATAGACGAAAAAATCTGTCTGTAACTGACTTTTCATTTGACAATCTACAGACGGATTTTTTCGTCTGTAACTGTATTTGATGAATTTATAGATAGATGAATCTGTTAGTAATTGAACTTTTAAAATGCACCATTTTATTAAACCATTTACAGACAAATTTTTTTGTTTATAATGTGCGAAACACATAAATCCGCACTTCCTCCTTCTTCTTCCTCATTTTGCATAATTTCCTCTCTCTCCTCTCTCTCTAGAAACTTCAGTTTTTTGGCCTTTGCGAGTGATTGAAGCATCCATTTGAAAGATAATTTGCATAATTGTGTTCCTGGTACGAAACTGTAACTTTTAATCGGTTTAATTTTTTTATTTTTTGATGTATTTTAGAGACTTAAAATTTCTTATATAAAATTGTAGGATTGAAGATTGTATGAGTGAGAGGAAGAGCGTAGTGGTCCTTCTCCGAACCTGATTATTATATGCTGTGGGATTGTTTGTATTTGCGAAGTTTATAAAATATGAATGTTATGGAGTTATAAGAGGATGTGCTCTAGAATGGTTTAGGATTGTAATGTGTATATTTTTGATGCATTGATTGGTAAATTGTTACATAATATATAGATTATGTATAAAAAAAATTTAGATTTTTATATTAAGTACGTGTAAACAAATGTAAAGAAATATTCATATATTAAGATATATTCTACCAAAATTTACATTAGAAATTTATTGTATTAAGTGTAAATAGATGTTAAGAAATATTTATATATTAGGGGAGATTCTGCCAAAATTTATATTAGAAATTTATTGTATTAAGTGTTAACAAAATAAGAAAATATTCATATATTAGGGGGGATTTTGTTAAAATTTATATTAGAAATTTGTTGTAATAAGTGTAAACAAATATAAGAAAATATTTATATATTAAGGGAGATTCTGCCAAAATTTACATTAAAAATTTGTGTAATGTAAAATAAAAGGTTAATACAATATTGTGTATTTAGTCTCTAAATATGTATTATATTTGATTCAGATATGGCAGAGGGAGGTGCAGCAACAACATATGCAGATGTAGATGCATGCATACTTTGAGAACTCCTCCTTTACTAATGACGATACTTTTTCGGAAGATGATCACACTGATTATTAGTGATATATAATATTATTTTATTTTTAATATTATTTTTTTAGATGTTTACTTCTTCATTTGTAATGACATTTAAATTTTATATTTTATAAATAATTTTTGATTTAAATATATAATTTTGTAATTTTTATTATGTTTATAAATTGTGATAATTAGGAACAGCGAGGAATAATTATGTTTATAAAAAAATGAAATAATTTTTTTGAAATTTCATAAATGAATTACAGACGAATTTTTCTGTGTGTAAATTACATATGGATTTAAAAATCTTTATGTAATTATTTATCGACACGCATATTACAGATGGACTATAACTATCTATAAATCTGTCTGTAATTCTAAAATTCATCTGTAATAATAAAAAAATTTATCTATATTTACAGATTTTCTAGTAGTGTTAAATAATGTAGTTAGTAATTTGTATATTTAATAATACTAATAAAAGAAGAGTATAAATTTTTTTTAATAATTAATGCATCTTAAATCTATCATTTATTTTTTATAATAAGGACTAAGAAAATGTTCTATTTTGTTTCATATATAGTCTTGTTTTTTGAAGCTTATTGTTAAAACAATAATGTTTAAACAGTAATCTAAGCAACAAGTTTTAAAAATTATTCTACTTGTAAAATAGTTGTCATCATAACACAAGATAAGAATTATGTATGATAACTCTAAAAGCAACTTAATGTCATTTAATGTAGAAAAATGCATGCATAATATAACAATAAATTTTGACGACCTGCAACGTGAGTTTGCTAAAAGTGGTCGTGTAAAATTTTAGTTGCTAAAATTTATACGTGTTTGAAAATTGATGAATATCAAAATGAGTTTTTTTGCAAGCTTCTTTCAAACCTTTGATAGACAAAACTTTTTAACCAAAAAAAAATGATTAACTTACATTTACAAATCTTCTTATTGAACACTCAAATAAACAAAGAATTATTTTTCATTCAAAATTTCTAATTACAAATTTGAAAGTTATGTCATTAATTTTGGCAATACAATAAAGATTCCAATAAAGTTCAATTTCTTTATCACCTTTTATCTTTTCTAACAAAAGAAATTACGAGAAGATAAAAAAAGAAAAAAGAGTCCAGAGTAGAAAAAGATTAAAATGCAATTATCAAATATAATTTTTAAAATTAAAAAATCTAGAATTAATTTTCATGAGATTAATAAATGCACATATTTAATTTTTATTAAGGCATGTAATATAATATATTTAAACCCTTAAAATTTTCAGGATAAAAAAAAGCTTTCAAAGTTTGTAGGGGCGTGTTATAACATAGATTTACACAATTTCAATATAAATATGAATATATAGAAATTAAATAATGATTCGTGGTGAAATATACATGAATATATGGACAGAGAGAGATACTTTCTACGAGAGAAAATCGTATATTTACTCCAAATGTGTTGAAAGAAGCATCGCACTAACCGAAATGTCAGAGGCTTGAGTGTATATGAGTGTTCGTATTTTGGGCAGTTATTCCTATTATATGCTCAGCCTCAGTCCCCTCCCTCACTCAAGGTTGACAAATTTGGATTGGCTCTCAATTCCAACAATATGTACACAAATTTCCCGGACTGTCTGTATCGAAAGCGGATTTTTCTACGTTATTCACAAGATAACAAAACATATATACAGGCATATATACAACAAAAAACATTTTCCAAAGGCCATTGAGAGCAACAGAACAACGTAGGCCTGAAATATTTCTAAGGGTAAGAACGATGCAATCGGTTTTGAGCATGCTGCTGTTTGCTGCATCTCACAGTTTTTACTAAAAATGGCTGATTCTCATTCACGAGTATTTTACTCCATGGTCTTCACTATCAGATTCTGGCTTGCTACTCAGACGAGAAGTTCTCTTTGTCTGAATAAGTGGATTGTCCTCTTCATCATCAATGATTGCTGGTTTTTCAAACTCGCCACCCTTAAAAACTGGATGTATGTACGCTTCCCGAAGATAAAGTCTCAGGTTCAAGTTTGGTTCAACAGCTCGTTCAAGTGTATCCTTCACCATGGCATCCTGTCATCAAATCTCATATATGTCATGCTAATATGGTTATCGCTGGAACACCATTATTAATATATATATCTACTTCCCTTTAAATGTCTGTGTTGAATCTTATTTCCAGGTCTTTTAACGTGAATCCAATCCAAACACACTTCATGCATCTCCCATTCCACACCACCAGCTTATTTGTTTTTTGGCACATATGAATAGTCTCATGTTAACACACACGATAATTAACATATATATGCATGCTTAGTGCTTAACCAACCTCTAGGGAGAATTTTACAAATGCAGATTCGAAACGCCCTTTGCAATATATATGGAACCAGATTGTCAAGACGGGTTGTGCAATAAGTACTAGCGTCGACTTATCTGCACCTCTTGTACTTAGCAATCCCATTAGAAGAATTTGAGATATAACCAAGCCCGTAATTACTCGACGGTGGATATCTGGCCAAAACGATGCCCCACTCTCGTATTGCTGATTATACACGTTGATAATCTCGTGACAAGAAAAAAGAAACGCTGACTAAGCATAACAAGAAACAGAATGATATTTACTCTAATATTTAGTACGTGAAGAAATCAAACAATAAAGCAAAAGTCAGTTCAATTGTATTCATCGTCGCCGTCATCATCATCTTATTATTATTATTATTATTATTAGTTTGGCTTGTCCAGATATGCATTAACTGTGCCTAAAAAAAGATATGCACTAATTATAAAGTACCAAAAAAATGGCAGCTAACTCACCTGGTGCCGAAAGATCATGTAGGAAAAAGCAAAGAAGATTACAATGAAGGGGAGAAGAAAAGGTGTAACTGGAGCATACACATGCCCCAGCATGAAATATAACTGGATACGAGGTTCAGAGGTAGCAAATTCCAAGCTGCCAGGATCCATAGCATTCTCTCTGTCTTGCTCCGTCTTCACCAAGAATGTGTTTTTCAGGTGGAACGTAATCAACGAAGATAGCCTGAGGATCTCTGCAGCTATTCCAGCCCAACCGTCGACCATTATGTATGTGATGAAGAATGTAGCTTTCATGGGGATTGTACTGCCAACAGTTTTAGTGAACCTGTAAATATTCCGTGTCAGTAGTCGCGTGCTCAATACAAGCTATCTAAATTAAAAAAGCTCATAGCCTACTCTGTAGAGGGCTGGTCAATAAACTGCTTAAGTTGCTGAAATGCTGTTCCTGTTACAACACTCCCAAGGAACACATTGACGAGAACAAACAAGTAATATTTGGAAGCTGACCTCCGCTCCAAACCTGAAAGCGATGTATAACCTTCTACTTTGGACATCGTCATGAGCATTTTTGGAAGCGATACAAGAAATATCTTTAATGCTAGCCCTGGCAGAAATCCTTGAATAAAAGACTTGATGGATGGCCTGCAACCAGTAACTCGGAGTGAAACCAAACCCATTACAAACAGGAATGACGCAGCAAGATGCCAAGCATTTCATGTAGCAATTAAAAAAGGAAATTAGTAAATAAGAAATATAATTATAATAGTTAGATGAAGTTATTATCTATTATATTAAATAGGGATATAGTTGAAAAAATAAATTAATCTCAAATTTCTAAAACATCAAAAGTTTTTAAAGATAAATAAAAACAAAAGAAAAAAACACGAAGGCAGTAATACATTTTAATGATAGTTCAGACTTCAGACACATTTCTACCTCTTGAATGATTCAAGATTGACTTTATGACCTGCTTCATATTAGAGTATTTCAGAGGGAAAGGGTAAACG
This sequence comes from Abrus precatorius, assembly GCF_003935025.1. Lineage (NCBI taxonomy): Eukaryota > Viridiplantae > Streptophyta > Magnoliopsida > Fabales > Fabaceae > Abrus > Abrus precatorius. The sequence goes on along the minus strand of NW_020874373.1, from coordinate 9,215,953 downwards.
TTTTCTTCAGCGAATAAGCATTGGGAAATCAAGGAGGAATTTATTAGCAGTTTAGCATTAAAAATTAGTATGCTAATCAACTGGTATAAGATTGAGAGCACTTACGTGTCAATTATTGGCTTTAAGAAAGGAAGGACCTTCTCGATTGCCTCAATGTTGGCTAAAGATTGGACCAACGCTATTGGTAACATAAAGAAGAAAATTAGGAAAAATAAAGAAACAGTCATGATCAGTCTTCGCATATTGAGGTCAAAATATGGAATCGCAAGATTCTCCCAAAAGACATCCCTAGGCTCAGGAGCCCATTCTGTGAGCCAAATTGTAGGATTACTAGTTTGTTGAGTTTGAGCACAGACAGCCGCCGCCCATCGCGTTTTGAATGAAACAAATGCTGCAGGAACAACAGCGTTCGGATCCTTTGTAACATTTTCCCTTTCTTCCGCTTCCTGTTTCAAATCAATTTAAGATGAAATTAATCACTATATGAATACATTTTAAGCGGAGACAGACAAGTTACCATATTTTGATTACGTCACAATATTTTAAAAGCTGATTTGACTTTTCTAAAATAGACTGTGTAAAGTGGGGGAAAAATCTGCTTTATATTTAAAACAAAATCTGTAAAAGGAGGGTGACGTTGACATAACGATTGTACAATTTAACCAGTACTTACTTGTTTGCACAATTCATCAAGTACTGCAGTATAATAATCAATAGCATCAATTTTAGTCCCCAAGAGACCAAGGAAACCTGTCTATATAGATAAGAAATTAAATCGTGAAACATAAAAGGCTATCAGTTGATATCGCCTCATGGCTATTTCGTGTAAAAGGAAATGCTAAAAGATGGTCTCTTCAGCTTAATTTGGAAGTTAATTGACAGTAAATCATGAAAAGAAAACTACCCGAGTAATTGGCCTATTCGAAGGATCTCTTTCGTATTTGTTTTGGTAGTAAATGTACCAGTTTAACAATTGCTTCTTCCGTGCAACAATTGATGCAAGCTTGTTCGCATTATAAACAACCTAACAATAACTCAGAATAAATTATTCTTCTGTTACACTAGAGAAAATCGCAATAACTCATAACAGAAGGTCGTCAATAAATTACGAGTCCTATTTCCTAGATGAAGGTCAACGTGTCAAAATGTTGGGTTTGAGCCAAATTCTTGACTAAATAATTATTGAAGGTTTTCTACTTATGTAGCACTAATTAACTCTTCAGTTCAAAATTTGTTTAATTTAAAAATTAGAGGGACTTATTTGGTTCGCAAAATACTTGGAGGACCAAAATTATCCAGTCCAAATTAGAGGAAGAAAAAAAGGTAATTAAGCTTAATTTCTAAATACTTGTATTCAGGAATTGGAAGGATTATGAGTAGGAGGGACAACATATTTTGTAATGTTGGAGGAGGGTTTGCGAGTTGCAACTTAGTCCATAAAAGCTGCATCGGCATAAGGTTTATAGGTTTGTCTATAAAATTGTATACTAGCAGTGGATGAGGATTTGTAACTTCGTTCCTAAAAAAGTTGTAGTTGTATTGGGAGAGAGTTTGTCGCTTTACTGCTTATAAGGTGTGCTATAATGCCGTTCCTCGATTGATTTGTTCTCTTCTTGTTCAAGAATCTAGACATGTTGGATCAAATCACGTTAATTTTGCTTGATGTGTTTGTGATAATTTATTATTATTATGAGTGTTTATGGCGAGAAGGAAGCCTTGGCACAACGGTAACATCAATCGGACCCAGGTAGCCCTTTTTTTTAGTGCTTATGTAAGCACATGGAGAAAGGAATGTAGAAATTCCTAAGTCACAACTAAAACAGTATACATCTTTGACAGACTATCATAATAGAAGCAACATACCTGATGCATCAGATAGTGATCGGGATGATTGACGCAAAAAAAATGTTCAATGTGCTCACTGACTGATTCATCAGTATCTGGGGGAACATTTCTGACCAGGACCTGTCAAAAAAGTCAGTGGTTATTAAGAAACAACATTCAGGTTGCTTCAGGACAGCCGGAAATTGACTGCTGTTATTAGCTCAGTTCTTCCAACAACCGGAACGGAAGCATCAAAAGATAAATGAAAGCCGCTCCGTTCAACACTTTTCGGGGAGTGGCCCAAGAAAAAGCATACGAAATACAAGTTAGAAGATAAGTAGACAAGCATTTGAAAAAGATACAGTTCCGCAAAAGTTTTCTATAAATGCTAAAATAATCCTTACGAAGTAATTTTGAACCTAGTATGCTAAGAGACAAGTATTTTGAAAAAATCAGAATTTAGTTCTTAACATAAATGTAAGAATTTAGATTCTGTTCTTTAAAAAAATGTTAAAATTTAGTTATATCGTTGTCAAGTCATAGTTAATTTTTTGTATTTTATTATTTAAAATTAATTTTTATAAAAATTCATAAAAATATTAATATTTACAAAAAAAAATCATTCTTCAACCTTTTATTTCAATTCTTCTTAACATTCTTACTTCCCTTATATTTATTTATCAACATCTTCTCAAAACCCTAACCAGCACTACTAGAAAAGCGCTATTTACAGACAGATTTTTATTAGTATGTAATACTGACAAATTTACAGATGGATTTGTGGTTTTTTTTTTACAGATTTACAGACTAAGGAAAGTACATGGAAGAAGAAATGAGCGAAAAAAATGGAGAAGAAAATAAAGAAAAAGGTGACATCGATGATGCAATGAGAGGTGCAGCAATGCTCCTTATATTAAGGAGATTTGCACCTTATACTAGATTCTACTCTGTTGACGCATGTCTGTTCTGGTGTTAACTCCTACCATTCATTAAATATCATATTCTGTCATAGGACCCTTTCAACCATGACATCGGTATAAGCCAGACAGCATTGAGCGCAAAGACTCTCAACAGGATGGGCTAGTATCCCTACCAAAAGAAAAGATGTGGAGTAAGGTCGCAAATATCTTTTTCCCTAAAGGTATACATGCTTCTAGGGGACTTTTAGCAGCAACATATGCAGATGCAGCAGATGCATGCATACTTTGAGATCATGAGAGCAAGCATCTCTACACCTCTTTCTCCTCCTTCACCAGCTTCAACATCACTAATCTTCAGCTCCATGTGTCATTCCCCTCTAACTGCTCCTCTACTAATGATGATATTTTTTCGGAAGATGATCACACCAATTATTGGTGATACACAATGTTATTTTATTTTTGGTATTATATTTTTAGATGTTTACTTCTTCATTTGTAATGACATTTTAATTTTACATTTTATAAATAATTTTTGATTTAAATATATAATCTTGTAATTTTTATCATGTTTATAAATTGTGATAATTAGGAACAGGAGGAATAATTATGTTTATAAAAAATAAAATAATTTTTAAAAAATTTCATAAATGAATTACAGACAAATTTTTTCATCTGTAATTATTTACTGACGTGCATATTACAGACAGATTATAACTGTCTATAAATCTGCCTCTAATGCTAAAATTTGTTTGTAATGATAAAAAAATTTGTCAGTAAATTCATCTATATTTACAGATTTTCTAGTAGTGCAGAGAAATTTCCAATGCTCCCTCACTCATCCTTTACCCAAGTCATTTATCCTCTAGGCAATTCAATCTCTACCCTTCCATTGACTTTAACGACCTAAATTAGACATATATTTATTTACTTCACTGTAATATTGCATGGGCCGTAGGTTTATAAATTATTATAGCTTCTCCACCATTTGTTGGAACTATGGTGAGGTTGTGATCAAAATGTACATCTTAATATCTTAGCCAGATTGAGCTTTGAAACAACTGTTTTATATAAGAGCTATTAGACCTTGCTACTATGTTTAAATTGAATCTTCGGCAAGTTAATCACAATTTGATTTATTGCTTGGATGACACAATGATTCATTGCCGAAGAATGTCTAATACAATTCTTTGAGTGTGCTTGGGTTTGGTCTCATGACTTAAATATCTAAACCATTTTTTTACTTATATTAGTGTTAGATATCTCTCTTATTTTTTTTTTTTTATTTTGGTAAAAGTTCATATTAAAGCTTCATCGACATCCATCCATTCCTCACTCTCTTCTCCAAACCCACCCATCTCAAAGGAGGAGGTCATACTTCAGGCTAAAACATCCCTTTCAACAACCTTAGATAAACTCCTCAACAATCCCAAACTAATAGGCAAACTTAATAAACTAGGGCAACCCAAGTTCATGGTTGAAGTTCCGGTCATTGATGACTCACCGGATGAAAAGAGTGAGTCGATGCCCTTTATCCCGGCATATGTCAGAAACTAATCAAGTTTGTGAATAACGCATAGTGCCCAAATGGACAAAACATTTCAATTTGGAGTGCTTCCAGGTACTACTTCCTTCTCCAATTTGAAGGACCAAGGAGAAAATAATATTAAATTTTTAGGATTTTTTTTTGTAAATATTAATTTTTACATGATAAAATATAAAAAATTAATAATAATGAAAACTAAATCCTTACTTTTTAAAACGTGAGAGACTAAATCCTAATAAAATGTGTGTATGTGTGTTTTTTTCAATGATTTTTACGTGGATGCAATGCAACCAGTTTTAACTAAATCCCCTCCTTTGAATTACAAGATAAAAAATATTCAGCAATGCTGGGTCCACCGATACAGGGTATTTTGTATTTTAAGGAAATCAAAACAGGTCAAAGAAATACATGGTAAATCAGCCACAAAATATTACTATAAATCGTTTTTCAAATATACGCACATATGCTTATATGCATCTCATAAATCGTTTTTTCTTATTTTCCATTTTTGTATGAATAATTGTCCAATACAGTTGATCTAGCGTAGAGTATCCACACGTATTTCTTGTACTGCAGTACTAAACACATTAAACTCCAAAGCATTCTGATTTTAACAGCAATTGACAATATTTGTATTTTTTTGTTCTTTTTCAGGACAGTGAAGCAGCACAGGGTACAGCACAGTAAAAAAGAGACCAACTTACAGTAAATTGGTCAGGACGACGACGCTCAGCCGCCAAAAATCGCAATCTCATTGATGCTACAATCTTGTATTCCTTATAAAGACTATAGCAAGTCCAACATGAGAAGACATATGACATAACAATATGCACCCAAAACCTGGAAGAAAACGACACGAAATTTGTAACATAAAGTACAAAACTTTAGATTCATGATACAAAGTATGAACCTACAACCCTATCATAATACAAGAAGAAGTTAATTCGATTAACAATCAAACTTTTGTACTCTGGTTTTCTCAAAAGATAAAGATCAAAGTTGCAATCAATTATGTTCCCAATACAACCAATAACTCCTTTAATTCGTTAAGAATCCAGAGTGTGTTAGAGCAAAGGAGAGAAACTTAGAACTAGGACAACACTATCATAAGGATCATCTCATTCTCACCTCTTTGATCCAAATGGAACGTTTGATATTGAAATCTTATCAATATCGCTAAATGTCAAATTCTTGGCTCCCCGTGTTTCCAGTGTTTTCCCGGTCCAGTTAACGGGAACCAAAACCATAAAAGCAAGTATCGTAATTGGGGCAAATATTTTGACGCTGTACACCAGTATTCCCATCAGAGAAAAAAAAAAATCAAACATCAAATATTTGAATAGAAAGCAGTAGATTAAATCAGATTATACTGTCTTTTAAAGTATGTCCTTGTGAGTAGGGTTTCAATGAGAAAATTGGCATACAACTCACCCAAGAATATAAATCCGAATAAACACAGCGGAGTCAAGCCCTGCATGATCAATAAGCTCTGGTTCTGGCATATGCAATGCCGCAGGCATCCAGTTCAGAAACCTGATGTAGGTTCCAAAGTCAAGGTTAACAAATTTCTTAACAAATGTGGAACTTGTTGGGCTGCCTCTTATCCCCTTCAGATACCATTTTGGGAAGTAGATCCGATCGTTAAAAGGCTGAAGTCTCAATATTGCAAATGCCACCAAGAACGCCAGTGCAGACAACAAGTTGATGGCTGCCGAAACACAAATATCCCCAACAGTCGCCATTGTCTTCTTCCTTTGAAGCACTTAATCTGTATTATATAGAATAATATAAACATCCGAAATTGTGCTTTCCATTTTTTAACTAGCAAGTAGCAACCATACTATCTTTTTCAGCAATATTCCAACATCTTATGTTTTTTCTCCCCATTGAATTGAAATATAAATCAACGGTTGCAATTTTATCAACTTCAAATTACACAAGTGTATATATTGTATCACAATTTCAACCATATTAATGGTTATCAACTACACTCAATCCTCTTTGCACTTTGAATTTAAAATTGCTCTCTAACTAGTTTCCACTTCCACACCAATGATCCCAAGTTACATGCATCAATATTGTTGAGTCACTTTACAATTCTATATTCAAGCATTCACCTGTTCCCTGGTGAACTAGAGCAAGATTTAGATATAAGAAACAGAAAAACAAAGAAAACCTATTAATTTCATCAAATTCTGCTATTGTAATAGCATGCACGACAATCGCAAAAACCAGATCGACCTTTCAACGATTGTAAGCAAGAGCAATGACTATCGCCATAGGCATTTTCGAAATAAATATCTATATCGAAAACATGAGATTAAGAATTGCAACGAGGACACGTACATTTGAATAACAATTTCACAGTAAAAGGCTCCATCCAGCAATGAACCCCAAATGTGCAGCCGTGTTTGGTTGACGGCAACGCGGTTGTACGCGGATCTGTACAACAAGAGAAAGCAGAAATTGTTATGGTTTATGGCGTTTCGACTTTAGCCGGTGTCAAACAGAGAAGAATGGTAACTGAATTTCGGTTTGCAGAGAAAGAATTACCGCTCTTTGAGCGTACGGTGCAGAGAGAGAGAACGATAGAGTTGGCGCCAAAAGGTTCGGAGGAATGTCTCATTGTTACCACCCTTTTTTAACGTTTCCCTTCAACTTTGATTTGGACTTTGCTTACTCCAAGTACTTCCCTTCAAATTCACTGAGGAGAAATTGGAAAATATCCGAAGTAAATAATGATTTTGTTTACATCAGTTTTTAAGACTTAATTTAATACTTAAAAGTAATAATTTTTTATTAAAATAACATTTGTATCATATTAAAAGTATAAAAATGAGATAAACAACTTTTTAATAAAGATTATTTTTAAGTATTTCAATTTAACTTTTTTTTGTTAATATTTAAATTTAACCTTTAAAATTAAAGTAAATATTTTTTAAATAAATACATACTACTGGTAGTTTTCTTTCCCATGTTAGGTGCAAGTTGATAAAATCAATTTTGTTTATGACAATAAATAATATAAATTAATATAAAAATTTGCTTTATTGACAGTTTTATTAAAAACATATTAATATTAATAAATTATACGATATTTAGCTTTTAAAATTATCTAAACATTAATTTTACAATATAAAAATACATTAGACATAGTACATAACAGAATAAAAATTAAATATATTTTGAGTCTCTCAATAAATAATATTTTATTTTATATTTCTATTATGATATAATACATCTTACATTTTCAATATAATTTTTTTTATAAAAAATTAATTTCAATGTAATCTCCGCGATAAATTTCTACATGACCTATTTTTAAAATTCTGAGTAATCTATATTGTTACAGTAAAACTTTTTCACTTAATCTTATCTTCTTAAAATATTTTCATAAAATCAAAACATTAATATGAATGTTTTATTTTCATAAATTTCAAAATATTAATATAATGTAAAAGAGCTTATGCACAACATGTTTTCCCCTAATTTGTTGTTCTTTAACTCTTCTTCTTTAGCTTACTTTATTTTATTTTATTTCATTTTTCTAGTCTCAAATACGTTTTTAGGTTCTGGAAAAATGTAAAAGTCTCTTATCCATTCTCTTTTTTTATATGTGAGATGATTTTGTCCTGAATTTTGAAATCAAGGGTTGTACTCCAAAAATAAAGTATATACCAACCCTTTAAAAGTCGTGTATTTGGACTCTTTGAAGTATACCCTCGATCCAAAAACTTGATAAAACAATGGTTTGTTCGATTGTGCTTCTTCTACTTATATATATATATATATTGAAAACAGTTTGTATGCTTGTTTTGCCTGTCATTTGGTAGAATTCTTGGGAAATGGTTGCCAGCCACAAACATAAAGCTTTGAAGCTTGATGCCAATGTCCTTACTACAAAGTCGTGTGTGTGTGTGTGTGTGTGTTTAGTAAGGGCAAGAGAGCTGATGAGAATGGAAGAGACTGACAATTTCAATAACTTCAAAACTAACTATTACGAGGTGGTAGTCACAACTTTTTCACACAACATAGCAACCCAAGTGTGTGTGTGAATGACAATGATAGTGGCTTAACAAGTACTAGACGGCAGTGGTAGTTCAGGGTGACAATAAAGTACTCAAGCTGAACACGAAGAAAGAGGCTATACCATTGCAAGATGTTGACTACCAGCAGATTCTAACATCACTACTATAGAGAAAAGTGAGGTATAATGAGAATAGTTGTGGGTTCATTTTTATGCTTGTAATTTATGATGATTTAATTTGTTTTGTGTTGAGAGAGAAGACTCAGTTTATGGTGAATTCTACGGTGATGAGGTTAGTCAAAATGTTAGCAACTTGTTAGATTTTGTAAATAAAAAAATGAAAAAAAAAATGTTAGTAACTCAATTTAAAGTCTACTCGTGTCAATTTATCTATGAAAAAAAAAATGAAAACTTTCAAAAGTTGTTTTTTGTTCTCGTTTCAAACACAGAAATTTTAAGACTCATTTTTAAAAGTTAAAATTAAAAAATACTTATATATTTTCCTAATATAAAATGGTTTTGAGAAAAAAGAAAAGTAAATAGACCCTACATTTTTAGCACAATTTTTTTTAAAAGGTATATTTTAGAACAAGATGCTAACTAAGTTCATCTAGTGATCGTTTTGCAGTTTGCAAAAGTAAGGATTTAATCAGCATTATTATTAGTTAACTACTGACATTCATAGAATTCCATATTATTTTTTATTTTCCAATGGGCATGCTTTGAGGTTGAAGGAACTGACCTAATTACTATATTTGGCAAATGAATATTTTTAAAAGCAGTTTGAGTTTAATTCAATGATTTTATTTTTATATTTTAATTTTATTTTGGTAAATGATAAATAAATTATTTTATATATTTTTATTTAAATGTAAAAAATATGAGACACAACAATAACTTTAAAACAATTTATAAAGATAAACTTATAAACACATTAAAATAATAAGATACAATTCCGAGTGTAAAATCATAAAAAAAAGAATTAAGTATTATAATTTAACAAATATATATAATTATAAGTATAAATTTATAATTAAAATTACATGTATACACATAAGTTCAATTTGAATAGAATTTGGTTGATTCTCAAACTTAGATTTAGAATCTGATTCAATTCAATAATTTATTTTGTATGTTTTATTTTTAATTAGTTTGATTTGAAATTTTAATTTTAATTTTTATGATTTGTAGTGAATTCAAGCAATTAATAAACTCTCTTAAGCGTGGCAATTGCCAATAACTATTACATCTAATAAATAAAATGTGCATAATTCAAAGCTGTTAAAAAATATATTAAAAAATTTTAAAGTTTAAGTTCTTATTTAGATCACACCCAGTAAAAAACGATAAGAAAATATTTTTATATTATTTGTTTCTAAACTATTAGTATTAAATATTTATAACCCAATAACTATAAACTGAATACTTTAGTAATGTAAACCAGTTAGGTTATAACAATTCTGTAACCATAAGTTAAAATTGAATTTTTTTCTATTCTCATTTAAAGTCCTTCTTAATTTTACTTTACATTGAATTTTCACTAACATATATGTGTCTACACAAAAAAACTTAAATTTAATACATTTTTATTGAAAAATTACAAACTTTAATGTATTTATACTGCTAAAAATTACATTTAAAAAAACTTATTAATTTTTTATTCTATGAAATATTACACATATTTAAAGGGTAGATAATAATTTCCAAACATTTTTTTTATCTTCACTTTTTGAATACAAATAATTATTTTCTTAAAAATACTTGTAAACTGATCATTTTATATTAACATGATGAAAATAATTAACACACACTGTATACATGAAAAGTTAATTTAAACAAAAATAATATAATTGCCTCAACTTTTGACATAGTATATTATAATGTAATTTAAATACTTTTAAAATACTGTTAATATAAAAAATTAACTAATAAAAATAATAATTATTATATTTTTTAAATTTATTATTATCATAGTCAATGATCTACATTGACATGATAGTATATAATTAAGTAGCAATAAAAAAATATTACATTGTTAATGTATTTAATTTTTTTTAAATGTGAAAATACATAAACATTTTTGTTATTTCTCAAATGTTTGGCTTAAATTAAACTATATTTTGCATTTGTACAATATATCAATTTATAAAATGAGTAATTTTGAGGCACGTTAAGTTGAATAACTTATTTCTTATAAATTAGTTAAAATATATTGTAGATATAAATTTTTAATTAATTATCATACTACTTATATAATAATCTATTATTGATGGTAGTATAAAAAATTATAAATATATATTCCTTTTAAATTTAAATATTTAGTGTCTTTTTATTTATCTCGAATTATGTTTATAATAAATGAAATATTAAAAATGCAAAGATATTAAATTTATTTTAGTTGATATCAAATTGATAATAAAAATTATGATATCATATAAGGGAGTCATTTTATTTTATTATGTTATAAACCAAAACAAAATTGTTTGTATCTTTTAATGTTTGAACTCAATGTCATAGAGATTTAGAAAACTAAATTAAGATTGAATCTAAATAATTGAAGAACTATGAAACAGAGTTTTTAATTTACAAGCCCTATTTTTTCATATCATAAATATTTTTTTTCTATTATTATAGTCATTAATTATATACACTCAATAATTGAATAAAAAAATGTTGTTTACTTACCTTTACAAAAGAATTGACTAATATCATATGCCATAATTAAAATATAAAAATGTAATAAAATTAAATACTTTTAAAATATAGTTTATTTTAAAATAATATTTTTATCTACAATGTTAAATTTTTATTAAGTGTGAATAATTAATATATTTATAACTATAAATTTAAGAGTTAAAAAATTTTAAAAGTAAACTCTAATCTAAAAAAATATTTAAAAATATGTATTAAAAAAATATACAAATTTATATAAGATAATAAGAAAATTTTAAATAGCAATCTTAATTTTCAAATTCATTAAAAAAATAATAAATATATAACTCACTCAATTTTAATTTTAAAATATATATGTTACATATTTGAAAGAGAATAATTATGTAAATATTTTATTTAAAAAACAATAAACAATCATTTATAACATAAATATATTTTAATAGAATAATTATTAATTAAATAAAATATTTTCATATAAATAAATATAAATTATTAAAATAGGATAAAGAGTCTTATTAATTATACATTGTTAATAAAAAACTATAATTACTAATTACCTAAAATAAATTGTTTAATGTCATGTTTTAACATCTTTTTTTTAAATTATCCAGTTTAAGTTTTTTTTTTATTGTTATTATATGTAAAGTGGGAAACAAAGCATGTATGTTTAAATTTTAAGTTTAAATTAAATATGTATTTTTAAATCAAAATTAATTAAGACTCAAAATAAATTTATAAAACATTCAACTTTTCTTATTTTAAATATTATTTATATGAATCTAAATTAAATTTAAATATTTTTAGGCAAATTTATTAAGGTTTACTTATTACCACAAACTAACTCAAATGCATACAATATATAATTTGTTTGGTTATATTAAGTAAAATTATAAATAATTTTACATTTATAACAAAATTAATATTTATTTATAAACAATTTAAAGTGTTAAAAAGTCTAAACCAAAATATTTAAAGACTTAGAAAGTGTGCATTTAATATTCTTTAACTTGTGCATTTAATGCACATAACTGGATTAAATTGATTAAATTTTATAAAAATGTCTAATAAATATATTTTATTTGACGAATTATAATTCAATTTAACTTAAAATGACTAAATTAAAATTCACATGTCAATGTGTTTTGAATAACTTCCTTTATATAAAATACAAATTAATTTAACAATATATTTTAATTAGTTAACAATGTAAAATTTAATAAACTAACAGTGTAAAAAAATTAAATATTTTAAAAATATTTTATAATTTTCAAAATAAAAATTAAAAGTGAAGTGTATTTTTAGAAAAATATCATATAACATGTAAATAAAATATTTTATCTTAATTACCGTAATAAAATATTACCTTATATTTAAAGTATAAAAAAATATAATTTGATTTTAAAAAAGAAAGGGTGAAGTATATTTTTAGAGAATTATTATAAATATTTTTTAGAAAAATGTTATATATAATTTAGAAATAATATTTATTGTTATATTAAATGTGAAATTACGCATCTCAATGCTTATTTTGAAAGAAAAAAATTGTTGAAACTAACTGATGTTAAATTTAATTAGGTCACAAATTCCGAGCATTCCGTCAACATCCACACTCAGTAAACAAGAACAATCATTTTATTATAAAGTTGAGTTTAATTTTATATTTTTATTAAAACAACTGAATTACAGAAAAAAGGTAAAAACAATTTCTATATTAAATTACTTATAATTTACAAGAAAATTATAATAGAGTATGATAATGAAAAATAATGCGGTCTAACATGTCTTAAAACTTACATAAACAAATTCTTAACCAATAATCACATTCCGTAAATTAAAATTACAGTGATTGATTTGTAAAAAGAAACTAACACTTGACCAAAATTATTATAAATGACTGACACTCAACGTGTCATTTGCATAACTTTTTTAGGAAAATAATTGAAAAATCAAGGATTAAAAATTTATTAAAAATATGATTTTTGTTAAAAGGCATATTAAAAATATATTAAATTAAAATTTTTATAAAAATATTTATTAACTGTTTTTACGATTTTTGTTTTTACATAATTTTTAATAAAACATTAGTAATCAATACCCTTATCCAGAAAGACTCCAAATTAATTCAGTATTATATTAAGTTTAAATGCCTCATACTTCAAGTCAGCCATGGTAATTTCTTCCTTATTAATGGATTTTTCACATAAGGTAGAAAACTAGGTTTAGTTCAGGGGGTCACCTGGAAGAGCCAATTAAACTATGAAAGACAATTAAACACACAAGGCGCACATTAGCGCACTTCACGGGAGTATGAATGCATACTCAGCTCCTCCGCACCCTAAACAACACTGCTGCAGCAACAACAACAGCAACTTCTTCTTCCACACCACCAAACCAGCTCATGTCATTTCAATTCAAACTCTCTCTTCTTCTCTCCCCAATTAGGGTTTTCCCCAATGCCTCCTAATTCTATTTCTCTCTGCAATTTCCCAACTGTGCCAATCCGTTCATTTGTTGAGCGAATTTGGTGCACTGTTGAGTTCTCCGCTTCGATTCCGTACCAATCGCTCACTATTATTTGACTTTCGGTTACTGTCATGCCGCCTAGTCGTAGGAAGGCCGTGAAAAAGGCGGCGGCAGCAGCAGCCGCTGCATGCCGGCAATGGAAGGTTGGCGATCTTGTGCTTGCCAAGGTTAAGGGATTCCCTCCCTGGCCTGCAACGGTGGGTGCTTTTAGCTTTCTAGCTAACTTTTAGTAAAGGCTTTTGTTTTTGGGTTGATTGTTGAATAGTACCCCCTTGTGTTGCATGATACTTTATTTTCCCTCAACCATGGTTTGGTGTAGTGTAGAGGGTTTGTCTGGTGTTAATTTATGAATTGGGGATGATTTTTTCTTTGGTTAATATATATTTTTAATTTAAAGTTCTTGGGTCTAACCTTGATTTTCTGATATCTCTTATCTTAAGTTTGTGCCGTTGTATTTTGATATTACTTGGGCATTGGTGTACTTAAATGATATTCTTGTGGAGATATTTAATGGATAACTTAAGCGGGCCGGAAGGCTTCTATGGAAATCTTTGATTAGGAACGGGGATGGAAAAGGTAACAGACCAGAGGCCCTAGGTTATACAACCCAGAGCCTTGCTTTGATATTTCTATGGTCCTATATAGCTTATAGGTTTGTTATGGCCACTTTTTTTTAATTTTCTTTTCTTTTTGTATGTTATAGAGATTTTGTTTGGCTGATTAAGTTCTTTCGCTGGGGGCAGGTAAGTGAACCAGAGAAGTGGGGTTACACTGCTGATTGGAAGAAAGTGCTTGTTTACTTCTTTGGTACCCAACAAATGTATGTATTCAATCCATGTCTCATTTGATTGTGTTGCTGTTAGTATGCCTGTAGCAATGATGTGCTGTGTAACTTATGGAATTGAATGTACATGAAAAAAATCCCAAAACAAATATATGTGATAGCAATAACATCATGTTGTTTCACCTAGGGACATTGTAATTCGTAAGGTTTAACTGTGGCATTCTTATTGATATGTCATTGATTTGGTATTTGCTGTAAAGTTATTAGAGATTGTGGTGTTAGTAAGTAATTTTCCTTTTGTACTGCTGGTTTTTTGAGTACAACTTGATTATTCATATGTCAAGGTGAACGGTTGGATTACTTGGGAGTACATTGTATATTTCAATATTTTTTATGCAAAGTAAAAAACCTGATGGCTTCAATTATTGTAGTCCACTTGTGACGATAATGCTAATTGAGGACATACCTGTTGACTGTTGTTTTCCATTAATGTGCCTTTATGGCATGTATGTATTATTGGTTTAGTCATATTTAAAAGATTTTGTTCTCTGATAATTTTTCTCTGTAGTTTGAGTTGATAATAGTAGTTACAAGTTTTGTGCATATATAAGTTTTTACCTTTAGGGCATGGTTCTTGTGAGAATCAGACCATACATATTTGTGCTTATTGTAGTGTCTGTTTTAGCTTTTTAGTTCTCACCTGCAGAGAAGGGAGAAAAAAATGAATGCTAATGGCTCTTATGTCAGTTACTTTTATGGGGGGATTTGATTAATGTTTGTCACATATTGCAGTGGAGTGAGTTATGTTGCCAACACACTATTGTTTGGACTATATTTTGATACTTGATTTTTGAAAGAGTTGATAAAATTAATTTTGTATGTGTAATTACCGAAACAGGGGTGTTTGGTTCATATTAGAGAGTAGTGCTTCTAGTGTTTTTATTGGATAGAAATGTTTTCTATACTGGATCCCTAGTTAGGCTTTGTGATTGCAAATTCTCGTAACCCAAATGTTTTGGTTTCTGCTCGGTCCTTTGTCTCTTTGTTGTCTTTAATAACTGTCCTGCCTCTGTGCTACAGGTTGGATTCTTGATTTATTTAATCTTTTGTTGTTTATCCTATTCACAGAGACTGAATGCGGTTGTATGGGTTTTATGTTTGTTTTATTTCCCTAAAAAAATGGACATCCTCAATTAACTTTCTTACTATGTTCCCACTATCATCCTTCCTTTAGCACTGTCTCTGCCTATTCTTAAGCTCATTAAATCTAATTTGGAACTTTTTCCAGTTCTTTATTATGTTGATACCCAAGGAAGTTATAAGCTGGTTGAACATGCAGTGAGAATATTAAATTTTGGTGTATGTGCATATCTAATATGGAAATATTGTCATATTGATATATCTCCATTTTTATGTTAGTTTCACTTCTTGAGTTAAAGTGGTTGATCATAAAGTAGGCTTTAATTTTTATCTTGTGTTGAGATCCTCATAACCTATTATGTTGTGTGATTTAAAGAGGAGGATTATTAATTTATTTGGGAATTGCTAGTTCTTTCACTTCTTTGTTGATTGTTTTAAATATTAAAATAAGGTTTGAATGATAAGGGTTCTGGAAATATTTCCATATTTGATTAGGGGCAAACTACTTATGTGTGCGTGTGCACACACATACAAGATGTGGAACAGAGGCATTCTCCTACAACTAAGGAGAATTGGTAACTACAATCAAAGTGACAGAATTCTACTTAATGATAGTTGACAAGTATAAATAAGTTAAGAATGGACAAGTAATATATCAGGAAATAAATGCAGACAATATCTCCAAATTAGAGAAGTTATTGCAACACTCTCCTTCAGGCTGGCACGTACATGTCCTTTAGTCCCAGCTTGCTAATTAGCTTCTGAAAATTCTTAGTTTAGTGGCCTTTCAATTAGTACATATGCTATTTGATCTTCTGATTAAATATCTGGGAGGTCAATTATACCAGTTGCTAACTTGTTGCTTTCTGAAAAAATGCTTATCAATCTCCAAATGCTTTGGGTAATCATGGGGAACTGGATTATATACAAGGCTCATTGCTGACTTGTCACAATTCTGGTTCTTTGACCTTTCTTCTCTCAGTCCCAAAATCATCCAGAATTATCTGTAACCACAGTAACTCAAAAATCTAGAATTCTGCACTTGATCTTGCTACTACATCGCATTTGTTCTCCATGTTACATAGTTACTCTGATAAAGATGCAGTATCCTGTGAACAGAATTGATTAACTAGTAATCCTTCCTAGTCAACATCCATACGCTCTCTACTGATAACTTTCTATTGGGTCATAGTATAAGTTATGGTGTTTAAGGTTAGCAAGAAGGAGTTGTATCTTCTGTTTGAAAGATTGTCGTAAGATACATAATGGGATATGGAGTGTAGGGTGCAACTTCTTTTGCCTTTTCTTACAGCAATGGATAGATGAAGATTAGAATTCTGCACAACATGTAACGAGGATTTTTTCTTACCTAGAGTAGAGGTATCAGCAAAAAGAGGACTAGATTTGGGTTCCATCCTGATGATTCTCTGTGGGCTTCAGTAAAAGTCAAATCCAATGATTGAGCATGCTATCGAATAGGTCTGGACTTCCTCTCCTCAAGTACACTTTTAGTGGTTCTTTGGACTGTGAGGTAGGCTCTGTTTTTTTGTTTTCCTGAACATGTAGGAATGAACTAAGTTAGTTTCGGTGAATAGGGAGTAGTTTGACAATCAGATGGAAGATTGGAGGGTGGAAGGATATGAGTAAAGTAGTTACTGTTAAGTTAGATAACAACAGTTGTTTAACATCATGAGACTTCTCCTCCTGACATATGAATATTATGGGAGAGATTCAAAAAATCTATAGAAACAGAATTTTAATGGTAGGACGATGGAAATGTATATACTGTATACCCCTCTTAGACATTGGAGTATCGTAAACACACACAGTTGAGGGCTTAGGGACCAAGTTTGCTGTCACAATTGCTGTTTATGAATATGAGGACAACCAAAAATTCTCAGTGCAATGTGTTTAAAGAAGTAGATCAGATAATGGCTTAGAAGAGCATATAAAGGGCTTTTGTTTGAAAGAGATTTTGAAGTTTGGCATTGCTTCACCTCAAATTAATCTTGTACAATCATCAATGAAGGATATGAATCATCTTGCTCCATTAATAGAGATTAGATTGTTGGAGATTTTTAGAATGTGAAGGGCATTTTTTAATGAAAGTGTTGGTGAGACCTCAGAGATCAATAATTCACTTTCCCTTAACTATAATGGATTTTTCATTAGCAGCAGCAAAGATGGACTAATTAGTAGAACTAGGCTTGTAGGTTTTAAAAATTTGTGAGGAGTGGTTCATGTGGTCATTTACAGCTAAATTTATGATCTATGACTCATGGCTGTATGATTAGTCTTAAAATAGTTACCAAGAACATGGTATTAATGTACGGTTCATATAGACACTTGATTTCTCACATTTTACATTGTTGTCACAAGCTTACTTTAAAGTTAGCTTGGTTCAAGGTAAGTGAGTAGGTGAATGCGGTATGCAGGAAGGGTACTTGCCTGAATGAGCTATAGAGCCAGAGTTGGCTATTTAAGTTTCAAGAAATTTTCACAGCTTCTCAATCCCTTCTTTGTAGAGGGACCGATCACTGAACATCAACTTTATGCAAATTCAAAGGTTCTGCTTTCTTTTCTGGGCTGTAGAACCAGCTTCATTCTGCCTCTGATTATGCGCTTCAAATTTTCCTGCTGTGCCTTGTTTTATTGCAATGAGTACACCACAGATTCCCTTGGTTCAGGATTTTGCTTGGTCTTGGTATGGACCATTTTCATTAGTTCTCCTCTCTGCAGCTGTGAAAACTGAATCCGTGTTGTTGGATTGAGGGGAAGAGGTATAATCCATCATTACAGGATGGTCTTTCTTTTCCTTGGACAGTGGGATGGTCTCATTTAGGCTTGATAAGGCTCTTCCAAAAGTCTGGACATGAACTTGATCAAAATCTATGCTTTGACCAGGCAGGAATGAAAAAACTCGAGCTCTTTCCCTCACCTATGGAAGAGTTTGATTAGCTTCTTTTGATTTCAGTTCCAGATTCCAAACAAGTTTGTTGCCTGCTATAAACTGTTCTTACATTGAAATATTCTGTAACTGAAAAGGTTGTCTACTTGCCTTGCTTCATATGAACAAGCCTTGTCTTAACTCGTAGATTGTAGCAACATCTGGGGCTTACAAGCAATTCTTTTGGACTGTTTCCCCTTTTTTTTGTGTCTTAAGTAACATAAAATTCTGAGATGCCTTTAACCAGCATTGAGTTCAGCAGCCAGGTTATGATGATAGTACCTTCTACACATAGTAGTCAATCCCGGATAGCGGCGCGGAGCGGCCGACCTCAAAAACGCTATAGCGGCATAGCGGATAGCGGGATGGCCGCTATTTTAGGTATTATAAATATACTCATAAACTCATAAATTAAATTACACACATATATATATATATATGCTTAGATGTCAATAACAAGTAACAACAAAATATAAAAATAAATTTAACTAACTAAATTTAAGTCTCTAATGCTTAGATGTTTAAAAATACTAAGTGTTCAATTCAAATACAAATATTTTAATAATTATCATCATCTTCATCTCCAAGATTTGCAATGTCCTCTTCATTTTCACTTTCATCACTACTTTTGTAAAGAACCTCCTCCTCCTCCTCCTCCTCCTCATCCTCTTCTTCAGAGTCTTCGTCATCACATTCTTCTTCTTCTTCTTCTTCTTGTACAATTTCTTTCCCTTTTCCCTTAGATTTAGATGAAGAAGCAATTGTAGTTGTCTTGGATTTTGATTTAGCTTGTTGCCTAGTGTAGGTTATAGGCTCACTAGCCCCAATTGCATTAGCAACAGCTCCCCAAGTCAAGTTATCATCATCAAACACTAATTCATCTACAGCATCTTCATCATCTCCAGCTATTCCTTCTAGCAACCAATTATTACTATCATCAACATCCTTTAAGATAATAGGATCCACCACGTCAGAACACTCAAAACGTTCATTAAGAGCTTGGTTATATTTAATAAAAACCAAGTCTTGTAACCTTTGATGCTCAAGTCTGCTTCTCTTTTTAGAATGAATCTATTTTACCATAAAAAAAAAATATTAGATTTTCACTTTTCATAAAAGAACTTTAAATTGAGGATTCAGATATTTACTTACGTGCTCAAAAGTACTCCAATTTCGTTCACATTCAGATGAACTACAAGTCAAACTCAACACTCTAATAGCAATATTTTGTAAATGTGGTGTACGTACTCCATAATTCTTCCACCATTCAGCTGCAAGTTATGCATCAACTTATTAACCTTTTGTGTTATATCTACATAATTACATTACAATAAAAAAATTAAACAAATCTCTTACCAGGAGCCATTGTAGCCCTTTGTCTTTTTGCTCCACTTAAACCAAAGAGACCTTCAGCTCTTCTATATGTTGACAATTGAACTGTAGCATTGTCTACATCATCTTCACTTGTACATAGTCTCTCAATACATTTATACAAGCCTTCCACAACTTCAGGATCATTCTCAATTTGTTTATTGCTATAAAAAAATTGAGGATTCAGATAATAACCTGCAGCATGTAATGGATGATGAAGTTGACACTCCCATCTTCTATCAATTATAGCAAAAATCTCCTTATATTTGTCTACATTTCCTTTGAATGCATTTTGAATGCTTTCTTTAGCTCTATCAATTGCTTCATATATATAACCCATTGCAGGCTTTCTTTCATTATCAACAAGTCTCAAAACTTGCACAAGTGGCCCCATAGCCTTAAGACAGAAAACCACATCATTCCAAAAAGAAGGCATAAGTACAGTGTCTGTTGCCCTTTTTCCTTTAGCTTCTTTGACTGTTTTGGACTTTAACCACTCATCGGAAATGAACATTTTTCTAAGGTTGTTTTTTTTATTATGCAACCTTTGTAATGTGAGGAATGTTGTGGCAAACCTTGTCACTCCATATCTAACCAATTCAGCTTTATTGGTGAACTTCCTCATAATATTCAAAGTCAATGAATGATTATAAATAAAACCCACAAGAGTAACTCCCCTTTGGATTGTTCTCTTGACTCTAGGTATTTTTCCAATGTCTTCTAATATCAAGTCAATACAGTGTGCAGCGCATGGAGTCCAAAACAAATGTGGTCTTTTAGCTTGCAACAACTTACCTAAAATTAAATTGCATAGTCTAAAATTAGAAACTAATAAAATAATTAGTAACTGAAATTAATATAGGGAGTTAAGAATAATTCTTACCAGCTAATACATAATTACTTCCATTATCAGTAACTACTTGCACAACATTTTTCTCTCCAATCTCTTCAACAAAGCTATTCAAGAGCTCAAACAACTTTTCTCCAGTTTTCATATAAGCAGATGCATCAATGCTCTTTACAAACATAGAACCAGTTGGACAATTTACTAAGAAATTGATCAATGTTCTATTTTTTTTATCCGTCCACGCATCTGACATAATTGAACATCCACATTTTTCTCTTTCTTCTTCACGACTTTTCAACATTTCCTTTGTATACTTTAACTCCTTTTTAAGAAGAGAAACTCTACACTCATGATAACTAGGAGGCTTTAGATGTGGACTATAGTTTCCAATAGCTTCAACCATTAATTTGAAACTTTTTGAGCGCACAACGTTGAAAGCAATTCCATTCCTACAAAGGAATCGCTCTATGTATTGAACTGTTCTTGCTCTTGCCTCTTTGACACAAGCATCATTTATACTTGTTTGTCTTTTTGATTTTGCTAATTTGATGCTTGTTTCTGTACTCTTTAACCATAATAAATCCAATGGGCCCTTGACATTTTTTCCTTTTTTGGTGGCATTACAACCACTAACATAAACTGATGCAACACTTGAGGTTGCAGGTTGTTTTTCACTACGAATATTTTGAATTTCTTGCACCTCTTCTTCATCATCATCATCTTCATCATGCTGAAGTAAATATACCTCTTTTTCAATTCTCTTCTTCTTATAAGCTGCTATTAGTGTTTCTTTTATTTCTTTGGGAATCCTTGGACACTTATCAACATCTCCCTTCACTCCCATTTGGTGCCTCTTTGCTCGGGTAATACCGCCTGTAGTCGTTTTTTCACAAAAGTCACAAGTAACAGACTTTTTATTATTTATGTCTTTTAAACTATTCCATTGCCAACCTATATCCAAATTATTTCCTGAAGGCTTCACTAATGCACAGGATGAAATTGAAACAGAGCCGGTTCCTTGTGACAGATTGGGAGGAGTAGCCATTACTTCTTTAAGCTTTGAAATTTCGAACAGAAAATAATAGAAGAATCAAAACAGAGAAGAGAAAAAAAAAACAGAGAAAAATATAGGAAAAAAAAATGTTCAGTACCGGAAAGTTCGCCGGAAGTTCGCCGGAAGTTTGCCGGAAGTCTGCCGGAGTTGGAGAAGATGACCGGAAAGTTGTGCTGACCTTGAAGAAGATGAGAAGAGATGAAGAAAATGACTCAAAATAATTTGGGTCACCTTAGAAGCTTGCCGGAGACGAAGAAGATGACCGGAAAATCAAGTGGAAGTCTCGCCGGAAAAACAGAGCACAGCGAACAGAGGATGACCAGAAAAGCGAGAACAGAGGAGAGAGAAACGAGAACAGAGGAGAGAGAACCGAGAACAAAGGAGAGAGAACCGACGGGAGAAGAGAGGAGAGCAGACTGATGGAGGCTAGGGTTGAAGAAGATGATTCAGAAAAATAAGGGGGGGTCGAAATTCCAAAATTGCCCCCCCTTAAAGGGCCCTAACGGTAAAAGATGAGGGGCAAAAAGGGGAAACGCGTGAGAATGAGATAGCGGCCGCTCCAGCCGCTATTTTCGGTGTTTTCCGCCGCGAATCGCGGCGCGACAGCCGCTACTGTGAAACGCGACGCGACAGCGTCGCCGTCGCGGGAAAGGGCCGCTCCGCCCCGCTCTGCCGCGATTGCGGCCGCTATTTCCGCTATTGACTACTATGCTTCTACATCCCATGTTTTGAACTTCTTATCATTACACTAAGGTTGATTGTCTCAGAGATGATGAAGTCTCTGCTTCCCGTTTAAAGCTAGCTTCACTAATCTTGTCTGCGGTTAAAATAATTTTTGCCATCCATTTTTGTACGACAATCCCCAAATTTTGCAACTTTGAAATTTGACTATTTGTTTTGGAAGGTTCTAAATGAATGGGACTGCAGTGTCAATGAAGGCCTTTAGCTTAGAAAAAATGGAAGGACAGTTGCACTAGAGCTCCTGTAAGGGCTCTGATACAATCAGTGATAGAAGTTCTGGAATAATTTTTCTATATTTGATTAGATGAAAACTGCGTATCTCCTATATGTATACAAGATGTATGATAGACTTTCTCCTATAATTAAAGAAAATTGATAACTACAATTAAGATGACAAATACAAATAAGGAAAGAATTACAGGTAATGACTAGGGAAATAAATATGAATTAAATGCAGACAATATCTCTCTATGTCAGAGAAAACATACCAACAAGATTGGTTATGTTTAAATAAGGTATGATGTGACTTAATATTCAATCCAATATTCATACTTAATAAGGGGACGGAGTGATTAACACGAACTTGAAGGCAAAGAATAATAGGTGTTGAAATTTGAATTTTGATTTCTTCGTTGATGATATGATTTAATGGGCATGGTTTAAATAATATTATTTTTGTCTAACTGCATTGGCTTTAAGTTAAGCTTTGCATAACTGTGTTGCAATGCAGAATCTCTCTCATAGCATTTAGTTATTTATCGATCAACTGCATTTGCTTTATGTAAGACTTTTTGTAACTGTGCTGCAATGTGGAATCTCTCTCTTAATATTTAGTTATTCACCCACGTACAAGCCTGAATTTTATTCAGCCTGCACGTAGCCTTAGTTTGAAATGGTTTTGGCTTTGTAGAGCTTTCTGCAATCCTGCTGATGTGGAAGCATTTACTGAAGAGAAGAAACAGTCTCTTGTCAAACGTCAAGGAAGGGGTGCTGATTTTGTTCGTGCAGTAAATGAGATTATTGAAAGTTATGAAAAATTAAAGAGAGAGAATCAAGTTGATGACACTAGCTCTCGGGGTGAAGTTGCTATTGCAAATGTGTCAAATCCACTTGATCCATCTGTGAACATAGGGTTAAAGGATCAGATGGATGCTCCTTTGACAATTCATTCACAAATGAAATCTTCAAATTCTATGATTGACAGACCTGAGCTAGTTTGTGCGGCTGAGGAGGACTCAACTGTTGCACAACCGAGGGATGAATCTTATAATGTAGAGGCTTCATTGGAAGAACCTACTGGCAATGCTATTGCAACTGGGACTGTAAAATCACCTTTTCTAGGAACCCAGAGCAATGCACCAGTTCATAGGTATAGACACTCATTACGGGTCCAAAACTTTGTTGTATCTTGTAGTGATGGTGGCAATAGTGATGGTAACATATCAACTGATGCAATTCAGAATACGTCAATAAGAAGGAGTAAACGTATCAAGAAATCACCTGACTTTTTTGGTTGTGATGATACTGATTCATCTGGCTTTGCCTCAAATGGTAGCATGGAGGACAATGATTCTGAAATTATTACAATAAATTCTGATGCCTTTAGCTTAAGTGAGGGAAACACAATAGATTCTAATTTAAAACTTGAACAGTCTGAGACTGTAATCAACAAGAAGAAAAGAAAACCAAACAAGAAGAAGGAAACTAATGATGCTGGTGCTCAAAATGCCAGTCAAAATTTGCAGAAAATGTGTGGAAATTCAAAAGAGAGATGCCTTGACCAAGATGGAGATGAACACTTGCCCCTGTTGAAACGAGCCAGAGTTAGAATGGGTAAATCATCCGAAGTGGCAGAGCTCAGTGGCATTGTACATGTTCAGGAGAAAAGCGGCAAGGAAGATATTTTTGACTTGCCAAAGCAGATAATCACATCTTCAAATTGTGAAAATGGTAGCCTTGCAGAAGGAGACTCATCAGCATTGAATGGAGCTTTGGTTAATGTTTCCCCTTCTAACTTAATAGCTCGATGTTCTGAAAATGGGTCTTGGATTTGTAAAATTAAGAAAGATGAAATGTTTGGCTGCTCTGTAGATGATGAAGCTGCTTTACCCCCATCCAAACGCATCCATCGTGCTTTAGAAGCCATGTCTGCCAATGTTGCTGAAGAAGGTCAAGCTTGTATGGAATCATCATGCTGTATATCTGCCATCAAGAGTTGTCCTTGTATAACTGTTAATAATGGAGGTAATGGTTTAGAACTGCAAGAATTGGATTCTTGTGGGATTGACTGTTCTCATGTTAGTGTGTGTAGTTTTACAACTTGTTCAAATCCACTTATTCCAATAGAGAACGAGTCATCTACAGAAGTGGATAAGCAGTTGGCCAAGTTCCAACGACATGAAACTGGAAAGGATGTCATCTCAGGTGAAGATCTTAGTGATTCTATTGTTTGTCAGCCTGCTAAAATAGATTCACAGATTCAATTCCATGGAGAAATTTCTCCTGATCTTGATGTGAAATGTTGTCAAGTTGGAAGCAATCAAGATTCACCAAGTCCCTCATTGCCACCAAATGATGATGATAATATCAGACCTGTGAACCATTCAGATGCATCTGATGATACATTAGAGCTTGGTGGAATGAGTCTTGATCCTGTGGCATGTGCTTGTGAAAGTGATAAATTGTTACCTCAAAACAGTATTAACATGCCTCAGAATGTGGATGTCCGTGAGGATATGATGCGAGCAGTTGGTGATAGCAGCAAAATTAATGACACGTAAGCTTCTTTTCTAGCTTGCTACAGTTACTAGTTTCTGACTACTCGTAACCTTGAAGTGAGAAAAAATAATGAAAAAAATAAAGCATTTTTACTGCTTGTGTTCATTGATGAAAAATTACTTTTATTGTTTTTGGGTTAAATAATATAATTCATTTAGTCTTTATAGTTGATAAGTTTACAAATTAGTTTCTATACTTAAAAAAATTATGCCTTAGTACTTATATGAGTGTTTTGTTATGTTTTAGTTCATGTCATTTACATTTTAGTCCCTACAGTTAACAATGTCATAACAATAGAGATTAATATGTAACAAAGCATCGTTTAAGAATAAAACATAATTTTTTTTTAAGTATAGAGACTGATTCATAAATGAATGTTAACAATAAGGATCAAATGTACATTATAACTGGAGATAAATAAAGATTTTTGGTAGACTTGTCTAGGAAAAAATAAAGAATGGGGTACTAAATAAAAGAATTGTGAACTTTTAAGAAATTGAAAACTCATATTTAAGTCAAAGATTTATGGTTCAAGGTTATAAATATTTATTGATATATAACTTATTGATTTGGTGAATACATAGATCAATAAAAAAAGTTATATTTAATAAAATATTAAGAATAACTCACATATGATAGAGTTTTTATTATGCTTGAATAGAATACTAGATATGTCTAGATATTTTTTTTATGGACAAAATATCTAGTTGATAGAAAAGTATCATAAAGATCAACTAATGATGTTTTGAGTCAATATAATGAGAAATGCTTGCTTATATTATGATAGAAAAGTTATCAATTCATTTATGTAATAAAGTTAATCCTTTAAACTTAAAACTAACTATGTAATTTCACATCTCAAATATAGTAAATATTTAATTTCTTATAAAAAGATGATATCATAGATTTTATAGAAATTGATATATTATATAAAAAATATAGAATATACAAATTGAGATAGTTACATATTAAAAAATTATAATGAAAATGTTAAAGTTGATATTTTGTTTATTTTTTTAAAAGGTAAGATAAAATGTAAAATATAAAATTCAGTAAATTTCTTATTAGTTAAAAATTGAGTGTTATGAAGATAAGATTGAACTATAATACATGTCTTTTCTCAACTAAGTTTGTGTTTGGTATTATTTTAAAATTATAATTGATTAAAATACACATTTGGTCTTTATATTTGACACATTTATGAATTAGTCCTTATACTTAACAAAGCTTACATTTTAATCCGTATATGATTATTGTGTTTTGTTTTGGTTTCTTCTTTTGTTAACCACCTTATAATTGTTGGGACCAAAACGTAACTTTTTTAAGTATAGATACTAATTTATAAATGAGTGTTAATTATAGGGATTAAATATATAATTTAACTTTATTTTTCTTTAAAGAAAGAAGTTTTTGTTGAGAAGCTAAAGATTAAATAGCATATGAGCAAAGCACTAACAAGCTATTGTCATTCTATTTTTCAAGCTGAGATATTTTGGGTTTCACAAAATTGCTAGTCCAAATTTGCAAGAAGTTATAATGGCCTTCCCAATTTTTTTTTGCTTTTCATTCTCTGTTATGTATAAATATTGTTCATTAGAAAATTTGACTGGATGAACTTGTGTTTGTAATTTAGATCATACTTGTGCAAATAGTTGTGTTTTCCAACTTAAAATCTGATAGCTACAGCTGCTGATTAAGAAAAAAACAGAAATATGAGCTGGAGGTAAACACCTCAAGACAGCACTGAAACTAAGAGTGTGAATGGAGCTAAACCTCCTTACACAGGAAAAACAGTAAAGAAACAGAAAAGAGAATTGTCTTCTCAAAATGAATACTAGCGCTCGGTAACCCACAATCTGCATGATTTCCATGTCTTGTGCCCCTCTGTTTCCTACCCTTCTCGCATCATTTTCCACATGTGCCCTGAATCCTCCATATTCCCCTCTCCATTTGTAGGTTGTGACCTGTCCAAGTTCTGCTACCCTTTTCCACTATAACTCTCTTTGGTAAATTTGTCACCCCTTGTGTTGTACATGTTTTATTTGGGTCTATCAAATTCAGTTACTGGGGTATGTTTGATGGAGTTGCATAGGATAAACATTTTTATCAATCTGTTAAAGATAATGAAAATGAAAAGCGAACAATTGTTTAATGAAAGTATGCTACATCTTTTTCTATTCAAGAAACTCATTTTATTTTTTCTTCAGGCATGAGGTTGTGAAAGAGGTAAAATCTAAAGGACAAGAGGAGGATATGAATTCTGTTTCAATATCAAATGATTATTCAGGTGAAAAGGGTAATTTGGGCATTCTGTCAAGTCCATCCTTGACTGATGGCAGGGTTTGCCTTCCACAAGGTTCACCTCCAAATACATCAGTTTGCAATATTTCTACATCAGACAGTAGTAATATCCTTCAAAATGGAAGTTGTAGCCCTGATGTACACCAGAAGAACGATTTATCTGCTCCTGTTGATGGTTGGAAAGATGCGAGTGGGACTGTGGCAATTCACCAATCAAGATCTGTGGGCAAGTCAACTGAAGCCGGAGATGCTGCTTTGTTGTACTTTGAAGCTATGCTTGGAACATTGACAAGGACAAAGGAAAGTATTGGTCGAGCAACACGCATTGCTATTGACTGTGGAAAGTTTGGCATTGCAACTAAGGTATAATGTTACTTTAAATTTTCATTTTCCTCCTTGTGCCCCTTTAGGAAATGTTTAATCATTGAATTGTGAATACTTTTTAATTTAGATTTGTTTTACTTATAACAAATGACTTTTTTAGGATTTTTTTGGACCATTATGATTTTTGTGTAATAAAATAAGGGAATTATATTGTACTAGCTTTCAAGTCAAGGGATGTATCCAATTTATGCTTCTTGAGAGCTCATAGTCTAACCTTGGAAGCTTGGTTACTTACTAGATTTTTACTTACAAATATAAATTGATCCCATGATCTCTTGGTGCATTGACATCTTATCTACTTAACAACTTCTGGTATTAATTGGACAGTGAGTTTGTGCAACCTAAATTAGGTGTATTATTATTATTACTATTACTATTGTGTAAAAGAAAAATGCAGAATTCCAGTGAGGTAAAATGTCAAATATTCTAGTTTTTTCTATGTTAATCACAATGTTCAAGTTTTGCTTATGGTTGAAAAATTTATTGGAAGTATGGTTTCAACTATGATGGAATAATGGGATATTGGTATGTATATTGAGCTTGGGAACAACTGTGTTTTCTCATTTGCCCCTGTTCTTCAAGATTACCTTATTTTCTCTGCTTTTTTTATATTCTATAGGTTCAGGATATAAATGCAAGGCTGATAGGAAATTATTTGTGTCTTCATGCATTAAAATTGACTTTTGGAAACTTTAGTGTGATGATGATAACCATATTGTGTCTTGGTAGAATTTGGATTGCTTGTGGGGGGAACATATGGTTTTGGCAAGACCAAAAATTTGGAGTCAAGTTCGTTAGTCCTTTGTGGATCTTGAAGATTGTCTTGTTCCTGTTGTGGAATCCTTAGCCAGAATACCTCCCCCCATCCCCCAAATAATTGAATAATAAATTGCATGCTTGTTTTGGGATTAAAAGGCCAAATCTTTTGGGCCAGTCTTTTAAATTCTTTGATTTTTTTTGGGGTATCATTCAGCTTGCTTTTCATTTGGCCATTAAAGTAAAGTAGGCATACATGTCTTTGTATAGGAGAGGAGAGAGGCTTAAGTACTTGTAAAATCATTATAACTACAACTCACAAGTATTGGTTGATAAGTGTTGCCTGTAAAGATTTTTTGGTCCAATTTGCATAATCAAGTTATATGGTTTGGGAAATAGTGGAATTTAGAATATAGTGAAAAGTTGTACTGAGAGCGCACTTACCCACAGGGTTTTATCACTTGAGGATGCTAATTAAGAATTAAAACAAATTTATTTATACTATTATTGAAAAATGGAGTCCCCCCAGACCCCCACATGTTTTCTTATTGTCAACTTTCACAAAATGCTCAATATTTGTTTTTACTATAATTAAAAAGAGAGCCAAATGGTCAAAATCAATTAAGCAGAACACTGAGGCCTCTGCATATAATTGCTTACAATTTTAAAAAGTGCAAATGTGTGAATCAGGTTGAAAGCTTTTGGCATCCCAGGCTCACAGAGGAACTTTATTTAATGTGTTTTCTGAGTATCACTAGGTTTGCACCTGTATGTTTTGATTTAAATGAATATTTGTGAATCGGGTTGAAAGATTTTGGCATCTCAGGCTCATAGAGGAACTTTATTTAATTTGTTTGTCTGAGCATAACTATGTCTGCCCTTTAATTGGAAATTAACTGTCTAATTTACTTTGTGGTTATTTCATGTAGAAAATTGTTGTACCTTATAAAAGCTTTTCATGTCTTTTATTGATAATATGTGAATTCTTTTTTTGGGGGTCTGGGCTATGGGGGTGTATTCTAGGTGGTGGAAATTCTTGTCCACAATCTGGAAACTGAGTCAAGCTTGCAGAGGAGGGTGGATTTGTTTTTTCTTGTTGACTCTATTGCTCAATGCTCTCGAGGTCTGAAAGGTAATTGCTTATCCCTTGATGCTTCTTTAATTTTGCAAACAAAAACAAAAGAATATGTGCGTATCTGTTGATGTTGTAAACATATTAGAATATTATATAGGTATTTAATATCTGTTGATGTTAGAAATATATCTGATTTTCCAGGAGACATTGGTGGAGTATATCCATCTGCTATGACAGCTGTCCTACCACGCCTATTGTCTGCTGCTGCTCCTCCTGGAAATGCTGCAAAAGAAAATCGTAGGCAGTGTCTTAAGGCAAGTTAATGAAATTTCCTGTTTTCTACGTTGAACATGTGCTCTCAAGTCCTTTCTAAACATCTATTTTTTGTGTCATTATTCTTGTTAAGCTTTCATCCCAATTATGTAGGTTTTAAGGCTTTGGTTGGAGAGAAGAATCCTACCTGAACCCGTTATTAGACATCACATCCGGGAGTTAGACTTGTATAGCAGTTCTGCTTCTGCAGGTGTCTTCTCACGTCGTTCATTAAGAACAGAGAGGGCTTTTGATGACCCTGTCAGAGATATGGAGGGTATGCTGGTTGACGAATATGGAAGGTTGGAATTTGTTGGCATAACAATTCTGATTTTGTCATTGTATCTTGTACCTCTGTTAGTGTTTTTACTTCAGTTGCATTTGGCCTTGCAGCAACTCAAGTTTTCAGCTACCTGGATTTTGCATGCCCCGAATGCTTGATGATGAAGGGAGTGACTCTGATGGAGGGAACTTTGAGGCTGTCACGCCTGAGCATCATTCTGATACATATGAAGTGCAAGAAGCAGCACATGCAATTGAAAAACACAGGCATGTGTTGGAAGATGTTGATGGCGAGCTTGAAATGGAAGATGTGGCTCCCTCTTTTGATGTTGAATTGAACTCGGTTTGTAATGTTGAAAGAGGAAATGCTACACAGTTTGAGAACAATCTTCCTTCGGCCTTTGCTCCTCCTTTACCACAGGATGTGACACTGTCATGCCCACCTCCACCATCTTCCCCTCCACCCCTGCCACCTCCTCCTCTACCTCTACCTCCACCCCCACCTCCTACATTGCACCTCATGTCAGCAACCTCTAAACAGTATCATGTTGCAGTGGATTCAAAAAGTTTTACAGATTCGCTGGTATGTTTTACAACTTTTGCTTGGGATTTTTGCACTCCATGTTGTAAGTTGCAGAAAATGACAACTCATGTTGTAAACTTACTCTTTTCTACTTGGGCTTGGATTCATTTTTGCAGCCTGTGAAAGCCAATGCACTTTATCCTATGGCTCAGCCCGTGGCTCTGCCAAGAAATAGTGAACCTATCAGCGATGCAGTGCAATATACTGTCCATGAATGTAGAGATAGGCAGATGCAGATGCCGGAATCTACTTGTTCTTTCAACACTTACCCTGGACAACCACCTGACAATTCTAGGAATACTGATGGTGTGACAATGCATAATAAAGGTTACTCATTACGGCCACCTCACTATGTGCCATCCCATCAGTTTTCTTTTGTTCATGGGGAACGTCGTATGATGTCTGAGAGGGAGGTCCCACCACCCCCTTCATTTTCCAATAGACACCACTTTGCACAGAACATGACGAGAGAGAATGTTTATGACAATCACGAGAGATTAAATCCACCTTCATATGATTACCAAGAGAGATGGGGTGTTCCTGCTCCTTATTCTGGTAAGACTGTGATAACTGATGGTGACTGATATTTGGGGTGAAAGGGTGCATGGTTTGCTTTGGTGGTGTATGTATTAATAATTGTCATTCTTGGGGTTTCTGCTTTCAGGTCCTCGGTATCATGACAAAGGTGTGCCTGCCCCGTATGGTTGTCATCCAAGTGAATCAAGTAGATTACCAGGTCATGGGTGGAGATTTCCTCCCCAGTCAATGAATTACAGGGGCTCCATGCCTTTTAGACCACACTTCGAAGATCCAATTCATGTAGCTAACCGAGGTATTTACCCTCTGTTTACAGGTTTTCATCAATAATGAATAATTCTTTATTTTTCGATTTATCATTTCCTCGACATTCTGAAATATTACTTATAAACATATTTTGGTTTATAATAATTATGTTTCAGGCCCAAGCTTTTGGCAGCCAAGGTGAACTGAAATAACCAATAAATGAAGGCTGGCATACTCCGTTAATCAGCAGGCCTCTATAGTTATCATTCAACAATCAGTATCATTGTTACTTATATTTCACCAAATGAATGTTAGATACAACCCACTTTTTGGCGTGGGTCCTGTCATCGTTTAGAAGAGGTGGTTTTTATCCCATCTTTCTGTACATGCAAGAAAGAATCATTAGAGTTCCGCAGAATCTGCACAGGATATGGTCATAGTTTGCTAGATTTGTATATATCTATATATATTGCAGCCTCTTCTGCAGAATGCAGAGCAGGAAGTCATTGTAGAGTTGTTGAAGAACTGTAACTTATCTCTAGGTTGTCAGCAAATCAAATTCTTTTGTTTCAGATTATATAATTTATTTCATGGAAGCCCTTGTAGATTTTAGACAAAAATACATAAAACAATTTTCAGTGCGGTTTCTTGAAATTGTTTTTCCTAGTACACCGAAAACTTTACCTCAGGTAACTCTTAGCTGAGTTACTTGTGTTCCTCCCCCCCCCCCCAATACAGCATTGAGTTCAGTGCAGCCTGTAATTTGGTGGTTGACATGTGACAATAAAACGTTGCCCTACATAAAAACGCGTGGGGCATTTGTAGCCACTTCGTGGTTGGTTAGAATTTATTGAGGTAGTTGGTGTGTTTATCCCCGCAAGTGTTCCATATCATGAAGCGTGACTTTCTGTTCTAATTTATGAAAGTACTTTTTACTGTGAATTTGATTTAAAGTTGAGTACAATTAATTTTGATAAAATTGACTTTGAGTGATTAAATGTGATTGAGATATGCGTAAAATTAATTAGAATTGTATATTTTTATCATGAAGTTCGAAATTGATTTTATAACTGTAAAACAAAGAAGTCCTTAGAAAATTTGTTTCTGAAGTGAAGAAAAACTTGAAGAATTTTTTGTCTAAAAATTTTAGTTAGTCCATATTATTTTTTAAAAATGGAACTTTAATATATATAGATCAACCAATCATTGCATCACGAAGCTGAAGCTCAAAAAGAGTGAGGACCACCTTCCGTGTCACTTATGGTCACGTTCTTTCCTTTTGGGATAGGCTTATTTCTTCACAATCAAGAAGTACAGAGGTGACTGTCTGTCCTCTATGCCAACAGTTCAGTGAGTTGGAGCTAATATACACAATATTTAGTTTAATTATTATATTATTAGGTGCTATTTATGGAAATCATTAAAATGATGTAAATATATGTATAATATGAGGTGTAACTTCCTCACTAGAATATGTGTGCGCACCTTTTGTTTAAAACTATTAATATTTAATTATTTACAAGTCGTTTAGCGCTCAAAGTCTCTTAACAAATATTATTAAATTAAAACAAAGTTCTCTTAATATTTTCTTCTTTTAATTTTTGTTTACAATATTTATAACACAGGATTAAAGGAATTGAATTTCTTCCCACTAAACAGAAGTGTAACTGTGATTAACCGTTAAAATGGAAACTAATAATTTCCTAGTGGGTAGTATGCTGTATGACATTTGCTAGTAATCAACTCAGCTGACAGTAAATTCTTCACCGTATGAAAGATGTGATTATTATTATTATTATTATTATTATTATACCAGCATTGCACGAATTACGTTAGAAATCAAATTTATTTCTTATTCTTCCATTTCCAGAATTACGATGTCAAGTCATGATTCCAGGGTGCAAAGGGGCCAGTTATTAGTTGGAAATTTGGAATAAAAGGACGAGCTCAACGTTGATTATTCTGACTGGTTGTAAATTACGTTAGAAAAGGAAATAAAATACTAAAATATTGATAACGAGTTTTAAATTTTGAAATTTTGTTTAATCGATTAAAACAATGTTGAATTGGAAACTTTGTCAAACTTAATCATCAAAAATATGAAAGCTGTCTATCTGCCATTGTTGGACCACAAACTTACTGAAACAGATTTGAGATGTTGAATACTATAAAAGTGTTTAAGAGAGAGTGAAAAACCCAAATATTAGCATCCATCCGAATTGGGAAAGCGAGGAGACAGAAAGTTGTGCCCTTCCCGTCTTTGAAGGGAAGACAAGAAGAGAAATGGGTGCTTCACAATCAATCTCAGAAAAATCTATCTATGAATTCACGGTCAAGGTACACACTTTTTTTATCTCTTAGAATCTCAACACCAGAATTAAAAAACCCTTTTTTATTATTTGATTTTGGTTTTGAAATCTCTTATCATATGGGTTATGGTTGGCACAGGACGCCAAGGACAAAGACGTGGACCTCAGCAGCTTCAAGGGCAAGGTTCTTCTTGTAGTTAACGTCGCTTCAAAATGGTATCTCCCCCTCTTCTCTAACCCAACTTTCTTCTCATTTTCTCTACAAAAATTCAATCTTTCCTTCTCTTTCTTCTTTTATTGTAAATGGGTTAGCTAATTAAATTCGTGGGTGTAAATCACAGTGGATTTACGAATTCCAATTACACACAGTTAACTGAGCTTTACAACAGATACAAAGACAAAGGTATGCAGCTGTTGCATGTCTTGGAACTTTGTTTTTTCAGTGACCAAATACTTTTGAACTTAGTTAGAGTGAAAGGCCTGAAAGAAATTACGAAGTTGATTAAACTTGAGGATGTTTTGTTGGTTGATCTCAGGTCTTGAGATATTGGCATTTCCATGCAACCAGTTTCTAAAGCAAGAGCCCGGGACCAGCCAGGAGGCAGAGGAATTTGCCTGTACAAGATACAAGGCTGAGTATCCCATTTTTAGAAAGGTATGATGCTGGTTGTTTGCGTTGTGCATCTGGATCCTTTTACTTATATTGTTTTTATGTATGTCTTAGATACAACGGTGAAGTGATTAATTGGTTTGGTTGTTGTAATTATATTTTGTCATCAAATGAAGATTGATCCAGTAGTTTTAACTTTTAAGTTAGTGATAATTAGTGATTTTTAAAATGGAAGAATGGAACATGTCATATTGCATGAATCTAAACCATGCTGTTAGTTCTGTTAAACTCGTTATTGCATCTACTGAATACTATGATCAAGTTCAGTGTTTGTCTAAATTCTAGTTCTAATTTTTATTATTAGGACTACTGAGTATGACCAAAGAGTTGGCTATGAGTGAAAAAAGTGTATTACAGAGAGGTGGTTACTAGACAAGTCTAAATAATACTTTAATACTGGACTCACGCTGCTGCAATGAAATTTCATGTAAAGGAATGCCTTACGGTGTTGGCTTGATAACAAAACACTGAGACACGTATTGCATCGCTGGCCAAGAGCAAGGACTGGGGTTTAAACATGCAAATGCTACTACGCCAACAAGAATTATGCCTAGTAAAACTATCATATTTGGCAGTGGCAGGCATTGGTCCAGTACTTCACATTATTTCCTTAGGGTGACTTCCCATGGAAGTTGCAAACTTGCAATTGCCAGCTTGCTACTACTGTGAAGCTATAGACATCATACTTTTCCCTCACAATCACGGTATATGTAACCAGCTCCGTGTTGATCATATCGACATGACTTAAAGATAAAAAAGTAAATAGTCTATTTCGATGACATGGTACTGGTTGTGTCCTTAGTTGAGAGAGGTTGTATCTGTTCCGATGATCTTTTCACCTCAAAAAGAATTAGTCCTTGATTATCAGTTAAAGAATACCTTGGTGCAGATCAAAAAAAAAAAAAAAAGAGAAGTTAAAAATTAACTGTCTTAGCAACATTTACAGTTTGTATAAACTAAGCTTTACAAATTAGTACGCCTGCATGTTATCAAATCATATGAACGCAAGGACACAGGGAAAAGGGAAGGAACCAAAAAACAAAAGAAAAAGTTATGAATAATTTACGTGAAGCTAGATCCAATGGTTCAGGCAACTAGAGTTTGATTGGATGAAATTATGCTGGAGGAGATGGGTTGTGACAAATTAAAAAACACCAGGCTTGGTAGCTATGTCTCTATGTACTGTTGGACTGTGCAGTCATGATGAAGATATGACTAAGCATGGGCTTATCTAAGTTAGCTTACCAAAAGGAACAAAGCTGGGATGAAGCAAGGAGCTGTACTTGTTGCAGATGGATTGCAGAGACAGGATAGAACATAATTTAATAGATATAATAATAAAAATTGTTCTGATTCCATCCCATACACCCAAAATTGGGAGGAGATAAAGATTGAAGTTTTGAATGGAATGGAATCCATTCCATTTCATTCTAATATAAGCAATCCAAACAATGGAACTTGTTCAGATTGTATACTATATATTTCATTCCACTCTTTCCATCAATCCAAACATGGCATCTCTTTTCAACTCATTGGGTGAAATACCATGTGAACTCCACTAGATAAGTGGAGCTCACTCTTTGTTAGTTGAGTTGTCATTAAATTTCACCCAATAATAAAATGTTGAAAAAAGTGTATTAGTAGCATTTCTCTAAAAAGATTGCTACACTGATCACACATCTGCTTACC
Organism: Abrus precatorius; assembly: GCF_003935025.1. Lineage (NCBI taxonomy): Eukaryota > Viridiplantae > Streptophyta > Magnoliopsida > Fabales > Fabaceae > Abrus > Abrus precatorius. The sequence continues at coordinate 9,179,637 of NW_020874373.1, read as the reverse complement.
TTGCTACACATGCAACTGTTTTAAAGCTGATTTTGCCTCTCTAAATCAAACTTTAGTTTTTGTTTTCCGATGACTCAATGTTCTGTGATTGTTCCCCTCGCTGAATTATAATTAGCAGACATGATCAGTCTAAGTTTATTGTAAATCATAGAACCTCCATTGGTTAGAGATGGTTTTCGTTATGCACCCTGTTAACTCATTCAAGCTCTATATTAGGTTCATAAATGCAGCTTTGAAAGATGCTAAGATTGGGCTAGTGGTGAGTGTTATGGATAATTTGCAAGAGGTCATAGGTTTTGATAGAAAACCAAAAGCACGAACTGAGAAGTTGTATTGTTTACTGAATATAGGAATTATAGAAGAGTATCCCATGTAATACTTAGAGTCACACTTCTTACAGAGATGCAGAAAGCATTTTCTCTCCTGCTGAACCACAAGCATAACCCCACTTTCCCTACCTCTATTCTCCTCTTACGCATGTATCCCCTCTCCCATAACCACAACGCACTCTACAGATGAGATTTTTCCTTTCTCTTCTTATCCCTCCTCCTGTGCACATGCCAAATCATGGGCTTACGTGCTTCTTCACTTGGCCTTTTCTCTTCTTGGATCCCCTATTGGTATTTCCCTGGTCTAGAGTCCCACAGGTTCAAGCCTTCATGTCACCATTGGAGCAAAAAGAAACAGAAAAGTGCATTGGGTTGTTAACCATGTATATTAAATTTCTTTTTATTTGTAGGTACGCGTCAATGGACCTGATACCGCACCTGTCTACAGATTCCTTAAAGCAAAGAAATCTGGATTTCTTGGTTCTAGGATAAAGTGGAATTTCACCAAGTTTTTGGTTGACAAGGAAGGGCAAGTCATCCAGCGATACGGTCCAACCACCTCACCGTTTGCCATTGAAGTACTCTCTCTTTCTCTCTATTTCCAAGTAAGGTTGTGCTCATTCCATTTGGATTTTGACATCTCAGCCTTAAATAACGATGGGGTTTTCCATTTAAGCCTAAGATGTTAAGATATGAATGGAGGGAGCACAAACTCACGTTACTAAGAGTGTGCAATGGTTTCTTGTGAGAAATGGTGGCATGTGCCGATCTTGAAACTTGAAATTATTGACCCACCCGATTTCATTGTTGCCTTTACAGAACGATATCAAGAAGGCATTGGGGGAGGCTTGAAAGACTCTAGAATCACTTCAAATTGGGCTCGTGTTGAAGATACTTGGAACAAAATAAATGTATATTTTGTAGATGTTTCTTCTAGTGAATATTTATTACATATTTCATGGCTAGGTTTTGTTTGTTGTATTATTATTCTGTTTTGGCCTTGTGATAGTAGTCGATATTTACATGTTGATTGATGAACATTGGTTTGAGTTGTTAAATGTTTGTGGAAGCATAAACGGAAATGTGAATTGCTCTTGGCTTGTAAATGTAGTAGCCATGCATGGCAGTATGTACATAACCGAAGCCAGCAGGTTTTAGGCTTGCAGCCTATAAAGTGAAATAACATTTTTTTTATCACTTTTTTTTCTGGTTATTATATTTTTTTAATCATCAACACTTTTTTATATCACTTTTGATAAATTAATTTTAAAATATATTAAATACTCTTTTGAAAATTTAATTTCAGAAGTAATTTATAAACTACCTTCAAGATTGAATCAATTTTTCAGAAGCTTAATATATTCTGAAATTAAATATTTGAAAAGTAATGTTAAACTAGGTGGAGAAAAAAAAAATCGTTGTAGGTTGCAATGAAGGTGTGAAGTACAGGCAAAATGATGAAGGGCACATTTATTTAGAGAAATTTCATGTGAGTCATATTATACAGGGAATGATACGTAAATAAGTTTGTTAATGTAAGGTTTTCAGATTGATTTTAAATATTTAAAAATATAAAGCTTTATCTAGTGAATATTTATTATTTTTCTTATGTAATAATTTATCTTACTATTTTAAAAAGTGAACCTAACAACAGACGATAACATTGTCCGTATAAGCTGATCCTGATAATAGAAGTATGCTGGTAAACATTTATGTATTGAAACAGAACATGAATGCTTTCGTTGGTTTCCTTAAATCTCTTGTATTCTGTCTAATCAAATTGGTGTACAGTCCAAACAGTAGTGATGTGTAAATTCTAACAGAACAATAAAAAGGGGAAAGAAACATGACTGTGCAAAGACATTGGGAGGGGAATGATGAAATTTACCAAAACCTGCAGCACTAAATTCCACTCCACAAATGGGAGGGTCACTGTCGCGTGGCATTGAGGGTAGACAATTACACTATTGCACCATAAACATCTTATCCCTTTTGATTTTTTAATCTCAAGTCCTGTTCAGATAAGCCCATGAAAGCTTCCTTCAGACAAACCTCCCAAAATTATTTTTCTATAAAGTTTAGCTATGTTAAGAACATAGTAATAATGACATCCAGTGAGTCATGTCACTGATTACGACACCAATAATGACAGTGCGTGAACCCTGCCACTGACAGCATTTTTAGTATACTTGCTTAACAGGCATTTATATTATTTATGAAAAATAAAAAAAATTTAAATGCATTTTTATCCTCATATTTTAGTAAATTAAAACTAAAAGATTACTAAAATGTAAAGATTAAAAATATAATTAAGTCAAAAATAATTTTAAAATATTACAGTAGTTTTTTTTAACATGTGGGCCAATAAGAGAGAGAGAGAGAGAGAGAGAGAGAGAGAGAGAGAGAGAGAGGATATTAAGGTTAAAGTTGAATTTAGAGTACTCTTAAGCAACCTTACTAAGATGTTTTAAAATCATATTTACCTCAAGAACAGGAAATTTCGTTTTTTCACTGTGTCAATAAATAAAATCAACAAAATACAATAAAAAAGTCTCAATTTTACGAAGTCGCGTAATTAGCAAATAGTCAACAAATGATATGATTTAAATTTATATAAATTGCTCTACCAAAAATTTATAATATTTTTCGGAAGATCAAAGAAAGGGAAGAATTGGGATTAAATTTTTTCTTTTGCCATGTCCCGATGAGTACTTCATATTCCAATTTCCTGCCCTACACTTAAAAATCAGGACAAATCTGGGCCCAAATATAGAATATGGGCCAGGAACCAAGTCCATCATATACGTGTACTGGACTCAACCCACTAAGTCATAGAGTCTGGCCCAATGATACCCAGAGCGTCCGCATATGGACAAATCGATGTGGGACTTGCAAGTAATTTTGAACTTTGAAAAGATCTTCAGAAAGAAGTTTGTAAGATAAGGATGTGGTGAATATGAAGGATGTTGAAACCTTTGACGTGGTGTCATAGCTGCCGGCAAACTGGGTTGATAATGACAAGGTTTTGGTTCTGATTTGCAGCGACACAGTACACGTGACTGTGGACTCTACTGTAGGCATGCATGCATCTTCAAGGCTAAGAATCATGATTATATTCTAGCCTCGTGGGGAAGTGAATGTCTTCTCATGCTCAAGATTCAACAGCAACATGAGGAGGATACAATACATACATCTATAGCGTTATCATTGGTCTACGAGTGCCCATGATTCTCTCAGACCCTCCACACATTCATTACAAATCTAAAGGCTGTGAAGATTTTTCTTGGGTTGTGGTATACACCAAGTTTCTTCTGTTTAAAATATCGTGTTTTGACTAACTATAATAAAATATCTGATTGATGCTGGCGTTGATTAATTAGTGCTAAACAAAAATGTCGTATATACTATGTTTAATTTGCAATGTGGTTGTAATGTGAATATGAGATTTAAGCACATTTTAATGTCATCCAATAGATTGAGATGGAAAAAAAGGTATATCTAAGTGGACAAAAAGAAATGTCCATTGTCTACAAGCATCAGTCACATCATCCATAATTAGCGGTTTGTCGGAGAAACTCTTCGGTTCGAATTTCTTTTATGAACTTTGTATTTTAAATAAATAATTATCATTTTCTTTATAGAATTTACTAAATAATGTAATAATCGTAGGTATTATTTTGATGTAAATTGATCTACCCTTTTATACACACATGTAGGGTTGCTATATAAGATATTTTCACTTTTACTTTTTTAAACATTTTAACAATGTACAAATTCAGATTTATTAAATATTCTTAAATTAATATGCACCTTACTGTCATATTTCTTAAAAAAAATTCAAGTAGAAATACTTTAGCATTCTAAATAATAAAAATATTTAATCTTAATACAAATCATACATAGAAAATTAAAATTAATTAATTACTATCAATTCGAGGGTTAGGAATTCAGAAAAAGAAGATTGAACCGGATGACTTTTGATAGTACAATCATACATTCAGGCTTTTAGCTGAACGGAAGACAACAAGGTGTGGTTGGTGATCAATATATTGCGAAAGGTTTCAAGATTTTTATGTACAATGGCACATATATCTTGAAAATCATATTATTGTGATTAATTGGTCCTAAAGTATTTTATGATTATATAGAATTGAAGTTGCAAAATTACACGTGTGTGGTTTCTTCCCACAATAAAAATTAACTACTTCTGGGTAAAGATACTAATTTCGTGCTAATTTTGGTGTCAAGTGAGAATAAACGTGTTTATTGGGTAATTAGGGCTCACTCTATATGACTCAATTTCTCTATTTACTTGTTCAAGGTTGAAAATCGAAAGGTTAAGATAAAAGAACACATCTGCGTTCACTATCAAGCCAGATCACTTGAGTTAAATCGTGTAGCCTGATGCATTTCAAACAAGAAAGTATTAAGATTTAGATAACAATAACTGGCTTAATTAAGTTTAGGTTTAAATCATGTTTTTCTCATTTGATTTTTTTTCATTAGACAAGTCCATTAATTTTTTTATTCTTATAAAACTTTTTATTGATGATTTATTAATTTTTTTTTTTTGTTAAATGTGACGAAGTTGAAGTAAACCATAATGTAGTTAAATATGTGGTATATAACTTGACTTATAAAAATATAACTTGAAGTTAAGATGAATAATAACCTTATTTTAAAAATTTTTAAAATTTTAACCTTAATTATAAGTATCAAATAACAGAATTAGTAAACTAAAAAAGGACTCAATAAAAATAAGAATAATTTTTGAAAAATTAAATTAAATAAAAAATAACATATTAAAAATTATTAAAGAATTATAACTTTATTTAAGCCAAAATAGTATATCACGGCTATATACTGCACAGGTTCTTTTTTGTTTTTCAGTAACTTACACAAGTCATTGTAGAATGATTGTCTTAATCACTCGTTTAGTGATAAATTTTATGTGATATTTTATTGTTTTTTTAAAATTAAATAGAGTTTTAAAAGAAATGATTAAGTATCGGTCGACATACAATAATTGCCATAAACGGTATATAAATATCTATATCCTATTGTGGTTATTATACTTTACAACACAATTCTTGTTCTTTTTCGTGAACATTACAAAAGCCCCATAATTATTTAACTCAAGCTTACTTTTCCACTCATGCATCATCTTCTTGTATCGAAGTATCTAACTCTTTAACTTTCTTAAAAGTACAAGTTAACTTTTTACGCAACAAAAGTTTGAGGAGTAACTAATGGTAATATACATAGAGAGAGAGAGAGAAAAAAAGAGAGAGCGCATCAAATGAGATTTTTTAATATGAGAATAAATTTTATTAACCGTTAAAATTTATGATTAATATAGTTATTATGCAAACAAAAAAGTTATGTAGCATTGTTAGAACGTTCAAAATTTTTAAATTGATCATATATATATATATATATATATATAATTGCAAAAATTAGAAGATAACATACATGTCATACTTCATTGTTGTTAGAATATGTCTTCATGGGTTGAAATCTGGACACATTAGACTAGTATACGCATGAGTTGAAATCTCTGCATTGGCTCTCAGTTATATTTAAAGCAGCCATACTTCTTTTACTCAATAAATTAACACATGACTTAGTAACTCTTTTCAAGGACATGGTCAATGCACATAAAAAAGATCTCCTAATATGTAAAGGTTTGTTAAAATTCCAGCTTCGTAACTTAAAATTCTAACATTACATGTAGTTTTTTTTAAAATGACAACTTCTAAATTTAAATTTCTAAATCTACATGTCATCTAGAATCATACTTCATTTCCATTAATAGAAGGAGAACTTACTCATAAATAGTTAAAGTGAAATGTTTTCACAATAAACAAAAGCATTGGTTAGACCAAGTAATGTACACATAAAATAGGGCTTATATAATTAAATAGATTATAAAACATTTGTATGTTTCATTCTCTATTAAGAAAAACTTATAATTTTTTTTATTAAAATTACTCCATAGGTTACTGAATTCTTTAAAAAAGTTGTAAATAAATTCTTGTAAATTAAAAGTTTATAATTCATTTTCCAAAATTTTTAATTATTTTTTTACCACTTTTCTGTCAAGATTCCGTTGGAATTCCATTAAATGTAGGGGTCTAATTACGAATTTTTAAATAGTTGAAAGACTCACTAAATAATCAAACTTGTTATATCTGATCCCTTAAACTATTTAAAAATTTATAATCAAGTCCATGCATTTGACGAAATCCTAATTAAGATGTAGTGAATGATTCAATTAAAACTAATTTAAAGGCTTGAAAACATTAATTATAAAATTTTTTAAAGTATTGAAACATTTACAGTTTTACAAAAAATTCAAGAATCTATAGAGTAATTTAATTGATTTATTTATTTAATTAAGAACTTTGTGACTAAAATAAAATGTTTGATGAATAAAATAATTTAATTACTCTATAACATTTTTTTAAAGATTATAACTTATTTCATTCACCAAATTTGATCTAATATCAACCATATCTTTTTCAACATAGCTAAAATATAAGAAAACACAAACAGTAGTGCAGTAGAGTACATATACAGTATTAGTAGTAGGGAGTAGATGCATAAGCATTCCACAAACTAAAAGTAAAGGGATAGCTACTATTGAAGGGGGACAAGGAAGAGCCTTACTGAGTAGAAGTGGATGAGAAGTCCTTCTCATGCGGGTTTGGTGATAAGGAGACAGACTCATAGGTGTCACTTAGATATCTTAGGTGGACAGTGGGAAATGTCCCATTTCTGAAACTATGGGCCACAACATCTATTCCACCACAAATTCCCTTCCTTCATATCTTCAACATAACTTGCTATTCCATTCTTATACACACACACACACACACACACACACACACACACACATATATATATATATATATATATATATATATATATATATATATAAATGATTTATTCTCTCCCTCTAGAGTACCATTACCTTTCAGAGACTACAAGCATTTAACTCAGCTTCAATAACTTCTTCATCCACGTAATTAAGTTTCAACCTTCAGGTATGGAGCAAATGACAGCATCTACTGTGTTCTCATCAAATTCAAAGCTTCGACCATTGGGAAGATGCTCCAAATACATTCGGCAACAGAGGACTCGGCTTTACATCGTTTGGAGATGCACTGTCTTACTCTTATGTTGGCACGAGTAATTAATTATTAGTAAACAAACTATGTACCACTGTTCTGTCTGGTGCCACTACTGCATGCATGTTTCAAGAATTTTTGTTGATTAACCATGCTGATCCAGACCAAACTTGTACGTTAGGAGGTAGGTAAGTATGTAAAGAAATTAGACGAAGAAGGGTACCTCTTGAATGTGTAAACTACATGCTGTTATAAATAGAAAAAAAGTTAAACATGCTGAGCTAAATTAATTTTAAGATCGATCGATCGATCTCAGGCCCCAGTTTTCATTGATTGTATTTGACATGACACTCATTTTGTTAAAATAAGTTCAGTCCTTGCTTTTTAGTTTTGTGGTAAATTGATGCCGCTGCACCGAAGTTAAGAGTACAAAATTTTAATTGACAAATGTTTCTGGTAAACTTGTTGTCTTGTAAGAAAGTTGGTCATTTAGTGCAACCATTTGCTAACGTGAGCAACGACCAACTTGGGTCAATGGGTTACCAACCAGATCCTATTTCATTTGTAGTGCCGTGGAATCTATAAGAATTATTTAGAAATTATTAATTAGCAGAAATTTAATTTTCTCTTATTCGAGATTTTTTTTATATCTCATTTAGGTTAAGCTTTTCTATTTTAATTTGATTAGGATTTTATAATTTATGGAATTAATATGTAATTCAGGTTTATCACATTTTAAGTCAGGTTCCACCAGTGGTCTATCAATTTTTACTAAAGGAAGAGCTCAATCACATTTTTAAATTGCATTGATATGTCAGTTCAGATTCAAGAGAAAAGATATAACGGCTTAAATACGTTTTATTTCTTAAAAATATAATATTATTTTTGTTTTAGTTTGTATGAACAATTTATTTACTTTTATTTTTTGTATTTAACAAAAATAATTTTAAAATAATAAACTTCACGCTTTAAGAATTAGAAATATATTTAAATCTACATAATTTAAGTCAAAGGTTTTATTGTTAAACTGAAAGCTCGAGGTTTCAGCCTTTGAATTTTTTGGATCCGTGGCAAAGTGAATACCATTAAAAAATAAAACAAAATTTCTCACTGTGTAATATAGGAACATAGCATTTTATAGAACCACTTTCGCAGACTTCTTTAGTCTTTAAAAAAACAAGTTGCTGTTTGGTCACAATCATAGCACTGGAGCAACCAAACCCACACTCAAGATGTCGACTTATTCTTAACTCTCTTCCAATGATCTTGCTCTTCTTTCTGTCTTTTTCCTCTCTCTCTTTCTTTTTTCTTTTAAATGATAATAATGGTGGACTGTTCTAATATGTTATCAAGCGTAGCAATAATGGCATGACTGTTATTGGTAATTATTGTTCTATCAAAGGATTACTTTTAAGTGGCGTTGTTAGTAAAGGAGATATGAAGAATGTTAGGCCATAAAAAAAGTTACTATCATAAAGGTAAGAATTAGATGAATTTCTAGTGCAATATTAATGTGTTTTTAATATACTATGGTTAGTATCTAAGAAAAAAAAAAGTGAGAGAAAAAGAATTTGATAAAATTTTAACTCCTCCATAATTTAGTTATATCAAGAAAATAATAATAAATAAGTGTTTTGTGTAAGACTTGCATAAATTATAATCTTGCAAAAGTTAGAGAGAAAGTATATGAGAGAGATTTTTACTATTCCTTATTCATTCTCTTTACTTACAACACTTCATAATCTTTTAAGGGTATGATTATTTATTCAAGAAAAAATTATTTCTTTTTATTTTTTAATATATTTTTTACATCAAACAAATTAAAGCTTTAGTCATTTTCTTACTGTTTTATTTTTATCTATTCTTTTTCCGATTTTATTTTCTTTCTTAAACCAAATACAATATTAAAGCTAATACAACAATACATTAGAACTCTGCGTTCAATAAGGTTAACACATGTTAGATCCTGTGACAATTATTACCCAAAAAAGGAATGAGGCACATAAAAGAGAAAGAAAGAAGTTCAACTATGCACTCTACGGTATAAATGTTATTATTGGATCATTATAGAAATGTCATGTAACAAATTAAAATCTTAAATATAAATGCTACAAAATAGTACATTAAATTAAAGTTTGTCTACAAAAAGTCTTGGAATTTAGAAGAAGTTGGATTTTTATGACACACCTACGTTCGACCAAACCAACGACACGCGTTTTATGTGTTTAGCCAGTAGCTCATACTTCTAACACTAATCGAGACTAACAAAGGAGAAATAATAGAGTAAATAAAGACTTAACTATGATATGAAGTGAGCAACGTGAGACATAAGACATAAGAAAAACAAGAAATGGGCATGCCATTATTTCAATAATTCTCAGTGATATTAATTTTTTTTAGGTCAAAGAAAGTTATTTTTGTTTTTAAGTATTAATATCCTAAAAATTAAATTTACATGTGGTGAAGTGAGGTGATAAAATTATTTAAAAATAAAATATTCTTAAACTAAATGAATTAAGTTAAAATTTATTATATTTACTATGGGTACATTTAGATAATTATTTATTTACATACTTATTTAATAATTTTTTAAATGATAACTTAAGCCTAAAATTTAATGATGAAATTTATTAAGATAAATTTTAAATAATTTATTTTGATAAGTTATACTAACAAAGTATTGTTTATTTTTTACTGACAGAAAGAAAAAGTATTGTTTCTTAAAAAAAATAAGGTAAAATTTGAAGAAGAAAAAAATCAATCCAAATCATAAGTCTTCTTTACAATTGGATATGACACTTTTTTTGTCTTAAAATTAATCTAAATTGAATTGCAAACACCTTTGTTAAAAATAACATTTTTAAGCGTTGTCTGATTAAAGTTTCGTCAAGTAAAATTAACTGAAAGCTTGAATATTGCAGGATATAGGTTATAGTTGATAAATTATTTAATTTAATTTAAATTAAAATAATTTGATAAAATTAGTAATACAATTAATTAAAATTTATTAAATAAATAAATAGAGCGTTAAGATTAATTTATGTGTGTAAATTTGTTTAAAATGTTAAGATTAAAAATAGAAAAATTTATTGAAAACTAGTTTTCAATAAGCTAAATGATATTTAGAATAAACTATTTTCTATAGTATTTTTATTCTTAAGTAAACTATTTTCTTGTGATTAGTTAAAAATTTAGTGGTAAATTTAGAGGAATATGTAAGGATCACGGTATGCAAAAACTACAATCTTATCCCCCTCTCTCAATTCCTACCTCTGAAAGAAAAAACAATTTTCTTGATAATTAGATTTTCGAAAATAAGATTTGATGTAACATGAAAGGAGGATAATATTTCCACTATATCCTTTTCATTGACTTACTTTAATTCACTTTCCTTTGATAATTATATTACTTAGTATACAATCAAACACATATGTTTAAACGAGAAAATGATACTTTGATTTGTTTAAATGGAAACATTTCATCGAATCATTAAAGGTTTGCCATTATTTAAAAAAATATATTGTTAGCACTTAGGATGCTTGATGTTCATAGATCTCAAAGTTTTGATGAAACATAACTTCAATATTTGAAAGAGAAAAAATATTAATCGAATAAAATTCCTAAAAATACAATTTTAGATGACGTCTAAAACAAATAGCGATATATGTTATAGTTTGAAGTATCAGACCACTCAAGTACCATAGAGGATGGTCTGAAGTCATTCTTTTCAAAGATTATGCTACCTTATCTGAAATCAACAACTGCACAACGACCTCGTGCATTAATTGTTGATACAAAACGTTCACACAGCCGTAGAAACTTCAAGTCATAACATTTTTATTCATTTATGAAGATGAAAAGGGACAGGCCTTGTGCATTAAAGAAAACATTCTTCATTTATTATCTTCTTCTTAGTATGCTCATCTGCTTCTTTTGTGTAGTTATTAACAGAATATTCTAAATTTGACTCCTCCCATGTTTATAACTAACATAATATGGTCATGTCGGAGAGAAAAAGACAATTTTTATCACATAAAAATCAACCTTCTAACATGATAATAGCATGCACTCTGCAACATGAGAAAATTCAAATCAATTTTGATCATCGTTATTGTTTATTATAAATTTTTTGTAAGCGTGAACTTAAATAAACTTTTTAAATAAAGAATATTTTAACAAAAAAAGAAAAGAAAAGACTCAGGTAAAAAAATAAAAAATTAATGTAAATTTTGTGTTGAATTTAATTGTAAATAATAAAAAATAATAATTCTACATTAAAGATTAAATGTGACTTTCATGCGATATCACCTTAAATTGAAATTAATTTTTGACTTACTTCTTCTTTCTTTTTCTTTTCTTTTTGTTTTGTTGTTCTAATTTAAAACTTTTTCATCACATTTATAACTTAATTATCTTTTTCAATTATGTTAGTTATTCATTTCTTTGAAACTTTAAATAATTACCTTTAAGAACATTAGACATTGTCCCTATCTATTTTTTTTTTTAAGTTTTGAAATACAATCCTCTTGTATATACATTTTTTATTTTAAAAAAATCCTCTTCTTTCTACGTCTCATTCTTCCAAAACAACTTATAATTTTTCCAACAACTCCTCCACAAACGCAAGGTTGAGAATCGAGTATGGTACACCAAAACTTTATTACTTGGTGAACCCTTTATTCTTTGCTTCACCAAAATAGTGTAGAAAAGACTTAAAAGATTTGAAAGGAAAGCTATTTTGGAACTTCTAGTTGTATCAGAGTGGCTAGATGACATGGAACTATTCACGTGAATAGAAAGTGACAAATCAATCTCCTTCTAAGATACCAAGACACAAACTAAGCTTATATGTGTCAGTTTGTTAAAAGAAACACGCATTTTTCTGGCCTAGTTTTTTCTTTGCCATTTCATTGACACCATAATCATCATCCTTGTCATACTATACCTGATCCCAAACATCAAAAGTTTAATGACAAAACAGTATAGAGATTATGATATATTGGAAATTATATCAAAATAGATCCTCTACAGCGTGCAACCCTCTCCAATACAAAATTCACCTATAGTTGAATGTGTGATTGAGTAACAATAAAACATTATAATATTTTATAACCTTTGGATGGAAATTTGAAGGCTGTGATTTTGCTGCAGAGAGATGCACAACAGGAGGGGATCCAAGTCCAAATTATATGCAGCAATTTTAACTCACAAGAAGGAACACAACTGTGCATATTATAGACAAGAAGTACGATTGATTTGATTAAAACAAAATTGCTTAGATAACAAATGTGTCAAAGATAAGAATTTATTTTCTGAAATCGGGGACCTACTTGCTCATAAAAAACTGAAAAATAAAAATCACGACCAACATCTCCATGCTGTATTATGCCATCCAAACATCAAAATGCACTAGTGGCCACATAACTATATATAGGAAGAGTGGTCTGATTTAAGCTCATCTTAAATTCCCTACAGGCTCCATCAGAGATCCTGAAATTATCCTTAAATGTACATCATTCTCCAAAATCTTCATCTAACTTTAACCTGCTTGCTTAATTCCCCTGAAGGAAAGCAACATTATTTCAAAACAAGATATCTAGATATTTACATGATCTCATACTAGCAAGTATCAACCATAAATTTGCTATAATTGTTACCAGAATTCTATATATGGAAACATCTAGGGAAAAAGCTTCACGTGTTTTATGCATCTGCAACGATTTTTAATTAAAGTATAATTTGACTAACTGAAGATTGATATGAGAGGCTGGAAAATTGACTTAGTAGCAGGCATAGTTTCAGAGAAATTTACCAGTAGAATATCTAGATTACGGAAAAGGAAAAATGGGGGAAAGCTTGAGCTCCAAATTTAATCTATAGCAAGCAGGGTATTTATATTTGATGATTTCGAAATCATCTTTCACCTGAACTCTAGCAGAACTCGTCCTATAAATTAATGCAGAAATCAGAATAGTCATGTACTTCAAAGTTTATGTGCAATGGGCCAAAAATAATTATTTGCAATTGACATAATAAATTTAGTACACAATGCAAAATGCCCCAACATAGCTGTTTTGTTGCTCTCATAATCTAGTTTCCATCTTTAAAATCAGTACGATTGTCCACTTGACATTTTTTTTCTTTCACAAAAGTAATTTTACAGCAAGTACAATTTATTTGGAGAGAAATGAAATATTTTAGCTTACAATTTACTCGAATTCATTTTGAGTGTGATACTTGAAAAATTTTATAAGCATACATATACTTGCAAGTTACAACGATTAAAACTCACTTTTAAAATATCCTTTCCAGATACAAACCATTTTTCACATTAGTTTTTTCAAAGTTATTGCTTTCAAACATCAACTCTTTCAAAATTCTACCAAACTTAGAAGAAATGGATCCGTAATGGTCATGTTTCTATACCAACATAGAGAGAGAGAGAGAGAGAGAGAGAGAGAGAGAGAGAGAGAGAGACCGTAACACTAATTCAAATTTACTACAGGCTTGTGACCTGTCAACTTTCGGGCAGATGGAACTCGTGCCACAGATGTAGCAGCTGCAACAGCAGCCACACGTATTCTGCCAAATTCATTGTTCATTCCACATTCAGTTAGTCAGTAATCACTCAAAAGCTAGGGGACGCAATAGATTAAGAAGAAAAATAAAACTAGAAATTTTAGATCACCTTCTATGTACATCTATATACACATCAGTCTCATCCACAATTTCTTCCTGCATGAATGAAAAATATTAGCAAGGGCAACATATTTTTATTTTCGTTGTAGCACCACACTCAACAATCCCATCTAATTGACATAAGCTAAAAAGGGTGATAATAAATGTAAGTGTATCACCAAGTTGCTAGCAGTTAATCCATAATTCTAATTCTTAGTCTGGGAGCTGAAGACACGTAAGATGTGACTAGTGCAATGTGCAAGTAGATGGTACCTGCAGAAGTTCTTCAAAAACGTCCTCCAGGGTTATGATGCCAATAACTTCCCCATCTTCAGCATTATCTGAAAAGTGGTGGACACCATTTGTTGCAATGCCATCTTTTTGAAACTGTTGGTCTGCAGCATGCTTATGAGGCTTGTCAATATTGACAACAACATTTTTTGTTTTCTCAGAAGTCTTGGTTAGCAATGGCATAGTTAGTTGAGAACTATGTTTGATGACTTCTTTATCCTTGGATTTTTCAATATCACCAGTTGCATGAGGTCTTGTAACCTTGACTACAGCTGCCATATGGCTGCTTCCTTTTTGAAACTCATTGAGAATGTCATATAGAGGCATATCTGCTGGAACCCTGGGTTGTTTATGAACAATACTTTAGGTCAATTAATAAGTTTTTGAAAGATGAAATATAACGGCACCTTGGTCAAACCTTGGAATCCTCCGGATGGAAACTGCACTAACTGGTGTCTCTGTTTCAGCTCTTACAGTAAGAAGATTTTTTACCTACGAAATTATAAAGTGAAAAACTGTCTATAGAAGCATGTACCTACAAAACAAACTTTTTAAGCATTTTGGATACACCATATATAAACACTCACTAGTAAGAGGCCAATTATGTTTTTGGGGTTTCCACTGTATACAGGGACACGACTATGACCTCGAGCAAGAATTTTCCCAATTGCTTCCCTATGATATAGCAGCAAAAAAGAAGTATATGACTTTACTTCAGCTCTAATATACATACTTATTGTCAGAAATGTGTGTGGTCTCAATGACATGTCACAGGTCAAAACTCATTAGAAAGAATGGTAATTAGACGGCCTTTCTTCACTCGTTTTTGGGAATGTTGTCCACAAAAATTCAACTGCCTTAATCAAAGAATGGTTCAGTAGAAGTTAACCTGACCCTCAATTCAAAACTAACCACAACTATTGTACTAAAAAGGATAACCTTTTTTAAGCATTCCAAAGAAAAAAGGAATGTGATATATCTGATAAAGCAATGCATTTTATGAAATACAAGCATATATTATATGCATAAAGTCATAAAGAAATCCTCACAGAATTTGGTACTCGGGCATAGGAAAGAACTGAATGACATCATCAGTTAAGCAAAATATATATATATATATATATATATATATATATATATGCTTTTTGCATTATAATATAATTAATCAATAAACACACTTCCAAATTGAAGAGAGATAAAAAAGTTCAAGTATTGGAGGGAATGGAATGCATTTGATCAAGTCCCATTTTATTTCATCTTATTTTAAACAACAAAAACAATGAACCAAATATCATTCCATTTCATTTGACTCCATTTCATCCTTTTTCATCAATCAAATAAGCCATTGGTACTCACTAGCCAATAACATCCTGTTCACTATGTTTATGTGTGTGTTTAGTTAACTATGCAGAAATTCTAAGAGAGTAGAATTCAAGACAACAGAGAAATTTCTGTCCAAACAGGAGAGCTGCAGCACACCAGCTTTTAGAAACTCATTCATTTGACCCACTTCAATATAAATCATGGAACAAGAAAAAAGAATGAGAAAAATATTCACATATATAATTCAAATACACAAGTTCAGTTTATTAGGAGATTGATAAAGTGAGATAAGTCTGGGTCAAGTAAGACTGACATAATCCACAATACTTTGGTTAAAAATAACTGGACCTTCTGTGTCTGCTACATAGATCTGAACAGAAAAACTTATAAAAACAAACACACCAGTCCAATTTGGAAGCAACATCCAACGAAAACGTAGATTCAATTGGTGTCATAGCCTCCTCTGCTGTCTGCATAACGATTTAAAAATATTTTCTATTTTAGAACAAAGCAAATACATATATGTATGTATGTATGTAGATGCCTTTCTCCAAATCAGTGACTACCTTCTCAGTGAGATCCAGTGCTCCACTGATAATTGTTGCCTCATCATGAGTGAGTTCACCTCCTTTACCAGCCTAAAATTGTCAGGAAATTGAATTTAAGGGAGACTGAAGATAATTGACGAAACTTGAAATCTTTCATGGTGAAATTAGCATAATTCCTTTATATTATGTTATCAAAATCATTTTTAACATGGTAAAAGATTAAAATACCATTACTAAAACATATTTTCAGAAAAATCCAGTGGTTACTCAACTTGAAAAGGAAGCTGTATAAAATGCACGTGGTAATTCAAGCAGATTACCTCTTGACTATGGATTGATACAAGGGCTTTCAACTGTGCTCGCCTAAACAGTGCATGATTGTGTCCAAGCAAAACATCTAGAACCTGGAAGCATAAAGGTATAGCACTACAAAAGCCATGATTTGTTTTAAGTAAAAAAATGTCCACTATTATGAACTGTATATAGCAGATGCCTCCAGGAAAAATTAAATTAACTTAATATGACTACACTGAGTGGTTCAACCTAAGATAACCCAACTCCCAAATTGTTCTAACACCAACCCTTTTACCATAGGGCATAAGGTTACTGTGCAATCAGAAAAACTCAGAATGATCTATCTGAACATAGAATTGATTAAATAATTAGAATCATAATTTCATAAAACCTGTAAGAATCAAATTCTACTAGGTGGATGAAATTATGTATCACCTTTATGCTCTATTATAAATTGATGACTTTAGTATAATTTCTTCAATTAAAGTTGGAATTTAGACTCACCTTTCCAATAGGGTAAGCAATTGGATAACAGATAATCATTAGGACACGTACAAGCCCCACAAAATTAGCACCAACATAGAGCCCATATCGTGCGCATATAGCTTGTGGGATAACCTAAGCCCAAGTGGCATTAACAGTCAGTGCAATGACCTGCTTATATGATCCAAGTAAACTGGATTGGAAAAATTATTGTACCTCTCCAAAAGCTAGAACAAAAGTCACAGATAACAATACTGCTACAATAGGATGAAAAATTTTATCAAGGTAAATTGGAAGTGCCTGCAAATCAAAAAGGCATGAAAGGAAACGCAGAGATGAAGGATCCACCGATATTCATTAGTTGTAGTAACAATTATATCATTTACTGACATTACATGATTGCATTAATTTTAATCTTCTTTAAATAATTGCCATTATGTGATTCACTAACAGTGTAACACTTCTTACACCAAATTTGGATGAATATTAAATCCTTAGAATTCTCCGATGAATATATGCCAGCAAGATATACTGTTGTAGACATTCCAAATTCAAGATACCATATCATGTATCATTTGGTTACTGAAAGTATCGGCAATATTGTTGGCAGAAGCACTAAACCCTTTGAAAGGCCAACAGTTAGTTAAATGTTCAAAGAAAAAAATTTCTCTAAAAAGAACAAAACTTACTTAGGAAAAAATAAATTAATAAATGAACACTTTTATGCACAGCCATCATATAGCTAAAAAAACAGACCGTTTCAGAAGAATTGAATTTCCAAAAAATAATAATATATTTCAAATACCTCCATGGCACAAGCGTTACAAAGAAGCAAGGTAACAAGCAACTGATGCTGTTTCTGAACAACTGGCAAAATAGCAGCTACAGAGTGAAGCCAAAAGTGAACAACCAAATAACAAAGCACCAAGTTGTTAGAATTCACTAAGAAAGCGATTTACCAGCTTGTTTTTTCTCAGTGGAAGATCCACTACGCTGAAGAATCTCAAGGTCAACGAGTCCCAGAGACATCAAACCAAGAGTGAGACCAGACATGATTCCAGCGAAGAGCACAAGCAAGCAAGAGATTCCGGCATAAACGAACCACCACAGCGTACCAAACGGAATATCCTCAGCATCGTACACGAAGCTTCCTTGTTGGAACTCGTTCCCACCATGACTGAGGGTGTTCAGAGTCGGAGACAACATGCTCTTTCGCTTGGAACTAAGAAAAGAGAAAAGAAACAGGGCATGAATTGACACCTTAGTATAGTGTGGAAACAAACACCGAGCATTACGACGATACTAATATTTGACAAAATGTACCGTCCACTCCTATGATCCTATCATTATTTTCATCGTGTCATGCGTTACGTATATCATAATAATGTGTCGTTTTCTGTTGTCAGGTAAGTGTACGCGTTTTTATTGTGTTGGGCCCAGGTGAAGTTAATTTTTTTTTGTCATTCAGGTCAATGTAATTGTAACCACCCCTTTGTGTGTTAGGGTGGCCCGTTTATGTTGAAGTTTCTACAGGTTTATTTATGAATTGTGATTTCAGGCCCCTTCAGTTTTTGTGCTAAATGGTGTTCAATTCACCTTTTACTTGACAAATAAATTAAAAGCACACACATCTTTCAGAACTGTTCTGTTTGAGATTAATGGAGAAAGGGGCAATGGGAGTATTTCATGAATTGGTTTATGTTGGAGTTGGTTGAAATAAAGTATCTTGGATGCATGTGTTGTTCCCCGTTATTATGTTACTGAAATTATGCTATAGTAGAAGTTTATGGTTTCGTTGTTTTTTTGGTGATGAAAACTTCTTGTCCATGTCTTTATTGTTGACACTAATCTTAGAAAGGATTGTATTTTTAATGATATGCCCCAACTTGATTTGGAAAGAAATGACAAAAATCGAAATGTTAGTTACTCGTATAGATTGGGTTACTGCCTAGTTAGTTATAATTTAGGTTTTGTGTTGTTGGTTGGTTAGTTATTTAGAATTAATTAAAAATGCAAATGTTGGAATTCGAGTAAAAGTTCATCTTCCCCCCACCTTGTTCATATTGCAGAATTAAGCTATGTAATAACATCCTATCACTGAAGGGCCGAGGGGACTAGATGGGGAACCAATGAAATGCGTGGTAAATACCAAAATGAGTCTACATGATTAATACTTGAATCTTGGTCTATAATTTAATGACATTGTGTTTTTTACTATCCTACTGATCACACATTTTGCCATGAACTACGATATTAGACAACACTACATATACAACAAAATGGTCACACATTTATCTTTGTACCATTCGATTTACCTCTTTGACCGCATCAATTTTTTTGTTTCCCCCACAAATTTGCGTGCAATCCAATGGTTATATACATGTGTCTCTTTTGTTCTTGGGTGTTGTTCACGTAGTTTCTTTAACCCCTGCAACAAGCGTGAATACATAGTTTATGAGCAGTATTCGAAAACATTGGTTTCTAAAAGGCTATCTCTTATATTGTTTGAGACTTGTTCCTCTCACTTTTTATCTCCCAATATATGACTTTTTTTTCCCCTGAAGTGCCTTTCTCCCTCACAAGTTCTACGTGCTGATTATTTGTGCATTATCACTAACACCGTTTAACTACACTCCTCGCCAATGGAGACTAATTAATTAAAAAATTGTTCAGGAACAAGCTAGGTTGGTGGTTGGAGCCCAATTAGAATAATTTGCACGTCACCTACAAAGTCATCACACAAAATGGATGAGAAACTTTGAACAAGTAGACACTCTTGCAACACACCATAAAACTACCTATTTGAAGCATTCCTATGAAATTGCAAGTATATAAACAGTTCTACAGGGCCACATGAACATTGAAACTCTTCTAGGATCTGATGGGGAAGAGAGTGGAGATTTTCAATATAGTAACAGTGGCTCTAACATTTCTGGCAATAGTGCCAAAGATTGAGAGCCAAATAAGGTCCCCAATTATTCCTCTCCCATCAACAACTCCTCGCCCACTCTGTGCATCACAATTTGCACTAGTAAACTATGCATGTTCAAGGTTGCCATTCATCCATGTAATCCCACCTGCACCCTCATCTTCCTCAACCTCTCCACCAACCCCTGAAGATGATGATCATGATCATGATGACAATCATGATGATGATGATGATGGACACAGCAACCATCACAGACACGGGCACGGTCACAGCCACGGACACAGACATGGACACAGGCATAGGCACCAACAAACCGCTGATGAAGAGAACTGTTGCCGGTGGGCTAAGGAAGTGGACAACCAATGTGTGTGTGAACTTCTACTTCGCTTACCACCTTTCCTTACAAGACCTTTGCATCAGTACACTCTCAACATTGGAGAATCTTGCGACATCACTTACTCTTGTGGTGCACCAATTTGATTGCCAAACTTTCATTTTGAGCCATCCTTCCAATCTTGTGTTTGGTTTTAAGGATTAACATTATATTTCTCGTTTCTAGTTACTATCTAGTCTTATTATCTAGCTGCTGTTTAGTCATGTTTACTGGGCCATCGTTAGAGGTTGGAAACAATGGCTTGGTTAACTATTGTATAACCATATTTATTTCGTGAATTTATATGTACTATGAATAGAATAAGAATTACTACCACTGTTTTTAGACTTTGATGCAGCTTTTGTTGGACTGTGTAAAGTGAATATATATATATATATATATATATATATATAGGCACGAGTACTATATAATAAGCAGAATTATGGCCTAATCGAATAAGGTTTGGAATCGATTTTTTATTGAGTGAAAAATAGTTGTTGCCGATCCAACCCATTTAACATGTCATAGTTAAAGTCACGTATATTAACTCATCAAGTAGAATAACTCACGAGTTACAGGGGGATGGGGGCTTTGCAGAGAGTTACGACCTCCTAAAGAGAACTTTTAACTTGTGCAAGAGCTTGAAATGTTTTTTAAAGTTAATTTTCTAAATATTATCAAAAGAAACGTTTAGTTTCAATATTTTTAGTACATCTTACTATTTATATTATTTTTATAATCTTTTTATTCTTTTTATTTTTATGATAGTCATATTCTTTTTTTCTTTTTATCTCTTTCTTCATTTCTTCTATCTAAATATATATTACATTAAAAAAATACGATTTAAAAAGAAAATATATGTGTCATTTTCTTATCATAACAAGTAAAATCACAGTCTTATATTAATATATATATATATATATATATATATATATATATAAAGATCTTGTTATACTAATATAAATTATTAGATGTAAGTTAATTAAAAAATTTAAATTAAATGTAACAATTTTTAAATTTATTCTAGTATGAGAAGATTTATATATATATATATATATATATATATATATATATATATTACAGTTTTTTTTGTTAAAATTTTAAAAAAAAATGTAATATATTACAAGGTACTTCACATTTACAATGATCAAAATTTCAATTATAAAATCCCAAAATAAGACTGCCAATCCAAATAATGACTGTATACATAATTATTTTGTCAAATCCCTACTTACAAGCAACTGGAATAAAGTACCAAATTGGAAAAGACATTTGCATAGGTAAGAGACCTGTGCTAAGCCATCTCCAAGCACACACCTTGATTTTTTTACCAATAACCCATTCTCGAGAGAATTACCCCTATATTTTAGAGCATGCCTTATTTTCCACACCTCCCATGTAAATGCCAAAAAATACGAATGAACCCATACCTCCTTCAACTTTCTATTTTCAAACATCTACTTATTACACCAAAATAAAACCTCCCAGGAATAGGGAATTACCACATTCTCCACCAGTTGCGACAATCATATCATGCTTTAGCAGAAGGATTACACTCCAAAAATAAATGTTGGGTATCTTTCTTTTCTTTACCACACATATCACACATTAATTATAGTCAACAGATAGAACACCGCTTTTACATATCATCGCCTTTAATTTAGTGGGGACTTATTTTGCATAGTCCTCCACTAAAAAAATAAATCTTTAGCACCCCTTTAACCCACTGTGTTGAGAGAGTGTTGTAAGCATTCTTGCAATTGACCAAATAAACAATGTGCTTTCTCTATTTCTCGAATTTTCTGCAGATTCCATTTGGGCAGTTTGAATTATTGTTGGCAAGCTTGTCATTGCCCCCATATTGCGCCTTGAACCAAGCTAAGCACTTTGACATATTTACTGATTTCTCCACGTTATTTATCATGACATAATCATGTATAAAAAATAATCAAATAGTAATGATTTGTTTTTATTTTAAATAATATATTATACATTAAGATAAATGATACGAAAAAATATCACTAGTTATTCACTTTAAAATAAAGTTATAGACAGTCACATACAAGAATAATCAACTTAATCACACCAACTCTACATAGAATCTAATATGATTAAGTCTTCAAATGATAGGAAATAACATTTCCCGCTAGAACATAAACAACACAAGTCTAAAGCGTAATATGTATACTACAAAAAGGAAGAACGTGCAAACAGATGTCGAAAATATGAGGAACACGAGCATAGTCTTAAGAGTAACTTTATCTACTGTCCAACTTTATAATAGGACGGTAAGAGAGAAAGAAATGACTTTATGATGCTGTCTCTCGTAAAAGCAACGCTTCTTAAAGTTAAAAGTGAGATCAACGAGAGAGTAAGCAATTAGTAGGTAAAACATGGTTTTCGGTTTCAAAAAGAGGCCTTGAGCATGAGCTTTAAGAGGACTCGTTGCTTGGTTGACCGAAAAAAATAAGGACCCATTGCTTCTTGTACATATTCCTAAAAAACTTGTGTTCCAACAAAAATATATAGTTCAAATTACTTTATGCTAACAGAATTTTCATTTTTTTTAATTATGCTAAAATAAAGGTTAAGATATTATCTAACGAGACATAATTAAACTTCATTTCAAAACCAAGTTTCAGATAAGTTGATATTCCAAACTAAATAAGTGTGATATATGATTCAAGATTCATTAATATTAAGTATCAGATTTAAACTCTTATACTTTTTAATAATTTTTTATAGGATGCAAGATTAAATAATCTAATTGTTAATTTAAAGATTTCTAATTAAATATTTTATTACATTACTTTATTTCAATGAGTGATATATTTTTAAATTATAATTAAATACTAAATTTTAAATAACATACTTATATAAAATTTATCATACATCATCAAAAAATTAATATAAAATAATTTAACAGTTAAATTGATTAATTTAGTATTTTATAAAAAATTATTAAGTAGACTACTGTAAACAAATCTGAATATTTATATATCCTGCGGTGTCGGTCTAAGTAGTTTCAGATAACACTCGCTCAAAATCAAATGCATCGAGTACAAGGAAGACTGATCTTTCTTGGTTTGTAGGAAAGGTTGGTGCATTTAGCTACGACATTCCCATGTGAATACAGCAACATAAAGAGAAGTTTGGAGTCTGGAAGCAATAATAACAACGACCACAAACTACATTAATTCCCATATGGAAGGTTGATGCTTTTAGCCACAGCATTCCCATATGATCTGCTTAAGTTACGTTGCAAGCACTTCCGGAATTACATCCGACAACCATTTAACAGAGTTATGTGGTCGACACAATATTAGTAATGTAAACATAAAGATAGTGTTCATTGTCATTGTTGGTAGCAGCTATGATAATTACAACGCTGGTGGCTCGTAATCTTAAATAGATTATGTTATACTCTTTTGCATCACAAATGGAATGGAATAGCTCTATTTTCTTTGTTTTCGGGTTCAGCATCATCCACCACAATGCACTGTTATTATCATGGTCAGTACGGTAGGAATACATGCGGCACTTGAGCAGCAGTAATGTTTGACTCCATTTAGACTTTAAATTAAATCCACATTTTTAAGAAATTTACTTGGCCAAAGCATTTTTTAGATATTATATTAAGTCATCCTAGGTGAATTAATAAAATTTAGATATTATAATAGGAATTGTATCATTGATCTAATGAGTTTAATTTTAAAAAATCCTTATTTTTAAATTAAGAAGACTTGAAGGTGATTATTCATGTTGACCCAACAGGAACAGAGGAAACATGTATGCTCTGATTAGTCAATTTTTAATTCTTATCCTGTTTTTGTTTGTTTATATTTTGAAAAAATATAGACAATGAGGTGCCCCAAGGAATCATTATGAAGGTTAGAAACGCAGCAAAAATTCCTTCTTCACCGGGCGGTTTAATGTTCTAATTATCGGATGCTAAAGTAACCTTAATCTAAATAAGCTGTGACTAGACTTGAGGGAGAAAAAATAAGAACTTCGGAAAAAGGTTATAAAAAGCTTATTATAAATTCATTTTTAAAAGGCTTATATATAATTGGACCCACGATCAAATTAAAAAAATTATTTGTCCATAATCTTTTTAAATTAAATTTTGAAGTGTCCATTTTAAACTTAAGATATGCAATACGTTTTAATTTGAAATATATGCGGCACTAGACTAACTAAACAACATTTAATTAAGCTTTAATTCAGCTTCAAATTCGTGCAAATATTATTCTAAGGCTAATTTACTACAAATCCCACAAAGCTACAATGATCCCAGGTATATATTTTCTTAAAATCCATTTATTCTCTTGCAAATTATGTATCGAGGCTTCCTTGTCAGTCACTTTAAAATTTAGACTTAAAAAAGTTAAATCTTGGAACATGAAAGGGGCTGGAGCTTGCATTTAGCAACCAATTTCATGTATGAAGTATATAATTAAAATTAAGGTATTTATAAATTTTAAAAAATATTTTATATTTTTTAAATTAATAATTATAATTTTTTAATATTTTAAAATTTAGAAGGTATTAATTTTTTAAACTAAATTTTTAACTCTATTATTTATTAATATAAAATTAATGGTGATGATTGTTTTACATGTAAAAAAAAAGTATCAAGCCTTCTCAACTATAGAGGATACAGTAAATTTTATCATTATTTACTAATAACTAATAAAAAATATTTATTATTATTAAATAAACTGTTAAATTTTTTAACATATATATGAAGGCTATTAATAAAAGCAAATAGTAATTGTATTGAATATTATAATATTTAATATTATCTATTATTAAATTTTATACTTTTTTATAAAAATAAAGTATATATAATTTTTTTTCATATTTATTGAATACACATTAAAAAAGTAAACTATATATATATATATATATATATATATATGTCTCATTTTTTAAGAGTAATCATGGTACTTACAAGAAGTCAGCAAGACGGACAGACTCAGCAAGGCGGAACCTCTCGACACCAGAAGGATACTACACCTAATCAGCTTATCCCTGAAGTTCTAATGGAGAGAGGTGGCAATGAAAGCCTCTTTGCAGTGTTGAGGCAACTCAAAGCAGAGATAATGGAAATGAAAAAGGAAAGGGAGAAAGACGCTCTTGAGCTTTCGACTTTGAGAAGGGAAAATGTCAACTTAAGGGAAGAGATAAGAACTCACATACCTTCTCAAACTACACCCCTCGCCCAAGAGCAGGGGGAGTCCTCGGCGTTACAAGAGATGCCAAGGGTGGTTCAGCAACTTGGAACCCAAACTGACGAAATGATGTAGTGAGCCGAAGCTTGTTTGCTCACCATATATTGGATGCCAAGTTACTAGACAACTGGAGAAGCCTAACAATAGAAAAGTATGATGAAACATCAGACTCTGGAGAACATCTGGATATCTTCACAACTCAGGTCGGTCTGTATACAGAAAATGATGTTTTATGATGTAGAATATTTCCTACTTCACTCTGAGGATCGGCCCTCAGTTGGTTCACTAGGCTACCCCCTTCGTCCATTGATTCATTTGCAACCCTCACTAGATGATTCAATTTACAGTTTTTCACTAGTCATCCTCATCAACTGACCTCGTTGGCTTTGGTTAATATTTGCTAGGAGAAGAAGGAAACACTCAGGTCGTTTATGAAACATTTCAGGCAAATGGCCCTCTCTATCCGGAACTTGGATCCGGCAGTTGCGATGCACCATCTCACAATAGCCTTTAGGCTAGGGCCGTTTGTCAATAGTATCTGCAAAAAAAACCCTGTTGACCTAGATGAACTACGTTGTCGAGCAACCAAGTATATACAAATTGAAGAATTAGCCGAGTTCCACAACTAGGCCCAAATGGAGCAAGTATCCAGTTGAAGAGAATTTGAAGGGAAGGAACACGCAAGAAACAAACACGGAAACAAGGACCAAAAGATCAGAACTGAACGTCTCCCGAGGAGACCTAGGTTTGTAAGTTACACAATATTAAACACCAGTCGGTCCAAGGTACTTGAGCAGGTTTTAGCAACAGAGATATTGACAATACCATAGGACAATGATGCATGGCGCCTAACACCCTCCTTCGGCCTCATCCTTGGATGTATGACGCTTAACACCCCTTCAACCTCATCCTTGGATGAACGGCGTCTAACATCCCCCTTCGGCCTGCTTACTTCTTCATTACAACCGAATACCTCCTCCGTCAAAGTGTCATGGGTAAATACATTATTAAGCCCTCGTCTCGTACCTCTTCGGGCTTGGGGCTAGTGTACTGGATATGGTACTATTCAGTCTTATCTTTAGGAAAAGGTAACTGAGTACCCCTTCGGTCTAATATAGACGAATATCCTTTGTCAGATTAAAAGGTAATTAATCTAATTAAGGGTAATAATCAGAATATTATTTACTTTAATTAAGGGTCCAAAACTAAGGCTGATTCAGCAAGCCCATTAGCTCATAACATTACCTATAAAAGGAAGGTAGGAAGTATAGGTAAAAGGGGAGGACTTTTCAATATAAAATAACATTTATTGCTCAGAACCGAATCCTGACTTCAGCATCAGAGTGCCTTTTGCAAATACCTTTCCCACGTCAAGTAACGTCAGAAAGATACGGAAGGATATCATCTTACCCAAGCAGAGACTTGAAGACTAGTATTTTCATAGCAAAAATAATATATATAATATTTTTATTATAAATTGTGTGGTATTTTAATATTTAATGTAATAATAATATTGAATATTATAACATTTTGTGTTTCGTGCTTCTAAGCACATATTAAAGACTTGTTTTTAAAAACATACATAAAATTTATTTAATAGTAAACCTATATTACTAATATTCTTAATTAAAAATATCTAAAAAAAAAAAAAACGTTGATGGTCGGTTCAGCGGTAAACGAAGATTAAAGAAGTTTGAGTGGTATCCTTCTTTTAGTTCCCCCAACCTAATTTTTTTTTTACTTTGCTTTTTCGTTTTCCTCATCATATTTTTGTTCCATTTTTTATGAGGTGACAGCTATTTATGACCGAAAATTGGAAATGAAGCCGTAAGTTTTTCAAAGCACGTTTTGAAAAAACTGTACTATATGGTTGCTATTGTTCTTTAAATTGAGTTAAAGTTTATTTTAATATATTAATATTTAATGTCAATTCTAATTATACAATTTGTTGAAATAAAATTTTTAACTAATATATAATAATTAAATAATATCTAGTAAATTTTTCTTAAAAAAAATATTTTAAACATTAATTCTTAAGATTAAATTTAAAAACTTTAATAATAAATATTTATTATATTTTAAAATAATAAATATTTTAATTTTAATAAAAAATTATTATTTTTAATATTTAAATTCGACGAGTTAAGAGAAATCAAACTTTTAATGATCTCTTTGCATTAGTTTCAAAAGTCCATTAACACGAATTACGGAACATATTACGTAAAAAGCCAAAAAGTCATCGATTCAATCATCACATGCTCTTAATATTGAGAAGACAAAATATTCAGGTTAAAGATAATGAAATAAATTATACAATTTTTTAATATGTGTGTTATTGCATATTCTAAAAAATTATATATATAATAATTTTGTATTAAAATTATAGTTTTTAATAATATTAATGTATTAAATTATAATAAATTTATAATTTTTAATAAAAAATATCATATTTAACTTTTTATTATATACAATATTGTATAAATTAAAAAAAAGTGCTTATATGATTATTTTATTAAATTAAATATTAAGATAAAATATCATTTAAATAATATTATCTAATGTTAGAGATAATTTATGGATAATTTATAAATTATGAATATACAGAAATTAATTCTATGTCTCATAAATTGACAAGAATATTTTTTATATATTTTTTGTTATCTTGGAATTAAAAGAGTATTTTCAAAGCACCGTATGCTTAAGGTTTGCTCGAGTCCTTAGGTCAAAAAAGTTTGTAAAATAGTTGATATTTTTATATTACTATCTTTCTGTTATATTATACTATTTACTATATCAAATTATTTTATTTTGATTTTCCTCTTATTATGTACTGTTCCTACATAAATTGAAATGAAATTTATTCTTCTACTTTAAAAAAAAAAGAGTAGCCTACAAGTAATGTAAAAAAAAAAGTAGGATTGTTTTTATAAAAAAAAAATAAGATAAACTCCAAACACATAAACTATCTAGAATTGAAAGTCTAAAAACTGCATCCAGAAGATAAGAATAAAAGGGATTTTAAAAATTTTAAAATACACTTTAAAAAATCAATTTTAATTTTTTCTTATTAAAGTTTATTATTTTTAAGAAATTAAATTCTAACATCACCTTATGATAACATAAAAAAATAAGATTTGAAAATATAGAAAGAGTAACGTGAGAGGTAAGATAATAAAAAAAGAG
The DNA here is from genome assembly GCF_003935025.1 of Abrus precatorius. NCBI lineage: Eukaryota > Viridiplantae > Streptophyta > Magnoliopsida > Fabales > Fabaceae > Abrus > Abrus precatorius. The sequence continues at coordinate 9,150,842 of NW_020874373.1, read as the reverse complement.
ATAAATTAAAATATATGTTAAAAATCAAAATTTTACAGAATTCAACACTTATAAATTGATAAGAAAAATATTTTTTATATTTTTATTAGATTTTATGTTTTTACAAAATTAAAGTTTAAACGAGTTACTAATTTCTAAAACTATATGATAGAATTTTAGTCTCTAAAAAAATATGTGATGTGATTTCAATCTTTGGTAAAAAAAAACATAAATCATGTTTTTTTATTAATTTTAAGATTAAAATTGAATAAAATTTTTGTTAAGCTATTATTAAATGTTTTAATATTTTTATGGATTAGTAATCTATGTAAACATAAAATTAAATAAAATTTTCTCTTATTAAAAAAAGGTATAGAATTAATATAGGAAAAGTAAGTAAAAAAAATATCAATTCTTGTTGATTAACCATGCTTCTTCTAAGAGGCTTAATCATAGGTATTTTATTTGTTTTCTTATATTCTTAAGTAACAATAAAAGGAAAGAAAAGTGTCTCAATTTATACACATATTGATTTTATATCACTTAATTTTTCTTCAAAATTGCAATGTAAAATAACATCAAAACTATACAAATTTTACAATTAAATGCGCATATATTTGAAAATTTTAAATTTACAAAGTTTTTAGATTGGTCAAATGATTCTATTATTACATTTTAATCTTATCATTATGAAACTATTAATAATTATTAATATTGTTATATTTATATTTTGTAACGATATTATAACTCTAAAAACCTATGTAATGAAGGATTCGTATATAAAGTAAAAGTACATTTTTAAACATAAAAGCTAGTTTGTAAATGAGCTAGCGTGGCAAAAAGTGTATTTCAAACTTTTTTTTAGTTATAACAAGACTTACTATGAGTTTAACCTATGAAAACAAAAAAAGAAAAGAAAAAAACTATTATACTTCATGACATTGAGTGGTATGTTGCTGGCACTCTAAGCCCAGAAACAACGTTAGCATTGTATAGAAACTGGGCAACTACGGAGGCACAAGGCTGTGCCACCATATTCTTCCATGCATGATTTGATTCTTGGCCACGCTTTTGAAACACGGGCGTGGCACAAACGCGATGAATCTTCCACCCTTTAACGCTTCGAAGCCTATGAATCCTCCCAACTTGTTTGCATGCCAATTTGCACGTATTACTCTTCACTTCACCAACCGCTTCCTGGAGCAACCTCTGTCTCGTTTCGTTGTTGGAGAACTCTTCCCTTCGAAAATACGAGTCAAATTCGGGTACCCCAATGGCTTTTCTTATGCCCCTTGAATAATCCCCGTTGGGATTAAAAAAGGGTCTTAACTCATTCACCATTCCCTTGTTAAGCATGTGATCAACACGCTGTGCTACATAGGAATGAAGAACGGGCGTTGACACGTCCACCCAAAGACAACACCAATCGTACCTTGGACCAAATTTATCGACCAAGGCTTCAATGTAGGAGTTGGAGCCTCCCACGATTATTGGAAGCTTCTCACGATCCGTGATTGATTCGATGGCGAGTGATGCCATGTCACAGAAATCAGAAGCTGTAAACTCTAAGTTGGGGTTGTGTGTTCCTAGCAAATGGTGTGGCACCCCAAGTTGCTCTTCTTTGGTGATTTTGTTTGTGACTATGTCAAGCCCTTCGTAGACTTGCATTTTGTCCGAGTTTATGATTTCTGCTGGAAAAGATTTGGCTAGGTCGATGGAAAGCCTTGACTTTCCAGTTCCTGTTGCTCCCATCACCAACACCACCTTCTCTTTCTGCCTAATGTTCTGCTTTTGCCCATTGGAGGGAACATTTTTCAGTGGTTGTGTTGGCCTGCACATCACCTTTGACATAATGGTCATGGTAAATTAATTGGTGAACGAATAATGGACCCAATTTACTAAAAAGGGTCTAAACGGGCAAGAAAAGAGATTAAGAATCAATTGGAATAAAGGGGGCGATTGGAGGGCATATATCAAGTATGTTCAAAGTTTCCCAAAGGAACTTTAGTTGTGTATATTGAGATTGGGAACATTAGTTTGTTGAGTATTTATAGCTAAGGCAAGCCGAAAGGGATAAAAAAAGTATCACTCTCTGACTCGATTTATTCAAGATTGTAAAGTACTAGGAATTATGATCGGTCAAGAAGATAATATGCAATAGTGGCCATCACAAAATATTCCCACAGTTTCAAATTTGTAACGCGGTCATGATTTTGAAGCCTGAATATTATGCAAATATCTAGACTTGTCTTCATGCCAAATAGAAATTGTGCTGATCCTGAGGAGGCTCAATAATTAAGGGAAAGCGAGCTAGCTCTTCATGGTCAAAGTGTTACTATAACATCAGAGAATACGAATAGTGGGCACAAGGTTCTTCTTTCTTAGGTGGGGCTATATAGGTAGCTAGAGTAGCAAATTGCAGAGAGTATATATGTACTGCTATGATAAGATCGGTTATTATTCCCTTCTTTTTATCTCCAAACTTTGTCTCTCGCACACGTATAAAGGTTTCTGGTAGCTGGTATCAAAGGCCTATCTCACAAGATATGAAAAATATACAGGCTTTAAATATACTCCTTTCTTAATACAAATCAGAAATGAGTTAGTACTGGTTCGATCTCTCTTTTCGGGATGAATCTTGGGAAAAAATTAGTTATAGTGACTTCAAGTAAACTATTTTTTGTACTTCAGGGTCCCACTTAAATCAGTCACTCATTGATAGTACAATTCAACAGTTGTCGAATGTTTGTCTAACATAAATAAGTATATTTACTCGTGTTAATTTTAAAATTTGAGAGGGAAAAAATGCATGAAGAAACTAAGAGCAAACTGATGATAAATATTTAAAAGATAACATAAGTTTAAAAGGGAATATTTGGATATCTTAAATTAAATAACACAAGAATACATGTTCCATGTTTGATTTAGAAATAGCCATAGGACGTAACGAAGTAATATATAGACCAAGCACACAATAAAAGAAAAGTATTAAACATTTTTGCTCAATATATTATGAGCCTTTTTTTTTGTTCCACATACAAAACTATTCAAAAGTTAAAAAACAAAAAGAAGTATCAAACATTTTTTTCTTCTCCCTCTTCCCTATCACTTCGTTTGATACAAGAAAGAAGATAAAAAGAAAAACTTCGATAGAAATTTTTTTTTAAGTTATTTGAGATATATGAGAAATATTAAAGAATTTTTTTCTTGAATAGATGATGATACTATTATAACTTAATATAATCTAATTACTTAAATTAGTAACTTCATCATATTTTATGTTTTAATGCTTTTGTCCTTTTCTTAGCTTAAATGGAGAGAATAAAACATGGGTGAGTCCAATGGGGCATTTTTCTTTGTTATAAAAGAAGTTTCTGTGTGTTATCAATCTTCGCTCGTTGTCTTTGGCTGATAAGTTGAGGATTCTGTGAAATATTCAACAGAAAGTTATGAAAACAGGTATGTAAAAAATAATCACCACTTTTCTTCTGAATCATACTCGGGATGGATTTTATATTAAATTGAGTTTTCATGCGGACCCTGTTAAGAATTCAACTCTGCTGAGATGCAACACTGGGGAGAAAGGCAATACTATCATCATTTTTTACTTTTGGATGCTCCATACATACAATACTAATTAATCTGATTTTGACTTGTTGAAAGAACATTAATGTGTATTTCATACGACTCTCTACTGCAAATTAGCAAGAAAAAATAAAGTGTTTTGAGTAATTTTTGCACTTCAAATAAGCTTAATATGAAAAGCTCATCATTTCTCCTAGGTTGTATTGTAGTCGAGTCTGAAAATTCTGTTGTAGAAATACATTCCTAACTTGATGCAATAGATTTTCTGACAATAATATAATATTCCTCCAATTGCAGTACTTGGCAATGTCTTCTTAACTTTGTAAAGTTTAGAGTTTGAAATTTTAATTCAATAATAGTGATGCAATTTTTAATCTGCATAGTCCCTTGAGAACGAATATATGAAAAATGATTCATGGTAAGCTAAACCGGGAACATTGACTATTTACAATTACAATGATAATGTAAACAATAAAAACAGCAACAAGTAGATACTGTACATGTTACCCAAAAAGAAAAAATACCAAATATTTGTAATTGGAATTATTTTGTGTGGTTGTAAAAATTAGCGACATTGAGATCAGAACACGTGGCAGCTTGTAGCAACAAAGATGAGGTAAAACCGAGTTTGTTGGAATGAAGATCAAACTGCAGGAGATTATCCTCCATCTGATACGCGCCAATCACAATGGGCGTCCTCCTACGGCTCCCACCATCCACAAAGCCCAAACACCACACATCCACTCCTTCCCTTTCAATCCTCACCATCGAATTCCCCCCGAAGATCCTCCAGAACACGTCCTCGCTCTGCATAACAAGATCAACGGTCGGCACCGCGGGTCCAACCCGCGTCTCCGTCAGGTCTTTCGCAGGGTAGCACACCCCAAACGGCTCGACGGCTTCTGTCACCGTTAAGTTGAAAGCTGCGGACGCGTTCGCGAAACGCTCTACGAAGAGTTTGTACACGGAAGTTTCCAGAACTGTGTAGGGCTCGGCGGTGCTGATCTTAGTTCCACCAAATCCGTTCTTATCAACGGTCAAGATAGAGGAATTGATGGGAACAGCGTGACCGTTGATTAGAATGGAGGTGAGGTTTATAAAATACTCATCGGACGGTTGCGCGTCGTGAGTGATAACGGTGTCCCCAACGGGGTTTACAATGAGCGAGGTGTAATTAAGCAACTTGGAGAGGTCAATTTTGGAAGAAGTGAAATAAGGGCCAGTGGAGCCGAAGAAAGCCGCGCCTGGGCTTGAGGTTGAAGCGGGTAAGCATAGGGCGAAGCACAGTGAGGAGGACAAAGCGGCGCTGATTTGGGCCGGGAGTGAGTTACTGGACCGGCCCAATGCAGCTAGGCCTGCAGCATTGGTGGCTAGGCCTTGGAGTAAAGAGGATGAAGAGCATGAGAAGATGAAATCGGAGATGAGAATGAGTGGGCCCTGAGTTGACCCGTCCGAGGTGGGGAGAGCGAGGGAATCGATGAGTGCGTTGTCCAGGAGGGTGGTTCGGGTGAGGGGGTTTTCGGGGAAGAGAGCGCACGTATCGTTGGCGCAGTTAGGGGCACGTGGGTGGAAGCAGTTGGAGCATGCCGTGGAGTGGAAGGAGGCGCAGAGGGAGGAGTTGCAGGGAATGTGGTGGTAGGAGGAGGAGGTGTAGGTGGAGTCGCAGAGGAGCCAGGTGAAGGAGGAACCCAGGTCGAGGTGGAGTTTGGTGGGTTGGAGTGGGGTTTTGAGGTAGAGAGAGAGTGTGTAGAGTTGCGTGGAAGGGTCTTTTGATATTGGAGCAAAGAGGGGAACTTGGAGAGTGGGAGGGAGAGTGTAAGAGAGGAAGATGGCGAAGAAGAAATAATGTGATGATGGAAGAGGCATTTTGGTCATGGAAGTAGGAAGGAGGGAGATAAAGATGTACAGTGGTTGGTGTTGGAGCGTTGAGTGTATTACTATGAGAGACTGGCCATTAATCACACCCACCCACACTCATGTAAGATAATGTACGTAAAAAACTACGGTCCTATTTTCATACGATATGAATTAACATATGTGAAGCGTAGTGGGAGTGGGAGCTACGTAAATTAGCTAACACGCAGTTAATATAATATGATGAGTTGGAATGGGTGCCTAAGATCTGCTAAACAACAAAAGTGTTATTTGTGGGTAATGGAAGGTCTTGTCGAAGGTTGAAGGTTTTTGTAATTTGTTTGCCTTTCCTTTTAACTCTCTGTCGGTGTCGGCAGTCAGGTCAGAGTTGGGATATGCCTCGTTTTCTGTGGATCCAAATCATATCCGTGCTTTGAGATTGTTCTAAGAAAAAGGGTGTCTGCATGATAAAATTATATAATATTTTTATCACATTATATTTTTTAAAATTTCTACAAAATATCACACAAAAATTTGTATGCAAGAATTTCTCTAAACAAATCAAATGAAAATGTAGACTTTTTTACAGAAATATTATTAAAAAAATAAAAAATTACAAAAATAGACTCAACAAGAATTTATTTTTTGGGACAAACTTAATTACTATAGTATAAAAATGTCAATTCAAAATTCGGATCTTGAGAACTGAATTCTAAATTAATTTATATATATATATGTATGTATTTTATATAATATAATAAATATTATTAATTAAAATATATTTATATTTATTAAAATTTATTTTACATATTTAAGATAATAAATAATATTTTTGTTTTTCTTATTATATTATTAATATAAGTTTGATTTTTTTAAAATGATATTAATATTATATTCTGAAATTATATTTTTAGTTATTTAATATTATATTTAAAAAACTAAAAATTATAATATGAATCTATTTAATTTTATATATTTAAAAATTAAATAAAATTATTAAATAATAACCAGTTTATGTATTTATTTTGAGATATTAATATTTGTTAAAATTTATACATAATTATTTATTTAAAAAATATATTATTAATATTAATAAATATAATATTATGTAGATATATATTATATATAATTATATATTTAATATAAATTACAAATACTAAAAATTTAAAAGTTGTAATGACATTCATAAAATTAAAAATGACATTAAAAAGATTTTAAAATAATAACAACAACATAAATCAATGGCGGAAACTAGAAGCTTGAGCGATATTTGGACATATCTTTCTTGTGTGACTAGGGGTATAACAATAAGAATAATTTTTTGTCCGACTTTGTTGTTCTCTAATGTTCATCTCTATACTTATCCTACTGGACTTGAGTTGACCCTTTAAAATTCTTTTCAGTTCTGAATTTGGACATAAAGTTGGGCTCGTGTAAGTTGGTCAATAGTCTTCGTGTCTGAGTTCTCCAAATTGACCTTCGTATATCTTAGAAACTTGTTGTAAGGTATACACAGGAGATATGTAGATGTCAAAGTTGTGTTGTATGTGTAAGCATGAAGCAAGTACATGCGAGTATGAAATGTGAACTTTTTAAAAATTGTCACAATCATACCACATTTCATTTAACCGTATTGTAAATCTTCCTACAGGTCAAATTTCTGTCGGATGTTGCGTTTCTTTGACTAAAAATTTAGTGTTTGTTATGTCAAAAGTGATGACTCTATGAGTGTTTGCCTTTGACTATGCATCTTGAATTGCTTTAGTTGCAACCTCCGAGTACATATGTCTAGCATTAATCATTGCATCTACTTCCTTGCTTCTGTTAATGAAGAGCTTATTGTAACAGGTATATGTTGTCATGACTATGGAACAAATTGGTAAATTTTTTATTTTCTTCAAGACCGAATTGATTGACTCCGCTAGGTTTGTTGTCATGTGTCCCTAGCATCGTCCGTTGTCCCATGCCAGTGTCTATTTTTTCCTTGGGATGTTGTCCAATCATTGTGCATCTTCAAGATTATTATCTTTTACTATGTTGTACTAGTAAAAGAATCTTGATGTAGTCATCTCATATGCTAGAAACAAGATTACAAATTAAATTAATATAACTAGCTAAGTAATTGTACAAAATATTAATGATAATATAGAGTATGTAAAAAATTAAAATTATCCATATTGACGACATCTTTCTTCAGTGCAGCATTTTTGAATCGTAGCATGAAATTTTGTGCAATGTGTCTAATGCAATAGACATGGACAAAATTGTTTTTTGTCCAACCACTTTCATTTCTGGAGTATGCACTTCTTATGGGCTCGTGACGATCTAAAATGAGGCACAACCCCTCTTGCAAGGTTACATACCTCCTTAAGTTTTTTTTTAAAAAAAAAACCATGCATCACTAGTTTCACCTTCAACCACAACAAAGGCAATGAAAATTATCTTGTTGCGGCTGTCTTGTGCAACTGTCACTAATAAAGTCTCTTTGTATTTGTCAGTCAAAAATGTTTTATCCACTTGAACAATTGGTTTGCAGAAGGCAAAATCATCAATGCATGTCTTGAAGGTCCAAAACAACCTCTTGAAGAACACATTTCCCTCGTCAAGCAAGCCATCGTTGTATATCGATTGTATACTCAATTTCCATATCAAGCCCGGAACATACAGTTGCATTGCAAGCAATTGTCTCGGTAACTTATGGTATGATTCCTCCCAATTTTTGAAGATATTTTTAATGACATGTTTCCCTAACCATCCCTTTCTATAGTTGATTGTATAACACATTGTGGACTTTATGTGGACTAAGATGGTTGCAATGCGTGTGAATGAATCAATCTCAATAATTTCACAAATGGTTTGAAAAATCATTTGTGATCCCAACTTGTTATGATCCTGTGAAATGAGTGGGGAAGCACAAGCGTGACACCCTTTAAGCTTCATTATTTCTTAGTGTTGCTCTTTGGTGCGTAATATAGCGCGATATCTCCAAACACAGTCGTTGTGAACGCATTCCACAACAAGCCTAGTTGTGCTTGACATTTTCACCTTGTAAGTGCAATAATTGACAATGTGAAATCTATTTATGTCATCTTGCACTTGTTCTTCTGTTAGGAACCATTGACCAACAAATAGTGTTCTAGGCAGATACACTACCATTTCACGATCAAAGACATGGCCAAACTCAGAGTCATGTTTTTGTATTTGACTGAGAATGTTTAGAAAATGTGGAGGTAGGTTGTATAATGGAAATGATTGTGATAGTGAAATATTTAAAAGTGGGAGGGAGTCTTCTTCATCATCTTGTTGTTGAGATAAGATTTTCTCTTCATCCTTGCTAAAAGGGTCAAATACTTTGATTAAGAGACCCACAACAACATGTTCTTCAACTGGGACTTCTTCAAGAGGCTGAGAGGGTAAGGTTTGCTGAAATAGTTCGGAGGGTATTTCATTGAGGTCCATGAATGGACCAGTTAAAAGTTGTGTGTAGGACTGAAGGTCAGAATTCATATCATATGTTGAAAAGGATGGATTTATGATTTCATAAGTTTGATAAGGTGAAGGTGAAGGTGAAAGTTGTGGTGGCTAGGTTACGTTTGTAGCAAATGTAACATATAATTTTATACCTGATTGAAGTTGATTTGAATCGTGGATGTTGAAGAGTGTCTCGACGTCTTCATCATCGTTCAACTCAACACATGTGTAGTTGCTAACTCCAAGGCCAAGTCTAATTGGGTAGCAAAAATGTATCGTTGTCACTCTTTCATTTTAGTCTGGTTAAGTTTTGTGTGGATGAATTTCTTGAGCCTTTGTAGAGTCAATCCTCTCTTTAGATGTACTAATTTCGCTAATGGTGAGATAAACGTGACTTTTTCATTAGGACATTGGTTAATGGCACCATCAGAGTGAACAATGATATAGATTGAAGATATTTTTAGAAGGAGAACATTCACAAGAACAAGAAACAAGCTTAGAAGGTTGAATGAATAAAATGAACACGAATATGGTTATTTATAATGGTAACGTTGGATTCTCAATCATTCAATGCTTCACCACATTTTACGAGTGATAGTGACCTCTCCATTCACGTAAACTAAGAGATAGTGACTTTTCAGTCACACAGTCCGAGGCTGCGTGACTTCTCAGTTACGCAGACCAAGAGACAGTGACATCTCAGTCACGCATGCCAAGAGATAATGACTTCTCAGTCACGCAGACCAAGGCTACATGATTTCTCAGTTACGCATACCAAGAGATAGTGACTTCTCTGTTTATCTATAAATATGTTCATCCAAGGCCACATGTTTTCATTCAAATTTGTATCCATCTTTGTTCTTCATTTCTCTCTATCTTTGCTCTCATTACTAAAAATGTTGTTCTGGAAGCAAAATGAACACAAGTTCGTCTTCATTGGAAGAACGGTAAGTTTTACACATTAGCATTATTAACTGAATATGTAAATCAATATTCTACATATAATGTTACTAATTTATTAATAACTGCAGAAAACTGAACACATGATTTCATCTTTCTGTCATTCAATGTCAAAACCTAGTCCTCTAATTGTTCGTATACTTAAACAACTTGATTTTGCTGGGATAGCAAAGCTAAGGCATCTTAAGGTGGATCACGCATTGATAACAGTTTTGGTCGAGAGGTGGAGACCTAAAACTCACACATTCCATTTTCAATAGGGGAGTGCACCATAACCCTAGAGGATGTTGCACTTCAACTCGGGCTAAGAGTTGATGATTTACCAATCATTGGTCCAACAATGTTTGACTGGGAGGAAATGTGTGACACATATCTCGGTATCATGCCAGTCAAGGGAGAGTCACTTATTGGCTCTATGCTAAAACTACAGTGGCTGAGAGACAACATGTTGCCATTACCAGAAGAATCATCTAAAGAAGAAATTCATGCCCATTGTAGGGCTTATATACTATGTTTAATTGGAGGTGTTTTGATGTCCGACAATACAGGCAACAAAGTATGTCTTATGTATTTAGCTTTCTTTACTAACTAATCTTAGAAAAACAAGACGATATAGTTAGGGTTCTGCTTGTTTAGCTATGTTGTACAGGAAAATGTGCAGAGCCACAGAAGTTGGTAGCAAAATAATGGGCTCATCACTGTTAATGTCCTAGGCATGGTATCGCATGCCATATATTGCATTAATTTCTAGTAATTCACCAACATACCCTCTCAAGTGCAGATGGAGCGGGGGTAGAGTATTAAACTTTTGAAATAAACCTCACAATGATGTTGTGAGGTACAAATTAATATTTGATCACCTTCAAACTAATCAGATAACTCTTCATAACAAAAATTTACATTCATATTTATTTTCTTATCTTTTACATATCATCTTAAGTAACAAAGTTAAATTTATTTGTAGTTTTTATGGGCACCATATCAAGACTTGTAAACATCAATACCCATGGAAGCATATAGCTATGTCCAACTGTGGACTTCATGTATTGTCATCCTTTATTTTGCAATTGTTGAATGACACCAAACAGATAGAGTCAAATTACAGTTTTGTCTTTTCCAATAAGTCCCTTCTCCATCGAATTATTTGAATGACCTCTACAAAATTGACATGAGAGGAAGACAAGATAAAAATTGGGTTACAAGACATGCTCAATGGATTGAGATATGGAACAACAGACATGAGTTGACAATAACGGGTCATCTAATGCAAGGCCCATTGTGTCGCACACAAGAATACATGGAATGGTACATTTCCAATTCCATCTATTTCCTATCTGTGTCACCATTACTACAAGATCCAAGGAGTAGCGACCAACAACTAAGGACTACCAACACATTTGAAATCAGTATGACTTCTACACCATCGTACCACAAGACTGTATCAATTCCTTCGAACATTACGTCAAAGCAAACATAATTAACACAAGACATTCGTTTGCAACAACATCGGAGATTTTTATACAAACTTATTTGGAGTTGATTTTACAACTCCATCTTCAGCACAAACTTACATGCATTCTCTTTACCAACTAAATTTTACTAATGAACCTAGTAATTCATCAAATGCATTCCAACAACTAGACTTTCATGATGATCCAAATCCTCCGCATTCCAACAACTAGACTTTCATGATGATCCAAATCCTCCACAAGTTCATCTTGAAATCCCAAAGCAACAACCACAATGACGAAACCCACCACATCACAGACGTCGCCCTCGTTGTAGAATTGACCACCATTACGAAGATAGTTAATTATTAATGTTGTTATAAATTTGTTATCATCTTTATTAATGCACTTTATATTCATCAATGTTACCTTAGTAATATGAAAATGATAATTTTAAAATATTTATCTCAAATATAAATGATTAACTTATAATTTAATATTTTATTTACTTTTTAAAAATAAATTTTATATTCTAAAATAAATTTTATTAAAAATTATAATGATAAAGTTTTAGAGTTTAGGGCATTAAAAATTATAATATTAATTAATGTATTTTTAAAAAAACTAATTTAATTAAAATAAAAATTTTATTCAAAATATTATTTTATCATATTAATATTTAAAAATATTAACTCAAAATTATATATTTAAATAAATAAATAAACAAAATAATATTTAATATATTTATTTAATTTTTAAAAATATAATTATTATTCTTTAAGTATGAATAATTTAAGCATTAACGTTACTATCTAAAATAATATACTTATTATTTAAATATTTTAATTAGGTTTTAGAAATTATCTAAAATAATTTATTTTCTATTTAATTATTTTATTTAGTTTTTAAAAATAGAATTATTATTATTTTCTAAAAATATTATTTATTATCATAAATATGTAAAATAAATATTATTTATTATTTTTATTTATTTTTAAATAATATAAAAATATAAACATTATTCAAATAATAACTTATTTTACTATATATAATTAACAAAATATTTATAAATATTTATTAGAATAACATATTATAAATATTTATTTTAACAAAATATAAATATATAAATATATTTTAATTAATAATATTTATTTTATTATATATATAAAAAAAACAATTCAAAATTTGGTTCCTAGGGAACCAAATTCTGAATTGACATTTTTGTGCTACAGCAATTAGGTTCATTCCGATAAATAAATTCTTGTTGAGTCTATTTTTGTAATTTTTTATTTTTTAATAATATTTCTATAAAAAAGTCAAAAATATATTAATAGTATTTAATAACCTATATGTACCCTCAATATCTTTTCAGTTTTTGTTGTGTTGACTTCCGTTGTTTATAAATTGTCATTAACATATTTTAAAACATCATCTAATAACAAAATAATAGCAAATGAAGTATAAATTATCATAGGCTAGCTTTATTTTTTTTTATAGATAAAATATATATTATTAGAGAGAGTTTAAAAAAAATTTAAAATTTATATATACAGGAGAAAAAAACTAATATTTATATAGAAAAATAAAAAGACAGAAACATACTCATACTAAATTAAGACGAATGTAATTTTGTAAATTCAGATATCAGTTAGCTAATAAAATAATTTCTTCCTTATTAACAAGTGATAACTTCTTCCAGGACATGAGAATAATAGAATTTAGGACTTCTTTCTCATAAAAAATATCATTAAAAAACATCATTCTATTTTTATGTAATTAGAAAGACCACACTATATTTACCCAAATAATTAATAAACATATTTCTTTTATTTTACTATAACCAACATCAATCCATGTAATCAAGTGAGTTAATAAATTTAAAGGCAACATCAGCAAGAATCCAAGCCAACACGCAGTAAAGTACCAGATTCGGGATGAAATTGAGCATGTTAAAAACAAATGACTTCAAAGTTCCTCCAAATCATGACAGAAACAACAAGTTATATCATCAATTTGAACACCACAATCAATCAACAGCCCTTTACAAGGAAGTGCATTCAACAACAATTGTCAAGAAAATACTAGACACTTAAGCAAGACATTCCCTCTTCAGCCTTTGCAAGGTGTCTACCGTACACTAATCTATAGTATTAGGACCACCAAAAAGTTCAAATAGCCATGAATACGCAGATTGCACTTAAAGAATCCACTACCCATACCCATTTATCTTCTTGTAGCACATTAATAGAAACTTCATCAATAAGCTCCAACAAAAAATTAAAACTTAAAATCTCATGTTGAAAGAATCTTCTATGTCAACTAACATCCCAAACTCACCTTGTGCCATCATGTAAACCATTTTCCAATACACAAGATTCAACATTCCTCACCACCGCAAACAATCATGGAAATGTTTCACACAATCGCACCCTGCCTACCCACTTATCTCTTCAAAATAGGGTGTGCAAACCTGCACCCACACTCCTATCTAACTTCTCATCCATCCATGAATTCCCTTGATGAATAACCTCCAACAAATCATGCCACCACAAAGAACATCTGTTGTATACTGATGGATGCTGAATAGAAAAAGCTAATTTATCATACCTAGCTTACAACACTAGTACCCATAATGAACTAAAACAATAAACACCTCGTCATAACCATTTACCAAGAAGCGTCCAGTTAAACCACTACACGTTCCTAATGTCCAATTCACCACTCTTCCGCGCTCTACAAACCATTTCCAATTTTACCCAGGAGATATTAGATTCATCCTTAACACCCTTCTATAAAAAAATTCTACGAGATAGTAACAATCTTCTTTATCACCGACTTTGGCGCCTTAAAAAGGATAACAAGTGCAAATGGCATAAAATTAAGAACGGCATCAATCAAAGTCACTTTGACTCTAATCGATAAATACTTATGCTTCCATGACGTCAACCTCTTTTTAAGAGCGTTTAACACATCCTTCCACGTACTAAACTTCCTCGGATTAATACCTAATTGTAACTGGAGATACTTTAGTGGGAAGCTACCAATCTTATAATGTAGGAACTCTGTAGCCAAGTTTTCAAAGTCATTGCCAGTGTTAATTCTCAACACATAGCTTTTATGAAAGTTAATTTTTATACTTGACATTAACTCAAAGCTACACAATATTGCTTTCAAAGCCTACAAGTTTTGACATGAATCCTCTCCCATAATCAATATGTCATCAGCAAATTGCAATAATGAAATATCCGGTCCCCCAACCCCAATCTTCACACCAAAGAACAATCCACAGGCCATTACTTTCCGTATAAGAACACCTAACCCCTTCGCTACTATAAGAAAAAGAAAAGGGACAAAAGCATCCCTATGTTTTAGGCCCTACTCAATATGAACTTCCAATGTAGGACAACCATTAATCAAAGCTGACAAGCTACCCTCACATACACAAGCTTCCATTCAAGTGACCCATTTTTCTAAAAATCTAAAGCTACGTAGCATAAACAAAAGATATTCTCACTCTACCGAGTCATAAGTCTTCTCATAATCAAGCTTTAATACAAAACACCTCTTGTTATGCCTCCACACATAATCAACTGTCTCATTAGTCATAAGCACATTATCTAACATATTTTTTCTTGGGATAAAAGCTAATTGTTGTTATGAAATTATTGAATTTAGAACTCATTTCAACCTATTCACCAAAAACTAAGAAACAATCTTATAAGGGCAACTAAGTAATGAGATAGGCCAAAAATCAAAGATTCATTGTGGCTAAGACATTTTTGGTACAAGTGCTACAAAGTAGGATAATAAAAACTTAGATAATTTCTCATTTCTAAAAAATTCAGCAAGCATACCCATCACTTCTCCCTTGATCACTGTTCGGCGGGAAAGTGTACCCATCGAAAAGTAATAAAGAGTTCTTAAATTAAGTTCCCGAAATATCATCCTATAAGGATTGATTTTTAATTACTAAGAATTTCCTAATTCAATTGTTTAAGCTTCAAAGATACGAGATTAATTAAAAACAAGAATTTATAAAATTAATTATAAAACTAAGAGCAAGAAATACAATGCACTTCTTGGTTAAACTTATCGGAGAGGAACCTAGGGCATATGGCTTTTTTCATTCAATCTTTTATGTTATTTTTCTGTTTAATTCTAAATCCGATTTCCTTGTGATTACCAATCATTCATACGAATACTATTAATACCCAATGGTCATGCAATATTAATATTCTTTTCTCTAAATTAACATCTCCAATGGTCATGCAAGACATCAAATTGAGAAAGCTTAAGGAACCTATAAACTTGTTAATTTAATAACGATTAGAAGAGAAAGATTGGTTTGGTCCACCTAATCCTTTGTCTCGTTTTATCCTATATATCTATTAATTAATCGAGGTATAGTCATCTGACAATATAATTAATTAGGATTAAGAGAGAAGCGTAATAGGATAAATCTAATCACAAAACGAAAATCAAATTTAGATTCAAACATTAAAATTCCATAAATTTCTGAACAATAGTTCTTATAGCCCTAATTATGGACTTAGTTACTCATGCTAAAGAAAAGAACTAAAACAATCATAAACAAAACCATAATCAAAAGAAATATCAAACTAGAGTATGAGATATGTTCCTGGTCTTCAAGTACGATCGCTTGAAGCTCCAAGTCTCGCCAAGTATGTGTCGAGGATCTCGTGCAAGAGAGACGAGATGAGATATATTCTAGAGCAACAGTCAAGATGTAAAAGTGGTCTCATTTACGATGCTTGAGATATCCTTTTAATAGGGTTTGAAAACCCTAAAAACTCTTGATAATTGTGCTTCTCGCAGATGAGCACGACCGTGCATGGGCTCAAAGCACCTCGTGCTTGTTGGAAGAGTCTGGGCATGCTAACCGCTGCGAAACTCTAATCTTTTTTCAATTTAGGCCCAAAAACGCACCCAAAGTTTACTTACGGCCTCTTTATACCAAACTGCATAATTAATATATAAATTAGTGTAAACACCAAATAAAATAAAGGTCAAATATAAATATATGGGCTGTAAAATATGGTCTAATTATAAACTTATCAATCACTCTTCAAAACCTCTCAAGGAACATAAAATTAAAATCATCAAAATTCAAACTTTTATAATATTTTTATAATATTAATTAAAATTTAATAAAAAACTGTTAAAAATTACAATAAAATATCTTCATAATACTTGTTAATAAAAGAAATACTTATTTTAATTTCTTAACTAATATCCTTAAAATTTTAGTTAACATGTATTGCTGCCAAATAAATATCACTTCCTTGTAAATCTAAAGTACAACTTTCTTTTTTTACAATCAATGTGTATACTTTGTTTTGTTACAAATTAGAGATAAATAAGAGGAGAAGAAAAAGAAAAAGGCGACAAGATTCATGATTGAGAAAGAAAGATAAGAAAATTAGAATTATAAAAATCAGTTTAGAAATTTTAATTATTTTTTAAGGAAAGAAGAAAATTATTTAATATACAAAATTTAAAACTCAAGGTGGAAAGCTATCAACCTATTTTTTTTCTTTTATAATTAAATATTTTAAATACAAAATTAACTATTACACATAATTATATTATTGTAATTTCAACTTAAAATAGCATGTGTTTATACAATCAAAACACGAGATTATTTGAAAAAAAATTCATTCAACATAATCTAAATATAAAACAGTTTATAAAATTAATTATACATATAATTAATCATTAAAAATAAATTCAACTCCTCCAAACACACACATGAAGAGAGGAAAAGAGAAGTGTCGTATCATCTTTAACAAGGTGGTAGTGGCTGCTTTCTCAAAAGTGAACAGCCAAAATTTAAAAATAGAAAGCATGAGGAAATAGCACAGTCGATATTACATTCCTACACACTTAAGATTTCTGTTGTCAAACGGAAGGAAACACTGCGGTGTATACAGATGTTAATTATATTCCATTTTACCAAAGAAACACGAATGTTATGATTCATCAACGCCAATTATTTTGTTTTAGTTCTTACGGAACTGAGAAAAGTGAGCATGGGCTCGACCATTTTGATCAATGAAATGCAAACCCTTATGATTCAAATTAATTTTATATATATACACGTAGCAATTTTGGTATTAAACATTAATTTGAAGTTTCTGGATTAGATGGTGACGTGTCTTATTGAACAAGAGAAAATATAGACAATTTCGTTAAGATGGTCAGCAAATTAATCAACATCATCGTTTCGTATTAATACTCCACAACACTGGTCCCACCAAATATTTGACAATCATAAATAGTTCAATCCATTTTTATATAGTTATATGATTTGAAAATTATAAATAGGCACTCACACATATATATAAGAAATGGATAAGACATTGAAATCTTCATCTTCTCAAGGCCAGTGAACTAGACTCTAACTTAACTATATATTTTCAGGTACTTTCTTCTCCTCTTTCAAGCAAACTTGTTAGTAGACTTATGCGCCACATATGACGTTTACATATGTGGTAGTAATATAAATGTCCCAATTCCATCTGCCACCGCTGCATTAAATTTTCCACTGTTGAACACAATAAATGAGTGAAGCCTCGTTCAATTGGATTGAATTATATATTAAATCTTTGCTCAACTTTGACAGACACATATTAAATTAAAAAAGGGGCCCATAGATTTAATTGATAAAGTGACAAAACATTTAACAAAAGTTACTCTTCGAAATGGGTCTTTTCTTAATGTTATTAAAAATTAGTGTGATTTTAGCATATTATTAGTTTTACGCTATAAATTAATTATAATGTATAATAAATATAAATTTTAAATTAAGCATTACAAAATTTAATAATTTGTATTGATATGATCATTTAAAATTAAATGAAAGCATAATTTTATATTATTAATATATTTTAATTAAATTTTAAAAATAATAAAAACAATTATAACTTTTAAGCACTCACCTAACCCTCGTTTTTATATCTCTCTTCCAATTTTTTTATATTATATCAACTAACCCTTTTTTCTATCAACTATTTTTCTTTCTCTTGTACCAACAAATGTCTACACATAAATACAATATCTACAAATATTCTAATAAAAATATAATTCACTTAAATATACTGATAATGTAAATTTTACAGTAAGTAACTATATCAATAAAAATTATTCAAATATCAATAATGCTACCCCTTAAGAAGAAAATAAAAAAAAATACTATAATTAAAAAATAATGAAATATAAACATAAGTGAAAGTTGTATAAATATAAGAACTCAATATAAGTGCCATGTTTACAATAATTTTATTGTTTAAAGAATTAAAAATTAACCTCATATATAATATAATATGTAATATTTTTAATATCTCAAAACACAAAAAAACTATCTTTAAATCAGAAAATATTTTATCAACACCCAAAATTAACACCTAGAAACATTTCTTTTGATTCACTTATATATATATATATATATATATATATATATATATATATTTATCTATTTATTTTTCGAATCATCTCATGGGTGAGTCCCTATAAATAGATGTGGCATGGCACTATCCCTCCATATATCTTCATGTTCATATTCATATTCATGGCTAACTCCATAATAAAACATCTCCTTCCACTCTTCTTCATCCAATTCCTCATTCCCACTTCATTATCATCTTCCCAATCATTCAAACCCAAAGCCCTCCTAATCCCAGTAACCAAAGACCCTTCAACACTCCAATACCTAACACAAATCCACCAACGAACCCCACTCATCACCATCAACCTAGTTATCGATCTCGGAGGCCAATTCCTCTGGCTCACCTGCGACCACAACTACACCTCCTCCACCTACAAGCCCGCACGCTGCCACTCTTCCCAGTGCTCCCTCGCCGGCGCCACCGCATGCGGCAACTGCTTCTCCCCTCCCTCCCCAGGCTGCAACAACAACACATGCTCCCTCACACCCGACAACCCCATCACCCACACCTCAACCTCCGGTGAACTCTCCCAAGACCTCATCTCCCTCCAATCCACCAACGGCTTCAACCCCACCCAAAACGTCACCGTTTCGGGCTTCCTCTTCTCATGCGCACCCTCCTTCTTACTAAAAGGCCTCGCCGCCGGTGTCTCCGGCATGGCGGGTCTCGGCAGAACCAAAATCGCGTTCCCCTCGCAACTCGCTTCCGCTTTCAGCTTCCATAAAATATTCGCCGTTTGCCTCGCTTCTAACGGATCAAACGGCGTCGTTTTCTTCGGCGATGGTCCTTACGTTTTCCTCCCCAACGTCGATGCTTCTAAATCCCTCACTTTCACTCCTCTGTTCACCAACCGCGTCAGCACCGCCTCGGCTGAGTATTTCATCGGCGTTAAATCTATTAAGATCGACAATAAAACGGTGCCGTTGAACGCCTCTTTGTTGAGCATAGACAAAAACGGCGTCGGTGGAACAAAGATAAGCACGGTGAACCCTTACTCGGTTTTGGAGGAGAGCATTTTTAAATCGGTGGTGAAGGGTTTTGTGGAAGCTTGTGGCGCAAGGAACATCACGAGGGTGGGTTCTGTGACGCCGTTTGAAGCGTGCTTTAGTAAGAAGAACGTGTTGAGTACAAGGTTGGGGTGGGGCGTGCCAACTATTGAGTTTGTTTTGCAGAATGAGAGTGTGGTTTGGAGTGTCTTTGGAGCGAACTCGGTTGTTGATGTGAGTAATGAAGTGATATGTTTGGGGTTTGTGAATGGAGGAAAGCACCCTATGACTTCTATCGTCATTGGAGGGTATCAATTGGAGAACAATTTTTTGCAGTTTGATTTGGAAGCTTCAAGATTGGGCTTTAGTTCTTTGCTGTTTGGGAGACAAACCACTTGTGCAAACTTCAACTTCACCTCCACCGTTTAGTTCTATGCTTTTCCATGGTTTGCTTCTATGCTTTGGATCACACCATATATTATTCATTTACTTTTTTATTTAAATTTTAATTTACTATTCATTATTGTTAGAGAAATTCTTCAGATAGTATATCACTATACTTTCCAAAAATATGAAAAAAAATTACTGTACTCTTAAAAAAATTTCTAATATCTAAGAAAATATTATATGAAAACACATATATATCATTAATTTAAAATATATTAAATATTTTAAATATTTAATAAAAAAAGAAAGTGATAATTAAGAAAATATATTAAATATGATCATAATAAAAATAAATATTAAAATAACTTCATTTTCTTAAAACAGACAACCAGACAAAAGTTGATGAGAATCCAATAGACAGACACGAATTCATTGCGTAAGAAATGATAGCCGAAATAGGTTGTATGCTACTACACAAGATTTTCTAAAGACACAAACCTCGAGATGACTACTTTTTCCATTTACCTTTGTTCAGATGTCTCATCTCAGTCATTCACTTTGCTTTGTTTTTTAAAAAATATGTATTGATCATTTGGTTATTTTTTAATATACAATATTCAAAAATAATATATATGTTTTTAGAAAATTTATAAAAATATAAAATTTCTTAATGTAAGTACAGTGATTTAAATATAAATCAATAAAAATTTAAAAATCTTAAAATTTGTTGAATGATTTTTTAAAAATTATTAAAAAATTAAAATTCGATAATTTAAAAAGTCAAAACTTGTTAATGTCGATTTAAAAAAATAATAATAAAATGTTTAAATATTAAGAAACATAATGGACAACTTAAAAAAATTATATTATTATGATTTTTTTTTCTAAACACTATGTTGTAATAATTTTTCTTTTTATATATAGAAAGAGAACTGGATCATTTTCCATTTCTTTACTATCATTTAAATGAATTAAAATACAATAATAATGTAAAAAATTTTAAATTTTTATTTACTAATAAATTATTATACAGTTAAAAATCAATTTTTATAATAATTAATTTAAAATTTAGAGTTATAATTTATTTATATTTGATGTCAACCTTTAACATTTATATATCTTAATAATTTTTTATAAAATATAAGATTAACCAATTTAATTGTTAAATCATTTTATATTATTTTATAAATATGTATATCGAATTTCATACAATTTAAATATTTATAGTTATGTTATTTAAATTTTGATAAATATTTATATTTTAAAAATATAATATTAGCTAAAATAAAATAATTCGATAAAATACTTGTTAATTTTATTTTTTTATAAAACTGATTTGATACAAATCTTTGATGGATTTACTAACCTCTTAACTTTATAAAAAGTCATATTCCAAATTTAATTTAAAAAAGGTTGTATATAAAAACTACACTACTTATGTAGCTCCAAAACATAAAAGCAAATCTTTCTTTGGAGATCGTACTTCAGCCCACAAAGCACAGAAACAAGCGAAAAATAAAATATTTGCTTGTTTTGTGTGGCATATTTGCTTGAAAGTTAACGATGAAGCAAATGGTTTCAAAGTGACGTGAAATAATTTTTCTACTAAAATAAAACATCCCCCTCCCCGCCATGACTGTATTTTGTTCACATGATCACAAACAAAAGAGATTGATTAAAGAATTAGTGCATGTTTATTTTCATTTAACTTTAAAGATATACTTATTTTTAAAGATTATCTTATGACGCTGAAAATCCTCTCTAAATTTTTTTTTTAAAGAAACACCCACTTAAAATAATGCGAATTAAAATATAAAACAGGGCACCGTCAATTGATTTACTTTTCAATGGTTGTGCACAACAATGTAAAAACTAGAACAAGTAGCTGTCCAAGAGCGTGTATCAATTTTAATAAATGAAACTTTATTGAAAAAATAAATAGTATAAACTCGTGAAATCTTTAATTACTGTATCCTATCAAAACCGTTTGTATTAAGCTTTTTCCAAGCTGTAAGGAAATAATAGGCAAAATTGCTAATATACACATGCGACCAAAATCTTGTTAACCAAATAAAATCATAGAACCTAAACCTCTATCCTAAGGTATGTGTGGGAGGTATGAGGCTGACAATGGCGTCGCACAAATACAAAAGCTCTTCTTCTAGCTCTTCATTAAGAAGTCTCTGTCTTACTCTTCAATTAACGTTAACCACATTCAACATGCTTAGCTTTTATTAAAACTCACTTGCGCCTTGAAGAGACCATATGCTGGTGAGCCTTGATATCCCTTTGTATTCTGTCTGCATACAACGGTAGGCGAATGATCTCATTGATCTCATTCAACAGGACATCTTCTGTGATGTTATCCTTTATGCTTCGCATTACCTGTATTAAGAAATTTGCAAAATAAACTGTTCAATAGGCTTTTTACATGAGCTAGTTAAACAAAAACATTGAATCATGGACAACCTAAAGAAGAGAGCATAATAGAATGGGAAAAAATAATGGGTATAACCTTTCTATAGGTATTGATATCGTTTGGAGTTGCTTTGTCTATTCTGATCCGCATACAGACCCAATGACGTTCCCCAGAATCCCAGTAGCACTCAATGATCTTTCCTGAATAGGAGGAAATATCTGATGCATCTGAAAAGTATTTGGTGCCAAGAAGTAAGTGAAGATTTGATTTTTACAGATACAAAATTCAGATAAATCAACCAGAGGATAATGTTATGTAGCCTAGACAGATTTCATTGCAGGAGGAGTTTCACTCCAGAAGGCAATTCAAGTATGGCCAAAATCAGTTAATACATGCAAGTAGCTGACATCTTCCATCATCAACATCATCATGATAATAATAATCCTATTAATTACATAATGATGACATAAAATAAAAGTAGCGTGTACAAGCACAACCTTTAAAAATAACATTCTCTTCCATTAACTTCTTCTTTCCCCGTTCAAACAGAAAAAGCAAGGGATGATCAACTGCTCCCACCTGTCAACAAAGACATCAACATGTTTGGATTGTCATGATAGAGAAATGCCACATAAACTAATTCAATTTTTGAACTTGAGAAAAAGTACTTGTACAACCTCACACAGGAAATCAACAGAGTTCATCTCAGGGTATTTCCACTTCAGAAGGCCTTCATGTGTGCGAGGGACATACGGATCATCCCAACCCTGATAGAATCTGATATTATTAACAATAGACAAGTTGATAAACCAAACAGAATGTATGATTTATTGTGATGGCATTTTCTCTGCCAGTGAGTCAATAGTTGATATTGACTCAAATACAACGAAATAAGGACAACCGAAAAATTTGGACTGTTTCCTACTAGAGCGTTAATTTAGTACATCGTCCTAAAAGACATGGTGTTTCCTTAAAGCCAGATGTTTATTGATTCAACTATCCTATACATGACATCCAATCTCAATTTGCGAGGTTCAGTCTTTTAGAGATACTAATTATTACCTGGAATACAAGACCATCTGCTGAATGTGAGAGTTGTGGAATGAATTTATGAAGGAGCTTTGACACAGTAGATAGTAACCAAAACCCCTTCCTCCTTACCTGAAAGAAGAATACAGATATATAAACAAATAGCTAATCCCACTGTAAAACGTTTCTGAAAATAGAATAGTAAAATCATTATACATACGCTAAATGGTTCCAAGTCATATCGATAATAAGGACTTATACTCTTTGAAAGGCCTTCACGTTCCATGTTACGAGGTTCAATTACTTCTTTCTCCAGCAATTTCCACCTTTCATAGAATGGCAGCTGCATAATATAGACCATCAGGACAAAAGTCAGCCAAGCACTTGTGTGGACATCAATACAAGGACTCACAAGGTTCCAGACATGTATTATTTTGGATTTTATGCCACTTTTCTAATGTTTTACCAACTATCCAAATACTCTTGAGAGAATACGTTACAGTGGTAGCCAAACTTCAATCAAAAGTTAGAACCCCCCTGGAAATATTGAATATTATCTGACATTCTGTTTGTATAAGTAATCTAAAGTTTACAATTAGGCACTACTACTCTGATGATGGTGCTTCAATTATTTCACTATTTGTAATGTCTAGTTAGAAGCAGAGATATGGATACCTTGTGGTTCCAGATTTTCAGGGTTACTAAGGGCCCACAATTCAGAGGTAGTTACAAATCCAACTAGAACCTTACAGGTGCTCATTTTAATGCAGTATTGTTAGGAGATACTTAAATTAACTGAAAATTTCAAATACCTTAATTGCAATACAATTTGTTTTTTGGTTGACCAGTGACCACTAAATGCAGGGATTCAGAATAGCAAAAACATAAACAAGAATCAACCAATTTTAAATTTTAAATTTCATAAAGTAGGATGAACCAACCAAGAAGTCAATAATATCCTGACATTGTCAATTCATGTGTACCTCTGTCAAAGAGACTTGATTGATTGCGACCAAATCATAAATGAGGTATCTCCTCTCTTGCTTCTGTGTAAGTGGATCTGTGTCAATAATCATCTCTCCATCAAGTAATGTGTAGTGGTGATTCCTCTCAGGTGTACCCTTGAAAAGATAGCAACAAAAATATTTTGAGTTACACATTAGATAATCTAAGATAAAATTACAAAGCCAAGCACTAGACACCCAGAGGGATAAGACTCACTTGGCAACATAAGTAAATTTAATAAACATATACCCCATTTGAGTATCTGCAAGGGAACCGCATATTGATCCTTCGGAAAAGAAATTTTCTGTCAATGAGATAACATCCATCCCAAGTAATCATCATCATGTATCGTGTCCCATCAGCTTTCCATGTTGCATAGTAATATCGTTGTCTTAAGAGTTGCAGATTTTCCCTGCAAAAGAAAAACATGATCTGACATCAGTTGAAAAAACCAAAGTAGATAATTAACAAACATTAAGTTTTTAATAAATTACTCTCCCCACTTGAACTCAACTGCATCAAATGAGTGTGTTATTCCCTTTTTTCTAAACATATTGATTATGCACAACTATTAACCAAAACCAACATATCAAAAGGACAAACAGCACTTTGAAGTTGATTGTAGCATATCTTATAAATACAAAAGGAGATTTGGGTAGAATTGTAAATATTCATTAAAAACTAAGGAGACTGACTGTGATTCTTTGTAAGCACCAAGGAGGGGATGATAGAAATTTACTGCATAAAGAATCATATTAATATGGATAAGAAATAATTTGATACTAGATGAAGAAATTTGTTTAATTGATCAAAGGTAAATTAAAATTTACACGGTAGAAATCTGGGGTTTGAAGTTTGAACTTCCACCATTTGGATCTGGTGTATTTGACAAATAATTAATCCCAAAATGAAACTAACAGAAATTCCATATAGTATGAAACCATGACTTCTTCATTGACATCCAGGTGTATAGTATATCTCTAAGATCCAGTTATGTTGCTAAGTCTGTCACAAGTTGTTATTCTTCTCCATCAGATTCAATTGTTAATATTCAAAACATAGGTTCAGAATAAAAATAGAAGTTCTAACGTAGCAAATAAAATACCAGTCACTCCATTTACTTGAGAACTTCAGCTAAAATGATGCTAAACAAAACTTATCAGCAGCACAAGATGCTCTTTTCCAATCAATTATTGAAGCAAAATTCCAATTAAACAGTTAAAAGCGTGGTAACAATAGAGAACACATACTTTAGGTACTCTTAATTCTTTAGACAATATATTAGAAAAACAAACGATGCCCATTTCTCAGTCAAATAGCCAAGTTCATCCTGAAATAACAATTAATTCCCAATTCAATAGAAATCAAAATGATCAAATGCAATAAGATTGGACCTGTTCAGAGAAACAGGGTGTGATCCAGGAAACTGCGAACGTCCTCTTCCCTAAAAAGCGAGAATATTAAATTTGAAAACACAAAAATAATGCAATCAATTCATGAAATGAATTTATGTATAATATAACAAACTAATGTTTACAAATCAAATAATTATTTGGCTTCAAATTTATTTTTGAATTTTATTGAGATGTATCACCTACAACCCCAAATGCTTCAAATTACTTAAAAAGGCAATTTAAAATGATTTTTGGGTTTTATATTAATAAATTCCTCCCTTTACATTAGATACTTTCTACTTTTGTTTTCTGAACCAGTACCCTAAGGATACTTATGAGAATTCTCCATATTAATATGGCAAGTTCTATTAGAGAAGAGAAATAGAGCAATATAGTAACAAAGGATGCCAATAATCAATTCATCCCATAAATACACATCAACTAAGCCAAGCTTGTCAAACTCTAAGCAGACAACCAAGAAAAATACATTTAAATAAGCCAGTAGCCAAACATCATAATGAATCAAACATAGCAATCACTTTGCACATAAAAGATGGAAGCAAAAATTATCCTTAAAATTATAGTGTTTCACTTGATTCATTTATCCTACACGTAATGATTCATAAGAAAGTTTAATACATATCATAAAGTTGTCAAGACACAAATATCAAATCATGCGTCAGTTAGGTTGCTTATATTAGCAGACACTTCATACTAATACTCATTACTTTACAATTTCAAAATCCACAATAATTTTAGTGCAAACAACTTTATTCCAACAATAAATTATTAGTATATAATTGTGTACTAGATGATCATTTTGTTCTCTTCAACAAGTATGGAATAGGAATGTCAGAGAATCTTAACTATAAAACAGTGGAGTATCTACTGATGCCTTGAAAAGACAGTCTACACTCAAGACATAATTCCACAGACAATAGCTAAGAAAAGACAAATGTGCAAAAGTATGAATTCTTAGAAATTTAGAGCAGAAATTAAAAATAGACCACATACATGCCAATAGCAAATATGAAAGGGGCAAAGTGACAAATGGGGTGTGAGGACAATTAGTAACACTACCAACGGGGAAAAAGACTGTTCTACAATCTCACAATATTCCTGCCAAATTGTCATATTTTCTACTTTTTGTAAAAGAATAGAAGCCTTTGTTTAAATATAATTGCCTTTTGAGTAAACTAATACATTAAAACCAAGTACATTAAGAACAAAAAATATAAATTACTAGCTTTGACTATGGGATAACATAATTGTCTAAATAAGACAAGTAAATAGGGATCAGTAAAAGCAACATAGTAAGAAGTGCCATATGACAAAAACATAAGCATGATTTGGTGACTCCCTTCATATGACAGTGTCTCTTGATTCCACTTGACTATCTAAATTATGTTCAGTTTGAGCTAACCAAAAAAATATATAGAATTCAACAAAAAGCTGCTTTAGAAAACCACCACAGTGCCCAACTTGAGCAGTTGATAACAAAATTCTTGCATTGCTCGCAGCTGGTTTGAAGGAATTGGATCTCCCAAAACATCATCGTTTGTCAATACTTCATTCCTCACAATATTCTCCTAGAATATCAAATCAAACATAAGGAAAACCCACATAAGTATGCAACTCCAAGGAAAAATTGAAGTGATTTAAAGTTTCTTAAAGAATCCCATATTTCAACAGAGCACACTGACTTAAGCAAAAAATGAAAGTGAGGTGAGGAAAGAAATCCAATATTCAATGTGACCCCATATTAATCACCTAGCTTGTAATTAAAAAAAACTGCATAGAAAAATACAAGTCTATAATAAGGATAACATTATTCACAAATTAAGGCCATGAAAAATGACAACAAAAAAATATAATATACCTATTTTCTGTAACAATAAAGGAAATTCTATAACTCAGTGAAAGCATATAAAAAGTTCTGTTATCAGTGTATACATCAAAGTCTCAACAAAGAGAACAGAAGGATGTAAATGGGCAGCAAAATATTTTTATAGGCCTTATCTACTCTTCAACATAAAAAAAAGTATAACTAACGGCAGACTCATGCTCATGTAGACAAGGTGTGGTAGCACCGCAAATCATATCCACGAACAAGGTAAGCAAACTGTTTCAACAAGAAGATACATGCACCTCTTCAGGAATGTGTCCATAATTGTCTACAGCTGGGACAGCCACACCATGAAAATCAGGATCAGAGAGTCTCTTCCATTCAGGAGTTTGAGGACAAACAAGATCTTCAGGCTTCTTTTCACGATAAAACATGTATAGGGCATCAATGTAGTCCTGCTTGTAAATTCCAGGGCGACGTGCCCAAGCAAATTTATTTATTGCCTGGAATATAACCAGCACAAAATTTTCACAACACATCAATTACTGGAGTCAAGCAGGCATTGAAAACAAACCTATGAACTATCTTATATATTACTCACCTCAGTGACAGAAATAGATTCCGTACGCACAAGAAAGTGAACAATCATGTAGCCTGTACGATTATGCCCATGGGTGCAATGTACAAGTATATATTTCTTTGTGTTTGTTATTTGGGAGCAAAAATCCAAAACCTAAAATGAAGGTCTAACAAGTATAAATCATAAAACCTCAAGTAAGATATGAGGAACTGTACCACACAACACTAACAAGAAGAAAAGACTTGACTATCAGATTATGAGCATCAGTCAAAAGAGTAAGTAAAAGTAATTCTTATATCAACGCCACAAATGGAAGTTACCTCATCACAAAATTTTTTTACAGATTCATCATCAGGTACAGCATCTCTTCCTTTGCATCTTATCTGCCACAAGCAAGTCATAAGTCTAAATACAATTGCAATTAACATTTCATAAACAATAGGATGAACAATAAATACTTACCTTGACATGCCCAATCCCTTCTTTTGTCCAATCTGATATTGGATAGTAACGAGTAGTATTTGTCAGATCAATCACTAAACCAAGCTGCAAAATCAATAGAGTTAAGCATTATGATGCTGGATGCAACAAGTTACTGTATATCACGGTAAAGCAAACGAGTATTCATATATTTTATGCATGGGACACAACATAAAATCTCAACAATGAAAGATATTCTTAAATTGCTTGCTAGAAATTGCTATTTCCGTTTATTAACACAAAATTGAAATATAAACACTTATTATCCTCATTTCTTCCTGCTTCTATGTCCTTTTCCTCAAATCTATATTGCAACCTATGCTGTCTTCTTGTCAATAAAAGTTCCCTTGGAAAACCAACATGCAAAGCTAATGTTGTGAAGCAATAAAATGAGAAAATGTTTTAATAGTTTTATACAACTTTGAGCAAATAGAAAGATCAATCACATAAAAAGTTGATGAAACATCACATAAACAAAACTGCTGTGACTTAAATTAAATATCAGCAGCTTGTGCAAGCCAATCTAATATTATATCCCTTTATGTACTTAGAAAACAGATACTTATCTTCCCAACGGGAAACATATGTAATTGAGTAAATTGAACGTTATTGTGCATTTGGGGTACTTACTTCTCTACCTAAGATTCTTTGCTGATGAATCGCTTGCTGGGGAGTATATCTTTGACTTGGAATGTGATCATTGAAGGATTCACCAAGTGGAACCTTAGAAGGGATTATGCATCCAAGTTCTTGCCCATGCGCTGGGCAGTCTAACCAACCTGTAATTATATAGGATCAACTAAAATAAAAGCCTATTAAAAATAAGTAAAGCACAACATTATAGTGGTAACAACTAACATTATTATAAGCATAAAGAACAGTAAAAAATATTTCAACATTTTAAAGAAAATTGTATCCTGAAGCCAACTATGCAAAGAGCTAACAAGAAAGCCAAGCACATATAGCTAAAATTGGTTAAAGAAAACCGTCTTCTTCATGCTATACGGACTTGCAATTATAATTGCAAGGGATGTAATCAACTTCAATAATTCCAAGCAGAACAATAATAGCTAAAATATAAAGTATTAGTTTATAATAACGGCCATGAACCATACCTATATATTATAATTTCTACAACATATACTTAACACTCCCACAAAATAACTTACCCATAGTGAACAATCGAGACATTTAACATATACAACCATCTTCCATATAAGCCCATGTTTGACATGCTTTTGTTGGGGAATATATTTTTTTTCCAAAAGCTCCCAGGGAGATGGTATTAAAAAAAGGTGATTGTTCCTCAGAAATAAGTTGAACCAAACACAATTAACTCTAGTTTGTGCAAGGAAAAAGAAAACCCTTTAGCATCAAAGCCAACTTGCAGCTTCGTTTAGTCACACAGTTTCTCCTTAATTTGTATGGTTAAATTCAACAAAGTAAAATAGAAAAAGAAAAAAAAAATCCAACCATTCTTACACTACAATGAGTTTAAATTACAGTGATATATCAGCACAATGTAATAGTCTATACTTGACAACCAAATCCATGTGTATTGTATATAAAAATAAAAACCCACCAGGGGGAATCATGTTCCTATCATAAGGTCTAGAATTCATATTGAAAGATCCCTGATCTTGCCCTCGATTCATCTGTGGCAACTTTCTTTTCAAACCTCTGTGTGTATCTTCATTATTCTGATGCATAGACAACTCAAAATAAGGAACAACAAGAAGCTATCTTAAAAAAAGCAAGAAGAGAAACACTCCATCAATAATCTAATACAGCACTTAACATAAGATTGCCAAGAGTAAAGTAAGTTGAACGAGTATAACTGAAGGGCAATGTTTAATTGATTAGGCACTCGTGTATCAGAGAACAAGCAAAAGTTGCACACACTTCTGCATAGTGAAGTTCATTGACAGAACAACACAAAACAGCAAAACGTCACTCGCTAACACTTTCATTAGTAAATTGACAAGCCAGAGTGCTTAAGACGAATTCTCACAAACAAAATCCAAGTGAATTCTTACTTCTGCGAGGGTAGTGATTAGTGAAGCTTAACCGCCTTATATTAAAATTTAAAAACGTCACCAACAAACGGTACATTGCATCAATGAATGATAATCCAAAAGAAAACAGAGAAAACACCGCGCCTTCGATTATAGGAAAATATGAACATTGTTTTAGCAGAGAAAAATCGCTTCAATTTTTCTTCGGGTTTGGTTTTCGTACTAGTCATGAATCGTAACGCTTTATCTACC
The DNA here is from genome assembly GCF_003935025.1 of Abrus precatorius. Classification (NCBI taxonomy): domain Eukaryota; kingdom Viridiplantae; phylum Streptophyta; class Magnoliopsida; order Fabales; family Fabaceae; genus Abrus; species Abrus precatorius. The sequence goes on along the minus strand of NW_020874373.1, from coordinate 9,119,686 downwards.
GAGATTTAAGTTGCGAGTAGCAAAACCGAACAACAACAGGTAAAAGACAAAATATATGAATGAAGTAGAGATTAAGGTTCTTGAAAAGAGGAATCTACCATGTGATAGCTCATGGGAGTAATGGGTTGGGAGAGACAAGGAGAGTGACGAGGTAAAGAATCTGGTTAGGGTTTTTGGAAGAAGGATAATAGGATCGATTTTCGGAAGAGGAAAGTTTAAGGTCTAAAGTTGAAAGATCTGTTATGCTCTGCGCCACCATTCATATCCACGTCTTCCCCTCGTGGAGAACCGACGTAGCCATACCCTCATTTATCTCTTGTTATATTTCTTCATCATCACTCTTTTTTCTTTTACATATTTTATAAAAATAAAAATCGGGCACAGTTATATTTTAATAAAAAATTAAAATAATAATCTTATAATTATGATATAAAAAATTATAAGAATATAAAATTCTTTATTTTGTTAAAATTACAAGAGTTAAATATACTTTTTCTATTTTGATTCTAGTTTTTACAAAATTATTTTTTTATTTTAGTCTATGTTTTGAAAAATTATTAATTTTAATCATTAATCATTGTTAAATTTAAATTTATTAGTTTTAGTCTTCATGATTTATTCTCCATATCAAATTTATAAAAAAGTTAAAATTATTAGTTACCGTTCAATTTGTATCATTATGTGTGTATTGAATACATATTTAGTAATTGATTCACATAAATTCATTGCAAAAATGAAAATACAAAGACGTTATATGTTCTCGTCTCCATATATGGCTCAATGAGTCAATTTATTTAGTGACAAAAGCTCATCCTAACAATCAGATCATATTAATGGTGGAGGCATAACAATTAACATACACTAACTTAGTGCAACTTGAGATTCAAAATCTACAAGAATGTGAAAGGCCCCAAAGAATGCCTAAAGCTTTGCGTACAAAATTACAGTAAAAATCTTCAATTTTAATAAATCTTTTAGAGGAATCTATGCTTAGTAGCTTAATGATATTTAGCTCATAATACAATGAATGCTATTAAAAACTGAATACTTATCCATGGTGAAATATTTTTTTTTTATCTCTTGCATAATTCAAGCAACAATACCAACAATAATATTTTAATCAATATTCAAGTTATCATTTCAATTTTTAAGAAAAGTCAAATCAAAGCCACTCAAGAGATTTATATTAAAAAATTACTCACACTAATGAAAGAGATCAACAAAATTAAAGTTAACAATTAAAGTTAACTGTTTTAACATTTTCATAATTTACAATAACATTTATTGTTAACTTTAAGATCACATCATTCTTAAACATTTGATGTCATTTATTCACCTGCAAAACTTATATTATAAGTTAATTTTTTTTATAAATGGAATTTAATTTTTTTTTTCTGGACTATACAATTGATAATAGCTAAAAGAAATGAATACTTAAAAGTAAATAAATCTCTACTGAAAAAATAACACAAGTGAAATAGAAGGTGAACGACAATCAGTAGAAATAACATCTTCATCATCCTCTAACGTAGGAGGAATTGTGATATTGTATTAAATATTTATATATTTTAATATATTAAATATATTTACTTTTTATTTATGAATTTGCATATAAAATAACAACAAAAGGACGACACAAGAGAGTGTTCTGTGCGAAAACCCTGCTTTCATCTTCTTCTCTTCTCTGCCACCATGAAGCTCGTCAGGTTCAGCTCTCCATTCTCATTTCGCATTTCTTTTATTTTTTCTGTTTTTTCATTACTCATTTCCTTTTGGTTCTGAAGCTAAAATCTTCGCATGGAAACTCCAACAGGTTTCTCATGAAGTTGAACAACGAAACCGTATCAATCGAGCTCAAGAACGGCACAGTTGTCCATGGCACCATTACAGGCACCCTTCTCTCTTCTGCTCCTTTTGGATTGCTTTGTTTTTCGCTTCCTGATTTTATTGCTGCTTTTGTTAAACCCTAGTTTGGCCTTGCGCTTAAACTTTTATGCTATGATTTAGTCATGAATGGCATGTTGCAGGGATGCTCACTGGCTTTTCAGTTACTAAACCTAATGCAGCTTTTGACAGCGTTCTCTAATTGTAACCCCAGAATTTCAAAACCTTTTTTTTTTTCGGTACTTAGCATTTAAATTATGTGATTTCACTTATCATTAGGTTGTGAATGGTAGTTTGTAAATAGATCTCCTATCATGACTTTGTACCCAACGGATTTCATTCTGTTAGAGTTGGAACAAGGTGATGCAGGAGGCAGATTTGGTTGTTTGTAGATAAAAAAAGTCACTTGTTCTTTTACTAGTTTGAATTGCATTTGCGCATTCCTCAGTATATGCCTGTAACTATGCCTGTGATGTTATGGATGACACCCAACCAAGCGCTTTTTCTTATGTATAGACCAATAGGCCTTATAATACATATTACATCAGTATTAAGGTACAAATATTCTGATTTTTTATCGTTAAGTGGATCAATTCTAATGAAATCTGTTGGATTTTTTATCTGTGTTGCTGATCATGGTAGGTTTATCATGATCAGCAATCTCTTATCCCAACAAAAATTCATAATCCGTGTCACTTGCAAAGCATTATTTGACGTGCTAAAAAATAAGATCCACTTTTTAACTTAATATTTTTCCTTTCAACCTTTTTGCAACTTCCATTGGTTTCCATCAATTTGTATATGACCTCTTGTTGTAATTCCTCTGTTAACAACTTAATGTCATTTCAAGGTGAATTGCTAATTACCCTGTCATTTCTCAGAGAAAATAAGATTGGAGTTTAGCAATCAGCTTGATAATTTGCCAACTTAGAGCATATGATCTGGAATCCTTTTTTTCTTAATTTGGTGGGACTGAGCGTGATGTTTTGTTTCACTGAGTCACTTGTAGTTTCTGCTTCTTTGTATCTATTGAGATTTTTCAGCAATAAATTTGCTAGTAGCCCCTGGTTAGCTTCTTGTTTAGATTAATAATGTTGAGCTTTGAAGTATCACTAATCCCTGTGCACCTAAACTTTATATAACATGAATATTCATTTTTTATGGATTTTCTTTAGATGTCTCTTCCAGGATTTTTCAAATGGAGTTGTCATAGCTCATACCTGAACTCTGACACAGTAGAGAGATTGAACAGCTTTCCTGCACTCATGATTTTTTTCATGTTTGACTTGTTCATTTCACTGTTATACCCCTTCCATAATGAATGGGTTGTCTTGTCTTTTTTCTGTTTTGATTTTTGAACAATGTCCTCTTGGCTAATCTGCACTTTCCCTCTATTCTACCTTATAGACTTCTCTATGATGTTTGATGTAAAAGAAACAACTAATTACTGTTTAAACTCTAAACGTATGACATTTGGGTAAGAGGCATCTTAAACTCTGGAGTCTGAATGGCCTATGTGGCAAATCTATTGAAATTTTATTATATGGCACTATGACATTTGTCAACCTCCTAGCCTCTGGAATAAGTTTGCTTCATGTTGTAATTTAGAATAGCTATACTGCATCTGCATTATTTTGAATCCTATCCTTTATACATGTTCCAATCTATGATACAGAAGCCCAGTTTCAACCTCATATCTTACCTTGGCCAAACTTGACAGAAATAAGTAGCAAACGCAGTCAATTTCTTTTTTACATGTTGCTATTATGATTAGTAATTGGATATGTTTCACGAAAACAGTGAATCCTTGTATTATAATTGGGCAATATATTACTACTTATTATCCAAAAACAATCAAATAAAGCGCCAAGGATTTGATTGTGAATATTTATCAGCTCATGTCTAAACAAAGAGTTCACCATTTTGAGTCTTTAAGCCTTATTTGGGATGAGCTGAGAGGTGTTTTGGAGCTTGTACTGATCCATGAATCTGTGCTATGATACAGGTGTTGATATCAGCATGAATACACATTTGAAAACAGTGAAACTAACCCTGAAAGGGAAAAACCCAGTTACTTTGGATCATCTCAGTGTGAGAGGCAACAACATTCGTTATTATATCCTTCCTGACAGTTTGAATCTTGAGACTTTGCTGGTTGAAGAGGCTCCTCGTATTAAGCCTAAGAAGCCAACTGCTGGTACTGTATAGTTTGTGAATGTCACTGGAATACATTTCACGCAAACCCATTATCTTTTGGCTGGCTGTTATCTAGGGAATCATGATTTTCATAGTTTTGATTTTATTTGCAGGAAAGCCTTTGGGGCGAGGGCGGGGGAGAGGACGCGGCCGTGGCCGAGGTCGTGGCCGTTAAGCTGGGCATGCCAACTTTTGTGGCATTTAGTTGTACCTTTATTGTAGGGAAATTTTCTGAAGTTTTAAAGACGTCATAGGAATGGTATTGTTAATTACTTAATCAATCGTGCAGACTTCGTCAATGTTGCAATTTTCTTACAGCAGTGCTTTGAAGTTCTAGTGTATAATTCCTTCCTGTTGGATAATGCCTAATACCTCTCATCTGAAGGAAACTGCCTATATGTGTAGTTTTGTGGGATAAGGCGAAGTTATAGGAATTACTGATGATTATGTTGTTCGTAGTGGTAGTTTTCTGTTAATTGAAGAGTTCTATTACATCCATTGGCCCGTAAAGTTGACACCCTTTTTAAGAGGCTGAAAGAAAACCACACATTTTTTTTGGGTCCAGGGGAGGGTAGGTTTCAAACCATACATTTTGTCACATGCATTTTATTTTCGGTCTGAGAAAACCATACATTTGAGACTACAACTGGGCTTACGTAGTTTATTTGCCGGCTGGACCTATTCTTGACGATTGAAGCCCAATTACTGAGATGTTATTTTACAGTGAATACTTCATTATTAATGCAATATCTAGTAAAGATTTTGACTTGAACTAGAATAGACGAATCCACTGCTAGTTCAGGATATTAAAACAGACATGAAGACTCGTGATGTCAAAACAGATAACGACAGTACTTCATAATTTACTGTGATTTCAAAGTTTTTTTTTTTTTTTTTCATTTTGTTTGGTATTTGTAATCTATCTTTTATATCAAAATGATTATTTGTTATTGTATATATTTATAATAAAATTTATGATTATTAATAGAAAAAAATTATAATTATTAAACTTTGAAATGCCTAGAGTTACTTATAATGTTGATAACTATAATTATTTATTACTTTAAATTTTATAATTATAAGGATTTATAATTTTTAAAATCAATATTATTGAAAATAAAATATTACCTCTCATTTACTTATTACTATATATATTTATAACAAAAATTATAATTGATTTAAAATTATTTAATTTATTTACACGGTTAATGATATAAATGGTTAAAATAAATGTTAGTAATATGAGAAACGAAAATAACATATTGACTGTGAATTTTATTTAATAATTATTTATTGAAATTAATTATAATGTATAAAAATTTTACATTGATAGTTATATAATGTTAAGAATGAAAATAATAAATCAGCAATAAATTGTATTTAATAAAAAATTATTGAATTTGATTATATAAAAAAAAAAGTGAAAAAGCTCACCATAAATTTTTGAAAATGAAAAAAAATTATTTAAAACCATACATAAATAACCTCAAAAAAAATTTAACGAACCTCTTGAGTTACTATTTTATTAAAAAAAAAAATCATATAAGTTGTTTTAGATCTTATTCAAATTTGAATAATATTGAGTTAAATAATTTTATTAATTAATTTCATATACTTATCATTTAAAAGTGTGTATTAAAAAATTTGAAATAAAAAAAATATACACTTACAAAATTATAGTTTTGTATTGCATATTATTAAATTATTTTTATGATGAAAAGACAAATAAATTATAATATAAATGAAAAGATAACATTTATTAAATTAATTTTTTTATCTTGTAATATATCACTAAATATATCTTTATCTTTGTCAATATAATCTATATAATAAGTAATTTTTATTTAACTTTTAAAAATTTACTAATAATTTTTTATATTATATTACTTCGTATTTGTGTATGACAATAATGTAAATTTTTAAGAGTTGTTTGTTTAAGTATATATATATATATATATATATATATATATATATATATATATATATATAATTTTGTTGCAATAAATCATACAAAGGTAATTTTTTATTTATTAAGTAAACATAAAATTACATTATTTCAAAGTAATATTATGTATTATATTTTATTATATCTTATTAAATTTGTGTCAAATATGTATTAGATGTAATATTTTTATTTTTACATTTAAATCAATAAAAATTTATGTCAATATTAAAATATCAAACGTTATTTATTTTATAAATTCATTTGAGTATATAAATTATATTAATTTTTTTTATTATGGTAACTAATGATACTATTTTCATTTTTTAACTAAATTTTTAATTATTTATTAACATTTTAACATTGTGATTTAAATTATGTATATACTATTAAAAATATTAATACTACAGAATTTATAATTTTCTTTCTAAGTATGAGAATTTTAAAAAACTTATATAAAATTTTGATTATAATAAAATTAAATAGTGACATGGTAATTTAATTTTTTATCATTTTTTATTCATCCTTTAATTAAATTATTTATTAATTAAATTTTAAGAGTAGTGTTATTTATTTTTAAATATTACATTAATGGTTATGACTTTAAATTTTAGATTAAAATTAATTAATTATAATAATTAAAATAAATTACATAATATTAAATATCATTATAATAAAAAATAATATATAAATTTATTATTAAAATTTTATTGTAATTTTTGAATTTTCCTAGTTAATATTTTTATACTATAATAAATGAATAAATAAATAAATAATAATATTTTAAATATAAATTAAATTTGAATATTATATTTATTTTATATATAAAATTTTATTGTAATTGTTGAATTTTCCTAGTTAATATTTTTATACTATAATAAATGAATAAATAAATAAATAATAATATTTTAAATATAAATTAAATTTTAATATTATATTTATTTTATATATATAATTTATATATTAAATAAGATAAATATAAATTTTTGTATTGATATAATTTTTTATGATATCATATTTTTAAAATTAATACTAATTTAAATTAAAAAATATTTTAAATTAGAGTAATTAATTATTAATATACATTTACTTTTTATAAGTTAAATTTAAATATGTTATTTTAAAACTATAAATTAATAATTTTATACATAATTTATTAAATAAATTTATGTTAATATTAATTTCAATTCTTAAAAAAAATTAGACTTTGAGTATAATACTACAACTTATTGTTTATTGAAAAATATTTTTTGTTATATTTCTACTCATTGATATATGCTTTTTTATGTATTTTTATTTTTATTTTAAAATATTTAATAACAATAATAATATAATAGATTTACATTATTTATATTTAAAAATAATTAAATTTTTTTACTGTTTATTTTTATTTCTATGTTCTCTTTAATTTTTTTTAAAATTTATTTTTTATGTTTACATCAATTAAAAGAATAACATTTTTTTATTATTGAAGAGGATGAAAAATATATAAAATATACAAAAATTATTTATCATATTTTTTAATATAATTATATTTGATATTATTTTATATAATAAATTTTTTAATTATATATTTTATATTTAAATTATAATTTTTTGTTTATTTTAAAATAAAATAATTTAATAAAAAATATAAAAAAAATTTGTATAACACATTATATATTTATTAATTTATAATTAAATTATTATTATTAAGATTTAGAATGTTTAAAATTATGTATAAATTAAATTTAACTTTTATATTTATTTTTTATATAAAATTTATTTTAAAAGATAATCAAAATTTTTATTTTACATTTTCTATTTTTTTATCATATTAAAAATAAATATTATTTAAATTATAATTATTTTTAAATTAAATTAACTAATAAAAAATATAAATATATTTGTACAAATTCTTACATGAATATATTTATTTGTATTTAATTCTATACTCATCCTATTAAATGATATGTTTATGTTTATAAAGAAAAAGGGTAAAATAATTATTCAATTTATTTTTTAAGTAATATCATATATTAAATTTTATTTTTTATTGATTAAATTATATCAAATTAATTAATATTTTTTAACTAAATTAATATACAATAATATAAATTTATATTATCTAAAATTATATTATAACGTTGATGTACCATACATGTCATGTTTTAAAATATATTTAAAAAATACTTTTAAAAAATAATGAAATTTCATGTTATAAATAATTTTAAAATTTTTTTTGAACATACTAATAGTAAATAAAATATAATTAATAAAATATAATATTGTTAAGTTTTAATTATCTTTATAATACTCATAAAATATTTTTATAATTAAATTTATTAAAAAAATAATCTATGTAAAATTTATAACAAAAAATTTATATTTATTAAATTTTAGAATACTTAAAGTTACATATAATATTGGTAACACGAATGATCAGTATGGATGATTGTATATGTTAAAATAGAACAAATTAATCATGAATTGTATTTTTAATAAAAATTTATTTAAAACTTTGAAATGCTTAAAGTCACATATAATGATTGGTTACATAGATTATTTGGTGTATATAAAAAATAAAAACAACAAATTAACTATAAATTACATTTAATAAAAAGTTATTAAAATTAATTATAATATTTCACATATCTTAGAAATTTAAATTATAATTGATTCATAATTATTATATTTAAATTGTATTTAAGAAAAATTTATTAAAATTATGTATAAAAATTTTACATTGATAGTTATATAATGTTAAGAATGAAAATAATAAATCAGCAATAAATTGCATTTAATAAAAAATTATTGAATTTGATTATATAAAAAAAAGTGAAAAAGCTCACCATAAATTTTGAAAATAAAAAAATTATTTAAAACCATACACAAATAACCTCAAAAAAATTTAACGAACCTCTTCAGTTACTATTTTATTAAAAAAAATCATATAAGTTATTTAGGTCTTATTCAAATTTGAATGATATTGAGTTAAATAATTTTATTAATTAGTTTCATATATTTATCATTTAAAAGTGTGTGTTAAAAAATTTAAAATAAAAAAAGTACACACTCACAACATTATAATTTTGTATTGCATATTATTAAATTATTTTTATGATGAAAAGATAAATAAATTATAATATAAATGAAAAGATAACATTTATTAAATTAATTTTTTTATCTTGTAATATATCACTAAATATATCTTTATCTTTGTCAATATAATCTATATAATAAATAATTTTTATTTAACTTTTAAAAATTTGCTAATATTTTTTTATATTATATTACTTCGTATTTGTGTACGACAATAATGTAAATTTTTAAGAGTTATTTGTTAAAGTATATATATATATAATTTTGTTGCAATAAATCATACAAAGATAATTTTTTATTTATTAAGTAAACATAAAATTACATTATTTCAAAATAATATTATGTATTATATTTTATTATATCTTATTAAATTTGTGTCAAATATGTATTATATGTAATATTTTTATTTTTTCATTTAAATCCATAAAAATTTATGTCAATATTAAAATATCAAATGTTATTCATTTTATAAATTCATTTGAGTATATAAATTATATTAATTTTTTTATTATGGTAACTAATGATACTATTTTCATTTTTTAACTAAATTTTTAATTATTTACTATCATTTTAACATTGTGATTTAAATTATGTATATATTATTAAAAATATTAATACTACAGAATTTATAATTTTTTTTCTAAGTATGAGAATTTCAAAAAACTTATATAAAATTTTGATTATAATAAAATTAAATAGTGACATGGTAATTTAATTTTTTATCATCTTTTATTCATCCTTTAATTAAATTATTTATTAATTAAATTTTAAGAGTAGTGTTATTTATTTTTAAATATTACATTAATGGTTATGACTTTAAATTTTAGATTAAAATTAATTAATTATAATAATTAAAATAAATTACCTAATATTAAATATCATTATAATAAAAAGATAATATATAAATTTATTATTAAAATTTTATTGTAATTGTTGAATTTGCCTATTTAATATTTTTATACTATAATAAATGAATAAATAAATAAATAATAATATTTTAAATATAAATTAAATTTAAATATTATATTTATTTTTATATATATAATTTGTTTTAATAGTGTATCAGAGTTTTTCAACTTTTTAATATTTCTTTCACATTTTATATACTTCTCTTACAATTATAAAAAAAAAGATCTACAATCAAATAAAGACATAAATTAATTTTTAAAATATTTTTTAATATTTTTAATATTAATACTTCAAACTATTTATTTATTAATATTTTATATTCTAATTATGTGATTATTAAAAAAAATTGATATTAGAATTAAATTTTAAATACTCTTAAAACAAAATTTTAGAGTATTTAATCATGTAATAGACTTACAATTTATTATCTAGTTATAAACTTAAATTATATCTAAAATATTAAATAAGATAAATATAAATTTTTGTATTGATATAATTTTTTATGATATCATATTTTTAAAGTTAATACTAATTTAAATTAAAAAATATTTTAAATTAGAGTAATTAATTATTAATATACATTTACTTTTTATAAGTTATATTTAAATATGTTATTTTAAAACTATAAATTAATAATTTTATACATAATTTATTAAATAAATTTATGTTAATATTAATTTCAATTCTTAAAAAAAATTAGACTTTGAGTATAATACTAAAACTTATTGTTTATTGAAAAATATTTTTTGTTATATTTCTACTCATTGATATATGCTTTTTTTATGTATTTTTATTTTTATTTTAAAATATTTAATAACAATAATAATATAATAGATTTACATTATTTATATTTAAAAATAACTAAATTTTTTTACTGTTTATTTTTATTTTTATGTTTTCTTTAATTTTTTTTAAAATTTATTTTTTATGTTTACATCAATTAAAAGAATAACATTTTTTTATTATTGAAGAGGATGAAAAATATATAAAATATACAAAAATTATTTATCATATTTTTTAATATAATTATATTTGATATTATTTTATATAATAAATTTTTTAATTATATATTTTATATTTAAATTATAATTTTTTGTTTATTTTAAAATAAAAGAATTTAATAAAAAAATATAAAAAAATTTGTATAACACATTATATATTTATTAATTTATAATTAAATTATTATTATTAAGATTTAGAATGTTTAAAATTATATATAAATTAAATTTAACTTTTATATTTATTTTTTATATAAAATTTATTTTAAAAGATAATCAAAATTTTTATTTTACATTTTCTATTTTTTTATCATATTAAAAATAAATATTATTTAAATTATAATTATTTTTAAATTAAATTAACTAATAAAAAATATAAATATATTTGTACAAATTCTTACATGAATATATTTATTTGTATTTAATTCTATACTCATCCTATTAAATGATATGTTTATGTTTATAAAGAAAAAGGGTAAAATAATTATTCAATTTGGCCCTTTCAAAACTCGAGAACAAACGGAGCATAAAATTTCAAATGGGAAGACAAGGGAATGGAATTCATTTCTATACTTGTACGTTAATAATGTAACCTTAATATTGCATATTAAATAGTTCAGATTGCCTACAAATAAAACACATATTAGATAGTATAAAAGCTAAACGAATTTTATTGGGCTTAATAACTAGATTATTTATACTTGGAAACAAGTTTCAGTTATTGTGCTATGGTTATTACGTGTAAAAGAAAGATTGAGGAAGTGGTCAGTTTCAAGTTCCCCCAAGTTGTGTCGTGTTTTGAAGGAGCTAAGATTTGGGAAATTGTGGTGGTGGGTAAACAGCAGAAGCACTCAATCTGCATAAATTGAGAACAGAAGATAAGAGAATAGAAAAGGGACTATGGGGAAGGCAAAAGAAGCGGTGGTGGTTGTGGGAGCCCTAGCATTTGTGTGGCTCGCTATTGAGATTGCTTTCAAACCTTTCCTTAACAAAACCCGTGCTTCCATCGACAAGTCCGACCCCAATCGTGACCCCGATGATGTTCCTGACGCTGCTGAGTCTAAGCCCACCGACGACGACGCCGGAGACGCCTGATCTCATTCATGTTGTCGGTGCTCTCTTCTTTATCATATTGTGAATTTCGTTATGTCTGAAACTTGTCCAAGTGGAATAACGTTAGCGTTTTTATTTTGTTGAAATTGTATATTGTGTCAGTCTTTTGTTTCTATTTCGTGGAATTATAGGACTGAATACCAGGTTGGTTGTTCTGTCCCTTTGTCGGTGGATATAAAACGACAATTGGTATTTTTGCCGTTTTAGCCATTGCTATGACATGCCTGTTTGCAGCTATTGATTGGAAGAACACTGGGATGTATATGTCTATCACCCTACTCGCAGTGAAAAAAATGAATAAGATTTTAGGGAAACATATGGTGTGGTATACTCAAAGCATGGAAACCTTCCAGTTGGAAGAGTGGTGCGGAATGTCTATTTTTTAATTAATTAAATATAGTTTGTTATTTAAAAAAATTCATTAATTTGTTTATAATTATACATAGTGTTATCAATTGGTGGAACAAGAAAAATGAGTATAATTCTAATTTGAAAATTAATTTAACAGTATTTTGTATGATTTAAAAATTAAAGGCGTACATTATAGACTCCTTTTGCCATGGGCCAGAAGATAAACACTCCTTTTTTTTTTTATGATTATAAAGAGATTTTGCTTAGGGTTTGACTAGTCATAAAATGAAATGTCATTTTTTTATACTTGTCAGAAGATTTGCATTCCTAAAGAACAAGGTGCTCCGCGCTTCATATATTTTGGTATGGTTCAATTGAATTGGCAACTTATTAACAATGTTGATATTTGGCGGATGGAATTTTTTTTCAGTTAAAATATCAATCAATATTACAATGTCCATATTCTTCGCCCAAAAGCAAACTCAATTATCTGGAAAAGCATATGCAAATCATGGGATTTCGTTTCATCTATACTATACCATGGAAAATAGCCATAATATCCAATTTTAGTAGGATGCAAATTCTTAGCTATGGCACGGTGATTTATCGCACAAACAAGTGCAATTTTCAGTCACATTTGATTATACAAAGCGTCTTGGAACTAGGAGATTTTGAAGCACTAGTTTTTCTCATGATGTTTGGGAGCACAATGCAGATATTCCTTGTTATGAAATTATATGTTGAGTTGGGTTAATTAGTAACAACAGATTCATGTGTGCCATGATGGGCTGAAAATAAATACAATGTGAAGCATCTAGATAGGGAATAAAAGGAAAAGATCATGCAAAAATTGACAGTGGAAAATATTGATGAACCCCGATTCCTCTCACTATCTCCTTTTCTTTCTCCAACTAAAATTTTCCTCTTTTCTGTATCTTTTTCATACTTTTTTTTCTTGTACTAAGCAAAGCTTTTTTAATTTGATAAATAAGAGCAACTTTTACAGGTTAGTAATCTAATTGGTTATTCGCTATTATTACATTGGTGCTTTTATTGGCTAATGAAATTTTATTTGAGGTTCTTGATGAGTTAGAAGTTTTGTTCAAACGCTTCTTCTAAATTGCTAAGAACCGAAATACTTCTGATATAACTCATTTGGAAGTTCTGCTCAAATCCACAACCCTATTTGGCCAATGTGGTTTATATGGATCAATGCTCAATCGTAAAAGAGTTTGGATGGATTTATAGTTACTAAAGGAGCTTGACTTTAGTGGCTTGACTTCTTCAAATCAACGAGACATAATAAAGTAGTCTTACACCTTTTGAGGAAGGCTTGTGCGAAGCTATGTTCCCTATATATAAATAAGGTAAATTCTACGGTGCTTTAGAAAATGAGTGAGTATTCTTTACTCTTGTATATGTAGAACAATCATAACCGTTGATTTTAGTGATATAATTAGTAGTATATTTAAAAAAAACGTAAATATCCTTTAATATTTTAGTATAATTTAAAGAGAGTATTCAATCTACTTTTAAGTTTAGGAACACTGTAGTAAACACTTACAAATAATATATACTCATGAAAGTATTTTGATTTTCATGAAAAGTTATTGGTCTAGCCAAGCATCAACATGAACCTTTGTTTTGGTCAAAGCCTAAAATTTTCATGAAATAGTTGTGGTTGATTCTACCAAAATTACATTTCAGACAAATTTTTTAAACTTCTTCATGGTGTCCCTCTTATTGTTGTTCCTAGACATCCCTATTGGGTGAACCAAAATAGAACTATTTTATGTTCTTTCTTCATTTGTTGTTCTATGGGTGTTAATTGTTGTTTAGGAACTGCTTTTCTTGCTTTGAGTTTTTGGAAATCATGGCTATCAATAAAACTGAAAGAGTGTCACCAAAATAAACATTTATATACATTGTTTAGCCACTTATTAACACTATAATTATTAATCAAATTGAATTTCCATCTTCCTCCACTATATTTTGTTGGCAATGCAACAAGTGATGATGCACTGCCATTAATTATTGTGCACTGTTCACACTAGTGGGATGAGCATTTTGTATCAACAATTAGGGGGAAATTGTTGCTCATGTCATTGTCAAATCTATCATAACTTTGTTGGCTTGTCTTTTTGTTGTATTGGACAACATATAAATTATTCTCATCGAAATTGCTAAAGAATGTGTAAGGAAATATAGAGAGGTTTATCATCTTGAAAAACATAGCTATAGTGCTTTTGACCTTAAGAACAAGGTCAATTTTAATGGAGGAGGTAATTAATATTATAAACCTACATGTTAAGGTGATCAATTTGTTATAACAGATATTGGTGGGTATAATGGTGAGGTGAAAATAAGCATACCACATGAAGCATCTAAAAGGAGGATAAAAGGAGAAGAGCATGCAAGAATTTAATGTGGAGAATATTAATAAACTTAAGACTCTTTTTTTTGTCTCTGTATCACTCTCTAACTAGAGTGCCTTCCTTTCTTCTTAATATTATTCTCATTCTCTTATTTCTTGTATTGAGCAAGGCTTGTTAGTTTGATAAATAAGAGTAGTTTTTTTACAAGTTAGTAATATAATAATTTATCCGCTACTTTCCCCCTCCTATTAATAACAAACAAATTTTGGTTGGTATTTTCCTCAAGATAATTTCATTTTGTTGAATACAAACGACTTAAAAATGAAATCTATGAATCACAAAATCATTGAGCTCTACACTAATACCACCCTAGAACGATGAGACTTACCACCCTTTACATTAGTGAGAAAGGGGTCAATTTTAATGGCAAGACCTCCACTACAACCGTTATATCTTTTATCACATCATCCCCAGCTTCATGTATCAAGGTGGTGACTTTACTTTGAGGAATGACATTAACAATAAGTATATATCCAACTCTAAGTTTGTGCATGAGAACTTAATGAAGAGGCACATGGACCCTAGTGTCTTGTTAATGGCAAATGTGGAACCTAACACAAACATATCTTGATTTTTGCATTTGCTTTGTGTTTTGCTTCATGATTGTTCTTTGTGAATTTCTTAGTGCATAGTTGATTTTTAAGTGGACATTATGATCATATTTAGTGTATTTGAACATTGTCTCAATGTGTGTTTGACTACTTATCTCTTGATATTAGCATTGTCTTTAGTTCTATTCCAATTTATTTTTTTTTTGGTTTAACTTTATCTTAGGAGTTAGTTCAAATCATTTTTTTCCCTAAGTTTTTTGCTCCTGTAGAGCTTAGTTGGGTTATGATTTATTTCTATCAAATTATTAAGCTTAGATGGTAACTTTTACTCTTGTAGTTAAACTTTTATCTTAATTGACATTGTTTACTCTCTCTTAAAATTGTTTGGTATCGCTTGACGCATGCAAACCTATAGATCCTTCTTGTATTTAGAGGGAATAACATCCTACACATATATCTACCATAATATCAAGGACTTGCTAACTAATTCTCAATTTATTTTTGTCAAAAAGAATGAAACTATATTTTTTTTTTCTTCTAATTTATTTTTGCCTTATTGTCCCACCTCAAAATTAACTAGCTAGCTTCTCATCGCATCACGTTGGTTTCTATTCTTAATGGTGATCATGGGTTGGCTTTAAAGCAAAATTTTAGTCTAAACTAATTAAAAGCGTTTGGTTTGAACTATTTTTTTTATTTTTTATTTTTTGTAATTTTACATTCAACTTAAACTAAAACCAACTAGATTAAATTTGGGTTTGTTTAGGTTGGGTTATCAGTTAATTGAAATTTATATTTCTTGAAAAAAAATCATTTCATCTGTAAAATTCGTCTGTAAAATTCGTCTGTAATTTGCCCGCCTTTTGGCGTGAAACATTATAGACAAGAATTACAAACGAATTTTTTTGTCTGTAATTTGAAAATAGGAGGGAATGTTATAGTGAAAAATTACAGACGAATTTTTCTATTTGTAAATATAGCCGTTTTAACCGACCTTTCAGGTGGTAAATTACAGACAGATTTTTTCATCTGTAAATGGAACTGACGAATTTACAGACAGAAAAATCTGTCTGTAAGGTGCCACCTGAAACGCACCGTTTCATTAAACTTATTACAGACGAATTTTTTCGTCTGTAATGATTGAAACCCATAAAACCGCGTCTCCCCTTCCCCTTCCTCATTTCTCAGAATTCTCTCTCTCGCTCCCCCTTCTCTCTCTAGAAGCTCAGTGTTTTGGCCTTTGCGAGTGATTGGAGCAACTATTTGAAAGTTTTTTTTGCATCATTGTATTCCTGGTACGATACTCTAACTTTTAATCAGTTTAGTTTTTTAATTTTTTATGTTTTTTAGAGACTTAAAATTTCTAAGATAGAGTTGTAGAATTGAAGATTGTATGACTGGGGGAAGGGCGTAGAGGTCCTTCTCCGAACCTGATTATTGTGTGTTGTAGGATTGTTTGTGTTTGTGAAGTTTGTAGAATATGCATGTTGTGGAGTTACAAGGGGATATGCTCTAGAACGGTTTAGGAGATGTGGAAGAACAAAGAAAGTGCATGGAAGAAGAAGTGAGCAAAGAAAATGGAGAAGAAGATAGAGAAGAAGGTGGCATCGAGAATGTAAAGGGAGGTCCAGCAGCAGATGAAGCAACGACATATGCAGATGCAGCAGATGCATGCTTATTTTGAGCTCATGAGAACAAGCAGCTCCACACCTCTTCCTCCTCCACCAGCTCCAGCACCGTTTTCACCTTCATACATCATTCCTCTACTGACTCTTCGTCTACTGATGATGATGCTCCTTGATGACTATACATATTATTCCTAATGAAGACTTGTATTTTATTTTTAAATGTATTTATTTAGATGCTTTTTTGTCTTTCTTTATAATAACATTTAAACTTTATATTTTATAAATCATTTTGGAATGTTTAGATGTCGAATCTATAGTTTTTATTTTGTTTATAAATTGTGATAATCAAGAACAGTAGGAAATTGCTATTTATATAAACAAAAAATATCAATAATAGTAAAATATATCATCGACGAATTACATATGAATTTTACTGTCTGTTTACAAACAGTAATCTATTTGTAATGGCAAAAACTGTCAAATCTGTCTGTAATTCTTTACCGATGAAGATATTACAGACGGTTTATGTCCGTCTGTAATGACAAAAATCATCTGTAATGCTCTAAAATTTCATCTGTAAATCTATCTGTATAAACAGACTTTTTAGTAGTGATAAATCATAAAAATGGAATATAAAATGTTCAAGTTAAATTGGATAAGATGAAATAAAATTTTATTTACTCGAGAGCTCCTCAAACTATATATATATATATATATATATATATATATATATATATATATTATAAAATCCAATAAAAACACCCAAATTAATCTATTTTTCAATATTTTAAATTAGTTAGATTTACAAGTTGCTTTCAACTATGTCCATCCTTAATTACTCCTCACCCACTGCGTTCAATAAACAATAGGCAAGGAAGCATGCAAAAGATATCTCACGGCACGTCCCTATCATTTTATTTGGAGGCAGCACGAAGTCAACTTTCAAAATGTGCCAGCTCTATATTTTCTTTAATAATTATTTACATTTATATTTTTCAATATATTTTTTATTATCTTTTTTATCACATTATTTATTTATCACATCCATTCTTATTACGTCTGAAGCATGAACCCTACTTCCTTTGCTTCTGGGATGTCATGCTAATTCAACCATCATGTCTCATCAAATCACCGGAAAGTAATATATCAATTATTGACGATTAAATTTTTAATAATAATAATAATAACAATTTATACTTTAATTCATAATAAGTAAATATATTTAATCATATTATTCTTGCTTTGGTTAAGACTAATGAGTAATGTCACATTTTTTTTTTCATAAACAAGAAGGGTCAAAGCTCCAAAACTACAAAAAAAAAACGTTAATTTTTTTTCATCATTTCAATAGTGAATTTACTTTTAATCCTTCATATTATAAGCATTTATCATTTTAATTATTAATTTTATAAAAAAATTATTTTAACTTTTAACTTCACAAATAATATTTATTTCAATTCTTTTTTTATATAAAGCAATACTAAAAAATAAAATAAAGTAAGTAGTTTTTAAAATATTAAAAAATAAGATAAATTTTTTAAAGAATAAATTAATCCATGTTCATAATTTAAAAGATTAAAATGGATATTTATTCTTCCAATAATATATGTAAACAAGTGACATTATGGTTTCGTCGGTAGAGAGTTTGGTTAGTCATAAATATGATCACAATGGCAGTCATAGATGACAGCTAAGGACCACTTCACTTTCCTCTTTACGTTCATAATTAATTGGTTCCTTGTTCTCTCCATTATTTGTGGTTTGAAAAACGTTTGAGGCACAATCTTTTGACTTTCATTTTATATTTTATTATTGTATGAAACTTTATATTAATTTTATTATATTAAATATTACGAGTCTACTATTTTATTAGTAGTAGAATTAACATAAAATTTCATCTAATAATAAAATTGTTAAAAAAATTGTGCTGATTACATTTCCTTTATAATTTATGTGCTAATATCGGCTCTTAAGAATTTTAGTCACTTTTGGTTTATTATTATTATTTAAAAAAATTAAAGATAAAATTTTATATGATATTATTTTCCTGAGACGAAAAAAAAAGTCAGATAATGAATTTTTTTAAAATTTTTTTATTTAATTTAAATATAATAGTTTTCTATAACTTTATCAGAATATACCTTTTATTATTATTATTATTATTATTATTATTATTATTATTACACTTTAGCATATTTTTAAGAAAAAAATTTATTTATTAATTATATAACTAATATGTCGATTAAATAATTATGAAAACCCTTAAAAATATTAATTTAGTATTGTAACTACTTTCTAGAATTTTTATTTGGTATCTATCATTTTAAGATTAAGAATTAATAAATATATAAATATTATTAGTTTCACTAAAATTACTTTATATTACATCCTTCTATATCTCTCTTTTTAATTTTTTTTTTAGTTAAGTACTCCTTTATGTTAAGTTAAGGATATGATAGGTAAAAGAAAATTAATTTATCGTTAACCTTAAAAAGAGAAAGACAAATAAAAGCAAATTTTTTTATCACATCTTGAACTAGCATGTAACGCACAAACACCCCACCCCCCAAACACAAACGTGCACTATTTAATATGATATTTACTATTATTTTTTATTTATTATAAGTATATAAAATATGTAGAAAACGAATAAAAAATACAATTGAAAATAATAATAATAATTAAAATTGTCTTTCAATAGATAAATATAATTTATTTTTTATAAAAGTGGACATATATATATAACAAGATAAATATGTACCGGTGTTTTAAAGATAGTAGTTAAGAAATTAAAAGTAATTGTTGTTGTGAAAAATCACTATTCACCTTTAACCTAATCTTTAGTAAAGAATTTATAATTAAAACTTAATTAGAATACACTGATAGATTAAAAATTTTCATATTATCATTAAATAATATGACAACAAAAATTTGTTGAAATTTATTATAATTAATTTAAAAGTTATATTTATTATTTAATTTAATTAATTAATAGAATAAAAATTTGTATATTAATAGTGTATCAAAATTAAGTTTATATTTATAGATTTACTAATCAACGGCCTTAAAATACGAATTAATAAGATATTGTAAAAAGGGGTCTCAGTGATTAATTTTTATAAAACATTATTTAAGAAATTAAAATATAAATATTATAAGAGATTATATTCAAATTAATTAAAAATTGAAATATAAAATATAAATAATATTTTGTATAAAATAATTTGATCAAATTTTAATCTCATTTTAAAAACTAATTAAATTTAATCCAAACTGAACTAGTGTATGTTAATTTTGCTCATACTTATATAATTATATATCAATAAATTTGCAATAAAATTATATTTTTCATAATTTTTTTTAAAAAATCATATAGCATATTATTTTGTATAGATATATTATATTATTTTAGTGTATTTATAAACATATTTATTTTAAATTAATTCAAAATTATTCTTCAATCTTGTATTGTTTTATATGTACATTCATTCACCATTGGTGTTTTGTAGTTTCACACTTGAGGTGTTACCAAGTGTTAAATTGGAAATAGCCCTTCTTCTAAATATTTTGCTGCTGAAATTTCGATTCAGCTAGAAATTATGTTTTGCTTCTACTAGCTTGGTCGACGAGTGTAAATTACAAGGTTGAAGAACCCATTACAACCACTCATCCCTGCAGCCTTAGCTTTTGCTTTCAACGTATCTTTATCTCGTCCCTACAACCCTTTATTCATGAGCATGGCAACAATTTAGTTTATAGTAGCAAAATAGAAACAGATAATTTATGCAAAACTTAATCTTTTTAAAGAGTGGCTAATACCCCGATATAAAAATAAATTAATAAACACTAACCTTGTGTTAAAAATATAGCACTTGATATTATGAATTTTGAATACAAAATTATTACATATAAAGTTTTATTATGTATCATCTTGCCATATGTTACAAAAATTTAATAATAATATTCTAAAGTTAGTTTTAAGCATTTAAGCATTAAATTTTTTTTTTATTATTTTATTTTATTATTTTTTCTTTTTATTTCATCGGACCAAACGGGCTACTGTAAGACTAATGAAGCTTAATCGACTTGAGAAGGATAAATCTATTATTTTGAAAATTAACAGTAAACTTGATTAATTTTGTTGCAACCAGACAATCATAACAGTACGGTGAAAAAATAAATGTATTTAAGAAAAATATCTTTTAAAAATAGAAATATTTTTCTAAAAATAAGAAGAGTTGCTACTATTTTAAGAAAATTTTTTGCCTATCAAAAAAAAAAAATTTTTTTTAAAAACTTTAAAATAATATGATCTTTGAAACAAAAAATGAGTTTGACAGTCATTTAGGTGTACAGAAGGTATTAGCACCCTACAACGTTCTTTTAAAAATAGTTACCTAAAATTAATTGTACAAATTTATTTTAATTTTTAAAAATATTTATTTAATCCCTAAACATTAATTATTTTTATTTTAGAAGAAGAAAAATTATTTATTGAAATGTTAACTAGATATCTTAAAAAAAGAAAAATTATTTTAAAAATTATTTTGACTTAACAGGTTTGATTCCCGCTCCTATGTATCCCAAGTGCAATGAAAAACTCAAAGCTACATAATTCTATCTAAAAATTACAAAGTTAATTGGCTAAACTTAAATTTAGTAAAGAAGATTTATTTAGAGATTAATTTATAAAATAATATTTAGGATATGAGATAATGCGGTTATACATGTATCCTACGAGAAATAATATGGAAGGTCAATGAAGATCATACAACCATATTGCAAATTATTAAAATATATTTTTATTTGTAAATGAAATATTTGAATTGATATTTTAAATTATAATTAATGTTGAAAGAGAATTTAAGATAACGTAAGTTATACATAAATCTCTTATAATTTATTAAATAATCGAAGGTAATGTAAATTACACATCAATATTGTAGAAATTTGTATAAATAAGTAAATAAATGTTTAATTATTTAATTTATCAAAATTAGAAGTATAACTTAAGAGATTTTAAAATATGAAATTAATTTTATTTTAACAAAAATAAATTTATTTGAATTGATTAAAGAAGATACTTATTTAACAAAAAGATTAAAAATTTTATTTGATAGATTTATATTATATAAAACCTAAAGTAACGTTGGTACACATAGATTTTTGACAATTTATAACACATAAAAGGTAAAATCGCTACACATTAGCATTATAAATTGCTTTGTTAATAAAATAATTTAGATTTAAATTAGTTGATTGATTTGTAAGTTAGTAATTACAAAAGGAATATATCTTAATTTATTATTAAAGTGGTTAACTAAATAATTAAAGATAATATATGATAAATTAATATTACATAAAGTCTTGGTAACGTAGATATACATAGACTTTATCAATTTATAATACATTACGATAGAGAAGTTATACACTAGTATTATAAATTGGTACAATTATATTATTTATTAATTGATTATACAAAAAAATAAGTAATTTATTATTCACAATATAAGAGAAAGTAATCACAAATATAAAATTAAATCATATCAATATTCTACAAATATACAATAAATGAAATAAAAGATAACAATATTAAAGAATAAATAATTCAATGATAATTAATATATAAACAATGAAATATAGAAAGAAAAAAAGAAGAAGAATTTATCGTTAATGTTAGAATGAGATAAATTAAAGAAATAACTCAAATATAATATTATAAAGTAAATGGTATCAAAAAATTAAAATAAATAAATAAATTAAAATAATAAAAAAAATATTTAAACTAGATTAACGTAACATAAAAAAAACAAAAAATAAAAATAAATAATAAGAATTCATTCATTAAATAAATTAATAATTATCATAATAATAAACAATAATAATGATGAATAAATAAATAAAACTGAAATAAGAAATTGTATGTTGAGCTAAATAATAATAATAAAAATAAAATTAAAAAAATAAATTCAGACTTAAAAATAATAAAAATATAAAAAGGGTAAAATGATCTAAAATTTAAAATCTTAAAATTTGAGAAGAAAGGACTTTATGGTTAGGGTGTGCTTTTCTCTAAGAAAAACAAAGAAGTTATGAAAGGATAGAGATAAGGTTAATAGAGGTCACGGTTTTGGATGGTGGAGGTTAGTGTGAGAAAAAAAAGGAAGAGAAAGAAAGAAAGATAGGGAAGAAGCTTCTATGGTGAGTTTAATGTTTATAGATGATGATGGATGGAGAGGTGGTAGAATTTATGTTTGAAGTGGTGGTTTGAAACTTTATTTTTTTTTGTTTGCCATGTAAGATTGATTTGATATATAAAATATTTATTCAAAATATAAATATGTATGAAGAAGAAAAAATGTATAAAATGCATGATAAAGCTTATTTGATGTTCTTGAATTTTTTTGCTTGCCTTTTGTTCTTTCTTCTTTTCACTAGCTCTCTTTTTTTCTATATTTTTCAGAAAATTCTCCTCCTCCCAAAATTCTTGAACCCCTTTCTCATGGTTTCTCTCCCTTTTTATTGTTAAGGTTTTCATAAAATGTCAAAAATTTAAAAATTTTCCTTTTTTATGTATAAAGTAACATTTTTGTTTAAGAGTTTGATTATTTGTCATATTCTATTTTTCTTTTAAAAAATAATTTTGAAATTTTTCTATTTTTAAGATAAATTTTTATTTTTTTTCTTAAAATCTTTTGTTTTTATTCTCTTTTTGTAATATTAAAATTTAATTTTTTTTAAAATCAATATTTTAGTGTTCACAAATCTTTTAAAGGTCATAAATCGATCAAAAAACTTTGATTTAAAAATTATTAGATAACTAATAAAATTTAAAAATATATTTTTTAAATAAATAAATATATATATATATTTTATGACTTTAATTAAATGAAACATAACTTCAACTTGTTTACTCATCTTAGTCTAATTTACATTTCAAAATAAATTATGTGACTTGAAAACATTTGACTTATTCATTTAATTTTATATTATTTTTTGACTAAAAATTAAAAGTTTTGTTAGCTTCAACCCTTAGGGTTGAGAATAAACAGGCTTAATAAATTTTTTAATAATTATTTACTAAAATAAAATTAAAAACAAATATATTTTTTGTCTGTAGACTATGTTTTATATTTAAGTGAGACAAATTTATTTTTTTATTTTTAATTTACTCATTTTGTCTAAAATAGTGACAAAATCAGTCAAAACGTGTCACGTGTTTCGTATACAATAGAGACGAAAAAGTAAAATAAAAATTTGAATTTAAGTTTGCAATTCTACGGACACACGTGAGCCAATCAGGTATGAGAGAGAAAAATAAATGAATTTTTATAGTGAGAAGAGAGAAAAAAAAAAGATTTGTACTGTGTGAAAGGTGTAAAGTCGTAAGAAGATAATAAATAAGATTGGTGGTAGGGAGAGAGAAAAATAAGTAAATTATATTAGTGAAATTTTTTTTGTATACGAAACACATAATATGTGTCAAGTTCTGACTGATTTTGTCTCTATTTTAGATGAAATGAGTAAATTAGAAATAAAAAAATTATTTTTATCTCGTTTAAATATGAAACATAATTTGACGTGACAAAAATTTATCCCAGACAGGAAATATGTGTAATTTTAATTTTATTTTAGTAAATAGTTATTAAAAAATATTAAAAAAATTATTAAGCCGAATAAACAACTAATAATAGTAAAATTTTATTAAAAAAAGAAGTATTTATTGTATTTTTATAACTTTAATATAATAATTATGTATTTTTTTATTTATAAATGCTTAAACTCAGTCCTTAAAACTGAGATTAACAAAATCTAAAATTAAAATAATGAAATTGATTTAATTTGTATATTTCTTTTTATAATCACAAAATAAAACTACCTCCGACCTAAGATATTAAAAACCAGAACCCTAATAAAGGCAATAAGAAGCCAAGAAAAATGCAGCTAAAAGATAATTTTATGCGAATAATATTAATATAGATAAATATATTAAATATGAGTTAATTAATTTAAAAAAATAAAATTGATGGGAATGAATATGGAGCCCTGTTCACGGCAGTGACAAACCACGTGAGATGGGAAAGAGACACACACGTTTTAATTTTTGTTTTTCGGAAGGTGACAAATGGATATTTGCTTTAGGCGAGACAAAATAGATTTTTCGATTGATGGCTGAAAAAGAAAAAACAAAACACAAACAAACAAGTCAAAGATATAGTTTTATTATTATTACTTACTCACCGACACGTGGCACAATTTAAGTGGTTGATCGAAGGAGCAGTTTACGGCGTTGAGGTGGGAGACGGAGTACTAAATCGCTAACCCCTCAGATCCCAAACCGTGTCTAAGGTTGCCAACAACACTAAATCCCTCCTCAAACTCAACTCAAACTCAAACCCAAAAACTCAATTCCTCTTGCTTCAAATCTTGCTTTTTACTTTCACTTTCTCTTGCTGTTTCACCTTACTCATGCTCTTCATCTCTATTATTTGAGGTCACAACCCTCTCTCTACTCTATTTTATTTGCTATGCAATTTCTGGATGTTTCAGCTTAAGGGTTTTTAAATTTTGCTTTAATCATGTGAAGTGTTACATGTTATTGGTGGCAATTTGGCATTATGAAACAAATAGTGTCTCCTCCTTGGAATTCTCGATTGGGTGTGGAATGGACTAATTGGGTTGTGTTCAATGTATGAGTTCTCCTTGGAAATCTGCATAATTGTTATGTGGATTGGACTTCTTTAATTATTGTAACATGTATATCAGTCTGCTTAGGAATAGGATATTTAACTCAGTTTATTGTTATGGAAGGTTCCTCTTGTTTTGTATTATGCTTCATTTGTAATTTCTAGTATCCTAAATGATAGGGCAACGTTTTTAGAGTTTCTGGGAAGCTTACCTCTTGAGGGGTGAGTACTGGATTAGTGACCATTACCTGGCTGTATTGAGAATTTAGTACTGCTGCAGTGCTTAATATTGTTGTCCACTTAATTACAAAAGAACGGGTCACTGTAGTAATTTGATGGCTTTTTATATGTATAGGAACAAGTTCTAGAAGAGGTTTGTTTAGTTGTCAATAATAAGCGATTTGATAGCAATTTCCTAATTTTTGTTTTTGTATTTAGAATACATGTCACCGCTTGCTGACATTCTCCTGAGTTGCAGCATAGGATTAGAACTGCATTTCGACCTTCTATTTCACGACTGAGTTTTTCAGATTACCAACATTTTGAGTTTTCCTTGCTATTTCAGAAAGTTTGGCAGATTCTAAGTCTCCCATAAGAAATCAATGAAATCAAAATTAGTGTATTAGTTATTTCAATTTGATAAGTCATCCTGTGTAGCCCCTTTCCCTTGCAGGCCTTTTGGCTATGAATAGTTATGTAGTTATCTACTAGGTAGGGCTAAGAAATTACTTAGAAGACCCCTACTAGCTTACCTTTTTCCGAGGGCTTTCCTTGTCTTAAACTTATTTGTTCTTACGAGGTTACCTCACACCTTTTGGGATATTGTTTTAAAAGTTAAATGAAAAAACAATAGCACCAGTTGGTTGTTGAATTTGTGTTTGAATTCTGATTAAGGTCTTGGACTCTGAATTGATTTAATACCAATGCTTTAATTTCTGAGTATATACACAAATCCAGTTTCTCTTGACTCCATCAATCTTGATCTTTTTGTTAAACAAAGTTGTATTGTTAAATTTGTCTTTTAGGCAGCTACAAGAGTTGAACTAGGTGGGGATGTTTCATGCTTCTTCACGTTATTATATTGTATGTTAGTATCAGTATTTATGAATGGTCCCCCCCTCCCCCCAGTGTTCATGAATCATAGATTGTGTTTGAAATATTGAGCCTGAAACTGAGGGAAGGTAGATTGGAATTTGGAAATATGGTGTTCCTACCTTCCTTTCTGGGTTGTATGGTTTTTATACCTTAAACTGTTGAAAACCATGATAGCGTATGTCTATCTATGCTCATGCTACTATATTACTTTGATGTTGAACAACCAGAAATGAACTTGGCATTTTAAAAGTGGTTCATTTTAATGTAAAGGAGCATTGTGCAGTTTTGAAACATGGCGATGAAGCAAGCATAGCTTTATGCATTGTTTTCGCCATAATCAATCTTTGGATTGAGGATGGCAGTTTGGATAACTAAAACGTTTTTTATTGTCCTGGAGATCACTTTGACACACTTCATATTTTTGTGTTGGGCCATTGGCAAAACATTTACATGCCTCATTATTGTCTAATTTCTTAAAAAAGTTGCTCTATTTTTACTTTCTGGTGTTCAAAGGAATGCAGGTTTCTTCATTTGTTTTTTTTTTAATTTTATTTAAATTATGTTCATTTGGCAGTTAAAAGATTATCGCCATGTCAATTGCACCAGTTGATAGTATCCCCTCATTAAGCAGTGATCTCTTCTATGACATATTACGCCGACTTGATGGTGCAACATTGGCCAGTGCAGCGTGTACTTGTGCAGCATTGTGTTCCATCTCAAAAGAGGAAAGTTTATGGGAGAACGTATGTTCATCTATGTGGCCTTCAACCAACAGAGAAGATGTCAAAAGTTTAATCTCTTCTGTTGGTGGATTTAGAAAATTCTATGCAGACTGTTTTCCGCTTATTGTAAACAAGGAGGTTGTAGAGTATCAACAGAACAACCAACATGAGGAGTACCCTGACAATTGGACTGAAGCTGAATATTATGGGGACACAAGTGAATCTGAAAGCATCTCTCCATCAGATTTTGTTTCTATTGTAGATATTAGGTTCAAGGAGAAGACAATCTGTTCCAAAGTTCTCTGGGGAATTCCAAATGCAAATGGCTATGATAGTTGGTTCTATAACTGCCCTTTTCGGATCGATATTCTCACCTGTGCGGATAGAGATGACAACAATGATGGAGTGGTTAACCTTTCTGTATCTGATGGTCTGCCACCAATTACATCCTTGGAGAGGGAAAGGAAAGATGGTAAGCTGTGGCGCGAGCTCCGTGAAGGGCTCCAGCTTAGTTGGATTATAGTAAACCGGAAAATAAAACAAGCCGCGAATCTTGCTAGCTGGAGCCCTCTTGGTGGTCAAAGACATTGGCCAACAGATAAGGATTTTGTTATTCGCTTTGGATCAGTTCTACCTGCCAAGGACATTCTTCCTTGTCAGGTAGTGGAATGTATCCTTATTATGAAGTTTCGAGTTGTTCACACCGAAGAAGATGGGTTTCAAACAACTCTTAAATTAACAGAGCTGAGCATGCAGTTGGAAGACATGGAAGGTGCTCATCTTAATGGAAGAAACAGTTTGCAAATACTTAAGGAAGCACTTAGCAGCCGAAGGAGCAAAAATTATGGTGAAGTACTTGAGTCTTGTCACATGTATTCAAAAGTACAGAATGAATTGAAAGAGGAGAAGATGAGAAACGAAAGTAGGTTGGATAGACTTTGCATTTTAAGTGGCATTGCCGCATTTATGACATTCTGGTATTGCGTTTTATGAAATGGTAGCGTGTAGTAATTTAGTGGAATAAGCTAATGTTGCTCTAACAAATGTTAGACCTTGGCACTCCCATGTAAGATATGATTTTGCTTATCCTAATAAAGAAATCAATTAACTAAGAGTTAAAATTCCCGAAGATTCATTTTACTAACTTTATTAATCTTCCAGTAAATATATTCCTAATTGGGTAAAAATATTATTTTTTCACTTATATTTTCCTCCCCGGAGTTATGAAGTTTGGTAATCATCGTTTTATCATGATAATTTGCTCCAACATTAAATGTTGATATTTTATTGAGGTAAAGTTTTATTTTTAATTATAGAATAACATCACAAGCACTTAAAAAACTGTTTGTGTAATTCTTTAAGCATTTTTTATATTATTTGTAATTAAAATTGAAGTTTTACTTTGTTAAAAAGTCAACATCTAAGATTACTGTAGATTTATGAAATTTGATTCTAATTTTAATTAAAATAACATTACAAATAAATAAATAACTGCATATAAATTTTGTATTATTCAAAAGTAAAGCAAATATAGTCACTTCTTGTTAAATAATTTTTATATAACATTCTCTCTTTTATAAATTAAGTTAATAATAATCATCATATTTAATAATAATAATTAAAAAAAACCATAAATGAGCACTGAACATTTCAACAAAAGTGTTTCAAATGTTCAACCTGATTCTTGGACTCTTCGTTTCGTGCGTCCCATCCTTAACGCCTTCATAGTCATTAGATTTGGTGGATTTTTTTTATTTTTTGGTTAAAATTCTGTGTCAGACTGTCAGGTATTCAGATTGAAGAGTCTAATTTTGGCTGCATTTATCATAATAATTAAAACCATGGTACATAAAAACATGTGGAAATCGAAACTCTTAGGTTTGGCATGTCGGTGGTACAAGAATTTCCAGTCAACAATTTCTCCGACGCAAAGAGAGTGTCATCTCAATTTCTGATGGAGCCATGGTCCTTCCCACGATCGACGGAAATTACTCTGACATCAAGTTTTGTTTTAATGGGCTAATTGGCTTTAAGATTAGGGGTGCCACCACTGTTTGAAACTCGAAAGTCGGCAAGATTGAAACGTAAGAGTGAAGAGAACGGAGGCTGTTTGTTTTCCACTAGATTGAACGCAGACTTTTGAAAAAAATATGCTTATAAATAAACTTTGTTTTTAATATGTACACAAGAACACATATTAAGAAATAAATAATAATAATTTTTTATTAAAATTTATGTCATTTAATGTTATAATATATTGAATTATATAATATATTTACATAACGAAAACTAATTTCACATATTTTTTATTGTATGTCCCTAGACCAATGTCTATTAAAAAAATTAATAAATAAACGAAGACGAGTTGCAAAGTATATTGGATGGCTGTGGTTTTTAGTTTTCAAGTTCTCAACATTAACCAATCAGGCCCGAGCATGGCCATGTAATTCATTAGGCCATTGAGACTAATGCTTTGTGCCTTGGATTTTTAATTGGTAGGATTGTTTAAATGTTTAATAAATGATAATAATATTATATAAAGTTATAAAGAGCTGAATTTATATCACCAAACACTTGATAGCAATCAGATTGTTGTAAAATATTAATTATCAAATTTCGATGTTGTTAACAGTGATTTTTTTACTATTTAAATCGCACAAATTACATATGTTTTCATAAAATTTTCTAAAACTAAAACTCTCTTTTTATCTTTTTTTTTCTTTTAATGACCATATTTTTTTAAGAAAATCTAAAAATGCATATTTATATTAAATTATTAGAGTAGATAATTGTTCATCATTTAATTTTCATGTTTTTTGAGCTTTAATAATAACTGAAACGATAGTTAGATAGTTGTTCTTTTAAATCAATAACAGCTGAATTTTAAGAAATAATAAAATAATCGAATTATAGACAAATTTAAGGTATCTCAACAAGATATCTAGAGCATAATGATCATGTATACACGTATTCACGGGGGCTGAAATTACAAACATAGAAGAATTAGTTTAACGTTAACCCAGTCAATGCTCTATAAATATGATTTAATTATAGATGGAAAGAGCATAATTCTAATAATTGAATGGAAAAGACATGACTTGTGAATAGAAATTTCTCAAGTTTTAGTACTAACGAAAGTAATTATACGTATTCATCTTTCCTGTACACATATAATAATAATTAATGTATCACAAATAGCTCAGAACGAGAGAAATAATGTTAAATATCATTCTCATACGTCGTTGTTAATGTAGAAATAATGTTATCTGCATTGGCTAGAAAGATGAACCATACATTACTCCTTCCTCGAAAATAAGAAGTGGAAACAAATATGGGTGTGATATGGGATTTCAATCCATGTCTAAGATATGCTTCTTGGCCTAAAATCTAAATCTGGTCGAGTTTATGGGTCGAAAGTGGGAAGCATGATATAGCCCCAAAAGGCCTAAAGTCAAAATCAGCCATGGACACTAACATGACACATGTGCCTCCACCTCTTTTTAGTCATTTTTTCACCCACTTTGTCTAATAATATTAATAATGATAACCTTCAGTTTCAATTAATAATTTTGTTGTTGAGGGGATAAGCAAATACATTTTCTTCGACTAATCTTTTTATAAACGAATTCAAGTTTTGTAGAATATTAATTAGCACTAATTTATACAATTACGTGATTTCTTCGTTGAATTGAATATCGATAAAATATTTGTCAAGCTGAATATTTAAATGCGTATGACATGATTTCAATGTTTCATGAATGCTAATATCAATGTATTCGCGTTATTCAGAATTTATACCTTATCATCATGATGATGTGTTGAGGGATGTATATAGCCAATCAGTGAGGGGGAATAAGAAAAGCTAATTAGAAAGAAGAAAGAAAAAGACATGTAGGCTGGTATACAAGTTTAAGCTTTTTAAATTGGGCTAATGATGAAGGGTTTATAAAATTTATATTATATAAGCTGAAGTTTTTTGTTCTACTATTGTAGTTTAAAAAACTTGTCACTACACTAGTTTCCTTATTGTAGCTTACTTTATTATATATTTATGAGTTTTAACTCTTAAAAATAAAGCATTTTATGAACTCTTTTAGTCTCATGCAATATTAGGTCACTATTATAATACTATATTTCAAAAAATTTAGTTTATAGTTATTACCCTTAGTCTATTAATAAGTTTATGATTAAACTTATAAAATTTGAACTTCTTGTATTATCTAAACAAATTACCTATTTTATTTTGGACTTGGGTGTGCCAAATATTTCTTTTTTCATCATCAACTGGAAATAAGATCTAAAAACAGAAACTAATTAATCATGCCAAAAATAAAAATCACTATTAGGTCAAAAATAATTTACTAAATAATTGTAAATTACTTTCAACACAAAATAATTTAATCTAAACAAAGTTAACTATTACCATTACGGTATTCGACCGTTCCCATTTGCAGGATCACTGTTTTCGTCTGCACCCTGATATCAAAATGATTGAGAACATATGAACAAATATAAATATACCCGTGATTTGACATGCAGCGTAATTTGCTAAAAAGATATTAGGTCATTTGCTACGTTGATTGTGAAGAAGGGGTGCTTAATTATAATGGACCATTTTCTCAATCAGCATTTTAAGGGAAATGTAAAATCAATCCATTTTCGGGGGAAAAGAATATAAAAAATTCAATGCATACATGTTCTGGGGTCCACTACTACGAAATGCAGCAATATTATTCTACCATCACATTATTATAAATTTGTAATAGATGCATACACTCCACCTTTTGTGCTAATCCATTCCATACGATTTCACATATTTGTATATGTCTTTTTAAATAACATTTACATTAAAGAAAGAAATAAAAAAAATATGAACTAAAATAAACAATGTCACATAAAAAGATAAAACAATAACTTCATAATTAAGATTGAAAGCAGAAGAAAACCTTCTGTGAAACTAAATAGTCCTTAGGTGAGGATTGGGTAAACTCTAATCCTAACATTTTAATTTATTAATTTTTTCTACATACTTATACGTTGATATATAGACTTGTAAAATACAAAATATTTTATTCAATTATTGTATATTGACATATAATTTGTATTTAAAAAAGTAATTTACTCAATTGTTGTTATGTGAATTTCATTCTTTCTGCTTAATTAATGTTTCAAGTGACAATGAGTTAAAGTAATTAATACTTGGATGATAAGTCTTGATAAGCTTGTCAGAAGTTTATCTTCAATTATTCTCAGTAGATGAAGAAACTAATTTAACTTGCTATGATGAGAAAGGGGACCTATACACAATCAACGACCTAATTGAAATAGAAACGTAGAATACTTTAGCAGTCTAGTGAAAACGATAGAATCATAATTAAAACTACTCCTTACCCTGTCTGTTGTGCTATCTAACCTCACTTTTCTTGGATGCCTATGCGATGAAATAAAATATCAATCAAGTGAGAAAGAAAATAAAGATGGATGGACGTGCAACGTTCTATAGGAAAATAAATTCAACAAGCAACTATAAAGTTGGCAGGTCTATTAGAATGAATAGTGCTTAATGACCAACTTTCTTAATAAGCAATTATGTGAAATGGAAATTAATTCAAATTTGTTACTGTGATGTGAGTTCGTGTATGTGGATGAGTTCTGATTGAAAATTAAAAAAATTAAGGATAAGCTTGTGCTTTACGATCCCTTTTAATTCAATATTCCTGTTTAATTTGAGTTTTTAAGTTTGAACTTCTTCGTGGCTGCAACGACAGCATACAAATTTTGTGTATGCGTTTGCGCATTCAAATTCTCTCCCGTAACTGAACGTCTTGTTAAGTTGATTTTGTATTTTTGTTTAAGCTAAATTTTTTTGTTTAAACAAAAATATAAAATTTTACTTAACTGAACTCAGATCGCGTCAAAATGGGAGAGAATCCCGTTCCATGCGTTTGCTTAACTCTTGCATGCCTCTAATCTCAACGCATGTCTACTTGCAGAGAGGGTTAGATTGGCTAAAGACTGGTGATGGGTTCAGATATATTGAATGTTTTTCCACCCAACTAGCTAATTGTGTCCATGCCTCAACTATTAAAAACGAAAGAACATACAAAATTGTTTATAATACAATTTAAATTCAAAATTACAGTATATTTAATTATCAGAATTATAAAAAAACAATTTTTTTGTTCGATTGTCGAAATTGAAATCACGGTATATTTATCAAATGAACAAAGTTGAGTGAGATACTGTGTGTTTTAAACTAATTGTTTTTCAACTGTACTTTTTACTTCTTGTTTTTTCGACAACCATGGTCTTGTTTACATGGGGTCCAAAATTACGTCTGAAGAAAAAAAGGAATATTTCCATTTTGGTAAAAGTGTATCAGGTTTTGTTATTTTTGCAGCTGTGATGACTCGAATCTTTTATGTAAATGGACACTTATTTGGCTGAATTAGACATACAACGTTTCGAAGGGAGATTATTTTTTATTAAATATTTTTTTAATAAAATATACTATTTAGGAATCCTTAAATTTAATTTTAAAAATAAAGTTAACAAAATCCTGAAAAAACCGTGTGAAAACATCAAACATGCCATTTATGTAAAAATCAATGTTTAATAATAATTTTTTAAAACACACTCTGTAATACATTTTTTTGTAATTGATCAATTGAAAAAATTAAAAATAATAAATTTATGATTTCACTTTTTAAAACACCAATGAATTATATAAAACATATTAAAAATATTTTTATAAAATTTATATGTCAAAAATAGATGAAAGAATCCAAGAGCAGGGAACAAAGCATCCAAAACCTAGTGGGCTATTCTGATATGGTGGCATAATTAGACAGGCTGGATTGGAGGCCTTTGCATGAGCTCCATCACCATTGGAGACCACACAGGCCAGGCCACCAAAAAATGAAAAAAAGTATGATTAATTATTTTCATTCAGTTTTTTAAATATCAGATATGACATTTTTATATATTTTAAATTGAAAATTCGAATTAAGGCATATAAATTTCAAATATTTTTTAAAATTTATTTGAATTAATTAACATGTGTTTTCATGATTTATTTTTAAAAACTGACTTTTTTATATATATATTAGCCAAAATTTTAAATATACGCGGATGACCTTATTCTCTCAACATGAATAAGTTCAAGATATAGTGTTTAATAATATGACCCAGGTTCATTAAACTTTTAAAGAAATTTTTATAAAAAAATTAGTATAAAAAAATAAAATTTTTCTCATAAATTATAAATAATTTACGTTTTTATATATTTTTAAAAAAACTTGAGAACATAATTTTTTAAACTTATGAAAAATTTATTATTATTATTTTTTTATAAAAATTTATGAAAACTGAACTTGTGTGTTAACAGTTATATAATGACAATTTTTGTTGTACAAGAGGGAAACAGCCCCACATAAAAAACCTAGCTACAGATTAAATGAGGGAGCGAGGTGGAAGCAACATCTTTCCGAAGGTGGAGAAGACATTTTTGAGGAGAAAATGGAAGAAAGTGGGGACCCAAGCTAGTTTGCAGTTGCAGAGTGTGATGAATTTTTCAATATCAGCTACAATTAACTTCACAAAAGAGACCCTCTTGCATCTATTGCGAAGCTCTGAAATAAGATTTAGAAGAAGGAAACATACATGGATTCATTTAAAATAATTTGAAACAAAAATTACCAAATTTATAAGTTGTTTTCATATACTGCTCATAAACTATTCTATGCGATTATTAAATCTAAAAACTATGTTACTTATCAACATTGATGAGAATAACATTTAATTGGATAAATTTATGAATAAGTATTTATAAAAATTAAATATGAAATTTTTTTATAAATTAAATTAACTTTTATTTTTTAAAACTTTATTATTTAACTTTTCTAAAACATAGGAATACAATTTACTTTAATTTATGACAAAATTTTTATTATTTTCTATATTATTTTTTTCTCCAATAAAACTTTATCCAAAAACTTACCCCAATTGAGTCTAAATCCAATCAGTAACTTACCGGGCACATCAACATTAACCTTAATACAACTCGAAAGTGGAGGTAGCATGCAAGCTAACATTCAGATGCTATTTCGATTTAGGGAACGAACTCCCTTAATCATTTAAGAAGAGATTATATAAAACATATGTTTAGACTGCTCTGTACAATAAAGACGTTTGATTAATTTTTTTTTCTTGAAAATTTACTTCATTTTATTTTTTAAAATCATTTTGACTCTTCAAATTTTGTTAACTCAGCTCTCAAAATAGGTGTAATATATTTTGGAGTACTTATGTTTAGATTTAGATTCTTTATATTATTAAGCAAACTGATATGATAATGTTAAAAAAAATACAATTTTTATTAACTTTTATTAATAGAGTTTACAATCAGTTAAAATGAATCTTTGATAAAATAAAAATGTATATTTAGACTTCCTTTTTTTAAGAGTTAAGTTGAAGGGGGTCAAATTTGAGATTAGAAGAGAGGATAATGAAATGGTTGCACGTCTAATAGATAGCATGATTATTGCAGATAAACAAATTGCCGCCCTTTCCCCAAAATATAAGGAAAATAGCAATCCTCACTGTTGGTGGCTATCCCCAAACCCCTCTCCAAAACCTTCCAATCACTACCTTAAAAAAATAACCTTTTAAACTCATTGTTCCACACCCTCCACTCATACACACTTTCTCTTTCATCTTCCCTTTCATTTTCTTGTTTTCTACCTGTTACCTGCTAAAAGAAATTAAAAAATAAAAAGAAAAATGCACAGTGCTTTGCTTCTCTGCCATTAATGCTCTTTTTTTTGGCTCTGGACCCCACCTCTCTCTCTTCCTCATCCTCTGTTTGTCACAGCCCCACCTCTTTTAAACCTTCACCTTGGACTAATGCTACTACTACTTTCAGTTCAGCATCCACGAATGATTGAATGAGTTTTTATGTTTCATTGTTTTGTTCCTAACCAACGAGATGAGCAAGAGCGCAGCTCCGAAGGACTCAAACGACGCCGTTACCCACTTCGATTTTTTCAAGAAATTTAAGCGCTTTAGCCCTCTCGAGTCTTCTCTGGGCATCGTTGGCTTCTTCTTCGTTGCTGCTCTCTTCATTGGTTGCTTCTTCTACTTGGATTACGAAGGGTTGCGCTCTAGAGGCACCACTCTCCTTGGCTTGCATTTTTCTTCATCATCTTCGTCTTCTTCTTCTGTGTCTGCTTCTGCCTCTCCTGTCGTTGGGAATGTCCCGGTTCAGTTTCTGAGTCAAGATGGTG
Organism: Abrus precatorius; assembly: GCF_003935025.1. Classification (NCBI taxonomy): domain Eukaryota; kingdom Viridiplantae; phylum Streptophyta; class Magnoliopsida; order Fabales; family Fabaceae; genus Abrus; species Abrus precatorius. The sequence continues at coordinate 9,082,810 of NW_020874373.1, read as the reverse complement.
ATAAATGTGATGTGTTTGATGGGAATTGGGTTTGGGATGAAGCATATCCCCTTTACCATTCCTCAAATTGTTCCTTCTTGGATCAAGGTTTTCGATGCTCTGAGAATGGGAGGCCTGATACCTTCTACACAAAGTGGCGATGGCAACCCAAAGGTTGCAACTTGCCCAGGTGCCCATCAACCCCATCTTTTCGATTTTTTGGTTTGATTTGTTGTTTTGGTGTTAGCGTTTTGATTTTGGTTTGGTTGGTAGAAGATAGTGCTGGGGAAAAAAAAATTAAGACAAAAAAAAAGAGTCTTCTTTCGTTGGGTATTGGGGTTTGTGTTGTTTCTCTGAGCACAAAATGGTTTTAAAATTTTGTCTTGCTTGTAGTTGGTTGCTTATGGGATCGCCTTTCATATGTTGATGTGTGTTTTATATGTGCCCCTAAATCAATTTATTTTGATGGAGTACCCTTTTCGTTTAACTTGTGATTAACAGTGGGGGTACTTCGTATGGATTGGTATGAAGGGAGTGTTTGTTCTTTTTTGGATTGTTGAATAGAGAAAAATAAAGATGTTGGTATGAAGGGCGCTTCTGTTATTGGTTTTTTACTGGTGATGATGATACCTAAATTGTCACTGTCAAGCGTTGCTAGTTTCATTTGTCATTACCTGCTTATCCATAAATTTGGCGTATGGCTCAAGATCAACAACCACTCTGAGTGTCTATTTTTCTTCTTTCAAAAGGAAGGGGAAAAAAACCATTTTTGATTTGGGGGCAAGCTGTTTTGGTGTTTCCTGCTCTTAAATGGATACTATGTTTAGTTGTCTTAGGGAGCATCTTGCTTGTGCATACAATACTATGTTTAGTTGTTCTTTTAGGTCGGTTGTGGGAATGACATGTGATGTGGGGCTTTTACTCTTGTAACAGATTTGATGCAAATAAGATGTTGGAAAAGCTGCGGAACAAGCGGCTAGTTTTTGTTGGTGATTCGATTGGAAGGAACCAGTGGGAATCGCTCCTTTGTATGCTCTCTTCTGCAGTTGCAAACAAGACTAGTGTCTATGAGGTTAATGGGAGCCCAATTACAAAGCACACAGGCTTCTTGGCATTCAAGTTTGAAGATTTCAACTGCATCATTGAATACTACAGATCACCATATCTAGTAGTGCAAGGACGGCCTCCTCCTGGAGCACCTGAAGGGGTAAAAATGAGTTTAAGAGTGGATCATATAGACTGGACTTCTCATCGCTGGAGAGATGCAGATGTATTGGTTCTCAATGCTGGACATTGGTGGAATTACGAGAAAACTGTCAAAATGTAAGGACTTTTTTTTTATCTGTTATTCTGATGGGCTGGATTGTTATTCTTAATAATTCAATCTTTGAGTGCCACCTAGTTTTGGCTTTTTAACAAGGACATTTGAAAGAAGGCACTAACCATGTGATATTGATATGGTTTATGCAAATGAAATAAGTTTTCTAGTGCATATTTGAACTAGTTTATTTGTGGGAAATAATTGCATTGTTTTTGGTAGCTTCCCGGAGATCTTTAAAAAAAAATATTTTCTTGAAAAAAATATTTGTCAAACATGGTGACTGAGAATCTCTTGTGATAGATCGATATTATTTCCTCTTCAGTCTTAGCATAGACCACTGCAAGAGCCGGACCAATTTTTAGCAAGAAGAAGGAATGGATTTATATACAGGCTGAGATATACTCGTTTATTTTGTATATTTACTGGCAACTATTTTCATTGCAAAATGAAAGCTTTTATAAAGGGAGTGGGTTCTCTTTTGGTACAAATGTTTTGTAGTAAGGTTTTATATTCAGATATTTGTGATTATTTATTCTCTGTTTATCTCCATGCTATAAAAAAGCTTGGGCATAGACTAAATTACTTTGTTAATAACAATATGTGTACTCTTTATGTGGTTAAGCAATCAATATTGAGGTTGTTATTATATGGACTTTGATCTTGGGTTCAATTCATTACTTAGGGGTTGTTACTTCCAAGTAGGAGAGGAAGTGAAGATGAACATGACTACAGAAGAGGCATTCAGAAAATCAGTAGAGACAGTAATTGATTGGATTGCCAGTGAAGTTAACATGAACAAAACTTATGTCCTTTTCCGAACTTATGCTCCTGTCCATTTCAGGTTTGGTTCATGTCTAGCTAATCTGGTTTTACCATTAATTTCTGTATGTTTCCTTTTTCGAACAAACTGTCAAAACCTTTTTGTAACGACTTTTTCTGTATCTGTAATGATTAAATGACTGCTAACATATGAAAGAAGGTAAGAATGAGTTGTAACACATTTGGTGGATGTAGCAGGGGTGGTAACTGGAATACTGGTGGTGGTTGTCACATGGAAACACTACCTGATTTAGGCTCCTTGCCAGCATTATCTGACATCCACTTCAGAACCATCTTTGATGTCTTGTCAGAACGCACGACTAAATCAGAAGTCTTGAATTTGGACCTGCTTAATATCACCCAAATGTCATTGCGCAGAAAAGATGGCCATGCATCTATTTACTATCTTGGACCAGATGGCGCAGCCCCTATGCAGCGGCAAGACTGTAGCCATTGGTGCCTACCTGGTGTTCCTGATTCATGGAATGAGATTCTTTATGCACTTCTTCTTAAACGGGAGGAGCTTTACGAGCGGAATACTACAGAAGTTTCTCAAGTTCCGCTATAATAGGTCTACACAGTTTGCAGAGAACGTTCTAAGTTATACAAATCTTTACCAACCATAGCTATGCTGCCTCTTCTCTACCACTGGTGAATGAGGTAAAGTTGCGAGTTGAATCTGGCATCTTTGTGGTTAGTCTCACTAGTTGGTGAATCTAACTAATTGTTAGTTTGCCATATGTTACAGAATTTTATTCATAGCAACCAAAGAAATTAAACTGTTTTAATTTCCTGCAAAATGATTGCTTGACCCTCTTTGTAGTGGTCTGCCATTGTAGGTGAACATATCTGCATGGAAACTTAATTTTGGATGGTGAATTTTGGGGATAGCTTGTAGGAAAAGGTAAAAAATAATCACTGAGATTCAAACTTGATGGATCAGAAGGCATACATTTTTTTTTGGTTGTAAATTTCACATATGTTGGTCTTCAAAAATGTAGTGGGAGATATACTGAGCCCATGATGATGCTGGTTGTACATTGTATATAAAAGAGATTGTTTTCTTTCTTTCTTTTTTTTGTTTTTGTTTTTTGGTTTGATCAAGTTTTCATTTACAAAAGCCCTGGAATAATTCATATGCATGGTATTAATACATGTTTAACTAAGGCGGTGATCTAGAAGATCATCAAGGCTCTATCATCGATTCATACATGGAATCTGGTTTCAACTTCCAAGATGTATTTGTATTTTCAAGCTCCTTTGAATACTCACGAATCATATACGTTATCGACAATTAATGTTCTTGAAATCGACATTGTTTACTTTGCGTGAACTATACTCAGCATTACCTTTATTTAACAACATTTCGTATATTATCGTTTTTTTTTTTGGGAGGGGGGTGGGGGGTGGGATCGTTATGCTTTATAGGCATTCAGATTGGTTATGTTAAACTATATAGTTTCAGTTCCAAAAATAAATCCAGGCAAACGAGGCATCTTAAATCTTTTTCCCAAGATCACCTTTTCCCCTTGTGAAGTTTTAAAATCAATAAACTGATCAATATACCGAAATGAAGAGGCATGATCTAAATTCGAACACCCACGTTCTGTACCATATAAAAAAAAGGGGGAAGTAAACATGTAGAAGAATCATCACCCAAAGCTAGATTTATTTTAAAATGAAAATCAGATTACAGAAATAAAACACAAAGCATTTTGACGTAGTTAAGGCACAATAACAGCATATAGTATACATATTGCGCGTTACAAAAACAAACTTGCAAAATCCCTTTTTTTTGGTCGTCATACAGAATCCTTACTTTTTTTCTTCGAGGTGATACAAAGCCTTTCAAATGTAAACTTGAAAACCAACGCCAATGGAAAGTTGAACACCCAAAGCTTCAATTTTTGTTACTAATCATCAAATGGGTATTGCTCATACCTGATTGTACAATCATGGAGCACTGAACGAGCCCCGATCCGTGGTGTCTGACATGCATTGAACATAGCCGTTTTAGCAGCACCAAGACAGGTTTTGCAATCAGAGGATGTCAGATTAAGGTTGCAAGTAGCATGTCCATAGGCAAAGGCATTAGGATAAGGCGAAATGTTGTAGTAGTCATAATTTTTCTGGACTGGAGTTTCACTCTCTAAGTCTCCAAGAACATAGCTTAAACTAATAGCAAAAGGGTCCCCAGAGGTGTACACCCCGTTGTTGCAGAGAACGTTGGTGATGCTTGTGTTGGGAACGCTGTCAGCAACACTCCAAAGGCACAACAAACCAATCGCAATTGCTACACATTTTGTAGGAATGCCCATCTTTTTATCTTTGATTGAATTCTAGCACACTGCCTTTGTTTTGTTACCTTTAGACTTTTTCTCCTATGTGAGAGTCCCTTAATGGATCCGTTGGTTTATTAAAATACTACATGTCTACATCTATGTTAATGTCCCAACGTTTAATACATGCTTTTGTTTTTTTGTTACTTGTAAGGATTCTATTATGTCTAGGATTACAGGATTCTTCAACACGAGATTAACTCTTAATGTTTTATATATTAAATTTGAATTGACACTTTATTTAAGGAAAATCAGACATACATTACCTAAACCAACACTGGTTTTTGGTTGTAATGATTTTTTGTGTATAATTTTACCAAGTCGTGTTGCTGTTCATCACGCTGAAAATTTAATGGCTTTGCTCTTCCACGATTTCTCATGGCACTTGGAGAAAGTTTTAGGCAATGCTACAAGATAAACTTCATCGGCGGACGGCTGAGATTGGTCGACCAAATAAAAGAAAGAGTATCACAGCTCAAAATTAATATTTAATAAAACTTAGTCAAAAGTTTTAAATAACTACAACTCTATTCATAGATCAAGTCTAAATTTTCTTTGTATACGAATGATAAAAAGCTGTTATCACTCTTCAAATTAACAGAACTGTTTTTGTATCTTATTATTTAAAAATTAATGACCATCAAATAGAGTGGCAACTAATTGAATTATATGAATTTGTGATTTATGATATGACAAGGAGCGTAGCGGAGGTTTCAAGTGGAGGACAATGCTGTACTTTGTTGCCGGCCATTTGAATCTGTTGTGTTGAACGGACAGGTTTGTCAATCAAACTCAATTTACTTGTTCAATACAAAGGAGGGTTCATCATAGAAAAATACTTAGGTGCAAATATCTAAGGTTTATAATATGAAATGAGAATTCATGGGTTTATAAAGTAAAATAGTGATGGCATTAAATTCACACTGATGAATGAGACGTATTAGATAAACATGCATACAACATCTCTTCCTTTTAAAGTTTTCACTATTTTTTTCATCATCACTAATACAAAGGCAGTTAAATTGCATCATATGTCAATAACTTGAAATGGATATACACTCAACCACATATTTCTAATTTATGACCCAAAATTGGGAAATGATTTATACATACATAATTGTATGTATATAGGGTCTACGAAGACATTGGAGTAGTGTGGGTGGAAAAACCAGCGACATCTGCAAGTTCTTCCACCTCTTTTACCAATTCCTCAACCTTCCTCACCACTTCCATGAGCAAGAACACAGAGCTTGCAATTGCTAACACTTGACCATCTTCAAGTTGTGCTATTTTGGACGTAGAAATTATCGAGTTTAGATCTGATCTCACTGCTTTCAATTGGGCCGAAATGTTGTACTTTGCTTCACATTTCCTCATTTGCTTCATGCTCTCTCCAAGTTCTCGAAGAATACCAGCAACCTTTGACTCAATTGCTACGCACGTGTCTAATTGCACCGATTGTGATTGCCTCAAATAGGCCATGGGCTGACCAAAAGATTCATTGAACCCAAACAAATGAGCCCATCAATTTTTTTTTTTTCTTTTCATTTTGCAACCCTATAAAATATACCTACCTCTTTTGCTGTTTGGAGACATCCCACTGCAAGAATAAACGCAGCCAGTTCTCGAAGAACCTCACCAATCTTTAAGTACCTTCCCCAAGGGTATGAAAATCCAAATTTTCCATGCCACGGTTCCCATTTTGCGAAATTTGCCTGAAAAACAGAACAATATTTGATTCTACACTTATGTTATGGCTTCATTCTAACTCGAAATTTGGCTTTTCTAAAATGTAAATTATTTTAGTTAAGATTTTAGCTGTTATTTTCTTAATCAATGATTATTCTTTTATACTTTATCTTCTACAATGGAGAAGACAAATGAGAAAGATATCAAAGTGAAAATTGACGTACCAATGATTCGTCCTTTGACTTGGAGTTCAACACCGACTTGCAAACGTTGAGGGATTGGTCTTCCTTTTCGCCAACTAATTTCGTACATTCCCCTAAACAAGCTACAGTGAAAGACGATAATTAAATTTCCTTTTGGCATAGGTATCAATTTATTCCGTTGTCACATTGATATTAATTTTCATCTATTCATTCGTAAACAAAAATTGAATTTGAGCATGAAAATATGTTATTGGAAATTGAAATGTAAACATAATGTTATTAATGTTGATGCACATAAATGAAATGCTAAATAGTTTTACAAATATGTTTTATGTAGAAACTTCTAATTCTTCGTTGAATTTGGTATCCTTTTCAGAACTTACTGAATAGTACAGAAAACTTCTGGCTTATACAGGTGTAGACCAATCTTTCATCCTTTTCCCTGTGTGGGTGTATATTAAGTAAGTTTTCACAAATATATTTTACATTATTTAGTATATGATGTATTCGGTAAAAAAGAAAACATTTTTTTGTTACATACACCTAAAACAAAATTTACAATAATTAAAAGTGTGTTGAATAATATTTCCCTCACACTCACTTGAAATAAATAAATTGAGTCTATGTTATTCTATTCATTCCAACTAAGAAAAAAAACTAAAACGATCGTATATACTTAGATACCTTCAATTGTATTAGCAAGGTCTTGGAATCTTGAGACTATGGAATCATGAAGTTCATCACTGGCCCACAAAGGAAAAACGAACAAACTCACACAAATGCACACAATGAAACCCATTAGTATTGTCACAAGACGCTCCCTGGCAATTTCCCACACTTTCACATGAGCACGCACCCCAGACACCACCACTAGATTGAAAGTAAGCATGAATATCATCACCCCATAATCGTATCTTTTCTTTATGCTTGGAACCAGTCTAAAATATGTAGCAAGTGATCCTGAAATTAATTTATATGTGCCACAAAAACTGTTTATTAAAGATATGCATTTCAAATTAGTTATACTTTAACTGTAACACATAATGTTCTAATACTAATAGAACTAATTATAAGAGATTTATCAGAAGCTTACCAAAGATAAATACTGAAGTAGCGATTATAATCGAGTTACCAACCCTCCCAATTCCAGTGCTTTGGGCGAAAAATGCTGCTAAGCAACCCAATCCTCCTCCAACAATAGTTCCCATTCCACGATTGAAGCCCTTTCCTAGTGTGGCACCTAATAAGTTGATCAAATTAATTAAGTGTACATTAGAATGATCATTATTTCAAAGCTATTGCTATATCTTTGCAATGAAAAAGAACAGAAGGAATCGAAGTATATGTTGCTGAAAGTACCTGCAGAGAATTCAAAGATGACTATTACAGTCATGATAGCCCACATTGCATTTTCTCCAACTTGTTCAAAGAGAGGATTCACAAGGTACATGAGTGAAACCAAAACCAGGGAGATTCCCACTTTGACACTGTGGATCATCTTCCTAGTTCCTTGATCACTTTTCATTTGCTTGTATCTGAGATTGGAAGTAATGGAGACAGTGGAGCAATGGACTTCATTTTTCCTAATATGAGAAATAAAGGGTGGAATGGGAAATTTAAGTGCTTTATTCTCCTTCTTATGAGCAATATTCTCTTCTCCATTTGTAATGGCTATTACATGACTTGATTCCATTTTGTCTCTTCTAGGAATTTTTTAATTCATTCTCTTGGGGAAACCCAATTTGGAGAGAGACCCTATTTATACTATGGCATATGAGTCCAGACAATTGGAAGATCCAATTCTAAAGTATCGAATTGAAAATTCGTGAATTTTATGAAAATTTGATCAATTAATAAAAAGCATGTTATAAAATGAATCACTGTTGCTGAAATGTGAAGTATCAAATTAGTGGATGTCCAACTTCATATCCAAGTCATGACTATAGAGAATGAAATGAAACAAGTACCCCCCATATCTTTTATGCACAACACCTTCATTTGGAACTGGTAGGACGTTCTGAATTAGTGACCTTAGTGGAACACGTATGCAAACACGAGCTAGCGTTCCGTACAAGGAGAACGGTCCTTAATAGCAAATAAAATTACTGCTTTAATGCAAAGATTTAAATAATTAATCAAGAGAAAAAAATGATCTTATTGCAAAGAAATAATTTTTTTTAATTTAAAAATTAGAAGACAAATAGAAGAAATCATCCAAATCTTGAACACCCTAGTCATGCCCCTTATCTTTTTATTATGGAGAATTCCGCAGTAGGATATACTTATCCGATGACTTAAGAAAAAAGCTAAAAATGTAGACCTAAGATAACCCCACTAAAGCATGCAGTTCAGTAGATGTTGCTCATAGAAAGACCATAACCCGACATTACAAGTCTCACAACTTTCTGAAGCTTTCTGATTGTTTGTGAACTTAGTGCTTCTGCTAGATATTTGTCATATGTACTAAGTTCAAACTATTATCATATTTTAGGTGACCTTCCGGTCAAGAATGTCTAAGTCCCAAAAATACAAGATAACTACGTGAACCATTATACTCTTTATGCTTAATTAAATTTGGTATGGTCTTCCCACAGATCACAGTTACGAGAATCATTCTAATTACTAATTTGAACTCTAACACTGTAGGGTATGGATATCTGTGCATCACATGTAGGCCCTCAGGACAATCAAACCAGGGGTGATTATGGTATTCATTTGACCAAATATCCAATTATGCCCATCTGAACCAATCTTAAATAATATGGATTTAGTTTAATAATTTAATTAATTACTAACCAATTTCATTTGGTTTGAGTATTCGATTATATCAGTTTGTTTATGTTTAAAAACTTTTAACATAAAACAACATTGTTTTGTAAATTGTTTTTACATGTTATTAATACAGTTCAGTCCATAGAGATGATAAATAAACATGTATAATTTCTATATATAAGTTAATTTGACTTTTTTAACTCATTAAAATGAATAATTGGTTGCGTTTTACAAGATTCATATGTTTAGGTAGATTGTTCTGATGCGATCCACGTGATTAATTAGCAGGTCTACTTTGTTAACCCGTACATTTTAGTTCCATTTTAAGTAAGCCAATTTTAGTTGGACAAATGTTAAATATTTGTTAAAAAAATTAAAAATATTATTAATACACTTTTATCATGATTTTCAATACATTCTAAATATAATTTCCTTGAAAGGAATACCCTTCTATTTTTAGTTTAATTGACCATAATCATATATGACAACTTGGCGTGAAGCAAAACCTTTACAATGAAATGGGTCAATCCACTCCAATGTAATTTATTTTGGGTTGACCTGTGATCACACCACCTACTAACATATAGTGGGAGGTTATCACATTGGAGACAACTTTTCACAGCATATGAACAAAATGGTTTATTTCCTTTATATGTATGAATAGCAGTCAAGAACAGATGTAGGGAAGGGAAGGGGTGGTCCTGACGCCTCCCTCCTTTTACACACACGTGTGTATATATATATATATTATACTTTAAATGTAAAGATTTTTTTTCCAAAGAACTATAATATTACAGTTATTGATACAATTGTATGTTTAAAATTAACTTAAGAAAATATATACAAATGCTTTTAAACAGTATCCTTATCTTATTGTACTCATACGAAACATGTATTTATGTAATAGCATTTTCATAAAATATGAATTATTTATTGTATGAGTTAATTATAAGCGTTAATTTTATATGATTTATTATAATTATGTCATGTCTTATGAGTTAGTGTGTTATGTACGTATTTGTACTTTCTAAGTCAAAATTTATTTACTTTAGACCATTCCCTCAAACATTTTTGGGACCCGCTCCTAATTGCCAAAACTATTTTATGAATATGATTTATGAAATATGTAGATTCGCATTTCCAGTTAAGATTTATTTAGATTGGGAAAATAGCTTATTTTCTATTTTTATTTATAATCATACAATATCATATCGTGCACAGGTTTTAAAATACTTACATAAAAATAAAAATTATTATTTTCATAATCTTTCAACAACTATTTAAATAATAAATTCTCTTTTAAAATTAACTTATTTAAAAATATTTTTACAATATGGATGAGAAGGATAAGGGTGCAGGGGGTTGGAATTATGCAGATAATTCTCAAAGGCACCATGGATGAAGCTGGAGAGCGTCCAGCAATAAGAATGTAATTATGTAGATTCATGTTATGTGGCTCAACAAAATTGTAACATCAGCTGTTTTGGACCTCATCCATCAAAATTCTTCTATTTTTTTTTTTCAGAGTACCTCTGCTACTCATGAATTCAATTTATAAACAATTTCTTTTAATAGAATTATAGGTAATGATCAAGATGATATTTCATATAAAAAATTATTTTAATTTTTCTAAAAGGGTGATATATATATATATATATATATAAACAATTATATTTAGTAAAAAAGAATAAAATATATTTAATCATAAAAAAATTAAAAATAATCTGTGAATAAGTAAAAATATTTTTTTTTCATAATAAATATAAAATTACTAAATATTTTTTATGATTTTTAACAATAAATATTATTTTAAAATATAGTAACTATGTATCTTTTTAAAACTCTTTGTGTATAAAAGGTTTATATGATAGGTCTACTATTATAGAAGTAGAATAAGTTTATAATTTCTTTTTACATGAATACTAAGTATTTGTTTCATAAAATCAGCTAAAATCTTATAACCTTTATAATTTTTATAGTTGATAAATTAGTTAAAAACTTATAACTTATAACTAAAATCTTACAATTTTATAAATAACTTATAAAATTAAAATTATGCAGTAAAATTAGTTAAAAATTGACTACTTTAATTTAACTAATTTTATTAAATAGCTCTAATTCAATAAACAATTCATAAAACTGTATGTTTTCAATTTCAAGTTATTCGCTTTTAACAACCAACTTATTAAGTTAAAGTTATAGGATATAAGCTTTTAGTTAGTTTTATGAAAGATAGTCTATGTTACATTTTGAGCACTACTAATTAATCTAAATTAAGTTAAGCAAATTGATTGTAAAAAAGAAAAGTGAACATTTGATAGTGCTGTGCGTGGTTTATAATTTTATGGTGAAAAGGTTGCACTATAAGTTTTGTGCTTGATGTGTACTGCATATGTACGTCCATGGTGTGGTCGACACACAAACGAGATATGTGCACGCGTTAGCTTTGTTGGCCGCTAAAATATCCTTTTGAAATAAGAAATAAAGTAAAAGAAAAGAGTGCAGAGGTGAAAGATTCATCCATTTAATAATAGGAAAATGTGAAAGATAAGCCATTAAAAGCCATGCACAACACAAGCTTCACCCTCTGTGACTCTCAGTGTTTCCCCTGTTTATGTTGCCATTACATGCATATCATAGTGCCAGTTTTTGGTCTGTCTTAATCCCCTCGAATAAATATTAAATAACTCAAATGTTTTAGACGCGTGGAATTCAATCTATGGCTTCAACTCTATTTTGCTTTTTAAACTTGCCCCGTGTTTGTCCCATGTTTTTTTATGATACATCAATGAGTTTTATCAAACTAAAAATATATAACGATTTCTTTTGATGCCTTTTTTGAAAATATGAAAAGGTTACTTGGTAAAAATCTAAAATCAGTTATATGATAGAAGTTTTCTTCTTTCAAATGGCCTTTTGTTAACCTAGAAGAATATAATGTAAACCAAAAGTTATGATATATGCGTTACGATTCAATTTGAATAAGTACTTCTTTTAAATGGATCAAATTATATAAATATATGTTATATTAATCATTTTACATTTTTTTTATTAAAAGTAGATGACAAAGAGCTAAATAAACAAAGAGAAAGATAGAGATAAATTAACTTAGCTTAGTATAAGTTACACTAACTCTTATACTATTAATAATTTTACATTAAATTTTATTTTTGTTAATTATACCTACATATATATTTTTATATTTTTATCAAAGTTTGTTAAAATTAATCAATTATAAAAATATTGTATCCTTTGAAGCTTTTCCGAGTCAAAAGATATTGGGGTTAAATATCAAAATCTTAATCAGGTAATTACAGAGTCTTAAAAAAAAAAAATCTAATTATCATATGTTAAGATATAGACAACAATTGTTTAACACTATCAGCGTCTATCTCATCACAAATGTTGACTCAAAATCAAAACATTCAAGATAAAATTTGAAATATGCTACAAACTTTTTATAGTGGGGCTATGATAAATTTATTAGCTCTCAAAACTCAAGAAAGGAAATAAATATCTTTCAAAAGACCTTACAAGTAAAGTTGGAAGGAGAGGAGAGTAGTGTCACGGTAAATATCATTGTTCTAAAATCAATTTTTGATAAATATCTAATGCAACTTGGTTTCTTTCTTAGCTTTCAAAGCTTATACAATTTCGTAGTTTGATTAGTGCACTCAAACCTAAAAACGGTAAAACTCCTCAAACAATGCTTAGGATAACAGAGAAGAACGATAATAAAAAAAGGAGGAAGAGATGAACTTCACTGGTGCGTTAGAGGAAGGTCACTAAAGTTAATAATTGCAAGAGCACTAAGTTCAATCGTTAAATTAAATTAAAATTAATATGATATTAATGGATTGATTTATTTGTCATTATGTGTTTTTACATAATTAAAATGTGTTGAAAAGTTCAAAATGAATAAAATGAGCTAATAAGAAAGAATCAAGCAGAAAAATAAGGTTTCTTTTATTATTATAATTAACACGAGTGTCATTAGTAACGGTCATAAAAAAGAATTTTGTACTTAAGTTTTAATGTCAGTTGAATTAAATTTAACACAATGATTACAGTAAGTACCTATATCCAATAAGTAAATTAAACTTCAGATAAGACTCTCATAATGCATTTAACATATTGATTTGTTAAATTTCAATATTTAAATTGAATGATCGACGTGTAACATATTTTAAAAAAAATTATAAAAAAATGAATTTGGTACATTAATTATGATAGTTTAAAACATATTTCAATACTTATAAAAAGATGGTCGAAGTTTTTATTTAAAAAAAATGATTTGCTTTACGAAACTTGTCAAAAAGATAAAGAGGTTAAGAACTTTTTACAATTAATCTAAAAACTTCGCTTTCATTTTAAAATCTTTTAAATTATTATACACGAATTTATTTGGATTAGAAAAAACCTCTGTATGTTAGGTGATAAAAGAAATAATTTCGTTATTGTTAATGATTATATTAATAAAAAAATATTTTTATTAAAAATTATATTATAAATGTATTAAAAATTACAGAAAATATTTAATAATTTTTTATTTTTTAACTAATACTCTAAATACATTCATAGCATTATACTATACTCGTTTGAATATACTAACATGATAAATCTTTTGAAAAATAGTATAGAAAACGACAGGCTTATGCATTTTTATTATCGTAAGTTATCAGCAGAGAATATACAAAATTGACAGATTTAAGACAATTTTAAAAATGGTAATTTTTTTAATTTTTTAAGCTTTTATGACACATTAAGAGGGTAAGATTGTACAAGAAAGTAAAACTTTATTAAAAATGACTCAAATAACATTTTGTGAAGACTCTCATAGCTAGTTTTAGATAGAAATAATCAAAATTATTTATTAAGTGTTAAATATAATCTCATAGTTTTTTTATAAAAAAAAAAAAACTCTTTGCGTGTTGTAAATACTTTAGCAATGAATATTAAATTAATAAATTTAATTTTAAGGTAAATGAAAAGATGAATTCTAATATTCTCCCTTCTTCTATAAGAAGTAAGAAAAAAATATTTTTTTTAAAAGCTTTCAAACATTGTGGATAGTTGATCAAGATTGAATGGTTAAAAATGAAAGACAGAAAATTGGTGATACAAGTTATATTTATGAAAAGATATATTAGTAATTTCTCTTTCTTATTCTATTCCTCTTTTTTGTCGTCTTACTTTCTGTCTTCCTTCTTTTATTCTACAACATTAATAACAGAACTCTTACCTAGAAAAATATGAAAAAAAAACACTTAAAAAAATTAGAAAACATTGAAATTTTAGAATCTAATTTTTCCTACCCTTCTTCAAGTGTTTGCGTTGAACATATTTCGAAAAGTTATATGAAATGAACATATAATTCACATAAATTCGAGTATTGTGTCAAAAGTTATAGACCTTCAAAGTTCACAACGTTAAAAATTAACACTATTAAATTTTTTTAACTTTCTACATCAATTCACTAACAAAACTGATGTAAAAAGTATACGTTAACTTTTTACATTAGTTCCTCTATAAAATTAATGTAAAAAGTATACGTTAACTTTCTACATCAGTTCTATGAGTAGAAAGTTAACGTCTTACTGTCACTACTTTCTTTTGTAGGACTGATGTAAAAAGTAGAGACGTTAACTTTCTACACCAATTCCTCCATAAAATTGATGTAGAAAGTATACGTTAGTTTTGTACATTAGTTCTTTTATAGAACTAATCTAGAAAGTAACATTTAAAAAAAAAAATTCTACATTACTAAGAGAATCGATATAGAAGGGATTGGTGAATGTGGTTACTGACTTGACTCCTTCATGCATATTCCACTTGGCTCGGGGGGGGGATATAGCTCAGTTGGTAGAGCTCCGCTCTTGCAATTGGGTCGTTGCAATTACAGGTTGGATGTCTAATTGTCCAGGCGGTAATGATAGTATCTTGTACCTGGACCGGTGGCTCACTTTTTCTAAGTAATGGGAAAAAGGATCGAAACATGCTACTGAAAGACTCTACTGAGACAAGGATAGGTTGTCAAGAACGTAGAGGAGGTAGGATGGGCAGTTGGTCAGATCTAGAAGATAGTACATGGACGGTAGTTGGAGTCGGTGACTTTCCTAGGGTTTCCTCATTTGGGATCCTGGGGAAGAGGATCAAGCTGGCCCTTGCGAACAGGTTGATGCATTATCTTCCTTCAACCCTTTAAGCGAAATACAGCAAAAGGAAAAAGAATCCATGGACCGACCCCATCGTCTCCACCCTGTAGAAACTACGAGATCATCCCAAGGACGCCTTTGGCATCCAGGGGTCGCGGACCAACCATAGAACCCTATTCACGGCACTAAAGAGGAGCGAAATTGAGTTCAGGTTCAAGTTGTGGTTTCAATTTTGGTTATGGATAAGGTTAAGTTATAAAAGGAGGAGGATTTATTATTATTATTATTGGAGCTAAAGCACAACAAACCAAAGAGTTTTATTGCCAGCGGTGTTGTTCAATGTCATGGAAGAGTTGCTGGAGAGTTTGGTGGTCAAATTGAGGTGGTGGTTGGAGAAGGTCAGGTGGCAAAGGTTGGTTATGGGCTTGTGTCAAAAGGCGATTTATGTGGGGAGAATGTTAGACATCAAGAGTATTTGGAGTGACTTAGATTATGAGTTGTCAATGATATTCTAGTTTCTAAAGCAGAAGTTTAGCGAGTTAAGTGTAATAGGAATTGAGAAGCGTGATGAGGATTAAGTTAGAGTTGATTTGAGAGGAAGTTGAAGAGGAAGAGATGTTGTGGGAGAATGCAGAATGTGAATAGATTGGTAGAAGAGAGAAGAGAAAGTTAGAAACACCATAAATGAAAGAGGAATTTATTGTGCTTACTGATGAAGGTGATGAAGAGAGGGGCTACTGAATAACTTGCATCATTGGTTATCAGTTTTTTATCATCTATTATTAACCATTCGATGAGGAAAAATTTCAATCAACAGCCCCTCTTTACAATTATCTCATGTTAAACATATCTACATCGAATGTATGGTCATATGATGTTAATGCCCTTTCAAAACACTGTTACGTTATTACCCCTCTTCATCTGCTTCACTCATAACTCCTCTTTACATTTGTTAACCTTTTCAATCTTTAATCTTGGTGAATTCTAATATTCTCCCTTGTGTTGTAATAAGTGTGTTGGTTTAAAAGCATTGTTTTCGCATAAGTGATTCATATTTGAGTCTGAGTCGTTGGCGGAAGTAGTTTAAAAATGGATGGCTAAGATTAAAGGTTTAAAAGGTTAATAAATACTGAAAGGAGTTATGAGTGAGGCAGATAAAGAGGGATAATAACGTAAAACTGACATTTTAGATTTTGCACAAATCAATTTGCATAACTTAAAACATGTGTAAAATTTTTAAATTTTCTACATAAACCAATCTGCAAAGACCAATACATGAGTGTATAAACCCCAAAATATAGAATTCTAATATCGATGCATTTTATAATTTTGAAATTGTATGTAATTAAGTCTAATTTATTATCCTTAAAATTTAAATATACAAACATGTTTTTATGAAAATGGAATTGTGTAGAGATGAAACACATGAGTGTATAAAGCCCAAAACATAGAATTCTAAAATCAATGCATTGTATAATTTTAAAATTGTATGTAATTAAGTCTAATTTATTATTTTTAAAATTTAAAAATACAAACATGTGTTTATGAAAATGGAATTGCGTAGAGATGAAAATGTGGTCTTTCCTCGTTGGAACTTAGTATGTGGTCTTTCTTCGTTCTCCGTGGCTTCCTCCGCAATTTCTTTTGAATTGCATGCACTGCTCTATCAATCAAAACTGGGTTTCAATTTTTTGTATAACAAAAAACAGGTTGAAATATGGCCAGAAAAATCTCACCAAAAAGGAAAAGACCTCTAATAAAGTCAAGAAAAAGATGAAATGGGTTGGAAAAAAGCAAAAATTAATAAGACATACAAAATATAATTTAAAAAAATTGCAACTTTGTATATTATTTCTCTTAGAAAATGGATGTAGAAAGTATTTTTTTTTTAAATACAGCTTTCTACATTGAGAGAACTGATGTAAAAAGTTATGTTTGTACGTAATTATTTCTACATCGGTTCTCTCTCAGAAAAAATGATGCAGAAAGTATTTAACAAAAAAAAAATTTACATTGATTTTATGGAGAGAAAAGATATAGAAAGTTATTTTTTTAAGTAATAATTACTTCTACATTAGTTCTGTTGTCCAACAGTTATAAAAGACTCTAACCTCATTCCTAACGTAAACCTGGATAAGTTGTACATCAGTTCAATTTTATAATCGATGCGAAAATCTTTATGTACAATTTTAAAAAACAATACACGACATCAAGTCTATTCTATAGGCGCTGTTAAATGATGAAAGCGTGGAATTGCATGCATTACTATTTTTTGACACCTTAATTCATATCATATTTTATTGCTTTGTACACCATAAATGACTCCATCTTCGTAGAAAAAAGGTAGAAGTGTAGAAATTATTCTACCATTGATGAATATTGTCTTTTTTTTTTTTAATATTTTTTTCTGTAAACTATTTTAGCTACATTGCCCAAATATGTTTCTCTGCTCATCTGGCCAATTCATGAAGCTTTTGAAAATATAATGCACTCATGTAAATCATAAACAAGATGAATACAAAAGTTAAAGGAGCATCTCACACTCAAAAGGTGCCCTGCATAGATCTTCCTTGAAACCTCATAGTAACTAAAGTAGACAACATAAAAAAAATACTCATTTCTATATTAGGTTCAGAAGAGTAAAAAAAAAAGAGATATTTTGTTAATAGGAATAAAAAAGTGTTTATATCCGTAGCAATATAAACAAAAATATTCATGTACATAGAAAATATAAAAAAATTTACCTTGTTAAAGATCAAGAAAATTTCACGATGATCATAATATTAAATTTATTAGTATATCTTTTTAAACATATTATTTGTATCACTAATTACTTTTCTTTCATTATTTACTATTAAATTTTCACCAATGGTTCATAATATTTTAACATTTTTAAAAAATATATATATTTTTACTTACTATAAAAGAAAAAAGAATATTAAAATTTATCTTTAATCTTAATTATCTATTTTTAAACTATTTTAATCAACAGTTTAATTTTAATTATAAATTATTTATGCAAAAGTAATATTTTCAAAACAACAAACTTATTATAAAAAAAATATTAAAATTAACCAAAAGATCACTCACGCAAAAGCAAAGAATATAAAGTTTTACGCGTAGATGATTCTTATAGTTGTTTTGTAAGAAAAGAAAGAAAGAAAATATTATAATTGTTTGTTCCCAGCTTTTGGCAATTTCTGTCGTAGAGTCCGTGCCACGGAAAGCCTCCGTACATTCGATAAATAATGACCAAACAATATCTGTTGGTTTTATTATATTTCTCTTTTTCAGAGGAAAGAAAATATATTTTGAAAAAAATATTAAGATTAATTTTTTAAATTAATTTTAAATATTTTAAAATAATAAATTTTTGTTAAAAAAACAAACGTGTATTATATTTAAAAATTTAATAATATACTAAATATTTTTAATAAAAAGTTATTATTTCTTATGTTTAACATCAATATTAAAGGTTAATATTAAAAAATTTGTTAAAACATAAAATATAAGCTTATATTTATAAATTAAAATTAAAATTATAAAACTTAAATCTTAGTTTTAAATAAATAAATGTACAATTATTTACTAAAAACTATTTACCATGTTTTTATATTTATTTTGTAATAAATAATTTTAGTAAATTATTATGCTTTAAATTAGTTTAAATGACTCCTTGTTTAAAAAATCTTAAAAATTTAACAGTGAAATCATAATAATTTTATAGTTTATTAGAAACAAACGTAGATTCTATCATAATTTTAAATTTTTAAATCAATATTTTAACTCTGTACCTACCTTCTGAAGTGGTACCATGTATTTTTTATCAAATAAAAGCTATATCACCCCTATATAAGGTTAACAAAATCACTAAATTGGATAAAAGTTTATAATAAAATATATTTCACTTATCGAAATTTTATCTTAAAGTCAAATGATTATTTAGGAGTAACTAAATTATATTGTTTACAATTTCATTAATTTAAAAATTTTAATTTATTTTTAAATGTTTAAAAATATATATCTTTAAATTATTATACATTTATATTTTGAATATAATAAGTGAAAGAGTGGAATCCATTTTAATTATTAATTATATATGTGTGTGAGTCACCTCGATATGCCCCTTTTTTTTTTCATTGGTGGCCCACTTATTGATGCATTCAGTGGCCTTCCAATAACTGCACTAGTTGGTGGTGTTCCCTCGTTCACAAAGGAAAAACATTGGAAAGACATTAAAGAAAACAATTTAGAAATTTTTATGGTTTAGGTAATTTATACTAAAGCCTAAGTTTATTAGGTTTATACTTTTTTTATGCTACACTTTTAATAATCGTTTTGGTTAATTTTTAAAAAAAATATTTTTATTTGTTTATTTAAATATAACTTTTAATACTATATTAAGATAGGTTAGTTCGATTCAATATTAAAAAAAAGAAAGAGATAAACTTAAATTTGAATAACTCACTTATCTAAAATATTTTAGCAAATTTAATATAAAACTCACTTATTTATATAATTTTTAATTTGTTGTTAACTTATTAATATTAGACATGATATTTTAACTTTTTTTAAAGAGTATTAATTAATAATTTTAGAGCATTACTTAAAAAAAATTAAATTTTTTTATTAAAAATATCATAAATTAATTTTTACTTTTAAAATTTTTAATCATTTTAAGAATAATTAACAAAATTTTAAATTTTTTACACTTCAATTAATTTTTACACTTTTTCTTTTATTTTGTTCAGCACACATTATCATCTATCATATTTATATTTTTTTTTATTTTGTAAAAATGCATACATTCACTAAGGTGTAAAAAAATATTTTCCTAAACAAAATCATGAAAACAGTAATGTCAAGTAATCAAATAATAATTCTGACTACATATTTATAATAAATATATGTTTTATATAATTGTTTATGAAATTTGTTAAAATGTTTCATACTTAAAATAATAACATTACGAATTCATAATTATAAAATATTTTATCAAAATGTATAATTTACTAAAATACTTCTCCGGTTCAAAAGTTAATGAGAATTCCTAATAAAATCCCCATCATACAACCTGAGAGTTAAGGTATAAATGAAGAATGAACTTAAAATACTTAATTTCATGAAATTTTTACGTGTTTGTGATAATGTTATTTTATAAAAATAACCAAAGATTTATTAGTTTTCTATAATATCGTATTCTTTTTTATAAAGTATTCACAATTTAAATATAAAAATCATATATAAGAAAAATCGTTCAAGCATGCATATAATTTGAATTATACACAAAATTCATGGTGGAAAAGCAATAACTTTTTCTATATAACTAACTCGAATTTGAAACTTTTATTAAGAAGAGTCAAGCACGTATCATTTAAATTAACTCCATTAATATAATTTACATGTGTTTTGTTTAGCAGGCTTGGTATACAATTAAATATTAATTTATAAATTAAAACTAAGCCAACCAAATCAATGTACCAAATCAATGTGTTTTTTAAAGTACTAAAGAATACAAAGTTTGTTAGTTTTAATGATTTTTTTTTCAATTCAAATTGTTTTTTTTTGTTGTTATAACCATTATTTTGAAAATCAGATTGAATCAACTCGACCAGTTCAATTGGTTCAACTAAAAAAATGAGATAAGTTTAGAACTAGTGAAACTAAAAACTGGTTGAATTAACTAAAAAAATAATTAAAAACAAAAGACAAAACTTGGTTTAAAATGATTATATTTTATTTTATTTTAATTTAAAAATATATAATACGATGATTTCATATCAATTTTAAATTTAACTTATCCAGATTTTCTATAATATACAGCTAACTCATTTGAACCATAAATCAATATTTTTACATTATGATTTATGATGGATTCCGATTCTTAACGTAGACTATAACGCCCTGAATTGTTAGTGTTTGACACCTCAGGACAAATTCTACCAACTTGCAAAGATAAGCTCAATGAGAAACAAACCATTTTGGCTGAAATTTTGATGAGGACTTTGAGCTTGTATACGTGTGCAACTCCATCATTCTGATAAGACAAGATGATAAGTGCATTTAACCTACATTATATTAGTTCTCCTACAAACCTAAAATTGCATGAATAGTTCAACCAACAATTCAGTAGCTGTATTTATGCTTATTCACTTCAAAACTGAACAAAATGTCAGCCACCCAATTTCTATATAGAGGAGGGACCTGGTCGATCTTCTGCTGTCAAAATTCTTACATTCATTTCTATAAATTTTAGTTAATAATAAATAAAATATTATAATATTTCTGTGTTTAGCATCTGAAACGATCTTCATTATTAGAAGTCAAATGCATGAAAACAGTTTAATGTCTACTTTCAACGATGGAAGGTGATTCGTAATAATTAGTTTGATTTAATTCTAATTTTGTTTCTATCACTTAGGCTACTTGTTTTTATTCATTTTGTGACAATATTGCCATGGTTTAATTAGCATAATAGCAATGGTCTACCACACAAGCACCATCATCTGAATAGAGGATGGATGGTGAGTGATATTAGGTCACAATAGTGGTGAATTAGGTAAACATGAAAGAATCTAGAACAAGAAAGAATACTCAAAAAGGGAGCATTAAATCTCTTGAAGGGTCTACACTGAATTCGACCAATTATCCTTGAAACGATAGGGTAATGACAGCAAAGTGTGTTTATCAAGTTTGCAGAGTGATAAGTGGAGAGCCCACTATATTAAGGAGTTTAATAAATAGTATGCTTGGTTGCTGCACAAGAAAAATGCATTACCATTATTTTCCGGACTGATCATGATAAACCATGAATGTTTCGGTTTCAGTCAACTAGCTTACTTTCTTTTTCTATTGTGGACGACAACTTTTAAAAGGAAAAAAAATATTAATGACTATCTAATTCTGTATTTTAGGAAAAAACTTGAAAGCGAATTTTTTTTATAAAGATTTATTATTCAATACACTATCATGATTTTTAATATATTTTTTATTATATATTTTAATAAATTTATTAATCTTTTAATTCTTTAATCAGTACTCTAGACATTAGTTAATATAAACCTGAAAGGAAATATATAATAAATGTCATAAACTTGAAAAATTTTGATAACCTTTAAATGAGTGGACTTTTTTTCATTCAAAGTTACACATTTTATATACCTGCAACCATTATGTATTAATTAACGTTCTAAACAGGATGGGAGTTGAGAGACAACTCTTTAAATTATGGAGACGTTTGGCATAATATATCCTTTTTTTTTTTATATAAATAGCATGGGACTTTTTGATAAGTTTTTCTTTTTTAGTTTATTTTACTAAATTTTATAAAAAAATATTGAATTAAAATATATTTTTAAATTGATTTCAATAAACTTCTAAATTAAACTTACGAATAAGCTTTTATATAACTCAAATTTATTGTATAAATATTTAATTAAACTTTTCATGCCAACGCCCCCTGCCCCTACATATGTATAGTAACTAAATTACTTGAATTTGAATAAATTGTCACTAAACTATTTGCTTCAACTTTTTTTCATATTTTCACTTCTATTGATTGGGTTAAAATATATTTATTTGAAAGTGGTTTAATTACTCTTTAAATTATTATTTTTAGAAATATAACATATTATTTTTCTTTTTTTAAAATATTTAGTCTAATTTTTAACTTTACTCATGTGTATTAACCCTTTTAATTTTGATCAAAAATTATTTTTTTTAATATATACTTGTGTGCGTACGTGCGTGAATTGCATGGAACTCATTAATTAGTTTTGACAAAAGAAATATTCCTACACAGTCGATCGGTTTAACTCACTCGTATTATGGTGACGTGTCTATATTTAATTTGAATTTGGAGAGACTGCCATAGCAAGCTTTTGCAATTTTTCCTCCGATTCATGGACAGAAGATGTAGGAGAAGTCAAAGAGGTTATCAAAAATTACTTTTGCGATCTGTTCAATCTCTTTCAACAGCAAGTTTCTGCAATTGGATGAGACTGGGACCTATTCTGATGCAATGATATTCAATCAAATCTCAAAGACTGATAATGGGTTTTTGACAGCCCATTCAATTTGGAAGAGATTCATAAGACTGTTTGGAGCTACGATTGAAACAAGTGTCCAGGATGTTTTCAACATCAAGCTTAAGTTTTTGAGATCTTCGTAAAATAGACGGTTTCATCTGCAAATTTAATTCACTTCAGGCATACGAGTGTCGAAAAAACTTATCTTCTTTTTGTTTGTTCAAAGGATATCTTCTTTTGGGTGGATTCAAATCGCTCTATCTCGTTTGACAAATGGGCTGGATTAAAAAGAAAATGGATCATTAAATTATATGAAAAAGTGGCAAACTTAAGTGACTTGGGATGGCCCATATATTCCCACAAATCCCTAAAGAAAAATAGCAAATACCTTAATTTGGTTCTGTCCAAGTTGAAGCATCGGATTTTTTGAATTGCAAGTTAATTAGATGTAAAGATATTTAGGTGGGTTACATTGAGTTATCTTCTCTCCATCATTGCTACCAAAATCGCCACCAAAAGCACAACCATTCACTATCATCTATGGAGAAATTAAGAGGAGTGGTATATAGAGAAGGAACGGTGTAGACGCAGAATTCTGATTATGTTCTCTTCTTTTTCTTCTTGGGGATATGGCAGAAGAGAAAGTAAAGATAAATTTAGAGAGGCTCAGATCAACATAAAAAAAATTAAATTAAATTTAACCATGCTTATTTGTATTAATTCTAATTCACCACTTGCTTGTATTTGAACTAGATTCACCTAACTCAAAATTTAAAAAATATTTCACAAGTTTTATGGTTTTCGGATAGAGAAATTTTACCCATCTCAATTTTTAATTTTTAATTTTTAATTAAAGAATAATAAATTAATTTATAAAAAAAATTAAATAAAATTAGATATTCACATTTGTTATATTTTTTTTTGCTACAAGCACCAAGAATTTACCTCATCATTGTTTTTCTCTTATGGCATCTCATCTCATACGCTTGGTTGGTATTGAGGTGGGTGCAAACTTTAGAATGAGCAAAAGCAAAATTTGCCCTATAGCTCAAAATTCATCAACTCCTAACAACTCAAAAGAGTTCTTCCATACCCGTGAAAATGACGGCATGAGAAAAGCACGTGACGCGAGAACCCAATTCATGTTAAACCTTTGCATAACAGACACAATTATGGGTGATGATGTAATTCGCTTCCAAGATTCTGACTTTGTCTGAGCTTTGTTAAAAGCAATCATACGTACGTATGGTCGGAAATCTGAATTTTCGGAGGAATATATGATAACCTAAACTGTCACTGCAATTTGACAGCGCAGCTAAAATAGATCAATAACTAGGTACAACAAATTTACAACAAAAAATCTTTTTTTTTTCTTTCTAATAAACGGGGCTTCAAAACCTAAAACAAGCAAACAAACTAGAAAATAAATCTAGACCAAGAAGAGTCAAACAAATCAAGTCTAGGAAGAAGAATGAGGAAAGTACAATGGTTGGCCTCTCTTAAAATATGATTAAATCTAACAAATTTAATAATACACAAAAGAAATTTAATTTCTTGAATTACATGAAAAAGATGATGTCTGTTACCTTGGATGTTTACAATTAAAGAGATAACCTCTTTACAATCATTTTCAATCCAAATAATATAGATACCTTTATGAATGACTAATTGTAAACCCCAACAAATACCTCAAAGCTCAGCAGCAAGGGAGAGATTTATAGAAATCAGCCACAAAAACACCATTATGGTCTCGGATGAGGCCACCACAACGAGCAAGACCAGAATTAGTCAAAACTGACCCATTCGTATTCAACTTGAACTGATTGATCAAGGGAGGATGCCAAAGATTCTGCTTTTGGTGCTTGGAAAGATCAGCAGCCAAATTCAAAGTACCCCTACTACAAAGAGAGAAATAATCAAAATCATGAATAATTTTCTACCACAAAGCATTATTATCCAAAGGAGAGTTATTAAAAACAAAACAATTTCTATTATGCCAAAGATTATAGACCACAAACATAAAAAGAGACTTCCAACAAACCTGACCAAGACCATCATTATTAGACAAATTAAAATTTAGCCAACTAGAGAGGCCTAAACTGAAAAAGGAAACCCAATTATCAGGATGCAAAATATTGGACCAGATTTGAGTAGCACACCAACAATCTCTCAAGACATGAATCATAGTCTCATGAACATCATTTCATCTAGGACACAAAGAGGAAGAAGTCATATTGCGATTAAATCTTTCAACATTTGTTAAAAGCCTTTCATGGGCTACTTTCCAGAGGAAAACAGAATATCTAGGAGGGCCCTTCCAATCCCAAATAAGATTCAAAATTTAGCTACTTCCCAAATTCTCATTGTTATAATCAGATAACAGGCTATAAGCAGACCTAAGAGAGAATTTACCATTACCTTCTAGCTTCCAGAAAAATTGATCATTATTATCAGTCAGTAAAAGAGGATCAAAAGAAGCAATCAAATTACAAATATGAATAGGTAAAATTTGCCTTATTTTTTGCCAGTCCCAGCAGCCCAGATTTGAGAATAAAGTCACAGGATCATTCAATTCGTCCTAATTTAAAGGATGGAGAGCAAAACTGGCAAGATTATTAATATTAGGAAGCCAAGAATCTTTTCAAAATCTAATTGTCATTCCATTGCCAAGAATCCAACTAAAACCTTTGTAAAAAAAAGTCCCGAACAGCAACCGAATTTTTCCACAGAGGAGAAGGTTTATTATAATTAGAAGAAGTAGGTGATTTTTCTAAACTAAACTTGTACTTATGCCAGACCACTTGAGCCCAAAGATCATGAGGAGATGTAATGAGTCTCCAACAAAGTTTCATACAAAAAACTTTATTGACTAAGTGAATATCACAAAATCCCAAATCCCTCTCACTTTTAGGTTTACAAATGGTTTTCCAACTAACTAAATGACATTTTTTCTCACTTAAAGATCCCCAAATGAATTTTCTACATATTTGATTAATCTCTTTACAAACAGAGATAGGGATAGAGACAGCCTGCATCAAATAGTTAGGAATACTCATTAAACAGCTCTGGGTAAGAGTAATCCTCCCTGCCATAGACAAAGAATTCATTTTTCAAATAGAAAGTTTCTTTCTAATTCTATCAAGAATTTATTTAAAATCCTGCCTAAAAAGACTAAGATGACTGATAGGAATTTCCAGGTAGGTACCAATCTGAGAGGACTGCTTAAAACCTAAACAACTACTAAGATCTTGAGAAATACTAGGAGCACAACCTTTGGAAAAAAAAAAAACACAGAAGATTTATCTTTATTAACCAAGAGACCAGAGGCAACACAAAAATTATTTAAGACATCAGAAATAACTAAAACATTTTGTCTATCAATCTTGATCACTAAAACAATGTCATGAGCAAACATTAAATGAGAGATTTTAGGACCATTATTATTGAAAGAGAAAGACACCCAACATCTATCATTAATTTTATCTTGGATTATATGGATCAATTTTTCAATACACAAAATCTTATTTAAACATAAAGTTTGTAGTTTTTTTTATCAGGTCATATATTATGACCTAATTTAAATTAAATATTAAATAAACATTATAATATTAAGAACTAAAATACTAATTTATTCTTTTTTAGAAAATTATTACCGATCGTGGCAGTAATCTTTTTGGTAATAATTAATGAGTTGGACCGACTTAATGATA
Organism: Abrus precatorius; assembly: GCF_003935025.1. Taxonomy (NCBI): domain Eukaryota; kingdom Viridiplantae; phylum Streptophyta; class Magnoliopsida; order Fabales; family Fabaceae; genus Abrus; species Abrus precatorius. Next base: position 9,055,796 of record NW_020874373.1, on the reverse strand, counting down.
ATTTTCAAGAGATTTTGTTTTTTAAAATTATCAGTGATACATTTGAATCAAATCCAACATGGATCATAGTTGCCACCCTCTCATTCTTATGGTCCTGTTGCAAAAGCCAAGCGGTTATCAACGTAGGAAACTCCTCATATATCAAACAAAGCAATTGATTTGCATTCACAAATGTTGTGCCGTTTCTATATCTTGCATGGGGAGCAAGGCATCTAGTGGTTGCTCTGTGATATCTTACTCATTTGAACCATAGACACTTATGTTATGTATGCATTATGAATTAAACCTCCATAATAAAATTTTAGGAAAAAATAAAATTATTAAAAACGAAAAAAAGAAGAAGTGAATAAAACAAAAGAAAAGTTTCAACATTATTAAAAACATAAATGAAGAAGGTAGGAAAAATAAACATTTATCTTAGGAAAAATATAAAAGAAGGTAAGAATTTATCTGAAATTTCCACTTTCATCATTTTGATATCATTTCAATAGTGATTAGTGATTACACACGAGAATTAGATAATTTACAATAATCATTTTACTCTTAAAAAGTAAAGTTTCAAATTTATAAGGATGGACTGATTAAGCAAATTAGGAATTACCTAAGCATAGTTCATTAAAAACCAATAAAAATAAGGAAACCTCGGTAGAGTGATTTATATATTAGTATTAAACGTAAAAGAAAAACCAAATTAGAAGAAAAGATACATAATATATATATACAGAGAGAGAGGAAAAAAGAAGAGATAAATCCATTAATATAGTGTAAAATTTATATTTGTATTTTTAATAATTTTTATAAATATAAATTTATTTTTACAATAAAACAAAATAAATAGGTATTTCATTTCATTACTTAATTTTAACATATAATATGTTATTAAAATATAAAAATTTAAATTTTAAATAAAATATATAAATATTTAAATTATTTAAAATTTGATATGTATAATTATGAAAATAATATAAAATAAGTTAATAATTAAAATCATATTTTTATATTTTATAAAATATTATAGTAATATAATATATAAATTTGACATTTAATGCCAATAGACCTTATAAAAAAATATAATAAATAAATATAATTATTTCCCAATAAACTATAAGCACTTAATTTGTTATATTAGGATGAATTACATTACTTTTTGAAGCATTGCATAATTTGTTATACTTAACTTAGATCACATCTTATACGAAAGGTGATATTACCGAAACCTGCTTTCTTTTTACTTACAGCAATGTATGAAAAAACACGTATAAAAGTTATGGTTATGAAATATGTGCATAAATAAGAAAAGAATTCACAACTTGCAATTTAATATATCAATAATGCAATTTTATCATTTATGGTTTTTTAAAAATAATTTTTAATGTTAATTAATTTTTCAGTACTATAATTGAAGTGGAATATGAAAGCTTGATAATTGACTTCGGTCTTCCGCGCTGCACTTTCCTAACGCCTAGTCAAGCCGCTGCCACCTAATTCTCTTATTTCTCCTGTTATACAGTGTTGATTTTATTTAAAGTTAAGAAATGATAATTTTGATACAATTAATTTCAAATTATTAAATAGTGTATGAAATAACTTAAATTATATATTATTATTAATTTTTTTTGTATTAAAAAATAAAAATTAATTCCTTAACTATAAAATAATCAAGCATATATATTGTCTCCAATATATAGTGTATTTCATTTAAATGTTTATATAATATTTGAAATTAAATGAATTAATACATAAGTTCATCCCTAAAAATAATAATTAATATATATTGTTTTGGTTTTATTATGGTCCACTGTTTTGGTCTTTGAAAACACAGGTTTGCATAAATTGATAGGTAAAAATGTCATTGTACTTACAAATTTATGACAACTAAGTGGTCAACTTAAAAATATTTTTATCTTTCTAAAGATGATTTTGTATAAATAATTTTTAAAATATATAAATTATTATTTTGAAGACTAATTTATACATATGATTAAATCACATTATATTATATGCAATCATTATTTAATTCAAATATTATCCTTATTTTTATGGCTAAATTATATTTTCTGTTCTCAAAATTTTGATTTAGTCTTCTAGCTTTGCTTTTATTTAATTTAGTTTTTAATTTAAATTAAGTTTTACTTGAATCTTTTAATTGGTTTTCAATTTAATTTAGTTTTATAAATTATTTTGTCATGTTTAGGTTTTTTGTTAAAATTGTTCAATCTTTTAATTTTTACTAACTCAGATAATATTTGGGTGTATTTAATGTAGAAATAAATTCATAACAAAGATGATTAACTATGAAAATAGTAAATATATGGTATTTGATCAATAATAGTACTTTTTTTAATTGTTAAATATTTACAAAAAAAATTAAAAATAAGTAATTGTTCAGAAATTATATGAAAACAATAAAAAAAGGCTTGCAGTGATATTTTAGAAGTTTTAGACGATGATTTAATAGCAAAATGTATAAAAATAAAAAATAAAAATATTCTTATGCAAAATATTATTATTTAAAAATTTTAGTTAACAAATTATAAAATAAAGTTAATTTTTTTTCTTAAAATAATAATTTTAAAGACTAAATTGAGTAAAAATAAATAAAAACTAAAGTCAAATTTAAATTAAACTTATAGTATTAAATTGAATGAAAAAATAGAAGAGTAAATCAATATTTTATTTTATGTTTTACAAATTTACTTAAAACATAGAAATCAAAAAGAATAATTTTGCTTATTTTATTACGCTAATTTGTCATTATCAATAAATTGATTAAATAATTTATTAGTATAAAATATATTATAATGTAAAATATTATACTAATTATGCATTAAAACGAAATTATTGTACAGAGCTTTCGTACAAAATTGGCGCAACTAACAAATATGGGCACATGTAAATATCTCAATGTATATATTGACGAAACTGTCTGGTAGACCAACCGGTCAAGAGACTCAAAACCCCATTACCATGCAACTATGAAACCCTTTCTCTAAATTTTGAAAATAATGGTTCGAATCTCCTTTCCCTAGTTAATTAGAACTAACTTGTATATATATATTCTTCTAATATTTTAATTTTCCTTTCTTCTTCTTCGTAAAAGTACTTCGTCTTTCTTTCCCTCCCTTAAATACAACATTCCTACAAATCTTTTACCTTTTTTTATTACATGTGTTTGAGACCAAGAATGTGTACTAGTCCGAAAGAAAACAAATTCGAGTCTCTTAAATATCTTATTATGATTATGGATTTGATGTGTCTTGGAATATGTTTTTTTACTTTAGATGAACAAAAATATGTTTTTTATAGTTGTGTTTATATACTCTGTGGACGTGCAAATTGCTGTGTATATAAAGCTTAACCGACCTTCAAGAAAATTATGGCCTTAATAAAGACAGGAATTCTGGGATAGCTTGCGTTTCCACCTTAAAGTCGTACTTAATTTTAGAAACATTATCTCTGTATATGAAAGTAATTTTTATAGTTGACATTCTCTTCAAAAAAGACAATCTCTATTAATTTGATTGCCTCTCCTAATTTTGTTGCTCGTACCAAAAAGTAGTTAATTTGCTTTTGAGCTCAGATCGATAGAGACAAAAGCTTCTTTCCGTTGCCTACTCACTTAAGAAGCCAAATGGTATTGTCTCTTACCATTTTCAATCCAAGCTTTTGAAAGAAAGGACTTAGATAAACAAGGGATCGAAGAGCTGCTAGTATAAAACCTTGCTGAGAACAATTACAATGGCTACACCGCCAAACAGCAGGCTTCAAAGCATGTTGCAGGCTGCGGTGCAATCAGTTCAATGGACTTACAGCCTCTTCTGGCAACTTTGTCCACAGCAAGGGTACCTTAATTATTAGTTTTTTATTTACTTAGTGGAATTAAAACCCGTTTTCCTTAATTCTCTAGTTACACAAATCATATAAATGGAGGTGGATGGATATAGGATTCTGACGTGGGGTGATGGATACTATAACGGAGCAATAAAGACAAGGAAGACGGTGCAAGCAATGGAGGTTAGCACTGAGGAAGCGTCTCTTCAAAGAAGCGAACAACTTAGAGAGTTATATGAATCGTTGTCCGTTGGGGACACAAACCTGCGAAGGCCTTCTGCTGCCTTGTCGCCGGAGGATCTAACGGAATCCGAATGGTTCTATTTGTTATGTGTCTCTTTCTCCTTTCGTCCTGGTTATGGGTAAGTCAAAGTTCCATTCTTTTCTCTGTTAAATCTTTGAAAGTTAATTAACTTGCCTTTCTCTTTGCACATTATCAACTCTTTAACATTGCATTTTAATCTTGAACGATACAAATGTCCATGGCCTTAAGCTAAAGATTTATCTCTTTTTCCTCCTTCTAGTTGTTCATTGTATACGCAAATTAATTGCTTTTAAATATACCTGTATGTTAAATTAAAGTATATTCTATTGAGAATAATTAATGTCTAAGTGTGTTGTTTTCTATATATAAAAATAAAAATATAATTCTAGTATATATTTTTTTACATTTATCAAAACGCGTGTTAGCATATTAAAGTTATTGTCTCGAAGAAGATGCTGGTAATTTATTGAATATCATGTTCTACACAATTTTGCATTTAATTTAAAATTTTGGTGGGATTCTACGTGGGGTTTTGTTTACATAAACTTTAGTTTGACATATAACTGAGTGGATGTGCTAAGGTTACCCGGAATGGCATATGCTAGGAGGCACCATTTATGGCTCACTGGAGCAAACGAAGCAAGCAGTAAAACATTTTCAAGAGCTATTCTTGCCAAGGTGCTTAATTAAATTACTACATATTAATTCATACTGATAACTTTTTATCCACTATTTCAACTGTGTATGATTACAATACAAGAGATCTAAATACATAACTATTTTTCACAATTTAAAAGAATATTTTAGCAAACGTTTATTGTACTATAGTTACTTAATTTTTTACCATGTATGAATGTTAATTTACTAACTAGTTTCTCTTCTCTCTGCTTCCTCAATTCTCAACCACTGCAAAATCTTCCACGGCCAGAGTGCTCATATACAGGTGAAAGGTTTTCTAACATGTCCATATCTGGCCTTCTAATTTCTTATTTAGACATAGTTTAAATACCCTTTGATATTAAAATTTTATTTATTTTATTTTTAGCAAAATTCATCTGATATCTACAGTTTTTAATCCTTCAACACCGTTACATCAATTTCGTTGAGTAATGACGAGATTAATAAATTATCGAGACGTGTAAACATGCAATTTCATCGTCATACCAACATTTAGATAAATAAATTTTACATAAATTAAAATATTTTTATTAAATGATTTTTTTATAAGAACAAAAATTAACATAAGAATGAAAATAAAAATCAGCAATATTGTAACATTACTCTTTAAAATTAATTTTAAGTAATTATAAATATTTAAAATTTTGTTTATTATGCAATAAATACTTTTTCAAAAAAAAAAATCACTTTCGATTACTTAGTTCTAAATTAATATCAATAATAACAAAATTATATATCAAATCTCATGACACTACGTTAAAATATCAATGCAAACCGCAGACAGTGGTGTGCATTCCGGTGTTGGAGGGCGTCGTTGAGTTGGGCACAACCGATAAGGTAAATTAAACAGATTAATAACGATTCCCTCGTAATTAAGTCATAATCATGTGTTTGTATACTTGTCTTAATTATAATTAATACATGTTTTGCATAATTAATTAGGTGGAAAAAGACCTTAAGTTCATCCAACACTTAAAGAGCTTCTTCATAGTCATAGATGAGCATCCTCCAATGGCAATGGCTGCACTATCAGAGTACTCTACTTCCAATCCCACTTCATCCTACCCACCCAATATTCCAAATCAAGACAACAATAACGTGAGCGATGATAATTATAAAGCTGAAGTTCAGTTGGATTCCGAACCAACCACTTTCCCAGCAAGCGAGTTAATGGAGCTTGACACGTTTGAAGACTTTCGGGTCGGGTCACCTGGAGATGGGTCCAACCACTTTGATTCGTTCCCCTCGGAAGAGTCAATGTCACTGTGTTCGCCAGGGTTGGAGCTGCTTCAACTTCAACCACCACCTTCACGTAATTAAACTGCTACTTAATTAATTCGTTAATTATGTTATCATAAACTAAGTTCATTAAATAAGATGTAAGACACGATGAAATCAATCTCCATCCTCAAAATTAATACAGTTCTTTGTTTAGGGTGATTTTGTATAATAATTTAATTAAATATTGACTAATAATTTTTAATAAAAAAATTATATCGTAAATTTGATTATAACAATTATTGAATAAGTTAAAAAAATTATGTTTTTTATAAACTCTTTGAAATACACCCGTACATGTCATCGTCAATGCCAATCAATAAGTTTAAATCTATTAAATTAAAATACTTAGAAACAGTCTTATGAAAATATAGTTCATAACTCATTATACTCTTTTTAAGTTATTTAAATAATATAACGTTCTTAAACAAGCTCTTTTGAGTTAGTTTTAATAAATTTTGAGATAAAATATATGTCGTAAACTTTCGTGATAAAAATTTATTGAATGAGCTGTTATTAAAACGTATTCTAAATTTATATTAATATATTATTTCATATTTTTGCAGCACAGCCTCCGTCGGAAAGCTTAGCACAAGGTGACACGGACACCCATTACTCTCAAACAGTGTCCACTATCCTTCAAAAGAACTCAAGGTGGTGGCTAGATTCACCCTCCACCACCCACCTCACTGATTCCTTTCAATCAGCTTTCAACAAGTGGAGCACTGTTGCTAACAATGACCAACCTCACTTACACGTGGCGGTGACCCATGTCACCTCCCAATGGCTCCTCAAATACATTTTGTTTAGTGTCCCTTACTTGCATGCAAACCGTCTCAAACCCAAGGGTGCTTCGTCCTATGAGACCAGTCACGTCATGGCCGAGCGTCGCCGAAGGGAAAAGCTCAATGAGAGGTTCCTCATTCTAAGGTCAATGGTTCCTTTTATCACCAAAATGGACAAGGCATCTATTTTAGGAGACACCATCGAATATATTAAACAGTTGCGTGATAAGATTGAGAATCTCGAGGTGTGTGATTGCAACACAAGAAAGAGAAGAGTGAGAGAGGTTGAGGTTTCGATCATAGAGAGAGATGCGTTGTTAGAGGTGGAGTGTGTGCATAGGGAAGGGCTGTTGCTTGATGTGATCAAAGTGTTGAGAGAGTTAGGGATAGAAGTCGTAATGGTGCAGTCATCGGTTAAGGATGATGGAGTGTTTGTGGCGGAAATAAGGGCTAAGGTGAAGGAATATGTTAATGGGAAAAGGGTAAGTATTTTAGAAGTGAAGAAGCTTCTTAGCCAGATAATACCCCATCATGAGCCATGCACGTTTGCTTCCAATGATCATTTGAGCATGCGTTTGGACTTGGGATGCATGCATCTAGGGATGAATTAGGAATTTGATTGTGGTGGATGTGGCAAACAAGAAAGTGTGTGTGTCAATTAAATAGGTTGTGTCAAGATTTTGTTCATTTATGTTTGGTCATCAAGTAAATATCTGAATTGATCATGTAAATTATCATGAACTTGTTGAGGATGATTGTGTCATAACTATAATGTCCTCCTTAGCGCCACCTCTACTTGAAACCTATTTTTATGACTGGATTATTGATGATGTGAGAGAATGATCTTGTAATTAGGTCAGTTACCATGAACATTGACTATGGGCAATGTTTGTTGTATGGAATATTGAATGCGTGAATCGTTATTGATTTATGATTCATTAATAAATTAATGATCACCAAATCATGACAACTAATTTCTTAAAATGAATAATAATATACTTCTATGTCAAATATAAATGTATTTATAACAAAGCATCATTTATCCAAAAATCCAACAAAGCATTATTTATCCAAACAAATTTTGGTTAAGATTTCAACTAGTCATGAATAACAACAAATGATTTATCTAGTCAATCTTAAAAAATAAAATTTTATTATTTAAACTAGCCTTGAATTCTCAAAAAGAACATCTTATATAAAAGTTAGATTTAACTTCTATTATACATGTTTAACAATTTAATGGACCCTCATTATACAAGCTTAACATTGCACAATTTTAGTGATCTCTAGTAAAAAAAAAAACTAGGGGAGAGAAAAGTTTTTCATTCAAATTGCTCTCATTCCTATTTTGTCACTAAGAGAAAGAAAGTTTAACTTAGTAAACCAGCAATAGTGAAGTAATTTCCCATATTCATTAAGGACTGTTTTCCAATAGAGAAAATTTTCTCATTAGTAAGTTTGTCATCAAAGAGTAAGATGATTGTTATATGGTAGCTGTGATTCCTTCATTAAAAATGAGAAGGGAGTATTATATTACGAACAAGCGTAGAAGGAGGTGAGATCTCTTCAAAAGAATGAATTGACCTCAAGCAAATCCTACTTATTCTCCTTTTCTCTTTCTCGACCTTGACTACGGAGGGGTTAGCCTTGAGCCAGGTCTTGATTGTTTATTCTATTTTGTTAGTTCAAGTACAGGCAAGTGAATATCTCTCTCTCCCATCTCTACGTGATCATAACTCAAACAACGAAGAATTCAACCAATTTTTTCTATCTAGTTTCTCAAACCTTCTTACCTAATCTTCAAATATTGAATCATCATAATTATCTTCTCCTTTCTCTTTGCGCTCTTCATCCCATTTCCTACATATTTGTATGGCTTTTGATTGCGATTGATGAAAGCAAACTCCATCTGTGATTCTTACTTGATGGTTCAATTATGATTCTTTAAGAGCTTCAGCCAGACAAAGTGCTGCTTTGTACTTATTATGCTATGGTGTTCTTATGAGTTCATTCTTACATGACCCTTCAACAGTTACCAATTTCAAGAGTTTCCAAATAAAACTAAGAAACACCACCACATATTATCTTTCATGGACTAAGATTCCTTCGATTAACTGCGCCATGCAGTTAATGCATTTTTACACTTTCACTTAAGCGAGAAATATTTGCTTGAGTGAAAGTGTAAAAAATGTATTAATTGCAAAGTGCGGGCCAACTTCAGGGTGCACTACTCTTAATCCTCCAGTCCACTTGCAATTGAGGGAAGCAAAAGTTCCTTTCGGCAAGAGCTTTAAGCCCATTAGGGGGAAACAAAAAGAAGAGTAATAAAAGATTCACTTCTACACACTCCCCACCTAGGCCCCCACACCATTTACTAGTGACTATGGCATAATGTGAGTCTCAAATTCTCAATATTTAAAATGTCACATTATTACATCTTCACATACGGAAGTGCTCAAATTTTAACCAAGCCAAATCAAATTTAAATTTAACTACAAAATTCAACAGCATCACCCTTGAGGAGGTGCAGACTGCGCTCTCCAACTCCAACCCATTACCAACTGCAGTTTGGCCCAAAAACCACCCTTGACCAAGTAACCGCTGGAAGGTCCCCTGACTCCTAGTGCTAAATGATAACGCCAAAGCTATATCTTATTAAACCAATACAGCATATATTTTAAAATATAAATCCTCCGATGCATAACGTTTCTTACCTGTCCAACATATGTAGTATAACATGGCCTAAAATGTTACAATGATAATGACATCCAAGCTTAAGAAGTTCACATCATAACGAAACCGAATCAAGGATACATTATATTAAAGCATAAGTCATATTAACAACATGTTCTTCCTATCTTAATTTGGAGCGGAGGATTTCATTCTTCTGGCGTTGTGTTCAATGCGAGGCCTTTGATCACGTGCCGGCATTGAAACCTGTGACGGAGAAAATAATGTAAATCATTTAAAAGTGAGCAACGCTCAAAGGGTCATACAGGGGAGGAAAAAGCGCTAGAGACCATATCATGAAGGAGTAAAACTATGCTATTTGTATACGTAAAATGGAATGCTATTTAGGAAGCTCACAAATATTAAACAGCCCCTGGCAAACAGTAATGGTATGCTTGGACATAAAAACCTAACTGTATGTACTATAAAAGTAAAAAATCCCAATTATGAAGGACTAGATTGCTAACACTATAATATAATGTGCCACGTGAGGAATGATCTGAAGGATTATAAATAACATGTTAACTGGAATTTTTCACCTCCTACCAACAAGTTAAGGCTAGTGAGAAAAAAGGCAATTCATTAAGCAGCATAGAAAAGGCAATTCATCTATGCGAAAAAGTGTGTTTGTAAGATAAATATTCATTGGTGAAAGATACCAGATCAAATCTTCTGAAGTAGGAGCAGCCACTTCCTGATCCCGGTTTCGGCACTTAAAAAGTAACCCGAGAGGCACAACCTATGGTGGAAGTGAATTTCAGTTGCCAGCAATTCATGCAACAATACCTCCCAAAAATTCGATATATAGAAATATCCAATGCATAAGATCCTATTACTAGGAAACAGTACACATGCAATAACTAAAAAAACTAAAATCACTGTCACATAGCATTGCTGAATTATGTTAAATATAAGTTAGGTGGGTGCTTGGCAACTTTCAAAAACGATATTAGCTACATTTGGGTTGGTTATTAAATATAAAATAATGGCTTTTAAATAGTCCAGTTCCAAGTTTTTACTAGCCCAATTTTTGTTGACTCTCATAAAATTTATTTTGTCAAAGAAAATTAACAGAAATTTATTATCTGAATCAAATAAAATTAAAAAATATATTTTATATCAAACAGAAACATATCAAAACCAGTTTTAAACAAGTTTTAAATCAAACTCAATTTCATTTCAAAGTTTCAACAGGTTCTTTATAGGGATTTGTATAACTGGTTCCATTTTGCACTATGTTAAGCTAGTTTTGGAAGTTTCCGAACATACCTTGACAACATCAACAGAAACAATGACAACATAAATGAAAAATAGCTTAAATAGAATTGGAGTGAGATAGCCTGCTCTAACATCAACAGAAACAATGACAATATAAATGAAAAATAGCTTAAATAGAATTGAAGTGAGATAGCCTGCTCTTTAGTTGAATTATTTCCAAAGAATGATGATATTAATGATGGATTGTCGATAGTCTTGAACTCATTTGTGCAACTAATTGACAAAAGTTATATGAGGTTCTATCCCATCATTGGAATTATATTTAAAAAAATATAATTATTGTATCAGATATAACAGAGTGCATGCCATATTTGAAATTAGAAAGCAGTAAACATAAATAGCACTTGCTATCTTCTTTACTGAATAAATAATTCGGGAGCGTCACAAACTATAAAGGCTCCACTAATAAAAATACAGCACATGATACCCTATGTAAATAGAAATTATCATGTACTTCCAACATTGAAAAAGCAATCAAGAATTCAATGTCCTTGTAGCCTATTATACCTTTCTATTATACCTAAAATCACGTTTAGGCAGAAAATGCATAGGCTGATTGAAAGAAGAAGGGGCCTTAATTAACACAAACAATTTGACAGGACCTACACAAAAGAACAAAAGAAGGCAAAGTATTACCGCCTATAGAACAAAGCTAAACAAATAAATGAGATAACTTGAGAGAAATTCATTTAACTTGAGAATAAATACCCAAATTGGTCCTTCAAAGATACACAGGACACCAAGTTGGTCCAACAAAGATTTCAAACACCAAATTAGCCGTCAATGTGAATGAACTTCAATTAGTCCCTCAACATCACTTCGAACATCAATTCCTTCCGACATTTGTGACTCATGTATCTTTAGAGGATCAGGACCAATTTGAGTACATATTCTTCATATCAATACTTATCAACTACCAAAGTCAATAACTACCAGGATAGGTAACAGACCCAACGCCCTTTGATATCAATGTCCGAATTGCCTGTTAAAGAAAACATGAACATACTCTCCTTCCTCTCTCAGAAAACACATTGAATATCTCAATCTGAAACGTAAAAATATCAGTAAGGAACCTTTCTGGAAAGACCGTCAACTGCTTTAGTCCTAGCAAAATCATCAGCAACCTCGGAAACAGCAATTTCATGGGAATAATTCAAGACATAAATGTGCTGAGGTCGAAGTGGGCTAGCTCCAAGAGCTAAAACGACACCGTCTATAGAGGGAACCTCGTTGATCACGATTTTAATTGCAGTTTGTATATTCAAAAGTGAATTCATAAACTTATCCAATCTTTTGATTCCCACCTTGAGGTCCCTCATTTTGCTAACATGCTTTCTACGAAACGACGCCTTTACCTGAGTTTCCAAAGCCATCTCCTGAAAACAACAACAAATTCAGGGCTGCATCATGAAATGCAACGCCAATCTCACACGTAATAAAAATGACTTGAAATTCAAACGATTTCCCCGCAAAAGAATAACACACCAGTTCCTTATACTCCGAATGCATTGCATCAAATTCAACGCTCATATCCTGCACCGTGCTGCATAAACCAAATGCCATCAACACTAAAATTCGAAATCGAAGCATTGAAATTCCACACGTGTGTGGAACCGAAATTGAGAATATTGTTTTATATGTAAATAAAAAAGGAAATGAGAAAGGGGAAGTGTTTGGACGTTTAGAAGTGAAGGAAAAGAGCGTACGAGGGGATTTGCTGGTGCATGTAAAGAACAAAGCCTACGACGTCGTAGATGGTGTGGAAGATAGCAGAGGCATCCAAGGTGTTTGATGCTGTATAGATTTCTTCGTAATCCATCTCTGCCTCAGAGTTCGCCATCGTTTCCATTCTGCTCTTCCTCAATTCAAAATCAAACTGGAAAGACCCCGCCATTCAGTGGGCTAAGCTACCACCTTGGGCTGGCCCAATCTAAAAACAAAACCACTTCGTTCGTTGACCCAAAGTTAAACAACAACCATGTTTTAGAAACAGTGAATATAGAAAAAGTTGTTTACGTAAATATAAGAGGATAATTGTATACTCTTAAAAGTGACCGTTGTAATTCATATATAAAAAGACAGTTTCTTCTTGATTTATAAAGCACCGTAAAAATTATTATAAAAAAAATGATATAATTTAAATATATAATTACAATGATACTTAACGCCCTTCTTGCATAAAACATTGTTCCATTTGGACAAAATCACTTTCAACTGTAAACAACTCAAAATCATATGATTTAAAATTCACTTTCTCGGTTACTCAACAGAAAACCTCAGTTTCTTAACTTATCAATGGTGCAATACTCTTAGAGGATTAAATTGAATTGTAAAAAAGTTAAACGATTGAATTGAAATTTAAGGGTATTCAGATACTAGACAGGTCTCGGATTAGGCAGTTATAAGCTGATTCAATTTTGGACTCCTCATAATTCAAGAATAATAATGGTTTGGTAAAGTATTTTATTATTTATTTAATATATTTTTTTAAAACATATATATCATCACATTTATTGTCTACCAATCCCTTATCCAAGACCACCTTATACATTTGCTTTGGATTAGAAACACTGGTCTCTTCAGCCAAAAACATTCAGTAGCTGATGCCAAACAAGTTCTTCCGTTTCATGCGACTCAAAAGGCTTTCATGAATCATTACAAAGCGGAATAACATACAACCTAAAAAGCGGTGGGTGAATCTCATGGTACAACATTGCCAGTGTAATGTGAGTGCCCACCATTTAGGCCCCTCTTCAGGGCTAACGGCCCACTATCAAGGCATTTAACCTCCTATATCCGGATATCTCGTTTTTATATTACATTTCACGTCTATAACACGAGAATTTCCTGTACAAATTTCAGCTGCAGCTACAACTATAACCTATCTAACAGTTTCCTAAATCCATCAAAACAAGTTTCTTTCAGGGAGAAACCAGATGAAGCTTCTGAATCAGATACTACCAAGTTTCGACAGGCTGCACTTAGAACCTTGTTACCAGCAACCCTAGCCAACCTCAATATTCTTAGACCTGCAGCGTAGACTGTAACGACCTCGAAAAACCAAGCTTCCTGGAAAGATTTTCAACAATAGGCTGTTCTGATCAGTTATGAATACCACAGTTGGAAAATCTGTATTCTGAACACAGAAATTTCCTACTACTTACAATGCTGAATTGCTGATCAAAGTTATCCCAGAGGTTTAAATTCAACAGTACTGAGAAGTGACAGCAAGGTTTTTCTGTAAGCTATACACCATATCGTCTCAACGCATTGCTTAAGCTTGGCATCACATTATATGCTTGATATGATCTTCTAAGTTCAATAATGGAACCGACCTGGACCAGCAAAATCAAGGACTACTTAGTGAATCTGTAGAATAGGCAAGGCAATTGAACAAAGTATTTGATGTTTACGTTGAAAGAAAGTCTATTTCAAAATTTCAATACTGGATATAGAAGTATGACACGTGAACCAAACCCATTATTTTTTGTAGAGGAAAAAGTATTTCGCTAAATCCTCTAAATTCCCGATGAAAATGACTCATTTCTTTGCTGGGTGATGAAAATGGTAGAAACGTTAAATTACTAAAATATTGCCAGTACTAATGACATCAATGGGACATGACTTAACAGGACAATTTTATATTCCCAAATTGAAACTACCTAATAAGCGAAGTCATAAAAGTTAAGCATGAATTTCTTGCCTGATTATGCAGTATATCACAATGAGTTTGCGAGCAAAACAACTAAAAGAACCTTTCGTGCACTTACAATAATTAGCACTGATGTAAAACCAATAGCAAATCCAGCATTGACACGCCGTAAATAGTGGTCAAGAATAGTTGATGTAGTGGCCAAAACACTTAACAACAGTCCCCCTGCAAAATTTCCGCAAGGTAGCAAATTAACATAAAGTACACAAAAATATTAGATTTGATAAAGACATCAAATGAAGCTAAAATTACAGCCTTTCACCAGTAACAGACCCCAAAATCGTGTGGATGCCTGAACCTTTGAGAGGTATTCTATGGTAGCCTTCCCAGGCTTTATGTTTGGTATTCTTGCACCCATCTTATTTAAATAATCAGCAATTTCCTTTGGCATGTTAGCCTGTGCACAATCCACATATAAAACCGTTTACAAAGGTACATACAAGTCATTCTGATTCTTAACACCATATGGAGAAGTTTTAGTGATGCAGCAATTCAACAGATTTACAATAAATATATTTTTAGTTGTGTTGAAAATTAATAATCAGAATAAGCAGTTCAGAATCAGATCATTGCATAGAAACATAAGGAACAGCTTTGATATCTTTTCCCTTGTTCATTCCATATTCTCAGAATCTCAATTGAAACCTAATTCAGCCTACAAACAGTACCAAGGAGACAACCACTAGGCTCCATACATTAGTTTCATTTAGGTTTAAATTTACAGTTATATACAGCAAATTTTGGGACCTAGCATAGAAAATTTGTCAAAACTCATTTTAGTAATCAATTGTAGTAACAATCAACTTCGCTGTGATGTTTTGAACATTTACAGAATAGGCCATTGGAGGCACCCTGATAAGGAGTAGATCACATAGTTTTTAGCCCTATGAGAAGCGATAGAGGGAGGCCAAGGAGAACTTTGGTAGAAATTATTAAAAAAGACCTAATAATAAATAAATCTCTTAAAAATTGGTTTTCACTAAACTCATTAACATCGTATGATCTATGTAGCCGACCTTGCCTAATGGATAAGACTATTACTGTTGTTGATGCTGTTTTAATTTCAGATTGGAATCTGCCTTCAAAGTGTTGCTGCGGCCTTAAATTTTATTCATCTACTGTCTTTTTACATGATCTTGTAAAACTAACAATTTGTATTGAAATAAAACTCAAAATACAGAGTGGAATCTCATTATATCAAGTAGAGCACACAATAAAATAACAGCAGCAAAGAGACACTTACAATATCAAATATATTGAACAGGAAGACAAAAAAAGCATATATGGAATAGTAGACCCATGGCTCAGCACCAACGGAAGTTTCAGGGTTCAATACTTCCTTGACATGCTCCCAAAAAGATGACCTCAACAGACTGCCAATAATAGCAATTTAGAAATTGCACCTTACAAGAAAGTAGTAAATAAAAAAGGAAACGTGACATATTTATACAGCACATGTGACAAGCATCAGGCTAATAGCAAACAGAGGAAGAAGAGCAAGCAAGTTAAGGCACTATGATCACATGTATCAGAAATTTATATAGACAAATTTATCCACAAAAACATTAATCATGAGGCTAAACCAAGAATACCACTTGAATTTGCACAATGGTATATACAAACCTTGCAAGAATGCTTGGAAATGCCAAGAGGTAAGAGGTGGTAAGAACAGGTTGCATCCCTGCTGGATTAATATTGAAAGGAATATAGGGCTCCACTTCAGTAATTGGTGATTGTTCCCTGTTTCAAATTGTAAGAGATGAAAGTATTGATTGTCAACATCAGTATACTCAATATCATTTAATCCCATTAGAAAGACATAGAAACAATCTGCCATAATAAATAAGGGAAGTAATGTCTATTAAATATATAAGCAAAGTCGAACATAAGTTAATAATCAAGCTAGTACAGCACAAGGCAACAAAATGTACTGTTTTCTCAATCAGAGATATGGACAACTTTCCTCATAAACAACCATATCAGAAAATGTCAAGTACAAATTACAAGCGAGAGAATATCAAAAGTCCTAACTCTAGTAACATAAAAATTTTCAAGCAGAAAAACAAGATTTAACTGTCTTAACAAAGACAATGCCATTACCTTGCAGCAGAAGCAAGCTTAAAACCATAGTATTGAAGCTTTACTTTCCTGCAACCTTCAGTGACTACAACTGCCCACATAGTGACTGTGGTGAATATGCCCAATACAGCAAGGACATATGGCCACCAACTCACAGTACTCACTGCAATATCAAGGAATACAAATCAATAAAGATACTAATGATTCCATGAGATAAATATAATAATATTGTTCTACATGTTTTCACCAGATTAAAATTGTATAACACTCTTGTATTTTTTATTTTTTATTTTTTAAATAAACACTTGCAATATTTTTCCAAGTATACATGCTCTTACAGGTCTAACTAAAGCTTTTAGCATATTCCATATTTCAACAGCTATGTTACTCAACATTAGTATGCTGGTCAAATCAATTGGCAACGCAAAAGGTCCTCCAAAATTTTTCATTCCTTGTCTTTTTTGGTCCTATTTTCTCTTTTTGTTTTTAGGCATGTATATGTATGTCTAAGATAGATTTGTCATCTTCAAAACAAAATTAAATGAATAACCGATTATCCTTCTAAACTAAAAAGAAATCTGAGTGTTTGGTTCAACTTATTTTGGAAAAATAATCACTTATTTTTACCTGCTTCCTGAGAAAGCTTTTGAATCCTAAAACAATTGTTACCGATCATGTTGTAAATTAGTAAAAATTTTAGTACTGTCTGAAAATACAATTGTTCCAGGTATCATACATGTTACTTCAATATGTCAAAATTTAAGCATGAGCACGACATCTTGCCAAGTACCTGAAAGCTGGGTAAGCATCTTGTACAACGTCTCCATATAACCCGTAAGTATACCCACACATATGATAAGAGACGAACCTTGACCTGAAGAGAAGATGGCACTATCAGTCACAACAGAATGAATTGAATGATAAAAGCAGATATCCAAAATCTGATGTGTCTTTCAAATCACTAAACCAACTAAAGCATAGGGAATAATCAACATCTTCCATCCCTTTGCAGCATGGCAAAAGAGATAAAACAATAAAGTAAACCGGATCAGCTAAAATTAACATTGTTCAGATGAATTATGATTCTGGTGTTCTTCAAACATTTCTACAATTTTTCAGCTTTACCAAACTAACAAAAGGACCCTTAATACAAGTATATAGTAAATAATTTTTTTAAAATATTTAAATTGTGAAAATTTTCTCTTAAAAAATAAAATTTTGAATAAAATGTTAAAATCTAACCTAAAAAATGTAATTTGTAAATATAATTATTGATTTGGAAAGACAATTTTCTCCTCTCTATTCAATTGTATAAAACAAACTACTATGCTTTCAAAGAAGAGGGATTGGATGCCACTTACAAATGTATTATCAATGTAGCATGACAAAATCAATCAAAAGAATGGCAAACACTCATGTTGTATGTAGCAAACAGGTATCTCTAGATCACTTTTAAAGTTACAAAACCATATGCTTGTAGGTTACCAACCACTCTTGGACAAATGATATATAGCCCTTTGCTGTGGATAATTTTTGTATACATACAAATGATATATATCTCTAGATCACTTACATATGCTTGCAGGTTAAATCACAAAATTTGAAACAAGAAAGAAAGATACAACACTTCATTGAAAATGCAAAGTAACATAGAAAAACTACAAAAGCAAATGGGTAAAAAGTCATTTGTTGTCACTTATGGTACAAATGATATATGACTCTTATCCTAACTAATGAAAGAAATTGAGGAACATCTACTTATTATTTGTATAAGTTCTTCCAAATACAATGCTGATATTCATCCATAAGTTTTCCCACCATATGCTGTGGTTATCTTTTAAAATTTAACTTCCACAACTCCAATCAAGAGCGATAAAGTAACAGTATTGTGGAAAGAAGAATACCAAATCCAGATTCTGATATGGTATCACATATCCATGTAATAGTCATTGCACCACAAACCAACAAAACCGTTGTCACCATTACATGCTTGACCCTGCCAAAAAACCAAATGTTTTAACAAGACAAAAATTTCTAAACAAGGAATTTGGGGTGACAGAAGAGACATCTCACCGTATTTATGACTTAACAAAGTTATGATAACCAAGCAGAGAGAAATCAGAACCATATTATAAAGCATAAAATAAAAACATAATTCAGGATACAGAGGATGGCAATTTCATAAGGAAAAGGCCCTGCTATGTCCTCCAATGATTAAAATTATCTAATTCTAAAGGCATCGTTTGGGATTACAATATTTGGCAAATCATCTATTTAACCTTCTGATATCAACTTGTGAGGAAAACATCCGTAGTTCAATTACTTGTTGAATGATTGAAATCTTGGAAGAAAAATATTCTTCCATACAGATTACCTATAACTGGCAGCATAAATTGAATATGGAAGTGAGTAACAAGAAACTATTAAAGCTTCCAAAATTGCAAAGCCAAGTGACATCCACCATCTGAAATGTGCATAACAAATGAGCAGTTCATTAGTTGAAATTCCTTAAATCACAAATCAGATAAAGGGGGACAGAAAAACAATGTGTAGCCAGGAATTAGCTCACTGCTCAAGATGGATAAATAGACCCACATGTAACTTTTAATCTTCTCATGCCCATCCAGACCTTCTTTCCGCAGCTTTACTAGAGAAGGGACAACATGACAGAGTACCTGCACATGAATATCTTGAATAAATGCAGTTCATAAAAGGCCATAACTTCAAAAGAAAAAAAAATGATCATACACAAGGAAGCGGAGTGCCATGTTGAGAACCTCAGTACTCTAGTTTTTACAAACAAGTATTCTAAAATAAAAATAAGAAGAAAAACCATTCTTCTATCAACCGTACTTAATTTCAAAAAGCATTTTTTTTTTACATAATCAAAAGTACAGAGAGCAATTTTTTCAAAGCAATACTTTGTTTTAAAAGAGGAACACCACTGGTTTCATATAAATCACATACTTCATGATGATGATTAAGACACTAGCAAAAAGATTAAAGAATTGAAAATCATATATAATTAAAGGAATTTAAACATCCTTTGGCCTTCAAAGTAACAGAAAGCAAGCATTGCAAAAATATATGTCTAAAAAACTCAATAAATGAAAGAGATATACCTGCATAATAATAGATGCTATTATCTGAGGACTGATTCCAAGCTGAAAAAGTGATAACTTGAGCTCAGATGTGAAGTCACCAAGTTCATCTGCCAGATGCTACATGAATGACTGTCACATGTATAAACTCAGAAAAATATCCAAGCAAAAAATTGGTCTACCAGAAGCAGTAGAGCAGAAGTTCAAATTTTCCCTCTCACTTAACTGTTCACACTCACAGCTCCCTTGAGCTAACACCTAATTTGTGATCAAACATCGTTTGTCAAGTTATTTAATTAGGTCGGCCCAATAGGCTTAAAAGGTTTTTTTAAAGCTTAACTAGTTTCTTTATTTAAATAGGCCTTTTCAAAAGTTTAAGCTTGAACTTTTTAATAAACAAGCCAAGGCAGGTTAGGCCTTAAATAGGCTAGGGCAAAGGCGCCGACGATCAGCCTAGTCCATTCTCATCTCTATGAGTGACTCCACACAAATTTGAGTGATAACCATTAGCAAATTCACTCAAACATTTCTCCTCAGTTTTCTTTTTCATCTAACTAAGTTCCTTTTAGAATTTCAGGAGTTTCTAAATAAAAACTCCCTCTCATCCTTTTAATAAGGCACCTTCAACTAAATTACACAAATCAACAAAATAGTTAAAGTTAGTTAATTTTCTTCATTTTTCCAAAACATTACCTTTGTTGGTTTAATTTAAGTACTTACCAATTTCACTTATTAAGAGGAAATGGGAAAATAATAATAAATACTTGGTAGAGACTTTAAAGTCCCTAATAAAAAAAGACCATCGAAACCTTCTAGAATGTGCCTTATACTAGGACCAGAGAGAGTATCATTCAATCACCAATTGCAAATGAGAATCAGAAAAGGGGGTCAAATGTTGTAACAACTACAAAATCAAAATCAATGCGAGTGTGAGTAACTGGCAATAAAAAACCACACAACTTACCAACAGATGAACCTGAGACAAAGCTCAAGTAGTCTTGTGGTATCAACCTTCTATCAAATCCCGGAAGAGGAATAAAATAACCAACACGACTAATTACAATTAGCACAGCAGTCACAAACAACCTCCTTCGAATCTCGCTCTTGAAAAACGATTCAGCAGCACCGTTAATGACAGAACTAAAACGCACAAAGTTCAGAAACCTGTTTTTGTACATTCTGGGTTTGAATTGTAGGATTCTAGAGTTGTCAGATGCAACAATCGCTTCCCCTTCGTCGCCACGATTTGACGGAACAACTTCTTCATTAGAAATCTCATTTTTCGGAGCCTCCATGGGTGTATAATTACTTCGGAACCGGTCGGAGAAGTTAACAGAAAGAGTCCGGTTCAGCTTCGGAAATAAAGACCGGTTCAGATTCCTTGTGCTGTATGCGGGGATGGTGAAAAGAGAAATCCTAGCTCCCATTCCATTAATGTATTCAACGTGTCTTCTTCCTGCGAGACGACAGTGCATAATTAATGTTACAATAAGAAGCTACAATGCTTTGTATCTACTTACGTTGCTTTTTTCTTTTCTTTTCTCTTTTGGCGTTAACGGACGGAAAAACTAACCTCCAATTGCGTTAGGTTTCGTCCGGAAGCTGTGTGGATGAAAGTGAATGGAGGAGAATCGCGTTGCTTCCATGGTTGGACTTCCGAACAGTGGGAGAGTGAGTGCGGGAAAGAACGAAAGGAAAAGGGGTTTGTGCTTTAAAATCAACAATTAAACCCTGATCCGTGAACTGGATTCTCTGCTTCACCCACTATAGGTATTACAATCTCTATGGATAATTTTATTGGACCACGTCACGATATTGCGCTTACTGGATACGTGGTGTGTTATGATTGGCTTTTGTATTCCGTTGTGACGAGTTGAAGTCACACATAAAAATTGCCAATGCCTATTTTCAAATTTCGGATGCATTAAAATTATTTTAAAATATTAATAATTAATAGTATAAAAAAATTAGTGGCAAGAAGAGCATTAATATATAATTTTTTTTTTTAGAAGCAAAACTTATTAATACATTTTAATGACAATTACTTATTTTAAAAATATATATCCAATTTAATAAAATGCATCGCAAAACAATAGATGATAAAAGGCAAATAAAAAAGCAAATGATAGTGTGTTTTTCTTTAACTCTTTGACGCTAGAATCGATAAAATGGACTTATCCAATTGGTTACTTTAAATCTGTATGATAAAATTTTAGAATTAAATTTTAAAATTTGAGCCTAAAATAACTAAGATATTTTTAAGTTCAATCTGATCAATTTTCATACAAATTAAATTTGTAAAAACTCAAAAAAAAAAAAAATTATTGACGCTAGAATCGATAAAATGAACTTATCCAATCGGTTACTTCAAATTTGTATAATAAAACTTCAAATTTAAATTTTGAGCCTGAAATAATTAAGATATTTTTTAGTTCAATCTGGTCAATTTTCATACAAATTAAATTTGTAAAAAAATTTAAAAATTTATGGAGTTTGAATATATTTTTGTGAAGTCAAATTAAATTTTAAGTTTTTCAACCCAACTCACTGAATCATTGCTTACAATTAAAGAATCCAAATAAGTCATGTTAGATGGTAAATTTTGTAAGATTTGTACCTCTGTAATAGGGACAGGGATCTAGCAAGATCTCATTGGTGGAAAGTTAAGTTTGGTTGATCTTGTTTTTGGTCTTAAACTTTATTTGTGGGTGTTGCTTTTGGCAATGCTTGCAACGATAGAGATGGTTCCAAGAAGGGAAAAAAAACAATTAACCATGCAAAAACCAAAAGAATCTAAAAGTTAAAAAGAACGAGAGAATGTTTGTGGTTTAGCTTTCACACAAACATGTATATAAACGAGAGAATTACTTACTTTTATAGTAATCCAACATATTTGCTAGCTATAAATTATAAAATGTAATATATTAATTATAAACAATATAATCCGCTATGGTTTTAGATGTAACAAAGATTGAACTGTGAACGCAATATGTCTCGATTATTAAAAATGTAGTTATGTATCCTATTTTATTTATCTGCAAAAAAAAATATTTGACTTCACTTTGTACATACAAAAAATATTTTTCTCTTTTACCTCTTGAGAAAAAACAGCTTCTACCTTTTCTTATAAGAGTATATAAATTAAAAATGAAGTAAGATTAAAAAAATTTAAATATAATACATTTTTTATTACAGATTAATATTTATTAAAAATTATTAAAATTTTAACTTTAATTTAACGAATCTCACTAAGCCTCCTCCTTCAATGTAAAATAAAAACCAGGAACTTTGTGCTTTTATTTTTATTTAAATTAACAACATTACATGATCAGGGCTCCTAATTAACAGCAGCACACACTAAATAACATATTAAACAGCCCGGCTTTAATTTTATGATAGAATTGTCTCTAATTTATTGCATGCATATACAATGTCAGCTCCTTCTGTGTCTCTTCTTTTGTGTTAATCAAATAAGGAACTAGTAAGTCCATTCCTTTGGAAGGAATATCTCTGGAGAAGAGTTTTGACTTTGAGAAATGACACAACATTGTTTGAGAGTATTTTTCTGATCCCTTTTCTTTTTTGTTGACTCACTGCTGTATTGTTCATGTCCTGGGCTATATTTGGGAACTGCAATAAGATTTAAGCATGATATTATTGAACTTTCCTATTAAAGTTAAAATTTAAGGTGTGTTTTATAGCAGAAAATTTTTGTAGTTTAATATAAGATTTTGCATTGTATCTTTTTAATATTAAATTGGATACTAGACCTTGAGGGGGTGAAATCTGCAGACCTAATTGGTGCACTTTAAGATTCAGTGCTTGAACAACTCGAGCTGGAAGGAGGACGGGAGCGCAAGCTGCAAAACAATGGTAAGGTCATTATGTAAATCCAAATTCTGCAAATTATCCCAACAACAATACAAAGGGCATAGCACAACTTGTAAAGGATTGCCATTGGAAAAGCATTTGATCGACGTCACTTTTATTTTGAGATCATTTGGAATAGATGAAATTAACTCTTATGCACGCAAAAAAAAAAAAAAAAAGAAGCAGAAATAAAAACAATACTGATAATAAATTCATGATCAATTATACTAAAAACTCTTCAACTGAAATAAAAAATAATAATAAACTTGAGAATTAAAGTGAGTGACTATTATTCTATTAAACTAAAATGAGACATGAAAAGTTATGAATAGAATGAAGCAAAAAAAATATTAGGAACATATTTTTTAATATTTTTTTAAAAATACTCTTAATTATTAGTTAAAATTTATTAAAAACTATAAAGGTTACTTAAATTTCACTCTTTCTCATTTTAAAATTAGTATTTTTTTCTTATATATATTTTTTTAATAAATTTTAGTCAATAATTAAAAATATATTAAAAAGAACGTTTTCTTCTTCTTTCTCCGGGTAAAAATGTGATGCAGACACAACAAACATACATGTCATTGTGAGGAAATACACGGTTCATCTACCTGGCTTCGTGGTTGATTTTGTGCCTGCTTTTTGGGGTAAGAACACGCCTGTACCACATGATCCCTGCCCAGAAACTAAGAAAATTGCTTGCATTCCAGGCCCACCTGTGGCCTGTTTAGACCTTTGATACCATGATCTTGTAGTAAATTTTGTGTACTGAAGTTGACATACATTTTAATTTCAGTCACCAATAAGAGATGCTAAAAAAGCAGTAAAATTTTTCAGAAAATTAACATAAAGTCCTAATGAATCCATAAGCGATTTTAATTAATCCATAAAGTCCTAATTAGTCCTAATTTCAGTTTAATCTTTCACTGTTTTTGGCAGTGTTAATTGTATGCCTCAATGCATGCATATTGCAGAGAGCAGAATTGCAGAATTAACCACAGCCTAACACTTCCTGTGTTTTTTCTTTAAATTGTCTATCCGCATTCCACAAGCTTTCATGCAAATTAATGGGTACGTATAATATTTGTCTCACACTTCTTATGAAGTATAATGATATAGAGAAAAAGAAAATATATATAATAAAAAAGGGAAGAAAGCATTAAAAAATATAAAATATACACAAAAAATAAGGTACAAATAAATCAAAACCCCGAATTAATTATGCTTACGCATGTGTTACCAACAAGGCTTGCCTCATGACATAACTAATTTCATATTGCATGCTCTAGAACTTTTCCGATACGCCACTAAAGTTATCTACTCGTGTAGGTTTGTTTAATATACGTGTGCATCTTTTCAATTTGATTTTATATAAAATCAGACTAATTAGATTGAGACCATATTCAACTGACACGCTAACCTATATACACCCATTTATTAATTGTTTGAGTCACTTCAGAGGGAGCTGAATTTTGAGCCACGCCATCAACCATTCAAATTAGTATCTGCTTTATTCGTGGCTTTCTGTTCTCAACTCAAGAGAATGTTACCAAAAGTACCAGGACATAAAATTTTAAACATAGAAAAAGGTAAAAAGCTTGGAATATCTACAGCGTGCAACCCCTTTTGTTTCAAAAGAAAACTGTGTGGAAAGGAAGTCGAAATGCAAAATCACATTCTTTCTTCCCACTGACGCCTAAGGTAGCTGCATCTCTTTATACTAATGTCGGTAATTAATTAAAAAGCCTATAAATGCTATGCTAACTTCAAATTGTAGCATGACACATGCCCGGAACGTGATTGTGATTCTTGATTAATTAAATAGAACAATGTTTACATTCTTAATTAGTATGCAGCTCATCAAGTGCCTAACTCATCATTGGAATATCTCTCATTTCACATACAACCTTATTAATGCCTAAACCTAACTAAAAGAATCCTTCATATTATACCCCACATTCCCCAACCAAACTTTTACGCAAACATTGCATCGTGTGGTCTCTAGCTCCTTGCAGCCACAACCAGAGGTAGAGGAGTTGTTGAGAATAGAATGAAATTATATAGAACAGTACCTGTGACCTAGGTTCTCGATGAAATCTGTGGTTTCCCTGCTGCTGCTGCTGCTTCTGTTTTTGGTGACTGTTCTCCATATATACCTGTAGGAAAATTTGAAGATTTAAATTAAACCAGCAATTCGATAAATAATATATATAACCTAACTAGAGAAGCTAAATTCATAATATCAAATTATCAATTTTGTCAATAATATTTTTTAATGTGTGTAAAAGAGTATATAATAAAGCTTTATATATTAAAAATTATAATACAAGATAAAATTTATTTAATTAATAATATTAAATTTTATAATTTATTAATTTTTATTATGTATCATACACGTTAAAAAAACCGATTCATCACTTATAGTTTCTCTTGGGTTGCCAAATAAACAGCTCTCTCTTCATTTTTATTTGAGTTTAATTGGATTACGCACGTAAACACAGTTTCTCTAGTTGGTTAGTGCCATATTTGAAGTCAAATGTTTTATTCAACGGTGTAATCCAATTAATCTCAGATTTTAACGAAGAGGAAGGTTTTTATTTTGTAAAGCAAGAGAAACAAGTGAAAGAAAAAGCAAAAGTGATGAATAAAGAAAGATTAAAGAAGAGAAACGAAGGCAAACGGAGTCACTAACTAACCTTAAAATCGAATGCCTCGTCCAGAACATGAGAGGGTAGCCATGGCATTCCTTCTTCAAAGCCAACTTCACCATCATCATCATGAACCGCAGCCATGAGTAGAACAGGAAAAGCTTATGTTGATGACAGATGAGTTGCTCACTTAGCTTTCTCGTTTAAGAATGGGAGTGCCTTTTAAGCTCCAACTTAAATAACTTGCGTGTCAGAAAGTGGAGACAAAAATAAAACTTTTTATTATATATCTTATTTTTTATTTTTAAATATATTTTTCTCTTTATCCACTTCAAACTTATGTATTGGATATAAAAATGTTATTATCAAAGTATAATTCTTGTATGCTTCTTTATTAATATTAAACAAAGAAAACACAAGGAATGCTAGAATTAAAAAAATAAAAAATCAAATCCGCAAGGACATATATACCTACCTACGCTCCTATACGAGCGCGTTCGTTTAGATGCGAGTACAGGAAATCCTAAACGACTTCGTCGTTTAGATGGTACGTTGACGTCCCGTTCGTCGACACAGTTGAACGCCTTATTGCCCATTAATCCCCTCAGTTATGGAACTTTTCACCTTAATTACCATCTTGCCCTTATAATTTGGTCGTCTGCATTCTGAAATTATACAAGGAGGTTTACAATAACTCTTGCAATTTCTGATTTGGTAAAAATTGGTTGCGAAGTAAATTCAAAGTAAATTTTGCTCCAAGTTTGATGAAGTGAGTGTCCGGATGAAAGTCTATTATAAGCTTGAACTTAAACAATTATGGTTCTACAAATTTATTTTTAATAAAAAAAATAACATAATTTATTTTAATTTAGACATTTTTATCTCAAAAATAAGTTTGAAATACTCTTTTAAATATTTTTATAAATAATATGCACTAATTGTCAAATTTTTTATATGCTTTATTTATTATAAATTTGTATAAATAAAACATTCATCCAGTATTTATATAAGTGAATATCTTTATTTATTTAATATATAAGTAATCAATTTAATCATTTAATATTATAAATATTTCTAAAATGCTATATAAATTTATAATATGCAATTATTTTTATTAATCTTCACAAATTAATAATTTTTTTGATAAAAAAAAATTAGACATTCTTCCTTCGTAACAAGAATATATGTTAAATCATAACACAGTCATTTCATGTCGATTATTGGGCCACTATTAACTTCTAATAAGGCGAGGGACATCTCTGGAAAGTGGAAATTAGAAATCATAAGAAGTGTATCCATGGACGTAGGTTGGGTTCGGTAAACCCCTCTTTGGTGGTTGCAATTATTCTTCACGTAATGTTGTGCTGCTTACTCCATAACCTCATGTTTAATTTGGTCAAAGCCTTTTATTGCCTCATTGGATTATTTTAACAATTAGTTTTTGAATGTCAAATTGTTACTTTGATACGTAATCAGTCTAAGATATGCAGGTAATCACCGATAAAAATAGACCCTGATCCGTTATTTGTTGAGAAAATATAAAAAAAGTTAAAAAAAACTGGTGCAAATGCTATCTAAATTTTATGTACGTATTGTGGAAACTTGTAGCAACTATTCTTAACCACTTTACCAAATCCTTCTATGGTCTTTGATAGAGTAGCTGTGGCATCAACAATCATCACGGCTTCATTAATATAAAATCTACCGGCCATGATTAAACAAATTTATATTTATACTTATTTTAACGTTTTTTATTATAATTTTATGTTAAATCTACTTGCTATCGCTTATCATAAAAAGTAAAACTCTACTGAATCATATGTTTTTATAATTCCTGATAGCAGATACCTCTTGGATTTACTTTTCATTTTTCTTTTCACCAAGCAAAACACAAAGTGATTATTGTTTAGATGAGCTTGAATGGCATGATGAATTGATGATAGTACGTGGGGCTGACAAACTAGCATACAGTTAACCATTTCTTGTTTATTCAATTCTAGATATAAACTAATATGATAAGCATGGTTTTTGTATAGCAGGTTATGTGTGAGATTAATGAGAAGTTGAGAACAGGCCACAAAAATTATTAAACGATAAAAACTTCTGAGAACATTTCATAACACATAGTACTTAGTGCTGCAGATTACTGTTGGTGAAACTGAAACTGAAGCTTTTATACAATTTGGTCAAGTGTGTTGAGAAAAAAAGTAGAAACATTTAGGTGTTTTTTATTTTTGGTCAACGAAACATTTAGGTGTTAAATCATGAAACGGAGCGAACTAAACCGCAGAGATCCAGGCTCAAATAATTTAGGTCACCAAAACTCCCCTCTCATGAGTTGGCAGGCCAAGCAATGAATTTCAATACTATATATAAAGGTGAACCAAACTCTAAAGCAAACCAAAACAAACCAAATAAACAAAACATCTGAAAAATTTATTTGTTGTGCATGGTTTGTACTTGCAAATGCTCTTCGTCCAGTGTTTGATTGATTTTTTTTATAAAGAAGTCATGTAATACTTATTTCTTTTAAATATATTAAAATTTTTAATGTTAAAGACACGTTAAGCTTGATTCTTTCAATGGACACACTAAAAATAAAGCTATTAAACCAGGCTAAGTTGATGGAGTATATAGAATGAGTCTTAAACACTCCTAAAAGTATACAATAAAAACCCTGGGATATGGAAATTTTGGCCATCTATATAACTTGATTTAAATTTCTTAGAGTAATACTACTACTTATATATAGTAATTTAAGATAGAAAAACAGAAAGAGATAAAATGAGTGATATAATAAAAAGAAATTATAAAAATATGTTATACACTTTTATTGTACGTCTTACTCAAATCTTTAACCTTCATGTGATTGGTAAAAGAGAAGTATATATTAGCAAAATGGCTATCAAATTTTTAAGCTTTATGATTGGTTATAAAAAAAAAGGTAATAAAATATGGAAGAAAAGAGAGAAGAAGGAAAATATCTTTATATATTTTTTATTTAGTTCAAGTATTGGATATTTTAGATGAAAGGAAAAGAAAAAGGACTAAAATTGGTCCTCACTTAATTTTATCTCTCTTTAAAAAAATAAAGAAATTTAGTGAGAAAATTTATTTTACACTAGCTAAACATTGTATATCTTTAATTTAATAATTTTATCCAACCATCCTAAGTATCTATACATAATATAATAGTATTTTGTTTTTCTTCTTCTTTCCTCTTGTGAATCAAACAATGTATCCACTCCTTTCATTAAAACTCCCCCTTTCATCAAAATATTCCCTCACCTTCCCAAATGTTAATCTCCATTAACTTCATTTCATTATTATCCTTTTTCTTATTTTGCCTTTTCTCTTTATTTCATATCACGATATCCAAACATACTATTGAGGGTAAAAAAAAATTTTCGTAAAACTATATTTATAATAATTTTTAAAAATGAAACTATAATATATATATATATATATATATATATTTACTCTTTATCTATCCTCGTAGTATAATAATTAAACACATGGACAGTCTAAAATTTATATTGTACAATCAATCGTCGTATAAAACAAACATATACTAACTTATTAGACAAGTTTACATCTTGGGTCTTTATACATAAAAATAAAATCAAATCAAATCATCTCTTAATATTTAGGATCATTAAAGACCTGAACTAGTTCACCTACGTTATAAATGTGGTCTCATATTATTCAAGCTACTTTTTATATTTTTATATTTGATTTTATTTTTTTATTTTATTATTTTTATTATCATAACATTCTTTTCTCTTCTTATCTCTTCCATCCTCTGTTCATTTAATAGTCTAAAATAAAAAGTAAAATAATACTTTTTTATTGTACAGGTAACAGTGAACATGGTCATCTACAATAGTTATTCGATTGCCAAGTTTTTATTGGATATCAGGCCCAAGGGTTTGGAGAGAGGAAAGAGAGTTTGAAAAAAAATGTATTATGTATTTTTTTTTTAATTGAAAAATATGAAAAAAATTGAGAACAGTATACAAGTTTTGTATAACGCCCCAATTTTGTAATGTTATTTAAATTATATTATATATATTCATATGAGTGTTGATTTACTTGATAGTGATGTAAATATATGTATGTGACCTTATTATGATATGAGTTTGTGTTTGGAATTAGATTGAAGGAAAATAGGCTAAGTTCTGGTGCAGAGCATTCTCGTTGCAGCGAGAGATGTCTTGCTGTAGCGAGAGGACTCTGGGTGAAAGGCATGCATCTGTCGCCTTCTTGCTATAGTAAGAATATCTCGCTGTAGCGAAAGGATCTCGCTGTAGCGAGATTATGCAGAAACTAGAGTGTAGTTTCCTCTGAATTTTTCGCTATAGCAGGAGTGTCGCGATCAGAAGGGTATTTGAAGGGTTAAGGTTCGAGAAATGGGTTATTTTTACGTTTTTCCTTCTCTCTTCTACGATTCTCTCGATCCTAGGCTCATTCTTACTGACTGAATCGCATCCAAGGTCGTTTAAGAGCTAAATTGAAGGCTGAAATCACGTTTGGGGTGTTTAGAGGTAAGTTTTAATGACTAGAGTTTCGGTTTCTTGCCCTCATTCTCTATTTTCTTGATTTCCTTGGGTTTTCATGGAGTTTCTCCATGTGTTTAGGCTGAGATCTGTGTGAGGAGCACGTCCTAGGTTGAGTTCGAGTGTGGGTCTTCAATCAAAGGTAAAGGGGAAACTTTACCCTATCTCATTGTTGTGATTTGTTGTTATTTTGTTGAATATTGCTATGTGACCGGGATAGAGGATAGGGATTATGTATTGGATGAAATTGATGTGCAATATGATGTGTGTGATGGAATACCATTGATTGGTGAATAAATGAAGGTTATGTATTGTATGTTGTGGATAAAATGTGGGCTGTGTGCCGTATAACATGAATTAAATATAGGTTGTGTGTCACGTGTAAGCATGAATATTGCGTGTGTGAATGAAATGTATGTGAATGAGGCATGTTGGCGCCGTTATAATGTGCTGTAAATGGTTCAACGATACACTGGGGGTGTGGAAGATGAGGACGGTAGAAATACCTTGGGGAGAAGAGAATGGTGGTGACACCGACTGTGGAACAGATGCACCATGGGCCACACACTCTCTTCCTGACTAGACCTCTGACCACTACCTTTGCTGAGCGACCCGTGACTGTCCACATGATATCCGTGAGGCGTGGATAACCGACGACTATCCATAGTAAAATCTATTATCACAGTGCTACAATGAGTGTGGTTGACATGCAGTTAGTGCACAAGACTATTTGATATTAATTTATAATCTTTCTCTTATTTTGAAATATCTTATGAATATTTGATTATTCGAATTTGTGAAATTATTATTTAATTGAAATTAAATTTAAGGTGTTACATTTTGACTTTATATACAAGAGGGATTAGTCTATCTTTTGTTGAGTAAACTAATCCTAACAAATTAACTATTTGTTAACAAAGTAATTACAATTGAAAATAAATTCTAATATGATCTAGTTATACAGTTCACCTATCATCCCCCCTCAAACTCATGGGAGCTACTGGTAACACCCTGAGTTTGGCCTTAAATTTGGAAAATAAGGGAGCTAAGAGAGATTTGGTGAGGGTATCAACTATCTGATCTTGAGCAGGGACATGAGAGACAAACAGTTGTCTTTGCACAACTTTATCTCTGACAAAGTAGAGGTCTATTTCAAAATGTTTAGTTCTGTTATGAAGAATTGTGTTTGCTGAAAGTTGAACAGCACTGACATTGTCACAGAACATTTTTGGAGGACATGTAGTTGGCACATGGAGCTCTGTTAGTAATGTTTGAATCCATGTGAGTTCAACCACAGTCGCAACTAGACTCCTGAACTCTGCCTCAGTGTTGGATCTGGAAATAACAACTTGCTTCTTGCTAGACCATGAGATTAAGTTGCTACCTAAGTATACACAGAAACTTGATGTGGATTTCCTATCATCCACATCAGATCCCCAATCTGAGTCACAAAAAGCTAACAATCTATACTCCTTGCATGGCTGAAAGACTGGGCCATGATCATAGATTCCTGCTAAGTATCTTAGTATTCTCTTGATTGCTTTCCAGTGTGCATCTGAGGGACTATGCATGAATTGGCTAATTTTATTGACAACAAATGAGATGTCTGGTCTAGTTATTGTGGCATATTGAAGTCCTCCCACCACTGTTCTGTACAAAGAGGCATCATGAAATGGTGAACAACCATGTGCAGAGAGTTTTAGACTAGAGGTCATAGGAGTTGGCATTGGCTTAACAGAGGTCATGCCTGCTTTAGAAAGGAGTTCCCTCACATATTTGGTTTGAGATAACTGGATTGCACCTGATGGTAAATGCTGAACTTGAATTCCTAGGAAAAAGCTCATTTCTCCTAGGTTTTTCAAGGCAAAGGTGTTGTTTAGTTAGGTGACTAGTTGAGAGACTTCTTAAGGATTGGACCAGTAATAAGGATATCATCCACATAAACTAAAATGTAGGTTATTGAGGTTGGAGAGAACTTGATGAATAGGGAGGAATCAGATTTTGCAAGAGTAAAACCATGCTGTTGTAAAGTGGTGTTGAGCTTGCAAAACGAAGCTCTTGGAGCTTGTTTAAGGCCATAAAGAGCCTTTGTGAGTTTGCAAACTTGAGTGGTTGGAGCTATTTCAAACCCTTCAGGTTGAACCATGTGCACATCCTCTTGTAAATCCCCATTTAGGAAGGCATTGTTGAAGTCGAATTGCCTAATTTTTCATCCTTTTGAGAGACCTATGGACAATACCAATCTTACAGTTGATGGTTTAACCACAGGACTGAAAATCTCAGTGAAATCAAGCCCTTCCCTTTGATAGAATCCCTTTGCCACAAGTCTGGCCTTGTATTTCTGAACCAAACTGTGTGGATTTCTCTTCACTCTAAAGACCCATTTGCAGTCAATGGGTTTGATATTTGTAGGTGGGGGTACTAGAGACCATGTATTGTTGGCTTGCAGTGCTCAAAATTCATCTTGCATAGCTATCAGCTAATGTGGTGAGGTAATAGCTTATGCCACTGAGGTCGATTCAGTTTCAATTAAGTCCTAATTGTTACTTAGGACAGCAGCCAGGTAAGATTTAGGCTGTGCAACTCCTGCCTTGGCTCTAGTCTTCATTTGATGCTCATTCATAGGGAACAATTTGTGAGTGCCAGTGACAGAAATAAGTTGCTGGGGAGTGTCTGTAGAACCAAAATTAGTGTGCTGAAGTGGTTCTGTTGCAGTAAGACCTGTTACAGATACAGAATCAAGAATATCTATAGTAGTTTTAGCAGGAACTATGTTAGTAGCAACAAGAATATAAGTAGTGGCAGGTTCTACAGTGGGCATACTAGAAATGTATATATTGGTGATATTTGAAATATTGGCAGACTGCACATGTATGATTGGATTATTTTGTGGTACAAGTGGAATGTGAGGGAGGGGTGCAGGTGCATTGGGCAAGGAACTTGATTGGGATATAGGAAATAGTTTATTATAAGGAAAAATATATTCATTGAATACTACACTTTTGACAATATGTGTTTTACCTGAGGTTGATAAGCACTTATAGCCTTTTATGATTAGGTGAATAGCCAATAAAGACACAGAGATGAGACCTAAAATCAAACTTGTGCTTGTTAAGATGAGGGAGGTGGAGGTAGCAAGCACATCCAAAGACTTTGAGATGTGAGTAGGTGGACTGTTTGTGATAAAGGAGTTCAAAAGGGGATTGGTTTTGAGTGTTTAGTGATGGCAGTCTATTGATAAGGTAGGTAGCTAAGATAAAAGTTTCATCCCAAAATTTTAGGGGAATAGAAGCAGTGGCTAAAAAGGAGAGACCAATTTCCTTGATGTGCCTATGTTTTCTTTTAGCACGTGAATTTTGTTGGTGAGTGTGGGGCAACTAAGTCTGTGATGGATGCCATGGGTTGTCAGGTATTTGGTGAATGACGAGGATAAATATTCCCCTCCATTATCTGTTTGTAGTGCTTTGATCCTCAGACTAGTTTGATTTTTTATGTATGTCTTATATTGGACATAAGCTGTGAATACTTGTGACTTATTTTTCAGTAGGTAAATGCATGTATATTTCGTACAAACAGCAATGAATAGACACATAGTATCAAAATCCAGAGAAAGATGGAACTGAGGCAGGTCCCCACACATCAGACACAATAAGTTCTAGTGGTTTATCATAGTTATGATTTGTGACAGGAAAGGATTGTTAATGAGACTTTGCAACACAACATGCATCACAGTGAAGACTAAAATCAAAATCAATACTTTTATTAGAATCAACTTGTACATTACAGAGATTCATGACATTCTGCAGTGTTTTGTGTGCTGGGTGGCCTAATCTCCTATGCCACAGCACTCTGGTGTGAGTATTGACAGGAGAATTACAATGAGAAAGAAAAGTAGTGAAGTTTCCTTTTGGAACATAGACATCATTAAATCTGTATAGACCATTCATAAGGGTGCCTTGAAGTAGTACTTCCTTGTTCACATGTGACTTCACAAAACAATCATAAGGCCAAAATTCAAAATATGCACAGTTATCCTTTACAAACTTAGATATTGATAAAAGGTTTTTAGAGACTTCAGGAACATGTAATAGTTGATTTAGACAAAAGGTTTTGTGATTGTTAGATGCATGCAATGCAGATTTGCCAATATTTTTAATAGCAATACCTGATCCATTTCCAATATGCACTTGCTCAGGGCCTTTAAATTATGAGCTTATGAGCAAATTTGTGTGATCAAATGACAAGTGATGGCTTGCCCCTGAATCAGGATACCAAGTTGAGTCTTGAGGAGAGGAGGTGGTAGCAAGATATGCTCTTGGATTATGGAATGCAGCTGAGGGTGAAACAGAGGAAGGAGCTATTCGGTTGGGGTTCTGAAACCCTTGATCAAACCGATGAAAACATTCCCAAACAACATGCCTAATTTTGCCACATAGTTGGCATTGTGGTCTGTTTGCATTATGCCAAAAGGATCTTCTTCCTCTATGTGAATGTCCTCCTCCTCTGTCTCTTCTATTGTAGCCACCTCTGCCAAAACTCTGACCTCTATTCTTATTCTCATGTTGAGGCACCTGAGCTATATTAGCTTGAACAATATTTGCATCTTTCTTAAACCTTTCAAGTAGGTCTTCTTGAGCCATTAAAAGGGCTTCAAGTTCCTCTACATAATAAGGTATCAGATCGAGAGAGCACAAGAGTTATCATTGAACTATATTCTTCACTGAGTCCATCAAGAATTACCTCAATGTGTTCTTCAACTGATAGGGGAGCACCTACCAATGCAAGGGAATCAACAATCTTCTTGATTTTCAACAGGTAATCGATGGCACTATCATTCTGCTTCTTGATTGCTTTCAATTGCAACTACAGTTGCTTCACTCTCGCTTTGGTTTTGGAGGCAAAGTAGGTTTCAACCTTGCTCCATACCTGGTGTGCGAACTCACAACCCACCATCCTATTGGTGAAAGCGCTCTCCATGGAAGCTAGGAGCCATGTTGCTAAATGGTTATCTTGAAGCTCCCAAACAGTATAGGCTTGAGTTTCAGTGCCTAGATCTTCATCTTCTTGAGTGTCACATCGACGAGGAATCTTGTCTTTGTTTAGGTGGTCTTTCAGCTTGTGTGCTTTGATGGTGAACATCACTTGATGTCTCTATGTGACGTAGTTATTTTCACTTAGTCGTGTAGCTAGCGGATTTGAGAAGATCTTTGGCGAAGTAGCTATTGAAGCTGTTAGTGTGGAAGGTGTGGTGAGCTCAAAGTTCAAGGACTGAGAGCTCTAACACCATATTGGATATTAGACCCAAGGGTTTGGATAGAGGAAAGAGAGTTTGAAAAAAAAAATGTATTATGTATTTTTTTTTATTAAAAAATATGAAAAAGATTGAGAACAGTGTACAAGTTTTGAATTTATATACAAGAGGAATTAGTCTATCTTTAGCTGAGTAAGTTAATCCTAACAGATTAACTGTTTGTTAACAAAGTAGTTACAATTGAAAATTAATTCTAATATAATTTAGTTATACAGTTCACTTATTAGTTTTGAGGAATGATGATGCTCTATTTTCTAGAAGTGAGTTTAACTTAAATTTAAATGTGTTAAATACATAAATAAGTATGATTTCAATATTTATTACATGATAACGTTATTATATTTATAATTCAATTTTTTTAACGTGCTTAATATGTTAAACTTAATATTTTTAATAAATTTAAAATATGCAACAAATGATATTTTTTATTATTAAAAAGTATAATATTTAATATTATTAATATGCTAAATATTGTAAATTTTAATATACAAAATTATATATAAATTTTTACTGTGCTTTGTTAAACATATTAAATAATTTATCTATAATTATATAATTTTTTAAAGAATATTTCAAGAACACGTAATAAAAATTTATATATAATATATTTTTATTTAAAATTATAAATTTAATACATTGATAATAATAATAATAATAATAAATATTTTAATTTTTAATAAAAATATTATTAATTAATTTCTTAGGATACACACTAAATAAATAAATAATTAAATAATATAAAATTGTTAAACAATGCCATAGGAATAATTCTTTTTACAATAAAATATAACATGCACATACTTTCGCAATTTCAACATGGATTTTAGTTCTTGCAGTACGTGATACATTGTTTGAAAAAAAAATGTTACCTTAATTTTAAATTTTTGGGGGAGATTGGGTCAGAAGCAAGGCAAATCATAATCATGTTAGGGATGAAATCAATTTTATTTTTTAACATTCAACTATACATTAATATATTAAGTTATCGTTTATCAAATAAAGAGATATGTTAGAAACAGAAAAAGAATAATATAAATTGACAAGTATATACATTTTTTAGTCTCGAAATCTTTTTTTTTTTTGCTAAACAATGTTCAAAATCATATTATACGTTAACTTATTAAAATTATAAGTTAAACTGCTACATTTTTTTTTATTAAATTCAAACTAAAATTA
This sequence comes from Abrus precatorius, assembly GCF_003935025.1. NCBI lineage: Eukaryota > Viridiplantae > Streptophyta > Magnoliopsida > Fabales > Fabaceae > Abrus > Abrus precatorius. The sequence goes on along the minus strand of NW_020874373.1, from coordinate 9,018,495 downwards.
ATTACTTTATGATTTAATCAAATAAATTTTAACGTGGCAAATTTCAATTGTTATTAGACAAAGTTTTTTTTTTTTAAAAAAAAAAAACATCATTTCCCCTCTTTGAAAGGATGTTTTAAACTACACTTTTTTTTTTCTTATTTTATGATATAAATTCCTTTATTTTTAAGATGAACTAGTTACACTCTTTTTTAATAAATTAGATCATAGGTTTGTTTATAAGAGTTTATAAATAATTTATAAAAAATAATTTAGTGTTTCTATAAAAAATTAAAATTATTTTAATAAACTTTATCATTAAATTTATAACAATTTATTATTTTAAAAATAATTCATTAAATAGATTTATCTTCACATTTGATAAGTAAAACGTGAGAAATAAAAATAAACATGTGATTCAACCAACTTTATTTATACTCTTAATATTATGTTGAGAAAAATGATCGAATAAAAGATATACTTTTATATATATTTTAATTATATCCTTAATTTTATTCAGTTATATAATATGATAATATATAAATCATATTTATTTTAAGAAAATGATTACTTATTTGTTTTTCTAACTAATAAATACATAAAATTTTGTTTACTCTTCACTTTCTTTTATATTAAATATCTTAAAGTTTCATTTATTTTTCACTGTTTTTTATGTATTTTTCATTTTCATGTAAAATATTTTTATTTTATTTCTTTATCTCTTAAATTAAACATAATAATATTGATATTATATTATCCGAGACGAATCACAAATGCAAGTATTTTATAGGTTCAGTTACATTTTTAATCTTACTTATTAAAATTAACACTTTTATTATAAAATTCCCTCTAATGTGATTTGAGCGTTAAAGTTAACGAAGTGAAAAAAAAAATATAAAATATATATATATATATAGTTTTACTTTTTTTTAAATTTAACAATTGAATAACATTAAAGGAAAAACATCGATAAAAAATATTAAATTAAAAACAATTTTAATTTAATAAATTAAGATGATAAGTATAATTAAACTTCTAAATTAGGGAGGTACAGTAATTTTTATCCGTAATTCTATTTGGAGAACATTTTCCCCCTTTCTTTACACGTGTATGTGCATTTTTTTTTTAAAGTAAAGAAAGCCGAGTATAATAATACCAACATTGTCATACCAATTGCATAGAGTCTAAGTTTAATATATTATCAGCATATTTTAATTAGATTCAACATCATAAAAAGTGCATTTTTTATTTTATTTTATAACTTTTTTAAAAGTATCTCCCTTTAATTATAAAAGAAATTCATCAATTAGTAAAAATCAACATGTCCAATTGCAACAACTATATCAATAACATTGCATTTAAAAAAATATCTTTTAATGTTTTTTCTAGAAATTTTAAGAACTTGTATACATAAAATAAAAAATAAGAATGATTTTATTAAAATATTAAAAAAAACTATAATTTAAATAAAAAAAAATCAACATTAGTTGTCAAAACTATTTTAATTATTTAAAGACAAATTACACATATAGATATATAAATATAAATAAGTATTTATTATACTTTTTAATATAATAAATAATTTTTAATGTTTAGAATCAGCTAAAGGATACTATAAAAAGTAACAAATAAGTTTAAGGAGAAATATTAGTGTAATAAAGGCAAATATATCTTGTAAGGTTAACCTAATTATTATTTCCTAAATTATATTTATGAACACGGGGTGAACCTTTGTCGATAGCACATGTTCATTATTATTTCCCGTAATTATTTGGCTATTTGGAATCGCAACAATGGCGAAACACTCGAGCTTGGCCGGTCGGAGTGGAGTTCGAGTCGTGGTCGCCGGTGACCGAGGCACCGGAAAGTCTAGCCTCATAGCTGCCATTGCATCGTCGGAGGCATTCCCCGAAGCCGTTCCACCCGTGCTTCCTCCCACTCTCTTGCCCCCTGATTTGTACCCTGACAACGTTCCTCTTACCATCATTGACACATCTTCTAGGTCCTCCTTCCTTTTCAGCACCGCAACTTTCCACGCATTAATTTCATTCCACACATTAATTTCGTTCAAAATTATTGGAAGGAATCGTATTTCACTTTTCCAAACTTTTGATCAATTAGAGGTTGATTCAATAACTTTTTTACCTAAAGTGCGTGTATGGATCTTTTGACTGAACTTCGTTTGTGTTTACGTTGTGCATTTTTTTTTATTTATTTATTTTTATGAATCGCGATTATCGTCGATGGCCTGATTTAAAATCCTGTTTAGATTATATGAATAGAGTAGCGTTAAAGCATCAAAGGCACCGTTATACTTTGAAATTTTGAATGAACGCGTGTTTTTGTTTAGCTTGGAAAAACAAAGCAAGCGTAATGAACAATTGAAAGGAGCTGATGTGGTGATTTTAACATATGCTTGCAATGAGTCTGTGTCCTTTTCGCGGTTGAGCTCTTACTGGTTCCGGGAACTGCAGAAGTTGGAGGTTGGTGGTTTTATGGATTTTTCGATGATAAATGAAGTATGAACGCGATCACATAATGTTTTGTTTTATTTTTTGGTGATACAGGTGAAGGCACCTATAATTGTGGTTGGATGCAAGTTAGATCTGCGGGATGAAAGCCAGCAAGTGAGCTTAGAGCGTCTCATGACGCAGCTCCTACAACAGTTCAAGGAAATTGTCACCTGCATTGAGTGCTCTGCTGCTACGCAATACCAGGTATATTGCTTTGTGGCATTATTGTTACTTAGTGATGCTGACTTCTTTATAGATATTATTATGTCTTACATTCTTACTATTAGAAAACAAGATGAAGGTGCATAGGTCTATCTTATTTTCTGGCTTTTAATGTCAGCCAATTCTATAGATTATTTCAAGGACATCCATTACAAAAATATCGTCAGTAAATGAATTTTTTAATGCATTTATCTTATGCCAAAATACAAATGTATTGTTTATTGATAGCCAAAATGATCCTTAATCATCAAATAGGAGAAGTGCAAGGGATACAAAAACAGTGAAATGTGTTCTTATTTCTCCTTAACAAGTACATCAAGTGTAAAGTAAGAAATTCATGTGTCTATGCAATACTGGAATTGTTTTGATTTATGTGAATAAGGACATCATCTTGATTAAATTGTTATTATATTTGACTTACAAATTTGAAAATATTTAAGTGCTGAAATTGAATATTAATTACAAAATTTAGGTTCCCGAAGTTTTTTATTTTGCACAAAAAGCAGTACTGCATCCAGTAGATCCATTGTATGATCAAGAAAGTCAAGCTTTAACAGATCGATGTGTTAGGGCATTGAGAAGAATATTTGTTCTTTGCGATCGTGACATGGATGATGCCCTCAATGATGCAGAACTAAATGAGTTTCAGGTTTTTTGATATATCTGCATTTTTTTTTAATTTCCTTTCTATTTCATATAATTGGAATATTTAATGATTTCATTCGTACCCTCTTTGTTCAAAACTTGCAAACATATCACCAGGTTAGATGTTTCAATGCACCATTGCAATCAGCTGAACTGGAGAGCATCAAAACAGTTGTACAGGAGAAAGTACCTGAAGGAGTCAACTCGCTTGGTCTTACCTTTCCAGGATTTATCTATGTCCATAATATGTTTCTAAAGAAAGGCCGTCCGGAGACATTATGGGCTGTTTTAAGAAACTTTGGATATGATAATGATTTAAAACTCAAGGATAATTTCCTTCCCATACCATCTAAGCATGCTTCAGATCAGGTCATGTCATACTTAATTTTGTTCTATTATTGTGGAAATTCCACTTTTGTCTTCCTGCTTGGTTTAAATGGAAGAGGTTGGAATATTGATACAACGATTTTACCATTTTCAGTCTTGGTATTAACAATGGAAAACATGTCTAGGATTGGTGATTTGGTGAAGACTTATACTTGTGAATTTTCAGTAGTAGGTTTTGCAAATATTGGCCATTAACTATCTATGCGTCTAGAATTGGTAATTTGGTAAAGTGAAGTGTGGATTTTATACTTTTCTGAAAAATGACTCGTAAGTGTAACTTGTGAGGTTATTATTCAGATCCTTGCTTATCAGTTGATATTCCTTTAGTTCACATATGGCAGCTTGGATTGCAATTACTTTACTGTCATAGTTGATATATTACACTTCTTTTGTTCCTCTGTAACTGTCTTTTAATTTTATAGCACACAAATTAAGAAAATATAATTAATATCCTTCTTCGTGTGATATGATTTTTTTTAAAATTTTCTAATATGCCCATTATCTCTTTATCTGTCTCTTTTTAATTAACTTCCCTCTCATTTATTATTCTAGTATTCCCTCTACCATTACTTTTTTCTCTTTTTTGATAAGTGTGTAAAATAATTAAGGATAGGTAAAAACCAAAGTTAATTGAGAAAATAGTAAAAAATGTTATCTTGAAATTTTAAAATGACATATAAAAGCAAAAAAATTCTTCTGAAAGGATAATTAAAAAGCAATGGAGGGAATACTTTTATTCCTTGTTGCTCATTATTGACATGGAGAGATAGATGCAAATGTTAGGTGGTATTGGCTTTTTGATGCATGTTTGTTGAGTCAAGTGGTGGTTTTCAAAGAAGCACTAGGCATAGTATGCTAGTGTACACTTTTTACCAAATACTACATTTTCCAACATTTTAGGTCATCAAGTCATTAGAAATTGATGTGAAAGTATTTTACATTTCCTGTTTAACTTTCAAATGATATGAAGTATTTACTTCATTGACTTGATCTTACAGAGTGTGGAGCTAACAGGTGAAGCTGTAGAGTTTCTAAACGGTATCTTCCGATTGTTAGATACTGATAAAGTATGTAGTAATGTTTTTATTATCACTTCTTTGATCCACTATTATGTGCTTTAACCCCATTTCTCATGTAGGTGGTATTCTGTATCTAATGTATTTTTTCTGTATGCTTATTTGAACCTTAATATTCTCTAGGATCGAGCCCTACGTTCTGCTGAAGTTGATAAATTATTTTGTACTGCTCCGGAAAGGTGACTTGCAACCTCCCTCCCCTAAACTTTCTATGTATAAAAAAATAAAAGGTGAATTTGCCTTTTGATTCTCCTTTTTAATTTTTATAACCAATATCTCCTTAGTGTCATATTTAGTCTGCATAATTAAATTACTTTTTCATACTATGGATGTATAACTCTATAATTGGTTGACTAACTCTTGAAGCTTTAGCTATTGCTTCCTTCATAGTAGCAAATTTTAAAGATAAGTTGTAGATTCAACAAAACTGAGTAATCATTGCAAAGAGAAAAAAAAATTCTGTATAAAATGCTGCTTATGCTCACTGATAATTAATTGGCTTTCTTATCCTGCAAAGCATTCAGGTTAAGTCTTAAATGACTTGCTTCTTGAAAGGCTTAGCCCTTTATCTGTGTTGGTTGGAGATTTTGTGCAATTCTGCTATCAGGTTTTGTGGTTGTTGTTTTTATACTTGCATCCTGATTTCTACAAGAGACTTATAGGAATTAAATTTAGTTTACAAGGAAACAGATGGGGCAACTGATAAAGTATACTGCAATCATTATTTGATGGTATGATAATGGAAGATGTGCTGTTTGGAATTCAATTGAGTTCTTAGGTGATCATAAATTGTTCACACTGTTGTAGTTGGTAATGCTGCTTGAATTGGGAAATTTATTTTGGGGTAGTTCTGGGCTTTAGATTCTTTGTTTAGTAGCCCTGTTATGTAGCCATTTTTGGGATTTTTTTTATTTTTTTAATCCAGACCTTTGGGCTTTTGTATTCTTTTATTATTATAATTGATTGCCAGTAGGTTGTCATAGTTATGCTTACTGCTTGTGATTGGAAATCTAATTTTTTTGGTCTTTCTGTTGGGGAATGGATCATTTTAAATACTAGAGAAATCAGAAACTCCCAAGTGTGATGTGATTCTTACTCTTGTATGTTGTGATTCCAAGAAATCAGTTAGTTTAAGGTCTTTTTTCGTTGGTGGGTGGTTGGGTGAGCACTGTTCTTGTTAATTATTGATGCAGCATATTATTACAAAACCCTAAACCCTAAACCACCCGTGCTACTTTCATTCTACATCTTACATTCAATTGTTTTACTTCATTATCAGAGCTCAGAAAACAACCAATTGCCATAACTCATAATCCTAGATACAGAATGATACCTTTGGAAACAGCTATTGTAGAATTTTTCAGGTGAAGAGTATCTAATAGTAGTATTGATTTTAATTTAATCTATTGGTCAATCTTGGTGTGTTCTTTGCATGTTATTCACTTTGCTTCCTTCTTTTTCAATTGTGATACTCTTGAAAAAATGTAGTGGTATGTTAGTTTTTCCATTTAGTGTCATTCATCATAGTTTTGGTACTTGGTTTTGAATTGCAGTCCATGGAATGACGCTCCATATATGGATGCTGCTGAGAGAACTGACATGAGTTACATATCTCTTAATGGGTTCCTGTCGCAGGTGGGGATAACTTGTGATGTCTTTTACTATTCACAATGAGTTAATTATTGATATATCTCCTAAATTTTATGATGCAGTGGGCCCTTATGACATTACTTGATCCTCCATGTAGTTTGGCAAATTTGATTTACATTGGATATAGTGGTAATCCTGCTGCAGCACTCCGTGTTACTCGTAGAAGAGCAGTAGATCGCAAGAAACAAGCAACAGAAAGGAATGTGTTCCAATGCTATGTTTTTGGTTCTAAAAATGCTGGGAAGTCGGCTCTGTTGGATTCATTATTGGGAAGGTGTGCTTCTGAACCAATCACCATAGTCAGGGTGTCTTTAAATATATTTTGATCTATCAGCAAGTGAAATTTCATCCACCTGTACTGTTTATCTGTTTTCCTTCAAAGAAACAATTAACTCCATTTTCACAGGCCTTTCTCAAATAATTATACTTCAACAACAGTTGAGAGGTTTGCAGCAAATTCCGTTGAATTAATAGGGGTGAGTATCATAATGGTCAAATATTATTGTTTTTAAATGATTTTGTAAAATGATCTTGTCTTTCTCTCATACTTTGTCTTAATTTAACACACTCTATTACTAGTAAAGAGTCACATAAATGTTTTGGAGGAATTTGGGTACAACATGCAGTCTATAAACATGATCCTCGTCTTTCCTCCTGCTGTATAGGGAACAAGAAAAACTCTTATATTGCGGGAGATACCAGAGGGTGAAGTATCCAAAGTTTTGTCAAATCAGGATTTTTTGGCAGCATGTGATGTAGCTGTTTTTGTGTATGACAGGTATCACACAAAATTAGTTTATGTGGTAATGCTTTGGTACATTTAATCTGTAAGAATGGCCAAATGGTGTTTTGCATTCTTGCTTTGCTTAAACTGTCGTATGTATGGATAATAAATATAAATAATGTATTAAAGATATGTGTGTATCTCGTGTTTGTATGTATAAGCTAACTGCGTAAATAAAGTACGTGCACCATATCGTCTGAAATGACACAAGATCTGGTACTGTTTAAGATCTTTTAAAACACTTGCTTTGCATGGTATATTTCCCTATTTATCTAGTTGTTATCAATTTGGATGTTATTTTCTGAATAAGAAACCTCCAATAAATCCTCACAACCTTAATCTTTGACTAATTAATTATTTTAATTGTGGAATTTTAATTTGGCTTGCATTTTTATTGTGAAAGAATGAGTGTTCAAGTTAGAGGAATGATTTATTGTGAGAGGAGCCAATAGTATCTACTTAATTAAATTGAATGGTTGGCATATAACCTTTCACTGAATCCCCACGACTTTTTCTCTTAACCCCCCTCTTGTGCCTTTCTTTCTTCCTCTCTCTCTTCTACTCTCCCGTCCGGCTTCTCTTCATGGTTTCCATAATCTTACCCTGTTTGTAGCTGGAGTCTTGTCCTTATTTGTCTAGAGTTCTTCATATTCTTTTTTTCGTGCTTGTATTGGCATAACTGATGAAAGGCCCAAAATAATTCATGTTGATCAGATTACTTGAGGTATGATGATACCACGGTTTAAATCCCTATCAATTCTCTCTAACAATATATGAAAAGCAGTACATATGTCAACCTAACAAATTTACAAGATACACTTAGATGCCTTGTTTCTGAGGGAATCTAGAAGGGAAGGTTAACATAGAATCTTCTGAGAAGTGAGAACAAGGAGATCATGCTGAAAAAATGAAGCTAGCCTGTAAAACAATGCTGTAAACCATGCAGACGGAGGAGAGAGACGCTAGCAACCAAGGGGTAGATCAGAATGATCATGAAGAGTGGAGGATAGTGATTGTAGGTTGGATAGTTAAAGAGGGGATTGAGAGGCATGTGGGTGACAAAGAAGGGTCATATCATATGGTCATGGCTTTTAATGAAAAAATTAATCTGAGGCCCTTTATTTATCTGATGGCTATTACTAACTCCTTTCCTGTAAACCAGTCATCTCATTATGTGTGTGTGTGTGTGAGTACATATACATATTTTCAGGTTAATGCATGAGAGGAACTAATCTTGATCATTCAATTTTACATGGAATGGATGGTTAATATTAGCATCTACACAGCCCGAAAGTTGGGAAATAGACAGGGTTTCATGCCAACCCCGAAGTTAGCAATTTTCGTACTTGCTCTACTACAATTCCATTCTGCTGGGACCTTATGTGGACTAAATTTCCCTTAATTGAACTAATCTAGTTTGTTTCATAGTTGCATATTTGGTTGTTTATTTTTGGCATTTTTCTCCTGCGTCTTAGCCTTGTATTTTTCTCTCTGTTTTTCAGCTCAGATGAATATTCATGGAAGAAATCCAGAGATTTGCTTGAGAAGGTTGCTAGGCAAGGAGATCTAACTGGTTATAGAGTTCCTTGTCTCCTTATTGCTGCTAAGGATGATTTAACTCCGTATCCAAGGGCTGTACAAGATTCAGTTAAGGTATTGCATATCAGCTCAGTGTTATCATATCATTGAATATATTAATTGTTATGCATAATATTATGGTTAAAAATCATCCATTTAATTTTGGTATAGGTTACTCAGGAATTGGGAATAGAGGCACCTATTCATGTAAGTATGAAATTAGGCGATTCAAGTAATGTATACAATAAGATTGTTAATGCTGCAGAGCACCCTCATTTAAGCATTCCAGAAACTGAGATTGGGAGAAAAAGGAAGCAGTACCATCGGCTTCTTCAGCACTCTCTTGTTTTTGCCTCAAGTGGGTTTCTCATAGCCACCTCTCTCCAGAACTTAACGCTTGACACATACACCACAAATTTGCATAATATCCATTTTTGTGTTGTTCAACTGTTAATTTTTAACTAACTGTTTATCATGAATTTACAGTTGGAGCTGCTATGGCAGTTGTTGGTTTGGCAGCATGTCGTGCATATGCAGTGAAGAAGAATTCTTCTGGTTAGTCCTCAAGAAATTTTATGCTAACACTTAAATTGACTGTTGAATTCGTGTTCAGTATTGGGCACACTAACCTTAATGGCCAATCGTAAGTTAGAATATATTTTATGTATAGTAGCTACTTATTGTGTTTCGTTTTTTGTTTTCAAATTGATTTTCGTTGTGTATATTTCATGATTCGATGTAATTACTCCGATTTTTCCTTTTTGGAGTATGTCTGGACTTGGGTATTGTCTATGGTATGTTTAGATTTGGGAGGGTTTTCAACCACTCCCTGTAGGTCCAATAATATATTAAATGTCACCATTCAAATCCATGTAAGAATGAGTTGTTATACTTGCAATATTTCTTAGTTCATACATTCATAACTTTGAAGTTCAAATAAGAATCATACTTCGAACGTTTTATTTACAAGCTCGCACCTGACTACATACTATTAACACAATTTTATATCCTCAAACTTGCACAAATTTAGATGACCTCGTTTAAATTTTAATCCAAAAGCTTTAGGTAATATCAGAGTCCCTGACAGTTTTTTTTTCTACAAATAAAACAGGAGTGTGTGGAAAATCGAAAGAAATGTGCATGAAACATAATGCAGAAAATTTTTAAGCAGTTTTTTTTTTTTTTTTTTGGTGTGTGGTGATTCTCAATCTTCTTTTTTCTAGTCAAATAGTCCTAGATGAAAAGTCTAACAATACTTATAATTAAGTGATACTAAATAACAAGCACATTACTTACAATGCACAACATATATTCTGAAAAAAATTAAACACGTGTGCACAAAACTAAACACAAATTAACAATCCTATCAACTTCAAATTTAACCCAAAAAAAAAATAAAAATCCATTCTTCCCTGACAAATAACTCAAAAAAAGGCTTTTCTTTTTTTCTTCTGAAGCAGCACAAAACTTAATATCAAGTCAGATCAATAAGGGCCAAAAAATAATCTTTGAATAATTTGTTAGTGACCAAATAATTTGAGATGATGATAATGATCTGACGTTGTGATATGGTGGAGCTTCAACTAATAATATGAGAGCGGCTCTAACAATTTTGATTGAAAGGAATCTCAATGATTTGAGAGGATGAAGGTGGAAAAAAAGAGAAAGAAAGTTAAAAGCCTACCTTGGTGGAGTGCTGTTGTAGTGCAAATATTTTCTGTCATGTTCTTTTACTACTTAGAAGTGAAGGAATAGGTTTATTGGGCTTTGAAAGTGAGCCTAGATCTACAATTGATATATCGAGCCCATAAAGATAACACAAAACAATTGTAATGGTTAGCTATTAGTTGATATACGAATTTTAGTAACAAAGTTTTTTAAATAGGCTGAATCCATAAGGACAATTTTTGGTCGCTGGTTGGTCGCTGGACATGGTGGTTAATCGCATAATTTATTTTAAGTGGAGCTTTCATATTAAGGCCTTGTATTTTTTATTGTCAACATATGAAGGACTAGTATAAATGTAGGTATTTTCGGCTCGTCCTATTTAATCTACACGCTGTTCCCCTCCCTTAGGCTTAATTGTAATTTTAGTCTTTTTAATTTAAATTGTGTATAATTTTAGATTCTCAAACTTCTTGATTTAATTAAGTTTTTCTATTTTAAAATTTATCAAATTTGGTCTCGTAGTTAATTTTTTATTAAAATTCTTACAAATTAAATTGTCTTTTGCTCAAATTTTACTAATGAAAATATTAAATTTCATTCAAATAAAAAAATAAGAAAAAAATTCTCCTCTTCAAACTCTAATTTTCCATTTTATGAAATTCTTTAACTTTTATCAATTTTTACTATATTTCTTACTTTTTGAACTTTTAAGATTATTTTATACCACAATTTCATAAAAAAATTCTTTAAATGTTTTAAAAAATGGTGAAGAAAGTTGATAGAAAGAGCAAATTTGCTTCTTCTTTTTTTATAAAAAAAAAAAACAGACTAAATTAGTTTAAAAATAACTTAGAATATCAATATTGCGTACAATCTAAATTAGACAGTTAAGAGTACAAGTAACCCAATAATTTAATATGACAGTTTGCATTCAGATCCTTAGTGCGTGGTTCATTATTTTGTACAGAACTAATTACGTGTTTTTAAATTTTATAAACCATTTGGCTTTTATCAGACAGACATGCATCTTTTTGTTGTTGAATGTGAAATTTAAAATTATATATAGAAAGTGAACGACATATGTATAATGGATAATAATAACTATTTGCAATAAAAAGTATAATCATTATAAAATTTTGTTGATTTAGTATTTAACGGTTATTTTTTATGATTGAATTAAAATTTAGAGATATTAATTATATTTATACAATAAAATTATACAACTTACAGAACTTTTATTCAATCATATTGTCCATTGTATTTTACATTTTTCTCTTCTTTTCACATATCTTTTATTGATGAAAAAAGAGTTATATAAAATTTCTCAAAAATATTAGGTCAAAGCCAAAAGTATCACATCCGATTGGACTTTGACATATGGCAGCGTGCAAGCTATTACCCAGCCAACACAAATATACTACCAAAAGTGAATTCATGATGAATGATCAATGTGAAGAAATTTGCAAAAGATGGGAAGAACTGGACAAGGGGGTGACGTGAAAAGTTAGCATGAGGAGAGCAAAAATGGTCGACGTGTCTCAACTAGATCGAAAGATCACTCTCGGTTGAGTTCAAAATTCCACTGCCCCCTTATGTTACTGTTACGGTGCTACCCGTGCAATTCGCGTCTACCTAGGCACGAATTTCTGGCTATAGGTCCTAATCCTTCCTATTCCTTTGCAAGTTTCTTTTGGCCCCTTCATTCATTTCCAAATCTTTATTCGTTTCTGATCACAACACACTCCTCATAGAGAATGATTCTCTGCTACCCCCATCAATAATTTATCATAAAAATTTCAAGTTATTTATTTTTTAAAAATTATGTGAATATATTTTGCACTTAATTCAATCATTTTTATTTTAATAATTTTAGTTCATAATTAAAATTTATTAAAACTACACAGAAAAGTAACTTTGTCGCGTTTTCAGTAACTTTATTATATTTGAATAAAATTATATATAAGCATGCTTGGCAAACAGACCCAGGACTGTAGATCCCTTGCCTGTTTTGTTAAGGTGTACGAGCAAGAGAAAGACAACGCCAAATCATAATTTAGCAATCCCATGACATGAAAATCCCCACAGCCATGCAGGTTTTCGACACGTAACATATCGTATCAATACTAGCTTGTACGAGTCCCCTAATTAATTTAAATGAGTTTTTGTGCACTATGTCCAATTTTGCATTAAGTACACCCCTTTTTTTTAAGTGTATGGTCCCTAGATTCCTCGATGATTCAAAGTTTATTATCACTTCCCTTGCGGGCTGCTGTCAAAAGAGAACGAATCAGAAGATTGACGTCCATTTTAGGAAGAGGCTACCCTATTGGCTAGGGCAAGTGAACATCATATTCAATTGCTCTTTTGCTTGTGTTAAACTTAGAAAAATAAAAAAAAAAACTTAAATATTATATTATAGATAATTTTAAAACTTATATTGAAGTTGAAATGTGTTCCACTAAGATAATTAATCTCAACTTTAAATACATATTTTTATGATAACAGGTATTATAGACGAAATTTTAATTAAAAATAATACAAAACGACTACAATTAAATTCTTCTTGTAATCTTTATCTTTATTCTCTGTCTCCAATATTTTGAATGAAAAATTAAAGTTGCAATGTGCTTGTTGACGTCAATTCTTTGTGCTAAGCCCGTCACACTTAGACTTGAATCAGACCACAATAAATAAGTAAATAAATTAATATAAAGAGCCTGAGATATCTCTGTGTAATTGGATGCAAATTCCATACATGTCCAAGCACGCTGTGTATTGATGGTGGGAGACAATCAAGACTAGGGTTTCTTGTATGGTTAAATTGACAACTATTTGACAAATCTAATGTCCATTGTTACTTTAGTTTGACATTTATTTACTCTTGTAAGATATATAAGAGAAACGGATTAAGATTTATGCAGTTTAAAAAAATTGCACAAGAGATGCGGTTCTTAATGTAACCAGCATAAAGTGTTTTTGAATTATATTTATTACGATTTATGAGAAAATGCTAGTTGTATAAGATTTTTGTACAATGTTTTGGACTGAAAAAAAAAAGAGAAATGAGGAAAAATATGTAATAAAATGAGTAATATAATAAAAATTATATTATAAAAAATATAGAATAAAAGTTATTTATGTATCATGTAATAAAACTTACAAAATTTTCCAACTGACAATTGAAGAGTAGTCTTTCTTTACTGGATTTTGCTTTCAAACAGTGGGGGATTTATTTTCATAAAAAGAAAAACGTCTTTTCGAATACAGAGAGATTGATATTATGAGGATCCTTGGCAAGCATTTGATGGAAGTGGGGCCTCAGAGGATACTCTTTTGGATTCTCTGGATAACATCCATGGAGGAAAGAAAAGAGAATATGAGTTTGGGGAGACCACATTATTAGCTATTTTCGTCAAATTATCCACATAATATCGATGCCAAAAGTAAGAAAAAAATAGCCATAAATCTACCAATGGAAACAATTAATACCATCCCATTCTATTTTTTTATATATTTATTAACTTTTTATATTAAATTTGATATATTATATAACATGAGATGGAACGAGTAAGTATAAAATTTTGGATTCAAAATTTTTGTGTATATTAAAAATTTTTGGGTGGTAGACTTACCCACCACATCTAAGATTAAAGTAAATAGGTAAAAAAAATACGAAGGAACATTCATTTCCACGATGTTTGTGAGTAGGTACTCGTATATTGATACTTTAACCTAATAAATATCTTTTTCCATTGATTAATATTTTTGTACATATATCTACTGTTCAAGTCTAATTATTACATATAGTTTCTATCTTTATAAAACATTCCGATTTAGCCAAGTTAAAATGTACATCATCTCTCTCTCTCTATAACTACGACGAGAAATGAAAAAGTTTATATCTTACACAATCATACGTACATACATGATCAATTTTCTCTCTGAATATAACAAAATTATCCAAAAGAATTATGTGTACGAACATTCTCTAGAATTTTTTTCTTCCTCAAAATGACATTTTTTTTTAACTTTTTCCTCCTTCAGAATGGCCTTTGTGTTGTTTTCGTATTAGTGATGGGCATTTTAATTTTGAATTAATAGGTTGTGGGTGTTAACTTTTTTTCCCCTCTAAATGACCTTTTTGCTCATTTTCAAGTTAAACATTTTCTAATTGATGGGTTATGGGCCTTTTTCTTTCATGCAAAGACCCACTGTTTTATTTTCACTTAAATTTGATATTCACAATTCATTTATTCTTGTTTAATCAAAATTAATTCTTCTGCGATGATAACATATTCTCACCTAATATGCTCCCTCTGTGTGTGTGGATGACCATTTTGGAATACAAGTTGATGTATATTGCTAGCCATTATAAGCTTCACAGTAGTCCTTTAATTTGCATGGAGGTGGAGGAAGATCCACGCAATGGTTAGCATCTCATCTTGTATCCAAAATGGTTATGAAATATCATGTTGGAAAACCACATGTGGGAATCCTACGTTAGTTAAAATAGAGGATGAATCATGGCTTATAAACTTGGATAGAGATGGTATGATCGAGCATGTCGGTATAACCTTTTTGTGTCAAAGGTTAAAATCCAAGTTACTTATATGTGTCCCACATATTTTAAGCATGTCACACTTCGAGTCTAAAGCTAAAATGCTAATGAATTCCTTTGAAAACGCAAGTAATTTTGTCTGGGAACAAAAATCAGAATCAGCAACTACTTTGTCAAGTATGATCAAGCACCATGAAGTAGTATAGGTGTGGCCTTGGTTGGAAGCCATCCCTTGTCATGGGTCCTGTCCTTGCTTTGGATATATGGTTCATGTCTTCTTTTTTCTTATCACTTATATTGTGATATTATAGATCTCGTATATAATTACACGGCTTTCCATGCAACTTGTCCCATCAAATTCCGTGAAGGCATGGGACATGGAATTAGCTTAATCAAATAGCCAGCTACTTGGGGATATGTCTCAAAAGATGTTTAGTGTGTAATGGATTTGATCTACTTCAATTGCAAACTCAAAACGAATTCAATCCTGACCTATAGGGGCACTTGAAGCTTTTGAAGATCTTACACGACCAAATGGAATGTGGATTAGGCCTATGATGACATGGATCCAACATTAGAATTGATATAAAGCAAGTGAAAGGACTAGCTGGTATATAAAGTTCAAAACATGTGGCAAACATCAGAGTTGAACAGAGAAAGAGCTATAAAATATAGCGTTATTACAAGTGGAAGACCACATATATGCTGGTGGGGATACAACTTTTGGCGTTTGGAATTAAGGAGACTAGAAAACCTCTTATTTTCTCAACGTTGATGTGTGTTCCTATTTGTTTGCTCGTGCGGTCCTCCTTTACACGTACCATTAACACGTCATAATTGTGTGTTTCTCTTGGGTATATATTGTGTATAGTTTTAAATTTTCTTATTTTTTATACATATAAAATTTTTAATTAGTAAATAAAAACTGTTAAATATATATTTTTTATATTTAATATATTTCATTATAATGTCTAATTTATAAAATAATAAAAAATGTATATAAAGGATATAACAAAACTTATGTTATTGCTTGTTGTCCACACATGGATAACTAAGTCAAGTCCACCTCATATAGCTGCTATCCATTATCTATGGTAGTTGATAGACACTGATCTTGGACAAGGAGATGCGGTTTTAGCCGCCACAATATACGATTCACAGAGTGCCTATATACTTCTTCTTCTCTTTTTGTTTTGGCTAATTAAGAAAGCCAATAATTGTATGTATTTCGTGTGCTTTTTGTTTGTGTTATGGCTTTTACTTCTGTCCAAGTTTGGGTGAGAAAAATGCAGGAGCCTTTCGTATTTTATATATACTACAAAAAATTAATTTCATATATAGTGTTGTATATTTTTATTTTATATATATATACCTCTTAAAAAATATATTTTAGATGATAAAATGCTTGTAATTACAGTTTTATGATTATTATTTTTATTTTTTGAAATTCATAGGTCGAAGATTTGGGTCAAAAATAAATTTGAGGTGAAGTTTTAACAAGAAAAAGTATGACAACTGATTTTGGAAATTAATTGAATGAGATAAAAGAAGTCAAAATATGGCGTGACCATGCCCTAATAAAAAGGATCTATATATTCTTTCACAAAGCTTGTCTATCTCTTATACTCACGCTTAAACTACAGAAGTTATTGAGAAAATTAATATTTTCAAGCATATACAAGCCATTTAAATATTTTGAAAATTATTCTCGATAATGAATTACATATTTTATCGTTAATTAGGAGATATTTTAAGTGGATAATTATTTTGTAATATATTTCTCTTAATCTTGAATTTTATTGATTAAATCTCCCATTTTTAAAGATTAAATTTTATCTTTTTTTTAATTTTAGAATTTACTTACTATATGAGATGTTCTCTAAGTAGGTCTAGGATTTAAAAGAAAAGCATGTATAGGTAAGATGGGAGAAAATTTCTCTTTTCTTGATGACTATTTTTTTTTTTCATTATTTTTCCTTACACTTTTTTTCTGAAAGTCATATGCAACTAATTTTTTTATTCTGGTTTCGGAATAAGTAAAGTTTAATTTTCAAAATTATGAGAATTAAATAATTTTATACTATTTTATTCTTTAATATTTATATAATTTTTGAATATATTAAGCGGATGTTCTTTGTTAATTGATATATAAAAGGCCCTGGTAAGCAACAGACAACCAATTAAAATGTTAAATCTGTAATTATTTTATTATTCTAATAACAAGTTGTACAATAATAAAGTTAATCTACTTTGAATAATTTTTTTAATATATTTATTAAAAAATAAAATGAACTCAACTTTTTTGAAAAATTAATATTTAAATATGCACTTTAATTTTTGAAAAAACTAGAACGGAAAGATTTTAAATTAGGTAAATTACATTAATTAATTTTAACTTACAAGTGAAGTTTAATTTATGGTACCTCTTTTTTTAATTTTCTTATGATTAATTATTAATAAATTTATTTAAATTGAGCAAAGTGTTCGACTTTTGTTATATAGATATATAATGTCTAAATAAATTAAGATTGTGTGTTTGTTGGTTAGAATTTGTAATGTCTTTAAATTTTAATGTTATAGAATAAATTTTGAGAATTTATTTTTTAGTTTCTTCAAATCTCAATGTTATTAGTAAATTAAACTCTAAGAACTTATTTAGGATTTTTTTTATTGATAAGAGAAATAATAAAAAAGTTTAATTTGATTATCCAAATAGTAAAAATGGCCAGATTGTTACAACTTTATAAAAATTATAACCAATTTATTCAAGAATTAAAAAATAACTTATTGTATCAATGATCAATTATAAGAATAATTATTGAAATGACTCTTTGAGCTAGAGTTTCATTATTATATAATTTTATTAAATTTTACTATCTTAAAATTTTTTATTTAATTTTATTTTCTTTTACTTCAAATCCTCTTTTTCTAATAGTTTTAACAAAAGAACAAAGCTGTACTATTTTTGGTATATTTGATCTTGTTTATCACACTATACATCAGTTTTTGTGTAAAAAAGGTATGAAAATATAAATTTGTTGATTTCGATATCCATTAAGTATTAAAATATTTTAAAATATTAAATAGTTAAAACAAACATATAATATGAGATGAAAAGAGTATCAAACGAGGGAAAGTGCAATTTAGGGTCGTTAGGGTTAATGAACGGTGATGATCTGGTGAATGAGTGAAAGGCAAGTAAGTATTACTGGAGAATTAAAAATGACATCATTTTAGAAGATTTAGTAGTTGTTGTTTAGGACTCAATTTCTAACAATGTCATTCTCACATAACTCGTATTCATTAAATGATGAGACACAGCTAAAACAATGGAAAACTTTTGAAATATTAATTTAAAGGACCAAATTGAGGGGGGAAATGAAAAACAAAAATTGAATTTGAACTTAAAATATAGATAGATGGCAAAAAATTTAATTTAGCTAAAAATACTCTTCAACCTGAAAGAAAAATTCATAAGAAGAAACAATTATTACATTAGAAGGTGGCATTGTGAAGGATTCCAACATTATTATTACATGTGAATATATTAACTAAGCTACAAGCTCGTAAATTAATACATAAAGGCATTTGAGTTTGTTTTAGAATTATCTTGCAAGGAATTAACGTAAAAAAAAACATAATTTTACTTTGAAAAGAAATACTTTCCATTCACCAAAAGCAGAGTCCTAAATTCCTTCAGAAGTAGCTAAACAATTTCTTTTGTATGCTTGACTACATGTTTACATCGTATGCGGTTAGTATCATGTTTCGAAGAATGAATCAATATGTTTAGGTGCTTCAATTACATCTATGTAATCACATAAAATAGTTGTCAGATCATGTTACCTACCTACTGGACGCAAAATCCTCAAACGATAGACAAAACAACACCAAATAGACAAAAAAAAGTTATTTATGTACTCCTATAATAAGATAATCAACACTATATAGAGCCTAGAGAGATGTAATTTATCTAATGAAATGTGCATATGGTAATGTCAAATGAGTCATGAAACATCTTATACATGCTGATCAAATTATGTCACACCCATGACAATGCTATCAGAGAATCTTTTTGTCATCTAGTAAGGAACATATGTTATTTGGAATCTCAAATGATGTATTTGAATATTTAAATGCTTCAGATTCTTTTATTTGACATGCTAAATAAAAACTAAAATTTGTCCGAATCTATGATGTGTTGGTAATATAAAGTTGTTAGATATACCATTGAGCATTGGACATGCATGAGTGGTATGAGTTGGTGCCTTTGTTGTAGATAGAGGGCCATCTTCGTTGCTTTCCCGTCACTTTTCCCTCTCCGTGTCTCACTAGGGCTCATCGTTACGCCATATATACTTTGGTAGGGGACCTCCATTTTATCCCAAATTCAAAGGAATAAAATGTAAGTTAAATGAAAATTTTAAATTAAGTATATAAATTTTTAAATTTATACGAGTAATTGTCAACACATTAATATATTTTTATTAAAAGTTATAATAAATATAATAATAAATGAGTAATTAGTATTTTTTTTTTCAACCATATTATCCTATTAATTTTTCTAATATTTTATAAATACAAATAAATAAAAAAGTAAAAGTCTCAAAAACATGCAAAATATTCAACACCTTGTTATTTAATAAGTAATAAAGTTCATTAGAGAATTTAAAATTATTCATTATAAGAGATCATATTTAGTTGCTTTTATACACAATTGACGGCAAGAGAAAGTGAAGCACTGTGTTATGATTAAACATGCTCTAAGTAATCAACTTTGCTAAATATTAATGAACTACAGATTAGAAATCTCTCTCTCTCTCTCTCTAGTTAGCTTGCTTCAAAAAAAAAATGGAATATCTAAGGAGAAGTTCTGAGTGTATCCTCAATCATCATGAGCATATTAGACATACAAGCTTCCTACTCATCTTTTGAATAGGCCAACTCTGAAATCCTTCCGCTGACACAATGTACTGAAGAATCAATCAGACATCGAAACTAGGATTTGAAGACAAAAATGGTTATCGCAAAGTCAAGCTATATCAGGAGGAACGGAACCCACCGTTTCAGAAGGGAAGAAAAAAATTATTTCACACGAATACTTTTTTACCATTTTTTTTATAACTTACTTTGTAAGTTATTAATTAATAATATGTCAATTAAGTTCTATAGAACTTTTTCTAAATGCTTAAATAGGACACAATATTTTAACATTTACACACAGTTGATGTTTTCTGTTACCATGCGTATCTGATGATTCATGATTCAGATCCATATGTGACTGTGAGGTGCCATAAATATATGGGTGTACCCCGAAAACAACATTAGAACTAAGCCTACAGGAATTACAATGTACTCGACTCATCAAGTATGCAACATGCTCACAAGTCACAACTCATCATAACAAAGAATGTTAAACAGTAAAATTAACTTTGTAGAACCGACTAACGCATATCTCATTCAGTAAAAGATCATGCATGTTAAATTTACTTAACTTAATTAAACACACAGAAACTTTAGGTGCTTGCAAATGCCTTCATCGGACCAAGAAGAATAATTAAGTACAATGCTTGCATCATATGCCATGTTTCTTTTCTTCTGGTACAGTTGTAGTTTGATGCTAAACCTTAGAGGCAGAATTGTCATATATACCAAACTCTAACTCTTGTATCAAAACTAGAAGATGAAGAAGAAAATAAATAAATAAATAAATAAAATATCCCTTTACCCTTTAACTCATGCTTTAGATATTAGCATTAGTACCTCCATGCTACATTAAAGTTAGAGTATAGTCATTCTTTCACACTTGTTTAGAGTGCTGAAATATTTTTTACCATGCCACTTTAGAGAACTCTAAATGATGTCCCCACTTTGTTAGTTCTTGATGTGATATATAGAGAAAAAAATAATATAAATAAACTTAATATAAAGTATTTAAAAGAATAATTCAAATAACAAAATTTGTTTAAAGTACTATTATATCCCCATGACCCATGCATGGAAAGCTATGCAAGAAGAGACGTCATCAAAGTTAAAAATGGGTGTTTCAAGATTAAAGATGTAATAAGGATGAGTTCGTAAATATATGAAGTACACAAAAATAAAAGTTTATTTACGCTTGACCTGTAAAGGTGATCAGGTGAGTGTAGCAGGTGTTTTTATAGAAAAATGAATTTATTCCTATATCTCAACATATTTCTTTCTTATAATAGTTTGATTAATGTCTCTTTTTTAAGATATATAAGATTACTATTAGAATAAAGCGTGCTTGAAATTCTCGCAAATTAAATACCATTAATGAGTTCTCATTTACTAAAGCGTTCTCAAAATTTCACCTCAGTGTCATTCTTTTGCATAGACATACCAAAGAATATGCTTCCTTGTGTTTTGTGACGTCTATGTGCTTCGGTCCATGAACTTAGAAAGCACATTTGTAGGAAGGTCTCTTTGAGAAGAAATTCTCATAGAGTTCATCCTTCCTTCTTCCATACTCTTCAGGAATGGTTGTAGAACCTCCAAAGCGCATAACTTCAGGGAGAAAGGACCCCTACTATTCTCTCAATATTTCCCTTCTTCCTTGCTCTCCAAGTAGCATAGTAGTCTTACGAACTATCTCATCTTCATCATTTTTTCTTATACCTCTTTCTATTTTTTAGTATTGTCTCTGCTTGTAACTTGTCTCTTTCTTATCACTTATGGACACCATAATGGCAAAACCAAGGAACTAAAATAACATGTCTCTACTCTTGAAAGAGTATTTTTATATGTTTGTGTCTACATATGAACTACTTATGACATTGGTTTGTAGTCCATAATGGTTTGACATCTCAATCTTTGCTTAATTTTGCTCTAATGTAATGACTTCATTGATTTCTAACATCCCATTCTTGCAACATAGGTTTCTTGAGCGCCTATGGTTTGCTTGTACTTGGTCGCCTCCTTTATCCAATAAGAGTGCTGCCTTGCCACATGATCCCTTCTTTCCCCTGTTATGTCTACTTTCAAATCACTTATTCAAACTATTAATAAACTATATTTATTTTGATTTCGGTTTTCTCCTTCATATTTTATTCAACCGTCAAATGAGAGATATATGATAAACAGAGGTGTGTAGGAGTGTGATAAATTCGGTGTGAAAAAACTAGGATCCTTTAAAATTAGGGACATGCTGTTGCCCAAAAGATTTTTCTTACTGTGACATGATATGGTGAGAGAATATGTGCTTAAAGGGCCTATATACCTTACAAATAAGGTTCCTAAAGCACATGATATTAGGGACCAAATGATGCATGTGATGGTTGAAAGTTTCGGTCCACTGTCATCCAAACCCTCAACAAAACAAGGTAACGTATGGATGCCGAGACTCCACGATTAGGCAATGCTTTCCCTTGTTAAAGAATGTCACACCCAACTTCATCACTAAACCTTAATATGGTCACATCAATGCAACTAGGGGGTATCATACTTTGATGATATAATAGCAGACATAAGAGAATTCTTTAATAAAGGAACATATAGTAGGACCATAATTTCATTTTACAATGTGTTGATAACATGATGGACTGAAAGGAGTGGGAAGGGTATCACATGGGTGATACTATGTGATGAAATCAACCCATGTTACTGTTTTGGGGTCCCTCCCTCCTTTTTGATAGTTACTGGGCATTAGTACTCAAACCGTACACCACAACTTGTTTTTAGGTTTGCTCTTGAAGGAGTGTGTACGTTCATCAATTCTTTTCAAATGCCTCTTTGATTTATTACCAGATTAAGAAGCCAAGCACTTTTGATCCCTCACTGTAAACCCCCAACAGTTGTTCCATGACCAAGATTCCTAGCCCACCCATGTTGCTCTAACTGACATTGTTGTAGGGAATACATCATCTCACCATGTTTCTCTCAATCATCATTAAAACTATTCAACAGTTTAAACGGGTGACTTAGATAATGACTTTTGAGGTTGAATGAGTGCATACGGTTCAAAAGCTAAGAGGATACACCAATTGTTAAGGAGTGAGATTTACTACCTGATTTTCCATTTGAAAACAAACAATGTAACGAATATTATTGCATAGGCATTTTCCTGTAATAGGCACTGTCTTTAGAGAGTCACGTGGGACTTGAAATATGCTCATATTTTAATAGAGTTTTACCATAAACATTGTCAACACAACCAAGGCTTATTATGACAAAGAAAAGGACTACCTCATAAATTTGGATATCGACGGGGAAAAGAAAAACCACACCAATGCCGTGACAAAATTTGGTAATCAAAATATTAATACACAGTTTTAAAACATGGAAAAACATGTAAACATTAATCCATCTATAAATTATAAATTATGTTAACTTCACCTTTTAAAATTAAGTTTAAGTATTTACAAATAAAAAAAAATACATAATTATTATATTGAATTTATAAAAATATAATAAATATTTTTTTAATAAAATTTTATTATTATTAACTGTTTATACTGTTAAAATTTGAATCCAGATATTTTACTTTTTTTCATTTGTTGTTCTAATGATTCCTTATAATTAAGACTAATCTCTTTCGAAATATAAATATCACTTTTTTTAAAATTTCTTTTGAAACATAAAGCACTAAGTGTGACTCTTGGAATAGTGTTTGGGGTCCACGGTTTCGTTGGTAACCCCACGGCTAGCTTTTTCTGCTATTTATCTTTTTCTGGCGTCTGTTATGCTAATCAAGCTTCTAATTTTTCCGAAACGAATTTTGTTTTCGGGGCGTTCTATGAGCACAAAAAGTTAAAAATAAATAAAATAAAACAGAAACACTAAACCAAAAATAAAATATTAAAAAGAAAAGAATAAAACAGCAAGAAGCGCCACATAGATGGGAGCACAGAAGGACAATGTCCAACATAACTAATAACTATAATAACTAACTAACATTAGGACATTCAGAAATTTCAAATACCAGTCTTCCAATCATAAGGGTCGAAATCCTAAAATAAAAAACAAAAACTACAGAGAGAGAGAGAGAGAGAGAGAGAGAGAGAGAGAGGGATAATAATAGTAATCCAAATTCTATTCAGAGACAGAGAGAAACAGAGGGAAGCTCAAATTAGCTAAGCCATCACCGAAAATGTCTCTATTCCCACTTTGCTTGCACCTGCTTCTTGGCCTTGCGAACTTTTTCACTCCCATTTCACCTTCCACGTTCTCAACACACTCTTCCAACTCATCCTCTACCCCATTATCTTCTTCACCACACCCTTCTCCTTCTTCTTTCTTCTTCTCATTTTCACCTTCATCTTCCTCATCAACACCTTCTTCACTATCACCCACTTCTTCTTCACCATCAGAAACAGAAAAACTCTCAAACAAAGAGAGCCTGAGCCTTCCATCACCACGCTCTGCATGAAAATAAGGGCGAGGGGAAGGAGAAGCAACAGCTTCCAATATAAGCCTTCCACCTTCACGACGAGGCATAACATGAACCCCACCAAGATCAGTGATTGAAGTCAATGGTGGTGGAAAGTTGCAAGCTCTGTTCACCCTTTTAGATTCACAATTGGTGTTAAGAGTAGTGGTGTTGCTAGTGTCAAAGTAAAACAAGGAAATTTCATCACTGCTTTCACCAGCATTGCTACCAGTCTCGCTTCCAAGGCTTTCAGTGCACATTTCCAAGCTCTTTTCACTCAGCATTGAAGAGGAACGCTTAACGGTGGGGTGGACATAGACTTGTTCCTCTGTTTTGTTGTTACAGTGAGAGAGAGATTGAAGGAAACTCCAACCACCCACGTTGGGAATTGTGTCCTTTGTGTCACATTCATTGTTGATGAGGGGTTTCTCAGAGTTTGAGGGTGAAGAAACTGTGTTGGTTTTGGTTATGGCAGAGGCAGAGGGTTGAGAAAAGTTGGGTGGTGCGAGCTTGAGGCTAAGTACACGTGGTTCAATCACGCGGGGTTCGAGACAAGATTGCAAGCCTTGGCACACACTTGAGGAAGACATCGTGCGTTATCCACAATGGAAATGTGAAAAGCAGGGGAAAGGGGGAAAACAGGGGAGTTGAGTTAAAAACTTAAAAATGCTGAGGTGAGGAATTTACGAGTGGAGAGTGAAAAGAGAGGATGAGGGTGTTAAGAGAATCATAGTTTTATTGTTGAGTTTTGGCTCAAATTGAAGGTAATGTAAAGTTTCTTTAGAAAGAGAAAGAAGAAGAGGAAGAGAGAAGGGAATGGACATGAATGAGAAGTGAAAACGGTGGGTCTCAATATATAGTGGCAACGGTAAAGCAACCTTTGTAACTTCATCATTGTACGTAGTGCGCAAAGCAACTATTTTATATATATATATATATATTATTATCGCATTTTTTTATTTTTTATTGTTTCTCACTGTCCATTTTACACCCCTTTGATGAATGTCAAATCATAACCTTTGTGTAAAGTCCTAGCTCTCTAAAAATAGGAAAGTAATTTTAAATCTTGACTAACTTAAATAAAAATCAAGCATATTTATTTAAAGAAAATTAATCTCTCATGATACAATTTTTTTTTAATAAAACTTACCAAAATTTATGTCCACAAAAATATACCAGATCTTTATCATTTCAACTAATAAATATGGTTACGAATTAATGTAATATTAATAATTTTTTCTGCATTGTGTGTTTATTAATGAAATAAAATTATATTTTAAATAAAAATAAAATATATTATATGATCATTATGAATTTTAAAAGAATAAATATCTTTATCATGTTAAATATGACTAAATTAAAGGAAGAAATCATAAAAATAACTCTAAAAATTTACTCTAGAATGAAACTCAAATTTAATATATAACCTGTCTAAAAGCTTTATATATTTTTGGATAGTCTACATGGTTTTCTTTGATTTAATGGATGATTTTGAAAAAAAAAATAATGATTGATGATTTTAAAAATCAATGTAGTTTAGTTGTAACAATTTGAAAAACTACTTATATGATATTATTCTTGATAACTTTCCTAATTCAAAGATTTGATTACGAAAAATATATGAAGTAAAAAATAAATTAAAATTATCTATCTAAAAATTTCATGTAAATTTGAGCTCAAATTAAACTTGAAATCCTTTTTTCTATTTATTGTAATAATTTGTAAAGTAATTCATATAAATTATAAATTTTCATTATTGGTAAAATTTTATACGTAGAAACCATTTGAATTATATTTTATTTTTTATTGATAAAAGAATGAAACACAGTTAGATAGGACAGAAGAAATCATGTATTCTTTTGTCAAATTAACGAGTAGGAATAGTTAAATAATTTTTAAAATTGGTTTAGAAAAAATTTATAATAACTTAGATGAGACTTTATTAGTAATGCTTTATAAAAAAATTATTTAAATGATAAGCTAGTTAATTTTTTATTATTATTTTATTTTTATAATAGTAATACTAGACATTTCAATCCATTTAGATGTAGTTATAAGTGTAATTTAATTTCTCTTTATATTTTCATTAAGGTTTACTTACTTAATTTATGATTAAATTCTGATTGAAAATTAGTCTTCCTTTCATTTTAGTAGTCTTACTCGCAAGATTTTTTATTATTTTTTTTAATGATATTATTTTATTACCAAGAGGTTATATACACTAGGCCAATATTATTCATAATGTATTTTTTGAATTTTGTACTACATCTAGTATAAAGGTTTTAAAGTTATTTCTCAGTTTGGTAGATACCTTAATATTCCTATTAGTCATGAGAAACTCTTAAGGTAGAACTTTGCATTCATTAGGATTAAAATAAGACTTTTCTGATAGAAAATGCATTCTCTATTCTTAGTTGGTAGGGTTATCCTTATCTAGTCTTGTATTATGAATATTCTCTCTTGTATAATGCAATTTATGCTTATTCCTAGTGTTATGTGTAAAGA
Source organism: Abrus precatorius (assembly GCF_003935025.1). Lineage (NCBI taxonomy): Eukaryota > Viridiplantae > Streptophyta > Magnoliopsida > Fabales > Fabaceae > Abrus > Abrus precatorius. Next base: position 8,991,542 of record NW_020874373.1, on the reverse strand, counting down.
AATTAATAGGATTTGTAAAAGTTTTATTTGAAACAGAAATGATACCTTATTGGTTGGAAAAAGATTTGTAAGCCTAAATCTAGTAAGGGCTTGGATTTTAAAGACCTTTATTTTCTTAATAAGGCTTATCTAATAAAATTGTTTTGAAGGCTTATTAAATTCTCCAATCATTTATGAGGATAGGTCATTTGTAAGAAATATAAGTTTAGTCGTGGTAAGAAACCTGAATTAGGATACAATCAACAGAGTTTTAACCTCCAAAAAAATATAATTTCTGTTTGGGATTCTTTTTCCAAATGATTAGGTTGGATTGTTGGAGAGGGTTTATTGATTAAATTTTTGAAGTGCTAACTCGATTTTTCATATTCATGAATCATCCAAGCATGCTTTTTAATCTTTTCAAGAGGAGGATTTAGATATTCCAACACTTTTTTCTCTTTCTAGAGTAGTTAGGACTAGCCTAGGATTAGTATTATGCTCCTTGCTCCTGTTTGTGACTTGAATGATAACAACATTGTCAAACAGTGTCCTCTTCTTAGACATCTAAAGCTTAATATGGATGATGCTTCTTGTAAAACTCATGGAAGTGCTAGTTGTAGTGGTCTAATTTGAGACAATAAATGTCATCTATAAGCTGGTTTCCAAGTTGTTTAGTTTCTTGTTTTCCCTTTGCAAATAAGTTATGAGGTATTGTTTTGGGCACAACTCATTATCTAGAAAAATATTCAATTAATCTGAATTGAAACTAATTCAAAAGAAACTTTATCTTTAGTTTTAAATATTTAGGACTATAACCACACTTTATTTTCTGTAGTCAGTGAATGATATTAGGAACTTGTTAAAATGTATTTTTTTTATTAGGTTTAGTCAGATTTTAAAAAAAGTCAATCAATATGCAGATAAACTTGTAAGAATAAAGTTAGAAGATTGTGTATATTTTTTTTTTGTTTTGACAGAGCTTCTTTCCTCCACTTTCATTACTTTTTTTTTTTTAATTTACATTCTTTAGGTACCTAAACTCTTAAAATGATTATGTAATCTCTTTGTCATTGTTGGACTTTTAGTCTCGTTAAATAGCACAAAAAAAAACTTAAATTAATTTGAAATATAAACTTATCTTACTTTTTAGACATATTCTTACTTTTCAATGTGTAAATTAAAAGAATACATTATTGAAGTTATTATTTGCACACTCCTTAAATATTTAATAAACTTTTAAAAATATAAAATTAATTAATTCAACTATTGAATAATTTTATATGATTTTAAATTTTATGTAATTTAGACATTTGTAAATATATATTCAAAATATATTATTTATTTATATTTTAAACATATACTATTTATTAAAATAAAGTAATATGATAAACTTTAACTTTATTATACTTAAATCAATATTTTATAAAATATTTCAATCGACTCCCTTGATTTTGTATTACTGCTTTACTTTTGTTCAATTAGTAAAAGTCTGACTATGTCATTTGAAATTACGAGTATATGAAGTTAAAAATTAAATTTAAATTATTTATCTAAATATTTTATACGAATTTGAGCCTGAAATAAATTTAAAATATGAATTTTTATTGTTGGTAAAGTTTTATATGTGAAGGTGAAGAATTGTATTTTATTCTCAATTGTGAAGTGTGAAACACACCAAGACACAGTGAAATCAGACAATAAATTAATTCAAAATATAGACTTTTACAATGGGGGAATAATTTCACACGTATTCTTACTTTTTATAGTGGAAATTAAATAATTACATAGTAGAAATTAATTATGTGCACACTTCTTAAAAAACAATAAGGATACAAAAGCTTAATTTTATAATTAATAACAGTAAACTTTTAATTTAAAGTGCATTTAATATACAACTTAAATAAATATGATTTTATGTCAAACTTCAATCAACACTTTATAAATATTTCGATCGTCTCCCTCGATTTTGTATTGCTGCTTTACTTTTGTTCAAAATCTGACTCTCTCACTTGTGATGAAGAACAAGGGAAGTGAGAATTTTACGATGAAAACTCAATTTGAATATGTGACACCAGTGGGCATCTAAAGTGCATTGCAACATGTTACTTAGCATAGTTAAGGTAGCATGTGAATGAAACTTTTGAATAATTATAATTTCTCTAGATTAATTCTTCTAATATTTTTTAAAAATTATGAAGTGATGAGAAAGTATTCAATTAACTGTACATTTTTAATAAGGTATTAAATACATTTATTTATTATTTATCATTTTTAATATATACTAATATATTTGTCATGAAGATATAATAGAACTCGTGAAAAGGTTATGAAGAAATATAAAACTCTATATCATTGTACCTTTTCACTTTTAGAATTTACAGTTAGTTTCCTGCCTCATGCACGAGTAATGAAATTTATTTTTTTAATTAAAAAAATAATGTTATCTATGCAACAATTTTTCGTAACCATTTCTAAAAAAACGAAAAGGCAAAAATAAAAGAAAAATAACTATGCGATAAAATAAGTGATACAATATGAAATATAAAAAAATTGTAAAAATAACATTAAAATTTTTAAGTGGATTAAATGATTTAAACATTATATCTAACATGTGTTTTTACATTTAAGAAAAAAAAAAACTTTTGAGCTTAAAACTTGAAAAATGCACAATGACTCATCCACATGCCTTGAGGTTAAAATTAACTCAATTAAAAGAATGTGTGTGAAAAGATCAAATTATAAATTATTTGGCTTAGACAATTTCATGAACTAACTTAAAAAAAAGAGAGTAGGTTATTAATTGAAAATACACAAATAGTTTAATATTTCATATCCAACACTGGATCAAGGGTAAAAGGCACGAGTTTTTGTATTGAAAAAGTGAGGTAAAATACATGGAAATGAAAAGTGTGTGAAGCATACATAGTGTGTTTAAATTCACAATTGAATGGTCAAGATTCGTGTTTATTTTAATACTACTTACTCTAAGTTAGATTTATATTTACAAATTTTTCAATGTATTTTCAAACTCACGTTTAGAGGATTAGTCTATTGCGGTGCCAAGAATGGTTTATCTTCATAGAGTAGTTAAACTAATTTGCTGCAGCAGAAATTAGAAAGGGGAGAGCAGACAGTTGACAGAGTTTTCCCTCTGTTTGTCAACTGAACTTCCCTTTACCTTCTGTTTATAGCGGCCATAGCTATGTCAATGGCATATTCGCATTACCATATATATATAATACAATGCCACTTGTAGCAGCACCAACAATCCATTATTTTACTTTGAGTATTATTTTATTGAAAACAGACTTTATATGTTTCTATCGAAAATTACTACATGTAATAACACAAATAAATTTTGGTGTTATTATCATTTCTTTAATTTGGACACTAAAAATGAACAATCTTTGACATTTTCAGTTAAGGAATTATGGGCCGATGATATTTTGAGAGAAGGCATAGGAATCTTCATGTAAAATTATAAGCTCATTAATAGGTCAACCGATCAAGCAATTAAGAGGGACCAAAGGAATGGATACTAAAGCAATGTTTGAATAATCCTCGCTTTACTTTGATGTTTTCTAAGTTAAGAGGTCTCTCAACTTTTCTATTTGACTTCTTCACTCAATCATGAAGTTCACAAATTAATATGGTTATTGTATATTTCTGGTCAGAGAAAAAGGTATCATTTCTTCGCTTTTCCCTCCTTTTCCCTTGCCTTTATATCGGCCAAATCTCCCAACAATAGCTAAGACTGTACGGGAAATGTTTATATAATTGCTTTAGAACATTGGAGATTCGCTTAACAATTTTGCAAAAGCATGTGATTTTCAAGTGTCCTGGCTCTCCTCTCTTTGTTTAAACTTCAGTTCATATTAGCTTTCTTAAGAATACAAGTGAAGAAAAAGACTTTAAAAAGAAAATTTGTTGGCTATCAATTATGAGCCAGTTGAGGACTCTGTCATGCGCACAGAACATGCAAAGCAAGTGCAAAACTTTTGTTGTGAAATATCTGAACCAAAGCAAGTGCAAAAATTATGAGCCAGCGGTAATGAACACGTTTTGTTTCCTCCTTACATAAAAAGGCGAGAGGGTGAATCTTAAGATCTAGAAATTTAGTTGTAAATTCTCTGGAAATCTTCTCCAGCCTTGAGCTGTATTTAATTCAGTGAGTAATAAATGCACAAATGCATCCACAGACACTTTAGCATATGGGGTACCCCGGAGTAGAAGAAAGTTGTCCACTTGCACCAACATACGCATGGATTCACACACAAAAGGAACAAAGTGTGTGGCAGTGGCTCTTCTACCATGCAGCTGCATATGCCATCAAGTAATTAGAGCTAACAATGAGTGGTAGCGAATGAAACAACAGAACTTTGTCCAGCAAATAACTTATCACCCAAGATATTGAAAAAAATAGTTACTATTTGGAAATATATGTGACATCCAACTATGATGAGATACTGCCATGATCACATCAACTGGCCTTCCATATTGATTTTACAGTTAGTTATAAAATGCTGGTTTTGATAATTAGCTCAATATAATATGTTTGACGTATGCAGTGTATATTTTCAGTTAGAATTTGGCTCCTCTACGGTGAAGAAAAGTGTAAAATGGAAGTTTATCTATCATTGATTTAAACTAATTATAATTACAAAATACATTAAATAAAATCAATTATGAATAAAGTCTCACTTCTATATACTTTTTACATATTCTCTCACTTTAGACTAGTAGTACCAATTCGCCACTAACACGTGAAAATGTACTTTTGTCATCTCGAATTGCAAGCAGTACCAAATTACCATAGGCATGTAACAACAATTCAATGCCAATTGCCAAAATCACATGCCAAACCAGTGGTTAGGCCACACATCAGTTTACAGCCACATGATGGCAAAAATGGAAAACATCTGTTTTAAAATCAATTTTCCACGTCCAACCTCAACACATGGATTAGTTTTTTTATTGATTATGTGGTCCCCTAAAACAACGTAAAACTAATAACATTAGTTTTGAGACAAGGGTGACGTAGAACGACAATTATAAGACACCAAGCTTAGTTTTGTGACAAATAAATGCAGTGCGTAGAAGAATCCTATTCCAATAAAAGGAGCATATGTGTATAAATGATGAAACCGGGTAAGGCAAGAAGACGGGGCCTAACACTCCTTGCTGATTCTGGTACATCACATTCACATTCTTCCTAGCTAAGTACTCTATATACATTGTGTATTTAAGGCTACAAAAACTGGAAATCAAAAGGAAAATGTGGGAAGAGAAGGGAAATAAAGGAGGGGACAAGAATATATGCGCCTTGTACACTTTGAAAAGCTAGGTCAATGCCCTAACCATCCAATGCTCTTGCATAATCCAATTTGCACTCCTTTGCGGTTGTTTTAAATTGGCCAATCAAGGGAACCCTTTATGAACCAATTAATGATATTTCTTTGGAGTATAGAATGTGAAACCTTAAAGCTAGTTTCATCTCACTATGTTCGTTTTGTGTTAATGCATGCATCGTTTACTTAAGCATAGATTTGTTTTTTAATATTTAACTTTTGAGGAGAGAAAGGCTATGGATTCTCTTATATGGGTCAATCTAAAATGCTAACAAGAAACACTATGGCTTATCGAGTTTTGAGTTTTGACCATGCTCGCTAGTGCTACGTTTTCTTATTCCTTTGGTTTTGCGCGCTCCACGTGACGAAAGTGAATGGAAGAACAGGAATAACATGTAGACCATGCAATAGGCCTATCTTCAAATTAATTACTGATAAATAGTTAAGAGTTTTATTAACATGACATGTATAAAAAATATATAACCATCTTAATTACTAAAAAAATGTTTTTCTATAATTTAAAACAAGGTCTTGTTAATCAGTGCTTTTATGTTACCCATTAAAGAATCAATAAATTACATTTTTATTAAAAAAAATCATGTTCAAATTCATTAAAAATATAAATGTGAATGCATTTTTATATTTTCTAACAAAATATTTTGTATTTCCGGATCAATTATCATTTTTCTTTTGAAAATGCCAAATATTTATGTTTTAAATTAATATTTTCTTTTATTTTTAACATGTGTCCTTAAAATAGATGCATGCTATTCTAAGGTGAATTTTATTATTTGTACAATTAAAATTTGATATTATATGCGATATTGTAAACTTTTGTTTTTATTTTCACTTATACTTTCTCTTTTATATATGTACACATTTTTAAAACATTGATTTGGTTAATTTTAGTTTTTAAAATTAAGTTTCAATACTTAAAAGTAATAATTTTTATTAAGAAATTAAATTATTTTCCATATCATGAATCTAAAATTGTATAAATATTTTTTAATGGAAAATATTATTTTAAAATATTTAAAATTAATCTTAAAGATTAAATTTAACGAATCAATAAAAATATATTGCAACGTATAAAAGAAATGTCTTTAAGTATCTGAATAAATTTAGTAGCTAAAGATAATTTTAAAGGACAGAGCCAAAAAACTGAAGATGCATCGATTCCATTAATGCTTGTTGGATGGTGGAGAAATCGTTTTGGAAGCATTAGCAAACTTTTAAGATGGGAGATGAGGGGATAGCAAACCGAGACGTTTGTCAGTGGCATCTGCGCTTTTTAAAACATTTGGTTGCAAGCACCATTATTTTTAACATATTTTTTATTTTTTTAATTTATAAAATATAAGAAAAATATTATTTTAAAAAAATCAATGTAAATTTTAGTCAATTATAAAAAGCTTACTTAAAGGTGTGTTATTTTTTTTATTGATATAAGTACTGTTACCTTTAGAAGAGATATACAAAAATTATATACAATAATTTTTTAATAAAAATTACAAAATTTAATGTGATTAAATATATTAATAAATAATGTAAATTTTAATAAAAATTATTATATATTTATTTAACTTTAGTCTCATTTTTTTTAAGTATCAATATTTTATTAAAAATAAAATCAATTACATATTTAAAAAGAATTAATAAAGTCGAGATCGTTAATCTAATTTACATACACAATCGAATTTATTAAAAGTTTTACTGTAAACCATTTCTAAGAATAATATTTAATAGAATAAAATATTTTACTAATATTTAATACACATTATTATTTAAGAGAATATTATTTTTCTAAAATCAAATTTTTCATATTATAACAAACCACACTATTATAAGTTCTTTTTCATATCTTTTTTACACACCATATTTTATATGTACTCACTAATGTCTCATACAAATTTTTAAATAAATATATATTAATATTAAACTATTTAAATACTATATATCAATTTCATAAAAATATCACAATATAAAAAAATGTGGAGTACGTCTTATTTATTTTATCATAAAATTCACAAGCTTTTAATATTTAATTTTAGTCTTTAATTTTTTTAAACTTAATAATTTTAATTATTCTAACTCTCACGGCAAAAAAATAAACTGATAATTAAGAGAAGCGTCAAATTAAGAAAAAGATTTAGAATTAAGAAGATTTTTTAAAATATAAAATCAAAATTCAAAAAAAATATAGTGACAAAAATATGTTATCTTTTGTTCCTTAGTTTTTATTAATACAGTCAACCTGGTTAGGATTTTAATAGATTAGGATGTTTATTGATTACTAGTGTTACAAAACTAAGTTATTATTAGTTTTGTTATAGAATAAGGTAATAAACATTGTTTCAAATTAAATAATTATGTGTATTCTTATGTAAGTATATTCCATTACTATAAGTAAATTTGAGCAAAAATAAATTCACAAAAAGGAAAATCTATAGTACATTTCCAATTGAAGGGGAATTGCTGTCTTCTTTAATTGAATCGACAAAATATAAACATGTGTATATCATCATTTACATTACTTTTATATATAAAGATACTCATAACATAAAAAAGATAATAATAATACATAAAATAAAATAAATATTTTTAAAATAATGATAACTTAAAAAAAAGAAATATTAAAGCATAATATTAAGTAACTATGATAAATAAAAAATAATTAGTGTAATTAATGATTAGGTAATTATTTTATTGGGATTAAATAAGATTTTAAAATGTACATTACAAAAATACTTACTTTTATATATATAAATAAAATTTGTAAAAACAAGACAAAAATAATAACACTTATGATAAAATCACTGTAAAAATAATTATGATAACTTGAAAATTTAAGAAATTCTAAAGTATAATGTTCAGTAACTATGATAAAATAACATATTTAATAGATAATTACATTATTGTGAAAAAATATTAAAATATAGATTATAAACCCTCAAATTGAGAAGGAAAAAATATCCTATACTACCTTAAAATAAAATATTAAAATATCCATTATAAAAATAAATATTCATCAGATATACTCGATGTTGAAAGAATCTTATATTTTATTAAAATGATAATAACAAAAGGTTTTACAAATTTAAGCTTAACTTTTTTTATTTTGTATATTAATTATTGCAAAATTTATTAATGGTATTACAAAAGTTAAAAAATATTTTAATTTACAAACAAAAAATTATAAATAATAAATATAGTACACCTGTTTAACTTTTATTATTTTATTTAAAAAGATGACACCAGAAAGGTACCAAAGCAAACAATAATTAGTTATTACTGATTTTATCCAGTTTCAATGTACTTAGTAGGATTCTTATTAATATACTCAATCTCAATATTGTTAACAAAATGGGTAATCAATGATATTTTTCTTGGTTTTTTACCTCATATATATATAACCACATATTTAAGTGATGAAATTATTTAAAATAAATTTTATAAAAATAATAATAATAAATTAAGTAACAACTTCAAGATTCAAAATTTAGAAAAATTATAATAAAGATTTAATTAAAAATAAGTATTCACAAAAATATAAAAAATCATATAAGATAATAAAAAAAAGTAACAACTTCAATCTCCAAAATTCAGAATAAAATTAACACACACACACACATTATATATATATATATATATATATATATATATATATATTCACAAAAAATATAAAAATATATAATATAATAAAAAAATAACAACTTTAATTTTTAAATTTGAGAAAAAATTAACAATTCAATTTATATTATTTTAATGGTATATACAATATTTTCTAATTAGGCGAAAATACCAACTTTTTCATTGACTTCAGAATCAAGTTTTTTCAAATATTATTTTGTAACGACCTTAAAATAAGAAAAAAAAATCTAAATTAAATATAATTTTTTTGAAGTCCACCATAAATATTGCATACAAATAAGTATTTGAAACAAAAATAATTTATTCACTACTATTATTTTTCACTCACCGTTTTCAATTAATCTCATAATGTTAATTGCCCAGACACTGTTAGTTTGTTACTAGCTGTAAACACAGGACACTTTTGGTATGGGGCCACAGAGATATGAGAAAGAGATTAAACATATTGTGAGAGTTTAAATTTGTAGACTCAGGTCTATGTTTCATAATTTAATTAACTAAGTTTATTTAAAGGGAAAACATGAAAAATGTAATTTATATTATTATTATGTGGATATAAAGTATTCAATAGTTTTATATAATACTTTTTTTAATTTCTCAAATGACAATGTTTAAATATTTAATTATGAGTTAAATAAATGATATTATCATGTCATTATTTCGATATTTTATGAAGAACTCACAAAAAAGTTTCAATTTAATTGTTTAAGAGGTGAGGACAATGCATGACAAGGTGATAAGTAAATCATAAATAAGTTCAATATCATACATCTAATGTGTTGAATAAAATTGAGCAAACTAAATTTCATCAGAATTATTAAATTCATCTTATGTTATTTAAACATTTCAAATGTCTCCCAATAATATTATTTTATTTTATTTCTATAATTTCGTTCACTTCTATTCATTTAACTATAAAACAGGTTGTATTTAGATTGATAGAAACAGATAAATTGAACTGAAACAAAATAAAATAATATCAAGATTTTATGACTTAACTTATTTAAAATAAATTCAATAAAATATTTTTTAGATTTAATTATATTTTTAATCCCTCTAAATATAGTCATTTTTTTTTATTAATTCTTACAAATATTTTTATTAAGAAATAGTCTTTCTAAAGTTAGTAATTTTAGAATTAATTCTTGTCGTTAATTTCTTTTGTTAAGTGTTAAGTTAAAGTCAGTTTAATATTTTATGTACATGACATGTCACATCATTTATTATTTTTTATTTAAAATTAAAATCTATAAATAAACTCCTAAATCTATTTTATATATTTATAAATAAACATTTCTTCTTCCTCAGTCAACTCCTCTCCCGCATTCCACCTCCCTCAGCCTTATCCTCTACCACCAATCTCACTCCATTCACTATGGAATCCAATACTCCACCCCCACTCCAAAATAATTAACCAAGCTATCATGTGCAATCACTATTCCATGGCTCCAACTTCCTCCAACACGGGTCACAGAATAAAAGTGCTTAGCTCTTCTTCATTCTTGCAACACTCTCACCTAAATCTACGCGCTCATTCTCAAACTCGGTCACCAAAACAACTCTCTCATAATAATCATGCTTTTTTTGTAACGTGGTAATGACCGGAACTTCCTTCGTTTCTAAAGAATTATACACAAGGCGCTCATTCTCAAACTCGGTCTCCAAAACAACCCTCTCATAATAATCACGCTTTTTTTGTAACGTGGTAATGACCGGAGCTCCCTTCGTTTCTAAAGAATTATACAGAGGATGACCAATATTGCACAGATGATTTTCTTCATAAAGAAATAAAACCAGATATAATTTTCTTGCATTAACTTATTTAACCAAAATTCATCATACTTAGTACCACTCTATACCGACTTCAGAAACGAATGAGGGTTAAATACAACAATGGTAACATGGGTAATGCCAGCAATGGAAGATCCAATTGAAACGCCATTATCCAACAAGAAATACATACAGATCCACCCACAGGAAATACTGAATGATTCATGAGAGCTGAAAGCAACTTCTCTCCAGCAGTCAACCTGTGATTCATATTCTTTAAGTAGTTTCACTTTATACAGAAAATTATTCGCCCTCACTCAAGATAGGTACAATGAGCGGTTTCATCTGTGCCAGATATACAATCGACCACCTGATAAAAACAATTGAAGAATCAAAATAAGCAAATGGCATCTTAACACCCCCCACCCAAAGAGGACATCGCTCTTTACAACTTAGAATCACAATTGGTCAAAAAAAGTTGAAATCATAAATTAATGAACGAAAGTCTATCAACTCAAGGCAGGCATATCTAGATCTTTGGAAATTAAATCACCGTGAATACTAAATTGAGCTTTGTTGATAGAAAAGAAAGATTTTGGTATAAACACTACTATGCGTTCATCCCATGTAAAGGAAAATTTTCCTCCTCCCTTAATTATATTGGACACATACTGTCCCGATAGCATTTATTCCATGTGATGGGGAAGACAACATGCACTCAACATGTGTTCATTCAGTTTCATCATAAGCTTCTCATTGATGATAAAGTTTCCCATCAAATATCCTTTTGTCTACTTGTGGAATTTGGCAGCAAAGTGCTCTGCTTAATAAACGAAAGCAAAGCACCAAGGCTTGTGTATGCCCAGGCATGATTACCTAAACATAGATTTTGAAGATTTCACCTATTCCTCTTCAATTACTTTTATTTAGTGCTCTTACACAGGGCCCAAAGTTTGACTCCGAAGCACTCCAAATTCATGCGGCAGTATTATGGCCACACAGAACAGAAGGACGGGTATGGAAACAAACAACTTTGAAAGAAAGGATTGCATATACGTTCAGGCTGAGAGATTATTCATTTGGAGGAAAAAAGAAAGAAGAGAAAAGTATGTACGCAGTGCATTTCTTCTCTAATTGCACAATACCATGCCAGGGTAATAAGCTGAGACACACAACTTCTATGTGCACCAATTCCTATTATATCCTTATGCAAACTTAAATAAGAATGTCATCATGTAAATCAAACATGCACTTGCATCATCCAGCAGCACACTGTTGCAGTTTAGAGATTTATTTATAAATTTTAATTTTAAATAAAAAATAATAAATGATGTGACATACTATGTAAGCTGTGATTCAATTTTGAAATTACTACATGTTATGTGGAATGCTGAACTGGCTCTCTGTTAACTAACTACTTATCAGAGAGGAGATTAACGAGAATAGGGATGAAAATATATTAGGCTTTACTCTAAACAGGTCTGGCCTGTAACATAATTATTAGACCTGAACTTAGCTTGTTACCTGTTAAAGGCTTTATTGTATGTCTCTGACCTGAAGTCTGTTAACAAAGCCTGTTACAAAAAAAAAATTTAATATTAATAAAAATATAAATATTTTATTATCAAATTAGTTTATATATTTTTTTAATTTCTATCTATGTTATTAATAATTATTAAAGAATTATAATAATACTAATATAATTTTATAAAGAATTTTTAAAATATTATTTAAGTATTAATTATAAATATTTTATATTAATAAAATTTATATTTGTATTTTTCTTGATTTATTTCTTAAAAATTATATAAATAGTAAATATTTTAGTTTTATTTTAGAAACATATTTTGTTTATTTAAAGACATCTTATATTCAACAAATAAAGTTATAGTAAATACATCAAATTGATAAAAAAATAATATTTAAACAATTTCTTGAATCAATTAAAAGAAAATTATTATGTTTTAAAAAATAAATAAATTTAAACTTAATGCAATATATATATATAATGACAATAATAATAACTATTAAATTAAAACATAGTTACAAAATATTTAATTTTATTTGTTTTATTAATTTATTATTTTAAATTAATAAATAAACATAAAATTAACTAAATTATAACATTAATGTAATATAGAAAATATTGCTGATACAATAAATTAAAATATATACTTATATATTACATATAAATTGATAAATTAACTAATAATTTAATTAAAATACGTGCAAGTTACAAAAATATATATTATTATATAATTTATTTATAATTATATTATTTATATTATTTGTTATATGGTCTGATTATATATATGATAATAAAATTTTTATTTTATTTTCTTATCATTTTTTATAAATTTTTCCTTTCAAATAAAACATAATTTATATTTAAGCAATTTTTATTTATTATAAATATAAAAAAGTATAACATAATATATTAATATAATAATTGAATATAAATAATAATAAAATTAAAAATATGAAAAATTTATTAAAAGAATATTAATATTTTATTTTTAAATTTTAATTTATTTAGTTTTGATCGTGTCTTATTCTTCTTCAGCTTGTTTAAATATAACAAATATAATAATTTATAATTAAAAAAAATTTAAACACGTGTAATCGTGTATAAATATTTTTAGTTTTAAATATAATATAATTTTTAATTATTATAAATAAAAAATTATAACATAATATATTAATAAAATAATTAAATATTAATAATAATAAAATTAAGAATATAAAAAATAAATTAATATAATATTATTATTTTATTTTTAAATATTAGTTTCCTTAATTTTGATTACGTTCTAATCATATTTGAAGACTTTACTGCTCTTTAACTTGTTCAAACAAGTTTAATAATTTACCTTATATTTATATTCAAAAGAAATATAGATAATAATAAAACAAGAATAAAAAATAAATGCGATAACAGTTTTGGCTCATGTGGTTGTGCTAGGTTTATAATTTGTTGTGATGTAGTGAATACAATAACTGAAATTTTTTATTATAAATTTTATACCAATAAAATTGCTTAAGAAAAGATAAAAAAATAAAATAAAATTTGTATAATATTAAAAATTTATAATGATTGTTGTTATTGAATAATATTAATAAAAATATAATTATTTTATTATCAAATTAGTTTACATATATTCAAATTTTTATTTGTGTTATTCATAATTATTAAATAATTGTAATAATTTTTATATAATTTTATAAATAATTTTTAAAATATTATTTAGCATTAATTATAAATATTTTTATATTATAAAATTTTTATATTTTATTTTTCTCAATTTAATTTTATAAATTTATTAAATATTTAATTATTTTTATAATAATTATATTTTGTTTGTATAAAGACATCTTATATTCAATAAATAAAATTACAGTAAACACATAAAATTGATAACAAAAAATAACACTTACAAAATTTATTAAATCAGCTAAAAAAATTATTATATTTTAAAAAGTAAATAAATATTGTCATTATAAAAATTGTAGATAAAAAATATTTATATTATAAAATTCATAGATGCAGAAAAATAACATATGAGTATAGAAAGAATTATTAAAATTTATATTTAAATTAAAATAACTTATATTTCTAAATTTTTATCTTAATTAAAAATAAAAAATATGGGATAAAAATTAATATAAAAATTTAAACTTAATGTACTATATATATATATATATAATGATAACAATAATAACTACTAAATTAAAAAATATATACAAAATATTTAATTTTATTTGTTTCATTAATGTGTTATTTTAAATGAACAAATAAACGTAAAATTAATTACACTATAACATTAATGTAATATAGAAATTATTACTGATACAATAAATTAAAACATATACTTATATATTACATATAAATTGATAAATTAACTAATAATTTAATTAAAACACGTGCAAGTTAAAAAAATATATATTATTATATAATTTATTTATAATTATATTATTTATTACATGATCTAATTATATATATATATATATATATTATAATAAGTTTTTTATTTTATTTTGTTATCATTTTTTTATAAATTTTATTTTTAAATAAAATATAATTTAAATTTAAGTAATTTCTATTTATTATAAATAAAAAGAATTATAACATAACATATTAATATAGTAATTAAATAATAAAATTAATAATAATAAAATTAAGAGTATAAAAAATATGTTAATATAATTTTATTATTTTATTTTTAAATTTTATTTTATTTAGTTTTGGTTACGTCTTATTCGTATTCAAAGACTTAACTATTCTTTAAATTATTTAAATATAATAAATGTAATAATTTATTATTAAATAAATTTATTATTTAAAAAGTATAATCATGTATAAATACTTTTAATTTTTAATAGAATATAATTTCTGTTTATTATAATTATAAATAAATAAAATTATAACATAATATATTAATTTAATAATAACAGAATTAAGAATATAAAAAATATATTATTAAATAACTTAATTATTTAAATATATTTTGATAGCTCTATTTTTAAATTATAATATATATATATATATATATATATAACAAGCTTTATAAACTGTTCAGGTCTGCCTTATTTACTTAAACAGACCTTAAAAAAAGCTTCAGTCTGATTTATTTATTAAAAAGGTCAGATCAGGTCAAGCCTAAATCAGGCCAGGCTACCGGCCTTTGTCAGGCATTGTGGCCTGTTTCTATCATAAACGACAGAGACTAATTTCAAAATTACTAACTTTAGAAGAATTATTTCTTAATAAAAATATCTGTAGGCACTAATCACAAAAATAATTATATTTATAGTGACCCAAAAATATAATTAAACCTATTTTTATGTTTTATCAAAATATTTAACTGAAAAATTAAAAACCAATCGTAAAAATACTTTTAGAAAAAAGAAAGTGGTGTCTCAATTAAAAACAAAAAAAGTTACCCAATTGTTTAAATTATTTACGAAAGAATTATATTTTAAAATATGTGACAATTTTGTTTATATAAACTGATGTTCTAAAAATTTTAGTAGAGAATTAAAATTTAGAAATTGTCTAGTTTCAGAAAATGTTTTTTATTTTTATTATGTTTTTATGTTTTTTAAATTTTAAACAAACACTAAAAATAATTTTTTATTACTTTTTGTATAAATCTTAAAAAATATGAAACAAATAAAAATAATGTGACAGTTTTATAATTAAAAATAAAAGTAAAAAAATACTTTTACAAATCAAATAGACTCTAATATTTGATATTAAAAATTATAAAAAAATATAGATATATAAATGATATTTTTTAATGTACTTTTTTATTTTTATTTTTAAATATATTTAAGAAAGCAGTTAAAATTGGCTTAAAAAGAGAAGGAAAACAATTGTAAACAAATTAAGGGGGATTGCATCTGGAATGCAGTAATTTACGTAACGAACAGAAGAAACGCACGTGTCGTTTGCTTCTCTTCGTTCTTGGAACCCATTCCGTCTCTGTTTTGGTTTTAAACAGTTTTTGGTTTGCCCTATAAATCCCAATACAGTGTCTCAGTGAAGTACAGTACTGCTACTGTTCCCTTATCAACCAAGTTACCGTCTTTCTTTTGGGTCTCTCTGCGACACAAAATGGTTCGAAAATCCAATGTTGCCAGAAACAACGACAAACCTCATGTGGTACATTAATGATCGGACATTTTCTCTTGTCCTATTTCTCTTTCTGTTTTAGTATGTGCATGTGTTTTCTTGCTTCCATTCAGCACGTTTCTATTATTTTGTTCCCATAATATATATATATATATATGCGCAGGGTTTTGGTTTTGTTAGGGTTTTAGAAATTAGGATAGATGAATGGATGTTGGTGAAACTGTGGGATTAGGAATAAAATGAGGGCATGCAATATGTGGTTGATTGTGTTTGTGAGTGTAATGTTAACTTGACACCGCTTTGGCACTTTCTATGCGTAAAGCTTGCTTTTTTCTTCACCTTTTGGGGTAGGTGGATTCTACAAAATTGTTGCCTAGGAAGAGTGTAACATGAGGGTGTTCTTTTAGCTTGTCATGTTTGAACTAATGTCGCCTATGATCAAATAAACTGAGCAAATGGAATCATATCTATTCACTCACTAGTGATTTTAGCTCTTCTTGAAGCCTGAAATTAGTACATATCCTTATCAGGAGAGAGCGGAAACTCAGCTTTCCAGTGGAAACATAAAACTGCCAGGGGCTTTAGAATCTCGGCTTGAAATCCCACTCCCTAGGTTTTCTTCGCCGACACATCAAAATTTCTTGGTGGATGGAGTGGAGACGCGTAATGATAAAAGCCAAGCACAGGATCAAGTGAACCAGGCGTCTGAGCGAAAGAAGTCTGCTATGTTATCCAAAAGGAAAAAATCCAAACACCATGGTGGGTTTGTGAGGCGATCAGAACGCATTAAGAGTGCATTTGTTAATGACCCTAACTCAAACCATGGCATTGAATACATTGAGGATGAAACTATTAGCGAAAGTGAGAAAGATGAACCAGGTACTCAAATGGAGCAAGTATTGGCAGAGGCGGAGCTGGAGCCAGAGCCAGCTGATGTTTTCGGTGAAAAGACCTTGGATGAAAAAGTTGACTATGCCTTACAAAGAATAGAAGCTCTTGATAAGATTGTAGCATTGTTGCAATCCAAGGTAATTTGTAATCTAAACTCGGGATCAGGACTAAATGTGATTGTCATTTTTCTAGTGATTTGTGGTTTGTCTCGTTGGCTTATGTACTGAACATGTGGCAGGTAGATGAAAATATTGGCTTCGATGAAGCTCCATCTATGGCATCCATGAGTTACAGAAGCATGTACATTAACTCACAGAAGAAGGTTTTTTCTGTTTTCTAAAATTTGATTTTCTAATGAGTCTTTTATGCTTATCTTCTTTGTTGTTGGCCTGCTATTCCTCTATTTTTTATCATGTCGTTTATTGCCTTACATATGCAGATTGAAGCTTTGACAGATGAAAACCAACAATTAAATGGAAAGCTACAAAATGCTCTTGGCAAAATTGAAGTGGTATGTTGCATCATTACAATTCTAGTCCTCCTGCATCTTGATTCTTATTGTTGCAAAGGATATCCTTATTCAATATTGTAAAATTGTGCCTTTTCCTTTTCTTTGACCCCACCATTGGTTAGCATTGTTGTTTAATAACATCTATTAGAAGAAAAGGTATATATGATATTTAGTGATTCGAATAAGTATATTTTTCATGAGAAGTTATTTAGTGTTTCTTTCGCTAATTGTTGTTTGACATGCTTCTACTTTAGGAGCTAGAAACCTTAATGTGGATAAATATTTCTTAAAATGGTTACTAATGTATTATCTGATTTGAGTATCAAAAGTGTCAATTTATAAAGAGCCTTGGATTTAATTAAACTATCTCTTAATTGTGTTTTTTTACTAAGTTGATGTATCTCTAACCATATATCCTGGATAACTTTACATTGTAGTACGAAAAAGAGAACCGTGTTTTGATTGACGTATTGGATAAAACGAAGGATGCTGTTAATGCTGTTTTGGTTTCAAATCTGGTAAAAACTACTGAAGCAGCTGTTAATGCATCGACTCAAGCAATCCAGAATGCATGTACAACTTCTGCTACTAAGAGAAAGAGAAGTGAAAATTGAAGTAGAAAGCTAATAGTGCATAATTTTTTAGAAACTTGACACCCAGTGTACTTGACTTTGAACTCTTGTATATTGCTTAATGATTAGAACCCGAGAACATGGATTTTCTGTTGCTTAATGTGGTAATTTGAAATTTTTTGTTCTACGTTTCTTATTTTAGTTGATGGTGCATGCCCTCAATTCATCAGATTCATACAAATAGAAGAATATCAACTAGGCTACATCTAACAAGTTGAAGGTTACCCCTGGCGTGGATGAAATAAGGGTGTATAGCTTGTGTAGTTTGTGTTGCAATAACCTTCCTCTTGTTTTGATCTCAATGATGATCTACCTAGAGATCCACCCGCCTTTTCCTTTTGTGTTGGCAATGATGATATCGAATGCTGCCCCTACCACTACTATTCATGGCACTAGGAACTAGAGGGAGCAACTTAATTCATTCATTCACTCACTAACTATTCAATTAATTCATGTAATTATAAATACAAAAATTAATAGATTCATTAGATTGGACCGCCATTTATTATTGAATGAATGACTAATAAGTATCTAATATGTTTTTGTAATTCATTGAGTGAGAATCAAGTCATAATCTCTATCATCCAATCTTTTTACGGTATATATATATATATATATATATATTACATTTTACTTTAAATGAATGTGTTGGACTATCCATTAATGAATGGACTCGGTACTTGTTTTTAATTACATGTGTTATGGATGACTTAGAATTTTTTTAAAACATTTTTAATATACCGTAAATAGATTAATGTTTCACTTTTAACTTGTCCTTTATAATTATAATTCAATTCAAAATCTATTCAATTTGTTTATTTGACACTCTTCCAAGAAGAATTCCTTAGTGGTTGTGATGATGTTCTTCACGCCATCCACTTTCGGATTTTAAAATTTTGTTTGAAAGTTGAATTTTAAGAGTAAAAGAGAGGAGGAAAGAAAAATTTTATTTGATAATAATATTTATTTGGAAGGTTCATGAGCACATGTTTTAAATATCATTTAATTTTAAAAAAATTATTTTTTCTTTTTCTCTCTTCTTAATGTAGAAACTAACTTGAGAGTTTAAGTTTCAAGGTGAAGATAAACGTGATATATATATATATATATATATATATATATATATATATATATATATATATATATATTTATTGATTCAAATAGAAATAGAATCAAATAGAAAATCTTTTTTTTCAGTAACCTCTAATCAAAGAATTAAATAAACAAATTATCTTCCGATTATTTTAGAGAACAAATTAAGAGACGCTAAGGATTAAATCAAATAAAAATAAAAGTATGAGTATTTTTTAGAGAATAAATCAAGAAACACTAAGAATTAGAAAGAATGAAAATAAGAGTACGAGTATGCAAAGTAATCTGTTTTTTTTATTTTATTTTTTTACTTAATGAAATAGGAGGATAAAATTTATGTCTTATTATTTTTACATGTTAATAACATTCATTCTCTTAAAACTTTCAAGGATATTTTTAGATATTTTGTTTATACTTAATATTTTTTGATTTTATGAGAAATCATATAAAAATTTGTTAGATATTTTAATAAAAAAATTTGTCAATAATATTAGCCCAAAATCCTTTTTTGATTTTGTACCAACAATTTTACTATTATTATTAAATATTATTATAATAATATTATTATTATAATACTATTAGTTAATAATACAAAAGAAAAATAAATATAAAAAAATATTTGTGAACAATAAAAAAAATATTTTTTTATATAGAGATAGGAGACAAAATTTACATAAATATTGTAATTATTGTTTGGACTGCTTTAATTATAATTTTTTTATTTTTCTTTTCTATAGGATAGAAATGAACTAAAAGTATATTATTTCTATTTGTTGTTAAACATGTTTGCAAATTTAGTCCTCGAAAAAAGTATATGTTTTGTTTAATCAACTTTTAAAAGAATTTCTGAAAAAAAAGTTTATACAAACAATGATGATAAATAAATGTTTTTATTCAAAATTACAATAAAATGTTGACAATACTAAATATTATAATTTTTAATAAAAAAGTGTTTTTAATTCTTTTAATTTAGTTTCGGAAACTTGTTATGGTCATATAATGAAAGTGTGAATTAGTCAACTTTTTTTTCTTTTATTAGTTTTGCATATATCGAAATAAAACTCGTATTTGTAACTTATGTGACACTCTTATTTGCAATTCTTGGTGTTACAATAGAGGCAGAGTTGGACAAAAGATACATCAAATTGAAAAAAATTATTTTGTCTCTTTCCTCCAAATGGTGAGAGTTGACGGGATAAATGCATGATAGTCAGCGTTTGAACTTCGTCCCTAGCAAATTCCCACTTCGTTCCGAAGATAGAAAATCTCTTCCAAGAGATCAAAATGGCTACGACCAGCCATTTTTTAACTGCTTCTTTCCCTTTGGAAACTAAGCCCACCATTTGCTCTACATGAAAGTCTTGATTTTTAAACCCACCCACCACCATTCTAAATTCAAATAAGTCCTAATTATTTTTTAATTTTTGTGAAATAAAAGTAACATTCACAGCATTCATTTGAAGAGCTACGATTATTATGAGCATAAATAAATATTTATTAATTAAAGGTGGTGGTGGACACTAGAAAAAATAATTTCTTACATACATCCGAGGAATACTTTGCAACATCATTACAGGGGGTGTTATATGATGGTGCCTAAAATTTCTGTTTACTCTTCTTCTACACCATCGTTCCTGGGTGTTTGTGGTTCACTACTTTCGTCTTCTTCAGCAATTGTTGGGGGCGGAGATGAGAAGTCTAAGCACATTCCCTGAATAACATCTTCGTATGATTCGGAGAGATCTTGAGATGCAAGTTGGTGGTACTCCACAAGCTGATGAAGGCATTGATTTTCTCTTGTAAGATTTGCATTTTCATTCGCCAGTCTCGACTTCTCAGCAAGAAGTGCTTCGAGCTGAAGCCTCACCTGCACCCACCACCCTTCACAATATTAATTGTGTTTAATGAATCAAAAGTACAAGGTTGATTTCAAAACTAACTAAAAAGTTGAAATTTTTTCTTTAAGAAAAGTAACTTTTTTACTTTCACATTTAGTTTTTCATCTTCCCAGCATTTTTAAACTGCTCTCCTCAAAAGAGAATGTAGAATCAATTTGAATTTGTAGAATTTAAAATGACATTCATGTTCAAAAATTTGTAATAAAATTTAATATAAACTTGTCGTGTTCACTCAGAAGTTATGATTTATCAAGCTAGTTCAAATTGTAAATCTAAAAGCAAATTAAAATTTGTTCATGGGCAACTAAATATCAAAATTTTCATTAAAATCAGGATAGAAAGAACAAAACCGTTTTTAATGTATCATGTATCATGATTTATAGATTCCTTACCAAATCATCTTCTTCGGGTCTAACACCTTTTGCAAATCCATCACGCAGTCTTCTGTTCTCCTCTTCAAGCAGACCGCATCTCTCTTGCATAAAACATAGATCTGACTTAATAAACTTCAATTCTCTTGCAAGCGAAGCTGCTTTGGTTGCCATTGAAACTGCAAGCTGCAGAGTGCAAATAACTAACACAATTAGTTAACTTTAAGCAAACCAACTCACTAATAGTTGGTATGCTAAGAAACAACACCTACATTTTTTGCTCTCTTAATGTTCCTATCTTGCATATTTACCCCATTCACTGTTTGTGACTCAAGGGCATTTTCTTCAGAGGCATCATTGTCATCAATTTTCCTCTTTATTCCTTTCTTTGACTCTTCTTTCTGTTTCTCCCCTGAATCCTCTTCTTTCTTTTCTACATTGTCAAATTTGCTGTGGAATATATCAGTTAATGTGGGTGGGTTGCCTAATTCTCTGGCACCCTGTGAAAAAATAAACAGCTACAAGTTGTAATGACAAGGGATCTTCAGCATTTAATTCTAGTAGACTATCTATAAAAATTATAAATCAACAATTTCAACATTCAAATTTCAAAATATAATTTCAAGGAATAAGATTGTAGCAATGTTATTAATAACCAAACAATGTGTCACCTGTAGGGCGTTGTCCAAATTATTAGACAATAGAGAGAGAGTGTGGGCAACTGAGTCAAATCCTCTCATCAATAATAAAGAATCTTCCTTCAATCTATTGCCTTGTTCATTCTATACAGAAAAAAATAAAATAAGTATATTTATTTCATAATAAAAATATTCCATAAACAATGGAAAAGAGGTAACTGACCACAGAGGTGGAAGATGAGATGTGTTGACGCCCCTCGAGAAGCGTGTCAATCCTGCTGCGGAGAGTGCTCCAGAAACGTTTATCAGAGGATGGGGTGAACAGAGGAGAAGAAGCCATAACATTAAGAGTTGAAGTGGAACCCTCTTCATCCTGTCATGAGCCCAAGGATTAGCTGAAAAACAAAACAAAACTGAAAAAATAACAGCTTGAGAAAGAGAAGAAACCTGGTTGATGAGAGGAGAAGGTGATTCCAATGAGGCTGCCATGAGACAGAGAGAGGTAAGGAAGCTAAGGTTAACGGCTAGTTTTGAAAAGGTATCTTTTGAAGTGAAGGATGAGGATTTTATTTAAATAGTTGGATTTAGGTAACGTTCGAAAATGTATCTCAAGTTTATTTTGATTTAATGATGGGGAGGGTGAAGTGTTTCATACCTTTCAATGCGCGGCGCCTAATGTTATTCACCTTTTCCTGCACAGTAACAATTAATTTTTTTATATATGATTTTTAAATATATATATATATATATATTAAAATATAATATTTTTAAAAATATATGAAAATATAGTATTTAAAATATAAAATTACAAAAATTATCGATGATAATTTTAAATATATATATATATATATATATATTAAAAATTAAAAATCAAAAGTCGTCCATGATAATCTCTAAAACAATAATTATATATTAAAAAATATCAAAAAGTACTCAAAAGTTGCCATTCACAATTTTTAGCTAAAAATCCCTAACAGCAATTTTTTTTAAAAATATTTTAATTATAAATAAAAGTATATGATTTAAAAACTGAAACATTATGATTAAAATTAACTAAAAATAATGTGTTAATTATATTTTTCTATGGTACAATTATTTTATTTTTTATCCACATCTTTGTTAATTCTATCTTAAAATTTTAAAATTAAAATTATTACTTAATTTTTTATTATCTTATATAATTTTATATTTTTAGTAAATATCTATTTTTATTTTTATAAAAACTATTTTACTTTTTATGTTTTAAAATTTAGTACTTATTTTTATCTCTTAAATTTATGGTTATTAATTTATATTAATTATTGATATTTGATTAAAAATTTGATATTATATAATAAAAATATTATTTTAAAATAATTCATATTTTACTATTATTTAATCTTATTAAATTTTTATTATTTTGATGTATACTATTTGTAATTATAGAATTAGATGTAAATAATTTTAAAAAAATTGTTGTTTAAAATAATTTTATTTTCTATTTTGATTTATAATTTATAAAATTTTTATTTTAATTACTAAATTAATATTTTAAGAACAACTCTAATGAAATGTGCTTGTTTTACTTTTTAGACTTAGTAATTATGCACATATGTTGCACGAACTTATTCAATGTTTTGTTTAAAAATAGTTAAAAATTTATTTTAAAATATGAAAATTATTATGTTTTAAAAAATAAAATTCATAATTTTTTTTATTCAATTATAATAAAAATATTATATTTAAAAAGATTATGAAACACTTTATTGATATTAATTTAACATATATATTTGTTTATTTTTTAACTAAATTTAATATGGCACATTAATATATTATTTTATTACTATAATAATTTTTTAAAAATAATAATAAATATAATTTTTATATGAGTTTTTTTTATCTAAATCCTTAAAGTTGAGTTAATATCAATAAATAAAAAAATTTCATGAAAAATTACATATTTATTAAATTAAAGAAAAATATATAATAAATATTTTAATAAAATTTCACTATTATTAGGTGTTTATCATTTTCTTAAGAATTGAAGTTAATATTTTCTTTTTAATATAAATATTTTAAATATTATTTGTTAATGTGTATAAATATAATAGACAAAATTAGTCTTTTCGTTTCTTAACTTAAGGATAAAATTTGTTTTAGTCTTTTAACTTTTTTTTATATTCAATTTTGTCCTTAAAGTATTTTTTTTTATGTTAATCGTTTTCGTTAGCTTTGTTATATAACCTAATAGAGACGTCCTACATGACACTAAAGTGGCTTACTATTATTTATTTAATCCTACTTAGACCCTAGAAACAGAAGCCTTGAATTGGAAGCCATTGTCACGTGGAGATAATAGTTACTTGAAATACACTTAAAGGAGAAAAACTGTGTTTTAAAGGAAATTGGAGAGATTGAAAGCGAAAAATCTATTCGTAAAGCAAAAAACTTCATGCTATAAGGGATTCTTTTTAGCAAAAACTTAAAAATTTGAAGTAAAATTGATCATCAAGGTTATAACATATGTTTGAAGTGAACACTTGGGTATATTCTCTACATTTATTTTGTGGGGTTATAAGAGTGATGATATTATTGAATATTTGAAAGATTTCATCTATTTAAAAATTAGGTTTTTTCTATTAACTTTTTTAGGTCATAGAAGATGGATAAATTCTACGTAGAAGTTCACTATAATGGCAATTTTGAAAAGTCACGAAAGACTAAGTATGTTGGAGGTAAAATAAGTATATGAGATTGTGAAGAAGATTTATGAAGTTATTTTGAGTGTTTTGATGGGGTACATGAATTGGGATATGATATGATTGATAGTATGCGGTACAAAATAGGTGAAAAAGGTCTTCACGTTGGATTGAAGAAATTAAAAGATGATAAGGGAGTTATAAAGATGGTCACAGTGTCCAAGTATTATGGGAAAGTGGAATTATATGTAGTACATGCATTTTTATAATCTGAGATATATATGGATGTTCTATTACTTGAATAAACCATAAATGTTGATGGGATGCAAGTTAAGGAGATGGATGTTGAAGTAGAAGTAACACAAGAAAATATTGAAATGGAATAGGGAGATAAGAATGAATCGAAGAATGTTGATGGCAGTCAAGCAAAGAAAAAATATTCCACAAAAAGGGAACGAAAATCTTCCGCAAAAAGTTTAAAAAAAAAAAGAGCTTGGAAAAAGGAAAAATAGAGAAGTCAACCAAAACATTAAGAACAAGTGGGAAAAAAAAAACCAAAATAGCAAGAACTAGTGAGCAAAAAAAACAAAAAACCAAACATCAAGAATAAGTGAAAAAAAATTGAAACTCTTATTGACTTTCATATTGATTCCAATTTTGATGAAGATTTTGAATTTGAACATCAATTTATAGTTGGTTCTAGTTCTGTTAATCCAAGGACATTTGCTGCAAGCAAGAATTCTTGTGATTTTGATGAAGATTATAGTAGCGTAGGATTGGAGACTGATATATATTATGAGGAGGATGATGATATGAACAACTTTAATTTATTTAAGATGTCATAAAAAACGACTGATTACAAATGGGAGTTAAGTATATTAATTGTATCTAAAGAAGATTTTAAAGAGACAGTAAAGACATATGTTATTCATTTTGGTAAAGACTTAAAGATTCAAAATAATGACAATGAAAGAGTGAGAGTGGTATGTAAAGGTGAATGCAAGTGGATGACATTTTGTGTCAAGTTACCGAGAAAAGACATTTGACAATTAAAAAAAATTATTAATGAGTACATATGCGGCATAGAGTATAAGGTAAAGTTGTTAAGTATAACTTGACTGAGTAAAAAATTACAAAATAATGTAAGAGAAAATCCCAACATAAAAGTTAATGATATTAAAGAAAAAGTACAAAGAAAGTGGAATATTGGAGTAAATAAGTCAAAAGTATAAAGAGTTAGAAAGAAAGCAATAGACCATATTAATTGAAATTTTAAAGAGCAATATAAAAAGTTGTATAATTATTGTCATAAGATGTTAAGGTCAAATCTTGATTCAACTATAAAGTTGACAGTTGAGCAACTTAGTCATGCAATTGAGGAAGGTGAAAATCTTTCAAAATAACTTTTTTCCACATTTCACATACTATATGTTGTTTTTGTATTTGCAAAGAGAAATTTTTAAAGTGCAGACCCATCATAGATTGGATGGTTATTTTTTAAAAGGATATTATAGTGGACAAATTTTGGCTATTGTAGGAAGGGATCCCAATGAGTAAATGTTGTCATTAGCAATTGCAGTTATGGAAGGTAAAAATAAAGACTCATCACAGTGGTTTTTATAGCTACTTGTTTCTGATTTAGGGAGTGTAGGAGTGTGTAAGTCACTTAACTTTATATTTGATTAACAGAAGGTATGACCCTTGCACCTTGAGTTTCATTTCATCATTTCATTTTATCTTGGTTAACTTATGTGTAGGACACTTAATATTTCTGATTTCAGGGATTATTGTTGGCCATTGAAGAATTGTGTTGCCTGAAGTAGAACAAAGGTTTTGTGTTAGGCACATGTATAATAATTTTAGAAAAGTATATCCAGGTAAACAATCAAAAGAGCTTATGTCGAAGGCAGAAAAAGCAATTTATCCATAAGAGTGGGAAAAGCAAATGAAAGAAATGAGGAACAATAATGAAAAGGTATTCAAGCACTTTTAAAGATTCTTCTAAGATATTGGAGTAAGTCAATGTTTTCTTTTCAATCTAAGACTGATGTGGTTGTAAACAATATGTCTGAAACATTTAATAATGTTATTATGGAACCTAGAGAAAAGCTCATTGTTACTATAATGGAAGACATAAGAGTGTATTTAATAGAAAAGTGGGCTGAGAATAGAAAAAATGCCACGTTACTCACAAAAGCAATTTATCCACAAGAGTGGAAAAAGCAAATGAAGAAAATGAAGAACATTAATAAAGAGGCATTCAAGCACCTCGGAAGATTCTCTCAAGATATTGGAATAAGTTAAGGTTTTCTTTCCAATCTAAGACTGATGTGGTTATAAATATGTTTGAAATATTTAATAATGTTATTATAAGACCTAGAGAAAAGCTCATTATTACTATGATGAAAGACATAAGGTGTATTTAATAGAAAGGTAGAGTGATAATAGAAAAAAAGGTCACGTTATTGACTAAAAATATACTACCAAATATATAGAAAAAGTTACAAAAACATCAAATTAAGATGGTGGTTGCCAAGGTATAACTTATACTTTAACTTTTTAATAGGGTTTGTTTTAGTCCTTTAAGTTTTAAAATTGGCTCATTGTAGTCCTCTAATTTTTTAATATAATTATTTTTAGTCCTTTAAGTATTTTAAAATCATGTTTATTTTCCTGTTTGCAAAATGGTCTTGAGAATATATGTTTGAGGTTTGACATATTAATTTTAAGAAAAATAAATTTGGGATGAACCTTGAAGCAAAAGAATGTTCTTGCAAAATATGGATACTTACTAGAATACATTGCTATCATTATATTGCTTGCATGAATCATATTAATCTCAATCCTATAAATTATATTCATATTTATTATAGTAAACAACATTATGCAGTTGTTTACCAATATATCATATATCTAACAAATGGACCAAATTTGTGAGAATTAATTGATTACCTTGACATTTTACTCCCACCAATAAAGAAACAACTTAGGATGCCAAAGAAGTCAAGGAATAAAGATGCAACTGAGAAGGTTGTTAAGGGAAACAAATTGAGTAGCAAAGGAATGAAGTTTAAATTCAGAAAATGTGGAGTAAGTAATTATAACAAAACTACTTGCAAAGTTACACAGCCTGCTGAAACAGAGGCATCAACAACTCATACTCAAAGTTTAAATACTTTCTAAGTTCCAATTGATGGTCAAATAAGGAGGAAGATGTGTACTCAAAGGCATCAACATAGTTAAATGTATTCTATGGAGACAATGTATTATTTTGCTTTACGTTTTGTGCTTTTGGTTGGATTTGTGAGATTTGTATTTTATCTCTATTGTTTTGTTATTTTTTAATCAATCTTTTTATTCTCGTTGTACTTTCTTATTCTCACAGCCATATTTCAAGATAATACATATGCTAGACATATTATCTCATTAAAGATAGAACAACACAACTTGCTGAAACAGAGGCACCAACAACTCATACTCAAAGTTTAAATACTTTCCAAGTTTCAATTGATGGTCAAACAAGGAGAAAGATGTGTAATTAAAGGCATCAAAATAGTTAAATGTATTTTATGGAAAGAGTGTTTTATTTTGCTTTATGTTTTGTGCTTTTGGTTGGAAGACATTTTTTGTGGAGCTTGTATTTTGTCTTTGTTGTTTTGTTATTTTTAAATCAATCTTTTTATTCTCATTATACTTTCTTATTCTCAAAGCCATATTTTAAGATAATACATGTGTTGAACATATTATTTCATTAAAGATAGAACAACATGTATAAAGCAATAACATAATAGCAGAACCATAACTTAATCAAAGCACTCTTTCATAGTGCATTTATAGAATTTATATCCCTAAAATACATTAGTTTTCTACTAAACAACGTCAATAACAACAACATCATTACTAATACATTAATAATTATACTAATACTTAAAATATAACTTAAAATTTTAATCTTTTTCTTGCTGATTTTGAGTGAGTTTTGAAGATGCAAAAATCTTTCATTTGTCTCAATACAGCAATTTCATTATCTTCAATTTCATCTTCCCTCCACTTGAAAAAATCACAACTCTCACTAAATTGAAAAATGATATAATAGATTAGTAACACAAATTGATTGATTTTATTTATACACAAAAATAAAACTCAGTTATTTAGGATATGTTTGATTTCTCTTTTAAAAAGAGTTTTAAATTTTTTTCTAAATATAGTATAAAACTCAGTTATTTAGGATATGTTTGATTTGTCTTTTAAAAAGAGTTTTAATTTTTTTTCTAAATATAGTATAAATTTATACTATATTTTACTATATTTAGAAAAAAAAATTAAAAACTCTTTTAAAAATAGAAAACAAACATGCCCTTAATCTTACAAATAACCTCATAATTTCTACATTTCCAAAAATATCTTTTCATATTTTTTGTTGTTGTTATGCAATAAAGGCTCTTCACATCACAATGACAAAATAGAAGTACAATCTCTTTACAAGCAGAAGTCATTGTTGAAGATTGTGAGTCCATGAAAATTTCACCCTTTGTTTTGTTTATTCAAAGAGATGTAGAACCCTAACTTCATGTGTCCTAACTCGTATGGAAGGAGATAATACATAATATAATATTTTTTAATCTTTTTTTCAATTAAAAAGGTCCACATAGAATTAAATAATCAGCGTTAAGCCACTTCAATACCACATAAAATGTCTTTATTAGGTTATGTAATAGAGTTAATTGAAAGAACTAACATAAAAAAAAATTAATACTTCGAGAACGAAATTAAATAAAAAAAAGTTAGAAGATAAATCAGATTTTATCCTTAAGTTAAAGGATAAAAAGACTAATTTTACCAATATAATAATTTTTTTTATAAATATGAAATATATCAAATACAAATGTGAAATACTTTGCAATAAAGTCTATTTGAATTGAGTTTATTTTTTAATGGACTTTTTCGAAGCCTTGTTAAGATTTTGTTTAGTTTTGGGATCAAAGAATGATATATTGGACTTTTTTCCTTTCTAAAAAGCCTTGTTGACTTAATCTACACTTACATGCCAATTTTATTGACGGGCCTACACTATAACAAATTGGGCCCAACGCCTACGTATAAAGAGGTTCTTCCGTTCTTGACACTTTTTTCTTGTGTTCCAAAAAATAATTTTTTAATTTTTTAAAACAAAAATAAATACAAAATCATATTAGCTAACTACACGTCGTGTACTTAAATATAATAAAACTTTATACTTCCGTACAATACTTTTTAAAATATAAATAAGTTTATTTTTAAGTAAAAAATATAGGGTTAATAATCCTTTGGTTGTTTTATTATTGGTCAACACAGTTTTTTTATTTAAATTAGGCATTCAAGTCATTTAATTACTTTTCTACTTCATAAAATTTCTAAACTTGCATTCCCCCCTATCTGAATTAAATTTTT
The DNA here is from genome assembly GCF_003935025.1 of Abrus precatorius. Taxonomy (NCBI): domain Eukaryota; kingdom Viridiplantae; phylum Streptophyta; class Magnoliopsida; order Fabales; family Fabaceae; genus Abrus; species Abrus precatorius. The sequence goes on along the minus strand of NW_020874373.1, from coordinate 8,961,021 downwards.
TTCAAACTTTTCTCTCCTTAAAATATTAAGCTCATGTTCTGCAACATTTTTGAAATTTTATTAACCTGATTACTTTATAAACCTATAAAATTATTTTTTTAAAATCTATCTTGAACCTCTATTATTTGAATATAAAATCAATATTTTAAGTGTTTTACACAAAAGGTAAATTAAGGAAGAATTTTATTGTAATAATTAAAACTCACAAGATTAAATTTAAACAAACAATTGTTAAAGAATCAAAACAGTACACTAACCAAGGGGAAAAAATCAATTATGACCAAAATGGTACGGTCCAACCTTTGAAAGCAGTTGCACCAAATATCAGAGGAAATATATTTATTTACTAATGTTTTATTATTTCACTAGCTTTCGTTAATATAAACTTTTTGACAAAAATAAAAGTATTAATATAAATTCATAATATTTATATTATTAGTTAAATTTAGTTCAAATAAGCCTATTATCAAGGACAAATGTGGTGACAAAGGGTTAATAAAATTATGTTATATATATATATATATATGTATTTTGAACTCACGTATTTTTATTAATATATATTTTTTATTAAAATTATAAAATATTTTATCATTTTAAAACAAACAGATACAAAGTTGAGTTTGAATTTTTATTAAAAACATATTAAGTTGATAGTTTGAATAAAAAGTTATCTTCAATATGTTTTCTATCCAAATCATGTGATACAATAATTTTAACAAAAAATATATAAGATATTGATATATTATTGATTTTGAATGCTTAAATTAAAAATAATATATTTTTTTATATTTTTTTACCAATATTTTTTATTTTTTATATCTTTCATTTACTTGTTTATATTCATATTACATATATAACAACACATGAAAATTTTATTATTTAGATTAAAATTGACTTATTATTTCTTTACAAAGATAGAAATAAGTTAAGATACACTATATTTACAGAAGTGGGTTTAACCTACTTGATAATTTTTAAATTTAAATTTAACTTATTATTTATTATAAGTTTTTTTATTAAATTTAGTCTAATTATTTTAAAAATCTCATCTGATTTATTAGTTTGTCTTATAACTTATTTTGTATTAAGACTTTTAATAGATTATTAAATTTTTATAAATAGAATATCAAATCACTTAAATATATATGTATTTATAAAAAAAAATATAATTTATATTTAAATAAATTATAAAAATAGTTCAATATTTTAAATATTTATAATAAAATTATATATTTTTATTTATTACTTTAAAATTACATATGATATTCATATCATTAAATAAATCTAATAGTATAAAGTTTCATACTTTTTTTTGTTAATATAAAATTTTATATTTTAAATTAACAAACGCAATATAATTAAATAAATTTAAATTTAAAATAAATAAATAAAAATCTAAAATACATAAATAATAATATTATTCTAAACTAAAATATAAAAATATTAGTAAAAATATATATATTATGCAAAAAAATTCTAATAAATACAATCATTTCTCTAAAAAGATAAAGAATAAAAATACTCTCTATTCATATTAAGATTTATAATTTAAGAATTTGTTTATTTTTGAAATATGGTTAATCATGTGATATGAGTTATAACGAAATTTATTTTGATGGATATTGTTGCTGTTCACACACTTCATCCAATTAAACGTCGGCAGCTCAGAGACCCACCGGCCACCGTCCACCGACAATAAGTTATTTATGGCTGACTTGAGATTCTGCTTTCAGCACCGACACCCATCCTTCTTCTGTTCTGTCTCATCCCTTTTCTGCCTCCACACCTCAAATCCAACTTTATCCACGTCATCAATGCTTCTGGATATCAATTGTTTGACTATATAATAAAACATTAATAAAAAAGTTAAATATTTAATATTATTAATATATTACATTCTGTTATATTTTATGAATTTTAATAAAATTTTATTATACATAATTTTTTACCATGTGTAATCATTATTAACCATATAACCTGCGTGGATTCCAATCCTACTCTTGTCCTGGATAGTCATTTTCAATTTTGTTATAGTTTCTAACATCTTCTTCTTGATATATAATCTGAGGGATCATGGCTTTGTGTAGTTTTACGGGTGAACATTGGAACTTCAAGCAAGAAATAGTAAGACTAAATGCAGTAAAACGAGGGATTCAACTTAGTCTGGGTCACCCACTTAGGTTTTATGGGGAAAAAGCTTACTTTTTATTGAGTCTTAAATTAAAGTATACTTTTAAAAGGAGAATATCTTAGCACGAACCCGATCAAGGACATCACATGTATATAAGTCGAGTAAAAATAAGTTTTGATTCAATCTATTTTGTTAATTTCAAGTAAGGATATTAATACACTTTTTAATGTCTAAGTTTAGCAAGATATTAATATATGGAATGACTTATATCTATTGGCGCAAGTTATGCCTTTTATACAAGGCTCAAACTTAGGTTAATCACAATTAAGACACTATAATGCTTTCACATAATACACTCTTACGCGACACAAATTGTGTAATGCCTAAATATCTAAAAGCATTACGTGTTGTGTATTTGCAGAATGAGGCACTTTATAAATTCCAATTATGAGATCAGCGTCCTATAATCTTGTGTGAAACCTTTCATCAACCCTAAAATTTTATCACAAAGGAAAAAAGAATTTAATATTTCATCGATGGTCTTGCAGCTATGATTGTTTGCTCAGCAGCTTAAGGTACAGGTCTGTGTAGATCTATCCATTCAAACCAAAAACTACCTCAACAGTTAAAATTAATTAACATTTTTTTTCTAGCCTAACACAAACATGTCCATGATATTGTAAGTAAAAGAACGTGGTATAAATTAATTGTCGATAGATATGGACTGCGATTGACACCTGCATAGTTGTGATTGATGCTTCTGTTGCACCAACAAGAGTCATGACGCAGATATGTGATCATGAAAGAAAGATCACATTTCTATATTTGTAACCAAGATGAGTCCATGACGAATTCAACGATTTAACTATAAGCAAAAGTAAATATGCTCCTAATTACCGTTGAAGTTAGGAGGACAGCAATCATTAAATAAATATTTCGTTTAAAAAATGTTTAGCACATACTCTTTAGAATATTAATAGAAAATGATATGATATGATATAATAAGAAATATCAACACTGTTTGAATGATTAAAAATTAAAATTATTGGTTCTAAAAAACTCAATATAAAAACCGCCTTTTACTATTATTTTCCTGTTTAATATACATATAGTCGATATTCAACCAAGGTGATAGAGATAGAAAATATAAAAAGATTTAATTAATTTTAAAAGATGAAGTGAATTTCAATGATTGAATAACTGAAAATATAATTAAAAAAGTTTGGTTTACCTTCTACCAAACAAAATTTTAATTTAATATGGTGATGATGGATTGATGTGTGCAGTGGTGTCCTGTCCAGATCATTTGTTGTCCTCCCATATCATATTATATATATCGTGGCAAAATGAAGAAAATGGTAGGTCAAGGGTTTTCTTAAAAGTGGGCACTGTCAATCACGCGCGTTGTTTTATTTTTTATTTAGTTTTCACACAATTTATTAAATTTTAATTCATATGTTAAATAAATTTATAAAAAATGTTAAGGATAAACCACTAATTTTATAATTATCAAAATATTCACCATCCATAAGTTAATTTGACTCACTCTACACTAAATATTAGTTGGATTAAAAAATTTTAACACACAAGTACCTTAAATTTTACGATCCCACTCATCCACCACTTTTGTAAGTTAGGTCAACTTAACTCATGATAAATGGAATTATCGTGGATATATAGATTGGATTTTTCTGTTTTTAAAAATAAATATTTTTAATTAATATGTTATATATCGTATATAAACAAGAGAATATTTTATGTATGGAAAATTTTTTAGGATTTAATTAGAATATATTATTAGTATAAAAAGACAACTAATTATATAATATCATATCACTAAAAAATATTAATTTTTATGACAAATATTTTTTTAAATCATGTCTAAATATTATTTAATGCTTAATAATATAAGTTTTTTTTACATTAGCAGTTTATAAAAAAATAAAAAATAATAAGTTAAAATGTTATAATTAATTAGTACGAGTTCTAATAAGTAATTTTAAAAATTTAAATAGACATGATACGAAATGAAAATAAAATATAATAACTAATTATAATCTTTACAATTATAGCACCATGCTGATGCCACTCACAAATTTAATGGATATAGCAACATCATTATCTTCGCATAAAAGTTTACATATAAAAATCGTTATTGTAGTTTATCCCAAACGAACGCACTCTTTGAGGTAACATGATTTTTCTAAAATATATATATTTTTTAAAATATCAAACACAGATAAATCCCATTAAATTAAAGAACGATTGAATAACCACTCAAATCAATGTATAATCGAGACCATTTTCAGAAAAAGAAGAAGAAGAAAAGACTTTATAACCAGAGGGAGAGAAACAGAATTATATTATGTGGCATGGTCCAAATTAGTAGCAAAATTGAGAGAGAAAAAACTAAGTGAAAGCTGAATATTTTAACTAATCAAAGTCCTAATTATCTTAAAGTTAATTAAAATGAAAATGTGTGTCCGAACCTTATATTATAGTGAGGAATCAAACTGTGAGTCACAGGGCATTATTGATCATGTTTCATGAAATTGGATTACACATCGTCCCCACTTTAAGCAAGAGCCTCTTTAATCTTTATAGTATTCCGATTCTTTATCATTGTTACTTTTAATTATTATAGTAATGACCCACTAACTATGGCCTCTCTTGCGGCGTAATTTATCATAGACTTATGATCCTTACCCATAAAAAAAGGACTCATGATCCTTACGAAAAAATTGTAAGATATTATGCAAAAAGTGAAATATATTTTTTTTTATTAATTTCATATGATCTTCTAAAAATATAATATAATTTTGTCTAGGGATAACAATAAAAGAGCAAAGCATATGCATTTTTTTTATAAATTTAATTTTGATGAGTTGTAATTGTATAAAAAATTACGTTAACATTTAATAATATATTGTTGCATAATTTGATAAATTTAACATTTTATGCAATTAGTATTTCAAATTCATTGAATAAAATAGTAAATCAAAATCAAAATAATCATAAAAGTCTTATTCTAATAATGTTAACTGTGAAAATCAAATTATTTTTTTATAAACAAAATTAAATCCTTGGTTGATTTGATTTTGTAGGAGAATATTTAACCATTCACGGCACAGATATTTTTGTCTGCGTTACGCAAACAGATTATCCAGAAGCTTTATATTCAAATTCAACTAAATATTGGGGGTAATTTATGATTAAAAAAAAACGGGTATTTTTTTTGCATAGATACTAGATAGTATTACCTAATTTTCTTTTCTTAAAGAACAAAGGAGTATTTTGCAGGAAATATGTGGGACCCAGTGGTGAGTCTTAGTACCTACTTTAGCAATGAAGATGAATGGTATGGTAGGGGGTGGTGGAATACAAATACACATATCATCGACGGTATCTTTTGAGATAGGAAGGAGATTGTAGGTTTAATTAAAGAAAGAAATCCTTTATGTGGGAGTAACAGAAGCAGTGTGTGGAGAACAACACATCATAAACAGACACAACATTATCAACTGTTGTTGTTCACACACAATGGTGGGGAGACAGACATGATCTATCTGTGTTCTTCACAAGACTACTGTTTTCGCGCCTCATCCTTATGTAGCACAAACACCCACCTCCACCACTACGCTAGAGTCATCATCATCCCTTGCTAGTTCATAATCTTGTCACTTGTGAGTCTCTCTTTACCTCACCACTTGCATTGCACTTGCAGCATAGGTTGCTTCATTTGTGGGAGATTTCTTATTTGTGTTTTTCTTTTTCTTTTTCCTTTTGTGGTTGGTTTTGTTCATTTCGGTTCTTTTATTTTTCTGTCTCTTTTTGGTTTCCTGGGGGAGGATTGTGTCGAGTGTGTTTAGCTGACCTAGCCTAAAAGTTTTGTCTTTATTGCGAAATTTACGGCAATCTTTGCGCTCTAACTTCTGGGGTGTTGGAGTGGAGGTAAAGTTGGTCACTTGGAGATCTGGATGGGGCTGATTTTTAGAGACAGCGGCAATGAGTAAATTGGGTATGTGGGGAGCTTGTGTGCTAGGGAGACTGAAAATTTGTTCGAGTAGAGTGGATTTCTTGATTTTGGTTCGTAGTTTGGGACAAGACACTCAAGATCTAGGGAATATTGCTCTTTTGGGTTGCTCGTGTTAGATATCTAGTGTAGGGGTTGCTTGGATCTAGCCAAAAATGAAGTTATCTTGCATGTGTGTATTTCAGATCAGAAGTTTTTGTAACACACGGGTCTTATTGTTGCAAAAAATAAATGAAGTAGGGGTTTAATTCTTTCACTGGTTAAGTTGATAAACTGTTTTGAATAGACCAAGCCTCAATTATCCTTCTTTTTTTTTTTTTTAAATCATGGGATAATAAGAAATAACTTTTTTTGAGAATTTCATGTGACTTGATGATGTTTCATCTGTTGTAACCACTTGATATTCAATGGCTTAAGCTAAATTTATCATGTTGATTGTTAACTAGATACTCCAAAACTGCATTTCAATAAGGATTATCCGATTGATGGTTGCCCATTTCTTAACAGCTTGGATATGGGGACTCTGGCACTTGAAACTGAGGATGTAAACTCAGATGTATACCTTTCACTGGGGCTAAAAGAATTGGATAAAGGAGTAGGAGTTCCACGGGTTTTGTCACTTCTTTCTTCGCTTCTTGAAAGGTTAGTTCAGAGAAACGAAACACTATTGGAGGCAAATAACATAAAAGATGTTGTTACAGTGTTTCATGGTTTAAGAGCTCCTACTCTTAGTGTTCGTAAATACGTTGATCGTATCTTCAAGTACGCATGTTGCAGCCCATCCTGTTTTGTTGTGGCACACATATATGTGGATAGATTTATTCAGCACACAGAAATCAAATTGACTTCACTTAATGTGCACCGGCTTCTGATAACAAGCATTATGCTAGCAGCAAAGTTTATGGATGATGCGTAAGTGCAAGCTTGAAATTGAACAAACGTACATAATATCCGACTGCTGTTGTTTGTATTATCTGTCTTATGGTGGATATTTTGAAGCTGTGTATTAAATTTATCTAATTTGTGGGCCATATATGGTGATAGTTAATAATATGACTGGTCTATAGCTGGTTGACAATGACAACCTTAGTAGTGTTACAATATGCTGAATCAATGATCAATTTGACAGAAAGGATGATTTAAAGAAAAAATATAGATCCTAATACTTTTACCATTTTGGGTAGCTTTCATTGTCTATATTTGTTTTATTCAGCTAAAGCTAATAACATAACTCTATTTGGTTTTGCAGATTCTACAACAATGCTTACTATGCTAAAGTTGGAGGAGTGAGCACATCTGAATTAAACAGGTTGGAGATGAGCTTTCTGTTCAGCATAGATTTTAGACTTCAGGTTAGTGTAGACACGTTTGGAAGATATTGTTGGCAATTGGAGAAGGAAGCAGCAGAAGCACTCCAAATTGAAAGGCCGATGCAGGCTTGTCGAATTAAAGAAAGCTGGTCAAACAAAGATGATCCTACTTGTGCTTCCACAATTGCAAGATGAAAATATGCTAGCACCAATGTAATATTGCTGTTCCACAATTAAGTGGGACAAAACGAAATTTGAAGAGAAAAAGAAAAGATTGCTGTATACTCGCCATTGGTAATTCAATCATTTTTTCAGGGACCATTGTGGATGGTTATGCATCCTTTTCTCTCTAGTTCTGTTTTTTGTTTTGCTCCTCATTTGTAATTGCAACCTTGTAACGGATAGAGATTGTGATGAAATTTTATCACCTACAATTCATTTGAGTGTCCTCTAGTACCTGTAGTGGTTATGGTCTTCACCATAAGTAATATATCATTTGCTTACTTGATTAGGAAAAAATTGATTAGTGCCCAATTTGTCAATTCTGTATTTGCAAGGAAAGCACAAATTCTATTAACACACAACTTCTGAAGAGACAACTTTTAAGACGAAGGACTTTCTTATTGGACCAAAGATATTTCATATACATAGATTCTCCCACTTGTCATCTCTTTATCCCCACTCAAGCTAAGTGTTCTTATGCTGCTTAAAGTATGCTTTAATTCATTTTTTAAGGTTTAAAGAAATAATCACCAAATTTTAAAATATTGGCCGGCTTGAAGCGTTAGCTTAAGAGTGAAAATGAATAATATTTTATTAGATTCATATTGCCCAATCCCAATGACATTTACCCGATCCATTATCTAAAACCTAAAACCAGAATTCTCTCCTCTTATATACGGGAAATTAACTACTATAAGTTAATTAATAATCCTAGACACATCGTCAGTGCCAGGGTCTTAACCAATGTGAAATTTTTGATCATAACAATAATCGATGTTGAGAGACACCACCCTCATATTAATAGTAGGAAAAATCAGTAATATATGTAGCTTCCTCTATTTGATGGTCCTGCCAACTTCTAATTGCTTAGGCCTAATTACGTTTATCGGTTCTAACAGAAAGACCTTGAAGTCCATACCAAAAATGCAATAAGCATCGGTCCTAATTTCAATCAATATCTCACTACAACCAAGAAATATACACAATACTACATTCATCATGCATGATACATACATACAAACTCCCATCCCATGGCACACTAGTTGTATACAGCAGAGCCTCACTTCATTCCTAATAACATGAAGCATCCAAGGCTTCAAATCCTTGGTTTCGTGTACCACAATTCGCCAAAGGTTTGTCTTGTCAGAACATTCAGACCTGCTTCCATAAAGTTATTCATAATCACATCCATATATTCATTTCTCCCCGTGCAGGATAGAGTTATGCAGTCAGCTAGTGGAGGTCTCCAGCATAAGTTTCAACTTAAGCTTCATGGAGTGGTGCTTTTGAAAGCAAACATCTGACATTACCTTGGAGGCCTCTCCAGTGCAGTCCAACCAAACTTACCTTTTCTAAAATCTGCTAGAACCCGGAATGCGGCTTGATGAACATTTCCATTAAATACTTGAACTGCAAGCTTCTCTATGAATCTGCAATTTAGTAAATAAATATATAAAATCAAATTGAGCACAAACTGCTGAAAATATCGGGAGACATTAGCCCTGTCTGACCTCTAAATGCAAGATACACAAATCAATGCAACATAAGAATTTAAAGAAAAAATAATCACTGGCATACGTTTTACCACATCTACTGTCAACATCAATCTTGTATCGTTTACAAAGAGCATCTCCACCTGCATTGAACAAAGATTGATAATTATAAGTATGAATATGGGAAAGGGGGATCAAATCAAACAATGTAATATCGATCCAAATCAAAGTAATGCATCCTAAACAAGATACCATGAAAAAGAAACCCAGCCCCTCTTTGAGATATAGAAACTGTCATTTTTATTTAACCTAGATAGGATTCCACTTTGGGTCTTCATGGTACATACCTACTGTGGGAAGTTTTGTAAGCATCTGCACAAGAATTGCAGCAACATCAGCCACATCATAAGCCCTCTCTCCAATGTCATCACATATGGCAAGTTTTATAGCAGCTGACTGATCACTGATTCGCATTGGGAGTATCCCAGGAGAATCCAGTAGTTCAAGATCCTTCCCAAAACGAACCCACCTTTAACAATAAAATATGATAAATTACACATTCAGTATGTTAATGAGAAATCCAGGGGTACACCACTGTTTCTTTGTTTGAGCCAAGACTTTTAACAAAAAACTGTTTTTGACATTAATGGCACTTGGACAGAATAACCATCATTAACATTTTTCCTCTATTGAGAGCAAAGAACACCCCAGAATATATCATTTTCAGAATTTGGGCAAACAAAATGAATAACCTCCTTCAATTTCTTAACTGCTTTCAATTTATAGATAAAAAATTATTTAGCTAAACAAAATGAATAACCTACTTCAATTCTCTTGTGACTCCTGGCCTGGGAGCTGCTGGGCACATTCTTCGCTTTAACAAACGGTTGATCAAAGATGATTTTCCAACATTAGGGTATCCAACTATTCCAGCTCGAACCTACTAAACAGTAACCCGTATTCTTTAGATAATAACAATAATATTTTGAGAAGCATTGTGTGTTAACGAAAATTATTTGCTATCAATTGAAGGACAAGTATTGCTCCATGCAAATTAATGGATCTAATACCATAGTACATAATTTGCATAATAATTAATGAAATAACAATTGGAATAGAATTATGAACCAAAAGACAAAGTAACATGTTTGTAAAAAAAAGATAAAGTAACACGAATAATTCACATAAGAATCAGATATTAGGCTTAGCCTTGGAAACTCAATTATATCCATTGAAAAAGGACTAAAAGTGTGTACAGCTAATAGATAAGCTACTAAGGCACCTTTTATTTTGGTAAAATAAGAAATACAAGATGAATGCTAGGGGAAGAATGTATAAAGCAATCAGCTAAATTTTATTGTTATATCATTCACTGAATCATTGTTTCACACTAGATGAAATTTACTCAAAAGAATCAGCAAAACTTTGATTTACTATACAATTTACTGGACAATATTTTAATTTAGGGAACAGAGAAGCTGCAAGAAAGAAAGAGAGTTGTGACTATTGAAAACAGGTATGTATTCAGCTCTTTCTTTCTCTAACAAAACGTATGTTCCTTATTCTTTGAGATGGAAAAGTAGTCCTTTTTATAAGTTACATGAGAAAAAGAGAGTTGTGAAAATGAAAAGTGAAAACTATTATGGACACCCTAATTTATTTCTCATATAAAAGATATGATTCCTTATTCTTTGAGATAGAAAATAGTCCATTTACCAGAGAAATAGCATAGAGAATGAACAAAAGAGAATAAAAAATGGGTTTGCAATTGCTAGGAGCAACCCACCGGACGAGGAAGTAGTCCTTTGGATCTACGCTTAACATTTACATCAGCTGCTAATTCCTTGGCTAACCGGCCTAGCTTCATTGTGCCCTGTACATACAACATATGATCAGACATCCTCTACTTGAACCTTCAAAACATGAAGACCTATGGTAGGAAAAAAATCTTGTTTGAATACCATTCCGAGCTGCCCATTGGAGAAGACAACCTTCGTGCCATGTCTAGCAAAATAAGCCGCCCAAGCATTTCTGTCGGCAGTTGATATCATGTCTTCTCTATTCAAAACCAAAATTCTCTTTCTATTTCCAAGCCATAGATCCATCTACAAAAGCATAAATAACAGTGAGATAAAGATTCAGGATCTATTGTCCTAGAACTTAAGGCATTAATATTGTAATGGTATTACGTGACATTCATAAAAATTTCAACACTGGCACAAAAAGATCCTTTTCAACATTGACTGTAACGATTTATGATAAAAACTACCTATCAAATGAAGCAGCTAAGTCGCAGTTCATGTCAACAGTCAATACAATTTTTCTAACCTATGCAACATAGCATATGATAAGAAATTAATAAATAGTGAGTGTTTTTTATTAGAATTGTAGCATTCAATTGCATTGAATTCTGTAATTTTCAATAAAAACTTACTGTATGTACATTTTTATTATATACAATATTGCACTATTTAGAAAAACCATTAATAAAATTAATTAAAAAAGAAAGAACATGCCTGTGGATGACTTGTTGACATAGGAATTCGTCCATCCCGCACCTCTATTACAACATCAATCAACTTGAGTTGCTCCTTCAGTTCCTTTTCTGCTTTTGCTATATGGCCAGGAAACCACTGCCCAATACCCCTAAATCAAAATCAGCATCCCAAGTTTTGCAACAGCACACAACGCAGATAAAATAGAAAAACACGTAAACACCTTACCTGCACAGGGCGTAATGCCTTTGTCCAATGATAAAGATCAGTGTCAAGATCACTCCAATGATCATTCTGTCCTTGCCACCCTTCAAACCCATTTCCGTTTGGATTTGGGTACCCATTTTCACTCCAACTAGGCCCTTTCACACCAACTATCTGCATCACAAAAATATTCAATGTTAAAGTCCAGAGCTTCCTATATTTATAATAAAAAATAAATAAATAAAATTGAATTTTTAAACAGCAAATACATGACAGTTGTTGAAGGGTACGAATTAAACGAAAGCAATTTCGAAAAAGATGAAAACTCGAATGAGAAGGGGACCTGAATGGTGGGAGATTGAGATGGGAGGGCTGATGGGGAGAATCTTGCTCTGTTGGAAACGAAGTGTGAAGAAGAAGAAGAAGATAACGGTGGAGAATTGGGGACCCACAAGTTTGATAGCTGAACACTCATCACCATGCTATTGCTATGCCTCTCTCTTCTGTTTCTGCTTCAATTTTCAACGCTGCCCACAACGCTAGCGTTTCTCTTTGGGATAATTCTGAACGAAAACCCCTTTTTTTTCTTTTATTTTCGATATTCACCAGATGAAAGCTAACTGGATTTTTGTGTGTAAAATATAATATGCTGTATTGGGCTAAAAAAATATAAAAATTATTCATTAAAAATCGTTTGTAAAATATAAATTATATATTTTTTAAACATTTAAAAATAGTTAATTATTTATTCAAGGTGCAATGCATCAATAATGTGGCCCATCTCTCAATTTAATTACTTTTGAGACCTAAAAATTATTAAAACGAAAGCCATTTCCTATTAACTGAAAGAAAAATTTTATGACTTAATTAAAAGAACAAAAAACAAGACCAGAAAATAACAGTACCTATTGTGCTGTTTAAATGTTTAAAAGATAAAACGCAAAATCTTTTTTAATTTTGGTTCGTGGATGACTTATTTGAAAATTTCGAAAAGGGCTAAAAATCCCTATGGCTAAATAGAAGTAGGTCTTTTTGTGTTTCAATGCAACTTGAGTCATCCAAGCTTATAAAAATATATTTATAAGAGAATGAAATAAATATAAAAAATAAGTAATTTTTTCATAATTAAAAAATAACTTATGCTCTTCATATTTTAGAAAATGTAATTCCCTTTGTAGAGTTCAACAAACAAGCTAATAATGTGTTCCTATAAAAAATTGTTCAAATAAAACACTCATACAAAAATGTCCAAACTCTAAACACTATCCATATTATAAACTTTTAAATATAAAGTTTTTAATTTCAAAAAAGTTTAAACTAACTTTCAAATATATTTTAAATATATTATTTTATATCATTAAATTTATACATTTTGATTATCAATGAAGATTAGTTTAAGTAATAAACAACTCAGTATCGTTTAAGAAAAATTTTAAGTTTGAGTTTTTATTTATACAAAAAATTCTTGTGTAATAGACTCACCTATTACATCTAAATACACAACTCAAATTATATATGAATTAAACTAGATAGAAAAAAAATTATATATTTTAATTATGTGTTATTTATTTTTTTATTTTTAATTAAATAATTAGCAATTAATTGGAACAAAGATGTTTTTGATTTTTCATTTTATTAGTCCAGGGGTGGGAAGTAAATGGATCTTTTATCACTATAATTTGCTTGTCTTCTGAATGAGAAAATCAGTACATTACACTAATTTAAAAGTCGGACTGAATCAACTGCTTTTACTGGTTGAACCAAGAACCAATTAGGCGTTCAATCTAATAAACTCAAAAAATCGGTAGCTTAAGAACCAGAAAAAACTGGCTAAAACTTAGTTAAATCAATTAAAAACGGATGACAAAAAAATTATATTATATTTTATTTTTAAAACAAAAATCAAACATACTCTTACTTTTTATTTTTTAAAATTGTTTTTAAAGTAAATAAAAACTTAATGACAAATTATAAAGACTTATATACACGTTATAAGTTATATTTTCAATATTGATTTTTTTCTTGCAGAGGATATATAATATAATTATTTTATATTAATTTAAAATTTAATTTGTCTTTATTTTTTAACATTTGACATTAATTTGTTATTTAGAAATATATATTTAATTACCATTAGTTCAATTTTAAATTAATATCATTACCAATCCAATAATCAGTCCGATTCTTAAAACATTGTTCCGTTGTATAAAAAGCATTTCAAGCCAGCAATTGCCAAATCTTCATGGGGCACGACCAGAGGTGGCCCGAAATTCACCCACCTCTTTTGCTAATAATTTGGTTTAATCTCATATTCATGATATCTTAAAAAGGTTATGTTCCTCTTTGGGTCAAAGAATTAACCTCCTAAAAAACTGTAATGTATACATTCTTATCACCAAATGATTTTAACAAAATACGTTACTTCTAGTCTATACAGTCTTGTAACTCAGCTACACCAAGATGACTATTCCCCCACCAACCAAGCCTGTTAATAAAGAATGATCTGTAGTTCTATATCTAAGACATTTACAACTTTGTACATTTTCATCATTCCTCATAATGGCTAAAAGGGGATCCTCAAGAGTCAGCTGAATCAGAATCAGAATCAGCGTTGACGAGTAAAGTTGAGAAGAATTCACGTATGTCTGGTAAAATGCAACGAACCAGGCGACAATACCTGCATATTTGAGAAGAACATAACATTTGATCGAATGATCAATGACTGGTTGGCTTTCCTGGATTAAATTAGCCCCACCCCTCCTCTCCCCTCGATAAACACAGTGAAATGTGAAAGCGCTATTCAGGTTGTAAAGAATGTAACATACCATGGTTTGGCGACTAGGTTATCAAATTGCCCCAACATAAACAGTATGCATGAATGTTTTAATGTAGTAGCATTGAAAGCCTCCGACATCTCGTACATTAGTGATACATTTTCCACAGAAATATCCTACATTAATTTGATGAGGCATGGGATAAATTAGGCCTAAAAACGTTCTACAAAAACAAAGGAAATAAAAGCCACCGTGAAACTCATTTCTACCTGAGAAATAGCATATTCACAAATACGCTTAAGGTCGTCTAGAAGATACTGATCAGCAGCTTTGAGAAGATCCTGCGCAATATCCAAGTTGACGTCTACTGTTCCACAGTATATATACCTAGAGTGCCAACAGAAAACCACTTCATACCATAAGGCATAGTATAAAAACAAAAAAAGTAAGAAAGAAAGGAATAGCAGAAACTGCACCTCATCATCAACTCAAAGACTTCCCATGTAATATTTGGAATCTCTATATGCTTGGCTTCCGTTTCCTGCACCACACATCTAAAGAAATTAATATGGATACTTACGCTAAAGTCCTGTTCCAATTCAAAGTGATTGTGAAATTTTCATGTCAGGAGCAAGTTGAATCAATGCATCAGTTTAAAGAAAGCAAGTAAATGGACTAGTAACCATGGTAGTTTATACTCAAATATTTACAAAGTAGAGTTAGTTACAGCCAGTGTCCTACCTTTTATACGTAGAATAATTGTTAAGAAAGTAAGGACAAACAATTTCATTGGAAGACCATGTCACAAGAAAACTAAAAAACAAATTTACAAGATTAATTATTGCTTACCCTGTAACCACCGTCAAACATTGCGCGAAATATATCAGAAGAAAGTAAACAATCTCTGTGAGCATAAAAACTTCTACCTGAAGAAAGGAAAACAGTAAATTAGTACATATATCAAAATCAGTATCCATACAACAACTAACGGAAAATAATGGCAACAGATGCCCCACCTTCAACTAGGAATGTGACATCAGAAAGATTAGGATTGTTTATATATTCCTCGCCCAGGTACATCTGCAGCAAATATAGCCAACAATAAATATTATCGTGCGCAAAAAATGTAAAGTAAAAATCTCGTTTTTCCATTTTCATCCTCCTAACGTAGACAGCAAAATATCAGCAATTCAATTTCGAAGACAATTAAGTACTAGACTGATTTGAATAATGCAAATACGATAACATAGAACAAATGATTCAATAAGGAAAACAAAAATCCAAATAAACTAATGTGATAAACCCACTCATAAATAGCAAAAATACCTGGGGAGTAGGGGATGTAGGAGCAGCGTCAACAGAGACAGATCTGGATTTGGTAGCCAATATGTGAAGCGCTGCGGAAGCATCACCCTTCTGCTTTACGTTTGAAGATTCAAGAAGTTGCAGCAGCAATTCTAATCCTGAATATTTATCATCACACTGATTGAAAATAGTCTCCAAGTAACGCGAGTGAGAAATGACGAAAAATATATGGATCAAAGTTTATTACCGTTATTGTCAATGAATATAGTTTTTCGATCGTGAGGAGAACATAAATGAGCAAGAGCAATAGCTACACGTGTTTTAACACCTTTTTCGGCAAAGCGCATAAGATATATCAGGTGTTTCAGTACCTGCCAAAGAGCAGTAGAAATGAAAATCATATTCACCAATGTAACGGGGGTGGGGGGGAATCAGTTGAAAACTTGAAATTAATTATGAAGTTCTCATAAATGACTGAACTAAATCACCCGGATAAAATTTGCAAGAAAACTCACTCGCCCATGAATCTTCTCCTCTAATCTTTTTAATGTCTTTGCTACACACTCTTTAGTAGGCTGCAAGTTAAACGACAATCGTAAGGAAACCCGCTTTTAAATTAGAGACAAAAAAGAGTTCTAGTAGTGAACCTTAATTAAAAACACAATTATCATTAAGAAGAAATGCCAGAAAATTAAATAAAATCTGTTACTTTTACAAGGAAGAATAAAAAACATACTTGAACTTTGAAATGCCCATCCTGCAGTTTTTGAAAACCACCAGCCTTAATAATATCTGCCACATTGTCCTATAATACAAAGTCGTTAAGTCAGTGCGAGCATATCACATTGCGCATTAATGACTTCCAAAAGGCAACGTACAATGTTGACTAAGTAAAGAACAAGGAAAGTAACTTCACCTCATTATCAGCAAGACCATAGAGAGCAAAAGCAGCATTATGTTGAAGAGACCCATCCTTCGAGTCAAGAAGATTGAGCAGAGGCTCTATACCTCCGTTGTGGGCAATGCCAGCTTGATTATGTGAGTCCTAACATTTGATTATGTATGCAAAAATAGGTCAAGAAAAATACAGTCAAAGAAAAAACCAGCATATATATAATTACCGATACAAGGAGCATAAATATGTCGCATCTTGTATATGAATTTTTAAAGAAACCCACCCAATAAGTGTCAGGTTTAAGCCAGCAAATCCAATATAAAGCCAAAAATTTACTCTCTAGTATTTGAGAAATTCTTAAGGAGGCAGTGCCTACCATAGGCTCTCCATTCAACATTAACGCATGTACGATTATGTGCACGATCTTATAAACACGCATATGAAGAATGGCTTTAACAAGTCAATTGTTGAATAGAGATTATATGATAGACAGTGCCTACTTAGAACTTCATAGCATTTTAGCTTATCAAATATTAACATTAAATATGAGATTGTGGAACGATCCTAGATCAGGCTGATCATCCTCTGTTATGATAATAAAAAATTCAGTCTGAATGCATCAATTTATATTCTATTTATAGGCATATGGCTAAACGTTCGTTAGTAATAATCACCTGTGCCAATCTTCCAAGTGCAAAAACTGACATTTCCCGAAGCTGTACATCTGAAGACTTGAGCATGTCAACTAATGGTTGAATAGACCCTCTCTGGGCAATGTGAACCTGCATGAACCACGAAGTATGGAAGTCAATTTGAGAATCACATCACCTACTGACTAAACATATTGCAAGATTGCAACACATAAAGCTTGATCTACCTTGCAATCTGAATCTGTTGCGGCAAATTGACCAAGTAAAAGAGCTGCTTCTCTTTGACTCTCCAAACAGGGGGACCTATCATTAGAATCGTGAACTTGTAGACATAACTTAGGGGGAAAATACTGAATTACTGATATGGAATTAGGTCACTTTCAGCAAGCAACTCTAATGTTTGATATACATCATGATTCTACTATGGATTTTTTACTGGAGAAACAAAGATTGAAGTGTAATGTTACCTAAGCAACCAAATGACAGGCTGCAAAGCCCCAGCCAGAAGAACGTCTTTCTTAATATTTGGTGAAGAGTGAACCAGATTTCCAATCACACCAACCTGCAAAAAGAACTAATTCAGCTAGTGCTAGTAGTATAGAACTCTGCAGGCAGAAAAATCAAGTACAATGGATTGTATAAAGTCATTTCATCATCTTACCGCCTCATAATGTATTGAGGGATCATCTGATCGAAGCATTAGTACAAGAGTGGGTAATGCGTCGCATTCAACTATCTGCAATTTATTATTCATGTAAGCAACCACAACAAAAAATCGACCACACCATCGCTGCAGAAAGTCAACTACCTGAATTTTATTGTCATCGTTTTTAAATGCAAGAGTTCGCAAGGCCGCCGCAGCTGCCCTCTGTACCTTTATGTCATTGAATTCAAGCAATTCAACAAGAGGGGGGATTCCACCTTCCATCCTGAATTTACCATATCCTTATAAGCCTAGAGAATAGAACATTGGTGTGTGTGTGTGTGTGTATATATATATATAAGTATGGAGAAAATAGAAAAACCTGACAAGGGTCTTAACGCTGGTATTTTCATGGGCAAGGTTGGTTATTGCATCCGCTACTCTCCATAGAAGACCAATAAGTGATTGAGAAATGGCGCTTGTCTTGTGCCTCTTCAATAAATTTACAAGAGAGGGCAAGGCTCCAGCATCAACAATGAATTCCTGATACTCTGGCTGTTGGATGACGATAAGCAAAAATAAAAATCAGGGTTAAGATGCTTAATGATTTACAAAAATAAGGGGGGGGGGGGGGGGGGGGGGGAGAAACGATAAATGGTTTCAAAGAAACATAATCATTTTCTAAACAAGTGCCATACTGTATTACATTACTAAATGGAATGCACATAGAGATTCAGTGATAACACACACCGCCTTTATCAGTGGCACAAAACATCAGAGAAATTCCAATTTATTCGTTTCTTAATACTAAGCAGTTGCAAACGGAACTTTCAGATTCATCAAGACATTCTAGAAAAATTAATCCATAATAGTTCAAACATTTGAAAACCAAGACTAACAATACACCCTTTATCAGTGGCACACACATTAATTGAAGGATCAACACCAGAACACCTAAAATGTTTTGAGTAACAAAGCTTCTGCCACATACATCAATGTCTAAAATAAAAGTAGATTATATAATACAAATAATCCAAAGTAAATCTATAAGCACCCTATTAAATAAGCTCTTCCTCGTTCTACCTTAGATTCTATTATACACAACATAGCTATATTCGTCTAACTAAAAATACTTTGAATTTCACATAATTAAGAGTGTGAGTATAACTTAATTACTTTAACAGCAATAAGCCCTAGGACGAGGGCACATTCTTTCTCCACCTCGTGCTGGTAAGGCTCAACGACACCGTCGCTGTCATCTTTCACGGAGCATGGCGCGTCTAGATGCTTAACCAGAGCAGGAACAGCACCGCCATTCACTATGGTATCCACAAGATCCTCTGCAAGAAGTAGCGAAAGAAAACGGAAATTCAGCAACAGCGCGAAACGCATAAACGAAAACGGATATGGACGGAAAACGGCACCGTCATTGGCGAGTTCGGAAAGGACGTGGACGGCAGACTTAACGGCGGCGCGATTTGAGTGTGAGGAAGTGGAATTGAGGAGAGAAACTTGTTGAAGAATCTTAGCAGAGAAATCTTGGTGCAGTACCTTGCGATCTGTTTGGTCTTCCATTGAGTCGTTTTGCTGTTCGAGCTTGCGTTTCAAGCTTCGTCTAGCGGCGGGGTGGCGATTTTCCATCACAGTGGTTAGATAAGACGAAAATCAGTGAATCGATGTTTGGATTTGAGAGAGAACGGAAAAGCGAAAGATTGACGAGCTTCTCTTATACGATGGGGTTAGCGCTAAGACCCTTTTCATTAGCCCGCCAAGTTTCTTTTCAACATTTTTTGGCTACCGCGCGCATCCCGCCATGTGCGTTTATAAACTTGTCCTCATTTTCCTCTTAAGGAAATAATTTGAAACTTACAAAGCAAGCTCAATTTCCCAAAATAAATAAATCAAAAAATTAACAATATTTTCAGAGAATCAAGAAAATTGATATGTTCCTTCACTCATTTCGTCTGCAATACAAGTGCAGTTGACTAATATAAATTATAATTTCTTAAATTTAATATTTCAAATTGTATAACAAATTTTAATAAAATTTATGTATATATTTTTTTTTAAATGATTTATGAAAATGTTATTACTTTTGCTAACTCGTGACTTTTTGTAACATAACAAGGTAAAAATTCAGTTTAAATATTATATGTAAAGATTAAAAACAAGTACAAATTAGTGATAAATCATAATCAATGAATATTATATGACTACATAATCAATGAATTTAAAAATAAAAAACTTTAAAAGGTTGAAGACGTAATGAGTCAAGGAACATTTAAATAAAATAAATTATAAATTAAAAAACTAATTAAGTAATAAAATTAAAAGGATTACAAAATTTTAAAAATTCTGTCTAACGGTTTATTAAATTCATTTTAACGTATGCAAAAAAAAAATATCTTTAAAATATTAAAATTAAGGGGTATGTACATAAAATAAATCTAAACGAAGTGATTAAGTTTAAAAAATGAATGCAACTTTAATTGAAGAATTTTTATAGTGTACACAATTTTAAAAAAAAAGTATATGTGCATCAAAACACAAGAAATTTTTTGTTAAACTATAAATGAAAATTAATCGACGCAAAAAAATATCTAAAATTATTTGAAAATTTATTTATATTGGTCTGTTTTTTCATGTAACGTTAAACTTTAAAAACTTATAATGTTTTAATTTTTAAAAAAATCTTATAAAACTTTTATGAATGACCTGCGATTACGGTACCTCACGATATCATTTTTTTATTGGACGCTCGATATAATATGTTTTAATAAAACACAATGGAAAAACAAAAAGTGTTTGTTCAATAGCTCAGAGAAAAAAAAAAACATATAAAATAGAATAACATGTGCTTACGTGAGTATATTGTATTTCAAGTATTGTAGCCAATAATATTACGACACTGTAACCACGTATATGGTCAAACTCAAATTGAAATGAAGTTCGATTTGTTTATGGTCAAACTCAATAAATGAAGTTCAGAGTGATGTTGCTTTTTAAACGTTGGGCTAGCTGTGATTTTTTGGTCCACACGAAAAATGATTGCAGTTTTTTTTTATTGACGTGCTATATACTTTCTTCCTTGCCTCAACTTGATAAAGAGTGTTAGGCCTGACAAATAACAAAACCATATTCCAGCCCAACTGAGGAATGGCCCAAAGAAAAACAAAGAAGTCCAAAAATGAGGGTCAAACGGGCCTCTGAACGAAGATTAAAGCTTGGACTCCCCCACCCCCGCACCTTCCCAGAAGAATGAAACCATGCATTAAATGTTTGGATGAAAAAGCAATATCTTCAATTAAAAATTAGTTTGGAGTAAAGCGAGGTGAGGCTGAAAAGGTTTAAAAATAATAAATTTTTTAATATATAATTCTTCACTGGACATAATTTTTTTAATTTTAAGTTAAAATGCATTTTAACTATAATACAATGATATCATAAGCATTATCACGACGTCTCAGTTAAAATGTTATGTCAACGTAAGTTTGAGATAAAATAAACATGTCGATGCTAAGATGCGTCCTTATATGACGGTGTGATTGATGTTTTTCTATGACACACTCTCCTGAACCTTATTTTGTCATACATATCAACCATAAATAGACGGTTGCATTGAACAAGACACGATATCACGTTGATAAGTAATGAAAAATTTAAGCCTTTACCTTTAAAAAACGAAGGAAGGGATGGGGCTTTGGTGTATGATACGGTTTTTAAGTAGTGTAGTACATTGTAGCCAAGCTGTGAAGGTTGGTGTCACTTGTCGGCGAGGTTAAAGAAGGTTCCTTTGGGTTTCTAAAGGACATTGTGTATCCTCGCGCACCACATTTTTTTGCCATTTTCACTTCTCCATACAACTTTATTTGTCCTTTTCTTCCGTGTCCCCACCCACAAACCTTCCGTACTAACGTCCTGTTTATTTTAAATGCCATTTTTCACAGGACTTTAAACAATCGTATATGAGTTGACTAAACTCATGGTTGTTTTTCAGCACTGTGTCATGTATAATTGTGAAAGATAAAGGTAAATTTAGTTTTTTTCCCCCTTTAAAAGTATGCTGAAATTCTATTTTGTTATCTTATTTTTTATTAATTTAGTTATTTCATCATAACTATGTTAAATTTCATCAAAATCTCATCGGACAATTTTTTTTAATTATTGAACTTTATTAAGAGGATATTTTAAACGTTGTATTCCAATCAGTGTATCAAAAATTTAAATGAATTTGTATATTAAAATAAAATTAAAGCACGAGGATTGAGAGTTTTTCATCAAACTTCAAATTTAAATATCTATCTTTTTGTTTTAATTATTACCAACATTGATTTAGGAAATCTTTGATATACTAGTTACCACAAATATATTAAATTTTGGCATGACTTCGTTGGTTAAAATTCGATCGAAATCATATTTTTTTTGTCAACTTTTTTTTACTTTAAATATGAAATCATCGTACTTTTATAATTATTGATTAAAATTCTTTAAAACATTTCTTATTATTAATATGCAATTTTTACCTTAAAGTTTTGTTATATTTTGTAGCTTGCACAAAAGAAAATAAACGGGTCAAGATGGGCTAGTTTATTAATCCATAAAAAAAGCTTAATTTTAGAAAAAAATTTAGCAAAATTTAATTCAATTATAACGAAATAAAACCAACTTAAAAGGCTAAAAGTGTATGTATGGGACTGTTAGGTGAGATCCAATATCCAAAACTAAAAGGCCCTTAATTAAAGAAAATCAAACCTTCAAAAGGATAATGAGAAGATGCAAATGCAAATCTTACAAATAATGCCTCTGGTGTCAGTGGACCATGCATCCTACAAATGCAAAGGACTTGATAAAATATGTTGTCAGCAATAGTATTATTTGGTTCCTGACTAACTGCAAATGCAGATGCAGAGAGAATTTACAACGTAATGGACCTTGAATGAATTATAATTAATTAAAGCATAGCAGTAATCTTAAAAAGCTCATTCATTGCATGCATCTAACTTCTTCTACTTCCCCACTTCCCCGGGGCCATTGCTATACTCGACCCAATTAATTGCGAAGAAGGAAATTGTCAGAAAGGAAGGTAATTTAGATGATTCGCGTTCAATAAAGCTGTGTTATTGGCCTTCTTCAGTAATGGGTCAGTTTCAGAGCCTCAGGCTTAGGAACAATAAGATGTTCAGAATATGGCATATGTGTATGGCTCTTTTAATGGAATTACCAACTCAGAATTCAGAAGATTCAATATTGGGTGGAGCCCCATTGCACCAGTCCCTTGGGCATACCCTGACATTAACACCAAACTAGTATCCAGACATAAAGTTGTTAGTACAGTACCTTCTAGTACTATAAGGTATGGTAGCCTCTCTTCAATCAATAATGTTGATCAATGCCACCTGGGACTAACATTCTTAGAATAATGACCATTCCAATTTTCTTATCTTTTAAAAAAATTCCTGTTAATAACAGATCTAGTCTAGGATGTGTTGCACTTGTATTCCCACCCATTGAAAGGCAGATGAACAAAATAGAATTGCTCATATTGTTTCATTAGGTAACAGAGATCTAGTGTCTATTTAGATTGGCTGTGAAAATTTATTTTAATATATCTATAATTGTTTATTAGTAACAAAAATCATAAATAAATTTATGTTACATATATTTAGTAAGAGTAATTTTAAAATGATATTCGTTTAAATTATTTGGAAATGTATTTTTCACAATTAAATTATGAAAAGAAATGTGTGGAGTCATTTCTAGAAATCAATTTTGTTATTTCAAATAATTAATTATGAGAAACAAAAGAAAAATAAATTAAAAAGTTGATCATTTTTAATCGTAAATTTTAAAATTATGCTTATGATGATCCTTCTTAATATAAAACACACTTTTCACTTTGAGGATATCCTCAAACATACTAAAAACTTTTATCCTTAAAAAAGCAGCATAAATTTCAAGCTAATCTAAATATATACCTAAAAAAACAATGATAAGTAAATGAGAAACTTGATTATTACTCGTGTTTTCTGCAAATAGAAATTACAAATAAAAGGAGAAGAAAAATAGAATAAGTCCAGTTAAAAAAGCTAAAAGAAACAAAGTTCCCAAACAAACCGTTTCATTGTTCTGAAATATTAATTAGTGCAAAAATGGCATTCAACTTTCTCAACACGTAAAATGTCTGCATCTTTTCACAAAGTAAAAAAAGAAGTTCAGATCCTCTTATCTCTTTCTGCCTAAGAAATAATATATGACGCAGTCCATGAGATTTTATTCTTCTTGAGCCCAGAAATAGATGCTTTTTCATGCTTTAATAAGCTCATCCATCAACTTGTAACGTGGCTATGTAATCTGAAGCTGTTTGCACGCATGTCCATATCGTTGTTGTTCAGGACTATTTTGGCATTATGTATCTGTTTCGCAGTGTGCTAAAAAATTCTCAAGGAATAATGTTGGGAGAACGGTCATTATTAATCACTCATCAAATAGTTTAAAAAACGTTAAAGCAGCAGCGTCAATGCTACCTGGTTGATAGAAATGCATGGAAAGCGTTGTGAAACATAAAATACATTAAAGTATTTATTTATTTTTACCTTAATCTTTAGAATTAAGTTTAAACGGATTTTTAAAAAAAAAACATTTATTATATTAAATTTATAAAAGTCTGATAATTACTTTTTTAAATAAAAATTTATTATGTTTAGGTGTTTAAATTTATTATTTTAAAAAATACAGATATTTAGGTGCTTAAATAAAAATTTATTATTTTGGGTCCCAATCATATGCAAAATCCCATACAGTTGACATTTTGTGTTTTTTTTGTTTGATATTGACATTAGCTTTTAAATTAATTTTAAGTATTTAAAATTAATAAAGCTTTATTAGAAAGTTAATTAGTCATTATATAAAAAATAATAAGTATTTAGAAAAATTAAGTGTTTTGTATGTTTCAAATTAATCTTAAGAGCTAATGTTAATAACATTTTTTGTAATCTTCAAAATACTTATTCGTCATAAAATTTGTAATTTACTGAACAAGATGGCTTACCAACTACTTAAGCTTAATCTTATCCCCGCATTAATTTTGAATGTCCTTATTGTAACCTTTTCATTAATTATTTGGTCCAAACTAAAATAATGAAATTCACTAATTAATGTGATGAATTGACCAAACCAACCATTCAAAGACACCACCCATTCTATTTCATTTTAAATTATGGAGCCTCAGTGTATTAAATGGCTCATTAATACCCGAGTAATAGCTATTTTTCATATCTATCTTTCATCTTGAATGTTTAAATCTCGTGAAGGAGCCCATATATTCTCATCACTCGAGTGTCTTTCAAGAGTATAACACGGCTTTATAATCTTCTTTAACAAAAGAATAAACAAGCTCCCCTTAAATTAAGCATTCATGAACAGCCATTAGATACCAACAATGCGCATTTAAAAATACGTTGATTTTAAAACTTTTTACTATGCTGCTTATACACAAGCTGTAGTTAAATATTGCTGATAAAATACTGTTAATGTAGTTTTGAATTCGAGTTTTTGTTAAAATAAATATGTTAATTACTAGAGACAGAATTTTCTTGTCTATACTTGTCTAACATACTTAAACATGATTGTTTTCAGCAATATATATTTATAGTATGAAAAAACGATAATCATAAAATGTAAATACTTGAACTTGAAGCCTTGAATATTCGATATTTTGATTTTTAAAAAATAATTTTTTAAAATTATATACGGTACAATAATTAAAAATAATAATTATATTATTTTTATTATAATTATTATAAAAAAATTTATTTTTCTTATTTTAAGTTTTGTTTATACAATAAATAAATAAAGAGAAAATATAAAAAAATATTTTTTTAGATAATACTTATTTCAAAGATGAAATTAGAAGAAAAAAAGTATACCTTAAAATTGTAAAATTATTATTATTATTTAAAAAAATAAATTAAGTTAAAAATACTACTTTTTAAAAACAAGAGAACAATTACTGCTGCTATGTTATGAAATGTTTTTAAAACATTGCACTCTTTATTTAATTTGACACAAAGGTATTTATGAATCAAATTTGAAGCATTATCAGTACAATATTTTTACCATCACTTAATCACAAATTTGCACGTTTATATAATTTGTTTAATATAAATGATATCAACAGCTTTAGCTTAAAACACACACGTCTGGTGACGTAGTTATGCATATATAATTATCGAGTGGCATCTTATAGTGTATCTATATTTATATATAAAAGGTAAGTTTTAAATATAAAATATATAATAACATTATTAGTAAATATTATAAATCAAAAGTTTGTATGAGTTAATTTTATTTCATATTATGTCATGTGATCTACATAAAAATTGTTAGTATCAATTTATCTTCACAGTTATGAAATAATAAAAAAGATTGAGTCGCATTACATATAACATGGTCAGACAGTAGGGATCCCCTGAGATTTGACCCATTTTGGCTATTTTGTTTGAGTTGGGATACCCATACAACATTAGCCAGCCATCTCTGAGCCGCCAAGCTCAATAACGGAAAACGGCTCATCCTAATTCACTCCTCAAGAACCTAAGTTTTTGTTTTTTTTTTTTTTCTGTTTAGCCCAAACTTAAAAAGATTTCGTGTTTAAAAAAATACGTTAAAAAATTATAAAATTTATAATTAATTTATTAAAATAAATGTACTTATATCAATTAAACGTTTAAGATTAACAAAAGCGTCAAACATAAATCCAAGAAAGGTATTTTAACATTGTGGCAAAAGCTTGTTTACGGGTTAGATCCAGAAGAACGTGATTTTGTGGTTGGACTACTCTGACAAGAGACCTAAACAAAACGCAGTCCAGTTGCCATTATTTTCTCCAACATGAGTGTACTCTCATAATCAGGCGCTCGTGAGTTTAACAAAAGACACAACATCAAGCTCCTCTATGGGTACGACAAATCTCACTCCATTTGTCGTTTATGACTAACCAAATCTAGTTATGGGCTAAGCACGTACCTAATTTGTCCATTTCATTATTTTCATCAGCTAAATTATTTTTAATTTGTGTCAAATCTCTACTTTAAACATTTCCATGTGGTCTCACGCTTTTTAAACCTTTTTCAATTAATTTTTTCTTTAAGATATTGAGAATGAATTGGTGGTGAATTTTCGGAGCGATTTGTCAATGTTTTTAACCAGGATTGCCTCAATCAACCAATAGAAATGTTGGTTTATCATTAGTTAGTTTAACTGTAGTTAAATTGATGTTAAATTAATAGCACTTGGTACACTATAAATTGGGTTACTATTATTATTGTTGTTGTACATTTGTATAACTCTATGACAAATTTATATATTTTTAACATTTTTAAATTAAAATACTAAAAGTATCTGAATCAGATTATAGTTTATGTTTGTGGATTTTTTCAATTAAAAAAAATCAATTAGTCTGAACCTTTTTTATTAGAATTAAACCAAACCCATCTGTGAACACCTTTAAATTAATCTGTATAACAATACATAAACTATATCACCTTTTAGATATGCATGAGGGATAAGAACCAAAACTTCTAACAATTACGTACACTCACCAATTACAAAGGTGATCCTCTCAGTGCTAGAACAAATACTCAAACCCTCGTCAAAAGATATCTTCCAATTGGGAAATCAATTGCTGGGAACTAACTAAGCTCTGAAGGGTAAACTCTGACGCCAAAGAATTTCAAAGCTAATCCCTTTCCATATGAACTAAAACCGAAGAACACAAGCTGAAAAGGGTTGTGGTCCCCCTCCCCTCAAGAATCCTCCACTACTAATGAACCCAAAATTTAATATCCTGGAATTATTCCATCAATATTCAGATTCTAGACATCATGTGTAAAATGTGAAGAGATTCTTGAGTAGATCCACATGTAAAGTAATTTTATCCTTTTTATTTTACTTCTTTTGGGGTACATTGTTGCACTGTATCACTCTTATGTCGCATTAATTTTGTCTAGTGTCAACCATTACTATTTTTTAATTTAAACAAAAACTTGATAGTTTTTTTTCAAAAAAAGATCAGCATCCTACACGAGCACTTGAATGCAATTCAAGAAAATAGTTTTTACTCTAATAGATGGAAACCAAAAAGAAAGGAAAAAAGAACTCGATCAAATCAAACAGGTTAATTTGCTAAAACTACCTAATGTCATTATTGGCTCAGTTAATCTGTGTTTACAAACATGTTAAAAGTTTTATATATATCAGAAATCAGATAATTAATTTGAATTAGATGTAGAAGAGAGAGGAAGACAAAATTTTACACTGACTACAGTATTTATATAGTAATACAGTGAACTCTAATAACCGACAATATGTTACAATCGAACCTGAAACTAAGTCACGGCTGTTACAGCTGTTTAACAGTAAAAGATACTATGCTAAGCTATCACAATACAACTTGAAACATAAATACAAGAAGTTATGATTAATAACGTTAAAATAAAAATTTGAATAATTGTGAGGAGATGCAGGGAGCATGTATGTGCTCTGCCACAACGCTACATAACTTGGTGTAAACTGTAAAGTAACCTGCACATAAAAAAGGCAACGAAAAATATGAGATAGAACACAAAGGAAAAACTGAAAACCCAACAAAGAAAGTGACATAAAGGAGCAGAAATTACAGGCTATTTAATGCCGTGGCATAAGCAACCGGTGGGTGGCTGTGATGCCAGCAATGAGCAGTGGGGGAGAGAAGTACTACACTGCAATCACCAAACTCACCTACCAAAAGAAGGGCGAAGATAATTCAGAGGAGCATGCTATAAATGAAAGGCTGAAAAAGTTAAGTTAATGAAAAGAAAAGTTAATTTACGTCTTGTAAGCTTTGTAAGAGAGGAATCAGTAATCACGGAGAAAATAAAGGCACTTGTTTGTTATAATGAATTAATGATATCACTTTGACACAATGGGATTGGATTCCTTTTTCCCCCCTCCTTGCCTACATGTTTTTGCATGAAATTATTGCAATATTATCCAAACTTGTCTGGGGGAAGGGGGTTTCCAACGTCAACACGCCTACGTTAGACTCCATTAATTATAATGATCGTAAATAGGTTTTGTAAATTTGCAAACTTAATGCAACATGTGATAAAAGTTAAGGAGACAAGTATTTTCTGACACGGGTTTTAAAAAAGTATATCGGGTCATAAATATTTTAAATATAAACATAAATACAGGTTTATATTTTTTTTTCATAATATCTTCAATCTTATACTTAATAATTATTTTTTTACAATAGCATATTGTTAACATGTCTCACGTGACTAAAATGGTTTTTTTTATAAGACTTGTACAACTCTCTCTTTATGAATTTTTTTTTAAGAGCGAATTAGGTCTTATTTTATAATATGATATAAGAATTAATATAGTTTGAAAGTTAAAATAGTTTTAAATGCTTTATCTTAAATGTGAAAAAATATGTTAAAATATCTTACATTGATTAAAAATGTTGATAAAATACTCTTTACAATTTTTTAAGTAGTTATTCACCGTCCCTTATACTGAACGTGATAAAAATAACATAACCATTCATTTTATTGATTTTTTTTAAGGATGTCAAGCAATATAGAATTTATGGCTTTAAAGATATTTAAATATGTACTCACTTAGAAAGTAATAATTTCCTTCAAGCCTTGATCTATTTGTGCCAATTCGCCTTGAGTTGTTGTGGTTGTGTTGAATAATACTATAATCAAATATGTTCGATTGAAGTTATTGAAATGTACTCATTCACGAGCTATAAAATAGAAAAACAAATTGTTCCAGGTTAACAAGTAATATAATAAATATGATGTATCTAAACTTCGGTTCAAATCAAACCAAGCAGTAATTTAATTAAAGGATTGATATTATAGTCAGGGTAAATCATCATGTCTATTTTCTTTAGTTTAAATAATTAAATCATTGTTTTAATGGAATCAACATGTATTTTATTTTAATATAAGCAATTTCATGTGTAATCTTTTTTCTTGATTTATTAACACCTAAATTTGATTCTTTAAATGTTTTGGAGAATTAGGTGAAGTTTCCGAGTGATATGTAATTGAGTTGTTTAAAACTTAATTTTGCTTCAAATTTTATAAAACTGATAATAAGATATAGATAATTAAACCAACGTAACAAAATTAGAGAGAGAAAAAAATTCCTTTTGAAAAGCTCGTTGGTGGTTAGTCACTGCTATATATTACAATATTTACTTAGATTAAACTTGATTAAGATATAACACAATGCATGTAGTGTGATTTTAAAATAAAAACATTATAATTTAAGCATTCCTTAAAAAGGTGTAATTTACCGCAATAATTAAGAAAAAAAAATTCAAGACTTACAAGCTTAAACTAATTCAGGCCACAGAGTTTTTACCCATTTTTAACTCATACTACCTAAATATCTCATGTAGTATTTGGATATTAGTCATCTTGAGCAAAAAGAATTTCGGGCCAACATCTTAAAAACAAATAAATTATTTTGAAGTCAGAAATCTAGGTTGAATCGCGTCTTTAAAATTTCACAAAATTATATACAATCATTAATTATAAAATTTTATGTGATGTATGTGAATTGAAGTTAAGAGAATCTTCCAGTATATGGAAATATATTTATGCTCAACGCCTTTTTGATGGCATACTATATTCTCACACCTTCAATTTTAACAAGGTTTATAATTTTTATTTAAATAAAGTATACAAATTTAACTTTTAGAAGGAACTTGTGCCCAATATACTACCTAATTTTTAAAAAATACTATTATTAATCTGAATATCAACTAGAACTGAAAAGCTATTAGAATTGAACTAATGACGAGGAATTTTTTTAATTTGTCATAAATTATGACAAATTAAAAATAATTAGTACCGTTATAAAAATATTAGAACTTACTATTAAAAAAAATATAAAACTTTAACTGGAACCATTGAGGGTGGCTTGCATGGGAGTAGTTGTTTTTGTTTTTTTTCCTCCAAATAAAAATAAATTGGTCACGAGGGTAGTCGTGGTGCAGCAGCTCCGCGAATCACGCAGCCATTTTGGGGAATTAACAGTCACATGGAACTGTAATTACCATTCACTTCAGCTAAGCATCGCCCACAAAAGAAACGGTAATTATCAAAGCCCAATCGTCGTGTCTCTTTGGGAAAAATGTCAACTCATCATACTCTATCAGGAGAAGTCAAATTCAGAATCAAGCCAGTAAAAAGAAAGAAACAACAAACCCTACCATGTAATTATTATTAACCGCTATTCACTCCAACACCACGTAAAATTAAAACTTCGAGTTTTTTTTTTTTTTAACCCACCTAACCTTGGATACAAGTTACAGCGTGAAAATATGAGGGAGAAAAAAGTGGCCGTTAGCGAGAGGCGTACGGCGGAACCTTGCAGGGACTAGGTGGCAGACTAGTCTTTCCGTTTGCAACAAGGCGTTGCACAAAGCTCTTGATTCTATTACCGTTAGTTTCCTGCAGTAACCGCTTGCCGCCAAACGGTAACGATTCTAAGACTCTTTCATTCAGCACCTTCTTTTCTTCCGCCTTCGTTACTTCGCCACCCAAACCGAATGCCTGCAGAATAGCACGCGCTGTCAATTCACTCCGTCACAATAACAGTTACGTTATGACAATTTCGTTAGAATTAGAGATAGTGTTTCACTTTACTTAGAACGAGGCAATTTTCACTGAATCGACTTTCATTTTCCCATTGCTCACTTTCTTGGGAACCAAACAGTATACGAAAGAAAGAGAAGAGGCAATGGTGTACCTGAATCCTGACATAGTCCGTACGGTTCCAACAGAAGGCGTTCCCTAACATCTGGTCAACAGTCTCGGAAACGCCGTCGAGAGCAATGTCAACTACCGACGACGTCGAGCATTCGCGGACGTCGTGCACTCTCTTCGCCGGCGCTCCGTTTCCGATGGAAAGCACCAGGAGATCCTCCACGCCGTTCACCGACGGGAAATCGCGTTTGTTGTGGAGGACGTGCGTGACCGCGGCGGCCGCCGGATTGTTCATCACCAAACCGCCGTCCACGGCGGAGCAATAGGTCTTGCCGTCGACGGAGGCGAAATGGAAGGGGCTGAAGAGGCCCGGCGTGGCTGACGTGGCGCGGCACGCCTTCCAAAGCTCGAAGTTGAAACTCGGTGACTCGGACGCGTCGGCTCGGGAGAACACGAATGGCGCCGAACTCTTGAGGTCAAAGCAAGGGATAAGCAGGGGCTTACACGTGTCCTTTATGGTCAACAACCGTCCTTCTTTATCTTTCCTCTGGAACACTTGCTTCAACGCCTTTTCCATGCTACTCGAGGAGAATCTCCGGTGTCGGCGAAAAACTCCGGTGTGTTTCGGATTGTAGAGTTTCCTGTTGCTCTCGGCGATGAACTGAACGGCGTCTCTGGCGGTATAGAGAGGCCTGCCGAAGCCATCGTCGGCGGTGATCATGGCGGCAAGGAGGGCGCCAATGCCGGTGCCGGCAATGATGTCAAAGTAATCAGCGATTTGAGCGTCAGGATCGGATGTTTGGACGCGGATCTGGTCCTCGAGGTGGATGAGAGCGGCGCCGGCGACAATGGCAGTGGTTCCTCCGCCGTCAATGCTGAGTATGCGGGTTTTGGTGGTGGCTTCGTAGTGTGAGAGCCATTGCTGCTCCAGTTTGGAGAAGATCTCCAGCGTGACTTTGCTAAGCTCCATTATCAAAGAAAGCAAATAAGAGGAAGAGTTTTCAGGCTTTGTTGTGGAGAAGCATTAATAACGGTTGAAGATGAAGAATGCGCCTTCTGTGCCCTCTCTCTCAGACGAGTTAAAACCACGTAGTGTTTGCCAATGGGGTAGTTATAATGCCCACACACGGACACGCTCCTTCCTCCTTGTCCTTCATTTTCTTTTTCTAACAATTTTTAAATATTCTTTTTTAATTAAAAGAAAACTTTAAGTTAATTAAAAAATAATATAATGAATTGTTGTGCGTTACTTGTTTTTCTTCTGATTATTAAATTAATAATCTGATTTCCCTCCCCCTGTTGGCACTTGCATCAGTTCAGTACACGCGGGACCCTGAGAGAGTGTTACGTACGTGGTAGAAGTGTGTCTGCACGTGCAAGTGCGCGTGTTGTTACGGTGCTGGAGGAACTGCTAATCTCGGCTTGTATTCGGCTCGGCTTTCGCTTGATTTGGGGTGGGTTCGCCTTTCATTTTTATTATAACTTAAATTATTATTTGTGTGTTTGTAGGAAGGGAATCAACGTGGAAAAGAAGAGCATAGCGTACAGAAAGCTTGAGTTAACCCTGAAACGCTGGTGTTGGTGAGACACAATCTTTCGTTCCATATTAAAACTTATCTCTGGTAACGCCACAACTGACGCTTTACAGTAAGAAAATTATAAAAGATGCAAAGCCTTGTAATAAAAAGACCACTAAACTCTAAAACAACTTTTTAACGCAGAAGCAGAAGCAGAATGGTTGAGTCCAGTTTTTTACACCTTTAGTTGGACTTGATACCACGTTATTTTATGATTGGGACTTTTGATCAAAAGTTGTTTCACTGTGGTTTATCAACTTTTAAATTTTTCATTCTGTATCTGCCCATGTATTTGCGTGTTGAGAAAAGAGAGTTTTTCAGTCTCTTCGGTCGATACTATACACAAATATGTGGGCGTAGTGTTAAGTTGAAAACATTTAAAACGTACTTCTAATATTTTGATATATAAATTTGTGCAACTTTCTTTTAAGTTACCTTTTAAAAATGAGTTATACTCAATTTTTTAAGGGACTCTTGCATTGCATTCGCAGAAAATTATAGTCCAATTTATTTAGTTAAAAATGACTGGTCACATAGCCTGCAACTTAGATGAGTGATCAGCATAAATAAAATATATTCAACCGTTTTCTTTTTCCACTTTGTTCTTTCTAAGCATAATATGTTAAATATTTTTTTGGAATTAAATATTTTGAAATACTTTCAGAATTAAATATTTTGGGAGTGTTTAGTATATTCGGAAAAATTAATTTCAAAAGTTATTTGATCACCTGAAAAATTGAAATTCCAATAAATTTTCTATATTCTCAAATTAAATTTTTAAAAGCTAAAAGAAAGAAAATACAAATAGAAAAAAGGGAATGCAAAAGAAAAATCCACAATATAATGTACCTCAACCCCAACGAAAGCAAACGTTGGAAGCTCGTGTAGGCCATATGCTAATGGGGAACAGGGTCCAAAGGGACATATAAGTATGGACCAATAGAAGCGTGAAATATAACCAACCCATTCGATCTGGTGGACTATTCTCAGAAGAGAAGCACCAAAGCTCACTTTTAGGTCCAAAAAAGCATCAAAATTGTCTTTTTTGTGTCTGAATCAAAAGCTAAATTAAAAGTATCAAAGTCACTGTCCTCTTATGGAACAAACAAAAAATGAAAGCTTCTTTTTTCAGACAATTGGGCGGGCAGGGCGGCAGCTGGGCTTCAAAGATTTCGCCTTTCTTTAGTAATATTGTTTTTACTTTTATTTATTTGTTTAAAAATATATATGTATAATAACTTTTTAAGATTAAAAATCATAAAGTATTTCAAAATTTTAAAAATTTAAGACATTTTTATTCTCAATTCATAATTACTGCTGGCCAAAGAGCATTAAAAAATATTTATTTCGACATAACCATTTACTAAATTTTCTAATTTACTCTTATGATTATATTTTTCTTTTAACTTTTAAGTTAATCAACCAGTATAAATACTTTGCACATATATTGTTTCAAATTTCTATATTAATTAAAAGAGTATTAGTAAAAAAAACAAATTATTTAAAACTTTTCCATTTATATTCAATATAAAAAAATATTTTTTAATGACAATTGTTATAATTTTTGCTGGCAATGAAAATACTCATTAAAATTTGTATTGATAATATATTATTAATCGTTGTTGTATTTGATAACAGATTTATTAATTATTATAAAAAATGTTACTAAAATTTTAATTTATTATTGCTAAAAATCTTAATTTGTAAGGACAAATATAAATGATAATTTAAATGGTCACTAAAATTAATTTTAATTTTTTTCTATTTATTTATTATTTTTTATTGGCAATGAAATTTTGAAATTATTTTTATTAGTAATTAATAATTTCTTAAATATGAATAATTTAATTAGTAAAAATTTAATAGTAATAATATTTGTAGCAGCAAATTTTTAATTAATAATATGCATGTAATTATTTTAAATAAATAATAATATATATATTTTTAAATAAATGATATATCTAATTTATTTAATAGTCAAATTTTATAAATTTTATTAATAATTAAAGTTCATATATCATAACAATGATGGTTTTGTGTGAGAAGCAAATTCAATATGAAAATTCATCTCATATTTTTAAGTATGTTATAATATAATTTTTTTAAAAGTATTGTTTGTTTATAAACAAGTAAAGAAAATAAAAAATAAAGACTTTTCAATATAAAAGAATATTAATGTAGTTTTGTTTGGACATTTTTTCTTTCTTTCAATATGTTTTCACAATTACTATACTATTAATTTTTTGCATAAAAATATATTATTATTTTAACAATTCATTACATATTTAATATTTAATTTTTTTAATTTTAAAAGGATTATGTGTAATTTTTTATACAAAAAATATTGTATAGCCACATTTTTTCATTACAAATTAAAATATTTATCAAGATTAATTATGATATAAAACTTTTGAATCTTTACCTTTTCTATTGTCTTAACTTTTTAAGAGTCGTTACAAATAATACAGAATTATTTTGATTTGCTTGATTACATTTCTATTTTTGTAATAAAAAAATGATCTAAATATTTAATAGAAAAGTTATTACCTTTACTTTATCTTAAATCCAACAAGAGACAAAACCAATTTATTGATTCCTTGGTTTAAGATTTAGTTGATTTTTCAATAAGACATCTTTTTTCTTATACATAGTCATATAAAAACTCTTCAAAACACATTTGTAATACTTTTATTCCTTTTTAAGTGATTTTTTGACAAAATTTTCATCTAGGATAAAAACTTATTCTACAAACAAATAATATATAGTTACAAGTTCATACGATGAATGATAAACATGAATCTAAGATTAAATTAACAAAAATTAAAAATAATTATTTTTTACTCTCACAAATTTCACTAACTTCATATTTTCATATTTGTCACAAAATTTTCAATCATCTATATTTAGATGTGTTAGTTATAGAATTTTAACTATAATGCCAACAAAGCTAAAACGATTTTGACTTTCTTTCTTATGGTTTAATTGTGATTAATGAATTTAACGTCAATTAATCTTTTGTAGGCTTATTTTTGAAGAACATGACATAACAGCATTTAAATGTCAGAATTGAATTTAATCAAACATCAAATTATAAAGTAATTGTTCATTACAACAATATCATTTGATTCATCATTTTTCTTAATATTAGTATTACCTAAATTATTTTGTCCAATTTAATTATTATGTTTTCAAATAGGAGAATAATTATGGACTTTTATTAACTGCTCTTGTTCCTTCCTGGGAAACAACTGTCTTTAAATCTCTGATCAGGCGTCCTTTTGTTGATTTGCTGATAAGGAGAATACCTGCAAAAGGCACTCCGATGGTAAAGTCAGGATTTGGTTCTGAGCAATAAATGTTATTTAATGATGGGAAGTCAACCCCTTACCTGTATTTCTTACCTTCTTTTTATAGACATTCTATTGGGCTAATGGGCCTGAGTCAGTTTTTATATTGAAGCCCATGGTATTTTGATTAT
This sequence comes from Abrus precatorius, assembly GCF_003935025.1. Taxonomy (NCBI): domain Eukaryota; kingdom Viridiplantae; phylum Streptophyta; class Magnoliopsida; order Fabales; family Fabaceae; genus Abrus; species Abrus precatorius. The sequence continues at coordinate 8,924,045 of NW_020874373.1, read as the reverse complement.
CTTTAATTGGATTATTTACCTTTTAATCCTGACGAGGGGTACCCGGTCTAGTATGCCGAGTAGGTATTCGGTTTCTTTTTCCTGAGGGTTGAACCGAGTTGATTCCTTTCCCAGTACACTAGCCCCACAAGTCCGGCGAGTTGCGAAGCAAGGGCTTAAAAATGGAAATGGTAATATTAGAATAGGTATTCGGTTGGAGTGCTTATTACTGTACCAAGAGGGTCATTTGGTTAGGGTGAATTACAATGCATCGTGGGGGGTGTCCGGTCTCGAGTGATGGTAACGTTTGATGTATTGAGTTTTATACTGAGGAGTAATCGGTTTAGTAACAACACGATATAGGCCGAGATTATAATATAAATAATAAATTTGCGAAGGAATATTCTAGAATGTTGGTTTTGAGGATTTGTCAGAGGGTATGTGAAACAAAAGGGTGCTCCATCTCTTCCGTTGATCTGGAAGGGATCTGATGGTTCGAAACGAAAGGGCGTCTTTTCATTTGCCCGACATCAGTCCCTTATAAATATGTGGTGGTCCCTGCATCCCTTTCTTACTCTGTTGCTCTGTGCTGACCCCTGCATACCTTTGCTCCAAACCGACGAGTGTTCAGAGATCTTAGGCTTTTCTTCCCTACTGACTGCTCGTAAGGTGCGTTTCATTTTTTCTTTACTTCTTTTCTATCATGGCTGATCGTATTGAGTGGGAGGATTCCCTGTCGAATGCCTCGGGGTCGAGTACCATTGAGGTTGATATTATAAATGGAATCGAGGGGAGTGGCGAAGTTTCGTCTATTTCAAACCGGAGGATTGAAGAGGCACAGGTCGGCAAAGGTAGTAGCGAAACCGAGACGTCATCGTCAAGTGATACTGACGCTCCTGAACCCCTTCCTAGTACTAGTCCTCCTTGGGAAAGGCAGGTGTTTCCTCCTTGTACGGTGCCTGGTTATGAGTGGGTGCATGGTGAGGTGGCCGCCTACTTTTCTCGTTTCAAAAGAAATAAAAGTCTTCAATTCTTTGTAGATAATTGTGATATTTCTTTATGGGAGGCTTGTGACCCGTATCCTATACACCTTGACCCTTGTAAAGGGGACGAGGGCGAGAACCCAGATTTTGTTTTCCTGGGAGGTGTCGGAATGGCCGACACCTTCTTTATGTATGAGTACATGTTTAGGGAATTAGGTATCAGGCTACCCTTTGACGATTTCCAAATGGGGGTTTTGAGGGTATTGAATGTAGCGCCAACACAACTACACCCGAACGGGTGGGCGGCAATTCAAGCCTTTAGGATACTTTGCAAGTTTCATTATATAAAGCCTAGTGTAGGTCTTTTTCTTCATTTTTTTTGTACACGTCCATCTGACCTGGCGAGGTGGGTATCTTTAATAAGGCAACCCGAGTTGCCCTTATTTAAGCCATATGCGTCGTCTTTTAAGGGTTTCAAGACCGGTTTCTTCAAGGTAACCGTGGACCCTGTAGGTAAAAATTATTTTTTTGATAGTGAGGACAATCCTCTATTCCCTTTTCACTGGACTCGGGTGCCGCGCCGATACGACACATTCCCTGAGGATATGTTATCGGCTAGGGAGCTGTCGGATTTGCAATTCTTGAAGTCCCTTCCCTGGGACATTCCTGCCCGACATGTAGTCCTCGTCCTCAAGTCTCCGCGTCCTCGGTGGAATATGGAGGGTATGTGTTATTTCGTTTCTGACTTGTATTTGGAATTGAGCTATATTGATTTGACTTGCTATTGTTAATGCAGGTTTAATGGCTCAGCGAGGTGTGGATATGCCGACCTTCCGGCGCACTCTGAAGCAGAGAATGCCAGAGGGAACGCCCGTTGAGGAGCATCGCCATCCTCAAATTGACCAACTTCCCGAGGTGCCAGAACCTCGCCCTCCTCCTCAAGATTTTGTTCCAGTCGAAGGCCCCTCCAAGAAACGCAAGGACAAGGGCAAAGGCAAGGAGCCCGAAAGGGAAAGGAAGAGATGGCATGCCCACTCGGGTGAACCTGGCGGCGTTCAAGGGGCTCGGGGTCAAACCCGAGTGGTAGCTGCTGGGGAGGGAAGCAGTTCTTCCCTTGTAGTTCCCTTAGACATGCTGGCCGAGGGCTTCTTGGTGAACGGGACACATGCCGGTCGGCTCGCTGCTCCAAACTTGTTGTTTGATGCAGGGAAAGAACTGGTCGGCGGTCTGGACTACGAGTCACTGTGGCGCTACTACGCAGAACTTCATGTTCGGTCCACCGCAATGCTCCGAAGGCTAGTTGTGGATCCTATTCTCGAAGTTAAGAAGTTAAAGGCTGCCTATTCGGCTTCTGAAGAGGCTTTGGCCGAGAGTAGAGAGATTCAAGCCAGTCTGAACGAGACCGTTCAATCCCTGCAGGGTCAGGTTAACCAATTCAAAGAGCATTTTCAAATAATGGAGGACCGAGTACACGCAGCCGAGGAGGTGGCGAAGGTCAGGGGGGAGGAGATGGAGGCGTTAAAGGCAAAGTCCTGTCAAATGGAGGAGGCTTTACGGGCCAAATCTGCCGAGATGGAAGAAGCCTTGGCGCTGGAGAGGCAAAAGGCTGAAACCGAGATGAGGAACTTTGCCGAGAAGTGTTCTCAGCAAGTATCTTACGAGCATGAAGCCGATTTTAACCATGCTATTCGCCAGTGTCATGGGTTCTGCCAAGTACCGGTAGACTTCCATTTTGACATTACAAAGGACTTTTTTGGCGGGAGGTTCATTCCTTACACCGAGGTTGAGGACGATGTAGAACCTGACGTCGAAGTGCCGAGACGCCTCCCTGAGGATTCTGCCAACCCTGCGGCAGCCGCTCCCGAGGCAGCGGAAAGGATAGAAAGTTAAATTATTCGCCTTGTGTATTCATGGGTCATTAGTGCCCACATTTTGTAACTAGTTATTTTGAAATAGAATTTTATCCTTCTTTCTCATGCTTTGTATCTTGTCACACAACTTGCACTAATATAGGATATGCTTAATATACTCATCCTTAGCTGAATAAGGGACGAGGGAGATGATTTCGTCTTAAAAATTCAGCCTTAACCAAATGATAACTAAGAGGAACTCGTAATTCGTTAATTTTGACCGAGTGGGAGTATTCGGGATTGAGATATTTCGACCTTTAGCCAAGAGACGCTTGGAAGAAAAATGATAATTCATCCTTGACCGAGTGGGGGTACTCGGAAGGGAGATATAATTGTTTCATCTTTGACCGAGTGGGGGTACTCGGGAGGGAAATAATTTAACCTTGACCAAGTGAAACTTGGAAGAGAAATATAATTGTTTCATCCTTGACCGAGTGGGGGTACACGGGAGGGAAATAATTCAACCTTGGCCAAGTGAAACTTGGGAGGGAAATATAATTGTTTCATCCTTGACCGAGTGGGAGTACACGGGAGGGAAATATAGTTGTTTCATCCTTGACCGAGTGGGGGTACTCGGGAGGGAAATAATTCAACCTTAGCCAAGTGAAACTTGGGGGGGAAATATAATTGTTTCATCCTTGACCGAGTGGGGGTACTCAGGAGGGAAATAATTCAACCTTGACCAAGTGAAACTTGGGGGGAATGGTGCTTGAAAGATGTTTAGTGCATAAAAACTGTATAGGTGAAGAAAGAAAAAATTTATTGATTAGGTGCCTCGTTAAAAACCTTCTCAGGAAAACCCCTTTTCACTTTCTTTGAAGAGGATAAAACCTGGGATAGGAAAAGAGTACACCTGTGCACGTATTACAAGGTTTTAGCTATAATAATACTTTAAATGAGTGACATTCCAGGTTCTCGGTATTAATTTTCCTGCCAAGGTTTCCAACTTGTATGCTCCGTTATTTAATCTTGCCGTGACCCGAAAGGGGCCTTCCCAGTTAGCTGCCAACTTCCCTTCTTGTCGATCCTTGCGCGCGTCCCCGGTTACTCGCCATACCAGATCGTTTTTGTAGAATTTTCGTGGACTGATTTTGGAGTTGAATTTTCTAGCCATCATTCTTTTACTAGCCTCGGTCACAATGGCAGCGTGGTCACGTATTTCATCTATTAAGTCCAGGTTGACGGCCAGAGCCTCTTCAATGGCCGATTCTTTGAAATTCTCTCTCCTGAATGAGGGCTCTCCAATTTCTACCGGCACCATGACATCAGTACCATAGGTAAGCCGAAAGGGGGTTTCTTTTGTTGTGGTTTGCGGCGTGCACCAATAGGCCCATAATATCTCAGGCAGCTTCTCTGCCCACTCTCCCTTTGCCGAACCCAACCTCCTTTTTAATTCATGTAAGATTACTTTGTTTGCAGCCTCGGCTTGGCCATTCGTCTGTGGATGTTCAACAGATGTAACTCGGTGTTTGATATGCAGGCCTGCCAAGAACTCGTTGAATCGATGATTTGCAAACTGAAGCCCATTATCTGTAATCAGTGCATGAGGGAGACCGAACCGTGTTATGATATTTTTTCAAGTGAATTTTTGTACGTTGTGGGTCGTGATCGATGCTAGGGGTTCAACCTCAATCCATTTGGTAAAGTAGTCTACGGCAACGAGGAGGAATTTACATTGCCCTTTTGCTAAGGGAAAAGGACCGAGAAGGTCCATTCCCCAAATAGCAAAGGGCCAAGGAGAGCTAATGTGCCGAAGGGTATCGGCGTGTTGGCGCAGGTGAGGGCCGTGTTGTTGACAGGGAATGCATCTTTTTACAAACAACTGACAGTCTTGAGTTATTGTTGGCCAGTAGTATCCAGCTCTGAGCACTTTGGCTGCCATAGTTCGTCCGCCCGAATGGGTTCCACAAATACCTTCATGGATTTCTCTCATCACGTATTTAGCTTGATCGTCTTCTAGGCATTTAAGCATGGGGATGGAAATTCCTCTTCGATACAATTCTTTGCCGAGAAGAAGGTATTTGGCTGCATGTGCTTTAATTTTCTTAGCTGCTGCTGCGTCCTATGGGAGACTGCCATTAGTGAGGTATCGGACGAGAGGGGTCATCCAATTATGAGATGAATTTTCTATGTCCATGCATTCTTCTTTGGTGACACTAGGTTGGGGGATTTGTTGGTGAACCATGCTCTACAGCTGCCCTGGTTTCTGTTGGCTTGCCAGCCTAGCTAGCCTGTCGGCTCGTGCGTTCATATTTCGGGGTGTGTACCGAATACATACCTCCTCAAACTCGGCTTTTATTTTCTTAACCTCCTGGTAATATTTAAGCATGACCGAGTCCCTGATCTGATAGGTATCGTTAACTTGTTCGGTTACGATTTTTGAATCGCTCCAAGCAGTAATGCGTTTAACCCCCATTTCCCTTGCTAGCCTGAGACCGGCGAGTAAAGCTTCATATTCGGCTTGATTGTTGGATGCCTTAAATCCGAACTGGATAGACTGTTCAATGGCGAACGCATTCGGTCCTTCAAGAATGACCCCCGCTCCACTGCCTGTTTGATTTGATGACCCATCAACGTGCAGATTCCACATGTCTGAAATGGTATTATGTTATGTAGTAAACTCGTTGATGAAGTCGGCTAACAGCTGGGCTTTAAGGAGGCGTCGGTTCTCGAAATGGATGTCATATTGAGATAATTCAATTGTCCATGCCACCAACCGACCAGCCAATTCTGGTTTCCTCAAAATTTTGGCCATCGGACAATCTGTACGTACTACTATTCGATGGCTCTGAAAGTAGTGTCTTAACCGACGAGTTGTGTGGACTAAGGCAAGTACCACTTTCTCCATTAACTGGTACCGAGATTCAGGACCTTGAAGTGTCCTGCTAACAAAATATACGGGGTTCGGTTCGGGTGTTTCTTGAAGTAAAACCGAACTGACAGCGTGATTGGGCACGGCCAAATAAACAATCATTTCCTGATTTGGTGTTGGTTTAATCAACACAGGCGGTGCTGCCAGCACATGCTTGTATTGTACAAAAGCGTCCTCACATTCATTGGACCACGCAAATTTTTGCGATTTCTTCAACAATTCAATGAAAGGCCGAGACCTTTCTGCCATTACTGGCAAGAATCTAGCCAGGGCTGCAATCCGCCCGGTCAGTCGTTGCACGTCCTTGACATTGCGAGGGCTGGCCATGTCGATGATGGCTTTACATTTGTTGGGATTTGCCTCAATCCCCCTTTCGGACAACATGAAGCCCAAGAATTTACCGACAGCTACACCAAATGTACATATTTCAGGATTGAACCTCATACCATGTTTTCTGGCTTCTCCGAATACCTCCTCTAAGTGGTCAAGATGTTGCTTCAATGCAAGGGATTTAATTACCATGTCGTCTACATACACCTCCATGCATTTACCCACTTGTTTTTCAAAAATTTTGTTCATGAGTCGCTGGTATGTTGCTCCTGCGTTCTTCAAACCAAACGGCATCACCCGATAACAAAAATTTGCAGAATTTGTGATGAATGCTGTTTTTTCCTCATCCGGGGGGTACATTCGTATTTGATTATACCCAGAATAAGCATCCAAAAAGCTCAGTATTTTGTGACTCGCAGCACCATCGACCAAGGTGTCAATGTTTGGTAGGGGGTATACATCCTTTGGGCATGCTTTATTGAGGTCTGTGAAGTCCGTGCACATTCGCCATTTGCCATTGGCTTTTTTGACCATGACAATGTTGGCTAACCATGTTGAATACCTGACCTCTCAGATGAAGCCAGCCTGTATTAGTTTGCTGGTTTCTTCTCTTACCGCTTTTGCTCTATCACCACCAATTTTTCTCCTCTTTTGAGCTACCGGCTTGGCTCTTTTATAGACCGATAAGTGGTGACATAGAAATGCTGGATCAATGCCAGGCATATCCGAGGCTGTCCAAGCAAATAAATCGGCATTATCTACTAGCATCTTTTGGAGAACGACTTTCTCTTGTTCGTTCAAACCGATCCCTAAATACGCAACTTGTTCTGGCTTTGCTCCTAGTTGGAAAGATTGTTTGTTTTCATTGGGCTCGACTTGATATTCCTCATCCACTCTAGGATCGAGTTCAACATCCAACTCTTCTTCCAACCGAGGGGATACAATATTGACATCCCGGGTATTCCCCTGAAAAGGCTTAAGGCGTAAACTTGCGAAGTAACATTCCCTGACTGTTTTTTTATCGGCATGGACGGTAACAATTCGGCCTCCTTCAGACGGAAATTTCATGGCCAAGTGCGGAGTGGAAACTACGGCCTTCAATTTGTTCAGGGATGGTCTACCGAGTAGTATATTATAAGATGTGTTCGTGTGTACTACAAGATAAGTGACTCTTATGCGTTTGCCCTCATGCTCTGATCCAAACGAGGTATACAAGTCGATACACCCCTTGGTCTCTACTCGTTCCCCAGAAAAACCGACCAATGGCTCATGATATTCCTTGAGTTCTTGTTCTGAGATGCCTAATTGCTTGAATGTATTCCAGTATAGGATATCAGCCGAGCTCCCTTGGTCAATTAGCGTTTTTCGAACAGTGCAGTTAAGAATGTCTACACGAATTACCATGGGATCATCCTGTACCGGATCGACTCCCTGAAAGTCATCGTCAGTGAACGTAATAGGCGAGATCCGGATTTTGCTGCCCAATGAAACATTATTAACAGAACAGACATGCCGAAGATGCCTCTTTCTAGCCGAATGGGTAGGTCCTCCACCAGCGAACCCTTCGGCTATGGTGTTAATGATCCTTTTCGGATACTTATCTTGTTCAAATCTTCTAGGTGGGGGCTCCCTGGACCTGCTCCTGTGTCGTTCAAATTTTTTGTCGTCGGATCTCTTTGGTGAATCAGGGTGGCGGTCTCTTCCTTTGTTGGGTTGCCTTATGGGATCTATCTGTACGAAATTTTTCAGGTGTCCACCTTTAATCAATTCTTCAATTTTGTCTCTTAGCGCCGTACACTCCTCGGTAGTGTGACCCCTGTTCTGATGGTATCGGCAAGACTTACTTTTATCTGCCCGAGGAGGAGTGTTAGTGCGTCTAGGCATTTTCAATATTTCTGTGGCCAACGCTTGATCAAGTATTCTGGACTGATTAGAGTTGAGCGTCGTGTAGGAAGGATACTTCGGTCCTCGAAGTGGTCGCTCAAGTTCTTTTCCTCTGTCGTTCCCCCGCCTTGTTTTAAAGGTCTCCCTTCTTTCTTCATTTTTTGAGTTAGAGCCTTGCTCCATCCGTACCTGGCTCCGGTATTCAGATAGTTCTTCCATTTGCATATATTTCGCAGCCTGGCTCCTTAACTCATCTAGGTCGATCGGGGGTTTTTTGTAGAGGCTATTAACGAAGGGTCCCGGCTTCAACGCTGTTGTTAGGTGGTGCATAGCCACTGCTGATTCCAAGTTATGAATTGAAAGAGTCACTTTGCCAAAGCGTTCCATGAACGCTCTAAGTGATTCTCCTTTCTCTTGGCGAATATTGACTAGGGCCAAGGATGTCAGTGGATGGGGCCGGCTTGTGGCGAACTGCAAGTTGAAACGTCTTGTGAGAGTTACGAATGAGTCGATGGAGATGGGGGGAGTCGGGTGAACCAACTAAGCGCAGGTCCTCGAAGTGAAGTAGGAAAGATTCTGCACCATAAGGCATCGTTTTCTGTGTACAGACCGACCTGCGTTGTAAAGATGTCCACATGTTCTCCGGAGTCGGATGTGCCATCGTATTTGTCTATTGCCAACCCTCTCTAATTATCGGGCAGCTTAGCTTCTAGAATGTGATGAATGAACGGGCTCCGGTTCACAAGTTCGTCTCGGTCGTTTCCGGTTACCGATTCATATACCTGTCTTGATTTTTCTTGCAGCGCTGATGATTCTCCTTGATCTTGGACGACGGGAGTAGTAAGGGAGGGGACATGTGTCCTTATTTCTTCCCTTAGGCCGGCATTTTCCCTTCTTAGGGCTGAGAGTTCCAGTGCATCTCTTTCGCGATCCTTCTTCATCTCCACCATTTCTGCCCTTAGCTGCCTCAGTACAACTAGAATGCTTTCTTCCGTTCCTCCCTGTATCACCACTTCCGGTACTGGTTCCTCTGGCGTGACGCCCTCCATTTGTTGCCTAGAAGTTCCTTCCTGCTGGCTTCTCGTCATTACCATGCTTAATCCTGAGTGATGAAGCTAATCAGGCCCCACGGTGGGCGCCAAAATATTCCTTCCTGGGAAACAACTGTCTTCAAACCTCTGATCAGGCGTCCTTCTGTTGATTTGCTGATAAGGAGAATACCTGCAAAAGGCACTCCGATGGTAAAGTCAGGATTCGGTTCTGAGCAATAAATGTTATTTAATGATGGGAAGTCAACCCCTTACCTGTATTTCTTACCTTCTTTTTTATAGACATTCTATTGGGCTAATGGGCCTGAGTCAGTTTTTATATTGAGGCCCATGGTATTTTGATTATCTTTAATTAGATTATTTACCTTTTAATCCTGACGAGGGGTACCCGGTCTAGTATGCCGAATAGGTATTCGGTTTCTTTTTTCTCAGGGTGGAACCAAGTTGATTCCTTTCCCAGTACAGCTCTTTATAAGTTCACACATATTCATTATGGTATTTTTCTTTGACAAACCCAAGGCTACTTTTTTTAACCATTATGAAAAAAAATTCTGCAATATCATGTAACATTAGTATAAAGATCATAATGTACTTAGATTAAAAATGACTAAGAAATATATGCATTTTATACTTAATCCAACTACCAACTTTTGATACAACAAATTATAATTAAGAAAATTTCCCCTCACTTTACTCATTTTACCAATAGTAAATTTTATATTTTTATTTATGTTTTTAACTTGACGGAAAACCATTAACGCCAGTAATAGACAAAGTGGTCTTAATTCTTTCATTTCATCAAAATACTTTAATCATTTTTTATAGTTATGCTCAAACTTTGAGAAACGTCAATGTTCCATAAAATAATATCCTCATCGTGTTCATAAAGCACCATAAGAAGCAAAATTATTTATAGCCTACATGAGAGTTGCTCGTATTTAAAATTTTTTTTTAGTAAAGACATTAGAGATTTTTACTTCCAAATTCCATAATCTATTAAAGTCTTCTATCATATGTTCCAAAAACACATCAATATTATTCACAAGTTCTTTTGGTCCAAATACGAGTAAGGATAGAATAATATATATATATATATATATATATATATATATATATATATATATATATATTGCGTTGTAACAAATAATTTAAAGTCATTATTAGAAAATCATAGACAAATACTGTGAAGATTTGTAGCAAAATCTAAGTAATAATTGTCAAAAGCTTTTCAAGCTTTAAAATCTATAAAATGCTATAAGACTTCACCTTTATTATTTTTTTCATCTTGCCATCTCATCAATTTAAAAATTGTTGGAGACATGAACAATTTTTTAACATTGATTTTGAAAAAAAAAATATAAGAACCTTGACAAAAATAATTATCATTAAAAATTATTTTTATTGTAGTGTTCTGTTTTAAAGAATACATGTCTATGTATATATTAAATATATATTTTTTTAAATTATACTTCATTCACAAAATAAGTATCATATGTATAAAGAGATTTTTTAGATTAAAATGAAAATTTTGAATTGCATTAAACAATAAAAATAGTTAAAAAGATATGCACGCACTTTTAAATTAATTATTTGAATTGTAAGTATTGGTATCTTTATTTTGACTTTTCAAAACTCTCATTTAGTTCCTAATAAAAATATATTTTAATTACTAATTAAAAAAGTGAAATAAAAATAAAAATTATAAAATGAAAAACTATAAACGAGGATTTTAAAAAAGTGAGGAATAAAGTGATTAAAAATTATAATCAACTATTGGGATTTTATTCTTCACATATTAAAAAATAAAAAATAAAGCGTTGGTTTATACGTTATGAATCCATACCAAAAATTTGTTGTATTCTATTAATAATATGGAATTATAGGCACTAGTAGAAACATATAATAATTCATGTTAATGGTTTAAATTTCATTTGATTAAAACTGTTTAAATGAAAGGAAATTTAAATTATTCATGCATGACAATTTTTTAAATATATATACATATATTGGAACACATGTCATAGATTTTTTAAAAAGGTTTTGTTATTAAGATATTAATTAAGAAAATAATAAATATATTTATAAATTATATAAAATACATTATAAATTATGAAAAAAAGTGTACTGATAATATTTTTAATAAAAAATATATCTTGAATTTTTTAAGGCACTAATTAATATATCTTTTCAACGTGAGTTTGCGCTTTGGACTAATTTAACCTTCTCAATTGTCAAACTATGAGATATTCATGCTTCCATGCATAGGTAAGATACCTTTCGTTTAAGTTTAGAACAGTGGTATAGAGTTATACTACCTTGCAGCTTGCAATAGAACATTTAAAAAAAAAAAATCCAATCGAGTCCAACTTAATATAAAAAGCATTTAAGAACCTAGTTAAATTGGTACCCCAGTTAAGAAATTCTGTTTTTTCTCAAATTAAATTTACTGTTGTATTTCTCAATCGTGGTGACTTCCACAGTTAAATAGCAACTAAATAATTTCACATCCTCAAAATTATTATATTTATGACTGTGTATATGCACACAACTTGAATCCAACAGATTAAATTAATCAATTATTATTTCTCTTTCTTTGGTACTACTATTTTAAAGTTGAATAAATTGGGTACTTTAACCCACAAATATATTTTATTATTTTTATATTTCTTTAGTAGAGCATGTTCGTTAAAATTTAATATATTATATGTAGAGAGAGTAGCTGAAATAAAATAATAATAATACAAGTTAATTTAATAAAAAAGTATCACTGATATCTCCGATGCCATTGCTCATTGGTCATGTGTTGGCGGGCTGAATCCATTGATTATTAATTAAATCTAATTGGGGTGTGTTTATAAAAGCTTCATTTCATATTTTAATCATAATAAAGAGCAATAGCGGCAATAAAATTTCAGTATAGGACAAGTTGAACGAAGGGTGGTTCCCTCATATCATATATTTAAATCAAAGAGGAGTGTCGCAGCCAATAAAGAATTATGTGTCACAAATTTTCATTGCTTTTGCATTAGGATTATAACTTTCTCAAGCAATGTATTTATATAATATCTATAGTATAGTATTTGGGGAAGGATAATGTTTTTTTAATGGAGAAAGATAATATACGTTTTGATTTATCGTTCTTATATTGAAATAATACCTTCTTCTCTTGTCGAAAGGTGTAGAGATCCACGCATCAGGAACATAAATAAAAAAATGATAGAAAAGAATGCGTATTCCCAAGGTCTTCCAACAAGAATAATGGAATCATCGCACGATGGAACATTTTTTAATTAATTTCATATTTGTGTATATAATAATTGGAGTATTTAAAATTACTTTACATTCACCCTTTTTGTTAAAAAAAAAAAACAGTTTTAACTGTATTTTTAGTTTAAATTTAAATTCAGTTGCCTGTAATTTTAATTTTTTAAAATTTTGCTTCAGTTTTTTTTAATTTTGAAATTAACTGAATTTGATATTTTATTATTTTTTATTTTACTCTAAACCTTACTTTTTTTTATTATTAATGTTTAAAAGCTTTGTGGTAGATTTATAGCATAAATTATTTTTAAATATTTAAAAACGATAAAAATTTAATATATTTATAAAATAAGACATTTTAATTTAAAGAAATAATTAAAATGGTAGAGAATGATTAGAAATCCTTTAAATTGATCAAGTATGAATAATTGATTAAGATATGGTAAAATTTATATTAAATAAAAAAATATTTTATTAATGTTAAACCCTAAGACTGAAGTTAAACAGTTAATAATAGTAAAATTTTATTAAAAAAAATTATTTATTATATTTTTATAACTTTAATATAATAATTTTGTATTTTTTTTATAAAATTTTTTATTTGTGAATATTTAAACTCAGTATAAGATTGATGTTAACAAAATTTAATAAAAAAAATATACTTTTTTTTGTGACACTAAAGAATTTCTTAGAAAAATATAGAATCATAAGATGGATCTTCTAGTGTTAAAATAAGCACCCCAATTTGCATCAGCGTAAGCCTTTTAGATGGAAAACTTCAGGTTGTGGATAAGAACAAGTCTTGATCGGGAGATGACTTGAAGTACTTAAGTGAGCCATTTTGGGAGCAACCTTGAAAATTGACTTAGTTTATTCAATGCACAACATGCATTCATGAATCTAAAAGTGATCAAATATATTAGCCTTCAACGTTGAGAAGAATTAGTCAATGAATCTGCATTGGCAACGTCTCATTAATTGGAGATTTGAGCTCATTAGAAGACTAAACGGTTTGCAACTTAAAGCATTATATTCATGAACTGAGAGAGTGTAATTCTTGAGTTGGAATAAATCCGTGGCACGTAGTAATAAATTTTTAAACTGAGGACATATTTTAGTTGTTAATGACATTTAACTTGAACATTTGTTGTAGTATCAACTTGACCCAATCGATGACCGTAAAAGTTGGTCTTGCTACTATGTATTGTTCATCCGCATAGATTGTTAATGTTACGCATGTGAAGAGCCAGATTGAAGGGTAAACAAATAGCTGGATTTGGGAGTTTGATGCTCAACAATGCAATTAATTCAAGTTTTGTAAACCATAGGCCTGAGACTTGCCCCGATTCATAAATATAACTATTTAAATTACATACAATATATTCTGCCCCTCAACCTTGTAACCTAGCTAGCTAGGAGTTATTCCATGTAAAACTTTTTCAATTAAATCCCCATGAAAAAATATATATTGGAGAATGTCAACCATAAATATTTTTTTATGTTAAAAATAATTCCATAAATGCGAGTTTTGCAATGAATCTAAATGTACTAAGGATGTCAATATTAACTTATTGGGTGTAATCCTCCACAATCGATTTAGCTTTTAGGCTATCAATAATACCATTTGTTTTTTCTTTTAATCTTAATTTTGTAAATCCTTCAACAAACAACAATATATATTTTCGATGGTTTAGGAAAACAATGCTCAATGAATAATTTATAAAAAATCTTTTATAAACTATTTTTAATTCATTTCAATAAAATTTCTCATTTGTTTTTTTTTTCCTTGTTTATGGAGAGGAGAAAAATAAGAATGAATAAGAAAAGTGTTAGATATTGAGGAATTGAAATAGGAATGGACGAGAATAGGTTTTATTCAAATTGACTTGATGGGCTAAAGCCTGAAGCCCTTGTTCTCTTTCTAGATTATAATAATGAACGTTGCCCTTTCTTCGGTTGAAACAATCAAAAAAAAATATTCCTGGTAACTGATAAAAGGCAAAAAGAAAACATCAAAGTTTAAATTTCACTGCACGCTACCCCTCTTAACCACAGTTCTTACTTAAAACCCTAAAAGCATCCAATCAACTTACAATTATTTTATTAGTTTAATACAATGAATCATTGACGTGTGATAATAATATACGTTAGCTCCAAATACAGGGCGGGTACTGAACCATTATACATTTGTAATCTTGAATTCAAAAGAAATGATTATGGTTAGAGCCGTGGTGTCTATCACGATTCTGTTTCCGAATTAGAAATTCAACACTCAACCGTGGAAATGAGAACAAGGGTATGCTTCATTCAGTGCTTTAAAGAGTAAGACAATCCATTTTTTGCATAATTAAAGTTTTACGTTATCCAGTCCAATTGAATTCATAGTCTCATCACTTGCTGAAAGTGGAAATCATGCATCAATGAAAAGGAAACTAACTTCAGTTCTCAAAGCAACTCCATGATGGTCTCATTAATTGAATAAAGAAATTGACAAAAACGATTTGTAATATTAACAAAATAGGCAGAATAATTTCAAGTGCCAGATATTTTGGCTTAAATGTAAAGATATTAATTAGATGTGGAATGGTGTTTGAAAAGATATTAACAGATGTACACGTAACAGCAACCTCTGGCACACTATTTTGGGCCCAAATACCTCCACAGGCAGTGGCAAGATCTTAGGCATCACTGTAGAGGTTACAGTGGCCCGTCACTACCACCCTCTCTCAAGTGTCCCTCAGTAACGCTAACCTAACTTGTCGCCATTATTGAATTAAATTTAATATCTGTATATTTAACAACTAACAATTTGAGGTTACTCGATATAATAATTTTCTAAGTCTTGTTAGAGCTCCAATTAAAAAAATTTAAAAACAATATTTTTTAATTTTTAATCGATGTTGTAGGACAATAATTAGCATTTTCTAAATTTTATTATAAGTAATATAAAAATCTATCGACGTACGGGCTTGATTGCGCTTCGCTCGTGACCCAATTTCTTTTATTTATTATTATTTTATTTTTTAAAACTGTTTCACACTGAAGATCTTATGAATATGGATTTTAAATTGAGAAATAAAATTAAATAACTACGTTTATGAGTTGGCTTGGAGAGACAAGGTAGTTGGTTGGCGGTGCCACGTTGTTTTATTGTATTGAAAACCATTTCAAATTCTCTATGGGTGACTGATGTGGCCCAAAAGTATATAAATAAATTACTTTCTTATATTTTAAATTAAAGTTTTTTTTCTGACAAAAAACATATCTGTATTAAAGTATTCAAAGATAAAGTTTATGCATAAATAATATTATATAATACTGAATAATATAAAAATTGTTTAAAGCATGTAATTAATTGATTAATTTATTCAATATAAATAAAATAGTTATATCGGAAATAAAAAAAGAAATAGTGTATGTTTGAGTGGAAGCAAAGGTCCGTCTGAAGCAGTGCCAGCCGAGCACTATCATTATTCTTCTTGTGTGTACTGTACCGAGATTTTTATTAAATTTAATAATTGAAATATATTTAATTTCTACCGTGGCAGTGGCACAAGATATTTTTTACGCCTTCCAACTAATAGACAATTGACACGTATTTTGTGCCCATCCTACCCCGCCGCAAGCCAGCCACAAAAAAATAGGCAACTCATGCGTTTTCGCTGCACGCGCCACTCAAACGAGTGTTGCGTTGAATTACTTAATTTCAACATGAAATCGAAATAATAAAAAAAAGTGACACATGGCGAAGTGCGCGTTGCTGATATCATATTCCACCAGACAAGGACGTCTGTGCCATGTAGGCACCGCAAGAACCGAAGCCCGTGACCGTCCGATCTCAATCATCCAACGGCCAAGATCGAAAGAACAGCATCATCGCGAAATCCTAGCCGCCCGCTACTGCTCCAGAGGGTGAAAGTGAAGCGCTAATGTTTTTTCTCTCTCTCTCTTTATATATAAAAATAAAAAAGGAAAGATAAGATGAGCTGATAATAATATTAAATTAAATAATAATATAATAAAAAAAAGGAGAGAAAAAGATGGGGAAGTGAAGTTTGTTGAGAAGGAAAAGCAAAGTGATTGAAAAGCGAAAAGAAAGGAAGAAGGGAAGTGGGAGCATTTGTTTTGTTGTGCAGAAAACAGCACCACTCCTTTCGGTGTCAAAGGAATCCGAGCCTTTAGCCGCCGCTGGTGCTGTGATTCCGGTGACGCATCCAATTCTCTCGCATAATTTACGTACTTATTTTTCGCCGATTTTGGTTACATGAAATCCCAAACTCAAAATGGACCGAACCAGAAGATCATCCTCATCCATGCCTCCCAATGCCTTCCCTAGACGCCGTCACCCTACTATTTCTCTCCGAGGCTCTTTTCGTACGATTTTTTTTTTCCTTTTCATTTTCCCTTAATTTTCATCATGTTTTATCTTATTTGCGTTTGTTTGACAGAGGAAGGAGCGGTGGAGTTGCAAGAGACGGTGAGGTTAAAGGCCAATAAGAGGGATAGGGATTGGTCAAAGAGGAAGAAAGGCTCTAACTCCCACAGTACCGAAGAAGAGAGTGTGGGAAATGAAAGCCACGAAATTCAAGACTCGCGCGTGCTTTCTCCCAATACTGCTTCGTCCGCATCCGATCAAAACCGTCGGGGGAGGACCTCTACTTCCTCTCCCTTACGGCCGTGGAACATAACCGATGAAGTAATCGGTGCCACTGTCCCAAGGAGGACTCGTTCAGGTGCCAACAGAAACTGCATATTTAGAATTCCCTCGTTTTTGTTGTCTCCTTCTTTCTCCCTGATTTTTGTTTTTCTGCAGTTTCTGTGAAAAGGCCGCATCACCATTTGGTCGAAGAACAGAGTGCTGAAGCTCCATCGCCTTCCTCTTCTAATGTTTCTCCTCCCAAGAAGATGGTCTTAGTTACCTTCGGTTCCTCTTCTCATTTGTTTTTTCTTTTCGATGTTTCTCTCCCGAAAAAGAAAATGAGCCAATGAGTTTTGTTGCAGAAATCGATTGGGATTCCGCAGAGCGCTACCCAGGAAGACATCGAGATTGAGATAGCAGAGCTTCTCTACGGTTTAAGAACTTCCCAGAACCACGACTTTTCTTCTTCGCAAAAGCTAGAAGCAAGCGATTCGCGTCCTCCGGGGAGCGCTACTTCTTCGTCTTACCCTTCCCTTGATGCTGGTGGGTTTACTTTTCGGATCAGATCGTGGAATTTCTCTCATGTATTTTATGGCTTCCCTTTCTCTTTTTTTCTGATCCTTTTTCTGTTGGCATTTTTGTTTACCAGAGAAGAAGAGGGTGGAAGAGTACAGTTTTTCCACTCTAGCACCGAACAGTTCAACTGCCGAGTCGGTCAGAATCGAAAGCGAGCAACCTGCGAAAACGGAGAAAACTTCGCCCGAATCACCTAGGATGTCGGGTTGTCGTGGAATTGAGTCATCTAAGGGGCCGAAAGAGGGCATTGAGGGACTCAATTTGAATTTGGATGGTGGATGTGGCGATACTGCAGATGGAAGATCAGAATCCAAGTTGGGTGTTGATAAACACGATTCTGCTTCTACAAGAGTGTTAGTGTTTTAAAAAAACAAGAAAACTGCTTTGTCTTCTCTTGTTATTTGATTTACTTATTGGGGTGACCCTTTTTTCTTGTTGCTGAATTTTACTAGGATGTCTGTTGTTTCCGGGGGCAACGGCCAGCACAAGTTTGAGATTGATCTGATGGTGAGGATCCTTCTTCCTTGCATTTCTCTTGGTTTCTGCTGTCAAATCTCTAAAGAATAATTCCTTTTCCAATTATAGGCTCTTCCGCCTATGACCTTATCTCCTGAAAGGGATAGCTTTTCGATGGGTGAAGATGGTGTCAAGGTAGAAAGTATCGTTGACCAAGACAAAACTCTGGGAGGAATTGAGGAGGTGGAGATAAAAGATTTGGATCAGCTGAATAAACATAATGACCTAGCAATGAACCATGAATTGAATAGGAAGGATAGGAATAAGGAACAACCTACCACTACATCGACAAATCCCAACGTGGAGAAAACTGGTAACTTGACATTTTTTTTTCTTCCATTACTTTTGTGGATAGAATTAATTATTCAGTACCACCTGCCAATTCTGCTTTTGGCTCATTTTTTGAATAGAGGTCTCTGACGCTTCTTCTTTACTTCTTCAGTTCAATCTAGTTCAATGCCTTTGTCAACAGCTGTATCAGAAAGGCCTAGCAGTCTCTCTTCTCTTGGGTACCAGAGCAGCGTTTATATCCTCTGGATTTTTTTTTTCATTTTAATCTATATCTGATTTTACTTAATGTTTGGTCATGTGAATATTGTGAATTTGCTTCGCTAAGACCCGTAACTATGATTGGCAGATACATGCCGCCCTTGGACGCAGTGGTGAAGACGGATATAACCACAAGATCGTCAACAGCCCCACAGGTAATGTAATTTCTCACTAAACTGGTTTTTGTTGCTCTTCTTTAACTCCTTTATTCTCACCAGTGTCAATCTTCTTCAATCCTGCGTATAATATGGATCTGTATCATGAATATTTCCTCCATAATTTGCACTTGCAGCATGCAAATTTTGTTGTCTCACAACCTCGACCGAAGAGATGTGCAACCCATCATTACATTGCTCGTAACATCTTTGTGCACCAGCAGTGTGCAATGGTCAATACCTTTTTCCCATTAACTATGGGCTCCGGTCCTGTGTGTGACGCAAAGCACAACAATGCCAATCAACTGCACTCTGCTGAAAGTGTGGTTGTCGGGAAACAATCTCATAAACACTCGCCAGGCCCAAACCAAAATGCTGCACAAGAGAAAGGATGGGCTGCGACAAGTGATTGTAGTCTTGCTGCAGTTAGAAGTTCTGGTCCTGCCAACCCAATGGATTCAACACAAATGAAGCGGCTAGTGCTTCACCAAGGTCCACATTCAGGGTCTGCTAATGTAGTGGTATGATCCTGTCGTCTAATAGCTTCTATACAGTTCAGTAATAGGATGCCACCTATTTTTTTTTATTCCATTCATGAATATTATTTTGGAAAGTCATTTGCTTTAATTTTAAATGTAGCATGGTCCTGCTTTCCTCTTTCCTCTGGGTCAGCATCAAGCATCCGTAATAACAGGTACTAGTCAGGCAGGTGGTGTGAGCTCCACCAGCAGTGCTTCCTCATCTAACAAATTCCACAGTGCACCTGGATCGGCTGGTACCTCAACAATGCCTGCAGTTGCTGCTGCAATGAGCTTTAGCTACCCAAATTTGTCAGCCAATGATGCTCCATATATGAGAGTAGTTCAAAATAGTGGGTATCCGTTCTCATTTTCAACTCATCTTGAAGCATCTGCTGCTATCAGAGGTGCAAGCCCTGCACAATCACCGCCTATGCTCAATGCGCCTTTGTACTCTTCTCATATGTTTCCCCCTCTTCAGTATCCACAGCAGCATCCGCACTCCCAACCACTGGTACAACCAAGTTATCTTAATGCAAGCACTTCAAGTGCTTCATCATCATCTCATAAGCAGTCACAGGGAACACAAGTTAACAGCAACAGTGTTCTGACATCCACGACTATGCAACTACAGCAGTCACAAAAGCATCACACCTCCCTGTCTCATCCTCGCAAGCACGAGACTGGGATGGCTGGGGAAAATGCTACATCTGTCGCTAGTGGAACAGCTTACTCACAAAAGAAGGCATTTGGGCAGAACTTCACGATTCCAGTTCAGCCACTGAGCCATTCGTTCACGCCATCTACAACATCAGATAGTCTTGGTGGCAACAGTGGAAATTTTGGTGACAAGCAGCAACAGCAACAGGCTTTGAAGGGGGGAGTTGAGCAAATACCATCTCAAGCATTTGCATTATCATTTGCTGCTTATAATGGGACCAGTCTTCCTTCAAATCTTAACTTCTCAACCATGACACCAAATCCAGTGATATTTCAAAGCCTGCCTGATATTGCATGGCCAGGATATCAAGCTGCAAGTACATCTCATACGACCCAGCAGAAGATGTATTCTATTACCGAAGGGAAGAGTGGAGGGAATTCTTCCCACCGAGATGATGAAAAGAAAGCCACTTCTGGGAAGCCGTCAACCAATGGACCAATGACCCTTGTTTTTGACAATTCATCCAACAATCTTAACTTCGTTTCATCTCCTATGACTGGAAACTGGCCTAGTCGTTCCATCACTTCAACTGCAACAACCACAAGTTTTCCTCTTTCTAGTATAGTTTCAACTTCTCAACCGCCACCACAGGTGCTTCATCTTCAGCAGCAACCTGCTGTGGCTACTCGATATAAAGCATCGTCAACTAATGCTGCTGCTACTACAAAAATTTTAAACTGTCCCCCGGTTTATTCACAAACTCAAACTCTGTCCAAAAATTCTAACCAAACGTCTCAGTCAAAGAATTTAGGAAGAACAACTCCGGATTCTCAGGTGCATAACAATATTATAACATCTACCACCCCAACTCAGCAGAGTTTTTCTCATGAACAAGGAAGAGCTATAAAGGGTCATACGCAAATATCTTTTGGGGGAAATTTCATATCTTCCTTGCCACTACAAGGGCAGCAGCTATTGAATAACAGCCAGCATCTGAGTACAACAGTTGCAGGGACTCCACCTAGTGTGGGCAACTTGACAAATTCCCAGGGGAGCAAAGTTAGTTCAGCAATGAACACTTCGCAGCTGCAACAAACTGAGAATTCATCTTCTGGGACTGGCCAAAAATCTTCCCCAGTTTGTGGGAGAAATGTCCCATCGATCTTGAGCTCGTGCCCCAGCCACCTATCTGAACTGAAGTATTAGAAATCAATCAGTGCACTCCATCAAAGACAAAAAAGGGAATTCTCTGCAATCCCACTCTTTTCAGCACATGGAGGTCCTTGCTGCTACTGGTTCTTTTTCAAAATGCACTGTGTTATCTTAATTGTGGTTAAGCACACCCGTGTATATATCTTGCAGTATAAAAAGCTCACGCCTCGAGCAATTTCCAATGAAGATTGAGGACAAACTTTTGGTTTGGCAGCTTATGTGATTATATTCCTTATGGGGAGGTACGGATGCTCTGGGGTGATGGAATATTTATTATCCTGCGGTTCTGTTTTTTTGTAGAGGTGACAATAATATAGGTTGAAGTGAAAGAGAAATCTGATGTGGGCACCCCAATCTGATGATAATATTCAACGTCGTGACAGAACAGGTGCCGCCACTTTTGCTGGTGAGTGATGGATAATGAAAGGAAGTGGGGATACGTTGGGCCTACAATTTTGAAATCGAAGTAGGGATTACTATCTTATACTA
This sequence comes from Abrus precatorius, assembly GCF_003935025.1. Lineage (NCBI taxonomy): Eukaryota > Viridiplantae > Streptophyta > Magnoliopsida > Fabales > Fabaceae > Abrus > Abrus precatorius. The sequence continues at coordinate 8,902,462 of NW_020874373.1, read as the reverse complement.
CTGACTAGACGCCTATTGCATGTTCACGTGGTCTTATTATTTGACGCGTTAGACGCAATTCTGACATGTAGATAAATCATATCATTATGTGTTTTTTTTGTCCCTATAGCAAGAAGTGTACTTCAAAAATAAAATCATTTTTTATAAAAAAAGTCTTTGGTTTTTGCTTTCCCTTTTGTTATCATGTTTTTGGTAGATTGGAGTGGCGGTGATTGGAAATTTGGAAGAATGGTAGCAACTAGCATGCCGGACCCAGAATTTCGGAAACAGTAATATCTATATATTTATAATTCCGGAATCGGGTTAGTAGTCTTTGGTTTCCGACTGTGGACTGATAAGTGGAAACCACGATGATTTTTGGGTTCTAAACCTCTGCAATTTCATTTTACTGTCGACCTGAAAAGGAAAATTCATTTTAAGAAATTGGCTTTTTAAAAAAATCTCTTTAACCCATTCATTAACTTTTAAAGGCGATTGAAGAGCTTATAAATTTGATATTAATTATGACACCTAATCTTTTAAGTATTTTCTGCTTGTCTCTTTATTTTAACGGATAAAATAATATTTTTTAGCTTTAATAATATTTCTGGTCTATTTATTATGATTAATGTAGGATTTTAGACCTCCGAATTTTTATTTAAATTTAGCGTCATAATTTCTTTACTTGTTACAATGAAGTTCTTTTATCATTTTATTTTCTGTGGCTCGTTTTTATTCTCAAATTTTTTGTCAATTGAATTATTTTAAACCCTCTTTTAGGTAAAATCGACCAACCAAAATATATTTTATCCAAAGAATAAAAAAAAAACTTTTTTAAAACTTTGATTTTACATTTAAAATCTTTAAAATTTTATAAAGTTTTAATTTCTGAACCTCTTAAAACCTCGCTGTTGGGTTTTAATTTCGTGCTGGGTTATTTTACAATGGGGTGTTGACCATGTTTTGCGGTGGGAATAACTTCAGCATTTTTTTAACGAACGGCGAGACATACAAGATGGAAATTATACTTTGCTATCAGATCTCGTCTCGTTACAATGATTTGTGCTTTTCTCTCGTTACTATGATGTTTATGTCAATAAGAATTTCAACAAATTAGAAATAGGGTGAAAATATGCAAACTTAGCGAAGCTAAGGCTGTGCTATTTATAAAAGAATAAAATTTTTGTAAAATATTATAAGTATTTTCAATATTATTCTTTAATTAATAATATTGGAGTTTTTCCTCATTAACATATAAAAATATAATAATATTAAATATAATATTTTGTTAAATAAAACTTTAATTTTAATGAATAAATAATACAAACGACGTCTAAAGAATAACCTAAGTTTTCTCCTTCGTAAAATAGGGGATGCAAGTGTCACAGCTACGACACAAGCTAGTATTTGCAATCACCTAACTACTGGTTAGATAAAAAAAAGCCTTAATGGGAGGGATAAAAAATTCTGTATTTTTATTTTTGGGTCAAAATATTCTTGAACAGAGGCATGATCATTGTGACTTGAGTAAAGTTTGGGCTTTAGGTCGGATAGGCTATACCTACTTTTGGACACCTAAATATTGGGTTTGCAATGCAGTTTGACCTAAACGGCAAATTGGATCTAAAAAGCACATTCTCATAACTTAATATTATTAACTCAGACAAAAAAAATTATTCGTATTAGTTATATTTAAAACTTTAATTTTATTCATTCTTGTAATTAATTTACTTTAATAATAATATTATTAATTATTTTATATAAATACTTGATTATGACAATTTAAATTAATATTAATTGATTGGTATCTATTAAACATAAATCGATCATTTTGACCCTTTTTTTTTTTTTTTTAAGTTTGGTGCTGAAAATAATAAGAGAAATTATTTGTCACATGTAAGTAGGGATATAAAAAATCAGGTTATTTGATAAGAGCTTATAATTTAACTTTTTTAAAGTTTAGTTCAATTTGATTTATTTAAGTAATAAGTTTAATTTAGACATTTTAAAAGATTTAATTAATTAGATATGTTAGGTTTGAACTTAAAAAAAATATTATTAGATCTATTATAATAATCTATTTAAAATTTATAATAATATATTAAATAATTTTATATAAAATTATAATATAATATTATATTAAATAAATTAAATTTTAAAATAAATAAAATTTTAAATTAAAAATTTTAATCTTTTTTATTAGAACTGAAAAGTATATTTAAAACATATCTTATAAGACAAAGAGTTATATTTGCTAGAATATTTTGTATTATTATTGTTTAATCTATCTTTTATAAATATATATGATTACATCTATTCTTAGCTCGTCTCATTCATCATTTTTTTTGTATATTTATTTAAATTATATATAATTTTCTTCTTTTTTTTTTTTACTTTTTTTCCTATTTTTATGTTAACAAAAAGTTTTCTCTAATTGAAAACAATAAAATAATTTTATTTACTCTTGTCGCACTTATACTTATAAATAATCAACTATAATTAAATTTAATTAATAATATATTTATAAATATTTTTAATGAACTATTAAAAATCTCAATATAAAATAAATCATTAAATATGCAAACTTTTAAGAAAGTAAGTTAAGCTTAATAAAAGTTTGTGATAAATAATAGGTTAGACTTAAAAAAAAAAAATTACAAGATGAAAAATAGTTAATACCATTATTAATGAGTGTTTCATGTTTTAATTGAAACAGAATTTTAAATATAAATATAGATATATAAAATACACTTTCTTTTCGTATGAAATACAAATATGTCACTAACCTTTTTTTATTATTATAAAATATATTATTTAGTCTATTTGACTTTATATTATTAAAAAAAATCTTTAAAAGTTTTTGAAATGTTTTTTAATTTAATATTCATGTATTATTATATTATTTTAACTTTTACTAATTTATTTTTTATCTTTAGTCTAAATTTTATTTGCATGACTATTTTTATGCTCCACCTTTCTTTTTGAAGGTACTGAAACAAGGTATTCCTGTACCTTTTTGTTAACAGTAAATTTTTTTAGTTTTTTTTTTTATTTGATATAAACCTTTAGAAACTTTAAAATAAAAATAAGCGTTTATTCTTCTTTAAAAATACATTAAACTTATTGAATTTCTTAAAAGTATAATAAAAAATAAATATAAATTGAATGATTTATTTATTTATTAATTTTTTTGAAAATTTAAATTTGTAGCCATTTTATTTATATATTTTTAATTAAGTATTAACACATTATGTAAGAATCTTTATTTTTTTAAAATATATTTTGTTATGATAGGTTTTGCAAAAATTAATAGGAATAGAAAATAAAAAAAATTGATAACTTAACACGTGCGACAATTTTATCTTTTAGAATTTATTCGTCACACATGATATATTCTAATAATATAAAAATTCTCTAGAATAAACCTAAGTGACAAGACTAGAGAAAAATCATACCTTATTAACATAGTATGTTATATTAAATGGATTTAACTATGATACCAAAACACTTTTTTTTTTTTATATTAATGGCCTATCAATCACATTATACTTTTCATTTTTTTTTATTATTTACGTTATTTGTTCTAATAGGTTATGCACTTACTGATAATTTATAAGTACTTTAAATATCATACTACATTGTATACAAATAGTCTTATTTGATACTCATACAGATGACTTTATTTCATTGAATCTATATTGTACTTTATAAAGTACACTACTCATGCTACAATCTGTCATACAAATCTGCAGTATGTATGTTCTTTCTCTTGCTGACTTTGGTCATGCATGTACTGGTCATCTGCTTCTTCCCGTTGGACATTCATTTGATGGTTTTTCTCCTCCGGTGAACCATTAAAGGAGGGAGTTCAGATGTGTTAGTGATGGTCGATATAGATTATCTGGTGGTGGCATAGATCTGCTTGTATCAGTAGAATTTATTCAAGTCATAACTTCAACATCTGACATGAAAAGTGGACTGAAAGATATATGTCGTGCAATATCACTATGTTGTATAGGACTGGGAGTAAGAAAAGAATTTGACATAAACTGATGACCAAGGCTTGCCATAAAATGATGGCTAGGGGTCATGCATGGTTGGCTAGGACCTGACAAAAACTGGTGCTGAGAAGGACTAGCCATGTACTGTTGTTAGCTGGGTCCTAACATGAAGTGGTGATTGGGGTATGTGGGTGGCAGGTGATATATGTAGTGTGAGGTATGTTGTACAATTGGATTTGCATCAGGTTTTACATCGTGTTGGGAGGTCGGCTGGTATATGCGCCTCATCACGGTACTGACATCTACTAGCACATGTATCTGCACACAAACGACGCATGAAAGAGCGTCTATTTGGAACATCATTAATGTGTGTTATGTCAGGTGTTGGGGGGCATGTAGTGGTACACTATCAGGTAAGTCCCTAAGCTCTGCATCCTGTGGGGCTCCATGCAACGACAAAAATCTATTAGGGACTGAAAAGTACCACTGAAAGTACTTGACAGAGGGACGATTATCATTAGTTAGAGGATATGGAACTCATCGGTCCCTACGTGGCTCCCATGCAGCATGCCATGCCACATAATAATCAGGCCACCATATATCTAGATCACATCTCCTATCTTTAGCGTGCAACTAACCAATATTTATTGGGCTGATTGGTATGTGTTGTGCTCTACCAAATTGTTAAATTACACAATTAACAGGGTACCACTCAATCACAGTAAATTGTATAAGAGTAGTCACAGATGTCCAAACATCAGCCTCATCATACACGAAGGGAGGTGTAATGTTCCTGACCTTATTGTTACGGTAGAGCGTCCACCTAAACTGAAATAATAAATAACAAATATTAGACCAAAAATATAATTATTTAAAACAGAATTTAGTAACATACACCCTGATTGAACTTACCTCAGTAATGCCAATTGAATCAATAATCCTCATATATTGCAATAACTTATCTGTATCTGATCTCGTCGATGACCTCTAACTTTTCCACCTAAAATAGACATAATTAGTTTTTACTTGCAAATTTAACATATATAAATAATAAAAAATAATATATTGATAAATATATGTACCTCAATGCTAATGAAAAAAAATGAGAGGATGATTGTGCCTAGTGGCTAACTGAGGTATTCTATACCATGCCCAAGATTGTAAAAGAGGCAAACAACCTGCAATTTCAGTAATATTATATTTCACCGCATGACAAAGCTCACGATAAAGGGATGCTAGAATAACAAAACCTCAACTATAGTTTGAAATCTCAGTAAAATCAGTTAAAAGAGGTAGTCACTTCGTATGAACCCTAAATCATGATTTATCTGGAAACAATACCTACCAAATATCACCATTATGTACGTTCTAGTGTAACGGATAATAGTCTGTCCATCAGCATTGTAAGATAATGCTCCAAATATATCTATGAACCACTATAAATTTACATAAAATTATTTTTTATTACTCTCATCATGAACTACATCAAGTAAATCTTTACACAATATTCATATATTTCAATCATAAAATTTCTCCCACACTCCAATGTAACCACTCACAGGGACCCCATCTACATGTAAGCCTAACTTAAACATAACATCCTCCAAAGTGATCATACATTCTCCATATGGAAGATGAAATGTGTGTGACTTAGGTCTCTAACATTCTACAAGTGTACTTATGAGTGTCTTATCATAATCAAATACTGGGACCATCTGTGCAACATTCCAAAAACCAGTCTCCCTAAGAAATGGTTCTATTCTTGAATTTGAAACGACCATTATATTATAACGTTTACTTTTTAAAATACGAGATTCTTATATAATAACAAAATAATATATACAAAATTATTATAAATTATAAATTACTACAACATAAAACTAATTTATTATAATAATTAAAAATATATAATAGAATTTTAATTTACATTCCTTAGTATAATGGTTATAATTATAACAAATAATTAAATTTAATTTACAATGTAATAATTATTTACACATCTTTCTAAATAATAATTACACAATCAATAATACATTAAATTAAATACAAAAATAATTAATTATAATTTAACTAAATATATTTAAAAATTAATTTACCTGTGTGTTAAGTTTGCTTGCAATATGATCAACTAAATTAAGCCGATATAGATTGTTATCCATTTTCGTTCGCTGTATCTGCTTTTCTCCTATCTCACTTTCTCTAGTCTCTGTTCTCTATGGTGGTAAGAGGTTGAATGATATATATGAAATAGTCGATTATACTCGTCCCCAGAATCACACTAAAGTCGATTTTAATTGAATTCCCTTTACCATGCAAGTCGATTATAATCGACATACTTCTAGGGAACCAGAAGTAATTTATCATAATAATTAAAAATATATAATAGAATTTTAATTTACATTCCTTAGTATAATAATTATAATTATAACAAACAATTTAATTTAATTTACAATATAATAATTATTTACATATCTTTCTAAATAATAATTACACAATCAATAATACATTAAATTAAATATAAAAATAACTAATTATAATTTAACTAAATATATTTAAAAATTAATTTACCTATGTGTTAGGTTTACTTGCAATATGATCAATAAAATTAAGCCGATATAGATCGTTATCTATTTTTGTCCACTGTATCTGCTTTTCTTTGATCTCAGTTTCTCTAGTATCTGTTTTTTGTGGTGGTAAGAGGTTGAACGATATATATGAAGTAGTCGATTATACTCGTCTCTAGAATCACACTGAAGTCGATTATAATCAACATATTTCTAAGAAAATAAAAATCAACAAATGGAAGTCGATTTAAATCAACTTCTTTGAAGCATGAAAGTCGACTATAATCGTTTTCTTTGCAACAAAAAAGTAAACTTTAATCGACCTTAATATATTAGATTTAGGACATTTATATATAATTTTTTTTTTGAAGACACATGCATAATTTTATATTTAAAATATTTTATTTATGTAAAAAAGCCCAATGATTGTATTACTGTAATTTTATCTCACATAATTTTGCATGTAACCTTTTCATCTAATAACTACTTTAAAAAATCATGCAAAATGCAGAAGTTTATTTCATAAGAATTATATGCTAAGATATTATTTTTCTAAATGAAAAAGTCTTAGAAATTACTAACTATAGTTGTCATAAATTTGGTCTTAGTGTTCACGTAAGATTTACTTGAGTAACTTTTAAATGCTAAATTCTTACCAAAGATAAAAATAAATTAACTTATAAATTTATTTTCACTTGAATAAAATCTAATTTGTCGGACTATTAATATAGTAAAAAAATTTACTATATATAATACCATATAGTTTCATGATTCATAGTTGATGGCGCCTTTCTCATATTACTTGGAATAAAATGTCGCACGATAATAAACTTTGAAGGGTGGGAAAAAATATAATATTTTAGTAAAATAAATCTTCACAAATAACTGTACTCTTACAATATATGCACATAAATTTTTTTGGTCAAAAGCAAGTTCAAGAATAAAAATAGATCACTATAAAAATAATTGAATTTTTTTAAAATAGATAATAATTAACTTTCTGATATAAACACTATAAGAACTACAAGAATTTAGTGTCGATTCATTAATTGATGGTTATCAATAATCGTTAAAAAATAACATTTAGCATCAATTTTAACAACTATTAATAGAAATAAATGGTTTAACATTAATTTGAGATAACTATTAATAAAAATAAAAAATTTAACGTTAATTTAATATAAATGTAGACAAAAATATAAAATTTAATGTCAATTTTATGTAATTGTTGGAAAATATAATAATTTAAACGTTTCCAACACTTGATAGATCTGAGATCAGTGATCAAGGTAATGACATCACTCGAAATAGATGCTTTGTTTATTTTAGATATATAACGATTCTTAAGGCTTAAAATCTCTAGTTAAATTTTTTCTGTCTTTGTCTCTCTGGTTTAACATAGTTTAGTGATTTCTCTCTCCAATTGACAGGCTTTCAACTTCTTTTTTGGGACTATCATTCATCTGCGAGTCTTCACTACCAAAATCTAAGCAAGGAACCATCACTTGAGTATTAAAATTTTCAACAATCATTTGATTCCATTGAGGATGAACTTCATAAGAGTCTGGAGTGAAACCAGACTCATCTTCCACTTTTGGGGAGAAACTAATAGTTATAGATTGAAATTTAATATTTGTTACGTATTTAATTTCTAATATTTAAATTTCAAAATTTAGAATTATTACTAAATAATTACTGCAAGGTTTGTATCATGGTTTTCTTTTAGAAAGAACAATTAGAGACAAATAAAACTGTTATTAATTGTAAATTTTTTAACTGCCATTAATAAGTGATTTTTTTTGGCAATGAAATAAACTAATTACCATGTATATATCACTAAATAAACTTATGTTTAAAGTCATTTAGCATAATAAGTTTTGCATGGCTATAATTGCATTTACAAGATATTTTCCAACAAAATTTAGAAGCCAAACGGTTCTCACTTTTCTGAGTGAAATAGCTCAACAGCAATAGAAAATAAATTTGAAAAAAAAATATAAAAACATGTCAAGTAGAAAAGTATGTTGTGTGTATAGATAGTATTCACCGCATGAATTCATTCTTAATTTTACGTAAAAACATCAATCATGCTAAGACTCATGACACAACATTTTCATTCAAATATTTTCTTATTCTTTTCTATAGCCATTGCACGAGCCAATTGTGGTAGAATCCATCACTGTCACCAGAGAACCATCACTATACCTGCAACAGTTCCTTCGCATGATGTTGAAACCAGATCTAAAGTGCCATTGCTTGTTCTCGACCTCTTCAGCTAAGGTCGACGTGCAAGACTTTTCTACTTCAAACGGATTAATAGTAGCTGCCAATAAATTCAGTGTCCCAGAAAATTCTTTAAGACATTGAAATGGATACAAATATATTCAGTGCCATAGAAAATTCTTCAAATTATTGTAGAAATTAATAGAAACTGATAACTTGAGGCATGTGACAACAATGTCCTCAAAGAATATTCCTAGCACATAATTTATTTTAATAATGTGAAAAATCTCTGATACAATTAGCTCTTTTGGGAAGAACACAAATGATGAGAACAGATAGAAAATGTAATTTCTTAAACCAATGTAATAAAGATAGCGGATAGTAGATGAGGGAGAAAATGTGTGTTACTAGACTAGAGAGGAATGATATATACTGCTTCGAAGAAGAAGGAATATTTACCTATTATATTAAATAAGGTTTAACTAAGTAAAACTAGTAGATTAAAATATCCCATAAAAGAAAAAAATTAGACTAAGTAAAAAATTTCTATTATTTTAAAATATTTTATCTACATAGAGTCATGCCACTCTTCTTTCTATCATCGCCCCTCACACATACCATAAAACGCATCTCCCTCATTAGCACACGCAAAGGCACATTCACTCTATCAGTTTATTGGCACAAAGCACTCACAATATACAAACATCACACATAATTCTTAAACTAAATTAATAGAGTCCCAATACTAGCATTTCTTTTCTTGACACTCAGTAGAAGAGCGCACACATCACATTCACTCTTTACTGGCATAGACTCGCCACTAATTCCCATGAAAGAACACGAATATTAAAGAGAAAAATAGTAAGTGAAGATTATAAATAAAGTTGGATGTTGTATTTTTGTTTTACTCTTTTCTCACGTGGAAAAAATCCAAATATGTTATTTATTAAATTAATTAATTATTATTATGAGTATTTTTAGTATGATTTATTTATTTTCATTTATTTAAATGAGTACTTTTTTAATATATTTTATTTATATTTATTCAAATAATATTTTTTATTAACATAAAGAAAATAACCCTAAAATATGTGACTGTTATTGTGTCTAGACTTAGTCGTCTCCATGGAAAGTCCTGGATACATGCTGCCAAACTCTCAATAATTTTTAACTATCAAACACATTGACACCGAGCATGAAACGTGATAAATGCAAAGAACAAAACTCTTTAAGCGATTCATTCATAAATTAAGATAAAGGGTTGGTAGAGATTAGAGAATGAGAGATAGAACAATCCAGAACCTACGATTTTAAGAATTGGACACCAAGTATGACAGAGTATCTGGTTATTTTAAAAATTTAAATTTTTAAATTCAATTTGTTATGGTTATAGATTGAGCCAATAAATCCAAATTTTTTGCCCACCCTACTTTTTATAACAAAACATTAAGAGAGGAAAAAAAAGAACTCATTGTTATTTTTTTACATCAACATATTATCATTTTTGAAATAAAATACTTTCTTTTAAAATATGATTCAAAAAAATTTATTTTGAGTTCATTATTATATTATTATACATGTAAGATCAAAATTTACCCATGTTAATAAAAATTCAAATTTTTATTATTTTCTTTTTAAACTTTAGATAGCAAAATAAATATTTGAATTACAACTCAGTGAGACCAAATGTCATATTTAGAAAAATGATACTTTTAATAAATTTTTTATCAAAAATAATTTTTTATTAATCTAATTATTATTTTTCATATAAAATTTTAGACACTTTAAATAAATTCACATAATTCAATAGTAACTATTTATTTATATTTTAAATAAAAAATAATTTATGTAATTAAGTATTAATTAATATTAAAATTATGTAAGATTTTTAAACGTTATCTACTTTATAAGAAATTTTAATCCAATGATTAGATTGAAAAATTCACTTTTAATAAAAAATTATTGGAAGATTCATTTTCTTATTGTTAGCACTTTGATGTCATTTGATGCCAATCTTAAATACTTCATGATTGCTGCAATTTTAATTGCAATAATAGAAGAGAGGAGAGAAAAAGAAAGAAAAAAGAAACAGGAAAAAAAAAGAAAAAATATTTTTTTATTTGGTCTATAAGGAAAGAGAGAATCTTTATTAAAATTACCCTTCAAATAATAAATAAATGATAACATAAATATTTTTACAATTTATGTAATGTATAAATCATAACCTATTGTCAATTATAAACTATTCAATAGTATATTAAGTAATAAAATTCATATTAAAAAATGAAGTATAAAATTAGAGAATAAATTTATTTTAAATTTTGTTTCACATTATTAAATTAAAAAAATTTAATGGTACTTCTCACAAAACTTCTAAATTTGAGAGAATATTGTATATCCTTTTAGAATGAAAGTTGTAATTCTTTTAATATTTTAAAAATTAAAAAATATTTATATTTTTAAATTAAATCATTAATTTTATTATTTATTAATATAAAATTAATAGTCATAATTGATGAGAATATAAAATATCTTCTATTTTATAGAACATCATAAAATTTACCAAAAGTAAATAAAGGGTCAAATTGCAATAAAAAAGCAATTTCTCTAATCACACTTTAAAAAAACAATAATATGTAATTAGCAAATTACCAAAACGAGCAAGGTATTATTTGAAGGAGAGGTATTAACTGATCACAAAAGGCTCCTCGAAAGACTCCCTGAAAAAAACAAACTAAAAAGTATGAAAGCGAAATAAATTAAAATTAGATACAAAAATGTTTTAACAATTAATAAAATAAAGTTTACGATAGAAATCTTAACATTTCAAATAAATAAGAAATTAAATTTTAATAACTTTTAAAGAACTTATCATAAATAATATTACTTTTATAAGAAAAAAATAACTTAACTTTATTTAAATCAATAAATTATATTTAAATAATACTTTCAGTATTTTAATTTCAACAAATTAATTAACATTATAAATTGTTTTTTATTCTTTTAAAAGTATTCTAATTTAGACCAATAAATATATGTATATTACTTTTTTTCTTATTTTTAAAGATGAAAAAGATAATAAAAATTGTCGTACTTTTAGTTTAAAAAATAAACATTTTTATTTTCTATAACCAATTCTAGTGAGTTGGGTTTTACTATCTGTTTTAATTTTTTTAATTAGCCAAATGAATTCCGAAATAAGTTTAATTTCGATTAAAAATAATAAATTAAATCTGGGAAACATCAACGAGAGAAAGAGGGGGGAAACTTCTAAGTAGACAACGTAACAGTTTTTTTTTTAAAAAAAAAAACTTCAAAATTGAATTTCCCCAAAATTACTAAATATGTCTTTTTAGCAATATAAATATATACACGGAAAAAATCAAATTACATTTTATACGTTACCCTCATTCTTCCACAAATATTAACTTATATAAAATATAAATTTTATTAATTTAACTATTAAATTATAATTATTATATCATTTTAATCATTTATTTTAAATTTTATCAAAATTAATTAAATATAAAAATATATTAAAGAATATTTATTTTATATATTGTAAAAATACATATTATGTTAATTTGATGTAAATAAATAAGATATTAAATAATTTTTAATTGATCTAAAACTTTGTAGATATGATATATATTATTAAAATGTTTAATATAACGATTAATTTTAAGACTAAATAATTTAATAAATATTATAAGGAAAAAATTATATATATATATATATAATTATTATTATTATTTATGAGTGGTAGATAGAATTTTTTTTAAAATCCCAAAGAATCATTGATGATATTTTGATTATTACTTATTTTGTATTGGTTATATTCAATTTGATTTAAAATTAATTTTTAAATTAATTGGATTTAAATTTTATTATTTATGTTTCTTTATGTGGTGCACTCGTTATTCCTATTTGTTTATTAAAAAAAAAAAAGAAACTTGTCATATTTATCTAATAAAGGCTAACTCAGTAAGTTTGTCAATTAATTTTAATAAAAAATTGAATTTCCTCGTTTGTATAAGTTTTTCTCTTCGTAAACAGATAAATAGAAAAAAGGTAGTATTAATTTATGAGAATATAAAATCTTATACTTTAGAAAGTAAAATTTGTTATCTAGAAAATTAAAATGCTATGCAATAAAATTGAGTTTGATAAAGTGTAAAGAGAACTTTTAGATTTTTGTATTTTTAAATACACAAATTTTAACGATTTATTGTATATTTTAGTATTGTTTTAATATTAATAATATATTAATTTTTTAATACACGTTAGAAGATATATAATAAAAAATTAATAAATAATAATTTTTTATTAAAAATTATAATATTTTATTTTATTAATATATTTAATTAAGTAATATTTTTAAAATTTTAATAAAAATGTACTGTATATAAATAATTAATATATATTTTAAATATACATTAAAAATGTTATTAATATAATTAATATTTTTTAATTATTGATTACTTCATTGATTAAGTAAAACATGACTTTATGTTGAATTCACAGTGAATGTATTGAAGCAAATACCGATATTTCTCAATAAAAATCTTCAATTAAATTATATTGCATTATTTTTTAAGATATTAGAAATATTTAATAATAAAAGATTGAATGAATATTTTAATTTTTTTCTCTAGTAGTATATTTACAATTTTCATCTTTATTTAATTTTGATAAATGGATTTGTTTAGAAATACTAAATTGTAACCGATTTGATTCAAATTCAAATTTTTTATTTTATTTTATTTTGTATTAATTCGTGAGAATGTTGAATTCTGTATTTTAGAAAGTAATATGTTTTGTGTATAAAATTGGATAAACATTTTATTTTTTATCTATATATTTATTTAAAACTTTTATCTTTAATTATGCTTTAGAAATTAAAAACTTTGAAGAATATTAAATAGCGATTAAAAATACTTGTAATAATATTAGTTCAGTAAGTCGTGCAATATATATGAATTTTATTATAGAATAAATATATAAATCATTTAAAAATAAAATTTTATATTTTTATAAATAATATAGAAAATAAAATATTAGTTTGGTATGTCGTGTAATATATATATATATATATATATATATATATTATAGTACTATGCAATGAATTAAAATAATGCTAAAAGTGTTCGAAAGAATTTTAGATTTTTGTATTTTCAATCTCAAATTTTTAATAATTTTTTTATATTTTTTCTGTATATTAATACATAATATAATTATATTTCATAAAACTTATTTATTGCTTCATTGATCAAGAGTTAAATTTTATTTACATATATTCATGTATTTTGTCTTTTTTTCTTTTGGTAATAGTCATTCAATGAACGATTTTTTAGGAATAAAATTTAAGTGTAATATTTACTATTTAAACTATTTTTGAATTTAAATTTAAATTTTACTTTAATAGTTTATATAATAAAATTCAGTACTTCAATATTAAAGATTACATATTATCGAAATAAAATTTTAATTTTATTGAAAAATAGTAACATTAATATCTATAATATTACACTTAAATTTTATCTTTTTTCTTAATATGTGTTATATAATAATAAATTAATAAACGTTTTTTAAAATTATAATATTTATATTATTAATGTATTAAATTATATATATATATATATATATATATATATTTCAATTTAAAATAACAATCATTTCGTGTTATAGGATAAGAATCAAAACATATTTAATAGTCTTGTTGAAAATATTAAATGTTAAATTTAGATGCATAGTTTTGACATTTAAAAAATATTAAATTTATGATTTTTTATTTGTAAAATGAAAAGAATTTTATTGATAGTATTAAATGCTTCGTATTCAATAATTTTATTAGGACATTTATTATCAGATCTCAACATTAAAATATTATAAATCAAACAAACATAAAATATAATTGTCGAGGTAGGTAAAGCATCAGTTACGGAAAATTAGTCAAATTAAGAATCAGAATAACTAAGGGGCCAACACGGCAACACATTTCAATGTATTTAGAAAAGAAGTGAGAAATGTACCAAAAAAGAAAAGGGGTGAGATGTATCTATACAAAATAGTTCAAAATTTTACCAAATTTAGATAAAGATAGTCACAAATTTACAGTGGGAAAATACACGAACCAAAATGGAGGCAGGTGGGTCCAATCCATAGGGTTCTACTCAGTTTGGGTTCACTCTTTGAGTATAAATATACATTGAAATACTTGCTGATTTACTGCACCATATATAGTCCACACTACACAGTGATAACAAAAGGGTTGAGAAGAAGAACCAGTGCACCATGACTACTCACTTGTCCTTCCATCTCACTCACAGCCTTCCTTCTTCAAGTGCAAGACCTGCAGCAAAATCCAGTTATTCCTTCAATTTCTTCCTTCAACCATCTTTTAGTTTATTGTGGGGTATGTCAGTTCTATGCTTTTCTTTAATCATATTTTATATTTTAAATTGATTCTCTTTACTTGGACTCTCTTTTTTTATATATGTTTTCTTTTAAATTATCGAAATATAAAATTTTTAATAAAATTACAGAAATATGAATTTTTAAAAAAAATTGTTAATGGTGATTTTTACTCTCATTCTACAATCAACAATTTATTTATTTTCACACTATCACATTTATTATTTGATTGATTAATTCTTTATATTAGAATGGGAGAAGAGTTAAATGATTTAGCAATTTTTTACGAGGACTAATCATCAATAACAGCTTTTGACTATTTTTTTTATACTTTTTAAATATTTTATTATTATTTAAAAAATTATTATTATCATTTTTTATTTTTTAAAAAATTGCGGTTGATGATTTTTAAAACTCATTACTTTTTCGATTTATAATTTTTTAACTTTTCTACTTATACTAAAAATCATTATTAACGATTTATAAATTTTATATTTCTGTAATTTTTAAAAATGAATAATATATATAATTTTTAAATACCATATATAGAAAGTAATCCGTCTTTACTTTCAATCATTTTCTTAATATTCAAATTTCAAGATGCACAGTTCTGGAAGGATTTAACATTTGAATATTCCTTGTTACAGATCTTGTTCCATTTTCTTTTTGGTCAACTCCTGTCCCATTTTTTAATGCCATCAGGGAGAAAGATATTCCATCTATCTTGTACAGTATCCTAAGGCCCTAATGCCCCCTAACCTATTATCCATTTGGAAGTCAACCTTTTTTATGATGTGAAATGAGTCAAAGTAGCCTCTAATACTGATACTCCATTTGACCGAAAAAACACTCTAATAACTCCATGCATTCATGATCAGAAATATGTATAAGGACAGTGGTTTACATAGTTTAGTAATCTTCATATGAATTTAATTCAACAATAAAAAAATGTCAAAAAACATATTATTATCATCTTTTTTTCATGAAAATTGTAACTATGAAGTTTTTATTTAAAATGAAATATCCTTGACACAGTAAAACTACCAATTCAGCATTTAACAAAATTTTTGAATAAATTGTACTATATATATATATATATATATATATATATATATTTATAATGTGTCTCATTACATATGCATAGTTTTAAGTTAATTTTATTAATTTTTGTTAACCATAAAATCAATTGTACTCATTTGGGCATGGAGAAGGGAGAGGTGGTCACAGAAAAGAAAAATTAAATTATACACAAAAACACAATATCTATTTATCGCTTTACCAATTTTTGAATTAATCCAGTAATTTTATAATAATATGAAAAATGTATTTGAATTAAACTGAAATAAAATGCAGAGCAATATATATAATCCTATATTTATTATTAAAATGTTTTGGTAATTAAGAAAACATGTAGGGGTAGGTTAGAATAGTAAAATAGCTATTAGGCCTGAAATCCGAACACGTACTGATCGAATGTCACTTCAAATTTCAAACAGGTAAATGTCCCCTCCGGATCACCGAAAGCAAACATCTCAAGAACTCTGGTGGATTGCAGCCAATATGGTCTCGGACTCAAGGTGATATGAATTTTAGTTAGTTTATTTTTATATGAGATCCATATTCACATACATTATTATCATTTAATTTAAGTAACCTAGTTAATACTTCTCGTTTTCTATACGCTGTTAAAATCAATATAATTACTCTATTTAGTAAATTATGTTGATGATTTTATTTTTATAGGCAATTATGTTGACGAATTGCCATCCTCTATATGGCTTGAGACAGTAAAGGATGATGATATAAACGAGGAAGCTGCTCACCAGGTGCATGTTTCTCATTTAATCTTGATTTTGTAATTATCACATACTGCCTATGAAGGGTTTGACACCTGATTTTTTACTTACAATCGTAATCTTGAAGGTTTTGGTAACAAACGAGATTCGAAGGAAGATAAATGCTATCAAGTTAATGTTGGATTCCATGGAAGAAGGAGAGATAACCATATCAGCTTATGACACAGCATGGGTTGCTCTAGTAAAAAATGTTAATGATGAAAATTCACCTCAATTCCCATCCTGTCTTGAATGGATTGCCAATAATCAGCTACCCGATGGCTCCTGGGGAGACGTTGAATTATTTGAAGCCCATGACCGACTTATTAACACCTTGGCTTGTGTTGTTGCTTTAAGATCATGGAATATGCATCATGACAAGTGTGAGAAAGGTAAATTTATTATACCTATTTTCTGTTACCTTTATTTTTATTTATTATTTTCTCTCCTCTTTTTCTTTTATCTCTCTTTTCACCGCTCTTTTTAACTATGAATTAATCTTTATTTGTTTTACACATATACAAGAATTTCATCACTTTTTGATGGTTGAGCAAACAATGGTCGATCGGCATTGAGTTAATATGTTTCTATTGTGCTTGTTATACATTCATATGTTACAGGAATTAAATTCTTCAAGGAAAATCTACACAAGCTTCAGGATGAGAATGTAGAGCATATGCCAATCGGGTTTGAAGTTGCTTTTCCTTCTCTCCTCGATTTAGCCGCAAGTTTGAATATTGAAGTGCCAGATGATTCTCCTATCCTGAAACACATTTTTGCAATGAGAGACATAAAGCTCAAAAAGTATACATTCTTGTAACACTAACCTTGGAGACTAAAATAATGTTTACGTAGGCTTTTTCAATTATAATTTAGTTGCATATGAGTCTAATTCTTTTTATTATTTTTTGATCCTATGTAACGTTTTAATTGTCGTGCGCGCGGTGTAGAATACCGAAAGAAGTGATGCACAAGGTGCCCACAACATTGCTCCATAGTTTGGAGGGAATGCCAAATTTGGACTGGAAACAACTTCTTCAGCTGCAGTCCCAAGACGGGTCATTCTTATTCTCTCCATCCTCCACAGCTTATGCTCTTATGATGACCAAAGATGAAAATGCTCTCAAATACCTGGAAAAAACAGTCAAGAGGTTCAATGGGGGAGGTAAAACTGTCTTGATCAATGCTTTTTTCATTATGATATATACAAATTTTGCCCATAATAATTATAAAAGGATAAGAAAACATTTAAGACACATAAATGATGGAGAAAACTTTTAAGTGTTATTTTGTAAATGCTTCTAGTATTATTTATCAATTAAAATTAGAATTTTATTTTAATAACATATTTATATATAATGTTATGGCAAATTATCAAGATACAATTTTAAATTTATTAAACAACACTTAAACAGTTGCACTTAATTAAGTTTGGTACATACATTTTCAACTAAACTGATTTAAGGAGTTAAATCATTATTTATTTATTTACTTCTTTGTTACTCTAAATAAAAAAAAATCTCAATATATAACAACTAAGAAACAAAATATTATAATTTAAAGTAGGGATTTCTTTTAAGTTTTCATTTTCTAAGTTAGAATGAAAAAGAAAAACAGAAAAATAATTAATTTTCGTTTTCAATATTCCAAGGGCAAATATAATTTATTTATTTTTATTTTTCTAGTTCCAAATGTCTTCCCGGTGGATTTGTTTGAACACATATGGGTTGTTGATCGGCTAGATCGTCTTGGAATTTCAAGATACTTTCAATCAGAGATCATGGATTGTGTGAGTTATATTTCCAGGTACGTGGAATGAGTTTATCAACAATTGCAAATACTAAAAGAAAACACACGTTATCAAGTATATTATTTTGTTATGTTTTTGATATTACATTCTAATTATTAAATACTTTCTACTGTTTACTATTGAATAGTACTCTTCAAATAGGGAGAAAAATTATAAATGAGAGAAAAGAGACCTGCATTGTCTCCTATCTAATTAATCACTGAATAAATGTAATTTAAAAATTTCCAGATTTTGGACTGAGAAGGGTATTTGCTGGGCAAGGAATTCAAATGTTCAAGATATAGATGACACAGCAATGGGATTTAGACTGCTAAGGTTGAATGGTCACCAAGTTTCACCGAGTAAGTTATCCTTATACTACAAAAGCTAAAATATCTTAGTTCCTTTAATATCTTATATTGCTTAGAGAGATAAATATATATGGTTTTCATAAATGACTAAAGTGTTAATTTTGATTCCAATTTTGGTAGATGTGTTCGAGCATTTTAAGAAAAATGGTGAATTCTTCTGCTTCTCTGGGCAGTCAAACCAAGCTGTGACAGGGATGTTTAATCTTTTTAGAGCATCTCAAGTGCTATTTCAAGGAGAGAAGATTCTTGAGGATGCCAAGAATTTTTCAGCAAACTTTTTAACTGAGAAACGTGCTGCTAACGAGCTCCTAGATAAATGGATCATAACCAAAGACTTACCTGGCGAGGTGCGTCCCAAGAGCATTACTATTCACCTATAATTAAGTTTTTTTTTTTTTAAAAAAAGTAATCTTATTTTCACAACACGTTCTCACGCTAGCTATATATATTTACAATAAAGAGAAAATGAACTATAAATGAAGTGAAATGAGAATAGAGTTATATTGCAATCAGCGTACTTCACACCAAGGTATGTATTTCTGAGAAAAACAATGAAAAAAAGATTCGATAATTTTATGTGGCTATAGAGCAATTCATTTTATTTTCTCTCCAATTCGGAATTTAGCCCATTAACACTGTAACGAATACTCTACAGGTTAGTTACGCGCTGGATGTGCCCTGGTATGCTAGCTTATCCCGATTGGAGACAAGATTTTTCCTTGAACAATATGGTGGCAACAATGATGTTTGGATTGGCAAGACCCTTTATAGGTACCAATCTCTTAATGCCAATACTAATAAATCAAATATAACATTCAATTTTTTTTTAAACCATGGTCAAATGATTATGGAGAAAAGTCCACAGTTGGGTACTCAATATATTCATCAATAATTCAGTGAGACGATCACTTTTATCAAATATAACTATTACCCAAAATGTTAATATAAAATTATTATGTACCTTTCATAACTCAAGCTTTTAAGATAGTTAGTTTATTACATGATATTACAACTTTTATGAACAAGTAATCTAGAGTTAAATCCTTGACATCAATTCTCACTTTTATAAGAAATGTTGAATATAAGCAAAAGTACGTATGATCCATGATTCGAAGTTCTTCAAGGATTTTTCTTTTTCTTGTGACGAAACTTGTTGCATATTTGAGATATACACTCAAGTCATAACAAATCTGTTTATTATTCTCTCTTATCAGGATGCCCCACGTGAACAGTGATCTTTATCTGGAGCTCGCAAAGTTGGATTACAGCAACTGTCAAGCAGTGCATTGTGCAGAATGGGAAAAAATCCAAAGGTAACTATATATATATATATATATATATATATATGCTAATTTCAATATAGTACGCAATAGCCAAATAAACTTGGAATATTTTGAATGGCATGTATGTTAGGTGGTACTCGGAATCAGGACTAGAGGGGTT
Source organism: Abrus precatorius (assembly GCF_003935025.1). NCBI lineage: Eukaryota > Viridiplantae > Streptophyta > Magnoliopsida > Fabales > Fabaceae > Abrus > Abrus precatorius. The sequence goes on along the minus strand of NW_020874373.1, from coordinate 8,881,843 downwards.
TGGATTGAGCAAAAGAAGTGTCCTATTTGCTTACTTTGTAGCAGCTGCAAGCATATTTGAGTCTGAGAGGTCTCGAGAGCGACTTGCATGGGCAAAAACACTAGCGTTGCTCGAGACACTGAGGTCCTTTATAAAGGATAAAGAAACTAGGACTGCATTTGTGGAGCGGTTTAACAGCAGCATTAACGGACCAAACCATTCAAACAAGTAAGCATTCCATTCATTGTTTGTACTGTCACACAATATTACTTTGTGCATGCCTATTTGTATTTAGTATTGAAAAAATTTGTACTTGCAGAAGATAATATATGGTAAAAAAAACTGTTAATAATACATTCTTTATCATTAATCTAGTTTTACAAAAAGTTTAATTATTTTAATTTTTATAAATACTAACTAATTATAAAAAAAATATGTTAAAGGGGGTATTTTAAAAAACATGTCACTAACATTTTTGTGTGATAAATTATATCAATAATAACAAAATTTGTCTTGAGTGTGTTGCAGGCAATTGAACAAGAGAGAGGATGAACTCCTGGAGATTTTGCTGGCAAACCTTGATTACCTTGGGTTTGAGATGTTCAAGGCTCATGGTCAAGAAGTTTCTCATTTTTTGAATCAAACAGTGAGTGAAACTCTCTTGAGCTTTATAACTTTATATGATATATATACTTATGTGAAATATGTAAAGAATAGTAATAACAAGAACTTTAGGACTTGTTTAGTCTGTGAAAACATTTTTTATTTTTATAAATAACTACAAATTTCTTTTTTCAAATTAAAAAGGTTGTTAGATATTAGATTTCTTCGCTTAAACTTTTATTTTATTTTTATTATCAGTGGCAAGGCTGGCTGTCAAGTTGGCAAAATGAAGGGAAAAGCACTCAAAGAGAAGCAGAACTGATTGTTGAAACCATAAATTTAATGGCTGGCTTTTGGTCAGAAGAACTTCAGCTCAATCCACAGTACCATAGGTTGCTGGAAGTTGCCAATAGAGTCTGCCATGGGCTCCGAAATTACCAAAACGACAAGGTTACTGAAATTTAATGGTGCAATTTATCAAACAAGTTAAACATAATTTATAAAAAAATACTTTTAGTAATTTTCATACACTAAAATAAAATATGTATAAGCTTTTCTAAATCTTTGTATCTTGAATTTTTGCATTTTGTTAGGCACATGACAGTGGCAAAAGTAAGCTGAGTACAACCACTATCACTACCCCTGAAATAGAATCAGATATGCAAGAACTTGTGCAACTGCTGGTCCAAAATTCCTCAGATGGCGTGCACTCCAATATCAAAAATTCATTTCTTACAGTGACTAAGAGCTTCTACTATGCAGCATATTGTGACCCAGAGAACATCGACTCTCATATTGAGAAGGTTCTCTTTCAAAAAGTGATGTAAATCACTAATAATGTTTAGAACAGTAGTCAGAGTTCATTATGTTATTTTCCCTTGTGGCCATTGGAATAAGTGCTAAATTGGTGATCATTTTGTTTTCTGTAAATAAAAATGCAATAAATTAAAGGGAAAAAGATTTAACAAATTATATCAAGTGTTACAATTTTTTATTTGATAATTAACAAATAATAATATTTAGAGGATTGAAAATTAACATTTTAGAATCATAATAGACCTGATTTGAATTTTAAACTCTTTAATAGTTTCTTATGAAGACATTAGTTGAGAGAAAGAGGATTCCACTCAGAAATTAGCATTCAATTGGAAGAAATGATAAAATAAATGTTCAACGCCTCTACAGGGACTGCAAATTTTAACTTTTCTCAGTTGGAGTGCTAATATCTACCTTGAATGCATCCTAATAAAGAGTAGAAACCAAGCAATTGTGTAACTGAAATAATCGCCTCCATTTCGGTAGATCAATAAAATTATAAAAGGAAAATATTAGAGCTTGAAATCTATAAAAATGTAACTAAACTTTAACCATTTATAAGAAAATATAGGACTACTGAAACTAATATGTTACTATAGTAGCACAAAATTTTGCTTGTGAAAAAGCATGACCTAATTTATTAGTTTGATACTCAAATTGAAATATGATAATTCCTTCTTTACTTATTTAACTTGAAATATAAGGGTCTTTCAAAATTATGCATCTAATCAAATAACTTTAAGAAATTCAAATTTGTCCGATAGAATAAAATCCTCTAACATTTATAAGTTCATTGTTTGGCTACGTATCCTTGCATGATGATATTTAATTAATCAACTTGAAAATCCAGATAGCCTTTTTCTTTTACTAAATATATTTGAGGGTATATATGAGTAATAACTACTATACAGATTCCACGGTAATAGTCAAATTTAGATAATTGAATTCGTCAATTCCCCCTCGTTATTTAGCTTGTAAAGACACTTGGCCTGGTATTCATCAATTTTGACTCTTCTAATATATACACACATAAGAAAATTCCAGCTGGTACAGTACAAAAGAAGAATAATGATACTATGATAGTGCAGATTGTTTCCACTCAAACTTATATTATGTTATTTGTGTTAATTATATTATTTTTTACTTTCATACATATATTACTTTTGTTTATATTAAAGTAATTAATTACATGCTTTGAAAATTTTTATATTATTCTGTATTATGTAAAAAATATTATTAAAGTAAAATAATTGACTTCTATAATACTGAAATAATTTATATTTTTTAAATATATGAAAAGTATAAAATGACTAAGAATGAGTTAACCATAAATTTATATTAATTAAATAATTATTTATTTTTAGGCTACTTCGAGTCTCTCATAGGGAATTTGAAATGTTTTTTTAAACACTTACTACTATAAAACCTAATTAAACAAGAGTTTTAATAATTATTATGTAATATTTTCTTCTTCTTTTTTCTATCACAATGGTTATTACGTAACGTTTTTCTTTTTTTTATCTCTTTTTTACAAAAAATTTGTACAAGTATACTTTATAGTTAAACAATGTAATATTTGTTAAGATATCTCACATATAAGAATACAATTAGAATTTTTCTTATGAATTTTAACTTTTTTTTTTCTTATGAACTAATTTAAAGTATTCAAATTGAATGGTGAGTCGTCCTCGTTTTATTTGTATTCATGCTTGATTGCCATTTTCAATAACTGAAGAGACGTACTTGGATTGGATAACACAACTTTAATTACTCAAGAAATGGTTATCTTACTCTTTAAAGTTTTGAATATTGAAGCATACTCTCGTTCTCGTTAATTAATTTCCACGGTCAGAGTGTTGAATAATGTCTAGTTCAGAATGAAAAGCATGATAGATAGACGACACCACAGCTCTAACTATCATAATTTGTTTTGAATTTAAGATTGCAAAAGTAATAATGGTTCAGTGCTCTGTATTTGGAGCTAGCTTTATAATATTATCACTCGTCAAGGATTCATTGCATTAAACTAGTAAAAGAACTATTTGTTAATTGGGAGTTTTGTGGCTTGTAACTTGTAAATGACGATAACTATGGTCAGGGGTAGGGTGATCACAGGATGATTTGTTTTTCCCTCAACCAATGAAAGGGCAATATTTCTTATTATATTCCAGAAAGAGAATCTAAAGAGCTAGCTTTTTACCCATAAAGTCAATTTGAATAAAATATCCATTCTACGAAAGAAAACGTTTGCACCTACTTGAAGTCAATTTATTTATCCACCCAAAAGGTCAATTTATTTGATACTGTCTTGCATCCACTACCCGGGGGAAAAAAGGTGGACCCATATTTGACCCTGGGAAGAGAAATTCAAGATTTTTAGTCGTGTGCGTCAAGGCATTTGACTGTCGGCAACTCCATGAAAAGCAAGCAGAAGAAATTGTTTATTGTCTTAAATGATGTGATGATTTAAATTAAGATGATCATAATAATTTTATTCAACTTAATTGTACGTCAAGTGAAATCTCAAATTTAAAGCCCACCATTATTTGATGATATATATATATTTTTTAGAAGCACAAAAGTTTCATTAATTAAGCACTAGGAGTGCTTAACTCATATTTACAAGTATTAAGCTCCATATATTAAGTTTTACAAATCAACCCAAAACAAACAATTTCTATTAGACCTAACCTTCTCTTATATAATAAGAAGGAAAATATGTTTTGAATAATAGTTCTCTGTCATTATGCAAGAAAGAGTAACTCTATGGTAAGAACAAGTTTAGAGCACCAAGTAAGGAATGAGAAGCAAACTATCTTAGCACAAGTTGCAAGAGCTTGTCATGTCTTTAATTTAATCATCTCCATCACTTTTAGGATATTCAATTCACAATTAAAAAAATAATTTTATTTCTATGCTTCTAAATATACCACAATGTCAAGCTCCAAATAACTAAAGTGACTTTCCATCGTTTCTTATCTGGTAGCAGCTCAGAAAAACTAATAGTGTTCTATACTAAGGAAGAATATGAGCATAATGAACGATTCAACCAAGTTGAAATGCCCTCCAAATAGACTTTACAAAACTATAATCTATGAATAAATGTACAATATTTTCTATCTCTCTTTTACAAAAAACGCATATATCATTATCTAAAATATAATTTAGTCCTTTTTCTAATAAGATTAGCTTTGAAGGGAAAAGAGTCATGGATCACCTACCATATAAACACTTAGACTTTATGAGGAACCTAACAACACCGTACCTTGTTCAAAATTTGAATGCTTAAAATGTTAAAATTTTATCCTACATCCACATTGCTTTGTATAGTACAATACCCAGATTTTGTAGAAAATCTTTAATACTATCACTCATCCAAATACATCTATCCAAAGTGTTTTGGTGTGGTCGATAATTCTGCAAAATAATAAAAAAGTTAGTAGCAATCTCCTCCTCCCATAGTCTAAGTTTCCTCCTCCACCGAATCCTCCATACTCATCTATTCTCTAACCAAAAACTATTATCTATCACCACACTCTCCGTATGTAGTGCCAAAGCAAACAATCTTAGAAAGTGAGACTCAAAATTGTTCATGCCCAACCACATCTCACTCCAAAAGCTCATATTCGATCTATCTCCTAATAATTTCTTCACACTATTTACTAACTAATTGTTTGTAAGGTAACCTACTCTTCAAATATCCTTCCATTAGGTTGAAACTTTAGGATTTCTCAATAAAATATTTGGTGTAGCAAACAAGAAAAAACAATTGAACGTTATTCTGAAATTGAAATGGTAATTAGAACACTGAAGGTACTTAATTTGTTAATTTACTGGTTTAGTTAAAAATTAAATTGTTTAAATTAATGATGACTAAATATTTTTTTAGGCTGTTATAATTTTTTTAAATTTAAAATAAAGTTTTTAGTTTTGTTTAGATGAAAATTTTTAAAATTTTAAAAATAAAAAATTAATAATGAGAGATGATTACAGTAAAAGTTTAATATAAAATGAGTTATGAATAATAAATATAAAAGGTTAAGTATAATGTTGAAATTTTTAAATTCTCTCTAAAGACAAGTCATTTGAAATTATTTCTATTTAACATAAAAATTATTTAATTAAAATATTATGATATTTTAAAAAATCTTTTTTAACTATCCAAATACATGCAATGCAATAATTTTGAATTATTCTATTCAAACACAACATTATAGTTTAAATTTTTTTAATAAAGTCTTTATATTTAACAAAAATTTAAAGGGAATCTTTGCTTGCTAACAATTGTCAAAGATTTCTCAACTTTTTAAAAAAAAAAATTATAATATGTTTATATAAAAAATAATATATTAAAAGCTTAGACAAACAGTAGTGATTTTATTTGATAGATAGCATAGTTGAATAAGTATATTTTATTTAAATTTCAAATAGGTCTTATAGTTTTGCAAAAGTTAACAATGTTTAACCTTTAAGAACTTACTCAAAAAGTTTTATCAGTAACACAAATTTTATTAAAACCTTTTAAATTATGAAGACTTAGTGCAAAATTCAATAAAATTATTAAAAGCACGACTGTCCCGTAACTATTAAGCAGGGCTCACGTTACAATGTTGAAATAATATTTTGTTTGTGTGTATATAATAGTTAGTTAACTATGTTATTTAAAAGCATGACTGGCTAAGGCTTTCATTGCAAAGTAATTACATCTAGTTGGAACTGGATCACCCACCCACAAAAAGTTATTGAGCAAGAAGGAAAAAGCTTTGAAACAAAATGTTAAAAGATGAAAAACACATTACTTATTAAACAATGTATCAACTATTTATACAATGGGAAAAAATATTTACAGTAACATATTGCTTGGATTTTTGTATTTCGGGCTATATGCACGTTTTCATACAAGTACTAACAGATTACATGCGATCATGAGCAAGGTTCTGTTTTGAGCTGTGGACCGTTCCTTGTAACCATGTAATTATAGAAGTTCAACTTGTTTTTGAACCTTCCACGGGGAAAGTAAAGATTGAGATATATATGTGATTTAAGTTCATGATGTTAATCTTGATTATTTATTGGGGCAAAATCACAAGTCGATTGTATCACTTTGCCCAAGATTTTCTTTGAAGTGAAACTAACTTCTATGCGGTCGCAAATGGAAAATTTAGTAAGCGATGTGCAGAATTCTGGAGATAGATTTTGCTATATCCTCGAACATATTCTTATAATAATCTTATTATTTTACAACGAGAGAGAAAACAAAAATTACTCGAAGCATGGAATTGAAAAGGGTATATAGAATCCCCGTCTCAGAGAAGATTCTTAGTTTAACATTCTAACTCTAAAGGTAAGAAGCCACGTTGAGCTCAATGGTTTCCTTGGCCTGTTTATCAAATGGTTCCTCACCAAAATATAAATCTAGAATTGACTTACATAGGAGTTTACTCTGGATGCTTCCCACTTCCTGTCCGTCAACTACAAGATATGAGATTAAATTAATGTTAAATTAATGTAACAAATTGTTGTTGCAGTGTAACATAACAAAAATATAAAGCATGTAATTCACAGCGTACCCATTAATCACATAAAGCGATTAAAACACGCATACAACACATTGTTGTACCAGTTCCACTTTGAAAGGTCCCCCCAAGTTAAACGCTTAACAATAGTCTCTAATGAATGACAATCTTACCAACGTATAATTGCATCAGGTACTAGATACAGTAAATTTAAATTTGAAACCTTTACTTGTGTTATTTATGCTAGCTATTTTTAGTAAGGGTAAAAGTGACCTCAAAAGCTAATTTCTCAAAAGATTCAGTGCAAATTATAAAAAGAGAATACATTTCGACATTAGCTGAATTCATTTGAGACAAAACTCTTTCCCATTATCAATTTTTCAGATTCAGAATATAAAATTGCGGTAGTACTTCCACCCATTTCCTTGTTGTAAATTGTAATTGGAAAGGTATAAATGACATATGACCATGGAGTTGTCTTTCTATTCATTGCATAAGCTTCATGCAGCCAGTTAGGTGCATGGTGTATAAGGGGGCAACCCTTAAGTTAGATTCAGTTCTTAATTGAAGGAAGATTTATACAAATGAATCATCTGAATGAGTTCTCAACTGATTTTCTGAATCACTGCCGAAAAGACCTGATTTATTCTTATACAAAACGCTCATTGAAGCACAAAATATACATTTAACTGTATTACAATTCTGAAAGTTTAGAAGACGGAAATGCAGACACAGTGAAAGATGACTTACTGGTTGTGCGAAGAACGTGACCTTTCTCTCTTGAGAGATGAATCACTGATCCACATGGTATTTTGATTTCATCTTTAAACTGTGAAGTAAACCTACATCACAGCATGCTAGTAAAGTAAAATTACAAAATACAACAGAAAAGTCTGATCCACTTGGATGGAAAAAGTTACATCTCATGAATAGAGATACTCATAATAAAATTTTCCACGGCTTATCAAAGCCAATATATTAGAAACAATTATAAAATGCTTTTGATTTTAAAGCATGTAAGAGATATCGTTGAGTGGTATAGAGCTTGGTTGGAGGGAAATAGAGGGGAAGGGAGGGATTCTTTTAAAAATAGGATGTTTGGTTCAATATTTGGAGGGAAGAGGCCCAAAATTCCTCCCTTCCTATTTTGATTCCCCTACAATGTCTGTGTGTGTGTGTGTTGAGGGGGGGGGGGGGGGGGGGCTGCTTTGGAGTGGAGAGAAAATAGTTCAAATTTTTGTGTTCTTCTAATTAAATTATTCTTAAATCAAACATTTGAGTTTAATGGCTTTATTTATCTATAGTAAAGGTACAACGGTAAATTGCTCTTTTCTCTCCTCTCCCTTTGCAAACCAAACAAGGTGTGCCTTACTTCTATTAAAAATCCCTCCTTGAACTAAATAGTGCATTAGAGCTTGAGAAGAAAAAAGTAAAGGCTTCAAAGATATTACTCCCAAAAGCCAACTTCTCCGACAACTTTAAGAGAGTTCTGAGGTGTTACAGTGATATGCACATATATACTCAATGTTTTACAAAAAAATTTGAGTGCGTGTTGTGTGTGGATTTTAGAGTTCAATAATTTGGATGCAGATCAGCAATTTCACAACTAGTTCTACACAAGTAATAAATATGTAATGACTAAACTCACAACACATGCAAATGAGATTGGCAGTTGAAGGAACTATTGACCTTTGAAGCAATTCTTTATTGTCTGATCCCCCAAACTTTTTCAGTCTGTTTCCTACAGACTCTTCAAACGCGCTACGTACAGAACGAATGCTCAATTTGCTATAGACAATTTGAAGTCTAACTGTCATTGATATATCATTTTCCATAAGATCTTCAGTAAACTCCTTATTGCCCTTCAATTCGGAAGCAGAAAATTTCCCATATTTCTCAGAAAGACATCTCTTTATGTCATTATCGTCAGCGTAGACACCTGCAACAAATGACACAAATTTTCTAAATACTATAAAATTTTTGTTTCAGTCCCTTCAGCGCATTACAACAATTGGATCTTTTCATGACGAGGCCACTAATAACCTAGAAAATATGAACACATAACAAAAGAGAATAACCGAAGAATTTCTCTAGGTAAGTTTCTCAACGTAAAAAGAGTTTTAGCATTCGTCATTACATCGCCATTCTATATACATTTCTTTCCTTTTCCTTTTGTCCAAGGTAAAACTCAGCAAATTTACAAACTAATTACACAAAAATTAAATTACAGTAAAACCATATTGACACTGCATCTTAAAGGGAATCTACTTAGGTCTTTTCTAAGTATATATTATAAAAGAACATAAGGAAAAGACGTTAATGTGATATCATCTAAAAGTAGTATGCTAAATTGAGAAAATATTTTCCCTTTTTCTTTTGTATTGAGGGTTGTGATTATAGAAGGAAAATAAAATATGATACCAAATGCATATACATCGATGTTCTTCAATCCCAAAATGTTTTTTCTCCGCAACCCAATTCCACATAGCTGCTGCGAAGTGGATAGAACAGAAGGGAACGAAGCTCTGGTCTTTGATTCGACGACGGGAACTCCAGTGTCAGCAAAACTAAGTGAAGCCCAGAGAGGGAGAGAGTGATTACAAGAGAAAAACGAAGTGATAGCATTTGGGAGGAAGGGGCGGTCAGATGAGGAGACAGCGACGAGTGCTGCGGTGGCTCCGGCGGTTGCGGCGGTGGCTGCAACGATTGCAGTGAAGGGGCGAGGGAATTGAGGCGGTTGGAGCTGAGAAAACAAGAAAGGGAAGCGGAGGGACACCATCTTTGTTTCGTTATTGTCGCTGTTTCGGAATCACACCACGCAAGACGCGTCTAGATGGGAAAACAAAATTTGCACAGGTGCCCCCAAGTTTTTTATTTTTCACTTTTTAAAATAATAAATGATTAATGTAAGTGACTGTAATTAATTAATTTTGACTTGTTAAATGTTGGATCAATTTCATTTATTTTAATTGAAAAATTAAAAAAATGATAATAACATTCTCTAAAAATATAGTAAAAAAATTAATTAAAAATGTATAAATATGATAAGTATCATATTTTTAACAAAATTTTGATTATTTATAAATACTTAAAATTAATTTTAAAAACTGAAATTAATAAAAAAATATTAAAACATCAGTTCATATTTTATTTTTAAACTAAACTAAACATTAAATTCAATTTAAAATCTATAAGTTTGACATTTATAGGTGAATAATAACTGTGATTACATAATAATAATAATAATAAATAAAATTATTTTAAATATACTAATATTTTTATATTATTATCAAATTATAAAATAGTACAATGTTAAAAACTATTAATTTTATAATATTTACTTTAAAGCCATAGTTATAATAATGAATAAAAATGTATATTAATAATATATCAAAATTAAAATAAAAAATTATTTAAACTTAGTTTGAATAAATTTATGATAGAATCCCTATATAAAAAAAATAAATTTCCGTTGTCTAACTTGTTTATCGGGTAAGTTTGTTTATAATTTTAACCATCAAATTCAACACAACGTGGCTTCACTGGTCAAAGAAATTTGCAATTCCTTTGCTAAAATTTGCAGTATGATTAATTATTGTTAGTTGCATATTTAGATCACATTATAATCACACACCCACCATACTGATATCTCTTATTGAAAAACAATTAAAACAGAGGCTATGAGATTTCAAATATAAATTTTCCAAAGTAAAAAATTATCACTTCACCCAAAATTCTGTTAATAAAGAGCACACAACCAGGCCTTTATTCCAAGGTTAGTCTCGTGGACTCTCTTGACCAAAAAACGTTTCTTTCGGACTTCAAACAGAACTGCAACGAGACTTTGAGACTGGGCTGTGGATTCCATCCTCAACTGGGCTACCATATTTTGGGGTTAAGCTAGTCCAAATTTTGATAAGAGACCACTCTCTTTCTATCTTTTTTTATTTTTTTTCAATAGATAATATTCAAAAGAGACAAACTTATTTAAGATACTTTACATCAAATATAAATGTGTCTCCCATTAAAAGTTTAAACCGTACCGCAAACATTAATAAATAAATTCAAGTTTAAACCGATGTTTGTTATTGTGAGAAAAAAAAACATTGCAAGATTTAATTTATAGAATTAATTTTACATTTTACAGAAAATAATTAATTTGTGACAAATTAGCTTGTCAAGAAAAGGTCTAATTACATCTTAACATCTATATTTTAGTTTATCTATAATTTTAATCTCCTTAACTTTAGTTGTTGATATTTTATATATATAAATTTTTATTATTTAAATTAGATTTGGCTAAACACATTTTTCTCGATATTGTAATTTGGGATAGGTAAACTCAAATTTTGCCTTAAATAATCTTGACTTATTCTGAAAAGGCAAGATATGAATCTAACGTGTATTTTCAAAGATATGGCTTTACTTTTCAAAAGTTCAATAATCTAGCTTAAAATATTATTTGAATATCTATTTTATAAAAAAAAATAACTAAATATAACAAGAAGAATAAAAATAAAATATATTGTTACATAAAAATTATATTTCCTTTAATCAATTGATCCATCTAAATTTAAAAATATTTTTTTAAACAACAAAACATCGTTAGGTAAATGAAGTTTTAAAAGTACCTAAACTAAAGTGGTTAGCAAATATGTCAAGCTTAATTTGATTAGCCCATAAACCCCACGCTAATCACTTCTCTTTATTGTGATTTTCAAGTACTGTCCACCTTTTTTCGGTATTCTTGAAAGGAGAAAATTCATTGAATCGTTCAAAATTAATCGGTGTTCATAGTCTCGACTAATTACCAGATAATATGTGATCATATCTTTTTGAATTAAAAAAATATATTAAAACTCTTACGCATGCTACAAAGTGAAGAATCATTAAATCGTTCAAAATTGCTGTATTTATAATCTCAACTAATTATCATAGAATACTATATTTTGTTTTTCAACAACTAAAAAACAAAATAAACTTTTGCGTATGCTACAAAGTGAACACGTGATTGTTTCAAACCATCTAATAAAATTTTCAACGAGATATAAATTTTTTGTCTCTGAACTAAGAGATGATAAAATTAATGTAGCATAGCTAACATCTACCACAACTTATTATTGTGGTGTTATTTTTCATAACAACTGGAGCTGACCCACATTTACAGTAACAGCTCTGACTCCTATGAGAAAGTTTTTGTTTTATTGTTGCTGTGTAAATATTCAGGTGAAGTGATGGGATAAAACCATAGGAAGTTGTTTTCACATCAATGGAGGGCTCCATTAGAAGGATTCATTGCACAAATGCAGCTTATGGTAAAGACACAGAGACGTGGAGGATGTTTCAGATATTTATTGTCTACCATATTCATTTCATGCAAAAGTTAACATGTATCGAAATATTCTTTACACATATAGGTACATTTTTTAAATAATTACATTCAATCGAAGTGCCTACTCTAATATGAAAACCAATTGCGGTTGTTAGTAAGTACAATCAAGTTGAGGGTTTGCCCTTGACAAAAGCAGCAACAATTTGCATCAAACTTTTTTCCATTCAAAGCATCATTAGCACCATAAACAAATCAAATTGACTCGATTTCATCTTATTTATTATTATTATTATTATTTGTGTGGATGAAGGGTACAGCTCTGGTTGAAGCACATGGATATTAATGGAGGTTCACTTGGGAGTTTGATTGGAATGGGACCCTCGGATTGTGAGGCGATTGGATATGGCACCTAACGCAGGGCCATATTTATTGAGAGCCATCGAACAAGAAGCTATAAATGTGTTCCTCCTAAGTGCAAGTTTGACAATATCCCCCACACAAACACAAGCTTGTTTTGGTTCTTCCATAGTGTCTTCCTCTGTTATTTGGCGGTTGGGCTTTGTCGGCTATTCTTTCTTCTTTCATCCCCGTCTACATTCATTTTGTCAATTTTATAAACGTCATATCGTGGCCAAAACTCAAATTTCGAATCATCTTTATTACCCTTTTCATCGATAAGATATATGCAGATTTTGGATTCATAAAAAAAGAAAAAGTCAAAATCTTTGGCTTTGTAAATCTCACAACCTTGTAAAACGTACTCACCATGTGCATCATTAATCAACAACCCTCTTTTTGGTGGGGTTGGGAAAAAGGTGCCGAGTTGAATTTTTGTTTCTATACCAAGTGGGAACTTCCCTACCAGTATTTATTTTTCAATCAACTAAAATGGAGTAGCCCACTTACTAAGAGAAAAAGTTGGGCTACTATGCTGTCTCATTTATCCATTGGACTCGATATCTTTAATGCTTAAGCCCATCTTCCATATTTAGATATAGTTTAAATATAAATTTGAATAACTTGACCAAAAAACAAATATATATATATATATAATTTGGAAATTATTTTTCTGGCATAAATTCAAATTTTTAGTTCTTATTTCACTATGTAAAATATGTAAAAAAAAAATTATGTTAAAAGAATACCTGTGTAAACTATTTTTAAAGTCAGTTGACCCAATTTAAGTAAGTTTTTAGATACTATTTATGGAATAAAAAATTAATATGAAATATAAATATTTTTTCTATTGTAAATTTAAATTAACTTGTATCCTTATATTTTAAAGAATGTAAATAAAAAAATATTTAGAAAAAATAGAAAATATAAACAAAATTATTTTACTATTTAATTTTTTTTATTCATACATTTATCCAAACTACTTAATGTATAGATTTTATTAAGATTAATAATATACATAATAAAAATTTATAGTGTTGTTGTAATTAAACATGAAATATATATAATTTCATTTAAAAAATTATTATAAATAATAGTTTTAACATATTTTATAAATTTATTGTTTTGTTTTAAAAAAAATAAGTTTAAGTTGCTTTGTTGATGTCCCTTTCAACATTACAATATAATTAATAATATATGACAAAATACAGACAATGCTATTAACTATTTTGTCTATCTTATTTAAGTTTTTGTACTAATTTTGTTGATCTATCAGTCATATTAATAATATAATTATTGACCCCATCATCAATGTCATTTAATGAAGTGATATTTTTATTTTTTTAAGAATACTTTTTTTATCTCCCATCCAGTGATAAAATATAAAATTGTATGAGAAAAATATTCATTGACTTAAGTAGATAGTGTTAAAATGTTTTCTCCTTCTCAGTTGTCGGCATTTCTTCATTATTAAGTCGTAGGAGTAAGTTGTTTGTAAAATTCATATGCTAAAGAACTTATAAATGTAAGGTCAATAATTTTTATAAGTTAAAATTTCTTTAACTGTTTTGTTTAAAATTATAATTAATAATGTCTCTGAATGGTTTTTTAAGAGGTTTAAAATCAGTAACGTTTTTTTTAAGATTACGGGCATAAGTCAATCAAGCAAATTTGACTCATTTATTTCAATCAAATTATATAAAAATAATATTTTTAAAATATTTTCTCTTAGACTTTGTTTAAGAGATTAATAGAAAGAAAGAGAAAAAAAATAAACAAAAAAATGTCAAATTAAAAATTTTAAAAAAATAAATTTACAAGGAGTTTTAGAAAATTTATAACTTCTTTTTATCATATTAAAAAACTCTCGAGAGTGATATTATCAAATAAATTATTCACTTTTTTCTAGAATTAATTTCTAAATAAAATCTTAATAAATAATAATAAAATTTTCAAATATAATTTTTATTATATAATTATATATAAATAATTAAAATTTAAAGTTAGTTAATAGTAAAGTGACCTTTCAAAAACATCTCATGCAATTTTTTTTAATATTGACATTTCAATAAAATTTAATAGTTTATATTTATTATTTTTATTATAATAAATAATTATATATAAATAAGCATTTTAATAAATTATACTTTTCTGTATATTTAAAAAAAATAAATAGATATTTATTAGCAATTCTGAATGCTAATATATATTTAATTTTAAAAATAAATATATTAAAATTAAATTAGTATATTAGTCTCGTAACTCTTTATTTTATTTCAAACTTGTTCTCTAACTTTTTTTTTAGTTTCAGTCTCATAACTTATAAAAGTGTTTAAAATAAGTACCTTTTCATCAAAAACATTAAATTTCTTAAAATATCAATAAATTTTGTAGTTATTTTTTTCTTACTCTTAACTTTTATTTATGCATCCACAATCGTTAAAAAATTAATCATCCCAATAACTTCAATACTAACGTTAATACCACTTTAAAACATAATTAGCATTAAACACTAAATTCATCACTTCTACAGGTACATTAATCTTTTCTATACAAAATTAGCATTTTAAAATTTAACAATTTAGGCACTAGTTTGTTAATAAAAAAAAATAGAAAAATGCATTAATGTAATAAATAAATGAATTGAGAAAAGATATATACTATATTTGAGCATTTTAACAAATATGAGAGAGATATAAACCTATTATGAGAAGTAATAAGTGAGAATATGATGATAAATGACACATTGTTCCTTTTACATATATGAAAATTCTTTGAAGTCTTTTCACGTTTCATGTCTGATATAAACAATGAATCTAAGATTCAATTGAAAAAACTATTAAAAAGGATATTTGTTTTTTAAGTTCAAGAGAAGAAGGGATATGGATAAGGAGTAAGATGGGGAAGAAAAAAAAAATATTTTTATGAGAAATGAGAAGATGAAAAAAAAAGTTAATTAAAAAGTTTGTTTGATTTTATAAAGAAGGAAATGAAAGTAATTTTTTAATCTAATTAATATTTTAAAAAAAATGATTTATTTATAACTTTTATAAATTAAGCAAGCAAAATAAAATAAAAATTAAGAGCAAAACCAAAAAAAATTAAAAAAGCTATAATATTAACAAGCTACATCTTTGATAATTAAAAAAACAAATTTACAACTTATTAATAAAATTAAATTCCATGTCATTGAAAAGTTCAGCCGCCACATGATTTCTGTTAATTAAACTTTATAGCTTGTCCTGTCTTAAAAACAGTAAAAGTAAGGAAAATATTTTTTAAACCATAAAATTGAGACACTTAAATATCTTTATTTTAAGTAATATATATTTTTTAAAATGTTTATATAGAAATAAATAAATAATAGAATTTAATATTTTATATAAAATTAATGATTAAAAGTTCAAACAATAAAATTCTAAAAATAATGTCATTAAGGTATAACTTTTATCTAGATATATCATTTATTAAAAATATTTTTATATTTAAATCAAATATAAATATTATAGGAGACAAAATTCTTCCATTAAAATATCACATAAATATTTATTTATTTTTATATATTAATTTAGAATATAATTTACGAAAATTTTAAAAAACGTTTTAATTATATAAAAATTTATAATTAAAAAATATGTAAAAAAATTTATATTATTGGTTAGATTTGCTGATATGTACTTACCTTACTTAATAATTTTTTATAGAAAAATAAAATTAACCAATTCAGTTGGATTAGTTTAAATATTCTTATCATATAAATTAATTTTATAAAAAGTAAAATATTATATTTTATTTTAATAAGTTTATAAATATTTAAAGAATATAAAATTTAATATATATGATCATAAAGATAATATAATAATTAAACTAATATAACATCTTGTATTTTATAAAAAATTGTTAAATCACAAACATCTAAATTTGAGATTGGTATTAATCATGTAAAATTTAGATTTAAATTTCATGACTAATGACAAGATCTCATTAATAGAAGTTTTGAAATGTTCTGACGTTGGTATGCCATGGGATCCAACACATAAATTTTTATGTTACCAAGATATACACATTATAATATATTATTTTTATAACAAAATGTTTTTATCGTTTAGTTTACATTTTAAAAATATTATTAAAACTGATTAAGTGAAATTGTCACATGTTTGTATAAATATAAAATAATTTTCTCTGATTGTTTATTCATTTATTTTTATCAACTTAAAGATACTGACAGCACACACGCAGATTATATGCTAATTTAATTTATTGAGTTATTCATTGATAATGTATTTAATTTGTGTTCACAATTATGCAAATATTTCACCTGAAAATAACTCAATCCATATAAGACAAAAAAAAAAAGAAAAAGAAGGAGAGGAAATTTTAAAACATAAATAAGAATCACTACAAGAAAACGTGACGTTATTAATGGCCCTAAAACGTAAGAAATAGAGAAATATTGTTGATAATTGAGAATTATTGACAGGACTGTGAGAAGACGTACGTGGCCTTAAAAAAAATAATCATTATTTTTTGAAGGTATCTTGGTATGTGCTTTATCAAAATTATTTAAAACTCAATTATAATTAACAAGTATTAATATAATGACAAAAGCCGTATATCAATAGAATGTGTCCTTATGTTCAAATTTGGGAGTGATTTCTAGCATTACAGCCACATCCGTATTCATTCTATGTCACATCCGTAACTTCATGTTCTAATTTCTGTTGACTTCATTCCAATCATACTTCCCTCTTTCTCTTTTATTCTTTAGGCTCTTTCTTACTTTTCCATACAAATTTTCCAATCCCACAATCAAATTATGGTAAATTAAACTCACATGTTTCTAAGTGTATATATAGAATTAAATTCGTTCATATCAGCGTAAAAGTTAAATACATAAATTATTTAATAACTTTTTATAAAATATAAAATTTATTCATTAAACTATTAAATTATCTTATATTATTTTTTAAAATATTTATATTAAGTTTTATGTAATTTAAATATCTATAAATATGTTATCTAAAATTTGATATTTATTTATATTTTAAAATTATATTATTTATGTTGAAATAACATAATGTGATGAAATATATAATAATTTTATTTTTATAAAATTTATTTACTTAATAAAAACATCCAAAACCGACGATTAAATTTAATCTCATTATATATAATAATAATTTTTTATTTTTTAACTATAAAAATATAACAATCATGAGTAATAGAATTTTTCTTCACAAAACCGGAGATTTTAATTTAATTTTACATCCAAATTATCCCCGTTATATGGTGTGTGATCATAATCACCTTAATTGGGAGACCCACATGATATCCATATATTAAATCATTGAAGTCTTATCAAATGCACGTAGAATGGCTGTTATTTAAGAACGATTGCCCATATTCAAGCATAATTTGTTCAACGTTTCTCCTACTTTTTATGAGGCATAGGTGATATTATAGGTGAAAGCCTTTTTTGCCTTTGTCTTTTATTGTTGTTTTACAGTTTTACTATTTTTAACGTGAAAATATATAAAATTAATTAAAAGTATATTTTAATATTTAATTTGTCTCTTGGTTAGTGTAGGATTATTGTGCGTGTTTTAGTTGATTAATTTTAAGTTTTATAAGATTGAAAATAAAGAAATGTTGATGAATGATCTGCAGGAAATTCTTATTAAAAATTGAAAAATGAAAATATCAAATATTGGCATTCTTAAATTCTTAAAATATAATGCATTCGTAATGAATATTTTTATATTTTTAGCAAAAGTCTTTCATGACTCTCTTCAGCAAAACCATTAAAAATAAAGAGCTTATGTCTAAACTAAAAAGAATTACAAATAAAAGAAACTCTGAACTCTGCATCTGATCCTAGCTAAGATATCAGCAATGGTATAATTCAAATTTATGAGGCAATATCTAACCATATATCACATTTAGTAATTTAATTACTGTACATAACTGTCGGTCTTTAAATAAGGTTACCCTCTCCTTTTGTTGGAGAAAAGCTACATACATATGATTTTCACAAAATAAGATAGATATATGGTAAGTATTTTCCTTTCGAATGAAAATAGCATGTCGTAATAGTCTAGGGCTGAAATGGAAATGTCGCTGTATCTGGCAGCTGCATAATTATGCCATAAATGGCACAACAAAGACTAACACAAATAATAATAAATTATTAGAATTGGCCAAATTGAAAGAATCAAAAACAAAATAAAGCTAGTAACAGAGATGAGAGAAGCATCAATCTTGTGCATCGGGTTAAGATTCCAGGTTGTGTGTTAACACTAGAAGCCGAATGTTAGCTGTCTCCTCTGAATATCACTTCAGCAGCATGATAACCTTGTTGGTTTATACGGTGTCCTTACTTCTTCAATAAACTAGGCCAACCAACTAGTGGTAATGGATATTTTAAAGAGGTGACAAATTTATTAATTGCTATTATCTTTACGTAGTATATATATATTATCACTAGTTCGTTGGCCTAGCCTATTAAAGAAGTGGTAACAGGAGAGAGAGAGAGGAGAAATTAATTTGTACATATATAAATTATACTTACATTAAATATATAATTTAATTTTTATAATTTATACTTATTTATAAATTAGTTTTTATAATTTTGAAAAATTATATTTTAAATTTTACAAATATTGTGTTATATTTTAATTCTCATTTTTTGTATTTTTATTCTTCTTATTTATAGTGTTATAATGATAAAAATTAAAACATTTTAAAACACTTGAATGAGGATTTAAATATGTATTTTTTAAGTATAAGAGTTAATTCATAAATGAGTGTGATATTGAAGATTTGACCAAATATAAATTGATGATTTTTTCAAAAGTTTATGAGTTATGTGATATAGAAGATGAGGACACACTGTATCTTTTTTTTTTTATTGTAATATCTTTATGAGATTGTGATACATAGTATTTTAAATAGTTTGATATCAGTTTATATTTATTTAAAAATTTGCACAAGACGTTATTAAGCATGTATAGAATTGAAGATAAAAATAAATAAATAAAAAAGACTTGTAATTATATAGTTTGTAGTAGTATGATCAATTTAGTTTTGATGAAATAATATTATCTTCAACAACGGTATGTTAAATGCTAATGAACTGTTTGTTTATGTTAAATAACAGTCTCGTAAATGACTTACAATTGAGCTGTTGAAAGATTGATTATATATGTAAATTGAATTAATGATTTAGATTAATAATTCTTTAATATGTATTATGAATTCTCTTTAGAATTGTAAAAAGTGAATAATTCTTATATTCTAAACTTATCCTCAATAAAATATTAATGCTTAAAAAAATTCACAAATGAATGTTATGTATATATATTTTTTAAAATAAAAAAAATTAATAAATTTGTCTAATTTTAATGAAGTACCCGTCTGAAAACTCATTTAAATTAAATATTATTTTTTATAATTCGAGATCATACATATTTATTGGTATAAATTTTATTAATTTAATAAATATAAATTAATAAAAAATTATAATTATAGTTAATAAAATATTAATAATAATTTACATATGATAATTTAATTGATAGCAAATTACTATAAAATTCGATTAATAAGATTTTGAGTCTATATATATATGAAAAATATTTATTTATATCATGATAAAAAAAGTTATAAATTTATTTTTATAATAAAGTTGATTCTTTAATGTTCTAAGTAATGATACAATTATCTTAATTATATTATATATTTGATTTGTTATAAAAAAAAGTATGTTAAAGATTCTATTTAAATCATATACAAAGTATATTATATATAAATTCAAATAATTACATATTAAAAATTATAATTAAGATGGTAAAATTAAACTTTTACTTATTCCTCTAAAGATAATATAAAAGGTAAAATTATAAAATAAATAAAAATATTTGTTAATAAAAAATCAAGTGTTATATATAGAGATAAAGTTAAATTATAATACAAGTTTTTTTTTTATCTTAAATAAATATGATATTCTGTATTCTTTTAAAATTATAATCGATTAAAATAGACATTTTAAAATAAATATGATCTTAATTCTCTTGTGCTAAGACTTGTTTTGAGAGATTGGAGTGTAATTATCATTGCACTCTTCTAAGTCAATTTATTAATCTCATTTTGAGTCATAACATTCCTTCTACTATTAGCAACATACGCTAAAAAACATAACAAAAGTATTTATACATGAATTAAGATATAACTTTTTGAAATATAAATACTAATCTATAAATGAGTATATTTATAGAAATTAAATGTATAATTTAATCTTATATTTATTTATTATATAAATGTATAATTCAGTGTAAGTTAGTAAAGTTATATTGCCTACTGTTATTTGTATGTATCACAAGTTAGCAGTAACCATCCAATTTCATCTATATATCTATGGACGATGATTTAGGATACAGAATTCCATCCTCTCTTTTTAACGGGTTAACGCCATAAAAAAAGGTTCAAAACATAGGTAGTAAATATATAATAAACAAAATAAAATTCCATGGATTATTGTCGAAATAATGAAGGCCTTTAAAAATAAATCTACTAAAATTTATTGCGGAGTCAACTTTTATCTTGACGTGATTATGGGTTCAATCAAACCTATTAATTACATACGATCGACTCATGCAAAGAAATTTGGAATGCTTTGAATAATAAGGTTCGTTAAATCGGATTAAAAAAAAAAATATTACTCGATCATTTTCAAATATTACCCCACTTGTATATTTTCAAATTTGACGAATCTTGTTAGTTTTGGCAACCTTAATTTTCAGATTTAGAAATTTTTTCCTTTTATTTTGATTTTTATTAATATGATATTAATTTTATTTTTATTATATATACTTCATTAACAAATATTCTGAGGTAAAATGTAAGCTTCAAGGAAAAAAACATGAACATTCAAGTTAATTGAAGCTGATAAATTGTTTATTATTTGCAAGATAAAGTTAGCATAAGTCACTAAGGCTTATACTTCAAGGCCTATTTGAGGAAATTTCAAATAAAATTTATGGAAATTTTATAGAATTTTATTAACTACTTTCGTGACTATAACTTTTTAAAATTAAAATTAATGGTGTGGTAGAAGATGCAGAAAAAGAACTAGAAAATGATGCAATAATGACTGCGGTATAAGAAATAGATGTTTGTTAGGTAATCTTAAAATTGAGAGAGTATTGTGTACTCTCTCTAAATTAAGGGCTATTATGTTTTAATATCTTAAAAATTAAAAAATATTTATGTCTTACTTAAGAAATAATGAGTTAATTGTAATTAATTAATATAGTGATTTTTAAAAAATTAAATAGCAGATGAACCAAAATTATTAATTCACTTAAAAAAAAGAAAAAAAACAAAATAAATAAATTTTTAGAAATCGAAACAAAATTTTAGTATATTTACAAGCATAAAAAAATTTTTAGGCAATAACTGTACATGATAATATTGAGTTGGACTGCTATTGATTAAATCAACTCTTAATAAAAAATTATTTAAGGATTAGAGATAAAATTATTCATTTTAAAAATATACAGACCCAAAGCTAAATAACAAAAAAAGGGGGATTAAAATTAAATTTTAAAATATTTACAATAATCAGACTTATTTAAGCATAATTTTTTTTATTTAAGTTCTCATCAAGGTGCACCTTTTTAAATATATATCTTAGTTCTTTGAAAAAAACAATAAATGCTGTTATGGTTTTAAAAATAGTCATTTGACATTCTTTAGGATGTAGATAACCCAATTGGGAAGATAAAACTTAAAAAAGAGATAATAAATATGATGAATGACACGAGGATAAATATAAAAAATTTACAATTATTAAAATATTAAAAGCAACTTAAATTCTCTACTCAATCAGAAGTCTAAAATTTGTTTAAAATATAATTTGGATATTTTTTTATCTAATACTTTCAATATGTTAATGTTATATTGAATTTTACCTAGACAGACACACATATTATTGATTATGACATGTGAATTATGTTAGCATTATAATATATAAAATAATAAAATAATAATTTAAATTTTTACTATATCTTTGTTACTATTTTTATTTAAATATTAAAAAAGTATTTATTAATTTACATAAATTAATAACATGTAACATCTCCATTATATTTTTGTTAATTATTGAATAAAGTTTTAAAATAAAAGCATAATTTAATATTTCAAAAAAAATTAAAAAAATTAAATATAAATAATTAAAATTAAAGAGACTAAAGTTACATATAAATTTAAAAAAAATAAAATCAATAATTTAATTCGTAATGGGTTGGCCCATAAATTTACCACCTCTACTTCCTCCATTGTAATATGCAAGCTTTGCTATTTTTGTGGAATGCATGGCGAAAGAGTCTTGATGGGCCGTCGTTATGCACTTGTTTGCCAATACAGAAGAGAAGTTGAATAAAATGTATAAATACGATAATAAATAAATAACATGCATAAATAGGTGACGAGGAAAAGTTGGAAGAATTAAACACAATATATGTTGACCCAATAAATAAAAATAAAAACACAATTTTGGATATGTTTGATTTCTCTTTTAAAAAGAGTTTTCAATTTTTTCTTCTAAATATAGTATAAATTTATACTATATTTAGAAAAAAAATTGAAAATTCTTTTAAATATATATAACTTCTCTTAGGGTGTTTTAGAATATCGTCTCGTTTAATTTACAGTATATGTTTGGATGAATTTGATAATAAAATGATTTTAATTTATAATATTAAACTAAATGTAAACTAAAATAAATATGTATGTTTAATTACAATTTGTATTCAAAAAATAATATAAATTTCTTAACATAACATTAATTTACAATAAAGTTTAACTAGCATAAAACTTTTATACCGATAACATAATTATGCTTTTCATTGTTAATCAAAAGTATTTTAAAAATAAAGACGACTCGATTAAGATGCTTGCTCAAACACCTTTTAATTTGAATTCCAAAAGATGACCTGACTGAAATATTATGTCGATACCAGACTAATTAAGTTATAACCTACCGTTACCTAATTATCTATGGCATTTGGTCAAAACAACTTTTATAAATATATTTATTTTTTAATTTAATTTATAAATAATCACCGTATACAACTGTATGAAGTGCATACAGATAAAGAAATTAAATTAAAAATAATTATGTTATATTTATATAAATCTCCAATATAAACAATTAAATTAGATGTTGAAGTAATATTACTTAATAATTTTACCATCATTATCATAAATTAGTCTCACACTAGCGAGGAAAAAAAACTAGCAAAAAAATATTAGCTTGGAATGGCTAAGTTTATAACTTGTTTGAGTCTTTGTAATTAAACAAAATACTAAATAAAGCTAAATGTCAAGCTACAGAAGTTTATATATGAATTTATTATTATTATTTAATATTTTATTATTAATTCTAGTTAATTTTTTAATGGTTGAAATTAAGATTTTGAACCTTAATTATAGGTACATAACACTTATTTTTAATTTAGTCCTTATGTAAAAAAAAAATTGATCAGTCATTTTACTAGAAAATGTCAAGTTACGTTTTTATCACTGAATGTAATGCAATTTTCATAACAAAAAAATATTTAAAATCCACCCTTATACATGAATCATTCTCAATTCATTTCCTGCCACCTACAATAAAGCACAGTAGCACACACTCTCTAAAATAGCATTCATCACCAACCTTTTAGATCCCAAGTATGGATCAGTGGTGGTGCATGCTATGATGGGAACTTTTGCATTATCAGCTTTGAGCTCAACCTCGTTGTTCAGTCCATTTCTTCACGTAATTTCGTAGCTATATATCTTACTTGGTTTCTTCTTGATTTGTTATAAAACATGGTTTGCTCTCATGCTAAATTGAAAATTTCACCTGATTCTTAATTAAGCAAGGGAACATAATTATTCAGCATGTGTTATCTCTTGTCGTGGCCATGTTTGCAGAGTTAGCACCCTTCTTCTATGGCCATTTATTGGTTTGTTTGTTTGTTTATGTGAGTTTTGCATAAAGTTTTGAATTTACAGTTAATTGTTGTATATATATGTGTTATCGAATAGTTTGTTATCTTTGAATATGTATGTTTAATTGTGATATAAATAGCAATAATACTAATTATTTTTCTTCCTCAGAAATGATTCTTGGTTATATGCGCTTACATTATTCTTCTTGTCCTTGTCTTTTATAATTGTTGGGGATTGACTCATTTACTGCTTTTTTTCATCATTGCAGCAATAGTTGGCCCAATTGATAAGGTAATAATAAAGATTGCATGATTGATGAGTGTTCGTTCAAATAATACATACTTAATTTTGTTTAAATAAAGCCTCAAATTTAAGTATTATATACCAAAAAAAATAAAAATATGGGAAAGTAAATTCCGTCATAATATAACTTTTTGATTTGAACGAAATTTTTTTAATCTAAAAAAATGTGAACTTTAGATAAAAATAATAAAATTTGCATCCTGTACTTCGATTCTATCTAGGTATAATCTTAAGCAATGTTTCAAGATCCTAATTATTTGTATAAAAACAAATTAATAGAAATGATTCTTATGACTAGGCATGAATAATTGTATGAACAATTCCTTTTTCAATATTTCTTTTATAAACAGCCATTTGTATGTAATTTAAACCCTTTGAAAGTAACTTTACTCAACGATAGTAGGGAGTGTACAGAGAACGATTTCATGTAAAAGAATTGCTTTCATTTTATTTTTTTCTATCATAACGAAACTATATTAAATATTAACATCATATATAGGACAAATATTTTAATTTAAACTTTTCAAATTCACGTCTAAGCCATGTCATAATCCGTTGACTACGTAAGATGTATGATTCACCAAATTATAAAAACTGATAAATGATAGGGACGTATTTTAAACTATTTTCATGTATAAATTAAAAACTTTTTTTAATATAGAAACAAGATTAAAAAATAAATATCACACACACACACACATCAAATTTTTAATTTAACCAATACTTTTTACCTTTTAAGAGTCATATACTGTAATTCTTCATGCTAATTTAATTTGAAATGATATTACAATTTATTACTTAACATACTACATAACTTATATATATATTATTCGATCACAATTTGAATATAGTCAAATCAATTATTATCAAATTAATTATCATAAATTAGCGCCTTCATTGATTAAATAAACCAATCTAATTTACAAACGTTGAAGACAAATACAAGGCACAAAGGAAATATTTATTATGTAACGAAAATATTATATTATAACAAGAACATAAATAAAACATTATATTAATGAGTTTTTCTGTACACTGTAGTGATATCATTTGAACTAATTTTTCTAAATAAAAAATTAAATATATACTATATAATTTTTAAATTTTAATAAATTTAAATAGGACTAAATTAAAAAATTCTTACAAATAATTCAATTATGAAAATTCTAAAATAATAAATTTAAATTTAAATTAAACTAAAAATAAATACTTAACATAGAAGAAGCTATGTGATAACAAAGAAGCTAACTAATTCTAAAAAAATGCTCTAATTTAATATATAATAGTTCATAGAAATACTATATTTATGAAGACTCATATTTAACATTGTCTTCATGAAAAATAATGCATAAAAAATCGGCATGAATATCATTTTAATTGAAATTTTTTAAGAATTTATAATTTATATACTTAGAACTCCATATTAATGAGATTTTAATTACATTATACGAATATTATTAAAATAATTATTTTTTTTAAAATTAAAAGTATATTGCATGTCTTTTTAAATTTATAAATTTTTTTAAAAAATATCATTAATAATGAACGTTTTAGTATATTAAATAGCCACTAAATGAAATAGATAAAATTTTATATTAAGAGTAAATGATAATGTGTAATGAAACGAGAAAAGTTAATAAATTATATAAGTGAAAAAATATATATTTCAGGAAAGAGAAAGTAAATTTATAAAGCATTTTTATTTATTTTACAGAATTAAGAGCGACATATATAGATATAAAAGAAGTGAGTTAGAAAAAATAGTTGCTGAAAAAATGAGAGGAAGGGAAAAAATCATAATAGGAAAAGGACATGAGTGCCCTTAAATTTTATGTTTTAGATGATGCCATGCATCCATTAGCGGGAATCTCTTGGGAAGTCATTTCTGTCTGCTTGCCTCTCCTATGCCTTTTAAACTCTGCCTTTCTCTCCGTAGTGAAACAAAAAATTGTTGTATCAACATTCAACACAAACACATCATGTCTTCCCACTTCTCCTCTTACTTCCACCTTCCCTCTTTCTCTTCTTCTAAGCATTTTCCTTCTCCATCTTCTTCTACCCCTCTTCTCTACTTCTCCAAATTCTCTCTGGGTAAGTCTAATATGCAATTATTTCCCTTATGCTCCCTCCTAACTCATCAACATCTTGTTGATCCCGTTTCTCTTTTCATTTTTTTAACCGTCTCTTCTTTTTTCCTTTCTTTAAGATTACATGTTTCTGTTGATCAGAACATTCTATTACCTATGAATGTGAAAGCACAAAGAGTTGCTACTTAAACTTATTTTGTAGGAAACATAGCACTCCAATGGAGGGTAAAAATCATCACAATATTATTTTATATTACTTAGCAGCCTTATTTTATTTTTCCTTTACTAGTGAAACTCTCTCTTGCATGTTGTACATAGCTTCCTTTGTCAATTAGGAGCTTAATAGTTTTTACTTAATTTCGTTAAGAACAGTGGTTCTTGTTCTATTACTTTCAGCACTCAAGATTTCACTATCAAGCAGGCTAAAGTTGTATGATGCGTTGTCTGTTGTTTTCTCCTCCACCCAAAAAGAAAAGGATAGAAAAAGAAACAAAAGAAAGCGTGCAGTAGTTTTTCACTGGAAACTGAAAGTAATATAGTACTTAACTCCAACCAACAAAAGTGATTAAGTGAAAGATTTATATCATTTTATATATAGGTGCTGTGTCGTCCGAGACTAAAGACAAACAAGAGATAAGATGCAGAGCTATATCCAAACCAAGAACTCAAGGTATAATGGATTTTTTTTATAGTTTTTTTTTTTTTTTTTTGCTTTAATTAAATAATTTTATACTAATTGCTTTTTGTAAAGCGTGGTTGAACCAATGTTATGTTGTGTGTTATGCAGAATATCCAGAAGTATTTCAGGGTAGTCTAGCAACGTTAAAGTTGCGTGAGATTAATGTGGAAGATGACATAGATGAGGAGCGAGACATTGGGGTGCTTTAAACTTTCTTCTCACTTCTCTGTTTTGTGCCTTTCTTAATGGGCTTTGTATTTTTTCTTTTTTATTTTATTGACATATGGCACTTCATCTGGTTACTACAACATTGTTAAAATAAGGTTTTGGTGGCGAATGAGATGGAGGAGCGAGTGGGCACTATCAAATCGATATTGGGTTCAATGGAAGATGGAGAGATTACCATATCTGCTTATGACACAGCTTGGGTTGCTCTGGTGGAAGATGTTAATGGAAGTGGTGCCCCTCAATTTCCGTCGAGTCTAGAATGGATAGCAAAAAATCAACTTGCGGATGGATCATGGGGTGATAAGGAATTATTTTCAGCCCATGATCGGATTATGAACACGTTGGCTTGTGTTATTGCATTAAAATCATGGAATATGCACCCCGAAAAGTGTGAGAAGGGTAAATGTTGAATTATAATAATTTATTTATTACCAAATTTGCAGATAACATCTGGTACCTTGATATAATGGTTGATCATTTTTATTAATGACACACAGGAATGACATATTTTAAAGAGAACCTTGACAAGCTTCAGAATGAGAATGCGGAGCACATGCCAATTGGGTTTGAAGTTGCTTTTCCTTCACTTCTTGATATGGCTCGTGGTTTGAACATTGAAGTGCCAGATAATTCCCCTATTCTGAACAAAATCTTTGCAATGAGAAATGTAAAACTCACAAGGTACCTTAGTTGTGGTCATAATTATGCTTGCCAGCCAGTTGCTATGTGCCCATGTCTATTTTCATAATAGAATCAAAGCAACCTTATCTTACAAAATCTTTTTCTGGGAAAGTATATATAGGAGTCACTTTTCTTTTTATAAGTTCTACAAGCTCTCTTTAACGTGTGTGTCATTATTGTGTTGTGGTTTGTGTGGGCCTTGGTGTGGGGATAGAATACCAAGAGAGATGATGCATAAAGTGCCCACAAGTCTGCTCCATAGCTTGGAAGGGATGTCAGGCTTGGACTGGAAACAACTTATAAAACTGCAGTCTCAAGACGGGTCATTCTTGTTTTCTCCATCTTCCACCGCCTTTGCTCTCATGCAAACCAAAGACGAAAATTGTCTCAAATACTTGAATAAAGTGGTCAACAAGTTCAATGGGGGAGGTAAAGTGCCATTTACCCATATTGACGACTACAATTTTAACCTTTTGTTTCACCCTTCAATCTCTCATTCCTTCTTTTTCATGTAATATATGGATAGTACCATATATAATATAATTTTTTTTAATCTGGTTTATGGTTGTCTATGTTTATTTATGTCATTTCTAATTCAATTTTCATTTCCTTTTTTGTATACAATATATGTCATACTATATATAGTACTATCTTTTATTAACTTGGTTGTGATTATTCATGTTTATGCCACAGTTCCAAACGTGTATCCAGTGGATTTGTTCGAACATATTTGGGTGGTGGATCGGCTGGAGCGCCTCGGAATATCGCGGTTTTTTCAGCAAGAGATCAAAGACTGTTTGAGCTATGTTTATAGGTGATTTAATAATGAATCTCAAATTAATATTCTATAAACACTTCTAAACAAAATTATCGAGTATGAAACAGAGGTCTACATGCCAAGCAATTCCAATTTTTAATGTATAAAAAAAATTTCAGATATTGGACTGAAAAGGGTATTTGTTGGGCAAGAAATTCAAATGTTCGAGACATTGATGACACGGCAATGGGGTTCAGATTACTAAGATTACATGGCCTCCCAGTTTCAGCCGGTAAGTATATAATTAGGCGACCATGTAACATAATATCAAATTAAAACAATAAATGTATCTATTCTCACTCGTAGGTGCTTATTGTTGCTTTTATTTAAATATTTTTTTAAATAATATTTTTTAATCACATTAATAAAAAGAATATTATACATGTATTTTTTTTTTAAATTAAAAAAAGTAACATACACATGTGAGTGAGAATAATTAACTTAATTACTATTGATTGGTAACAATCTTGATTTTGATATGTGATAGATGTGTTTAAGCACTTCGAGAGAAATGGTGAATTCTTCTGCTTTACGGGGCAGACCACGCAAGCGGTGACGGGAATGTTCAATTTGTATAGGGCTAGTCAAGTAATGTTTCCTGGGGAGAAAATTCTTGAACATGCAAAGCACTTTTCAGGGAAATTTTTAAGGGAGAAGCGAGTAGCAAATGAGCTAGTAGATAAATGGATCATAATGAAGAACCTGGGAGGAGAGGTATATAGTGTAATCTATGTCACGAAGAAATGGACAACTATTGGAATATGTTGGACCACTTGATTATACGTAGGTGGCTTAAGTTTTTAGTTTGTACTAATAAAGACACTTGTGTGTTTTGCAGGTAGCTTACGCTTTGGACGTGCCATGGTATGCAAGCTTACCTCGAGTGGAAACCAGATTCTACATTGACCAATACGGTGGCGAAAGTGACGTATGGATAGGCAAAACCCTTTATAGGTACTTTACACTTTATTTATGTCACTTGAACATTAAATAATTAACATAATGTGGTATATTATATGTATTATCTTGTTTTATTTTAATAATTATATATATTATTTCAAAATTTAAAAGTAAAAAAAATAAAAATTATTTTACTTTAATAGTAAAAAAAATATTTTCTCTTTGCACTTTTGATGCACCTCACAGCATTTCCTTTTTAAAAATTTTCTAATTGAAACAACGACTATTTCTTTATTCAAAATGAATTTTATTATTAGATGAAATTCATATTTTCTTAAATTAAAAATTTTGATAATAATAAAAATAAAAAAATATTTTTAATTTTTTTTATTTACAGTGGAATAATATAAAGCCCTTCTTAGAATGTTAAGTACCTTGTAGGAAATTTTAATTTAAGTCATAATCTATTTTCTGTGACCAACTATTATTGGGTTGAGACCTTCTAACATTAAAGAACTATTAGTTGAAGTCAAGTAAAGTAAAATGAAGTATGTTAAAGGCGTTTTATATTATATATGATGATTAATTAAAGTAATAAATCAGGAGGAGAGTGCAAATGTATAATTTTCTTAAAAGTAGGTTATCACCCCAACCCTCAAATTGGCATATGCCACGTTAATCTCAATATTTTTTTTTCTAAATGTAAAATGTCTCATTGAAACAAACACTTAAATTTTAGAGTAGATGTTGAAATCATCCCCTCTTTTATATAATGATAAAACTCACATCCACTTTTGAATTTCTACTCACTTCTAGTTCTCTAAGAGTGCGTAATCAAGTCATTTACTCATTAATTAGGTTGAATTGAGTTATTATTACGTCACAGGATGGCCTACGTGAGCAACAATAATTATCTCGAGCTTGCTAAACTAGATTACAACATGTGCCAAGCACAGCATCTGGCAGAGTGGGGGAGAATTCAAAAGTAAGAGCAACTTAAACTATTCCAGCTTAATGCTTCAGCCAATTTCATCAGTTTTTATCTACAGTGCAATTTTCATCATTATACTTTGATTTTTGTAATGACATTTATCACCACTTATCAGATGGTATTCAGAATCTAGATTGGGAGAGTTTGGAATGAACAGAAGAACTCTTCTGTTGGCCTATTTTTTGGCAGCAGCCAGCATATTTGAGCCTGAAAAGTCTCATGTGAGACTTGCTTGGGCCAAAACCACAGCATTGATTGAGACAATCACATCCTATGTTAGTGATGCAGAAATGAGGAAAGCTTTGGTTAAAAAATTCAGTAACTGCATTAACAAGAGAGACTACTCCATTGGCTGGTAAATTAACTCCTAGTTTCTATAAATATTGGAACATGCCACATTATGTATCTTGTATGAACCTTCTTTTTTAGTTATACAATCATGGTTCTTGGGTCCTTATTGGTCGTGTACGTTTAGAGACGCATATAACATGTCCTTTTCAATGTCTATTGACATTCATATACACATAATCAAGTGGGCAACTTTTAGCCAAAGTTTTGTCCGGTGTGACAAACACTTTTCTTTTTCTTTCTGTTTCCTAATCATTTTGTAGAACACACACCAGAATGCCTAGTCCACCCAGAGTGGAGTTGCATTCTTGTTGACTGACAGTTTTCAAAGAATTTATTAGATCCATTAATTAAACCAACCTTGCTAGATAAGACTTTGTTCTTCTTGTCGTCAAGTCAGCTTAATGTGGTATGGATAGCAAATCTCGGTGATGAAAACATTAAGAACAAGTTAACAAGTTTATTAACATATAATTTAGTTCTAGCTAGATTGTTTGTGGAAAAGTTAACATGTGATTTAGTTCTAGCTGGCTTCAAAGGTTTGTTTGCAAGTGGTGTCCCAGTCCCATCGCCTATAAAACCACACGTGAAAAAATAACACGCACTTTCTTAAGAGTGCCAGATGATCTGGTTTCAGTTTGCAGTACTGCTTTATGATCCCAAGGAGAAATTGAAACCATTTTTTATATATATGAGTACGAGTATTCTGACCCAACCATACCCATGGAACGTCATTTTGTATGTTGCAGGAGGTTGAGCAGGAATAAGAGAGGACATGGACTCGTTGAGACTTTGGTTGCAACCATAGATCAGATTTCATGGGATATACTTGTATCTCATGGTCATGAAATTGGATATGACATGCGTCGCTGTGTGAGTCTTCCATTCCTCACTTACTATTATTGTGTAAAATCTCTTCCCCATAATAGAGTATGGCCCTACGCCTAAACTCTTTATTAAAACTAGCATGAAATTTCACATAATAATTGGAAAAAAGTGTTAAAAAGGTAACGGCACAAATTATGTTGGCCAGCATTTCTCTTGATAAATTCAACTTATTTACAGTTTTTTTAAGCCTAGTTTCAAACAACAGAGTGCATTTAAATATAATGATTTTAAATGAATTTCAAATTTGAAATTAAACTAATATCTTTTAATAAGAATTCATTTCACTTTATAACAGTAATATTCCTTTGTATTAATTAAATGTTTTCATATTTAAAAAATATTTTTAAGTTACATATGTGTATATATATATATATGTATATAATATTAATTTATACATATTCTTATAAAATCATTTTTATAAATCTGTTCACTGATTGACTTCTGAAAACTAAATAATTTTTGTCACCTTTTACATTTCTCTTAAAAATAATGATTCCGTAAGTAATGGTAGTACCGTACCACCGACTGATAAAGGAATAGATGCTTGGAATTCAAAACAAAACAATGGCGAATCAAATGAGTTGACCAATACAACAACCAAATCAAAGTACTGGTTAAATTGTCTTAATCTTTATTTTTGAAATTCTCCATACACGTTGAAGCCTGCAGAATAAAAATGAATAAATAATATAATTTTAATAAAAGTATATTAGATGTATTTTTACTACATGTCTAGAATAACTATCTTACTTGTTGTAATGTTATTATAGTGGAAAAAGTGGCTTTCAAGTTGGGAAGGCGAAGGGGACAAATGTGAAGGACAAGCAGAGCTTTTGGCGCATATAATAAATCTTAGTGCCGGACATTGGATTTCGGAGGAGCAGATGCTGAATCCACATTATCAGCATCTGCTTCAACTCACTAACACAATCTGCCATAGACTCCGTTGCTATCAAAAGGACAAGGTGAGTGACAGGGCAACCATTATATCCTAATCCTAGTACGTATGCTAGCGACTTTTCAAACCCAGATCTTTTGGCCGCATGCTTTCATTTACCTCCCCCCCACTTTTCCATTTACGAAAAAAGCCACACAACTCTTTCTTTTTACAAATTGTAGTGTACCAAAAAAGCTGCATAGATATGCTTTTTGGATGATTATTATTATTATTATTAGTAAAGTGAACTCTGCAGCTTTAAGGAAAATTACGACAGCACAAGAATAAATATAAATAAAAAGGAATCTCTCCAATGGCCAATTTGAGCACGCTATTTTGTTTTCTCAAAATAGTCATAATTGAACCCCTCCGATCACAAAACAGACCCCTTGTCACTTACTCCATATATAAATGGTGAGGTGTGTAGCATTTGTGTAATTCATAATTGAATTTCTTAATTCCACAGCATCCAACACAAACTTTGTCGTTTTCTGTAGTGCTGCACTATGCACCCTCTTCAAGTTTGGCCGACTCCATAATATATCTGCCATCATATATATCCTATTAGACCAAATTTAATTCTTCAATGATATATTAATTGCAGAACTATATTAGTGGTACTTTATATTTAATGTTACATAAAATTTTGAAGCACACAATTATTTAATATTTAATCACATTTGCACTTTTTGTAATAAAATCCATCAGGAACACGAGAGCGGAAGCTGCAGTACGTACGTGAACAGCATCACCACCTCAGAAGGAGAGTCAAAAATGCAAGAACTGGTGCAATTGGTGCTCCAAAATTCTTCAAGTAGCGTTAATTTGAACATCAAAAATACTTTCCTCGCGGTGGCGAAGAGTTTTTACTATACAGCTTTCTGTGATTCAAGGACCATCAACTTCCATATTGCCAAAGTTCTCTTTGATAAAGTTGTTTGAATCAAATTTACATTCTTGAGTAGATGTTAGATTTCACCATTATCATTGTACATATCCCTCAATATAATGTTAAAAAAAAATCAGGTGTTTATGCCTCCATGTATATATGTCATGTTGACCCTTTTCAGTTTATAAATAATTAAATAAATTTTGTTTAAATATATTAATACACTGTTGTGAATAGATATACAAGAAAAAATGTTAATTTTTATAATAAATTATATAAAAATATTTTTAATGTATGTTAATCAGTTAATAGTATAAAAATATTAAATTGTATTTAAAGTTTTATTTTTGAAAATATAAGTGCTTTCTTCCTTTTAAGAATATTTTTTTCTTTTACTTTTAATTATAAAAATATCACATTGTTTTTATTTTTTTATTTTACAAATTTTATATAAAATAATAAATATAACAAAAAATTTATTATATTATTCACAAATATTTAAAGGCAGAAAATAAAATAAAAATAAGACTGTTTTCTGTTAAAAGTGAAAAGTAAAAATGAAAAAAAATTATCAAACCAAATTGATGCTAATATTTTTTTAATTAAGCTTCTTTTTATTTGTTCTTAGTTTCAATAAAAATAAAAATAAAAAAAATTATTTTTAGACCAAGAGTATATTTAAATGTTTATTCTATATATATATAAACAAAAAACTGTCAACATAGAATTTATCATTAGGTCTTTACTTGTAATAACAATGTTGTAATTTTAAAATAAGTAATATTATGTAATTAATTTATCATATTAAATTATGCTCATAAATCAGCTAAATTAATAATTTTAAATTATAGTAATTGAAATATTATGAAAGGAATATGATAAAATTAAAATTATTCATTTTAAAAATTATATTTAATTACATTTTTTATCTCTTAACTTTTCTACTTGTCATATTGTAGTCTCATTATTATAATTTTATAATTTTAGTCTTTCTATTTTATTAATTAAGAAAATTTCATTCATTTGTTAAATTATCATATTTTTTAATAATTGACAATATTATCTTATTTATGCAAAATTTAACTTAATCTATTTTTATTTCTATCTCTCATATCTTAGCTACATGAAATTTAAAAGCTCAAAATTAAATCTTAGAGCACTTTCTAATGGCTTGTACTTCCAAACTTTAGGAAGCATCTCATGTTGTTTTTGCACATGGGTGCACTTAGAAAGTGTGGGGTTGGAGGAGGAGAAAAAAATTTGTCAATGATTAGTTAAACCCGCTAATTAAGAACTTGTTAGATTTAATGTGTGAAACTAACTGATCATAGACATAGAGATGCTAATTGTCAACGACCAAATATCTTAAACACTTAAGATATTAGATGAAAGTTAATAAATTCTAAAAGTTTTACACTAACCAGTGAAATGCACAAAAATTTAATAAGAATCTGACAAACTAAATCAATAGCGTATCTTAAAACTAAAACAAAGGATAGGATGTACATGATTAGATTAAAACAAAATTTGAATTTAACCTTAAAAAGAAATAGGAAAACTAAGCAATGCAATAAATTTTACTACCTTGTGTTAATTAACAATGCTTATATTTGAATTAACAAGGCTTATATTAAGACTTTTCTAAGGTTGAAAAATTTTACAATGTTAGCTTTATAAATACTTATAAAAAGTTAGATCAAAGATATAAAAGATTTAAATGCATAAATTAATTTTAGTTTTTGCAAAAAAATTATTTTATTTTTAAAGTTATTTTTCATAAGTACCTAGTTTGAAAATTTATATAATATTAAAAGTTTATAAATTTATTTTGTGTTATATTATATCAATATCAATTTTTATATAATTAAAAGTTTTTGTTTTACCAAAAGTTTACGTGAGTTGTTAAAAGTAATTTTTTTGTTATATGTTCTTTAACCATATTCTTAGATAAAAGTAGATTATAATTACTATGAGAGAGATGGAATTTTTTATATTTAATAACAAAAACAATTATAAGTTATGAAATTCATATCAAATTTGAAAAATCATGAACAGAAACTACTAGGGCTGAGTGAATTACAAGTCATCCCCTGTGAATGTCAAATACCAGCTCCTCTTAACTGGTTTAATGATACAACATTAACATTACAGCAGAGCCATTTATTGCTGTGATAATTAATATAACAATGATGTACGTAACCTATTGTGCAAAAGAGTGATACTTTCAACTTGAATGGGGATTACGTACAGCATGGTTTGCATATATTCAGAAAGTGGATTAATTATCATAGAGTGAAGCAGTAAACCACGTTAATGTGTTCTCAGAAGTGAGATATCTTTTGACCTATGAATGTAGCTAGGCAATAATAAAAATGGCAGACAAAGGTCGCGTATGAACATGTCAGAAAGTTGGTGCTTTGGTGGGTTGGTCTTGCGCATGAAGTGGAGCTTCAGCAAATCTTACATTTCCAGATTTCATTTCCCATTACGGAAAACCTTAAATTCACTTCAATAATGTCTACATTTTAAAGGAATTTAATTAATAGACCTGCGATTAGAAAACATTCCTTAATATGCATAAAAATAATCATATGAGCCAGTTTTTTAAACATAAATTTGTCTACAAGATAAGTGAAAAATGTATTTATTTTAAAATTTTCACATGTTAAGATCAAGATACATTTTTAAATTAAATAAAAATACATAACTTTATTTGTTTACTCTATAGACAAACTCTTTTCAAAGGATTTTCAACATGTTTATTGCAGTGTTATTAGAATGGAGTTCAAATAACCAATGGTAAAAAGAAACAAGTTACAAGATGTTGAACAGTAGGAAATAGTTATCAAATTGGTAGGAATTGATTCCCTCCACTAAATCCATGATCAAATGTCAACCTGAATGTCATATTCCTGTACAAGAATCTGGGTCATGGAATTTCTTTATCATCTCCCGATTCATTATTATTGCCTTCTAACAGCAACAGACCGACAAAATCCACACTTTCTATTTATTCCATGGTAAAGTTTTAATGAAATTTATTAAATAATATAAAAATAAGATTAATTTATATCAATACGATCCAATCTCATTCATATGCAGAAACTGATTCACATTAATGATTATCTCTTATCTCTAATGGTACACACTTCACTAACCTCTTTTATGCTTCATGCATTTGTTATCTGTATTTCCTTTTTTGCATAATAACTTGAATTTGTTGATGATAAAATTAAGTAGGAAATGAAGATAATTGGATGAGAATTTGGTGGCACTTGACACTGGGGTTGGTAACACGCAAAGGTAACAAATGTTGATGAAAGTGAAAATTGAAATCCGCCGCAGCAGCCGCGAATCGAGATCTTGTCGACACAGCGTTAATGCCATGAGAGCTGGGACTCATAAAAACACTCTTTGTCTTCTTGTCCCCCAACTTTTAAAAAAAATAAAAATCATTTTGAGGTGAAATGCTTGTAAAAAAATTTTCAGACTAAAATATAATTTGGAATTTAAATTTTAATGTCATTGTGTTAAATACTTGTAAAGTTTATAATAATTATTTTCTGCTTAAAAAAACATTCTTACCCTTAATTAGTTAACTTGAAATTAATAGTAAAATTTGTTAAAAAATTAACTTAGAATATATATATATATATATATATATATTTAAAAAGATATATATTTTGTTAAAATTCAGTCAAATAATAAAATATTTATCTTTAAAATTATATTAAATTTTATCAATTGACTTTATATACTACAAATTTCAATTTTAATATATTAATAATATAAATTTATTTACACTTTTAATTGATTAGAATATTTATTATATATAACTTTTTAAATTTATTAGCATAAAAGGCAATATTTTGTATTGACGTGATAATACATAATAAACAATAATATAACAAAATTGTTATACTATAAATATAATTATGATTAAATTATAATATAAATATCAAATTAATAATTGAATTAATAAAATATCATTTATAAAATATTAAATAATAAATTTAACAATATTATTACGAATCTAAAACTATCTCACCTATTTTAAATATTTTTTATTTGATTTATATTTACCAATCCTGATTTATTTTTATTTCAAATATTTGTAAATTATGTGACCCCATTCTTTCCCACAATTTACCTTTCCCCTTTCTCATATTTTCATATTTAATTTCCTTATTGCAATCAAACAGTATGAAAAGAGGAGAGTCACATCATGTTTCAGCACCACAACACTTACAGGAATGGGGCTTGATTTTATTTTTTTTTCTTATTTCTATTTCAATTTTGTCTGTTAATGTATTCATAAATGTCTTTTCCTTTGTTTTCTTCAATACTCCTATTTTTATGGTTTATTTGTTAATATATTTATACTTTTTAAAAATAAATATATGTTAATAAGTTGTAGGTCTAAATTTATTAAAATACTTTCAAACATATAATTTATTTGAATATTACACTTTCTAAAAGAATGTAAGAATAAATTCACACTCACGGATGCTAATATCCTCTAATTGATATTTAAAAGTAATATTTCAGCATTTTGCTTTTTGGATTTGTTAAAATACTCTATATAGTATAGATTATTAAAACATTGTTTTGAAAAATTAGTGAAAATATGTTGACAACTATACATAGGCACACATATAAAGAGTTAGTTTTTGTCTAGCTAAATAAGTATATTTTTATACTATTAAATAATCTTTTTATTATAGAAGTTTATTAAAATTCACTTTTGATTCAATAATTTTTATTACATAAATTGTATTTATAAAATTTAAAATTAATCTAAATTTATTAAATATCTCATTTAAATACATTTAAATTAATATAATATTTTTTAAATATATAAAAATAAATTTATTTGATTATATTTTTACTTTTACTATTTTTCTTACTAATTTTGGCAAAAAAAATAATATATAACTGTTATTTTATCTGTCTGATTAATGAAGATCACTTCTATTTATAATTTATAAATTCTAAAATACAAGCTATTATGTTGTCATATCAATAATTTAGTTGATATTATTTTACCACTGTTTTAACTCCCTCTCTTAATATAACAATTTTAAAAATAAGACTTAAATGTGCTCTTAATCTCTTATTTTAAATTATGTATGGTTTTGTTTTTTTTTTAATCATATTTTTCTATTTTAAAATAAAAAAATCAACTCTCATCAAGTTTTTTCTATTTAAAATTTTTTATTTTTTTTCTTCGATAGGTGGATTTGGTACTTATATTAGTTTTAAATTTTAAAATTTAGAAATTTAATTAAAATATAATGGATTTATTAGGATGTGGATAAGGGTTTGAAGAAGAAAACATATAATTTTCATTTTCAGTGAAATTTAATATATATTTTAGTTAATGAATTTTGAATAAAATAAGGCTTAAAATGATTTTATCGATTTAATTTGTAAAAGTTTTGAAAATATGATAATTTTAGAGTTTAAGAACAAATTTAAAAAAACTCTAAGAATACAAAAATGAGAGATCAAATGTGCTATTTTTTTTTTTTTGAAAACTAAAAGTATACATCAATTATAATAAATTTACTGAAATTATAATTAACCATAGAAACATATTATCTAATTTCATTAAAAAAAATATTTTTTCAAATCTTGTTACTTTGTTTACGTTACCACACTTCTAACATTCATTGAACACTTAACTTAAATGATCTGTCACTTTTTTGGGCTAAGGTCATCGATTTGTTACTTTAACCTTTATCACTACAATATCTTTTTAACTATTTGATTGACTGTACTTTTCTCTCATGGTAATTACTCTTCTAGTACATACATGCATGGAAGGTTGGCTCTAAAACTAATAAATCCAAAAAAGTCAATACTTTAATTCATAGAAAAGTTGCATGCTCAATTTACAGAACCCAAAAATATTATCAGTCACTTGATCAAGGAAAAATCCTTTTTAAATGAATCATACTTCCTAAGATTAATTTTTTTTAAAATATTATAAATATGTCATGAAAATGTTAAACAAGATTTCATGTGTATGCTTAAAAGTTTTTCATCTTTATGAAATTTTGGATAGTCACTTTTTACGGAAATATTTTGTTAAAAAAACATGAATTTTTATTTTAAAAAAAGACTTTTAACAAATTGATACCAAACATGAGAATATGATATTTTTTACTCAGCTTTTTTATTTATTATAACAAGAGAATATGAATTTTAGACCTCGAATATGAAATACCTGAAAGGAAGGCAAATTATGAGCCCAAATAATCTTATGTATGCGAGGTCATAATAAATTTCAAAAGTAGACCAAAAAAATTATTTTAAAAAGTAATTAATAGTTATAATAAATATAAAATTTATCTCTTGATAAACTCCTCGGAAGCTTTAAAGGAACGAATCCATTTTGAGCATGTAAAAAAGATCTACATTTGACCAACTACTTGTTTATGCTATTTTACATCTTTTATGCATTTTACAATAATTAAATTGTCGTCTAAAATATTAAATCACCACTAAAAGTCTCTTCAACTTTTCACATATTATTTCTGACCAACTATTTCTTTCTACTTTTTTTCTCCACTTTAAATACCTAAAAGTTAATTTTAATTCATAACCAATGATCAAACCTAATATATTTATGATTTATTCATCTTCATTATAAATTCATTATTAAACACCAAAATATCAAAATTTTAGAGAACTAGAGTAATTTTTTTTTTTAAAAAAAGGTTAAGATACTGAAGTGAAATATAAATGAAATTTAAAATACAAGATTAAAACTTTACTTAAACTTTGAAGATGAAAATATAATTTAATCTACTATGAATAATTACTTCAACTAACTAATATAGTTGTATATCCCCTTTTTCACTTTCTTTTTGCACTTATTAAATATAAACAAATTTGTGAAAAGTTAAAAAATGATAAATTTAGATGAAGTATAAATATGAATATTTTAATCAAGATACAGTAAAAAAATGTTAACATCATAATTATATATAAATTATATTTAAAAAATAAGTATTTATTTTTTAAAATAAAAATATAATAAATAATTTTGATAAAAACTTATTATTTTACATATACTTAAAATTAAGTCCAAAAGTTAATGTCAACAAATTGTATATTGATTAAAATTATATATATATATATATATATATATATATATATATATATAACTTATAGAGATAATTTATAATTGTATAATTTATGTTTAATTATTTTTAGTATAATTTAATAAAACAAACTATTTTTTATTTTAAAATAAATCTGACATAATTACAATATAAAAATAAGTATTTAATTTAATTTATATCTATAACATCCTAAATAATAAAATATAGGAAATAGAGGGAATATTATGCTATGGAATGTGTTGCATAAAAGCATGTAAAAGATATATGAAGATAAAACGGAAGAAAAGGTGTTTGGGAAAAAGGTTAGAGATTTTATAAGACACTAACTGAGTTGTCAAAGAGGACAACGAATGGAAATTGTAAAGCGTGTCAAAATGTAGAGCACAAGCACAAAGAACAGAGGACTGCATGGGCTCCACCTGGTCGTCCATTAAAAAGTGAAATCCCCTCAAAATGACACGATTGTGGGCTCTGTATCTTCTTTCAAATGGGGAGCATATAGTTGTGCACACACCCATGTGAGGTCCCCATAATCCAAATTAAGTCTATCCCCAACTTGATCGCACATGACACATCATATGCATATGGGTGGCATCATGAGGCCTGCATGTGTTTACCATTCAAATTATGAAAAAGCAGGTCAGATCAGAATTCAGAAGAAACTGAAAAATCAGGCTCTCAGCAAAAAGGATTGGGTGTGAAATTGTATTGCCCATAGCCATGAGGCCCATGACATAGACAAGGTGGTAAAGAAGACAAAGAGATAGAGGTGGTGGAGGTTTCAACGCCAAAGAGAAGAAGTATCCTAAGATTTGACATCGTATCAGTATCTGGTGCAAAAGTGGGTGAGTGATCGTGTTTGGAGTGTAACCCATTTTGGTAATGCCCTTCCATCCTACACAGTACTACTTTTTCTCTTCAGTATATGGTTTTGGTACAATATCCAATGATGGACAAAAGGCACGTGCCCACCACTACTTAGTTTTTTTTTTTTGTTCCATTGGGGGTCAACCACCACTAATTTGTTTTAACCTTCTTTTCATTTCAATGCCTTTTCTTTCTCCTCTAACCATTTATTCTTCTTTCTCATTTCTCTCCTCGTCTCCAACTCCTTTCTAGCTTGTTTACCTGCTGTGGAAGCAGGAAACATGCAGGCGGTAGATGACCCATCTTTGTCCATCGTTGGGTTCTCTCAAGCTGGTCCACCAATATCTGAGGTACAATTTTTGTAAGCAGTCTAAGGTATTTTGGTCCACCAATATCTGTGAATAGGATACACCCACACAGCAAAATTCGAGTTTATGATCCCTTTTGGGTTGTTACGCCACCAAATGAGATTTATGGAAAAAAGTTTTACCAAGAAGAATACGAAAAAGGGAAAAGTTTTGGCGGACCACATAGCCCATAGATTGTGCAATACTGCGACCCCTGACCCAGAGTTAATCTAGACACAGAAGACTCATGTGAAACTTGTCTTTAAACGCATTTTAGATCATTGCTCCAGCAGGACCACCACCTAGGCTGTGAGCCCAATAACGTCTTTGAAGGAGAAAGCTCCTATTTCATCCAAACTTCCACCGATCTGACTCTGTTTTTCTTGGATGACA
Organism: Abrus precatorius; assembly: GCF_003935025.1. Taxonomy (NCBI): domain Eukaryota; kingdom Viridiplantae; phylum Streptophyta; class Magnoliopsida; order Fabales; family Fabaceae; genus Abrus; species Abrus precatorius. Next base: position 8,838,722 of record NW_020874373.1, on the reverse strand, counting down.
ACGTTTTGATCTTAAAAGATGAGAAAGGCTGGAGTGCATGCATAAAATACGTCCTATTTGTTTATCTGGCAAGAGCTGTATGCACAATGAAACGGCTCTAACATGTCGTGTAAGTCTAAGAAAGCACCAAGTGGGTACAGCCTGTCTATTGTACAGGAAATCCAATGCATGCGTGTCAAGAGTCACAAGGAAAAGGCTCAAATATGTGCTGTAAGTCCAGCAAAATAACAAGCGGGCATATAGCACAGTTGGTCCGTTTATTTGTGAAGAGCTTTATGTATAATGAAACGGCTCTACTGTGTGCTGTAGGTCCAACAAAATAACAAGTGGGCATCACGTCCATAGAACAGTTGGACTGTTTATTCCAAAGGCAAAACAATGTATGCGCCCAAATATCTCCTCAAGACATTCACCAAACAATAAACCAACAAATTGCTTTAATCGCCAGATCAGTCAGCCATAAGCAGTCTCCCAACTCATTTACTGCTATAAACACTTCAGAGTATTGATTAATTCTGGATCAACTTGCTAGAGCAACATTAAAATAAAAATTCTTTTTAACAAAACCACAATGGCACCAGTCTTCATTTTAGTAATTTTGAAAAAAGAAACACATGATAGCGGCTTTTGAAACCTACTAGGGATAAGCCATGTGAAAATCTCAAGTGCACAATTTTGCTTCCAGCTTCATAAGCAAAATGATGCTTCGTCAATGAAAACCACTGCCACGAAAATCACTTGCCAACATGCATACCTTAAAATCTATATCTTTTTTCCCTCTACAGCCCAGGAAAAGAGAATTATCCTCGCACGTATGGAAGTCGCAATAAGATATACCGATATATATATTCTTTCAAATAGCTTAATCATTTTTACGTTAATGAAGGTGAACTAGGGATATTGATGCTCCCTTCAAATTGCAACGGACTCCAAATATACAATCTAGTTTTTAAATGGCCCACAAACAGCACTAAAACCTCAAACACTAAACCCACTATTCCTGCATAAGGACACGAGGTATCCAAATGAACAGCCACTACCATTCATGCATAAGACATGTCATCCAGATGAACCGCCGGGCTAAGCAGTTTGACTTCCAATATATGTACAGTATATATTCCTTTTCTATCTGTTTTGGGTGCGATGCAAGGGCCTAGCATAAGAAAATTATGACCACAAATATGAATTTTTGAAATTTCATGCTCATTTTAATGTCAGAAATACTTTCTAATATTCTTCGTCCACTATCAGCAAAGCGTAACCAAGATATTACTCGAGCATAAACCAAGTGATATCGACATGAGGGAGAGATTCAGCACCTAAAACCAAAAGGATAAGGAAGATATAAAGTAAAGGCCATAGATCAATTTCTCTTCCAGACCAAGAATAAGTGAGACTATCCCGTCTCTAAAGATAAAGAAAAGGTTACAGATAATTTTCTATCTAAAAATAGACTTGATTTAGACTATGCCTAAAGGACCCTCACACTAAGGTGGTATAGATGCAAAGACCAGGAAACCACAAGGCCAGAAATTTCTAAAGAGAGAAGCAGAAAGTAAGTACTAATGATTTAATAATTTAATCTAATGAAATGACACATGCAAGTTAAATTTAATGATAACATATTGGATATAGTAGTGGATATAATACAAGATAATTTTTAAAAATAGAAACAAAAAAACAAGGGTAAATGCAGCCCAAACCACCAACCGTAACTATAGGAGATTGATGATGTCATGGCCTTGAATCTTATTCATCTTAAGATGATCTTGAATAGTCATTTTTCATTCACTAAACCTTCCAACATGATACGGTCAATTCCTTTCAATTTTACAACCTACCAATTACAAAGACAGTTTACTTCTAAACATAGGTCAGTATTCTAGTAGTAGTAGTACAAGTGTACAAAAACAACTTCCAAAAAAGAGTACATCCCACTACTTCAAAATTTCAAATATTTAACTGATTATGAACTTGGATAATTGAACAAATGTAAATTAATTACCATATGATACCTAACTAATATATTTATTTTATGACACAAAATAAGCTCATGCAACATAGTTGCATGAAAAGCATATTCAGTCATACTCTAATTCATCAGGAGTGATCGGTCGTTTAAGAGGGATGATGGACTTCTTTTCAACATCGCGAGACAATGCCTTCCTCATGTCTGAAACCAAAGCATAAAATGATTATTAAAAAGAAGCTTGAGATTTGTCAAAAGAGAGTAGGAAAAAGAAACAAAGTAAAAGAACTTGGAAGCATACCTAAACCATCTTCTTCCCCAGAATAGTAGCGTAGCACTCGTCGATAAATCGCATAGCCAAGCTATGATGTCAATTAAGAAAGTAATTAGTTCGCAACTCCAGCTTTACGCTCAGGAAATCCTAATCTAAGAAAATAAACCCTAATCCAACATATGGAAATCCCCATCATACGATATAAAATAGACATTAAATCCATAAACTACTGATATAATTAATCTATCAATTCCAATAACAAATCCTAATACACAATTTACTCCAACATCACAAATTAATATAATTATCATATATCATCCATCTATACAGCCTTATTACCAGCCTGATGTCCACAGAACAACAAGAAATCCAAAGCTGAAAACTCTGAACTGCCACTGTTTCAAAAACAGTTATATCAAATCCCATATAGCAGTGCAGAGAAGCTGCCCCCTATACTACTATAGCATGATAATAGATAGCAAGAAGACAATGATAAATGATTTATGCTCCACATGTATAAATGCTCAAACATAAAAATATTACCCAAAATTAAAGACATGTTCATAATTAATAATCAAAAGTCATGGTGAACAAATATGATATCATGAAAGATCGATGATATCATGATAATAGAAAGAAGACAATATATAAATGATTTACGCTCCACATGTATAAATGCTCAAACATAAAAATATTACCCAAAATTAAAGACATGTTAATAATTAATAATCAAAAAGTCATGGTGAACAAATATGATATCATGACATGAAGGGGGGGAACAATCTCAGACAGATAACAGAAACAGCGGGATAGAGAACAGAAACACCAGAACAGAGTGCTTGAGATATTGCTAGAGAACAGAACATAGCCATAAACACCAGACTGACCAATCAAACTGGATTATAAACAAACCAGCCATACCACATGAACCAAACACAGTTTAACCAATCAAACTGCCTCAGTTTGTTAGTTATGGCATCAAAGCCTGGGCTGTTAGAAATGCAAGACAACTCCCCACCCACTAAGCCAATATTGCTTCTTAGTATAAATTGTAATAGTCTTATTTTGGAAAATGGAGACAATGTTTTGCTATGACATGTGATGCTATTTCTTAAGTTCCTGAGTTATTTATTTTATTATTATATTACTATTTAATATTTGTATTTTATATTTAAATTAATTAATTTAGTACAAAATATTTTTAATATATTGTAAGATTTAAGCGAGTTGATATATTTATTTGAATCAATAATTTGTGGGACTAGTGTATTCTGTAAATAATCTTACATGTATATTTAATTTTTTTTCATAGTTTTATTTATATACTTCATATATTTTTTATAATACATAAGATTTGAAAACCCAAACCCAGTTCAGCCCTAGTTCTACCCCAGGGGCCAGCTAGTCCTTAAAATCTGAAACCGAAATCTTTATCAGCTCAACAATAAATCTGATGACGAAAACGTTCATATTCTCAATAATCATGTAGAAGTCCTTACGAAGTGAGAATATGTGTAGTGTGTAATTCATTGCCCTCCACAGTCTACACAAAATTGTCCATAAAAAAAAATTAAGCTAACAATAAACAGGAAATAAGATCAAATTTTCCAGTTAGCTGCAGGCTGCAGCCCCTATACTCAAGTTCATGGTGGCAGTTTTCATTTGATGCTCTCATAGTCTCATTAAAAGTTAGATTCTGTGGAAATTCTAGCAAAGTTGCTCACAATCTTTTAGCATGTTGATATTGGGTACTAAACTAAGTTCTTTCAGCAGAGTGAGGGAACATGAGAGGGCAATAATACATGAAGCAATGGAACAGAAGACCGAACAAGTGTTGAAATAACAGATTTTAGGAAGGTTACTGAATCTATCTTATGTCAAATTATTTGAAATAACAGTTTGCCATGGAATATTTCATACAGGATATCTATTTTTTCTATACAATTTTTCTTCCCTTATTTCTAGTGTTCTATTGATAAAAAGAAAACTTACTTGAATTAAAGAGAAATATAGAACAGGAGGATCTGGAATCCTCCTATCAGAATACAAAACAAGTAAATGAGGAAGGCAACGATAAAAGCTTGTAAGATCTCCCTAATCCTTATGTTAATCTAATAAAGAAACCACTTTAGAACAATAACGTACATAAACCATGTGGAAGCAAGGGAAGGTCTAAGGTGAAATAAAAGTATAGAACCGTTACCTTTTCATACATCCTGATGGCTGGTGCATTTGATGCTCTCACAAAGAGATCAACAAAGAATGCTTTGTCACTGCAGAATCAACACTCTTATTTATAACAAAGCTTCTTATTTATGTCAAGGCATCCACAAAAACACAAAAGCCATTAAACTACTGGTAGCTCATTCAGGTGTCTAACCACAAAGTGACCCCCCCCCTTCCCCCCCAAAAAATATAATTTACTACTCCATTTAATCCTTTATATAATATGCAAGTTAAAATAACTCATCCACTCCAGTGAAGATTTAATGGGTAAAAATAGAGTCATAAAATTAGAGAAATATCACATAGCATAAAGCACAGAATACATGATTTGCAAGAAAATCACCAGGAAAAGGAAAAATCAAATAGGATCATGTAAAGAAGACAGGGAAATGTTTCCGAGACTAACTTAAAGATAATTCTAAAAAAACACCATATGCATGTCTTACATATTGTCACTGATGTCTTCCAGCATGTTCATCAGTTTCTTGGCTAACTGCTGCCTGCGATACTCCGGAGCAACAGTTACAGCAGTTACATGACCATGCCAAGATTCTCCTTGCCCCTCTACTTTTCCCATAACTACATCAATCAGTAGCATTTGCGTTACATCCCATTCTCTTCCCCAAAAACAACCATCAAATTATACATCCTAAACCCTAATAATCCACATTTTGGCATATAATCGAGAAATATAAGCTAAATTGCACCAACATATGCAAACAATGAAATGCATTTATTTCAAATAGGGAATTAGATGAGAGAGGAAAGAGTAAGACTTACTGTAACCCATGATTCGGTTGCCAGGGCCTTGAGCAACGTGGAAATAGTCGGGCCATCTTGCAAGATAGGTCATGTAGAAAGACATGTTAAACTGAAACAAACAAGCAATTCAGTGAGGAAACTATCAGATTCGCCGTCGAATTGAAAATGACGGAACCGGAAAATTACCGTTTCGGTGAGATGGTCAAGATTGACGGAGGCAAATCGAAGAAGATCGTTGCAGCAAAACCTACGTATCGTCGTCATCTTCAAGAACCCTCGCTCACTCCGGTGTGGGATAGGTGGCAAGTGGCAAGTGCTGGGTTGTGAGTAAGTTCCTTGGTTTAGATTGGCACCCAAAAAAAATATTTAATTTTAATTTTAATTTTTTTGTTATTTAATATTTTGGTTGAAGTCATTAAGCAAATCATTCATTTTAATCATTTATAAAATACTTTTTCTTAAATTTAAAAAATAAATAAAAGTAATTACAATAAAAAATATTTAAAATTATCTAATTTTTAAAAAAATATAAAATAATAAATTTATCCGCACTTAATATTATTGACCATACTTCATTATCAATATTAAAAATTGTTTTAAAATATATGTTATCATGAGTTTAAGTCTCTTGTCACTATTAAAAATCCCCCATAACAGGTTCCATTTTAAAATAATAAGTTTTAAAAATTATAATTAATTTAAAATTTATCACGTATCATTTTTTAGTAAAATCGTGTAAAAATATCAAAATTGATAATTTTTAAAATATCATACCTAAATAAAAAATTTATAAGATTAAAATCAAATTTTGGTATATTTTTAAGGATCAAAATATATTTAAATTTTTATAAATTATATATGTAAAATACAAAATTGAGTTAAATTATATATAAATTATAAATTTTTACACATAAAACTTCAGTCTAAAATTGAGTCGTTTCTCATGCTAGAATAAAAAATTAGAGTTGGGTATACCCAATTAAGTTGAGTATGGGCTTTGTCCCACATTGTATGTTCATTTTGGGCTGTTGTGCTTCAGCTTCGTTATTAAAGGCATGGTTGGCTAAAAACAAAGTGAAGTAGTATGTATAGGCTTCCATTTAACTTTGAATTTAAACAAGTTGATATTTAACAGTTACTCTTAAGCTTGCAGCATAATAAATTGCTCAATATTCATGTAAAAAAGCATTTTTTTTAACTTATAAAAAATTATTTTTTTAGATAAATATATTAATTATTAAACTCATAAATAAAATTATTTAACAAATAATTATGTTTGGATTGAAGAAAATAGACAAAAGTGGGATGAAATGAACTAAAATAAAATAAAATAAATGAAGTAAATATTTAATTCCATTGTTTGAATAGGGTACAAATAGAATGGATTATATATTTTTTATTCTTCTAATACCCTTATTTTAAAGACACATTTCTAATTTAATTTTTATACTTCGGTGCATTATAACCTTAGAAAATGATTATTACTAAATAAAAAATAATTATATGTATATAAATTAAATAAAAATATATCATAAAAATAAAAATAAATAATATTATTTATAAAAAACAATAACCTATTTTTATCAGCTAAGGCCCTAACCAAAACAGAAAACTATGATAGTAATATGATTATATATATTTTTTTGCGTATCTAAGTTGATCGAACTAATTATTTGTTAGATATATATTTTAAACTATGTACATTATTTAAATTTATATTGTTTATTTAAATACTATGAATCTAAATTTAATTTGATAATATTTAGATTTAACATGACAGCCACTTTTAAATTAAAAAAAATCTAAGAATAAATACATCACCTTTGTTTTATTAGAAAAAGTCATTTACATATTAATCAATACCAACTACAAATTTATATTAATAAATATCATTTTCAATTTTTTTTAAATTATAACAATAATATTATCTTGCATTTTTTAAAAAAAAAATCTTAGAACATGAGAAATTAGAAAAATGAATATATTCTTTTGAAAAATTATATCTATTAAAAACCCCTTTCCAAAAATTTCATGAGAACAAAATCTCTTTTAAGAATGGCATGACAGAAAAATCATTTAAAACTTCAAATTCAAATAGAAGTACAGCAACGACGTGGGTAATTGCAACATAATGTAGGTCTATAATAATAATAAGATGATAAGAATAAAATAATAATTTAATAAAATTTCATATCTTTAGTTTCATCCCATTCTTTTGAAATCGGAGGGGGAAAAATGAGCATAGGTAATTAAATAGAATGAATTACATTGGCTTCCATTATATTCTACCCTTATTTTACCAATTTAAACAATAAAATAAAATTTTAACAGGTTGGCTGATAGGTCAAAGCTTTCTTTGACAAGTGCCACGCTACTATTCTGAGGGAGAAGATGCTTTAGGTATGCTTCCAAGTTTTCTTTTACTTTGTTTATGTTTCGTGCTTTCTTTTAACAAAACTCATACTTCTATTAAATTATCATTTTGATGCTTTGTTTTCAGACATGAGGATGAGGAAGGCATTGTCTCGTGATGTTGAAAAGAAGTCCATCATCCCTCTTAAACGACAAATTAAAGTATGATCAAATGTGATTTTCATGCAACTATGTTGCATGAGCTGATTTTGTGACATAAAGCAAATATGGATAGGCATCATATGGTGATTAATGGATCTAGATCCTCTGCAGTTTTGGCAGAAACTGCGCCTTACAGTGTATTTTTGCTTAAGTCAATTTTTTCGCTTAAGCGAAATTTGAAGCAAATATGCTTAAGTTCGAAAAAAAGGCTTAAGTGAATAGGAAAAATGCTTTAAAACGCGTTTAAGGCAGCCCCAAGAAATTAGAAACATGTCTCGCTTAAGCCCAGAATTAGGCTTAAGCTATGTGATTCGTATTTGGCTTAAGTCCTTCCAAGCGAAAACAATTGAACTTAAGAAAAAATGGACCACAGAGACATGTATTTCAATCACTCTTTTTGCTTTAGCAGATTATAAATCACTTAAGCTATTATAGATTTGCTTAAGCCTTGACAAACTATTTTAATTAATATTAAGCGAATTTGAGGCAGAAAGCAATAGTTTCAGGCATACAGAATGACTTAAGCGAAAATCAATTGGCTTAAGCGAATAGTATCAGAGCTTGAGTCCAGATTTAAATATCTCAGCAAATACAGATCTGCTTAAGCCAATATGTGCGCTTAAGCAAATATATTAGAATTTGCAAAAATTATGCAGACACAAACAGCAGGCAAGTACACTTGATTACATCACATAATACCATTTCAACTTACATCTTACACAAAAAAAGAGTTTAGAAATATATATTTAGCTTATACATAAAAGAAGTATTGGCAATTGCGTAATCAAATTTGATGAAGTATTTAAGCATTGATATCATCCAAAATAGTTTATAATATAAGCACCATTTTAGATAAATATTAAAATCCAACAATGAAAACTATGGAGTTCAACATTGAAAAACCAAAACTAAAATCCATTACATAACATAAAATGTTTAATTGCTAAAATCCATTAAAATATAATGTAATCCTAATTGTAATCATGGGTCTCTCACTCCTACATTCTCCTCATCTTGCATGAGTTGTGGCTTATTTCCCTCATCATGTCTCCTTTCTTCCTCTAAGTGTTTGTTGACTTTGTTCTACATCTCCCCTTTCAGTCTCGTCAATGTCTTAAATGTCATCAAACGCTCCTTCATGTGGCTGTGACACATGATCCTGTGGAATTTCTTCTTTAGGTGGAAAGGTAGGGTTGTCTCCAGGCCATGATACAACTACTGTTAAAAGCTCTGATGTGGGCCATGGAAAAGCTAATGTCTCACCATGATGTTGATGTAGAGTGAACCTGTGGAATTTGAAAGATTAGGGTAATGTGTTGCATAATTGATTAGATATTTTAAAATATTAAATGAGAGAAGAGATGACCTATAGAAGGACTCATTTAGCTGAGTGTAAGCGCGGTTGTTTGTTGCCAATTATTGCTCTATGTGATTCAGATAGTGTAGGCCGCTTGAATCCATTTGTGGCATGTCAGGCATGAATGGTTGTGTTCGTGGTTGTCTTGGCTGTGATGTAGGTGGCACAAATGAGGAGGATTGAGATGAAGGTCCTGTAGATTGTTCTAATGGATTGATGCAATAATTTTTTATGAACTGAGCATTGATTGGTTTCTTCAAACTAATAGTTTGAGTGGAGTAATTTGAAATGATGACGCCTTGGGAAGCACATAAGGCAGTAATGTGTGCTGAAAATTCCAAAGGTTTTGTAGCTGATGCAGTACTAGATACATTGGAGATCACAAATTGGTGTAGCTCATCTAAAATGATTGTTGCTATGTCAACGGATATCCCTTGCATGATGTTGTATATGAGCTATGCTCGAGGCATCCGAATATCTGAGGTGTGTGTAGTTGGGGCTATGTTGGCAAAGAGAAATAATGACCAAATTTGGGCCAAAGTATTCAAAGATTGTCTCTTGAATCTCAGTAGCTTCCCAGTTGCATTTGTTTCATAGGACTTTCTAGGGATGCATAAGACTTCAGCTACCCTATTATCCAAAAAAACTCGAGAATTGATTTCGTCATTGCTAGTATTGGCATAGCTCTCCTTGTTTTAAGGTAAGAGAGTTGCCTAACAAAGCTGAAATTGCATCTCTGTCATATGCAAGTGCATGCCTTCAAACCTAAGACCTTCTTTCTGACTTATCTGGTATCAAAGGCCAAGCATTTGCATAAAATTCCTTCACGATTACCTTATGAATGTGGTTGGGGAGATTTGCCAAGAATTCCCATTTTCTTCTCCTAATATTTTGAATAAAATCTTCATACTCTCCTTATGCTAAAGATACCTTCCTTTTAGGTAGTAATTCCTTAGGGTTGCATATTGTACCTGAGAAAACACGATTTATGAAGCCTTTCAAGCTTTGGAAGAGAGGACACAGGTAGATGGCGCTGAAGCGAGTAGACAGAGAGATAAAGGTTGAAAATGAAAATGAAAGGAAAAGATTCAATTTTTTAAAAAACAACAGTCACAAAATTTGCTTAAGCAAATTTTCCTGCTTAAGCGAAAAATCACTTAAACGAATATTCTCACTTAAGCGAAATATTAAGCGAACAGAGGCTTAAGCGAAAATAGGTGCTTAAGCAAGTTTAGCAAATAATTTGGCACCAAATACATAGTTAGTGACGTATTTATGAAGAAAGAAACTTTTCCTAATCTTATGAATGAAGAAACACTGAAGAAACAAATGTTCTAAGAAGCTTTGATGAAGGAAGTTCATTGGTGGGGAAAAACTTTGACAAGTTCATAGCATTTGACAACATTTTCTCTTACTTCTTTAGCAAACATCATCATCAAACAGAGAAAATGTAAAGGTACAAATGTATTCCATAATTTTTTTAATTTAAGATTATTGGAATCAATATTTATCATGTTTATTGTAATGTTATTAGAGTATAGAGATAGTCACAAAGATGGATTTCGCAAGGAAACCAAGTGTCGGGTTACAGTTTAAGAGTCTTGAACAAACATGACAATTTTGGTGTGAATATGGTAGGCTAACAGGATTTAGAGTGAGGAAACAATACTTTAAAGAGTGAAAGGGAGATGGTGTCATTACGGGTTGCAGATATGTTTGTTGCAAAGAAGGACATCAAAAAGAATAGATGTCTTGCAAGAATAACATTATTTTTGGCAAACAATAATAAATATGTCATTTATCAATTTATTGAAAAGCATAATTATCCATTACAATTGTTAGAAACAACACACATGGTTGCTTCTCATCATAATATAACTGACATCTGTAACATCCTCCGAGGACTAGACTCATTCTTAAATTCGGCTTAGTGTTTATTAGTGTATTTTGAAAAGAAAAAAAAATTCTTCTCTTTCTTTTTCTCTTTTCTTTTCCTTTGCTATGTTTACCATCATTAGTGATTGCTACTAATCCTTCTCAAGTTTTCTTGATTTCTAAGTTTGATTTAGTATATTTGATTTATTTTCACTCATGTCACCTTGATTCCTTTGATCTCTGCTTGACACTTTAACAATACTTTGATATGGTCCTTATTTTGATAACTTGCATTTTAGAACTACGTTTAAAATTTTGTTCTATTTCCATCTTTTTTTTTTGAGTTCTTAATATGGGTGGGAACTTTTCATTCGGGGAACCTTATGTTGTCTTAGCCTTTTTACCCTGACTAAGTACTTTAACTTATTTCTATTTATTATAATATTAATGTATATAATGCTCTTTAACTCCTTATTTTAGTTGATAAACTTTGGACAGCCCCTTGAATTAAATAATAAAGGTACATTACCATTCATTCATCTCATATTGTTCCCTGGAAGTTCTCCTCATAACTCTATCTCTTTAACACGTGTGGAGAAGTCCAAGAGACAAAGGTTTGTTTCCCTTAATTGCTTTAAAAATTTCATGCAACCTGTACCCTTTGGGATACCCTTACAAAAAAAGGTGGCGCCCTAATTTTTTTTTTATTCTATCCTGCATGGTCCAGCTGCTTATAAGCCATGTTAGACATGACTTTTTTCTGTTTCTGAAGCACATTAATCTCAACCAACATAACTCTCCCACATGCTCTATTAATTGTTTTGCTGGGCCACTACTTATGACTATCTAAATTCCCTATATTTATTCACGTAGGAATTTTAAGAGGGTAAGAATTATGGTCTGCCCACCACTAACCGAAGCCATTATGGCTAATTACTCATGTGAAACTCCCAATTAAATGCCTATTATTGCTGATTTCCTTGAATTTTTGTGCCTTTTCATGTAACTGCACCCGAGTCTTGCGTTCTAATCTCTCTTCACTTTCATTGGACGCCCTTTCAATTGCTACTCAAAAGACACCCACATAAATGATAGTAGGGCACCGTTTGAATGGCCTTGGGAAGCCATAAGGTCAGGACTTAGTGGGAAGAGAGAGAAGAGGGTCAAGTGAAGTAAGATAATGAACAACGACCTTTGGTTTCTCAACATATTACCCCACATATATATAAAGGAGATAGAATTTTAATGGTTTTTTTTTTTTTATCAACCCAAAGAAACCCACTATACTAAGGCTGAATGGAGAAACGAAGGACGTGAGTTCCAAACCTCCACATTGTGTCTCCTTCACAACAATCACCAATCAAAGGTTCTACACTTTCAGATTCTTCCTGCTAGCAATTGAGGACTTACACGTTGAAGACTTAACCCCAGAAGCAAGGGAAAAACTTTTGCATTTCTTTTCTTTCTTCTTTTCTTGTGAATCTGATTCAGGTAAGGGGAGATTCCTAGTGTGGTTATGTTGCTACTGTGTTGTTGTATTTTGTGTGCGGGTTATGTTATGAAAACTTTGAAGAAATCCGAAATGGTTGTATGCATGATGATCTGCCTATTTTCTATATTATACATTACTGAAAATTGAGTAAAATACTTGATGGAAATGTTGCATGTTAAGGAAAATATGATTAAACCACCATGCATGTTCTCATCATAGAACCCTGTACTCTCCTTGTTCTTGTACGCTATTCAAAAATTAAATCTTTAAACTATTCCTAGTGTGTCGAGTATCAACCATTTGATCTTTTTCTGCTGCATTATGTTGACGTGATTTGTCTAGAAGGGGAACTCTAAGAGATGCAAGTAGACATTTTATATCATTCAAATATATTCCACTCTTTCTGTATGCGTAGGTGCAATTCCATTATTTAAAATTTCCTGATAGCTACATTGTAATATAAAGTGTCCTAGATTTTATTCCCTTTATTGTAGAGTAAATGTATGAAAATCTATGTACCTATATACGTGTGATTAAGAATATCTCGTGGGACTCAATCTGAATCAATGTTTCTTTTATGTTTAAGAAGGACAATATGAAATGGTTGATTTTTATTGAATAATGGTTATTTCTATTCGGTTATGGTTAATTTTATGCTCTATTTTTTTTGTTGTTCTTATGTTGGAATGAAAACTCTGTGTGAATAAGTGATAAGTCTGTAATTAGGCCCTCTTTTACAGCCCATATATTCATATTTGACCTTTATTTTATTTGAATTTTACACTAATTTATATATTAATTATGCAGTTTGGTATAAAAATGTTGCAAGTATACTTTGGGTGTTGGGTGTGTTTTGGGCCCAAATTGATAGAAGATTAGAGCTTCGCAGCAGTCAGCACGCCCAGACCCTTTCAACAAGCACGAAGGTGCTGCGAGCCCATGCACGGTCGTGCTTAAGGCCTTGCACAGCCGTGCTCATCTGTAAGAAACCCAATTATCAAGAGTCTTTAGAGTTTTTAAACCCTATTAAAAGGAGATCTTAGGCATCATAAAGGACACTATTTTTACATCTACTCTTTAGCTTTCAGATACACTTATGATCTCGTCTCTCTTGCACGGGATCTTTGGCACATGCTTGGCGAGACTTGGAGCTTCAAGCGATCGTACTTGAAGACCTGGAACACATCTCATACTCTAGTTTGCTATTTCTTTTGATTATGACTTTATTTATGATTGTTTTAGTTATTTTCTTTAGCATGAGTAACTAAGTCCATAGCTAAGGCTATGAAAACTATTGTTCATGAATTTATAGAATTTTGACGTTTGAATCTAAATTTGATTTCCGTTTTGTGATTAAATTTTATCCTATTGCGCTTCTTTCTTAATCTTAATTAATTATATCGTCAGGTGACCGTACCTCGGTTAATTAATATGTCTATAGGGTAAAACGAGACAAAGGATTAGGTGGACCAAACCAATCTTTCTCTTTTAATCGTTATTAAATTAATAAATTCATAGGTTCCTTAAGCTTTCTTAAATTGATGTCTTGCATGACCATTGGAGATATTAATTTAGAAAAAAGAATATTAATATTGCATGACCATTAGGTATTAATAGTATTTGTATGAATGATTGATAATCACAAGGAAATCAAATTTAGAGTTAAATCAAATTTTATAATTTTTGTTTTTATTTTATTTTACAATTTATTTTAATGTATGCTCACTCGTTTTAAGTGCTCTACAACTTGTTTATTTGATCTGGAGATTGAAAGAACAGTTCATAGAAAAAAAAAACGAAGAAGTGAGAAAGCAAAGAATGACAGAGGGAAGGAGATCAATTCAAGATTACATGACACCCACTGCTAGAGGCACTCCTGGAAGGATCGCAGCCCGTAATGTGGAGGCAAACAATTTTGAATTAAAATCAGCACTCATAACCATGGTCCAGAACTCTATACAGTTTGGAGGCATGCCTAATGAAGACCCCAATCTCCATCTGACAAAGTTTCTCTGACTGATAGATACCATTAAATACAATGGAGTCTCCAACGATGCTATTCGACTCTGTTTTTTCCCGTTCTCGGTATCTGAAAAGGTGAATGCTTGGTTTGCCTCACTCCCAGCCAACTCCATCACAACTTGGAAAGACCTCACTCAACAATTCTTAGAAAAATACTTTCCTCCATCAAGGTCCTCAAAACTCATGACGGAGATATGTTACTTTTAACAATATGAAGCAGAATCCTTGTTTGAGGCATGAGAGCGGTTTGGAGAGCTTTTGAGGAGATGTCCTCATCATGATTTTTCGACATGGAGATAAGTGCAAATCTTTTACAGTGGCCTATCAACCACCACCAGTGCTACAATTGATGCCGCAGCAGGAGGGTCCCTCATAAGAAAAGATCCAAATGATGCATACAAACTAATAGATGAGATGACATCTTCTAGCTTCTAGTGACACACCGCTGACTCTTACGACATTAAGAGAAAAGAGACCACCCCGGTCTACCAAGCAGAGAGCAGCAGCCTACTAATAAACCAAATGGCAGCCCTTGTAAAACAACTAAAATCTTTGATGAAGGCTCAAGACCAACCTGTAAGAGCGCCTGCAAACCCAGAATCTAAGCAAGATGAGGAAAATTTCATGGGCAATCACAGTTTAGGATGGAGGAGTAATCCTCCTAACTTTTGGGGGAATGGCTTTGGAAGCCAAAATTCGAGTGTTTATCACCCTCCCCATATGCAAAATCAAGAAGCAAGACCAGAAGGGAAGAAGCCCCTAGATCTCAGTCTAACTTTTAAGAACAAATAATGCAATATGTGCATTACTCTAATAAGAGGATGACAAAGCTTAATCCAAGTTGGACCAACATATTGAGAGAACTAATAAGAGGTTCGCAGAGGTCAAATATGAAATACAAGTCAACTTTTCTAAGATGAGTGCACAATTGGAACAAATTACGAACCTTCTAAGTCAAAGAGTAATGAGAACACTGCCATCTCAGCCTGAACCTAATCCAAGGGAGCAATGCAATGCCATCACCCTTAGAAGTGGAAAGAAATTACAAGAATCGCAGAACAGAGGCACATGCACGCCCATGCTTGTTGAGAAGCACGCCCATGCTGATTCTTCATGCACGCCCTTACTGAAATTGAAGCACGACTGTGCTTATACAAGCACGCCCATGACAGTGATAAAAGCACGACCGTGCATCACTATGAGCAAGACCGTGCTTCAAGCGAAGAGCCTGAAAAAGAAAAGAAGGAAGAGTCTCTTGTTCAATCAAGGCCTTATGAGCCTAAGATACCTTTCCCATAGCGGCTGCAAAGTCACCCTCCTTATGATAAAGAGTTCCACAAATTCTTAAACTTATTAGGCAAAGTGATGTGATCTTAGGAGCCAAAGGATCACACATGTATACACTTTTTGTACTGGCTTTGTTCATGTCTAGAATAGTTTGTTTTGGGCCTTGTATTTTGGCCATGGGCTCGGGAAGCCCTTTGGGCTTTAGGGTGAAGTCTTTTGTATTTTTGTCTGGGCTTGTATTGGGCCATGTTTTTAGCCCAAATCCCCATCCCCTTTCTTTTCTTTGTTTTGAGGCCCATTAGAGATCATTTTGGACTTTGAGATAGCTTGCCTATATATAGGCTAAGGATTTTTGTAATTTTCAAATTTTTGATTCATTGGATGCATTTTTCAGCATAGTCTCCTCTTAAGTGAGTGAGTTTTCTCTGAATTTTCTCATTGAAAATTCCAGAACCATACTCTTATCATGGATTCTTCCATGTGGTGAGTGCATTGGTGCTTATCTCCAATCCTTTGGAGTGACATGCTACATTATAATTCCATTTCCTTGCTTTCCACTTGTTTTTCCTTCTTTATTTGTTGCTGGATTCATGAAACTCTCCATACATTTGCTCAAAACCATGGCTGAAACATCTCTTGGACGATCCGCCTTTGGTCATTCTTGAAGGAAGCTTGAAGGATCACATCATATGGTATCAAGAGCCTCCTCCAAGAGGTACTGTTCTGCAATTTTTTGATTTGATCTAGTTGTTATTTCCAAAATCTAATTGCATTTTCTACTTCTATACCTTCATTTTATTGGAATTCCTTTGGCTGAACACATTTTTTGCACTTGTTCTTCATTTGGCGCCAAATTTGGTTTGAATCTGAAAATTAAATCTACTTAGATCTATTTGGAGTTTTGATGATCAGATTTCAGATCTAAAATCCTCATTCCATGAGAATCAAAACCTTGTAAATTGATATAAAATCTGAGCACTTTTAAAATTGCATGTTCTTGGCGCCAAAATCAGTTTCTGTTTGCCGGATCTGAATTTGAACATTTCTTGCATTTCTATCGATTGATTCTTGTTGCAATGTGTTTCTACAAATCTAATTGGATGATTAATCAGTTCAGATTGAAAAATTGATCACAATTTCTAATCTGAAATTCTGTTTGTACCAAAATACATTTCTTGTTTTCGGATCTGCACTTTTAATTCTGTTAGCATAAAAAATCCCAGTATGTTTTGTCTGGATCTGCATTATCAAATCTTGTAGTTTCACCGATTCATTTAACGTCAAATACATTGTTGTCTTTTGTCTAGATATGCATTTATCAAATGCCACAATTCCACCAATTTCGTTAGCGTTAAATTTCAATGTTGTTTTGTCCGATATGCAATTGTCAATTCTATTTTGTCCGATATGCAAATTGTGCAATTTGTTTAAGCGGTGCAATTCCATTTTGTCCAATATGCAATTTGTCAATTCTATTTTGTCCAATATGCAATTTGTTAATCGGTGCAAATTTCATATAATTGTGTTGCTTTTTGTCCAATCTGCGTAACTTCTTTTTTAGCGTCAATTGGTGCAATTCCATACATATTTGATTTTGTCAAGATGTGCAATTTTGTTTCCCTTAGCATCAATTAGTTCGATTGTTCGTATTGTAATGTGCTTTTATAGATTCAATTGTATGGTTGATCAGTTTACCTCCAAATTGAACTCAAGTGCTGCATAAAATTCATGGAATCTTGCTCGGTCATGTACCATTTTAGCGCCAAAATATATGCTTCTATTCTCTGTTTTGTACAATTGTGTATATGAATTCTGCACCATTATTTGCACAGATTTGGATGGATATAAATTTGCAATCTGTGTGCCTATTTTTGTGTTGATGTGTGTTGTTCCTTCCATGTTTTGTCATGCTTATTACTCCATGCAAGTGATCTAAATTGGAATTGGCTTGAATTGGCTGCTGCACGGGTTTCACTTAGATGTTGTGATTAGAGGTTCAAAGAAAATAATTGGAACAAAAATTCTGCACCAAAGTTTCTTTAATTAAGTCAAAATTTAGACAAAAGCCATTGTACAGCAAAATTAAAAAAAAAAGAGAAAAAAAAGAAAAAAAAGGTGAGCAAATCAAAAGTAAAAGAGTGAGAAATACTTATTACAAATAGTACATGTTGAATTTAAAAAAAAAATAAAAGAAAGTGTGGTTTGTTGTTGAAATGTACATGAAGGCCTACTCATGGAAGTGATTTTATGTTTGCTTGATCTAACTTGCATTCTAGAGTTCTAGGATTTCCTTTTGAGTGCTATCTTGTAAAAGTGCCTTAATTCTAGCTTGTCATTTCCTGATTCTTGTTTGTTACATTCACACACTCCTTTTGAGTTTTGCCATTCTTGTGATAACATTTGCTTGTTTGTCTTCATTGGCTTCTTTGAGTTTTGTCTACATACCTTGCTGCCATTTCATTGGATTGTTGATTGCATTAAGTGTTACTTACCCATGGTAGCATAAAAGAAGATGAATAAGAGTTGAATGGTTGTTGATTCTTTTCTTTGGGCATTTCATTGAGAACTCAAGTGAGTCTTAAGTGTAAACACATGAGTGAGTGGAGAGCACCCAAACACCACACACACATCCTTGTTAATTGTGATTATACTAACTTTGTTTGTTCTTTGTGAGCTTGATCCTACTTGGAGAAAAATGGACTTGAAGACTTGTAATTTTTCTTGGAGCAAAGCCTTGTAACTTGGGGTGAAGGGCTATTTTGATTTCTTTTACTCCTTGTATTTGGAGAACTATATTTGCTTGGGGTTAGGAATTACAAGTAGTTCATTTGTAGAAGGTTGAGCTTTCTTTTGTAAAAGGACATTGGACTTTGATTTTAAGTAGTTATAGGGTAATTTGCACCTAGGCCTTAGTTTAAATTTTGCACACGACTAGTATATGCTAGATAAAGCCTTTGTGGGTGGTTTAAAAGCTTTTCACGTTTTTAGGAGCATTTGCATCAACTTCAGGAATTAGACAAAGAATCCAATCCTTGTCTCCCTCTTTTCTTGCATCGCATCTTAGGACCCTTCGGGAGGTGAACAAAGACTTCACCCTTTTTCTCCCTCTTTCTAATTTTCTTAGTTTTCTTTGAGCCTAGATCCAACTAGCATTGGTAGCACTTAAATTGTTTTCCTATCTTTATTTGTTTTAAATTTTTGAGTTAGGGTCTAGGATAATCATTAGAGTCCGCTTTTAGTGTTGTAACTTCGTAAAATAAAGCAAACAAAAATGGAAAATGATAGAAGTAATAGGAGTTATAGAAGTGATAGGAGCCATAGGAATGGAGATGAGACTCCCCTCACCCTATGTGGCTAATTTGATGGTTCAAATGGAAGCTATGAGGAGAGAATTAGCAAATCTCCAAAATGGAAGAGATAGGGAAGAAAGAAAGAGAGGAAGGGATATGGTTAGTGAAATAAGTCCTAAAAGAGAAAGGCATGAGAGAAGAAGAAGGGAAGATGATACAGATAGAGATAGACATAGAGAAAGAGATAGAAATAGAGTTGGAGATGAAGATACTAGACATAGAAGAGATGATTGGTTGAAAGAAGTTAAGCTAAAGGTTCCTCATTTCCATGGAAAGGATGACATAGAGGCCTACTTGGAATGGGAAATGAAGGTTGAACAACTCTTCATTTGCCACAACATTGAGGAAGAAAAAAAGGTAAAAATAGCTATCTTTGGGTTCCAAAAATATGTCCTATTTTGGTGGACAAATCAAACTAATGATAAAAGGGCAATAGGAATACCTCCCATTTGGGAAAAATTTAAAGCCTTACATAGGAAGAGGCATGTGCCCTTTTACTATGGAAGGGAACTCTTGAGTAAACTCCAAAGGCTCACTCAAGGCACCAAGAGTGTTGAAGAATATAGGAAAGAAATGAAAATTTACGTTATGAGAGCCAACATACATGAGGAAGAAAGAGCTACCATAGCAAGATTTCTAGGTGGGTTGAATAGGGAAATAGGAGATGTTGTGGAATTACTACCTTATGTGGACTTAGATGATATAGTACAACAAGCAATGAGGGTAGAACAACAACTCAAAAGAAAAAAATCTTACAAGAAATTTAATTTAAATTACCCTAGTTCCTTTAAGTGGAGAGATGGAAAAAGTAAGGAGGATAGTTACAAAGAGAAAAATAAAGAAATAAAATCTACCTCAAATGTTAGGGAAAGGAATGAGAAGTTCCCTAAATCCCAAAGCTCTAAACCTAGCACACGTGAGGGAAGTACCAAAACTTCATCCATTAAGTGTCTAGGTAGGGGACATATTGCTTCTCAATGCCTAACTAAGAAGGTTATGATTTGTAAGGGCAAGGACCAATATTCTAGTCAAGAAGAAGAAACCTCTTCTTCTTCATCATCTAGTGAGAGTGATGCTTGTGGTGGTGAGGGGGATCTTTTAATTATTAGGAGGCTTCCAGGAAGCCATGTTAAAGACTTTGAGGAGTCTCAAAGGGAAAACATCTTCCACTCTAGGTGTTATATAAAGGGAAATTATGTGCATTAATTATGGATGGGGAAAGTTGTACCAATTGTGCTAGTGGAGAAACTAGGATTAGAGATTACCCCACACCCTAAGTCATACAAACTTTAATAGTTAAATGAAGAGGGTGAGATGCTAGTAGATAAGCAAGCCAAAATACGATTCTCCATAAGTAATTATAAAAATGAAGTATTGTGTGATGTAGTTCCTATGGAGGCCGGCCATATTTTGTTAGGAAGGCCATGACAATTTGATAAGAATGCCACCCATAGTGGAACCTCTAACAAAATAACCTTTGTCTATGAGTAAGAGGATCACTTTGATTCCTCTAACTCCTAAGCAAGTAATGGAAGATCAATTAAAAATGAAATTAAAAAGGGACAAAGAGAGGGAGGCCATTGGCTTGCCAAGAGGCCAAAGGCCTAATAAAAAGGAAAAAGGTAAAAAGAGAGTTAGAGGAGATGAAGGCAACTATGAGCTTGCCTTAAGTCTCAAGAAGGAGGGATTTCTTACCAAGATGCAAGATGTGAAAAAAAATCCTTTATAGTGGTCAATCATTATACCTAGAATACCATATGAGTCCTTTGACTCTTGCCACTACTCCTTCTTCTTTGGATAGAAGAGTCAAGGTTCTTCTACGAAATTTTGAAGTTGTGTTCCCAACAGAAATTCCTAAAGAACTACTACAATTGGGGGATAACACAAGAAGTAGATTGGACACCAAATGTCTTTTGCCCCCTTAAGATTTCATGTACCTCATTTCTTATACATATAGGACTTGGTAGAATTATCATTTTCTTATGTTCTTTTAAATTGTGGTACTATGGACATAGATTGTTTGTTATAATTTTTGAGTCTAAGTATTTAGGAACACATATGTTGTGTATGAACTCGCTTCGATTTCCATTTAGTAATTACATGCTACATGTGAGGTCCAATTCATTAGACATGCTAAGCAATAGGTCAAGTGTCTTCTCATTAGGTAATAATGCAATCATAGTAACACATGATCTTATACATAATGATGAGTTCATACCACAAATTAGAATGCATGTATTTCACATTTCTTATAGTTCAACTTTGTTAAGACATTACACTTCATGTACTAATAATCATGTCTTTCATAGTTTTGTATGTTCTTTCTTATGGGCATATCTTATTAATTTTTGTATGAACTTTTGTAATAAAAAGCTAAGGGTCAAGAGGCTAATCTTTGATCTAGGTGGGTTCTTTCCATAAATAAGCACTTGATCCCTATCCTTCACATTTCCTGAGACTTCTTTTGTATCCTTTACTTTGTAGGCAAACTTGATGGCTTGCATGAGCAACTTAAGGATGCTTCAAATTTGTGGTCGAATTCTTTCTAAGAAGGAGGGGATGATGTGATCCTAGGAGCCAGAGGATCACACATGTATACACTTTTTGTACTGGGTTTGTTCATGTCTAGAATAGTTTGTTTTGGGCCTTGTATTTTAGCCATGGGCTCGGGAAGCCCATTGGGCTTTGGGGGTAAAGTCTTTTGTATTTTTGTCTGGGCTTGTATTAGGCCATGTTTCTGGGCATGTTTTCAGCCCAAATCCCCATCCCTTTTCTTTTCTTTGTTTTGAGGCCCATTAGAGATCATTTTGGGCTTTGAGACAGCTTGTCTATATATAGGCTAAGCTCCTTTGTAATTTTCAGATTTTTGATTCATTTGATGCATTTTTCAGCATAGTCTCCTCTTAAGTGAGTGAGTTTTCTCTGAATTTTCTCATTGAAAATTTCAGAACCATACTCTTATCATGGATTCTTCCATGTGGTGAGTGCACTGTTGCTTATCTCCAATCATTTGGAGTGGTGTTCTACATTATAATTCAATTTCCTTGCTTTCCACTTGTTTTTCCTTCTTTATTTGTTGCTGGATTCATGAAACTCTTCATACATTTGCTCAAAACCATGGCTGAAACATCTCTTAGACGATCTGCCTTTGGTCATTCTTGAAGGAAGCTTCAAGGATCACATCACAAAGTGCACATCAATATACCTTTCATTGATACTATTTCCAAAATGCCCAAGTATGCTAAATTTTTAAAGGAGATTTTGACCAATAAAAGAAAGTTGAGAGCACATGAAACTATAAAGCTCACCCAAGAGTGCTCAGGTATAGTCCTTAAAAAGCTTCCACCTAAGCTTAAGGACCCAGGGAGTTTTACTATTCCTTGCACAATTGAAAAAACTCATATTGATAAGGCTTTATGTGATTTAGGCTCAAGTATTAATCTTATGCGTTATTCTGTTTTCAGGAAGCTTGGAAAGCATAAACCGAAGCTGACCTCTATGTCACTTCAGCTGGCAGATAAGTCGATCACATACCTCAAAGGCATAATGGAGAACGTACTTGGAAAAGTTAGGGAGTTTATATTTTCTGCTGACTTTGTGGTACTTGGCATGGAGGAAGATGATGATGTCCCCATCATACTAGGGAGACCGTTCTTGGCCACTACTAGGGCCATCATAGACGTACAAGAAGGAAAGCTCACACTGAGGCTAGATGATAAGAAAGTTGTATTTCAAGTTTTCAACTCTTTCAAGTACCCTTCTAGCCAAGAGTCTTGTCACTTTGTGAGAACTGTAGATGTTGCTTCTCCTCCTCCAATTTATGTGAGGCATGGAACCACGAGAAGAAGACCAAGGAGGAAGCAATATAAGAAGAAGAAAAGACAAAAGCTTAAACCATCCATTAATAAGCTTCCTAATTTGAAGCTTAAATTTTCTTCTCTTTATTCTAATCCCCATCTTATGAATAATTTTTCTGATGTAATAGGTGTTGGGGAGGCAAAACTGTTGGGGAGACAATTGCATATCAAGGGAGTCACCTCTGAGACTCATACCTTCTTCCCACCATGATTTAACAGGAACGTCAGGCTCGTGACGTTAAACAAGTGCTTCCAAGAGTCAACCTGTATCTTTTATTTTATTTAAATTTTATTTCTTTTTGTTTATTTTAATTTTTCTATTGTTATTTTATTTTTAGAACAAAGAATAAGCATATTGAAAGATTGCAAGAATGGAGTTGATTGTTCCTGCACACACTTTGAGGTTTGATCTGAAAGCACGCCCGTGCTCATCCCGTACAGGTTTGTGCATTCAGTCGTAGTTATGAGAGAAGCTCTACATCATAAGCATGGGCGTGCTTAAGATTTCAGCATGGTCGTGCTCCCTCACCCGAAGCCATCGCGCCAAGAATGATCAGGGAACCTCTTTCCTTTTTATTCAATTGCCCTATTTGCATGCTTTTAATTTGATTGCTTTCAAACATTGAGGACAATATTTTGCTTTAAGTATGGGGGAGTAGTTCCTGATTATATAATTGTTATCGCATGTTTTTAAGTAAAGTATGGGGGAATAGTTCCTGATTATATAATTGTTATTGCATGTTCTTGAGTAAAGTGTCTATGCTATTTTTTTATGATAATTTAAAACTTTTTCCCTCATGGAACCTAATTTTTCCAGATAGAAGAGCATGTTGAGTGATTATTATTGGCATTATACTCTTATTTGGAAACTAATAATTAGCTAAATTCCTTGCTTTTATGGTCTACATTAAACTTTAACACACAGATGTGAGTTTTGAGCCTTAAAGGGATTTTTATCTTAATTTAATTAATTGTACCCTTTTTCTCATTGTTTTATGTAATTATCTCCTCAGGATTTGTGCTCTAGAACTTGACTTGAATCCGACTTAAGACTTCTCTTTTTAATTGCATGTTTTAATGTGATTGAGGAATAATAGGATTTTTATTCTTGGTCATCAGCATGTTTGAGATACAACTAGTTGCCCACTTTGAGCTTTATTAATTTTCTTGGTCCCTTACATTAAATTTATAAAATATTTTGATGACCTTGAGTTTATGAATGGAGCAATTGAGTTGTTGAATTGCTTGATAAATTCTCCTTTATATCTCTTATGTGCAAAAAGAAAGAAAGAAAGTATGAAAAAGAAAATGAAAAAAAAAGAAAAAGGGTTATATATGATTGAAAGGAGAAAAGATTAAAGATATTGTTCACATACAAAAATATAAAAATTATTCCAAGAGCTTTATTTGTAAACTTAGGGGATGCTTATACAAAGGGGTAATAAATTATAAAAATTATAAACATCCCCTAAGTTTACAAATAAAAACGGTGTCTCTTACACAGGATCTTTGGCACATGTTTGGCAAGACTTAGAGCTTCAAGCGATCGTACTTGAAAACCGAGAACACATCTCATACTCTAGTTTGCTATTTCTTTTGATTATGACTTTGTTTATAATTGTTTTAGTTCTTTTCTTTAGCATGAGTAACTAAGTCCATAGCTAGGGCTATGAGAACTATTGTTCATGAATTTATGGAATTTTGATGTTTGAATCTAAATTTGATTTCCGTTTTGTGATTAGATTTTATCCTATTGCGCTTCTTTCTTAATCCTAATTAATTATATCGTCATGCGACTGTACCTCAGTTAATTAATAGATCTATAGGGTAAAACAAGACAAAGGATTAGGTGGACCAAACTAATCTTTCTCTTCTAATCGTTATTAAATTAACAAGTTCATAGGTTCCTTAAGCTTTCTTAAATTGATGTTTTGCATGACCATTAGAGATGTTAATTTAGAGAAAAAAATATTAATATTGCATGACCATTGGGTATTAATAGTATTCGTATGAATGATTGGTAATCACAAGGAAATCAAATTTAGAGTTAAATAGAAGAATAACATAAAAGATTGAATGAGAAAACCCATATGTCTTAGGTTCCTCTCCGATAAGTTTAACCAAGACATGCATTGTATTCCTTACTATTAGTTTTATAATTGATTTTATAAATTCTTGGTTTTAATTAATCTCGTATCTTTGAAGCTTAAACAATTGAATTAGAAAATTCTTAGTAATTGAAAATCAATCCTTCTGGGACGATATTTCAGAAACTTAATTTAAGAACCCTTTATTACTTTTTGATGGGTACACTTGTCCCCCGAATAATAAGTGAAGAAGAACATAATGTCTCACTAGCCCTGTGATATTCTAATGTATGTAATCCCATTTTTTTATTTAAACTTGAATGTTTGTTAATTTCTTGCATACCTTGGAATCTTCTCAGTTAGGATGAGATTTCTGGAGCTACTGATTTATATCAGATTTAATACTCTATCACTTAAAATAATCTAAGAGAAGTTTTCTGCAGAATTACAGTTCTGTACTCTAGGTACCATCTATGACTGGTCTATTTTTCTTGAATTAAGTTTTGTATGAACCTTATTATTATTATTATTATTATTATTGTTGTTGTTGTTGTTGTTGTTGTATTTTGTTTTACTTTTACTACGAGACTCTAGTGACATTGATACCGATTTTGTCATAATAAATTCAAGGAGTGAAAGGTACATTGAGTACATAAATTGCAACCTAGATTAATGATCCTAATAAAATGAATTGATGAGTTTATTGTATATTCTCTTCTTTTCTTGATTGCGATTTGCCAATAACCATACTAAGGAAATGTCTGCCTCTTTGGAATTTTTTTTAAGTATAGTAAGTTCCTTGTTTTCTTCCAAGTTTGCACATTCTTGATGTTACTTAAATTCTAAAATTTTGAATTTTGTTTTCAGGTCAGCGCAATATGATCATTTGAATAAAGTGATTTCAAGATTTTTATACTAGAATTTTTTGTAATAAGGAAGGATTTGAATGTACTATGCATATCTTATTTTTTGTAAACTATGGACTGTACCTTGAACTATTTTGTTTTGGATGTTGGATTTCCCTTGAATTTAGGACACTGTCTATAAAGATTAGTATAAAATGTACAAATACCCTTTTAGTCTATATATATATATATATATATAATCAAAGTTTGTCACTACAGACTCTTGTTCTAATTCTTTGGGGTCTTCTACTTTGACTGGGTCATTCACCCAGAAAGCCATCCAGATTATAGAGTCATCTACTCAGCAATCTGTGATTCCTAAAAAAGACTTATCCAACAAGGCTGATTCTTCCCAATCAAAAAGTGTTAAATAAACCAAGGCAGACTATGCTTTCCCTGTCAACACTCTTCTAGCCATACAACAAGGTAGCCTAAACAGCCTACCAAAGAAATCTTGGGCAGACATTGCTTCTGATGAAGACATGAAAATAGATTTAGCAAACCTAAACACTATTATCCAATCCTTTAGTCAATCACAGAAGCGAATAAGCCTCCCTGATAAAACAGAGAAAGCTACTAGCCTTCAAAAGGGTAAATCCTCAAATACCAGTCATTACATGACAAAAGGAAAATTTTTCACTGTCATCCAAATGGAACCCGAATTTTGGGTTAAAAACCCATACAAAGCTATCACCAAAGCATTTCCTCCTGGTTTTCATTTCAGACCATATGCCTTGAACAAAACCAGACAATTTTATGAGCCGACTCTGTTCAGACTACCGTCGTCCGGCTTTCTTTTCTTCTCCCTCCACTAGATTTGTGCCGGTTCTACCGCCATTCTAGTTCTTATGTTTTAAATTTACTACTTTAAATTTCTGTACTTTACATTCTGCATTTCATTTAGTAGTCCTACTACTGTTTACTTTCCTTTCAGTCTTGTTTATTTTCCTTTGATCCACTTCGGGATATCTGGTATCAGAGCCTGATGGGGAAGAAGAAATATAACTGTTGATTATTTGTAACTGTATTTCTCTGGATCTGGACTTTAAATTCTCTTTATGAAATTTCTGTAATCATGGTTTATAGGCTGGACAGCTGACAGGCCCTTCGGGTGAGACTTGTAATGGTTGTCCCTGTCTGTAACAACGCCACGAACTAATGATTCAGAAATATTGCTTTTGTGCAGATCTTTGTTTATGAAAATCCTTTACTGGAAGTATAGCAGTTCTTTTGAATAGGGCTGTAGCAGTAAGTCCCATGTAGTTAAAGGGCAGTAAGGCTAATTTGACGATGCTGTATTCAAAAGAAGCCAAGAACATAAGAAGCTGGTGGCTATGGTAAAAGAATTTTAAAATTTGTAAAAAAAAAAAAAAAGGTCCACAAATAACCAGATATAGTTGAAAAAGTTATAAATAATTAACAGATATATTGTTACGGAACCAAATGAGGGTGATGAACCAGAAGTCAATTTTATGATGTCTCGTTTGTTGCGATCTTTCATCCGCATTTCTTTTCGTTCTGGTTCTAGTTCCTCCTCCTCCTCTCCAACCAAAACTAATCTCTTTAATGATAAGGAGAAATAGTCTCTTGAGATTACACCCAAACATAACCTCTTCGACGAAGAAGTTTGCTTTAAAGAGATCAATCAAAGCATGAATGACTGGACCATTCCAGAAATCCCTCAAGACACATAATATGTTCCTGAAGAACATTCCAAGAAAAACAGTTTTGATTACATAATTAAGACTGTTGAAAATAATATTCCTTTAGGAAAAGATCTAGGAGAAGAATTTCATCTCCTGTCCAAATCTTCCATCAATGAGCACAAGCGTAAATACAAATACCTCCACATAGGATGTGTACAGGTAGCCATTAAATCTCTCATAGACATAGGAATAGATACTGCTATCCTCATGTGTCTTAGATATGCTCGCCATAATGACTTTAACGACTTCCTTATAGGTACTGTTGAAACCAGTCTTGGCCAAGGACCAATTTATTTCAATTATTTTCCCAACAAAACTGTGAGTCTTCTAGATGACCATATTCTTGACTCTCTATTCCTCAATGTTTGCTTTGATGGGTTAAACATGAATGAGGGATCTATTCTCGCAGCTCTAATCTATAGGATTCAGTACAAAGCCATAAACTTTTGTGCCTCTAGAGTCCTTCTCAAACCCCAACGTGATGAGACTACTTTGTTTATCACTGACATGACAAAGACTAACGTCTCTCTTCCTAGGATCATCAAATGGGATGAAGTTTCCCTTCCTAAAAAGTGGGTCTTGGACAAGGCTTCACCTTGTGTCCCTAGGCTTGCTCCTCAAATCGAAAATATTTCTCAGGACAATTCTAGAAAAGTTGAAATAACCTTTGATAGGAGAAACTCCTTCTCTTCTAGAGTCGATGCTTATAGTGGTTGTTCTAGTTTTTCCTTTACTAGGAGATCTTTCTCTTACAAGTCTCAATCTTTTAGGTCTAAAATCCCTAGATCTATTAATCATGATCCTTCCATAAACCTTCAAGGGTTAGATACTTCTTCTAGGATCCCTAGAAATATTTACCAAACTTCTGAGAAAGAAGAAGAAAACCAGAGTATCCAATCTTCAACCTACTCTTCCCTTAATGAGTCTCATGATATTGTCTCATAAATTCATTATAGATAAAGAAACCCTTAGGAAAGATTTCTACTCTGAGGATTGGAAACCTCAAAGAGAGTAGTTCTTTCAAAATTATAGGGGAAAAGACAGGTCCGATATCCAAGAGAAATTCTATCAATTTCTTGAAAAAGTCAAACAGAACATCTCATTCTTTGATTAGTATCATGCTTATACCATTCATAATAATATTGATTATCCATATATATATATATATATATATATATTATGTTAGGAAAACTAAGCTGTGAAAGGGAGATTTTTCTAGAAACGTGACACACTAATCAAAAATAGATCATATAGGCTAATAATGATAGTATACCAATTACTGGTACAATAACAAAATTTTATTCTTTTACATAATTACTTTTAGATGTCCAAGTAGTGTGTAGAATAACTTCTAACAACCTTAAGACTGAGAAATTGAATCCCTGTAAGTAGATTTGTTTGAGTCTGATTGATAGTATCTAGTAATGAAATCTAGAAACCGTTAACCACTACACATACATATGATAAAATATTTCACCATTATACTATAAGGTTTAGACAAAGAGAACATAAGAAAGCAACTACGGGTTATGAATTGAATATTGTTTTATTGAATTGAATTGTTTAGGTTTGATTGGTTATATTAAAAGAAATATATCGTAGATTAAGATGTGTATACATATACATTCATGGGAAATTGCATGGATGACATAGAAGATTGCTGGGGAGTCGAGATTACAGAATAGCACACTGTGGAATACAAGTGTCCAGGTTCATAGAGAACCTTGGGGGTAGTTAAGGGAGGGGATGGCTTAAAGGGTGGGGAGTAGCTTACCTCTGCTGGGCCACATTGCTATAGGAACCTTTGCTAAACCCGATGTAAGCACACATCACCAAGGTCGAGGTAGGCTCATTCCTGAACACCACCCTGCTAGCAAGGGTTAAGTAATAGACTAGAAATGAAATAATGTTGTGCAGTAGAAAATGAAGTCCTCCGACCATCTCGACTGAAGAGACGTTGAATATTGAGGGAGAGAAGACTTAGGAAGGACATGCATTGCATTTATCAATACTGCGTTGGTAACTTGGCTGTGACAATTATTTCCCTTCTTGTAATTATTTTTACTTAAGAAATTATGTGTTTGTATGATTGTTCTCCTGTAATGAATATGACTATGTATTTTATCATTTTGTGATAAGACTCGCCCTCTTACTGTTTTGTCCCTATTGTATTTTGTTCTGTATTATGCATCTTAGATGGAACCCCACCAAGCGACGATTTAGATAGAGATCGACTGCGACGAGACATGGACGTTTAATCCTCAGAGCCAGCGGTACATCTTCAAGGGGATGGTTCACTTGACTCTAGGCCCCATTACTGAGGATGAGTGGGATGCTTGCTGGAGTGATTATGTGTATGCAAATATTTTTGCACCAACATCTAAAAATGAGTCATTTCCTTTGATTTCTCATATTGCCCCTCCTACTATACCTCTAGTTCATTTACCAGCCTTTGAGTTTCTGTTCATCTTGATAAGGGTAAGGCCCTTATGACCTCTGGGCCTCCTTCTGATATTGAACTTGACACCACCCCTGAACCTGTTTGGAAAGATGTAGATGTCATTGAGTCATCCATTCGACCCACACCCCGCTCCTTATTGAGAATTCTCTCGCTGCTTGCAGACGAAGCTGGACCTTCTTTTTGTTGCCCTCTCCACCACCATCAGCCTCACGTTTACCACCTCTCACCTTTAGATGGTTAGGCAGTGACGATGACATTTTGTCCTCTCCATGATCTCAGCCACGCGAGGACCTGCTTTCTTATGATGGGATATAGTTGAATCCTAGTGAAGACTCTCTTCTCCTAGAGGCTTATGATTTTATGTAGTCATGGATGCAGCACAACTCATAGGACTTTTGTTTTAGGGGTTTTACTTATTTTGACAAACATGATATTTTGGGCTTATTTCGAAATGTATTTAACCTAGTGAACATGTTAATCTTTTGCACTATATATGTATATGTCAGGCATATGCTCCAACATTTCTTTTATATGAAAGTTTCTCATTTATGCATCTTTTGAATTATATCCTGTGATATTATATATTCTGTGAAACTGATTGTAATGGAAAGAAAAAGATTCTTATATCCTGTGATATTATATATTCTGTGAAACTGATTGTAATGGAAGGAAAAACATTCTTGTTAAGGTTGATCTTTGAATAAGTGATGTGAGTTCACAAATGAATGAAGAGATTTTGAAGTCTTCATTTTGGATATGTGCTTGAGAATAGTGTCAGTTGAGTGATACAGGACCTGATAACATAGTTTTGCATGAATTATGTAAATCCATTTCTTATGAGACTTAAAACTTGGATTATACAAGGACAAATATTTAAATATTGATCATGTATACGTGATAATATACTTCCAGGAAGCTAATGTTCATGATTATCGCATATAGGGTTATTCATCAATATGTTTCTCAATTAAATTCCCCACCGTGACTTATTACTGGCATGGGTAGTAGTCTTGTAATTGGGGTGTTACAACATCCAAGCTCATGAAATTGATTTGGCTGAGGCATTCGGATTACGACACGACAAAAGTAACATTTCAACTAATGAGCACCTTACACCAAGCTAATGTTGGGTATACTCGTCTAGATGCAAAAAGTTACTTGAAGGCAAAGAGATAAAGGGAAATAGTATACGAAGAATTCGATTGTCTAATGCAATATTTCCAGCAACAATTTGTAGACAACCCATCTTTTTTTCATGCATACCAAATGGATGCAAAGGAGCAAATCATAAATGTTTTTTGGACTAATGCAAAGATGGTAATTGATTATGAGTTTTTTTGGTGAAGTTGTATCACTAGACACTACATATTGTACCAATCGGGCTAATAGACCTATAGCATTGTTTTTTTTATTTTAACCATTATAGAGGCGTTGCTATCTTTGGGGCAGCCTTGTATGATGAAACAACTAAATCATTTCAATGGTTGTTCAAGACTTTCTTGGAAGCACACACAACAAAAAACCTTAAACTCTTTTTACAGACCAAGATCAAGCAATGACAAAGGCACTTCTCCAAGTAATGCCTGAGAAATGTCATGCATTATCCACGCGGCACTTAGTGCAAAATGGCATAAAGCATTTGGAAAATTTGATGAAAGGAGGGAGTCATTTCTTAAGAGATTTGAAAAGATGAATATATGACTTTGATACTTCAATTGACTTTGAGGAGGCTTGGATGGTTGATTACAGAATACAATGTTGAAGAACATACTTGGATTACTTCACTGTATTTCATAAAGGAAAAATGGGCATTATGTTATCTCAAGGATTGTTTAACCCTTGGAATGCGTAGAACTTAGTTAAGTGAAAGTTTAAATTCTGACTTCAAGGCATGTATGAGACCTGATGTTGACATCAAGCAATTCTTTGGACACTTTGAATGGGTGGTTGAAGACAAACGTTGCAACGAGCTCAAGTGTGAGTATGACTCCCGTCACAAACTAGCCATGTTACGATATGAGATATCACCAATACTAATACAAATGGCCAAGGTTTACACATATACAGTGTATAATTTATTTCAACAAGAGTTTGCTTAATTCTTGGCTTGTTGCATATCGCAAAGGATTGAAACTCCTCCTTTGATTAAATATGTAATTACTAAAGTCAATTAACAAAGATCATGGATAGTTACATTTGATCATTCCTCAACTACTATTAATTGCTCTTGTAAAAAGTTTGAAACATTTGACATGTAACACCCCGAATTTTTGTAACCTTGATTATTGTTATATATATATATATATATATATATATATATGTGTGTGTGTGTGTGTGTGTGTGTGTGTGTGTGTGTGTGTGTGTGTGTGTAAATGTAATTGAATATTGGAATTGGCACTTGAGTGCGTAGTAAATGTCAAATAGTGATGTGTATAAATGCATATGAGTGCGGATAGATGTGTATATATGATTGGATTGGATTTTCTGATGCTGAAAACATGTTAAGGGTGTAATACTGGGTTGTCCTCGCTGTAGTGAGAGGACCCTGGGATAAAGGCATGCATCTGTCGCCTTCTCGTTGTAGCCAAAATATCTCGCTATAGTAACAGAGCGACAGTTTGGGGCGTATTTCTGGGAGCAGTCTCGTTGTAGAGAGAGGGTCTCACTGTAGCGAGATTCTGTAGAAACCAGAGTGCAATTTTTTCTGAATTTTTCGCTGCAGCGAGGCGAGAATATCTCACTATGGCGAGAGTGTTGCGACCAGAGGGGTTTTAAAAGGGGTTTAGGGTTTGGGAATTCATTTTTCTCAAAATCCCTTCGATTTTTTCGACCCTAAACCCTTTTCCACTGATTAAATTGCCTCTAAAGTCATTGGAGAGCTTGATTAAAGGTTAAATCCGTGTGAGAAACACTTAGAGGTGAGTTTTAATGATTAGGGTTTCCCTTTTTCAACCTCATTCTCTATTTTTGTGGTTTCCTTGGGTTCTCATGGAGTTCTTCCATGTGGTTAGGCTGAAATCTGTGTAGGTAGCATTTCCAAGGTCGAATCCGAGTATGAGTCTTCAATTCAAGGTAAGGGAGACTCTATCCTACTCTATTATGTGTGATTTGCTATTAATTGTTGAATATTGTGATGTAACTAAGTTAGAGGGTAGGAAATTGTTGAGAAATGTGATGAGGGTCATGTGTCGTGAGATGTAAATATTGTGTGTGTTTACCCGAAATTGATGAATGTGAATTATATGCTAGATGTTGCATGATAGAACAAATATTGTGAACAAATGTGGGCCCGAGGGCCGTGTAATATAGATAAATATTGGCTATATGCCATGTAATATGAAATGAGTGTGGGCCTAGTGTCGTGTATTTGAATGCAATGTGGGCAGTGTACCGTGTGTAAGCATGATTATTGCATACGTGAATAGAATATGTGTGAATGAGCGTGTTGTTAGCGCCGTTGTAATGTACTATGAATGATTCAACGTTACATTGGGGGTGTGGAAGATGAGGATGGTAGAAATACCTTGGGGAAGGAAGAGTAGTGGTGACACCAACTGTGGAACGAGTGCACCACGGGTCACACATTTTCTTCATGACTAGACCTCTGACCATTACCTTTGCTGAGTGACCCGTGACTGCCCACGTGGTATCTGTGAGGCGGGGGCAACCTGCGACCATTTATAGTGTGAATTTGTGATCACAGTGCCACAGTGAGCGTGGCTGACGTGCAGTGAGTGCGCGGGACTATTGTTTGTTAATTTCATATATATATATATATATATATATGATTGTTTGGTACCATGAGTGCATCGATGTCAAATTGAAATGAAAATGTTGTTTATGTGTACTTTGCGTGAAGTATAGGCAAGGTGAGACTCTATGATAGTCATGTATTGAGTAGTGTAGAGTACTCACCCTTACATTCATTTTTCAAGTAATCCAGACGATCAGCACCGGACTTAGTGAAGGGACGGATAAACTGCTATAGGACTTAGATTTTATTTTGAAAATGTTGTAATTGAACTAGTCCTGTATATGCAACCTTTCTCTTATTTCGAAATATCTTATGAAAATTTTGTTATTCGAATTTGCTAAATTATTATTTAATTAAAAATTTAATTTAAGGTGTTACATGGCATAACTTGTTGTCATGCTTTGAAAGTGTTTTAAGCCAATGATGTAAAGGTTATTCCTGACAAATACATACAAAAGAGATGGACAACAGAAGGACGCTGTGGTATTATTCATAATGTAAAAGGAATACAAGTGGAAGGAGATCCTAAACCGAGTACTACATGCAGATACCGACACATAGCATGTAAAATAATTAGGTTGGCCTCTGAAGTTTCTAGTTCACAAGAATATTGTCAATTAGTGAATGATAGTATTAATACTTTAATCAGTCAAATCACAAAGCTTTGCTTACAACTACAAGATAATGACAACAATAACGATGATGGTGTTGATAAGGTCAATATTCATGGTACACAACCTAAGGGATTCAAGCATAGACATACTACCAAGAGGAAATGGTGTAAAAGATTCAAAGGTTAGGTTGAGCTACAAGAAAAAAAAAAAGGAACAAAACTCCAACTTTAAGTCAATCCGCATCTCAGGTACTTTGTTATAATGACTTTTATTGTCGATTAATGCATTTATTTTAACTTCCTTATTATAACCATATCATAAATTTCACTGTCATTAAATGTTTAAGGAATATCAACCAATGCTTTATGATTTGTTTCAAGTACATTGTTCAGTACCTTCATATTATGATCCCCTCAAACATTAGTCAATCAATTAAGTTTCACAGATTTGTTGAAGGTAAGACTATTCAACTTCCATCCATTCTTGTTCATTATGTGTCTTCTTATATCTCTTTTAATTTTGTAGGAACAACTTGATGATAGCAATGCTTCAATTCTTAAACAAATTTGATTATGCAATTGGTAGAAGTTCTTTTGTTTCTAAGCTAAATTTGTATTTATAAATTATTTTTGGTGGAAGATGTAAGTTGAAAAAATGATGTAATCAAGTGTATTTGGCCCCCTTTGCATGTTGTCTATTTCTGCATAACGTTTGCAATTTCTTATTTATTCGCTTAAGCTCATGCAATCGCTTAAGCGAATCTTGATACACTGGGGGATTAAGTTCTGGGCTCAAGCCCTACTACCATTCACTTAAGCTAATTAATTTTTGCTTAAGCCATTTTATTGCTTGTTGTTTGTGTCTGCATAATTTTTGTAAATTCTGATATATTTGCTTAAGTGCACATATTGGCTTAAGCGAATCTGTATTCGCTGAGAAATTTAAATCTGGGCTCAAACTCTGATACCATTTGCTTAAGCCATTTTGTATGCTTGAAACCATTGCTCTCTGCTTCAAATTCGCTTAATATTAATTAAAATCACTTGTCAAGGCTTAAGCAAATCTATAATAGCTTAAGCAATTTACAATCCACTAAAGTGAAAAGAGTGATTGAAATACATGTATCTTTGGTCCATTTTCTTAAGTTTAATTGTTTTAGCTTGGAAGGGCTTAAGCTAAATACAAATTGCTTAAGCCCTATTCTAGACTTAAGTGAGACATGTTTCTGATTTGTTGGGGCTGACTTAGGCGCGCTTTCAAGCCTTTTTCCTATTTGCTTAAGCTTTTTTCTGAGCTTAAGCGTATTTGCTTCAAATTTTGCTTAACTGAAAAAATTGGCTTAAGCCAAAATGCACTATAGGGCACAATTTCTGCCAAAACTGGCAGAAGATTTGAATCCAAAATTATCCAAGTTCATAATCAGTTACATGTTTGAAAATTTGAAGTAGTTCGATGTACTCTTGTGAAAGTTATTTTTGTACAATTGTACTACTACTTTCGGAATACTGAATTATTTTTAGAAGTAAACTGTCTTCGTATTTGGTAGGTTGTCAAATTGAATGGATTGACCCTAGTATGTTGGAAGGTTTAGTGAATAAAAATGACTATACAAGATCCATGACTATACAAATTGATAGGTTTACTCTTGCTTTTTTGTTTCTATTTTTTCTTAGAATATTGTATAATATGCAATATGTTACATTAAATATCACCAACACGTGTCATTTCATTAGATTAAAATTATTAAATCAATGGTATTTATTTTCCGCTTCATTCTTTAGAAATTTCTGGCCTTGTGGTTTCCTGGTCTTTCCATCTATACCAGGCTTAATTTAAGGATCCTTTAGGCATAGCCTAAATCAAGTCTCTTTTTTAAATAGAAAATGATCTGTGACCTTTGCTTTCTTCTGTTGACACTGGATAGTCTCACTTATTATTGGTTCGGAAAAGAAATTGATCAATAACAATTACTTTATTTCTACTTTATCCTTTTGTTTTAGGTGCTGAATCTCCCCCTTATGTCTATATCACTTGGTTTATGCTCGAGTAATATCTTGCTTACGCTTTTGCTGATAGTGGATGAAGAATATTTATGACATTAAAATGAGCATGAAATTTCAAACTTAATATACTTATTTTGCTCATAATGTTCTTATGCTAGGCCCCTGCATTACGCCCAGAAAAGATAGAAAAGGAATATATACTGTACATCTATGGGAAGTCAAACTGCTTAGCCAGGCTGTTCATCTAGATACGTCTTAAGCATGAATGGCAGTGGCTGTGTTGGAGGGTTTACTGTTTTGAGGTTTTAGTGCTGTTTGTGGGCCTTTTGAAAACTGAATAGCTTGAACAATTTCAGATTCCATATATTAAGTAGTTCACTCATTGAATCTCAAATGGGACATTAAGGCTTAACTCAAATTTCAACTCAATCAAGAAAGCAAAACTTAACCTTTAAAACTTGAAATTCAAGTTCGAAAGGTATATGCCTGAACAGAATCCTGTAAAGGTTCTTATAAGGGGCAAATGGTAATCGTCCCTTATAGAAACCATGGTTGAACATAAAAGAAAGAACTTAACACACACAAATTGAATAGTGAAGATATTTCTAATACTATACCAAAAATGCAAGAGGAACGTACCGCAGTAAGCACAATTGCTCAATATAGGGTGGACAGTAAGATAAAATCTTCTTAATTACCTGTAATTAGCATATATTAACAGCAAATCAGCATATATGATACCCATATAAAATGAAACACGTCATTTAAAAATGAAATGCTGAACTCCCAAGGAATATGTTCCTGTACAGAACTCATGCAATATACCTCGGAACGTTTGGAATTAACAAGTGCAAAATATTATATTGAATTCTTACAATCGCATCAAGAGACTTCAATCATTTAATTAGCTTGCAATATAACAGCCAAAAAACTCCAGCAAAATGATTTTCTAATATATAAACAAAGAAATGATAAGTAAAACGCTACTTATGTTAACAAATTCTCAGGTCTTGGCTCAGTTGGCTCTGTTTCATATTAGGTACTCATTAATATGAAGTGTGGAATGACTGGAACCTAATATTTTTAATAGGAAGACTAACAATTATAGATATTTCTCAATCAAAATATTTGAATAAAGTTCGTATAGTAAAAAATATTACTGCCCACATTTTCTCCTTTGGAATTTAGAACCTACCAACCAAAAATACACGGTGACTCAAAAAGTCAAAATGATTCAATGGCAAAAGATTATTTTGTTTAAGTCATCCAAGAGATTGAAGTTTATTTATGCCACACAGCCATATATGCATGAACTTACATTCTTTGGAATTTATTTATGAATTATAATTGGTTTCAGAAGAAAAAGAAGGTGATGACCCAGATCCGAAATATCAAATTAGTAAACTTGGATACTGTACAGCAGAGAACCTCTATATTTTATCATTAAAATGTATTCAAGTAAAGGGAATGTAAACATTCAGTCTAACTTTTATTGATAATAGGTCCATTATACCAGCAGAAGAAAGCGCTGACTTCGTAAACTATTTGTATATAATTAGAATTCCTCCAATTACTGACAAAATGCAGGACACATACCAACAGGCACATTTAGGATAATTTATAATGTACTCAAACCACGTATGCTAGAATAAAATCAAATATGCAGGAATATACCAACAGCAGCAAAATACTTAGATATCCTTTCAAACGGTTCCATTTATGTTGGAAAAAAAGAGAGGGAGCGAGAGAGAGAGTTTCATGGTTAGTGGTATCCTAGAACAGAAAACATACAATATTTTGAAAATATTACGCTTAATTATTGAACCGAATGTAAAAGAAACAAAGCAAAAAATTTAAGAGGGTAAAAAGTAGAATAAAAATTTAATGTAAAAAAATATATTATTTGAATGAATAAAAATGGAAAAAAAATTCATTTATTTGAAAGAGTGAAAAAAATTAAATAAATAAAATTATGTTTTCATTTTATCTTTATATTTAATAGGATTGTGATAAAAATGATATTAGTAGTTTCAAAAATATGACAAGAATACGATGTTAATGATTGAAAATTATAACATCATTAAAAATTGAAACAACTATGTAATAATATAAATAATAATAGTTAAGATAACGGTAATAATACATAGTAATATTAATTAATTAATATTATTATTATTATTGTAATGAAAATGATAATAATTATATGATAACAATATAATTTTCGTATGTATTTTAAATAAATAAGAGTTAAATATTGATAAGTCTGTATTTTTATATGTTTTTGTAGCCTGTATATTTATGTATAACTATTATTTTATGTGGATTTAACATTGATTTATATATTAGATATGCAGTTTAATACTAAAAGACATAATTGAATTTTGGACTCAAATTTGTTGAAAAATAAAGTTTCTTTGCAACCAGCATGTTCATATCTTAGCAGTCAATATAAGGGTGTTTCGATCCACATATACGATCATGCTTATGACTTTATTTTGTTATGTTTACTTGTTGAAAGTCCTACTCTAAAGAAATATTAGGATTTCATAACCCTATAAAAGGAATCTTATTGGCGATGACTTAGGATCTCTCTTTTACATTTCTCACCATTTTTAAATCTTCAACATTGGTATTGGCTAGCGAACGACTATTAGAACTTTAAAAGCGTGTATTCGGATTAAGAACTCTATTTATCCCTTCTTTGTAAGAAACTCTTTTAGTTTGTATCTACTTTTTGAATAATTATGAATTAGTTTATTATTATTTTAGTTTTCTATTATATTATGTTTAGCTAAATCCATAAGTTGGGTTATGAGGAATCTTTTGCATACCTTTATGAGATCTTTATGATTAATGATATTTTTATATTTTTCTTTTTTGCTTGGTTTTTATCTTATTGTTTTATATTTGTATGTTCTGATTGGACAATTTTTAAACATATCATAGTTGATTATATTGTA
Source organism: Abrus precatorius (assembly GCF_003935025.1). Taxonomy (NCBI): domain Eukaryota; kingdom Viridiplantae; phylum Streptophyta; class Magnoliopsida; order Fabales; family Fabaceae; genus Abrus; species Abrus precatorius. The sequence continues at coordinate 8,799,187 of NW_020874373.1, read as the reverse complement.
GGTAATCATATCACATATAGTTAATGAATTTATAGGATAAAATGAGACAAATGATTAAGTTGACCAAACTTAGTTATTAAATTAACAGTCTATAGACTCTTTATGTTTTATTTTCCTTTTATCTTACATGACCATTAGAGATAATAGCTTAGGAAAAAGATTATTAACATTGCATGACCATTGAATGTTAATAGATTTAGTATGAGTGATTGACAATCATAAAAAGATAATAATTAAAATTAATCTGAAAGTAAACACAGAGAAGTAAAGGTGAAACCATATACCTTATATTTTTTTTTATTAGTTTATTATGAGAGGCTGTGTTATTTTTATTTTTATTTTAATTACTTTTATATTTGAATCTTTATTTTATTTAATTTCATATTTTTTAAGTTTAAACAATTAAATTAAGAATTTTATAATAATTAAAAATAATTATTATGAAACAGTATTTTGAGAATTTATTTTAGAACATTTATTATTTTTTGATAAGTACATTTATTCACGAATAAAGTTTTAATACACTTTTCGAATATTGTTATTTTTTAATATTAAAAAATCTCATATTTAATTAGTTTGAATTCTTGTTTAATTTTAATTTAATTTAATTTAATTTTATTTGTTTTTATATTTTTTATTTTAACATTAAAAATAAAGCTACTTTTTTATTATTTTAAGAATTAAAGTAAATTAATTTTAAAAATTAGTTAAAAATTAATTCAATTTTATTTTTAGTCAAACATTTTTTAATTTTTTATTTAAAAATAAAAACTCACAACCACTTTATTTATTTTTTTGAGTAGTAGGTATTGAATGTATATTTAAATTGTATATTAATTAATAAGGAAGATAACATGCCATAAGTTAATATGGGCTTGTTTATTTTCTATTTATAAAAATAAATTTTTAAAGTAAAAAATAAACTTATTTGTTAAGATGAGTTGTTAAAAAAAATTTAAATATAATTTTTAATTTTTAATTTTTAATTTTTAAAACTAAAAAATAAAAATACTTTTAAGGTGTTTTATTTTCTTATTGTAACAATAATTTTAAAAAAAAATAAACTAATAAATATATTTTTATTTTATTTTCAAATTTTTATAAAATTACTTTAAAATATAATTTTTAAAATAAAAAACAAAAACAAAAATAAACAAACTCTAAACTTTTTTACTTGTTTATATTTTTAACCTTGAAATATTGACACAAGGATTAGTTTGAATTTATTAGAATTATTCTAAATGATAAATATTTTAAAATATTTAATAACATGACAATTTTTTATTGATAATAACAACAAAAAATGATAAAATTTAAGTATAGTCATTTAGATATTACTTTTATTAAGTAAATTTAAAACTTTATCCCAATTATTACTATAGCATTAAATATAAATATTTGATTAAGATAAATTTATAATAATAAATAATATAAAACATCACATAATAATCCTTCGCTTGGATTCCCAAAACATAGGGTTCGTTCCTTTCAAGTCATTCCCGATCCGTCAGCAGGTGAATTTAGCCTCAATTCGTGAATTGTGATTGGATTGCCTGATCCATCCTGGTTAATCCAAAACCCTAGATGGACCTTCTAAAGCAAGAGCTTCTCAAGAAGCGCCAATCTCTGGCCGAAGACACCGGCGGCAAGAGAGTCTTCAAACGCTCCGAGATCCAGCAGAAGCAAATACAGAAGCTCCGCGACCAAGAGAAGCGCGAATTAGAAGCAAAGTCTCAGAAACGCCACGGAACTTCCTCCGACACATCCACCACCGCCCCTTCCTCCTCAACCGCCACTTCGGCCTCCGTCGCCTCCACCATTGCCGCCTCAAACGCCTCCCTCACTGACGAGCAAAACATCGACAACCTCGTCCTCCCCAAACCTGAGGTCATTCGCCGCCTCCGCTTCCTCAAGCAACCCGTCACGCTCTTCGGCGAAGACGACGATGCCAGGCTCGATCGCCTCAAATACGTGCTCAAAGCCGGCTTGTTCGAAGTGGACAGCGACATGACGGAGGGACAGACCAATGATTTCTTGCGCGACATTGCCGAGTTGAGGAAGCGCCAGAAGACCGGCATTTTGGGCGAGAGGAAGCGTCAGAAGACCGACGACGGTGCCGCTGAGGACAGAGAAGGGGGTGCTGGCGATGATGACTTGAGCGAAGGTGGTGACTCCAGTGGCGTCGATGCTGACAAGGATTTGAAGCGGATGAAGGCGAATTTCGACGAACTGTGCGACGAAGATAAGATTCTGGTGTTTTTCAAGAGGCTGTTGAACGAGTGGAAGCAGGAGTTGCACGAGATGCCTGAGGCGGAGAAACGAACGGCTAAAGGGAAGTCCATGGTTGCTACGTTCAAGCAGTGTGCGCGATACTTGAACCCGCTCTTTAAGTTTTGTAGGAAGAAGGTGAACTTCCTTCACTCTTTGTTTGTATTATATGATTTATTTTGAATTTTGCTTGGCATTGCGGATTGGTTATGTGTGAAGTTTCGCAATCTTCCTTGTAATTGGTCTTAGTTAATATAGACAGTGACGCTTGCTTGGATGTTATTGTTAACTGGTTGGAGGAATAGCTTTTAAACTAAAACATGCTGATGTCTAAAAATTTGAATCAAGAGAGATGTAGAAGTAAACTGTTGTCAACCTGTCATTATATCTTGAGAGAACTATATGTATAACTATAACGTAGGTGTTGGCAAGAGTGAGGTATTATCTGTTTTATTGTGATTTTTAACATGATAAGAGTGTAGGACCATTCTAACTGATGGCATATGTATGACTTGTTGAAGTTGTTTACATTTTCAATCTTTCTATCTACATTGCATTTATGACTGTATATATTATGTATTTCTGTTGTAGATGGGATAGGAGGTGCCGAATATGAGTAGTGCCCATAAATTTAGTTCATTACCTGTTAGACTAATCTTACTTTATATATCAGTTACTTGTTTATGGAATTTAATGGATTATGTTGAGCGATTTTTTCTTTCAAAATCTTTTGCAAGATACTCCTAAGAAAAAGCTCTTTTGCCCCCAAAATAAGCTAAGTCCAAACATGTACTCGGATGAAGCCTAATGGGCTTGATTGATTGATGTAGTCATGTAGCCAACTCTTCTAGCGGGATAGAGATTCATGTTATTATTGTTGTTGAAAACTTGAAATTGGAATGAGAGAGGTATATATATTTTTGGACAGTGTGGAAATTGTGTGTATGAGGTGTAGTTCTGGATATCAATGTATAAATTTTGATGAACAGAAGTGATAACAGAATTTCAGTACTGGTTGATTATTTGATGCCTCTCTCTTAGTTATCTCGTGTTGAGGACTTTAACCTGGTCTTAGTTTAGCTGAACCTTATATTATGTTTAGTTTCTATGTAAAAGATATAATGTTATGCCTAGCCTTAATCATTCTGTAGGATGATGCTCAATCAGAGTCTAAAAATGATAAGTTGCGGGGAGGGAACACAAGATGAGAATCATGAATTTTTGGCTAGCAGGAGGGGCAGTAAACCCTATTAGACTAAGATACTATGAAGGAAAGAAACCTCAGAAAGATCATGCTGTAACATCTCTCTGCAACCAGTAGTAGAAGTATCCAACAAATGGAGCTGAAAGCATTAGTATTTACTTTGGAGAACGCATGTCCAAAGGGCACTGGATGTAATAGTAAGACCCTTGTCACCCATCCTTGCTTCATAGGGTGAGTTTGATGGAAAGCATGCAGGTTATTCAACCCTGTACCCCTGGAGGGCTTTGGGAGTGCAAAACAGGCTTGAGCATACAGTATCATAACTTTTGATTTTCCATCCTCTGAATATTAATCCTTAAATTGGAGCAGGCATGTTTTGTCTATTCTAACTTAGGGAAAGCATGTTCTGGGATAAATGTGGCTTGCATAGCGTAGGTTGGTAAATCAGCTAGTGCTGATTCGGTGAGTGTCTGTTAAGGATAGGCTTATGCTTTCCACAAACTAATGACACTGCTGTGTTCTTTCAAGAAATTGATGGAAGTGTCTGTATTGGTTTTCCTGTGCAACAAGAGATTCAGAGAATTTGCTGAACTTAGTTGTAACTTATAACCATTTAGCATACCTTTTACAGGCATTCCATGTCTTGGTGCATACTGTTTCAATTAATGGATGTTTGCGTTGAAAGCATGAAATTTTATTCTTGTTATGGTATGTCTCATTGTTCCATTTTTTATTGAATGTGTGTTACTTGCTATTTTCAGGTTCTTCCTGATGACATTCGGCAGGCGTTATTGTTGGTGGTGGAATGCTGTATGAAGCGAGATTATCTGGCTGCAATGGACCATTATATCAAGCTAGCCATCGGGAATGCACCCTGGCCTATTGGTGTTACTATGGTTGGTATTCATGAAAGATCTGCCCGTGAAAAGATCTACACCAATAGTGTTGCTCACATCATGAATGATGAGACTACTCGCAAGTACTTGCAGTCTGTCAAGAGATTAATGACATTTTGCCAGCGTCGTTATCCTGCATTGCCGTCTAAAGCAGTTGAGTTTAACAGTTTGGCAAATGGCAGTGATTTGCAGTCACTTCTGGCAGAAGAGAGATTTAGTGGGGTCAATCAGGCATCTGAGGAGAGGCTTAGGATAATGCCTGCTCCAAGAGATTGCTAGTCATTGGTGTTTTATTTCATGAAATCACATCATCGTATTATGATGTATGTTATTTTATGTTTAATTGCTAGATACAGTCTGTTTCTATTTCTTTTTAAGTGACTGCATAAAAGGAACGCATCTATAAAAATGGCCAAAAAAAAAAAAGAGTAAAATTCTGATGTTTTCTACGGTGCCCATTATTTTTGTTCAGTAACTTATACCTGGTTTTGGCTTAAGCTGTTCATTATGTTAGTTTTTAAGATCAGTGCCTTCATGTCATCAAATTTTTTGAACTTTTTCAGTGAGTAGCCCAGTTGAGCTTTTTTCTCCTGGTAGCGTTTTCGGGCTTTCTTTGATTTCTGCATCTTGTTAACAGCTCGGGGATGCTTCTTGCAACTTTTATTTGCACCTCATTAATTTTTTTAAGTGCCCTAGACTATAATTTAACTTACTATTCTTTTTTGCATAAATTGTTTTCTTCTTCAAAATTTCACTTTTATCTCTGTCAACATTTCATTTTTTGTTTTAACCATTCCAAGTTTCATTTTTCTTCCACTACTATCTTTTTTTTAATGTATTTTAAGCATGGTTAATCCCTAAGTACGTTCATTATTTTGATATATTGTAGGAAGTAAAAAAAAATTGACAACACTAACATTCTTTTGAAAATACGTTTTAAAATTTAGGATTTTATATTTTTTAAAATAAAGTTTTTGAAATTAGGTTTTTACATTTTTGAGAATTAATTTATAGAATTATTAATCCTTTTTAAAAATAATAATTTTATATTTTCGAAAAAAAGTTATTGGAATTAAGATTTTGCATATTTTAAATTAATTTTTAAATTAAGTTTTACATTTTTTAAAATTAATTTCCAGAATTGTAAAATTCTAATCATGAAAGGTTGTTTTTGAAAAAAATTAACAATTTCAAAATTAATTTTGAGAAATGTTAAAATCTTATTTAAAAAACTTATTTGAAAGGTCTTTTTTATAATTATAAAGGATATTCTAAAGAAAAATTAAATATTTTTTAATACGTATGAAAAGAAAAAAGTGGTGCAGAAAATAACACCTTAATAATTATTTTTGCGTTGTATAAAGATTAACTTTTACAGAAAAATCTTATTTTGTTTATTTGTATAGTTATATTGTATATAAGAATTAAAAAATGTATTTGGATAATTATTCTACATGCATCGAATTCATTTTTGAGAGTAAACATAAGAAAAATGCAGAAGTTTGACGTTTGGATTATTTTGTTAACGAGTGTGGTTCTTTAAAAAGCGCAGGAAGATTGTAGAGTAATTAAAATAAAAATAATACTAGTATATTCACTATCTATAATCTCCATCTTCTTGTGAGTTTTGATTTTGATTGGGCTGCTGAACTGAATGAAGGAGGGTAAATAACAAAAGAAAGGGTTGTCTGAGAAACAACAAACAAAGGAGAGGAAAAAAGAATTAAAAAAAATGTAGCTTTTGTGAGCGGAGGACAGATGGGGGCACGTCAGCCATGTGATGGTCCACGTGGCAAGAAGAGGACGAGCACAGGCACTGAAACGCATAGGATCTGCGGTGCATAGTATAGGCAAGGCACGTAATCAGAGAGGGTGAGGGTCGTGTGAATGATATTCACCACTGAACTGAACGCCACGCGAATCGGCTTAGTGCTATTGCTAGTGAGTGCCATGGATACCTTTCTACTCCACACTGCGTCATCAACATCAATGGCGAAACGACCATGTCCCTCGCAAAACCCTAGGGTTCAGATCCTTAACGAGGTGGAGCGTCTCCTCGACGCGTTCCTCTCCCTCTCCGACCTCCCTTCTTCCTCCCTCGATCTCTCCTTCGAGAGGCTTCTCCAATCTGTCCCCTCCGACTCCGATCTCATCGATCGCGCCCTCAAAATGGGTTCTCTCCTTCTCGACGCCGCCAAACACTCCTCTCGAAAACGTGCTTCCCTCCACAATTCTCTTGCCTGGCCTCTCCCTCCCGACCTCACCATCAAGGTCGTTTTTCCATTTTCTCTTTCATTTCTCTCACTTTATTGCATTCTCATGATTTTATCATTTTTTTAATGCAACCTTACTCTATTTGTTTTTAATCAATTCGATTTTTTATCATGCTATGCTACTCATACAATGCTGTTCGTCAAGAGTAGTCCTATTCCTCAGTTTCCCTTGCTGCAGATTTGTGTTGTTGCATTTCGTGTGGGTAAGCTAATTAACTAAGTCGGTGGATGTGTTGTTTCCTCGCTGTCGATTTTCGTTTTTGGGAAGCCTTTTCTTTATATTTTATCTGTGTAGTTAGTTAATAGAAATGATTTTTATTGAATATCATTGGATCCGAGTTTTCTGAGTGCAAGGATGTTGCAAAAATGAAGTACTTATGGAGGAGCATGCAGCGTGAGTCTATGGTTTTGCTTGGTACACAAACGATGATTATACTTGTTCGACGGTGCTTAATAATCATTTTGGAGAGAAACTGAAACTTCTATTACTTATTGTTGGAAACTACCGTAGATTTTAACATTCTTCTGCATGGAAGTAATTAGTGAACTCTCTGGGTACTGATTCTGAGTATGTACAGGTGTTCTCCATGCTTGATACCCAGAGCCTGTGCTATGCGTCAGCTACTTGTTCGTTGTTTAGCAAATGTGCTAAAGATCCTCTGTGCTATGAAAATCTTGATTTGACAACACTTGTTCCCAAGGTTAACAATGCAGTAGTTGCCACAATGATTCAGCGGGCTGGAAAGGCACTACGGTATGAAATGCTGTGTCTCACTTATCCTATCCTTTCCTTTCCATGCTATATTTTTTTTTCTGGATCAGGTGATTTTGGGGTGTATTAATAACAGTGTAAAATGAATCTCCTCCTGATCTAACTGAGTCCAATTATAACCTACCTCACCTGGTGGGATAAGCTTATTGTATGTTGTAAAAAATGAATCACCTACTGAGCTGAGCATTACCCTACTTTGCTCATGGTATACTGATAAAGGGCCAAAAAAGGGAGTATTTAATTGCATATTTTGATCATTTGTTTGAATGGTGTGCCTCATCTGCTTTGGTGCCTTCATTCTTTGGTAACTCTTGTCATACGACTTATGATGCACTCCTATCTCTAAGCTTTGGTTCCTATTAGAAATTTATGCATAACTAGTTCTTTTCTTTTATAAATGTACTTAAACGTGTAAACTCCATTAGCTTTTTCAATCAGGAAAAGGAGCTATCTTCATTTTAACTTGGGTTAACTTCCTTGGCTTGTCATTACAATTTGATGTAGTTTTTGCCTAATTATATTCACAGATAAATCTATTTTAATTCTTTTATTAAGGTCTCTTAAGCTTGGTGTTGTCCCTGGTGCTGCTACTCCTCCTGGATCTTGTCAACCGTATGTTTGTACCATCAGAAATGCTATTGTCGAAGTATCCAACTTTTCATGGAATGATAAGAGATCTCGACAAGGGAGAGAGTCATCGATTCTTACAAGATGCTGTTTAAGCCCTTTAAGTGGGGATGGTGGTGTCCCAGGGTATGTTTTTCATGGATTTCAGTATTCAGTATATTTGGTGACTTGTTTTTAAAAGGACTCTTACATTTTTTTTGTAGGAAGCTTTTGAGAAAGTTGCACTTGTACAATATAGAGAGAATGGATAATGCATCCCTTAGTGGGGCATTGTCGGCATGCCCTTCTCTCCTTGATCTGGAAATTGTTGGGCTGTAAGTTCTTTTCTTTCATCTCTTGTTCTTTCCCTTATTTTCATTATAAACATTTTCTTACTGCTACTGGATTATGGATACGAAAATGTCTTTTGTTAATTGTGTTGGAGATGAAAAAATGGAACTTTTTCTCTATGGTCAGGGCACTTTCTTATGATCTGGAATATGCACTATTTTAAACTCCATTTCTGCAGTTATGCTGAGAATTCTATGATCAGTTTACTTTCCTAAGATCTGGAATATGTGCTATTTTAAATTTCATCTGCCATAGTTAGGCTGGAACTTGTTTCTCCCGTAAGTTGTGACTACTGACTACCAACTTGTTTGTTTTAATTGCAATGTATCTTTCTGTTTTAAACTCTGATGTGTACGTGTGATTATTGTTGTTTGTAAACATTTAATATGTATATATGTCTAAACTTATTTTCTGCTAATTTATTTCTTCTGAAAGAGAAGGTTGTTTCTAAATTTTATTTATTAATGGAATGTATTTTTTGAACTGCTAGCCATGTTGAACTGAGGCAAACATTAGTGTCAGTAAGTGCAAACTGTCGCATGATTGATCGTTTGTTTTTTGAGTCTTCTAAAACAGGTAACTCACTTTCCCAGCTATATTTTGCCTTTAGGGGCTCTTTGTATGTCTGCTTATCTTTTTGATTATCAGGTAGAGATGACAGCTTGAAAGCACAAACCTGTTCTGAGCTAGTAAGCAATTGTCCTCATCTAACTTCTTTATCCCTTAGAGGGTTTAAGCTACACGATTGTAAAGTCCGCATATTGGTTAAGGTATGTTTTCAGGAAAGTTATCAATTTTTAATGTACTATGTATCAAGTTCTTTTTTCCAACATTTTTTTGCCTTCTGCTCTCGATGTAGATTTTGGTTAACTATGGTAATCTTATAACTTGCATGTTATTATGCAGTTCAATAGTCTGTATAGATGTTTTGTAATACTACTGTTGAGAACAAGACAAATCGAGAGACATTGGAAGAATTCCATTTGTTTAGCCTACACAGTTGATCATCTATTTATAATATGATTCATAATTACAGAAATAATTACAAGAATATTCTGTTTCCTAATTGCCATAATTACAGAGATATGGTCTTCCCTATTACTATATTTACATATTTCCAACAACTAATATGATGTATGATTTTAAATCAATTGATTCCGTTTTGACTTTCAAAAACTGGCGTGCAAATTTAATTTGTCTGAATAATAATTTTGCAATATATACTGCATAACGGTGTACATTGAGATGCCTTTATGGAAAGTGAGGACATAGTTATCTTCTTGATATTCTATTGATGTGTGTTTTGAAGCTATACTTTTATTTTGAAGTTTGGGCTATTGATTTTAAATTAGATGACATTTCTTAATTTTTGTTTTTGTCTAGTATAAGAAAAGCTCCATCTTCTCAGGGTTATTAATTCCAAACTGCATGTGCAGGGATTTCGGAAACTCAAGTATGTTGACTTTTCAACATCCTATTCAATCACTGGAAATTTCTTAAGGTCAGATGTTTTTAAAGTTTAAACCTTAAGATTCTGGCGATCTGTTGAGATTGTTGCTTTGAAAAACGGAAATCCTTTATTTTTCAGAAACCTTGGTAGCTGCAATGGTGGGAATTTACTGGAGGTCTTAATTTTAAGGGATTGCATGCATCTCAAAGAGGTGATGTTTGTAATACATTTTTAGTTGTTTCTTTCTTTCCAAAGTACTGCCTCTGAAACAGCAATACTTCATATGCAGATGGAAGTTGCTAAGTTGTTGACAGCAATTCTTACAGGAGATTTCAAATCGCTTGTACATCTTGTGGGTACATAGAAATATATGTTACTTTGCTGAAATAAGACTGAAGTTTCTGCTAGAGTCAAATTTTATTATAGTTCTCACTCTTACCTTTAAACAGGACATATCCAACAGGGAAGGCTTAGCATCTGAGGCTGACTGGTATCACAGATGCTACAACTCTAGGTAATGATTATAATATATGGATTTGATGCTTCAACTTTCTGAATGGCTGACTTTTTATTCTTTATTCAATTATAAATTGGGGCTCTATGTTGCAGTATTATGCCTATCAAGCAGGTTTTGGAATCAAGGCCTGATATGCGTTTGGTGGCTGAATATCCATCAGAAGGAAGGTTAGATATCTTTTCGTTTAAAGTATTTTGGATTTTGATTTTGTTAAAATCAGTCCTTAAAATTGATTTCAAACATCTAAATTTAATTATTTTTTATTGGGAGACAACATTTATTACATTAAAAATATATAAGTATAAAAATACTTTTGTTTCCAATAAAAACTTAGGTTGAGCTTAGATAAACCTTTAGAAAAGTCCTTAAAGGAAAAAAAAAATCTGTATAAAAATGGATTAATTTTTTTCCATAAATTAAAAACAATTTATACTTTTCTATTTTTTGAGAAGTTTCGAGGAACTCTCTTATTTAATTTTTCTAAAATTTGAAGAGATAAATTGTTTTTAATTATAAAAAAAGTTTTATTCATTTTTATACTAATTTTTTTCTTCTTAAAGACTTCTCTACTTACTATTTCTAAATACTTAAAATCAACCTTCAGGACTGATGAAAATATTTTCCTCTGGTGCACTGAATTTCTCGCTGAAGTGTTTGTTATTAATATTTATTCTGAAAGTTGCCAATTTTTATGTTTCTGGATTGTATTCAGTTACATTGAGACATTCGATGCTGATATGAATAGTGAAATAAGTTTGCCATCGCAATCCAGCGGCCACACATCACTTTTTATGAGTACATCTGAAAGCAGCTACAACAGTGATCAGGGCAGTGGGAATGAAGATAGTCAAGATGCCAACTATGTGATTTATGAGGAAAGCTCAGATGAGATTGACTATCTGGTCCTGTAGGGATTCCCCGTTGTATGGCATCAATTGAAAAGGACAACAATGTAGTGAACTCGGTACTCTCATTGCTCTCTTTTCCTTGTGTGTGTGTGTTTTGGGGGGGGGGGGGGGGGGGTGTTATGAATCTACAAGTTGATTTCTATTTAATGAAAGCAAATGTTACTGAGTGCATTTAGGGCGATGAAAATAATGTGTGCTCACTCAAGACGTGTTGAGAAGTTAAAAATATAAATCTTTTTTATTAGAAGCGAAGAATTTATTACCTCAAAATTATAAAAACATTCAATATATACTTTTAATTTAAAAACATTTAAGTGTTTAATAAGATGTATTTTATGTTTCTCCTACATTAGAAAACTCTTTCTTAAGGAATTGCAAACATTTAATATGGTGTAGTCGATGCTGCTTTACCATTTACAAGGATAGATTAGCTTTGCTTTTAGGTTGACTTTGGACAACTATGAACAAGTTTGAAACCTTGTGAAGGAATAAATATGTTTTGTCTGACAAGTTTTGTCTAGTGTTCGCATGTGGCAACTTTTGTCTAGTATCTCATATTGGGAATTAGAGATAATACTTTGTGCTTCCAGGAAAAAGGAACGTTACGATTTGATGATTCGAGCTTAGTGTTTGCTGTTTGTTTTGCTTCTACAGTGAATATTTGTTAGACTGATTTCATTTGCTTTGTTCGTCTTTGGACTAGGGGAGCGGTAGAGGAAGAAGGATACGGCAGGATGGATGTCAACTATTAACCCTGGACTTCCTTAACTTTCCATTTTATCCTTCTCTTTATTGAAGTTCTTCACTGTGGAGTTCTCAATCTGGGGGACAATTGGAGGTCGGTTGAAATTTTGAAGATGGCCTTTGTTTCCATATTTGCGGAATTGTAAATATACTGCTGCTCTACCCCGTTCTCTCCCCAAAATTTGGAGGTTATTTTCCCTCGGCATCAGTCCATATAATAATGCTGGAATTTATTTTTGGTTCTAATGTAAAAGAGATGTTCAATTATGTATTTTGTCCCCTTGGATGCCGTCTGGCTAATTCACAAATAAAATATAAATAAACAATTCTGTGGATACTTCTGTTAGTAAAAGGAATTAGGCATGTCATGGATCCGTGCCATGAGTGAACATGGACCGTTGATCAAACCTATTCCTACTAGTGGGAGACCACATCCTTGCAAATGCCAAATATAGATCCCACTTATTGGATCATTTCGTGTGGGTATTTATATTTATAATACACGGTTATGGAATTCTGTAATTTGGATGTCAGTTTAAAGTTTTGATATTTTTAAAAATTGAAATTAATTTTGTAGTTCAAATTCTGTTTTTTACTTCAAATTTTAATTTTTAATATTAAATCTTAAATTCAATTTTGGTGTGATGGAACTATGGCTTATGCCTGTGAATATACGTGTATATATATAATTATTTAAAGAATATAATTTTTTAATTAATAAATTATATATTTATTATTATTATTATTATTATTATTATTATTATTATTATTATTATTGTGTTTGCATTCACTAGTGAATGTAATAATTATTACTAATGCTAGCAATGATCATTGATTAATGGTGGTGATAGGTGGTGATTATAATAGTAGCAAGGATAACAACAACAGAAAAAAAATAGGAAGTTGAATGACTAAAAACTAGAAATTGACATAAAAATATTTAAGTGTTAAAAATAAATAAGATTATATTTTAATTGAACATATTTTATTTTAAAATTTAAAATCTGTAACACTTTAAGCATATTTATTATATGCGTTTTTATTTTTTTATTTTTAAAATATTCTCACTTGGTAAATGACTTTATTTATCAGGTTATTGCATGTAAATAATTTTTTTAAATGTTTTGATTATATTAATTTGTGTAATTAATTTTTTTTAAATGTATCATCTTAAATGATAGATAATGAGTAGAGAATTTTTTTTATATGTATAAAATTTAAAATTAAATTAATAAATTTATAGGGTTTAAAATTAAAATTTAATAATTTTATAGGAACTTAAAAATATATTTATTTTTTATTTTTTATTTATATGGAGTTTTGCGTATATTTGTTGTATCAGTACTAGTTTTGTTCTCCGAACAAAAGTGTCTGATATTTTTGTTATATGAATATAACATGCAATAAGAAAAAGAAAGGTGACTGGAATAATTTGGATTTTGGTGTTATCTTTAGAGGACACTGTGTTAACAGATAAGTAACTTGGTAGCCACTAGTGGCCGTTGAAAATGAGGGCAGTACCTGTGTTGGTGTTGCCGCTTTCTCTTCCTTGTCGACCTCTTACTCCTACTTTAGCCCATAATAACATTAATATCTCCGATCCCATTTTGCATCGCCGTTTGTTTTCTTCCTCAACAAGATTCCCCAACAAAACCATAGTCTTTGGTGTGAATCCCAGCGACTCCAAAGACCCTTTGTTCTTCGACGAAAATGGTGTGGTCAATGATATGGAGGGTTACCTCAACCACCTCTCCCTCGAGTACGACTCTGTCTGGGACACTAAACCTTCTTGGTCAGCTTTCCCATTCCCATTTCTCATTCTTCGAAAATTCCCTATTTTTTCTAGTATTATCCATACAACGAAATTCTCAATCCCAGAAAATTAGAAACAAAATTCTGGGCTTAATGCACCCAGAATTATTGTACTTGTGTCTAAATATTGGAGATTTGATAACAATATCTCATCTTTTGTTTAGGTGTCAACCCTGGACAATAACACTGACGGGGGTATCAATTATTGCCCTTAGCTGGTTAATTTTGCACTCAGTCATAGTCACTTCACTCATATCCTTACTAATTTGTGCATGGTGGTACATCTTCCTGTATTCTTATCCGAAGGTTCGCCATCATCTACTATTTGTGTTACATAATTTACTTTATTTTACTAAAGCATATTCTGCTTTAGAGTACATAAATAATGCATAATAAGAGATCTATGCGCTGCGTGGCTAAGAAATACGGTCTTAGTGTAATAGTTTGGAATAGGGATATCAGTTAGTGTGTTTCTGAATGTGTGAGCTTATAAACATCCAATAGGTTTTTGAGATTATCCTCATACCGTTTATTGGGAATAAACTCTCAAATAATCCATGAAATTTATCGGTGAGACATTTTATTCCTTGAGATTTTAAAAACTTATTGCTAGTCTTGACTTTATTGAACATCATTTACTTTAGTTTTATTTTGTGCAAAATAAGAGTGAAAAACAAAGTAAAAAAGAACCAAAATGAATTACTATTTTGCATAGTCAAGTATCAATCAAGAGTTTTTAAAACCGCAGATACTGAAGTGTTCGACTCATACAATTTCAAGAACTATTTTGGGAATTCAGTTCTCTTTTGATGATGGAAGATGTGTATTTAAAATTTCATACATACCAGCCAGATTTTAGTGACAGGTGTCAAGCATCAATTTTGGTTTAGAGATTTATTCAGGTCTTCTTACCTTTGAAATGCAGTAATACGCGTGTGTGTGTATTTGAGAAAGTTAATTGGAAGGGCTCTGGGAGTGGGTTGTACTGTACCTACATTCAATTAAAACACAGCAGAAAATAGGAAAATAAGCAAATTAATTGTTCTTGAAGGTAAATATACAATATTTCTTGTTTATTGGCAGGCATATTCAGAGATGATTGCTGAGCGCAGAGAAAGAGTTACAAACGGCGTTGAAGACACATTTGGTCGTAAGAAGCAGTGATTTGTATTATTCTTATTCCTCAGTTGTGCCCCATCTTTTACCTCCTATTGTCTCACTTTCTGCCTCTGCGTGTATTTTAATATTCAATTACAGAATAGTAACTCTCAAGGCCTTCATCCGTGTTACTGTCAATTTGCTTGGGGGTGACATACAAGTCTTGAAAACTAACTTTATAAATATTTGACCTTATCTTCACACACTGGGCGATTGGTTGGATTAACTTATGCTTTGATTTGATTGGATTAACTTTGAGAATTTTTCCTTGGATGTGTGAAAATAATTTTCTATAAGAACTATGAAGCACCTATCTATCACGTAAGCATACTTGAGAAAGAGGTTAAAAGTGGATTTTCACCGAATAAAGTTTCTGTTTTTTTCGGAAATGTTCTCCACGGAATAAAAAGTTAATAAAGTTTCAGCATTCTTGTGTGTGTGAGAGAGAGAATTTTAGCTTCAAACTTTCTCGTGTGGAAAACAGAATTTTGTTGTTACTTAGTCCTTGATGATTTTTAATTTGAGTTTTTTAATTTGATTTGTTAATGTTTGCTGTAATGTCCCTGTGTAAGAAGTCTGATAGCCTTAATATTTATCAATTAGTCCCGCACAAAGAGTTAAACATGTAACCAAACTATTAGCCACATAGTAATACATTTGTAAACCGTTTTTAGAAAAGGCCTTTATCACACATATTATGGAATAAAAATTACAAATTTCTATGATAAGGAACATGCCTCGATGGTCTTCAACCAATGCTACCGGCACATGTTCTCTTGCTTGCGCGGATCAAAGTGGATTAGACAAAACAACCCAAAGTGAATCTTGGGAGGTGGGTGAAGTCTACAGGAGAATGTTTCAATTTAAGGATGAAAGAGGCGTTGCACAATAGGCTGGTTTTGTGCTGGCAATACTCCTTCAATGCTGGAGCATAAGCCCATAAAATGTATGGGATGGTTTTGCAAAAGACTATAAATACCCATATTCTTTAAAATGCAGAGTCCACCATCATGACCGTTCAATATCATGCCATCAATGAAGTGGACAAAAAAATTTCGGAGCACTTTCATACTGCAGTACTAGGGGAAATACTGGAAAATTAGTATTACATCCAAAGATGAAACTTAGGAAAACCATTAAAAAATTTATGTTATCCCTTTTTAATAAATCAATTGGCGATTTTTCAAAAAAAAAAAAAAAAAAAAAACGAGTAAGCATTTCTTCTCAAAGGCTAATAGCTTGGTCGTTTAAATCACTCAAGATTAGAATAATGCTAAGTGCGAATAGCTCTTTCAAGACATTTATCCTTTCCTTAAATAAAAAGGACATTTACCCTAAATATATAACCATTAGAGTTTGGAGGGGACTAAATCAATGTTGTCCATTCAATCTTCCTCGTATGAATAGAAAGAGGTTGTTCCAAATCGTTGAAAAAAGGTTGATGGAAAGTTGAGAATTTCCTTCAGATTCTGAAAGTGAAACTGTCAGCAATAATTTAGACTTGTTCAAACGGTCAAGCCTTGTGCCAATATTATTTTTGGGTGATTATTGAAAATGGAAATAGAACACAAACATTTGAAACTTGTGATTTAATGTCAAAACAAAACTGAAAAATCCATCAAACTTGCAATGCCGTCTTGTTTTATTCGCTATGAAACAAAGACTCTCTCGACAGTGATACGTACAACTCAATATTTGGTTCCACACCCAGTTCGTAGTAAACCACATACTTAATAACTAATTTCTGTAAGGATCAGATTCTGAAATTTTGTAACTTCAAGAAGATATTACAAAAGTTTTAATGGAAGGCATATGAAGGATATATATATATATATGCAATTGAGTTAAAGAGAGAAGAAATAAAATAACAGAATAATATCAGGACAGAAAAAGACGAGTTTATCAGTTTCATATAATCTGATCACATGATTGTTGAGAACTGTGTGGCAGGCAATATCAGTATAGCAGCACTCAAGATTAAAGATTTAACTCCTCTTTTGACTACTCATTTTTCCAAGCATACAAAATGAGAGAGAATCCAAGACCTTGCAACTGGGAATCTGTGAACTGCTGAGAATAAGCCCATGTAAGAACAGAAGGATCTGAAACAGATTGGCATGCCCACAGCTTCTCAGTTGAAATGCAGGTTTGGAACATAAAAACTGCATTTCCCATAGCATTTCCAAAGAGCCAATTATGTACGTCCCAGAATACTTCCACCGGCAGCCCATCCACCAAAATGGTGTGATTGCCCCGGAACTTCCACTTGAGTTGCTTCACCTGCATTACTGTCTTGCTATCAATTCTAATCACTAGACACAGATCATTGAGCCCAAGTGTGTCACACTCAATTCTAACATCATGCACTTGCCCCTTGTCACAAAATTGAGCCTTTGCACCGTAAAACTTCTTACCAAAAATGTGTTCTCTCTTTGCAATAAAAATGGCATCAGAGTGAGCATAAGCATAGTCACTAGCAATTTTCTTGCATGCCTCCTTTTTCAGATCCCCTAGGAGCAATACCATCTCTTGGTTGAACACAACAGCTAAATAAAACCCCTCCAATGGTTCTGGCCCCGAACCAAATTTAGCACAACTCAAGTCCCAAAGTATATCAATTTTATTAGATTCAACCTCCAAATTCTTAGACCCTTTTCTTCTTGAGAACAACCATGGCTTTATATCAACTTTGCAGAGGCAATGGTTGCCCAATTCATCAATTCCCACACTTAAGCCTTGACCCATCAGACTTTTGGTCCACGAGACCGTGATCAAGCATGAACGAGCTCTTAACTTACAATGATACACACAAGTAACCGCATTTTGTGCTCCTCTTGTGGCACTTGAAGAGGAGGAATCCACAACCTGAACACCATTCTCTCCAAAACAAGAAGGAAACTCCTTCATGGTAGCACCACCACCAGCAGCAAATTATCTGAACTTGCTTACGAAATTCTGGTCTTCAATAGTTCATGCGCTGAAAAAAAGTGTCTGGGATCATGTAAAAAGAAAGGACTTCTGCCTCAGCTGATTGATTGCAGGTGAACACCACAAGGAACCCTGACTAAAATTCTTCAAGATCAGCTCCAAAACTCTTCATTTCTCATCTGGGTCTATGTTTCTTCAGAATGGGATACCAGAAGAGGAAAGAGAGAGATAACGACTGAGGTTTGCTTTACCTGTTAATTCTGTGCTGAGACAACTAAAGTAAAAACCGAAATGTCTGGTTTGAAAATTGCAGGGAACATAAAGGAAGCATAAGTAAAAGGGAAGTTGCTTTTAGCACATGGGGCAGCGAAGAAATGGATAAAGTCTGAATAGAATAGAGAGAGTTGGTCTAAGCATGAAGCGTGGCAATTGGGTATGTATTTGCTGCTGAGAGTGGTTTTTCTTTTATACACCTCCTTGCTCTTTCTCACTCTCGTTTAAATAAATAATTATGTTAGGCAATTTTTGAAAATTATAATGATGTCCCTGATAAAAAATATTTGGAAGATTGTTGAAAATAATTGCTAAAATATGATTAAAATCATTAGAAATAAACGTAATATTTAAGACTCATATATACTTGATGCATCACTTCATGGTCTTTATGAGCTGGTATAATTGGAGTGTGTGTATGGATAATTATAAGATAAGATTAGCTATAGTAATGATATAATCATATGAATCTAAAATGATATTATATAATTAAGTGGGAGAATAGAATTATTTAATATTATTCCATTTTTTATTTAAAAAGTCTGAATCATTAAATTATTTGGCGAAGGTATTAGTAAATTTTTGTTATATGAACAACTGAGTTTAAATTTCTGGATATTAGAGTTAGTTTATTCAAAATAACAGATTTAACATATTGTGGGTGATAATCATATTTCATTATTTTGCAAGTCAAGAATATAAGAAAAAATACATCAACAGTTATTTTGATATGATCAAGGATTTCTTGTTAGAGGAAATACCATAACGATACATCAGGATAAAATTATTATTATTATTTAGAAGAGAGGAGAGAAGGAGTCAACACTTACAGTATATTTTGAGATCAAGATAGTCTGGCCAAATCAGAGAAGTGGGAAAAAAAACATTAATTAAGTGGGCTCCTTCTCAATCGAAACACTGACTGAGAAGTTAGTATGCATCTCCAGAGTCCCCCCCCAAGTGTAGCTTTACCCATAATTAGCGGAAACAATTGTGTTTAAGACAACCAAAGTTGATTAAGGCGACAGTTATAGCTCCCTTTTTTAATCAATTTACAAGGACTAAGAGAAGGTTAAAAGGCTAAATATTTTTACACACTTTCGATCATCTTTTACACCAAAAATTCAAATAAACCATGCCTTTTGCTAGGTAAAATAAACCATGATTGCTTCATCTAGGAACTATGATTACCTTGATTCATCCATTGATTATTTTAAGGTAGGTTAGGATATATAATTTAAGCGCTCATTTAATAATTTTTTTTATTATAATAACTTGTTATATAAATTTAACCATAAAATTTATTAAATTAAACTGAAAATATCCTACTGATAAGTTATATAAAAAAATTATTAAAATAAATTTAAAAATTGCTTATAAAAATCATAAATTATTTATAAATTTTTTTAAAGGGACCTTATCATTAATTGTTGTCGATTTAGCGTTCACTTTGAAAATTGGAAGAGTAGTAGAGGAGAAAGACTGATTCTCAAATGTTCCATTAGCTGTTTGACCATCATCTTCAACAATTAATTTCATGACATAATGTGGATCATCTAGCTTTAACCAGACCAGGTCTTAGATGCCCCACCAAGGGACAATTCGATTACGGACAGGCCAACAGCTTTGGAACTTTAGGCACTTTTGACTTTACAATCAAATTTTCTCCTGTAACTAGAAGGTGGACAAAAAGTTACTTTGCTGGCTCAATAATTTTGCTAGTGCTCTCTTGTATTTGATCTAGTTTTTGTTTTTATTACTTTTATGTATAACAATTTATCTTATAATATTTTTACTTTGTGTTTACGGTGAAAAATGATAATTTATAAATAAATAATTTAAAAGTAATTTAGAGATTAGATTAAGTCCTTTTTAGATTTTTTTAAGTGTGTTATTAATGTAATAGTAGAATTGACGTTATAAAGTAGAGGATTAAATGGGAATAACAACTAATAGTGAAACAAAATTTAATCAGAAATAAATGTTTTTACATAAATGTGCTAAATAGGAACTAAATTATAGAAAAGAAATAAGCAACAAACTGGAATTAAAATGTAAAAAGGTAAATGTGCAGGAATGTAAATATGCGAGAATGTAAACGTACGACTCATCATAACAGTGAACAACGGCCACCGTGAGTCTCTTGGTAGTTGGTGTCTGGCGCGATGCAAGGTTTCAGCGTTTCAGAGAAGTTAGGTGTGGTGTTTAGGTGCAAAAAGTCGTCCCTTGTAAAATGACGCTTTGAAGTATTTATAAGTAGGAAGATTACCACCGTTCTCCTCCTTTTGCAAGTACTTCTTAGTAACTACCTTCAACTGTTGATGTCCATTATCCACGATTGCTTGTGATCGTGCTGTTGATTGGGGCTTCTTTCATAACTGTTATCGCCCACGATTTCCTTTGCGTAGTGGTGAATGTTGATGACTGCTGGTAACTGCTTTTGAATTTTGCAATGACTTGACCTATCAAGACTTTTGTTTTTCTATCTTTTGAGTATTTCTGGTAGAATTCTAAGAGACTCATTTAGTATTATGGCCTTAAAATAATTTCTCATTGACTTCTCTTTTCGACTAATTCTGGAGTTTTGAGAACTTGTCTTGGTTTTGTGAACTGAGAATTTTTTTTTTTCTCATTTTTGTTTTTCGAGCAATTCTGGAGGGACTCTGGAGCTCAACTAGGTTTGTGGACTTAAAATATTTTCTGACCACTTCCTGTTTTTCAAGCATTTCTGGAGGGAATTTAGAGCTCAACTAGGTTTGTGGACTTAGAATATTTTCTGATCACTTCCTGTTTTTCGAGCAGTTTTGCGTGTTAGGGACTTGGAAATTCCTCAAAATTTCTCGAAAAAACCTTCAATTTTGTGGACTTAAAATATTTTCTTATCTTTCAAGTAGTTTAGAGAGAAATTCACAATGTGACAAAAATCTCTTAAAATAGCTTGAAATGTTTCCCTTTTAATAAAAACTAAAGGTCTGGAATAATCTTCTACTATTCTCTTATATTTAGGCCTATTTTTTTTTACTCCTTCTTGACCCTCAAAATTTTATCGAAATATAACTTTCTTTAACATAATTTTTAACTTAGAAAATTTTCTTTACCCCAAACACTTTGAGTTTCCCTTTGTTTGTTGATTCAAAGTTTTATATTATAATATGATTAAGTTCAAATGAAATTTCTGGATATGTTCTCATGATTTTGTAAACACTATACAACCAAAACTCTTGCATGGTGGATGTTGTGCATGGCATGTGTTTCTCCTGCTTTTTGGCCCTTTATTTTGTCCCGTTCATAAATGGATAACCACGAAATTAGAATGTGTCAGTACTCAAGAACTAGGACTTCAATAGAGGATTCAGTTTGGTCAAGCTGCATGTACAAAAGTTTGACGAGCCAAAGAGTGTCCCACGGGATGCATTAATTTGCATCCAAGGCATTCCACACAACCTTATGAATATGGTGTGAAACATATGTTATAAGCATGTCAGCTTGACAAGGCATGAGACAGCAGTCATCACTGACTTTTGGTTAACAATCACAAATGTTTAACTGCATGTTTGGAAGAGCTTTTTTGCAAGAGAAATAATTGCTTTTCTTTAAAAAAAATCTCACAAAACTATTAAAATGATTATTTTTTCAAATTAAGGTATATCAAACATACAAGTGTTCGTTTTATTTTTTTTAGATAAAGTTTAACTACATTTATCAAGAGAAAATAAGTTTTTATTTTTTCATTTGCATGTTAGGCAAATCATACTAATAGAAAATCCAAAATGCTCTAAGGTACAGTTCCATTATCCTGTCTAGCCATATAAAATGACGATAATTTTTTTAAAATAATATTAGAATAATATATACATTCCTAACATACTGAATTATGGGTGGTTTAAAACTAAAGCCAAATCACCCTATAAACACCCATATGCTAAGAGAAAGTAGTAAATGAACAAGAAGAATAGGACAATATTTATTTTGCTACAGCAACGACAGTGGTTCGAATCAAAGAACTTAAACTATATCATTTTGCAGCCATATTTGGTCTCCATTACTAATTAGCCTCTTGTTCCTCACTAATTAGCCGGCTTAAAAGTATATGGTTCTAGCTTAAAACTAAAGATTCCATTATTCCAACACGAGACATGAATGTATGTTACTGTTAAACAACACAGAGAGATATTTGTATAGTTCATTTAAGACTAACAGCCAATAAATACTGTACAAAATATATAAAGGAATCTACTTGCAAAATGAACCAGCAAGAACAGGATCGTAGTGAAATGATTAAAAGAGATGGAATAATCATAAAGTCTGTCTGACAAAACATTGCTTAGAAATTCAGGTTGGATTATCCCCTATGTAGTGTCAGTGTCAACTATAAGTGGCGTATAACATTATAAGAAGAAAAGTTATATAAACTTTAAAGCATACGCAGCCACAAAGGGGAATCGATGAAATTACTTTGTCGTGTTGTTCCCCACCTTTGTTGTAATTAGAGCATCTACATACTTACCATCAATTCCTCTAATAAATATCAATGATGGATTCTATGCGTTTTGATGGATTGCATGGATTTGAGAATAAAAAATCGACATTGAGACCTTTGATCAGCAAGTCATGCCAAACCCAACTTACCCATGTGATGAAAAGTTCCAAACCATCCAATGCACTTGTCAAAATTAAGGTCATAGTAACACATAAACATGTCATGTGGATTTTTTTTTTTTCAGCATATACAACTTTACCGGAATATGTTCGTCAAATGTATTGGTCTGATCGAAATTATAAATCCTAATGTTGATGTTTTGGGTTACATTGAGTCTTTTTCTGTACTATGTTAGACCAAAATTGGTTTCAGTCAGAGAGAGACGTCCAATTTTGAAGAGCGCAAGATCATTGTCGGAACGAGTACAAATGAGAAACAACTTACTTTTGGTGGAAGAAGAAAACCCAAGGACTTGCGTAAAGGTGGGTGAAAATCTCTTTGTCATGTAGTGATCTTTACACATGTTATAATGCAGAGCAAACATTATTATATACATCCTTTTTCTTTATCGTTTATATGATAAGAAGGATCTTCTTATATCAACTGAGTGTAAAATTTTTTACATTAAATATAAATTTTTTATTTAACTTAAATTTAATGAATTATATTAAGTAAGAATTATTTCACAGTACTATCCTCATGCGTGGATTCATGAAATAAAATGACATTAAATTTCATTATTTGAAATATTGAAAACGAGATTATCAAATAGAATTAGAACATGATATCACACACACATGCTATTAATAGAGTTAAATCATAAAAATATCCGGCTTTTTTATTTTTTTAATATTTTTTAAAATTAATAATTAAAATAATATCATTTTCAAACAAACGTTTTGTTTAAACACTTTTTTATCACGTTACTGTTACTGTTAGTTTCGCTTTTTACAAGTCTAAAACTTATATTTTTAATTTTCTTTAAGGAACTTCACACACTAAAAGAGTAAAAAGAAATTCAATTTTTAAATACCATTTTACACATCATAAGACGGGAACTTAAAAATTCATAACAGGTGTCAAGATCGCATACAATTATTTCAACCCTCTAACTGTGTAAAAATTAGTTTGTTTTAAATTTTTTTTTTTACGCAATTTTCCATCTTCTCTCTTCGTCACTCTCTCCCTCCCTTGCTCTCAAGGTTTATGCTTCTTCAATCCCTTAAATTTATCAAGGAAGTTTGTGTTGGTGTATATATAAGCAAACGAGCAAGTAACGCCGTTAGTGCTTCTTGCAAAAATTACGGCGAGTACTTACCAACACTGCCACCAATAGTGTTTTTTTGAATTTGATTTTTAAAAAATAGTTTTGCCTGTTTAGTGATTTAAAAAAATTAAAAATAAGTTTTGCATCTTAAAGGTGTTATAAATAATATTGTTTTAATAATTAATTTTTTAAAAATAATAAAAAGCCAAAATATCCAAATGATTAGAATGGTAACTTTGATAACTAATGATGAGCCTACCTGCAAATTGACCACTCTATTGAAACAAGCTGAGTAGAATGGAGCCCATGAAACAATTCTTATGAAGCCACAACAAACTCATGAGTTAATCCACGTGGGCACCACATCAATAAAAGACTAATGAGTAAAGCCCACATGGAATTTCTAGGCTTACTGGCCCATCTAAGAAATTGAAATGGACAAAATGATCTTAATACCTATGTCAAACTATTCTCAACAGATGTCATGGAATAAGGTGTGTGACCTATGCAAAGTTTGAGGACTTCAATTCACTTGCATTTTTTACTTCAGGGACTGAATCTTGGAAAAGTTAAATAACAAAAATGATGATATATTCTTACAATTCACGCATGTAAATAATGTGCTAATATATTATTGAGTGATAATGTAAAACTTTGCTCTCTTCAATTTTATATACATGTTATAAAATATAAACTAAAATTGAGAGGCATATACACTTGCTTTTTTTAGAGAAATTTATTAAAAAAATGTTTTATAACATACTAATCACTTAATTTAATCTTACTTGTAATACAGCTACTATTATTTTAAAATACTATTATTCACATGCAAAGCTAAGGTGTTACATATCATGAGGGTACAAGTTTATAGTCTCTTTTGTGAGTTGTATTCCTTAAGGTTGAATGTTTTACTCCTTAGGTGCAGTTTAACTTCAATTTTACTAGTCAGTCGATTCTATATTTGGGGTCCTTATTAATCTTTAAACTGTTTTATCCTATGACTAGTTTACGACCAAAATGTTTATCCCTAATTCTCTTTAGCCTCTTAATTATAGACTTCAGAACTAAGTCTTATATAGCTTGTAATATTAAGACATATTTTAAGCATTTATTTATGCATGTGTATATGAAGTTGTAATTGTGAATCAAGTTTAATGAGTCATCGTGTGTAAGTTATTCTTTGTGCATTTATTATAGATTATATGTTTGATTCATTTTAGTTTGATCACTTGATTTATTTTGCAATCATAAAGTATGACATGAAAAGGAAGACAAACACTCTCCACATCATGCTCTTATCGTTAATGCATGAAAACATGAAAGTTGAAATGTGCAAGTGAAAAGTAAATCCGTGTAATTCGTTAAATTTTATTCATATTTGTTAATGTATTTATGACATCGTTCGTATGAGATTTTTATTTTAGTGATGATTTTATACAAAATGGAAGATAGATATTATTATTTATAAAGAATTTTTTGTAATTATAATTTCCTATAATGTTTATTTTGTTTGTATTGATTGATTAATTAACGAGCATGAAACTAGTGTGCATTAATTTTAATTTATAAAATGAGTTTTGAAGTTTTTTTTATTTCCAAATCATGCTTAAAGTTTCCTATCTTGTTTTGTTGTTAATATTTATATCAATAAGCATTTAATAAATTATTAAGCCATATGCAGTGAATTTGGGGCTACAATTGCAAGGCATCACACATGCTTTGGTGTAAGCTGGTCTGTACTTGGAATCATAAGTACAAATGATTTGGGTTAGTCTCCACCAATTTGGTTACAATATTTACAAGGATAATTTTTTTTAAAAAAAATGAAACAATGGAGACTTAATTGAAATGTGCTGAAATCTTGCACCAGGAAAAAAAAAATAGATGAAATAAATGTCGTCTTCATTATCAACCTGCTTTATCAAGTATGGAATTTAATTTTAAAATTTTATTATCAGTTTCTAGATTTCTATTAATTACGCCAAAGTCAAGTTTTTATTATTATTCTTTAAATTTTGAGTATTGGAAATAAAGTCTTTTAACTTGGATTTAATATTCTTTTATGGCAACTAGTTAAAAAAATAATTTATACACTCCATGAAAGGTTTCTAACTAATTAAAAAGTAATTAGTATATTTTTTTAATAAATAAATTTTTTATTTTTATAATTTTTTATAATTTTAATCAAAGTATTAAAGACACTCATAAATATTCTCCTTAAAAATATGTTTAAAAATATATCTAATCAAGGTTAATGGTCTATAAGTTTAAAAAATATCAATCATAATAATAGTTTGTAATTTATATTATACAGATATAAAAGTATGATTAGTAACAAAATTATTTTTCAAATACTTTTTAATATTTAATAAAACTCAAACTTAAGACTGAGATTAAGTTAAACCAAATTCTTAACGTTTTAACAACGTGCTTGCGATGCACAAGAACATTTTACTACTGGGAGTATGATGAAATTTATAAGGTAAATAAAAAAGTAAAAATTATTATCTTTTATATTTTAACATCCGAATGTTGTTTTAAATAAAAATTCATTCTTTTAAAAAAATTTAAATAATGGATGGACATTTTTTATTTTATTTTTAAACAAATAATATTTAACAGCAAGAGAAAATTAAATGCTGACACTAGCAAAACAAGAATAGGACTATTCATTTAAACTATTATGTTATGTTTAGCTTGATGCGGTAGCAAATTTAAGTAAGCAGAGCTACTTTTTTAAATATAATTCGTTGTTAAAATAACAGTCTATGGATTTATGCAAGTGACTTGCCATAGGCATATAGCACAACATTAACAACAATAATAATAATAATGAAAAAACTAAAAATTAAGAAATTCAAAATGCAGTGTAGGAAATATGTAGACCAGTCTGTTTCAAATTCATATAGATACTAACCTTCGTCGAATAAATTTAAAAAGGTTTATTTTTTAATATTTAATTTTAATGTCTAAATCATCAGTTCTTTTTAATATTTTTGAGTTAACTATTAATAGATTTATTTTATTAACTCTACGCGAAAATATAGAAATATTATTTTGATAAAGGGAGAGCTATTGTTTATTACTAAATCTGATTACTAATTTGTAAAAAATAAATATATATTTAAATATTATGGTTTAACCGTGTTTTAAAAATTTAAATAATATTAGTAATTTTATTATCAACACTAATGAAATAAACCTTTATGCATGTATAGAATCATGGTCTGTAAAATTATTTTTAATAAGATACTAATATTAATATTCTCTTTTAATACACCAGCTTAGATATAATAATAAAATCTAGTCATAAAATGCGAATTATTTAAAAACGTGTTATTTTTCTAATTTTATATATTATTTTTTATTTTTAAACGTTTGAATTTATATAATAAATATATAATTATATATCTGTATAAAGTTTTTTTTTTCTATACGAAAAGCCTAAAACTGAAAACAAAAAACCCAACTAAAGTACAAATCTAAGGGATCAAGAGTCAAGATAGATACAAGAAAACAAAAGGGGAGGGGAGAGTTATCAATCTAAATACAAGGAAGATATTCCTCTAAATCAAACTTACCAAGTTTGTCAACACATATATGGTTAAATCTAACAAAGTGACTTTGTTTAAACAAATATCTAATCTCAATAATAAGGGAGAATAAAGGGTGAGAAGGATCTTGAATATTTAGAATCAAACATAAAGCATTCTGAAAAAATCTCACTCAACCCAAATCAAGTTAAAACCTTTTTTAATTATCAACTTGATCTCCAAGTAAATGATCCTTAGTTCAGCACCTACAAAGGAGCAATAATCTAAATAGTCATAGAAACCTAAAATGAAATAGCCTTGAACATCCTTAATAAGCCCTCCACATCTAACAATTTTGGAATGATGAGATACAACATTGTACACATTCAATTTCAACTGCCCAAAGAGAAGAAGAGATCATTTAATGTGAATTTGGTCACCAACAATTATGCTCAGAAACTTGGAGCTTCCCCTACAAATAGAAAACAAATAATCAGAATCCCAAAGAGCTTTCTGAAGTAAAGCTTTAGGGTGCATAGATGAATTTTGAAAAATAAAACAATTTTTATTATTCTAGAGGTGCTAAAGAACAACACAAAAAAGTAGGATCTAGTTAGTAAACCTACTCTAATTATGCTTGGACAAATTTCTATTAAGCCAATTAGAAAGACCAATCCTAAAAAATTGACCCCAGTTATTAGGAAAGATAAGATGATTCCACACAGTATTAGCAAAATAGCAATTACAGAAGACATGCATCACAGTCTCAAGGGTATTACCACATCTATGACAAATATAGGACAATCAGATGTACCTCTCATAAATTTCTCCTCATTAGTCAAAAGTTTGTCATGAGAGAGCTTCCAAAGAAAAATCTTAATTTTGGAGGGACCTTGCCAATTTCACACTAGTTTAAAAAGTATCAATAGGCTAAGAGGGTTTTAAAATAGGGGTACCAACTAACTCATAGGCTGATCTAACAAAGAAAACATCATCATTGATTAAACTCCAATAAAATTGATCTTGCCCCCCAATTGTACTAGGAGGTTAATTTGGTTAATGAAATTACAAATATTATTAATAAATAGTTAATTTCTCCCAATCCTAAACAACTTGATTAGTAAATAATTTAATAGAAAAATCAATCTCAGAAGTAGGAATAGGGACAACAAAAATTTGGAGTAACTTATTTAGTTGGAGAATACAATTATTAGTCCAAAATTTGATGGATAATCCATCCCCTAAAACCTAACCCAAACCTTAGGAGAAAAAATGCCAAACAGAAACAAGTCTTCTCCATAGTTGAGAAGCATTTTAGCTCCTACCAAAAGATACATTGCTACCTAACCTGAAACTATATTTACTCATAATGACCTGAGCCCAAAGGTCATTGGAGAAAGTCAACATTCTCTACCAAAACTTCATAATGTAGGCTTTTTTTAGTAATTGAATGTTCCTAAAGCTCAAACTCTCATCAATTTTAAGCCTACATATTTTCTGTCAACCAATAAGGTAACATTTTCTACCTCAAAGGGATCCCCAGATAAATTGCTTACAAATCTTATTAATTTGATCACAAACACTAAGGAGATTAATTGCATAATATAAGAGGGAATGTTCATCAAATAAGCCTGAGACAGGATAACCCTATCAATCATGGACAAGGAATTCATTTTTCAAAAAGAAAGTTTTTTTTTTTTTTTATCAATAAGAGTAGAGAAATCAGTCCTAGAAGTTTTCTTGTGAAAGATAGGTATACCCAGGTAGTTAGCAAATAGTAGAATGATTAAAGCCCAAGCAAGAGTTAATAGACTGAATAATAGCTTGATCAGTATTTTTAGAGACAAAGAGAGAGGATTTAACATTATTAACACTAAGACCAGAGAAACTAAAACTAAAGAGGACATTTTTAATAGTAATGGCATTATGCATATCAGCTTTGGAGATTAGAATGACGTCATTAGCAAAAAGAAGATGGGATATCTTGAGACCATTCATGCCCAAAGAAAAGGAAATCCACTCCTCAATCTTGACTTTGTCCTGAATGACATAAGTTAACCTTTCGAAGCAAAGCACGAAAATATAAGAGAAAAGGAGATTTAGTAGCTTTATTATTCCAATTTAGAGACAAAAAAGGGGAGAAGATCCATTGATAAATAAGATTGGTTAATTCTAAATTTAAACACATTTTCTTAATAGTATCTAAAATAAAATTTCATGAGTTTGTCATGAACCTTCTTCAAATCAAGCTTAATTATCATATATCCAAAATTTTCTTCTAGATTATTAAAGGAATGTAAAAGTTCTTATCTATGCCTTGTCATCCTAGGGACAAAGCTAGTCTTATTGGCTAAAACAAGATGGAGCATGGAATCTCTAAGCCTATTAGCTACTACTTTAGTGATTATTTATAACTCACATTACAAAGGAATATGGGCCAAAAATTATTAATTCTCTCAGCATTAGCAGTATTAGGGATTAAAGTGATGTCAGTTTCATTCACATCATCAATCATATTAGAATTTTTAAATATATCAAGGACAAAATTAGAGATAGAAGGACTCAAAAATTCCCACTGATTCTTAAAAAATAGAGAATAAAGGCCATCTAAAAGAAGAAATTTGAAGTTATCAATACTAAAAAAGGCAACCTTGACTTCACCAATAGTCAAAATGGGATTCAATCTATCATGATAAGAGATCTTAAGAGCAAGAAAGGTAGTAAAATCTTAAGAGCAAGAAAGGTAGTATTACTATCAAGGTTAAAAATAGAAAGGTAACGATCATGATTCAAATCCTGAAAGAACTACAGACTAATATTTTTTAGTTTATAGGATCATTCTTCCAATTATCTTTATCATCTTTGAAAGTCTCAATTAGGTTTTTATTCCTACAAATAATAGCAAAATTATGAACAAACTTAATGTTCCTATCACCAAGAGATATCTACTTGATTTTATAATAATAGTACCAGACAAATTTCTATTAGTTCAAAAATTAATCTATATTTATATTTTAACAACGTCAAATTCTTTTTTCAAGTAAAGTCTAATTTAATACATTAAAACTAAAAACAATTTTTTTTTAACATGGATTCAAAGATACATGTTAAAAACTAAAAAAAATAGTTAAAAAAATAAAAATGTTATTATTTTAAATTATTAAAAAATTATTTAACAACACATTTTTCATCATAATTTAAAGTATTTGATATGATATATTTAAAGCTTCTTAATGTATATCAAAGCACATATTACAAATAACCTAAAAAAACTATTACCTTGTTCAAAATGAAAAATAAATGTTCTTAACCTTTGAATTGATAATTATTATATAGGTATAATTACACTTTTTGTCCCTTAACTTTAGAATAAAATTCACTTTCGTCCTCTATTTTTTTTTATTCATTTTTATCTTTAAAGTATTTTTTTCTACATTACATAACCTAACAGAAACGTCTTACGTGGCGTTGAGATGACATTAACGATATTTATTTAATTCAACCTAAATTTTTTAATTTAAAAATAATTAAAAATAGTGAAGTGGCGTTGAGTTGTAACTTCTCCTCTCCTTCCTCCTCCAATAGCCTATTTCTCTTTCCGGTAGTTCCCTTTCCCTTCCATAATCTCTCTTTCTCTTCCCCGCAACTTTTCCTCTCCCTCCCTGCAGCCCCTCTCCCTTCTCCTTCTTTCTCACGCTGTTCCATCACTCATTTCCCCTCAATCTAGGAGCTCTATCTTCCTCGAAGCCTTGTCTCCTCCTTCCTGCAATCTTCTTCCCTTTCCTCCTCGACAGCTCCCCCACCTTTTTTCTTAACTCATCAACATTGTCTCCTCCTTTCCACAGTCCCCCTCTCCTCCCCTTCCTCCTTCGTAGTTTCCTCCACCCCTTCCCACAACCCACCAACATTGTCTCCTCCTTCCCGTAGCCCTCTTCCCATCCCCTTCCTTACTGCCAATACTGTTTACTGCGAGAAAACATACTTATCTTACACTTGCAGTCTTGTCTCCTTCCTTTTCTCCAACTAACTAGAAAATTATTTCCAAAATTTTATTTCAAACATCCATTGAATCACTTGGTTTACATAATAAATTAGCAAAGTACCAACCTATGCTTAATTATTAATTATAAATTTGATTTAAAAAATACATCTATTATGCTCCTCTCTCTCTCTCTGAGTTTAAAGCTACAACTTTTTACTCTATTGCTTATTAGGTTATTTCATATTTATATCAAACTCTAAATTTTATTACTTTTTATGTATAATTCTTTAATTTTTTTGAAATATGAATCTCTCGTTATTTTGTTGTTTATTTGTGTTGCTGATAATGCTTCACTTGCGGGAAAAAAAGACAGAGGTTATGGGAGGAAAACAAGGTTTGTGGGTTAGAGGGAAGGGATGGCAAAGCTGCGAGAAAAGAAAGAAATAGCTACAAGAAAAAATGAAAGTTGCAAAGGAAGAAATAAGGTTAGTGGGTTAGGAGAAAATGTGTTGGAGCTATAAGAAAGGAGTAGGAAAGCTGTGAAAAGGAAAAAATGGACTGTAAGAGAGGGAGGTAAGGCTGGTGGGTTAGGGATTTGGGAAGAAAGAGGTTGGGGAGCTGCGAGAAGATGAAGGGGGAGAGAGAGAGAGAGTTAAATTTTTTAATTATTTTTTAAATAAAAAAGTCTACATATGATTAAACAAACGGCGTTAATTATTTCTATTAGGTTATGTAACAGAGCTAACGGAGAGGACTAACTTAAGAAAAAAATAATACTTTAAGGACAAAAATGAATACAAAAAAGTTAGAAAACGAAGGTATATTTCATCATAAAGTTAAAGGACGAAAAGTGTAATTTTGCTTATTATATATTATATAATTATTTTAATATGCAGTGAATGATACACAATAAAACATACATAGTAAAATTTCATTAAAAATTAAAATTAACTGATATAATTTATGTTTTGAAAAGGTTAATTAGATTTTTTTAAAAGTAATGGAATTTAGTTGATTTTTATTTATAAAAATGGTTTATTTATTTTATCTCATATAATTACTTTTAAAAAATTTTATTTAAATTGGAACTTCATATAACTTGTCAAAATAAATTATTAAATTTATTTTTGAAAAAATTATAATCAAATATATTATAAAAAATTCATGAAATTTTTTTATTAATTAAACGTTTGGTTGAATTATATATTCAAACTCACAGTTTTTAATGACCTTAAATTTATATGTCAATTCTTAAATCAATAAAACAAATATATTATTTAAAAATATTGTGATATTTTCAAAAAAAAGGAATTTGATTAAAGATGAAATAGAATATCTCTAATTACCACAAGGTTCATTCAGAGAGAAAGATAGATCTTTGTTGTGGATTGCATAATGTGTTTTTATTTTCTCCCATGGACTTTCTAGTAATTGGAGATTCTCTAAACTCTTTCTAATTAACCTTGGAAATTGGAAGTATCAAAGCACGAATAAAAGTAAAGGGGTTACTTTTTGTAATTTTATATGTTTTTTTTTTCAAAATTTAAGTTACAGAATGGTGTAACTGTTTGACTCTTGCAATTCAAGTTTCAAGTTTGACTAACTTATTAAATTAATTTATTAAATTGATATATAATAGGGCTGTTCTAAAAATTAAATTCCAGAAGCAAGAATAGTCACTTTTTAAGATTTATTTTTAAAACTTTGTCTGAAATTTAATTTTTGTAATTTAAAGAATATTAAATTAGAATATTAAAAAAGTTAGTAATGTGGATTAAAAATTTCTTTATGTACATCTTTAAATTTTTATTGATTTTTATATTTTTTAATTTATTTAAATAAATTATTTAGTAATATATATATTACCACCAAACGCATATCAACTAATAGAGTTATTACAACAATTTTGCTATCAATAATAATCTTATCTGGCTGAAACAAAATTATTTTTTATAAATGATACTTTTTTATTTAGGCAAAAAAATATTT
Source organism: Abrus precatorius (assembly GCF_003935025.1). NCBI lineage: Eukaryota > Viridiplantae > Streptophyta > Magnoliopsida > Fabales > Fabaceae > Abrus > Abrus precatorius. The sequence goes on along the minus strand of NW_020874373.1, from coordinate 8,765,776 downwards.
TTTAATTTTCCAAAAAATTTATAGTTAAATATTAATATAAATTTTTATATAAAAATAATTAATTAAATAAAGGTTTAATTAACTGTGTTTTTAATTGCACACTCTTTAATAAAATCGTGAATTTATATGTCAATGTGTTTTTAAATCAATAAAAGAAAATATACTATTTAAAAATATTGTGATATTTTGAAAGAAAAGAGAAATTTATAAAAGATGGAAGGGAATCCCTGGTCGGTCAATTTATGATCCCTTGTTAAAATGATTAAATATTTAAGAAAAATGGAAGTCATTGAAGAGGAGTTAATATATCCTTGCCAAAAAGCCATTGGTGTCATTAAATTTGATATTATAAAAGAAATGGAAGGAAGTCATAATAGTTAATAGGAGAGAGAGGGAGAGGAGAGGGTGGGACGCGGAGAGAGAGAAGGTGATGGAAGGAGAGCCAAACACAGTTGACACGTAATTACCATGCCTTCCGCCGTTCTCCTTGTCGTTGCCCAGCCAAACCTATGTAACGTTCTAAAAATTCAATATCGTTCCCCTGTGTTTTCTAATTATACATCGGTTTCTCATAGCACAAACCAAATCACTCTCTCCTCTTCTACACTCTCACTCTCAATCAAACAACGCACGTTCCTCAAATTCCATCTCCATTCCTTCTTCTTCTAAGGAACAAACTTTCTCTACAACTCATCTAATGTCATCACTTCTACCTTTCATATCTGTGCTTTCTCTTTCGTAACCTGATAACCTTTGCCTCTTGCTGACGCTGTCTTCTGTTTTTTCTTCTTCCTTTACTCTCTGATGCCCAGAACCCACTTGCATGCCCTTCTCAGCAGGATTCAACCTATGAGTACTTCATCTGTGCTGCGTTTATAGTTATTCCAAGCTTTCGTGTAGAAGGAAGATTTTGTGGTGAATTAATATTGGCTGTTCTGTTTTGCTTTTACTTTATTGTTTTGTTTTGCTTGTTTTTGGTTATTTTATTGTTTTGTTTTGCTTGTTTTTGGTTAACTCCATTTGAGAAGGATTGTAGAACTAGGTTTACTTGAGAAATGAGGGAGGGGTTGCGATCTCAGAAAAGGGTCGAGAAACCGGAGAGTAGTGAGAGAGCGGTTCAGGAGAAAGGGAAGGGTAGCGATGTTTTTGATGATTCATGTGACGAGGGTCATGAAGGAGAGGCTATAAATTTAACTGCAGAAGAGAGGAAGAAGTTAATGGAGCGCATAAAAGAGCTAGAACGTCAACTATTTCTTGGTAGCTCAAGCGCAAACACTAACTTAGATGAAAACAGTGATTGTAGTATTAGAGAGAAGGGAGAAGGGTTGAAGGATCCAGTGATGATTGATGGTGGAGTGCCCTCGGCGTCAAAGACGAGTGATGATTGTGTTGGAGGAAAGAGAAAATTGGCTGACATTTATGAACCTGATATGACTCATTTTGAGTTGAATTGGGTTGGGGAGAATGAAAAAGGGAATGACATGAGTAGTTTGGAAGAGCAAGATCAATTAGTTCAATCAAATCCTCCAAATGATGACCAAAATAATGATTTTGTTATGGCACTCGAACGCATTGCAAGCTTTCAAAACCGTACCAAAGGTGTAAGGAGTTTAACTACGGTACATGGTGTGAATATGGAGAATGAAGCTAACGATGGTATGTGTCCAAAAAGTGCTCAAAAGAAAGAGGTATTAAAAGATCTGGGAGGTTCTCAAGCCAAGGGGAGTGAATTTTGGAAGCATTTGGAAACTGAGACCAATGCTATCAATGGGGCTGTTGGGGCTGAGAGAAGTGGAAGAAGCAAAACAAAGTTCTCAGTGAGTGAACAAATAGCAAATCAGCTCTCAGATGCGGGATGGGTAATTTTCTTTAGACCTAGCATTGAAAGCGAAAAGTACGATGATGCTGTGTATGTTAGTCCTGAAGGCAAGGCGCATTGGTCACTCACCTTGGCTTACAACACCCTTAAGCATCATTGTGAAGCCGGTGATGGTGAAGGCAAAGTATATGGACCAGGTTTTCGATTCAAACCAATACCAGAAGAGGATATGAATATACTAACTGGGGGAATGGCCAAGAATGGACAAAATGCAACGGGAGGAGGTGGAATTAGAGTAGTTGAAAAGAATGACAAAGTGGGAAAACAAAATGATGTGGGTTCTTCTTCTACAAGGAGGCTGAGGGATCGCAGGCCAAGAACAGCACAAAGGAAGAGGCGATATGACATACATAGAGAAAAACGAACTGTGATTACCTGGATGATTGATATGGGTGCAATTCAGCACAACGAGAGGGTTCTTTATATGGATCATGAAGGAAAATGTGCAGTTCTGGATGGTAGGATCACTAGAGATGGCATTCTGTGTGGGTGCTGTAATGGAATTGTATCCATTTCGAAGTTCGAAGCTCATTCAAGACTCGGACACTGTAATCCACTGACAAATATACATGTGGAGAGAGGAGCTTCTCTCATGCAATGCATGAAAGATGCATGGAATAGACAGGATGAATCTTATCGTAAAGATTTTCATTTCATTGATGTTAAGGGTGATGACCACAACGATGATGTTTGTTCTCTCTGTGGAGAGATCGGGGATCTCATGTGTTGTGATGGCTGCCCTTCAACTTTCCATCCAAGCTGCTTGGGTTTAGAAGTACGTACCTTCCAGTCTATAATTTATCAATAATAATATTTTCTCAATTGCTTTTTCTTGCATTCAATTTTTATCCATTTTTTTTATCTCTCTTTTACATTTTCTTATTATATATCTGTCATATTTTTTATTTTTTTTCCTTTTCTTTTTATCTCTCTCTCTCTCTCTCTCTCTCTCACTCAAACAATATTCTTTATCATGCATTTTCATAATTTATACAACTTATTTATAAACACGTTAACAGTAACATTATTTTTTTTTATCTTTCTCTTTTTATTCTAGTTTATAAGTTATTATATACGTTACTCTTGTTATTCTATTTCTTTTTCTCTCAAAATATAGATACTCGCTGGAATGTCTACAAAATATTTTCTAATTTATTGGCATCGATTTTAATTGAGTTTCATATAATTAACTGGCCATGTGATATATGATTTTTCATCCTGAATTTCTTATTAGAACACATACTATGAATTATTCTATTTTATGTTTTTTTTAATTTATTTTTTATTCTTTTTATTTATTTTATTTCATATTTTTTTCTTATATTTATTTTAAATATTAACAAAGTTATAAAAAAATACAATTAGGAATATATTTTCCCATACAATATATATTCTTATGAAGTGTCCTGTTGTCCAAATTGGCTAGGGAAAGCTTATTTTGGCTTCTATCTGGCAAGTTAATAAAAAAAAATTATATTCAATATTATAATATGTTAAAGTAAATATGATAAGTTTAAATTAACAGTATTATAAATAATATTAATGAAATGATTATCAATTATATATATAAATATTTTATATTATAAGATCATCTTTCAGTATCAGGCATCAAAATGTTAATGTATACTTACATTGTTTGCATTTAGCTGTATTAGTGTAATATCTATTCAAAGTTAAATTATTAATATAAATATTATGAGTCTTCATTAATTATGATGTATTATACTAGTAAATAAATTTGCTAGTAGTATGAAAATCTTATATTGTTATGCCTATAATCTATAGTTTCCTCGTACATCCATAGTAAAGCCATTGCAACTTAATATTTGTTTGGGTTTATGCGTCCTATGAGTCGTATGAAAAATTATGTGTAGGTATAAAGTCTTGATCTCTGTGTATATGAGATGAGTACTTTGTATTCCAATTTTATGAAATTTTCCTTCGCTGAGATAAAAAAGAATTGCCCAAGAATATAAAACATATGTTTTCTTCCTTGCAGACAGTTCCATTGGGTGATTGGTACTGCATCCATTGCCGTTGCAAATTTTGTGGGTTGAATGGCGCAGAGCAAATAGACAACTTTAAAGGTTACTTCGAGTCTATGTTATACGGATGCCGTGTATGCGAAGAAAGATGTATTCCTCCTCATACATTAACTATTTGGTCAATTAGATACTCATTTCTGAAAATAAGCTATTTTCTTTCCCCGCCAAAAATGAATACAACTTTTATCTTTTTGTAGATCACAAATCCTGTCTTGAGGCCAGTTTCGCCAACATTGTTCATGGTCAACATGCATATTTATGTGGAGACAAATGTAAAGAGGTACTATCAATTTTTTTTTCATGCTCTTGAATCTTGATTGCTGCCTGAAAATTTATTAGGCGATGCTAAATTATTATGTCATAATAATTTGGCTTAATGCTGGTCTTTCGATTTTGCAATCATGACTACAATCTGAAGATTTTTTTTTTTAGTTTTACATAATTCATCTTGTAATGTGATCTCATTACTTTGTCTTTGTGAAAATACGATCTTCAATGTCTTCCCATTTTAGGATTTCTCTTTTTTCTCAATTTATACATGATACACACTTATAAACTCTCTTTTTTATTAGTTCTAAAATCTATTTCCAGATTGCATTTTTATTTTGCTTTATCTATTTGCTGATTCAAAAAAATATAACTCACCTTACTTTTGTGAAAAATTTTAGTTGTTTGTAATGGTATATCAGGTGATGTTATTATTCATTTGGAGATATTTTCTAGTCATAGTAATCTAATTAATGTAATTTATTTGTTGTTCTCCCAGCTATGTGAGAGATTTGAAAGGCTTCTTGGGGTTAAACATGAAATAAACGATGGATTTTATTGGACTATTTTAAAACGGTCAGATATTGGTTATGATGATTCGCAGATAGAATCTCGTATGGTTGAATGCAATTCCAAACTAGCTGTTGCATTGTCGGTAATGGATGAGTGTTTCTTGCCATGTATCGATCACAAAAGTAGGATTAATCTGATCCACAATGTTGTATATAATTGCGGGTAAGGTCACTAGACCAATGCTTTTTACATGCTTTCAAACATTTTTCTTAGGTAGTATTTAGTTGGAGGGAAGTGGAGCAAAAGGGAAAAAATGGAGAAATTTGTATATCTTATGTTTGGTTCAACGTTTTAGAAAGAAGAGGAAGGGAAGGGATCAAAATTTCTCAGTTAATTTAACTTCCTCTGAAAGCTGAGAGATTTGAAGGGTATTAAATTCATTTAATTTCTCCTTTTTTTCTTTCTTCTTATAAACTAAATAAAGTATATTTCTAGAACCCTTCTCTTCTTCTTCCTTCTCTTTTCTCTTTTTCATTATATTTTTCTTTCCTCCCTTTATTTGAATGGAAGAATATATTAGTGTTGATCACATGAATGAGTTCCATAAACTTCTTGAAGATAGTATATTAGAGGTGAAAGGAAATTCAATGTACTTGACTTTGAGAAGTTTTAGAATATATTTTCAAATATAGTTGTTTTGTACGTGTGTCTGTATTCCCTCTCCTTTTTCTGAGAAGTTAAAAATTAAGTAGAAAAATTATACTAACAATAACATGATTTTACTTTTTTTCATATTTACTTTCTCTTGCTTTTTTTATTTATTTTTCTCGCCTTTTTTATTTTTCTTTCTCCTGTATTATATATTTTTCTCTAGCTTTTTCTTTAACTCTTTTACTTCTCTTTTTTCTTCCCACTATAGCTTACATCACAGCCCTTATGAGGCCTGAGACAAACATTTTCGTTTGTTCAACCGATACAAAACAAAATAAGATAATGACATATGTGCATGCAGGGTTGGAAGTTATAATTTATCTAGTCAACTAAATTTGTGTTCTGATCAAAGAGATTGGGGAATATCGGCTTCCGTTTATTATTCTTCTAATTTATGGCCTCCAAGGAGTAGAATGTAGAATAGAAAACAATTCCTTTGCGGGGAGGGGAGAGGTTTAAACGTTGTACGGTATTACAATAAAGATAGCAATGCAAGAAAAAGTTATTTTGTATTAGTTTTCTTACTTTTTTGACATTCACATTTTAGCAAATAAGTTATGGGATCATAATTTCATGCATCTAAAATCTAATTACTTTGTTAGGATGGATATGTACTTTTTTACCATGTGTGATAGTTATACTCTTATTATTTTGATCAGGTCAAACTTCACTCGCCTGAACTATAGGAGATTTTTTACTGTAATTCTGGAGAAAGATGATGAGGTCATCAGTGTTGCATCTATCAGGTAAATGTCTACTTAAATTTCGTAATGAAGCTGAAAAATTATTTGTATATTTCCTCTGAACAATTATTAGATGCATAATCTTGTTGCGTTTTAAGTGTTTTTTGTGAAGTTGAATTTGCCATCGGTTTACTATTATACCTTCGATATCCAAACAATATTTCAGAGGATATGACTTTGGAACCTTCAACTTATTTATGAAGATGGTGTACTAACAAAGTGATAGTCATCCATTATATATCTACCTAATAAATAAATTCCATAATCAAAGGAAATCTATTAAAAGTATGGATCATAATGAAAAGCGTTTAAGAGATTAGAGTATCTATTTTCATAATTATATTTTTAAAAAAAACTTATATAAGTAACCATTTTAATTCTCATATTCGTATCAAATCACTATTTATGTATTTACATTTAGATTCATTGTTTATGCTTTATTTAAATGAAATATTATCGTGTGTCTGTTTTTATAAGTTAGTATTGATAAAAAAAAAATTAGACTAAATTATCTTGAATTTGGTTAAAAACAAAATATATCATCAGTAAGAATCTAGGTATAATATCTATTAAAAAAGTCAAGCTCAAAACTTCCTTGTGATAAGCTTCTACTTTTTCTATTTGCTCAATTTTCTGCTTCTCTTTTATCTCTCTTTAAAGTGTTTAGCAAATCAGAAAGATTTTACCTTGAGCGCAATTTTGAATATTCCCTTTGTAAATTTACGATCTTCAGCTGTAGTCAAATGTCATAATAATGAACTGGTTCCATAGTTTTAATTTCTTCCCTGCTGCAAAGAATCAATTTCTTTTCTATAATTTTTTTTTTTTATGTCCCCTGGGTGCATGACTGCATGCTAGCAAATCTGTAATCCACCATACTTTGTGAAGCTTCTTTTTGGCTAAATGATGAAAAGAGAGAAATGTGTAGACTGATGACAGAGTTTATTAAATAGGATCCATAAGAACCAAGTAGCAGAGATGCCATTTATTGCGACCCGCTATTTATATAGACGACAAGGGATGTGCCGCCGGCTTTTAAACGGCATTGAATTGGTGAGTTCATGATTAAGGTTATTTCTCTCTTTTGTTTCATGCGTGCATGTACAATTGTTCGTTTTGTTTACTTCAAAACTAACTTGTGTTTCTCTTACTACTACGTTTTACCAGGCACTCAGCCATTTCAATGTTGAGTTGTTGATCTTACCAGCTATCCCACAACTCAAAAAAGCTTGGATTGGTGCTTTTGGGTTTGAGCCAATTGATACAATTAACAAGCAATTAATAAAGAAGATGAATATGTTGGTCTTCCCTCACACAGATACGCTGCAGAAAAAGATACCAAAGTGTGATTCTGCAGGTGAGAATCTGATTTCTACTAAAGGTACACATATTAGTAGACACTAGATAGGTAGCTTTTTTAAGTTGTTGTGTATCCCTGGAGACACACACACACACATGGACGGATAGTTACAACCTACCCACCCTTTCTATGTTTTTCTTTCTCTGAAAATCTGAACTTGTTTTCTGATCGTAATGCAATTTGTTGCAGTTTCCAATCGTCACAATAGCCAGATTGCGCACTGGGGAGCAAATAACTGGAGTATGGCGGGTACATCTGGATCTCATTTTGTCTCTTCTTCTGGGAACCCTCCTTCAAATGCGATCCAGATAAACGATAGAGTCATGTCTGCTGAACCCGGTTCTTCACGACTTCCCCTTGGGCCAAGTGGTGCTACTAGAAATGCTAGGTTTCGCAATTAGTACTAAAATGATCTGACATGTACTCGTATGTTGTGTGTCAAGCAAGTTTATGATAATTTGGAGATGAATGACAGAAGTACTGTCAAAACTCATGATTGATTATTATTGGAGTTGCGTGTAACCTAGCTTAAGACATGCATAAATTGATGTTAGATACAATATACATTTCTGCAAGGAGCAATGCTATTTCCTTTGTGGAAGCAAAACACCGCTTCTGTTGCATACGTTGGTGGCGCTTTATGCAGCAGAGTTGCTGTGGGATAGTGGTAAATACAAATATTATTTATTCAAACAATAACTTAAATTTATTTTAAAAATTATTAATTTTAACATGTTATATCTATAAAAATTACATAAATTAATTTAAATAATTTATTTTTATAATTTATTTTTTAATTTTAAAAATATTTTTTATTTATGTAATTTATTTTTATAATTTAGTAATAAAAAAATTAACATACTGAAATTTTAAGTGTGTAAAAATAAATTATCTTTTTTTAAAAATAGAAGATAAAAATGTAATAAAAATATTAGTAACTAATTTTTGAAAATTAAATAATTCTTTGGATAATAATAACTTTTAAAAATTTTATTTTAAAAATTACAATTATTTTTTTTATATTTACAAACAATTATATAAAATTATTAACTAAATAAATAATTTTATAAGTTACCTTTAATAAATATAGCCTATAAATAGGTAAATACAAAATATTTGATAAAATTAACTTATATTTTATTTAAGATAAAAAAACGTAATAGAAATATTGATAATTAATTTTTAAAAGTTAAACATTATTTTAGATATTTTTACAAAATTTAACTTTTAAAAACTATTTATTCCTTTCATTTTGTATTTATTAAACATAGTTTAAATCAGATGATTTTTAGAGTCTATTTAAAGTTTGTGTTTGATAATATTCATGTGTTAAAATAAAAATATTGTAAATTACGTTATTTTATTTTATTTCTTGTTTTAAAATTTTTATTTAAAAAGTGATACAAGTATATATATATATATATATATATATATATATATATATAACAATTCTTAAAATAATTATTTTTATAATTATTTATAAAATAAAAAATCTTGTTAATCAATGTCTTACAAACATTGATTAAAGTATTAATAAATATAGAATTTTTGTTAAACATAAAATTAAAATGTATTAAAAAGGTCAATAATGTAGGTGTATTTTTATTTTTTTTATAATTTTTTAATTATTTTTCTTTAAGTATATATAGATTAATATTTCTGAATAAAAATTAAATTAAATCAATTTTTTTAAGCAACATCCCTAGCTAGCTAGATCACATTTTCTACAAGGTTTTGGGCTTAATGTCCAATTTATAGCTTGTTTATTTTATAGTTTAGAGTTCAGTTTCATAAAAAAATAAAAAATAAAAAAAAGTTTTATAAAAATGCACGTCATATGTTAACTTTGTTTAGTTGCATATGCACACGGTACTTTGATATCCAAATTTTGTATTTAAGAAATATCTTAAAATTTAGCTAAAAAAATAAAAATAATTAGAGACAGTTGCCAGAGGAGCTTGATACTTCGGACAAAGATGCCTCGAGGTCAACTCCATTAAAATGGGTTACGTCTTTTATTACATTTTATGATTATGTTCATTGTAATGCAATTGGAACCTTTGTTATCAATTTTACAAATCATGTTCATAACTTTTGAATAAAAGATTAATCTTCCCCTAAAGTAATAAAATTGTTATTTTCCACGTAAAACTCCTATTTTATTATCAAAATTAATCTTTTTTATTAGTAAAACCCTTTTTTATATGTCATTGTTCAGATATAAACTTTTACATTGTTAAAAAAGATACTTATAAAATGATTTTGCTTTTAAAGTAAACAAGTAAGAATTTTATTTCTAAAATTAGTATGTTGAAAAATATATAATTTTAATTAAATTCAATATTTTTTCTACTTATTTATTTTAAATTTAAATAATTTTAAAATAATTTTATTTCATTAAAAAAATTTAACATGCAAAATAATTATTATCGTAATTAAATTTAAATTAGATGATGACTTTTTTTTAGAACACAATATTTTCTTATACTCATTAAATTTAAATTAAATAAAAGACTCTTAGTATAAGAATTTTTAAATTTATATCGATATAAAAAGATTTTTCACATTTTTTTATAAGTAAATTTCATTAACTAGAATACACTAGGAACTCACACCCATATACAATTACATAAAGCATGAAACGAATCTCAATTTCTTGCAAACTACACAAACCTTAATGTAGCTAATTAATACAGGTGTGCTAAACATGCAAAACCAAAGGGTCTACGCACCAGTCTGGAGAAGATATTGTAGTTATCATAGCTTTGACAATAAACTATAGATTTCCATGATCTGAAACTTTAGAAGTCCAATATGCTTTATATATGAAGGTCAGAAGGCTTATTTCTGAATAGAATTCCATTCCTAAATATCCAAATAGACCAAAACAGTGGGTGCCAAACCATCACCCAAGTCTTCTTTTTTCTTTTCTCTTTTCCCCTCTTACAAGAGCATGAAATTAAAGGTAATGAACAAATAAACAATGTAACAGGAAGGTATTGAATCCCAGCCATTTATAGATTAAGTACCGTAATAGAGAAACTAAAATAACAGAATAAATCAAGGCACGATTTCAATTTCAGTAATACTACACAAACTACGACTTTTGTGGGCACCATGCCTTTCCATAATTAAGGTCTAAAACACCTCCCACTCCATGCCAGCTAGATGACTATATAATGACTCATAATTGCATAAAAATACAATCGAAGTTAACCAAAATTAAAATTAAAACATTATTGGAAAGCAAAAATGCTATAATTTTTTTAAAAGAAATTTTTTTTAATGGCAATGAGTATAACTCGGCACCAAATTAAAACAACCATTCAACGTAGATTTGTAATCAATAATACATTCTAACTCTTCACCCTTTAAACACTAATAACACATTTAACGAAGACCATTAAAATTTACTCACCCAGAGATTATGTTGGGAGTATATATATGTACAAACTCCATGTTCATATAGCAATGAGGTTTGGATTTAATAAAAACAGATTTTTTTTTTTATGAAGTAATGAAATCTATGTTTCAAAATCTCATTAAAAGAGACATTTATATTTACTTCACTGTATTTAAGTTTGAATTATCACCTATAAGTAATATTAGAGAGCAACCAAAAATAAAACCTCAATGTCCATTTATCCACCGTTTTTTATCATTGCTTATTCAATTTTATTATTTGAACATCAAATTAGTAAATTGAATCTCATACATGATATTATATTTTCTTATAAAACAAATACAAAATATTATACCAGAAATATTATATATATATATATATATATATATATATAGAGAGAGAGAGAGAGAGAGAGAGAGCAGTACAAGAACTAAACACGTGTGAATATAATAATAACATAACCTGTACAATACACCCCAGTTCGTAAATTACATAACCTCAACCACGTTTTCATCTTTTAGCATACCACCAAGTCACCAACCTCACATATCCTTTCACCACAATTGCACTATTACTTTAATTAAATCCATGACATCCTGAACCCAAAATTCTACAAATTGAAAAACAATTGTCCATTAATATCCACGTTGAAACCGTCCATATACAGGAACAAAACTTGCTAGCCCTTTTAATTTATGATTACAACCAAAATAGAAAAAAAAAATGAATATTTGAGTATCATTTAGTAAAACAGATGCAATCCCAATCCATGTCATACTACTTTGCCATATTTCATGAGTAACTTCGTACGAGAAAAAAAAAAGGTGATTCGCCAATCGCCGATTCTAATTCTTCATTACACGTGATAGAGAGACTATCTATAGAATCACAGGTAAGCAATACCTTTTCTTACCAAAATTTCTTACATGGGTGCATATTATATACAATTTTTATCCTTCACACTTTTTGAAAAAAAATTTCTCTTAGATATTTTATGAATTATTTCAAAAGAAAAACATTTTGTCACATAACATTATCCTTATTTATTTTGACGAGTAGTAGTTTGGCTGATGCGGCCAGTAACAACTAGACCGCTCCTCCACCGATAGTACTTTTATTATCTGGACGTTGACGCAACGTATCATAATTCATAAGCTTCTATTAATTAATTAATATTAATTTAAAAATACTTTAAAGTTTGTCCTTTTTTTAATTTCTTGCGCTCTGTCACTGACTGCACCGGAAATGCAGTAGCTTTAGTTGCACCCAGCTCAATCCTGGGACGAGAAAAAAAAAGGCCAAAATTTCACTGAATCTTCTGTGTGGCTTATCCCGTTGTTATTTCATTAAAAAAAAATTAAGAATCCAGATGAGAAATGGGAGGGAGGAGTGCCAAATTGTGACTCTGATTCTGTAGCTGTTTGCCAATAATTTTTACTTTTCTTATCTGCATTACATCTTAAGAGCTATGCGCTGTCTGGATGCAAACCATTCCGTACAAATCAACAGAGCATTAATCGATGAGTTTATACTTGTTTATGATATGGACTTGTCACAATTTTCATTGCATGTGACCATGAAAAATAATGTTTGGCAGATAGTTAGGTGTTTACTTACAAGAAAGGAATAATAAGATAATAATAACTTTGATAGGTCATGTAATGTGATGGAAAAGAGATATAGAGAGATAAAAAAGAATATGTTAAATAGATAATGATAATGTTATGGTATTTAAAAATTCAAATTAATCAATAATATATGCTTTACCACTAGATAGGACATTTGTAAACGCTTGTTTTATATTTAAGATTTATTTTAAAAATATATATTTTGAAAAATAAAATAGTAATATATAATGTGAATTTTAAATAATTTAAATAACTGATAAATTAAACCAAATTCACTTAATAACATATTCAACTGCTAACTCCTACATATGGCCGCAGCTGAGCACCTCACAAGTTGTATTATATATAAATATATAGCGAATACTTTCGAAGAGTTAGATAATGATGATGATGATAATAACAATAATAATGTCTCAAGAATTCAAAATCTAACAAGGAAACGTAGGTAATAGAGATGGAATTGCCAATTGCAAAATGCAATTACGTCTTTTATGAGTCTGCATACAATCATGACAAAACCTGACCTGACTGGGATTTGGGATATATAAGAGTAAGACATAAAAATAGTGATAATGGCAGAATTCAGGATGAGGACTACTCAATACACTATTATGACTCATGCCATTGTATGGAAAATAATAGTCGTTTACTTCCTTAGATAAACCGCACGTTTCTTAGCTAAACTTGTTTTGAAAACACACTTTTTTCTCCGAAAGTCTGAATATCCCAAATATCGTCATTACATTCGCCGCATAAACTTACTAGCTTCTTGAGAAGCGAAAGAGAGTAAATCTTTAATATATAGTGAACTCATGAAAGAAAACTTTCCGTAATTATCCAGTCAGTAAATGATTAAATTAATTCTTAAAGATAATTTCAATCATATTAAACTATATATGATAAAAATTATTTGTAAAATACTTAAATGTGCATTTCTTCTATACTAGGGTGTCGTTTTAATATAAAGAATTTAAAACCCTTAGACACGCGATCTTGACTCCAATTTCAAGATTCATGAGTGTACGTAGAAAGAGTAGCTAGATGAATCTTTAAGACTTGGAGTATTTAAAAAAATTCTCTCATTCATTGAGTAGGAGAATATATTGAGAAAAAAAGTATTTTCTCCTATCACGTTTTACACGTTGTAGAGATTAAATTCATCATTGATGATAATTAACTTGGCAATTGAATAAATATCTAAGAACTATACGTTTAATTTTACTTATTTAGAAACTAATATGATCGTTGAAAGGCTACGAATGTGAATTCCAAAAGAACACTTTACCATCCAATTGCAAGAGCATACCTCTTAAAATCCTTACAAGTTTGTAACTAACAATGTCACTAGTCAAGCCATATAACTGTTGAGTAATGCAGCTGAAGTAAACTAGCCTGATTAAAGTCCTTAAAATTGAAATATTGAATTAAACTTGGCACTTACGAGAGTATCCTCTGTTCCAAATAAAACAAGAACAAGTATTATTCTAAAGAGAGAAAATAGAAACAATGCATAAGGACACCGAATGCATGGCTACGGGGACCAACATTGGGATTGGGTTCAGGTTTCCCATTCCCCGCACCTAAAAGAACCAAAAATCAAATGTGTCACTTCGTTCGTACTGCTTCCTACTGACTGAATTAATTAATTAAAGTGAAATTGTGAGCAGCGCAGCACATTAATTAACCAAGTTTAGTTTTGCGGAAGAAATCTTTTTATTATAAACTCCTTTAATTTTGTCTGTTTTTATTTTATAAAATAAAAATTTAATAAATTTTATTTCATTGTCAATAAACAAAAAATATAATACAAAATTAATATTTTTTATTAAATTTAAAATATTAATTATGATTCTTGAATAAAAAACGTAGACTAATGTATCGGCTAAAAAAGATTTTCTGATTAAAAATTTAATCTTAAATTGATCAGACAACCATTATCTGGCACCACGTTACGTTTTAAACTTACATATGCACATGAACCCTCTCAACGCTCATCAAATTCTCTAACATCCCTCGCCACCGCCGGCGACGGAGAAGAAGAAGAAGAAGAAGAAAAAGAAAAGGACATGAGGTTAGCGAGAAGATCAGTAAAAGCACCGAGAATGAACTTGTGAGTGCTCTCTGGGTTGAGCGCAAGATAGCAGAGAAGAAGATCGTGCAACACGTGCCAGTTGGACTTCACGTCCATCAACTCCGGACGCGCCTCCACCATCTCCTCCATGGACCGCCGGAAGTCCACGTAAGGGTCCGGCGAGTAGGTCGGCACCGCCACACTGCCGCTGAACAGCACCTTCTTTTCCTTCTCGTCGGTGGCAGATTCATCTGGCGGCGTCGGAGGGGCGGTGGCCATCACCGAGGAGGAAGAAGATGAGGTGCAATTGGTGTCGGTGGTGGTGGATTCGACGATGGAGTTGGAGAGGCCGGGGGAGGAGAAGAAGAAGCGTTGGGAGGCGAAGGCGGTGGCGAGGTCGGCGGTGACGGTGCTGGTAATGATTGATGACGTGGCGGTGGGTGGTGATGATGGACAGCTGTGACTGTGATGAAAATGATGTTGAAGAAATGATGAGGAAGGTGTGGGGCTTGCAGGGGGAGATTCAGGTGTGAACGGCTGCATGGGATTTGAGAAACATAGGTTGAGGCGTCTGAGTCGAAGGTTGTTTCTACTTCTTCTGAGCTTGTTTGGCATAGTTGATAGATACTTCTTTATGTGAATAAGTGATAGAAGCTCTTTTCTTGGTCGTTATATATACTCCCACTCCTTTGTAGTGCACACAGGATAAGCTCTTTTTTTTTTAAGGATTCGGTGGTTTTTGTGTTCGTACGATTTCAACGGTGACGGGACAGCCGTAAAACGCTGTAGTATTAAACTGAATCCGTTGTCTTCAATCGACTCTTCCTTTATTTCTATGGCGCGTCACTGCACGCGCGAAACAAATTTTGTCTTTCTATTGTGAGTGAAAAAATAAAAAAGTTGCAAATATTTGAGAATTAGTTACTGCTATGAGATAGTAAGTGGCTTGATTCATCTTGACTCTACGAGGGGACGAGCGCGTAGAAGGCTCGTATGGTCAAACGGTTCAGGTTTTAAGATAAGTGGATTTTGTTTGGGATGAAAGCAAGGGGCACATGGGGAATGGTTATAAGAGGTACCAAACAAAAGCAAAGCACAAAGCATTGCAATGAGCCTTCAAGTGTCATTGTGAATTTCAATCACATTAACTATATACACACGCTTTAAACTAAAAACATTAAAATTAAAGAAGAATTCCAAATTATACAAGACAAATTCACGTTGAACTGGCATGCTCATGGTTGGTCCACTTTTCATTTTGAAATCATCGCACAGGAATGTCATGTATCGGAAACCCTTTTCACAATACATGTATGTATATTTTTTTTTCATTTATTTTCAAGTAAAAATCGTTTATTTTTATCAGTTTTGGGAGATAATTTTTGAAAAAAAAAAAAAAAGTTTCCAAGCATGCACTTACAAATACCTTATAATAATCAATATGTATCTCGGAGATGCTCTGTTGCATACAAATTGTTATTGTTAAAAACGACTGTGGAGTGTGGATGACATCAATCCGTAATAATCTTTCCATGTTCCTATGATCACTGTCATGAAATGGCTTGTCTTGGCGAGCCTGCAATTTGAGGATCAAAGAAGAGTGACCCCTACTTCAATATTCCATTATTAATGTACGTGTACCACAGTGTTAACAGAATTGGAAACAGCATAACCCACTCAAGGACAAATTGATTAATCAAAAGGAACAGAAAAGCTAAAGAGCAAACTTCCAACACTTGTGTTTCGTTCTTTCGAAGGATATGTGGTTCTGTGATCAATTGAACTTTTTCTCTTCTAAAAAGATATGTAAGAGAGAGGGCACGAAATGCGGTTTCTGATAGATAACATATAGGCAGGATACGGTATAGAATATCTATATACATGCATCAGTTCTTTGTTTAAAGTTTAAACAATTAACTAAACTAAAATTGACACCGTATATAATATATAATTTTTTATTTTCATATATTTTTAATCTTTTTATACAAGCATCAGAAAAATATTTTTTAAAAATAAAGAAAACAACTTTAGTTATTCATAAATGTTGTTAAAAAAAACACTTTTCATACTGATAAAAATAATAGCTTTATTACATGCTTATATAGCGACAAAAACATTATTTCTAATAAATAAAAACTACTAAGTGTTAAAATTACTTTTCTTCGTATTAATATAAAATTTTTAAGTCTATATATATGTTAACAATGTAATGCATTGATGATGTATAATAATATTTTATATGTACTAATATAATTTCTTGTTGGTATAATATATTAATTATCAATATAAATTCTCAATATTTGTATAAACGCTTTAGTTTTAGTTACACAAAAGTCATATTAACATAGACTAATTTTTTTTTCTAAATCACTGATATTAAATTACACTTGATTTATAATTCATTTAAGTCTCGTATTAAGAAAAGGTATTATAAAAATTAGAATTTAATATAAATTTTTTAATTGTATTTAAAAATAAGTATTTGTGTATCAAAAGAGAATTTACAATTTTATCTATGCAAAAATTGTCAGAAAAAATCTACAGTTTTATCTATACAAGAATAATAAAATTATATTAATAGTTTATGTACCTGAATAAATATGTTAAACTACGTTAAAATATTTATATGTTTCTATACTTTCTTCTTTTCACGTGTGCTTTTAGAGAACATGACATGAATGTAGAGGTTTTTTCTCTTTTTATCCCAATACATTACTTAGTTCAAATAAATACAACATATATTTTCTTTTAAATACTACCCAACAAAAAAAATACTATTTGAATATTAAAGTTAATAATAAAAATAAAAATAAAAAAGCAAAATATTCTATTCAATCCAACAAATATTAAGGATTTTTTTTTATAATTGTGAATTATAAAATATAATAAATATTTTATAATTATATAATTCTGTGTGTGTACGAACTTAATTGAATATAATGCTCAAACATGTACACATCATAACATTTTTTGATGAGTAATTACTTAAATTTGAATCCCACACTCAATAACTAAGTAGACATTTATTTAGTATAAACAAGTTATATGAGAATCTATTGAATTTCTCATCCAAAATAATTAGAATTATAAAATTTGTTGAGTGTAGGACATTGATCTAATCAGCGTGCCCCCAAATGATGAAGAAAGAGATTCTTAATTTTTGTTCCTTCCAAAATTAAAATCAATTCTCTTAAGAAGCGATTCCTGTATGGTCATAAATCCATTATTATCTTGTCTATGTTTCTATCCTTATCATGGCGAGCTCGCAATTTCCAGCAATTTCAGTAACACAAAAAAGTGACCCCTACTTAAATATTCCATTATTAATGTACGTATACTCCTGTGTTCACCAGATTGGACACAGTATAACCCACTCAAAGGACACCTTGCTTAAACACAAGGAAAAGAAAATGCCAAAGAACTAAATTCTAGCATGTATATGTTTCGTTCTTTTGGAGTATATACAGTAGTTATCAATGTCAATTAAAATTTTACTCATCATGCAAGAAAGATATGTTAGAGAGTAACCAAATGTAGAAAAGATCCTCTCAAATTACTGGAGTCCAAATGAGATACTATACAACCCACAAAAAAATTGTGTCTCTCTCTAGAGAACCTGGGGCTTCTAATAGATGGCATGCAGAACCACAAAATTTGTTGCTCCAAAGCAGTGCTCTGGTATGCATGCCCAATTCTAATTTATTTTCCTTTCAGAATTTGAATGATAAACTATGGTCAAAAAGCAGGAAAGAATGGTATGGTACAAAAAGAAAAAAGGATGGTCCAACTACCTTTTATTCGTAAACTATCAGAGGCTTCACTGCAAGCACGTGGTGGGGGACTTGTGCTTAGTTTAGAATTGATGGACGGAATATTTTGCTTCATTTTGCATACAATATCTAATCACGGTAATTCTGGTAAGCATTATCATCAATTCATATTTCATATATATCATTTACTGAATAGTTTTCTCATGGGATTAAATAGTAAAAACTTCAAATATCACTAAAAATGACTTCTGCGAACAAAAATGTTATGTTTTTTTTTTTTAAGCATAGAATATTAAATTATTGCAAAGATATCAAACTGATCATTATTGAGTTATATATATAGAAGCAATATCAAATCCAATTCAATCCAATTGGATAATTTAATTTTTAGTTATCCGGGGGGGGGGGGGGGGGGGGATTTGGGCTAGGCTGAGAATCTTCTTTCTCCCTGGTATTGTAGCATGTAAGAACTGGGCTGTACTGTAGCATATGAGAACTGGGCCACTGGCCGACAAAGCTACGTGCTAATCAAATATTCGACAAAAGAAATACTACCTCTTATATTTTTAGGCAAATGCAAAGTCCATTAATCGAGCACTCAAAAAACTGGTAGCAACTAGCAAGTTCGGAGAAATCAAAACAGAAAAAAAGGACGAGGATTTTCTACTTATCATAGGCAATAAAATTGCTCTTTTTAATAAGATTTTTTTTCACCTCATTTTATCTCCTTTTCACTAGTAGTACCTACCCTATATATGTTTTAGGATCCATCACTTTCAAATTAACTTGAGATCATAAATTAAACTAAAATAATATCCTACCAGTTGATTTATATATATAATAATAAAAGTTCAATCATTTAAAATAACATTAATATTATCTTTTAATTACAATTTTATTTACATAGCTTTAAATATTGTATACATTTATTATATGTGATAGAAAAGTAATGAAAATATAATATTAAAAATTATATATATATATATATATATATATATATATATATATACACAATAACTGCAAAATATATTTTTATTTGGAATAATAAAAGTTGACTTATCATTATAGAGTTGGCGGAATACCACTTACCCAACCTTGCAAAGAAAATGACAACAATAAAAGATATTAATAATTTTTATTATTTAATATTTTACTCATAAGATACGTTATTTATAATTTTGACAACAAAAATGTTTATAATGAAGCCTTTCGTTGTAAAAATATTTTTTATCTCACTTTCTGTTTTTTTACCATCTTCAATGTTTTCTCTACTCATTATACAAAGTTTTTAACAAACTTTGAATCTTATGTAAAGTTTAGGACAACAATCCTTTCATTTGGACCAAAAGATAAAAAAGAATAATTCTATGGTAGTTTGAAGTTTGTAAAAAGTCTAGTATTGGTAGTAATGTATTGAATTACTAGTGTGAGCCACACGATACAGAGGTGAAGTTATTAGTTTACATTTTTTATCCTTTTTTTAAAGATAGATTTCTAATTAGTTAAAGTTGATAAGTTGAAAAAAAAAAGTTAGTTTAGATGATGCTCATTTCATTATTTTAACCAATATTATTAAAATTAGGATCTTACATATAATTGAGAAGATAAAATATCATAAATCGTAAGATAAATCATATTATCTTACCAAACATACAATACTATATGTTTATGCATATGCATAAGCATAAAAAAAAATATAGAAACAAAAATTAGCATCTAAATTATTTAATTTAACTAAACATAATCTTAAAATTTATAGACTTTAGATTCATAATTAGTCAAATGAAAAATTACATAAATTTTTGTATGAGAAATATAAATTCATAAATCTAACAATATATTTTCAAGTTTATTAAACTAACATTCATGTACTACAATATATTTTGTAAGCTTTATTAGAATAATCATATTCAAAATAATCATTTTTATTAATAGCATTCACATTGACCTTATCATCATTAAGCAAGGAGGAAGGTCCAAATCATCTATAGATGTATTTGCCATCAAAAGAAATAATCTTAATTTCTAAATTATGTTTTTCACCTCTTGTTATTATTGCCAAATTTTGAGTTAGCTATCATAAAAACATCATAGTTTTTTGCTTTAAATATTTTTTTGTGTGAACCCAAATAACAACAAAAATAATTAATAGTTTAACATACTAAATAAAATACTTTACTTAGTAATTTTAATAAATAAATTACATAACATTTCAAAAGTATTTCAATTATGATCATAACCAAATGAGCTACATGTCAAGTTTAATATATAAATAACAAATCTTTGCAACTCTTAGTGTTAATCATCATAAGATTCTCATAATTGTGTTAAGAGTTTTAAATTTCAATATAGTAATTGCTACTTTTACATAAAAAAAACTCTTTTTAAGCTTTGAAATACTCAAGTTGATTATTAATTTTATTAATTTTCTCAATATCTTCTACTATTTTTACTAAATACTCATATAATTGACATTTAACTTTAAAATTTGAAGCATAATGCAAAACTAGGTTAAAGTTGTAGCCCACATCATGCAAATGTCTATGTATTTATTATCGCATATCTTATCAATTATCTCGTACGGTGAATGATGCATCATCTCTTAAACTTTATTTAAAAATTGAGTTGGTTATAACTTAGGTGATTACTTACCTTTTTCTTGAAAAGGGTTGTTGAAGTCTTAACAATGACTTATGCTTTCCTTTTCTCTACATTTTTAGATTCACCAACATAGCTTTTTGTTACCTCTCCTTCAAGCTTTTGCTGTATGTTTATTTTTTGTATAAATTTTTCTTGTAATCTAACAATATCCCTTGTTTACTTTCAAACATCATCAAGGACAATCATGCAGGCTCCAACATTTTACTTTGTTCCTACAAAATGATGTTTGATGCGATAAACACTTTTATTATATTCATTCTCACAGTATTTACATTTAATTCTCCTAACATATCTAAAAATAGAAACATCATGGTTTTATGCCATATTTCTTATTCTATCAACACTTTTATTTAGTTTTCATATCATAGTTCCACCAACAACTCTGCTTGCCTAAATCGTCTTCTCTTTTCCAATGCCACTAATCTATTCCTAGTAGTATTTGTATGGGAAGCAAAACAAAACACAATTTGTAATTGCATTCTCATAGAGAATAAACTAGAAAACTGAAAAAAGTATTTGCACCTCCCAACAATTATGACTCTAACTAAAACAACAACATGCAAAGGCAAGGAGCACAAATAAAAGAGAAGCACCTACATTGAAAACAATTCACTTGTTGCACAAAACATCGATGCAAAGAGCAATCTAATCGTTAGAGCAATCAACTCATTAATTGAAGCACCAACACAAAGAATATGAACAAAATTTTGGAACTGACAAAAGAAGATAGTATTGATGCATGAGACTAGGATTCCAATCCAAAAATCAAGTTAAAAATTAATAAAAATGAATAATTTTCAAACTGGTTCAATATGTTTGACCTAAAAACAAGGTTATCAAATCTAATTATAGATCCTACGATCTTAGGAAAGACAAAAAAAAAAAGACAGTATCGTTGCACAAGACTAGGATTTTAATATAAAAATCATGTCAAAAATGAATGAAAATGAGTAATTTTTAAGTCAAGTCAATATATTTGACCAAAAAATAAGAATATCAAATCTAATTATAGATCTTATATTCTTAAAGAGAAAGATCATGATTTATTGTGATCCTAAGAAATTATGATCCTACGTGCGATTAAGATAATTAAGTCTTAAGAAGATTGCAAGATCATGTGATCTTGCAATCTTGATCACAATTTTGATAATATTGACATTAATGTGAGTATAAATAATAATAAAAAATATACCATACATATAATTATTTAAAAATTTTAAAATTATGTTTAAAATATATTAAAATCACAAGCATACATTAATAGTATTTTCTTAATATTTTTATTTTTAACAAAATATCTTAAAATTACTTGTATTAGTTTTAAAAAGAAACAATTTACATAGCTATATTGCAACTTTTCGAGTTCTAACTAAAAAATCTCTTTTATAGGCTATCATACTTAATCTTATACATCCACGTTATAAATCAATATTTGACAAAGGTAGATGGTCCATAAAAGCTATGAACATTTAAGTTTTTTTTTTAATACCTTTGTTATTTTTATAATAATAATATTATAGTTTTAAAATGTACTATTTATTAAATTTTTTATTAAAATTATATAAATCTTATTTTAAGTTTAATTTTATTTATAAATTTTTAATTAATAAAAATATTTTAATAATATATTTTAACATTTTTTACAAATTATCAAAAAGTAAAAAAAGAAAGTGACACAATAGAAAAGATAAAAGCAAAAGCTTTTACAAAATTTATTATAAAAATATTAAATCATTTTTTAATGTATATCAAAAGCTATATAACAAGAATTCACGTGTAATTTATTAAAAATCATACAATACAAATTGAATGCATTACAATTAAAAATTATAATTTAATTAAAAAAAATATGATTTCTAATGTTTTTATTTTTACGTTAGCACTCAAGAAATAAAATAAAAATGTAAATTATTTGATGGCTTTTTTATTGTCAAATTTCAAAAACAAATTTTTAAAACAAAATACTTGAAAAACTATTTATTAAAATGGGCAAAATCAAAAGTTAAATTTAAGCATAATGTTAAATAAAAATGTGACACTTTAAAAGAAGTTAACATGTGACATAGCAAAACATGAAGTGACAATAACTAGTGAGTGATGCATTTAAAGATGAGCCAAATCACTCACCATACTAGAGGTGAGCAACAATTCAAGATCGATCAACACTGATATATTCGTACGTGAATAAAAGAAAGAGAAACAGATTGATTCGAATGTCAAGTTTTTGAATATAAACAGTTGAAATCAAGTAATATAATTTTTTTTTTATTGATAACTGACTTGATTGACTCAAAAGTAGGTCCATCATAAAAAGATTAATTAAAAATATTAAACAAATGGAGGAGAAGGTAGGCATGTCAAAGCGCATTAAATACAAAATTCTGAAAATTTGGGAACGTGCTATTCTATCTAATATTCATAACACTCTTTTTTCTATTTCAAATACTAATGAGTAGAAAGCAAAAACCCAAAAAGCTAACCTTCCCAAACTCTCCATCAAAGGGAAAGATGCAAGTTGCAACTTGTGAAATAGTCATCTTGAATTTCTATTTGTAGCATACAACTCAAGTTGTACAGTAGATTTCTCTTCTTGTTTAATTTTTTCTCACATCTTATGTGATGTTTTTATTTAGTTTATTTCTTCTTTAACTAGCATGCTATATTCCACACTTTGGCTAACAACTAAATATGCTTACCCGCTTAATCTGTGACTAGCCAAAATTGTGATCCACCGTAGCCGCTACACAATTACAATCGGAGATAAATTTCTTATCATTATAATCGATTTGTTAAGGTCTAAATTTCTCAAGTTTGAATTCACCCGATGTCCACTCCTAAACCAGATATTGACACATATTAACTCTCTCTTACGTGACGCATTTTAGAGGTGAGTGACGTGTCATTAACGTGTTTTTATTTAATATTATGCTTAAATTTTAATATAGACATGACTAGTTCTGATAAATGTAGATTTAATGTTAATTCAAAAAAATTGTTTTTGGAAATTTAGTCAGTGCTGTCAGAAAGCCTCACTGGGACTGACACAGGGGCAAAATGGTAAAAGCGTTGTTATCCGTCCGTTACATTACATAGAAGGAGTGAAAAAAAAATGGTCTCGACAAAAAGGCACAGTTGCCGAACACTCTCAACAATAACAATATCACGCTCTTTCACGTTCCTTCAATACTTCCATATACCCTCTTTATTTTCCAGTGCATTGCAAATTCAAAACAAACTCCGTCTCCAAGAAAAGAAAAGGAGAAGAAGAAACAATTTAGTCTCTCCTGAACTAATCGGTAATTTTTATTTTACTTTAAATTTTGTCGACAAAAATTAAATAGTGATGTTCAGCACTGCAAGTTCTTTTTTTGTTTTTTGGGATTGATCTACTTTCGAGCGTTCATATTTGTTTTTATTTTTATATTTTCCTTCCACGGTCAGTCCTTAATAATCTATCCTTTTGTATTTATTTATTTATTTTCCAGCATCCGGGAAAGTTTTGATCTGGGAAGATCTGGTTATCCGTGTGACGACAGTGTTTTGTTTTGCGTTTTTACTTGTGAGGGTTGTTTCTGATACCTCGTACTGGGTTGTTAAAGTGTTGATTTATGTTACAAATGGAGACACTTGTTGTGACGCAGCATAGGAACCAATACTACAGCAGGTCCAAGTCACAAGGCAGCTCTCGGTTTGGTTCTTCACCTTCAAGTGACTTTAGGGGCATCAATTGCAGAACTTTCCAAACCGGTTCCGGTATTTTACCAACACCGTTCAAATCTAATACTTCATCGTTAGCTTCTTCAAAATCACCGTTTACTCCTTCAAACTCAAACAAAGATAATAAAACTAGTCCCCGTAGCACCCCAGTCCCCATCAATTACAAAGCTTGTGAAAAGGAGAGATCTTTCAGTGAACATGTCCCTGATGAGAGGAGCACTTTGTTCTCTGAACTCTGGGCTGGACCTACCTACTCTAATTCTCCACCACCCAGTTCCTTGCCTATCCCAAAATTTTCTGCTCGACCTAAGAGAACTGTGTCCCTTGATCTACCTGGTTCCTATCCTGAAGTTGAAGTGCCCCCACTCCCCAATACTGCCCCTGCCTCCCCTTGTAGCAAGTGTTCCTCTTCTGCTAAAGACCTCTTTGATAATGCTGATTCTGCGACTAAGACGCTGTGTCGTATCCTAAATCTTAACTGGGATGATGAATGAGACCCAAGGAGCAACAGGCTCCTGTAAATAAGTACTTTAATTAATGAAGTTGGGTTAGTGTTAGATTAGGCTCCTGTAACTAAGACGTTGATTATTGATGAATACATTGGGTTGGGAATCTCATGGTTTTGGACTTTGGATCAGGCTCAGATGTTTGGGAACAGGGTTTGTTTTGCGACTCAAGTGACGGATGGAAGCTGAATGGTGTTAATGGGTTGGAGTGGCACGGAATAGACTTGGTTGACTGTGGTTCATTTAACTGAGGCAGAAGAAAGTTGTTAGTTGTATATTCAAACTGAATCCTGATTTCATGATATGGAGTTCACATCATCATCACCCCTCATAGAATGGTTATCTTCTAATCTGATAAAAAGATTAGGCCTCTTGGTAAAGATAGTACATACTGTAGATTGTAGCATCTTTTACTTACAATAACCCTTTAGAACTCAACCCTTTGCTCCTTTTTCCCCCATTTAAATTTTCCTTTCTTATCATTATCTATATGTTCTGGTCTTCTAGATGATCCACTGTTCACTAGTTTTTGTTTTTTACTATATAATCCTTCTTGAAGTTCTCATTTCTTAGCTGCTCTGAGAACAATTAGGTTGCCCCTTAGCTATCTTTTCTGTTTTTTACAAAGAAAAGTTGGGAGGGGTTTGGTTATGTAATCTTTTGCTGCCAATTGCATAGTATTGTAGGGTTAATCTTGGGTTACACAACCTGTTAGTAAGCCCCCAATATTTTTCCGTTTTCAATTTTGGTTAATGCTTCTTTCCATAGTCTTCACCTGGCTTATCTCGACGATGGAGAGTGTTGACCACGCTACGCCAAAATTAAGGTAAGATCATGCTTGATCCTTGTGCTTCTGCTATGTTATTTTCATGCCATATATTGCTGTTACTGAGAATTGTTTCAATGTGACAGGGAGGAAAAAATGTACCGAGGCTATTTTGTTCTAGAGATGTATGTGGTCATATTCGACTAGGTTGCTACTAGCTAGTTAGATCGCAAGTCCGTTTTACTTTATGAAGTTCCGAACTTTTCATGTGTTTCTTTCTTTTAGCTTCTTTTACTAATGAAACTTCTATGATCTGCTGAAATAAAATTGTTGGTGACTATTATCTATTCACAATGTGTTATCTGAATTAATTGTTAAGCGCTTGATATTTGAGTTTCTTCGCTGATTTATAAATGATTTTTTAAGAAATCTATAACACCATCAACTGATCTTAGAAGGGGTTTATTTTTCCTATCACGATGGTGATAATTAATTCCTATTTACAGCATGTTTGAAAAAGCTTATGAACAACTTATGAAAAATAGCTTATTGCTCTCCTAAACTATTTTTAATATTTTTTGAATAAGTTAATTGGTAGAACTTATCAAAATACTTATCTCAACAATTTTCATCGTTTAATTTATTGTCCGAGTCATTGTTTTTAAAAAGAGCTTATTGAATTAGTGATTAAATATATAATTATTTAAATGCACTTTTAATCTTAAAATGAATTCCGATGGTGGGACATACGAAGTATTTACAGTAACGGTTCTTGTAGCGACATTGCAAATAACAACTTCATTAGTCTATGATTCCCTGTTTTGTCTGGTGACTCTGTTGTAAATGAAACTTTTAAGTATTTCTAACACACCTCGTCGCGTGCGCAGTGAGACAGTTTACACTTTCATTGCATATTTTTCAACCCGCTTTTAATTATTTGGTCCTAATAATAACAATGGACTTATTTTAAGGCTCTTTTACTGAAATATTTTTCTTACTCTCAATTTATCTCACTTGTAATTTTATTTCTCAAAATGCTCCAGTCAACTCGTTGAGAAATTGGATATTTCATTAGCCAAATTAAAACACATTACTATGATTTATTTTTGAAGGGTTAAAAAATGGGTTTGGAGAAAATCGACTTCTTGATTCAATGATATATTTTTTTTTATTAAAGAAAAGATGTCGGTAATCTAGAATTGACATCCTATTGTTAATTTTGTTTAATTATTTTCCATCATTTCAAGTGGATTTTAGTTTTTTTATTATATTTTTAAATTAATTATATCTTATATATTTTTATAAATATTTGTTATAAATAAAAATATAATTGTATAAATTATTATGAATAAACCATTGGCACACGATTATTAATCACAAAGTAAATGGCAGAATAATGTCTACTTTATAATTATGCTAAATTTTAAATATAACATATGATAGAAATTATTATACTGCACTTTTTCTATTCACATGTTTGACATTGATCTGTTACTTATTGTGTTTGATAGATGTAAATCAGTAGTTTACTTACAATTAATTTATATAATTATATATTATATATTTATTTTTAGCACAATATTTTTTAAAAACGATAAAGAAATATAACAATAAAGATAATGTACAAATAAAATAGGAAAAGAATAATAATATTTGACATAAATTAAATGGATTTTATTCTAGTGTTCTGTTAAATTCAATTAGTCGCTTGAAGTTGATTATACATTAATGATCTTATTATTTATTGAAATTTTCAAAAATGTGTTTTTTCTTATTATAAAGTTTATCTTTTATTTTGAAGGGTCACAAACCTTATGTTTTGTGTGCGTAATAATAACCATTTATTTTATATAAAGAAATTGTGTAGTGCACCTTACCCTATTTTATATAGGAGTAAGTTTCAATTCCCACAATAGATATTTCACCGTTTGAACTTAAATAGGAAAGAATGATAATTTCTTCTGCGTTTGGAGGAAATTAACCGAAAGTGTGATTATCCTTTTGAGAAATACATACAATTATTCAAAGAGAACGCTTCCCACTTTCGTACTACGTCACAACTCACAAAATGTAATACTTTAAAAAACAATGCTTAGTTTTGTCGTTGACGTTTGATATAAGTTTCTGTCACTCTTTTTTGTGGGTAATATCAATCATGTTAATGTCAATGGGTTGTTCAACATGCATGCACTCTATTGTAATAACGTGGATCCAACGTGTCCGTTTGAAATTTTGATTAAAACCCTGATATCACTTCGAGAAGAAAAACAAGGTTTTAGTCTACTCTAAATCACATGTATTTTCATTTTCTTAATTTTAGGACTCAAACCCCAAGTACTGGTCTACTATTGTGATGAAATGCCACCTTTGGTACTTTTCATATTTCAGAAAATCTAACCCACCATATCAAAATTCGTAAATCATCCACATGAATTATAAATCATAAATCACATTCCAGAGACAAAGCGAGGACAGTCAAATTTTAATTTACAGCCACCATATCAAAATTCATCAATCTGAGACAATTTTATGCTATCGGTGCTAAAAATTGTTTAACTTGTCATATAAGATCAATATGATTATTTGTTACAATTCCGATACGATGTAATTTCAGTTTAATATGTGATTTAGAGTTCAAATCTCTTAAAGAATTAAGATATTACCTATTTCAATTAGTTATACTCCAGAAACATACTTGTATACAAGACCCTGGTATGATTTAATGATAGTTTCAGTTTCAACATTGATCTCCTTTCATAATATAATAGTTATTGAAACCTTATCTACAACGTCTCATACTCATATCTTGGTTAATACATATAAACTAAAATCAATATCGATTTGTTTTCTAATGGTTCCCAATTTGTGCTTCATTCTTGTTTCTGTCACAAAATTAACTTCTACTCTGCCTAGTCAAATTTGTTCGTCCAATAAACATTGTATAATACGGAAACTTGGCTTTGATAAGGATGATTGGCACAATCGAATGGAACATAGGACTAGACGTAATCACAATTACTTTTACCACAAGTAACAGTTTTTGTCCCAAACAAATGTTCGTCAACCATCGTTATATGACAATGGAAATCTAGATTAGGTCACCCCTCTTTTTGATGTTGCACCATTATTCAAATGTTTTAGAAATTTCTCTTAAAAGTTTATGACTTTAATAAATAATAATAATTTATTTCATTGGATTTTATTATTAAATTTATGATACAAATCATTATATAAAAACTAATTATTAAATAAATAGTGTAAGTATTTTTTATATTGATAAGAATTTTGCTAAATACTACAAATACGAGTTTTAATTTCAAATTATTGTTAATTATCATCGAGACATATTTTAATCTTTTTTCCTCCATGATTTCTAACTTTTTTCAACTGGATTAGTTCAGCCACATCCATTCGTACTTAATTCATATAATTTTTTTAAGGGAATAGCATTCCTCTACTGAAATTTCTTAGATGTTTGATGATGTAAAGAAAAATATGTAAATAGTTTATTAATCAATAAAAATAAATGAACCATTAGTGGTTCAAAACTTAAAAACTCATCTTATTACAATTCATCAAAATCATATATTCGTATAAGGGAGTGTATGTTTTCACAACATTATATTACTATCATTTATATTGAATTAAAATTTATATGAACTTGTAAAAAAATATATTAATTTGATTAATGAAAAATATTTTAAATATGGATATTTTGACAATGAACGACGATAAATACTTCATTGTAAACGGTTGATCATTGCTAGAAACATATAAATTAACATAGACACCATTGTACATATCCAATCATCGTTTGACTTCTATGACTGTACCTGTAACTTACTAAACCTTCCACGACCCAATGCCACCATCCCTTTTGCTGCCATCTATGTTGTCCATTTCATGAGTACGTTTCCTCAAATAATGTCACAGATATTTAGCAATATTCAAAAAATAATTAAAAATAGAGACAAATTAAAACTTCATCTTTTTTTTATCTCAAATATTTTAAGAAAAATTGATATCTCCGTCAAAATAGGAAAAGTATCTGAAAAAATAAAACGACGATTAATGTCAAGAATGAAATCATTAATAAATGAAAAAATATGACCTATTATTTCACCTCCAAACAAAAATAAACTTTGGACCAACTTTTTTTCATCAAACTTCGCCGTCCAGATCTTTGTATAAGGTTTTTTCATGTATAACAATGTTAGACGATAAGAATAACTAATTTATATAAATTGACTAATATGATTATAATCAATAATAAAAAAATTAAATAACAAATAACTTAGACAAAAATTTATTATAAAAGAATAAATATTAAAAAATATATACTAATTACAATAATAGCAACAGTAATAGCGATATAAGACTTATGCAAGTTAAGTCATATGGAACTATTTCTTATATAGATTTAATTTGGTCTGATTAAAAATAAATAAATTTATTCAACCTTAAAACTGAATATACAAATTTTCATTTTTAACGAATATGTATAGATTGATAATGTCAGATCGATTATTTTACCAGTGTTTAGTTACACATATTTATTTATACGTGTATTTTATTTCACATTTTACGGTCTCAATGCATATCAATTTATTATTATACGAATAAGTGATGCGGGTTTTGTTGTATAGCAATTATTATTTTTGCTTTGCGTTTGGTGAAATGGGTAGCTAGCGCTTGAGATTATCTTGTTCCCATAGATATCCGAAAGGTGTCACAACGATGTACAATTCTCATCTGTCAGAACACTGAAAGATGCCAAAGTAGTCGCCATCTTTAAGGTTCCTTTTGTTTGTTCTTTATTATCATTCACTGAGCATCTAAGCATATTGGCACGCGCACTTTTTAGTTCTTTGGGTCCCAATTCTGTTGTGTTTTTGAGTTTTCACCCTCCATTTCTACACGTCAGTTTCTCTTGCTAAATTACATGGATCACCATTGCACTCGCCATTTTAAGGTTGCTTCTGATTTACCTATGTTATGCTATTGCTCGGTTACTCCTTCAATACCACCAATTCATGTTTGCCATTTGCTTTCATTCTACGACACATGAAGACATTTTATGATCTGGTCGGGTAGCATTTCTCTAATCATCTGAAGAAATTCTGTTTTTTCTCTCAACCTGAGATCAAGGAATGTATAAGATCATGTTTATATTCATTATTCTAATTATTCATATTTGAAAATTTTAAGGGGTTTTTAATATTATTTTTAATTAAAATTAAAGTTTAATTTAACCTGTGACAACATTAAGTAGTAATGTTTTATTAAGAAATTTTTTTACTTAATTATTGTCTTGTTATATATGCTCTCAGTTTAGAAGAGTTGCATCTAAGTATATAATACACAGACAATAACATAATATTACCCAAATCTAAAGTCAAAAGTAAATGAACAAAAAAAATATTTTAAATTTTTAAAATGCATTATAAATTAAACAAAAAATAGACACATATTTATCAAACTAAAGGAAGTTTTTCTTTTCTGCTGCGTAATGGTGGAAACAAAAAAGCAAGAAATCATTTACCTTCTAAATAGTAACATGGGATCTCTCATCCACTTATCCCATCTGCCCCCAACATATAGTTACTAGAATTGTGTAAAGCCAATGATTTAATTATTTAGTGTAACCAAATATGGGAAAGAGAGAAAGGAGAATTAAGGCTTGCCATAGTATAGGACACCTTTACCCCAACTCTTTTGGCTTTTTTCTTTTTGGTACATAAATCTTTTGGCTTTCCAAGTCCATTTACTTCTGCTCGTTCCTTTAATGATGACTCCAGTTATTTTATACCTTTTTGTTGTCTGTGACTATGCCTGATCAGAACACATATAATTTGTTGGCGTTACTATTATAGATTAGGACTAAGGTGATGGAATGTGGAATAGGAATTTTGGTCATTTAATTAATCAGAAACGGCTTTTAACCCCGAAGTTTGAAATTTTGGGATTCTCTCTCTATTATACGTATCAAAGTTTCTAAGGGTAACCTAATATTCAAATAATTGGATAATGAAGCAATGGGTAAGGAAAAGGACTTTTAACAAATGTATATTTTTCTGTCACTGTCAGTTTTGTATAGTATTATAATGGTTTGCTGAATTCTTTATTAACTCGACATAGGGGTGAGAAGAGCAAAGGCTAAGGATAATAATAATATGAGTACATGCAGAGAGGGAATCTTTGTGAGAAATAATTAACCGGTCCCCTTCTAAGACAATAGCTGGGTAGCACCATCATTATCATCAACTCATAGAAGAAGAAAAATAAAAGGCACTGTTTTCAATCACACAACATCATCTCATCTCATCTGCTTCACCCGAAAACAATGGGGGCAAAACCAGAAGAAGCGATCAAATTAGTCATCACTTGGAACCAACTCTACAACATCCTCTCTTATCTCTCTATTTGCAAGGGAGAGGAGGGGAAAAAAAAACAAAGCAAAATACTTCTTCAAAAAGGGACCTTATTATTGATTACAATGAAGTACTAATTACTGTTACTACTTCCTAGTCATGAAATCATGATGAAGAATGGAAAATTTTGATTTGACTTTGTGCCTTGCTGGTTATTATCCTCCTCAAAATGCAGGACTTTGCTGCCACGGTGCATGCAAGGGAAGGGACGTTGAAGTCAAGAATAACCATTACTTTCAAATTCTAAATTATCTATACCATCTAACACCATTTCTTGGTGGCGGCATTCCCTACTGCAGAAAGCTTTCTCTCCTCTGCAAGACAACCCAATTCAACACCCTCAAAATTTATTCAACTGAATTAAACTAAATAAAAACACTAAATAAAAAATATATAGTTCATGTTGGTATAATTAATGATAAATAGAAAATGGCAGGGTATTAAAAAGGCTTTTAAGTTTTGTTGTTTTATGGTTGAGGTAAGTCACACAGGAAGGCTAAAAAAAATCAATAATGTAAAGTGCTAAGGCCGGAATTGAAATGTAGAGAATGATACTTGCCTATAAATAAATATGTCCTTTGTCTGCTCAAGATGTTTCTTGCAAGTGTAACAGAAGCTGAGGAAATTTGCAGAGGCATCAGAGAGAGAGTTTTGGGGGAGTGAACAATAACTCTCCACAATACAATTATTGAATATATGGGTAGTTCTTGGATTAGGTCCATGGGATATCACGCATGTATATTCCTCAGAAAGCTCCATCTCACTCCAAGACAGAATTTCCATACTTGGAGAATCCTTTGCATATAGTCCTGAATTTTTTGAGTCCTTGGTTTTGTTGGTTCCAAAATCAGTAGCACATGGTTGAGACTCAAATGGGATTTTCACTCTAAGCTGTGTTCCAAACAGGACATTTCCTTTGTTGGGTTTAGAAGAATTGTCGCCAACAGGGTCACCATCTTTGAGATTACCCACAAGAGCAAGGCCAATAGCTTTTGAATCTGGCTTGTCCCTAGAGCTTCTGTTTTGTGAGTGAGGAACGGTTTGTGTCTTGTTGTCATATGAAAAGGGGATTCCAAAGCCAAAAGGGGATAATGGCCTTGTCTCAAGAATTGAAGTTGGGCTTCTTAAGGCCTCAGTTCCTGAGAGACACTTGTTGGTGAAATCTCTGAATTTTGGTGACCCAAATAGGGAAGGGATGGTTCTAGTATAGTTTTGATTTTGAGATTGCTGGGAACTGTGATCAGCCATCAAACCTGGCTTGGTCACTGCCCTTGATCTGTTCCTCAGCAGCATATGTGATCTCAAAAGGAAAATCAACTCCTACACCAAGATGAACAATTAGATTCAAAAATTAGAAACGGACTGATTGTGAATAATATACTATATATAAGAATGGCAAAAATATATTGATAAATAAAAGCTCACCCAAAATAGCTATAGAGTGTGATAACACTAACAAGCTACTCTGACAGATGCCAGTTACTATTTCCAAAAACACCAATCAGAGTGAGGATCAAGGTTGGTACTTTTCCTGGTTCTATCACAGAGAAGCCAAGCGTACTGGGAATGTTTGTGACTTCGTGTACTTGTTGTTGCATACACTCACACAGAGTAAAAACAAAAACAAAAAAAAATAAAAAATCTGAAACTGTTGTCAGGTAAACTGAAATGGGTACTCAAGTTTCTTTTGTCAGTTTTATTGAATGAGAAAAAGTAGAGAAAGGCATGTGATTAGTAGCAGCTCTGCCATTTGATCTTCTAATGCTATACACTGTGTTGTTCAGGATGAGAAAGAGATCACAAATGAACAGCTTTGAATTTGACAATCTCTATGAGAAAACTCATCACCCCAAATTTGAAGTCCTAAGCTTTGTTTGGTTTTGCTTAGCCAGCAAATACAACTGCTTCTTCCAAGCCATAACTAATTCCCAACTCTTTTTTTCTTTTTTTCTTTTGTCTTTTGTTTTAATGGTGCAAAATCTGCAACTTTAAATAAAGAGCATTAGAACAATGAAGAAGAGAAGAAAAAGAGGGAAGCTTTGGCCTTTTGGGGCAGAGAGAGAGAGAGTTGAGGGAGTCGTGTTTGGATGCAAATGCCAGTTAAGTGTTAAATGAAGGAGAAGCAAAAGGAGGCGTGTGCATGAAAATCAAACGTTATTGCTTTATATGATAAAATATATTTTTGTTTTCATATATGATATTTACTTTTACTTTGACTTTTAAAAGATGTTTGAAACTTAATTTTTATATATAATAGTTTTTTTATTTATTTTTTTAGTTTTTTATCCAAATTAAAGTGAGTATATTTATTTTGAAAATTTTTTATATACACAAAAATTTTAATTTAATATTTTATTTAAACAAAGTTACTTACTATTTAGATCAATTTCGTATTTTTTTATTTTTTTTTATCATTTAGTATAATTATAACTTTATATGTTAAAAGATATGTTATAATATAATAAATGTAAAAATGAAACTAATATATGTGTGGACAAAAGATGTCACATTTAAGAATCAAATTTATAATACTTTTATTTTTATATTAACAATAAAGTTTAATTTTATTCTTATATCTTACATTAACTTCGTGTCAATTTTCATCAAATTTTGATGTTATAAAATATTAAATCATGAGGATGAATTAGAAATTAATTATAGGTAGAAATTAAATTAAAGCTAAATATAATATATAATGTTGAAGAATATATTTCAACATACTATATGATAATTTTGTAAGGTTTCTTTTCGGTAAAAGATAATATTGTGGATTTTATTAAATTTTATATTTGTTAAATACAACAATGAAAATGTTATTCATACTCTCGACTTTTTAATTCCTCTTTTAAATTTTTTTATTAAAATATAAAGAGAATAAAAACAAGGTTTCTCTTATTCTTTTTAATTATGTATGGTACGTGCTGGGATAAGTATAAATTTTTAGTTAAAAATAGTAAATTTTAAATATATAATTATTTTTATTAACGATTTTAACTATTTTAAAAAATAAAAGTACTAAAAGGTTCCTAATTTTATGATTTTTTTTTTAAAGTGGCCTACTTTTCATTATCATGAATAAGTGTATATATGCAATTTAATATTTTTTTTCTCGTAGTATTAAGGCTTAAAGAGTTAAAGAACAATTTTAAGAAATTCCTAAACCTTGATTCCATTTTCAAAAACTTTTAAATTATTATTTTAAATGCCATTTCTCTTTCTATCGAAACTGCGTCAATAAACAGACTGATTTTTGTCCTTTCTGTATGCTTTCTTCGCTGATGAAAGGTATTTTGTCCAGACTCAATTGCAGTCACAGTGCCTTAAACAAGGAAACGGACACAAAAGCTACTGTTATCAATTTATTTTTGAATTAAGGTTCAGTTGCGGATTTCATATAATATGCAAAAAATTGTATATATCCAGTAAATGTTCTTTATTTTGTAAAAATATATATAACATAAAGTAATTTTAATTATCAAATATAATTAGAAAATTGAGTATTCGTTTTGGTAGGTAAATTATCATTGCAGATGAATCTTTATTTATTATTCTTTTAAATCAATAAAATAAAATCCAGCGTATGTTGAAATTGGAAAAATTATAAAACACCGCACGCAATTTAAACTGACAACTAATCAGCTCTATTTTCTTCTTTCTGTTGCTGCACAGCAATGCATCATCATTGTCATAATTGAGGGCATGGGTAAACGATGCTTAATAAGCTATCGCCGATTAAAAAAAAAATGCATTTTAGCATTTCAAATATTCAACTTAAATCAATTTTTAAAATTAAAATTTTAAACATTAATAGTATCCATCAATTTAATCTTTATTGTTAAAATTAAATATTAAAATTAAAATTATCATTTTATTATTCAATTTTAATATTTTTAACAATATAAATTAAATTTATTAATAATTATTAATTTTATAAACTAACATCTAAAATTTTAATATATTTTTGTATATTTTAAATTTTAAAATTTAAATAACTGAATCCATAAAATTGCATATTTCGAGAATAAGGGAAGGTTTCCTCTTAATGAACAATTGAATTATACATCAATGAAGCAGAGTCGCTTGAATGTGTTAATAATTTAACTGAGAGTTTTATAATAATAAAATATTTTAGATTTAGATTTAATAAAAAAAAAATGATGCAATGTATATAAAACGAGGCAGCAAAAGAAGAGAGAGACGTAGAGTGCATTATGCTTATTGCTTATCCTCGGGGGCAGGGACCCACTAATGAAACCTACCTGTCCCACGTAACGTACTTCTACTATCCTTAGGCCCAAGGTGGGCCCTATCTATAGAGGCGTGTCTTTGTCAGTGTTATCCAGGGCCCACTTTTTCCTTATTGGGCCGTATATCTGTACTATATAAGACAAAAATATATTTTGTAGCGAAAAAGAAGAATTATTTATTTATTTTTGCTTGTTTTTGAATTTTTAACATTACATATTTTGGAATAATTTTTAACATTTCTTTTAAAACTGCAGTTTTGGTAATGAGCTGCAAAGGCATCTAATAATATTAAAGTTAAAGTGGCAAACAAGAAAATGTGGCATTTACTTGAGTGGATTAGACTTGGGCCTAAACTAAATAGATAATGTTTGGAAGATATTTTTAAATATATTAAAAAATGTGTCAATTATTTTTTGCTGCAAAATACTAACAGGTGGCAGCGTTTGGGAGCAAATCACCACATGATTGAGTTTATAAGAGAAGATTTGTCAATTTGACCAACAAAGCCCTCATCACTTACCACCTCAGCTACCCTTAAGATTTTGACTTTCGATTCCAAAATTTCAGCACTTTTGCTTTTAATTGTGGTGAAAGATTTAGTAGGAAAGTATTGCACTGTTACGTCTTATTTGTTTGCTCTCATAATATATGTAACATTTATATTATTTAATAACTTTTCGTAAAGATTTATCACTTTAATTGTTAAATTATTTTATATTATCTTTATAATTGTATATATATATATATATATATATATTTAAATTACATGTATATTGTTAAAAATAGTTCTCTGATTTGAAAGTATTTTTTTTCCTCTTCAAAACACGTAAACAGGTCTTCAACAATTTCCATTTCCCTGAATTGAAAACACCAAGAGGACAATAAAAACGTGGAGCAAAGGGGAGTGTGGAAATAGCATATTGAAATGCTATGGCTGTCTTTCGAATTATTGGATATTAACATGGGTTGTTTGGTCATATACTGCACATATTTCCAAAATTATACAAAGAGAAAAAGTCCAGAAATGAATTAAATTGGGGTGGCCTATTTTATTTTTACATTCTGAAGGGAGTGAGAAAATTATATGTATATATTAACAAAAGGGAATCTAGCAGGTGATGATAGCAAAACAGGTGACCCCTCAAATAGTGTTGTTTGTATGGGAAAAAGGCTGAGGCAGTACAGAAGAAGAGCCATGTTTTGGTGTTTCCACAAATGTATTGACATGTCAAAATTAGAACATAAATAGGTGAAAGTTCCAGTGGGATTAGTGCCCATCAAATAATACAAATTATGTGTGTGTCACAAGCATTACTATTTTCCATATTGAGTAAATTTGAAATTTAGTAATATGCATTAATTATTCATTTAATTTCTTAGAAATAAAGACAACTACATTGTATGTTGGTGTTGTGCCTGCTTGTGTGTAAATTCATTTATTTTTTAAGAACTTTTCTTTTAAAATTTATTTAATTTAATAAACAAATAGCCCGCAATCATGTAAAGGCAGGATGCGAAATTCATAGTAATTAAGACGGGGTTGAATATTTATGATCTTTGGCTTGAAGAGTTCAACCACAGTGATGGAGCAATCATCTAAGTTAGCAATAAAACCTCTAAGAAATGAAGAGAACCAAAGAGTAGTTAGGTAGAGTGGCACCACTATCTAGTCTCATTGTTTTGAATGGGTTAGAAGAACTACATTGAGCAAAAGGCTATGGATCTTGATGGTGAGGGACGTGACTCGATCATAAGAACCATAAAAATGTATGGGTCGTGTTAATTTTTCCAAAATCACAAGACATTGCATGCGACAAATTAAGTTTGGGACCACTTATCATACATTATACATAAAATTGTTATATATTCAATCTTTGGTTTGCCGCTATTTTCTTGGTAAGTTTAAAATGACCACATTGTCAATATCATGTGGCATTAAATCAGAAAAAACACAATGTTCAAGCTATCAGAAAAAACACAATTATTATAGCGCATTTATTGATTTTTTCGCTAGGCAGTATTGATGTTACTTTTATATTTTTCTCTTTTATAATGTTATGTTGTCATGTTACTTACTAACAATTCAAATTTGATAAAACTATGATCGAGATTTTTTACATTAATTTTGATCATACTATAACAGAGAAAGTTGTAAAATATTTATAGTGAAATTCAGTATTGACTATTAAGAGCATGTTTAATTTATGTTTTAAAAATAGTTGTTTGTTTCTTAAAATTCAATATAAATTTATACTAAATTTTATTTTAAATAAAATCTAATCTATGCATCTACGCTAAAAAATATTGTTAACGATTTTCAGATCTCATATTTCCATAATATTTTAAAAATACTATATATATATATACATATATAGTTATATATATATATATATATATATATATAAATAATTCTTGAAATTATACTATAAAAAAATATATGGTTTAACTAAATGTTAAAAAATTTTAACCATTAGTTTATAATTAAGAAATAGTACAAAATATTTAATAAAAAATAATTATTTTAAAAACCATTATATTTTTAAATTTTATTTTTAAATTTATTTATTTTTATCACATTACTAAGTATATCTATATACGGTAAAAATTATAAGTTATAAATAAATAAATTCAAGAGTAATTTGAAAACTGAATTTTAAATTTTTTTGAATTCTTTTCAGTGTGTTGTTAAATTTAATGTCAAAATTAACGTCGTAAAGCAAAATTAGATAAGAATAGTAGAATAATGATAGAACAGAAACCATGTAACAATATTAATCAAAATGTAATTTACAGAAACATATTAAACAACAAACTGGAAACTAAAAGCAAAAAAAGTAAATTGCAGAAATATAAATTTGCAGAAAGATAATGTGCGACTCCTAGTAACAATGAACAATGAACAACAACTACCATGAGTCTCTAATAGCTAGTGTCTGGCTCGGTGCATAATTTCAGCATACAGAGATTTTTAGGTTCAGTATCTAGGTACAAAAAGTCGTCTTCGGTGATGTAAAGCTTTGTAATATTTATAGGCAAATGAACCACCCCCGATCTCTTTTTTTCGCGGACACTTCTTAGCAGTTATTTTCCATACATACTTGTTTTCAACTACTACTGCCCATCATTATCCACAATTGCATATAATCGTACTGTCGGTTGAGGCTTCTTCCATAACTGCTATCGCTCATGATCTTTCTTCGTGTCTTTAACCTTCCACTGATGGTAGTTGTTGATAACTGCTTTGAGCCTTATAACTCTTTTGATATCACTTTTTGAGCTTTATCATGTCTCTTGTGAACTTATAATATTTTTTCTTAAATTCTTATTTTTCAAGCAATTTCTGAGGAAAATCTATGAACTCATTTAGTCTTATGGACTTAGAATAATTTCTCCATCAATTTCTACTTTTTGACCAATTTTGGAAGAAATCTGAGTCTCATGGACTTCGAATATTTTCCTTGTCATTTCCTATCTTTCGAGCAATTTTGAAGGAAATCTGAAAGCTCATTCAGTCTCGTAGAATTAAAATAATTTTTTCATCAATTCTTGTTTTTTGAGTAATTCTTAGGGAAGTCTGGGATCTCACTCAATTTTGTAGACTTAGTATTTTCCCCGTCAGTTCTTGTTTTTTACTAATTCTAGATGTCATGATTTGAAAATCCTCAAAAACTTTTCGAAAAGACCTTTAGTCTTATGGACTTAGAATATTTTTCTTTTCAGTCCTATCTTTCAACCAGTTTTGGTTATTTTCAGTTCAGGGATTAGAAAAATCCTTATAAACTCCTTAAAAAAGTTTTTTGTGGATTTAGAATAATTTTTTTGTCAGTCCTATTTTTTAACTAGTTTTAAGCCTTTCTGTTAGAACTGTTTGAACTATAACCTTCTTGAAAAGACTTTTGCAATTCTCTAAATTTTCTTGAAAGGTAGATCTCCCAACAGAATTTTAAAACTTAAATAATTTTACAAGTCTATGTGAAAGTGTGAAAGCTTAAGTTCCTTTGATTTGTAGTCAAAGGTTATGTCCACCCTATTAAACTTTGAGATATTTTTTTCTTAAAAGAACATAATCTATATTCTACCACAAAAATCTGGTAGAAAATTTTATAATTTAAATTTTTTTTTATCCCAAACAATATCTCTCTTTTTTTTTCTTCACCTATTTAACACTCAAAAAGTGAGTGTTTTAAGAAAATTACATTTTAAAATTTTTCTTTATATATATATATATATATAATTTCAGAGGAGGAGACGACGATGGATTAAAGATGAAGTAAAGTTAATAGAGTTAAAAAATATCTTTGAAATTATGAATTTTGTACGACTGTAATGGTTACATCATTTGCATGATAAACGTTGCTGTACTGTTAATAAATGAGCAATGACCCGTGATGTTCGTACCCCAAATGAATGAATTAATCTCACCGTTGCATATTTACGTTTTGTTATTTTTGTGTATATTAATCTGATAATATAAACCCAACTTTCCATTCTTCAACGCGCACTGTATATCGCGAACGCAAAAAATAATTGTGAAAGATAAGAAATCTCAACCACTCATTCCTTTAAATAATTTGCTTTAAACCGGTGATTTAGATCTCAATATTTGTCTGAATAAAAATATTTCATGTCATGTCACTCTGCTCCCATTCCATATTGTTTTTGCTTTGCGCTTAGTTGTAGAGATTAGAGAGCCACATCGCCATCTACCAAACAATTATTCAATGAAGTAGTTCTCCATCAACAAAACCATTATATCTCAACAGGAATATCTTTTCACAACCCAACAAAATAATTAATATCGGAAGGGTGTACACGGTGGAGTGTTGCTCTTTGAGGCCTATGGTGGTGGTGGTTAATGATTGAGACCCAATTAATAAACCATCCCGTTGCCAATGTTGGCCATGTCGTGAAGACAGTACTCACATCATGTTCTACATATTATATATTGACATTAATTTTTAATAAATCATTAACTTTATCAAATATATCAATCAGTGATTTCATTTTTTTGAGATACACAGATGCATATATCTAAAACTATTATTTTCTCTCTTATTGTAATTACATTGTCAACCTCACATCTCTATCAGTTTAGGGTATCAATGACTGGAATTGCTTGATTGCGCCAGCGGTCATTGATGGCATCAAACCACATCATTTTAATTATTGTTGATTAAATGCTCAAGAGATAATAACATATCTCTCCATTTTAGTATTTTGAAAATTTTACCTCGGAACTGATGGGTAGATAGTATATGATTGCTATTTTGACAGAGGGGCCAAAATGCGTCACAGAAGAAATAATCTTGTTTACCAAACTAAAACTCGTTGACTAGAATAAAAAGAAATTAAGGATGTTAATAGATTAATGTTTTTTAAAATAAATTATAATTATTTCTTTTTTTATTTTAATAACTTAAAGTTTTAATGTTTTAAATTAAGTCATTATAAATATAAATTCAATTTAGATTAGTTTTATTTTTTAAAAAACCATCTGTATTGTAATTTATTTTGGATGCACCTCGTTTTAAAATAGAAGATTCATTTACTGCACGAGTTCCGCCATTGGAGTAAACTTCTACAACAAACAAAAAAGAAGTAAACTCATTAATAAACCAACTACGTCCTTCACAATAAGTCGTCTAATATACATCGTCCACACTAGGTGCATATTTGGCTTAGCCTATAGTTTTTAAAACTTTTTTTAGAACTATTTTCATGCATGAATCATTTTTCAATAATTTTTAAAAAATAATTATGAACTGCTTTAAACACATAATAAGCTAATTTAGACACTGGTTCCGCTGAGACATCTATAGAGAATCCAATGCTTGCATGCTTTTGAGCTAAATGCAGGTATGAGAAAGTATTCTCAGTCTATATAACTTGAGCAGACCCCGAATATTAACAAGCAGTTGTCTCGTGGACCCAATTTGTCTCAATTTACCAGACTAATTAGAAGGGGTTGGATATTCGTTAATGTAATTTTACTAACCTGCACTCCAACTCCATGAACTACAGTTACAAGATGTTGCGGATAAATTAAAAATGCGTCCACAAAATTGATGGCACTCTGGTTTTAATATTTTCAGATGCACAGTTTATCAGAAAAACAAATAAAATGGGTAACAGAGTCAAGAATAGTCGTAGGGAACTTTGGGATCAAGGAAACCAATCTAAACTGCTACATATATATCAATAAAAACAAAATAAATAAATACATTGCTAGCCCTTGAGTTTTCTATCATTTCTGGTCTTCTTCCTAGTTTCTCTATTTTCTGCAGGGTATTGTTTT
Source organism: Abrus precatorius (assembly GCF_003935025.1). Taxonomy (NCBI): domain Eukaryota; kingdom Viridiplantae; phylum Streptophyta; class Magnoliopsida; order Fabales; family Fabaceae; genus Abrus; species Abrus precatorius. Next base: position 8,722,762 of record NW_020874373.1, on the reverse strand, counting down.
TTTATTAATAGGTTGCACATTGCTGTTTTGACGGCTTCTGCTGCCGCTAAAAATGCATTGTCATCAATGGATGCAGTTCCTTGCAACGTTTCTAGCAGCTTTTCTCCCCCAGGTATGTTATCATCTCCCAGAACAACTGACTCTTGCTCAACATCAATCCCAGAAATTACTCGGACACGAGCCAAAGATGGGCAATTGCAACCAGGTAAACTAGAGACACCAGTAACCATCCACAATTTTGCTGTGGAGAGGCTGCTCCCCAAGCAGGTGGGGACAAAGGCCTCTCCTACAACAGAGACCACCTGCAGTGTTCCCGTCATTTTAAATGCCAGCCTTTAAAAACACTTACTTTCCACCCTATTGTTTAGCAGTTAGCTTTTCTTTCATAATGACAACGCACAAGTAGAAATCTAACTTCAAACATGAAAAATAGATATCAAGAGATTAAACAGACTCTAACTAAATATGACAGTAACCATGCAAGTCAATGGTCATCTCAAGCAGCTGTTATCAATCCATTACCTTGGCAACAGAGAGAGTTTGTGCACGAATATTGCAACTCAACAATACTATTCCTCGCAAGCTACAGTGATATAAAATAAAACTTGTTAGTAAAAACCAACACAATTCTCCTGCAGAGAAATATGACAGATTGCTGCAGTGAGAGACTTGCCTCTGAATGGCCACTGCAACAAGTAAACCATCCAGGATGGTGCATATATCAGTAACAGCATGGCTATGCTCCTCTGCTTTGCCATTAGACTCTAAAAATCCTGCCTTTGGAAACAGAGGATGAAGAACAAGAAAGTTAAAGCCAAGTGTAACTGCAAGAAGAGACAAGAATCACTAGAATTTTCTTAATTTACATTAACAAGAATTGACTAATCCACTAATCTTGTAATAATTTTCAAAATTCTTTCATATTGAAGTGAAGGGGAAAAAATTATACAACTCTGAGCTACTGATAAATATCAAAATACCTTAATTGCAATCTCACATGTATCTAGAAGAGCTCCAGAGGTGATATCCCATAACCGAACCTGCAGAAAGCAATTCACATTACTTTCATTTAAAAGAGAATTATAAAGAAAACAAAAAGGAAGTCTGAATCCTGAAAGGTTAAATGAATTACTGACAGTAGAATCCCCGCTGCCAGAGAGAAGAAGGCCTTGAGGGCATTCCAGAGCCTGAACGAAGGCAAGACAGGAAACAAACCTGCAAATAGATACATGTCAGAATCTGGAAGCCTGGAAGACCACTTTTATTTAGCAAAAAACATGTCAGCTTATCATTTGTTTAGGAAGAAAGTACAACTAGAAAAAGAATCCCACTTAAAATATCTTGAATTGTAAAATTCATATTTGACGATCTCAATAATTTGAGATGGATCATACCAGAAAGGGCATAAGGAGCACTCGGTATCCGTAATCACAAAAGGTTGCAATGGTTATTCATCGAAAGTCACCAACTATGAGATTAATTAATAGAGACAACACTTACTCGGTATGACCAAGACAGAAACTTTGTATCTGGTGAGCTCCATTTAACGGCTTGTTGGGAAAATTAGTAACCTGTGATATAAATACAGTTATTTACAGAGGCCAAAAATGAGCCATAATACACAGTGCAGTTCGGGCGAGGACAAAAAGTTAGCATACACGAATTTTGAAATCACGATCAGCACTTAAAATAAAACGACCATCGGGGGAAAATTCCTGCAGAAAATAAGCATGCAATAACAATCAAATGCAATTCAAGTTAAATAAGATAATAAACAAAAGAAAAGAAGCAAAATGAACGAAATGTGAAGTGACTAACCAAGCTAGTGATGATACTGCAATAGTGAGAAAGAAGTGGAGTTGGTTTCTTATCACGCGACGGTGAATCGAGGTCAACAACCCACACAAGGCCGAATTTGTCAGCGAAGCAAACGAAGGTTCCATCATTGCTAATGGCAACTGCAGTGACTCTCTTTTCGGATAACCTATTGAATGAATTGAAGAAATTACTGAATTGAATGAATGCACGTGACACAACGCAAAACGTGAGTGAGTGAGAGAAGTTATTACACGGTAGAAATGCAACGCCATGATTGCGGTGACCAAATCTTGAGGGTTTTATCGTCACCGGCTGATACGAAGAGTTTTCCTTTTGCACCGAAACGAATGGCTCTAATGTTATCCTTATGGAAAGGATCACCGCCAGAGTCATCTACTAAAGAAGCTGCACAACCATCACTGTGGTGGGGTAGGAAGGTTTGACACCATCAGCTTATGTATAAGTAACTGAAATTGAGATGAATTTGAGAGGAAACGCTTACAGAAGGTCGAAGACACGGAGGTCCGGTCCAACCGCCACGGCAACGGAGCATTCCTCCGGGTGAACGGCGATGAGAGCCGGAGCCACTTCAACTTCCTTCTTCGATTCCGTTTCCATGTCACGTTCCACGTTTTCGAAACTAACCCTCAGGTTTAGGGTTTGGCGCTTCTCCGCCCCAGATATTGGGCTTTCTACTCTCTCTACGGTCCGTTTCGCCAAAGTCTACAAATTCAAATGAACAGGGAAAAAAAAAAAACTTTGACAAAAAAGAAGAAGAAGAATGAACTAAAATACAAAATCAATTATTATTTTGATATTTTATTTTTTTATTTTGTTAGAGAATTTCAATTTAAATTTTAGTATTTAATCTTATTAACACATTCGTTTCAATTTTAATGAACTTCACAATATATATAAGAAAATGTGTACAAGTTATTGTATGAAAAATATATCTTGATATATATATTTGTGTTTACGGTGAAAATGACAGTTTTGTAAACAAATAATCCAAGAACAATATGGGGACTGGATTAAGTTCTCTTTGGGTTCTTTTAAGTGTGTTGTTAATGTGATGCTCAAATTAACGGCGTAAAAAGAATATTAAGCAATAATAGAGAAGAGTAAACGTGCAGAATTGAATCAAACATAGAGGTTCTTTACAGAAAAGTTCAAAATAGGAAACAAATTGCAAAAATAAAATAAGCAACAATCTGGAATTAAAATACAGAAAGGTAAATGTGCAGGAATGTAAAGGTGCGTGAATGTAAACGTACGACTCCTCACAACAGCGGACAGCGGTCACCGTGAGTCTTCTTGTAGCTGGTGTTTGGTGCGGTGCAGGATTTCAGCGTGCAGAGAGTTTTAGGTGCAGTGTCTGGATGTAAAAAGTCTTCTTTCGTAAAATGACACTTTGGGATATTTATAGGCAGGAGATCACCACTGTTCTCCTCCTTTTGCAGGCACTTCTTAGTAACTGCCTTCAACTGTTATGTCCATTATCCACGATTGCTTGTGATCGTGCTGTCGATGACTGCTGGTAACCGTTATCACCCACGATCTTTTCTTTGCATAGTTGAACCTTTGCCCAATGTTAGTAACTGCTTTTGAACTTAACCTTTCAAGTCAATTTTTCATCTTTCAAGTTGTTCTGGGAGGGTCTTAGGAGGCTTATTTAGTTTATGACCTTAGAATAATTTCTCATTGCCTTCTCTTTTCGATTAATTCTAGGGTTTTGAGAGCTTGTCTTGATCTCGTGGACTTAGAATATTTTCTTTACTCATTCCTATTTTTCGAGAAATTCTAGAGGGAATCTGGAGCTCAACCAAGTTTGTAGACTTAGAATATTTCCTGACCATTTCCTGTTTTTCGAGCAATTTTGGGAGTCAGATACTTGGAAACTCCTCAAAACTCCTCGAAAAGGTCATCAGTTTTGTGGACTTAGAATATTTTCTGACCATTTCCTGTTTTTCGAGCAGTTTTGGGTATCAGAGACTTGGAAATCCCTCAGAACTCCTCGAAAAGGGCAGTTTTAGAGAAAAATCAATGAAGTGACAAAAACCTCTAAAATAGCTCGAAATGTGTCCTTTTTGTTATGAAATAAAAAAGTCTTGACCAACTTTCCAATACTTCTTAAGTTTAGACCTATTTTTAGACTCTTTCCTGACCCTTAAAATTTTATTGAAATATAGCTTCCTTCAACATGGTTTTTTAACTTAGAAATTTTTTTAAATGCTTATTTGTTAACATAATAGTAGTGAACCATTATTGTCATCCATTTTAATAACATTTTTTGTTACCAGTAATGATTTTAAAACCGGACTGATCATTATAGAATATCAATTTGGATGAAATTTTCTACGAACTGAAATACGTCCAGAACGAATGTAGGAAAAAAAACATGAAAAATCTTCCAGGTCAAGCAACCAAAGACACGAGCATCCTAACCCAAGCGCATACGCCCAAAAAAAGTGCACTATCAAAACACTTAAACTCTAACTAGAGAGAGACCTGGATGGGGGAATGCAACGCAAAGCCCATCTCATAGCTAATTTTATTGCTATAACATAACTAGAAAAGCAACCTGTACAAGCACGGGTTAAATTAAAGAATACTTCAAAGGTAAATTCTAAAAATATAATTATTAATTCAGAAATTAACAGCCAAAATTTTAACAACTTCAAAGTTTATTATAAACGTACTTGTATCTTATTATAATATCAATTATTGATATTTTACTTAACTATTATAGATATACTTTACCGTCAAATGTGTATCTCTTCATTTGAAGTACAAAATTAGAAAAATCAAATTTCAGTGTGAAACAAAAGAAAGCTGCGAGTATTTATTTTGGACAGTTCTATATCTATATTAATGCTAGATTAAGATCACGAGACTACGAACTTCGACGACCATTGCCCCCCTCAGCTATCTTCGCAAGAGCAAAAAGAAAATAAAAGGGGGAACAGCTACATGAAGTTGATTTTTCCCGTACGTCCTTTATCTGAAAATTGGTAAATTTTGAGGAGGGAATAGCACCTATTTGTGGCCTGGTTAATGGTGGTCCTTTACTATTTTGCTACGAACAGAACAGACACAGAAGCTAATACCTCGTTACCACATGTGATCAATATAAAAACAAAAGACAAATATTATGGCTTGCATACAAAACAGAGAAGCCATTGAACAACTGATTCTTTGTCTAGTTGAAGGGATCCAAATAATCCCCATGATCACAAATTACACGAGCGCCTAGAAAGCAAAGGCCTAAATTCTAAGCGGCGTACAACCAAGAATAGTACCACGACACCTTGTCATTGGAGCTGCCTGGCGCCATGTTGGTCTCTCGCTCCCAAGAGTGAGAACATCAACATCAGATAATGGCTTAATGTCCCAATTCCATCTATCAGGGCCAATAAAGCCTCCAATCACGTATAACTCATCACCTAGTCCAATCATCGCAAATCCAATTCTCCTTCGAAACTCTGATGCTGAACCTACAAACTTTCTTGCTTCTTTGTCTTGCTTGATGATAAATCCATGGCTCATCACATAAAGTGCATCCTGGACAACTGCCATTGGACCTTGGAGCCACGCACATTCCTCAACGATCCACCCAGGCCCTGCGTTGTCTAAAACTTGCACTGTTGACATATCCTTGTGCAGTACATGCACCTTTCCACCAATCACTACTCCTGAACAGGCTGAATTATGAGTGCGATGAAGATCAGGCATTGGAATCCAAACATCCTTCTCAGGATCATACACTTCTGCTTGAGATATTGATTTTCTGCAGCTAGTGAAGCCCCCAGCAACAACAATTTTCCCATTTAAAACACAGCATGCAAACATAGAACGGGGAACTAGCATTGAAGCCCGAGGGGCCCACTGTCTGACTACAGGGTCATAGGACCAAACTTCATCCGTTGCAAAACAACCATCTTGGTCCCCAGTCAAAGGATCAACAGCATCACTTCCACCACCAATCACAAACAACTTTCCAGCAGTGGAAACTGCACCAAAGTGAGAAAGGTGCCTGATCTTTGAGGGAAGAACAGGAAGTGTGATCCAGAGATCTCGCATAGGGTCATACAGCTGCCATAGGTTCTCTGGATCAAAAGCACAGACACATAACAGATCTTCAGTTGAACCAACCTCCTGCCGAGCTTTAAATAATTCAGGGCTACGAATAGCTGCTTGCCAAGAACGAGACACAAGCTCTAACTTTGGGTGGAGGTAGAAGGGAACCCGTGCAAGGCACCTAATTGCAACAGCATCAGGAAGTCCTTCAATCAGTCCAGACATTACGAATTTACAACTACTATTTCATATATTTCTGATAACTCTCCGCCAATGAGTTTCTGCTATATAGAAGGTGCACCTGCAATCACAATATTTATCCAATAAGGTATGCCAACATTGTGATACTTCAGAAATTCAAAGTCAATGTTAGAAGCAGTACTAATTTGAAATACATGGTCGCTAGGATGGCACATATAAAGTTGGCACGAAAAATTGTTGTCTACAAAACATGTTAGATTTTCTTTGCAACATCAGCAAGAATAACAACAAAAGAAGTGAAGTTGAATATAATTTTGACAATATTGGATCCCTTTATGAGTGATTTTGTTATTTAACTTCTATGATTCAGAACTTGAGAAACTAACAAAAATATTAGGGAATATAGGAATCAGATGTAAAAAAATATATTCAATTTTATTTCTATTCATCATGATGGTAAATATGGTAAATAGAAACTAGTACGTCATACATAGAGACACATACTGACCCATAGGATTTCAAACCAGTGGTCCCTCCCTCTACCTAATGGTAGAAGTCATGTTGACAATGCAGACACTAGCACATAATAGTTTCTTTCATAAGTCAACCAAAGACAAGCTGATTGTTGAAGATGAAGCCAAAAGTGCCTTCTGAACAATCTCACATTTTCACCCACATAGCCCCAGCGATTGTCCCATGTTCTCTACATCATGAGTTTGCATTTAATCTACCTTCTCCATCCCATTGCAAAATTGAGACTGCATATTACCTATAGAAAGTCTACAGCTTTCAACCTCACCCCCTCTGAAAACTTAAATCAACCACTAGAATTAATTGCTTGATTGCTCTCATAAAACTATAACTACTCACACAAACCATGCCTGGTTATCAAAGTTTAACTCAAATAGACACACCTACAATTATGGACCTTGGCTCATCTTACTCTATAGACTATATGGCAGGATAAAAATAAGGATTTATAAAGGACACAGGAAGCACAAGAGTGCAACTCAGTATTTGTTGATTCCACGTATAAAGGACACAAGAAGGAAAAGGGATTACCTTCAAATAAATTTGCCCATCCCTTCACTCAACACATTCTCAAGTTTTACTATCAAAACCAATTTTCAATATAAGTACAGGAATTGTAGAATTCAATAGATGTTATCATGGTTAATCAACCAGCAGAACCTATTTCTCAAATCATGCCCAAATACAGACTTGCACTTTTAATGTTTTACATATTTCTCTTTGTTTACAGCGGGGGATTGCCTCTTGACATATGTGAGGCCTTGGATGAGTTATAAGTTATAAACATAATAAAGCAGCTGCATTCCATGCCTGGACCTTTTATTAAAAGTTACGTGGAACTTCCCTATGTTTTAACTTTAGCTTTTCACAGCTCTGTTGCATGATTTCAAAACTATAGCAAAATGCATACTGAAGAGTTATTAAATAGTAAACTCCCAAACTAAATGTCCAGTCCCGATTGTAGGGCAACAAAAAGCACAAGCTAGTTCAAAATTAGTCAATGAAATAACAATATCAGAGACACCTAATTCATCGAAATTGTAAAAGGTTCATGCACTGGACTCCTTTTCTTATCAAGCACAAATAGAGCAAAATGCTTCTTTGTCATTTGAGAAAACCATGAACGACTTATATTGAACCTTTGAACGTAGATGTTCCCAAGCAAAAACAAAGGTAAAAGCAATATTGATCTGTCAAAGGACAAATAAATTCCATTTCCAATTACATACTACAGCAAACCTATGTAAAAGAGCTACATGAAAAAACAATACCCATGGCAGGGAGAACCCAAAGCATCACCAATAAAAAACAAAGAATGCAAAGGGAAGCAAAAAAAAATGACCATCTTTTGAACAAAATGCGATGCAATGCTTTCATAATAGGTTCAACATGGATTAATAACCGAAGAACAATACAAGCTCCGAAATTCAGTGAATGATCTCACAGCAATGAACTGAAATTTCCAGAAAATGTCTTGACTACAAAAAGGCCCTACTCAGTTCAACGAAGAATTATGTAACGAACAAGGTTAAACGGGAAAAACAAAGAGACTCGTAACCAGTGACGTTGTTTTGGATTCACGAACCACTTAACGCACAAGACAACAGAACATAGCTCTCAAAATTCAAATTGGGATTCCAGCCCTAAAATTTTTCAGCACCGGAAAGAAAAAAGAAAAAAACGAAATAGCAGTGTATCAAGTACGAGAATGGTGACAGAGTCGTAAAGTGGAAATTGGAGATGACAGAGCAAATGGTACCGGATCAACTCGAAATAGAACCAAAATTAACGCAAATTAAGCACCATCCCTCGCTCAAGATTCCAATTATAAAAATCAAGGGTAGCAGAGAGATACAGGAGAAGGTGGATTTACCTGGAAGCGAAGAAGAAATGGAATCGAAGAGATTGTGGAAGGGCGAGAAAGAAAAGGAAAGGAATTGGGTAAGGAAAGGTCACGCTGAAGGGTGAATGTGAATGCGAATGTGAAGGAATGCTGGGCGTTTGTGTTTGCGTTGCGTTACTTGCTCTCCCCTAAGGTTTTGTTGTTTCGAAAAATGCAAACCCAATATGTTATTGGTATCTATTTCTGAAGATTAGGTTAGAGTTTGATTCATGAAAATTGAAAATAATAATAAGAATAACTCTTAATGTAAATCCTATATAAATAAAGTAAAGGGCTTAATTCAAATTGGTTTGGCTTGTTCCGTTTAATTTTGGCTTTGCCCTTACTTGCGTTGCGTTGCGTTGCGTTGCGTGCCCCACCTCACTACGGCGAATAGAATACCCTCTCCGCATATTCTAATTCCTTTTCATTTCCCTTCCCGTACACCTTCTGGAATCCCCAGTTTCTTTTTATTTTATTTTAATTTGGCTTATACTTAAGTGCCACTGTTCTCTTTTGTTCTTTTCCGTGCTTCAAATTATCATGTTATATTCCAATTCACGTTAGGTTGACATGCCAATTGCGCGTGGACGAGAAAATTTTACATTAAACAAAAAATAAAGACGACTCCCTAACAACGACATTTTCCCTCAGCAGATGTCTTATCCATAGCTGGCTACGTTCATTACGATATTGACTCTTCATTTCGTACGAACTAGGGAATCAATCTACTTTTTTTTTAAATGAGTTTAGTTTTAATTTATAAATAATTACAAATAGAACACACAAAGTATTATAAAATCCTTTTTATTTTATTTAATTAACTTTATTTATATATTTTTTATAAATGTGTTTAAATAAATGATACAGTACATATTTTTTATATTTTTAAATTATTAAATAAATTTTAAAATAAAATATTTAACTTAAATAATTGAAAAACTATAAAGATCAGATAAAAAGCAATTAGAGTTAGAAGACCAAAATAATAATTAAGTTAAAATGTGCAAACTAAAAGTGTAATTAAATCTAAAAAATATCACACAAATATTTTCTTACTTTTAAAATTTAAATATATAATATTCTATAACTTGTTAATCAATTTTTTTTTCTTTTGCAATGTGCTTTCTAGTCGGTAGTTTTCATTAATCTTAGTAGTCATTATAATTTATCAAGTATTTAAAGAAAAACATTAAGTATCAATTAAATTACGCAAATAAGTTAGGTTTATATTAACCAGTTTAAGTGTGTAAACTTCAAAGTTTACTCAAATAAAAAGGCCTGATTTTTTTTTCTTATAATTTTATTTGCGTACAATTTCGGTCCTTATTAGTTAATTAATTTGTTCTACTTTTAAATTTTAAAAGATCGAGCTCTTAATTAAATTTCTTCTACCTAAAATTCTCGTATTTTAAGTTGCACTTAAAAAAAAACTATAAATCCAGCTGATTAAATTATCTTCTAAACAAAATACACTAATCTAAATATCAAATTTCACAAAAAAATTTAATTTTTTTTTCAAACAACAATATCATATGTTATAAAATATTTTAAATTTTATTAAGTCCGTCCTAAATTTATTATTTTTAATTTTTTAAACAATTATTTTATGTTTCAATTCCATAATATATGTCACCAAAAATTAAATTTAAAAATAAATTTGAGATTTTAAGTAAAAAAAAAAAGTTAACGGAGAAGCCAAGTTTGCATAATTTTAAAATGAAAATAATTCTAAATAGATATTTTAGATTTTATAGGTCAAATAATTTAGTGCTCAAAATTTTAGAATACCTTCCATAGTTCTTAAAAATAATGTCCATCCTTTAGATTAGTAGTTTAAGGCATTTATCATTATTGAACAATGGCAAAAACTAAATTATGATATTAAGTGACAGCTAAGACGGCAATATACACAAAATAATGTCATTAAGGATTTAACTAGGATTAAGTTTGAATTTTGGGTTAATTTTTAACTTGTAATCTTCAATTCTTCTACCACATCTTTTATTATTATTATTATTATTATTATTATTATTATTATTATTATTATTATTATTCATTTTGTTTTTCTTCTTTTTACATTATTGAAGTCAAACTTTCAATGACGTTATTTTGTTTGTGTTAACAATTTTATGTCATTTAATATAATAACTTAGTATTTTGTTACTATTTAATAATGTAATTTTATTTCACTGCTAATTTAATGGATGAATGTTTTTAGAGACTATTAAAGATATTTTTAAATTTATCAAATTAAATTAATGGTCTTAGTTTATTTTCTTGAGATTCAGAATTAGGTTTCAGTATTAACTATAGATTAATTTTTTATTTCATTAAAAATTATTGAAATCTTGGAAAAATATTAATTCCTTAATTTACTTTTGAAATATATAAACGTTGAACCTCAATAAACCCAACTAAATCCATAAAAAAAATCCTTCAGCAATGAAATTTAAAAATCTACCTTCATGTCAAATTCATATGTTAATTTTTTTAATTAAGGTATAGATTACAAGATTAATGGAAAAATCGTCAACTTAATAAAATATCAAGAACAAATAATAAAATCTAAATATCATTAATAAAAACTTAGAAAATCAAGGCACAATCTAAACAAGTAATAAATCAAACTTCATTAATATCTCAGCTGAAGGAAACAAAGAAAAATAAAAGAGAGGTTACTCTCCGTTAATGTTATTTAAACCCTTAAATATTCACGGCAAATAATCCCTTTAATGATTACCATTTGTTACATTTTAACTCAAATGCCCTTTTATTTTAGTGACTTTTTTGCTCTAAGCCAAGACGCTGCTATTTATTATCATATGCATCAGTATTCAACATCATGAAATTGTGATATGATTATCATATGCATAACGCTATAAAGTCAAAACTATAAATTAATACCACGACATCCAAGTGTGCTAGCAGGTGCTAAAGTTAGGTACACAGATTGAGGATTTGATATTCCAAAAATCACTATTGAGTTTTCATAAAATTAACTTTGATGTTCCAGCTCCTCCCATTTCTTTGGCACTAACTTCCCTAAACCTTGAAAGAACAAATTCAAATCACAACATTTACATCATTATTAAAATCATCAACATTAACAAAATAACTAGAAAATAAAAACTTAAAGAATACACTTCCAACATACAAAAGAACTAACGAAAAACATTATTAAAATATATTTTTTAGACTTGAAAAATCATTTTTTAAAAGTCTCAAATGAAAATCGACCAAAATATTTAGATGATCAACTACAAGTATTGACATGGAACATACGTGACTAATTCAAAGAAGATATATGAATTTTATGTGTTTAATTGGGGATAATATGAAGTTTTTATCAAAAATCGAAAAAAAAAAAACATAGTTTTTGTCTTGCAATTATTCAGAATTATACACACATCTATATTTGCTTCCACAAATTCGGTAACTAGGATTTTCTAGTTCTAATATCCTAATAACACTCTAAACTATTTTTAATTTGAAGTCAATATTTGTTGTTAAGAATTTAAGTAATTTTTTTTTTTTTTAAGTTAAGTAATGTCAAACTTTAGAATATAACACAAAAAAAAAATGTACAAAAATAGAAATGAAGATAAAATTGAAATTTTGGTAAGAGGTCAAGTAACTTTAAAATAATTTCAAGGTGTGTTTGTAAAAACTAATAAAAAATTTTTATAACTGTTGGAACTTTTACTTTAAACACAACAAGTATATCAAGTCTGTTGCAAATAATAATCGATAGAGTACTAGAATATATCGTCTTTAGAAAGTAATTCAAAATGTATTAATTGTTAAGATAAAAATTAATTGAGCTTATATACAATAAAATTGATTTATGATTTTTCATAAAATTTTAAGTAACAATTACAATGTAAAACGATAATGTAAAATATAGTAAAATTCAAATTAAAGAAATTAGGATTGAATTTCGTCTATCTTTCTCTCTGTATTCTAGTAATTCAACGATAAATATAGCAACTATCTCCAATGAATTTGATGTAAAATACAAAAATAACATATTTCAATTTCTTAAACTACATTTCTAAGATAATTTCTTAAATGTTGATTTCTCAAACAATTAACAAATTATCCAACATTAAAATCAGGATTTAAAAGCAATCAATAACTTGAAATCTATTCCTAGAGTAACCAGTTATTGAGTAATCTCAATCAAATCTAAATCTAAGTAATACTTTTCCAAATATAACTCAAATATGAGCTCAAGAAACTATCAAATAGATAGATTCAAACATTGACACGAATTGAAATCACCAAATCAATAAAAATGAAGAAGAAATAACTATATTTATATATATTACTGAGAATACATTAAGTTAAAAAATTTACATTCAATCTCATGCAAATTCTAGTTGCTCATTGCAACCATAGGAACAAGAAATGAGATACAAATAAAGTAGAACATTAAAACTTGAGCATTCCTACTCTTTTCCTTTGCTCTGCTTTGCGCTACTCTCTCTCTTCCTAAAATTCAAATGGAACAGTAGTCTCTTTAAAAATATAAAAGTTACTTTTTATATTGATTTGCACGAACTTTTCTCGCTACAGCGAGGAAGTGTCGCTGTAGCAAGACATGAAGATTAAAATTAGATAATTTTGTTTGTCTTTCACTATAATGATATTTCTTGCTACAACGACATAAGAAAATCTCGTTACACATTCTCGCTGTAACAAGAGGAACACAAAATCACCCTCTTCAAACTTAAACATTCTCTTTGCAGCGAGGGTATCTCACTACAACGAGAAACTTCCAACAACTAACTTTTTCTGCAACTTCATGCTTTATATATTCTTTTTTTCTTTGACTTTGAGTGATGTTTCTCCTTTGATTTCAACTACAAAATAGATAAAAAAAAAAGGAATCAAAACACTACAATTCTATTTTTTTTTTCTGAAATATACAAGTAATTGTAAAAGTTTCAAGTTTAAAAAAAATTTAACAAAATAATCTAAATTTTTAACATGAAAAGTGCTCAAGTCACCATCTCAAATCACTTATTTTATATATTTATCAATAACTTATAATTTATGTCAATAAATTTTAGAGTTTTGTTAATCTAGAAATAAGCAGCTAATAATAGTAAAATTTTATTAAAGAAAAAGTATTTATTATATTTTTATAACTTCAATACAATAATCGTATACTTTTATACAATAACCGTGTACTTTTGTTATAAAATTTTTTATTTGTGGATATTTAAATTCAGTTAAGGTTAACAAAACTCTAACTTTTATAATAAAGTTCATGGTATAAATATTTTATGTAATAAAAGCTTTATGAAATTGTTACTCAAACTAGCGTACTCTTGTCCATACAAAATTAACTTTCTATCAAATATTACTATTTAGTATTTACACTTTATTATGTTAGAAATGTACAAGTATCCCTCTCCAAACTTAAGTTACTTTATCTTTGTTAATGTAGCGGTGTTTGTAGGTTTTTAATTTTTACTTTTCTATTCGTTCATTTATTCAATTATGTTAAAACACACCTTATATGCATTAATTTATACATAGAACGAAATACATTTTCTTTGAAAAAAAAAAAAGGTATATAAACGCACCAAAAGTATGTTTAGTGTCCAAATTATAAATGTCGGTCTAATAAAATCAAATGAATTAAAGCAGTTACTTGTGAAAACTTTTCTCAAATTTAAACCTAACTCTTAAGTTTTTTTCTATTTTAATACTCAGTAAAGTATTGCCTTTGGAATCAAATTTCCCAATTTTACATAAGATCTAAACTATAACTTGAACAAATTACAACCCATAGCATCCAGAATTTAGAATTCTCATGTTGTTATATTATATGAGTATCTTGAAAAGAGAAGAACATAATGTTAATTCAATAAAGATCTACAGGACTCAACAATTAAATTTAATAAAAAGTATGTCTTTATCTTTTAAATATAATCACACCATATTATTTAAGAACGTATTAAAATCGCAACACCCTATAATCTCCGGTTTTGTTCATCCCGCTAAACATAATTAGGCATACCTAACTCATTCTAATCTGACCTTTATCTAATGTGACTTGAATATCACGATTTCTAAATTTTGTTACACTAGTGATAACTTGGCTAGAATTGATGAGTCACGGAGCACTCACTAGCCAACACAAATGCGCAGATAATGAAGTGAATAAAGAAATTAGAAACTGATGTATTGCTTAACCTATAAAGATTTTAAAGCATAAGATGAGATCATGACGTTTCGCTCTTTCTTGCTTATCAAATTCAATCACTCCTGTTTCAGTTAATTTCTTATAACCTTCATGATTCACCAACTCTAGGTTCACATTGAAGATTCGGAGTTGTTTCTTTAGATACACTGAGATTTAGTTTACAGTGTGTTAGATCATGATTTTTTTTTGGAACCTTGCGAACTTGAAATTTTCATATATATGATCATATCTAATATCTATTTCATTAAGTGGACATCCACTTTTTAATGGTTGCAGCAGCTTAGCTAGAAATCATAGTTTATATATGCGAGAGGTATTTATCTATCTTGAAATACGACAATTCTGATTTCTGTTTTTGGTTCTGTGCGGAGTATTCTATAAAGCCACTTGTTTGACCCGAAATTCCGCACACTCCAAACTTATAAAATACAATCTCTTATTCTTTCATTGTAAATGTAAGACTCTTTTAACTATGAGGAATTGAAAAGTATAGGTAATTTTATAATAACATTAAATTTATCAAGATTCATTGTCATAATTTATTTTACTTAATTAATTATTTTGTCTTACTAAAGATATTTATGTAAATAATTAATACAAATAATAACTTGTAAGGAATTTTATAAAAGAATCATGACAAATTCTTCAAAACGATCTTAAATTATGTCGATAATCAAAACTAATGTGATATCAAGGCACAAACCACAGACATAATTAAAAGCATAGTAGAAGAAATACAAATCGGCATCAACTATATAGGGGAAATCCTAACATGGTTAAAGGAAAGAGGAAACTAGTGGGTATGCTCAGAGCAGTTGAATTCACATAATACTGATAGTGTTTTTAGAAGGAGTTATATTATTAATACACATTCTTTCTAAAATAATTTTCTATTAGCTCTTTTTTTACTCTCTCTCAATCTATCTCTTCATCACATTTCTCATGTGATCCCACGTAATACTGATAATGTTTCTAGAAATAGTTATAAAATTAAAATTTCTCTTACAAATGTGCAACGTCGCAGTCTAGGTGGCGGTCTTGAATGAGAAAGTCAAAGTCGTAGCAAAGAGAAATAATAGAAGCAAAGAACAAGGCAACGTAGTGGAACTTGAATTTTCATGATATGAACCACCGACACTTCTACTGCCTCCGGTCGTTGATGAATAGGTATTGGATCCAATCCCTGTACCAAAAAACCATCAAATTCACTAACATGCTAAAACTTTACCTTTTCTGTTTCTTTTCTACAGGACTAGTCATAATTAAACAGTGCAACTGAAAGAAACAGGAACCAAATTGCACCCATTTTTCTGGAGTTGAAATTGTCAGTATAATATGCAATAACTTTGGCATAAATTCTTGGGCATCATGGGGGTAAAGAAAAACAATTATTTCTTTTAAAATTAAGCTGACCAAAAATGTTGTTAGTGTGTTACACAAAAATACATTTTTCACTCACCCCAAATTGCTGAAAAATGGGTCACTGTCACATTTATTACTAATTCTTACTCGAAAGTACAATTTTTAACGTGACACACCTCAAACTGCATAAATGTTTTTGATAAAATCAGTTAAGAATTTCTCTTAAAAATGGAATCCTCTCATGTTGATATGTAACATGATATGGTTTGGAGAGAAAAAGATATAATTTTTATCAAATACAGACCGACCCACCTTGATTGATCCTAGGTTGTACTAATTAAAATTTATTAAGATTGTATATTTCTCTCTTTGACACGACCAAATCATGTTACTTATCAACATGAGAGGATTCAAATTCATTTCTCTTTGTTTGGTACCTGAAGGGGAATTTGGAATGTTGGAAACAGAAACACCTGATGAGGAAGAAGCTGAGCCTGAAATCATACATGATCTCAGTTACATATTTCATTATAAAATATTTTCAGGAACAAATTTAACTCATACCACTGCAGGTGCTAATAGGTGGTGTTTGAACGTTGCAAGCACTAGGAAGTAGCAAGGCCTTAGTCTGATTGATGTTGAGACTGGCAGCAATGGATGAGGCACCACTGTTAACAACCTCACATAGACAAAGTGGCTGTGTTCTCACCACAAAGCCAAGTTGAGAACAGCAAACAGATGAAGGGGTAGAGGCATTTCCTGTTATGTAGTCAAGGCAAGGAGAAAGGCTTAAGAGCACATTGGTGCAACTTGATTCGGATTGAGCCAATGTGGCTCCCAAAAGAGCCACCACAAGGGACATGCTCAACAGCATTTCAATCCCTCTTCTGGGTGCCATTGGATGAAGCTATTGCTGTCAGATATTCCCCCAACGATCACATGCCAATATTTAAGTGCTGAATTAATGGGTTTCTTTGGATTTTGGAGGTGGAAAAGTCACAAAAGAATGGCTTATAGCGACAAAAAGAAGTGGCAGCTAGCTTGCTTAAGCAGCAGGTGAACATCTTTTTTTTGCTTTACTTACATATGCAACAGATTCTTTGTCAATAAAGTTAGCCTTATGTGTCCTTCTATGTTTCTTATCTTTCCTGCGTTGCTAAATTGATATGCCCCTAGCGCATGAGTAATATTGCGGGTATTAAAAGCACCAAATGTATCATCTTTTCATAATGACTTTACTTTTGAGAATGATTTGTGTGCTAGCTATGCAGTATGTTTCATGCTTTTGGTGCAATAATTATGATGCATAATGGAGAGGGCTACTTAAAGGGAGTTAAAATTTAACTCATTGAATAATAACAGTAACCAATGCTTAACAGAGAAGGCAGCTTCTAGGCATGCCCATTGAAACATGGGATACTTTTTCTAACAGCTTTTCGATTTTTCTATTTCCACAATATGCACCGATGATCACGCCGAAGATTAGAAATAAAAGATTAATAAATAAAATGTTTAGTAGTATTAGTCCCTGACATATCCACAATGTGCCTTGACAATTTGACACCTCTATATTAACATAGGGGATTTGCACCAGATTAAATAGACACACAAACATGTTCCAATAGGTGACTAAAGTTGTTTGGAAAATTTGATTGCACTTTTCAATTGCTCCTGTAATTTTAGCAGATGTAAATTTCTTGGGATAGAAACGAGACACAAGACGTTAACTCTTAAACTACTACCAAGCTTGTTAACCATTATATTTTTTTTCACTCATTTTCTCTTACATTTATTTTTCATCCACTCCTTTTTTTTATCTTGTTTTTGCATGGCATAATCAATCACTTCTCCTCCCCACACCCCCTTTTTATCTCTCCATTCCTTCCACCCACTCTACACCTAAAAAATGGGTGTCTAGTATCTTTCCCAAGCTTGTTGGATGAATTAGGTCCTTATAATAAGACCAAATATCCACAAACTACTCAGAGATTATTCGTGCATGATTGCAATTAGCATCTACTATCAATTGGAATTTCATTTCGAATAACATTATCAACTTTCAAAAATATGAAAAGCTCAATTCTAGCCAACCATACCAAATTGCTAGTTTGTAAAAATAACTGCGGTAATTGACTGAAATATTCTTCCACTGGAAATGTTAGTCAAATTAGTTGAACTCCTTGATCATATTCAAATCTACCTGTTCTCTTCTCCAAAATATTGTAGAAAACCAATGTAGTATAAAAACCATTCCTTTTCTTTAGTTTAATCCAACATAGAATATCCCATTACACATCAATCTTCTTCCATTTAAGATTGATCCTCCTACCCCTCATGGAGCAGTTCATGAGTGCTTTTCAAATAAGAATGATGCTAGCAACCCTTATAGTCAGTTCAGTAAATTTGGTTGATGGGCAGGTTAGTACCCCTTGCACAACCTCAATGATGAGCAGTTTCACACCATGCGCCAACATCATTACAGGAAGCACCAATAAAGTTTCAATGCCATCAACTACGTGTTGTGATTCATTAAGGTCTTTGATGAGCACTAACATGGATTGTGCTTGCATGGTAATATCAGCCAATGCTCCGTTTTTCCAACAACCCATTAGCCAAGCTCTTACCCTCTCCCTCTCACGAGCATGCAACATTAATGGACTTCCTTTACAGTGCAAAGGTGCACATTCAATTCAGTCTAAATATTTATACTTTTTGACAAACTTCCATTTTTCCTCTTTAGTTTTCCCATAAACCAATTAGATTTCTAATACTATTTTTTATTGTACTTTGCAGCTTCTGGTTCTCCTTTACCTGCTCCGGGTATTGATTGTTCAACTACATTTATGTTTGCAATCGCAGTATATTTTACTGATACTTTTGATTTTCTTTTTCTTTTTTTAAGAATCTCATAAACAATTTTTCTTATGATCGATTTTTATTTTTGTTCGATGTGATCAAGTTTTTTTTGTTTAAAATTTTTGCCCTTTTATTTTTGTCCACCATAAGAAAAATGCTAAGACCAGATTTTTATTGGCAGGCCCTGCAGTTCTTGGACGAAACGGCCCGCCTCTCCCTTCAATTGCTGTATCTCCCTTAAGCCCACAAGGTAATTAAGTAATTGTCCAATATTTTCATATTGCTTTTAAAGAAAAACAAACTACTAAATTTGTTTTTAGAATAATTTAAATTCTTATTTTTAAAAAAATATATTAAAAATTTTAAAAGTAATATTTTCAAGTAAAATTTTTTTTCATGAAAAATCTGAAATAAAAGGACTTGAAAATATTAATTTTTCTTTTTCTTTACACTCCTTCCAGTTCTTTTAAAATAAATAATTATTAATATTTTTTTAATCATAAAAAATTAAAACTTATTTCTAGATGTATTAATTATTAAATCTTTTTATACTTACATTATTACAAAATTTATGTTAACAAAATATTCATCTATTATTCATTTAAATAAATAGATTCAATTATTTTATATTTAACTCACCGATTTAGTTATTTAATATTATAGATATTTTAAAAATAGAATAAAAAATTATAACATATAATTATCTTTTATTGATCTTAATAAATTATTTATTCATTTTAAAAAATGACAAAAAAAGTAATTCATGCATCAATGCAATCATTGACGGCAAGACACATAAAATGTTTGAATTTTTAATTGTTTATTTGTACCTATTTTTTAAAATGTTTGGAATTTCTCTAAAGCTAGTTCAAATCCAAAATTTAGATTATTGCTAAATTTGATGTGGATAACTTTGAAAAAATAACGAGACATTGACGTAATCTTGAGCAGTTTCAAAAATCATGGCTCTGAGCGGAGCACAGAGAAATGAGAATTTGCAATTAGGAGCGGCACCAGCGGAAGCAGAAGCAGAAGCAGAAACTAGAGATCCAGAAATCCACCCAGTTTTGACTCTTCCATCTTATTCATCTTCTGTTTCCCCCTCTCTTCATGCATTTGTACTCCGTACCAATAATGTTTTTACCTATTTATTAGTAATATTAGCAATATATTAGTAATACGGTTTGTAATACAACTTTTATTCTTGATTAATATTTATTAAAAATTATAAAAAAACATGTATATTTTACTTTTTTCTATTGAAAATTTAATATTTTTTTAATATTTTTTTAGTTTTAATAAATTTCAATAATAATAAAAAATATATTAAAAATATGTGTTATAAAGTGTATTGCTAACTTTTTTTTTAGTAACATATCTAGTTTTACAAAATTCATTTCAGTAAATTATATCTTTAATGTTTAAATGTAATTTAATATAATTTTATTAAATTTTTAAACACTAAATTATTAATGTTTTATTCATTCTTTCTCACTACACACCTTAATAGTATCTTTTAAAGTGATGTATTATATAATTATAAAAAAAAAAAGTGATAGAGTATATCCTCTTAATTTTATATTATATGTATCTTTGATTAATTTTTTTCAGAATATTTATTATTTTTAAAATTAAAAATAATTATTTTCAATATTTTTTACATTTATTAATATCTAACCTAAATACTTAAATAAACTAATAACTATATTGCAACTGTTTTCATAAAAAAAACCAGTTTAGTTAAAAAAAACAAAAGGGTCAATTTTATCGTAATAAGTCGTGTAATTAATAATTTTCTAAAAAAAATTGAACGTAAGATGCTACCGAAGTTATTATAATGGATATTTGGTGAGAATCACCCCTAATAAATAAAAGTGTTATTTACGCAAAGTTAATATCTTATTAATTGATTTTAAAAAATAGAAAGTACCAAATTAACATCTAAAATAAAATAGAGAAAGTATCTTCTCAGAATATCGAATAAAAATTTCTTAATAATTAATAGAAACATTAAATTGTAATTAAAATATACTAGCAACGCAAATATTTAATATATTGGCATGTAATTATAAATTGTCACTTTGGCAAAAATTATAGATTTCTATACAAATTAATTTAAAATTTATATTTATTGTGTATTTTAATTAATTGATAATATAAAATATTTTACATTTATAATGCATCAAAATTAAACTCTAAAAAATATTTTAAAGATACTTGACAAATAATTTAAATTATGATTAAAGTGATAAATTTCTAATTAAAAAAACACTTATTACAATTGTGTAACTTTACAATAATAAATATTTTTAGTAAAAGTATTATTTTTAAATATTGAAACTGAAACTTAAATATTAATATTAACAAAATCATTAAAAATTATTCAATTTGATAAACTCACGTTAAAAAATGTCAAATTCGTCGAAATATTCTTTTTAACTAAACTATAATTTGATTTTCAAATTATTATATTAAAAATTGCTTAAAATACACCCCTGAACTAGTGCCAGTCAGTTGTCACTAAAAAATTCATGTAATTTAAAAAATAAAAATTGAATTACAATATATATATATATATATATATATATATATATATATATATAATATCAATTACACTGCAGTAGACTTTATACTATTATATCAACTATTTGCATATAAAAATAATCATTTTAAAATAGTTGTATAATTTAAACAACTAAAAAAAATATATATCAATCCTTTTAAATTTGATAGTATAAAAATATTTATACCATTAGCAAAAAGAAATATTTATACCGATAATATATTAAATAAAATTACAAAATTATTTTAAACAAGGTTTTTTTTAACATTTTAAACAATGTTTAAATCTTACAACTTATAGAAAGCACTCGGCGAGGAAGAACTTACAATCAATATAGTAGAAAATTGCAAAATTTTAAAATTTTAAAAAAATTATTAGATGATTGAGAAATTAAAATTTATTAAAAATAATAAATTTATTTTTTAAAGTAATTTCATACCAGTATATTACACAACACTAAATATACTATAACTATGTGTAAATTCTTATAATGCATAAAATATTTGAAGAGCTCATAAAGCGTCAACTTTATTTGTTTGAGAAAATTAATTTGCAAAAAATAAATATTTTAAAAGAGATATATATTATTTTACAACAAATTTGCACAACTCTTTTTACTAATTTCTTATTGTATTTTTCTATCACATCTCTTATTTTATTTTAAAAATTCATCTTCTTATTTTTATTTTCATATAAAAATATATAAATTAATATATAAACATATATTTTGTTTTTAATATTTGCAGAACATAAAATACATATAACTATAAATATATTATTATAGAATTTTAATTAAATACATCAATAACAAATAAAAATATTGTCATCTAGTCTTACATTATTGTACAAACAAAAATAATTAATTTAATAATATTTAATTTAAAATAATATCTACATTAGATTATAATTAATTGACAATAAATTTTTTATATGATAATATATTAAAATTAAACTATTTTTATAATACATGTGCAAATTGAAAATGACAAACCATACACCATTGCGTGTATCAATGAATTGGAATAAGATTTGTTCGTTTGAATAAATTAGGTTTTTGAAAAATAAATTATTTAACTCCCTTTTATTTCAAAAGGAAAACCACTACTCACGAAGGTACAAAAATTTTGAGCAAGAATGAACAAATTAAAATTAAAATAACACATTGAACAAAAATGATAAAGTAATCCGTTTCTGTAAATTTGATAAAATTCTTTTTGTAATTTTATCGGTGACGAAAACTACTTTTTTTTTTTCAAATTGCAAAAGGTCAAACTAACTCTAACATGTCACTAATTAAGTGATATATATTTAATCTCTATTAAATAAAATCTCACATTTAAATATTATATATGAAAAAATCTATAAATTAAATAACTTAACCCATCCATTTGTGAATATTTCTGTCTTAAAAATAATAAACGTCGTGTAAGAAAAGAAAAATGCAGAAAGGCCCACACCAAACTAGTATGGACTTAAAATTAACCCATAAACCCAGAGCATAGGCATTAGGGCCTTGTTGTTGGTGGCTAACGGTAGCTTCTACGGTGGCAGAGGCCGAATTGAGGGACGGCGGTTTCTGCCGGTGACTGTTTGAGTATGGCAGAGCAAGTGGAGAAAGCAAGTGCGGTCCTTAAACATTAGTTGTTGTGTTGTGTTTCTGTTTACCAAGTGAATCAATGGGCACTAAGTTGTTATTTTTCAAACTCCCATAACCTGCTTGATAAAATACCCCAAAAAGATTATATATATAATTTTTGGTAGTAATATTTTTATTGTTGACACTTGTTGCAGGTAATTAGGATAAAAGTGAGGCTGAGTATATCTAGTGCTCCTTCTTACAATTCTTATCTTGGTGAGACATAATTCTTAGATTTTTATCACTTATTAGCCAGCCAGTGGGAAATGCTAATTGCTTTCTGGGATTTTTATCAGCTTATTTATAGTTTCCGATGCTGAATATATGTGTTTGTTAACTTCTTCTGTCAAGAGTCAAACTTTGATTGGGTTTATGGCATTGATAATGAAATATATGTAGGACTGATGCCGAAGCATAATTTTCATGTGTCTGTGTCTCATGTTAGATGTAATTCAAATAAGTGAAGGTTCGCTTTGGCCAATGTAATTAGATTGATTTTATGGAAATGCTATATCAACTTAAAAAAAAAAATCAATTTTTGAATTTGTTTATTTTTGGTTGTCTCGTGAAAACTTGTGTTTGTTTTCATCAGACTCCTCTTGTTGAAAGTTCTACTTTTAACAATGTTCATTGCTCTTTGTGAGCATAATAATGACTTATTTGTACTGTCATAGTGTGACATTTGTTATGCTTGTTTTCCAACAGACACTCTGAATGCACAGATTTTTATCGACTTCGTTGAGATTCATCTACACACAATTGCTGATGGTTGAAGATGCTTGCAATACGAAAGCTCAAAACAGGACCTGATTTCCCTTTTGTTTTATGTGTCATGGTTGCTAATTGCAATTATGGCACAGCTCAAGTTTTCAATAACAGAAGTGTCCAGTTTATTGCAAAGTCTGTTAGCCCTTATTTAGCCAACTCATGTTCGCAAGCATTTCTGCTGGGATCAGAGAATAAATTTACTTTTCAAGGACGATATTTCTCTAGTGTGGCCGAAAGAATCCTAGTCCAGGCTCGAGACCCAGCCAAAGTTAGTTTGGAAATTCTAAATGCTATCAGTGCGAATCAATTAGATTATTCATGGAAATTATTTGAACAGCATATGCACATGGAGGGATTTCCCAGAAAATCTGTTGTCAGCAAGCTGGTAACAAGTTATGTGGACAGCCTTGATAAGCAATGGCTGGGAAGAGCTTACGAATTGGTGGAACGTGCTATTGAGGAAGGTAAACAAGACTTGTTAGAAAAAGAGGTGCTTATCTACCTTAGCTTTGGCCTTGCAAAAGCTGGACTACCAGTTCCTGCATCAACCATTTTAAGAAAGATTATAGACATGGAGCATTTCCCCCCAGTCACTGCTTGGTCTGCAGTTTTGGCACACATGTCTCAAACAGCAGATGGAAGTTACCTTGCTGCTGAGTTGATTCTTGAAATAGGTTATTTGTTCCAAAACAATAGAGTAGATCCACGTAAAAAGAGCAATGCCCCTCTGATAGCCATGAAGCCAAATACTGCTGCTTTTAGCATTGCTTTGGCAGGGTGTCTCTTATTTGAGACATCTAGGAAGGCAGAGCAGCTTCTAGATATGATGCCTCGAATCGGTGTGAAAACTGATTCAAACTTACTGATAATAATGGCCAGTGTGTATGAGACTAATGGCCGAAGAGAAGAGCTCAAGAAGCTGCAAAGACATATAGAGGAAGCTCCAAATCTAACTGATTTACAGTTCCGACAGTTCTATAATTGTTTGCTGACATGCCATCTGAAATTTGGGGATCTAGATTCTGCCTCAAACATGGTTTTGGAAATGCTTAGGAAAGCAAAGGAAGCAAGAAATTCCCTTGCAGGTGCCAAATTTATGATAAATGCTACTGAAATTGATCATAACTATTCTCCAGGACTGGCTTCTGTGCCTAGTTTCAACAACAGTAAAGGTTTAGATAGTTTAGAGAATAACAGGCCACTTAGAAATGCTGTATTTTCGTATGAGGAGTTCTCTAAAGATAGAAACTTCTCAAAACTTCAAGCAGAGTCAAATATCGTACTTGGTTCTTTATTAGCTAAGTTGCAGACACAGGTGGACTTGATTACAACCAAACATGGTATACTGCAACCTACTGAAACAATTTATGTGAAATTAGTTAAAGCTTTTCTAGAAGCTGGCAAGACCAAGGATTTAGCAGATTTTCTTCTCAAGGCCGAAAGAGAAGATTCCCCATTTTCCAATGACAATTCCACCTTGGTTCGTGTTATTAATTCATGCATTTCACTTGGATGGCTGGATCAGGCACATGATCTCCTTGACGAGATGCGTCTAGCTGGAGTTAGAACTGGTTCATCTGTATATGCCTCTCTTCTTAAAGCATATTGTCGAGCAAATAGGGCTGCAGATGTCAAATCACTTCTGAGAGACGCTAGAAAAGCTGGTATTCAGCTTGACTCAAGCTCTTATGAGGCAATGATCCAATCCAGGGTGCTCCAGCAAGACACACAAGGAGCACTCCAACTATTTAAAGAGATGAAAGGAGCTAGAATTCCAAAGGTCACTCAACAAAACTCTTGTATGCTGGCTAAAAGTGGCGCAGAATCAGATAAAGCTGAGCTAATGACCGAGCTGTTGCAGGAAATCAAGGAAGGACAGAGAGTGGATTATGGAGTTCATGATTGGAATAACGTAATCCATTTTTTTTGTAAGAAGAGACTAATGCAAGATGCAGAAAAGGCTCTAAAGAAGATGAGAAGCTTAGGCCACTTCCCAAATGCGCAAACTTTCCATTCTATGGTTACTGGGTATGCTGCAATTGGAGGGAAATATCAAGAGGTAACAGAGCTGTGGGGTGAGATGAAAGCTCTTGCTTCTTCTATCTCCATGAAGTTTGATCAGGAACTTCTCGATTCCGTGCTGTATACATTTGTGAGGGGTGGATTCTTTGTTCGAGCCAATGAAGTTGTGGCAATGATGGAAAAAGGAAACATGTTTGTTGACAAGTACAAGTACCGAATGCTATTCTTGAAATATCATAAAACACTTTACAAAGGCAAGTCTCCGAAATTTCAAACAGAATCCCAACTAAACAAAAGGGAAGCAGTCCTGGCTTTCAAAAGGTGGATAGGCTTGACTTGAGAATATTATCAGCCAATTATTAGTTCTTGCAAGTCTCAGGCCTCATCTCCATGACTTAGGTTAGGGGCTGTTGAATTTTCATTTTCTTTCTTTTTCTCATTTAGATTTATAGGGTAAAAACTAATGTCCTACCAATGTGAATAAAATAAAACATTATTTTATGTTAAATATTAGATTTAAGTTATTAAAAAATGTTTGGTAGACACAAGTCACACAACATCTTGAAAGAGATAGGAGAGAGAAATGATGGACGGGATAAGTGATCTGATGGAATAAGGAGGGAGTAATAGAGATGAAGAGTGTTAATTGAGTGATGATAATGTCGGGATATTTATATATCATAGTTGTTAAGTTATAGATCTTCAGTGCTATTATTTTTAGGTAACAAATAGAAGAGTCTGTGAATGCATGTTGACGAATTAATGCTGACAAATAAAGCACATGCATCATGCATGCATGGATCCATAGGAATATAATCTACTCCAACTCACTTCCACAATATATGTTGATGTAAGATGATGTAATTTGTCAGAGGGAGAAACTCTTTCCACGGAGAACATAGTCATTTATGAATTCTGAGACACAAGGGTAATGACATAAACAAAGAAATGGAAAGGATTTGCGTGATGGTAGGACGACAGGGCTCAGCAATTCACCATAAGTTAAACTAGAGAATGGCAGGGGGGGAAAAACGAGGTTCTGCATGCACGGGAATGCATGAAGAAATGGGCCATACAAGGTTAACTGAGTTGTAATCTTACGCCAACAATGATATCACTTACCATTGCATGCACTCAATTCAACCCAGTGGCGTAACTTCAACAAAAGCCATGGAGGAACCATTAGTATGATGCCAATCAAATATCCATATATTATGATACATATTTTACAGTCAAAAGCTCGGCTAAAAGAACATAATTAGAGTAATTCATGTAATCTTTAAACTTGCAAGCCAGACTCTCTTATTTTGGGGTACAAAGCCAGACTCTTTATTATCACTATCAACACACTAAAGTCAAAACAAAAATTTATATTAATACGTGTATATATATAAATTTTGAAAAAAGTTTGGGAAAGCCGTTGCCCCTCTTGTCATAAAGAAGATTCATTCTTATTTTCTCTTACATTCATTTTTTTTTTATTTTTTTTTTCAATCTCTTCCTTTTCTACTATATAATTAATCATAATTTTTATTTTATATTTTTTTTTAATCTCTCTTTCCTCCATCCACTTTATACAGAGTGTCAGAATATTTTTTTCTTGCTCTTTTTCTGTTTTTGGAGGGGTGGAGGGGAAGCATTCCTTCCCACCGTCGAATTGTAGTTTTCTGCTGTTGAAATCCTCTTTGTTGGTGCATTTGCTTAAGATTTTGTGTCCTTGAGAAGCAGGCTCTCTGACTCTGCTTCACTAAGCATAAACCAGTGGTATTCGATATCCTTATTCCCCCCTTGCAACTTTTGGCCCGCTGGAATCATCTTTGAGACAAAGGTTCATTCAGGTTATGTACTTTAAAATGTTAGGTTAATTGCCTTTAGTTCCACACTTAACCTTCTGTCTTTTTTGGGTTTCCGATGGTGCGTTAGGATATTTAAATAAAAATAAAGCGATTATCAAAGAATTTCTTTTTAATTTTTTTTGTTGAGAACAATTAGTATTTATTAATTTATTAAGAAAAAAAGAAATGCTAACAACACATGTACTTCTAATACACTAAATTGGAATTAAGATTCATATATTTAATGAACCTCACAAAAAAAATTGTCTAATACTAAAAATTTTGTAAAAAAAGTGATGGTTAACACTTTGTGAACAGGAGATAGGGTATATGCATTGGGAATCAAATTCATTGGTGGTTTTGTCCTTGACAACACTTCGTTTACTAAAAAATATATTGTTGGAAGCTGCATCCTCTATGGTGGTCCATATTTTAGATTTTGACAACTTAGACCTTAGTCATTATTGGGATCTTCTCTCAACCGATCAATCGTTAGTCAATGAAAAGTACACTTTGCTACGTACACCTCTTTCTATTACATAGCTAAAACAATTTTGTTATTCCTTATTGGGTTATCTTTTTCGAAATTTATCACGAAAATTTCTAAACCATACTATCCAATAAAGGACTGCAGGCTTTTCCTTTTGGTGTGAAAAAATTATTTAGACAAAATCATGCATGTTAACATTATGTGAATTGAAATTATTCCTTTAAGAATAAACATTGACTGAAGCTGAATTGATGCTGCTCAAAGAATCATGCCCGAATCAGAATGAAACAAAAGGATAAAAAAATGGGGTCAAATTTTGAATTGGGTACAAATAATGATTTACTAGTAAAAGCCAACAAAGCCATGCAAGTAGTGTATTTCCTTTTTCCTTATTATTGCAACTTACATCTTATTCAGAAAAAGAAAAAGATACATCGAAAACAACGTAGACTTTACTCGTTAGCTTGAATAATTCTCATTAAAATCGATAGCCACTACAAGAAAATAATAGGATGAGTTAGATAACTAACGAGGAGTGCAAATATTTCCTTGATTTATTTCAATTGTGTTAAAGAATAAGTCAAATACCTTATTGCATGTTTGAAAAAAATTAAATTTTGAGAAATAATTGCTTATTTTACAAAAGTTCTCATAGAAGACTTACAAAAATAAGCGATTATTTCTTCAAAATAAGTTGAATCATACACACCGTTTGAATCTTGAAATCCTGCAAAAATCACAAAGGCGAGAAAATTAATTTTTCTCATAGCGATGAACTAAAACTACTACTTCCTATTCTCCACTATGTTATAAGACGAGTTCATTTTAGTTACATGATCTCATTCAAGAGAATTGAGATGCTATATGTTTTCTTTGACCCACATAGCCGTTACTCTACCAATAAGATTGTGAGGCGCAAATATCCATAGTAAGTAGTTGTTGGCAAACCCATAAAACTCGGCAGCTGCAGCAATGAGGTATGGAGAAGATTTAGCAGTTTTAGAAAGAAAAATTACAGAGAAGCTGAGAAAATGAAAGAGGGCAAAGGACAACCTTCTTTGGGATTATGAGGGTAACAGAATGTCTCAATCACCATTGTGGCTGGCATTTCCTCACAGCAATGCGTACCTACAAGAGGAGGGCCCCAAGTCAAGGATAAGATAAGGCTTGCATGACACCTCAACTAGAAACTTTATTAGGATGAACAAAGTGGTCAAATCCATTGCTGTCGAGAAATCTCTGAAATACTTATTTTATGAACTTATGCACACTCAAAAAGACAAGAATTGACAGTATATTATAAGTACTTATTTCATGAAATGGATTTATGGTCTACATTGTTTATCTTATTGGAGAAAGTAGGTATAGCTAAAACTAAAGTATATGGTTATTTAACACTTACCTAACTAATTTTGCAGACAAAGACCGGTTAGAAGTCCTGTGCAAATTGGATCTTGACCTTCATTGAATTTTGAAATTGTAGAAAATACAATTAATAGCAAAGTAGAATTCAATTTTTCATAAGCCAAATTCTAAAGGATGTCCAAGCAAGGTAGGGAAAATTGATGCAATTTTCTTGTTGAAGTGTCTTACCTTGTGTGGTACACTTTGCTGTTTCAGCTCCCTAAATTAGTCAAGTTGATCTCATGGCATAAGAATTGTAGGCATCCATCAAAATAAGTTCAAATCGGTGTAGCTATAACCATGTGAATGTGG
This sequence comes from Abrus precatorius, assembly GCF_003935025.1. Taxonomy (NCBI): domain Eukaryota; kingdom Viridiplantae; phylum Streptophyta; class Magnoliopsida; order Fabales; family Fabaceae; genus Abrus; species Abrus precatorius. The sequence continues at coordinate 8,692,788 of NW_020874373.1, read as the reverse complement.
CAATAACTCTTCTACTTCAATCCTTGAACTGGAGCTTTTCTTTATTTGGTTACAGCTTATAGACTCAACTTCTGCCAAGAATATACTATAAACTGGCCTATGATCAGAGAATCTTGACTCCCCACGAACATAAGATAATTGGTGAAGGCCTCTTCCATACCACAGGATGCGATCACACCTTCATGAATAAATATTTCGCTTAGATTTACATAAATAACGTTATAGTTTCAAAATAATGACTCAGGACATTTAATTTGTGAATAGTATCATTTATTTGTTTTCCCCCCTACAGTTGCCACTTCATTGATTCACACAGGAGGTTATTTCCAAGAAAGAGGATTACCATGCTGGAGTTCTTCTCTTTTGTTTTGAGCGTCTGTCATCACCTGCATATCTGTCTGAATTGTTTGAATACTTATACGTGGGAGGGAAATATATTTTCCCTTCATTCCATCCTTCAAAGACTCGACCTTGCCTCTGCTCTACACACAGCTGAAAGGAAAAACAATATCAAAATGGTCAGGTAAATCTTAGAAGTAATATGATAAAGGGGCAAATTCAAATTAGAATTACTTGTAAGGGGACAAAGTATCAAACCTGGTCATTCTCTAATAAAGTCTTCCAATCATGCATCTCAACAAGAGCTTTTGCTGCACGGTAAGAAAGGGCTATCCGATAATTTAAATCCCCCAGCCAAATTATTCGACTACACCAATTAAACCAGAAGTTTATTTACAATCTCCAAGAAGGCAAGAATAGAAGCATGGTAAAGATTAGGAGTAGAGATGAGGGGCTTACTCATGTTCCAGAATTGTCTGAGGAGAATTCTCATCACCCATGTCATGGACCTGAGGAAACCTTGTCTTTCTGAGAATCTCCATTACATCTGAATTCCTCCTTAGCTCATCACCATCCTTTTGTCCAGAAGTCAAATGACTACAGACGAAGCAAAAGCTTGTTTGGTGCAATGACATACTAATTGATATTGATCCCTGGAAAGTCCAAGAGAATGAAATTGTTTCCTTCCCTAGTTCACTACAAACTTTGCTATTAAAATAAATTGCCAAATGTACCTTGTTTCCAAGATATCCCATCAACCCTCTACCAACACAAGACACTTTCATGTTGTGAACATCATCTCTGATATCACTTTTCACCCAAACAGTCAGAAATACCCCAACCATTTGCTTACTAGCAACCAAACAGTATCTTGAGTGCCCTGTTGGTCTATCACTGTCCTCCATAGAGAAACAACCGCCATATGACACTGGTGAATACTGTGTTGCAATTGGGGAGTCACCAGTGCCATTTTCATCATCTGATGAACCCCATCGATAATTGGGGTCATAGTCACTCGTCCTGTGACCCAATATCATTCTGTCACAGACACTGAGACGGCGATCAAGGCAAGTTTGAGGCATTAACATGTCATTATCCATTCTCATACTACGACTCAAGGATTGGAAGGACCTCCGTTGAAAGAAAGAGGTTGCCTTCTGCCTCATTGATCCCTCAAAATCAGCATTTAGCTCTACAATAGGATCAGGGAGTGGTGAAGGAGTGTGGCATCCACCACTTGTTCCAGGAAGGCTGTTCAGGGTCCTCCTTATCAGAGCCAGCCATTTTCTCGCAGGTCCATTATCTTCTGTTCCCAAAACATTACCAGCATTAAGAGGTACAATTTCTTGAAACCTGAGTCCAAGAAAATGCAAAATGTTTTCACAGTGTGAACCCTTCATAACTAAAGGACATGACGCATTATATGATCAGTAATTTACCCAAGAATATAGATATCAGCAGGTGGAGAGGCATGAAGCCAATCTTCAAGACTCAAATAACTTGGAGGTGACTTCCCTGCTACATTCCAAGTGGCAACAAAGATTCTGTATCCAGAAAGGGGGGAAAACTCAATAGAATAAAAATTCATAACTTTCATTACAATATAACAAGCAGATAAATAGGTACAATACACAGCTACCTGAAGCATACCTATAATTATACACATCTGTAACCTGAGCTTCATCAAGGTCATTCTTACCTCTTCGCATTCTGTCTGAGTACCTTCTGCTTGATCTCTCTATGTATCAAAATGGAGATTAAACATATGAGATTAGTAGGAAAAAAAAGAGTAGGAAAGAAAAAAGAATAAGAATAAGAAGAAAGAACAATAGATTTCTGAAATTGTGGAACAAAAGTGTGGTCTAAATTTCTTTTTATCCTGATCAAATTGGGGGGGGGGGGGTGTTGGAATGGTGTGGTCCTAAGAGATATGAAGGTGAACATACTGAACCTGTTTTGCTTTTCTTGATAGTGCATGCCTCCCTCTCTGAGTATTTGCTCCTACACTCTTCATCAACACCTGAAAAAGAAAAACCATAAAGTAACAAAGCTGTGCTCTTTCCACGGTTATTTTATCATCCTACTGAATATAAAACAACAAAATAAAGCAAATTTATTTTAAATACCAAAAGGGTAGAAACCATGGAAGCAGAAAACAACAAAGAGCAGATCTTGTGCTCATGTAGCATACCCATTAAAACAGACAAAAAAAAAAATTATGTTGAAATAGAAGCAGAAGTTTTTTCTATTATTATTTTTAACATGAAAGCTAAGATTCCCAATCCTAGTGGCCCTAAAATCAATATTACATTAAAGTGACGACAAAATTGATCAATCACCTTCGCAGGGAACCTCATCTGCCTGAAAGTCCTCAGCTTTGCTCTTGATATTGAACCACTTCTTGACCAATGTTTTTGGCCAAGAAAGCTTTACCAAGAAAAACAGGGTAATTAAGCAATGCCAATCCCAGGAATCAAATGCAAATGAATTTGAAGTAGAAGTGGCATTTAACCTTGCCTTTCTTCGAATTCTCATCTCTCATTGTTGGGACAACTTCATATAGCTTAGCTTTCCTTATTCACAAAAGCAAAGGTACTCAATTGATGTCACAATATATCTTCCTTCTTCCTTACTCTCTTGCGTTTTGCTTAAACAATAAAGTGAAGTGAGTGAATGTAAGTAGAAGACAAGTTTTTATATCAGGACCCGACAATCTTAATTTCTGTTAAGTTTCATGTTTTGGTTTTATCTCTCTGTTCAAAGTTCAAACAGGTAAAAAAAAGGAGGGAAAAATTGGTTTGATGATCAAGGCAATGGGATGAAGTAGGCAAGCTGAAGAAGCAAAAGATGATGAAATGGTGGCCCACTTGTGAAGTTGAAGACTTTGAGGGTAGAGAAGATCAAGCAATGAGAAAAAAGTGGAAGGGGTGGAGTAAGAGTTGAAGAGAATGAGATCTTAGGGGGTAGATAGAATAGAATAAGACACAGAGAGAGAGAGAGAGAGAGAGAGTTGGAGAAACCTCGTTGTGGGTACAGAGAACAAACAAAGCAGCGAATTTGAAGGGAATAATGAAAGAAGAGTGGAGGCAAGCCTCTCTCTCTCTCTCTCTCTCAGCCTTTTACCGCAAAACCAAGGCCTACCTCACCCACCCAACCTTACTGACTTGAAGAGAGAGAGAGAGAGAGAGAGAGAGGGAGGGAGGGAGGGTGCAGCATTGGTTAGAGTCATGGTAACCCACTCACATTGTCCAGCCGCACGCAAATAATATTCAAATATTTAAATCATAAAATTATATTAATTTCGACTCATTCTTTATCTTTCTTTATTTGTCATTTGACATGGTTTAGTTTGACAATAATTCTGTAAGTATAAATATTAATCAGAAAACCCTCTCTTGATATTATAAGTATCATCCTCACTTTAGTATAAAATCTTCTATTATATTTTTTTATTATATTTTTTTTACCGATATTAATATCAAAGTGAACAATATTTTGTAAAGTAGACAATTAAAGTGATTTGTATTTATAATCTCAGGTGATAAAGTGAGATTTACTTAAATATTAACTAACTCCTACAGATTAGATTACGAGTGGAGAATACTATCAAACTTGAGTCTCCAGGCTAGTAGTTGTGCCATGGTCAGTAAAGTTAGGTTTGAATCTTAATATCCAAGCACTGGTGACCCATCTTACATTTGGTCTTGTAGGGGGGGAGAAAGCAGTTAAAGAAGAGAAAAAAGATAAAGAGGATCACTGTTGTTGCTTCTTTAACTTCTCTCCTTGTTCTAACATTGTTATCCATACACACGACAAAAATCATTTATATTTTTCTCTTTGTCCACCATTTTTTTGGATGTGTAAAAGCGATAATATCAGGGTTCAAGGGTGGGTTTGAATCTACCTCATTAGGTATAATATCATATTTGCATCGGGTGTGTTGGCCTAGTTGAAGAGAATATATGTTTCGTGTTTGGAGGAAAAGTGGAGAACTACTTCTGATTCCAAGGCCAGTATTTTGTAATTTGTACTTTTATCAAAACTTTTGATGAATTTGCCATGAGTGAATATATTTCATTTTTTATGTAAATGAGATGTTTTATGTTTTTTTATTCTCTCGTGTTGTGTGTGTTGGGGTTGGCAGATTTGAATAACCTTCTTGGTTCTACAAGCTACAGAACATCTATGCTTCCTCAAAAATTTCATTTTTAGCTTTTGAATATCAATATTATTATGCAAATGAGCTTCTGCTTTTGTTTTTGTGCGAATCATAGGTTCATCAAGTCCAAGAAGACAAAAGGGAATTTTTTCCAAATAACGGATCCTGTATTAATTGACTACTTTTTATTTTGTACAAGCTAACACTTACACATGAATTAGTGTATATGCATTGCATGTGGTGACGCGTCGTTCATTAAACTGCATGTTTATGTCCATATTTTCACATTAATACTATTTTAACATCACCTTTATCACGATAATTTCTACATTAAGAAGTGAAGTAAGAAAGAAAAACATAAGATAGAAAATTAATAATAATATAATGGGAGTGAGATAAAAAATATTATAAAAATGTGTTGTTAAAATAATATTATTCCTTCACATTAATGTAAGATCATGTTTGGCCATTGCTTATTCTCAACTATAGTATATACAGTTCATCTCCCTACTTAACGCACCTGAAAACATGATTTCCTTGACTTTTGTAAAACTATCTATATAAAATCTTAGTTAAGTTCTTTTTCAATGACCTTTTGCATTTTATAATTAATCAGCAAGTACGTTTGGGTGTTAAAAACTTCAAATCATGAATCTATTCAAGAATAATCAAATTAAGAACCGTAGCTCAATCCTCCAGTTGAAATTTCAAATGAACCCAACATAGTGACCCACTAGCTTCAGTGAAGCTTCCACTACCATATAAGCCTTAGCCCCAACAGTGCATAGGTTGTCAAGGCCAGTGCATGTGATTGTCCGAAATTTTCTAACTACGCACGTGTCACGTTGTTATAGGATTATAGTTTGAGAGAAAATAAATACATATATTCCCTTCTCCTTTTATGTATCATTATTCTTAATTAAAAAATATATTAAAGAAAGACAACAAAAAGGAAACAAATGTTACAGGAATACCAAAAATTTGTTCAGAGTTAGATGTGTTTCCATTTTGTCAATAACAAATAAATGCTTGTGAATTGCACCTATAGCTAACTAGTCAGGCATGAATTTTTCATATGATATATGAGGTTGTTTGTGCGGTCTATGACCTAATGATGTTATAGAAAAATGCCCTTTTTTTCTCTTCATGTAAATTGTCTTAGGAATCATTATTTGCCAGACAATGGGTTACAAGATAGGGAAAACATTTTCATTTGGGGAACTGGGGCTCTTAATTCTTATGCGCTTGATAATGCACAATATTAGCTGAGAACTATATATCCAAATCTGATAGGTGAAAGGTCACCATTGCATATTTTCTTCCTTTTTTCTCTGTTCCCCTCATAATAGTGTCAATGACGCTTACAAGAAAGGCCAGTGTCAAATTAAATGTGAATGGGCCCAATTCATGGCATGCATAACTAAAAGGGGTAGCGTTTACCCTACAATTTGAATCTTCTAAACTGCCTAGAGAAAAGTTGCTACCTAGTAGATACTAAATTGTCAAGAGGATTTGGATTTATCATCCACAAGGGGGCACCCTATTATTGGATTCAATAATGAAATATCTGTGATCATTGATCAGGGTCTTTCCTTCCCTCCCTTTCTGGTAATCATTTTCTACAATAAATTTACACAACTAGCACAGAGGAGTATCCTTGAACTATATCTGCCACGTGAACATTAAGTTATTTATAAGAAATGAAATTATTTACAATAAATGATCTTCATTCATGTTCACAATACTGTGCTTTTCACTTCCTAATATATTCCTTTGTTTTTTAAGAATGATATATTTGATATTAGAGGACAATGTAAACTATTATTTGTTTTTCCAAACGATTGAAATTATTTATGCGTGAAACAATATTTTTTAAAATAGAAATGTTTCTTTACAACATTTGTTAACATCTTTTACTACACATACTTGTGTGAGAGAGAAAAAAGGAAGTGTTTTGAGAATTATATTTTTTTGTTTTTACTAAAATAAAGATAAGAATGTATAAATGATATTTTTATTTAATTACATGGAAAAACCATGGACCCGTAATATAAATTACGTACACGAGAAAGATTTCTATAACCCGATAAGAGAAATGTCAACAAGTATTTTAAGCATGTTGGTTAAAGAATTAAAAATAAAAAATATTATTAAAAAATGTAATACATTTCTTGTAATTTTGATACATCTCAATATATTTTTTATTAAGATATACTTCTATAGCATTGGTTAGCAGTATTTTTTTAATTACTTTGATTGACTTATATGCAAGTGTATGTGTAAGACAATAGCTTTCTCAAAATTAAACAAAAAAAATCGTGCTGAGTTCATTCTGAATGAGGTAACAAAATGATTGATAGATTAACGAGGCAGTCAAAGGATTATCTTTGATTGTACTTTAGTAAAAGTAAGTTACATCTTCTTCTCTTGGATGGAACGGAGTCACTTTCCATTTCTTTTGCTTTTGCAGCTTTGAAAAATCCTTTGTTATTACCGCACTTCACTTTTGTCCTTCACCACCTCACAGCCGTTTGATTTGAAGGTGTCAAATTTGGGCTTTTGATTCTTTCTTCTTTTTTTTTAGATTTTTGTTTCCCTGACATTTTCTTCACAATCTGGCAAAGGAGAGATGTACTGGTCCTGTTGTACACTTGTACTTGGTGATATAGATACTTATGTAAACATCATGGCTTTTACTTTCTCAACTACATTTTTATACATACGTATTTCCTCACCGTACAAAATATTAATGTTGATATGGACTATGGATCAACACAAGAGTTAATACTTTTTTTCTCATTGATGTAACACGAGTTAATACTTAGTTATTGATTTTCAATAAAAGATATATTTATTATATTGAAGATACAAATGGGTAATAATTATTTTTTAAAAACAAAATCTTATTGTTAATAAGTCATTACTCCTCTATCATCATAAAACTTCTTTTCTCGGTCAATCAAAACTTGGAGTTAACATTGCTCAATCATGGGCCATTACTTGAACGGCAGAATATTACAAACTTTTTTCCTCAAATCTCAACGATTTATTTATTTGAATAATGGAAAGCACACTAAAGATGTTAAGTTATAATCACACTACAGGACACCCTTTTCCACATACACATAAGATGGAACTTATCATGTGTCAATTTAATACGTTTTTATTTAATTGCAATAAAGTGGTACGTAGATAAATTTATGTGCACCAAGCTAGATTAATCATAATGAACGACCAGCAAGATTCTTTTAAGAGATGGAACAGCAGGACAAAAACGTTAAGGATGGCCCGGACTTGTTACAAAAGCTCAAAAGGGAGATTTGAAGCTACCCTACTACATGAGACAAGGTTATATTTTTTATGAGGACACAAAATATATACAAGAATTGTATGCATAATAAAACTTTTATTTTTAATAAGGGCACGCAAGCCTTAGAAAATTTAAGGATCAAATTGAAAAACTGAAGTGATTATTTTACAACGAAATAAATGTAAAAAATATTTTCTATCTTCTTCTATCTATTCACCTTTAAAGATAACATTTAAATTAAAACATATAATGAATATTTTTATTTATATTAATTTTTTTAAAAATTAATTTTATTTTTTATAATAACTATATAAATTATTAAAATGTTAATAAATAAATATAATTTAAAATAATCATTAATATTTTCTTAAATTTTAAAATAGTCAAAATAGATATAAATTTAAAGTATACAAATAAAAATAAACGGAAAGAATATCCCCGGTTTCGTAAAATAAAATACTGTTTAATAAGTGCATGCAGGTCAACCTAGGAGCTCTTACTTAATACAGATCTTACGTGGGCCTTTTGTGTGTGTGTGTGTGTGTGTTTTTTTTTTTTTTTCAATATTTGTAACTTCAATAATGATTGCTTCTAAATTAAAAAGTTTGATAAGCTCAGCATACCTTCTTTCCATAATAATATAATATTATTAATAGTAATAATGTTAGGAAAATAGAAAAGGTAGAGTATCAGTTTTTGTCATATTTTATATTTTGAACTATACATAATTTGTGCAAATCAAGAAGCAAATGCTTATTTTATCAAAATTAATAAAAATAGTTATATATTATAAATTTATATTATATTCTAAACATATTCATAGTATTAATGAATATCTTATACATGGAATGAACAAATATATCCACTTACATGAGTAAAAAGTAAAAAGTTTATTAACAACAATCTCACAATAAAAAAATGTATGAAAATTATTAATTAATACATTTAAAAACAAATTTTTATAATTTAAAAAATATTGATTGATTTTTATAAATAGAAGTAGAGGCGGTAATATTTAGCGTTCAATTACACTGCCTGCACCTTTTTAACTGCATGCATGGATAATTGTAGGTGTTGGGAGCAGAAACAGCAATGTGCACAGTAAATGGAATGCAAGAATGGGGCCATACCAACATTGAAGTTGTAAAGCAGAACAGTGCAGAGAAGCCCAGGCAGGGATGGATAGTTTTTGGAGCAAAGAAACCTCAGCATGTATCTGTACAACATCATATGCTTTGCCAAACTCACGTTAACGACAAATCATGCAGCATTTGGGTTGTTGGAATTACATAAATAACTTGCAGTTCGGTGAAAATATTAAAACTTAAGACAGATAATAAAATAAAATAAAATATAGTTGACTTTATAAGACTGATATTGATGTTGATATTGATGTGAAGCTTTTCACCGTGGGTTAGAAAATTGAGACATGGGTTTTTTCAATTTTCACCTAAACAGTTTCGGTTATTATGCTTTAGTAACATAGTCCCTTTCCTCGTTTTCAATGAACTATGCAAAAGATATTTGCTATGCTACGCTATGCTTTGCCTCTTTAATTCCTTTTATCTTTTGCTAGTCCAAACCCACGCATGCAACCCTTTCTTGCATGTTGGATCATCACGTACGTCACTGCTACTTATATGTTATGCCAGTTTAAGGTACAATTTCGCAACTGTGTCTACACAACATCATTGTTTCTCCTATCAGAAATTTTCACAAACATGCTGTACTCTTCAAGATGTTTTAATGATATATTGCAGAGGATACACACCTAGAGGACCTAGGAAAATGACATCGTGTGCATAGGACTTTAATCTTAGCCTGATTTGGAAAGTGATCCTCATAGTAAAAATATTTCACTCGCGTAAGATTACTATAAATAAAGGTGGTTATTTTTTATTTTTACTTTTTTGGATTCTATACTTTATCCTGGCAGTACAAAACAGACAAAAGAATGCACAATCTTCGCATGCAAAACAATGCTTTCAAGTTTATAGTTATGCATGATATGTTCTTGACTGTTCATGTTTAAAATGTTCACTTTGTTTTTTTAATTTTACTTTTCTTGGTTTGTACCATTTTAGTTTGTTTTATGCTGTCAATACCTGTCTTGACCACTGTGATTGTTCATACACTCTAACAATTTAGTAACATTAATTCCCCCGTCATCACATTAAACTACAGAAGATTCAGTAAGCTCATGATTTTAATATTACAAAAATATCATGTTCTTCCATATCTTGTTTCATTAATCTAATGATCATTCCACACAAAACATATGTTGAAAAAACCAGTTTCACCCCCTCAGCAATCACTGTTTTGGAAACCCATAGCATGGTGTGGTCTTTTACCGTTAATTATATGATTAAGAACAATTCTTAAGTGAGATGCATGGTACACATCGATGGGCACATTCTTTTGTACACGAGACAGTCTTCAAGATGTAAAAAAATATATTTCTATAATTGAAAATTTTCCACACACATCTAAGGTTCATTTATTTTCAAACTAAGTAGAATTGATTTGATTAAATTTATTTTAAACCTTTGAATAGAAGTAAAATGTCTGTCAAATTGATTTGAACAATAATTTTTTTATTAAACTAAACTTCAGATCTAGAGTTAAATCTAATTTGAGTAAGCTGGATTCGTTGCTACTACTTAAGTTAAAGACTAAATTAAAAATGCGATGTCTTAAGTAAACTTTAACTATTATTTAGCATATTGCTTGCCTTAACCAGGAAAGGAGGGAGATTGATTATTAATTTCATGTAGCCTCCACACAACTTAACATCAGAAGGAAATTTTCATAAATTTTGTAAATATACACCGGAAAAAACTCAGATGTACTTTTATTTTCTTAATGTGTATTTAAGAGTAGATAATAAAAAATTATATAAATATTTTTTACTAAAAATCATAAAATTCAATACTTTCATAATATTAAATATTTTAAATTTTCATTTGAAAACAACAAACAAAAAGTAATTAAAAAGTTATACTTAATTTTTGTTCATATATATTCAAAAATATAAGAAATACCATTGTAAAAAAAATAAAAATTTTTGATTGTAATATTATAAATATTTTGTGTTATTTTTTTATTAAGTTTGAAATTTCACTTTATTAATATGTATTAATTTTTAATATTAATATTTATTGACTAAATTGTTAAAATATAAATTTAATTTTAATTGGAGAAAAATATAAGAAACTTTTTAAATTTTTTAGGGCATGAATGTATAGACGAAGCAGTTCACTTATTTTGGGTAGCTTATTCAATGTTTTAAATACACCACCCTCGAATTAGCTACGTTAGCACTCAACGGAGAGAGTTGAAATAGTTGTTAAATAATAGTTGTCCATTTATCACTATTTATTTGTAGTTATTCCTCACTGTACGTTGTACTATAAGCCGATGCAACTCATATGCGCACATTTAACACTTGGATCTTCTCTCAAACCTTTACGCAATAAATTTGTACACAACAACTACGACAATAAATTACATTAATAACGTTCTCTAGGCTCCTACAATATCTCTCTTTTTAACACTATTATAATGAAAAATAATAATCCAACAATGGCCCTCTTTGTGGCGCCACAAGTTACTAACAAATATGAAATTAAGTAGTAATAAGTTTTGCAAACGGATCTTGCCTTCAAATAAGTAAAAGGGAGGTCATATGTTGGCCGGGTTGTTCAATGCTTTGATCAAACGGAAAGCATATTATATGATGCAAAATAATAGTATTTGAAAGCTTTTGGATACCGTTCTGAATATTTATGTATGTGTATTGTGTTTAGAAGTGAAAATATGATATTGTGTATTGTGTCTTATATTATTTTTAGATGTAAGAGATAAGATAAAAAAAATATAAAATGATTATCCTACTCTTGATTTCTCTTATCAAGAGTATTTTAGTTTTCAAAAGTATAACTTCCGTGTCTTTGGAGTTAGAACATTAATATTCTTTGAATTTGTATTCTACATATTTTTTTGTATTTCTGTCTCTCTAGCGAAACGCTAATCAAACATAATACGCATATTCATATAATTATTTCAATATCTCTATCTTTGAATCAAACACTAGGAAATACTAGTCAAACATGATACGTATATTTCTGTATTTTTGTCTCTGAACAAAACGCTAACTAAATAATAACTCAATTTTTTCATAATTAACGTCACTTATCATTCTAAATAGTGCTGAATAATAATATTAATAATAATAAATATCATGTATGTGCAACACATTTTATTTCATTAGGAAATAGTTCGCAAATTTTGCTTCATACTTTTTTTTTTGTCAAACATACTTGTTTGTTTACCATTGAAATAGAATTCAGACACGCTCCAATAGACAAACTGCAGTTGAAATCAAGTTATGTTTGTTTAGAAGTCTGCTTTTGGGTCAACGTTTGTTTAAAAGTTGAAAAATCAATCTTAACAGTTTCTAATAAAAAAAACGTGTCAATAAAAACATAATTCAGATTAATTTATACATATATTCCAATTATATTCGACAACTTAAAAACAATTTTATCAAAATTAATTTCTATACAACTTTAAATCAAACTGGCCAAGGGCCAAAATCCAAGTGGCTAAACTCACTTCTCAACGGAAATGCGAAGTGGCCATGTCCATGGTCCATCTTATGATTAGCCAACCTAACAACCCCACACTGTTTTCATGTCAATTATTAGCCATGTCTTTAACTAAAATAAAAAAGAAAAGGAAAACGCACATCTTTCCCCTGATCTTTGATGCGATTTTCAAGTTCTAGCTCCAAGGGCAAAGTATGTTCCAAGCTGCATTGGAAATGCATATGAATATCTTCACCAATTGGTCAAATCATATTCATCGTCCCATCTCAGCCCAAAGTAGCAAAATGACCCAGTGCAGCTGCAAACGTTCTTGACATATAAATTAGATTGATCAACTGCGCATTGGCCTCTTTTCAGATGTCAGGACAGTCACTTGGTGGCAAGAATAGCAGATTGATTGTTGGATAGTGTCCTGTATATCCCTCTAATAGTAGCTGGAGTCGTTCTGCAACAGCCACCTACAAGGGAAGCCCCTAACTCACACCATTTATTCACATACGAGACAAAATCTTCATCTGTAACACCAGTATTTTGCTGCAACAATCACAACATAATATCATTACTGCATAATTCAAGAAATATCCCAAAATATTTTCTTTTAATTGATTGAATCTAAAATAAATTATTTCCATGCTTCATTTGGTCTCTCACAAAGATAATGATATACAATATGAAGTAATTATCAACTTCAACAAATCATCAATTCCATAAACTCATAATGATATAATAAACTAGATAAGCATAACTTGTTAAACGGCTTTAAGGTTAGGTTATGCACAAACTTTTACTTTTCTGCATTCATGTACATATATAGGTTCCATTAACTTTTTATCATATCAATGTTACATGCACTCTATGCAATATAGAAATTTGCACAGGCTAAACATCATTAATTAATAGCCTCTATGAAAAATGTTCAATGCATAAACCTTCCCAACATGAGCCCACACATTAATATCAAGATCTCCACAAATCTATCAATTACCCATGCAAGATTAAATGACAAATCTGCCCAAATTTATAACACAATACACAAATTAGTAGTAGAGAGGAAGATCCTACTCTTGGCATCCAATTTTACTTTCCCTTATCCCTTAAAACATTGATTACTAGTATACAATTATTAATAAAAGGATGTGAGATCTGTTATTCCAATCATAGTAGTCAATAGCAGAGGAGCGGTGCGGTTGCCACTATGGAGAGCTTATAGCGTCGCGTTTCAGTGGACTGGCCATCGCGCCACGAATAGCACCAAATTGCTGGAGAATCGCAGCCATAGCGGCCACTATTTCATCCCTGGCCAAAACCCGACTTTGCCCTTGCTTTCTTAACGTTGGACATCTTTAAATGGGGGTAATCTTGGGATTTCGCTCTCTTTTACATTTCTGATATTTTCTTCCTCACGAGCCCTAAGTTTTCATTTTCGTCTCTCAGTTCTCTGGTTCGTTCTTCCCTATTTCCGTTCTCTGCGACATTCTCTTGCTTAGATGTCCTTCTTCATCTCCAGCAAGGCTTCTGAAGTGACAAAGTCGTCCTCCGGTTACTTCTTCGTCTCCAGCAAAGCTTCTGATGTAACTTAGACGTGTTCCGGTCGTCTTCATCTCTAATTGTCTTCTTCAACTCCGACAACGCTTCCAATGTGATCCAAGTATTTCCGGTCATCTTCTTCATCTCTAATAAAACATCCGACGAACCTGCACATTTTCTAGTGACTGACCAATTCTCTGTTTTTTATCTCCATCTCTGTTTTTTATTTTTCTCTGCTTTGGATATTATTTTTATATTAGGTACAATATTTAGAACTTCAAAATAGTGGCCATCCTGCTATTCACTATGCCGCTATAGCGTTTTTCGGATCAGCTGCTCCGCGCCACTATTCGAGATTGACTACTATTATTCCAATTCCTACCGCTTACACTTAAAACTCCTTCTAAGTAACTTTTTATTTTAAATGATAAATCACACACAAACAGTTTCTGAATCGGTTGTACAGTTTTAATAAAAAGGAACAAAATGATTTCACCTAAAAGGAAAAGAGAAGGGAGGAATAGGCACATGCCTATGTACTGTTACTCTTTAATTAAGTTTGCCTTTACAACCTTTGTTTTATTTGACAGTATATGAATTGCTTTAGTGCAAGCAGAATAATTTCCACAATCCAATTTTCCAATGCATAGTGGTTCAATTTTTCATATGATAATTTAGATAACACACCTTTATATTCTATAATAGATTTTTGTTCAATTTTTTATTTTAAGAAAAAGTAGACCAGCCTGTCTTTAAAATGTAACAGTCAACCAGATGAAACGAACTTACCACCCACTCCTTTTGGTCAGCATCATAAGTTTCCCCACTGTTTGGATATATAACAATTGGTTTTGTGGTCACCTGAAGATATTATACGTGAATCAAGGATAAGTGTTCCATGAAGACAAGTATCATAACTGTAATAATATAATAGTTTATTAACCCTGGCACATTTCCTTATATGAAGGTAACACATAAAACAAGGGAAAAAAGACATTATCTATATTGCAAAAGACAAAAGTTGCACATTGTTGTAAAAACTGTATGACGGTATTTAGGTTAAGTACTTTAGACAAAGCAGTCTCCATTCATACAAACTGCCTTCATTTGAAAAAAGGGTTGAAAGCTATTTACGATATTATGTAACTCTAGAACCTATATATTAACATCCATCAGTACTTATTATCCACCCAAATGTATGTGACTTATCAAAGTGAAAATAGCTTAGCAATGTGGATACTGACACTTCTAGAGCTGAAACTGCATATTAAGATGAAGTAAGGGAGGAGGAGTGGTTGATAGAAACAAAATATTATGAATTTATGAAGTGTAAAATAAAGTTCAACAATTAGTCTACACACATCATATTCAGTTGGAGAAGAGAATTTGAGTTCTACCTTCTTAAGCAAAACTATGAGATCATGTATAAATCTAGGTGGGGTACAGTTCATTCCAACAGCAACAACTTTATTGCATGATTCAGCAATAAAGCTGCATTCCTCTACAGAATCACCGCTGACAACATTAATTCCATCCTTAGAGTTAAAAGAAAACCATGCTGGAATCTTTATTTCCTCTTCTTCCAGAAGCTGAGCATAGGCCTGCTTAGTCAATAAGTATAGTTAGGAGTCAAGACCAAAATGAACATTGTAAGTAATGACTTGAAAATTTTTAATGTCCAAGCCTATTATTTCCATTAGATAATTTATTATTGTGTACTTTCTCTGGGAGCTCAATTGATTATATATGTCAAAGTGATTTACTCATCATACCATGTTACTTTACTGGCAATTTCACCCTTTCCCAAAAGTAATAGAAACTCCAGAATAGAAATTTAGTGCTTTCATGATTTCTTGTGGTCTAGTGAAGCAATGAAAGAATTTGGGCCAAATTTAGTTGGGAAAACTGTTTTAGAAACAGAAAGACTGTATGGATCGGAAGAGATTAAAAAGAAAAAAACAATAGATAATAAGGAATATTACAATAAA
The DNA here is from genome assembly GCF_003935025.1 of Abrus precatorius. NCBI lineage: Eukaryota > Viridiplantae > Streptophyta > Magnoliopsida > Fabales > Fabaceae > Abrus > Abrus precatorius. Next base: position 8,676,858 of record NW_020874373.1, on the reverse strand, counting down.
GATAGTGTAAATATTACAACAGGAGCGGGTTTTTGCTCTTTTCTCTATCCAGACATGTCATATGACAACTTGCTAGGTCTTTTGATTCCCTATGTGGAGGATTGCTTTTGTTGATAAATTCTTCAATCGAAGAAAACATCCATCAAAAGTTAAGGTAATTCATGGTAATATAGAACAAAAAATAAAATAAAATAATTCTTCAATCATCAAGAAAAATATTACCCGTTCTGTTAATTATCTGGCTTTCAAGGTCACTGTACAGGAAATAAGAAAGTCACTAAATAGCCTCAATTATAAGCAAAATAAGTTCATTTCACCGACTTACCTTTCATTGAAATGCTCAAAATATTATCAGCATTCTATCAATCTTATTTCACTCAATAATATTAAGGATAAATTTAGAAAAATTATGCTTCATTGATTTTCTAAGGAGACAAGTAAACAAAAACACTTTTCTAAACGAATAGATAAAAAAAGAACCGAGAGTATATTAGCATTCGACTGAACTAAGTTTATGAGGATACCTTAGCCTCAATCTTATTTGGCACTGTTTCAAATGCAAGCAGATCAGCACCTGAGTCTGCTAAAATTTGAACTCTTCTCCGATGAAAATCTTTAAGAGTTTCCACTGTGATAGCATCACCATAATTGCCACTGTTAAGAACATAACATAAAAAAAGATGACAATTGGAAAATTATAATTTCTATTACTGCTGACAATAGAAGCAAAAACATGTCAAACCTCAACCTTACTAAATAGACATGAGATTCGTTTCAGACAACCTTCTGAAATCATTTCTCTTAGGAGCAAGAAAGATTTGTCCCAAAATAACAGATACAAAGCTTAAAAAGCAACCTTGAAAGTGCGACATAAAATGATCAAAATTTATCATGAATATCATCTTGATTGTTAACCAACAAATGGGCTACATAACAGATAAGAAAAATACCCGAGATCACAAGTAAACAAAATCACAGCCAATGCTAAAGACTAGATCTTAGCCATTTCACCTGTACTCTGATCCATCAGCCAAATGAGCTCCATAGCTTCCCACTGATGCTGCAACCAAGATAGGGCGTCGTTTGAGAATTCTAGCAATATCCCCATCACCCGAAGAGCACGAATCACATCTTTCATAATACACATCACGAGCCTCACAAGCAATTTCAACACTCCTTCTGAGCAAGGCTTCACTTTCTTCATCAGAAAAGCCTTTGGCTTTAAAACCTTGAATGGTGGCCTGTGCACAAAGTTACAACAACTACCTCAAGCTCAGCACTAGCGACAAAGAAAGAAACAAGAAACAGCTAAACCTTGGTAAACAAAACTCACTTGATAAGATGCTGTGATTATAATATCTGCACCATTTTCCAAGTAATCAAGGTGCACCTGCTCCATTTAGCAACTCAATCATGATTTTAATTTGCAATGGGAAATGGGGAAAAACACATCATTCAATTGAGGTGAAATTATTAACATTGCAATAACATTTCAAGTTTTAACAATAATATAAGAAAAAAAGAAAAATTCAGGTTCATCGAACCCCAAATTTACCAAGTACTAATATATGTGAATTAACACTGTGATTACAATGAAAGCGAAGACATTTAATTTAAAACGAACATAAAATTGAAGAGTAGAAACGGTGCGTTTAGTGTGTGGGAGCGAATTTGAATGACAGCGAATGGAGAGTACCTGACGAATGAGGTGAGGGGAGGAAAAGAGGCATCTGGCGCTCCAAAGGGGATCGTTGAGGTCTGCGCCGTGACGTTCCAGCTCCGTCGCAAGACCGCCGTCGATGACAGCGGTGCCGCCTGTTTGACGGAGGAAATCGGCTATCAACGACGACATATTTGAGTGGGAAGGGAGACTGAGTTTTTGGCAAATATATGATGGCATAACGTAAGCCCAATCTCTGTGGACACTCATAGCCCAATGTCGCCAATAATCTCAGTAATAATTAAGTCCATACTATTTGACAAAAACAATAGTTCATACTGGATCACACATTGAAAAAAAATAGAATTGGATCACGCAAAAATAAAATAAAATATATAAATTTAACCATTTTTTTTCATGTGTGCTCAATAACACATGTTAAAAAAAAATCAAATATGCTATATTAATTATTTTAAATTACTATAAAAATATGCGTTTAATTTTTTTATAATTTTGAGATGATAAATGTTTTTCTTGTTAACTTTTTTAAATTTTGTACTTCTTATCATGTAATATTAAACACACGTTAAAAAAATTATAAATTTAAATAAGAAAATATTAACTTTAATCTTGAAGATTAAGTGTTAAGAATAATGCATTTATCATATTTTTATAGATTTTATTAATCTTAATTCTTAAAGTTAAGTTTAACTATTTAAAAGTAAAAGTGTTTATATATATATATATATTGGTGCTACATGTTTCAGTAAAGTTCCTAATTAGTTTTGGCTTTTAAGCCTCTGATTGTAAAAAAAAGTCATAAATATTGAGGGCTATCATATTTTTAAGATAATAAATATGTTATTTTAGAACCTACTTTTATGAAATATTTAAACTCAAAAATAAAAACTAGGGTTAAAAAAAAATATTATGCTTAACTAGCTTATGCTGAGCACTGTTTTGTGTATAATTTTATCTAAAACAACTTAATAACGCCATGTTAATAATACAAATATCAGAGACTTCATTATCATGTATGTTAGGTAACTTTAGGAATAACATCACTGGAGGATTTTAATTGGAAACTGCATACGTTGGGTTTCACCAAGTACTAAAATAGTGTCATTGTTGAAATTGCATCTACGACTGGGTCTGATGCACAATTGAGTTAGGCTTTGTGTTTATGTTCACATGCATGGAGATTGAGGTTATGCTGACTTTTCAGTGAAAAATTTTAGTAATATATATTTGTGATTAATTAATATTTTAAAAAGTTAAATATTTATCTTGTAAAATAAATATATATTTTATAATTACTTTAACTTTTTAAAATTTTACTGATCATATAAAATATGTTAAAAAAATGTGATATTTTTTTTTATTGTAATTGCAGTAGCGACTTCTAGCTGGGTGAGGTAAGTATTGAAGAAATAATAGAGGGTAACAACATGTACATATACAAGACAAAATTGATTTTTGTTAAAAGCCAAAATTTATTGCTACCATTAAACATACTTCAGAATATGTATTTAAAATTTTATGAATATGGAAATTTAAAAATATATTAAAAAATCTGTAAACGTATTTATTTTTATTTATTATACTTTTAAATTTGATGCTCTTTCATCATATTTGATTTTTATACTAATATTTAATTTCATCAAAATTATATTGATATTTCATTTAATTTTTTTCCAAAAAACTAAAAAAAAAAAATCATATATTAAAATGGGAGAGTTCCCCATTTCATATATTTTGTTTTGTTGTTCAATTCAATACTTATTTAAATATTTTTTTTCCATTTTTACCATTAATTAATTAATGATTATAGGAGTAGAGTTTAATTTAATTAATAACATTGTATCCTATCTATCACAATTATCATTTATTAATTTTATTATTTCTTTTTTGTAACTCTACATGGTTAAATGTTAAATTTTTATTAAATATTGATGACAAAAATAGATGTGCAGATTTTAATATAAGAGTGGAACTCACCTTTTACGAATGTATATACACTATAAAGGTAACTATTGAAATGCTAGAGAAAAATAAATGAAATAGTTAAAGGTATAAATAAAGGTATTTTAGTAAAAAATATAATAATATATTATATAATTAATATTTTTGTAATATGTTTGTAGAAATTTTAAACGACAAGAGATTGGAGAGAGAAAATGGATCTCCTTCGCCTATGTTCATTATTTAACCTAACAACATAATGGCAATTGTATGAGAAAGGACCAAGCTTGATGAAATGGGGACATGACAACGTACATTTCTGCCATGGCTACTCCAAAGTCAACTATGAGCACCTTAAGTTTGTATTTACCTTCGTTTGATGCAGACTTGGAAGAAGATGGGACCGCTGCAGGAACCTATGTTGTACAATGTACATTGTGCTAATGACATTCCAATTCCTATGTGAGAGCAGGTTTCTTCTATGTTCTATAACAGTTTTCTATTAAAAATTAGTACATGTGATATATTATTATTACTTTATATATGCACGTTTCAAAAATACATCTTAAAATTAGAAGAAGAAAAACAGATGTCAACTTTCAATGATTCAAGTTTTTTTACATTTAAACAAAACAATACATTGAGTTGTGAAAATTACAGGTAAGGAATAGTAAAAAGGGTCAGCATGCACAGACCTCACTAGAAAATTTATATAAAAAATAATCATAATAGTCAAACGAATAAATTAATAAAATAAATTTTACATAAAATATTAAATAATATAAACATATCATTAACAATCATAATTAATAAAGACAGACAGGTAGAGCAGCTATTTGACGTTAAAACCTTTATGACTTAATGAGGGACACAACTTTCCCCATTACCGTCATCAGCGCTTCTTTGGCTCTTCTCCGTTGTAATTAGATAACAGTTTCTAAATTATGGTTTGTCTTACGCACCAGAAAAAACTATGGCTTGTCTCAAAGATAAATTTCTTTTTACTAAAATTATGGTTTAGAATTGAAAATCATGTTCAAATATATATATATAGTTATGATTTTATCAATAGGTTATTTATGAATAAAATTCAGTTTATATATTTTGAACTACATGCATCGCAAATTTGAGACTGATCATTGGATTTTTTTACTGTTTTTATTTTCATTTGTCCTTTATTCACTTTTTTTTGTTATATATTTTAACAATTAATACAATTTATTTGTTTTAGTTTTACCTTTAATTTTAATAAGAGAGAGAATATTGATAGAATCATAATTTTTAAATGTTTTAATAAAAAATAATTCAGTTAAATAAATGTTTTTATTTAATCAAAACTAATTGATAATTTTTCCAATATCAGACACCACAAAATGTCTTTAAGATTAGAATCTAAAACTAATATTTACTCATAGCTGCTAGTTAAAAAAAATTCACATATAACAGGGTTCAAATACGTATTAATTAACATACGGCTAAATAAATTTACTCTCCAGCTGTGAATTTAACAGTGTCTTGCATTAATGCATCAACCATTTCGAAGAAGGAAGTATATTTTTAGCTGTGTGTGAGTGATTACATATATTTATATGAAGAACTTTGTACATTTAAGATAAAATAGTTAGTAGAAATAATTCTATATTATAAAACCAATATCAATTTGTAATATACTGTACAATTACAAAAGTTCATTATACAAAAAAGTATAAAGTTTATATATATATATATATATATATATATATTTATATAATTACTGTTGGTGTTCCTTGTTCTTTTCCTGTTTACTATTGGTGTCAGCCACATGTAGAATGGTTAATAATAAAAATAATAATAACTTGTTTATAATCGGTGTAACTGTAGCTTTGTAATTAATAATTATGAATTGTGCAGCTTTTGGTGCAACGGTTCCATTTCTGTCAAAGGGGAAGATAAAAAGTAACGTGTGTGCTTTTTCTTTTGATTTATGGGTGCATGTTTGCCATGCTTTTTGCTGTAGTAACTGTGAGACTTACAAAAGAACCAGAAATGGCAATTGTTGTTGGATCTACTCTGCTTTTATAAAGTGAATAAACCCTTTCCTCTTTTGCCAGACCATTCAGATCTGAGTAGTATCACACACGTTGTTACCGAGCTCATCCTCATGTTCTATATTGATGATTAAAAATGTTAGGCCCATGGAAATAAAAAAAAAAAAACTAGTTTAAGTTTGAAAATTAAATTAAATGTATTTAAACATATAAATTTTGAAATGGACTTTGATCGATAATGCAAAATATAATATTAAATGGGATAAAAATTAGCACTGAATCAAAAAGCTAATCTCTTGATGATTAAAGAACATATGAACATATTATAAAGGCAGTGTGTTAGAACACTAGTATATAAAAATTAAAGGATGCTATAAATCTCTTGATGGCATGATTCATTTGATATAGTTGAAAAGCCTTGATCACGTTTGTAAAGTATATCTGATATATAATTTCTAATGTATGTTATAAGAATAATATTTTTTTTTCAATAATCGATAGAATTAAGCAAAATTATTGAAAGGTGAGAATTTTGCGTATAAACTTGTGAAGAGACTAGAGTGGTGACTTGTATATCCTTTCTTACACCATATTTATTTATGAAGACTTATAATAATTCTACTAATCATAAATTTAATATAATTATATGTAACAACATTCAAGTACATTTTCATGTAATGTATTCACATTTTCTGATCATAAAATGAATACTTGGATTATTAAAACTCTTACTTTTGGCTCATAAATTTAAAAAATATAGATATCAAATTCTGATTTACAAATCGAAGATACTTGAATAATTAAAACTATTACCACGATAGTTCTTTTATGGACTATGGGTGCAATAAAATAACAAAGAAAAATTAGAATTTAAGTGAAAACAATTTGAATTTTACAGTTAATAGTTTGGAGGATAATTTATATTTAATGGATGTGAAATATTTGAAAGTTTTACTATTTTTGTTAAAAATATATTCGTCTTATACTATCTTTCTTCTCATCCTCTAGGATATTCTATATTCTCTATTACAGTGACATGGGAGAAGGTACTTACAAAAGCACTATGAAGTTGTAATATTTAGTATAGGATAATAAATGTTGTTTAATATTTTAAAGTCAACATTTTTACTTGTCATTCTTACTTTCTTTTTATAGGAATGATGTTGGGCTAATGAGCTTCTGATTTAACTTTTTAAATTAACCTTTTGATTACTAGGATAATTTAGCCATTTCTTTATTGGTTAATTACCTTAATTATTTCATTAACTTACTTTAATGTGACCAAATAGATGTGAGTACCATTCATCTTATAGTATGGCCGAAAGGGGTATTCGATTTCTTTTTTTTTTTTATAATATTCAAGTAGTGTCATATTCGGTACACTTGTCCCCTAAACCTTATGAGGTACGATGTAAAAGTTTTGGATCAATCTTTTAGCAATTTATTTGTGATCCTTGTCTGTAGGTGAGGTCGAATGAGTATATGTACTCTTTATCTTAAAGTGAGGCCGATAAGGTATTATGTTTTTTATTTGTGTGGAAATGATCGAATAGAAAATGACCGAGTAGAGTCATATTTTATACATTTACTAACATACTTAATTATTACTTCTACATATTATTCAGTTAATATTTTTTATCATTGAAATAAAAAAATTCTTATATGTATATCAATTATTTTAGACAAGCAAAAAGTTTTTATGACTTATAAATCTACATTAATACTTTGCATTTTTTGTAGTAAAAAGAAAATTAGGTTTGCACGCAAAAGATATGTTTACAAAATTCTTATAAGAACTTATATCTCATTATTAGTGTTTAAGTTAAGGGGTCCTATAATCGTTTCGAATATTTATGATGGTCTAATACGATTCAAGCGATAAAATTTTTCATGGGTAGGCTGAGCCCATTCTCATTTTTTTTCCAATTATTGTTGGCGATAAAATATATTTTTTAGATATAATATCGAGACTATATATTAAATTAGAATACTTTTTTCATTAATTAATTTATGTGTTTGACGGTGGTGATAATAAAAATATAGTTTGATAATTAGTTATAATTTTATTTTAATTATTTGTTTTTATAAAAAAAAAACTAGAAGATAGCTCATTTAATTCACCAAGCCAAGGGGATAGAAGGATAAGTTTGATTTTTACGTATAGCAATTCATATCTTATTGTGTCATTATTTATGCAACATAAAATAAATAAAATTTATTAAAATTTTATTTTATTTTACTCTTATTTAATTCTCTTATCTTATTATATCTTATCTATCCATCAAACAATCTTAAATAATTGCATACATTTGTCATGTGAGGTGACAGTGAAACAAGGTCATAGGTTTGTTGGGCACAATCTTTTGATGAAAAGGAGCCTACCCTACACTTATAAGGTGACGCCTGGTTTGTTTATCCTCTTTAGCGCATGTCTCGCTGTGCATTAATTTCAATGCTATAAAAACACATTTTGATCCCATAAGTTTTCGCCGGGTTTTAAGATTGAACCATAAAACTTTAGCAGCAACAGATGTGTACATGACTAGTTGATGTAACCATAATCGTGATGATGAATGAAGGAGCATTTAATCGGAACTACCCTTAAATAATAAAAACCTTAATTTAATGCCATGTGCAGATTTCTTAAAAGTAGAACAGTATCTACAACCTACAAGGTAACGCAGCAAGCAAACGTTAAAGTAAAGATTAATGAAGGCGATGATTATTATTTAGTCCACGCGTGACATTGAGCTCAGAACTCACGACCACAAATGCGCACTTCGTACCGTACGATATAGTTAAATACTTACGTATGTGTTCCAGGGATGTAGAGGGATAAAAGAGAAGGGGAGAATTTTTTTTATTAAAAGGTCTTTTTAATAAGGGTATTAATTAAGCATTCATAAATATAAAAAAAATCAAAATATGGTAAAAATGTATTATCGGATTAGACCAAGATAATCTTAATTTTATAAAATCTTGGTTGAAATTAAATTTAAATTGAAAAAATTTATATTAAAGTATTTAGTTTAAAAAATGACCCTGTAGTAAATTTTATATTTTTAATTCAACTTGTTAATGTTTATAATTTACGTAAGTTTTGAGCGGGGAGCTTATTGGTTTGAATTAATCAACCTAATAAATATTTAAAAACACATTAAAGTGCATGTAAAAATTAAAATTAATAACAATGAAGTGCATGTAAATATGTCTATGTGAATTTAAACATACTGTTAGTAAACCTCAAAATAAATTAAACTACGATATCATTACTATTCTTAAGTCAAAACAAATAAAACATATATTTTTTTAAAAATATCAAATTTCTATTTTAAGTAACGTTTTTGTGCACAATTTTGACGTTGTTTCAACTAAAAGTCTGGTAATCCAAATTAATAATTTCATATATCTTTGATTTCATTCTCTTTTTATTTATACGCACTGTGCAGTGTAGTTGTGGTTAAAAGAACCAAACTCCGGTAGTGAAATATGTGAAAAAATTTTAAACCCATCTTAATAATTGTCTATATCAATATTAGCAAATCTATAAATATATTTCAAGCTAACTATTCAAAATTTTTGTTATAACGTTTGAATATTTGATCCTAAACATAATATACAACCACATTAAAGATAAAACATTACATAATATATGATTAGCTATACAATAGGAAAAGTAACAACTACACAGTGGGATTCTCCTCTCACTAATTGACTGAAGCTAAACTTGGATGGTGCAATTTTTCAATATTTTGGAGTTGATGCTGTGAGGGATTGATTCAATATCATAATTCTCTTGTAGCTGAATTTTAGGATATATTTTTTGGAATTAAGTTAGTTCAGAAGAACATTCACCTCATTTAAATTGAGAATGATTTTAAAGATGTAATTTCTTTATTTTTATATGTTCATGATATCTCTCATTCTTTATCTTTTCTAATTAATAGTATTAGGAATCTGCTAAAAAGTATTACTTTCATTAGATTTGATTAAATTTATAAAAAATTTAATTAGAGTGCTGATAAGCTTACTAAAATAGGTATTAAGGAAGGCCTTTTGATTATTCATTTTGATAGGGTTTTTCTTCCTCTTAGGCAATTTTTAAATATGGATGTCCTAAGTGTTTGGTTGCCCAGAATTGTTCCTTAAGTTTCTGTTGTTATTTGGGCTTTTTAGCCTCTTTTAATAAAAAGAAAGAAAGAAAGAAGGATCTATAAAGAATTAATCTTGTAACAAATTAATATTTCTAACAAAAATAAGATTGATGACTAAGTCAATACTCTTATAAAGGAATGATTTCAACCGTTATCAACATTGGATTTAATTTAATCATTCATTGATTTTTTTTAATTTACACATCTTATGTGTTATTTTAAATATTTCTTTGTAGAAAAAGATTAGTTTCTATAGTTATATATAATTCAACACTTCCTTGTAATAAATGTCATCTATGTAAAGTTTGTTTGTCAATCACCTAATCCACTATAGTACTATTCTACACAACCTACTTATATAAGATGTAAATAGATAAACTACTCATTATTGCACCTCTCTACTAAAAAGGTTATGCAAAAATAATCTTCCTTAAAGTTAACATTAAATATACTTTTAATATATATATATATATATATATATATATATATGATTTAATATAAAAATATAAAAGGATAAAAAAAAAGTAAATATACAAGCTAATCTTCATTGAGGTTAACAATATATACATTTAGCATAAAATTTTTAGTATCAATTGATGCATATTATAAAATGACTCTTTTATCATCACTTTTTTTGGATCTTACTTGGCTCCTATGTACCTTTTGTGATATACAAAAGGAAATTAAAGCATTAAAAAAAATCTTTCATCAACGAACAACAAATAAATCAAACAGATAAACTTAAATATTGCATTCAACCTAAAATCTTGAAGTCGCTGAGCTGTGGGTTTATGTCATTTTTATATTATTTAACTTTTTCATTTATATTTAAATGGAACTTCTTCACTAATACCTAATCTTAGAAAACTCTCTCTTAAGTATGAGCCCTTTCATTAATTAAATATACTCTCTCTATTTTTTTAACCACTCTCTAGTATAAGCCTTGTTAACCATAAATATTTATAGTAATATAAGAGTACTATAACCACTTAATTTCTATAACATTCTTTTCAACTTATACTATTATTAAATAAAATACATTGTCAAACTTCTATATCGTCAAAAACATTGAAAAATAAAGATCCCTTCATATGAATCTACCATTAAAATCACATATGATTATTGAGACAAATAAAAAAACTTAAAACATTAAAAAAATATCCTATCAAAAAGTCATAGGTAAATCATATATATAAATTTAAATATTACATTCGACTTATAACTTTAAAGCTATTGAGTTATGGGTCATTATCACTTTTATGTTATTCAATTTTTTATTATTAATGTGAAAAACTTCTTTACTCAACCGAACATAAAAAATCAATACTCCCACCATTGAATTTTGGAGCTTTCTTATTTTTCAATTATATTTCTAAAGTTGGGATATAAAATGACAAACCTGAAACTGATGTTATCAAAAAAATAAAATTCCTTTGTATTACGGTAAATGCTTTGGATATGGGTTTATTGTTCCTCAGAAGGCAAGAAACAAATATTCCTTTTCCAGCACCTTGGCTGTAATTGTAATGACACCCAAGATTGTATAAAGGTAACATTTCGGGGTTGTCTGGTGGCAAGGTGGGTTGTGGTTAAAGCTTCATTAGATTTAGAAGTTTGTGCTGGTGGTAATTTGGGGTTTAGTTAAGGAGTTTGCTAGATTAATGTGACTTTGATTTCTTTAGTTGTTATCTACAAAGGCTGAAAGAGTTTAGATGTGAAAATTTGGTTGATTTAGTGGTGGTCATCATTCCACGGCTGACAGTGTTGGGGAGCCTAGGGATCAAGCGATGGCTTTTGAATGGTATGGTTGATCTAGTTAAGGGTACTAACTTGGTGTTAATTATAGGTCCTAGCTAGTGATAAACTATAATCATGAAAGAGGTGTTGTAGAAGTTTGGGTGTTGCAAAAGAAAGATTGTTGACGTATGTAGTGATTGAGTTTGAAAATTTGATGAACTTAGAAGGATGTTACGTAAAAAAATAATATACATCTTATCTTAACTACAATCAATAGTCATGTGTTTGACTTGTGATATTTAGAAGACTAAACATCCCATTAACAACGAGTGATGTACGTGTAATGTTTATCAATTAGGTAAGAAGGTTAAATGTAATTTCTGTATAAAAGCATCCACTTATAATTATTATGAACCTGGAAGAAGGTAAATATAATTATTTATATTTATTTATACATTTTTATTTATTTTATTGTATAAATAATTATATACATTTACTATACGGATATAATTTTAGTAAAAATTTAATACTATTTAATTTTCTCCCATGATAAACTCGTGTGATTATCCTAATGCGACAAAGGAATTTGTTGGGGCAGCGTGTGGACGCGTGATGACACGAGGGAATCGAGTGATGTTGCAAGATTGCGCCGTCCTTGGCCTCTCCCCCACTCCTTCATTCTACCATTGTGTTCGTGTTGTTGATGTAGTATATATATATATATATATAATACTTACTCTGATCCTTTTTATAAAAAATAAAAAAATAGTTAAATTAATCATTTTTTATAAATATAAATTTTATTTTAAAAATATTTGTAATATTAAATAGAATAATTAATGTAGTTAATGTCTTGTAAATTTATATTTAATAATTAAAAAGTATAAAATAAAATAAATAATTTATACATCTTAAATTTATTTTTTATTTCTTATAATTAGGACACAAAAATACTTAATTAAATTTATTTTTAATAAAAAAAGACTGGAGGGAGTATTTTAATTTAATTTTTAACTAAATTTTTGTTAATACTTAATAATAACGATTAGTTATTCTTAATTTATAAATGTCAAATCAAATCTAATATCTATTATATCAATAAATGAGGATACGGTTATTCTGTTTTTTTTTAAAGTCAGTCAAAATATTTATCTAATATTTTAATTATATTATACATAATATTTACTATATCTAGAATTGACCTTTTATTTTATTCCATGTTAAGTCTGTGAGTGCATGTATTTTTTTCAACGTTTGTTTGCCTGTAGTATGCTTATTTAGCATGTATGATGGATTATATATTTTGTTAGTGATTTTTACGAATTTCTACAATAGGATACATATTGAAATTAGGCAGAAAATTGTCATAATAAATGAATTGACTGAAAGAGATCCCGTAAACATGATCAAACTACTTTTTTTCCCTGTTGGATATGAAATAATAATTGATCAATATATATTGTAGAGGGTAAATTAAAAAGTTGGTAATAAAAATGCAGAGTTCGAATTCCCTTCTTAAGACCATGAAAATAGAAGCATAATTTTATGAGTAAAAGTAAGCAAAAACAGGTAATTATGTATTTTTATGAATTTTAAAGGTGGGGAGCGTAGGAGTAGTGCTTGGTACAAATACAACCGTTGCTTTTGGCACACAATAATAGCGTTACTTTTTTTCACTTTTTTAGTTGTTGAGCCCGTGAAGCACCATTCAGCAACGGCAACTATACTTATTATTACATGGAATAAATCGACCCTAAAGTCGGTGACATGTTTGAAATTTTTTGAAACGCTAAACTAAACCGATTATACCTCTACACGTAAAATACACGCAACTAAGTTTGACACTTTTATAAGGAGTTTGATAATGAGTGCTTAATGCCATGGTTTATGGATTATTTTATGTTTTAATTATTTTGAAATTAATTTTTATAATTTAATGTAACAAATAATTTATTTTCATTAAATACTTTCTATTTTTTATTTTGTTGGTCATTAGAAACTCATTAGTAATTTTCTTATTAGTAATATTTTGCTAGACAAGAATTCCAGTAACGTAAAGAAGAAACATAAAAAGACAATATTGAGAATCTAAATTATATTTTTCTTTCCATTGCGGTTACTTTTACCACAATCTCCTGTTTTCAATTTCAATGTTCCTAATTAAGGTCAGCAATAATGGAATGAGATTATTACCAAAAAATGTATCAGATTCTAAATTATTCACTAATGTAATTTGATTTTACTGACCCATTTTTTATTTTGTTTTTCTTTATAGTCATGTTTCATTTTTTTTCTCTGCCAACTTGTTATGATTTTGTTTTCTTTTTCCACTTTAACAGTTCTGAGATGCTAGGAGACAGTACCACCAACATATACAGCATAAAAAGCAAAGCCGAGCAAGAGAGAGAGAGAAAGAGAAACAAACACACAAACCACATTGTCCGCAAAACATAGAGATCTAACAAACATGGGGTGACTCAGAAAATGGAATTAAAAAAGAAAAAGGGAAAAGCAGCTGAAGTTGTTTACCACCTTTGGTGTTAATTGGAACCGAATGGCTCAAGTTTGATTTTATTTTATTTTTTGGTGAGTAAAATTGTTGCTGAATTATGTGAGCTTTGATCTCTTGTTCATGAGTGCAACCTTCTTGCTGGATCATGTAGTTTGAATTATATGGTTGCCCATCTCATGTTCATAAGTGATCATCGTAAACAATGCTCTTTTTTGTTGAATTTTTAATATTCACATATTTTATGTTCTTGTTTACTAGCCAAATCCTGAGAAAAAAAATTTATGTGGCTTTTTGGTGTTCTAATTAGAATTTTGTGTTTGATCAGTACTAATTCTGGTGTATCACAAGTTTGTCCATTCACTATTGGAACTTGAGAGTTTAATTGATCAGGTAATTGTGTTTTTCTTTTGGGTTGCTGTTTTTTTTTTCCTTAACTTTTACTTTGACGAGATAAAATGGCATGGCTGTGATTTATCCGAAATTGAAACGTTTACATTCCCTTTGTTTTTGTTTTTTCTGATGATTATATGCAAGCAGCAAGAGATACTTGGCCTCACATCTGTTGTGTAACTGTGTTAAGGTGGTTCTGGTTTTTCTTCATTGAATTTTCACTGATTAAGTTCCTTCAACATCAGAAGACACGGTGTTGGTTTTAGTTCACTTGGCTGGAGTGATGGCCGCTCTGTCCCATGCTGATTCTAAAAGAATGTATTCATGGTGGTGGGACAGTCACATAAGCCCCAAGAATTCGAAATGGCTCCAAGAAAATCTGACAGGTAATTCTGGCTTTGTAAGCAACTCTTCTTATGAGTTTACATGGTTGTTCTTCATCACCTAAATTACACCCATTTCTTGTTTTCACATATATAGCAGAAAAATGCTTACGTTAAACCCAAAACAAATTGGATCTCTTGTTTGATTGCTATTATAGATAATTTATTCATATTGGTATGAGAGCTTATAAATTTGATTTTTCAAATTATTTTGTTGCTAAACGTTTAGGCTGTTGGACTAGTCTCTAAACGTTCTGGTATAAACCATTTCTAATTGTCAATATATATTCCCTTTGGGCATGTATGAAAACTATGGTTATGTATTTTTGTTTTATCTTTCTGAAGCTTCTCTGTTGGTGTATATCTTCATTAAAATTATTTTCTTTGTATTACTATTATCAGTTCTGTCTTGTATGGACATGTTACAGGCAAGAATTTTGTATGGTAGTCTGTGCATGATAATTAGACACATGTACTTCCTGTATTACATCTTACCTTTTACTTATAGCATCTATTTCCTTAATCATTCAAAAGAGATGTGGCAATGATTCATTTTGAAATTTGAATTTTGCTGTTAACATCCATCTAGAATCCTCAAACACTAATTATCACAATGGTACCTCTTCATGAACAGATATGGATACCAAGGTGAAGCAAATGATCAAGCTTATTGAAGAAGATGCAGATTCCTTTGCAAGAAGGGCAGAAATGTACTATAAAAAGCGCCCAGAGCTCATGAAATTAGTTGAAGAGTTTTACCGGGCATACCGGGCATTGGCTGAGAGATATGATCATGCAACTGGAGTGATACGCCAGGCACATCGTACCATGGCTGAAGCATTTCCGAATCAAGTCCCTCTGGTACCATCAGATGATTTACCCGGAGTTTCCTCCATGGATACTGAGCTGCATACACCAGAGACACTTAACCATTCTCGTGCATTTCTTGATTCAGATGAATTGCAAAAGGATGATTCAACTCATTTCCATGCCATTAAACGAAATGCATCTTATACTGATGAAGCTGATTCTACTACAAGCAGAAAGGGTTTGAAACAGCTAAATGATCTATTCATGTCAGGAGAACCTGTAAGTCATACAAAGTTTGCAGAAGGGCGTGCTAGAAGGGGGCTCAATTTTCTTGACACACAGGAGATTAATGGGCAAGAAAATGGAAGCCATGATACTGGGGATCGTGTCTTATCTGAGTCAGAACGGATGACCAAGGCAGAGACAGAAATTTTGGCCTTAAAGAAAGCACTTGCTAAGTTAGAAAGTGAAAAGGAAGCTGGCTTGCTTCAGTATCAGAATAGTTTGGAGAGATTGTCTAATCTGGAATCGGAAATGTCTCGTGCAAGAGAGAATTCAGAAGGACTTAACGAAAGAGCAAACAAAGCTGAAGCTGAAGTTCAAACCTTAAAGGAAGCTCTTACTGAATTACAGGCTGAAAGAGAAGCTAGTCTTCTTCAGTACCAGCAGTGCTTGGAGAAAACATATGATCTGGAGAAAAGTATTTCTTCTGCTCAGAAGGATGCAGGAGAACTTAATGAACGAGCTACTAGGGCTGAAACTGAAGCTGAATCCTTAAAGCGAGACCTTGCTAGAGTAGAAGCTGAAAAGGAAGCTGCCCTTGTTCAATATAAACAGTCCTTAGAGACGTTGTCAAAACTAGAGGAAAGATTAGTACAAGCTGAAGAGAATGCAAGGAGAATTAATGAGCAAGCTAGTATAGCAAAAAATGAAATTGAGGACATGAAGTTAGAAATTGCTAAACTTACTGAAGAGAAGGAAGATGCAGCTCTTCGTTATCAGCAATGCTTGGAGATAATTTCCAGTCTGGAGTATAAACTCTCTTGTGCCAAAGAGGAGGTGCATAAGCTAAATTGCAAGATAAATGATGGGGTTGAACAGTTACATAGTTCTGAACAGAAGTGTCTTATCTTGGAAACATCTAATCAGACTCTGCAATCCGAATTGCAGTCTTTGGCACAGAAATTGGGATCTCAAAGTGAAGAACTTAGTGAGAAGCAGAAGGAATTGGGAAGACTTTGGACTTGCATACAAGAGGAGCGGTTGCGGTTCATTGAGGCTGAAACTGCTTTCCAAACTCTTCAGAATTTGCACTCTCAATCTCAGGAAGAGCTTAGGTCTCTTGCCACTAAGCTTCACAATAAGGCTGAAATTTTGGAGAAAATGGAATCCCATAAGCAGGTTTTAGAGGATGAAGTACACAAGGCCAAGGAGGAAAGCAAAACTCTAAATGAGCTCAAATTATCTTCATCTTTGTCTATAAAAAATTTGCAGGATGAGATATTAAATTTGAGGGAGACAATAAAGAAACTTGAACTGGAGGTTGAATTGCGAGTAGATGAACGAAATGCTCTTCAGCAAGAAATTTACTGTCTTAAAGAGGAGCTTCATGATGTGAATAGAAGACATGAATCCATGATGGAGGAGGTCAGATCAACTGACTTTGATCCACTGTGCTTTGCCTCATCTGTGAAGAAATTGCAAGATGAAAACTTAAAGCTAAAGGAAATAAGTGAATCAGACGAAGATGAGAAAGGAGCTTTAAAGGAAAAACTGGAGATCATGGAGAATATTTTGGAAAAAAATGCTGTTTTGGAGAATTCCCTCTCAGATTTAAATGCTGAACTGGAAAGTGTCCGTGGAAAGGTAAAGGTATTGGAAGAAACTTGTGAAGCTTTGCTTGGGGAGAAATCCTCTCTTGCTTCTGAGAAGGCCACCTTGTTTTCTCAGTTACAAGCCACAGCTGAAAAGCTGGAAAAGCTCTCAGAAAAAAACAACCTTTTAGAAAGTTCACTGTTTGATGTGAATGCTGAGCTTGAAGGATTAAGGGTAAAGTCAAAGATTTTAGAAGACTCTTGTCTGTTGCTTGACCATGAGAAGTCCAGTCTCATGTCTGAGAAAGAAACCTTAGTTTCACAATTGAACGTCACTCATAAAACACTGAAAGATCTTGAGGAGAAACACAGTGACTTGGAACTGAAGCATCTGGAATTGAAAGCAGAAAGGGTGTCCGCACTTCAAAAGTTGGAAGAGCTCCTTGTTTCCTTATATGCTGAGAGGGAAGAACATTCCAGAATTGTGCAATTGAGTGAAAGTCACTTGGCTGAGAAGGAATTACAAATTTATATTCTACAAGAAGATGCAAATTACCAGAAAAATGAATATGAAGTGGAACTGGACAGAGCTGTACATGCTCAAATGGAAATCTTCATCTTGCAGAAATGTATCCAGGATTTGGAGCAAAAGAACTTCTCCCTTCTAGTTGAGTGTCAGAGACTCTTGGAGGCATCCAAAATGTCTGATAAATTGATATCTAAATTGGAGAATGACAATGTTCAAAAGCAAGTTGATGTGAATTCATTGTCTGACAAAATTGAAGTACTAAGGATTGGGCTGCTTCAAGTGTTAAAGACTCTTGACATTAACAGTGAGCATTGGTGTGAAGATTTGATTGAAGAAGACCAGGAGCTTCTGAACCATATACATGGCAAACTTCAGGAGACACAGAATTCTTTTGTCACAATTTTCAATGAAAGCGAGCAAGTGGCCATTGAGAATTCAGTTCTTGTTACATTCCTTGGCCAGTTGAGATTAAAGGCCGAAAATCTTTTGACAGAAAGAAATGCCCTTGATAAGGAGTTGAGGACCCAGTCTAAGCAGTTCTTGGCATTGCAGGTAAAGGTACAAAAGATTCTGGAGAAGAATCAGGAATTGAAGTTGACAATTAGCAAGGGAGAAGAGAAAATGGAAGTGATGACAACTGAAATAGAGAATCTATGCAAACAGCTGTTAGACTTGAAAGAGGATTACGTAAACATAAAAGAAGATAGTGGCAAAACAATTGAAGAGAAAAATACCTTGATGAGAAGACTTCTGGACCTGGGTGAAGAGAAAAGTAGGTTGGAAGAAGAAATCTGCATCATGATTCATGAGACAATAGCTCAATCTAATATTTCTCTGATCTACCAGAACATTGTCTTTGAAAAACTCCTGGCACTTGAGGTGCTAAGCAAAGATCTTGATAGACTTTGTTCAGTAAATAACAACCTTGAGGAGAAATTAAAAATAATGATGGGCAAATTAGAAGATACACAAATGGAAAATTCATATCTTAAAGAGTCATTTGTAGTGTCAAACATTGAACTAAAATTAGTTCAATCCGTCAATGATCAATTAAATTGTCAGATTATGAATGGAAAGGAATTGTTGTCTCAAAAGGAAAATGAGATTTTGGAAGCAGCAGAAATGTTTAGTGCTTTAAATGATGAGAAAACAGAATTGCAAAGATTGGTGGAAGATCTGAAGAGCAAGTATGATGAGGCCAAGGAGATACTTGAAGACCAAGCTAGTCAAATTTTAAAATTATCCTCAGACAAGGATCGTCAAAATGAAGAGCTTGGATGCCTTTGTGAAGTGAATCAGAAGTTAGAGGCTAAAATGAGGCACCTGCATCAAGAACTTGGAGAAACTAAACTGAGGGAAGAGAAGCTTAGTTATGAACTACTTAAGGGAACAAATGAGATCGAACAGTGGGAAACCAAGGCAGCCACACTCTATACCAGACTGCAGATTTCTGCTGTCAATGAGACATTATTTGAGGGGAAGGTTCATGAGCTAGCTAATGCATGTCAGAATCTCGAACGCAGAAGCAACTTTGAAGGCATGGAAAGTGAAATGCTGAAAGAAAGGGTTAACAGGTTGGAAGGTGAAAACGGGAGACTACATGGTCAGTTGGCTGCTTATGTCCCAGCTGTTAGTGCTTTGAATGATTGTATAACATCCTTGGAGATGCAGACGCTTGTACAAGCAAAACCTCATGACTTCAAAGTATCTAAGGTAATTAACATGCTATCTTCAACTGAAAACCAGCTACTATTGCATTTTTTTTTAATGTAGCTGTAATCTGTTCATTCAAATCTTTGTTTCCAGGTTAAAGATTTGGCAAATCAGAACTACACTGAAGATGATCAACAAACTGTTGAAGATCAGAATGCTACCACAACAGATGCTCTTCCGGACTTCCAAGACATGCAGAACAGGATCAATACAATTGAAATGGTTGTTAAAAAGATGAATGAAAGTTTCAAACCTAAGGATGAAATGAGAGAGATTCAAATGTTAAAATCTGGAATCAGGTGGCGTCAAGGAAATATCCAAGCAAGTAAGCAATTTACTCAAATGGATGAAGCAAAGGAGAATCCAGGTGGACCTGCTGATGAACAGAAGACAAGAAAATCAGTGTCAGATATCCTTGTAGCAGAAATTGAAGTTCTGCCAAAAGACATCATGCTTGATCAAACGATTGAATGTTCATCATACGGGGTGAATAGGAGAGGAAGTCTTGAGTCTGATGATCAGATGCTTGAATTGTGGGAAACTGCTAACAAGGATGGCGCTATTGGTCTGACAGTTGGCAAGGCACCAAAGACAGCCACTGCACCTACTGGATACCATCAAAAGAGAGTGACCAAGGAACCCAAAAACAAATATCCTTCAGTAGAGTCCTTGATTGAGAAGGAGTTGAGTGTGGACAAATTAGAGATCTCAAGAAGATTGACACAGCCACATCGACATCCACATGAAGATGGCAACAAGAGGAAGATTTTAGAAAGACTTGATTCTGATGCTCAAAAGTTGACAAACCTTGAAATTACTGTACAAGATTTGATGAGCAAGATGGAAATTACTGAGGAGAGCACAAAGGGAAAAGGTATTGAGTATGATACTGTGAAAGAGCAGCTTGAAGCTGCCCAAGAATCCATCACAAAGTTGTTTGATGCCAACCGAAAGTTGAAGAAGAATGTAGAAGAGGGTACCTCATCCTTTGCTGGGAAGTCTGCAACAGAATCAGATGAGAGTGGAAGCATAAGCAGAAGGAGAGTTTCAGAACAGGCTCGGAGAGGGTCTGAAAAAATAGGACGGCTGCAGTTGGAGGTGCAAAGACTGCAATTTTTACTTCTAAAGTTGAATGATGAAAAAGAAAGCAAAGGAAAAGCATTGATTGATGATCGAAATCCAAGGGTCCTTTTGAGAGATTATCTCTATGGTGGGACAAGAAGAAACTACCACCAGAAGAGGAAGAAGAAAGCACCCTTTTGTGCATGCATGCAACCTCCTACTAAAGGAGATTAATTTGGCTGATTTTTAGCGTAGTTTAAGATTACATGAGACATTTGCTTTCTTGTTTGTAATTTTTTATTAGTCTAGAAATGGTTCAAGACCCTACCTGTTTATCTATGGAAAGGTTGTAGCGTAGAGACCCTGCTGTACATGTTGTGTAATGTTCACTCAGGAGAAGAAGCTAGGATGGAATTTTCACCATTTCGTTTTCTGACTAACCCCCTCCGTCTTATTTCCTTCTTGGTTAGACGTGCTGTTCTTATTTAGCTACTACTTTGATTACCATTGTGGTGCCATGCAATTATCTTCCTGTTTTGTTTGTCTTAAGAATCGTTTGTTCAACATAAAAAGCAATAACTGAATACATTAAGACTCATATTTCTGTCATATAATGGCTTATTGAGAAATTATCCTACAAGCCAAAAGCTAAATGCTCAGTAACATTTCTTCCAATAATAAAAAATTAATATTCAACAAAAACAATGGCGATAAAATCCCAATCCTCAACCAAAAAAACAGAAGAAAAAAAAAACTGAGACTCCTAAGTTTAACAACAAAATGCCGAGGCCAAAAGTCAAATTCTAGATCAGACGTAGAGAGATGACATCAGAAGTGCCTTGAACATCTAATTGCAATCCGGTTGTAAATGCTTGATCAAATTCTCTCGCATGGTCCTCCCTGAAGGATCAACTTGCTTGCAAGACTGTTCTTGATATCCAGAATCATGATGACCAGACAAGGCAACATTTTGATGTAAGATGTCTCCGAAGTCAATGATTATATTATGAAGCAGACAACATGTCAAGATAATACTGGGCAATTTCCTCTTATCAGGTCTCCACATAACCTTACTCAGGATTCTCCAACTTCCCTTTAACAGTGAGAATGCCCTCACAGCAAGGAGCCTTGCAGCTCCATGTTTGTGATTGAAAGTAGACTGCGAAACTGATGTGGCATTATTTTCATAAGGAGTCATAAGCCATGGAAGAAGAGGATAACTGTACCCACCAACTACATATTCTCTTACAACATCTCCACCTAAAGTTTTTACATTTCCATTTAAACGCTCCCCATTCTCCGAGAGTTTGAACAACGCTGAACACTTCAACAGTCTGGAAAATGTCATGCCCCCAGGCAAACCTGTCATGATATCAATAAACCTCATTTCATGATCAACAATTCCCTGTAACAACATGCTGTAGTTCTTTTCTTGATCGCACCAATCATCCGAGGTTTGGACAGCCGGAAGGGTCATCATGATGTGCGTTGCATCAATGGCTCCACAGCAATTAGGCAACCCATAGGATGCTTCAAAACCAAGCTTGATTTCCCGCATTCTATCGAAATCAGGCCACTTGAGATGATGTTTAGCACGTTCCTCCAGCGCTTCTATGAATCTCCAAGTCACCTGAGACACTGTTGACTGGCCAACCCCAAAGGCAGCTCCAACTGAGACTTGAGACTCACCAGATGCCAACCTTCTTAGGGCAATGGCAACCTGCTTCTCAACACTAAGCAGCCTTCCCTCTATGTTGATGAGCCCTGATGGAGGCCTTGATATGAGATCCTCCCTCACAAGAGAACATATATACTCAAAAGTAGTCTTTGACACCCTAAAGAAATACTTAAACCCTTCTGCCTCATCACCAGGTACAGAATATCCTGCAGGTGCATATCATACCCATTCAAATCAAAAATTTTCAAAACAAACCAATCATACCCAAAACAAAATAAGTTATGAAGACATCATTGCCCTAAAGAATAGGGTGTGGGTAGAAAATCCCTGAGTTGACCCCATCATTTCTTTTATCAATTACACATAAATAGCAGGATAGTTGCAATTCATTAAGCGATAAACACAATAGAGAAGAAACGCATGCATGAAAGGGTTTCCTTGCAGAACAACATCATGGATAATTAATTAAAGTTTGAAACTTTGAAAGGAAATGGAATGATGAGAACCTGGGGCAGTAGAATTCTTGTGCCAGAAAGAGTCCCACCAATCGGTTTCACTTGTTCTGGGCTCAACAGGGACCAAACTCACCTGTTTGTGTTTTTTGAACTTTTTGGTCTTCTTTTTGGTTTTCTTTGATTTTTTCTGAAAGGGTGCCATTGAGCATAACAGAACCAATAATTCACTCTTCCCAGTGACAGAAGAATAACCTTAGCTTACCTGGCGCTAGTAAAATGCCGAGAGACAGAAGAAGAGTACAGTGACTGAAGTGAAGTTGAATGTGACTCGGAACACACGATCTTTGTCTTTGCTCTTTTTGTTTTAGGATTCTAAAGTAGTCCAAAATGAGAACTCGGCTAATCTATCTGCCCAAAAGAAAACTCTTTCATATTTGGAGAAGGTATATGTGTGTCATTTCTACTTTTTTATTTTTTGGATACTCTAAATTCCCTATTAACTACGGAACAAACGCATTGCAAACTAAATTCTGACCATTCTGAAATTCAACATCCAACAGCATCATATGTACTGTGGTTGTGGTTATTTTTTAACAGCTCTATTTTTTTAATTTTTTAAAAACTTTTGTTTATTTTCAAAACAAATGTTTCCAACAGTTAAATTATTTTTAAAACTATGACAAAATAACCCGTCGACATAGCTTTTAGCACCATCAAGTGTTTTTAAAGAAGAAAAATTAATTGTTTGTATTGATAAACTCACTTCGAAAAACTTGGGGATTCTATTTATAGTGAATATATGTTTATTTAAGGGAAGTTGATTCACTAAAGACCAACATCTAATTACTTCGTAGAATCTGGATCCTCTGCGGCCGAGCTGACTCTCCAGCCCAAAAATTACCTATTGTGAAATGTGCGATTAACTAATTATAATTTTTTATAATTATTGGATATAAATTTAACTACTGAGATTTTTACTGTAGAGGCTCTAAATGAAATAAAATGATAAAAATAGAAGAAATGTCTAAATACTAAACTTTGAAATAAAGTTAACAGTTTTTTTTAAGTTAATCAGATGATTAGGTTGTTTAGTTTTAAAAATAAATTTAAAACTAAATTGATTATAATTATTTTTATTTGAGTTTAAAATAAAATTTTTTGATTAACTAAATTAATTTAATTGATTTGGTTAAATCAATAACTTTATATATCACCAAAAAATTGATACAAATTCAAGTACAAATGGCGTGCCTCAATATAATGAAAAATAAAATAGGAAATCGAGACAAAAGTTTTATATCTAACTAGAAGTTAAGATGCAAGTGTTTCATAAAATTATTTTGTATTAATATTTGTGTACAATTCGACATTGGTATGGTTAAAATTATCAAGTTCATCGAGTCAATTCAATCTGATAAACTTTCCTACTTTAAACTTCTTTACAAGGTAAAACACGAATCATATTTTGGTAATTGTTAATTTAGTTATAAAAGTTTTTTAACAACTTGAGTTGATCGTAAAAGATTTTTTTCAAAAAGCAAAAGATGATATAAGGCTCCGAATTCATACTCTTTAAAAAATGACATGATCAAAGTTTTGAATAGATACTAATCAACAGCATATTCAAAGGACTTTATTCACTAACTATATCTGACTTGATATTAGTTGATGATCTTACTTCTCAAATACTTTGTATTATTCCTTTTTTATTCCAGCAAACTAAAAAGAACTTGTCCGGTTCCAAAATGAGGCAATAATATATGTTCATGTTACCTACTAAGCTTTAGAACATTTCCAAAGGAACACTTCTCAGATCTATTGCAGCCAGTTTTCAATTGAATAGATTAAGCATGATACATAAAAATACATATGTTGGGAACTTTCTTCCAACTCATCATTTGGAGAAATTAAAATACTCATGCACCTATGCCTCTAAATCCTTTGCAGCATGATTCTCAAACTCTCATGCCACCTAGTGTAAGGTTGACTTAGCTAAGAAGAAAACTCGTAAGCTTCATGAGATCTAAACAATCTCTGTTACATTACTGAGACTCAGACATTGTTCCAACCTTCTGATTCATCTTTCATGGGGTTTGGTTTGTGCGTATGGAGCATGAAGTTGCATGCTCCAACAGCCTCTTCAACTGTCAGATAAATCCATTTCTGCCCCAATTCATCAAGGAACTTGGATTTGTTCAACTTCTTCATCACCTCGCTTCCAGGATTGACCAAAACAAGCTAAAGAAATAGGAATGAATGATTACAGAAGATCAATTTAAAAAGAGTTTAAAAAAACAGAAAAAAACAGAAAACTCTTTTTAAAAGAGAAATCAAACATAGTGTTCTAAACAAAAAACAAATCAAAATCCTCTTAAAAGTTTAAATTAATTTACTGCCTCATCCATTTTTAGAAGCTCTTGTTTAGCGTTTTCAAAAGTTGAGGTGGATAACTTCATTTTAACTTTTTTATAGAAATCCGATTTATTTTAGTTTATCTATTAGATAACCCGACAAAGAAATAATTACTTGCAACCCTCTTCTGTCAACAATCTTCTTTAACTCCTCAAGCATGCTTATTCCGCTTGTATCAATGTTGCCAACAGCTGCCAATAATATATTGCAAGTTAGACTAATAATCTTACTTACTAGATTGTTAATTACTTCATTTTTCTTGAATCAATAATTTACCAGTCATATCCATTATAACATACTGCAAACTGGTTTGCCCTGTAGCTTTAATTCTGTCTTCCTCTTCATCAATCCACCTTGTGATCCTATGAACAATATTCTTTTATGAAATTCCAATTTTATTGGAGGCCGATATTTTTTGCATGGAATTAAGAGCATAACTACAAATCCACTAATTGCTTACCTCTCTCTTAAATAGCTTGCATTGGTAAAGTAAATTGGTGCATCAATTTCAAGAATTAGGATTCCGGGAATATGATTTGCATTTGGATATTGCTCTACATTTCTATATACTGCAGAATTTGGAATGTTGCCTAAAAGAAATGTCCTTGGCCTAGCAATAAATAAAAGTACTCGAAGTAGAGATACAGCAACCTGCATATTCACACAAAACACATTAATCTCCGTAACCTTTATATCAAAACTCAACAATGGATAAGTTCAAAGTCTGCATAGTGGGATAATTATGAAACATACTGCTATGACTAGGCCAATTTCAACACTGCCAAAGACTACACCAATATAAGCACTGAAGCACACCAAAAAATCAAATTTGTCGATTTTCCACAAATGAATGGCTGCTTGATAATCTATGAGTCCAAGCATTGCAGATACAATTATGGCTGATAGCACCACTAGGGGAGTATAATGGAAAAGGGGTGTCAAGAATAACAATGTCAACATTACTGCAATTGACATTACAATGTTTGATCCTGCAGTCTTGCACCCAGCATTGTAGTTCACAGCTGAACGTGAAAATGGTCCTGAAACAACATTAATTTTAATACCAAATTTGTTAGCTATTGATGCAGAAAAATGTTTTAACAAATTTATCTTAATTTTGACTGAAGAGTTAGAAAGCATGAACATGACATAGGACACAGATAACTATACAACAACACATACATAGACAAAGGTACAACAAATTTTAAATTAAAAAATCATGTTTTAAAAATGAACATGAATGATTGAAAACATGATAAAATATTGTAATTTATTTTATTGCAACACTTTCATTTGTAATTTTAAAAACAAAAGTCAATTTATGTACAATATGTATTGGCGTAGTTCAAATAATATTGAATTTAAGCGTTTATGCTTTCTATGTGAAGAGTAAAGACTGAAAATTAACTTGCAGTTAAATAATTGAGGATTTTATTGATGTAATACACCAAACTTATATGTAAAATATCCACAATCTACGTATTTTGTACTAACGATTATTGATGAAACAATTACCTGTGGTGAGATAGCAAGAGGTGAACGAACCGAAAATATTCATGGTTCCAATAGCTACCATCTCTTTATTGCCATCAATATGGTAATTCTTAAACATTGCAAAGCTTCTTCCCACTGCTATTCCTTCCTGCACAGAATCATCTATTCAGTCCTATGACATTGTTGACACGAGTACGAATGAAATGGAGTGGAAAATAATTATTTGTTCTATGAGAAATCTTATTTCTATAACACTTCTTATAATTTTTTTCCGAACTAAGAGAAAGGAAAAGAATAGAGAAAAATGAGTGATAAGATAAATTATGTGACGCAAAAAGATGTAGAAAAAAATAAGTTCTAAAAATTTGTTATAATTTGTGTACAGAGTATCATAAACTCCATATTTTTGTTTAAAAAACCTTTGGGACATGCTCCAAGAAATTAGGACTCTGGATTGGTACAAAGAGTGACAAATTTAGAAACTTTAAGTTGCAAAGGCGAAATATACACGTAAATCAATACCATTAAAAATATAACATAATACCATTAAATACGTGAGATATTAGGAACAAATTTTTCAACAATTTCATTATTTAAATTATTAAAAATTAATGTTTCATATTATTACTTTTAACTTTTACTTATTTATATATATACACACACATATTTCTTAAAATTACATCTCAAATATAAAAAAAAATCTTGTAATATCTCTTACTTCACCAAATTAGGAAAGGAGGAGGACCATAGATCAAACGAAGAGTTTTTTATTGTTTTACAAGCTCTATCATTTTCCTGCTTTTTTAAACAAGAAAATGTTTTTTTCCTTTTGGCTAATTGGTGTGATAGTTTAGAGTTGAGATTTGTGTGTTGATGGGGCATGTCACACCTTACCCTTTACCTCTACCAAAGGAAATGAGATTTGAAAAGTACTTACAGCAAGCGCAATAATGCCAGTGACAAGCCCAGTTTTTATGGCTGTACCCATATAAGGCGACACAAACACCAAATCCATCACCGAAGGTGGATTTAACCCCTTCTTCAATTCTCCTATCTGAAACAACGTTTCAATAAATTAAATTCTTTGAATGATAAGAGTAATCCTAATACACAATTACTCCATAACAAGAAAGCACTATTCAGCAAACGGGCCGTGGTTTAGAGTGCATGGGCCCAATTATAAATGCATTAGAGGGTCCCACACAGTGTTGGTGGGGCCTGGGGAGGACAATAATTTGAAATTGGGCTGAGGACAAGAACCCAAAAGGCCTTCAAACATGTGGGCCTTGGTGTATGTCCTATTCTTATCAGGCAGGCTAGCAGCACTAGTGCCGTGTTTGGCTGTGAGCATTAGTCCCGAGAGCTTTAGAAAGTTGACCGACAAAAAGTGCGTTACGAAAAGGAGTGTTTGGAACTTGGAAATACTCACCACTTGAACGCCGTGCTTCTCGGCGTGAGTGAGATAAACCAGAAGACTTCCCAGTATAACGGACATTAGTGGTGCCATTGCTGACACCCAGAAGAACTTCGGTCGTCGTTTGCTCTGCCATCACAATCCCAAATTACAATCACTTTTATTTTCATCAACATAACAGAACAATGCTACTATCCTACTCTTTTAAAAAATTATTAATTTATAAAATAAGTATTTTGATTTATTAAAAATATTGAATGATTTAATCAATATCCTAAAAGTAATGGTTACAAAAAATAAAAGTAAAGATTTTTTTATAAGAAAATTTTATTAATCTATTTCTCAATTATTTTAATGCATCGAAACATTATTTTTAATGAAAAAATCACTTTGAATTTTTTAAATTATAAACCACAACCAATTCTGAGTCTGAAATATGTTGCTTATAAGAAAGTTTTGAAAGAGTTTTAGATTTCTAAAAGTGATTAACCTTTATTTAAGTTTTTCAAAGAAAGAAAAACCCAATATTTATAGGTAAACTTATGAATATGATCTTATTTTAAAGTACTTGTTGTCTAATTCTTTTATATATATATATGTATATATATATATATATATATATATATATGATATATTTTTCAATAAGAGTTTCTCTTTCCAGACGTTAAAATAACTTTTTAGAAGTTATTTAAAAATCACTTTTTAAAAAAATTCAAGCAAGCATGTCTTAAAGTTTTAAATAAATCATTATTGTAGGTTTTAGAAAAAAATAACAATAATTAAACACCCTATAAGAATAGCACCCGAAAGGCAATTAGGTCCTTTTCCATCAAGTTCATCGAATGAAAACAAGTTTAATTAAATAGGGTATAGTAATATTATATAACTAATAATATATTATAAAAAAAAAGTATGATTTACCAAAGTCAATAGTACAATATAGTAAATTACTTTGTCGTGGCTGTAGTTGGGAACATGAAGAAAATAAGAAGGATGTAATGTCAATTGCCTCCGAAAAATTCGGCGACTTCAAATAAGGGATCAAGTAGGAAAAGTAGGTTAGGCTTGAAAATAGAGTTAGATCAAAAGAATAAGTTGTTTTCAATATCCCAGCCTCAGAAAAATGGGGCATTAACAAAGTGAAGTAATGGGATAATTAGTATCTTATCCTTCACAGTTAAGGTCATGGCTCTTGGTATGAAAATAAGATTTGGTCTGTTTCTTTTTCTTTGTTTTGTTAGCGTTACAACTTTACTTTGGGGAATAAAAAAGAAACAAATTAATTAAAGAAAGTGAAGGATTAAGTGCAACACATTATGTGAAACGTGGAAATGGCATATATCTAGAATAATAAATGGGTTAGGTATCACTTACGAAGTATCTTGTGACGAGAAGGAAGAAGATAAAGCAGCAACCCAACACAGCGCTTTCCCACCTCCACTACAATACATTAACAAATGAGAAAACAAAATTATGCTTCATTCTACCAAACAATGAGTATTCACTATTCAACAGAGCAAGAGGACAACATTGTTTCTTTCTTTTTAATTTCATCAGAAAATCATTCGTTGACATGTTTTCGTGTTGGTTTACAATATTTCTAAACTTGTTGATTCAGTTAATGATGAATTCTACTCTGCCCAACGAAAGATATAGATTATTTATTAAACTAATTAATCATGTAGAAAGATTGTAGAACGTTATGTATAAATTCTAGTGAACTACGTTTGGCATTAGTTAAATGAAAAATGAAAAACTATAAAATGTAAAAATGTAATGTGCAAATAATAATTAATATGCCTTTTTTCGTTTCAGAATATATAAATATTTTTGGAGCTGTGTATGTTGGGCATGATGGTGAGTGGTGTCTGAGGTCGAAAGAATGTGTTGTATTGTACTATAGTGGATAAAAAAAATCACACAGCAGAGATGAGGGGAGGAAGAGGACAAGTACTATAGCTGTAGAGTTGTGTTTCAATTTGTACAAGAATAATATTTTTTTATATTATACTTTTTTCATTCAATTTCATATATTTATTATTTTTATTTTTTATATCACATTTATTTATTTTATTTTATTTTTCTTAACGAAATTAAGCTCTTTAATGAAGTGTAGGGTGTTACTGCCTCAAGATAAACGAGGCAACTGGCTTAGGTTTCCAATCATTTAAGATTTTTTTAAAAATATACTAAAAATAAATCATTTAATTGGTTTTATTACTTATTTGAAACTTTATAAAAAAAAGTAATTTAATATTAACTTTGACAGGAACGGCTATTTTTTAAATAAAATATCGTGTTATTAAAGAGTTAAAAATTTGTGAACAAACTCTCAAATGAATATCACATAAACAGCGGGCGTTATAAATATTATCTATTAAAACAAAATTTTAGAAATCGTTAATTATAAAATTATTTAGAAATTGACAATTTACATCATACAAATCCGCCAATAATTTAATCTGAATTCTGAAAAAATTTATATACAGGCAGTCAAAATATCAGTACCCCAACTTTACGTACCTCATGAGTTTGTGAAAAAACAGAGCGCATTACTGACACGAGATCTGCATCATGGGTGAAATGTTGAAGACCTAGAATTGATTTTAGCTGTTGCAGGCAAACCACTGTGGCTGCTCCCCCCATGAACCCTACTATGGCTGCATGTGACAGAAAATCCACGATAAACCCTAACCTGCACTTCCATATTGTTAATGATTAAGTAAATAACTCATATTAATTAAAATAATCTTATTTCAAAGGAAAATTAGATTGGAGAGAGTCAAAAAATAAGAAAGAATATATATATATGATAAGAAAAGAAGACAGATAGTAAAAAAAACATGTAAGCTTATTGAGATGCGAATAAATCATACTTGTATATACTATATTATATATTATAGTACTGAATATTGATACAAAAAGGCTCCATCCAATGCATACCACGATATATGATACTGAAAGCAAAAGCCAATAAGTCCTGTCGCTTTGCACAAGCTGATTCCAGAATTTAAATTTATTTATATAGTAATTAATATCTATATGCTATACGAAAAGGGGTGGGGATTGAACTCTCATAATTGCAAAATACAAATGGTTTCACGAGACAAATAACCAAAAGACAAAAAACTCCAGCCCATAGCGAACTACAGAACTGCGAAAATATTTTCCTCTCGAATAATATGATTCCGCTACATATAAATTATGTTTTAAAGGAAAAAAGATACTGACAAGAACATGCCGTTGATTTTCGTTTTGTTTTCATTTTAATAAATTTCTCATGCGAATTAAACCTATTATGTTAATAATTATTGTTATTTCATGAGATTCTCAATATCTAAGTAGAATAAATTAATTATATCTACCTAAATAGACCGAGTGATGCCTGCAAAACTCCAGCAAAGAATGTAGCTGTGAAAGCCAAGTGGAGAAAAAGCTTTGGGTTCTCGTTGTAATTAACCTCTCGACCCAACATGGAAGCCATGAGAAGCGACCCAACCGCCACAGTTCCCACTGCCAAATCCCTTGAGCTCCCCATCATCGCATAAATCAATGGCGGTATAAAGCTCGAATCTGCATTTCATACGTATTCTCTCATCACATCAAAATCCATATAGAAAACGTATAAAAATGTCATTAAATCAATAGTTTTTTAATGTTTGTAAAAAAACACACAGTAAAATGTTGGTAAAAAAATTATTTTATTTAATATTATAATATTTTATAATTCTCCATAAAAAAATTCGATATATAAACTTTTTATTATGTATTTTATGACACTCATTAAATAAATTAACAAAAGTGGTTAATTTGAGTGATATGGAATTAATTTGACATCTGAAGTAAGATCTTCAGTCTTGTGGGAATTTAAGTGACATGGAAAGTGACCTTTGTATACTAAAGATTTTATGAAAGACAAAAAATTAAGAAAATGATAGATTGACCAAATTAAGTATAGTATATGATTATTTGAGTACTTGCTAGCTAGCTATAGTTGATGATGATTAAGTAGGAAGTATAATTACTCACAAAGTCCAAGAATGGGAGGCAGATTAGCTAGCTTTGCGTAACTGATGCCTTGAGGAATAGCCAAACTAGCAATGGTGATGCCAGCTACGAGGTCTGATTTGAAGAAATGAAGAGTGTATTGTGGTGCCCACTCGAAGATTGGGAAGAAGTACTCAAGTCCAAGCAACAACCTCTTAGAGGCTGGCTGGTTCTTGAACTTCCTCAATGGGTCATCTGGGAAGAACGTTTCTTTCAAAGAGTACTTTAGAGACTTCAAGAAGGATTGTGGAGGTGGAATGGCCACACGGTGCACGTTCATACCCGAAGGGTATGCATAATCTGTGTTACCCATGTCTAAGACTACAACAAGAGATATATAGATTTGATATATTTATATGATGCGTTTTTTGGCACTACTTTGTGTAGGGGCTATTTATATATGCTTGCTACTTTGTGTAACTTAATGGAAATGATGTGGTAGCTAGCTAGTTAGCTAGGACTATGGTATATATAATTGGCAATTGAAAGTGTGAAGAGGCGGTGATCGATGATGGTTGAAAAATGAGAAGTGAAGAGAGGGGATAAGGATGAAGGGAAGAGGAAGAGGGTAAGGGTGAGGATTGGTGCTAGAACTGACGAGAAGGTTGTGAATGATATGGGTTTTATAAGGGTATTTGACCTGTGTGTGGTCGGAGGATGGAATGCTGAGGTATGGGATGATTATTCTTTCAACTATCCAATACTATTTCTACAATTTTTTTGTATATTTAAATCTATGCATCTAATTAGTTTCTTGTAATAATATATCTTTACTTTCTTGGTCTTTTAATATAGAAGAATGATAACCATGGAGAAAGTGTAAGATTTTAATTATTTAAGTTTTGAGGGTGCTGGGAGGGACCCATTAAATAACCTGAATAGTCACTAGATTAGTGGGGGAGGGGAGGGTGACATGCTAGCTAACCAACAGGATCTCAACTTGAGGTTGAGGACATTATTTCAATCTCAATAATAAAAATATATAAAATATTCCATCTTACTGCTCACCTCGTGCCATATGCTTCTGATTTTTGTGCCCAAAACAAGGGGGAAGTGAAGGCCAGGAAGCTCACCACGCATCTTATCAAGTTTAGAGGGACTAAGATCATTTTTTCAGCTACCTAGGCTAGATTCCATCGGTTTTTATATCAAAACATGTATGAGTAACAAAAATGTGTTATTTTGCAATTGGCAGAGACTAATAATCGAAACATCACATCATCATAAGCTAGCCAATTCTCCCATCTATTACTTGTCCCATAAATTTACCAATGTCTACTTCCTTTGAACTAAGATTTTATGGAAAAAATGTGTAATGAAAATTAAATTTTAAAATTAAAATTAATGTAATTAATAATATTTATTTCATACATATCGGACGTATTTAAGTAAAACAATTAGACTAATATTATTTATAAATCCACTTCTAGTATTGCTATCTTTGGTTACTCGTATGGGATACAAAAACCAAGTTCTCATGCTCTTCTGGTTGATACTATCAAAAGTTTCAATTTTAATAACTGAAACCTTTTCTATCCACACTTTTTGTAAAATAAATAAAAATAATTATAATACAAATATAATACCACTTCTAATCGTATCTTTATTTAATGAGAAAATTGTTCTCCTGAGCTTAGTTCCATCATTTTAGTTAATATTGTTGGTATAATTAGAATTATTTTTTTTTTATAATTCCCTTCTTGTTATCTTTTACTTTCTGACCCAAAAAAGTAAAACAATTAACATAAACATTTATAAATAATTTTTTTTTTTTGTAATGTATCACTTTTTAATAGTTATATTTTTTTAATTTTATTACACTACTTTCTTACTCTTTACTCTTTTTGTTAATTCTATTACACGGTGTCTCTTCCGAGCGTTTCATTTCACAGTTCACAAATCATTTTCATAAATTAACATCTCATATAATTATGAATACAGTTATTATATATATATATATATATATATATATATATATATACATTTTTTTATCACATCATAATATTTATTATACTTTTTACTTTTAATTATTCTTTTCTTTTCTTTTTACATGTATCCATTTTATTTATTTTTACTTCATACACCCCAAAAATTAGATATATGGCAAAGATTACTTTTATGAATATAGCATGGCAAGCAGGGACGAACGTAGCTGGAGATGGGGGAGCAGTGGCATCCTCAGGTTAGAAATTTTTTATTTATAATAAGCAGATAATTCTTATGTGTCGACACTATTGTAAAATTAGTAAAATCTTTTTGCTTTTATATATACAAGAAAGATTATTTTATCATTTAATTTAAAATTTATATTATAAGTATTTGGTAAAATATTTTAATGAATTTATAACTTACTTGATTAGTTATTTGACTAAGATAAAAATATTTGATAAGCAAGTTTATTTACTAACTTATATTTTTTATTTTATTATAATATTTTTTTCTAATTTATTATAGAATGTTAGATAATTAAAAAGACGTATATATTAGCTTAAGTAACTTCAAGTTTTGATATCTCACATTTGGATATTCCCAAAACAGAAGCCCTACTTTCACAGTGGCAAAGGGTTATGGCTATTATCCCATTGTAGAATCGTTTGATAGCCATACTTCTATCGTGTTGTGTTGTTGTGCTTATGTTAATGGGTTGGTAACTGTTTTCTCATCTTGCTTCGATCATACTTTTTCTTTTATTATATACTCTTCTCGTTTTATTCAGCCTATAAATGTTGTGTTAGCATACTTCTCATTATTTTTGTTTCCCTATTCACTATTTTGTGAAAGTGTTGGTGATAACTTAGAATTGAATTTTGAAATATTTCTTATAAAAACAATGAAAACGATTCGGGTTGATTCAGGCATAAGTTAACTAAAGTTATGTTGAGGCTTCTAATATTTATTAATACAAAAAGACTTTTAGAAGTAATATTATTTATTTATATATTTATTATTTAGAAATAAATATTATTAGTTAACATGTCGATAAATATTAAAGGCAAATATTTTTCATTTATCATTTTATTGTTATGCATTGTTTCTTAAGAGTAATTATTTTACCTATATATGATATTATTTGATTAATGTTTTTTATTAGTTTTAATTGAAAACACGTATATTTTATTATTTAATATTATAAATATTAAAATAAATCAAAGCCACCAATATGTTGACAGTGTCTCAATAAATATTAAATAGATTGACTTTAATATCAATTGAAAAAAAACCTAAAAATTGTTATTTTAATTAATATAAAATATTTGCTTTAAACATAGATATGGATTGGATTGGGCATGAAGGATTTGATGCAATATTAGTAACCATAAAGCAACACTAGTTAGAAATAGAAAGATTCATTGCTTGACATGCTAAGAATGGAAAGATTTGTGGCTTGAAAAGTTTATTTTCTTGATGAAAGATGTGTTTGAATTGCTGTGAAATATACTAAAATATAAATATATTTTAATATTGTAAATTATAAATTTCAGATTAAAAAATAATTTACTTTAACTTTAATGAATTTTTAAACACACACTAGATTATTCTTTAAAAAAGTTGGAATGCATTATTATTATTATTATTATTATTGTTATCCAATTTTTTATATTTTAAAGCATCCATTCAAACCAACTTGAATTTTATTAGATTGATTTAATTTATATTGACTTGAATTTTTATTTTTATTTTGTAAAACTAATCAACTCAATCGAAATAATATTTATTAGTTTGGTCATCCTTTCCACTTAAACATACCCTAGTCACACCCAAACCGTTTATGTCACGTTTTCTGTTTATATTATGAATATGAATTATGTCCATATATCATAGGAGATATATTTGTTTTTAATATTTCAAATATATTTTTGTTAAAGTTCAAGTCCTTAATTCATAATAATAAAAATTTAATTAATAACATAATCAACGCAACTAATCATTAATAAATGTTTAATGTTTAGTGAATGTATTGACGAAAAATGTCAAATTAAAATGACTTTAGATAGAACTTTCAGATAATTGTAGTATACTTTTCTAGTTACCATTCATCATCATCTTTTTTAAAGTTTTACAACTGAAGTACAAAATTTTGAATATATATATATATATATATATAATATTATTTTTTATTATTAAAAAATTACATTACAATTAGTCCTTTAATTGATAATTTAGTGGTAAACTTAGAGAATAAAATGATTTTTAATATAAATTTGTATTAGAATTAAATTTTAAAAACAGAAATCAAACATACTTTAAGAAACTACAATCCTATTCCCTCCCTCAATTCCTACTCACCCTTGAAAAAAAAGACACAAACAAATATTTTTTAATTTTACGTCATTTAAAAAATACCTATTAATTGTTATACAAAATCAAATTTCAATTTGTAAAAATTGACTTTTAAAATAAAATCTAAGTAGTAAAAGGCCTAACTCAATTGGAAATTCTATGTTTGATTTACTTTTTAAAAACAGTTAAAAGTACTTTAAATTTTTGTTTTTTTCATTCTATTTCTCCCAAAAAAAGAGTTGTTTTTTTGGGATTATAGAAAATGGCCTAAGCTGTGTGATACGATGTCGTACCTAATGGTTCTGTTTCCCAAAAGCAGAGTACGAATATGGGTATGAATTATGATCAGTAAGTCCATTACAATTCAATAGCTGAGTTTGGGCCCCACCACTTTATGTGGTGCAATTTCTTTGAAAATGGTTTTGGGCATGGCCCATGAACATGATCCTCTTCCCATTCAAATGTTCAATCTCCTTTGTTTTCCCCCTCTCCTAGTCCACTCTTTTTGCTGCCTCTGCTCCTTTTGATTGTACTAAGTTACTAAATATTTCTATGTCTACATGCAAAATCAAGTTCACAAAACATGAAATACATTAAACGAGTATTTGATTCAGGTTACCTTAAACATTATTTTTACTTAAATGAAAGGATTTAGGCTAAATATTTTATAATTTGTGAATATTAACTTTTAAAACGATAACAGTTTTAGAAGTATTATTAAATGCAACGTATCAAAGAGTATAATCACACAAAAATGTTCGTAGATATTAATTTTTTTATCACATCAAGGTGGTTTTTTTATTATGCATTATTATTTTAAATTTTAATATATTTTTATTTATTTATAATTTTAATCTTATTTAATATAATAAAATATTTATTATTAATAATTATCATATTAATTTTTAAAAAATTGAAAAAATTAAATATATTTAAATTATTTTTAAAAAAATTAATTTAATATAATGATAATCGTGTAGTGCGAAAAAAAAATTATTTTTAAAATTAAAAACTAAAGTAGCTTTTCAAATAAAGAAGACTTTTTAAAAAATATATAATTTTTCAAATAAGCAATTTTAGAAAACTTTAATTTCTACTTTTCTTTTTTCATCTTGATTTCAAATTTCAAGAATCGAAATCACATTATCCAAAAAAATTATTAGAATTTAAAAATATCTTTTAAGATTAAAAAATTAAAAATTTCAAATAATTTTAACTCTGAATTTAAAATTCTATTTTCAACCCTTAACTTTAAAATATTTGTATATTGTAAAAAAAATCAAGTCAAATAATACCGAAAATATATAATTTTCGTGGATTAAATAAATAATCAATATACTTGACATAAAACTCTTATCATGTAAATTTATGTGTTTAATAAATCTACAGTATCATTGACGATATATATTTTTAAGTATTTTCGCAAAGTTCGAAAAATTAAACTAATACTAACAACCACTTAATCTATCCAACAAAAAAAAAAACAATAAAATTTTCTCTCTTTTTTTACAACATCGTTTAGTTTGTCATTTTTTCTATTTTATCTATATATTTCTATTTTATAAAATAAATAATATATTTTTTATATATGTTAAAACTTCAGATAAATTATAAATATAAATAATATAGAATTTATAAAATTTAATGTAATTTTCACCTTACAAGTTAATTTTAGGAGTTAAATTAAAATTAATTTAAAATTGAAGATATTATGAAAACAAATATTAAACCACTGTTAATTAAAATAAAAAATAATCTACATTTTGTTTAATACAATTACAACTTTCTCAGGATGAGTTAACCGATCCATATTAAAAACAAAAACGAAACCTGGCATGTGATATTGGTGGCGATCTCTTAACATCCCATGTGTTGTAGCTAAGCAGATTAAGTTACGTTGGATTCGCAAATTCCACCATATCATGCATTCTACATAATCATGTTTGTAGGTTAAGCTTTTAAAATTTATATATTTTTAAAAGTAAACTTATATATATATATTATTTTTAAAATGACATAGTTTATCCAATAAACTAGATAACTTTGTCTTAAATTTAACATTGTTCTGAAATTTAAATTTGAGACCACAGTTTAAATTAAAATAATATTTGTTATTTCATGGTATTTTGAAAGCTATTTAATTATATTAAAATAAATTTAACATTTATATATTTTTAACACGATATATATACACATGTACGTTACACTTTTATAAGATATACACAATAAATCAGTGTATTATATTTATTAATTTTATAATCATACAAAATTACAAACTTTTACGTTGACGATTTTTATAATATTTTTTAATATTTCATGTTTATAAAATTTTATTATTTGATTATTAGATTATATATGTTCATTTTAAAGTAAAAATATATATACGCTGCATCAAATGCTTAATTAGTATCAATAAAATTGAAACAAGAAAGTTGAATCCATACAAAGTACTAATCCCCATCTGGGCCCCTCCCTGCATGCCATCTCCCAACTCAATCTACTCCTTTGATCATTTAAAAATTGTTTGGAAACACAGCACTCACTCATATGCTTCATATCTGTTCACGCTATATAAACATTTTAATCGTTCAAGTATTATTTTTTTGTTTTTTATAACTATTTGTTTGTAGTAAATAAATCAACGACAACAAATACAATGCATCATGAGTTTTAGAAAAGGGAAAAAGCTGGGCGTTGACTCAACAGTAAGATACCTACATATTTTCAGCATTATTGTTTGACTTTTTGAGTAACATATACTACATATACGTGGAATCATAATAACTAGTCATAAAATTCCCATTTTCTTAAAGAGAACTTAGAGAAAGCAGAAAAACAAAAATTTGGGGTGCTACTAGAATGTAACATCTATGAGCATTGACCAGCGATGTACACAATGAGATGAATTATGGGTCTGATGTTTGCTTGAGCAGGGACACCATGTCCATGGTTGTGGCTGAAATCCATCTAGGATAATGATAATAATAGAGTTACAGCTGCACAATGTTTGACGCAACAAGGAACCCCCACTATAATAATAATATTCTAACGTGGAGAAACTGTGGCTTGCGTCACCAATGAATCGGATCAGACTGGTTGTTAACAGGGTGAGAGGACTTTGTACTAGCTTAACTTGGAATAACTTTTTACCACCTATTTCGTAGTATTACAAGAGTAGTTGTTTTATTTTTAATTTTAAACAATATATGCAACTATTATTATTATTATTATTATTTTCTGAAACTTATAATCAGGAAACGATATTTATAAAATTTAAATGTGATGTAAAAAATAGAATGGAGATTCTGATTATTAAATGATGTCTTTAAGAAAGAATGTCAAAATGAAATTAAGATGGACTTAGAAAATTGTTTTTTAAAATAAAACGATGGAGAATAATCATTCTAAATATTTTCATCCTCTAAAAAAATTCCAGTTAGTATGTCAAAACAAACAAATTGATCAATTTCATAATGTATATAAAGTTTTTAAAAAATCTAGAAATTCTTACCAGCAAAGTCAACCAATTTAAATCATGCAATAATTAAATTTTGAATATGATATTTTCATTAATTTTGCAATAACATGGCGGATATTTTACTAAAATAAATCTGAATTCTAGGAATAAAGTTGCGTAACTTTTTTATAATAAGATTATTGAATTTTATTTTTTTATAATAATTTTAATCTTTTATGAGCATGAAACTGTATCTGCCTTTTTAAATGAAAAATTATTGAAGAACTAAAATCATACATTAATCATGATAGAGAGACTTAAAAATATAATTAGGTTTTTGAAAAATATGAGCATGTGTATGGGTCAAGTTAGAAAACACCCATGTAAAAGTATGTAGTCGTCATATCATATCTATTTTTTACCCTTGGAAAAATCATGTGCTTTCAAAATCTAGTGCTGAAATTAGCACGACTTTTATAATTAAAAAAAATTATTTATAATTTTAAATTAGTGTATGAGTGACAACAAATGAAAAGTTTAATTCAATAAAAAGAAAAGTGTTAGAAAATAAAACTTAAAGTATTAATAAATAAATAAATACAATAGTTTTTTAAATAAAATGATAAGTAAATATCAACGGAATAATAGAGAAACAGAAAAGCCTTAGCCAATATCGAACGTAGATAAAGGTGATTGGTATAACCACCAAAGGTGAATGAAGTCAAGCCTTAGCTGAAAATTTGAGGGGTGGAATATGATCAATTGCTGAAGAAATTTTTGCTATAGAATATTCATAGACAATGCATGACGGATTTGATATGTGTGGCTTTCCACGGGCTATGATTAAGGTGAGTTGAAAAGGGAACGAATGGTGCAAATTTTAGTGTTAGAATGCCATCATTATGTGTGACTCTCTTGTGAGGAACCGTGCCCATCACCCTTCTAAGCTCTTTTATGTTTTACTTTTTCTTTCTGTTAAAACTCAAAGTTTCTGTAAATGGAAGGCGGTGATCCTTGTATCCTTTTTCTTTGAGATGAAAATAAATCAAAGTTAAAGCCACATATGGTGCTTCCTTAATCCATCACTGTTCACACTACCTTAGCATTTGCTTTGGTGATAGCTACGGCTGCGGGATGGTGGTCGACATTATGTTTGTGGATTTATATTCTCTTTTCTTTTTAATTGCTGTTTTCTTAAACCCAGAAAATTACATTCTTCTTTTGTTTTTAATTTAATGGTTGTTAACATTTTGGCTACTCAAGTTGGGTTGATCTAATATATAAAGAGAAGAAGAGTAAATAGACTTAAGTTTGAGTAACCTTTGTGTAAATTGCTTTAGTAATTTTAGAATGAATCTTTGTTGCTTATATTGCTTTTAATCTGCTATTAGCCTCTAAATGTAAACCTTGATATCTCAACATATACTGTAAGGCAAAAGTACATGACATTCATGGTACCTATACCACAGGAGAAAATAAAGTATATATAATTTAATTAATTTAAAATAAATTATGATTTTTAATTAAATTTTAATATTTTTAAAAATAAATAATCTTAAACTAATATACTAAACTATGCAATTTTTTTAATTAGTTTTTGTTGCTGCAGTGATCGTGATAAATATAATGATCATGATGGTCTCATGGATGCTGGGCCAGTTACCTAAACCCCACGATTGGATCATTTTCTTGATCGCCCAATTTGATTAAGCAGCCTAAAACCCCCATTATTATGTCACGAAGAGCAGACACATAGCCCAATTTCATTTAATGAGCCTTCATCGACCGCACATGAGCCACGGTGGATCTC
Organism: Abrus precatorius; assembly: GCF_003935025.1. Classification (NCBI taxonomy): domain Eukaryota; kingdom Viridiplantae; phylum Streptophyta; class Magnoliopsida; order Fabales; family Fabaceae; genus Abrus; species Abrus precatorius. The sequence goes on along the minus strand of NW_020874373.1, from coordinate 8,635,057 downwards.
CGCTTATATCAGTTCAATCAAAACATGGATCTTGATCATTAGTATCTTAAGCCAGTGATTAAAATTATAAAAATGATAAATTTTTATTCAAAATATGTTAAATTTTTTAAAAATATGTTTATTATTATTTATGATAAAAAATTTATACTCTTATTTTAATAACTAGACTGTTTAAAGCTCTGGTTAACATTTACTTTAAAATACTAAGCTTGGAACCTGCGATGCATAAATATTTTATATTATAATATGATATAAATGTGTATTTAACTTTAATTTAATTTATGATAAAATGATAATAAAAAAAATATAATAATAACAATAAATGACTTTTTTATTTTAAAAAAGATCGAGTAATAATTTTTATAAAGTCAAGGATTAAATTTTTAATGTCAACATATAAAAGAAAAGCGATATATATATATATAGTCAAATATTGTATTTATTAAAATTTAAATTTAAAATTATATTAAGCTCCAACCTAATTACCGCATACTTAATAATATTAATAATATATATTAAATTAATAAATATAAATTTATTTATAATATACAATTTTATATTATCATTACATCGTATAATATTATATTAAGTAAATATTATTATTTTAATAATTGTTAACATGCATAACAATGAGACAAAAGGAACACTAAGAGTTATTAATTGCAGACAAAAATCAATCCTACTTATACTTAAAACTAAAAAAAAGTAATTTAAATAATGAATTGAAACAATATAAAACTATTTATTCAAATAGAATTTGTTAAATCTATATAATTTATATTTTTCATCAATTATTTTTTTCAAGTTCTCACAAAAACTTTTCTCTCTTTTTTTAGACTTGGCTAATATATATACATTTTTTTTGACAAAACAACTTCCAATATATTTATGAAAATTTTTGAATGTATATTGTAAATAAATAAAATGAATAAAATAATAAAATAAAATGATATATATGCTTAGAATTTAAAGTCAGACAATTCAAGTAATCAATTGCAAAATTTGTAAATACCTTTTATTCAAAAGAAGAAGTCAGGGAACACCTTCTAGAAATGAAAAGATGTATTTACAACACCTAACCTATTTTAAATAGATGAAAAAGAAAACGAGAATTAAAATATTTTACTTTCTTGAGATAGTAATTGCAATTTTTTTTATTGAATTACACAATTGATGGAACTTAATTATTCTTACCAAAAGGAGGTGTTCTTATGGACAAAACCTTATTATAGGCAAGAAATAAATTATCCATAAAATTTAAAAATAAAATATAACATTTTAATTAATTAATAAACCAGTTCTGACAAAATCTCGTATATTTTTACAACTTAATTTGCACACCCATGAAATAGAAGACAACCGCATGGGTTAATACACAACTTTTTTAGTATTTTAAGTAGGTTGATAAGTGCTATATATTTGCACACTACTCTGAATCATATCCATATTTTTTTAGTTAGGGAAAAAATCAAAGAGATTTTCGAGACATTTGTTTTTTCATTTTATTTACCAACAACAACAATAAATAAAATAATATGCGATATTTGAATTAAAAATAATAAAGCAGGCAGTTAATTTGCTAAAAAAGAAGACATGGACACCCTAACCTAAATCAACTTATAACTGACATTGAAAGAACTAAAAACCTAACTACAAGGGAAAACAATTCTTATAAAGGTGAGAGATACAATGTCAACAGGGAGCATTAGTTGCATGATTAATATATAACTTATTAGTTGGATATGTGAGTTAACACATTTATTATTAGTTGTCGCCTTAACGAAATATATACATTTAAACTAATATGTGTAAGTTGGTTTATGTTTAAAAGCATGGTTAACGGGATCCATGTGCATAAGCTTGACTCTTAATTTTAAGTAAGGGTTAAACAGTCAACGTGTGTATTTGTTTTTTTGTTTTTCTCTTCCACCGATATTATACAGGATGTATTAACCTCTATTTTTGGACTTAATTTTAAGTAATTAAGTACACCATAACATATTTTCTGATATAATATTTAAGAGAATGAATAATTGTAATTAATCCAGGAATATATATCTTTCTAAAAAATTGCATATTATAATACATGTGAACTCCACATGTTGCATATAACTCTTTAATAGTCTCTTCCGTAAAAATTATAATATAAAATGATATAACGTAATAATTAAATGAAAATAAAATATAATAAGAGCATGATAAATATTTATCTTATTTTATATTTATGTATATTTAAATAATAAAATAAATTGATTATATGATTATATTTTAGCTTAATTTAGGTAAGTTATAGATAAATATTTATAGGACTCTCTAAATTTTATAAAATTTAAATAACTTTTTTTAAAAATTTGAGACTCTTAAGTTATTTTTAAGGTATGTTCCTATTTCATTAAATTTATATTAGAGAAATGAATAAGATAAATGTATATAGGATAGTTTCATCATATTATATTAGTTCATTAAATGTCAAAAATAGAATAAAATAAAATATTTTACTATATTTCTTTTATTGTCCCCAAAAAATTCTGTTGTATAGGATAGGTCCGATAGGATAAAAGTTGTTTATATTTTAGTAAATAAATATAAATATTTATTTTAAATTTTTAAATTACAATTGTCAATCACTTCAATTTTGATTTAAAAATTTACTTTAATTCTTATTTTTAAAATACTCATTTTAGTTTTATTTTTATTTTTATTGTCATTTTTACTAAAAAATAAAATAAATATTATTTTATAAAAATAAAAATAAAATAACTAAAATGGATATTTACGCGATTAATATATATACTAGTGAGCTTGCGTTTTGCATGTTGACCAATGAGCTATGAAACAAATTAGAAAGGCTCTAACGGTGCTTTGCTTGAATGCTAGGGAGTGGAGATCTATGAACTATGATGCTATTTCTATCAATCCAAGTGTTACATAAAATGAAATTAAATGATGGAAGAATCTCTTTTATTTTATTACAATAATATGCAATTATTTGATAATTATGTCTCGGAATAAGATATATAATTATTTTTCGTTCAAAATTTATAGAAATAAAAGATATAATTTACATTTTTATTGTTAAAAGAGTGTACAAGAAAATGTTCACAACTTTATGCAATAAAAAATACAAAATAAAATATAATTATATAAAAGTTTGCAAACATAGGAAAAACATGTCAAATCATATTAAATATATGTGTTATTATTATTTTACTTTATCTTTCTTGTGTTAGTGTTTCAATTGAGATATAGTAGGTATTTTTTATTCTTCCTTCAAACACATACATGATTAATGTTAGAGAAATAATTGATAGTAAAATGTTATTTTTAAAAATAAAAATTCTTGCTAATTGATAAATTATATTACAAGAAAAAAAATTACAACAAAATAAAAAAAAAATTCACTAGAAAAACGGTTGAAAATTTGAAGAAATACGACCCTTTAGATAGAGAAAATATATATAAAGACAAAATAAACTTATTTTTTCAAATAACACGAAAAAAGTAAAAAAAAAATATTGTAAATATAATAATTTATTATAATAGTTTTTTTTATTATAACAACTATTTCGAGACATGGATAATTAGGTGTTAGAAGAGAGGTTATTATTTTGAACAATTGAGATACCTTTATTTATTTATTTGCCGAAAGACTCTCTTTTTTCTGACAAAATTGCCCTTCACTTTCACTTGATTTTTTTTAACCTTTGTATATCACGAAAAATTGTTCCATCCTTCAAAACTATTAACTAATATATACTTCTATAAAATATTAAACACGTGGTAAAATGCAAGTGGTTGCGAACCACTTAAAAAAATTTTCATCACCATCTTTCTACAATCAAATTTGCATTTTATTTTTTCTCTTTTTCAATTGTTGTGTAATAATCAGATCAATGGTTGAAAACATAGTTTTATTCAATTCATCGTTGAATGCTTCATTACTTGAAATAATCATTTTAAATCCATAATACAAGTACTAAATTAAAACATGAAACAAAATAAAATTGATAAAAGATAATAAAATTATGGATTAAATGTATTTTTATCCTCCAATTACGTGATATGTGTAATTTTGGTCTTTGACATTTCAAAATATAACAATATAATACATGTTTGGATTTCCATTGGTAGTCCCAGATTCATGTTCAATTGAACGTTCCATAGACTAGCTTATACGTTTCAGACGCACGTATCATATTTTTCAACAGACATCCAAACATATTCTTAGTCTTTTCATTATATTTTCACACAAAAATTTAAATTTAAACACAATATGATATGGTATCACTGACTTTAATTTAAGCTGATAAGTAATATGTGCATCTTTTAACCACAATCAAATTAAGACTCGATTTATAAGAGCATGTGAAAATAACTTATAATTCTCATAATTTTTTTTTAGCACGTTTTATATAGTTTTGTGGTCAAATATGTAGAAGAAATCTCCATATATAATAGAAGGAGAAAATAGAGCCTTGCATGGACCGCGTGTGACTTTTTGTCACAATTTTTCATTCAATTATGTTTAAAGAATACACATATTATTTATTAATTAATATAAAAGTTACTAACATAATCATATTTGTCAATTTTTAGATGGAGGTGTGATGAAAGGATTAAATTGTTACATTTGAAATTTTGCATCAGATAAAAATATTAAATTGAAATTGAGAAAAAGTGAAATTTATATTTTTATAATTTTAAATAAATTTTAATCAATGGTTAAATATATATTAAAAAATGTGTTAAAAAATAAAAGTGAAAGTAAAAAAAAATATATATATAATTTTTATAAATTTCAATAAATCTTAACTAATATTAAGTATATATTAAAAAACATGCATTCCTAGCGTTTCTCATTTGCACGTTAAAGAATGTTATCAATTAGCGTGAACACTTATTTACTCATTTTTAAATTGAAATTTGGGACAATTGTCGTTTTTGAATTGTAAAGTAGGAGAATCACCGATTCCATCAATTGTTGTTTGCATCAACAGGAGAATTACCATTTTTTTAGGAAAAAAAGTTAACTTGTTATAGACAATTTTTTTATTAAATTCAATATATATTATGTGTGTTTATATTGGTTTATTTTATATTAAAACTATTATGGTAACTTCTTCTGATAATAAATGCATTAATATTCCCTTGCCCGATAACGTAGTCTTATCATTATTTTCTTCAAAATGTCAGTACACAATTAATTTAAGGATTCAAGCATTTCAAAAGTATAAAAGGGAATTGTATTGTTTTTTTGGTCCTTTTATGCATGCACTGTTGTTTGGTCTAGTCTAGGTGCGTCTTACTTAAAAAAAAAAGCAGAGATTTTTTTAAAAAAATATTTAAGAAGTTTCAAAATAAAATATAATATAAATTTACATTATATTTTATTTTTAAAAACAAAAAACTCTTTCGAAATAGAAAACAAATATACTCTTAAGTAATTTATATTTTAGAATTCAATGACCCAAGCATCCATAATTTTTATAATAATAATCTCTATTCATCCACACTTGACTTTAGAGTCAAATAAGCTTTAGTCTTTTTTTTCAAAGAAACGTCATAATCAAATAAAAGCTAGACAGGTTAAGTTAAATTCTCTGTCTCGTATCTTTATTTAAACTCTCAGGTAGGCTTTCACCTTTTTTCATCACCATTAAAATTAATAACTTAACAAAGTGAAGAAATTAAAATAAAAAAGGATAAAGACCAAACTAAGATAAAAAAGCTCCACAAAATAATTAACACATGTATATTACCAAAAAAATCTTCTTATCAATCCTCCACATGTCTTATAAATATCTATTAAACAAAAATAAAAATATTTAACGCCTTAAAAATATAAAAAAAATTAACACTCTTATGTAAATCAAAGTACTAGTAAAGAATTAATAAATAAAATATAAATTAGAAATAATATATTTAAAGAAAAAATAATTTATAATTTTTAAATCTTAAAAAATGTTAGTATATGCTTTGATTAATAAATAAAAAGATTGGTAAAAGAAATGTTGTAGAAAGATTAAAAAATAAAATTTGAATGAAAAAAGAAAGATGGCATACCTATTACCTACCCGAGAGAGGTAGGGTTGGGAATGGGGAACGTTCACCCGCGCACCTTTTTTCTTTTTCTTTTTTTTTTGTCTTTGAGTGCTCACCTTTTCCCCAAATACGGTGTTAGTCACTCTCTTTGCATTATTTTTCAATCACACGTCGCTTTTCCGTTCGCTCTAATCCTTCTTTTCTTTTGGCGCTCTCTCTCTTTCTAACATTCATTGCTTCATTTCAAAATTAAACGCAACATTAACAATATTATAATATCATATGTCAAATTGTTACATTATATTATATAGTTATAATATAATATTAACAAGGCCTGCTCGTGCTTCATGCTCGCTTCTCATAACTGCAGCTGCAAATTTCTCTTTAACTCTGCCAATTTGCGTTTCCAATTTCATAAATTCAGGTTAGTTTCATTGCAAATTGCAAATTTCTGCTCTTCTTGTTTTCTGTATTTAGTTTTTGCCCAGTGGGTTTCCTACTTTTTGCTCTGCTGTGTGTATGTTACTGGGAGTTCCATTTCCATCCCTCTCCCTTTGTTTTCCGTTTCATTTTTCAGTTTTCATCACTGGGAAATTAACGTGTTCGATGCCCGAACACTTTTTTTTTTGTCATTTCTGGTTATTAATTTATTGGCAAATTTCTTAGCTTGTCAAAACATGAAGGTATACGATTAACTGCCACCTTGATGAACTGAACTTTACCCATATTATTTGAAATTACGCTGACTTGGAAAATCGGATGTAATGTTACTGGGTTTTTCAATGAAGTTGATGTTCTGCCTTTTGTTCCATTTTTTAGTGAGAATGTTTTGAGTTTTATTTTTCCCTCAAAATGAATAATTTTTTTGGGTGCGACGGTCTTTAAACATGTCTTTCTTCCTGGATAAGATTAATAAGGAGATGGAAGCAAGGATGATCAATCCTTGGAACTGAAGATGTTATGGACAGCCTATTCAACAGGACCTCAAAGTTGCCGGTTAAGGCCTTGGATAATTAAAGTAAGTTAAAAAACCACACTGTAATTGGTTGGTCACATTCGGTGCTCTTTATTACATATCTCTTGTATTGTATGGTAGCCTTTTTATGTGCAAAGTATGACAACCTAGAAACTTGGGGTTTATATTTTCGAATTGATGACTCCCTTAATGAGAGAGTTGGACGTTTGTCAGAAAGTGTTAACTGCTTACCTGATTTTTAGCCTTGTTCTATTTCTTTTCCCAGATTCCTGATCTTTACTGCAGAAAATGTTAACTAGCTACCCTCATTATTGAATCTTTTGGCTTTACTAGTGGCCTTGCATCCGGAACTAAAATATGTTCTGGAGCTGAAAATCGATTTTTCAATTCCTCTGTAAAAGTGGCTTATTTAAGTGATAAATTTAATTTAAAATTTTTAAAAAGTTTAATTAATTAAATAAATTAAATTTAATAAATTTTAAAATAAATTTATTAAATTTATTTAAAATTTATAATAATATATTAAATATTTTTATATTAAAATTATATTATAATAATATATTAAATAAATTAAAATTAAAATTATAAATTTTAATTCTTTTTATTAGAGTTGAAGAATATCTTATTATATATCTTTTAAAAGAAATAATTTTATTTATTGAAATTTTTTTATTATTATAATTTAATTTATTTTGATATGTATTTTGATAAAATATAAATATATAATTTTATCATATATATTTAAAGTTTTAAATCAATTTTTAATAATTTATTTAAATATAAATTTTATAATTTTTATAAAAACATATTTATTTAGATAGTTTAGTAACTTATTTATAAAAAAATTTAATGACTTATCAAAAGTCTTAATATAAAATAGATTATTTAAAAAATCAATAAATTAAAACAGATTTTGAAAAAGTGAGGTTAGAGTTAATAAATAATATATAATAAATAATAGATTAAATTTAAATTTTAAAATTATTAAATAAATTAAACTTATTTTTATTTTTAATAAAGAAGAGATTAATTTTTTATATACGAAATTTGATATATAATATATATATATATATATTATATTTTTAAAAATTTTAAAAATTGTCGTAGATATTTTTTTGTGTAAGTATACTAAAATGATAAAAAGTTACCAAATTTTAAAAATTGTCATTAACATTTTTTAAAAATATATAAAAAATAAAAGATTACCATTAATGATTTTGTTAAAAAAACAAAAAAAAATTTGTCAAAAATTATACTGACAAATTTTGAAAAATCTCACTCTTTTGTAATTTTTCTTCAAAATACTATGTTTTGATAATTTTTTATTTTATTTTATATGTAAAAGAAAAGATTCAAAAGAAAAAGATTTAAAAATATTTAGATTGATTATTAATTTTTAAATTTTTTTTAAAAAATATTAAAAATAATATGACAATGTAAATAATGAATTAAACTTTCATTCTTTGTTTATTATTTAACAAAAAAACGTTAACGGAAAAATATATTTTAATCATTTAAAAAATGTTTGGATCAAATTCTAATAATATTTTTTATGACAAATTCTAAAATATGCTTTTTAATAGAAATAAAAATATAATTAAGGCTAAAAATATATTAATTTCTTTCAATATTTTAAATTATATATTTTTGTGATAAACTTCGATTCTAGTTTTTACTCTGTGCTCGCCGAGGGTTCCAACCTCTGAAACAAGTTCCCCATCTCTTGCCACTAAATGAAATTGCGGCGGAGAGCGAGGCCGACATCTACAATAGAATACGCCATCTATAACATATCGGCGACTATGAGAGGCAGGAGTTCTATAGTACATGAGATATAACGGTTGAAATTGAATTTCCTGATCAACGGCTAAATTTTCTACTGCTTCATTTTCACTTTTTCAATTATGCTTCTCTGCTCAGCACTCATTTGATTTTCGAGTTTTTGTATCAATTAACCAAAACGCTTACCCTAGCAATGGCGATGGATGCGTCCGCACCGAACAATCTCGACGACTACTCACCTTCTTCCACCGTAATCAAATTCGACCCCCCCATTTCCTTACTCCGAGGACCGTTACCGGCGGGTCCTTCCGACGACCCATCGGCGGGTCCCTACGTTCTGGCCTTCAGAGATTCGCGAGCTTGGGCTTCTTCATTCATAGCCTGCGAGCGTAAAATCGTTGCGCAGTGTGAGGATGGTGCGAGGATTGGTTGCGCTGTTAGCGCTTCCAGAGAGTGTAAGCCTCCTTGGTGGAAGGCTTTGGTGGGTCCCAAACTCTCCGATCTGAAGGAGAGAGAACTTTGTGAAGCGCGTGAGATGGCGGAATGTTTCGCCGCGGCGAAGGAGAAGTGTGTTGGCTTCGCCAGGGATAAGTGTTTGCTTCCCTTTAGGGATGCGCGGATTAAGGTTGGGAAAGGGGTTTTGAATTTGAATTCCAAGGATGCTGTGAGATTGATTGGTTGGGCATCGATGCCTGATAGTGAGAGGAGCTCGTGGTTGATGAGTCAAATGGGTTCTATGTGTCTGAATGGTTGGAATTTCCAAGGGACCAATTGCCGGGCCAGTGAATTGCTGGGTTCTGATGAGTGTGTGCAATGCATTTTAGGGGAACGGCAACAATGCAGAAAAAATTAAACATAATTTTGTCACCTATTACCGGAGGTAGCATTTCAAAATCTCAACACTTGTCTATATGTTTATTGTCTTAGCAAGTTGTTATGCCATGCGTGTTGAATGGACTGGCTGCAAGATGAAATTAGTTGTGACTTGTTCTAAAAGAAATCAGGAAAAACCCTTTTGCCTATGACTATGAGCCAAGCGCATGAGTTGTATGCTGGTATTTTCACACGATTGTATGAGATATGCTGGAATCTTGGATGCTTAAGTTTCGGGTGCTAACTCATGGAAAATTGGAAATAGAGGAATCTAAGATTTCTACACTTGGCATTCTATGTTAAGGTTGAACAATTTTTATTGTAAAATTAAACTTGGTATTTGAAATCTCAGGAATTACTGTCCAATCGGGTCCTACTCTTAGAAACTACCAGTGCACCAATCACCCTTCATTAAGTTTTGTATAAATTGATGTCACACAATGAGTGGTATGATCCTTCTTAGTCATAAACAATTGTTTGTATTCATGATTGGGCCTTGAATTGACTACAAGAAAATAGAATAATATTTGGCAACTTTATTGACTGACACTATTCACCAATCCTGGCATGTTATGTTATGCCTGAAATGTCAACTGTGGTGGTGGAGACTGTAGAGTTTTTTGATGTTTCACCTAGTATATTGACATAATGTTGTTTGAGCATAACTTATAAGTTTTTTGTCCGAACAGATTATTTTTAGAACCCATGGCTTTGCAGTAACTTATTTCTTCTTTGGTTGGTGCAGAAGTTATCAGAATTGTCATCTCATTGAGCTTGCTGAATCAAGTATCCAGGTTTTACTTCACTCTAATTTTTGAATTATGTTCTGACTATCATTTTATTAGTAAGTTACATGAGGTCTCTGTTTGTTTAGGGGCATCATAACTTAAAAATTGCACTATAGTCTCATCTATTTTTAATATTACTTTATGATGAGCTTAATGTTGGTAAAATTTATAGGAATGTTACTTTATCATTGATAGTAGGAGGTGAGGTGGTTATAGTTCAAATGGAGCAGTATGAAATTCTGGAACAGATTGGCAAAGGTGCTTTTGGTTCTGCTTTGCTTGTGAGGCACAAGCATGAAAAGAAAAAGTGAGGATCATTCATTCTCTCCATGAAATGTGTTTTAAGATATTATATTACCTTTTGCAGGTTAATTGGTATAGTGTATTTTATTTTATTTTTAATTTGTGTCAATAATGTTTTAGATATGTCCTTAAGAAGATCCGCCTTGCTCGCCAATCTGACAGATCCCGCAGGTCTGCCCACCAGGAGGTAATCCTCTCTCCTTTTTACTTTCCACTCTTCAGATGTTAGAGGAAAACTGAACTGAGTTCTTTAATAGCTTGCCTCTTTCTTGAGGCGTTACGGGGTTGTGGAAGGCAGCATGTTTTGACATGGAAAAATGACACATTCATTCTTGTGCATTTTCTATGTGATGTTTTGCTAGGTTCTTTGCAGCTTAAAAATTCGAAGTTGTCCTTTAAGGCTCAAACCTAAGTTTTATTCATTTCAGTCAACTTTTCATTTAAATCTTATTGTAATATTTCAAATTAATCTCTTTCTACCTGTTGTTTTATTTCTTAAAATGTGAAAATGATATTTACGTTGTCTTTGTTATTTATGAAATTATAAGATGCTTTGTTGGTTTTTTTCTTTGCAGATGGAGCTTATATCTAGAGTTCGAAATCCATTTATTGTGGAGTATAAAGATTCCTGGGTAGAAAAGGTCAGCCTTCTTTTCAATCAGAGCTTTCTAATTCTGTTGTTTCCCTTGCTTTAGGTTTGTGTATTTGTTGCTCAACATACTAAGATTGCTGCCCGAGAGTCTTTTTCATTTTAATGTTTTGAGAAAAGTGACTTATTTTGGATTCTTCAAATTTAATGAGTTGTTCATTACTTATCTGTTTATGAATGCTTTTTTTAATTGTATTAATGGAGATCTTAATATCAGGACCTCTTTTGTAACCAATATTGGTTTGTAAACTTGGTTGATTTATGTTACTGAAATTGGCAAGTCTGGTATCTTTATTTCCAGGGTTGTTTTGTATGTATCATCATTGGATATTGTGAAGGAGGAGATATGTAAGTCATTATTCACACTAAATTCAAATTTGAGGAAGTCAAAGCATTTATTAACACATTTTTTTTCCTTTTATGTAGTCTTTTAATAGTTTCTCTGTTGTACAGGGCTGAAACTATTAAAAAGGCTAATTGTGTTAACTTTCCTGAAGAGGTTGGTCACTCTTGCAGAAACTCCTTTATATTTGAGCCCGATGGATGATTTTCATTCCTATTTCCAAGCACTTTGGAAACATATGTAATAAGTGATATCCATCAAATTTTGCATACAGAAACTTTGTAAGTGGCTTGTTCAATTGCTGATGGCACTTGATTACTTGCATGTATATCATATTCTTCATCGTGATGTCAAGGTAAAGGACTTCGTCAAGTTCAATAACAATTGATGTTATATAGCTAATATCTCAAAGAATGGTGAAAACTAGCTTAATGTTGATGTTAGTTCCTCATCTGTTTCAGTGTTCAAATATATTCTTGACTAAAGATCAAGATATACGGCTAGGTAAAATGGCCTTACTTATCTTATCCTCACACTGCTTGTTAGACTAAAATGATCTCTGAGTTGGAATTTGTTTTGTAGTATACTATCCTTATGTTATACTTGCTGGATGCAGGTGACTTTGGTCTTGCTAAGATGTTGACATCTGATGATCTTGCTTCCTCAGTGAGTGATTTTGCCAAAAATACTGATTTGTTGACTGTTTCAGGATTTTTTTCTGTATTAATTACTGTGTGTTCGTGCTCTACTACTTAGGTTGTTGGGACTCCGAGTTATATGTGCCCAGAGCTTCTTGCTGACATACCCTATGGCTCTAAGTCAGATATCTGGTCTTTGGGTAGGATACATTGCTTTTGTACTCCTGAGATTGCGTAGTCTTAATTACTCACTTCTTTCCTTTTTTTAAACAATATCTTTTTAATTGCATTTGTCATTTGTTATGACATAACATTTGCCAGGATGCTGTATTTATGAAATGGCTGCTCACAAGCCAGCTTTTAAAGCTTTTGTAAGTTATGATCCTAGTTCCTATTTGTATTCATTTTTTAAAATAAAATGTTATTGATAAAACTTTTTAATCTTAAGTAGGATAATTTACCTGGGGGTACGATAATTTGTGTAAAACTCTCATATTGTTGGATTATAAGCACTCATGGTCATGTTTGAGACTGAGTTATATTATTTTGTAAAATGTTTGCTTCTCATTCATTTATGATGGCTGACTGACCATCAATATTTCACTTTTTAGAAGTTTGCAAACATCAAATCATTGTCTTTTAAATTTTTTATTTTTTGTGTTGTGTATACATTGAGCAGGATATGCAAGCATTGATTAACAAAATAAACAAGTCTATAGTAGCTCCACTGCCAACTATGTATTCTGCTGCTTTGTGAGTCCTCTGTTTCATGAGAATCTTTAGTTATTCAGAATTATCTATTTTTATTTGCTTTATCTGACAGATATGTTAGTGCCTATGCTTAACGTAATTTGAAAATCATCAATTGCTGGCTTATGTGAGCTTACATACATGCAGATACTGATCAAATTTGTAATTGGTAATGACCCTGCTATGGCATTCACAGTTTATGAGGCCTACTGTTAGATTTTTTGTCATCCTTGACAGGCTTTCAAAATTATTGTGGAAATTGAAATTTAAGTGCTTGTCCATCCATAGAGTGATTAATGTTAATTGTTAAGAGTTATGTCATTCAAAACTTGACAGCATCTTCCAATATACTCGATTCACATAATATTACCATTCATTATGGCAGAGGTGGAAAGATGGCATGTAACTCAGTCATGGTATTTGGTTTAACATTAAACATTTTGCAATGATAAATCTCTGTTTTAGCGGTGAGCTATCTGTTCTGTTTAACTACTGACATACCCCCTGGCCTGTAAATATTATCTCATTGATTCTCATTATCATTTGATCTTTGCAGTTAGAATTTTTCCCTCTTAAGTCATGGACCTCATTGAGTGACATGATTTGTGTATCGTTTGATATATACATATTTCTTCTTTCAGTCGAGGGCTTGTCAAAAGTATGCTGCGGAAAAATCCAGAGCTTAGACCAACTGTAAGTTCTATCTGGCATTTATTAAGGAGTAGCTGAGATTAAAACTAGTCTCTAAAACAAAAATGGTATGCAGATATCATTGTCTACGTGGTTTACATCTGATTGTCTTGAAATGATGAATATGACTCAGATGTCATTAGACTGAAAATTTTAAATGCAGATTTAGATTTTGTGGTCTCATATTTTCACTTTCTATTATTTTTTCAAAAGTAATTTGAACTCTTAGTTTTCCACTTTTGAAAGTTGAAACTCTACAAATATAGATGTTTGAAGATAAGCAAATGGCTATTATATTTAACACGAGACAATGCAATACTTGCATTTTTAATTATTTTCTGTTAATTTTCTTTGTTCATTTTCCACCCTTGTATAACTAGTCTATGCAAATTCTACATGCATTTTCCCTTGGCTAACTTTATTTTGGTGAAATTATTAAAAACAAATTAACTGCAGTATGTTTTGACAGGCTGCAGATTTACTAAATCATCCGCATCTTCAGCCTTACATTCATAAAATTCATCTAAAATTAAACATCCCTAGAAGAACTACTTTTCCATTCCAATGGCCTGAGTCAAATTATGTAAGGAGAACTCGGTTTGTAGAGCCAGAATCTGTTTCTACTCTTTCTGACCAAGATAAATGCTTGTCATTTAGCAATGACGGGGCCTTCAATCCTAGTATTTCTGAAACTGAACAAGGTTCTTTATGTTCTACTCAAAGAGCACATGGATTATCCACTGGTTCTGAAGAGAAGCTCTATGAACTGTCTGTTGGACGTGTCCATGACAAATGTGACAGTGACAAATCAGAAGTCACTAAGTTCTCAAGTGTTAAGAGAACACCAAGATTGAGAGCAGTTAAAGATTCCAGTACTGCCAAAAGGCAAACAATGGCACCATCCAAGATACTGCATACTGATCCAAAGCGTGATTTGGTAAGTTTAGGCTCTGCACGACCCAATATTTCCATTTCTTTTGATGGCCAGAGAAAAAAAAATTGGATTTGAACTCTGGATGAACTGATTGGTTAACTTCTTGATCTCTTCCCAATGATGGAAGTAGAGAATTGTGTTATCTTCATACCATAATTCTACAAATTTTAATGCAAGGAAAATTGGGTTTGTATTTTCCTAGATAGTGGCCTTGATATTTGAATTTGTATCACATGATACATTTAGGCAGGGTGTGCATGCTGTATGCATGTTCAACATGTCTACACCCTATATTAGCAGAGATCACGCCGATTACTTTGGATCATATGTGAAGTTTCTTTAGATAATTAACATTGCACTAGTGCACAGTAGTGCGCTTAATAGGTGGTGAGGTTTGCAATATTTGCATTGAAAGTACATTTTATTGGGGAATGCAGGCTATATATTGATCTCTCTATTTGCCTATTACTTCAGCTTCCAGTTTCTCATGCACAATCTGGAAAGTTTTCCACACCAACTCGTAGAGCATCCCTTCCACTGCCTCCAAGAGCCACAACCACAGAAAACTTGTACACCAATGTTGGTCTCCTTGGTAGTGTGAACTCTCCTGATGTTTCTGTTAATGCACCACAAATTGACAAGATTGTAGAATTCCCAATGGCCTCCTGTGAGGATCACTTTTTCTCTATTTGTGGACCATCTTCAACATCAGCGCGCTGCTCTTCAAGCTCAGCAGGGAGTGCTGATTGCTCAATCACAAAGGACAAGTGTACAATCCAGGTGGAGAAAGTTACTGTCCCTACCACTGCTAGTGATGCTTGCCATGGTCCAAAGGGCAGTGAATGCTCTTCTGAACATGTGATAGCTGATGTTTCAAGCCCTTCTGAATTGCATCAGCAACGGTTTGACACCTCATCATACCAGCAACGTGCCGAGGCATTGGAGGGGTTGCTGGAATTCAGTGCCAGGCTCCTACAACAACAGAGGTTTGAAGAGCTTGGGGTGTTGCTGAAGCCATTCGGGCCTGAGAAGGTTTCTCCAAGGGAAACAGCTATTTGGTTGACCAAGAGCTTCAAAGAAACTGCGGTCTAAGTTTTTTTTTTTTTCCATACACTAATGTGATAATTGCCTTTGGATAATGTACATAATGTTGTATATTTGGCAATAGAATAATGAAGAGTGGCTTTTTATCATTGGCATTGGCATTTTCCAGAGATGTGCACCGTAGCTGGGAACGAGCATGCATCATATAGAATAATGCTACAATACAGACATCTCTTGCTTATCAACTCACATTTGTAAAGTTTTCACATGATGTACAACTTGTTACACACCATGCATAATTCTTTCGTTTGTCCAACTGTTTGATATTCCAGTGTGGCTCTAATTGACTGCTAAACATTTTATGTTAATAGCATGTTTGGTAAATTTTAAATTAGAAGAAATAATCACTTTTTTTTTTCTGAAAATTCTCTCAACAAAGATAATTGATTAATTTTTCTTAGAATCTGTTTTCCAAATAACGCCTCGAAAGAAAAACGAAGATGGGCCATTCATTGCGTAAATTAGAGGCCCAAGAAAGTTAAATGTATCAATCATCGGAAAACTTAAATGTATCAATCATTATCCAATACCTCCTCTTTCTTTTGCCATCTTATTTCAGTGACAACATATCCCCTCACACACACACACACACGATCCGATCCCTAAAAATAATATATGGCTTATCTTCAGTTAATTTTCAAATATGTTAATTTTACTCGCATTGTAGATTTTTCCTCACAAATATCTAGGTAGAATGAGAGTAAACTGTAAGCAAAATTAATATATTCAGAGACTAAATTGTACATTTCAATACTTTCAAGGATCAATTAGTTCCTTAAAAGTTGAAAATACGAGTAAATTGACACATTTGAAGACTAAATTGTAAAGAACAAAACTTTCAGGGACAAAATATAAATAAATTGTCGCTTTTAGAGATCAATTTATGTATTTACTAAAAAAAACAAGAAAAAAAAGAAAGATCCATCTCCAGCATCATGTTGAGTGATGACTTATGAGTTGGGGAGACGATGTCCATCAGCATCACCAACTCCAACTGGGCATAGAACTTCGTAGATAGAATTATATGATCCCAAGGAGAGAATTTCCTTTTGGAAGGCCTCTACTGACATTTATTATCATTTAAACAGGAAAATCTGCTCACTGCTGACATAAATCTCAAAAGGATACCTTCGATCCACCCTAGACAATAGAGTCAGTCACCCTGCTTTGCAGCTAATAGACTGGTGACAAATTTGGGGATCTTCTTATGGTGTAGAACTTTGTAATTCCCTTTTCCTTTTAGAGTTTGATTGGGATCTAACTTAAGTGTATACTATACATTTAATATCATTTTATTATTATGATTAACTTATTTTAACGATGTAATAGGGCTTATACTTTTTTTTTATCCTCCCTCTTGACAGTTTTATATTTTTATTAAGGTTGATCATGCTGGTTATGCAGCTGGTCTTTGTTTTGTTCCTAATGACACTTCACAGTAAAACAAATAAATAAAGCACGACCTTATTATATATGATAATTAATTTACAAGTAGCAATGTTTTTCCCTCCAGTGGCTGGCCAATAAAGAATGGACGTGCATTTTATTCCTTTTCTCTTTTGGCTTCTCTGTGGTGTAGTTTTTGGTCAACATTCGCTGCTGCTCATATTTGGTTTTGTGTCAGGAGATGTGTCGGGGAAGGTTAGGTTTGTGCCTCGCCAGCCTCGGTGCTTTGCCTTCATTATCCCAAGCTTGGCTTAAACTTTCAACCTGAACACATAATTAGAGGAGGAACATTACACACATCTATTTAGCTACATGTCACATATTATCACATTTAATTGTGTTTAATTTAACTTTTTTACAAAAAAAAAAGAAAAAAAAAGAAAGTGGAAACGAAGGTACGGAGGAGGGGTAAGCAAATAAAGAAAGAAGAGAGCAGGGAAAAAAAAGTGGGGTTGGGATATAAGAAACAAAAATGTCTATATACTTTTTTGTACAACTTAGTAGCCATGAGGTAGTAATAGGTCGCACTTTCTCATTCTTTAGTGGTCCAAAAGGGTAGCCAAAATTGACTTTAAAAATAACCCATTAGATGAAAAAATAAAAAAGATCATCTTTTACTTAAAAATTATCAACAAAGCACATTTGAATTGCAATTGAAATCGAAAGGGAGCAATTATTATTGAGAAAATGAGGCAAAAGGAATAAAGTTTATATCTTTTGTCAGTAGTTATTATGAAGGACAGACCAAAATACCTCCAAACCCAAAAGCAAAGGCTGTGTTTTTGTCATACCCTTTTGCTTCTTTCTTCAGAAAATAATGAGATTATGTTGATACCCATAACCCAAAATTTGAAAAAGCATGAGCAATTGCTGACGTCTATAGGCACGCGCATTTTAGCATAGGTCCCCTTCTGGAACTCAGCTTTTGTGTCCAATCTGATAGAACCTTGTTTGGACTTCCTAGCATGTCGGTCTTGGACGTAGCCAACACCTATAACAAGAAGGAACAACACCACTCACCTCATTCATAAAGCTCATACACTGACATTTTTTCCAGTTGTAATGTCAGAGCCGCAGCATCTACCCCAATGGTCCTACAACATTGTCTTCTATTTGGTCAAGTCAAGTAGAGAACAACTATGTTGTGTGCAAGACTAGGATCAAACCAACCAAAATGTATACTCTTGTACTAAGTTAGTTTCTACATCCTAAAATTGACATAGCTACTACAACTTGACATCAGCATTTTTGAATTAAAATTTGACATTTTCGTAGTTATTCGGTTCTTTTGAATTTGAACTGATAACTATACCTGTATTTTTTAGATCCTCCCAAACTTGCTAAGATGTGTCCTCCCCAACATGATATTTGTCGAGTCAATATCCTGCAAATCTTAATTTTTGGATTGGTCATTACACAATAATTGAAGCAGAAAGAATTTGTCATGGATGGTTGGAATTTTGCTGTTAAAGAGGTACGAGAGAATTTAAATCTGTGACAAATAAATTTATTCATTTTATAACAGCCTCATTCTTTGTTACATTCTTCAATGGGAACATTATCTTGCAATTTTTTAAATGATAGTTTGAACTCAATTTATTATAAAATGTATTTAACCCTCCTCTTTGTCAACATAATATCACCTAGTAAATTTTTCCAAGTTTCTATATTTCTAGATTATATTAAAAAAAAAAAAACCCTCTGCAAACCCTTTAAATATTGATAGAGTAATATTATTTATGTAATATTTTTTCTAATATTATTTATTTATTTCTCTAAATCGTATCAACTATTTTATTCTATATTTTTGTTTATTTTTTTATATCTTTTTGTTGTACCAAAGTTGTATAAGAAAACTGTATAAATACAATTTTTCATGTTGAGATATCAAGTGAATTAACAATCATGTCATGACTTTCGTTGAATCAGCTAACACTTATCATTTTGGCAAATTTTATTACTTTGTTAAACATCTTTTTACTATTTGTTGAATATAATTATCTAATTTGACTTTTATTTTTTCAAGAATTTTCATTATTGTTAATTATGCTTCTCAAAGCCTTTATTTACTTGAGTATGTATATGTACTTGGCCTAATGAACACATTTAAATGGCAATCACATACTTGTAGAATGCTTTCAAACAAACAGTTGAGACTGCTCGAAGTGTAGATGACCAATCAATTAAGGCCAACCTACTGGTTACTGATTCTCGATGTGACATAAGAATTTGTCAGATTCATCATTATTTGTCAAATCTCAAATTTGTGTATTCATTCAATTTTTCTTTAAAGATTTTCACTTATCGTATTCTTTTCTAAGGAATTTCATTTAACATCATTTCATCATATGCATTAACAAAATGTGTTAATTTATTCGACATTTTACTGATTTTTTTAAAAAGATGTAATTTTATTTTATCCCTAAAAAACATAATTACTCTTTCAAGCAAGGAACAAAGTTTATGTCTACTCCGTTAAAACAAAAAGTTTGTCTTCTCAAGGAAAGGGTGGCAACAGAGATTTATACCAAGTTGTATGTTAGCATTGCTACTTTCACTGTTAGTCATCTAGAATAGTTCCACTTCAAAAGTGCTAATATAACGCAAAGATTATGAGAAACACCATTCATAATGTTTACATGTCAATTCAAAGTAAATAGTGTTAATGGTCTGGAAATTTTCTTTTGTCTGTCCACATTGAGTTGTCATTTCTAAGGCTTCTGTTTTCATCTTGTGAAGTGTAATGCACATTTTTCTAACGTGTAATTTTGATACAAATGTAGATATAATCTCACAAAATCTTGTTCTGAAAATAAGAAAGGGATTGAATCGAGTCGCTTTTGATGAAATATGAGTGAAACAATTAAATATTCACGTGTCAATTTGTATTTAGAAACTCATTAAAAGTCTTATAAACATAACGCAGAAATTATAATTCATAGCATTAAAATAAATATAAATTTATAATTATTTAAACATAAAATAAAATGCTCACCTAATTTATTGACCGGTTACTCGACATAATTTGTATGAGTCGTAGGATCACTATTTTTCAACAAAGGTAAACAATAATGATTTAATTTTCCTATTAGTACTTAATTTAAATATGAAGTTATGTTTTATTAAGTTGTAAAGTATTTCGGACATGGGCCATAAATTCCAAGCTCATAAAACACACAAATTTTAGAAGGACCATATATACGCACCAACTCATTAAACACACCAAGATCATACACTAACGACTATGAAGGCACTAACAAAATCATATTACGAAAATATACACTCATACCAAAAAGTAGAGGGACCCTTATAGGCAGAGACAATATACACATTAAAAATATGCAATTTTTTTTTAACTTCGTTATTTGAATTTTTGAAAGTGGACATTCTATGGTATATTAATTTATTTTTTTTATATCACGCATCTTAAAAATGTATTTATAAAATAAAAAAAACACCTTTAAATATCTGCATAAACCATTTCCCTTATATATAGTGTCTACTTTATAAATACTCATTAGAAGAAAAGTATTGTACTAGAACAAAAACAATATTTCATCTTAAAAAAAGGAAGCAAACAAAAAGTTATGACTTAAGAAAGCACTTGGTTGATACACAACTCAATATTAACCTATTGATTTTGAATAGTTGATGAGTTTAGAATAAGTAAGTTTCGATTGATAAAATAAACTCTTGTATGAAGTTGAGTTTTAAACTAGTTTAAGAGTGCATTTGAATGATTATTTGTTAACTTTATCGTAATAAACAGAACAAAAATTATTTTAATGAAATATGATTTTGAATTAAAATAAATAATATATTCTTCCGTACATAATAATTAATTGAATTGATTTGCTTCGAATGGGACTAAGGTTACATCTTGCAGACAGGGCAGTACAATAATGGCATCCTCTAAACCTGGCCCAAGTCATTCGGCTGTCTCGCATTATCTTTTTGTCTTTCTCATAACTATGGCACTAAGATTTCTTCGTTTATCCTTTGGGATGCGAGTAAATACACCATTCTCTTCTTTTCACTGTTACATTACAGTGATACCTTGTATTCTCATTAAAACGATGCTTAATTATTCAAAGCGATCATATTTTAATTAAATAATTACAATATGTTATGAGAGGGGAATCCCATGTCAATTTTCTATTCCTATGAACTTAAACTTGTTCAGTACAACATATATATATTATCTACATCACTTCATGTTGTTAAGAGACAAATCTAAGTGGTGCCAGTAAAGCCACGAGTGAATTGAAAATATTGTTCCCGATGCATCCTCGTTTGCTTTACCTTAAGATTAATTTATAGGATATTCAAATTAATTTGTTTAGATCATTTTTACCCTTACAAAATCATTTATATTCTAAAAGTAATTTTACTTTATCAAAAAATACAACTAGCCCTTCTTAATTTATTTATGAAATATTATACCTAAATGCAAATCAATTTTCTTAAAATTATTTATTACCAAAATCATATCAAAATTGGTTCTATTGAAAACCAAAAAAACGTTCCTAAAACATGTCACATTGTAGTCTCACATTCCGCACAAGAATGAAGCAGCAAGCACAATGAAAACGTAGATGTATAGAAATTCTATTAAAATTAATTACAATAAAAAGACAAAAGTGTATTATAAATATAAAATGACGTGTATAAAGCACGTGTGAGTAACTCCCTCTACGTACAAACCCCAAATCACATATCAAATTACAAAAAAGTACTTTCACATGGTGAGTTTTGACCAATTCCTTTAACATTTGCTGACTGGAGATTACTAACTTCATTTAATCATAAACATTCTTGATTCTCCAACCCAAACACTTTAAATGCCACTATATATATACATTAACACCTTTCATTCTGCCACCTCTCTGTAAGCATTTTAAGACTACCCTGCACAAACATAACAATACTTCACACTTCACATGGAACCAAAGTGCACAATAAACTGTCGCCGGCCGGAGTTTGCTCCGAGCGGCGGCACCCCTCTGCCGGAGAGTCCAAGAGTGCCAATGGAGTTTCTCTCACGGTCATGGAGTGCCTCAGCTCTTGAAGTCTCAAAAGCTCTTGCACCTCAACCTCCTCTCTCTTCTTGCATGCCAAATTCCATTAAGACTACTATTTCTATTCCTGAAGAATCTGCTCCTAACTCTCTCTCTGAGGACTTTTCAACCATGTCAAAGAACCAGTTCTCTTTCGCTTCCTCAGCTACCTCTCAGCTTGTACTTGAACGCATCATGTCACAGTCAGCAAGAGAGGTACTTAGCTTAATTACAAGTTTCATAATAATGCATTGTAGTGTATATAATAACTCTTTCTTTTTGAGTATGAGTTGTTACATAAGTTGTGTTGTTTTAAGTCTTGATGTATATGAACTATATGGGGGGTTTGAAATCGTCTTATGATTGTATTGTGACAGGAAGTGTCTCCATTAACATCAGGTAGGTTATCTCACAGCAGTGAGCCTTTGAATGGTGGTGGTTCATTGACGGGAACAGATAGCCCTCCAATTTCACCTTCAGATGAATTTGATGATGTTGTTAAGGTATAATAACTCTCATTTCTCTTTTGTTTTGTTTTCATGTGGGGTGGACCCCAAAGGAGCCACTTGGTCGGGGAAGTGCTCTTAAATTGCACCCAATAGTGCTTGGTTAATTTCACAGGTGAAATAGTTCTTGTTTGAGGAAACTCAGTTTGGTTTATCCAATTTTCCTTTTTAGAAAATCAATTTAGCAAGCTCTCTATTTTTTTAATATAAAAAACACAACGTTTGTTTTTTTCTTCTTAAAAGCCACTCAAAGATAATATATATGTGTGTACACACACACACACAAAAGCGCTAACAAGTGTCTAGAAAATACAGTTTAGAAAACAAAAATATATTTAAAATGCTATTAAATGTATATTCATTGAAATTTTTTATTCATTTCCATTATATATTTTTTTATTTTATTCCTTAACTACTGGAATGGTTAGTAGAAATTAAGAAAATGTAAAAGATTTGGCAAAAATAGAATTTAGGGCCCATTTGTGCCGTCATAGGGTGGTGATTCACTGCCTCATATAGCTAGCTATGTTAATAGCTCCTATGGTATGGATACATGGAAGAAAGGTCTCTCTATTCATGACTACAAAAATAAGTTGTTGGAACTTGGTGTTTTCTGCTTGAGGTGAGACTTTGGTAACTTAGGATCAACTTTATCTTTCATCACTCTGCACAGAAAAAGAAGCTTGAGAAAAAGGAAAAATAGGAACTAGCCTAGACCTCTGAAAAGGAATTGATGAGGGTCATAACTCGTGACATGACCTTTTCATTTCAAAATTTACATTTTCAAACCGGCACCCTGCTGAGTGCTGAAGTGTGTAATGACGCAAATTACTTCATCTACGGGGTGTGTTGCGTGGTCGTATTAATGATGTTATGCATTCAAATCCACTTGCCAGATTTGTTCATACTGAGTGCTTCATAACAGGACACAGATTGCCTGTCTAGTGCCCCTTCTCTATGCTTTTGCGCAAAAAAGTTTGTATTTAAAAATGTTGATTTAACGCAAAAATTAATACTTTCCAATTCAAACAAGCTATCAATTTAACTTTTTACTCTTAGTAGGGATTTTTTTATTTTATTTTATTTGGCCCTTAGAAAGAACAGATAAAAGGCATCATTTTCTAAGTTGGATATAGGATGTATTGTGGTACCTTTGGTTTTGTTTGTTTTCCTTCACTGCACAAATAATGAAACTAATAAATCAAAATGAGCATATGTGGCTTGGAAAGGACAAGGAGAAGTGACTTAGAGTGAAACCGTGAATACTGTTAGCAGTGCTATAAGTCCTATAACGTTATATGTATGAAATGAAAGAGAGAACAGCTCTATAATGTTAAATCAATACAAGTACAACATGAGACACTTCTACGTTTTTTTCTGAAAAAAGGAAAATCAAAGTAAGCTGAACTTGAAATTACAGAGTTGGTAGGCTTTTACCATGTAAAGCACAAAAGTACTGCTTATGAGTTGGTATGGTTTTACCATGTAAAACACAAAGTAATGCTTATCCTTATCAACGTGCATGCAGTTTTTTCGAGCAAACAATTCCATTCACCCGTTATTCAATGGTGGACGAGCCAGTGCAACTATTGGCAATGGCACGGCTTGCTCAGGACCTAAAACTGTTGGAAGATGGTTGAAAGACAGAAGAGAAAAGAAGAAGGAAGAAAACAGAACCCATAATGCTCAGCTGCATGCCACTATTTCAGTGGCTGCAGTGGCCGCTGCTGTAGCAGCCATTGCAGCTGCAACAGCAGCCTCATCTGCACCCAACAAGGATGAGAAGATGGCAAAGACAGACATGGCTGTTGCTTCTGCAGCCACATTAGTTGCTGCACAGTGTGTTGAGGCTGCAGAAGCAATGGGAGCTGAGCGTGACCACCTCGCTTCTGTGGTCAGCTCTGCTGTAAACGTACGTTCTCATGATGATATCACTACTCTTACTGCTGCAGCTGCCACAGGTAGAGTTTTGTGCTCGTTAATTAAGCATCCATTTCCTGTGTAATAATGGGTACATTTTCAGAACAAGAATTCATAGTGACCATTAAATTCTACTCTTATAAAGTTGATACACCAAATTATATGAAGATGTTTGCAAAATGTTGCTCAACCTAGGTGCGTTATGAAATCCAGTTCAATTAAGTGCTTACTTTAAGCTCTTTCTATACGATAGCTTTTACCACATATTTTACCATAAATTTTGAAAAAAATGAAAATAACTTATTTTATTAAGTTACTAATAGTTTATTGACATAAACTGAAAAAAAATTATAAAAGTCATAAGTTATTTTCATAAGTTCTTCCAAAGTTTTAACCATTCTAATTAAGATGTTTCAACTGTCAAGAATCAACCAGAGTCTATATTTCATTGTTAATTAATCCCTTGGTAGCATAAGGATAAACGTGTCACATGTTCATGTATAATAATAGTCTTTTTGTTTTCTGGGATTTCCTTACATTGACAGTTTTGGTATTTTTTTTTTTTTTGGTATTTCATACACAGCTCTACGAGGAGCAGCAACATTGAAAGCAAGAGCTTTGAAGGAGGTATGGAACATTGCTGCAGTGACGCCACTAGAGAAAGGCATTGGGGGTATTGGACTATGTGGTAAAAATAACAACAATAATAACAGCAATGCCAGCAATACCAGCACCAGTGATAGTGGGGAAGTTTTCAATGGAGAAAATTTTCTTGGTGCCTGCAGCCAAGAGCTACTTGCTAGGGGTAGTGAATTACTCAAACGAACCCGGAAAGGTAATAATATCAACCACGAATGCTGCTACTAGTACTAACTCAACCTTTCGCATGTTTGCGTAAATAATTGAATACCATTTTGGTGATAACCAACTGTAGGTGATCTTCACTGGAAAATAGTGTCTGTTTATATACACCGAACGGGCCAGGTAATTTTTCTTTTGAGAATTCACAGTAGATGGAGTTGGCTATATCTTATATGTTCATTCAATTTCAATCATAAGGCTTACAAACATTTCAGGTAATGTTGAAAATGAAGAGCAGACATGTTGCAGGAACCATTACCAAAAAGAAAAAGAGTAAGCATACATTAGGCCACAACTTTGTTTTTCACTGGGGTAAACCATAAACAATAGCTCATAACTTGTGCTCTAAATTTTGCAGATGTTGTGTTAGATATATGCACCGATTTGCCAGCGTGGCCAGGAAGACATCTGTTGGATGATGGAGAAAAGCGAAGGTACTTTGGATTGAAGACAGATTCAAGGGGGATTGTGGAATTTGAGTGTCGAAATCAAAGAGAATATGATATCTGGACACAAGGGGTTTCAAGGCTTCTCTCAATTGTTGCGCAAAGACAAAAAGGATATGGGAACTGAACTTGTCATCTTATACTTATTACTACCAACAGAGTCTCTAGCTATTGTTGACCATTGAACTTTATTCTAACTACATGTATTGAGATGTATTTTGCATACATTTAACCTCGAACATTCGTCTATGGCAAGGACAAATGGAGTCGGCAACTTCAGCAAGAAAATACGATTTGCTATCTAATTTTGTAGAATCATAGGAATATTTTTCAACCCCACCGGCAGTGCATGTGTCAGGTTCCCTAGAGCCAAGAATGGTCCAAAACTGCCAAAGATTTTCATGGCTAGTTTATAAATATAAAACGACTGGTGTTTTCATTCAACAACACAAGTTTTTAATAGTTGTTTGTAAAAAAGTATTTTTTGTTTTAATGGTCAAGAGTTTGATTTTCTCGTTACCTGGTTGTTCTAAATAAAAAGATAAATATAAGCAAAGTAAGTGGACTTACTTCAGGTTTTGGATTTAGTTCACAACAATAATATGAGATATGTATGAACCTTGGGAGGAGTATTCAAAGATGCAATACAATCGATAGCGTGTAGCCAAACGTACAATTTGTCGCAGTTATCTTGATTGCCTCTGAAATAGTACTTGTTTTGACTTTTAGACGGTTTGTCTACATCAGATGCTGTTTCGCACTATATGGAACATCAATTAGAATCCAAAACGAAACATATTTAAGGAGTGGCAGTAATATTAAATTTGAAAAAACCTCGCGTGAAGGAAGATCCTTTTCCTTCTAGGATTTGCCCAGAATCAAGTGGTAATGGAGGTAGTTTCAAGAAGCAACTTAACACGACGAAAAAACTGGAGTGACAAAAATAAAGCAGAGAACAATTTGTTCTGTCGTCTTGGCGCATTGAAGACTGAAATCATGCCACCGATTCCCATCAACGAACATCCACTAGTTGAATTTGGACAGAATTATAACACGGAAACAATATTGCAAGGCAAAGTACTTATACAAAAAATAGTTCCATTATTTGAACATAAAAAAAAATGGACCACTTTTTATCCTTTTTCTTATACATGCAATTCTATGATGGTAAATTTTATAATGTTTTACATATAAAATAATTATGATCGTTAATTTTATATTAATAAATAATAAAATTAATAATTTATTTGAAAAATATATAATGAATATCGGATTTATGAGTAACGTAGCAATAGCTTCTATAATACATCTTCCGTACGCAACTTTCTGCTGTGGTGTTCAAAAGAGATTTTCCAACTGAAAAACCAACTATTGTCCCGAGTCTAGTAAATAAAGTGTACATAAACCATTGAGGCATACAACAGTTAACTGAGAGTCGAACATAAGAAAGGTATCAAGATCGTAAATTATTTATACAATACACTGCAAAATTGCATCTTTTAACCAACAACTTACCACCAGCGGCGTGACGATCACATGGAATTACTGATAGATTGCTTCACAAGAATTATATACTCACATAAAATTCTGGTTCCTTAAAACAAACAAATGTAGCAAGGCAAGGAATCTAAGCTGCTGGAATTATGTCCTTAATTAACAGCTCTAAAAACTGTAAGCAGAGCAAGGAAGAGGTTGATGATGTCCAGATATAAGGAAACCGAAGCCCATATGTACTCATCATAGGAGAACCTCTTGATGAGGTTGTCTGTATCATATATGATGTAGCCACAAAATAAAATCGATGCCAGGCACCCATAGATCGTCATTGACAACTTACCCAGTGGAAACAAAAGCTGCAAGGAAAAAGGAACAACACGCTATAACAAAATCCCAAAACCATGACAGGGGCTAATGGCCTAATAGTTACATGCTTATCAACTATGAAGCAGAAAGGTCTCAAGACCAAAATACCTGAATGAAGGCAAAGACCATAAGAACTAGCAGAGCTCCAAACAAAAAGGGGCCCAAAAAACTGAAATCATGCCCTCTTTTTGCGGCCCAAAATGTGTAGAGAGTCAGGCTGACCACCACCACTGTAGTCAATATCACAGATTCCAGAATAACTCTCCCTGCATCCAATTTCAAACCTCATTAGAAAAACAAAAAGCTGTAACATTGATCCATTAAATTCTAAGAGCCTAAACTAATGTGGCCCAACAGTGAAAGGAATTTACTTATAATACAATTCACATTATAAAATTGTTTTACACTATCATTTAAGTCCTGAATTTGTCATATAACTAAAAATTATCATCTTATTCAATAATTATTACATTATCATTTAATCAAGAATTACCACGGAACTAGAAAAAATAATTGGCTTATCTAATAATTACTTTAAACGCATGTATAAAAAATTCTTATAACAAAAAATTAAACTCACGTAAAAACGAATAGTAAACAGCGTGGAATGAGGGTGTTTCTGTTGATAATAATCAGTAATCATAAATATGAAAATGAATAAAAGAGGAACTGACCGCTAGTAAAGGCACAAGTCAACCCAACGGCAAAAGCCAAAGTAACGGTGAAAATGAAGAGAAGGAAGTAATTGAGAGGGTGTTTCTTGTGATAGTAGTAAAGGGGACACAATGCTGCAACACCAATATCATTAATAATAATAATAAAAAATAAATAAAAGAATTTAATTTACAAAAATAATAATAGAAATAGAAAGTGAAGGGAGATACTTATAAAAGGGACAAAAATGAGAAGGACGTAGAGAATCAAGCCTTGAGTGGAACCAACGAAGAAATGAGCAATGGGGGGAACGAAGACAACAACAGAAGCAACGGCAATGGTGAGGAGTAACTGAAGGGTAATGATGGCATATACTTTGCGTATGAAGGACCACCGTAGTTCCGGATTTTCAAGCATCGTCGGGTAGAGGCCCCTCACAGTGCCATCCTCACCACTCTCCACATCTCTCTTTCTCAACATTTTTTCTCTGTCCAAATGCAAACTTTCTTATCTTCATTTCATTTTATGGAACCGCCATCCAGAGATTCTTAGCCTTCAAGTCGGGGAAAGGGTAACCGTTCGATTTGGATATCGTGTTTTTAACTATTTTATTCCTTTTCTTTGCTGATAATATACCATTTTTTATTTTTTTTCAAACTTCTATTTAAAGATATACTAAAAGTACAAAATATATTTTTTTACGTGTTTTAAATGATTATAAAAATATGTCTTTTAATATGCTTTAAAACATTATTTTACTTTTTTAAAAAGGAAAAATCTTTAATACTCTTTGTAATTAAAAAAAATTATTATTCTTTCGTGAAATAATTTGACCGTTAATTTTAAATTGATAGATAATAAAATTAATAATTTAATATAAAATATATTAATATATTTTTATTTTTAAAATATCAGAATAATTACAATTGTTAATTTGAAGAAAATATAAAATATTTTTTCAAATTTACGGTTATCATAATAATATAAAATAATAATTATGTATTTTTTTTTATTTTAAGCTATTTTGTCTTTTCTTTTTTAAATAAATTTATCCAGTCTTATTTTTCTTTATTGTATGTTAATGTTAGTCATATTTTTTAATCTGAATCTAAATATATAGAAGATAATAGATGCTCTAGTTTGCATTTAGATTAATTACAAAATATATTATTATAATAAATAATTATGCGTATAATTTATAATTTTGATAATTATTTTTATGAAATGAGTCTTATTTTTAGATATTTCAGATTTAGAATATTTAAAATAATTAATTATTAACAGAAAAAAGCTACGAGATAAATAGATAGCATTTAATCATAAACTATAAAAATTTTCTTATCTTAAATAAGTTATCTAAAAAAATTAATGAAATATTAATCATAAGTTGATTCTTAAAAATTTGTCAAACAAAAAAAAATTATTAAAGCATTTTTTTTTCTATTCAAGAAGGCTAAACAGCCCAACAAAAAGCACTTTTCAGGTAGTCAATAAAATAAGCACACACCTAATGAAATATAATTTATATTAACATCTAAATTGGTTGTCATATTAACAAAAATGATAATTTTTTGTAATAATTTAATAATACATCAAAATTAAATTTATAAAACTCAACATGCTCCATTGTATAATCACAATTACAACAATATTGATGCTCCATTGTAACATCTTCATGTCATGAGTCACCACAATTACAACTTGTGATTTGTAGCAAAGTCTTAACTCTAGTAATTTGGCGTTAGCTTCTCATCTTAGGCTCCTTGCTTATGGTTGGTTCATCGTAGAATGCCATCTACTGTTGAGTTGAATTTTAATCTATATTACATGAATCTAATCTGCTTGTCTTCCTTCTTTTTCTATAGTTTTTCTTTGGTCAAGTTTTTATTTTTAAGTTGAATCTGAATTTCATCTTCGGATTCATGAATGTACGTTTTTTGGTTTTTGTTTTTGTTTAAACAAAAAAAAAAGGTACAGGTCAAATTTGAACCTAAAAAGTGCAAGCCCATTTAGATGTAGGCCTATGTGGATTAGTCTAATTATCTGTTTGATTAAGAAGAGTAGTGTGACCTAGGTTGGGCCATTTGCATTTGCACCATTAATGCTAAAACTGATCTGGGTTTGGAGCCTGAAAGACCCTTTTTCCCGTTGACAAGAAAAAAAAAATCCTGTTAATTGAAGATTGGCTATTGAAATTGATGAAAACTTTAGATACCCTCATAATCGTGCAATTCAATATTTGATAATTATTGCGGAACCTCTGAATTCAAGTGACGAAACTACCCAGTACTAGCAGGGATTTATTTCTGAAAACAATAATAAAAACATTAAAAATTTGTTCTGAATTTTTTTAAAACAGTTATTAAAAAACACATCATCATTTTTTTTTGGTTTTATTTTTTAAAAAATTAAAACGTTTTTTAAAAACAATTATTAAACATATATTTATTTATTTATTGTATTTTGGCTGGTAGTGGTAAGGGTCCATCCTTATTCTATCTTTTATGGCCATTTCTTGTAGCTACACCGTTTTATTTTGCAGGGGTTGAGGTACATGGACTATGCCGTCATCTATGTTTTTAAGTTAAAAGAAAAAAAAAGGTTCAATTCTATTTTTAATTTTTTTTATGTGTGATTTTAAAATTTATAATTATAATTATTTATACCTACTTAATTTATTATTATGTATGTAACACACGTAAATAGCTGCAGTCAATGTATTGCGACCCATAAAGCTGTCAAATTCATGTCGAATAGATGTTCCAGCACATTTTTCTTGTTCTTTGCACGAATCATTGTTTTTAAATTCAGACTAGGTTAGATGTTTTGACTGATTGGCTGAGGACTTAGTTAACAAAATACGGAGAATAAAAAATTGGCCCAATTTATTATGAATCAAATCGAACAAAATCTGACTTTTAAAATCCGTTCAAAATCGCATGTAATAAAATTTTATATATGAAATAATATATAAAATCTTATTATTTAATTTTTTATTATATTTTTTATTTTATAAGACATGTAATATCATCTTTAAATATTAAAATTTAACATTTCTAATGGTGTAAAGCTTTTTTCTACACTTAGTTACAAATTACTATATTTTTTTTATATAGAACAGGGCAAAAGTTGAAAAGCAAAACAAACTAGCCAATAGGCGTAGACCACACGATTTCTATAAAATCCAGCCTTAAGCAAAGTTCAAGGGAGGAAGGAGTCCTGTCAAAAATAGTATAAGGCAAACCAAACTCAAGGTCTAACTTAGCTAACCAGTACACTTATTAGCTTCTTTAAAAATATAGCTAGTTTTAACAAATTTGATCTTTTTAAAAAATTCTTAATACTCTTAATTATAAAGTAAAAAAGATGTTTACTATCCTAAATATTATCACTAAAGAGATAACTTCCTTTAAGTCACATTCTATCTAAACAACTTAAATTTTTTTGGCTATAACCAATTATAAACTCTAAAACAAACTCCAAAGTTCAACTACAGTAGGATGACAATAATTTAGAGTATTGTGGAAACCAACAATAAAGTTCCTTTTATTATTTCTAATTAGGCCACTACAACTAACTATCTTCCTATCCCATGACACAGACCCATCAATATTAAGTTTTAGTTGAGTCTCCAAAGGAGGTTGCCACTTCATTATACGATTAAGGCCACCACCAGAAGCTACAAGCGAAGGATCATATCTGCAGAACAGAAAAAAATAATCAATATTAGAGAAAATTTTATTTAACAAATCTCTACTATTTAAAGGTATCTTTTGGAAGATGGCCTTATTTATGTTTTTTCAGAGGTTCCAAGTGATAACTCCAAAGACCTTATTCCAAACAGGGTATAGGGAAAAGGATATTTTTTGAAAGATTAAAATCTAGCCACCTAGACAACCACAAACTATAAAACGTAGACCACTTATCAGGGGGAGGATTTAACTCCATATATTGTTAGCAGTCCAACAATCTCTGAGCATATGGGTTATAGTTTCAAGGATCTCCTTACATCTTAAACAAGTAGGGGAATCAGTCATCTTCCAATGAAATCTTTTCTCATTAGTTAGGAGCTTGTCATGGGCAATTTTCTACAAAAAAGTAGTAATTATGGGAGGGTCCTCCCACTCCTAGACTAGATCAAAAATATAATTTTGCAAATTTTTAGGCTGAACAAAATTATCTATAATACTATAAGCAGATTTAAAAAAAATTCATTACTAGTTAGTTTTCAGTAAAACTAGTCTTAACCCTCAGCAAAAGAAGGGAGATTAATATTAGCAATCAGATCACAACTAGAATTAGGTAGAAAATTCCTAAATTTATCCCAATCCTAGTTACCATGGGAGGAAAATCAAGCAATAGGGTCATCAAGCACATTAGCAGGGATAGACTGGACAACAATATTAGCAAGAGTTTGACTATCTCTGAACCAGCTGTCCTGCTAGAACAAGGTAATCAAACCATTACCAAGGATCCAGCTAAGGCATGAATAAAAATCATTCCAAATAATAGCTATAATTCTTGGGTTTTTTACAAAAATAGGTTATTTTAAATATAAAATTACCTATATGTCTTGAAATTTTTTATTTTACATAAATGTCCTAATTTGAGTTACATAGAAGTCGATTAAAACCAATTTCACACACGAGTTCAAAAGTCAATTATAATTGTTTTTGACACTTCAATGATAAAGTCGATTATAATTGACTTATGTGTTAAAAAAGAGTCGATTATAATTGACTTCTATGTTATGTAAGAGTCAATTATAATCGACTTCTGTAATGCATTTCTGGACTTCACATATCTGTGTTATACATTTCGTGCCCAAAGTTATATATTTTGTTTAAATTTTTTTACTCAAATTAAAGAAAAATAATAATTTTAATTAAATTTGTTAATATTTTCGTATAATAATTTTATAATTTATAAAATTATTAAATGATATCAATGTAAAAACAATATGTCAAAGGACATAAAATTTAAATTCTAAATTGCATAAAATTCAAATTCTAAAGTACATGAAATTAAAATTCGAGAAGACATAAAAATAAAATTCTAAAATACAGAAAATTAAAATTTTAAAGTACATAGTCCATAAAATATGTAGATCAACATACAACATATGTGACTATGGATCACGCCTATTGTGTCTGGGCCCAGTAAAGTAACCCCCTATTGCACAACAACGATACACAATCTGTCGTACAGGTCTGCGGTGTGTATGTTCCTGCTCTTACTAATGCTTCTTCTCCTCGTCCTTCTGTGAACCATTAAAGGAGAGAGTTCAGATATGTGATGGTGATGGTTGATATATATTATCTGCAGGTGGTATTGTACCAGTCGAATTTAGCCAAGTGGTAACCTCAACATCTGACATGAAAGGTGAACTGAAATATATATGTTGTTCAATATCACCCTGTTGCATAGGACTGGGAGTAAGAAAAGAATTTGATATGAACTGATGACTAGGGCCTCACATAAAATACTGGCTAGGGGTCATACATGGTTGGCTAGGGTCCGACATGAAGTGGTGTTAAGAAGGACCAACCATGTACTACTGTTGGTTAGGTCTTAACATGAAGTGGTGGCTGGGGTATGTGGGTGTCGGGTGCTATACATAGTGTGAGGTCTACTGTACAATTGGATTTGCACCATGTTCTACATCGTGTGCTGAGAGGTCGGCTGGTATATGTGCCTCATCATGGTATTGACATCTACTAACATGTGTACTTGCACGCAAATGATGCATGAAAGAGTATCTATCTGGAACGTCATCAGGGTGTGTAATGTCAGGTGCTAGGGAGCCATGTAGTGGTACACTATTAGGTAAGTCCCTAAGCTCTATATGATTGGTATGTGTTATGCTCCACCATATTGTCGAACCACGTGATCAACAGGGTGCCACTCAATCACAGTAAACTATATAAGAATAGTCACAGATGCCTAAACATCAGCCTCATCATACACGAAAGGAGGTGTAATGTTTCTAACCTCATTGTTGCTGTAAGGCATCTACCTAAACTAAAAGTATCAAAATAAAATATTAGACCAGAAAATATAATTATTTAAAACAAAAGTTAGTAGCATACATCATGTTTCAACTTACCTCATTAATACCAATTGAATCAATAGTTCTCTTATATCGCAATAACTTATATGTATCTGATTTTGTCAACGATCTAAAACTTTTTCACCTAAAATGAACATAATTATTTTTACGTGCAAATTTAACATATATAAATAACAAAAATTAATATATTCATAAATAATAGTACCTTAATGATAGTGAAAAAATGAGAGAATGATGGTGCCTAAGGGCTAACTGAGGTATTTTGTACCATGCCCAATATTGTATAAGAGGCAAACAACCTGCAATTTCGATGATATTGTATTTCACTGCATGACATAGCTCACGATAAAGGGATGCCAAAACAGCAAAACCCCAATTATAGTTTGAAATCTCTGTAAAATCAGCTAAAAGAGGTAGCCACTTCATATGAACCTTAAATCTTGATTTATCTTGAAACAATACCCCACCAAATAGAACCATTATATATGATCTAGTGTAACAGATAATAGTTTGTCTATTAGTATTGTGAGGTAATACTCCAAATATGTCTTTGAACCATTGTAAATTTACAAAAAAAATCTTTTTATGTTTCTCTCATCAGGAACTCCTCTAAGTAACTCTTCACAATTCTAAGCTATTTATACAATTATGAATATTAATGCAATTTTTATGATATTTTTAAGTTTATTTAGTACTTTACTGCTTATTTATTAACAGAAACTATACTAAAAATGTAGTAAAATATAGATTTATCAATGTCCTGATATAGAACACCTAGATCAGAACTTGGATCTATCTTCACTTTCTTAATACTTCGGTCCATCTGGTCAAGCTCCTCTATGAAACGCTTCTCAACCTCGTACTTATCCATAGCCAGGGCCCCTTTAGTTGGGACTGAGGCCAGGACAATCTCCGTTTTGACTAGATTTACTCTTTGTAGGGCAAGGGAGGAGCTTATGCAGCACCTAAGAAGCTAAGGTGAGAACTCTAGATGTGTCGCCCCTTTCCTCTTTTCTTGAAATAAAACACCAAATCTTGGAGCTCGAGATATTTTGATGTCGTGAATTGTTATATCAATATTTTAATTAATACTTTAAATATCTTTAAAATATCAGTATTTCTATTGCCCTTCTTATTTAATTTTATAAAATTTACTAATGTAGTGCTTTGAATTTTGATATTACTTTATTTTAAGTTAAATTCATAATATTATTATTATAATATAAATTTTTTCTTTGAATTCACATTAAATTTTATTTATTTTTAATCTATAATGAATATTGTCTATAATTAAATAATAGCATAAATAGTAATATTTATTCATGTATTCGCATGCGCTAAAATACTAAGATATACAACTTATGTTCACAATATATAATTTTTTGTACAAGTACAATAATATTTTGATCTATAAAGGTACAATAATTAATTGTATGCATTTGTCATATGCAATTATGCATTTGCAAACCACAAACTATGTTTTTGTCCTTTCGAATAATGTTTGGTATGCTTCATTATTTTCGCATTCTATGAGTATAAAACGCCGAGGACATTGACACATAATTTCTACTACATTACTACATTATTTGAACATTATATTTTAAGTAACAAAATAAAATAAATATAACTTTTAATGTGTATTTTTCAACTATACCTCTTTTAAGTTCCAACTATATATTTTTTTTATTTTACAGTGTACTTGAATTAAGTTATTTTATATTTAAAATTAGTTAGTATAATTTAAACTGTTTTTTAATGTGTCTAATTATATATAATGACTTTTTAAAAAAAATTTAAAATATTACAGAATTCAATGAATTAATTTAAATATATTAACAGTATAAAAATTTTAAAAATACACGTTAAAAATTTATAATTTAAAATTTTGTGAGAAAAAAACCCCCTTAAAAACACAAAGTAGTGTTATTTTTATTTTTTTTGTCTGAAAACATAATCAACTCTGCTGTCAGCAGTTTCAACTCTGATGGAAGCTTTTCAAGTGTGAAGCAACAGTGGCCGTAATTTGTATGGTTTGTCTCCAGGGGAAGGAAAGTGAGCCACTTTCCCTTTCACCCAAACAAAAAGCACTAATTAATAAAGTAAAGTTAGTTAAAGTCCCAAATTTTCAATTTCATTTTCCTCTGCAGATTCTAATCTCAGCTCAACTCTCTCTCTACCATTCATTCCTTGCATTTTTTCTCAACTAATTCGGTGAGTTGCATTTTTCTGCTATTTATCTTTCCTACCCATTGTGGAGTATTCCTTTGTTCCATGCTGAACTCAAGAGACTATGCAAATGAATTTCCTTTTTATCTTTTGTTTGATTTTATTGCTCGTTGGTTGCACCAAATTCGTTGAAACAAAAGAAAAAAGATGATTAGCTTGAGATTGATTGTTCTGTTTCTTGAAAATGGAATAAAGTTTTGATTTTGGAAGAGAAGGGTGTAGTGCTGTTGTGGAGATCCGGGACTTGTTTAATCTCTTATGCCCCATGAGGACTTTCTTCCCTGCTGAATCCTGCAAAGAAACGCACCCAAATGCTTTGAATCCTCAGAGTTGGCTTCAAATTGAAAGAGGGAAACTTCCCAAATTGTCATCACAACCCTCTTCTACGTCAATGTAAGCTTCTCAGATCCTTTTATCTCAATATGAAGCTTAACTTTTTGCCAATTTAATAAGGGTTTTTGTTTTGTTTTTGGGGTGGGGTTGGTGTGTGTGTGTGTGTGTGTGTTTTTTTTTGTCATCTGTTGTAGAGAGTCTCTGATCAAGGTCCCTCAGCCACCTATACTTCCATTCTTTAAGCCTATTGATTATGTGGAAGTTTTAGCTCAAATACATGAGGAACTTGAGTCTTGTCCTGCGCAAGAGCGGTCAAATTTGTTTTTGTTACAATACCAGGT
This sequence comes from Abrus precatorius, assembly GCF_003935025.1. NCBI lineage: Eukaryota > Viridiplantae > Streptophyta > Magnoliopsida > Fabales > Fabaceae > Abrus > Abrus precatorius. The sequence continues at coordinate 8,597,462 of NW_020874373.1, read as the reverse complement.
CTTTAGGGGCCTTGGGGAAGTTAAACTGATGCGTAGAAGCCTTCAAGCAGCTTGGAAGAGAGCCAACACCATTCATGAGAAAATTATATTTGGGGCATGGTTGAAATATGAGAAGCAGGAGGAAGAGCTAATAGCCGACTTGCTCGCCACTTGTGGTAAATGTGCAAAGGAATTTGGGCCTGTAGATATATCATCTCATCTTCCATTTAATGTAAATGCGAGTTCCCAAGACAGAATGACCGATGAGAACCACATTTCGGAGTATGTTACTTTTGTCATTGGAAATGAGAAGATAATTTGTGATAGACAAAAAATTTCTCAACTTTCGGCACCATTTCATGCAATGCTAAAAGGGTATTTCAGTGAATCATTCTCTGTAACTGTTGATTTGTCTGAAAATAATATCTCTCCTTTAGGTATGAGGGCAGTAAGTTATTTCAGTTTGACTGGAAGTTTAATTGAAGTTCCTCCGGATCTTTTGTTGGAGATATTAGTTTTTGCTAACAAATATTGCTGTGAAAGACTTAAAGATGTTTGTGATAGAAGACTTGCATCCCTAGTTTCCTCCAGAGATGATGCTGTGGAGCTCATGGAATATGCTATTGATGAGAATTCAACTGTTCTTGCTGCTTCTTGTTTACAGGTCCTTTTGCGTGATCTTCCAAACTGTTTGAATGACGATCGTGTGGTGGAGATATTTATTCATGCTGATAGGCAACAGCTGGCAGTCATGGTTGGGCCAGCTATATTTGCCCTTTTCTGTTTCTTAAGTGAAGTTTCTGTGAACCTTAATTCTAGTTCAGATACAACAGCTCTTATCCTGGAACGGTTAGTTGAGTTTGCTGAGAATGACAAGCAGAGATTGCTGGCTTTACATCAATTGGGATGTGTACGACTCTCAAGGAAAGAATATGATGAAGCACGTATTCTTTTTGAAGGGGCAGTAAATGTAGGCCATATTTATTCTGTTGCAGGTTTAGCTAGACTGGACTATATAAAGGGTGAGAAGCATTTATCTTACGAGAAGCTCAGCTCAGTCATTTCATCTGTTACTCCTCTTGGATGGATGTATCAGGAAAGAGCGCTATATTGTGACAGTGATATAAGGTGGGAGAACCTTAAGAAAGCAAGTGATCTGGACCCTACTCTTACATATCCTTACATGTACAGGGCCACCTGTTTAATGAGGACACAGAATGCTCAAGCTGCACTGGCAGAAATCAATCGGATTCTTGGGTTCAAACTTTCGTTAGAATGCCTGGAAATACGATTTTTTATCCATCTGGCTCTTGAGGACTACAAAGCAGCTCTATGTGATGTTCAAACTATTCTTACTTTACGTTCAGATTATAGAATGTTTGAGGGGCGTGTTGCTGCATCGCAACTGTGTACTCTTGTGCGTGAACATGTTGAACATTGGACAACTGCAGATTGTTGGGCACGGTTATATGACTGTTGGTCTGCAGTTGATGATATTGGGTCTCTATCTGTTATTTACCAGATGCTTGAATCTGATGCGGCAAAAGGTGTTCTATACTTCAGACAATCATTACTTCTCCTGAGGTATGTTGTGAACCTTTTGAATCCACTAGTAGTGAGTCAGTGGTCAAGGACTTAGGTACTTTGCAGGAGGTTATTGTAGGTTCAAACCTCCATGTTTTCATTGTAAGTTGAAATCGCGAGAGAGAATGTTATGGATGTTTGGTAACTATCTTAAATTGTTAAAAGCCTTGAACTTAACTTACCCACATGTGTATTAGCGTCTGACATGGTACATGGTGTTTGTGTTCACAAATCACAATATTGAATCTCACAGTTTTGTAACTAGATGGACTGGTCATTGGTAGCTCCTTTTAATATGCTGGTCACATACAATTGGAATTCTGTTTAGTTAAAAATTGCCACATTAATGACAATAAAGTCAATTGCAAAGGAGAAAAATCCATAACAAAATATTTTACTTTGAAATTCAAGTTACCCCTGTAAAATTGCACCTGGAATGGAAGATTTTCTGGCTTCAGGGTCTTCGTTTGTCTAAATATTGACTGTATTTTTTTATATGCTGAGGACTTGATAAATCTGATGTACTTATTTGATTTAGGCTGAGCTGTCCTGAGGCAGCTATGCGGAGTTTACAATTAGCTCGGCACCATGCATCAAGTGAGCATGAACGACTTGTATATGAGGGGTGGATCTTATATGATACAGGTCATTATGAGGAAGGGCTCCGTAAAGCTGAAGAGTCTATCAGTATCAAAAGATCTTTTGAGGCCTTTTTTTTGAAGGCCTATGCATTGGCTGACTCTAGTCTAGATCCTTCTTGTTCGTCAACTGTTATTTCACTTCTAGAAGATGCCTTGAAGTGTCCTTCAGATAATCTGCGCAAAGGTCAGGTATGGTTCTATTTTACTTCTTTAGAAAAATATTTCACTACTTGTTAGAAAATGAGAGAAGAGAAATGAAAAATTGATCAAAACTAATGAAAAGAAAACAGTAGTTTTATTGAATGATTGAGAATAGGGGAGAGGTCTCTCCTTCCCAGAGGGTATCTCCTTTCTCACACAAACTATCAAATTCACAGATGATGAATCCTTCTAATCTGGTTTCCTGTATTTATCTAACCAACCCCTTCTAACTAATTAACAGCAGTCCTTATTCAGTTCTCATTGTACATCCTAACACTACTCAATAGCTGCCGTCTATGCATGTGTTAAAAACGAATTTCCCATTTCTAAAATGAATAAGGTGTTTGGTGGAGAGTCATGAATGATTTTATATCTAATACACCCCCTCACACAAGAGCCCCTTGGTTTTTGACGTGGACAATGAAAAGGCATTCACCAAGATGAAATTCATCCTTAATTTAGAAGAATGATGGCAACTGCCAAACCCCTATACACTTGGTCATGGAGACCCTGAGACCATTTCATGGATAAATTCTCTCAAAAATGTATGCTGTCAAGTGGAGGGCAGTGGCTCCTAAATGGTTTTATTCCTAACAGCTAGAGATCTTTTATGATGCCTGGGTTTACTCATCTCAGTTTTTACCATTTTACTGTAACATTGTCTTTAAAGGAGATGGTATCACTATTTGATCATGATTCCTTTCAACTCTTTTGTGGTGATTGTGAGTCCAAACCTATAAAATGTGATATATGGGGAAGGTTTAATTGCTTTCTGTGTGAACATGACTTTACTGATGCCACTGTTGCCACTTTTTCCTTTATTCTACGGAAAGTTGACTTGTTTACATGCTTGTTGTTAGGTTTTACCTTCATGTAAGTATATATATTGGGAGTTGTAAAAAGGAATATTTAAAACTCCTAGTATCGTCTCACAAAGACTATTCTCTATCAAATCTATGATTATTGAGACTAACCAAATAGTTGATGGGATTGTAATTTATAATAAAGAGAATTAAAACAAAAGAAACGATTGGAAAATAAAGAAGAGCAACAAGGTCAACAAACACTAATAGAAAAACCAGTTATGAATGGACTTAGAGCTTTGGTTTCATTTATGATTTCTTTGACATTTTTTCCTTCATTTCTTCATGAATTTTTTCTTAGTTAATTGTTGATTACGCATTCTAACTCTATTACTAGCTAATAATTATGCAATAATAACATTTCTTTTCATTATTATTATCGCTAATGTTCACGGAAGATAGTTAATAGAGGAAATATGAAAATCTAATGAGCTTTTTAATTAAATATTGGTTAGAAATTTAGAATGTTGATTGATTTTTCAAAATTTTAAATTCAGTTTATTTCATAGATTTGTTAACTAAACAATGATATGATCACCTTTTACCTAATTAATTAAAAGTTAGCAAGGTTGATAGGTCTTAATAATGAAATGAGAGTAATGGAATAAATACAATTGATGAAAGAAAATATACATTAATAGAAAAAGGGTTGAAACCCACTTCACATCATAAAATCCATCATAGTCTTTGGTTATGAATTTAGTTGTTCATATTAATGGAAATATAAAATCAAACCAAATTATGAAAATAATTCATAATCCTATCTATTAGAAAGCAAAACCTTTATATGTAGATGCTTTGATGTCAAGGAGTAAGTGATTGAACTTATGAGTGCTTGATGGTTTCAAAGTTCTAATCTTTCCACGTGGGAGAGAGATGAGATGAGATAGATTAAGAGATAGCCTTCTCTCCTTATGTCCTCCCCTTTAAATAGAGTTTCCTCAAGCTGAATCAGACTTTCAATTTGAAATTTTCAAATTTTGAACTAAGTGCTCAATTTAGCATGGCCATGCTGACTTGTTATATAGGGAACGACCAAGAAAGCAAACTAGATTAAGCTCCTGGATGAGTCAGAGATATCATTTTCTTCAATGGCCCAATGGGTCAATTGAGATTGGGAGAGTGGTGCATGGTGTGAAGCTGCCCACAGAGGCACATGGTTATTATTCTTGCAACAGGGTTGGAGGGATGCCTGGTTGAGACTTTTTGAAACACTTTGTTCCTTCATGTTGACAAGTGATGTTGTTTGGACAGAAAATCCAAACTTGATAGTGGTGGCTGGAAGAACAGGACTTTCAGAGTTCAGGCCCAGAACGTGGAAGCTCTTTTGTTAATTCAAATAAGATATTTTCTGATGTGAATGACTATAGAAAATCCTTTCTAACCCTTGTGAATTTATAATTTCTGTATACACAATTTAATCCCTTACCTTTAGGGATTGACTAAACTAAATACAGTAAGGATACAATCTCTTTCTCATTTTATATACAATGTATCACAACTAATTACAAGGAATATCAAGACATTGTATTATCAAATTTTCGTGATCTTCAAACAAAAATGCTTATATACCTTACTCCCTCTGTAATCATCTCTATTATGGTGGTTGTGAGTTTTGGTTACTCTGTAGAGGTCTAGAAAGTGAAATATGAAGCTCTGTTGTTTGACCTGAACTGATGAAGACATAAGTTGTTAGCTATTATACTCTGTAATATCTTGTAATATTCTTATAATTCTTCAACTTTGGACATAATAAGTTTGTAGTTTAACTAGTTATGGCTCCATTTAATTTTCCAGGCACTTAACAATCTTGGAAGTGTTTATGTTGACTGTGGTAAATTGGACTTGGCTGCTGATTGTTATATCAATGCCCTTAAAATCCGACACACCCGAGCTCATCAGGGTCTTGCTCGTGTTCATTGTCTCAAGAATGATAAGGCTGCTGCTTATATGGAAATGACTGAACTAATTGAGAAGGCAAAAAACAATGCATCTGCCTACGAGAAGAGGTCTGAGTATTGTGATCGTGAACAAGCAATGGCAGATCTGGAGATGGCAACTAGGTTAGATCCACTTCGGGTGTATCCTTACAGATATCGTGCTGCAGGTAAGTATTTTACATAACTCGGGTAGTCATTTGTCTATATGGTGGACATGATAAGATAAGATATGATAGTTAAATGAGAACAAGATACGAAGTGCAATGTGCTTTATTTTACTTTATTTTATGCATACCAAAGCTATAAATTAGATACTTTGTATTATTTTATCATGTCTATTTCTAACCAAGATCCCCTGCAGAATGAAGTTTACAATAAAGAGAAGGATAAAATAAGTTTGTAGGATATATTTATCGTATCTTGTTGATTAAATAAACACTAAATAAGATAAAATAAAAAAAATTATCCTATCATATTCTCTTATTCTAACCACCAAACAAGAATATGCATAAAATCTGGACTTGTTCTGCTAGATTCCATTGGAATTTGACGCATTCCAAGGCATTGCATACAAACATGTTAATAAGTATGTGCTCTTGTGCTAATCATGTGGAATAAAGTCAAACATGGAATATTTGGCATCTGTGCTCTTCTGCACGTTATTCACAAATATGTTTATGGTATATGTGGTTGCAGTGTTGATGGACGACCGTAAGGAAGAGGAAGCCATCGCGGAACTCTCTAGAGCCATTGCATTTAAAGCTGATTTGCATCTCTTACATCTACGTGCAGCATTCCATGAACATAAAGAGGATGTCTTAGGTGCTCTAAGAGACTGTCGTGCTGCCCTCTCCGTCGACCCGAACCACCGAGAAATGTTAGAACTTCACAGTCGAGTCAATAGCCATGAGCCATGAGTGAAGAACTTGCATGAATTGTAACCGATACTGAAGTGTGACCACCATAACTATTTCCGCTGCCATCAGCTTCAGTCATGAAAGCCAATTGTAAAATAGAGGGTATAGTTAAATTTTTATGGAAATTGTTAACATTAGTACTTAGGGTTTATTTTAATTAATTAAAAGTAATGATTTTTTATTAGATGAGAAAGCATTTATTACATAAAAATATAATAAATGTTTTTTCTCTTTTTAATAAAAATGTATTACTTTTAAATGTTTGAAATGAGCCCTAGTAATTGATGTTAATAAAACTGAATTATTGTGCTGTTTATAGTAATGAGCGTGTGAATTCTTACCATTTTTTGCTCCGAGGGAGTGTTCCCAATTTTGTAATTGTTGAATATTTTGGTGTATATTGTGAGTGTCAAATATGTGGTTTATTTCCCTTGTGCTTCTTGATTAAAATGGTGTACAAGCAAGGCAATATATAAAGATTTTTATTTAACCTATCAGTCTTTAACAAAAGAGGTAAGCATGAGTATGGATTGGATTTGAAAAAAAAATTGTCTAGATTTATTTTATTTTAAATCTGGTTTTAAATTTAGTAAAATATATTATTAATATTTTTTGTTTTATTTTATTAATATTAATATTAATTTATATTTGCATGTATATTAATCTGTTGACAGTATAATTTTTTTTATGTTCATATTGCATTAAACTAATAAATATTTCAATATATTATATTTTGCATTATTTATCTACCACACAAACTAATTATATAAATTAGATTTTAAGTTAATTTTTTTAATATTTAGTTTTAAATTAGTTTCAAAATTGATTTTAAATTCATTTTTTATTTAAATTAATTTTAAAATTCAATGCTTTAAGTTAAGTTAGTTTTAAATTTAATTTTTAATATATTTATAAATTTAGTTTTTAAGGTAAAATAAATTTGTTGTACTATACTATTGTTTTAAATTAGTGTATTTTAAAAAATTATTAATTTTTATTAATTATATTATACATTATAAAAGCTTATATAAAATGTTTATTATTTTTTAAACTTATTTTTTAATAAACAGAGTTGATGATAAGAATTTTAATTAAAATTTATAAAAATAAATAATAATAATAATTTTTAAAAATATTTGTTATAATTTTAATATAATAATTATATTTTAAAAAGTATTATTTTGAATATTTAATCTTACTTATAAAAATTAAGGTTAATAAAAAAATATTAGTCTCAGAATAAAGTCATGAAGAAATTTTGTGAATTCAAGTAACGTTAAGGTCTAATAAATTAGGATTAAAAATAACTATATTTTGATGCCACTAAGTTGCTCGTATTGATGGTTTCATAGTTAGATCAAAACATAATTTTGTTGCATTTGTATGTACATTTCATTCCTATTGGATCATTTCTATTATTCTATTGATCTGTTTGTTGGTATTTCAATTATTTATGTTATTTTTCCTCTAACCCATGGAAATACTTGTATATCCATGTTTGAATAACTTTACTGCCGAACTATCAACTAATGAACATTTGGCTGGCTTTTTTAAAAAGAAAGAAAGAATTTTGTTAATTTAAGAGAAAAATTTTATAGATGGAATCTAAGTAGTTTCTAGAATGTGATGGAACATTCATCGGGTTTTTTATTTCCATAATATTTAATATATTGTTGTTGTTAAGTGGCGTTAGAAGACCCTATCCACGGCATTTGAAGAATACAATAATGGTAACAAGTTACATGTGGCTTTTGTATTGGGTGTACAAAGAAATAGTGTTGTACTGAACAAGGTCTTAAAAGGATTTAAAAATTGCAAGTTGGAGATGGTGGTGGGAACCCAATATGCTTCAGTCTTGAGTTATCAATTAAGGATGACTCACTCACTCACTCACTCATCATATCCCGAGGATACGGATATGGCGTCCAGTCTAGATGCCTTGTCACACCACTGTGCTTCCCAACAAATGCTGCTTGTTCTATTCCTTGTTTTTTCTCTCTACTCAATTATTGTAATTCAACTTCCACCAAATTACCAAATCCTGTTACTTTTTAAACTCTTCAAAATCATTAATAACTAAGTTACATACGATATTAAAGTGACTAATTATACTTGATTTATATAATAGACATAAAGCAAATAGTTGTCCCCATTAGGTCGAGAACGAATAGAAAAGTAACGACTGAAGCAATGGTTTGAAAGGGGGGAAATATGAAAAAGAAGCACCACCATTAGTTTGTGCGCCAAACTAAAAGTAACGCGTCTGGTGACACATATCTAGTACGTTCGAGAACGTTAAGAACATTCATCCGTTTTATTTCCATAATATTGAATAGTTTTTTCTTGTAACGTGCCATTAGGATACCCCATCCACATCGTGTAAACAATATAATAATAACACTGTCATCACGTAAGAACTGATAACCAATGCGAAACGATATATGTTTCTTTATTATTATAATCAATAAGTCTAAGATGCACAATATTTAAAAGGGGCAATATGATACTGATATTTTGGCAGATTTTAGATTAAACAAATGCAAGTTGCACAATGTGGGAACTAAAGATGCTTCTGGAGTTTTGGTATTAAGCATGGCTGACTCACTCACTCATATCCCGAGGGAACGGATATGGAATGGATCGTAGCATCTCAATGGCGTGTCACATTTCTACGCTTGCCAACAAATGCTTCTTGCTGCATCTTTCCCTGCGTTAATTAGTAATGATCGACTGGTTTCATTTTTATTCTTCTTGTTACGTCACTTTAAATATGTTTTTAACTATATATATAAGTACATTAGTTTTAGTTGCACGACCAAAAAATAAATTACATTGGTTCATCTCAACGTTTGTAAAACATCCCCTGTTGTGTAAATACTTGATGCAAATGTTTTGTAAGTATTCAACTAAAACTATCTTAGATAGATAAAATTAGAGAGGATAGAGTTGATATTCTTTCTTACAACTATTAATTTAAAAAAATATCAAGTAAATTTTCAAATTTATGAATACCATGACAAGCATTTTTTAAATATTACAAAACAAACAATTGAGTTGTTTTAATTTAAAAAAATAATTTTGATGCCTGTAATTGTTTGACTTGACTTGTATTAAACTAGTAATTAGATTGTTTTTATTTCAGATGTATAAAACAATACTCACAAAAGGAAACACGTTAATATTTTGACATAAAGTTTGTATATTCCAATTGTTTTTGGCATTGGATTTTTTTTAATTTGCATGTTTTCAAGAGATTGATTTCTCAAACGCGTTTCTCGTGAGTGTTATTATTAATTAAAAGCGGGATTTTGATTGTGTACTTAAAAGTATGACTCATTTATCATTTAGGCATAACTTTATTTATATATATAAAAAAAAACTTTTAACACGCCTTATAAAAATCGAGGAGAGAGGATAAAGAAATAAAAAAATGACAGACTATATTGAGAAAAAATAAATCTACATACTTATAATGAACGTTTCATGGTTTAACTAACTAAATTAATTAAAATAGATAAAAAAAAATTTATCATTTAATCTTTCGGCTCGGTCCGTGACATCAACAGATATTGAGCTACTTAATAATTAAAATTAGAGGCACGCATTTAAAAATTAAAAATTGTATACTTTCGAAATGAGCTTTTACTATTCAATTAGTATATATTTGGTATTTTGTATGAATATTTTTAATTTAAGTAAATATTAGAATTATAAAATAAATATACATAATAAATTCAAATAAATAAGTTCAAAATCACATAATAGTATAAGTGACCTAGATTTCAGATGATGAAAAAAACAATTTTAAAAACTTTTAAAGTATAATAAAAATTAAGATGAAAGAAAATTTTAAATTAATTCAAAATTTTATATTATTTTAAAACTAATATTATCTCTCATTTTAATATTATAATAGATATATCAACTATAACTTTAAACGGACCAGTTTTAATTAATTCAATTCTAATTTAAGTAAATTAATGTTAAAAAACTCATAAAACTGAAAAGTTTATGAGACTAAAAAGTTTATAAAATTAAGTGAATTAAACTAATTAATTTTATAAAAATTATTTTAGCTCATTTATTTATGAGATAAATATATAATATCTTATGAAATAATTTATTAAAAATATTTAGCTTATATATAATTTTTTATTATAAACTTGTTGACAATTAAATTGCTTAAAAAATAAATAAAGAAATAGTTAAATTTGTGTAATATTAAATATTTATAATAATAATAATAATTATTATTATTAAATAATAATAAATAAATAAATATAATTTATTAAAAATATTTTTATAATTTTTTACTATATTATTGATAATTATTATATAATTATAACAATTTTTATATAATTTTATAAATAATTTTTATCTTATTTTTAAAATATTATTTGAATATTAACTATAAAAATTTTCATGTTATAAAATTTTTATATGATTATTTTTTCTTGATTTATTTTTATAAATTTATTAAAAATATTAAAGATTTTATTTATATTTTTTAAGAATTATATTTGATTTTTGTAGAAATATTTCATGTTCAATAAATAAAGTCACATAAATACATAAAATATACAACAATAAATGACACTGATAAAATTTGTTAAGTAAAATGAAAGTTAATGTATTTTAAATAAATAAATAAATATCGTTATTGTGAAAATAATAGACATAAAATATTTTATATGCAAAAGAATGATTTATATAATGAGATTGGTGAAGTGAATTGTGGTCTTCGGTCCATCTTGACAAGTTTAATATTATTAAGATATAATGAAGTTGGTAATTAACATATTAGTTAAAGTTTAATTCTTTGTTGTTTATACTTTTCTTGGAGACTATCATTTTAAAAATAAAAACAAGACGTTTGAAATAATTTATAAGTATGCGACTCTAATATTTTTTAATTTATTTAACTAAAATTTTAAAAAATTACTTAATTAAATTATTTATTTAAATATATTTTTAATATATTTGGTTAATTGCTTGCTTCCTCACACGATGAATGAGATGGACTATTTTAACTAAGTTGCTTAAAAGTTTATTATTAGTGAATTTTTTTTAAAATTATTTATAAGTATATTTGTTGAACATTAAATTTACTGTGTATAAAGAGGTCTGAAGCAGAGTCAGACCATTAGTAATAAATTTTTAAGGATTTATTTTGAATTGAAAAAATAATAGAATAAATATAAATTTTATTAGACATAATGATTTATTATTTGGTACTACGATTAATTATTTATAACTTATAGAGCAAGTAAAAATGTTAATTTGTTTAAATTGCAAACTGCTCCAAAATATTTAGTAGATTTACAACTGAAATGCTGAATAACCACATGTAACGAATCACGGCAAGTTGCATCCATTCACACGTGCCACTAACAATAAATGTATCATATTTCAAAGGAAAATTATGTTTGTATTTTTTGGGGGAAAGATGACGTGTCTCTTTATTTTAGAAGTATGTATTTGTAAAAAAAATTTGTTTTAAATATACAATAAAAGTTTTTATATAATAAATATTTTATTAAAAATGATTAGATTTATAATATAATAATAATAATAATTTTAATTTTAATTTTTTTAATTATGTATCTATAAACATATATTAAAAAATTATATATATATAAAATATATATATAATATCATATTAAAAAAATCGCAACCGTTAATAAGTAAAATTTAGTATATCTTCTATAATTAAAAATGTTTGATACTCTCACTAAAATTAAATATAATTAAGTTATTAATATCATTTAATTTTTAAAATATTAAAAAATTATAACTATTAATTTTAAAAAATAAAAATACTCTATCAAATTTACAATATCGTAGCAAACATTTATTTTCTACCCAATGTTATTATATTTCTATGTTAAACAGGATCAGAGAGTGCAAGGCCACAAAGGTTCGGATTTCACTGTTGGCTCTGCATATTAGTAGGGTTCCATCGAGATTTTGGACACACTTTTGAGGGTCACAATTATGATAGCAAAGAGGACGAATCTCAACAATGAAGAATGGTGACAAAGTATGTCAGCTGAGCCTTGCTTTGAAGGTAAGGTGCTTGCGTTATGGCGTAGTCAAATTTGTGGTAGGCATGTGAAATTGATGAAAATCAAATATCAATCACCTTAAGAATAAAATGACCAAGGAAAATAATTTTTTAAATACGTTTTCAAGCTCTATAATTTTTAACTTTTAATTTCTATATTTTTAAAAATTATTAAATTTGCTTTTTAACTACAATTAAATGATAGCGTGATCAATCCAAATATTGTTATATGTTAATTTTAGTGTTATGTGTCAATTTTTGTTTTAAATACTTTAATAAAAGAGACCTGAATTAATAATTTTTAAAATATAGGGACTGAAATATAAAAAAAATTATAAGAATTAAAATTAAATATGTAGACTAAAATAAACAAATGAAAGCAAATAATTCTACATTATTAAACATTATTAGTTTTAATTTTGCTTACCAACAGGTCTTTAAAAAATAATGATACATGATACAAAAATTAAAATGTTATAACATATAAGTTAATCATGTCATCATTTAATAGCAATTAAAGATTAAAATATCAATATTTTTATACAAATTAAAATAAAAAATTAATATAATTTAAAGGACCAAAAGAATATATATATATATATATATATATATATATATATATTAATAATAAGTCACTTACTGTATTAAGTAGAAAATATGAGGCATATCCAGTGCTCCAATACACATAAAGAGCATCATATAATAACCTAATGCTAAATCATAACAAAAGAACTTTTTTATTAAAAAATAAATATTTATTATATGTTTTACATAATAAACATTTTAATAATTTTTTAATTTATAGTCTTAACATTAATCTAAAATAATAATGTCAACAAATTCATATCCAATTTAATTACCTAATAAAACTTTATTAAGACCTGAATAGTAAATATGTAATGAGTTTAAATAAATTATTCATTCTGTTTAAATTAATATTGTATTTTTTTTATGAAAAAGAATGTTGTTAAGGTTATAATTTATTATTTAACTTAAATACTTATGTCTTTTGATAATTTTTTTATAATGTAAGATTAATTAATACAACTGTTAGAGCATCTTATATTATCTTTGTGATTTTATACATCAAATTTACATAATTTAAATATTTATAGTTATGTTATTCAAAAAGTGATATTTATTTATATTTTAAAATTATATTATGCATTAAAATAAAATAAAATAAAATAATATTTATTATTTTTATTTTAAATAAAAGTTTTATAAAATTAATATAGTTAATAAAAAATTTGAAACTAACATTTAAATTAATTAATTTTATATTTTATAAATATTTAAATTTAGTACTTAATATCATGTTGTAAGTAAAAAAAAGAGGGGGGGGGGGGGGGGATATTTTGATATTTGTAAGCCAGTGACGAAAAGAATAAAATTTTGTTCTTTTTGAAATTTAGTATTTTGTGGGTGAAAATATCTAAAATTTGTTCTTAAACAAAAAGTGAGGCATGAGGTGACATTAGATTCGTGTGTGTACGGAAATACCAAACGAAGGTTTTTTCTGAGATTTGAGTGGCAGATAGTAGTTTACCTCCTGCCGACCAATCACAAAGAGAACAACAAAAACGGGGTTTTTTCGTTTTTCTATTTCTGAAACCCTTTCCATAAATTGTGGTTTTCATTTTAATCATCCAAATGGCTTCTTGTATATATGTTAACATCGGATTGTGCAATATGGTCGAATTTGCTATCATTTCGGATCATACATTAGAAAAATATCATTATTCCAATTTCCATCCAAAACCACTCTCTTCCAACATGTGAATCCCACACCATTAAAAAATAAAAATAAATATTAGACCTTCCCCACCACCACACTATGGTGCTTCCTTTGTAACTTCCAGAACTTTCCGAGGCAGAAACACACCCACTTGCTATTTGAGGAAAATGGGTTAAATAAAATAACAATATTGCTTCCAAGATGTCTCGAATGTTCTTATTAATTATCCTTTTATTCTATATAATATTCTATTTTCTACCACTCTCCACTATTAACTTTATTCTATATAAACCCTCAGAACACTCCTTTAGCTTTCTTCCTTGATAGGTATGATTGATGACAAACACTCCATTCTGTTTTTCTATTAACTGTCTAAACGACTTTCTATACAAGGAAAAAGAGTCCTCTGCATTCTCGTTTCAGAAACCAAATTCCAAACCTTCACTTCTTCCCCACGTTCCACTGATTAATCACTCCCCCAATCCCATTCGCTCTTATTTTACTCTGTTTTCATATTCTTCTTCTTATTGCTCCTCTGTTTTAATGTATTTTCATTTGTTAGTTGTAATTTTCTTCTCTGTTTTGGTTTAAGTTTTCGTTAGTTTGTTTCCACGTAATGAAGAAACCTCGTATCACAGACATGAACCTGAAACAACGTCATCATTAGAACAATCAAAATTAACATATCGAAATCATAACCCATTAACCCAAAAGGGTTTGTTGATTTTCCAAAAAGAAAATGAATTATCTCTACCCAGTGAAAGAAGAGTACTTAGAATCACCACCACCACAACCATCATCATCATCAACGTCTTACACAGACGGTGATGAAGAATCAATGGTTTCTCTTCCAAGGCCAATGGAGGGTCTTCATGACATAGGACCACCCCCATTTCTGACGAAGACCTTCGATGCAGTGGAAGACCCCACCACAAGTCACATAGTTTCATGGAGCCGAAGCGGTATCAGCTTTGTGGTTTGGGATCCACACGCTTTCTCCAGAGACCTTCTTCCCAGATACTTCAAACACAACAATTTCTCAAGCTTTGTTAGACAACTAAACACATACGTAAGTTTTCCCTTCTTCACTTGCTTTGGCTTCCAATTTTGAAGGATTAATGCTTGTTTCACTTGCAAAGACAAGTAGTATGTAGTAACCCAATTAAGAAACTGCCCCATGTTTCCTTTTAATGAAAAACAAGATTTTCCCCCTACTTTTGTAATGATGTCATATAATTCACTATTCTGTCGTTTATATTTATTTCCTACTAGTCACAGTGGTAATTTTTCATGTTTTATTATTAAAATAATTAATATATTATTATAAGGTACTGTACTATTTGAATATTTAATTTAAAGTCACACTGTCGTCTTGTGGATTCTAGATTTCTCTTTTTCTCATGCTCTACCACTTTGTCCAATTCCTATCACAATTATAGCAATTATTATTGAGTTTGTGTTGGGTTTATAGATTATGAAATTAAAAATATGGTTAAATTTTGCAGGGTTTTAGGAAAATTGATCCTGATAGATGGGAGTTTGCAAATGAAGGATTCCTGAGAGGGCAAAGGCACTTGTTGGGAAACATAAGGAGAAGGAAGCAACCATCACAACCTTCTACTTCCCAACAAGCACAAGGTCACTGTGTTGAAGTTGGTCGTTTTGGACTTGATGAAGAGGTTGATCGTTTGAGGCGTGACAAGCAGGTGTTAATGGTGGAGCTTGTGAGGCTTAGACAGCAGCAACAGAACACAAGGTCTTATCTTGAGGCAATGGAGGAAAGGCTAAGAGGGACAGAAATTAAGCAGCAACAAATGATGGCTTTCTTAGCTAGAGCTTTGAAAAATCCAATCTTTATACAGCAGCTACTTCAACAAAAGGATAAAAGGAGGGAGCTTGAGGAGGCCATGTCTAAGAAGAGGAGAAGGCCAATTGAGCAAGGACCTCGTGGTGTTGGAGAATCAAGCAGTGGAGGTGAAAGAAGGAACAGTGTTAAAGCTGAGCCCCTAGTGTTTGGGGAATATGGGTTTGAAGTTTCAGAGTTGGAAGCGCTAGCTATGGAGATGCAAGGTTTTAGAAGGGGTAGGAGAGAACAAGAGGAAGAGAATGAGGAACTAGAATCACAAGAGAGGCTAGAGAAAGAGCTTGATGAAGGGTTTTGGGAAGAACTGTTTAGCGAGAGTTTTGAGGGTGAATTAGACATTCCAACGTCTCAAGGGGATGATGAAGATGTTAATGTGTTAGCAAATCGCTTAGGTTACTTGGGTTCAAGTCCAAAGAGAAATCAAGATAAACCTTTTTGATTAGTTAACTAGGTTCAGAGGAGGGTGGAGTCAACCCAATTGGCAAGAGAGTAGAATTACCAAGCAGGATAAAATGATTTACTTTTTGGTGTTTCTAACCCCATTATATGTCCTTTTGTAGCACTTGGCAGAACCTCAATTTCTCACTTTTCTCTATGTTTGATTAGGTAGGTTGCAGCTGTTGCTTGGACAAGAATCTGTGGTAGTGATATGATCGTTATTTACTCAAGGTTCAATTTTATGTTCTTTAGTTCCTAACCACTTAAACCCCCACTTCGTAATGCATCTCATGAACCTAGCTATTGTCTTTGCCTCTTCCTTGTTTTAATTATATTACCTTAACGAATGTAGATTATTCAGAAGATGTAGAATGGATACGAAGTAGCTGATCTCCAAGAATCATAACTGAATGTTGCTTTTGAATCAAGACCCTGTTGGTGGTTACCTTTGTCGGTTTGATTTTTTCCCCACTTTCTACTTTTTCATTGTTTGGACTTTGTCATGTGGTCAGAAATAAAGCGAGACCAGACCACCATCGACGAATTTGATGATGTTACATGGGGACAATTTTGTTAGGTATCTTCGTGTTTTCATGTTTCCGTTCTCGCTTAAAACTTAAAACAAAATAACAAAAATTCATTTGCGGCTCCTCAAGACGGAACGTGTCAAATGTCTAGAGCAGAATGATCAAGAGTGAAAGTGACCATTCTTTTTGTTGTCCCCTCTTACTCGTGGATTGGGCAACCTTCCACATTCTTTTTAATATGTATTACTATTGAGATAGATTTCATATCGACCCCTTTTAATGGAAAGTTAACTCAGTTATTTACTAAAACAAATGTAAAAGTTTATTTAATAATAAAAAATGTTATATGAAGTGGAGAAATTAATTTTGAAACAAGTTAGGTAGTAGAGAAATTACAAGTTGCTAATATCAAATTTTATTGAGTTATTTCATTTTGATAATATCTTGTTATTGATTTTTGTATTTATTACTTTTTTCTTTTTATATATATATTTTTCCTTGCAGTGAAAAAGTTGTAAAAAATATTAATAAGAATAAAATCTCTTCTATTAATAGCTCAATTCACGTTGTGATATTTTTACAGGAAGAGACTAAGATTTTGTTTTTTACCATATTATTTTTTACACTCAAAAGCTGAATTAGTTGGTTAAATATTACTAGCTCGTTGTTAGCATGAAAGGTTTAGTCCATTAGAACTAGATAATAGTTTAAGTGACTTCTATCAAAATATATAAGTTTAGGTGCTACTAGAGTATGGATCAAACACAAAAAGTCTTAGAAATATATTGACTCTTGAAGTTACAAAAGTGATTAAGTGTTAGGTACTTAAAATTTAACATCTACAATTTGACTAAAATCCTTAGGCACAAGAGTAAGTGTATATATATACACACACACACTTAAAATTTATATAAATAAGAACTTAATATTAACACTTGAAAAATGTTGACCAAATCAATATATAATTTAAATACTTGACTCATCAATGTGGTCAATTTTAAAGCACATGCTTAGGATAGTAAAGAAAAAAAATAAAAATTCCATCCATTGTTTAATCAATTAAGTCTTTTTAACCATCTTCGATAGGTTTAAAGAGAACTAGTCAATTGCAATTAGTTGATAGTTTAGATGACTAGTAATCAAAGCATATGATTTAGGGTTTAGGTTATAAATCAGGAATCATATTAACTAATTCATATGAATTTGACTAATGACTTGAAGTTTTAAAAAAGTGACATTTTTCTTTGAAGTTATCATTTTCACCTTAAAATTACTCAAAATTATAAAAATAAGAGTCTAATAACATAGTAAATAAATAAGAGCAAATTCAAAATCCTTGAAGAGTATTCATTATCTCATTTTTCCTGTTTTTGGTACGTTTAAGAGAACGTAAAATCAACCATCCATGAATCCTCTCTTTTATTAGGATTTTGTTGCTTCAGTTTTCCCTAAAATTAATAAGTAGCCAATGGTAATTTTTTTCCTCCTTTTGTGTCTTTCTTAGACCTTTATATTTCAAATTTGTAATTTCTCCGTACAAGCTATATATATCTTTCTTATGCTAATGCATAATCTTGTAGTTCTGACTTATTTCACCTTTTATATATACCGTTTTTTTCTCCTTTACTTTGCTTCCGTTGTTCGATTTCAGGAATGTTGATAAATTAATATTTTTATTATTAAGTTTCATGTAATGTATTAACATCTACCATGTGATCAATTAATAAAGTTATTTTATCTTAATTTGTAATATTTTATTACTGACAACAGTTTTATCCATTAAAACAAGTTGTGTTTTTTCAAAAAATGTATTATCATCTTTTAATAACGATTGAATTTGATTTTTTTTTTAGCATCATAAATTTGTTTTTTCTTACTCTTAATTATCTAACTTATGTGATGTTAATTCCTTTACGGAACACAACCATTTTGCAGCTTTCTATTTAAGATTTTACATTGTTTTGTCAAATTTATTATATTACTTCACATTGTATACCTATTCACATTTTTACCTGGTAGTTTGTCGAATGCAACTTCTTGAAATTAAGAGTTGTCTATCTATAAGGCTAGTTTGTATTTGTGATACTTATCAATATATACAATTAATTAAAAGGCAACTAAAGCAAATTCCTTTAAGAATAATGATTAGTCATGATCGAAGACAATGATTATGATTTTGGGTGTGTTTATTTTCACTTTTAAAAAATTATTACCATTTTTATTTATGCAATCTTTATCTAAATACCATTTTTTTTATAATCATATTAATTATAAGAGTGTTTTATATAAAATAAATAAATAAAAATGATAATAAGCACACAAAAGTTACAATACGTGCTCCATAATTTAGTGTGTATAGATATATTGAAAGCCTTAAATATTACTGCAATGGTTATAATAATATTGGATTTCTTTCATATCCATAACGTCTCGGTTTTTATTATTTGTCTTCAAATGAATATTTTTAATGTATGCTTTTGTGCAATAAATTAGTTTTTGAGTGGGATTATAATATGCAATTTAATAGATTCTATCAAAATTGATTTCCTGATAAGCAGTTTCCTATCTGTGAAGAAATTTTAATATGCTGCATGCATTAAGTAGTGATATAAGGCCGAGTAGATAAATATAAGTAAACAATAAAATCTGAAACGTTTCTTTCTCTTCTTTTTTCGCATGCCAAATGGGCTGGTTCACAAATTTGGGCTAATTAATGACAAAAATGTATTATAATCGAATCCCATATATAAACTAAACAAGGGAAATCTTATTTACCAGATGATCTCATATTATTAATCTTGCTTATGGTCATATGAATGTATGTGGCTTTTATTTATGTTATCTTCGTGTTTGTGTGGACAATTGTTTTTCTTGTCTTTTTCGTTCTTCATTTGTGTCGTGCAATGTACATACATGGCAAAGACAAAGGGAAGCACATCATGCAAGTAAACAACAAAATTATTAAAATTCCAAAGAAAAAAAATCTACTTGACCAATGGCTTTCGACTCAGATGTCCTTAAACAACCAATAGTGATCCTTCATCTATCTTTGTCATAGGAAAACCCAATTTTGAGTAGGCTCCAATCCACCCTCCCAAACAGATGGAGACAATGCAGGCATTATGAATATAAGTATTATGAATCCAAAATAATATGATGATGTTTTCTAAACACATCACCAGTTAAATTCTTTATTCTTATTACGGGTATTACTTTTTTTTTTCCTTCATATTTCTCTACTATCTATGCCAAACAACCTTAATTTATGCAAGCAACTCCACAATCTAGTTGAAAAGTACAAAATTGAAAGCAGCTCCATAGATACGGATTGTGGCTATTGTTAATTAGAGTTAACTTGATTCTTATGCTTGCTAAATTCAATTTAGATAATTTTTTGGATAAAAATAATAGAGTTAAAATAAAGAAAATTTCCTTAAAAAGTTAAAATTAACTTATGTATCTCAATTTTTAAAAAGTTTTCTTATTTAACTTCTTCAAAAGTTGAAATATATAAGGTGAAATATCTTTATGATTAATTATCAACTGCCATTTTTGTTTATGGGTTCGCCTCTATAAACATATGCTCGTTGGGACCGTTTGCGCTCAACCTTAACTTGGAAAAGTTTAATTTGAGAGAATGCAAAATTCCTCAAAAAAAATAAAAAAAAATAAAAAATTGCAAGACT
Source organism: Abrus precatorius (assembly GCF_003935025.1). Classification (NCBI taxonomy): domain Eukaryota; kingdom Viridiplantae; phylum Streptophyta; class Magnoliopsida; order Fabales; family Fabaceae; genus Abrus; species Abrus precatorius. The sequence goes on along the minus strand of NW_020874373.1, from coordinate 8,577,020 downwards.
CTTATGCTTGATTTAGAACGTCAATTATGTATTCAGTAATCGATTTAAAGTACGTATGACTTGAAGTAATTTCTTTAAATTGATTACAATTAATAATAAAAATAAATAAATTTCGTATATCTTGAAGGGTACACACCTTGTAAGAGAAGAGAGTGATTTTTTTTTTCTTATTGTGCTTTATTTTTTAGGCGTGATTCTTCTATTAATTAATGATGATGATATTTTATTTTATAGATATTTGAAAATTTTAAAACAAATCATGGCACATTATATCTTAAACTTTTCATGTAATGGCTTATCTATATCCTCCAGTGCTGTAATTCCAATTTATATTATGGGAAAACCTACTTGCCACTCAGTGGCAAAGTTGCAATTCTTTGAATATATTCATATAGTCAAGGATGTCATGCTATTATATATGTAATGACCAAATTGGAAAAAGTAGGTGACAAAATTAGTCACATCACTTAAGTTTTATTAAATTTTCTCAAAATATTTGTTATTCTAAAATTTTTTATACTCGTATGAATTTTTTATTTAATTTACATTTAATATATTATAATATATTATTTTATTAATTATTAGATATAACTTAAATAAAAAATTTAAATAAATATAAAAATTTTAAATTTATATTAGTGTAAAAAAATATTCTCACTCCATATATATATATATATATATATGGATTATGTATTTTTCTCGCTTTTTTCTCTATATTTTTTGAGTTTAATACTTTTATCAGACATATATAAGAATAAATTCAAAAATGTGCGAGAAGGATTAAAAACAAGTATAATTTTATATTTTAAAAGTTACTTTTTACTTTTTTTTTTGTGTTGATTTTTTCTCTTCTATCACATATTCTATTAAAAAGTTATGAAATCCTTTAAGTGATTACATGAGATCTCAAATTATATAATCATAATTACCAATATATATTATACAGTCTAAATATACTTCTGTCGCTCTCACATAAAATATATATAAATAGGATGGCTTGCTTCGAGATACAGTTAAAATGGGCTGTATGAAAAGCAAGGCCTTTTTGGAAACCCTTGTCTCCGACCAAAAAGAAGGAAACGTACCCACTACCTTTTAGTCCAGACAAATGTTTATCTACAAGTCACAAATCAATTAGTATAAGTTAATCTTTACGATGCTTTATAAATTAAAAAGATATTTTATATTTTTTATATGTAGAGTAATAATAATTATTAATTTTATATTAATAGATAATAATATTTTTGGTTTATTTAGAAAAATATAAATATATTATTAATTCATCATAATTTAGTATTTTGTTCAAAATTGATTTTGAGCTATTAATATAATTGAGATAGTGTATAAATTAATGTAAATTACACATTTTTATTGAAACGTGTATTTTTTTTTCTTAAAAGCATAAGAATTGATTTGGAAATTTTAAAACAATCAAACTTAATGTTGAATTGACTATTGGTAGCTACTATAATTTTTTTTTCTGACAAAAATTAAATTATTAATATAAAAGCTTTGATTTTATACTAATAATATAATTATTATACTAATAAATGATTTTATTTAAATAAAATATTAATATATATTTACCAATACATAAATGTTAGTATAATGCAATTATTTGTTAGTATTGACCTTTGAATTCTTTGCTCACAGTTGTAACACATTAACATTTTTTAATTAGCAAAAGATATTTTTAATTTAATTTAAATGCAATGATATAAATATTTTTCACTTTCAATTAATTATATATTTTTATATTAAAAAAATTATAATCTTTTCTAATAATGAATATAAAAATTAAATCTACAGTATATTTTAATTAATTAATAAAAAAATCTTTATACAAACATGACATCAAAATTAAACTCTTTTTTTTTCTGTTATTATCCTTAATTTTTTTATTGCACAGTTTGTAATTACACTAGTTGATATATATATATATACAAAGTTGATATTGTAGTCGCAGTATAATTAATCAAATTTTCCACCGTGAAAGCGAGGAAGTTTAGGAGAAAATTGTTATTTTACATTATTTAATAAGTAATGAATAGTAATAATTTTTATGTTCATTTATTGTCCTTTCTCTCATTATTATGTCCACATCTTTTATCTTATATGTCACACTCTACTTCTTTAATTATTTTTTAATATTTATCTTTTTTTTTTCTTCTAAACTACAGAAATTTTTATTGGAAATAATCTTATTGAGCTAACTAAGATTATTATAAGTGATAAAAAAATTTCTTTAAATATTTAACATAATTATATTTGCTGTGATTTGAAATTAGGACCACAGGTCACTTAGCATTTTTCTCATTTGCTATCACCAGAGTCGTATAAATATTTTTTACGTCAACTTTGAAGATTATATTCTAGAATGCACAAATTTACGTTATGTTTGATTAATTAAAGGGAATAATTACTTTTCTGAATATCTTCTAAAATATCTGTATCAGCTAATTTAGAAAATGTACTTGCACAGTCGCATGTTGGTTTTGTAATGCAACCTATATACCTTGAAAAGTGTTGGCTTAATTTTCAATGCAACCTATATATATACATACACGCCTTGAAAAGTGACGTGAATCGGTAAAATAAACAAGGATAGCTAGAAAGTACAAAATCAATTGCACTAGTTAAATACGAATCTACGTGCATGTTTTTTTCATTAGACAGATGTAAAATTGAAACGAAAAAGCATTTGACAGCAATCAGGGAAGATTGGTTTGTAATGCGGTTTTTGTGTAAAAATAAATAATTTCTACCATTTTCGCTTTGGCCTTTTGAAATTGTGCAGAAGGTACAGTTGAATTGTTAGCTTGTTTAGTAAAGCAAAGAAGAAAGGGTGAAGCATAAAAAGGAGCACGAGACACGGGGAGAAGCATCTCCATGTTTCCCCCACAACATCAGCACACATCTATAATCACTGCTACTTCACCAAATAATCTGCTTAAACTAAACTATACTTGAGTTTCCAATTTTACTACACAGCTCTCCCTCATAATTTTTCATGAGATTAAAAAAAGTAATTTTAATTATTTTTATCCTTATTCACTGACAAATAAAAGTTTGATTTTTTTAATATGCGTCCAAGAGTATTATTTATATTATATGTAAATGCATTAAATTTTGTATCGTCATATAATTTATCGTGTGACAATTAAAGAGTTCAGTTTTAGTGTACTACTAATCTAAAATTTTTTACACGGTTAATGAATTAGAATATATCATGAATATGTAATATTAATTATTATAAAAATTAACAATTTTTATTGATATAACAGTCTACTATCTATAATTTAGTGATAGTGCAATTTTTTTACATTGTAAATATATTTAAATTAAATTATAATTAAAATGTGGACTCAAATAAAACCAATGTTTTTTTTATTATTATAGTAAGTGTTTATATAATATAAAAGTTATCTATTTGAATTATTTGAAACAGGTGGACCATTCAGGCTCTATGGATAAATTATTCTTTGTCTCACTAGTATAATTCCTATTTCTCTTAATTCTTATCCCTCTTTTGATCATTGTCAATCATTTGATTCTAAAATTTCAAATTAAAAAAGGGTCTATTTTAGTCTATTAAACATGTTAATTGGGGCTAGAAATGATAGTATACGCGTTAAACTACACAACCTGTCCAGTATCCATATAACTCATTTATTTTGATGGGATAAGTGCATAATTTAGATCCCATTAACTTGCCCCACCTAACCCTTTTAAAATACGGTTTAGCCGTCCGATTGATTATTTTTAAATTATAATTAAAAACAAAAAAATATCTTTTTGTACTTTTAATTTTTACGCACATAAATTTAATAAATAATAAAAATAATTTTAATATTAATCAGTTATGAAAATGAAACTTTCATATTTATATATATTTTACTTTATTGTATTTTTCTTTTTTATTTAATTTATTTTGTAATTCTTATTTGAGCTTATCTGTCAACTTGTGTTGCCATATTAAAATGAAACTGGCTAATGTGTTTAAGCTATTTATAAAAAACGAGACAAGTTAACTTAACTATTTTTTTAATAGAATATTGATAGGACGCAGCGGGTTGAGGTGGCTTAAATAGCTTTTGTGATTCCTAATTAAGGCTTACTTTGCTAATTATCTTATCGAGAAAGATAAAACTTACGTTGCTAATTTTTATTTCTTGATATCACTATGAAATACATTTAATGAAAAAAGTAGAATAAACTAAAAATGTGGATGCGTTTATCCCATTATCCTTTCATGGAACCGTCGGTTGGCAAGCAAGGAAGCTAGGAAATTTCATATAAGATGACGCGAGAATCTACAAATAGAAGCACCCGTGAATAATGTATGGCCCGCATGGAGATGAAGTATTCTTTTCCACTCATCAATATGCCTCACGGCCCTCACCTTCTCTTTCTTTCTTTGCAGAATATTGCAGAGAACTACACAGTACGTGACTACAATAAATTGTAAGAATTTAGATAAAAATTTAAATTAAGAAGCCAAGAAACAATGAAACAATTACAAGATTGTTACCATAACCTTTGTTTATGTAACAGTGTGGGCCGGATTAGTGTGTTATTTGGAAGCTTGAAGTATAGGCATAGGGTAATTTTCACTTACACATGAATATGTTATTTCCGTGGCTGGCTTGCATGTTCCACATAGATTGAGTAAGCACTGATTTTTGAATTAGTGTGTTTAAATTCAGCTTGGCCTTTTTCTTCAGGTTTATTTTTGTAAGAAAAAAAAATTTAGTTTATGTGGATTATAGGGATTGCGTTTGATCCACATTTATTCCATAGAATTGGCTTTATATGGATTTTTGCTAAAGGAGAGTTGACTTACCAGATCAGTCTTCTGATCATGCAAAAAAAACTAGGCTAATTTTGCACGTAATGAGTTTTTCCCTAACCTAATTTTTTAATTTTAAAAAACTATATATGGATTTCCTATTACACCTAAAAAGAGGAAAAATGCTTTCTTGTAATCTTGGTAGCACGCCTTGATTTTTAGAGTAATTAAATTAAATACAGAATTTTCTACATAAAATGACAAAAGTTAGGCGCCCTCATTTCAAATGAGGATCTTAATTAAATGGTTAAAATGAAAGGTCATCCATCCATGAGCCATCATTATCTTGAAGAAATCTTACTCAGAGTTTCCAACAAATTAAATTAACTAACTTCCACGTCAATTTATCAATTCCCTGCAAGATTTTTGGGGAGAATTAATGCAACTCAGTAGACCAACTTTGAAGAGTTGATATTTCTTGTCAAAAGTTTGATAAAAAATGGACTTGGGTCACTATATGAAGATTATTATTTATTTTAGCTAACAAGGATAGCTAGTTTTGAGCTCAAAATTCATGGCTCTATTAACTTCAACAATCTCATAATCATTATTCTAAAGCGATTCCTTTAAGCATAAACATAATTTTCTAATGCCTCGAAGAAACAAACTAAAGAGAGAGATGAATATAATCCTAATTCCAGCAGATTCCAAAAGCTTGGATATAAAGAACCCACATAGGATTCCAAAAGATAAATATATGAACAAATCTGAAACTGCATATGCGTAGTTGCAAAGGTCTAATTCGTGACGGGTCCTGTTTCCTACACACCTGTGGTTTGGTTTGTGGAATGGTCATTGGTTAATTTGCATGGTTGCTGCTATCGTAGTTGGCAGTAGCCACGCATGGCCCCTAAAGTAAGCGAACCTTACCTGGTTTTAGTCAACGAAATGGGTAAAATGGACAATTGTTGCAATGCTTCCATAGCTTAAGATTTGGGTTTGGAATAAAGGGAGATTGGAAAGTGGTACTAAAAGAAAAGAGACATTTGCAATTTCTAGTGAGTGGGGGGTTTCCTTGCTTCAGCTAGCACTTTCTCCATACACTGGACGTAGGAGAATAATACCAAGAAGAGGACGTAAAATACTTAAGAATATATCCACAAACAATTACTAGACATTATATAAATCCCAAGAACAAAATGATAATCATGCATGGGGAAAGTGTGTATAAATGACAGAGTGAACAAGCTATTTTGATGTCTTGTGAACCACTGTTTATCAGAGAAAAAAAATTAAGAACATTACAACTCAAAAGGCTTTTACAAACAATTAATTAAGCAACATATAGTTTAAGAGAATTTTATGCCAAACTAGTTTTTATATTAATTTCATACAACGCTTTTTTATTAAAAATAAAAATAGGTGTAATATGATAATTGTCAGATTACACGTACTGTAAATAAGCTGAACGTCAATCAATGAATCAATCATGTGGGTTGTGGGGTTATCTCACGCAAATCACCTTTCACAAGCTTTTCTAGCTAGCTTCCCATTCTATTTTGTTTTTTTTAAAATAATATTGCAAAAGCTTGTCATTCTCATGAGCCAGTTGATGAGCAATATGTCTCTCTTTTTTATAATCATTCCATTCATCTCAAGGCGCTTTTGGGATTTGGGTGTCATACTAGTTATTACGGTAACAAAAGAAAAGCCAGAAAGTGCCCACGTCAGAGCCCTGCTCAAATAAACCTTAATTAGAATAATGATCCAAGATTACTTTTCCACACACCATTTTTACCTCCTTTTTTAATAAGAAAACTTGAATTTTGTTTTCATATATTTTATTCTTAACAAAAAAGAATGCGAAAAGTATTACAAGAATAATATTGTTCAATAATTTATTAATACAAAGATCGGTTAATTTAAATATAGCAACATCACAACAGAAATGAATTTTAACCTTCGGAAAAATTCATTAATTACAATGTTGTGTTAAGTTTACAATTCTTATCGTAGACAAAACTTTACTCGCCGAAATTTCATTTATAGAAAGTTTGGTTAAAAAAATGAAATGTAGGAATAGTACAAAAAAATGAAGAAAACTTTATTGATTTAAATAAAAGCTGAAATTTTGCCTAGCTAGTGACATGAGTTAAGATACTTTCCAGTATTTGCGCTGCCGCGTTGCCACTGCATCGTCCACTCTAGCTTTCTCTCTCCAGAATTCCACTACCTTGCCTTTTTCCTACCTCACCCAAGTTTCTTTTAAAAAAACAAAACAAAACAAAACAAAACATTTTCGATGTGTTTTACATTTTGTCACCTCTTCTTCCACAGTCTGCCACTGTCATCATCACCTTTTCTTCTCCTCTCTATTATTTAGTATTTACAATACCCAGAGACATTGAATTTATATTTCTCTCCTCATCTTTTCTTCCCTCTCTTAATTAGTATACACAAATAATTTATTTTTCTTGAAAAGGAAAGGAAAAAGATGCCAGGTCCTATTTAGGAACTGAGATTGTATTAAGGAAGTTAAACAAATATTTTCAACTTTTCCATGTTTTTGATTGCATGGTGGTTTCTTTTGATCAATTCCACATAGGTAGACACACAGATACACAGAGAGAGACTAGAAAAGAGATATGTCTGAAATGGTTGTTCAGAGTTGCTCAGACAAGCAATCCATGGCTTAGATAGCGACTTGGAAAATAACCCACCACACCCACACCATCATCACATATCCTCTCTTCACGAGATTTAATTTAGCTTTCTTTTTACCATCAAGTGAATCAATGATGCCTTTCTCTTTCTACATGTCTCAGCCACTTGCACTTCACTACCAAGCCCCCCTCCTCAATTAGTTTTAGTTGTGTCTAAAACCACAATTTTTGCACTTCTAGGCTTATTTTCTTGTTGTCTTCCAAGGTGCAAAAGTGGCTACTTGTAGTTGTAGAAGAACCAAAGTAGCAAGTAGCTAGGATTTGGAAAACAAACAAATAAACCAAGACAACAGAATATAACATCGTATCTTGCTTTTCTTCTTTTTCATTCCCTTCCTCTTGGAGTTTTTCTTCAAAGGCAACATGTTTCCCACAGCTATTTCCAATTCAACTTCTTTGTCCGAGGATGCTAGTGTTTCTTCTGGAACAAAAATTCAGGACTTGGGTGGACTCAATCACGTGGTCTCAAATATTTGTCCTCAGCAACCTCAAAAGATCAAGAAAAAGAGAAGCCTCCCTGGTAATCCAGGTACTTTGAACTTGACAATTAATTAATAAGCTTTTTGTTTTATGTGACTTGTCCCTTCAATTGGATCAGTTTAAGTGATGGTGTGTGTGTTTCAGACCCAGATGCTGAAGTGATTGCCTTATCCCCAAAGACCCTTTTAGCCACCAACAGATTTGTTTGTGAGATCTGCCACAAGGGTTTCCAGAGAGATCAGAACCTGCAGCTTCATAGGAGGGGTCATAACCTCCCATGGAAGCTGAAGCAAAGGAACAGCAAGGAGGTGAAAAAGAAAGCCTACGTTTGCCCTGAGCCTTCATGCGTTCACCACAACCCCTCTAGGGCTCTTGGGGATCTTACAGGAATCAAGAAACACTACTGTAGAAAGCATGGAGAGAAGAAGTGGAAATGTGAAAAGTGCTCCAAGATATATGCGGTTCAGTCAGATTGGAAAGCTCACTCTAAAACCTGTGGTACTAGAGAATATAGATGTGATTGTGGAACCCTTTTTTCCAGGTAATAATTAATTAATTTTTTCTTTTCACTTATACTATTTCTGTTTCTCTGACAATTTTAAACTGTTCATATTTTAGTATTAATGTTTTACTTGAGTTGAAACCAATCGTCTTCTTTTTCTTGATAAATCTTTTCATTAATTTGATGGGTTTTACAACCATTTTATTTGACTTCACTTATTATTGAACATACATGCACACATTTTTTTTTTTAAGTTATGTTTCATCTTATATCACTAGGCCCCTCTTAATATTTTTATTTTTCAGTGGATCTTTGATTTTATATAAGAATGGTATGGACTTGCCCTGGAATATAAGAATGGTAATAGGTAGCACGAAAGTGGGACAACATGCTTCTACTGCGAGAGATTGAAACCTTACTTCTCTCTGAATCCTAAAACTGCCAAATGAATATGTGGCAATAACAAAAAAAGCACAATTCACGTATCTTTTTGTTTTATCTACTGTGTAGTCTGTGACTCAATAGCAATTTTGATCTTTATTTATTTATATTTTACAAAAGAAAAACATTGTAATGCATGCACATATATAAAGGGCATGATATGATACTATTTGAGCATTATAATAGCCATGAAAAAGTATAAATCTTCGCTTCATGATATTTTAGGCTACATACAAAATTTTTCAGTATGTCAGACAGTGCTCAATTGTCTTCTAGAATAATATTTGTAATTTCCCTTTCTCTCTTTATGTACATTTGCGCGTGTGCAAGTGGCTGCATATACTCAAAAATGACGAAGGAGATTTATTTTTGTCTTCTTAAAAAACAATACAAGAAACAATTGGTGATGATTTCTGACTTTTCTCCTACTCTTAATTTTGTTTTATTGAGAATGCTGTGCATTGTTTCTCTGAATTTTCATCATTGTGAAATCTGATAAATCTGCAAAAATATCTGGTATGCCAAGTTGCTTTCTTTCTTCTAACTTCATCAGTGAATACATGGGATCTATTTCAATTCCATATGCATGTCCTGCATGAGCTCTAGTTTCCAAAGGCTAGCTATCTTTTGACATCATGTGTGGCACTAATAAGCAATAATCTTCAACATTTGGAGCCAATATAATTGTATAGCCATTTCTGCATGCACAAAAGCATAAGCGTGTGTCCATCAATATATAATTTCTCTCTCCTACTTTAAATTTGACCCAACAACGACATAGTATCTCGTTTGGTCCAAGCCTTTGACAATTCATTCCCTGTGGACTCGCCCTCCCATGCATGATTTCCCACACCTTTTGCAAACGGGACTCCATAGTCCGTACTCCAAGAAACAATTGATCCCCTAAAATAAAATTCTCTCCCACAATTAAGTACTTGTTCAAGTTACTCTTCCAAAATAAAGAAATAACCAGTATTCAACTTAGATTTTAATTAAAGTATTTTATAAATTAAATTATAGCAAAATCAATATTACATTCTTAGTGTAGAAAGCTAAAATCTAGGATAACATTGATCTTGTTATTCAACTATACTGATAATACGAAATTTCATGATTTATGATGTGAAAACCGCAGGAAGGATAGCTTCATTACTCATAGGGCATTCTGTGATGCATTGGCAGAAGAAAGTGCAAGAATATCAGCAAACCAGTTAGTAGCCACCAACACAACAAACCCATTAGCTCAATCTCTCTTTCTATTCCAAACCCAACAAAACTTCCAAAACCACCAAATCACCAATTTCAACCACTGGGATTCATCTCAAGAAAACCCTAACCCTAGCAACATTGCCACTGCCCTTCACATCAAACCAGAAGCTCAAAATTTTCACAACCCCACACCCTCTTCTCCTTCACCACTCCTTCAACAACCACATAATGAACAACCTCCCAACAAGAGCATGATAACCTCAACCTTCGGGAACCTCCACGTGCCCAGCGCTGCCACGTCAGCATACATGTCAGCCACTGCACTGCTTCAAAAGGCTGCAACAGTTGGAGCCGCTGCTATCACGGGCCTGGGCCCGGGCCCTGCTGCTGTTGGTGTCGGGCAACACCGGTCAATGTGTCACGTGACTCAGCTCGGCACGGGCGAGTTCGGAACACTGAGTCAACTCGACCCGGTGGTGCCAGATTACATGAGAGGGTTCCCCATTCGGAGCCTCAAGAGTGACCGTCTCACTCGGGACTTTCTGGGACTCACGGGAGATGCTAACGGTGGAGTTGACGGAGGAAACGGCGGCGCCGTTGACGTTAGCATGAACGTGAAGGATATGCTGACGTTCACGGGGGGTGTAGAGTACCACCAACCTCACTCTCAACATCACCATCACGCGCTGATGAAGCCCCAACAACGCTTTGGTTTCCTTGGGACAACCACTGCCCCCGAGACGTGGGGGAATTGTTGACAGAAACAAGAGAATAATTTCACGATACGAGGGTAAAATAGGCAATCCTGTGTGCCATGACTCTTCAATCATGAATCATCATGTGCTTTCGTTTTAACACCTCATTATATTTTTTGCTACTACCTCTTCAGACTTCAAAACTTTGTTATTGTTCTTCTAATTTCAATTTCAATTAAGTGTCATGCTTTATTTCAGTTGTTTTGGTGTTTTATTATCTAGTTTTATTACTTTAATAACTAAAAAGTGATATTGTACGGGATATCATATATAGTATTTTATATAAATATACACATTCTTGAAATAAAAGCAGTATCTAAAAAATGTCTCTTTAAAATGTACAAAAAATATTTTTAAATATCAATTATCATGAAGTTCCTCTTCTTCTATATAAAATATAAATTTGGTTGTGTGCACACGTAAATAAAAATGATTTCTTCAGTTTCTAAGGCGTACACAGAAGCAGATGAATTTGCATTTTTGTTTCATAAATTAATCATACTTAGGTGATTTTGTTAGATTAAATATAGTAACACAAGAGAGGAGGAATTCAGGCTCTGTGTGTGTGTGTGCGCATGTATGTGTGTTGATGGAGTTAAGAGAAGCAATGGTGGCCTTTCTTGTCAGTATGCAACAGAGAAAATGTCACATGCAATTAAATTATTATTAGTCTTTTGTTGTTATCACTACCTATGTCCTATCTTTATCTCGACAGCTTTCGATCTCCAGTTAGCTATACTACCAAAAATTGGCTTACTAGTTTTCTTTTCCTTTTTCTTTAACATTCCAATGCAAATGTTTATCTACTTTAGTTTTTAGTTCCGTCGGATAATTATTAATTGCCTTATCGTGGAATATATTAATTAGGAGCCAAAAACTTCCCACTTATGTCTATACAAGACACATATTAAAGGAGAGATTTTTTCTTATTTGAGAATAAGAATAATAAATATTAATCATTAAATCTTATTATGAATAATTAAGATTAACATATATAAATTTTTAAATTTTTTAAAAATAATTAAATGATTTCAGAAAATTTATTATTAATTATATATGTATGGCTATATAATTTAAATTTACTCCTTTTACTTTTATATAAAAATAATTTTGTTTGCACATGCATTTAATTGGAATAATTAAATAGATGGCGAAAGATTTATGCGTATATTGGTTTGCAATGAATTGTTTAATGGTTTTGGTATATTTCTCTATTTTGTATTGTGAAAAATATACATATGGGTACGGGATAGCATTAATCTCGTCTGTAATTAATATATGTATATATATTTCTCTATAAAAAAATATTGACAGACCCTCTGAAACAATAATGGAGAATATAATTGAGGGTTTTGAGTAAGGCAAATGAGCATGTCACTTATATATGCTGATAATATTTATGTAGAGACTTCTTATGTCATTTTCTTTCGTGCATAAAAGAAACAAGAGCCTCAATCCATAATATCAGGAGTTTCAGTGACTGAACATCATGGGATCACCGATGCAGCAGGAGCACATATTACAAATTAAGTTTTATTATGTCTATTGGGGGGCTAATTCTGCATCACCTTTAACAAAGCAGACAATAAAATCTGTCATTGACTTTGAGATCTACACTGTTACACTGAACAAAACGCCCTGCATTTGGTGAGCCATATCAATATTGTTATGTAGTTAGATGCGATGGACTCACATTGTTGTTGACTAGCTGGTATGCTCGTCTTTGAACTAACCAGTTGGGATATCACTCTAATGTGACTCTACTTTTGTGTACTTTTCGGATGTTCATCGTAAAAAGGCTGGTAAATACATATTAAAAAGGGTAAAATATATAATTTAATCTCCAAAAGAATATAGTCTTTTGGAAAATGTTTCGTGAATAATAAAATGAAATGATAATTTGTTTATTTTAAGGTTTATTTTTAATATAGGTGTATAAAAGTGTAGTCCTTTGAAAGCTTTCGTGTATATCAAATCGACATTTATATTGTAAGATGCTTATACTAATGACGTTTTTCAAAATTTAACTTGTATATTTACTCATAAAAGTGTTAAAGTTGTAAATGAAATTTTGTGAAATGATATGTAAAAAAATAATAAAAATTTGTAACAATTTCTAATTACTTATTTTTTTTAACTATAATTAATTATAGACATTCGTGAAAAAAAAAGTATAAAACCTTTTACCAAACAGAATGCTTCAAAAAGTTTTATTACGATAAATAAATTAAATTTAATAATAAAAAAACTAGATAATAACGTGAATAGAAGAGTTCATAGTAAAATAAATAATGCAAAGTTAAAAAAGAAAAAAGATTGCAGTGATGCTCATAATGATATTCAACAGTACCGTTAACGGGAAGGGAAACAAGATAACCTATATGATAGAAGCGACAATGTTATTCTATAAATATTTTAATAAAGACAGTAAAATCTCTCTGCATATATAAATCATGCATGGGTTTAACTTTTAGTTGATGATTGGTATTGATGTTATTAAAAAGAGAGGGTAGGAGGCACCCGTGAGTCGTGGTGGAATGATATAGAATCACGATTGCCGCTATTTTGTACATTAATTTGTAATGTTAATTTAGTTGGTAAAAGCATTGTATGACAAATTTATTAAATTGTATAATGTATAGATAGTTCTTACAACAATATATGTCATAATGTCATTGATCTTATAAGCAGTAAAGTTTACTGATTAGATGATATAACCCAGGTAAATTTTTACACTTTTGGTATCTCATCACGGGTATATGTGTTTTGCATTGCATTTTATGCTCCAAAAGGGACGTTACATCTTTTGACATCCGAACTTTAATATAGAATTTTTGAATGCATGGGATATTCGTTTAATAATAAGATAAAGTATGTGCCATGCAACTTGGCACAAGTGTCCTTGGCCCCCCACACTATTTTATTCTCTAAATTGGATTTTTAGTTTCTTTGATTTAAACTATTACTTTGATCAAATTAATTAAAATTTTATAATTTATAATTAACAAGTAGTAAAAGTTTATATCTTGTAGTTAAAAGTTTGGTGTTTATAATCAAGTAATTGATTAGAGTTGTTTTAATAAAATAAAACCATATATATAGTTGGTTGATAGGTTAAATGACTAAAAAGGAGTTAAAAGTTATTTTATGTGAATATAAATTTTTCAACAGATTAAAGATAATAATAAAATATTGGTAATTACTTCTAATAAAAAGAAATGCTCGCAAAACTTTTTTTTACCACACTCATAATTTTTGTTTAAAATTTATTAAAAATTGTAAATTTTACTCCTTTTCACTCTTAATTTAATTATTTTTTTAATAAATTTTAACTAATAATTCATAATGTATTAAAAATATATTAAAAAGTATAGTTCAAGCACTCTTCATAAAGGAAATGCTACCTAAAATAAGTTTTTATAAGTTATTTAAAAGATATATTTATCAAACAACTCAATTATTTTACTGATAAAAATAAATAAATTATATATTCTTAAATAAGTTATAAGTTTACATTATTATGTTAATTACATTATGTTACTTTTAAGATTATGCGCAAATTTAGTCTTTTCATTAATTTTCTTCGCTTAAAATCTTTAAAACTTTATTTTCTTCGTAATTTTTGGAAGAGTTTGTGATGGAATTATAACATTAAATAATTTTAAAATTTCATAAAAAATTTAGTAAATCTCTTTATTAAATTTAAAGGAATTTATAAAATATAGTGTTAGAGTTTAAAGTAGAAAAAATATTTTTTTGTGCAATTTGATATGTTGATAGGTTAGTTTTAAGTAAAATAAATAAATTTATCAATTTAATTTGTAAAAAATTTGAGCAAAAAACAAAAATTTAAGAGTTTTAGATAAATAAAAATTAACGAAGGACAAAATCTATTAAATTTTGAAATTAAAAATACTTAATTAATTAAAAAAAGTAAAGATTATTAAAATTATACATATTTTAAATTAAAAAGATTAAAAATATAATTAACCTTTTTATAAAAAAAAGGAAAAAAACCCAATAAAAGAATAAAAATTTGTATATAAGATCACTGCATCACAAATAATATTAATTTTTATATTTATAAATAAAAATTAATAAATAGAAAACAAACTCCTTGCGAAAGATATGTCACTTTGTTAATTTGTCAAACACATCCACATAATCTATTTTTTAATACATTAATATGATTCTAAATATAAATTGTGATCTTTAATTAATCATTATTTGTTTAATATAGATTGTCGAGTTTGAGTTAAAAAAGTGACGCCATTTTTTATTTGGCAGCTAAGTGCCAGAGAGCTTCATATCCATATCTTTTGTCTCTATCTATGTAATGTAAGACTTGTCTCCATAAGGTCATGTTGGCCATTATTATTCTAAGTGTGTGAAAGATATACGGACCCTAACAGCTCATCTCCACAGTTTCGGAAATTTCAAATCCTAGCCCGTGAGATTTTGCGGCTTCAAGGTGATTATAATTACACTCCAACTCATAGAAAAAGCCATGGAAATGGTCCATATGGGTCCCTAAGCTATTTTTGGGGTAGAAAATGGTCAAAGTAGAGATCATGTTCCCATACTCATGTTCTTAGAAACATGTTTCCATTTTCATAATATCGTTAAATGGATGGAAATGTATTTTGATTATTGTGCTATAATTAATATATTTGATTAGTTTAAGTAGATGTGATAAATTGTAATTGTTGTGTTAAATTTTAAAAAATACATTATAACTTTTTATTACAAACTTGACAAAATATTTTTATTCCATTCCATTTCCAACGGAGGCTGCAAAATCCTGAACAAACTATGTGGTTCAGCTAATTTAGGAAATAGTGGGCACATTTATTGCCCAAAGCATTAACCTAACTCCAAGAAATTCTTTTCCTCGTCACTTTTTCTTTAGGAAAAAAAAATGGTGAGTTTCGAAGAGTTGGAACCTTTTCTGAAGAGGAGCAAAGGAGGCTCCAAAACCTGCATTACAAGCGTGAGTGGAAAGGTAAACTAATGAAGATGATGATGGTCTATATGTCTATGTGTATTTGTGCAGAGTGTGATGGTGGTCCGTGACAAATAGGGGATACTTGATTAAAAGGAAAAAGGAGAAAAAATAAATAAAGGAAAAGATAAATGTCAACGATTGCTCAATTGAGCTTTGAAAGTTTTGAATTACAATTCCCAGCCATCTTTCCTATGAATCCTTTATCAAATTCTGTGCATATCCCCACATCACAGCTTTTGGTAGGCAGAAATTCTACCAATGTACTTAGCAATAAGTAAATGCAATGCAATTTTCTACTTATAACGTTTTGCATGAACCACCAATTTATCAACTTAACCTATATGTGATTGAATGTAAGCTGGATAAACCCTCTTTCATTGTACCAATACTCTCAAAAATTGCATTTTATAGTTTCACTAATGATCCTTACCTTCCCAATCATATATTAAGGTGCATTTACGAAAAAAGAATGAATATTTATTCAATAAATTTTATCATTCAAAATTTTTCACATATTTAATTATAAATTTTAAAAACTTTATTCTGATAAATTGTTTAAATAAATTTATTAAAGTACATGAGAGTTATAAGTTATTTTTATGAACTATTTCAAATGTCTTGTTAATTAAATATATAATTCAGCCAAGTATTGAACTAATAATTCTAAAAATTCATATATTTTATATTTATTAATTCTTGTGATTACTAAAAAAATATAATTTTTAAAAAATAATAAATACATATCTTTTTATTTAATCCTTATTCTATAAATTAAAAAATATGTTAAAAAATTTAGAGGAGTTTATAACAAATTTTTTTTTTAAAAAGCTCTTTAAAATGGAATTCTATTTACGTATAAATGACGAGAAAGTGGATAATCAGCTAATAAAACTCTGAGAAAAATTGAAGCCAACGTTTCTTTTTTGAAATGTAGAAAGAGTGAAAGAAGAGAGGGGAAAAGAAACATTCTTAATAATATGTTAGAAAAAAATATAAAAATATAAGAGTAGTAAATATCTAAAAGATTGGGATTTAATTGGTGGAAATTATTAAAGTTAGGGTTCCACGCTGGGCATGGTAACATGGGTTTGGAAGAGAGAGGAAGGGTGTGCCCTGGGGATTAACGAAAGGAGAAGGTGTTGGGTTTTATGGTATATCCAAGCTTTTAGAAAGTATACTTATAAGTTGCAGTGTTAAGGTACAATATCATCCCATTTGCCTTCTCAAAATAACTCTTTCTTTTCATATCTCTCTGCGCCACAAAGAGACAAACTCAAAAGCCTCTTATATTTCCTCCCCCACCTTCCATATGTCATCTTCCACTACCCATTCTCTTTCTCCCTTTTTCTTCCCTCTATTCCTAATATTTACCATTATCCCCTACACAAATACTATACAAATACAAGTTCCAATCAAATGCCACTCTCCAGTAATAGTATCTCCAACTGTGATCTTTTTGTTTAGCTCATTCGAAAACCATTTGAAAACCGTAATCTCAGAAGTGATGCTAACTAAATAAAGCCAACAGCTTGAATGTTGCCAAACTCAACCCTGATTTTTCAATTAGAACATAATGCATATATATTAGAGCTTTTCTTCCCTCTTTTTCTTATGTTGTCACCTATGCAATGAGAAAACAAGAAGGTAGATATTAAGAATAGTAAATCTCTAAATTTACCCAGAGAAATTTAACAGCACGCATTAAAGAACATAAAAATTATCTAACTATTCCCTAAAAAACTACATTGGTTACGGTCTTATGTTGCACAAAGAGTGATATAACCAACAATAATTTTTAAGAATCAATATAAAATTTTTGTATATATTATGAAAGACTACGGTACTGATTAGTTTCAATTTTTTTTTCATTTAAAAAAGTTACTTTATTTTTATTTTATATTCTCAAAGAATATGAGAAACACTGAAAATAAAAACTTTTTTTTTTACAATTTTCTATACAAATTAAAGAAAATATATCAATGTAAAACTTTTTAATTAAAAATAAAAGCAAAGCAAACAATAATAATTTTTAAGACTAAAAGATCCTTAATGTTTTTCACCCTAAATTTGTTCACGTGAATTTAAGGTTTTATTTAATTAACAATGTTACATCAAATAAATAAAAAAATTTGTTATTTGAACAACTTTTCAATCATTTATTCAATCAATTATGAGAGTAAAATATAAAAAATAATTTATTTAATAAAATTACTTTTTTTTATAATTAGTCACATGTATTTTTTAAGATTAAAATTACTTTAAAATGATATGTGAATTATATTCTTTTATTGTTATAATTTTACTTTTTCTATTGACTTTTTTATTAATTTTATTTTAAATTATATATATATATATAAATCTTCTTACACTAATATAAATCTAAAAATTTTTACCAAATCTTTCGTTTAACTTAAATCGTAACGACCAATAAACTAATAAATATATTTCACATGCTAGAATTAATGGTGGAGATTCTTTCTTAACTTGATTTTACTAAAGTATTTTGTCCCAATTGGTAAACTAAAGTACGTCAAGGGAGGTTGCTGATCTTGTCTTGGTTTAAAATCAGACCTTTCTTAACCGGATATTATATTCCTCCCTCACTTGTGATTAAAAAAAAAATTAAAATTGATAATTTTGTATCTTGGTAAGAAAACGTGGATCTAGGGACTAGAGAATCAAATTAATAAAATTCCAATATGTTTAAGTTGCATTCAATTCAATGCTTAATCAAATCACGTGTATATAATTGACGTTACATATACGACACTGTTCAAATTGTTGATCGTCATCCACTGAACTGTAAACAACTGACAAATAGAAAAGTACAACCCAGACAAGAAAAAGCTTCCAATTTCAAATATGCATTGCTCTTCGGAGATACCTGGTGGGCCAATTCATCTATAAAGTTCACTTCACTAAGCATCTTATCTGACCCTCAACTCCAACCTTTCCAGATTCGCTCCCACAAATTTACCCAATACATTCTTAAATGTTTGTACCATATAGGAAAAAGAAATAAAAGAAAATGAATATTTTCAACCAACCACTTCAAAGTCGTGCACTTATTTCCTCTGGGAATTCAATACTAATGCAATTAATTAGCTAATTTGATTAGTTTTTTTTTTCAAATTGATTAGTTTTACACACTTTAATTTACATATAACTGTGAGCATTTATTTAGATGAAGGCTTAAAAAATCTTACAATTAACTGCATATTCTCTCTTATGTACGAAAGGGAAACTAAAGGTCTCCATACACATGCAGAGCAACCAATGCCAAGATTCGTGCACTGAAATGATGACATGATAGAGAAAACTGGAAAAAGAAATATGCCATTGTCAAAGTATACATTGAGGAAATCTGTCCCTCTCAGGGAAAAAAAAAAGCAACAGTACAGTTCAAAATTGTCTAAATCAGTTGATACAAGAAAGCATAAACAGCTTGCTTGGTCAGAAAAACATAATGAATTTGAATGCAAATTGAAAATGACATACATATGAAGAATATGTTATAAATGGTAAGGTTATGCATACAAAAAGATATTTAAACACAATGAAGCACAAAAAGCTAAAAGAGAAGTTAGAATAAAAAGAATATAAGATTAGATGCATGTTAAGGCTTAAATAACACAATTCTTGCTATACATTCATGGCATATATAAGAAGCATTGTATCAGCCTCTGTCGTGACTAATTCTTTTCATAATTAGATAAGCCAACAATCAGAACTGGAATGAAAATAACTTGTGCTCCTACCACTCTAGTCATTTTCAATTAAGGTCTAGCACCCAATTGCAAAAATGGAATAGCTCTTTCATGTAATGAACTACCATAAGAGACATTAATACACAAAAATGTGCCTAAAATAATTAACAAAGTGAAGACGACATAGGGAGGACGTGGTCAAGGATCTTCCACGGCATATACAAAAACTGATCTCAATCTCAAGTCATTATTACTACTACCACTGACAGACTTTCACAGAAATAGCGATGAAAACAAAAGGGGCAGCATTTTACCAAGTGAGGAAAAAAGGACTAATAATCAACCATTGTTCACTTTTTTTTTTCACCCTATTTAAGATTACATGAACAATAATGCGGACAAAAGAACCAGATAATCTTACCCAGCGCTCACTTTTAAAGCCTAATAAATGATTATTAACCAGATATATTAGATGGTTCTTGATCTCAAAAGACAAAATGGAACATATTAGAACCCAATTAGATTATTTAGCTTTGCGTAAAAAAAGTCACTTACTTTAGGTGAATTTGAATAATTGATTTCAAAATCAGTGGGCAATTTCATCATCGACGAGAATAAAAAAACTCTTACACACGTTGTCCACTTATTATGAAATCTCGTCCATTGATTTTAAAATTAATAGCCCAAATTTATTCAAATTTAGTATTTTTTCCACCACAAAATTAGAAGATCTAATCACATTAGGTGATAGAAAAAAAATAAAAATTCCAAGACCTTATAAACATTGAAGCTCAACTCTCACCAATAAACAAACAAATGATGCGTCGACATGCAATATCTAACTAGCAATGGCCACCATAACTGCACCAGGTCGCAATTGCGGGCCCAATAACCACATAATGCTGCATCCATCCGCGACAACTGCAACATTTAAAACCTTGCTACAATGATACATTTAGTAAATTTAATTACCCAATATAAAACTCGACCTTTAGAATTGAATTCTACGCTGCAAATTGATCTTCAATTGCACCATAGAAAATTTAACACAATCTATTTGTTGGATTTTTTTTGCATTCGGGACTGTAAATGAAAATTTTGTTTGTTAGTTAGGGTAGTTGAATGAGTGCAAAATTATTTAGTTATTTAGGTTAGCTATCTAAAGAAATAAGACGTGTTACCTAATAAGAGGAGGGGTTGAGAGAGGGAGATCTCGTCATTTTGGAAAGGATTGGACTCTTCCCTCTTATTTGGAAAGAAAAAATTTGAGAGGAAAAGAGAGGACAAACTTATTTTAAATAAGCATATTTTAATTTGATAATTTTTAAAAATAAAAATATAAAATGATATATTAGCATAAATTTTGTGTATTATTTATTTATTATTATAAAAAGGATATATAATTTGTTTAATTTTAAAAAAAATTGAAAAACGTTCTCCCCCGTTAGGATGTAGGGAAAGGTCAGTGTCTCTCAAATACATTTGAGTACAGTTGTAATTCAACTCTCTCATTTATCATTAGAGAATAATACATATTTCGTCATTTTTCTTCGTCTAATCATAATATTGCACAGGGAAGTCCTTGACAAACAATCATATGAAGCATGTATGAAAATATTAGCAAGTATCAATCTTCTTCAGGTGTTTTTTGATCCATCTCATCAAATTACAGTATAAGGACTACTAACTTAGCAGGGGTAAGTAGTACATGCAGTACAAGAAGCTCTGAAGTACAAGAGAAGTTCTGCTGAAAATTGTATATATTAACATGCTTGGAATAGCAAAAATATAACGACTTAGAACAATCCAAAACACAGGTACCATCTATGGATGAAGAACAAGGAAGTTATAAATGACAAATTGTTGCAGAAGCGTACTGCATGTCATTAATAATACAAAAAAAATGGAAAGTAAAAATAAGAAAATTGAAGCATCCCTCTATACTATAAGATAGACAAAAATAGCGTGTCCCTTTGAAATAGCAAGAATCTTGCCAAGAGAAAAGAATCCCATGACATCATTCATAAAACAGATATCTGTCATTGGGTGAAAAAGAAAAAGGATTCCAATTATATGATCAAATAATAATGCCATCATGTATATCATATCTTCGTCGAATCATAGTAAAAAATCTGAACCACAGTTCAGAAAACCAAGAAGTTCCTTGAGGAGACATAACTCTTTTGATACTTGTAATTCTATTACCTCCAAAACTGAACGCTGCAGAAAAACAACTAGTTTTAACTAGAATTTAATGAATCAAAATGCCTAATAAGAAATCATAACTAAAGAGTGGATACAAATTCACAAAACATTGAATCCTCTCCTTATAATCATTGTTCATAATTGGCACATGAATTACACGTCATTGCAAAAAAGAAGGCAGGGCTACGGTTATCTTATCATGCATATGATCTTAACAACAAACAGGCAAAATTCTTTGCATGGATCAAATGCATGTAAGATGGAATTACAAGTAATAGACTAATAGTTATCTCATAGCTCTTGAATTTTCGAATTGTGCTAAAAATATTTGTCCAGCAACACCAAAAACAAAGGACCGAGGCCATCAACCTTGTTTTCATAACTTTTTTTAGGGAACCAGTTTAGGTAGAAAATGATAAGGGAACCTGCAACTGCAATCAATTGAAAACATGAATTAATTTTATATCATCCAAAGAAATAGCAAAGTAACATTCGATAATGTATACCAAAAAAGTATGTACATAATTTACCCTCTCATGTGCACCCAAAGTAACACTACAAACCAATAATGTGCATTTATCGTCACAATTCAGTTCAGTAATTTTCTGGCTCTGGAAAATCAAAATTATAGGCTAGAGAAAAACGGAACATATTTTCCAAAATTGCAAATTAATATAAAACGATAGACGAATCTGCAAGTAAGGTCTTCGTGAATTCCAAAGAGGTTAATTCCAATTTATTCAGCTAAGGTCAAGGCCCAAAATTGGGCCCACCAACGAAAGTCTTGGCCAGCACAAATGGTCTTGACCAAAAGTAAAAAATTTACTTCAAGTGGTGAATGCTGAGTATTCTGGATCCATCCAAGTTAGTATAACAGCTAGATGTGTCCTAATTTAGATTTTTAACCTCTCTTCAATGGCCAAAAAAAGTCTCTTCAAAGGTAAATAATAAAAATTAATAATCAATTTTTATTAAAATTTATAGTATTTAATATCATTAATGTATTTTTTTTATAAAATTTATTGTATTTATCATATTTCTTTACACACGTGTTAAAAAAATCAATCATAATTTTAACGAATGATGTTATCGAGAGGTAGTTTTCCTCTTGGGCGTTGGATATTTTAATTACTGAAAAAAAAAAGCTTATTTAAATATTGCTTTTAAGTAACTTTATGGAGTTGTCACGTAGAACAAAACAAAATTGTATATCTTATAAATTAAAGGTTTGAATTTTCACACATCATCTTAAAGTCTTATAGTGAGATAAATAAAAGTATTTATAAATTTATTTTAAACATAAAATATCCTTTATCCTAAATTAAGATGCCATTTTATCTTCTAAAAATTTTTCTGGCCAAAAAAGCATTGCAATTAAGTTCATTTTGACAATTTGAGACTATTTAATTCAATTTTTTTTATTTTCTATTTTAAGTTTTAATTAGAAAAATGTTACATTAATTTTATTTTATTTTCTGTTTTAAAAGATTTATATAGAAAAATAGTAAAAACATAAAAGTATTATTTTAAATTTTTTCTATATAAATCTTTAAGAATAAAAATAAAATGTCAGTTTTATAATTAAATATAAAGATAATAAGAAAATCTAAATCAAATAGCTCATTTTTATTTTATTGAAGTCGAACTTTGATTTTCTATACATTTTGCCGCCAACATTGCTTCTCACATATATGTAATTGACGTTGACAGCAAATGCAGTTTGTCAGAGACAAAATTATTAAGAACTTGTTAAGTGTTTTCTTCTTTAATTGATGGCTAAGGACACCCCTAAGAATATAGTAAAAGAAGAAGGAATTTTTTGATTTCAAGCTTACTGATTCATTCATCTGAAATAGGCTATATAGTCAAATATAAGGAAGTGCAAATTAAATTTGTTACAATCATAGGGTACTACTTGATTGAAAGGGAATAAAATCTAACAGAATGGCAACTCATCAAATATAGCATAATATCTAGTAACTAGTTTATTTTTGCATAGATAGATAATGTGATTCAGCAGTTTGTTGTAATGTTGGGATCTCTAGGTAGTGTAATCCTTGAGATGGGCTGGAGTGGAGGTAATCCTTTTGGGCCTTGAATTAGCCAAGGAGGTGTGGCCTGATTGCTAACAGAACTCATGATTAAGCAAAAGATTAAAGAAAATTAAGCTTTATCAATTAACGGTGAAATTGAAGGTGAAAAAAAAAAGAGCTCATGATTTACATGTATGGTCAACCTCTCCTCATATAAAGTATTGTATATGATGGATATATATAGATGATTAACACGACTCTATAGATAGAAGTAATGACCCGTTAAACTATTTAACTAGATTTAAGCCATCAAAAGTTCCCATTTGATGCATAATTATTGGCATCTTCCCAAGAGAGAGATCCAGGTTGTTCTAGATCAGGCAACTAAGTGAATCGGGCATTAACAATTAATCATAACAAAGTGGAAAATGGGTTGGTTTTCAAAGATCTACACTATTTTAATCGCTTTCCTTGGTAGCATAATTTGTCATGGCTTTGCTCTCTCAATCAGTTTAAACGATGTCGAATGCGTATCAGAGCACGTTCTAGATGAGGGTGACACTATTTCTGGGAATTTTGTAGTTATAGACTACGATATTTTCTGGAGTTCAGACCACCCTGGAATTGATTTCACTGTAAGCTAGCCACATGCCCCCGTTTTCTTACTTTGACAATAATGTGTGAACAAAATAATTAATGCCTCCAAATCCATCCAATCAACTGCATGTATCTTAAAGCACGTTGCAATAATTGTTTATCACATGTATATGTTACGAGGAAGATAACCCGAATTTAATATTCATATAAATTTTTTATGTAAAAACTGTGTGTCCTTAAATTTTAATAAGACCTTAGTTAATTTTATAATTATGAAGAAAGAACCAAACACAAAATTGTCACGTGACATGAGTTTTGATTCACATAAGCTGTGTGTGATTGGTGGTTGAATGAATATTGCATGATTTGTAGGTGACGTCTCCAGGAGGGAATGTGGTGTATTCTTTGAAGGGAACCTCAGGGGAGAAATTTGAGTTAAAAGCAGCACAAAGTGGATTATATACGTTCTGCTTTCACAACCCTGCTTTAATGCCCGAGACTGTGTCTTTCTACATTCACGTTGGCCACATCCCAAATGGACATGACTTAGCTAAAGATGGTTAGTACTAGATTTTAGAGTCTCACCATAATTTAATTAATTTTTCACGATTGGACATTTGTATATAGCACAACATTAAGACTGAAATAAGTTCTGAGTTTAGCCAACTTACTTCATAGGATAAATAATTTTAATATAATATCTTAACTTCATCTAGGACAGAATGATCTACTCTATGAAGTAATTAACTCTATCCAAATATTTAGTTTTAGGAAAAATATTAAGAATATTTTATTAACATTATATAAATCAATTATGATATGTTGATGTTGTTATCGTCATGCTTGGATCTAATATATAGCTTTGCCAATCCATTTATTTACTCTATATTGCTTTTGGGTTCAGAACATTTTGACCCTGTTAATGTGAAGATCGCTGAGCTGAGAGAAGCATTGGAGTCCATTGTAACAGAGCAGAAGTACTTGAAAGCACGTGATGCTAGACATCGATACAGTAAGTAATTAGTCTCACTCGTTTGTCGCTATTAACTTGTCAAGCCCGCAAAGCTCATCTCAAAACTGAATTATTAGTTATTTTTTGGTAAGCACGCCAAGGTGAGAAAATGTTTATAAATATTTTTCTGAAGTCCAATTGTTATGTGTGTTTCATCAACCCATGCATCTTGGTGAACTGTAAATTGGTTTTAATTTGTTTGCTGTATTAAATTTTGCAACTGCAGCAAACGAAAGCACTAGAAAACGTGTTGTCTTCTACACGATCTTGGAGTATATTTTATTTGCTGCTACAAGTTTATTACAAGGAGTATACATTCGTCGCCTCTTCAGCAAATCATTTGCCTACAACCGAGTGTAGGCTTCCTCAGAAATCTGTGGAACTCTCATCTTTTTTTCTTATTGATTGTTTCTCTTACTTTTGTAACTAAACCAAATCTCCACTTGAATGTATTCTGGCCATGTAGCATAATTTAATTAAAATGTTGTTTAACTTATTATTACATTTTGCATAAAACCATCAATATATTTCATATTTTGTGAGATGAAATCACTGTTTTTTTAAGCATCTTTTAATTAATTTATAAGTAAATTAGTAATCGTAGTTATGCAATGGACAAGTCTGTTTCTATTTAATATAAACTAAAACAGTGTAATTAAAGGTGTTACTTTTTAACTAAGAAAATATAATGGAACAGTTATGTTAATTGTTCAGAAATGGTAAGTTGAATTAATGTATGAAACCTTAACGAAAATAGTTTTTGTGGTTCTGTGTTAGCAGTCACATGGTATTGCTATTAGTGATAAAAAAAATTCAGAATTACAACTACAATCGTATATATAATGGCATCATAGATATAGAAATTAACACTAACTTATACCCATTTTCGACAGATATTTATATAGTCTAAAAAACACAAGAAGAAAAATAGTAATTTCTATAGTTTCTTAAAAATTTGAAAGATATTTTATATCCCTCTTACATGAAATAATCATAACTGTCAAATAGATAATAAAGAATAATGATTTATCTTTAAAATTATATAAATATTTTTAATTTTTAAAATATTTAAATAATTATAATGATCTATTAAAAAAATATAAAATATCATTTTAAGCAGTGTAACATGCACATCAAAATTATATCCAAGACAAAAGCAGGTACGGGAAAGATAAGAATAAGGTAAGAGTTGAGGATGGAGGAACCGTAACGTACTCGTCGTCCTCTACCAGCGCAGGTGCTCACTCACATTTTTATACCAGTTTATTTTTTAAAAAATTATACAGTATTATATATATATATTAATTTATTTTAATTTTAAAAAAGTGTATACAGTTGTTCAACCATGCAGTTTTTCTTCCTTCTTACGAATTTTGGCCATTTCATATTAAAGGGTGCAAGTTCTCACACCACTTTCTCTTCCAATAGACACATTTCAGAGTGTGATAAGCGGTGATAATTATATGTTAATAAATGGTATACTTAGAAAAAGGAATATCATGAGAAAAAAAAGTTTAAGAAAAATATGATAATAATTTATTGCTATTTAAATTATTTTTAATAGTTTAAATAACATATTGAAGAAATTGATTAATGTTTAAAAATATAAAAATTGGGATATTTAATTGCGGTGTCCATACGTTACAGGCCTACGAAGCAGCCTACACAAACAAATTACCTTGAATCAGACTCCGCAGAACTTAGCTGTCACAAAATTACCAACGCATGCAAAGGTCAATAAATAATCAACCAATCATCCATATCTTGTTCACTTCTCTTAATACAAAACTACTAAGAATTTTAAAAGACCGTTCTATAGTTCTGTAAATATTTAAATAAATTATGTTATGCAATACAAAATATCTTGTTTCACCAGTATGTTTATTGTTGTTTTAATTTATTTTTTATAAATTTTTTTTATTATTAATAAAGTTACAAGAGGATATTTATTTAATAGAAGTAGTTTGATAATCGAAAACATCATGTAATATAATAAATTAATAAAAAAAAACACCCAAATCAACAGAAGAAATGAAAAACATATACAATGATTCTGGTGTTAGTGGATGCCTCGTTGACCTTTCAAATCCAACGGGTTATACTTACATTTGTTTTGGTGAAAACTTCCCGCACGGATGGGATAGTGTAGAACAAAAGTATTTCAAAATAATTTTAAAGTTACATAAATAAGAAAAAAATATCATATCATAATTTTTATTTTTTATTAAAATAAAAATATTATTGTTATTATAATAATATTTTCTCATATAAGTTATTTTTTTATTCTCATTTGCATTCATTTTAGCAAGTGAATTTTTTTTTTTACTATTTCTTCTCTTATTTCTATTTATTCAAATAATATATCTTTTCTATCTCATTTTTTATATTTTTTTCTCATCCTTTTTTTATTACTTATTTTTTTCTAGTAATTTTCTATTTCATTTAAACATAGTATTAGCTGAGTTAATGTTTATAAATTTAAGCTTTGATGAGCTCGATTGTATAAAATTAATTTTGATAAAAAGTTAAAGAAATTATTATTTATTTAGTATACAAATTTTAATTTAACACAAAATGCTAACTAAGATAATCTAAATGTTAAATTATTATTAACAGAATTACGTTTGAATAAAATAATCGCAATTATGTATGCAGTGTGGAGTTTGTGTGTAATATTTTATTAGAATAAAATGTGACGAGTAAAGAAAGTTTTTCCTTTCACGCGAATGAGTAGTTAAAGTGTTAAACACGGACTGTGTAATGATGTGATGATGGTACAAAAAGGAAAAGGATGTGTATTTGTTGAGCCACTCTTTTTCTCGATGGCTCAGTGTTGGCAAGTTACATTGAATTGACAACTGAGGCTGAGGCTGATTACGCCCTCTCCTCTCTTGGGCAACAAGCACAGAGAAAGAAACAAAAGTAACATTATTATAAATTTTAAAACATACTCATGGAAATTCTAAATAAGCTCTCCTTCTTTTTCTCTTGTTCCCGAACCCAATAATTGTCGTAGGGCCTCCCACTTTTTGTCCCTCGCCACAGTGAGGGAAATTGGAAAACAATTCTGTTTTTTATTTTTTTATCTATGTATTTTTTAATTATGAAATAAAAATATTCAATTATATTTTTAACATCTTAAACTCAAGAGCAATCCTATGTTTGTTTTTCTGATGTTTTTATATCTCAACTTTTGGCTCAGGTGAAATGTAATGGAGTGTTAATATAATATTTTAATTGTTTAATTAGATTGTAAAAGAGAAATAAAATTAAAATTTTGAATAGTTAATTAAATAATATGCTTTTATTTTTTACTTCATTCCTTATTATTTGAGCTGTAATGAAAATATACCATAAACCCGATAACATACACAAGAGAGTAGGTGGCACAGAGAGAGAGAGGATATCTCCACTGCCATTTAGAACGTAGCTATAGGTAGTAGCTACTCTTTGATCTCTGATCCAATAGATAGCTAGCTAGCTAGCTAAGACAACTCCTCATCAATCATCATGCGTCTGCTCTCTCTCTTTTTTAGCTTTCTTAGCTGTGTGCCTTTGAATTTCCTCTTCCTTGACTCTATTGTGCATGTTTGGTCCTTCCTTTAATTCACTGTTACACAAGATGGGTTATATGTCTTTATGAACCCCCTTTACTATCTACTATCTCTCTTCCACCTGTCCCGTTCTTCTCTCTATATATATTGTACTAATCCTAGATTCCTTTCTGTAGTTGTTGCAGCAGTACTCTTGTTCTACTTTGTTTTCCTTTCTGGCCTTAGGTTCAACCCTCCTCGTGATCATTTTCCTCTTTGCTCTTTCTTTCCTAATTTTGAAGTGTTCAAATGGAATCTACTACTCATAGATAAACCAGCATGCACACTCTTTGTTTCTTTTTCCTTTTCAAAGGTTTCCCACTCCTTTTTATTTTCTCTCATCTGTTATCATAGAGTGATACAAGTTAGATAATTGCATCTACTTTCTCTCTTCATTAATAGCATGTTAGAACATTTATCAATATTTATTTCAACCTGATTGTAACTTGTAACGTGTATACCTGCGTACACTAAGTTGTCTTTCCCAGTTAGAATGTGTGGTCACCCCTTTTTCTTCATGGTTTATATTTCTTTTGTGTTCCCAAAGTGGGTTGCAATGTTCCTTTTCATACTTATAGTATTCATACATGCATATGCACCTGCAGAGAGTGGAGTTGTTGCATAACAGAAATTGTAGGGATGAGATGTTCGCAAGGGAAAAAGTGAAGCTGCCAGCATGATCTAGCTTTGGTTAGAGAGCTGAACAGTGCTAACCCCGACTAGGTCATGCTGTGACAGCCTCACTCCTTCCTACTTGGGGACCCAATAGAGTCTTCAGCAGCTGAAAGGCACAAACTTAAAAGCAAAAGGTGAGTGTGTAGCAAAATCACTGTTAGCATCGTATGTTCCTTTTCTCAGATTCTGTTCTGGCAGGCGTGCGTTATTACCTTTTTTCCTTTTGTTTGCTTTTTGTTCTTTGTTTATTTATATTGTTCCTTCTCTTGTCTTTCGCTGTATGGTTTTACCTCGTTGACCGAAATATGAATATGTAAACTCTAGTTTACTCCTTATTTTTGCTTAGTTAGGGCTCCTACAGCGAAAAAGTGCATATGTTATTTTAAGTAAGTAATCGATATTGGACTTTTGTATCAGGTGTCCTTTGTGTTGGCATGCTTGAATGCTTCTGAATCCTATTGATTTTGGATACCTTGATCTAATTTGATTTGCATGTGTCTCATATGTCGGAGTTATGTTTCATTAATATAATTTCTTCTTGTATACATGGTATCTTTCTCAGAGTTTGTCCAAGTGATAGTAACTTATTTATATAGGTTGTTGGACTATATCACGAGATGTAACTGTTACGCCCAATGATATTGTGGCTTGTTGCACTCCTAAAGCTCCTGTTTTCATCATGTTGGAGTTTGTACTGTCAACTAACTATATTTTCATCTTAGTTTCGAGTTCGACTGTTTTTAATTAAAATGTAGAAGGCAAGCTCCGAAGAATAATGATTTTGTGTGTTCAATTTTAGTTTTTGGCTATAGCAATGGTTTGACTTTTGTTTTACAACTAATTCTATACATGTTCAGCAATTTATGTTTGCTTTTTAAGAGTACTTGAAGAATCGATGTTTATATGCTTAATTATATAATGCTCTGCTTGTTATGTTTTTTACGTTATTAAAGCTAGGCGAATTTTATAACATATAAAATTAGATTGAAGTCCACCTGTTGCATATATATGACTTGAGGTAATCATGAATTAAGATCGTAATGCAAGCTATTTTTATGAATACGATTATATACATATTTGAATAACTACGTAGCTTTTAACGAGGTATTTGGTCCGTTTGAAAGTAGCAATGACAGGATGTTTGGGCGACGGACATATTGGTAGATTGTGATGGCAAATGTGGGGAGGAATGGAATGTTGGAGAAGCAGTAATGGGTGTAGTAGGTTTACAGCGCAGAGTAGTGATAGTAACATGGTTCATGTCTTTCGAGATGTTGGACGGGGAAGTAACTATTGAATCTGATAATCAGATCTTTGATTTTTGGAGTATTTTCAAGTTTAGAGAAGCGGTAGTAGTATTTTTTTGAAAGATAGTGTTTTTAATTGATTAATTGTTAAAATATAATTTAATTCATTAAAGATTATTGTTAATGTCACTGGGAGTGGATGGTGTTTTGGTCTGCTGGGTAACAAGTCTTTCGACGTTTGTTTTGGCGAAAGACGAAGCGTATAGAAGGTTGGTAATAAGGTTAGCAGGCGATGGAGGTGAGCATGAATATGTGCATACAATTTGGTCTATATTTGTGTTGTGATGGCTGCATGAATTGTCACATGAAGACTGATATTGTTGATAGGATTGTCACGAAAGAGCTTCCTTCTAGAAGAAGCCCCTTCCAGGAAAAAAAAAAAACTGTTTAGCTGTGTAACTTTCATTGCAGTTTTTTTACATGTGCTAAAGAATATTAATAAAAAATCAATGAATAAAAACTTTATAATATATTCATTTTTAATTTCATTTTTTTAATAAAAAATGAGTTACCTGTAAGTTTTATTGTATATATTGAAGATATGTTAAAAAGATTATTCTTATTAAAATATTAAACATTAATCTAATACAATTTTCCTTTCATTTCAAAAGTGAGAATAATTTTTAAATCATATTTCATATTGAGTGATCAAATCATAGGTTTATTAAGAAATAATGTCAAGAATCAGAGTGTGTGTAAGAATTTATTAATACAGGATTTGAATTTAACAATTCTCTCTATCTTAATTCAGCATAACGTAGGAAAAAGGGATAGACTAATAATAATAAAAATATAATTATAAGTCACCACAATTTGAAGAAACTATTTTTGTTACTTAAAATAATAATAATTAAAAAAAAGGTTTATTGGGTCTCACTTAGAAAAGAGTATATGATCAAAGCGCACATGGATAAGCGAAAACACAATTCTCTTTGGTTTATAGTAATCTTTTGCCGTACATATGTTGAAGAATGAGTGTCCATAGACATGCGAAAACATAGTTCTCTTTTGCTTTGTCTGTACATGTGAAGCTGGTCATGGACTCGTGTATATACTATTGGATCAGTTCCAGAATCCATGATACACGTTTCATTTATATTCGTTTTCAAATTTTGTATTTAATGTTTTAAGAAAAATTCTTGACAAGAAATATTTTTAGAATAATTTTATTCTTAGCAGTTGAAGTGTTATTATGAAAAATAATATTAAATTAAAAGTGATGTTCGATATGAGAAATAAGTGTGTGTGT
The DNA here is from genome assembly GCF_003935025.1 of Abrus precatorius. Taxonomy (NCBI): domain Eukaryota; kingdom Viridiplantae; phylum Streptophyta; class Magnoliopsida; order Fabales; family Fabaceae; genus Abrus; species Abrus precatorius. The sequence goes on along the minus strand of NW_020874373.1, from coordinate 8,544,738 downwards.
GTGTGTGTCCACTATACTGTTTTAGTAACCTTTTATATCATTTTGTTTTCTTTCTCGCAAATGCTGTTTACATCAACTAAACTATGAAATTTTAATGAAATTGTGATGGAGAATTGTCAAAATTATAAATAATATACATGATAATTTAAAATATATGCAATGAAACTATTTTTTTCTATGATTTATAATATATAAAAAAATGTGTTATCTTAACTTAATTGTTTCTTAAAAATCACTAATAAAGTAAATTTATCCGAAAATAAAAGTTATCTTATACTTTTTCTCAGAAGTTTTTATTATCTTATTGAGAAGAAAAAGGGTTTGGTCCAATTCCATGAGGTTTCCGTTTGAAGATATGTTTCCCTGCACGTATAACTTTATTCAGTAGCCAATGAGATGAAAAAGAAACGAGAATAATTTACACGCATGTTAATGTCATCATTTAGAACATTAATAGGATCTTAAGTGGAAATATGATTGATGACATATACATTGAAAAATAAGGTCTAACATGCCTACATATTTTGAAAAAAATAATTTTCTAAAATACAACCAAACATATTTTCTTTTCTATTTTCTGTTTTCATTGAGAATAAAAACAAAAAATAAGCAAACCAAACAGAGCTTAATTGTCTTTTTTAAATTTGAAATCATCAAATATTTGTTTTGGATGTAGTTCAGTTCTATGAACGCGTATATGCATCACCATCTTCTTGTGGCCTCGTGCTCCACCATCATTGTTGACCACCTAGAATCCATGTTCAATCATTATTGTCTATCAAAGATAAAGGCCAACTGCCCACCAATCCCATGTATATGTTATCGTTTGAATTATTAACAGTTTTCAGCGGACTCCAATTTTCTCTCTTTCTATTCGTTTCTGTGTGTGCACAATTTTCAGCTGGAGTCCAAAATCAACACCAACTTTTCTTTCCTTTATTTTTTAAATAATTTCCAAAACAGTTTTATAAAATAGGTTTTAAAAATAATATAAGCACTTTAAACAGGATTTAAAGCCCTTTTCTTTAAAAAAAAAAAATGTTGATTGGGATTGTATTTTAAGCCCTAAACGCCATTTCAAATTTCACTGCGGAGATAAGAGAATTTTGTTTGTAAGTGATTCGCATACTTCTTGGTGAGTTATCATGATAAGTCGCCTAAACATTTCGTAACCAATTAAAAAACTCTAGTTTCTAATTTTAAGCAATTAATTGTAATTTTTTTTAGTTAAAAAGAACATTTATTATATCAAAAATATTAAGATGTAATAAATGTTTTTATTAAAAATTTATTATCTTATATGCTTTAAATTAACTTTGAAAATTAATAAAATTAACAAAAATATTATTAATTCTCTTATTTTCTTGAAGTAGGGCTTGACAAACAAGGTTTTTGTGCAGTGTTTCGTCAACAATCGTGTGGATAAAAACAAACTTCAGTCTAATATGAATTTTATCTCTTGAGAGCATAACATTTGTTGTTTATCGGGTTGAGAATTTGTTCTAAGGGTGGAAACAAATCATAACATATTTAGTGGTTTCTATACTTATTTAACTTGTAAATTAGTACATGTCAATTATAAAAAAGAACTTCATTACTTAAATATGTATATAGAGAGAAAATTTGTAAACGTAAAATTTTAAAGCGTGTAGAATTATCTATTATTTTTCTAACATGTGTCTAAAGATATAAAGCAAGAAAACAATAAATAATAGTTTTTTTTTTTGGTAAAAAACTATCATATTTAATATTATTAATGGATTAAATTTTGTAATATTTTATAAATTTTAAAAAATTATTACGTATAAACTTTTATTGTGGATACACTTCAAAAAACCTTTAAATAAAAAATGACAAGATATACTCATATTACTTGTTAGATGTTCTCGAACATACTTAAAAAGAAAAGGTTTATAATATTCTATCACTTGATGGCAATACACTTTATTGGGTAATCTACACGAGAATAAAATTCTATTGAGTTGTGGTTGTAAGTTTTGGTAGATACTCTATGGCGGTTGAAGCCAACACGTTGGAAACTTTTTACGTAAAATATTGTGTTTTAATTTGCACTTCCACTAATTGGGACGACTCTGCGTGCTTCTATTGGTTTCATCTGCCCGACCTACCAAAGACACATTGAGACAAAAATGAACAAAACATAATGTCCAAATCAAAATAAACTTTTATCAGAATCTATACAAGTTTACATGCATGTTTCGTTTCACGATCAGACTAATACCATTCTTTTTCGCTAATAGCTGTTTTACCTTTTTGTTTGGTGGAGTAGACATCACTCCACATAGTCACTTTTACATTTTAATGTGCAAGATACCAGATAGATAGAAGGGTAGATAAAGTCTGACAACAAAAATAGTATGTCATGTGTATTCAATAATTCAATACAAAATAACATATTTTTAATAAAAATATATGATTTAGATTAATTTATCTACTTATTTCCATCATATTTAATGATTAAAAATTAATAATTTTACTCAACTTTAAATAAAAGGAGAACAAAATTCTTCATCTCTCCAAAATGTGTCTGTTTGTCAAACCTTACCTAGGGCCGTGCTATCATGTCTTTTGCGTTAAACCAAAACTTAAACAAACAAAGCTTAAGTCCCTGACAAGTAACAATTAGTTTTTTGTTTTTATTTCGGTTGGAGCAACTAGCATTTGTGTATAAAGTAAAAGAACCTGTTCTTCAATCACTAAAACAAAGATAAGATACTCTAGTTAAAAAAAAAAAACCACACTTAAGACCAATTAATGAAATTAATTGTGGGTGCAAGAGAAAAAAGTACTGACATGACTTTGTTTATTTTATTTTATTTACCCTCTTGCCAACACTACTTTGCTGTGTTGAGATACTACCTTTCTTTTGTGTTGCATTTGTAGGAAGCCATGTAAATGGTCCCCATAAACATAGTGGTTGGCACTTTTACTTTGGTTGATGTAAACTCTTCTCTTGGAACTACTCAAAGTCTTTGATGAATGGGTTGAGCATGATAATATTTCAAATTGTCTACTTTGGACCACGGCCACCTGTCCTATTCATGCTAACACCAATCATTATTTTATTATGTAAAGGACAATGATTAATTAATTTATTTCTTGTATCATTGGCTTTTGGGGTTCATAACTACCAATTGAAAACGAATTCACAAGGTTCTCTCATTCTTTGGAGTACTTTCACACTATTTATATCCTCATTGTCTTATAAACTTCTTATCTCAAATGAAGAGTTATCAAATTTTCTCCCTTCTTTTTCTTTCTTTCTTTTGGTTGCAAAATGTGAAAGAAAGATCGTGGATCAAAAACAGTTGAAGCTGCCAGCATGATCTATACTTTCCTCTAATTTAAATAAGAAAGGATTAGATCATGTGACAGCTTCACCTCTTTTTGAAATCATGAAAGGAAATTACTTTGCATGACATATACTAGCTTTTATTACTCCAGTTTATAGCCCCAGTTGAGGATTCCATGAAGATAAGCAAAATGAAGTACGTGATTCTGCATTCTGATTCAAAACTTAATTACATGAGTAAGATTAATTAGTGTCATTTTCCCTCCATATTGTTTGCAAAAGTGTACCAATTCACATCTTCTACTCGTACAATTTTTACAAGGAAACAGAAACGTATATTTTTTCAATTGGGTTTGAGAATTTTACTGATTTTACGTATTCAAAAATAAATATGAGTGCTCCTGGTCCTTTCACTACATTTAACACCATGTTATCTTCTCGATGTCCAAATTTTTCCTTCGTCTATTAGGACTTGGAGACCTTTGTTAGATGAGGAAACAAACTTGATCTTGATCATAATCCAACAATTATAATAATAATTACGTAAAGCATATTTGAATTTTCCATTTTGTGTGTCAAATTATGTTGTGGAATCTTGACTGCATAGTATAAGATATCACTGTTAGGATTTTGAGTGACAAGATCTCCCACGTCCAAATAATGTTGGTGCTTTTGAGATATATATACATGTCATCTTGCATCCACGTGAGAAGTCTCTCTTTATCACTACAATAATATTCTGGCGTTGGGTTAGCATCTTTGCATTACTATTTATCTAAAGAAAAATTAAATTTATATTATAAGTCTACTATGACAATCATAAAATGAAATACAATTTTAATAATATAAAAATTATATGTACTTACTTTCTCTATTACTTGACATTATTATATTATTAATATTAGAAAAAAATTATTTTACCTTTTATATATTTTTTAGACTTTAATTTTTAAAAGTATGTAAGGCAATGTTTTATATTTTTCTCAAAGTGTGCGAACAAACATTTTAGTTATTTTAACATCTAAGTTTTTCGGTTTTTTTGGATAAAAATACTTCAAAAATTTCTATCACCTTTGGAGACAGAAGATATTAGGAATTTAGAATATTTTTGTTAAAAAAAATGAAAAAATTAAACGCTTGAATTAAACGCTTCAAAAGTCAATCTTCTTTCTTAATATAACTAGTTAGTAACTTGTGTAATACAAAAATATTTTAGAAATATATTAATAATTAAAAATAAAATACTATATTTTTATATTTAAAGGGATTAAAAAGCTCAAACAATATAAACAAAATCAAGGTCCCAATCTAGAAAACCAAAAACTTAAAAAATCCATGCAAAAGAAAGGAAAAGGGAGAGGAGGGAGAGAGAGTGACCATATAAAAAGAAAACAAAAAACTTTTTAAGACTTAATTTAGCTAAGTGATTAGCACCTTGGTTGACTTTTTTATACACATGCTCAAATTTAACAAACTGGAAATGTTTAAACATATTCCTAATCTTAGTAATCAGATCAGAAAGTGAGTGAATAGGATTTTGCACATTAAGGACAGGAGATAAATTTTCTCTAAAGTCATTTCTAATCCAAATAATAGTTAGCCACTTCTGAATCGGAAGCTCTTACTCAAAGAAAATATTCCAAAACTCGGCAGATAAAGGAGAATAAGGAGTAATATATATATAAAGAAATTATTTTAAACAATAAAATTATTTTAAAAAATTTAACTTATTTATATTATTATAAATAATATGCATAAAATTTATTGATGTAAATCATAAAATTAAGATTGCATTGAAAAAATGGAATATTGAGGTATTTGAAAATGTTGATAAGGTGATCTCTGATTTGACAACTGAGTTGAGCTTGATTGATGATAAAAATTCTATGATAGAACTTTTCGATGTGGAGAAGAAGCGTCAACAAATGTTGGTGGGTGATATTTGGAAGGCTAGGAAGAATAGAGAGAGTCTCATAGCCCAAAAAGCTCGGGTGAGATGGGGGAAAGAGGGTGATTTAAATACAAAGTTCTTTCATTTATGTGTTAATGGGAGGCGGCAACGAAATAATATACATGCGCTCCAAATTGGAGAGAGATGTGTCGAAGAAGTTAATGAGATTAAAACAGGTGTGATGTCCTATTTTGCGGCTCATTTTAGTAGTAGAAGTTGGCTTCGACCTACTATTAATATTAATAATTTACCAAGAGTCTCTGTTCTACAGAATGAGGAGCTTGTTAATGCTTTTTCGGAGGAGGAAGTGGGAAAGATGATTTTGGAGTGTGAGGGTGATAAAAGTCCAGGGCCTGATAGTTTCAATTTTGTGTTCCTTAAGAGGTTTTAGGGAGTGATCAAGGAAGAAGTGATGGGTATGCTTACTGAATTTTGTAGAAATGGGAAGCTACCTAGGTCTTTATTATCTTATTTTGTAGCACTTGTGCCAAAAGTGTCTTGCCCACAACAGATATCTGATTTTCGGCCTATCTCATTATTAGGTTGTCTTTATAAGATTGTTTCCAAGCTTTTGGCAAATAGGTTGAAAGGAGTTTTGAATTCAATAATTTTATAAGAACAATCAGCCTTTATCCCGGGAAGGAACATGTTAGATAGTGTACTTGTGGCTAATGAAGCAGTTGATTATGTGCGGAGGTATAATAAGAGGTGTTTTGTGTTAAAGCTTGATTATGAGAAGGCGTATGATTCGATAAAGTGGGGATATCTTTTGTTTATGTTACGTAGCTTTAGATTTTCAGACAAATGGGTCAGTTGGATGGAAGCTTGTGTGTGTGGGGAAAGCCTATCAGCTTTGATTAATGGTTGTCCTACATTGGAGGTTCATATTGAGCGGGGCCTAAAACAGGAGAATCCTCTTGCCCCTTTTCTTTTTCTTGTGGCAGCGGAAGGGTTAGGAGTTCTTATGCGGAAGGCAGTGACTTGTGGGTTGTTCTCTGGTGTGACGATTGGGGAAGAGGGACCAGATATTTCTTTGCTGCAGTTTGCAGATAACACATTGATTATGGGAGAGGCTTCGGTGCAGAATTTGTGGACTTTGAAAGCAGTATTGCGTAGCTTTGAATTAATGTCAGGTATGAAAATTAACTTCCATAAATCTTTTGTATTAGGGATTAACACTGGTGATGACTTTGAAAACTTGGCTGCGGAGTTCCTACATTGTAAGATTGGTAGTTTCCAATTAAAGTATCTCGGGTTACAGTTAGGTGTTAACCCGAGAAAGTCTAGTGCATGGAAGGGTGTGTTAGAGGCTCTTAAAAAGCGGTTAGCGTCATGGAAGCATAGGTATTTATCAATTGGAGGTAGGGTGACTTTGATTAATGCCGTTCTTAATTCTATGTCATTGCACTCGTTATCCTTTTTTAAGGTGCCGAAGTCGGTAATAAAGGAAATTGTCACTATCCAATGGAATTTTTTATGGAAGGGTGTTAAGGATGGATCTAAAATTCCCTGGGTGAAATGGAAAACTGTATGTAGACCGCAGAAGAATGGTGGCTTGGGCATTAGGAATGTGCAGTGGTTTAATTGGGCGCTTCTTGGTAAATAGTTGTGGCGAGGTGTTAACTGTTCTAGTTCATTGTGGGTACGGGTGTTGGAATCTAGATATGGAAGATTAGCTTCTTCTCTTCAGTATTCATCAGTTCACAACAGATGTTCTTTGTGGTGGCGTGATTTGCTGGAGGTTATTCATCAAGGGAATTCATGGCTGGATGAGAAGTTTGATAGAAGTGTGGGTGCAGGTTTACACACCTTTTTTTGGAGAGATAAGTGGGTAGGAGAGGTGCGATTGTGTGAAGCATTTCTGCGATTATTTGCAGTGGCGAGAAATGCTGAATCACGTGTATTGGAGAATGATTTTCATGATGGCACTAGATGAGTTTGGAATGTTAGTTGGCGAAGAGGACTCTTTCAACATGAGATCTCGAGCTTTAATCTTTTGTTAGAGCTTGTGGATGGAGTTTCTATTAAGTTACTACAAGAAGATAAATGGGTATGTAGGGCAGATTCTTCAGGTTGTTATTCAGTGCAATCTGCGTATTCATGGCTATTTGAACTTTTTGATGGTCCTAATAGTGTAGATCAGTGTACGGCAGATGCCTTGTAAAGGCTATGGAGAGGGAAGGTCCCTTTTAAGTATCTGGTTTTTTCTTGGCAATTGTTATTGAATGCACTTCCTTGTAAAGGTTTATTGATTGACTGTGGTGTTCAAATTGATGATATAACTTGTTGTTTCTGTCATGGTTTGGAGGAACTTCCAACTCATTTATTTTTAACTTGCTCAGTTTCATCTCAAATCTGGTACTTTACTGCGCGTTGGCTTGGATTCTCACTGGTTTTACCTTCAGATTTATCGACTCACTTGCTTTCTTGGGTTGGTGTTGGCTGTAGTAAAAGAGAAGGAATATGCTTATTAATTATTTGGGTAAGTAAAATGTGGTCTTTGTGGTTGCATAGAAATAGAATTATATTTTTCAATGGTGTTTTGGATGAGAGGGAAGTCCTAGATTCTATTATTCTGAGATCCTGGAAATGGTTATCACTTGTTAGTAAGGGAGAAGCTATTATGTTAGCTGATTGATATTTAAACCCATGAAATTGCATCTGTCTTAATTTTGCATAAGTATATTTTTGCTTTTTATTTCTCTGAGTAAATAATTTTTTGTGTATATGAGTTTTGAGTTCTCCTTAAACTTTTTTTAATAAGATTTATTTTGCCTATAAAAAAATAATATAAATTTTGTTTTGTATATTTTGTTAAATATATTAATATATTTAAACTAAAACCTGAATTAGGTTGTAAATTATGATCAGATTCAATATTTCTGATTATCTTTTTATAATTAGTATATATTTGAGTTTTTATTTAAAAATATTGTCTTTTGAATAAAAAAATAGTTGTTAAAACAAATTATTTAATTAATGTTTCATTCATACTTTAATTAACAAAATTTTGTTTATTTATTAATGAAAATGTTTAAAAAAATTTTAAAATAAAAAACTAACCAACCAAATATATGGATCCACTATCATTCTATCTTAATATGTGGTATTAGCTTCCAGTTAATCTTAATTAAAAAAATATTCCCTCTAATAAATGATACATATAATCAAAATAAAAAAATAATAACAAAAATTAAAAAAATCCAAGCCAAATGTAAAATATTGATTTGACTCTGTTCGAATTTGATTTTATTCTTATATCAATCTATAACTTTTATCTATAATCAAATTAAATGATTTTTTAATCTCAAAATATTCCAAATCCAATTGTTTATTGAATACTCCTAATTTGAGTCACATGGATTGAGTTTAAACATCCCAAATTAATGAGGTGTTATTGAAAATAATTTTTTCAAATTTTTTATCCTATAAAATAATAATTACTTTCTTTTTTTAATAAAAATAATAATTTTAATTGTTTAAACTTAATTCTAATAAAATTTAAAATAGGGAATAGGGAATAAAAATAAATTTTAACTTTAATTTGTAAATTTGGCATTACCGGTGAATTTTGTTTCTAACATTAAAAGGAAATGATAAAAACATATTCGAAGTGAAAACGACGTGTTATAGCTTAGATAGTGATGTCATTTAATGAAAGTGTAAATCGATGAAACTTGTTTTCCTTTTAAGCATATTATTCCAACTATAAAACGCCATTTATCCATTTACACGTGTTTCATCAGCTTTGCATATTGGTAATATTCTTGTTTGCAACTTTAATATGAGTAAAATAATAATAAAATAACGAAGTGATTTGGAAAAAAATCACATCTAAAAAATAATATTTTTTATATATAAAACTTAAAAACATTGAATTAGTAAAAAAGGACCAGATCACACGCCCCAAATTCTGTATTTGTTTTTTTTTTTCAAAAGTATTCATTTCATTCCTTTTCAAGAACAAATGACTGTACGATAATGGACTATAATCCAATTAATCAAAATATAATAGGAATATTTTTTTATATATGAAATTTAAAAAATAGATATTAAAATATAGTATTTTTAAAAATATTTAAACCGACGCACCGCCATTCAAAATTCAAACAAATAAAAAAAAGCATATTTGTGCTAAATATTTATTAGTTAGAGCACAGCATGTTTTGAAGAGCGACGATTATCACATTATTATGAGCATAAATAAATATTTATTAATTAACGGTTGTGGTGCACAAAATAAAAAATTTGCGTTTACTCTGCTTCTCCATCATCGTTTCTGGGTGTTTGTGGTTCTCTATTTTGGTCATTTCCTGAATAACATCTTCGTATGATTCAGAGAGATCTTGAGATGCAAGTTGACGGTACTCCACAAGCTCTTGGAAATACTAAAGTAATAAATAAGAGAAAAAATAATTTGTAAATGAGATAAAATAAAATACATATTTTTGTTTAAGGTGCACCATTTTCTGATTAGGCTTCCTAATTAAATAATCATACTCTCCTCACTACTCTGGATTGCTTTATTATATTATTATAATAATAAACCACGAGAGCCAAGATGTTTTGCACGGGTCCAGTACGTCCTTATGCTATATTTTCTCAGAAAATTAGAGAGAAAAGAAAGATAAGCAAAACGAGTTTTCTGATAACTTCTGTCACGTTGACCTGCCAATTCATGCTAATAAGATTGTGTATTTGTGTATTTTATTCTGGAGAGAAAGAAAGCCATCGTCAGCGTTAGTTAGAGGGGTATAGAATACGTTGACATAAAAGGGTAAGAATAATTTTCCAAGTCATGTCTACTTGCATGGAGATCTAATATATAGTAATTGGATAACCAAGCAACACTTAGTGATTTCATACAGCTTATTTAGTAAGACAATGCTACATATAGATTTAATCACATGAAATTTGATCTTTAGCTCGGACCAGGTCTTCAATATCAACGAAGTGCCCATAAGAAACCTGTTTCTTCTTAGTTTGCCTTGACTCTGGAAGTTTGGGTAATGAGGTTCAGCATCCCATAGTGTAATTTCTTTCTAGTTCTAGCATATGTAACAAGCTAACAGACAAATTAAATGACAGTCTTCCTTCAGAGGCTTGTGAACACTGCTTGCAACTTTGCTGATATCAATTTTAAGGTCTCATAATCCAAACAGTTTTAATACTTTTTTGGGTATCCCAAGGAATCGTTAACATTAATTTATCACCTGTGTCCTAATACCCACCGGCCTCATTTTCACATGTTAGAGGAGGGGATGTTACTGTTATTATTATTCTTTGAAGAAATTTTTCAACTGCTGCTCCTACCATGATCCCTAACACTAAATAAAGGTGTTCGCTAAAATTCCAAACATCTTGGACACCTAAATATATGACATTTAAGTATAAGACATAAGGAAATTCAAGATCCCGTGTTTTAAACATAAAGGATCATGAATTTCCGTACATAGTATACACGAATATATATTTAAGTTTTCAAGATGCTTGGAATTCATGATACTTTGTATGTGTGAGTAGGTAAAATTAAAAAGCGTGCTTAATCTTTAAGGCCAATAATTTTACCCACTTAGTGTGGCTGAAAAACGGTCTATCTGAAACAGGTATGAGCTTTATAAACAATGCAATTGGCCATGACACAGCTGCAATTCCAACACAAATTCCCCATTGCTCCCATGTTAATCTCTCTGTATCAGCAAACTTCCTTAGGAGTTCCACCATCACAACTTGAAGAACAACAGTTATCCCCACAATTCCAAGAAACAAGTGGTTTTTGTGAATACCTTGGAATACATTAAGTTTCTCCATACTTCTTGAGTTGAACTCGTTGAAAACTTGGCAGAGAACAAAAATATTAAATATTAGAGTATCCTTTACCTTCTCATTTACATGGAAGATTGACTTGCCATTGAATTGTAAAACCAACAGAATAGCAATCTGATATAAAGCTTGAGCTAAAAGGTTTCTCCACATAATACTAGTAATAAGAGGTTCAGTTCTACCTACTGGCTGTTTCTGCATTAACTCCTTTGTAGGCCGTTCTGTAGCCAATGCAAGAGCTCCTAGAGTATCCATAATGAGATTTACCCATAATAGTTGAACTGTTGTAAGGGGAACATCTCCTGAAGAAACTGCTGCTATAAAGTTTATCACTAAAGCTGCAACATTCACGGTTAGTTGAAACTGGATAAATTTCTGGATGTTGTTATAAACACATCTTCCCCACCTCAAAACAGTGGCAACAGAACTGAAGTTGTCATCTAAGATAACAATGTCAGAGCTTTCCTTGGCAACTTCAGTTCCTTGGATCCCCATTGAAAGTCCAATATCAGCTTCTTTTAGGGCGGGTGCATCATTTGTGCCATCTCCTGTAACTGCAACTACATGGCCTTTCTTCTTCAAGCATTGCACCATCAAATGTTTGTCCAAAGGGGATGATCTGGCCATCACACGGATCTTGTCAACTTTCTCCATTCTATCTTCCTCTGTATAGTTTCTGAACTCCACACCTTCCACAACTTCTCCTGCATTTACATGGCCATCAAGATCTAATATTCCACATTCTGTTGCAATTGCTCTTGCAGTGAATATGTTATCTCCAGTGATCATCTTGATATGAACTCCCGCATGTTTGCAAGTTTCCACAGCCTTCTTGACATCAGGACGGCATGGATCCTTGAGGCCAACAATGCCTAGCAAGGTCAAGCCATCTTTTCTTAGGACCTGATGTGCATCCTTATCGTTGTAATCAATATCTTCTGAAATCTCAATGTGAGCAAAAGCAATACATCGTAGGCTACTAGCTGCCATACCTTGAATTATCTTCTCAAGTTTACTTCGCTCTTCATCAAGGGACTTCTCTATGCCGTTACAATCAATATAATTAGAACACATTGCAAGTATAATCTCTGCAGCGCCTTTCCAATGCACGTGAACTGTGTTGTTGGTCTGTTTCCTTATTGCAATTCCACTTCGTTTCTTCTCTGAGTTAAATGTTTCAACATGAAGAACTTTGTGTGTGCGCTTCAGTTCATCCATGTCCATTCCTAAATCTGATACAGCCCAAAGGAGTATAGCTTTCTCTGTTGGGCTACCAGAAATTTCAGGTTCAGACTCTGATGAAGGTTTATAGACACTGCCAGTTGTATTGAGGCCAACTCCTTGGTGGAATAACTCGAGAACATTAGGGGCCATTGCATTGGAAAAGTTTTCAATAACATTTTCTAGGCCTAGCCAAAACTTTGTCACTCTCATCTGGTTCAAAGTTAAGGTGCCGGTTTTATCGGTGCATATAACTGTTGCTGACCCCATGGTTTCACAAGCAGAGAGTTTCCTCACCATTGCTTGGTCTGCCATCATTCTTTTCATGGAGTAAGCTAGTGTGAGAGTGACAGCCAATGGCAGACCCTCAGGGATTGCCACAACCACAATAGTGACTGCAGCAGCAACAATACGCACAACCGCATTGAAAATGTCATTCACATCGGTTTTACCACCCTGGAACTCCTTATTACCATTATCATCTTCTGTATTTCCAGTGAAATAACGAATGAACAAGACTATGAGTACAAGAAAAGCGACCGTAAGGCCTACCTTTCCAATAGAAGAGGTTAACTTGTCAAGGCGAGCTTGTAATGGTGTTCTCTCCTTGGTGTCTCGGGATATAGAGCTCATCATTTGGCCCCACGCAGTGTTAGTTCCCACAGACGTGACAAGCATTTGAGCATAGCCCTCCACCACCTTTGCACCAGACAACAAGAAGGGGCTCTTCAAAAGCTCAATTTCTACATGATCGCTCTCACCTGTCATACTTGATTCATCCACTTGCAAAGAATGGCCAGTTAGGAACAGTCCATCAGCTGGAATTTGGTCACCAATCTTAAGGGAAACAATATCTCCCACAACAACTTCAAAGATGGATATCTGCTGTGGCCTTCCATTTCTCACAACTACAACTTTGATGTTGTTGCTTATCTTAGACAACTTGTAAAATTGTCTCTCTTGTCTAAAGTTGCTGAGTGCAGTGACAACCACTACCAGAAACACTGCTACAAATATACTCCCTCCTTCATACCAGCCTTGCCCAGGTCCATGTTCTTTTATGCCAAAACCAAGGGAAAGGCCAGCACAAACAAGAAGGATCAGGATAGTAGTGTCATTCAAAGCTTCCAGTACAAAGTGTACGAAGACTTTGGGTGGTGGCCTTTGGTAAGTGTTGGAACCAAACAATCCACTTCGTTTGGAAATATCATCATCACTGCCAAGGATTCCCTTAGCTGGAAGGGTTCCAAGAATATTTGCAACACCTTCAACTCCTCCAAACTCAGTAAGGGCTAACAAGTTTTTGTCTTTAACCATACTAACAAGTTTGGCTTTGTCAACATCAGGAACCAAACAATAATGATCGGCTCCACTGTTCACATGAAGGGGAACTAAGGGCTCAACTATATTAAGAGTGCTGCTGGAAGTGGAAGACTGTGTTTGGAAGATTTTTGTGTAGGGATGGGTGTTTCTGTTTCTTTTTGATATGACCTCCTTGGCAAGGGAAAGCATGACCCGTCTAGAATAAATTGCTGTATAAGCAAAACGCCACCTTTTCTTGGCTTTGTTAATGGTGTAATTGACAGTGAAATCGGTAAGGACACTGGTTATGTCAATGAGAAATGAGTTACCCTCATATTTCAGATTTTGGCTACTAGACATGGTGGACTTCAAGACAAAAATGAAAAGTGCTATAATTATTCTAAAGAAGAGATGAGTAGGAAAGAACTTCTTTCCAAACACTCAATGGTTGTTACCTATATAGGGATATTTCGTGCGGGAGGGTTCATAGGCATGATTTCCTGGTAACTTCCGAACAACTATGCACCCAAATGTCTTTAATATTTTAGTTCAATTTGGTCAAAGATTTTTAAAGACACGCTTTATACACTGTTCTTGCCGCACTATTCAAGTGAGTTATAAGACAAAAAAAAGTTACTTTTTTTTATACCAGTTCACGTTTAGATGGCAGTCTAGTACTCTAGTAAGATAAAATTCAGAATTTTTAAAATAAAAATTGCAAAGCTGGCGAATGCAATGGTTTTTTCTGTAATACTAGCAAAGATAATTCATGAAGCCGGCATAGAGATGAGTAGTGTCTGACCATAATCTATGTTGCCATTCAACAAATTCCAAAATAGATGGGAACATTTCTCCCAGTTACAAATGTGCACTTGGTTAAGGTACAAAAGTAGCTTTGCGTGTAAGTTAGATGACCTAATTAATCCTACCAACAGACTAAAGGAAAATTGTGATAAAATGAAACAAGGTTCAGTGTAATATCTTCTTGACTTTGTCTGGTGGATTTATGAAATAATTGTCATTTTTGCTGATCCGTTTATTTCTGTCTTTTTCCCGATTAATAGAAAGTTTCTCAAAATCTCCGGGCAACGGCATGCCGACTTAGCCGGACATCAATTTTGCGTGGAATTTGCATGCATACGAGTACAAACTTACAAAGACAATTTTAGCTACTCTAATAATTTTTTGTTCTCAAATTACAGAGAAAATTAGAGAAAAATGAACTGGGTTCAGTTTTTAGTTAATATTTCTAATTTAAATTTCCCTTTTCTACAAGACATCCCTTCAATTATAAAAGCATACAAAATCCATCAAATGAAAATCTCTATCATTATTCTGTCTTATGTAATAATTACATGGATAGATTTATTCATTTATTCTTTGTTTAAATAAAATGCTAAATAGTTGAGCACGAAAGCGATCAATATATCAGATGAATGAATTATTAAAATGCTAAACACAACACTTGATCACAAAACATACATGAACTAACAACTTAATTAACAAACATTTCTCTAAAGATATTTTAAATATTGTAGCTAACCACATTAAGAAGTTAAAAGTGAAAAAAAAATTCTTTAAAAAAACGTTTGACTTCATTAAAAAATTATAGGAAGATATTTATTAATTCAATTATTTTAACATTTTTTTTTTACTTTTCATTCTTTAACCAGTGTCTTGATTAGTATTTTCCTGTTTTAAAACTAATAATTTTTACAAATAGTCCAAAGAAATCAGAACACGATAAATATAAAAGACAAAGGGAAGGGAAGGATTTACTCATATTACCGTACTCCCTAACATTTTCCAACTTAGAAGCAGATTAACTAATCGTCTAATCCTAATAACTAGCGACAAGTATCCTTCAGAATTTTACTTAACGAATTTATTATTTAAATATTACAAAATAACACCATATAATCATTTTTATCTTTCACTTATTTCTTTATTTATTTTCTTTCTTATATTCATCTTAAAAATACACTTAAAAATTAAAAATGTTTTTCAAAAGTTATTCAATAAACATTTTTCTTTGCTTACGGCATCAAATATACGACTAGGGAAAGAGAAATTGTTGAATTCACGACGACGTAAACAATGGACATCAAAATTTGCGGCCTGTTTCACACCATCGACACCGAATGACAATGTTCTTACATCCAGACAGGCGTGTCCACTCCGCCCAGATGCTCCACGGCAGCAAATTTATTTATGAACTGCTACTTCCATCCTATTTAGTTAAAATTATATATTTTTTTAATTTTTTTCTTTTATCTATTAATTTTAAAAAAATTTAAAATCCTCTTTAAACGTGATTTAGATAAATAAATTCTTTTCTGTTAATTATGTTAACTCAATTTATTTTTGTGTCTTTTTGGCTTAAGCATTTCACTGTTTTCTTTATTTTACTTCCTTCCTTTTTAAGCCTCCTTCTCTTCTTACTATCATCCAATAATACAATGATGTGTGACATAGAATATTAAGTAAAAAGTCTTACAATGAGTAAAACATTATAATACAATTTCATGGGTTATTCTCTTTATAAACTCCTAATTTATTTATATCTCATTCCATGAAAAACTCAATTCACACTTAATTTCAACGAGATGATAATTTAAATTTGCTACGACCCTATTATATCAGTGATGACAGAGGTATGAGCGCTTATGACATTATGTGTAATGGTGGCGTGTAATTGGCTCTCAATCGGGCATGATTGACGACTGGCGAATGATAACAGTGCAAAGGGTGATAGTTTGAATTGTATGAAGTAATATTATCAGGTGTATGTGTGCTCACAGACTGCATAGTGAAGGTTAACATGTGATCTTTTGGCGATGGTGGATGAGATGTGAGTGAGGTGTGTGTGATATGTGTTTACAGAGGCATTTAAATAAGTGAGCATTATGTGCTTATTTTGCAAGTGAGGTGCAGAGTGTGGGATGGTCATTAATGTGTGAGTGACATATTAAGTGAACTTGGACCATGCAAGGAAGAGAAAGACGAAAAAGTGGAGGAGGCTTCAGAAGAAGAAAAATGAAAACCATAAACAATGTAATTAAAAAAAACGAACAAATTAAATGGAATTAATGTAATCAACGGATAAAGACCTATTTAAATTTTGTTTATCTCCTGAAACAAATACCTAATTTATTAAATTTAATAAAATTATATATATATATATATATATATATATATATATATATATAGACTAAATACCCAAGATTGGCATTTTGAGTACGATTTTTATATATATCAAATTTGAAATTTTGTTAAAGAAAATTAAATATTACTACATGAATTAACTATTCATAATAATGTTATATGACATCTTAATCATAAAATATAATAAACAAAATATATAACTTAGATCAAACATAAAAAAAATTAATCTGCTAGCCTAAAAGTCAAGTATTTACACTCAGGTGCTTACAATAATCAGCATTCGTAAAAAAAATCATATAACGACATATATTTAGTGATTTTTAAAGTAGAAATAACGCAAACAACTTATTATTATACGTATAGTGACTTGAGTAATAATTATAAATATTCTATACAATGATATAGATAATATTATTTAAAGCAAAACAATTAGTTATAAATAAGAATTTGTATAACACTACTTTTTTGTTTTAAAGTTAGTATATTCAATAACCTGTAGGTAAATAATTATCCTCGTCATGGATACTTTTTACGGATATCTATTGAATATAAGTCTATTTGTCATCTCTAATTAAAATATCTATGTACATGCTATATATATCTTCTATTTCATATCCTATTAGTCCAAATAAAGTTTCAAAGAAAAATTTATTCTCATTCTTATTGTAAAACGTTAACAAAATAGATCTCACTCGTATTCTAATAAACTTCACTCGTAATTTTTTTTAATAAATTTTAACCAATATCTTTAAAATTCCCTTCCAACATCTCCTATACAACTTAATTAAACGCTTAATTATTTGATAAACTTTTAAAATAATAACTTATGCTATGAATTTAATCGTAAATTAATTAAGATAACTTAAAAATAAATTAATTAAATAAATTATATCAAGAAAGTTCATCGTTTTCCACCTTTACTGATTTTCACCGTTCCTACGAACTTGGCCTATCTTCACACGAGCAGTGGTTTAATTGCAACTAGCACCACCCAACTTTATCAGCGACCACTCAGCCTTAGTCACCACAACCAAGTCGACGCTTTGTTCCAACAACACTCCACCATCCAATCCAACTCTTCAATTTTTTTGAACATATTGTCTATTTTATTTTTATTTTTATTATTTTAAAGCCTTTCCTTTAATTTTGATGAACTAACTTGTTTAACCTAGCACCTATGGTAATTATAGTTGAATTTAATAAATTTTGATGAATTTTCCTCCCCAACTTGTGGAGGTGAGACTACCATCTAAATTAAATTGACTCACTTTGACAAAGTCTAGTCATCAGCTGTTGCTCATTTCTGATTGATCAATAATAGTCATTAGATGACTGGGTTATTTCAGGCCGCAAAAAAAAAATATGACTAGGATATTATTGAATTTGATTATCATTTAGCTTTATGTGGTCCACCATAGCCTTAATTTTTATTTTAAAGAATAGTTATTAAATAAAATAAAATAATCCACAATGGAAGACCAAGAAATAACCTGACCAGGTACATATGTAACAGTCACAATAGTATTGTTAAAACTAGCTTGAACATGAATAACTCCAGTATTTTATGAGCATACTTACGTGAACCAATACATTCACCCATTTTTGGTATAAGTTTTGCCATATTTGATTATTTCATAAAAATAAGTCCGAGATATATGGATATATCCATTTCATTCAAAAATGGATCCTTTACTTTTTTCTAACTAATTTCTAACTAGAATTCATATTCAATTTATATATATCAATTGTATTTTTATATTAATCAACATCAAATATAAATTTTTGAAATAAAATTTTAAATTAGAAATACCAATAATAAAAAATTTCTTCTACTATTTTATAGAATATATATTCTAATATTTTTATATTCTATTTTTATAAAAAATCCTCTTTTGTAAAAATATTATCCTTGTCTTTGTTTATGTTTTGGATTGGAACAAATTACTATAATTCACCCTTGCCTGCGAATTAATCAACATTTTTCACAAATTTTACGGACGGAGGCTCCTATTTTCATATTTGTAATTCCTTAATAAGTTAATACCAAATCTATTTATTGGAAGAAAATAAGGTTTCCTTAAATTTTAAACTTGTACCTCAAAAAAAAAAAGATTGTTGAAATTAAAAAACAGTCTAATTAAATTGAATTTTGTATGCTTCCTTCTTTTTTTCTATGGGCGTATACATATAAACATATAAAAAGTATGTCAAATCTTTTGAAAAACATAACTTATAATTCAATTATGATTATATAAAGGAATCTGAAACATACCCCTCAGAATTTATTCATTCATTAATTAAATCCTCTTGAATCTTTTTTATTTTATTTTTTTTGTTTTCAATTCCAGTTTCAGTTAAACCCCCTTCACACATTCACTAGTACATGAGAGGTGGATGATATTTTAAATCTGTGTTTTCTCTCTCTCTTTTTGACAAAAATGATAAAAAAATTTCATCTAATTCGTATTTCAGAAATATTACCATATATAACATAAAATTTTTCTGCCTATTTTTTCTAATAAAGCCTCTCGATATGTCATTATACCTGTAGAAGTTAAAAAAATTACAATCCCCATGCCTCCTAAAATTTTAGGTCGGTAATTAAACTGAGTTACTCTTATAGTAATTTTAACTTTTTCCCCCTCTTTGATTAATATTATTTATTGGTCCTATTGGCAATATCCAATATCAACAATTAGCCATTTCAACTTCGAAAAATGGCCGATAAGGTAGTGGAGTATACTATATAGCAAGGTGTAAACTAAAACGACGAGAGTTCAACGAAGCAGAAAAGATGCCCTGCAGAAATAGGATTTCCTGCGACAAAGAAAGCAACAGTGACTAAACTCTGTCAATCTCTAAGCTTTGTTTTGGAGCCTGGGAGGTAAAGGACACGAGAAGAAGGGAAAGAAAAAAAATTTAAAAAAATGTTCCATTTCAAAAAACTTTTAAATATAAATTTATAAAAACTTTCCATTAATAATTACTATTAAGCAAATCTTTCCCATCCCTTACTTTCCCCTTATAAATAACTCCCAAACAGCAGGATTTAGAGAAGAGGAGAAACAACATTTTTTTTATTTTAAATTTAATAAATTAAAATTATTTATGATCACCTTAGTTTTTTTAGAACGAGTATTTTAACAAGTTACACTTAAAGTGTATTTCAAGAAAATAAAAGTTATAACTTGCATTAATATAAGTAAATGTATGTTAGCAATTATGAAGGCGTTAATATACCAACTTATTTTTCAATTAAAGTGTATTAGCAAGCTCCACCTTAAGTATATTTAAAAAAATCATACTTATAACTTACCAAAATACTCTTCAAAAATTTATGGATATATATCTTTAATTACAAAAAAAAAATCAAATTAAAAAATATAATAAATAATAATTGAAGAGCAAGGATCATATATTATTCCAGTATTCTTATTTTCTTTTCTTTTTTTAAAAATCACAGGTACCTTTCAAGATCATTTCAATATTATTTCAAAATTGACTAGCTTTTACGCTAATCTAGTGCCCCCAAAGTCAGGCTACATTTTCTACATCCCACTACCCAAAGTCGCCAAGGTGTTTACTCGTTAGGTATATTTTAAAAATGTGTATATAAAAAAGATTAAATAAAAATAAATTGCATACAATATTTTATATATGCCATTAACTTTCAGTAATTCAAATAGCTTAACTGAAAAAAAAAAAAAAAAAAAACTTAACTGAATGTAGGTACAGAAAACTTAAAAAATAAAAGAAAACAAAACCCACTTCTAAAACTTCAATAAATTGGTTTTCAGACTCTCATGTTTATTATCACTAAATACTAATGCACAAGTATAATAAAATGATTAATTAGAATAGTTACTATAGTAAAAAAATAATTTCACTAATCTCAAAGTTATTTTAATTGTTAATTGATAAAAATTTTCTTTGATGAATAAAAGTATTATTGAAAAAAGTAATAAATACTTTTTTAATATTTCATAATAATAAATATTTTAAAATAAATAAAAATTGTTTAACTGACAGGTAATATAAAGCGGAAAAAGTACACAGGAACGATGGAGGAAAAAACCTTGGCACAAAATTAATTATAGCAGAAGTTAGTCATATCACACGTTTTTTCCTTTCTCTCTCCCTTCTAGCCAACAGCAGTCTGGTTGGTAAAAAAGATTGGAGAGAAAGTGGAGCAAGGGAAAAAATGGTGTGATCCACCCAAACCAACATTCTCTAGAAGTGGAAGGTAATCGATTTTATATAAAAACTTATAGAAAAATATGAAAAAATATTTTTATATTAAATTATTATTATTATTATTATTATAATTATATTTCTTTTCAATTATTCAAATGAATGACAAATATTAAATTCCTTTTATTTTCTCCCCTTCAAACAACATATTTTGTTCACATTACTTCTGCTTTATTTTTTCAATTTTCTTTTTCTTTATTTCTTTTCTTATTATCTCCCATCCAAACAAAATAAGAGTGTGTTTGGAAAATATTTCAACTGAGTAATTTATTTTTTAAAAGAATTTACAATTACATGGGTTAAAATTTTGTTTAGATAAAAGATTTAAAAGAATTTAAAATTATTTTTTATTTATTGCATGTTTTATTCATATTTTTATTTAATTATGGTTAGTTTAATAATTTGAATTTAATATTTTTAATTAATCTTATCAAATATAATGATAATTTAATTATTCTATCCAAACATGAAAAAAATTCAATTATTTATCCAAACAAAATATTGTGAAAGAATAAAAATTTAAATTAAATTAAAATTATGTAATTTAAATTTCTAAAAATTTTAAAATACCTAAAAAGTAAATTAAAGAAAAAATATGACAACAAATTTAATTTTTTTTAAACTAACTTTTCTCTTATTTTGTTTTTCTTCAATCAAACAAAAAAACATCATTATTAAAAAATTATTATTTTGGTTATCTAAGTTTCTTTTTAAATTTTAATTTGGTTCCTTTATTTAGTTTCATTTTAAACTTATTTATCAGCTATAACAGTAAAAAAAAATAACACCTATTCAATTTGTAGCAATAACAGATATTCAAAATTGATAAACAAAATCACATTGAAATCAAAGAAAAAGATGAACGATAAAAAAAAATTTGAAAATTAAGCTGAAAATAAAAAAGTTAATTTTGGCCACCATTATCTTTTTTTTTTTTTTTTCATTCAAAGAAACCATGACAGTTGCTTCTTCCAAGAATAGGTCACTGTTGACTAATCGAAACTTCCTAGTAACTTCGGAACTCAAAAGTTGCTTACTTTTCCCAGGCTTAGCTCAATGCTAAATTGCTAATTAATAATTAATGCACCGACTGGCAAAGGGAAGCAACCAAGAAACTTCCTGAAAATGACAGATAAACAAATACTAGATCCTGACAAGCAATCACATATCCTTCGCTGGGTATCAGCATGACAACTACACAGTACCTAGCGATGTCGACAGCCGAAGAAATATAAAGGCCGTAGATCCCTTCTCTTGACCCATTCTTCGCTTCCTAATCGTAATTTTGATTTTAAAGCTATGCTTTGTTTGGGACAGAGTTGAAACAGTGAAGAAATAGAGTATAAATTATATATTATTTGGATAAACAAAAATTGAAAAAAAAAATAAAAGAGATAAAAATACTTTTGTATAATTATTTAAAAATATTTTTAACATAAAATATCTAAATTTTTTAATATGTATTTTTATCCTAATATAATAGTATTATTATTGTTTAGTAATAAAATCATTTTTTAAAATTTTTTAACAAACAAATAAATAAAACTGCAACAAGTTGCATTTCTCGCCTTAGAAGCGAGGAAATTTTCTGACGTAGGAACCACTAAATTGTAAATTCATACAATTTCAGTCTTGTATTTCACTCCAACCAAACCAAGGAAATGCACCATTGCATCCCTTACAAATTAAATCGTTCCTATTTCTTTAAAACAAACACACCGTTAAACAATATTAATATCTATTTAACATTATTTTTCTCTATCCTTTTCTTTCCATCAATCCTATCACACCACATCATTTATAACATTTATCAGCCTTTTTTCCCGATTACTCTGTTTTATCTCACACGATTCTTCTAGGAAGAAATTTTTTTTTCATAAATCCTTAAAGATTGATACATAGTACTAACGGTATCACATGGCTTCAGATTAATCCGTAATTTTCTAAGTGAGAGTACATATTTTTTAATTTTAAATTAAAAAATTATATACTATTAACAATGTTAAATATATTAAATTTATATAAATGTTTTAATTTATATTTTTATTCAAAAATATTAATTTTAAATATATTAATTTAAAATATAATTTGTTTTCTTTTTCTTCTCCAAAATTCTCCTCTCAAACAACCAGTAACTACTTAATATTTTCTTAATAACAATTATTATCAGACAAATCATCCTGATCATTGGGTTGTTATTTTTAGCAAGCAACTATTTTGATTAACAGAAGCAGGAAAAAGTAGTATAAGCAATACAGATTAATTAATTCCTTTAAAATGTGAAGACATATAACTTATCTACCATTTTTAAAATTTAAGTATTTTATGAAAATAAAAAATTTTAAATTAATAATAGATAAACTCTCACCTTTTTAATTTATACATTTTATCACTTCTAAAAAAAATCAACTTCCTGGGCATACATTCTAAAGAGATATAAGTCGTGTTCGAGATTAACTTCTCAACAAATACATATAAAAATAAAAATTAAATAATAAAATAAACCAAACTCCTCTTATAAGTTAAAATCAACTTATACTTCTTTATTCTTTAAAAAAAAGTTCTTAACTTGTATAAAAATTTAAAGAGTATAATTTATTTTAAACTTATAAAAAAATTATTCATCATTTATATTAATTTTCCATATTCTATAAAGACTTATTTAAAAAATATTTAACTTATCAATATCTCTTATTCTATCGAAATTGGGTCATAATTGTTTCCTTAAAAATAAGTTGAAGCCAACATTCACGGCATGCACACTCACTTAGTCCTCATCATGTGCTAGAATTTCGAAAATATTTAGACCACGTGCTACCCACTCAGCCCACTTAGGAAGGGCCCGGTTAGGACGGAAAGGGATGGGAATGGTCCCAGTGAACTATGAGCGTGAATGCTGGGTAAGAAAATTTGAGAACTGAAATGAAGAGATCAAGAACGACAAAAGGAAAATGTAACGACCATAATTTGCACTCTGCCCTTCATCTCTGTCAATTTATAATCCTCGCGTATATTTTTACTAGTCTGCACAGTCGTACAGTCGGAACAGGATGCATCAAAGTGAGAAGAAAATGCCAAGAAAAAAAAGGACTAAATACAAATAGCAAAACAATAAACTTTAGAAACTGGACTACGTTACTCACGAATTACGGAATTTTTTATCATTATTAACATAAACATGAGTTGTTACTAGCCAAAACACAGTTTATGGCTAGTGATTTTGTTGTTAGACTAATGGTTTCAATGTCATAAGATCAATTCCTAGTTTGATATTCATTGACGAGACAGGATCAAGTAACACCTTTATTAAATTTTTTATTAAATATGAAATTTACAAATCCATCCATTAAATTTAAATTTCTCATAAAAGTAAATCAAATTTATAAAATTTTACAAAGTCAAAATTTAATTAATACTTATTGTCTCACTTTATTTAACATATAGAATTTATTAAAATTATAAACAACTTAATACTATTAAATTATATATTTATAAACATTTAAATTTTATATACTTAATAATCGTGACAATATCTCATTAATCAATGGTTAAATTGATAAAATTCACCTTTAGTAAAAGTTTATTAAAAGTAACATTTATTAAGTTTGATATCTAGTATCATTTGTTCGTGTATTTTAAGCTATGTCTTTATTGTGTCTATAAATTTTATAATTTATTTTGATTTACTCTCTACGATTTTAAAACTTTTTTTTTGGGTCAAATTATGATTTTAAAACTAAGTCTCACGATTTATCAACCAAGCATACCCTAGGTGACCAAAACTCTACCAACTTTTCAAAGTTCTTCGCATAGTCCAATGTGAAGTAATAATATTATTAAAACCATATTTTTTTAACATGCTTTAAAGAAACAGATTTTTATCCATCCGATTAGGTAGTAAAGTCTACGGTAAAATGTTATTGTAAGAACAGATATCTTACCTAAAATCTGGAAGGGGGTGAAAGATATCTAATATATAAAGTTACACCTAAACACATACGTGTATGTATTAAAAGATAACATGGATGAAGAGAAATTAAATTGAAATGATATAGATCAGAACCAAGGCCCAAGCCTTAGTCCAAGGCCCAAGCCTTAGTCCAAGGCCCATAAAACTTCAAAAGTACTTGCACAATAAATAACGTAGATCGGTAGACCCAAAAAAAAAGACACACGAACGCTTGCAAAGATAAAGGCAGAGAAAGTACACAGAAGATGGAGGTAGAGACAGATGGAAGCTTCAAACCTAGAAGCTCTGAAGGCATTAGACAGGATGACGGCGCGAGAGATTAGGGTAGAGATAGGCCGCATAAGTGAGGGCTTTAGGTTTTGATTAACCTACAACAGGAATCAAGTGGTTTTTTGCTAATCGGGTCATGAAACCCAACCCAAAAGCTCGGTTGCAGCAACTGGGTTCAACTTGCAGAAGCTTGATACTGCAAGGAAGATTAGTGATTCCAGTCTGATCCTACTGTCTTTCACTCTTACATGTGGTCCAGTATGGAGGAGACCAACCCAAAAATCAAGTACTCGTGCAAACACACAATCTAGATGGCAATTTTAACAACAATGATCTATACCAAAGGTTTACCTTTAGCAACTCTTACCTAATTCCTTGATTCATCTTTTGGGTTAATCCTAGAGAGTAGAGAAAATCAGAAAACTGTTTGTTTAATGGACCCTTGTGAGTTACCAAGCAATTACTGCATATAATATCGACAACCAATGCAGCAATAAGCAATACATAACAAAATTTTAGTTTGATGCCTAACAAAAAATTTAATCAATACAACATAAAATGATGTTTCATGCCGAATCTATGTTTGGAAGTTTTTGAGTAAGTGCTACTTCCTTTTCTTTGGATGTTTGAGTGAACAAAGGAGGGGAACTTTTCCGTCCCCTTGTTCGAGAGCCAAAGGATAAGGTACAATGAAGGAATAAGATAATTAAGCTAAAGATGAAGTATCAAGAAGAAATAAGTTATAAAACTCAAAATCCCAATATACTCCCCTTTGTTGCAATCTTATTCGTAAGACTAATAGTACATAAGTAATTTAATAAATCATTATTTGGGATCACTTTTTACATGCAAATTTATTTTGGAATGATGTGGCAAACATGGGAATACGTCATTCCAATATAACAATTCCCAAAAATTATAAAACACTTCACAAACCAAATGACCCAAAAATATACATATATAAAAAAGAATACAAATACATAGAGGTCAGGCTCTTGTATAGCAAAGTAAGAAGTAGGCAAACAGAAAAATAATAAAGCATGGTAAAAAGGAATTACTTAGTGGATAATTTTGAGATTCAATTCAATTAGACTCCAGCACAACTTGTGTGTACTTTTTACCTTATGTAATGTTTAAATAGATGAGACTATAGTGCATTTTTTAAGTTATGATGCCCCTAAACAAACAGAGACCTTATGTAACTTACTAATAAAAAGATAGTCAGATCATAATTCAAAAATTAGAGTAAGTAAAACCTGGATACTTGATTCAGCAAGCTCAATGAGATGACAATTCTGATAACTTCTGCACCAACCAAAGAAGAAGTAAGTTACAGCAAAGCCATGGATTCTCAAAATAATCTGTTCGGACCAAAAACTTATAAGTAATGCTCAAACAACATTATGTCAGTACACTAGGTGAGACATCAAAAAACTCTACAGTCTCCACCATCACAATTGACATTTCAGGTATAACATAACATGCCAGGATTGATGAATAGTGTCAGTCAATAAAGTTGCCAAATATTATTTCTATTTTCTTGTAGTCAATTCAAGGCCCAATCATGAAAACAAACAATTGTCTATGACTAAGAAGGATAATACCACTCATTGTGTGACATAATTTATACAAATCTTAATGAAGGGTGATTGGTGCACAGGTACTTTCTAAGAGAATGACCCGATTGGACAGTAATTCCTGAGATTTCAAATACCAAGTTTAATTATACAATAAAAATGGTTCAACCATAACAGAATGCCAAGTGTAGAAATCTTAGATTCCTCTATTTCCAATTTTCCATGAGGTTAGCACCCGAAACTTAAGCATCCAAGATTCCAGCATATCTCATAGAATAGTGTGAAAATACCAGCATACAACTGATGCGCTTGGCTCATAGTCATAGGCAAAAGGGTTTTTCCTGATTTCTTTTAGAACAAGTCACAACTAGTTTCATCTTGCAGCCACTCCATTCAACACGCATGGCACAACAACTTGCTAAGACAATAAACATATAGACAAGTGTTGAGATTTTGAAATGCTACCTCCGGTAATAGGTGACAAAACTATGGTTGATTTTTTCTGCATTGTTGCCGTTCCCCTAAAATGCATTGCACACACTCATCAGAACCCAGCAATTCACTAGCCCGGCAATTGGTCCCTCCGAAATTCCAACCATTCAGACACATAGAACCCATTTGACTCATCAACCACAAGTTCCTCTCACTGTCAGGCACCAATGCCCAACCAATCAATCTCACAGCATCCTTGGAATTCAAATTCAAAACCCCTTTCCAAACCTTAATCCGCGCATCCCTAAAGGGAAGCAAACACTTATCCCTGGCGAAGCCAACACACTTCTCCTTCGCCGCGGCGAAACACTCCGCCATCTCACGCGCTTCACAAAGTTCTCTCTCCTTCAGATCGGAGAGTTTGGGACCCACCACAGCCTTCCACCAAGGAGGCTTACACTTTCTGGAAGCGCTAACAGCGCAACCGATCCTCGCACCATCCTCACACTGTGCAACGATTTTGCGCTCGCAGACTATGAATGAAGAAGCCCAAGCTCGCGAATCTCTGAAGGCCAGAACGTAGGGACCCGCCGATGGGTCGTCGGAAGGACCCGCCGGTAACGGTCCTCGGAGTAAGGAAATGGGGCGGTCGAATTTGATTACGGTGGAAGAAGGTGAGTAGTCGTCGAGATTGTTCGGTGCGGATGCATCCATCGCCATTGCTAGGGTTAGGGTTTTGGTTGATGTAAAAACTCGAAAATGAAATGAGTGCTGAGCAGAGAAGCATAATTGAAAAAGTGAAAATGAACCGGTAGAAAATTTAGCGATTGATCAGGAAGTTCAATGGGTTCAACCGTGATAACGCCTTCGCACGGTGGCCGCCGCTGCTGATAACTCTTGATTCTCGGAACCGTCGTGGCGTCAACAGAAAAAAAAAAAAAAGATAAAAGCGGCGCCAAGCAGAGAGTAAAAACTAAAATCGAAGTTTATCATAAAAATATGTAATTTAAAATATTGAATGAAATTAATATATTTTTAGCCTTAATTATATTTTTTTATTTCTATTGAAATAGCATATTTTAGAATTATTCATAAAAAATTTATTAGAATTTGACCAAAAATATTTTTAAAATATTTAAAATATGTTTTTCCGTTAAATTTTTGGTTAAATAATAAACGTATTCATTATTTTATCATATTATTTTTAATATTTTTAAAAAATTTGTTATTAATAATTAATAATTAATTTAAATATTTTTTAAGTCTCTATTTTTTTTATCTTTTCTTTTATATATAAAATAAAATAAAAAAGTTATCAAAAAATAATATTTTGAAAGGTGGAAATTTTTCAAAATTTGTTAGTAATAGTTTTTGGCCAAATTTTTTTTTATTTTTTAAAAACTGCTGATGGTGATTTTTTATTTTTATAATTTTTAAAAAAATTTGCTAATGACAATTTTTAAAATTAGATAATTTTTATTGTTAAAGAATTACTATCTTTTTAACCGGCTGTTCTTTTTTGTCAACGTTACTAAAGACCTATGAGTTAGTCTACCCTACTAATGTATTGTATAGTAGAGTATAGTATAGTAGACAGCGAGTTAGCTAAGACGCTTAGGCTAATAGATAAGAGAGCGTTAATGCATAGGTTACAAAGTCACTTAGCTCGATGTTAGGAGAGTCAAGGGGAAGGCCATACCTACATAGAAGAACCACTATTCACTTACTTTCTAAAGTCTAACCTTTAGCTTTCCTACTGAAAAACGGTGGGAAGCATTTTATTCTCCTCTTTTATACTTCTTCTCAAGAGTGTCTCTACCAACATAGATTGGGTTAGGTACATAAAAAAATTATCTACGTTAATTTTTAAATTTTATATTTTCATAATTTTTTCAAAAATATTATATATATATATATATTTCAAATTTTATATTTAAAAAATTAATCCATT
Organism: Abrus precatorius; assembly: GCF_003935025.1. Classification (NCBI taxonomy): domain Eukaryota; kingdom Viridiplantae; phylum Streptophyta; class Magnoliopsida; order Fabales; family Fabaceae; genus Abrus; species Abrus precatorius. The sequence continues at coordinate 8,515,512 of NW_020874373.1, read as the reverse complement.
TCTTTCTTTTTTTTCACTCTAAATAACAATTTCAATCCATTTGTTATTGAGGCCATTAGGGCCATATAAAAAATTCAGATAATTAATATAACTAAATATTTAATTTTAAAATTCAGGTAATTAATACAACTGAATATTTAATATCCATTTAACCTTTTATCAAGTTTGTATTATAATGCAAAAGTAATGGAATTTCAATTAAAGTTATGAGATTTCAGTTATGCATAACACAACAAATATTTCTACTTTCTTCTCCCTTTCTTTTAATTTCAAATTCTTACATTTGTTCTTCTTTAAAAAAAATGTCATATTTAAAATTAATTTTAACACAAACTAAATTTAAACCAAAAAATTTAAAACATTTAAAATTAAATCTATATAATTAATTTTAAAATAAATTTTGATTAATTTTATGACAAGACGGTTCACAAGGAAACTTAAGCTTTCCATTTTCAAATTTCTTCCTCGTTTACTCTCTTTTTTTTTTAAAAAAATATATCTATAATGTGAAGGGGCTTGACCTTTATGTCACTTTGGATGGTAGAAGGGCTTAATCTTCACTATTTCTCCTTTTCAAAACATTCATTCCTCTTTCTCTTTCTCTTACAAAGCCTTCATACGCTCTCCTCCACCATCCTCCCCCACCACAAGCAAGTAAGCATCTTTGCCACCAAGGGTTATGCTCGGTCCTCTAGCCTCTCTAGCATCTGCACCACCACTCCCAACTCCAATGCCACCACATCAGTGGCCTTGCTGATGCTATGCTTGATAGCGTTCCACTCGTGGCTATCACTAGCCAAGTCCCTTCATTCTCAATCTCATACCAATTCCAAATTCTTTTCTTCACCTCATTGCATAGCTTTTTCAAAAAAAAAAAAAAAAAAACTCACCTAAAGGTTTAGGTAGCTCATTTCCTTCTAAGAAGTCAGATATCCTTCCTATATTCTAATTAAATAGAGTTTTAAACATAGTCGACCAGTTTGAATTGGGTGGGTGGAGCCTCTCCTCTCAGCCTCTCCCTTCCCTCCTACTCTTCCTTTTTAGTCCCCCTCCTGCTTCCCACTCCCAGCTCCCCTCCCTCACCTCCCTCTCACTCTTCCCACAATCTCAGCCCCCTTCCTCCCACTATGAATCCTTCTACAAATGAAGAAAATTGCACGTAGAAATGCATGTGCATGTATTATCTTTTATAGCTTCCTTAGAAGTTGGGAAAGGAGATTGTGAGGCCAAAGGTGGGGGCAGGTGAGGGATGGGGCTAGGAGTGGGGCATGGGAGGGAAGGGATAGGCTGAGAAGGAGGGAGCTGGAGAGTTGGGAATGGGAGGGACGGCTTAAGAGAGAAGAGTTAGGAACTGAGTTGGAAAGAGACATTTGCTTAAGCAATTTTATCATTTGAACGAAAATGAAACTGGATGTCTATTTTTTTGCTACGAGGAGATTTGAATCCCTAACCTTTGATTGTTCCATCATACAGGATCGAGGCCACCAGCAGCAATACAAAAAAATAACCAAGCTAATAAAGTCCAAAAAATATTTTGGATTAATCATTAATTCTTTAAATTAATATAAATATTTGTTTAAGGACTTGAACATTAATTTTAGAAAAAAAAACATAAAAAATAATTACATGCTAATGATGAATTATACTTTTATTATTCAGCTCATCACTTATTAATGATAATTGATGATAGATGACAAAAACTAATTCTAAATATTTTGAAAATATGAAATATTAGATTCTAACATTTTTTAAGTTCTAAATTCAGAAGTGACTACTTTTATGGGATTAAAAATATAATTATATATTAAATATTTTTTGTCTCTGTAAATATTAAATATTTTGTAATAAGTTCTTATAATATTTTTTTAGGATTTAGTCACTGAAAACTTAAGAAGTTAGGATTTAATCCATACTATTAACTTTCTTTTGTTAAATATGCTGGTTGATGGAAAGTTAACTCACGAATCTCACATGACATGATATGTCATTTAATTTTATAATATTATATTATTTAAGATTAATATTTATAAATAAGTCTTTAAACATATTTTTAATATTTGAAAAAAAGTTCTTAAACTAAAATCCTTTTCCCTCCCCTTCTAGTGCCTCACTTTTTAAGCCCTTGACTCACTCACACCCCTCCCCTTCCCTTTCTCCTTCCTCTTTCTCACTCTACATTCTCACATATACTAAACTTTATAATACCAACTATTCTCAAATCACTTGTACAAACTTCTTTTACTATTTTTCGTCAATCAAAATCTAGAGACATATAAACATGCAGACATAACAATTAACAGAAAATTCATATCAAAGCTTAAGTGTGGGGTTGGGGGTAAGGGAGTGAGGTGGGGTTGGGAGAAAGAAATGGAGAATAGGGTGGGAGAGGGGGAAGGAATGTGATTAGGGGTGTGAGGCAAGGGAACAGGAAAGGTTATGATTAAGGGAGAGGAGTTACAAGAAGGAGTAAGGTAGAGGACTTTTTTTACAAATATAAAAGATGTAGTGGATCGAGGTATGTTCATTCTTACAAACATTTTCAAATAAAGAAGATTGACTTATTTATGTGGATAAGGTTAGAAATTTATTTTTATGATAATATAAATATATAATTTTCATTGTTTCAGATTCTTATATACATGAAAATTATTTTTAAATTATTTATTTTTCATTGACTTTAATTACATTGTTTTGATATTTGTATATTTAAAAAAGAAAATTATTTAAATAAAAAAAGAATGTTACACCTACTAACAATGTAATTAATTACTTGTAAATTTTGAACACTTAATACTAATTTATGTAAAATGTAATGTGTGTTTGACATTTAGGCCTATGGTTAGAGTTATTTATGGTTAATAAATACTCTAACTAAACCTTTTTTATTATTTTAAAAATATATTCTATTACTCTATAAGTTTGTACCATTAAAAACTTAAAATCAGAAGATTATAATTAAATATAAAGAAGACTTCTTTTCGTGGCTCATATTTAGCTTCTCATACACAAAATTTCACATTTCATAATGATTAAACTTGATACAATCCATTATATCTACAACAAACAAGTGAATATTACTGTTTATTTAAATATGATATATATTAATATTTTAAATTTATATATAATTTGTGTTTACAGTACATATTCATCGCATACTCTATGAATAAAAATTCGCCGGCACCTACCTCAGCATTTACATGGATATTTTGCATAACTGATATATGTTAGTTTAATAGATACTTGCGAGTTTTTATGCTTTTTTGTTAAAAACATAAAATTATAAAAAAAAAATATCTAAACTATTCACGTAACACTAAATTAGAAATTAAACGTAATACTATAAGTACAATTAAAATTACTAAGATTAGAGTTAAGTTAATTTTTATTTATATATAATGAATAATTTTATAATTTCATACATAAATAAATACTTATGAGCATAAGTATTTCACTACCCAAAATTTATCCGTTTAATTAATAAGTACTATAAAATTTGTTTACTATACATGTTAATGCCCCGTTTAAAAATTCAAACTCAATCTAATACATGTGTCATCTGCCGTTACCCTTAAGTGCAGATTTTTTCATCGTTTTAAAACATTGAGGGTTTAAATCTAATAAAGAAAAAGATAGAACATTAACCACGAGTGATTTATTCACTTAAAAAAAAATTAAAATTAACTAGTACATGGTTTTAGAGTGTGTGGATTAGATTACTTTAGTGCATTATATTAAAAAACTTAAAAATATTATTTATTTTTGTTTGATGAAATTTTAAAAATTACTTTATAACTTTGATTTTTTTATAAAAATAATTATTTAAGATAACTAAATTTTTAAAATTTGTGACTAAAAGTTATTAACTTGTTTTTTTAATTAATTTTTATTTTTTTATCTGTTGAAATTAATTATTCAAAATATAAAATTAACTATTGTATATAATTTTATGTATTTTTTAAATTTTATTATAAAAACATTATTTTATTAATTGAAACATAACAAATTATTTTATAATAATATTTTACCTAACATATTCAAACATAACATTTTTTATATAATTAATTATCAATCTAACAATCAATTGTCAAAGTAACATGCATTTTTCTGCTCAACTAATTACAATTGAATACAAAAAATCATAGGAATTAAAATATACTTTAATATTTTATCTTTTCTCTCCATGATAATAATGTGCAAGTACTTCATCAAGCAAATTTAATTTGCCAAATTTGAACCATTAAATCGTATTGAATAACATTTTAATAAGGCGAAAAACAAAACAAAAATGTGTCTGCGTAAAGCTCCACTTTAAGTTTAAAATAATGATTTTAATTTAATTAAAATGGCTAAATCATAGAGGGCCGTTGCCAAGTTTGTATAAGAAATTAACTTATTAACAACATTCGTTATACAAAGAAATACAAGTAATTACAGCAAATGTTAATGCCCCCATTTTGTCTGGTTTCAAATGATATAATTATTTTTATCAACAAATGATATCATTTCAAAATCATTATCCTTGTAAATTCTTCATAGCTAACTTGACCATCCCCATCCAAATCTGCTTCTCTGATCATTTGTTCAGCCTCTTCATCTGTTATCCTTTCCCCCAAATTCATCATCACTTGTCTTAGCTGTAAAACAACAAAAAGCAACTCTTTGTAATAAATGATTGAATGGAAGACTGAAATTAAGAATTAATTTATTTTTAATAAAAAAGTATTGAATAAATGTTTAAATAAATTGATTATCCAAACACATCTTTAGTCATTTAATATTTTTAAGTTAATTTATCAAATAATTCTAATTCAATCACTTGCTTATAAGATTACAAGTATTCAATCATAAATATAATCGTTCAACTAATGGGCCATGGAAAATTACAATGCTCTTCACACAGGCAATTGACTGAAACAAAACAAGGTTTTTCCTATGCAAGAATTCCAATACATGTAAACTGAAAAGTACAGAAATGACGATTAATCTAAACAACGTGTTTACCTCAACGGCTGATATGTATCCATTTTGATCTCTGTCAAATACTTTGAATGCTTCTTTCAGTTCCTCAGCTAGATTTTCCTATCAATTTTTACAATAATATTATTAATATCAAACAGCTAAAACCTTTAACTATCTGCTGTATGCTATGATCAGTTATGTATCTTACCTTCATTTTTAAAGCCATAATATTCAAGAACTCTTCAAAATCTATACTCCCATTCCCATCAATGTCGACTTCACTAATCATATTTTGGATTTCTTCTTTAGTTGGATTCCCATCTAATGATCGGATAATAGTTGCTATTTCGTCCACAGTAATGAATCCTAGACATCACCAACAAGTCAAAAACCAGTTTAAAAAACACTTTTTTACGTAAAATGAAAGTGAAAAAAATGAAGGAGCCAAAACACACTCACCATCAGAGTCCTTGTCGATGAGGCAAAAAGCTTCCTGAAATTCAGCAATTTGATATTCTGGGAATGTATTTGCCATTTGGTGTTATGCTCTGTCAAATGAAATGGGTAGCAGAAATTTTCTGAAAATTGCTTGTTGCCCAATGAAGCGGTGAAAGAGAAAAATTGATGAGGCAATGAGCAATGTGTTACAGTACAATATTCATTTTAGCTGGCTTCATTTCGCTTATATAGATGTGTCATGTGATATTTGCCCAATCTTTGTTCAAATAGTCAAAGACGATCGAGGGAGAAAAACCCAATTCAAAACAAGAACGGTTCCAAAATTGCGTCACATCTATTAATTACGAGAATTTTCAACTCAGACCTTACATTTGGTCCCAATCATTCATTCTCAAAGTCAATGAAAACGCGACTGGTTTTTTTCCAAGCAAATGTTAATGGACAACATAGAAAAAGTGGCCAAGGAAGGAACTGTGCACGCGGTAGCCTCGTAATGAAGTTAACAAATTCTAATTATTCTATATTGAAAATTCTGATTATTATTAGCTTTTAATGTAAACTGTACTAAGCGTGTTGAATGTCAAATGAATTTGTTAAGCTTGATTCGGCTCCCTAATTTCCATAACAACGCCTTGTAATTACTCTTAGTTGTTATTATATTAAATTAAACAAGCTTGTGGTCATTAACAATAATAAACGAAAAAGCTTTTCGTCCTTATAAAAATTTTATATTTAAAAACATTTTTTATAAAATATTTTCATTTTTTTTAAATTCCCGTCCTTATAAAAAAACATAAAAAAATTATTAAGATTTAGTTTGTAATAAATTAAGTGATTTATTATTATCTGTCTATTAAGTATAGGAGTAGTTAATAAAATTTTAATTCAATGCTACTTGTGTTAGATATGTTATGTAGATCTTTTATTCTGGTCAATACACACGTTTAAAATAATTTTAAATGAAAACTTTAATAAAAGTTATTGTGCTTGAAATTTCTCCCTAAAATTGTTATAGATTAGTCCATATCATTAACCTAAAAAAATTAGAATGTAGGTATTAGTTCCCTTTCTCTTTTAAAAAATTTAAATTACTTTTTTAATTTTAAAAAAATATTTCTTAAACTTAGTTTTATTTAACACAATAAGATTAATAATTAAAAATTTATTTATTTTAAATTGCTTAAATTTAAAAATATTTGTAGATGTATTTCAAATTTTATATGAATTTAATAATAACTGTACAATGAAGAAAAAATGCACTAGTTAATATGAAAGGTACATAGTTATTCTACTTTGCGATGAATAATGGGATAAAATTATAGAAAATGCTAGGATAAATAGTTAAATAATTAAAAATAAAAACATTCTATTCAAAATATTAAAAATTTCTATTTTTGTGTTTTTTAATGTATTTTAACATGATTTCTAATAAAAATTTATTATTTTTGATTTTGTTACTCAAGTTGAATTTAAACATCTATAAATAATTATGCTTTTATTAAAAGAATATATATATATATATATAATATTTATTAAATAGTTATTTTTAGTTGTTTATCTTGAATCTTAAAGGTTAAAATTACTATTTTATATAATTTATTAATTCATTAATCAATAACCAAATAAGACCAAAATTATACTATATTTCGTGTGAAATTTAATTTTGGCATTAGTTTCAGCCATTAATATTTGGATTGCATCTCCCTGAAGATGCACGAGAGCCACAGCCTTTTTATTGGCCCGAAGACAAACAGGATAAGAGAGAGAGAGAAAGATACAGAATAGAGAGCAGACAAATTGGGCCGGTGTGGACAGCCCAAACGTTGTTTGACTTAGCCCAAGAAGATTGTGCTTCCTCTAACTTTCTCCCAAGCGCTCGAAGTATACCATCCTTCGTTATTGTTAGTGTGGCAGAGCTGTCGCCTCCATTCATAACTGCATGGTGAGATTCTCTCTCTCTCTCTCTCTCACACATTCTCGGTCTCTATCTCTGTCTTTTTTATTTAGGTTTTTGTATATTGCATTGCCAGGAACTTGAGTTTAATTACACATTGAATGGATACTTAGGGTTTAGGGTTTTGTAGCATTGCATCTGCCAAAACTGATATTGGGAAGCTCTCTAGCTCCGTGTATCATAGTGGAGTGATTTTGCTGGATATGTAGTAATGATAGTAAACAATTGGTTATTGGGACAACAGTTTCTACTTTGTGTTTATACACTTGAAACTGTTCTGATAATTCCTTGCGTTTGATGCACGACAATGGCTCTCTGTTTTTATAGAGGAACACTGGTATGGAATGAGCTTCGTGACTCGCCTTGGAACGTTGCTGCTGATTCTTGATTGTTTTCTTACTCTAATTTACATCTGAACTTTCTTCTGAGCGAAGTGATGGGTCTGGAAAAGGATCCTCGTATATTTTTAGATGTCTCAATTGATGGGGACCCTGTGGAAAGGATTTTTATTCAGGTAAGAAGCAAAGAAGAAAAATTCTGATTTAGTTTTGAAATGATATTTGAAGTTTTCCTCAGCATCCTATGTTGGTATGAATGTGCTCTTTTGAAATGGTGCAGCTTTTTGCCAGTATAGTTCCTAAAACAGCAGAAAATTTTCGGGCACTTTGTACAGGTACTTTAGATTGTTCAAATAACTGTCTGCTACCATAATTCTCATTTTTTAATAGTTTGGTTGTTGCTTGGGGAGCATGCACTTACTATGTGTATTGGGTAATGTGAGACTGTGGAGCTTCGTGTTGACCAAGAATATTTAGTTCATCAGTAAGGTAGAGACTAGGTTTATTGAGGGTTAGGAGGTTGTCTGCCTCGTGGATCAATTACCCTGTCTTGCTCAACTTATGGATATGTGGGAAGTGGGAGAGAATACTCAAACTTAAATATTTATGTGAACATGAGATACGTTTTTTGGTTGAATTATTGTCCCTCGAATTCAATTTATAGTCCTTTTGTCATTTGACTGACGTGAAGCACACATTCCTAATTCATCTGAAATGGTTTATATTGTACAGGGTAATCCTTGATTGAGAATTAGAAAAGAAAATGAAATATAGGCTTTACACTGGTTTTGGTATTTTATATATTTCCCAAGTTCACTGTTCCACATTAATGTTGAAGAAATAATCCTGCTCATTTTAAGTTTAATCTGCGGAAAAGTTGGGGGTGAAAGAACCAATGCTGTGTCAAAATCTTTATACATAATACCTTCATAGATCTTGTTTTTGTTGTTTCTTTATCAAGTTAAATATAATATTTTAGACGGTTTGTGTAAATGAGATACTAGTCGTATGTAATTCACCTATGGCAATACAGTTTACATGCAGTTCATGTGAATATCTTCTACCCTAAAAGTGTTAAATGATGTATATTCTGTAAATAATGCTGATTTTTTTTGCTTAAAAACTATTAAATGTGACTCTTGAAGTGATGGTATGCTTTCCTAGTCATTGATTCTTTAAACTTCACACTGTGCTTTTACGGTAATTGTTTGTAGGTGAGAAGGGCATTGGAGAATCGACTAGGAAACCTTTGCATTATAAAGGAACATGCTTTCATCGTATAATTAAAGGTTTTATGGCTCAAGTAAGTTTCCCTTCATGGTTATTCTATTCATGATTGTCATAAAGGGTGACCCAGTGATCCCACCTTGTGGGGTTTGAGGAAGGGTAGATGTGTACAGCCTTACCCACAAATGTGCAAGATTTGAACTCATGACCTTCCAAGTCATAAGCTAATTAGTAATTATGTAGGAGGGAATTTTTTATCTTGCATGTGAGTACTATGTCTAGGTGGGCAATTACCCAGTTGCACACTTAAAATATTAATATCTGTTTGTAAAGTTTTGCAGTAGTGAGGGTATTGACAGAATTTTTGGAGTATGCCATTTCTTTTGCTCTATTTCTGTAAAACATATTCAGTGTTTTATATAATTCATTTGTTTCAATTTACAATAATTCACCAATTTTTGTTCGTGTCCCAACAGGGTGGTGATTTTTCAAGGGGCAATGGTATGTGTTTTTGTTTCTGTTGGTTCTCAATTTGATCTGTAGTTCCTTTTTTGACTTCTCTAAGGAACAATCTCTGACTGTTTTACAGGCACAGGCGGGGAAAGTATTTATGGAGGAAAGTTTGCAGGTAAGTTTACATTTTATGAGGGAAGGGGTTTTATATATTTTACATGTAAGAAAAAAGACACAAAGTTTACTTACACATAGTTGACTGCTTTCATGATTAATCATTTGACTTTATGTGCAACTACTCCTTATTTGCAGATGAAAATTTCAAACTAACACATGATGGACCTGGCGTTCTTTCAATGGCTAATAGTGGTCCTAACACAAATGGATCTCAGTTCTTTATTACATTCAAGCGCCAACCTCATCTTGATGGGTATACAAGCTTTGAATGTTTTAGTTCAACTAATTTGATGTGCTTCAATCATATTGCACACCATTGTGACCATGCAATCTGCATTTTCTTTGTTAAGGTGGTGGGTTTTTTATCATAGTGTTTCACCCAATGTTGCAGGAAACATGTTGTTTTTGGAAAAGTTATCAAGGGAATCGACATTCTGAAGAAAATTGAGCAGGTGGGAACTTCTGATGGGAAACCCACCCAGCCAGTTAAAATTATTGATTGTGGTGAAGTCTCTGAAACAAAAGTTCAGCATACTGTTGAGAAGGAGAAAGGTACTTATGATTCAGATAGATATTGATGAATATATTGTAATCTTCATGTTGCTAAATGTAATTGCTTGTAATGTATATGAACTGCTCTCATTTTAGGGAAAAAGAGAAAGTCAAGGAAATCCCTAACTTCTGATGATAGTTCTGACAAAAAATCAAGGGGGAAAAGAAAAAAATCTTCCAAAGACTCAAGGAAGAGAAGGAGGAGATACTCATCATCTGATAGTGATAATGGTAGTGATAGTTACTCCTCAGATTCTGAATCAGATTCAGATTCGGATTCTGAATCAGATTCATCATATTCTGATTCCAGTTCCTCTGGTTATGGGAAACACCAGAAGAGTAGGAGGAATAGGCACAAGCATGAGAAGAAGAGGAAAAATGGACGAAAGCTGAGAAGGAGAAGCCAGCACAGTAAAAGTAGAAGACCAAGACACAAGTCCAGACGGTCTGATTATACCCTACCTTTAACTTGGTTTTTTTTCCCCTGTAATTTTCTGTAATACTTCCTTCCTCTGTAAGAATTTGCTTGGTCCTGCTTTAATTGAGTTACTTTCCTTTTTTTCAGGAGTTCAGATGATTCAAGTGATACAGAAAGTGATAGTTATAGTGATAGTAGTTCTGGTGATGAAAAAATTGAACGCCGTGCCTCTGGTCGTAAAACACGTGTTGACTATAAAGCACAAAGAAATCTAGGTATGCTGTTAATATAATTCTTATGATATGTCCTGCACCCTCTCATCGCTCCCTCTTTGTCAACAAATACTCTTAATGTGGTATGTGGGGGAGTAGGAGTATATTTGTGAATATGGTTATATTGATATTGCTGTCCAAGTTAATACTTGCTGATGCTACAGATGCAGGAAAGCAATCTTCTAGCCTTCCTCAACGAAGTCCGGCTATTCCAGAACAAAAGTTGGAGGATCCCAAGGTTAGAAGAACTGTGGACAAGCAATCACATGAAGAAGGTGAATTATCTCCAGAAAATGGAGCATTTCTGAATAATGGGCATGATACTCGAGCTGAATTTAGTAAACCTGCTAAGCAACATGCTAATTCCGATGATTCAAATCACAATAGGTTTTCCCTCTTGCTTTCTTAGCATCCATTTATTATCTTATGATATAAATTTTGATTCCTAAGCAACATCCTGGGATTTGATTACATCTCAACTTGTGCTAAGTTTGTGTGGTATCTGATTTATCCAGAGGTGGAAGTCCTGGGAGAAGTCCTGCTAGGAGTCCAACTAGGGATTCTACGGGGCTAAACCATGGACGTGCTTTGTTGTTGGCTAGTCCTGGTCAAAAGGCATCTGAACCTGCTGCCCCCAAACATAGTCAGCGATTTTCAAAGAGTCCTTCACCAAATGGCATGCCTAAGCGTATTAAAAAGGGCCGTGGCTTTACTGAGCGCTATGCATTTGCACGCAGATATCGAACTCCATCTCCAGAGCGATCTCCTCATACATATCGCTATGGTGATAGAAATATAAGAAGAAACTTTGACAGGTATGCTAATTGTCTACATGATTTTGTTAAACTGGAATATCTAAAGAATTGTTGGATATTGTTTTGACTTGTTACACGTGTGTTTGAAGAAACACTAGCTATAGAAGTTATTCTGAACGCTCACCACCCAGACGTTACCGAAGCCCACCAGCGGGCAGGAACCGTCCAAGGTTTGTCCTCCCTCATTTGTTTGAATCTGTTATGTGGTTAGATCTTCCTAATAATTCCTTCCATGCATAAATTGAGCATTTCCTTAATTCTATATAACTTGATATTTGCTCAAGTCAGTCCACATGCTGTGGCATGATAAATATTTCGTGTAAATAAATTTCCTTTGAATTGAAACTGCATTTTTTTTGTGCGCTTTTAGTTACCTTTGCCATTGTCTCATTTTACTTTGTAATTTTCATTCTAATACAATTAAGGGGCCATTTGTCTAAGGTTTATGTTAAGTGATTCTGTAATATAGTACATTTCTTTTAATTGAGAAAACACCTTTTCTTCAAAAAAGAAATTTAAAATAAACTAAAGCAAATGAACCCTAATTAATACACATACCACATTGTGTTTGTTTCGCAGAAATTTTTTAGTACCAAAAATTGAAAAGAAAATACACATGCGAGCTTAATTTCTTATCCTTGTATGTTTAGATACCAAGGCAGAAGAAGTCGGAGTAGGAGCATCTCCCGCAGTCCAGTGCGTGGCCGTATTAGGGACCGTGGCCGTAGCCGGAGTCCAATACGCAGTCTTAGCCCAGAAGACAGGCGGCCTCCCATTAGTGACAGATTAAAATCCCGACTTGGTCCCCGAAGTGATCAACGATCGGCAGACAGGGGTAGGTCAAAGTCCCATTCTAGGAGCAATGGCTCTTCTCGCTCCAGATCCCCTGATGCCACCCCACCAAAGCGATATGATAAAAGGACTTCTGTATCTCGAAGCAGGTCTAGATCTAGCTCTTCATCTGGACAAAAGGGTTTAGTTTCTTATGGAGATGCTAGTCCTGATTCTGGGCCCAGGTAGGTATTACGATGACTGGAAGCAAGACTCAATTTTCAATTGAAGCTGAAATTGCTATGCCTTCTATGACGAGTCTCAACAGGAGTTATGGTGGGCATCCATATATCCTTTGTGGAGTTCCTATGTTGATCCCGAATTCGGAGCCAGTTAAATATTGTGCATTAGCTTAAAAACGAGCATTCTATCATGTTAGCTCAACAAAGAGGTTATTGGTGCCAAAACCTGAATGATGCGCCTTAAATTGGATCTGATGTGTTTTGTCTCTATTATTTTTCGTAATACATTTTTTTTTTGTTAACAGCATTTTTACATTGAAATTCATCATTCCTGCTCAAATTAAAGAAAAGCTAGAACATTCTCGGCTTCAAAGTACCACATACCAATCATCGTGTGAGCTATATTCTATACAAGAGTAACAGTATTGAAATTGTAGGTTTTTCAAGCTAAGGAGGGAAATCACTTATTATCAATCATTTTTATTTTATTCAAATCTATTGGATCAGGTAGAATGCCAATTATCCTTGCGTGACCACTTCTATCATTATTCTCCCACAAGTCCGAATCCCTTTGAATTTATTTTGTTCTAAAGTTAGATGGCCGGCGATACTAATCCCTTTGCTAATCAGTGCCCAATTAATTTCTCCTCACAATCATTAATTTTTTTCGTCTACTCAGATTAAATTTCTTGGTCTTGATATCTGAGTTATTACGGATGCCTCAAGCTGACGCAAATTATATCTACTTATCCTGTCTTCGGCAACCGCTTGGAATGAGCGATTCGGAGAAAAATGGGAAGGGAGAAATTCAGGTAGTCATAAAATAATTTTGAAAATGAATGGAAATGATTAAAAGTTTACCTGATTATATCTCATTTTATTTCATTTATTGTGAAAAATGTAAATGATAAAATATTTTTTTCAAACTAAAAAAATTACTTTCTTTTTTCTCTCTAAACATGGTGAATTATTGGGTGAACATTACAAGCCTGAATTTTTGTATAATGTACTGAAGAAAAATGGCCTTCCCTAACAGGTTAAGCTAGTTTCAAAAATTGCTTGACAGTCCTTATACCAATTTACATAAAGCTATAATATGATTCTTAGGGTAGGCCCCACTGTCGTTTTTGTCAAACCAATTGTCAATGTTTAACAAGTAGTCTACAAACTTTATAATATTTAACAGGTTCAAAAGTTGAAATGACGGAGATAATTAAAATTACATCAGGTACAAGCCCTTCCTTCAGGCTAATAGTGCCACAAGTTTATGGTTTGCATTTTTGCTAGAGAGTAAGATAACTGGAACCTGGTTTTTATTACTAGCAGCCTCTTGTCCCCCCTAATTAGAACCAAATTCATGATCTTCCTTATTGATTGAAAGTAAAGGAAACAATTTCCAGGCACAAAAATATCCTTGAGTTGCTTCGTAGTACAATTGATTTGCACAGATAACAACAAACAACAACAACTTACAGGTGATTTGCAAAGATAAATTACCAAAAGTTTCGTTAGACAATCGGCGAATTTGCATGGAATCTTAATTTTATTTTGATCGAATTATTCAACTTAGTTCATACTAGATTTTAATTTAAAAAAGAGAGCACTTTAACTTACATTATGCATAGGTTCTATTTCCTGGTAAACCCAAAAATAAATTACAAGTCTAAGTGGATGTCTGGATCAACCTAGAAAAAACTTTCAATAGAAAGTTTTATCATCTTAGAAAAAAACGGTTATTTGTTTACACACACCTAAAAAAGCTATACTCAAACATGCTCTTAAGTCTTAATTTTGTTAACTTGTGGCTGTTTGAGAGAGAAGCAAGAAATCGAAAGCACGAAAAGAACCTGCCCTGAACTATGAATTTCTTTCCTCTGTGATCATAGTTGCACGACCAGGGTGTCCTGCTAGATAGTAATTTGTCAAGATTAACCCTTTATGTACTCATTATGTCTGCTAGAACACAGCTTTCCTAAGTAGCTTTTTTGTACCTTAAATGCTCTCAAAACAAAGATATTTTGGACTTTACAGACTACAAATCTCAATTTTCAGGCATTTTTATTTAAATATTGTTAATTAAAAAACGATTTATCAAATTAGGGTATATTTGAAACAAATTACCTGTCTAGGGTGGAGGTGCCAACGTGACAAAAACGTTTCGCAAAAAGTGCTGGCAAAATTAAATTTTTTTAATAAATTTCACCAACAGAATAGCAAAATTAATTAAAAAGCGACACATGTCATGCTGTGGTAAATTTCGTAAAAGTAATGGCAAAATTATTTTATATTTTTGCCACAATTTTAACGAAACAGCGAGCCCTACCAGGTTTCATATCTGGGGTATAATTAGCAAAACCAATGTAGAAATTCTTTGTCATTTTCGCCACAAGATTAGCAAAACAGGGGGCACCACGTGTCAAAATCTAGAAATATTTTTGCAATAGTAATGGCAAAATTATTTGATAATTTCATCATAAAATTAGAAAAACAGAGGGGGGAATTTTGCACTTTTGGTGGCAAAATTTTTTTCTACTTACCAAATCCGCAAATGATTTGGCGAAACCTGATTTATATATACGGTTGTGTGCTTCACCGAGACTCATTTATCTTCGAAGAAGAGGAAGCCAAAAAAAATTCAAGTTAGTTTTATTTAATAAATTTGAAATTTTTATTTATATTTTTATTCTAAAATTTAATTATATATTTGTTGTTGTTAAATTTTCTAATTATGATATTTGTTATTGTTTAGTTAACAAATGGGAGTATCAAATTATTTATAATTTGTTTAAAATTAAATGTTAAATAAAGTTTATTTATAAAAATGCAGGATGAGTGGGATTATTATTATTATATATTAGAATGGTAGAATATATGAAAGAAATGAAGAAGTGAGCTTTGATGAAAGTAAGAAAGTGATTCAGATAAAGTAAGGAATAAGTTTTGAAGCGTTGAAAAGAAAAATTCGTTTGAAACTTAATCTTAATCATAATCAAGTAATATCTAGATTAATTTCTCGTTTTTTGATTGATGAAAATATTAGACAGTATACAGCTTTGGATATATGTGATGATGAAAATATTGATTGCATGATAAGTGCATTTCAACAGTAATCTGATAGAAATGTTATTGAGTTGTATGTATATATTGTTGTTGGTGAAAGTTCATCAATGCCATTGCAGATGATGAATTTAAATTTATCAATTTCACAATAAAATGATAATACTTTTGTGAGTCGTGATCCTAATGAAGGTAAAATTTATTATGTTGTAATATTTTATTATTAATATATGTAATTGTTTGTATTAAAAGTTATATTTTTTTGCTATAAAAGAGTTAGAAATGATGTTGATAAAGATAATGAAGAATCAGATTATGATAGTTACACTGATGGATATGATGTAGCACAAATTTCTTTAAACAGTTCTTCTTCTACTGATGTTGAAGGGGGGTTTCATTCTAACTTAAATATACAAATAAACGAGAATTTAGGAGGTAATGTGAAATATTGTAAAAAAAATTATTTTTAGTGTTATTGGTAAATATTAATGGTAAAGAATTTTGCAAAAAATAATGTAGGAGATACTGTAATTCTTAGTTACTCCATAATATAAGTATATTAATTGGGAATATCCTGATGAAGAAATGAATGAACAACAATGTGAAGAAGTCAATTCATGGGTTGAAGGAGATCCATTATTCGTTGGGTTATTATTTGAAAGTAAAGAAGAAGTGAAAAATGCATTAAAACATTACGCAATGAAGATTCATCAAAGTTATTTTGTGGCTAAGTCAAAACTGACATGTTTGTATGTTAAATGCTTAAACCATACATCTAGTTGTCCATAGAGAGTGAGGGCATCATTGGTGAAGAATTTGTCCAAGTGAAAAATAACGAGGTGGGGTGGTTCACATACATGTGTTAATCTTAGCATTTCTCAAGATCATCAAAAGCTAGATTCTGATTTAATTTGTTCATGCATCCTTGGTAAGACAAATTTTTGTATATGTTTTTTAATTTTTTTACAATTACATTGTTATTAACTAGACCAATTGAATTTTATGTAGGAATGGTGAATGAAGAACTGTTGATACAAATTTCATTGATTCAAGAGCAAATTTGTTCTCAATTTAGATACAAAATTTCATATAAAAAAGCTTGGAAGGCGAAGCAAAAAGCCATTGTAAAAGTATTTGATGACTGGGATGAATCATATGCTGCCTTGCCAAATTGGTTAAAATACATGCAATTACATGCTCCTGGATCTGTTTATAAAATTGAAACGAAAGAGTATGTGACTAGTCATCAAGTAGATAACAGATTTAGAGTATTTGAACGGGTATTCTAGTCATTTAAACAATGTCAAGAAGTTTTTAAATTCTGCAAACCTATATTACAAGTGGATAGGACGTTCTTATATGGTAAGTATCATCATACATTGCTCATTGCAATAACTCAAGATGGAAACAATTGTGTACTTCCAATAACTTTTGCAATTGTTGAAGGAGAAACCTTGTTAGCATGGGAATGGTTTTTGGCATTGATTTATTTGCATGTTACTGATAAGTCAGAGATTTGTTTGATATCAAATAGGCATCAAAGTATAAAAGGAGCTGTCCCAAGTCCACACATTGGGTGGCAACTTTCAAATGCATATCATGTATATTGCATTCGTCATATTGCCAGCAACTTTAATCACCGATTTAAAAATATAGCATTGAATAAAGACCTCATCAAATTAGGTATATAATGGTTTTTTTCCATAATAATATTTATGTTACACTTAATTGAATGCTTAGCCACATTGATGTAAGGTTTTGTAATGTCAATTTAAACAACTATTTTAGCAAATAAGTAAGCTTTATTACCTCATCACGTGCTCGACGATCAAAGATATATCTATAGAACTGTACATCTTTCTTTTCCTTCTTGTTCCTTCTGATACTCATCTGCAAGTTATGTTTAACAAAAATATTAGGGTTTCGATAAATAACATTTTATATAATATATGCATAGACAGACAATAACAATAATAATAAAAACTTACCTGACACCATATGGAAGATAGAGACGTGTATGGGGGGATTGCTAGGTGCTATTTGAGGAAATCTATTCCAAGCCCACATCACAATCAACGTAGCAAGTCCTCCAATAGCAACACGGTCAATGTTGGTAGCCATGCATAACTCTCAGTACAAATAACCTAGAACTGCAGAACTCCAACTATATTGACCGGTCACCTCAAAATCTTCAAGTAAAGGCAAATACCTCCCAGATACCCTACTGCTAGAGTGATCAGGAAGCATGAACCCTCCAATGAGCCTCAATATTTATGCCCTAACTAATCGAGTTATCTGTAGCTGACTGTGATTATGCATAGCAATATGACTGAAGTGCTCGTCCAACCAGCTCATTTTCAAAAAACTTCCTACAAAATGCTTAGGTCCTAGTCTAATACCTAGGCTGTCTTCCACAATCTGCGCCCAATCACCTCCAGTGGGTGCTATAACTGGTCTCCCATCTATGCGTCATCCTAAGAGGATAGTAACATCCCGAAGAATAATAATACACTCTCCAGGGGGCATGTGAAATGTATGTGTCTAAGGCCTCCACCTCTCCACTAATGCAGTAATCAACCCCACGTCTATGGAAAACTGGGACAAGTTAGTCACTTCAATAAACCCTGCTAATTTCATATGCGAAACAATTTCTTCAGGAACACCCTCTAGTCCACAAGAATATTTTGACTCTTCCTGACCCTCAACATCGGGTGATCACGTCCATCCCAAATATGTTCAGAAACATAAATACTTTGAAATCGAAGAAATGATGGATCTTCTGGGCCAGGATTAATAACCCTACTCTGTCATAAAGATGATGTCATATATACAAAAAAAAACATATTAGTACTACTAATTTTTTATTTCAATAATACTAATTCATTATTTTCTAACATAATTTAGAATACATACTTTATATTACATTTACATTAAAAAATATTTTAATATCACTAATGTTATATTACATTCAATAATACTAAAATTTATATAAATAATGTTACCTTTTTTTAATTAAAAAAAACTTTACTATTTACATATAATTCATTTTTAAAATTTCTTTAATTAATTTTTTAAATTTTTTTTTATCATATATTCATTCTAAATCTACAATAATTGTATCATAACAAAATCTAAATATCTAAATTATACTCAAATTAATAAATGGGTGTAAAACTTAATTATTACAATTAAACTAAATAAAAAAATGTTTACACTAAAATTTACATAAATAATGTTACGTTTTTTAAGGAAATAAATCTTTTTATTTACATACAAATTATTTTCTATTTTAAATAATTACAATTTATACATGAGCTTTATACAATTTTTACATTATACTTAAATTAATAAGTAAGTTTAAATTTTTTTATTACAATGAAACTAAATAAAAAAATTATATAATTATAGAATTATATTATTTTATTTAACTTTTTTTGTAATTTTCCTATTCTTATAAATATATAACTAATATAATATGATTAATAATATTATACAAATATATTATATATAATTAAATTTAAATAATGTATATTACAGATATATTTATAATATTACATTTTAAAAACTTGTAACAAAATAATAAAAAATTATTTTAAAATACAAAATTTTATTACTAACCTTAATAAACATTCAGCCTAATTTTTTTATCACACTTCACCCACATGCATAAAATTAAAAAAAATTAAAGATTTAATTTTTTCAAACTATCAGATTTTCAATAAATATATAAAACAAAAAATAATAATATAAAAATAAAATTAATGATTATTACCTCTAATAAACGTGTAAAATTTGAGACGTTTTAGCACAAAAAATGCAAAAAGCAAATGAGAAATGCAATGAGAATTTTAAGAGAGAGGAGGATGCTAACGACAAAGAAGAAGAAATGAGAAACATATTTGGGGGAGAAGAGGAAGAAGGACGGGGACGGTCTCTAAACAGCCGTACACATGTCTATCACTAATTAGTCACGAAATGGGTATGATATACTCACGTGTCCAAAATGCTCCTCAACCGTTCATTTTAAATTTTTTTATTTAATTTATGACTTTCATGTTTTCTTTGGCAAAACACAGCATCGTGACCGTCACATGTCTCTTTCCTATTGGTTTCGTTCTAGTGGTGGTGAAACTTAAAGTCAATTTCGCATTTTAACTAGCGAAACTATTCATTTTCTGACACGTGATTTGATCCTATTTGTTTCACGTTTTATATAGCGAAATTAATTAATAAATATTTTAAATTAATTTCTATTTCGTCAGTCGCTGTGGCAAAAATTATGTACACATGACAAATTCACTCCAAACAAGAAAATTATTTCAGATATACCCTAACTTGATAAATTATTTTTTAATTAACAATATTTAAATAAAAATGCCCAATTTTCTATTACTCATTTGTGTCATCGTTTAGAATTTTTTTGGGATTACCGAAGACATTTTATGATTTATGCACGCGGGGTCCAACTTGAAAAGCACTTAACATACATGATGTTCAGGGAACCGAAAGGCACAAACAGACGGACAAAAAAGGCACTTTTCCTAAAAATTTTTTAATCTTATTTTTTCTATAGAAAAAAAAAAACCGCTTATTCATTATCATGAAGCACTTTTCGTAAAGGGTTTTGAAAAATGCTTACCACTCACAAATCACAACCTATCAACAAGTCCGTCTTGAATCTTAACCGTGGAAGCAAACGCTTCCCGTCTTTATAGAGCTTCCTAGTTTAATGGTGTCAAGTTTAAAGGATTTAATTATAAAAATTTAATTAAAAGTTTTTAATCTATAAGGGCTTGATTAAAAATCTAATAAAAGTACAGGAACTAACTGATTAATTTTATTTGAATCAAATTTTATTATGAAAATTAATTTAATCACTATTAATTTAAATATGAAAATAAAAAACAACAATCATCAAAATAAGCATTAATTTTAATTAAAAAATAATACTAATTATATTTATAGTCCTTTATTTAAAATTTATCCTAATTATTATTTTTAGCTGTACTCGTACTAACATGTCGGCCACTTTTTTTCTTACGATGAAACAAACTTAATGCAGAAGAGATTTTCCTTTCTTTTTTTTTGGTAAAGATGCAGAAGGGATTTTAACAAAGAGAAGACAAATCAGTATGAAATATAAACACTGTTATTGATATTTAATACCCGCCTTTATTATATTAAAATTGTTTATTATTTATAAAAAAATATTTTTTTCCTTAGAAAAAGAAAAGACAAAACAATTGCATTTTTTTAGGGTCGTGATTTCATTGTTTTATTTGAAACATCTAAATTTAGATTTAAAAAAATGATAAGAAAGTAAAAAAGAATGCTTTAGCACGAGAATCACATGAAATTCTCTCTTTTAACTAATATTCTTTTTTTTTTTAACCAAATAAATATATGTTACGGTTATTGTTTATATATTTATTTATTATAAAATACAGGCATCTTAAAAATATACTATAAAACATAAAAGATATCTAAAAATATCTATCCTAACCAGCCCAAAACATTTTCCATATACCATATAGGCCAGTTGCTTATACACTTTTTTTAAGCGTAACGCGCATTGATACAACATTATTTATGTGTTCATTTAATTTAATGCTGAGTAGAATTATTTTTAATAAAATACATTTTAAAGCATAAAATATAATTAAAATATACTTGTATGTTAAAATTAATTTTGCAAAACAAACAAGGCCTACAAACTCGGATCTGGATTCAGTGCAATTTCATCAAATTGTTTTACGTGTTTTTATATTTTCGCTTAAGTTCATGTATTTTTACTTAAGTAAAAATACAAATTTTTATCTAAATGCACGCCGAAACTGCACTGGATCCAGCTTCTACAAACTCAATCAAAAGGCAACAACAACTTATTTATTACCCGAGTAAACAGAAAAAGAAAAGTATGCAATCCTAAAAGGAAGGGGAACAAGAAAAACAAATTTTGAATAATACAAAACAGAAACCGAGGAAAGGATAGAGGAGTGGAGCTGAGAGTGAAGAAGACCTTTTGTTTCTGAGGAAGTGGGAGATTTTTAAGGTTGTACGGAATAAGTGTGTTTTGAATGGTTACTTTACTATTGTCGTGTTTTGCTGTTGTTGCTGTGTTTAATTTAGATCTCTCATCTTCAAAGAGGAGTGGGAATTTTGCTGCATGATTCCCTCTCACTAATAATGGCTTCTGTTCAACCATTGCCAACTGATAAAAGAGGTAAGCATCGGATTGTGGCAGAATTGAAGCGTCTCCACCAAGATTCCAAATTTCTTGAGGTTCACTTTCTTTTCTTTCTTCTATCGTATACATAAATTCCCTTTGTTCCCATTCTTACTGTATTTGTGTAAAGATGTTAAATTTATGCTGAGTCTTTGTTTAACGTGGTATTTGGGAGCTCCCCATTTTTTATCTGGTTACTGGGTTGGCAAATTCTTCCCCCCAGTTGAGAAAAAAGAATAAATAATAATTTTGATGCATAATGCAATTATCATTCCGTTATACATGGAAAATTGAGGTCATTCCAAAATACTTGTTTTAAGTTGAAGTATGTTGTGAACCGTGTCCATCTTTTTTTAGAAAATATTAATTTCAATTGAGTTTAATCAATTAATATAATAGATACATTTTTTCCCAATAAAATTTTGTTATATTTCATAGTTGAACTCACGAAATTGAGAGAAGAAGGAAGAAAGCCTAAAAGAGAGGAAAGTTTTGAAAACTGACCATATATTGCTTTGCTTTTCTAATCGCCTAAATCAACTACTGTTAAACTTCACTTGTCTTTCTATCTTACCCCTGTCACTGTATTTGCTCATTCCTGATCCATTCTCTTTCTGTGAACACTATGCAGGAAGAGCTGGAGGAGCTCGAGAAAACAGAAAATGTGTCAACCATCTGCATGGAGTCAGTATTGAACTTTTTTTTATTTATTGTTTTTTCTCTTCTATGGGTACCAAGAATTAAGAAAATTCTGATAAAATTATTGTGGGGGGATTTTAAATGGCCACATATCCGATATCTGAAATAGATGAATTATTCTAGGCCCATTTACAAATATAAATCGTTTGTAAGAATTTCTCATTTATGTATATGATATATCCATTGTTGACTTGTGGGTTGTAAAGCATGGTTTTATTAGCATGTGCTACAATATAATTTATATGGCTTAATTTGATTCTAAGTAGCTTTCTCTTACAAGAGATGAGATTATATGGCTTAAGCAAATTTGCTTGACACATCGCAGTTTGTTGCAAAACATGGAAAGTAGACCTGATCCGCTGCTCCCTGAGTAAGCTGTGTTACCTACATGTTTCTTCTGTATCTTGTTATTTATTGAAAATAACAACTTATCACATACTTTATTACATTAATAAAATTAAATGTTGCAATTTTTAATAAAATTTTATTGTTTTTTAATATGTGTCATTGGACACTGGACATACCTTAGAAAAAATTATTTAAAATTATAACATTATTTAAATTATTATTTATAATTCATAATCATTATTTTCCAACAACAGAATACATGGACCTGTAAACCTGTTATGGGATAGATGGTTTGAAGGGCCTCAGGATCCACACGCTTGTAGATGTTGGATACTCTGATCTGAAGCACTTAAGTTGTCTTGAGGCACAATAGTATGGAACTCGAAGAAATGTTTGATGACATTCTATACCATGTATACTATTCTTTAATGGATCATTGGTTTATTACAGGTGAGATAAGATGTTACTTTGAGTACCGTCTTTGTAAAATCACATTCATTTATTGCATCCAATTAAGGATTGTTATTTTGTGCTTTTATATAAATCAGAAGCTAACAGAGAATGCCCTCGAAGATAAATGGTATGGAGATTCGAGTCAATATATAGATATTAATTAAAAAAAAGGACCAATGTTTTAAATTTTAAAAAAAAATATTATTAATTTTCTACTATATTTATATCTACAATAGTAATTATCTCACATTTATTATTTTTATCAAACAAACATTAATTAGTAAGAATAAAATTAAAAAAGAGTATTATTTGCTTATTGATTTTATAAAATGATAATGAAAAGTGAATAAAAAAGAAGAAGAAGAAGAAGAGAAGTAATTATTATTTTTTCTTAATATTTTTTAGTCAAAATAAACAAGTGTTTTCTCTCTAAAAAAAATCTCTGGCTGCTGAAACTTTTCTCAACTAAATATATTATTGTGGACTTTGTGATCCCCTCCTTAAGCTTTAGTGGGTCATTTATCAAACCTTTCTATCTCTGCCACCCGTCCCCCCAAAATTGTTTTCAAATGATATCATATTCGGAGTTTTGCTTTGCTTTTAAAGTTCCTTTAGTCTTTGACAGATTCTACCAATCCTAATCATGTTATGTTAACATCACTTTAATTTGGAATGATGCCTGCCTCAACATGTTCTAAAGACACTCACCATTAGGAAAGGAAAATCAAACGCACAAGTAGGATAGGCATGGATTGACTTGCCATAAAAACAATCTAAATCTATTTTTTAAAAAATTGGTTTAAAATTAATTTTAAATAAAAATAGTTTCAAATCTGATTTATTTTTAAATTAATTTTAAATCTGACTTTTTTTAAGAGAAAGGGAGAAGAAAGTAGAAGCATTTATCGTGTTATGCGTAATTGAAATTTCATTGCTTTTGTGTTGCAAGTTTTTATGTTACTATTTGCAATGATATTTGCCTCAAAATAAGACATCTAAGGTGTTTTAATATTGTCACATTAGCATGGAAGGAGATGGAGAGTGTTTCAACATGCAGCAATAAAGATAATAAGAATAATAAACTCAAGGAATAAAGAGAACAAATTTAGCTTTGGATAAGAAGAAGAAAATTTCGATTTTAATGAATAAACTGTAAAATAAGTCTGGTAAAAGGTTAAATGGATATTAAATATCGAGTTGTATTAATTATCTGAATTTTAAAAATAGTTTAGATTTGGTTATGGATTCAGCTCATGTATCACGATTTTTTGCACAACCTTACCCATAAGTTAGAGTAAGAAAATTATATGGGCCACTAATATTCCGGCCCTTTAATTAGAGGAGAATGGCCCTTTCTCAATTGTGGCGGCCACACTAAGCATTCTTATTATCGGCCGAAGCCCAGATTTTGAAGGGTAGTGAGTGGTGATTGGAGATTCTGCATCATTTATTGCATCATATTAATTTATAAAATTATTATACTTTTATTTTTTTTTAGTTTTTTAAGATGTTAAATTTATGAAAAAAGATAAAGTTATGATAAGTAATATGGATTTTCTTTATCCTAACATTTTTAAAAAAATTGACATGTGGCACAAATTAATCTGATAATATTCAAATTAATCGTGTCATCATTTAATAATAATTTTGAATTAAAAATAATATTTTTTAAAACTATTAATACTATAAAAAATAATTCTATAAAAGTTAAAATTTAAATTTAATATATTTCAAAAGACTAATAACTGTCATAGAAATCGTTTTAGTATTATCTTAGCATTTTGTATGCAGTGTTATCATCGGTGGAAACGTGTGTATACAAAAGAGTCACGTACGTCGTTCTACTTTAACTACGACTCAAACTATTCTTTTTAATTATGAATGTATTGATCCATTGCCATGAAAAACCCAAAAAATCAGTAAGAAAATGTTTTGTAACGTTTGTTTGGCTTTTATTGACTGCATGGATTACTCCATGATTGCTGATTTCAGTGTAATGAATAGCAAATTGGAGGCAATATAGTATTATTGTATTGTTAGATAGTCTTCTCCTTGCACTGTAAGCAGATAAACGCACTTCCCAAGCTCTGTCCACATGTCTAGTAGACCATAGATATGCCAATTACATCACCATGATGCAACGCATTGCTGTTCACTGTTCAAGTAGTGTCGACATCTTCATGCTGTTACTAGTCAATTATGTAGAGAAATTTTTGTACTCTCCACGTCGTTCTCTCATACATCACCTAAAAACTTCTCCAATTATATATATTTTACTGCGTTTTATTCTATTAGTTCCTCTCATTTATCTCGGGCTGCCACTGGATGTATAGATGAGGTTTCTCAGTCCAAGAAGATCTCCTTTGCTAAACTGTTGAATTTTCAATTATATTTGACATCATGCATGTGTTGTAATTTAACATTTATTATTAAAAGGCACAATTTTCGATCTAATGTTTAATATTTTTTACTTAAAGCATCTAATGTTGCATTATTTTAAAATATTATTATTTAATTTAGTCAATTTAAATCTATCTTGTTGTTAGGTCTGAAAATTTTCCATGCTTTTAAACTTGAGTTAATAAATTTAAAGTTTACATTATATTAAATTAATAATTAATTATTTTCACAATTTATTTTCATCGTATATTTCTTAATTTTAAAATTTTTATCTCTTTAATTTGTTGTTATATAATAAAATAAAATAAAATATTTATTTTTAATAATATGTTGCATTGTTTTTATTCATTCTTAAAATATATAATTTTATTTTTTAATAATAAGAATATTTAGTTTAAACTCATTTATTCTTCTCTCATAATATTAGATAGAACTGACATCCTAAATTTTTAATATGATATCCGATATCATATTAAAAAATTGAAAGAAAAAAGACCAGTCCAATAAAAGAAATAAGGATAAAAGAAGCACAAGTTGAAGCAATATTAGGCCTACATGTTAAAATTCTAATATTCTTTATAAATTTTTCTTTCAAGTTATATTTTATTTAAATTTAAAAATATTCTAGAATACAGGAAAAGCTTGTCGGTAATATTACAAAATAAGAAAAGGACAGAAAATTAAACAGTGGAGAGGCTATCACACAAATAAACGTTTGGCCGCTGTTGGCCACTTATGCATAAATTTACATATTTAAAATCGTAGAAGAAAGAAGTTTCAAACAACTATAATGATGGAAATCCACTTGCAAATGATTGGTTCCAAGTGCGTTAGAGCACTTAGTTGTTTTCTTAATGAAAGAAACTATGGCTGATTGCTGTGAGCTTTGGCACCATACAAAACGTGGGAGACATTCTTGTTCTATCCTTGCTCATCTCAAAGCCTACAACAAATCTTGAGTCAAACCACTTCTTCCCCAAAAAGGAAGCTGTTTCATGAAATAAAGGACACTGATGAGGTCATTCCCAATCCAATTCTCATTATATAGTCAATAAATTTCTAAGGATCACTATCAATTTGAATAAATTGCTCAACCCCTAGTCAGAGAGGGAAATTTTGCGTTCAGTACTACCAAGGAGATTTAGGAAGTTGCCGCTAATAATTCATATTCAACTCAAATTTTGGATAGTGAACACAAGTTTTCCTAATTTTCTGTAGAAAATTGCATAAAGTTAATATCCCCTAAGAAGAAAAAAATATTATATTCATGTATTTCCGTCCATACCCTGTACATTAATTGAGGCAGTTCGGTCCATGTTTCTTATATGTCTTGCCTGCATGATATATGAACATATATATAATGTTAGTGTATTCTACTTTCTGAAATAAGTTGCAATTTTTAACCAATGCAGTTTTGCCATTTATGAAGTTTCCTAAATCATTATGTAACTTGGGAAACCAAAAAATAAAGGCCGGTAATGTCGGTCTCCATAATAATATGCTTGTAAATAAATGTGAATAATCTTGCATTGAAGTAATTACATAGTTTATAGCATGGTTGCTTAAGTGCTGGATCATCAGTTGATGCTGGAGGATCTTGTCCAAATATCATTTCACAACTCATATCGTCAAAATCTGCATGTTAAAAGATAATTAAAATAATTAATCAGATTGGTTACGTCCATTATTAGGATATATTAGTGGGAATATTTTTTTAGTCTTTCAATTATTGGAATTTCCCTTATTATACAGTCCAATATGGTGTCCTGTTGATTTCACCTACTAATTCACATACACAGAAATGAGTATCATTCAATGTTGACACTGTCATCATGATACAATTTCAATTACTTGGTGGGTTCATGAGAATCTAAATATTATTCATGGAAAAATAATACTATCTATGAAATATGAAGTCTGACTTAGGGTGATTATTTCGGTGTAACTTCTTTATAAAAAATCATGCAATTTATATTTCATTTCTCTGTGTTCTGTTTGTCTCAAGCCTCAACTGAGCTTGGATGGGTAAATTTTGCAACTTTGCACCTGAGTGGTATATGCATGGGGTCCTCCATTGAAATGATGAGGCATAACCCAACAATCTAGTGGAGGCAAGTAGAGGCCATGATACTCTTTCAAGTATGAAATTTATTTCTTTTGTTCATAATTTTTGGTGGGCTTACCAAAAAGAGATAATCTTATATATTTTTTCTTCAGCATTGACCTTTTCCATTAGGTTTGCCAACATCAGAAACACACACATCACCCCCCCCCCCCACCACCACCATCACCTTTTTCTTTTTTGTAGTTCATGTCATAAAAATTAAACAAATAATATCAAAATGGCTTTCCATAATAATATCAAATAAAATTTAGTTCTTCAGCAGCAAAATGGTTGAAAATTGAAATAATTTGGTGCCTCAAAAGTAAAAAGTGTGGTCATGCAAGTGGTTGTTGATGAAATATACTTACTCGGGACCATATTGACTGGCATCCCCAGAGAGCCCTTTATAAACGATTGAGATGGCATTTTGCAAAGATTAATACACATCCCTACACAATTTGTCTCCTCTAAAAACCTGCACATATTGTTATTTGAAAACATTTAAAAGAGGAGATAGAAAAGTGATGTTAGGTTGCTTAAGTGAAATGATGAAAATTATAATTATAATAAGATTACTACTAACAAGTGTCCTGTAAACATTAAATAAAGAATTGATAAATAAAAAAATATTAATAATGTTAAAAATTATGCTTTTAGCACTTTTTTCATCCTTCAACCAAGCGTTGGTTAACATTCTTCATACAATGATCATGATTTTGATATTGACAACAAATTTGATGGAGATGTAGATAACCATGATGGGAATAGAGAATAAGATGTGGGAGAAGCACAATCATAGTAGCAGATTGTGCGTCGCTAGAATGTGTCTTAGGTGGGTGAATTGGGGACCATTTTCTGTTAAATATGTATAACATATAAATGAAAATAAACTAAACTAAACTAAACTAACCTGCATTTTCTGATGAAGACTACATTTTTTTCCCTTCGCCCGTTGACCTCCGATTCTCTCACCTTTCCATGGTAAAATAAATGGGGTTAATCCTTTCAAATTTATTTTTAAATCATAGGTCGGAAAGTAAAAGGATGCCACCAAACTTAGTCAACTAGGTTATTTTATTAATTGGTAGCTTTGTTTTACATTCAAAGCTCACCAGTACGAGATTATCATATTCAATATTCTATTAATAATTCGGATCAAGTAATGATATACAATTGGTTTTTTAAAGTTTTTGTAATATATTAAGAATCCGAACGTAAGCCTTACTTAAGATAAAATAGCCCTTCATTGGTTGGTTTATTATGTCTTTAGTGGTTTTTTATTTTGTAGTTAAATTAAAGTTCACCTCTACGTACGTTGTTCTTTTTTTAAATAAGGCATTTAATTTAAAATTATATATATAGATCTGAATACTTTGAAAAAAAATTCTATATTTAGAAACCACGTTATGTTTTTTTAACTTTATAAATTTATTTAAAAATTTTAAAACAACATATTTATTAATTCAGTGTAACTTTTAATTTTCGTTCATGTATTCTAAAATTTAGAAGTGATAGTTTTATGGTACAATCCACCGAATTTAGAACAAGAAACAATGGCAAGACAAATTTATGCGATAACTTGTGTTAATTTATTTTAAGCTAAATATATACTTTCTATATATATTACTTATTTTTTTTATTTTTAATTTGATTTCTCTACATATAATTATTTTCATTTTTCAATTTTATTTACTTTGTGTATTGTTGTCAAACATGTTATCAAAAAGTAAAGGTATGTTTGGAAAAGGAATTTTGAAAAAGAAAGGAGAGAATATATTTTTTAATTTTAAATTAAAATAATTATATATCATTTATAATAATAACTATATGATTAATACATTAAATTTATGTTAATATATCAATTTATATTTTTTATTTTGAACAAATATTAATTTTAAATATATTTATATAAATATAAAATCTATCTTCTCTTCTAAAACTATTTT
Organism: Abrus precatorius; assembly: GCF_003935025.1. Classification (NCBI taxonomy): domain Eukaryota; kingdom Viridiplantae; phylum Streptophyta; class Magnoliopsida; order Fabales; family Fabaceae; genus Abrus; species Abrus precatorius. The sequence goes on along the minus strand of NW_020874373.1, from coordinate 8,485,642 downwards.
TCCAAACAACCTAAGTAAAAAATAATAATCATGATGTGAGACTAAACATAGGTTTTAAAATCCGTACATGTGAAACTAGTTTTTAATTTAATCCTTATATATTCGGATGTGTTGTAACTCTTAAAAAAACAACTTGACATGACAAGTTAATTAAAACAAATATATTTTTAAAGATTAAATTTAAAACCACTGTCACTTTACAACGCTGAAAATATAAATTACCATTGTTATTACGAGTAAAAATATAGAAAAATCTTTATCGATAAATTACAAGCAAATTATTAAATAAATTAGATATCACATTAATTTAAAATTTAAAACCTGAATGTTATGAGTTCTTTTTACTTATATCTTGTTTAATTTATTCATTTATATTTTATGTAAAAAAATTTCAGTTACACTTATTATTTTCTCTTTGATAGAAGGCTGCACAGTCATCATTATATTAGTTGATTCTAATAAAAGAAATGTTTCTTTTACCACTCCTTTATATATATATATATAAGTGTATATATGTGACACGATGTAAAATTGTAATTATTTAAATAATGAAACTGTTTCTAATAAGTTGTAGTTAATATCCATTTGAATGATCTCAAAGAAGATTGAACATGATGAACAACAATTGAACATGGCTGCTAATGATACTGAATAGGGCACGATGTGCGGATGACATTATGAGCTAATTGTGGACGCCACTGTTTCAAACTATAAAAGGGATCATTTCCAAATTCCTAGCCACTTCACTTCAAGTAAATCCAACTTCTTCCTGTTTTAACTACTACTCTTTCTAGTCACTTTTATGTTAAATGGGGTCAACAATCTCTTCCATTCTTTTTTCAAATTCTGTGTCTTATGTTGCATAAAGTAGGGACTGCTCGAAGTTTTCTGGCTATATTCTCTCATTTGTCAATTACCAATATACCATAACTATTACCTACTTTCAGTATTCTAAACATTTTCAATAATCATTTGATTACATATGAGACTTTAGTGCACTCCATTTGGTTACTAGACTCCTCAATTACCACCTTCAAGGTTACCCTAAATTTCAGTCTTCTCCCTGGTGAAAGGCATGGTTTACACGTTTTGTTTTCACTTTTCAAAAATATTATAAAATTAAATTATTCCCATGTAAAATTTCCAAAAGCTTTGTCTCTGAAATAGTTCTTCAAAAGTTAAATTTATTCTTTACAGATAAAAAGATAAAGAACCAAAATAGTTATAAAAGAAATTTAAAAACAATTTGATGACTAAAATATTAAAAGACTAATAATAATAATAATACATGTAACTTTAAAAGGAATAAATTAAAGATTTAGTCAAAAATTTATTATCCTAATCCTACACCCACCTTTTCTACTAGGAAGAGTGAGTTGAATTATTTCCCATCTGTTTTTATCATAAAAGTGAAAGTGTAGAGATAATACAAATAAAATTTGTGTAGAAAACAGTTTTTGTTTTATTTTAGAATTATGATTTTCCCACTCATTTTCTATACTTCCCTCTCCTCTCTTTCAATCAAATGGGTCATAGTAAACTTTTTATTTAATCACTTTTCCGGTTGAGAAATAAGTGTGAAAAAATCATGGTCCCTTTACTTTGAACTCCCTCTTAAAGAGTCCACGAACGTTAATTTTTTTAGTTTACAACGCAAAACAAGATCCAATACAAACTATACAAGTACAAATTAGTCTCAATCATTGACCAAAAAATTAAAATAAAATAAAAACTACAAACTCAATTGTTTACCTCGGAGGGCCCGACTAACCATGCAAAGAATAAAGGCGTGAAAGCGGCAAAATATTCCCGTGCGAGTTTAGATGGTGGTAGCAGTGTTTTTATCTGCCATTGATCATAATAACATATTCATTGCTGAAAATTTCAATGCTCAACAATTCAAAAAATAAAAGTAAAGTGGAAAATAAAAGAGATCAATATAAAATAAAAGGCAAAGAGTAACTTCCAAAACTTCCTTTCCATTAAACATCCTTAAATTACTGAATTAAATCCTACATTACATTTCATTTTTATATTATTTCATAATGCCAAATAAAAGGATAAGGGAAGTAGTGGCGAAAACAGAAGCACAATAAGAAGAAGAAGAAGAAATGATTCAGATCAAAATTGTAGTATATATGACTAACGAGTAATGAACTCACCAATGAGAGTATTGGCTTCGGGAAGGCTCTATCAAGAGCTTGAATCACAACCTCTTGCTGGTGAATAGGATCAAATTTCAATTTAGCGGCAGTAGCTGCCTCAACCAAGCTCTCATACCCACTCTTATTATTACCAAGTCCTGCAAATTAAAGGATTCCATGTATAGATTTTCTCCTTCAAACAAAAAAGTGACAAAAGGGTATGTATATGTGTGTGTGTGTGTATGAACCTGTAGCTGCTTGAACGCTTTTTGATAGATGATTTATTGCTAAGCGATCAAATAAGTTATCTTTGTAGGCATTGGTTTTTCCTGTTTCTCCTCTAATGTCATCTGAAGGCCTTCTAAGCATTGCAACCACAGAAGGGTTGTGAATTGTGATAATCTTCCTGCAGTGATATGAACATAGTGTTGAAGAACTAATGTTCAACCTAAAACAATTTGCTTCCATTTGTGAATATTGGGAGTTTCAAGTGAGAGACAAATAGGGAATGGTGGTTGCTTTAAAATGCTAAAGGGGAAGGAATGAGAGAGGCACACACAAAAGAACAAAGAGTGCATGCATAGAATAGCATGTGCATTTTTAACACTAGGTTCATGATCTAGATTCCGGTCTTGGTGGTTCCTTAGGATATATAAGATGCTTTCTTGTCTCGGTCTTGGGTTATATATATATACATCCCCTTATAATAATATTTGTATGAAACTCTGTATTTATCCCTTTTTTATTAACACCAGAAATTTTGATAGAATCACCCCTTTTCAATGTTTCAAATTTACTTGACGAAACCTGAGAAAAGTCATTTTCATAAAACTAGGAAGTATTTGTATATTATATGAGTGTTTTCAAAATTAATCAAATATTTCATCTAAAAATTAGGTACATTTTAAAATTAATTTAGTATTTTAAAATTTTATTATTAATTCTAGTGAAATATAAGAAATATGCTAAAAGAAAAATATGTATGATTAGTTTAACAATTTAATATTAAAATTAAAAATTAAATTGAGAATGAGACATATTTAATAAAATAAAAAAACAAGTCATCTAATTAAACATACTCTGTTTTTACATATAAAAGGAAATTCAGAAAATCTTTTAATTAAGCTGTATATACAATGATAGCTAATATAATGTTACAAGTGAAATTAGATCTAACTTGCAATTCGAAAATGATAAGATACTCAGTTGTACGACATAATAATACAGTATTACAAGTCTCGTATCTAAGTCACTAGTCGAGTTTCCTTTTTAATTTAAATGAAACAATGCAGAATACATAAAAGATGAGTCATAACTGATTGGCTAAAAAAATATTATAATACGGCTAACTGAATGCTTCACAATAAATTATATATGAACTGTGAAGTAAATTAAACTGAAAGTTAATATAAAATTTTGTTTCAATATTTAATGAAAAAAAATAACTGATAAAAATAAATATACACTTTAGTCACCTAAAATGACAACTGTGTTTATTAAATTTCTAAAATTTGCGTATAAATTTAGTTTTTAAATTAATCAATTTTACAATAAGAATTAAATTATCGTAAAGTTGTTAGATTTAAAAAGCCTTAATTATTCTTTTAGTTCTTCAAATTTGATATGTATAATTTTAATTATTTAACTTTTTTAAAAATTATACCTGTTTAGTTTCCTTGTTAATTTTTTAAATTTTTAAATTATTATCTCGTATTTTTTTTTAGGAGTGTATGATAGAATATAAAATAATTTAAAAGTTTAAAAGTAAGATATTTACTGAAAATTTAATAAAATTACAAAAAAATTATAAACTAAAATATTATAATTTATTTTTAAAAAGAGAAAATTAATTTTGAGAAATAAATCAAACAAACTCTTAGATTTTAAGATTTTTTTATTTTTTATTTTATTTTATTTTGAGTGGTGAGCTTTCAGTAAAAGATAATTTATTAAAACAAAATAAGAGTTCAAGAGTTTTAAATGAAAAGAAATTGTTAAGAGACTGAATTTATTAAAATTTAATAGTTAGTAAAGTTAATTGACTCAAATTAAATTAAAAAAACTTAAATTACCCATTATTTAAACTAAAAAAATACAATTTAAGCCATTCAAGAACTAAGTTGTCAAATTTGATTAAATCATGAAATTTACCGATTTAAAAACTAAATTGTATACATACAAACATTTATTAAAGTAATAAAATATATTTTAAAAAATAAAATGCGCTTATAATTGTTGAGTAAATCAATCATTAAAAATTGTAATAAAATATATAATAAATTTTAAAGTTAATTTAATCTTAACTGCTTTTTTTTAATTAATAATTATCAGTATATTTAATCAATTAAAATATATTTTATTCATTCTATAAAAATAATAATTTTGTTATACTCACAGTATATAAATTTTTTAAATTGCCCTTCAATTACATATTGATATATCAATAAAAAATTATTTGTTTTTGTAATAATTAATAAAAAATTATGTTCTTAATCTTATAAGTTTTAATATGTTTTTATTTAAAATCATATTGAGATATTAAAAATAATAGGAATACGTATATTTTAATTTTTAATTGTTATTTAATATCTAACATCTGCCCCCATTGCTACGAAACACGTGGCATGTAATGGTTCTATATGTTCAGTGAATTTTGATATGCAAAATGTGACAATTCATTCACGCTTGCTACTTTATTGTAGAAAAATATGTTCTTAATAACAACTTTGTAAGAATCTTCATTAAAGTTTCAGTTTTATTACAGGATTAAGGAGTCGAAATAAATCTTAAAATATTAAACAGATAAATTTAAAAAGACTAACCAAAACGAAAAATTTATTCAAGTATTGAAATTTGTGATGATAATTAAATAATCACTATCCTTATACCTAAAGTTTGACCAAAATCCTAAATTTTATAGAAATAATGAAGTAGTCCTTATCCTTATTACAACATTATAACATCTTGACAGTTTTCATTCACTTTAAGCTTAGATTGTTTCTACTTTTCTTTAGAAGTTTGGTTTAGAAATTGTCATAAATACCATAAGAGTAGTCCCTAATTTCAAGGTTCCCTCTTATTGCAAAGAAATTTTGGTTTCTTTCTCTTAAAACTCTATTTCCCTTATAGATCTAATTGCAGGTTTGTTCAGTGTTTTGAACTGGAATCTTAAGGCTATGAATTTAAAATATTACTTTGTATTCACATAAATATTATTAATTAAATTACATAAAAAAATTTCATAAAAATCAAATGAAGTTTTCAAGTGATATTTTTTTTTAATAACTCAACTGATATGTTAATAGAAAATAAAATTGTATCTTATATTTAAATTTAAATTATTATTTTATATTATATATTATTAAATTATATTTATAATAAAAAATAAATAAATTATAATATAAATAAAAAAATTTATTATAATAAAAATTATTTAAAAGTTTTTTCTATCATCTTACTTTATTTTTGTATTTTACAATCATATAAATGTTAAGAGTTATTTATCTAATTAAATATATATACGGTTAATATTGATATTTTTTATTTTTTTATTAAATTATATTTATATATATATATATATTTAAAGTCACATATAATTCTGCTCACACTGATTATCAAAATAGATGTTGGTGTATATTAAAAACAAAAATAACAAATTAACTATAAATTATATTCAATAAAAAATTATTGAAATTAATTACAACATTTCATATATCTTAAGAATTTAAATTATAATTAATTTATAATTATTATATTTGAATTGTGTTTAAGAAAAATTTATTTACATTAATAGTTATACAATTCTAATAATGGAAATAACAAAATAACGATAAATTATATAAAAAAGTGAAAAAAAAAACTCACCATAAATTTTAAAAATGAAAAAAATTACAGAAAATCATACAAAAATAACTTCAAAAAAATTTAACGAACCTTTTGAATTATTATTTTATTAAAAATAAAATCATATAAATTATTTTAGATATTATTTAAATTTAAATATTATTGACTTAAATAATTTTATTAATTAATTTAACATATTTAACATTTAAAATTGTGTATTAAAAAGTAAAATATATTTGAAATAAAAAAATTACACACTCACAAAATTATAGTTTTGTATTGTATATTATTAAATTATTGTTATGATAACAATATAAATAAATTATAATATTGATAAAAATATAACATTTATTAAATTAATTTTTAATCTTGTGATATATCACTAAATATATCTTTATCTTTATCTTTATCTATATAATAAGTAATTCTTACATAAATCTTAAAAACTTGCCAATAATTCTTTATATCATATTACTTTATATTTACGTATTGCAATAATATAAATTTTTAAGAGTCATTTGTTCAAATATATATATATATATATATATATATATATATATATATATATTGTTGCAGTAAATTATATAAAAGTATTTTTTTATTTATTGAGCAAACATAAAGTTATATTATTTTAAAGTGATATCATATATTATATTTTATTTTTATTTAATTGAATTTATGCCAAATATGTATTATAGGTGATATTTTTATTTTTACATCTATATCAACGAAAATTTATGTCAATATTAACATATCAAACGTTACTTATTTTATAGATTAATTATGTTAATTTTTTTATTATGTTAACTATTGATAATACTTTTTATTTTTCTTTTTTTAATTAAATTTTTAAATATTCATTATCATTTTAACATTGAGATTTAAATTATGTACATACTATTAAAAATATGAAAATATTAATATTATAATATTTATGATTTTTCTAAGTATTAATAATTTCAAAAAATTTGTATGAAATTTTGATTATGACAAAATTAAATAATGATATCGTAATTTAAATTTTCTTGTCATTTTTTTATTCATTCTTTAACTAAAATTATTTATTAGTTAAATTTTAAGAGTAGTGTTGTTTGCTCTTAAATATTACATTAATAGTTATAATTTTAAATTTTAGATTAAAAGTAATTAATTATAATAATTAAAATAAATTAAATATCATTATAATGAAAATGTAATATATAAATTTATTATTAAAATCTTATTATAATTATTGGATTTGTATATTTAATATTTTTTACTATAATAAATAATTAAATTATAATAAATGAATAAATAATTAAATTATAATATTCTAACTATAAATTAAGTTTGAATATTATATCTACAATTAAATAAAGTCATGAATTAAATTTTAAAATATTATAAAAATATTTTTTAATATTTTTAATATTAACATTTCAAACTATATTTATTTATAAATATTTATATTATAATATGTGATTATTGAAATAATTTTTTATATTAAAATTAAATTTTAAATATTTTTATTTGTTTTTCAGTATTCAATTGTGTAATAAACTTTCAATTCATTTTTCAGTTACAAACTAATTATACGTAAAATATAAAGTAAGATAAATATATATATTTTTTATTGATATAATTATTTATAATATCATATTCTTAAAATTAATATTAATTTAACAGTTAGTTTTTTTTTCAAATTAGAATCATTAATTAATAGTATACATTTATTTATTATAAGTCAAATTTAAATATGTTATTTTAAAATTAATAATTTTATACATAATTTATTAAATATATTTATGTTAATATTTATTTCAATTCCTTAGAAATGAAAATTAAACTTCATTCAGATGGATCTTACTTAAGTATAATACTAAACTTCATTGTTTATTGAAAAATATTTTTTATTATATTTCTACTCATTGGTATATACTTTTTTATGTATTTTTATTTTCATTTAAAATATTTAATAACAACGATAATATAATAGATTTATATTATTTATATTTAAAAATAATTAAAAATTTCACTATTTATTTTTACTTTCATGTTCTTTTTAATTTATAAAATTTATTTTTTATGTTTACATCAACTAAAAGAATAAGAAATTTTATTATTGAAGAGGATGAAAAATATATAAAATGTAAAAAAACTTATATATAAAAATGTATTTATCATATTTTTCAATGTAATTATATTTGATATTATTAAATATAATAAAATTTTATTATTATATATCTTTACATTTAAATTATATTTTTTTGTTTATTTTAAAATTAAATAATTTAATAAAAATATAAACAAATTTATATAATATACAAATATATTTACTAATTTATAACTAAATTATTATTATTATTAAATTTTAAAATTTTTAAAATCACATATAAATTAAATTTAATTGTTATATTTATTTTTTACATATAATTTATTTTAAAAAATAATCAAAATTTTAATTTTTTATTTTTCTGTCAGATTAAAAATAATTATTATTTAAATTATAATTAATTTTAAACTAAATTAACTAAAAAACAATATAAATATATCTGTACAAACCTGTGCAACCATATATATATTTACTAGTTTTGAGTAAAAAGAGCACTTTCAATTTAATGCGCCATTTTTAACTTCTCATGCTTCTTCCAATTTGCTAGGACTTCCTTGGTAAAATGTGTTTGCTTAAGCATATTAGTCAAGGCTTCAACAAAATAAATTACAACTCCAAAAATTTATAATAAAACTTGCTAGCACATAACTTGTTGGGAGCGAGAACGAGTAAAAGAGAAGAGAGGTTTTGTTTTTATAATTTGAATTGAATATATCATAATAATTATTGTCTTCATTTTACTAGTTGTCTACTATATCACTTTTGTGCATATGTCAGTAGAAGAGCATGTTAAACTATGATATTCCTAGTCCACTATTAGTTATCGTTAATTTATAATGCAAAGATGAATTAAAATTGAAACAAGCCAATATCGAAGACAAAAGTTGCTACTAAAAACAAGTAAGTCACATAATAATGAAGCTAAAACAAAGAACTGTTAAGGATCTAACAGCATTACAATCCTAGGAGCCTAACAAACAAGTTAAAACAGCCGAGAGAATGACCATTTTTACACACTAAATCACTAACTTTAAAATATGTTCTAAAGAAACAGTAAAAGAAAGCCTACACTACACCAGCGCTACATGATTACAGGCACATAACAAAAGAGATCATTCTTTGGAGGTTTTGTTGATCAAGGACTTGTGAATGTGAGGGATGACACCACCGCCTGCAATGGTCCCTTTGATGAGGGTGTCAAGCTCTTCATCTCCCCTAATAGCCAGCTGCAAGTGCCTTGGTGTGATCCTCTTAACCTTGAGATCCTTGCTGGCATTTCCAGCCAGTTCAAGAACCTCAGCAGTCAGATATTCCAGAATTGAAGCCAAGTAAACTGCGGCTGTGGCCCCAACACGCCCATTTGCTTGCACCCTTTGCTTCAGCTGCCTGTGAATACGACCCACTGGAAACTACAACACACCAACAAAACAAAAACAATCAAAAGAGCAAAAAACATGCATGCAACAAAATACTCGCAACACAAAATAACATATCTTATTTCTATCTGTCAAACTTTGTGTTTGAAACCTGCAAATATAAATTCAAACATAAGCTACTTTGGAGTAAACCCTAAACCCAAAGTCATAACCACATAAACATGAAACCAAACTGTCTGAAATTTTGAAAAAAAAAAAAAACAATTGTTTTCAAAATAAACTAAAAATACAACAAGCGCATCACCTGCTACAATTCCAGACAATTACAATTCCTAACAGAAAAATGGAACTAAAAAGAAGAAAAGGCCGTAGCTTTTAGTTAAATAATAGAACTTGGCATAAAAAACCAACTTCTAGAACCATAACAACACTTTATATTGAATAAACATAAAACAAACCCGCGGGGCATGTCAGATTAGATTCATGACACATTCAGTGGAACAGCATGGGAATTGAGGAAGAAGAACAAAATCTGAGAGGAAAGGGAAGATGGGTTACCTGGATCCCAGCACGGGATGAACGAGAGACAGGCCTTTTCTTATCCTTGTCCTTGTCCTTGTTGGCTGTCGTGGTTTTTGCAGCCACAAGCCCCTTCCCTCCTTTTCCCGCCATTGACACACAAACACACACAGAGAGAAAGAGAAAGGCAAGAAAGCAAAAGAGAAAGAGGCCAAAAGAAGAGGATATGCAATTGCGGATAACAATGAAAGCATAAAACGTGCAACCCCTTTTGAATTCCCATTCTCAAACATTGGGCGCTATCCCTTGCGTGGGAATTTCCATTTCAAATATTTCACCCTACTTTTCCCAATATCTCACTGGGCCTTTAACTTACATGTGGCCCATTATAAATAAAAGACAAACCCAGGCCCATAGTAAACCCATGTGGCCCAAAACATAGGATAAGATTTCACTGGCTGAAGCATAAGCTGAAATTCAGATTTGTTAGAAAAAAAAAAACCCAACCCCATGGCAACCAGTGGTAGCATCTTCTCATCATTATCAAGCACAAGTGCAATACAATCTCAACATGCATTTCTGGGAGTTCCTCACTACCCCCAGAGCGTGCTTTTTGGGAAGAGAAAATTGCCACATGGGTTTGTGGTGGTTGCAGTGACACAAGGCTCTGCAGAGTCAAGCAAGTCGGAGGAAAAAATCCCTTCTTGGGCTAAGCCAGACTCCGATGAACCACCGCCTTGGGCTCGAGACGAAGCAAAGAACAACGGTGTTTCTTCTTCGCAACAAGGATTTGAGATCCCATTCTACGCTTATTTACTTGCCTCTGCTGTCACCGCAATTGCTGCGGTAACTATCATTTGTTATTTTTGAGGTGACACAGTTATTCCACTTGTTACTCATATAAAAGTCTATATTTTTTGTTGCACAGATAGGTTCCATTTTTGAATATGCGAACCAAAAGCCTGTGTTTGGAGTACTAACCTCGGATAGCGTGTTTTATGCTCCCTTGCTTGGTTTTTTCGTCTTCACCGGCATTCCCTTTTCGGTAACTACATGCTTCCATAACCACTCACGTTTAATCGTTATCATCTATAGAGTCAATCTTGTTCAAATTCAGAAATCAAGAGCAAAATTAATGCAATTAGTCCGTGGTTCTTTACCAATCACTTGCAATTTGGAGTAGTTTAATTTTTATTTTTTAAAATTTATGCATATAATTTTTTAAATATATATATATTGTTTACTGATTTTATTTTATTTTTTGTACATCTTATGACACACGTTAAAAAAATCATGATTTTATTTGCTATAAGATTGTGTCGGTGATAGTAATGCACGGTAATTCCTCGAATAGGATTGAGTCTGAATTGTAGAGCACAAATAAGTAATGGTAATAGTAACTTGTTGGTTCATCACAATTGATGGCTTTTTAATGTTGAATTCAGGCCTTCCTGTGGTTCAAGTCAGTGCAAGCTGCCAACAAGGAAGCTGAGGAACAAGACAAGAAGGATGGATATTTATAGGGTCCAAGTCCACACCCCATATTAACAATCTACGCCCTTTTTTTTCTCAGCCACAACTTAGGGTTCTAAATTAATTAAACACGCTTTATTTTTATGTTACTGTAAGTTACATAAGGAAATTGCACATAATGTCATATTGTGAGTCAGAATTCAGTGTGAATACTCATGTAATGGTTTATGCTATCATAGTAACCTGTCTGAAAATGCTTCACTTCCCCCTCCATAAAAAATTCATATGTAGAAATTATCTGTAAATGTTAATATTAAACCAAATTACCCTTGAAGGAAGAACCAAGCCCCAAACTTTATAAATGTAACTCATTAATTTATTTCACATAAATTACTCTTACGAATGATGTGATATTTTTTAGACGTTAATTTTAACAGGTCATTTAAAATATATAGTATGTATAATTTTTTAATTATTTATAAATATAAATAAATTATTACTGACATGGAACTTTATATTAGAATGATGATGCACATTTCAGTTAGATTTTACTTTTTTGTTAACTTTTCTTTAATAATGTTTATTCTCTCTATTTTTATGCTTTTGTATATATTAAAAAGAAACATATATCAACAGATGCTCCATTTTTCTTTCAATCAAGAAAATGTATATACAAACAGAAAATCAAGTCCAACCTCTCTTTTATGGTATTACTGTTTTTTTTCTCATATTGTTGCTCCGTATCTACCTAACAGTTTTCATAGAAAATCCCATCGTGCTTTCTATCAATTTCCAACCTCAATACTAAATCCCTGATTGTGATGGTTAAAGTTTAGTCACAATGGAGTTTGGGAAAGAGTACCGGCGTATATTTTGTTTAAGTTTTACGTTAAGCTATTAAATACGTACATTTTCCACTCAATAAAGGAGCTTTCGGAGTTGCTGTTGTTTGGTTGCCGTGATCTTGGAGGAAAAGAAGTAAAGAACAAAGGGGTGTGTTGAAAAAGAAAAGGACATTCAGTAATTTGAAACAACAGTAAGAGAGAAGATGAAAAAAAAAAAAAAAACTCAACAAACCAAGAAATCGCTTTAATTTATAAATTAAATTATAATTTTAACGGATATAATTGACTCATTGCTGTCAAACTCAACTAGAAGGTAACTGACATTTGTAGTTCATTAAGGATTAGGATAAACTAATGTTCTATTTCATGTTCAGTATATTTATAAACAGAACAAAACAATTCATCGTATTAAAATAATACAGTCGATTTCACTAGAAAAAGTGAAACTAAAAGTAGCTTAGCAAAAAATTTCAATGTGTTAAATCTGTCTTAATTATACTTTTTTGTCTTTTTCTAAACAAGCAAGGCTCACTCCTCGAAAATAAATATGGGCCAAAGTTTTCGTGTAACTTCTGTCAAGTTTAATTGCATTATTAACTTTTTAAGGTGAGATATTGAATTCTTGATAATTTTTTAATTTTCTAATTAAAAATTAATCATCTGAATTAGTCAACAGCCCAGTCAATAATGGAAAAATATTAACACGGCTATAAATATAATAATCTATTTATATGCATGACATGACAATTTAATTTCATAAGCACGCCAGGGCCTTTAACCTATTTAAAGTTTAAAGCTCTCACTTCACTGTAGGCAAATTAAACAGTATAAAAGTAAGACATTGATTGATTGAAAAAACCAGATAAGGAATATTAACATCCATACCGGGAATTTACTAGAGAAAGCTTTAAAAAATGGTATGGAGAACACGGTTTTGACTGTAGTGTTGAGATTCTTTGGGAGTGTTAAAAATGAAAGGTTGTGTAGGAGTAGGATGAGGACTAGTCTACGTCTATGAGAGGATTTTGTTGTCTTCCTAAATGCACTACAGAACAAGCTATGCTATAATATAATCGAGGGTAGAATATGTGGGAAGATGACGGATAGTGCACTTGACTAACAGCACCACCAAGTAAACTTCCCTAAAAGTCATTACAAAAGCGAGAAATTGATGCTCTTTTCAATGCTTTATGCTTTTCCGTTTCAGTGAATCAAATTACACCACCAATTATCCCTATACTTAGTGTTGCCCACTTCCCCGCTCCTCAAAAATCAAAACTTTGCACTAGTCTGCCAGATATCCAATCCAATGCATTCCTTCAAAATGTCACAGTATCAATGAATTAACCAGAAAGCTGTAACCCAACCATGCCAGAATCTACGCCAGTTTTTCACAAGGGTTTATTTTATTTCGGGTCCAAAAAATATCTAGCTTTTCTGTGGTATTTAATATACATCACTAAGCTCACAATTAAAATAAACCAGTCTTTATTTTAAAAGTCAGCATAACACGGTGAACGGGAGAATAAGTCTTTTATGAAAAAATACATACATACATATATATAATAAAATTTATTTTATAAATTGTTTCAGTTTAACTTGTTATTTTAAGTTTGATTCACAGTGATATTTTGTTCTTTTTATTTTTAAATATTAAAAATGATATTTTTTATTTTTTCAGGTTAAACAAGTTTAAAATTCGTGAGCTTAACTCGTTTAATCCACATGGAAGTCAGCCCACGTGGATGACATAATTTCTAAGTCCAAAAATACAAATTTGCAGATTTGTATGGACCAACTTGTGGGACAAAGTTCATATACTTACGAAGATCATGTGACATGCAGTCTATGTTTATGAATTTTTTTGCGACAAAATAGAACATTTTAATGACTGAGTTTTTGTATATATTTTATTTAATTAAAGATATGGGTAAATTTTATGTGTGTGTTAAACTTATTCGATATAAAATGAAATAAAATAAAATACTGATTTTTTAAAATCACAGTTACAAATTTTTTTCCATTTTATAACTTCTCACTAATTTTACTCAGTAAGAAGCGCAGAATTTTTTACTGTCATAGTAAATTGCTTTTGCTTATATTACATCCTCATTAATTATCCCATTACACTAGAATCCTAACATCTATCATTTCAAAATCAAAATATATTGACCCTATATTTGATAAAGCGGAAAAAACAGGGTCCAAAGTTTTGCTTTTCGATGCTCTCGATGGGGAAAACCGCTCTGTATTTGACAAAGGCTACGATTAAAGCACGATCGCACCAAGAAAAATTAGTACAAAGAAAGTGACTGTCAATTCATGAACAGGTACAAGGGGAATGCTCTGGAGACGCGGAGAAGGGCCAAATAAAGAGGGGCTCGTTCATTTTTGCAACCCTTTCCTCTTTCAACTTATTTTATTACACGAAAATATAGGATACTCTTCTTTTTATCATCTAAAATTTTCTTAGTTCATATATTTTACATTAATATAAAGTTTTCATAATTTCTATGTTATTATATAAACAAAAAAAGATAACTTCTTTAGGTTTTTAAAAAAAAGTTAACACGAATGATATTTCGAAGGAACCAGTGACAAACTTTGAATGGCGTTTCCTCTAAGGTTTAGAAAAGTGGTTTTATGGTATAAACTTTTTTAGTTTGTTTTTTAATAACCTTTTATTTTTATAATTATCATCCTTGAAATTGCCTTCTGTCTAATTTTAAATCCAAAGTATTTAAAGAGGAATGTAAAATTTTATATTTTTTAATATTTTTTGTAATGTAATTTCTTAATTATGCTAAAAATAATTACGCATGGTAAGTAATTTTCTATACATCAAATAATTTTTAATTAATATATTTCAAATTTAAAATTTATCTGATTATTTAATATATAGAATATTGATTATTAATAATTATAATATTTTCTTGTAATTTCTTACAAATAATTATATACTATATTCTTAATTTTTTTAAAATTTAAAAACGTATTTTTACTGATCAATCACTTGTAACTGCTAAAATCACTGCAAAGTTCCATAACATCTATGCCAACCCAAACCAACACAGCCATTGTCTGAGATAACCAAACAAAAGAAGGCACTTGTTGATTTTTTTCTTGAAAATAAAACAACAGAGCAATTTTCATAGTGCGAATGATCATCCCACAGTTGAATAGCCGACGGTATTAGAAAACCATGGCCTGTGACTTGATATATCCACTGAAAAAGAAACTTTGAATATCTACTTGTGGAAGAATGATTGAAACCATTGTCATTTTTTGACAAAATGTCACAAAAATGTGTTTTCCTTATATCATAGTTTATTCGCTTCTTTTTACAGAAAACAATGCATTTCTTTTATCTAACTATATAAATAAATAATTGTCTTTAAATGTAATTATTATTGTTTTTTATACTATTATTTATGGTAAAAATATTTATTAACAAATTTAGTTATATAAATAATTATTTATTTATTTTTGTATATAAATAACTAGTTTTATTATTTAATACTATGAGTTTTTCTGTCGTATAATAATAATAATTTATAATATATAACTATTTTTTATTAATTTTAATAATTTTTTTATAAAAATAACTGGAGAAAGAAGTAAGGTTTAAAATAAATATTAATTAAACTTTTCTATGCAATAAAATTACTACACTTGAATGTTTAAATTTATTTTTAAAGTCGAAGTTAATAAAAAATTTAATTTTATCATTCAATTGTTACAAATATTAAGTGACTATTGTAATATAAAAAAAACTATATTCATAAATCAGTTTATAAATTAATCACTTAAAATTTTTTATTCCTCTATAGAATTGTATATAACTGATTTTTCCTTTTAAAAATTTAAAAATATTAATCCCTTCAAATAATAAAAGATATACAAAATAAACTATGGATTAATACTGCAAGAGATTAACAATAATGTCATGCTATTAAAGAAACTAGTAACATAATATTAAGAATGAAATGATATTTATTTATATAAATATAAGTTGTGTAATAATTTAATAGATAGAACATTATAATAATAAAATATATTAAAATTAAATAATAGAAAAAGTAATTTTACAAATATTTTTTATAAGAAAAAATTAATTACATCTCATATAATTATTGCATAATTCATATTATATTTTTTTGTAAAACTGTATAAATTCATTTTCTATATTACATTTATTATTATAGTATTGTTATGTTTCTATGTTATATATTTAATTTTCTTTTTTATTCTATATAATTCATTTTGTGTAATTACGTGTTAATAAAATCTGTATTTATTTAGTTTCGATCTTATGTTTTTTTTATCCGGCATTCTCTTGTTTTAATCAATTATAAATTAGATTAATATTTTATTGTATTTGAATTCTTTATTTAATATTTTTTAAGGAACTTATTTTTATAACAAATGTTTTAACACCTGTCTTGATATTAACAAAAAATCGAATACTGAATTAATAATTTTTGTTAAAATATAAATATAAATATAGTTTTAAAATAAAAAAATTATATTGTTTAATAATAATCAATGTGATATTATGTACTTTATAAATTCTTACATCATATCATATTGACAGGAAATATATATTTTTTAATATTTTTCTTCAGATCATATAAATTAATTTGTTTAAGGTTTTGTACAAGGGATTAATCTTAGAGGAAAAATAGAGGGAAAAGTAAAATTTGTTTAATCGTAAACCCTACACAGATTAAAAATTGTAAATAATTTTATTGAGTAATCGTGTGACCATGGCATTCATTTACATATAATTATATGATAAAACATAGTTTTCATACTTTAAAAAATGCAAAGTGCACTAATAGAAGTCGGTTTAAGTGGCAAGTAATTCAGTATTGATTAAATAAAATCTTATATTCGAATTTTTATGTATATAAAAAATCTTTAATAATAAACTCATTTACTATATCTATATGTGTAACCAATTAGTAATTAATTTAATATTTACTAAAAATAACATGTAAATTATACTTTTTGTTACTATAATTATCTGTTTATTTTATTCGTATCTTTATTAATTTAATGCTTAATATCAAAAATAAAAGTTGTTCTTTAATTTTTCTTTTACTTTGTGTAAACTTTTATATTTTTTATGAATATCTATTTTATATTTATAAAAATATATATTTATTTAAAATATATTTATTATATGTATAATTATTTACCAAAACATAATATTTTATTTGTAATTATTAATTTATGTATGTTATTGTAAAATTAAATTATATGCATTGCACAATCTAGTATTTATTAAAATTTAAGCATTTGTTGTGTTTTTATCTATTCCATACAATGAATGCTTTTATTAGTTCAATAATAAAGTTAGTTGTGTTTAATATATATAACAAGTTATAATTTATTCTTTTACTGACCGTTAGATATAAATTAAATGAAAGACCTCAGATTGAATGTAAGAAGATGATTTATATATATATGTCTATTATGATTACAAAATTTTTAAAATTTTTAAAAAGTCATGATATTATTTATTGAGTTAAAAAATATACATTTTAAAAGTTTAACTTATAGTTTAAAGTTCAAAGTGTAATGTGTTAAATATTCTAAAAGAATAATTTTATCACCTATAATAATTATATATAACTTAAACAAAAGTATTTTTAATAAAATATTTATGTAACTGAAAATATATATAATTTATAATAAAATTATAATTATTTGATATCAAGTGTTAATTTTGAACCCTTGTAATACTTGATAAGTTTTTCATAATATGAATTTTATCGATTCAATAATTAAATAAAGTAATATTATTTTTATAACTATGAACATGAATTTTTACATAATTTAAATATTTATAAATATATTATTTAATTTTTACCTATGTTTTAATAACAGATCACACATGAAAATAAAATAATATGGAGATATATGTGTTACTTTTATTTTATATAAAAATTAAAAAAGTTAATTTGCTTAATATAAGTTTTTAAATCAATGATTAATGAATTTTATTTTTTTAAGAATTAAATAACATGAATATTTAAATTTAATGTTAGTACAAACGCATCTCAATTTTTTGTAATATTATTTTGTTTTCTAATCACAATTTTTGCACTATAGTTAATGTGATTACTTTTTTGTTTGCGAAGCATTAACGTCTCATTAAAGACAAAAACATAATACAGTGTACTTTAACTCTTATATCTCTAATTATTGGATTTAACAATACATGTCAAATATTTATTAATTCGATTTATATACATAATCAAGCTTCCTACTGATCTTGTGAATCATTTTCAAAAATAATACTTAATTATAATCAAACATTTCATCAATATTTAACATACTATTGTTGAAAAAAAAAATACTTTGATTAAAGTTAGATTATTCACTCTAATAAAAATCACACAATTATATATTTCTTTTATTTTCTATTCATGTGTCAAATTTCACACATGCTCAGTAATATCTTATGCAAATTTTTAGGTAAACATATATTGATATTAAATCATTGAAACACAATATATATACCATAGTCTCATAAGAATACTACAATGCAAATATGGTACAATATGTCTTCATTTTTAATATTACACAACGCACAAACTTATGATAGAATTATCATTTTACTTTTAGTCAAAATTTTTCACTATAAAATTGTATTAAGCAATAGATGCTATACAAATATTACTATTTTTGTTAGGGTACTTACTTTTCTAATTTTGCATAACACTTGCATTTGACACAGCTCTAAACTGATATATGCATTGAATAAATTATAAATGTAGTGATACATGGAATTGACACTATATTACTATCACACTTCCACATCAGTATGTCTTTCATAATTATTACTAACATCTTACTTTCCATAGTTTTATTAGTGTTATAATTTTTCCTTTTCATGAAAATAACTGACTTGTACAAAAAAATTTCTCACATTTATTTCATTTATTTTAAGTCTTTAATTCTCTACCATGTCAAACTACTGTTGTTATGATTATTCATATTATTATTTTTTTCACATTATATAACTATTTTAGATATTTTTTATATGCAATTTGTAATTACATCACCTGTTATAATTTTGTGTTGATAAATTATAATAAAATAATAACTAATTAATTGTATAACTATATAAATAAGTTGTAACCTATGTTTCCATTGAATTGAATGTAATTGTATTTAATATTTATTTTTTTTATCATTAATAAATATATAAATTTTTCTTCACGTTGTATATTTATATTAGATAGTTTTTTTTTTCACATTATTACCTATTATAAAATCGTGTTAATAAACAATAAAATAATAATTAACTGATTATAGATACATTTATAAAAATATAAATTTAAATTTTATAGCTTTAAAATTATTTTTTAATATATGTATAAAATAAATTACTATCTTATTATGATTTTAATGAAATATTTTACTATATAACATCACAAGCTTAAATTATGACATTATAATAAAATAAACATGAATTTGAATTATTTGATATCAAGTATTAAATTCTTGCTTTACTTAATAATTTTATTTGTATTTATAAATATATTGTTTAAATTTTGATATTTTTTATATTTAAAAATTATTACAATTGAAATAAAAAATATAACAAAATATATGTTGATTCTTTAAATAGAAAATTATAAATTTAATTAAAAAATTTAAATCAACATTTTGATTATCAATTTTTTATTTTATAAAAAAAATATAAATTAATGTAAGTTTCTAAATTTAACATCTGATATCAATTAACTACAAATGTATTAAATTTATAATTTTTAATTATAATATACGTTATCTAATCACCAAACATATAAATAAATATAATTATTTATAAAGTCAGATCCGCTAACACTTTAAACATTTATATATTTAATTATTTTTTATAAAACGTAATATTGACTAATATAATTATTCAACCATCTTTTATTATATTTACTGTTATATGTATTAAACTTTCCGTAATTTTAATGTTTATAAGTATATTATAAAAAAATTGATGTATTTTAATATTTAAAAAATATTTTATACGTTTTAAAATAAAAAATATGATAAAATATCTAATAATTTTTTTTATATAAACATTCATAAAATTATTATAATTTATATAAATTTTTATAAAACAATTGTATTTCATAACAATCTTCAAACTAAGCCTTCTGCCCGTGGGTATGTGAACTTATCGTGTCACTTATCATTTTGTTTTATTTTTGAGATTAGGTGATCTCCCGAAAAACTTGTAAATGATAATCTCTGTGTTTATATGCGTGTTTTGGTAAACATCAAAGTTTTCGTATGATTTTTTTTATATTGGAAGATTTAGTCAGTGCAATAGAAAAAATGTAAACTAGATAATTTTGAATTTAGAAGATAGACCATAAGTAGTTGTTTTATCTGATCCAATGTTATTTTCTACGTTTCTCAAGACTTCATTCGCGAATTACGCAGGCTTGGTGAAATAACGAGTAACAACAGATCATGATTTTATGCAAAAAAAACATAGTAAAATTATTATGTCACATCATAATAACACACTGAATTCATACATAAAACCAGGATATATTTTTTATAAATAATTTAATCAACAAAACTTATATGATATTTAAAGTAGACTCAGGGCAAGTCACCGTTTAAGGCATTTTCCGTGCATTTGCACAAAAGCTTCATTCATAAACATGAAATTGACACTGAACCAACTAAAGCTACGTTCACAGAAGGCTAATTTAGTCAATACACGAACTCTACCCACCGTTCCATACTTCAGTTACACAGAGCCACGTAAGCAATTTATTTATCACCAGAGCCAGAGACCCCAGGAAGAGGGACGATTCATATGACAAAACTATCCTCAATCTTTTTTTCCCTCCTAGACCTCATTCTGTCCAAAATGAACATTTTCTTTTGCACCCCATCAGGGACATTATCGTCATATCAGAGGTACGCACCCAGAAAGAGTGAGCATTTGCATCTGCTATTTCAGTCTCCTCCCATGCCACCGTCGTGATCACTAAGCCTGGGCCAACCACCCTTCTTTCTTCGCAAATTCAGAGGGTGTTTTCGGTATTCAGCACTCTAACCCGCCACGTAGGACTGACACGTGGCGACTTGTACCCTTCTCTCATCCTTGCCTATAAATGATCATGCCTTCTAGCCCCATCCATATCCCATCCTCGTTCACCGCTGCACCCGCTAACAACCACAGCAATCCTCCTCTCTGCGCCACCACCGCTCGTCGGAAAATACACGCCGGAGGTTATGGATGCTCCGGCCATCGTTGTTGATATTGATTTCGTTAGGAACAACCTCTCGTCGTGGTGCCGTCGCTTGTTTGGGAGACCCAATCGTATCTGGTAGAAACCCTAAGCAAAAGCGACTTTACTTAGCAGAGTTTTCAAGTTATTCCATGCTTAGTCTCGCAAACCAGACTTTAATTATCGCTGTATAAAAAATCCGAAAAAGGAAAGAAGAGTCGTTTGCTAGAACAACATTTAATATTTTATTTTCTTTTTTTTTTATAATTTTTTTCTCATTCTGCTAAAATTTTAGGTTTCTAGTCAACTACTGCAAAGTTGTTCGTGCTTGAATATTGAAATTGTCAAAAGCAGTTCTGCTTCTGCAGAATTTCAGAGATTTAACTAGCTTTGAAATCGTATTTTTCTGTGTTCTGACTCTCAATTTAAAATTAAGCTCGAGCTTCGAAAATGAACGAGACCAAGAGTTGAGACTCGAGAGGCTCTGATTTTGTTCTGAAGCCATTCTTATCACCATCGTCGTCGTCGTCATGCCTTTCACAATGAAGATCCAACCGATTGATTCTCACGCGCCTCAGGAGGAGACTAGGCTTGAGCCGGTCAAGCCGGTGGTCAAGTCGCGGCTGAAGCGGCTCTTTGAGCGCCAGTTCTCCGGCGTTCTCCGGAATTCGCCGGCGGAGAAGGTCAGCGGCGAGGAGTCGCATTTAGGCAAGGATGGCTCGAACAACGGCTCAGCTGATTGGGAACCGAGCTCGGCATGTCTAGCGAAAATGGTGCAGAATTTTATGGAAGAGAATCACGAGAAGCACTCCGTTTCCGTCAAATGTGCACGTAACCGCTACATCTTCTGTGATGACAGCTCAGACGCCGAAACACATTCGCTTGGTGGTTTCAGCGACTCATACTATTCGTCGTCCGGTGAAGCGTACGAAATCCTCAAGGTATGTATAGCGTGCTTTGAATTTTTGAACGATCGATGCGAGAGAGAGAGAGATTGTTCTGTTTTTTTTTTCACTCTCTTTGCCACTGAGTAAAGAAGAATACGCTTTCTTGTTGTATTTAACAGGGTTTGGTGGCATGTTCGAGTGTGTATGAAAGGAATTTGTTAGCGGACATCACTAAGATAATTGAAAAGAACAAAACAACATGCAAGCGCAAAGATGATTGTTGCAGAAAGATTGTTTCTGAGGGTTTGTTAGCTTTAGGATTTGATGCTTCAATCTGCAAATCTCGGTGGGATAAATCACCTTTTTGTCCAGCGGGTGAACTCTCTCTCTCTCTCTCTCTATATTTGTAAAATTCGCTTTAAGAATTGTCCACAACGAGCGTAATTTTTTCGTCGATTAAGCTCTTTGTTGATAACTAATTAATTAGTTAATTTTGAATTTTCTGCAGGTGAATATGAATACATTGACGTGATAATGGGAAATGAGCGGGTGGTGGTTGACGTTGACTTGAGATCGGAATTTGAGATTGCTCGACCGACCAAGACGTACAAGGCCATTCTTCAAACGCTTCCCCATGTATTCGTGGGCTCGTGCGATCGGTTGCACAGCATCGTAGCCATCGCATCAGAGGCAGCGAAACTGAGTTTGAAGAAAAGGGGCATGCACGTTCCGCCGTGGAGGAAAGTTGAATACGTCAGAGCAAAATGGTTCTCCCCTTACACCCGCGGAGTCAAGGAGGAAAACCAAGAAAAGCAGAAACTTTTGATGGGAAATGGTAGTAACAAGTCTGAACAGTCGGGGTTAACTGGGTCTGAAACTTCATGTGAAGATGATGTTAATGTTAAGTCAAAGCTTTTGGTTCAATGGAAGCCACAGGAGATGAAACCCAAGAGCTCACAGTCTGGTTTGGCAGCTGCCTTCCATGAAAACCCATAAAATTTTGATTTTCTTTTGGGTTTCCTTTTTTTTTTTAATATATAGAATTTTGATTCTCTGGTGGGAGGATTTAGATGTAAAAGCTTGTGTAAGTAGTAGTGAAATAGCTCTATGCCCTTCTGTTTTTTTTTGTAAGGGATGGGTTTTACTCATATGAACAGAATAAAGGTGAAATATATAATTAGTTATGTGCAAGATTGTGAGAAGTTGATTCTTTACGTATTGGATTTTATGGAACTGCTTTTGTTGTATGCTTGACTTTAATATTCTCCTATTCATTCTGTGTTTCGACATGTTGTTTGAATTTGATTTTGTGTAGTGAAGGGGGGAGGGGATTCGAGGAAGATAGATAATTTGGAAATTACTCTCTTGTTTGGAGATTGATTCTTATTCTTTCCTTCAAGAAGAAGAAAATGGACATTGGCAAACAAATCTGCTGGTATAGATGCCTTCAAACATACTGAAGATATGAAGAGAGTATTTTGTAATGCAAACTTAGATCATTCGACTGTTCATCAACTAAAATATGCATCACTTAATGGACAAGGTGTTAAGAGATATTCGTGATGCTTTTTCTTCCTTTTTCTGAAGAAAAAATGTCTTGTGACACAGGTTGGGCTTTTATCCTGTTCATTGATATTCAATCTACGTTCTCACTGTTCATCTTCATCATCGTCAACCTCCGCAAAATAGACTTTACTCTTTTTCACGTAGACAAACATTGTGACCAAATCAATTCCATTCATGTGGATGGTAAACAGTGATGGCGTCAACCACGCGCACAGAAAATGGTATTCGTTTTCTTCCTGGGAATCATTCTGTAGTGTTGCACAGAATTTTTTGTCGGAAAATATTTGATGAATATCAACATGAGATAATTGCAGTATTTTATTATTTTCATCAAATTTAGAGAATAGTTTATATTATCATATATATGATCACTCACTGTAAGGTTTTAAATAGAATAATTAAATGCAGTTGGTCTCTGGAAATTAGCATTCGCATCTTCGAGTCCTGCGATGCACCTTTTTCTTTTTCTTTTCTTTCCCGGCTCGTTTCTTCAGTTATAAACAAACAACTCTCTGCTGATGCCAACCTATTTTGTCGTTTTCACGTATCTATCTTAACTCTGACAGGATCCAGATGTTGTCTCGGAAATTGTACCCCGTTTCTCAGTAACAGTACTCCTTCCCTTTTTAAATATAAAAATAATTAAACTATGTTCATTAAAAAATTAATTTTATTTTAATATATCTTTAATAATATTTATTTCACAGAAATATAAATTATTTTAAAATAATTTAACTTTTTATTAACATTAAATGATATTAATTGATAGTTTACATTTTTATACTATATATCAGTGACACATCAAAATTATTTTTTATAAAACTTAAATTATAAATTTTTTCAAAAGTAATTTTTTTATTTTAAGAATAGTTTGTAATTATTGATGTTATAACTTAAAAATAAAAAGTATTAAATTGAAAAATAATAAAAAATGTTTTAAATCTTTTTTATAAAATAATATGAAATTAATTAAGATTTATTTATATTTTAGACTATCACATTTTATTTATATTTACTTATATTTAAGACTAAAGAAAATACATTATTGCATTAATTAATTTATTAACTTTTAACGTGGGTAGTTATTAAATACGTTTAATTAGTATTTTAAATTATTATAAAATAGCAAAAAAATAGTTTTAAGATAAAATATCTTTAATTTTTAAGTTATTAATATATATGTTCTTAAATATACATTAAAATTTAATTTATTATTTTAATATCTATTGTCGTAACATGACGCAAATTTCGGAAATATTATAGTTCTAAAAGTAGTAAGACCAGGGCCTTCACGGGTAAGAACTAAGAAAGTAAAATTTGACTAAAGCATACTGGGTTGGATTTGCTGATTCTTTCTGGTGCCAAAACCAAATCATTTTATTCAACAAAGGAATGTAATTTTTTGGTCTGAAAATTTTAAAATGTATTAAAAATATACTCAATGTGTTAAAAATTTAAAATGAAAGTGTCAAAAAATCTCTTATTAATAATTTTTTTAACTAAAATTTGTAAGAATAAATTGAGTTAAATCTAATTATATAAATTTAGAATATCAATTGTGAAATAGTAGTAAACTTTTTTACTTATTATAGATATTGTGAATTATATTATAAATTATATTATAAATGATCTACGTTATGTGTGTACAATTCAATAATTTTTCTTAATTAAAACTGGGGCATTAGATAATTTTTCTTAACTAAAACTAGGTCATTAGATAATTTTTCCAGCATGCATAAAAAGACAACCCAGCAAATGGGCTTTATAATGGTTAAAAAAGTATAATCAAATATTTGTCATAAAATTAAGGATAGATAAATATTCATTTCTCATTTTTGAACTCCTCATTGTCATTGTAATTTTTGAGGAGTACAACTCGAAATACATCTTTGGCAACGTAATTACTCAAAATAACTCGTTAAATTTACTATAAACCAAAGTAATAGTTAATTACATAACAAAAACGAACTTAACAACAAGCTTGCTGGACTCAACATATTACCTATCCTATATTTATTTTCACCACATTTCACGACAAATATCCTAATAAAAACACGGTTATAGGTTATATTTATTTTTATTCTATTTAATAATTTTTTAATAATTTAATTTTAAAACTATACCATAGATTAAAAGTTCCAATCACGTTGATCAAAATATGCAAAATTTACTATTGAATTAAAATTATTTAATATTTTATTTGTGTTTAAAAATATAATATATTTTTTCAATTTTATAAAAATTGCATTGTTATAAGTTATATTTACTTTAGTACTGTTTGATAAATTTTTATTAGATAATTTATCTTTAAAATCAACAGTTAAATTAAAATTTTTAATCACATAAATTACATTTGCAAATTTTGATATTGATTTAAATTTTTTTAATACTTTATTTATATGCATTAAATTTAATATAGATGCACACTTGAAATATATGAAATTAAAAATTTTTAAATTGCATGATTTTAATTGTTTAATATTGATAAAATTTGACATAAATAATTTAAATAATATATAATTATAATTTAAAAAATATAACTATAAAAATTACATTTTATATTACGTTATTGATAGTATAAAAGCGTGTAAAATGTGTAAATTGATTTCTCATATATATATATATATATATATATATCTTTTAAGTTATAAAAAATAATTCTCTTATTAATGTGACAAATGAATTTTTTAAATACTTACTATATATGTATATATTATTATGCTTCTTTATTTTTGTATTTACGATAAATATAATAATTGTTTTTATAAAGTGAGAAAACATGATAGAAAAAAATAGAAAAGATGTGACATAGTCGATCAATTTAAATTAAAATGTATTTTTTAATTACATAATTTATTAAAAATTATACCATTTAATAACATAATTGTATTAAATTTTATAATTTTTAATAAAAAATTAGCATACATGACTTTTTATGGCTAATAATTTTATGTAAAAAATATATTTTTTATCAATTTAACTACTGAATTATAATTATACACAACCTTAATTATTTGTGTTAAATTTTATTTTAATAAAAAAACTACAAAAATATAGATAACATTAAGAACTATATGTTATCCGATGTCAAACACAAGTAAAACATAACGAAACTATGTCCGTTAAGAGAATTAATTAATATCATCTAATGTTCTCAATTAAAAAAATTGAACTAGATTTTTTAATACACCATTTAAGATCATTTAAAATTTATTTAACAATTTCATTAGCATTAAACACTATTAATTGATTATTTAAGTTTATATGCTAAATATTAAAGTCAAACTAAAAATTAAGAAGTTACTTGGCATTTTAATGGAAGAGAATTAAATTTTGATAACTAATTTTAATGTTTTTTATTCTTTTAAAAACCACATAAACTTAATAACTCGTCTAAAAAAATATTAAAAATAAAAGATGAATTGAATTTAAATATTTTAAAAATAATTTTATTAAATAATGTAAAATTAGTTAAGATTTATTTATGTATATATACTAAATACCTTAATTTCAAATTAATTATATTTAAGACTAAAAGAAGAATGTTTTAGAAAAAAAAGAGTCAAGACTAATGATTACACAATGTAATGAAAATCTAGATAAAATAAAAATGCATGAATGAAATAAAAATGCTAAAATTTTAAAATAACAAGACTGAATACGTGTTTAGTTTATTGTATTTTAAAAAATATTTATTTATTTATTTTACCATATATATATTTTTAAAAAACTCCTAAATAATTTTTTTTGTAAAAAAATTAAGAATTCTTTTATTTCTGTTTTAGTTTTTTTAAACTTATGTTAACAAATAAATTTCATTTTATTTTAAATCTAGCAGCTTATACACCCTCCCCCTAAATTCTATTAAACCAAATAGAAAAAAAAAGTATATCTGGAAACTAAAAATGTATTTAAGACAAATTTAATCAGATAAAAAAAAGGACAGAAAATGTGATTACTCTGATAAGGGATTGAATAAATAAAATTGATGGCGCCGTTTAATTAGCAAAAAATTAGAAAAACGTGAGCAGAGGAGTGAGTCTGCTGTTTTTTCTAACATTAGCCAAACAGACAAGCTTGGATCACTACACACACTTCAATCGGAAAACGACCCAATTTGACGACTTCCTTCAGATCCCATTTTTCCAATTTTCAACGCTCTTACCATTCACCATTCACCATTCACCGTGACATGATCATTGCCATTTCTCATTGCTCTCTTCAACCTCATTTCGCATCTCATCATTCTCATGGACGCTCCTTTCTCCTTTCTTCTCTTCCTCTTTTGCTTCCTCTTTGCAACTGCTTCCTCCTCCATTCTCAATTTTCACCAACCGTAAGTCTTTCTTTTATTCCTCTGTTTTCGCGTGTTCAAGGTTGTCTTTGATTTTGTTCCGAGATCTGGTAACTGTCAACTTTCAAAAGGTCCCAAGCTTTGATTTTTAGGTTTAGTGCTTGTAAAAGTTGGAACTTTTGGCATTTGGGATCCTGCCAATGCGTTTAATTTTCGTGCTTTCATCACTGCCTTACGTGGGATTCACTGTCCCGATTTTCTGTCTTGTGTGTTTGTATGTTGATGAAAAGTTTTGAATCAAATTATGTGTGAGATTTATATTCAGAATACGGATGATTGTGGATTATAGTTGCCCGGGAAGAAGTTGGATAATAAGGAAGGGGACGTTAATTTATTATGTCTATAATTAAGGGTGTTATGAAGTGTATAGAAATGAATTAGGGATAATTGAAAGGATACATGATAATGCCTGTATATTTACTTCGCTGCCATTATCAATAGTCAATATGCGATAATGCCTATATATTTTCTCACATTGTTTCTACGTTGTTTTTTGGTTGCTACTCCTGGTGGAATTATTGATTGCATAGTTTGAGTTATTGAGACGTTCAACTCTTTAGATTTTTTATATTTTCATGCGAATTAATGTTTTGGTGTTACTAGGTAGGTGCCATTTTGGTAGTATATACTGAAGTTTTTGTGTGATTTTTGTATACAAGAAGGGTGTTGCTTGCTATAATTTTTGTTGGCTCAGTTGAGACTTGAGAATCAATCTTGGTGGAACAATAATCTGAATAATTCACCCTTCTCATCTCAATATGAATTAAAAAGGAACACACTCCAGACTCACAGCCACAAAAACAGCACATTCAAGTGAATACTTTATCTTAAGCAATGGAATGTAGATTTAGTATGGAATTGTCTTTAAATTAGGTGGTGCCAAGAAGAAAGCATTTAGTGTGTTCTTTGTTTGTATGATTGAACTTATGTATGGGGATGGGAATGAAGCTCTTTTAGTTGTTATTGTTATTGATTTGTGATAATAGTGACCAATTTTGTGTGATGTTTCTGCTACGCTGAATGTTCTTGTTTTGGTGACCTCTTTGGTACTGCATGACTAAGTTTCTTCTGTTTGTTATGAGGTACATTTTACCTTGTGGTTCAAGTTGTTTCAGGCTACCCTTATTCTTGTCCAATGTTTGTGCGTGCAGCTTTCCCATTGTGGAACCTGATCCTGGTCACACCAAACTTCGCCTGTCAAGAGAAGGCTTGGAGGCTATTGAAAGAATTACAAACCCCATTGCATCTGTGGCAGTAAGTTTGACTACAACTTTGCTTTGTTTGTATTTTTGGATATTACCTGATATTTAATGGGGATTTTCTTGACACTTCATGTCGTTTCATGAACTTGTTTCATGATGCAGTGATTAGCTAATATTTTGTTGATTTACATATTCTCAATGGACAAGTCATCTTTCCCTGAATTTGTTGCTGACTACATCTTGTTATTTGTTCTTAAACACTTTAGAGTTGGCAACAATTGACTTCAATTGAAACATGGGTTTAAAATAAGTGGCATTTACCCTGTTGCATTGCATGAGTCACAAGATCTGACTAAGTTTATATAAATTGGTCTTTTGTAAATATTATAATGTAAAGTGTTCTTGACTTTTAAAACATGGAAGTCTCAAATTTAAAAAATTCAAAGATATCTTTATTTTCTTCCCCTAAAGGTGAGACAAAAGCACTTTATAGGGGTAAGGAATTAGAATTTATGGAAGGTCAGTAAAATGAAAACTACCTAAGTTAAAAATCCTCATCTTTTCCACTGTTTTGCGACTTGCATCTAGATATTTGCTTTATCAGGTAGTGTCCTATTGCATTTTTTCTTTTCAAGAATTTCTGGATGGTTGAAATGTTGGAAATAAGTGCCTTTCTATTTTGTTCAGGAATGAAGTTTTATTTTGTAAATGTAGATGTTATACCATTTATTTTATGTTTGAAATGGATATTTTTTACTGTTACTGGTTGATCTTCTTGCATATCTAGTGTTGGCTGTTGCATGTTAATTTGATAACTTTAATCAATGTTTCATAAAGCTTGTGGAGTATTGGATTAATGCTGTTTGTTCCCTGTTTGCCTATTCGTGGGTTCTACTTTTATCACTTTATCTCTGCCTTTATCAGTGATTGTCATGGATATTTTTATCAGGTGATTGGACCATACCGCTCTGGGAAATCTTTTTTGCTTAATCAACTTCTCTCTCTTTCTTGTTATGAAGGTGCATCTTTTACAGCTGCCAGAAGTTTATTGTCATCACCTACATTTTTAGGAAAATTTCCATTGTAATTTGATAGCTTTTAAGGATTTAATCTAAACTGATGTTTGTTTTGTTAGGGTTTGGTGTTGGGCACATGCGTGACACCAAGACAAAAGGTGGGTGGAGACAAACATTTTCCTCTTGGTTATACTTTTAACTGGAGTCAGATATCATCCTTTTGAATTTATCTTTGTTCTTTTTTGGTTCATATCATCCAGGAATATGGATTTGGGGAACCCCTATTGACTTGGTTATTGATGGGGTAAAAACGTCTGTATTTTACCTTGATACTGAAGGATTTGAAAGCATTGGGAAGTCAAATGTATACGATGATCGGTAATTGCTAACTGATCATGTATACTGTGATTTGTTTTGATAGTCATATACTATTTTTGAATTGTGTGTGCTTTTTGCAGGATATTTGCTCTGGCAACTGTCATGAGTTCTGTACTTATCTACAATCTACCTGAGACAGTTAATTATCTTAACCCCCTTGGAAATATGTGCACTTGTTAATGTTGTTGTAGTTGTACCGTTAGTTAGATGGACAGATGAAAAAAGGCCTTTGTTTTGAGAATGAACTATTTAGAGAAGCATAAGGTCATGTTTCAGCGTTGAGTACAATGTTGGATGGATCCTAGTGTTTATTGGTATACCCTAAGTGGCAAAGGTGCAGAGCTTGAGGAAGTGCAAATTTGCTGTAGTGTCTAATTTGAAAAGTTGAGTGGAAGCGCATGTTAGTGTGTTTATTTAATTCATTTTTGTGCTGATATTTTATAATGAACCTAGTTAAATATGTTTTTAATAATATAAATCAGTAAATAGTATAAACTTTTACAATACTGAATGAAAAGGAAAAGCTTGTAATGCAAAAAGATAAACATAAAAATATTAAGATCAATACTTTATTATAGTGAAACTAAAAGTTAAGATTAAGGAAATGGAAATAAATTCTATATTACTTATTTAGCAGACAAACTGAAAAATTAGATAATTCACGTCATTGGTATAGCACTTAGCAGAACACAGGCGCAATACCAACCACATATAGAGTAGTATGCCATTATCCTTGCAGTGGCTAGGGCCTTCAACTATGTTTGTGAGAACTAAAAACAAACTATTAATGACATGCCTAGTCATGAACCCAGTTGTTTTAGTGCACAGAATACTAGTGTGCATCAGGATCTGCCCTCAAATCATAAAAACTCACTGTACAGTGTAGAGGGTCCAATTCTTGAATCTTGTGACACTGGGCATACATATTGGTCTAGGCGTTAATTTTGGTTGGGTCATTTCTCAAAGACCAACTTCTGGCATTAAAGATGGATAACCATGTTCTATTCAGTACATTTAGTATTATATATGGTTTCAAAGGAGAGACACAATACAGTGTGTTGGAGAATGGATTTGGGGATCCACATAGCTAAAGCATGCTCAATCAACAAAGAATTTATCAAAAGAAAAATAGAAGACTGGACACAATATAATGTGCTAATAATAATTATTTAGTAACTAATTCTAATATCAAAATAATCCCTTGCTTTATGATATTTGTTATTGTTAAAGCTGATGCCTTCAGTGAATTTGAGACCAGCTATGGAGAGAGAAAACCCTACATTGTGTTGTATTTGCACTTATGACACTAGTTTTGAAACAAAGTTTGGTTACCTCTTAACTTTGAACCACAATGCACAAAATACTTTCCTTTTTTAAGAAACTTGTCTGTTTGTGCATGTTTTCTGGTATTAAGTTTTAATTACAACGTAGAGGCTGAATAATCTTGAATCCTGCAATCAGAAAATGGCTCATGTTAAATTTTTGGAGGCCTTGCTAAAATTTTTACTCGTGTGTTTAGATACGTGAAGCTGACATCTCTCGACTCTCTTTTGCGGTTGAGCTTGCTGAGGAATTTTATGGGAGGTTTGCATCTTGATGAACCTTTTGTTTGTTGATATCATTTAAGTTATCAATTTCTCTCTGCCTATCCTTTTAAATACTGCTTTACAACCATTTTCTGGGTACATTTTGGCTACTAACTTGTTTATTTGATTTGCAAAATCAATATATTGCAACGTCTGTGTGTTGGAACAGAGTGAAGGTAATCCAAAGGCCTTATTTTTGTCTTCATTTCTTTAATATTTTTTTCCAACGAACCTTTTCATTGTTCATTTGATTTTTTATTTGAATTATTGGCTTTTATAGGGGCAAGATGTTGCATTTGAACCTGCTAAGCTCTTGTGGCTTATCCAACGTGATTTTCTGCGTAAGTTAAATACCTTGATCGTGTGCTATCAACAAGCAATCTGCAGCCTTTTCTATCCTGTGTTTTTCTTGAGTCTCCTATTACAAGTCCAATAAAACTACTTTAGTAGCTTATGAATGCTAGGCACTGCATCTGTGCTCCCTGTCTATCATGTGCACTCCATTGGATACTAATATTTTCCTTAATTGCCTACAGAAGGTAAATCAGTGCAAGAAATGGTGAATGAAGCTCTTCAGCGAGTTCCCAATGTTCACAGTTAGTACCATTGCTTGCAGCTATGACTGAAATTATCTTTATATGCATTCTGGTTTTCCAGATTTTCTAAAGCAAATTTTCTAATGATAGGCTATTTGTTTATTATTAACTTGCAGGGGACAAAAATATTGATATGGTATTTTCTATTCTGGAATTCAATTTCTTATTATCAGTAAAAATTCTAGTAATCTGGAATTAAATGTTTATGCTAAAAGTTTACATCATCAGGTCAATCAGATCCGGGAGTCTCTGGCTATAATGGGTGACAACAGTACTGCTTTTAGCTTACCACAAGTATGTGCCTTCCTCATATTTCAAAACAATCTTTCTTTCCTTACCATTTAAATTTTTGACCCATACATGGAAATCCTTTATCCCCGAATTTAATCATGAGGAGCTTTGGGTGTGTAAGTCCAGTTGATTTGCATTTGAAATGATATGAAAATGGAATTTATCTACTGATTTCTACAGAGGAGTGCATGGATTTTAACTCCTTGATGGCAAAGCCTATTGTTAGAATCACATATATAGCAAAAGAAAGAGAGCAATGGTTCTTTAATTTATTTGACATTTCTTTGTGTCCTTCAATGGTTTTCTTCATTTTTTTATGCCAATTGAACTTCATTATATTGCCATACTGGATGGACCATCTCCACCACATGGAAAGATTTTTGTCTTCTGTTGAATGACAAAATATCTACCTTTTAGTTCCATTGTCAAACTTTGCCAATGGTAGAACTTAGAAATGTCATCCTATTAGTGCCTGCACCTGGCTTGCTTGTATTAATAATGATGACTAATCTACCACCAATTTCAACTCTTTGCATTTCCATACATTAGTGTTAGTAATGTTATTGAGAAATACCAATGACTGATAAAGGCACATACTTGATTAAGTTCAATGGGAAATACATTCAACTTTTTTTATTGCTAAGAATATGATCTTACTTTTGGAAATAAATTTTCTGATGCATGAATTCTTGTGTTATTTCAAATGAAGTAATAGCTATTTATATGTCTATTTGCATCCATAATCCATCTGCCTGTCACTCATGGCAATATATGCTTTTCGTATATTTATATTTCAAGATCCAAGATTCTTGCCTCGTAAAAATGTAATGTTTGATAAAATGCCCCGTCAACCTAGCTCCATTTGTTGAGACATTTGCTTGTGAGCTCCTGGTAAGGCTTAATGGAGCATCCTTTTCCCATTCCCCTTCACAGGATCCCATCAGAATCACTCTAGCTGTAGGATCTAGTCCATCCCTGCCCCCTCACTCCCCCCTTTAAAAACAAATGTAACGTATGATTCTTATTAAAACCATTGCGTTGGTTGCCCTGCTGATTGTTGAAATTGAACTTTAAACAGCCACATCTCCAGCGGACGAAGCTTTGTGACATGAAGGATGTGGAACTGGATCCACTATATGTTAAGAAAAGGGAGAAACTTAAAGAGCTTGTTGCTAGCATAATCCGTCCAAAAATTGTACAGGGAAAAACTCTAAATGGGAAGGAATTTGTTTCCTTCTTAGAGCAGGTACTTGGTTTTGCAGGTTATTTAAAATTAAAGAAAGGAATCAAAATAATCATACTCATCTAATATAAATAAATCTGCTAACTTGTTTTTCATATCAGTGATATGTGTTGTTTCTTTAAATAGTGGTTGATGAAGTACCTGACCCCTAAGTAGGGTTCTCTATATCCGTTATCTCAAAATCATTGCAGAATAGAATCAGGATTAGCAATTTAATCAAGGAGCATAAAAATTTAGCTGAATCTCTGTTGCTTCACTTTTTGTATATGGCATAGTAACTTGTGATTGTGCCAATATATTAAATGTCATGATGCCCTCGTACTACTTGCTATACTAGCTATTGTGTCATGTATATATCTAAATGAAGTTTCTTGAGAGATTAAAGAATGTGCAAACATATTGGAAGTGTTTATGGAGAAGATCTATTCTTGGGTTTAAGATTTTTTGGAGGCAAAATGTAATTTTGAATAGAAAACAGATATGCCAGAATTTTCATTTTATAGATGGAAGTTAGAATTGAAGAAATGATATCACCCATTTTTCAGTAATACTTTAACCTTAATGTTTAGTAATTTTATTAATAAGGTGGGCTGTGCTCATATTTTACTATTTTTCAAAGCTATTAAATTTTTAAACAACACTTATAGTTGAAGGGTTATCAATAAGAAATTATATGTTCTTTTACTATTAAGATAATTGTTGTATTGGTATTAATTTTGGGTTAGGTTAGGTCATAGCAAAAATTACTATAGATATATATCTTAAATTTTCAACTTTTAGTTGTTGCTTTACATACATTTACTTTAGTAATTCATAAAATTTTGTTGGAAAAAATATCATATGCTATGTAGTATGTATACATTTCTGCTGTTTTCTTTTTCTTATATAATACATTTTCTCCATATCTTTGTCCCTTGTCATCTCTAAAGGACAATATAATTGCACAACAAAAATAAGATAGTGGTTTTAGAGTTGTGTGAATTGATTCTGTATGTCTACATTAAACTGTATTGATTTTTATTTTTCAAATTTAGATACTTGAAGCCTTGAACAAAGGAGAGATTCCATCAACAGGTTCTCTTGTGGAGATTTTCAACAAGGATATTCTAGAAAAATGCCTTCAGTTGTATAGTGGAAGGATGGCAACATTCAGTCTACCTCTTTCAGAGGCATCTCTGCAAGACTCCCATGATAGGTCTAGGAATGAAGCCATGCAAGCCTTTGATCAGCAACATTTTGGCCGTCACCATGCTAAGAAATCAGTCGTGCAACTGGATGAAGAAATACAGAAGGTATTGCTTGAATATTTATAGTACAGTGGAAACTTGCAAAGTCTGGTAGAATGATTTTCTCTTTTCAAATATGTCTATTGTTTTGGTTTTAAACTATTCTGGTTCTTTGCAAACACAAATGAATGCTAAAAAGTACCCTAAGGACACTAGTGAAAGAATCAAAAGTGAGTTTTTTTTTTATTGAAAAATGTAAAAAGACATTCACACCCGTGATTCCTAAGAAAAACTTATTTTTTTTTTTTTCTTAAGTAGTGGCCTGGGGTTGTTAGTGTCCTGCTGTACGGGACACTGTTTGTCAGCAAGAGTGAGACGCATATGCTACAAAGGATTTGTTTACCATCTACTACAAACCTTCAAAGCATCAATGTGTTTGTAACTAGCTTTTGTTAATCACGTTGAAATTATTTCAATTTTAAGTGAAATTATAAATAACTTTTTTACTTAATAATCATCAAATTTTTCACTTGGAAACATGTGCAGGTATATAAAAATGTCGTTTTACAAAATGAATATAAATCTTCAAAGCTATGTGAGGCACTGTACACCAGATGTGAGGACATGATGGATCAGCTTCAAGTTCTCAGGCTTCCTTCGATGGCAAAATTCAATGCAGGTCTCCTGAAATGCAATCATAGTTTTGAGCATGAGTGTGTTGGACCTGCAAAAGTAAACTACGAGCAACGCATCATGAAGGTTTGGCATAATTGCAGTGCTCTTATCATTTTTAA
This sequence comes from Abrus precatorius, assembly GCF_003935025.1. Taxonomy (NCBI): domain Eukaryota; kingdom Viridiplantae; phylum Streptophyta; class Magnoliopsida; order Fabales; family Fabaceae; genus Abrus; species Abrus precatorius. The sequence continues at coordinate 8,448,954 of NW_020874373.1, read as the reverse complement.
CATTGCTACTTATGGGGCATACACTGTTATTCCATTGTCATACGTCTACTTCACTTGAACGTGGGAATTCATGGGGGTGTTTATAAATGGTTTCCTATTTTATCTCTCTGTGTCTAGCTCCATTCTTAATGAAAGTGTGAATATATATCTACTGAGTTGACCTTTTAATTGGTACATAGTAGACTCACGTACTCATTTGTCGTGAAAAAAAATTGTTCCAATTTTCCATGAAGCAAATAAATTATTGTAGTTAATAATTTTTCCTGATTTGCTTGTGTTTCATATATGCTTAACACACCTTGATGTTACAAATGAATTGTGCAGATGTTGGATAAGTCTAGGTCTCTATTTATAAAGGAGTACAACCAGAGGCTTTTCAATTGGTTGGTGGCCTTCTCCCTGATCATGGTAGTGATTGGCCGTTTTATTATAAAGTTTATTTTGATTGAAATGGGAGCATGGTTACTTTTTATATTTCTGGAGACCTACACAAGGATGTTTTGGTCAGCAGAGTCACTTTACTACAACCCAGTTTGGCATTTTATTGTTGCAACTTGGGAAACTCTTGTTTACAGCCCAATCCTGGATCTTGACAGGTAATTCAACCATATTCCTTTTGTACATCCAACCAAATTCAAGTATCTCATATAAGTAAAAAACTTTTCTTGAGTTGCTCTTAACATCTAATTTACTGTACACTAGATAAGTGTAGTTATGGTTTTATGACAGTTTTGTCGTTGGCATTGGATTTCTGGCTTAGCTTCATCTAATACACATAAACTTATTGAAAGCTTTAATTGCCAAAGCAGAAGAGGGTGGGTGCTCAACAGCCTGCATATATACTTTATTTTCTTTTCTTTGTTTCAAAATTCAAAACCTGTAGTGCATTTTTGTTTTTTACTTAGATTCACAGTTTTGTGTTTGCTCTTTTCTCAATTAAACTTTCTCAATAACATGTTACCTTATTTTCTCTAAACAGTGCCCATTAGTCAGCCTTTTATGGAATATATGTTAATATTGATTATTTATTTTGCTGATTAAAACAGATGGGCTATTCCCCTTGGTGCAATGGTGTGTATTTTCATTCTTTATTGGCGGTGTTATGGTAAAAGAAAACATGGATCACGGTGGCTATTACCTATATACAGAAGCAATAAAAATGGTCCAAATCGGCCAAGAACAGAGTGAAGTCTATGATGATTCAGTCGAACTCAACAATCCATTATCCATTCCTTTTGGCGAGCTTTTTCTTTTTTGTGCATGGAGCTTGCCCACCCCTTGTTTTGCAAAGTGAAAGGTGATCAGAGGGTGATTAACCTCTCCGGCAACTTGTGTAACTTTGGTGAGTTCAAAAATGTTCTTTGCTGCCACAACATGTTGATTTTACAAGTGTTTAATACTTGGCAGTTATTTATGTTGGATTTTATAGAGTAAATTGGATTTAGATACATGTACTGAGCCACCACGTGTATTGACATGTAACCAGGTAAATGTAAAACGAGAAAGGAAATACAAGTTGATTCTTTATTCTTTTGTTTTCACTTTGTGAGTTAGAATTGCAAGTGCATGTTTTCTTTGAATTGTTCCAATCGTGGGATAAAAAACAGATGAATTTTTGACACCTTTGATTTTCATTTTATACATTTGTGATGTGCCAATAATTGATTGTTTTAGGGAACTAGTCGTTTATTTATTTCATTAAGAGATTATTTCTAAAACAACACAGACTTGATTAAATTAGTATCAAATAGGTGGACACAACATTAGACTATAATGATAATGCTAATTAGTTGACCAAAAAGAAAAACAAGTTAAGGTACAGTTGACAAAAAACAAAAACATGTTAAGGTAGCGATTAACAGCGGAATACTCAAATTGAAAATTGAAGGCTGGTTCTTTAAATATTTCAGTGCAAATCTGTAACATCTAAATATACGCGCATTTGAATATTGGCTTGAGTTCTTGTCAAGAGAAAGCAAATGAATAAAGAAAGTGAGACTTAATCTCCTTATGATTTGAATTAAGTTATTTTATAAACTAACAATTTTTTCATGCACTCTGCAGATCTTATTAAATTAGATTTTTTTTTCAAAAAAATAAAAAAATATATTATATGATTATTTTAAAAAGTTTTAAAAGATTAAATATTATAACTATTAATAATAAATATTTTTTTATATTAAATATAATAAAAAATATGAAAATTTTAATATTTAAATTAATATTGAGTTAACAAAAAATACTTCTAAAAAATTCTTATTTGAGAGCATTTTTAAAAACACTATTGTTTAAAAATAACTCTTAATTTTAAATTAGTACTTACCAATTAAATATAGAGATTGATATACCTCTAGATTCTCAAATTTTAACTTTACAATTTTCTCTGCTTTAAATATAAATAGAAAATATTACTTAACATGTTTATTTTGAAGTGAAATATTTAAATATAACTTATTCAACAAAAAATTACTATTTGATTATTAAGAAAAGGTGTTTAATGAGATAATTTTGAGCAATAGAAGTGTTAGATTATGTTTCTTTCTTTTATATGAACTTATAAACAATTAAAATATAACTATATTCTACTCCAACAATTTTCTTAATTTAATAACACTTTTTAAAAACCTCACAATGAATAAAATATATAACGAAATGAAAGCAATTTATTCAATATTTAGAATACAGTAAAAAATGAAGAGGTTCGAGGAATCGATTTATATTAAGCTAAATAAATCCCAATCTTATATTAAATATTTTTATTTTATAAATTTTACCTTAAAATTTACTATCAAAGTTGAAAGTTCTTAATTACAAAAATTTAAATCAATCACTAATAACTTAATATCTTATCATTATATATTAAAATTAATATAATATATTTTTCTAATAAACAAAAGAAAGAATTATTTTATTATATATTTTTTGTTATTCAATTTTTATAAAATTTAGCCCAACATTTAAGATAATATATATCATTATAATTCAATAATCTATTACCTTGCATGAAATTATTGAATGCGGCATATATTATTCAGTACTTATAACAAAAAAAATATATTTTTTACATACATGATAAGAAATATTTAATTTTTTTTAATAAATTTTATTATCTTACATAATACATCAAAATATAGATAACATATAAATATAATTTAAACACAATTATATACTATTAAATAGAAATTAAGTATTTGTTATGAACTTATAAATTTAAAAATATATTTTATATTTTTTAAATTAACGATTATTATTACTATAATATCTTAAAATTAAAAATATTTATATTTTTTACAATTAGGTACTAGGTTTCACCAGAAATGATTTAGTTAGTCTTGAAGCACAAAAATTAACGGTTTCGTTTTGATGATGCATTTTTAATTTAAAATAACCTATCATTCCCTCGAATCCATTGTGGGGTTGGATAAAGAACCTAGTGAAAATTGAAAACATACTTAAAACCACAACAAAAGTTCAAAGCCGAAGTTGTTGAAGAGAAACAAGGACAACGCTAACACTGCAAAGTGCAAACAAACCAAACTCGATCACTTCAATCGAAACAAATCGATTGGATTCCGAGTGAACGGAAAGAGAGAAGAACGAACAAAACCCTAAAATGGAAACGCACGGTGGAGGACCCCTTCGTTCTCGCAGTTCACAGTCCCCTTCTCCCTCTCACTCTGCCTCCGCTTCCGCCACCTCTTCCATCCACAAGCGCAAGCTCGCGCCCGAGGATCACGCGCCTCTCTTCCCTCCCTCTTCCTTCTCCGCCGACACTCGCGATGGCGCCCTCACCTCCAATGACGATCTCGAGAGCATCTCCGCCCGCGGCGCCGACTCCGATTCCGACGATGACTCCGAGGACGCCGTCGTCGACGAGGACGAGGACGATTACGATAATGACAACGACTCCTCCATGCGCACCTTCAACGCCTCCAGGCTCAACAACCCTCCCTCCGCTCCTCGCAACACCAAGCTAAAGACCGATAACTCTAATGTCAAAATCGAAAACTCCGATGCCGCCAAAGACGCCGGAACCGCCGGCACTGGTGTTTCCACCACCGTCGGCTCCGTCACTGGCATCGTGGTTAAGGAGGACGCCACTAAGATTTTTACTGATAATTTGCAAACGAGTGGGGCTTATAGCGCCAGGGAAGAGAGTCTCAAGAAAGAGGTAAGCGCTTCGTCTCGTTCATGAATTTCATGAAAATTAAATGATTAATCATTTTTTATTTGTGTTTTTGAATTGTTTTAAGACTTGGAAATTAGTTGACTAGTTAAGGGTGGATTTGGATAACTACTTATTTAATAAGCTCTTTTTAAAAGGATGACTTAAGTTTTGATTTAACAATGAAACTTATTGGAATAAGCTGAAAACAAATTTATTATGATTGGTTATACAGAAACTTATTGAAATAAGCTGAAAATAGCTTGTGACAGTCTTAAGCTGTTTTTCATAAGCTATTATAAGCTCTTTCAAACAGGTCCTAAACAGTAATGCTTACTTGCTTGTTTATGTCAATAATGATTTGGTTCAATATATTGTAATGTGATGGCTTGTTTTACATTTGGGCTTTTTCGTTGGTTTAAATTTAAATGAATAAAATGTTACATTTTATTTTGATACGATAAGTGTCCATGAATGGTTGTGATGATATAGCCATCGTTTTTTTTTTTTTTTTCAGGAGGAAGCAGGAAGGCTCAAATTTGTATGTCTTTCGAACGATGGTGTTGATGAGCATATGGTTTGGTATGTATTTCTCTATGACTATGCACTTCTTTAACATTTATGCTGCCATGCTTGCATCACTCATCTCCTCTCCTTATTAGCATTTCTGCAAATTACATAATATATTGCACCACGTGTAGGCAGGGATGTCTAAAAATATTTTAAAATGTAATTGACATTATATTTGTGCTCTTTTTATAGGTGATATCAAATTGATTTCTAAATGGCAATTCATATCATTATTTTAGACTTTAGTCCGGGGAAAGATCAATTTAGTGGAACTGGAACCACTTTGATGAACTTCTTTGATATTGATGGACCATTTTGATTCTAATAAATAAATAGAAGACATATATGATGCCAAGTGTATTTTTTAAGCATAAAAAATCAAAATGGATTTTACTCTAAAAATTAGTAGTTTAAAATATAAACAGATCATATATTTGTTAAAGTTGACATTATACTCAACTTGTGTGTGCCTCTTTCTATAAAATTTATTTACTTGTTTATTGAGTCAGCATACCAAATAACATTAGATACATACTTATATCCTAATAATTACTCTACTTTTTATTTTTAAAGTATAATAGGGGACTGATTACAATTAGTGCAAGATTCTATTTATTTAACATGAAAATTTGAAATATATTATACCAGGTTGCCTGCCCAACGCCCCTTCCCCAATTGTATCTGTTCCTGCATATAAGTTATGCGTTACCCATAGGAACTAGCTAAATTAGATTCTGATGTCAATTTTCATTTTTTGGTTAAAAACTCAGCAAACTTATTATTAACAATAATGAGTTCCATTCTTGCTTTTGTTATTTGTTCCTTAGGTTGATTGGATTGAAAAATATATTTGCTAGGCAACTTCCCAATATGCCCAAGGAGTACATTGTCCGACTTGTTATGGATAGGTAATGTAATAATGTTAACAATATGTTTGATATATTGAGATATTTCTTATACAATTTATAGTTTGCCAGCTTGGTCAGTTTGTGAACTAGTTAATTCATCAAATAAGAGTTTTAAACTGTATCCTAGATTTCGTTTTTTTTTTTTTTTTTATATTTGGTTAACATAAGAATTTGGTACCTTCCCTTGACACAGTTCTTCATTTTTTAATTTAACATTTTCCCCTTCCCTAAATAAGCTCTTTTAATCGGATTCCCTGAGTTATCATTGAGTTTTCCCTTCTTTTCTCTATGATCATAAATCCTTTTAATGCTAAATCTGTAGGAGCCATAAGTCAGTAATGGTTATAAGGCGTAATCATGTTGTTGGAGGCATTACATATCGCCCATATGCAAGGTAATAATTTGTCTCCATATCTTCCTTTACGTCATGTTCTAGAAATATCTGGTTATTTCTTGTTTTGCCTCATTATTTTTTGTCTTGCCTACTTATATTTGATATCTTTATCTCTCCCCCCGCCCTTCCACCCCCACAAAAATAAAATAAAAGCTATACTTGCCAGGCTAATCTATTGTTTTATTTATTTATACTGTTTTATAGCCAGAAGTTTGGTGAGATTGCCTTTTGTGCAATTACAGCTGACGAGCAAGTAAAAGGTTATGGTACCAGATTGATGAATCATCTAAAACAGTATGCACGGGATATAGATGGACTGACACATTTCCTCACATATGCTGACAATAATGCTGTTGGCTATTTTATCAAACAGGTTCAGTTATTCATATTTAAGATCCTTATAATCTCTCGGTAGCTGTTGCTTTTATGTGATAAGCTAGAGTCCCATAGCAAGTCTCTTAGGGAAAGATGTTGCTAGCTGAAAATAATTTATTGGGTTTCAAAACATGTTTTGGGTCTCTTTTCCTAAGTGCAATTTTTCTAACTTATTACAACAATAATGCTTGTTTCAAATAATTTCCTAAATATTATTCTCTTTGCCATGTGGATTGGGCCAGTTCATGAGGCAGGAAAAAGCTAACATATTATGATAAGAACCTTAGGAAAATCATGTCATAAAAGCTAGTCGTTCTAGTTGGAGAGTTTAAGGTCTTGTAAATCCCACACTATGATTCTATATTTCCAACAGGTTACTATTTTGGAAATATAAATGATGTTTGATTCCGTTTTCAGGGATTTACTAAAGAGATTCACCTGGAGAAAGATCGATGGCAAGGGTATGGTTATACTCAATAGCTAATATTCTTGTCTGAAATCTATGAGCAGCACTTCCCACTTGATCATTCATTTTAATATTTTTTTTCTTTTTGGATTCTGTGTCTATTAAGAGAAGTGAAAAGTTTTGCACTTTTGATTTTTTTTCTTTTGTATTTTTTATTTTTATGTTGATTGTTGGTTTGGGGTGTGGACCTGCAACGTACCGGTTGCAGGGATTTCAAGGATTTTTGTTTTGAGTCTATTTTTTATAACTCATTGAATAATAATTTCATCAATCCCTGCCATTTCAGTTATATAAAGGATTATGATGGAGGAATTCTCATGGAATGCAAGATAGATCCAAAGCTCCCTTACACTGATTTGTCAACTATGATTCGTCGTCAAAGGCAGGTAAGATAATTTCTTTCTGTCAATTTTTTTAGTTTGACTTTACATTGTTTAGCATAATTTTAGATTAGTGCGTGATAAGATACACTACTGAATGTTCTTATTTAACCTTCTATATTTCTTCAGTTAAAGTAAAGAAGTGTTAGCCTATTTCACTAAATTGAAATTTTCTTTTCAGTAAATCATACCTCAGTTTTTCCATTTGCTATAGGCTTTCCTCTCAGCCACATATGCACTTTGACTGCAAAAGGGTGTGTAGGGGGTTGTCAAAAACTTTGCAGCAGAGAACTATGATAAATGGGACCTTACTAGTGTTGCATGCATTACGTTTGTTTCTTCTATCTTTTGTGTAACTTCTGTCTGCCCCTTGTGTATATATTTTTTATCTGTGTTCTTGATGTGCTTAATCATTATTGGTTATAATTTGTAGGCAATTGATGAAAAGATCAGAGAGCTGTCAAACTGTCACATTGTTTATGCTGGAATTGATTTTCAGAAGGTATAAGCAATTCTCAATTTTGCATGTCCCCAATTCCAACATTCATGTATAAAATTTTAAGTTTTTCCTATGATTTTTGTTAAATTTGGGTTGCTTCTCATTTCATATATTAGTGAGTCATAGAGCATGTGAGATATTAAGTTATTAACTTTTTTCCCACGTGATTGATACAACAAGCAGAAAGAAGCTGGTATTCCTAAAAAAATTATTGATGACATACCCGGTTTGAGTAAGTTCTCAATTCCCAATCTGATTTTGTTAACTTGGCAATATTTTTTGTTTGATTCCTCATTCCTGTGGGGAAAATTATGCATTAACCTGTCTTTGAAGATAGCATGCTTTGTGTCAATGTGTGTGATATATGTCCACTTCCCATCAAAGACCCTTACGCATGGCGACTAACATTTTGCTTCTTAATGCGGATAGTATCTCTCTATTTAACTTTTTATATGTCATATATTAATCATAGTTTCAGGATTATTATTATTGTAGTCTTGTTGTTTTGCGTATGGTAGATCAGTTTTGGTGGAAGCTATGATAGGAAATTAGTACAATATTTGAAAGTTCTTGAGCAAAAAGGAGGGAGGTAGAGTTTCTTTTTCTTGTTTGGATGTCTAAGTAAGGATGGGGAGAACATATCCCCTTCCTTCCCCTTCCCCTCCTTAAAAGTCTTCCAAACAAGAGTTAGGTCAATTTTCCTCTCCGTGTCCCCTCCTCACCTCTCATCCAAACATTGCTTAATAGAAATCAACTTGGATGTTGTGAAAAAAATTGACCCATATTTTTCTTAGGAGTGAGATGATTTATTTTTGCGTACTTTGGTAATTTCCTCACTAATGTTTGTGTATAATGGCTGAATGCAATTACAGGGGAGGCTGGATGGACTCCTGATCAGTGGGGTCATTCACGATTCAGAACTTTAAGTGGTTCTACTGATAGTGCGACAAATCAAAAACATTTGACTGTGTTTATGCGTTCACTTCTAAAGGCAAGTTGCTTAGATATTCTTCATCTTGATTTTAATTTCCATTCATTTTACTTAAGTTTAATTTCCGTTGCAAATGCTGCAAATTCCAAAAGCGTTGATGATGATGACTAGATCCTTATTCATAGCAAATCAAAGTATGCAACAGAACAAAATAATTACATGGTTGAGAAATTAACTCTTATAATTGGATTTATCTTGAAGCAGTCAATGAACGATCATGCTGATGCTTGGCCTTTCAAGGAACCAGTTGATGCACGGGATGTTCCTGACTATTATGACATCATAAAAGATCCAATGGGTAAGAAGGATCTGTATATTTCATGTTGACTTTACCCGTACCTAAAACCTAACTGCTTATTGACAAAAAAATAAACCCAACTGCTGTATCTGTCTGGTATATTAGTCACATTCATTCTTATGCTTTTCCCCGCTGGGGATGTTTCATTCTTGAGTTAGGGTTGCCTTCAACACTTTTTCTTGTATGGTAATTGGTATGGTTCACAATGTTGATTATATCGAAGGTCAAAGTCAAATCAAGTGAATACTAAAATGAACATGATAGGATAAAAAATGTTGGTACAGAGAAATGGATAAGTATAAGATAGATACGAGAAGGATAAACTCGTCTTATTTGATGTACTTCATGATAGTAGAATAGATAATATTATATTATTATTTTTAATATTTGAGATAAATAAAAAAAAAAAAAGGAGATTATATTTAAATAAAAATTACTCTTTTATCAAAATTAATATAATTTTAAAAAATATTTTTATTTAAATTTTAACTTTTTAATAAATATATATTAACATTAAAAATATTTTCATATACATATAATATTTAAAATTTGATATTAAATTATAAATTTTTTACAATTAAAATTTATTTAGGAAACAAATTATAAATAGAACAAAATATTATAAAAAGTTTGAAAATATATTTTATAAAATGATTAAAATATTTTTTAAATATAATTTTCCTAAAAAATATTATATTTTTAAAAATATTTATATATAATATTTAAAATTTTCTTTTATTGAAAATGTTAATATAAGAAAGAATGTAACATAAAAATATCACATTTTAGTGATGCCTAACCTAGCACCTCCTTTAGAATAAGAATTTGATAGAAGATAGGATAGGATAATTTATCCTATCCACTAAACAGGCTTTAAGTGTTGAACTTATTACACCTAATAACTCCTTTTCAAAGTGAGTTTTATGAATCTAAGTGTTGAATTTGAAGTTTTTATACAGCAGATTAAGTATATAAAGTTTCACATAATTAAAAATTTATTTGATACTTTATTCTCACCTTATTTTAACATATGATATAATATTTAAAATATCAGTAAATAATTATTTAGTTATATATCTACACATTTTTAAATTATGCAAAATTTTAAACACATTATCTTTATAATAACGTGATATGATTTAACAGTCAAATTGATAAAATTTATTTGCAGTAAAAAGTCATAGTAAGTGTCATTTGATGACATCCTATCCTATTGATATCCTAAACAGCCATGAAAAGTCTTGATTTCTAATGTCTTCATATATTTGTGATGTGAACGCAGATTTGAAGACAATGACTAAGAGGGTGGAGTCAGAGCAATATTATGTCACATTTGAGATGTTTGTTGCGGATGTCAGAAGAATGTTTGCGAATGCACGGACCTATAATTCTCCCGAAACCATTTATTTCAAATGTGCTGCAAGGCATGGTGCCTCAACCTCCTTATTTACTGTTTTACTATTTTCACTCTTACTGTGATGTTTTCTTACATCCATACATTTATTCATATTCAGGTTAGAAGGTCACTTTCAAAGCAAAGTGCAAGCGGGTCTCCAATCTGGTTCCAAAATTCAGTAGGGACACAGGACACTTCAATAGAGTCGCGTACCCTGCTTTCTGTTGAAGTGAAGATGTTACTTATGTATATTATTCAGCTCATATTTTCCATAATTATGTCCCAAACTAATTCATTAATTCATAGTTATTTAACCAATTTTCCATCTTATGCTATCAGCGTAGCTGCATGCCTCGTGTTATCCCTGTTAGTTAAATGCAGTGAGACCTTACACCATTGCACCAACCTTTCAAGTTAATCATCATCCCCATTCTTATTACCCGGAATTTAAATTAAGTAAATTATATGGAAAAAAATAAAATACAATTTCATACATTTTTACAAACTCAGGTAAAATATTAATTAAAAAACACATAGAACATACTGTGAAATTACAATAAATACAAAAAATGTACATATAAGACAAATTTCCAATGTTAAAATTTTCAAATTGAATATTATAAAGTATAATATTTGTCTAAAAGAATTACTAAAGTAAACTTTCAACTGAGTTATTAATTTGCACGTTCTATATATATATATATATATATATATATATATATATATATATGTTACATATTATAAGATAGATTAATATTAAGATTTCTAAAATTTTACGAGTGATTATAAGCGAATAATTACCTTATTACGACTATATTTTTTTGTGAATACTCAAAATATAATTGCCTCTACCATCCCTGATGGATTGACGTATGTGTGTGTTGACAAGGGGTATAGGGAGAGTCATTCATGGGAAAGTATAATTTTGTTAAATTTTATATTTAGAATTAATCATTATAATCATTCGTTACAAATTAGGTAAATATAAAAAAATAACAAAAAGTTAAGACTAGCAAATAAAAAAAAAATCCAAAATGTAATATAATATATTATGTTTTGATTTAAAATGTGGAGGATATAAATAAATTTTTGTTATCATGTATTCAATTCAATCAAACATCCTGTCCGAATTACAAGAATCAACAAACCCACTTCGATCAAGTTCGGTTTGCTTTGGTGTTGGTGCTGTCCCTCTCAAACGACAATCATTTGGTAACCTTCAATCTATGTTTGTTTCCAGTTTTTTTATGTTCGAATTTCGAAGCATAACTTCGTGTCAGTGATGAACTAATCAGTAGCAGAAACCAATCGGATCAAATAGGTTGCGGCAATTTTTAATTTCTTATTGGAATATAGAATAACTGGTTGGTGTGGCATTGTTCATCATCTCTTTGATGCCCAATATTTCAACTCCTTCTTCGTAGTTACGCATTGGAACTTTAAATGAATTGTCACCTCATAGAATTTTCTTTCAGATTGAGTGTTACTAGACTATGGACAGACCTCGATTACATGTTTTTGAAAAATAAATGGTTTTCCCTTCCCCCCGTTTTGAATTGTGTTTTGGATTTATTTCATTATCATTTTGGTTTCTTTTTTTTTTCTTGGTGTCTACCTTTAAGAGTTTTACTTCAGTTTTTCTCATGATGTTTGTGCATTTTTCTCATGAATCAATGGTATTTAATTTATTGATTTTAGTTTAATAAATATAACTATTTTATTTGGTTCCTAAGAGAGCCCATATTAAGTTCTGCAATTTTTTCAAGTAATGACCAATTTCATTGACATTGGGGTCTCAAACACCATTCTTATACTTGATAAGATCCTGGTTGATTGACAGTCCTTCGAGTTAACAAAGTTTACTGTGAGCCCTTTTCAACTCGTTAGTTAGTTCTTCATACTGAGAATCGTGGCACTGTAAGAGCCAGAGATAAAATTGAGAGGATATGAGTAGTGGAAATCTGAGATTTACTAAATGAATCAATGGAAATCTCAGTTTTAATAAATTTGAGGGCATGGAGATAATGCAAGAACTTCAAAGAGGCCTAAAGGTTGAAGACCTCTAGGAGCAATGCACCTTGGCCTTTGCCAATTCTCACTCATTTTCAGATTATTTGTCAGCCTCTCTGATTACATTTACTTTTTATTTGCATTTATTGGTGATTGCTATGAGTTTGTACTGTTCAACCCAAGCTGGAGAAGTTAGTCCAGCCTGTGGAGGACTATTAGTATATTACCATGGTTGCTCTATGGTTAGATTTCATTAGCTTAGTTAGAAATTAATTAGATTAATGTACCCAGAATAGATATTAGATAGATTAGTGTTATGAGTCATTAGGTTGGTTTTTAGGTTGATAGGAACTTTGGAAAAACCTCACCACAAAAGCTAGTTGTTATAGTTGGAAGGTACAAGGCTTTATTAACTCCACATTAGAATCTCATACTTCCAATATGAGATTCAAATCATGTATCTTATAATTGGATTCTAACATTTCACCACACTTTGTAGTTTTGGTGTCCAAGCGCTGTACACTAACAACCCTTTTGATTAGTTCCGAGTGGATATTGTAATGCCAAAGTCATCACCTGTGCCACTCATTTGCAATTAGGAAATATGGTGGAAGGCTCTAATACCAATTGATAAGAATTTTGAGAAAACCACACCACAAAATCTAGCTGATGTAGTTGGAGAGTTCAAGATCTTATAAACCACAAATTAGAATCCTGTACTTCCAACATGAGACTCAAGTTCCATTCCTTGCACTTGGATCCTAACATAGGTTTCTAATTTCTCTTGCTCTCTATATTTGCCACATGATGATGGGCTTCTTGTACAAACTTTATTCATTCAGTAAATTTTAGACTTTGTATTTTCACTTGCCTCTATTTCCCTCTGTCACTCTACGGATAAAGAATTCAAAAAACATTGTCTTTTAGTTGTGCTCAACATGTCTGCTAAGGCCTTAAACCGACTATGTATAAAACTGAACGATTGGATCTGATATCAGGTTTAGCACTGCATTTGCTGTTTTATTCAAATTATAAGTTGCTCAGTTCTGTGTTGTTGAGTTTCTTATTTAGTCAAGGATGCACTGGCCATTTCTGAACTTATTCTTTACAGTTAAATGTTTTTTGAATATTTACATTATGTACTCAAGATAGATATGATGACTATCCTAATACTGACAACTTTTGAACATATTATCTTACCTTGTCTTTTTCTTTCCCCTTTTGTCTTGTTTAGCACCATCATTCAAACTTAATGGCCAACAGAGTTCAAATTCCCACAAACAATTCAGCACTCATTGCTATGATTGCAGATGAGGTAAGAATGGTGTATCTTTGCCTTAAGAATGTTTAAATGTTTTCTATGGCAATTGATCTTTAGTTGTCTCTCCTCCACTGTTTACTGTGTAAGTCAGCCATCTGGTTTAACTTAGATGGTTTTTTTTTTTTTGGGGGGGGGGATTGGATGTATTTTCTACCCAAGAAAAGTATATATGAAAGAGGGAAAAAATCAATTTTCAATTTTAAAATTTTGAGATGAGCTTGTTTCTAAATTAAATTTGTTAGATTGGTGAATGCCATATGCTGATGTGAAAAAAAAAATGCCATTTAAACTCTTGAAACCATCATGAACTTTAATTTGATAATCTCTTAAGTTCTAGAAGTATTTTAATCACCATAGATGAGGGTTGAGCCTTGGCTCAATGGTAAGGTTGCTTGCTGCCTTGTGACCTGAACGGCATGGGTTCAAATCTTGGAAACAGTCTCTCCGTTTACAAGGGAAAGCTACATATATTTATCCTCCCCAGACTAAACTTGGTGAGAGTCTTGTGCTCAGGTTGCCCATTTTCGATATGTATTAACCATAGCTAATTTGCTTCAAGTCTGGTATGATGTAAACAGGTGATACGATTTATGATTTTTATTTATAAAGGAATTTACATTATCATTCACCATCCTAGACCTAGACCAGTCAAGAAATGTTTCATACATTCTTCACCGCAGCCTATTTTTCCTGATAATGTTCTGATTTTCAACATACTGAAGCCTATTAAGTTAATAACTAAATCAAGGAATTTATCACAGGACACTGTAGTTGGATTTCTGCTGGCTGGAGTGGGTAATGTTGACTTGCGCAGGAAGACAAATTACCTTATTGTAGACGCAAGTATGCCACTGTTCTTCCATTCACATAAACTTCGTTTATGCTTAATTAATTTCAAATCATAATTATATGGCAATTATTAAGAGAATACAGTAATTTCCTGCCTTCTAAAATATTGAATAAATTTCCATCTTATATATTGCCAGCATTGGGCCTATTGGGTAATGTTCATGTTATATTGGGTTAGCAGCCTCTGCACTTCAATTCTGAAAAATGTATTGGCTGTTTTTGAAAAGTTTTCTGTCTGTCTATTTCAAAACCAACAGGGAGTAATGTTGGTATTATAATTTGCTTTTTCTTTTCCCTCTTTTTTTTCATTTTCAGAAACAACTGTCAAACAAATTGAAGATGTATTCAAAGAGTTCACAACAAGGGAAGATATCGCAATAGTTTTGATAAGCCAATATGTAAGTTACTTTTAGTATCGCTAGACTGACACATAATTAGTAGAAAACTAGAAATACCTTAGGCTGTTGTGCATATGTATCATGTATGTCATTCTAACCAAAACTACTGCTCATTACTGAAGCAAATTGATCATCAAAGTGCAAAAAAGTCCTTACAATATTGTTTTAGCCCATGTCTGCTATTACAATCAAACCTTGTGATTTCCTTATTCAGGTTGCAAATATGATAAGGTTTCTAGTTGATAGTTACAACAAGCCTGTTCCTGCAATATTGGAGATTCCCTCCAAAGACCATGCATATGATCCTACGCATGATTCAGTTCTTTCACGAGTGAAGTACCTCTTCTCTACTGAATCTGTGGCTTCTGGGAGACGCTGAGCTTATGTTCTTTGTTTGATTTGATTTGATTTTTTTCTAGAATATGTTTTGTCCTTGTTCACGGTAGATTAAAACCTTACTCCATTACCTTGTGAGCTCAATAGTATCTTGAATATTGGGGTTATGGAGATTATTTGAATAAATTGTAATATATAAAATAGATGCTAAAGTATTTGAGTTCTAGTAATTCTACTTCCACAACTCATTGTCACAACAGATTTTACAATCAAGTTGGAAGAAACGAGATAACAATGTGATGGAAAGAGAGAAAAAAAAAGTTGTGAAAGAGTGTTGCAAAAAAATCTTGTAAGAATAGCATTACTCTCTTAATTTTTATGTCAAGGTCCTTCCTTAACGAAATGTTACAAGTTTGCATTATATGCTTATGATTTACCCCTGCTACTTTGGATTTGCTATGTTCATTTCTATAAAGTCATGAATTAATTATTAGTTTATCTTGTATCTTAAAAAGAAATAAGCTTATGATCAAAGTGCTATAGAAGAAATTTTCCGGCTTTAGTTGAAAGTTGTGTAGATTCTTTTCACTCGCCGGGGGAGGGGAGGATGTTGTGTGTAAATTTTTTTCTGGCATCGGTAAGTTTAAAGTAGAAAAATCTTCCATCAGTCCCAGACTTCATAAAAAAGATATTTTATTTTTTTATTATCATCTTGTGTGAAAAAATTAAATGATATTTTGTCAAATCAAGAATTAAGGAAAGGATTTTAAAATTTCAAAAATTAAAAAGTCTAACCAATACAATCTGAAAGACCGATTTAAAATTTTATGATGATATTATGACGAAGGTTCTCAATGTTTTTTTTTTAATGTTCTCACGTTATGATGAACAACCTATCGGCTTGACTAAAAGATTTATAATGGGCTTATAGATATCAATGAGAGACAAATACGAACTAAAGCCATCAGAGCCTGATTGGGTAGCCTTTTAAACACTGCCTCAGCAGAATTAAACAAAATGGTTATGCAAACAAGTGCAAGTGACATGGGTGAATGGTTTATACCTGTGTGTTTCTCAGAAAGAATAGTCGAGAAAAATCATCTTAGAATAGTTATTACCAATGTGCTTGTCATAATAGTTGAGCAATACTAACTATCCCACAAACATAATAGAAAAAAGTTTTTGTCTACGAATATTTCTATAAGATAGGCTGTTTTGTGAATCAATACATTACTGGATGAATCAGTTTCTCGTGTTAATACTTTTTGTTGTACCTTCTTTGTTTGTCGCAATGCCTTCATATTGTACTCACGTACTGGTTGTCCTTCAGTTAAAATGATTAAAAGCACAATTTGTTTAAAAATGCAAGTGCGCAAATTTATCAAAAGGTACCGTTGTAGATGATTCAATCATTGATCAGCTAACCAATCTTAAAATAATAGGTTGCGTTGATTAGGATTAGGGAGGCTCATGTACAAGAAACGAAACGATTTGGGGATCCAGTTGGCACAACTCAATATGGGACATTTACTTTTCATAACTAAGATCCAATCACAATTGAAAAGGGAAAAGGAACAGAGTCTTGATAATAACACTATCACGGACATGCAAAATCAATAATAATTAGACAACATATGTCCTTATTCAGTCCAATGTCTATGAAGAGACAAATACTAGAAGTTCAAGCTCTTAAAGATTATTTTCAAGGTAGTGCCTCTTTCAGGGAGCGGGTGAAATTTTCCAGCTCTCTCAGTCCCTCTTGAGGAGATTTGGCCTCACCAAGTAACTTCACCATAGCACTGCCAACAATCACACCATCAGCTCCCCATCCTGCCACCTGTAACAAAGTATATGATTGATCATTACCCACATTGAGGTAGAAGCATACTAATATATGGACACAGAACTAACCTGTTTCACATGCTCGGGTTTTGATATTCCGAAACCAACTGCCACAGGTTTAGTTGTTGCCTGATAATTACAAAAGAAAAAAGAACTCAAGATTTACCAAGTTCTATGGTAATTAGTCTAAATTGATCAGCTGCCAACTCTTGCAACAAAAGAGAAGTGGGAGGGGCAGGGAATGGGCTAAGAAAGAAAGAGAATTGGGCTTTTCTGAAGGGAAAAGTATACTTCCACATAATAAAACTGGAATGGAAACCGAGATCAAATAAACAAACCTGTTTTATTTCCTGCAACAGACCCTGAACATTATTACTAACTGATGCTCGGGCTCCAGTGACACCCACCGAGCTCACCTATAAGGTAAATCAACAAATGGTTAGTGGCATTTGCTGGCAGACGTTGAACTGAGATGGTAATGCCTGATATATTGTGTTTTCACTATCATTGTATCCTATTTCCAAAAAAAAATTGGGACCAAGCGGACTTGTTATCCACTGTCAACTTCCAAACCCAAGTAGACACAAACTAAATAACTTGTTTGAAAAATCAATCCGATTTCCAAGCTCTAGTCTTGATGCATAAAAAATGGAATTGTTCATAGCCTGAAAACATGCAGTAATATGATCAAACTTGACCAACTTAAAAAACAAATACCAAAATCAAGCCTAACACCAAACTATGACCATTTCACAAAATAAAGCAAAAAATTCATTGTCAACTTCTATGACTGGCTCCCAAAAAAGGTTGTTCTAATCCAATTTCACCCTAGTAAATACTCCAAAGAGAAAAGAGAAAAAAAAATTCTGAAAGATTCTGCCGGGTTCAAGAAAAGAGACAAAACATCTCAGTCATCTCATTCATATCTTAATTTCAAGAAAACATGTGAAATTATGAAACCGCACTAACAGAACAGAGACAGCTATGAGACACGACTCTGTATCAACTCAGAACAAACAATAGTCATCTCCTTGGTGTGCAAAGTGAATGTTGAAAAGGAAGTTAATAAAATAAAGATGCGTAACTAGAAGCCATTGGCATTTTGGCTTCGATGCTTGTAACATCGGCGATGAGACAACGATAATAAGTCGAGAGTTCTTGGAGTATGTCTAATGTTTCGAATGACAAAAGAAAAAAATCTATGATTTATTCTTATTTCAAGAGCTGAAAAGCAGGAACAAATATGCATTTTAATATCACGTTGGTGAATAACTCATCATCTAATACACACAGTACATCAATAAAATGTTTGGAAAAAATGGAACACAAATAAACAGATATTCAAATTTTATTTATGTTTATAGAAATAGTGAGAAATAAATTATATAGAAAAACACAGACATACTCTAACAGCAAGACCATAGCAAGTTAAAAGTAAAAGGAATTATATGAGAACAAATAAGAGGAGCCCAGAAAAAAGAAGTTATCATGGTTGAAAGAAGCTCTTACAAGATACACAAATCCTTCTGCAGCATCAACAATGGCTTTCATTCGGTTTGTTGGTGTAGTGGGTGTTGTGAGGAGCACCTTAATGATATAAAAAAGACAAATATAGAAAATCAACAAGAGATATACATGTACATAGATTAATTTATCCAAACAAAATTAAAAAAAAAACATTAGAAAAATTAAACAATATATGATATTGCAAAAAGTATATGCAATAGAACAGACTGATTTTAATCATAACAAAACTTCCTTGCTCCAGAATTGTCACCATAACTCCTTTGTTGTGCTAGAGGATTTCATATTTATAAATACACATTACAAAAAACTACTAAAGTATACCACTAATTCTCTATCATCATTATCAACAGTATAAGGATATTCATCTGAAATTCAGAAATAAAGCAAGAGAACATTTAAAAGGTAAGCAAACCAGTTCAATTCCATTCTTCTTAGCTTCTGTCCTCAAATTCTCCGTCTCCTCCAGAGGGACATCTGGGACTACAAGTCCTGCATACATATGGGGAAAGAAAAGAATATTATCCTAATTTACCAGTGCCAGAAAAGCAACCAAATACAAACAAGAATTTATTTCATATGCAACTTCTACGCAGAAGTAGCTTATACAGAAACCTTAACCAGGACTAGGCAGGAGAGTGCACAGACACTTTCTTTAATAATGATACAGATTTAAATTAGCAAAACATAAATATCGAACTTGAGTACAGAACATGGGGTATTTGAAACTGCTTCACTATTGCTTATGCATTTTGTGACATTGTTTATCATAGAGCTAGTATAGAAACAGACCAACTTGAAAAGCATGGTACAATGTGATAAATCCTATGTTATTTGGCAAATCATTTCTTGTGTTGAGTAGTACCATGTACACCAGTGTCTCTTATGGTGGACATAAATTTCTCAGTACCACGCTTCAGTATTGGATTGTAATATGTAAATAGAGCAAGTGGACATGACAATTGTGGAACAACCTGCCAAATCAACCATTACAAAGGAGCATCAGTCCATGCATCTAAAACAAGTTATTCGATTTGATTCTTCTGTTCTGGTTTCAAGTAAGAACATGGGTAGATGATGGATAGGCATCACCACTTCAAACTTCATCACAAACTAGCAAATTTGGCTATTTGCACTGCCAACTTGTCAATCAAAGAAATGAAAATTAACAGCTACAGCAGAGCTCATTTTCATTAGCTTTTAAAAGTAATGATTGCATATGTGAGAATATTGTAGTAACACTTATCGTGGAAAAGAGAAAAGAAAATTGAATAAGGTGATTTGGACATGTGCAAAGACCACTTGAGGCACCAAGAAAAAGAATGGATAACATGACTTTTAGTCCAATGAAAAGGGATAGAGAGAGATCTAAAACAACTTTAGAAGGAATTATTAAAAAATTTAGCAAAAAATAATCATATTTCAGAAAATTTGGTATTTGATCGAGTTCAATGGCATCATGTAATTCATGAAGTTGACCCCATTAAGTGGGATAAGATTTGGTTGTTGTATTGAAAGTAATAACTAATAAATGGTTCAAGGAGTTGCACAAATTTACCTCCTTCAACATAGAAATAATTGCATTAAAATTGGTCCCCTTTGCTAGAGATCTTGTTGCAGCAGCCTGAACAGAAAGACAGATCAGTGTGTGAACCAGGTAGTACTAAATATCACTGGAAAAAGAAGACTGCATCAAACCTGGATAACAGGACCATCAGCCAAGGGATCAGAGTATGGAACACCAAGCTCAATTATGTCAGACCCACATGAATCAAGCACTTTCAGCGCTTCTGCAGTGGTTGAAAGGTCAGGATCACCAGCTGTTATGTATGGGATGAAAGCCACCTTCAAACAAATATACTTCTTAGAAAACTGTCATTTAGCAGTCAACAATAGTCCTCTGACTCGTATCTCTTTGCAATAAAGTTGATACGGCACAAAAATTAATCCACCAAGATACAAAGATAATTACTACTAACCCGTTATAGCCAGGAAGAGAAATATCATTGATTTTAAAAAGCATAGAAAATGGAATCAGAAAATTATATTAAGTAAAACAAAAAATCAAGTATGTTACAGAGTACTATTCAAGTTGAAATGTGACACACAATAGAAACACCAAAGCACTTACTTTTCCCTTTTCTTTCAATTTGGTAAATGTTTCAGATAGCCCCACAGCTTCCATGGTCTTGATAGCAGCCACTGGAGTGTATCTTTTAACAGAGACTGTGGTTCTCTTGGGGCAAAAACCAGCCTGGAAACTGGCCTCGGGTTTCTTCAATAGCAAGAAGCAATTTGACTTCAGGGAAATAGCCATAAAAATGAGTTGTCTTCCACTGAGCTATTCCACGTGAGATTAAGCATAAAGGTAGTCAAATGAAGAAAATCTCATCGCCAAAATATAACACAGAACAAGAAGAAAACTATTTATATTCATGTAAAACAAATACAATGCACCCAACCCATCAACATCCACAATAATTACATCACTAAACTACTCCATTGCCTTGGTTGGTCAAATCCATAGGCATAGTACATTCTGGAAACCCATTGAACAATCACAAAGGTTTATTATCAAATCCATGACCCATTAGACAAGTGCTAGAGCAATGAAGCAAATAAACACCAACGCTTGCATTTTCACTGTTCATCAAAACCTATCTTAAATGAATGAAAAGATAAACGGTGTGTATCGAAGGAGAACAGAGAGCATGGTGCTCTGAAAAGAAATTGAGGTTCCAATTCAGTGCAACAAGAAGAAGCATCATTTTCATACCTAGAAATCGAAACGAGTGAAAGTGACGTTGCCAAAGACTCAGAATCAAAGACTGAGTTGACGCTTTTTCTTCCCCTTCGTGACTATGAGCCCTTATCTCTCTCTCTCTCTCTCTCTCTCTCTCTCTGCTGCAACCCCTTTCCTATGCAGTATTCATGTCTGCGCCTGTAGTGTTTTTAAAATATATATTTTGACACGTGGGCAATATTATATCAAAATTCACCTAATTCTAATTTAAAAATGGTATTCTATAAAATGAATATAGACAAATATGGATAATGGATACGTTTCATCCTTTTCAGAAATATAATAAATGTCATTTCTTGAAATTTACTATCTTTCTATTATTTTCTTTATTTTTTTCGTTTCTATTAAGCAAATGGAATGAATTTGCTAGATTTGGGATTGATGTATGCTGCAGCTAAATGATGGATAAGATCAAGCCAATAGTTGTGAAATATTAGGAATGCATTTTCTTTTTCTTTTTCTTTTTCTTTTTCATAATACCTATATTTCATATCAAGAAATTTTTCTTCAAGGTATGATCAGAATTCAGAGCTTGTGTGTATTTTAATTAATAAAAGGAACACGATTTACGTAATAAGATTAATGGTTGAAATTGAGTTTACCACATATTTACATTGTAACGATTGTGAAATTTTTTCACTTGAGCCAAAAATGCTTCTACATATTTTAGAAACTCAGCCTAAATATAAATTTCTTAACCGTAAATTGTCATTTGGTAAGATGAATTATAGAAATAATTTTTATTAATTTATTTTAATAAAATTCATGGTCAAATTTATATGATAAGAATTGATATAAAATAAAATATTTTAAATGAGAGTATTTTTAAGAGTTAATTCTTTTTATAATTTATCTTACATCCATCATTCAGTTTTTTTTTAGTTTTAATTTTGTATTTTTTTCAAAATCATTTCTTTAATATTTTTTTCTTTGGTAAAAAATCTTATTAATTTAGGTTTATTTAAGAATTTTATACATTTTACTTTAATAAAAAATTGTCATAAATGTTGAGGAAAGTACTC
This sequence comes from Abrus precatorius, assembly GCF_003935025.1. Taxonomy (NCBI): domain Eukaryota; kingdom Viridiplantae; phylum Streptophyta; class Magnoliopsida; order Fabales; family Fabaceae; genus Abrus; species Abrus precatorius. The sequence goes on along the minus strand of NW_020874373.1, from coordinate 8,426,407 downwards.
ATAGTTAAAAAATGTTTACATTGTTATCTATTCAGCCATAAAAGCACAGACAACCTTAAAAATATTTTTATTTAAAAAAATAATTATTTTTTTATAAATTATATAAAAGTATTTTTTTTTTTTTATCTCTTCCAAATACTAATAGTTTAAATCAATTTTGATTTAAATGTTAAATTTGAATTCATATACGATAGAAGAATTTGAAAATATTTAGATAAAGTAATATCTAAGATTATCATGTTCATAATTTGAATTTAATTTTAAATTTTATAATTTTGACAATCCAATTTTTTTACAAAGATGTTGGGTGTGATAAATTTATACTCAATTTTAAAAATATTATGCTTTTAATGTATTATTATTTAATAAATTAAAATATTTCTTGTTATTAATAAAAATTATTATATCCTTTAAATTTTAATTAAATTTAAAAATATTCATGTAATATATGGGAAACTTTTTAGTTAAAAAGTGTATTATTAGTATTTTTTATAATTTTTTCTTTTGATATAAATTAAATTGAGTGATATAACATGTATTTCACAGGCTTAATAAGAATTTTTTCGATATTTTAAGAAAAAATGAGGATTGTTTTTAATGTTATTAGTACTGTTTTAATGTAATTTAGTCTAAATAAATTGCATCATATATATATATATAAAGAAGGAAAGAAGTGTGCAATCATGACAAAATGCTAATACTCCACTTATTATTTTTAAAAGAGAAACGACACTTACCATTTTGATTGGTTGCTGATTTATCCATTTTAATGAATATTTTAAAATGCTAAGAAAGTTTTTTACTACATCTAATATTTAAAAGCAGAAAAATTATTTTTAAAAATAGAATCAAACATTTTAAATTTTTTTCTTTAATTTTTTTGTTTTTATAATTTTCTTTCTATCCTACGTGGAATAATTATACTAGATAGAGGATATAGTTAATATATTGTATAAAGGTGGATATATGGATTAACTGAACCTGTATAAGTTGGGTCTCCAATAAACGGGCTAGAATGAGTTAATCACGTTAACATAAGGACGCTCCTAAACTCATATAAATCGTGACTCATCATTTTATTAAAGACTAATTTCTTTCAATATACATATTGATCATGAATATATATAGGTCAAATTACATAAAAAGTTCACATTTGGTATCGATACGAATAATTAACTTTTGCCATAATTATTTTTTTCTAAGTGTGATAATTATTTTTAATTAAAAAATATACATAGTATATATTTTAATAGCTAATAATCCATTAAAATCTTTATTTTAATATAACTTTGTCTAAATAAATTGTATCATATAAAGAAGTTTGCGATCATTATTTATTTATGGCAATAAATACTGGGTGCTAATATTCCGTTTAAGAAATGGTATTTATTTATTTTATTGGTGATCGATTTATTCATTTAAGTGGATGTTTGTATTGATTTGTTATTATATTTGTCTTGTAATTTTTGGTTAATAAGTTTTTTAATAAATTAATTCAAGTGGTATCTAAAAATAATTTATGAGTTTAAAGTTTAACATATTATTAACATTTTTTTACACAATTAATTAATTAAAATACATTTTAAAATTATTTATAACAAAAATAAACGATTCTCATTAACATGAAAATTTATATTTAGATGAAAATGTAAAAAATATTTATAATGTCACTGTACTTATATTATAAATTTAGGTTAAGTATTATAAATTACATTATTTCAATTAATAGTATTCGAGAATAATAATTTTTATATTATAAATTAAAGTCTTGTAATTATTATTTTTAATTTTTTAGTATATAAACGCCTTATTAACTTTATTTATCAGAATAAAATGATATTTTTTCTTTAACTTATAAATCAATTATAAGAGAATTTCAAATTTATTTTTTAAATCAATACTTCAGTTTTTTTTTTCAATGAAGGTTAACATAAGATGTCGGTCAATTATAATTAATATGATATTTTATCACTTAAATTAGTTTTAAAATTATAGTTTTGTAAGTTATATGTATTTACAAATGTCTGTACAATTTACTAAATACTTTCCTGTTTTAAGGGGGTGGGGAATCTGACCCTTAAAACTATGTTTTTAATCAGTATATATTTTTTATATTATCTAATTAATTTATATATATTTGTTTGAACAAGCAGAGAAAATAATATATAATTTTATTTATATCCTTTCACCCTGTTTTTTTTAAATTTGTATTATCCTTATTTTACTTTCCATCCAACGTAAACGTTATTAAATGATATTCGATCGAACGGAATCGTGATTCGTTGTAATTTGTAGCCAAAAAATCAATTGGACAAGGATAAGGCCATTTTTTGTTCAGTTTTCTTCCTTATATTTTATGTTTGTGTGAAAATGAAAAGTGCTTGTAACTTGTTCCTTCCTTAGACTTGCAAATTGCAATTGCTTACGCTACTAATTATGTCGTATTAGACATTAATTAAGGGTTTTAGTTATGAACGTGTCGTTATTCATGTACGTGGAGGTCACTTTTATTATTTTGTTTTGCTTGGTTTGTTGTATATATTAGATGTCATTGTTAACACTATTTTCATTTTCTTTTATCTGTAAGTTTATATATATATAGCTCTTGTACATATATATTTCCTAGTTGCCTAAACTTTTTTATTCTTTGCACCAGAATTGCATGCTACTTAAAATGGTATCAAAGCTCTAAACAAAGTTTAGATCCACCATCAGTTTCATAAGATCATCTAATATCTGAATTTCTTATTTCATGGGGAATCAAAACAATGTGTCTGATCATTTGGTTAATCCATCACAGTCGTACTTTTTATATTATGTTTAAATAGAATAATTTAAAATTATCAAATTGCATGTATTTGAATAGTAACAAAAAAATATTTTTAAAATATTGTATAATTTTAAGTAAATAATTTTTATAGCAAATAGAACAAATTTTAAATGATTTTTTTAAAGATGATTTTATTTATTTCTGTATTATGCTTTGACTTTTTGTATTTATTATTCATAACCTTTTTATACTTAGCTTTTACTTTAAGCATTTTTCATTGTTAAATTTATATTTTTTAAAATTTTCTATTTAAATACAACATTAATGCTTAATATCCCCTCAAGTTGGGATGTATAAATTTAGCAAACCCAACTTAAAACAATTGTCCTGGAAAATTTGTGCATGAGGTGCTTTAATAAAATCATTAATTTATACATCCCAACTTAAAACAATTGTCATGGAAAATTTGAGCATGAGGTGCTCTAATAAAAGCATCAACTATTTGCATTGAAGAAGGAACATAAATGCAGCCCTTAAATGCCTATAGTTTAGAAGCACGTTAAAAAAATTATATAAGTAAAAATTATAACACTAAAATAAATGTGTTATATATATAATGCAAACATATATCTAAATAAGTAGTAACTTGTGGAATGAATTATGTGCTCCAAAAGACCTTTTTTTAAAGTCTTGATCACATTATTTTAATAATGTAGTTTAAAGTTTAAGAACAATCAAAGCTAATTTTCCCCTTACTAGCAAAGAATACAAATATTAAAATTTAGGTTATAATACATATTAAACATTTATAATTAATTATAATTAATAAATTATTTTTATATTAAAAAGTGTGTATTTATTTATTTAAGGTTAAAATACCATTTGATTCTTATAGTTATTCTTGTTTACGGATTACTTCATTTATATATATCAAAAAGCATATATATATATATATATATATATATATATATTAATCTACAACAAACATTTCATTAAACTTATATTTTAATATTTTTGAAACAGTATTAAAATGACACGTTATAACAAAAAACAAAGAATACTAAAAATCTCATATATATATATAAGTTTACTAATATAAATATTAATTTGTAAATAAATATAGGATCTAATATGCATTTTAATTTATATCTTTTATTTGAGAATCTTGTTATTTTAAGAAGAAAAACAATCCATCAATTTCTGTATTTCCCCGTTTTTCTGTCTTTCTGTTGCATGGTCAAATATCAATTATTTTCGAAATCTTGTTCCAGATTCTACCTTTTTTCCCCCCAAAGGAATATGGCCCTTTGGGCATCATGGATTAGAATTGGACTCCTGCTCTAAATTTATGGATTCCTCACTCCTCACTCCTCACTCCTCAGAAGCAGAGGTGGCAGGCAACAGTCACCAATGCTTGGGATTTGGTACGGTTTCTGCTGCTTACAGCTACTGTTGCTCTGATTGGTACTTCTTTTGGGATTTTTTTAGAATAATTTGTATTCCTCTTTCTTTCCATTTGAGATTTAGCAAATTTAATCGTTTTTAGAAGGAATATTAATTATTGTCCCATAAATGGACGTGTAATAGGTCCAAAGAAGTTGCTAATCATAGCCAGAACAGCTGGGAGGCTAGTTGTGCAGTTCCCCCCATGGTAGATTTGAAGTACAAAATTTAGGTGCGAAATTCATGGGTACTTTTCATGCTGTTCTATAATTAAGTTTGAAATTTTACTTTAATAATAATATATACTAAATTTTAATGTTATTTTTTTTTATTGTAAGTTATTGAATAAGAATTCCCTTATATTACATAACTCTCATATTTTATGTTTTTATATTTTTGTTTAAATGAATAATTTTTTGTTTAAATAAAAATACAAAAATTTAGACACATAAAAATTATGTTTGGGCCAGAACATGAGGAGATCTCGATCTAAGTTATTGGAGTAGAATTTTAATTTTAATTAAAAAATAATGTAATACCTACAGTGCTACATTTATTTTTTTTTTTCAATGTTTGAAACTGTTATCAAGGAATCTCAAGCTTACCAGGTTCTCTGTTTCCTCCTATAATTCATGAAATGAAGATTAATTTCATTACATTTTTATTTAACTGAATTATCATAACATACATTGCAAAAGTGCGAGTGTGTGACACTTAATTTTTATGTATAAAAAAAGAAATAGGAAAATAAACCGCAAAAAAGTAATTTGATTATAAAAAAATGGAACTTCTGCGTGAGGATGTGGGAAAATAAATAATAAAAACAAATGTATGTGATTCATTTTTACTTTTATTGACTATACTTGGTTAGGAGGAGCATGTCTTATATTCCATCAAAGGATTGGGATCCATGCCAGTACTTGGGAATGGCATTGAATTAGCCTAGAGCCCAAAACTACACTCTATGGTATTCACCTACTTTGCCTTTTCAAGCTCACAAGGAACTGCAGGAAACAATGGCGCAGCTAGATGCCATTCCTAATGAAATTTGAAGTATATCAATAATAAAACCTGGTCCTTTGACTCGAAAGGTTGAGGATAATCTTGACCATACATCTATCTCATGTGGTATTATTTACACTTCTTGTTGGACCATCTTTCAGTATTATAAAGATTTTTAGCCGATGTAGTGCCTGAGATTTGTACAAATATTTTATCTCCTGTTTATAATTTAGACAACAAGTCCAGAAAATGTTGGAGGAAGTAGCTGGGTATCGACTGGCTCCAAGGTTTGTTGACCAATGCACTAATTACCTTACATTTTCTGCTTTAGGAGCTGAAGATGCTTACGTGTCTATCATTATTCCCAGGATTTGGCTTCATCTGCCTTACATTCATTCATACTATACACACAGTCATGCAACTACTTATGGTAGATTAGCAAGGTCTCCTGCTGTAAAGAACAGTTTATCAGCAAGTAGTACTGAATTAGAAAAGATTATGGATGAACTACAAGTTATTGTCTTGCCAGTATCTCTTGAAAACAGTGGACTATTGCCAAATTGTAGGGGTAATGATGATTTAAGTTAGTGGGCTTTCATTATCATGGTTGTCTCATATATTTGTTGCATGCTTGTGTTATGTTAGTGCTACCTACCTTTGATTGGCTTATCTATATTTGCAGATTGTGCATACTATATTGTGCTGTGTAATGGCTTCCACTATGTACAGTATGCAGATATATAAGGATAAAAATATGCAGGTTTTTTACTTGTTTGGGGGATGGAATTTTTATTTTCCTGGTACGTTAGGGATCAGACTTCAGATCTAAGATCTCTATTCTCTAACAAATTCCCTATCCATCCTAATTCCTAAACCGCCTGGGATGAGTTGACTAGTTCCAGTGGCTAACAATATGAACTTTCAACGCATATTATTGTCTCATATCTTTTCGAAAATTAGTCGAAACAAACTTTGCTTATGTTTTTCTTGGCAATTGATGTGAAAGGATCTGACAGTTCTAGAAGCAATGTTGGTAACACTATACAATACTTCATTCTTCTAGATACTTTGCTAGTAGCATTTGTGAAGCAAAATAATGCATATTTATTGTCTAATGTATATTTATTATAAAGGTTTTGAATCGCGAGTTTTGTTTTTTTCTTCAAGTAATTAGTTTTAATGTTAGAAGACACCTAGTAGTTTTTGGGCTGCTGATTGTTCTTATGTGAACCTTTTCAACTCTCAATCCTCTTAACAAGTTGTTAAAATACTGGTTTAACACTCGATGACAATTTTGATGGTATCTTATTCCTATAGCTTAGCCCTTATGGTGATTTTCTACTGTTTTGATCATTTAAATTATGTTGGACTGGAATGTGACAAGAGGAAATGATATTTAATTGTAACTAGTAGCAACCGGAACTACAGATCAGAGTTTGTGGAAGGGTAGGACTGATGAGGGGATAACAACTCTGCATGTAAGTGCGAACAAGGTATCTTCCATATTAAGCTATAATTGCTAACTGTAGTAGAAGAAAATTTATTCTGTTTGCCTACAACAACAACCAAGCCTTCTACCACTAGGTGAGGTCTACTTTGGTATTTTGCAGCACAAAAATTTTGTGAAGAAAACTAGGGAAATGCTAAGAACCAGAGAGCTTCAAATGGCAATTAACCAGGGAATGATCCATCAATGAAGAGCCATTCAAGTGATCAAAGCTGAATGCATGAAAGTATGCAAGTAACAGAGGGAAGAGAAAAGAGATGTATTTTGATATCAGTGATTATTGATTAGTTCTCTTTTATTATTCTAAATATGAGCTGCCATATAAAACAACTGTTTTGCCTTCAGTTTCAACAGCAGCTGGGCCAAATAATGAGGTCCAGTCTTCACCCAGGACCACGAGAATGAGGAAAAAGAAGCTAGTTCTAGGCCTAATAGAGTGACTAAAAGGCCCAATGACTGGGGATTCTATGTCCATTAGAATGAAACTCAATGTCCTGAAATTCATAGGGATTCATAGGGATGTCTAGATATTTGCTAGAAATAGTTTTTTGTTAGCTGTTTGTTGTTTGTTATACTATTGAGAGTTTTGTTATATAAACCTTTGTGGTAAATCAATGAAGGATATTAGAGTATCAATTTTCTTTTTCCTCTCTTAGCATTTTTTTAGGAGGTTGGTTCTATCTCTAAATAGAGCTATTATCTCCATCCTCAACACGAAGTACTGGAAGGAAAAATAGAGGATAACAGCATTGCTGACTTGACGAAAGCTAGAAGGTTTCCGAACCAAAGAGCTGAATATAACATAATGTATTATTTTTCTTATAATCCATATAACCAACCTAATTAATATTTTGTTCAGAGTCTAATAAACTTCTGCTATATAGGGCTCCTCACCACTGAGCATTTACATGCAAGGGATTATCAGTAGTTTTTCTCACTGCTAAGGTTTTGTGATTAGCATACAGAGAACAACTGAGGCAATCAAAAGAAGATGCTGTTATTTGGACTCAACTTCTGGTTCCGCCCAAAAATTACATGCAGATTGCATTGTAATGTAATGAACAGTAACAAGATATTAACGGGAATCCAAATGAAAGAAAAATCTATGTTTGACTTCTGTTATATACTTTTGAAGATTTTCTTATGATATGCCTTTGGGATATGCCTCTGTTAACCTGCTAGACAAACAAAATTGCTATTTTCTGAAATCCACATATGCACAAAGGTAGGAAAGAATGTTGAGTGAACAATTATGATATGTTTGCAAGTTAAAAGTTTTTATAAGTTATTTTCAATTTTGTACTATACTTTATAAAAATGATTATTTTTAACTTATTTCAATATATTTTATAATTAAATTTATGCATAAATAATAGTTTAAATAAAGTATATTAAACAAGCGTTTATCCAAATGTACTCTATGCATTATGTGATTGGGTTTATAAAAATATAGATTGTAGACAAATATATTGTCGTGTCAACTCTTTTTATTGTCCACATGCAAGTGTTCCTAATTGGAAAACATGTTTATTAGTAGATCATGCCAGCCAAGTTCAATCGGGCTGACGCTAAATCTCTCTAATTTATAATTTTTAAACTTTCGTTTATTTAGGACATAGTGTGAGAGAGCCGTTTCTCCTTTTTCCAGAAATCAAATTGAGTTTTAGAAAATAACCTTTTGAATTATTTTTAGAAAACAATTTATATAGCAATTACGTGAAGATATGTCACGTTTTAAGATAAAAGTTCTGTTAAGAACATTATAAAATTTAGTATTTGTTGATAATCTTATTAATAACTGACAAGTGTAGTTCTAATCACGCATCATCCTTTGAATAGGTAGCATAAGCTAGGAATTTAGGAAACGCGCCTTGCTTTATATTTTGGTCAAGGGAAACGCGTCTTGCTAAACAGAAATATGTACGCCTCTCATTCAGATTTATAGTATTGGGTTCGTACCGAAAAAAAGAAGGAAGAAAACCGTTTAACAGATTGATAAAACTGCTAAGTTTACACGCTACACGCATACATACGAAGGGAGAGAGATAATTGTAGTTGTATAATTCACGTATAAATACAATGCAATGGATAAAGTATCTATAGAATCCAACTCACTTTATATATATATATATATAAAAAGTGAGTTATATGTGAAATTATATAAAATTAATATAAAAATATATTCAGTAATAAAATAAATTAAAAAAATTATTTTAATTCATAGAAAAATTTATTTACTATTTTATATAATTTAATTATTATATAGTTGATGTAAGATTAATTCTTTTTTAAAAACTTACTTACATCTAATACACATACAGAATATTTTTAACATAAATATTTTTTTAATAAAATAAATAATAAATATATTATAAATTTTATAATTATCTACTATTATTATAAATTTATTATTTATTAATAATATTTAAATTTTATTTTTTATATTTTAATTTAAAATAATAATTTTTTATATAACATGTGCGTTACTAACATAACTATAATATATTAAATTTAAATAATATTATTGTTATTATTTATTTACATTTAAAGAAGTTTTTGAGAAGATATAAAATATAAAAATTATTGTTAATTTTTATTTATGTTATTTTTACTAAGTTTATTATATATTTTTATTACAATTTACTTATTAAATAATTTTTCTTTAAATAAAAAGTATAATTTTTTTTATATACAGATATATTTTTTTATTATAAAATATTATTGTGACTATTTGTTTTTTATTCAAATTTTTTCTTTTAAAATTTATATATTATAAATATTTAATTCATTAAAATAATTTTTTTAAAAATTTATATTTTTGACAAAATACTTTTTATGAGTTAAAAATATTAGTATTAATATATATATATATATATATTATTAATTATATTATATTATTTTAATTAAATCTATTATTTTTCTTACAATTTCATATTCAAAAGTTTAAAAAAAATATGTTGTGTCAATTTTTAGTTATTGTTTAGTACTTGAGCTTCTTTACTCTAATCTTACTCTTATTCTTAATGTATGTGTCATTCAAATTTATTGTAACAATCATGAATTGTTAAAGTTAGTTGTCAATGTTGCTTGTAGTTTTTAAGAATTATAGTTTAAAAAACTATTGTATTAAGATACATTTATTACTTGTAATTTTTAAATATTTATTTTTTATTTATGTTTGTACCTTATTTGACAATTACTTATTAAATTTTTGTATTATTATGCTACTTATGTGAAGTTATATAAATATATATTTTTTTTATAAATATTTTTTTCTAAATAAGCACAGATATAGGTATGGATATATGAGTACTCAAAAAGTACAAGTATAAAAATTAATATTACTATCTATATGAATATGGGGCTAAATACAATTTTTTTTTTAAATGCAAGTATAAGAATAAATATTATAGTAAACTCTGCTCATACCTTGTCTATTTCTATTCCTAATTTACTGGTAAAAAATATTTGTATTTTCACTCCATGAATATTATATACCACCTAACTAGCCTGGTTAAATGAATAATTGTAACAAAATCACATAGTGAAACAAAACAAAGGAGAAATTTTAAAATAATGTAGACAAACATAATAATTATGAATGGTAGCATTAGGCCAATAAGATTCAACGAGCACAATAATTGAAGGCATGTATGTTTTTTAATTAAAACTCTTTTATGATGTAGTTCTCTTTATAACCCTTCTGCATAAGCTTTTTTTTTTTTTTTTTTCCAAATCACAAAAAGCATTTTATAATTGTATCTCCGCCGAGTTTTTTTTTCCAAAAAATATAATTATTTTAAAATCTTTAAATTCAATAGCATTTTCCTTAAATATTACAAAGAAATAGGCTCCAAAATGAACAACGCATTCCGAAAAATGTATGATATCAAAGAGAAATCCTTATATATTACTATTAGATGTTTATCAATTTTGTTGTTAAGAAACGAATCGAGGAATCAACAATAAAGAGAGTGAGAAATGAAACGTGCATTAGATGTAACTTTTAAAAGTTTAGAAGTAAATTGTGAGATTAGCCTTTAAGATCGAATGATTCAGAAATTTTAGTCATTTGAAATTTAAAATATTCTTTGTTTTTATCTGAAATTATAAAAGTAATTCATTTTTATTTTTTAATACTATTAATTATTATTTTAATATTATTAGTTAAAAAATATACAAATAATAAAATATTTGATAAAAATACATTGAAATGTATTAATATATATATATATATATATATGCTCCAGCAAGAATTAAACTCACTAAAGTGATATAACTAAACGAAAGACTAAGTAAAAAAAAATAATTTAAATTTTAAAGTTTAAAAATTAAAATATCAAACTCTTATAATTGTAAGGACTAAGTTAAGATTAATATTAACCTCAATATTTAAGATTGAGACTAAGTAACAACAATAATAATATTTATTATTATTTTATTTATTTAAAATAAGACATATTTTTTAAGTAAAAGGTATTATTTATTGATACTTAAATTTATTCTTAAATATTAAGATTAATTTAAATATATTCTGAAAAAAGAGTTGCTTTTGAGAAGAGAAAGAAGGGGGGAGCTGGATGTAAATACCAAAAACAGAGCCCCTTTAAGAAAAAGGAAGAGTTTTATGAAGCAGGATAAAGGCACACGCAGCGTTCTGGGAAGTGGGAAGCTAACTAAACTACAGGGTACAAAAAAAGCAGAGCTACGCTAAGTGCAATCTGAAACGCTCTAAATCCACTTTTCCTTGATGTAGATAATAGATTCCTCTTTTGCTTCTGCGTTCTCAACTCGTTTTCTCAACTCAACAACCACTCGCCCGACTCCAAGCCCAAGCCGAAACTCTTGCTCATGGCCAATAACCCTTCCGACACTCCCGCCGACGACTTCTTCGAACAAATCCTTGGCCTCCCGACCTTCGCTTCCGCCGACTCCGGCTTGGCTGCCGCCGATGTAGGCTTGGCCGGTACGGCTTCTCCGGCTCCGATGATGCTGCAGCTTAACTCCGCCGATGCCAACCCTCACCTCGCCGCCGGCGCTGCCTTTCATGCGCCCGTTTATCAGTTAGGGTTGAGCTTGGACCAAGGCAAAGGAGGCTTCATGAAGCCCGAGGATGCCTCTGCCAGCGGGAAGCGCTTTCGCGACGACGTCGTGGATGGCAGAGCTAAGAATGTAATACCAGCTTTTCCGATTCTTTTTGGATATGATCTTCAATTGAAATTGAGCTTTTTGCTTCGATTGTTTGAGTGTGGTATGAGAGTTTGTTTCGGGAAGTGGTGTTATATTGTTAGAATTACTCTAATTGCTGGTTCAAATTACCACCATTACAGAGCATGTGTGAAGCAAACAATTCATTTTATAAGTTGATGAAAATAACAACTAGTAGTGGAGTTGTAATTTTTTCGCGAATAGAGGTATCTCAAAAATGAGAATCTTCAACTTTCATGTTCAGTTTTATTACGTGTGTGCTTGTTGATGCCAGCCAACTTGCTATACGCACATCAATATCATGTCTTGCAGAAATTGTGTGAATCATCATTCTGGACTTAGGAGATGACTTGAAAGACAAGTTCTGGAAATTGGCATGAAGCATAAGAATACTTGTTTGAGATTAATGAACTATGCATGTGGATTAGGGGTTAGGTCTGGATTGTATTAGATTGGAGTTCAAATGTAAGTGACCTGTTGGAAGTGTTATACTTGTCATGGATTGGTTAAAGTTATTTATGTCTCTGAGTCGGGCAGCACTAATCGTTGCTTTTCTGTGATATTTGAACCTCTTAAATCATATAGGATATATATCCTTGACCTTGAGTAGTCCTTGAATAGATGTTTTCTTGTAATAAGAGTCTTATTTTTTTTTTTCCCCAATTTTTATTCTTATTGAATGATTCTGCTTTTGGGAGGGCAGAGGGGGAGTTGATTAAGTAGCTATTTTTCTCCTGTTGATAGTTCATAACCTTCTTGCAGGTTTTTCATGGGCAACCCATGCCAACAACTATGCCTGCTGCTCCACATCCTCCAGCAATACGTCCCAGGGTGCGGGCTAGAAGAGGACAGGCTACAGATCCACACAGCATAGCTGAACGGGTGAGCTTCCACGTATTTGCATGAATACAGACTGTTTGCATTAAACTGGGGTTAAGTTGGTAGCTCATTTTCTCTAGTCTCCATGTTACACTTTGATTACAGTTACGCAGAGAAAGAATAGCAGAAAGAATCAGGGCATTGCAAGAACTGGTTCCAAGTGTCAACAAGGTATGTGATTTCTCTTGCATGTCCCTCTATTACAAAATGTGGTCTTGCTTTTGTCTTCTAGCAAATGGAATTTTGAAAGGTAAAGGTTTTATCATTATGTCGTGTAACTTGAATACTTAGAAAAGATACAGAGTATCAAGTTGACATTTACAGAAGATGTGTATCTATTATTCTTCCCTCCACTTTGCAGCTTGTTGACTTGATAATAATTTGCAGTTTGTGATCAATTTGTGTATAGGTAGATTCATATCTTGTGAATAAAAGTGGTGATAATCCACAATCATTCCAAAAAACAAAAGTAGTGCTAAAAATGGACCTTTTCAAGGGTTGCTTATGACTGATCTGTCTTCTTTCTTGGTAGATATTGTTCGTTACATACTTTTCTAGCCCCACACCTTCTTCACTGACACTGTTCCCTTCATACATTGTGTCTATCTTTTACAATACACACTCAATAGAGCAGATGCCATTACACATGTAATTGTATATGAACATTTACGTTTTACAGAACAGTTTGTTCTTTTTATTTCTAAATATAGTATAAAGTTATTCTATATTTAGAAAAAAAAATAAAAAACTCTTTTTAAAAGAGAAATCAAACATACCCTAAATATTTTAACACTTCTCATCAAGTTACTGTTTTTTCTATTATACGCGAGGCCTAATTAAAATAATGAGTCTGTTGAAGCTGAAACAATTTTTTTACAGTATGTGGTGCTTGCCTGAATCCATTGTGTAGTTTAAAGGGAAAATTTCTTGATACCTCTTCCTTCTTTCCCTGCATTTTTTACTCCCGTTCGTTTTAAGAATATATTAAATGGAAGTACATATGGGAGGATTATTGATTCATGCTCAGTATTCTGTCTTTTCCTGTCAATATAGTTAATAAAGCCATAGATTTTATCTTTGGGGCTTTATATATACAAAATTTATGCAGACAGTTTTTTAGTGCCATCTCAAAACTGATTTTTGCAAATTTATACAACATGACATCTGCATGTAGGCCCATTGAATTCTCAAATTGGTTATGCATTGAGTTTGTCAACTTCTATACAAAATCCACTGATCCATTTTTTATGCATTGTTTATTAGAGTATAATTGATCAAGGAGAATTTGCTTCTTATAATAGGGTAAACAAATAGAATAATGCCTGCATATATGATGTATCCTGATTTGGTATGCATGAAATTTTAATAATGCTCAAGTATCAAATAAATCTACTGAATTTCAAAGCTTGCTGTTTTGTATAATATGTGTGATTGCTGTGTTGTTTTGCTGCATGACTGCTCGGTGTTTGTAAATAAAAGATAATACTGATGGATTATTCAATTCTTTCTAATATATGGGGCATTTCTACTTTGTTCAGACAGATAGAGCTGCCATGTTAGATGAGATTGTGGATTATGTCAAATTCTTAAGGCTTCAAGTGAAGGTAAAATGCTAGGCTCCTCATTGGTCATGCTTTTATTTTCCTAGTTAGGTCTCAAATAGTAATGAATGGGGGCCTTTCATAGTTTTGTGGGTATTGCCTGTTAAATCTGTTAACCTATTTGTTTTCATCCCCACCCCACTGAGGTCAATTAGTTAGGATTCAACTCATGATCATGAACCCCACAAAAGGGTGGTTGCCATTTACCACTTTGGATGAGAACCCATTGGCCAACGTTTTTCATTCCTGGAGACTAGGGAATGTATAAATACAGTCAAATGCATTTTCAGACTGCTTAATGCTCTGTAGTTAATTTTAACCATTCAATAATGTTTAAGGGTCTTCTGTTGGAATACATATTGCTGTTTGAGTCATAAAATCTATATAAAAGCAAAAGGCTCCCCTGTCTAAATTTGAATTTGTAGCAGTGTGAAATTAAGAGTGCAAATGACTTCATTGACTGAATTCGTATGCCTTTCAGGTTTTGAGCATGAGTAGATTGGGTGGAGCCGGTGCAGTGGCACCACTGGTAACTGACATCCCATTATCATCAGTTGAGGTGATTATTGAGAAGAAATAGTTTGATTTTTTTAAAATCTCTTCAAGTGATCTAACAAATTTAGTGGTGATCAGGAAGAAGGTGGTGAAGGTGCAAGAAACAGACCAGCTTGGGACAAGTGGTCAAATGATGGCACAGAAAGACAGGTAGCTAAGCTTATGGAAGAAAATGTTGGGGCTGCCATGCAATTTCTTCAATCAAAGGCACTCTGCATAATGCCCATCTCACTGGCTTCGGCAATATACCAGTCACAACCACCAGACACTTCTAGCATAGTCAAGCCTGAAACTAATCCTCCTTCATAGACCTCAGGCACATGTTGCACAATCTATTGGTCCCGTCACGGGCTCACCTAATACTGCTGGGACCCACGAGTTATTTATCTGTTCCAAACCCCCATAATTAAGTCATTGGCAAGCATCAAGTTGCAATCAAAGTCAGATGCCATAATTCTTCCTTTTCTGCCTTTCTTTCAGCTTTTGTCAATACAGGATTCGATGTTAATGCCTTATAAAATACAAGCAGACCCCTATCTTGTCTTGCCAAGTATCAAGTAGAGAAGAAGAAATTGTCAAAAATTGAATTGATATGCTCTTCTCTTTTTGTGCAATGGGTGGGGGTAGTGGACCATGATGTAAGCGCTTTTATAGTGGGGCTTAGTTTTTGTAGTGGGCTGTGGGACCTTGTAAAAGGTTAGAGTGGTGTGTATACTTTTAATAGTGAAGCTGAAATGGGTAATAGTTACTTTAAGAGTGCTGGGCGTTGCCGAGTCCTGCAAAATATGATGGTGCTTTTTGTTTGTTTAGGGCGTGCGTGAGTTGTTTACTCAAAAGCATTTGGATGACTTTTTCCTATTCTCCTGAATCATTATTAGTTTTTGATTTATCAAATGGAATGGAAGGACATGCGTGGTGCTCCTTTCTTCCAATCAGTTAGCCGTAACCTTATTCAACTCAAGTGACTAGTCTCTGAACTCATCTATGTACGGTTCAGGAATGGTTTGCTAATTACTAATTGGAACATGTCACTTCCTTTCGAGAGGGAATCTTGCGTTAAATAACCTCATTTTCTTGGGTTGATGTCACGGGATTTAATTTCTATTTCATACTCACAAATTGATAATCGCATGTCCTTTTTATGCCTTAAATACTCCTTTTGTTTGAGGAATAATGTCACGTGCACTTTACTTTCTACCTAACCTCTTTTGAGAATTTGAGACAACAAAATCAGTCCAAGTATATGGAAAATTATATGACATCAATTATAATTACTTGATAGAAGTTGCTTCTTACCTTGGGTAACAGAATCTCCCATGCATATATATAGAATGATTTCTAGTCGTTTGTTAGAATTTTTTTTCTTAAAAGAAATTTTTTAATTAAAATATGTTTAAAATTATAATAATTATCTGTATTTTAAAGTGAAACTTAAGGAAAAAATGACTTATTGCCTATTATAGATTTTTTTCAAGCTTAAACAAGACTTCCCTGACTATTTCAGCATAAATTTTGCAGCCCAAGATTGAATAGATAAAGAGTTCGCAGTGGAGCTTCAATATGTACGGATCCCTCAAAGCTATTTCCAACAAATCGGTGAGATAATGTTTAGTAAGACAACAGGCAAAGCGCTAGGGAAAAGTCCATAGCTCGTAAGTTGTCACAATAACCATTAACCAAGTGAATGTATCCCATTTCGGTTACATGTAAGAGATTCCTGTTTCTGTTCCCTTAAAATGAGTAGGAGTACTATACTGACCAAACAGCATATAGTTATTGGTTACGTTGGATACATTAAAGCAAACGAAAAAGAAAAGATAAAGTACACCAAAAAAATAAAAATGATAAAAAGAGTCAGAAGTTGAAGATTGTGTAGTGTCCCTCAAAGAGAACAGCAGTGGGAATTTTTGGATATTCATATCCACAAAAGTTGAGAATTCCCCACTATTTTTCTACTGCTGCCCGGCCACTCACCATTACTGTACAATTGGTGTACCTTCATTCATTCATTCGCACTTCGTGGCCTGCTGCCTCACATTAAAATTAGACACCTAACTCCCCATTGCACGTGTCAACCCACATAACCGTCATAATTTATTTTGGTCATCATAACTACCATAAATTGAACTTCACATTAGTTTCAGCATTAACATATATGGAAAATGTTAATTGGTTAAGACACTAAAAGTTAAAAAGATTTTATCAAAAAAATTTATTGATACACTTGTATTTTATATGCACTTTTATCATATTTTTTTATCATTTAATTCTTTAATCAATACACTTCTCCATTATAAATCTCGCACTCACAGCATCAACAACAATATACCAAAAGCAACGGTTCATGAATAGGTGACTGACAAAAAAGACTTGTTTTTGTGAATATTTCAAAACGACTCTTTCATTTCAAACATATTCCAAAATAAAAGTAGACTTTTTAAATGGGTCCAAGGCTTGGACCCTCTTAGAAAGCCCATATCAAACACGGGCTCCCACTAAACAATCTCATAGAAATGGGCCTCGATCAACATTCAGCAAAGGACAAAGATTTGAACTAGTTGCGAAGGAAGAACTGAACCCAAAAGAAGAAAAAACTGGAAATGCTCCAGTTCCAATGCCACTCCAGCATCCTCATACTTCATTCACCTTCACTTTTTTTTACTTTGCTTAACTCTTTGTTTCCATTGAAAAATTAAGAGCATGTTAAGACTTTTTTTCCTCCCTCGTTGATTAACTTTTTCACAAGTTGGTTTGCCTTACCAAATGGGCAATTACAAAATGTGCACGAAGGAAAGCAACGTGTTATTGTGTGTTTCCCAACACGAGAAAGGAATATTTGAAGGGTGTACGTGATGTTTCTGTAAATGAATAAGCACAATTATGTCTGTCTCGTTATACTTTTTGCTTTTTGGCTCACAAAGCGCAATGAGTTGGGGAAATCGATCCCCGTGACTGAAAACCTCATGTCAAGAGAGAGATAATTACATACAAGTTAAATAGGTCACGGGAAAGACCTTATTGTACTAATCAAAGAGGTTAACTTGGGTTCTATATATTTTTCTTTTATCTTTCTAACAGTACCTTTGGACTATGCTATTCCTAGTTAATTTGTGTTATCTTCTTTCTTTTGGGGGCAATTCCTCTGGTTAAAATCGTGAAACGTGTCTACATTTTACTATTTTAGAAAAAAAGAAAAGCAAAAAAGTCAAAGATGCCAGTTTTTAGGACATTTAGGATTAATTTGACATTTTGGGGTGAGCTAGTGCATGTTGCTTTTCACTGTGTAGGGAAAGGGCACCAAATTTATGGCTTTGGTAGCTAGATAACATATGTATGTGCTTGAGCCAGCTTTTGAAATTAATTTTGGTAACAAATTTATGGTTTTGTAAAATTCATTTTGGTTTCAATTGAGAATGAAGTAAAACACTCTGTTTAAAAAATAAAAAATAAAAAACATGCTTGTAGTAATATTTAGTACAAAATTTTCATTCAAGGGTAAAAGTTATCCTAAAGTTGCTTTTTCTCATAATTAAAATTTAGACTCTTAATTAAAAAATAGACAAAAGCACGTGTGATATGCCAACCCATGTTAAAGGACATTGCGTGTGGAACCAGAACCAGACATACAAACAGATGAAAGTGACGGAGGGAAACCACAAACCTAGGCCTTTTCAACTAAGTATTTATTCATGAAAATATTTTTTATGAAGTTTGAGTATTTCTTTTTTGATAAATTAGCTTTTAATTGAATTAAATCTTATAATTGAATAGTCTTTTAATTGCAAATGTGTGATTCCCCCTTTTCTTTAATTTGATTTTACTATTCCTTCTTCAAATTGAACTCAATAGATGAGTTCCATTGATACGATTCTGTTGGCAGTGTCCTTGAATGGTCACGAGTCTGATTCCATGATGACAATGGAATATAGTGTCGACTTCACTGGTTTCTTTCAACCAAATATCTTACCCATTTTATTTATTATTGTTATTCGGGTATAAAAGGGAGCTTATTACTGGTTCCATGAAAGAAACATGGCAATCATTCGCGTGGGACTAACAAGGTAAATCGTTCATTAAAATTGTAGATAAAGAAAGGGTGAATATTTAGCTGTAAAGTTTGTAAAGCTATTTCCTTGGGGAATCAAATAGTGGTTTTAGCTATTATACCTCTGTTTGTTGATTATTGGTATTGAATTTGGAATCACTTCTCCCTGACACCTATATGGCATCAACTATCACATTGGCCAGAATAGCTTTCTATCCAAATCATAATCATAATAATAAACATAGCAGATTGATATCTTAGGCTCCTACCTTCTCATGTCCTTCCATTTCTTTACGCGTTTGTTAGATGACTATGACACTCTTACAACTCTGTCCCTTGTTGCTATCTTCTCCATTTAGCATTTTAACTTAATTTACATAATTTAAGTTTTAAAAAATTAAATAAAATACTTTAAAAAACATAAATTAATTTTAATTTATAAGAGAAATATAATATATTTTTATTTTTCATAAATATTTGTTAAAAAAATTATTTAATTTTAACTTATATTTAGTTTGTAATTTATTTTATGGTTGTGGCTCAATATCTAAGTTAAAAATGAGAAATGTGGCTTGATGTTATGGTATTTTTGAAGATAATTTTATTTGAGTTAAACAAGATTACTCGAATAAGATAATTATAAATAATAATTTTTTTAATATTTAATATAATTATATTTTTAAATTCAAAATTAAAATTTAAATTAGAATAACTTGTAAAAGCTTATCTACGTACTAATAATTCAAGTAAGCTTCCCACGTGATTTTTGGAAACCCATAAAACTATCTTATACTTTTCAACATCCTGTGTTGTTGAACAAACAAAATAATGTTATGAAATTGGTGAAAAAATAACATCTCGTGATATTTGCAGCGGAACCAAATATCCTCATTTTATTTTATTTTTTAGTGAGTTGATTTTTTAATTTTGCCAAAATAATAAAATATTATTTTTGATACTATCTTGTCCAGGACCCTTTTAAAGGTCTAGGCCCAGTACACAATGGGTCAGGTCATCTAAGTTGACCCGAACTTGGATTATCGTCTAAGGGGAAGACCTTAAAAGGCATTTCAAATTTCAAGATGTTATGGCTTTTGACATCTTCTCTGCAAGGGATGCTTGGCTCAGGTTCATACATAACCGATAATAAAAGGACAAATTCTAATAATTAATTTTAATAATAAATAATTAAATTAAAATTATATTATTTATATAATAAATATTTAAATTTGTTTATAATATTATTTTTTTGTTAGATTACTTGTTTTCTATTTTTTATATTATTATAAAATTTACCTAGTTGACAAGATTCTAAATTATTATGAAGCTAGTTTAAAAAGTTTATAAATAACGTATGAAAATAGTTTATATATTTTTATTTTAATTTAATAATTTTTTAAACATAATTTATCAAAGTAAGTGTTTTTAACTTATCTTATTAAATTTTATGATTAAATATATAACATAAATTATCATTTAAAAGAGCCTGTTAAATAAGTATTTACATAAATTATATATCTAAACACACTTTGTAGTTGATAAAATTCATAATTTTATACAAATATTTTCTTGCATATATATATATATATAATTTTATGTTCTTTATTACACTTATTATTTTCTCTATTTTTTTCCTTCTACCTATTTTACATCCCAAAATGGGGGTGTGAATCACTCAAGCTGTAAACTTGTATTTGTATGATTATCTTTCAATTATTAGAAAAGGTCAATCATGTCTTGATTATTCTCTCTCTCACTTTATATATATATTAACAAGAGGAGTAAATATTAATCTTAAACAAACAAAATTAAAATATAACAGACATTTAAATTTTTTAAGTTGTTGTATAATTTTTTAAAATAAATGTTATTAAGACTTTAATTTTACCTGTGAATGTATGATTATATCGTATAAATTTACTCCTGTTACTTTCATCTTACTTTATTTTTCATCTAAAATTCATCAAAACATATATGTAACCAAGTTTTTGAATGAAAATCTAAAATTGTAAAGGAGGTTAAAGGCCTTGAAATTTGAGGGCCTTCGCTTGAAATTATTAAAATGGCACTAGCTTTCGAATTTGTTATGGCGTTAACTAATTAATATATTCGGACAAAGAATTATTGCTTCACTTGATATCTCTCCATGTTAGTGGGTCATCCACTCACACTGGTCGATGATTTCTCAATATTCTTATGGGAGATTTGACGCCAGTTTAAAGAGTACTTTGTTCTTTTCGTGTCATCTTTAACATCAATGTTTGTTCCAAAATCTAGTAATTAACAACAAATTTCCGAAATCAAATCTCAGATTTCCCTTACTTTACCACTAGACATCAAACTAAAAAAAAAATTTATACATAACAAATATATAGCTTCATCGAATCAAAATAAGAATAAAAAACAGAAAGAGATCCGATTGCTTGAACATAAACAGATCCAGCTGGAACAAAATGATATTATTATAATATTCTCTGTACAATTGAAAATTACTATTAGCCTTTCTTATATTTTCTTTCTCTTTCTATTTGTTTTCCATTCCGATTTTAGAAGACTATATATAATTAAGGAAGCAGGCCTCTATTAAAATCAATAAGGGAAAATTAATGTATAAATATACATCTCTCTTTCTGATAAGCTATATATAAACTTCTCAGAGAACAGGTTCTTGCTTTGCACAGCACCAGAAAACAACACAAAGGTATTATTGTCTTTGATGATCACTGTGCTTTTCTTCATGCTTTTGTGCAATCCTGCTTTTGCTTTTATTAATTCTGCGGTCATGAACAACCCAACCCCTTTGCTTCTGATCCTTTGATTATTCTCAGTCTCTTGCAGGAGGACACAAACATGCTGCAATTAACATAAGCCAAAAACAGTTTTATAAGATGGAGAATTACATCAAAAAATATTTACTGCAGAGAACATATAATAAAAATTAATTAATAAATTATAACATAAACGAAATACAACAAAAAGAAGATAATCATGTTATTAAGAGGATCAGGGGAAGAACTTACTTCCATGGAACATCTCCAACAAGCATCCAATCACCATCCTTGTCCTCATAAGTAGGAGCGTATTCAGATCCATTGTAACCTTCCCTTTCTGAATATTCACCTGGATCAAATTAACCACATATCATTATTCATCAGCCCAAATTCCCACCTTATTTCTTAATAATTAGAAGTAATACTAAATCTTGTGTAAAAAAAAAAAGATTTGTTGTTTTGTTCGTAGTCCTTACCGAATGTGCACTTGAACATATTTTCCAAGGCTTTGAGTAGTTCTGCGTAGGTCTCGTAAACCTTGAGATCTATCTTCCTCAAGTAAGGTGCACCAGCCATGCTCACTTTCACGTACATTCCAGCTCCATCACCTTGTTCCACCTTCTTCTGTTGTAAACTATTCTTCCTAAAAGATCTGATTGGTGGCCATCCCACTACTTGAACCCTGCCATCCATTATTTTTCATTCATTATTAACTTTTCATCCATTAAATCCTTCAAAGAAAAAGAAAATATATTTAACACTTACTTTGCAGGTTGGACACTGTCTTGGTCATGATCACTTGTGGTTGTTGAATCACAACCACTAGAGTTAACGTTGCTTTTGCACATGGATTCTTCAACACTGGCTTCCGGTGAAGATCTCTTGCTGCTTCTAACAACAAAGCCACTGCATGAAGTTTTCTCAGGCTCGTCACTGCCGGGTAATCCCAACCTCAATTCTGTGGCCTTGAGATTCAGCTCCATTTCTTGATGAGCCTCTTATAATACACACACAATAATGTTGTTCTTATAATTAATACCTACAACTTCAGCTTCAATTCCAAATCCAAACGTTGTTGAGTTCTGATTTCTGATTCTTTTGGAAGGAGAGATTTGTGATTATGAATATGGGAATAGAAATGAATTGAGATGGAAGATGGTAGCTCATCAATTTTATAGCAACGTGTTAGTGTGAGGGACGATAAATGTAGCTAACTTATTATCGTGGTGCATGAATTGCGCACACCGAGGAGGGAAGGATAAACCCACCATGTACCGTCACACGCGCTTCCTCACCCACCAATCACATCTTGACAAGGCATTGGATGTGGGGTCCACTCCACACGGTCGAGGTTAGCGCGCTGACAGATGTGACTGTCTGTCACATGAAGGACACGGAAAAGCAGGTTGTCTCCGTGAGAGGGGACAACAGAGGAACAAGCACAGCCAGTGATAGCGAAGGTTATGGGCCATCAATGAACGGCTCCGATTTGGGCTTGGGCTTGTGGGCTTTTTGGAGCGTTGGATTCGAATGGGAACAAGCACATGTGACAGGGGTGCGGGTCCCAGGTTGGTGTCCTTGATTGGATTGGCATGACCATGTGGATGTTGGCCAGTGGATGCATGACATGTGGGATTTGCATGTGGTATGCTCGCTTCCTCCTTCCTCATCCTACCTCTATGATCTAACCATATAAAAGGCATTCATTCAAAATCCTGTGGAATAGGTCAATCTCAAGAATACATCTTAATTTGATATATACGCTGGTATACTAAATCAAACATGTATATAATCGATGATACAAATCTAGTAGTTTAACTACAGTTACGAACTTGTAATGCTCAAATCTTCAGAGATCGATGTGTCAAAATACTTAGATGTTTGATGAAACTAGTATCTAAGAATCTGTTCCTTAATTATGTTATAAAGAACTATGCAAATTTATATGTATTTTGATACATTATACAAACCTAGTAGCAAGATATCAATACTAAAACAATATTTTGAAATAAGAAGACAAGTAAATTTTTGGAGAAAATAATGGGATCGAGAAAGAACAGTGCTATCAACAAAGTTTAATTAAAACAACGTGATGCAGTATATATTTAGCGCTGGACGTGTACCAAGCTCATTCAAGGGCATAAAAGATCTTCATAAATTGGCAATGGTGGCTTGCAAGCTCAGTGATAAATGTACCCAAACCCCCCACCAACAGTGAGGATATTCTGATATTCAGGTTCAATTCCACCTTCTTCACATTAATTTGCGCACCTTCACCAAATACTGAACACAAATTAAGTCGCCAGTTATTGTTTGGACCACACAGCAAAAGCACAATCGCGTCTCTCCAAAAACAACTCATAGACATGCATCATAGATGTTAGGTTCGTTCGCAAATAGGAGTATAAAGGTTGGCCAACGGGCATACAAAAGTATCAAATAACGGGGTTAAAATATATACCTCATATCAAATAAAAATATGATTAAAATATTATTTAAAAAAGTGCGAATAACTATTTTTTTATAAACTAACTTTTAAAAAGTAAATTAAACTCATAAAAATTATTATTCATACAAGTCTTATAAAAAATATTTTACAGGACATCGTCCTTTTCTGGACGCAAGTCACTTCACTTCTGACGCAACGATGCATGTACTCAATTCTCCCATCAAGCTAAGTTAATTGAAATATATGTTGGTTTCACTGTGTGTCAACTATCGCTTGCACTAGGAATCAAATGGCTTGGCAAACAAAAGCGTTTCTTCACGAGTTGCCTTTTAATTAATTAAAACTACTAACGTGTGGGATTTAACTCAAAACCAAATTTAGAAAAATTTGTTTCCTTTCGTTCCCTGCTTTTTAAAATCTAAATAATAAAAATAAATATGCACGTACAGGAATAGAGAAGCCAAATGTCATATATGGTTGAGAACTTTATACATAATAAAGGTTGAGAATCCAAAAAGAATGTGATTAAAGTAATGTAATGTTTTGGAAGCATAGAAGTGGCAGCTACCAGCTAGCGTGGCAATGTGGCTTTTTATGAAAGCACACACGAGCGATGTATTTAAGTGTGATGGTGAAATATTGTGGGTCTTAAGCCACACGTGGGTGATAGGATTGGAGGCTTTAGATGTTAAAGGAGGTAGGGAAGGAAGGCCCAAGTTTAAGTTTGATGGCTAAAGGGTTAGTCCCCACTCCCACACCCTCGTTGCTTCCTTGTTCCCCAAGAATTCAATGTGATTGATTGTTTCGGCCATACATTGGCCACGAAATGCTATCAATGCGCCTTCTTTTAAGATATCATCAACAGCTAGCTCAGACAATTAAGCATGGATGTAATACAAGTCCACCTTTCATTTGACCTCAACTGTTACATAAAGTTAGCATGTTCTCTTTCGATACTCTACGTTTTACATATCATATTTACTTCAAAATTATTTCATGCATTATTATACCCATCATTTATAATCCCTCTTTTAACCTATATTTGAAGAGGGATGGAAATATTTGGATAGATAATCAGATTTTATTTGAAAGTATAAAATTTAACATTAATATATAATTTTTAATGTATTAATTTTTAATTTGTAAAAATTAGCTATACATAATTTTTATTATGTTTTATTAGGTATACATTACAACGTACTTTTTATTTTAAATAAAAATTAAAACATAAAATTAAAATAATAAATACAAATATCTGTAATTTAAAATTAATAAAAACAATTTTTAAAATAATTAAAAATTAATTTCATAATATAAGTAATTATATTTGAAACAAAAAATAAAAGTTTAACATAATTTTTTATACAATTTATAAAGTTTAAAAGCTATGAAAATATTATTTGCTGTAAACTCCAGCGTAGCAACTAATGTATTATATGCTGTTAAACTTTAACTATAAAATTAATATCAAGTTAGAAAGTTATTAACAAAATTATAGAATAACAAGATAAAATAAAACAAGTCAAAAAGTTTTTTTATCATAAAAATAATTTGCTAAGGCCCAATTTAGATAAATATACAGAAAAATATTTATAAGAGAAAAATATTTGTATAAAAAATAAATAAAAATTTTCTTGTAAGTTTAAAATAATTTATTTTTTTGTTTTTTAAAATTTATCTCAATTAAATTTTCTAAAATTTGAGAAAATAAAAATTTTTCTTTTATAAGGACTTCTCTATAGATTTATCTAAATCAGGCATAAATAAAATGAACTTGACTAGTACATACTTAAATATATTTTTACTATCATATTTAACTATTAGGACACATGTCAATATACACATAGTTAAACATTTATTTAATAAATTTTTATTACATAATGACTTTTAACATAATTTTGATCATAAAATTATAAAAATAAATTAAAATTTTATTTTGATAAACTGCACCAAAAATTATTAAAATAAACTAAAAAATGATAAAAATAGATTTTTTAATTATTTTCTCATAATTTCTTTCAAATATTTACTTAGTTATTAATTCCTTATTCTTTATGCATCCTCACAAGTAAAAGTTGAGTCACAAGAGAGCTATAAGGTAGAATAATTGCAGTAATTTGGATGGGTTCCTTTAAAGGGATCACGTAAAGATTTATAGAATCTCAACACCAAATCCTTATACGTAACTACCAAGTTATCTTCTCATTAACTTATGACATGGCTTAACGTATTGTCCTTGCTGAGTGTTGCCTTTGACTTCCCACTACAACATATATTTTTGGATGTTGAAGTCAGATTTTGTGTCAAACCAACAACCAAAATGTGGGAATTGTGATACATGCAGAAGTAGCATATTAAAGTTGACCATAGAAAATCATTTTCATTGACGAACAAATGAAAAATGTTAATTTTGGTCGATGGCTCTTTCACGAAACGGGGTTAAGTTCCCCCCCCCCCCCCCAGTTTCGTAGAAATGCATTGGTCAAAGGGCATTGCTACGTGTGACTCTGTCTATCATTCAAAGCTATGCGATGCCTTCGTGCCTCTTGCTTTCAGCTGTCCTTTTTACTCTCTATCAGACACATTTAATTTTTTTACATTACTTCCTCTCAAGAGATCAAGTTGTCCTCCAAAAAAATGTGTTCAAAAGTACTACATGTTCACGTCAATATGAATCGTCTTAAGTAGCCATGTTTGTTGGAAAACACCAATCAAAATTTGAAAGCTCCCATTTATAATGTTTATATATCTATTTTATAATATATACATATAACAGAAATATCAATTAATATTTAATCTATAGTTCATATTAATTGAAAAATGCTTTTTTTCTTCACACTCCATTTTCTTATGTGAAATGAGTGGATATGAAAGAGAACGATAAGAAGGAAATAGAAAAGAAAAGAAAAACTCAAACAATGTGATGAAAAATTATAATTACGACGAAAAATGTTAAAATAAACAGATAAATATTAATAAGGCTCTCATTGATTAAAAAATTAAAAATATTTTTATAAAATAATAATAATATATTTTTCTGTAAAATTTAATAATTTTTTTTATTCCCTAACTAGTACTTAGCAAGACCCAAATAAATAATTTATCCGTTCTTTTTTGTTCTAACATTTAAATTTTCATATAAGAATTAAGATAGTAATTAGTATTTTAAATTTTATAATAAATTAATATTTAACTTTTTATTATATCCTTCATCTATTACACTGTATTTGTTTTTATTTATTCGTTCAAAGAGAATTTTTTTTCTATTTATTTGTGCATGTGAAAGTTTAAAGTAATATTAATTGTTGTTTTTTATTATTATTATTAATGTCCTTTTTCGTATAAAATTTTTATACTATTTTAGTATTCTAAATTAAAAAAATGTATTGATAAATGATAAATTGAAAATTTGACAAATTAATTCCAACAAAAATGATTGAATTTATTTGCCCGTATAATTTCTTTTCTCTCTGTACAAATAAATAAAAATAAGAGCAGCATTAATTATACCTTTTATTTATCATCCTATATCAAATAGATATTAATCATTATTAAAGATAAACTGAAAAACATTAATCATTCAGTAATTTTATAAAATAATAATGAAAAATAAATAAAGTAAAACAAGTATAAGAGAAAGTAGGTGTTAAAAAAAACTATTTAACGTTACATTTGAAATAATTGAAAACTCCCTGTTTTCATTCTATTAAAAATATTTGTGGTTTTTTTTTTTATAATTTTACAAAAGGCTCAAACTTTCGAGAGTCTATTTGCAAAGTAGTTTGTGTAGGGTTGTAATCATAATTTTCTATGAACTCCAATATATCAATCTAAATATTACTTTACTAATTTTTCATTACTTATAAAATAAGTATTGAAAAAAATATATATGTGATCTCAAAAATAAAAAATTGTTCTTTATTTAGTAATTACAAAAAATATAAAAAAAGATAATAGATTTTAAAGTAATTCATTTTTAATTTCTTTTATTTTCTCTCTTCAGTTAAAAGTTTGTAGTTAAAAGATAACCCGCCTTTGTATCCTCTTCATTTCATGTTATTTGTTTTTTGCGGTAATACACGCATCTTTAAGCATAACTAATTAGATAAATTACTATATCAAAAGAACATGTTTAAATAAAATAATAATATATTCTTAATATTTTAAGTGATAAATATTTTTAATACAAACTAAATCTCTTAGATTAAAAATAATAGAATAAACTTTGTTGTTCACATCAGTCGTTACAAAGCCTTTCTGTTCATCAAAGAACATATGACATGTTTGGATCTATAATTTTTATACCGACAAATAATTGATTTATATATGTAAAATATTGGGTCTGCCTAATTAATAAAATTTTTATTATTGTTTGGGTATGTTAAAGTGAGTTACATGATTCATCTCTTGCTCTCTAATTTAGAAGAGAAGGAAAGTAGGCAAATATAATAGAATTGAATGAATTACATACCATTAACTATCGTTTGATTTCATCTATTATTTTACAATTCAAATAATAGTTCATAAACTTATCTCAAAATTTTTTTTCATCTTATTTTTTTTCCATCGATCTAACTATACCTTCAATTAAGTCACGCAGCACATTAAAGTCGACGGTAGCTAGCTAAAGCCTAAACCAGTGACATGTGCAGAACTGACACAAAACATTGACAAAACAAAACCATAGAAATTTCAGATTTTCAGTACCAACTACCAAGGGGTTACGATGTGGAGAATGATATAATGAAGAGAGTGAACTTTTGAGACTGTGTGTACACTTTTGGTAAGCATGGAATCGAATTTGCACTTTGTCATGGAGGTCAAGAAAGCACAATATTAGATCTGAGATCACGCAGGATCCAAGAAAAGGAACAACTTTTTACGCATTGAAAAGTAAAGTTAATTATATGTATCAGCAAATGATGATGATGGCATATTAGGATCTCTCTGTGGCACCACCAAATGCCAATAATCTATAATGTAATTTGTTGACTGCAATTTTTGGGTTCACTTATGTTCCTAGCTAGCCCCTGATTCCCTCAGACGAGACCCTATCTGCTTCTGATTTTTAAAAATCTACCAATAGAGTACCATGTTATGTTGAGGGTTAACCACCGCCCAGTGAATAAACTAGCAATATCTCTCAAGTATAATCATTGCAAAATAATTTGAAGAAGAAGAAAGGGAAAATAAATCATTGGTCTATAATGATTACTTATATATGTAGTACGATGTAACTCCCCCCCCCCCCCCCACACCCCCACTCCAAATTAAACATTATAAAAATAATAATTGATATAATCATGTTGAATTATTTATGAATTCATTCAAGCACTTTTATATATATATATATAATTCTTGATTCTTAAAAATAAAAAGGTAATAATATATACATAGAAATATGAATTTGATATATGTAAAATATTCTTTGTATAGTAACATTTCTCCAAGTACGCTTCATAGTCACAAAATCATTGGCAAGGGGGAGGAACACAAATGTTAAAGAAATATATGTGTGGAAATTATCGTCAAAGCAATGCATCTGGATTAACAATGGATTTTGAACACATTTGTTGCTTGAAAAAGGACCAGAATCAAATGGGGTGAATTGAGTTTAAATGCTTCTATACATTGACCCAAAAAAAAAAAAGGTTTTATACAGTGGAAAGTGTATCTCTTACTTCAAACAAAGAAGAGAGATCCTGTGTGAGGGGAACGTTTTAGAAAAGTATATATTTCTTTCCATCCATAGGAAGTGTTATTCCATATATTGATGAGTGATGGATGTTTCTATTAAGTCTAAATGCGAATATATGAAAAAACATAAAAAGGAAAAAGGAGAGGATGGGTGAGGTGAAGGGGAGAGAATGAGTGGGGTGCCCTCCCGCGGCGCACATGGGATAGGGTTTGACACTTAGGACTACATAATGCCAACAAACCCACATGGCCACTTCGGTGGGACCTCACAATTCTACCCAATGAATCTTACCACATGACTCTCAGACTTTGGCCCCACCCTCTCCCTATTCCCAGTTAGGGGGGTGGGGTTGTGGGGTTGTGGGGTTGTGGCCTAAGGGAAAAGGGAAAAGTGAAATGAAGTCAGCTCACTCACCATTTTTGGGATTCATACTTTATTACTTCTTAATTCATATTCCCTCCTTTTCATGAAATTTCACATGTTTGACCCATCAGCTCCCATTTTTCAATTTACATGTTCGTATTCAGGAAAATTATGTTGATGTGCCTTTTTAGGACTTGATGGTATTGATGGTGATCTTTTAAATTATTATTTAGCATTAATTTCCTGTTAATAATTTGTAGTATTAACTTTTAAAAGTATTAAAGTAATGTTTACCTTTTTTTAAAATATAGTTAAGTTATTATGAAAATTTGTGTGCCTTTTGAAATAACCCAAATAAGTTTTTACAGTTTAAATTTTATAATTTTCCTTTTGTGTTTTTTTCTTTTTTGGGTTTTTCATCAGAAATATTCCCAACCGGTAGATAATTGATCTCAAAATACGGTTAGATACCGAAACAGTAACCCCTCTCAATTGTGCTTTTTCTATACATATGAATCTCAATCAAATGTAGACTATAAGTTAATTTAAAAGATATTCAAACCCCTTCCATTTGGACTATGACACACGTTTTAAAATTTAAACTTAAACCTCTATAATTCTAAAATAATAAGATAAATCTGTATACTCAGTTTGAAAAAAAACCTTTTCAAGTTTTAAAACATGGAAATTTCAAACTATACAAACATTTAAGATTTTTAGAAGAAGAAAAAATATGTTGAAACTTAGAAATATAGTGGAAATTAAAAATAATAATAACGTAGAAGTTCAAACTCTTAGTTTAATCGAATATTAATTATTTAGGTATGGTTTGCCTAAAAGCATATTAAGTGAATAGGCCTTAGCAAAGTAGGTCGTAGAGAGACAGATATTTAAAGGAGTTATATTGTTTGTATAATATTTTTTTATAATACTTTCTACAATATTATTTTTATTATTTACACTCCTCACTCATTTCTATTTTTTTCTTGTATAATTTTATTGTATGAATATAACTTTTCTTTCAATAAAAGGTTACTAGTTTAAGTCATTTTGTAACAATTCCTTAACATTTAAAAACTAATAGTAACATGTTAGGTTGTACCTAATATGAAGGAAAATTTCTGTAAGGAGATATGATCTTTGAAATTCTAATTATGAACATAAATATATTGCTTCTATTCGATAAGTTGGAAGAATTGATTACAAAATGGATTCCCTTGAGATGATGTCCCTCAACTTGCGTGAATGAGATCCCAGTCATCCCACAAATTAAATGCCATTGCCAAATACAAGATTTTGGTGTCTCAAAACCTAAGCTAGCTCGTATATCAACCACGATCGGGTCATCTCTAACACAATCTTGGACACAATCTCAGTTTCTTTTATCACTGTCCAGTTTGATTAACCCAAGATGTTGAAGGGGAGGACAATTGGGGCAACGTGGACGTGGCCACCATGTGTGCGTGCAATTCTCAAGTTACACCTCACGGATCAAACCACAAATCTTTTGTGTATGTATACAGTAACAACAAACAGTTAAGTGTTCCTGTCAAATAATTGCACATCTTGAACCATATCTGCTTTTCCCCCCACAACTTCCATTGTGAAACCACCTTTCTCACATAGCATAACGCCACATCCCAACAAAAACTTTTAGTTTGTCTGTAAATGTACTGGGTGCTTTAATTTATTTATAATAACTCAGATTAAATAATTAACTTATTTATGAAGTGTGCATTGATCCATTCCCGGTTCTAAACTTCTGGCATATCAACTATTATGTATAAATAACAAAGTTTATCCACTGTTTGTGTAAAATTGTTTTACCATGCTCATAAATTTAAAAGCATATATATAAAAGAACAGTATTTGCAACATGGTTTAAAATAATTTGTAGGCTACACGCCTATCCCTGGCAAACCTTTCATTTAAATTTTTTCTGTACCACAGAACAAGAATCTCAAGTCCATGGATAATATCCTAATAGGCGACATGCCTACTTCACAAAGATAATGCACTAAGTTTGACAATTACCCAGCCATAGGCTTATAGATTGACAGACAATGAATTAGTGTAAAGTAGTCATACATACATGTATTGAAAACTATAACAAAAATCTTGTCATCGGAGGTCAAGATCGTCACTTTCAGTAATATATGCTGATTTAATAAGTATGATATGCGTTAATTATATGGCTACATAAAAGCAACTGATGTTGAATATTAGGGAGTTTAATTTGATGTTATCTATTCCAGATTAATGGTCAAATATATTAGATGTCATCTTTTTCAACCATGCATCCACGTTAGAGTCCACTTGGGAAACGAAACTCCTTGAGTTTAGAACCTTTTTGATCGATCCTATGGGGATCATCGATATAAGACCAATTATACCCATTGCTAAATCCAAAGATGAAAAGTGCTGTTCAACTGCAATGATGATCCTTGGTTAATGAAGGGTAGCACAATTCCATGAACACGATAGAATTTATACATTTACCAGTACATTAAAAGTTACATAAAGCACCTTTCTTTTTCAATTTTCATTTGGAACGTAACATCTACAATTACTCCTCTATCGAATTCTAAAATCATTTTGTGTGTACAGGCAATGAAG
Organism: Abrus precatorius; assembly: GCF_003935025.1. Classification (NCBI taxonomy): domain Eukaryota; kingdom Viridiplantae; phylum Streptophyta; class Magnoliopsida; order Fabales; family Fabaceae; genus Abrus; species Abrus precatorius. The sequence continues at coordinate 8,393,500 of NW_020874373.1, read as the reverse complement.
TGTAATATAACTAAAATGTTACAGTATGTGATATATAGGTACTAAACTCACATGAGTTGAGAGTAGAAACATGAATAGTTGAAGAATAATTTAGAAGGATAAGGCCGCGAAAATAGTGGCTTACCCTTGTGTGTGAAATGACGAAACCCTAGGAGTAATAAAGAAAGTGGTGTAAGCAACCAACATGGGGTGTCCACTTTCACTTCTTCCACTCAACAATCATAGGAAGATAACATCACCTTGTCGTCACCAAGCCCAGCAAGCTCAGAAAAGTCCAGCTCACAAATTCCTCCACGTGTCACAAACCTATTCCTAGTAAAATTTTCAATTAAAAAGACAGAGTGCACCATGCGTCCTTTTATTAATGCCCACCACACCCAAACGTTTCCCCTCCTTAAGCGTCCCCTTGTCCTTCCCTTGCCCCTATACTATAGTACATTAGTACCCCCTCACTATTATTGCAAACAAATCACTGAATGCTTAGAGAGAGAAAGAGTGATAAAGTGATATATAGACTCATAAGAGAGTGAAAATTCATGGAGGTTGGCCTGAAGAAGGAAAAGATGGGGTTTGAGGAAACTGAGCTAAGGCTTGGGTTGCCTGGAAACGGAGCCACAGGGAGTGAAGAAGTCGTAAGGAAGAGAGGATTTTCTGATACTGAAGCTGAAACAACCACAGTGGATTTGATGCTTAATCTCTCTTCTAATATGGAAGCAACCACTGTGGCAGATCCGAGTGATAAGCACAAGACTTTGCCTAAGGAGAAGACCCTTCTGCCTGCAGATCCAGCTAAGCCTCCGGCCAAGTAAGTGATTGATTATAACTAGCTAAGTTTTCTTAAACAGTTCCATGATTTAATTTTATATTTATAATATAAGTTTTCTTATAAAAAAAAAACTAAGAAAGAGGGGAGTTAATTAATTTCTTAATTTTCCAGTTGTAACTTTTATGTATTACGTATCTCTCTCTCTCTCATATATATATATATATATATATATATAGAGAGAGAGAGAGAGAGCATGTAAACATGGCTTTTAGTGTTTATATACTAATTCATGATAAAGTCTAGGGCTAATAAGCATGTGGTTTTTTACACATGATGCTTGCTTGAGAACGAGAAAGAGAAAGAAACGGAGGTTGAACATTAGATCGTGGAAGATGGAATAAAGAAATGAAAGAGAAATATAGACTTGTGAAGGGGAGAAAAGGAAAGAGGTAGAGAGATTATAAAAAAGAAAAGAAAAAAGTATACTTTTGTATAAGAGAAATACTTTCATGTTTTATATAATATATATGCGATAGAAAATTTAGACTTCTTCAACTCTCGTACAACATAAATATATATAGAATCACGTACTGTTTCATACTAAAACTGTGTTCTACATGCCTACCCAGTTAGATAGGAAAGATCAATAATTTACAATTATTTCAAGAAAGTTTTGATGATATGTAGTACACCAGCGAAAAGTTACACCTTTCTTGTCCTAACCAGATAAAACATAGTTTCTTCTTCTGCAGATTCATTTAGGTAGTCGTGTAAAATATTGACTGAGATAATAAAAGTGAAACAGCTCCACAAACAAATTTAAATTTATCGATGCTTCTCTATTTAAAGGATATATGAAAAGAGGATTGGATTAGTATAAAATAGGAACATGATTTTTTGTGCTTGATTACATAGGTCTCAGTTATCATCATCTATATTTCTCTAATTTTCTCGGATACATAATTAATTCTCCAAAGAAATCTAAAATGTTTTTCCACATAATAATTTTATATATGTATTTTATCTTCGTCGCATGCCATATGCAAGTCATGCGTGTTGATCAAAATGTGATGAGACTAATATACGGTTTTCTTCATCAAAATTATAAAAAAAAAATTAAAATTTAAAATGATAATTTTTAATTAAAAATGTTATTAAATTTCTGAATCATTAATATAACAAGTATTATTTTAATATATTCTTATTTATAAATTGTTAGTTCTAAAAATCAAAGTTAAGAAAATTGATTGATATAATCTATATTCATCAAATGAAATGAATTGTGTAGGGCGCAGGTGGTGGGTTGGCCACCAGTCCGGTCCTTCCGGAGGAACATGTTAGCAGTGCAAAAGAGCGTTGGAGAGGAGAGTGAGAAAAACATAAGCCCTAATGCAAGCTTTGTCAAAGTTAGCATGGATGGAGCACCTTACCTCCGCAAAGTGGACTTGAAGATGTATAAGAGTTACCCAGAGCTCTCTGATTCTTTAGGCAAAATGTTCAGCTCCTTCACCATAGGTAATTAAACACAGTCTTTATTCAAGAGTCAATACCAATTTAAATAATTTTTCATTTAAAAAAAAACACCAATTGAAATAATAATATCCATACTCCAAAAAATCGAACTTGTGTTCAATATGTTAGAAAGGGAAATTAAAGCTTGCATGCATGTAAATGAGGTGGTATTGATTACTAATTAATGCTGTGTTGTTGATATATGCAAGGCAATTGTGAATCCCAAGGAATGAAGGATTTCATGAATGAGAGCAAGCTGATGGATCTTTTGAACAGCTCTGATTATGTCCCAACCTATGAAGACAAGGATGGTGACTGGATGCTTGTCGGTGATGTCCCATGGGAGTAAGTCTTTCACCCATAATCAATTTACCCGCGATAATCGGACCTTGTAACGGGGAAAAACTTCCAAAAGATCTGTGTCTAACAAATTTTACGTAAAAGGTTATATGATTTCTAAATTTTTTTTTAAAATGTTTTCATTTAATTTTTTAGCATTACCCACGTGCATCTGAAGAAATAATGATTCCTTAAATCATGTTATCCCAAATTATTTTATCATTATTAATGTTGTTGTTATTATTATTATTGATCGATGCACCAAAAGAGTTTTAAAATATAACGTGTATTTTGGTGACAAGTCAATTCGTTATAAAAGCTTGCACTTTAATAAACCGTATGAATGTTAACTGCAAGTTAGATATCATGATCACGGGCTTAGTATAACATGGATTTTCTTATTGGGAACCAGGATGTTTGTTAATTCATGCAAGCGTTTACGTATCATGAAAGGAAAGGAGGCTATTGGTCTGGGTCAGTATCAAGTCTTTAAATTTCTATTTGCAAGAAACTGATTATTCATTATATCATTAATAAACCTTCTATTCCATCGTGAAGGTAATAAATAGGTATATGAATTTCACATTCTGAAAAAATTGTTTTGAATTTATTATTTCAGCACCAAGAACGATGGAGAAATGCAAGAACAGGAGCTACTAGTGGTTGACCCGTTCCATCCTTTATAGTTGTGGTGCTCAGTTGGCTTGCTAACTGAAGTAAGGATAAGCTGCAGCAGACACAGATGGACATAGCAGGGTTTTAAATTATAGTTAATTTGTGTATCATTATGGTTTGTTATATAATATTTCAAACAAAACAATGAGATGCATGTCTACTAATTATGAACAGAAACATAATGACTCTGAATTATGTTGTTAGACTTGGCTTTCTTATATCTTTGCTTGTTTAGTGTGTTTGCTTGCTTTAATAATAATTTTAATAATGTGATTGCCTGTTGTAGCCAGATTATATATTATCATGCTCTATATTTAAAATTGACTTCTATAGTTTTTCCTTATCATCATGCGATTCCTTGGTATTAATCATTTCTCATATAATTAATAACGAAACTATTTATTACATTTACGTTAGTTTTTGTTTTTGATCATCAAGAGTCTAATAGATAGTACTGGAAATGTTCCTGAACATGGTGGATGGGAAACAAGGGCATGTGCGTGTTCATGGAGCATTTATGCATGCCCATAGAAATAGGTTCTTTAATTTATTATTATATTCCATCCAAGATATTGCTGTCTAATTTTTCATATATATTATATATAGGGGCGTGCTGGTCAAACTTAATTTTATAGGCTGACTAGGTGGAAAAAATTATTAGTGCAAAAGCATCAATACGCTTACGTAAATGGCCCCTCATTTATAATTTTTAGTGGCATTTTCGCAAAAGTCTACGGTTCCATTCATAAAATTTAGTGTTTTAAAAAATTATTAAACAATAATTTATTTAAAACTTACTTTTAATATACGTACCTCTCTTCTCTCACTCACATTGTTTTCATTGATAATTCATTTGTAAATGTTTGTAAGAAAATGTTGATATCAATGGTTAGAAATAAGGAAAAGTATATTGATAAATTTTTATTAAAAAGAGGTATTTATCTTAAAATAATAATAATAAATATTAAATATAAGATAATTTTTTATAATGTAATTTTTTAATAAAAAATAAATTATTAATAAAGACTTTGAAGGTCTATACTAATTAATAAGTAATACAATATCTTAGTGTTTGTGCGTTGATAATATAGATTAATATTTTGTACAAATAAAATATTTGTTAGAATAATAGATCGTATTGTTAATATAAATTTTAAGGTATCAATACTTTAATTTAATTTTTAGTAAAATCTATTAATAAATCACTAGCAAGTGATAAATTTTTTTAAGTCAAAATTTAACAGAAACTTCGAAGTCAAGAAAAGAATTTACATAAATCTTTTTAAATTTAAATTTGCAGGAAAATAACAAAATTATACTCATTATTCTTAAACATGTAGTTTTGTTTATGACTTAAACACTTAATTATTTATAGCCTTGAACGTCAAGTTCAAATTGATTTAGCATTTGGCATCGGTCCACTTAATTAGAAGGCACATCGTTTTCTCGAGAGACATGACTCACTTCTAATGTGTCATCTCACGTTATATCTTATAACGAGTCGATGTCACCGAATAAATGCCTCTTTAATATGATAAGGACAGATATATTCTTTTAAAAATTATTACTTAGCGGAAAGAACTCTATACAACTATAAATACGAATTATAATTATATTCTTGAGAGTTTAGTTGTATATTGCACTATCAGAAACATAAAAAAAAAATGTGTTTTTTTATTCAGTTTAATCATGATTCAACTCGAGTTACGCATTTAGATATAATGGTGAATTTATCATTAAATTTTTTTACATCCATAAGAATTTAAACTTAAAACTTTGCTTCCTTTTGTTACTCGAACTAAAATTCATTGGTAGAAAATGTGTATTTGGGTGCTCAAAAGTAGTGTATTTAAATATATTTTGCTAGAAGAGCCCAACTCATTGCCAATTATTTGCCAAGCTGGGTGACCTATTGGCCCATTGGCCCATTTCTTTTTCTTTGCTGCAAATCACTTCACAGCGGTATTTGAGAGAGTTGTGATTTTAAATGGAGTTTTACTCTTCGCCTTTCTAGTTTCTACAATCGGCCGGACAGTCTCTAATTGCTTGGTTCCTTATCACTTCTGCTCAATAATAATTCACCTTCATAAATCAATAAGTAAACGTTTTCTTCTCCCTTTTTACCTTGCTCCATTTCGTATATGAAAACTCTTTTTACTTCATTTATAAAAAAGAAGAAAAAACGAATGATTTTTTGTTCAGGTAAACATCTTCAAAAGCATTATACAACCTTTTATGTGATTGGAAAGTTTTTGTAAATTTTTAGAGAATAATTAAAAATTTAAGTGCATAAAATAAAATTTATATATGACCTTTTATTGTGATAAACTTTTATGTATTTAGAATAAAATTTACATATTTTATATCACTAGATTATTGCATGTAGTATACTAAAAATTACTCAAGCATTCCATCTTTTTTTACTTAGTTTTTTCAAAATTACAATTTTATTATTATTTTTACAATCTTTTTAATATATGTATATATATATATATATATATATATATCTTATGTAAATAAAAATTTTACATGAAAATTATTAATATTTAAATTACAGACATTAATATTTATATTTCAGGTGAACTTTATATATGAAAATATTTTAAGTTAGATAAATAAATATATACAGTATTATAAAATTTATTAATATTAATATCAAATTTTCATAAGAAAATATTTTTATTATAAGGGATAAAAACTTATATATAATCACACTAATATCCATATAATGAGAATACATATTTAAATTATGGACAAATAAAATTTGATATAACAACATATTGGTATCTAAATCACATTGATAAATATTTGTACTGTTCTAAAATTATTTTTTTGTATATAGAATATAAATTTAATGATATATTTCATTATTTTATAATATTTTTACGTGATCATTTTTTTTCTTGAGTAACAATTTTTATTTAAACAATTGTTTCATTTAAACTGATTATATTTTTTTAACTTTTCAATAATTCTCTAAAAATATTTTATATATGCGTATCATAAGTATGAATTAGCCTTACTAATTGTGTATTACTCGTCTTCTTTGTTAGATTAATGTGAAAAGTCGAGTCTTGAATACAAATCACATGTTATAGACATGTAACTAAAAATTGCCTCCTTTAATTTACGCCATTTGGTTTATGCAATGTTTTAGTCAGTTTTAGAAATTTGTGAAACCATGTCTTTTAAGGTCAATATAAAAAGAGTATTGAACAAAGTAAGTATAGATTAGGAAAATAAAAACAAAAACATATTAATCTTAAACTATATAGAATATAAACAAAAATTTCATTAATAATCATTTTAATATTTAAATAAACTACATAGAGACAATTATTCCATCTCTTTCGTATGTCTCATTCTACTCGTTTAGTCTACTTTTAGAATAAAAACAACAGTTAACATAAATATTTTTATTTATTAATTTTATTGAATTTAGTTATCCTTTAAATTATTATAATAACAATATTTACTAGAAAATTACATAATACATGTTCATAAAATGACAGTCTGAGTTTCATTGCAAGTACATTGAATCAAATAATAACCTAAAAATAAAAAATAAAAAAAAGGACATTCATGTTTGAATTTCTGTAAATATTAATTAGTATATCAGCATCTGTAGTATACAACAGAGCAGTTTATTGGTCTAGTGAAAAATCATAATAACAATTCTTTCATAACAGACATCCTTCTGAAGTTATAATATTCTCTTGGGTTTGACTTAGCTCAAAGCCGAACAGATTCCTCAGAAATCAACTGACTTGATTAGTATATCAGCATTTTTCTTGGACTTTATTATAAGTTCTGCATTGAGCCTGTCGTTGTTCTCTATCTGCATCATCAAATTTAGTGTTACACTTGTGTAACTCATTACCAACAAAATAGATCAAATATCTGTGTCAAAACTCGATTGGGCAGATAATCAGAAAAACAAATAAACATAAAAAATTAAAGAGGTGGAGGTTTACCCGCTGTTTAGCGATGTCAGGCGGTTTACCTATAGATGGAGAGGGAAACAAATATCACATGTAAATTCAAAATAACCTTCCTACTTGGAGGAAGCTGAATATAATATATTAAAGAAAAGTGCATGGTATAAATACCAGTTGAAATATGCCTCTTTAAAACACGTTGCATTGCTTTGTCAATGTCAATATCAATAAACCTTTAGAAAACAGGAATAAACAAATTAGACAAACTGGTAACCCTGATAATCCTCTCAATTAATTGACAAAAGCAGAAATTTCCCTCAGATTAGGTTGAATCTTTCTTAATAGATATAAAGCCATTTCTACAAATGTTAAAATTGCGAAAGCAGGTGTCATTCCACAGCAGTGATGGTAACCCAGTATCACAGATTATGTAGGTCTGAAACAAATGCAAATTATGCATTGTTTTTAGCACCTCTTACTAGCAGGAAAGATGAATGCAACAATGTCGGAGACTAGAATACACTACCGAGATTTTAGTGAGCATTTTTAACAAAAGCTGCACTAAAAAGGTTACGTCAATGCAAAACAATTATACTAAGCTAGGTCTGAAACAAATGCAAGTTATGCATTGTTTTAAGCACCTCTTACTAGCAGGAAAGATGAATGCAACAATGTCGGAGACTATAATACACTACCGAGATTTTAGTGAGCATTTTTAACAAAAGCTACACTAAAAAGGTTACGTCAATGCAAAACAATTATACTAAGCTAAGGCAAAATACAAATTATTCCAAACAAAGCTGCACATTTTGTTTTCAGTAGGGACCTAATGTCATGTACTTGTATTGGGTAAATCATGCATACTGCAGAATGAGAGAAAAAGCACAAAAAGCATATAATAATATCATGGTGATATTTTCTTCCACCTGAATACACTATCATGGTTAAAATTTATTCACAATTTAACTAGAAAAAGACTAAGCTAAATATTTAATTTATAGAAAAAACTGAGATAGGAAACTCAAAATGAAAAAATGCCGTTATTTCTATCCCATGGCACCTCTATCTACTAAGGTTTCAAAAGCCAAATACCTAATTAATAACAATGACGACATATTCCAGGCATGAAGCAAGCAAAAGCAGTAATCAGCTGAATATGTGGTCTCATAAATATAAGATCGTCTTTCAGAAAGAAGAATTTTCAAGCAGAGTCAGTCTCAGCTGAATTTTAAAAACAGAGTAAACATACAACTACAAAAATTTTCAAGGCCAACAGGAAAATATAAGTAGAAACATTTGCCCTGGTAAAAATCAATACTTGCCATTTCTCATCAAACAAAGATGATATCTCCTTCCATCCCCCATCTTCCAAGAGCAAATAGTTACCTTCTACAATAACAACTTTGTGCCTACACAAAGAAGAAAACAAAGGAATCTGTTGATGCAGTATATATATCAACATAACCAAAATAAGCTAACAATGTAGCAAGTGGCAACATCTTGGAAAATCAATTATACAAAACTCATTGGAGATAAGCAAAGAAACAACAATACAAGTGTTACAGAAAATTTCAAGATATATGACATCACTAGCATTAATTTGACAAAATTTCTCAATAATATAATGAACAATAAAGCAAATGACTGCCAGGGGCTTAATCTCAGAGTTGTTATACATGTAATAATATATGAATCTACCATAAAATTGAATTATATTCAGTTCATTTAATTTTATGGAAGAGAAGGTTCTTGAAGATGTAGATTTTCAATGTGAACACCTAGATTTTCTGCTTACCTCTTGATACAGCTTATTATTATTACTAGAGGATGGCCTCATGAAGTTTTTAAGATAATGAATTTCATAACAAATTCAACTATTGACACAATTATAATGGTGTTGAATCAGAATATAATTGGCTAAACTTTATTTTCTGACCTCATTAATGATGGCAATTTCGCTTTTTCTGTTTTTTATGAGTGTCACTTAAGCAATCATCGATTACTTTTGTCCAATACATATTCAGTTTGGTGACAGAAATCAATAACATGCAGATTAATGGACCACATCTCAATGTTAAGATACTCACTGAAGGTTCACAAAGATATCATCTTCCACTGGGTCCCCAACACCATGGTCAAATGATGGTGCATACACAGATCCCTGAAGAATTTTTTTCACCAAAATGTAATGGAAGCAGATAAGAACTCTATCATACCAACACACAGTTGCTTACAGTGCTTTCTGTGCAACCCAGCTTTCCCACAGAAGTGGGCCGTAAAGATAACAACAGACAAATAAACAAATTCTAAAGTTTCCAAGTCATGCATAATAATAATGATAAAATAAACAAAGAGTAGCATTAAATCTTAATAAACCTTACATTAATCCTTAGATTCTTGAGACATGTAAGCAGTCGCAAGGGATTGAATGTCCATGGAGCTGATATACCAATTAAATATTAGTGTTCTTACTATGAATACAATGCCCAAAATTGATAAGTAACAAAGAGGTACCTTACCTCCCCTTCTAGCATGTGCTTCCTCGGGATCCTGTTCTCAAAAACATCACTCAGAATGTCAGAATTATGATTCTTCATGCTATCAACAATAAATAAGAATTTCAGTTCATGAGTATTTATACACTAATCCATATAATTAACTCTAGAATTTTATTTGTTTATTTGGAAGGGGCCAAGGGGGTATAATTTATGATATAATCTACCAATAATCTGAATGTAGCATTGATTCAATGTCAAGAGAAAGAAACATCATGACATGTTCATTTCCCATTCATTTGAATACTTTGTCACCTGAAAATGACAGCATATGCCCAATTTTGCACTTGCATTTGATTTGATTGCTTGTTCTAACTTATCAACTCTAGATCATAACTAAGAATAATGAAATGAAATGAATTAGGAATAAAATTTCATGTGAATAAAAAAAATGGTGAGCAACAGAAGGACACTAACCTCCATTGCATCAAGTTCAGAACGATACAGATGAAAACCATCCATGGGAACCACAACAGCAACATCTGGCGGTTGAATCTGAGAGTCAAAGGAGGAAGCTTTCTCTGGCCAAAGCTTGTTTATACGTTTGGCTACTTCATGCGCTAGAGTGCTTTTTCCAGCACCTGGAGGACCAGCCAAGCCAACTAAAAGCCTGTGCAGTATCATAGAAATCGTGATTGACATGAATATAAATGGAATAGTACACAAAAGGATGGCATGATTATTTAATGTTCAACAATATCTTCAACTTCACCGACCTCCCACAAAAAAGAGGAGGGAGATCTAACTACTTTAGTTGTCTAAGTTCTTGATATAATAAAAGTCATATAAGAGACATGCACTTAATTGAAAAAGATAACTTCAGACGTTTTTCTAATAGTTTATCAAGTGCAAGAATGGCAAGTAGAAGATCAGCAAAATAGCAGTTTCGAAGAACCTAACCAAAGCTTTCACAACAACAGAATTTCATAATTCGCTATATTTTAAAGCAAAATAAGAAAAAAATTGATCATGATAATTAGTTATGGGTTAAGTTTAATTCATAATATACTATAAGCATAACAATCCCAAATAGCTGTTCAGAATCACAGTGGATGCCTACAATAAACAACCATCTTTATTGGCGGAGTGAAAAACATTTAATGGCACTATACATGCATGGCGATGGACACACATCATTCTGTAAAGACAAATTTCATTCTGTATTATTGCAGTATACTCAGAACCAACTTTATTTGTTTCTGTAATTCCATGAACAAGAACTTACTTATGATTAGGACTTGATGAAACTGACACTGGAGGCAGAAGACGTGAAACCAATGCATCATATAACTCATCGACACTCCTGCAAAGTGCAAAGCAATGGAAGTAAATTAGCCAAAACCATTAGAAGTCAAGCTAATTCAACTCAAAAAAAACGTTCAGGCAATTCAAGTCATGGCTTTTTCTACCACAAAAAACTTAGTAGACAAATTACAATGTTATCTTCTTCGTACACAGTCTTTTCAGGTTCACCAAATTTTTTTCCAGAGGAATCAATCGTTCCGTAGTTTCAATAATAGCAGCTAACCATACTTTTTAATTGCTACGGTTCTTTGTAGACCAAAAACGACACAGATCAGTGTCTGCCATTCAATTATATTTTTCTAGACTAGCACATAAGAAAAGTCGGATTCTATATTCTGACACTGTTTCCATTAAAACGATTGGCAGGACTTAACCGTGAACATAACAACAGGTTTGCTGCATCATATTTCACAAACGAACTGGACATTTATGTCATATATTCAGGTTAAATTTGAGAACGGATGAAAGAAAAAGTACACGTGAAGAAGAATATATACCTTCCCTCTACAACGTGAACTTGTTCTTTTTCAGCAGATAAAACCTGGAGAGTGAAAAACGGCACCAAAACAGAATTAGCAAGGAATGACGCGCAATCACTGATGAAAACTTGTTTGCGTTTGAAATCTCAAACTCGCAAATGAAAAACTGAATGAAACTTGTCGTAATGACATGAACTTGATTTGATAAACCAAATTTCATTTACAAATGGTTTTTGCTTTGTATTTGAGGTGTTTCCAGATTGAAGCGTTTCAAAAATGAAAAATCTGAACTCAGGACCTTGAAGAGAAGATTATTGGTGCTGCGATAGCCAGTTCGAGTCAGTGATAGCTGCACGAACTTGTTAGGGCGCGCAATGGAGAGTAAACAGGGATTCCGATCGCCAGCCTCCACTCTTCTCAGCAACAAAGGTTCTGTGGGAAGGGAATTAGGAAGCAGAATCGAAGAGGGAATAATTTACAAAAGGAAATTCCATTGAAAAATCAGAACCGTAAAAGAATTACAAAGAACAGACCTGCCGAAGGACGTGCCTGGTTCCAACATCCTCTTGCCGTCGCTGAAGACAATGTTGCTTCCATTTAATCCACCGTCTACAATGCCAACACTGCCCGCACGATTTTCAGAAACACCCAACTACGGTATAATGATTAATTGCCTTGTTTTAGTATATCGTTATCAAGTCGTTGTAGTATAGTGGTGAGTATTCCCGCCTGTCACGCGGGTGACCCGGGTTCGATCCCCGGCAACGGCGATTTTTCTTATTTTTATTTTTCAGGATTACTATGTAATAAAATGTTTCAATCTATCCGGGAACTCAGGTAGCTCAAGCAGAAGCAAGAAAGAAGGATGCAAGGCGCACTCAATCAAAGCTGCCTTCAACAAAAACATAGTTACTAACCTTTTTGTATTACTTTGCTAGATCCGCGGTTTGGACGGCAAATTTCATTTATCAACTTCAATATTACAACTTTTTGGGCGTTAATGAGCTCAATTGAACCGTTATTACATACATACGAGTTTGTTTCCGAATTGTAGATTATATCTATGTGCCCCGAAAAAAGATGAAAATTAATCCGGGTATATCACTAAAATGGCACTTGTAGGCGAACGCCATGCGTAGCTTCATGGTAAAAAGTATAAATTTTATTAAAAATAATGCAGCAATCTGAGAAGGATCATCCATGATACATCAAAATGCCAGATTGCTGAGCTGACCACAATACTAAGCAAGAACAGTTTGTGACAAGATACAGTTCTCACCTAAGTTCTAGGGCGCCAATTCTAGAGCTTAACATTTATGATTGTTTGGTACCTAGTGGATTTTAAATTACATACAAGATTTTGCACATGAATACGTTAAAATTAGCTATACATCAGAACACTGATCAATCCACAACTACATTACAAAGCCGTCTCTCAATTCTCCTTCGCTTCTTTTCATCCTCGATCGACTGCACAACGAAACAAAATTGTAGAAAAAATATTATAAGTTGAGGTTCAAGGTCCAAGATAAAATCCTCTTGTGCAACAGTACAATGCAATATGCAAGGACAAGTTAATGACTCTGCGCAAGTTTTAAATCACTTTTACGTTTGTATGGGACAAAAACTCCGACTCGGTTGAAGCATGATCCTAATATATCATTGTTGCACAAAATTAAACTTGGGATGAAATTAGTTATTAAGATGCTAGATAGCCACTAGCCACGGTGCGGCATCCGATGGCATGCATTGTACGGAGATAGCTTTTATAGTTCCTACTAATGTGCTTTCAACTTTTCGTCTCTTCCACACATGAGCAGAACAAAAAATTACACAACACGTTCCGCAATTTCATTTAGCTTTACCTCGCTATTGACTAAATGAGGAACCCGAACCCTTTTGGAGCCATCAGGTAAACGTTTATAAGGTGAAAGGTTCTCCATAGCAGTAAAAGCATTACAGACCTGCAAACAAATGGCAAAACACACGGACAGGTACATTTGAGGTTAGAAAGTGAAGAATCTCAAAACTCCAAGTAAATGTTTCCCATTAACTACATGAATTTTGTTCTTCGGATATAAACTGAGAACTGAAGCTTCCACAACTAAAAGAACATATTGAATTATACAAGTCTGAAGAAAATATCCGAGGAACTGACTTGTTACCTGACTTTGGATAGCTCCAACTAACATATCCTGACAACCACATGCATGCACGTTTTCTAAAGTTGGGCACTGAAGCAACAGTCTCTCTGAACAAAAAAAGATCAGTCATTTTTTTTAAAGGAAATCCTTAAATTTACAACAAAATTTTATCTGACGATGAAAATTCAGTGAACAGGGGCGTGAAATGACTACCTGGATGCAAATTTCTACAGGAATTTAGATTCAGATCATTGAGTTGTGGGCAGTTTAAATACAAGGCCTGCATGTTAGGTCAAAATAAGAAATTCAAAATATTAGAAGCATGAGAAACATGCTCAACAAACTTATTTAGTCAAATAAAACTTACATCCAAGCCAGTGCATCCCCATAAACTAAGTTTCTTTAAACGACTATGTTTGATGATTAGCTTTTGGTTTGTGAAGTGTGGATTAGTAACCGATGTTTTCTCTAATTTGCAGTTATTTTCATCAGCAGTTGGATTGTGGGAATTAGGTTCACATATGGTCATGCCACAGTCCAGAAGTTCAAGATGCGGCAATTGAGCCGTAGCAAATTGAATGCCGCCTGAAATGTACGTGACAGCAGATTAGCAGGCAGCAACTAAACCAAAGCAAAGTTGGTGAAGCAATTGAATAAATTAAACGTTGCTTACTTGAAGTAACATTAGGGCAAAGAGCGAGAAGGAGTCTGGTCAATGTTTCAGATAACCCATTGCAAATTATTCCAATGCTACTGTCACTAACGCCGGACCTGTGATATTAGTTAAACCGTTACGCAGAGTCATTCACTCTTGAACCACATGTTAATATGTTGCTTTTCTTTATATGTGTGCACTCTATCAAGTTGCCACAGAACGTGCCACGACTCCATTTTCCAAGGCAAATGCATTTTCAAAACTCGTTAAACACTGAACGAAATTAAAATGGAAACACGCATACCCACTGAGATCAAGCAATTCCAAATTTGGATAACTTGAGGCAATAGCAGCAACAGATGCATCGCTAATTTCAGATCCAAGAACAAGTGAAAGCATCCGCAGCCCCCTAATTATTGGTATCAACAAACCTTCATCAAGCTTAGCTTATCACTCAAGCGGATGTTGTGGCAGTTTTAAATTAATTATAACAAATAAAAACAAATGAAGACAATTTTACATATTATATAAATGACAAATAGTCACGAATACTTCAAAATACTTGTTAAGAAAATAATAAATATAATAAGAATGTACTTATCATTTTAAAAATATTTAGAAAAAGATACAAATAATTTATCTTAAGCAGTTGAAAAAGAGGCTAGAAAGCTCAGATTTAGACAAACCTTAACTGATTAGCAGTAAGAGCAAGCACTGCAGCGTGAGAAAGCCGCATTGAAGATATATGCATGTTTTGCAACCTCGGGCAACTTCTTCCCAAACCGTCAACCATAGCTGTGAGATCGGTACTTTCATTTTCTTGGTGAGAAAACTCCAACGAAATCTCTCTCAACTGAGGACAATTAAATACCTACCATTTCAAATTATCTGTTAGCAACCCGAGTTCACTTTGAACGTAAGATCATAGGAAAATATCAATTTAAAAATGTGATCACACCGTACAAGCTGAAAAGGAGAAAGAAAAGTTAAGCACCATCTTAGAAAGTGAGCACAAATCAGACAGCCAAAGGGTAGAAAGACTGGACGAGCAAAGAACAAAACCCCCAAGATTAGAACAACCTTCCATCTTGAGGCTTTTGAGGCATTTTTTATCGGCAACAAATCGACTTAGCTCATCTCTGCATTGTCAAAGTTTGAGGATAGTCTGAGTTAATCAGCAAAAAGCAGCATTATCTTAAGCATTCTCATGCTATAAATTGTTAGCTACTTTTGTATAAAATGGGCTAACGCATCTGGAACAATGAAAGCATCAGTGATTGAGCAGGACTCAAATCATAACTGGCTTATAACCTTGTGTAGAAGGAAAACATAGCTGCTCAAGCACAGTAACAGTAAAACACACAGTGTAGGTAATGTTATATTTTTGTAAAAATTGATAGCATCGCGACACACCTTTAGGATTTCATCCATGTAATACGTGGCAGGCAGATGAAAAACAATATAAACTAATGTACCCCGACACAAGAAACAACACACAAGAAATTATAGCCTGTTTCTGTTGCTCTTTCTCTCACCAGCATTTCACAAAGACCAGGAATGCCGGTTATAGCCTGTTAAGTTACCTTTCAAAATTATGGTGGTGACCAAATTTCTAACTTTTTCATCAATAAAAAATAATTTTCGGCATAAAACACATTTACACTACAAAGTAATTTCATTTTACCGTCTACAAAATCAATTTTCCCAGTTAATTTTTAAAATATCATTTGCAAATGCTACCCCATTCTTTCAACTTCAAGTTGATAAAAATTATTTCCTTCAATGTCATTATTAAATTCAATTTCAATTTAGGAAAATCTATAACAAACGGACCCTTAATGTGATTTGCAAACATAAACTTGCATAATCAATCCACTAAAACCAAATAAGCAATTATTAAGTTCCTAACCCTAATTAAAAACAATTTTACGAAGTAGAACAAAGACATTTAAAAACAACTTTTAAACACAGAACCCAGAATATGAATTCGAGTGATATATCATTTTTCACTTAATCAATAAGATCACTTGTTCGCGACTTATAAAACTTTACCCTTACACAAACTACACTAGAAAAACCATTTTCCATCGAAAAAAATAATTGAAAACATGTTTAATACCCATTGATCCGATTAACTGCAGTATCAGAAACCGCGATCTCCATGAATTCCAAATTCGGGCATGAGAATGCTATGCAAGCCAGCATCGTCGAATCCACGTCACTGCAACATCAAGGAACACAGCTCACATTTATAATCTCCATTATAATACCAAATTATTTTTCCCTTTTACAATAACCAGGTCTGTTATCGTTTCGAAACATTATTTTCTTTTCATTAGGTCATGGTTAAAATTAGAGCATAGTACTCTCCACATTTGTCCTTTTCTTCGACAAATCAATTCTCATCGTAACAACTCCAAAAGAACTTTTATCATAATGCCACTTTAAATATTCAAGGTTTTAAATTAAGCTGTTATTTTTCGATCTCATTCATTCGATTAGGTTATAACGGCATCAGCAGCATAAAACTGCAGATCTTGTCGTAGAATCAAACAAACAACCCACACCTTTCCATTCTAAGAGAGAGCTTCACAATCCCCGGGCACTTCTGCAACATTGACGCCACAAACCCAACCTGAACCCTCGCTGAAACCCTAAGCTTCAACTCCTCCGCCGCCCTCCACAACCTCCGAGTCGTTTCCCTCCAACACCTGCACACTTTCGCCGCCGTTAACAGCCTCGCCGGCGGCAACCTCCTCAGCACCTCCCAAAGAAGGTTCGCCGGCAACCCACACGAATCCAGATCCACATATCCGGTTTCTGAATCCGCGGGCTCCAACGGATCGAGGCCGGCAGCATCGTCGTCGAAGGAGAGTGCCCGGCGGAGGTGCGACGGCGGCTGATGGACGGCGGAGGCGGAGGAGAGAGAAGAATGGGAAGGGGTGGTGGAAGAAGCGGAGGTGGGGGTCTTGACGTTGCAGTCATGACCCTTTTTGGGGAGACCACAGCGGCCACAGTTGTAGCTGCCGCGCTTCTTGGCGCGTTTTACATCTGCAGAGATGGTGGAGGTGGCGGCGGCGGCGATGTGGTGGTAGGGGTGGAAGTGTTGCATTTGCATATGTGAATTGTGAAATGTGAAAGCGCCCGTTTGGTGGATGATTACGGTGTGAGCGTGAATAATAGTAAAATATAGGCTTAGCGCGGGAGAGTTCGCGCCCTTTTCTTTTTCTTCCCTCTGTTTTATGTTTAACACTTTCAAACATAACTTTGGTTTGGTGTCGGAGGAGTACGTCACATCCCTCCCACTTATATTTTCCAATTCTTTTAGATTAGGTTTCTATAGTATAATATAGGACCGATAAAATAAAATAAATTAAAGTTACTCATTATTATTATTTATTATCTAAACTGTTTGAAGTTTAATGAAATGTGTTTTATTCTATTGTTTTACTATTTGAAGATATAAAATGAAATTCATTTGTCAGCAATTTTCTTGTCATTCTATTGAGTTCTTAAATGATGAATAGAACTTTTTCTTTAATTTTATTATAAAACAATATTATGATAAATTTATTTAATTCTATTTCATACTGTAATTAAGTAATCATCACATTGATGATGAACATCTTTAATATTTTATAATATATTAACTAATAGTTTAATATAAAATTGTAAATAATTCAATTAGATATAGAATTTATTTAATATAAAATAATCAAAACACATATTATATGTAAAACAAAAATAATATATATATTATTCCTGTCAAAGATACACTCGTTTTTTGTAATTTATCTTCTTGTTTTTTGTTGTGTTATTTTTTAAAATATTTCAAATTATTTTCTGTTGTGACATAAAAGAGGATACCTACAAAGACACTCTAACAGTAAAATTAGTGATGGATATAAAATAATAAATGCTATTTAATATTCTGAAGTTAACATTTTTACTTGTACTTTTTACTGTTCTTTTATAAACATGAAATTGGACTATTAGGCTTCATTGTTAACTCTATCTTATTTTTATTGAATATTTAGATAATTAGTTATTTTGTTATTGATTATCGACTATTAATCTTTAATTAGCTTATTAATTTATTTTAATATGATTGGAGAGATGGTCGTTTTGAGGTTAGGTCGAAAAGACATAAATATACTTTATTCTAAAATTAAGCCAAAAGAATGTGGGTACCCTTCATCCTGGTTTTAGGTCGAAAGAGGTAGGCATTCTTTATCTGAAGTTATGTCAAAAAGATATTCAGTTTTTTTTTTTCTATAATTATGCTCAAATAGTATCATATTTAGGGTATATATATATATATATATATATATAATTCTTTTTAATTTAATAATTAAGTAGATTGAGATATAAATTTAAATAAATACATAAAATAGTTTATAAATATGGTACTGTGATAATCAATTAATCTTGAATAATCTCTGTCTAAATATCTATTTAACGATAAAACTGTTTTTACACAAAATATATATATATATATATATATATAATGCAATATAAATAGATTCATATGATTAAAAAAATTTAAATCGTAAGATATTTTCAAATGTTAAATAACTTTTCAATATATATTTATATATATATAACTTAAATATATCTTAATATTAAATATTCATAGTAAAATTTGATAAGTAATATTAAATATCTGCACTTTTAATCAAACAGTGTATTATCTCTTAGCTTTGTGCATGGAAATGGTTTCCCCAAAATAGAAGGCAAGGTGATTTAACATAATGTTTGAAAAAAACAGAAGAGAAACAAAATTTTAAATAAGGTGGACCATGGAACAGTTGCATGAGAAAGAAGGGACGAGGGGGCTCATCATAGTTCAGGACAATTGTTTTTTGGCATAAGCATAAGAACATGCCCTTTACTATGTCCTAACCTAGAAATCTGATGGCTTATTTCAAAAAATCCAATAATTTAAAATTATATATACAGTTCATTTCTAACTTAAAAAAATAGATACCATTTTTTAAAATTGACAAGTATTTAGACAAGCCAACTAACTAGCTAGGTAATATAAAACAAGTGCTGGTTTTTACAAAATAATAATAGTGATAAAATAAAATAAAATCCCAGTGCTTTACGTTCTACGGTTATTCCTCTGGTCTTCTGAATTGGTATCTGGTCAAATCCAACTCAAGAGAATTGCCATGGGTTCCCTGAACCTCTGTTCCCTTTCTTCCATGCAAATCCAACTCAACCTCACTTTTTTGTAAAATAATTGATTTATTATTAAAAACATGGGTACCCAACCAAATAAATAAATATTAATAAAACAAAATAACAGTATTAAAAAATTTATCGAGTATTTGTAACAACTAAACAGTGCCATGGTTGCAGAGCCCATAATATTGTTATGTTATTTTCCATTTGAGAGCAGTTAGATGGAAATAAAATTTGATCAGCAATTAGTGATTTTACATAATCTAGTTTTATCTTTGAGATTTTATCTAATTGGATTGTGCTAACCTGGTTGGTGAAGGCTTTGATTTGTGGACTCGCGGTATAGTTATGACAAGCTCAGGTTTGAAGTCGTAGACATGTTTGGAGAATTTAAAATTACAAGGAGTTTCAAGGGATGGCAATGGCATCAATAACAACTTTGGTATACCAAAAGATTTGGTAAGCTACGTGCTCAGTCCATGGAAAACAACTTTCAGTTCCCCAAACTAAACAATGAAACATAACACGTGAGAAAAAAAAATTATGGATTTGGGCAAGAATGGATGAACCACGTTGGCTCTTCGAAATTCATAATGAAATAATGGGATGGAAACATAAGTTTTGAGGTTATTGAAGGTGAGACAATTGTTAAAAGTGCACCAAGGGAAAATGTACAATGAAGAGACAAAGATGAGAGAATAAACAATAAAAAAAAAAGGAGTAATTAGCCCTATTAACTTCTTTTTATACATCTACTATTTATTAAATTGCCTTCTTCTTATGATTATATTACCAGTTTATTATGTTTCTCATCTTACAATCGTAATAATCACATATAGCATCATTAAATCAACGATAGCAGAAAAATTGCTCCTATACTCCTCATATATAACATAAATTGGTGGACGCTAGAATTTACCCTATTCCATAGCTTTGGAGTATAATCAGTGTGCTGGTTATTGTTCATCACACCATTTTTTCAAATGGGTCTGTGAATTTAAGGGAAAATATATAACCGATAAATTAAAAACTATATTTCAAAAATGCTAATAAATTTAGCGTTTATTGTTTAAAACCAAGTTAAATTAAACACTCGACTCAAAAGGTAAGTAAAATTTTCAACCACTGGAAATCTAAAATAAGTTTGCTAGAGATCTTCTTTAATAAAAAGAGCAAAGAAAGGAGGACAATAAAATATTTGACAATCCAATGAGAAAATTATGTCCTAACTTAGTAAGATGATCTTAAGATAATTATCTGATCACCTCTAATTAATTTCTGAATCTCCCGAACTAATCCAAAGCAATTAATGGTGATCCTTTCTGAATCCTTCCCTTATCCAGATTTTATTTTTGGTCAACTGAGTTCTGATAAAGCCTTAACTAGTTTCAGACCAAAGAGTAATGTCCATTGTATCTCACTTTTTATGAGAGAGCAGAATAACTCTTTCTCTTATATATATACATGATCACAATTTAAGTTTAACTATTTTTATATTTGATCAGAAATTTTTATTTAACTTATATTTAGTAGATTATAATTTATTATTTTAGATACTGTTATATATAAGTTAAAAAAAAATTAGACTAAGTATAAAAATATTTAAATTTACGTCAGTGTGATATACATGTTACTTGAAAAATATTATAAAAATAAGCCTTTGAACGATTGTATGGATTGGTGTTAATGACCAACCTGGGACGTTATCATCTAACATGTAGATTATATATATATATAAAAAAAAGACCTTAATCAAGGAAATCTCCAGCTTGCTTCATTTTTAATTAAATCTCCACTTACAGCAAGTAGGGATGACAATGGATAAGGTACTATAATACACATCATCATATCCACGTTTTAAAAAAATACTCGTGCCCAGCCCATACTCGCATGGGTATGAACATTAATCCTTGTACTCGTACCCTCTGGGTACCTGCATACCTATCTTATACCCATTATCCGCGTTTGTTTGAAAAAAATATATATAAAGAAAAATATGTTTATATAACTTCACATAAGTAGCATAATAATATAAAAAATTAATATGTAGTTGCCGAATAAGGTACAAATAGAGATAAAAAATAAATATTTAAAGATCATAAATACTAAATGTATCTTAATATAATTAATTTTTTAAATTAAAATTTTTATAAACAATAAGCGAAACTAAACACACAAGTTATTTGTCAGTGGTAACCCTATTTTGTGTGAAATTTGATCAATTGGCAAAGTAAAAGTGACAATAAAATAGATCCGCACAATAGTTGTCCCTTCGTGTAGGATTACTTTGTGACCTCTTGTAACGGCATTGACAATTAACTTTAATAAATAACGTTTCATAGTTGTTAAGTTTTAATGAGACAGACATTAAGAATGAGAATAGAATTAGAGTAGAGAAGTTCAATACTAACAACAGAAAGTGGATACATAAAATATTTTTTTTAACTTTTAAATTTGAAATTGTAAGAAAAGTAATAGATTTAATTAAAATAATATAATATATATGTATATATATATATATATATATATATACATTAATATTAGTATTTTTAACTTATATACTATACGAAAGTATTTTATCAAAAATACAAATTTTTAAAAAATTATTTTAATAAATTAAATATTTATAATATATATAAATTTTAAAAGAAAGAATTTGAATAAAAGATAAATGGTCACAATAAAATTTTATAATAAAGAAATATACGTGTATATTAAAAAAATTATACTTTTTTATCTGAAAAAATTAAAAAATAAAAATCAACAATAAATTTTTATATTTATATCATTTCAAAAAGTTATTTGAACGTGAATAAATAGTAAGAATAATATTATTTAGATTCAATATATTATAGTTGTGCTTGTAATACATATGTTGCATAAAAAAATATTATTTTAAATTAAAATATAAAAAATAAAATTTAAATATTATTAATAAATAATAAGTTTACGGTAATAGTAGGTGATTGTAAAATTTATAAAATATTTACAATATATTTATTATTTATCATTCACTTTATGATTTAAACATCAATATGATTTTATTAACAAAATATTTTATGTGTTATATATAAATAATATTTTAAAAAAAGTCAATCTCATATTAACTATGTAATAATTAAATTGTATTAGCCTAATTAAATGATATAAAATAGTAAATAAATTATTATTAAATATATTTTTATATTAATCTTATATAACTTTACATAAGCAATACAATAATACAAAAATTCAATACATAATTGTAGAATAAAGTTCAAGCATATATATACGGGTATGGGGCGGGGTGAGTACTTAAATACTCATACCCATACCTATCTCCATTAAAATTTATGAATTTTTACTCACACCCATACTCGTACCCATATAGCGGGTAAATACCCTACCCATTTTGAGTAAATTTTGCGGGTGCTCATTGGATACTTTATCCATTGTCATTCCCAGCAGAAAGACCAGTTGTACGAAGAGATAACTGAGACATCTACGTAAAGTTTAAGGTACCCGCAAGGTAGCCCATTGCAATTCATCTTATGTTTAATGTTTCAATTCTTTTATATTTACAATTGTTGTTGAGAAAATCTTATTTTTAGCAATCATATCTTCAATAATCACTAGGAATAAAAATAAGTCAACCTTTATTTTAAATAGATTTGGCTTGTATTATAATTATTAAGTCACATGTTATTTATTAAAGGTTTTATTTTTAATTTGATCTGGCCTATTTAGGTGGTATGGCCTAGTATGAAGATTGTTAACAAAGTTTGCTAAAAAAAATCTTAATATTAACAAAAATATAAATATTTTATTATCAAATTAGTTTATATATTTTTAAAATTTTTAAATGTGTTATTAATAATTTTTAAAATATTATTTGAGCATTAATTATAAATGTTTCATATTAAAAAAATTTATTATTTTTTATTTATTTTAAAAAAATATTAAAGTATTAAATATTTTAGTATTTTTTATGAACATATTTTATTCGTTTAAAGATATCTTATATTCAACAAATAAAGTCACAGTGAATACAAAATTGATTACAAAAAATATCCACACAATTTATTGAATCAACTAAAAAAATTATTATATTTTAAAAAATAAATAAATTTAAACTCAATAATATATATATATATATATATATAATGACAATAATAATAACTATTAAATTTAAAAAAATAATTACAAAATATTTAATTTTATTTGCTTCATTAATTTGTTATTTTAAATTAACAACTACACGTAAATTAAATGCACTCTAACATTAATGTAATATATAAAAATATTACTCATATAATAAATTAAACCATATACTCATATATTACATATAAATTGATAAATTAACTAATAATTTTTTTATTTATGTAAATATTTGCATATTATTAAATTTCAAATATATGTTAATAACTATATTTTTTTAATAAAAAATTTATCAACATCTATGTCAAATTCGTTAAAAATAATTATTTAAAATTATTTATTTGTATTTAGGTGTGTGTTGTTGTATCTTCAAAATTTTTTATAGGTACCATACTCAAAAAAGTTAAAAAAAAAAATGAAACACGTGACAACAGGCAAGTTACAAAAATATATATTATTTAAAATTATATTATTTACTATATGATTTTATTATATATATATATATATATATATATATATATATATTATTAAATTTTTATTTTATTTTCTTATCATTTTTTATAAATTTTTACTTTCAAATAAAATATAATTTATATTTAAATAATTTTCATTTATTATAAAAAATTAAATATAATAATTAAATATTAATAATAATAAAATTAAGAATATAAAAAAATATATTAATATAAAATTATTTTAAAATTTTAAAAATTTATTTTATTTAATTTTAATTTTAATTACGTCTTGTTTTTGTTCAAATATTTAATCTCTCTTTAACTTGTTTAAATGTAACAAATATGATAATTTATTATTAAATTAATTATTATTTAATAAGTTTAATCATATATAAATATTTTTAATTTTTAACAGAAAATAATTTTTATTTATTATAATTATAAATAAAATATTATAATATAATATATTAATTTAATAATAACAAAATTAAGAATATAAAAGATATATTATTAAATTGCTTTATTATTTAAATATATTTTGAAGTTCTATTTTTAAATTATATATATATATATATATATATATATATACTTTGTTTATTTATTAAAAAAGTTAGAACAGATTAAACTTAAATCAGATTAGGTTGCAAACCTCTGTCAGGCGGTTTGACATGATTCCATTCCTAATCATCACTCTCTACGTACTAGTTACTCAACTTTTAAGTGAGCCGTTAGGTTCCTAATAAATTTCACAATTTTAAAATTTTCAAAATAAAATATAAATTACGAAAGATATATTTGATTACATTTTATCTTTTAAAAATAAAAATTTGTTCTTAAAACAAAAATTAAACATACTCTTTATTTTATTTATTTTAGTTTGAAGGAAAAAAATAAAAGAAAAGAGAAGAAAAAGAGAGTTAATACAAAACCTAATACTAGATTAACTTAAAATTATAAAATTAAGAAAATTTAAAAAAGTTATAAAGATTATTTTTCTCATCTAAAAATTTCTAAATATAGTTAAACATAACTTAAATTATCTCTTTTATTTTTTCCAAAAATACTTACAATACGTGTGTACAAATTAAGTATATCAATTTTTATAAAATTTTATGAAAAATTGAATTTATTAAATACTTTATTGTATTATTATGTTTTAGTGTGTAATATGTTTTTAAAATATAAACAAATATAATTTTTTTAATAAAGTATCTATAAAAGTTTAAATTATATAAAATTATATATATATATATATATATATATGAATATAATATAAATGATTCAACAATTAAATAAAACAATCTTATATTTTTATAAAAAATATTAATAAACGTAAATGTTTAATTTAATATTTAGTATCAAACCATCTACTCATATATATTATAGTATATTTATTTTTCATCGAGTTATCTAATTAAATCTTTATATTTCGTAATAACACATATTCCTGCTATACTTTATAGATTTGTGTTGTGCTTATATTTAACTAAATAACATAGGAGTGTGTGTTTGGAATTGACAATTAGACAATGCGAGAAAGACGTGTGAATGGCGTCATTTTTTATTCTCGGTAGTTTTCGTCATCTCTTGAATTAAATTAATGTCAAGCTTTTCTATAAATTTGTAACAAGTTGTTATTTAAATATTTTTCTTATCAACGTATCTATTACTTATTATTATTATACTCTTCTGTAATTATTCAATTATATGAGGATCAAGTAGCTTATCAATATATCTAATACTAATCTTTTTTATTAATGAACATTGAGAATCATTTGGTTGACTTTTGGGTTTAGATTCTTTCCCGTGAATGGATTACTTAATAACATCACATTCATTAAATTTTTTAATTTTTTTATAAAACATAATAGTAATTTAATTTATATATACTAGCAGTGTAAACATTTTTATAATAAAATTTTTGTAATAATTTTTTTAAAAAACTATATTAACACTGAATCAAAATAAAACTCATATAATGAACACAAGTGCTTGGTAGGTTTCTGCGGAACAACACGGTCCATTTCTAGTTATATATAAAAAAGGATATAAAATTATCTTAATTTAAAAAAAAATAAAAGTAATTTTATGATAATATAAAAATAAATAAAGATAATTCTTGGTTTCTCTTTGCTTTTTCTCAATTTTCAAAGGGAAATATAATTCAAATCTATTATTAACGAGATTAATGGTTACTATAAATATATCTAGACTTACCTTTATCTTATAAGGAATATAAAATATTCCCTTGAATCACGATATTTTTATATTATAAATAAAAATTTTATATTAAAAAATAAATTATTTAATGAAGCTATTTTTTTAATAGTTTATCCTGTGTGTATTTTAAAATTAAAAGTTATAGAAAATAACGTATGAATTACGTGAGATTACATGATTCATATATTTTAATTGATGAGATTATATATATATATATATATATATATATATATATATAACTTTTAATGTTATAAATCAACAATTATTTTATTTTAAAAAAAATAAAATATTAAATTTTTTAATAAAGTTATAAACAAACAAATTTTATGGAGTCTCATAAATTCAAACGCACAACTTATATAATTTCAAATATTATATTAAGGGTTTGCATAGATTTAGCTGTTAGAAAATTGAATTTTGTAAACTTCGTCTTTATAACTTTTAATCGGTATGTTATATTAAGACTCGGTGTTTTAATTTTAAATTTCAACTTGAAATAAACTATAATTAATATAATAAAATAAGAAATAATTAAAAAGACAAATATTAGGTACTTAATATAAAATAAGTCGCGTGATTTATATATTGAAAGATAGAGTAAGTTAGGAGGAGAAATTATCGTTTTCAATACACAACTAACGATAAAATCTTTACCATTATGCAAGAAGATTCACCTATTAAAAAAGTTTAAAGAGAGAAAAAAACAACAAGAGACTTTAATTTTCCATGTTATGTGCTTGGTGGTTGTAATTAAAATATTTGTATTTCCATGTTTTAAACGTGCATGGAACGATTTTTTCGGCTTATCGATCACGATTACGTGGTTTACTCACCACGAAGTCACTCTTAAATTTAAAACTTGAAGATACGTTGGAGTTATCAGTGAGAGAAGTATTAAAAAAATTGATAATGTATAATTATTTTCAAAATATTTTACAAATTAAAGTTATATTAAGTACAATCTAAATTATAGTGAAAGTTAGGATGAGTTAACGACGTATGTTTGTTTGCATTTTTAAAAAGATAAATTAATAATGTAGGTGAATGACTATTTTCAGATTGTTAGTTTTTATATATTTATCATTTAATTTTTCATAAAAAATAATATTATTTTTTTTAATCTTTAAAATTTCTTAATTTATATTCTTAAAACTTGTTATTTTCTATCTTCAAAATTCTGTTATCTTTCTAAACTCAGTTTATGTGTAAAAAAAACATGCATTCACATGTCCTAATGCACTTTCAATATATAATTAAAAATAACTTTTAAATTAATAAAAATGTTAGAATGTAATTGTAGATCTTTCAAGTTCTCTACAAACTCTATTTATGAAGTTAATATTTTAGAATTAAAACTTTCACATTCACTCTCCCAGTCTCAATTCATCACTATATCTTTTAGATTGTTCAATGCATTCACTCTTTTTGATTGAATCCCCTGAGAAGCTGTTGTCAGAATAAGGGTTGAAAGTCTTTTGCATCTAGACAGACTCACTACAGATTCAAACCTTTGACTACTAAAGTGAGTTGTTTTAAGTTCAGTGTTTTCTTTTCTTCAATAAACCAGTTGTGACTAACCTAAGGAGAATGATATTTTCTTTCTATTCAATTTTGCATTGACTTGAATCAAGATTGACGCTTAGAACACAATGTTAAGGGCCATTTATATATACAAACATAGGGTAGATTGCTTGTAGAAGGAAAA
Source organism: Abrus precatorius (assembly GCF_003935025.1). Classification (NCBI taxonomy): domain Eukaryota; kingdom Viridiplantae; phylum Streptophyta; class Magnoliopsida; order Fabales; family Fabaceae; genus Abrus; species Abrus precatorius. The sequence continues at coordinate 8,365,428 of NW_020874373.1, read as the reverse complement.
AGAATGAAATAAAATGGTTATAGTATTAGAAACAAGTCCACGCTTAGGCTAGAACATTTTCAATTTGGCATCAACTTGAATCGAGATTAGCACTTACAATACAATGTTAGGGCTATTTATACAAACAGACATAGGGGTAGATTGATTGTATGAGAAGAAAAAATGAAATAAAATAGTTATGGCATTAGGAACGAGTCCACACTTACGTTATAACAAATTACTAGAATTCGATGAGCCAGTGGCAGAAGGATAAGAGAAAGCGATAAGCTGCTTGAATCTTAGAAAGAGGGATACAAATTCTATAATTTTTACTTAAGTCATTATTTCTAACTTAAACGGAAAATTACAAGGCAAAAATGGCTTACGAGAATTATTTTGCTTAAGCGGTAATTTCTTCCCTTAAGCCATTTAAGATATTATACTATTCGCTTAAGTGAATATACGACTAAGTAAACTCTTACATTATAACCAATTTTTGCTTAAGCGAAATAATTGTGGCTTAAGTGAAATAACATAGGGTGTAGCAAATATGTCTTTCATTTGTTATTGTAATGAGTTATATTATATTTTTATTTGATAATTGAGTAGATGTATTAATAAAATTGGTTGTTTCATTCAACCCTCTTAAAGCATTTGGGAGGATAGTCAAATAGGTTAAATATTCTAAGGCTTAAATATCTGAGTTGTCTCTATAAATATAGTGTATTTTGCGATTAGTTCTTATAAAGTTTTTTTTGTTAAGATTTAGTTCATAAAATGTTAATATGTTAAGATTTAGTCCTTGTTGTTAATATCTTCCCTATTAAGTGTTGAACTAGCAATTTCAGGTTATAAATCTTAACATAAGACTTTATATTGATCTATAACAAAACATGTTATATTTATAAGAACTAAAATATAATTAAATTTAAAATATTTTAAAAAATTAAATGACACGACAGTGATATAGGTGCGTGGAACTGACTTTTCGTTAATAATCTCACTAAATCCTAACAAATAATTTTATAAGAACTTATAACAAAATATGCTATATTTATAGGGACAAATTACATATTTAATCCTTATTTTCAATATGAGTTTTAAGGAATCGAATTATAAAAATATAATTCAGAATTAAAATAAAAATAATTCACGATGCAAAGATAGATTTGTGAAGTATGTTTTAAAATTTATATGTATCAAAAGTCGTCATTAGTGATAATACCAAAATTTTATTATATGAAAAAAAAAAGACCTCAACCAAGGTTTTCATGTATGTCTTTGGAAGTTTTATTACAAGGAGGAGTGTCATGCTGGGGTATGCAAATTATGAGAAAACAATTAGTTTAAGAGACAAGGTAGAAACAAAGGATGGACAGTAATGACTATAATATGTAAGAATCAAGCTTTTGAAGAAGTTTTTGAAAGTATTTAAATTTGTTAAAAATATTCATGATATGATTGTTGAAAATTTTGTTAAGATAATTTACAAGAGCATGCAAATTTTAATGTCATAAGCTTTTTTTGTATGATAAAAAGTAATATTTAAATTATATAGTTTAATTAATTCAGAGTTTGTTTGGGAATACACCTTAACTAAGTTATTATTAAATAAACTATTTTGTATGAATAATTATACCTTTAATTTGTTTATAAATTTTTGTATAATGAGCTATGTTAAGAAACTTATCAAATTAAGTAAAAAATTAAACAATAGTAGTGATAAATATTCACAAGCTTTTGAAAATTGAAAAATTCATTGGAATTAGTTTAAGATGTTTGTTTTAAAATTTGAATAATAGTAAAGTAATTAAAAAATTTAAAAATAGTAATATAAAAAAATTGAAAACAAATGTGATGACACTCCACCTTATTCTATTCATTATTTTTATAATTGTAATGATGAGTTAGATGATTAACAACAATTATTAACTTTTTATGATAATTTGGGCTAATTTAAAATGTTCAATATCATTCCAAGACATACTAGTTATTACTAATTCAAGTTACTATAACAAATAAAAAATCTATTCTTTAAGATTTTGAATATTTAAAATTTTTTAACAAATACATTCTTTGTCTTAATGTCACTTTTTATAATTGAAATATATGCCCAAATTTAAATTGTAATAATTAATAACAAAATTAAAAGAATAGGAAAATTTTACTTTTTATATTATTTTATTTTTAGTTTGAGATTTGCGTGCATAACATATTACTTAATTAAGTAATCTAATATCGAATTAATTAATTTACATCTGGTTGATCCAATGTTATTTTATAGTGATTAACAAATATAAATAAATACATATTTTACTTTTAAATTTAAATTTATAATTTAGGTGAAGATAAGAATGATTTCATAAAATAAATTAAACAATAAATTGTTATCTTGTTGAGCAAATGATAGGAGCTTACTACTTCACTTAAGCTAATACTATTTTGTCTAAACTAATGATGTGCCACTTAAGCTAATGATATACCGTCTAAGCCAATGATTTTCCACTTAAGCTAATGTTATGTCGCTTAAGCTAAATTTTGTTGCTTAAGCGAGACATTGAGTGCTTAAGTTAGTATTATATCACTTAAACTTATAAAAAATAGTTTCAACCAAATAAACATACCTTAAGCGAAATAAATATAGCTTAGGTGAATGATTTCTAGTTTAATCTATAAAAATTTTAATTTATCTTGCAATACCTAAATCGTTTAAGCACTTGAATACTAGTTGAAGCAAAATTGATGCAAAAGCATTTATCAGAATAAATGTTAAGGTTAAAGCTAGATGTGAATCGCTAAAGCAAAGTTTTAGTGGATTTGGGCACTTAAGCATGTGGTAAACCACTTAAGCAATTGTATATTTTATAAAAAATAAATCTCCTTCTATTATATTTGCTTAAACGAAGAGAGAAGGACTTAAACAAATATGTAACTTTAATATATAAAATTGCACACATTTATTAAGTAACAATTCTCATATTTTTGGATTATAAAACTGCACATGCATCTCACTCATTGGAGAAACCATCATTGAGTTGTCATATGGCACGTTCTAAGAAAACAATTACCTGAAGTAATTTAGGAGATGTGTGACATTCAAAGAGAAAATCCAATCAAACAATATCCTTGTCTCAAAATCCGACAACATGAAATGTTACCTACTTTGTGCTTGCCAAATATATTTGATTACTGTCATTTTTACTTATCATAACATGGATTTAAACCTGTTTATAGATAAATAATTAATATTTTTAAATGAGATATCACTTTAATCAAGCTGTAAATTCGCTTAAGCTAAATTATTCTAACTTAAGTTAAATAATGCTAGCTTAAGCAAATTTTGATGCACATTTTAGATGCTTCTCTGTCTTCGATTTGCTTAAGCGTACAGGTGTTGGCTTAAGAAAAATTTGGTATTTCATTACTTTCCTAAATATTGCTTAAGCAAATTATGGTGACTTAAGCAAAAATTACAGCAACCGAACTTTTTGTATTTTTTTTTGTTCAACAAAATCTCTTTAGTCATGATACCTATTCTGAGCAAACAAAAGTGTTAATTTGTAGGACAATTGGTATGAGTATATGATATTTTTAAATTTAATTAGTTTCACTTACAAATATCACAATTCAAAGAAAGAATGATTATGTAGGTTTAGATAGATTTCAGAAAGGTGTTTGCATACTATTAAGGAGGGAGAAATAAGGAGGAATTGAAATTGGAGAGGGAGAAATTAAACAAAACTTCTATGACAATATTCTAAGATACAATTACCTAATTACATTAGATCTTTTGCCTTGAATATCTTTTTTCAAACTTTTATCAAATAAGTTTCTATCGCGACCACTTAATTTATCGTTAAATTTTACATTAGAAATACAAAACAAATTCTTAAAATTGCTTAAAAAATAAAGATGAGAATAAATTTGAGAGAATTTGATATATAATTTCATGTGAACGAAATGTTCTTTCTCAAATAATAACAATCTTACAAAAAATTAGGTTAAGAAATTACCTATTTTAAATATCTAAAAAATTGAGATCTTTTATATACAAAATTTATTAAGAATTAATTTTAAATATTCAAATTTTTAAAACCTACTATAGTATGTCATTTTACTAACTTATTTATAAGTTACTTAATCTACTAACTCATTCTAACCTTCACTCTAAATTATTATAATTTGTGTTGTCAGAAATTTCATATACATTTATATGAAAGAGTATAGAAGAAAAAAGTAATTATATCCACTAACTCAAATGAATAAAAAATATATTTATAATAATAAATAGTTTAATTTAAAAAATTATTCTTAGTAAGATATATTTTAACTAATAATTTTTTTAAAAAAAATATTTGTCTATTATATACATTTCTTTTAATAACAAAAATTAGAACCTTGTTTAATTTTAAAGTGAGAGAAGATGTAAAGTAAAAAAGTAAAAATATTTTTATTATTAATTTCAAATTAGTTCTATTTATAAAATATTTTCAAGTACATAAAATCTCTCACTTTACATCTTTCTTTAAGACTTTGGAGGAGCTCAATCAAATCCCAAGTTGTGAGAGTTATGCTGACAAATTTCACACTATTCTATTTTTAGTTTTTCTTCTTTATATTCAAACATGCATCCTTTTATTTTTCTCTTTATTTTAAATATATCAAACTGAACACGGCCTTAAATTTTATTTGGTTCAGAGGAATGTAAGAAGAAAAGAACAGAAAGAGATTAAGAGTATGTTTGTTTTCTATTTTTAAAAGATTTTTTAATTTTTTTTCTAAATATAATATAAATTTATATTATATTTAAAAAAAATTAAAAACTCTTTTAAAAAAAGAAATCAAACATACTCTAAGTCTTTTATTTTAATATAAATAAAAAAAAGGTTTGATCATTATTTTTATCTTCTTTTCATAAATAAAAAAAATGAGAAAAAGAACGTCTTGGAAAGGGAATAGAGGATGGCTTTTTAATTATTTTACGTTATTAATAGTTTATATGAATATAAAATTAAAAATAAAAATATGATTAATAAAATATCATAGTTAAAAGGTTTTTTTTTTATTTAATTTCACCTTTCAACTTTATTTTGATTTTTTAAATTTGAAAAACATTTCAAATATTTTTTTAAACATAAATTTCGATGATATTTTTTTTATATATATACTCTATCTTCTTTCTCAATCTCAAGATTCAACCCCACCTATTCTTCCTTATCTTTCTTCATTTTTCTAAGTAGACTCTCAAGTCTCAACACCACCAATCTCGTGGGCAAGTTGTTGCTTTCACCATCCCGTCGGCTTCTCCTCTTCTTGATAATGAATGGGTTGTGTCCATTCACCATGAAGTCATTCGTAATTTAAAATTAAAAGTTACCAAACACGATGTCGTAAGATGATAATCTATTATTGTTAAAAAAATATTTTACAAATGAAGTTATATCAAACAGTATTAATATTTTGTCTCCGCAATGAATGTTGGTGAAGTTACGACAACTGTGCCAGTTTGACTTGAATTGAATGATTGATTTTGGACTAGTATTAATATTTTTTATTCATTTAAATAAGTTAAAAATTGTTTTCTTTTTTATTTTTATCTATTTAAATAATATATTTTCCATTTTCCATACTCTATTTTTTATTCTTATTACATTATTCTTTTAAGGTTATTTTAAGAACAATAAAATATCAGCGTGAAACGTTTATCTAAACAAATACGAAAATTATTGGTTAATTGGATGGATGAAGAAAATGTATAAAACATGATAAACGATGTAATTGAATAAAAAAATAATTATTGAAAAATGGTTTTCAAAGAAGCTCTCGGTTTCACATTTCACTTCTCTGGTTATAAATAGTGTTTATGTTATTAGACACAGACCACAATTGCCAAGCACCATATAATATAACGGACCCTTTCTCACTTACGTGAGGATAGTGAAACTCAGATCCCACATTCAAACACAACCATGGCCACTTCAATCTCAAAGAAACCAAGCGTTCCATGTGAGGACTCCTCATCCTCCACCCTGGAGACCCAACAAGACCAGAAACCAAAAACAATAACAGAGGCATGGCGCAAAATCCACGGCGAAGACAACTGGGCCGGGCTCCTCGACCCCATGGATCCTCTAATGCGAGCCGAACTGACCCGCTACGGCGACATGGCCCAAGCCTGCTACGACGCCTTCGACTTCGACCCATACTCAAAATACTGCGGCAACTGCAAGTACCCACTAACGAAATTTTTCGAGGCTCTAGACATGACCCGCTTGGGATACACCGTCACCTGCTACCTCTACGCGACTGCGAACATAAACCTCCCCAACTTCTTCCGCAAGTCGCGTTGGCCCGACAAGATGTGGAGCAAACACGCCAACTGGGCTGGATACGTTGCCGTTTCCGACGACGCGACGAGCAAGCGATTGGGAAGAAGAGACATAACAGTCGCGTGGCGAGGGACGGTCACGCACGTGGAGTGGGTCGCTGACCTCAAAAATTTCCTCAAACCAGTTTCCCCTGACATCCCTTGCCCCGACAAAAAAGTTAAGGTCGAAGCCGGTTTCTTAGACTTCTACACCGACAGAGAAACCGATTGCGGCTATTGTAAAAACTCGGCGAGGGAACAGGTACTCGCTGAGGTGAAGAGGTTGTTGGATTTGTACGCTAACGAGGAAGTTAGTGTTACTATTACCGGTCACAGCCTTGGGAGTGCGATGGCTATATTGAGCGCGTTTGATATTGTTGAAACGGGGTTGCACGTAAGAACGGATGGGCGTAGAGCGCACGTGTCGGTGTTTTCGTTTTCGGGGCCGAGAGTGGGAAACATGAGGTTCAAGGAGAGGTTGGAGGAGAAGCTGGGGATTAAGGTGTTGAGGGTTCATAATACTCACGATTTGGTGCCTCAGTCGCCGGGATTATTCTTCAACGAGAGTTCGCCGGCGTGCGTGGTGAAGATGGTTCAGTGGTTGCCGTGGTGTTATTTGCACGTTGGGGTTGAGTTAATGTTGGATCATAAGAAATCGCCTTTTCTGAACCCCGATGGGGATAGTGCCTGCGCCCATAACTTGGAGGCTCAGTTGCACTTGATAGACGGGTGAGTTCATTAACATTATTTCAGGAATCCATAGCATTTGAAATTTTATATACATGTTCGTCAAAATAATATAAAATTATTAAGATAAATATTTAAGGCTGAATCGTTTAATATCTAATATAAGTGATCTGACTCAAAGTTTAGTTGCAACGAGAAGCTAACTACACTGGACAAACTAGTGTTAAATTCTGGTGACATATGTTGACAACTTTTGTGGGTGAAGCAAGTGGTTACTATGTAATGGAATTTTAATTGTTCATTGCGATAATGCATGCAATTAGAACGTTGATATTATATCTTGGCTAAATTAACTTGGATGATGCGCATGCAGATACCAGGGAAGGAATCTTAGATTTGAGTTAGTGACTGGGAGGGACATTGCTCTTGTGAACAAGGACTCTGACTTTCTGAAAGATGAGCATTTGGTGCCACCGCGTTGGAGGCAAGACATGAACAAGGGCATGATCAAGACTGAAGATGGTCGCTGGGTGCAAGCTGATCGCCCAGAACTTCACGGTCACCCTGAAGATATTGATCACTATCTCTCTGATACAGGCTTGCTTTCATCTCGTAGTTGAATGGATCAATAGAGTATATAAAGTTTTCAAAGATAATTGTGTGATTACTGCATGAGCATGGCACTTCCAGACACAATCAATTGAAATGTTAAAGATAGTGTTAGGATAACTTCAACATAAATAGGAGTACGTACCTTGTTATTATTATTATATTTATATAATATAATGTAAGCTTTTAATGGGTTGTGTTTATAATTACTTTAAGAATTGTTCATAATTTCGTGTTTGGATAGGCAACATCGGATCATCTGTGTCTCCATCTATATGGAGCTGGTGACAGACAGACAATGTGCGTGAAATTATCACAGATGAACAAGTCCATAAGATAATGCTTGGACTCTATTTGACTAATAAGAGAAATAGAGAAGAAGAAGAAAAAAGGGAAGATATTGGGATCAACGAACACAAACCGTTGAAACCTATTCATGGGGTTATGGCATATTATATGCTAAATTATATAAATTTATCCGTTGAGGTTTTTTAATTTGGTCCCCACGTTAAAAAAAATTACACTATACATCAATAAACATTTTTAGATTAATTTTTTCTGTTAAAAATATGATAATAACATTATATAAAAATGATTGAAATGTAAAAAAGAAAACATTTATATAAGAACCAAAATGTAATGTTAATCATAATAATTAATTTATAAATAAATATTGACTATAAAAACTAAATATATATTCAAACTAAAAAAAACTGTGCATTTTTAAAAAAAAATAAATATGAGATATCAAAAGAATTTTTTTTAAAATTTTAAAAAAATAACAAGTTATATCTTTAAGAATATATTTAGTGTAGTTCTATATCTTAAAAATATATTTTTAAAAATATTCTATTAAAAATTCGTATGCAATAAAAAAAATTAAAAAAATTAATACAGATGCTTTATTTATTTATTTGAATAAAAAAAATATAATATAAAAAAATTAGTATAAGGTCTTAAGGTTAAATTTTGTTAATCCATATTTAAAACACACATGATTCTTGATTAATAAAAAAACTTAATTTATTTTATATAATTTTATTAATCTCAATTTTTAGAAAATTTTGACATATAAAAGTAAAAAGTTTTTATTAGAAAAAATGCATGGACATTATGTTAAAATTATAAAAGTGTAAATAAATACTTATCATTTTAATGAAAATTTAATTGTAATTAGTTGCTCAAATTTACTATTAAGAGCTGAAATTTTAAAAATATTAACGTTAAAAATTTTATTGTATATCAATTTTTATAAAATATTTGAAAAAAAATCTTTATAAGAAAGAAAAATTTATTATATGTAAGATATGAAACTACACTAAATATAAAATTGTTTAATCTATAAATTTTTAGTTTGTTAAAATTTTGTTAAATTTTCATTGAATATCTAGTTTAATTTTTAAAATAAGATTACAATAATTTGTCAAGGAGCTTATTAGTAAATACTAATCTATACTAATTTTTCAATGAAACTTACATTAATTTTACTAAAACTTCTCAATTTAAAAAATAAATAAATTATTTATCAGTCTCAATAGTTGAGGCTTAAGGATACTCATGTAATTTATAGATTTTTTTTCAAGAAAATAATTAGTTAAATCTTGTGATTACTCAAATTAACCCTCATCTTATCATTATTAAAATAAAGATAATGGATAAAGAATAACACTCTAGTTGTGTTTATGTTAACCCTATATCTACCAAAAGAGAAAAGACTTGGATAACCTTAAAGGATGTTCATTTTAATTCTTCTATTCCATGAATGTTGATTTTATACTTCAACCAGATGCAATTCCCTTATGAGCAAAAAGGTAAAATTTATTCATACAACAAGGTTTCATTATGCAATACTAGACTCAATGAGTGTGACTTAACCAATATTCCTTAATCAGATTGTGTATTCACTTAGTATTGGAATTATAATAATCAACGCATTTAAAAAAAAAAAAAGGACAGAAGCGTGACAAATCAACCTTAATTAAGAAGTTTTGAAGAAAACTTTATGGAAACACTTACTATTCTGTACTCTTATCATAGTCTCCTTTTGAAGAGTGACACTTGCGAGGTTTTCCCAAGTGGGTAAACCTTTTTGCTTTCAAGTAGCATGGATAATTCATAAAGACTATGATTTAATAATTTCTAAGGCTAAGAAGAAAAGTAAGACAAATATTGTCTTATCACTTCAAAAGGTCAAAGAAGATTCTATCATTTTCAACAATGAGACCTTTGATAATATAACTAAGAATAAGAGAAACATTAAAGCTAGAAATAAAGGGATTCAAAGGTCGTTAAGAAGGGTTGACTCAGTTTATTTTAGTCATCTAAAGAGACATTTACAATTAGAGTGTAACAGTTTTTTTTAGGAACTTCTATGATATCAAAAATTCAAAGAAAATTGAATTAAGTTTGGGGATCATAACACTTCATTTTTTCATGTCCAAACTATGATTAGAAGGACAAAGAATAAGATTCATGGTCTCACTCTTCCTAATGACACATGGTGTTCTGATGATTTTATTTTGCGATGAAGAAACTTATAAGTTTTTTGTGAATCTTTTTTGCAGTCACTCTCATAATCACAAATGGACAGATAATATCCCAACAACAATAATACCTAAGGATGCTTTTAAATTGGAGCAGTCTATAACAAAAGAAAAGGTCTCTTTAAACTTTTAGGCTATGCACCCCTACAAGACTCATGAGCCTCATGGATTCTAAACAATCTTCTACAAACAGTATTAGCATGAAGTATGTTGCAATATAAGCCAACTAGTTAGTGATGTTATTGAGAAAAATATCTTTGACAACAAGCTCTCAAAAATTCTTATCTCTCTCATTTCAAAAGTGGATCATCCTAGCAATTTTAAGGAATTTCAGCCTACTAGTCTTTGCAATGTCTTTTTCAAAATCATTATAAAAGTGCTTGTTAATATGTTAAGACCTATTCTTAATAATTTTATTGAACCTTTCTATAGTAGTTTCTTTCGAGACTGGGATATTATGGATAACACAATTATTTTGCAGGAAATCTTTTATATGATCCACAAGTCCAAGAGGAAAAAGGGGTTGTTACCTTTACTTATGATCAAATTAATTATGAATTCTTAAGGTGTATCCTCTTAAACTTTGGATTTTCAAATAAAATAGTGGTTTTTATTATGCACTGAATTACTACCCTATCCATGAGCATTTTATGAAATGTAATTAACTTTTCCTCATTCCTTCCAAATTGGGGCATCTGCCAAAGTGATCCATTTTTTTCATATCTCTTTCTTTTGTGTATAAAAATGTTGATTCTTGTTATAGAAGATTTTATGATGAATAATCAGTGACAAACAATTAAGATTAATAAAACTAACTTGGCTATATCACATATACTTTTTGTTGATGATGTGCTTTTATTTGCTAAAGCTAAAACCTCTCAAATCAAAATTATAAATGAAATTCTCGACCGATTTAGTGTTGTGTCAAGTTTTGAGGTTAACTTGATAAAATCTCAGGCTTATGCTTTGAATGGTATCAACGGTTAGAAACAAGCCAAGTTCACTTCTATCTCAAGTATTTATTTTACTTCTTCCCTTGTTAAGTATTAGATTCTCTAATGATCTCAAATAGAGTAAAAAAAAACACTTTTACTTCATTGTGAAAAAATTTGTAACATCTTAAATTTAATTTCAATTAAATAATAATTTTTTTTTGTGCAAATTCGAATAACCAAATTTTCATAAGATATTTTGAAATAAGAGAAGGGTTACAAATTAATATCAAATAACTGCTACAGGACTAGTTCAATTACAATATTTTCAAAATAAAATCTAAGTCCTATAGCAGTCCATCCGTCCCTTCACTGAGTCTTGTGCTGATCGTCTTGATTACCTGAAAAATGAATATAAGAGTAAGTATTCTACACTACTCAAAACACAACAAGTATAGAGTCTCACCTTGCCTTTACTCAAAGTAAAAATAAATAGCATTTCATACATTTCAATTTAACTTGACACTGATGCACTTATAGCATCAATCAATCATGCACACTTGCACGCTCAAGGCGCGCCGCCACGCTTACCGTGGCACTGTGATCACAGATTTTCATTATGGATGGTCGCCGGTTACCTCTGACTCACGGATACCACGTGGACAATTACGGGTCGCTCAGCAAAGGTAGTGGTCAGACGTCTAGTCAGGAAGAGAGTGTGTGGCCCGTGATACACTCGTTCCACAGTCGGTGTCATCACCACTCTCTCCTCCCCAAGGTATTTCTACCGTTCTCATCTTCCACACCCCAGTGTATCGCTGAACCATTCACAACACATTATAACGGCGCTACACGCCCCATTCACATACATTTAATTCACACATGCAATATTCGTACTTGCACACGGCACACAACTTATATTCAATTCACATTACACGGCACATAACCCACATTTTATCCACAATATACGACACATAGCCTTCATTTATTTACAATATCATTAATTCACTAATCAATGACATCCCATCACACACAATCACCTCCACGGGGCCTAACTATTCCAGCACACATCATATTGAACACCAATTTTCATCAAACACAAAATTTCTACTCCCTATCTCAGCCACACTGCATTAATCAACAAAACAGACAAGAATTGCAACACATTGAGATAGGGTAGAGTCTCCCCTTACTTTGGATGGAAGACCCACACTCAAACTCAACCTCGGACGTGCTCCCCACACAGATCTCAGCCTAAACACATGAAGAAACTTCATGAAAATCTCAGAAATCACCAAAAATAGAGAAAAGAGGGGAAAAACGGAAACCCTAACCGTTTAAAACTCATCTCCAAGCGTTTCCCACACGGATTCAACCTTCAATTTAGCTTTCGAACAGCTTTGGAGGCAATTTAATCGGTGGAAAAGGATTTGTGAATAAGATGATCCAAGGAACTTCGAAGGGAATGGGAGAAATAACCTTCTCCAAACTCTAACCCCCTTTTAAATCCTTTCTGGTTGCGACACTCTTGCTACAATGAAATATTCTCGCTGTAGCAAAAAACTCAGAGGAATCTACACTTGGTTTGTGCAGAATCTCGCTACAGCAAGACTCTCTCGCTACAACGAGATTGCACCCAGAAATGCACCCCAAACTGTCGCTCTGTCGCTATAGCGAGACGTTTCTCGCTGCAGCGAGAAGGCGACAGTTTCGGTCCTTCCTCCTAGGACCCTGTCGCTACAGCGAAAATCCTCTTGCTACAGTGAAGACAACCTAACATTACACCCTTAACCTGTTTTCAGCATAAAAAAATCTAATCCAATCATATATACACATCTATCCGCACTCATATGCATTTATACACATCACCATTAACATTTACTACCACTCAAGTGCCAATTCCAATATTCAATTACATTTACACACACACACACACACACACACATATAATGATCAAGGTTCCCAAGTGTTACAAAATTCAACATAGGCCATCCAATTAGAGATCTAGTTTCTTTAATAAATCGAGATGTTTAACTCTACCTAGGTCAATTATTACGACGATCCCAATATATTATGTACAATTATATTTACTGTCTCATTCTATTTGTCACTCATTGATAAGTGTTTACATAATTTCCTTTGAAAAAATAATGATAGAAAGAGATTAAACTGGTAAACAAATTGAATCATTTATAGAATCCAAAATGATGGGCTTGGTCTAAGAACAACTAGGGAAGTTAATGTAGCTTTATCGCATAGAAGAGTTTGGGATATTATAAGAGTGCTTGGGAGAGCTTGGAAAAAAGCTAATTTCAGTCCTCTTTTTAAAAATAAAGATGAAAATTATTTAAAGGAACTTTTGAGCTAATTAACATTTGTAACAATACTCACGCTAAATTCATATTCATGTTTTAGGTATTAAAAATAACTTAGAATAAAAATATAAAACATCTCTTGCATTACTCTAATATAACCGATATCAATAAACTTTGTGATAGAAATTATTTTACCTTTTCACAAGTATATTAATTACATTTGAAATATAAAAAAATAACTATGAAAAGACTAATAAATTATTATAAGACATACTCTGCGTTAAGAACACATGTACTTATTTATTTATTTTGCTCTCCTCTAAAAAAAAAATTTACAATTTATTTTATATTTTTAGTCAATATATATTTAATTTTCATAATTGATAGTTATTTAAAAATTAATTTTAATAGTTAGCGTTTATGTTTTAGTCTTAATTATATATATATATATATGTAAATTATATTTTTAATAACAATAGTCAATCCATAAATGTTTATTTATGTAATAATTATATATATGTATATTAATTATAGAAACTAAATTAAAAAATTATGTCAAATTTATAATTTGATTATTAATCACCTGCCTGGACGTTTTTATATAACATGTGCATTATAAGAAAATCCTGTAAGGAAATATTCATTTTGCTTCGTTTCTAATTAAACGCCCCACATGCAGCAAGGCCAGTCGTACGTAGAGACGTGAAGTTTAAGGTCCCCGCAGGGTGGCTGTTCTATTTCTTTTATATATTCTTAATTGTTGAAAAAATCTTATCTTTAGCAATCATATCTTCGATCATCACTTTCAACATTTTTTTATCAATTTTTAATTATTAAATAAAAATTATTACAATTTTCTGTTTTTAAAATATTAAATATTTTAAAAAATACTTGTAAACATACTCTTAAATATTAATTAAAATTTATTAAAATACATAAAAATATAGGTGAAAATCATTATAAGTTAAAAGTTAAATTTACATATTTTTTATTTTCAATAATAATAGGAATATATTTTAAAATGAACTATCCTTTTTTATGTAATATTTTTTATAATTTTATAATAAACCAAAGGCTTATTCAGGATTTCAGGCTATTTCACCGGTTACCCAACCTTTAAGTGACAAGTTAGGGACCCTAGTGAATACTCCTGAATATAGCATTAGTTTTACATTTCTTAGATGTAATAATTAAAAGGAAAAGTGTGGACAGATACTTTTGCCTTTAACAATTCTAAAGAAGAAAAATTCTACGGGAGTCATATTTTTAATTATTAATTGAAAATTATATAAATTTTAGTATTTTTATTTATAATTTAATATTTTTTCTTATACTTTAGTATTTTTGAACAAATTTTAACTAATAACCACAAGTCTATTTAAAAAATGTTATTTAACATTTATCTTCTAAAGAAACTTAAAACCTTCCTAAAATTTTTATACCGAGCAGCATGTTAAGTTGAATTTTTTGCGGTAAAGATATCCCCTTGGCACTAGAGTTATCGTAATGCTATGTCTAACATTTTCAGGAAGCATACAATTGATAACATTTTCAGAAACAAGTCATCGGAGCTCCCAGGTTTGAAAATGATTAAGGCTTCTCATTATCTTTCATCATTTGGTTTTTATTTTTCTAACACATTTTTATTTGTAATTCTATATATACCATTTATGTCTTGTCTATTCAACAGTGACATCTATATAATAAATAATATATGATTATCCTTTGCAATTGACAGATAATGTGATAAAGTCATGTGAATGGCTGCTTTTTTTTAAATAGTTTTTCTGTTTTTTTATTTATATCTTGGAATTAATATAAACTTTTATTTATAATTTTTAACAAGTTATTATGATATTTTAATCGATATATATATATATATATATAATGAATTATTTATATATTCCCTCTTTTTAAAGAGGATTCTAATTGATATCTCATATGATCGATGCTTACTACAAAGTTATCTAGCTCTATGTTTATCTTATAAAGATTATATATATAGTACCCATGTGAACAACGAGCCATATAATTATAATATTATTATAAGTTCCACGCATTGGAATCCTGACCCGTCAGAGTCTATAGTCTCTATCTACTTTGTTGTATAACATTTCACGAATATTAATAACTTCGTCGTGTATTTAGTTATCTCTACATTTACAGATAGCTTAGCTCCTTTATATATATATATATATATAGACATGCTGACTTTTATTTGAAATTTTCTATTTAATTATTTAAAAGTTAAAGACAATATATATTATTATTAATTATTTCTTAATATAACCTTACTTTTATTTACTTTTAAATTACTAAGCACCATTCTTGTATTTTTATTTAATATTCACATGTTTTACATTCTCGTTATATAACGAGAGAGAAATATAAATAATAATAATAATAATAATTTTTTTATAAACATGACATTCATGATTATTTTTTTTCTATAAATGTATAAAATATTTCAGATTTTAAAAAATATTGATGTGATTAAAAATTGTAATTATTATCTTGACATTTAAAATATAAAAATATCAATTTAAAAAATATAAATAAAATATAATAATATATAAAATAATAACAAGTATTATGTACAAATAATTTTTAAATAATAAAAATAAACATTTAAAAAAATAAATATTATTAGCTTTAGTTGTTAAAATTAATATTATAGTGTATTAAATTGAACCAATTAAAGAAATACAGATTTTAAACTAAAAAAGTCCTTAAATATTAAATTTAAATACTAATTTTTAAAAATAATGAATTTTAATATTTTTTTTCTTAATAAGTCATATTTTTTTAATAAAAAGCGCACAGTTTTTCTTCATATATTTCTTAAAAAATATTGCAATTTAAATTATATATACCAATTTAAAGTGTAAAAGTTGACACGTCACACCAAATTAAGAGATTGTGCTCTGAATAGAAAGTTTACGTTCATAGTTTTTATTCTCAAATTTAAAATTTTATTTCTTTAACTTTTATTTTCTAATAAAACAGTATCTTCATTTTTAAAAGCCTTTTTTTTCCAATAGCACGTAATTTTACTTTTATTTATTAATTTTTAAAAATAAAATTAATATTTTATGATTATAACTTTATTTGCATTTAAAATCATTTTTATTAAATTTGATTTTTTAAATTCTTTAAATTTCAAATATCAATTAAATAAATTACTTTTATTAAATATATTTTAATTATATTAATCAAATAGAAAAAAATACTAAAAAAAATTAATTTGAGTTACTATATTTAAACGTGTGACTATTCGAATTAAATTAAATACAAAATTAAATTTAAAAAAAAATAACACAACGACTAAAATTATTAAAGTAAAATATAATTAATAAAAGTATTTTATTTTATTAATATTTAAGTGTTAAAATATTAAAACAAATAAATAAATATAAAATAAAATAGAAAAAGTAAAATATCAATTTGAGAAAAAAAATAGAAAATAAAAATAACATCTCTCATTTTAAATATTTTTTAGGTGTAAAAATACCATGTAATGTGTAGGAAAGATTAATTTTCAAGGATATTTCCAATCAAATAGTGTGTCCGTATTTTAAACGTGAACTAATTATTGACTCCACTGATCACGACATCAACCTTATATTCAGTAAGTCATCACGACACGAAAAAAGTTTGTAAACAGTTAAAAATAAAATTTTATTAAAAAAATATTTATTATATTTTTATATTTTTAATATAATAATTATATATTTTTTATTTATAAATATTTAAATTCAGCTCTTAAAATTAAAGTTAACAAAATCGTAAAACAAAATATTTTGTAAATTAAGTTAAGTGATTGCTATTATATAAGGGAGAAAAATATGATTGATCGGAAATGAAATGGAAGAGAAAGGGATCTCGTCCAAAGTTCACAACTGAAGAAAGATGTAAATTTTAGAGTAAAGAACGATATTTTTTATTTATTTTATTTTATTAAAGATTAATAAATAATAATAATGTGCCTAAACACTCTCTCTCTCCACTTTTATTCTGTCATGGCAGTATCTTCACCAATGTTACGAGGACGTAAGGATGGAAAAGGTGAAAAAAAATAGGGATTAGAATCTTCAATTAATTTGACGTGAGAAATTACGAATAATATTTTAAAAGATTAATTTATAAATAATTTTTTAAATCTTTTAAGTGTAAAATTAAATTTAATAAATTTTAAAAGAGTACTGTACCCTCTTAATAATGAAGGGGTATAAAATATTTTACCATTGAATTATATTAAATGGACTGTACAATTGCATGACAGCTTTTAGTAGTAACGTTATACTTTCACTTTATATATATATATATATATATATATATAATATTTTTGTATTAATATAAGTTTAAAATGTTTTATTTAACTTGTATAATAATAAATAAAATTTTAATCTAATACACCTTCTGATACTAGTGTTGAAAAAATATGTTTCCTACATATATACGAGATAAGTATTAAGTTTTTAAAATATTTTTTTAGTCAAGTAAACGAAAATATCATTATCTTCTCTTAAAATTTTGCAAGAAAATAATTAATAAATAGACTCTAAAACAGAAAATTGTATTGTTTAAGTGCATAAAAATATCCTCTTATTTAATTTTTATAATATATTCTAATTAATAAAAATTATATTTGTTTTTTATGATATTATATTATATGAAAATTATATAATAAATTTAAATAATAACAAAATATAAAACTGTTACCTACTTCCTAATTTGCGGAATCATTTTTATAAGTCTCACACTTATTTATTTATTTTCATTAAAGCATAACTTCTCGTTACTTTGTCTTAAATATTTTTTTTTATATATAAATATATTAAACCAAACACAACCTTATCGCTTTGTTGGTTATGGATGATTTAAGAAGAAAAGTTAAAAGAAAGAAAGAAAATTAGAAAAAAAGTAAGATATATTTATTTTTATTTTTTTCTCATAAATGAATAGAAGGGAAAAAAAAAAGTGTGTCCCGAAGGGGGATGATGACGCCTTTCTTTATAGTTATTTTTATATTAAATAAAATTTTATATAAATATTAAAAAATACTAAATGATTAATAAAAAATTACAGTTAAAAGTTTATTTTATTGAATTAATTTTATTATTATGATAAATTTTTATAGAATATATTTTACTTATCTATTCATTTAAACAAATAAAAAACATTTTTTCTGTTTTCTTTTTTATCTATTTAATTTTTATCAATTTCACACTATTTTTTCTTATTTTTTATTTTTGATATATTTCTATTAATCCAAATAAAGTGTAAAAACAAATAATTGGTTTAGTAATTTTAAGATTATTTTAAGTATAATAAAATATCAGCATGTACCATTTTTAAATAAATACTCAAATGATTGTTTAATTGGGCGGAGAAAAAAATAGAAAAGGGAAAATAAAACATGATAAATGATATAATTGAAAATAAAAATAAGTACATTTTTGTCGGCACTATAGTGTGTAAACTATCAAGTTGGACGTGTATTACTTTGAGTTCTGTGATTGTAAATAGTATTATTATATACACAGATGAATAGCAAAGCACCATATGATATGATATAACAATATATAAGGTGTCCTTTCCCACTTCGGTGAAGAAACTGAAACTCAGATCCCACATTTCAACTCCACCATGGCCACATCAATCTCAAACATAATCGTTGCCTTCCCCAAAACCTTCAGATCCAACAACCCCAAATTATCTCTTTCTCAACTACACAACACTCTAACCTTAACCACAAAGAAACCAAGCCTTCAATGTAAGGCCTCCTTACCCTCCATCCTCGAGACGCAGCAGCAACAGCAACAAGACCAGAAACAAAAAACAATAACAGAGGCATGGCGCAAAATCCACGGTGAAGACAACTGGGCCGGGCTCCTCGACCCCATGGATCCTCTAATGCGGGCGGAACTGACCCGATACGGCGAGATGGCCCAAGCCTGCTACGACTCCTTCGACTTCGACCCGTACTCAAAATACTGCGGCAACTGCAGGTACCCACTATCGGAATTCTTCGAGGCTCTAGACATGACCCACTTGGGATACACCGTCACCCGCTACCTCTACGCGACTGCGAACATAAACCTCCCCAACTTCTTCCGCAAGTCGCGTTGGCCCGACAAGATGTGGAGCAAGCACGCCAACTGGGCTGGATACGTCGCCGTTTCGGACGACGTGACGAGTAAGCGATTGGGTAGAAGAGACATAACAGTCGCGTGGCGAGGGACGGTCACCCACGTGGAGTGGGTCACCGACCTCATGAATTTCCTCAAACCAGTTTCCCCTGACATACCCTGCCCCGACAAAGACGTTAAAGTCGAAGCCGGTTTCTTAGACCTCTACACAGACAGAGAAACCGATTGCGGCTATTGCAAATACTCGGCGAGGGAACAAGTACTCGCCGAGGTGAAGAGGCTGGTGGATTTGTACCCTAACGAGGAAATTAGTATTACTATTACCGGTCACAGCCTTGGGAGTGCGATGGCTATATTGAGCGCGTTTGATATTGTGGAAACGGGGTTGCACGTGGGAAAGGGTGGGCGTAGAGCGCACGTGTCGGTGTTTTCGTTTTCGGGGCCGAGAGTGGGGAACACGAGTTTCAAGGAGAGGTTGGAGGAGAAGCTGGGGATTAAGGTGTTGAGGGTTCATAACACTCACGATCTGGTGCCTCAGTCGCCGGGATTATTCTTCAATGAGAGCTCGCCGGCGTGGGTGTTGAAGTTGTTTGAGTGGTTGCCGTGGTGTTATTTGCACGTTGGGGTTGAGTTGGAGTTGGATCATAAGAAGTCGCCATTTCTGAATCCTAATGGGAATAGTGCCTGCGCCCATAACTTGGAGGCTCACTTGCACTTGCTCGACGGGTGAGTTCATTGACAGTATTTCAGGAATCCTTTAGTAACACGTTCTTCAACGTTGTTTTGTCATTTTCTAGTTTTGGAAGTATCAAAATAGTTTTTTAAAAATAAATTGATTGGGTAAAATATATTTTAAATTTAAATATTATACTACTAACATTTTTTCTCAACATTCAATTCAGCTACTACCATAAATCTTGCACCTGCATCTTTAATATGCATGAGTATGGAACCGTCAAGAAAAGAAAAGTGGGGTAGAGTTACATTACAATTATTGGTACGATGATTGTGGGGGACATGTCATATGTGAAGTTGTATGTTATAGATTAATTTCATGATAGATAGTTATAGTTTAATTGCAAAATGGAAGCTAACCACGTACACTGGTCAAACTAGTGTTAACATGTGCTGACAACTTTTGTGGGTGAAGCGAGTGATTACCAAGTAGTGGAATTTGAACTGTTTATTACGATAATGCATGCAGTTAGAAAATTGATTGCATAATTTGGCTAAATGAACTTGAATGATGCGCATGCAGATACCATGGGAGGGATCGTGGATTTGAACCAGTGACTGGGAGGGACCTTGCTCTTGTGAACAAAGACTCTGACTTTCTGAAAGATGAGCATTCGGTGCCACCTTGCTGGAGGCAAGATATGAACAAAGGCATGATCAAGACTGAAGATGGTCGCTGGGTGCAGGCTGAACGCCCAGAACTTCACGATCACCCTGAAGATATTGATCACTATCTCTCTGATATAGGCTCATTTTCTTCTCGTACTTGAATGGATCATGAGACTATATAAACTTTCCGAGATAATTAGTGATTACTGCATCAACATACCACAATTCCAGACACAATCAATTCAAATGTTAAGAGTGTTATAATAACTTCAACATAAATATCAGTACGTACTTTATTATTATTATTATTGTTATATAATTTAAGCTTTTAATGAGTTGAATTTATGATGATTCTCGGGAGATGTATTTTCTAAAATACTATTTTTTAACACAATTATAGTTATTAATTAAAAACATGAAAAAAAATTAAATTTAAATACGAAAAAATAAATTTCATATAATTTTTATATGTTTCAATAAATTTTAATTGATGATTAAAATATATGTTAATAATTTTTTTCTAATAAAACATAAATATAATATAGACAAAAAGATTGTAATAAAATATTCCTATAATTGTTTCAAATATAAATTATTATTCTTAAACAAAGCTTATTTTTAAATATTTTTTTTAACAACATGCTCAGTAGTTCGTTTCCAGAAAAGAAGATAGCAGCGATTAAATATCATCGAAATGAATACATTTTACAAAATAGATAATAGTAATATATAATGAAGGAAAAATGAAATTTTATTTATTTTCAAGATCTTTAGTTTTAACATAATTTTTTAAAATTATATAAAAATACCCCCCAAAAAAACAATACCCCTAAATTCTTATATTTAGAAACGGAAAAATAGTCCCCAAAATAAATACAACCTTAAAGTATGTACTTGATGATCTAAAAGATTATGTATGCATTGATATGAAAAATATTTTAAAGCAAACACCGTAGAACATTGCTCTTCATGGAGTTTAGTATCGATAGGCAAAAGCTTGCCTAGAGGTGCGTTCTCCAACCTTAGTCTAAGATGTGGTTCTTTATTTTCAAGATATTCTTTCTCTGAAATTTATTAAAAATATTAATTTCAATTTTTAGGATTGAATTTAATCAATTAATAATAATAACATATTATTAAACTCTATAATTTTAATATAATTAATACATTTTTAATAAAAAATTATACTTTTAATTATTTAAACCCTGCTTTTAAGATCGAGATTAAAAACACTAAATTCATAACTGTATTGAAAATTTAGAAGGAATAAATAATCAAAAAGTTATAGTTTAGTCTATTACTTTAGACTTTCTAGTTTCCAGTGTAAGAGAAATTAACAAGGCATAGAAAAGATTATATGTGAATGTGTAAACCTCCATGAACTCTCATTCATATAGATCTAAATATAATTCACCGTCTAAAGTTGCAACTAAATGAACAGGTCCATGGACAAAATAGGTGATAAATAGATTGATCAAAATGATTTTTTAAAATTTATAATGTTAAAAAATGAATTGATATATTAATTTACAACGTGAACCTATAAATTATGCAAACAAATTCGCATAGATCCATAGACACACATATCAAGATTTTGCAAGTTACTTATTAAAATTGCAACCTGTATATTGCATTTCTATGTCAAGTCATTCTTCCACTTGGAGTGATATCATTTTTAACGAATTTCATAAAGATATATTCTCTTTTATCTTAAATATAAATAAAAACATACCACCAAACAAATAGATAAATTAACATAATTGCTTGAATACAGTGTGATATTTATTTCGAGTTCAATAAATACAGTTTCTTAAATATTTAAAAGAAAACTCTGTTATCTATAATAATTTTATCCGGTTCAAACATAATTGTTTTTAATAAAAAATATTTATGGTCTAGAAAAAAAAAAGTTAATCTTATTTAATATTTTTGTTAGTATTAAATAATATTAGTTGATAATTTAAGTTTATAAATTAAATATGAACATGAAAGATAAAAAACAATTATGAAAAGTCAGGATAGAGAACAAAACAAAAATAGTTTTTCATATACAAATAGATCTACAAACTCTTTTGTTGAGGGTTCAAATTAAAATTTAGTTTCATGTACAAGGGAAAAAAATATATTTAAATCAATAATAAATTAAAGATATTATATTATTTTATACTGTCTACTTCTAGCATAGATGGTGAAGAAGTTGAAATCATAGTTGTGAGAGGGGGCACGGCATGGACATTGAAGGTACAGCAACGACTTAGATCAAACGGGGATTTTGGAAAAATGCGTTTGTAGCATTGGCGAGGAGAGCTTCTTTGGGGTCGTCAGCGAGATAGCCAAACTGGCCATTCCTTTTCTCTCTGTGCTTCTTCTCTTTGATTTCATTAGATTATATTGGATTTGTATTCTTTGATATTTTTAATCTAAAATTTAGGACTACCGTGTAACTGTTTATTGAATCTGCCTTATGATTGTCAACAACATTAGACAAAATTATTTATAATCATTATACACTTGTAACTTGTGGTTAGGTTGGAATGCTTAGATAAATATTTTAGTGTTTTGTTAATTTTAGTTCTTACAACTAAAGCTAAACAGTTAATAAAAATAAAATTTTATTAAAAAAAATTATTTATTGTATTTTTATAGTTCTAATGCAATAATTATATATTTTTCTATAAAAAAATTCTATCTGTAAATGTTTAAACTCAGCTCTAAAAGCTGAAGTTAACAAAACTCGTATTTATAAAAGCAATTTGATAGTCAATGAACTCAGTATTAACATTAGTATAGTTGAAAGCTTTTAGCTCTTGTAATACCTAACATCCGATATATATATCCCAAGTTGATTATGCTTTCAGTTATCTTATTCTTTCAGATGCTACAAGCATCCGAACATGATCCTGTTATCGTCTACTTTCAACTGCCAGGGTTAGAATTCAGTACATGTTAGGATAAGTGAAAAATTAAACAACCGAAAGGAGCAAATAAAGAATAAGCGATGCGAAGAAATAAAAAAATTGGCAAGTTTGAAGTTGAATACAAAAGTAGTTTTTTAATACAACAGAGAAGGAGTGAAGTGGCAATTTCTACAGTGCATAAGTTGGGCTTTAGAGGGACAATCCAGACTCTTCATCGTCTTCAAGTGTAGAAGTGTAGACAGTGTAGAGAGCCCATATAAGACCAAAGACACCCAACAGGATCCAACCAAGAAGGTTGTTGCTAAGCCCAAAGGGAAGCCCAGTTCCTTCAGTGCTCATTCTCTCATCCACCAAAGCCATGGCTGGGCTTGACATGGTTGCGGCGCAGATTGCTGCTATCATGGATGCCCCCATCCCAATGTTTGAGCTGTTTTGTTGGACAGAAGGTTTTCCTTCCATCGAGCACCTCACTCTTCCAATCTTAGCCATTGTTGGCAGTCCTATACAGAGTTATGTTTGCAATATATGAATGATGTCAGTTAATTTAAGGCAAATGATGATTCGTCAATATATAAAACAACTATTAGTTTAAACATGTATCTCTTGTTGTAGTAAGTAAAACCTCTCTTTTATTTAAACAAAAAAAAAAGTCTTTTTTGATAGTGAAGATTGAAGCGTCGTTTAGTTTATGAGAACTCTGAAATTGCATATTCTTTTCCGCCCTTTATTTAATAATTGTCTTTTACTATTTAGAAAGGTTGAGAGTTCAGAATATTGTTAGAAAAAGGAAATCAGGAAAAGAGAGAATAGAGTAATGTTCCAGAAGAGAATTCAGGAAAAACTTACCAATAACGGTAGAGGATGGAACCCCAACAGGTCGTTTGTGCACAAGACTTGCGCGGGTGATCGATGATGTTGGGGTGCCAGCGATGATGGTTGCCATTTTTCTTCAGTAAAGATTCAGAGTATGGCTGGCTAACTTCAGTCACGGTTCTAGTTTATTTCATACGCAATGCCAATGGGCAAACAAATCTGTCAAAATTATTATTATTATCAGTGGTACATTGTCAAGCCGGTACACCACATACCACGGATAGGTGGAAAACCCGTCGTTGATTATCCATATCTGCAAAAACCCAATAATTTTTCTCCACGTGTCACATAATCTATTCGGTCTCAGATATTTCACTCAATCGATGTTTCATTGACCTTCTTGGTGTGTGTATGTATTTACTTTAAAAAATCAGTGAATGTGAGAAGTTACAATTGACAACGCTCAAGGAAACGTGGATCTATGGCCAGTAAATGTGAACACATGCACTCACTCTCCAGCCAGTAAGAACGAGGTAGTAAATACTAACAAACTGGTGACACTATCATTGAGGCTCCCATATCGCATTCTTAGCGGATAATTAGGATATTATATCCCGTTTAAAGTCATAGAAGTCAGAAGCAGCAAACATTCCACCAATAATATTTGAATCTCACAGGCTTCAAGATTCATGTAACAGGAAAAACGATCACAAAGGCATAATTGACGTTACAACACAAATGACCGCCGTCATTTCAATAATTACGTAAATTTGTTCCTCAAAAGTAAAATTAAACTTCCAGTTCGCGCGGGAATGAATTATGTACACAACAACCAATATCATCTCCAAGCAGCTAAAATGCCTAAGCGAGTCTTATTTCATCTGAGTTTCAATACAAATTAGCTAAGCTTCTAAAAAAATATATGACGAAAAAATTCTATGGAGCTATGAAGGGCTTTACAAGAAGAATCGCCAAGAACAAGAAAGAATCGACTGAAGCAGGCAATTAATGTGCCAGCAAACTAGTGAAACAAAACCTGCTAGGTAAAGTAATATTTAGATTTTGGGCTACGCCTGGAGATTGCAACGTTGCAAAATAGGGTGGTCAAACTTAATAAATTTGGTCCAATAACTTTTATATCTTCCCATTGCAATATCCAACCACGGCTTCCTAATTCCGTCATAGTGTATAACGGCAGCCCGCTCAATCTTATTTCTATCGACATCTGAGTTGTAACCAAGACCAAGAATGTGCCACCGTCTGTCCAAAACCATAGTCCTGTTATAGAAGGTGATCCAGCCTAAAGGCAGACTTCCAATGTTCCACAATGGCCGTTTGGAACCCTGAAATAATCACCCAGAGAAACACATTAGATTATCATTGCACACATCAGATTATTATTGCATCAGAGTTTAACAGAAAATATATGTGTTCCATCTAACTGCAATTTAAACAAGAACTTAGACACCAAAATTAGAAATATGAAAACTTTGCTTTAAATAACAAATCCATATGTCATGGAGATGTCAAATCTTTGGCCTCCTAATACTCGCCCAAATGCAGGTAAAAATACCATAATAGATCATAAACTACTAGTTTAAGCATTCTTAATAATGCACAATAAAACTGCGCACAATGATTGATACAATCTGATTTCAAAGAAGATGTGCTAACAAATGGTGTTTTAACTACGGTGTATTAATGGCACAAGCAAAAATGGTGTAGGAAAAATTTCTTTGGGGTAGGGTGAGGAGTAAAATAGTCACTCTGAACAAAGAAAAAATAAGCATACAACAAAATAAAGACATTTCTGTAACCATACCATTTGCAAATATTTGTGATAGATTGCAGTTAAATTATGTCTCCTCCACTGCTGTAAATCAAACAAGTTCATCCCGAATGCCCATGTACAAGCATTGACATCAAACCTCTTTGCAATGAATGGATCTGAGAAGTTTATGAACATATCCATCCTGTGAAATGAAGTTTCACCTTCTTGACAAGTCCCAACTGCTGCAATTACTTTTCTGTTCATATTGGCATTCCATAGTCTACTGAGATCTTGTTGCACCACCACATCATGATCAAAAAGCAAAACCTTATTTAGGGTAGGGAAGACATCTGGCAGGTAGAAACGCAGATAGTTCAACTCAGAAGTATATCTTGGATCACTGGAATTATGTTTCTTGAATATATTGTACTTGGACAACCATTCAAAGTTCTCTATGCTTTGTATATGAACTGTAGCTTTGCCAGGAGGGTTTAATAAGAACCACATCCAGATTGCAGGAAAGTTGAGTGAATTGGTCACAACATGGAAAACAATTTTCGTCTGTTCCTGTAATTTAAAATTCATTGTTATGCTTTCTTGCGGCAAGATATATGGGCTTAATTTAATCATTAGCATCATATTCAATAATAAGAACTGTCTCTCACAAAATATCAAAAAGATTAAAATAAAATAAAATAAAAAATCATTAGGTAAAGTTTGCTACACTGATTGATTGATGCCACTATGTTGTACAGAAGTTAAAAAGAATCCTGCGCTTATCAACTCAATATAAAGGGACAGGGTTTGATGTGGGCATATGAGACTGCATTCTCATAGGAAAGAATTACTTTTTGAGGGATCTCGTATATCTTTCCCCTCAGGTATTAGTTACAAGTTAGACACTTCTATGAAGTGTAGAAAGCTGGTAAGGTAGAAATTAGAAAGAGCTCCTCCTTGCTTGAAAATCAAACTTTCTTCATTAGTAAATGATGGATGTGATGTTATTAGAAATATTTTTTGAAAGCAAAATATATAAATTTAGTATTTTAAGAGCAACAGAGTGTTGAATGCTGGAAATGAAGGGAGGTATTTTAAAGGAATTTTGATTCAATGGTGATACTCCATCTGAAATATCATATATCTGCGTGTTTTTACTGGTTTGACTTATTAATTCTCCCATAAATTCTTCAGTGCCAAGAACTACAACTAAGATAACTCTGTCTCGGTAGTCAGGCATACATCAAAAATGGAATTCCAGGTATAAGCAGGATGCAAGGAAGGAATAGAATGAGATCAAGTTGGTGTCAAAATCATGCATTCTTACTAATTCGTCCTATAACCACACTCTCCAATGGCTAAAAGCATAATGAAGTAAATCTTCAAGCATAAAACAATCTTCATGTAGTACACATGTACTGGAATTTATAGTAGACAAGCCGTTTTGACTGATAAGGAGATTTGTGGAGGATCAACTGTCCAAAGTAACCACTATGCATCTAACTTGGAAAGTTATAGCTAAAACTGTTAATATTGAATGTGCTAGTATCAGTGTTCTTTTTCAGCAGTTGCATCAGGGTTTGACATATGCCAAAAGCAAAAGCACAAGAACACCAAAATTAAAAGTTAATTTATTTTTAAAAAAATATTTACCTTAGCATTAGAGACAGTGGAATTCACAACCACTGCACATGCCAGAACATTGTCAGAGAAGACAGCATAATGATAGAGTTTTGGATCATGAATCTTATTTTCATCTGGAAGCCTCCGGTCCTCAGTTCTCAAGGCAAAGTAATCAGCAGTTAGCTGCATAGAAAGACAGTGGAGACCTTTTGGAGTGGTCCTTGCAGCAAGATGAACGAGATATGTTGCTTGGTGTTGTTGAGAACGAACTTGCTCTTCAGCATTATGATTCATAGCACGGAGCTTAGTAGCCATGGCATTGCAGTCTGGGAAAGCACGGTTGGCTTTAGACAGTGTACCTTCCATGTGTCTCATTTTCTGCAAAGCACTGTGAACTTCACTTGTTTTCAGATTGGAAAATATTCATTTTCTTTTAAGAGTTCATATAAAATCAAAATTATGCATGAATGTTCTTATGACAATAATTTATGTTTTGCTCGATGAAAATTGTGTTTCTTAATGCAATACTCTCTGCTGAAACCTTGCACATTTAATTTGCACAATCAGATCAGTGGATTGTCGGAACCAAATATAAGCAAATAGAAAAGTAGAGGGATGAAATGAAAAAACGGATATCTTTCCAGGACCACAGCATTAGTTTTCTCTTCAAAGTTGGACATTGTATTTAGTAAATACTGGTAATGATAGCTGAACTAAATTCAAGTTGTAGAATTACAGAGAAAATTTTACCTCCTTGACAGATCTGAATCCTTGGTAGCTTCTCCAACTGCACGTTCCATCTCTCTAATTCTCAGCTTCAACTCTTTCACCAAGTGTGAGTTGCTGCTTGGTGGAGCAAAGCCCAAGTATGCTCTGGCTCTAATAATTTGATCCTTAATCTCCTCAACCTTACGATTTGTAACTCTCTGAGACTGACGGCGTGAAATCTGATGATGTTGGGTTGCTGTTAGACCAGATTGCTTATTTGTCCCTTCTATATTCTCATCTGTCATTCTCTGCGATTGAATATGCATATTCTGATTGTGGGTAACTGTTGTATTATATATTTTCTGCAAATAAAAACCAAATCCAAATATTAATATGACTGTAAAGATAATAAAAGAAAATCAAATTCTATGACGTTTAATCTTAGTCTTAAACGTGCTTATCATAGATATACAACAGGCTCTCACTAAATGCATGTTATTTGTGGACGATATGATTTTTATTGAGAAATTAAGGTTAACTCAAAACTTGAGCTTTGGATATTGATATTAGAATTTTCACTTGAACAAAAGAAAGATAGAGTATATATATTATAATTTTAATAAGAAACATAATAAAAATGATTTTGGCATAAAAATACGGTAGATTAACAATACCACAGGTTTTTAAGTGTAAATATTTAGGATTAATTTTACTAAATGATGAGAAATTAATGAATATATTCACAAAAAATACAAGTTAAATGGTTGAAATGGAACAAAACATTAGGAGTTATTTATAACTGAAAAGTTCCTACTAATCACAAAAGAAGATTCTATCAAAATGCTAATTATCATATATTAAGATGGGAACATGATGATATAAAAAAGGACAAGACAGAATGGTTGTATTTGAAGAGATATTGGTATGACAACTATTAAAGAGAAGATGATAAAATCATTTGAAGTGATTTGGACGTGTGAAAAAAGGCTACTGGAAACACCAATGAAGAGAAAAGATCACATGGATTTTAGCCTATGAAAAGGAGAAACAAGAAGATAAGAAGGACCTTGAAAAAATTATTAAAAGAAATTTTACAATGAATAACATTTTTGAAAATTTAATTTTTGACCAAATTTAATCATGTTATGTGATTCATCTAACTGACCTTACCTAGTGTACTAAAGCTGTTGTTTTGTATTCTTGTGCTCAAAACAAAATAGATATCTGTCACAAACACATCTTACTTGTATAACTAATTTCTTGATACATTCTAAATTACTCCAATAGCAGATCAACTCACATCTAGACATGGATGTTGGAGCCAAAAGCAACCAAAAAAACCACAGTAACAATCATATCAAAATCAATTACATGTTTGGTCCAACTTGTCTTTAAAGGATTTATGAGAAATAACCAATTATTATCATGAATAAAAGCTCATCCAAGCATACAGTAAACTGGCCAGAAAAACTCCAATCCTTTGCATAAATCATAAACATCAAAGTAGGTGTATAGTAAACCTTAAGAGTAACTAATTTTTCAAAGTCATTCAAACTTTCCCACCTAGCTAAGCATTAAGAATGGATGACGTTGACCTGCAGGGATGACTTGATATTTGGTAGTGTAAAAAAAAAACGAAACTATTCGAAGGTATTAAGTTTTAGTTGATTGTCCAACTACAAACTCAGATTGAAACCAATACTGCAGCTATGCTTTTTGATAACCGTAAAGCCAGATTATAGGTAAGCAACTGATAAGGCAATCTATACATTATAATATTATATAGTGAAATACATAAAAGAATACTTAATTAAACCTGTATTCTTATAAGTAGATTAGCAAAAAAGATAGATAATAAGTGCATTCTGTAAGGTCAAGCATATATCAAATTTATTAGTTGCTATCTGAAGATAAAACCAAATGCACGCATGCAATATATCAGATAAGTTTTTTTTTATACCTCAACCTGGTTCATTCAACTGTCATGAATGCACTCACATCAATTTTTTAAAATAAAAAAAATTCTTTCGTCCCAAATTTATAGTCATATCTTGGAATTTGGAAGATGAAACCTTTAAAAATGAAATGATCTTGATAGAAAAGAAGAATACTATAAATCTTAGTATCTTCTGAAGTTTGAGAACATTACAACTTCCTTCAGCGAGACAGAACAGATGAATCTTCAGATGGCAACCTTCTTTTTTTTTTTGAAAAAAAAAATATTTTCCTTTTGGAACAAAAAACAACAATCATGTAGCATTCAATGTTGTCAGCGATTCAAAAGTATTTGCACAAACCTCATCCCCATTTATGGATACTAGTCCTTTCTGCTGAGCTTCCTGTTCTTGTCTTTTGTCATGGTCGACTTCTGAAACTTGATAACAGTGAAATTTTCAGATATGAGTGGCATTATGTAAACCACAAAAATTCAGAAATGTAACTACAAATACCAACCTTTTCTTTCCAAAAGGTTATTTCTCAACTGCTCAATTTTAGATTCGTCAGAATCATTAATCTTTTCCGAAATGTAACTATTTGTCGAACCAAAATCTTTTTCTTTATAAACAACTTGCTTTGGCTCTTCTAATTCTTCAGCGCCTTCCTGAATTGCACAAAAAGGGCCCAAAATAGCAGGGAAAAGTTAATTCTCCAACTCACCAGAGAAAAACTTAAAACATGACGGCAAATATTAAATATTCCGCCACCTGTTCAATAGCATTTAGCCGTAAAGGATCTGTCATGTATGTCTGCAAGAAAAAAATAACAATCAACACCAATTCCATAGCAGAGAATCAGAAGCACTAGAATTCCAATTGGCAGCTTAAGAGGCATAAATAATAATAATAATAATAAATCCTACACTTAAAGTAATTAAATATGATATCAATTTATCCATGATTAAAGTTCTACATAGCACAAGATATTCCAGCAAGCTATCGTGGCCAGCTTTTCAACTTTCAACTCACCGATACCGCAACAGGATAAACCAAATTTTACTTTGGCAAAATACAAAAATCTTTACTATATTCCCTGTTAACTGATATTCTTTCCAAGCAACCAAACAGGTTGAGCTATAGATGAATTCAAACAAACAAATAAATAAATAAATAAAAACTGATCAGGCTTGAGAAGCAAGATTCTTACAACACTCGATAAATCATCAAGAAACTCTCTTCGTCCTGAAACCGAATTCAACAGAAACGCAAAACGTCAATTAAAACAGAGATAATAAACGGAAAGATAGCAGCTGAAAACGGAAACCGGCTTATGCAAATGGTTTCAGGTGATGGAATTGAGCTATTACCATCGGGAGTGAGAAATTGAAGCCTGTGAGAGACGAAAACGAGAGGAGCAAGGACGGAGAGAGAGAGCAGAGAGAGGATCAGAGTCCTCTGCCACCGATGAGATTGCTTCATGGATGTCGGTCACCGGTGAACGACGGAACCCCGATTCCTAAAGAAGCACATTTCAGGGATTCAGATCACAGAGAATTCAATGCGTGGAACGGAAGTAACGAACGAACACAGCCTAGGGTTTCAGTTATTCGCTTTTGCGCTTTTTAGAGAGAGAAAGAGTTGAAGGTTGAAGCAGCTTAATCCATGTTCGCCCCTTCCGTGTAACATTTTATTTTCTCATTTTCTCTATCTCTTTTTTATTAAAAAAAGGGTAATATTTAATTTATTTTTCCCTTGGCGTTATATAGTTTGGGGGTTGCCTCGATATTTGTGCCGCCAGGTTGACACGGGAGGAATCGGGAATAAATGGAAGCGGTACTGGAACATGCATAGTAGATGATGAGCGTGACAGATACGCGTTGATGTGATGCCATAACTCATGCTTATGCCTTTGATATCAACCACTTCCAATTTCGATCGCTGCTTCTTTTTATTATTTAGAAGTAATCATGGTCAATGTATGACAGTGGGAGCACAACTAGGAGAAATTGACGTTTATTAGATGGGGTTTATTAAAAAATGTGTTTTTATTATAATTATAAAAGTATGTAATATTTATTTAAAATCATTAAAATGTTCAATAATTTGAAGACGTTACATGTAATAGAATAATAATTTAATTTTTTTTAAAATTTATTTTTAAGATTAAGTTTAAACAATTCATAATAATAATTTTATTGTAATAAAAAATTATTAAATTGGAAAATAAAATATAGTCTTAAAAGTTAAAATTAATGAAATCATAACTTGAATCATGTTAAGAATAAATTAATAATTTACTAAAATAATTGTATAGAATGTAACATTATAAAATACTTTATAATCTTCGTAATATTTTGTGTCAAATCTTGATAAATTTTATAGAAATCAACCATAAGAAATTGTAAATACGAACTTAAATCCTTTGAAAACTATATGTATATAACTTTTCATTGAAAAAGTAAAATTGTATTTATAAAAAAAAATGATTGGTTACGCCCGGGTACCCTGAGTATTCTCAAATGTGGGTCAAGTTCATAAACCATAAATTTGTACATGTGATGCGCCAATCAAGGCAAAATGTGTCAAACCTAACCAAGAAAAAGGCTCTGCGACATCATGAGATATCCTTGCCTTGCTTCTCTCGGGTGTGAAACAAAAGGCAAACCTAAGTCGAATTTTTGGTTTTCTGAGCGAATGTTGGGATTCTAAACAATCATAATATTTTATGCTAGTAATTTTCTACTAATTAATTGTGGTCAAAATAAGGATGGAATTAAATAAAATACATTATCCTGTCAGCTTAAGCGTTTAGTTATAAATCTAATTATATATTTATTTTATTTATCTAATGTATAAAGCTCTTAGAATATAATTGTAAACATAATTTGATGAATAAAAATCAAAACTATTAATAAAATTATGTTTTAACTTAAATTTCATTTAATGCTAGTAACTTTTTTTATTCGTTTTCTATTTTAAATCTGTTTTCTTATACTTGTTCTCAAATTCAAAGAAAGTGTAAAAGGGAAAAAAAGACTAGAACGAAGCAAGCAGTGTGTGTAAGAGACTTTTGTAGGGGAGCATGCTTTTTTTGTGGCCTTGGGCAGGCTTCGTGCCGAAAGCAGTGGGGAAGTATGGTGATAATAGATTTCCCATTGCATTAATTTCTGTTGCAAAAATCCATTCCTCTGCCTGAACGAAGAGGGAAGTTTAGTACAACCATGATCCATCAACTTTTATGAACCAATTCATTACTGTGATATTTTATCATTTTCAGTACACAGTTGGTCGGTTATAGATTTATTTGGTTTCATAACCAATGGGATACTGCAACCTGGCTTCAGGATTGGCCTTGGACAAAACGCATTTAGTCTGATTGGTCATGCGATGCGCTGCGATTATTATCATAAATCATTCTCATGTCAAGTAGTATATGCTGTCATTCGCATATTAATAACGGTCCTACCGAAGAATACTTTATTTACACTTATTAAGTAATCAGTAAATAGCAAAATTTATTAGAAGTTATGTTCAAAATGTATGTTAAAGGAATTTACCAAAAGAAAAGTATATATATTAAAAGGAGTATAATATAAGTTTGAACATATTTTTGAATTTTTTAATTCCTGAATTTCAATTCAAGTTATTATTTATTAATTTCACATATAATTTTTTAATATTAATAGTATATAAAATCATAAGTTAATAATATCGTGTGTGGCTTTTCTTCTTGGTCATTCAACAATCCAGCTACTAATAACTCCGCCTGCTTTATATTTCACAAAAGTATAAGAAGAATACAGGAACGTGGATATATTTTTATCTTGAATAGAATGGTGGAGTCTAGCATACTTTTATATACTTTGTATACTTTAAATAATCATTCATTACTTTTTTGGTAATATGTTAAAAGATTGTTTCTCCAAAAACTCTTACTATTGATTTGATATAGAATAAAAAATTAAAAGGCTAAGATTTCACGGTTGAAAGCTAAATAAGCTAAATAATTTAAATGATGAAATGATCTGACTAAGTGGTTAATTTGTAATAAAGAGTGAAAGAGTAAATAGATTTAGTTTTGATTGCTTCACTGTACTAGAATCACCTTAGAGACCTTGTTGCCAAACATCATCACAAAAAATTCATTCATTTCTTGCAAAAAAAGTTTTTTGCTCATGTAACTCTTACCATCACAATGTTCTTCCTATTTCATCTATTTCCTTTTAACCTCTTTGTCATCTTGCCACCTTTATTTCTTACGGTCATGGCCATGAGCTCTTGTTACAACCATTGGGTTTTAGGTGACTCCTTCAATGACCATGAAACGACAGTCTCTTGACTTGCTCTGCTTCAACTCTAGCATCAAGTGTTGCATGATCATCTGAAGTGCCATTTGTAGAGCTTCGAATGTTGTTCTGTCATTTACAAATTCTCACGGTTTGAATTAAAATTTATAAGTATAGAGAGGGGGTAATTACAAAAAATGATTTATGCAGGAGCAAAATGGAAAGTGGTGATACTCGACGTCAATGGCAAGTAAAGAGTGAGCAGAATAGTGTCATGTGAGAGAGAATGGAAGATGTAGAGTAAGAGGAAAACATATATTAAATTACCAACATGTTTTTTAGTAAATTTAACCTGTATTGCTAGGTTTTTTCTGTTGCACTATTAACTATCTAATAAAAAGCTCTCTCAATCAATGGTCTACAATATACACAAGGCATGTCAAACATTTTAAAATATTTTGTTTGGATAGAATAACTGAATTTTTTTTTCATTTTAAATATTTTTATTTAGATAGAGTAATTAAATTACTTATATTAAAATAAAATAAAAATATCACTATATTTAACAAAATTAATTAAAATATTAAATTTAAATTATTTGATAATCTACAACTAAATAAAAGTATGAATTAAAGACACAATAAATAAAAATAATAATTATAAATTAAAGAATTAAAATTATTTTTTTATTTAAGTTTATTAAAAATTTTCACTGAAACTCTTAAATTTTTAAAAGTTAAATATCCAAATAATAAAATTTGACCTATAAAATTATAAATTCTATCAAAAAAGAATAAATTACTCACTTGAAATATCTCAACTAAACACTTTGTCTTAAAAAAAACTTGTGAAGCGCTTAAAATAGGCACCTTGATAGTAGTAATTTTAACAGTATTTTATAAATTACTACTAATCTAATATTTATTGATAGTTTGCTTAATGATTTATTTTTAAAAAAAGTAAATTTTTTTTAATTTCTGAACTATCAAATGAATCACAATGTCAATTTAAAAAGTATATATAATGTCTTTTCAAAAATTTATATGTATCATAATAGGCACTATTAATTAATAATTTGAACTTAGAAAAACTGTTGTAAAAAAAAAAGCATTTTAAGAAACTTTCTTTGCTTAGATATTACTTAAAAGAATTTAAAACAAAGGTATTTTTATTAAAAAAAAACATAAAAACTACTATTTTGTATGTATTATAGTACTTTTTAATATATTTTTAATAAGATTATTATTTATTACTTTTTAACCAATACTCTAAATATACTAATTAGTAACATAAAAAAAAACTGTACAACTATTAAGACTAAAAGTAAATTAAATTTTAACAGCACAACAATAAAAAGTAGTCATATTTTAATTTACATATCATATCAAGATGTCTACAATATTTAGATAATAACTATATTTTTTAAATTAATCATTAAAATATTTTTTTTCTA
The DNA here is from genome assembly GCF_003935025.1 of Abrus precatorius. Lineage (NCBI taxonomy): Eukaryota > Viridiplantae > Streptophyta > Magnoliopsida > Fabales > Fabaceae > Abrus > Abrus precatorius. The sequence continues at coordinate 8,328,994 of NW_020874373.1, read as the reverse complement.
ACGAGGTAGCATAAAAAATATGCTTATCGTCTATACATTTTTGTTAGTTATAAAAAATGGTTTTGTTAACGGCTGAGGTTTAAACATTAACAAATAAAAAAAATTTATAAAAAAAATACATAGTTATTGTATTGAAATTATAAAAATATAAAAAAATAAATAAAATTTTAATATTATTAGCTGGTTATCTTTAGCTCTAAAAGTTGAAGTTAACAAAATCTATAAAAAAATATAAAAATATTTTTATTTTAAATATGGTTAATATTACATAATTTTTGTGATACTTAATTCCTGTAAAGGCTGTAATGAATATGAAGTACATATTTTTTTAATTAGTCATTTATTAAAATATGATATTAAATATAATCATTGCATTTATGATGAAAAACACACATAGAGGCAATAATTTTAATACACTCATTGGCAGGAATTTTAACATGTCTTTATCCTAAAAGATTTAAGTAACACTTGTTAAATTACCTCCAGGTTTATATATAATCACTTTTATTTATATATTGCATAGAATTTTGAAATGTCCTTATTGTTTTGTGTTTATTAATGTAAAATAGTATGCATCCTTCAGAAATTTTGTATATGGCTTTTAATAGACAAATCCCTGTTAACAGATGCTCTCACCCTGTAGCAAAAGTAAGTTTAAAAGAATTCTTTATATTTGACAAACAGTAATTGAAAACAGGACATTAATAAATTTGTTCAAACATAGTAGGTAGAATTGTAGATAAAATATATAAGTGGTGGCAGTCCCAAATGAAGAAGAAAGTGGAAAGATGAATCAGATTTACAAGAAGGGAAAGTGGAGGATGCAGAAAGGTTTTGTACAACACAAGACATTCTGTACTTAACGCATTGTAGTGCTTAAAGGCTTCACCCCCCTTGGAAGAGTCTAAGGATTTAGACGAAAAAGAAAGAGCTTGAAAAAACAAGCAAAAAAATATATGTTTAAGGAAATAGTTTGTAATTCTTATAAACATTTTAATTCATTTTAGTATTTTATTTTATGTATTTAATTTTTTGACATTTAAAAACTTCTAAACAAAAGTTATTATCAAACAAACTTTCTTATTTCTTTCTTTTCTGTATTAAAATTAACTTTCAAATAAAAATTTTAAATATTTTAACAAAGTATCTTATTCTTTTAAATAAATAACTTCTATGTCATTAGATGGAGTTTTAAAGGATTTTTTTTCATTTTTAACTATAAAAATGTCATTTTTTTTTAAGTTTGTACATAAGTATTTAAAATAACTTTATATTTTAACCGATTTCTATAACAAAATTAAAAAATAACGTGATAATATAATAATTAACAATAAAAAAAATTAAAATCTCTCCCTTGATAATAGTGTTTTTAGATTTGGATTAGTGAATAGAGTTAAATGGCTCTGATCGGTCTAACTAGTTTATATATGAACGTATTATTAGAAAAATATATAAGAAAATATTACAAAATTCATCTCTCCTCTACCGTAAAAAAACGTTTCATTCCAAATGATAATATTACAAAAAAGATGCAATATATCTTAATTTCTGAAATGGATATTCAAACAAATTATTTTACCATTAAAATGAAATAAATTAATATAATTAACTTCCCTTCATTTTAAATTCTTTAAAATTCTAAAATGTTTTATCCAAACACAAGGTGATCAAATAAACCAATACAATTATTTCACTTATTTATTTAATTTTAGGGGTTCTGAAAAAAAATTGAATAATATGTGATTACATTTTCATTAAATATAGTAATATTATAAACTCTAAATATCATATTTTTATATGGGGAGTAACTAGTATTAAATCGGCAGCTATCATGGCAGCGAAATTTATTTTTTTTTCCACATTGATACTTTCTAGTTTTCTTTGGAAAATGTATGGTTGTAATTATGAATTTCGGAAAAGAAAAAAATAATGATTACGAAGTTTTATCATTTTTCTTTTGTAAGTGAAGAGAGTAAAAATTTTAAGAGAGAAACAAGAATATAATTTTTATTTGTGACAAAATTTGAATCCTAATATTTATATTCCATGTGCCTCTAATTATTAAACTATGACTATGAGGGAACGGCTATAAAGTTAAACAAAAGCAAGGCGTATCTATTTTGGGCCTACGTAACCTAAATGAGTGGTTGATTTCCAGAACGGATCTCAGAAGCGTTGATAATTGTCCACGGCATTGCTATAGCAATTTCACGGTTTTATGCTTCTAATAATTGTGGCTTTTCGAAAATCTCTTGAATTCCATAGTTTTCACCTTGATTTCCGATTTGAATGATGATCTTCAAAGTCCTTTTTTTCTCCTAAAAAAAAATTATTTTACTATATATCTATTGCAGTTAATCATATTAGATGAAAGGATTTACTTTCACGAAATAGATAAAAATGCAATTTACACATAAAATGAAAAAGTACAAGTCAAGAATATTCTCTAAATGTACTTAAAGTAAAGAATGTTGTAAGTGAAAAAGTAAGTGTAAAATGAGAAAGTACAATTTTATGTACCAATGATTTAAATTAAAATATTTTATGAATAAACTGACTTTAAATTAATGATGGACAAAATTGTATTTTATTTCTTACTTTATTCATCCCTTTATTTTAGAAGAACTAAATTTATATTTTTATTTAAAATTATAAAATTTAATATAATTGAATGCATTAATGGACTAAATGTTATACTTTCAATAAAAATTTATTATTAAATTACAAGTACTAATATATATATATATATATATATATATATGTTTTTGTTAAGTACTAATTAATTAGTGGAAGACTCAAGACTAGTAGCCTAATCCAAAGGAACAGAAAGGAAACTAAAAGCAGCTTCGTGATCTTACATATTTATTACGTGGAATTTAATCCACTAATTTTTTTGAAAAAACTACAGATATTATACACGTGAATGGAGGTACAGGAATCTAGTACAAGATTTACTTTCTCTAGAAGAGAAATGCACCATAAAAAATAAAACAAATTAATAATGGTGGGTATATTATATATGTATTCTAATTTATCAGAATTCTGAACCGTCGTTTTTATCATAGGTAACTGTTAACACAGTGAATAAGATATATAAATTACCCAACCAATAATTGGACTAGCCCTGTACAAATTTAAGAGAAAAAAGAAAGCGTGAAAGTGTGGAACTAACCAAGAATTACCTCCAGCATGGTGTTTTGTTCCTTCATCCTTCTAAAGTTGAAACCAACCATATTAAGCATATTATTGTGTCTCTTAATTTTTTAACTTTCATTCCACTGCCACTCACAACCCCACTACCTGTCACCAAATCAATTCATGCAAGTCATTGCTCTGTGATTCCTCCAAATGCCATCACTGTCTTCTCATCTTTTTCTCACCACCCCCCCCCCCTTTCAAAAGCTCACTCCAAATTCACTTGCCAATCACTGAATTTGAGGATTTCCCAATTCACAAGTTTCCTTTTTGAGACCCTTGCTTCCTTTGCTTCCCCAACTCCATCAAATGGCTCTTTCTGGGTCTGTCGTGGAGCTTCAAGCTTCTTCAATAAAGAAGAAAACTGCTGTTTCAAGAAGCTGGATTCTGCTGGACCATGATGGCAAAGGCACTGTACTTGATGTGGATAAGTATGCTATTATGCGATTGGTTAATATTCACGCAAGAGATCTTCGAATTCTGGACCCTCTCCTATCGTATCCTTCCACCATTCTCGGCAGAGAGAAAGCTATTGTTCTCAATTTAGAGGCAAATACTCTGTTTCTTTTCAACCATAACAAGTTTTGTTTTATTTTGCCCTTTAATTATATGGTTATTGATAAGAGAATCCGTTAAGGAATAGTAAAATTTGTTAAAAGCTCTGACATGAAATGCATCAATAATATTTTGAAGTTCAGAATATTTGTTAACATTTGCTTAATTTTATTTCAGCAACTTATTGGTGTATTTGGTTGCTTTTGATTTCTATTTTGCAGCACATTAAAGCTATTATAACTGCGGATGAGGTACGTTTGATATTTTGATAATTTGGTATGCGTGTCTCTTTTGTTCAATGTCTTTATTCTTTGAGTGCTTACAAGTAAAAACGATGCAGTGGAAATGGAATCACTTCTTATTTTTTCATGTGTTTAACATGTTTTAAATGAGCATAAATATATCTTTATTTCAACACTGTTAGTTATAATTTCTGCTTTAAATCTACATTTAACGTGCAGGTATTGCTAAGAGACCCAACGGATGATGACGTGGTGCCAATTGTTGAAGAACTTCGCCGACGGTTACCCAAAGCAAATGCTTGTGGGCAAGGAGAAGAAGAGGCGTGTGTTCAAGATGGTGAAGGTGGACAGGAAAATGGTGCGCTTTGTGAAAATATTTTACTTAATTATAATCAAACAGTGTTTGTTTATTGTTGTGTTGTTTGTTTTGCATTACAATAATGGGAAATTGACTTATGGCTGGTAGAATTTCCATTTGAGATCCGGGTCTTAGAAGTTATATTAGAGGCAATTTGTAGTTTCCTTGACGCACGAACAAGGGAGTTAGAGACCGCTGCTTATCCAGCTTTGGACGAATTGACCTCTAAGGTATTGCCTCTGCATCAGCATTGTGAATCTGTGTGTTTTTCTGTTTCACCTTAGTACAAGAAAATTAGTATAGATACACTCAAGTAAAATTTATAAAGAATAATTACATAATTTTTCGGATAAAGTTAGGCCTAGCTTAAATTCAAGAATTTAATTGGTTAAGAGGGCTTAAATTCTATTAAAAAGTTGCGATAGCATTTCATAGTCATTCCACAGAGAAAAGATGTTGTCTTTTATACTTTACAGTGTCAGAACTCAAACATGAGCAGTATTTAATTACTATTTATGACGAAGCAAGATGCATGGACGAGATATAACAGGCTTTAAGCTATGAATTACTGAGCCATGGAATTATGTGATTATCTGTGTGCATTTAAATGCTTTTTGTACTATTCCCTGCTCTGTCTAATTAATTAAGCAGGATAATTCTTTACAAGCTTAAAAATATCTTGACACCATTGTGTTGTCAGATCAAGATGTCAGCTTAAAAGCTAAGCTAAGGAACATTTTTGTGCATAATTTATAATATCATTTTTTTAATTACTCTCCTTTTAAGCCGGCAAAGTGGTTCTCGAGTGAGATATAGATCTATTAAAAAAGCAGAACAAATTCTTTTAAGCGGAAGGACTAGTTTCGTATACATTTAAATAAATATTTATAAGATTAAAAAAATAAAAAAATTAAATTCTTCTTTTAAGGTAAAACAAATTTACGTGCTTTAAATTTTGAAGAAGTTAAATAAAAAAAATTAAAAATAAATACATGTAAGGTAATTTGAACTTGTGCATCTAAAAATCTGTTACATAAACCTAAACTTTGTTATTTAATGTTTGATTTCCATGTTGTCACAAAATTATGATTCTTTCTCCTCTTTTTCCACTTCCACACCGCTCTGGTTGAATGACATGTGTCCAGATCAGTAGTCGTAATTTGGATAGGGTGCGAAAATTGAAAAGTGCAATGACGAGGCTGACAAGTCGAGTTCAAAAGGTATGTGAATTTTGGAACCCAATCTTATTCCCTTCCCTCTAATAAGTAAGTTTCCCTTTTACTTTTTTTTCTTACGTGTTCTTTATTATATAATTTTGCTCCCAAAGAAGAATGTGGACTCGCTATCTTCATCATTACTTACATAGATACATACTTGTGAGGTAGTTACTAGTGAATATTTTACCCTTTCCTTATCAAAACCTATATTTTCTATTTGCATTTGCTTTGCTTTCTTGTAGATTAGAGATGAACTAGAAAATCTACTTGATGATGACGATGACATGGTTGATCTTTACTTATCGAGAAAGTTGGCTGTTTCATCCTCACCCACAAGTAGCTCCGATGCTCCCAATTGGCTTTATAGCTCTCCAAATCCAAGTTCAAGAATACACAGATCTAGTAGAGCAAGTGGAACAATAGTTCAAAGAGACAATGATGTGGAGGAGCTTGAAATGTTACTTGAGGTTACAAAAGTCTTCATCTTTTAATTGTGCCACATTAGATACTGTTGGGTTAAATGAATTGATCTATGGTGTATTAAATTGAATATTGTGCTTTGCAGGCCTATTTCATGCAAATTGATGGCACATTAAATAAATTGGCCACAGTATGAACTGCATTTTCTTTTAATCTTTGCTACTTGATTTTTGTTTTACACTAAGTGATAAACTTTGCTATTTTGATACTTTGCCCCATTTCAGTTGCGAGAATATATTGATGACACAGAAGATTATATCAACATACAGGTAAATTTTATGCACAAAAGAATGAAAGATAGCACACTGCTAGTAGATTTTAAGTTTTTCCTATCACAGAAATCAGAATAGAGGGGGCACAAGTTCTCCGTTGTAAGTTTACAATTTCTGAAAAAAAACTGAAACCATTTATAGCATAATTGACAATTCTTTGTAATGTGTTGTGAATGAATGCAGCTTGACAATCATCGAAATCAACTGATTCAGGTAAAAGCTTTTCAAGGCCGTTGTTTTTTTCCTTATGAGGTTTTGTATGTCTACTCCTACAGACACTCTTTGAAACATTTGTTACCAAAGCCATAATTAATGTCTTCAAAATACTACTGTTATTGTCTATCATTCTATATACATGACAGCTAGAGCTCTTCATTAGTGCTGGGACTGTCTGTATGTCCATATATTCATTGGTGGCTGCAATATTTGGTATGAACATTCCATATACATGGAAAGAAGATCATGGATATATGTTTAAATGGGTATGTACGCATCACCTCCAAAAATATGAAAAAGGACTTTCAAATCCCAACCAACAATTATTTTGCCATATATATTAGACCAAAAGTTTAAATTGGTCCTAAAAATAGATAGTATTTTAATTTAGTCTCTAAAAGAAAATGAATATTAAACTTATTCTAATTTATTTTAGATTTAAATAATATTTTGGTCTCTATATTTAACTTGAATTTGTAAGTTAGTCCTTATATGTAAAAAATTTGTAAATCACTTCTCATACTACATTTATTTTTTATTTACTCCTTTTTGTTAAGTTTAAAGTAAACGATGTTAAATAAGTAAATGATTAAATTAGAAATAAATGTAGTATGAGAACTGACTTACAAATTTTTTATATATAGGGACTAACTTACAAATCTGAGTCAAAAATATTTTTGTAAATTTGCTATACACTTTTAGTTTGTATCTTGATTTTGATGATCTTGAAAGAGTGGATAAAAATGTAGATAAATGCGTTGCTAGCAATATTGATGAAGGTGCATTTGAGGACAGAGAAGTTTTTGATGAGGGATTGGGGTTTAGGGTAGGTGGGTGTGGATGTGAATGTGAATGTGGGTGTGAGCGAGGGTGAGGGTGAAAATGGTGAAGTAGTTGAGAAGAGAAGATAATTAAGTAAAAATCGTTAATGGTTGATTAAGTTTTAGAATGAGAAGATAAGAGAGAAAGAGACTCTGATCTTTATTGAAGTTTACGCAGAGGAAGAAGAAGAATGAAGATATAATTAGAGGTGAAAGCAAAAGAGAGGGTGTAGATGAATCGTAAAATTAAGATACAAACCAAAAGTGTATTGCAAATTTATAAAAATACTTTTGACTCAGATTTGTAAATTAGTTTTTATATTTAAAATTTTGTAAGTTAATTGCTATATATAAAAATTTGTAAATCATTCTTTATACTACATTTATTTTCAAATTAGTCTCTTTCTTAGTTACTTATTTAACGTTGTTTACTTTAAACTTAACGGTAGAGATTAAATTAAAAATAAATGCATATGTGAAGACTAATTTATAAATTTTTTTATATAAAAATTAACTTACAAATTCAAGTCAAATATAAAAGTTAAAACATTATTTAGTGATGTATTAAGTCAAGTGAAATGTAACATATTAACATGTTAATTATACTAATTAAAAATGTTATAATATAATATGACTAAAAAAATATTTTATTCAAATTAGTTGATTATATTTAAAAAAATACACTTTATATTTTGTTCAATGTAAACTTACAATGATAGACAATAATAGTCATATTACCATCTAAATTTTAATAGAAAACTAAAATGAATGATAAATTATTTCTTTAGAGGCTAATTTTTGTATTTTAAGAGACTAAATTAAAAGTATCGTTATTTTTCGAATCAATTTGAGATTTTAATTAGTGTGTGTGAGAGAGAATATAACTTTTTCTGATTTTTTCTTTTCCGGTTCATCAATCTTATAATTTTAGGTGGTGATCTTTACGGGAATGGTTTGTGCATCCTTGTTTTTATCCATAGTATCTTACGCAAGACGCAAAGGCCTTGTTGGGTCTTGAAAAGCATAAAGTTGCGTGTTGGGAGACATCAGGTTAAGTCTAGTACAGGAGGGCAATTTCGAGACATTGCACCAAAAGAATACTATATTTGTTGAATCATGTTATGCGCCCAATAGCTTCTTCTATCTTGTAACATAATTAGCTGCGCATTTCGGATAGAATGATTGTTAGCTGGCAAGTTGAATGCATTGAATATTTTTTTCAAAAATTTAATTTGTTGTTAAATCCATTTTTAGATATATTGAATTCAAGTGGCATCGATTTTCTGCAAGAATTGCTTGACTCTGAAGTCAAATTTAACCATTTTTACCTCCATTTTAGTCTACCATTATTCTTCAGTGCGCTAATCAATTATGCGCATGCGACTATCAAATTCCATAATCATATGATTATTGTTTCACGACAATTTCTGAATTTCAGGCTGTTTCGACCAGTTTTAATCCGATGATTATGTATGGGTTAGTTTTGTCTAAAATTATATTAAAAATATAGTAAATTAATAATCTTAACATTGATGTTAATATTTTTAATTATATAATCATTGTTAAAAAGAGAGATGAGAGAACAGAGACAGATGTAATTATTCATTGCATTCTCCGAAGTCTTCATGCTATATTAGCAATCAATGAAACATGAAGGTGGTAGAGTGGGGATGTGAACTCTGAACTTTAGAAATTTACTAATGTTAACTTAAAAGTGGTTTGTCGGTGCTAACTGCTACTAATATACAAATCCATTGTTTCAAATTCCCAGATCTTTCTCTTTAACCCTCGAAGTGCATGGTTTTTTTTGAAAAGGCATGAGTGTGAATTACTCAATTGCGCATGGTATCTTCTGAATTCATGGGCAAGGGCTTCTCAAGTCTGAACTCGACACACACTCAGACATACAGTAAATAAGGAAAAAAAGAGGAATGGTGAGGGACCCTTTTGCAGTTACAATAAGCAAAACATGAAGATCACATGTTCCTTTGATGCTTCCATTTTTCAACAAAGCCAATTGAAGAAGCTTTTTGACTTTGATAACTGACACACCTAAACTTTTTTTTATAAATTATTATTATTATTATTTGCTGGATTAGGAAGAGGAGGATATATGTACCCCTAACCAAACTTCAACGCGTAGCAAATGACATCAGGATACAAATTTAGCATTTCTGTGTCAAAATGTTACCACTCACAAAATTAAATTCAGTGCTGTAAATTAGAAGTTTGGGCCTTGAAGATAAAGCACAAGGTTATCAGTGTTTTTTTCCTTCCAAAAATGCAATACATTAATATTTAATACAAAAATAATTAATTGTTTATAAAAATAGTTAATTTATAATCAGCAATGAACTTTTCATATAGAGAGACATTCTTTTTATACAAATAGTTAATATATTTATTATTATAATTTACATAATTAAATAAACAAATGTGCCACCAGCGTTAATTTATAATCACCATATGATTTACTTGTATCCATGGGTGGCTCAAGGGTAAGATCACTAAAGCCTTTTGTTTTTGCAAAAAGAAAAAAGGGTTAATTATTAATATTTTTTACTGATTAAAAATTACTAATTAATCTATAGATTAAGGCTACTCTTGAAGTAGGATTATTTTTGTCGTTATCCAATTCAAACTTTAATCAATCAAAATTTCGTCTGAATCTGGCTCAATCAAGGATCAATAATACTGGACCAGCTCAATTTGTTGTTATAATATATTAATAATCTTAATATAATATATAATTAAGTTATAAAAAATTTAAAATTTAAAACTAAAACTAAAATATATTTTATGACATATATATTTTTTAAACAATAATAATATAACATGTTATTTAAAAATTATTTATTAAATAAAAAATCTTACTATTAATATATAATTATAAAAAAAAATACAAGACACCAAGATAAACTAAAATGATTTGAAGTATAAGTTAAACCATTCTAAAAAGTATATTTGGTCTAATTTTTAAAATTTTAAACTATCAAAATTACCTGTAAGTTAAATTAGGTTTAATTATTCATGGAAAAATAAAATTAATATAATAAAAATTATAAAATGAAATTATGGTGAATAAAAATGTTAATATTAAAGTTTTAACATATAAAAAATTTAGTAACTTTAAAATCATGACGTAAGTATTGAAATTTATTAGTTCAAAATATTTTTATGAATAAAAATAATTTCCAAATAATAATATTTTAAATGTAGATATTTGAATTTTAAAAAATTCCCAATAATTTACATAAATTAAAAATTAAATTGTAAAATTATAATATACTATTATATTGATCAATTTTACTATACATTAACATTTTATATTTTTAAAAATATATTTTTGAAATAATTTATTTTATAAATAATAATAGAAAATTATTAAAATTTTAACATGTGTTTTTTAAGTATTAAATTTATAATAACCTTCTTTATTTGATAATAAATTTATTAATAAGTTTGTTAAATATGAAAACTATACATTCAATAAATAACTAAAAAACTATCTATATATATATATATATTAATAAAAATTTAATAAATATATTACATTAAATGAATATAGTGTTTAGTTATATTATTTAAGTTCGTTATATATTATAATTAATAAATATATTATTCAATACTATGTTAATGCCATAACATGGTTGATTTTATTTATAGAGTATAGCTGATATTAAGAGTTTTTTTTTTCTTCTAAAAATGGGTCGCTTATTTTACTATAACTACTTTTTCAATTAATAATTACTTTTATAATTTCAGCAGTTAATTTTTAAACTCTTATTCATTAAATTTGAAATACAAATCTTTCATTGTTTAATTTTTAAATGTTAGAAGAGACCAATGTTACCAAATCATGAATTATCATAAACATTAGTGTATTAAATTTAACACATTAGAGCTCCCTTTAAATTTAAATATACATTGAATGGTTCTTGCTTATTATTATGCATGTGTTAAACTATTAACTAACGTAGCAAGTACATTTGTAGAGTCGCACAAGAATTGTACTTCATAAATTCAAAAACCATAATCAGAATTTAAACTTAAGTCTTCATTTCTTAACTGTTTGACTATGTTGACGTGAGTATATTTGAGTGTTATACAACTTGTTATGAATTTATCCATTGATAAAGCAACAACCACATAAGTTTCAACTAATTCAACAGGCATAACTTTTGCAATTGATTGAAACATGTAAATAAAGAAACTTCATTTTTAAAATCTTTAAGAAATTTGTCAATGAAATAAAAAGAAAAAAAGTGAAAAGATCTTCTTTTACTTATTTGAATGAATTAAAAAAGAACAAAAATTTACACTTTTTATAATAACAGTAAAATAACAACCCAATAAAAATAATTACAATTTAAATATAATATTTTATTTACTTCTGTTTTTTTATATTAGTTGCTAAATTATTATCAGTTAAAAAAACTACAGTTTTCCATTGCAAAAATCTCATCCTGTGTGGAGAATAAAATGTGGACTTCACATTTTTTTTGTCAGTATAAAACAAAACTTCTAAACACATAATATTTTTTTAAAATTTTTCTTTGCCCAAGTTAAACATAACTTTTCAATACTTTTTTTTTCTGTTTAATATATAACTTTAATGAATTCTAACATTTTTTATTATTTAGTGAAATTTATGCTCATTCTAAGAATAAAACCAGCAAAACATTTTAAACTTATTAAAGAAAACCTTTAAAAAACAAATTAAATGGTTTGAAATCAAAACAGCTTCAAATTACCCCTACTCCATCATAGTTTTTATTTAAAATTTTAAATTGATATATAAATAAATTAAGAAATTGGTAAATAATATTTCAAAGCTTGCATGTGAGTTAAGGTCTTCACATTCCTTCCTTGGCACTTCCGGTATTAACCTAAACTTTCAGACCCTATCTACTATCATGGACCCTCCCGCATGACACGCCGCCCCCACGGTGCATATCTTAACAACGGCGCATGTTATCCACAGCTGCTAACTTCTCTAGCTGTCTTTTTTTTTTTTTTTTTCGGTCTAGCTGTCGTTAGTTGAAGTGTGTAACATATGTCCTTAAAATATTTCGTTTGAAACTGTACATGTTTTTTTAAAAAACAAAAAATAAAAATTAAAAAAAATTCACCAAAAAACAAAAAGAAAATCATATGCGAGAGAGAATAAATTTATCAAGGTGAAAAAAAAAATAACACACGAGAGAAAAAGAGAAAACACTCGGTTTTGGTTCATGCTCTTTTCGACGAAGAGGTCCTCTCGATTCAGATCATCCACAACACAAGGCAACGAAAAACAACACAAACTCTCTCTACCAAATCCATAGTAACCCACGTCAAATCTTCACGAATCACACCGACCCATTTCCTATTCACATCCCAAATCGTAAAGCACCATTTTTTATCCATCTTCACCGATCGCTCTAGCTACCCACAGGTCCATTCTTATCTTACGCGTGTTTCTTCTTCTTATCCTCTTCGTTTGTTATTCTCGTTCCCTTGTGCCAGAACCACAACATATCTGTGTTGGGCAGGTTAATGCAGGTGATGATTGTGAGGAAATGGACGTAAATTTTGGTGGTGCACGCGTAGCATGCAGGGGGTGAAGGTAGATACGTGGTGAAAGAACTAGAAGTGAGGGTTAGCGATGTCGAATCAGGTGGTGAGAGTGAGAAGGGACACGATTGCAGCATGCATGACTTGCCCACTCTGCAACAAGTTGTTCAGAGAAGCTACCACCATATCCGAATGTCTTCACACGTGTGAGCCCTTGAATCCCTCCTTCAAAACCCCGTTTTTGTATTCGCTCAATCTAATGTGAAATTTCTTAAATTTGAAATCTTTTCTCGCATTTTGCATTCCTTCTCGTCCCAGTTTTCATGTGGGGTTTCGGGTTTTCATCTTTTCTTTCACTGTTCACTCAGATGGGGGAGCATCTGGTGTTTGCGTAACCAGAGAGAGACATGGGTATTTTGTAATTTCATGTGTCTAAAAGTATTTTCTTTTTTTTTTTTTTTTTTGTTCTCTCTCTCTTTCTCTCTCTATGAACACATTGAGGACACTAATGGTGGTTAGAAGAGTTGTGGTTTGGATTGGCCAAGTATTCAGCAGTTGTGGTGTGCTGTTCCATTAATGTCAAAGGTGAAAAGGTGTTTGAACTTTTGACTACAACTACAACTGTTCATTTAGTAAAATGGCTTCCAACCATACACCATGATTCAATCCTGGTGTTACCGCATGCAGCACAAACTGTCGTGGGCATTGTGCGCACTGTGCTCTTTCTTACATTCTGGCCCCTCAAATAATACTTCATCTTTATATAGTTATTTGCTGTTCTAATTATCTATCTTTGCATGCACTCTTTTTTAGCATCTACTTACCTTCACTAGTAGAAGCTCTAAGAAAAGCCTGTTGTGTGCCCCCCTTACTAATAGTTTTTTTCTTTATGTATGTTTATCTGCAGTTTGCAGGAAGTGCATTTATGATAAAATTACAGATGAGGAATTAGAATCCTGTCCAATATGCAACATTGATTTGGGTTGTGTTCCGCTCGAGAAATTGAGGTCAGCCCCATATTCCGAAGTTACCCTTGTAGGCTTATACTTCTTCATTTGAATATGCATGGGAGCTGTTAAATACTGTCGATCTTTGAACACTTGTTGAATCACCCCATGGCTGAAAAATAAAAGAAACAAATAGTTGTCATAGATTATGTTGTTACCAGATCTTCTTCTAAGCTTGTATGCCAGTGCAACAGCGTGCAAGAGTGAAGATGGTTCATGCTTCGATAATATGCCTTCAGTTTGATAGTTTAGTTGATGATTTATATAGCGTAATGCTGGTAGTTTATTTTGTGTAGTTTTCTTGACAAACATTTCATATGCCTGATAATATATAGTGTCATAAATATGAAATGTTCAAGACATGTCGAATAAAAGATTCAAGTAACTGAAATTCTAACAATTATGTTTTTCTGTCATCTATTGCATTTACTAAATTTCATTTGAACTTTTAGTAGGAAACAGAGTAAGGAGGAATTGAGTAAAAATGGTCCCAGTACAATTAATTGATGAAATTACTGAGATAATTGACACCAATGGGATAAGGGTTAGGATCTATTTTAGTTGAGAATGTTTAAATTTAATTTATTAATTTCCTTTAACTTCAAAAGGAAATCATATGATTCTATTCAAGTGATGATATTATTTTTTGCAGATTGCCCAAAATTGATGTATTATTATATTAACAAGGGATTTTGATCATAAAAACACACCAAAAAAGTGTAGTTCTTTAAAAATAGATAGTGCTGAACTTGGATCAAAGAATAGGGGTTAAGTTCATGGCATTGATGAGTTTTATAGATTGGGGAAAAAGAGAGTATTCTGAACTATCTGAAAAGAAGTAGATCAGAAAGACTGATAAAAGAGAAGAAAGTTTTCCTTTAATGAACTACCTACACCACCACTCCATGCATCTGCCTTTGGCAATGAAACACACAAAAATTTTATAAAAATACAATCAAACAAAACCATGCTGCTGATGATATTGATATCTCTGTTGAATTGTTGCCTGCTAAGTTACTTGCTAAGTTACTGACCTTGGTTTCTGATTCCCAGGCCAGACCACAGTTTGCAAGATGTAAGGGCCAAAGTTTTCCCTCTAAAGGGAAGAAAGGTGAAGGCACCTGAAGTTGTCACCTCAGTACCATTGCCAGCTAGAAGAAAGGAGAGATCTCTTTCATCTTTGGTAGTCAGCACTCCAAGGGTATCTTCACAGGCAACCATGACAGGAAGAAGAACAAAACCTACAAGAAAGGCTAGTGGTCTGCGGACCACTACTTTTTCCATTGAAAAGCCCATTAAAAAAGAGGAAGAATTGCTGGAAGATCATCCTGAGAGTTCGAGCTCACCTGATACTTCAAATAAGTTTGCTCAGAATTCTGGACAGGTAGTAGGAGAGACAATCTGGCTCTTCACTTTAAGCATGTTATACATTGTTCAGTCTCCTTGTTTCATTTATTGTTATCTTGTTCATTTGATTTCCCACAGTATATTAGCATTATTTCACTGATATTCTTACACTTCAATTTTTGCTTGGTGCAGAGTTTGTCCCCTCATGAGGGTAGTCAATCTGCACCCAATAAAGGATCAGAGAATGGTGCTGAACCAGGGGATGCAAAACTGGATCTTTGGAAACCATTGAATTGTTTAGTAGAGGTTGCAAGTAGGAGTAAATCTTTTAAGTCTAATGTGCAAGGTTCTGATGCCAAACTGGAAACCATTCAAGTCAATGAGAGTGACTCTCAAGTGCAGAAACCCAAAATTAAGGAAAATAAACGCAAGGCAAAAATTGAGGATGAAAAGATTGGCCCTTATCCTGTCTCTTCAGATACAGCAAAACCCAATAAATTGCGCAGAATACGCAAAAAAAAGGAGCCTGCTTTTGGAGAATCTGGCATATCACCCCAAGCTGTGCTCGATTCTACCAGCAATAGAATCTTAAGGACTAGTCCGATTTGGTTCTCCTTGGTAGCTTCTGAAAACCAGTGAGATATCAAATCTTTCAAACTAAATTAATCACATCTTATAATTTTGTGCAGATTATATATGTTCAATACATCCTTTTTTGGGATATTTCTTTGAGTACTAATTTCAGACTAATTTTTCAGGGAAGGAGATGCACCCTTGCCCCAAATTCCAGCAAGTTATGTGAGAATAAAGTAAGTCCTTTGAACTATGTATGTGTATTGACACTGTTTAGTACTTTTAGTTTTGATTTATTGCAAGCTTTTAAAAGAGGAACATCATGATTTGAACAGTGTATAACTCATGTTACTGACTAGTATATAGGTGCATCTCTGTACAAATTCTGTACAAATATTCATGAATATTTATCTCACTTATCCCATCATGTAGTAAATTTCAAGCAACATATTAAATGACAGAAAAAGGAGTCAATCCCTTTGACCTTTCATTAATTGTGCTTCAGCATAGTGACAATGTCAATGAATTTTATCAGGGAGAATATCTTTTTAATGTCTTATTAAATTATATAACAATCAGCAAATGCTAAAAATGCAAAACGTACTCTTTCTTTTAAAACATGAGCTACAAACACAATGCAAAAAATACTCTTTTTCTTCCCTCCAGTGCAATCTAGATTCTAGACTGTTCCTTATCACTGTGGTGGGTAACATAATAACATGATTAATGTTTGTTACCAATTTTGTATTTGTCAGAAGTTGTGCAGATCAGTGAAATACGTACTATTTTAGCATAATTTGGGAAGAATGAAAATGAAAAAATGAAGTTCAATAGGCACCTATCTCAGCAAAGGAAAAGGACCATGAGAGATAAATCATTGGCTGGGTGGAATTTGGACAGTGTTATGCTTTCATGAAATCCAGTCATATTTATATGCTTTTCTTCCCCCATCAATAAATATAGCAGAGCATATGATTTCTCTCAAGATTAATTTCCTTTTTTCTAATGTATTGATTTTGAGAAACTTCTTTTCTGCTTTTCTTACCCAGGGAATTGGAAGAACTGTGTATTTGTTTTTGTATTTTATTTATCTACACTTCAGATTTCCAATAAACTCTGCCAAGTACGAACCCTTTTTTTGCTTAGCAGCAAGTACAAACCTTGTATTATATTTTTTTGAAAGGAAAAGATAACAGTCCTCTTTTCCACTTTTTAGAATAAAGTATTCTTGTATTCAACTTGTCATATTTCATTTACCCAGAACAAGAAATTTGCAATTTTTGAATTATATATCAACTCTGATGGTTGTGATTGAGAGAGCATTTGAAGTGTAAAGTAAAGTTCTGTCTTTTAATAAGGATATATGTGAATGAGATATATTGATTGTATAATGCATTTTTACCATGTCTACTTTAAATGGTTTCACTCCAACTTTGCTACCGCCAAAGCTTCTTAAAATGTAGAGATCTAACTGAACTAGAAAATGGTACCCTGTCTAATCTGTCTGCTGTTTTCCACAGGGATGGTAGCGTGCCTGTCTCATTTATCCAAAAATACCTAATGAAGAAACTAGATTTGACCAGTGAAACAGAGGTAACACTCCCTTTGTAATATATCTAACAAATCATTAACTGGGCCTAGAAAATTTCATTACCTTGTTATTTTTTAAAAGCATAATTTTTGTTAAACCTAATTTATTTCCGTACAGGCCCAAGTTAATGTTGTCTGCTGTATCAAAACATTCACAATTGGATTGTCCTGAAAGCATTCTGCTTGTCATGCTTGCATTATTCAAAGATAAAAAGCAAGCCCCTTTTATGGCAACTTCAACTGCACCACACTTCTACATAGTACATGTGTGTTTGGATTCACGTTAAAACTTTGTAAACATGGATCTAACAGAAAAGTTTCAAATAGAAATGTCAAAGTAAACATGGATTCATAACTATTGAAATGTGAATCCAAACAAGCACAGATCTTGAAGTTGAATAACCTCACCCTTTTCATGATTTTTTTTTTTCTGTGTAGACGAGGGATGGTATCATTTTTTTCTCTCTCTCTGGGTTCTACTGCCAGTTTACACATTTCCTCACTCTTAATTGATTTTTCAGGTTGAGATTAAATGTATGGGACAACCAGTGCTCCCTACACTGCGGTTACATAATTTGGTTGAGTTGTGGCTGGAAACGGCATCCACATCACAGCGAATCCCAGCAACTATTGGGTCCTCAGCAAAGGATTTTGTGATGGTCCTGGCTTATGCTCGCAAGGTTCCACACCCTTGATCATGGTTCCCCATTCATGCTTTTAATGCACCTTGAAAATCTTCATCATAGCATAGTCACTCACCCATCTCCATGTTGTGCTTAACATGCGTTCTTGTGTCACCAAGCTGCCCAAAGCAACATAATCTTGGAGCATAAGATAGGCCAAATAAATTATAAAGAAATTTCATCTCCATAAATCATACCCTTCTGTCATTAGTGTAGAGAATCCTGATCTGGTAGTCATTGTAATGTTCATTACACCCTGATTTTTCAAGACCATTTTTCTCTTTCTTTTTTTAAAATTTGCTTATTCCAATAATTTGGAGTGCACATGTGACTTAGTTATAAGAAGCTTAAGGCCACCTTGCCTGTTTAGAAGAGATAATTTGTTGAGAATTTGACATTTTAATGAAGAGGATTTTTTTTTTCTATTCTATTTGTTCATCTTCCAATATGAATATTACTTGTGCAGGCCAACAAATGCAAACACTGAGCCGAAGTTCCGCATCTCCTTTCATTCTAAAGAAGCTTTGCTCATTAATAAGATAGATCTTTAATGTTCTCGTTGGAGCAGAAAATCATACAATCAGTCTCATTGAGGGTCTTTATTTTTTCTATAAGTATTTTTTAGAATTCATAATAAATAAGTTTTTATAATTGGTCAACATAAGTAAGTTTTTAAAAAATGGAAAATTTTTCTAAACAAATTATTGAACAATTAAGATTCCTGCTCTTCCACGGGTACGAATCATTTAAACGATTTTGTATCTGTCTCAGCCGAATAAGTAGTCGAAAAATAGTTATCACACCCAACGGGATTTTATTGGCATATCTAAAGATTTTTGCTGTGAGTCACTGTCAGTAGAGGGAAGCCTTTACAATTACTTTTAACGTTTCCTGTTTTTAAAATTTTATTACAGAAAATAATAGTTTTTGTTTTTACAGTGAAAATAGTTGTTTTTACACTTTCTTATATGATTCTTTTTCATTAAAAAAAGGATAAAATAAGGTGGTATGTTTGATCGTAATAAAAGAATATTTTGGAATTCTTGGTGAGGAATTTGTGATCACACACCGTACCAGTCCTTTTTAAGTAGAGTGGTATTGTACCCAAGAAGTGTATCCATACTTTTCATCTATTAGGCCCATTTAAAATTTTGAATAGAGCATATGGTCTAGACCTGATAATTAGATCTAGAACAAAAGTCATGACCCAAAAATAAACAATATATAGACCGAAAGTTATTGTAGTTATGAAGCCATAATGGTTCCAGAAATTTAAAGCTATGGGACAAAATATACATATAAAATTTATAACTTCGAAAATATCACAAATTATTAAGAGTGTTAATTAATATACATCACAAGTTGCAGAAGAAAAAAATATTTGGTGAGCTAAAAGATGAAGCTCCGACAAGAAAACAGTGGAGAAAAAGTGAAGGGAATGGAAAAGTACTGCTAAAAAGAGGTTTTTTTTTTTTTTTAATGTTTTCTCATTACAAATAGAGGCAAAATGATGAAGAAAATGAGAAAGAGAGCGATAAAGCTTTTTAGAGAAGTTAGCTTGAAATAGTGGAAACAAAAAGGATTTTAATTATCTCATATAGTTAACTAACATAATATATGGTCATATTAGGGGGGGGGGGGGGGGGAAGAGAAATACATGCTTTTTGTAAACAAGGACTCACCATAACTGGTTGAAGTTATATCTAATAGAATGTGTCATTTTCTTATTAACATGATTGTATCATATTACTCAGCAATATAAAAGAATCTAAATTTTATAAAAAGTGATACATCAAATGTAATAATGAATTTCTTTTAGATAAGTTAAAAATAACTCATAAAATTTAAATTATATTTTATAAATTGTTAATAACTTTTTTCAAACAAGTCTTCATTCTTATATTTTCACGAGACTTGTATTTTAACTTCAAAGGTTTTTCGTTTTTTTTTTTAATTTAAAACTCTTAGACTTTCTAAAAAATATGATATAGCAAAAAATTAATGTGAGAACTTTTTAATTGATCACATCATTGATTCAAAAGTGTTAAATTTAAACAAAAGTAAAGACTAAAAATATTTTTAAATATTAAAATCAACATATTATAAAAATACAAGGAACGAAATATTGAAGTTAAGGTAATATTTACAAATATTGGGTGCGGTTGTTATGTATATTATAAATACAATTGAGCAATCTCTCGTCGTTGTGAAATAAGAGTTCTAACAATAAATAGAGCTTAAAATAATGACTTCTATACGTTTAAAATAAGACTCATTTTCATTATATATGTTCTTCGTATACAAATAATAAATATTTTTTTATTATATTTTATAATTTTTATCTCTTACGAAATTTAAAAATTACTATATAATGCACACAAAACTTATTTGTTCAAATAAATATGAGTAAATATCACCTTGATCCTAAAATACACAATTCCGATCGTTAAAAAAAAGTTAGTCACCCAATCTTAGAAGTATGGACACTTTAGTCATTATATCCATTTGAGTTAACATTTTCAAGGACTAATTTGGTCACTAATAATTTTGTAAAGAACTAAGTTAGTGCATGATTCACTTTTTGAAAGACTAATCACATGCTAGAAATGTAGGAAAAAAAAAATTAAAATGAATTTATTTATTCCTTTAGAAAATAAATTGAACTGAGTCTTTTCTTTTTAGAGACTGAATTAGGTGTATACACAATCAATCTCCAGGCCTTTCATTGGGCATTTTGGCTAACAAGACACCCCTGTAAGTGGTAGCACTAAAATGGTCAAAATCTTAGGATCTAAATTACTTGCATGATATGAATAAATAGATAAACAAATAGATTGATAACAAAATAAAGAAATCTATTTGTTTAATTGTTAGGACCTTTCAATTCAAGACTTGATTCACAAGGGAACTGAAAAGACTAAGCATCTCCGGAGAATAATACATGCTAGTCTTAATCAACAAGTCGCATCTCAGAACAAGAAGAAGCTGGACCGTCCTAAAAATAACTCGCTTTCCCCCAATGCATACTCCAAATATTGTGGGGTTCTTAATTGGACCTTGTTTGGAGGAACCCAAACAAAAGTATTGAAAACAAGTTTAAGAGTAAAACCTTTTCAGTAGTTGAAAAATGCATCTATTACTAATTCAGTTTCTTAGAAATTAACTTTATTAGTTTAATTCCACAAAATATGATCAACTATAAATATTCAAACCTTCCTACCATCTTATTATAGTACCCATGAAAATTAGTACCCTGACCTTATTCAAAACTTAACTTTGAGAGGCTCAATTGACAAAATAAACTCAAAAAGGGTCACAAAAAAGAACTGGGGATTGCAAAGTGAAACGCACACGGCCTTTAACAATTAGAACTAAAAAGCTACCTACATTCCCACTTCATAAAAATAAAATAAAAACTTACCGTGGATGAATGACCTATTATTTTACAAACCAAGAACATATCAAAAACCAAACAACATACAAACTGCAATTGTAATCCAATCCAAATTGAACCCTTCAATTAATAAAAAAATTTACAAACCAAAACCCCAATAAGAATGCATGAACATTTCCCCTGTACCCAATTGCTCAAAAACCAGTATAAATATTTGCATAAAACAAAATGTGACCTAAACTAAGGTATACCCTGAGCGTTTTGTAGGGCTGCCCCCAACAACCGAAAGCAACCCTCCATCATAACCCTCATGCTCATCCATATACAAATCCTCAGTGCTTCTAAACGCAGCGTGCAACACAACAAGCGCAACCCCAACCACCACTGACACCAACACGTGCACCCATACGCCGGTGATCCCCAAGGCCACTACCGTCACCGCCGCAAGTGCCGCCGCCACCGCCCTGTCGTCCACCGCGCGCCCTAACACCACCACCGGTTCGTCTCTGAAGAAGTAAAGGAAGAACCATGCCACGAGGGTCACCAAAAACACGATGATGGATACGGGGTGCCATAGAAGGCTAAGGAACAAGATGAAGAGGACGATCATGGCGTAGTTCACGCGGAAGTGGTCGAGGTTGCGCCTCACGCGCATCGTGGCTTCGCCGGTTGAGTAGGGGCGCGTGAACGAGTAGAGCGCGAAGACCTCTTCCCATGGGCGGCGCGTGGCGAACGCGGAGCGCGTGGAGGTTGCGTTAGCGCGTGATACGAAGTATGTGGCGGTGGAGTGGGAGGAGGAGGGTGAGGGGAGAGAGCTGTAATGGGGTACCGAAGAAGAAGGTGACGACATCGTTTCAGAGATTGAAACCCCAAGCGAAGTTTCCCTTTAAGGTTGAAACTTTTAGCTGAAAGAGATCGAAATTGATGAAGCCATGGATCATGTAATCGGATCCTACTTCCCTGTTTAGAAGTTGCTGTTATGATGAAGAAGGGAAAGGGGTGTGTGACTGCGTTGTGGGATCGACGATGTCCTTTATGTGTTGTGTGAGAAGGAAAAGGAAGAGGTTCCGCTGTCGTTTACTTTATGATCAGCAATGCCAGCGAGTCCATGAAATCCCGTAGTGTTGTTGGGTCCCACTGCGTGCCACCATGACAACTAATCATAGGTGTCTATGCATAATTGTGATTTAATTTTTTAATTAATTCAAAATTATGAATTGGTCAAAACTCAAAATAAGAAAATGAACATTTCTTTGGTATTTCATTTTCGGGCTTTGACTACATGTGAGTTCACATCGTGACAATGAATTCCCAACAAAAAAAATACAACGCAGTTTTTGAAGATCATATGTTGTTTGGAGTAGTCAGAAATTATTTCATTTCACGTATCACAGTTTAGTCTCACAAGTGACATGTGACTTGGAAATGATGAATAGTAGCAGTAGGCCATAAAACACTGCATCTATGCCACTTACTCATAAGTGAGGAAACTCTTATTAGTAACCTGAAAAAACTTTGGCCACGTGCATTCGTTTAATTAGGGGTAAAATGCATAATTTTACTGTTCAATTTTGCTACCATTTTGTAATATGCCATTATACTACCATATTAAATAAATAGAATTTTTTTGTACTTGTAACTCGAGTATTTCAGTATTTAATACATTTAAATTTATATAGATTAGTTTTATAACTTGGTTATTGTTTCTTTTTATTAAAATCATTTTTCGTCAGTTGATCTCTTATTTGATAATATTTTAAAATAGAGTTTAAGTATATAAATATAAAAAAAATTAAAAAAAATTATATTCATTATATTAAAATATATAAATTTTTTAATACAATTTAATTATTATTAATTGTTTAAATATTTTTAAATAAATAATATATTTTTTGATATTTTTTAACTTTTAAAGTTAAATTTAAATATAAAAAAAATTTATTGAAAATAAAATATTTATTGTCAAATGTAGTGAATACTTTTCTTTTAATGAAATTTTTCTACTTTTGAATGTTGGTAATATACTTATTATTTTTAGTAAAACTTTTTTTTTTTAGAAATATAGTTTGTAATGCTAATTGTTATTATTGTTTTTCTCAGTTAAACATTCCATTTTTTTCACTGTTTAAAAGTTTCACAATTGTTTTTTTCTTATCTGTACGTTGTTATAAATATTTTATTTAGTCAACTATCTTGATTAGTTTAGCAACATTGTTTTTTATGTTGATTTTTTTGTATAATCTGTTCACCATCTAATTATAGCTTGCATATTTCATGATCTTAGTTGATAGTTAGCTTCAGCCATAACAATTCTAGGAGGCATATTCTCAGATTTTAAATCTCTCATAAACAAATATCTCAATAATTTTTAAGTAAAAGAATGTAACGACTACATACATTAACGAGTTATCAATTTGCGCTTGATTGTCGATGATGATTTGTTTGCCATTTAGAATCATAATTACATCCTCTTAGTTAAACACAGTTGAAGCTAAATAGGACAAGCATCTTCATCCGTTTTTTTAGTCAACTGATCTATGGTTAGACCCCTTTTTGTCCCAGTCTCTAGTTTTCAAGAGATTCGTGTAACAATATTACACAACTCTTATAGTTATAAATTGTTGATAAAATTGCTATGATTAAATGTATTATGGCAATTACATAGTATGAATTGTGCCAACAATTTATACTATTCCTACAACTTATGGTATTAAACTACATAGTATGAATTCGTGTAAGCAATAAACTTGTTATTTTTTAGAAAAATAGTTTGTAATGTTAATTGTTCCTATATATTCTCACTTTAAACACCACAATTTTTAACATATTAAAAGTTTCACAAATGTTATTTTTAATTTGCAAGTTATTATAATTATTTTGTTTTCTCAGCTTGTCAAGCTATCGTATCGACCTCATTTTATGTTTATTTCTGTTTGTAAATTTTTTACATGATTATAATTCATACATTTAAATTTTTTAATTTTTATTCAATTTAATCATAATTTAATTTGGATTACACACTTAGATGTGATGAGTGAATTTATTAATGTAAATTTTTTACATGCACAAGGAGTCAAATCTAAACTCTTGCTTAAAAGATACCGAACCACTTATTATTTAGTTACATTCTTTTATATTTAGTAATATAGAATCTGCCCTGTTCATAATAATTTTAAAAGGGACAATATCATGCATTAAATTTGTGAAAAAGTATAATCTTTTAATTATTTTCAGGCAAAACGATGCAAAGACCAGATACATTACTCAACATTATTTGTTAAATTTACGACAAAAAAATAACCTTTTACTGATTTTTAGGCAGGAAAATGTAAGGACCAGATGCATTAATCACACAAACAAGTTCTTAATATGTGCGCATCATTCTTTTTCTATAATTTTTCCCTTTTTCTCTCTTAAATGACGAGTTATAACAATCAAATTTTCAATTAATTATTAATATATTGTAATAAAATATATGCAAATATACAACTAATTATGAAAGTATTAAATGCTTACCGTCAAATTTTCAATCTATGGATTATATATGTGCCCCTAACTTTTGAAGTTTCAAATCCATATGCTCCTCCACCTCTAAAAACACTATACACCTCTTATACCTTTTGGCCTATCTGTTTCAGTTTTTTTTAATTATTATTATTATAAAAAAACGTGCACTTTTTGAAGTCTCTAGTTTACTGTTTGTTTATGTTTATTTATTTTTAAAATCTAAAATGGTTAAAATTTTATTATTTTGAGTAACTTACAAAAAAAAATTATAATCATAACTACTTTTTAAAATGAAGAGTTATTTTTAAAATTGTAACTAAATAAAAAAATTAATTTATAATTTTTTTAAAAAAATATTATATATTTTTATTTTAAAAATAATTATATCACATAATTTTAATATTTATTTTAAAAAATATTTTACTTTATTAAATATTTTTTACTTTATATCATATAATTTCTCCGTTCACTTTCATAGTCTGTGTCCTTTTATTTCTTTTTGGTTGCCGAGAGAATAATTCAAAAGCAAAATTAATACATTAGATTGCATTTTTGCATTCTATGTTCTATCTATTCTAAATTGTCTGTTGGATTGAATCTGAAATATATACAAACAGAAATGTTACAAATACAATTTTTAATAATTATTTTTTATTTTTAAAAGTTGGAATGTCCATCTCATAAATGGATTATTTTAGAATTATTTTAACTTTAAAAAAATAATAATGTATTAAAAATTGTTCAAACTAATGTGTATATCATAAAGTAAGATATAGTGATGATAAATTAGTAGTCAAGGTCGTCGATAGTCGAGAGGTTCTAATTTTCTTTTAGATTCTAATTATATATAACTTGTACTTTTAAATACTGAATTGTCATTAATATATTAAAATTTTGTTTGATTTTATTAGCTAAAATAAGAGATCAAAATTTAGAAAAAAAAATTGAAGGAATGATTGATTGAAGGATTCTTGGAGATAATAGACTCTAACTAACTTGCTAAATTTTTCTGAGTTTGCTGGCTAAAATAAGATATCAAAGTCTGGGTATCAAGTTCTAATTTTAAATATCCATTTTTTTAGTGTTCATTAAAATGGACTGTGAAGGTTCCTCCAATGATTTATTATCACAACCATTTTAAAATTTTGTATAATTTTATTAGATAAAATGGAAAAACAAACTGTGTCATTTTTTACGACGCTTTTTTCTTCATTTTACTTCAAACATGAGATATCCTTATTTTGGTATGATTGATTAAAAATCCGTTCACCTTTTTATTGCCATTAGTGTGCGGTTTTCACTCTAAAACTTTGCTGCATTACATAAAAAAATAAACTGGCTAAAATGAACTAGCCACGTTGATTTTGAAAAGAAAATGAGAAATTAACAATTCTAAAAGAATCAATGAAAATATTTTATTATAAAAATTAAAAATTAAATTCAAATAAAAAACATTTAGAGTTCAAAATTATATGACCTGCTTCCCCGCACCCTAGTTCCATTTCCTTCCAACTAAACATCTTGAAACTTCTTTTTTTCTTCTGAGAGGTGAGTCCCATTGTCTTGTATACCCGCAATAGTTAGTGAGGTGAAAGTATGTGTTCAATTATTGAACTAAGGAAATCGAACCAAACGAATCATATAATGTTGCTTCCCTGTGGCAAGTGATAGATTTTAAGAGCCAACATAGGTGAAACATAGAACTGTTGTGTGATAGAGAATGCACATGATTGCTCTATCAGTGTGAATATTCCAAATTTTAAATGATCTCTGTGATGTTATGGAGTAGAGACCTGTAATGGACTTGGCACTTATTTTACAAATCCAAGTGAGTTTAGGATACTCATCAATGTGTGTGTTGGCCAATAGTTTTTCCTTCCCCTTGTTGCTTCAGTGTTGCTCTTAGTACTAAAATTTTTGTATTGAGCTAGGATGAGTTGTTTCAAAGTTTGGCTTTGATATTATATAAATTTGTAGTTTTGTACGCGTCTTCATTGTTAATAGTTCTCTGCGTATATTCCTTTTCTTTTTTCGTTGTCAGTGAATGACCCCTTCGGCTTAAGAGAATAAACTTGTTTTTTTTGGCAGTTCTAGTTGAATATATTGGCATTACAGCGGAGGAGTCATAGACATGTGTATTTGTCATGCATGTTTTACAACAGAAAAATTATTACTGGGAAGTCCTTAAGTGAAATTGTCGAAGATAGGTTAATTTATATCCCATGTTATGCCTAATAATAAGGATGATATATATTATCTTAGGAATCTCCACTAGAGAAAGAACTTATTCAGTGGCACTAATGTACTACATACTATAGTATTTTTATTCCTTTTGGTTTAGGGAAGGGATTGATGGATGACAATTTCTCCATTATTTGTATGGTGCTGGCATGTTACTTTTTGTTAAGATGCCAGAGGAAATCATCTTTACCAAATTGAGATTCCTAAAATATGGTCATTAGAAGGTACACATCCCAAAACCTGCTTTTTGCTAGAGAAGGAAATATTATTAAGCAAAATGTGTGACGATCTTGAACAAAAACATAACCTCTATTGCTTCTTCTTGCAGATTATTAGAAGTTGCAGTCTCAGTCATAAATCTTCCTAAAGTTGATTGTTATCTTTTTAACTAATGTCTGAAACTCTGAATTACAAGACAGAAAAGCACAAGAGGCTAAGAATATGGAAAAACTTAGTAATCTATTTACTTTGAGTGCATTTAAAATGAAAATTTCTAAACTAACAGATGTTTTTGTGCAGAATTATATACAGAATGATGTGTTATGAAGGACCTAATTACACATTTTCACTAACTAATCATTCATGTATTTGAAAATGCATACTTTCCAAAGGTTGACACATTTAAGTTCTAACCTAATCACAAGAAAACACATTACTCTGTATTGAGTTCTGTATAAAAGGTTATGAATAACCCAACTGATTTTAAACATGTTATTAAGCTTGGGATAAATGATACATGTTCCCCTATAGGCACCACTGGACATGGAATTTATAGCATGTTAACATGCACAGAAACCAGTGCTTCTTGTAATAAAATATTATGACAGTGTTATGGTAACTCATCTTTTGTCATGCAGACAAAAATGATTTCTCACACTTTCTATTACAAAGCAAAAAATTACCCCTAATTATGCAGTGGATCTATGGGAAGTTTCTGGAACAGAACAAATGGACCGTTAATGAATCTTAGGCCTCTGTGAATGATTTGATTAGATTTTTTCCCCTTTTCCGTGCTCTTGCTGCACTTCCTTGTTGTATTTAAATAATTTGTTTTTTTAAGAATTTGAATATTAAATTTCGTTCACAAATTTTAATCTAGGATAGGGCTTTGCTTGCAACAAAATTATTCATTTATCATAGGCATTACCTTTACGATTGTCATTGTATGATATATTAGCTTTACCATTGGTTTGATTTAATACCTAATCAGGGTTTGAACGACACATCTTTTTGGGCTAGCAGTTTGTTGGTTCTTTATAAACTTTAATGGAGAACTCATCCCGGGCAATAAATAGACCCAACTTGATATATCCAAGCTTCCACTCTTTTTGGTCTATTTCAAAATTTCAACCACTTCTAGGTGCCACTACTTGATTCATTAATTATTAATTGACGCATCTGTGTTGTGAATGTGATGAAATTTACTTCATTGTGAAAGCAACACTCAGTTATAGTAGGAGGATGGCTAAGCAAAATGTCATTTTCAATTTTTTGAGCATCACTTAATTTTGTGCAAAATGAAAATGCAGTGAGCAATGGTACCATCACTTGGTTTTCCTGTTGGGACTTCAAATAGAATTCGATGTATTAACTCAAAGAAGCCCAATTTGACTGCGGATTTTCAGGATAAGGTTTTGTTCACTAGTTGGTGAATCCTATAATTATATATATAAAAAAAATCCCTGCCACAATTTCAGTTTCCAATCATGGCAGCACTCAATAGTCCTAATTCTTCAACATGTTTCCACAGATCCCTAGGTGGCCTCCTTGCTTTTATTTGCTTTATTGCCCCGCTATTAAGTTAAAAGTTTAAATCCATGTGCCATGAACAAAAGCTTGTACGCTAGCACCCTTTTTTCCTCTTTACAAGAAAGATGGTAAAGAAAAAACAAAGACAATTTAGAAAATATTCTTCAATCATCCAAAGGAAAACAGATGGACTGATGGACAGAGCCTTTTGATGGGTAATGTGCCATCACGAAGTGCATCGTTTTGCTTTAATTTAATTTGATTTGTTCCTATCTCACTAACGGAACTCTACAACAGTGTTAGTAAAACACATTCAAGCACTTCTATGACAACATTTGAGGACTAGTTGAGACCCTACATGTGTGAGTTTGGTTCCTTGATTTAGAATCAAGGAAACAAAGATCACAACAAATTAGAAGGATGAGTAATTCAGGGAAAATTAATGCTAATTCCAACTACTGTTTAGTTGAAGGAATTCAGATATGCCTATTTGTAATTAAGAGGATGCTGATTAATTATATGCCGCTTTTGACTTCGTATAATATAATAATATAAAAGGACCGAACTTTGAATATGTTGTGCTGTGCTACCTTTGGAAGAAGTTGAAGAACAACGAATGAATTCTGAAGATGAAGAAAAATGTTGTGGCTGAACACGTGATCACCTTAAAAAGATTTCAATCAGTCATCACTGTTGCTTTTAGGCTACAGATTCCTTTCGGATTTTATATATCTAATCTATCTTAGACGATTCAAAAGATCACTGCAGTTTGTCAATTTGGGATTTTATTCTATGAATCCACTATTAACTGTACATGGCAGGGAAGCTGAAAAGTAAAGGGAAATTTTGAAAAAACAGAAGTGGGGAGATATATCCATTTTTTAGTACTTGCAAAATGGTAAATACGATGAACAGTGTGTATATTATCTGCGAAATTTTTAATTAAGAGAATAACTCTAATATCATATAACAAGAAGTTGAAATTGAGAAGCAACATTCAATGCGCAAGGTTGCATTTGAAATATGAATAGTGAAATACGCTTGAATTGACGGGGCACGAGGTGGCAAGCTGCTATGGAATCTTATTCTCAATTGTATGTCGCAACATGACAAATACTGTACGCGAGGAAAGATGCTGATGTTGCCCTCCAAATGGGAGCAATATTCAGCTTATATCCAAATGGAAAAATTGTTAGTTTCAAATTTTTTATTCAATAGATTAATTTTATATAAAAATATATTTAATAAATACTTTATTGTATTACTTTATTTTAACAAATGATAAAATTTTAAAATGCAAATAAATATTAAATTTTAACTAAATTATTCAACCATTAGATTGATAAATTTTACATTTTATAAAAAAAGTTATTAAATAATATAAATATACAAGTTTAATATTCAATATCAACTGACTTTAATTAAAAACGAAAAGTAAAATTTTATTTTTTTATTTTATTTTAACAAAAAATTTATTATTTTCAAGTACTTTGACTCAATTCCCATCATCAAAATTAACAAATGTGTATTTATAAATGATTTATGTATTGGATAATAAGAGTAGAGCGATTATTAAAGAAAAAGTGGAGAGGGTGTGCTGGGGAAACGAAAAAGTCAACGAGATGGGCCTGGGCTATGTTTGGAGTGAGGTACAGTGTGCACCAGAGGCTTAAGATAGCGAGGAGGGGAGGGGAGGTAGTCAAAGAAAAGCAAGACCTTGGGATGCGAGGGGAAGACTTTGAGTACTATTTGACACTTGGCAATAATCCATTGGATAATCTTACTTTGCAACGGCTACATTGCGGGGAAAGCTCTCTGTCAGTTATTGCATGGGCCCAACCCCTCTACCCCTGTTTGTAACTAGGACATAATTATTGCCCACTACCTTAAAAAAAAAAATGCCACTACCTTCAATTTTTTTATAAAAAAAAAACGAGAAAAATATTTAAAATACGCATTTAATTATTTATGAAATGTTTTCTTATTAGGTTTCTGTAATATGTGTTAAGTCATTTGCAACGGTGAAGTTCTTTCCAATTGTTCAAATTTATATGAATCACGCTGTAACACATTTTTTTAATTTTTTCTATTTAAGCAATCTTTACTTCTAAGAGTATTTTTAATGGGTGTATTTAGTTACTTTTTTAAATTAGTAATTGTTACTTATCAAGATTTCTGTATTGAAGACTAGCTGGCGTGGATAAGATTGGGTATAATTGTTTAGTAAAAAAAATATAGAACTAAGCAGCAAAATTTCAAAATTAAATAAATATTAATAATGTCTAAAAGTATAAAATAATTTATGAAATTCATTTAATATAATTTTAAAGAATTGCATGGGCACATAATAAAAAATATATAAGTTTTTAGTATTTATTTTTAAAATTGAGTTTAAATATTTAATAATATTTTTTATTAAAACAACAAAACTATTATATTAGAGATGTAAAAAGGTAATAATATTTTTTTTAATAAAATTTAATTATTATTACTTACTTAAATTAAATTTTATAGTTAATATTTGTTTTAAAATAAAAAAATTTTAAAAGTGTAATATCTAATGTTATTAATATATTAAATTTTGTTGTTTCATGTGATTTTTAATTAAAAAAATTTATCTATAATTTTTTATTTATTATTAAATATATTAAAATTTATTTATAAATATATTTTATTTTTTAATGTTATTTTATCATAATTTAAATTTTTTCATTTTAACAAAAATATGTTAATGTAATTTAATAATTAACTTAATGAATAACATTTTTTTAACGCAGTTAAAACTATAAAATTTAAACATAAAAAAACATTTATGAAAAAACTTGAAATTAAGTAATTAATAGAAGTAATTTTTTATTAATGATAAAATATTTATTATATTTAATAAAATAGTTTTATTTTTAATAAAAAATTATATTTAAATACTTTAAGTTAACTCATAAAATTGAAGTTAATAAAATTTTATAATATGAATTTTTTATTCAAAATTTTGAAACAATAAATAAGAATAAAATGTTTCTTTTAAAAGTGAACAAGTAAAAAAATAATAACTAAAGTAAAGATACATAAAGTGCTATTTATTAAATTTTTAAAAAATAGATTAATATTTATAAAAATCTTAAATTTATAGAAAATACAGTTATAGAAAATAACGTGCAGATCTAATGACATCATTTTTTCGAATACCTACTCTAAATAATTTTCACTCTTTCGATCACCATTCCACGTTTTCTGTTCATAACTTTAAATTTATATGATATTTTATTTTTAAAAATAGAAAACTGTTTTTAAAATAAAAATAAAACATGCCTTTAAGTTTTTTTTTAATTCTTAATTTTTTTTTATCAACTGTATCTTGTAAAAGATCTAGTAAATGTTCGCATTTAGTTTAACAATTTTGATATTGCTTTGGACCACAACGAGGTCTAAGCCTATATTAGAATCCGATCAGAGTTTATCCAAACTTGTGAATTGCATTTCAACTCAACCTAACACACTGCCTTGACCCAAAAAATAGAAAAAAGAAAAACAGAAACTACCCACATTGCATTCTTTGAGACTTTACCATTCTACACCTTCTTGAGTGTTAAGGACTCGTTAACTTCCACTTGCACATGAACTTGTCATGGATATATAAACCAACCATGTTATTAGGTGAAAGATCCAAATTTAATTTTATTAAATGTATGCTTAAATTAATATTAAATCTATTTAAAAATAAATTCATTCTAATACTACAGTTTACAAATGTTTATAGTGAAAATTACAAGTTGTAAATAAATAAATATAAGAGTAATTTAGAGATTGAATTTTAGGTAATTTTGGATTATTTTAAATGTATTGTTAACGTAATAACGAATGAGATGTCACAGAGTAAATAATAAAGTAGAAATAATAACCAGATGATGATAAAGTATTGAACTGAATGTAAAAAATTTATGTCAACTTATCGAATAAGACTAAAATTGTAAAAACTAAATGTAGAACAAACTAAAAATAAATAACAGAAATGTAAATATGCAAAAAAATAATGTACGATTCTTAGTAACAACAAGCAACAATGACGGTAAGTCTTTTGATAGCTAGTGTTTGGCTCAGTGCAGAATTTCAGCATACAAAGAGTTTGCGTGTAGTGTCTGGGTGCAAAAAGTCATTTTCTGGAAATGTGAAGCTTTGTATTATTTATAGACAAGTGAACCATAATAACTCTCCTCCTTTCATGAGCACTTCTTGATATTTGCCTTTTGTGCGTGTTTCTTCTTAATCATTGTTGCCATTATCCATAATTGCTCATAATCGTACATTTTTCATAACTGTTGTCACTCACTCACAATCAATTTTTCATGTCTTTAACTTTCAACTTATAGTAACTGCTACTTTGATAGTCGCTTCAAATCTCATAGTTTTTCTGACGTGTTTCTTCAACTTTTGGACTCCATATTGTCTTAAAATAATTCCCTTGTCAATTTCTTTTTTGTAAGTTTTTAGGGAAGATCAGTGAGTTTCATCTTATCCCATGGATTTAGAATAACTTTCTTGTTGATTCCTATTTTGACAAGTTTTGAGAAAAATCCATGAACTCATATAGTTTCGTAGACTTAGAATAATTTTCGTTATCAATTCCTTTTTTGACAAGTTTTAGAGAAATCTGTAAGCTCGTCTAGTTTCATGAACTTAAAATAATTTTTCTTGTCAATTCATTTTTTGACAAGTTTTAGAAAAATTCGTGATCTCATTCAGTATCATTGACTTAAAATAATTTTTCTGTCAGTTTCAATTTTTCGACCAATTCTAAGGAAGATCTATGGCTCATTCAGTCTTGTGAACTTAAAAAATTCTTGAAAAGTTATCTTATTTTTAACATATTACAACCTTTTAGAACTACTCAAAATATGACTTTTTTTTTTACAAAAGATTTTAAACTTAAATTTTTTACGAGTTCTCGTCTCGTTAGGATGTAAGCACTTATAAAAGATACGCTAATATCACTAGTCTTCGAGCATGTTTCTCTTTAAAAAGATATAATTCATTTCCTAATGCAAAAATCTAATAAGAAACTTTGTAATTTAGGAAGTTTTTCTTCCCCGAACAACAAGTTATAATTTTAACATCAGAAGAAAATTTAACATACTTCTAACAAATTTTCAAACGCACGTTCAATCGACTTCATCAAATACTTACTAAAATGTCAAGTATTTTAGTAGGTATACCCTACTCTTACTTTGCTCACTCTTCATTCATTGTAGATTAGTCATATGATTTTTCCACAAACAGTTTAGATATAACATTTTGTAAAAGAAAAATGACACAATTGAATTTATATTTTAAGCTAGTAATCAGTCAAGACTCAAAAGAAGTTATTGCATGTTTAAGGATAGATTTCTTCTTTTTTAAAAGGATGCAATCATTGAATTTTTATTTTTATATTTGCTCCATGAACGTTACACAGGAATTCAACAACATTTTTTGATGGAAATAAAAGGAAAACATACGACTTCCTTCATTTGAAAGCCAGAGAACACAGGAAAGGAGTAAAAAGTAGCGAGGCTGACACAGAAAAAAAAAAAAAACTTTCCACATGCCCAAACAAAATAGATAAGAAATTATTTTATTTTTTTGTAGATGCCAATTTTATCATTACATTCAACATAACTCAACTTCAGCGACAAGAATTATCATTATTATCAACAGAGGAATAAATTGGTTGTGCTGAAACAACGTTGTCGAAAAAAAAAATCGTTAACTTTTTTTTACTGTTAAAAATAAAAAACATATATTATTTCTAACTTATATAATAATTTTTATTTATTTTTATACTATTTTTTTATAAATTAATTTCTAAAAATTTGTCCAAAATGAGCTTAAATAAATAAAAACTTTTCTTTATTACTTGTTACTTTTTACTCTCAATTCAAACAACTAAGAAATATTTTTTCTTAACTCTTAACTTATTTTCACTATACTTCTTTCCTCTGCGTTTCTATCTTCGTCCAAATATAACGTCAGAGTGATTATGATTATATTTTTTATGCAAGAAAAATTCTCCTGAGTGCAGGTCTCTGTCAAGTGGTAGTAATTAGAAAGTCAAAAACGCTATCAACTTCATTTGAATTTGGATCGAAAAATGACAAACGAATTTTGTTAATTTTTAATTTTAAATTGATTAATATGGATGTTGGTTTGAATTGCATTAAACCGTTTGAACATTTTTATTGGAGAAGTTAAAGAGGTAAGAAGATTATTTATTTGTATTGTTTTATTTTATTCAATAAAAAATTTATAAATGACAATAAATTTAAAATTATATTTCTTTAATATTTAAGATAATAACTAACTTGAGATAAATTTAAATATGAGAATTTGTAATTATTTTAAAAAATTATAATTATTAAGTTTTATATTATGGTCCAGTTAATAATGAGTTATATATTTATTTATTATTTTATATTTACCAATTATGTCAATTACTAATTTTATCAAGTATTTTTAGATTAATTATAGCTATTTTGTCAACTTTCAAGTATAGCTGACAAGGTATTTTAACTAGTTAGTTTATAGCTAATTTGATTAGCTTTTAAAATTAATTTATCAAAATAAATTTATTTGATAAGTAAACTTATCTCACTAATTTATAATATTTTTTCAAATACTACTTGAAGTATAACTTATTATAATTTGTTTCACTTTTATTCTTATTATTTTAATAATTTTTTCTTTTATCACAACAATATTATTAAATTATTGTAACATACTACATTAAATTTTAGAGATATGTTAACTTCATTGTAGTACATTAAAGATGTGTTATGAACATAATGACACAAGTTTGTACTCAAAACTACGTATAGAAACACCATTTTAGATTGTACGATGATTTAAATCTTAATATATTATTCTTTAAACCAGATTATTGACTTAAGTACCTACCGTGTACTTGTCCACTAGAGCAATAACTTAAACACAACGCAAGAGCTTACTTTACTATTTTATCGAAAACGTCGTATTATTTTCTCTAAAAAACATAAATTTAGTATTAAAATCTTTTGATTCAGTTAATAATATTTATGAATTTTTAACTCACAAGACGTAATAATAATACAGTAAAAATATAAAACAATAAAGAGAAAAAAATCAAAACAGAGTAGACTCAAAAAATATTTACCGCCCACATTTTATTTTACCGATATAAATATATAAATAGTTTTTTATTATTTTATTTTATATCATATTTATTTAGTAACAATTTTGATATTTTAGATGAAGATTTAATAAAAGTATAGGAAAAAATATAAAATAAAAATTTAAGGTAAAACATAATTATTTAAAAACTATTTTTTATTTTTTATGCCTAAACTATATGTGTTATTTATTAAAATATTTATATTTAAGGAGAGTAAGATTATTATGAATAATAAAATTATTTTTTTAAATATTTACATAACGAGATGCATTTATTTAGATTTAAATTTAAAATTATAGAATAATTAACTTAAATAATTTACATATTAAGTGATATAAATTTTTAATACATATTCGATGATATGTATTAAAAATATTTTAAAAATAAATATTTATTTAAAAATATATATTTGATATTGTTGATGTATTAAATTTTGTAATAATGAGTTATTTTTAATAAAGAGTAATTATATATAAATTTTTATTATACATGTTTAGACACATATTAAAAAATTAAATAAAAATTTTAAAAACTAAAATAAACTCTAATTTAGTTTAGAAAAAAGTTAAACTCGATTTAAATTTAGGAGAAGAAAACTAAAATTTATCGTGTAACAAATGTCTTCGGGTGAGTGGGACCCCCCTTCAAATCTGTGACAGAGACGGCAGTTTCATTTCTGCTGCTTCTTGTCTTGGTCTTGGGTCTTTGCTTATTTGAACTCCTCTTTCTTCCACACACACACTCTTTTCGCTCTCTAGTCTACTCAATATTTTTTATTTTTTACTTTCTTGTTTTTCTCTTGAACAACAAATATATATTTTTTACTTGCTGCTGAGGAGACTAGGAATTTAATATTTAATATACTTTAAAGCTGGAAGCTCTGTATTCTTGTGGTTGTGTGAATTGTCAAGCTAAGCTTAGTCCCCTCTTTCACACCTTTCAATCTCAAAACCATGGAGGAAGAATCTAGGGTTTGACACCAATCAAGGTCCGTGCTTTGGAGCTTTTACTATTATTTCTTTCACTGGAATTTGGGTCCCATTTCTCTTCAAAAGATATGTTCATTGGAAGCCACTCCCAAACCCAGACCCACTTGATTCTCTTAGCTAGGTTTTCAAAAATTATCCCTTTCATGAGCTGAAATTTTGAAACTTGAATCACAAATCATCTTTTGTTTGGTGAAAAATGGGTTTCTCTCTATCTGGGTCTTTTTATCCTAATCTGCCACATGTGACCAAATGTGTAATAGATTTTATGGATAAATGACACTTTTGTTAGTGTTCTGGTGTGTTTAGCTTAG
Organism: Abrus precatorius; assembly: GCF_003935025.1. Classification (NCBI taxonomy): domain Eukaryota; kingdom Viridiplantae; phylum Streptophyta; class Magnoliopsida; order Fabales; family Fabaceae; genus Abrus; species Abrus precatorius. The sequence goes on along the minus strand of NW_020874373.1, from coordinate 8,291,511 downwards.
GTTTGTGTCTCTCTGTGAGTTGAGGAATTGGTTTGTTGTTCTTGTCTTTATTTTTTTCAGATAGTTAGAGAGGCTAATATGGAGGAAGTTGAAGAAGCTAATAGAGCAGCTGTTGAGAGCTGTCATAGAGTTCTAACTATGTTGTCTCAGCCCCAAGATCAAGTTCAGTATAGGAATTTAAAGGTGGAAACAGGGGAGGCTGTATTGAGGTTCAGGAAAGTTGTTTCCTTGTTAGGTAGTGGTTTGGGTCATGCAAGAGTTAGGAAGCAAAAAAAACTTCAAATTCCTTTCTCTCAAAGTATCCTTTTGGACAACCCAAATTGCAAAACCGACCATTTGCATTTTCCTCAAACAAATTTTACTGACAATTCAGTTCAGGAATTGGGTCCAACAGTTAGAAATTCACTCTGTCTGGGAAACCCTTCTTTGGAATTGAGCTCCAATGGGAAAAGTCCTCTTCACCTTACCCAACAACCGTCATCAACACACTACCACATCCTTCAGCAGCAACAACAGAGGTTGTTGTTGCAGCAGCAGCAGCAGCAACAACAAATGAAACATCAAGCGGAAATGATGTTCCGAAGGAACAGTAGTGTCATAAATTTGAATTTCGATAGCTCTAGCTGCACGCCGTCAATGTCATCTACTAGGTCTTTCATTTCTTCCTTAAGCATAGATGGTAGCGTGGCTAACATGGATGGAAGTGCCTTCCATTTAATAGGAGCAGCACACTCTGATCAGAATTCACAGCAGCAGCACAAGAGAAAGTGTTCTGCCAGAGGTGAGGAGGGTAGTGTCAAGTGTGGGAGCAGTGCTAGATGCCATTGCTCAAAGAAGAGGTTAGATTCCCTTATTCACCTGTCTTTTATGTTCTTGTATTGCAGTCTCCTACATTAATCAATAATCATTACTTCCAGTTATCTCAATGAATGGGTTAAAAATTATATGTGCTAATTAATTTTTCATCCTCAACAGGAAACATAGAGTGAAAAGATCAATTAAAGTGCCTGCTATCAGCAACAAACTCGCAGATATCCCTCCTGATGATTATTCATGGAGGAAGTACGGGCAGAAACCAATCAAGGGATCACCTCACCCTAGGTATGCCAAGTTCCACTTTCTGATATTTGGCTGAATTAAGTGGTGCCTGAGTACAACCATGCTGTAATAATTTGGAAAGTTTCTGCATTCTTTGGCTAATTTTGATTAAGGTGCAGGTTGGTTTACTTTTATGACTTAAATCAATTCTTTCTACCAATAAAAGTAACCATGATGTACCTGCATAATTTTTTTGGTGCACGATGGTGGTGGTTGTGCTTCTGTTGGAGTTGCCATTGTGTAGTTTGTAAGGTTCTCTAGATTTTCTTTTGTAATGTTCACTAGTTTCTCTTTATCTTTTAAAACAGATTGTGTGTTCACAGTTCTAGCTGGTGGTTTGCTGTAGATTAATTACAAGAATTTTTCTTGGCTCTTCTGTAGTTCTGTTTATGAGAAGTAAAAACATGAATGAGAAATTAATATCTGCTGTTTTGCAAGCGTCGTCATACACACCTTCCAACCAAGATAAATGGTGAAGGAAGGTGGACAATCACAAAAGACTAATCATTCAACATGTCATCAACTAGGATTCCTTAATTTGATGTGCACATATTTAGTCTAATCTTTGAATTTGAAATATAGGTTTTATATTTGAGGAATTTACCTCTAATTCCTATTTTCTCAGGGGATACTATAAGTGCAGCAGCATGAGAGGGTGCCCTGCTAGGAAGCACGTAGAGAGGTGCTTGGAAGAGCCTTCCATGCTAATTGTTACTTATGAAGGCGACCACAACCATCCCAAGTTACCAGCACAATCTTCAAATGCATGAACTACATGAAGAGCTTAACCAAAACCTCTGATTGGCTTGAGATAATGCTGTACATATCTTAAGTGGTGCAATTCGGGGTTTTCTTGGGGAAGGTTTTAGGCATTTGGTAGGTTAGTTGGCTAATGAGCCATTTAGTTATAGAGCAGGGGATGAGAAGCGGTGATAAAATGAACAAATCTGTAAAATTGGTAGTTTCCATTCGTATGAACTCATTGTCTTTCTTAAGTTTGTTGTAAACATTTTAGGTTTTTTCTAAATGAATGAAAATGCCTTCAAAAATGGTTTCTGTTTGTTGGTTGAAGGAGCTTAGACAACGCACTTGGTCTTAAAGGCTCGTGTATCATGCTTAAAAATCATATCTCTGATCTTAAAAGCTTGTTAGAAAGTAGTTTTATATGGATTTCATTTTGAAACCTTAGTCTATTTTCTTTTAGTAAAACCTACTTGAAATTTATTTAACAAAAATATAATGAAAAAGTGTGTTACTTGTATCTATCATTCTAACAAAAATGGTTTTGTGGTGGTTACTACAGTTGAGGCCAAATTAAGAAAGAAATAGCATGGCCCACGCTGGATGTTGTGATAATAAATATGTAACAACCGTTATGTCGTTTTGTGTGATCTATTTTGTAAGTTGAATATGATTTGGAGCATGAAGCTACGGACTTTCCTGATTGAGGAGCTCGGCAATTGATAGATGTAATAATTAAACAGTGTTTTGAACGATATTCACAACGTTTCTTGATTTGCATATGCGCCATGGAAAGCTTCGTTCAATTTGTTGTTTCTCATTATGGAAGTGTCTCTTTGTTTTGTATAGGTTACTCAACACAACATGTGAGCTACCAAAGGGACCAATATGGGCAATCATACTCCATCCAAGTTTTCCTGGGTCCAATACCAACCTCTCTCAATCGTGTCTTTTCCCACCTTTCCGTGAAATAATAATAACAATTATAATATGATATTTTTGTAATTGTTATTGAAAATGGGAAGTAAGAAGGAAAACAAAAACTCAAAGAAAGCATGTTCCAAAGGGAAAATATACTTAATTTTGAGTATATGTTTAGATATCTTTTAAAGTTTAGACAGTTCCTTTCTCATGGGCTAAGTTTTGAAAATGAGTTAGATCTAATTTTTTTAATATGATATTAAACTCTATTTATTTAGTTTTAATATTAGATCACCCACAAATATTCAATATGAGAAAGTGTGTTAAAATATCTCACATTAATTTAAAATGAGAAAAATATCCATTTTATTTTGATTTTGTAATAGGGCACATGAAGAAGATATTAATTTGTTAAAAGGCCTATTTGGATGCATGCATATATCGATTCCTCATAAGGCTAAAAAAAATTCAATGTCACTAACCGTAGTAGCAATGCATGCACAAACAAATATCAACAAGAAATCTTAGCTCGTAAAGTACTTCGATTTCAATGACTGCTCAAACAAATAGGCACCAAGTCTCTTAAATATCAACCATAAATTTTATCTCGTAAAGTACTCTATTTTCATTGAACCCTCAAGCAAACATGCTCTAAGTCTCTCACCAGTTATCAATTTAGTCCTTTTGAAAGTAGAAGTGGAATGTCGCCTAACATTTTATAGTTTATATTGATATCCTAAGCAAGTGTTTGGATGGGCTAAGCTGCTAATGTGATTTAGGTAAAATCATTTTAAAAAGGGCATACCATAAAAATCACACGATCTAATTTATTAAAAACTACATAATAAACTAAATATTGTAATTTTTTATAAGATTTTATTATTTATTGATTTCACATGTTAAAAGAATCTTCGGTTAAATATTCCTAGTTGGCCACTTTAAGGTAGTATTAGTTTTGCTCCAGCAAGGTTGTTTGAGTAAAACAAATAAAAAAATTATTTTATTTGAGTTGATTTTATTTTTCAGAAGTTTGTGAACATAAATTACTTTGCTTTCATGTAAAATCAAGTCTGCAAAAGCTTATTCGAATACAGTAGCAACTTAAGCTAACTCTTGGCGAGTGTAATAATTATCCATAATTTTTAACTACAGCGGAAGTGCAATGGATCTGTGTCCACTGATTCAAAATTGGATTTGCTTTAGGAAGAAGAAAAATTAAACTAATATCCGTCATGGATGTCTTGTAACCTAGGATGAATTACTGTAGTCTTATGGTTCAATGAATTGATTTAATGGATGCTATGTTTTCTTAATCTTTTGGTACACTATTAGATTATTTTTTTTCTAAAAACAAAACCCATTTCTTTCTTTGAGTATTTTTATTAACCTTTTGTTATTCCTATGAGCAAAAGGTCCCAAAACTTGATGGGCTTTTTTGTTTCGGCTGAACAAAATTAAAAGGCTTGAAATATTGAAATGTGGGCCACTACGGTCCAGTGCTTGGTTTTTGAATAATGGGCACTGCCGGTGAATGAAGATGTGGTTGGTTCCATTAACTGGGTTGAGCCCATTGGGTTGGGGTTTTGCACTTTAACTAGCTTGTCTTATCTTCTCTAGTCTGTATACCGTAGTTGTGTCTGTCCACAAGACACAAGCCTTGCCCAAAGCCACAGGCTAACTTTGGATACAGCCATATTGGAGTTCAGAAAGGATTGGACCCACCAGAAAAGAAATAAAAAAGGGATTGGAGGTAATTTTTTATTTTCAAATTTTAAAACGCCAACTTATTCAATAATAGATAAACAAAGAAAAATAAAATATTATGTCATGAACAAATAAATATACAAAATATTAGAGATAAAATGATAAATATGTTATAAAATATCAAATAAATAAATAAAATAAAAAGGCATGTTACCATTATTTTAAGCTTATTGAGTTCACAAGTGAGATTATGAATTAGACCATGTATGCTTCAAGAATGTAAAAATATATTAGTTTGATATATGTTATTGTAGAACTCATGACTCTTACTATATATTGTGATTTTTGTATTTTTGATCAGGTACTCTCCTTTTTAACCCCTTTAACGAAAGCTGATTCTCTAGGTGTGGGGTATCTTAGATTTGTTTCCTAGATTGATTGTGATTTTTTAAACTTTTAAACTGTGTTGAATATAAAAAAAAGAAGACATGTTCACTTTATCTTTTATTTTCATTTTTATTAAAAATGGAATAAAACAAACATATTTGATTAAATATTTTTATTTATAAATTCAATAATTAAATACATTCCTTTTTTTTTAAAGGCGGCATTTTTAAAATTTTCATTACTTCGTTACATTATTTTTATCTCTATTTTCACCCCTTTTATAGTATTTTTGTAATTATTACAGAAGAGTAAATAAAAATTCAAGGATAAAATGTCCTAATTCATATTTTGTTTGTTTTTAAACATGGCCCTTGCAAGCTGATGCCAAGAGGAAACTTCGTGTGACGGTTCCTTGTAAGCAATGGGAAGCTGGCGAAAGACGTTTGCAAAGAGTGATTCTCAACCTTGCAAGTGCTCAATCTGCAAGTAATGCCGAAAGAGAACCAATCTTTTTTCACACAGTGAAGCTTCTTTCAGCCTGACCCTTGCAAGCTCATGCACAAATGCATTGGTTCATAGAAACTTTGGCACTCAGTATCATAGTCGGAAGAATATTAGAGATAATGGTCAGGGAAAAAATTATAAAAATATATATACGAACTTATTTTCAAATTATGAAAAATATTTTTGAATAAAAATTAAAAATATTTTACCAAATCAATTGGTTTTCATTTTTATTCCTCTTTCCTCGCGCATGTTTTTGTATATCTCTGAAAAAAGTTATTTTCATTATTTTTTAATAATTTTTTTAAAATAAAAATAGAATGAAAATAAAGTGAAATTCTTACAATTAAATAAAAAAACATTTTCTCTGATCATTTTCTGACATCTTCTCTATCACACCGATCCTACTTCACTAGACTTTGTTGCAATGTGGGTCAGTGTGTTAGCTCGCAGATATGCTTAGAAGACAAAATTGGCAAAGGAAGGCTCGAGATAAGAACGAAACTCAAAGGAGAGTGATAAAAATTAATATATTTATTATTTCTAGATATATTTATTTGATAGTTTAAAGTTAATATGTTAATTATTTACCTTTAATGTGTTATATATCATCCATTAATGATATGACAACTTATGAATAATTTATTGATCATTTATTCTATAGTATATTGTCTTTCCACCGTATATTTAAACCTTTAAATTTATTTTAAATATTAATTTTTCAACAATAATTTTACAAAATCAACTTGAACATATATGAATTTATATAAAAACATCATGACTAATCGTGTAATCAGTTTGAATTATTCTTTCTTGTTGAAGGTTGTGATAATTCTTAGTACATGTTATAAATGTAAATATCACTGCCAAAAATGTTATTTTTAGATCAACTGAAAAACATATTTAGTAAAAATTAATATTTTTAAAATATTTGCAAAACTAAAATAAATGATAGAAGAAAGAAATAAAAGTAGGAATAAAATCACTAAATAAAAAATGTAATAAGTTTTAATATATATATCCATATAGAAGTTGTATATATTCTTAACCCTATCTTAAAGCGAAATAATATAAAAATTATATAAGAGTAAATCAACATCTGAAAAGAAATTTGAAGATTATAAATACGAGTTTTTTAATTTGTGCAACTTTGTACGGCAAAAACTAAAAAAATGTATCACTTAATTAATAAGAAAAAAAATAATTTTTTAAAACAAATTATAATAAAATAATTAATAAAAATAACTACAGGTTAGAAAATTCATTGTGAATAAACATGAAAATATTATATTCCTAAAATCACATTCTGAAGACGTACAAGATAAGATCAACGAGTTCAACTCACCGAGACAGGGCAACTGCAAGTGCAACAGTATAGGGTTTGTAGAGACCAGCAGCAGTAAAAAAGGAAAGAGACGCGGCCACGACACGTGGGCGCCGCACCGCCTACATTTAAACATACCATCACTTTCCTTATACTTTTTTTGAAAATTATCATCTCACACCCATCAAATAATATTAGAAGAAAATAAATAAATAAATAATTATATTAACATAATTTTAGAAAAAAAACTGAAAATAATAATTTTTTACTAGAATTTTATTAAATTAAAATGTTTTTTTATTATATGTTTTGACAAAAAAAAAAAGTGCTTTTAATTTTTTAAATAGACACCTGCTATCATTTGCCTTTCTGAAATTTGAACCCATCCTTGCCCTTGTTTATAACGTGGTTGGTACTTACAATCTATGAAAAAACACCGATCCTGTTTCACTGATTTTACTGCCACTACCATAGTCAAACATTACTCAGATCACTGAATCAGTCTTCAAATTTAAACCGCATTTAATCCCCACAGCCCAGTGAAACAGCGTAACTTGGTGACTTTCAAGCTGAATCAGAGAATGTCCTAACATGGTTCTTAATCATTTAAAAATAAACTTGATGGATTTCTCATTTACCCAAGAAGATCCAAATCCAAAAGCCATTAAACCTCAAAATGTTGCCATAGACTTAAGATAATGAGCAAAAACAAAAAAAGAACACTTCAGATATCACAATTCATCATTTGCATAAGCTAAGATTGCATATACAACTGTACGTATTAACATAAATTCCTATTGAGAATCCAAGGAAGCAACACACGACAAACAAACGGTTAATGGAAGTTAAATATATGACTGTGCTGGCTTCCATCGCAGTCATCAAAATGCTGCTCCAAACCCATATAAACTACACTGTACATTGCAACAAGGCTCAAGTACCATCCAAAATTCAAAAAACGAAAAAAAAAAAGAAAAAATAAAAACTGTAAGCCCCCGTCGACGGGGGATGACATTCTCCGGCGGCCCCTTCAGAAGAGCGGAGCCGGCTGGTTAAGGTCGAACAAAAACGGCTTCTTCCTCTCTTTCTTCACCATGTCATCCTCTTTGCTCACTACAATATTCTCCAACTTGTAACCTTTGTACTCAGACCTCACCGGCGGGCCGGAAGCTACATCCGTTGTGAAGTACAGAGGAGGGGCCCAAAACTCGAGCGGCCTGGCAAGTTGGTCTTGAGCTTGGGCAGGAGGGAGATGAAGTGGTGGAGAAACGACGTAGGCGAAGTTGGTCTTGGCCTTGGGCCCACGGAGCGTTCTGGCAGCGGTGTCGTAGGCCCTAGCGGCCTCCTCGGCGGTGTCGAATGTGCCAAGCCACTTTCGGGTTTTTTTCCAGGGATCGCGGATCTCGGCGGCAAAGCGGCCCCAGGGACGCTTGCGGACGCCCCTGAAATGGGCCTCTTTGGGCTTGGGCTTTGAGGACGGCGGAGAGTGATCGGGAATTGGAAGAGCGTGGACAGGCATTGGTGATGTGAGTGGGTGAATGGCATTGGCGTGTTGAGGGGTTTGGATATAAATAGGGGTGGGGACAGTCTGCGGTTTCGCCGACAGGGTTGTGCTCTTGTGGCATTATCTTCTGTTTCCTATTTTTAGTTTCACTTTTTTTTTTCTGCCCTTTTTCTTTTGTGGTTCAGTTTTCATGATCTTCTTGCTCTACTTCTTTTTACAGTATTGTTGTATGGAAAATCATTTAAAATTTTTATAAATTTCTATGATCTCTTGTTTCGTCTCTAAATATGTATTATTTATTATGCATCACTTACATTAAACAAAATTGTTTAACTTCATTTATTGTTTTAAATTAAATTACAATAATATAATTATATTAAGCTTATTTTAATATAATGACGATTTTCTAAAGTAATTTATTTAAGCTTATTTTATTATGTAGTGTTGATTATATAGCTTATTTTTCACCGTTGCGGATATGTTTAATTAAAAAATTCGTCAGTTTTTTTGCAAAGTAACAATTTTTAAGATCTGTAAACTTTCTTACCACTTTAAATATGAATTCTGATCGTCGGCAGTTCTAATAAAAACTGCAGGATACAGTTTTAGATTTACTTAAGTAAAATTTTTTTACTTAAATAAAATTTGATTTAAGTTAAAATTATTTTTTATCAAAATTCACTTAAGCGGTTTTTTTAATCTTTTAAATATTTAATGCGCATTTCACTTGCAATTACGCCGAATCTTCTGCCTGATTCAATATTTTCTTCCTTCAACCTAAATTATAGGCTTTTTGTAACTTTTTGGACTTTCTACATTGAAAAAAAAAGACAAAATATACAGCATGTTTCGTTTTCAAACAAAAATTTAATTAGTAACTAGTAAAACTTCTGCTTTTGCATATGTAAACAGCGGGAATTTTGTACATAAGACAAACATTATTTCTTTAATTTTAGTTAAAAGCTAATAATCGCCTTGTTCATTGAATTCAAATCTGAAGAATAACAGTATGCATTATACGGAACTAATAAATTTTGTGTATCCAAGACAATACAAAAACAAATTTTAATAAAAACATTTTAAAATTTGTAATCTAAAGGGAAAAAATGAAAAGAGAAGTAGTTTGACAGGGAATAAAACTCTGATAAATTGTCAATGGTGATGTGTTTAAATAAAGGCAGGAAGAGAAGAGTTGGCAGAAGTAGTTGAAAGCAAAAGAGATGGAGGGTGAATGAATGAAGGCAATATGGGCAACACATGATGAAGCAGGTTATGTTTCCATTTGTGTGTCAACAGGAGATGAGAGGGTCAGAATCATTGGGTAAAAGAAGAAGGAGGGTGCTGCAAGTGTAGTTACGTTTTTATCCTCTTTTATTATACATTTTTTCTCAAACATTACAAATTATAAATAAAAAAAGAATTGATTTGATGGAAGAGAGAGGGAGAGGTATGATGAAATGATGAGGTGGGCACGCCCGATATGGAAGGGTCACCGCTGCCATTCTTTATTGCGGTCTTACCAAAACAAAACACTCTTAAATGCTTCACACACACACTTACGCCTAATGCTACGTGGCCTCTTTCTACTGCGTCAAAACTCTAAATTCTCACCCTTTATTGGTAAGAATGGGACGCATTAATTGTGAGCGAAAGTACTCAGACAGAGTTTTTAAGAATAAAAATAATCATTTTGTCAATTTTTTTTTATAATTTAATATAATTAATAATAATATAATATTTATTATATATTTATATTTTAATACAATTAATAAAGTTTCATATAAATTATTTTTTAAAATATTTCAAATAAAAATGTGATGACTGCTTATTAGAATCCAGGTTAGCCTTTAAAATTTGTTTTAATTATTATTTTTTATTTCTTATAAAAATATTAATTAATTATTAATGATTTAATTTTTTTAAATACTATTACTTTTTTTAACGTATTGTCTTACATATATTTTTTAATATTGACAAACATCTACAATAAATCACAAAATCGCATAATATAACTTATAAATTAACAATTTTTATTAATATTTTCACAATTTTAATAAATTTTAAATAATAAATTTGAAAGTATGTTATATGTTTTTAACAATCCTTACAAGCAATTGTTATTTTAACTTTAAATATTTATGGTCTTATGGTCTTTTAATGTAATTAATTCCTTTATTTATACTGGGACCAGGATCCTCTCATGTTGTGGCGAGAACATGAGGCTCATGTCCATATTCGCTTAAGCGAATCATGAATGACTTAAACGAATTTGAGTGAATTTTCGCTTAAGCGGAGGATTTTAGTTTAAGCGACGCAATTTTGGGATCCAAGCTTCAAAGCGAATCCAAGCGAGGTTGACAAATTTCTGCTTAAGCGAAAAAAATAGCTTAAGCGATTCTTGAATCGCTTTACCTCGCCCAAGCGAATGTTGTTAATTTTAAGCAAATTTGGGACAGAGAACCATTAATTTCAGGCTAGTGACTCGCTTAAGCTATTTTTAAATAGCTTAAGCGAAAGTATAATTCGCTTAAAGCGGATGCAAGCAAATTTTAGTAAAATGAAGCCAATCTAAGACAGAGAGCACTGATTCATAGGGCTGTAATTCGCTTAAGCTAATTAGAATCCGCTTAAGTGAATGGTTGTATCGCTTGAGCCCTTTTTGGGAAGTTGCAGCAAATTTAAAATCGCTTAAGCGAAAATAAGGGTTTAAGCGAATTATGCAGAAAAGGCAAAAATTATGCAGAAACTGACAGCATGTGAAAGCAAAATAAAATCTTACAAAATTTGTTATCAAACTCAATTCCACTCATCTAGAATAGTTAAATGTGGCAGCAAAACATGGATAAAGATTCTATTCCATAAAGTTAATGGTACACAAATGTTCACAATAAAGTTTATCCAAAAAGAATTCACTAGTACATAGACAAGTAAAAAACAAAAGAAGCTGAGGATTCCATTCCATTCCAATCAAATATCATCCAGAATTGAATCATTGGTATCATGAAGTTGTTCCTACAAAATAAGAAGAGATATTAGGAACCACCATCAATGATTAGACAATGTAAAGTTAAGGTTAAAATTATTACTCTCAACAAATCTGTAAAACTTAATTGATTAAGTAATGTGTGATGGGGATCATAACATGGGGGTGCCGAACAATGTACTTCAACTGGATCATAAACCACTGGTTGATATTCCTATAACATATTAACACCCATAATATTATATTATATGGTTATAATATGGAAGTTAACTGAATTGTTTTTACTGGTATTCAAAATCATTATATAAAAGAACCTGAGATGTTGATTGATCTAAAATTGAAGTTCTACTCTTCTTTCTCTTTGCTTGTAGCTCAACCCAACTTTTGAAACGTCTACTCCCTTTCCTCTTACTGCTTGGTCGTCGCTTGAATCCCTTTGGTTGTGTACCATCATTATTGGCCATAAATTCTGCATCATCTTTGTCTTTATCCATTAGACTGTTTGTTTGCAACTGAAGTTTTGTGATTTTGCTGATTAAGTTGTTAATACTGTCATCAACTAGCTGACAATATTCTTCTGAACTGGAAACATCAGAGGCTAACCTAATCATTTTACATGCTAGGTTACGGAATCGGCGTGTGGCACTAAGTTTAGAATCTCCTTCTACCTCTGTTCCTTTCACATTGTGAATAATCCCACTACGACCCTGTGTTGTCCATCTCTTAAGTATGTATTTATCAGGGACAACCTTCACATCATTGACTTCAAACACTTTCAATGCATGACAGCAAAGTATGCCAAATGTTTCAAACTTCTTACAAGAGTAATATATAGTGCTTGAGGAAGGTTCAAACGTAACTGTCCATGATCTTTGTTGATGAACTTTAGTAATCACATATTCAATCAGAGGAGGAGTTTCAATCCTTTGGGATATGGTACAAGCTAAGAATTGAGCAAATTGTTGTTGGAATAAGTTAAATATTGTATTTGTGTAAACCTTCGCCATTTGTCTTAAGATTGGTGACACCTCATACTGCAACATAGGTAGCTTATGGCGGGAGTCGTACTCATGCTTCAGCTCATTGTAATGCTTTTCTTCAACAACTCGTTCAAAGTGAGCAAAAAATTGCTTGATGTCAACACCACGTTTCATACATGCCTTGAAATCAGAGTTTAAACTTTCACTTAATTGAATACTTCGCATTCCAAGGGTAAACACATCCTTGAGATAACATGATGCCCATTTCTCCTTGATGGAATAAAGTGAAGTAATCCAAGAATTTTGTTCAACATTGTATTTTGTTATGAACCTTTTCTAAGCCTCCTCAAACTCAATTGAAGAATCAAAGTCATACATGCATTTTTTCAAATCTCTTAAAAAATGGCTTTCTCCTTTCATCAAATTGCCAAGGTGTTTTATGCCATTTTGCATTAAATGCCATGTGCATAATGCATGATGTGTGTGAGGCATTACTTGAAAAATTGCCTTGGTCATTGTTTGATCTTAGTCTGTAAAAATTGTTTGAGGTTGTTTTTGATTGTGCGCTTCTAAAAAGGTCTCAAACAACCACTTAAATGATTTTGCTGTTTCATCATACAACAAGGCTACCTCGAAGATAACAACACTTCGATAATGATTAAAACCTGAAAATAACGCTAGAGGCCTATTAACACGATTGGTGCAATATGTAGTGTCTAGTGATATGACTTCACCAAAACACCCGTAATCAATCACCATTTTTGCATCTGCCCAAAAAACATTTGTGATTTGTTCCTCAGCATCCATTTGGTATGCATGAAAAAATGATGGGTTCTCGATTAACTGTCGTTGTTGAAAGTATTCCATTAAGCAACTGACTTCTCCGTATAACATTCCCCTTTGTCTCTTAGCCTTCAAATAATTTTTTGCGTCTAGAGGAGTATAGCCAACACTAGCTCGATGTCCTGCAAGTGTGCTTATTAGCTGAAATGATGATTTCTGTTGCAATCCTGAGGACTCGGCTAAATCAATTTGATGAGCTTGGACTTCAATTATCTTACGATGCGAAACAAGCATGTGTGTTGTTTCTGGAAGTTGTAATGGATGATTATACTCTTCAACAAACTCATGTACAATATATTTGTTGTTGCTTCCCAAAAATAATGTTATTCTTGCAAGACAATCAGTTCTAGTTTCTGCCCTGTGCTTTGTAACTGTTGCATTTCTTTTATCATCCTTACGACGTCCCTCTTTACAACAAACGTACCGACAAGATGAAATCGCACCATCAACTTTTCGCCTATTATAATATTGTTTCCTCACACCAAATCCTGCTATCCTTCCATATTCACACCAATATTGCCATGCTTCTTCAAGAGTGTTAAACTGTAACCCAACACGTGGCTTCTATGCAACATCTTCGCATTCCATTTCCTTTTTAGCCTAAAAAATTTAAGAACAAACATCATAAACACAAGGTTCCTCAGAAATAAGATGGAAAATGAAAACAAAATGTAAACTACGCGAGTACCTTTATTGGATGTTAATGTTGTCAGTTTCACCCTTGGAGAATTTTTTACGTTGATTGGATCAAACTTGATTTGTTGTGATTTGGAATAAAGATTCATAATATCTTCATCAGCATTGTGCTCATTAGAAGGAACGTGATTTGTGCAATAAATCCATTCTCTTTACCATTTCATGATGTAAGAGAAATTAAGTGAGTTTTTCATAGAAGGTAAGTCTGGATAAACTTTATTTCTTCCTCTTTACGTCACTGCATTTCAATTTGGCGCCAACCTAAAAAGGTTTATTCGCTTAAGCAAATAAATTAGCTTAAGCGAGATTCCACTTAAGCATATTCGCTTAAGCGCCCTTATTTTTGCAGTTATTTTCGCTTAAGCCGTAAAATCGCTTAAGCGAAATTTATTCGCTTAAGCTATTTTTGCGACGATTAAACTTTTAAAACTTTATTCTGTACCTCGTTCTCGTTCTCGTTCACATTGCAGTCTTCCATATTCATCTCAAATTCCTCCTTTCTTCTCGCACCCAAAATCCTAAACTCAAGATCCTTCAATCCACCAACTAAAGTCAGGTACGTTCTTAAGCACATACTAAATGTATGCAATTTGTTCTTCAAATAAAATTTTTCATTTTGGAAGATTCATAAAGATCCTGGTCTGTTATTTTGTGCCATTGTAACTGTTATACATTGAATTTGTTGTTCAATCAGAGCATTTTGTGCCATTTTCTATGAAACTGAGACCATTTTGAGGCATTTTTACTGTTATAGGTTTAATATTTTGTTCACTTTTATTTTTATTCATAAATCTTCAAATAAAATTTTCACTTAAAGCATTTTCTATTTTTATTGTGATAAAAAAGTTCATTTTTTGTTTAGTTCATTCTGACTTTCATTTTGGGTCCATCATGGATCTTTGTGTTGGTTAAATCGCTTAAGCCGTGTTATGTCGCTTAAGCGATTTGTGCCACTGAAGTGAAAATAAGCATGGAACCAGTGCATTTCTCATTCCACCCTATTTTTTTAATTATCAAACCACTATTGTATTTTAAATGTAATTATCATTTTATTTTTAATTTCATATTTTAATTTCAGTATGGCACCTAAGAAGTCAATTCCTCAAAGAAAGAGGCAACGACCTGAGGTTGGGCAAGGTTCACAACAATATCAAGAACCTATAGATGACCAAGAACTAGTACAAACACATACACCAGTCCTATCATGGGATAGATTTAGGTTCAAAACTAGGGCAAAGGCTGAACGGTACCTTCAATTGGAGCAAAGGGAATTACTACCTGAGCGAAAAGTAGTATTAGAAGAAGGACAATATGATGAATTTATGCAAGAAATTGTCAGAAGAAAATGGCAATACTTGGCAAATCTCCCCAACCAAATACATGAAGTCATTGTAAAATAATTTTATGCAAATGCATGGTCGTTGATACCAGACAAGTCAGATAGGAAGTCTTGGGTTCGGAGGCAATCGATTGCTTATAACAGGGAGGCTATTTCTGCACTTTTAGGTAACCCTATGACCTTACCCGAAGGAGAGGTGTGTCAATACCAACAACGTAGAAAGAGATTTTTAGGTTTTGTAGACCAGGAAGTGGCTAAGATCTTATGTATTCCTGGGAAATCCTATGAGACAAATGCTGCTGGAAAGCCAATGAGGTTCAAGAGGCAAAGTTTAAACACTTTGGCACAAATTTGGACATCGTTTCTCTTTGCTAACATAGCCCCTACTACACATACCTCAGATGTTCGCATGCCTCGAGCATATCTTATTTATAGCTTCATGGAGAAGTTAACTGTGGACATAGCGGCAATCATTTCAGATGAAATCCATCAGTTTGTTATGTCCAACACCTCCACTACTGCAGCAGCAACAAAGCCTTTGGGATTTCCTGCTCTTATCACTGCTCTATGTGCTTCACAAGGTGTTAGCATTCCTGACTACTCAAACCAAACAGTTAAATTAAAGAAACCTATAGATTCCCACTTTATCATAAATTATTGCACTAATCCTTTCGAGCACCCTATTCCACCTTCATCTCAGCCGAGCTCATCTGCAGCACCTACAACAAGTGCACCACCAACTGCACCATCCATGCCTGACATCCCATAAACAGATTCTATTCTCATACGCCATTTGACTCACATTGAGCAACAAATCGCAGCAAACAACCGAGTTTACACGCAGTTGAATGAGGCCTTCTACAGGTAAACTTTATTTAATTAATTTCTATTACATACTAATTGAAAATGTTCATTTTGTTTAACATAACCCTCATTTTGTCAATTTCCAGGTTTACACTACACCAACATCATGGAGAGACTTCTGCTTCCCTTGGCCTATACCTGAATCTTTTGCAAATATTGTATCTTGGCCTGGAGATAGCCCAACTTTCCCAACTGACCACCAATTTGTAGAGGATGATATGGCCCAACCAGAGGAGGGAGCTGAAGAAGATATTCAAGGAAATGAACCAGTGGTTGAGGACCAAACACAGGAACAGATGGGAGAGGATGAGGATAACGCTCCAAATAATGACGGACAACATAATGAAGACTTTAGTGAGCACGACTATGTGGCAGACATGATCAATCCACAATTATAAAATCATTTATGGATGTATTTATTTTAAAATATTTCATATGTTCTCACGGAATTCATTTTTTGTATATTTTCACTTTGAACTGCTATCCTTTCGTGAATGTGATGGAATTAAGTATTTATCCATGTTATGTTGGCAGAATCATTTCATATTTTGAAGTCTACATACCAATGATATACCAATGTGATATTTTTTTGGATGATATTTGATTGGAATGGAATGGAATGCCTCAGCTTATTTTGTTATTGACTTGTGTATGTATTAATGAATTGTTTTTTATTATGCATCATTGTGAATAATTGTGTACCATTAATGGAATGGAACGGAATGGACTATTTATCCATGTTTTGCTGCCACATTTAACTGTTTCTGGATGAGTGGAATTGAGTTTGATAACAAATTTTGTAAAATTTTATTTTGCTTTCACATGTTGTCGGTTTCTGCATAATTTTTGCCTTTTATGCATAATTCGCTTAAGCCTTTATTTTCGCTTAAGTGATTTTAAATTCGCTGCAACTTCCAAAAAGGGCTCAAGCGATACAGCCATTCGCTTAAGCGGATTCTAATTAGCTTAAGCGAATTACAGCCCTATGAATCAGTGCTCTCTGTCCCAGATTCGCTTCATTTTACTAAAATTTGCTTGCATCCGCTTTAAGCGAATTACACTTTCGCTTAAGCTATTTAAAATAGCTTAAGCGAGTCACTAGCTTGAAATTAATGGTTCTCTATCCCAAATTCGCTTAAGATTAACAACATTCGCTTGGGCGAGGTAAAGCGATTCAAGAATCGCTTAAGCCGTTTTTTTTTCGCTTAAGCGGGAATTTGTCAACCTCGCTTGGATTCGCTTTGAAGCCTGGATCCCAGAATTGTGTCGCTTAAGCTAAAATCCTCCGCTTAAGCCATTCATGATTCGCTTAAGTGAATCTGGACATGAGCCTCATATTCCCGCCACAACATGAGAGGATCCTGGTCCATTTATACTGAGTGTTAGAAAAAAATTAATGCAAAAAATAATTTACGAAAATTCTTATAAAAGAAATCATGTTAAACTCTTTAAAAGGAGATTATTTAGAATAGTGTATGTTCTAAATTTATATTATATCTTATAAATATTTATAATAATAAATAATTAAATTAGTATTTTATATTTTTTTCTTAATTATTTTCCGAGATAGACAATAAATTTTCACATGTTAAAAAAAATATTTTATCAAAATTAACTTTGGACACGATAGATTATATGTTATTAATTAATATTTTTATAAATTACATACATCATAGATAATTTATATGAGTTAGTAAAACTACCATAAACAATAAAAATTATACATTTTAATATTTAACACAATTATAATTTTAAAAAATTTATAGCATATTTGAATAATCTTATTTTTTATACTTTTAATAATATAAATATTTTATTAATTTTATTAATCTAAATTATTGAAAGTAAGCTTAACATTACAATAAAAAAGGACATTAAAAACAATTTTACATTATTTTAAAGAACAATTCAAAATATTCTAACAATTATTACTATTTAAAGTGGATGGACTTGAACATAAGTTTACGAGTATCACTAAAACGATTTTTATAACTATTTTTTAAAGTATAAATTATAAATATAAATATAAATTTGTTTCTTTTTGAGTTTTTGTTTTTATTATAAAATAAATTTAATTTATTATTATATTTAAACATGAGTTTATAAATCTAAAATTTAAATTTTTTTCATTTGTTAATTTTGTTATTACAAATTAAAACTATTTTTGTTATTTCATTGAAACTTATGTAGGTTGTGTTAATAAAATAGTTCACATATATAAATGAATGAAATATTTATATAAAAAGAATAAATAAATAAAACATAATGAAAAAAGTACATAAATTATGTCAACTTTATTCGTATATAAAAGATGAAGAAAAAGAGATTTATGAAATTATTGTGTGATCCTTTAATAAGTTTATAAGTTATAAACTGTTAAAACTTTTTAAAATAAAAGTGGTCATCACAATCTTCATCAAAATTGACTTTAAAAAATAATTCATATATAATTATTCTTCATAATCACTTTCAAAAGGATACTATATTATTTTATGTCGTACAACTATTTCAAAAAATGTAAAATAACTTAGTGTAACGATTTTAGAGTATAATATTTTTCATTAAAAACAATATTTTTATTATTAATGTTTCTTTCAGTAATAAACATTAATTACTTTTGAATGTTTTAACTCTAATATTTATGTTGATTAAAGTTTTAAAAAGTTGTTATTTTTATGATAAAAAAGGAACATTAAAATATAGTAATTAATGTTAGCTTCAATTTTTACACAAGCAGGTAAATAGAAAAAAAATCATTTTAAAACAAATAAATTGAAACAAATGTTGCATTAAATATGTTTACAAATCCTCTAATTACTAAATTAATAAAATTTATTCACATTTATAAGATAATAAATATATAATTTTTATTTAAGGCTAGTTAGAAAAATACGCAAAAAAATATAGTGAAGTTCAAAATTTTAATATAAATGTTATGTTAATACAAAATTTATAATATATATATATAACAACGAGTCTTTTAAATTTCTTATAATAATAATAATAATTTCTTATTAAAAAAAGCTGAAAGGAGTAAATAAATATCTCTTACAAAAAATTTTAGTTAATGTGAAGGGATGAAAAAGAAAATAAAGAATTTAAAATTTTTATTTAATAAAAAATACTAAATATAATAAGTAGTATTAAAAATACTTTAAATTAATCATAAAGTTATTAGAACTATTGATTTAATTTGAAAACCGTGCCTAATACCAATTGAACGATGTGAAGTTAGCATTTCTTTCGTGAATATTTTTATTTCATTAAACAATGATTAATAATAGATATGTTACAAACGAAAGTTGGTTTAAGTAAAAAAAAAATATTTAGGTTTAAGTTTTTGTGTATGTAAAAAATTTTCAATGTTAAATTTACTCTCCATATCTAAGTACGCGACTCAGGTTAGATCAAATTAAATTAGATGAAAAAAAATTCTTAAAATTATACTTTCATTTAAAAAAATTATTTTTTTAGAGTCAATTCTTACCTTTGTTTTTTTTGTCCAAAAATTCTTACTGTTTGAACCACCAAAAAAATGGTTTACCTTTCAATTTTTATATGATGGATGGTCCATTGTCTGTCCAGTGGCCCATTCCTTACTGCTTTTAATAATACTGTTAAGGATCGCACCCTTCAATTGAGGTTTGAAATTTGAATTAATATAAGGGCTTACTTGAGTAAAGTTTGAAATTGATTTCAGTGGAATATAAAAAATCTAATGCATTTAAACGTATAATGTTATATTTCATGTTAGTTACGTCTACAGTTGTTAATTCTATGTGAAGTATTGAACTCTTTCATCAAACGTATAATTTGAAGCTTAATGCATATAGGTATTAAGCTTCAGATTAACATCTTCACCCTAAAATGCTCCCTTGTCCATATTTTCTATTGTGCTTTGTTTGATAGTATGTATATTAAGCATTACTACATGGTACAAAGTAGTTAAGTACGAATAAGAAATTCATGGGTTTCAATTTTATTGATTGATTGAAAAAAAATCGACAAAAATCACGAGATAATGGTATAACCAAATTTGTTAAATTCTTCTTGTACTGTCAAATTTGTCGTGTATAGATTTAGTTTTACAAGATTTGAGCATACATGGTCTGAATCTAGAATTTAAGGTTTAATTAATTTTGGTCCATTTACTTGATAAAAATAATTATTTAAAGCTTATTTTGACTTTTTTAAAATATTACTTTTTTTACATAATAAATAATACCAATAAATAAGTATGAATATTATAATTATTAATATATAAATTTTTATCAGAAATAGTGATAACAATCCTAAAATAATACTCTAAAAAATATAGGGATCGAGATCTCCTTATGTTTGCGCACAAACATGAAGGTCATGTTACTGTGTTTTTGCATTTTTGTTTAAACGAAAAATAATTCACTTAAACAAAAATACAAAAACACGGAACATAACTCTCATGTAATATAAGAAAATATTTTTTCAAAATATAGATTTAAGTACAAATCTTTTTTCTCTAAATACGAATATGAACATAAATATTATAGTCTTTTTTAATGACAATCAATTATGGAGTTAATATATTAAAAACTATTGAAATTAATTTAAATATAACCATAAATATTAGATGAAAGTCATAAACATAAATAAAAATATATTTAGAATCTAATTTATCATCGATCATACGCTAATAATTTTATTGATATAATCACAACAAAATAGTGAAAGCATTACATATGTCTCATAACATAAAATATGATGCAAATTGAAAAAAAAATCATTAATGATATGTATACCAAGAAAAAAAAATGCTCAATAATTATTTCATTAGTACTCATATAATTATTCCAACGTACACAAGTTAATTAATCAATTAAAAATTACACAAATCTAATGATATATATAAGGACAGACACAAATAGTAACCACACTCATTAATCAGTTGTATCAAATTAAAGACCAAACAATATTAATGTTTTCTTCATAAACATTGTTAAGTCCCTTAGTCAAGGCGACAGTTAGAATTTCCGCAGTAAGAATATGATTGATAAAATTTCTTCATTTCCAACCATTTTTTTAAATAATAGTTGACAAGTGTTTAAGTTGTACAGTGGAAACCAACCAAATTAGATTTCTTATTCAATTAAACCACAGTTGAAATAATTTTCCGTATAAATGCCACGTGTTTTGCAGGACCAGTGAATTATCTGAGATGCTATCTGCATGAATCCCACCCAGCAAGCGACATAGTTCGGAACTCTCTCTTAGGGGTATGCGTAGCTAGATAAACACTTATATAGTAATCCATAAAAGTGAGTATAACGCCCTCCCAAGTTAAAAATTGTCATTTAATATGTATTGCCTCATTCATAGCATTCAGAAACTGTTAAATTTAAACATATAGTGATAATCATACTGTCAAAGTATTACAAATTCAATGATATCGAATGAGAATTTTCAATTCTTTTTTGGTCATGAAGAATTTTCATTTTGAAGCTATGCGAATTCTAAACTGAATAATTGCCCACAAACATGGTTCTTTGTCTGTGTCAAAATACTAGGCCCAGGCACAAGTGTTCCCCATATGAGAAGGCAATGCAGAAGTTTCACTTTTCTTCTTCTTTGTCTTGTTAGAATTAAATGTTTGGTTCGTATACATATAGCATGCATACTATTTCCAATTATGTTGATGCGTTGAAATAATTCACATATACTATTATCTGAAAGAAAATGAAAAGGAATTTTATTTTGAATTAAAAAGTATTTGTGAAAATAACGTTAACAAAGTAATTTTAAACTAAATAAAATATTTACAAAATTTTCCTTTAATTTTTTAATTCTCTTTTATCCAACCATATTTTTAGTTGTCGGCAATTGAATGAAGCAAAGGGTGGAAGAAGGATAGAAAAATTGAAAGCTTTGGTTTGCCTTTGAGCAAGGGAATGGAAACATGGTCCCAATCAGCCAATGACGCATATATAAACCAACCATAATCATGCAAGCAAGATTATAAAACATGAAACACATGCTTTGGCCAAATATTCATAAGGGCCAAAATTCCATTCCACCTAGAGGGGTAAAATAAACTAGAGTCCATTCCCCTTGCAACAAATTTAGTTGCATTCTCGTGATAGTCATTAATACCCCGCTTAAGAGTCAATAGTCAAGACAAATGATACCAACAAGGATATATTTCACCTCATAAATGAATAAAGACAAATGTTAATGAGTATACTGTTTAAAAAATTAAAATATTTTTTATAAAAAATAATAAATATATATCTCTTTCATTTTTTTAATTTTTAATTTTTAATTAATACCCTAAAAGAGAAAATATGCAGGAAACCCCACTTACTACTAAGTGCGTCTGAATGGAAAGTTAAAATAATATATATATATATATATATGCAAGTTTCGGATTCATCAACTACTCTTCTATAAAAAATTCACATCAATCACTTTCAAAACCGGACCAAACATGCCACTAGGTTGTCACTGCTTGACACGTTATCATTAGAAATAATCGAAGGCGGCATAGGAAGTGGAGTGTGTGACGAAACTAAGCATTGAAGGAAAAGAGAGAGGCAGCACGTGGAAAGCGCCAGAGAGCTGCAAGATGTGAACCTTCAGCGGCTAAGCGCAAGTTTACTACTTCTTTTACTCTTATTTTAGCTTCGTTACGTATTTCTACCTATTTTTTATAATAATTGTGTTATTACTTTATAGAAAACCATCAAATAGGTAAGTATAGTCTTGGGACTTTGGAGTTGTGTGGGCCCTGACGTGGAATGAAGTTGATAATTGCAAATGACAAAACTTGAGTATAAAATTGTAATCTTTTAGTACATAAATGCATCAGCTTGGGAAGAAACAAAGGGGGCAAGCATGGATAGAATGGAAGATTTTGAA
Organism: Abrus precatorius; assembly: GCF_003935025.1. Classification (NCBI taxonomy): domain Eukaryota; kingdom Viridiplantae; phylum Streptophyta; class Magnoliopsida; order Fabales; family Fabaceae; genus Abrus; species Abrus precatorius. Next base: position 8,268,732 of record NW_020874373.1, on the reverse strand, counting down.
GCAAATGGGTAGAGTAGAAAGGGTTACTTATACTTCAGTCATGATCCAAATCTATGGAGTCGACGAATGGCCACGGGTATACGCAAAAACCAACGGCAATGAATGATGAGTAGAGGCCAGAGTAGACCGACCAACAACGGCACTGAGTGGCAAGCAGCGACGAGCAATGAGATACTGTGTGAACGACGACTATGAGCAACCTACACCCCAGAAATGGCAACCATTGGTCTATATAAATTAGCAGCCAGCCACAAGGGTTAAAAATAATACTAAAACTAGAATTTTTTTATATTTCTTTATTTCTTGTAAAATTAATTTTTAAAGGTATTGCTTAAAAAATTAATTTTTAAAATAGGTAATTTCGTAAATAAATCAGTCATGATGCAAATCTATGAGGTTGACGAATAGCAACGGCTATACGCAAAAACCATGACAATAAGATAACAATATTTAATTAGAAGTAAAAAATTAATGTCTCTTAATATACCTTTATTTATTTTGTTGTTTTCTATGAATATTAAAGTAATAAATGAATAAATAAACTGTCATTATTATATGATCATTAAATAGTAATAATAATTGATTAGATGATTATTGTTTTAACACAATTAAATTAAATTAAAGAATATATAGGTAATCACAAGAAAAAAGCAAAAATTTTAAATTTATATATATAAAAATTAATTTTGTAAATTTTCTATTTTTTATTTTTATTTTAACTTTTGTAATTAATTTTTTATTTAAATATCTTCATCAATTCTATTGCTTAACATTTAAGAAATATTAATAATATATATTTATGATTATAATTTACACAAGAATAATACGGAGAGAATCTAAAATACTTTATTTTATTATAATTAACGAGTATACTTGTTTATTGATTGAAAATTTTCTTAACAAATTTAAAATTCACAACAAAAACATTAGATGAATGTAAAACTTATATGATTTTAATAGAACATCAAATTCAAATTCATGGACCTTCATCTATATTTCCATTATAATTATATGCTAATAAAATTATTATTATTATTATTAAATATTTTTATGTATCATCTTTCGAGCTAAGTAAGGGGGTCGCTGGCAGAAAGACTATGAATAGCCTTTTTCTTTTCTGGAAGAGGATCGGTGTTGACATATACTATATAACATAGCCTCAGAGTCCCACAAGAAAAAAAGATTTATAGAATCTAGGGACACCAAGACTAGTGATAACGGGAACTCAAACCTTTCACATAAATCCTACACTCGCTAAAGAGGAGGAATCCAAAAAGTCTATTAGAATCCCTCGATCACCGAGTTCATGTATCAACTCTTTTAGCTTAACATTTGATTACAAATTCAAGTCACAATTAATACAGTTGCATTAAATATTTAAATAAAAAGTTTTACTACCTGTTATTATTTTATCCCACTTAAACGAAATTCTATCTTATAGAAGATAAAAACACTACTTGACTGAATAATAGTTGTCGGGGTTCGGTACATATGTTTCCATTGTAAGAAAAACTAAGGTGACCAGACACTAACCTAATACCTACCCAGGACTACATAGAAGAATTATTACCTTGCACTTTACACTAACACAACTAAAAATTTAGAATTGCAATAGAGTAATTTTATCTAAATTCCTACAAATTTATAATTTAAAAAATATGGATAGTTTACACTTGAATCTATAAATTGAATGTTTTAAAAATTATGTTAATATATATATATATTAAAAATGATGAATAATCTTATACTTATTTTTTAAAATAATTAAAATATTTAATGAAATACATTAAATATATCTAATTTATTGCCTTTAACCGCTCGTACACCTAATAAGTATAATCTCAAGTATTTAACGGGATAATCATTTAAATAACATCATACTAAATTTGATAATAAAACAGCATTTCTGCTTACGTGTGGATGTGACGAAGATTTCCCGCCTTTTTTCTTCCTATCCTCTTTTCTCGGGATATCTGCAGTCTAACAGATCATAGGTTGTCTTCGTACAATCTGTAGGAACTATCTATTATCACCTCAAGAATATGCTGCAAGATACAAACCATTCATTCACAAACACAACACACACACACACGGACGCACGCAACAATCCTACAGTGCGTACATCCTCTTGTATTCACTGTTTAAAATCTCTTGGTCTGATGCATGAGACAGAGAGAAAGAACGACTCTCAGCCCTCAATTTTGTCTCCTCCATTCTATGCAAAATGACACAATAGCACATGGAGCCAATTGTAGAGAGCATTATTAAGCTTCCAATCACAGTAGCATAAATAGCAAGCCATCTGGAGTGTGATCCCACCACCACGTATGTGAGAGAAATGAAGGCAATGGAAATAAAAAGGCAAGCCATCCACATGAGCTTGTTAATGACAAAAACAAGCTGTTTCTTTGCCTTTTGTTCAATCACAACTACAGAAGTTTGAACCACCACAACTGCCAGAGAGATGAATAATGCCAGGCTATCAAACACAAAAAATATTAGGAAAGCAGCATTGTTTGATATATTTGCTTGTCCAAGTGAAAACCCCTGTGCTTTTTCTTCAACGTATTGACCAGGGACTGTGAAGATAGCTGCAAAAGCAACAGTGGCAATGAGAACGGCAACAACAGTAGCAGAGGTTATTGCATTGTTCAGGCCACTAATGTGGAGTTTTTTCAACTTCTTTGCAATTTTCTGGACCCTCATGCCAGTCTGACGCGTCTGTTGGAGCTGGGATTGTACATCATGCTTTATGTCACTGACAGTCTGCTTGAGTTGCTTTGAAGCATTTGGAGGTTTCGCTTGGTCAGTGGAATTGGCAGCCCCAGCATCTCTCAAAATGGAGACAAGTTCTGGACTTCCGAATTTTTCTGCAACATCAAGAGGGGTCTCTCCAGCCTTGTTCATGGCATTGATATTGATACCCTCCATTGATAACAAGCAGCGGACATTCTGTAATTAATAACAATGAATTTAGAATAGATATTGAAGTCAAATTGTAGCGGTTAACTAGGAATCAGCTTTATCAAAAAAAATTATAAGTGCAAGCGAATAATCAAACTTTGGCATATTATGTAAGATTCACATTGAAGAAGTAAAAGCAGCTCTTGACATAATGGACAATGATAAAGCGGTTAGCCTTAACAATATGCCTATAGATGTTTGGAAAAGTTTGAAGAGTAGAATTTAGTGAGATTTTGAAATTTACGATTATGTCACGTAAATAAAGAAAGAATACTTTAGTTCTTATATACAAGAATAAGGTTGATATCTAAAATTCTGCATACTATCAAGGGATTAAACTTATGAGTCATATTATGAAGTTGTGAGAAAAGATGATTGAACATAGATTATAGAAAGAAATTGAAATTGCAGAAAATCAATTTAGTTTTATGTCAAGAAGGTCTATAAAAATAGCTATATATCTTTTACAAATGATGATAAAAAAGTGTCTCTACATAAGGTCTATAACAATAGATTGCATGATTTTTAGTTTGATAAAAAAAAGTAAAAAAAACAGAATAGAAGCTTAGATGAAGTTATTAAAAGAGACTTTTTAATTAATCAGATTTCTAAAAATTTAGTTTTAACCAAGTTCAATGGCATTGTGCGATCCATGTAGCCGGATTCACCTAATGGAATAAGGCTTGGTTGTTGTTGATGATGTTGTTTTTCTATTTCATTATACAGTTCATGTTACATAAGATATTGCCTAACAAGCCTTTTATGTTTGATTCAAGCAACCACAAGCAAACTGTACCCTGAAACTAGAATCATGAATTGAACTCCAGAAGCACTTACACTACTGACTGGTGCTTCTTGCAGTGTCAATGTATCAAACACACTTCCAACACTAGCACTTCTTCAAAACCCATACTACACATGAAGAACATTGCTCAACCAACGTCCAATTGAAAAAATAAATACTATCAGCTAGGACAAACACCACATAACTTTGACACAGCCAACACAAAGAAAAATGCTTTAAATGGAAAACAAGAAATAAAAATGTCACTTGATGTCTTTATGAATTTGAGTTGGAGAATTTAAAAAAAAAATGATCAAGGAGTGAATGATCTTAGATAGACTAGATCCTTTCTTTAGTTATACATGAATAGATTGAAAGTGAAAGAAATAGTTCATCTTTTTGCAAAGAGGCAAAGTGCTTAATATCATAGGAAAAATGTAAAGCTTGGCGAGTTGTTTAGAAAAGGTGAATATGTAAGTTTCTGTTCTCAATTTAGATCATTGTTTTCATATTGTCTCTCAGTCTCCTATACTTTGGACATTCCTGTGTTTATGTGTTGGTGTCACGATGCTTAAATCAAGCTAATTGCACTCACTATTAAATTCTATTTTCAAAGAACATATTTTCGAGCAAATTAAATCCCTCTATTTTTAAAATTAAGCACATTTAGTCCCCTATGACTTTTCTTCTACCTAAAACTCCTAAACTCTATTTTTTTTACTCAAAATCTTTACAAATTAAATTGATTAATTTGTCATTTATTCAAAATTAACCAACCAAAGTATCAAATTTCATCCAAATTTTTAAAAAAAAAAATCTCTTTTCAAGTTCTAATCTTACATGTTATCATTTTTTAAAATTTTATCAATTTTTTATTAATTTTTTTACTTTTAAACTTTTAGAATCATTTTATCTTCTAATTCCATTACAAATCCTCTAAAAAGTTGAATAAAAATAAAGAATTCAGGGTTTTAAGTAGTAGAAAATTGATTGGGAACTAAATTTGCAAAATTTTAGAAATATAGGGACTCAATTAGCTCCAAAAAAAAAAAAACCTTGGAGGGCCAAAATTGCACATAACCCAAACTAGAGGAAACAAAAGTGCAATTATTGTCTTTATTTAATGTAAGGCCCCTCAAAAATTAAAATTAGACTTGGGTACCCCCACGTTGAAATTCATGGCTCCAACCTTGTAATTGAGGTCCATACATGAGTCCTAGTACACTATGTGCAAACAAGAAAACAAAATTAACAAGTAAGCCAATGGTCATTTTGCTTAATGGCCAATATGCCACCAAAAACTGTGGCAGTAGCCAAAATGTGGCTTACAGCTGTATTTTCATTTTGTGCACGCAGATTTTTGTGCTTATCTATTTTCTGTTTATTTCTAATCCACAGGTACAAGTATCAGACAGGGATTCACATTCATGGCTAAACAGAAATTAAGCGTTTAAGACTGCCTACATTAGTTTACCAAGGCTAATAATCATTATACAGAATGAATGATAAAAGAATAAAGAAGCACCTGAGTACGGCCCTTCTTTGTGGCAATATGTAATGCAGTATTTCCTTTATTATCCTCTTGACTTAAAACTGCCGGGTCAGGTTTTACCAATTCCAGCAAAATTTCTCCATTTTGCCCTTTCACAGCCATGTGTAGTGCAGTTTGACCTTTCTTATCAGTCCTAAATCCAGTACTTGGATCCTTGTTTAGTAACGCTTTCACAACTTCCAAATGTCCCATTCTGGCGGCAGAGTGAAGAACAGTCTTACCATTATTCCTAGCTATTTTTGCAAGGTTGGAATCTGATTCCAGAAGGAGATTAACCACATCAATATGACCTTGAGTTGCAGCTGTGTGTAAAGCAGTTGAATTGGACAAATCTGTGGTCATGGCCAAGTTGGGAAAGGAGTGCAGTAGTTCTCTCAGCACCTCTGCAAGATTATTTTTTTTCTCAGTCAAAGATATAGCGAGAGACACAAAATAACAGACATACTATTTGTGAAAAATATCTTTGGTACTCCGCGCCTGGCCTTCTCACCCATGGTACTGTATCTTAAACTTAAACAAGACTATCTGAAAGGCAAAGCAGTAAAACCATCGCAGCCAAATATATGATTGTAAAATAATAAACTATAATGTTAACAAGATCTACATTTCAGTTTACTGACAAGATCCATCTTTGGACATTGTTTCTTTAACTAGGAAACAAAAATTTCCCACAACTTTCTGAATTTGACACAAATAAATCAGAAGTTGACACATCTGAATTTCCTGCATACTCAAGCTTTATGGAAAGAGACTGAAAGAACAGTATCGATTTTGGACATCTTAATTAACAAAAATGCAATAAATAAGATACTACACCCACACAATCTTTTTAGGAAGTATTAAGCTCCATCTGTTGACCTAGCAAAAATGTTCACAAAATTCAAAACAAAGAAAAGATAAGAAAATTACAGGGACCTTAGGCCCAAACATAATGACACGTTGTATCTTACCAAGATGGCCCTGCTTTGCAGCAATGTGGAATGGATCATAGCCATTTCTGGCCGCTATAGAAGCAGTTTGCAGGTCCAAGTACCTTAGTATCTCGCTAACAACCAAAGCATGTCCATTCTCTGAAGCGACATAAAGGGAAGTTTCCCCCTCTAGATTCTGCTTTGCCAACAAATCCTTTGATTCGTAACTAGAACAGTTTTGAATTATCTCTTTCACTCTACTCAAGTTCCCTGCTCGAGCTGCTAAATGAATTGGTAAGTCACCACGTTTCCCAGGTGATTCCTTGCTCTTCTTCCTCTCGCTTCCGATGAAGCTGAGCTGCTTCTCCATCACAATGCGAAAACTTTTCTGTTTTTCCATAAATCCTCGAAAACTCTTCTGTTTCTCCATCGTAGATGCCCGAAAACTGCTCTGTTTCTCCATAATCACTTGAAAAGTCTTCCTGTGGTACCAATGAATTCTCTCTCTCCCTATAAACGACAGAAAGAAAAATGTATAGACCATCCAATTTACCACAAATCAAACTTACACAAAAGTATAATATGTTCGTACATATCATACACACTTAAATAATTGATTGAATAAATTAATTAAGTCATCAAGAATTCCAAGACACCAGGAAATAAATCCAAGAGGAAATAATTACTTATCCAATCAATCATCTCCTTCTCCAGCCGCAACTTGGTAATCAGGGATACCTCAAAACTAGAAAGGCGAGCACATTTAACATATACAACATCTGAAATTAATTCATAATACCTTAATGATAAGCTCAATGAAATTGGATAGATAAACAGATCGAAACCCACAGCAAATCTGGCAGCCGGAGACCGAATTTCACAACCTCAAGAAACTGTTTCGAACCTAAAAGGCAAAGGATCACTTAAGACCCATATCAATCTAAAATTTCTTGCAAACATGAAACAATTAAAATTTTGTGAACAAAACCACAGCTGACAGTGCCACCAATACTGCCATCAACAAGCACCGAGTAATTTGCTTTATCCTACGCTAAACACGAAATGGATAATCATCGGTTCATTACCGGCCAAGATGATTTAAATATACGAAGGTTTTGCTATCAAATATGGCAAATCGTACGGTGTATGTTTTATATAAAAACTTTTTTTAATTTAATTGTTAAGAGTTGTCTTTTTTAAGCTTAATTCCTAAGAATTATATTATCTTTTAAAAAACTCGGCTATGCAAGAAGAACATATAATAAAAGAAAAAAATATTTTACGAAAAATATAAAAATAAATTTATCTTAACATTTTAATATAATTTTCAATAAAAAATATTATTTATTTTAATTTCTTAGTAATAACACCCAATAAAATTTAATAAATAATATTTTTAGGTTAAATTAATAGATTTATCAATTAACTAATGATTTTATTTTGATTTTATTTTTTTATTTTTATTCTAATTTTAATCTTTATTTTATAAAAATATTTTAAATATTTTTTTATAAAAACATTAATTTTACTTTAAAAAAATTGTTGTTTATTTTTTCTCTTATTGTAAACTTTCTTTCTTTTGTATTCCTTTTCATTTTTATCCATGTGTCTCAATCCATTTTTTTCTTCTTTTGAACTCTTGACAAAAATTTGTCGTTTATATTTATATCTTTTTTTATTCAAACTTTAATAAAAATATTTTTTTCTTCCTCCAACAAAAGTATAATAAAATATTTTTTAATTTAAAATTTTGAGTCTTTTTAAATCTTTTGTTTAAAATTCTTCTTTTATTAAAGATAATTTACTTTTTTTTTTTAATTTTTTCATTTGGTTTAATTTAAATTCGATCGAGATCATGCACTTAAATATAGTGTGAGTGTATTTCTAAAGATTTTTTGCATACACAGGAACTTGAATTTAAAATCTTACTTAAACAATATCGAGTCACTTGTAATTTGTACCAACTTGCAGACTATTTTTTTAAAAATCCTAATATTTCAATAATAACAAATTTAGATTCATTAGATTAACTATTTATCACACATCTTAAAAAAATAATTATATATATAAACGACTTAATCATTCTCTATCTCTTTTCATAAACACTAATTTGTAATGTAAAATTTATCAATTAAAATAATTAATGTTGTTAAAAAAAATTTACAAAAGTTTTGAAGATAGGTAAAAAGGAAGAAACAAAGAAGTAAGAAAATTTTTGTCAAAATTAAGGAAAGAAATATGTAATAAAACTGTAAATACAAAAATAGAATAAAAAAGAAAGCCAAAAAATTTGCTAAAATATACTTTATTTTCGTCAAAATTTACAAAAAGGAATGAAATAAGAATTAAAGTTTATTTTAATTTTTAGGTTAAAGATTGAAATAAGAAAGGAAAAAAAAGATAAAATTAAAATAAAATAAGAATTAAGAGACTAATCTAATAAATTTAGCCTTTTTTTATATTAAATAATATCATTTATTGCTATTAATACATTAAATATTATGATTTTATAATTTGTTTAATAAGATTATAAAATTTAATTTAAATACTCCTTTTACACTGATATCCAATTATAAATAGACATGTTACCAAGAATCATTAACATTTATAATAATTAATATAAAAAATTATATACATTATGTGGTATTGTTAATTGACAATCTTGTTGCACATATTATATGCAGATCTTATTGTATTCATTTGACACATACAATCATTTCAATTCCTAAAATTACAAGAACATACTAAAATGGCCTATAATAATTTCATAAACTAAATATTTTTATAACTATATGGACCGATTCTTATAATTTTACAAAACTAATTGGATATATTATTCCAATTAAATAAGCTTTTGGGGGAGAAAACTATGATACTTTGTTATTTTTGCTATTTTACAAAATTAACTTTTTTTCACTTAGAGAAAAGAACATAAAACTACATTTTTTTTAAAACTAATCATTATCATATCATTTTTCAAAACATTTAAATTTTATTTTATTTTCTTTTCTTAAAAAGGCACAAACGAGCTTTAAATCGTTAGGTCCGGTTATTCGCACATTTTTACCCAACGTGCTGCCTCGCCACTTCGGTCTGCCTTTCCATATATATTTTGTCTACTTTCTCCTGAAATAGCCACAACATCTCCAAAAGAAAAACAACACGTTAACAAATAGTGTTTGAGAATCGCCCCAGCCAAAATAGTACTCCATAATCATTCTGTTCCAGCAGCAAAATATACTCAGCTACAAGCACAATTACACACTTGTTTCGGCATTGATCAAACAAATTATGCTATATTAACAGCTACCGGCTTCCCCCGACCCATTGAAAATCCTCTTGTGCCATCCGGCATACGAGGCCCGGGTGGCTGCTTGGCAACAACTTGATCAGTTAAAATTGTATTAGTGGAAGGGGGTGTTCCCAAGTGATTCACACGATTATTTTGATGACAATGAACTCGACCCCGTCCCTTACCCCGGCCCCGGCTCCGACCTTTCCTCTGCCCGCTCTCTTTGTCAAAACCATGCTCTTCTCCCTGCCAAGTTAGAACTTCAAAGAATTATGGCCTAAATAAAAAGTTAAGGCATATAACAGCAACAAATACTATTGCTACGTTGTCCTCAAACTAGCAGTCAGAAATTTTCATATTACAATTGAAGACGACATGGACATGTATATGCTGTTAATGATGCAATAAAACACCATTATTCACAACATATCTGTATTTCAACCAAGGCATGTTACCAAAATAACCCAAAGCATATTTTCCTTTTTAAGATCTCAAACATGTTTGAAAGGGTTTTTAAACGGATTCGGATTCTTCCCAGTTGTAGTGAGAACTGGACATCCAGTTCTATTTTCGTTTAAGCAAAAATGAACTAGTTTAAACAAAAATACAGAAAACAAACAATTTTTTTTTATACAAAATTAGTTTAAATGAATTTTTTTATCTTAAGCAAATTTTTGTAGATTCGCTTAAGCGAAATATTCTAATTTAAGTGAATTTTGCATCTTTTCTCTCAATTTTGTCTTCTTCTTTTCATGCCTAACACTCTCTCATTAACCTGCATATTCAACCTTTTTTTTCCTCTCATATTCAATTCCATTCTTCCTCTCACAACTCCCTCTTCCCTCTACCCTATGTTCAACTCCTTTTTTCTCTTTCTTACTCTTACTTAACCTCATACTTATTTCTCCCTCTTTCCTCCATATTCAACTCTCTACCCTCCTCTTCCTTCACCATCATTCCTATACCACCTGCTCTCTTTGTCTCTATTTATCCTCACTCCTCTTTTTTCCTCGTATCCAACCTCCATATCCTTAAATGCACAAAATTTTTTTAAGTAAAAAAAATTGGTTTAAACTAATTTTGCATAAAATTTTTTGCATTTTCTATATTTTTGCTTAAGCGAGTTCATTTTTGCTTATGCAAAAATGGAAAAATGGAACTGAATGTCCAATTCTCGCCACAATGGAGAGAATCTAGATCCTTCTAAAACATAAGGCGGGAACAGTTTCCTAGACACAATCACAAAGACAAGTGCTAGAGCCAATATAAGAAACATAATAATAAACTCTAATATTAATTAGAAAACAATATAAGAAAAGAAACACCTTTGGTACTACATCTACATTTTAATATACTCCTTTTACTAGAAAGACCATGTCATAAAAGAATAATCCTTTAGTTTAAGCCTGACGTTATTGCAACTCAAGCATTCCAATTAACTTGAGATGGATACATGATTCTCATAATTACCAGTTGTCATGCAATAAAATTGTGTTATATATCATGAACAATCAGACAATAAAATAAGCTAGCACTTACCCCATGTTCATGCAGCTGAGTATCAGGAAAGGAAGCATCTTCTAATTGTTTCTCACCTGCCTGCGGCTCTAGGACAGGAGTATAATCCTCCTCACACCCAACTTCAACATCAAGTCCTTTCTTTCCTCGTCCTTGAGCAGTTTTTGACTGGAAATAAAATATCAATAATACATCTAAATCACAAAAATCAATAAATCTAATATTTTTGTTCTTCAAACAAACCAAAAAAGAAGAAAAGCAAGTAGGTCTAACAGCTTTGGAATTGGAAATGCCCCTCAACATTTATGATTATGAGACCATCTGGCCAGATCAGAGGGTTTTTTTTTTTTTCCTTGTCCCGTTCAAGTTTTAAAAAAATCAAAATACATATTTGTTGACAAGGCCATATGAGCTAGAATATTTAATGCCCAACAAATAAATTTCAAATTAGCGTTAGGTTGTATAAACAATGCATTATTGTGGGAACACTTGCATACTGTAATGGAGGGAAGAAAAAATTTAATGTATACCATGCGTCTATGCATTAGGCGAACCCGGAGGCCACTCCGCCAGTTTCCCTCATCATTCAGCTCAGCAACCTGCCAATGTTTCTCAATCTTATCACTACATGGCTGAAAAATGTCATCTAGCTGAAAAGTTACCTGAAATAATTCCTCCGAACTCAGCAAAGTAATGGTACTTACTGCTCTCTCAGCCAGCTCAACAGATTCATATTCAACAAATGCATGCAACTGGAACAAGAATTCAAATAAGATTCATTAAATCACCTCCACATTAATACTCATAAAAGAAAAGAGACAAAAGAATCATATCATTGGCATGCTTCTCCAGCATAAGTTCATGTCCTCCAACTTTAAATTTGTCAACCCAAAAAGGTAGCATGCAACACAGGTGGTCATGTCTATACTTCATAGCATTCAACTACCAGTTGAAATAAGAGTTATAAATCATTGAAATTTTTTAAAAAAAAATTAGACTAGGAATAAATATCTACATTGAGAAAGTCAAAACTGAAGAACAGGCCTGAAATCTAATTATTGATTTGCAGCCAAGCCCAACAGCTTTGTTCTGTGGATGGCCTCAAACAATATTGATAAAGACTTGGAAACCATCCTATGGAGTAGAATTAAATGGTCAATTTCATCATGAGAACTGTAATTCAAGCATATGTTGGATAAAAGCATAATAACTCTAGGATGGAACCTCTAGTACATGAATTCATGAATGCATGAATGTGTACCTTGTTAGATAAAGGCATGCCATCAACTTTTCCTAATCTTGAAGCAGAAGCAGCCCCATTATTGGAGGTTTGAGGTGGACAGGTACGGATAGTCTTCACACTGCCACATGAGACATAAGATGGCTAGAATTCAAAGCTTTACTGAAAATAACAAACTTAAAAAAATAAAGAAAAAAAATCCATGACAAGCATCATTCAATGACAACTACAGTAGTACCTCCCAACAGCAGAGAAAACCTTCATGAGATTTTGATGGCAATGATCCTCAGGTAGGTTTTCAGCTACAACAATGCGAGACTACAAGAAACACAAAAACTGCCAGGTGTGAGGGAGAAGGAAAAAGCACAAATAAGATAGATCATCATTAACAACAATAATACATTGTGAATAAAATATTTTGAAAAGAATACATGGCATGCAAGTATCAAAATATAACTGATCAAAGGGTGTTGCTTGTTTCAAAGAAAATCAAAACCAAATGCAGCATTAAATAAACTGTTTTGCACAACTTAAAGTCAGTCACAAATTGTCGTGAAAAAATTACATGTAGCTCTTCTACATCAGACTCAGTCAGGGGACACTGGCGTTTGATTTTCTTTCCATCTTCACTAACCACCTGGAGAATTCAGCAATGATATATATATATATATATATATATATATTTAAAAGCAATAAGAAAAAAAATTATGAAAGAAATCCAGACAGAGAAAATTAAAAGCTCAACAATAGCATTAGTTTGTGAAGCAAGAAAGTAGACAGACTTACAAGCTTTGATGAGTTCCTCAAAATAGTTGCAAGTTGGGAGTGACTGGTTATGAGGGCCTTTATCTTCTTGAAAGATGCAACAACAGATATAGGCACTAAATAATTTTAGAAAAGCATTAGACATAATATATAATAGTAGATCATATCAAATCTAAAATCATCTATCATCTATCTTACAGAAACAAGAATCAATGTGTCACATTGTTCAATGTGAGATTCTTTTAACATCCATCATCTTGTTCCTCCCTTAAAAAGGAGGAGAGGGATGACATCAAATAGGAAGCAAAATGAAATGTTTGAGCCCATAATAATTTAGTTACACAATAAAAAAGAAGGAAACCAAAAATATTATCTTACCAAAGCCTTCTGGATCTTTGTTGATGAACCTCATCAAATGATCGGTAGTAGCCAAGTTTAAATCACTGAAATAATACTCCACCTACAAATTATTATACGAAAATCCAAACCAAAACCCTAGTCAAGGTGTGATGCATGAATGGTAAAAAAGGTAAAAAGATGCAACTTAGAGAAATATATTATGATAAACATAAATAGATATATGTCACAAAAATAAACTTTTCTATCCATTTCCATCCTCAAATTCCATTTCCCAACATTAAATATGCAAAAGAGTCAACTTCTCAAATACCTCCTGAAATCCATCTTAAAGATGCAAAATTGGGGATTTAAATTTTATGGGTATTGTTAAATAATAGTAGAAAGCTAAGTATTAGATTTTTCACGAGTTCCTTGAAAATACTAACCCTTGTAATTTGGGAATTTAATCTAACTTCCTCATTGCTCCTTGGTGATCACTGTTCTTGGAATTCCCAGAAGTGATTACATTGGTTCTCCTATGAGTAGATGATTTACTAATTACTTGTGGAAACTGTTATATAATTGTTTCTTTTATGGCAGGAATATAATTTTCAAAAAATATGAAATTTTCTTTAATAAACTTTCATCTCCATGACAAAAAGATTATAATTATTTGAGATTATTGGGGAATCATATAACTAACATTTACTTATATTTCCTAATGACTTCATATTTCATGATTATTACTTGTCTTATACTTGCTAAAATGTAATTGCCATGATGGCTTACGCTCCAAAAATGTGATTTTAAGGACTGTTTAATTTATGTGAGTTTATATTCAAGAGAATGACAATTTGAGTAATACTTTGAAAGAAATTGAGAATGGAAATATTCTAGAAGTTGAAAATTTGATTGTTGTTTTCACTTGGACGTTAAGTTGTAAAGTGTTCACCGGGTTCTGTGTTAAGAGTGTTGCTTTGCTACAGCAAAGAGAATAAACAATCTAATTCGCTAGAGGTAGCAACGAGAATAGAAGGTTACGTGCTCATAATATATTCAGATACACTATTGGGTGTAAAGAACCTTTTCGCTCCTTATGAGATCAAAGGGTGAAAGGACCCTAACTATGAGATTATGTTGGGTATGAGGCACAGCCCCTATGACATGGTAGGTGGAGCTTGTACCCCTCCAGCTGGAATTTACAAATTTATACATAGTTCTTCACACGTGAATTGTGACCCATTACAGATCTTGGAATGGAAGAACTTTTCATATTATGATTTGATTAGCTATGAGTTCGATTTCTTCAATTAACTTATTGTTGAGGTTTAAATATACATCTTAATTAAGTATTAATTAAATAAGCTCTTATAACATGAGGACTTAGGACAAATTTTATCATGAAACTTATTAGAATAAAATAAAGAGCATACTTTGATAAGTGATATTAAAAAACTTATTGAAATAAGTTAAAAACTAAAATGAGCCTAAGATGGGTCATAAACTAATTTCAAAAACCCCTCCTCATAAGCTCTTTTAAACACCTTTCAAGTCATGTTAAACTTTTAAAAGCTCATGTGACTGCTTACTTATTTCTCCTTCCTGTTCACTTTGTTTATTATGTCCTCACCAAATTTGCATAACTTACCCTAATATTATTTTTTCTCCAAATTCACAAGTTGTTGAGTAGCAGGTTCCCAAGTTTTGTTGATCCTCCAAGGTGTTACTTATTCTTTTCAGTAGGCTTCCATGGTCAATGAGAGTTGGTATTAAATCAACTCTAATATATTGCAGCTGTAGAGATAGGAGTTATTTCTAATTTGGAGAATAGTATATAAATCCAGATGATTGATAAGTTCCACAAAACTTCCTTCTAGTATTTATAAAGGATACATGCTTACGAAATGTGACTTCTGCATATGGGATTTGTATAAGATTTCAAATGATTTTGAGCAGGTTATGTATAAAGTATGATTTTTCTCAAGTTTCAAGGAAGACTCTAACCCTATTATTACATTGTCATTGCATTCTCAGTATGATGTTATTAAGTGAGTGTTAAAGCCTATGTGCTAGTCACATACTTGATATGGGTCATGACATGAATATATCAAAACTCTAGCTTCTTGCATAATTTAATTGTGAAATTAAACTACCCCAGTAAGTAGATTCAATCAATATCCATAAAAGGGGACAACAACATAGCACTACTCTTGCAATAAAATAAATCAACAGAAAATAAAATGGGAACTAAAAAGCAATAATCAGAGAAAAAGAGCTTTATTGACAGACAGAATAGAAAATGGAAAATGAAATTTCCCCCAAAGGTTCCCCTTCAAAAGGATCTCTGTTCTCTGTCCCAATGATTTCCCCTTCACAAAGGATCTCTCCTTTCACTTATGCAATCAATCAATTTCACATAATACCATCCTCCAATCTGATTTCCCTTATTTATAGCCAATCTCTTCTAAGTAACTAGTCCAACTAATTAATGAACTAATGGATGATTAATAACAGTTCTTATTCACTCTCATTCTACATCATAACAATACCTACCCCCTTGAAATCCCACCTTGCCCTCAAGGTGGAACATGGAAAGTTTCATTGTATAAAAGTTCTTGCTGGTCAACTTTTGACCATGCATCTTTTCCTTGAATCTTGATACACTCCCCATTCTCAGCTGCTTGTTCATCTTCAGTACAGATAAGGACCCACACACTATATTCTGGGCATTTGTGCATGGAACTAAATGATTGGCCACACTTAAAAAATCTCCCTTCTTCCCATCCTCTGACCTACTCCTCATAAGAAAGTTGGCTTGCCCCTTTGTTTCTTGAGGGAACAGCGTGAGTAATGCTGGTCCTTGACATTGATTGAGATGTTGTCTCTCTTCCTCCTTGTACACCCTTATCTAAATGGAGGGATGGGCCCAAAGTTGTCTTGTTCCTATATGACCCTGACAACACTTCCTCTTGAGTTGGGCTTGAAGAATCTACTGGTTTGGGGACCCCCAATAAAGCAATACTCTCTAGAGTGTAGTATATCAAGACCTAGTCATTTGGGTTTGAGGTTGCAAATCCCCCATCCCATGCATAGATAGTCCTCAGCTCTTCTGCAACAGCCAGTGCCAAGTCAATTGCCTGAATCACATCTTTACAGTTGTGGGGTCTTACTCTGCACTTTACCTCCTACTGCAATCCTCCCAAGAAATATCCCAATGATTGTTCCTCCGTCATCTCCATCATTAGAGCAATTAAAACTTCAAACTCCTGAATGTATTTTTCCACTGATGACGATTGCCACAAAGTGCTAAGTTGCTGATACACATTACCCAAGCTTCATCCTCCAAATCTTTGAATCAATGCTGCTGTTGAGTCTTCCCATGTCAAGTCTGGAATTTTTTTTTCCAAAAATTGGAATGAATGCATGGCAATTCCCTCCATGCTAATGAAAGGGAGTTGCACTTTCTCTGGTTTGGCCCTTGCAATCCACCCAAGAGGGTCTTGGCCTACAAAACATGGGAATTCAATCTTTCTTTGCCTATGATTGATCATCCTCACTTCCACCATTAGAGTCACTGATCTCTGCTTTCCCATCAGGTTGCTTGGGCTTCAGTCCAAGGACCCCATTATCTAGCTGTTCGTTATCAGCATTGTCCTCCAGTGATATTCCTTGTTGCTGCAAAAAAGTCCTAGAAGGTCCATGATACATTTTATCTCATCAAGCTCCTTAAGTCAGGTTCCTTCTTCCCAAGTCACTTTCTTAAATATTTCCACTGACTGTTCCAATGCATCCATCCAAGATCCCATTGTGTTCAAGATTTGCAAATCCAGCAGGTTTGACCAATTGATAGGAGCCCAGAGAGAATAAATGAAGACTAGAAAGCAATAATCAAAGCAACATTACTTTATTGAAGAACAGAACAGAAAATGGAGAATAAAATTTCTCCCAAGGATTTCCCCTTTCACTTACACAATCCATCAATTTCACAAAATGTCCTCCCCAATCTAATTTCTCCTACTTATAGCCAATCTCTTTTAAGAAAATAACTAACTGATGACTAACAACTGTCCTTATTCACTCTCATTATACATCCTAACACACCTTCAAAAGCAATAAAATATCCCAACATCCACTAGGCTACAATCATGTGATTCATGTCAGCAATGACCCAGGAAAAATAGGAAAGAAAAAAGTGCAATCCACTACTTGATGTTTACACTACACAGATAAATGAGGACCAATAAACATGGGGGACCTCTCCTCTGTCAAAAATTAGGGTACTAGCGCAACTGATGATCTATTTACTCCATTCTGAGTTACTTCTCTTTCAGTGACATCACTGAGGGTGTGTTTGGGACGGAAGGTTGGGATGAAAGAGAAGAGAGGGGATAAATTATCGTGAAACCTTCAAGCTTCCTAAGCTTGTTTATAATAATTATATGTCTTAATTCAAAACTAAAAACGTTACCCTCTCTTTAATTTCACTCTGAAGGCCTCATTATTGTTATGAAAATGATACAATTCAAAACTACTAACCCTCCTCCTCCACACTCTTGCATCCAAACATTACCTAACTTGATCCCCAGGCCAGTCCATAATCGCCGATGATCCACATAGGAACAGGAATAGAACAAAGTCTATAATCCGAAACTTGTATGAATGTGTTGGCTAATTAAAATATTTTATTTATATTGATATACACGCTGATTACAGATTGTCGATAGGAAATTAGAGGTAATAATACTTTTGTCTACCAAGACAGTTCATAGAACTTTAACAAAGAAAAAAAACTGAAACTATCAATCACCCATTCAGTTTGGAATCACAAGATAAGTATGGAGATTGGCATATTTACTAGGCAACTAGAGTATACCTGATTTAAAATTTTCTGACTAGCTTCATCGGACAGCTTGCTTTTGGAAGAAGGGGTATGATCTGGGTCAACTTGAGACTGCTGCACACCGGAATCAGAGCTAACATAATACTGATGCGAATGATGATGAGACCTGTAGTGAACCGGAACGTGATGCTGGTGGGCAAGATGATGATGATGATGGTGATGATTCTGAACCGGGACGACATGACCCTGAATCGGTATATGGAACGGCGAAGTTGGGGGCGGTGAGTAAACGTGCACCATACCTGAAGCCGGAGGAGGAGGTGGCGGCGGCGGCGGTACTACGAGCCTAGGTTGTTGCAAATCGGTCCGCGGGGTGGGTCGAGTGGGTACAAATTCTGGCGCCTGAGCGTTGAGCCGGCTAAAAGAGACGTTCCTTGAAAGAGATGGATCTGGCTGCGATTGTGCCGTAGACGAAGATGGCAACATATCTGGGGATTCTGAGAGTGACTCTTGATCCATTTTGTTCTTTCTTTTCTTTTCTTTTCTTTTCTTTTCTTGTTTTGGTTTTGTTCGACGATCTAGCTGCTGATGCTGTTTAAGTTACTCTTTTTAAGGGGATAGGAAGTAGAAGTAGTGGGTCTGACTGCAGGTAAGAGAATAAATATAGGGGAAGAGTCGTTAATCGATTTTATTTTTTTCTTTTTTTCTTTAACCCAATCGGTGTCGACGACGACGGAGAACAATTCTCAAAATTTCACGGGGTTCCCCATTGTGAACAATTTATTGTCTATATTGATAGATTCATATATGACTTTTGACTGACAAAGGTGGACGGCCCATCAGCCCTTACCACTGCCCCCAAGGCCCTAATCATCACGGCAGATCTGTTCTAGCATACGAAGGAACTATGGAATTATGCACAATCATAAGCTATGAGATCTTTTTATGGGTTTATAATAAGCTTGATTTTAAGTGGTCATCAAATTTTGGCTAGATAGAGTTGTGAAAGTATTAAATATTGCATGACCTTCCTTTATGAGCCAAGATTTTACTTTTATTTGTGTGTGTTTGTTTATTTAGCATCAGTATGAATTACATATTCAAAGGTTTCATGAGTCATGTATTTTATTTAAATAACTAGTATATTTTATGTTTTACGTATAAACAAGGCATTAGAAGAAATTTAAAAAACAAATTATAATTTAGAAAAGAGGAATTGAAACTCCCAAAAATAATTTTGTCAATTTTATATCATATTAGTATGCTTTTATGGTATGTTAAGATATTGTTGAAATATATTTTATTTTTAATTATTAATTACTATTATTTATTAAGTATAATTATTGTTAGTTAATTACTTTAATAATTTTAATATTATTTTAAGAATAGTTCTTATGAAATAACTATTATAATAACTTTATTATTTTAATAAGAAAATTTTCATTAAATTAATTTATTTTATCACAATAATCAATAAAATAGTTTTTAAAACATATATTGACATTAAATAAAAGAGAATATGATAAAATATATATTAATATTAAAACTAAACTCTTATTTTAACTTCTAAAATTGTTAGTATTAAGTATTTTAGTTTTTAAAATTTTAAAAATATTACATTAATTTTTAATTTTTATATTTATCTATTATTTTAATCTCTCAAATCATGCACATGTCACGTTAAATAATATATAATTGATTAAGCAAGAATAATAACGTTTTATACAATTTGATATATATATTTTGAATATTTTAGTTTAAGTACCTTCAAACATTTTATCTTTTTATTTTTATTTTTTATTATCTTTTTAATATTACTATTTTCAGAAATCATTATTATTGTCTTTCATCAATTACATTTTTTTGGTTATCAGTAATGATGATTTTAACGTTTTTTATTTTAAATTTTTATAATTATTATATTTTTGTATTTTTTTATAATTTTTAAAATCAAAACCTCTCTTAATTATGTAACAAAATTTTTATTGGTGAGTGAAATCTAACACACTAAAGTCTAAAAATTTTCTTCAAAATAGGCTCTTGAAAAACTATGCAAAAGTTAAAAGTTTTTACCTTAGGCTTTAATGAAGTTTTTGATGCTACTACTGTAGGAAAAACCAAGATTTTAGAACTTCAAAATACGCATGGTTGGCTTGGGTTGAATGGAAAAAAATATTGAAAGAAGTTGAGTGTAAAAACTAGGAATATGACTAACCAAATATGCCTTAAGCCGGCGGCTGGAGTCTAATAAACATAGTTTATGCTTCTTAAACTGTTGAATTTGAATAGTAGCAATTAGGAATACATCGTAGTTTAATTGTTGTTTACTATCGTATGGAAAAAGTATAATTCCGAATATGTCCCTGGGTTCAGAGACATCCGCTTCCGGCCGAGATTGGTTCTTCCCGTCTCCGTCGTTCCTGCGTTCCTCTTCTTCGCAATATGGCCGTCGATTTTATTCAAACTCAAAGCCTTACTCTCCTCCGAGCTCCACTCGCATTCGCCATCGCCGCAGAGTTAAATTCCCTCGGACTCCCACTCTCACGAATGACAAACCTCAGATTTCCGACACGAAAAATGTCAAGTCATCTGCGAAGAATAGCTTTATTTGTCTTTCGCAGTTTCATTGCTATTTTGCCCTTGTGGTAGGTACTAGGTTGCTCTTCTCTGTCTGTCTCTCTCTCTCTCTCTAGCTCGCTCACTCGCTCACTGTTTCTTGTTTTATGTCGGCGTGTGTGCAGACGTTGACTCTTGCTTTTTTGTTGCTGCTGCTGCTCCGAAATAGACATCTAGAAAGCCAAGTCAATAAGTTGCAGGCAGGGCGATTCCTATAATATATATTAGATATATGCTCTCTTTCATCTTAAATCCGACTCCCTTTAATTCAACCTCCTTCCTTAACAACTGAACCCAGCTAATTTTTCTTTGTAGGGTGAGATTCTAGGCCTTAATCTCAGGTTACATGCGTGCCATAACTTGGACACCCTGAATGTGACTAATTCCACTGTTCAGGACGCTGATCCTTGGTCACGTGAAAACTTCAAAAGAAATCTAGCTCTTTTTTCCTCGTTCACACTTCTTTTTGTCCCCCTCATTATTTTCAAGTACATAGGCTATGTATCAAAATCAAGATTTTCTGACAATCTATCAGACCAAGTTTCTCTAAACAAGCAAATAGCATATCGGGTCGATGTCTTTTTATCAGTATACCCCTATGCTAAACCCCTTGTGTTGTTAGTTGCAACGCTGTTACTAATATTTCTTGGAGGGTTGGCCCTTTTTGGTGTAACAACCGAGGATTTAGCACATTGCCTCTGGCTATCTTGGACCTACGTTGCTGATTCTGGCAACCATGCCAGCTCCCAAGGCATCGGTTCAAGGGTAGTTGCAGTTTCCATTAGCTTTGGTGGGATGCTTATATTTGCGATGATGCTTGGACTTGTGTCTGATGCAATATCTGAGAAGTTTGACTCACTAAGGAAAGGAAAAAGCGAGGTGGTTGAGCAAAATCATACTTTGATTCTTGGTTGGAGTGATAAATTGGTGAGATTCTCATGTCACCATCTGTTGGATGTCTTGTAACCATCCTTATGAAAGTTTTGATGAACTAATGAATAATTCATGACTAATAACACACAGTTTTTTGTGCGTGTAATAAGAAATTAATAAATAATAAATATATATTGAAAATGATAGCATTTAATGTTATTAGTGCATTAAATTTTGTGATATCTTTTGATTTTCAATAAAAAATTAATATTCTTTGTTATGGAAACACAAACATATATAGAGAGATGTCTAGCGTCCATTAGTAATAAGACCATAATACTTCTTATAAGGCTTGAACAATCCTTTTCCAATGAGTTAGCTTTTGGGAGTAATTAGATGAGGTTTCCTAAGATGGTTGCAGAGTATATTTAATTTGAATGTTAGGTCACTTACAAATGTTCAGTTTTGCAAACTTCACGCACTAGATATCCAATCCTGGGTGTGAAGGAGTGTGTTAAGATGTCCTACATTAATAAATAATATGTCCAGAATATTTGTTACAAGGCTTAGACAATTCTCTTCTTATGAAGCTTTTAAGAGTGAGTTGGACCAAATTTTCATATATATATATATATATATATTGATTGGTGTTTCTATCCCTTGGTTATCTACATAATCAATTGACTTTTTGAAATGCTCATGAATTTCAACCACAAATAGCATGATTGGATGTGCAGGGTTCATTATTAAATCAGCTTGCCATAGCCAATGAGAGTATGGGTGGAGGAACTGTTGCAGTGATGGCTGAGAGAGACAAAGAAGAAATGGAGCTTGACATTGCAAAAATGGAGTTTGATTTCAAAGGAACATCTGTCATATGCAGAAGTGGCAGCCCCTTGATTCTGGCTGATCTGAAAAAGGTGTAGGATCTACTTTAACCTTTATCTTGGAATTGTGATTTTCTGTATGTCTGGTATAATGTATGAATTCTAATGTTAACCTATATTTTCAAGTGTAATAACTGTGCCTATTGATATTTATTTCCCCTTTTTCTGTTGATGTCTGGAAGGAATTACAAGGAGGAAGAGTGTTCCACCTTTGTTTAAGAGAGGCTGTTTGGTTTATTCTAATGAGTTAAATAATTAGACTTGTTTTATTGTTTTGGTAAAAGTTCAGTAGAGCCTTGAGCCATTAATGTATAGAAAACGAGGGAGTGTAAAAACTATAACAGCACTGACATGCTCATCACTTTGGTTGGCTGGCTTTTGGGGCCCAGACAACTGAACCAATTAAGTTGGTCCCTATATTTTCAAGTAATTGGTTTGTTTAGAGTTGCCAGAACTGAACAAAATTAAACTTGCTATTAGGCAGTTAGCCAAATTTGTTAGAACTCACAGATTGCGATTGTAGAAGATGTTAGCTTCATGACCCAATTAGGAAAGTATATTTTAGAAACCAAAGGGCTTAGTAGTCCAGACTTTGTTTGTTTGGTCTTCTTTAGTAAAACTGTTATTGTTAGTAAGCTCCCCTAACTGCAGTAGCAGAGGTAGGATATGACTAGAGGAAGAGAATGTAAGCAAATTATGTTGTTCAGTTAGTTATAGGCTTATAGCAGGAGAGATCAACCTCTCAAATTCCTGTAGACTTATAATGGATGCCATTTTTTCTCTTCTTAGGATCATATTCGATAAAATTCCCTCGCTTTCTTTCTATTAATCTCCACATTCTGAACCAGCATCTATCAGAAGAATACTGATTGGAGAGTTTAATTCTATACTGCACAACCTGATCACAAGTTCTTCTCACACCAAAGTAGCATTTTGAAAACTGTGGATATTGCTTTGGTCATGCCTAATGCTTTATCCAATTACTGCTAGAAGCACTTTTTAATGTTGGGTTCTTTTTTCTTCATTTGTTACAGTATCATTATGGCATAAATGTCCTTGCTTTGAGAACAGTCTTAAGTCTTGTTTACTAGAACTGTGTGATATACAGGTTTCTGTTTCAAAGGCTCGTGCAATAATTGTCCTTGCTGAAGATGGGAATGCTGATCAGGTCTGATTGAGTGATGATCTGCTTCAAGTTTTGTAAGGCTGGATAACCCTTAACTTGCTTTGTGTTTGGTACAGAGTGATGCCCGTGCTTTGAGAACAGTCTTAAGTCTGACTGGCGTTAAAGAAGGATTACGAGGGCACATAGTGGTTGAATTGAGTGATCTAGACAATGAGGTCCTTGTTAAACTTGTCGGTGGTGATCTTGTTGAAACTGTTGTAGCTCATGATGTCATTGGTCGCTTGATGATTCAGTGTGCTCGGCAGCCTGGACTTGCTCAGGTCAACATCTACTACTGTTTCATGATATTAATTTGCGTAATTGGTAATTCATAATGTTATTCGAGTGTAAAATCGTCAACTACTGTTTTCAAGTTAATGATTGACTATAGTATATTACTTATATTATTTTTGGGGCCTTCTTCCTTATCTTCGGATCTTTTTGTAAGATAGGATTGTCTTTATGGCCTCCCTTTGGTGTTCTGTCCATGGTCTCTGAGTTTCTTTCAGAATTTTGGAGTGACTGGAGAGCTGTATTGGGTGGCCTTGTTTCACTTTATTTTCCTTCTGTGCTACAGCTTAGGATGAAATATTGATCTCTGCATCTTCTCTCTAATAAAGTTTATCCTACTATTAAGCTTTTCTATACAACTGATGGGCCTTCTTTGGCAGATTTGGGAAGATATACTTGGATTTGAAAATTGTGAATTCTACATCAAAAGATGGCCACAGTTGGATGGTATGCAATTTGAGGATGTGTTAATCAGCTTTCCTGCTGCAATTCCTTGTGGAATCAAAGTAGCATCACATGGTGGTAAAATTATTTTGAACCCAGATGACTCCTATGTTTTACAAGAAGGTGATGAGATTCTAGTTATTGCAGAGGATGATGATACCTATGCCCCAGCGCCCTTGCCTATGGTGCTTTGTCTCACATAACTTGCTGTTTTTTGTTTTTGCTATTATTGTTTGTTCCATGGTTTGTTCATGGAAAATACAATGCCAAATGCTAATGAAAGATGAAGTTTATTTGAGCAAATTTGGTATGCAATAAGTGCTGGTGAATATCTGTAAATTCTTTTTGTTGTATAACATTGTCTATGGTAGGCTTTAAGCAAGATACAACTGACAATTGTATTAGAATCAATTTATTTAAGGTCTAACAGTGATAATTGTTGTGCCCTGAAAAAGTAGGAAAGCCAAGGAAGTCAAGAACATTTTATTTTGTGGATGAGTTGAGAGGGATTGAATGATATGGTTCCTTGCCCCCTTTAATTGATGATTTCAGGTTTGGAGGGGAAGCTTACCCAAGGATTTTGTTTATCCAAAATCTCCAGAGAGAATACTTTTTTGTGGTTGGAGGCGTGATATGGAGGATATGATCATGGTAATGCTATTAAAAATGTGCTGCTATGGTCCCTGTTTTTCTTTAGATTCAGTTACCATTGTGCATGAAATGGCAAAGGCATCTCCGAGAAAAATTCCTTTTATTTCTGAAACATTAAATTTGACTGCCTGTCTTGTATTAACCCTCCAACTTTCTGCATCATTCTTTATTCTTTGGATCTGAAAGTCATTAGCTCATGTTACATCTACACTTAGCTTGTAACATTTGAAATTTACACTTTCTGTTGTCTTCTCTGAATTATTTGAGGAAATGATGATTTATTTCTTGATTCAAAATAGGTCACAAGATATCAATAATTCTATAAATAGTACAACAATCAGAATTCTAAAGAAGGAAATTGAATCAAATCTATCCTACTAAACTGTACGGTTAAAATCAGAGAGATTTATGTACAAATAATCCCTTGATAGTAGGAAGAAAATATTTACAGTTAGCTTAGCATAAATGTGGCATAATTATGCCGTAATTAATCAAGGATTTGACTAATTCTAGAATCAGATTCAACATCCAACACCTGAATAATAGATGTCAATCATGCCTAGCTTGGATCTTAAGTTCTCATGACTTGTGGAGAACCTTGGTTGGGACATATTTAATTTTTAGGAGCTAGATAAAAGTTGCGCATATATATGACATATTAGGCAAGATTCTTAGTTCGGGGGAGTCGTGGCCGATTCCCTCTCTCCCAACAATAGTTTATATGCAGGGGGAAATAATGCTTTTTTGGGCCTGTCCAAATTCTCTCTGTTCCTTTAGGTTTTGGATGCATCTTTAGCACATGGGTCAGAACTCTGGATGTTCAATGATGTTCCAGAAAAAGAGAGGGAAAAGAAGCTAACCGATGGTGGCCTTGACATTACTCGATTGGAAAATATATCGCTGGTCAATCGTGAGGGGAATGCTGTTATACGCCGTCACTTGGAAAGCCTTCCATTGGAATCATTTGATTCAGTAAGTGACATTTATTAGTTTGTCCTCGCTGTGTTGTCTTACTGCATTATCTCTATTCTTCATGCATAATATAAGGGATTGAATCACCTATGGGTTATTGATGCTTGTTTGGACTTCAGTGGACTTCTCTTTCCACAACAGCATAATTATAGATTAGTTGGGGTTAAAGTTAGACCGCAACAGCATAATTATAGCTTTCTGGTCTTTGCAGATATTGATTTTGGCTGATGAATCAGTAGAGGATTCAGCAATTCAAGCTGACTCTAGATCTCTTGCCACACTACTTTTAATTCGTGACATACAAGTGAGTTTCTAGTCTAACAGAATAAAAGCTCTGATTTGATACACCTTGACAAAAATATGTCTATATACTAGCCCATTCTTCTGCTACCGCAAACATTATCATCCTTTATAGTAGATCATGTAATGCACAACTACTGTGGTTAAGCAATAACATGTAAACATCTGATATCAATAGAAAATTACATGGCGAGGATATTTTGGCAGAAGTTTATTGTTGATTCTCTATGGTTTTATCTTTTGGCTTTCGTCAATTCTGTTTGTATGCTATTACTGTCTGCAAAATTAGATAGTGAATTCTCATGGTGCTGTAGCTAGATCATGTTGTCCTATTTATTTACTTTTTTGTACTCTCACAATTGCATGATCTTATATTACTTTCACCACCCTTGAATATCACGAGCAATTATTGGATGGACTTCAATCATTATTTTTATTCCAAGCCTTATTAATTGATCCTACATTCCTAGTTCCTTCAAAGCTTTCTGAGTTGTATATTTGTTATATTTGGCGCTTTGATTCAGGCCAGGCGTCTTCCTTATGTAGCTATGGCTAGTCGTGCTCATGGAGGAAGCTTCTCCAAAGGTTCATGGATTGGGGAAATGAAGCAGGCTTCTGATAAAACAGTTATAATTAGTGAAATTTTGGATCCTAGGACTAAAAATCTTTTATCTATGTCAAAGATCAGTGATTATGTTTTATCAAATGAACTTGTCAGCATGGCTTTGGCCATGGTTGGGGAAGATCGGCAGATAAATGATGTATTGGAGGAGCTCTTTGCAGAGGAGGTACACTTTTTTTTCTATAAAATTAAGGGCAGATTACATTACATGTTTTTCATGCATTACATCTAACATCCTGAAAAGCTTGCCAAGTTTGCTTTTCGCTATGTTATGTAGCTCCCTATCTTATAGCAAACTGATAAATTCAGATCCCTTGCTAGTAACTTGAGTTTTCCAGTTTCTTAAAAAAAAAAAGTCGTTTCCGTGGGAGCAACAAAGAATAAACTTTTAAGTAAAATATTCATTTTTATTTTCATGCTTCATAATGTAATGAATTTCTTTTTTTTTTTTTTCCTCTTAATTTTATCAGGGAAATGAGATGCATATAAGGCAAGCAGATCTATACCTTTGTGAAGGTGAGCAATTGAGTTTTTATGAAATAATGTTACGAGCTCGGCAAAGAAGAGAGATTGTCATAGGCTACCGTTTAGCAAATGCCGAGAGGGCAGTCATTAACCCCCCAGCGAAAAGTGATAGACGGAAGTGGTCATTGAAGGATGTTTTTGTGGTGATTACTGAAAAGGAATGAGGTATCTGTGGACAAGGTAAACGGATATCCATGCTGGTGACTTTGGAGTTCTAAAGTCTGATACTCAAGTAAACACTAATTTTTAAAATTGTATCTAGTGGTAACTTTAATCCTTAATTTACTTTTAATTCCCAGCTTAAAAAAATGTTCACTTATTTTGTAAAACAACTATGCAAATGAAGTAAAAGACTAAAATGAGCATTTTGACAAAGGACTGACCTAATGGGCTAATGTTTACTATCTCAAGAAATAAGAGGAGGATTTACTCATTATGTCTCCTCATTTCTATTCTTGAAAATGAGAGGAATTATTAAAGCTACCTTGATCATGTGAAAAAAAATGATATATGTCATTTACAAAATTGTTTAGGTAATGTTCAAGTTTAAGATGTCAATGTTGTGTTGAAATTTTTGTATCCATCTATTTTGTGATCAACATTAAATAGGTGAGATTTATTTAATATTGAATTAAATTAAAGATTGACGCACAATAATTAAAAGTTGGAAGACAGGGTTATTTGTTGGAACTTTAAACCTGATAGATGAATATTTTTTTATAAAACATTCTTAGCCTTAAAAGGACGTGTGTCATGCGCAGCTTAGTCCTTAAATTTTAGAAAACTGTATTCAATTTTTAAAGTTTTCATGTTTGCAAATTAATCACTCTGTTAATTTTTTTTCCTTAAAATTTTGTGATTATCGGGTGACCGATCTGTTAATAAAATTATTTCTAAGAAAAAAAATGCACGAGTGCTCAATATTTTAAAAGTGTGCAATATTATCTATTGACTTTTCTAATAAACTTTGACAAAATCCATCACGTCAATGGCATACAACTCATTTTATTTCAAAATTTCCCTTCTAAAAAGTACTTCAATTGTTGCCCTACATTTCACATAAGGAATCAATTTAATAACCAAACGTGCAATGAAAATCTTTCAATTTAAATCCACCCTTGAATAGTAAGATTTATGATTCCATTGTTAGAAACACAGAGTAGATCTTCATGATTTACGTACATAAATTATGTAATAATTATTTTTATTACGAGACTATGCGCATATTATGGTTATTCATCTCTTG
This sequence comes from Abrus precatorius, assembly GCF_003935025.1. NCBI lineage: Eukaryota > Viridiplantae > Streptophyta > Magnoliopsida > Fabales > Fabaceae > Abrus > Abrus precatorius. Next base: position 8,239,935 of record NW_020874373.1, on the reverse strand, counting down.
ATTGCCTATGTCGTTACTTTTAATATGAGGCTTTATAATTTAAATATTTTCGTTAAAGTAAAATTAAAACAAAGTATATTTATTGTAAGTTTAGTAAAAAAAAATTAAGATGAAAAATCATACATTAAAAGTTAAGATGGAAAAAGATATTATATTACAAAATTTTAAATTTAGATACTTGAGATTAATTTTTATAAAATAATGAAAAAATTAATTAACATGTTACTCATAAAATATAAATTAGGCGGTTAAAGTGAAAAAAAAAAATATAAAAAGTCATGTGACCATAAAGTACTTATGAATATAAAAGAAAAAATAATTATATTGTAATACAATTAACTATCTTATATATAACAGTAGTAAAAAGTAAATTTAAAAGAACAACTTAAAAAAATGGAAATGATAAAAATAAAAATATTAAGGTAAGTAAGTAATTACAATAAATGACAAGATAAAAAATAATATTATGCATGAAAATAATGAAATAACATCTATTGTAATTCAAACATAATTTTTTTCTAAAAATACCAACGAAAAAAACAAATGACATAAATTCCAGTAAAAAAAAAAATCAAAGAAAACTTTTTAAAAAAAGTTATTACAAAAAACATGTTAACAAATTATATTTTTATTACAAACTGTCGAAATAAAACTCTAAACCCTAAATAATATCAACGATGTAACAAATACTTTTAAGTTTTGTCTCTATCAACAAATATTATATAACATTTTCAAAAAATTTAAACATACTAAACATATTTTTATATTATTAAAAAATATTTTAAGTGAACATAATTTTAATTTTTTTTAATACTAATCATTTTCTAAATATTGAGTTTAAGTATTTAAAGATATAAAATTTTATTTAAAAGTTTATTTTGCTATAATAAATAATTTTTCCAAATTTTTTTTTAACCATTTTTTAATTAAAAGGGAATCAAACCTACAATCTAGCTGAAAAAGATCAAACCATAAGCGGCAGTACAAATTCTAAACCCCTCTTTTTAAGTAGGAAAAAAAAAAAAAACCTGCAGCAGGAAATAGTAGACCCGAAGCGAACATAAACCCTAGCCATATTCAGTTTATTAGGTTCTTCCTCCATTGATCCGACAAGGTAAGCCCTCGCTTATCCTAAAACCCTTTCCATTCAAATCCATCCTCATTCGCACAACTCTATATGGATGATCTGGAGAAAGCGATTCTTATTATGTTTGATGAATCGGGAGGTATGGATGATGACTTGAAGAAACAGGCTAAAGTTTATTGTAATAACATTAAGGAGAAGCCATCAATTTGTAGATTGTGCATTGAAAAATTATGCTTTTCAAATATTGTTCAAGTCCAGTTTTGGTGCCTACAGACTTTACACGAAGTCATTCGAACACGATACTTGACAATGACCCCGGATGAGAGGCACATGATCAGGGGCTCCGTGTTTTCTATTGTGTGCCTCGAAGATAAAAACCTGATAAGGATATTGGAAGGTCCCGCATTTATAAAGAACAAGCTTGCACAGGTTTTGATAACTTTGATTTACTTCGAGTACCCTTTGATTTGGTCGTCCGTCTTTGTTGATTTTTTCCCGCATTTGAGCAAAGGGAATGTGGTCATAGACATGTTCTGTAGGGTTTTGAATGCCCTGGATGATGAATTAATTAGTTTGGACTACCCTAGAACCCCTGAGGACTTGACAGTTGCTGGCCGGGTTAAAGATGCAATGAGACAGCAGTGTGTTTCCCAAATAGTGAGAGCTTGGTATGACATTGTTTCTATGTACCGGAATTCTGATCAAGAGCTATGTATTAGTGTGTTAGATTCCATGAGGAGGTATATTTCTTGGATCGACATCGGGTTGATCGTCAATGACGCTTTTATCCCTTTGTTGTTTGATTTGATCTTGGTTGGTACTCTGTCTGATCAGCTTCGTGGTGCTGCAGTCAGATGCTTGTTGGCAGTTGTTTCTAAGAGAATGGAGCCCCAATCCAAATTGACATTGTTGCAAAGCCTGCAAATTAGTCAAGTATTTAGGTTGGTGACTGAGGATGGTGATCCTGAGCTGGTCTCTGACATAGCTGCATTGCTTACTGGGTATGCTGTGGAGGCTTTGGATTGCTTTAAACGCATAAATTCAGAGGATGCTAAAGCAATCTCTATGGAGCTGTTGAATGAAGTTTTACCCTCAATTTTCTATGTAATGAAGAACTTTGAGGTAGATGCTACATTTAATATCGTTCAGTTTCTTTCAGGTTATGTTGCCACTTTGAAGAGCTTTGCTCCTTTGAGGGAGAAACATCTACTTCACCTGGGACAAATATTGGAAGTTATCCTTGTGCTAATCCGTTATGACCCAGCATACCGCACTAATCTTGATGTAATGGACAAAGTTGGGAAAGAGGAGGAAGATAGGATGGTAGAATTCAGAAAGGATTTATTTGTTCTGCTTCGTGCAGTGGGTCGTGTAGCACCTGATGTAACTCAGTTGTTTATCAGGAATGCATTAGCAAGTGCTGTTTCAAGATCTTCAGATAGCAATGTGGAGGAGGTGGAAGGTGCACTTTCCCTCCTACACGCACTTGGAGAATCTGTAAGTGAGGAAGCCATAAGAACTGGGAGCGGGTTGTTGAGTGAGCTGGTGCTCACACTTCTATCAACGAAGTTTTCATGTCACTGCAATAGGCTTGTTGCCCTTGTTTATTTAGAGACAGTGACAAGATATGTCAAGTTTATTCAAGATAATACTCAATATATTCCTATGGTTCTGACTGCCTTTCTTGATGAAAGAGGCATACATCATTCAAACATCAATGTAAGCCGTAGGGCCAGCTATTTGTTTATGAGGGTTGTAAAATTGCTGAAGGTGAAGTTGGTGCCTTTTATAGAGACAATTTTGCAGGTAGCAATTATATAATCCATCCCTCTAGTTTTTCTGTATTTTAAATGTACTCAAAATAATATAATTTATAAATGAAATTATAAAGAAACTATTTCTGACTTCTTGCATTTTTTGTTTTCCCTTGATGCACATGGATGAATCATGTGATTGGTTTCTTCCACCTTCTCTGTATCCTTAATACTTTTTTAATGTTCTGTTAAATTTAGAGCCTGCAAGATACAGTTGCTCAATTCACTATTATGAATTATACAACAGAAGAGCTATCAGGGTCAGAAGATGGTAGCCACATTTTTGAGGTATTCACATTTTCTAAAGTTTCAGGATTAAGTTTATTGCTTTGAAATTTTGGGTTGTGGTTTTAGTTCTCAGATGTTAATTGACACACTTGACAGGCAATTGGATTATTGATTGGAACAGAAGATGTCCCTCCTGAAAAGCAATCTGATTATCTATCTTCTTTGCTCAGTCCTCTTTGTCAGCAGGTTATTTTTGGGTTAAATTTGCAAGATACTTTCATATCCAAAATAAATAGAAGTCCACAAGATACTTGATTTTGTTAAATTGTCCCTTTACCTTGCCTTCCAAAACCCTCCTTCTTTGAGATTATTGCAGCTGGTATCTGATGCCATCATTTGCCTTGGATGTTTAATACAGGTTGAGGCATTGCTCATAAATGCCAAGTTATTGACTTATGAGGAGACTAATGCCAAGATTACTGTAATCCAGCAAATTATCATGGCAATTAATTCTCTCAGTAAGGTGCTTTTCTAATTAAGACTTCTGATTTTTCCCATCTCTGATATATTCTTTTATAAAAGATATATTTTATGTTTTATTGTACATTTAATCTGAAGTTTAAAGGGTAGTATTCTGGGAAAATACATCAACAGTTTTGTTTTTTCATCCATTCTTACTATTTTTTACATGTAGGGCTTCAGTGAGCGTCTTGTAACTGCTAGTCGCCCTGCAATTGGTCTCATGTTTAAGCAGGTTTGTATTTTTGAAATTGTTCGGGTCATGATTCATGGATGTGTATATAGATAATGTTCTGGAGTTTTGTTTTACAATGCGTAGAGTCTATTTTTTTAACATTGTTTGTGTGACTAACATAGTAGTCAATCCTGGATAGCGGTGCAGAGTGGCCGATTTCAAAAATGTTATAAAATGGTAGTGGATAGCGGGATGACTGCTATTCTAAAGTTTTAAATGTACCTAATATAAATTAAGTTACACACATATATGCTGAAAAATACAGAATTAATGCCCAGATTAAAGACATATGCATAATTAATGATTAAAAGTGCAAGTTTGAGAACATAACACATGTCAAATATTAATAATAACAAAATAAAAGAACCAAATAGAGGTAGTTCCCTGTGACTGATTGGGGGAGCAGCCATTGCTTCTGTATTAGGCCTTCAAATTTGGAATAAAACAGAGAAGGAAATAAATAATAAACAGCAAAGGAAAATACAAAATAGAAAATAGTGTTCAGTGACTGGAAAATGTTTGGGTCTCCTCGGAAACTTCGTTGGAGATGAATATGACGACCGAAAAACATCTAGTCATGTCTGAAGCTTTGCCAGAGATGAAGAAAAAGACTAGAAACGTTTGGCTCATGTATAAACATGTCGCCAAAGATGAAGAAGATGATAAGAAGTTGGTCGAAAATGATGACTCTCAATGTCGCTCCAGAGAAGCAAGAGGAACAAAAAGCCAGGTAGCACCAGAAAAGCAAGCGGAACAAAATGGGAGGGAAATGTTAGGGCTCGATGTCGAAGGAGAAAATCAGCTACAGCTATATAAAAGGGGGGTTGAAATCCTAAGATTGCCCCTTTGTAAAGGTATCCATGTTCAAAAAGGGAGGGTAAAATTGGTTTTTAGCTTCGCATGGAATAGTGGCCGCAATTTTCACTGTTCTTTGCCACAATTTGCGGCATAACAGTCGCTACATCAAAACGTGACGATTGGAAAATAGCTGCAGGGTGTTGCTCCACTCTGCACTGCTGCTATAGCGGCCACTTTGGCCATTATTGACTACTATGGTGACTAAAAGTATTGTGTTTAGCCTGTGCCTATTTGTATTAAAAATTGTGTTATTATTTCTCAATCTTTTATTTCCTAAATCTTGTCATTCTGTCTTATATGTAGACATTAGATGTACTTCTTCAAGTTCTTGTTGTATTTCCAAAAGTAGAACCGCTGCGAAACAAGGTATGAATTAGATTTTGTGATTGGAATTTTGTTTCTCGAAAAAAGATCATTAATTTTTACATAATATGCATTATGGTATTCAGGTCACATCTTTTATACATCGCATGGTGGATACACTAGGAACATCTGTCTTTCCTTACCTTCCCAAGGCATTGGAGCGGTTGCTTGAAGAAATTGAGGTACATATTATCTCTAATTTCTTTAGCATAATTTTTTTTAACAATTTCTAGATCTAAATGCATTTCTTTGCATTACTATTGGTGTGTTGAAGATTGATTTTGCAAATGCTTATTGTAGTTGCAAGAGGAATTGGATTGTGATGATACTGAGAATGATACTCGTCTCTCACTTGTGATCTATTTAATTTATTGTTGGACCATTTTGATATATGATCCCATTAGACTGCACATGAAAATGCTGTATGATAATTGAAGCCTGGGTTTTTAATATATAGCATGGATAATTAAACCTGTGAGAGCAGCCTACTTTTCTCTCTTTTTTTGTGGTTTTGTCAGAACTGAGCAAATAACTCTGTTATGATTTTCTTGACGTGTTTTCTGTATCATATAATGTGTTTGTGGAGCTTCTTGTTGCTGTGGTAGGTTGAGTGGTTGGTTGACAGTGTCACAGTGATCCTAATTTGAAGTGTTAGAATATATGAAAATATCCAAAAAAAACATCATATTATATGTATCTTAAATTATCATTTAGGATTAGATTTTGTATTTCCCATAATCTCTTAGGGTTGATTAGTTACCCTATTTCCTTATCTCACATTGGTTTCCCGTCTTAGGATTATGATTAGTATAAATAATGGCTAATGTTTTATGCTTTATAAACATATCTTCATGTTATAATACATCATATAATGTCAAATTGATGATTGCTCATTTGTGTACCCTCTCTTCCTCCTATATGTAGAACTCCATAATTTCAACATGGTATTGGAGCAAAACCATCCTTCGGTCCCTTACCCTAACTATTCCAGCATTGGGTTTTTTTTATTTTTTTGACTTTGGGATTGGAACTATGCTTTATTTTCATGATTCTTTTTCAAATTAGTGGTCTCTCTTGCCACAGTCATTTTTCTGCCTCCTCTCTGGTGTCCAGTCACCCCTGTTGTGTACTCATTCTGGTATTCCTCCCTTTTGTTCTGCCGTCTCCTTAACTAGTTTCATTGCCACTGTGACATCTTCGACATGCATTTACTGTTGTGTTTCAAATAGATTTCAACTTTGCGTTGTGATCTTTTCTGCTGTGCATTTTAGCAGCATGTTTAGACAATTTTGGGCTTTGAGTTTTGCTCTGGGTTCCGATCCCACCCGTACATCTTTTGGACAGGTTTAGACCTCTGTTTTTTCAGTTGTGTGACCGCCGCTATCCATTGCTTTCTCCAGCTAACAAGCACACAAAACGTAATCAAGCTTGCCTCCTGCGTATTGGCCATTTCTTGTTAGAGCCTCTTTTACTAGAGATTGTGTGTGTGCCCCTACCACACATGGCAGCATGTCCTGGTCTGTTTTTGATTTTTTTAAATAGTGCCTGACTTGACTGCGATCCTCTGGATCTGCCCTTGGTTCATCACTTCTATTAGTTTGTCATCACTATTTGGTTTGTTTTCTCTTTCCTCTTGTTGACCTATGACCTCCTTAAGTCAGATCTAGCCTCCTTCAAATTGTGCACTGAATTTGTGAGATAAGAGAAATCTGCTCGGCCTCATGGTCTTCCCAAAGATATGAGCCTTATCCAATGGCTTTACAAAAGAAATCATCCTTGGCCCTTGCCCTGAGGTAGTCCCTAAGAGTTACCTTGGTCACTCCATTGTATTATTTGATTTGAATAAATTTTTACTTTAGTCTTTGAAGTGTGCAGCAACATTGAAATTAGTTCCTTAAATTTAAAATTTTAGTCTCTGAAATTAGGAACTATAAATCAATTTAGTTATTTTGTCAAATCATCATTAGAATTGAGTAACAAAGTGATAATTTTTTACGTTAAGGGATATGTCAACATCTAAGTGGGACACTGAATGACGTCAATTTATGATTTCTTAAAAATAGTTTATTTTTGTTCTTGACTATTGAGATTTTGGGGGTTTTACATCTTTCCTCTTCTTCCTAATGGTTATCCCTTCCTATTCTTTATCTTTCTTCTCTTTCAATTTTTCCTTTTGACGTGAATTAGGCGGTTTCATTGTTGGGATTGAGGGGACTAGAAGAATCTAACACCAATGAGCATGCTTTGATTTTGCAAACTCCACTCCTATAGCAAGGAATAAGGCCAAGCTTCAAATTGAAGAAGCTTTAGTGCTCAAGATAGGTGACGATGTCAAAGACTCCCATGATGACATTGAAGTTGTGGTTGGATTCAGACTAGAGGCACTAGTTGTGGAGACCAAGGAACTTTAGGGAGTGAGTGGCATGAAGTTGATAGCGTTAGTCCTCAAAGACAACGAGGACGAAAGGGCGTTGGCTTATGGGTGCAACTTGTTAGTGCATTAATCATAGTTGTTAACCGTGTGTGATTGCGGTGCGATAGTGGTGGTGTGTGGTAGAGCAGCCTTTGACCACTATAGATCTGGCATAACAATGCTTTTTGGCTGTTGTGGCCATTGCTTCCAATGGCGGCTGTATTTGCAGCCCAAAACGCGGCCATCCGCAGCGCAATAGTGCCATCACAGGGAAAGATATTAACTTTCCTTTTCTACTCTCAAAGTGAAGGAATTTTAGGGTTTTTTTAAGGGTAAAAAAGATTTTTAATATTTAATTAATAAGCTGATTTTTTCTTTTTGCCCGTATGATGACACAATCTTTAGGTTTTTTTAAGTGTAAAATAGTCTTCTTAGTTTTCAGACCTAACCCCACTTTTCTCTGGGTTTTTTTCTTCCTTTCTCTCTTCGACTCCCCTTCCTCTCTATTGCTCTTTTGCTTTGCAACTAGAGACACATGATGAAACCCCACTTTTTCTACACTGTTTTTCTTCTCCCCCTTCTTTGTTCGAAACTCCCTCCTCCCATCTCTGTCTCATTTCTGCTTTGCAACAATCTCCAATCCAGCAGAGTCACTCATTTATGATGACTCTTTGGCAAAAGCCACTTCGTTTCTTCTCTCTATTCTATGATTCTACAGTCCTACCTCTATTATGTTATGCTATTTATGCATTTGTTTAGCATTATTATATACATAATTATTTGCATATGTATATACTTTATATCCATATAAAAAACTTTAAAATAGCGGCAATCCTGCTATGTGCTATCCTGCAATAGCGTTTTGAGGGTTATTTACTACACCCCGCTATTTGAGATTAACAACTATGGCATTAATACTGTTGAGAAGCCATGGAAACTACTGATGTAAATGTGAAGGGTGCAGGTTTTCTTGGCAAACTCAGAAGTATACTAGTGGTCGTGAGTGAAAGCTTGGAAGTTTTGGAAGCTTCATTGGCTGAAAAAAGTGGAAGGCAAAATGAAGAAGAAAGCAAGTGTGGGAGAAGTGAAATTTAATATCAATTTCACCATTTGAGACAGAGTGAGGAGTGAGTGAGTAGCAAGTCTCACTGAGACGATAAAGAAGAAGATGAAGTAGTGATAACTATTGGGAAGAAGGGAAAGAGATGTTAAGTCCAAAAATATCAAAAGTTGAGAATGAAATGGAACTATATCTGGAAAATTTTAAAACGACATTGTTTTGTATCAAAAGTGGATGTTAATATGTCATTTATCGTGATAAATACTTTGTTATTTAATTTTAACATTTCTTGAAGACAAAGACTAAATTGATTAATGATTCTTAATTTCAGGGATTGCTGTTTAAATTTTAAATTTTAAATTTAGAGATTAATTTAAACATTGCACATTTGAGGGATTAAAGTGAAATTTTATTCTATTTGATTTCTTTTTCTAAGGGGTTTTATTTGTAACAAGCTTAAGGCTTAGTGAACTTTAGCTGGAATGGGAGTGTTAGAATATATTGATTGAACTATCCAAAAATATCGTCATATTGTTTTATTTTACATTATTAGTTTCCTTTTTCTCATTATCTTTCTGAATTGGTTAGTTACCATATTTTCTTCTCTTGTAATTTGTTTCCTCATTTAGTCAGGATTATGATTAGTATAAACAAAGGTTAGTGCCTTAGGTATCAAATCAATATCAAGTATAGATTGTTCATTCCCTTATTCTTTATTACTCCCTTTATCCCTAAACCTCATAATTTCAACATGAGTGACATAACATCTTTTGCACCAGAATGTTCACTTTGAAGTTGATTTTTCTTCCCTCCTGCTCCCTGCTCAAAAATAAGATAAAACTGTGTAATTAATGTCTTGATTATGTTTTATTGCAGCCAAAGCAGATGACTGGCTTTCTTTTGTTACTCAATCAACTTATCTGCAAATTCAATACTTTGGTGCATGACATTTTGGAGGAAATATTTCCAGCTGTTGCTGATCGGATATTCAGTGTTATTCCAAGAGATGGATTACCCTTGGGTCCTGATGCTGTCACTGAGGTATAAAATGTTGATGCAGTTTCTTCATAGATATCTTGGATATATTTTCCCTTTTCTTTTAAGTTACTTTTGTGTGTGACTGCTCTATATTGTTTGATTGTTGTTTATCACATATTAATGAGTTGGTGAGGCAGTTTGTGCTTGTGCTATTTGATAATATGTGCTTGTTAGTTTTTTTGTCATGTGGCCACTTTTCCATATGCGTTTTTCACTTCAAATTATGGAGCCATGCAAAAATCTGATGCATCTTAGATTAATGAAACAATGACACTGCTTATTTATTCTGGTACTTAGTTGATAGCTGTATTCTTGCATATAAACTGAATGTCTTTCTTTGTTCATAGCTGTATTGTATTAAATGTGAAATCCTGAAATGCATCTTTTGCATTACCATTTCATTCATTCTTTGTTTCTTTGCTCTCTCAAATATATATGCATGGTAATAAGATTATTATTCCTTTCTTCAAGGAAATTCGTGAATTGCAAGAACTTCAGCGAACATTGTATACATTTCTTCATGTGATTACTGCACATGATCTGTCTCCTGTATTTGTTTCCCCAAAATGTAAAGTGTACCTGGATCCAGTGATGCAGTTGCTTTTGTACTCTTCTTGTAATCATAAGGATATTCTTGTAAGAAAGGTATGTCTAGTGTTTGCTATTTATCAACTATGGCTCATTATTTTCCCTAGATTAGTGCTTCTGACAGAACCAATGATCTGAACCATAACTTTTTTATTTTCACAATTTAGGCATGTGTACAGATTTTTACTAGATTAATTAAAGATTGGTGTGCCCAGCCTTATGAAGAAAAGGTAGATTCTACTCGCTTCTACTTATCCTGATTTTTTAGATTTTTTCCCCTTATTGGTTGATACTTTACAGGTTCCTGGTTTTCGAAGTTTTGTGATGGAAGCATTTGCTATAAACTGCTGTCTGTACAGTGTACTGGACAGATCTTTTGAGTTCCACGATGCTAATACTGTAAGACTCATGTATTATTTTTTTAATGCATTCTTTTAGTCACTCTTTCAAAGTGATATGATACTGCTGTCTAAAATCATGGTGTATGTGATAAGATTTCTTTCTCATTTCTGCCCCTTGTTATAAGACAGGTTATATCTTATAATAGAAGGTAGAGCTTGTCTTCTCATTCTTTAGCCTGTGAAGAAAAGTATTTTGCTTGTAATTTGTTTTTGATAAAAATGGATGGCATTTGAGGACAGCTCAAGAAAATGTTCCAAAGCAGAGTTTCAAATTTTGATTTTACATACTTGTACATCAGGAATAATGATGCTATTAAACGTGAACATCATAAATATGGTTTATTTGAAGGAATATCAAGAAGATCATGAGTATAGTAGGGTGTCAGATAACATAATTGTACAATATAAATGTGTATCCTGCTAACGAGTGTCCTTTAGGATTAGGACACTAGTTAAGAAATAAATAAATAAATAAAAAGTTTCTATAAAAAATCATGGTGGGGTGCATTGGTAATGTTTTTCTATAAAAGCTTTCTATTTTTTATTCCTAAACCAATGTCCTTAGACATTTGTCAGCATTCTCCTATAAATAATTTCATTTACAGGAGTGTAACATGCTACACTTTTTGGTTTCAGAATTTGGAATTGTCTAACATGTGATAATCTAAGGAATTCTTTACTAGAACTGTATTCTGAATTGTAAGTTGTAACTAGGTTTTATGATAGAGGTCTGGAGTTATCTTGCTAATCCTTTGAGAAAATAATTGTTCTCCCTTAGTTGAATGCAATGAAGTCATGGGGTTCCATGTAGATGAAGTATTTGGTGATTTGGTCCCACATATTGTAGTTCATCCTCATCATATGATTGTAGGATAGTATCAACCATTCTCATCAGGTACATGGAGCATAATGATTAAGCTTGGCGAGAAGGAAACATCTGTTAATGAATATTTGTCTGATGTTTTTATTTGTGTAAATTTCTTTAAATAAAAGTCTAAATGGTCGTGTAATTCATTCTAGTTAGTTTCTGGGTAAATCAGCCTTACTTTCATTAGTTTCATGGCAACTTACAAGTACATATTTTCTTCTTCCTTGTATTATTCATGTTTTGTGTGGAGAAATCTCTTTGGCTGAAAAGTTCATGGCGTGATAGTTGACCACCTGGATTTTTGTCATTCAACTTGTATGCTATTGATTCTGAAATTTTGCATTAGTTTGTTATTATCTGAAAAATGTTCTGCAAGAACTATACTCGTGTACTTGAGGCTTATTCTAGAGAAGTGTTAGTCAGCTTATTACTTTCTACCTAGAAGTTAAGTTACCATATTATCTAGAGCTTGATGCGAGGCAACTCTAATTCGTGAATACCCAGTGGGCCTGGTTGTCCATTGGTGAAAATATTTTCTCGAAACCATGTTTCTCTCTCGTTTCTGGTCTCTCCATTTTGAGATGTATTTCTCTTTCAAGTCAGCTTTTCTCCAATTTTCCAGCATTTCTGCCACTGTTCACTACTGGCAGCAACATTTTCAGTGAGTGTTTCCAGTGCCCAAACCCTGCTTTAGGGTCGTCCTGACTGATCAGTTTGCAAATATGTAGAGCTTGCAATGATCTTTCCCCTGGTGTTGTTATGTGTAAGTCTAGTTTGAACATAGTAGGTCACTTGTTTTATGGGATGGAAGGAGGCAGAGCTACCTTTCTGGTGGATTAATCTGGTTTTTTTTTTGGGGGGGGTGGGGGGGTTCGTGATGACTATTGAGCTCCTAGTAGCAGTTTGTTATAACGTGTTTTAAAGGTTTTAGCTGGAATAAGGAGGCTTAGACCTTTTGACAATGTGTGGTTTATGCAGTTATGACTTGTTGGTTAGATAACATGCTTGTATATTCAAGGGTGTCTATTATCTTAGATTTGCTATAGAATCAGATTGGTTTTGGCTTCGTATTGGCTCTCTGCATTTTATTGTTTCATGGAAATTTCAGACTGAAATGCTAAGGAAAAAAATTTCTGATAGTATGAATAACTATATCATGGGGTACTTGGAGCATGCTAGTTGTGCATTGAAGGAAAATATCAGTTAATGAATTGTTGGTTACATACTTGTTAATAGCGCGCTATAGTGGTGCTATTGTGCTGGAGCAGTGCGGTGTGGCCATTGGCTGCCACATCGCGGGGCATTTGGCATGTCGCAGCAGGTGCAGGCCTTCGCAGCCAAAACAAGGAGACGTTCGCGTGATTTAGGGAAAAGAAAGAAATCCTACTCTATTTTTTTATAAAACACACCGTTTAGATTATTTGTTAAGGGTAGAAAGGTCATTTGGGGGAAAAAAAGAAACCGATCTTCCCCACACTCTCCTCTATCTGCAAAAAGACTGAGCCTCTGCGTAGCAGTTTCTCTCATTCTCAGTGGCGCACCCAGTCCATTTCGCAGGAGAAATCAGCTTGTCAAGAGGCTCACCTCCTCCATTTCGCCGGAGGAACAAGCTTTTCTTGTGTCTCCTCTGAGGCATATCCTCTGTTTTGTTTTTCACCGGAGAAATTAGTTTTTCCGGCATCTCTGTTTTTCTGTTCACTGGAAAAATCAGATTTTCTGGAGTCTGTTCAGTGATTTATTATATGAAATCATTTTTGTTTAATATAACAGTCATGTTGTAATGTTTTACATGATTATATATGCATATTATAAAATAGCGGTCATCCTGTTTACGCTATTCTGCAATAGCCACTATTTACCGCTATCCGAGATTAACACCAATGGTTGGTTATGGCTTTTGGTGTTTGTTACTTTGGAAGGAACTTAAATGATAGCTTAATTCATCAAACTTGATTGAGAAAGTCAAATTCCATTTTAGTGCTTTGCCTTGTTGGTTTATGCCAAATTTTAGTACCATTCTCTTCTTTCTCTTTATTATTATTTTGCTTTGCAGTTTGTTTTGTTTGGAGAAATTGTGCTAGCACAGAAGATCATGTATGACAAATTTGGGGATGATTTTCTTGTTCATTTTGTATCAAAAGGACTTTCTTCAGCACATTGCCCGCCAGATCTGGCAGAGCAGTATCGTCAAAAGTTGCAGGTAATCAAACTCTTGTTGAAATATTTATAGTATACTTTCTGGGTGTGCTGAAAGTAAAATTTTATTGATGTCCTTTTGTCTCATTCTTTCCTGCGAAAATTATTAATATATTTATGATGTGGAAGTATCTTGCTAAGTAAGGTGCATCTTAATGCGTGTTGTTTTCCAGGTGAATCACCCTTTGAATATCAGATGTGGTGTGCCTAACATTCTTGATAATATTTTTTTGCAGGGTGGTGATTTCAAAGCATTAAAATCTTTCTATCAACTACTCGTAGAAAATTTGAGACTACAGCAGAATGGAAGCCTTGTTTTTAGATAGCATACATATATTGGAAAACTTACCTAGTCCTCTTCCTATGTGGCTTTAATTTTTGACCTTCTCCTAGTTTGGGGTTTGATTTCTATCTACAAAAGGTAATTGTGACTTTTTGTGATGATATCAAGTTTGAGCTCTATTTTTTTTAATCAAATTAACATTTTCCCTTCAATAGTGAGGTCATGCAATGGTGGTGAAATCTGCAGGGTTGTGTATATAGCTTTTGCGGATGAGGAATGGATATTCTCCTGGCCCTAATTTTGATGAGTTCCTTATGCAACCTGACCAATCAGTAAATTATCTCAGGTCTTTCCTTATTCTTTTGTCCCACAGTTGTAAATTTTTGGCATTCCTTACAACATTGAAGTTCCACCATCGGTTCGAAGCTTGTCAATATGTGATCAAAATTTTGGTGTTTAATTTCACAAGTCTTTCTTTATCCGTGTAAATATCTTTTCCGTTTCCAATAAGATTTTTTGTCGATACTAGTTCAGGTTATTGATTTGTCTTCGCAGTTGAAATTATGGTCTACAATCTACTTTTTTATGCTTTCTCGTACTTAAACTTTCGTTAAAATGGATATTGACTACATGCAAAAATCTGGACTCCATCGAATGAAATAAATGACATAGACATAAATAATTGTTGCCCGCTTGTCTTAGACTCGTAGGGAAGCAAATTTGTGTGGAAATCAAAGGTACAGGGAAAGTGGTGTAATTTAATATTAAGGGTAATTGTATAATAATTTCCACATGTTTATTATGTTTCTTTATTTTTTTGTCGTCATATAATTTATTTTATATATCACATTTTTTTCTGCTTCTTTGGTTATCTTTTTATTTTTAACAAATTATATGTTTTATTTTATAAATATCATTACTCGTGTCCATCAGAACGAGGTTGCGCATTATGCCCCTTGGAAGATTCAAACTTGTTTAGATGTGATGAATTAGTGTAAAAACTATATACTCTGCGGTCAAATTATCAAGCACTAATGTCTAACAAGATTCAACGTGGGAAAGAAAGCACAAGGGATTTCGTCTAACCCTGGTAGATTTTTCAGATGAAGACGAAACACTGACAGAATATTTGTGGCCAACAAGTTGGGTCATAAGAAACTGCAACAATTGACCAAGTGAAATAATGAGGCGGCAGAAATTGACGAAAAATAGAGCCAAAAAAAAAAAAAGTTAATAAGGTTGGTCTAATTTATCATTAACTTATATAAATTAATAAATACATATATAATCAAAGTAATTTTGTTTTATTGAAATGTGTGTGTATATGTATATATATTCCAAATTTCTAACAAATATAACACATGCTACATTTTTTCTCGTGTGATCATTAATGCCTTGAATAATGGTCAAGGGATCTATCCTAAATTCTTATGAAGATGAAAATTGTTGGGATTGTGGCGCACAGCAAGGCGAAGGCGTATAGGTGGTGTTTACGTGGACACGCTATTAGGAACCCCTCTACATGTAACGCCAGGTGGAGAGGTAGGTGCAAGTAACTCATAAGGCAACACTCCAGCGCCACAACGGTTCCTGAGAGTTGGATCACAGTTCCTTATCTCAATCTCCTTCTCTATCCCTCTGATCTCTGCGGAGAACCTGTAGAATGCCTCAATAATCTCTGCATCACCTGACCAAATGGATGCCTGTTGCCGTTCTCCCAGATACTCCTCGTCAGGTGAGTGAGTAGAGAGTGTGTCAACCACAGCCATATATTTTGTCGCTTGTAACAAACTGGGCAACGCATTTAGGAAATACTTTTGCGGATCTGCTAAGAAATTCGCATATTCTGCCTCATCACTCTCTTCTGGGATTAATCTTCGCATCAACGGAGGACGATTTGGTACATAACCTCCATAAGGGTACTGCCCAAAATTAAGAGCTGCATGTTGTGCGGACACCGTCCAAATCAAGGTGGTAAGGATATACACAAGATCCTCCCTATTATTCAATGTGGGCCACCAGCTTTCATGCCTTAGATCAGCATGGCCCACATTGATTGACTCAGTGTACCAAGCTTGTAGCTCTTTGTCATTGCAAATCAGGTTTGAATGCCTGTAGTAGTGGTTCACATAGGTGCGGACCCAGTTCTCAATTGCAGACCAGATCAGAAGCCCATCCGCTGCATAAGGGTAGTCTTTTATTAGGAGCTTTAGACCATTTGGTTGTGATGGGTCAGGCACCGCCATTCCCCTGCAGGGAGGGAAATCTTTAATATAAGATTCATTGAATTCTCAACTTCTCTTCAACACTCTCACTCAGCTATATATTTACTAACCTGCGTATGAGATCTGCAGGGAGACCCTCCATGTCAAAGCGCCACATATTTTTGTATGCAGCAGAACTGATCTCCATGCAATAGCGGCCAGGAGTAAAGCAAGACTCAATAATTCCATCAGCATTGATAAGTTTCTGACGAGCTAAAGCATTGATATCCAATGTGTACCTCATGTGTGGATCCAACAGCTTGAAAATAGGATGCATTGCACTTAATTGCCTATGAGCAGACAATATAAATGGTTCGATGCAGGCATGCGTACGTAACCTGTATACAATTCAGTAAAAACCGCCGAGATACAATTTATATTAGTTCAAAGAATGATTTATTAAATAATATATATGGGCCTTTACGGCTTTGCTCACCAGTGGTTAACAAGTTGGTGCACGCCAGCATCATTGGCGCAAACATGAGCCTTGGCAAGCTGCCACATCCAATTGGTAGTTGCATCCACAGGAGGGATAACTACGCGTTTTGAACTGGAACCGGGACCGAGGCTAAGTTCAATGGCAATAGGCTTGAGAGTGCCAAGGGGTGTCAAGAAAAAGATGGTGCGTGTAGCGTAAGATTTTCTATCATCAAGGGCATTGATTCCGTCAAGAAATGGAAGATAGGCATCATGGTAATTTATCATAAACAGCTTATTTTCCACTATTGCCTGACAAATTCAAAGAAATAAACATAGTACTAGGGGATAAAGTGTTGAAGATAAGTCATGGGATTTGGAAACAAAGCATATTTTGTCTTTTTATTAAGGATTTTGTGGGGTACCTGTTGCACAGTCATGCCATTAAGCTGTCCTAGAATGTGCTCTTCTTTAAGTGCAGACTCTTGGGGGCCATATATTTCCGGGTCAAGCTTGCTTACCGGTGGGAAAACTTTAAGCCCCTCAATGTTAACAGGATTGATTCCTGCTACTGCTTGCCGGGCGAATTCGTCATCTCGCAGCCAGGCAAACTTGTCCTCTGTACGATAAAAACATGCGATCATTAGTTTAATCAGCCAGAAAAGCAAAAACAACATTTTGGTTATATTACTATTGTTAGTCCTACCTGTTAAACGCTTGTAATCAACCATTGGATAAGAGGTTGGTTCTACATGATAAGCACATATAACAAACTACCTGAACTCTTGGCAAGTCTAATGGTATGTTTCAGCCTTCAGTTTTAAGAAAAAATTAAAAATAAAATAAAGGATGGGTAAGATTTATACTTTTAACAAATATTTTTCAATTTGACATCTTATAAATAAAATAATAAATTAACATATACTTAATTCTTAATCTTTTTATTTTTTTATAAATGTTTCATAGTTCTTTAACTTTAAAAATAATAAAAAGAATTACCGTTCGTTCTCTTTCTTTCCAAAAATTCATTCCTAAATATCCCTTAATGAAAGATAATATCTAATTTAATTTTTTGCTATTAAGTAGAGATAGAAATATTCCTTTTTATCAAACTTATTATATGTTATGATATGCTTCATGTTTTCAAAGTCAAAACAATATCAATAAGGATACAGAGGGATGCCACCCGCGCAAGAACGACAAAGAGATTCTCTCCCACGTCCTAACGTCTCAAACTTATTTTTTTCAATCTAAAAAATACTCTCGTGGGGACCTTAAATTTACATTACAATTTGATTGCGTGATGAGAGTTTCATGGATTCTTTTCTTTAAAATAAATCACTAACAATTTCTTCGGTTAGAAGAAAATAAAAGGGAGAGATATTTTCTTTTAGTAGAAGTTTGAATTTGTCTTGTTAAACAATTTAGAGGAGGATATAAGAGATTTAAAATATCATTTGTCTCATTCTTACTTTACCTCCAAATTGGAAAGATTTAAAAAAAATATCTTTCATTATTTTAAACTTAAATAACTAAATTATTTTAAAATCTAAATTTACCCGAACGCAATATATATCTGATTTGGACAGATCTCTTATTTCTTTACCAAAACGCAATATATATCTAACTAAATAATTTAATTTAGGGACATTGTTATTAATGCCGATAACCAGAAGTTGATTATTTAAGTATGCTTGACGCGGGACTTAGGATGTGTATAAATGAAATGTGATGCGTAAAACTCGATCTTACATAAGCATGTATAACATTGAGATATATCTAAGATTGGAATCTTACTCCAAAGAGGTAGTTAAGTGAGGTTAGTGATCAAGATAAATATTAGTTTACGCAAAAAATATAATAATTAGAAGGAAACTCACTAGAAATAATCTTGGGGATGTCATACTTAAGAAGTCCCCGGCTGCATTCTTGCATCTTGGTGACCACTTGTGGCAATGAGAAGATCTCATCTTGCAAATCACTGTAAAGGTCGTCTATGTCTGAAAATCGGTTGAAATCGTGGTTACTAGCAGAAAGAGTAGCCTTAAGGCCAGGGATCAAGTTATGGAGCACTGCCTTGAGCCTCTTGATGACGAATGTGTTCCGCTTAGACTCATCGAATTGCTCGTCTCTTGGTACGTACATAGGCAGTGGCATCTCCACTCGACTCTCAGCATGCATATCTGTATCACGCAACCGCATTATGGCATATTACCTATTACGTAATGATTCTGATTTCATACACTTTTGCATACTCTTTGCTTTTTACGCAAAACTAACTACCCTCATTGTACCTGTATCAGTGGGGGCGCGTCCAGTACGACAGCGTCTTGGGAATGGATGGTTTTGGGATCCACCAAGAGTAGGTCTCGTTAGGTCAACTCCTTTATCTGGATTTCCCAGATCATTGTATGTATCGAAATCATATATTCTATCAGATAGTGTTCTAACTCCTTTCCCATCACCTCTAAGATTTATCAGCTCCCTCTCCCTCAATACTCTTAGCCCACTAGGTGTATCTCCAGGTAAATATGTCTGCCAAATAAATCACATAATCTACTATATAACCCAATTTAACAATCTTTTTGTTTTTCTGCTAAAAACCAGAGTTAAATGTAAAAATATTGTGACATGTAATAAAATATTAGTTTTATCATTTTGTTTTTCTTCCAAGTGTATTAAATTGGGTGGTCTTTGTTGTCGGTGGTTGATTCGTAAGCTTAAAGGTCCATAACCCCAGCTTTAATCAATAATAATTTTCAAATGGAAGCTTGTTTACGACTTAATTAAAATTTGCAACTTGTGATTCTTGCGGAAGACTTTTTCTTTGATACAAAATAAAAGGTGCTGTTCATCATTATTTAAAAATAAATAAATGCTAACCAATATCCTAAAAGTATTAGATAAAGAATTAAAATATTTAAAAATATTATTAGAACACTTTCCTTCATTATTTTTAATTTTTTAATGAATGCTATCAACCCTTTTAAAAATATCGGTTAATAAACTAATAAATAAAGTTTTTATTAAAAATTATAAAATGAATATATTTTTACATTTTTAATTTTTTAACTATGCTTTAAAACACTAATTAATATTTTCTTAAAATAAATAATAAAACAAGCAAGTTTACAAATGGAAGTTGAAGTTTTTCAACAAAGAAATAAAAAATGAGCTGCCTATTCAAGTAGTTGGCGTTCAAGAAATAGAACTACTAATATATTAAAATTGGTTTGACCTTTCCATGTTGAACAAAAAAAATAAATAAATACTAATACGTGGGCAGTTAAGTTACCTTGTTTGAAAAGAATATCCTCTTTCCGCGATGATCCTTTGTAGCTTGGACCCATGAATTACAGGGGAAATGAACTGGTCCACTGGCAAACCCTTCGATGGTTATACTTTCCAAGAAGAACTCTCTTTGGTGTTTGTTAGTCACAGAGATAGCTCCAGGGACCCCAAAATTGGAGTCAACAATGAATTCAGTTATATAATTAACTCTCTTTGCTTTCACGTTGAATTTCTTCGACCAGTCCTTCAGCACTGCTTCTTTGCTCTTCTTTGGAGATTTCGTTTCTATGTAGCAGAATAAGAACCAAACTATGAGCGAAAATTCATTGATTACCACTCATTCGTATTTTACTCGAGCTGTACCAATTAAAATGGACTTATGGAGAAAAAGAATATTTGAAATATATTTAATACGCACCCTGGAGACAAAAAAAAAAAGGACTTTTCTTTCTTGGAATGTTAAAAAAAAGTGGTTAAGTTGAAGAAATTGCGACTCGAAAAAGGGAAAGCAATTGGGTGTCGAATGGTTGTGTTTGGTAACAAAGGTAAGACGTGAAAGGCTTACTGGGATCAATCTCAGTGCTGATAAGCTCCAACGCCACATTTCTTGTTCCTATCCTATCATTGATGGCATCCAAATGCTTCCACATGGTGTCTTTGAAATCCTCTATGATTTTGTTCCTTACTGTCACCACAGCTCTAACCTTGAATTGCACTGGTTTCTCAGCATGAACAGAGGCCTTAACCAAATCCTCACTGATAGCTGCCACTGGAAACTTTGCACCTTTCCTCAACCTCATTAGTACTCTTATTCTGTTTTCCATGGGAACCAAGTTAGGATTGACCCCTAGCTTATGTTGAAAACTGTTACTGTGCAGAAAGAATTTTGAGGAAGAGCCCATAATTTCCTTTGCAAGGACCATCTTCTATTTACTCTTTTGTTAACTGTATAGCTCTGCTTCTTTTGCGCAATGAAGATAGAGGTGGCAGAAGCTATGGGATGAGGGAGCATTTGCTTTTATACCATAATCTCCAACATCACCAAATAAATAAATAAAAATACAAGTCCCATATTTATTTGTCAATCTACTTACCTGAATTGGCTACTCAGTCAAAGCCTCTTTTAGGCGGAAAAACGCGGTGTGGACGAGAAAATAATTATTTTCTTACATTTAACTAGTTAGAATACTTCTGTGTATACGGATTTTTTTTTTATCAAATAATTACAAGATTTTTTTTGTGTATTTATTTTCTATAATCAAATTTACTTAATTTAAATTACTTTTTTATTTTTATCATTAAAATGTTTTAAATTATACATTATTGTTAATTTTTACCTTAATATTTTTATTTAAAATTAAGTTTTAGTTATTTAAAATATTTAAGTAATAATAAGTTTCTATCTTATAAAAGTGATAAACAGGAAAAATGTTTGATTAAGTTCCTCAATCATCAACTATAGTATTAATTATATCAATAGTCTAATATAATATTTTATAATTGAATGATAATATAATTTTTTAGTGTTAATTTATTTTAATTAAATTTAATATTTTATAACTCTATATCTATCTTTATTATTAAAATTGATTTTTTTTGTATTTATCAGTATTATTAAATTAAAATAATTTTTAAATAAAAATTAAAATATATGATATGGTTATTTTTAAATTTAATAAACTAAAAACAATTTTGTATTATTGAAAATAAATATTCTATTATATTATATTTAATTTAATTAAAGAGATAATTTTTTTAAAATTAGGAATAAATTAAATTAAAAAATTAAATATTTGATATAAATGAAATCAAATTATGTAATGAAAAGGAAAATAAATTTTTATATTAATACTCTTATTTAATATAACTCTTAAAAATTCATTTAATAAAAACAACTCACATTATATAGCAGTAAATTTCTAAAAAAGACAATTTCTACTTAGTGAGAATGCACAAGTGTTATGCTCTATTGACTTCACAAGTATTATTTAAGATTTTTTTTATTGTAAATAGAGCTAAAAAAATCACTTCTTGGAGAGCAAAGGATCAAGAGGTTTGATTAAGATGTCAACTAGTTGATCATCTGAGGATATTGGTAGCAGATGAAAAAAGTTTGGCTTATATTTTTTTACGAACAACATGAAAGTCAATTTTAATATGTTTTATATCTTCATGAAAATTGAGATTTGCTGGAATATAAAGAGTTGATTGTTCACTGTCACAATGTAACAAGGATGAACTGATAGAAGGTGCATGAAAATCAGAGGGAGGATATATGTAAGCCATTGTAATTCTCACACAGTGGAAGCTCGTGCCTTCTATTTAGCTTCAGATGATGATGACCTTATGATGGTGCCTATATCGTTTTTTCGGTTAAGTTTAAACACACAAAATTCCAAATTCTGGTTTACGGCTACAGTTTTAGATTTCTTTTAAGCAGTCAACGGCAGCGCTTACGACTAAAATTTTTTGAATTTTAGTTTCAACAGTATTTTGGGAAAACCATACAGATTTGAATATACCCTTAAATGATCCGTTCAAAGAGAATATTGATCCACACAAATATTTTTATATTGGAATTTCTTTAGTTTTTTGAGTGTTCCCATCTTCAATCCTACCAGACCAAATTAGAAGCCCTGATAAGAGCGCCACTTGGGGGCTTCTCCACCAAGCCCACAAGGTAGTATTGATAGCATTATGGTGCTAACTTGTTTAATTAATTAATTCCAATAGTCTCACTTTAAGACAGAGGAGGACCAAATTAGAGTGCATCTTTGAATGTCAAAGTGAATATGATTTTCTCATCTCATTTCATCCGAATTTGACATCACACGAAGAAAATCAAAACGCAAGAATTTGCAATAAGAGCAAAACCTTTGGGAAGAAGAAAGAAAGAGGTAATATTAAAATGGCAGCCGCACTTGTTGGGACCATAGAATTGTTGTGGAATGTAAACAGAAGATGGCCGGAAACCTTGTTCTATCATTTATACACTTCTTTTTATAAAAACTTTTGACTCTTCTTTTTTTATCTAACCCCTCAGAATATATCTCAGCTCCTTTGAAACAGACCGCCATTGTCGTAATCATTTAAGAAAAAAAAAAAATACCTTCACACCCTTTTTTTTTATATTAAATGAGTGGAAGAAAAGAGAAAAAAAATTACTGTAATGAATAATATTAAAAGTATATATTGAGTTTATTTACTTGTGAATAATTTAAATCGGATCAAACTAGTTTTTTAAATTAAATAAATAAATTTAAAAGTTAAAGTTATATTCAATTATTTGAACTAGTCAAGTTTAAATTTTACAAACTTGACATTAGTTGTTCGAGAATAATTTGTGTGTATAATATATACATAGTTTTATTTATTAAATTTACTTACTTTTTATATCATTATTATTATTATTATTAATGTGTATTATTATTTAATTTTTTAAGTGTTATAATTTAAATAAATAATAATAATTTTTTTTTAAAAATGTTATTTTTATAATAATTTTTTTATTTTTGACTTTAAGTCATCTTTATATAAATAAAATTTTATTTTACTCTTTAATATAAAAAATTTATTAAATACTAAATTATTACTGAGCATGTAAATTAACTAACACTGAATTATTTTAACTTAATCATAGTTTTATTAAATATTTTAAAGAAACTTTGTTGTACTGTCCACCTCAAAAAAATAGCCAAACTTTGTTAATAAGATTATGTTATTTAATTTATTTTAACGTGTTTTCAAAATAAACAATAAAGGATTAATAAATAATAAAAATTATAAAAAAATACAGTATTTAATGTAATAGATCATATACTATAATTTTTAATAAAAATTTATTGATATAAAATTTTATTATATCTTTTGATATAATTTAAAAATATGTATATAAATATTAATATTTAATAAATTTTATTACTCATTTAAAAATTATAAAAAATGATTTAATATTTTCTTTGATAAAAGCAACTATTGTAAGTATTATTTATTAAAAATAAAGTTTTATAATTCCTTTTTACATATACAATTGTTAATGGATTAGTTAACCTATGTATAGTACTAACTTTCTCCCATTAAAATTGTTAACGACATTTTATGTATATTTTTAGATTTAGAAATATTTTAATTTGTTACTCTATTCAATGGTTTAATATATTTTCATTTTCACATTTTAATGTTTTTAAATTTTCATATATCTAATGATTTAGGTTCAATTTTTTATATTATAATATTTATTTCTTTAAATCTGAAATAAAAATTAAATTTTATTAAATTGTATATGTAAGGATTAAGAAAGGATTAATTTATATTGCTGTGAGTTACGTACAATTTTATACTATTTAATTTCTTTTAAAAATCAACCATTGAATTTAATTTTTTTATCGTCTAAATCATATGTGCATAATTTTAAATTAATCTAAAATGATTTAGTACTTCATTATATACATAAAAATTAATATAACATATACTTAAAAAAAAACGAAAGGAAAAATCAAACTCTTAAATCTCTATTCTTTTAATTTAATCTAACTTTTATTCATTTCAATTCAATCCTCTTGAACACAAATCATTTTATTATAAGTAAATACCCTACCCATTACCATTAATTTTCATGAATATTGGTTAAGTTTATGTGTAATTGTGATCCCCATCTTGCACACGCATAGCTAGACATTCATGAATCACGATTTTTAAAGTATTGTACTGCATCTACACGTCAGATAGTTCAATTAACGGAACCAAGGGGAAGGAGGAAAAATACATGATGCCCATGTTACCTATCTCTGTGTTTTCCCACTGAAGTAAAGCAAAATCTTACCTCATTCTCAACCCAATTCCCATATTTGAAGGCCAGAACTTCTGCTGCCAACTGAACATGCCCTTTCATATATAGCTTAGTGTTTTCTTAGTGATAAGTTTGACTCATGTTAGCAAATATATGGACTTCAATTAGCTTTTTTTATGAGTAAACACAAAAGAAGCTCATTATTAAAACTTGATCATATTACAAAATAACATTGATAAAGATATTAAGTGATACGTAAAATTTTGTTTGGATATTATAAAAATGATGATTTACAAGTAAATATAATTTATTGATATCTGAACTCCTTATCACCCTACAACTTGCTTACTATAACCCCCTCACTTCTTGTGCCTCCGTTTCAAGAATTAGTAAGTTTTGTTTGAGGTTACTTACTTCACTAAGTATGATTCCCAAACCCAATGCACCAACTTCATTCCTCTTCCACATGCTTTGTTTAATACAATTCATTCTTTTAAGCACTCCTCCCTTCCCTGCATCTCGAGGATTTTTATATTTTCAATTAAGGCATATATAAATAGACTATTCGAGACAAATATTTCACTAAATTTAAAGTTAGATTCGATTATTTAAATGAGTCAAATTTAAAGTTTGCAAACTTAATATTAATTGCTTGTAAACATATATACATATTTAAATAATTATATATATATATATTTATATTTATAATTGTGTAATTATTATTTATCTAATTTTGATTTTCAAGAATTGATATTTTAAACAAATAGTCATAATATTTTTAAGAGAAACATTTTTTTAAATAAATTTTATTTTTAACCTTAAGTCATATTTACGTAATAAAATTATTTTTTTATCAACATTTTATTTTACTTTTCTAAACAACTTAATTTAAGCAAATGTAAGACGTGCACTGATTTTTATATTAGTTTTAGGCCTATTTTTAAATCTATAATTAATTTATATTTTAAATTAATTAAATTTCTTAAGTTCTTATTATGACTTAATGAGGTGGCATAAATATATAAAATAAATTCATGGTTCAAATTCCTGACTGATTTTAAGTTCTTAGGTGACTGGTTAAATCACTTTGATATTTAGTTAATTGCATCTCTTCGAGGGCACGGGAGAAAATACTTTTTAGTCCGAGAAACATTTCTCATATATATATATATATATATAATCATATATATTTTTTAAAATTATTATTATTTGCTTAAATAATGAAATAAAAACTGTAATTATAAAGCCAATGGTTACTTTGATTTATTGATGTTGGATTTATTACTATATTTTATTTTACTGCATAATTTTTTTGGGTAACTAGCGTTGGTAATTATTTTGTATGATTAAATTTGTGTAGGGTATTATATATCTTTCTTCTACTGTGAATGAATACTAAGAAGAAGAATGCTTTGCAAATGTAAGGGTATTAAAAGACTTTGTTATGAGAAATTATTTACGATGAAAAATGACAGTTTGTAAATAAATAATCTAAGAGCAATTTAGAGACTAGATTTAGGTACATTTTGATTCTTTTAAGTGTGTTGTTTAACATAATACTCAAATAGACGTTGTAAAATAGAATATTAAATAGGAATAGTAAGCAACAATTATGTGAAACTGATTAAACATAGAGATTTTACATGTGCAAAACAAGCACAAGATTGCTGAAATAGAAACAAAACCAAACAAATAAAAGAAACTGGAATTAATATGTAGGAATGTAAAGGTGCGGAATGTAAACATACGACTTCTAGCAATGACAAGCAACAATCATATATCTCTTTGTAACTGGTGTCTGACGCAGTGCAAGTTCTCAGTGTGCAAAGAATTTTAAGTGCGGTATTTGGGTGCAAAAAGTCATCTCCATAGAATACAATTTTGAGGTATTTATAGGTAGGAGGATCACCACCGTCCTCTTTCTTTTGTGGGTACTTTCTTAGTAATTATCTTCTATGCGTGCTTGCATTTCCCATTATCCACAATTGTTTATGACCATTCTGTTGGTTAAGGCTCTTTCCGTAACTGTTATCGCTCATGATCTTTCTTTATGTTGTTGAATATTTGTCTGGTAATAATTGCTGGTCATTGCTAGTAATCGTTTCTAGACTCTTATGGACCTTTATGTATTTCAAGCATTTATGAGAGAAATCAAAGAAGTTCATTTAGCATTGTGGACTTAGAGTAATTTTTCTATCGATTTCTATCTTTCGACTAATTCTGGTGCAAACTGAGAGTACTTTTAGGTCATGTGGACTTGGAATATTTCCTTTGCTCATTCCTGTTTTTCGAGGAAATCTGGAGCTCAATTCGAGTTTGTGGACTTGTAATATTTTCTGACCACTTCTTGCTTTTCGAGCCATTCTGAAGAAGGTCTGGGACTTTAAAATTCTCGAAAACTCCTCTAACAACCTTCAATCTAATGGACTAAAAAAGCTTCAAAAACTCCTCGAAAAGGTCTTCGATCTTGTGAACTTAAAATATTTTTCTACTATTCTCCTATCTTTCAAGCAGTTTTGAGAAAAATTAGGAATGTGACAAAAACATCTAAAACAACTTGAAATGTGACATTTTCGACAAAAATTAAGATTCTTAACAACCTTTGAACACTTCTTGAGTTCAAATCTAATTTTCAATAAAGAATGAGACTCCTTCTCTATCTTTTTAAAACTTCTCAAAATATAGTTTCTTTCAATATGATTTTATAACTTAGAAATTTTTTTTACCCCAAACAAAAATAAAATCTATTTATAATTTTTGCACTTCAGAGGTATTCGATTAATCTCCAACTGTGGGCTAAATCATATCTCTAATACAAATCGTCATCAAAGCGGTTGGAATAAAGTTTCATAAAGTTGACAACTGTTTGGACAATTTTATTGTTAATATATATATATATATATATATATATATATATAATTTTTTTTAATTATTTACACAAATTTGAATTTATGAAAAAAAATATTGAAATAAAATTGAATGTGTTACTCGTTAATTAAATATTGCTATCTATTATTCTAAATATAAAACTTTTTTCGAATAAATTGTTATGATCATTTTTATAAGACTCTTGAAAGTTGTCTCTTTTATTAATTATACTTTTACAAAAATATTTTTAATTGAAATGAAGTAATTAATTAAATCGAAAAAGAGTAAGATATATAATGAATGCCAATATTTTTAAGGACAGTTTTGAAAAATGATTTATATCAATTATTCATAAATTTAATGTTATTAAAGAGATTAATTATGTTTTTAATAGTTGAAAGTAATTAAAAAATCTTAAATTTAATACCAGAAATAGTATAATTTAAAAACGTTAGATATATACTACTTCTTCATTTTTGTTGCATAGATTTTAGAACCAGACTTGCTTGGTAGGACCAGAGAAGCTAAAGTTGGTACTTTGAACGCTTCAATCAACCTGCAAAAAATAAATTTCCAAAAATTGACAAAACAAAAAGGTCGAAAAAAAGAGTACATCTAAATTATTCTTTGGCCCATAGGATAAGCAACTTCGTTATAAGTGAATTAATTCATATCTTATTTATAAAAAAAATAAATAAAAACGTAACTCAATATCGTAATGCAAAATGGGACTATTTATTCCATAAAATAATTTAGAAATGATGATATACTGATCGGCCCAATTGAACCTATCATTCACAAAAGCTTTGGTCTAATCCTTTAAAAAACAACTAAAACGTTTTCAATCAATTATTATTTGGCTCTTAATATGTAAATTAAAACTCAGTATGAAAAAATTATAGGTTACTAAACGAGTGTTTGAGTTTTGTTTAGACAACTTAATACCACGCACATGTATTTTATTTTAATATATATATATATATATATATATATATATATATTAACTGAATTCTATGATTATAAAAATATGTAATAAAATAAATAAAACATAATAAATTATAATAATTTTAAAATATAATTATTCTAAAATAATAATAACAATATATCAAATATTGTGAATTTATATAAATAAAAAATTTGTAAAAAATAATAAATTACATTTCACTTTAACTGCGAGTAATTATTGTAGGGTATAATTTTGTTTTATTTTATAATTACTACTAAATTTTGTCAAATTTATGTTGTACCCGTTACGAAAACATGTGCGACGGGCTGGGATTGTAGCTTTGCCTGGAATGGTATGATGATGAGGTGCCATCCTCAATTTGATATTTCTCCGAACCCTTTTTGCTACTCTAAAAAGTGAGTTTTCCTGTTTAATGTGACACAAAGAAAATGGCTTATGGTAATAAGCGGTCAGCTGAGAGAATAAGTAGGTGCTTGCATTGAGCTAAAAGGGGAACGGTGAGGATGGCAAAAAGTTGATTTGTGTGAAAGCATCAAGGATGTAGATAGCACCTTCACATTTGTGGTTGGTCATGTTGTACATTACAGCCAAGCTCTCGCAATTCTAGTTATGGAGTCCATGTACTAAAAGCACTAGTTTATAATTGGAGCAGGTGAAATCCAGGAATCGGTCCGGTAAGTGAGCGACATTCCCATGCGAGTGTGGGTGCTCCTCATTGTTTCAAATGTCGCACATACTCGTACTTATATATGCTAATGACCATTGACCCTATTCCCTCCTTCATTTTCATCCTTATTTTCTCACTTGTTTTTTCTTGGCTCTGCCCATACCTCATTTAAGATCAAGATAATTTGTCTGCCACAGATTTCCATATTATTTTATTCACCAATACAACCACAATCATCTTTCCATTTTCTAATTTTACAAATTATATTACTTAGTTGCTACAGAATGGATTCTGATCATCTCGATCTCTTCAAACTAGACTCACCTTCCAAGTTCCAAGACCACATGCACTTTTACATATACACGTTAGCGAAGAATATCATATTATATTCCGAATATTAGAATTATGCGGCTTCTCCACAAACCTAACCATATTAATGGATGCTAGTACATTTGCGATGTGCAACCAAACCGACAAAAACTAGACTATGCGAGCAATTGTTTTGTTTGTACGAATTTCAGTCAAATTCTAGTCTTGTGGGTCTTAGAAGAGTGAGTTTATGTACTAGAAAACACATGTTTATAGCTTCTTCTTTTCATGTTGAAATTTGACATGATCCTGTAACTATTTATATTATTATTATTATTATTATTATTGAAATTCGATGAATCTTAATCTACTAGTCTTTATGTGCTCTCTTTAACGAAGATCCCGCCATGACTAAGCCTTATATTACAGTTGTATAGAGACTAGTTCCCTCTTTAGCACTCCAATCTTATCAAGATAAGCATTCTTGTGATCTAATGGTTAAAAGGTTGACACAATACGCCCACTTAGAATCATACCCCTTAAAAGTATTCTCCCCCACGTGTTGTTGATAAAGAAAGAAATTAAGGTCGAATGAATAACGAATAAGAATGTAAGAGAAGAATGTCTTATGCATTTTATACAAGTATGACTGGGGATAAGAGTGTAAATTAATATCACGATAAGTGTAAATAAATAATTAATAAAAAATAATTTTATATAAAAAATATAATATTTAATATTATAAATATATCAAATCTTACGATATCATGTATTTTTAATAAAAAATAATTATTATATCTTTAAATATAAGTTTAATTTTTTTAATAATGTTAATATATAATGGATGTGTTTGAATAACTAGCTAAAATATGAAAACTTAATTGATTAAATTAAAAGTATTGAATAAAACTAGCTGTTAGACTAACTAATAATCATATATTTTTAAAAACTATAATTTTTTATATTTTAGTTTATTCATTTTTCATCTTTTAAATGGAAATAAAACTTTAATTTTACTTCTAGTTATAAATAATTTATTATAAAAATAAGATTTAATAACTTTAGTAAATCTTTCTCTAGACATTAACAATTTATTGTTTTATAAAATAATAAATATTATTATATTTATTTATATGATTTGTAACATATTTTCTTTCTTTTTAATGTAAAAAAGTAAAAAAAAATAATTTAAAAAATTGAATGAATAAAAAATAAATTACTTAAATATTATACAAAAAAAAAAACACTTTTCAACTAGTAACTAGAAAAATGTTTGTATACATAACATTTAAAAAATATTAATAATATAATTATACATAAAACTCTTTTTATTCAACAAACTTTTCAATTAATTAAAATTCGACAACAAACACGTTGACTATCTAAAGAAACAAAAGAGAAATTAACGAAGAGATATTAGTCGAATACATAAAAAAGATTAAAAAAATAATTATATTATGTAACTTATATAAATTTTATAATTTAAAAAAAAATTACATATGACCACATCATTGAATAATTTATCGTAAATTAGGTCGTGTTTGGGGACTTGAACCAAAGAGAAATGAGGCTACGGTCAATTTGGCCATGAAATTCATCAAATTCCCATCTCAATTTTCTAGTCCCAAAGCTGAGCCCTCAAAGCCATTGGCTTCCAAGATCCGCTCACAAAGAATTTCACTTCGTTAAAAAGTGTCTCCCTCTCCTCATTACTATCCTCCTACCACCATCACCACCTTTTCTCCTCAACTATATATACATATATATTTTTTATTTTCTAACTTGCTGCTAGTTTCACACTAAGCGCATTCATTCCCTGCTCTCACAATGAAGGTACTCTCTCTCTCTCTCTCATCTTACATTAGTTCATGTTATTAATACCACCAGAATGTTTTTTGTTTTTTTATAATTTACAGTTCCTCAGCTGGATGCAAAATAAAATTGGTGGAAAACAAGATAGCAAAAAATCAAACACATATACAACTACTTGTAAGTCTTCTATTCGTTTAATTTTCCTTTTTTAACCCTTTTGAGTTAATGCATGATGTTTCTAGCATTAATAATCCGATGTAAGAATATATTCGTTGTCTGAAAACACATGAGCTTCTCTCTGAAGGAAATGATGACAGAAACAGAGACATACATAGAGAGACAGAGAGAAACATATGTTTTCATGTATTACGCATTTTACTTGTATCAAAGCGGCAGATTCTTCAACATGTCAAACAATATAAGTCATTTAAAAAGTTTAAACTGTTAGATGTATTATCGGGAATGATTTATACGTTAATTTTGAAAATTGTATATCCCTTGTACCACAAAAATAGTGTTATATATTTCACAATTTAGTACACATGTTTTTCTTTCTTTCTGTAAGATATCGCTTTTGACTTTTTGCACTTCACTGTTCAACATGAATTATGAGGAAACTAATCATATTTGGTTGAATGTGCAATCGGATCTTTAAAGAAAGGCGTCCTTCCAGCAACGAGATCTTAATTATTTGTATTTCAATTGCACCCTGTGTATCTTCATACCTTTTGAAAATTTAACCTTTTCATCTCAGATCCTAAATCAGGACGATCCTAAGATCAAATCACTATGAAAATTCATTGCAGGGTTTGAGATATGGTTTCAGTCGAATGTTAAGGATCTAAATTGCCATATATGGTCATTTTTTCAATCCCAAGCTTTTCTTCTTCGATTACTGTACCAACTTTCCCGTAATGTAGGAGTTGAATAGGATAATCGTAAGTTGTCATATAATATAATTGCTTAATCAAGTTTTTATTTTAAGTATTTTAGTAGACACAATAACTTAACGAAGCTGGACATACGGAGCACTATGTCTACTGTCTACAAGACACATTCTGGTAATATAATTTTTCAGTATTGGCTGTTCCTCCTGCACAGATACCTATACACTTTTAAATTGTTTTATTTGTTTACCTTAAATGCTCTATTGTTTTAGTTCCACCCCGGTGTTAATTATTGTTGTTCTTGTGGTCATTGATAAAAATTAAAAAGGTATTTTCAAAAGTTGTCATCTACGTTGAGGCCGAGACTTGATGCTCAACCATAACAAGTAAATACAAATAATATTATAAAAGGAATTGCAAAATAGTTAAAGAATTAAACTATAGATTAATAATATACACAATTTGAACTGGATTACATGATATTTAAACGAAACTTTAATTGTTTTATTATTAGGGAAATAACATTGGGCTCATCTTATGGGTGCTGTTTATGAAATACTTTTTATTTCAATAAAAAAAATTTAAAATTATTTATTTGTGGATAATACTTTAAAAATTTATAGTGAAAATTAAAATGATCGGAGATAGAATCATGTATTTAAAGTTATTAATTACATAATATATTATTAATATTATTGATGCTTATGTTCCACAAATTGATTTGAAAGCTCTTTCTTAAAAACAAGTTTTGAGAGTATTTTAAGAGTTTAATTTTTTAGTACAAAGAGACAGATTTAAAAAAATCTTAGAGAGAATTATTAAAAGTGTATATGCATATTCAAATTGTATATATTAATCTATAGTTTAATAATCTATATGGAATTGCATATTCAGATTTAAAAAACTATAGATTAATATATTTCAATTCTTAGTTTACACTCATTAAATAATGTCTTATAGTATTTGAATATGCATTTATTTGATGTTTTTTCTTGAAATTCATGCACAGTATTATGTCCTAATTGTTTAGATGGAATTAATATTGACACAATACAAATAAAATTGAACGTAACAGGCTTAAAATTATTACCAAAATAAGCTGTTAATATGAACAAAAGAAAAGCGAATAAAATTTTTTAAAACAATTTTTTAAAATTAGTATATAAAATTATTACGTCCTGAGGAATGTTATTTGGTAAAGAAACTGACTCTTCCCTGACAAGTTGCAAGCTATAATTAATAATTCAGATATGCATCAAAAAAACATAATGATGTGCTTTGGTTGTGTGGAACTGAACAGATGGTGCAAAACAAGAGGGTCGAGAAGAATTCAGCGATTGGCCTCAGGGTTTACTAGCAATTGGAACGTTTGGAAATAACAAAGAAATAAAAGAAAAGGCAGAGAAGCATATTAGTAAAGAGGATCCATCCTCGTCTGAGGAAATAGCAGACTTCACCCCTGAAGAAATCGGAAAACTACAAAAAGAGTTGACTAAACTCTTGAGACAAAAACCCAATGTGGAAAAGGAAATTGCTGAACTTCCTCTGGACAGATTTCTCAATTGCCCATCGAGCTTGGAGGTTGATAGGAGAATCAGTGATGCACTTTGCACTGATTCAGAAGAGAAAGAAGAAGACGAAGATATTGAAAAGACGCTTAGCGTCATACTTAGTAAATTCAAAGAGATTTGTGCGGATAATAGCAAGAAAGCAATTGGGAAGAAATCAATTTCATTTTTGCTGAAGAAGATGTTCGTATGTAGAAGTGGATTTACTCCATCACCCAGCCTTAGAGATACTCTCCAGCTACAAGAGTCAAGAATGGAGAAGGTAGGTACTAGTTGGCCCTTTTATCTTTGTTCTGTTTAATTTTGACTATAGCAATACCAACTGTGAATTGTTATGATGTATAAAGCTTTTAAGGACAATTCTACACAAGAAAATATACTCCCAACATAAACATTCTTCTCGAGCGTTGTCCCTCAAGAAGCGCCTCGAGGACAGGAAGATGCAGAAGGAGGATGAAGCAGAGGAGAGACCTGAGACTGACGATGGCTGTAAATGGGTCAAGACTGATTCTGAATGTAAGTTCATATTCACTTTTATTTGCCATCCCCATCTTATACACACTGTCACTCACTAACCACCTCATTTTTCTTCCTTCAGATATTGTTTTGGAGATTTAAATCTGCTTCAATTTGTAACACCACCCCTTTCTTTGCATGTCCGGTAAGCTTCAACAAACACTCCTTGTGTTCTGTTATTGTAAGCCTTCATAAGATTATAAATTTGCAAACTTACCATTTATTTTGCCTCAGATTCAAACAAGGATTTAAGGATATACAAACCATTATGGAGGGGGCGCCAGATGGAGCTCTTTTTTTTAAAAAAAAATGGAGTTTATCTGTGATCTTGCGCCGCGTATTGAGTGTTCAGATCAGCAGTATCTCCCTGTTTTTTTTAACGGCGCTTCCCTTTTTTTTTCATGGTTGTTTCTGCAGATGCAGATTAACTCATGTTATACTTAATCGAAAAAACATAACTGATATGCACACCAAAGCTAGACTTTCTGAACACTACTCATCCTATTTTTAACCACTTTTTTATCTGCTAATTTCTCCTATGCTCTCCTTGTAATATGATTGGGAATTAATAATCAGTTTTATTAGATTAACTAATACTTTGTTGTCATGTTGCATTCTGACAATCTTTTATATATATATATATATATATATATATATATATATATATATATATATATATATATATATATATATGTGTGTGTGTGTGTGTGTGTTATTTTAAATTT
The DNA here is from genome assembly GCF_003935025.1 of Abrus precatorius. Classification (NCBI taxonomy): domain Eukaryota; kingdom Viridiplantae; phylum Streptophyta; class Magnoliopsida; order Fabales; family Fabaceae; genus Abrus; species Abrus precatorius. The sequence continues at coordinate 8,204,904 of NW_020874373.1, read as the reverse complement.
GTTTCTATATAAAATACACGAAAAACACGTTAATTTTTTTCAGAAGTTTGAATATTTTGCTTATCTACTTTTCTCATGTAAAAAACAAGTGCGGCTGAATTAAATAAATATTGCTAATTCTATTCATAAACCATAATAGTTAATTCATTAAAATTAATAAAAAGCAGTGTTATATATATATATATATATATATATATATTATAAATTTATACTTTAATTTAAAAAATGTTGAATATTAAATGGTTAAATTCGTGTTTTATATATTAAATAAATAAATGTATTTATTTGTATTTTTAAAAAATTTGAATATATCATTAACACAAATCTTGTAATAGACAAAGATATAGAAAATTTAACAATTATTATATCTAAAAATATATCGTTTTTCTTAATGAAAGCCAATAATTAATATATGAAAGGTTTTATTTTCTAATGTAAAAACTCTCTTGTATGGGGTATGACATCACATGCATTTTGAACTTTTATAATGTATACATACTAATGGTAAACACATCCCAAGTACATGATTACTTATATCTAAATGTAATTGAAAAATATCAAAAAGTGGCAACTGTAGCAATTTGATTATAATTTTCTGCAGAACCAAATTAAACAACCAATACTTAAAGACTCAGATATTGTAATGCTCTTCTATATTTGTATTATTACGAATAAAAAAATGTAATCCAACTATAGAGACTGAAAGCTAATACAAGTACAGTAAAGAAGGAGAATAAAGGCGGGAGAGTTTTATTTGATAACAAAATAATTACGTTTAATTGGTCTTAGTTATTTTTCTTTTATAGTATGTTGTATTAATTGTTAGATAGGCTAGGTATCATTATGTTTACCTGTAAATGTCTTCATTCTCATATCGTTATAACTTTCTACAATTCTTACAACCTAATTCACTTCATATCGTTATAAGTTCCCTTCCCTAATCCCTTTCGGATCTTCAGCTGTCCTCTTTTTGTAATTAACTCTGCTAAATTATTTTGTCACGTTAGCATCGCTCCCCGCTGATATTGTTAGTGTTACTCCAAAAACCTTTGTACCAGACCATACTGACAACATGTGATCACAAGATTTCCATTTAAAATTTCGCCATGATTAAAAACTTACATGATCTGGCGAAGTTACAAAATTCAAGCAAAGTACGTATTTATCATATAGTACAGCTTTTTGTTATTGACGCTATGGAAAATTCATATAACACTAAGAAGGCTTGAGCCGTGTAGTAAAAAAAGAGAGTGCGTGATATCATTTTGATTGCACCTAGTGTCATATTTCATATGTCATTCCAACCTTGAGAAGTCTGTTGCGTGGGATTGACAACAAATTCTGCCCTTGTCTGAAGTTCTTTCTCAAGAAGTTATAAGCATAGTTGACAACTATCTTATTCAAAATGGAGGAATTTGGGTGAGCTACCACCTCTGCTTCAGCAAGCATATACACCACACCTTTCTCCAATGCTTTGTCTATGAATTTGATTTCCTCTTCAGTTCCCTGGATGGGCGGGGAAGAGAAAGTGGATGACTTGGTGGCACTCACACCCAATGATCGGATGGAGTCTGATGAGGCTTGAGACACAGCCTGGTTTGGAATTATTCTGGAGGAAGGATTATTACTGGTAGTAGTGGACCTACCCTTTCCTTCTTTAGCTGAACCTTGATCTGTCTGCAGTGTCATCTCACTCTCATTGCCAGAAGTAGTCACAGCTGGTACAGCAGCTGCTACCGCTACTTGTTCATTAGCCGTTCCCTCCACCTCCAGCATAAAGCTTTCCTGTTGAATGAATGCCTTCAGGTTTTGTATTAACTGTGACTCAAAGTCAACAGGATCCTCGAGCACATCGTTGTAACCGTGCCTCACAACACAGCGAAAAATTCTGTACTCCCTTGGTTTCACCTGCCGAAACAAAAACCTCTCCTCTGATGCAACTCTACTAACTGGAATTGCCTTGATGGACACAAACACAACAACTGAATGGATAGATGGTACGCTGGCTATTAAGTGTGGGAATATTGGAGGAATTCCTTGTACTAGCTCAGAATACAGAAGTCCTATTCCGGGCACTCTCCTTACGTCTGTGTTGTTGGCGAGTTCACTCAAATACTCATTAGACACCTTGTTTTTCAGTTCAAACATGTATCTTTCTTTGTGCACGTAATGCCAGATTCCCATCACTGTCGTCAAGAATATAGCTGTTACAATTGGAAAATACCCTCCTCCTGTGAACTTGGTTAGTTGAGATGAGAAATAAATAAACTCCGTGAAACCGAACACCATATAGAATAGAGCCACTCGCCATATGTTCTTTTTCCATATAACAAGCATTATAAGCGAAACCAGATTTGTTGTGATCATCATATCCCCAACAACTGCTATCCCTGCATGCATCAAACATACCACTTGTCATGCTTTGCTAACACTACTACATAAAAGCTTAGAAAGTTAAATTTATGTTGCACCATACATATACTATATTCCTTCGAAAGAAAAGTTAAGGATTTATTCGCATAATTATTACCATATGCGTGACTCATCTTCTCTGTGGTCTTGAAGGCAGCACAGACCAAAATACATGCGATCATGAACATGTAGTTGACCTCAGGAATATACACCTGACCCTGGTGCTTAGTGGAAGTATGCACAACCTTGACTCTTGGGAAACAACCCAAACTTAGGGCCTGGGATATAATGGAAAACGCTCCTGAAATCATTGCCTGGCTGGCTATAATGGCAGCAGCAACAGCCACAACAAATGTTGGCCAATATAAGGGGTCTGCATTAATTTATCACAATTAATACAGGGGAAAAAGAAACACCAATTCATTAATTGAACTTTACTAATTATGGTAATCAAATGAACTTCCACGTTCACCATCGTTCTTTAAAACTAACCAACTTACCCGGTATGCTTTCATAAAAAGTATTAGCCACTTTCTCGGGGAACTTTCGTAGAAATGCTGCTTGCCCGCAATATGCAGCCAATATTGAAGGACCTGTAATGCAAGTGAAGCTAATCTGCAACAGATAATAATGTACGATGATCATGAAGTTAAGTGAAACTAAACAATCAATTGGCAGTTCGAATCAATTTCTATCGGTAACGCGATGATGAGGTCGCCTTAAAATGTAGATATTCTGCGTTTTACTAGGATAAAATCATATTTATTTACCTGAATGGCTCGTACATTGAAGTGACCCAAGTCAGCAAACATGGCCTCAGATCCTAAGATTTTATACGCATCTTAGTTAATTACTATTTGAAGATTGACACAAATTAATTAAGATGATTAAGAATAGATAGATTATAGTCACCTGTTATGCATAAAAAGACTCCACCAAGCGATAACCATCCTTGCTTACCATTTCGTTTGAAGTAATCATATATGTATTTTGGATTAAAAGCACGTAATACTCCTATGTCATATTTGAATATATTGTAGATACCAATGCCAGCGATAAATGCAAACCACGTAAAAATGATTGGTGCGAAAGTGAATCCCACTTTGTCAGTGCCGAATCGTTGCACAGAAAAGAGAAAGATTAAGATTGCTATAGTGATCCCCACAATAGCTTCTGAAAACAAAAAACGCGCGCACACATTAGAAGTGACCTATGTCGATACATAATATTATAACAAATTTCCATCTCTCTTGCGATGCCATTAAAGGAGGGGAAAGAACCTTAAAAGACATTCATTTACGTACCTTGACGGAGTGATGTGCTGATCCCACTTACCGCAGAAAGGACTGCATATACATTGAACAATACAATAATGTAAAGCCACCTTTCAAATTCACATGGCATATGCTTAATATTCCCGAAATTTTTTTGCTTTGCTTCATTTTTTTTCTTTAAATTATTTCGGACGATTTTTTTTTTCTAGTGTCAAATTGTTGCCCATGTCTCTTTACCTAGAAACTGAAATCATTTCAATTGATGTGAAAAATTCGAAACAAATAGCGTAAATAGAAAAGGAGATTCATACACAAAATTAATTACTTTATAAAGATTTAGTATTAAATTAGTTTCTATTAATTAGTATAAAGTTTCTCTAATAAAAATTAAAAGGTTAATATAAATAATAGAAGTTTGTACTAATATACAAATATTTTATCAATACATCATATATTAATATAATGCATCAGATTTTTAGTATCGATTTTTAAATTCTATATTAATAATTTAATTTTTATTAAACAACAATCGTACCAGTACAGATAATTATAATACTTAACAGAATTTATTTGCTAATAAATGATAATTTTTTAACGTTAATTGAAATTGTCACTTTTGCAAAAATACAAATATTAATATAATGAATCTCATTTTAAGAATATATCTTTAAATTTTATATCAATAATATAATTTTTATTAAAGAAAAAATATACAAACAAAGACAAATCTATCGCTTAATAATTTTTGTTTGACAGTAAAAAATAAGTTTTTAAAGTGTTAGCTTAGAATAAATAAACATGAAAAGAAAGTGGAAAATAACTAACCTGAAATTGAGGGAGTAAGAATCCCATCCCCAATGACCATGGAAGTTCCCATTATAGCGAGAAGTAAAAGCAAAATACGCGCAAAATGACTACCCTCAAGTTTGTCTTTCAGTTTATGGGCTCTTTTCAGCTGGCTAGAGGGGGTTTCCAGTTTGTAGTTTGACAGTTCCCTGTCCTCTGGTTGTTGATTTGGAATCAAACTCACCTTTATATGCCTACATATCAACGAATAGAGTGCAAATGCTCCACCTATATATGCAATAACTTGTTATTATTAATAGTAGTAATTATTTTAAATAATAAAAAATTTATAAAACAAGCATGTCTGATAATGAATATTTGAAAAAAAAAAATCACTTATTTTTTAAAAGTTTATGAAAATATAAAATATAGCAGAAAGGGATGGCATTCTGAAGCTGATATTGACCCTGTTCAATGGAGCATCAATTATTAACGTTGACCATAAAAAAATTTGCCAAGTTAGGCTTGTTTAAGTCATCAATATAAACTTTCAACTTTGACTCTCTTTTTTATATTTTGTCCTTGAAAGATTATTAATTAATTTAATTCGTAAAAATTCTGTTTTATTCGATCAATATTATAAAATCTTAATTTGAAGTCCAAGAATGGGCATTCTTTATGCCAATCAGTTCGTTTTTTTTTTTTTCTATAAATAAAAATTACTACACAAATAGTAGTGATCGAAGTGAATTATAATTCTGTAGTGAGAAGTTCATAAGTATTTTAAAAAAATAAAATCTATGAGTTTAAGCATTCAAAAACATGGAATTTTTTTTAAAAAATATTCATTATATTAAAATTATAAAAATGTAATAAGTGATTATTTTACTAAAATATTATCGTTAATAATTGTTTAAATTCAATCTTAAAAAATAAGGACGGTATTTTTTTTATAATAATAATAATAATAATTGAACAAAATAATAAAATATCAAAGAAAAAACATAGAGAGAATATTACTAAACTTCCTATTACACTTTTTATCTATTATAGAAATTATTACTTATTTTTATTATCCTTTAATAAATAAATATTTTAAAAATATCTGTAGTTGTTCAATAATTTTGTAAATTAACAATAAAGAAATTGCTAAAATATATAACAGAGAGTGGACAATAACAACATTACGACAATAAATTAATGTATTTGATAAAATCAAGAACAGATCAAGGTTTATTTAAGGACAAATTGACACCAAAATCAAAGCCACTCTCGTTCCTTTGTACCGCTGAAAACAAAATTATATACTGCAGACCTGGCTAGCCGGAGTTCAAAAAAACAATATGATTTTGCCGATCAATACCGATTTAAAATAAAATTTTTACACTAATAATAAAGTTAAATTATATTGAAAATCATTAAAAAAATGTGTTTATTATATTTTTAATAAAAAATATTTTAAATTTCTTAACTAGAATTCTAAAAACATTAGTTAACGTTTGTAAAAAACAAACCAAGTTTGATAACCTTTAGAACGTACCGTTGCCATTGTCGTTGGCCCATAATACGATGAACACATATTTAAGCATGGGTATGAGCACAATGGTGTAGATGATAAGGGACAGGACGCCTAGGATGTCATCGTTGTTTTTAATTTTATTGGGGAAGGTGCTGGCGTATACGTAAAGTGGAGAAGTACCAATATCACCGTATACAATCCCTATGCTTTGAAATGCTAAGCTCAGTGTCATCCTCCAACCCATCTGTTACAATGAATCCAAAATGAATAGATCAAACTTTATTGGCAAATATAGAATACAAGTGCCAATGGGTAACAAGTCATTTATAGATTACTGAATGGTATGTCATATGAACCTTGGTGGGGTGGTGTGCAGTCATAGAAACTCTTCCAGCTTCTAAATTGAGAGAATCTACGCGGCGTAGTTTTGCCCATGATACCTTTCGCTCTTTCAGCTTCAGGTTCTTCTCCACAGTCTCCTTTCCCGTGTCCATCTCCTCCTCTATGCTCGTCCGATCTGCTTCTCCAGACATCTTCACCACTCCCACTCTCACTCCTCTTTTTTCAATAAACGGAGATAGCTTGTTTGGTGGGGATGTTCAAGTTGTATTTTGCATTGGCTTTTATAGGCACCCAAGTCAGATCTTGATACCTCCATTCATTTTTACACTTTGTTTTATCATCAATAATTGTACTATTTTATTTTTAAACCGCGCCACCCTCTTAAGGCCTCAAGTTGACTTTTTTAAGTCCTTATGTGTTATGAAAACAATTGGTCGGTTTATTTATATTTTCAACGACGGATGATCAAATGGAAAGTGTAGGATTTATTGATTCAATTATATGGGTTATGCTGCGTCACTAATGTATATTGTGTCTTCTCCTTTTTGTTTTTTCAGATTGATGTAGATTATGTCTTCCATATATATTAGAGTTACATTGTCTAGACAAAAGCCGTGGTATTAAAGTCCTATGAATGTCACTTTTCATTTCTAACCATAACAAATATTTATAACGCATTATTTGGCCGATGGTTTCGTAAATCAACGATTAAAGATATAGACAAAAGTAATAAAGAAAAGTGCTTTTACTTCCATAGTCGCTTGCGCTGGTTGGCGCATGCTCTATGCCGTGGCTTGAATGCCCCCACAGGATGGGAAAAATTCAACTACTTATAAATAAAGAAAAGTGTTAGAGTTAGTATCTGTTTTTTGTATAGCTAAGTTTAAGTAGTTATGAATAATGTTTTTCAAAATATTTATTATATTTTTATATATTTAATAAAATAATATATTTTTAATGAAAATTTATGTTTAAATATTAAAACTAATAAAATTTATAAATAATAGTCAATTCTTTTTACAGACTATAATAATTATATATTCTAAAAGCACATTAGAATTTATTTTAAAAATAATACGTGTTATTTTTTAGAAAATATTATTTGACACGTATAGAAAATTCTAAAACATCTAGTTTTCAAGTTTTAAAATGATAAATATCTTTAAAAAAGTGGCTACTTTTATTTTAATAAACAAGAAGCTTGACTGGTTATCCGGTTATGGTTGTTAGCCCTTAGTCAACACTGTAAGCACGAGGTAAGAAGTCATAAAGGTGAGCCAAGAACAGAAGCCTTCAATCACACTCGTGCACGATTGTCCAAAAGTGACGGCTTTCAAGAGAAGTGTTTGTTGATATTTTTATTTAATAAATATTTTAGTAAATATTTAAATTAATTTATGACATTATTAGGATCGAATATTTCATTTTCTGATATTTTAATATTTTTTGAGATTATTTTTCATCTATTATTTTAGTTTTAAAAATTATTTATTATTAAAAAATGGTGACATAATATCAAGATAAGATGTATGATTAATTGTACAGTAAAAATAATATTATATATAATATTTTTATTTTAGTCTTACATGTGGTTAAAACCTTTCATCTTCTATTTTTTTTATCATGCCTTTACATAATATTGTTACAACCTACCATCTTCCAGAAAGTATCATTACCAAAAGCAAAATTGTCACGTCCTGGCGAATTCCATTTCTCCTCACGTTTACCTTGAACAAATGAATTGGAGACACCTTTCTTGAACAACACCTTTGTTACTTACTCTGGTCTGGTAAGTGGAGCAAAGGAAGACAATTATTCTTGGTTAGGTTCACTGGACCAAAATTTTGGAACAGTTTTATAATAATAGTAAGAGATTAATTGAATTGGTTAAAATGTACAAGGTCATTGAACTACAAAGTCTATAAGATATGTTTGAAAGTGTAAAGATTCTTGTAAGGCTTATTAATCTTTCGCATCCTCAACCTCCCCTTAATCTTTTCGTAGATCACAATAATGTGTTTTGACTCAAGAGAGAAATTGACAGTCATAGAAATTATTCTTGAATGCTATGGTTCACTTTTGCATGAGATTAAAATGAGATCCAACAAATACACGATTCTACCATTGGATAACAAGCTATGCTTACTACTCATGACATGGAATAACACTATGGGATGACTCTGTAATTTTTTATAATGATAACTTTTAATTATGATATTTTTTACGATGGTAATTTCATATGATTGTAGTTTAAAAAAGAATTAAAAAAATAGATGAAATATTTTAAAATTTAGAAAATAAAAAATTTTCATAACAAGTATCATTATGTTAGAGGGTGGCAAATTATCCCTGATTAGTGAAAATTTTATTTATATTAGAATAAATTAGAGTAAAGCATGTTTTCAAATTCTTAAAAGAGGAAACATAAACTTTTAAAATAAAAAAAAATGACGTAATTCAAACACGTTTTTTAAATAACTATTAAAACTATAAATTATTACATATATAGATCAAATATTCGTAATTGTTTAGATATAAAATTATATTAAATACTTTAAAAAATTATCACTTGCTAAGATTAGAACAAGGTTATCTTTTGTAAAAAAATATTAGTGTTTTTTTCAAGCTATAAATTACCTCTATAATATTATACTGTTTCTCAAATACTTAAAAATAAAACGTTTATATAAATTTTAAGAATTCTTCCTGGATGTACGAGTTTTAGTTACTTTTTTGTGAGAAGACTCTGATATTTTACCTTTACAATTATTGGCTGTATAAAAGCTGCAAGTGTTCACCAGTATTTTTAATTTTGAATTAGTAATTAAACTGGTGAAGATATTAATTAGTGTTGATTAAATATATATTTTTTTCATATTAAATAATATATTAAATAAAAATTAATATAATTTTTTTAAAAAATTAAGGAAAAGAAATTTACAAATGAAAATATTACATATTTTACAAGATTTAAAAATTAAAATAAATTATTAAATAATAACAATTCACATATTTTTCTTATATGTGGGTTTTTATTTATTGTAAAAATATTATAAAATTCAAAAATATAAAGGAAAAATGATAGTTTCGTAAAAATTGATTTTTAATTAATTTTTATTCTAATAATTTTATTTTTTGAGTTGTCTATCTCAATTTTTGGTCCAATTAGTCTAACTAATCGGATTAATCGTGTCTTTAAAACTATGGTTTTAACTAAGCTCCTGAACTCTCTCTCAAAAGATCTACTTTGCACCTAAGATATATATATATATATATATATAATTTGAAATAATTTTATAATTTGTTATACAGTTAATAATTTATCAGTATACTTTATTTTTGGAAAAAAAACAGCTCTTCACTTTAAAAGAAACATCTACGAGATTGACTATCATTTTTGTACGGATGATAATATCGACGACGGCTTTGTGGCGTATTAAGGACAGAGAAGTTTAAGAATGCATAATAGTCTTAATTTTGCTTCTTAATTTGCATCACGAGCACGTTGCAGTTTGCACCAGCAAGGATCTATGACTTCGTTGACATTTGCACATTCCTTATGTAATGTTAAAGAAAATAACTATGAAGTATTTTCATTTCTTGATTTTTTAATTGTATACATTTAATATGATGATGCTATTTTATTAATAAGTTTAATTTAATGCTTTATTCATTTATATAATGATTTCATCGAATCGTTTGCTATTAATCGTCAAAAGAGTGAGATCAGCCTTTTTATTATGTCAACAATGTTAAAAATTATTTATTGATAATGAATCAGAAAAAAATAATGGATATTTATCTTTTTTCCACACAAAAATATAATAATACCAACATTGTCTCACGATTCTGGATGGTTTCTAATGACTAATGGAATGTAGCACCGTTGACTTTAGTGTAACCCTCATTATTCTTAGTTTGACAATATCTTTCATATATATGTAATTTTTTTTTCTCATTTTAGCAATGTGTGAGAAACCAAATAATATGGTTGTGTAGAAAATCTATTATGGCTAAATTATGGACTGTTTGGTTTTAAAAAAGATATTATTTTATTTTTAAACATAAAATAAAATTTGTCTGTTTTCAATGTTTTCTTTAACAAATCTTAAAACAAGAAGTGTCAATTTAATAATTAAAAGAAAATCTTTAAATCAAGCAGCCTCTTAATTTGAGTAGGTACTCTTCCTGTTTTCTGCCCCAACTGTTCCTTGATTTCATTTAGAATGTAATTACCAACACTGCTCGTTGTTATTTTATTTGCTTCTCCTCGAAATCTCAATTATTTTTTAGCTATTACTGCTCTTAATTTTCACTCATTATTTGGTTCCTTTAAAACAAATACTCTTTTAAATTTGTTTAGACGAAATTAATATTTTAATCATTTAATTTTTTTTATTTAATTATGCTTCTCTAAATCTTAAGCATAAATTAAATATATCCTATTGTGTCACAGGGAAAATATTACAACTGTTCATGTTTAGTATCACATTTACATCTTGGTAATCATGTTAAGCATATTCATACTTTGACTAAAGTGTCTCATTGTTTAGTGATTCTAAATCAAAATTAATTTTGACTTTAAATTTGTTTAAATAAATATGTCCAATTATGTTTTTTTGTATTGAGTTGAAAATTTTTTGTTAAATTTTGGTATGAATTTATTTTTAAAAGAAAAATCTTTAAACATAAATCAATTTTAAACTTACTTATAAATAAAAAATCTATAAAATAAAATTAATTTAAACTAAAATTTAAAAACATACGTACAAACACACTTAATAAATGTTTGATTATACGCCAAACCCTTACGTTGATGCAAAAGCTGTTTCTAATAGCATTCATTAAAGTAAATGTACGTTTTCACCATTTTACACGATTCCATTCAGTTAGCATAAGACAAACTTTAACTTAAACCAAAATGGAAATGACATACTTCAACAGGTTGCTTCACTAGTAGATTTAAAATAACAGTTGCCACGTGTAGATGCACGCAACTCTCCAAATTAACCAAAAAATGTAGGGCCGATTAACTCATCTTTACTAATTGCAACGTTAAACATGCTCTTAATCGCTTCTGTTGAAACATAAAAACCATTTTTTTTCAGGATTTTAACTAACTTATGTTGTCCATGTATTCGACCCAGTTTAAATGCAAAATAAAATATAAGAAAACGGTTGATTCTTTTGTTTTTTAGAATTTAATTTCTAAAATATATTATTAAACTCTAATTAACAAATAAAATTTTTAAAAAATAATTTATAATTAACTATTTATTTTGGTCAACAACAACAATCTATATAAATTGACTGCACCTACTTATTACTTTATGCATTAAATTTTAAAACATTTCAAATTATTTTTATATATCTGACTCCACTTATTTATTACTCTATGTTTTAAAATTCAAAACATATAAAGTCATTTTTATTGATTGCACTTACTTATTACTCTATGAATTAAATTTTAAAATATATAAAGTCATTTTTATATACGTAATTCCACCTACTTATTACTCTATGCATTAAAATTTAGAACCTATACAGTCACTCTTATTGACCGCATTTACTTATTACTTTATGTATTAAAATTTAAAGTGTATAACTACTAACTAAAATTATATTTTATCACATTAAAATTCTGAACCTAAAAAGTCACTCTTATTAATTGTACTTACTTGTTACTTTATGCATTAAAATTTGAAATGTATAACTTACAAATTTAAATTATATTTTATTTATCCTTATTATCTTTGAGTTGTATTTAAATAATGTTTATTAGAATTGATAATTATATTATGTTACAAACAACAATGTAAATATTCATACTATAAATTACTTTAAATTACTATTTATTAAAATTAATTATAATATTTTTTTTATAATTTACAAATTAAAATTATATCTAATCATATTTATTATGAACTATATTTAAAAAAAATTATTACAATTGATAGTAATATTATATCAAAAAGTTAGAATAAAAATATTTGTACATTTTTTAGTTATCTTTTAATTAAAAATAAAATTGTATTTTTACTTTAAGTTATATTTAAATTTAAATGGTATTGGTTTAAATTATTTATTTAATTAATTTAATATAATTTATATTTTAATATTTACTTCAAATACTAAAATATAATTTAAATTAAAAAATTATGATTTTAAAATTATTAATTTATATTGTATATTATTAAATTAAATTCCTAATGAGAAGACAAGTTTACATATTTAAATTATTATGTTAATTAGTTTAATATAATTTATAATTTAATATATATTTTAAACACTAAAATATACATTGAATTAAAAAATTACACTTATAACATTATTATTTTACATTATATATTATTAAATTAAATTTATAATAAACAAATATTTATATATTTAAATTATTTTATTAATTATTTTAATATAATTTATATTTTAATATTTACTTTAAATATTAAAATATAATTTAAATTAAAAAACTACATTTATAAAATTATTAGTTTATATTATATATTATTAAATTAAATTTCTAATGAAAAGATAAATTTACATATTTAAATTATTTTATTAATTCATTTAATATAATTTATTTTTAATATTTATATATAATATAAATATGTAATTTGAATAAAAAATTATATTTATAAAATTATTAGTTTATATTATGTATTGTTAAATTAAGTTTTTAATGAAAATACAAGTTTATATATTCAAATTATTTTATTAATTAGTTTAACATAATATATAGTTAAATATATATTTTAAAAACTAAAATTTACTTTGAAGTAGAAAAATTACACTTACAAAATTGTTAATTTATATTATATATTGTTAAATTATATTTTTAATAAAAAATAAGTTTATATACAAAAATACTATATATAAGATAATTTTAAATTATATTAAATAAAAAATTATTGAAATTAATTATAATAAATTACACAATTTAAAAATTATTATCATAATTAATTCATACTTATTACCTTTAAATTATATTTAGAAAAAATTTATTAGAATTGATAAATATATATTATTAAAAATGACAATAACAAAACTATTATAAATAATATTTAATAAAAAAATTATTAAAATTTATTATAAATAAAATAGTTTTAAGATTTTCTATGTCAAATATTAGAAATAGGAAATAAATATGAATTAAATTGTATAAAAATACTTTTGAGAAAATTTGATGAAGCTTTTGAGTTATCTTTTAATTAAAAATAAAAATATTTTTTATTTTTAACTTCTATTTAACATTTGAATGTTAATTATTATTTTATATTATATATTATTAAATCAAATTTTTAACAAAAAAATAAGTAAACTATAATGCAGATGAAAAGATAACTTTTATTATATTAATTTTTTATTTTTTAATTTTTCATGTATCTTCAAGTAAGACTTTATCTCTATTTATATAAGTCATGTTTATAAAACTTTTAAAAACTTGCTCATTGTTATTTCTATTGTCATCTTTCTTCTTTGTATTTTACAATTATGTCAACAGTCAAGAATTACTTATCTACGTAAGTATATGTGTTTTCGATTTTGATATTTTTTATTGTTTCACTAAATTGTGTTATATATTTTAATTTAATTTTTTGAATAAGCATAAAGCTTTATTATTTTAAAATGAAATTATGTATTGAATTTTATTTTTAACTGATTAATTTGTATCAAATCTATTATTATTCTCTTATATTCATCACAAGTAATTATTTACTTTTATGTTCTTCATGCTTTTGTAGGAGAACAACAAGTTTCAACGAAGAGAAATAAACTTTTCTTAAAGATTTAAATTCAATATCAGATGATTGAAAAATAAAAGTGTGAATATCACAACTGAGGGATACACTAAATATATATCGTAAGAAAAAATTAATTAGTACTAATATGATACTAATTGATGAAAAGATATTAGATTTGAATTTTTTTTATTAAAAAATTATTATTTTTAATAAATTATAATTATGTTATCTTTTATATATTCTATGATAACTAACTTAATTTATTTTTAAATTTTTTACTTGACTAATTTTTCTTTTTTATAAAACAATTACCTACATACTTCTATAGAATGGGGTATTTCTTACAAATTCAAAAGTATGTTAAAGAAAGAAAAAATATACTTCATAACAATTTTTTTACTGACGAAGAATAAAGATAGATTTGTTGTGGTTAAAAACATTCATTTCATGTTGCAATTCTATACCACAACTATTATTAAAGAATTAAATAATGATAACATAATTTCTTTCCATATATTTTGAGTTTGTGAACTTTGAAGATCTAAAAAGTCATTGTAAAAATAATTACTTAATAGGTATTTTGCGATAAAACTTTACTAAAATTTGTTATATAATTTATATTTAATTTATCAATTAGTTTCTTAAAATTATTTATTTTATGAATAGATATGACTGGAGTGGTCATGCACAAAAGTTCTAATGAAGAAAAAACAACTACTCAAGGCAAAGTTAATGTTATGACACTTCAATTACAAGACATGAGATATAAATAATTATTTTAAAGTTATTATTAATTAAAAAATATTATAATTTTGAATAAATCATTTGCAAAAAAAATATAGTGAAAGTAACATTGTGAGATGATTATATTATACTGTTTGAAGAAATTTTATTGCAATATTCACATCTACTATTGTAAAATAATTTCAAGGTAATTATATTATTATATTTTAAAAATATTTTATTTAGATAAATTATATATATATGTTTCATATTTAATTATAAAAATATGAATGTATGTATTATAAGTAATATTTCTATTTACATGTCAAGATTAACAAAGATTTATATCAATATTGACATACCAGAAGTTACTCATTTTATAGATTCATTCAGATATTAAAATTATTTAAAATATCCATGTTAAGTTAATTATTGCTAATTCTTTATTGTTTATCTTACCCACATTTTCAATTATTCATTATCACTTTGTTGTAGGGATTTTAATGATATGAATATTGCTCACAATATTGATAACACAAGATCTACGACTCTTCTTAAGTTAAAAAATTTTAAAAACATATCTTAAATTTGACTATGACAAAATTAAAGAGTGATATGTTAAATTTAATTTCTTGTGAAAAGTGGGTGTTTTCAAA
This sequence comes from Abrus precatorius, assembly GCF_003935025.1. Lineage (NCBI taxonomy): Eukaryota > Viridiplantae > Streptophyta > Magnoliopsida > Fabales > Fabaceae > Abrus > Abrus precatorius. The sequence goes on along the minus strand of NW_020874373.1, from coordinate 8,189,450 downwards.
TAATATGAATAAAAGCGGAGAAGAGTAAAGGAACCTGGAAACTGGAACAGTGGAACCTGGGTGAGGGCAGTGAACAGACGTGACGAAAAAGCTGGTGGGAAATCGATAAATAAGTAGTCATTTGGGATTGGATTGAATCAGATGCAATGGAACCTGGAGATCGCGGGCGTTGCTCTCCATTCACTCCACCATCACCTTCAGCGGTAATTCCAATTTACTATATTTATCTGTTCATGGAATTGTTAGGTTAGGGTTTATATTTTGTGCTGATATCGTGAACGGTGGTGTGTAGGTTGTAGGAGGCAATAAGGAAGGAAAGAAAAAGGAGCAGCATAATGCGTCACCAGATTCTGCCGTAAGGGGAATGGGAAAGTTAAATACCGGCGATGATAACTCACCTTTCGATATATGTCCCCCTAAACAGCCTGGAAGCGTTGTTCTGAAACCTTCTTTGCTGGTGAAGAACAGAGAAATAAGGAACCAAATGAGAGGGAATGTTGATAAGGTATTATCGTTAAGGCCAGGGATGGTCCTTCTGAAGAGTTACCTGACACTGAGCGAGCAGGTGAAGATAGTGGAAAAATGCAGAGAGATGGGGGTGGGTGGCGGAGGATTCTACCAGCCTGGTTACGGGGAAGGGACACAACTGCATTTGAAGATGATGTGTCTGGGCAAGAACTGGGATCCTCTCACCACCCAATACGGAGAACAACGCCCATTTGACGGAGCAAAGCCACCCCACATTCCTCCTGAGTTCCATAACTTGGTTCACAATGCAATCGGGGATGCCAATGCTCACATTCCTAATAATCCACTTCCCTCCATCTCCCCCGACATTTGCGTTGTCAATTTTTACTCACAAAATGGCCGTCTGGGTCTTCATCAGGACAAGGATGAAAGCGCAGAGAGTCTTCGTCTAGGCTTGCCTGTCGTCTCCTTCTCCGTTGGAGACTCCGCAGACTTTTTGTACGGTGATGACAGGGACGCCTACAAGGCACAAAAAGTGGTACTGCAATCCGGAGATGTTTTGATCTTTGGTGGCCACTCTAGAAATGTTTTCCATGGTGTAACCGCCATTCATCGAAACACTGCTCCCGACCTCTTGCTCCAACAAACTAATCTACGACCTGGTCGCCTTAATCTTACCTTCAGACAGTACTAAATTATCATATGCCTCTCTCTTTTAACTAACTTTTGTTTTACGCTTATAGCATTTTGAATTGGTCAATAGCACTACATTTAGATCTGTTTGAACGACCCCCACAAGAGCCGTAGACGGCTTTGCTTTATTTTATATACAAGAGGAATTGAAATTTAACTTCAGGTCAGTCCCTTTTTTATTTATTTTTTGAGTACAAATAGCATTGTATATCACATTGCACTACAAACAGAGCAGTCCAAGCTCTCCATTGCAAACGTTTGGCTCAACCACATTTAATAATTTAACAAATAAATAGCATTAGAGTTATGTTGTTGTGAAACCGTTTATTGACCTAGAATCAAGCTCGGTTCTCCAAAGCTAATGCGGCAGAATCAACGTGGACAAGTAAACAAGAATATACTTTTTGCTTCAACCTGTCAACAATCTCCACCAGCCCTTCGCTTTCCGCGTTGGAACTGCTTCTCAGTTTGTCCAGCCACTCGTTTGCATGCTTAAGGTGTGACAGCGTGAGAGCTATATGGTTGGCTTGCTCCATTTGTCTCCCTGCAATATCCTTACTTTCCTTGCCCTTCTCTTGGGACCCCACGGAAAACCCAGCATCAAGTGTCTTTTCCAAGTACATCAGAAACCATGATCTTGTTTCATTTAAAAAGACATCCCTCAGATCATCGATCTCTTTCATACCATCCCCTTTGGCCCATTCTTGTTTCTCATTCCCTGATAGTTCGGCTAAAGGTTTTACATTCTTTGACGTGCTTTTAGCAGGATTCAAACCTGCCGTTTTGCCCAATTTATGTTTTTCTGCAGGAGATGGAATCTTATATACTTGAAGTGAGTTATCCTTCAACTGAGTTGTACCGTTTGGCTGGTCCATGAGCTGTTGGAGAGCAAAAAACTTGTTCAGTGTCGCATGAGGATTCTCTGATGATGCAGAAGAGCAGATATTGGCGAACATACTGAAAAGGAAAGAGAGGAGGTAATTAGAGGGTCAGAAAAACAGAAGGAATAGTGCATTCACTTCTTCTTCCCCTTGAGGAATATATCATTCAAGTAACTAATGCATACTAAAATTTAGATAAAAACTTTATATACCTTAGGCATTTAACTAACGTTGTTGCTGCAGATGCTTCCTTTTGAGCTTCTACTACAACTTGAGATGCTAGATGTTTCCTTCTAAGAATACCCTTATAAAATGAAAATAAGGTCGACAAGAGGCGGAAAGTTAGGATTATATGATTGCCAAGAAAAGAATCGTGTTAATATGCTAACACAAGTAGTCAGACTGCATATTACTTGAACAAAGAAGACAAATATGTTTGATAAGGGATGTGTGATAATATTTGTGGGAGATAGAGAGAGAGAGGGAGAATTATAATACACCTTTCCAGGCCTCAAAAGCTTGGCCGGCAAAGAGGACCATGGAATTGCCTCAGTGCTATTGCTTTTCTGAATTTTATCTTTACCACTAGACACAAAATTCAAGTTCAAATTTTCCTGTTTAGTAGAACTATGTTTGGTAGAAGTGCGCTTGGAAGGTGCTACGACAATCTCCTGGATGTTAGATTGAGCAACGTCTTGTTTTGGTGAAAGTGCTTCAAGTCGAGTACGAGTAGGAGTCATTGGGAGTACCTGTGATGCTAAAGCTAATCGATGTCACTACATTATTCTTTTTTTAGCAAACAATAAAATCAGCATAAAACTTGATTGTTTCCTTTGATTTAAAATATATTATACATTCCATTGTAACATGGTTTCTATTAGATTTCGGCTGTGAAATTGAATCATTTTCAACTGAAGGGCAGAATGATCATGAAATTATCCTCTGCCCCGATTTTCATGTTTGCCACACAGCAATGGGTGACGCTACAGATATTTTTTTCTGATGAATATCCTGTGTGTAATATGCAGCATTACATTTTTTTTACTTGTAGATATAAAATGAAAACAAAGATACGCCGAACTGGTTGTATCTAATAAGTTCACCGTAATTCTTTACAATTTTTGTTTGACGCCGATCGTTATGGTTCCTATTGTTAAGTCTTCAGAAATTGGAATCCAGAGCAAGAATCATACCTGACCTTTAATCTCTAATTGCTTTCCTTTTGTAGATCCCAATTTTTTACTATCTAAACCATTTTCTAAATCAATTCCTTTGCTTCCTACATTAGTATCTGACCCGTTCACTCTTGTGTTTGGATTTAGAACACCCTGCATGTACCTTGATGCAACACCAATTTTTTCCTCTTTGATAACAATCTTCTGCCTTGAACTTGGATTCTCTTTGGCTTCTGTTAAAAAAACCATGGATTTTGAACCATTAACTGCATCATTATCGAGATGCTCTGATTGCTCTAACATCTGCATTAAATCCTTAGGATTGCCTTCAAAAGGGTGGCGTCCAGGAACTGGTCTAACCCCAACAAGAATTGGGACAGGTGTACCAGCCTCGATTCTATCCACATAAAAGAATTGCCCAAGCTGCAGCTTATTATTCAAGATAAGTTCATTGTCTTCCTTTGAGAGTGAGACATAGGTTGAATGAGAAGAGTCGGAAACTTTTATGAAGAAACCTTGGTTAGGCCATAATTCAGACCCAGATAATGCGGGCACAATGCTGATCACCTGCAGAAGGACTGAGCGATATTCCCCACGAACTTTTACGTTGGAGTTCATACTTTGGAGAAGCTTCAGTAGAACTCCAGGTACGAGGGATGCCATTTTTCTTCCCCTTTCTTTCAATTATATTCGAACTTGTAACTGTTTGATGTGTTATAGTTCAAACTATTAGTAAAAATGCTTGTCTGAAATATTGAAGACGATGCTGCATATATACAACTATCAAAGAAAAATTTAACGAGTCATTAGATACTTCTGTGCCATAAATTGAGTCATATTTCATCGGTCCTAAGTCGATCTAAGTTGGATAATACAATCGATTTATTTATTTGATTCCCTGAAGAGTCCAAATAATGTTGCAAAATTGTAGCTAACTGAAAATTTCGATCTTATCATGACTTGTTCAAATTATAAAAACTAGGCAGCAAGATTTCTTCTCTTGTATAGCATAAAAAGTAAGCAGAAAAACAGCTTTCCATACAGGCAAAGCGAAAAAGAAGTTACCAGAGAGGAGGAGCATAAAGGGCCAAGAGAAAAATCGAAGAGGCCCTTTTTCTGGAAGGGGCGGGGCTGTCTGTAACTTGTAAGAAATTCTGCACAGAGATGACAAACTACTACTTCTTGGCTTCCAAAACAGAATGCCTTTGATTGCAGTGCTTCCGCAATGGCTTAACTGAGTACATCTAAAGCTTTGCTTAGCATGCCGCGCACGTAACCATCAAATTCTCTTGGCTTGAAAGCCAAGGGTCCATTATATACTTACGCGTGTGAAATTTAGAACACTTTGTGAGACACGAATTGACAAATCAGCTCCTTCTATTACAAAATTATGCCTTACCCTGTTAACAATTTTATGGACATTGTGGTCTTTATGCTCGTGGGGCTCAATCAGGTCACGTTTCATTTTTAAGTTAGGGACGATGTAACCATTACGAAAGGTAAGGATGTCCCCATGTCTACTTCTTGTGTGGCGTCACAAGAAACCCTCTCCATATTAACCACTATATTCGCACAGGGCACAAAAAAAATGAACTAGATTGAGAAATCTGCAATCCTACTATAAACAAGCATATTCATTCATTCTTTTACCATAACAAAGTCCTACGTTTACCATTATTTCCCAAGATAATGCCTTTCAAATATATAACGGTCTTAAAGCTTTTCCGAACATGCATCATAAACAAGAATTCAGCTCATTCAAAGTGGAGGTTCCTATCATAGATAAAATTTTATAATACAAATGAGTCTTTATTTTTAAATTAAAATATTTTTATGACTTATTTTCATCTTTATAGTCATGTCACTTGTCTTACCCTTAATATTTTGTTTAATTTTTAAATGTTTTTTTTTTTATATTTTTAATATTAGTTTAATTAAAAAATTTTAAGTCTTGATACACGTGTTAAATGAAAGGTATCGTTGTTTTTTAGATAAATTTTTTATAATAATTATTTTTTTCTTAGACAAATTGCATGCTTGTTTTCTTGGCATGTTATGGGTATCTTTCAACCAAGCAATGGGGATCAGTTTAAGTTGTATATACTTAGTTTAAATTAACTAAGATTTCGAGTTTGAACCTGGTGTGCCATAAATAAAAGTATTTCTCACAGGAAGAGATCGCCTTAACATGACATAGATGTTCCTCGCTTGAGTAAAATTATCTTGCGTATAAGATACTTGTTCTTAAGAAAAAATAAAATAAAATTACTATCCCGGATTCTAAATATTAGACTTTTTTTTAGAAAGTTTGTCATAATTTTTTTTATAAGACTCATTTCAAATTGTTTCTTGCATCAATTATTATTTTTATATAAAAGTGCCCTTAATGAAAATAAAGTTCTTAATTAGGTAGAAAGAGAGTATGGCAATGAGTTCTAATAGTTTTAAGGATGATTTTTTAAAAAACTTATTCAAATTATTTGATAAATTCAACATCATTAATAAAGTTAACTATTCTCTTATTGATGGCTGAAAGTGATAATCTTTTGGACCACTGGAGAGTAATCCTTTTAAACCATAAAGATAATTAAAATTGATCTCTTTAAATAAACTTTCTTTTTCCATACATATGATGAGTATTCAAACCTAATTTACCAAACTTTGTTGTATTTTATATTGCATTGTAATCATGACTTCTTTAGTCTTTCATGCTTGTGAAACAGAACTTTACTAACCTCCATTGAGTAGCTATTTTTTCTCCTCCGTAAGCAATATTTAGGTGTAAAAGATATATAAAAGATTAAAATATTAAATTACATAATATTATAAAAATATAAATAAGATTAAAATATTAAATTATATTTAATTTTTATTTTAAAAATTACCAAAATTATATAATAGTAACAATTTTTTATGTTGAATTTTATTAACATCAACTAAAGCCAAGTTTAAACATATATAAATAGAAAAAAGTTAATGAAAAAAGTGCATATTTATTACATTAAAATTATAAAAGAATAATAAATATTTTTTAATTAAATTGTACTATTATTAGTTGCTAGGGCTAAAATTAACATTTTCCCTTTTTACATTATAACTCCCAAACACACCTTAAAACTAATTTTTAGTAATTAAAGGTCCATTTATTCAAACTTTAAAAGAAAACTAAGAATATATTTTTTAAATTTAATCTAAAACAAATTTGTTTTATAATTACAACGCATTTTAATTTAAAAGATAAGGTAATTAAAGGTCCTTAACATTAACAAAGAAAGAGGCTTTGAATTAAAAAATAATAATCAAAGAGGATTTAGATAGAAGAGACGGTGGCGCTGCCATCATACATTTGCGAGGCATGGGCGGAGGAGGCTAGGAGAATTTGGTGACATAATACGAACTATACTAAGAAATTTCCTCTCCCATGAAATGTAGTTCCTGTCTTGCCGAAATTAGAATTTTGCTATCAGCTTGCTACAGTTAAGATTATGGATTTCTCAGCAGAAATGGCATAAGATGCTACCTCTTCATTCTCAAATTCCTCCTCCTGTTGTTCCCTTTTCCTTCGCGGGATCTTGAAGGTGCTCCACCTGTCTTCACATCATGAACAATAAAATACCCAATCAATAGGATGCTGCTATCTATGTGTACTGGAGTAGTTTCATAACCAACAATGCCACTTTTCCTTATATGTAATGTCTAATGCAATATAGAACATACACTCTTAGAAAACCTTAATTACCATCCGAAGAACCAATTTAGATGACGTCATTGTCATTTCCAATTACCTCAACCACATACTTCCCTTCCTCATTTTTAGTAGTAAATTACATGACAATCTTGAAGGAGACAAAATATGAGACGCAACTGATTAATGTATTAACTCTGCCAAAGTATACTAACCCCTAAACAGAAGTTCTGGTAGCTAGAATTGAAATCAGATGTATCCTCTGACTTTCCAAAATTAATCTCAGTGGAACTGTCACTATAAGTGGCGTACGTAGATGAAGCAGAACAACCAGGAGCAGTTTGAGAAGTGCTTCCCGCTGACCCAATATCCGCTTGAAACATTTCTTCAAAGAGCTGTTGCAACTCCTCAAAGCTCTCCTCTCCCTTTTCCTGTCAAATGTGTTAGTAACAAATTATAGATTATAGATAGAGATGCATATCAAGGACCCACGGACACGGGGCACGGCCAGCCTCCAACGTTGTATTGTCACCTTTTAACAGTATGTGTTATGAGTCCCAAGTTGATTACTCTTTGGGTTGAGCTAACAAGGGAAAGGACTAACTATAGGCTGGATTTCGGGAGTAGATTCTCTTAGCCCCTCTCACTGCTCGTGATTCCTTACGGACCCACAAATATTTATTCTTATGCTGAATCCAGCTAGCACCTCCTCTTTCCCAGCAAAATCATTCATCAAGCGACAGAAAAAGTTATAGCAACAACATAGTATTTGACAAAGGCCAACAGTCTAGCTTTGTCCACACAATAATAATAATAATAATAATAATAAAATAAGGCATGAAAAGCGTGCAACTTTTAGCCCACCGACGTCACCCAAGTTTCCAATGAAATTAAAGGGGGCTGAGCAGTGAGGAAAACAAAAAGGGCTTACATTGGGTTTTGTTTGGCTCATCATTGTCGCCATTTCGTTCAAGAAGTCACCCATGCCCTGCACAGACAAACATTTCATGAGCTCGTCCCCAAATATCTAATTTGATTCCATTAATTATATATATCCCTTAAAGGGAATTCTAGTATGGACTTAATCCACCGTTTGGGTTTAGACGGCAACACATGAGAACTTGTAGCATGTTGTGTGTAAAGGTGACAATTGACATTTGAGATTGGATTGGTTACAATTACATAGGTCAAACAAGGAATGCTCACTGCTGACTGGTGACCGCTCCTGTATTAAATTCAATTATAAGTAATCAACGGCCAACAAGAAGAGGAGGACGGAGAGTACTTACATTATGGTCGTCATCGCTGTCATACACTCCTACGTCGTACAAGAACCTTTTGTTGGCGTCAGATAAGACTGGGGAGGGGAGGGAGGGTACACACATAACATAAACAAACACAGTCAAATTAACAATGGAACAGGCGTGAGTGAGTCCGATCCATCTCAACGATAATTTACCAGAATATGCGTGCTGAATTGTCTGGAATTTCTTCTTTGCTTCTTCCACACCCGACGCTGAACAACGATCTGGGTGCCATTTCTATCCCATCAGATATGAATGAAATAAAAAGGCGGTGAGAAGACCAAAGAAAACTGTTTAAGAGAGACAAAGTTGTGTGAATTATATCTAACCAGTGCAAGTTGCTTATAGGCATTCTTGAGCTCAGATTGGGTGCACTCATGCTCTAACCCCAGAACCCCATACAAGTCGCCATTGTCTTTCTCTCCCCCCTTCTCCATTCATTAAATTTAAAACCCTCTCTCGTCTCAACTAATCAAACCGACAATCTTTTTCCGTTTATTTTATTTCAGTTAACATTATAAGGCATGGAGCACACCTCAAGCTGGGTTGCCGGTACATTTTCTGAAACGATTTGGAGGGAAGAGCAGAGAAAAAACACAACACTTCCTCCGTAGAGATCCCCCACCTCAGGAACTCTCCAGAAGCAAACCTCCTTATATAGTATTTTTATTATTATTAATTAAGGTTACAAAATATACTATGTTTCGACTTTTTTAATAATTGATTACTGTTTATTGCAGAGGAAGATGATGTACGGTTAAGATTGGAGGGTAATCCAGATATTTTGTTGGATTGTGTCTCCAGAAGGTTCTATCACTTCTATGTGTCCTCCACCGTACTTGCGAGATAAATTTACAAATATCGCTGTTGCACGTTAGAATCAAGTATGAATCGAGTTTCTTTTAAAATAAAATATAAATAAGTTATAGATTTATGTAATTATTATCTTAAAATTTTAAAATTGTATTATAATATCTTATTCATCGTAAAGCTCAAATTCAAAAATCCAACAACAGCAAATCGATTCAGCTTGAGAAACCCACATTCATTGCGTGCCTGCCGTAATCCTTTTAATTGTAACTACTTATTTTTGGATTTAAGAAAAAATTTTTTTTAAAAATACAAACATGTTTTTAGAAGTTAAACTTTTTTAATTTTCTTTTAATCATACAAGAAAGTTAAGTTATAATCCGTGTTTTCAATTTTTCTATTTCTTTGCTTTGAAATCATACCAAGCCGAAGTCACAATTTCCGTTTTCTGTTCCAAGTAATCCACTGATTAATATCTTCCCTTGATTGCATTTTTCTCGCACTAATTTAGATTATCAATTGTTTACTAATTTTTTATTTTTAAAGTTATTTCATATTTCAATTTTAACTATAATTTGACGTTTAACATGTAAACTTAAAATGTTTAAATTTAGAAAAAAGATGTGTTGGTCGTCCATTAAAATTGACCTCATGTTTTAAATTTATGTTATGAAAATTGCTGTGTATGAATATTTGTATGTCCAATACAAACACAATTTAATGGACATTTATATACAACTATATAATCTCGATATAGAAACATAGACTTATTTCCCATTATAATCAAACGTAGTAGAGATATGTATTCAATCACGGATTCAATACCTTAAAATGATCTAAACATGATATATTATGGATAACGTGTGAGGCCCCCAAAGGGAGATGTAGCACTTATATCCATGATGGAGTTAATTACTGCTTAGACAACGACCACAGTGGTTGCTGCTAAGGGCTTAGTCTTAGATACACCCAATGCCACAAGGGTGGTCCAGCAAGAAATGCCTACGTGTATTTGGCCATATTGGACTGGAAACCCCTCGAAATCACGAGCCACACTATAGAAGATGGCCAGAATTAGAAACACAGTCGATCACCACAGAAAATAATGAGGCAATGTCCTACAACTACAAGGGACTATGATTATTTTCTTATTTGATTTATAATTATTAAAGAAAATCAAGAAAGTTGAAAGAGATCCCTAAGAGTGGGGGAATTGGCTTTGGCAGCATAACCCCACATCTTAGCTGCCAATTGTTTGTAAGCAGTTTGCGTAAGATGATAAGAATCCCAAAACAAATATTGATTGGGTGTGTGGCATAATTGAAATTGCTTATCCCCTCTTTTACCTCCACAGCTGTATTCTCCTCTGTGTAGCCCCCTTCCACAGCATGCTGACTTTCCTTCCTTCAGACCTGTATCATTTATGAGAATGGCTACGATTACACATTCTAATCTATATTTTTATTGTTAATTAACATTATAAAAAATTAATTTTGTAATTTTTAATCATTCTCTGCTAATAATAATGGGTCTTTTTAGGAAGAATGTGTTTTAAGTAGACTATTGATTGAAAAAGAATGTATTCAACAAAGAGAAATGTGACTGTAAAATGGAATATTCTAGTAATCACCCAACCAAAACAATTATTCTGTGCTAATCATCATCATCATCGCCGATATGACAACAACCAAACTCAGTAATTTACTATTTTAATAAACAAGGATACGAATTTATTGGAGCGTGATCGATAATATACGTTTATAGTTAGTTCAACAGTTTATTATTATTTTTTTAATAAAGTAATAGAACTGTTTTATAAATAAAAAATTATAAACAATTTATATTTTTTAAAAGATAACTTATAATTTTTGAAAACTAATTTATAAAAAGTTTATTTCAAGTAACCTCAGCTTATTAAAAGTTAACTTTTACTCATTTTTATTTTTATCCTTGATTTTGTAACCAATTTATATTTATATATATATAAACAATTTTAACACCTCTTTTTTAATCATTTAACACATGTAAACTGATTATACAATAAATTTTACTAGAAATCTCTAATTCAATCAATTAGTTATAAATTATATATTTTCAGTTATTTTATCAACTATAAATTATAAGTTTTCGTTTAATTTTATTAAATATCCTAAATTTAAATATATATTTTTAAAAATATTGGATTTTTCAATTACAATTTTTGTATTAAGTCTCTTACTGAGTAAATTAGATTTATAAAATTTTATATAATTTAAAAATTAATAATTCATCAATTACATTTATTTTAATGCATATAATATTTAAAATATAAGTAAATATTAAATATAAAATTAAATATTTGTAAATAGTTTATTCAAATTAATCAATGTATATTACTATTAAAACACTATGAGAAAATGTATTTAAATAATAATAAATCTTTTTTTATAACTATAAGAAATATATGAAGAAAAAAAGTTGTAAAATAAGTAATGTGGTGAATAAAAATAAAAAAGCTATAATGTTATAAAAAAAATACATAATCAAATATAACTTAAGTAATATTACATGATTTACTATAATTAAATTTATATTACATTAAAAGCTTTATTTTGCCTTTTTTTATTTTCTTATTGAGAAAAGTTTAAAACAGATATTTAAAAAAATATATATTAGTTTTGTATTTTTATGATGTCATGCTATTCAGTAGTATAATATCAATTACGAGTGTATGAATTTAAATTCTTATAATGCATTTTATTTTATTTTTTTCATTTTTTCTCGCAAATATGAATTTTATTTTATTTCACTTTTGATTTGAAGTTTTTTTTTTTTACTTTATAAATGATAATTCACATTTTAGACTTTTAATTTTAGATAATTTACATATTATGTAATTTTTTTATTAAAAAAATCTCTTTAAAATAAAACTTACCGTACTTTGAGGGATGGTTGATCCTGCTTGTGAGATCGGCATTGAAATCATATAGAGAATACTTAAATCCTTTAAGCTGATTCTCTAATTGCAACAGAAGCTGAGACAGAGCTTGATTATGCAAACTTGCAAGGCCTGAAAGCTCTTCCAAGCAACTACCATTTCCTTTTGAATTTAGTATTCTTGTGCCAGGAAGACAACCCAAGGGTGGCACGTTCATCAACCCAAATTTTCTAGCCCGTCTTATATATCTCCTGAAAGTATTACAATAGTCAAAGTCACGAGTTTGAATTAAAACTCACCAACCTGTATCCTCACCATGCATACAAAAAGAGCAAGGACTTCATTATAATTTGACAACATATTTGATAACATCACATTTATGACAAAAGTAGTAAATTAGAATTTAGAAAAAAAAAATTATCATATATATAATACATCACATTTATGACCAAATGATATCAAAATATATAACATTTTACTTTTGGTTTCTTGAGTTGATTTGCCATCACTTAATGTGGGCGAACAGATGCAAACATGTTCCCCTTTTCAAATACTTTTTTATATCTAGTTTTATAAACTCCATCTTAAACTAACCTATGATGATTAACATATGGAAATTGCAGCATTCGATCAACGAATCCCATAGTAGAAGCTTCAGTCTATAATTTTGCATGCGAAAATATATATAGATTAATTATTTTGAACAGAGAAGCGAATCATGAATATCTGTACCTTCAAAATGGACGTCAAGTTTCCAACAATCATGCCAACGTATTGTGGAGAGTGAGAGTTAATAAGAACAGAATCAGTCAAGAATGGGCTAAGGTAATCGTTAGATCCGATGCTAAACAAGTAGACAGCTTCTGATAAAAAATTTTTTGCATCAGAGCTGCCTAACTCATGCCTCAACCAGCTTGCTACTTTCTTGAAGTTTGTTACCTGTGTTTTAAGGGGTATTACCTGAAAATTTGAGACAATAAAGTAATTATAGTGAAGAAACTGTTAGTACCTACATGTCTCGTGAATCTCAAATATGTTTAAATCTTCCAAGTCATAAAATATAAGAAAAAAAGCATGTACCCACTTAAGTAAAATGACTTAAGCCTTCCTCAGTTGTTGTGTTTACTATGACCTAAAAAAATTATTGTGTTCCCTGTGAAATAATAGATACTTTTAGAGAATATTAATGCTATACTTTAGTCCATAGTTAGGTGTAAAGATAATTTGAATATTTTTTTCTAAACAAGAAAAATAAATATCTCATAATTGTAAAATTTTATTAAAAAAATACATTTATTATATTTTATTACTTTAATATAATAAATATGCATTTTTTCTATAAATTTTTTTATTTATAAATACTTAAATTCAACTCGACTTATATTTTTGAGATCCATATCCTCTCGAGAGTTGTAGTGTGAACTAAACATCTAATAACAAGTGTTTATCTATTCCTGTTCTTAATTTCCAGCTATGGACCTAATACCTTGTATTGTTGAATAATATCAAGCTAATAGAAAGAAGAAAAAAGAAGCTAGTACTCACACATATAACACCTTAATTATTATCAGTATCTTCTTATTTTCCGCATTTTTATAATTTGATTTGTACTTCATTTGATGAGGTGCAAAACTAAAGCATTATTATATGTGGGCCATATGTCTAATTAATGTCATGGATCCATAGACTTGTGCCTTCCGTGTGTAGTATAGTAAATTAATATGCATATGTAGTGGTAGCTTTGTTTGAATCACACATTTACTTGATGTTTGACATATCCTCACATGCACTAGAAAAACTTTTGACCATAAATAAATATTCTGTGCATTGCTTAATACGGTAGGAGCAGCACTCTGTGCATCCTATAGCAGCCTTTTGCTTTGTGAAATCCATATATTTGAGCAATAACAGGGCAGTATCCTATCGTATTTAACAAATGTGTTTATTGCTTAACCAAACCATTAGAGCAAAAAAAAAAACTCTGAATGAAATACACTTACCGAGCCTTTAAAGGTTTCCAGAAGAACACCCGCTCCACCAGACGCAAAATTCGCTCCACTGAGGTAGTTGGTATTACCCGGTTGTAGAAATGGTGGAATTAATGGCAGATTTGCATATTCAGCTTGAAAAGCGTCGCATCACAAGAAACAGATGAAGAAAGAAGCTATCTTTAACGAGAGGCAGCATAAACTTGAAACCAAGTTGGGTAGGTAAAAACTAAAAAATGAGAAGACAAAAACAAGGTGGGTGTGCAAAATCTTACCAATAAAATCAGATACCAAGCGACCATCAGAGAATCTTCCGGTGGGGAACTTGAAGTAAGTTTCTCCATAAGGCCAGAAGTTTGCTTGGTCAAGGGCCGTGGTGTTGATATAGTTGTTGTTGCCCACATCTACAAAGGAATCGCCAAAGATGAAGAAGGCAACGTGCTTTCTGCTTTTATAATTGAACTTTCTGCTTCCATGGCTCTGAGAGGCAAGAGCTAGAAATAACACAAGGAAGAGAGCGCCTCTTAGATTTTCCATCAATACAGAATCTACATCTATTTAATCATCCACACAACCCTTATTTTGCACTGGCCACTGGCCTATATATAACTAAACTAAAAGACTTGGTGTCAGCATAACTTAAAAAGAGTCCTAAAAATGTTAACACGAGTCATTATATTTTAATTGTTCTCCTTAAGATTACCCGAATTACATACAGACTTGAAAAATGAAGAAAACATGTTCCTTTTATTCCTTGTACCCTCGAGAGAAAAGGTTTAGTTGATTCCATTTACTGATATTTTTCCGTTAGTAATGGTTTATCCATAATGTAATTGAATAAAAAAAAAGATAATCTTAAGTTCCTTTACACGTAATTTAAGTGCTTCCTTCGTACAGCACTTCGAAGAAAAACAGGGCAAGTTCTGAATATGTTGATAGCTTTTGATCCCAACAACCATTTGCAGTGATTCAATATTTGAATTTGTATTCTTGAGACAGAGACGGCCCTGAATGTTTGGTGTGTTGTTCTCGTCATCTCGTGCGTGGAGCCATTTGTACCTTTTGTATGTTGCGAGCACATCTTGTCATGTCATTTCCCTACAATCTAACAGATATCTTGGTTATGTAGTGTTGGCTCAAGTTAATCATAAAATAAAACTTAAACTAATTATGTTTAGTTAAATTGAGTTCATTAAAAAAAAAACAATTAACTAGCCTATAAAAGGATATATATGTTTGTTTTTATTTTTTTTTCAAAAAAAAATATTTATAAAAATAAATTTAACATAAAAGGATAAAATTTTGTATTGTATATTTATATATTTTCTTTGAAAAAATTTAATATGTTATGAAAAATCCTAAACAAAATACAACAAATAAGAAAAAAAAATTAAAATAGTTAAAGTTAGATTGAATTGTTTAAGAATGTATAATTTGATATAATTTCCAATAAAGGTTGGATTACATTCTTTAAACTAAATAAATAAACATCTACCAAAAAACAACTAAACAAATAAACAAACCTTGAATTCTCAGGGCATGAAAAATTAGGATGTTCACTATTTACGGTTTTAGCCAGATTTAATATTACCCAGTTGAATAGGAAAAAAATTCTTAATATTTCATAGAAAGAAATGACTCGGGAGTTGCATATTTAGAGCTTGTTTGTGTTTTCTATTTTAATAGAGTTTTTAGTTTTTAAAATAAAAAAAATTTACTTGTTAATATAAATTTTAAAAATTATTTTGAAAATTAATTTTTATTTTGTTTTTAAAATTAAAAGACAGAATTACTATTTAAGTGTTTTTGTTTTTATTTTTCTGATTTTCTTTCTAAAACTAACAAAAATTTAACTAAAAACGGTTTTAAAAATTAAATTATCAAACAAAATTTATTTTATTTTTTAAAAACATTTTTATAAAATTATTTTAAAATATAATTTTTAAAAATTAAAAATCAAAACTAAATCAAACAAATCCTAAGAATAATTTAAAATATCGAGGATTTTTTATTTTTTTATCTTTTTTATTTTTTCAGAAGTAGTAATTTAAACTAAAATCAATCAAATGAAATATATTGTTTCATGAGTGATGTTTGAGATATTACATATACGTAATTATGAATGGTACATTTTGCATTCACACTTTAACCCACTAATCAGCGATTAATTGTAGTTAAGAAACAGTTAAAGCCCTATTATCACTGATATTAAAACGCACCTCTTGAGTAGTTGAACAGCGTTTCAGGCGTCTGTGTGAGTTTATGTGTTTCTTAATTTGGTGTATTCAACCTTCCTATTATCTCTCAATGCTTCACTTTATTACTTTGGCTCAAAAGTATGTGTCGATTTTTCTGTGTCTCCTTTTGGTCGTGACGACAGAAGAGAAGTGGCACCATACAGACAGACCAAAAAAAAAATAATAGGAATGAATGATACTTATGAGTTTGACTAATGCATATCATCTTTCAATCTTGAAAGCCTTGATTTTCGATTAAAGCAAGCTTAGCAGTCAAAAGAAATGGGCGACGAGTCATTCTGCAGATCACTTTCTAGATTTCAAAGTATTATACAAGGAAATTAAACATTACAAGCTTTTAACTTAAATGTGAATTACAGCCACAGGAAAAGGATGGAACTATAAAAACAAGTAAGCCGAAAGGAAAAAGCACAAGTGATGAGAGTTGTTTAACTTTACACATTCACATTGACGTGTATTTGACTTAGTGATGGGAAGAGGATTACATGTAGACAGACGAAGCGCATTTCATAGAGATGGCTTTGGATTTACTGAGAACAGAAGCCTGAAAGAAAATGTTATAGGTATATTACTAAGCCTACAAAAGAAAGAAAATAATCGAGGAAGTACAGCAAATTAATATATACCAACTCACTCTCAATGCGTTTGACACTGTAAACTTCATTTGTGAAAGCAAGCTCTCTTAAATTAAAACTCATACCACAATCTAGTGCAATCTACAAAATTACAATCAGGAAATAAGATTCTTTCCACCTTTATCAATGTATAGCTCGAGTTGATATTGGTAGATACTTAAATAATAAGTATGCTAAATTTTACACGTGATAATATATAAATCAATATAAACAGAAGTCAAAACTTCTTTGGTAACATTTTAGGTTAATGCGTAATTATTTTCTTTATGATTTAAGTATAATACTTCTTTAGTCCCTAACAATAAAAACTAATGAAATTGTTTGTTTATCTCACTAAATTTTAACTTTATATATTTAATAATTTTAAGTTAAGTTCAAAGTGCATCTTCTTCACAAAAACTTAACATGATTATTTTATTCCTCATTTTCCTTCAATCTTTATTAATATTCATTGTCTAACCTTCAATGATATATAGTTAACATATTAAATTGTTATCAACATTTACAAACAATAAATATTAATATGATAGGGGAGAGATCTTAAATTGAAATTATTTCAACCCAAAATACATTTAACTCCAAAAAACTGAAGAGAGTAAAAAAAAAGGAAAGAAAGAAAATGTAGAACTAACCTTAATATCAAATAGTTTTATACGAAGTACCCACACGTGGGCTCTAGCATCCCCTACGATCTTCAAGCATGCGGTATTCTGGTTTGAAATTTCTTGTAGATTGACACATTGCAATAAGACCCGAGATGGTACACTTACATTATCACTATGAGGAGGTTGAAAAAACCAAGGAATTCGAATAGTTCCTATACGCAAACCTTCTTGATAAACAAGAAACCTTGATGAACTGAAACCTACGCCAAACTTATTATGATTTTCCGCATTGAGGGTTAAGGAGATTACCGATGAAAACAACAGTGATTGATTAGAACGATCTTCAATCTCGTAAAAAATTATTTTAAACTCTCGAACAGAGAAAACAGGCTTGTGTGGTCTAATGATGAGGATCACAAAAAATGTGGCTAATCCAACAACTATGCATGTGATCAAAAGGAAG
Organism: Abrus precatorius; assembly: GCF_003935025.1. NCBI lineage: Eukaryota > Viridiplantae > Streptophyta > Magnoliopsida > Fabales > Fabaceae > Abrus > Abrus precatorius. The sequence goes on along the minus strand of NW_020874373.1, from coordinate 8,171,568 downwards.
ATAAGCAGAAAGAAACAGCATTTCTTGAAAGAAAACCCGTGATGAAATTCTTTCCAACAGAAGCAATCGGAATTATGGGGGGAAACATCCATAGCAAATTTTCATTCCTGACTTTCGGTTAATTAACCATTGTATAATTAATGCATCTCTTTGATTCGCTTAGATTGATAATTAACCGGTACTACTTCATCGTGAAGGACGAATCACGAATGGGATGTCTTTCTTTGAAAAGTGGCGCTCAGTTATTCCTTTCTAAATTATTTGATACCAAAACCTTTTGAGGAGAAAACCTGTGCCAAAAGCAACTATTTTTGTCCAAAAAATCTTAACAAAAACAGGACTAGTAAGATACTCAAGACAAATGATGGCTTCACTTCCGTTATATACCAACGAGGAATGCCAACACATCGTCTTAATATTCAATAATTTTTTTTTTTAGAAAATAATTTTTTTATAATGAATAAATTAACAATAGATTTTTTCAGGAGACACATTGTGATCCTCGTTTAAATATCGAACGCAGTAAAGCAGAAGTAACGTTGAACATGAGCAATCTCGTGAGCTGATCCTCACGACTATACTGTTTTAGCTTGCAAAATAGCCTAACAACGGCTTTTTTCAAATTTCAGCTTAATTTCTTAAGCTAAAAATCTTAGTTTATGCTTATCAGAGATCGTAAAACTTTAACGTGAGGTAAAGAAGTTCAACTATAATATTAGAAGTGTTGTGATATTTAAATAATCAATTAGGCTTATATTAGCATTCAACGAACGAGTATATTTTCGGAGGCTGTTAGAGAGAAAGAGATAGAGAGAGAACCGAGGGCCTGTACCTGAACCTCGATAATAGTAATACTCTAACCTTTGTTACAATTGTCTTCAATAATCGAAGTTTAATACATACCTCAAACAGTACGTGTAACTATAAATCCTTATGAATAATAAGTTATAATTTCTTTGCCACTTTCTTGCAGAGAAAGCACTATATGATAGTATCATTGTTAATATTCACGTCACTTTAGTCTTGCACGCAATGCAGTCTTGAATACGAACACGTAAGAACTCTAATTTGGTAAACTTCTCCATCTCCTCCTAACCAACCTTAACAGAAAATTATTGAACACATTGCCATACTGCCTCTTACAAGTTCTATAATGTCATTGGTCAAAAAGATCTATAAACGTGGCTGTCCGCAGACAGCATTAAGGCCCAGTATAGATTAATTTTCAATCTTTTGAACTCTTCAACTGTAAAACTCAACTATTAAGATTCTTTCTAAGGGTGTTGACCAAAAGAACTGTTAAAATCTGACAAGTTCAATTGTTCATGAAGAAGTTAAATGAAGTTTCTAAAAAAGTTGAGGTATATAAATTAATTTTAACTTGTATAAGAAGTTTTATTTATTTTACCTTTTTAATTCATTTTATTTTTTCTCATAGAAATGCTTATTAAAAAATTATTCAATCTAACTCATTACTCCCGATGATCTCTAACTGAGGGAAATAATAGTCTCGATTATGAATATAGGTGTCAAAATAAGTTCAAGTTCGACATGAGCTTTGAGCTTGTTTAGTTGTCCATGCAGTCACTACGATGCACTTTTCAACATAAGAAAAACAGCTACAATTCTTGACCAAAAGAAACAGCTACCATTGTTTTGACGCAAATTACTATGCGTGTTGAACTGCTTCCGCTATGACTAAAATCAATTTCGAGAGGCCCGCAAACAAACCCTTAGCCTGTAGTAAGTAAGCTGGTCCGCATGCCCAAAAATGTCACAACCAACCTATTCTTATTATTAAATCTATTTTAAGTTAATTAATATGTGGCTTAAAAATAAGCATTGATCTATTTTAACAAATAGTTTTAAATTTTAAGATAAAAGTTAATTTAAGTTTTTAAAATCATTCCATTGAATAAATTATTTACAATTATTATTTATAAATTCGAATTAGATAGATAAGTAAAATAAATATAACTGAAAAAGAATTCAGCCCAAACAGTTTGCATAGGACTGAATCAGGTGGTTGAACCTGCAGTAAGCTCCCAAAGATAGACGCGTTTTTAAAGTCGAGGTACAATCTTGAATCACGACCAAGTCCAAAGCCAACCTTTCTAATCAAAAGAATTAAACATTGATAAATGCACATTGTCCACACCTAACCTAATTAAATTTGGTATACGGAGCAACAACTAAATGTTAGAGCGAATGCACTTTACATTCTTGACCTGACCAACCATGTGGCAGTCATATTTGGGAAGCGCCATTGACCGTGTTACATGCACAAGCAGCCAAAGCTAATATTTCCCACGTGATACTGATTACACACAGCTAATATACCACGTCCTCTTCTTTTATGCACTTGTATATCCTTCTTTTCTTTTAATTTTTATTTTTCTTTTTTTTCTTTAATGGTTTTCTTGGAAGTTTAGATTTGACCATCTCACTTAGAGAATTCATCCTTCAAAATTTCTCAATGCTACTCAGAGTGCACAGCATCAGCAGTTGCTTACACTCTCCCGTTCAACACAGATGACAACCATTCCGCGGAAAGCAACAAAATGGAAATAACATTCTATTTTTTTCAGACACTTTCAGGGATGTGTCCAACTCCAACAAGAGAGCAACAAATGCAACAAAAACAAAATTAATAATGAAAAATATTAACTTGTAGCTTTATTTACAGACGGAAATCAAGAAAAAGCTGCTTAGAAAACCCCACCAGCCATGGAAGGAATGTCATCAAAATTCCAAAGGTTCATCAAATTTCCACCATCCTGACTTGTGTCTCCAGATAGCAAGGATTCCAATGAAGTATCATCCCAACTCTCTCCAAGATAAGGCATCTGAAAGAACTTCAACTCGGATTCAATATCCACAAGCTCCTCAGACAGGGTTTTTGCAGAATGATCTTGTACAGGTATTACATCCTGAGATTCAGACTGCACATTTTTCTGGTGGTTGGCATCTTGCACGAAATGGGATTCACCACCCAAGGGAGCAGAAAGCATGGATGAGATCTCAGGAGTCTTGGGGCCCTGCTCACCCCATCCAAGATCTGCATAATCAAATGAATTACTCCCCTGCTCTGAACTGAAGTAAAGGGTCACATCATCAGACGAAGCAAGGGATGCAAGCCCATTTACACTGCCAGGGAAGGTGTACGCGTCAGCATTCTGGTTAACTAGGGGTTTCTGTTCCACCAGATCCATAGGACAACAGTAGGGTTCGCCACTATAACCAACATTGCACGGCTGAACAGTTTTCCTATTTTCCTGTCGATATACCTTAGAACGTTTTAAGGAAGCACCTGAAGACTCCTCAGGAAAATTCACCTTGGCTTTCTTGCCACGAATCCTCCGCGCTTCAGCATCATAAGCTCTAGCAGCTTCTTCAGCAGTGTTGAAGGTTCCAAGCCAAACACGCACCCCCTTTCTTGGATCCCTGATCTCAGCTGCCCATTTCCCCCAAGGACGCTGACGGATTCCCCTATACTGATTCTTCCTCTTTCTCTTTGCAGATTTCTCAGCTTGCCCTTTGAATGTCACAGGTTTCACTGCCGTAGATCCTTTAATATAATTTAAGTATACAAATCTCAGTAAGTTAAGAACACCAGACATTCAGAATCAAAACGAGGATGCAAATAAACCATTTTTCCAACTCTCCCTAAAAACATAGAAGTCACAACAAGGTTAAATGAAATCAGCAAGAATCTTAAGCAAAGGAGTTAACGAGAACAAGTATCAACTAAAAGTTCATTTTACTTCTTGTTTAGTTCAGTAATGATGATGGTTGCCACCAAAGTACCTCCATACCGACAAAGAGCAGTTGCAAAGGTGTGTTCATAAGAAAAACGACCAGCTAGTAATAACAACACAACAGCATGATGAAATTAAACATGATTCTTATGCATCTATCATTTCAACAGAATCCAAAAACTCATCCTGGTACTAAAATCAACAAAAAGTGAATTATTGAATGAATAATGGATAAACACCCATTCCCACACTCCTAAATTTAACCGTTCCATCTAACTACCCGAAAAACAAATTATTCCAGAAAACAACCCGAGATCTGTAACGAAGATCTTTATAAAAAAACAGATAAGCTATGATCAACTCCATAAACCAAAAACACGTATTAGAATTATTTTTATTCTGTGGGCCCAGAAAATCATATGAAACAGTGATAAATAAAAGCAACTTCCATTGCCAAAAACAAAATTTAAGGGAAAAAGAAAAATGCTCCAAATATCGACAAAAATAAAAGGGGGCAAATTGAGTAAACTAACAGTGAAAATTTTGGATAAGAAAGAAATAAGAGATAGAATAGTTACGACGAGAAGAGGCGGCGAAAGTAAAGGGCTTGGCATCGTCGATGTCGGAATCGTCCTTGAATTCCCTGAAATCAGCCTCAAACTCATCATCCAAGTCAATGACCTCAGATCTCAGGGATTTCCCTGAGCTCGGCTTCTTCAAGTCCGGCCACAGGTAATCCGCGGTCAGGCGTCGAGACCTCGCCGTCACCGCCGCGGGAATGAAGTCAGAGATAATAGCACCCCCACACATCTCTCAGACTCAAAGGAACAACGAATGCTTCTGTTTTGGATGAATGCAAACTATGCCTTTTCTTTTTTCTTTTTTAAGTTTGTCCTGCCAATAACATTATTATTATTATTATTATTATAATTATTATATGTATTTTGTTTTCTCTCTCTCACTCAGAATTGGATGTCGGTAAATGAAGAAGAGTGTGTTGTTACTATTATGCCCTTGCCCCAGCTGGCTTCCTTCAAATAGATCACCTGATTCATTATCCGGAAAAATAGATTTTAAATTAATTGATAAATTGTATTCATGCTGGATTTTAATTTTTTAACTTCCGATTACACTACCAAACAGACAAATGATCAGAGCTCAAAATTCTACTATCGCGTTAAGTTTGTGTTTAGATTGATGAAAAATTATTAAATAAAAAAATCATTTTAATGATTAATTACAAATAATTAATTATATATAAAATTATGTTTATATATGTTAAACAAAAATTGATTTTAAAATAATCTATTTTAATTATACTTTACTAAATGTTGATTATACTTTTTTACTGTAGGTGATTAAATTTTTATTTATTTTAAATTTAAAAATAATAATTTATTTATTTTTAAATTTTTAAATTTATTTATTTATTTTTAAATAACTAGTTTAGCGTGTATTTAGATGTGAATCTGAAAATAGATCACACCGTGTTTTTTGGATTAATGCTATTTTTTAAAGGTTTGAAAATTACTATTTATTTGTATTTAGGATTTTGGTACAAGAGACACTGAGTCTCGATTATTTCAATAGTAAAGGAAAGGGGAAAAAAATGGAATAAACAAGTATTCCAGCATCGTTTATTATAAGATATACTTTACTTTCTGTTTATTTTTTATTTTATCTTTAATAATTAATTGTTTTAATATACAATTAACTATTACACAAAATTTTATATTTCTAATATTATAATGTAAAAATAATTATTTTATATAATTCATACATAATAATTTAATTTCAAATTATTTCTCACTTGACATATCTAAATATAAATTCTATTTTATATGAACAATCATTATGCTTATTATTTAAAGATATAATTTATTAGTATAGGAAAATATTTAATTGATTATCATTTTTTCAATTAATCCAAGCATAAATTTATAATAAGAAAATTATTACTTTTAAGCTTATTCAATAAAGTTTTTTATGCAGCAAAATCAAAACATAAATGCATAATTTTTTAAGCTTTCTTTGAGTAAATTAATACATAATTTTTTAATATGTAAAAAAAATCAACTCAAATACACGAAACTTCTTTTAGTTTTGGTGATTAATTTTAATAATATGTATTAACGGGCATTGAATAAAAAATATTTAAAAAATTTTCAATACGTTCATTGTACAATTTAAATATTTAAAAATACTTTTTAAAACAATTCATTTATTCTGTAACATGAACAAAAAGGTTATAAGTTTAAATTTTTTAATTTTTTTAAAATAAATGAATTATTTAAATTTAAGCTTCCTCACTCATATATTTCTTATTAAGTCTATACTCAAATTTTAATATGATATTAGAATTTTGATCAAAATATAAAATATCAAACCCAAAAAATGACCCAAAAAAATGCTCTAACTTTTATATATAAGGCTAAAATAAAAGACCTGTAACATGACATTTAAAGGACTAAAGAAAAAGACTATAAGCCCATAAAATAAAAATATTAATAATAGTAAAACATGTGATTGAGATTTAAACGTAAATTACAGATTTATGTTTTAAATTAAAATGTAAGTTATAATAGTTAAAAATAATTGAATTTATAAGACTATATTAAATAATAAAAATCTCCTATTAATAAATTAAATAATATATAAACAACAAAATCATTAGTTTAAATTACTAAAATTTTTTAGACAATAAATATAATTTCAAGTCAATTTTTTTCATAATGTAAAATGTAAGATCAAACTCACAATCAAATTCTAATAAAATTATCATTTTTCCTACCCTAACCACCCGTGTCATCTTTAATTGTAAAGAATATATTTAGTTAAAACAAAACAATTCTTCATTAAAATGATAGAACAGACAAGTAAAATAAAATAATTTTCACAAAATAACAAGTAAATTAAGACAGAGTACAGTGTTAACAAATAATTTCATTATTATAAAACAGTGATGTATACTATCAGTTTACACATGTTAGAATATTATCCATTCCCATACTAACTTGGATAATAATTTAATCTTTATACTATGCTTGTTGAGTAACTAAATCCATATTTATACACAATACTTACAATTTATTAACCAAGATATAATTTCTATTAATAATTTTTCACGAACTATTAAAGTATAAATATTATAAAATAAAAATTGTTTTTGAAGAAAACCTTAAACAAGAAAAGTTAATATATTTTAGTACAAACTAAAAATATATAATTTAATTTATATTTTAAAAAAGCTATTAACAAAGACTAATTTATTTTAAATTATTTAATAAAATTATATACGTATAAAGCGAAGATTAAGTTATATTTATGTATAATTAATTTATTGAAATTATAATATAGATAAATATATAATTTTATTTATTGAATAAAATGATAAAGTTTATTGTTGCAAAAAAAGTATTGAATAAAGGAATTTCTGTAAGTGTTTGGGAAATAACTTAATTTCTGTGGATCTATAACATAATAATAATTATTAAATAAGTGATTTAATAGATGTGGCAAAGTTACAGTGGGTGCATGTACCAGAATATGCGACGCCCCTAAAGACTGGGAGAATGATAGCGAGAAAGATAAAGACTGAACAAAACGACAACAATACTATGCGCGATGATGATACATCTGAGGTGGCAGCAAGTCCTACAAGGAAAACAAATCTACTTAAAACCAGTGTTTTTAAGCAGCACTATGGACTCAATCAGTTCTCAGTGTACTTGCGGGGCGTCGCATTATTGCTTACAAAGAATAAAAATACCTTGTTAGATAACTTTTTTCATATAATTATTTTATATAAATAAACATATTTAAAATATAATATATATGATATACAATATAATACAGATATCATGTTTTCAATCTTTTGTATGGCATGAATATTTATTGCTATAAGGTTAAAAGTAATACTAAACTATACATTATTTATCTTCATAAATATTCATCTTGTATATAAAAATAACAAGTTTTTTTTTATTTTGTGATATATTTTATAATTTTGATATTAATATTTTTTTTTTGTGCAAGATGCATTTATGAATTTAAACGGATATAATTTTTCATAATATTATTTAATTAATTTTTTTTGCACGTGATGAGAATAGTTAACTTTTATAATAACTATTCTAAAATATATTTTTACAATAATAAGTTAATAATATAAATAATTTTATATTCATAATGTTTTTAAAATCAAACTATTTTTCTTTACACCTAATGTATATATTTTTTTCACATTCTGTAATTTATATATGTATAAAAAATGCTGATAACACATTTTTAAAAAATTATTTATTATTAGTAGAAATTTACTAAAATTATATAAGTTTTTTATTTTTATTTTTAATAAATTTTATTTAATAAATAAAAGCATGTTAAAAACATATTAATATTTTTCTTCTTATATATGTAAATATGTTAAAGAAGGCAATTTCGTGAATAATTATTTTAAAAATAAATATACTATTATAAAATACTTTCTTATTTCTTAGTTTTTAACCTTTGTTTTTCGAATACATCAAATTATTGAAGAAATAGGCATTGTCGTTTGGTAAAAATATAAAACATTATAAAAAGCTAATATAAAAAAAGGGGGCTGGAAAAGAAACATAAAAGGCGTTGTGAAGTGAATGATTTATACGAAATTATTTATTTTTAAAAAATAAGTTATAATGTTTTTTTTTTTATAATTAGTAGGGATTTAACTTAATGCTTAAAGAAGAAAAAAAATAGACAAAAGTAACTATAAGAATACAAACTCTTAACACATTTTATCGCAATAACATTTCTCGTTGAGCCAGTGGTTGATCATAAACCATAATCTTTACTTATTAGTTACATCTCATATTAGCAAGTTTATTTATAAATTGATTAGCTATTTTATAATTGAGAAGATGGTCTATAAGCGAGTAACCGAAAAAAAAAATTGATTTATTATAATGATAAATAGAAAATAAACCGGGGTTAAAAATGTGAGTATATTTAAATTATTATTATTTTTAATAAATTTTTTTATAAAACGAATATTGATTTATAAATGCTATTTTTTCAAAAAATTTGATAGGATTTTAATTTGGTTAGTACAATTATTATTGAAAAAAGTGAAGAGTTTTTTTTTTTTTTTTTTGGTTAGTCTAAGATTATCAGTCTTTAAAGTTAGATTTAAGTATTTAAAATTATAATTTTGTATTAAAGCATGTTAATTATAATATAATTATAAAATTGTAAAAGATATATTTTTAACATTTTTTATTATTAATTATTTAAAATTAATTTTAAAAACTGAAATTATTTTTTAATATTATAATAATATATTTGGTACTTTAAAAAGCTGAATTAACAGTGAATTTTATTGCCAAATACTCAATTAAGTAAATGAGCAAGCTATGTATGTTTTTATATGTGTAAGTATATATGTATTAATCTAATGCAGATATACAAATATGTTATATAAAGGTCTAGTGCTCGAGTGTGTCAAATAAAAAGTTCTATTAAGAAACTCGCTCTATTATGTTGTGAATAATCTTCTCTTGTGCTATGTGTGTGTGTGTGATTTTAGACTTTCGTTTCATGTGCTAAATTGTTTTATCTCAAATAATAAAAAATAAGAGACAGAATAATGTGAATTGAAATCATGAATACATAACAAAACAAACCTTGCAAAATAAAGAAAAAAAAAAGTTATTATGAAGTTTTCATCATAGTTGATATCATATATATTTATGATACAACCCTTGATTAATAACTTGACTTTTACATAGACTGTCATTGTCTACATTATAAAAAAAATTATCATTTTTTACTAAAATTGTTTAAATTCATTGTTAAAAATTTATAGAAATGGTGTCCCTTTAGCAACTAGATCCTTTCAGGTTAAAGATACCCTCTCGTTTATGTTTTTTAGCTTGATTATAAAGAATTAAGATAATTCCTTTTATTTATTTTTCAAAATTAATAATACTTTTCAACCAACATAAATTGTTTTGCTACGTGTCAAGAATTTAGAAAATACAATTGGAGCCAATAGTTTGAATGATTAAGAAATAGAGCAATCAACTAATCTTGGAGTGTCTCGTAAAGAACAAGAATAGTCGTCCATTTGAAATCGTAATAGCTATTGCAAACCCACTAGAAGATGTTTGGTGGCAACGTCCATTGCTCGTCTAAAGTGACTTCCAACTTCGTGATGGTTGTGTCGAATACTTGTTAACGTGTTTATTATAATTTGTAGCTCTGGGTAGCTTTAAACAGTTTAAATTCATTAATTACGTGTGTATTTGAAAATATGTTAAAAAATATAAATATAAATTAATAAAGATCATAATGAGTAACATTAAGTTTATGCATGATTATTTAAATACATAGATGTGATCAGTTCTAGTAATTTAAGGACCACAAGTTGTAAAAGCAGGTTGAAATATTTTAGTTGTTGAACGGTTCTATCAAAAACTTTCAACACTCACGATTAAAAAATATATATATCTTTGTTAAACGGAAATTTATACCCACTTTTAGTTATATGTTAGATTAGTCATTTAAGGGTTGTTTGGGATTATATATTTTAAATAAATATATTTAAAATTAATATTGATTTAAAATCAAATATATAAATTAATACATTGACATAAATTTAATAAATATATAATTATTTTAATTTAAAATTTAAAAAAATGCCATCTCCTTTTTTTTCCCCCTAAAACTCCCCTGTCATTAAGTGGTCGATGCAACTCTTTCAAATAGATTTTGGTTCAATCTAGTTAAATTTTTGAGTTGCATACAGAACTGTATTTTACAACTTATACCTTGATCCAGACTATATAATGATCTTAAAACATATAGAACTATTTTAAAAATATATCAGTTAAAAATATTTTTTAAATTAATAGTTAAATTTACAAATATTTTTAAAATTAAAGAAATTATACATGTTCTTAAAATTACATAATATTTTTTAGGGTATGTTTGGGAGGGAATTTTTGGAGAGGAAGGGAGGGAAAGACTTAATTTTCAATTTTAAATTAAAAAAATTATATATTATTTATGATGACAAATACATTGTTAATACATTAAATTTTTTGTTAATATATTAATTTGTATCTTTTATTTTTAAAAAATATTAATTTTAAATATATATTTTTTAAATATAAATTTATGTCTCCCCTCTAAAAACCCTCCTTCTCAAACAACCTTTAGAGAATTTTAACCACTCAAATGAGTTTTTATTGATTATACTTGAATCAAAAACTTATAACTAATAAATTAACTAAAAGTTTATTATTTATAACTGAAAATTTATATATTTATAAATAAATAAACCAATTAGAATTATTTAGTAAAACTAGGTAAAACGTATTAAATAATTTAAAATGACGTATACTATTATATTAATATAATATTATAATTAAATTAAAATTAAAATTTGTACACATGTATAAGTTATTAAAAAAATAAATATGAGATAGAATTATTAAAGATTATAAGTTTAATATTACTTCAACAAAATTTTCAAATATTATAACTTTTAAAAATTATAAACTCTGTATTAAATATAAATTTGCATTACTAAATAGAGCCTTAATAAATAAAATGTTAAAATAAAACACAATTACCCAAAATATTTTTTTTTAAATTAAATAACTAAAGGATCGCTATGGAAATAAAATTAATTATGAAAATATATGTTGTGGACTAGAGTTTAGGATAATTAATCTAACTATCCCTCTTCTCTATCGGGTCACTCTATTATCTATATTTGTTTGCTCTCTTGTAATAATATAAAATAATCTTCTGAATAAGTAGAGAAGATACTTTAATCATATATCATAAGATCATACTAATCCAATATGTATCAGAATAAATACTAAATAAACATGTAATATTCCATTATCCTTTATGAACTTACGTACACCTACCTTAACTTGAGCATAATAGTAGAAACTTAAAGGCTGGAGAAGACACGTCCAATAATGCAGACTCCCTCCAAGATGCCAAATAACAACAATATATGTGAAATTATTGATACTCTAACTTTTTAATAATTATTAAAAACAATTTTGCATCTTAGCATCAGTAATAGAAAAAATAGCTAGAATTTTGGGTAAGGAATACAAAATATAAGGCAAATTAGAGAAAATTATTAAAAAAGTGAGAAAAAAATAATGACAAATTATATTATTTACAAAAACCAATTTGTTAAGTCTAACTACAAATCTGACGAGCAGCTACGATGTGCTTAAACAATTTTCTATTTAAATGCCTTTTGGATTATCCATTCATGAGCGATATGGGACTTCCGAATTATGGGATTTTAAATGTATGCTTTGCAATGGCAACATTGATGTAATTATTACAGAAAAATCCAAGAGGAGTGACTGGGTCTAGATTCGACCTTAACTAGATGCGTTGAACTTCTCCATGTGTGTCTTTTAAATGCTAATGAAGGTTTGGACCAACTCTTGTTACTGTTGGGTCACTCTTGGCCTGTGTATAGTGAACATGATGTCCGATTTAACACGTTGTGATGAAAGTGATGGCAACCAATGTGTCATGTCATGTAAGATTCTGTTTAGAGACGCGTTTCATTGACGTAACTTCATTTACCATAAAAGATTAATTAATGAGATCAGTTTACATAAACTACTAAGTGTATTTAATGACAGTAAATTTCTTTTATGTTTGCTGGTCAAATGGATACTACCAGTAGAGTAGTGAGGTGGTGGAATTGTAAATGTAGCTCTTTTTCATTTTAATTTACTTTATTGTTAAGGAAAATTTAAAATAGACAAAAAGGGAAAATGCTATAATAAAAGTTTTAAATTTTTATTATTATAAAAGTTATATAATTTATTTACTTTTTATTATTTTTACTTGTTCAAATAAAAGAAGAGATTTTTGTTACTTCTTGCTTTTTTACTTTTACCTATCTAAATAACATTTTTTTTATTCTGTTATTTGTTTATTTTCCTGTTTTACCCTTCATTCAAACAAAATCTGAATGAATTTTCCCTTAAAACCATTTCATAACATTTCTCTCCTCATATTTTCAAGCCATCTAAACATAAAGTAAAGATTCATAATTTTTTTTATTATACATCATGTTTATTTATTTATCTATTTTCTTTTTATCTCTCATCATCAACGAATGTATATACCCATAAGATGTCAGATAAGATATTTCACTGAAACACTGATGGAATTAATTTTGAACCATTAGACATAATATTGAAAAAATATGTGGATAAAAATTATTATTTACGATATGATTTATCAGCTCAATGCATGAATATTTATTTCATTTAAATTTGGAAAAAATAATTATATGCTATTAAATGCAATTAAAATGTGTATATAGATTAGTTTAAACTATATATTTATTAAAAAATGTAAAATTTATTATTTTTAATCATAAAATAAACAGGCCCTAAATGTGATTATTTGCAATGTAGTCCCCGGTAAAAGTATTGAAAGCTTTGGTTTTGGAAGTGAATAGGAGAGAAAGGAACATATTTATCATGCAGACGTTAAATCTTTGAAAACTCTTTTCCATTTTTTGTTATGTATGAAAAGAGAAATAAAATGACTATAATTTTAAGTATTTACTTAATTTTTTTAAGTTCAAGATTTTTTTTTTAGTATTGAAAGTTGTTTATTTTGGAGGTATATATGGGCTCTAAGAAATAGATATAAGGAAAATTATTAACTTAACTTTTAGTTTAAGTATTATATTTGGTTATTTATTAAAATTATTATTTAAAAAAAAAGGTGAATTATTAGTGTAGACGATTTAGAATATATAATTGAGAGAGATGCATAGTTGAGTTCTATTTGCCTGATTCGTAGAATCTGATATATCTTAATCAAAATCGTCCGGTGCGCATTTATATGGCCTAGAAAGTTTATTTATCTTATAGTTTAGGTGATTTATCTTTTTATTTTATTTTATTACTTATTGTTTTATTATAATACTTATTCTAATGAGTTTTACGGATTTAGTGGACCTTTAACTTCACATGCTAAAAGACTAAAATAGAGCCTGCAATCGCATAGCCTCGAGAGCGCACCTCCGTCAACATCACTACATGCTTTCACAGAACTTGTGCTGAGTTGTGTTCTTTTTCGGTACCAACTTATGCCACCACAAAACTTTCCAACCGTTGTTAAAGACAAGTCCATTGCTACAAGATTTGCTGGGCATCGTTGTGAACTTGTGAGTACGTTGTCGTTGTTGTGCACGAGCTTGCGGGTACTTCATTAGAGCAACTCGTCTAAAAAACCTTAGCATGCACGACCCTGACTTGAGAGAGAAGGCAAGAGCTACTTGACATGCAATGGGAGAGATATGAATCTGTCACTTTCGAATCATGTTTGAGAAACAGGAAAGACAACAAATCATGGCCAGGATATGATGAATTACGTGTATGATGTGTTTTCCTATATATACAATGAAAAAAAAGACATAATGACAAGTTTGAAGAATACCATACAGATAAATATCAGTCTTATTATAGCTTTTTTGTCCTTTTTCATTATGTAAATATAAATTTCTTTTGGATAATTTTTTTTTCTCTAATTGTTAAATGCTTTTCAAGTCGTGCTTGAGGTCGGGTCATCACTTGGTGCGAGCTTAGTTTTCATAACATTTTCTCATTAACGCTATTTTTTTAAAATTTTGTTTTATTAAGTAATCACTCTTCATATGATTTTAATAAAGTTATTATTCTATGTCACGATATAGAGTCTATATTATTCAAATATTTTATTTGCACAAATCACGATCTTTTCCTACACCTTACGTACAGCAAATGGATGGACTATTCTGAAACACTTTCGGACGAGGCTGAATTTATTATTTGTATGGTTAGCCAAGGATTGCTGATTTATGAAAATTTGGAAGGACGCTATAGCATTATAGTGTTCATAAAAGATGAGAAGAATACAACAAATAAAAATAGGACATATTTGAATAAACTACAGCTAATAGCGTAATTAAACGTGAACCTATACTTATCTAACCGTGAAATTAAATATATTCATAAAAAAAAACCTAGAGAAAATATATACTTTAATGGTGTGATAAGATTATTATTTTATTATTTACATTGTTAGTTACAAGAATATAACAACAAGAGAGAGTAATTAATGAAAAAAATCATTCTATTCAATATTTTTAAAATTAAATGAATTAATAAATGTATAAAATTATGATTTATTAATTCAATTATAATTAAATCACGGTCAAATAAGCAATAATTAAATATGAATTTTAATATTATATGTAATGCAAATCCCAATGTGATGTCAATCCTTTTAAATAATAATAAAAAGAAAATCAGTGTGTCAAATATCAAAAAGATACTTTAAGTTGGTATAAAAAGACTTCATTTTGTTTTTAAAGAGAAGCAAAGTCATATATTTTATGCTTCCATTACAGGAACAGTTCGTGGATAAAAAAACCATGACTGAATTCATCTTGATGATAACTTATGTATTAGCTTAAAAATGATAAAACCAGAAATCCTATAAAAAAAATATGTTAATATTCTTTTACTTAATCATTAACTGCTATTGGGAAAAGCGAAAATCTAAAACTTTCAAATTTATTATATCTTTATCATCCTTATGTTTTTTTCCCCAGACTTCATCTTGTTCAACATATAATTATTAAGGTAGAATGGAATAAGTTGTGGGCCTAGAAAGCCGTTCAATTTTCTATATTTGTCAAGCCCAGCCCTTTTTTTGTATATTAAAGCCCGTAAAGTATTGCACACGCTGATATGTATTTATTAAAACAATCTTCATGGACTCGTACCGTGTCCAACTCACCTTTTGTCCTTGTTCATCTTCCTCATTTTCTTGGGCCTACGAAAATCTCTCTCAGAATATACAGTATAATAACAGTTCTTTTACCTAATTGATCCTTTGCACACACTAAAATATAATCCGTTTGCATAACTGTTCATTCTGTCTTGGTCTCTTGCAATGTTTGCATATATCGTCTTAATTAGAGCAAGGCCATCAAGAATTATTGAGTGCCTATCTTTAGAATCTGAATTATTTGGGAATTTTTTTACGTGACAGGATGATTTGTAGCTGTACCGTCAGAAACAATGACGATGGTGATATCAAAGGCCTGGTCAAAAGCCCCCTACGAATGGCATGACAATGAGGGTAACCAAATAAGAAGCAATGGACTTGGTAATTCCCAAATTAATCAACATCTTCCAATAAAAAATCGTAGCATTAGTTTGAGCATCTTGCCTCTGAGAACAGTATAGCTAACGAGTTGTATTAGCATCCTAACTGTAGTTTAGTTTACTTCCCTCATAATTTAATTAAATAAAATACAATGGAATTGCAAGGAATTGGGGGCAATATGGGAATTTGATATTACGCAGCAAGGAGAACCCCACATATTAATGGGAAATTGTCTTGTTTCTATTTATCACGACGTGAAGTTGTTGGTTGACGATCCGGTTAACTTGGCATGGCCTACAGAGAGAGATCCATAATATGTAAAAAAACATTAGCGTCTCCGTGCACAGGTGTTCGGCTTACCAAATCTTTGACTAAACAAAGTATAAAGATGGGAATCTTTCCACTATGCCGCTCCTCCTCTTAACGCAGCATTTTCTTTCTACAACAAGCAGTATATACCTTCGTACAATGCAGCAGGTTGAGGAAAGGGATATCCTTCAGAAACGCTTTCACTATTATGCATGGAGAGCAGAGCTACTTCAACTTTGTAAGAGTCCTAAGAAGGAAAAAAGTGCAAAAGTCCAAATTTAATAATTTATACAGAAAAGGGCACAGGCGAGAGCATTAGAGAGGTTGCTGCATTGTGACAACCAAGGGACTGGTCACAGTGTGGTTGCCATCAGACCAAACTATGGAACCGCTCTTGAAGGCCGAACTTCCAGGGGAAAGCTTAACTGCCCTTGCTTGGACCCTAACCAGAAAGTTCAATTTCTGACCCAACCTTCTGAAAGACAGGGTGTCTGGCTCCACCGTCACCACCGTCCCCGCAGGTGGTGTAACGGTGACTCTGTAGACGGACTTTGGGTATCCAACGTTAGTGACAGTTCTAATGAAGTGTGTAGACAAGTTTTGGTTTCCATACTGTGGGAAAAGAGCAGATAAAGAGGGGTAATTGAGATTGGCTGCGTGACCAGCCCTCTTTGCCCCACTGCAATCCGCAGACTTCCTGGTGATGGCACGAATATTGGTGGCAGTATAATTAGAATTGCACAAGAAATGGACATAATCGTAGGGAGAGATGTCATAAATCAAGCCAGGGTTGATGGCCTTCTCTGGATGAACATGCCCAGCCCCGTAATCGAATACGGAGGACACATTCCCAGTGGACTCGTCCAACAACGGGCCTCCCCCATCACCATTATCAACAGTGTAAGCAGTGGTGATGAGAGCGGATCTAATAGCAGCAGGACTCCAATCGGAGTGGGCGGCTTTCAACAGAGCAGCCAAACCAGAAACGTGAGGACAAGCCATGGAAGTACCAGACAGTATGTTAAACTCAGTCCTACGCTCATCTGAAGAAAGCCCAGAAGGGGAAACTCTATCGGGCCAAGCAGCAAGAATGTTCAACCCAGGAGCAATAACATCGGGCTTCAAAATCTCAGGAGAGACAGGGTTGGGGCCTCTGGCAGAAAAGGAAGCAACCTTGGGGGCGGGCCTAATACCAAGCCTCGTACCCTTGAATAGGATAGTGGCAGTTGGGGGTGACCTTGAATGTGAAGCCAAAGAGATGTACTTCCGAATCTCATCGCCGCCGCTCGCACCCACCGACGTGCCGGGAAGCACGTGGCAATCAGCCACCAAACCCTCACCGTCGAACACTCCATTCGCCAAAACCATCCCAACTCCCCCTGCCTTCTTCACCACTTCCCCTTTTGCAGCTCTTGAATTTCCGCCTCTGTCACACACAACAATCTTCCCCTTCACCAGCTTCCGATCCAGCGAGTCTTCCAAGCAAAGGGACGAGGAGTAACCGTCACCCCCACTTTCAGAACCCGCGTAGTGCAGCGGGTACATCCGACCTGGACTCAGACCCGGTCCACCATACACGCTCGCCCCGCGTATCAACTTGCCATTCCCCAGCATCACATCGGCCGGGAAATCTCTGTCTATGGTTCCTGCGCCAACGGTGGTCACCCAGGGTGCCACATTCGTCACCGTCAGGCCGCCGGGACCGCCGTTTCCGGCCGAGGCGGAGACGAAGACGCCGGCCTGAGAGGCTCCGAAGGCCCCCACGGCGATCACGTCGAGATGGTAGGGCACCACTACGCCCCCGACGCTGAGTGACACGACGTCGACGCCGTCGGCGACTGCGGCGTCGAATGCGGCGAGGATGTCGGAGTCGTAGCAGCCGGCGTTCCAGCAGACCTTGTAGACGGCGAGGCGAGCCTTGGGAGCCATCCCGGCGGCCATTCCTTTGGCGTAGCCCATGGTGGACGCCGGAAAGACGTACCTGCCGGCGGCGATGGAAGCCGTGTGTGTTCCGTGACCGTCGGAGTCTCTGGGAGAACGGTACTCCAAGGTGTCGTTCATCTTGCCGTTAGTGGCCTCATAGCCGGCGCAGAAGTAGCGGGCTCCGATGAGCTTACGGTTGCAGGAGGTGGCCGGAAAGTCTTTACCGGCGACGCACTGGCCCTTCCACTTGGGGGGGAGGGGACCAAGATCGCGGTCGTTGAAGCTCTGTCTTTCGGGGCAAATGCCAGTATCGAGGACTCCAATTACGAGATCCGACCCGAAATCGGTCTCCTTGAGCAAGCCGGCTCTGTCGGCGGTCTTGAGGCCCAAGAACTGAGGGGAGCGCGTGGTGTGGAGCTGCCTCACCTGCTCCGGAATCACGCTTACGACATGCGAGAGCAATTGCAGCCTCTGCGCCTCCAAAAGTGACAGCTTTGCAGAGAAACCGTGAAATACCGTTTGGTAGGTGTGAATAATGGAAGCCGAGTCGTGGAGTGAAGACTCGTACCAGTGCCTCTGCGTTGGAAAAATGGAAGGTTTTGCTTCTTCCTCAACTTGCACTATGAATGTTTTCTTTTCATCCCACCCTGAGGCTGTTGTCAGCAACAACAACATAATGATAATCATGTGGGAGGGAGGTGAAGCCATTGAAATTGAAGAGAGTGAGTTTGTGAGTGAGAGTAAAAATGAGTAGGAACGTGAAGGTGTGTGTTGTGTAGTGGAGTGATGTCTAGTGGTCTTGGTCGTCCATTTCAAAAGTACATCATTTCTTTTCTATTTTCGGTTCACATTTTTTGTAGGCATCTCCATAAACTACTATACACTGTGTCTGTGTGAGAGAGTGTGAGGGAGCTCGTGTTTGGGCATTGACACAGATTTGCACTATTGGCTGTTGCAACTCACTCAATTAATTATAAAAGACAGTAGAGGGGGGCAGATTAGCCTTTTAGACTTTAGTGACAGGATAGCACATGTTCTATTTGTACCGCCCCTTCTCATAATTCAACATAATTGACTAACACTATCGAATAATATACATAAATTACCTTATTTCTTAACATTCATATTTGTCCAATATGCCCATTACATTATAATAATCTAACCAGCATTCTTTTTCGGATCCGTGCTCTCCGTTTGTCATGACGTGGACGAGTCTTCTCTGAAGCCTAGTTTTTGTTTTCATCTACCTACCTTTGTTTTCATTTCTGTTCGTGTAGACATATATCAAACCATTATTAGTTTTCTTCCTTCCCCCAACATTATGATCCATAAAAATCAGCATACATGAGTGCTTACCGACACATTGCAAACTACACGACTTGCAGCTTTCATTTTGAACTGCAAATGATCCCATTTTGAACTTACCATCACAATTACTTCATTCTAACTCATTTCCATGGTATATATCGTAATTCGTCTTACATATGTATATACAATCAAGTCCTTTTATTTCTAAATGAACTATTCATTGTTTTTATGTATATAACCTCATTCTTATAAATATATTTTTTAAATAAGCTGAGTACATCCAACGAGTTATATTATTTCAAAGTGTACTT
This sequence comes from Abrus precatorius, assembly GCF_003935025.1. Lineage (NCBI taxonomy): Eukaryota > Viridiplantae > Streptophyta > Magnoliopsida > Fabales > Fabaceae > Abrus > Abrus precatorius. Next base: position 8,151,758 of record NW_020874373.1, on the reverse strand, counting down.
TTTACAACATAATTATTTATTTTGTTTTTATCCCTTTTAATCTCATTATTTATCTTTTTTTTTATTGCTGTTCACATTCATTCACTGCTAAATAGAATATGTTTCTGTTGGGGTTTTTTTACAAAACAGAGTTTACTAGACAAATCTCAATTTAGGAGGCAAGATTAATCGAGTTTTTACAAAGTAAAAGAAATAGATTTTGGATTCGAAACCAATCGGGCCTTATGCATAACTGAGACTGATTATTTATTCTTCAGAACGTTTCACGTCCAAACGTAATAATTCGTCTTTATTTTTAGTGATATGCATAGAATATTTTGAATAACCATTTCAAACGGTCATTAGTAGCATTATTATTGTCCTTGATTTCAAGAGATAAACATTATGAAAATCATGTAGGGGCATGACTTGCACTACATATACATATAAACGGGTTCATACTCATTGCCAGACATCCAAATGAAAGGGGCAACGATCTTTGTTTTAATTATTTTGTTGGTTGAATATTTACCAAATTGTAACTTCGCGTTGATGAAGGTTCGATTAAGATAAAATGGAACCCAACAATGGGTTTGTACCCATCAAGTAAGCCCTCAGCACTGCTACTATAAGTTATAACTTGCAAGCTTAAAAAATAAAAGAAAAAACCTACAAATAGTAAAAAAAATTTACTTCATCTTTTCCCTTGAATATTGTAATAGATGTGTAGTTGTTGAAGACTAAAGAGATGTAAGCAAGCATAGCATTTATAATTAAAAGATTAAAACATTGTACCCAACATTTTTTTTATGTACAAATTAATTGAAAAATGAGTGGTTAATACACAAATTCTACTTAAAGCTTAGTAGAATTTAGATGCAATTACCTTCCAAATTATGTAGTTGTGAGAGAGAGATTTTTGGAATTACAGTTCTATTGTTAAATATTTAAAATTAAAATTATATAATAAATTTTTATATTTTTCATACATAAATATTAAAAAAATCTTAAATAAAAAAGTAATGTATGTAAAGAAAAACATTTTTCTTTGAATTATAAGTGGTATTATTGAGGACAAAATATCAAGTGATACATCATATCGAAGTGAATGGCATGTTCACGTAGTAATGGGATGGGTCTCTCTGTATGTGACAAGGGATACAATGGTGGGCCGAGAAGGTGATGTGATACTCATCACTGAGTTTAAATGGCATGTTTCACAACTTACTATAAAAATAAAAAGGAAAAAAAATAGTTATAAGATTTTCTCTGCATATATATTGCAAAGAAAAAAAACTATATAATAGGTTATCCTTCATAAATTTTACTTAATTTAAGGGATTTGATAAAAAGGAAATTGAGCTATGAAACTATTGCCCAATGGTTTTGATTACGAGGATTTCTCTTAGACTGATAAAGTCTTCGCCTTCTGAGATCCTCGAGGATCAGGCGAGTCTCTAGAGTAGCATCATTCCAGCAATGTCTGTAAGACACTACCATTAGCATTTGCTTGGTAGAGCTCTCTTGAGTGTGCTCTCTCATCTCATCCAAAACTATTTGCCTGTTCCGGCATTCCGTGCTGCAGAAACCTTGATCACCCCTGCGCAGCACCAAAATTATCCATGATGTAAAAAGGGGCAGCAAATATTATTCTTAATGTAGGACTAATTTTGTCACTTTCTATTTACGTTCACTAGATATGTCCACCTTTGGTACGAAATCATCCACCACACATGAATCACGATGCAATTAGTGTTCTCTTGGGAAAAATAATAATTTATAGATATCTTTGTCTTGTTGAGCTGCTTATTGCATAGGTTACAAGTTTGAAGGAAGCAAAACTCTGGAGGGCTGGTTTGATTTAGTTTTGTAAGTGCAGATTGAATAAGGACATTGGATTTGCCCTTTGTTGGGGTATCAACTCAATGCGGAAGACTGGATCGAATTTAATTGGAAATAAAGAGAAGTAAGAGAATAATAGAGATAAAATTTTAACGTGGGAAAAACTCCAAATCGGAGAAAAAACTCACGGACAACGACGAGCAAAATAATTCTACTATGTAAAAGGGAGAGTACAAAAAGTCCTCTAAAATTATGAGAACAAAGAGTAATAAATCACTCTATTTTTTCTCTCAATAAATACTCTCTCAGAATGGAATAAGAGTTACAAAATAACACTCTCAAACTTCTTCTTCTGATCAGTGAATGATCGATTTTCGTATGTTCTTCATTCATTCTTACACTGGGTATTTATAGACAAAATTTTGTAAAGTTTTTCAACAATTACTATAGCAATTCGGTGCCTACCAAATGCAAAATTCAATGCCTACAGATTTTGAATGCCGGTGCCTACAAAGTTGAAAAAAAAAACAAAGTTGCTGCCTACAAAATTTGACAAACTGAGCCACCTACTAACAATCTCCACCTTGGATCAGTTTTGATAAATTGCTCGACGTTGTTTAAACCCCAAAGGGCGTTCAAGTGCTGTAGAGACCAACCAAGTCCAAGCAATGCTGGAACTTGGCCTTTGGAAGAGGCTTTAAGCCAAAGAGCCTCTTTCACACCCTCTGTCGCTGCAACATATTCAGCTTCAGTCGTAGATAATGATGGAAGAGACTGAAGCTGAGTTTTCCAACTAATAGCATAGTTACAGAGAGTAAATATGTAACTAGAAAGAGATCTTCTTTTGTCAAGATCGCCACCATTATCCGAATCAACAAAACCTGTAACTTCAGTTGTTGCATGATTTCTATCGAATACCAAGCCAATATCAGAAGTACCTTTGAGATACCGAAAAATCCATTTTACAGCACTCTAATGATCCTTTCCAGGATTATGCATATGCCGACTCACCATGCTAACGGCATATGCTAAATCAGGTCTAGTGCATACCATAGCATACATAAGACTGCTAACAGCACTAGCATAAGGAACGCGTGACATACGCTCCATGTCTTCCTCTGTCTTAGGACAAAGGTCAGGTGATAACTTGAAATGTGCAGCAAGTGGAGTAGAAACAGGTTTGCAATTAGACATATTAAACCTGTCAAGCACTTTCTCAACGTATTTTTGTTGAGATAGGAACAATTTACCAGCTTGACGATCCCTGCAAATCTCCATACCAAGAATCTTCTGAGCTGCACCCAATTCTTTCATCTCAAACTCATTATTGAGTTGAGTTTTTAATTTTCTGATCAGAGACTTATCACGTGATGCAATTAACATATCATCAACATATAGTAACAAGTATATGTAAGATTCATCAGGAAGTTTTTGAAAATAAATACAGTTGTCATATTGACTTCTGCAATAACCTTGCCCAATCATAAAGGAATCAAACCTTTTATACCATTGTCTCGGAGCTTGTTTGAGTCCATATAAAGATTTCTTCAATCGGCAGACAAGATGCCCCTTACCAGGAACAATAAATCCCTCAGGTTGCTCCATATAAATTTCCTCTTCCAGCTCTCCATGCAGAAAAGCTGTCTTAACATCAAGTTGCTCCAATTCCAAGTCAAATAAAGCAACAAAAGCAAGCAAAACACGTATGGAGGTATGACGAACAACAGGTGAGAAAATTTCATTAAAGTCAACACCTTCTTTTTGGCTGAAGCCTTTAACAACCAATCGTGCCTTGCATCTAGGATCTTCAACCCCGGGAATGCTGTCTTTCTTCTTATAGACCCATTTGCATTTCAAAGGCCGTTTGCCCTTGGGAAGTTATGTTAAACTCCAAGTACCATTCTTATGAAGACTTTCAATTTCTTCATTCATAGCCACTAGCCATTTTGAAGAATCAGCACAAGAAACAGCCTCAGTATAACTGGCTGGTTCAATGTCATTATTTATTTCTTGTGCAACAGATAATGCATATGCAATTAAATTATCATCATAAGCATAATTTGCATATCTAGCTGGCTTAGTAATCATCCTTCTTGGTCTATTTTGAGCAATGGAATACTCCTATTCCTGCAGCTGAATTGGAGAAGTGGTAATCTCATCAACATCATCATTACCACAAATATCAGCGCTAGACTTATTGATAGAAGAAGATGGAACATCAACATTAGGAATTGTAGATTTCAACTCCAACTCCACCTTCTCGCTAGTACCCTGCAGATTATTAGTACTAGTAGAAGAAATCACAGAAGTTTGTTTTCCAGAGGATAATAAAGCATCCTCATTAAAAGTCACATCTCTACTGAGAATTAATTTTTGTGACTTAGGATTCCATAAACGATATCCTTTAGATTCATATGCATAACCAAGAAATATGCACTTGACAGCTCTTGGAGCTAATTTGCCATCATTGACATGTGCATAAGCAGGACATCCAAAGATTCTCAAATTGGAATAATTAACAGGATTACCTAACCAAATTTCTTCTAGAATTTTGAAATTAAGTGACGAGTGTGGAGAACGATTGACCAAGTAACAAGCAGTTGATACTGCCTCGGCCCAAAATTTACGTCGATGCCATAACCCAGCATTTGAGAGCATACAACGAGCTCTCTCAAGTAGAGTCCTGTTCATTCGTTCTGCAACACCATTTTGCTGGGGTGTTCTTGGAATGGTTTTATGTCTAGCCATTCCATGATTTGCGCAGAACTCATTAAATTCACCGTCACAGAACTCCAATCCATTATCCGTTCTGAGCTTCTTGATTTTTCTTCCTGTCTGGGTTTCAACAAGAGTTTTCCACTTCTTAAAAGTGGGGAAGGTCTCATTTTTATACCTGAGAAAATAAACCCAAACTTTGCGAGAAAAATCATCAATAATAGTCATCATATAACGGCGTCCTCCATAAGAGGGAACTTTAGAAAGCCCCCAGAGATCAGAATGAATATAATCAAGAATACCCTTTGTACGGTGAGTTGCAGTAGAGAAACTTACTTTTTTCTGTTTCCCAAAGACACAATGTTCACAAAACTCCAACTTACCGATACCTTGATTACCAAGGAGACCTTGCTTGCTCAAAAGATGCATGTCTTTTTCACTCATATGGCCCAGGCGCATGTGCCATAATTTGGTGACATCATTATCAAGCATAGAAGAAGATACAACTGCTGAACCTGTCACAACAGAACCTTGCAAGAAATATAAAGTACCAACTCGGTTACCTTTCAACAAAACAAGGACACCTTTTGATACCTTTAGGACTCCACCTTCAGATGAAAACTTGCACCCAAGAGATTTAAGGGTGCCAAGAGAGATAAGATTCCGCTTTAATTCAGGAATAAAGCGAACATTAGTCAGAGTCCTGACAACACCATCATGAGCCTTGATCTGAATAGTACCTATTCCTTCAACTTTGCATTGGGTATCATTAGCCATTAAGATAGTACCACCATTAATTGGTTCAAAAGTGGTAAATAGATCCCTATAAGCACACATGTGGTATGTGCATGCAGAGTCAAGAAGCCACTTATTTTTACTTCTCTTGTCAGAAGAGACAACAGATGCCATAACATCTCCATCAGAATCAGTCTTAATATTAGCAGCTTCAACAGGTTGTTTACCTTTTTCTTTCTTTTGTTTATTTTCTTCTTTTTTCTTTAAGATAAAACAATCAGAAATATCATGCCCATATTTTTTGCAATAACGACAGGTAGTGTTGGATTTTCGTCCCCTAGATTTGGATCTACTCTTTTTGTGACTAGTACTCCCTTTGACTTGAGTTCTACCTCTAACACTTAGACCCTCACCCTTGTCCTCAGAATGAATTTCAAGATCAAATTTTTCTTTGGATAATAAATTAGATTTAACATCTTCAAAGGATAAGGTGTCATTATTACCATACAACATAATTTCTTTGAAGTGTTTGTAGGTAGAAGGTAAAGAGACAACCAACAAAATAGCTTTATCTTCATCATCGATTTTAATATCGATATTTTGTAGATCCATAATAATAGAATTAAACTCATCAAGATGAGATTGAATGGGAGTACCTTCTATCATACGGAACGTATATAATCGCTCCTTGAGACGAAGCTTGTTGGCGAGGCTTTTAGTCATATACAAAGTTTTCAACCTTAACCACAATTTCGCAGCGGTGGTTACATCGGCCACTTCACGTAGAACCTCCTTGGACAAGCAAAGTTGGATTGCTGAAAGCGCCTTTTCATCCAACTCATCCCATTGCTCATCGGTCATGGAAGCCGATTTTTTTAACTTTCCATCTAAAGCTTTCTTTAATCCGTTCTGAGTGAGAACAGCTCTCATTTGGACTTTCCAAATAGAAAAGCTAATCTTGCCATCAAACTTCTCAATGTCAAATTTTGTAACGGTAGACATTTCCAATTAAATAACTGCTCTGATACCACTTGTTGGGGTATCAACTCAATGCGGAAGACTGAATCGAATTTAATTGGAAATAAAGAGAAGCAAGAGAATAATGGAGACAAAATTTTAACGTGGGAAAAACTCCAAATCGGAGAAAAAACCCACGGACAACGACGAGTAAAATAATTCCACTATGTAAAAGGGAGAGTACAAAAAGTCCTCTAAAATTATGAGGACAAAGAGTAATAAATCACTCTATTTTTTCTCTCAATAAATACTCTCTCAGAATGGAATAAGAGCTACAAAATAACACTCTCAAATTTCTTCTTCTGATCAGTGAATGATCGATTTTCGTATGTTCTTCATTCATTCTTACACTGGGTATTTATAGGCAAAATTTTGTAAAGTTTTTCAACAATTACTGTAGCAATTCGGTGTTTACCAAATGCAAAATTCAATGATGTTGGGGTATCAACTCAATGCGAAAGACTGGATCGAATTTAATTGGAAATAAAGAGAAGTAAGAGAATAATGGAGACAAAATTTTAACGTGGGAAAAACTCCAAATCGGAGAAAAAACCCACGGATAACGACGAGCAAAATAATTCTACTATGTAAAAGGGAAAGTACAAAAAGTCCTCTAAAATTATGAGGACAAAGAGTAATAAATCACTCTATTTTTTCTCTCAATAAATACTCTCTCAGAATGGAATAAGAACTACAAAATAACACTCTCAAATTTTTTCTTCTGATCAGTGAATGATCGATTTTCGTATGTTCTTCATTTATTCTTACACTGGGTATTTATAGGCAAAATTTTGTAAAGTTTTTCAACAATTACTGTAGCAATTCGGTGCCTACCAAATGCAAAATTCAATGCCTACAGATTTTGAATGCCGGTGCCTACAAAGTTGAAAAAAAAAAAACAAAGTTGCTGCCTACAAAATTTGACAAACTGAGCCACCTACTAACACCCTTTGAGTTGGTTATTTGGGTGAGAAGCCTCTTCCATAGGGCCTCCTCTTTGGTTCAGTTGCCTCATTTCTTTGCATTCCATTTCCACGTTGAAGGGGCTCCTCAACTTCAGAAGCTTCGTAAGCAAAGCAATTCGAAAAAAATAGAAAGGGCCACCATACAGAGCTGAGCCGAAAGAAATATTTGAAAATGGCTGTAATATATCCTATCCATGCATATATTTCATGAGGGATAAAAAAAAGAAGAAGTAAAAGAGTGATTAAAATACTGTTTTATTTTTTAAAAAAAGAGAAATATATATATAAATTTTAATTATTTTATTTAAATAATTTTTTTAACTTTAAAAATATTTATATAGTTTAAATATTTTATATAAATTTTAATTATTAATATTATCTTAAATTTTTATATCAATAAATATATCAAAATATTTTTGTCCTTTAAACAAATAAATTAATATACATATAGCATAAAGTAAAATCTCAAGAAATATGATGATGAAAATGACGAGTGCTAAAGTTGGGCTACTTTTATTTTTATATAGTTTTTTTTTTCAAAATTTAAAAAATATAGAATTTTTTTATAAAATTACGAAAATATAGAGTTCAAAAATTGTCAATGCAGTACAAAAATTCAGAAATAAAAAAAATACAAAAGTGATAAAATTTTAAAAATTATCAATGATAATTTTTTAAAAAATATTAAAAAATAAAAATTGCAAATGATAATTTTATAAAAAATAATTAAATATTTTAAAAAAATACATAAAAAATTGTCAGTGACAGTTTTTAACAAAAAATTGTTAATGACAATTTTTTTTAAAAATTATAATTCTATAATTTTGAAAAAAGTTCTATTTTTTTTTTTAAATTTTGAAAAAAAAAACTCATATAAAAAAATGTTCCACTAAAGTCATGGTGGGTATATAAAGCAAAAATTGATCCCTCGAAAAACAACAACATTTCAGTATATATATATATATATATATATATATATATATATATAATGTGATTTTTTTATCAATGGTTTAATTAAATTTAAAAAATATTAGCTATATAACTTTGACTGATATTTTTTCAGGAAGTATCCTATATTTTTGTAGCCTCTAAAGTTTACGGGAGTTTTGCATGTTTTTCTTGTATTAAAAACGACAACGTTCCACGCAGGTTGGGTAAAAGGTTTCCGTATAAATAGAAAATATTATATCTTTAAGCTTTTATATGAGAACTTGTATTTATATATTGTTTGTATAAAAAAATAAAGAGAAAAAATTAACATAAAACAATTGATATAATAAAAAGAAACAAAAATCATAATAAAAATATTATATAATAATATAACGGTTTAAATACTTTTTAACTATCTCCAAATAGGGATAAATTCAAAAAACTACCTCAAAATTTTATTTTTTTCATTTTAATGTTTCACTAATTTTTTTTATAATTTTATACCTAACGTTAACCTCCGTCAGTTAAATGGTGATGTGGCTAACAATTTGTCACGTCACCGTTGATCTCTCTTATCCACCTCACCCTAAACCACCACATCAGCATTTTTGAATTTTAACCTAAAAGTTGTATTTGCGTTTTGGGTTATGTGAGGGAAAGATGGCCAATTCTAAAACTATAATTGAAGAAGAAGCATAGAACAGAGACGCTGAAGAGAGAAAGAGGGTCAAATCTAAAATTGTAATTGAAGAAGAAGCACAAAACGAAGATGCTGAAGAGAACTCGAAAGGAAGAAGAAGAAGAAAAGGAAAAAGAAGGTTAGGATTCTTTATTGTGTGTTGTCATTATCCATCTAGGGTTCTGTTTTGATTCTTCGTCTTAACAAAATGAGTAGTGTGGATGGTTCATCGTGCTCATCTTTTGCACGAGGTGTAACTTGCAAATGTAAAAAACCGGTAATAATTTTGACCTCACAGAGCAAGGATAATCTTGGTAGAAGGTTTTAGAGATGTTCTAATTGGAATGTAAGTTCAACTGGTTGTATTTGTTTTAAATTTGTGATTGTATTTACAAATTTGTTTGTATTTGGTTTGCAAGAACCTAATTCTTGCAATTATTTTCGTTGGATTAAAGAGCCTGTAGATGGAGACAATGAGTCTGTTATATCAAAAGAAATTCATACAATTCAAGAGTTAAAGGCAAAGATTGGTGATTTAATGGAGGTTGAAAAAATAACTGAGGAGAAAATGGCAAAAATCAAAGAAGAGATGGTGAGACTTAATGTGATAATCTCCATCAACAACTTGCATTAATGAAGCTTAAAATATCCCAACAAAAGAAAAAGATTGCTATTGAGAGGGATAGGGTGAAGATTTTAGTATGTTTAGTGATTGTGCTTTGGTTTTTCATTACCATTGTGAGCATTGTAGTGGCAATGAATGTTGTTAGTAGGAAAGTTTTAAATGTTGACACTTTGTAATTCAATGGAGTGAAAGTTGTTTTGAATATGGTTAAATGAATTCAATGACATAAGATTTATGCTCGTGACTATGTTCACTGTTATTTATTCTTTTCAGCCTGTTGAATTTGGTTCAATAACATAAGATTTATGATGCACATTTGTAAATGAAAATCATGTAAAATTGATCTAAGCAGCAAGTAATTACATACATTAATAAGCCTCACTGCTGTGTCAGCATCAATTACAAAAGCATTGCCTGGAAAGTTTCACCTTTCTTATAAAAATAAGGTGGATTAGATATAATTATTGTTTTTCCTGCCATAGAAGTAGAAAAACCATTTACTCTTTAGGTGGTCCATTATTTTTGTAAAAATTGATCATGATTTCACAATAATTCACAATCAATGTACTGTTGTGATTACTTATTCACAATCCTAGGTTTTTGTGCCAAGTTTCCTTTTATAAGAATGGTCCAAAGGCTTATTTTCTCTCAAAAGTTCAACTCTGACGTAAATGAAAAGTACACGCCCATGTACACGACTATGTACTTTGACCGTGTACATCTCTGATCTCTAACATTTGCATTGCACAACTTTTCTAAAAAGTACACGTCCATGTACTTTGACCATGTACATCTCTGATCTCTAACTTTTGCACTGCACAACTTTTCTAAAAAGTACACGCTCATGTACATGGCCATGTACTTTAACCGTATACATCTCTGATCTCTAACTTTGGCACTGCACAACGTTTCTGAAAAGTACACGCCCATGTACATTGCCATGTACTTTGACCTTGTACATCTCTAGTTTTGATGATGTACTTCAAATGAAGGTGACCAGTAAGGTACACGTTCATATACACGGTCGTGTACTTGTCCATGTATATCTCTGGTTCTAATTATGTGCTTCAATTGATGTGACCAGTGAGGTACACGTTGATATACACAAGCGTGTACTTGCTCGTATATATCTCTGGTCCTAATTATGTGTTTCAATTCCAACATCAACAAACAGAACAGTGATCCCAAAAGGTGCACATGCTACACATTGTTTAATGTAATCAAAAGGTACAGAAAGTGGTCCATAAAAGGGCTCTCATTTACATGAATACTAACTTAAAGTAAGCTGTTATACATTGTTTAAAATAAAGTTATATTACTCCCAATACAATATAACATAAAGACTATTCTCTCTCCCAAAATAGTTCCCAAAAAACACAGTCTTCATTCAGGTCTAGTTGGTTGACTTGGTGGAGTTGATAAAGGTGGTGGAGTTGGCCCTTCATTCAAATCTGCAGCAATAGCTTGATACATCTTTGCAGCAGTAGATTTTTCTTGTGCTCTTGCACTAGATCTTGTGATTGGTTTCATACGTGGTCTTCACACAGGTATTGCCTGCACTTCTTTATTTAAGTTCAGCTGCATATCTCCACAGTAGTTCATACTGTTTGTCAAAGTCACCATCAATCACACTTTTAGCTATCTGTTTAGCCCTGAATGCTCTTGACAGTGTTATCCCAGTGGAATAATTGGATTTAATTTCTCCAACAATATCCTTTAATGCTATGTCAGTAGTCCTGACCTTCATCTTGTTAATCAAAACTTTGGCAACCCAAGCTAACTTCGCACTCTTATTGTGAAAGACCCTTCCACATGTGTGTTTTTCAACCAGAGTGTTCAGCCTATAAGTCTTTGAATTATTGACCTTACTAACATACACAAAGTATTCAGCACAATGCCTACATCTTGCCCTTGCACTCATCTTGTCATTCAAATTGAATATGATTTCCTTTCCATTCAGCACATTGTACTCTTGAATTGCGTCATTAAACTCCTTGATGGAACTAAACTCCAAACCCAACTTCCACTTATAATCCTTATTCAATTCATCAACATTGAATCTGGAATATTTTCTTCTATAACCATCTTCCTCAGAGTCACCATTGAGCAACTCTTCACTTGCATAACCAATATCAATGTCGTTAGCTTGTACTTCTTGTGCCTTATAAAAATCATCTGCATTATGTAAACCTTGACTACTCTGACAAAAAATATTCACTCTTTTTGATTGCCTCATCCTAACACCCTTCTTTTTTTTCTTCTTTTTTTGCCACCTCCAGGTTTCTTAATAGCAGCAGTAGTCCCAACATCATCATCATCATCATCCTCACCTCCAACAACATCATCATCATCCTCATTTTCAACAAAATCATCCCCACCCCCAACAACATCACCACCACCCCCAATAGCAGCATCCCTACTCCTAACACCTGCAACACCACCACCAACAACTACCTTTCTTCTAGATTGACCATCACTTTGAAGCGCACCTGGTAAGTCTCCTCCAGGGGTTGACTTTTCAACAGAATCTTCATCTCGAGAAATCCAGACAACCTCTACACGAACATTAACTTTGTCAGGCTGATAAACACTCTGAGCAACATCTACCTCCTCAGCCTTAACATCTTTATTCACTTTCTTTGCAAATGACTTCTTCTTTCTGCCTTTTACTCGCTCAAATTCTGGAACATCTCTGTCAAATCCACCATCCATGTCACCAACCCTATCCTCCTCACTTTCATCTAAATGAATTTCATTTAGAGATTCTTCCTCATTACTGAAAAAATTGTCCCCAATAACACCCTCGTTGCTTCCTTCACAAACAGCATATATTTCAACCTCCACACTGTTACAAATGGCAAAATTAGCCATGCCGAGGGCTACACTATCACAATTTATTTCCTTGAAGTCAGAAGGACCAAATTTTCACCATATCCTCACAGGGTGCTCTCCGTAACCTAAGTCTTCTTTTAAAATCCCAAATGCTTCAAAGTACGACCACCTATCCATATCAACAGCAACAGCCTCTTTGCCCCCAACATAGTGCATCACGAGGTCCAATTTAAAATGATCCCCATGATGAATTATAGCATTGAAAACCCTAACGCGCAATAACACTTACCTTCAACAATGTCAACAATGTCGCCTCTGGTAACAACCACAGTGCTTGGAAAACAAGGAAAAAATACAACGACGATGTTTGTTTCAAAAACGATAAACAGCACAAGTAAAGATGAAGATGAAAAATAAACTACAATATCATATAACGGGTTCAAGGATTTTTTTTGCTTTCTATTTGGAAATATTTCACTCTGTGTTCAAGATTGAGTAACTGTCCAAATGGTGGTTTAAGCCTTCTTCAACATTCCCCCAAATGTTAACTGCGCGCTTAAATTTAAATTTTTTGATTTTTTTCTTTTTCTAAATTCAAAAATGTTGATGTGGAATCTAATGTGGTGGTTTAGGGTGAGGTGGATGAGAGAGATCAACGGTGACGTAGCAAACTGTTAGCCACGTCACCATTTAACTGACGAAAGTTAACTTTAGGTATAAAATTAGAAAAAATAATTAGTTAGGCATTAAAATAAAAAAAAATTGAGGTTGTTTTTTTAAATTTAGCCCTATTTGGAGGTAGTTAAAAGGTATTTAAACTTAATAAAATTGATAAACTTTTTGGCAAGTGCACCAAATCGCTGAAATAACAAATTAGATTATCGTCCACAGGGATTAATGCTAAGTATCAATCTACAAGAATAGCACTAGTTGGATCACAAAAACAAGATATAAATAGAAAAAAATTTAACTAAGTGAAGAATTGTAAACAAAATGAAATTAAAAGTGCTAATAGTCATATTTTCTAAAATACCCAACCTCAATTCCTTGGTAATTGGTTCTAAAATAAAATTAGTGTTCTAATTCTTTAGATACAACTAAAAATATTCAGTATTAAGAATTAAACTCATTGACTACATCATCACAAATTTCTATTCCTAGATAATTTATAATGAGCAAATTAATCCTAGTCCAAGAAAGCTTACTACTTTCCAGTAATAAACTCCTTTTCATCAACTCCATTCACGTAAAACAAGGAAACATTAAGTTCAGAATCAAGATGTTAGATTAAATCATGTATCTTGAGTTGTATCCAATGTTAATTCATTGCAAAAGGTAAAGGTATAGGTTTATCCACACTCAACCCAAGATATTTAGCTAGACATAATGAAAGTAAATAATATAAAACTGAAATATATTGTAGAAACAGAATTTATGTTCACAGAAACGCTTATAGCAAATAGATGAAACGAGAGAGTTACTGTTCCATTACATAAACTAGAGAAAATGGAAAGAAAATGCAAGTTCCCATAAGAATCCTCTAACCAAAATGTAAGGAAATTGCCCTAATTATCATATTCTACATAAACTGTATGAAAACCTAGAATTTCGTGCTTTCAGAATGTACTAAAAAGAAAAGATATAAGATAATGTCTTTTTTTAAAAAAAAATTGCTTTTATATGTTCAGTCAGTATCGTATCTCCACAATCAGAAATTTGTATCCCCACAAAAGTGTCCTGCAGTACACAACTTCAGTTGTTTAAGTCCAAATGCCAATTTCTATCTAATCCCTTTAAAATTAAACTGTCAGCTATCATAATATAAATGATTCATATATTTTACAACACTTATAATATTCTATTAAATTTTTTAATTAATTATATTAACTTATAATTTAAACTCAATGAAATATATAAAAAAACTTGAATTTTTTAGATGAGTTAGTTTTTTTATTTTTTAATAGAAAGTTTCGCATGACTTGATTTGATTTCACAATCGGCTCCGGATTCCGAATAAAGTTGCAGAGATCTGCTGTATTCCTTAACCACAATATTCAAGATGAAAGTGTATAAATGGAATCAAATTGGCACCCATTGTATACAGGATCAAATATGCTTATTATCTGAGCAAGAACAAGTCTTCTATGCACTAAGTTCAACGAACTAGACTCCAAAAATGGGAAAGGAAAATGGTAGTCCACACTATATTATATCTGTCCTTGTACATAGTCTCCAATTATAAGTTAAGTTAATCTTTAAAACTTTGAAAACATTACTTTAATCTTTAAAATTATTAAATATAAATCATTTTTAATTTTATTATTACAATTTTAGAGATTCAATAACTTTTATTTATAACTTTAGAGATTAAAATAATCACTAATTGATTATTTCAAAAATTAACTTAGTGGTATTCATAATCTTAAAGATTAATTTAATGTGTTATTCATTTTTTTAAATTATGCAACATCTTGGGTAACAAAATGCAGAGAGTGTTTCATTAATGTTTAATTTTTAAAAAAATAATAAATTAATATATTACAAAGCACTAACATGAAAGTTTTTCAAGAAATAACAGATTGTTTTAAAGTCCTTCACCCCGTAATAGTTATTTATGTTACAATATTATTTTTGCATATCACCAATGATGGGAGTACGTGAAGCCAGGTAAGGCATAACTTTACAGCAGAAACGCAATATAATAAATCCATATCTACTTCATAACCATTTATGTGTCAGTAAAATCACTTGGATTTAGGAAATGATGTCACCAATTTGGCATATATGTCACTTTAATAACAAGCCATAAAATAAGTAGCGCATGGAATACATAGGGATCCCAAAGAAAAATGTAACATGAAATAATGCGTATTCAATATTTTGAAAAATACACTTTCTGATGTAAAACTAATCCTTAAAATGTTTATAGAAATATTTTTTTTCAACATAAAAGTCAAAATAACCTAAAAATCAGAATACTCTTAAAAGTAATTGATGCAAGGTAATAATGAAAACCAAATACACATTAAGTACAACTATAACGAATGGTTGTCTACGACTCATCATTTGAATTTTGAAGTATAATTTCTTTGTGACTGAAAACCAAAACATAATGCAGTTCATTTCCTCGTCCTTACGGGGCTTGCGTTACGCTTTGATGAGATGAAATACAAAGAAAAAAAAATTAAGAAATCAGTTGCACACAGATACGTAATACTTGATACTAAAAAACTATCCTTAATATGAAATGATACCCGTGCTTGTGACAAAATTGTTTCAAGAAACATGTATGATCTTGAATTGTAGCCAACATTTTTAAAGAATAGCAAAAACTTTATACATGTATGACTATAAGTATAGCTGGATCAGCTCATCACTAACAACAGATGGAGTAAGAACACCTAAATCTGTGAAAAGCAGAGTCAGATATTGAGGAGGAGTGTAGTCCCGCGCAGACCTTTCAACCTCGACCTTGGGTGGAATAGGTACACCGAAATCAATCGGGCGCAAAGCAGGGGCTAAATCCTTTTGGTCAAGAGGGTAAAGACGAGCAAACTGCAGGGTAACACAAACGAGACATGTAACTGTAGAACATACATTCCTAATTGATGCTACTTTTATGCTAAAATAACTTGCAACATACTAGAATTTTCTGTAAGTTGCAAATATACCTTGTAGCTTTCAGCAGCGACATAGACTGGTTTATTCATACTGTGTGCAACCAACGCAATTTGGTAGGTCCCCATCATGTTGATTATGCCCCCACTTTCCACAACTCCATCTGCACCCACAAAAACCATGTCCACCACATCCATAGTATATGCAACTGCAGAATCTATTACAAGTTTCACAGGAACATCAAGCTTGGCCAGCTCATTGGACAACCGTAATCCCGTTCGGTCTGGTCTTCCCTCTGCAAATTCAAGGACAACAAATTTTTAAGTCCAGATCACAATGAAGATTCCAAAGATACAGCAGAGTTCACACAAGTTCAAAATGGGGTTGACGAGTGGAAATTATGATAACATAATTTGAAACCAAATTTCATTCCGCTAGGTGGGGATGCTTTTCTGAATCAATCGAAGATATTAGACTAACAAAAACCAAATTATCAGTTAAACCATTCAGAGGTGATTTCTTCTATTGTTTGAAAACGAATAGGGCAACGAATCAAGAATAACAATTCCAACTCTCCGGTCTAAAGCTCACAAGAGATCGTTGGAAAGAATTATAATTTATATTGAGGAAAGAAAGTCAATAACCATGATCTGCATATATGAGCATTCCTGAATGCATATGTATGTATATATATGTATACAATTATAATAAGAGAGTATGAGGGGAGGCAAGAACCTGTGCAGAAGACACGAAATAGCTTCTTATTTTGTGCTGCGAGCTTTAGAACTTCAAAGACAACTCTGGAAAAACCATGAACCAAAATTGTACAACCATCAAATATAAATTCTTGACTCAACATTGCAATAATTTTACGAGCCTGCAAAAAAAAAAAAAAAAGGAAGGTGTGAGGAAATAAACTTAGAATGCAGTGAAAGCGGGAGGGGAGGAAGCAAGTTGCCTTGTAGGAGATTTCCCCAAACTTCTCAGCACGTTCGATTAAGCGAGATTTTGCGGAATTAAAGTTTTCATACTCTAAAGCAGAAGTTCTAGTCACATATCGCATAAACAGATCACAACCAGCTGTCAAAGAGATAGAAGTTGTATCCCAAGACTGCAAATGAAAGCAAAAAAAAAACATCAACAATTGCAAATGAACGAAGAAAGAAGAAATAGAGTGAGTGAGTATTACTACTAGTGTTACCTTGAGAGAATCGGAGGCCTTCTTGAGCTCGATTTCCAGCTCCATCATAGTGGTGGCCTCGCTCGACCTTATGACGGCGGCCAAGGCGCGAATGGCTGCGACAGCTTCCGCCAAATGTGGCTGTTTCCGCCAGTTATTAAACTCGTCGATCACACTGAAGGGCTTATCCGGATCGGGCTTCACTTCGGGTTCGGGCTCCGGCCCAATCGCCGCCTGAGCCTGAGCCAGCCAGTCGCTTGTCACCACGCCGTGGTGCGCCGCTCTCGTCTGGTAGTAAGCTGAAATCCTAGGATTAGCGTTAGGGTTAGGGTTAGGGTTAAGGATTGAGATTGAGGATTCGTTTGTGGGGGAAGCCGGAGGAGGAGTGATGGAGTGGGAAGAGTCGGCCTTCCAAGCGGCGTCGTTCTGCTGCCTGTCCATGATGAATGATGCCGATCTCCACCACATCGTGTTCGCACCACAATACACAACAATTTGATTTAAGATCCGATGCGTTGTGAGTTGTGACTCGTGAGCTAAACAACACAATAATTAGGGTTTATCCATTCACAAATTCAATTTAGATTTAGGATTAGGACCAAGCCAACTCAACATTTCCTTCTTTCTCCTCTCTTTTAACTACGTCCCCTTTCGCGTCTAATTAGGTTTTTTATTTACCCCGAGTGTGGAAAAAGGTTCTTGAATTGCTTCGTGCTGATCAATCTTGAAAATAAAAAAAAGATCGACAATAAAGGTATTGGTAATATTTAATTTTTAAAAAATCAAAATAAAATTATTAATATTTTAGTAATATCTTGAATTAATATAAAAAATTATTTAATTGAGATCTTAACTCTTTAATTTATTTTTATTCAAATTTAGTCTTTCAAGCTTCTTTTAAAAAACACTTTTTTAAAATTCAATAAATTTATTTGTCTTGTAATTTTTTTACTTAAATTTATATTCAAACAATTAAGAATTTAAGATATAAAATATTTTTAAAAATTAGTAAATAATTTGATAAAGTGTTAGAGGATTTAGTAAATGTGATATTAGGATTTGAAGATTAGAAAATTTTAAACCTTTTTTCTTTCAAACAAAAAATTAATATTTTGGATAATAAATTTTGAGAAAAAAGTATAAAATTATTAAGTTAATTTACTATGAAAATTGAAAGCTTAAAAAAAAGTAAAGCGATGAAGATATTTAATTTAACAACTGAAAATTGAGAAATTAAAGTTGCTCAAAGAAATATTGATGGGCAAGTATTATTTGCAAACTATAATTGAGAGATAAAATATGTAATAAAGTTTATAAAAAAATTATTATATATTTTGCATAATAAAAATTAATTATATGATTTCTATTATGCAAAATATATAATACAATTTTGAATAATTTATGGCATGTTAGGTCATTATTATAACTAAAAAAAATGAAGTCATTTGGAATGGGCGAAGGATTTAAATAATTTTGCCCATTTAAGTCATTGAATTTATGTTGTCTTAGCAATTGATCAGTAGCTGTGGAGTCCCAAAAGTCAGAACCAATTGCCCTTTGACATATATAACTTTTGTCTTCATGGCACCAAATTTTGAATTTTTTTTTTAATTTCACTAAGGTTGCAAATCAGTGTTATATTTGATGGAGTTATGGTATTATCGAATAAATCAGTCCCATATTTGAATAATCCTGGCTTGTTGAGAAACAAAGAAGAAAGAAGAAAGAAGAATCATAGCTTTTAGAGGATGTGATACACAGGATGGCAAAAATTGAAAGGTGATTTCATGTCTTAACGTATGATGATTAAAAAGTGTTGGGATATTTTAAACTTAAGTATATTCAATTCAGTTTTTCTTGCACATGGATTAAAATTTAAGCGTATTCACTTCACACGTAATTTGACCTGTATTAAAATTATAGGAAAAAGAAAAGGAAGAAGGACAAACACGCTAAATCACGTGGGTGTGTATTTTGCTTCTTTTAATTATATATCTTAATTTACGGATGACTTGTTTGCTGGAAAGGTTACATCTAAGTTATCTTAAAGAAAAGGAAGAATTGAGGATGGATGCTTTGGTTATGGAGAATCTACTATTTAAGAAGACTGTGACACGTCTTTATGATCTTAAAAGATCCTCCCTTTCCTTCTTTCTTGCTTTGGTAAGAGTCCAAGTTTATGTCCCTCTCACATGCACAAGTGACCTTGCTCTTGTGCAGTCACTCAAAGACATAATCCTGTATTTAGCATTACCATTTCTACATGTATATCACTAATATTACACTGTTTCTCACCCTCCTTAATGTTTTAATATCCGATCCTGCTTGGCGTCAGATGAAAGGAAAACGCTTATCAATGTGTGTTGATCTGAGTAGAAAGAATATTTAACCATGTTACCTGTGTTTGATTTTAAAATACTTTAAGAAGGGTTTTTTGCATACTGCTTTTAACTGAAGTTTTATTATTCTTCATATCCATTAATATATATATATATATAAAACAAAACTTTTGATTACTCGGGAGAGTTGTACCAAAAAAATTCCGCACTTCAAAGCTACCTCTGAGGCACTGCTTAAAACTATATGTTAACACGTGCCTGACCCAAACTTCGATTGTAAGGTAGTACTTCCTTTAAGCGAAAGCCGACAAGAGTTGGTTTCTTGGTCACGGAACTGTAACTGTCCTGTGACTCCTTAACCCACTGATTAATTAGTTTAGCAAGAAAGGAATGGAAGGAAGAACAGTGATTTGAATATAACCCTTTTATTTGTTCATTTGGGAAGTAGAGAGGAGATCTCAGAAATCCCTTCTGAGATTTTTGAGTGGGGGACTGAAGAACAGCGACCACGGCTGCATAGTGAAATGTAACAATGGAAGATCATTTTTATAATCTAGGAAGTTTGCTTCCTTTTTTAGTAGCAGGAGCTTTTCTCATACATGCATTTGCCCTCACATCCTCTTCTGCTTTTAGCAATTGTCTTTTTCTTTAAACATTGACTTTGTAGATATGCAACTGCATGATTCGGTATCATAATATTTGTGCTTTTAGCCTTTTAGAATACTAAGACACGGACAAATTTATTGCTTTGTGATTAGGAAGTCATCATCATTTTCCTTTAGTTTTTCTATCAGATAATCCATAATACTAACAGAGTAACAGGCAACTAGCTGAAAATGAAGGGCAATTAAGAAAAGCATTGCCATTATGAACCCATACAACATGCAAGAAATGAGCTTCAGGAACAAACTCACTGTGCTTGTGCTATGTGATTCACCATTCAGTCTTTTTTTTTTTTTTTTTGTGATATTCATGCCTTTGTGACGCATGGTATAGTAGTAACTATTGCGGGGATCTTTGCGCGTGAAAGGATCAGATTCAGGTAATTAGCAGAGCGAGTTAAAGCCATTGCAGTTAATGTCCTCTTGCAGACGAACACCTTCAACAGCATCATTCGAGTTCCCTCCTTTAGCAATCTGAAGCCAACTTTGTCGAAGAAGAAGATTCGTGATTTGGGCATCTCTGAACTCAGCACAACTTCTGTAGTCAGATAAGTATTCAAAAGTACAATTTTGAAGTCAAAAACCATTTTTTTTAATGGTGTTAAATGCGAGATTGGGTTGGATTCTTTACCTTTGATGATAGGTTGGCTCTGGAATTCTTTGAAAACAAGGCCCTTCATCATACCCTTCACAAATTATTTCTCCATGCTCATCTTGGTAACAGACTATGCCCTGGGAGCGATCTTCATAAATCTGTTTAATTAGAGACCAAACAGACATTAATTAACGCAACTTACCAAAAATATTTGTTTCTTAAAAACGTTGGACTTGTTACGGGTACTTTCTTCTGCTTAGATAAGGGTAAACATCAAATAAAAATCGGCATCTTTATGTAGGAGTAAAGTATAGAAAAAGATATAAGATATTGACCTTGTTCTTGATGGATGCTGTGATCCTCAGTACTGGTGCCCTTTTCAGTGGGACAAAGCTGCGTTTGGACATCAATTCTTTGTTTGGGTACTTGAGAAATGATCCATATTTCTGAATTGGGATTTGAGTTGAGGAAGTACAGTTGACAGCCATCAATCCAATTCTCCAAGAAGAAGAATAATAAAATTGGTGTCGGATAGGCCCTGCCTATATAGTAAAGGAATGATCTCATCATTTGATTAATTATTTTCTTATTAATGGTAAGGATCAGTTTTGTTTGCTTATATTATATCATCTAATAAATTCAATTATTGGTGGCTTGTGTCTTGTCATGATGCATTAAAATATAAATAGAGTTATGTAGGCCCAAAGTCGCTTATCCCTTACATCTTGTTGCCGGTGAACTCCAAGTCATATGTTTTGGTTGATGCTTGATAGTGCTTCTCTCTTATCATTTAGTTCATTGGTCTATTCACCATTTCACTATGAAATGAATTTGTTGTCTGTTTCATTCATGGTCATGTTTAATAACAGTTCACAATTTCCATAGTGGGTGTGAATCATAATATTTGACACAAGAAGCGAGGAAAATAGAACCAAAAAACAGTATGGATAAGTTCAACATGATCTAAGAAAATTCTCTATTAAATCAATTAAAAAACTATAAAGATATAGAGAATAGAGATCCACTAATGCAGAGTCAGATACGGTATACAATTAATAAATTTCTTTTTGCTATCTTCAAATAGGCTCACTAACAAGAACAATTTGTCAGAGGCAGCAATATGTGGCTAAATGGATACCTATTACCACCAATGAAAAGCTTCAGAGACGGAGTAGGAAACCATCAGTTATCAAACTCGACAAATCAAAATAAACAATTCGTTATATTCCCTTCAAATTCTTTCGCACCAAACCAAATGGCTGTTCTCAAAAGTTATGCATATTCGTAGTTATATCTTCAAAAAATTCTATAAATTTTATATAAAAATACAAATCTTAATAATTTCTATAAGATAATATTTTAGTATTTTTATAATAGAAATTATTCTGATTCTGAATTAAATTTACAAATTTATTTAATTATTATATATAAACACTACACATCATGATGTCACCCATAAGATCACGCAAAAATTTCAAGTTATGATGGTTTTAGTAAAGAGCCATATCTAATTTTTCAGGTTATGATCTTCGTGGACAATTTCACTAAATATTAGCAACCTCACGTCAAACCAATCGAGTACTAGACTTTCTAACTTACAGAAGAAAATCTAATGACAAAATGTATATGATAATCGATAAAAAAGAAAGTGCATTTTATTTGAATTTTTGCGTTTAATAATATGATTATACTTTTGTTTTACTTAATCAGTGAAGCATAAATATCTAAATTTGGTGCTTATTAATAAATAACAAACCTCATACTTGTCTTCTTTTTCTGTAAATCAAACCTGAATACTGCCATAGAATTCTATTTCGGCTTTTTCTTTTTTGTCATCATATTCTTTATTGGCTCCAATAATTAGAACCTCGATAGTATATATATTTATATATTTTACTTTGACATCTGCTCCGATTCACGTAGGTAAACCTATAAGAAAAAAAACATGGGCCTATACTTCAACACACAACCTTCTGGATAGTTGATATGGGCTCAACTTAGTTGTTAAAGATAAGGTTTCCATGCTCATCAGTGCATAAGCCAGAGAAAATGATAGCTTATAACAGTACCTACGTATGGACCCAAATATATATATAAAACAGTACCTACATAGATTGATGCTACATTTACACTTGCTTATTGTTGAACATTTCGAAGAGAGAGAGAGAGAGAGAGAACGTTGAACAATAAAAATAAACACTTGCTTAGTGAATGTTTGGACATATTTAGATATAATAACAACACGTTTTATTTCACTGATGAGTCGATTAATCTTACAACGTTATTAGACTATACAAAAAATAAAGATATTATATATGATAAGAATCTATTTCATAATTTTCTTCCATTATTTTTTATCTTCCTCTACTTTTTATTCATAAATTCATCGCACGTAAAATTATGTTGTTGAAACAATTGCTTAATACATAATATTTGCTTTAGAATTTTGCTACTATTTACTTGCAGAGAAAAATATATTCGCAAATGTGCAACATCTTTACCATCTCTTTCCTTCTATTTTTTCTTCATAATTTTCATATTATTGAAGAAAATATGAAAATTGTTATATATATATATATATATATCATACAAAATAACTTTACAATTTAATCTCTAAAAATACTATAACTTTTACAAAATAATATTTTTAAGACCAAGTTATTTTTTCAGAAACGAAAAGATATCTGCAAATTAACAAATTTAAAAATTAATTTATATATTTACTCATAAATTACAGTACAATTTATGTAAAAATATGTGTAAATACTAAACATAACTAATAATCTAAGATGACAATTTAAACAAATAACATGAACATTTTCAGTAAAACCAAACAACGTGTACTATTAATTGTCAAATTGGTTCTTTATAGGTATCTAAATTCTCTTCAATTTGTATAAAAATTAGACGTCCAAATATTTTTTAAGTAAAATGAATTTTGCTTAAGCAAATTAGATAAAAAGGATGCATGTACAAAAATTTGGCTTAAGTCACATTAAATTTAGCTAAGCAAGACTGATATAGAGGATAGTGTGATATATATAACCTTTCTTTCTCAATAGTTACATGCACATCAAGTGAAAGAACAAGCAGAGACTAGCTTAGCTTCATTGCTAACTACACCCAAAAGCTACAAGTTTATCCTCAACCTCTTCACTCAATAAAACTGACTCCAAAATTTAAAATAAAAAAAAATGCATAAAAAATTTGCTTCTTCCGTAAACATGATGACAGAGGAGTAGATTCCGAGGCATATAAACCTCTCCTCACAACCCACTCCACCAATCAAGCTTGCTTCCTCCAACTCCTTAGAAGAAATAAAAGTTCCATGAAACCCATAAGATAAAGGGTTTTTTTAGAGAGAGACAATGCAAAAGTAATGTCATATTTTGTGATAACAGTACATCCCTTTATATAAGGGTTAGAGAGATCAATGTACAAAAAGAAAAACAGAAATAACATAACCTATATCTATCATATAAGACAGTTCCTAATTTTGGCTTAACTATTAACACATCTCCCTAAGCTAAAATTTCGTTTACATTAGCAACTTTAATAAGCCTTCTCAGATGTTTGAACCTTTCAAACTTTAACGCCTTTGTTAGCACATCAGCAAGTTGCACTTCTGATTTGCAGTGGCAAATCTCCAATTTCTCGTTCTTAACTTGGTCACGAATGTAGTGGAACTTTGTCTCAATGTGCTTACTCGTCCCATGAGAAGCAGGATGTTTAGCAAGATCAATCGCAGACTTGTTGTCAACAAGAAGTTGTATCTTCCCTGCCAACACAACCTTCAAACCTTCCATAACAGAACTCAACCATGCAGCTTGGCAGGTTGCTTCACATGCTGCTACATACTCAGCCTTACAAGAACTCAAAGCAATAACTGGTTCCTTGGTTGAACTCCACGAGATTGGTGAGTCCCCAAGGAAAAACAGATACCCTGCTGTACTCTTCCTGTCACACTTGTCTCCACACCAATCTGCATCAGAGTATGCAATGATCCTCAATTCCACTCCTACATTTTTTCGTGGAAACAAGATGCCATAGCTATGTGTTCCTTCTACATACCTGAGAATGTGTTTTGCAGCATTCATATGGGATACTCTTGGATTCTGCATATACCTACTAACAATGCCAACACTGTAACTCACATCTGGCTGTGTGTTACACAAATACCTCAATCTTCCTACCATACTTCGATAAGTTGTAGCATCAACTGCTTCTTCCTCTGAATCTATTTTCAATCTCAAACCCACCTCAGCTGGAGTATTTGTAGCATTGCACTTATGTATTTCTGTCTTCCTCAGCATCTCTCTCGCATACCGTGACTAGTGCATCACCATACCCTTCACAGTTTCAGTAAAATCTATGCCAAGGAAGTAGCTCAGCTTGACTAAGTCACTCATCTCAAACTCACTCAGCATGTGCACTTTGAATTCATAAATCAAAGCTTCACTGCTTCCTGTGACCAATAAGTCGTCTAGATATAAGCATACTATTAATTTTCAGTTCTTCCTTCTCTTTGACTGCACTGGACATATACACCATGTTCTGAAGCACACTTCTCAAAATCAATGCTACTCATGAACTGATCAATTCTCTGATTCCAGGCTCTAGGGGCCTGTTTTAGCCCATATAGAGCTTTCCTCAACCTGTACACCATACCCTGCTGCATTCTAACTTCAAAACCTGGGGGCTGCACCACATAAACCTCTTCTTCTAGCCTTCCATTTAGGAATGCTGACTTTACATTTAATTGATGTAAAGTCCAACCAAGTTGAGTTGCTAAAGCTACTACAAGTCTCACAGTTTCCATCCTAGCCATGGGTGCATATACCTCATCATAATCTACTCCAACTTTTTGTAGGAAGCCCTTTGCAACTAGCCTGGCCTTATATCTGACAATCTCACCTTGTGGATTTACTTTGGCTTTGTAAACCCACTTCAAATCTATTGGCTTCTTATCTACAGGCAGCTTGGCCAATTCCCACGTTTGATTTTTCTCAATGGATTCAATCTCCTCTTGCATCGCTTTCAACCACCTATCATCTGCAACAGCTTGCTTAAAAGTAACAGGTTCAACCTTGGCTAAGAGTGCATAGTGCACAAAGTTTCCCTCTGAGGTGATTGCAGCCTCATAGAACAAGTCATAGTCCTTCAAATGAGATGGTGACGTTCTAGAAGATCTCCTTAGATTTTCTCCTTGATCAGTAGACCCTTCATGAGTTGCAGCAGATTCACTTCTTAAAGACTCATCATCCAGCTGAAGTGTGATATTTCTTTCCTGCAAGGGCAATCCAAAAAAGAAGCGGCCAGAGGAGACATTCATTAATAACGGATCTCGACCCCTCACCCGTACTGATAGGAATGACGGGCACTGCATCTTAAGATGCCGAAGCCGAGGAACTGAACCAATTACTTTCTTTACTTTACTTTACTTTACTTTACTTTACTTTACTTTAAAGGCTGGCATCCCAGACTGAAAAAGGATCAACTAGGAAGACTGGGCAGAAAAAGATCTTCTTACCCGCAGTAGCGACAATCAGGAACACTACTTCTATAAGAAATATGATTTTCGCCATTTTCCTTACAATAGGGGCATTGACTTCAGTCTCAACTAGACCTAGACCCAATAAAGCTCGAAAAAGCAGGATTGCTTTAATGGAAAGAACAAAACGGAAAGGACAACCAAACGAAACCGCTAACAGCAGAGGGCAGTATCCATATATAGTAGAGCTCGCTTACCAGCCGAAACCAGGCCGGCTAAGTTCTGTTCTCATCAACCACCACATCTCTACTTATAGCAGCTTGTCCTATCTCTGGGTCAAACAACTTATACCCACCAGTTGTATGATAACCAATCAGTATTAATGGTACCCCTTTATCATCTAGCTTTCTCCTCAGCTGATCTGGTATATGCTTATAGCATACTGAGCCAGATACCCTCAAATGCTCAACATTTGGCTTAACTGTGGTCCATGCTTCTTCTGGAGTGATGTTCTTTAACCTTTTAGTGGGAGTCCTATTCAAGATGTAAGTAGCAGTCAACACAGTCTCACCCCACAGAAATTTTGGCAGCTCTTCACTTTTCAACATGCACCTCACCATGTTCAATATGGTTCAATTTTTCCTCTCTGCAGTACCATTGTGCTTTGGTGTATAGGGAGGGGTTATCTCGTGTACTATTCTCTCATTATCACAGTATTGCTTGAACTCTGCTGATGTGTACTCACCACCTCCATCTGTTCTCAACAATTTCAACTTCTTATCACTTTGTCTCTCAGCCATGTGTTTGAACTTTTGAAACACTTCCAGAACTTCATTCTTTTTCTTGAGTAAGTATGACCACGTTTTTCTAGTCCAGTCATCAATGAATAGAACGAAGTATCTACTACCTCCTAGAGTTTCAGTTTGTATGGGCCCGCATACATCTGAGTACACAATTGCCAACT
This sequence comes from Abrus precatorius, assembly GCF_003935025.1. Classification (NCBI taxonomy): domain Eukaryota; kingdom Viridiplantae; phylum Streptophyta; class Magnoliopsida; order Fabales; family Fabaceae; genus Abrus; species Abrus precatorius. The sequence continues at coordinate 8,124,590 of NW_020874373.1, read as the reverse complement.
TCTCTGATGTCTTCTGAGGTAAGAAACTTTGAAAACTGCCTCTGGCTTGCTTGCATTGGACACACTCCTGACATACTGCTTTAGGGATATTAACCAGTGGTAAGCCATTGACCATTGTGTATTGGCTTAGCTGGAATAAGTCTTTGAAATTTAGGTGCCCAAAGCGCAAATGCCACAACCACTCCACTTCTTTTCTTGCTGTAGAAAAACATTGGTGCTTCACAGCTTTCATGACTACACGAAAAGTCCTATTTTGTGACAAGTTTGCTTTAATAACCAATCTTTTACTTTGGTCAAATATGCCGAGGCTATTATCCTTCATCCTTATCACAAAACCCTTCTGTAAAAGTTGGCCTAAACTCAGTAAATTGGTCTTTAGCCCTGGCACGTATAACACTTCTTCTATCACAACTTCTCTGCCATCTGTATCTCGAAGAACAACTCTGCCAGACCCTTCTGCCATTAAACTCCTATTATCAGTAAACTTGATTTTCCCATCAAGCACTTCCTTCATCTTCACAAACCACTCTTTCTTTGCAGTCATATGGGTCAAACATCCTGAGTCTATATATCATGACGCATCCTTTGATTCATCTTCATTCGTTCTTGCCATCAGCATCACTGCTTCAGAGTCAGACGTGTTGTCCTGTGCCAGATGAGCTTGGTTCTTGGGTTTGTTCTTTGCACCATCACCCTTCCAACATTCTTTGGCAAAATGCCCAAACTTCTGACAATTAAAACACCTGACTTTCATCTTATCAAATTTCCACTCCTTTTCTCCATCAGAATTAGCCATAGCCTTTTGACTTTTGCGTCTTCCAAACTCAGTCACGCCTTCATTTTTCTGTTCTTGTGAATCTTTATGTTGGTATTACTCTTGCCTGACTTCTTGAACAATTTTCCCTTTCCTTTGTATGATGAACAAGCTTGCAAGACTTGTTCTTGGCAAATACGTCGTTCATTCATTCTGTATTTATGCGACTCCAATGAATGTTGCAGCTCCTCAATCTCCATAGTTTCCAAATCTCGTGTTTCCTCAATAGCAACAACCACGTGATCAAACCTAGGTGGCATAGTCCTCAAGATCTTGTCCATGACATTCTGATCTGAGATGTTACTTTTGCAAGCCCGCATTGCATTGACATGTTCTTGAACCTTGTCAAAATAATCTGCCACGGTCTCACTCTCATCCATGGTCAGAAACTCAAACTACCACCGCAGGGTTTGCAATCTTACCTTCTTGTTCTTGTCCCCTTCACCATAAGTCTTGACCAAGATTCCCCAAGCTTCTTTAGTAGTGGCTGCCTTTGAAATTTTGTTGAAAATCTTTGGCGTTACACACTGATAGATAAGGTATCTGGCTTTACTATCCAACTTTAGTTGTGCTCTGTGGTTCTTCCTATCTTCCTCTGTGGCCTTGGAATTCAACTCTGCCACAACGGGCGTATTTTATGTACTGTCCGTTGTGGACTGACCTATGCTATTGATACTATAAAGGGTTTTTTTAGAGAGAGACAATGCAAAAGTAAAAAGTAATGTCATGTTTTGTGATAATAGTACATTCCTTTATATAAGTGTCAGAGAGAGTAATATACAAAAAAAACAAAAACAAAACAAAAATAACAGAACCTATATCTGTCTTATAAAACAGTTCCTAATTTTAGCTTAACTATCAACATAAACAACCCAAAGGAAGCTTAATAGAAGCTTCAAGCTTCAAATTCATGGCATTCACAATCTGTAACTCCAATTTTCATTTATTCTCATAATGGACAAACGTCGAAATACACTTATCTTAGCTCTTTGAATTTATCTCCCTAGGAGAAATAAAGGCTCTCCATCAAACCTCTCTTCTCCGTACAAATACTTATTCACCATTAAATAAATTAACTTTAAGAAAGTCGGAAATTTTAGGCCAGAGTCTTTCATCTCCCCCAATTCATTCCATAATTTTTGCAGGACTTACTTATTACATGACACGAGATTTGTTTAAGCAAAAGTTCTGAATAATTTTTATTATTTTTGTCTAATTTCTTTGAGTAATTTCCAATTTATTAAGCAAAAAAAAAAAACTTCAAATTCTCACGCAAATTAAAGAGTCTAAATCTCATTACATGCAGAGTTTAGTCATTCTTTCTCCCTGCGGATAAGGAGAACTAGAATAAAAAAACATATACCCAAATAATTATGTACATTTTTTCACGTGGTTGAAGGTAAAAAAACGAGTTTAAAAAGTACTGAAAGGACGCCATGTAACACATTACCTCCGTACACGGCTACATATAAAGCCACACATACCCTGCGTTGACTTGACAGCTAAACTTCGTTTTGATGGGCCAACCAATACAGGTTTTAACATTTTTTCTCAGTTCATGCAAAATCAAAACGTTACCCGTTATTAATTTATCAATGATTTGCGTGAGTTTTTAATAGTGTTATGTCATGTTAAAAATTTAATTTATTATTCTGCAAATTTTTTAATAATTTTAATAACATTTTATTTATTTTATATTTATTAAAAAACACAATTTTTATATTATTTTTATGTAAAATATTATGAAAAAATATACTCACCAAAATTTACATATAACCAAATTAGGCTACAGCAGTTGATGCATGCATAAGCTTCTCTCTCTCTCTCTCTCTCTTTCCTTTTTTCATAAAAAAGTAAAAACAAAAGAACCTAACAAGCATGCATTACTAATACCAAACCGCGCAGCTTAGTGAGCAATAGCATATGACAGACACCAATTTTGATTTTTGATATTGATGTTGTTTGTTAAAATGATTTGCTAATGCTATGCAGTTCCCGAAGCTCACCTCTTCTTTTGATGATGCACAATTTTCGTCTTCTTGCACTGGACATAGGAACATGTGTCTCAGTTGGAAGGGAGTGAGAAGGGTGTGTTTGTGTCGACCCATGTGATTTTGGAGCCTCATGCTTCCTTCCATCTACTCATTAGTCATTAGTGAAGACTGCACTGCTTTTTTCCGTTCAGTATGCTGTGATGGATACCCCAAACCCCATCCCTGCCACTGCCACAGTTTAAGTCATTCGCTTTGATTCACTTCTCTTCTCTTGCATTACAGAGCTAACTGGCTTTTCTTTTTTGGCTCTTGTGAGATTCAGGAATTACCAGCAACATGAGTTTGTATGGTAATGATAAAAGCAAAAGCAACCCTTTTGCAGATAGCGGAGAATTTCTTGAGCAGGTTTGGGCACACAGGAGAAGAGAAGGAAGCAACTCTGTGACACAGAGGAGAGTAGAGGGTCCCTCTACCCCTGGTAGACCCGTTTTCAGCTTCAACAACAGTGTTTCAAGAAAGAGCTTCCCTTCCAAATGGGACGATGCAGAGAAATGGCTCACAAGTCATGACTCCCCATCTCATGCTGTAAAGGTATGTCAAACTTCAAATATCAGCAGGCAAATGGAAGATTTTGCGGACAAATCGAGAGTCACAGCAGAAAGGGTGACCAAAGCATCTTTGGACCACCATCACTCACTCCACGCTTTTAATGGGATCTCATACTCCACAGACATTGTATCAAAAGGTCCTATTATTATGCTCATCATTATCACTCCCTTCTCTTTACTAAGTTTCAAGCTCCCGCTTATTTTGAATATTTAAAATAAAAAATTCTTGTATAATAGTTTGAGAATTGTTTTTCATGATTTGTAAATGCTTTTGCTACCAAATCTGATAGATATGACTGAGTTCAATTCTATAACGACCCGTTGATAGATAGTGTATTCCATTTACAATGCAGATAAGTTCACAGACAGCACAGAGCCCATTTTCCCAAATTTCAGGGAAGGGTTTCTGTTTGGAAACCCAACTGGAGAGGCAATGAATGATGCATGCACAGAAGTGGTTCATAAGGATGTTGGCACGGAGATGAGTCCTCTTGGAAGTTGTACAACTTCGAGATGCCACACCCCATTCAAGAGTTCATCCCCTCCTCGCCATAACACTCCTGCAAATAGGTCAGGACCATTGTCCTTGCCAAACCACAATAACACTACCTGCACCATCGATGTTATTCGGCTGGAGGAGTGCCATTTCGCTAAATTGCAACTAGGATCGGTCACATCACATTGGAGCTCAAGAGAAGAGGAGGAAGAGGAAATATCAAAAAGCTTGAGACATAATCATAGCCGAAAAGCTGAATCAGACTGCAGAGTCCCTACATGGGAAGAAGAAGAAAAGACCAAGTGCTGTCTCAGGTAAATAAATCTTAAAGTTGTCAGATATAGTAGTTTCTAAGCTTTATCTGATGTGTATGGCTGGACTGAAATGTATCTAAGTTGCAGGTATCAGAGAGAAGAAGCAAAAATTCAAGCTTGGGTAGATCTCCAGAATGCTAAAGCCGAAGCACAATCAAGAAAGCTTGAGGTATTTCTTTTTCTTATAAATTATGGTTGTCAATAATTCCAGTAGAAACCGTTAGTAGTTTGCAATATAAAGCTACTATTAACCCTTCACTAGATATTGTTTACCAGAACATAAGAACTTAAGTCCCTTATTCTCTAAATTATGCCGGTAATTTATCGAATCAGGATATAAATTATGCTTAAAGCTTTTCTTAATTAAACATGACAAAAAAGTTTTCCTATTGGCTGGTCTTCTTTCTCCTCCATTTTGTTGTTCCTTGTTTTTCGCGTCGAAAATAATAACAGGCAAGTACACAGTATCCTTACTTGAACCGTAGCTTTTATGCTTCCAACAAGTTCTTTGACTATTCATAAATTGTAAGTCCAGATTAGAAACCCAAGATGATTTGCATTTAAATAATGCATATACAAGTTGGCAGTAAGTTGGTGGTTTGAACTTTTGACTACAATCCAAAGTGGTTTGCTAGTCGTGCTGTTTGCTTCGTCCTCGAGCCAACCCCAGCTTAAGGACACCATTCTCATTTTTATTTTCTCGACCAGTTCACACTTCCTCTATCTCATACAGATCCATATTTATGCTTCCCTCTCTCAATAAGAACTATAATCCCATATGTTATTCTGTTCCCAATATTATATTAAGGAGCAGTGCAGCACATGTGATTGTTTTGTTTAGAAATTCGTAGGAAACTTGGAGCATATGAGTTGAGTTGGCGAATTATAGTCCTATTTGCCACCATTGATTTTTTTTTTTTCCACTCCTTTTTAACTTGAAATAAAGTGGATGGTGATTCTCGCACTTTTATTTGGTGTAGAACGGGTTTAAAATTGTTTGGACAGATTAAAGGTTACAGTGAGATTGAATTACAGTGTATTGTGCGAGGAATAGGGAAAGGAGGAAATTTATTATATATAATTTGATTCTTAGCCCCTACAACACCGTTTTTGTCTCAGGGATCACTTTTCACCCTGTATTAATTTTTTACGATTTATAGGAGTGAGTTTGTGTGTACGAGTGTGTAAGTAACGCTTAGCGCAATTAACGCCTTTTAAACGTGTAGGATGCTATGTTCTGTGTGTTATTGAAAAGCGCAAGTTTGCTTATAAAACAATACAGATTATCATTAGCTTCAAACAATGTTCAAAAGCGATGAAACTAAGAAATCTCGTTGAAACAATTGTTTTAGGTGAAAATACAAAAGATGAGATCAAACTTGGAAGAGAAGTTGATGAAGAGGATGGCAATGGTTCACCGAAAAGCTGAAGAGTGGAGAGTATCAGCTAGACGGCAGCACTTGGAGCAAATCCAGGAGTCCACTGAACAAGCACAAAAGATCATGAACCAGTATAACCCACTAGTTTCTGGCCACAATTTATGTGGTTGCTTCCCCTGTAGTAACAATCATTACTAAACATAATAAAATATCCATCCCTTGCCTTAGCATACTTTGTGGCCTCTTTTACCTTAAAATGTTACATTCAATAACTCAAGGAAATGAGTCAACTACTTTAAAAAGAATCTTAAGGGTTTCGAACAAATATTCAGTAAAAGAGACGTGTTCGGGTAAAGTAAAATTATATGTAGTCTACGGATGAAAACTCAATGTTCCACTTTGCAGAATGACATAATCGAGGTTGTTTGGGGTCTCTAGTCAATGTCCAATGTAATGTAGTATGGGTGTGGTCCATATTAAGGTTACAAGGTGGGCTCAAACTGGACAGCAGCGTCCGGCAACCACTCAGGGCCTTGGATGAAGGATTGGACGGTGAATGTCCCTGCCTCTTCTTCTGTGAGAGCGGGCTTATAACCGGGCCATTTAACACGCTGTGAAGTGTCTGATCCCGGCCCAGTATTTTGGTATTCAGCATATAGTATAGTGTTTGGAGGGTCTTCGTTGGGGTAACAGCTTGTCCAGCCGGCGGGGTTCACGAAAGAGGCAATATCAGAGTGCATAATAACAGTTGTGGAGTAATCTTTCCAAGGCCTACCAAGGTATGTGGGAGACTGAAGATCGTGGAGCGCAGAGATTGAGGACTTGTGGATTACAATGGCAGTGTTCTGGTTGGGATCGGTTTTGCCCTGAGCAGTGATGGTGTTGAACTGGTTTGCTAAGGGTTGTCTTGGCATGATATTGCAGTTCTGTAGCACAACAGCTGCATTCCCGAAAATGAAGTCAATGGTTCCAGTTATGTCACACTCACGGTAGAACTGTCTGTTCGAGTGGGCATATAGAGTATCCTGGAAACCATCGAATGAACACCTGTAGAACACTGAGCGATCCGAGGCAGATAGCATTGCCACGCCCTGTTGCTTCTCTGCACCTGCACTGTTTACAAATCCTATGTCCTTCCCGATGAATCCCCTTCCCTTCACACCTGCAAATTCAATTTAACATAAATTATATTATATATTATTTCACGCTATGAAATCAACACAAAAAAAGACATTAGAAAGAAAAAATATATATAAAACAGTTATTATTTTATTGGTTGATTCCCAGGTTGGTATTGTTTTTTCGTTACACCTCTTTCAGAATTCCATCCTTGGAATACCACAAGGGTAATTTACAAATTATAATCTTCACTGCCAAAAAGCCAAGGAAAATCAAAATGAGTCAACGTCAAATTTTTAAGCTGAAGAAGTGGCCATCTTAAGCCACGTCAATTGTCCTAAAATGGATGGAGGCCTGCAGGCATGAATGAGGCTACGGGGCCATGTTAAAATATCAAACCCACTTTTTTACTTGACAAATTCTAACCATTTTTTCGGTACTAGATAAGTTTTATTAATTATTTCAATTTCATTTTAAATTTAATAATTTTAAGTCTTAATTTGATAATTCTCTTTTATATTTTTATAAATTTAACTAATAATTAAAAATAAATTTAAAAATATGCTTAGAAAATTGACAATGTTTTTGGTACTCAATATAACGTTTTGATAAGCCAGGATTTTCATCAAACTTGTTTCATTGACGCACGCATTTAAAGTGAACTTTTTGTTCTATTTCGATGGATCTTTTCAACTGTTTCTTTTTTAAAATTAAGATATTACATATATATATATATATATATATAATAAATAAATAAATAAATAAGAATGATTATGGTTAAAAACGAAATAAAGAGAAAGAGAATGGATGGTTACCGAAAGTGGCAGTCTGAAAAGTGGGGGTGCCGTCGACAAAGTTCCGGCTACCGGAGATGATGGTCTTACTCTTGCCATCACCGTAAATCATGACATTCCAAGTATCCGCATCCAAATCAATGTTCTCCTCATAAGTCCCTTCCTTCACATATATCACGAACCTCTTCTCGCTCCTCTTTTCCACCGCCTCCACCGCCTCAGTTATCGTCGAATACTGTCCGCTCCCGTCCTTCGCCACCACCGCATCCGCCGTCACGTGGCTTTCCTGCAGCAGCCTCCGGTCCATCCACTCCGGGAAACCCCCGAGCAGTCTCCGGTGGACTGTGGCATTGAAGTTGGAGAGCAGGCCCAGAATTTTAGTGACAATGGCCAAGCTGTTGCTGGCGAACTCCGTGGAGTTCTTCATGTCAGTTTTCAAATCATAAAGAATGGCGTTAGCGTCGCTTGAATTCAACTCCTGCAGAGCATCTAAGCAAGTGTCTTGGTCGGTTATGGCTGCGCTGAGCCAAGTCTGAATGTCGTTGACCTTGGTCGCAGGAAGGAGGTCTTGGGCGCCAACCAGGGAGGAGATTGAATCGTTGAAGCGAGAGATGGCATCTTGGAGGAGCATTTCACAGACGTGGATGGCCTTCTGCAGGCGTGAATCGCTGGCGTTGCGTTGGAGGTTGGAAAGGTAAGGGGAGAGGTTGGAGAGGGCATTGGTCGCAACGCGGAGGGAGAGGTTGAAGAGGTGAGTAGGATCCATGGTGTTGGTGTTGGGGAGTGAGGAGATGCTTGAGAAGCAGGAATTGGGGTACTGTGTTACGTTGCATACCGCTCTCAGAGAGGACGCCGGGGCGGATTTGTCGGCGGAGGAAGAGGTTTGTTGGGCGGTCCCTGCAACGGCGGCAATGATGATGGCGACGAGCACTATGGAGGAGACGGCGAGGATGATGAGACGCTTGCGTGTCTTCTTCTTGAATGCTTGTTGCTCCACCTCATCCACCTTGCCGTTTCCATTGAACGAGTTCATGGAATCCATTCTACCCAACACTTTTGCTGATGATACCTCCAAAGCTCAATGCGTCAACTTGCAGGTTGTGAGGGAAGGCTTCCCTTGCTTTTTATAGAAAGTAGGGCATGACGTTGTCTTCTTTCTTTTATTTTAATGTTGGTTTACGGATAGTAATATATAGAAGACTGGTTGTTGCATTTTATCTATGTTAAGGTTAATCAAGAATTAGTATACATCTATATTAATTTTATATAATTAATATTTATAATGATCACCTTAGAAGGCCACAAGGTGTTAATTTGGTTTTCATTTTGATAATTAGCAGATCTGGATAATTTACATGCAAACATCTATCAGTTAAATCTAACAAATATTCACCTCTAATGACATGCATAAGTTATGGGATTAGCGTATGGGATAACATTTTAACGCCGTGTATACTAATACTGTATAGTATGTATCTTTCCCCAAATAGGAACGTTCCATTTGGCAAAGAGGACTTAAACCTGCTCCTTAAATATTGCTATTTTAGTATTGCAGGCAAGGCCGGATTGGGTATGCCAATATACAACACATAGTATATACACATTTGGAAATTGTTTCATCCCCTGACATTGACAAGCACAGCTGCATAGAAGAAGGTAAGGTGCTCACATACCTGGTTCTTAAAAAATGAAAGCTTTATCCTATTATTGTTTGGTTATGGCAATTGAGCAGATTGTCTACTATTTATTTTCCTATTGATCTTGTTCTATTATTTTGAACGATGTGTTGAGAATTAGATACTCTTAATGTGGTCTTAGTTATTAGGTATTGTAATTGATTGATAAAAACACAAGATCAATTGGGTTAAGGGATTTAGAGTATCAATCTTTCATTTTCGCTCTCAATCAATTGTTTAGTTATCAAGCCCGATAAATTTCATGCGTTGCTTGGTTATTGTCTTGCATGTCTGTGTCTGTTTGAAGTGATAAAATTTCATGGTGTGATTATTAGGTGTTAACAAATTAAGTATGTGTGATCAGTAAGTCAGAAGAAATATGAATTGTAAAAGAATTGACAATTTTAATGACTACACCGGGGAAACTTGGCCCGAAGCTTGCCGTAATTGAATGTGATTGTCTGGACCTTTTTTTTCTTTATAAAAGAAAATTTTAAGTGCAAAATACGAAATTTCGAAAAAATTACAGGAATATGATTCTTTTTTTAACAATTTTTAGTATAAAAGTATCAATAATTGTTATTAGTGATTTAAATTTTTATAATAATATTTTTTTTTAGTTTTTAAATATTTTTATAATTTTTTAATGGAATTTTTTTAGATTTTAAATTTTTTTAATATTTCTTAAAAATTGCAAATCAAAATTTTTTATAGTGATTTTTTTAACCTCCGCACGTGCACCAACAATCTTTAATAATATTTTAAAATCTTTATATTTTTGTAATTTTTAAAAAAATTTCATATATGAGTATATAATTGTTCATGCTCTTAGAATACTTTTCTTGATTTTTTTTCTTTCATTTTTTTATCTTAATTTAATCTTTATATTTTACATATTTATCTAGATAATTAAAAACTAACAATCTTAATACAAACAATCTCTATAAGATAATATTTTAAGTTTTAGAAAAAAGTGTCATGATATACTTTTTAACAATTTAAAAAACATTTAATTATTTATTAAAAAATTTAAATTTTTTAATAAATTTAATAACTACTGAATATGTGTGTTCCAACTTAGTTTGATAAGGATTACCCCTTGTTAAAAATATAAATTTAATAAAACATATGTGTAATATATTTTATTTTAAATAATTTTATATTTTTGAGACCAATTCATTTAAGTACTGAATAAATATATGCAACATTACTAATTTAATATCTGAAATATTATTTTTGTTTTTATCGTTGTGTTTAATATTTATTTGATCTTAATTAGTAGCTAAAGGAATAAAAAAAATATAATTAAAAAAATCAGTTTTTTATGATAAAAATGTCATAATTAATAAATAATATAAAAAATTCTAAAAAGATAAAACAAAGTTAGATGATAAATACTTTTAACAAATTGAAAAAAGGGATTGCTTTTTATTTTCTTGTTTGGGCGAGGAAGTGAAAAGAAGGGCGAAAGAGGGTTTGGAGTTCTGAGGAGAACCGGTAAAGCGGGGCGTTTCAAAGGGTCTTCTGAGGCTTCATAGTTCATAGTTCATACCTTTCGGCGCGCGCCACCGAGAGAAGCAGCCTTCGCCTCTGCCTCTGTATCTGTACTCTCTCTCTCTAAGAATATTAGAATGATGATTGATTGTTTGATGTAGTCTTACACTGACAGCTACAGTTACTGACAGGGTGCATATGGTTTCTGTTGGTTCAAAAGCATTGGCGTCAACAACCTCAATGGGAGAGCACGACTGTGAATCCCCCAACCAAGCCAAAAGTAAGAAGGGAATGAGGAGGAAGCATAAGAAAGGGGGACTCACTCATGCCTTCGACGCTAACACCTTCCACTCACCGCCTCAACAGTCCCGTCTTAGGAAACAGCTTGACCCTGAAACAACTAAATACTTCTCTGAAATTGCTAATCTTTTTGAAACTGATGGGGTTGAATTGGAAGAACGATCAATTATATGTGCCAATGCTCTCGAAGAAACCAGGGGAAAAGAATTTGAAATTGCAACTGATTATATTCTTAGCCACACTTTGGAGACCATCCTTCAGGGCTGTGAAGTAGACCACCTTTGTGCTTTCCTTCACAGTTCTGCCAACGACTTCCCCTATATTTCAATGGATAGATCTGGTTCTCACGTAGCCGAGACTGCAATCAATTCTTTAGCTGCTCATCTTCAAGATGAGGATGTTCTCCCTCTTGTTGAGGATGCTTTAATCATGATATGCAAGGTATGATGTATGGAAATCACTGTTTATTTCCTGCCTAATTTAATTTTTGCTTTAATGTTTCAAATATATGGATGTAAGCCTGAGTGTTAACCACCAAACTAGATAGTTAATGGGGGCATAATTTTTTTTAATCATATTGCATTGTGTCTAGAGACATTGAGATCAGAGATAAAATTATGGGAAGACAAGAGGAAAACAAGGCTAGGAAGGCTGTTCTTTGGCTTTGAATGTGAATTCTTATACGTATACTTCTCATTTGGCAGGTGATTGCAGCAAATTCTGTTGATGTAATGTGTAATTGCTATGGTTCTCATGTGCTTCGAAGTCTTCTTTGCCTTTGTAAAGGAGTACCATCAGATATGTCTGGATACTATTTATCTAAATCAACTACAGTATTAGCAGAGCGATTGAATTTGAAAGAGTTTTCTTCAAAGAAAGATGATGCAACAAATTTTCAGCCTGGTTTTCCAAATTTACTGAAGTTACTCGTGTCAGAGATGTTAAAGCAAGCTAAGAAATGTATTAAGACACTGCAAGTTGACCAATTCAGCAGTTTAGTATTTCAGGTATGATTTACACCCACACACATATGAGGAGGGATTTTACATCAGTATAAATTACATTGCATCAAACAGCATTCAATAACTTTTTATTGGATAAATTTATTTCAAGTTAGATTGAAAATTCCTATCATCTAGAATTTTAGATAATATTTACAATTTTTTTATTAATCCAAAATTATTTAATACCTCTTTGCTACTCATCAAAATTGATGTGATGTATATATTTTTAAAATATATGAAAATAAGAATCTTTTGATTACATTTGTATGGTTACTCAAATGTTTTCAAAATTGATGTGATGTATATCTTTTTAAAATTTGAAATTTTAATTTTTCTTCCTTTGGTTGATTGTGGGGAGCTTGTGCAGTGTTTTACATTGTCTTAGCCTCTAGTTTCAAATGTTTCGATTAGTGGAGTTGATATTATGGTGGTGCTTCTGTGAGATGTAGCCTTCTTTTGATTATTTTCTTTGGATCTGCTCACCTTAGAGCTTTATCATACTGTAAAGAGATTCCAAAATTTATTCTTAACTTTGTTACCTCTTGGCTTAAAACATTTTCTATGATGCCATTATGTGCTTACTGTTGCTTTTAGCTTTTCTTTTCTATTCCTTTCATCCCACTGGATTTTCTTCAATTAATGGCAGACAACTCTAAGGGTGTTGGCTGGCAATGATGAAGAGTTGTTACATGTGATACCTATCCTTCTTGGCTGCAAGGATAAGAGTAACGCAGAGGAAGATTTTATAGAAAAAACAGCAGTACTGGAGCTCAAAAATTTGTTTAAAGAAGCCAAATTTAGCCATCTGATGGAGGTGAGCAACATACAGATTGGGGAAAACTGTCTATAATTAGCTAGAGCAGTGCAGGAGCTTGTGAATAATGCAAAGAGAAGTTTAATAGAAGCTACATGTAATTATATAGTTCTCATTTTAAAGATTTTTTTGAAGAGAAGTTTCATATGTTCCTTTTAAACTGTCTATACTCTATTGTAAATGTGATTTTTTGCTAGTGTTTTAGCATAAAAGCAAACTAGAATTGTATATCTTCTTTCATAGTAACCTTTGCACAGTTATAATCACAAAAGAAATTTTGTTAGTCCCTAAATAATTTCTCTTCGTGGACAGTGATCTGAACATTAGATATGTTATGCTCATCAGTTGTTTTTGTGATACTTAATACAACCTTGTTTAATGTATATTTTCATGGCCATTATATACGTAACAATTTTGTGCTTGTGCATGTTTTTATGGAGGTATCAATGATTAATTTTTCTAAAGAGGTTTTGAGATAATTATTTTTTCTAAATCTTTTGCAGGTTGTTTTGGAGGTATCTCCCAAGGCGTTGTTCAATGAATTATTCACTAAAGTTTTCAGGAATTCCTTGTTTGAGTTATCATCTCATCAACATGGGAACTTTGTTGTTCAAGCACTAATTTCTTATGCAAGCAATCCAGATCTGGTATTATGCCTACTTGCCTTTTTGTCTAGCTTTTCAATCCTGAACATTTTCCTCATCTTGTTAACCGTGGCCACTGATTAATTTAATATTCTTTAGGATTGGTTACATAATATTGCAATTTACGGCATTTGTTTCTTGACAGATTTTTTCCCCATTTTTGTTTTAATATTTTCAATTGTTTGGTAGATGGAGTTGATTTGGGAGGAACTTGGGCCAAATATGGAGGATCTTCTCAAAATGGGAAGGTCAGGCGTTGCTGCTTCACTAGTTGCAGCCAGTGAAAGGCTTCATGTTAATGACCACAAGGTTTGCATTTTATTTGCAGTGTTATGTTATGTGGATTCCTATGAACTTAAACATGTTTGTGATTCTAAACTAATTTGTTGCTTCCAAAACCTAACCACTTGCCTACAATGATTGCGTCAAATTGAAAAGTAAATGGTTTTAATTGCGTTACATACTGAAGTTATTTTACTTTCCTAATGGTTTTAATTGCATTACGTACTGAAGTTATTTTACTTTCCTAATTTTGTTCCTCATCCTTCTGAAAACTTTAATGGGCATTTTATTTCTTTGGGGCAGTGTTGTCAAGTCCTTTCTGAAGCAGTGTGTTTAGCTGGTGAATCTCCAAAATGGATTGTTCCACGACTATTGTTTCTTGATAATTATTTCACATGTGAAGATAAGTCCAATTGGAGCTGGCCAAGTGGTGCTAAAATGCATGTCATGGGTTCTCTGATCCTGCAGACAGTATTCCGGTTTAGAAGTGTAAGTGGATTCCAGAATCCTTGTTTGATTTTAAAAGATTATTAATGTTTAGCAGGTTGGGCCAGGGGTCTCCCTGTTTAGAGGCAATTTGTTTTTCTATGTGTAAAGCTTAGATAGTGGTGCACATCCAGATATTTGGTAGTGTGGTGAACTTTTTATGGTATTGTTTATGTCTTATGCATATTGTGGGAGTTGATGGATGCACTATGCCATAAATTGCTTATAGCTAATCTTTGTTATATTATTTAAACAAGTGCTAGTTTTATCTCATGTTTATGTGAAAATTTTTATTTATTTGCTATATTCTGTTCTCCTGCATTTTATTTTTATAGGAATGTATACTACCTTATATCACCAGTATAACTTCCATGGAAGCAACTCATGTGCTTGAAGCAGTGAGAGATGCAAGAGGATCACATGTTATTGAGGCATTTCTATGTTCAAGTGCTTCTGGGAAACAGAAGCGCAGATTGGTTACTAAGTATGTCTACTAATTACATTTCTTGTTTTTGTGTTCTCTGGGAAATTCTTATATATGCTAAAGGGATAAATGTTGTCAACAAGATTTTAAATTATGTTTTCTATTTTTATTTAGAACACCAAAATTTTTCATCATGTCATGTGACTCTGGGATTTGTGTTCAACATTTGGATCATAGGTATTAATATGTGCACATAAGATGAGAGCAATTATTTGGTTGAATTCTATTTTATTCAAAGCTAGATTTTTATCCCTTATGGTTTAGGATCCATTAGATAATGCTTTCTTTTGACCAACACCAAAT
Organism: Abrus precatorius; assembly: GCF_003935025.1. Lineage (NCBI taxonomy): Eukaryota > Viridiplantae > Streptophyta > Magnoliopsida > Fabales > Fabaceae > Abrus > Abrus precatorius. The sequence continues at coordinate 8,109,585 of NW_020874373.1, read as the reverse complement.
GGATTGAAATATATATTGAGATACTTTCCAAAATTGAGAGGGGGTTAAATTCCAAAATTGAAAGTTGGTGACTCTAGTACTTTTCCTCCATCGTTTTTACCTTCTAGCATATTTTTTAGAAAAGCTACAAGTTGAAAATATCAAGAAATTTGTATGTAATGGATTTGAAAATCATTTATTAATGTCTTTATTTTTCCCCTTACGTCTAACTTATTTTGTAGACTACATAAGCATTTTGGAGAGCTTGCACTCCACTCATCTGGTGCTTTCACCATTGAAAAGTGCTTCACTGCCAGTAATTTGTCACTAAGAGAGGCTATAGTGTCTGAGATGTTGGCTGTCCAAAGTGAGCTTTCCAAGACAAAGCAGGGCTCTTACCTATTAAGGAAACTAGATGTTGACGGGTATGCTGTTGGCTATTTAATGTCTTGTGGAATGTCCAGATTACTACTTTCCATTGAGAAAATATTTTTAACCTCGTCTTCTCAAAGCTTATGCTAGATGACATCTGATGGAACTTCGTAGTGGTGTATGTTGTTGGCTTTCAGATTTGAGTTTATTGAAGTTAATCTTTATGATTTACTCCCTGCTTTATTACAACAGATTTGCTGCCAGTGCTGATCATTGGAGGTCGAAACAAGCATCCAAAGAATCTACTTATAAAGATTTTTATGCTACATTTGGTTCCACTGGTACAAAGTCAAAGAAAAATGACGCCTTTCTTGCTGACACTTTGAATAGTAAATCAAATCAAAAAACTGTTAAGGAAATGAGGAAAGAAATTGACCAATCCCTAGGTTCTCGTGCACCATTTCTGAGCACTCAAAGCTTCAAGGGAAACCCAAAAAGAACAAAGCAGAAAAGTAAGAGAAATACTCAGATTGGTGGAGATGATGATAACTCTAACAGGAAGAAGAAAAGGTCTAACAAGGAAAAGGTTGAAAGTGGGTACGATATTGCTGCTACTGCAGCAACCAAGAAGACTGTGAAGAAACGACAAAGAGATAGTGGCTTTTCTGAGGTTTCTCTGAAGAAAGTGAAGGCATCAAATGCGTAGAATGGAAGGCAAATTTTTTTACCTAAAGGAGAAAGTGTTTTAAAGAAAACGATGGCATTAAGCTTGTCACTAGGGTCCCAAATATTTAATGCATGAAGGTTTGAATGATTTCCTCTTTGCGTGTAATTTTGTATACTTTACCATGTCATATAGACTATGCAACTGGAATGAGCAATCGCATGGAGAAAGTTAGTGCAAAATATGTTTTTTTTTTTCCTCCGACGAAATTTTTTTTAACTTCTGCTTCCCCTTCACTCCAGTATATTCTATGCATTTTGTTGAATGAATATGACTGGTGCAAATCTGAAGATCATTCATTCCTCTTGTTTAGAATACCAATATCGTATATTTTAGGTATACCAGAGAACTCAACAAGCTTGGTTAGCAAAACTGTAAGATTCAATGTAAATTATAATACATATAAACATAGGCAGTTGGAAGGTGAGACACAAGCATACACTAACAGTTATGGTTGTTTTGGAAGGCCTAATGGAAACGAAATGAAAGAAATAAAGATCTGAAAAAAACGGGCTGTTCCAATTTTGCTGTATTGTTTGTTCTGGCTGTCAACCATATGTTGGAGGATTGAACCTGCGATAGAAATATGATTTTTCTGTCAATCGTAGGGTAGCTGCGTATAATGGAAAAGGCTTGAAACTGTTAATGCAAAGAGTTACTTGTTTTGTGTGGGATTTGATTTGCTTGGAGGTATCCTTCGGAAACTGGAATTCACCTGCTTTGAAAGAGTCTTCCTATGAGCGAGCAAATCCACTAGAGCACGACGAGAAGACGAAGTCTTGCTTAGGGGCCACGAATGCACTTCTATGGATGGGCAAACCTCAGCTTTGGTTCTTGTAGACCGGGTTGATAATAACAGCGACAATGTAAGAGCAAGAGCAGCCAGTGCTATGGACCTGCTCTTCATGGTAGGGAAGGATCTTGGTTATTACGGTTAGGAGGCTTGTTGCATAGTGGGTGAAGTGTTAAAGCTAAAAAGATACGATGTTTTGATGGTGAATTGTGAATTATATTAGTGTTGATTCATTCTTTATTACTGTCTGAAACGCTGACAATATGGGGATCTGAAGCCATTGGGTTCATGTGGGATCATGTGCTCAACTTTTGACTGTTGCATCTTGTATTGTGAGGACTTTGGATTTGGTGAAAATGGTGACAGAAACTTCAGAGTGGTCATGTGATAAGCCACGTGATGTTACTATATCTTTAAGCTTTAACTTTCTTGGAGAAGATATTGTCGATATTGAATAGTAGTTAGATGATAACTTCGGAAATCAGCTGAGCACTTCTTAGCAAGTAAAAGTGAGGTTGGTGAGTTTCCTGCTTTTCCCTGTTCATATTGAAGGCAACAAAAGCAAAGAACGAAAGAATATCTGTCCTATAGTTTTATTTGTCTTTATTTAATCAGTACCCACCTCACCCCACCCCAAGTTTGAGAGATTACTAATTCAGAGCTTTCCAGCTTGGCCATGAGGACAGTAGTCACCCTAACATTGCTTCCTCCATTGTTTCAAATAATTTCATTCTTCTACTCTGAAAAGAGTGTTTTTATGATGCTCATGTGGGCAGCTCATAACTGGATTGCACCTGATTAGAAAGTTAATACTGAGATGTTGTTAGTTTAATGGGTAATCAATCGTACTTGGCTTTTCCTTTTTGTCAAGAACCGTACTTGGTCGAATCAAATTGGTTTGTTACTAACCCAGGAAGCGGACAACTTAAGTTTGTAGAGTGAAGACACAAGTTCATCAAGCTGATAATTATGTGCAAGTTTGGGAAGCACGTTGAAAATAATGGAAACGTAAATCTAACATAAAAATTATAATTAGTAGGTTGAAATAAACGTAAGTTTACAATCACTTAAATGTAAATTCAAACACACTGTAAGGGCTGATTTTAACTTATTATGCTTATGCTTAAAACCAGCCCACCTTGGCTTGGGAGTGATATTAACGTTTTTCGTTATTTAACTATTTAAATCCCATTAATATTCATTGATGATGTTCGTCCTCGAGAATAGAAGAATTTCTGTAACGTACATCAAGGGCTGAAGTCCCGTTTGAATCCACGACACCGTTTCTGCAAGAATCTCTTCCTCTTGTAATCTTTTTCTTTATTTTTAATCAAATTATAACTGTTTTCTGTTTGCTTGGTAGTACTCATTCTAGATCTGTTGATCAGTAAAAAACCCCTTAAATTGGCAGGCAAAGATAAACCCTTTTTTAAATTAAAAATGATATGGGGGATTAAATATGGTTCCACGGGAGAAAAGAAGTTGTTATCTTATAATTATGTTTCTCACTCTGCTTAGGAATATTAGGATATTGGTTTACCTTAAGAAAAACACTAATCTGTTTACTTTAAGAATAAGAGAATGCTTGAAAAAGTTTACATATAGTTTATAAAAATTTATGATTTTTATAAGTTATTTTTTGTTTATTTTAGTAAGCTTTGAATAGATTATTCAAATAAGTTTTTTTTAACTTATTCTAAGAAGTTTGATGGTAAAAACCTTGAGAGCTCATTAAATAAGTACGTAATTATGCTGTTTAGCCAAATATTACTTTCTTTGTATTTTCACTGTCAGTTCTGCCTTGATTTGTAAGTTTTATCATATAAGATTGGATTTCTGAGTGGGCTTTTTCTTTTCCTTTTCCTTTTCCTTTTTGGCATTATTAATTATAAACATAGCCGTTTAAGCTTGTGCTAAGTCTAGATTTGACGTACTAGTATGATAAATAAGAGAATCTTAAATCCACCTTCCAAAGAACGGCAATTCTTCCCTTAATAAGCAAATGCGAATGAAAAAAACCAACAACACTGCACTTCAACCACCAGATCTTGTTATCTTCATAACAGGCACAGTAATTGTGATATCTTTATAAGGAGATATTGATCATTACCTTTTGCTATTCAAGCCAGTAAATTCAAAAGGTTAGAAGCTATTATTTTCCATTTCAAGCCTCTCTTACTCGTTCGTTGTGTTTCTCTGCGTATTAGAATGCAAAAAATGCCCGTTACTTTGCAGCTATCAGGTTTCAGTTTCTCTAGAGGCCTTCTGCTTTATATTTCTGTTCTGCTCAAGTTTATAATGAATAAATCTCCAGAACATCAACAATATCAGGCATGTTATTATGAAGCCTATGGATTTGATCTACAGAAGGACTTTTCCCAGGTACTAACAGTTTAGTTATTGGTTTTCTACCCAGTTACCACTTGATGAACTTGTTAATAGAGTTTGTGTTGAAGTATGCTATTTTTCTTTTGCACATTGAAAGATTTAAACAAGCATGCTTCAACTGATAGAACAATAGCAAGAGCTCCAAATTCTGCACTAAATGTTGCATTTGAATTGTTTTTAATTACATTTTGATCACGCAGCACATCTGATTCTTTGCTTTGATTAGTTCTTGGAGGAAGCAAAGCAAAATGTAAATGAAGAAAAGCTAAAGAATTCATCAGTGCACCCAGAAGAATCTGGGAGAACAAGATTGGAGAAAGAGAAAAAGGAGAAGAAATCATGGAAAAGTTTTCTGATGTCATGGTGGAAAGGTGACAAGAAAAGTAAGCATCCAGCGGAACCCACAAACAATAATATTCAAAGAAAGCTTGATGGGAAAAGGAAGGGCCATGTTTCTGGTCCAATGTATTACTGCGGCAAAGGTCCTCATGTGAAGCACGGACGTCCAACTTCTGGGCCTCTCACAAGTCTGTTCAAATCCACAAAGAGAGAAGAGAGTGAGATTCCATATATGTCTCTTCACCAACAAAACAGCCCTCGTGCTGTGCAGAACTATGGGCCCCTTTATTTGGTTACTTAAATGTATGCATGCATGCATGTACCACTGGTCCACTAGAGTTGCAAATTCTACTGACACAAGCTTAAAAAAAGCCTTCTTCATTTTCTGCAGGACAATGTAATTGATCAGCTTTATATGTGATGAAACTATTAATATTTTGAATTTTAGTATGAGCTGTATGGGCACGTAGTTGGAGTTTATTTAGGGAATGGATTTTTGGGTCCGCTTTAGTTGCTAGTTGCACACTCAGTCTTGCATCCCACTTCTTATTACTGAAATTCTTTCTTTGCATCTTAATCTTTTGGGTACGAAGTTTCAGCCACTAGAATTAGACTAATGGTGATGGAGTTGGATAGTTTGCACGAGATTATACTCTCAATCGTCATTATCACACAATCATTCCCAAAACCAAAAAAAATTAAAGACATAGTGAACACGAATAATAATGTACACATTTTATCATATATGATTCTCTCTCTCTACCCAATTTCGGATCAAAATGTTCAAAATTGAGGCAATTATAGCATGAAGGCGAAAAATTGATCCCTTAAAAGCTAAGATCTTTGAAGTTCAGATTCCATCAGTAAATAAATGAAGCATAAAATCAGGCGAAAAAGTGAGGCCTTAAAGTATTGACACTAGACTAGAAGTTCAGCTTTATTTATATCTTGTTATCAGTCCAATTACAGTGTGACCTTCGCTGACTGATAATAACATTCAGCTAGACAAAATCTCTTAATTACTGAGTAATTCCAATGCAACAACATGCAAATTCGTCCTGGCAAACAGTGGTAAGACAATTCGTCCCCAATGCTTTTCACTTAACAATGAAGTGGAATTTGGTCAGGCTAATTGTAATTTGCAAATGAAGGTCAAATTAAAAAAACGAAATATAACTCATCTTCAATCAAAGAAAGCGGGTCATTCTGCTGTATTACTACAACAAAACCTATATTTTATACAAGAAAGATATTTGAAACAATTACTCTCCTTGGCCATTATCTGCACAACTATTGGAAGGGCAATAGCACAACTACGAGAGCACTCTATGCAAAAGGAGCTCTGAGCTCTCAGGAACCAAAAAAAATGTGGCATATGTACTTCTTTAAGTAAAAATAATAAATAAAAAGAACATGATTGGCAAATTCCTAGCTCTGTCCTCCGCCTGCTTGTTCCACATCTACAGAACTAGGACTCCAAGGATTCAACCTTCTATCCCTGCTTAAAAGCCTCTTCAACGACCTCAATCTCGCTGCCATTGGCGATTTAAGTTCATCTTCCGCAAACCTGCTTGCAGAAGGCGACAAAGAGGTTGAAGTGATCTCATTGGGTATATCAATCACCAACATTCCCTGACGTCTATTGTCAGCCACCGAAGAAGATGGCTGAGAAGCACTTTCTTCCGAAGAAGGACCACCAGTAGAACTTATTTGGGTCTGGTCACCCCAAACCAACACGTTTGTGGGAAAAGTGGGTGATTCCACGTTATCTGCGCGTGACGACGATTCAGTTATTTGTTCAACTTCATTATTGGAGGAGTCACTGCCAACGGCATTCCTGCAAAGAGGGCAAGTCGAATGGGATTGGAACCACATATCAATGCAATAAACGTGAAACCCGTGATTGCATTCAGGCAAAAGCCTCGCCTTTTCTCCGTCCACAAGCTCAGAGAGGCAAACGGCACATTCCAAACCATCCTTGAAGTCTTGGGATTGGAATACCAATACGGGCAGTGACCTGAGGAGCGAGGGATCAAGTCCCCTTCGAAGAGCACCGTCGTGACCAGTGGCGAAGGAAAAGCGGCGGCGGCGGCGGCTCCGAGATTGGGAACGAGTGATGTCTGCAGACCATAAGCTTCTAGAACAGAACTGATAGAAGAGAATAATTACAACTAAGAAGAAGAGGAGTATTGTGACCACCACCATTATCTTTCCGGTTAAATTAATGGCTGGGGAGTCACCCAATTTATCAGTTGCCACCGACGAGTCACCCATCACGCTTCTTACTTAAAAAGCAAAGCTTTCGGATGCGAACTTCAAGACCCAGATGCAAATGGGTGTGAAGAATGGTATTGGAATTGAGAATGTTGTGAGAAGAGGAAGCCGAGTTGGTTTTATGAATGAGAAGGTATGGAAGAGAGTTTAAATTCAAAAAAGGAAGTAGAATGAAGTTGAGAAGAAGACGACGGCATTGAATTGAAGTCGAATGGTCTAACTTGGTTGATGCTGACCCAAAAATGGAAAAGTAATATAATTTGAATCAGAATTGAATGTTGATTTATTTGAGAAGATGGGGTATCCCTTTCTTCCACGTCTACGGGATCTTTCTTAGTTATCTTCTCGTTCGTAAATTCAATTTCAAACCATTAGCCGCAGCCTCTGTATCTGTACTATTCACTTTTGGGCTTCTTTTATACACAAGATCAGAGATAAATCATCTTTAAGTGTTTGTTACTTCTTTTTAGTTATCTTATTTTATTATTAGTTCAAATTCTTACTATCAATGAGGTGATGAATTAATAAAAATCATGATAAAATAACTTTTTGTCTACTTAACTTTATATATTTTTAATATTTTATAAACAACTATTTTAAAAATATAATTTTAAATTTTTATAAAAAATATATAAACATTTTTAAAATTATTTTAAGAGAAATATATTTTTTAAAAAGAACTTCTAAAAATTATTTTAATCATTTTATAAAATATATTTTTAAAATTTGAATAATATTATGTTTAAATATTATTTATATTTTATTCTATTATTTTGTATTTATTTCATACATCAAATAATACATAATATTATTTATTTTACTATATCAAGTATCAACATTAAACATTAAATAAAATAAAATCTTATTTTTTCTTTATCTCATCCTATCTTTATGGCATTATTTCCTATCGACTTAGCAGCCTTAGTATTCAGTAATACATTAACCTTTTCCTTTGACCCTTCCAATGATTTAACACCATCACGCTCCAATTCAAATGGTTCAATTCAATGTATAAATTTCTGTAGAAAGCGACATATAAACTAATAAAAACCTTCTTTTTTCTACTTTTGTTAAAAATGAGTCCACCAAGTAATACACCTCTGTATTAGAATCAGTTTTTATTTATTTATAGAATGAATTTCTCACAAGTTGCTCGCAAAAAGCACTCCCTTCAATCCAATTATGTGTGACACTGTCATTGTGGTCATGAAATGGCAAATAAATTGAATTTGGATTTTCGTGAAATTGATGGAACTTGCACTTTTGTTTTTTTGGGAGTGTCCTTGTAACAGTTTTCCTATCAATTGCCCAAACAACAATGGTTAATGCATGATCATTTAGAATCGGACTATAAAAGAGCGAGAAATAATTTGCAAATTTGGCTTGGCTATGACCAATTAATGATGGAATTAGACCAAACTTTGGCACTCCAAGTCTACAACCACAACCCTGTCAAAGTAGATAACAGACGACGGAGCTTATGGTTAAGGACTTGAAAACGACTTCTTACCTTGTTAACTTTAGTGAGACATTAACTGAGGTTTGCCAAATGCATACAAGTACGATAGTCCTTTGTTTAACAAGTTTTATCAGAAGCAGGTCCAAATTAGTGAAATAAAACTTCACTATCATAGCTCGTCTCATTTTTTTTTTCAAATCACTCAATTGTTTATAACTGCTATATTAATATTAAAAATGTTAATGAAAACGGTATAACTATAAGATGAAAATGAAATTATATTAAAGTTTGAAGGGTAAAAAAATGAATTTTCGTATAAGTAGATGCAAGCTTCATTTTACTTTAAAATAGCAGTTGCATGTAAATTATTAATAAAATCACATTAAATTAATTTATAACAAAGGTTTTATCTTTTATGATATTGATATTTTAATGTGATAAAAATACATTTATAATGAATTTAGAAATTTTCTAACTGTATTTTTCTTTGTAATTAGATCTTATTTAGGCTGAAATCTTGGATGTTATATATTGGTATTCTCTGATATGGTTTATATTTTTAGTTGGTGTTAATATAGTAAGTGATTAACATATGCTAACTCATCTCATTTTCATTATTATATCTGTAGCATTCAATTTGTAAAGAAAAGTGCTGCATAGTACGAAAAATGTGTGCAGGAAACATATACAAACACCTCATTTCTTTTCTTTCTTTTTATTTTTTATTTTTTTAACTTGTGATTTCTATCCGACAAAAATATAGGTATAGTCTTTCTTGCATTTCGTACCAAGTTTTAATTTTATCCTACCAAAAATACACGTATTATCTAAGGAGGAACTATTTTACAGGAACATAGTCTTGATAAAAAACTAGGAATATACCTAGAAACTTAAAGGTGGGTTTGAGGTTCCACATAACCATTCAAACCATTGACTCCTTCTGGATGACCCATTCACAATATGCACGTTTGGTGGCTAATGGGAAGAAACTTCGAAGAAAGAATTCCTAGTCTTTGACAATAACCATGACAGCACCAGTGACTCTTTTTTTCTTTCTTTTCCTTTTTAAACTTCAAAGACGTTGATTCAAGTTTTATTATACTTGTATTGATCTATATTTGGTTATGATGGGTTCTTCCCATTATGATACTTTTGACTTCTAACTGATCAACGAATTTGCACAAGTTTCAGTTAAAACTCAGTAGAGGATATATGCATGAACCATACGAAGCCGAGTCCTTTCTTTACTTTTTCTTTTTGTTCATTTCGTTAAGCACCAGCTTAACAAGGAAAAGTCAAAAGTTTCAGTTACTTTAATGACTATAGGTCATAAATATAAGACCGAACAATTTACCCCAAATGAATAATACATTAATATAAAGTAATAAAGATCAGGGTATTTTTCTAACCTAGTAATCTGACATGAATTTTAATTAATAATATATATTTGTTTTGAATAATAAAAATATATTACGGATATTCTTTTCACATATTTTATGACGGGCAGGAAAAAGTAAAAAGAGAAGAATTTGGGCCTTGAGATCGGAGGCCCACGAAGGGATGGGGGGTTGAATTGGCATCTTACATTGATAGAGTGTGAAACTCGCTGTTACGTTATCCTATTTCAATTTGTGGTGTGCGAAACAGGTTGTTGTTCTTGGCTCCCTCCCTCTCAGAACGAAAACGACGACGCATTAGTGGAGAGAAGAGATGCACTCTATCTTTCCCTGAATTCCATTCAATCTCTTTGAATGAGCTCCCATGCCTTTGTTTGGTAACTACGTTCTTCTCCCTTCAATTCATGAATTTTTTTGTTATTTATTTATGTGGATTATGATTGATTATTAATGTTGTGTTGTGAGCAGAGATAACGAATGCACAACTATCCTTTCGATATTCACTCGGAGCCCCAATGCCATTTCATGCGAAAGGGTGTTGGATTTCCGTTGAGCAGCATAAAATGGAAAAGTTCAATGTGATTAAAGCAGTTGCTACCTTTGAACCAAAGACTTTGGCTGCAGAAGGAAACTCCAACAACAAGTTGGAGGTAAGTCTGAGTTCTCCGGGCATTCTGCTTGAATTTTCTGACGAAGAAACAGAACAACTTGATGACAGGGAGAAGTTGAGAAGAATGAGGATTTCAAAAGCTAATAAAGGAAACACTCCCTGGAACAAAGGAAGAAAACATACTCCTGGTACTTTTTTCTTTCTTTACTTGTTCCCCACTTCAATCTTTATTTTATCATCTTCCATCATTGCATCTTTTTTTTCAATATGTCACCAGAAACTTTGCAGAAAATCCGGGAAAAAACACGCCTCGCGATGCAGAATCCTAAGGTGATGTCATGTAAGCATATTCTTATGTCTTTGTTGAATAAGATTTTCGTATTCTCTCCACAGCATCCATTTTAATTCGATGCCACTTACACATTTTACAATTTAGCCTGCCTCTGGTTTCACTTTTTGTGCGTAAAGTAGAAACTCTTAAATAGGGAAAAACTGCAAACAATTAAAGCTCATCTCAACAAACCGTCAATGTTATGTTCTCTCTCTTTTTTTCTCTCTGATAAAGCACACAATATCTGACATTCAAAATTTATTATCCCTTCTCTGGTGTAATTTTAAAATGTTGTAATCTTATTTAAATGTATTTTAATCTGGATTAAATGGTAACTTAATTTATGATTAATTTGTTGTAAATGAGGACGTAGAATGGTTAGAGTTTTTCAATATAGATTTCTTAATCGATTTTCTTAGCAAAATTTGGTAATGCAGGTCAAAATGAAGTTGATTAATCTCGGGCATGCACAAACGTAAGTATATACCTTTCCATGTTTATTGTTCTTACTACTAAATACTGTTTCTTTGTTGATTAGTTTTTTTATCCAAAGAATTTTACTGTGTTCAGCCTTCTTTATTGATTGCACAGTACAGAAACAAGAATGAAGATTGGCGCTGGAGTGAAAATGCGATGGGAAAAGAGACGTGGAAAGAAGATGGCGCAGGATACTTGCTGCTTTGAGTGGCAGGATTTAATTGCAGAGGCTTCTAGACAAGGCTATGTTGGTCAGGAAGAGCTGCAATGGAATTCCTATGAAATCTTCAACGACCAGCTGAAGCAGGAGTGGTTGGCCAGCGTTGAACAAAGGAAACTAAAAGCAAGGACACCAGGTTGCAGAAGAAGACCCAAGTCCCCTGAACAGAGAAGGAAAATTGCAGAAGCCATTACTGCAAAATGGGCTGATCCTGTAGGTGTATATGTTAAATACATTGCAGTTGGGTGGTTTATAGTTTTTATAGCTCCTAAATGTTTTTTAGATCTTGCCCTAAGCTAGCACACTAGTAGATTGTAAAATCAGATCTTATTAGTTGTCTGTTAGAAAGACATGACATTTCTTAGACTCGTATGTTCAATGACTTGGCATGTATTGATAGTTTGAGACCATTATCTTTTCTTATTATTCTCCTTGAGATTTTATATGTTGGGACAAAGCTCTTGTAGTTGCTTTCTGTAAGCTACCTGGATTAATCAGAATAAGAGGCTCAGTAGTAGTAACTTTTTTTTTAGCTGTAAAACCTTTCTATGTTGATCTGTTTTACAAATTGTCTTCCAAATTCTAATAAATGCTGAATATTGTTAAAAGGTTAGGTCAAAGGTCCTTGGTGTGAATTCTATTTGATACAAAAGTTGGATTGGGAAGGAGGACGTGCAGTTAAAATAGTCAAAAGTCCAGACCATAGGTTCCATGTTTTATCTGATGAAGTTGTAATCTAATGACACTCATTTTTTGTGTTTGTCATTGTTGCCTTATGTAAAAAATAGACGTTGATATGTATGTGTTTGTTCCATCCTTGTCTGTGGGCTTTGACTCGCAGTCATGCATGTCACAAATTACTTCTTACACCAAATGGTCTTCATAAGTTTTGTCAAAATATTGTACCCAAACTAATAAACTTCTGTTAAGAATCAAAGCAGATTTGGGAGTAATTTTTTTTCTGTTACTACATTTCTCTCTTCAGGACTCACATATTTTTATGCTAAATTAGGAATACCGTGGAAGAGTTTGCTCTGCATTGGCCAAGTATCATGGCACTGAAGCTGTAGTTGAAAGGAAACCTAGAAGAAAGCCAAGTGATGGTGCACAACCCACCAGGAAGAAACCTATAGCAAAAAGAGATACTAATACTAGCATCCATGTTAAGAGTGGCTCCAAAGTTCATAATCCTGCCGTGTTGAAAAAAATCAAATCCCCTGCCTATAAGGATCCTTTGGTGAATTCTAAGCTTGAAATGATAAAAAACATTAGAGCACAGAGAGCTGCTGCAGAAACCAAACAAACTGAAGCTGTTGAACGAGCAAGGTAAACTCATTTTTTACTGACAAGAATCACTCCAGAATATTATACTATGCGTTTCAATTTACTTCTTTTATTGGGTTCTTTTCCATTCTTCACTCAAAATTTTGTACTTCCAATGAACTATTTTTTTATGGGTTAATGTTGGTTAATTCTGTTTAGTTTTGGAGATTAGGTCAGAGAAATGCAGGTTTTAATTTATGTTGTAACGCTGATTTATCAAGAATACGCAAGAAAAACATTTTGCATTGTTGATTCATTGCCAAAGATGGCTTAGAACTAATAGTTCATTATCTAATGGATTTTTCTGTTCTAATACTCTATCTATTTATCAAATCTGTTCTGGTTCTCCTGTATTCATTCATGAAATTATGTGTTATGCACAGACTATTGATTGCTGAAGCTGAGAAAGCTGCCAAGGCACTTGAGGTTGCTGCAACAAAGAGTCCCATTGCACAGTCTTCTCTGATAGAAACTAGAAAGCTAATAGCTGAAGCTATTCAATCACTTGAATCCATTGATACACAAGGTATAACTTACAGTAATGGTCCTTCAGTTGGTTTGAGTGAGGTCAATAAGGAAGAAGGATCGGCATTTGAAGTTCTAAACCAATCTCAAATGGTGGCCCAAGTAAATGGGCGCACAGAATTAGCATCAAGTGACTACAAGTTCTCTGAAGATTTTGGCAAATTTTCGTTGGAGAAGCCAGTTAATGGTGATCCCAAACTTCACCTAACCAATGGCTGTGCATCCTTAACTTTTAGTTTGAGTAGCCAGATAAAGGAATCTAGTCCATCTAGTCAACAAAGGGAAACAGAGCAGGGTCAGAGCAACGAATACAAAACAGATCCTTCTCCAACTGTGATGGGAATTCCGTCCCTTGAAGATGAGATGGTATCTAGATCACCTATAGTAACTAAAAAGTGGGTTTGCGGAAGGCTTGTTGAAGTGGCTGAAGAGAAAAAATAAAATGGGTAAAGCTTCACTGAGTTTTCAAACATAATACAAAGCAATGTCATTATTTGTTGCATGTTATGTAGATCACCATAAAAGCCACAAATATTTTATTCTTAACAGCGTGATCGCAGCTTGCTCATCCATGTCCTGAAATCATGAGTTGAGTTGTATCAGCCCCGGAACAGCCAAGTGTAGGCAGATCGATGGAGACTAAAATAGCTATCTCTAAGGAAAGGGAGCACATAGATCACAGGATCTTCTTGACTTAATCATGTTACATTAAACTGAGTTTAATCATATGAATATTTTGTTACATTACTTTGTATGAGTTGATTGCATGAGTACTTTATGTTTAGTTGTGTAGCCACTGCGGAGATTTGAGCCCGAGCAGTGGCATTTTCCAGTCAGGTAGGACAATCTGTTTATACTTGGGGGTCACACCCGAATTATGTAGAGTGGGATAGTGTTGGCTAAGGGTCTACGAATTTCTCTTTTACTTCTAATATTTGGACTTCTCAATTAGCCCCTCAAATACAGTATGATAAAAATTCTCTAGCTTTGCCCCTTTGTTGTAGCATAGTTAAACATAAGTTGTTTGAATTCTAACGAGTAATATGAATCGTTGGCTGATATGCGTAAAGACTATGTCAAGATTGTTTACTCATCCCTCCACCCATCCCTAGGCTTCCTGGACGTATACAGACAGATGAAAAAGGGCTCAAAAACGGAATAAATGTCTTTTTTCCTTTGCTTACACTAATGTTGTTGCAATTTGTAAAAATTAGTTTCTTGAAGATAATGTATGATAGAGACAACAATTCTTCTCATAATTTGAGGATTTTTGTGAGATTGTCCTATGTGAGATTGTGAGTTTGAGTTTTATTTTTCTATGAAAATTGAAACGGGGTTAATTTTTCAAAAAGATTAGATGAGAATCATGCTACTTATCTCATGGACTCTCCATATATTAAAAAGTGACAAAAGAATGTTTTAATTATGTGTGTTTTAGTTTTTTTACGTTAATTTTTGTATAATTTTAAATTTGTTAAAAGATACTTAAATTTATTGATTGAATATCTTATTTCTTTATTTTAAAAATTATGTTATTAATTTTTTATGATGTTGGTGGTTTTGACCCGGAGAAACTTGCGGACTGGAGAATTGTTTTGCTATTCTTTTCAACAACTATTTATCGTCGAGTGAAAATCACGTGAACCTTTAAACAATGAATGAGATTTAATAAATAAGAAACCATTTACATAAATTTTATTATAAATTCAGGAATCTAAAACAATTTCCACAAAGAGTATGTTAGTAACATTTTTTAAAACGTTGATGTCAACTGATATATTTATCGATTTGTTAGTGTATTCAAACCAGTGTGAAACAAGTATCGTGAGAAACAAATACGCAGAGGGTGTAAATTATGACACACGGCTCAATTTGAACTAAGATAAGATCATGAGAAAGAACTAGATCATCAGAAATTAACAATACTGCAGTGCTTCAGCTTAGTTACAGTAAATCAAAAAACATGGTAGAATTATAACTTTGTACGTAAGGAAGCAACTTCCACGTAGAGGCAGGACAGATTCTTATCTTGCTTCGAGTGGAAATCAAGTGAATACATGTTTATGTATGCTACTTAAAAGTATATTAAAAATGGAAATATCCTGTTATTCAAATGAATAACAAGTATGCTAGTTTGAAGTTTCTTCATTCTTTGCAAAAGGTCTCGTGAATGATTGTTCAAAACTATTGCCATATAACTTATTTTTTCATCTTGCTTTAGTTGTTATTTATCCCTTAAATTTATTTATATATGGTTTCTCTCATTTGAGTCTGACTTTGGTCGTGTCAAATAAATGATCATGGCCCGGGAGAGGATGTAACTACGAAACACTCCTCTCAAATTTCAAATGCTTCTGAATCAAATAAATAAATTAGAGGACCTTATCTCAGTTTTATTCATTACAAATTGGACAGTGAACGTCTCTATTGTACCATGTCATAGCTAGGAAGAGCTGAAAAGCTGCAATGTACGAAGTTTCTTTTCTCTCTTTTATTTTTGAAAAAAATATCTATGCTTGGAGGAGTTGGCGGTGGGGGATTCTATAGACTTCTCAATCTGTTTCCTCTTAGTTTCTTTGTCTTCTTTAGCTTTCTGAATCTCTTTTTCTACTTCTTCCTTCTGAAAAATCACATGACACAACAGAGTTCTATTCAACCCCACCTAAAAAAAGTGATTATTGAGAAGTAACTAAATGAAATGAAAGAGTTGGAATATGATTACGCGGAGGATGTCAGGAAGTGGAGGCTTAACTCCATGAACTGCAGCCCGGTCGGAGGGCTTGGATGTGACGAACTTGCAAGAACCAGGAGTGATGTTACTGCTAAGCTTCAAGTTCCGCCCAATCGTAAATACAACTCTTGTCTTCCCCATCTCAATTCTCAATATTTGGATTTTGATCAAATTTCAGAAAATGCTGGCATTTACACAAAGCTTCAAATTATGTGTCTTTGGCTCCTCAAAATCTGACTTAATCGCGTAATGCTGGAGGCTTCCACATGTATTGAAGGCACACGTGGCAGCAACGTTCATAACTACGTGTCTCATGTTACGCCAGCTTAGATGGATCATTTAACCATGATTACTCTTCTTGAACCATCTATGTACCTTTTTGACACACTTTTTTTAAAATTTATTTAAAATTAAAAAATACAGAAAAAAAACGTTGATTAAGATTGAGAGAGAGTTGCATAATTATTTTTTAATAAATTTTATCTTAAACGAGGATATTTTTATTTTTTTATTTAATATATGTAGTATTAATTATTAATAATTTAATAAAGTAAGCAACCTTTATCAACTCTCTAGAGACTTGCCAGTCCAATAAAATAGCGTTTGGGTAGTTGGACCTGTCCAACAGCAGCCAACAGCAGCATGCTAGAATGGGCTTAAAAGGTAAGATGGGCTGGTAACTGGTAACTGGTCGTTTTCATTCATTCATTTACCTTACTTTACTCCCTCAAATTCCACTTTCCTTCTTCACTTCCAGATATCGTTCTCCGTCTCCGGTGGCCGTCGCCGCCGCCGTGGCTAAGGGAACAATGCAGAGGGATTTATCTTCCGATGAGGAAGACGACCGCCACAATCTTGTCGAGCAGAACGAAAGGAAGCCCCCTACTCCTCCCTCCTTCCAAGTCGAACACCTCACCTCCAAGTTGAAGTTGAAGTTGAAGTTCCAAAAGAAGTACCTCTTTGCCATTCTTCCGCTCTTCATAATCCTCCTCTATTACGTCACCCCCGATTCCCACTCTCTCTTCTCCGCCTCCTCTCTCAACGTCGATGATCACACCAACGAATCCCTATTGCGCGCCCTTTACCTCCTCCGCCAACAGCAATTAGGGCTTCTCCGCGCTTGGAACTCCACCATTCCTTCCAATTCCACCTCCCAAACGCAGGATCTGAATCCTCTGGAGGATCTTAAATCCCTTCTCTTCAAGCAGATTTCCCTCAACTCACAGATTCAACAGCTTCTGCTCAATCCCCACGGCACTGCAAACTCGGTCGATTTTTGGAATGCTACTCAGGGTTACGATAGGTGTAGAACAGTGGATCAGAAATTGTCGCAGAGAAGAACCATTGAATGGAAGCCCAAAGCTAACAAATATTTGCTAGCGGTGTGCGTTTCGGGGCAGATGTCTAACCACCTCATTTGCTTGGAGAAGCACATGTTCTTCGCGGCTCTCCTAAACCGCGTTTTGGTTATTCCCAGTCCCAAAGTGGATTATCAGTATGATAGAGTGTTGGATATTGATCACATCAATAAATGCATCGGAAGAAAGGTAGTGATCCCCTTCGAAGAATTTTCTACCATAAGGAAGAATCGCATGCACGTGGATAAGTTCCTGTGTTATTTTTCATTGCCTCAGCCCTGTTACCTAGATGATGAGCGCTTGAGGAAGTTGAAGGCGTTGGGTTTGTCGATGCGTAAACCCGAGGGTGTTTGGGATGAGGATACTAGGAAACCCAAAAAGAGGACTGTTCAGGATGTTCTGTCAAAGTTTTCACATGAAGATGATGTTATGGGAATTGGGGATGTTTTCTATGCTGAGGTGGAACAAGAGTGGGTGATGCAACCAGGTGGTCCACTTGCTCACCAATGCAAAACTCTCATTGAACCCAGCCGTCTTATTTTGCTCACTGCTCAGCGTTTCATTCAAACCTTCCTGGGGAGGAACTTCATTGCCTTACATTTTCGAAGACACGGATTCTTGAAGTTCTGGTGCGTACTCTACCATTGTTCTTCTTTCATCTCTCATCACTGAGACAATAATTCCGATGATCCATTTTCATTCTTGTTTGTCTGCAGTAATGTCAAAAAACCAAGTTGCTTTTATCCCATTCCTCAGGCAGCAGATTGTATCTTGCGTGTGGTGGAACGAGCCGATGCACCCGTCATTTATCTCTCAACAGATGCGGCAGAAAGTGAAACTGGTCTGCTTCAATCTTTGGTTGTGCTGAATGGCAGGCCAGTACCACTTGTTAAACGCCCAGCTCGTAATTCAGCAGAAAAATGGGATGCTTTGTTATACAGGCATCATATTGAGGGAGACTCCCAGGTGAGAATAGATCACAATCACATTGCTTCTTTTCTTCCGTGTGGTTTTCAACTTTAGTCAATATTGTAACTCTCAACTCACCTCAGTTTGCAAAACCATATTGACCGTTAAGATTATTACAAAAAATTGATGAGTCTGTATCTTATGTTCATCATGCGTCCTTTTCTGTTTATATCTGTGTGCTGCATCTTTTTTAAGTGACTACAGTTGCGTTTCATGATTCAGCTCTAGCTATATATGTGTGAATTTGATGTTGATGGTCACAATTAATTGGAAGCATTTGACCACCACTGCATAGGGGCGTTGTCTATAATTTGTTTAGTTTGTATCCTTATGTGCAAAGTTGTATTCATCGGCCCTTTCAGGTCATAATGACCGAGATTTTGTGTGTTTGTTTCAATGAAATCTGGTAGTTCTCCTATCATTCGATCTAAACATTTTGCTTTTGCGGAAATTAAAGTTCTAGCGAATGAGATGTTTTTCAAGAATATTTGTCTTTTTTTCTCCCTGGTTTTGGTGGGATTGTGCAGTGACATAAGATGAGTTAGAAGAAGTCTTTACGCATGTTATATATATGCTGATTGCTTCGGAACGCAGAAGCCTGCTGCATTCTGAGTGTGGTTTGCTGACGTGCATTATGAATGTTGTTATTATTCTTAAGGTGGAAGCTATGCTGGACAAGACTATATGTGCCATGTCCAGTGTGTTCATTGGAGCCTCCGGTTCAACTTTCACTGAAGACATCCTGCGGCTAAGGAAGGACTGGGGATCAGCATCACTGTGCGATGAGTACCTATGCCAAGGTGAGGAGCCAAATGTGGTGGCGGAAAATGAATGAAGATAACTGCTGCGACTTTCGTGTATGCCATGAGGCAGAGGGCACAGTCGTCTTCGTCCTGGAAAGATTTAAGTGCGATTTGTGAATAATACTGTGGTGTATGATTATAGAATTAGTGATTGGCTCATAACTTTTTCTTGTTATATATATATTCTATCACAATAAGTATAGTTTGTATGCTCCACGGGTTTGTCCTGAATTTGTTCACAATAAGTATAGCTCTTCTACGGACCATCCCTCCCTAATCCGAATCCCATTTCTTTTTCTCAAAATCAAACCAAATATTTTAAATTATTTTGATTTGATATATCCGTTCGAGTTTAAATCAAACCAATAAAATTTGATCAGCTTTGGAATAGGTGTTGGTATTATCATTTAGAGCACTTTTGATAGTTTCTGTTTTTCCCTTTTATACCCATTAAAAAATTATTGCATTTATGTTGTTTTGTGTAATGTTCTTTCTATAAGAAGCAACGTTATACACGGGGATGATACTTTATAAAATTCGAGATAAATAATTCAATATACTACCTCATTATAGTAGCTCTTAGAACTTGATTGTACGATTCTCAAATTAATTAACTCAAACTTGTTCTCTCTCTCTCTCTCTCTCTCTCTCTCTCTCTCTCTCTCTCTCTCTCTCTCTTATACAAGCATAATATACAATCATTTTTTTATTAAAAAAATCGATTATTCCAACTAAATTACTTAGATTTCATCTTTTTAATATATATATAATATAATATAATGTTAATTTAGTTAAAATGCATAATTATTTAAACTTACCAACATTAATGTTTTCTTTTATATATATACTCTAATAAACTAAATCCATTTGGTTTGCAAAAGACCTATGAAATTGAAATAACTTAATTTATTTTGATTGGTTAGGTTTTTTACTTAGTTTGGTTGCTTGTAAATAAGGCTACCGGCTACACTAGTGAGGAAAGAGAATGAATAGGGATAAATTTTTTGAAAGATATTTAATAATAAATAATATTTTTAAATATTTATTTTTTTATTAAATTTAATTGCATCATACGATTTATGTAATTAATTTCACATGATGAAATAAAATTGATCGTTGTTGCTGTTATTAATTTAAAATATTTTGCCTCTAAAATTAAACTAAGCTAATTTGTGAACATTTTTAGTATTTGATTTAACCTGTTTAATTTTAAAATTTTGATAAAAATGATTAGGAAGTATGTTATATAGAAATAATTCTGTTTGAGATAGAAATCGTATAAGATTAGTCTCTGAAAATTTTTTAATTAAGTTCAGAGTGAAAATTACTATTACACAAGTATTACTTGATTTAATCACTCATAAAATATATATTTTAGATATATTTTTTAATATAATATAGTTTTAGGATGGTTATTTTTCGAACATCCGAAAGTAAAGAAAAGATTAGATAAACTAGAAAGAAAAGAAAAGAAAAACTTGTATTTGATAGTACACGGCTTGAAGGTTGAAGCAATGAGTGCGTGTTAACGTGTCTACTATAAAAGCCGGGGCTGTGGCTGATTCATTTCGATTTGGCTTTCTTCCGAAGAAAACCAGTTTCATATCAGTTATTGTGTTACTCATAAATCAATCAAATTCAAGAGAGTAAAAGCATCTATGGCAACAGACCACGAAGACGATATCAAGGATGAGAAGAATCCCCGCCCCCTGGACGAGGATGATATCGCCCTCCTCAAAACCTATGTAACTCTTAACCCTAATCTACCTCTCCAGATCTCCCTACTTTATCAATCTTAGATTAGATTTTTGTTTCCACTAAACCTGCTGCCACTGGGTTTCATTCCATTACTATCTTTAATATGCATTCTCGATAATGGGGTCTGTTTACTACTGCAAATTTGTAGATGTAATTGTTTTTTGAACTTCAGAAAGTTGGATGATTTCTATGAAAAGCTAAATGAAAAACGATGGAACTTCCCCTTTCCATATCTCATAGACTTGGACTTTCTGTATGTCAAGAATATTGTTAGGGAACTAGGGTTTCTTTGGACGACTCTATTTTGCATTGATAGCTTTGGGCTTTGTGCTTGCTGTGAATTTTATGCGGTGGTAAGTGCTAGCAAGTCTTGATGCAACTGTGCAAAGTTTTTAACTTATAGTTGAGATGAATGGGTGTAATTGGGGGTCTGTTGCTGCTTGCATAGTTATTCAAATTCAGTACTTTTCTCAACCATGTCAGTGCATCTATTTTAGTCAAGAGTTTCCGAGATCACTGCTGAAGTGTACTAGGCATGTCTTAATTAGTGATTTCATGGTGTTTCTTCTCCCTGTGGTATGGATGGTGAATGATTTTAATGCCCTTTTGATTTTTTATGATTTGGTCGTCTACGGTGTGTTTAATTTACGTAATTCTTTTACAACATATTTTGGTTTATGCAGGGTTTGGGACCTTATTCCACGAGCATAAAAAAAGTGGAGAAAGAAATTAAAGACATGGCAAAGAAAGTCAACGATTTATGTGGTATGTGTGCAATTGCCATTCTGTATTCACTAATGCAGATGGTAACATATGGAACATTGTATTCATTATCAGAAAATACTGATACAGATTGCATTCACTTACTAAAATTCTATTTTACAGAATCTGCTTGCATATTTGTTAAATGAAATTGATAATGCCCTGTATATTTATTAAAATCAGGACACTCATTCTTTGTGGAGCAGCCATTATTACTGATATTGTTAAATGAAATTGATAATTCCCTGCATATTCTGTTTTATTGGTAAATTTGTTCTTGATAGCTTTAGTTTGTGGGTATCAGTCATCAACCATGATAAATGATCAAAGGAGGAGTTGATAATTGATATTCTGTTTATTGCGTTCCTACTGAGTATCTTAGTTGCATGAACTGCATACAGTTAACACTTCTGAACTTTCTTTTGTTATTGTAGGTATCAAGGAGTCTGATACTGGTTTGGCTGCACCAAGTCAGTGGGATCTTGTTTCCGATAAACAAATGATGCAGGAGGAGCAGCCTCTTCAGGTCATAATTTTGTTGATCTTGTTTGAAGTGCTTTATAATATTTTTGGGTGTTACTAATGAAAGATGAGTTTTTATTGAACAGGTAGCAAGGTGCACAAAGATCATAAATCCAAACTCAGAAGATGCCAAATATGTTATCAATGTGAAGCAGATTGCGAAGGTATTCATATCTTATACTGTTCCATTATTTCTCACCACCAACATCTATCATATATTCTTTGTTTAAGGATGTTAGACTTTGCTATTGTTATGAAATTATCAGTTTCTGAACAGTTCTCTAAATGCCAGTGGTTTGGCAAAGCTGTTGATTCTTGTCTATATTTAATTGGGACTAATATTCCTTCTGCCTTCTTTTTTAATGGCAGTTTGTTGTTGGGCTGGGTGACAAAGTTTCACCCACAGACATAGAGGAAGGGATGCGTGTTGGGTACGTTTTCAATAAGTAACTTTTGGATGTTAAAATATTACCTGTCGAGAGAGGAGGCATTTGTGTTATGCTGACTGCTTGTTTGAATGAACTTCATTCTATCATTGCAGGGTTGATAGAAACAAATATCAGATTCAGATTCCGTTGCCTCCAAAAATTGACCCAAGTGTTACAATGATGACAGTTGAAGAAAAGCCTGATGTGACATATAATGATGTTGGTGGTTGTAAGGAACAGATTGAAAAGATGCGAGAAGTAAGTTATTAGAAGTTTCCCTGATTTTCAATTGATATTATAATTGAGGATGTAAGTTATGTGACTCTAATTTTTAAAAAAAAATAAAATTGTCTAGGTTGTTGAGCTTCCCATGCTCCACCCAGAGAAATTTGTTAAGCTTGGAATCGATCCTCCAAAGGGTGTTCTTTGCTATGGTCCTCCGGGGACTGGCAAAACACTGTTAGCTAGGGCTGTGGCAAATAGAACTGATGCTTGTTTCATTAGGGTTATTGGAAGTGAGTTAGTTCAGAAATATGTCGGTGAGGGTGCTCGGATGGTTCGTGAACTGTTTCAGGTGAATGTCTAAGATGCATCATATAGTTTTTCTTCTTTTTTTTTTCATAATTATTTCTGCGACATGGTTTCATCTGAGTAAAACTTTATCTTATGTAGATGGCCCGTTCAAAGAAGGCATGCATTGTTTTTTTCGATGAAGTTGATGCAATTGGAGGTGCACGGTTTGATGATGGTGTTGGTGGTGATAACGAGGTTCAGCGCACTATGCTTGAAATTGTGAATCAGCTTGATGGATTTGATGCCCGTGGAAATATCAAAGTCTTGATGGCAACTAACAGGTTTTCTGATTTGACTATCATACAATTTTATTTTTATTTCATACTCAGTTTTACTACAGATGTTAAGAAAGTGTCAGTGTGTGCACTGTACCATTATGATCATAATTACAAAGCAGTTAAGTTGTTGTAGTGGATACCATTTATCACATTCACTTTAAGGGCTAAAATTTGTTTACTTTGGGGTATAATACTTCATATAACAAATTTCAGCTTTGGAATTTTATAAAATGCATTCTGTCATTTTTTGATGTTTTGTATTTTGACTTTGTTAGCGAATCATAGTTTACATTAGTAAATTATGATTTTGTGCTCTTTAAACATCGAACTTTGAACTACTAGGAAATGGATTTTGTGGGTTTTTTCCATCCCATGGCATTTTGTAGTTGGTTTAACTCAAAAAAAAGTGTGCAAGAAGTACCGATGTTGACTAAGTTTAACCTTTTTTGTTTTCACGTAATTCTTTATTGATTTATAGATTCCATGATGCTATATTTATATCACTGGATGCCTTTCATATTGGGGCTATTGGCTGTATTTTTTTCCCTTTTGTTGGAAGTGTCAAAGCATAACATGTATTTTATGCTCTAGCATATCTCTTAAGTTTTATTTTCCAGTGTTGCCCCCTTGATTTTGTAAAGAAGTATATTAAAAACCAAGGTTGCGATGTAACTCTTGTTGCATTTGTTTCATGGCTAAGGTTTTTATCCTTCCCCATTTTGGAATTATTACTACTGCTGGAGGGGCTGATCATTTATGGTTTTTTGTTCCCAATTTCCAGGCCTGATACTCTAGATCCAGCACTACTACGGCCTGGACGATTGGACCGTAAAGTTGAATTTGGCCTTCCTGATTTAGAGAGTAGGACTCAGATATTCAAGATACACACAAGAACCATGAACTGTGAAAGGGATATCCGCTTTGAACTTTTAGCTCGGCTTTGCCCAAATTCTACCGGTAAGAATACCTTCAAAACTTGGCATTTTACTTTTGTATAATGGTATTTTGTTTGTTATTTTAGAGTTTTTCATCAAATTTTATTGTTTCTTTTAGCATTTGGCGTAGTTATGTTTTCTGCCTAAAACTTGCTCCTATTTTGAGGGATTTCTGCTACTTCCTTTCCTTCCTATGCCCCATGGTTGAACATGGTCCTTCAGGCTTAGGTAGTTTCCAGAGATTGGTTTTTTGACCAAGATATATTTGGTTCTCTTCAGGAGCTGATATAAGGAGTGTATGCACTGAAGCTGGTATGTTTGCTATTCGAGCCCGAAGGAAGACTGTAACAGAGAAAGACTTCCTTGATGCAGTTAATAAAGTCATCAAAGGATACCAGAAATTCAGTGCTACTCCCAAGTATATGGTCTACAACTGAGATATTCTTTTTCCTCTACTTCCCAGAAACTGTATTAGTGACACGGTATTTTTGCCAGTGAAATTTTAAGGGGGCGCGTGTTTCTTTCATCTGCAGTTTGTGAAATTCGTTTGTTTGAATGTTGACTCCAAAATCTCTACCAAACGCTTTATATAATGTTACGTGCTAATTATTTCGTGTCTCGTTGCTTTTATTAACAACAGCAAGAGTAATAATTATTATCTTACACCGAGGTGTTAATCAAGAGTAATAATGAGTCGTGCTCGTTACTGGCCTACAAATAACGAGCACGACTCATTCAAAGTTGAGACACGTCAATCGCGGGTCAGTACACGGCGCTGAAGAAAAATAATCTGAATGTACCATGAAACGAACTTGTGATATCACACAACGACCTTGTCTTGACACCAGATGCATTAAATAATCGAAGGCGAAACTAACTGATGATGATTAGATGCTCTTCCCTGGTTGAACTGTCCATGCTGAATTTTGTTGTCATGGTGGTTATATAACGTTACGTTGAACAAACGGTTACGAGCAATAAAGAGTTACAAGAAAAACGAGCGGATTGAAGAGTATGGGAGCTACATCTGATGTTCCATATTTTCAATTATCTTATTATGTTGCATATCTTTTGGCTGTAAACTTGCTGATATTTCGATGTAAATAGATGCCAAGGGCTGGTTGACGTTGCTCGTGCCCATATCTATAAAGCAGCAAGTTATTTCCCCGTTTCATTCGCCCAATAAAGCTGATTGGCTTTGCACAAACTAGGAAATCCTTCGTTATAGCCGGTTATTATCAACAGAATATGGCAGCCACCATACTATACTGAGCTTCAAATTTGCAATAAAGGAATTTATATTACAATGAAGGAACTAACTTAAACAACATACACCACCCACTGTCCAATGAAAGATTTTGTGGGACCTATTGACCTAAGCTAAACATAAATTATCTCTTTAAGAAATTTACAAAAAAAAAAAAATCATTTACTCCAATTTCTCTCCGAAAGGCACAGTACAGCAAAAAGTCAAAGAAAAATATTTTGTATACATTTAAAGGGAAACAACTTTTAGTATATTTTATAATTTTGATAAATATGTTAAAATATGTGTATCTAAAATAAAATAAAATAATTATATTAAATATCATGTTAATTTTTAAATATTCTAATAACTGCAAGTCAAATTCAGTGTTAAGAGTCAGAACCCACCAAAAACTACATTTCAGTACAAACATACTTGAACTTTTGTAGTATGAATTGATAACTGTATACTTAAAAAAACTTTATTACAAATTCCATTTTTCCTAGACTGTTGGAATTTTATCCCATCCACCTCACTTTAGCTATACAAAACTCAACTCACGAAGGATCATCCTTTTCACTCAAAATGGATGCCTTTTGATATCTCAATTTATCAATTTCCCGCCCTAGATAATCTAAAGTAGTGTCTGTAACGTGGTTAGGGTTGCATCCAGCATCCAGCATCATTTTCAAGAACTTATAAGCATCTTTCAATCGCCCTGCCTTACTATGAACTTCAATTAATGTGTTATAAGTGACAACATCAGGATTTATCCCACTACTCTTCATTTGTTCAAAGAACTTGTTCACTTCATCGATTCGGCCGGCCTTCCCCAGAGCATTGATGAGAGTGTTGTACATAACAATGTCAAGATAACCACCCTGCTTCACTAGCCTATCAAGAACAGCACTGGCAAGATCTGCTCTTCCCTCCTTTCCCAAACCTTGAATTATCATATTGTAGGTTGCTATATCCGCAGGGCAAACCTTTTCTCCCATTTCAGTAAGAATAGCCCAAGCCTCAGTGAAATAGCCCTTTTTAACAAAAGAGCTCATGATAGAATTGTAAGTATAACTTACAGGATCCACACCTGTGTCACTGAAAATCTCAAACAATTTGCAAGCCATGCTTAACTTTCCCTTGGCCAAAAATATAGACAAGAAAGTATTCACCATGTCAATATCAAAAGAATCCGACCCTTTTTCTTGAACCCTCTGTCCACGGGAAGAAGTAAACAGCTGTGAAGAATAGCCAGTGGAGCTAACTTGATTGGCCAATTTATCCATGTGTGGAGATGATGACCACTCGTCAATTTCATTGCATAAATTTTCCTCCCCATCATGAGGATCAAGGTTGGCATTCATGAAGCTCAAGATGTCACTAAAATCTCCCTTGGAAGGGAACAACGGGGAATAATCCTCTTTCTTGCAAGGAGGGTTCTTGATAGAAGCTTCCATTCCAGCTTTCCACTTGAGAACACTGAGCACCAAATCACCTTCCCTGACATGCTTCAAAAGCCTTTCTGTCCAGTCCCAGCGACCGTGCTTATGAATGCTAATCAAGAGCGAAGTTATGGTAACAAGATCAACAACAAAACCCCTGCTTTCCATTTCCTCCACCAACTGCAGTGCCTCCTCCAATTGACCCTCCTTACAGAGCTGCAGCACAATAATGCTGTAAGTAATCCCATCCACAAACTGGCCCTTCTTCTTGAGATCACAAAACAGAGTGTAAGCAGCTTCCGCCCTCCCATTCTTAAGCAATCCATGAATCAGAATATTGTAAGTCCAAGAGGACGCCTTCACCCCTTCATGAACCATTTTCTCAAACAGCTGGCAGGCTTCAGAAACCTTTGTGGCCTTGAAGAATCCATGGAGCAAAGAGTTATAAACAAGCGTATCAGAACGGAAACCGTGGCCCTGCATGTGGCTAAAAATTCTGGTGGCATCCTCTATTCTATAGGTCTTAGAACAAGCTTGAATAAGGATGGTGTAAGTGAAGTTGTCAGGTTGATGAGGTGAGCCGTTCAGCTCCTCCCACACAAGGAGTGCATCCTCCACCTTGCCATGCTTGCAAAGCACAGTGATGAGGGTGTTGTAGGTGCACAAATCGGGGGCAACCAAACCCTTATCCTTCATCTCTTTGTAAAGGGCCAAGGAAGCAGCCAAATCGCCCCAACAACCAAACGCGTAGATAGAGATATTATAACCCCATGTGTCAAAGGAAAAACCTTTCTTCTCCCTGAGACTGTGAAATACTTGTTTGAACTCGGCTTCCATGTGGGCTTTTCTAAGGGCAACCAACAAGTGGTTGTAAGCGACGGATTTGGAATCAACGTGAGGCGCAGCATCAAGGAGCTTGAAGAACATGGAGAGGGCGAGTGAGAGTTGGTTCTTTCCAAGCAAGGCTATGAGAAGGGAATTGTAGATGAGAGGGGTGAGAGTAGGGTAGAGGTGAAGGTGTTGTGCATAGTCTACGAGTTGAAGAGCGGAGTGAAGATGGTGGGAGAGGATGAGAGAGTGGAGAAGGTGTTTGAAGGAGTGGGGGTCGAGAACGACGCCGTCTTGTTTGATGGAATGGAGAAGGGAGGGAATGTGAGAGAGAAAAGGGGGGCGAGAGAGGGCGCGGAAGATGAGAGAGTATGCGGAGGGAGAAGGAGTGTGGTGGGTGCGAGCCCATTCGAAGAATTGGAGTTTTTGGGAAGGGCTAATGGATGGGTTGGAAAGGATTTTGAGGATTATGGGTTGTGTGATTTGAAGCGCAAGAGAGTGAGGGAGGTTCGGTGTTGCAGAGGATAGGGTTTTGGTGATGGACGCCACCACCAGCAACTCTCCCATTCCTCCATGCCGCATTCCGATCCCCAAACCCAAGCTGATAGGATCTCACAATTTAAAAGGGGTCCCTGTTTCGAGAGAAGGAGGGTCTCAGAAAAAGCATAGCTATTCAAATTTTAAACTTTTCTCCACAATTTCAATCCATATATTTAAGAGTTTCCAAGATCACTGATGAAGTGTACTAGGTATGTCTTAAGTAGCGATTGCATAGTGGTTGTTCTCTCTGTGGTATGGATGGTGAATGATTAAATGCTCTTGATTTTTTATGATTTGGTTGTCTGGTGTGTTAAGTAGATTTTGGTTTATGCAGGGTTTGGGACCTTATTCCGCGAGCATAAAAAAAGTGGAGAAGGAAATAAAAGACATGGCAAAGAAAGTCAATGATTTATGTGGTATGTGTGCAATTGCCATTTTGTATTCATTAATGCAGACAGTAACATATGGAACATTGTATCCATTAAGAGAGCATACTGATACCAATTGTATTCACTTACTAAAATCCTGTTTTACAGAATCTGCTTGCATATTTGTTAAATGAAATCGACAATTCCCTGTATGACACTATCTTTGTACAGCAACCATTATTACTGATATTGTTAAATGAAATTGATAACTCCCTGCATATTCTATTTTATTGGTAAATTTTTTTCTTGACAGCTTTAGTTTGTGGTTATCAGTCATCAACCATGATAAATGATCAGAGGAGGAGTTGATCATTGATATTCTGTTGATTTGCTGTTTTATTGTGTTCCTACTAATTATAGCTGGTCATTATCAACAGAATATGGCAGCCATCAAGCTAAACTGAGCTTCAAATTTGCACCTAATGGAATTTATATTACAAATGAAGGAACTAGCTTAAACAACATACATCACCCACTGTCCAACTTGGTTGATCAAAGGTGCAATCAATCTAACTCACAAAGACGTATAGATTCAAGGGTTAAAAGGACAAAAAATGGAGAAAAATTTGAGTACAATTCCTTTGGAACCACTACTTTAACACAAGTATTCAGATGTCCCGTAGAGCTGGCTCATCACTCCCTCGTTGGGATCCTCCAAGATCACTACTACTAAATGTTCGCTTGCTCATGTTAGCTCGCTGCACTAACCTTACCAGTGCTTGAACCACTTCTGACATTGGTGGTCTGAATTCAGGTTCCGGCTGCCCCCAAAAATAAAATTGGAAGGTATTAACAAGCATGGTACAAATATTTTCAACATAAAATTAGGGTGAATCAAAATGTTGCTGACAATACCTGAACACAAAGAGCAATAACATCGGCAAATCGAGAAAGAGACTTAACAGGATATAGCCCTTTCAGTGCAGGATCAACCATTTTAGCCAATGCATCAATATCATGGAGTTGAGGTGTTGCCCATCGAACCAATGACTGCTCAGATCTTGGCCTTGAGCTGTTTTAACAATCAGGACAAAGCAAGGCGACAACATTATATTATGCATAGTTTCAAAACAACAACTAAGCCTTACTCACTAGGTAAGGTCGACTGCATGAGAGCTCAGTCAAATTGCTCAATAAAGTGAAAGTGGACCAAAAAGTTGTTAATCCAAAATTATGTTCAGGCATCTATTTATATACATTAATATTTCAATTGTTTTACTTTGTAATAATATATATCTATCAATTGTAGAAAACAGTTTAGGTTAAAGGTATGGCAATCAATCACCTGTCAAATGGTTTCCGTCCACTGAGAAGTTCCAACATGACAACTCCAAAGCTGTAGACATCACTTTTCAAAGTATATTGACCAGACAAGGCAACTTCAGGTGCATCATATCCAGATCCAACATTATGGTTTAATATCTGAACCCGAAACCCAAGTTAGAACATCAATAATTTTATCAAGTTTATGTCACTGGGTAAAAGGGAAAAGCCACATTTGTTAAGAGCATGATCAATATTCTTGATGAAGTGAGAATAACAACAAAACACATCCAAATCCAATGGAATATGTCAGACAACACATAGATTTTCTTGTCCATATTGGTAAATTACAAAGTACGTAGTGTGTTTGAACCCTTGGACACATTTTACCTTGTTAAATTTAAAAAGTTGGCCCAAAAAAGAACATTTCCCAATCAAATAGCCAAGGAGCCAACTAGTGCGCTGTTATTATTCTGAGCCAATAGATGAACTGACTCAATTCTACAAGTTACTGTATTCATAATATAAATATTACTTGTGTAGCTAAGTTCATATTGTCATGAAGACTGGTGCTATTGGTAACTCAATATATTAAATGTTCAACCATTTGCTTTCTTAAATGTCATTAATTCAACAAATTTGGCAGCCTCCATAACAAACAGGAGTCCAAAGAAAGTAATAAAAATTGAAATTGACAAATTGATAATGATTAGCATAGCCTAAAAATATGTGGAAAACTAGCAACAGAAACCAAAAAAAAAAAAAAAGCACAGTATGGCCAGATAAAATCACATCCAATTATTACATTAATTCACAACATTAAGTTTCAAATTTTATAAAATCAGTAGATCACCTGTTCTGCATTTGGAATATTGCTCGCCAATCCGCTGTCTGAAACATGAGGATTAAGCTCTGCATCAAGTAATATGTTGGCTGACTTAATATTCTTATGCACAACTGACGGTGAACAAACTTCATGTAGGTACCTATAAAAGAAATTGTCGATAAATTTAGGTCATTTGGTCTCAAAGATAACATTTGGATTGTTTACAATGTTGGCTCACTTAATATTCTTATGCTTGATGTCCAACTACACGATGCCAGATATTAAAAATCAGGTAGAAACTTCTATATTGCATGTAAAATACTTTTTACTTAGGTAAAGTGGTACTTTACTATTTACTGAGTGTATTGAGTTTCAAGGTGATAGTGGATCAAGTTTAAACTCAATTCCCATGTGTAGTTCATACTATTTCTTCCTGCTTTATATTTACAAATTTTGAACATTAGATATAGTATTAATCTGGACTTTTTTTTATCAGGAAAACAAAAAGCAATTTATAAAGAAAGATAACCATAATTTAAATCAGTCAAACACATAAAGGTCGGCATGCAAGTTAAACAGGGAGCCAAGCAAAATATATAAAACAATGAAATAGAGGAAAGAAAGAAAGAGCTAAAAATTCAATGGAAAACAAGATTAATAAGATTAAAATAATTAATTGCGAATAGATGCAAAAAATCCTCACAAAATGCAATATTAATACCATTAGTCCACAACTAACTTACTCTAAAGCACGTGCAGTCCCCAGAGCAATCTTGACACGGGAATTCCATATCAATGGTTTACTATATTCATCTGATAGGTGAAGGAAGTCATGCAGTGATCCATTTTTATGAAACTCGTATATTAAGAGGTGTTGTCCATACTCAGCACAATAACCTACAAGTTCTGTCACATTTGGATGATGTAAGTGGGAGACATTTGAAACTATTTCTGTAAAATCTTCTGACCAATCATTGGGAAGGACAGATGAATCTATCTTCTTGACTGCAAGAACCTACAGAATTTTGAGAAATGAAAAACAAAAACAAAGTCAAAATCATTAATTATTTGAAATCACAAGCAAGATACAAGGCTTGGTCCACAGTAGAAGAATTCATGGTATTTAATGATATATTAGCTAATATCTGCAGTGTTTACATAAAAATGATTTTCCAGACTTCTTTGAATTATTATTTTTTTTGGGGATGGGGTGGGTTGGGAGCTTAGGGGAGGAAATGTTGGAGATTAAGAGACCAGAGGCACAAAAACTAGCTCAACCTTATGTGATATCATCTATGAAGCCTAGATACTTAGTACGACACGAATATGATACAATTCGGATACGGAAATATGGAAAAAAAATTGAAATTCAAGATATGATAAGGCTTAGATACATTAACATGAATTTAAAAAAATAATATACTTTATACATATACAAAATATTTATACAAAGATATTGATAATTCATTTATTTAATGTGTTATATTTGGATATTAATTATCACATCTTACAAAAAAAATATACATGAGATCGTATTTTTCCTTTGTCTAAGTAACTAAGTAAAAATATTTTTTCTACTATAAACACAAAATAATTACATACTTTACCCTTATTCAAATTAGAATTCCACAAAAAGAATTAGTAGTTCTATCCAAAAGAAATATAAAACTATCACAAAAAGAAAGTCTTGTCTTTATACTATTTAATTCTATCTAAATTGTATTGAATAATTAGGAGTCATATTCCAGTCGTATCTAAGCCGTATTAGATTAGAAATTAATTTTTAAAAATAAATTAAACTATAGATGCTTGAGATAAGTATCTAGATGTATCTGATACGTTTGCTGTTTTGAAGTGTCCGGGCTTCATAGGATATCGTCAATAAATGAGTTCATGTTAGTGTATGGATCCTAGTGAGATTTGATCCCCTTTCAGGGAAAATTACACAGTAACACTAATCTGGATATACTAATCCTTGCCATTGGAATCAGACATAGAGTCAAATTACAGAAATAACAATTAAGAAATACCTTTCCATCATCAAATTGAGCACGGTACACACGCCCAAAAGACCCCTCACCAATAAGGTGATCCACACTGAAACTATTAGTAGCAATCTGCAGTTCAGCTATAGAATATGATTTTACATTTGCAGGAGCTGTAACAGTCTTCTTCACATGTGTGGGCTTCTTGGAGAATTCTTCATCATCAAATGATTTAAGACGATCAATAGGTGGGGGTTTAAGATTTATTGAGGCAGAAGTATCAAATGTCTTCAAGTCAGTTACAGAGGAAGTTTGCACAGTCTTTGCTTCTGCATTATGACACACGTCAATTTGGATAACAAAGTCAAAAAGTAGAATAACATAACTACAAAATGTTGAACTGCATGCATGAATTTGGTTTTACTAACAAGACAAAGATAGATCAGCATTATATAACAACAAATAAAAGACAGTCAGATTCTTAAATAGTGAAGTTTGGTAAATATTATAATAGATTTCTCTAAGCTGGCAGCCATAAAAATGTTTGCCATGGTGCCAAGCATGCTCCCCTGCCATGGATCCCAAACCCACACATCCCATATGCATTCAATTCTTGCCCAACCACTCACACCCCACCCCTAGGACAATCTGTTGGCCTCCCATTCATTCTGTCATCCCTCCTAACCTACCAACTGAGTATATGAATGGCCCACCCACATTCCTAGGCCCATTCAAGTGCAAGCTATGCTTCCTCCTCCAACCCAGGCTAGGAGTGTATCGTTTACCAAAATAATAGATGGAATTGCAAAACTCATTTATCAAAAGCAGACCAAGTATGAGAACAATAAATACAGTACATGGTTTCTGCAAAAATAACTAACCTATAAAGTGAAAAACTAATAGAATAAAAAATGAAAAATGTGATAAGAATAATAAATACAGGCAACATAAAAATAAGGATGGCCTCATATGATAAAAGGAAAAAAATTTAAATAGCATGCAAGGTGCAGACCATGCACTTCATTCGAAGGAAGAGGATCCTCCAGCTTTTCTAAATCTGCAGATGACTTCTTGGATTTTCTCTTCACCAGAAAGAATGCTACTATTGCCCCAACGACAATGACAGATATCACAATTCCAGCTATGCCCCCACCTCCTATACCAGATTTTTTGCCCTCACCAACTGAGCCACCGCCAGCATCTGAGGGGGTGGTGCTTCTACCACCAGATTTGTGGGGTCTGTTGCTTTTAGGTGCTGGAGGTGTTCCAGGAGGAGGTGGGGGTGCAGGTCCAGAGCTCCATGCATTACCAGCAGTCCTGTGGTTAAAATTGTCCAATATTAGAGTTTTACAGAAATTTACAATAAAAATCATAGTCCTAGTCATCACACTGCTGATGGTGGGAAATTCTTACCGTAGGTTTATTTTTTTCAACTGTTCTGGTATCCATCCAGTAAAATTATTGTTTTCCACATTCCTGAGAAGAATTTAAGAAGATAAATACAATTGGCTTTAAGTTTTTCTTTATGGAAATATAGGAAAGGATATTCCAGCTGTCATATGATATAACAGAGACGCACAGATCATCCAGAGGCAGATTAGCAAGGACATCAATAGTGCCTGTAAACTGGTTGTTTTGCAGATACCTGCACAAAGTAAACAAATCAACTCATGCAATCAAGAACATGTGAGGTATTAACAGAAAACATCAACAATTAGTAGTATATTTACATGGTAGTTATGCGTGAAAGTGAGCTCATAGTCTGAGGGAGGTCACCTGTAAAAGAATTGAAGGAGAGATCCCTGCAACAAGAAAAAGATTTTATCCCACTTGGTCCTGAATTGTTTGTTACCAAGAACCAAAAATAGCCTCAACTGTGAGGCGTATGCAAATTATGGAATTACCAAAACCATATGACATGAGAGATGATGCAATAGCATAAGTAAATATGGACCTTTTTCACATCCAAAATGTCTTAAAATGCACTCAGAAGTAATATTGTGAAATTATACACTGCACATACAAAATGGTAATTAATCCAGAAAATCATCATTAAAACATCCACAAGATAAAAAAGATCAACACTTTATAGTTAAGGTAACAATAACTTGACGGCCATCTAGACTACTTTTTATGCAGTTGAAGAGTTGGAGGAAATCTCACAATTTGGAGAGGGTAGAAAGATTTTGAAAGTCAACACCCAGTCCTTGCTGGAACTGATTATGACCAAGATTCCTGCATAAAAACAATTAAAAAAATTAGTCTAGATGCTTGCCGTGGTGCTTATTACAGTACAACTATGATAAACAAGAGGATAATTACACACAGGTCAGTAAGAGAGGTCAAGTTAGAGATAGAGTAAGGGACCGTCCCAGTGATGTTATTATCAGCAATATTTCTGCATACAAAGAACTAAGAATGATAAAAATCATAGTCATAAATAAAACACACTGAAGAATAAAAACCACACACACACACACACATATATATATAGAAACATACAAGCGCTGCACATATGGAGGAAGTTGGTATGGTATGGTGCCTCCAAGACTGTTGCTACTCACGTCTCTGCAAAAATTTTCAAGGTCACAACAATAGTAGTAATGCATAGAAAACTAGATATGTAATCGATGAGACCATTAATCTTACAGGTTGGTCAAAGATGTCAAGGCTTGTAATCCATAAGGCAAGGTTCCAGTAAGTCCAAGATTAGATAACTTACTGAGAAGTAATGAAACAACATTCACCAGTAATCAGCATCAAAAGTAATCACGATCAAGTGATATAAAGTGAAGAGGAGAATGAGACTAACATCTCCGTAACACGGTTGCCTGAGCAAGTAATGCCTTTCCAAGACTGTCCACATGGATCATCACCGTTAGCAGGCCAACCTAACTGAGATAGTGAGTTCAGATTTTGAAACAAGGCCCTCACAGCAGCAACTGCATAAGACACTCAGGAAAAGATATTCAGCAAACCCAACACATATGTTTGGAAATTCATATTATCAAATAGATTATGGCCTTGCCATCATTCAATGTACATATTTTAAGGTATAGATTACTTTTAAGGAAAAGTGAATAAATTGGAGCTTAGTCTTGAATACAAATTCAGAAATGATCACCGACACTGAATTGATCATTCATCTTATTGACTAAAGCAGTTGAATGTTTATAAACATCAAGGGGTAAACAGAAAAAGAAACCCAACTTTCACCAAGGATTCTCAAAAAGTTGCATCATAATGTCTTGGGTGGAAGTAATATGGATAGGAGATTATTATTTGTTTTTGTGTGCATAGATGTTAGTGAAAAATAACAGTACTGAATACTAGGGAACATGAAGAAAAACCATTCAAAATTACATCACCTAGCCGGTATCAAAACTTTGAAATTTTGAGGATCATAATGCACTGCATAAAGATCAACTTTGGGAATGTTATTAGGAAATTTAATATCAGATGTTCACCAAGCAAACATCTTAGACTTTTCGAAGGGTCACAAAAGCAGGTTGCTGGGTGGATAACACGAGACAAAGTAAATTAGGCATGAACTATACAATACAAAAAAACTAAACAAACACGGACACACCTTAAATAGATAGCTAAATCCTAAAAGATTTTATGTCACTAATTTATAGATCAGAAGTTAGAATGGCCTGGTAATCTAGTACAGTAGTTTGGTTATTTTAATTACTTTATATGAACTGCTTCAAATCCCACATTTGACATATGGGTTATTTATGAGATTAAAGAATAAAGAACTCGCAACAACCCCAAAATGTCAATCGCTAATGGTCTAGTGTTTTGTTAATATTATTATTTAATCCCTTTGGGAAACAAAAGACAGTATTGTAGTGCGTTTTTGCGGCTAATCTAGGAGAATTTCTAGTTCTATTTAATTGTATGCCCAGTATAACACACAGAGGATTTATTTGCACATATAAATATATATAAGATAAGAAGTCAACTGAAGGGGAAAAAAGTGAAAAACCAAGTATGTCGTTCAATTATAACAAAAGATTTATGCAACTTTAAATTATCAGAAAGAAATTATTAAACAGGGTTATTTTTAATAGACTCTGAATCTGCGTTCCACCAGTGGGATAAGGCTTGGTTTTAGTTGTTGTTTGAATGTGTGTGCTTGATTACATAAAATTCTAGGCGTTTTATCCGTAGTTGATGACGTGACGTGTTGAACAGGGGGGCGGGGGATGGAAGAGAAGGTGTTGAACATTTCCCTGATCAAAAGTTCAGGGAGAAGTTTTGTCCCATGATTCAGAGACTGTTGTAGTAAAGATACACCGAAAGTGCAGAACCCATGGAAAGAAGTGAGAGTGAGACCTCCATCCATGGTTAGAAAACCAGATGAAGGCCTTCCCAATCCCATTTAGAGTGCCATCAACAATTGAATAATGCATGGTAAAGTTAGCACACAAAAGCAAAAGAATCTCTGTGAAAGAACTCTGATATAAGAACATTACGATTTATTTAGCATTTAGCAGAAGATATTCCATAAAAATTATGCAAGGAAAGTTAACCAATCCCAAAACAGTGTGAACCGACAATCTTACACAGAACAGATAGCTCAAACAGTAAAGGAAAAAAAGCATCATTTATATGTAGAGATCATTTGGCATGCAACGCCAGAGGGCACCCCAAAGAGAGAGCAAGCAAGCTGTCCAAACAGTAACAATCAGGGTAATAAAGTTGATGTGAGCCATTCAATAGATCAGCCACAAATCTTCTCATTGTTTCCAACTTTCAGTTCAGAAAAAGAAAGAAAAATAAAAACTGCAAACAATTTGTCAAAACTGTTTAGAGCACATGAACGAAAAACAACCAAAAGCGACTGAAATGGTGAAGAGAGCAAGTTAAGAAGCGTATAGCCCAATGCAAAAAGCAACAAGCTACAAACTCAAGGGGTGATGAAAAGGAGTGAAGTAGAAGAAGAGATTGACCATCACTTGGATCTGTGGCAGCGCCAGCATTGGGCATCCATGGAAGAATGCAGGTGCTGATGAACAGCAGAAGCAGCAAACTTGGAAGCTCCATCATCTCTCAAAATTCTTCCTACCCAGAAAGCTAGAAAGGGATTTGCAGTCAGCCCTTTTTGTCAAGTTCTAAAATTTTCTAATGATTTTATGGGTTTATGCTGCCCCCATAGCCAAGTAAAGCTGTCCAGCACGAATTGCCAGAAGAATCCAAAGCCACAGAAATTTTATTTACTTTATCACAGTCATCTTTCTCAGTATGAGTATTTATACATAAACTTAAACTCATACTTTAATAGGACATAATTATAAGAAATAATAATTTTCCTTTTCGAAGTTCTCTTGAGTGAGAAAGGAAAAATTTGTAAAGCTTGGTTCTTTTGAAGGGAGTGCCCACAATGTATCATATCTGTGTTGGGTTTTTCTTTTCCCAAATGAATAATCCAAATTAAGTAGCTTTCAAAATACACAGTACACGGACATGAACAAATGACACGTTTCTGAGTTTTTATTATATAATAATATATTTATTTTCTGTTTTTTATTTATATTGGTTAATATGCGAGAACTGGTATACGTGGCTTTCATGCCAACGGCTAAGCGAAACCTGAAGGCAAGTCAAAGAAACCAATCAATTACTTATAACGACCGTGAAGGGAAAATAAAAACAATATTTACAAAAAGAAAAAGAGTGGTACAAAACATTGACCATTTAGTGATGGGATTAATTATTATGAAATATAGAAGAATAATAGAAAGAGACTTTTGAACTAATACCACATTTTATGATGGCCTTGTTTTCCGTCTTTTTTCGCAGTAATAATGAGGGGTCAATAATTTCATAGTGTTGGGCTTTAGATTCATTCTGGGATGATACCATCATATATGCGTATAGTGTCTGACTCTAAGGAAATAAAGCCAAGCTTTGTACTGCAAAATGTTGAATTCAGCATTGCAGAAAGCCAAGTATTTGAGGACAAATAAGTAAATGCCCATTGTTGTCCGAATAAAAAGGTTTCACACTTTCACCTCTAACAGTATGTTTTTGTTGGGGTCGATAAAATAAGCTGCTTCAATTGAATCAATTTCAACTCATTTAATACAATGTAATATTTGAACTTTAAATTTATAATAAATTCGAGATTTTTCAGCATAAATTAATTAAATTTGATGTGAACTTAACTTAGTAAAGGCTAACAAAAATTGCCAAATTTAAACGTTAATTTTGCAAAACAAGTTTATTTTATTTTATTTTTTTACCTATAATGGCTAGTCTGGATGGACTAAAAAATTCTATTTTAACAACTCTAATATTTAATAACCTCTGGATTTAGGTAGTTTTTCTCCTTCTTTGCTCTTCATTCTTCCTCTCTCCAGTTTGGCACATTGATAGTGTGCAGCTTTTTTTTACTCATTAGATCCTCAAACATAATGTTTTTTCTCATCTAGACGATAAGAAAAGCTTCTGAATTATGATATTTCTGTTTCATTATGTAGGATGCTTGTTTAAATTTAAGTGCGAGAAATGATTATTAGAAAACAACATTGAATACGATAAAATGAATATAATTAAATTTTTTTTATTTTTATAAATATAATTAAATTTTTTTATTCTTTTATGATTTTATAAAATTAATAATTATATTGTTGTTATTTTAATGTAAGATAACATTGTATTATTTTAATGAATTTTTATACAATATTGAATACGATGAAAAAAACTTTTCAGGGAAATTAAAGGAGAGAGAGAGAGAGAGAGAGAAAGAAACTTGCTAAATTTCCAAAATATAATAAAAATTTGTAAGTTATGTAAAACAGTGATTTGAAATTAATCATTCCAAACTAAATTTACGACTTATGAAAAAAAAAAGGAGGAAAAAGGGTATAAAATTACCTTTAAGAAAAACAAAGAAATTTAGAATGGCTATCAAAGTCTTACATTTATGTAAGTCCAAGAAAATGGTCGAGAGATTGAATCTACAAAATGCAAGATCATCAATTTCTTGAAATTAATATCACCTCAACCCATTTAAAATTAACACTACAAACTTTAAAATTTTTATTTAATCCTTGGTTTATAACCATTTTTATGAATCAGTCCTTCCATCCAATTGCTATTGTGAAAACAAGTTTGAGTAGATTTAATGCTAACCTTTCATATATATGAAATATACACCATTCATTAAAGAAAAAGCCTTATTTGATTTGTAGACAAAAAAACATGGAAGAGATAAAACATAGAGCATGACAACGAATGGGGAACATCTGCTCGAAGACAACATTCTGGTTTTGGGGAGGGAGCCAGCCACGTCCCATTCCATTGTATATTTACTGTGCAAAAGCCACACTGAACAATGTTAATGTTTGGGAGTCGTTTCCTCGGGAGAAGCAAAAATAAGTGAAAGATTTCTATAGTGTTTTAATTATGTTTAAATTTTTTTTTAAAATTAGATTTTTCGTATGTTTAAGATTTTTTAATTTAAAAATTTTATATCATATGTTTCGATATCTATAAATTTGATAAGTATCTTATAGTTTCTTAAAATTGGAAGTTATAATTTCTTATATTAAAGAATATTTATATTTTTTAAAAATATTACTAATCTTTATTATTTATTTACATATTTAATATAAGATTATTTTTACAGTGTCTTATAAATTAATAGGACGTTTTATATGTAAATTTAAAAAATATTTTATATTTTCTTAAAATTAACGATTGCAATATATTAAATATTAGAAGTATTTATTTTTTTAATTAAATAACTAGTTTTATTATTTATTAATAAAAATTTAACTATAATAATTATTTTAAGTGTATGAAAGCATAGAATTTTTTTTAACTTTTAATACCCCATAAAAATTATTTAAAATTAATAAAAATAATTATTTTAGAAAAAGCATAAAATGTTTTCTTAATTTTAAAAGTATCGTGAAAATTACCTTTGTATTAATCCATTTCCATTCTCTTTTCTTATTTTTCAAACCCATTTCTTTTATGTCTCTCTAAACTTAAAAAAAGGAAAAGCAGGGAAATCCAAAAGTTAGGTGATTGTTATGATAGACAGAACCCAAACACATCACCTTCAGCAATGTTACACTTCCGTCACCACCCACCTCCCACCTGTTAACTAACCTTTGTTTCTGCCGACAAGTGTCATAATACGATCCTTTTTATAAAAATTCATTTTTTAATAACAATGTTTCACATAAACCAAGTGCTCAAATTAATCAAATTATCAAAAGTTACAGTAAAGTTGTTTTAAAAATTATGATAAAAGTATACTGGTTATATTTTTATAAAAAAAAATATTATGTTTCTTATTCTTTACTTAATATCTTGAAAGTATTCACTAACTTTGTTAAAATTAAATTAATTAACATATTGTTAAGAATAGTAATCAGATTTAAATTTAATGAATACCTGTAAAAATTATCTGAAAATGATCTGGGTGTTTAGTGTTTAAATGAGTTTAGATACCAGCATGAATATTTATTCATAAAAAAAATTGTAGATATATAGGGCCATTTTTACTAAACTACTTAACGTTATTCATACTCATATAATATATTCATAGTTAAGAATTGAATTACATTTTTTAAAATACTTTATATTTAAGTTACATTTGTTATTAATGATTTTTATTTTTAATTAATATTGGTATTATAATAGTATTTATATTTAATGCTTTATCAAATAAGCGTATAATACAAAGCATATACAAAATATTTTCACAAGTATAAAATGATTTAACAAATAAAAATATGAGTATTGACATTATTACTTAGAGTAATATAAATCTGAATATAACTAATTTTTAAAATATGATATAAAATTTGATATAATAATTCTCAATTCAATTCTTATATATCTCTTTACACTTTGTATTTCAACTTTCTCATTTTTATGTTTTTTTTTTATCTTTTTATATCATCATTAGTTATTATTATTATTTTCTCTCTTCTTTGCTTATTTGACACATGCAAAATGGTGTTAAACAATAGTTTTTTTTAATTAATGTTATCGATTAAAGTATTGACATAAATGAGATGAGTGCATATTGTTCTATTGTTATTTTAAATTAAAATTTTTATATAAAATATGTTTATTATTAATAACAATAAGCACACATGTACATAACAAGTTAAATATACTGATGAAATATGCACCATGTATCGTGTAATTTATCGTCTTGTAACTTGGAATAAGGGGTTTTTTTTAATAAAAAATACATATTAAAAAGTTAAAATAAAAAATATTTAATATTTTCAAAATATAAAACAATGCTACTTGAGCGTTAAGTTGTACTGTATACTTGTCATAGAATAATATTATTAATTTTAATAATTTTATAACTAACTTGGGTATTAACTATTTAAAGAAAAAAATTTATCTGATTTGAATAATATTATTTATTTAAAAAATGTATATTATAGAAAGAAATATTAATTATCGAAAGGTTAGATAATTTTATTGTTTAATAGTGAATTTTAAAATATTAGAAGGGTTTTGTGTGTTTGGTTGGAGTATTAATTAAATTATAATTATTAAAATACGAATCTAACGAACATAATCTAATGTGGTGGCGTGAGAAGTAGGTGTTATAATGCGTGTCACGTCAAGTGGCTTCCATTATAAGACAAAGTTTTGAAAACGCATGCCATTGCTAACCAAAATAATTTGAGAAAAAAAGTGAATAGCTGATTCAATGTTTCTCACAACCCCATATATCTTGATTGTTAGGTGAAGATTATTATTAAGATAGAAGTTATTTAATCACTTAAATAAAAGTCAGGTCACTTGTGTATTTTAAATAATTAATATAAAAATCATATCAATAATATATTTTAATTAATTATCAGCATAAAAATCTTTTAAGTGTGTGATAATATATTAATATTTTATTTTAAAATATTAAATAAAGTATCAATTTGATTTTTTTATAACATAAAAAAATCATATATAATATAAAATTAAGCCACGTATTACTGCGTAACTTATTATTTGATATTATATTCCTAGTGATAAAGCAAAATATTTCAGACAACATTTTTTATGTCCAAGAGTCTCAACTCGCCCTTTTTTCATGTGAACAAAAAAAACTAAAATATGGTATTTTATAAATTGTTAATAATATTTTTTAATATTTTAATTTTTTTTTAAATTGTCACCGGTGATAATTAGTTTTTAAAATTTTTTTAGAAATCATCATTCATAAATTTTAAAACTTCATAACTTTTCCTTATTTTATTAATATTTATATAAAAAATTGTCCTTGTAGATTTTTTAATATCATACTTTTATAATTTTTTTAAAATTCTATAATTTAGTATATATAATTTCTAAATCTCATATATATAAATTCTAAAGCTCGCAATTTACACAGCTTCTAAATAATGGTAAGGTACAAGATTCAGTGAATTATTTATTGCCAAACCTTCAACTACATTATCTGAAACGTGATAGCGTAAATATTGATAAACGAAGCCACGTAAAATTTAGTTTAGTTTTTTTTCCTATTATCTAAAAAATTGTTGTTTGGATTGGTTGAGATAACAAAGGATAATAAAACTCATCTTTTAAGTTAGCTATATTGTTAAAAATTCGAACTCAAAATCATTCATTAAGCCATACCAATTTTACACTAGTAATTTTATTTTTGTCAAAACTCACTTTATTATATTTTACGTCGAAAAATAATTAAATTTCAACAGTTAATTGAGAAATTCAATCTTCTA
This sequence comes from Abrus precatorius, assembly GCF_003935025.1. Lineage (NCBI taxonomy): Eukaryota > Viridiplantae > Streptophyta > Magnoliopsida > Fabales > Fabaceae > Abrus > Abrus precatorius. The sequence continues at coordinate 8,065,969 of NW_020874373.1, read as the reverse complement.
AAGATGTATATGAAAAGAAATATACTAAAAATTAAAAAGAAAAATTTTATATTAATATCTTTTATATTTCAAAAGAAATCATTCTCTTATTATTGATTAAAGATGATTTTAGTATACAGAAGAAACATTATATTGAAAAGACTATAATTTCACACGTATGACATTAAATATATAGAAAATATCCTCCGATTCTTAAAATTTAAGGGATATGTTAGAATAGAGAAAATATTTTTATTAATATTTTAAAAATAATTTTTCACTTAATTTTTTATATGAAAATATTTTTTATCATTTTTTGTATAAATATTTGAAAACAAAAACATAAAAATAATATAATATTTTAATAATTACTATTTAATTAAAAAAAACATTTTTACAAACCAATCAAAATGGAAAATAAAATGGAACTCATTTTCAACTTGGTTGACGGCTATAACAATATAAGGTCAAATAAACATTAAGATGTGACAAAAAGACTAATCACGGGTCGAAAAAGGGTGCTGTTGATGTTAACATTAATTTGAGGCCTTGCAACGAGCTACGTGGAGGGAACAGAATATAGGGAATATTGGTTTCGCATATTGGCAATGGCAAGGTAATAATAGGACTCGTGCTTTATAAGGTTTGGAAAGAAAAGCTCCATTCAAATGTCTGATGAAGAATCTATCATAATTAGCATCAGGTAAAAACTTTAAATAAATGTATCCATTGCAAGATTTTCGTTTAAAACAATATGGAGATGACCTATCTTTGTTCACCTGGTTACCTTTCCATTATAAGAGTACAAACATGTATGTTCGTGGTAACAGGATAAAGTAGTAATAGTCATTAGTAAATATTTTAACTATCAATGTTTAATCATAACTCAATACTTTAAACAAGAAGAATTCCTAAGTTTAATTCTCAACTGATAATTTTTTTGTCAAAATAAACAAAAAATAAAATAAAATGATGTGCACAAAAGGAGTAATGTAAAGTAGACAACTAGCAATGGTCCAAAAACTAATTCAACAGCTATGTATGATGAAATCTCTTACTATTGGCATCCTATAAAAATGGATACAACGACCAATTATTTCAATCTAGCTTCATTGAAATTAGTCCATATATGGTTTATATGGCGATATTAGACTGTATGAGCTGATTGGATCAAATTCCGGTCTAACTTCTTAAGTCTCACAAGAGACTCCACATGTCCTCTGAGAGTGTGCAACTCCCCTAATCTGCGAAGATTCATGCATTTTAAAAATTTAAATGAGAAAAGTGCTTTCTATACCAATACCTCTTCAAGTTTAACACGAATAAATAAACAACTTTGTTTAGGTAGGGGATCAAGGGTGTTGAGAATCTGTTAAGAAGATGGGCATAAATTAAATGTACCTGGCTATTTCGGCACGTCGCCTGGCCTGTTCAGCAATCAAAGAAGATCGCCTTCCATTGCCCTCAAACCCTCCAGCCATCAGATTCAGTCCTTGCAGACTCCTCTGAGAAAGAACCCATTTTGCAGCCCTATCTTCTGTTCCATAGTCTTTCTTAGATGTAAAAGCAGTCTGTTGAAATAGACACGTACATTTCATCAGTAGACGTTAGAAAATATGCAAAGGCATATGTTATAGGACGAGACAAGACTATATGGAAATATTCTGCACTAACCTTTCTGTCAAATAGGAGATTCCAAGCATCTCCACTCAAGGCATAGCGCACTATGAACTTAATGATGTCCAATGGTACATAGAAGATTAAACTGTATAACCATATAACACCAGCCCATCGCCATCCGATTCCTCTAATTTTAGCAAAACTGATATGTGCATAGACAGAAATTAAGGTGGCCACCTAACCAGTTGTTACATAAAAATCAACTTATTATTCAACAACAAAAAATTTCTACATTTCTTAATCAGAAATAAGCAATGAAAATATTAAAGCTCCTTGAAGGAGCTACATCTATTTATATAACATTACCAGTTGAGCTATTACAAAGGCACACATCAATAGAATTCCGGGTCTCTCTAGAAATGACCAACCACGACTACGAGTCACGAAAATGAGAGCTTGGCTAATGATGCTAACTTGTAGATATATAGCAGATGAAACTTCTTCGCTGTCACTGGATAAGGAGGTTACATGGAAGTGGGTCTGCAGCAACACTTTGGTCAGCTTAAAGATGTTTGTTGAATGAATTTGATTTTTCATTTGAGGGTAAAAAGAAAAGCCAAAAGAGAAACAAAGACTTTTGTACCTCAAAGAAAGTGGTCTCAACTACTGCCCAGTAAAATAGGACAGTAACCAAAGCAAGATAAGTGCCAATGACGATTCCTGTCGCAAATATCTCAGGCAGTTTCCAACTATCGGGTGTTGGGGATGGCTTTACTCTGTCTTTAGATATGGTCATGATAGTACCTAATTAAAAACAGCTATGAGTACAATTTGTAGAAATCTTACAATATCACCATGTCTCTTATTTGGCCTAATAGCTTAACTATTGTTATGTCTATGATTTATTCTAGTTAGTAAAGAGTTTTGCTCTTCCCTTGTTAGTTATATATGAGACAGTAAAATTGTTTCTGTTAAAAACTTCTATTCACTCAAATGAAGAATATGGTATGAATAATTGTTTATAGGATTTTAATATGGTATGAATAATTGTTTATAGGATTTTACTCCTCTAAAGTGAGGAGATGAATAAATTGAGAAATTGAAGGCTTATTCACTGTTGATTTGAATTTAAATATTTTGTAAACATAACCAACTTTAGATCAACAGTGAATGAGTATTGACTTTCTCCCTTTACACATCTCCTTACTTTAAGGAGCCAAATCCTTATTTTTAATACCAAAGGACTTTCTGTTTTTGGTTATACCATGAGGGAATCCTTGTGTAGTTTTAGCATCGATTGGGACTAAGCAATCAACATAGGCAATACACCTTTTTAAACATTAGGTCAGCCCTCATGAATTACAATACCTATGGTTTTACATTCACTCTGAAGCTATAATTTTATACCTTTGCAAAATTTACCCCTTTGAATGAGCAAAAAATTTAGTAGGATACTCTAAAACCAAGGGAAAATTGTATTGTTAAAAAATTGGTGAGTATAGTTTTCACCTATCATTTAAGTATGTGTATACAAAAGAAAAGGAAATAGAAGAAAGTTTTATGGTTCATGTACATATTCTCAGGGATTCATCTAGGATGTATTACCATCATTTAGTATTGCAATGATAAGGACCATGAAGGGTGGAAAATCATACTCCCAAATCAATGCTAGGAGAGCAAAACCAAGCTGCAAAAGGGTTTGGTTGGACAAGTTAGATAGAGGTCGCAAAACACTTTAGTTAAGTACAAGTCCAAGTAAAAACATAAGCTATAAAAAATGAGTTTGAAATTGGAGATGGGAACTTCTCTTACCACTATCCTTATGGTGATGGAGACTGCATATATCTGCATTAAAGAAAGATATCAAAATTACATCAAAGAAATATTATACATCATGAAAGATATTAATTGAGTTATTAATGGTTAATATATTTGTAATGACTAGTGGTCTGAACAATCTAATCTATATTTGCCTAATGTTGCTTTTGGTTTAACAATTTGACTACTCTGCACAAGTCATGCTTGCATATTGAAGCTGTATAATATTTAGAATGGAAAGGTAGAGTTCTTCTATTATACTGTGGAGAAGAAGAGTAAGATTGCACACTCAACTGTATAATTTTTCATTCTTTGAAATATAGCTCTGCTAGTCAATACAGCGCTAATAATCACACTTAAGCCAGGCTCGGTTAAGACCAGGTCAGCAGCACTTCTTGCAGCATCTGTAGCATCTGACACAGCTATTCCAATATCTGCTTTCTTCAATGCTGGGGCATCATTTACTCCATCCCCAGTCATTCCAACTACATGTTGCTTTTCTTGTAAAATTTTCACTATTTCGTACTTATGTTCTGAAAGCATACATCAATAAAATAATTGGTAAACAAATTTGGTGAAATAGCAACATTTGGGGAAATGATAGGTAAACCCTTCATCCAAAAGTTTCGAATTGGACAACATATTTGGTGTTAAACACTCTAGACTAGGAATTCTTTCATGCTTAAATCACTTCTTATTCGGATGGAAAATATGAAATATTGCACGCGATGGTTTTCTTAGCATATCTCATATATGATCTGTAAAATATCCATATTATCTTGTTTTGTATAGTTTATAGGAAGCTCAAAGGTGGAATAAACAATGATTGATTGTATAAAATTTTGTACTGAGAGGACATCGTGTTGACTATCTATTACATCAATGCTGCATCATTCTCTTTGTTTGTTAGCTGAGATAGTGAGATGCTATCTAATAAGCATATTTTTCTGTTTCTAGTTTTTTATTAGACTGAGAAAGGAAATGAGAGGAAAGTAAAAAGTGAAACATATGATCTGAGAAAAACAACTAATTTTCTAAAATATCAAGTTCATATACCAGGAAATACACCAGCAAAGCCATCTGCCTTTTCAATGAGCTCGTCTACTGGGAGAGCTTCATTCTCATCTTTTTCATGACCTAACAAAGATGAAGAAGGATACATATTTGTCCCCATACCAAGTCTTCGGCCAGTCTCCTTTGCAATTGCTAACTGATCACCTGCATTGACATGCAAACTAACTCAGCTGACAAACATTAAGACTTCCAAAATTTTGAATGTGCATACAGCAAAATTCTGACATATTTAATCACTTTTATTGGAAGATATTTAAATTTGACTGGTTGAGATAAGCATGTTGCATTAAATAAGATATGTTATTTTGGGTGTGCTGCGGATAAGATTCTAGCAGAGAGAAGATTTAATGAGTTAATTTGAAACTCGACATAACTTACTACATTAGGTAAGACACACATAAGACTCTGAAATTCATGTAGAAATATTAAGCATGACGTCCGAATTCCAATTTTTCTTGCATTTACATAGCAATTGCATTATCAAATGGAAGTAATACTATAAAATATTACCTTTTATCTCATAAAGAAAACACTTAATGTAAACCTTGACGAATTAAAAAAGGATCACCTCACCTTGTCCTGATAGACATATTATTCACTATGAAATGAAGGAAAATAGAACACTATACTTCAATCAAGAAATAAAATATTTATACATAATATAGAACAAATTACCACCATACTGAGGTCTTCTGTTCTATTCTATTCTATTCTAACGTTGGAATTTTGTGTTTACCTGTAATCATCTTAACGCAGACTCCAAGGTTAAGTGCTCTTCGGATGGTCTCTGCACTATCATGTCTTGGTGGATCAAACAAAGGTAACAAACCACAAAAAGTCCAAGGACCTCCTGGGCTATCCTTGGATTTTTCAGGAACTTCCTGAAAGAGTTGTAACTTATCAAAGTCAGACAAATTTGTAATTGATATTCTAAAATTTTTCAACTCACAATCACGTCTTCTAGTTTTGAAAATTTATATTAGTCAGAAATAAATTGACATAATTTTTTTTTCATTAAATTATGTCAATTTCTATCACGTCTGCTGTACCTGATAAGCAACTGCAAGAGATCGCAATCCCCTTTCAGCAAATTTGTCTATTATTATGTGCACTTTTCTGGCAATCTCGCCTTTCTCTTGACACAAATTTAGAATCTGGCATTCAAGAAATAATGCAAAGAACAATGTGTTGATACAGAAGTAAAGGAAGCTTGAAATTCTACACAATGGTTGCAAATTTTTTCTTTCTTTTGGATGAGGGTCTTTAGAGAAAAACTATGCATTAGATTTGAACTAAAATGAGGCAGCATTAGACAATAAGAAAATGCTAAATAGTAACCATCTTTCATGAAATACCTGTTCTGGAGCTCCTTTACTGGCCCGATAAAAATTTCCTTCAGAATCAATATATGTTATAGCTGTACGTTTATCTACGGGATTGAATGGTAGGAAATGAACTTCAGTGATGTTTGCTCGTGCCTGTAGAGAAAAAGGAGCAATTGTTTCTCTTTATTGGTATGTTGTTGCTTTCATAACAAACATTCAGAGAATTTCAATATCAAAGTAATGTGGGTATCTTTACCTCCTTTGGATCAGCTAGCATATTAACAATGGCAGAATCAATTGCATCCTGGTTTTCCAGTCTAGCTGCCCTGGCTGCAAGTAGAACAACCATATCCTTGTCCATATTTTTGTTAAAGACCTGTTCAACATGTAAGGTGAAGCTCTAATTAAGAACAATACCCTCGTAGTTCATTGTGAAAAGTTCACATTTATCTAAGCTTACAGGGATGTTCGTTCAAGGCGACCAGTTGGAAGTAAAAAAATTTGAACTCTCAAAAAATGCTTTTCAATGCAATTTTTTTAATCTACATAAAAAGACTGATTTTTTAATAGATTATTGGGGACGAGGAAGAATGTCTATTCTTCAGCATATGTCAAATTGTGGCTAAATAATATGTTCAATTGAGCAGTGCCTAATGGTAACTAAGATTTTTCTAACCATAAAGAAAATTATGAAATGAAGAGAAAATCAGAGGCAACCGTTAGAATATGTTATATCATGAAGCTTGATATGCTTAAAGACTCAATATAATCTCTCTATACATGAACTAGCATGAAGTTTAAAAACTGCTGTGAAGCTGTATTCATTCGAACAAATTGGAACCTATAGTCATTACCTATTGTTTGGACATTAAATTCTTAATGACCGCATGAAAATATACTTTTTGTGTTAACAACATCGATAATATACTTCTATATAGAGCTTTTAAGCACCTACCTCAATAAGGTTTCGATCAACAGTCAGGCGGTTCAGAGTTAGAGTTCCAGTTTTGTCACTGCATAGGACATCCATGCCTGCCATTTCTTCGATTGCTGTCATTCTTTTTGTGATAGCTCCCTTAAGAGGATGAAGCAAAAATAAAAAGCATAATGAGCAGCAAAGATCTGTTAGTATGCCATAATCTTAAGGATAACACAATCGAGTCGCTATATGATATCCTCCAAGTAATGTGATATAAAGTATGTTAGGGGTATGGTTACCCCAAAGTGGTGCCATAGAATTTGTTAGTGCAGTCAGAAGTTTAATTTCTTTGATTGAAAATTTCAAACATTCTATAAGGAGAGAGAATTTGATCCTAGTTCTACAGTATTTTACGCGATTAGCTAAAAAGTTGAACCTGCTGAGAAAGCCGATGAGAGCCAATTGCAAGTGTTACAGACAATACTGTTGGCATAGCTATGGGTATTCCTCCAATTAGGAGAACAAGAAGGTTGTTGATTCCATCCCTGTATGATCGATGCTCCACTGGGAACATTATAATTATTTCAAGAATCATCCCTATAGCTATAGAGCAAATGCAAAAGTTACCAATTGCGGTAAGAACCTGCAAAAAGTAATAATAGCATCGATATCACAGTTTGAAATTCAAGTGATTGACAAAAAAAACTTCAGTTATTTTGCATTGAAGTGGGTTTCCATATAAAACAAATGCTTTAATCTTCCTTTCAATGTGAGGACAAAGTGTATAGTTCTTTACTTGTGCTAGTTTTATCATAAGTAAATAGTAGTGGCAATCCTTAGAAACACTGTATTATCCTTTATATAATCATCCAAACTCATAGCTCTCTGTAAACATCTTGGCTTGACTATATTTCTTAATAATGTAACCAAATCAATAGATGTTGAAAGTTTTCCGAAGTTACCTTCTGAAAATGTCCAACAACTTCAGTACTGTCAACCAAGTGAGCTGCCTTCCCAAAAAAGGAGTGAACTCCTGTTGCTATCACTACTGCTTCAATCTCTCCATGTTTGCATGTTGAACCTGAAAATACCTCGTCACCAGTTTTCTTTGTGACAGGTAGAGATTCTCCAGTGAGAGCTGACTGCGTAAAACAAAACTTGAAAATTATATCTATATGACGAATGAACTCCATCTTGATTTTTTATCAATTATAAACAGTTTATGTCATGAAAAAATATATACTGAAACCACTAAGTAGGAAAAAAAAATATATAGCACAAATTACTACTTAAAGATTTATTGATTTCAGTTTAACAAAGAGTTGCCTGGTCAATTTTTAGAGGATCCCCTTCTAGCAAGCGAGCATCAGCTGGAATTATATCTCCTAGCTTTATGCTAATTATATCTCCGGGTACTAAAATAGCTGCGTCTTGCTCTTGCCACTGCCCATCTCTGAGAACCTGCACAATTAGATATAAAACTTTACTCCTTAATGGTATATGTATGCGAGGAAACTCAATTCTTAAACACGTTCATAAAGAGTGACTCATGGATGCCACCAACAAAGAAGCATACCTTTGTTTTAGGAGCTAAACGAGCCATTAGTGCCGCTGCAGCATTACCTGCATTATTTTCTTCTATAAAACTAATAGTTGAGTTTATTACCAGTAGGCATATAATTCCTATAAAGTCTTGCCAATCTGGACCCTCCCCCTGAAAATTTCTCTCGAAATAAGGAATCAAGAAATGGAAATACAAACATAAAGTAAATGTTGATCGAAAACATAGAAGAGAAAATAAGACATTAAAGAACAATGACTGTGTTCTCTACTCACTCCGCCATTAGCAAGGATAATTGCCATCAATGCCGCTGCTTCCATAACCCATGACAGAGGATTCCACATAAAACTAAGAAATTTTAATATTTTATTCTCCTGCATAAACATTTGATGCGGATTTATGGTTAGAATTTCTTTTGTTGGATGCATAACGCTAGTCACGGATAAGGGCCTTACGAAAAAATTCAATGCCTCTTGAACCGTTATAATAAATAACCATAATTCAATATAGAACAAAATAATACGCTTTTAACCAAATTTCAACAGAGAATTGAAACATCCAAATTCCTGACTACGTAAATCATGTACTATTATAATACTTGCAGTGAAAAGAAGCTAATTATGAACTGTAATGCCTTGATAAATGAGAGAAGGAAGAAAGGAACTTTGACAAATTTTACCAAAAAGCTTAGTGGAATAAACTAAAAAGAGCAAAGAAGCTCTTCCAAATGTCCCTTAGTGATCTTGTTGTAACTCAGTGAACAAGGGACTTTAACATCTTATTAGATGGTCAAATCTATCTTGCTTCTCATTTTCTATATGATGAACTTATGAAAATCATATATTTATGAGAAGTGTTTTCTTACTTTCTTCTCTTCAAGTTTGTTTGGGCCAAATATTTGCAGTCGGGCTTCAGCATCATCAGATGACAGTCCTCCTCGTGAAGTCCACAACTGTTCAAACACTTCTTCTAATGGTATGCGCTCCTGACCATAATAATAACAATGTTATTTACAGTCAGAGTAAACTTGAAATTGAAATGATGGTTTTCACTTATTTATGTTGAGCCCAGCCTATCTTGGAGGACTTACCAAATCAATGCCCTCTCGGTTGAAATTCTCAGGATCAAGCAAAGGTTTATCCAGTTCCTCAGCCATGTTATAGCTACAGATCAAGTAGTGAATAAGTGGTAATTGCAACATGCGCTCTAAATCACAATTATAAATCACTGAGAAAAATATACACCATTAAACTATGTGAACAAATTTCTTCAACACATTTGATCGTATTAATGACATCGTTCTTTAACCACCTGATACATCACCTTATATTGAAGTTCATATCTCCCAAAGTTGACAAAGTAAACCATGAAGTTGTTATATTCATACAATGCCTACATTCTAGCCGGAATAGTAATCATATATAATATCACAGATAAAAACAAATACCATGATTGAAGGAATACTTACTTGGAGGAAAAGTGGAAGTGGGAAGAAGAGAGGAGCTTGAGCTTCCTTTGCAATGAGTAGGTAGTGAGTGGAAGTAAGATAGCAGCACATAAATGTTTGTTCCATGTTGGGGAGCTGACTGTTTGTTACTAAGTCTCAGAAGAGTGGGTGATTCATTGTAACATCCATGAATGTCTCAATTTTGTGTTCCAACAAATTTCACAAAAAGGACAAAGAAACTCTACATTAAACAGTGGCCGTTGGCTTCAACTACTTTTCAAAACTTGCCTCTTCAACCTAACGTTCTCTCCTTTTTTCCCGCTAATATCTCATAGTGGTCAACTTTTAGTGCCATTTAGTAAAATAATGTGACTTTTTTTAAAAAATAATATAATGTCAATTCCTAACAAAAGGCTAAAATTATATGACTTTTACAAATTTAAAAATAATGTTAAGAACCAGAAATTTATTTAAATGTTATAAAAAAATAAAAATTGCGCAAAAACATAAATAAAAGATACCGTATCTTATAAATTTGTTCCACAACTTTTATCGTCAAAAAGCTTTACTATGAAGTAATAAAATATAAAACTTCATTCAATTTCAAAATAATAAAAAAAAAATTATAGCCATTTGTAGGTATACTTAATTATGATTGCCCTCGATTGACAGTTACCTATCATTCACTCGATTACAATTTATAAACCTCCGCGGGAATTTTTGCATCCCTTATTGACAATTTCTTTAAGAGAAGGTTTTAGATTCACAACTTGGCTGTCCATATAAAATTATTTTTTGGGTAATGACAAGTTTATAACTTTTTATTTTTTTTTGTCAACGACAAGTTTAAAACTACAGGATGGGCTGGGCTGAGTCCACAATACTTGCCCACTAAATTTAGTTCGTAAGAGTTTCACATTGCTGAGTACGATTAATCACGAAAATGCTATGATAGCATCATAATAATGGATTATGATACTACACCCCCATCCAGGTCCAGATCCCGAATTCAGGATCTAAACGAGTTGAACAAAGTCAAATACACTACTTTAGAATGGATTCAAGAAAATACTTCCCAGTTTAATTAATTTAATTTAAAGTTTTAATTTGTCTTATTTAAAATATATCCATTCTCTAAATATTAATTCTTTGATTTATTCTTACAGTTATTATCCTAGCTTTTTTGTAAACATATGTATATTATAAACAAGTACAAATATAAATAAAATATAATTAATGATAACTTAAGAATGGAAGATGAGATTTTCGTTAAATGATAGAGAAGATATTGTTTTTACATGAAAGTAATGGTTAATCATTGAAAATATTCTTAAGAAGTTAGAATTAGTTTGCGTGATAAATAATAAAATTACAATTAGTTTTTTTATGTAATACATGCATAATTTAACTTAAATTTTAGAGTTATTTAAAATAAATGAATTTAATAGAATATTTAATTAGTTAAACTATAATAATTCTGCTCAATTATCCTCTCAGGAATGAGTTACAACAACATGATAAATCAGAGAGAGATTTCAATTTTTGTTTCATCAATAACACATCTAAGTTAAGCCGGATTAATGGTGTATTCTCCGATAATTTTAGTGGAATGAATACCACTGGTATTTTAAAAAAAGCAAGTTTGATGTATTTTATTTGATTTTTACACTATGACTTAATTAGATGCCACGTTAAGGTTTGAAGGTTAAAATTTCTCAATAACATGACATGAATGTGGAACAAAAATAAAACAATAAAAACGTTAAGTAATGAGATGAGAAGCAGCCAATAAGCTACGGGTGATTGATTAAACATACAGATGGACATATTGTTGTTTTCTTGTACTGAAACTGAACAATTCACAGCTCACGCTGAGATGTTAGAGAGAGAGAGAGAGAGTGAAAGAATGTGATGAAAGATTATGAATTAAAAAATTGGAAAGTAGAGGCACGACAGATGAGATAATAATGTTGCTGCGTGCAATGACCACCTTCTGTTATTATTTGCCAACTAAGCTCCTCTCAGACTCAGACCCATCCTTTTGAACCATTGATCTCTGTTAGGAGTGATGGGAAAATGGGTGGAAGATGTGGGCAGGAACACCCATTGTCTCCGTTCGGTGGAGGTGGTAGACAGGGTACATTGGGTACACATGCCCGTTCATGTAGCCTCCACCGCTTCCGTAGTTCAGCTTCTGCACGCCCCAATTCACAATTCCAATCAATTTCATTCCCATTGTTTATTATTTGCAATTGCAATATGTATACTAAGTTAAGTTCGCACCTGATTGTAATTGTAATTTATGTCCGCCGCAATGTACATGGGGGCGTACCTGAATATAATCAAAATAAGTCTTAAATATACTGAAATTTTGATAAAATAATGTAAGATGACAAGCGTATAGAGATCGCGTTACATATTCATTCGTAAAAGAATTTAACCTTTGCACTAATGGAAATGAAAAAAAGAATACCCGTAAAAGGGAAGAGGTTGATGATGGAATGGAGAGGCAGGTGGAGGTGGAGGTGGAGGTGGAGGGGGAGGAGTTGGTGCGGGATAGTACCAGTGGACGGGATTGGCATTCATGGTTCCTCCAAGGACTGCAGTGAAGAAAGCTACATTACAATTTACAGATAGGAATAGCATATGGGTAAATGTATAGTGTACCTTGTTGTGTGTGAGACTGGGGAAGAGTAGGAGGTGAAGACCTTGGACGGCGTGCACCCAGAGATGCCAGATTGCAGTTGGCTCTGCGGCCGTTGATCATCAGAGTTGGGTCCTCGCAGGCCTTCTTCGCGGCCTCAGCTTCCTTGAAGGTTACCTTTATTTTTTTCAGAACATGAATGAATTAATTAGCACTACTCAATCAATGAATAAGTAATAATGGTACGACTTACAAAGCCGTAGCCTTTGGATCTGCCGGTGAGCTTATCGGAAATGATGACGGCTTCAAGGATCTCACCGAACTTTTCAAAGTGCTGTCTCAGTGTCTCTTTTGGAGTCTCCCAAGCTAACCCTCCCACAAACACTTTGGTCATGCTTGTATCCCCGAACAGTCCAACGTTGTTTTTGTTCATCATCTTTCTCTTCTCTTTTCCAATCTCTGAAAACTTCCACTCCACTAGGTCACTTCTTCTTCTTATACTTGGCTCCACGTTATCTTCCATTTTCGACACACACAAGCATTTTTTTTAAACATGGCAAAAGGGTGAGTGCAAATTATTAAAATAATAATAATTGGGAAAGGACTACAAAACCTCACAGAACAGATAAGCAGACAGATAGACTATGATTAAGCATTAGCCGTCATCAACGTGATCACGCACCCAATAGGCAGTAGGCAATAGCATTGGTCTCTGAATCTTGGTTTGTAAGATAAAATATAGGAAGGTTTAATATCTATCAATTACCGGGCAGAACAGAAGAGCCAGCTGTTAAAACGCCCCCAGTTTCGGCCCTACCTTGTTTATGCTCTAAAATCAAATGTAGGTGTTCACGTGTCCACGCAGATTCAGCCACATTCACTGCGAGAAATGGCACTTCCGGCCTCATATCTGCATTTTTTTTTAAATATTTTTACTCATTCTTGTATTTGTCTGTACAGTAACTTTGATTTCTACGTACTTTTTTTTAATATCCGCATCTATTATAAAAAAAATTATGTTTATATAATTAATATAATAATACAAAAATTTAATATATAATTATTAATAAAGTTTAAATATAAATAAAAAATAAATATTTAAAAATTAAAAATATTAAATGTATACTAATACAACATCTTTATAAACTAAAGTTCTTCAAAATTATAAGTAGTATTAAACACACATGTAATTTACTGACGATGACTAATTTGTGTGGGATTCAATTGAAAAATAATGATACTAAATTACACGATGATGAGATGAATCTATATGATGATTAGCCTCTCATTTGTGATCTGCATACTGGATGGTTTCTTGTGGCACTTTCAATTACTAGGTCTATGACAATTCATGATTTGTACAATAGGTTTGAATGACGTAAATGTTAAATACTAAACAAAAATAGTAGGGATACGTAATATTTTTTTTTTAATTTTTAAATTTAAAATTAAAAGAAAATTAATAAATTTTATTGAAATAATATAATGTAATATATATATATATAGATACTGAAATTTTAACTTGCATGAAAATATTTTGTCAAAAATAAAAAATTATTTAAAAAGTAAAAGAAAATTTAATTAAAAGATAAATTATCACAATACAATATTGTATTAAAAAAATATACGTTTATATCAAAAAAATTATATTTTTCTATCAAGAAAAAAATTATTTAACAGTTAAATTACAATAAAAATATATAACAAACTCAATAGAATAAATAAAAATAAAAATTTAATAATATTTTTATATTTTATATCTTTTTAAAAAAATTTAATCATAAATAAATCATAAAAATAATATTATTAAGATTTAATTTAATATATTATAGTTATGTTTGTAACATACATGTTTCATAGAAAAATATTATTTTAAATTAAAATATAAAAAATAGAATTTAAATAATATTAATAAATAATAAACTTACTATAACAGTATAATTGTAAAATTTATAATATATTTATTATTTATCATTCATTTTATAATTTAAATATTTATGTAATTTTATTTAAAGAAAATATTTATGTAAAAAATATTTTATATGTGTGTCATATATAAATCAATTTAAAAAATATTAATCTCATATCAATTATGTAATAATTAAATTATATTAACCTAGTTAAATAATATAAAATATTAAATAAATTTTTCTATTAAAAATATAAAAATAATAATTTTTATAATTTACTTTACTAGTAAATATATTTTTATGTTAATCTTATAAAATAACTATTTATGTTATGTAAATAGTTTTTTTCTATCAAATAGATATATTTATGTATGCATTCTTTAATTTTGAGTAATGTAAATATTTATATTAAATTTCTCAACCTTTTATTTTATAATAAAAAAATTTGAAAACAAATAATTATAAATTAAAAAATATTACTTCAAATAAAAAATTTACCCATTAAAAAAAAATAATTATATCCTATAAAAAAATGAGTAAAAAACATAAAGCATGAAATTATATAAATAAACAGTGAAATATTTATTTTGACCAAAATTTTACAAAAGTATTTAAAAAATCTTTCAAAAAAACTAAAAATGAATTGAGTTTTTATTTCTTTGAATTCCTAGTTGCTCTATTCTATGATTTTTTCCTGTGTAAATCATAAAAAAAGTTAATTATTTGTTATAAAATAACATGTATAGATTAAAATAAATATTAATATTTGAAAAGAGAAAGTAGAACAATATTTCTAATTATTGTGATGTATTTTGCAAAGAGATTTTCCTTTTATGCAATGCATATTAGTATTATATTTTAAAATCAAATATTGATATCTACTTATTGACTTTCTTTTATATTTATGTAAGAAAGTTTTGTTATTAAATAATTATATTGAAAATATAAAAAATATGGAAGTCTACGATACTAATAGAGTATGTTAGTAGTGTTGTATAAATAGAAAATTATTTATTATAAATACACATTTTACAAAAAAAAAAATACAATAAAAAAAAGAAAAATAAAACCTAACTTTATTGAAGATGAATTGATGATTAATATTTGTTGCCACTAAATAATAAAAAAATATACATAATAAATCAATATCATATACAATTATTTATAAAAAAAAAATATACTTATATAACTTCATATAAATAGTATAATTAATATATATATATATATATATATATATATATATATTTATGAATATGAAACGGGGTAAGTATTTAAGTATTCATAGCTTTACTTATTTCTATTAAAATTTATAGATATTTTTTAGACACACGTCTTTACTCATTTAACGGATAAATATTATATTTATAAGTAAATACTTATCAAATAATGTACTTTATAATATTTGTTCGCTAACACGAAAACACTTAATATTTAGGTTAGTTAGTAGAGAGATTTCTTCGTTAAAATATGTGCTAACATTTAGGAAAGGTCATTTGTGCACCAAAACCTACCTTTTTATTTACTTGTTATACGGTCAAAAGTGGTTACCACGTTCAAACGTGCAAAAATTTAAAAAACGTAGGTGGATGATACAGTATACTACACTAGTACTCTAATCTCACTCCTTGTTTATATGGTCTTTGTTCCTTATTCATATATGACCCATACACTAACAATTTGTTTATTAAAAAATACTAACAATATATTATTTATAACGACTTTTTGATATTAGATAAAATTTATTGAAAAATATAAAAATTATATGTCTTTTACTCTTTTTTATTTTAAATTAATATTTTTTTCATACTTTATTAGTTTTATATAAATTTTACTCAATAATAAAAAATGTGTTACCAAGAGTGTTGATAGTATTATTTAACCTCAAAATCACAGGTGTTTATCTTCTAAACTTTATTTTGGGTCAATATCCTCAATCCTTTTTGTTGGCCCATATATGACTTACTTTATAATTGATAGGGCCAGTATTCTACTGGGCCTCAGTTTGCTTGCTTTAAAGCGGTATATGTCTTTGTATCTGAAAAGATGATTTGTGAATACCACAATGCGGTAGTAGTAATTTATTTTTGTAATTTTGAAAATAACTATATCCCCTTAACTTTAGTGAAATTATAAATAGTTATCGTAAAATTTAAATTTATCAATTGAAACCTCTACTTACGACTTTCTTAAATGCCGTGTCTTTTATTTCATTTTTTCACCAATAGAATAGAATTTTATTGATTTCGCCACTAACACAACCATTTAAGCATGCATTAGCTTACTATTTGTTTAAGTGACGAGATGTGATTATATCGATAAATTAAATTCCATAAGTACATTTTACTTCCATCGCAAAAGACGTGACAACAAAAAAAAAAACCCTGTTATATTTTTAGAGGTTATAAAATTAGAAATTGTTTGTGTTTTCGTCTAAAAACTTAATTTAATTTCATAGATTTAATCTTTATTATCACCATTATTTCAAGGAGCGCTTAAAAATACATTTTTTAATTTTAATTATACTTTATTAATAATTGCCAAAATACGCCCAAAACATTTTGGAGATGAATGACTTGGAAGGCAAATGCCATTCAATAGGACTTATGTTCACAAAATTGATATTTATTTGTACATTTTTTCCATTCGTTTCTCGAAAATTCTTATCCAAGTAAAACCAAATTTCTTTCTACCGTTGAATCAACGAGGTATTGACATATTAATAACTTAGTATACGAAGTTGACTGCACAGGCTTTATGTAAGAAATTCGATTTTGATTTTGATTCCCTAGGAAAATAAAATCTAAAATCTTTCAGTTCAAAGTGAACTTGGATGGAGTGAGATATCTTCCTAGAATACAAAGGACGGAAATTATGCATGCAACCCAAGATGATAACGATTCGCAGTTTATTGAAAGTGAATGTAAAAGAATCACTCTCACATTTTTCATTTATCTGTCATAAAAAAATCTGTAAGCATGTGTTTTGGAACGATCTCGAGGCCTTCCTATTCCTATATATATATATATATTAGAAACAGTGAGAACTCAAAGTCCATTCCAACGAATGAAGTTCCGTACTACTTGAATTCTACTCTATAGTTGCAGACTATTTGGCAGCTTCTGACACACTCCTGGAAGTACACTGAATGGAGATGCATGCTATCAAAGATTAAGAATCCAAGTCTTGTGATAGACGAAAGGCATGTTAGTCCTTATTTTCTCCTCGTATTCAGCAGCTAGTGGGAGGGCACCAAAGACAGCTTGGATTTTTCGCCATCAAAAAGGATTTGTACTCTGTGTAATTTTATGAAGTAAAGGGCAAAATGGTGAAGCTGATGAAAAGATTAATAGAATTAATTAGTTTAAGAAGGTAATGTGACTTGATTAAATAATGTCAAATAAAATAGATTAGATGCCGTTGAAAAAACAAATGAGGGGCTCAAAGATATAGGAACTTCCCTACGTTCAGGGGTACAAGTATGCATGTAGAAATGGAACCATATCTTCTACATCATGATCACATTTGCCATCTGCATTTGACCCATCACAAACTAATGCTAAATTAGAAAGAAGATAATCTAGATCCCAGCACCAAATCAAATATATCTATTCAAGGTAAAATTTGGCATCCAAAAAAGATATTACTCAATATTATGCTTAGAACCCAAACTTTTGGAAAGTCATCAAAAGCTAGAAGCCAGTCATCAAACCTCCATCAAAAGTTCAAAACAGAAGAATATAGTTTGACTAGTTATCAACGAGTCTAGGTAGGTTGCATCTATTGATTTGCGTATCCTTCACCTTCTCTTTCTACATGTAAATCTCACGTTCATGACAAGGCAACAAGTTCCAGCCATAACTAACAACTTATATTAATTCAACCAAGTACCATATATAAGAAGAGCAATTACTTATAAGAAATTGTGGCTTTGCAGAAGGAAAGATGAAATGGGGTCACAAATCCATCTCACAGATGAACATATTCCATCTTCCAACTAATCAAGATTCAACCGGAAGATATTGGGTTTAAAAATGAGATAGTATCTTTGGGATAAGAATAATTACTAGTATGGTTCCGAATAGATTAAGGTCGTGACATATTTGATATTAACAAACTGTCATTAATAGATAAATTTCTAAGCAAACAGCTTACAGCTGGCCACATTAGGCTGAATAATTTGAAGTAAAAAAGAAGTTGTTGAGACATGGTAGAATCCAACCAAACCTCCAATCGACCTCAGCTTGCCGGGTCCGTGTTCCCATGCTTTGTCTGGATTATAGCAGTGCCCCTCTTTTCATGCCCACCTTTGCCACTTTTCTAATAAACCTTGCTCGTTTTTGTACGCCATACATTGGTAACACAAGCAAGAGCACTATTTTATTGCATTAAGAAAACCACGTTCATTCCCCCTCCCTACATTGAACGCTGCAAATCCTTGAGGCCTCAGTTTTCGAGCCTTCCCACGTTCACTTCCTTTCTACTCCATTCAGTCAACCTTTGCCTTCCCTTCCCAATCCCATGTATGCATATATATATTAGTCCCTCTGCCCCCACCTACTCCCTCAAGCTCAGATGCGAGCTTTTTTTTTGGTGTGAAGAACACTAAATATAAGCAATTCCAAGACATGGCTGAGGTTCAAGAACACTGCAAGCAAGGAGCTAAGGTCCCTCCAAAGAGAAAGGGATATGGCTTTAGCAATAAGTGTGCTTCTTTGGTTAAAGAGCAACGTGCTCGTCTCTACATCCTGCGCCGCTGTGCCACCATGCTTCTCTGTTGGTATATCCAAGGAGATGACTGAAACCCAACCCCTTTTCATTTCATCTTCTTTTCCTCTTCTTTTCATATATCATATATTTATTATATTCACATATATGTATCTCTTCCCCCTTTTCTTTCCTCTTTAAATGAAGGAAGCTCCTTCCTGCGCCTGCTTGTTCAGTTGGGTTATATGGCCTTCACTGTGGCACCGCCACCTTAATCTCCTTCTCTGTTTTTCTCTTTTTGACCCTTTTGGACACACTCCACTGGGTTTCTATGGGGACGGGAGTTTTATGGACACCCTCAGTGCTGCTTTTTCCACAATCTGGGCATCAATCTTCAACACTACGGAGCTTGTGAACAATAATTCACTGAATGCTTTCAGTTATTGCTAGAATAATTAATTGGAATTAGTCTTTCATATGGACAACAATACTATGAGTATTTTCTACCTTACCGCTCTTTTCTCCCAAAACCTGTTTTTTACTTGTACTATGTGACGCCTTTTCTCTTTGACAATTGGCATTATAGCTTCAGAACTAGGACTCGGTCCCTAGGAAAATAAAGGGAAGCTTAAATGTTGTATGTTATGGCAAACCAGTTGTAAACTTTTAGTCAATAATCATAAAGTTGCTTCATCATACTGTTTGAGCATGTTGTTCACGTGTGTGTGAGGAAGGATATATTTGGGGGGAACGGGAAACTCACTTCATAGCCAACATGCTGTGCTTTCACAGGCTAGAATTCAAATTATGCATTGCTGGAATTTCACTTGTGCATACACAAAAACGTGGAGCAAGAAAATTCTTTGATTACATAATAAAATGATTTCGAGATCAAGAAAGTGTTGATTTAACTATATTATCTGGAAGTATAATGGAATGATTGACCAATAGTTGATTTGACAACACATGTTTATTGGCCCTTGCTAGTCCGGAATTTCATGATACTACGTAGCTTTCCTTAAGCGAGCATATGTGTTGACCGACCCTGTTGTTTGTTTGTTTGGCACTGTAACACAAGATCTTAGTGCTGTGACTACTGAACCAAACATGAGAAAGTGGTCATAGGCAAGTCTTGCAGATGTCATGTCAAACTGTATACGTAAACATAATTGGTCAATGAAATCCTCTTTTGCTCCCGTAAATTCACCAAAAAATTTCATTTTTATCGTTTTGCCTTTGTAGTACCGTGTCAAATATACCAATAGCCATGCACAATCCAGCCAAAAAGAAAAAGTACTAAACTGTTTTTAGGATTTAAAACTCTAGACGTTACATGCACAAACTTGTCGTATTTGATACATACAATGCAAGGAGCTTTACCCGTAAATAATTAAAGATCCATCCATACCTTAATTTTTCTTTTTGTGAAGTTGCTTAATATCGATGAGGTTACGTAAATTTAGATTTTTTTGTTGTTATTAAATACTATGCATCATTGAACTTTTTGGAAAAATATGAACAAACTTTAAAAAATCATACTATTTGAACGTGATATGTGTGATTCTAAAAATAAATAAATAGGCTAATGGTATTTAAACATCATATTTTCAATAAACAGTTTTACATTAATGAGTGAGATAGGAAGATTTTATTGTAAGCATTGGAAAAAATGGTAAGTCAACAGTTTTGCATTTTTTTTTTAACCCCATTCACTCGTTGGTAAGAAATTATTAAAAATAATTAGGGATAGCGTAATGATTATTTTAAGGAATATAAGTTAAATTAAAATATTTAAAATTATAAACGAATTAATTTAAAGTACAGGCAGTAAAGATTTAATATAAAAAATTAACTTAAAAATTAAAATAATTATTTGAGAAAGTTTAAGTTTAGCAAACATAATGTAAAAGAAAATTTTAAATAATGATTTAGTTTAAAAGGGAAAAGAAATTCATTTAGGTTATTTTTAAAAGGCTGAAATATAGCCTGTGTTTGCGGTGCTCAAGTGCGGTATGCTGGTAGTGGTAGGGTTCCACATCTACTGAATGTGGTCGGTGTAATTACACGACAGTTCAGTTCTTCTCCTCCACTCTGCTTTTGTTTTTAATCTTTGATGTATAATACGAAATGCAGCACAGGATTCCATTTGTTGCATAAGGTCTCTATATTTGATTGTGGATTAATTTGATATAATTGTTTTTTGTTTCAAATTATATCCACTGGCGCTACCGACAATGGAACTGTTTGAGGAGCAACACTTGTACTCATCGGTCAAAAAAGATAGATATTCATCTCGTACCGTATAGTCAACAAGTAATCATAGCATGTTCAATTAACTTCCACTGTGATTTTCTGTTCAATCGTACTCTTGCATCCTCAAAAATATTTCCTCAGACATTCTTTTTTAAAAAGAAAATATATCGAATTGTCGTTTTGGTTCATCTTTTAGTTGTTTTGTAAATGATGCAAGTAACCATATATTGTGAAATCAGAAGGTTCAATGGTTCACATAACGTAGTTTGGTTGCTTCGCACAATTGACTCTTCCCTTCAGATGGCAGATTCGGGGAAAAAGAGGGAAAGAAAATAAGGAAAAAAACTAATTGATGGTTTGAAATTGAAAGAACATAGGCCGGAACGCACAGATATGAGTGCATAAAACCAATACCATACACGTATATTAGTGGAGATTGCAGAAATATTGCAGGAAAGTGAAGGCGAAGGGTGCAAACACTGTCGTTTGTTTTAATCACCAATTTCATTGCTGATTTTATTATGTCTTGAGAATTCCTTCCATATCTTGATAGCAAATTTCTGTGGCATTTCATTTAGGAATAAAAGTAACCCTATGCAATGTGAAATTTGCTTCGGTTTATATTCTCGCTAGTTACTAGCATGTAAACGGACCTTTCTGCTGCACAAGAGCATGGAATACTTTACACCATTTATCACTCAGTTCAATTACTCTTGATTATGCTGTGTCAAGTGTCAAAGATATAATTTGTCCAAAAGAATCAAACAAATGCTCTTTTCCTGGATGGCCTGGAACATAAATTTAAATTGGCATGGTTTTTGTCATCTACTGAAACTACAATATTCTGTTAAATAAAGAGGGTCTAACATTTAATAAAGTGAATGATAACAAACTAAATTCAGTAAATCGCAGCACTGGAACATTAAGTTGAAAAGAAGAAATAGAATGATTTAAGCCGCATGACAAAAGACTTGAGTTGTTCGGGATGCTGTATTCGTCGGAGAGAATTAAGAGAAACAGTTGTTGCATGAAGTTGTAGTTTCTGCATAAGCAATGATGCTAATTCATAGAAAAGAAGATGATCACATGAAATCATTATTAAAATCTTGCTACTAACTCTAAATCTGAAAGGGAGAGTCATCATTTACAGTGGTAAATTATTCTGTATAGATTGAAATGCAAAATTTTTTGCACAAGTATACATATCTATTGTCAATATTTGTCAAGAACAAACATTTATATGTAGTCTTTATTCATTTGCAGGTTGGATGATCCTACGTTCTGCAGCCATTCAACAACTTCTCTGATGCTTGGTCTCTTGAAAGGATTCTGGCTGACACACATGCAGGCTACATCAAGTACCTGCAGCATCTGTTCTTCAAAACCTTGCCCTCTCAGAAGAGGATCAAATACTTGATCTTGTTTTCCTTCACTCCTCATATGTTGAACCCAGACAACCAACTCTCTTGACATTTTTGGCTTGCTTACATCGACTGGCCTCCTCCCAGTAAGCAGCTCAAGCATGACAACCCCAAAGCTGTAGATATCTCCTCTCAGAGTTGCCACCCATGCTTGTCCATACTCTGGGGGAATGTAACCTAATGTACCTACTAGTTCAGTTGTAACATGAGTATGATAAGGAAGAATCAATCGGGCCAATCCAAAATCAGCAACATGTGCTTCAAACTTATCATCAAGAAGTATATTACTTGACTTTATATCACGATGCACTATATGTGGTTCGCATATCTGATGCATGTAAGCCAGTCCACAGCTAGCACCTTGTGCAATCTTCAGTCGAGTAGGCCAATCAAGTTGAGATGGACCATCAGCCTTTTCATGCAACCAGTAATCCAGGCTTCCATTTTCCATGTAAGTATATATCAGAAGTCGAAAGCCCTCATGCACACAATAGCCTTGCAATGCAACCAGATTGTCATGCTGTGCTGTCGACAAAGCCTCTACCTCTGCTTTAAATTCCCTTTCCATTAGACCCAAATCTCCGGAAAGTTTCTTGATAGCTAGAGTAGTTCCATTTGGTAATGTTGCTTTATAAACCAAACCAAAACCCCCACATCCTATTATGTTTGCCTGACTGAAATTTTCTGTGGCTTTTAATATTTCCAATATGGTAAGATCCTTGATTTCATTTGTTTTATTAGGGAACAATACCACTAGGCTAGCCTCCTTGTCAACCTCAGGATGAACCCCACTGTTAGAGTTGCCAGGAATTGATTCTAGTTCAATCTTGTCGGTGTCTCCTCCTGGATTGATCCTCCTCTTGGATATTATCCACACTATCAACACCGAAATGAAAGAAACAGTGCCAAAACAGGCTGCAATGACAAATCCAACTATCAATTTTTTGTTTGAGCGATGACCACCTGCAATAGTACCTTGCTGAGGAAGACAGGAGCGCTGAACAGCTGAACCACACAACTGTGGGTTTCCTTCAAAGCTTGAAGGAGGAAAAGTATCAAATTGATTACCAGTTGGTATCGGTCCTTGAAGATCATTGAATGCTACACTGAAAACAGACAAAAAATGCAAGCTTTTGAGTGAAGCAGGAATTTCACCAGATAGTTGGTTTCCAGCTAGATATAGCTTCTCTAAGTTAATCAAGTTGGAAATTTCGTCTGGAATAATGCCAGAGAATTGGTTGTAACTAAGGTCCAGCTGATGAAGGACTTTCAGTTGGCCAATTTCTTTGGGAATACTGCCATTTAGGCTATTGTTTCCCAGATATATTGCTGGTGGTAGGTTAGAAATCTGATTATATTGCATCTGAGAAACATTGTTGGCATTAGCAAAGAGGGGTAACTCCAGGTAAGTCCTTTCTACACCATCATATGTTCGTTGTGATGTCAGTGCTGGAAGCCTTGTGAACTCTGTTGGAAATATTCCTGTGAGGTGGTTAAAAGACAAGTCTATGTAGAAAAGTTCAGGAAGTGTGTACAACCAAGTAGGAATTGAACCGGAAATTTGATTATAGGACAAATCCAAAACCTCAAGCTTCTTCAGATTAACGAGCCAGTGTGGTATTTGGCCCGTGAAGTTACAACCACCCAAGCCAAGAACTTGGATCTTTTGGAATCCATCTGGGTGTGTGATGTTTACATCATCAGGCATCATTTCATTGAAAAAATTCTGGGAGAGCATAAGGGTACTAAGGTTCTTGAGCCCCATGAGTAGCGTGAGAGCCCCAGTGACATTACTCAGGTTGTTGGTAGAAACTGATAGGAAAGCCAGAGACTGAAGTCTAAGTATGTCAGGTGAGATCTGTCCCTCAATCTGATTAGATGCTAACCTTACTGCTTTAAGTGATTTACAGGCATAAAGTGTTGGTGGCAAAATACCCGTAAAACTATTGTTGCCAAGGTCAAGTGTTGTGAGACTCTGGAGTCTGGAGAAATTCAATGCTGAGAGCTGTCCCTCCAAGGAGTTGAGCCTTACATCCAACATGACAAGATTGGTACAGTTCATTAGAGATGGGGGCAGAGTACCAGTTAGATTGTTGGCATGAAGAAGTAACCTTTCCAATTTGGAGAGCTTCCCAATATCCTGGGGAATGGGGCCCGTGAAATTATTGGAGTAGAGCTCCAACAGTGTGAGGTTGGTAAGGTTAACAATTCCCTCACCAATGGTTCCACTGAGTTTATTGAGGGGCAAAGAGATTTCGGTGAGAGCAACAGCATTAAAAATATCAGCAGGAAGAGGCCCAGATAGTAGATTGGAACCTGCTCGAAATTTCTCCAGTTTTGAACATGCTCCGAGTCCAGGCTGAATCATGCCATCAAAATGGTTGGAGGAATAATCCATGAATCTGATAGAGGAGGAGTTATTGTGGTTACTGCATAGGAGAGAAGTGGGAATTTGACCCGTGAAGCTATTGTTACTAACATTAAACGATGTCAAAGTCCCTCCCGTTAGCTGCTGAAGAAGAGAAGGTGGGAGTGTTCCGTGGAATAAATTACTAGACAAATCGAGCTCCACGATAGTATTGCTACTGATATCAGCAACAAAGGGTGGCAATTCACCGGAGAGACGATTGTAGCTCAAATCAAGAATCTGCAGGTGATTAAGAAGAGAGAAAAATCGGTCTGGGAGATTACCAGATAAGCTGTTATGGGAGAGATTGAGCTGAGAGAGAGCAGTGAGGTTTGTGAGAGATGGGAAGATGAAGCCACTGAGGGCTCTGGATGGTAGCAATAGATGGATGACTCTGAGATCCCCATCACAAGCAATGCCTTCCCACGTGCAGCAATCAACAGAAGCAGACCAATTGAGAGGAGAAGGCGTGGATATGTTCGCGGAGAAGGCCAATAGCGAGTCTCTGTCTTGTTGGTTACACGAGGAGGCTTCAACAAGAACAAGGAGCCATGACAGAAGCAACAGTGTTGTGACAAGGACCATGTACATGGAAGATAATGATGGGATTAGACTTGTTGGTAATTGTCTGGAACTGGGAGTTCCCCGTACGGATCCCCAGAAGGGAAAAATGGAGTCTTTAGGATCCATGAAGGTTCAATGAGAAGAATGTTGAGGAAGAAGAATAGAGATTGGGGGAATATGGTTTTGGGTGTTGGGGATTGCATAGCAGCGACCAGCCATTGACCATGTCCCAGCAAAGTGAAGGTAAGAAGCGAGGAAGTGGCGTGACGTTGACAACTGGGGATATATAAAAGGACAAGTATGCTATTCCTATTGTTATTGCTATTCCTTTCCATTAAAAATAATTTCTATTCAGCGTTTACTTTTGTGTTGTGAGGGGCGGCCGGTAGTGCCTCAGTGGAATTTGTCTATGATCATCATCATAATTGACAAGTAATGCAATACATAACGTGTGCAAGTGGAACAGATAATCATAATAAACTCGTCAAACAAAGATCTATTGCTGTCCCATGAGATGAGATCAGGGGATATTCTTTCTCAATATGCATTTTCTAAAATTGGGCCTCCCACTTGCATTTCGCTCTCCTCTTTTCTATCAACTAAGGACCTTTATCGCTCATTTTATCTTTAAAACCATCAAATTTAATTAAATATGAGAAAAAATTATTTTAAAATGATGGATTTCTGTTTAGACCTTTCAATTTCCGTTGTATGTGTGTGAATTCATGTCAGTTTCACATCTGTGCGGCTGTGATCGTGTTTCAAAGTTAATATATTATTTTTAAAAAGCAAATTCCACTAATCCATGTCACTTACAAAGTACGATGGATAGTGTCTCCTTTCATTTCAAGCACGAAACTTCCCTCAGACAACCCCCTCCATAAAAAAAGAGTAAATGGTTAAAGTTTAAATATGTTTAATTAAACTTATATGTCATAATATGTACAATACAAGGTTATCTGTATTTATAGGTATGGAAATTATATAACCCAAAAAATAATATTATGTAAAACACTTTGACTTTCTAATTCATTGTGCGAATAACATTTTGTTTTTGGATTGCAAACTGTAATTGTCCTGTTCCAACAAATTGAAATTTTGACATTTAACATTCAGAAGTTTGAAGACATCGGCTTGAATGCCTGAGAGAGTATGTTTGAACAAGGAATGGAATAGAGAAAAAAAATTTTATATATATATATATATATATATATATATATATATATATATTGAATGAATAAGAATAAGAATAAGAAGGAAAAAATTAAATAAAAATTATTCTTCTTATTTAGATGAATAAAAAAAGTAAAAACTATAAATAAATTATATTTAAGACTTGTTCATAACAAATATTAAAAAAATTAAAATAATATATTTATTTTTACTCATTTGAATGGATGAAAGAAAAAGTAAAAAGAAACAAGTATATTATATTCATAATGTATTAAATTTTTTAAAAAATGAATTCAACCCAAAAAAATTATAATTTTTTATAAGCATAAAATTATTTATTTCTTTTGTATATTTTTTTTTATAAAAGAAATTATTTTACTCTTAAATAAACTAAAATAAAAAAAAAAGTTAGTTGATTTCCTTCTTCTAAAATATCATATAAATAATTCTTCTCCGAACATCAATTACATCAATAAAAATATTTTTTTAATTAGGGAGGTTAAGGTTATGTTTAGTATAACAAGTTATGTGAACTTTTAATTTGAACCTTAAATCAGTTAAAAGTTGTGAAATTGTAATTAAAAACTTATAACTGTATAAGTGGATTATAAATTTAAAATTATTTTAACAAATTAGTTGTTCAACTAGCTCGTTTGTGTTAAATAACTTAGAAAGATATATAATATTATATTAATATAATATTAAAATTAATTATTATTTATTTTATTTATTTACAATCAATTAATTAACTAAGTATATAGAAAAATAAAAGTTTTCTTCACATATATTTAAACATAAATATTTTAAGCCATGTTTTTTAAATTTTAAATACATTTGAGAGAGAGGGAGCAAATAAAAAGATAGAGAATAAAAGACAATAAGACGGTATATACTTTAAGTTTTAATTGTATAATAAATCAGCTATTTTTTTTAATAAAAAGTAAAAATGTAATAGAAATATTGGTAATTAATTTTTAAAGGTATTTAATATGTTACCTGGAAACTTGAGATAATGTATATTCTTTATAAATTAATAATTATAATTTTTTAATATCTTAAAAATTAAATAATATTTATATATATTTTTAAATAAAATATTAACTTTATTGTCTATTATTTATTAATTTAAAATTAACGTGTTAATTATTTCACATGTGAAATGACATAAAATATTGTAGAACTTATTATTTTTAAAATTTAAATACACTCTTAATTATTGATTAAAATTTATTAAAAAAATAAAAATTAAGAAAAAAATATTAAGTTAGGAGTGAAAAAAGTATTTTATAATTTTTAATAAATTTTAATCAATAGTGTGTTAGATAGTGTAATATTTTGTTAGCATTACTCTTAATTAAATAATATTATTGTTTAATATTGTTAATTGAATATTCAGAAAAGTCAATTAAAAATTTTCTATAAGTTCTTTTACTCAAAATTTTTCTTATGTCAACTCTAATTATTGAACTACGTTAAAGAGTTTTATTGGTCCTCGTTTTACACAGTCAAACAATTGTATCTTTTAAATTGTGATTCAACGTCGATCACAGTTTTTTAAAAACAAAACTGTTGGTGGAATAATATAGAGTTTTCTTGGTGTCTCTTTCCCACGTATGATTTACTAATTAGATTACTAATTTTGTACACTATATATATATATTAGAATCTCCTTACATGGTATGCCCAGTATATCCAATCTGAATTTTTTATTTAATTTAAATTTAACGGGTTATAATTTATTATTTTACTAGCCGTTAAATTTAAGTTAAATAAAAGACTCATATTTAGTGTAAAAGTTTTTAAACTTACACTAGTATAAAAAATCATTCTCTTAAATATATATATATACACATGAATAATTTTAATTATTATATTTAATTATAAATAATTAAATTAAAATATCAAAACTTAATTATTGTTATTGTAAGATATTTAGTTATATAATATTTTAAAGTGACCATGTAGCTTTTTTAAAAAATTAATTGGCTAACTAATGAAAATTAATCTAAGTGACAAATAATTTGGTATCGTTTAAGCAAAATCTCAAAAAACTTCAGTCACCTTTAGATCAAACATAATGTCCTAAATAACATATGTTATTTGGTACGACTACGACTCGACAAACTTTTCAACTTCACTATTGCAATTTTATGACAATAGTTCATCCTTTTATATCTTCTAACTCTCAGGTAATTTTAGCTATCTTCATTTCACTTATGGTAGCTCTGTTCCACTCAAAGGCTCCTTCTGGACTTCGTGACTCTCTCGAAAGTCCAGAGAGTCACCAGTTATGCGCACATATATTTATACATGTGGGCATCCACTTGAATTAGTTTTCGTGCACGGACTCCCTCTTTTCCCTTCTTGGTTCACTCTCGTAATTCTTCTATGCCTTTTTTATTCAGTTAAAAATAATAGTTTTGTTTATCGTTTCCCTTCCCTTTAGCTTCTAATCGATCACAAATTTTTTTTAATAATAAACTCACTCATCATATCAAGTGTTAGACTTGAGTTTAAATAGGATAAAAAATATATATATAATTAATATATATATATATATATATATATTATATTATCTCTTATATTAAAAATGTCTTCTCATTATATATGTCTTTTATGTTTATAAATAACATATATAATCGAAGGTCATTTTTAATTTAAGATAAATCATAAATAATTTATTTTATTTAGTCTATTTTTATAAATGAATAATAATTTATTTAGTCTTGGGATTATTTTATTTAATTTCTTTTTATAAATTTTAGTAATCAATTTAGAAATTCTGATTAAGTAAATTAAATTTCAAAAATTTATATAATTTAAAAAATAAATTACTTTATCAATTAATTTTATTTTAATCATAAATGTATATATTTATAAATATTTAATTTATCTAAATTTTAACATGTACGAACATATGAACGTAATGTCAAGTGATTTGATTATAGATTTTATGAAATTTGTATCTTGAAAAGTTATTAAATAAAATAAATATTTAAATCTTAATCTTAAAATGAATATGTCATAAAAATATGTAGTATGTATCATATATAAATAATTTAACTAGATAATTATTTAATTGCGAAAGTAAATTCTGAGGTTTGAAAACTTGTTTTGACTTATTAGGAAGCCATTTTATATGCTTAAGGAAGAATACGTGCGGTGGAGGCTTTCAGATGAGAATCAACTTGTTATTATAAAACTGGGTATACTTTTCGATGTCCACGCACAATTTAAAACCCCATGTTGTTACGTTAATTTTTATATTAATTTTTACATTCAACATCGTTTAAGTATATCTATCTGTATGTACTTATACAACCTAACTATCAGATTATCTATCAATTTTCGTTTATTATAATTTATATGTATTGGGATTAGACGTGTATGTCCAAGATTTTACATTTCCTGTAATATACATAAGTTATAGTTGTTAAATGCGTTAGCATTAGAAGTATGTTTAAGATTTAATTTATTATGTAATTAATTATGATTTTTTATCATATTTATATTATTTTTATAAAATAGTTATATTTAATAAAAATCTTTGACTAACATTAAAAACTTGCTAACATAATAAAGATTATGATAAATGAGAAACATGTATCTTATAATCTAATTTAAATTATTTTTTATCATAATATTATTATGAATGTGATATTATTAATTTAGATAAATCTATGCATGTGATAGTATTCGTTTAATAAATATTAATAGATTTTATTTATTAAATTACATAAATAAATGATATATATATATATATATATTTATCGTTCAATTTACTCAATAAAAAAATTTAATAGTTAATATTACTTTTAAATTGTCAAAAGGAAATTCTTATAAAGACATCTGATAATTTTTTCTTTGATATGAGATTATTATAGTAATTAATAAGTTATTTATTATACTTTGATTTCAAATACCTAATGCCTTAAGGTGTTAGTTAAATGATTATTGAGTATAATTAAATTTTGTAAAATTAATAATGAATCAAAAAAGAATCTATTAACTCTTAGTAACGAATCTAGCTCTATGTAAAATAAAGAACTTGACCTAAGGCAATTGAACAAAAAAAAGTGAGTTTCTTATATCATTCTTTACCTATTAACTTGTTGGAGTTTGATAATAATACCATAGAATTAATTTAGAGCTATATAAATGAAGAAAAATACTACATTAATCAATCTTCCGTAATTTTTAAAAATAAAAAAATATTAATTTATATTATTTAAATAGTGTTGTAAAATGTCAATCTTGATTAGTAAATTAATATTATTAATTTATTATCAGTTTATTATTTATGCATCACACATTTACGAGTGTTTTAATTATTATAAAAAAATAATTTAATTATTTAATAATTAAATTAAAATTTTAATTATATCAAATAAATTATTTTAAGTAAAATATATTATATTATTTGCTAATACTGAAAATACAAATAATATAGTTGTTCTACTTGAAATAGAGTAATAACGAAATTTAATTTGTTAGCATCAAATTAAATATATTTCAAATATGAGCTTGTAAATTACATTGGTTTGGTATTTTAACTTGGTCTTATTAATAAGAAAGAGAAAAAACAAACTTGCTCTTACATTTTGGATGTAGCATAAAGTAAACAATGAACTTGTGCCTATATTTTGCTAAACTTGTGGAACACAGTTACAATCTTCTGTTATATAGGGAGCAAATTGTTGCACAAACAATATATAACATTCAACAAATCTTTTCTTCGCATTCATTGACATATTTTGTTGATAAATAATCAAAGAGTTGATAATGATACAAGTGAAGTTTTTACACTGTTGAAATAAACTTTTATGATTCAAGAGATCATCAATAAATACATGTTTAAAGTTTTCTTTAAAGTTAAAGTAACATGAACTGTTCACAAGTTGCAACTGGCATGGTCTGCGTCTACTCCCACCACCCCAACCCTTATCTTCATCATCATACCTATATTGCGCTGTCATAAAATTAACCTTCCTAAAGCTATAGGTTTCTAATTTAGCTTGATGAGTATGTGGGTTGTTATTTGTTTGATTTAATTGCAATGTGAAGGAAAGAAGAAATTGTTCAATTCAGGGAGGTTTTATGGTAAAGAAGAGGCATTGGTAGCAAAGCTTGGGATAGAGTTTGTAGGTAAAGGCAACGTGGAAGATATATATAGGATTGTTGACACCTGATGAGTATTAGTGAGGCCATTCATATTGGTTGAAACAAGGGTGATGAAAAGGGTTTTAATGGTGGTCTAAGGTTTTCTCTTGATGAAATGATAATATTGTGTCACTTTCGAAACAAGGATTATTTAAGATATGTTATAATGCCCATTAACAAAGGGGTTATTTAAAAATATTTTTGCTACTGATCACTTTATAGATTTCTTAAAATAAAAATTAAACAAAAATTAATATTAAATATAGAGACTTCAAAATATTCAAAACTAAAATAAATGAAAGAAAAAGAGGAAAATAGAATGTTACTAATAAGAGCTAATTGCAACTTTGCAACAAAATAAATCTTAATATATATTATTTATTTATTTGTTTGTTTGTTTATTACTCAACGAGTGAAAATTATTTATTATTTACAATCAAGTTTTTTGTTATATTACACGACTTTTTTAAATTTAAATAAATTTATAATAAAAATAAGTCAAAGAAGATAATATATATTTTTAGTATTAACCGTAGAAGTTTAATAAATCAAATATAAATAAATTAAAAAATAATATTTTTGAATACAAAAATTAAAATAAGACAAGTAATCTATGTTGATATGATGTAACAAAATTCAAAATTAAATTTAAAATAGGATTGATTATGATTGTAATAATCTTAAATTATTTTTTAAATATATTTAATTTGATAGAGTATATTAAAACATTTAAATTAAAAATAATGTTTTAAAAATATAAAATGGAGTTAAATATTGAGTATTAAAAAAGATATATAATTTAGCGGATGAATATAATCTTCTTAAAAAATATTTTAAAAAAAAATTTAGGCTGAGTTAGGTATCACAATCTGATGGGTTTGAATCACGTGCGGGTAGGGGAAGTCATGAAAAGAGTGGTCAAGGATGAGACATTATGGACTATTGCCTTAAATTTCTCATTTTAGACCTGTTGACCGATTACGAAGACTTTAACTCACATTTTAAATGTGAAAATTTCTACCAATTTTTGGGATGGCACATTCGTGTAACATCTGAAAAAGTTTGCAAATATTTTATATACTTTATTAAATTAATAATTATAAATATTTTAATATTTCAAAACTTAAAAAGCATTTATATCTTTTTAAAATTAATTATTAATGAAGATGATTATTTTTCATATGAAAAATATAAAATATTTTCTTAATTTTTAAGGTACTATAAAATTATCATGTTTAAATTTAATTAGAATATATCATTTAATTATTGTCACGTAAAATAATATTATTTATTTTTATAATAATTAATTTTAAAATATATTATTGTATATTTTAATTTATTAACAATGTGAATTTTTTTATATTAATAATACGTTAAAATTATTTTTTTATATAAAAAGGAAAGCATACATTTAAATAAATTTTGATAATGAGAATCTTGTACATATAAATTAAAGAATCACCATATATAAAATTAAATAAAAATTAATTAAAAAATATATTAATGATAATGATGTGTGTGTGTATATATATATATATAAGTATTACTCAATAACATAAACTTATTTATTAGTATTCTATCGTAAATAAATGATTAAGAGACTTGCTCTTCAATCTCATTGTTTTAATCATTATTTCTTTTGAATTTCTCTATTCATGTATAAGACTTGAATTTATGATAAAATAAATTACAATACTTGAATTTAATAAATTATTTAAGGAAATTAAGATCTATCTATTTATCGTAACAAGACAAAAAAAATCATATTTGCAAAAATATTTAAAAAAATATTAAATAAACACTAATAGGTCTTTAAAACCGCTTAAAAATCAATATTTAATATCTATTTAAATAAAAAGTAATTTAAAAATATGTTTAACTTAAAACAAGTTTAATTCAATACTTTAACAATGTGAAAAAAATAATACTATTTTATATTATATTATCTAATAAATTTATATGATATTCATTAAATAATATAAGTTTTAAATATAGATTGAATGTCTAAAAATATAAAAATTTAATTTAATTTCATAAATATTATTTTAAATTTTTTATTAATATAATTTTATAAAAAAATAATACACGATACTTAATTTTGGTAACTTAATATCCCTCTTCCTTTCATTGCCTATTACACCACTCATCAATATTCAATATGAAATCTTGGAATCAACTAACACCCGATAGCGATTGACAACATCACAAGAGTTCAATGAATATATCGATTCAAACCATCACTTTAATAATGACTTTTTTAATATGTAATGCACAATAATTATATATATAAAATAAATTTTATCAAAAACAATAAAAATGTATAAATAGTATTAAATATTATAATGTTTAATAAATAACTATTATTTATTATTTTTTGAAATATATTATAAAAATATTTTTTTAATTGACAATCACGTCTTAAAAAAAAAATAAAAACTGATAAAATTATATTATAAAATTAACTGAAAATAACAAAAGTTTAAGCTCAGGTTGTAAGAATAATCTATGTTTGTTTGAATGAGAGAAAATGAAATAAAAAAAATACTGATATATTTTATATTTTTTATTAAAGAGAAAAATGATCTGAAAGAATCTAAATTTTATTTCTTTTTTAATTTTAAAATTTTGAACTTCAAATATTTTCATAACTCTCCTTTTGTTTTTTCCATGGAACCAAATAAGGACGTAAACTTCAAATGAAAACATGTATGAGTTCATTTTTTTTGTGCTATAATTAAACATTTTTTGTTTAGAAAAATGGAGTTTTCAGTTATCAAAATATAGAATATTTAATCATGGAGATTCTAATATTGTAGCATAAATTAACTATCTTAAACAATCAAACCATTAAATAAAGATAAAAAAAATAAAAAATCTATATCATGTTTTCAACACGAGACACTAATATAGAAAAAATAATAATTTCTTCAAGCTGATATAATATTTTATTTTCTAGTCAATATGTTTTTTTTCCCTATTTGATGAAATTCTAAGAGAACAACCTACAAGAGATAAAAGAAGAGGTAAAAGAAAAAATTGAATCCATTGATAAAATGTACTATGAACACGACAGACTAATTTTATTTTAAATCTATTCACATGAGGAGGGTGATCAACCTATAAGAGATAACAGAGAAAGGTAAAAAGGAAAAAAATTGAATTCATTGTTACTAATTTTATCTTAAATCTGTTCACATGAGGAGGGTGATCAAGTGGAACTTTTGTAAAGAAAGAGAATAATTTATAT
The DNA here is from genome assembly GCF_003935025.1 of Abrus precatorius. Classification (NCBI taxonomy): domain Eukaryota; kingdom Viridiplantae; phylum Streptophyta; class Magnoliopsida; order Fabales; family Fabaceae; genus Abrus; species Abrus precatorius. Next base: position 8,030,743 of record NW_020874373.1, on the reverse strand, counting down.
TTTTAAATTATTTTTATTACATATGGCTGTTTTAGGGCAAGTCGGTGTTAAATAAATGTGCAAATTCATTTAAGATTTTATGATTTTTTTTCCTGTTAAAAACCTTCACTTTAAAATTTTAAGGTTCGTTTAAGTATACAAATTTAATTATATGCTTATTTAATATTTTTTATATGATTTTTAAAAAATATCCATAAAAATCATTGAAATAAACTTAAAAATTATTTATTTTAAGAAATTATATAAATTTTTTTATAAAAATAAACATGGGAGTGGCATGATTTTCAATGTGTTCGATGAAGTTAAGACCCTTTTTTGGGTATTTTTTAGTGAGAGCAAGTGCAAAATAAAAAAAATTAAAATTGAAAAATATTAATTTTCATTTCCTATTCTTCTGCAACTATAAACTTATTATTTTATTTTTTATTATTTATAAAACATAATTTTGGAAATACAAAATAAAATTTTTATAATTGTTTACTAAAATGAAAAACTATAAGTAGAAATATTTTCTATTTTCAAACACACTTATGGAACCTTGTTTAAAAACTAGGAATTAGAGATAACAATTGTAGTTATGTTCAATAGATACTCAATTACGCACGTATGTTAAATTGAAATACGATAAATAAATAAATTCATTATTCATCTTTTTTTAAGTAAGAACCTAAAACACGATATATAAATATCGAAAATTGTTATTTCGGTAAAAAAAAAGAAAGAAATGGAAATATTAACTCATACGATAAAGCCTTATTATCTTGGGCTAATACGCCTTATTGTCCAACAAAGTAACGATATGGCTAAAAGTATCTTCAAAACAGCCTCAGCCCACATCCTATTCTCCAGTTGCTTTGACATTTTTGGACAAAAAGAGAAAGAAAGCAGAAAAAGACGTTGTCCAGGTAAACTTGAAGTTGAGCCTCAGACACTGACGGGCACGGATGGGATGAACCATGTCTTGATCTTGATTCAAAGATACCTTGTAGTTTTCAACATCCCATCCAAAATCAAAGAAAAATAAGAGAACTCTACAAGGTTAGAGGTGAAAGATTTTTCAAGAATTGGTGAGTTTGACTTTGATTCTACAAGATTTATCTTGGGATGTCCACTCTTATTGGACCAACATTTATGTACAAAAAAGCCAAAGCCCAAACACCAAAATTAATCTGTTAAACGTCATGCACTCGAACGAATTCGAACACACATTTCTTTTAATTACAGTAATATTTAGATGAGGTGAAATCATTCCAGGAGCTACCTCTAGAGTCTAGGCAGATAAGAGAGAGGTGAGGGGTAGACATGAAATTTTTGGAATCAAAAGAATGGAAGTAGTGTAAATCACTGTTTGTTTGAGATGGTCTTGAATCTTGTGTGAGTCTCGTATCTCGAGATTTAACTGTTGTTTTCTGGATTGTAATAGAGGGTTAAGAGTTGTTACTATGAGTAGTTTATGTATATAAGCTTTAAAAGCTCACATTCTTATATAATCTCCTAGTGGATGTAAGTCAATCTTATTGATTGAATTACATTACATGTTGTTGATTAATAATATTTCCGGCTAATTTGTTTTCTTAAGATTCTACAAGTGATTATAACTCCATTTGTTTGACTCAACTGAGCTTACGCACGCTGGGGACTAAGGACTACTGTTGTGCGTGGACCAACCATTGTTCTTCAGATTTTGAAGTGCATACATATAATACCCAGTGAGTGAGTGGCAATTATTGATTATGACAATTAATTATGGTTCCTCCGCCTCAAGCGTGACGGTGCGACATAATTTTTACTTTCTTTCATTGTTTCTGCGTAGATTGCGGGGAATATTGGCCTTCGTAGAAGGAAGTTGGGACCTGTTTGCGATTAAGTTTGCATGATTAAGCTGTCTGTCATGCCATGCCACTAGATTCTAACATATCATTAGTGACGCCACTTTAGGCCGCAAACATCATTGCAGCACTGCTAAGGTTATCATATCGAATCACTTTAATCATTTACGCAGTTTTGGATTGGTCCCTCCTAACCTCTTTGATGTTACAGCCCCCATTTACTTATGCGGGTTAATGACACCACTTGTAAGTTGTATACTCTTGTACTGCATCGTATTCAACATGACAATGGTGCTGATCCATGGACTAATGTTGTTGTGTCCCATTTTGGAGTTCAAATTATATAATTCTTAACGTCTTTCACTAACTTCAAAATCTTAAATAGCTACTATTTCAAAGCAAATTGCAGCTGTCTCCAGCTCTTTTAAAGATATTGGACTTTAGGATAAATAATTCAGTAAACTTAAATACAAACTTCTGAATTTTCTCAAGCAACAATCTACGCCGTTTGGCTGGCGTCATTTAAGAGATGAATCAGTACGAAAAATTTATATGCTCTGTTAGAAGGTTTTTCTCCCTATAAAGCGAAGAACAATAGTGGTTATATATGCATAAGTCCAATCATAGAATCCCATAATAATAGAACCCAACGGTCTATTTTTCTTGAAGAAAACAAATTCCTTCAGGTGTACTGAAGCATTTCTCGGATACTCGTCAGTCCCATGTCAAGGATTGAGAGCAGTAGCATGAATACGTAATAATTAAGTCTCACTAACACATAACTAGAGGCCATAGTGTTACCAGCTAACACTTACGCGTATGTCTTTTTTATTTTATTTTATAATTTTAATATTAATTATTTATGTAAAATTAAATAACTATAAAAAATATCATCAAAAGATTCTTATCTTAAAGGCCAATAATACTTAAAACTAATTTTTCAAAATTTATGGCAAGCTTGGTAATGACACTTTCCCTAATTCAAATTTGGAGGAAACGATTCCACACAAACACAACTTAAACCTAGACTTGGACGAATCACCTAATGAGCAACAACATAGTGTGGATGGATGAGTTAGAAGAAAAAAGACGCGAAAAATCATGAAAAGAAATGAGGAAAAGTGGATATACATTCTTTGGGATGGTAGAATCACCTAATCATGACGCGGTGGGCGTGGTTGTGTGGGGAGCCCACAAGCAGAAAGGGAAATGTGGCTCATATGGTATACTTTTGGAGACCTATAAAAGCTGAAGACACAACCAAAATGAAAACAAACCAAAGAGCACCATGGGCAGTGGCAGTGTCAGTTATAGGAATCTGAAGAACGTCATCGTAGCATTCTTGGTCCCTCTACCCTCCATCCTATTCTACCTCTCATTCCTGTCAGCCATTCATGGCGACCCATCTTCGTGGTCAAGGTCAACTCTTTGGACATGGTGCTATCACCATCCTCTGCTATTAGCCAATGTCCTTTTCTTCTTCAACGTCAATTTGCTCTTCTGGGTCATCGCCCTAATCCAGTCCTGCCACTGGGTACAGTTTTCTGAATTCTCTTCTCATCTTCCTTTCTTTTTAGTTTTTCCTCACTCAGTACTCTCAGTTTCTGCTTTCTATTTGGTTTTGATTAAAGTTGAGGCGTTTTGCTTTTGGTGTTGATTGGTGCAGATGATTGACCCCTATTGGACAGTGATACCTGTGATGCTAGTTCATTACTATTCAAGTCACCCTTTGGCTCAGTATGAGTGGTGGAGGTCGAGGATAGTGATATTGTTGACTTGGGTGTGGAGTATTAGGCTCCTTCACAACTACTTGAGGCGAGAAAAGTGGCAGTGGGGTGCGAGGGAGGATTGGCGTTCCACTCATATGAGCCAACAGTATGGAAGCCATTGGTGGTGGGCTTCCTTCTTCGCCATCTACCTCCCTCACCAATTGTTACTTATTGGGTTATCACTTCCATTCTATGTTATCCACACCGTGGATCGACGTCTTAGTATCTTGGACTTGGTAGCTATAGTTGTGTGTGTATCTGGCATTGTCATAGCATACATTGCTGACACACAGCTTTATAATTTTGTGAGTAGAAACGAGGAACTAAAAGGGCTGGGTAAACCCGTGGTTCTAATCCTTGACAAAGGGTTGTGGTATTATTGTCGGCATCCTAATTACTTTGGTGAGCTATTGTGGTGGTGGGGACTAGTTGTGTTTGCTTGGAACCTGGGACATGGATGGAGCTTCGTAGGAGCATTGGCTAATACCATGTGTTTGGCTTATGTGAGTAAGCTTGTGGAGGAGCGAATGTTGAAACAGGATTGCAGAGCAGAGGCATTTAGGCTGTATCAGAAGACAACTTCTGTGTTGGTACCTTGGTTCAAGTCCTCTCCTTTAGAACTCAAATCTAAGGATGCTTGATGCTGTAGCGTGTCCCTCGTTAGTTCATTGTACCACTACCTTTTCATTTTGCCTACTTTCTTCATTATGTAACACAGTCATCAGTTCTATGTGCTGTAGCCCTGCACTCGCTGATTTTGTATAATATTTATGAGTAATGCTACCACTTCCTTTCAAGTTATCCTAGTTATCTTAATTACTTTAATACTACAAGTTTTTAAAACCTTCAATAATTTTTTTTAAATTAAGTTATTTTGTATAATATTTATAACATGTTTGGATTTATCTTTAAATGACTACGAATACACGTCTTTTCTATTTCTTAGAAATCTTGATTATGTTTATTGTTTGACCTTTAATACTTACTCAACTGGGGATTTACATGTTAAGTTAATATTTAATGTATCGCAAAAGTTTTATGAAGTACTATTGGCATTTACTAATACCAATAATTATCAGAATAGTTCTTTTAATAATTCAAGGCCTAAAATAAAGTCTTTACTAAATTCAGAATAAATTTTAAAAATTTATATAATTAAAAATTAAAGTGATAATTTACTCTAAAATATTTAATTTTTTTCCTGTTTTTAAGACTCTTAAATTAAATTATACAGATAAAAACAACTTGTGATATTAGTTATACCATTAAGTTAAAAAAACTAATCGCAAATTTATAATATCTTTTTTTTTATTCTAAGTTAGATTCCATTATTATATAAATATTAAAATACTAAAAAAATTTAATATTTACAAAAGAAAATATCTAAAAAATAATATATTTTTTAAAATTTTGTTATGAAGAATCACTGAAAGATGACTTCATAAATTGGTGTTTCTTTTCTTCTCTTGTTCCCACCCGTAATTACGCGTCGTGGTCTGCTCTGTCCTTGTCGATGTTATCCAACAGTAGGAAAGGATTTCAGTAGCATAAGGTAAGCATCCGTAAAAGTAACGATTTGGGGTGAGGGGAATGGCTGTGGCACGAAGACTAAAATGGGCATATTGGTTTTGGCTGATTCCGATTTGCATCTTCCTCTCGGCGGCTAAGGAGGCAAAGGCAGCGCAACAGAAGCTGCGGTTTGGGAAAAATGGAGAATTGAAGATTTTGCAGGTTGCAGACATGCACTATGCTGATGGAAAGACTACCCACTGCTTAGACGTGCTTCCTTCTCAGTATACTTCCTGCTCTGACCTCAACACCACCGCTTTCATCCAAAGAATGATCCTTGCTGAGAACCCCAACCTTATTGTCTTCACTGGTACTATGCTCTTTTGTTTTTTCCTCTTCTCTTTTCTTTTTAATTATCCTTTTTTTTTTCATTCTAAGACTGCAAATTTGTACTTCTTTTGGAAACACTATATAATCAGGGGATAATATATTTGGATTTGATTCCTCCAATTCGGCTAAATCATTGGATGCGGCATTTGCACCTGCAATTGCTTCAAACGTTCCTTGGGTAGCTGTTTTGGGGAACCATGACCAAGAAGGAACCCTCTCTAGGGAAGGGGTGATGAGACATATTGTTGGGATGAAAAACACTTTATCTAAAGTCAATCCTTCACAAGCACACATGATTGATGGCTTTGGGAACTATAACTTAGAGGTTGCAGGAGTTGAAGGCACTCGTTTTGAAAATAAGTCAGTGCTCAATCTCTACTTTCTTGATAGTGGAGATTACTCAAAGGTTCCTTTCATTCGTGGCTATGGTTGGATCAAACCCTCTCAGCAACTTTGGTACCAACAAACATCTGAAAAGCTTAGGGTACTGTTATTTTAGCTTCAGTACATTCAATCTCAAACTTTTCATCCTTTTTTTTTTGTTTAATAGCTGCCTATGGATGGAAGTTTATGTGGATCTTCATTAGACGTGTGGCTGATTTTCTGTTCCTTCCCCTCACAATCTTCAGATTGACTATTTTCTCTCTGTTCTGCAGAAAGAATACATGAATGGACCAGTGCCACAAAAAGAAGCTGCTCCAGGTCTTGCATACTTTCACATTCCCTTGCCTGAATATGCTAGTTTTGACTCATCAAACTTCACGGGTGTGAAACAAGAAAAAATAAGTTCTGCTTCTGTGAATTCTGGCTTCTTCACAACATTGGTTGAAGCAGGAGATGTGAAGGCGGTTTTCACTGGCCATGATCATGTCAATGACTTCTGTGGGCAGTTAACAGGTATACATCTTTGTTATGCTGGGGGATTTGGATATCATGCTTATGGAAAAGCTGGATGGTCAAGGAGAGCAAGAGTGGTGGTAGTTAGCTTGAAGAAAACAGAGAAGAATGGCTGGGGAGATGTCAAGTCAATTAAAACGTGGAAACGCCTTGATGATCAACATCTAACTGAAATTGATGGTCAGGTCTTATGGAGCAGGAGTTTTGGTGGTAAGATATCTCTATTTCTTGTTTTTCAACTTCTGCTACAGACCGAGCTCTGAGAGATGAAATCTATCTTTAGAATTACGTATAACTGATGCAGCACATAAAGATACAAGGAATCAAGATATTGACAATCTGTTTGATAGGACCCAAAGCTGTAACTCTTAATACCACAGAAACCATATGCAAACATTCATGTTGTTTGAACTAAAAGTTATGTCATTTATTAAATGTATTCTATTTCTTTGGCTTCTAATTTCATAATCAAATTAGCTTCGTAATTATTATTAGTTGGTTGTCTTGGGTAGTATTAAGCATAAACTACTTCAAAGTTCAGTTTTAGAAGATACATCACACTAGTTATTATCATATGGAAAGTTAAAATGTTGAACTATAATTGGACAGTTTATTCCCTGGAATCAGAGTGGGTAAGGAGAGGTTTTCAGTGATTAGCAGCTCATGTACACGTCTGTCTAACTTCTTTATGCTATCCATTTGAACACATCTCCCTTAATTTTTTGTTTATTGACTTTATTATGGTTTTCATGTAACAGGCAATCGTAGGAAAAAACAAGATGGTGGCGCCTGAGAATTTTGTGATGCAAACAAGTGTTAATATGGTGAAGGTCATTTTGGAATGTCTCATGAGATTTCACACATATATTTTTCTCAATAGAATCTGTTAACTGCACACGTCCTATAATTAGATGTAGCACTACAAGTTAGCTTGGGTAAAGAATAAATAAAAGGGACGGAAGTTCATTAACGTGGTGCAATGATTGTATGATATGCAACTGCAACTGTTTTTACACACTTACAGAATCATAATGTCTTTAATTTGTTTCTACCTGTGGTTTCAACATGAAGAAAGGCTTCTTTTAAAAGTTTGTAGATGGAGTACCCCATGAATTGAGAGTAGATTTCTACTTTTATGAATATTTATGCTACCTGATAGTGATAATATGTATGCTATAAATTCACGAATTTACAGAACAATGGCAGCTGCCGTATGCAATTCAGCCTTTTGCACCAATATTTGATGGTATTATAGATTAGCTTAACAGCATCTAGTTGGATTGCAGAGATAAGAGAGAAAAGAATATGTTACTAGCATTTCTCTCCCAACTATTGGTGACTTAGCTGTCTCCCCTGAAATTTAAATCTGGTTTGCTATCTGAGTTGTTGCTTTGCATATGATCTTGGTAGGTTTTAAAGTTGTTCAACGTGAACTGTTACTGGTGGTCAAGTATGATCAACAGGGGTGCAAGGTTACCGCAACTATATTTGTGGAGTAGTGAACATAACAAAAATGCATCAAGTGCATAATGAAATACGATCAATTCGTTAGACAATTTAAACTTCCCACGTCTATCCTGTTTGTTTTAAGAATGAAATCCTGTTGAGAGTGTTCTTAATTGTATTATTTAGATTTGAGTTATGCTATACATATCACATGTTATCCACAAAAAATATTTGGAATTAATGAGTGGTGCCTTAAAACTTTTTAAACCCATTTCTATTAGTTCAAACTTTGCTTTAGGTTCCCTCACTCTCGCCACAACTCACAAGGTTCTAGGTTTCAAACATCTACAATGTAAGCGAAGTTAACACAGAGAACAAGGCCTACTGTGACTACCTCATTTTGATTGGAGCACTACAAATAAAATTAAAAAAAAAAGGAAAAAAACCCTTTAAAAAGGGAGCTAAAGTGATGGAAAGATTAGTGATCGGGCGTAGTATTTGTCGCTAAATTTTTAAATTTGAAGGTGCCAATGAATAGGGAGCGAAAAGGTTAATCTATTTGAATTTGATCAAAGATAAGTTCAGAAATAAAAAGATTTGACGGGTATTGAGATTAAAAAATTCGACCAATATAGAGTTTGAGTAGATGTTATCTATGCTATTATTTGGATTATAAAGATTTATTAAGTAGTTGCGTAATTGTAGATTTTAAAATAAATTCTTTTAAGATATATAAAAAATATATTTTTGAAATTAGAAGTTAACTTACCAACATTCATTTTTTAAAGAACTATTATGGCATTTAAAACTTTCATTATATAAAAAATACGTAGAAGAAAGTCTTGACTCATCGAATCAAGATTAAATTTTCATAATTTTTGTTTCTCTTCAATTACTTTATTTTAAAAAAGATATTATTCTTAAGTTGTCGTTGGGGCGTATCAGATGTAACAAGATTAAGTTCTTGCCTTTTCCTGTGAATAAATAGACTCGTGAATCAGGTTTTGATTCATATATCAGTTTTTTGAGTTTTCTATTTTGTCTTAATTCAAACAAAATTGATGGCAACTCCTTACACTTCAATGTTTGGTTGCTAGGTCGTCGTGATTTCGATGGTGATACCTACCGATCACGACCTTAATAATTGAATATTCAGTAAGTCAATCGTTTGAGGGTTAAATTCTAATTTTTATTAATAGCCTTTGACGTACTAAAAAGAAAAGTTTAGATAATAAAGAAAATGAGTATTTTTCTCAGATTTTGCCGTGGATGAAATATCCTCTAAGCTGGTTATCATATATGCACAAACATGATTATTACCCGAACTTACATTCATGGCATCTAAATCTTAAATAGGTTTTTGTACGTTCAATTATCATTCTGTGCAATGCATACAAGTAGCCATATTACAAGCTTTTTAGTTTCTACCGACATACACACTCCTCTCCTAAGACACTAGGGCTCTATTACTTGGGTGAAACATGTTCACCGATGTTTCTACCAGCCTTGCAATCTGATCCAGAAGCTCCTCTTAGCCTTTCTTTTCACTTAGAGGTAAAAGCCTGTAGTATTCGTCAAGCAAACAAAGACAAACTCAGTATAAACAATTCCATGATAATTGAAGTCACAACAGTGTACCACTAAATAGTACTTACAGCAAAAACGGTAGCATGGCCAGGATCTGCAAGGTGAGCAAAGAGATTGTCAATAGGACCGGTGCCAGTGTAAATGTGCTGGAACCATGCACCCATCACAGCCAACATGGCCAATCTCCCATTCTTGATCTCCTTAGTTCTCAACTCCTTGATCTTCTCAGGAGAACCAGCTCCCCATCCAAGGGGGTCAAACCAAAGGCCACCCGGGTAACCAACATCAGTTCCCGTGAGCTTCTTGTTGGGAAAGATGGGATCAGTGTTGACACACCCTGGCTTGATTATGTCAGCCCATCTTCTACCTTCAGCCCAGCCAATGAAAAAGAGCTCAACTATGAAGAGGGTAGTGGTGTCTGTGAAGTATTCCAGTTCTCCAGCAGTGTACCATGAGGGGGTGTTTAAGACACCGATCTTTGTTAGGAATTCTGGAATGAAAATGCCAGCAGCACCCAACATTGCCCATCTGCAGTGCACTAGCTCTGCCTGAACATTCCATCTCAGAGTCTCAGGATCAGATCCTATGAATCAAAAACCCACTTTTTTTGTCATTTGCTTTCACAACAAGAAGGGGAGAGGAAAACTGCGTGAGCTGATTTAGTGACATGAAATTTGAATATATATTGAACACTTACCAAGACCAAGAGGATCAAAGCCAAAGTCTCCAGGGAGACTGCCATCAAGCCATGGAGGAGGAGTGCTGCCTGGAAACCAGAGAGGCCTGTTAGGTTCAGCTACTGCACACACTGTGGTGGTGGATCGGCCTCCAACTGGTGCCTTGTACTTGTTCACCCTCAATTTCCTCCCACCAAAGAAAGAAGCTTTTGGGGTTCCCAATGGTGATCCATTCTTCTGGGAACTGTATGCATTCACTAACTCTGATCAATTATGTGCACGCATGAAATGCTTGAATTTTCATGAATGATTAAATCAAGGTTCAGGTAAGTATGCTATACGTTATTAAAGAGAGGGGTTTCCATCATTTTAATTAATTGGAAATTCATGTACTCTGTACGTTACTGAGACAAACAAAAGTGAATATATTTGCAAGTAATGGGAGAGTGGACAAACTTGCCTTGGCGTAGAGATGGCAACAGCTGCAATGGCAGAGGAAGCACAAGCCGAAGCCATGTCAGGCTCACCTGGATTGGAAAAATAAACGATTTGTTTGAGTTGCACTCTCTGTTTCCGTGTATATGTTTGATGCTGGGGAAAGAGATGCAAATTTGTTGATGTATGGGGGGTCTTATCTTAACGGATTGGAGTGCGAATCGGTAGTGAGATGGTGGGTTGCCATGTGGCATGCGGAATCTAATAGGATAGGTTTACCTCTGCAAAAATCAAAATCTGGTGGTTCACATGGTCTCTTGGCTTGAATAAAATCTATTAGTTGGCACTTGTCACCACTAAAAGAGGAGAGATTCTTATAGCTATTCTCCCTGCGAATCAATCATAGATTTTGTGGGACCTTAGCTAAATATATTTTCTCTCTTTAAGAAATTCCCTTTGAATAAATAAAACCATTTACTCCAATTTCTCTCCGAAAGGCACAGTACAGCAAAAGTCAAAGAAAATTATTTTTTATACATTTAAAGGGAAACATCTTTTAGCGTCTTTTTTTAATTTTGATATATATTTTAAAATACGTGTATCTAAAAAAATAAAAAATAATAATTGTATAAAAAATCATGTTAATTTTTAAATATTCTAATTACTGCTAGTCAAATTCACGTTGAGTTAGAAGTCAGAACCAATCCCACCAAAAACTACATTACAGATATACTTAAACGTTTGGAGTAAGAATTGATAACTGTATACTTCTAAAAATTATATTACAAATTCCATTTTTCCAAGACTGTTGGAATTTTATCCCATCCACCCCACTTTAGCTTTAAAAAACTCATCTCACGAAGGATCATCCTTTTCCCTCAAAATGGATGCCTTTTGGCATCTCAATTTATCAATTTCCCGCCCTAGATAATCTAAAGTAGTGTCTGTAACGTGGTTAGGGTTGCATCCAGCATCCAGCATCATTTTCAAGAACTTATAAGCATCTTTCAATCGCCCTGCCTTACTATGAACTTCAATTAATGTGTTATAAGTGACAACATCAGGATTTATCCCACTACTCTTCATTTGTTCAAAGAACTGGTTCACTTCATCGATTCGGCCGGCCTTCCCCAGAGCATTGATGAGAGTGTTGTACATAACAATGTCAAGATAACCACCCTGCTTCACTAGCCTATCAAGAACAGCACTGGCAAGATCTGCTCTTCCCACCTTTCCCAAACCTTGAATTAGCATATTGTAGGTTGCTATATCCGCAGGGCAAACCTTTTCTCCCATTTCAGTAAGAATAGCCCAAGCCTCAGTGAAATAGCCCTTTTTAACAAAAGAGCTCATGATAGAATTGTTAGTATAACTCACAGGATCCACACCTGTGTCACTGAAAATCTCAAAACAATTTGCAAGTCAAGCTTAACTTTCCTTTGGCCAAAAATATAGACAAGAAAGTATTCACCATGTCAATATCAAAAGAATCCGATCCTTTTTCTTGAACCCGTTGTCCACGGGAAGGGGTAAACAGCTGTGAAGAATAGCCAGTGGAGCTAACTTGATTGGCCAATTTATCCATGTGTGGAGATGATGACCACTCGTCAATTTCATTGCATGAATTTTCCTCCCCATCATGAGGATCAAGGTTGGCATTCATGAAGCTCAAGATGTCACTAAAATCTCCCTTCGAAGGGAACAACGGGGAATAATCCTCTTTCTTGCAAGGAGGGTTCTTCATAGAAGCTTTCATTCCAGCTTTCCACTTGAGAACACTGGGCACTAAATCACCTTCCCTGACATGCTTCAAAAGCCTTTCTGTCCAGTCCCAGCGACCGTGTTTATGAATGCTAATCAAGAGAGAAGTTATGGTAACAAGATCAACAACAAAACCCCTGCTTTCCATTTCCTCCCCCAAATGCAGCGCCTCCTCCAATTGACCCTCCTTACAAAGCTGCAGCACAATAATGCTGCAAGTAATCCCATCCACAAACTGACCCTTCTTCTTGAGATCACAAAACAGAGTGTAAGCAGCTTCCGCCCTCCCATTCTTAACCAATCCATGAATCAGCATATTGGAAGTCCAAGAGAACGCCTTCACCCTCAGAAACCTTTGTGGCCTTGAAGAGTCCATGGAACAAAGAGTTATAAACAAGCGTATCAGAACGGAAACCGTGGCCCTGCATGTACCTAAAAATTCTGGTGGCATCCTCTATTCTATAGGTCTTAGAACAAGCTTGAATAAGGATGGTGTGAGTGAAGTTGTCAGATTGATGAGGTGACCCGTTCAGCTCCTCCCACAAAAGGAGTGCATCCTCCACCTTGCGATGCTTGCAAAGCACAGTGATGAGGGTGTTACAGGTGCACAAATCGGGGGAAACCAAACCCTTAACCTCTATCTCTTTGTAAAGGGCCAAGGAACCAGCCAAATCGCCCCAACAACCAAACGCGTAGATAGAGATATTATAACCCCATGTATCAAAGGAAAACCCTTTATTGTCCCCGAGACTGTGAAACACTTGTTTGAACTCGACTTCCATGTGGGCTTTTCTAAGGGCAACCAACAAGTGGTTGTAAGCGACGGATTTGGAATCAACGTGAGGCGCAGTTGAAGAATTGAAGTTTTTGGGAAGGGCTAATGGATGGGTTGGAAAGGATTTTGAGGATTATGGGTTGTGTGTTTAAAGCGCAAGAGAGTGAGGGAGGTTCGGTGTTACAGAGGATAGGGTTTTGGTGATGGACGCCACCACCAGCAACCCTTCCATTCCTCCATGCCGCATTCCCAAACGTACCAATTTCTCTCAGTTCCGGATATGCCTCATGAAACAAATTGGGCAGACTCTCGGAAGAGGACAAATATGTCATTTCTTCAAAGCAAGGGATATATAGAATGTGCATTTCAATTTTCTATCCAATTTCTATCCAATCTTTGGGTACTAAATTTGTTGGCACTCCCAATGTGGTCATATTTTTAACTTCTTTTCCACCTAAAATATGCACAAAATATTGTTTATGCATGTTTTGACATTATGATAAAATCTTACTTGTTATAAAAATAAAGCTACATTTATTTTTTAAAAGAATTTTGCATATGGGCTTAACTTGCATTAATAAGATAAATTATATTATTTGCATTTTATTAATAATTAAATAATTATTAAAATAATGTTATTTGATTATAAAAAAAAGTCTACAAGTTATTTTTGAGCAGTAAATACTTTTTTAAGATTTAACTTTAAAAACAACAACTTTTTTTAATTGATATCAACTGTATTGATCAAATGACGCAATTGCATTTTATTATAAACCATTGCTGTCATGGAGTCAAGCTTCCCCATGTTAACACACGTGCAGTTCCCCCACTATTGTTTTTCCAACTTTCCCAAACAATGAAGCTACGATCACTACCAAACCATGTCATGAGACCTCCATCTCAGCTGCATGCTCCCGTAACACCCATCAAGCAGACTTTTGTTTCTTCTTCCTATGCCCTAACTAATTAATGGTATGAGATTAAACTTTATAAGGGCGAAAAATAAAACCACATGCATCTGATGGCAAACATAGACTATGACATATGAATCCGCTCTTTCAGGCATTTTATCAAGCAATGTGCAGTGGATATATAAAAATGAATCACTTTGTACACAATCAATTCATCATTGGGGACCCAGATTCAGATATATAGGCCACGTGATACACGTAATCAATATTCTAAAATGAATGAAACATGATAAAATTAAGCATGCAACATAAATTACACATATAATAAACAAACCCAACTCCCCCTTAAAAAAACCGACTAAAACTGATAAAATCCCAACAAATTAAGGAAGTACACATTGATAGCACAAAAAGGGATGTAGCATATGGATGAAATGAAAGTTACTAGGCAATGAAGAGGGAAGATGGCAGGTAGCAAAATTGGTCGGAAACATTGAGACTTGGAGTGGAAGGTACAGGGATTAAATGTCCATAGGTGAAATTTTATGGCATGACAACAAACATTTCACTGTTTTTTCCATTTCAAACATGATTAGTGAAAACGGCATAACTCTTTTTTTATCAATTTTTGTTATAGAATAAGAAAGTCGTATTTACAAAATAGAACTTGCTTGTTATCTTTTGAAGTTACACCAATTTAAAATTTTTGGCTGGTCTTGAACAAAGTCTACTGCGTTAAAAACATTGGTCTAAAGTGAAGGAGCTACATACAGAGGTAATTAACAATGGCACAGTACAAGTAATTTAGAGTCTACATTATACAGATATAAGTTAAATGTTTAAATATTTTTTTCTTGTTTAACGAAATTCATTTTTTTCATTTAGTTTCTGTATCAAATTATTTTAATTTCTTTTAAAAAAATGTACCATTTTTTTTCATATATATATATATATATATATATATATATATATATAAGAACCAAATTAAAAAATAAATCCCGTGTAGATATTAAAAAATAATTAAATCTAAGTTAAGAGTTCCTATAATATTTTCTTTCCTCTAATTTCATGTCCAAACGAATCAATTTTTGCTTGATTTTCATTCTGATCTTTATCGCTGAGATTTCCATCCAACATTGTTATGTACCATATTTTTATTAAAATTTTACTGATTGTGAAGACACTAGTTCAAAAACTAAAAAAATGTTAAATAAGTATAACATTAATATTATGAACTTAAAATTTCACGTATAATACTTATTTGTTAGAATAATTTTTTTTATTAATTTCTTAAGTGACCTTTAAAAAAATATTAAAATTAAATAAAACAAACACGTAAATTTTAAATTTTTAAAAAAGTGCACTTGGTCATTTATTAAAATTTTCCGTATTAGGGCACCACCTAATCCACAATCAGTATGTAGTATTTACAAGTGGTAAAATCCCAGCACGAAAAAACGTATATAAATTGGAAGTTTTAAATTGTCGTATTTTTCATGGTTATAAGTTTTCTTATTATTAAATAAATTTGATTTAAAAATTTAATATTTTTAAAATAACAAATATATTTGTATTTAATTTTAAAATATAACAAAAAAAGGAAGGATATCATGAAAACTCAGAAATAGTATAGTTGTGATTTAACTTGAAGCCAAAATGAGGACAGTGGGGGTGACGTGGACATTGGAAAGGAGAGCAGCACGTACATCCCAAAGTAACGACATGGGTACCACTAGAGAAGCTTCGTACAGATTACATTCTCTTGTTCCTTTCAAATTTGGTGCAATGAAACGAAAACAGACAAAATGAGAGGAAAACACGAGAGATGTGGACGGTGTAAGCAATTGGGTAGTTAGATACCCAAACCTTATTGTAACTCTCGAAAGTAGTTTAGGTTTTGCATTTGGGAGGGCAGCACCTAAGCTAGCTTCTTCAGTAGGAATGTTAGCCACCCAATCAATATGCAAAGGGTTTATCACTCTTTGATTTGTGTGTGTATTTATGTTTGTGGTCACTTCCTATCATCGGGCCACCACGAATGACTCTCTCTCTCTCTCATGCATGGTCCTCGATCGCAATTAATGTGCATGCATCTGATCCGTTATCTTATTATTTTGATATAAACATAGAAAGCCAGCTTGCAAAAACAACTCAGAGCATCTGCCATTTTTGGGGATCACTTCTTCTTGGACTTCCCCATTCTTCAACCTGAATGGTCCCGGATCCATGCTCTTGTTTTAATGTTTCATATCAATGTGTATAAATAAAATTATACAATATTAAAATGCTCTTTTCCAAAATCTGGGTTTCTAAGTTTTTTCTCTCTAGCATGAGAAATACAATCGATGTTTCTGTTTAAATAAATACAAATATTTATTTGTTACAAGATTGTATGCAGACCAGTCTTATCTAGTTTGTTAAATCTGATAATGTCTCATAAGCATTTAATTCACGATATATATACATTTGATCCGCACCATATATAATATGTCTTTTTAATTAATAATAACCCATTATTAAAGGACGAGTCCATGTTTTTGGAGAAGAAAAGTATCAATATTTCATGATCGATCATCATAAAAAGCTGCTATACATACATATATGGGGTGGCTTTAAAATTTACTTTTACAATTTCTTACTTTGACCTGCTTAAGTCAAGTCTACATGGAATTTACAATAGGATAAAACAACTTCTAAACTTGTAACTCCCCTAGATCTCAACCTGACGACATTTGGTTATCTTCATTGGTTATTTTCTTAGAAATGATGCTTTTGTATAAATTTCATTTATACTTCGGCCTCACTTGAGAGAGTTGTTCTCAAGTCTTTATTTATTTATTTTTTAAAAACAGCCAAAATTCTTTTGTCTTTATTTTATTTAATAATTTTTATGCTTTCAAAAAAAATTCATAATGTTGGTCTAAATAATAAATTATTTAATTTAGTAGAGGCAGGGAGGCATATTCAACCTTTTTCACGAGGGATTCTTTTTTTTTTTAAATATAATTTTTTTAGAAATGGTTATCGATCCTATTTTAAGATTAAAGCGCATGGCAAACCTAAAACTTGACGCAGTTTGATTTTAAAAATGATGAGTTAGTCTTATTGTTAATTAATTTGGGATATGATAATAAATCTCAAGCTTTTATCAAACTTTGCACCATCCTAATCAGAACCACTTAAGTTAAACTCAAGTAGGGAATATAATAATTTAAAGAAGAAACATGAAATGTTCCTTTCCAATGTGAAACTTACACGAATTTTATAAAAGAAATAAGCTTTAATAGGTGCTGATCAATAGGACGAACAGCTCATATTGGTAAGTTCCCCCATAGTCCTTTCTCATTCAAATTTTCCACCTATTAATAATTCAAGTAGTGTTATGGTGACAAAGAAACTAAATAAGCTGAGGTGGGATGTGGTCCATGTTGAGGTTTAGTACAATTATACAATGATTTGGATTGATCACTGAGAGGGCACTGCATGCGTCCAATGATCCAATTTCCGGTTAATTAATGGAAGGCCGACATGAGAAGTAAAGGGGAAGAACTTCTGCTAACTTTACGGTACAATCTGCTTTATGTTCAAATGCAACCCCCGTCCTCCTCTTAATTAGCCCTAACGTCTACTTTTATAGGGTGGGGGACCCTTCATCGAATGCAAATTTAGATATAGGTTACTAGGTGATCTTACCGATATATCAATTAGGTTTATTACATAACAAAGTTTTTATATTATTATATTTATTTTTAGATATTTATATATGTGCCTCGGAAAATGTTAATTGATTTAATTCATTATTATTTTTAAATAGGTACGAGAATATGATATTAATACCTTCGTTAATAGAGGTTTTTTACATATAAAATAGTCTTATATGTTTTAGGGTAAAAGAATATAGTTTTATTGATATTTAAGAGGAAAAGATAAAATGGCATGTGAAGACATCGAATCAAGCATCCAACAGTAGCCTTCTGATCTTAAAAATTAAGAAAGGTGTCAAGTGAACCAAGGCTTACCAGTCGGTAAAAAAAAGTTTATCAGAAAGGAAGAATGCTACCTAGCTACCGATTATGCTACCTACACTCATTAAAAATGTTGTTTAATCTCTCAAAAATATATAATTATGTGAACAACTAAAGAGGAATTAACTTTATCTCTTCATTCATATCCAATACTTTTTTTAAAAGACGGAAAAAATAGAACCGCATCACAAAGTTTTATTATATTTTAGTTTTGGACGTTCACTAAATTCTAATTGTTGATTAAAGGATATTCTCAATGTACTAAATAATTAAATAAATAAACTGTGATTAAGCCGTTGGTGGCTATGCATTAATTCTTATGTTAAGCTTACTAAAATAAATCAAATAAATGGTGGTATTATATCGCTGCCTTGAGGAGTCATATTCTTTTAAATCATTTCGTTGTGTTAAATATGTATAGTGAGAGATTATCATGAAACTTAAAAGCTTAAGTTATTAAATGAACAATAGTCAAACTCTAAAAGTTGTGGCAGTGATATAAACTCTTATTGTGTTTACGTATAGGATTTATATATTTAGTATGAAATTTTGTATTTGAATTTGACTATATATAAATTCTCTCCGATTAAAGTAGAAATTAATTTTGAATTCTTTGAACTTAGAAATGTACCGTGACTTCTAACCTTAGAGAAAAAAACATAAATCAACAATTTTATTGCAAACAAATACGTACAATCATAGAATGGAAATTCCAACGTCCTTTTAAGTCTGGAGCGACATGGGTATTTCCCACATACACATTCGTTAGTGTTGAATACAATTTATACACACCATTTTCTTGTAAATACTGCATTTTGTTTGAGCTATAAATCTCCGATAAATGAGAGTGACCCAGATTTGAATCAATGAATTTTAATGAGATTTTTATAAAACTTCAATATGATACTAATTCCTATTATTCAAAAACTAAGATTAAATAAATATGGATTCTTCACAAGAGACATATAGTTTCATTGGTGGACAATATATAATCTCACGGAAAATTCTTACGTAGGTTTATAATTTGTCTTTAACTTTAGAATAGAAAAAAGTTTCCTATCAACCAAAATCATTATTGTAGAATTGTTAACAATATATTAATTTTGTCGGTAGACACCAAAAATAACGAATAAAATGCATATTAATGGTAAAATATTAACAAATCTTTAAAAAATAAATATAAAATGATATTTTGGTAAAGACAACTAAAACTATGTAGCAAAAAATACAAACTTTTATCTAGTCTAGTCTAGATTATATAAATACAAAGGCAGGTAAAATAAGGCAATATGCTGCACTTATTATTATTTTTATTAAAAATGAAAACTATATCAGTATTGTAATTTGCATTCTATGTAATCACTTACTAAGACTCACGACAATGACACAATATAAAGTATCAAGAAATATAATATTCACTTTGGTTTTTTCTTCGAGCAAATAACGAGGGTCCCTTAATGAGGGCCTTGATCTATGTTATATGTATATGCAGTGCATATCATAATATGCACTCTGATTCGTCATCCCCATCGAATGACTCTTAATGGGAGGTGACAAAAATAATTAAGGAGCGAATTCAAGAGATTCAGTGAAACTAAGATCGAGTTCAATTATCGTTTCTTACCTAGCATTTCATAAAGATTAGAGAACAAGAAATTTTCAAACTGGAAAATTGAAAAACAATTTACGTGTGAAAGAAGAAAGGGTCGAGATACTCTTAACATACTCTTTTCACCAAAAATAAAAGTTTATAACAAAAATATAATGGTATGTAAACATGCAAAAACATATTTTCATTTACATTCATTATATTATTTTTTGTATCACAAATGAATTTAACTGAATGGTTAACCGAGAATAAAAATGTGAATTAGAATGAATTTAAAATGACAACTTTTTTTCTTCTTCCAATTTAAAATGAGAACTTAGAGGTGAACATTGAACCTAAGTAACCTATTCAGTCAAAAGTCTAAAAAACTAATTGTAACTATATTTTATAGACGAAATAGACATATATGGGATAAAAGGTATCGAAAACTTCAATGCCAAAGACTTCTACCATAAATAACCGGAAAAAAAAAATCCGTTTTCCTTATATTTTAATTATCTGTCTCTTGGGCATCTTTTCTGGCAATTTCAAGGTTTGTTCTACCATTCTCTGTAATCGAATATGAGAAAGTTTTTATATTTTTATAGAACGATCAACGCATCATTTACAATATTCCTTTAATTTGCATGACAAGAATATTAATATTTTTTCTCAGTTTCTAAGATAGGAAACTGTAAAACAGTTAATCTTGTCAAATGGTAGAAATGACAGAGCCATGGCGGATTGTCATGGCAATTTTTAAGCCTGCCATTAAACTCTTCTGTTATATGGCCTTTTTATATGGCGGCCCTTACATGCATGGCGATAATATCAGTCATGAAAAATCTTGAAAAATGGCAGATTGGTGATCTAGGCCCAAGGGTGACATATGTAGAAAACTTAAATAAGTCCTCTTCTTCGTCACTCAAAACTCTTCTCCCTCGTGTCAGATCTCTCTGTACTCTAATCCTTCTCATCTGTTCATCTCCAACTTATTTCTGCTGTCATCTTCTCCAATTTCTCTTTGTCTTTTTTGACGTAGATCTAAACTCATCTCAAATTTCTCTCTTCTTTGACCTATTATTACATGTTCTACTTGTGGCTGCCATTCTGTTCTATATCTCTAGCGACCTCAACCTCCATTTCTAGCAACTGATCCTCCATCTCCGACGACTTCAACTTCTATTTCTAGCAACTAGTCCTCCAAATGAGGGAAGGGAGCCACTCCAAACTAAACATAGAGATGGCCTACTAAAAGAGAGAGAAGGACATGGATATTGGAGAAGATAGCTCGAACAGAAGTAGAGAAAGAAAAAAAAGGATAGAAAAGTAGTGTGATAAAACTATTTTACCCTTAAAAAACTTAAAACATAGAGCAAAAAGAGAAATCTAATTTTTTTTAAAAGGAAAAAGTCTTTTTACTCTTATAAAACTCTGAAAACTGTAGGACAGAAAAGAAAAGTAAACATTTTAATTGGAACCCTAACAAAAATAGAAAAAGAAGATAAATAAAAAGAGATAACATAACAAAAAATTTAAAAATATTTATTTTGTATTGAATTATGGGTAAAGCTACATGTGTTTTGAGTTAATTTATTTTTATTTTTATTACCTATATATAATATTTTTTTATATATTTATTATAGTCGCCATGATTCTGTCATAATCCACCATGGCGGCAACTATAATTTTATGACAATTTTTTAGGTTTTTGCTATGATGTACCATTTGCCTTGTTAATAGTATATTAAAATAATTAGTTAAAAAATACATTTAAATATATTAAAATATGAAAAATATATTAATTTTTTATATAATAAGCTTTTAATTTTTTTTATCAACGTCTTAAAGACACAGTATTTTCTAAAAAAATTATATTTATTTAAATTTGAAATGGGATAGGTTGATGGATTAATTTTAATACAAGCCAAAATATTAAAAAAAAAAAGTACTATCCATGTCGTTTAATCTTACGAAGCCGCTAGCCAAAATATTGTATAATTGATTTTAAAAGAAATTGAATTTTTAAAATAAAATAAAATAATGATGTGACATTAAGAAAGACTAAATTAAAAAAAAAATAGTTATTCACATGAATTTAAGTTCCATAAAAAAATTTCTTTAAATGTGAAATTGCTCATGCATGCATGTAAATAAATATAAAGCAAAATACATCAATATCATGTATATTAATTTAAATTGTAATCTATCTTTTAAACTTCAAACTTCAGGCTTCAGTATCTATAATAAATCAAAGGTAAGCTATAACAGCATATACTAAGTAAGTTTCAGTTCAGTATTGCTTGAGTTTAATATCAAAAGTCGTTTAAAAAAGTCAATAAAAGTAATAACAAATAAATATATGTTAAAAGGGTAAAATGTACTAAATTATGAAATTTTATTGCCTACGCTCTTACTAGCAAAAAATATATTAACATATGCTTTGAACACGTTAACAAAATTCTGATTAATTTTAATAAACTTTTGCTTTCATATTCTCTACATGAAAATAGAAAACATAATTTACAGTTAAATAAAAATGAAATTTATATATAAAAATAAAATAAAATGAGAAAAAACGAAAACAGAACAGAGTGATTATAACTTGTTTTTGGTTTTAGATTTTGCTTGGCGCTTTTTTTCTTCTCAAATAAATTCAACCAAGCCAATGATTACAAATAAAATGTGCATTGTCATAACTTTCATATTGTAATTTTTTGAACGCCACGAGTACTAGCATTCTAGAGCCTAACTAATTACGCTGATATTCCCTATTTTTTTTTCTTTATTGGATTAGGGAAGTGGAGAAATTTTCATGGATAAGATCTTTTATCACTAAACCAACTTTACGATGAATGCTCTAGAATTAACTATATTATGGCATCTGAGATTCACGAGGAAGCACAAACACCAACACATAATGTAGAATATACATGACATTTCGCGCACCGCTCGTATTCATAAAAAAGTGACTTAAGCAATCATCTAAATTCAATATTAACCTATTTACACCTTGAATTGGTATGAATTTACGCTGAATTGAAGTTCTCAACTGTTTTTTAAAATAAAGTTTATGGTTCTTCGATGCTCTTTTTCTCCAAAGATATTACGGTGACCTTTATATAGAGGAATTTTCGCATTAATTAAACATACTTATGACTTGTATGCAGTGCAAAAGATAAGAGGTAATACCTATGACTGGTTCAGGGAAAGTAAATGCCACTAGAGTGAGGTTAATTTGAAGGGCAGTTGCACATATTCTAACCTGCACAAAGAAAATTAGATTGCTTCATTGAAAAATGATGCTAACTACATCCAAACTATTTATTTATGTGATTAATTATATACAATTTCTGTTATGAATGAGTAAATATTCATTTTAATTTGGTATTAAATTTTAGACTGCACATAATACTGAAGGGCCGCAATTACAGATGAGAGTGCAATATATAATTTGATAACTTAAATATCAATGACCGGACAACCCTTCTCCCAGAAGAAAAGGCCAATGGCCAATGTACGTACCTGCTTCGCTAAATATTTCTAAATCGCAAATGACGAGCGATAGATCTTTAATTTATCGTCGGTTGCGCACTTCTGGTTCGGTGGTGCTTTTATTTTGCCGCTTGCTTCTGCATAAACCTATGAAGTCACAAACATTATTAGGAAAGTAAATGAACGTAATTAACATAAAAGAGTACCACAATATATGAGACAAACATTGCCTCTCATTGAATTTCGGGGACAAAACACTAACAACCTTCATCATTGTTAGTAAACAATCTAAATGTATATTATGTTCATTAACTCTGCACATACAGAATCCCACTATTTTTTATTCTTCAACTACTGTTACAAAAAATATCATTTATTAATAAAAAAACATTAAATATTATGATTATCTTCGTTAATAACAACTTTATTTAATTATCATAAATTAAATTATCAATAAAGAAATTGGGAACTTACATATTAATTTTTATCCCAATTAAATTTTTTATTAATATAACATATTATTCGTATAAACTCACAAAGTATATACTACTAATTTAATAATTATTAAACAAAAATTACCTTAACAAATACTAATTCAACAAGATGATAGATTGTTTGTTAATAACTTTTTTCTAGTGGCAATGGTAAAAAATAGAAGTTTTAATTAACAAAAATACATTGAATGTTACTTTATACCATAATTCATTTATTACTTCCACTTAGCATTTTACAAGTTTATAAATTTAACAATTAACTTGGGTATAGGCTTGTTTGTATGGATCAATTAAAGCTCCATTTACTTGAAAAAATGACTTGTTTATCTTTTCGTTTTCAACAAAGAAACACACGTCTTAAAGCTATTATTCTTTAATTGCAATAAAACGGGAGTTATGAACGTTCTCTAAAATAAACGCTTAATCTTGTCAAAACTCCATTTATAATTGATTGTACTTGAAAATAGGCTACATAATAAACACTATATTACATAAATACTCACTTGTTCCATGCCTAAGTATAGTTATACATTTTTGCTGATAAAAAAAAGAAGAAAAGTGTACAAACTTTTCACATGTAGAAGGTTTATGTGTATGCGTTTCAAGCATGTAAGAAAACTATACAAACTTTTGACAAGTGAACACACACAGCAAAGTACTAGACAATAGTGAATGAGTTTCATGCATGTAAGTACTGTATAAAAAACGTATAAATAGTCGTACCACGTGTTCCAAAGATCATATTTGCAAAATATATAGAACATAACCAAATAAAAAACCTTTATATATTGTGCCATTCTTTTTTTATGCCATTTAATTTCCTTAATCTGAATGGTTAAGATCATGACCTAGCTAGGACAATAGGAGAATATGTGAAACAAACAAAAGGGTTAAAAAAGAATAAAAAAGAAAAGGGAATTAGATCATTTTATGGCGCCGATATTTTATCTTAATGATTTTTCTTGCTTTGTTGGATTCGAAGCATATTAAATTCGCTTATTCGAGACAAAAAAAGTATAATTCTTAATCTCTTTCATGCTTTATTTTCCAGCAGTTTCGATTTGAGTTCATGGATATTGACACTACCGAAGAATCTGAGATACTCCTACAATTTCAACAGAAAAGCTCCACATTCAAGTGTGTGTAGCAAATTAAAGAACAGTCCTACTCCTCTATATCTGTCATGCTTACTGTGGATCTTACAGTCTTCTATATTACTTTTGCTTTCAATATTGCACTGTGAGAACCTAACATTCCGTTTAATCTCTCCTTTTTATGCTATGAACAGTCTATTTGTAATAAATGCGAGGTTAATATTCAAACCTGAGTGACTTTAACTAATTTCCAACAATCTCTAACAGCAAATTTAAAAGATGAAAATATGCATGAATCAATTGTATACAATGAAATGTGTATATGTACGTGTGTCCTATAATATAAAAACCTGAAAGAAAAATGCATCAAGTTGGCATTAAATGTGGTTAACCAGATTCATACAAATCCTCATGAAAAATTCAAAGTAATAGGCTATACATCTCAGGATATCACGTTCTACACAAGGGAAAAAAAACTAATTATTATTATTATCGCACTTCCACTGTAGTTGATAAATGATAAGCTAATAATTGATCCACTCCCTAAAGTCTAAAGTAAGCTCCTTGATTCCATGCTTGTCCAAAAGTGTTAGCTGTAATTGTTGCAATGACTAAGGCAAAATCCAAAAATTGTATTTAGCTAACCAGTGACTTGTTAATTCTAACAGTAAGACGACTGTGCTGATCAAGACTAGCAAACTAATTAAACATCAAAAGAAGAATCTAAGTGCAGAGAGAATAGTGTAAGAGAAGTCCTTAGGACAAATAAATTGTATCTCGACAATTATTATAAGCATCAGAGATCAGAAACAAATCATCGAATCCTGCAGCAAGTAATAATTACTATGAAAAATTAGTATGAGAAGAATTAGGATACTACTTACCCTTTAAACCCTGGGAGAAGGTGGGGAAATCTCCACATGTGCACTCCTATTTATCTAAAAACACGTTTGTGAGCAGTGCTGATCCAGACAAGAAGGCGACTGCGAGAGAAGACAAGAAAGTTGATAGGGGATATACAAAAGAGAAGGGGGGGGGGGGGGGGGGGGAAGGAGTAACTATTCATCAATAAATGTTATATAAAGCAATGGCATAGTAAATAGAAAAAGTAATGGAAGTGGATGGAGCTTGAATAAGAACAGAAAAAAATCACCATTTTACAGCTGTACAACTTTCTGCTCCCTATCTGCAAAGCGAAAATGCCTAACTAAGCAGCAGCAGAAGCAGCAGTGTTGTGAACGGCATCAAGCCAACAAGGCTAACAGAAACATTAGAGGATAGAAGAAAGCAACAAGCTTTTCTGTGTATCATTAAATGCAGTGAACGGAAAGAGAGAGAGTACAGTATATATCGATGCAATAAAAAAGGGGGACAGAAACCATTTATATATTATCATAAATTATAAATATAATATATTCGTATTGTATTATACACAATTGAAAGGTCTAACGGAGATTTCATTCGGTCTCTCGGTCGTGAAACGATTTATCATTTCTTCAAGACTCGAATCCCCAGCTAATTAACGCTTTCAGCAGTTTAAAACGCACCAACAAGTTCAAATGCTAATTTATACTAAATACTGATTAAAAGAAGGAGAAGAAGAAGAATAGAAAGAAAGTTTGGGAGCTCTTTCCTTTGTAGCCGATGATGAGTGAAATAGGAAAAAGAAACTAAATAAAAATTCTGCAAAAGAGAGCGTAGCTAGCCCAACTAACTTGGAAACTAAATCTTCTTCGTTCATTATTTGTGGCTCTTGTTTAATTTATTTGATCACTGCCGATATTGCAAAGATGGATCCAAATCAAACATGGAATTAGTACCGCCTCTCTGATCCCCAAACCTGGCCGAAGAAGAAAGTGGGTCTTCATGGGACACCCTCAAGCGCTGAAGAGAAGAAGAGGGAAGTGATGAATTAGGCACTGCCACATGTGATGCCGAAGCCGAGGACAAGCCTTTTGAATCATCTGCCGAAGAAGCACATTCCATGTTCACCCCAAATAACCTCAGCCGTTTTCCACCAGTTGGAGTATTACTATTACCACTAGCAGTAGCAGCGCCACTCATGATGCCCCCATGGCCATGGTGATGGTGATGAGCAACGGGAACAGAATCAATGATCATGGGGACAATGTTGTTCCCTCTCTCAGGCAAGTTTTGATCAGCGCCCGTTGACATGGAGGACCTCAGGTAATAGAGCGACCCAGATCCCGAATTGAGCTCACCATAGTGGTTGTGATGAGAAGCACCAAGGTAGTGCTGGTGCTGGTGCTGCTGCTGCTGCTGCTGAAAAGTGAAGGTGTTGTTGTAATTGAGGTGGTGGAAATGATCATGGTAGCGAGGTGGAATGATAGGGGGCTGAGAAGGGAGAGAGTAGAATCTAGGACCCCATCTGATAGAGGGAAGAAACAAAGGGGAGTGTGAAGGGTCAGAGGCATGATCAGGTCTTCGCCTCCAGTCTATGTACAACCTATGTCTATACAAATCTCCGAGGCCGCGTTGGAAGGAGACGATGTCACCGGCGTCGAGCTTCTTCTCCTTCACAAAACGGCTCCACCCCTTTGTCATCACATAGCTCTGGCTGCTGTTCCAATAGGAATACCTGAACCGCCACACCTTTCCGTTTCGGTCTTCGAAATTGAGGAGTAACCCCTTCTCGTTTGAGGAGGAGTCGAGGGGGAAGTACTTCTCTGCATGCTGCTTTGGTATCACCAGCCTGTTCAGCTTCCCTACATCGCTCGGTGTCACCACTTTGTCAAACATGTGCTCTTTCTCCACCACCTCTTTTGCGTTCGAGGATGAACAAGTGGCATGGGCATGTGCGTTATGATGATGATGATGATGTTGATGCTGTTGATGATGATGGGCAACTCCTCCTCCTGCTCCTTGTTGCAGATTGGCTTCTTCTTCTTCCTCTTCCTTGTTGCTCCCCAGCGACAGGTCCATCAAGTCTAGCTGCTTTCTGAAATTGGATGCTGCTGCTGCATCTTGGTGGTGTAACCCTAATCCATGGCCAGGTGGTAGTGAATTGTTAGAGGCATCTGGAGATGAAGCATCCCCATGGATGTATTTTAATGGTGTGAGAGTGGGGAATATTTATCACATGAAGATGATGATGATGATGAGATAATTAGAAAGAGGTGTTGTAGAGTAGATGGAGAAGAAAAGGGGTAAGGTAATAGTGCTGCTTACTGCTGCTTTCTGCTTCTCTTGCGATTGTGATGATCTCTGCTGCTTCCTCTTCCTCCTCTTCTTCCCTGCTATCCGAATAATTACCTTTAACTTCTTGCATCAACTCCATGGAATTATGCCTGACCTACCTTCAATTCTGTTAATAATAACCTCTGGATCTCAGCAAAAACAATGGGAAGGAAGGAAAAGAATAATAATAAAAAAAAATGAAATGATTAGAATAAAACGATCGAATGGAGGAAGAGGGCAGGAAGGCAAAAATAAATAAAATAAAATATGACAAGAAACGGAAAAGTTTGAGAAAAAAGTGGGTGTGAATTAAAAAGAATTAAATAGATGACAAGGTCAAATAAAACCTTGCCAACAAATAGCTCTAGCTAGCATGAGGAAGATAGTTTACCCAGATTGCTGAGGCTCTAAAGAAAAACAAAAACAGGATCTTAGTAAACAAAAACTAAAACAGTCGGTGCCTTCATATTTGACCACCAGCCTTCAAACCCTAAAGAAAGACAAGGCATGGAATGGAGGATTCAAAGCGGGGTCAAGTTATTGTTATTGTTGACCTACAAAGCATAATATGAGGAGTTAGATCAAGCGTGAGAGAGAGGTGGATTTTAGCTTATGTATAGTTACCTCGCAGGAAGGTTCTTTACAACTAGGAAAAGAAGCAAAAATTTTCTTCCAACCCAGTTTTATTCGTCGAGGATAGAGAGAGAGAGAGAGAGAAAGGTAGATAGAGGATTACTACACTTACGTGGGGGCCATGAATAATGTGCCTATTGTGGTCATGTGAGCAACTTGTCGTTTTCATCATATTTGGTATAATCTGTACAATACTAATGCTTCCGGCTTGAGACCAAAAGGCCAGTTGTTCCAGAAGCAACGAGCTTAACTTAACCGTGTTACATATATATATGTGTTAAATTTGCATTGCACCCTTATTTTATTACCAAATAAAAAGCATGAAAGTATCTATATGTATTTATTTATTTTATGGCTCATATAATATATAATATACATGGGGTACGGGCTTATCTATGGCTAGCTAGATGTAACAGGAAATGGCAATGGTATATAGTAGAGGAGAGAGGATAGAGTGTACACTTAATTTTTTGACTTTTAGTGCCATTGATTGAGTGTGTTGTGAATGGTCCCCGGGCGTAAGGTAAGGAAAGGAAAAGCAAATAGCTAAACTAAGAGAGAATGAAAAGAGACCACCCTGTCCTGCAGGCGCTCTCCTGCCACTGTGTGTATAATATATAACCTCTACTGCCCTTACCTTCCGCCCCTTCCTTTTCTCTCTTTCGTTACTCCCTCTGTGACCTAAACAATCAACATTAGTAAAAACAAATGTGAGAGAGGTAATAACAATAAATGAATATTATATCTATCTCTTCCACACCAATAACTATTCCTTCAAAACTTCAACACCCTAGTTCCCTTCTCATAACCCTTTACTATAACCCCACATCATGACCTTTTGCCCTAGCTTTTAATGTTATTCCAGTTTTTCTCTCCATTACTAATCTCCTCCCCCCCCCCCCCCCGGTCCACGTACACGCGCTAGTTTCAAATATCATCATTTTTGTTATTTACTTACTACCATTTCTTTTTCACATTCTTAAGTTTATATGCATATACAATATGTTGGTTCACGTATAATTTTCTTTTATTCACATCTTAATTTTTCAACGATTAATCAAACCTAATAAAACTTTAATGCATTTGTAAACTTTTTCTCTATTATTCAGGGTGCCTCACACCCTGAATAACTAATACCTTCAAACACAAAGAGGCTAGGTATGGGTTTGCCCTAATCCCTTTGTTCCTTAATAATAAAACTCTTAACTGAAAGGTAGAAACTATTTTTTAAAAACATAAATATTATTGAAGTAATTTTTTCTTTTTTAATACATATATACGAACAAGAATCGAGTCTCTGTTAACATTCTTAAGGGACACGATGTATACTAATTGTGTCTAATTGTTATTTAGCAATATATGTAAGGTCATTTACTTATTTCCCAAAGTAATCTATACATTTGGTAATAAAAAAAATTATTTATTACTGAATACTTAATAAGGTTAATAATTGCTTTACAAATTTTCAGCAATTATGTGTCCGTATGATTTTATTAATCACTGTTTAAGAAAAATTATTAAGGAATTCATATATTTTTTTCTTAAAAAACATAACAGAAATATATTAGTAACACTAAATGTTAAATTTATGACCCAAAAAATTTACTATTAATTCTTTAACTATTACTCTTAAGGACAATAATGAAAGTGACAGATAAGAAGAGCTATATAATTTATATATTTAAGTTTGGATTTTATTTAAGTAAAAAATTAAGTTTAACTATTTATATAAGATTAAACATATAGTTTAAAGAAATTCCAGCTAGATTTTACCTGATATATTTCCTTAATATATAAGAGATATAGATATCAATATATAAAATTTCATTTTTAGTATTTACTACATTCTTCATCTTTTAAGTTTCTTTGCCACATAAAAACTTCTCCCGTGAGTCCGTGACTCTTTTCAAGTGGTTGTTTAGTGATTGAATACATGGTAACATTAGGTAAACAAAAAAAATACATGGTAATTTAATTCGAATGAAATTGCTATTTTTTAAAACAAAATGCATGTTATCAAGAATTAACGTGAAAAACAACTATTAAAACCAGTGAATTGCGGAGAGTTGAAGTGTCATATTATTTTCGGGGGAAAAAAATCTACTTTGAAAATCAGTACTCTAATTTCAACAATTAATATTCAAATTAAACCGACCAAAAACTGCCCATCAAGTAACAAAGATTATTATTTTTGAAATTCAATTACAAATTTATGGTTGGGACACTATTTATATATCTATTCCCAAGAACATATCTAGTAAAAGAATTTTTTGTGAGAAAAAAAATGAATAAATTTAAACATATGATCATATATAAATGATCAAGTAATATATATTGTAAGAAAAAAAAATTGTAAGAGTAAACTTAAAATGATTTGATTTCTTTTTTGTCTTAAGACTTGTTTTTTCAATTTTTCTTGATCAATCCTTATTTAGGACTGTGGAGTTACTATTTCAGTCCATTACGGAAAGAGTTTCCCAACCACTGAATTTAAGTTTATTTACAGCTTGACATCCCCAATATTAAAAGAAAAAATATTTTGAATATGTACTTGTGTCACCCCAACACTTAATTAACAGTTGTCTTAAGAATATAGTAGCTGGAGGTTTGCGAGATTTACTGAACATAGATAAATTAACACTGAACTCGAGGGAGAACCTGAAAATCGAAATCAAAGCGAGCTGAACTAACATATGAATATATACGTAAAACTAATTATTAAGCTGTTCTCCTGCACATGGTTTTCCTTTAGCTAGGAACTTTGTCATCAATTTACATTATATACCAGTGTACGTGTTTGATATATATGATACATGCCAGATATTTAATGTAGAATTTTAACACATTCACCTAGACACAGACACACACTTATGTCAGGTTTTACACGGCAATAACCTTTTTCTCATTGATTCAAGAAGACCGTGTTTAAATTATTTAAAAATAATGGGTACATCATCAACATATCTAAGCATATAGTCTTCTTGGGAACAATTCACCCACGTAGACTTTGATTTATGGTTTCTAGAAGTAATAGTAATCAAGCCTATGAATAGCTTTATATTTCATTCTTGTTTAAAATCCAAATGATGAAAACCTTTCAATTAATTGATATATATATACACACACACACACACGAGAGAGAGAGAGAGAGATGTTGAACATCGTCAGGCAAAGAGCCTAGTCAAACGCATTTGAGCACAATTAATAATCAGTTACCCTCGTACATATAGACATACGACCAGGTGAAAAAACATATAGAACATATAACCAAGAAAAATAAAATGTTAGAAATCCATTATTTGTGTGCATCTTTGGGAGAGATGAGAGAGTAAGCTAGGGGCCTCAATTTGTGACTTGTTTGTTTATGCTTTGAAATTATTATGCTTAACATGTTTTGAGAAAGTAACTGAAAACTCTGAGGGAATAGTTACTATTTAGCACACTACTTTCTTGGTTTTTATTATGCAGAGAACAGCTAGTGAAACAAAAGTGTGTAATGCATCCGAAAAGCAAACACGGTTTAGATGTTTTTCCTTCTCATAGTTATGCTTCTCGAAATCTGAAAAATAAATATTCATGCGTCCCTTTGATGGTTGATCGTATATAGTTAGCTGCACTGCATTTTAACACTGTACAATTAAAATCTCGCTGATATCTAGCTCCTTACATGATAGTTGGCTATGTTTATGACTAGTAGCATCAAGTGGTCCAGTGTGATCTATATATGACTATTTCTTTGGGTTGGATGGAGCCTCCAATCACCATAAATTATACATTTGCATCTATGATATAGACAAGCAAAAAGATTAACATTGTCATACTCAAGTTGTAGAGATAGAAACAGAGAGAAAAGAGGATCAAACAAGTTGCCTTTGCCTTGGCAAGAGGAATGGTGTCTAGTCACATTCTAACTACAATTGTATGCACTGGCAGCTCACGTATATAAGTGAGTCCCTTTATTGTCTCTTTCGGAACTCTCGTGGTAATATTTGTTGAAATGAAACATCCTTTAATGTCTAAACTTTCTGCTTCACATAATAAAAATTAAGTACTATATAACAATGTCATGGAGTAGCAGCTGAAGGTACACGAGAGACTTGTATTTTTGTTGCCAAGATCAATCGCATTAATACTTGTCTATTATGTAATTGAAAATCCTATCTTTCTTTCTTTTTCTCTCCCTCTCAATATTTCTCAAAATAACACCGGAATCCTATCTTTGATTTCCCCAAATGGGAATGGTTTGAGAATAGAGAATGTAATAATAATGCAATTGAAAGAGGAACGTGAGAGACTGATCTCATTTCTTTCTTTCCTGCTTTCATTAATTGAAGGAGAAGTGGGAATATGAAATGGAAAGCAAGTGAAACCCAAAATCACTAAACCAAAATCATTCAATACGAAAGAGAATCTAAAGGAGGAAATGTATTTCATTCCCAAAATAAGGAGATAAAAGTGACTTAATCTGTTCGCTGCTTTATGTCACAAGTGTTATATTAGTAATAGGTCACCATACTTCTTTTGTATATTAATTTATAGCAATCTATGATAATATTTCCTTTTCCCTTTTGTTCCCATTTGTTAGTTTCTGGTATTAATCTGCAAACAGTTGGTAAATAACACTTACCGAGAATTTCCGAGGAAATGTCACACCCCACATGTGGATGACAGAAAAGAACTGCATGCCTAGCTAGATTCCAGTTATGACCCTAGCGTAATTAGAATTATGCCGCCGCCCTCACGCTTCTCTTTTTAGTTACTATTAACACACACATTAAGCCTTTGCATCTGAATCAAGCCCCACATCGGCGTCAAAACAAATATCTATTGGGGACCCCTCTTCGTTTCATGTCTTACATTTCCAATTATAAATATATCAAATTACAATATACAAATTAATAT
This sequence comes from Abrus precatorius, assembly GCF_003935025.1. Lineage (NCBI taxonomy): Eukaryota > Viridiplantae > Streptophyta > Magnoliopsida > Fabales > Fabaceae > Abrus > Abrus precatorius. Next base: position 7,997,328 of record NW_020874373.1, on the reverse strand, counting down.
TCCTTGGCTATATAATTATTTTCACCCCAACATCTGTTATATTCATATTATTGCAACATGTAAAAAATTATTATCATTTTATTCACTATAATTTTGGGTGTTAACAGAAGTGTAGCATTCTAAATGCTGTAACAATTGTGTCTATCCCAAACAATGTGCCTCATGACTCAGTTGATAAAGTCTTTTCGTAGTTAGCTACAAATACCTATATTTTTATTAAAAAAATAAATATTTATTACACTTTTATAATTTTAATACAATAAATATTTTTAATAAAAACTTACTATTTTAAATACTTTAAATCAATTTTAAAATTTGATATTGATGAAAAATAATATTTTTATTGGAGAGTGGTAATTATTTACAGTATAGTAAGTTAACTCTTTTAGAGATTTTTATTTTATTTTTGGTTCACAAAGTTCAAGTTTGAGAACTTACTTCAAACTATTTAATGAAAATAAAATTAGTTTCAGGAAGAGACGAAATTGTGTAACATTAGTAAGGACAATAAATTAGCGGTACGTGGCAATTGTTGTCTTCTCAAAAAAAAGCTAGCTTGAGCTATTATGTATTTTTTAGAGTTTGGACCACATTCTCCTTTATAGTCCTACCTATCATAATAATTAAACTTGAACTGGACTTATTGGTTCCACTGGGTGAATCAATATATAAGTTAGTTGATTTGAGTATTTATATCTTCAAAAATGGAGACTCAATTTAACTTAGAGCTTGATTGGTTTTTAAATAAAAATAATTCTGTGAGAATTTTTAAAATCCATTCTATTGGTCTAACAGAAAATCAAACAAGCTGTTTATCAATTTTTATGAAGAAAAATGTGATTAATCAATCAAGTTGATTTGGTAAAACAAATTAAAGTGGCAGAGTCATGCCTTTTAAGAAAAATAAATTATATTAATAATGAAGAAAAAAAAGAGCAACAAAATGACTAAATGGCACAAAGAAAAGAATAAATGTTACTTTTTTTTTAAGAGTTTATTTTTTATACAACACTAATTAAATACAAATTATCTTACATATATTTAAAGAATTTATTATAAAAATTGTTAATTTTTAATTATATAATAATGTGTGATTAAATAATAGTATAATTTTTTACAATATTAATATATTCATAAACGTTGAATTTTACAAATTTAACAATTATATTAAGATCTCTTTTTAAATAAGTCAAGTTTATAAAATATTATAAAAATTAAAACTAATTAACAATTCATTGTAAGGTTTAATATATATTTAAAATATAAATAAATATTAATTATAAATTATATATTTATAAATATTTAAATAAACTAACGTGTGTAATGACAGTGTGAGTCGTGTGACCAATCTGTAATAAAATAAAATAAACACCTTCATGCAGGTTGCTTTATGAGGTGGCCTCCCTTCTCTTTGTAGGGTGGGCTTATATCAGCACAGGAGGCTACGTTTGGTTGCCGAGCTGTGACAATTAACAAAACTCAACAAATTTAAGATTATAAAATATTTTATTTTAATCCAACGTTGATATAAAATATTTTATAATATTTTAATAATTTTTTAAAAATAAAAATCATGTAAGTAGTAATTTAGTTTAATTATGTTTTATTTTACATGTGATTTTATTTTTTTATTATTTTAATTGTTCGTACTTAATTTTTATAATGTTTTAGATATTTTTATTTTTATTTAATAATTAAAAATATAATAGATCATTTATTTATACAATTTTGTATGGAAAAATATATAAATAATTAAATAAAATTTTAAAGTTAAAGAATTTCATATTTTTTGGTTGGAAGAAAGGCACTGAAAAGAAAAAATGTTTATAATTTTTTATATTTAACTTATTATTTTGAAGGAAAATAGAGGAAAGAAAGGAGGAAGAGTCAAAATCTTTCCTCACTCAAAATATTAACAGTACATTTGAACAATTAAAAACTTCAAAAATGTAAATTCTATCAATTAAATTAAATAAATTAAAATTACACATAAATCAAAAATTGAAGAAGAAAATATAACTAAACCTAACATTTTTTAATGAATTAATATTTTATTATTGTTTGATAATATAGAATATTTTTATATTATCAACTCGTTCAAATTAAATATTTATAAAAAAGGGCCATGTCTACCCACAATATGACCATTTTTCATACCAAAAATATAATAAAATGAAAATTTTAAAAAAAATATTTGTTTTTTAAGTTGGCTCTATAAAGTTGAGACATCAATTATGAGTGCAAAGATTCAATTCCCTCTCCGGTTCGTTTCATTTTCATTCTTTTGTTTCTTCTCTTCATTTTAAAGTTTGCTATTCTCCTATAGGAAAAAATGAGATAAAAATAAATAAAAGAATAAAAAATTATTTAAATTACACAGAAAAGTTATTATAAAAAAATTGAATAAAAATTAAATAATTTTTTATAAGTTAAAAATAATTTATTTCTTTAATTTTTTAAAAAATAAATAAAAGAATTTTTAGAACTTCTCAAAAATAAAAAATATATAAATTATTTTAAATTTATAAAAAATTATCCACTTTTTATACTATTTTTTTCATATAAAAATTTCTCTAAAAATTTATCCATAGACCATCGTTTTATTTTGCTTTTTTACAAGTAACATATATTAGTCTGTAAATAATTTTAAAATGACCGATTACTAAACTAATAAAAATGTTAATTCGTAATTGATTAGCCTAATCATAAGTAAATTGAAATTAAATAAGCAATAATTGGCAATATGTTTAAATTATATCATATATAGAAAAATAAAATAATTAAAAATCAAGTTTAATAATAATAATAATAATATTATTATTATTATTATTATTATTATTATTTTCTACTAATTGACTTGATATATGTAGTCCCCCTTTGCGCTATGTTTCTGGCTCTATACCAAATTTTGATACCTTCCATATCGCTTTTCTGTCCATGTATATTCCATATTTCGACAATAACGTCTTCCGAATCACATTTGCATAAAAGAAATCACTGTTCATAAGAATGAGACATTATGGTTAAGAAAGCTTAAATATAGTTTTGGTTTTTATAAATTTTATTTTAGTTTTTAAATTTTTATTTTATTTTATTTATAATTTTTTTTCAATTTGAATGTTTTAAATCTTTAGTATTGACGTAATTAATTAAAAAGTTATTAGGTATCAATTTGTTATCAGTTCGTGTTAGTAAAAATTACCAAAATATTAATTTGTAAAACATCAGAGATTAAAATTATTTTAAAAAAATTAAAAAAATATTTAAACCTCAATACTATTGTATACAGGTATTAGTATGTAGAATTTGTTAGGATATTATATCCTAGTCTTTTAGACATAGAAGTTCTGAAATCACAGTGAAAGACAATGCCAAGAAATATGAAACTTGAAAATTTGTACATTTTTAAATTTAGGATCTTGTTAAGCATTGGTCAATTAAAAGGTTAATAAAATATATTAAAATTAAGTCTATTAAAAATTATACTTTAAAAAGATTGAAAACATTTATTTAAAATTTATGAATTTAGATTTGTAGAGTTTGGGGGGATGAGATGAAGGAGTGGAGGCAGTGCTTTAGATTGAATGGACGTAAAGAATTAGGACACAAACCATAAATTTGTCTTATACAGAGACAACTACATATGAAGTATGGATCATTATACCACACAAGTACGTGTTGGTCTGCCTAAACCAACCTGAATTCAGACTTCCTCTTCCTTTCTTCTTCGACTACTCCTTTCAAAAGAAAGATTAAACGCTCTTATATTCAACGCTTAATTTCTTTTTTCAAATTCTATTAATTCTTATTTAATTTAAATTTTTATATATTACATTAAATTGAAAATATTTTTAAAACTTTAATATTATCATAATATCAATAAATCATTATTTTTATTTATTTTTAAAATTTTAACATACTGTCTCAATAAAATAAAATAAGATATTTAATATTAATAATGAAAATATCCACTTTTTATCAAATTTATTTACATTTTAAAATTATTGTCCATCACAGGAAAAAACTTGCTAGTGATATGTAACTTTGAAAACATAAAAGCTATTATCTTAATTTTCCTACACGTTAAAGCAGGAAAGGCTAAACAGTAATCTCCACAATCTATATGTGATTCCTGCTCGAGTTTCAATTTAATTTCTACAACATCATGTGCCCTAAAGTAATCTACAGAATAGGGCTTAGCCAAAGTAGATTAACTTTGAATTAAAAAAATGTATCTATACATCTCATCTTAGTTGAGGACAATCCAGACAAAGATTTCTTTCATGTCTCTCATCTTCCCCCACCCCTCTCCAAATTTCCAGCCCCGCCGTAACTTTCATTAGTAAGCAATAAATACTTCCATATTGAACGTGCTGGCTATGTTTATAATATTGCTAAGTTGTGAAGAAAAAAATTGTCTTTGAAAGAATCCAACCCCGTAGTAAATGAACTGTTATAAGGAGGTGGTAACTGGTAAAAGCTTAAGCATTGAAGAGAGATATATCACTTATGAAACGGGCCTAACATATTGTTTTGTATCCAATTATGGGTGTGTGGATATTATGAGGGAAAAACTTTTGAGACGAGTCTCCTAATTAAATGACAAAAGTAAGCACAAATAACAAACTTTAGTTAATATTAATAGCAAAATATTCAACTCTTCCACATGGTGGTCCAGTTTCTTTTTGTGATATGTAGAAACGCAATTTTCCCGAATAATTAAAATAGTATTGAAAAGTTTAGTTAATGGAACCGTTTGAGGCCTAAATTAACTAAAGAGTGGATTTTGAAAACCATAATTGGAGGGGTAAGTAATAGGTAACGAGGGCTTAATTATACATGATTGATATGCAGATTACTATTGAAGAGAGAGAACACGAAAATAGTGAAAAGAGGCATTAGCGCTGGGAAAACAGATAGGACAAAGTGATCTCATGGAGAGTTTATCAACGGACAAAAGCACATAAATCTATCACAGAATAGCTGATCTAAAAACTCTGCTACGAGCAAGGGATAAAGGGAGACCACAGAAATACGAGTGGGACCATATGTAAGGGAATGGGGACACATGCAATTATACAAATCAACCAGATTGCTGGAAAAGGAACTTTATTCAGTGGTGGCGAGTTTACCCAAATAATTCCATTTGAGATGTATATATAACTATATATATGGGGCACAGTATGGTGGGGGAAGGAAGAGTACAATATATTTGCAATAGGCCAAATAATAGCTGCAGCCTGCAACTAGCTAGGTAGCTGTAGAAGCATATGTAATTACAGTTGAGATTTTTCAACCTTCAAAGTAAGCTTCCTTCATTCACCTCTTCTATCCTTCAACAAAAATGTGAAAATAAACCCCACACTATGACTCTACTCTCTCACTACATCCCCTCACTACTACACTACCCTCTGAGAAAACCGTTGGGCTTTCTTGCTGTTGGGTCGCTTTCCAATCTTCAATTGCTTAGACTCTATTAAGTTTAGGCCACTAGGTGCTACAGCCCCCCCTCCCAACCCCTTCTCTATCATTTATTCATGTATTACAGTAGCTTATGTTGCTTTTGTTTCTCGCTTTTGTTGCTTTCCACTGCAAAATTATATGAGTATAATTATGGTGGAGCCTTCTGCCAAGCTGTATTCTTGCCAGGAGTACTGCACCGTGTGCCTTTGATTTATTTCTTTCAACTTTGCATTCTGTTTCCTCATTAATACTTCAATCCCCTCATTCCTCATGTTACATTTTACACATACCTGCAACTTACTTACACCATCAAATTCCCATGCTCCTAACTCCTAACTAATTCAATTACGCCATACCCATTTCCATTTTATCATCTTCCAACACCAACCATCAAGGCCACTAGATAAATTCAGTTCTTGTGTAGGAATTGTTTCATTTAAGGCTTTCAATGGAAATCCTTTTCTCGTAAAAATCGGGAACGGAGATAAACAATCTCTCAAGATAAAAGGATCATACTCATCACCTTACAGAAGTTCTCGTGTATTCAAAATGATAAAATTCTCCTTAATATTTTTTGTCTTTTCTAATAATTAGTATGTAAATATATTTTTAATCCTTTCTTCAATATAATTTTGCATATTAGTTATATTTTTATGATTTCTGTGTCAATGACTAAGTAAATACTTTCTTATAGTAAGAAATAATAACTAGTTTTCAGTTGAAATTTTAAATTGCACGTAAAATTATAGACATGACAAAATACGTCCAATTGGATTAATCTTAAAATGTTTAATAAAATGTAAGACTTGACGACTTGATGAAATTTGATGCAAATAAAATTTTAAAAATTGTCTGAAAAAAAGTCAAGTTTTACCGTAATTAAACATTATTTTACAAGACAAATTTAGATTTGAACTTTTTTAATCTCACTCACTAAAAATCCATTCCCGCACTTGATCAGTTTAAACAAGTCAATTAACTCATATTATACTTTACGTAGAACACTTTATTTAGAGAGTCAAAATTTACTAAAATCAACTAATGGTCGTGGCAAACCAAATATCATGTGAGATATATAAAACGATAGGTTTATAATATTTCTCTAAATTTTTATGTTTTTAAAAGAAATAAAATTTTAACACTTGATTACTGTGTAAAAGAAATGTCAATAGTCATACTAATTGCTGATTTAAAAAACTTGATATAATTAACCAAGCACTCTAATAACATAAAAATTTTATATAGTGATATAAGACAATTTGAAATAGGATAAAAGCATTTAATATATAAGGAAAACTTTAATTTGTTTTTCAAATGTACTTGTGCCGTATATGTTTTTCAAACTTTTAGTTATTAAATTAATCTCTCAAATATTATAATTTTTTCCATATATATTTTTGTATAGGTCACCAACGGTGTAAAAAATAGAAACTAATCTCACGATAAAATATTTAATTGGCTGAAGTTATGATAAAAAGAATGCTTAAAATATAAATTTAGTGACAGAACATTTTTGAGGAGTATACAATTATACGTACGCATATAAATTTTTGTGTTCAATTGCTGAATAATCATATAATACTTTTATTATTTGTCTCAAAAATTATTAAAATTGAGTAACATAGTATAATAATGATAAAAATTATTATTATTACTATCTAATTTATTATTTTAATATATACCAATTGTAAAATAAGATAGAAACATATTTTACTTTTATTATATTTATCCTTTCTCATCCCATTACACCGGATCTAAAAGTTTGGAATCACAAGAATTTGATTGAATAATCAAAGTACATACCTTACCTCCAAACGTTAATCCATGTTTAACGACATTTAAATTTTAAAAGAAAAATATTTTTAAAAAAATTTGTAATAATTGACAAAAAAATAATTATTCTTTAAAAGAAATTTAATCAGACACACAGTTAGACATCTTTATACATTTTATCCTACAATTTAAAAAAGATTATATACTAAAATTCTTTATAACTATTAAGAAATTGATCATACAAAACATTTAATTTGAATTTTATTAGCTAAAATTAAGATAATAATAATGAAAATAGGACAATGCATTGCCCTCTGTGAGTTAAGCAAATTTCAAGTGCTAACCCCTTTAATTTAAAAGAATTTAATGAATTCCATCGTAAATTCACCTGTTTGGAGAATATATATTTGCGGCAAATTTTAAGGAGCAGTATTGAAATATAATTCTCACACTTCTAACAAATTTATTTTTTTTTTTGTCTCATTTGGAAACAGAAAGACTCTGCTTGTATAATTTGGCTAAATTAAATATCTCCAAAATTGAATTGGTAAATTTATGAAACAAAAATTAATTTTTTCTTCATATTTTAACGTTGAAAATTACGCCAATATACAATAGTAATTAGTCACAGTAAAAGTAAGTTATGACTATAAGTAGGCCCTCCTGATTCATAAAAAAATGTAAAAATATTTAATTAAAGACAACAAATAAAAATAAAAAACAATTATTCTCATAGGTTTTGCCATGTTCAGTAATACATTATCCAAGAAAAATGAAAAATTACTCCTTAGATAAAATGCCCGTTTCAAATATTCTGAATGGATAAAAAAAAACACAAGAATTTTTCCTCAAACGAATTTACTTAACTCAACAAATCCAATATGAAGGTTATATCGTCTCCCTAAGAAGTGCTTTCCAATGTTTTCATCTTTTTTCAAGTATAACAATATCCAAGGTGTGTTTTCATTTGGCAATAGTTTATTAGTTGTTGATTATATCTAATGAAGTTTTAATCATTTATATTAAGATTTGAAAATAACAGGGAAAAATTATTGGATGCTTTTGAAGCCATTGAAATCTCTTCATAAAATTGTGAACTCCATCGACCTGAATATATTGGATCAATAAATTATTGAAATATATTTATTATTAATTAATGGTTAATTTGTGTATACATTAAGTTTTTATTAAATATTTGCAAAGTGTAAGTGCACTTTTATAGATTTTTTAATTTTTTAATTAAAATTTGAATTTTATCTCAATAACTCATACAACTACTGTTAATATAAATTATTGAAGTAAAATTATTATTTTAAGTAAAAATAATACTACAAATATTTAAAGAATTAACCTAAATTTGATCCAAAAATTCGTTTTCTATATAAGACCTCTACAATACTTAAAATCGACTAAAGTAAAAGAAATTAATGACTCACAGAGTTAACGTGAAGACATGCATGCTTATAATTAATAAAATAAGAATTTTTTTCTCACTATAAAGATATGTAAGATTTTCTTGCCAACAAATATTCGTCAATTGACATTGAATATGATAGCTTCCAGATCATCGTAGCTACTGCCTTTGGATAATGTTAGGTTATTTAATTTGACTCAACTTCCTTTAATTAATTATTTAAAGCGGAAAATCAAGAAAAATAAATAATATTATAAAATAAAACAATTTTCTTGATGAATTTAGAAAAAAAATTTAAAAATTAATTGTAAGTAATTTTGAATTTTTTTATTTTAAACTACAAAATCTAAAAACATACTATGCAAAAATTTTAACGTAAAAGTTTAATCTCAATACCAACTACCCATCTTGTTTTCATATAAAAATAAATAAATAAAAGATCTTACTTAAGAAAGTAAACTTCAACTCAAATTGCATAATATTTTTTAACGATATAACATGTACATACGAAAATAAAGTGGTGGTACTTGGATCGAAAGGTTATGGTCCTTAACGTATATAGATATGTAAATTGCAAGTACTTAAAAGTTATTGAACATTACTTTACATGCCTAGCTATCTAACTAGACTGCTCCTTTAGTTTTCTGGGGTCCTATATTTTATGGTTTTGCTTTATATTCAAATATATAATGATCGAACACTATTATGTCTGATAATGGTGGTCCATCAAACGAGTATGATAATGTCACAAATAGAATGTGACCCTATACATAAAATTATTGCACTACTCTATTTTTATATATTTATTTAAGGTTTTTGGGCTAAGTTTTGCATCCGTGGTTCAAGACATATGGGACATCGTATACAGTAGTTGAACATAACTATCTCAAAGATAAAAGCTGCATTTAATTAATATAGTACTTAAACAAAAATAAATAAAGAAAACTATTTTTTTGTGGGAGTCTTAACATTTCTTATAAAATTGTCAAATGAATGTCCACGAGTGACTATAAAATTGTTTTTGCAAGAAAATTTGGTAAAGAAAACACTTTTTTAAGTTTAAGGGTTGGTGCTATTTTCTGATAATATATTTTTAGTTATTTCAATAAGTTGACAAAAAATAATTATTTTCTTTTAAAAATAAACAAAGCAAGTTGAGTAAATAAATCAGGTGTTGATTCTTCTTTTTAGGATTTATATATTAACTATTTTATATTTCGAATGAAACAGAATGCATTAACATTTCAATTTTTATTTACTCTATACTTAAAGTATACATACGGAAAACCAAAAAACAATGAGTAAATAAATTGCATGTTAAATCATGTTATTAGTTTTGTTTTATTGAAGAGTTTTTAATCATTCCCACTTCGTCTCTCAGATTATGAGAAAGATATAACCTTTTAAGCTGCAGCAATATTCGATATTGGTCCTGTTGTCGAGTTGCAAGGCCTATTATGACAAACTTTTATTTTATATATGAAAGTTAAATAGCTTTTTAATGAAACCGGTTTTAATTGTGTGTTTTTTTTTTTAATGAATATTAAGATCGAATCCAACTAGTCAATTTAATCTAGACAGAGAATCAATCAAATAACCGATCTAATCAATTTAAAAACCTAGTGAAATAAAAAATTAGTCAAGCTCATTAATAAACTATTATTTATTTATTTACTAAATTTCTTTATGTTATAGAATATGTAATCTAATTATTTTATGTTTATTTAAAATTTTAATAAGCTTAATTTTTGTATAATTTTATATTAATTTATTATTTAATATATTATATAATATTAAATATATAGTTTTATTATTAAAAAGAATCTAATTCATTTAAGAATAAATTAATGAACAATAAACTAATACTTTTATTCAATTCAATAATCAATATGATTTTAAAACTGTTTTCTTGGGATCTCTCCTTCGTTCATTTCTTTTCTCACCATCATCCACAGCTGAGTTAAAAACCATGATGTTTTCAATCCCTTATACCTTCATCTTTTGGACAATCATGACCTTCTCTTAGTCGAAATTCCTTACTAAGAATAATTAAGTGATGAACATCTATACTGTAGAAATGTTAGCATACATTCTAGCGCTTTTGCATTAACAATATTGTTGCACTCTGTATCTTAAATCTAGTGGCAGTGCAAGTGTCAAAGACTCCAACCTCCTTTTTCCGTTGGACTGCATAGTTATACTTCCAATAAGTTTCACAGCAACCTATGCTTTAAGGACACAATGAAGTGAAATGTAATGAAACGATGTTATGTTTCATCTTTTAAATTGTTTCAAAATACTTATTTATGTACTGATCTTAAAAACATTTAAACAATTTAATGAAAATTTTATTCCAATCTGTACTTGACTACATTTCTTTATGTGTTTTTTTTACCATTCTATTAATGTAACTTGATTACAATTATATATTCAAATACAACCCTCAAGTGTCAATATATCAGTTTGTCTCAACTCACGATGTGGTTAACAGTAGAATTGGACTCTCGTGTGAGAAAAAAGTGCAGAAATAATTACTTTGAAATAGTGGAATTTGTTTGCTTTAGGTGTGTGGATGAAAATGAAGCAGAGGCATGGAAGTTAGGTAAGGAAAGTGTGAGCCTCAAATGTCAAAGTGTGCAGAGGAGACAGAGGAGAGGGACGACGACATGCATATATGGACCGCCGACCACCTGATATATACAATCAAATCATACGTTTTATTATGCCCTCTCTCTTTCACTCACAAGTCGCTAATCACGCCATTATCAACTTCTTTTTATCTTTTCTTTGCCCCCTTTTCACATTCACACGTGATTTCATGTTCCCCTTCCTACCAATACTACTCAATTTCTTTGCAGATTGCAGTAACCAGTACTCTCTATATATCAGATGATTTATTTTATCCATTTAATTTTAATTCAATCGTTCATATTTATTTCTAAACAGATAGTTAATTATATAAACATAGTCAAAATTACTTAATCTTAAGTATCTGATTAAAATTTGTCTCTCATATTTTTATCTATTCCATGATATATATGATACTTTATATGCATTATGTATGTGCACATTCTCTCTCCTTGGACCCAACGATTATTCCTAACTAGAAACCAAAAAATAGCTGGTTTCCTTGGCTATGTACAGTGAGTTGGATATTCCATGGTTCCTTATCTTTTGGGGAACTTCTAAAAAAGTTAATTTTTTGTATATGGGTACCACTTTATGCATGCATATAAGTAAGTAGCACATCTAACCAGTCATATTCATAAATAATTTTTGGCTGAAGGCAAATTGAAAACTACTTCTGCATGTAACAACAAACCAGTATGGACTGATAAATATTTGAATAATGCTAAGTGTACAACAATATTAGAATAACAAAATTAAGTTGAGTATTGTGCATGATCATGCATAACTATTATTTATGACTTTTAATCTCATCTTATATCTATATTTTATTATGCACTTTATATGGCAGAATATCAACTTGCGTATACCCCAGTTAATTTATCATTTCATCTGATCAAGACTTTAAACCTGTGAATATAATAATATTTTTTGGGGTATGACCTATGAATACATTTGAACCTAATGCATGTTCGACTTAAATGCGTAAGTGTTAAGAATTTTATGCAACGAAAGAAATGTTTACAAAATATTATATTAACATTTCAATCCGTATGTTAGTGGGGTTTAACCCCAGCTTGAAGAACCATGGCCTATTACACAGTGATGTTGGGCCCATTATCAATTATGGACCAAAACAGGACACAAAATCATGTTTGACAAAAGAAAACCATTTACTCATAAACAGATTATGGAAACCCTTTATCAGGCCCATTATCATGGGAAAATGCATCGCTTGTAAAACCTGTTTGTCAGTTTTGTTAAACACGTAATTATAAGAGAATTTCTGTGTGTGTGATAAAATAGATTTTCCTTTACATCTTTAGTAGTACTGTATATCTGGGTTTAGTCCCTTTCTCGTCCGACAATAAACACGAAATGGTGGCTAATAATAATTACTCGAATTTTGTAAGTTTGTATTATGGTACAGCTGTTTAATCTAACTGTACTTTAATTGTTAAACAAACACAGATTAGGATTAGAATGAAAAATAGTAACAGCATACGAAAATATTTACACGAATTAGGATACTGAAGATCTATATTCCATGGTACCAAAAAGATTATAAAAAAATGTAGATTTCTTAAAAGAGCAAAACCGGAAAAGCTGGTTGGGGACATAACTTACATGTGCCTATCTTGTAGATTGTCGTTGATTCCTTAGTCCCTAGGATATGCTAAATATTAAGTACGGATTTGAGTAAGTGTGTGAACCTAATTTTCACTTAACTTTGAATTTATAAAATTATTTTCTGAAATAAATTTAAAGCAATGTTATTTATGATTGAAGGTTTTTTTTTTTCCTTAGAATTTAGTTTGCCGTAAAAAATTAGTATAAATCCTGTAACTTACAAAAAAGTTATAATTTATAACATCAACTAAAAATGTAAGTTTAAGATTTGTTTGATGGACATTGAATAAAAAAAGTTTTGACTTGAGAGTTAAATATAAAATAAGAGCATGATAAGCATTTTTTTTTTCTTTGTTACATTTAATGCATGTCAAGATGACAAACTAAATTCATTGTGTTATTAAATCCTCTTTATTTTTTAACCCAAGCTCCCCAAAAGATAAAATCTGCAGTCGAAAGAAAGATAAGATAAACTCATAAACTAAACTAATTATATTCTATTATTTAGAAAGAAAAAAAAAATACATCAGATTTAACTCCTCTAAATTAAGATGTGTGAAATAAAAGAAGTGAGTATATATCTACCATTATTTTAAATTTAAGCATTTATTTCGTTTAATTAACTTATCATTATGACATTATATAAGATTTTATAAGAGGAGTGAGTTTATAAAATATGTAATATTTTATATCTATATAATTAATAGTTTCAAAATCATTGTGTTTTTTTTTTATTTGTATTACATTACATTTCAATTAAAAGAGATATAAATGTCTAAAAAAATAAGACATTTATTTGGCATTTAAAATTAATTTTGTATCAAATTGGGCAGTACATAATTATGATATTAAATATGTTAATTTGATAATATCAATTCATGTTATTGAGTTGTCAATCAAAACAAGAACGATTTTTTGTTTTTGTTTTTATATATATCTTTCAATATTTGAAGGTGTCAACAACACACACACACACACACACACACACATATATATATATATATATATATATATATATCAATTTTTAACTATACTTACCTATTCTTATAAAATAATTAATTTATAGTATAAGTTTTAAGTTTATGTAAATTTTTAGTTTGAAAAATATAATTTTTTAAAAATAATTTCAGTTTTGTATAAAGATAATTAAAAGAGGTTGAAGGAATTTTATTATCTTCCATGTATAAAATTTTAATAAAATTTATTTTGTTCATTAATTACTATTATTAAACTAAATAATTTAATTAAAATTTAATTGAAATACAACGATACATTTTTTTTATTGACATTGAATCATGAATTTTCACATAATTAAAAATTATTGATTTTTTCAATAATTTCTTAAAAAGTTATATATATGGTTATTTATATTTGGTTGATGTTATAAAAATATTTTTACCAACAACGTATCAAATAATTTCAATGTTATGTTTATTTGAAACTATAAATATATAGTGATGAATTAAAATCACAAAATTTAGGTTACAAAAGAAAGTGCAACTTACTTAAGGTAATGGTGATTTGCAAATGTACTATTGAATTTAGAGTTTTGAGGTGAATGTGGACGATGAAAGATACGCATGAATGCAAGTTGGATGATTTCCCTAACAAAGTCTATTGGAGATTGCATTGGTCCACTGTGACCAATGGGTGATGCTCCATGGACTCTGCAAAATACTTATATGCCAAAATCCTATTTGCTCAGTGCTGACCCAAAGAAAGCCAATTATCCACTTGTCCACCAAATATGCGCTGTGAGTGTAGTTGTTATGCTTGTTCTTTCTTTTTCTTCACCAAGACTTGTGACTCCCATTTTCAAATGGTCGCCATGGTTCCATTGTTATTCCCATTTGTTGATCAAAAGAGAGACACTGGTCAATTATCCAACTTGACCAACTTCTTATCCACATGTTCTTATATTCCCCTTTTTTATTGAGTTTTTTTTTTAATATTCTTTGAGGATCATGTGTAATATATATATATATTATGATTAATAATACTAACTCTTTTTAAGCAATTTTTTTCGAGATACAAAATTTTAACCTGAGATATTGTTTAAGAGAAATAAAATGTATTACTTGAATCAATACCTATTATTTTAATATGTTTATGTTTTAGTAAATTTACGGATAAATAAAATTAAGGTGATTGACCAAATTTATGTTACTTCCCTTGCATGTAAAGTAAAACTCAGAAAACGGTAACTTAACTCATTTGAGTTAACTTGTTGAAGGTGACAGAATATAGTGAATGAAGACTAAAAAGTCTGAATTAAATCTAGGCGAGCAAAATAATGCCTAAACTTAAGAAAAGCTTGATTTTTTTGGACCTTTTGGAAATTAAATATATATAATTAAATTAGATTAAATTAAAAAATTGATTTTAATTTTGACACATTTAAAGTGGAATATTATATATTTATTTGATGAATTCAAATTAACCCACTTTACCATCTTAAAAAGTTCATAATATATTTTTCAAAATTATTATAAACATAAACACTTCTCATTAATTGTGAAATATTTTTTATTTAGTTATTTTTATATAGTGCAATAGTTTTTCTATTACTTATTAAAATTTAAAATTTAATCTATCAATCACTTTTAAACTAATTTTAATGCATTAACAATATAAAAGCATTTTTACAATATTTTCTAGTAATGAA
This sequence comes from Abrus precatorius, assembly GCF_003935025.1. Classification (NCBI taxonomy): domain Eukaryota; kingdom Viridiplantae; phylum Streptophyta; class Magnoliopsida; order Fabales; family Fabaceae; genus Abrus; species Abrus precatorius. The sequence goes on along the minus strand of NW_020874373.1, from coordinate 7,981,756 downwards.
TTGCTATATGATTAATAATTTTCAATTTTGCAATAATTAATATAAAAATCATAGTTAATTTATATCTTAATTAATTGACGGTGTGATTTTTTTATACATCAAGATTTAATTCATTTTTTTTATCTTCAATTTTCTTTGAAATGTTTTTTTATTTTACATTATGATAATTTATCTTCTCATTATTTACATTTTCAAATTAATTTATTTGAATTTTTAATAATTTGATATTTTCTATCTAAATTTAAACTATTTATTCCATTTATTTATTAGTTAAATTATATACACCCCTTAATTTAAATACTATGTTTTAAAAATTCACTTAAATTGAAGAATATCTATGATCAATCTGTACATTGTAAATAGAACAGTTGCCAAATACTATATATTGGTTGGATTGAATGACATAAATATAACAAATGAGTTTTCGAATATTTAAGTGTACAGATATTTATACGTATTTTTGTAGGCAGAGCGAATGGGGTGTACGATAATTACAGGTGGAACTAATGGCGGTCATTGAAATATCTAATCTTAAAAAAATTCTGTTTATACATATGATTGTTAATTAATGTCTCACATATTTAATAATTTATTTATTGACTTAAATTGGGGTAATCTTGGGTGTCCGCGTGTGTAGTGTGTTGTTGTTCTCCGAGTCTGGGATTTTGCTCTGTTTCTTCTGTCTCTGTGGCTGTGGGTTTTCTTTTGTACGCTGCTTAGCAGAAAGAAGCAGCAGCAGCAGCGGAAGAAGAAGAAGAAGCAAAATTCAGAAGCGGGCAAAGAGAAGTAACTGTGGGTTAGGTTTGTTAGCTTCAACTTGAATCGAAATTCGTAAAGTAAAAGAGAAAAAAAAAAAAGAAAAAAGGAAAAGAGGGACAGAATAGGCGTTGATAGACCGCGGAATCTCAAAGAATCTCACAACAGGATTTGTGGTTTTAGGTGCACACACTGCACACACCTCTCTTTTTCATCACTATTAATTCATTTTTTCATTCTGCTCTTCTCTTCTATTCTTCTACCGTTTACTCCCACAACTTTCAACCTTCCCTTGATTTCTATTTATCGATACCCTTTTCTTCTTCTTTCAAGTTTCAACCCTCTCTTTATTTATTTATTTATGTTCTAATAAAAAAAAATTGGATTGAGCATAATCAAACAAATAAAAGTGAAGAGGGTGGGTATGGAGGACGGGAATAGGGTTCCGGCGGGGGATGAGGCAGTGGGTTCTTACTGGCTGGATGCGTGTGAGGACATATCCTGCGATTTCATGGATTTTGATGTCTCATCCATCGTCTCAGAGCAACCTGACAACACTTCCAATCAGGACTTCTTCGGTGGCATTGATAAAATATTGGACAGCATCAAGAACGGTGCTGGTCTCCCTCCTCATGTTGAACCCAATTCCAATTCCAATGTTGTTGCAGGAGCAGAAGCTTGTTTGCTTAATGATCCCTCCAATGCCACTCTCCACAAGAATGGATTGGTTGGGGAGAAACATCCTCGTACTGCTGATGCTTTTGACCATTCTGGACCTCAGAGTAATGGCTCTAGTAAGATGTCAAATGGGAGTGAAGGGGGAGTTTCGGCTAATCACTCTCAGGAAAGTGGAGGTGTGCTTCTCAATGGACTTGACGGTGAAGAGAGATGCGGCAAAAGGGCTCGCCTTGGCAGCTACAGGAATGACAGGCCTTGTTATGGTAGACCGAATTATCAAGCCAAGGAGAGGGAGAGGTGTTTGAATAACAGGAAGAGGCCGCGGGATAGGGATGAGATTGATAGGAGGGATAAGGATGCCGTGAGGAAAAGAGAGCATTATGGTAATTGTGGCAGGAGGGATGTTAGAGATAGGGATTGGAGGGATAGAGAACCCAGGGGTTACTGGGAGAGGGATAAGTCAGGTTCTAATGACATGGTCTTTCGCTTGGGCACTTGGGAACCTGATCGTAATCGAGAAGAGAAAATGGCAAATGATGCCAAACAGGAAACTAATGGAAAGCTTGATAAGAAATCTGAGGAGGCTAAGGAGAGGGCTCCTGAGGAGAAAGCTAGACAGTATCAGTTGGATGTTCTGGAGCAGGCAAAGAAGAAAAATACTATAGCTTTTCTTGAAACTGGAGCAGGGAAAACCTTAATTGCTGTTCTTCTCATTAAAAGTATACAGGAGACTTTGCAAAAGCAAAATAAGAAGATGCTCGCTGTATTTTTAGTTCCAAAAGTTCCACTTGTTTACCAGGTAATATATTTATTGTCAATTTATTTATTCTTAAATGTTTTTGCTAGGAGAAAATATGACATTTAAGTAATGCAATGCAAATGTTGTCCAGTCATTGCTGTCGAATTTCATGCGGTTCTAGTTCTTTGTCTAATTACAGTAAGCTTAACTAATTATAGCAAGCTAAACTAATTCTAGTTCTTTCTCTAATTGCAGCAAGCTGAAGTAATTCGTGAGCGGACTGGTTATCAAGTGGGCCACTATTGTGGAGAAATGGGGCAGGATTTCTGGGATGCTCGAAGGTGGCAGCGTGAATTTGACACCAAACATGTATGTTTTGAAATTTCTATTGAAGATGTGCTGGCCTACGCTTGCTATCACTTTGTTTTTTATTTTTTTCATTTGTGTTTGAGTCTATTAGCGTAATTTTTTTTCTAATTTGGTTATGCTGTACAGTATAACATTTGGTTTCTTAATTCAGATTCCATTATGTTTTCTTCTTCATATTTGTTTGTATTTTCCTTACTTCTAGAGTTGGTTACTGGTAAGGAATTTTTTCCTTATTATTGTTGAAGATAAGTTGTTCATTCATGGCTAATGTATATATGTTCTTTAAATGGAAGGAAGTTTTGCTTGGATATCTAAATTGTAGCAAATGCTGCTTTTGTAGTAAATGGTCATAACTAGCATAGATTTTTGTTGTACCTAACTTGCAATAGCATGTGGAAAGGAAAATTTTCTAAATTTGTTGAGGTTTAGAAATTAGAAGTTATAACCAATGGTCTTAATTCTATTAAATTTTAGCTGTTGGATTAAATCTAAGTTATTTAGTAGCATACTGGTATGGATTAGACTTTTTCTTTTTTTCAGATAATCATATCTGCATGATAATTCTAACGGGGATTGTTCAAGACTTGAACTTTTATATGTTGAACTTAGATGGAATGTTTTTTTAGTTTCCTCGGTTATAATAATTCAGATTTCAAATTCAGAACATGTGAGGATGGTGAGTATATTTTTTGATGATTTTGTACTTAGGCTTCTGTTTTTCTTTTTTAGATGACTTAGGCTTTTCTTTTGGTACTCCTATGCCAACACATGGATTTGACCCCTTCAGTGTCTCAAAGATGCAACTTATCCTAAAAACTAGGAATTTGTAATCATTGGCTAGTTTTTGAAGCTCTTGTAGTCTCTTTCTATTTTTTCTTTTAATAAAAAAGCAGTGCATGTCAAGATGTTGGTAAATCACGCATAAAGACATGATTTTATGAGAGTTTAAAGTTGTATTGATTTTTGTTTCTTCCTTGGCCTGGTTTGCATTTTACTGCAATAACTCATTTGGTTATTCTTGATGTAGGTTTTAGTCATGACTGCTCAAATTCTTTTGAACATTTTGAGGCATAGCATAATAAAAATGGAATCAATCAATCTCTTAATTTTGGATGAGTGCCACCATGCTGTGAAGAAGCACCCATATTCACTGGTGATGTCTGAGTTCTACCATACAACATCCAAAGAGAAGAGGCCATCTGTATTTGGAATGACTGCCTCTCCTGTTAACTTGAAGGGTAGTTATTGCAATTCTCAACTGAACTTGGGATCCTGTGCTTAGTTACTAACTTTCTCAAGCTATGATTTGCTTGGGGTCTGAAACCCTTATTTGACAATGTTCTATTCTTTTATAATACTTGATATTTTTGTTGTTTTCTTTTTCGGCTCAACATTACTCATGCTTATGTTATATTCAGGTGTCTCCAGCCAAGTAGATTGTGCAATAAAAATTCGTAATCTTGAAAGTAAGCTAGATTCAATAGTTTGCACTATTAAAGATCGTAAGGAGTTGGAGAAACATGTGCCAATGCCCTCTGAAGTTGTGGTGGAGTATGATAAAGCTGCCAGTTTATGTTATCTACATGAGCAGATAAGGCAGATGGAGGTTGAAGTTGAAGAAGCTGCAAAATCTAGCTCAAGAAGAAGCAAATGGCAGTTCATGGGAGCTAGAGATGCCGGAGCTAAGGAAGAGCTGCGCCAAGTATATGGTGTTTCAGAAAGAACAGAAAGTGATGGAGCTGCAAACCTAATTCAAAAGTTGAGAGCTGTTAATTATGCACTTGGCGAACTGGGACAATGGTGTGCATACAAGGTACAAACTACTTCATGGAGAATGAGGAATCATGAGTTTCTTGGCCATCTATATAATTTCTTTTTCTTGTACAGGTTGCACAGTCCTTTCTAGCTGCCTTGCAAAATGATGAAAGGGCAAACTACCAACTTGATGTCAAGTTTCAGGAATCTTATCTAAGTAAAGTTGTCTCTCTTCTGAAATGTCAACTGTCAGAAGGTGCAGTTTCTGACAAAAATGATGGAATTGATGACTCAGAGACTGGTGCAGCTAAAAGTGGGTCTGAACATGAAGAGATTGAAGAAGGAGAGCTTCCAGATAGTCACGGTGAGTCATGTTGTCCAGACTTTGTAATGGCTCAAATTACATGGGTTAAGTAGTTCATAATTGTTTAAATTTGTAAATTATCCTGGTAAGCTGTATATATTTTTTTAATTTGGTAATTTCATAGAGCATACAAGAAATTGGACTACCAAGATTTTTAGCAAAATATTTTACATGTGAGAGTGCATTTGTAGTTCACTACATGTCTAATTTATGGTTTGCTTTGTAAAGATATTTAAATATAAATACCAATGATTGACATTGAATGTAGTTTAATCTTTTATTTAAGCTGACACACTTTTGTTCAGTTGTCTCCGGTGGGGAGCATGTGGATGTCATTATAGGAGCTGCTGTGGCTGATGGCAAGGTGACCCCCAAGGTGCAGGCACTAATCAAAATACTTCTCAAGTACCAGCATACAGAAGACTTCCGTGCAATCATCTTTGTTGAGCGTGTTGTGTCTGCATTAGTTCTACCCAAGGTCATATATACACACATTACTTTTATAGGTCCTTTTGGTTGGTTCAGTTGCATAATCAAGATTCTACTTGTCCATTGTGTGTCAATCTTGGCAGGTCTTTGCAGAGCTTCCATCTCTTAGTTTTGTGAAATGTGCAAGCTTGATTGGCCACAACAATAGTCAGGAAATGCGGACCTACCAAATGCAGGATACAATTGCCAAGTTCCGTGATGGGCGGGTAAGATTTGTATCTTCTTGTCGTGGTTTAGCTATCAGTTTTCCTGGGGAAAAATAATTCCTTCTATTCTCTCAATTGCACTAACTTACTCATTTGTAGGTCACGTTGTTAGTGGCCACTAGTGTAGCTGAAGAAGGACTTGATATTCGGCAATGCAATGTTGTTATTCGCTTTGACCTGGCGAAGACTGTTCTGGCATACATTCAATCTAGGGGCCGTGCTAGAAAGCCTGGGTCTGATTACATCCTTATGGTTGAGAGGTGCTGGTTATGACCTTGTCATTTTCATTTTTGTGTTTTTGTTCAAGTATGCTTTTCTGGAGATTTAGTAAGCCTAAGAGAACTGCAATCTCTTTTTTTCTTTTTTGGGGGGTGGGGGGAGGGGGGGGGGAACTTATTATGTTTTGCCTTTCCTCGCATGACCTGGTGTCTAACTGCTGGTTTGTTTATAGTGAAGTCATGGCCTGCTTTAATGACAATGACTGTCTCATTAGTAATTGAGTGGTGCAAGGTGCAGGACTTCATAGTCCCCCTCCAACCTTTGTAACTAAGAAAAGTTTTTATTCACTCTTGGGTGCTTTTTTAAATTGTTATTATTATTATTATCATCCAACTATTGATATTGAGTAACCCTCCTTTTAGTCCCTAAAATTATAAGCATCAGCCACTTTTATCTTTGATTTTACAAAATTCTTACTTCAGTTCTTGACTTCGCAAAATATCATATTCATTTTGTCTTTTTTCTTTTGTACAAAATGACAATATTGAAGTGGAAAAAAGAGTAAAATAAATGAACTTTTGCAAAGTTAATGACCAATGTGTAAACTTTGTAAAGGTAAGGACTACAATGAGGGTTTACTCATTGATTTTCCCTTGTTTTTCTTGGTTGTCTTTTAGTTTCATTCTTTGGTTTAGGTGGATTTCTCACCCTCCTCTTTGTGATTCATTTTCGCTGTCTCAAAATTGTTATTGTTGTTGTCATGGTCATAACATGGGAGGTCTAAGATCTGATGTGAGAAAGGGGACGATAGGCTATAGTTGAGGCAGAGTAGCCTGGTAGGATATGAACATGGGACCAAGTAGTCTACCAAAAAACTTGATGCCACTTGAGCTGAGGCTCATGGGCTAATTGATTTTGCTATTTGAAATACAATGTAAACTTGTTTTTTATTTAGTTTCAAGCGTGGTTTAATTGCAAAAGGTTTTAAAATTTCCAATCAATAATGAATTGTGCTGTTGAAGTTTCTGCTTTTCCTTCTCTGATAGGCATACTGAAAAACTTATGCTGTCAATTTTGTTGGATCTGGCATCAATCAGCATTATGTTCCTAATTTTACCTTACATAGTTACATGGTGTTTCATATTTTAGTGGATGCTGAATAACTGAAAACTCATTTATGTGTATATAGGGGAAATTTGTCACATGAAGCATTCCTACGGAATGCCAGGAACAGTGAGGAGACTTTGCGCAAAGAAGCAATAGAGAGAACAGACCTAAGTCATCTGAAAGACACTTCAAGATTAATTTCTGTAGACACCCGGCCTGGAACAGTGTACCAGGTCAAATCAACTGGTGCAGTTGTGAGCTTAAATTCTGCCGTAGGTCTTATCCACTTCTACTGCTCTCAGCTACCCAGTGACAGGTGCTGCATTTCTGGCTGAGATTGGTGGTTTGCTTTACTGTTTTTATTTTTTTTAGCCTTAAATTATGAATTGGATATCTTCTATCCATTGTCCAGATATTCAATTCTTCGTCCTGAGTTTATTATGGAGAGGCACGAAAAACCAGGAGGTCCCACTGAGTATTCTTGCAAGCTTCAACTGCCGTGTAATGCACCATTTGAAAATCTTGAGGGTCCTATATGCAGTTCAATGCGCCTGGCCCAACAGGCATGCCATCATATATTATGAATTTGGTTGTTTCTGCTAATCATTATGCAAGAACCATTGTTTAATTTGGTGTTATGCAGGCTGTTTGTCTGGCTGCTTGCAAGAAACTGCATGAGATGGGAGCATTCACTGACATGCTATTGCCGGATAAAGGAAGTGGGGGAGAAAGAGAAAAGGCTGAGCAAAATGATGAAGGAGATCCACTTCCAGGGACTGCTAGACATAGGGAATTCTATCCTGAAGGTGTGGCTGACATACTGAAGGTTGGTTCTTTCTGCAAACTATTTGATCTTAGCTGTCTCTTTGTAAGGGTTTTTTAATATTGTTGACCAAAACTCCATTTACTGTTATTCATTTGTAAAGAAAGCTTGTGTATAATAGTTTAATCAAATGCTATGTATGACCTTGAAGGTTTTGAAGATGAATTATTAATGAAACAAAGACGATAACTACTGAACAAGTGCAATCTAAATACATCCCATTTAGGAAAAGAACGCAGATACTTCCATGGCAATGAAAATTCACCAAAGCTGTGTCTGTGCTATGAAGAACATATGATTTTAGTAGTCTTAAGTGACAGAGGATTTTGTTCTTACCTTTCTGTTTTTTCCATGAGAGTTCTTATCTTGAGTTTGTTGACTTGCCCTCATTGTTGCTCAATGCTATCTGAACTTTCAGGGAGAATGGGTCTTATCTGGAAAAGATGCTTGCAACAACTCCAAATTGCTTCATCTTTATATGTATGCTGTGAAGTGCGAAAATGTAGGCCATTCAAAGGATCCGTTCTTGACTCAAGTTTCAGATTTTGCAGTTCTTTTTGGCAATGAGCTGGATGCAGAGGTAGTAATTACTGTTTGTGCTACTGCTTCTAGTTCAATTTTGAGTATTATAAATTCATTTACTCCCTCTGATCATATTCATTTTATAGGTGTTATCGATGTCAATGGATCTATTTATCGCTCGAACCGTGACTACAAAGGCATCTCTTGTCTTTAGAGGGTCAATAGATATTTCTGAGAGTCAGGTTGACAGTTAACCATTGTCCATAGTTGTATTAGATGTTCATATGTTTTAAAAATTGAAATATTTTATACCTGGATAAAACCTTTTTTCTTATGGCATGCAGCTGGCATCCTTGAAAAGCTTTCATGTTAGATTAATGAGCATTGTCTTGGATGTGGATGTTGAACCATGTACCACTCCTTGGGATCCTGCAAAAGCATATTTGTTTGTCCCAATGGTTTGCGATAAGTCTGTAGATCCTATGAACCAAGTTGATTGGCATCTGGTTGAGACAATAATTGGAGCAGATGCATGGAAGAATCCCCTCCAGAGAGCTCGACCAGATGTTTACCTTGGTACTAATGAGAGAACATTAGGTGGAGACAGAAGGGAATATGGATTTGGGAAGTTGCGTCATGGCATGGCTTTTGGACAAAAATCACATCCAACCTATGGAATCAGAGGAGCTGTGGCCCAGTTTGATGTGGTGAAAGCTTCAGGATTGGTTCCTAACAGAGATTCCATGCAAACACAAAAGCACATCAATATGACTATCAAAGGGAGATTGATGATGGCAGATACCTGTACTAATGCTGAGGATCTGTTAGGGAAAATCGTAACTGCTGCTCATTCAGGGAAGAGGTTTTATGTTGATTCAATACGCTATGATATGTCAGCGGAGAACTCTTTCCCTAGGAAAGAAGGTTATCTTGGTCCTCTAGAGTACAGTTCATATGCTGATTACTACAAGCAAAAGTATGATGTACATTCTCTTTTGATTATAATAGTTGTCTAGTTTTTTCTCCCCTATCCAGCTAAGCTTCCCTATGCCATTTTTCTGTAATCTTTTATTATCATGTGTCTTGAAAAATCTTACCAATAACTTGTTAGCCACATTGCACCTCTGATGTTGTGCAGGAAGAGCAGGGAGCTAATCTTAATCTGTGAAGGAATCTTCTGTTGTCACCTCTAAATTGTGAGGGCTTTATCAACGATGATCCATTGAAAGTGACAATAGCTTGTCAGTCCTTCCAGATTAAAGAAGCTTTTTGTCTCTTCTTGCACAACTGAGGGTGCACATGGCTACTGGTTTTTCTATGGCTTTGGTGTAGGTATGGGGTTGATTTGATATACAAGCAACAACCTCTTATAAGAGGGCGTGGTGTCTCATACTGTAAGAATCTTCTGTCCCCCCGATTTGAGCACAGTGAAGGTTTGTTCTCATGATTCCTATCCTGGAATTATTGTCCTCTGCAAATTTGTAAATTCTTGTGTAATGGGAAATTTCATGTCATTGTAGGACACGAAGGTGAATCTGAAGAGACTCATGACAAAACTTATTATGTTTTCCTTCCTCCTGAGCTATGCCTAGTTCACCCTCTGCCTGGATCACTTGTCCGTGGTGCCCAGAGGTTGCCTTCAATAATGAGGAGGGTTGAAAGCATGCTACTTGCTATTCAGCTAAAGAATATGATAAATTATCCTGTCCAGGCTTTAAAGGTATCTTCTCTACTCAAGGTAGTTGGCTGTTAGTTCTAGTATTTGCAGTTAACCTATGCTTTCTACATGACAGATCTTGGAAGCCTTGACCGCTGCCTCTTGCCAGGAGACATTCTGCTATGAGAGGGCAGAGCTTCTTGGAGATGCTTACCTGAAATGGGTTGTTAGTCGATTTCTTTTCCTAAAATACCCACAGAAACATGAAGGACAACTTACTAGGATGAGGCAACAAATGGTCAGTAACATGGTATTGTATCAGTATGCATTAAGTAAAGGACTTCAATCATATATTCAAGCAGATCGCTTTGCCCCATCCAGATGGGCAGCTCCTGGGGTGCTTCCTGTCTTTGATGAGGATATCAAGGATGGGGATTCATCTTTGTTTGACCAGGAGAGATCCATTTCTAAGACTGAGAGTATGGATTGTCGGACTGATGAATATGAGGATGAGATGGAAGATGGTGAACTTGAGAGTGATTCAAGTTCTTACAGAGTTTTGTCCAGTAAGACACTTGCAGATGTTGTGGAAGCACTCATTGGGGTATATTATGTTGAAGGTGGTAAGAGTGCTGCTAACCACCTTATGAAATGGATTGGAATTCAAATAGAGTTTGATCCTGATGAGATGGAGTGTACAAGAAAGCCGTTTAATGTTCCAGACAGCATACTTAGGAGTGTTGATTTTGATGCTTTAGAAGGTGCTTTAAATCTGAACTTTAAAGACAGGGGGCTGCTGGTAGAATCCATAACTCATGCCTCCAGACCATCTTCTGGAGTATCCTGTTATCAACGGTTGGAGTTTGTTGGTGATGCTGTCTTGGATCATCTTATTACAAGGCACTTGTTTTTCACTTACACTAATCTGCCACCAGGACGTCTGACTGATCTTCGGGCTGCTGCTGTAAATAATGAAAATTTTGCACGTGTTGCAGTTAAACATAACCTTCATGTGCATCTCCGACATGGTTCCAGTGCCCTAGAAAAACAGGTCTTTTTCTTTCAAATGACTTTCTATTATTACTGGGATAGTTATTCGAACATTATGATTCAACAATTTTTTATTTTTTTTTACTTTACTTTTCTTTCCCCAATTCTCAACAAAGAAATTGAAAAATTGCATAAGCTTAACTTATTAAATGAAAGGAATTGGGAAAGCATTACTGAACGTATCCTTTTAGATTATTCCACTACTCTATTTGTCACACCCATTCAATGCGTGCACTCTATTTAACTGTTCTATTGCGCTGTTTTCATTCTTGCCAAATAAAAGCTTCACACACTTGTAATTTTATTGTGAGACTTGCGGCAAAGCTTTATCTATTTTTAATTTAAAATTATTACATTAAGCACTATACATCATTTATATGAAATATTTGAATTTATTTTTTATTGTCTCTAAATCTTCCAACTCAATACTTATACATTTCAAAAATCAAAAATTAGCTTGAGGATTCATGATATGATTTCTCAGTTTGATAAACCTTGCCCGGAGATAGATCATATAACCTATGCCTAGTATTCCTAGTTTCTTGATGCAAGTTGATTCTTTTGTGGTTCTCCTGACATTGTGCTTTTGGTTGTGCGCAGATTAAAGAATTTGTGAAGGAAGTGCAAGATGAATTGTCAAAGCCAGGGTTTAACTCCTTTGGTCTGGGAGACTGCAAAGCTCCCAAGGTCCTTGGTGACATTGTTGAATCTATTGCAGGTGCTATTTTTCTTGACAGTGGGAGGGATACTACTATTGTTTGGAAGGTTAGCGCCTAGCTTTTGATTATACTGACCATTTCTTCCTATATTCTTTTGCCAAATGGGGAAAAAAATAACTGATGGAGAACATTCTTGGTCTTGCAAATTTCCCAGGTTTTTCAGCCTCTTTTGCATCCTATGGTTACCCCGGAGACTCTGCCAATGCATCCTGTGCGTGAGCTGCAAGAGCGATGTCAGCAGCAAGCCGAAGGCTTAGAGTATAAAGCAAGTCGTATTGGCAATTTGGCCACTGTTGAAGTGTTCATTGACGGGGTACAAGTAGGGGCTGCTCAAAATCCACAGAAAAAAATGGCACAGAAATTAGCTGCAAGAAATGCCCTTGCTGCTTTGAAAGAGAAGGAAGTGGGAAAAACTCAGGAGAAGAATGATGAAAATGGGAAAAAGAATGGAAATCAGACATTTACTAGACAGACGTTAAATGATATCTGTTTACGAAGAAATTGGCCTATGCCATTCTATAGGTATGAAATTATGAAGTTGCTCATATAGGGTCACGAATGGATGGTAACCATAGCTAAGTGACTATATTTTTTATTCCTCAACTTGTAGGTGTGTAAATGAGGGTGGTCCAGCACACGCAAAGAGGTTTACATTTGCGGTACGCGTCAATACTACTGATAGAGGATGGACAGATGAATGTGTTGGAGAGCCAATGCCAAGTGTCAAAAAGGCCAAAGACTCGGCTGCTGTTCTTCTCTTAGAACTACTAAACAAATTATACTCGTGAAAGATGGAGTTGTTCACGTTCTCTCTTGTCAAAACATTTAAACCATTTCTGTGCATCAGGTATTGAACCCAGCATTATCAACTTGTTTAAAGCACCATGTCCCCAATCAATGGTTGAATAAATTTGAAACTAGAGATGTTGTGAATTTAAAATAAATGTGTCTAATTTTTTGTAAATCCAATGAGAAAAACATGAAAATGTAGAGAAATGCTATGTCCTCCTACAATATTTTTCTACTAATTTTCCCAATACTTTATGACGAATTAAATGAAAAGGTAAATGCGTTTAATACTTTCCTCATCTAGTAAGTAGAAAAATCAGTAGAAAATAAATATTGTAAGAGGATTTAGAATTGTTAAAAAGTATAACTTGCACTGCACTCCTTCCAGTTTTTGAGACTACCATTAGAACCTGAATTGTAATGAGCACTCACTATGGCCGGTATTTTGTGACAGGATAGGAGTGGATATAGAACAAGTTGCCGACCAGAATTTTAGAGAGCAGTCAACCAACATTTTAGTCTTGATTGTTTCCAAGAACTCCTGCAAGAGGTGTATTATTGACTCTGATAATGGAGGTTGGGTTATACTATTTTGTAGGCTGTATTCCGGAAACAGCACATGCAAATTATTGGGTGACACCACGGTCTCATTATAACCTTTTTGCAAACATACTTCATGTAGTCGGTGCAAGTGACCCTTAAAAAAAATGCTAATCAATATTTTGCGCTTTCACTCAAGAAGTATGCTAATTGATATATTCCACGTTGACACGAGTACAGAATGAAGGTTACAAAAGTTGGGTCAACATTGACGAGAACACATTGCCAAATTATGCCTTGGAAACTGACAAATATATTTCAAACTTTTCAAGTTCGAGGATTCTACATGAAGCATTACGTATCGAGCACAGTTGATATTAAGCATTACATTAAGCACGGTTGATGAACCACGCAGGTGGGGTATTTTCCGACTAAATATAAAAACTATAATGTATAGATACGGTTGATTAAAACATATTAAAATAACTGTAGATTGCCGATTATTCTGAGTGATGGAGATTGGAGAATAGCATTCTTGTCTATCGGCTCAAGGTCTGCAGAATATACTCTGCGTAAAGATCCCTGCACCAAATCAGAGGTAAGATATTAAAGTAGCGTGAAAAATATGAAGCAGATTCCAAATTTTATAATATTGATTTATTTTTACATTTTGTTTGTTTTGCAGTTATGTTCGATAAAAGTTTATTTTTTTAGTGTAAAAAAGTGACGTAAAATAATCTTGATTCATAGTGAAATTATGTAACTATTATTGGTTATATAAACGTGACAGAAATGACCAAAAAGTGAAAACAAAAGCGGCACCAGAGAGAGAGAGGATTTTGTGACTGAAATGTTATTTTATTTACCATGAACAACATAAAAGTCAGTTTAAATTCTAAGCACGAGGTTAGGTTGAGATATACTGACATTGAGTACTGGATGGCATCAACAGCAACGCTTGCAGGTAGAAAATCGTTTACTGCTACCTCCTTGTTCTCATTCTTTTTGTCTTTAGCAATATGTTAAGAAAAATGTGAAGAAACTATAAGTAAACTTAGTAGAAATTTAACCACCAAATTGCTGAATTAAGAAGGATTGTTAAGGATACAATCTTCGAAGAAGCGTCGGATCTCAGAGATGCGATGAGGTGCAAGCTCTTTGTAGTCAGTAAAGTGCTTATATTCTGGGTCATCAGCACACACTGCTATAATTTTATCATCCTTCTCTCCCTGTGTCAAGTGTCAATAACACAAATTTGTGATTGTGTAATGGGAAACGGCAAAACGGGAAAAGAAGTGAGAGTGGTTTTATTGGCTAAGAAAACAAACAGAGACCTGATCAATCATTGGCATAAGTCCAATGGCCCTGGCTCGCAGGAAACAACCCGGAAGAACGGGCTCCTATAAATGTCAGTGATTCAGTAAGCTAAGTAGCAATTGCCTTGTTGATATATAGATACATACGTTGGAGAATTCTTAAATAGGCTTTACCTATTGTATGCACTTGTTCAACGATTAAAATGCGTTAGACATTCTTCGAAAAATTTATAAGTACATTTTTAGTATGTCCCATACAACATTGCACATGTTTAGTTATAAATGGAGTGTGCCTATAGGATTTCTCCAAAACATGGATGTATGCTTTCCATCAATAAAATCCTCATGCGTCAACGTTTCAGTAGCAGCTTTTAACTCTCGGCTACTAAATGAGGAAACTCTATAAATAAAATTGGACAGTTTTTCAAAACTAGCATTAATGTTTTAGTACTAGAATGTCGACAAAATTTAAGGCCTCTTGTATATTGAAAAAGATAATGATTTACCTGCATGAGAACCAAGACATCAAGCGGATCATTGTCTTCACAGAGTGTCCGTGGGATAAAACCGTAGTTATGGGGATAAACAACTGATGAGTACAAAATCCGATCGACCTGAGCATTATTCAGATGATAAGAAGAATCATCTAAAGACAGATGGGTAAGGAAAGAGTCATCTGGCAATGAAGTTTTTTGTGAAATCTGTTCCAAATTACAGCACTAGCGAGTAGAGACTTCCATTTAAATAATCAGGCAATTTGTTTGTACCTTAATTAATCCCGTCTTTTTGTCAAGTTCATATTTGACCTTGCTTCCTTTAGTGATCTCCACAACCTGAAGGAAGCAACTAAGCATTGAACAAGCAGAAAAACCACTTTACTAGAAAATTGCGACTCAAAAATGGAATTACGGGTGTTACAAAATTGGTGTATAAGGTGCGAGAAGATTGGTTGTTGGAGACTCAAGCTAGAAAAAGATTCAGCACCTAATGGTACAACATGACAATAGTGAAATGGTTGCAGCACACAGCACAAACTCCGTAAAATGAATGTTGAAAATAATAGCCTCATTTTGGACATTATTTTCGCATAATGAGGCAACAAGTATTCTTCCAATGAAGGGGATGAATTACTTACACAGTTGAAAATGTGAGGAGCTCCAGGTCCTGCACATGAAAAATAATAAGTTTCGAAACATGATTTAAATCTTAATAATTAATAATGTAAATTGAATGCAAATGGGAAGATGAATATGAATATCAACAGTACGTACCAATTTCAAGATCATGCCAAGGGTGGGCAGCTACTGATCTCCTTGACAAAGATGAAAGAATCCTTTCGTTCAAACGGGGAACTTGACGATTTTCTTGAGCTTCTTCACTATTCTCACCCATCTTTAAACAACAAATTACGTGAAATTTGATGCATGAAACAAATGGGAGATATGCTGCAAACTAAAGAAGTGCTTATATACGATGCATGTAGACTATATAAGCTTTGAAACAAACAAAAGACGTACCTTGATCGATCGATCGAGAGTTTATAATATTAATGAAAGAGCGAGTAAAGAGGATTGAGAAGAGAGATCCGAGTAAGTGTTATCGTCTATGTATTTATAGAGTTCAGGAGACGAAACGAGACTTTGTCAATTCTTTAGAGCATACCCTTCGCCTCTTTATAGGAGACATGTTAGCTTACCACTCCACTTGTTTTCTCCAAATTTCAAAGCTCGCTATTATTATCATTATTATTATTTGGTATTAACCCCAGGACCCCCGAAAATCAAGTTAGACAAAAATATAAAAAAAAATAACTAAATAAAGCTTTTAGGTTCTTTTTTAGATTTTCCGGTTTTTTTTTTAACTTGGGGTCCCTCTTTTAGTTTGGTATCTAATCTTTGGTTAATTGATTTCTAGGTAATAACATTATTTTAACGAAAATTAGGTACCAGTTGATATAGAAGTTCTCACTTTACTAATTGTGATTATCAATAAAAAAAATTGTAGATCAACTCGTATCAAACGGGAAAAAGAACTACACATAACATTCGTTCGTTTTCTCAGTTCATTAGTTATTAATTGAATTCTCATTAATTTCTAAACTACTTAATATATTTGCCAACGATTACTATGAGAAATGAACACCTAATAACGAAATAATGGAGAAATTCTTACATAAATCTAGTCTACCTCATTTGGATGCTTTGCCCTTTTCACAGTGTAAGATCGCTTTTCGTTGCTTCATTAATACGATGCACGTGCGGCTTGCCAACGTCTTTTTCCACTCACTTCATGAAAAATGTTCAAATATAGCACGTGGCGGTTGTGAGAATAAAGGAAATTGCTCTGTCACATCACATGCATCTACAAGCATTGCAATTTGCACATCTTCTAAATATGGCATTAGTGTATGTGTGATATTTTGTTATGAATGACAGATGTAGAACCGCTTTAGAACTTTTTACCTGTGATTCATATGCCACAATATGTTATAGTTCTTTCTAGACATGTTGTATAACTAGTGAATAACTTTTAAGATGTAATCCAACCAAATCAGTGTCCCTCTTTAAGCATAAATCATGCAGACCAAATAAACATGCTTCTCTCAGTCTGTTGAAATTGTAGCTATATTTGCATGTGGTGTTTAGTTTTTTCCAATAGGAAAAGTCAATTTGGTAAGAAATGAGACTTATTATTACTTTAACACAGGTTCATATTGAACTGTCAGAGCAGCTCTGCTTCTCTTCTTCTTTTCATTTTAATTAAATGTTTTAAAATGAATTTGTTTAAGGAAACAATGTAATCATCTAATGAATCAGAGCTGCAATGCCTATCTTGTATATTTAATAAATTAAACTCTGGCGATGCAGTCATTTGTCGCGAAGATCTTCATCTGTATACCCATAAAAAAAATTGTACTAAAAATGATTCTCACACATTAAAAATAGAAACTGATTAAATTTATTAATAGCTACCAGTCTACCACATACACTTGCTTTATACCTTAGTGAAGTATGTCAGAACCAGAATATTGGATTCATTCCCCAATGTACATTAGCAGGGGAGTTACTTATGGTACACAAATACACATACACATACAAATTTTGGTTGTTGATCTTCTTTTTTAGGACTGACAAACTAAACTGACTGGAACATTAAGGAGGAAAAATTCAAGGGACATTCATAGAATCAGGAGACATTGATATCATCTGGAGAAGGCTTGAATTTGAGAATGTCTCCTCCAGTGCAGGTCCTCTCAGAATCCCTCCATCAGGACTTTCTTTAGTCATGTGTACTAACTCCCTCGCAACATCAATCATTCCTAGCTTTCCATCCACCCCAAATAACAGGCATCTTGTTGCAAGATCTGCAATTATTTGCATTTGCTCTTGGCGATAATGTGGTTGTTCATGATAGCAAAGAAATGGATCAAAAACTTCTTCAAATTTTCCAGCCCTTATTTGCTGTAAGGCTAAAGTTGGTGGATCCGAGTGATTTGAGCCAGAGATAATCTCAAGAAGCAACACACCCATATCGTAAACATCATTTTTGCATAGGCCAAAGCCAAAGCCTTCGTAGTTGCTACACAAGTGTGAAGCATAGTAAAAATTGGAGTTGATCAGGCCAAACCCTGCAATCTTTACAGAATAATCATCATCTAGGAAGATGCAGGCAGATTTAAGGTTATGGTGAAATATGGGAGGAGAGTTCTCATAGTGTAAGAATGCAAGAACACTAGCTGTTTCTGCAGCAATAGTCAATCTTCTATACCAATCTAAACCAAGTTTTTGTCCTTTGCTTTGATGTAAATGTTCCTCCAAGGTTCCATTGCAAGGATACTCATAAACTACAAGAGTGTTGCCAGATTCAATACAGCATCCAAGAAGACGGGCCATATTTCTATGTACCATAGCAGATAGAACTTCGATTTGTGACAGGACTTGAATTAAGTCTTTCTTCTCACATTGTAGCTTGTGGACAGCTATGTGAGATCCATCGCCAAAAACTCCAGCAAAAATTGTCCCATCATTGCCATGCATAAGTTTCTGACTCTCTTCAAAACCTTTAGTGGCTTCCTCTAGCTCACGGAGGCTGAATAATCGAGTTTTACAAGCTTTGGGGATTGAAATGTTTTGATAGTAAGCCTGCTCAGGGTCAAACATCCCTGGTTTTACTTGTCTTTTAAGAAGACAAAATAGTGCAACCAGGGAGGCAACAATAAGAACTGGACCAATGATTCCTGCATGTTGAGTTCTGCCATTAGATTGACACAAGAAATGCCAATATAACAAATGGTGAAGAATAGGAAAGAAATCTGGTAGCCGTGATGAATCCTTATTGACCTTAGCATAATTGGTTGAATTGAATCTGTCCTATAGGTTAATGAGATTGTAATTTGTGATTTAGCACACTCAAGACTTTAGGAAAATAAAATTACTCGAATTTTACAATGTCTTCTACTTACCAGCAATGATAACAAATTTCCTTTGATCATGTCTTTGGATGTAGCAGTCACTTCCATATGCTTCCCTTCCATCCTTTATGCAGGCTGCCATTGATACATCAACAAGAAGAAAATGTCAAACGTGAATGAAGAAAGTTCCAAAAAAAAATAAAAATTACAAACATATCCACTTTCATAATAAACGTGTGAGGAACTAGAATCTTGAAGACTACTGACCCTGCAAACATCCAGTTCCATTAGCAAAACCATCACCAACATATCCATTTTGACAGACACATCGAATGCCTTCTTCAATTGCTGTAGCATTGACCATGTTTGCATTGCTTGCACAAACTTCCCTGGAGGAGTTTCTGGGAAGAGCCCATTCCAACTTGACCCCACGTTTTCCCCAAGTTGAGCCTCTCAAAACAGCCCAACTAGAAAATCCCCTGCATCCAAACTGAGAAAACACTGAAAACCCATCTCCAACATGCCATATGGAATGATCAGAGAGTGGATAGCAGCAGGCAAGGGAGCCTCCACCATTTCCATCACAACCAGGCAAGTCAATGGTTTCACAATCAGCTTTGCACAGAGAAGAATCCTCACAGTCATAAAGGCCAATAACATTATCGACTGATACTCCAAAGTGCTCTTTCCCTGGAAAACTTTTGCCAAAAGAATTTAAGTCATTGTACTGGCGGCATGATGATGATCCTGGAAAGTCCACCAGTACACCATCAGAGAAAAATTCCAAGACTGTGAAGCTCACTGAGCCAATTCTGAGTAAAAGGGATGAGGAATTTGAGCATAAGAGATGGAAAGTACTGGAAATTGAGTCACAAGAAGTGTTGACATAGAATGGAAAGGGAACATGGAGGTTTCCACATGTTTCATTGCAAGAGTTTGGTGGCAGTTTCGCTTGCTGTTGGAGGGAACAAGAAAATGGCAAGCACACAAGAATAGCAACAAAAATTACAATTGGTGACATTGCCAGTGAAAGGACTGTACGTGTATGTTGGTTACTAAGGAAGAAGAGGAAGTGTGCCCAGTGTAGTTTACTTTAGCTTAGATACGTTCATGCCCATTTAATGGATCTTAAAATAGAGAAATTATAGTATGTCTGTAAAGTAAAACTCATTCATACACGTTACGTGAAATGACAATGACAATAATAACTCAAAGAAATGGAAGGAGTACGGTACTGGTAAATCCTACTGCACTTGTGATGAAAAATTTGCAAAATGAATACGTGGCAAAATCAGGGAGGTAGTGAGTACTGTGAAGAAGGCATAGAAGTTGGAGAAGGAGAAGACGATTGGTCTGAGGAATGGGGTACACTTCGTATCAGAATAATATATTGGACCGTGTGCTGAGCGAGCGTGGCCAAGGTTGTGAGCATTTCAATCTTGTTGAATTGCACAAAGCTTAATTACGTAGCATAGAGTATTGTGAACTTGCATGGGAATCGAGATTTGAAGCACAAAGTGAGAGGAATAATATAAATGCTAGTTAGTTTTATATGAATAAGTAAAAGCTATTTCGTTTATTTAAATCTAATTTCAACCATTCATATACATTGAATGCTCATATTTATTTCCCCCCATATCATGCTCTCTCCATGCATATATATATATATATATATTAGGAAAAGCTATATTTACGAATCAATCAAGAGTTTTAAATAAAATCAATTTTTATCGATCTTATAAAGTTTAGAAGAATGTTAATATGTGTCTTTAAAGCACTAATTAAAAAAATTATTATATTTTCACCATAACTTTAATACGGCTTCACTATAATTTAAATTTATTAATTCTTTAACAAACGTACTCAAGACACCTGTTAGTCCACTAAAGATTAATATATGATATAATTTTGAGCAACATAGTTTCAGGATTACGGAATGTCAGATTTGTCAACAATGTATAAATGCGTACCTTACAAAAAGAGAAAGCTGAATAATTAATGTTAGTGTTAGGGACCCAACATTTGCCTATTGGCGGTGGAAGTGCTTCTGGATTAAATGATGCCACGAGCCCAGGATCTTGAGCCCAGATAAAAGCAAACCTAACTACACCAAATAGCTAAGCCTAGACATTGTTCTGTGGCCACCTACGTAACACAATAGTACACAAAAAAGTGTTGGCAACTAGGGCTGTTCAGCCGTGGTAACTTAACTGCATTATAATTAGGTAACTCATTAGAAATATTAGTGAGTTAAATCAGCATTATCTTGTGCTGGGGACATCTAGTTGCCAACATATAATTATGTTGCTACATCCAATTGTCAACATATAATTATGTTCTTTTGTTTTTTCCATCCGTGACCGGCACAATTCAATTCTTTTATGGAGCCAAAAGAGTAGTGATGAAGGTTCACCTTGATGGTGTTAGGTGAGAAGCAAGCGGTTTCTTTCTTTCAGATGTGCTAGTTGAAAATGTTCCATTCAATGACAATTTAACAAAGATATAAATAAAAAGTAGAAAATGATACGAAAGTTTGCATGGAGACGTTCGACCATAAGGACTCCCACGTCATGGTTAAATTTCAACTTTAAATATTGCAAATAAATAGGTAAAATAAGCAAAATTTCAACTTTAAATCTTGTAAATAAATAAAATAAGCATTGGGTAAGTTTTGTCGGTTTATAGATGCACTCAGTTAAACTTATTAGTAATGATTCAGCTATTCTAGTATTAGTCGAAACTCAGTACTAGGTTTCAGATTAAGATATTGCGTTACTTTTGTCTTGCATGTGTGTTTTAAGAAATTTTAATTATATTATTCTTTAGTATTAATATTTTTTCGTGCACATGGATTATAAAAATACAAATATTTAAATTGCTTATTTTGATATTTTGGAAATATATTTAATCTTTATTTTTTGCCAAATTTTGTTTATTTTATAATTTATTATGAATAGGATTGGTAATCATCATATTTAAAATTAAAGTTGTAGTATTATGATTTAAAATTGTAAGTCACTCTAAGAAAAAGAGCACTCAAAATTATTATATAGGGGTAGTGTATAAGAATTGATTAGGCTTTCTGATTGAAAATTTATCGGTTGGGTTTTACATTCTTATTCTGTAGCTATTTCTTCGTTCTCTCACACTCCTCCATCTTCCTTATGGCCATTTCCACAACTCCTGTATTTATATTAAAATGCTTATCACATTAGAATGAAAAAATAATATTGATATCGTATTTATGAATAATTACGCATATAGCTCAAATTTATTTTGTGCAGTTAATTAAGCACGTATATATAAATATTTTGTATAAATATAAAATTGTACATGATCGCGGGTCACCGAATTATATACATTTAAGCCCAAACTGACAGCCGAATTTAATTTTGGGCCACCTTCAAACTTGTTGAAAAGGTCGACAATATCGGAATTGGTCCATAATAACTAATAATTAAAATATTACTGATATTATTATTAATTTTTATCTTTAAATAAAGAAATTTCCTGGAAATTTAAATTTTCCAAGTTAAATTTCTTTTATCATTAAAAATATTTGTTATAATTATTAATTCGTCATATTTAAAGGCATTATTATATTGTGTTATGTGGTTATTTTGTTGATACCTACAAACAAACTTGAACATGATGCAATAAGTTTTATCTAATAGTAATCCTCTCAAAAGTATAAGTAAAATGGTTTAAATTTAATAGCTGTATGTGTTCTTCTGTTCATCAATAATCGAAAAGCAAAAGATATATGTTTCTGTTTTCTTCTTTAAATGTCATAGAGAACTCAACCATGTACTACTTATTCAGAGTATAAAATAATAAAATAGAGAAAGTAGAGGGATAGGTTCTTTTGTTTTATACTTCCTCACCGTTTTGAAGATGAACACACACCTCTCTCGAACACAATGATAACCAAATGGCACCAAACTTCCCATATAATATGCTATGTATCTTGTTTAACACTTGGTCATGAGCTTCACTTGGCTTGCTTTTAACATTCAATTTCTTTATTTTTCAAGGAAATATAGAGAATTCTAGCTACGTACAAAACAATAAATTTCTTATTAGATATATTTACTAATTTTGATGCGCTGTTCGTATAAAAAAAAGTTATATTATCAATCAATTAAATTATGTAGTAAATATGACTTTTAAAATAATTTTAAAAATAATAATTCCCATTAAAATAATAATTTTTTGATAAACCATTAAAATAATAACTTGTGATGATTATAGTGTATCAATGGATTTTAATTAAATGATATTATTATAAAACTTAGGCATTCTCTGAACTACAACTTTAAAAGAGCTCCATTCTGATTACTCGACTTCAACTGTTGTATCGTGGTGCTCATTCGTCAAACAAATCTAAGAGTTAAGGTTCATTAGGTGCTATCTATAAGGTCTTTCGCTCAGAACATTTCTTGCATTGCTCGCCGCATGTCCTTTTTTTCTGCCAATTCCTAAACCCCACTTTGCTGCTATTCAGTTAATCCTCATTTTGCATCATTGGAAGATTTCCACTTGCACAGATCCAGAGAGACATTATCCACGTGCTTTCAGTGAGCTTAACCTGTTGGCTCTATTTCTACAAGTTTGTAATCTATAAAATGCTTAGGATATAACAAACAAAATTGGGAGAATTATTTTTGAATTACTAATTTTTAATAAAACGGTGATAGTTTCATTATGTGATACATCAAATCAAATCAAATCATTTACAATGTCCAACTAGTTAGAAAAATCATTTAAAATTGGGTGAGTAATTTTTGAATTATTGACTAATTCTCTCTCAAATCTTATAATAAAAGTAGAGTTTAATGCAAAGGAAAATTCTTCAAACGATACGGATAATGAGGGAAACCAATATTATCCATCATAAAGTAAAAAAGAAAAATCAAATTTGAGAATCATGTGTGTAATGAAACACTTTCAAGAAAAACCATACGAGCAAATCTTGTTGAAGAAATTTTTGTTCAATCTGAGCAGATTTTGCAATAGAGGAAAATAGGTCACTACAGATGTCACACAACTAAAAAAAATCGAAAAGGAAGTGACTGAATGAAGGATCATAAATTGCTTAAGTGTTCAATGCTCAAACAGTACTTAATGTTTCTTATCTAAGTCTATTTTAACGGAGTTTTTAATTGCAGTAACATCGGTCCAAGAGTGTAAAAGAGCGTATGTAGTAATTTAATATGGTACACACACCTACACGACAAGTTTCGTGAGCTGCAGAATTAGAAAATAAGCAATATAGACATTGAACAAGAGGACATAGAAATGATATATGCAAACCTAGAGATTTTCTTTGTGTGATGTTGCATGCATATATCAAGCGTCAAGTTGAAGCCTCCCTATCCAAGCGTATTCTCTTTGGACCTTTCTCTTCTTCGTTGCAGGCCATTCCGATCCTGTTGTCATTTGCCTCTACCGAACATCTTTTGTAAGGTTTAAACCCTGTTCGATGAGTCTTTAGCTTTCCTTGTCCAAGACCTAAGGTTAGCAGTCCCTCCACCTCTTTGTTATTTTCCACAAATGGCAGGTTTTTCTGCACCCCTGCACAATTAGAACTGCATTTCTTGCTGTCAAGATCTTCATCTTTGTAGTCTGTGCTTTGTTTGTTATCCTTGATGTTGTCCGTCTGATTATCATTATTTTTCAAATCATGCGGAGGTGAAAAGCTTTGAGGCAACACCTCCCTGGAGAATAGGGCCTGAAAGGCGAGTCGCCCCTGAAAAAAACAGCGGCATAAGGAAAGAAGCAATGCATGGATACATTATATTAAAATCTGATCGTAAGATATAGTGTGATACCTCTTCAGAGACCTCCTTCCAAGAATCAGTAAGGTTGCTAATGCATCTACTACGACGATTACTAGGCTCATTAGCTAAATGGTTTGCATCAGCTGTCTTTAACTCTTCCTTTTCTTTCTCATCCTTCTCTAGTACCTCAGTCTCTTCACTGCTGGAGGCTGTGTTGGAACCACATGAGGAACGATCAACCTGTTTCCTTCCCTTCATTTTGTTAGAATCAGGGTGCTCGGAAATTTCTTGGTTTATCTCATGATTATCAGCCTTTGATATAGTATTTGAATTGACATCCCCAATCTCCTCAGATTCCGATGAAGAAACAACTGGTGACTTAGAAGCTGAATGTTGAGCTTGCAGAGCTTCTGAGTGTTCTGGATCCAGTACCTGATCTTGCAGGGGAGGGTTTTGTAGTGTAATTTCTCCTTGCTCTGTTTTTTGTGGTGATTCACCAATATTCGGTGATGGAACTGTAACTGCTGATGCAGGAGGACAGGCAAAAGCTGCATGGAGTGGAGCATACAAAGGAAGCAGTCCATGGGCAGCCCACCATGCAGTTGCAGCAGATACTGTAGCAGCTGCAATAGTTGCCACACTTGGAGATGAGCCAATTTGACCAGATGGAAAACCTTTAGAACACACGGAAGAGTCTGCCGAAGTTTCTGCATTTGCATAAGGCCAAAATGTAGCAGCTAAACTTGCTGCAGCATGAGCTGCAGGGTTTTGCAGCGTGGTAGAGACAATAAGACTTGAAAATGTGGAGGACATGTGAAGAAATGATTGGAAATCATCCTGATTATGTTGTGTATAGGGAGGACAAGGAGGAAATGATTGATGAATTGAGGATCGTGCTGTGTTATTTTGACTTTCAGTTGTGTTTTCTGTAGCAGAATTGGTGACAAGATTTGGTTGTCCATTTACCCCTCCTATTGGCTGAAATATGGAGTCTCGAAACAACATATTTTGGGATGGATTTTGAGTACTAGCTCCAAGGTTCCCATCAACTACGTGCACAGGGACATGTCTTGGGAAATTCTGACTGCCTTGCATTCCATCTAGTGTTAACGCACAATTAAGACCATCTTTTTTCTCAGATTGCACCAATTTGGACGCACCAGAGTTCTCCAACTCGGAGACTTCAAAACTGCCATTGTTTTGTTGTGCGTGCTTGCCACCATCTGTCTCCGACTTCTGATTTTCAAGCTCAGTAGTCACAAAAAAATCATTTGTTTCATCTCGAGTTACATCTTTCTCTGAAGGTATAAACTCCCTTAAGGCACATAAATTTCTCAGCGGCACTGACATTGAGTTCTTGTTTGCCGAAGATACAGATAAACAGGCTGCCTCCTGGAAGATAGTAAATATTTTTTAGCAGCTTTCGTGCATATTTTGTTTAACAGTTGTATGACTTTTGTTGACATCATGCTTTTAAAGGAACAACTGAAATTGAAAAAGAAAACACAGAAGATTCGAATGACAAGGGAAGTATAAAAAAAAATATTAACCTCTGGAAATGGTTCTTTCTCCAAGTCCAGTGCTTGTTTACCAAATGAAGATGCAACTGAAATGAGAGACTTTCCATGCTTTGCTCCACTATGTAATATTGAGGTACCAATACTGGTCTTACGGGGATAAGGATTGCTCGGTTTTCTTTTTGGTCGTGGAGGGGGGATGTCTATGTCAAGAGCTTGTCCAATTGGAACACCCTTTACAAGAGCTTCTTTCTCCAACTGAAAGTAAAAATTTTACAGCACTCTCAGCAGGGGGAAGTTTCACCAAAATCTACTTAAAAAACACTAATTGGAGCATTAATTCTTGTATGGACTTTTCAAAATACTAATTTTAAAATTGTAATAGCTCTAACACTAACATTTCAATGCATCGTATAAAGCATAATCAACGATTAACACGGTTTTCAATCAAGTACTACCTTCAAATACCTATAGGTGTAAAACATTATCTAAACGAGGTTGAAAAGCTGGAGGAAAGTGATTGTAGTTTATGGAAAAGATATACATTTTTCTTGATTCATTGCAGACTATAATTGTGTGGGAAAATATTGGCATCAGGATTCCGATCCTCGAGTTATTGAGTGAACGAACTGCTCAAGTCATCCAAGCCAGAAAGTACAGTCACGGTAGTAGTTTATAGGGATAAGGACAGGTCAATTAATAACAGTACCCAGCAGAGCATAATTACATGTTATCAGAATAATATGACCGGACGTAATTTGCAGAAGCCACTACTGTTGACTTGAGAATAAACATTTCAGAAAAGGTATTATAAAGAATGTTGTACAAAACTGTTACATGGATAATATAGCTCATTTCTCAAACCTACAAGCTTACAAAAAAGGAGGCTATAAAATCAAGAAAAGGTATTTTGCCAACTTGTCATTGCTTTGACGTGCAGTTCTACTCTATATCTGACAAAAATGGCACAAACATTAGCGCAGTTGAACTGAAAAAAGGGGGACTGGCTTGACCAAGCAATCAAATTGACTACTTGACCAAACCAGCCCGCCTTGTCTTTTATCACTTTTATCTTTTTTAAAATCCATTTTTGTTTACATGTCTTGGTTGCACTTGTGTACTCCATCGAAGCAGTGAACCACCTTAACTTTTCAATATAGACACCAATAAAAAGGGTTCAGCGTGAAAACTCAGTCCCAAAAAGCTATTAGTAAGGGTTTTATTAAAGGTTGTATAAACTGAGTAAGAGCCTCACTCTACCAGTGGTTCAGTCTAGTCAATTATTGTCTTAATACAGGTACCTATAAGCTTTTGCTTACATAACATTTTTGTTATATTATTTATCACAAGGCAGAGCTCGAACCGTATGTATTGTGTTGTGAATAAACATATACATATTACATAGGAACCATTGAAAATTTAAATTAGAGTTCTGTTAATGCTTATGAAACAGTTCCATTTCTCGTCTTTGTACTGTTTATCTTGTATTAATGATCATATTGATGTCGTTGTAGCTCGCGAACAGTTCTGCGAACTCATTTATTACAGGAATTAAATTATTAACTTTATTTTCTTTTTTATAGGATGCCTAAATCTCCAAAACAATTTACTTGCATTTAGTCTGTATATACATACTACATAACTGAATCATCTGACATGCTAGCACCAAAGTACTGCAATTCCAACAACCCTTGTGGGTTTAAAGGATCAACTTTACTAATTACAAATCAATGCTCAAACCCTTTTACTTAAGAATCTAAAGTCCTTTAAAACCAATAGAAGGTTCCTGAATCACTTCTACATGAAACTCTGTTAATCATTAAGTCCCTTTTTGAAAATCATTGTTACTGTAGAAGCCATTCATGAAACTTCTTTTCTTTAGATGCATTCGATTCTACATGAAACTCTGGTAATCATTAAGTCCCTTTTTGAAAATCATTGTTAATTTAGAAGCCAGTCATGAAACTTCTTTTCTTTAGATGCATTCGATTCTAATGATCTGGGTATTTTGAAGCATTTTTTGTATATTAATATAGCATGGGGCAAGAAACAAAAAGCGTATATTTATTTTCGAAGAAAGCGTATATATGATTTGCTTATCCTTAAATTAACAGGAATTATAGGAGCCAACCAGTGGACACCTAAATGATTCCTTATGTGAAACTTTCAGCAGATTATGGTGATTTTTTCAAGAGGAATGAAAGAAGCCGGTTAGTAAACGCTATCTTAGAGTCAGCTTTCTCTATACCTGTGGTCAGTCAGTTCATATCTTCTCCAAGAGACACTCCTTGAGATTTCTAAAGGAGCCTCCCAAGCAAGGCAAAAACCATAATACGTAGTGATGTACAGATTGGGTGGGTTTTCCTTTAGGAAATTTTTTATTTTCATTTTCAGTTTATCTGTTCTCGTTAATAGTTACAAAATGTGAGCTTGTTTCGTTTTGTTTTTTGTTTTCAACAAATTGAAAGGAAATATTGAATATGAAGTGACGCTTCTACAATTATTGGTAAGAAAACATATATATATATATATATATATATATATATATATATATATATATATATATATATATATATATATAAAACAAATTAGACAACCCCTGCCCAACGTTATTACAAAACATTATAATCATCTCTACAGATGTTTTTTTGTTACCATGTCTCTCTACATTTTTCTCCGTGTGCTCATGGTGCTGGATTTCAATTCCCTCCATAAATTAATTTAACTTTCTTAATCCATTATTTGATGTATCGTCATGCATCAATCATTATTTAAAACCAGCAAGACAACCCCCCTTATCGAGTTCAGACAATTTTCCCAACAAAATATTAATTTAATTTCCTTTTAATATAGAAGAAGCACTATGGTTTCCACCACCTTTGAATTTCATCATTTTGTTAACCTTTTTTTTTCTATTTTTTATTCAAGAACCCAAATCCCAATATAATTTGAAATTCAGCAGTTCAGATGCAGAACTATTTTGTGCCCATTGAATGGGAGTTTTATCGACCAAAGTGAATAAAAAAAATATAAACTAATTAATAAATCAAGAGAAGGTCAAAATGAAGTATAAATTCAAATTCTAGGACCAAAACTTTCTACATATAATCCAAGGTGAGAAGGTACCGATTGACCTTTGAAAAGAATTTCTGTGCATGGCTTCTGATTTGCACGGCAGTCTTTGTTCCAATATGCTCTGCACAGAGAAAGTAAAAGGCCGGGGTGTGAGAAAAAAGAGCAGTCCTATATTCAGATGTGATCAAGTGGAGACAGCAGTCTTCGTCATTTCCTAATAGGATATTTATGAGTATATTGAATATCAAGATTATTTGGAAATCCACAATGCATTTATGCATCTAAAGATATGAAGATAAGAAAATATATTAAGGTATTAATTGGTAGCAAAATATTGCCTTCTATGCGCTGCCATGCTCGCCCGTATAGCTTCAGGGCTTCAAGAAATCTATTATGTTCCTCCTCTGTCCATCGTTCTCTTTGCTTTGTGATTGTATATGGTTTTCTAGTCTGCAATTGAGAATTAGCCGCTCCGATGATGATGAATATTAAAATTAATTAGGCTGTGTTTGTTTTAATTTTAAAATCAATTCCTCACACTGTGCACAAGCTCTAATACAAACATATGGTTCAGATTAATTCGAACACACATCCCAATTACGTTTAACAATTCAAAATCAATTCTGTTAAATTTTAAACAAACGGACTTATTTCCTTTCAATCTCCCCCAATAATCTGACCTTAACAACGACTTCTTCTCCGGAGGAGTAGGCGTCCATTGGAGGACGTGTGCAGCTAGCGCTGCTTCAAATCTTCTCTCACAAGGAGTGGGTAGAAGGAATATCTCCTTTCGTTTTTTGTGACATGGAGCACAGCAACTATTAAAGCCGTTGTGGATAAAGTAAGCAGAAGCTGATGATTAGGTGATGCTACTGCAAAACAAACAAAAAGCAAGAACAATAGGTAGAGATCCGTCTCTGTTTGGTATCAACAGTTATAACTATAAGCATTCATTCTCAAGTCACGCGCAAAATAATCGAGATGATAACAAATGACAAATAAAAAAGATTTAATAAATTTTAAGAATCCACCGCAACAGAGAGAGAGAGAGACGCTTCTCCGAAAGAATAAAAGAAAACTCTTTAATCAGAATCCTCACCAAAACGAACTCCACGGCGCCAAAACCTTTCAAACGCGGAAACAGCTACAATTAGTACATCACATCACTTCTTACTTTCACGTTTTATTTTCTAATTTCACGTTACCATAAACAAATACACAGCAATTTCCATTCTTCTATTTGGTTGCCGAGAAAAATTAATCACAGAGGCAGAGCAAGCAGAGTTTAACTCATTCAAATCCGGAAAGTTATTTGCTGCAGAGTGAGAAACCAAAATATGCAGAACTATACGTTTTGCAGTTTCCAACGATTAAATTTTCTCGGGAACCAAACAAAAAAGGAGGGGAAACTAAATTTTAAGAAAAGGACACGAAAAGTACCTCGAAATAAAATCATGGTGAAGAAGAGGGTTGCAGGTGCGATCATTCATGAAAAGCAACGGAATTCACCGGACGCTCGCCGGAGGACTCATTTGCGGCAATGGCGAATTAGAGTCTTGGGATCGGAAGAAGAATCAAACTGGAAGAGAAAAGAAGAAGCAGTGGTAGCAGCAGAAACAGAAGAAGAAGAAGAATGACGGAACGACCTCAACTACAACGAACCAGAAACATCCACACCGAACTGAAGCAATCTCAGCCACTACAATTTCTCAAACTTTTTTTTTTTTTGGGGGGGGGGTTTAAAATGAAGGGGTCGTTTTAATTTGAGGCTGCGAAAGGGTGGAAGAGTAAAACTGCGAAAGATCGCGACAAGTGGCATCAATTTAGTGGCTGGTGGTGCTAACGCACACACTTGCACTTTTCTTATTATTTTTTTGCTCTTTTATTCAATTTTATTATTATTATTTTTTGCGACCTTTTCTCTTGAACTGAAATCTCAACCACAAATCCACGCTGTGGTTTCCAGTCCCTAAAAGCGTTGCCAGCTGTCACATGGGGACCCCTTCAGTTGCGTGGCAACGGCAACAGCTTCATCCGGTTACCGCCGTACGTATTTTCCGCCAACGTGGCACCTCGCTTTTCAGAGACCGCTACGTGGCGCTTTCTTCATGGTCAGTTCTTGTACGTTGGATGGGATCAATGGACACCAGCACGTTCGCTGTGACACTCGTCCGATTCATGAACTGGTCTTTTTCTTTTTCTAAACTTTATGTTACACATGATAATTACACTTCCCAAATTTAACAGTATATTTTATTGTTTCTGGGGTTAAAGTATATGTTATTCAGTTTAAATTTAAAAAGTATAAAAACACGACATTTTACTTCATTCGTCGATATCACTTAATGCACAAATGTGAAAAAGTTTTTGAAAATATTAAGATATAGTGAATATAGTAATTTGTTTATCTTTTCTTTCTGGAACAAGATTTGGTTTTGCATTTTTGTGGTATTGGAGCTGCCGTATGGCCACTTAAGGGGGTAGGCAGGAAAAGTGTGTTAGGTTTTGTTTTCCGATTTTGGATGATAATAATCAAAGTATTGTCCGAGAGATCCTTGGCCAGTTGCTTCTTGGCTTTTTTGTCCTTTTAGGGTTAAAAATTTACCAAAACAGGACTTCATGTAAACATATTCTCAGTCTGGGATTAAGAGGTGATGTGGCAAGAGAATTGTCTAGATCAGAGATGATACATATGATGACGTGACGAACTGTGAGAGTTTCGTCCTACCAGTAGCCGACACTCATGACAGTGTCGTCTCACTTATGAGATATTGACACGTGTCGCTTAATGAAGTTGTGTCGTCTATTTTTGGACGGTTTTAGTAGCGTCTACAACAAAGACGACTCCAGTGCCGGCCCACGATACTCGATTTTAATGTGACCGGTGGATAAAAATTTTGATACATTCTTTTATCCAACTTCAAATGTGTATAAATATGAAACTTTTACATTTTTACCGTGAAGCTGAAGAACGAATAAGCTGCTGGAGAAGACATTGTAACTAGATAGGCTAGAGAAGAAATTGCAAGAAGAACAATAATAAGGTTAGATTTTTTTAAGCATTATAAATATATAATTTTGTTTATTGGTTATTAAGAATTTATATTTTGAATAATAATATTTATTTTATGTTTGGATAATATTTTAAGTGTTAAAAAATTAAATATTTGTAATTACAAATAAATTTTTAAATATAATTTTATTATATTATAAATTTGGCTTATTTGTAATGCAGGATGAATGAAATTGTTGTTATATTATATTCAAATGGTAGAATATATGAAAGAAATGAGGGTATAATTTTTGAAGGAGAAAAAAGGATGATTAAGATAGAACGTGACATCATTGAACAACACGTGTCAACATCTCATTAGTGTTGTCTAATAATGGGACGACACTGTCGTCACCCGCCCACTCTAAATCGAAAATATGTTTACATGAAGCCCTATTTTAGTATTTTGTTTTAAAATTAACCTTAAAATGGCAAAAAAAAAAAAAACTCTTGCTTCTTCATTCCCAGCCGCCAAGTTCAGTTCACGATAGATTTGTTTGAAGATACTTATGATATTCTATTTGATTTTCCACCATGTAGTATAAAGATGATGGTACGAAATTTTCAGCAAATTATAAAATAGTCGAACTTCCCCGCATTTTTGGTTAATTACTAGTATGTTCATTCATGACCATTCTATGTGCAACACCCAACTGTGAGAGTGTTGAACAGTTTGTACGTTACAGTTTCTGGTTGTCAATTATCGACCACCAGCTCAAAGACTGATAGTTAATGACCTTTTCTTTCCGAAGTAAAACTTACCACTATTTGATTTTTCTTAGATTACGATTTGTTAGTCCTACTCAAATATTACTAATGAGCACGGAAGAAAAGTGAAGGTGGAAAAGGTTAGAAATATAAAGTTATTGACATAAGAATAGGTATGATTCACAATAATATAAGTCAATCCTTAAAACAAATAAAATTTCTTCCTTTTCTTTGGTTCTTTGGGAGTTGCGAGCCCATTAATATATTTTGAGCCAGAGGAAGTACTTGGATGACTGTCACAGTTTTGGTCCAAACAATCCATGCTTATCTTTTTTCAGAGTGAGTGATATATAAGTCATCTTTTTATCAACATATAATATAACAATTTCAATGCCTAAACAGTGAACTGCTCCGTTTGCAATTACTTTACAACTGTAGGGGCGGCGCCAGGAACTTTCCCAAGAATAGTAAGCAAAAATTAAAATTTTAAGGGCCCAATAGTAGAACAAAAACACAAGAGGGCCCAACCGGGTTCGAACCGGTGACCTCTTGATCTGCAGTCAAATGCTCTACCACTGAGCTATGGACCCGTTGATATGACAAACGCGCTTACTGTATTCTGTATATATCTATATGTAGCATATTCAAAGGGCCCTACCATGTTCGAATCGGTGACCTATTCATCTGCTCTGCTATTGGATGTGACAATTCTATTTATTAGTGATTTAGTTTATTCATACAAAATTTTAATTAATTAATTTAGTTATAAAATTAAAAGTAATAAATAAGTTAGATTGACGTACCAATATTAGCATCAACGATTAACTATCCATAATATTTTATAATTATTATATTAAATAATTTAAAGTGACAGTTTATTAATTGGTGATAATTTTTTAAAAGATGAATCTTAGACTCTACAACATTAAATACATACCAATATTAAAATTTATTTTATAAAAAAAACATATTTTAAATAATTTAATTGTATTTTTACTAAATAAGTTATGAATATATTATTTTTTAACATATTTTAATGATTTAAAATATATTAATAATTTTTTCATTCAGTTGAAAACTTATCCGAGTTATTTATTTAACACCTATGTAATTAATTGTTGAATGTTGAGTGTCAAATATACGTTATTTTTAATTATACACATAAACAAATTTTAACTTGACGGTTTCTTATTTTGCACATCTCACAATCTATCTGTTATTTTTATTATTGATAGAAAAATGAAAATCAGGCAATTCAGCATTCCACATCTTAAGTTTTATTCGCTATGATGATCATCTTTTAACCAGCAGTCTCGTTTTTGTTTTTTTTTTTCGATATTTATAGACTTAATTTATATAGGCAACATTAAAAAAGTCCTATTATCAACTAATTAAAATACAAGACAAATATAATTTTTAAATTAATTAGTACAAATTTTTTTTAAAAAAATTATACTATAACAATTAATTATTAATGAATAATAAAATAGTCTGTAAAATTTTAATTAAATTCCTAAATTAATAATTACTTTTAATTTTAACGTTATTCAGTCAAGATTATATGAAATTAAAATATCGAATCAAAATTTATACCTATTGATTGAAGACATAATATTTTACATAGTAGTTTTTTATAATTAAATTTTTTTGTGCGATATTTATGGTTTTAATATTAACTCTAATATTCTTGTGATTTTGGAATAAAAGTCAAATTCTAAGTCGTCTAATAAATTAAGAAGGGGATTGATTGCGTGGTTTGATAGGAATATAACGGAAAAGGCTAAAAAGAAAAGCGGACGAAGAAGCAGGGAGTAAGTGAGTGATTGGAGAGAGTGGAAGATGGCGAGCGTTCCGAATTCGAAATTAGCAGTAGCAGCAGCAGATTTAGAAGATGAAGAAAGCTTCGCGTATGCTTCACAGCTTGGAAGCTCCGTAGTGCTTCCCATGGCACTTCAATCCGCGAGTGAGTTGGGAGTATTTGACGTATTGCAAAAAGCGGGTGCTGATGCTAAGCTATCAGCAAAGGATATTGCGTCACAGCTTTCGTGCGAAAACCCACAAGCTCCCTCAATGCTAGATCGTATCCTCGCCCTTCTTACCTCTCACTCCATTCTCATCTGTTCCCTCATTCCCGACCACCAAAACATTGGAT
Organism: Abrus precatorius; assembly: GCF_003935025.1. NCBI lineage: Eukaryota > Viridiplantae > Streptophyta > Magnoliopsida > Fabales > Fabaceae > Abrus > Abrus precatorius. The sequence goes on along the minus strand of NW_020874373.1, from coordinate 7,946,963 downwards.
CCTTTCTCAGACTCTACACCATCACTCCGGTAGCCAAGTTCTTTGCTCGCAACTCCGATGGAGTTTCCTTGACCCCCTTGATGGCTTTGATTCAAGATCAAGTCTTCCTCCAAAGCTGGTCTATCTCCATCCTCTCTATTTATTATTATTCTTCTTTCCCATCAATCAGATCCACTCCAGCTAGCTCCTCAATTTAAAGATCCATGCGCAACAATCATGCATATTTATATTTAAAATTCTACCAAAATCCACTTTAGACATGGAGAACCTCTCTAGTTTTAGATTTTATCTCCTTTTTTTTTTTGGGTAAGGAGCATTATCTGTGTCTACACTACATTTGTTATCCAAAAATAGAAACAAAAGCTTATTTAAGAATTTATTACAAAGGTGAAGTTTACTTTAACTAAAGACAGGACAGGAGTTAAGAAGATTTTAATAGGCTAGGGCGATCTAGTGACGATTTTCTAATTCCAGCCGGTCCTGTTGTCAGTGTTGTGTAGTGGCCAGTATACACATGCTATTTCTAGAGCTTATTCTGAAATTTTAGAAAATATGGGATATTTGGGAGAAAATTGTTTATCATTATGAGAATTGTAGTTTCTTCGTTTACTGGAGTAAATTAACGGAATATTCATTTGTAGGTCCGCGCTGAAAGATGCAATTAAGGAAGGGGGTATTCCATTCAACAGGGTTCATGGCACTCATGCTTTTGAGTATCCAAACTTGGACTCAAGGTTCAATCAAGTTTTTAATGCAGCAATGGTCGGTAACACCACTCTAGTGATGAAGAAGGTTCTGGAATGCTACAAAGGTTTTGGGGATATAAAAAGGCTTGTGGATGTTGGCGGTGGTCTTGGGATCAACATCAACATGATCATTTCCAAATACCCTCATATCCAGGGTATCAATTTCGACCTGCCTCATGTCATAGAACATGCCCCTTCCTATCCTGGTACGATCTTTATACCTTCTAATCCTTGCCTGTGGAAATTTGAGAAAGAGGAACGTTATACTTTTTTGTTTTTCAAACACCTGTTTATTATTAATCAAAATTTACAATAAATAATATATAGATTTCATTAAATATGAAATGAATCTTGGATTATTTTGTATAATTCATGATTATTTTTTTTCTTTTCTATCTGTCATTTTAAAATTTTAATATAAAACTTAAGAAATAGATTTAATATTTTTTATTATAATGTTTTATTTTTGTTTATTTATTTATTATTCTTAATATTTTCAGTCTTGAATTTTTCTATCCTCGTTACTTCATGATTCTTATTGTTTGTTATCAATCACCACCGTTTAGTTCTGTCTCTTTCTTTGACTAATATGGATTTTCACAATTGGCATTCCTTCTCTCTCCATATGTCACCTTCTCCCGGTGAGGAAAATTCGTGTATACTGTATTACTTTTCTGCACCGGCTAGCTCTTTCAATTTTAAATTCAGATTATTTAGTCTATGACAAATTTTCAATATTAGAAATGAAGTCAATTTTATTAATTAACATGAGGACAGATAAAACACTGGAGTCTCATTTTATCTTTGAACTTTTCAATATTTATTACTTAATTTCAGGAAAGTGTGTAAAATAATTATTTATTTTAAGTTAATGATATAATTAATAAAAACATTTAATATTATCTTAAACTTTAAAAAATAATAAATAAATATAAATTTAAAAACGACATAAAAACATAGAGTAATAAAAAAAAAAGTAAATGCCTTCTGTCTACTTTATTGATAAGCAAGTTCAATTCCAATAATAAAAGCTAACAGTCAGCTTTGCATTGTTACTAAAGCATGTTCAGTTTCAAAAGTTTATTTCATTCTTTGTTTATTGTTGTCAACATTTCATTTCAAAAGTAAAAGCTACCTTTATTTTTAAAGAAAGAGAAGTAAAAGGTCGCTAATGATGCAGGAGTGGAGCACGTTCGTGGAGATATGTTTGAAAGTGTACCAAAAGGAGATGCCATCTTTCTGAAGGTAACTTTTAATTTAAAGATATATTTGGGGGGCTGAGTGCGGGATGGGTGGTAGGGAAACAAATTTACTCACTAAAGCTTAAATTTTAATTTAAAGATATATAATAAATTATTATTAAAATATCATAACATTTAATATATTAATAATATTAAATATTATAATTTATAACCAAAAATATATTATTTATTGATTTTATATTAAACGAACTGTAAGTTTAAAAGACAAAGGGCACTATCATCTTATAAAAAAGAAGTGATATTATCTCAAACAGTTTTTTAAAATGGTATTTGATAATTGAGAAAATTACTATACTCTCTCTTTATAATTCTTTTATTATATTATAAATTAAAATATTCTTTTTAAAAAAAATAAATTACCAACTTCATTATTTATTAATTTAAAATTAACAGTGATGATTATTTATAAAATGTCTCTTGATTTATAAAATTACTTTTTAAAATTTATTTTAACTTTAAATATAAAAAAATCATCAATTTTCTTACATAATTACTATTTTTTTTATTGAAAAAACGCTTTCTAAAAACTAAAGATAAACATACCAAAATCTGTTTTTAATTTTAATTAAAAAATCATATATTATTCCACTATAGTTAGGGTGAGAATTTGCCCGCTCGAGATCTTGTGAAAATTTTTTTTTTTTGGCGCACACAAAAGAGAATGAAATAATTTGTATTTTTTTATTCATGCCCTTTATTTCTCAACTAAAAATAATAAAATAGAGAAAAAATATTAATTAAGAAATGAAATGTCTCTTTTATATATTTTTTTTTATTAATTGGTTATTCTATAACTAAGGAGAAAAATAATTAATTGAAAATAACGTCAAAATATTGTAGTAATTGTGTCCCCTTGACAATTGCAACCACTCCTCGATACCGTAAGCAGCATCGTTAACTGAACCCACAATTGTAACTTTTGGGCACACCCCCGCAATGGTGCTTTGAAGTCGCATAGCATGTACACTGTCTTTTTATTATTACTCCGCTCAATTTTTATAAGAAACAAAATAAATAATTTTTAATTTAGAAGAAATATAAAATAAATTTAAGATGTATTGCATGAGTTTTTTTTAAATAAATTTATATTTATAAAAAATATTTAATTTAATTAATTTTTTATTTTAGTAAATTATTTATTTTGTTTTGTATAAAAAGAATCCAACAGAGTATTATTATTATTACACATGTACATTGTCTTTGAATAAAAGATAAAACAAGAACGAAAAACAATATTGATTGATATTTAAATTTTGAGTTTTAAATGGGTAGATAAAAAAGAGATAAGAAAAAAAACTAAAGAGAAATAAAAGTGATAAAAAGTAATAAATAAATAGAAAAAAGAGAAGATAAACAAATAAAAGCTAAGAGAAAGAAGATATTAAAAGAATAACAAAGTAACTTAAAGATTGAAAAATAAAAATAACATTTAAAATATGTTATTTAAATGCATAAAATAATATTTTTGTTTAAGTATAAATAAATAAGTAACATTAAATTTAATTTGACTTAAAAAATCTAACTTTATTATAATATTTATATTTAAAAAAATCAATTCTTTATTCTTCCTTTCCTTCATTTATACCTACCCCTGCTTTGGGAGGAAGAATTCTATCCCATGAAGTTCATCACATTTTTCTTCTTTTTTTTCCTCTCCTCAATTATATATATATATATATTCTGTAATTTTTTTCTCCCTCAGGTTCCTCCTTTGAACCGAACTAGCTGATAGAGTGAAAATAGATTGTGTTTAAATTGACTATATTAGTTTGATTTGAGTTTAAATATTTTGGGTAGTTAAGTCAAAATGAAACAAGGCTTTTGTTTAAATGTTTTGGTTTAATGGTTTAAAAAATATTAAAAAATAAAATTAAGAAAAAAAAACTAAAGATTGTTTTAAAAAAATGAGACACAAGACTTAAATTGCATATTAATATAAAAAATATTTAAAATTTAGTCATAAATTATAAATAAAAATAATATTAAAGGATTTTTTAATACTTAGCTCCACATGTTGAGATAAAAGTTATAAAAAAAAAACTCAAAATATTGTTTTAATGATAGAGGTATTATGAAACATAGTGCGTGGCAGTTCTAGGGGGTAGTAGAATAACAGAGGGAAAAATCTATCAGGATAAAAACGAATGAAGCAAATTAAAAAGAAACAGGTAAAAAAAAAGAAACAAAATGGTGTGAGATATTAATAATAATTTAATGGGGGCAAAGGGAAGAGACGAAGGGAAAAAGAAATGGACTTATCAACTTTAAAGACAGGAATAAATTGATTGAAATGGACTATAACCTAACAAATCATAGATACATGCTTGATTTATTTTGAATTTGATTGGAGTAAGTTTATAAAATGTAATATTTGAATTAAATGTCTTTAATTCCTTATTTTGAGTTTTATCAAATTTAGGTGAAGGTTTAAAAGGTTTGCAAAAATTTATGAAAATAATTTATAAATTTTTTAAAAAAAATTTAAAGTTCATTTTAATAAATATTTTAATATAACTGATCAAAATACTTTTTTTAATTTATTCTAATAAATTTAATGATTAAATTTATGTTGCAATTTTTTTATGTAATAAAACACTATTAAATATTTAATTAAGCTATTCATTCAAATGCATTCTAAAATTATAAAATTTAAATTTTGAATTAAATATCATTAGTTTCATATATTTAAATTTATATTAATCTGATGACTCAAATCAAATCAAAAATATTTTGGATAAGTTTCAAAAATCCAATCCACACTCGGCCACTTCTGGATAAGTTTTATCCAAAGGTGGGTACAGATTTGGATAATGAACATGACAATTTACATATACTTAACTACTAAATTATCCAGTGGATACTTCATGATTGGAGTGATGAGCACTGTTTGAAGCTGTTGAAGAATTGCTATGATGCCATTCCTGATGATGGGAAAGTGATTCTTGTGGAGGCAGTTCTTCCAATAATACCAGAGACTAATACTTCTTGGAGGTCCGTTTCCCAAACTGATGTTCTGATGATGACTCAAAACCCCGGTGGGAAAGAGCGAACTGAGCAAGAATTCTTGGAATTGGCAACTTCTGCTGGATTTAGTGGAATCAGATATGAATGCTATGTTCGCACCTTCTGGGTTATGGAGTTCTTCAAGTAGACCATCTCCTACTCTGCTTACTTGGTTCTGCGTTTCATGTTTATGGTTTTCTGCATTTCAAAATCAATAATTAAACACGCTTGACTTTGTATTACGTTCGTGTTTCAACTTATAACTAGCAAGATTCTAATGCAAGCTTTTAAAAAAAATATTAAAATTAATGTTGTTAAACATTGGTGAAGTGAAATTAATCTTGAGAAAAAAAAACATGCATTCATTGCCAACAATGAAAACTTTATTTCGTTAGATTAAACAAATTAGAAAGAAAATATATTTAGAATTAAGGAGAAATTTATTTTAAAGGATTATTTGAATGAAATTATGTTATTTAAATGCTTATTAATATGATATAATGTGTAAATATTTTAAAGTTAATATTCAAATTAAATTGAGATTGGTCAAATTTAAGATATAAAAAAGGGTTAAAAAAAATTACTAGATGTGTTTTATATGAAAGGTTACATTACTCAATAAAAAATAATAAGGATATGTTTGATTTTTCTTTTAAAAAGAGTTTTTAATCTTTTTTAAATATAATATAAAATTGAAAACTCTTTTAAAAATAGAAAATAATAGCTCTAAATCTTTTAAATTTTCTTATTTAAAAGTACTCAGATTTTAAACCAAGACAGAAGAGGGTGAAAATGAAACTTCATTTTAATTCTACAAATGTCACTTAGTGTGTTTGGTTTGTTACAACTCTAGGATGATTTTAATGTCCTTCCTAAAATTTTTGTAAGAGAAAAATGTTTTTTAAAAAGGCTTGCATACATCATGAATTGTTGATTAAAAAGTTTTTTAATTGAATAGTTAAAAAAAGGTTAAATTTACCAAAAAAAACATTTTAGTAATTTTAATATCATCTTCCTCTTCCTCTGTCTTCCCCGGTGAAATCCTCCACAACAGCAAGTAAAGCATTTGTCATGGCTACCAAAAGATTAGGGCAGTTCTTTGACATGGCTACCACAGCTGCATTTGTCATTCTCTGACAGAAAAAAAAAAAAAATCTATTGTAATTTCCTACAACCTCGAGAAATTGCCTCAAACCCCAAGTTAGAAACACAACCTTCTGTCTCCTCTCTCGTGTTAACAGTGAAAACACGAAGCTCGCAAATCTTTGCAAGTTGCAGCCACTACTTGAAGCCTTCATCACATATTGAATCAAGAACCTGCAGATAACCAAATCAAGACCACTTAGTTTCAATTTAACCCCCAATTCACTAACATCAAAACACTCGAATAAGCACAGACAATACCCAAACGTCTAAAGCTTATGGCAGTGGCGAATCATAGATTTGAGTTTATCTGCATTGATGTTAGCATAGCTGAAACTCAAAGACGTCAGATTTACACACACGACACAACATATACAATTGAAAAAACAAAATTCTCATTTTCGTGGGTAGCCGACCCGAGTTCAAACCTCATCTATGGCTTCTCTTGTTTGCAACGGCGTCTCGCCCTTAGCACCTCAACCTTGTCGTGAACCCAAATAGAAACTCCTGCTTCCCCCGAACCCAGCAACGAAGAGACAGAAACAGTGACGATCTGTAACGGTTACGTTGACGTCGCCGCAACACTCGTCGCCATCTCCTCCTCCAACTTCCCCTTCCTCCCAAAAGCTCTTACTTTGTTCTTCTCTCGTAACCACTCTCTCCCTCTCTGGGCTTCACTCAATTTTGCTGACATTGAAGTGCCTGTTGTCGAATCAAAGACAGGAGCTTTGTTCTCTTTTGTTCTATCTACTTCACAACAAGTAAGCGAGACGGAGGAGGGAAGAAGAGAGACGAAGGAGGACGAGTAAAATTCACTGATTTGCCCTTAAAAAAATTTACTTCAAAATCATTAAATTCTATTCTAACTATTCATTTAACATGAAATCAGATAATAGTTAATAATTACGTGTACTTTGCTTATTAAAAAATATTATTTTCTAAATTATCCTACTTATGAAAATTTTAGGAAAGAATTAGTCACGCGTAACTTTAACTTTGTTTTGACACGTGAATTTTAGCATCCTCTCTATATATATTGGATCACTTTTTCAAAAGTTGAGATCACTTTTCAATTTTATTTTTTTTTCTTTTATCCGTGTCTATAATGATCAAGTATCCTTTCATTTATTAGATTTATAACTAATTATATAATCATGAAAACTCTTCTACAAATAGATAGACCAGGGCATGTAGTTGGGTGATTCCAACGTCGTCTTTATTCTTTTAATAAGTGAAGGGAAAATATTTTTTATCAAAACTAGCATAAAATATAAACCGTTGGTTTGAGAAGTATTTGAATTCTATAGTTAATATTACAGCACATAATCAATAATACAGGTAACATGATCCTAATTTCATTTAGTTTTAAACTCTTCACTATTTTTCCCAACTATATCCGCACTTACAAGTCTCCAAAATTATCAAAATCTGGAGCGGCCAAGTCTTTTACCTCAATCGCATGACCCATAAGCTTTATTATTATATGATTATAAACACAATTTTGAAACAAAAATGTCAATTTTTTTTTATCACAATCTAACTCAAAAATATCTTTAAAAAATATAATGCATAATTGAGAAAGGAAGTGATAAAACTTTTTGACAAATACACCAAATCGTTGAAGTTACAAAGATTATCGTCTATAGGGATAAGTGTTAAGTATCAAACTACAAAAATATTACTATTTGGGTCACCAAAAACATGGTATATATAGTAGTACGAAATTAAACACAGCAGAATTGTAAAATTGAAAGTAAAGGTGCTGAAATTACAATTAATAAATAGACAAAAGTAAAACTTAATATAGAAAATAATTAACATGACTGTAGAATGTAAATAACTCAAGTAGAGAAAATAGGTTTTTGCAAAAATTAATAAATGGGTTGAGTTTAGAATCTCTTATTTCTTTCCTCTTGCTTAAAATATACTTGTAACTCAAAATATAGCCAATCTAATGGTCAGGTTGTCTAAATTATCCAACTTCAATCCCTTGGTAATTGGTTCTAAAATGACTTTTAATCTCCTAATCTCTTAGGTAAACAAAAAACGTTCAGCATTAAGGATAAAACTCATATGACCACATTATCATAAATTTTTATTCCTAGACAATTTATAATAAGCATTTTAACCCTAGTCCAAGCAAGTCCACAACTTTCCAGCAATGAACTCCTTTTCATCAACCCCATTCACGTAGAACAACGAAACATTAAGTTCAAAATTAAAAAGTTAGATTAAAGCTTCCATCTTGAGTCACATACAATTCTTAGTTCATTGCAATGGGTAAAGGTATAAGTTCATCTTTACTCAACCCCAAGAGATTTAATAAGACATAATGGAAATGAAAAGAAACAAACTAAAATATATTGAAAAGATAAGAGTCATGTTCAGCAGATAAACTTACAATAAATGGAAAATGAAAGAGTTACTGTTCTATTACAAAAATAAGAGAAGATGGAAAGAAAATCTAAGTTCCCATGAGAATCCTTCTACCAAGATGTAAGGACATTGCCCTACTTACCCTATTCTATGTAAAACTGTATGAAAACCTAGAAAATCGTGCTCCAGAATGTTCTAAAAAAGGAAAGATAAAAGATGCTGCATTTTCAGAATTTTTTCGCTTTTATATGCATAAGTCAGCATCGTGTCCCCACAATCAGGAATTCATGTTCCCACAAATCAGTCCTACAACACTCATCTTTTGCTCTTTAAGTCCAATTGTAGAATCTCTTTCTAATCCCTTCAAAATAAAATTGTCAGCTATTAAAATATGAGTGATTCATGAATTTTTCAGCAAATACAACATTCTATTGAATTTCTCAATTAATTGTATTAACTTATAATTTAAATTCAATGAGATATGCCTAAAAACCTTTAATTTTCTAGATGAGTTAGTGACTTATCACAACCCCAAACTTAAATGTTTGCTTGTTCTTAAGCAATTTCTTTTCTTTTTCACATGAACAAAAATTTTGAATTCTAGCAAACTGCCTATTTTTTCTCTCTTGCAACAACAAAATAAATTTTTGAAAATCACAAGTAAGTATCAATTTTTTGGACACCAAGAATTGAATTAAACTCTCTCTCAGGATATCTGTTTTCACTCCATTCTCTCAATGTATCAGCTTGTGTTTAGCTCTCTTTAATGCATTTGCTGCTATTTTTTGCTCTAGATTTGGTAAATTTCTAGCTCACATCTATTCATGCAATTAGTTATAATTAAGAGGACTTCATAAAGGTTAAAACATGGTTAAGGTTCAGGTAAGAAAATATTTTGGCTACTGGCTATTCCCTATATAAAAGAAAGTATGAGGGATAACTTAGAAAATCTAAGAGTTGGAATACTTGTGTGCACTTCCTCATTGAGTATTTCAATTTTTTCTTTCTTTCAATAATGCAGACCCAAGTTTCTCTTTTTGATTTTCTTCTTTTCAACTCTTTTTTTTTTTTTTGGAAATAAACAAACTTGAGTTTGTTTTCTTTCAATAACATCAGCTGATTACTTAATTTTCCAGATATATACACCACCCCAAACTTAAAAATAAAGCTTGTCCTCAAGCAACCACTAATACAACCCCAAACTTAAAATTTTTATGTTATCCAAAGAGAAGCTCATACTTCTAAGTCATAAGGAGGAATACTGGTTTTTTTCTATATGACTGAGGGTGAAATTATGTACGAAGGAAAGTAATCAGGCTCAAAGGGTTCAGCAAGAGATAAAGAAAGGTAGGCAATATAGTTAAAGGAATGTTCAACAAAAAATGGCCTCAATCACCTTATAACATGAAAGCAATTTAAGATAAAGCAAAAAATTGACAAATATTACAAGGAAAATAACAATCACAGCAAGCATGCTCACAGAAATGACAAATAGGCTTAATTGCTAACACAGGAAATTTATGAAATTTAATTCAACATGATGTTCAGCAATGTGCAAATTTTGCTTGTGATGTTTTTAACTATGTGAACTGTGCAAGAGTGAAAGAGGCATCTATTGAATTCAGTGGGGTTTACAATATAGCAACTAGTTAATTACATGGGAAAATTCTAATTGTAAAACAAGTACATAAGTGACAATAAATAAAAAGAAAATGCAGAAGGGGACTCTCCTGAGTGGTGGAGCAATCTGAGGCTTGAAACTTGCCTCTGCTCCTTTGTTAAAGCACCTGGACAAATTCAATAATAGAGAAAAATAGAGCATAACATATATAAAAGACTAGAAATTAACAATATGTCCATAGGCAGGATAGTGCAGAATTTTAAATCAAAATATTGAACAAATCGCTGTGCAGATTGCATTAACAGTGCACCATATTCATAAGACAGATCATGCATTATTCAAAAATTATTGTATATTTGTACAGACTGTATACTAAAAAAATTGAATCGATGAGCACACAATATTCAGCTAGAAATTTAATGCAATACGTAAGAAAGCATTCAGCACAAAATAAGAAAATATAGCACTAAAAAATATCCCAATATGAAGTTATCATATCAATAACAAAGGTGCTTATATTTCCAAGTTCAGTGAGTGTTCATCCAATGAATGCAGCAAGCATGAATCAAAATTGAAGACCAAAAGAGTATGTTCAGATTTAATCAATAAAATTTGTATAGTAAAAAGAATTAGATTTGCATTTGTCCACTGTGTACAAACCAAAATTTTGAACATTCAAGACTAAAAATTTGATAGCACTGCATAAGCTAAGGTAAAATTCGCAAGGCAAAGTAAAACACAACATCAAACATTAATAACAATAAGAAATATTGAGGGAACTATACTTAAACAAAGATTGAGAATAATTTCAAAGCACAAGTCAAGAAAGGGAAATTTTATAACTTGCTTCCGTTCCAAGTGCAGTAACAAGGTGTACACAACAATTTTGGGCCATGTTTGAGTCAACAGTGCTTAGCTCATTCTCAAAATATAATAATCATGAAATGGACACTCGACAGAGATCCAATCTATGCAAATCTGACCATATGAAACAAAGCAATTAATCAATTGCATACAAGAATATTGACAATTAAATTGCAATTCACAGTACTCAACTCTTGCTTAACAGAGAATGTCATTGATATCAAAAAATTGAGAATGCACAAAATAATTCAATCATTTTGCATACTTTATAAAACCAGAGTTAGGACAAAAATTTCCATAGTTTCGCACACTAAGAAAGTGCACAGCAAAAAGAACCAATAGCACAAAGATGATGATTGCCTATGAACACAATGAATAGTGAACTTGTTACTGCACAATATATCTAAAAATAAAATCTGCAGTGAAAGGGTTATAAGCAACATGGTAATGCAAGTTGAACCATGGATAATATAGCAAGTAAGCAAATGCAATAAAATTAAAAATGGGGAGAAAAGAGAACAAAACTTGCAACAAAGTAGTACATCATTCAGGAAAAATTTAAAAGTAAAATGGTGTAACAATGTCGTGAATGAGGTAAAAGAGACACGGCAGAAACACAAATAACACACAATAAAAAATCAGAAAAATAAAGTATTTAAGGGAAGTTAAATAAAGAAAAAGAATTTGAAGATGCGTAAACAAAATTACCCTACAGACATGAACTATGCAAACGATGATTGTTCACTAACAGCGGAAACATTAACCAAAATTGCACTGAAAAATTTTAGAAGACTGCACACAGAAAAATAATTTTTGTGCATTGAAGAAAGATTGTTTAAATCAAAATATTTGCATAATAATACTGAGTAAAACAAAGCAATAGCAGGTTAGGAATTTCAATGAATAACATATTTTTTTTTCTTCATTGTAGATACCCAAAAATCACTTATTGGTGCAGATCTTGAAAAAAGGAAGAGACTTTTTTGTGCCCCAATCACATACAGTATATAGCAAGTGTGAAAGAAAGTAATTTTCATCATTCATTAACAAAAATTCACAAAACAGGGCAGCAACAAAGGAATTGGAGCAACTATATTCATGAATAGAGCTAACTATTGGAAGAGAAAATGGTGCAGTGCAAAAATCATGGATGAGGATGGAATAATGGAAGAAGAATCACCAAGAAAAAAATAGAGATGCGAACTGTAAAAGAACATACCTTGTGAAGCTTGAAAATTTTGAAAATGGTTACCGGAAGAGAAAATGGGTGTCGAGATTTCAACAAGGAGAGTGAGAGGTTTCAGAAAAATGTGAAAAGATAGAAGGTTATGGGGAGTTGCACTTACATTAAAGAGGAAACCTTGAAGAGACGTGGGTAAGAAGTTAAGCTAATTTCTGAGCATGAGTATCGCCAATAACTCCTCTTTTTAAATTATAACCCAAAATTTAAGATAAAATAATATATAAAATATTTTATTTAATATATCTATATATTTTTATTATTCTTTTAAATTTTTAAATTTATTTTATTTTATTTTTATTTTTTATTTTTTATTTTTTTATAATAACTTTGTTTATGCACTAAATGACAAAATAGAACCTGAGTGACGCTTCTTTGGTACCTCCCCTGAGTTTTTTTTTTTTAACTTAGAGAAATTCTTTAGTCCATAGGCTATAAAGAGAGCCCAGTCCCAGTGTCGCGTCCCCACAAATGGCTTGTTGTGTGGCCACATGATACGAAATAAACAACTGCCTTAAATTAAATATCTTGTGATCTTCTCCCTTCATTCCAATAGCACTCTGCTGCTTATCAACCCTGAAAGTGAATATTAATGAACTCTAGATTATAAACAAAACCTTCTAAAAATTTAACAATTAAAATTAAATAAGTAAAATTAAAATTTTCAAGAAAATAATCCTATTCTAAATTATTCTATTGCTACTTGTATCCCAATTTATGGAGGATTTGATAAATGAACAATTTTCCTCTCTCTTTCGATTTCTCCTCTAAGATAAATTTTAAGTCGCTGTCCATTAACTTTGAACTCTCTGTCAGATGAAGGATCCTGAATTGTAATTGCTCCAAAGGGAGAGACCTTCTTGATTACAAATGGGCCAGATCATTTTGACTTTAATTTGCCTGAAAACAACCTTAGTCTAGAATTGAATAGTAAAACCTGTTGTTTAGGTTGAAAAACTTTATGTTTGATTGCCTTGTCATGATATGTCTTGACTCTCTGCTTGTAGATTGTAGCATTTTCCTAAGCTAAATTCCTCCATTCTTCTAACTCAGTGAACTGCAATTTCCTTTATTCTTGTGACACATTCTCATTTAGATTCAAATACTTGATTGCTCAATGTGCCTTGTGCTCTGATTCCAATGGAAGGTGACAAGCTTTTTCATATACCAGCTGCTATAGAGACATGCCAGTGGAACTCTTATAAGTTGTACGATAGGCCCACAAAGCATCATCTAGCTTTGTTGACCAATCTCTTCTGGTGTTGCCCACTGTCTTCTCCAATATTCTTTTGATTTCTCTATTCGTCACCTCAACCTGCCCCCTCGTTTGTGGGTGATAAGCTGTTGCCACCTTATGCTTGACATTATACTTGATGAGAAGAGATTGAAGCTGCTAGTTGCAAAAATGAGTGCCACCATCACTGATTAAAATCCTTGGCACCCCAAACCTCACAAAAATATTCCTCTTTAAGAATTTAATCACAGTCTGGGCATTGTTTAGGGTTGTTGCAACTGCTTCAACCCACTTTGACACGTAATTAATTGCTACCAAAATATATTTATTCTGAAATAACGATGGGAATGGTCCCATGAAGTCCATGCCCCAGCAGTCAAAAACTTCCACTTCTAAAATGTTGTTTAGAGGCAATTCATTCTTCTTAGTAATATTTTCCATCCTCTGGCATTTATCACAGGTTTTTGTATAGGTAAAAGAATTCTTGAAAATTGTTGGCCAGAAAAATCCACTCTGCAACACCTTTACAGCTGTCCTATCTCCATTAAAATGTCCTCCATATGGGGAATCATGGCAATGCCATAGAATGCTTTGAATTTCAGCTTGTGGCACGCACCTCTTAAGTATACCATATTTTCCAATCTTGAACAGGAAAGGGTCATCCCATATGTACTGATTTGAGTCCTTGAAAAATTTCTTTTTCTGTTGCCATGTCAGATTTTCTGGGATGATATTTGAGGCTTTAAAATTGGCCATATCAGCAAACCATGGCCTTTCTGTGATAACCAATAGCTATTCATCAGGAAAATTTTCTTGAATTTCTTCCGTTGCATAGGAAGATGAAGTCCCTTCCAGCCTTGATAGATGGTCTGCAATCACATTATCTTTGCCTTTTTTATCACAAATTTCCAGATCAAACTCCTGCAGCAGTAAAATCCAACAAATTAGTCTTGGTTTAGACTCTTTCTTTGAAAACAAAAATTTTAGAGCAGCATAAGCTATGTGAATAATCACTTTGGCCCAATGAGATATGATCTAAATTTTTTCAAAGCAAAAACCACTACAAGTAATTCTTTTTCTATTGTGGCATAATGTGTTTATGCCTCATTTAAAATCCTACTTGCATAATAAATTGTGTGAAAAACTCTGCCTATTTTCTGTCCTAAAATTGCTCCTACAGCAAAGTTACTAGCATCACACATAACTTCAAATGGAAGATTCCAATTAGGTGCAGTGATCAGTTTCCTTTTTATCACATTAAAAGCATGCAGGCAGTTTTTATAAAAAAAATAAAGGGAGTGTCTTTGTTCAAAAGTGAGCAGAGGGGCTTAACAATTTTTGAAAAATCCTGAATAAATCTGCGATAAAAACTAGCATGGCTCAAGAAACTCCTTATCCCTCTAACATTGGTTGGAGGTGGTAGATTTTTAATGACTTCAACTTTTGCTCTATCCACTTCAATTCCTCTTGCAGAAATCTTATGTCTCAGCACTATGCCCTCCTGAACCATGAAGTGACATTTTTTCTAGTTGAGAACTACGCTGGTCTCTATGCATCTTCGCAAAATACAAGACAAATTAGTCAAACACAAATTAAAAAAGTGTCCAAAAATAGAAAAATCGTCCATGAAAACTTCTATGGACTTTTCAATCATATCAGCAAAAATGGCAAGCATGCACCGCTGAAATGTAGCGGGAGCATTGCACAACCCAAATGACATTCTTCGGTATGCAAAAACACTAAAGGGACAAGTGAATGAGGTCTTCTCTTGATCTTTCGAGCTGAACGCAATCTGGTTGTACCCGAAATAGCCATCTAGAAAGCAATAAAAGTCTTGGCCAGCCAGCCTTTCAAGCATCTAGTCTATGTATGGCAATGGAAAATGGTCCTTACGAGTAGCTTGATTCAGCCTCCAGTAGTCAATACACATCCTCCACCCTGTCATAGTCCGGGTGGGGATGAGTTCATTATTATCATTCTTGACCACTGTACTACCTCCCTTTTTAGGCACTACTTGCATTAAGCTTACCCACTCGTTGTCCGAAATGGGATAAATCATCCTGGCTGCTAGAAGTTTCAGTACTTTCTTTTTCACAACTTCTTTCATTGCTGGATTCAGTCTCCTTTTTGGCTGCACAACTAGTGTAAATTTCTCCTCCATTTTAATCTTGTGCATGCAGAAAATGGGACTGATTCCTTTCAAATCTACAATAGACCATCCGATGGCTGCCTTATGCTCCCTCAAAACTCTCATTAATTTTTCTTCATTCAACTGAGAGAGTGTGCTGCTGATTATCACTAGACAAGTTTTCTTTTCCCCCAAAACTACATATTTAAGGTGAGAGGGTAGGGGCTTCAATTCTAGCTGTTGTGGTTCTATTTTATTGCTTTCTTTCAATTTTTCAGCATTTGAATTTTTCTGTAGGACAGGTTGAGCGTCCAGCTGCTGTACAATTTCTTGTAACTCTTTATCAACTTCTTCATCATTATTCATGACAGCATTGGCCAAAGCCTTCTTCAGTGGGTCTGTACAAATTTCAGCACCAAAGCTTTTAGTTGAAATCAAGGCATCTACCATCTCCATCCTAAAACAAGTGTCCTTCTCATCATTCGGATGCTGCATAGCCTCAAAAACTTTAAAAGTCGCATTCTCATCATGCACCCTCAACATCAATTGGCCTTACTGCACATCAATCAAAGCCCTTCCAGTGGCTAGAAATGGTCTTCCCAAGATCGCAAGCACCTCAGAATCCTCATCTATATCTAAGATAACAATGTTTGCTGAAAAAATCAGTTTCTCCACCTTCACCAACACATCCTCCATTACACCATATGGGTATTTGATAGACCGGTCAGCTAGTTGGAGAGCCATTTTTGTACTTTTAACTTCCCCCACTCCCAATTTCTTCAAAATAGAGAGTGATATCAAATTGATGCTGTCCCCCAAGTCCCATAAAGCCTTTCTAGTGGTCACATTCCCTATAGTGCAGGGGATTGTGAAGCTTCCTAGATCTTTCAACTTAGGAGGTAATTTTTGCTGCAATATTGCATTGCATTCCTCGGTTAAAGCTATTGTAGCATCCTCCTTCAATTTCATCTTCTTTGAAAGCAAGTCCTTCATGAACTTGGCATACAAAGGCATTTGTTCCAGCGCTTCTGCAAATAGTATATTTATGTGCAACTTTCTGAAAATGTACAGGAATTTAGAAAATTGCTCTTCCTTCCATTTGTTCTTGGGAATGTGTGGATATGGCAGCTTTACATAGGGGGAGGGATTTGAGGCTTGCATGAATCTTCCAAAATTTGTTTCTTAGATCTATTCCAATATGCCTCATCTACCACCAACTTTTGTTTTGGTGGAATTTTCTCCTCCTCTTCCTCTTTTGCAATCTCCAATTCTGGTTTTGGTTGCTGTTCTGCTACCTCTTCTTCTTGTCCAACAATTAAATCATCGTCTTTTTCAAGTGGTTTTTTCTTAGGTTGTGGCTCTATCACCTTTCCACTCCTAGTAATAATTGCTTGGCATAATTCTTTTGGATTTTCCACTGTATTCCCAGAAAAGAGCCTTGAGCTGGTTCATTTATTTTCTTTATAATTTGTCCTATTTGGTTCTCCAAATTCTTCATGGAGGCTTCTTGATTTGCCATCCTTGTGCTTTCATCTTGCATAAACAAATTCGTGATTTGAGTTAATTGCACAAGTGCTTTTTCAAGAGATGATACCTGATCATTTCCTGGTTGGTTTGGTGGTTGCATTGGTCCTGAATTCTAAAAATTTTGCTGCTGCCACTATCCTCCTTATTGGTTCAGTCTTTATGCAGGTGGAGTATAGTATGATTGGTTCAATGGCCTGGTATTTAAGTTAGAATTTGGCCTGAACTACTGCTGCTGATGTGAATAAACAGGTTTTTGCTATAAATTTTGTTGTTGCCTGATGAATCTATATTTTTACTGATATTCTAGCATAATTCTAACACATTTGATAAGAAAAATATACGAAGAAAGCAGAAAAAGTCAGAAAAAGAGAAAGAATTGAAGTTTTGTTTAAATTTGTAGCTATCTTAGCAATTGTGAAATTTTTTCTTAGGAATTAAGTTTTTAATCTTGTTTTTGAAGGAATAATTTGAGCAAAGATCATGAAAATGGAGACTTAATGACAAGGAAGAAGAAAGAAGCAAGTCTGGACTTCAAAAACACAAGAACAAGAAAGTGCAGACTGGCGTGATCACTATTGTCAGTGAAAGTGATCACTCCAGAGCTCAAAGAAGAAGCAAAGCCTAGGCGTAAGCACTATTATCATCAAAAGTGAACGTTCCAGAGAGCTTTCAACTTGGTGAGTTACGCGTAATCACTTTTTCCTCATAAGAGTGATCACGCGCAACCACTTGAGCTCTGCGTTGTCATTCCGCAAATCTGAGAAATTTTATAAATACCAGAAACGTTCTAGAATTTGGGGATTCTGTTCATTTTCAATTTTGTTAGTTAGATTCTCGTTAGAGGAAGTGAGAGAGAGGAGTGGGGATTCGAATCTTGGAGCTTCACGAAAAGGCATTGGAGTGGAGCAGCTTCCATGGCGATTTTGAGTTTCTTCTTCTCTTCTTCTCTTTCTTTTTCTTTTTCTGCTGTCATGACTGTGTAATTCCTTCATAGTTAGGGATTGTAGATCTGAAACGAACATGTTGAATTGATTTGGATCTGGATTTCAAGCTTTGGAATAGATTGAGCGATTGATTCTGCACTTTATGTAGTAATTGAATGAAAATTTGATTAACTAATTTCAGAGGAACTCTTGTCAATAGAAATTAAATTTATTCTTCAAAACTGAACCAATCACCGAGATTATAATTTTCTTAGGGATAAGAGGCTTTGATCTTGCAATCTTCTGGTTTCTTACACTTAAAGCAATATTGAATTGAATCAGATCTAGGAAATTGGAATGGTTTAATTGAATGTTAGGTTCACTGAGTTAAGGAATTAACCTCTGAACAATATAACGTGAAACTGATTGTCATTCCTTCCAATTGCTTGCTAATTCAGAACTTTATTGATTAAACATTGGAGTTTTAGTGAAGCAATTCCCTAGCTATGGTCTCTCCCTCTGTTATCACATAATTGTTTGTTCATTGTTCTATTTCTGCAAGTTTCTTTTACTCCTAATTGTTCTAGTTTGCTGTTATTACATGTTACTACTCTCCTTCCAATTTCGAAAAGCTCAAATGGCTATAATTCTATGAAGTGGTACTTGAAATCTAAATTTCCTGTGGAGACGATATTTGGATCTTAATTTTACTCATTACTTGCTGCAATCCTAGTGCACTTGCTAGTGTTAGATTGCGAACAACACTGCCATTGCGGTTTTGAATTAAAATTCTGCTGCCTTGGCAGGTTATTCATGAAGTTCACCTGTTCAGGCCCTTGTTGATGCATTTAATCAACTCTCTCTTCACTTGTTCCCTTATGATATTCCTCTTGGCTGGTGAGAGCTACATAGTGTACTAGTTTATTCCTTTCAAACTTCATGTTTTCCAACTTGGCATTAAGGGAATGAAGTTGTTGTGACATTAATTTGTTCTGAGCCAGTAGTGCATCTAAGGTATTCAGCTCCAACACACCTCTTTTTGAAGAGTTCCTTTTCCTATGATTGTAATTGTTGGATGCCATAACTTCAATGAGTTGGCGTGCTTCTTCCAAGGTCTTTTGAGCAAATGAGCCTCCAGCTGCTGCATCCACCATTGTTTTTGTTGCTACATTCAGCCCATCATCAAAAGTTCTCAATTGAAGTCATTCGGGTAGCTTATGATAAGGGCAGTTTCTCAACAGTTCCTTGAATATGTCCCATGCTTCTTGAAGTGTTTCATCTTCCTTTTGAGAAAATGCCAGAATTTCTTGCCTCAACTTGGTTGTTCTAGAGGCTGAAAAATACTTCATCAGAAATTTGCTCTCTAAATCATCCTAAGTAGTGTTCCTTCTGGTTGGGATAACAACCATCTCTTTGCCTTATCCCTTAAAGAGAATAGAAACAATGATAATTGGGTAGGCTTATCACTCACACCATTTATTCTAATCATTCCACAAATGGTCAAAAAATTCTGAATATGCAAGTGGGGATCTTTGGAGGGATGTCCAACAAATTGCTCTTGGTGGACCACTCTCATAAGGTCAAGTCTGATCTCAAAGTTGTTTGCTTGAATAGGAGGTCGAACAATGGAGGTGAGGTTTCCTCTCGGGTTTTGCACGTGCATAATCATCCAAAGTCCTTCGTTCTTCATTGGGATTTCCTGTCATTTCTATATAATTCTGTTCTTGTGGGTCTTCTTCTTTTTCTTTTTCTGAAGTTTGTCCTTTCTTCTTGTTCTTTTTCTTGAAATTAATAATTGTCTGATCAAGTTTCGGAGATGAATCACTCTTTTTGATCTTCTCCTTGTCTCGCATCAACCAATTCAATTGTTGCACTTAGGTTCCTGTCACAAACCTTAAACACAGCAAACATTATTAACTGAATATAACATATTCTCATTACCGTTGATATTAACAATCATTATCCCCGGCAACAATGCCAGAAACTTGATAAAATTTTTTGGCAAGTGCACCAAATCGTTGAAGTTACAAAGATTATCGTCTACATGGATAAGTGTTAAGTATCAAATCATAAGAATATTACTAGTTGGGTCACCAAAAATAGGGTATATATAGTAGTACGAAATTCAACACAACAGAATTGTAAAATTGAAAGTAAAGGTGTTAGAATTATAATTAATAAATGGACAAAAGTAAAACTTAATACAGAAAATAATTAACAGGACTGCAGAATGTAAATAACTCAAATAGAGAAAATAATTTTTTGCAAAGATTAATAAATGGGTTGAGTTTAGAATCTCTTATCCCTTTCCCTTTGCTTAAAATATACTTGTAACTCAAAATATAGCCAATCTAATGGTCAGGTTGTCTAAACTATCCAACTCTAATATCTTGGTAATTGGTTCTAAAATGACTTTTAATCTCTTAATCCCTTAGGTAAACAAAAAACGTTTAGCATTAAGGATAAAACTCATATGACCACATTATCATAAATTTCTATTCCTAGACAATTCATAATAAGCATTTTAACCCTACTCCAAGCAAGTCCACAACTTTCCAGCAATGAACTCTTTTTCATCAACCCCATTCACGTAGAACAGCGAGACATTAAGTTCAGAATTAAAATGTTAGATTAAAGCTTCCATCTTGAGTCACATACAATGCTTAGTTCATTACAATGGGTAAAGGTATAAGTTCATCTTTACTCAACCCCAAGAGATTTAACAAGACATAATGGAAATGAAAAGAAACAAACTAAAATATATTGAAAAGATAAGAGTCATGTTCAGCAAATAAACTTACAACAAATGAAAAATGAAAGAGTTACTGTTCTATTACAAAAATCAGAGAAGATATAAATGAAATCCAAGTTCCCATGAGAATCCTTCTACTAAGATGTAATGACATTGCCCTAGTTACCCTATTCTACGAAAAACTATATGAAAACCTAGAAAATCGTGCTCCAGAATGATCTAAAAAAGGAAAGATAAAAGATGCTGCCTTTTCAGAATTTTTTTACTTTTATATGCATAAGTCAGCATCGTATCCCCACAATCAGGAATCTGTGTCCTCACAAATCAGTCCTGTAGCACTCATCTTTTGTTCTTTAAGTCCAATTGCAGAATTTCTTTCTAATCTCTTCAAAATAAAATTGTCAGCCATTAAAATATGAGTGATTCATGAATTTTCCAACAAATACAACATTTCATTGAATTTCTCAATTAATTGCATTAACTTATAATTTAAATTCAATGAAATATGTCTAAAAACTTTTAATTTTCTAGATGAATTGGTGACTCATCAGGACGAGTTGTTACTAAACACTTGTGTAGAGAAGAAAAGATTAATGAAACTGGTTACTGGATACTGAGAAGAGGAGTGAAATCGAGTTTGGATTCAAATTATGGTTTCAGTCTTGATTATAGTTGAGGTTGGGTTATAGGTGATGAGGTGTAAAAGAAGGAGTTATTATTATTATTATTATTAGAGTTAAAGCACAACAAACTTTTGTCGCCAGCAATGTTGTTCAAGGTCATCTAAAGATTTGGTGGAGGGTTTGGTGGTCAAATGGAGGTGGTGGTTGGAGGGAGTGGGGTGGCAGAGGTTGGCAGCAGGCTTGTGTCAAAAGGCAATTCGCTTAGAGAGAATGTGGAGCATCAAGAATATTTAGAATGACATGAAATTGTGAGGTTAGAAGAAGAAGGCTTGAATTTGGGTCAAGGTTGTGTTCAAGAGTTTGTTTCTTGGAACGAAGACGGTGGTGGTGTAATTTTTGATAGTGTTCCAGTTTCTGAAGCAAAAGCTCAATGAGTTCAGTATAATAGGAATTAAGAAACGTGATGAGAATTAAGTTGAAGTTGATGAGGAAGAGGTGTTGTGGAAGAAGGTAAAATGTGAGTAGATTGGTAGAAGAAAGAAGAGAAAGAGGGTAAGGAAGAGAAGAGGAAGTTAGAAACAGCTTAAATGGAAAAGGAATCCATTGTGCTTACGGTATAGGTGATGAAGAGAAAAGGGCTAATGGATAACTTGCATAATCGGTTATCGATTTTTCACCATCTATTTTTAATCATTCAATAAAAAAAATTCAATCAACCGGTTATATTTCATTTTTCACTTTACTTATTAAAAAGCTTCATTTTACTTATTGAAAAAATAGAAGAACGTTAAAATCACCCTATAATTTACCAACTTATTCATCCAATTCTAGATTTTCACATAAATTCTTATCTTATCGCATTGTAACATGGTTTTATAACAACTTCTGATAAGTGTTAAACGTGAGACTTTGTTTAATGTAAATAATGAGAATAATCAATAATTTTATATTATTATAAAATCATTTATTAAATAAATTTAGTAGTTTTTAATTAATTATTATAATTTAAATTAAGTTAAATTTATAAAATAATTGATATTAAATGTTTTTAATTTTATTTTATTTTAGGCAATTTTTAACCATGAATTTTTTAAAAATTGAAATAAAAATTCTAAAAAGGTCATAATAATGTGACCTGCAGGGTGTGATAACACTCAAACTAATATTATTAGCATCAAAATTTCTTTAAAAGTTATAAATAACACTAAAATTTCATACAAAGACGTTTGATAACTTCATCTCTTGAAATCTTTTATCTTCTTATAAATCTTGGTTTGAAAATTTACATCTTTAAAAAATCAAGTGTCTAGTTGATCGATTTTTATGGAGTCATTCTTCATTTTTTTTCTTTTTTTATATTTTTTCTTTGTGTTGTTATGTGTAACTAATTTTTTTTAGTTAGAAAAAGAGGGATTTAAACCCTAACCTATATGTAATGTAAATATTTACTTTTAATTTAAATTTATTTATTTTAAATTGGTTGCTTATCTCTGCCAATGCCTCCATAAATTGGTCATTTACAGTGAATTATAGATTTTTTCACAATTGAAAGATTGAGATATAAATTAGAACTAAAATAAAGCAACAAAATTGAAAGCACTCTAGGAATAGTGGTCAACAGTTACGAGGTCTTACGAATTTTATAGATTAATATTTGTTCCAATTAAAAATTTATAAGGAATTAAAATTTTTAATTTAAGAAAAATGTTATTGAGTTAAGGAACTGATCTTTAATTATATTAACAAATTTAACATTCAATTACACTTTTAAGACTTGAATTAGAGTGAAGATTTAGGTTACTTAGATGAAAGTTTAAATGAACTTATTTTCTAACACTTTTGATATATTGACTTTTTATTGTAAGTGTTGTATTTAATAATTGTAAACATAAAAGAAATCTCATTATCTCAATTTGAATTTTACACTAAAATTTATTGTAAGTTTCATACTTGTTTTAGGAAAATTGATCATTTCATTCAAATTGTTAGCTAAATAATAGAGAAATTGAAAAATTAATAATTGAGTTAAAGTTCTCGGGAAAACAATATTTGACTTATTTGTATTATAAAAATGATTGATACACTTGTTATAATTTACAATTAAAAGCTTCCAGTCCCATTTTCTCTCTACCTACAATCCAATAACCACACGTGCCAAACATCAACTACCATTGTTATTGTACCTACACTATCCACACAAAGTCGAACATTTTCCATCATTCTCATGTTACAAAACAAAAAAATTACTCATTCATTAACTGTTGGAAAATCTGAAAAACACGATTTTGGCGTTTGCATAAAGCTTTTCGCTCAAAACTTTCTCAAACAAAATCTTTTATTTTTTTCAAGAACTGCTTGATGCCATGTTCTTGGCTATTTTTTCTTCTTTCACGACATGCTTAGGTGTGATTTTCTGATAATAGCAATTTGTGTAACGACTATTTTCTATGGTTCCATCTTCGTATACTTGAAGGCAAGGAGGAACCTCTAGAAATTTTAGGGTTGCTTCTATTATCCATTTGGAACTTGAAAAATACACACAATTCAAATTAAAAATTTATCTTTTATAACTTAAATTAATCGGTATCGATTCTCACTATTCATCATTAATTTTTTTATTAAGAAATATTTCAATAGAAAGTCACAAAACTTAGAGAAGTCATTCTCCACTTTACTTATTTAAAAGATCAAAAAAGATGTTAAAATTTATTATATCAATAAGAAATGAGAGTCTCTAACTCACTTTCGTTCGCCGACTGAATCTTTAACGGGATCGAATGTATTTTTTTTAAATTTTTTTATCAAATATGATTGAACCTTTAAATGCATATTACATTATAAAATAAAATAAAGTTTAATTTATGTTTTAAAATGAGAATTATAAAATAAATTTTATTACAAATTTTTTCCCTGCATAAATTATTTGATTTTAAAGTCCTTATAACTAAAATCAAATTTGTGAAATCAATTTAATCTAAAACTACGTGTGCAAATACTTTAACCAAACACACTTAATATATAAAATGAGAAAAGTCTAAAATTAATTTATTTTCATTCACTGTTTAAGAAATAAATACATTAGTTATTTTGAAAACAGAGAACAAATTTTGGAGTCAAATTATTCGTAGAGTAGGGCTACTAATTAATCTCATGAGGCTACGCGTGGCATATGGGGGGAGGCTATGGGTCATTGTTCAGACTCTTAGTTTATTGTCCAAATAATGTTGTTGCTGATTAGATTATGCAACAATTTTGACCGAAATTCTCATTCAACTGTTCAGAAAACAAAGTATATTTTAAAAAATAAATCCGTCAACATAATTTTCCACCCAAATTGCGAGATCATTGATTTATTTATTTTATAATTATTGTTCATTTGCAAATATTTGATTTTGATGGCCAATCAGAGAATAAATGTTTATTGGCTATTGACCTTTGCTAAAACAGAAACGTGTAAGATAGTGCTTTGACCATTGCTACAACAATTATAATTTATGATACTCTCTTAATTTTTCTATAAGAAAGCTACTAATTCAACTAATTAACTTAAATACTTTTTAATATTGACTTCTTTATTATTCTTTAATAAGTCCCATACTAATGTTTTAAAATTTAATAAATTTAAATTTTGACTAAACTCTCATTTTAGTCGTTGAGAAAATTTAAGTCCAGCATTTTAGTTCCTGAGACATTTAAAATATCACATTAGTCCATAATATTTTTTTTTTATCATTTATTTTAGTTTCTAACGTTAAACCCAGATAAAAAACTGTAATAGAAGAATGTGTTGTCACGTTAAGTGCTACGTCAAAATCCTACCTACTGACACCTCTAATAGTGAAACAGTGTCATTGTAATAGTTTAATAGTTTATTTAGATATAAGATATGCAAAAGACTTTAATAAGTAAGACTCTCTAATAGAGACTTTTTTTAATTCTAACGAAAAGGATTAAGATTTTTAATTTAAAATTTTATTATTTTAAATTTTAATTAATTGAATATATTATTATATTATAATTTTTACATAAAATCATTTAATATATTATTATAAATTTTAAATAAACTATTCTAATAATTCTAGTAAGTTTTTTCTTAAGCTTAAGCTCGACTTAGTTAATTAATTAAAATTTTTAAAAAATTTAAATTACTTATTAATTAAATAAATTAAGTCAAATTAAACTTTAAAAAAATTAAGTCACGAGCGGATAGATGGCTTAATCTATTTTCATCTTTACTCACACCAAAATCACAACCAACAACTTAGTGCCTAACACAAGATTTAGCCATGTTTAGGCAAATTACCCTCACAAAACATTTTCCCTACTTTCCTGCGGTAACTAAGAAACTCCTTTTGTGGGGTCAGAAATCTACAATGCAGTACGCAAAAATTTTATTTATGAAATGAGTCAAAATACTTATCATTTTAAAACCAATGCCACCTTCCCAGGATAGACAGTGACCTCTCACCCGAACCCCTCGTGTTTTTAATCTAAATACAGGGAAATGTCATATTTTGACAGATTTAGTATATATCCAATACATGTTAATTTATGTCTTAAGTGCACCTTTTAAAAACATTCTTAAGTGTACTGTTTAATAAAATAAAATTACAAATGTCTCATTACATTTATAATAAAACATATTTATTAATTTTTTAATAACATTTTCAAGATATTCATTAACAGGACTTCACATATGAGTATATGAGAATAATTTGTTAAAATTTAATAATAAAATTTTATTAAAATTATCTTGCAAATCCATTGAAAACAATGATTAAATTGTCTTAATATATTTTTTGTATTTATTTTCATTCTTAATTAATACCCTTAATTTACCATTCTGTGCAATATATTGCAGATTTGGTATTTTAAAGAGAAATAATTATTTTTTAAAACAAATTACTTGAAACATACATTTAATTATAAATTATCTAAATCTTCCTAACAAATAAATATTTGAGATATTGATGAAAAAATAATAATATTTTTTAATGTAAAAGCATATTTATTATATACAAAACATAAAATTATTTAACATATATTTTTTAATTAATTAAAATTATTTTAAAATATATTTAATACTTCTTAATTAATAATTATAATAAATATTAAACAATCCAAACATAATTAATATAATTTCCATTTAAGGGTAATATTTATTTTAAATTTTGAAATTATAAATAAATCACTTTAGTTCTTAACTTAACCAAAAAAGTTATCTTTAGTCTTTAATTTTAAAAAATAATCTACTTTATTTGATTTTTATTGTCATTTTGTATAAAAATAAATAAAATCAATATTATTTGATAAAGTTAAAAGATAATAGTAAAATATTCATAAAATGAAATATTAAAGTACTTAAAGAGTATGAAAGAGTAATATTGAAGTTATGGTTATCTAGCATTGAAGGAGATAGAGACCGAATATTATACGATAGGGATATTATATAAAGGTTTGGGGTGAGTAGCTGCATCACTGAGTAAAATAGTCACATGGATCCTTCGTTAGAATCCAATGCAAAACTTGGCAACGAGAAAAGCGAGGATCTAAAACCAGTTGGAGAGGAAGATGTTGACGCCCTGTGGTTTTGCATGGAAAAGATGGCTACTTTGGTGCTTCCAATGGCTTTGCGGTCGGCGTTACAGCTTGGCATCTTTGACATCCTAGCCAAAGCCGGCGAAGGTGCAGAGCTTTCTGCAAACGACATCGCCGTTGAGATTGGCACCAACAACCCAAAAGCTCCCTCCATGGTGGATCGTATTCTTAGTCTTTTGGTTACTCACTCTCTGCTATGTTGTTCTGTTTCTAATCCTCAACCTCAGAGTGAGAGACTCTACAGCCTCTCTCGTGTCTCCAAATATTTTGTTACTGATTCTGACGGTATATCATTGGGATTCACGTTGACGTTGGTTGTGGACGAGGTCTGCTACAAAAGCTGGTTAGTGAACTCGTTTTTGTTCAGAAAATTGGTAATTTGGCATATTATTAATTGTTGTTTGTTGGGTCAGGGGAGAACTGACAGGAGCAATCGTAGAAGGGGGTGTAGCGTTCGACAGGGCTCATGGCATGAATGCCTTTGAGTATCCAAGTGTGGATCCAAGGTTTAATGAGGTTTTCAACAAAGCTATGATCGGCAACACCACTCTAACAACCAAGAAGATTCTTGAATTGTATAAAGGTTTTGAGCACGTGACTAAGCTGGTGGACGTTGGTGGAGGTCTTGGGATCAATCTCAAATTGATCACATCCAAATACCCTCATATTCAGGGTATTAATTTTGACTTGCCTCATGTTTTACAACATGCCCCACTCTATGCTGGTGTGGAGCATGTGGGTGGAGATATGTTTCAGAGCGTTCCTTCAGCAGATGCTATTTTTATGAAGGTTCTATTTTCTCCTTCTTTAGTTCCAACAAAGCATCAAAATATTTTAGTAATTAATTAACATGATTGATTGGTGCTGAACCAAACGTTTCAGTGGATACTTCATGATTGGAGTGATGAACAGTGCTTGAAGCTCTTGAAGAATTGCTACAAAGCTATTCCTGATGACGGAATGGTTATTGTGGTGGAAACGGTTCTGCCCCTTGTTCCTGAGACAACAGTTGCTTCCAGATGTGCTTTCACATCTGACCTCATGATGATGACTCAAAATCCAGGAGGGAAAGAGCGAACCCACCTTCAATTCACCCAATTCGCTCAAGAATCTGGATTTAGTGGTGTCAGATTCGTGTGCTGTGTCTGTGGCTTATGGATTATGGAGTTCTACAAGTAGCCACGCGTAGACTTTACTATATTTTCTAAAATCCTTGTTTTATCAATAATTTGTAGTGAACATGTCTGTCTGCTGATTGATTAGAAGTTGGGGTGTGGAATTGTGTCTTAGAACATGGATTACTGCATATACTTGGAATACAACTTCCAGAATAATATATTATCATATAGATTGTCTTCAAGTTTAATTAATTACCGAGTGCACTTTCAGGTTTGAAACATGAAATAATCCATTATTACCCACCGGATACGTTACAATAGTAGATTTCTTAATGGGTGGCTTCATTGGGTTTTTTTATTTCAAAGAATATTTTTTTTTTAATTATAAAATTTCCATTTTTTTAATTTTATTTCTTATTTTTAAAGATTGTACAAGAAACACTAAAAATGATTTTTATTTTATTTTTTACAAATTTTTCAAATAAAAAAAGAGATAATAAAGAGACAATTTTATAATTAAAAAAATTAAAACAAAAGCCCCCTTAGCTTACAATTTTTCGCAATAAATGTATTGCCGTATTACAGATATAGAAACCATTCAGATCTGCAGCACACAGAATCCATGAATATGTGAAGTGCTATACGGAGGAACATCTTTGGCATAGGTAGTTTTTTTATATATTGTTTCTTTGTTTCGATCTTCTATGCTCATTGCATGTAATTTTGGACAGCCCATAAATCAGTGTGAGAAATTCCTAATTTCCCATAAGCTTAACTACCGTATGACTGCCATGTTGTTAGTTACTCCTAAATACAAATAGAACTTGTTCCCTGCTCGTACCCATCAATGGGAAATGGAAAGGATGAGATACCTGGTCTCCTGCTCCGTTCAATTTTCTTGTAATTATAATGATTATGTTGATTTTTTTTTTCCTAGTGCATGTTCTATTCTAGTGATCCTTTATATAGCTTGAACATAAAATGAAATTGGAATAACAAAGGGGTTATTGAAGAAATGATATTTTCTTGAAGTAGATTAATATATTATTAAAGTTACATTTATTATCAGGCTGGATTACATTACATGGGATAAAGTATGGTCAGAAGCTTATTGAGACGAAATGAAGCATGCTTACATCTTCAACATAATGCAGCAATTCCTCGCTCTCTTAGCTGCTTCCAGTTATCTCGCTATATGTTGCTTTTATATCCCGTAGGAAAGCTTCCCTGTCAAAGAAAAACATTAATCATGAAGTTAAATCATTGAACCAGATTATAGTAAATAATTCAATAGAATTCCTGTCTACCTGTCTGGCTTGTAAAATAGTTTCTTGTAAGCAAACCACTGCAAAGAAAGACAACGAAGATCAATTAATAGATGTTCCTTAACCCCAGGAATACAACGAGACTCGTTTTAATTTTAATTGCCATCGTTCATTTCCCATTTTACGTAATTAAATTGTGCTATCATACGAGATTGTGAAGATATACGACCTTCTTTTTTTCCACACTTTTATTTTACATTTCTTTTACAATCATTCTTCTCTTTCACTTTTTTTTTTCCCTATATCTCTTTCCCATGCCTCATCCCATGAAGGGGGAAAACGATCTTATCTAACAACTAAAAGCACAAAACATGCAAGTGATATCAGTAGTAAAATTGAATGGACTTACCCCACTGTAGCCAATGCCTACGACCTCAAGAATCCCAGGAATTAAAGGGAGTCTATCGATTGCCTGTTAAAAGTGATGATACAAGTTAATTTTAACGAAAGCACATTGTGACAAAGTATTGTGGGTGGGTATTACCAAAATGGTTGTCATTAAAGATGATTACTGAAAAATAATAATGAGAGGATCCAAAAAGGTCATTCGAATATAAAAAAAACATACTGAGATCATCCCAGCTGAGCCCCACAATGCAACCACACCAGCTACGGCTAATGAACTCACTGCATATTTATCTTCAACTTTGTCCCACTACGCAGCCAACATTAACTAAGTCAAGTCAGCAACACCATAATAGTCACATACACATTACTTGAAAAAGTTTGAGATCCTTACAGCTTCTTGAATAGTCTTCACAAACTCTGGCAGCTCCCCAACACCGAGCTCAGTTGGGGCAACTTCTGCTGCTGGTGCCTCTCTTGTGGTAGCCATTGCCATAACATTGCGAGCAATCCTGCGACCTGAAAACACCAGCCTTATAAAGATCAACTTCTCCTAGGTAACAAACACTAAGCAACATTTGTAACTCATTAAGCTCTGCAGTGTTTTATGTAATTGACTTACAAAAGGCAGTGGTCTTGGAAGGACGAGTGTGAGAGTGCAGAGGTGGAGGGGGGAGAGTGGGAAGGGTCACACATTGTGGGGAAGAAGCTGATGATTGTCTTGGAGCTTTGGCATCAACAAGGGTGGATGAAGAGGATATAGAGAGAGTGGAGGTGGAGGCTGAAGCCATTGTTAGTGAATCCCTGCAAGTTTTAATTTTACTGTGCTATGAAGGATTCTGAGGCCAGCAAGCAGGGAAAGAATATAGATTATGTTGTTGAGATACTTTATATTTCCAGTGTTTCTAATTTTTCGTGGGCATATCAATGTCAATGGTGTTTGATAATCTGCCAGTGGAATGTGGAGATCCTTCTGCCACAGCTTGAAGAGCTGAACCACTCATTTCTTTTCATTTTGGATAGAGTGGTGACATGGCTGAAAGATAGGCCTTATATGGTATTTCATTGGATAGCAAGTTACTGGTTGCCCTTTCTGAAATTTTCCAAATCATTTTTTTTTGGGGTCCAGTTCCAAATGCTTATATTTTAGTTATGTAACTGTCTTCTGGGTAAAATGATGCAGCATAAAATATCTGATAAAAGGTCAATTGTTAATTGTCTTGGAGTGACTTGAAAAAAAAAATGTAATTCCTCAATTATGTTGATAGTTGGTAGGGTAATCACAACCACACATTTTCTTTCATGTTTAAGACGGTTAAGGGAAAAATAAAAAGGATAATAGAGCAAGATGCTTTCAGTTGAGGACTGGACTGGAGTTTGAAGTTTGTGTTCTGTGTTGGGCCTACAACTCGTACTGTGTCGACAGAAAAACCAACTGTAGTCAGTGGGAGAAGAGGAGAAATGAATATGACCCACTTTTGAGGTGTTTTTTGCCTCACAAAAAATTACTCCACGACCAAAAGATAAAATACACAAAATTTACTCTATTAAGTCTTACATAAAAATAACTCCTCCTATGTATATATAGATATATGAAAGGAAAAATTTGTTTATGTGATTCTATATAATCTTTTTCTGGTCTAAAATCATGAAAATTTTGTCTCCTATCTCTATAAAAAGGAATTAATTTTTTATTGTTCACAAATATTTCTCTTGTATTTATTTTTCTTTTGTATTATTAACTAATAATATTATAATAATAATATTATTATAATATATAATAAGAATACTATAATAATAGTGAAATTGCTGGTACAAAGTCAAAAAAGGACTATGGGCTAACACCATTGATGAAAAATTCTATTAAAACATCTAACAAATTCTTATATGATTTTTAGTAAAATCGGAAAACATTAAGTATAAACAAAATATCCAAAAACATCCTTGGAAGTTTTAGGAGAATGAATGTTATTAACAGGTAGGAATAATAAGACCTGAATTTTATCCCCCTATTTCATTAAGTAATTTCATTAAGTAAAAAAAAATAGAAAAAAGATAGATTACTTTGCATACTCATACTCTTATTTCCATTTGATCTAATCCTTAGCGTCTCCTAATAAAAAAAAAATTTGAAATTTTAATAAATATATATATTAAATATTAATATATATATATATATATATATATTTTTATTAAAATAGAACTATTTAAATCAACAAAAAAATATTTATATTTATATATATACTTATATATATATATAAACTAAATAAATTAAATAAAAAAAAGCCAATTAGCTATTCAATCTAACTAATATTGAATAAATGCGGAAGCACTCATATACTTTACATCAGTCTGTATGCAAAGTTTTTCTTCCGCCCCTTCTCCAACTAAAAATGGAATTAGATTCCCTGTCCGACCTATCCTTATCCAATCTAATTCAAGATCCAGTCACTAGACGGACACTACTAAACGAACTAAAATTAAAAAATGAAATAAGAATATGAAATATAATATTAATATATTTTTCATATTTTTAATTCTGATATTATTATTCAATTATTTGATTATTATATTTATTATGTTATAATTATTTTTATTTATAATAAATAGAAATTGCTTAAATAGAAATTATATTCTATTCAAAACTAAAAACTTATAAAAAATGATAGAAAAATAAAATAAGAAATTCAATATACAATATATATATATATATACATTACAAATATATGTAAATAATATATATATATATATATATATAAATAAAAATAATAAGTATTCTATAGAAAAATAATAAGTATTTTTAATATATACAAAAAATATCTTTTTATTGTATTCGGCTCAATCTTTTTAGGAAAAGATTGGGCCGAGTTTAATTGCAATTAATTATTAATAGAACAAACGATAATTACTGGATTACAAAATATCCATTGCTGGGAATTCAAATTTGATCTCTTTCCATACTTCACAAGCAGCAGCTAATTCAGGACTCCATTTGCTAGCCTCACGGATAATTTCATTACCTTCACGAGCAAGATCACGTCCCTCATTCCGAGCTTATACATATGCTTCAAGAGCTACTCGATTAGCTACGGTACCTGGTGCATTTCCCCAAACACTTGCTATTGCTAGTACTAGTACATCTAAGAATTCTTAATTGGTTAGTTTAAATAGCCCCGGACTGTGGAACAAAGGAGTATCCCGAACCTACACCGAGGTATTGACGACGATTCTCAAATCAAATATCGCAGAACAAAATGGGATATGATGAGATAGAATGCAATAGAAACAAAGATTGTTGAAATTAAAAAATAGTCTAATTAAATTGAATTTTTTATGCTTCCTTTTTTTTTTCTACGGGTGTATATATATAAACATATAAAAAGTACGTTGAATCTTTTGAAAAACATAGCTTATAATTCAATTTTGATTATATAAAGGAATCTGAAACATACCCGTGGGAATTTATTCATTCAGTAATTAAATCCTCTTGAATCCTTTTTATTTTTTTTATTTTTTTCTAATTCCAGTTTCAGTTAAACCCCCTTCGCACATTCACTAGTATATGAGGGGTGGGTGATAATTCATCCTTCCCGAATGCAGCATACAACTATCCGTTGTACTATGCTCTCCAAGTGTGCTTGTTCCCCCTTCTTCCTTACCATGGCAAGTCTTTGTGAAATAACTCCGATGAGAAGGAAAAAAGAAGGCGTTAAGAGACCCTGGCCCAATCCTAGACACTCTAAGATCCTTTTTCAAACCTACTCCCATTTCGAGTCACGAGATAGATAAATAGACACATCTCATTGTACTGATTGGGGGCGTTCGTAGTGACTGAGGGGGTCGAAGACCAAGAAGTGAGTTATTTATCAGCCAAACATTCTATTCTTCTTATGGCTAAATCCAATCTCTTGGTCCCTCTGGAAAGGAAAAAGAATTTCACGTTCTTCCTTTCGGGAAGGAAGGATTTAGAAAATCCTATTGATTGCAATTTTCTCCAGAGCCCCGAGAAAAGCATGAAAAAAAGACTCAAATGGTACGATCCTGCCGTCACCCCAGAATGAAAGGGGCGATCTCGTAGTTCTTGGTCTGTGAAGATACGTTGTTAGGTGCTCCGTTTTTCTTTTTCCATTGAGGCCGAACCTAAACTTGTGCTCAAGAGATAGCTGTCCATATACTGATAAGGGATATATGAATTTTCGAGAAGAGAGGAGCCGTGGTGGTCCCTCGGATCCCACGAGTGAAGAAAAAGTTGGATCTACATTGGATCTCACCTGAATCGCCCCATCTATCCCAAATTGTCCACACTAACAATTCACCCCTCTCCCCCAAAAGGTGATTTTAATAAATAACCAAATATAATACTTGAACTAAGGGTCAAGTTGGTAATTTTTCTTACATCTCCTCCCTGGAGCCCAAGTATCATATATACCTCCAAAATAAAGAGCCTTGAATACTAGAAGAAAAGAACCTATACCTAACAAGATTAAGTAAATACCCAAAATTGTAGTCATTTTATTTTTATCTTTCCATACATAATCGAAAAATGAAAAAGATTCCTCAAGGGTTTCAGGTCCCAAAATGCATGATAAATACCGCCAAAGCCTAATACTGCAGAGGAAATTAAATGAAGTACTCCAGACACAAAGTATGGAAAGGTGTCTATAACTTCCCCCCAGGACCTACCCCCAACCTAAAGTAGATAGATGAGGAAGTAAAATTAAACCTTGTTCATACATGGGCTTCTCGGGTACGAAATGAGCCACTTCAAATAGGTTCATTGCTCTGACCCAGAATACTATTAATCCAGCATGGGCTACATGGGCCCCCAGTAGTTTACCGGATAAATTGGCGGCTATAGGTTTGCACTTTTATCCGATATGGGAAGCGGCATCTGTTGATGAATGGTTATACAATGGCGGTCCTTATGAACTAATTGTTCTACACTTCTTACTTGGTGTAGCTTGTTACATGGGCCGAGAGTGGGAACTTAGTTTTCGTCTGGGTATGCGTCCTTGGATTGTTGTTGCATATTCAGCTCTTATTGCAGCGGCTACTGCTGTTTTCTTGATCTATCCAATTAGTCAAGGAAGCTTTTCGGATGGTATGCCTCTAGGAATTTCTGGTACTTTCAATTTTATGATTGTAGAAAAAAATAATGCCTATACTTTATACTCTATACTATAGTAGATATTATAGTAGAAGGACTAATCACTTATTTTTTCTTTCATTGTCCCAAACATGCCAATATTAGCATTGACAGTATGTAAATGTAACTCGTTATTAAAGCAACTATTCAGAGTTTCAAGAGCTCCCTATAAGGCTTGTTATAAAACCCGTTGTCAGACTTGATTAATCACACTTTGTTGTTCAAAATAAATAGTTTCATTTTTGTAATTTTCTAATTGTTCCAAAGTCGTATAAATTGAATTAATTAAATTTAATTTTTTTCGTTCTATCTCAGAATAGTCATTCACTCGAAACCGATCTGCTTCTGTTTCGACTTTCCTTAAGCGGGCCTGGG
This sequence comes from Abrus precatorius, assembly GCF_003935025.1. NCBI lineage: Eukaryota > Viridiplantae > Streptophyta > Magnoliopsida > Fabales > Fabaceae > Abrus > Abrus precatorius. Next base: position 7,911,614 of record NW_020874373.1, on the reverse strand, counting down.
CTTTTTCCAGCTGTTGAACAGCTCTTTCCCGTAGTTCTTCTGAATTTTGAATAGTTCTTAAGATTTTCTGTTTTTGATTATCTAATAAATCACTTAATGAAAGTAGATTATCTTTCCATTCATTTCAAAATGTCTATGATCTCTTTCAATTCATTTGGCTCTCACACTCAATTACTTATGTTATGGGAAATTTTCTTATCTTTTTTTTTTTATGTAATGAACCTATTCTCTCTTCTCTATTTATAAAAAAAAAAGATTGAAAAAATATTTAAAACGATTATCAATACAAGACCAGAATATTCGGAAGACTCTTCTGACAAAAAAAAAAAAATTGTCAGCAAAGTTGTTTTTTTTCTTCAAATTCAAAGAATTCTTACGAGTATGCAATAACTGACACACAGTTAACGTACTCTTGCATGAATTTGAATTTAAAAGTTACAGCATGTTTAGTTTTGTAATAGAATGTATATAAATTTATATTTATTTTGATATTATTAATTATAATTTTTAAATTAAATTATTGTTTACTGACTTTCTTTTTATTTTTCAATAAACATGTTTAAGAATTTTTAGTGTATTTTCAACCCACAGGCAATATAATTTTAAAAGTGTCGACGATATACTAATTCATGAACTGAATTTTGCAAAGACTAACCATGACATATTAACCACTACGAACATAAAAGGAAAGGATCTAAACAGAGGTTATCATCTAAATTGGGTGCATAGGTGCACTTTAGGTTTCTTTTTTCCTTTATTTAAACTTCAATATTTACATTATTTTTTATAAAATATAAAATTAATTGATTAAATTATTATATATTCTTTTTATAACTAGATATATCAAATTTTGTATAATTTAAATATTTATAAACATATTATTAAAAATTTAGCATTTATTTATAGTTTAAAAATTATTTTATGTTAAAATAAAATAATATGAGGAAGTGTTTTTTTATAAAATTAGTTTATTTGATGGGAATTTTAAAATTAACTATAAAATTAATGAATTTAATATTTTATAGAAAGTAATTAACTGGTATTAGAAGTCTGACGAGCAGAAAATATCCTGCCTAAGAATCGGAATCTCTGACCGAACACACATACTTCCCTAATCGATCAAAACAGACGGGTCAAAGAAACAGTGTCTCAGAAGGACAGAAGGGGACAAAAAGCAAAAGGCCTAGTAACGTGTCTTGACCCTTTTCAATTTTCTTGGTTTCTGATGCCACTTCAGAGCTTCATTTCTAACTGGGAACAAGTAATCGTGACTCTCTCTCTCTCTCTCTCTCTCTCTCTCTCTGCACGCACACAGATATGCCATGGTGCTTGAATGTTGCAGAGGCCATAGAAAGTCAGATTTAAGGGGACAGAATGGTTCTTTTTGGAATTTGAAGCAAGCACCTGAGAATTCTATCAATTGACCACTGTTTACCTAAATTTGCAATTCGCATCCATTTTTAGCATTGGCATCTAGATCATGATGCAAGCCCAAATTCCATTCACAAACTACAGAGTACAGACAACTAATTTCATCCATGGTTGGATTAATCTTATTTTTGTTCACCTACGTATTGTTAATTATCATAATACCCTTAAACTCTTAATGGACAAACAGAGAATTTATACGCTAATTTTCGAGACATGTAAAAATATGCATAATAATATATATTAGATAAGTTTTATTCAACATTTGGTGAAAACAGACAATATAATCATTTTAAATAACTAATAATGAGTATCACATAATATAAAATTACATTAAATATTAAAAACCATTATCATAATGATAATGATCGAATTGACTTGGCAATTGGCATGCAGTTTTTCATAATTTTTAATTTTAAAAAAATTGACAAGTAATGCACACTTCCCTTTAGAAGGCATAGAAAACCCTCCATATTTTCATGGATAAGTGATTGTTTGATAATAAATAAGGAATATCTGTTTCAATTCATTAGATATTTTTATGAATGTTAATTAAGTTTTTTCTATTTTATTTATAACTTTATAATAGACTTCACAAAGGAGAGAGGAGAAGGGAATAAGAAAATGGAAAAGAGGCTGAACACTTCATAGACCAGAAGGAACACCAATTATCTTAGGTGAATTGCTTCATGTTGTCTAATGATTCTTTTTCCCTTGGCCATACCTATAGAATAAAAACCAACATTTTTGTCCTCTTATGAATTATCTATTTTCCTTCAAAATTAGAAACAAAACAATGTGATTCAATTAAGAAAAGCCTGTCAACTAAATGAGAAAAATTAAACAATGAAATTCTTAAAGTTTAGTATCAACCACAAGTATGACTAAAATGAAACTTATAACATTTTTTTCATGAGCAAATTTTTAAGGTAATTGAGTTAATTTTTATTTTAAATTTAAGATGATATTAAAATTTATTATAGATCTAATATTAGATTACATTGGAAAAAAAGAATTTTTAAAATAGAATTAGATCACTTTAAATTTAAGACAATTTATTTAATTAGTGTATGTGCATTTAAACTCTCTCCTTTGCATACGTCCGAATGCATAAAGAATGATGGGAAAGTGACTCAACCTTGGATTTGATGGTAACTTACCGTGTTAATAAAGCAGGGGAGAGTTCTAATAGTTTGAGTTTGGGCTAAACAAGTGATTAATAAAAAGAAATTCTACGATAAAAGTGATGTTATTGATTTGCATATGAATGGTATTTGAGTAAAAGCAATAAAACTCCTAATTACTAGCAGAAACTTGGTATGGAGTTTGGGGTGTGGAAAGTAGAAGCAAAGGTAGCAATGATGAGTATATTTAAAAGGGAGAAGAGAAGTGGGCTCATAGCGCATGATGAGTGCCCAATTGGGACCGACCTTGGGCACCTTGGAGACACAAAAGAAAAGGAAAAAGCCAAACAGCAACAGAGGAAAAGGTGTAAACTGGCAACTCCAGGACCAAAAATGAATAGGAATAGAGGCAGGGTTTGTCTCTGACATGTTGCTCATGCAGATGGGTGTTTTCTTTTTCTCCTTTTATAAGAATAATTATATTTTTATATTTATTCTCAATCCTTTTATTATTATTATTATTATATCATTCATTAAAATTCTTATTCTAGTTTTTTCTTCTTGCACTCATTCCACGGTCTATTTTAAGGGTGTGAATAAGATATTTTTCTTTTTTCTAATTTGCATTTGGTATAACCTCTTCCTCTCTTCATATATATAGTAGAATATTTCATGTTAAGTTTCTTTCTGGCTATGGGGATGTGGTGCGAGATTGGGGTTGCCCTTCATTGTTAAATTTGACTTTTTTCCCCATGATCAGATTACCTTCTTATCAAACACCTTTCGCTCAGAAAAATTCCAACATTTTCTTGAATTGATGCAAATGGGCAACGAATGTACGAGCCTTTTCCCTCGCAAAATATCAAATTTTACGGTATTAAGGAGGATATATTTTGTGTCTCACTTGATATGGCCTACTATTGTCTTGGCCACAACTATTTTGGATCATTTATAGGAATTCTTGGAGAAAATATTTAAAGAAAAAGTAAATATAAAGCTGCTCAAATTAAAACAATCTTTCGACATTAAAAGAATCTATTTTGTGAAATAATTTTAATATCTACATAATGAACGTATGCTGTGTCTCTTATCAAAACAGCTTTAAAGTTTTAACTATATTATTTTAAAAAAAAATTTAATTATTCAATAGATACAAATAGATATTGTTTTTAATATATGATATTTAAAAATAATAAATATCAAAATATGATATTTTAAAAAAAAAATTTGAAAATATGAAGTTCAAACATTAGTATAAAGATTTAAAAATAGAATAATAAAAAATTAAAAAGTTCAAACGCGATAATAATTTTAATTAATATATAAAATTATAAAAACTCAAAATTCATCAATAATAATTTTTTAAAAAAATAATAAAAATTTCAAGTAAAAAAATGTTATTATAATTTTTGTCTTGATGATTTTTGAAAATTTTTATAATTATTTTTGAATAATATATCGTAGTAAATTTTTTCTATATAAAAAAGCCAGAAAATGCATTATGAAATAGCACATTTTTATTTTATGCCAACCGGTAAAAACTAATAACAAACACCTCTAAATTAAACTTTTTCTATTACAAAGGAAATATTAAAGTTTGAATTTGGAGAAAGTAAGTGTTGTAAAGATACCGGATATGTCGTTTTCAGCCACGTCAATCGTGATGAGAAGCGTCAGTATACATTATCCCAAGAGAATTACCAGTGTAAAATCAGTCTTTTCAAGGAAATGTCATGTAGTGTTGCATTACAACTTACTAATGTTACTGTAAAACGAAGGACTGATTATATTTTATATAAGTCAAAAAATTAAAAAAATAGAATTTCATTATTAATAATAATTATTAAAATATGAAAATAATGATTTTTTAATTATGTAACAATAATATTTTATTTTAAAAAAAAATCATAATATTAAACACATCATATAAATCAAATTGGCAGGTTGCCATATATGAGTCCTAAAGGATGATTTCGTCTATAATTAGTTTGTCATGGCTGAGGGCAAATGAATGACTTGATTAATTTGGGTAATAGCTGTAATTTAAATAATCTGTTGTATGGTTGCAATTAATCTGGTTTACACGTTGAAGGCCTTCCACGCATGATTTGCTTTTCTTCTGAGTTAATTATTTGTTGGAGCCCATCAAATTGAATGATGCTGTCATGAACTGAAGGCCAAAAAGAGGCCAGCAGAAAAGTGTGCACAAATATAATGATGAAACATCTTTCATAGTATACGGGCATTGCGCAAAGTCAATATAAAAAGAGTGCCATCATTCCCTTCTATCTATGTAATGATCAGAATGCCAAATTATCCACAGTGGAACTTCCTTAGGGAGACATGTTGGGCCCCTACACTCAATCCCAACCATATCACACCCATTACCAACCACTAATTAGCCTAATCTCTTACTTATACCTACGTTAAATAACAATAGACACATATATTATACACCATGTTATCATGATTCTAATCAAATCATCAATAAATTTGAGCAGCAGATACGATATGCTATGCTCACTTTTTCTATAACCATTATCCTCACATGGATATGAAGACAATAACTGGTTGCCCTGTGTTCCCCGTTTCTTAGCCATTCTGCCACTTGTCTTTCAAAGTTTCGTCCTTTATTCCTCTGCTACATACTCCCTAGGGTTCAAGCCAATGAACTTTAGCTGTTATTAATGGAGCTAAATATTCGATTAACTGCTTCTGCAATTTCACTTGCTGACACTATTTTACTGTCTTCTTCAATCTGCGTCACCATGTATCCTTTTAGAACCTCAGAATTGAAAACACCGAAACTATTATTGGTTTTAAAAAAATGTTTAGCACGATGATATATGTCTCGGGTGATAATTTATCAAAGTTACTCTCCATTTTTTAAAATATTTTAGTAGTTTTTTATTTTATATTAATTGTAGTTTATAATATTAATTAATTGATGCATATTTTTAGAAAAATTAAATAATAGTTTTCATAAAAATTAAAGCATTAATTATATTTTTTTAATTTCTTGAGCACAACGTTAAACAATAGTAAAAAGGTAACCTACGTTATGCTAAGGTTGGAATTCGGAAGAACAGTACACTGATTAATTCCACTTTTGCAAGTTGACCAAACAAAAGAAAATGAAGCGAAAAGACAAAGTAATACCTTGAGATTGAAAGAGTAGATGACTGTAGCCTCTGAGGATGCGATGTTTAGATGCAAAATAGTTAGCCTAAGATCCTCCAAGCCTCCAATAGCTTTTATCAATTGCCCAACTCTTTTCTGGCACTGAATTTTCAGGTTCACATGCGTTTGAATCACAGTGACCTCTATAGCTGTTGTCTCTGATTTCTGTTCTGCCTTAACCTCATCTCCACGCTTCACTTCTTCCGTGGATGAACTCATTCCATAGCCATGCTCAAACAACCCCCTACAATCAACATATTCGTTCTTTCTCATCCTTTTATGTGCTTCCAGGGATTGAAGTAACTGCTCCAATTCCTTCACAAAGTCTATTGCACCTCCAATGATTGATGCATGGTCACCCTATATCCCATGAAAGAGTTCAAACATTATTATGACTAAGAAACACAAATATTTGAGTCCGTGCCATAAAGATAGGATTTTTAACATGAATATAGCTAAAGAAGAGGCTTCAATGAAATGGGGTTGGCTCCATTTTTTAACCTACCCTTTGAATATAGGAAGGGGGCATGAGGGATTTTAGAACACTGAGATGCTCATTCATTTGGCGTCGCCTGTTGCGTTCCACTGCAATGTGAGTCATACGCTGGTTCTCAACATCTTCCTTGTTCTTCGTTTGTCTCGTTCTCTTTCTCTTTCTACGTTCCCGTGTAGCAACCTGAGTTTTGGGACGTTTGATTGTAGCTGCAGAATCTGCAATAACATTCTTGTTACTATCTTGAACTTGATGCGGATGTTGAAGGTGGTTGGTTTGGGACTGGTGTGGTGACTGCATCTCCACCAGGTCATGTGTGACGCAGCTCTCAATCTCCATGGCTTGACTTTGAGTCTCCGATATGGGTATGTAAGCTACTTTTTCCCATGGTTTCTTCAGTCTCAAGAGTGTCTGAAAGCTTGGTTCTTCGAAGGGGATAAATTGTGGGGATTCTACACTCTGAAGCATCTGTAGGAATGGCATGTTATCCTCTAAGCTTGACACCACAAATTCTTCATCCTCCTCAAGTTTCAACCTCAAGCCTTGCTCCAAACAATTCACTTCCAAATGCTCACCAAAGAACTGCAAAAAAGTAAAAAAAGAAGAGAGTACCATTAATTAGCTGGATTTCGTTCTACACAACTCAACCTTCCAAAAGAAGCAAAGGGTACATGCTTATATTAATAATGAAGAAAAGTGTGAAATAAAAGAGGAACGGGAATAGAATGTGGACAGAGCGAAGATACATGTATTTGCAGGAAATAACACAATGCATTTAATGCAATGAATGGATGGATGGGAAACAAGGACAGTAAGAATTACATACACAGGAACTAAGGGGTCCTTGAAACCTCTCCATATTCAAGCTAAGCAGTGATCCAATTGTATCTTAAATTCTTTCTCTCTTCCTACTCTGCGAGCGTGACCAACATTCCGTATAGTGATACTAACAAGGGAATAGTAATAAATGTAATCCCCAAGAATAAGCATAAAGACACCACAAATCCACCCCAGCAATATATATATATATATTGCTTTGTTTACTATCGCTTAAATTAAGAGATACTCTTTTTCTTCTTATATACTCCACTAGAGTATAACAATTATAAATGCTATTGTGCTTAGAACAACTCACAAGTGGAGGGAAAGAGTACAAACAAAGAGGTGAGTTGGTAAAAACATTGGTGAAATGGTAAGAAATAAAGGGTGGAGAATTATCAACTTGGTTAGAAGATGATGCACATGAAGGTGTAAACTGTGAGAAAGGCTGGAGCAGGGAGAGAGAAACAAGGGGATGATTGTGTGGTTTGCTTACAATGTCCTAAGCATTATTGGCGGTGGCAGTTTTGTCCATCAGCGGGGACAGACAGTTGTGGCACTCTCTCTTTTCTCACTCATGTAAAAGTGAGTACGGCAGAGAAAAGATTAAGGAAGAGATAAATAAAAAGGCTTTGGAAAGGGCTTCTATGGATTGTGTCAACCATTCAATTCAACTCAACTCTCTTCTCTCAAAACAAAACTCACTTTTATTTTTATTCATACGCCATTACTTATTTTCTCTCCACACCCACTTCACAATTTATATTTGCATTTTATATCGCACATCACATGGCCTGCAACACTGCAAGTACAGTGCCAACCTCCAGTACACCAACAAGATAAGAGTGTTGCTCAACTGTTTGATACCATTACAGCAAGCAAAAGATCCATCAGAGCAACGCTATTGTCACGATTACTGTTCCTCCCCGCCATTCATTGTAATTACTTAATAATGTAAAATACTGTGTTAATTAAATACTGCATTTTTTATCAATGTAATTTACTGTGTCAACTACTAAACTTCATTATCGTTTTGTGACGGTGCTATGACAAAAAACAAGTAAATTGCAAGTGGTAATTCACAAGTTGATAGAAAATATATTATGCTTTCTGAACATTCTTAAATATAAAAGATGAGCACCAATTGGACTCGTTGGCCTTAATATGAACAGTTTTGAGCTATGCTTTGTGCTCTTATGAAAAAGTGCTGTTCAACCGTCTTGATATTTTAATGGTTGTAAAAGGGGTAATATTTTAATTCTCCCATTGGGATAAGATAACAGTAACGATAGCGTTTAGAGCATGTTTTAAACATTTGCATGCTGACATGAGAGTATATGAGACAACACTGACCAGTGACCACAACCAGCAAATTATTTTTTAACTCTTACCCCATCGATAATGACTGCCAAATTTATGAATGACTTTAATAGAACACCATAACCTTAGCTTACTATGTTCAAATTAAGAGGTAGCCGCTGTCCACAACTGAGTACCAAGAAATTGAATTGGTAGTATCAGGAAAACTGCTAAGAAGCTTTACATTCTCATGTGGTTGTGACACACAATTTGTCAATAATAGACTCTAAAAGGCAGTGGCAGTTGGTCCCGTGGTAGTGGACATCTTTTTGTCTCCCACTTCATTCCCCAACTAATATCGCTTGTAAGTAAATACATAAAATTGCATGGATTTGCCGTAACAGGCTACCAAATATATATACATATATCATCTATTAACAATTTATTTCTAAATTAATCCTTATTAATGATTTTTTTAACAATAATTAAATTATTAATATAAACGCTATACATTTATATTTATTGGATGATATATTATATTAATAAACAATTTATCGTTGATCACGTAGATTAATTGATAGTCAACTTAAATCTGTCGTTCAGAGGGAGAGTTTTGTTAACTTGTGGTCTAGACTAAAAAAATATCAATAAATAATTTTATAAATAAAAATGTTTATATATTATTAATATATTAAATATTAGTATTTTATATTGGTCAAAATTAATAAATTATTTTTTAATTTAATTTTTTAACATTATTTTTTTACTTTTGATTTTTTTTATCAATTGTAACAGTCTTTTAGAGTCAAACTCAAATACTATGACATTTTTTGCAATTCCTTGATTAAAAAATGTTAATTACAAGACTTGTTTAAGTAATTAATAAAAATAATATTTAATTATATTTTAATAAATTTAATGTAATAAATAGATTTTTAATAAAAAGTACTGTTTTTAAATGTTTACTTTCAGACTTTAAAATTAATAAACCTTTGTTTTAATTATGTTTTTTTAGGCAACTGTTATTGATTCTCTCTCCATCTGGTCCACTACTTGGTAGGCTTGGTAGTTTGTAGTTCCCCAGTTCATTAGGCCTTGTGGAGTGGAAAAGCCCGCATATATATATTTTTTTAAATGATTTATTCTAAATTTAACTCAGTTGTGTACGTGATGGATAAGTCAATTATTAAAAAAAATTTACATACACAAAGACTTAAATTTAAGATTTTACTTAAATAATATCGAGTAACTTATCATTTAGATAAATATCTACTAATACTCACATATTTTTATTAGTATAAGTTTAAACTAATATGATATGTTGTATTAATATAATAATAAATATAACAGTATAATGCATTATTTTTTAATATAAATTTTATATTAATAATTTATTTTTATTTGAGAAGCTTTATATTCATAAAGATTATTTCAATACTTAATAATTTTTGTTAATAGACATTATTTTTTATAGTGAAAAATTGTTTAAATTGAGAATAAGATTTAAATTCTGTTACTTTTCGACTCTGTTCTAATACACTATTTTTGCCCATAAATTTTATAATGATCACATCTTTAAAATCTACGGCTCTAATGCCTGAACTTTCTTCAAAGTCTCTGAACACAGTTCTGCCTCAACAATATGAAATATAGTTATTTTTCTTACACAAGAAAATGATATCGGTCTTGTTAATTAGTGTTAGGCATTAGCTAAAAAAATTAATAAATAATAATTGTTTATTAAAATAATTAATTAATTGCTTTTTCTTAAACTTCCACTTGTGCGTTTGGAAATTTCATTATTTTCGTTTTACGGAGTATACTAAAACTCATTTATCATTTTCATATAAAACTTAGTACCTCTCAACGCGACAGTTAGTCTCAAAAATCACAATTGTGTCTGTAAAAATAGTCAACGGAAAATTTTCCAACATGACCTAAAAACAATATCGAATTGAAACAAACATGCTTGCAAACCATGGAAAGATATCCCTCTACCAGCGTATTTTTTTGCTCATGTTAACCCTCGAATAACAATTATGTGCACACATTTCTAAGTGAGTGCTGAGTTTAATTCCATCCAAAAGTGATCGATTCTCATTACCTAATAGTTTGAGTTCTTCATTCCACCAAAAACTAGTCAATCAAATCATCCACTAACATCAGAAAGAAAGAAGGGAATCCGATACCTTGAGCTTCAACTTCACTCTGAGAATCAAACTCCAACAGAGGAAACTTCATAGATGCGATGCCCACCATTGAGGGTCTCATAATTTGTACTTCATGTTTTTTTCATTTGTGTACGTTTAAAAGAATTTTATTTATTTATTCATTAAAAAAATTAAGATATTATTTAATTATATCTTTATCTTTATTAAATATTTTTCACAATTTTCACAAATGAGTGAAAACACAAAAGTTGGCATACTAAAAAATTAAAAAATAATTGTGAATCCATTCGTCAGTTCTTTGATCCTCTCATATGCTGTGGATGTTGATTTGTCTAAATTATCCCATAAAATAAAAACTTCATTCTAAATCAACTAACGAGGTTAAAATATGTATTTTAATTTTTTATAAATAAAATCTTATTAGTCCATCTAAGATGAAGTTTTTTATTTCATGAAATAACTTAAACAAACCCTTTGAATACATTCCACTTTCCAAAACACCACTCGAAACTTATAGGTTCTTAATTAGGACTAGCCACATCTAAGATCAGGGAACAACAGTTCATAATTCATCATAAGTTAAATAATTTTTAAGGTAGCAATCGATGCAAATGCTAAAGTGAGGAGCAAATAAGTTCCAAAACCTGCTACATGATAGGGCTATGGAGAGAAATGAAAATTAAAGTAAAGCGGCAAATCGACTCTACACTCTATAATATTATATTCAAACTATTAATATATACCAATAAGATATAGTCTTAATATTAAAATAAATAAAAAAATGAAAGAGAAAATTCATAGTAATACACAGCTAGTAAAAGAAATGAATTTATTTCCCGAAACTCAAAGTGTGTAAGCATTGGAAAGTTTCACATTATATGTCAGTGCTGGAATGTAGTTTATAAGCCTTACCTGGTATCTAGACAACTTCACTTAATGGTAATTAATTTTAAGATGAAATTCAACACCTAACATGATATTCAAGTTTATAACCCGTTTTATTTGTTCCAATCTAACATGATTTTTAGTACAATTTTATTTCCTTTCTTGCCAAATATGTTTTCTCTAATATAGGAGTCAAAACTGGCTGTAATATAACTTATGCTTCCCTTTGGCTTTATAAAAGCATTGCACTTTATAGAAAACGTCAAAGAGTACTGATGCCTTCTGCTCGAGCCACGAAGTGCCATGCGTTCAAACTTCAAACTCGAGACGCCGCTTTGCCGTCGCTGAGCACACCGCTAGCAAACTACAGTATCACACTCAACCCACGATCTCAAATGCAAACTCACAAAAAGAATTTGGTGTTAGGGAAGAAACAGATCCTTTACAGTACCCTGTTACTCTAACACGCACTGAAATAAATAAATAAATAAAAACAAGCCCCAAAAAAATTCAAACTCGTATATATTATTGCTGGTTAGAAAGAAAATAATAACAATAATAACATGTTCGAAGAGGAAGAATAGCATATTGCGGATTATTACAGTTAGATAGAGACTAGGGAGCTTCATAATCACAATCATAATCATACATCAACATCGCAAGGTTGAGCTCCGAGAAGAGGAGCTTGACCCATAAAACCTTTCTTGAAACCCATCAATAAGTCACACTTAACATAGAGTCCATAATGCGCAGTTTTAATGGCCCCAGCCTTCCACCTCACCCTACCCTCAAATATCAGCTTCAGACCCACCACACCATAAGCCTCGTCCACCATCAACCCATTTGAAACCTCCACCGACACCGGAACCGCCGTGCCTCCGATCACCGGCGACACCGACACCGTGCTGTGCTTCTCCTGGTGCAGCGGTGGCAGCAATACCTGGGGCGTTATGGCTTGGTTCCTGTAGGAGACGAAGGCAGAGAACCTGTCATAGTAAACGGAGACGCGCCTGTTTGGGTTCCTAATGAGGACGGTGAACTGCATGGTGGCTGACATGAGGGGTGGCGTGGTTGTATTGAGGCCGTAGATGGCGGCGCCGACCACCACGAAGCGAGGCTTGTGTGGACGGTAGACAAGCCAGAGAACGAGTAGAGTGATGCCGACTAAGAGGAGGAAGATGGTGATGCATGTGCACACTGCACGCTTTGGTGCACTCGAAATTTTCTCCTTTTCCATTTTGGAGTATGGAGTTGAGAGAAACTTGGGTAGTGAAGAAGTGAAAAAGGAAAATGGAGGAAAGGGAAATGAGAGGCAGAAAGGACTCTAACGGAGCTGATAATTATGAAGGAGTGTGTGGGTCATTTGCAATTAAAGTACATGACCCCAGTTTCTCATTTTAATTCTCATCAGTGATCACTCACTTTCAGTTTCACCCCCAAACTATGCGTTTTGCTTTTCTTTTCTTTTCTTTTTTTTTCAATTCGTAACATTTTTATGCTTTTCTGTCCAAATAATTATAATTTGCCATGCTTACGATTTTTAATTATTAAATAAAAATCATCGAATACTTTTTATATTTTTTTATTTGATGATTGCTTTATTAAAGAATAAAAAATTATTAGAAAGATTATTAATAAGATATAACAAAACTCTTTTTCTCCCTCTTTTCATTTGCTTTTCACACTTGCTTTTACTGTGTGGGACAATGAATGAACACTAATAATGAAGATTACTAAAAAAATCACTAAGAGGTTGCATTTCGAAATAATCTGAAACGAACTGTACGCAGACGTAAGATTTTAAATTTTGGTTGTGATTATAGAAAATTGTTGGCAAGTCAAAATCATGATATTGTGGTGTGGTTGATTGAGGATGCAATGTAAAACCTTGATTGGAAGAACTTGCATCAAACATATTATAACCTAATGATAAATGCAAGCAAGGTTGTCATTTCAGTACTCTAAAATGGAATTTCATAGTTCATGCTGACTGTATATAAATAGAAATACTAATTATTTAATGGGTTTCACATGAAATTTCATTTAACAAATAAAAGTATACAAAAATGTATCACTAATAATTTTAGACAGTGAATTAAATGACGTTAATTGTTAAAATTAGTTAAGTGAAACCTAGTACTTTTTATTATTGATAAATTTTATTAATCCAAATGGAAAATCATGTAATATTATCGTAATAATCAAATATTTGTTAATAACAGCTCACTTATATTTTAAATAACATTAGGTGATAAAGTATTAAATTTTTAATCATAAAAATTTAAATAAATTTAATATGTTTTACAAAAAAATTAACAATTAGATCAATAAATTTGCTTTAAATAAAATTGTGTTAAAAATTTTATTTTACTAAATTTATCGTCTGACATCATTTGATAATTACTCAATTCTTTCCAATAGTGATAGCTCAATCAAAAGAGAAACCAATACTAATTTATTTGTGGCAAATCCTGAAAATCATGAATTTAATTGAATCAAATGCCTTCTTCACTGGCAAACATCACAAATTAGCTTTCACGCTACTTGTGTCAATCGTTCCCAATAGTCAAACCTATAACGAAAATCACATGCGGAGTCCACCGTCTTCTTATGCAGATTTGTGTTTGCAAAAAAACAAAAAGGATATCTTTCTCTTTTTATTTTAGCGCGTGGAGCAGGTAATGGTGCTTTTAATTTTTGTTATAAAAAATAAATGAATCACCAAAAGAGAACAAAAGGGGAGAAGAAGGGTGTACAGAAAGAAGAGCTAAAGAAGGAGATGTGGCTCAATTTGAGTTCTTTTGCCGACAAATGGATAAGATTAGAAAATGAACAGTTTCTGCTTGCAATAAAAGAGAGATGAGAATAAGTGATTATGTGTTTTCACTTCAATTTTACACACGTTTGGTTTCCGTTTGGACCCTACCCCGTCACATTCCACCGCATACTCAACATGCTGTGTCCCACAAATGGTAAGCACGCGTCACATAAAATTTATACAAATCACACATGCACACTGTTTACTTTTGGTGGAATATTGCCTCCTTGTTTTCATTTAGGATTAGCCTTTATATAGGGTATTTGCACCCGGAGACAAGTGTTCTCCAAGTTCCAACGAGCCAAGAAAGAAAATGCTTTCTAGAGTACGTCTCTCCCACATCCTGCGTTCACTTAAAACGCGTGGCGATCCCTTCCAATAGAAAGAGAGACAAAGTAGGAACGTAAAAAATGTAGCACTGAACTGTCAAGGGGAACCCCGACCGCGTAAACGGCTACTTCAGAGCCCAACAGCCCTAACGCTCATTGTTCCAGGACTCTTCAGTTGTGAAGATTAGGAATCTTGAACAAACAAATTAACAATGTGACATGTCAAATAGTTTACGTCTAATGGGGCAACTAAGACTAAGATTTTAAGAGGATGCTCAAATGATTCAATGTAAAGATTGGTTGATGGCAAAACCAGAGATGCTTGCCGAGATAAAAGGTATTTCAACCTTTTAGTACAGAAGCATACTGCCTATATAACGACAGCCCTATATTATTCACTCGAGAAAACATATACAGGAGGTAAAATCAAAACTTTAGATCGATCCTACTAAATAATTACAACCCTACACTCTAAAAAACAGCCAATATAACAAGCCAGAAGAAAATACTAACAATGCTAAAAGCAAACACATTTCACCAGACACACTAGACCTTACTGTCAATCCTTGTCAAGAGGCAAATCAGTGTTGGGAGTCGGACCGTAATTCAATAATGGTGGTGGATTGAAATAAAACAATTTCAGGAACCACCACTGGCATCTACTACTGGATGGTCATTGTGTTGTATTTGGCGAACAAATTGCCCTTTCACCCGAGGGCGCTGCTCCGCCAGTCTCTTCCGGCTTTGGTATCGAACCTGTGCAAGAAATTAGAGTAATAAGCATCTGAAAGGATCTTCAAAAATTGTCAGCCTAAACCACTTAGACAAGAAAGTAATCTAATTGAAGATGGTAAGATTTTTAGTTAAAATATGATGTAGGAGTTTCCAAATTAACTAAAACTGCTCATCAAGGATGTATTAACGAAAGTTCACATCGTAAATTATGGTAATTTTGGGAATACATGGCAGCAAGTAATTGCTTTATGCCACAATTGTACATTTACCATAAATATTTTGAGAGCTCTTTTTAGAAGCAATAAAATGTATGCGATACCTTCTTTTCATAGCATCTGTCTTTCCGCTTCAGTCGGAATTTTGTTAGAGCTGCTTCCCGTTGGTTGATATGAGAATCTGTCCCTCTGAATCCATCGTAGCTACGTTGACCACTATCAATAAAACTTTCAGGGTTGTCCTTGGCTACCAGAGCTGAAGTAGCATTTCCATCACTTCTGCAGCCTAAGCTTCCGTATGTACCACTACTGTTATGATTTGCTGCATCATGGTAAAAACTAGTGCTAGAACTCTGACCAGCGGCAGGAGATTCATGTGTCCCACAATCCAAATTGCTTTGATCATTTGCATTTTGATCAGTAGTATAAGTTGCATCATCTGACCAGTGACGACGTTCTGAGTTGTGACTTTCAGGATTGGACTGGGAGGAAGTACTTGTGGGAAATGGAGAACTCTCTTTCTGGCATACTGGCTTTGGAGTCCATATGGGATGGACACCTGATTGTGCGAGGATCATAGAAGGGAAAACATTACCTTGTCCCGAGAACTTATGATCAGAATTAACCCCAGTAGCAGGAAAGAATCTAGGTTGACTGTTTGGTAATTTTGGATCAACTTGTCCAGACTGACCAATGATCAGACCGGTGATTTTCTCCTGATTTTGATTTTTTCCCCAAAATTGATGAGAGATATTTGTATTTTCAGATAACTGATGAGACTCGTGAGAGTTCTGACCAGCATTTGTTAATTTATCAGAAGTTGATGGTGTTGAAAAAAGAGGCTGCAACAACTTACTACTGCTATACCTGCAGATAGGAATTTTATCACACATCATCAGAAATTCTCTGATGTATTTTTCAAAAGATCAATAGAAAACAAGTTTTGGAATGCAAAAATTGATACTGATTTCTCAACCAAGGAAACAAATTATCCAGGATTTCAAATTTTGTTGTCAACATCGCTTCAAAGTATTATTCAAATTGCTGATGACTGAGGACAAAATACAACAGTATATCTGATTTCTATTTAGAAGCTTGGCCAAATTTACCACCACTTGGAGCTTCTCATTTCCAAAGACTAAAAATTCCATGCTCTCAAAATGGTTTAGTCCATATGATAGCACCATTTAATCAGCTTTTAACACAATTAGTCCTACACAGCATAAACAAAATGGGGAAAGGAGCAAGAAAGTACATCTATAAAGCAAAATTAAAGAAACCAGAGACTTCATTTATGCTGAATGAAGGTTTTTACTTTGTTAGCAAGAGGGAAACTTTTTATGACACCTGTCTGCTGTACTTAATTAAAATTCCAACCAAATAGTGAACTCACCAAGAAAAGGCAGAAGCATTTGAATGGTTCAATATTTTCCTTTCCTCAGATGCAGTTTTACACGAGCTGCCAGGAAAATGTCTTCTTAAAGAAAGTTCCAGTTGTGTATCAAAATCAAACTTGGCTATATTACCACCATTGAAACTACAATTTTCATCATTGCTCTTTGGAATATCCTTAAATGTCGCCATCAAGTCAATAGCCCCAGTAGAAGGTTTTACCACTTCATCACTGCATCCACGAATCTCTGTATTAATCAAAGGATTGGCTTTGCTAAACGTTGTTCTTACAACTTCATCTTCATTCTTTGTTTCACTATCCTCATGGCCTTGACCTAGCCTTAAACCTGTTGGTTTAAAAGTTTTGTTGCTCCTTGCAGTTTCGGATAGAACTATTGATTTCTCTGTAATACATGTTAACTGTCACTAAGTAACAAAATAAGGGCAAAAAATTTGACAAAAATGAAGAAAATAAGACAAAGTTACATACCCCCAGCTTCATCGTTATGCTTAGCTGATTCCCTTTCACATTTGGCAGAGTTTTGGTGGTTCACTATGTCAATATTGCTCAAATTTGAAGAACTCTTTAGCTGGGACATATCCTGCATATTTTCCAGGCATGCACTCTCAGCTTCCAAAATTGGCGATGTACATGTGCTCTGCATGGCAGTTGGCAAAAACATGCAGTTTCTATGTGAAATTTCATGAAGCCAGCCTAATCTAAAAAGAAAATTTTCCTCAAGTTGGCAGAAGATTGGCTTCATAGTTGCCTTGAAGATATCCTAGGTTTATGCCTTTGTATGTAACTCAAGCCAGGCAATGAATGTATAGATAGAATTTCAGAAATGAAACCATGGCCACTAAAAGTTAAGTTAACTGCTGTTTCACACCTAACACACTGAAATCTGGGAAATTAACATATCTAATAATCATATTGCAGCATATTATTTCAGTGGAATTTCAGGGGCCAGGAGAGGAAAAACTTACTTGAGCCTCACTAGTTTTCTCGCTGCATTCATCATTTTTCTGTGTAGAAGCCACAGAACCACTAGAATTGTTGCTTGCAGCATGGTTTTCTGCAGCAACATCAAGTTTGATCTGTGGTAATGTTAAATTTTCAGGAGGCTTGCTAATCTGTATAAATAACATAAAATTGAAACAAGAAAAGTGAAGTAAATATAAATCAAATTCATAAGCTCACACTAATAAGCAAAAGTACATATCAAAATGTTGCCAAAAGAAAGTTGAAGAAAATGACATACAGCATGCCTTCTCCATACATGCTGCCACAAGTTTCTTAGCTCATTCCTACGAACAGGTTTTATAAGAAAATCAGCTGCCCCTTTTAACATGCATTTGAACACCATGCTAACAGAATCATGAGAAGACATCACTGCAAAATAAGAAGTTGGGAAAGCCCATTAGCCATATTTAGCAAATATCAAGATTTGATAATTCAGGCCACACAGTACCAAGTCAACAACACATACTTATGACAGGAATGTTTTTGCAAGTGTCATGCTCCATGATTAAAGTAAGAAGTGAAAATCCAGATATTGATGGCAAATCCACTTCTGTTAATATGAGATCTATGTCATCTGCTTTGTTCTTCAATGTCTCCCATGCCTTTAATCCATCACGAACTGCAGCAACTGCATGTAAAAACTACCATTAAGAAGTTCACAACCATCTCAAGGTAAACTCATCTTCATCACACTAGCTTGCAAGGAATTAACCTTCACAGTGCCTACACTAGACAATGCACAAATCAAACACCACAAATATTCATGCTGTAAAGCTACTCCCACTGGTGGAGAATAAGGATACAATTATATTTCCTCAAATAAGAAAAACCATATTTGGAGCACGTATGTTTTGATTAGTTTATTTCACACGTAAAGTATGTTTTTAAGCCGAAAGCTCTCTATTGAGAATTTTAGAATTTTCACAAAACTAAGTGACAGTGGATCATGTTCTTTGCAAAGCTAATTCATGCCATGAAGGAAAATGACCACATGAAAATCTGGAAGGATCCTCAATGTGGTTTACCAATCTGATACTTGCAGATGTTATGGGCACCGCACCACATCTGTTAGTCTTTGTGTTTGTGTTTTTTCTTTGTTTCTCATGCACCAAAAAGTAAGTCAATACAAACACAGATTTAAATTCCCAGAATCACTTTTTTCGTTGAGGTCATCAGTAAGGATAAATCCGAACCATAAAATTGGGTTGACAAAGATAACTGGAACGGAAAATGGTTTCAAATATTAAACCAGATCAGCAGATCAAACCAGATTGATGGCCAATATCTAAAACTTCAGTTCAGAAACCAGCGACCAACTGAACCCGTTCCTTTCCACTGGTTAACGAATGGTGATCGTCGAAAACTTATGGTTGTTGAATGTTTTATCCTTTGTTAGTTGTTGCGTTGAATTACTACACGTATGATGAAGCAATTCAATCACGTTAAAGATATAAACCTTAATGTTTTTCTCCATGATCTTACTTTATATACACGAACATTAAAAATGCAGTTCAATGAGGTAGGACCTCAAAACCAGTACTCTCTGCCTTACCCGTTTAAGGAGCACTGAATTTTACAAAACGCTGGTGATGAAATATCTAGCTGTGTTGGTAAATCGGCATTAAACATTTTTTCAGAGGAAAGATAAGTGGTTTGTATTTTCTTCAGAAAGAATAACATAGCTCAACCAATAATAAATGAAAAGGGAAAAGAAAAGAAACCTCTGTAACTGCATTTACGGAGAAGGGCAGCAATGATCTGGCGAGTAGAATCATCAGCTTCGACAAGCAACACCCGAAGCACCATCCGAGGCAGAAACCTCTCCCACCGAACCGCGGAGGCACTGTTGGTTTGGTCCTCCTGCGTCGGTATCAACCCCTTGTGAGCCGCCACTTCACCCATTCTCAAACAAAATGCTGCTACATTAATCAATTAATGAGTTAAAGATGAAACGAAAACCACATCAAAGACTTAACCCTAATTGGTGGCGAAAAAAGAAGAAGAAGAAGAAGAAGGAAAATGAACCTCATGCTTAGTCTTAAGTTGAGCAGTGAAAATATCTGAAAAGTCCGCTAAATTGAGTGGAGGCAAAACGAGAGAGAGAAAGGAAGAATTTCGCAAATTTCAAACCGCCTTCAATACTCGTAACCTCACCTCACAACCGCGAAATCCTACAAAATATCTTGTCATGTCAGTTAGATGTGCATATGCGATCCCTTTCTCCCTATTCATCCAAACGTGGCCTCTTCTTCCCCGTGCTGACGTGCCCCATTCTCCGCCATTCGTTTCTGATTTTCCCTTCCTCCGTGGGATCCACCCATTTGACACGTGCCTTTGCCGCCTCCTTCACAAATAAATATATAATAATTTATTTATTATATCGTACCCAGAAACACATCCACGTTCAACCATATCACACGAGACATGACCTTAACCGCATTACCCTGCGAGATATTTTTTTGCCCAGAATGCCACGTCAGAAACGTGCCACCACATTTCACACCTCGTGGTGGGGACTCTGACACGTGGAACCTTCCCGATTGTGTGGCTCTTCTCCGCTCGGTCTGTTTCTCAGGAGCCACCACACGACGACCGCATCTTCTTCTTCAATGATTCTCAATTATTTCCTCTCTCTCTTTCTTTTGCTTTTACATTTGTCTTTGCTACCACTTGTTTTCTTGTTTAACTTTTTTTTTCCCTTTGTTCTAATTGTACGTAACTCTGATGTACCTTGCATTTGCCGGGAAATTGACTCACTTTGCTTGCAAATATGCTAGTTGTTTCGTGCCAAAAAATAGTGGTCCCTCATGGGTTTTGGAATGAGACAAACTGTTTGGTTAAAAAAACTCTTTTGGATATTACAAAATACTCTTAATTTTTTTTATCCTATTTTAATATATAATATTGAAAAAATATATTAATATGATTTAAAGTGAATTTTATTGATGTTAGCTAAATAATATAATTTAATTGATTATACCAATTTCCATATGAAATCCTATTCTTATGAAATGAAGCTCTGGTTTAAGGACATAAAATCATGTTGAGTGAATAAAATTCAAAATATAATGTATTCGAGGTTTTGTTGAGATGAAAGTATATTAACATAATCAAGATTCTAACATGATATCCAGGGATCCCTTTTTCCTCAATTATAAACCGTCACCATATTTCTGTCACTTTTGACCTCTTCATCATCTAAACTAGTCACAGATGTGTCTCCTCCTGGATCCAATATATAGCTTACATATTTTTTGCGACCAACTTTCATGCTAAACAGCACCTTTCTTCTTCACTCTGCTATTTGGTTCATTCTTTCTAGAGCATCTTTTACCACAATAGAAGTCACTGTACCACCTGTGAAGAGTCTAATTCCTACAATATAGAACCTGGTAATTAACACCTGTAAAAGACCATATAGACTTTCCTACACTAGGAAGGCAGGGTTCAAGAATTTATTCAAACTAATTCAAACCATCAAACTGATATAAAAGAATTAAAAACAAAATACATCAGTAATAAAAAAAACCTAAAACTAATAAGATCACATTTTTTTTAACGTAATATGATTCAGTTTTCCCTTCCTATAATTAAAATTGAATTGTAAACTCAGTAAATTTATATTAATTTTTATATTCTATCCTTGTATAAACACTAACTAAGCTTATTGAATAAATTTGTATTTTAAAAAAATATTTGATGAAATTCAATACTTTTAATGATTTTTTTATATTTATTATACTGACTAACAGTAAAGCTCCACACCACCACTCATGATGTTCATCATCTCACGACAAATAAAGTGACTTTTTAACACCACCACCACAAGTGATATTGGCTCATCATGTCGTATATTAAATCTATTTATCCCATTCGAAAGTGCTGAACCTCTCCTACTTTTGTCAAGGAGCCATTTCCCGATTCAAGGAAGTACATAACCCTACATTAGACATGGCTCATACTAACTCGATAGTCGATATGGCCTTGACATGTTTCTTCCATGCCTTTTATGTTATCCAATAACATGACATCATAGGAATAGGATCATCACCTAACAAAAAATACCCTTAATCCTATAAATACAAGGGCCGGGTAGACCGTCTAAAAAATGCAATTTACCCCGTATTATCACTCTGCTAAAACTTCTATTCACTTGGGAATTGTAGTATTTTTTACAGTAACATCTCCTGTTGGGAGAACCATCACATCAAAACAGTGTAGCCACTGTTCAAGGATCAATGACTAAAAATGTACTTATAACATTATAAAGAATTATTTGGGAGAATAATTATTGAAAAAAGAAAAGAAAAGAGAGTAACTTTTTTTAAAATTTTAAAAAATATAAATATTTACGATAATAAATTATATACATACCAATTTATTATTTTATATATTTAAATTTAAAAATTAATTAAAGTAAAATATATTTATTTAAAATAAAAATATTATACTCCCCCGTCCATTCTAAAACCTCTCTTCCCAACTAATTTCTTAGTAAATGCAGGGAAGGAAGCCACCCTCACTTGATACTGATAGTGCTATAATTAAGAATTCTAAAAGATTGTAGACATTTTCTCTTTAGTGTATATTATGATTATCCAAGAACAACTTCCCACGATAGTTTTCCGTTTCAATTGGCAAAAATAAACGCAGTAATTGAGCATTATCTAGGTTGATCTCATATAACCAAATAAAGGAATATAAACAAAGCTCTACAAAGTATCAAAGTGACTTATTCAAAATTTATCAAAATCAATTAAAATTTCAACTTTTTCTATCTTTGCGTTATTAACTTATTATGTTATACATACTTAACTCATTTTCATTATAGAAGAGACCTATCACCATAGAAAGTAGTTCACCGCCAAACATCACCTTGAACACTAAAAATAAGGCCAATAGGAAAATAAAATGGCGTAGTGATGAGTTTGAATTGCACCCTTCCCCTTTCCTAAATAAATAATATGCAGGGAAAAACATGGTAGATGTAGTGGCTTGACAGTAAACATCAACATATTTAGGTGGGTTAAGGTATTATTCAGGTGTGTGTTGACAGAAAACTTGGCAAAGTAAATTTAAACTTTAGTTCAAATTTATTCAAAACAAACTATCGTATATTTTTATGATTACATAAAATGACTTTTTGTCTAAAGCCTAATCAAGTGTGACTGGTCTGTAAGGAAACACATATTGACTTGCAAAGGAGGTGATGGATGGGGGGGGGGGGGGGAAGTATTTAATACTTTTACATTTAGTTTTAAACGAGTAAATATTAATACAAATTTTATAATAAATACAGATATAAAAAATTTAACAATAAATATAACTTTAATTTTTATATTTATGAAAAATATTAAGAATTATTTATTGCAAAAAAGATCAATTAGTTATGATCCTATCTTTAAAACCAACGGAAGGTTAGGAATTGTGTATAAACATAAGGGGAAATAACCAAACCATTGTTCTTCCCCATTGGCTTCCTTTCTGAACTGAAATTGGGAAATCGAAGAGATGCACAGACCATTTGTTTGCTCCAAAACTCTAATAACCGTTGCTTCCAATCGCATCTTCTTCTCATCAGGATCATCACAGTTGAATCCATCACTATCCCATCACTTGCAAAACCAAAAGCAACAAACTTTCCACTCCTCCAACAAAGACAGCGGGAATTCCCCAATCGGGTCACCAACCAGAGTCCAGAAGCTGATAGCATCCCAATCAGACCCTCTTCTGGCCAAAGAAATATTCGACTACTCCTCTCGCCAACCCAACTTTCGCCACACATACTCCACCTATCTCATCCTCATCCTCAAGTTGGGTCGCTCCAAATACTTTTCTCTCCTCGATGATCTCCTTCGTCGCCTCAAATCTGATTCGCACCCCATCACTCCCACCCTCTTCTCTTACTTGATCAAAATCTATGGCGAAGCTCATTTGCCCCACAAAGCCCTCAATACCTTCTACACCATGATGCAGTTCAATTGCAAGCCTTTACCCAAACACCTTAACCGCATTCTCCAGATTCTCGTTGCCCACCGTAATTATGTTCGACCCGCATTTGATCTCTTCAGGGACGCTCACAGGCATGGGGTTGAACCCAACACCAAGTCCTACAACATTCTCATGCGTGCCTTCTGTCTCAATGGGGACATTAGTATTGCCTACTCCCTGTTCAATAAAATGTTTAAGAGAGACGTTGTTCCGGATATCGAGTCTTACCGGATTTTGATGCAAGCGTTGTGCAGGAAGAGTCAAGTGAATGGAGCTGTTGATCTTTTGGAGGATATGTTGAACAAAGGTTATGTTCCAGATACTTTGACTTATACTACTTTGTTGAATAGTTTGTGTAGGAAGAAGAAGCTTAGGGAAGCTTACAAGCTTCTTTGTAGGATGAAGGTCAAAGGTTGCAATCCTGACATAGTTCATTATAATACTGTTATATTGGGGTTCTGTAGGGAGGGGCGTGCTCACGATGCTTGCAAAGTTATTGGTGACATGCATGCCAATGGGTGCTTGCCTAATCTGGTGTCTTACCGTACTTTGGTTAGTGGTTTGTGTGACATGGGAATGCTTGATGAGGCAAGTAAATATTTGCAGGATATGCTGTCCAAAGGTTTTTCTCCTCACTTTGCTGTTATTCATGCCTTAGTGAAGGGGTTCTGCAATGTTGGTAGGATTGAGGATGCTTGTGGAGTTCTCACCAATTCACTAGAGCATGGGGACGCTCCTCATATGGATACTTGGATGATCATAATACCTGTAATATGTGAAGTGGACGATGGTGTGAAAATCAGTGATGTTTTGGAGGAAGTTCTCAAGGTTGAAATTAAAGGTCATACTAGAATTGTGGATGCTGGCATTGGTTTGGAGAACTACTTGATTAAGAAGATACGAGCCAAGTCAAGAGCATGTTAACATCTGCAGGACTTACATGCTTGCTTTTTGTCATTCATGCTGTACTAGGTGAGAATTTCATTCCATTGCCTGCAACATGTAATGCCCAACTATTCAAATTGAATTATCTCTTGTATATACATGATTATACTTTATGATTGGGGTCTCAACCATGTGACAACATTTATTTTCCAAATTGTGTACAATACATAGGATTGCCTCTTGAAACTATCCGTCGGCGAATTTGACTAAAGGTTCCTCCTGTAAATAAGGTTTTCAATAACAGCATTGAATGCATGTCATTCATAATTATGCTGCTTGTCTGGAATACAGAGGATAATAATTGTTTATCTGAGGATAGCTGGGAGATCCAAGAATTGTCAAGTCCTTGGAACGCCAGAGGCAGGAACGGGGTTTCTCGCTGTTATTTTTTGGTAGTCCATTGAAGTATTCTACATGGAAATATCGAACTACGTACATGTCCAAGCATCACAGGCTAATATCTTGATCTAAAGAATTCATTGTTTTTCACCAAATTTGTCATTTTTGTCTAATCTAATGCAGATGTCAATTTCCCCACCCAATTAATCATTATTGATTTAAATATGTATTAGATACTTTGTTCTTGACCCCAATTTGAGGACTCCACTAGGAAAATCATCTTCAAAACTACATTAATATTGATTATTGCAATAAGCAATATAGAACACAACAATTTGATTATTCACATTTTGGAAACTTCAAAATTACAGATCAAGGATACTATTATTGCCTTAATGGTGGGATAAATAGATGGTGGAATTTGTATCAATTCTAGGCTGATATTTTTTTGCGTAAATCTACTGATAATTGATTTGGGAGATGCTGTTTTTTTATCTTTTTGGTCAACTAGGGTGATGCTCTTAAAGTATGCCTAAGAAACGATATTGTTGCGTAAACACATGATCCAGTCCCCCAAGCCATAACGAATTATTCCTCCAAAACCGACCTCCCCTAGGTTGCCAAAGGAGCTTCCATCAGTGTTAAGCATGGAAAAGCCTTCTGAAGGGAGGTCCCATCTAAAAAACAAATCCATTCTTCTCCAGATATAATTCAATTACAAATTAATGCAGGTAGGTAAATAAATAAAAATTGAGGAAAGGGGCATATGGCTCATTTTCTTCCGCACAGCTGCTTGCACCAATATACATTCACTATGGATTAGTTTGCGTGACTAACGTTATTCTTTTCAAACAAGTGGATGATATCCCAAAAGGCAAATTCACTTATTCGGAATCAAGTTGTGACGAACTTATGGATAAATGAAATATTGTCTGGGGATCATGTCAATTATACATCGCCCACGTAAAAAGATATGTCTAAGAAAACAACTGCACTCATGTAGATGATTACCATCTGTTCTGAAATTTAGATAATTAATATTTTGAGGTGAAAGCAATCATTTTAATGAATGAGACGGTCTTCAGTTTCAGACTAAGCCAATCCAATTCCAAAGCCAAATACACGGCGAGATATTGGCATATTGCTGGTCGCAATTTGAAATACAAAAAAAAGAGAGTATAAATCCAGATTTTGATGGAATTTTCACAGTGGGTAACCCCTCTACTTCTAGCTGAAATTCTAGTTTAGGAATGTTCTCCATCTCGCATCAATCTAAGGTATACGAATCAGAGCAGAATGCTTCATCCTAAAACAACCAAAACTGCAACAATCTCTGCAATCTAGATCTCCGGTTCGGTCTCAATCCTCTCTCCCTACACCCTCTCTAATCACTAGCGTACGACCACAAAATTCCTGCAAGAAAGACCAAACTAGGTATCAGACACAAGCAAGTGAAATAAGAAGCACAACATTGGAAAGTCAGGGAGGCAGGTTTTACTGTTCCATTGAGGGACATTGCTGCATCACGTTCTCCCTCGGAAAGATACGAGATAAATGCATAGACCCGGCGTTTCCCATGTCTTAAATCTTGCAACAACCTTACACTAGCCACATTACCAAACCTACCAAAGAGTTGCCTCAAGTCTTCAGGCCTAGCAGCTCTGGAAAGATTCCCAACATACAACTTATGAGGACCTTCATAGTATATAACTCTCTTGGGTGACGAGTTCATTGTCTCAAGATTCCTCCCCCTAGGATTCATCTCAGCAGAAAATCTAACCCGCATTTCGCGCCCGCCAACATCCTTCAGTTGTGAAAAAAGGAATGAAGAACAAAATTTCATATCAAATAGCCAGAACCAGAACATTTTGATCAAATAGATGCAGGGAGCCAGTTTCACACTCACTAACCGTTCTATCCAATGCATCAATTGCATTTTTTGCGGAGTTAGTAGACCCCATCGTCACATATGCACTCCCTCTACTTTCACCACTCCCCTCATTCCGGCAAACCTGCAAAAAGAGCAATCAACAGTAAACAGATTATAACCATTCCTTTCACTGTGATCATTCCATTCCTTCCGACCGCTCTGCATTGCTGACTCAGATTATAACCATGAAAATTGAAAACTTTCTAACAATCGAACTACCTACTTAATAGAAAATTTTGAGCTTTAAGTATGACAATATTTTCATATTAAATTAGCTAATTTGAAAATGAAAAAGCTTGTGTGCAAATATTTAAGAAAAAAAGTGAAAATTTCATGACAAGACTAAACAAGATAAATCAATAAGACGTTGAATATGAAAAAGAAAAGGAAGAAGCTATAAACCTCGGCAGATAGAACGGTTCCGTGAGGTTTGAACATATGAAGTAGCTGTTCGGTGTCACAACTTCTTGGAAGGTTGCACACGTACACTTCTGTTGCCCTTGGCATTTTCCACAGTTCTTCTTCCTCCACATGTTCTCCTCCGTCCACCGCCGTTTCCGCCGAGGCAGTAAAAACCCTAGCCTTAGAGCTGCGGCCCGGAAGAAGACACAAAGAAGAAGAAAAGCCCGCAGAACAGCAAACGAATCGTCTCGGCGCACCTCCAAATGGGGGTTTGGGGTTGTCCTTCAGTAACGAGAAAGGAGTTAAGGCCAGAGATAAAGTAGCATTAGCCGCCATTTTTTGCCTCCAAAAGTCCCACAGTAGTGAGTAATGGGCTAGTGCTCCCCAATAAATTGTCATTGGATCCGGATCCTTGTATTTTTTTTATGACAATAATTTATATTTTATTTTTACCTAAACTTCTCTAAATTTATTTAAATAATAGAGTTTTGTTAATCTCAATTTTTAGAATTAATTTAAATATTCATGAATAAATTTTTTTATAAAGAATATATAATTATTATACTAAAATTATAAAAATATAATAAATATTTTTTAATAAAATTTTACTGTAGCTTAAGTAAAGTCGTAAAAACTCGTCCATTTATGCTAGCGTTTGAGTCGCAACCATGCCTAAATACATCGTGTCATTCTTCGTATATGGCGTGCTTTCTCTGACTCTGATGTTGCTACATATAAATATTTACACTTTTATCAAATTCATAATATAAATCTTTTTTTTTTTTTACCGATTCATTGAAGCATAGAGCACGAGAATTTCACGAAAGTTGTAGCAACACAGAGCAATTTTGATTTAAATTATTACAATTTGATTTAAATTATAACAACAGTAAAGGGTACAACAACTATGACTAATTTTAAACCAGTCTTAAAAAATTAAACACGTAATAAATAAATTTTTTAGTTCATCATATTTTTTTAAATCAGATTAATATTTTAAATTCATCTTTTAAAACAATTTTTTTATTCATCAAATTTTATATTATTTATGAAGATATTATTTTATGTCCTTATTTATTAGACATTTATACCATATTAGTTGACAAAGTTTTTTCATGAGTATATTTTTATAATTAATTTTTTAATAAACCTTAATGTTTATAATTAAGATTAAATATTTAAATAATATTTTTTAAAATATAATTATTATATTTAAACTTTTTTTTAATTTTTTAAAATAATATAACATTATATTTTTATTATTATTAAATATTATTAATATTTATTTTTATAAAGCTTAATTTAAACTTTTATAATTAATTCTGTTTATTAAAAATAATTTAAAAAATAATAATACTTTATAAAAATTTATATAAAATATTATATAATTAATAATTATTACTAAAATCTTTTTAAAATGTACTAATTTAATGCAATGGTGCATTACAATAAATTAGTTTTATTTTAAAAATTGAATTTATGAGTGTATTAAAAATTAGTTATATTTTAAAAATTAGATTTTGAACTAACTTAATGTGAAAGTAGATTTAAAATTAATTTAATGTAAAATATTAGATTTAAAATTAATTTCAATTAAAACCAAGTTTAAAACTATTTTAAAACTAAATTTAAAATTTAAAATAAGTTTTAAACTGATTTTAAAAAAATAATATAAATTAGTTTAAAATCTTTTTGTGTAATTAAATTTTAAACTAATTTTAAATTAGTTTTATGTAAATCCAATCTATGTACAGTTCTAGTTGTGAGAAAAATTCTATGCTTTAAAATCTAAATATATTTTTTGTGATTTTTTTATCATTTTCCTTATCATTTATAACCTTCCCATTTGAATATGGTGTAGCTATTGACTATTCTGGTGCATTTTTGCTTTGCTATTAAAAATAATGCTATTAACTTAGTGCAATGAAGCTCGTATTTCTAGTAAAAAAAAGCATAGAAAATTAATATTAATTTTTCTTTCATTTTAAGTTTTGAATAAAATAAATTTAATTCGATATCTAAGGATTCTTTTGATTAATAAAAATAAGCTCAAAGCAATCCCACAAGACCCATGATTCTTTAGTCTAATCAGATACTGATTTGTAAATAAATAGTTATTGAAATTTTGTGGTAGTTTTTAGAAATAGTGAATTGTAATCATATGTTGTAAATATCTTTTATTGTAGGGAAATTGGTACTATTTTGATCTTATCCTAATTATGATCAATTGTATATATTTAGTGTATCATTGCTTTCATCATATATCGAGAGAGAGAAATATTCCCTATCAGTGTTATATTCTATTCTTCCTTTGTCTTTTATTGTTTTATGGTATCAGAGCTTTGCTTGGCCTTCCCAAATGTCTTCTTCACCTCCCAATAGTCCAAAGAATACTCCAAAGAAAGATGATGATTCTGGTTCTAGTCCAAAGAATACTCATCAAGATCCAACTCTCAATCCTTCCAGTCCTTATTTTATACATCCCAGCGAAGGACCTACCTCTGTTGCTATTGTTCCAGTCCTTGATGAAACAAATTATCATTCCTGGTCCCGTGTCATTCGAATGGCTTTGATATCCAAGAACAAAATGGCTTTTCTGGTAAGCTCCATTCCAATTCCATTTGCAACCGATCCACTTCATTCCGCTTGAGAAAGATGTAATACATTGATTATGTCTTGGCTCTTAAACTCCATTTCTCCTTCCATTACTCAAAGTGTGATTTTCCTCGAGTATGCCACAGACATTTGGGATGATCTCTGTGAGCAATTTTCTCCAGGAGATCTTCTTCGTATAGCTGAACTCCAAGAAAAAATTTACGGGCTATCTCAAAAAAACTGTTATGTCTCTGATTTTTACATGGCTCTAAAGACTCTATGGGAATAGCTTGATAATTACCATCCATTTCCCTCTTGCTCTTGTGAGACTAAGAAGTATCACCAAAAGGATTTCATCATTAGATTTCTCAAAGGACTCGATGAACGATTCTCTGTAGTTCGTTCCCAAATCCTCCTCATGGATTTGCTTCCAGCCATCAATAGGGTATTCTCTATGATAGTGCAGCAAGAACGACAACTTCAAGCTGTACCTCCTCCTTTTGCAGAGCCCAACACCTTTGTCAACGCTGCTGCTCATCCTTACCCAAGGAAAGGTCGTGGCAGTGGTGGCTATTCGTTGAATAAATCTGGCTCCACTAAGCACTGTGCATACTGCCATCGTCCTGGACATATGATTGACGTTTGCTAGGGAAAACATAGCTACCCACCTGGCCATCCAAAATACCCTGGTCGTTCGCAATTCAATAGTCGTGATTCTTCTTTCATGAATAGCGTTGTCGCTGATGACGCGGTGGAAGGGGCCAGCAGTGGTGACCATGTCGTCTCCTCTCAAAACCCTATCACTCTTACTCAGGCTCAATATCAATCTCTCATGGCCTTGATCCAGCCGCAACAACAAATCAAAAACTCCTCAGATGCTATTGGGCCCAACTCAGTCAATCAGTCCAGCAGGGCCAATCTCAGTCAAATAAGCCCAAATCACCAAAAACGTCCTTCTAAGTCAAGTGGTAGCAAATTTGTTTTCTGCACCACACATCCACACACGACACAAAATAATTTTTTCACAATAAATTCACATTCAGTGCCCTGGATCATAGATTCAGGAGCAACTGACCATATTTCTTCATCTTTGCATTATTTTTCTAACTATTTAAAAATAAAACCCATTCAAATTAACTTATCCAATCAAACTATTGTCATGACCCATTTTTCTGGAAGTGTCCATTTTTCTCAAAACTTTGTGATTCATGATGTTCTTTTTGTCCCTGAATTCAGTTTCAATTTATTGTCCATATCTAAATTAATTACTTCCTTTAAATATATTCTAATATTTAATGATTTTGTTGCACTATACAGA
Organism: Abrus precatorius; assembly: GCF_003935025.1. Lineage (NCBI taxonomy): Eukaryota > Viridiplantae > Streptophyta > Magnoliopsida > Fabales > Fabaceae > Abrus > Abrus precatorius. The sequence goes on along the minus strand of NW_020874373.1, from coordinate 7,880,182 downwards.
ACAGGAATACGCTGCAGATGATTGGTTTAGCTAGTCTAAAACAAGGCCTCTATCACCTGGAAATTAATCAACAAGTCAAAGCCCTCAACCCAACCATATCCTCAATCAATAACAGTACTGTCTACACCACCTCATCCTCAAAGCTTTGGCATTATAGATTAGGTCATCTTTCCGAGAATCGTCTCAATATGTTACACGAACAATTTTCTTTTATTCCTACACATATTAATGAAAATTGTGACATTTGTCATTTTGCTAAACAAAGAAAATTATCTTATTGTCCAAGTAATAGTAGAGCTTCTAAAGTTTTTGATTTAATTCACATGGATATTTGAGGGTCATTTTCAATACCTTTTATTCATAGTGAAAAATATTTTCTCATTATAGTGGATGATTATAGTAGATATACTTGGATAGTTTTGCTAAAATCAAAATCTGATGTTAAAATCTATGTCCAACATTTCATTGCCTTAGTGGAAAATTAATTTGATTCAAAAATAAAATGTGTGCATTCTGACAATGGTCCTGAATTTTTTTTTAAAGATTTGTTTTCTTCGAAGGGGATCATCCATCAAACAAGTTGTATTTATACCCCTTAACAAAATGGACGAGTTGAACGTAAACACCAACATATTTTTAACGTTGCTCATGCCCTTATGTTCCAATCTCAAATTCCTCAAAAATACTGGTCTTTCGCTATAAAACACTCGGTTTATCTTATCAATCATGTCCCATCTCTAGTCATTAATAAACAAACACCTTATAAGCTTCTTCACAAGCACAAACCCGATTTTTCAATGCTCAAAGTGTTTGGTTCTTTGTGTTTTGCATCCACATATGGGTCACGACAAAAATTTGATCCTAGATCAAAACAGGGTGTTTTTCTTAAATTTCAAACAGGAACAAAAGGTTACATAATTTTAGATTTTGATATAAAAGAAATATTCATATCTAGAAATATAATGTTTTATGAGACAATTTTTCCTTTTGTTCAGATTAAGAATAATTTCAATAATACATAAGAGTCATTTTCTCTAATGCCAAAGAGCCCTCAAGTAACCGAAGATGGCCCAATAATTGAGCCCAATCAGGAATTTCCTACATTTTACACCACCCAATACTCCTCCACAAACGACACAATCACCAGAAACCCTAACACCAACATCATCTTCTTCATCCTCACCATCACAAACGCATGAGTCCACCGTTGATTCTCCTTCTCTCTCACCACAATCTCAATCTCCCATTATTCAACCACCTGTTACCATTCGTCATTCCACTCGTCCATGCAAACCCAATGTGCGTCTTGCAGATTATATATGCTCTGTTGAGACTCAATCAAACCAATTATCATCAGCGTGTCTCTATCCTATTCAATCTGCCTTGTCCAATATATCTGAGTCTACGCATCACTACATCATGAATCTGTCTTCTGAGATGGAGCCCCGTAGTTATCAAGAGGCAATCTTGCAATAGTGTTGGAAAAAGGACATGAGGGACGAAATTGAGGCTCTGAAACAGAATGATACATGGGTTATTGTTGAAACACCCAAGAATGTGAAGTCAATTGGGTGTAAATGGGTATACAAGATAAAGAGGAAATCATATGGGAGCGTCGAAAGGTACAAAGCCAGGTTAGTTGCGAAGGGGTATTCCCAAATTGAAGGTATCGATTTCTCCGAAACCTTCTCCCCTGTTGTTAAAATGGCCACCATTTGGGTCATCATGGCATTAACATCCATCAATAAATGGAAAATTCAGCAAATGGATGTCAGCAATGCGTTTCTTCATGGGGATCTCGATAAGGAGGTCTTCATGCAAATACCTCCAGGTCTGCACAGTCATAGGTCATCTCAGTGTTGCAAACTGAAGAAGTCTTTATACGGGCTCAAGCAAGTTGATGTGTAAAAATAGAATTACTGGGCAAATATACCCGTTGTCGGAGTAATATTATTAAAATTAAAGTACCAAGTATCGTATCCACAAGGACTGTTATTAAGAAATTTTTCCTTAATTGCGTAATTATTAATAAATATGAAAAATAAACTTTGTTGATGAAATTAGTAAAAGTAAAAGAATAATAATTTAAAAGAAACAGATATTCTTGTGAAAATAAATTATAGAAAATTATAACTAAAGGTATTCAAAGGAAAAAGGCAAGTATCTAGACTGTAAATCCTCCTAAATGTTCAAATAACTGAAATTCTTCTTCAATTACTTAGTTCCAAACCCTTATCGCTGCAGGAAATTCTAAAATAAATCAATACCTTTCTTAAGGATAATAATTCTTAACCCTCAGTTGATCAATCAGAATTTCTTCCTTAATTAATACCCCTAGGTTGCATTAAGTTCATTATGAATTCCATAATTAGGATTAATCCTAATACAGAAAACTCATGTCTTTCTATCTCTAGAAATACATTCAAGTCTTTTTAATTGAGCAATGTTAAATTCATGCAAGAATTTTACTCAAATTTAAACAAGAAAACAAGATAGAAGAAAATTGATACTACTCAATTAAACCTAAGAGAAAGGAACATGAAATAGCATTAGAAGAATTCTAGAAAATTTAGTCAAATAGGATTCATTACGTCTAGATACTCAAAGGAAAGTTAGAACCTAAACATCTTGAAACTAAAATTACAAAAGATATGAATTAAAACGCTTGATCATATCCTCCTGTCGTTTCTGAGTCTTTCGTCTCCAAAAAACTGCGCTCCCAGGTTCAAAACCAGTTCTCCTTTTATAGGAATTGTCCTAAGGTTCTCGCAAAAGTTAAATTTCTGACGCGCGTAAAAGTACACGTCCAAGTACACGGCCATGTACTTTGGCCATGTACTTCTCTATTTTCTAATATGTGTCCTTCAAATCTTTCCTGACAAGTACACGCTCATGTACACGGCCGTGTACATTTCTGGTCTGTGATACTTGGCCTTCAAAATCTTTATATGAAGTACACGCTTATATACACGGGCGTGTATCTGCCCATGTATATCTCTGGCTGAATATTTCCTTGTTCTTTGCATTCCAGTGAGATACACGACCATATACACGGGCGTGTATCTGCCTGTGTATATCTCTGGGTTCTTCTTTCTTCAATTCTCAACATCTTTGATGTTTTTATATCTTTGATCCTTTTTTCCTGAAACATAAATAAAATGAGATTAATTATAATATCTATCAATGAATAACTTAAAAACTCTCAATTATCATAATATATGATTAAGTCTTTAGAGCATTTATCAAATTCTCCCGAACTTGAACTTTTGCTTGTCCCCAAGCAAAGGAATGGATCAATTTTACCCTTGACAACAAAGAATCAAATTCCTGAATTTTTCTTATTGTTATTTTTATTTTATTTTATTTTTAGAGAAGTAATTCTTAAACATCAAATTGTGCTTTCTTTTGCTCTTGACCTCTGTAACTTCAGACAGAACTGAAATAAGGACCTCTCTACCATTAGCTCTTAAAATTTTAATTCAAAACTTTGAATTCTTCCACAAGGTGTTATTTAATTTTCTTTACTTTGAGCCATGATTGGCTAATAGGGTGCATTTTATGCTTCATCCCAATTAGCACAAGGTATTAATGGAAAATTTCACCCCTTGCTTTCCACATCGGTACCTCAAACAATTTCGGGGTTCTAGGATGTGGTATCCGGATATTGCCTGCAATCCACATTCAACTAGTTATGCTTCTATGGCATGCTCTTTTATTTCTGAGCAGAGCCCCAATTTTTCAGATATTAACGATTCTTAAAAAAAAGAAAAATTTTGCATAGATTCAAGGTCCTCAAATCAGAAAAATCTACCGATACTTCAATCGAGAAACAATAAAAAACACAAATATAATATCTAGAATAACTGCATATGAATCTTTATTTTTGTTTTTATTTTTATTTTCAGGAATATCATCTTCTATGCAACAGTAAAATTGACTTAGTATTGCTTAAGAATAAAACAACAATTCAGTTCAAACATCTATAATTATCCACCCCTCATTGTAAGATTTGCATTGTCCTCAATCAAATATAAAAATTAAAGTGCAACTGAAACTTTGCTGAAGAGTAAGTAAATAAGCAAAGAATCTTGGGAAGCAAAACTAATCTGAGATTGACTTGGAAAGGAAACCTGATCAAAATTGATTTATAGGAAAATTTTACTCAGTTCAGAATGACAAGAGGAAAGAACTATCAAAATGATGCAATAAAGAACAGAATTAGTAAAGAGACAAAGGCAATATAAATCCTAAAAATAACATAAGTAAAAGAAAACTCAAAAACTGTTTCTATCCTAAATTTAAGCTAAACTAAATTGCAGCACTAGCATCGCTCGAGTCTTCATCATCTGAACTGAAGAAGTGATCATAAGGGGGTGGAGATGGATGGAGAATCATCGGTGCTGAGATACCAAAGTGATTAAATAGAGCAGCAAAGTTAGCTTCGACTGTGGATTTTAGCCTAGTCAAACGATGAATACAGTCTCGGTGGCTGCTCCTCAAAGACCGTTGGGATGCAATGATATGCTGCAAGTGATAGTGAATGGGTCTGGGAGCTTCGGTAGGTGCAGGGGGACTGTCGACCCTAGGTGGTTGTGAGGGGAGCTCATCAAAAGGGTTGTCTTGGGCAGCAGAGGGGGTATCGGTTACTGGTTCAAAATGCATGGCTCTCATTGTGTCGTGCAGGATAAGGGCCATGTTATTCACTAGTGTTAAACCAGAATCATTGCTCAGAAGTCCTAACCCTTTAGCCAACCGAGTGACATAAGGACCCGCACAAATACTCCCAACCCGATCATCACTGGCTTGAGAGAATAGAAATTTTGCTAAACAAATACCTAGGTGGATTGGTATTTTATCAATCATGCTCCGCAGATATTTTAGGTCCTTTGTACCCACGACCCCGAAACTGTGACCTCTTCTAGTGAGAGTGTGAGCTAACAGGGCATGTATATATCTCCAAGCAGGGTTCCTCAATGTGGAGGCCTTCGAGCGAGCCAAAAGGGGAATATGAGCAAGGTTTCGGTACTCTTTAGTTAGTACAAAATCAGCTGTGTAAAGACCCATTCGGAAGGAGAATTCAGAATAGCTCATCTTGTACATGGTGTTCATCATTCTGAATTGAATGGAATCGTCATAGTCCCAACCCGAAAAATTACGTTCAACAACTAAGGTAGTGAGGAATTCTAAAGTGAGTTCTTTATAAATAGGCTCAATGATAGAAAACAGAACTTCCCAATGTCCTACTCCTGTTAATTTTCTCACGTCATCAACCAAATTGTAATGTTGTAGAACCTTCCAATCAATGTATTTATTCTGGCCCCAAACCCTTGTTTTCAACTTATCGTACCTTGTGAGATGAGCAGGGGCGTTGAATCGAAGCAGCTGGGATGGAGGGGGTTGTGGTGGGCGCTCAGTCTGGGGACAAGGACGTTTCCTCACTTGCTCCTTGCCTCTTCTTGGTGCTCTGGAGGAAGACCCATCAACCATGGTAGTTGCAGAAAAAACTGGGCGTGTAGATGGATGGAGAAGGTTTGCAGAATTCTTTTTCTGCTATGAAGGAAGGAAGGAGAAAGGGAGGGCGTGGGGTTTGAGAGGGTGGAGTTTTCAGAGGAGAAGAAGTATTGAACCAGAAACAGAGGAGGGGAAAGGGGGTACAGTGCGCGGGCTTAAAACAGGGGAGGGAGGATTTTAAAATTGTCGCGCCAGATACACGACCGTGTATCTAGGCGTGTACATTTCGGCCCACTGAATTTTTAAAACAGAACACGATATTGGGCAAATACATGGTTGGATACACGGCCGTGTATATAACCGTGTATATCTCTAGACAAGATAGACTAAATCTACATGGGCATGTATCTTAGGCGTGTAAATCCCTGCCCAACCTTGCCTAAGTACAATAGAAGTACACGGCCGTGTATCTGGCCGTGTACATCTCTGTACAAGATAAATATCTGGAAACAAAAGTACACGGCCATGTACATGGCCGTGTAGTTGACCGTGTATCTCACTGCCTAACTTTTTTTTATTATTTCCTTCAATTAATTTTTTTTTATTATTATTTTCATTATTATTATTATTATGAATAATTGGAAAACAATTGAACCAAACACCAACTAAATTATAGTAAACTAAAACTTCCTAACCTAAACAAATAATTAACCAGATTAAAACAAACTAAACTTACCTAACCTAAACTACTCAGTGTGATTCAGCATTCAACATGGAGGAGTCTGAACTCCTCATTCTCAAATGTTTGAATTTGACCTCCTTGGTACAGTTTTAGCCTGTGTCCATTTACCTTAAAGTTTTCCTTCTCTTGATGTGTTAATTCTACTGTACCATAAGGAAAGACTTCATGCACCATAAACGGCCCAGACCAACGGGATTTGAGTTTACCTGGGAATAATTTGAGGCGAGAATTGTATAACAGTACTAAATCACCCTTTTTGAATTGTTTACCTCCCTTGATTTTCCTATCATGATATACTTTCGTCCTCTCCTTGTAGATCCTGGAGTTTTCGTAGGCCTCCATGCGCCACTCTTCTAGCTCATTCAATTGCATCAATCACTGGTTTCCTACATAATCAAGATCCATATTCAAAGATTTAATTGCCCAAAATGCCTTATGTTCTAATTCCACTGGGAGACGACAGGCTTTTCCAAATACAAGTCTGTATGATGTAGTTCCTATGGGAGTTTTAAAAGCTGTCCTGATAGCCCATAAGGCATCATCTAATCTGTCAGCCCAGTCTTTCCTATTCCTTTCTACTGTCTTTTCTAATACTCTTTTTAACTCCCTATTAGCTACCTCAACTTGGTCACTCGTTTGAGGATGATATGGGATAGCAATTCTATGGGTGACTCCATATTTATTCAAAACTTTTTCTAGTTGCGTATTGCAGAAATGTGTACCCCTATCACTTATTAAAGCTCTTGGTGTACCAAATCGTGAAAATAGCTTTTTGAGGAACCTAGTGACTACTCTTGCATCATTAGTAGGTAATGCTTGTGCCTCTACCCATTTTGACAAATAATCAATAGCCACTAAAAATATTTATTCCCTTTTGAACTAGGAAAGGGTCCCATAAAATCTATCCCCCAAACATCAAAAATTTCACACGTTAAGATGTAATTTTGAGACATTTCATTCCTTTTGAGAGATATTACCTGACCTCTGGCAATTATCGCACAACTCAACATACCTGTGAGCATCTTTAAAGATAGAGGGCCAGTAAAATCCAGAATCTAGCACCTTTTTAGCTGTCCTAGTCCCAGAATGATGTCCTCCAGCAGGGCCAGTGTGACAGTGTCCTAAAATTTTCCATCCTTCGGAGTGTGGCACACATCTTCTAATAACCTGGTCTGCACAAATTCGAAACAAATATGGGTCCTCCCAAAAGTAGTATTTTAAGTCACAAAAGAATTTCTTCTTTTGTTGACTTGAAAATTCTTGTGGTAGAACCTTAGCAACCAAATAATTAGCAAAATCTGCAAACCATGGTAAAGAAAAATCGGAAGCAGTTACCACATTGTACAGATGTTCTTCTGGAAACTTGTCATTTATGCTTCCTTCTTCCAATTTCACTATGCTGGGATTCTCTAACCTTGACAAGTGATCAACAGCTAAATTCTCTTAACCCTTTTTATCCTTGATTTCCAAGTCGAATTCCTGTAGTAACAAGACCCATCTCATTAGTCTCGGCTTTGCATCACTTTTATTTAGCAAATAACGCAATGCAGAATGATCTGTATATACTATCACTTTAGACAGAATTAAATATTGGCAAAATTTATCAAACGCAAACACCACAGTTAATAATTCTTTCTCTATCGTAGTGTAATTCTCTTGGGAACTTGTTAGGGTCTTGCTAGCATAATAAATGGGTTGAAAATGCTTGTCTTTTCTCTGGCCAAGCACAGCTCCCACAGCATAGTCGCTTGCATCGCATATTAATTCGAATGGATAATTCCAATCCAGACCGCATAAGATAGGGGCTTGGGTCAGCTTTACCTTTAGTAGCTCAAAAGCACTTAAGCACTCCTCATCAAAATTAAAGGAGTTCTCCTTTTCTAAGAGCTTGGTCAGAGGTTTGGTGATTTTTGAGAAGTCCTTGATAAACCTCCTGTAGAAGCCTACGTGGCCTAAGAAGCTCCGAATTGCTTTGATAGATGTAGGGGGTGGTAGCTTTGATTATGTCAATTTTTGCTTTATCGACCTCACTTCCCTTGCAGGAGATTTTATGATCAACTACAATGCCCTCTTGTACCATAAAATAACATTTTTCTCAATTAAGCACCAAATTAGTTTCTTCACATCTTTGAAGCACCCTTGACAAATTCTGTAGGCAATGGGAGAATGAATCACCGAAGACTGAAAAGTCGTCCATGAATATCTCCATGATATCCTCTACCATCTCGTCGAATATAGCCATCATACACCGTTGAAAAGTTGCCGGTGCATTACATAATCCGAATGGCATCTGGCGATAAGCAAATGTTCCGTATGGGCATGTGAAAGTATGTTCCGTATGGGCATGTGAAAGTAGTTTTCTCTTGATCTTCTGGTGCTATTGGAATTTGAAAATATCCAGAAAGGCCATCCAGGAAGCAATAAAACATATGGCCTGAGAGACGCTCGAGCATCTAGTCAATGAATGGGAGAGGAAAGTGGTCTTTCCTTGTCGCGTCATTCAGCTTCTAGTAATCAATACAAACCCTCCATCCAGTGACAGTTCTAGTAGGGACCAACTCATTCTTCTTATTAGGAACTACAGTCATTCCCGCTTTCTTTGGAACGACTTGCACCGGGCTCACCCACAGACTATCCGAGATGGGATAGATCATTTCGGCATCCAGTAGCTTGATCACTTCCGCTTTCACCACTTCTTTCATGTTTGGGTTTAGTCTTCTTTGTGGTTGCACTACCGCCTTAAAGTCAGACTCCATCAAAATTTTGTGAGTGCAAAAAGAAGGACTAATCCCTCTAATGTCAGAGATTCTCCATGCTATTACTTTCTTGTGCTCTCGAAGCACATTCAATAGCTGGCCTTTTTGTTCTTGTATTAGTTTTGAAGCGATGATGACGGGTAACTTGCAACCGTCTTCCAAGAAAGCATACTCCAGATGTTCAGGTAGAACTTTCAGTTCTACTTCTGGTGGTTTGTCAGTGGCTGGGATGGGCTGCTCCTCTGAATTTTGTTCCAGAGCTTCAAAGTTCCTCTTTCTCAATAATGATTTAGTGGCTTCCAGATGATAGCACTGTTCTTGAGTTAGCAGGCCCATATTATCTGTTCCTTCTTCATGCATCAAGCTTCTTTCCAACGGGTCTGAGATCAAGAATTCTTATGTAAAATCAGAAACAAGATTATCAATTACATTAATAAAGAAACATGAATCATCTTGTTTCAGGGATTTTTTCATTATTTCAGGAATTTTGAAAGTTACTTCTTCGCCTCCAACTCTCAAAATTAACTTTTCATCACTCACATCAATTATGGCTTTTGCAGTAGCTAAAAATGGACGACCTAAGATTAAGGGGACCTCAGTGTCCTCATCCATATCAAGAATCACAAAATCGACGGGAAAAATAAATTTGTCCACTTTTACAAGCACATCCTCAATGATACCCCTAGGATATTTAATTGACCTATCAGCTAGTTGAATACTCATCCTAGTTGGCCTAGGTTCCCTTAAACCCAATTTCTTAAAAACAAAATATGGCATCAAATTAATGCTAGCACCTAAATCAGCTAAAACCTATCAACTATCAATCTACCAATGAGACAAGGAAGAGTAAAACTCCCTGGATCCTTCAATTTTTCGGGCATCTTATTTTGTAGAATTCCTGAGCATTCTTCATTCAGAGTTACTGTGGCCAACTCCTCCAATTTCTTCTTGTTGGACAGTAGATCCTTCAAAAATTTGGCATACTTGGGCATTTGTGCCAAGGCATCAACAAACGGTAAATTTATATGAAGCTAACGAAATAAGGAAAGAAATTTACCAAACTGTTCATCATCCCTATCCTTCTTCAATCTTGCTGGGTAGGGGAGTGGAGGTATGAATTCTTTCACTGTAGGGAGCTTTTCTACAGTCTCCTCTTGAACTTTACCCTTCTCTTCAATTGTAGCTTTTTCTGCATCTTGCTTTCCCCTTTCTTGCAATGTTTTGCCACTCCTTAATGTTATTGCCTTCACCTACTTCTTAGGATTTGTTTCAGTATTGCTAGGTAGGCTCCCTTGGGGTCTTTCTGAGAGGAGTCTAGAGATTTGACCCAACTGATTTTCCAGATTATGGATTGATGCTTGTTGATTTCTTAGTGCTGTCTCGGTGGATAGAAACCGAGATTCTGAGGTTTGAATGAATTTAGTCATCAGCTCCTCAAGGTTTGACTTTTTTTCAGTTGGGAGTGGTGGTTAATGTGGAGCTTGTTGAAACCCTGAGGGTGTGTTGTTCCGCATTGGTTGTTGATTATTGTTCCACGGTGGGTTTGCATAGTTCCTCCAGCCCGGATTATTCATGCCATTATAATTTTGGTACGGTGGTCTGTTTCCTATCACATTGGCATGTTCTTCCTGAGTAGCTCGACATTCATTATTAGGGTGGCCTCCTCCACAAACATCACATCTCATCACTGGAGCAACTAGATGGTTAACAGATAAACCATCAATCTTCTTCCCTAAGGCTTCAACTTGTATTGCCAAGGATGTCACTACATCAAGACTATAGATCCCCGCCGATTTTGCAGGTTTGGATCGAGTGGAGCTCCACTGATAGCTATTCATTGCCATTTCTTCAAACAGTTCTTGTGCAGCCCTTGGTGTCTTGCTATTCAAAGTGCCCTCAACTGCAGCATCTATCATTTGTCTTGTGGCTGGGTTTAATCCATTGTAGAAGGTTTGCACTTGAAGCCAGTCCGGAATCCCATGATGTGGGCATTTCTGCAACAATTCTTTGAACCTCTTCCACGTATCGTATAATGTCTCTGTCTCTAACTGGTAGAAGGAAGAGATATCATTCCTCATCTTGGCAGTTTTAGCGGGAGGAAAATATTTCGCCAAGAATTTTTCTGCCATAGTCTCCCATGAAGTGATAGATCCTCGCGGGAGAGAGTTCAACCATTGCTTTGCTCTGCTCCTGAGAGAAAATGGGAATAGCCTCAAGCGGATTGCATCATCAGTAGCTCCATTAATCTTGAAAGTATCACAGATCTCCAGAAAATTAGCGATATGAGCGTTTGGGTCTTCATCTTGCAACCCATCAAATTGAATAAACTGCTGAACCATCTGAATAACATTGGGCTTTATTTCAAAATTTCCTTGCACATCCAGACGGACAATGCTAGACTCTATCCCCGTTAATGATGGACGAGCATAATCGGACATGGTCCTTGGTTGATCTTCATTGTTTGCCATTCCTTCCATGTGGGTTTGTGTGTTTTCCCTCTGTACTAGTAGTCGCCTCTCTTTCTGAATTTTTTGCAAAGTTCTTTCGATCTCTGGGTCAAATTCAAATAGTTTTTCAGACAGTGCAGTAGAACGAGTTTTGATCATACACTAGAAAAATCAGCTCCTAAAAAGAATGAAAGCAAAATAGTTAAGTTAATTCAAGACTAAAGAAATACATAAAATTAGTAAATACGTAATAAAGGGAATCCTAATTAAACAGTCCCCGGCAACGGCGCCAAAAACTTGATGTGTAAAAATTGAATTACTGGACAAGTATACCCGTTGTCGGAGTAATATTATTAAAATTAAAGTACAAAGTGTCGTATCCACAGGGACTGTTATTAAGAAATTTTTCTTTAATTGCGTAATTGTTAATAAATATGAAAAATAAACTTTGTTGATGAAATTGGTAAAAGTAAAAGAATAATAATTTAAAAGAAACAAATATTCTTGTGAAAATAAATTATAGAAAATTATAACTAAAGGTATTCAAAGGAAAAAAGGCAAGTATCTAGACTGTAAATCCTCCTAAATATCCAAATAACTGAAATTCTTCTTCAACTACTTAGTTCTAAACCCTTATCGCTGCAGGAAATTATAAATTAAATCAATACCTTTCTCAAGGATAATAATTCCTAACCCTCAGTTGATCAATCAGAATTTCTTCCTTAATTAATACCCCTAGGTTGCATTAAGTTCATTATGAATTCCATAATTAGGATTAATCCTAATACAGAAAACTCATGTCTTTCTATCTCTAGAAATACATTCAAGTCTTTTTAATTAAGCAATGTTAAATTCATGCAAGAATTTTACTCAAATTCAAACAAGAAAACAAGATAGAAGAAAATTGATACTACTCAATTAAACCTAAGAGAAAGGAACATGAAATAGCATTAGAAGAATTCTAGAAAATTTAGTCAATTAGGATTCATTACGTCTAGATACTCAAAGGAAAGTTAGAACCTAAACATCCTGAAACTAAAATTACAAAAGATATGAATTAAAACGCTTAATCCTATCCTCCTGCCGTCTCTGAGTCTTTTGTCTCCAAAAAACTGCGTTCCCAGGTTTAAGACCAGTTCTCCTTTTATAGGAATTGTCCTAGGATTCTCGCAAAAGTTAAATTTCTGACGCGCGTAAAAGTACACGCCCAAGTACATGGCCATGTACTTTGGCCGTGTACTTCTTTGTTTTCTAATAGGCGTCCTTCAAATCTTTCCTGACATGTACTCGCTCATGTACACGGCCGTGTACATTTCTGGTCTGTGATACTTGGCCTTCAAAATCTTTATATGATGTACACGCTTGTATACATGGTCATGCACCTTGACCGTGTATATCTCTGGCCTAAATGATGCATTCCTTAACAACACCAATGATGTACACGCTCATATACACGGGCGTGTATCTGCCCATGTATATCTCTGGCTGAATATTTCCTTGTTCTTTGCATTCCAGTGAGATACACAACCATATACATGGGCGTGTATCTGCCCGTGTATATCTCTGGGTTTTTCTTTCTTCAATTCTCGACATCTTTGAGGTTTCATATCCTTGATCCTTTTTCCTGAAACATAAATAAAATGAGATTAATTATAATATCAATCAATGAATAGCTTAAAAACTCTCAATTATCATAATATAGGATTAAGTCTTTAGAGTATTTATCACAAGTCAGCAGCAAATGGTATGAGAAACTCTCTAAACTATTAATTTTTTCTAGTTTTAAACAAGCTCATGCAGACCACAGTTTGTTTGTGAAACACAATAGTGGTAAGTTTACAACATTATTGATCTATGTGGATGACATAGTAATTACCAGAAACTCAAATTCTGAAATAGGCCAAATTAAACATATTCTTCATTCCAATTTTCGTGTGAGAGATTTAGGAAAGTTTAAATATTTTCTTGGTCTGGAAGTGAATCATTCTGATGAGGGAATTTATGTTTCATAACAAAAGTATTGTCTTGAATTACTTGTTGATTCTGGAATGCTGGGGTGTAAGCCAAGTACTACACCTATGGATAGCTCATTAAGACTTCGTCAAGAAGATTATAGCGCATTACTTGATGATTCGATGCAGTACAGACAACTTGTTGGTCGTTTAATTTATCTCACCACAACAAGGCAAAATATAGCATTTGCAACTCAACAACTTAGCCAATTCATGACTTGTCCAACAAAGTCACATCTTGGTGCTGCTAGAAGAGTTTTAAGATATCTTAAGAGTTGCCTGAACAAAGGTCTTTTATTCAAAAGAGATTCATTACTCCATCTCATTGGTTTTAGTGATGCCGATTGGGCAACTTGTGTTGACACTAGACGCTCGATTACATGATACTATTTCTTCCTTGGGAATTCCTTGGTATCATGAAAAGTCAAGAAACAAAGCACAATGTCTCGATCATCCTCGGAAGCAGAGTATAGAGCTCTAGCCACTAGCACTTGTGAGTTGCAATGACTGTCATATTTGCTCACTAATTTACAAGTTAATTGCTTCAAGTCTGCAGTATTATATTGTGATAATCAAAGTGCTCTCCATATCGCTGCAAACCCAGTTTTTCATGAACGCACAAAGCACTTGGAAATCGACTGTCACATTGTCTGTGAGAAGCTTCAAGCCGGTTTGATGAAGCTGCTTCTTATCCTTTCTTGTCATCAACTTGCGGACATGTTCACTAAAGCTTTGCCTCCTCAATCTTTTTGCTCTAATGTATCCAAGCTGGAATTAGTAGAATACTACCCACCTCCAGCTTGTGGGGGGTTAACAGAAATAAGCCCAAAGCAATTTTACAGGACCCATGATTCCTTGGCCCAATCAGATGTTGATTTGTAAATAAATAGCTATTAAAATTCTATGGTAGTTTTTAGAAATAGTGAGTTGTAATTATAGGTTATAAATATTCTTTATTGTAGAGAAATTAGTACTATTTTGATCCTATCCTAATTATGATCAATTGTATATATATAGTGTATCATTGTTTTCATCATATATTGAGAGAGAGAATTATTCTCTATCAGTATTATATTATGTTACTCCTCTGTTTTTTATCGTTTTATTAATCTTTATAATAGAACTAAACAAAAGTTTAATGCAGTAAGTTTTCTCATCTATTAACTACATGAACATAAATAATACGCATACACATTACTCAGTTACTATCAATACAGTGATTTTTTTCACTAAACTCAGTTATTGTTATCTCGATTGTGATAGAATAATATGATGAACCAAAATTCACAAACTAAGCTCTCAAGCCTTTTGCATGTATAATGAGGTTTTGAATCAACTACACCTCTCTTTCGGTTCCCAATTTTGTCATGAGCCCGTGTTACCCTTTGTATTCATCGTGACAAGGACGATATACAATGCACTACAACTTTTTAGGAGATATAATATTCAAAGTCATGTCCTTGAGACTTCACCAACTATAAAAATACCCTTAAGTGCTTCAGTCTTTTATTAACTTGTTGATTGGGAGTTAATGACAGTAACAAAGAAGGACTAAAAATGTTCTAATAAATCTGATTTTGAAACAAAAGAAAAAACGTTTATCTTCTAATGGAAAAGAACAACAAAGAAGAAAAAAATATTATATTTTCATGGAACATAACATTTTTAGCTCATGTGAAGATGATTTAAAACTTTGTTTCTATCTCTGCACTGGACTGCAAGCTTTTGACAGCATTATTCATTATACCTTTAGATAGTACAAAATTTGGTACAGCTGCATGCCACACAAATAGTAAGAACTCATGAACAAATAATCATACTAAATGGCAGACTGTGGACACTAAATGTTGATGATGAACAAACATGTTCCTTTCGATAATGATTAAGTCATAAGAAAAAGTATAACAATTTATCATAGACTCTATATAACAATAATAATTGAATTATAATTCTCAAAATCTGGCTCCTTGAGACTGTCATGAGATCCACAAGTGAGAATAAGATGGTATTTATATCATTTTCATGTGAATCAAGATGTATTTAAAAGATTAATTTATGTGATAAATGACATAGAACTAATAATATAATTTTATTGTGTAAAGTTTTTTTCTTTTTATCTGATAAATGACTATTAAAGACTTAAACGTTATTTCGGATTTTTTTTTACTAATCTTTTAACAATATTTATTTTCAAATTTTATAATTTTGTATAACAAAATAGAAAAAAAAAAAAAAAAAGTGTGTATTCATAATAAGCGATTTAAACACATCGTAAATTTCTTAGATGATTAACATATTTTTATTGTAATATAAATTTTATAAATTTTATTTTAAATCTCATTTTGCAAATTTAAAAAATAATTAATTTTTTTATTTTAATTTATTTTTTATAATTAATAATAGATTTATTGTGATAAGGCTAGTAAATTATGTTATTAAAAAAATTAGTAATTTGACTTATTTTTATTTTAATTATCATGATTTTTAAACTAATAATTTTTTTATAATAATTATATGTTATGAAAATTAATAAATTTGAGAGTCAATTGTTAATCACTATTAAAATATATTTACTTAAATTTATGTTTAATCATGATCAATTGTATTTTATAATTTTTAATATAAAGTAAACAAAAATTAAAAATCCTAATAATAATAATAACAATAATATACTCTTCAGACAAAGTTTTTAAAAATTATAATAAATGGGTATCTAATATTTTAAAATTATATGATTTTATTTAAAAATATATAATTTATTTTTTTTTGGAATAAGAGTGAAGCTAAAATTGAAAAAATTAATTTTAATTTACGTACTTATTTCTTGCAAGATTCACAATAATACTTTTTATATATAATAAAGTTATATACTATGTTTATTATCATTTTTTTATTGATGTAAGATTTTATTTTAAAATATGTATATAATTTGTACATGAGTAAATTATTCAATTTATTTATAAGATGAACTTAAGTTTATTATTTGATCGTAATATGACTTACTAGTTGAAAAACAAAAGCTCGAAAACATCTATTTTATGCAATGCTTGGCTGCTTGCCGTGTAATTTAGGGTATCAAATGAAATTATCTAAAAACAATGGAGTGTAAATAAAACGTCGGTTTCTTCATCATCTTCTTCTTGGTATCGTTTTTGCTCATTTCAGATCTGATCTGAACGTCAATCTGAATGTGATGGTGTGAGAAGAAATGGGGACAATTACTCAGGCGAATGGGACAGGAGCGGATCAAGAAAACGGCAGTGTATCGTCGTCAATAGATTTCGGGACGGCGGAGGCGGTGGAGTACGTGCGTTCTCTGACGGACGTTGGGGCGATGACGCGTCTGCTTCACGAGTGCATAGCTCACCAGAGAGCACTTGACGATGAACTCGACGACCTCTTGTCCCAGCGAAGCGACCTCGACCGCCACCTCCTCCAACTCCAGCGCTCCTCGGAGGTTCTCGACATCGTCAACTCCGACTCCGACTACATGCTCGCCAACGTCACCTCCACTTGCCACCTCGCCGACCAGGTCAGCCGCAAGGTCCGCGAGCTAGACCTTGCTCAGTCGCGCGTCCGCTCCACGCTCCTCCGCATTGACGCCATCGTTGACCGCGCCAATTCCCTGGAAGGCGTGCACCGAGCCCTCGACGCCGAGGACTACGAATCCGCCGCGCGCTATGTCCAGACCTTCCTCCAGATCGACGCGCAGTACAAGGATTCTGGTTCCGATCAGGTTCAGAGGGACCGCTTGTTGGCCGCGAAGAAGCAACTCGAAGGGATCGTGAGGAAGAAGCTCTCCGCAGCCATGGATCAGCGCGAGCACCCCGCCATTCTCAGGTTCATTCGCCTGTTCACTCCCCTGGGTCTCGAGGAAGAGGGTTTGCAGGTTTACGTTGGGTACCTGAAGAAGGTTATTGGGATGAGATCGAGGATGGAGTTTGAGCAATTGGTGGAGTTGATGGATCAGCGGAATGTCAATTTTGTTGGCTGTTTGACCAATTTGTTTAAGGACATTGTGTTGGCCATTGAGGAGAACAGTGAGATCTTGAGTGGTCTTTGTGGCGAGGATGGAATTGTGTATGCCATTTGTGAGCTTCAAGAGGAGTGTGATTCTCGCGGTTCTGTCATCTTGAACAAGTATATGGAGTATAGGAAGTTGGGTAAGTTGTCTTCTGAGATTAATGCACACAACAACAATTTGCTTGCTGTTGGAGCAGGTCCTGAGGGTCCTGACCCGCGAGAGGTTGAGTTGTATTTGGAGGAGATTCTCTCCCTTATGCAGCTGGGTGAGGATTATACTGACTTCATGATTTCCAAGATCAAAGGGCTCACTTCTGTTGACCCCGAATTGCTCCCTCGCGCCACCAAGGCATTCCGGAGTGGCAGTTTCAGCAAGGTTGCTCAGGATTTGACAGGCTTTTATGTCATTTTGGAGGGTTTCTTCATGGTGGAGAATGTTAGGAAGGCGATAAGGATTGATGAACAGGTGCCTGACAGCCTCACCACTTCTATGGTGGATGATGTGTTCTATGTCTTGCAGAGCTGCTTGCGGAGGGCTATATCCACTTCCAATATTAGTTCTGTTGTCGCGGTTTTGAGTGGGGCTAGTAGCTTGCTGAGCAATGAATATCATGAAGCCTTGCAGCACAAGATACGAGAACCTAACCTTGGTGCAAAGTTGTTCTTTGGCGGTGTTGGCGTGCACAAGACGGGGACAGAAATTGCAACAGCTTTGAATAATATGGATGTTAGCAGTGAGTATGTCCTGAAGCTGAAACATGAAATTGAAGAACATTGTGCTGAGGTGGGTGGCATATGATTTTAGTACCTTACAATTATACTGCATGCACAATGAAATTCATTAAAGTAGTGTGTTTGGTCCACCATTGCATTTGGTGTTCCATTATAAGAGAATTTGAGATTCCTAGTATAGGAATTAATCATAAAAGAATTTGATTCTTTAATAAAAATCATTATGACAACCGATGGGGCTATTTTTTTTGGCATAACCAGGTGCATGGAATTTCTTTATCATTTCATTTGCACGGGATGTAGTTCTAAAATTGTAGTGACATGGATTAGAGTTTTACATGATATGCATAAATAAGTCTTGGATAAATAAAGATAGAAGTGTAGAACAAAACAATTTCAAGATTCACATTCTGGCTACTTCAGAATCACAGATCGAGGTTGTCAATGTCTCCTGAATGTTGTGATAAATCCACGGCTAAACTTGTTACAGTCCTTGGCTGATATTGTTTTGAAAATATG
The DNA here is from genome assembly GCF_003935025.1 of Abrus precatorius. Classification (NCBI taxonomy): domain Eukaryota; kingdom Viridiplantae; phylum Streptophyta; class Magnoliopsida; order Fabales; family Fabaceae; genus Abrus; species Abrus precatorius. The sequence continues at coordinate 7,861,500 of NW_020874373.1, read as the reverse complement.
AAGATGATTGATTAGAGGAATATACTCCCAAGTATGCTTTAGAAATCGTAGTAATGTGGTATTGAAATTTCACTTTATGAACCATGTACTTACATGATTCTTTCAAAAGGTCAATTTTAATAATCCTGGTGATGACCCCAGAGAAAAGTCTGATTTATCTCATCATAAAATCTATATAGTTCCATGAATCCATATAGCAACTGTGTTTCTTTGGTACTTATAGAGATTGATGTAATCTTGGAAGTTTTGATTGGATTGGGAAGGATTCTTTTTCTTGCACTGTGGGTGCTTCTTCAGTGTTGCAATTTTGCTAATTGACTATGAACATATTTGTCCTTAGCTTCACAAACTGCACCTCCTTGACTTTTAAGAATGTAGCTGGAACAGAGTTAAGAGCTTATGAAGTGTTACTCAATTACATAGCTCTTTGTTGGTTTGTCGTGTGTGGATGTGAAAACTATATAGGTCATGTTTTTATTTATGGCACTTTACCCTGCCTCTGTGTGTGTGTGTGTGTGTATATATATATAATTTGGAAATTGCAGAAGTAACTGAATGAATTACTTTACAGGTGTTTCCTGCGCCAGGTGATCGGGAAAAGGTAAAATCTTGTTTGACTGAGTTGGCAGATAGCAGCAATGCTTTCAAGCAAGCTTTGAATGCTGGCATAGAACAACTTGTGGCAACCATAACACCAAGAATACGACCAGTATTAGACAGTGTAGGAACAATCAGCTATGAGCTTTCAGAGGCTGAGTATGCAGATAATGAGGTAAATGATCCATGGGTTCAAAGACTTCTCCACGCTGTTGAGACAAATGTGGCATGGCTGCAGCCACTAATGACTGCTAACAATTACGACACATTTGTTCATTTGATTATTGACTTCATTGTGAAGAGGCTAGAAGTGATTATGATGCAAAAAAGATTTAGTCAGCTTGGTGGGCTTCAGCTTGACAGAGATGCTAGAGCTTTGGTAAGCCATTTCAGCATCATGACACAGAGAACTGTTAGAGACAAGTTTGCACGTCTTACTCAAATGGCAACGATTTTAAATTTAGAAAAGGTGTCTGAGATTCTAGATTTCTGGGGTGAGAACTCTGGACCTATGACCTGGAGATTAACTCCAGCAGAGGTTAGGCGGGTATTGGGTTTGCGAGTTGATTTTAAACCAGAAGCAATAGCTGCTCTGAAGTTGTAATATCCGTCTACCAACATTCTTTTGATCTTTCTATTTTTTTTCTTTTTAATTTTCATTGGATAAGTATTACAGCTTCACCCGTCTTGTTAGTAGTTTTGGTGTTACTATTGTGGTTTTTGGATTACTAGCTTCAAAAACGAAAGAATACACAGCTCTATTCAGATTTGCTACCTAGGACAGACAATGGTTATATACAGAGCATCTTGTGTGAAACGGTCATTGTTCTTCGTTACCCGCTTTCCAATTTTGAATTTTTTATTTTTTATTTTGTGTAAACCATTTTGAGTCTGAGTTCATGTTCCAAATCAATGAAGGTCGATGTTTGGTGAGGTTCTTTCAGTGTTTTTACTTCCAAACTGTCATGCATTCTTATTTAAAACAATAGTGCTGGCAACGCCGAAAGGATCAACTTCTGATATTTTCTGCAAGCATATCCGGGATTTCGCTTATATTATGCCTAGTGCCACCATTAGGATTCAAGAAGGGTTTTGCCTCATGAATGCCCTGCATGGGTTAAAGGAGAAAATATACACTATTGGGTTACTTATTTAAATATCCATTTCATGATGCATATTTAAAAACGCACAATAGAAATAAATTTTAATAAAAAAATATTAGATATTACAAAATGTAATATATTAATAAACATCATATGCTTTAATTTTTAATTAATATTTACAATTTATTAAATTCTTAAATACACATAAAAAAAATTGTTTAAATACTTTTACGACTGAGTTGGTGCACAAACTTTTAATTACACGCTGATACATATGAATTTAATTAATCCCGCTTGAAAATTATTCTTTTATATGAAATATAACACAGCAATTTGTAAGAAAACGATACTTTGCTTTGCAAGCATTAAAAATAAATTCAGTTATTTGGAAGGAATTTATCACGAGCAAATCTACGGAATCCTCTACGCAATTCTAATTTGTCGATTATATAAGGATATCTATGCTGGTTGAGATTGGTGTAGTTTGCAAGGGTGTTATAAGAAATGCAGTGAAGAATTACTAATTATCATGCCATAGTGTTGGAATTCCCAAGATCCCTCGTCTGAAAAATATTAGGGAAGTCCACTACAACATGGATGGTTATCATATTTGCAAAAACTCGAGCAAAAAGCAGGATTAAATTTTACAGTCAATATAGGCTATAAAATGAAATCTGTAAAAACAAGGCAATCAACTTTTGGGGATTGCACTGTTGACACTAGTTCTATGAAAAATGATAAATATAAGAGAAGGAAAAACAAAAACAACCTATAGAACAAATCCTCTAGTAACTATATGAATGAGAGTCAGACTTAAGATTAGACATGAGCAGTGCCTTGAGTGAATTTTGGGTCCTCACATCTGTACCTGCCATCAGGTCCAATTCCAAAACCCTTTGGATCGGCAAAGACATTCTCCAGAAGCTGGCTGCGGGGTGGAAGAGGACTTTCATCTGCAAACTCAACAGAGTCCTCAACAACCTCATCAATCTTCTTCTCTATGGTTTTCAATTCCTGTTCAGTGGCTAGTTTGTTCTCAATCATGTATTTCTTCAGTGCAGAGATGGGATCCCTACCAGCATAGTGTGCTTTCTCAGCTGCCAAAGAAGAAACAGATGATGATGAATAATTTTTATGGATTTGGCAGACATAAATAGAAGATGCAAAGAAAACTATTGCAAGATGTGACTCATTTGATCATGGCATAGACATCTGCTGTCTTGTTGAAATTAGGAGCGCAGTTGTAGCAATCACAATACTATTGCTGTGAGAATAACACAGTTAAACATAAATAGGAAACAGATATTTATAGACTTTGCAGGCATCTTAAAAGGTAAACTACGCTAGATATACTAAGTAATTAAGCAACTAAAACCTTCAAAACATAATTTGAATTAGGTCAACATAGTTAAAGTAATTAAATTCACATCCATATTGTTAACACATTGACAGGCAGAAAAATACCAGGCCAAAACGTCTGACATCAGACAATCAGAAAAATCAAAAACATTAAAAACCTTAATGAAAAAATTGATAAATGTTAATCAAGCCATTGGCTTTTATCCTCATTTCCATATTTCAGCAGGGATGTTGGTCAGGCACCATGATGGTTTGCACTTACTGTCAAAATGCTGAAAAAAGTTACTTTTGAGAAAAAATAATAATAAAGTGAAGAATTCAGTTTAGATCAACACGTCGCATAGTGAAAGGGAGCCAATTCCCAACCAATTTTTCTTGAATCATTTCAAATTTAAGGATACTAGCTCAAGCCTAAGAGATTCATAGTTTATGCAAGAGAAATATTTCTTTACTGTTTAAAACTTGATTATCTCTATCCAGTTGGCATGATTCCAATATCAAATTACAAAGTGTTACATCTTTACACCATTAACAAGCTTAGAGTGCATGACTTCAAGTTCAATGTCAATGATCCAAATCCATGATCTTATTCTTAATGTTAAACATTGTCAACATCTAACATCCAGAGAAAGTGCTCTAAATTAAATTTCTAGGAAGTTAAAGCATGGTAAGCTACACAGCAGAATTATCGAATGAGGATCATGTATAGTACCACTGAAGATACCATCAGAAATTCAAAGGAACATTAAAATAATTTACTTCAAAATTAACAGTACAGTTGAAGTAAATTCTAGGTTAAGAAAGCTAATGTAGATGCTCACCAGGGTCACGAAGCTCATCGGGATCAGCCAATGAATGTCCTCTGAATCTATAGGTCTCACATTCTACTAAAGTTGGTCCCTCTCCTCGTCTGGCTCTTTCAATGGCTTCCTTTGCCACCTCTCTGACCTTCAAAACATCCATCCCATCAACATGAACCCCCGGCATTCCAAATGCAGGCCCTTTCTTCCATATCTGAGGATCTGAAGTTGCCCTGAGATGTGACATGCCAATAGCCCACAAATTATTTTCCACCACAAACACAATTGGCAATTTCCACAAAGCTGCCATATTTAGGCATTCAAAGAACTGTCCATTGTTACATGTTCCATCTCCGAAAAATGCCAATGTTACGTAATCAGCACCTGCCTCTTTCAACACCTCCCTTTTATACTTGCTGGAAAATGCTGCTCCAGTGGCCACAGGGATCCCTTCAGCAATGAAAGCAAACCCACCAATCAAATTATGCTCCTTTGAGAACATATGCATGGATCCACCTTGACCTCTGCAGCATCCTGTGGCCTTCCCAAAGAGCTCACTCATTACAGCACGCGCAGGAACCCCCTTACTCAGTGCATGAACATGGTCCCGGTAGGTGCTCACTACAGAGTCTTCTTTCTTGAGAAGCTTGATGAACCCAGTTGACACAGCTTCTTGGCCATTGTACAAGTGAACAAAACCAAACATTTTGCCTCTATAATACATCTGGGCACACATGTCTTCAAAGGCCCTACCTAATATCATGTCTTCATAGAGCACCAAGCCTTCTTCTTTCGTAATAAGCTGCACACACAAATCCAAATAAAAACAACAATCTCAAACACTCATTTCCAAACCACAGCCACAAACATAGGTAGCAACAGCAGCACATACTATCAAGAATCTGAAGCTAATTGGGCTGGTAGCATAAGAAGATCTCTTCTTTTCTTAAGTTTCTCACAAAAACCTATATCATCAGAATGGGAAGTATCTACAAATTTGAAAGAAATTATTGAATCACGCAGCTTATAAATTGATTGGATGCGTTGAATTAAGCGGAAAGTTGATTTTTTTATTATTTATTTTCCAGAAACCCATTATGCAGGATCGATGCCATGCTTAACCAACAAACAACTTTTCTTCGTGATAGTGATTTGTTGAAAGGGAAATATTATTATGAAAACAAAAAGAAACGTAAAAGGGGTACCAGATTGGCAGCTGATTTGACCTTCTTGTCCTTGACAACATTGGAGACAGAGAAAACAGAGGAAGGAAAGCGAGCATTAAGCTTAATGGGGGCAATGAAGCGAAGCTTGGGAGCGGATCCAAGGAAGGGAGTGAATGGGTGGAAAGAGATGTGTTTGTCATTGGATCTGAGATGGAGAGGAAGAGGCCGAGCAAAGTTGGATGCGGAGAAAGACATTTTTGTGCTGTGAATGAAAAAGGGAAGAGAGAAACAAAAACAGAGAGGCTTTGCACTTTCAGGAAATGAAGAGTGAAAAATGTGAGGTACGTGGAGATCGCCGTCTTCGTCTTCTTCTTCTTCGGCTATTTAATTTTTGATATGATGATTGATGTATAATACAACACAATGCAATCGATGCCCTTTCACTCTTTCACCTACCTACCTTTCCACTTATGCAACGAGCGGAGAGACAAGAGAGGGAGGCCACCAATAAACAACCAACTTTTCCTACAAATACTACTACTTCTCTTCTTATATATATTGCATTCAAATTATTGTTTAACCAATCCAACCAGCACATAATCTCACACCTCTACAAAATTCTTAAGGCATTGTTTGGATGGAGTAAAAATGGGTGAAAAAAAATAAATGGGAAGCAATAGAAAGTTAGGAAAAAAAAATCTAAGTATATTCTTCTTTAATATATGGTTGAATTAGATTGTTCTCTCCTCAAGTAGACCCTCCTCTTAGGTAGAATAATACATGTTATAATTAAATTATTTTGATATTATGATTTAGTTTAAAAAAATTTACTTTTAAACTTGTTGATAATTAATTTTAAATGTTTACTATCGACTTTCAGAATTCAGAAAATAAAATGAATACTAAGTAAGGTTTTAAAATTGATAGAATGATTGTTTAAAATATAATTTCATTTACTAAAATTAGAAATATTTTAATTAATTATAAACAACAATAGAAGTTGGATTGGTAGCGAGAGGACAGATACAAAAGGAAGACGATAATATAATTTTACCCATCAAAGATCAAACTGCGCCAACGATGTCTTCTCTGTTATCGTTTGAATACTTTATTTATCTTGCTCCTGATAAATTGGGTCCATAGCTCAGTGGTAGAGCATTTGACTGCAGATCAAGAGGTCACCGGTTCGAACCCGGTTGGGCCCTATATTTTGTTTTGTAATTTTTTTATATATGTACATATTTGAAAACGAAAAAAAAAACACATTGTATACAAAGAAAAAGAATTGCAAATAATTTGCACACACACACACACAAGAATGTCTACCTTTTCAATAATAACATTTTTAAGTTGACCTCACGTATTCCTTAAAAGTTATTCATAGACAATTTATTCAATGTAAGAATAATTTTGTTTGTTTAGTTATTCATTATTAAACTTGTAGAATGCATTTCTTTCTTTCAAGCTTATTAGAAAAATTTCATCCTCTTTAAATATGTAAAGCATCGCATCCCAAATGCAAGAGAGGCTAGAGAAGAGAATCAAGATAAAACTGAAACTATGTTAGCATAATTAATGCATGATCGTCTTATAGAGTCCATGCCAAGTTTAACTAGTCTCGTCAATGAATAATTACTAAGAAGCAAATAAACAAAACGAGAGAGATATCATACAGAGTTCTAGCTAATTTGCATAGGTGGAAGATCCGATACCGTATCATCCAGTTATGCCAGACCTACGGCTGCACTGTCAAGAGACCATTTTCCCCATACTTACTTTCATTCTAATTTAACAAACTTTGCAACCTTCACTTTCTGATCCCAAATAAGTTATGGAATTCTTTTTAACAGCTTTCAGCATTTCACAAACACATTTTCTACAAGATATGTTCTCTGCATTTCCAAGCAGTAACTGACCTCGAGCCCTCCCAAATCCCATACAATGTAGGACTCGGTCATTGACGGGACCAATGTTTAAGCTCTAATGCATGTGTCAAATGAATGAAGAACGTTGATGCCCGTATGACACCGATATTGTTTCATATTCTTGGTAAGCCTATGCCTACCACCTTTGTTATCTTACTCAGACAATTTATTTACAATATTTATTTATGTATTTGTTTATATTTATTAAATTAAATTTATATGATAAACTATTTATTTATAACTATAATTTAAAATTATTAATAAAATTTTACTATATAATTATTAAAGCATGATATCATATTTTTTAAAAATAAATTATCGGACTAATATATACAAAAATAAAGTTGTATTTATTTTATTAATGTATAAAATTTTAAAAATCTGCTTTCAATATTAATATATACAAAAGTTAATATTTAAAAATAAAAATATATTAAATTATTTAATATAAATAAAATTACCATACAAGATTATTATAAATAAAAATTAATAATAATATGATATATATTTTGAATTAAAAGTTTACTTTTTAATAAAAATAGCATAAAATATTTTTTTTAAATACATATAATTTAGTATTTCCTAACAAACAGATAACATAAAATAATTTATTTTTAAAATATAAAAATAAAATTTATATTATTTCATAATATCATAGATCATTCATCATTATAAAATGTTAAATAAATAATTATAACAATAAATTATATTATTTCATAAAAAGAATAAAGAAAGATTAAGAAAAAAGACAAAATTCATTTAAGCTAAAATAATTACTTAAAAACTAATTTCGCGTAAAAAAAACTCTTGTCATTCTCATATCTTAATATAGTACTTTAGGAAGTAATAATATAAAACTAACTTAATTTCAATGTTCTCCTGAATGAATACATTAGCTGATTCTAGAAATTCATCGAAAATTGAGAAAGATTATTCAATTAGCAAGTAACTATTCCATCCATGTTGTGTGCACAAGAAAAATATTAAGTTAGTGGGCATTCAAACAAAGGGCCTTTGCCATTCCTGGACTTTCTGCTTACAAGCCACTGTTTCGTCCTATCAGAATGGTTTCAAATCTGAGCGCCGCAGACATGGCTCAGATAGGACAGAAAGATGAACATATAACAGAATTAGACAACATCGAGTATCTCTACGCTCCTTTTATATTTGTGTCTATTAGCAACAATGGACAAGGGTTAAATTCAGTACAGGGAACCCACGCCACTGAATTTTTCTAAATCAAGCACCAAATGCCATTCACCTATTTAATTTGATATTAGAGGGCGTTCAATCAGAAATCAGAACAAGTTTTTAATATACGTGCTCCTATAATTAATACTGCTTGCAAACCGATCAAGATTAATTAGGTGTCAGAACCAACTATCAAAATTTGTTCATCACCGATTTGAAGACATAAATTGGGTGCGAGACTTAGACAACAATAGTGGACAAAAAGAAAATTGAAGAAACAGAATAACATTAACATTTCTCTTGTCTGAATTCTCAAAATGGACATAAACCCACATACCAAAGTTCATGACACTACAAAGTCAAGACGTATACAAATGTAAATAACCAACAGAAAAAGAAAACCTAAAATATCCATAAATAACTCAGAACAACAAAATTTGACCAGATCATGTTGAGAGAATCCCTAATCGAAGAGACTGAATCCCATATCGTCATCACTCTCTTCTTGGGGCTCTTCCTGTAAAATTGCAACAATCAGATAGAGATCAGCAAAAAAGCGCAAGAAACAGTTCATCAACAGCAAGACAAACTTTCCATTAAAGAGTTACCTTCTTCTCCTCAGCAGCAGGAGCGGCGGCGGCACCACCACCACCACCTGCAGCAGCAGCTGGGGCGGCTACAACTGCAACTGGGGCCCCACCGCCTCCGGCATTGGCTATCAATTCACCAATACTTCGCTTTTCAGCAAATTTAGCAAACAAGCTGGGCCAATATGATTCTACTTCAACATTTGCCCTCTTCAACAAGGCTACGATTTTATCGGACTATTTACAACAACTTAAGGAGCAACACATCGTATTCAGACAATTAAAATTATTGATGATAAGTCGTAGAGTCCCTATCAGTATCCCAAGAAAAAAAAAAGCCAAATTCAATCCCCCTTTCTCGATATTTAAATGGATTCCAAACAAGTTCCAACAAGAAACAATGGTTATATTAAACATACCTTTTCCCAACAACATCATGTTACAGACTCAAACAAACTTTTGTTTCAATCCCACTTACCCAGTACTTTAATTGATTCGAAACCTAAGGCAACAAAAAAATGCATAAGCTGAAACTAAGAAATCATTTCGAACATGCACTCCCAAATTAATGCAAAACCTAAATACACAAAGAAGAAAAAGGATACAGTGACGGGGATGTCATCGTCATGAAGGATGATAGCTGCGTACGAGCAAGCAGTCGGTCCAAGCGACATTTTCACACTGTAAATCAGATAATTAAGGAATACAATGCAAATCAAATTCACGAAATAACAAAAACAAAATGCTCAAATAAAATCTTCATAGATTCCATGAAACTTCAATTGACGTGGAAAGGGTTACCTCCACAGAAGCAGATCGGAGACGAGTGGAGAATGGAGAGTGGCTGCGCTGCTGGTGGAAATGCATTACAAGTCTAGGGTTTCAGGGTTTAATAAAGGTACGAAAGCTGTTCATGGGCCTCATGGATTTAGGCCCATCTGTGAACTTCAATTTTTTCAGGTTGACCAAAAATATGTTTTAATTGTTTCCTTTTTGTAACAAAAAGGGGTCCTACACCCAAAAAGAAATGAACACGAGATAGAATGGCAAAAAGCACTTGAGACATTAAATATAGAAGTGTTTATTTAAGTTTGGCTATAACCCGCTCCGATCCAAAGAAGATGGATATCATAATATGGTTATGAAGCGAACAATCATTGCTGGGAAATTCACGAATGTTCTTCGTACATTTGCTAATATTCTTTTGTATAATTTATTCATTATTTTTTAAATATGAGAACAGAAAGAAAATTAAAAATAAAACTAAAAATTTTATATGAATATTCATCTTCATAATATATCTTTTATTGAACAATATTAGTTATGTAAATATCTCTAGTATTTATTGCAAATGTATCGCAATATAAATTATTTTTTCGCTAAATTCTTTTATGATTGTTGTGATTTATTAACAAATTTAAAATTAATTTGTTATTTTTAAATATATTTAGACCAATAAATATATTTGTGCATTACATGAATTTATTTTATTTTTATTAAAATAATTTATTTTAAAATATAAAATATATAATTTAAATATAAAAATATATAAATATAGTAAAAAAATTATTTGTTAAAATAAATTATTATTTAAAATTATTTAAAATATGTATAATTTAGAATTTTTTTAATATAAAAAGATAGCACAAAAAATTTTATTTTTAAAATATAAAATAAAATTTATATTGTTTCATAAATATCATAAATCATTCATTATTATAAAATTTTTAATAAATAATTATAAATATAATAAATTTTATAATATAAGTTATAAAATTTAAATAAAAGATCTTGTAATTTTTTATTTATATATTTTTTTATATTTACTGAATTAAATTATATGATAAACTATTTATTTATAATTATAATTTAAAATTATTAATAAAATTTTACTATATAATTATTAAAGCATGATATCACATTTTTTTAAAATAACTTATCATACTAATATATACAAAAATACATTTATATTTGTTTAACTAATGTATAAAATTTTAAAAAATTGCTTTTAAAATTAATATATACAAAAATATATGTTAATATTTAAAAATAAAAAATATATTAAATTTTTTATATATAAATAAAATTACTACACAAAATTATTGTAAATAAAAATTAATAATAATATAATATATATTTTGAATTAAAAGTTTACTTTTTGATAAAAAAAAAATATAGAATTGACTTTTTTTAAAATGATTAAATTATTCTATATTTTTTAAAATTTAACAAAATTAATATTGATTGACATTATAAATAAATAAAATTTATTTAATAATTAAGTATAATAAAATTATGTTGTTTAGGTCATAAAATTAAAATAATAAATTTATTAATATTTTTATGTAATTTTTCTTTAATTTTTGAAAAAATTTAATATAATTTTTTATTATTTATTATTTATCATTTTAATTAAGAATCAATAAAAATAAATATATCTATAAAGTAATTTAATGATAAAATAATATTTTTAAAAATTTATTAAAAGAATAAATATTAATTTAAATAAACTTTAAAAAATAAATTTAAAATACTATATAAAAAAAACATGTAGATTGAATTAAAAATAAGTAAAAAAAATGTATTATTATTAGGTTTGTAATTATTTTAAAGATATATAAATATAACTTTACTATAAACACATTAAAATATTATATTACTATTAAAATATATATATATATATATATATATATATATTTTCTAACCATTTTAACGCAGATCTGGTGAATTTGAGATTTTATTTTTACTTTCAGATATATTTTTTGTCTATCTCTCTGATACATTACCTAGTTCTACAAAAAGAGATTAATATTCAATGAATCTGATTTAAATATTTTTTAAAAATTAAAAATATATAATTTTAAGAATATAATATAATAAATAATTATATTAATAAGTAAAATATTTGATTTGATATCATATTTTTATGCATAATATCTATATTTTGATTTATATATTGGGAATTAATTGTAAGTCTACAAAATAATTGATTTTTTTTATTAGGCAGCATTTTTCTTTGCTGTTTGTAATTGAACGCTGATAAGTCTGTAATTATGTCCTCTTTTACAGCCTATATATTCATATTTGACCTTTATTTAATTTGAGTTTTACACTAATTTATATATTAATTGTGCAGTTTGGTATAAAAAGGCCGCAAGTGGATTTTGGGTGCATTCTAAGCCCAAATTGATGGAAGATTAGAGCTTCGCAGCAGTCAGCACGCGCAGACCCATTCAATAAGCACGGGGTACTTCGATCCCATGCACGGTCGTGCTTAAAGCCTTGAACGGCCGTGCTCATCTGTGGGAAGCCCAATTATGAAGAGTTTTTAGGGTTTTCAAATCTTATAAAAGAGAAGATCTCAGGCATCGTAAAGGAACCGTTTTTTTACATCTTGGCTTTGGCTCTAGAATACATCTGATCTCGTCTCTCTTGCACGGGATCTTTGACACATGTTTGGCAAGACTTGGAGTTTTAAGCGATCGTACTTGAAGACCGGGAACATATCTCACACTCTACTTTACTATTTCTTTTGATTATGGCTTTGTTTATGATTGTTTTAGTTCTTTTCTTTAGCATGAGTAACTAAGTCCATAGCTAGGGCTATGGGAACTATTGTTCATGAATTTATGGAATTTTGATATTTGAATTTAAATTTGATTTCTGTTTTGTGATTAGATTTTATCCTATTGCGCTTTTTTCTTAATCCTAATTAATTATATCATCAGGCGACCGTACCTCGGTTAATTAATAGATCTATAGGGTAAAACGAGACAAAGGATTAGGTGGACCAAGGTTCCTTAAGCTTTCTTAAATTGATGTAGAAAAGAATATTAATATTGCATGACTATTGGGTATTAATAGTATTCGTATGAATGATTGGTAACCACAAGGAAATCAAATTTAGAGTTAAATAGAGAAATAACATAAAGGATTGAATGAGAAAACTCATATGTCCTAAATTCCTTTCCGATAAGTTTAATCACGACGTGCATTGTATTCCTTTCTCTTAGTTTTATAATTGATTTTATAAATTCTTATTTTTAATTAATATCATATCTTTGAAGCTTAAACAATTGAATTGAAAAATTCTTAATAATTGAAAATCAATCCTTGTGGAACGATATTTCGGGAACTTAATTTAAAAACTCTTTATTACTTCTCGATGGGTACACTTGTCCTCCGAATAAGTTTTTGGCGCTGTTGCCGGGGATTGCTTTTTCAATATTAAGAAAATCTCAAATTTAATTGATTTAAGCAATTTGTGTTTTATTTTATTTTAATTCTATTTTTTTATTATTAAATTTTTTTTCTTTTATAATTTATAATTTTTGTATTTATTTTATTTTAATTTTTTTATTATTTATTTTACAATTTCTTTTAATGTATGCTCACTAGTTCTAAGTGCTCTACAGCTTATTTATTTGATCCGGAGATTGAAAGAACAACGCGTAGACAAAGAAAAGAAGTGAGAAAGCAAAGAATGACAGAGGGAAGGAGATCAATTCAAGATTACATGACACCCACTGCTAGAGCCACCCCTGGAAGCATCGCAGCACCAAATGTGGAGGCCAACAATTTTGAATTGAAACCAGCACTCATAACCATAGTCCAGAACTCCATACAGTTTGGAGGCATGCCTACTTAAGATCCCAATTTACATCTGACAAAGTTTCTCCGATTGACAGATACCATAAAATACAATGGAGTCTCCAACGATGCTATTCGACTTCATCTTTTCCCTTTCTCAGTATCTGAAAGGGTGAATGCATGGTTTTTCTCACTCTCAGCCAACTCCATCAGAACTTGGGAGGATCTCACTCAACAATTCTTGGGAAAGTACTTTTCCCCATCAAGGTCCTTTAAGCTTATGACGGAGATATGTTGCTTTCAACAATATGAATCAGAATCCTTATTCGAAGCATGAGAGTGATTTAGAGAGCTTTTGAGGAGATGTCCTCATCATGATTTTTTGACGTGGAGACAGGTACAAATTTTTTACAGTGGCCTATCAATCACTATTAGGGCTACAATTGATGCCGCAACAGGAGAGTCCCTCATAAGAAAAGATCTAGATGATGCATACAAGCTGATAGATGAGATGACATCTTCTAACTTTGAGTGGCACACTGCTAACTCTTATGACATCAAGAGAAAAGAGACTGCCCCAATTTACCAAGCAAAGAGCAACAACCCACTAATAAACCAAATGACAGCCCTTATAAAGCAACTAAAATCTTTAATGAAGGCTCAAGACCAACTTGTAAGAGCTCCTACAAGCCCGGAATCTAAGCAAGAGGAGGTAAATTTCATGGGCAATCACAGTTCAGGGTGGAGGAGTAATCCTCCTAACTCTTGCGGGAATGGCTTTGGAAGTCAAAATTCAAGTGTTTATCGCCCTCCTCATATGCAAAGTCGGGGAGTAAGACCTGAGGGAAAAGAAGCTCATAGATCTCAGTCCAACTTTCAAGAACAGATGATTGAATATGTGCATTACTCTGATAAAAGGATGACAAAGCTTGAATCCAAGTTAGACCAACATATTAAGAGAACCGATAAGAGGTTCGCAGAGGTTAAATCTGAAATACAAGTCAACTCTTCTAAGATGAGTGCACAATTAGAGCAAATTACGAACCTCTTGAGTCAAAGAGTGATTGGAACACTGCCATCTCAGCCATAACCTAATTCAAGGGAGTAATGCAATGCCATCACCCTTAGAAGTGGAAAGAAATTACAAGAATCGTAGAACACAGGCACATGCACGCTCATGCTTGTTGAGAAGCACACCTGTGCTTACTGATGAGCACGACCGTGCTTATACAAGCACGCCTATGACAGTGATCAAAGCACGACCGTGCATCACTACGAGCAAGACCGTGCTTCAAGCGAGAAGCCTGAAAAAGAAAAGAAGGAAGAGCTTTTATTTCAACCAAGGCCCTATGAGCCTAAGATACCTTTCCCACAACGGCTGCAAGGTCACTCTCCTTATGATGAAGAGTTCCACAAGTTCTTAGACTTATTGGGCAAAGTGCACATCAATATGTCTTTCATTGATGTTATCTTCAAAATGCCCAAATATGCTAAAATTTTAAAGGAGATTTTGACCAATAATAGAAAGCTGAAAGCATATGAAACTGTGAAGCTTACCCAGGAGTGCTCAGCTATAGTCCTGAAAAAGCTTTCACCAAAACTTAAGGACCCAGGGAGTTTTACTATTCCTTGTACAATTGGAAAAACTCATATTGATAAGGCTTTATGTGATTTAGGAGCAAGTATTAATCTTATGCCTTATTCTGTTTTCAGGAAGCTTGGAATGCATAAACCTAAGCTGACCTCCATGTCACTTCAACTGGCAGATAGGTCGATTACATACCTCAAAGGCATAATGGAGAATGTACTTATAAAAGTTAGAGAGTTTATATTTCCTGTTGACTTTGTGGTACTTGACATGAAGGAAGATGATGATGTCCCCATCATACTAGGGAGACCGTTCTTGACCACTGCTAAGGCCATCATAAATGTAGAAGAAAGGAAGCTTACACTGAAGCTAGATGATAAGAAAGTTGTATTTCAAGTTTTCAATTCTTTTAAGTACCCTTCTAGCCAAGAGTCCTGTTACTTTGTGAGCACTATGGATGTTGTTTCTCCTCCTCCAATTTATGTAAAGCATGGAACCATAAGAAGAAGAAAAGATAAAAACTTAAACTATCCATTAATAAGCCTCCTAATTTGAAGCTTAAATTTTCTTCTCTTTATTCTAATCTCCATCTTATGAATAATTTTTCTGATGTAATAGGTATTAGGGAGGCAAAGCTGCTGGGGAGACAATTGCATATCAAGGGAGTCACTTTTGAGACTCATACCTTCTTTCCACCATGATTTAACAAGAACGTTGGCTCGTGACGTTAAACAAGCGCTCCCAGGAGGTAACCTGTGTCTTTTATTTTATTTAAATTTTATTTCTTTTTGTTTATTTGAATCTTTTTATCATTTTATTTTTAGAATAAAGAAAAAGTATATTGAAAGATTGTAAGAACAGAGTTGATTATTCCCACACTTTTGAGCTCTAATTTGGAAGCACGCCCGTGCTCATCACATACACGGGTGTGCATTGAGTCGCAGTTGTGAGAGAAAGCTTTACATCATAAGCACGGGAGTGCTCAAGATTTCAGCATGGCCATGCTCCCTCACTCGAAGTTGTCGCGCCAAGAATTATCAGGGAACCTCTTTTCGTTTTATTCAATTGCCCTTTTTGCATGCTTTTAATTTGATTTGTTTCAAACATTGATGACAATTTTTCACTTTAAGTATGGGGGAGTAGTTCCTAATTATATAATTGTTATTGCATGTTATTGAGTAAAGTGCCTATGCTATTTTTTATGATAATTTAAAACTTTTTCTCTCATAGAACCCAAATTTTCCAAATAGAGTAGCATGTTGAGTTATTATTATTGACATTATACTTTCATTTGGAGACTAATAATTAGCTAAGTTCCTTACTTTTATGCTCTACATTAAACTTTAACCCACAGATGTGAGTTTTGAGCCTTAAAGAGAATTTCTATCTTAATTTAATTAATTATACCCCTTTTCTCATTGTTTTGTGTGATTATCTCCTTAAGATTTGTGCTCTAGAACTTGACTTGGAACCGACTTAATACTTCTCTTTTTAATTGCATGTTTTTAATATGATTGAGGCATAATAGGATTTTTATTCTTAGCCTTTAGCATGTTTGAGATACAACTAGTTGTCCACTTTGAGCCTTGTTGATTTTCTTGGTCCCTTGCATTAAATTTATAAAATATTTTGATGACCTTGAGTTTTTGAATGGAGCAATTAAATTGTTGAATTGTTTGTTAAATTCTCTTCTATATCTCTCATGTGAAAAAAGAAAGAAAGAAAGTATGAAAAAGAAAATGAAAAATAGAAGAAAAAAAAGAAGAAAAAGAAAAAGAGGTTATATATGATTGAAAGGAGAAATGAGTAAAGATATTGTTTATATACAAAAATATAAAATTACTCCAAGAGCTTCATTTGTAAACTTAGGGGATGTTTATAATTTTTATAATTTATTACCCCTTTGTATATCTCTTTCCTTTCATTTATCTTACCTCAATTATTATAATCTCTTGGCCACATTATAACTTGAAAAAGACCTCATGATTTTTACTTGTATTTAATTTATTTAGTGAAGAGTCAGTTTATAGTCAAGCCTATGATAGTACACACTTCTTTAGGAGAACTAAGTGATATCTTATTTTATCCCTTAGTGAGAGAGGAAAGTAAAGTACCTCAGTTTGATGATTGAGTGAAAAGTATGGAAATATAAGATTCTAATTGGGAATCCTTTTGATTGCTTATGCTCAGTGATATTATTCTTGTTGCTCTCTTTATCTCCTCATCTCGAGTTCCTTGTATGGTATTATGTTTTAAGTTATTATGTTACTCTTAACCAGCACTTTGCTTGAGGACAAACAAACAGATAAGTATGAGGAAGTTGATAAGTCTGTAATTAGGCCCTCTTTTACAGCCCATATATTCATATTTGACCTTTATTTTATTTGAATTTTACACTAATTTATATATTAATTGTGCAATTTGATATAAAGAGGCTGCAAGTGAATTTTGGGTGCATTCTAGGCCCAAATTGATGGAAGATTAGAGTTTCGCAACAGTCAGCACGCCCAGACCCATTCAATAAGCACGAGGGTGCTTCGAGCCCATGCACGGTCGTACTTAAAGCCTTGCACGGCCGTGCTCATCTGCGGGAAGCCTAATTATGAAGAGTTTTTAAGGTTTTCAAATCCTATAAAAGGGAAGATCTCAGGCATCGTAAAGGAACCGTTTTTTTACATCTTGGCTTTGGCTTTAGAATACATCTGATCTCGTCTCTCTTGCACGGGATCTTTGACACTTGTTTAGCAAGACTTGGAGTTTCAAGCGATCGTACTTGAAGACTAGGAACACATCTCACACTCTAGTTTGTTATTTCTTTTGATTATGACTTTGTTTATGATTATTTTAGTTCTTTTCTTTAGCATGAGTAATTAAGTCTATAGCTAGGGCTATGGGAACTATTGTTCATGAATTTATGGAATTTTGATATTTGAATTTAAATTTGATTTCCGTTTTGTGATTAAATTTTATCCTATTACGCTTCTTTCTTAATCCTAATTAATTATATCGTCAGACGATCGTACCTCGGTTAATTAATAGATCTATAGGATAAAACGAGACAAAGGATTAGGTGGACCAAACTAATCTTTCTCTTCTAATCGTTATTAAATTAACAAGTTCAGAGATTTTTCAAGCTTTCTCAAATTGATGTCTTGCATGACCATTGAGTATTAATAGTATTCGTATGAATGATTGGTAATCATAAGGAAATCGAATTTAGAGTTAAATAGAGAAACAACATAAAGGATTGAATGAGAAAACTCATATGCCCTAAGTTCCTCTCCGATAAGTTTACCCACGACGTGCATTGTATTCCTTGCTCTTAGTTTTATAATTGATTTTATAAATTTTTGTTTTTAATTAATTTCATATCTTTGAAGCTTAAACAATTGAATTAGAAAATTCTTAATAATTGAAAATCAATCCTTGTGGGACGATATTTCGGGAACTTAATTTAAGAACCCTTTATTACTTCTCGATGGGTACACTTGCCTTCTGAACAAACGCTATCAAGAAAATTTTTAAATAAAAAACCCTAAATCCTAAACTTATATTTCAATTTAAAAATTTTGAATAATCATATAGTTAGAATATGAAATTCTAATAAATAAATATAATTTGATATGTTAATATAAAAAATATTTTTACAACATTTTAAATACTAACCTCTATATTTCTTAGATTAAAAGTCTTTCGATAGTTGTAAAGATTTAGACTTCATATTCATAAAATTTTAAAAGTACGTAAAGAGAAATGTTCGTTAATTTTTGAAACAAATGATATATATATATATATATATATATATATAAATTAAATATTACATTTAAACTTAATTTAGAGTTAAAACTTTATATTTTCTTTACTTATTTATTCATTACGATATAAAATTATTAAACATAAAAATAGAACAATTAAATTATATTCATTTACATTGCTATAATATTTAATAATATTTAATTTATTTCAATTATTATAATTAATTAGTTTTAATTAGAAAATTTTAAATTTATCATCATTGTTATAACATTTTAAAAAAATATTGCAACAAAATCATTAAGTATAAATGTTATTTATTTTTTAATTTTAAAAAATTAAATTTTTCATCATAATTATTATAATATAAAATATAAATAAAATATTGTCTACGTTAATAGGTTATACATAATTATGATATATCAATTTTTATTAAATTATTTTTAAAAATAAAAATAATAGAAGAAGAGAAAAAAAAAGTAATTAAAATTTTTTTAATTAAGATTTAAGTAGAAACTAAAAGAGATGAATGATTGTATTGAATATAAAAATTAATCTTTATATAAATTAAAATTACAGATGTTGATATAATATAAAATTTATGAATTACATATAAAATTTATCTAAGAATAAAATCAATATAATAATAAAGTAAGAGAGATATATATAATAAAATAAAAAATTTATAAATCATACGTTTTAAATTTTAATGCATAAAATAATAAGTAAGTGCAGTTAATAAGAATAACTTTATATATTTTGAATTTTAATTAAATAAAATAAAATTTTAATTTGTAAGTTATACATTTTAAATTTTAATGTATAGATTAATAAGTCGGTAGACTTACGTATATAAAAATAACTTTATATCTTTAAAATTTTATTTTATTATATAGAATAATAAATAGGTGCAGTCATTTATTTTTATATATATATATATATATATATATATATATATATATATATATATATAAAAGTAAGTGATATCATTTATATATTTCATTTTACCTATTTTATTTTATTTTTAAATTCATTTTTATTATATTAAAGAGTGATGTTAACGAAGATTTTGTGTTGAATTCTGTCTTGGGTAGTAAAAGATCAAACCCACTTTAACACATAATAAACACAAAAATAATAAATGAAAAAGGATGCGCACATGACAACACAACGGTGCGTCAGTATACATGTCCATCTAATTAGCTAATTAGTAGTTATAATATTGAACTAAAGCAATTATAGTATATTTCATCATTAAGTAAAGTTTGATTTATATTATTCAAATATCAATTATAAAAAATTATAACTAAAATTAATTTTAATATCAATTGTAATTATGTTTAATGATGCAAAAATAATCACACTAAAATAAATTCTATTCACATTAAGATAAAAATATCTTAAAGCTACGGAAAAATGGTAATAGAACATTGGGCTTTGCCAGGACAGTCAAACTCTGTTTCTAATGAAATTAGAAACTCACAACAACGCTTTCAGAAACTTACATATGGATATTGTTTACATCATTCATCGTTGTGTTCTTGAATTGGACTTAAACCCAAACCCCATCCCCTCGAATACTCGTTTGTCCTTTCTGATTCATTATTCCCAGATGCCGCAGCAACAACACGAGCATGAAACCTTCCCTTGGAACATTCTTGAACGATCAAACGGCCTAATTCTAAATCCCCAGCACTCAAATCCACCTTCTCTGTTAAATCCTTGAGTTGGGCCATGGTCATTCGCACCTTGATTCTGACGCGTTGATCACTATGAACGACAGGGTGCATCACTCCTTTACAGCTCCTCCTGATCTTACCAAAACACACACAGCACCCTCATTAAATACATAAACCTGTCAACAGAAAGTAATGAGACGAAACCTTGCATCATGCATGGACCAAAGGGATCACTTTGCCGCACCAGATAGAATTGTGCACTGCCCTTATTTATTGATCCGTTTTTGGTTAGCAAGTTAATGTTTCTTTCAAATCTTATTTAATGCCGCCTTTAGTTTAGACGGGAGAATATATAATTTAAAAGGAATGCATCAAATTAGTTTATGAAAATGAATCTTTAATTCTTAAAATTATTAAAAATTTATTGTTTTATTTCTTGAAATTATGAAATAAGTCATTTTAATCATTGAAATTATCAAAATCAATTATTCTAGTCTTTGAATTTGTAAATACCCATTATTCCACTCATGAGATAAGGTAAACCATTGTCAAAGGTTATCATCTTATTCTCCTCCTATTTTTTGGCCTTATGCACTAGAAAGATTAATGTTTGTAACCAGGTGTCATAAACTCATGACATGAGAAATCAACATTCAACAGTTAAATGCTTCTTTGTTTTATACTAGAATGGAAGTTACACGAGTTTTTTAAATGAATATGTCTGTTCCAATTAAATTTTTTCTGAGCAACAAATTTTAAATTCACACGGCAGAGTTTGGAATTTAGAACAAGCAGGCCATCAAACTCTGTTCAACAATTCTTTGGTGTTCAAATGCTGATCCCCTCCCTCCATCCTTCTCCTCGATGTCATTGACTTAGATGTCTGGTTCAACCTTCGTCTCTCGAGTTATTCAAAATTTGTTGGCATTTATTTAATACGTATGCACGTGTTCCCATTTCGTTACTTCCTGAAACTTCTAAATTTTGATTTTTTTTTTCACTCACTTTTTTTATGAATAATTTTTTACGTTGTCTCTTTTTTCTACCATTTTTCAAAAAATATTTTACAATATCATTCATCATATTCATGTCTATTACTCTCTCTTCCTTTGTAATTATTGTCTTTTAATCCATTTTCATGCTCCATAACTAGGGTGAAGAAACATTATTCTTAAACTTTTCTTACCTTTGAATTTTTTAGGTATTCTTTAGTCCCCAACTCAATGTCGTTTAATATACTAATCTCAGTTAAGTTAATCATTTTTAGCTTACTTTTAAAGTAAACTAATCTTTATTTATTTTAGGATGAATTTGTTAGGGGTCAAATCCAAGTAAATTGAATTCACTCATTTTTCCAATTCCATTAACACCACTCATTATAAAATGTCAAGAAA
Source organism: Abrus precatorius (assembly GCF_003935025.1). Lineage (NCBI taxonomy): Eukaryota > Viridiplantae > Streptophyta > Magnoliopsida > Fabales > Fabaceae > Abrus > Abrus precatorius. The sequence goes on along the minus strand of NW_020874373.1, from coordinate 7,839,768 downwards.
CAGCAGAATGACATAAAAGGAGAAAGAGTGCAAAAAGAAGCCAATGAGAGGAATTAAATATGAAAATTGGTGTACAGGGATTAAGATAGTAAATAACTTTAGTATCCCAACACAAATATAGGGATAGCCTTGCAGGAGCATTTATGGTGGTCCGTTTTCAATTGGAAAGGTTAAAGTTCCAGCCCATTGGCCCAAGAGATAAGGCAAACCTTCAAAATGGCTGGAATTGCTGGTGAACAGAGAGAAAATACTTCGACCAAAAAAAACGAGAAAAAGAACTACGAGTATATTTAGTAAGTTATTTCAGTTAATTCATACTTTATTTTCAATTTCTTAATTAAGATTAAAAAACCACTCATTAATAATATTTATTAAAGTATAACAAATAATTAAGAAAAGGAAAAAGAGATTTTGTCCATCACGATGCAGACAATTCGAACGTACCATTACCATGATGATATGTAATATAACTTTAGCACGTCATGATTAAATGCAACCCGTGAGGTCATGCGTTCAATGGCAACACTAAACTTGAAGTTATTTTACTTCTTAATAATATATATGCTATTAGTGGCCTTTAAATCTGGCTCTCATTTTTATTTGAATCCCCCTAAAAGTTTTTTCCTTTTGAGAGTAATTAATTATCATTTTTAAAATAGTAACCAATTGTTCTTCTTAAAGTCTTTTAAATTTATATATTTTTTAAAACTAAAAATGTCTATTGGGTAAATTTAATGTTTATTGCATAAATTATTTGGATGTTTAAAAAGTAAAAACAGCAGAGCCCATCATTATAAGTGAAATTTCAAATTATACTCCAGTATGGCAACCAACGCAGCTGTTGCCCCAGACAGTGGCTGGACTTGCTCTGCAGCTTCATCTTCAAATCCTCTAAGTCTAAAGTACCCTTTCCTCTTTTGATGTCAGTCGGCGCGAGATGACCCGTTCCTTTTCCACGGAACCATCATTCGGTTCATTGACCATTATAAAGTCTACCCAACGTTGACAATATGCTTCTTATCTCATGCCTTCTACATCATATTGCCCACCTCCTTTTCAGAGATTGTTGCAACTTTTCTAGTATTTGCATAATTACCATCTTCGGATTTTTATTTCACAGTAAACTATCGAGTTTTTACTAATTAAAAAAAATAACAGAATCATAATTACAATCACAGCTTTATTAATTATTCCTCCTAAGATATTAATTAAGAACCTGTAACTTAATGTATTTGAAAAATGTGTATATGTTAAATAATAAATACTGACTTTTATATTTTTAATATATTCTTATTATATCAAGCGTCATCATAATAATGTTTAATAAGATCGTAATAATTGTTAGTCTTACTTTGCTAATGACACGTATTAATTAAGTGGGTCCACCGCACTACAAAACCAACCAACCATACAAAAATACCTCCAAAAGTTCCAAGAGAATGAAGAAAAGGATTTGGTGCTTTGTGTGTCGGCTAGTTATCCTCCCTTCCCATAATAACATAAACAAGAAAACTTGTCACCGTTCACATCCAGAGCTTTTAACTAAGCAAAACGCAAGCACAAAGTGCAATGGGAAACTGTGTGTTCAAAGGAATAACAAGTCATGGCGTTCTGGACGAGAAGATGGTGAAGGTGGTGACCTCGAGCGGAGGCATCATGGAGCTCTACACCCCCATAACGGCGGAATGCATAACCAACGACTTCTCCGGCTACGGAATCTTCCGAAGCCGCCGTGACTTCTTGTCGGAGCCTCTCCACCACGACGAGGAGCTTCATGCGGGTGAGCTCTACTACCTTCTCCCTCTGAACCCTTCCTGTAGGGTGTCATGTAACAAGAGCTTCACCAGACAACAATCCAGCCGCTCCACCTTAACGCCGTATCGAATGTCTACCTACGACAACAATAGGATAGGGTCGGAAGCAGCTGAAGTGTTTCCAAGGAGAGGAGTGTGGAAGGTGAAGTTGGTAATAAGCCCGGAGCAACTGTCGGAGATTTTGTCGCAGGAGTCTCGGACAGAGGCGTTGATAGAGAGCTTGAGGACGGTGGCCAAGTGCAGCAATGGGGTGTCGTCGGTGGCGAATTCCGATCACTGGAGTGTATCCACCAGTTCCAAGAGCCATATGACTGAGAATCTAGGTTTAGATATTTAAATTAATGTTGATTCTTATTTTGCCCTTTCTTTTGCTTCCTCTTAAGCATGTCGTCACCATGACCGCTTCCCTAAAAATAATACACAGTATATATGATATGATATTTTCGTGTTGCATTAAAGAAAGAATGATATGATATTTTTATTTATTTTTTACCACGTTTTTATAAAAATAAACAGAGATAAAAATTTTAAAATATAATATAACAAAAAAATACAAATTTTTAAAAAAGTCATAATAAATTAAGAAATTTAGTACTATAAAAAATATTTACTTTTTATTACTTTGTCCGGTTTCCAACAACCTAAGAGTGTCTAGATATACATGTGAGAGGAAAATATTTGTGATTTGTCTATGCATTTGTGTCAATATTAAAATTTTACATAACTAGGGTACCAAATAGCCACGTAAATGGTAGATCTTAACTCAAAATTTTGGAGGTCATTAATTATTGGTTAAAATGATGATTTAACTAAAATCCAAATTAGTTATATATATATATATATATATATAACCCGAAGTGGACCGAGGAAGAGAAGAATGAAACTAAAAGACTGAAAGGAAAGTAGGCAGTAGCAGGACTACTATATGATGCAGAAATCTAAAGTGCAGTATGTAAATAAACAGATTAAAACATTAAGAAACTAGAACGGTGGTATAACCAACACAGATCTAGTGAAGGGAGAAGAGAAGAAAGCCGGAGCGACGGTAGTCCAAACAGGACCGGCTAAGAGGGAGAAGAGAAGAAAATAACTTGAAACAACAAATTTTATTGAAAGATCTCAAAGAAGAAGGCTTACAAGGGATTATCTCTCAAAGCTTCTCTCTCTTAAATCTCTCTGATGTTTCTAAATGAAAGGGTACCTCACAATGTGGTCGAGGCCTCCTTATAAAGAAAAAATTTTGTACTATTTCTACAGTTCCGATTGGTAACTGGAACTATTTACTACAGTACAGGTTCAAAGATCTTGGATGTAGATGCCAAAGCAATCATCTTCATTTTGATCTTCAATATTAGTCTCTTGTCTTGTAGAAGATTCTCCTTCTTCTTGGCTTTGTAAAAGCAGGAGAACATCTTGAAGATTTTTCTTCATCTTTTCTTTGGTGTCGCACCCTGATAAGAAGGCTGCAATTTTGGATTTCTGGTTGAGGAATTGGAATGTTGCCGGATCTGCTAAATTTAATAATTTTGGATTTTTTTCAAAATATTCAGCAACTCCTTCTGGACCAGCATGGTCGGCATTGAATTGATTCCACCATTTGACAAAGGAATACCTGTGCAATAAAGGAAGGGTGTCTTCATTTTCTGTTTTGCCATATCTGTATTGCCATGAGAAAACCCATGCTAAGGCAAAATCAGAGAAATATTTGAGGTCTGCTGGAATTCTTGATTCTCGCAGATATCTGCCTTTATAAATTGTATATCCTTCTTTGACGGGTGTAGGAAGGATTTCTTCAATTGGTCCAAAATAGTCCCACCATTGTAGGAACCAATTTGAAAAATCATAATTCTGATTCCTTTTAAAGTATATCAACCAAGAATGTCGGTTGAGCTTGTTTTGAAACCAGAAAGTTCTTGTCCAAGCATCAATGTAGTCCCAGTAATTATATCCTGCTGGGTCAAAAGGTTGGGAGAACTTTTTATAAGAGTTTAAATTTTTCCCAAAAGCCTTTGGAGTTAAGACTTTCAGAATTTGGATTGTAGAATGGGTTATATTTGAAGGATCTTTGTGATCTTTGTAATGTTTAATGAAAACAGAATATGAATCCACTAAGATAAATTCATAAAATTGTCTGGTTCTATTTGCCGCATAGGGTCTAAAATGGAATCCAGGTGGGAAGACTTTGGTGATAGCTTTGTATGGGTTTTTGTCCCAAAATTCGGGTTCCATTTGTATAACTGAGGAAAATTTTCCTTTGGCTATATAATGGTTTGGATTTGAAGTTTTTTGTTTTTCTTTTTGGAGGTCAAGGGTCCCTTCTGTTTTATTGGTTATTGTTTTCTGGGTTTGACTGAAGGACTGAAGTATAGTGTTTAGGCTGGCTAAATCTATTTCCATGTCTTCTTCAGAGGCAATGTCTGCCCATGATTTATTTGGTAAACTACTTAAGCTTCCTTGTTGGACAGCTAAGAGCGTACTAATTGGGAGAGCATAATCTGCTTTGGTTTGTCTGGTGGTCTTACCAATAGAATCGGTCTTTTTGGAGGATTCTTTTGGAGTTCCAGATTGTTGTGTTGATGACTCAACAATTTGGATTGCTTTTTGAGTCAATGACTCAATGGGGGTGGATGACCCAGAAGAAGAGGTTTTTGAATCTGCCGAAGCAGATTGTGGTTTTGATTTGTTTAGAGTCAGGGCTAACCTGACTTTGCCGCCTCTGGTGGTTCCTCCCCTGGAAGGGGTAATTGCCTTTCTAGGCATCTTACTTATCCTGTAAATATTCACGGGTAAGGTAATCAGGAAGAGAGTTTGAAGTGTCTTTGAGATACTCAATGTCAAAATCAAAAACACTTAAAATTGCTTGCCATCTTGCAAAAATTTGTTTTGAGGCAAGATTTTTAACATCCTTTTGTAAGATTTCCTTGGCAGACTTGCAGTCTACTCTGATTAAAAATTTTTGATTTAACAAATCAGATTGAAATTTTGAAACGCATAAAACAATTGCTAAAACTTCTTTTTTAACAGTAGAATAATTCTGTTGTGCAGAATTCCAATGTTTTGAAGTGTATGCAATGATATGCTCACGAGACTCGATTTTTTGTTTAAGGATACCCCCATAACCTATGTCAGAGGCATCAGTTTCAACAATTTTGAAGGCTTGGGGGATGGGAAGATATAGGCAATTTATCTTCCTAACTTTATTTTTAATTTCTTTGACAACATTGGTATGAACATCAGTCCAAGAGGGAGGATTTTTCTTAAGCCTATCATGTAAAGGCTTGATGATGTTATTTAGGTGGGGGATGAAATCTCCTACGTAATTGAGGCATCCCAAAAACCTTTGTAATTGGGTTTTATCAAGAATTCTGTCAGGAAATTTATCAGCAAATTCAATGGACCTGCTGATGGGAATAATGGTACCTTGGTGGATATTATGTCCAAGAAACCTGACATTGGTTTGAAATAGACTAATTTTTTATTTTAAAACGGCAAGGCCGTTTTGTTTAATAACATTGGTAAAAACATTTATATGTTTGAAATGCTGATCAATGGATTGTGAAAAAATTAAAACATCGTCAATGTAGACAATGACAAATTTTGAATAAGGATTGAAAATGTCGTTCATGATTTTTTGAAACTCAGAGGGAGCATTTTTCAAACCAAAGGGCATAACATTCCATTCGTAATGCCCAAAGGGAACAGTAAAGGCAGTCTTGTACCTATCACTTTCGCAAATTTGGATTTGCCAAAACCCAGATTTCATATCGAATTTTGAAAAGATCTTGGCAGAATTAAGTCTGTTAAGAAGATCCTTTTTATTGGGAATAGGATGCCTAATCCACTGAAGGGCTTGATTGAGGGGTTTGTAATTGATGACAAGTCTGGGAGTCCCTCTCTCAATCTCAGCTGGTTTATTAACATAAAAAGCGGAGCAAGACCAAGGACTTTTACTTTTCCTAATGAGATTTTTGTCTAAGAGATCTTTAATCTCTTTTTGACAATAATGAAGAAGTTCTTCATTCATCTGAATTGGTCTGGCCTTAGTGGGAATCTGGGTATCTTTGAATCCTGATTCATAAGGGAGACTGACAATATGCTTTTTCCTATTCCAGAAAGCACTGGGTAGGTCAGAACATATAGAAGCTTGGATTTTGTTTAAAAGAGACCGGATTTTCTTTTGAAGCGAAGGATTACATAATTGTTTTTCAATATTGGCAAAAGAAACTTCTTCTTTTAAAAAATTAATCTGATTAATTTTGTTTTGAATAGAATTAATATTTTTTGTAAAAGGTTTATTAAAAAATTTGAAGGTTATTTGTTTCCCTAAATGACGAGTGGATATACTATCTTTCGAAATTTGCAGAGGGAAAAGAGCCTTTATGAAAGGTGTTCCCAAAATAACTTCATTTTTTAAATTTTTTACAAGAAGAAAGTTTGTTTCAATCTTAAGTTCTTGATTTTCAATTACAGTTTTAGAAAGCTTATAATTAATTTTCAGTTTTGAACCACTAGCAGTGCTGAGTTTTTCAGAGCTTATAATTACTCCAGTCCTTCAGTCAAACCCAGAAAACAATAACCAATAAAACAGAAGGGACCCTTGACCTCCAAAAAGAAAAACAAAAAACTTCAAATCCAAACCATTATATAGCCAAAGGAAAATTTTTCTCAGTTATACAAATGGAACCCGAATTTTGGGACAAAAACCCATACAAAGCTGTCACCAAAGTCTTCCCACCTGGATTCCATTTTAGACCCTATGCGGCAAATAGAACCAGACAATTTTATGAATTTATCTTAGTGGATTCAGATTCTGTTTTCATTAAACATTACAAAGATCACAAAGATCCTTCAAATATAACCCATTCTACAATCCAAATTCTGAAAATCTTAACTCCAAAGGCTTTTGGGAAAAATTTAAACTCTTATAAAAAGTTCTCCCAACCTTTTGACCCAGCAGGATATAATTACTGGGACTACATTGATGCTTGGACAAGAACTTTCTGGTTTCAAAACAAGCTCAACCGACATTCTTGGTTGATATACTTTAAAAGGAATCAGAATTATGATTTTTCAAATTGGTTCCTACAATGGTGGGACTATTTTGGACCAATTGAAGAAATCCTTCCTACACCCGTCAAAGAAGGATATACAATTTATAAAGGCAGATATCTGCGAGAATCAAGAATTCCAGCAAACCTCAAATATTTCTCTGATTTTGCCTTAGCATGGGTTTTCTCATGGCAATACAGATATGGCAAAACAGAAAATGAAGACACCCTTCCTTTATTGCACAGGTATTCCTTTGTCAAATGGTGGAATCAATTCAATGCCGACCATGCTGGTCTAGAAGGAGTTGCTGAATATTTTGAAAAAAATTCAAAATTATTAAATTTAGCAGATCCGGCAACATTCCAATTCCTCAACCAGAAATCCAAAATTGCAGCCTTCTTATCAGGGTGCGACACCAAAGAAAAGATGAAGAAAAATCTTCAAGATGTTCTCCTGCTTTTACAAAGCCAAGAAGAAGGAGAATCTTCTACAAGACAAGAGACTAATATTGAAGATCAAAATGAAGATTATTGCTTTGGCATCGACATCCAAGATCTTTGAACCTGTACTGTAGTAAATAGTTCCAGTTACCAACCGGAACTGTAGAAATAGTACAAAATTTTTTCTTTATAAGGAGGCCTCGACCACATTGTGAAGTACCCTTTCATTTAGAAACATCAGAGAGATTTAAGAGAGAGAAGCTCTAAGAGATAATCCCTTGTAAGCCTTCTTCTTTGAGATCTTTCAATAAAATTTGTTGTTTCAAGTTATTTTCTTTTCTTCTCCCTCTTAGCCGGTCCTGTTCGGACTACCGTCGCTCTGACTTTTTTCTCTTCTCCTTTCACTAGATCTGTGTTGGTTATACCACTGTTCTAGTTTCTTAATGTTTTAATCTGTTTATTTACATACTGCACTTTAGATTTCTGCATCATATAGTAGTCCTGCTACTGCCTACTTTCCTTTCAGTCTTTTAGTTTCATTCTTCTCTTCCTCGGTCCACTTCGGGTTATTTGGTATATATATATATATATATATATATATATATATATACACTTTTATTAATTTTTAAAATAATATACAAGCAATAACAAATCTTAGAAAACTAATGCAAAAATTTTACTTGAAGTAAAATGATAGATATTGGGGATACTTTATTTTTCTTATATAAAAAATATAAGTACTAACGAAAACTTGAGAGGATAGAAATGCCTAAAAGTATTACTTATATAGAGAAATATAAGTAGTAAGTAAAAAAATTAGAAGAGCCATTGCTGCCCTCCTCTTTAGAAGTTCCGCCACTGGCCACATATGTCACTTTTTTTTTTTTGGAGTTATATGTCGTAGAAATTTTATTATTTGAATTGATATATATACGTGATTATTCAATGACTTTTTTTTTCAATAATATACAAAATGTGATCAAATTGGAATTAACTCTCTTTATTATAATTAATTCGATATTTGCAAATGCTATATATATATTGGTCAGTGTCTTTTTTGAAAATCTCATGCATCCAGCAAATCGCTGAGGCGAAAAGGGCCTAATCCACTAGACAGCATCTTCTTTGTTTTGTTGGTCCATTACACCACATTTCGGAGCCTTCATCTAATCAATACATTTTGGACCAATACTCTACGAGAAAATGGGCCATAGTCAGTTAAGAACGAAGTTTAAAAGGCTGATCCGTTGAAAAAATAAGAAGAAAAGGTTAAACATTAGTTATGCATGCTTTTTTTTTTTTATATTATGTATTTATTATATATTATTTTAATGCTCTTATATTTAGTAAATTTTTTATTGTAAGTGTAGTTAATTTTTTTTTTTATCTATAAACATTTTTAAAAATTTAATTTTTAAAAAAATTATTATTAGTCAATTTTAATCTACACAAGTTAATCATACAATTAATATCCTAACTTTTCTCCTCCCTCTCCTTTTCTAGACATGTTTGATTTTTTTAGATTTAAGTTTATTTTAATTATTTGATTTAAATTTATAAAAACAAGTAAAATATATGACTTATATTTCTCTTAAAATTTTATATAATTATATGATTCCATATAGATATGGAAAGTGTCATATACATTATTATACAAATGTGTATTGTATCAAAGCCCAATTAATAAATATATTAGATAAGCGTGTAGAGCTAAATTTAGGTCCTATAATGAGTAAAAATTAATGTTGCTTTGATTATATGGGCAGGTCTTGTATTGTATCAAGTTTTTAAATGATGTTTTAAGTATATATGTAATTTATTATAAATTGATGTGTTAAAAGTACAGAAATAACTTTTAACATCAGTTAAAAAGAGTTTTTTTTTACATCAGTTAATACGTCGATATAGATATAACCGATGTAGTAAGTAGTGATATTCCACATCGGTTAACAACCGATGTAGAAAAAATATATTTTACATCTGTTATATGTAAAACTGATATAGTAAATACACCTTTTACATCGGTTACTCAGAGTAATAGATGTAGAATATTTAATCTTTTTACATCGGTTATGACCATAACCAATGTTGAAAGTGTATATAGTACATCGGTTATGGTCATGACCGATGTGGAAATAACTTTCTACATTGATTATGGTCACAACTGATGTAAAATATGTTCATTTATTTTTAAATATGCGTTTTAATTAATGCATCTTAACCCAACTTGAAATACAAAAAATATCACAATGTTTCTGTTTGACAAAATCCACAATTCAATATATATAAAATGAATACATATATATAAATCAATATATGTTATCTTAATTGATCATTGAAAGGTTACAAAGAAATTGAACTGATATCTAAAATAAATTATGCCCAACATGTTCTAATATCTTTAATTTCTTCTTCATGGATTGGATCATAATTTGCAAATATCTACAAAATCAAATAACAAATAAGCATTAGCTTTGTAATTATAAACAAACCAATATTCTATGGTCTTATATTCAATATTATATCATACTTACCAAAGTCCAAGAATCTGTAATGCTGGCTGTGATGACAGTTAGCATATGCCTCATGACATAATACCCACACTCCCAACTCTCTTTTTGTTTGTGTGAATAGAAGAATAAAAAATATTTAATATCAAATAAGAAAAAGAAATGAAGACAATATAAAAAAAAAATTTCTAAGGTGAACATACACGTGGACAAATCCATATAAGCTTCTTTCTATTCACATTCTTACCCTCCAACAAGTTACATACTTCCATAAATCTAATGATGATGAACATTACCATAAAGGAGTGAATTAGGTAAATGTTTATGCTAATGTAAATAAGTCAAATAGATTGAATACATGTGAAGTTGACTTACAAATCAATTATGGCCCTTTATTTCTTTTTTGGGCTTATTCCATAACGAACATAGGAAAATGACTTCTGTTTTCACATCACAATTTTCATCAAAGTCCTTTGCTTTGTAGCGTGAGATCGCACATAAAGGGCACTTATGCAACCTTGCATACTCTTTTCTATACAAAATGCAATCATTTGGACAGACGTGTATCTTTTTATATTCTATACCTATTGGACACAAGATCTTCTTTGCATCATAATAACGATCTGAAAGGGTATTACCTTATGGAAGCATCTCTTTCAATAATTCAAGCAATTCATTAAAACTTTTGTCAGTCTACCCATGTCTTGCCTTCAAGTTAATTAATTTTAACACTCCTAACAACCGTGTGAAATTGGGACACCCTGGATACAAAGGCTTATTATTATCTTCACATATGTTCTCAAAAACATGTTGTCTCTGAAAAGATTCTTCCCTAATATCACGTATCAGATCTTCTAGTCGATCGTTTGTTTCTACATCAACCTCAATTGTTTGGGACAAGTTCGGCATATTTCTTAATTCACCATGCCATATCCATGTTGTATAACTCTTGCAAAATCCATCACAGAGCACATGTTCTCTTATATCTTTAACACTTAATTGTCTTAAATTTAAACACTTCACACAAGGACAATAAAATCTTTCGATATTATTAGGCACATTTTTTTGCGCAAATTGTAAAAATTGTTCGACCCCATTCTCATACTCCTCATTTGTACGCCTATAATTTATCTAACTGCGATCCATAGCTACATCAAGAATTAACAATTGAAGGGTGGTTAAATAAAGGAAGCAAGCTTTATGGTTACATCCTTTGAACAAAGGAGTGTCATTTGCAGTGTCATCTGTCTTTGAATAATGGATAACTAATAATCAATAACTATTAGGTTTGTTATTTAATTCCATGACAGAAGATGTTGCTACTAAAGTCCTATACTATGACACATCTAAAGAACTTTGAAAACTGACTTGAACAGCTAAATAACTTCTCAAACCTAACACTCAATTCAACTGCAACGAAGGATGGAATACACAAACTGACTTGATTAACTCTTATTTTTTTATTTAGTCCCGTTACACCTATTCCACTAAATATTACATTGAGGAGTTTTATCAAATAGGTAATGTGCGCATACAGTAAGGATTACAAAAATTGACACATACAATGGCAGAGTTCAAAATACACTATTTTGTGTTAAATAAAAGGAACAATACAATACTAATCCATATTTATTCAGTAACGAAGGATGAAATTGGATCCAATAATCAATGCAAATTAATAAACTATCATACAAATAGGTAAAGTCACTTACTTCAAAGGTAGCCGCCACAAAGTTTGAAGTAATCTTCACAAAAATGATATTGTTGTTGTCGCTAAGGTTGTACGAGGGAAAAATAATAAACCCTAAACATGAAACTTGTAAGAAGAACGCGTACATGAGGTTGAAACATATAAAATCAAATCTAAGAGCGATTTACGTACCTTGAATGATGCAGAAGGAAGTTTGAGTTGTAAAAACAAGCTTTTGTACCTTGTGCGAGAGAGGAAAGAAACAAAAACTGATGTGCTTTGTGTATTGGACAAGTGAAAAGTGATTGTTCGTAAGCGGTAAAGTGATGTTAAGTGTTTTCTACATATAACCGATGTAGAAAATATTTAACATCAGTTGTAAATTTCAGCCAATGTATTAAAAATATTTAACATCAATTTTAACCAAATCGATGTAGAAAAGTTTGTTAAAATTTCAAAAATGTCATTGCATTTTTTTTTTTTGCATTAATTTTTTGTTAACCGATGTAGATTCCTGTTGTAGAAAGCCATTTTTGTACTAGTGTGTTATAAATTATAGAATAGATAAAATTAATGGGTCTTGCTACATATAGTAGTTATGACGTTAAATTATTTTAAAAAAAATTGTAATAAAAATGCACTAAAAACTATAATAGACATACATTTATTAATATTTTTGTATGAAAAATTATTTAATTTTCAACTAATATACAAAGTTATTCGAAGTTAAACACACAAACACATACAAAGTGATTACCAGGTTAGGCATACTAGACAACAAACTCACTAATGTCCATTCAAATAACATAGGTTGGTGGCACCACACAAACCTCACGATCACTACTTTGTGCTAGTGAACAATATTTAGATAGCCAATATGAAGTCACCATATAGTCATTATACTGTGAATTACAAGATAATAATAATAATAATACGATATAATACAAACTAATTATCATAATTTAAATTAATGCATATATCATACAAGCATAGATGATATTGATTAAATTTTAGAACTTAAATGCTAAAAATCTCAAAATAACATTTTATAGAAGCCTGGTTTCAAGGAAAATAAACTGAAAATAATACGTAGAAAAAGAATAAGTCAAGGTGTCTTTTTTTTCGTTAACCATCTTATTAAGGATACTTTTAGAGTAAATGAATACTTTAACTCTAAAGCGAATTAACAATACATGTTAAAGGATTATTAATTCAATTCATAACTAATTCTTTCAAAGGCTCTATTGCAAGTAACTTCTAAGATACATATTCTAAGCATTTGGCCCAAGTTTTGATCATTTCTTTCTCCTTGCCTTACGAAGTGCATTTCTAACATTAATTATTTCCTGCATTACTGCCTAAACAATAATCAAGGCTCGTTTGACCCATGAAAATGTCCAAAAAATAGGCCATCAGATTCGCCAATAAACTCTTTTTATGTCACATCCTTGCCTTCGGTTGCTCCCTTATCAATAACACCTAGTTGCCATAATTGTTCATCACATGTCCTACATATTCCCTTCCTCATAAGTTTCGACCAACAAAGACTCACCTCGGTCAGTCTCTTTTTCAAATGCATCCTCACCCAATGGCACAACATCTATATTATAATTGAGAATCAAGTCATTGTTGATATTTACTTTTATATTTTGAATTATCTCATTCGTGCATTTACTATGTTCTTCATGTAATTTGATTTTGTACTTTCAAACTCCTCTTAATATTGTGCAATATCTAGCACAAAATCACATAAATTTTGTTTCCAATAATCCACTCCTATTGTTCCCCCTCCTTCCTGCTTTCTACACCATCTTTGGTCACTATTTTTTCTCTGCTTACTGCCGTTAGATCATAACTCTACTCACCATCATCTGAACTTTCACCCTCCAACGTGTCCAAATATGATGAAGTATCATCATAACTATGTGATGATTAAGTATTTGAATTATGATACCACCATCCTTCTTAAAAGAATTCTCTCCCATGTTCATCGACCATCCAGATTGAGAACCCGAGATCATTAACATGAATCCTTAGATCTTCATTAATTAGTGCATGTGTTTGAGTTCGTAAGTGAGCTCTTGCAAAATCCTTATGTCTTTGGGATGTCATATCATTATCCATGCATACAAAATCTCACAGCGGTGACATCATCTTCCAAAAGAATGATTCTGACTAAGCATAATATGGCACGTAGTACAAACGAACCTGCATTCCACTATTAACAGCCAACATATAAGGATGTCACCCATCGATAATATAAAATAGCTTAGACACGTCATCTATATACCTATATATAACGTCCCCCAGATCATCTGGACCCTCCGATTCCAACAGAACCATATTGCTACCCATGATAATAGTATTGACATTCATTATGGATTCGTATAAAAGGAAGTCAGCCACACTATTGAGCTCTTTTGGGCAGTGTAGTGAACTCTAGCAAAATCCATACATCTTTGGGACGTCATATCATTATCCATGCACACAAAATCTCCCAGCGATGACACCATTTTCCAAAAGAATAACTCTGACTAAGCATAATATGGCACGCAGTACAAAAGAACCCACATTTCACTATTAACAGCCACCATACGAGGATGTCATCCATCAATAGTATAAAACAGCCTAGACAAGACATCTCTATGCCTATCTATAACATCCCTTAGATCCTCTAAACCCTCCTATTCCAATAGAACCATGTCGTTACTCATGATAATGGTATTGACATTCAGTATGGATTCGTATAAAAAGAAGTTAGCCACATTATTGAGCTCTTCTGGCCGGTGTAAGCTTCCTACCACCATCTTGCAGCACCTATCAACCGTATCTAATCAACGTGAAACTCGCTATGACACCACTGTTTTTCTTATATACCTATATAGCATTCTTGTTTGGCCCTTCAACAACACCTTTCCCCTTCACGATATTAGCATAGCTTCACCAACCACCTTGATCCCGGCTCAACCTAGCTCTTTTAGACAGGTATTAATCACTTTCCACTAGTGTGTGAATAGATTAACTTTAAGCAATAAGTTGAATATAAGTGAGTCTTTATTAAGATCTAGTGAATGATTTTGACACCTTCTCACACACAACATCCTCAGTTGATCTCGTGATTTCATGTTTATTATCAGCTTTGCTATATCTAAACACATTTCCTGTCATCCACATACTGCCTATTGTTATGAAATTCAGTCTCTTTTTCATGTCGTGGACATCCCAACCTCCATAAATCACACAGAACCCGAATCTATGTCCATCCTTTCGTTTCTATGGAATAAACAAATCATCAACCTTCCCATACCTTTGTAATATCTCCCATAGTGCTAGCACTACATGATTCTATGGAAAATTTGTAAAAAAAAAATTGTTGGCAGCGTTTATATACAATTAACAACTGCTAAATTTTGGTTGAAATTTTCTCCGTTGAGTCATAACCATTGTTATTAGTATCGCGATACTTGCGATGCGAATCATGCGAAATGTCACGAATCAATAATTGAACTATACATATCGCATGTAAGTATTATTTTGGGATTAAATCGATGCTAGAATCGATCAAATCGTAAGATTCGATTCTAAATTGCGATATTTAAGGGTGAGATGCGATGCATTAACGAATCGGGTCGCGCATTAGTCGGATCAGATCGATGCGACCCGGTTCACTAAAAACCATAAAAATCTTTTTTTTTTTTTTTTGGCAAAAATTGTTATCCTCACCTAATAAAGCCTCTGTGAAACTGTCCTTACCAGACCCATTACATTACGTTGGAAAAAAAAACTTTTTTTTCTTTATTCTCCCAATCCTTGTTTCTTTATTTTGCACTGTTCTCTTCTCCTCTGCTTTACTTTTCTTTTATTTTAGTGCTTTTCACTTCAAATTTCTGGTGGTCCCTTCATTTATTTGTTATGGTCTCTTAAGTTAACTCATTCCCACGTTATGTCCCAACCTCTTCAACGGTTCCTACTTCTTATTTTATATTTGTCTTTCTCCAAATATTTTTGTTTTCTGTTT
Source organism: Abrus precatorius (assembly GCF_003935025.1). NCBI lineage: Eukaryota > Viridiplantae > Streptophyta > Magnoliopsida > Fabales > Fabaceae > Abrus > Abrus precatorius. Next base: position 7,824,247 of record NW_020874373.1, on the reverse strand, counting down.
GCTGGTGACTAATAGGTCCTACCAAAAAAATAAAAGAGAGTAATATCACGTGAAAATATTATGCAAGTGTCTCCCCACACAGTTTGTTAGTAAAATATAAGTACTGTTCTCATACTTGTTGGGGTGGAGTTACAAGGATGAAACATCATTTAGCTGGAATAAGAAAAAATGTAAGTATCTGTCCAAGTGTTATAGATGAGGTAAAACAGATATTCATCAAACTACTGAGAGAGAAAGAAAAGAAAAAAAATGTTAAAATAGCTTGGAGTATTTTGAAGAAGCTGTTATCCAAGATGCAAGTGGTCAAAAGGGAAGAATGAATTTTTTTTGTTAGCAAAGAAAAGGAAGGGACATTTAAGGCTCTAAAGCAAACAATAATGAATACAATGCTCAAAGATAGAGATGTTGTCATTCAAAAAATTTGCAAATGCATATATGCTAATGCTTTACCATTTAATTTGTTAAAAAGTCCTCATTTTATTCAAATATTGAAAGCTGTTGAAAAATTTAGTAAAGGTTTAAAACCTCCTACTTATCATGAAGTGAAAGTATCTTTTTTAAAAAAAGCAGTTGATAGCATCCATACAAATTTGGAGAAATACAAGAGTGAATGGGAGAAATGGGGCTGCACTTTAATGTGTGATGGATGGACAGATGGAAAATAAAGATCTCTTACTAATTTTCTTGTTAATCGTCCAAGTGAAATTGTTTTCTTAAAATCAATTGATACTAGTAATGTTATCAAAGTCGCCAAACAAATGTTTGAATTACTGGATGACGTGATAGGAGAAATTAGAGAGGATAATATAATGCAAGTTGTGATAGATGGTGCTTCTACCCTTATGGCAGCTGGAAAAATGCTAGAGGAGAAGATGACAAAGTTATTTTGGTCCCCTTATACAGCTCATTGTTTAGATTTGGTGCTTAAAGATATTGGACAACTTCCAGTATTCTTTAACATGATTTCAAATGTAAAGAAAATTATAACTTACATATACAGGCATACATGGGGTCCTTAACTTATATAAACAACATTCTAAAGGAAAAGAATTACCTAGACCAGGTGTAACAAGGTTTGCAACTTCTTATCTTACACTAAATTGCATTATGCAACAAAAGAATGTTCTTCGATCTAAGTTTGCTTCAGAAGAATGGGCTGAAAGTTCTTATGCTAGTAAAAGTGAAGTTAAGCAAGTCATGAATTTAGTTTTGAGTGATTCTAGATTTTGGAAATTCATTCAATATTGCTTAAAATGTGTGATTCCTCTTGTAAAAGTATTAAGGCTTGTAGATGGTGATTCAAAACCAACCATACCATATATTTATGAAGCAATGGATAGAGTTAAAGAGCAAATTGCTAAAAACTTTCAAAATCAAGAGTCAAGATACAAAAAGGTGTGGAAGATTATTGATACTAGGTGGAATTAACAGCTACATAGGCCTCTTCATGCATCTGCCTATTATCTCAATCCTAGGTAAATAAAGTCATCATTAATCTCTTCATGCTTTTACACTTTTTTAAAGATTGGGTAACTTAAGTTGTATGTCTTATGTCTTCTTTAATTAGGTTTCACTATGACAAAAAATTCAATCTAGATAGTGAGGTTTTATTTGACTTGTATGAAACCATTGAAAGAATGGTTTCGGATAGAAAGACAAGATTTTTTATTGATCAACAACTTGAAAAATTCAAGACTGTTAAGGGATTTTTTAGAATGAACATGACAAAAGATACTAGAGACAAGAAGCAACATGATAGTTTTAAATTAGTTTTTTCATATTTTAAAGTTTTTTTTATGACATACATCTCATTTTTGTTTTAATAAGACTTTGGTGGGAAAGTTATGGTAGAGAGTGCAAAGAGCTAACAAAAACAGCTATGAGAATTTTAAGTCTCACATGTAGCGCTATAGGTTATGAAAGAACCTAAAGTACATTTGATCAAGTGCATACCAAGAGAAGAAATTGCTTAAACCAACAAAGATTAAATGCACTTGTTTTTGTCAAGTACAATCTTCAACTTGATATGAGACAAAAGGCTAGAGAAAAGAAGGGAAAAACTTATGATCTTATATGTTTGTCTGATATTGAATCAGATGGTGAGTGAATTATTGAAAAAGAAGACCCTTACTTACCAATTGATGCTTCTTGGATGGATATACACGAGTGTTTCACTTTTGATGGAGGAGCTCCAAGCAAGAAAACAAAGAGAGGTATTTGTTTAATGAAAAAAATAGTATAATTATAGGTCAAATTGATTCTTAGTGCTTTTATTTTATTTTATAGGTCCAAAAAACTTAAATGCTAAGGCCAATAAGAAGGAAAAATCTATAGTTGGAGATGAGAGTCAAATTAAAGAGAATCAAGAGATATTTGAAGATGGCGAGGAAGGGGAAGAACAAGAACAAAAAGAGCCTTTGCCGTTGAAAAATGAGGATGAACTAAGTGATATTGATCTTGAAGAGAATGACTAGATTATGTATTTTAAATATAAACTTATTAAACATATTTGGGGTCTAGAACTAGAAATAATGACTTGCTATTAGTTGTTATTATTTTTTGAAAGTATATATGGCTGATTTATGTAGTCACAATCTTTTTCTTTTTCTTTTTGTATTGTGACTAATTTGAAGTTATATATATATATATATAGATGATTTATACAGTTATAATTTTTGATGTCATTGTAACTGATATGCCTTAGATCTTTGTACTATATTTTATTTTATTAATTATATAATGAAATATTTGATTATAAAGTGTCATCATATGAATGTATTTAATTTTTTTTTTATATTAGATTATTTTTTATTATAATTTTAATAATGATCATGAATCTTACGATTCATGATACGATTCAATTTACGATTCAAATCTCAATTTAACTATTATGGTCATAACAATCGTTCACTTACTCTTAACTTTCACCCCTTCTCACATTCTCTCAGTCTCATTTAGTAGATTCACTCCAATCTAATTTTTTACACCTAAACATTTCTTAAAAAACGCATCTTGTCTTAATATCAAAGAAAATGTTTGAAAAACTTTATAAAAAAAATTATAATTTTTGTAAATTTTCAAATATATTTTAACAAAATTTTTAATATAATTTATTAAATTAAAATTTTATTAATTTATTTTAATACTTTACCAATTAAATTAATATTATAAAATTTTTAAATGATAAAAATTTATTAAATAATACTTGATTAAGTTTCTTATTTAAACAAGTTTTAAGTCGAACACTGCTGTTGGCTTATTTATTCAAAATTTTAATTTTTCAAGGCCTACTTAATTAAAAAACCAAACTTCGAAACATTAAAAAAACTTACTCAAGTAACAATAATAGTAATATATTACTTTTTAATAATACATCAAAATTATATATTTGTTAGTTTATGTAGAGGTAAGTTTACATTTAAATCTCATATTTAAAAACTAAACTAAATATATTTAAGATAAAAGTTAGCATGATTTGGCATATTTTTATCCTTACACGTATGATGAGAAAGTTAAAGTCATAACTCTTCTTTTATGTTATACATTAGATAAACTAATTAGATATTAGTTTATATTAGCTATTAACGGAAGATCATGATCAGAAATGAAACCTAAAGCTTTGTGCAGTCGTCAAATGAGCAGATTAACACGTTTATTTCTATTATCACCCAATTGCAGCAACACACCCACATGCCTAATGCCTTTCATATTCGTTGTTTGAATCAGTGAGTGAATTAGCAGCCCATGAAAATGATTGAAAATTTGAGCAAAAAGGTGAAGATTTAGAAGAGAGGGGGAGGAATTGGGTGTCACTTTAATGGATCTTCAAAGTCTGATAATATATTGGTGGACTGTATTATCATGAAGCGAAAAATCTTTCTAAATGCTGTTGACAAGTAGCAGGGAGAACTTACAGGGGAAATAAAAATCAGTCCTGCCCAATTTACTTATTAATTCTTTCCAAAAGAAAATGATATAATGTCGTTTAGTTCCAGTTTGAATTTGAAAGCATCAGATTGATTGATTTGCAAAGGGTCTTCTTTTTCCTTCAGAAAAAGACAGCAAACAAATGACCTATAATGTCATATTGGAGAGATAATAAAGAGCATATGATAGTAACTCATCTAAATGACAAGCATTTATATTTTTTTCCTACTATGGTAAGATGTCTTTGGAGGAGGGTTATATAAAATTAGATGATTAGTTGTTGATCCTTTAGTTAGGGGAACAATGCTTATTTTCTTGCTTAGATATTCTGTGTATCACGTTAAATAGGTCATGTACGTCACAGACTTAATTTAACAAGCGATCAATATTTTCTTATTTGGTCCCATGTATGTCGCTATCTTGATCTTGGTGTAATACATTTCAATTATTCCACCAGAAGAAGGGGAATCTTTGCTAATCCCGATTAGAAAGCTCCCCCTAAGCATCTTCCTCTCATTTTATCTTTTGGTGTGGCCCTTGAAAATTATATCACGGGTCACTTGCATATACAAATTATTGGATACGATCGATCATAGCACTTACTTCAATTTAATTATGTATAAGCATATTAATTGGACAATATATCGTTATTTGTATATAAATTAAAGCGGCTTGTAAACCATAATTAGAAGTATATTAACTCCCAGATAATTACGTATAATAAAGAGTAGCCAGAAAGACTTAAAAAAGTATATTACTTTGTAAACAAGCAAGAGTAAAACATCAACTATTGTCGTTAAAGCTCTTGTTTGAAGCAGTGTATTTCTATCAAATAAAAACTGCAGATGATATCAAAACTTGGACGACATGGATCCCAATATCTTCTTTATAAATTATTTTATTTTAATCAGTCTCAACAACACGCAATCAATGTTTGAGCTTATTAAAATTAATAGAGTGACTATAAGTAGCTATAGGAAAAATGTGGCAATACCTAGGATCAAAAGAGAATAAAATGAAGATTCAAAATCTTGACTTATTAATGCCCACTTCATTATCAACCATCAACTATTATCTCTTAAAAAAGTAGGACTAAATTGTCCAGTTTTGAACTTATAATAATTTATAAACGTTGGCTCCTATTATTATTTTTGATGTATTGGTGTTCACACACACACACACACACTACATCAACATTCATCAAATTTTGATTCAATAAAGATGTGAAAGATAAAAAAAACAGGCATGTTGGGAAATCAAGCCAACAAAGAGAGATTTTAGTTAAGCTACTCTCCACCTCAAATATTAATTATCCACCGTAACAAAACTCAATTATCCACATATTAACAAGAGTAAAATCCGGGGGTTTTACGAGTCAGTTTATTCAAATTTAAGGGAACACTTTGATTAAGTAAAATAATTTGATTCAGTTTGATTTGGCTTTAACATATGTGTGTATATATATATGCTGGCAAAATTAATAAATTAATCCTTTAATTCTAGCTTATTTCATTTGTTTTTTTATTTTTTCATTTTATTTCTTAACAAAAATATTTTAAATAATTTTTTCTGTAAAAAAATTGGAACATTTTATAAGCTAAGTTTTTTGACAAAAAATAATTTAAAATATTTTTATAAGTTAAAAAATAAGAAAAAATAAAATAAAAAAAACTAAGAATTAAGGGTAGCTAATATATAGCTAGGGATTAGGGACAGTGGGATAAACAGTGTGTATGTACGATTTTCAAAATTAGTCATATTTGACAGGCTAGGGAAGTTCAAATTCTAGTTCCCAAACATAACTTCTTTGTGACTATGCGTTGACATCTCACCTCCAGCTCGAACTTCCCAACCATAAAAAAGTTGCACCAATACAAACGGTTGCTTTCCATGCAAAACGGGTGTCTTGTAGCTGCAGTATTTAACATCTCTTCAAAGGAGTCATAATTTTATTTACTAAAAATAATATTAAAAAGTGATGAATATATAGATGCCTTTTTTAAGGTCATTTTTTAATAACAGCAAACTCATTTTTAAGGAATAATTATGTGTTATTTACAACTTAAAATTTTTTTAAAAAATTTATAACTTTTAATTTATAAATATATATAAAAATGAAATATTATTTAACTCACATCAGTGTTATGAACTTTTTTTTTTGTTTTTTTTAGGGTAATAAAGTTAATAGCTTCTTAAAAATATATGTATCTTTATTGCACTTTTTTATACTAATAAAATCAGTATCTTCTAAAAATATTGAAATTTTTTATTATTTTAAATTTTGTATTAATGTTTTATTTATTTAGATGTAAGCCATTTGGTTAACACAATATATAAACTAGAATTTTAATAAATTTGATTTATAATTAAAAAAAAAGAAAACTTATAAATAAAAAAAATTTTAATTTTAAATATACAAACTTAAATTTAAATATAATAATAAATTAATTTTAATTTATAATAAATAACTTATAAAAGAAAAAAATTTAAATTTCAAATTTATTGTTCATATTTTAGAAAGCTAATTATAAAAATTATTTTTATTATTGTTTGAAGAGGACTACAAATAACTGTATAAGTATAACCATTGATACAAAATGTTTTATTCATAATAAAGTTATTTTGAAGATATATTTTTAATATATATATATATATAATACCATTTTGTACTATTTAAATGACAAAACTAAAATGTAAAGGGTGGGACAAATGGGGGCATGATCATTCACCCTCGTCTTTTCCCATGTAGGACCCTTATGAATAGAGAGATTTTTATCAGTAACTGCGGATATTTAAAATATTAAAAAATGAAACTGTGAAATTATAAAAAAATAACAAGATTGTTTTCACATCGAATATCATAATTTTGTTCAATAATTTTAAATTTGATAAAATTTTTAACAGTTTTACTAATAACTATAAAATATAGATAGTTATTAAGAAATCAGTCAACTGTCTGTTTAGTAAAAATTACAATAAAAATTTCTTAATTATATTAAATACTATAAATTTATAGAATATTAGTTATGATTTTTAAATCGTTACTTATAATTATACTTCTAACACACTCTCACTTTAGAGTCCAAATTTATTGAAGTTAAATATTTTAAAAGTTAGACTAGTTATTGACTAATGTTTAAAAATAATTAAAATTTATTATAAGGACATGTATTCATTATTACCATAATAAAAACCGACAAAAACCGAAAAAGATGTGGACATGAAAGATCAAGACCATAGTGTCTGTTAGTAACGAAAAGTAGTTGCGCACCATCATTCATCGAACTATATAAAAACTAATGATTAGAGCCAAGATTAGTTTAGAGCCAAGGAATTTTTAGCATGATAAAAATTATTATTGCCTTGACCTGTGGACATTTCTTAATTAATACTAAAAAATAATGTCATAAACTAAAAATTTTAATAGTTAGGTGTGTTTCGATTGGTATAAGTTTAATTCGACAAAATTTAATGTTTACTACACATTTTAGATGTATGTTATAATAAAGTATATTAACAATAATTTTTTTAATATATAATATCGTAGTTAACATAATGTGTTATTGAGTTTATGGTCAAAATAATTTTTTTAGCTTAATTTATGTAAATGCAGTTGTGTCAAATTTTTTTTAAAAAAATTATTTTTAAAGAACACTTATAATTTAGATAAAAAAATTTAACATAATATATTGTATTATTAATATAAGTTTGTAATCTTATATTAATAATTTATTTTTATTAAATAAATATTATATCAATAAATTTAGACAAGTTATTTTTTTTCTAATAAATGAATATTTCTATACTGTAAATAAATTTTGTTTGAAAAAATTAAGAAAGTTTAATAGAATCAGTGAGTTATATGAAGATGGATATAGTTAAAACAATAAAAGTTAATAAATATTATTTTTAACGACATACGTTAACATGTCTTAAGTATTTGAATAAAATTATTAATTAAAATATACAAATCTTAGTACATTAGATGTTATTATTTTTATTAAATATTTTATTTTTTTATAATTATTCTTTTTAAAAACGCTAGTCAACAATACCTTCTTAGGACGTCGTGTTGTATGCGTGAATGAAGGTATAAATAAAAGCATCCAGAGTTCATCCCAGATAATATCATCTTTTCCATGTATTTAACTAAGAAGTATTTACAATGGTACCTTTGTATTTTAACTTCATGCTGTAATCAAGAGTCAGAATATTTATGAAAGCAACTTTTTTTTTTTCTGGAAAACAAAATATTGAGATAAAGTCAAACTATGCACGTCATCCATCGATAAATTAAAAATTAGTTTAAATGGTATATTTTTAATGGATGCGAGTCTACTTTTTTTTATGAGTAATCTTCACTTAATAGCTTTTTTTTATAAATATTAAATTTTACCAATTCAAAACAATAATATATTAATTTTGTATAATAAATTTTTAAATAAATCATATAGTAATAAATATGTAATTTTAAATTTAATATTTATTTATGTTTTAAAATAGATTATAAATTGAAAATTGCTTTATAAAATATCTATTTTTTATTTGCATAATTTTTAAAATTTAATATATTTAATAATTTTTATTTAATAGTTGAATGGATGAGAATTAGGCTAAGCTATGTTTAATAAAAATAATTTGTAATTCAATTAGAAGCCTCTAACTTATTAACTTAATCAATACGCTTGTAAAGTTATTTGATAAATATAAAATAAAATGAGTATATATCTTTTAAAAGTTAAATTTTTAAAAATTATTTAAGGTATTATTTTAAAATTATTTATCAATATTTTTATTACATTTTTATCTTTTATTTTTATTACATTTTTACTTACATTAATTTTAATATTTTTTTATTTCTTTACTTTCACAATAATTTCATTTCTCTTTTATCTATTTTATTTAAATATATTTTATATTAAAAAATATGTCTTAAAATATATTTTTTTTAAATATATGAAAAGACATTTTATTTTTTATATTATTTAATTAAAAATAAAAAATAAATAATATTAATATTATATTAATATAATATTAATTTTATAAATTATTTATATAGTTATAAACTTTCAATTACAAATTAATAACTTCCAGTTAATTTTATAATAAAAAATTGCAAATTTACATATATATATATATATATATATATATATATATAACACCAAAAAGGAAATAAAAATAAAAAACAGTCCGCGTCTTCTTTGTTGAGTGTGCATTAAAATATTTGTCTCGTGAAGCATGTTGTTAACTTTTTTTTTTATATGATATTTAATAATATATACTGAAACATAAAATTTTAAAAAATTATAAAAACACGAGAATTCAAAAATTTTCAATATAAAATTTAAAAACCATTAATGTAAATAAAGTTATTTAAATTATTGAAACGATGATTTTTAAAATTAAGTTATTTTATTTAAAAATTACTAATAATAATTTTTTAAATCTTATATGTTATATATAATATTTTCAAATTATATCTTTGAATTTATTTTTTCATAATTTATTTTTTATTAATAAACATTTTAAAATAAAGGAAAGTAACATTAAAGTTTAAACTCTATTGCTTCGTTTGTTTTAACAAAAAATATCGTGTAAAATGCAAAAATATAAGAAAAAAAAGTTTCTTGTGTTTAACGTTAGACTACAAAAAAGTTTTCTTATACCAATTGGTTGGTGAGATTTGTATAAAAAGGTCATGGCTTTTTCATATTTTACTAAAATAATTTTTAAAATAATATAAAAATATATTATATTTAAAATTTCTCTCCCTTTCCTCCACTTTTATGACCATTAAACACACTATCAAGGATACTTATTCGCAACGATGAAAAAAAAAAATTTAGGTATAGAGATTATCCGTCTTTATCTCTTTTATAAAGTATTTTTATGAGTTGAAAAATAAATATAATTTTTTTATAAGCAAAACATATATTATTAGATAAATTCAAAATCTATATATACAGAGAAAAACTAATACTTATTTAAAAAAATAAAGAACAAAAATATATTTATACATAGTTAAAGACGAATGCAATTTCGTGGGTTCAAATACCAATCATCTAACAAAATAATTTTTCACTTACTAACAAGTGATAAGCATTTACAAGACTTTTGAATAATAGAATCTAGAACTTTCCTCTCATCCAAAATATCATTGAAAAACACAATTCGATTTCTATGTAATTACAAAGACCAAACTGTACTTATTTAAACAATTAATAAACATATCTACAACTAATATCAACCCAAGAAAGCAAGTGCGTAAATAAATTTAAAGGCAAAACCAGTAAAAATCCAAGCCAACAAGCAGTAAAATACCATATTTGAGATAAAACTAAGTATGTTAAAAACAAATTAGTTGAAAGTTTCTCCAAACCATGAGAGAAGTAATAAGTTATATCATCAATTTGAACACCACGATCAATCAGCAAACCTTTACAAGGAAGTGCATTCAACAACAATTGCCAAGAAAATACTAGACACTTAAAAGAGACCTTTATTCTTCATAGCCTTTGCAAGGCATTCACCGTACACTGATATACAATACTAGGACTACTAAAAAGTTCAAATATCCATGAATACACAAATTACACTGAATAACAACCTGAAAAATGTGTTATCTATACCCATTTATCTTTTTGTAGTACCTTAATAGAAATTCCTTCCACAAACTTCAACATAAGATTAAAGTTTAAGATCTCACGTTAAAAGAGTTCTTAATATAATTAACATATTTAAGAGACCAAATTATCTAATGAGCTAGGTTTCAAAATCTTTTAAAAATAAATCAGACTCGATTATTCAATATTCTAAAAATACCAAAGCTAGCATATATGTATTTTCAATATATAATAAAATGTCAATCGGTTATTGTTGCAATTGAACAAACTTTTGTAAGAATGATAATTTTGTGGAAGAGGACTACAACTTTTAAGAGAAGAGTGAAATATTGATTTGCAAATAAGACAGTTTTAAAGAGAAAATTTTGGTAAATAACATGACAAAACCCAATTGATTTATTTTACACCAATGTTTAATTAAAAACTAGAGGTGTCTAATTCTAATAGCACTTGTTTGTACATCTCATGTTTTTATTATTTTTGCACTTTTTCTTTGACTTTATAAGTTTTTCTATATATGAACAAAAACTAATTACTATTTAATTTAAAGGCATTTTCATTTTTTTTTGTTTGGTCTATTCTTATTTTTATTATGGATGAATTATACGACCTACTTTTATTTTTTTTAAAAAGACAAAAACATAGAATCATTTTCAAAAGAAAATCCCTTTCGTGTTTTTTGTGGAGATTTTTATATCAGATGATCTTTTTTTAATAATTATATTTACAAAGAAAGTATTCTAGATAAAAATTATTTAAATATAAATAATAATAAATACTCCCTTAATTTCTTATATATAGATAGATAGATAGGTAGATAAATAGATAGAGAGAGAGACTAAAAATTCAAAATAACAATAAACTAGCAACTCAACCTAACAAACCAAATATCACTATCATAAAGACATGAGAAAGAGATTAAAGGAGGAATGACAACATTAAAACAAGAATAAAGTATATAGTCTTTCAGTTCAATTTTAATTAATTTATTAGCATAATTATTAATTTTTCTAAAGATATAGTTGAATAAGAGGTGCTTTATAAACTTAATCAAGTTTCTAATAATACAAATTAAAGTAAAAATAGGATGAGATTATGCTAAACTTGCATAATTAATTGTAAAACTTTCTTAAATTACTTTCTACCCAAATTGTATGAATGTCCCTAGAAACAACCAACTATAGATTAAGAAATAATCCATAATTCAGCCATATTTACTAGAAAAGCAAATAAGCAACTTTCTACTATTGTCACAAATGAGACCACCACAAATAACTTCTCTAGAAAATGATGAAAAATCTTTGGGAACAGTTAACTTTAGTTGATCTTGAGAAGGAGGAGTCAATTTCACTTTGTTTTGGTCCTTGACAATTTTAGGCATAGTATTATTAAGGCTCCTATAGCAAGAAGAGAACAAGTTATCACCACAAAAGATTACATGAATAAACAAATGAGGAACAACATAATGAGATTTAAAAATGATGATCTTTCTATAATGCAAAATGATCACTCCAAATAATTTGAACTAATCAGTAAATTTGTTAAAATTATGATTAGATAAGTTCAAGAGCAACTACTCCCTAACCCTTTTACTAAAAGAAAAAGGCTCATTGATTATAAAGAATGAATGCTTATAGACTTGTTTAGCATAAAAGCAATTTCTTTTCCCATAATATTTATGGTAGTTTTGGGAGTCTCCCCACACTTAGTACACAAGGGAGAGACAGTTATACCCCATAAGAACTTTTTATTATTATTTGTAAGTAATTTACCAATGAGCTAACTTTCAAGAAAAAAAGATAATTTTAGGAGGCATTTACCATTTTCAAACAATCTTTAAAATCTCTTGTGTATGGCTGAAAATCATACTAAGATTATAAACTAACTAATGTGCATTTTTGGGGAAAAAATATCATTAGCTGATAAACTTCAAGTTAGAATATTAGGACCCCTAAAGAGAGTAGGAATTCAAGTTGTGCAATATCATGACAAATTTGAGAAGGAGAAAATAATTGATTTTAGCCCAATTCTAACCATCTTTTGTGACAAATAAAACCATAGGGGTATCTAAATCAATAGTAAAGACAAGTATCAAGGAAAAAAATTAAATAAGTTATGAATTTAATTATTTCAATTATCAATCCAAAATCTAATGAACATGTCATCCCCAATAAACCAGTTAAACCCTTGTAAAAGGTAGGCCAAACTAAAATAATATCTTTCCACAAATAAAAAACCCTTTGATTATCTTTAAGACTAATTTTTAGAACAAAATTATATTTCTTGCCAATAACTTGAGCCCACAGATTAAATGAGGAGGGCATTAACCTCAAATACAACTTCATTGTATAGGTTTTGTTTAAAACATGAAGATTTTTAAAATCAAAGTCACCTTCAATCTTAGATTTGCAAAAAAAATTTCAACGAGTAAGGTGACATTATCGACTCCGAGAAAGCCTCATATGAATTGCTTACATAGACTATCAATCTTATTATAGACTAAGATGAGAATAAGAATAATTTACAAAATATAAAAGAGAATACTCTTCAAGTAAGATTGAACTAAAATTACTTTTTCAACTAAGAAAAGAGAATTTATATTCTAAAGGAACTATTTTTTCCTAATCTTAGCAACCAGAAAGGAAAATTATTGTCTCGAGAGTTTACAATGATTAATAAAAATGCTTAGATATTTGTCTAACTAAATGAAAGTACTAATACATAAATTTTTACTAATAGTCTAAATTACAAAAAAAATAAAATATTTATTTGAGTTTATTTTTAAATATGAGACAAAGTAGAAACTGTTTAAAATATAATTAATAATACTAGATGTAAATTGATTTTTATAACTAAAATAATATCATCCATAAAAAATAAATAAATTTTTTTTAAATCTTGAATATTAAATGAACAAGGAACCTAGTCTATCACTTGAAATTTATCTGTAATGAAAAGAAAAGAAACCTATAAAAAAAAGCAAAAAAAAAATCAGTAATTAAATAGATCAATCCTTCTATAAAAAAACGTAAAGATAAAAAAAAATAACAAATTTTCTTAACAAATGCTCTAGACGAAGAAAAGGGTTGAAAAAAAAAGAAAAAAAAGTTGAATCAACTGGTCATTTGCATTTGAAGACATGAAAAGTAAAAAAAATACAATAATAAATTAATTGAATAAGAACAGAACCCACACCAGTACTCACCTTAACGAATCATAGGCTTCTTTTTAGCGGTGACGTTTTGGATTGTGTCCATACGGACGGCTACAAGAGAATATAATATAACGATAATAGAAACAGTTAGAAGCACTATGATTGATTGAATACACACAGTACTATGACCAAATAAAAATTAAAAAAATGGCATCTAAGCAAAGTGTCACTTTTAATTATAGTTTACGTTTGTTACATGTCGAACTATAGGATTTGGATCCATTCCAACTTCAACAGTTTTTTTTTCAATTAAAAACTCAACCATCTATTACATGTTTTTTTAAAATTATTGTGCAAAACTCAAATCTAACAGCTGAAACATTGCAGAATATTGTAAAGACAAAAATCACACTTGAGAGATACAGAGACTGCCAAACTATGACTTCCATACTTTATAACTGCAAAACGCAACCTTTGTCGGAATTTGTTTGGTGAAGTTATAAATCTTTACGATTTTCTAAACATGTATTTAAAATGTGTGTATAAGGAGATACAGTGAAAAATTAACAAATAATATTTTTCATTAAAATAATAATAATAAAATTATTAATATATCAAAATTTATAATATATTCTATTTTTTAATTAAAAATTATAAAAAAATTTAGTGTACGTTTTTAAACGCACATTAAAATAATTGTAAATTATATAATGCCACGTGTCTCGACAAATTCGTCAAAGCAATTTGTTCTATTGGTTATATTATATATAATTTATTTTACGTGTACGGTGTATAAGTTAAAATAATATAAATATAAAATTACTTAATAAGTATCATTTTTAATAATTTTAAAACTTTAATACGATGTATTTAATATTTTTAACCTATAATGTACAAAATAAAAAATACAAATTATATGACATACAGAATTTATCAAAATAGGTCATTGTCCGTGAATTAACTTGTTTAGTGCCAGTAATAAGTAAGATTTTTAAAAATTTAGCTCACTAGCACCTTAAATTTATTTTGACTCAATGATTTAAGTTAAGTTAACTCGTAATCTTTAAATTATATGCAAATTATTTGTTTTAATCTATATAATGAACCGATCCGTAAAGTCATCTATTAAAATAATTGGGTGAGTCGAATTAACATTTATCAGTATCTCACTTGCATTATTCAAACTTCTGTTTCTGGTTCTTTAGCGAAGGTTGTGCGCATAGATCTGTGAGCGGACACGCTGGTGGAATATGTATGGTTCTCTTCTCAGGTAAAATCACCTTCCGGAATAGAATGAGGCACTATTCAATTTTTTAAAATATTTTTATACTTTCTTAAAATTAAAAATATTTAATGAATTTCTCAATATTTAATTTAAATAAGATCTTAAATAAAATACAAGTAATGGAAATAATATAATGAGAAAGAAAAAAAACAATATATATATATATATATATATATATATATATTATAAAATAAAATTTTCCATATTAAAATTAATGACCTCTGTCAAAGTTTTTTTCCACTGAAATAAGCAATTTGTATCATTATTACTTGGGTTATACATCTTTTATAGAATTTTAATTATTAATTTTCTCAACAAAAAAAGAAACGTTAACTTCTTTTTCGTCAATCTCAAATGTCTCAAAAGAATTATTTTCAATATTTCAACATTAAATTTTATATTTTCATCTTAAAATAAAAGTTACTTATATTCTCACATTATTTATTTATTTATTTATTCTAAATCTTAGCTAGTTACAATTTTGTTTATATTTGTTTAAATAGATTATAGACACAAATGTTCATATTTTTTTTCTTAAATAGTTTAATTTTAATATATTTAAAATTTTACCTAAAGTTATTTGTATAATAGGTAAGACACCTATTAGCATAGTTATTAAACCAATGCTTTTAAAACTAGACCAACTAATAAACCTATGAAGCCGCAAAGACAAAACAAAATTTAATAAAAATATAAAAATCAAAATAAAAAATGCTCAAATGTATGAATTGCTTTTATATTTAAGATTTTAAAAATTTATGAAACTTTATTTATATTAATTTATTATTTATTATAATAGCTTTGATTCAATCCCAATTAAATTATTATCTTTGTTAATTTGATCCGATTTTAAACACATTGCTTACTAATTAAAGGAACACCAATGCTATGAGGTGTTTTTTTAAAGATATTAAAAAGATAAAAGATAAATGTTAATTAACCAATGTCAGTGTCTTGACATTAGTCAAGAAATAAAACAAACTATTTATTTTACCAAAATATAAAAAAACTAGTATTTTGAAAACGAGTAAAAACATTGAATGAAATATATTAAATATTTTCCAATTCATTTATTAATGTGATTTGGGATTCAAGAAGGTTTGTAACAGATAGAATTAGAAATATTTATTATATTAAAACCAGATAGACTTAGAAAAGTAAAAAGAGTTTAAATCTTGATGCAGTTGGAAAGTGAGTGATATCACAATTACGAAAGCAGGTAGTCATGAGTGATTGTAAGTAGATAGGTTAAGGTGGTTGGTTGTGTTTACGGGTGACAATGTGACATAAATGAGAAATACGACAACAAGCGAGGAATGAGAGAAAGTCGTGGGCTGCTGCTGATTGCTGATACAAAACGGTCAAAAGAATATCTGCAGTCGCCATGTGTGACGGTGTTCATATCTTGTTGGTGATGTTGTGACAGATAGTGGTGCTTCAAATAACACTGCTTGATTTTAACTTCAAATAACACTGATTGATTTTAACTTACGTAAGTCAAAAGATATATGTTAACATTCAACAAACTGCTCATAGCCCTGTAAGAAATTATGATATATATCAGTGACTTCTCATTCCATGATAAAAGTCTCGACTCATTTATATGCCAAACCGTGCGTTTAATCTCAAGTTTTATTACATACAAGAAACATAGGCAAGAAAAAAATTTTCTTCCACTGTTTAAAAGTGATTCCATATAACAGTTCTAAGAAATAGAAAATAATTGGAATAGATTATGCAATAAGATTCCATTAACTTAATTTTTTTAAATTCGTGAATATCATGCTCTACTATGCATTTTTTAAAAATATTTACTGACAAATTAATTTTGTTATTATTAATTTATGGCAATAGTATAATGTATTATCTTGACTATGGAAATATGAAAAAAATATTATAAAAAAATCATTAGTTTGAAAATTAATATAAATGATCACTACGTCACATTACTAGTTACTCTTAATGTAGACTCACACAATAACAATATCAGAAGTTTAATTTCTGTTAAAAACATATATTACCAATGACTGATTATGCTATACAAATCATAAATAAATAGAGTTTTGTTATATATCATTCACAATTCATATTTCATATTTATATATAAAACTAACTGCAAAAGGTACATGTTTTGTTCAGGTAAGGTGAGTCAAAGGATTTGGAAATATATACAAGGTAATAAACTAATAACTTCTTAAAAAATATTTTTTATCCAACTTTTAAAATTTCAATAGAAACTGATTTATTTAATTGGCCACATTAATAATTTTTTTAATGACATGACTAAAGAATATATTCATCATTTTTTCTATATTTTTCCCATCACTGATTAAATTATATAAAATAAGAGATGTTATTATTGATATTTAATAAATATAAAAAAGCTTACACGATTACTTTAAAAGTCATATTTGAAATAATTTTTAATTTATCTAACGATATATTAAATTTAAACTCTTAATTAATTTGATAAAATTTTGTGCATAAACCTCCAACGGGTGCAGTAGATTCAAGTTTCAACTGATTTATTAGGAGACGTTTAGATTAAAATTTAATTAAATGCTTTATTTAACAAATTTTGTTTATATACAGAATTTATACTATAAATTTAACTATAAAATTTATTAATATAAAATAAAAGGTTATAAAAATATATTTTTTTAAATAAATTAAAATATTTTTATAATTGCTTGGATCGTGTTTGACCGCTCAAGATCTAGAGAGACTTGGTTAGACCTGTAAATCTAGTTTATGAATTCTAGGAATGAAGCTAACAGCGGATATTATGGGCTTTCCATAAATATATGATGCTGCCACAGAATCTCCTAATTAAGGTCAAACACACAAGGTTGACCCCCTAAAAAAGTGTAAAATACACAAGGAATACATCTACAAACAAAATAGAGACAAGGAAGAGTAGGATTCAATTACTCCAAAGATTAAAAAAAAAATGCGTAAAGTAAAAGAATAAAAGTTTTTTTACTGTCGATATGAAATGACATATGTTTACAAAAGAATTTAAGAATTTAATTTAAATATATTAAAAATGTAAAAAATATAATTACGTTCAATCATAAATTATCATATAAAATTATTAATTTTTATAATAATTGATATAAATATCATATTTACGATATATATATATATATATATTTAATTAGTTGATAACATAACAGTTTTATATTAAGAATGTACCAAAATATATTTAATTATCATTCAATCCGTAGCATTTTTATTCTCACTTTAGCTATATTTGACAATAAATTTATAATTTATTTAAAAGTTTATATTTTTCATTTTGTCATTAAACCAGCAGAGATATGTGTTGGATAAAAATAAATAAAAGCATCTAATAACGTTTAAATTTTAGTTTGTAAAATATTTCTTCAAATAGCATTAAGCTGGTTAAAAATAAACTTTCAATATTTGTTTTTCTGTCTTTATTATTAATTTTTAAAACAATTTACATTCACACAAAACATATTTAATTCAACTAACGATTTGTAAGTTATAAACTTTCATATAATATAACAAATATAGAGTCTTAGAAAGTTAAATCGATCCAAGAAGACAGACACGATCATTGTTCTAAAAAATTAAAGTCTCTCGCCTAAAAAGATGATTTCATCCACAGTCTAAACAGCAAGATTCTCGCGTGAAGATTATTGATACAAATGAATCCTTTAATTGATAAAATTATGTACTAATTGATAATTTAGTGAGTAAATTGACACATTTAAAAACTAATTTGTATAGACGTACACCTTTAAGGATAAACTGAGTACTACTTTATAGATGAAGCTATTACGATGATCCTTTTTGGTTGTAGTTGTTGTTGCGGTGGTTGCCAATTCCAAACAGGAGAGAGAAAGAGAATAAAGGGGAAGAGAGAGAAAGAGCTTGACTGGGCTGGCATGGCATATCTCTTCCTCTTCCGTGGAGATTTTAAGGTCAGGGGTCGTAGTTATGGATGGGAGCGTGCGCCCTCACTCTTCATTATGCGGGCCCTCTCTCTCTCTCTCTCTCTTGGTAGGTGCCTCTTCTTTCTTAACAGTAAACTTACCCCACACATTTTTCTATTATCACCAATCCTTGTCTCCCTCTTCCACTTCTGTTGCGTTTGGACTTTTTTACTCTTCACTTTTTTTTTCTTTTTTATATTCATTTTATGTCCTTTCCAATACTTTTATTTAAACAAACTTCTAGATCTCACTTCCCATCTTGTAACAGTTTTATTATATGATACAAATTAATAATGATTGCACTTTTATTATATCTTTATTAATTACTAATAGAATTTTAAGATAAAAGTTTGATTTAAATAATTAAAAGTTATGCATAAAATAAAATATAACAACTAAAAATATAATAAAATTTTTAATAATATTTGCACGGGTTTAATGCATGAAACAAAACAGATGTTCGAATGAAGACGCAGACATGGATGATATGCATGACTTCACCTTTCTTCGTTATTTTAATGTACAGAATAAATACAAAGAAGTCGTGACTGTCATCCATATTTATCATTGGAAAAGTTATTTTTATGAAATAAATAATTTTATATTAATACAATTTCTAATTCAACATTTTAACTTTATTGATCTACTTAAAATGGATTAATTCATCGATGCGAGTTAAACCCAACAATTTAATGTATCTTTTGATCCCTGGACACATATATATATATAGCGTTCCTTTAGGCACCCGTTCCACTACACATCCCACAGAGTGTATTCTCTCTGCCAACAGGGTCCACGGAAAATCTAGATCATCTTCTCTTGCATGTTAATTAATCACCTTAATGCCAGAAAACATGAACATATCTGTGAATGGACAATCTCAAGTCCCTCCAGGCTTCAGGTTTCATCCAACGGAAGAGGAGCTGTTGCAGTACTATTTGAGGAAGAAGGTATCCTTTGAGAAGATTGACCTCGATGTCATTCGAGACGTTGATCTCAACAAGCTCGAGCCATGGGACATACAAGGTGATCATGATTCGATCAACACACTCATCAAAAAGTTACTTCTGCTTTTGCTCACTTTTTTTCTTTCGTTCTTTCTTTGATTTGCTTCCAAATGTGGAAGATGATGGCTGTATGTATATGATATAATGGAATATTAATTGAATCATGACATGATATTTGATGTCTCGTCATTCTGCAGAGAAGTGCAAAATAGGAAGCACCCCACAAAACGATTGGTACTTCTTCAGCCACAAAGACAAGAAGTATCCAACGGGAACCCGCACCAACCGCGCCACTGCTGTTGGGTTCTGGAAGGCCACCGGCCGCGACAAGGTGATATACAGCAACGGGAAGAGAATCGGAATGAGAAAAACTTTGGTTTTCTACAAAGGTCGAGCCCCTCACGGCCAAAAATCCGATTGGATCATGCATGAGTACAGGCTAGACGATAATAACACCAGCGAGATCACCAATATTGTAAGCAACACTAACAAACACATTATTGTTGTTTAATTATTTCTTAACACACACTTAGCACAATAAGCAATAACTTATTTTTAAAAATATGTGATTATTTTTTAAAACTAAGCTATATTAAGCGTGTAATAAAAGCAAATTCATGTGTAACAAAATTTATTTAGATGTCCAATGCGATGGGAGATACGGCCCAGGAAGAAGGATGGGTGGTGTGCAGAATATTCAAGAAGAAGAAACATCTCAAATGCCTAGAAAGCCCTTTAGCCTCATCCATCGCTGGGGAAACCGGAAGAAGCAACTTGTTTGATTCTTGTGACGATGGAGCTTTGGAGCAAATATTTGAGCAAATGGGGAGCGACTACAAGGAAGATGATTACAACAGTGGAATGTGTTCCACTGACGGGGCCTTCAGTGTTGAAGGCTACCATGACAAGTTCTTGAAACTCCCAAGCCTAGACAGTCCAAAATCGATGAGCAAGGAGAGGCAGCAAAATGATAATAATGAAAACAATAATAATGGGTACCACTACCAACCCATTATTCGGGTAGAGATGGTCACAGACAATGAAGGGTCATTGGCAACCCACAACATAATTCATCATCCAACTGGGTGTGGTGGCCTCACCAACTGGGCAACCCTTGATCGGTTGGTTGCATCCCAATTGAATGGCCAAAGTGAGGCATCTGAGCAATTGGGTTGTTTCAATGACCCCCCCATCATCACCATGGGATATTGCAGTGGCGAGCACGACGATCATCTCCCATTGCCCACCCTATCATCTTCATCAACAGCACACAACAACGCTGCTACTTACACTACTACAACAGTACAGGAGCAAGCTTACCCCAGCGACGTTGACCTCTGGAACTTTGCCCGATCCACATCTTCTTTGTTGTCAACCTCCGAACCCCTATGCCACGTGTCCAACACTTCAATGTAACACTATCAACCCTCCTTTTCTTCAGATGTTAAATTATTAAATATATAGAAATAACTATCTCTAAATTCTTTTTATTTTTTACTTTTGTTACTTGTTTTATGCAATATATTAATTAAATTGATAAAATAACTTAATATCTTGTAAATTGAATTCACTGCAAAAATAAAATAAAATCTCATTTATCGTCAAACAAGATTATCAAATGTTAAAATATTTTTTGTTAGTATAGATTTTTGTCTAACAAAAAATAAATTATTAATTTAAATTTTGAAAGTATATAATAATTTATAGTATGTTATTTTAACATGTTGTTAGTACAAACTGATAATGTGTATGCTAATAATTAATTTAATTTTTGTTAAAATACATTTATCTTAATAAACATTAATCTAATATCAAACCATGAATAATTGGTATTATTTTATATCGAATTGAATATATAAGATTAAAATATTTTTTAATTCCTTTCAGGTCTGTGGACTGTTATTTACAGACAGTTAAATGTTATAATTTACTATAATGTAGCAATTTTATGCAATCATAATATATATGCGGGCTGTTTTTTTAATGGAATTATAATATGTAAGATGAATATAAATAATTAACGGCCTAATTTTTTTCACTCCTCAAATTTTACATTTATTTTGTACTCCTTTTAATATAGTTTTAAATATTATTGATTATATTTGTTAATTTTTCTTCTTTTAATTTTTATCTTTTTTTTTTCATACCATGTTTTAAAGGTGTAGACAAATATGTATTTCATAAACTAATAACAAAAGAATGGACGAAATCGTAGTTCCTGACGGGATGACATTATCAACGATGGGTCTTTGCTTAATCTCGATGTCAACCATTATTATTATGATTGAGAAGATTCGCAATGAATATTAGAATTGAAAAATCTTTGCTCTTTTGTCAACATAGATATAATATTTTTTTTCTTACTTACAGCTAACTGAATTAAAATTGTTAAATTTCAGAATTTGAGATGTATTGACGTGTACGGTAATCAAGAGTTCTACTTCATTTCGGTATGCATGCTTATCGATAAATTTAGGCTAATATTTTAGAATAGTTTACTTTTTTACGTGGGTACTAAAAATATCTTTAAACATATAACTAGAGATATTTTTTCAAAATATAAAAATTATCAAGTTAAATTTCATCTCTTTCAGCCATGCTTTTTAGAATATCTTTTTATGGATAAGAATAATGTATTCTTCTTACTTCATTTCTTGAAGTGTTTCTCTGAGGCAAAGTATTCTAAATTTTTTTTAGATACTTTAAATAATTAGTTTTTTAAAATGATTGCATGGCATAAAACACCTAGAATATTATTATAATTTTAAGATTAAAAAACTCTGAAATTCAAATCATATATAAAATATTAGATAATTTTAATTAAATATAAATTATCAGAAATGATTAGTTTAAAACATGATTTTAAAAATACTAAATGATAATTTGAATGAAAAGAAATTCCATTTTTTTTTATAAAAATAACAGAACATGTTTTAAATATACTTTTCCATTATTTTGTATTACTTAAGGAGCTTTGGTCAACCTGAATAATGAACACACGAGTCCACAAAATTATACGAATTCACATACATTAAAAATATTTTTTGAAAAAAAATTTATTTGTAACACATACATAATTGATATTTAACATCTAACTAAACAACAAAACAAATAAAAGTAATATATATATAATACTTGACCCATCATCGGACATTTTTATTATTATATGATTTAACAAATAATAACATCGTCAAAATAAAAATAAAAAAACTTTATAAGCTTAATATGCGAATCTACGAATCTATGTTCGATAATTCCTTAGTGGAATTTAAAGTTTACAAATTATGTTAGAATTTACTAAGATAGTATTTTGGTAAACATTTTTTTTTTCTTGTTTCTCTTTTCTTTAAATAATGTGGATTGTAAACATAATTTTACAACAACCTATAAAGCTATCTAGTAACGAAATATTAGCAGATTGAATTGGATCAATTTGGAAGACAAAATTTATTCGATCCAATAAAATAAAATACAATAAAATTTGGTTTATAAAGAACATCATATGGAATCTAAACCAATATAATTTACTAGAATTTGAATTGAATTAGACAATTTTATTTTTTAATATATACTTTTAAATTAAATATATAATTAAAAAATAAATTCAACAATGCATAATATTAATATTTTTTAAACACCTAAAAGAATAAAAGGTTTCTAATATCTCAAACACGTAATATAAAAAAATATGAGAAAAAAGTCTTCCATGCAATGATGCAAACTTAACTCTTTTTATTTTTTGAAATTTAGTTAGAAAGTGGCAATAAATTATTTTATTATCTCTTTTATATTATTTATAACCAAAACTTTTTAAAATAAAAATAAAACTTATACAAAATATACGGGACACAATAATAACTTCAATTAATTTAGAATAACAAACTTATAAATAGAGTGCACAATAAGATACATTCTTAAAATAATATTAATAAAATGTAAATTTAATTGTAAATTTATAAAAAAATTAATTATTACAATTTTATAAATATATAGTTAAACAAGTATAAGTGAATATTTGATTTTAAAATTATAATTATATATAAAGAAAAGTTCAGTCTGAATTAACTTGAATTAGTTATTAAAATTAGATTCAAATTTGAATTTACTAGGATAACTTGTATAAAAGGAAATCTTACATTTATATATCTCAAGTGTACCCAATACGCATTCTTAAAGCTTTTTTTTTAATCTTATAATTATATAGTTAATTGTGTAATTGATTCAGTTTATTTATTTAAAAAATAATTTTAAAAACATAAGGGGTTTGCTGTGGTTGTTCTTCATTTTGATGAATTTTTATCCCATCATGTTAGATTTGATCAATATTTCATCATCTCTGTGTTATGTAATGGGTTTTTTAGAGGAAGCTGCAGGCCCCATGTTGTTTGTCGGTTTATCTTTGGCTGGTCCTATCCTACTAATCTCTCTTAATTCCCAAAAGAGATTGCATCAGTGAACGGGTTCGGCTCAAACGTGCGTTAAGTACAACATATGCAACATGCAATACTTTCATATTCATCAAGAGATAAAAGCCACGTACTAAAATTAGAATTAAAGCATATTCAGAAGAATCCACATGAATTATTATTTAAAATTATTAAATAAACACTTTATTAAATTATATATTCAAACACATCCAGAGAGTATAACTTTGAAGGCAATTCCAGAGAGTAGATCCCATATCGAAATACGAAATTGTAATCGTAATTTTCTTAGTTTATTATTTTACATAAATTATCTATTTCAATATTGAATATCAAATCAATGTTAAGAGAAAAGGTAAAAGTTACAATGACTTATGCTTGCAGTTTCAAACCCAGAATTAAATATGACAGAAATCTACCGGATCGCGTTTATTGGTGATCTCTTCCACACTATGCCGAAAATTAATGTCTTATATATATGTTGTTTGTTTTTTTGGTCATCCTGTTTGTTTAAATTGAAGTTAGGGGGGGAAAAATGAGATTCATTGTGAATCTTCCACTCTATCTTTTGTTTCTGGTTTCATTTATATGTTGGGGCTTGCTCGCCTAAATTTTTATACAAGCATGTTAGGGCATATGAATTATTTGTAACTCAGAACTTTTAAATATTAAATTATGAATTATTCTTGCTTATATATTATTTATCTTTATTATTTTTATTTAATGTAAAATCTTATCATTTACGTTTGGTCACTTACAATACATACCTAGAAAATAACTCAAATAAGAACAATTAATTTTTATACAAAATGAGAATAATAAATATAAATACTAGATCCCATTTAGATTGTCTATAAGATTAAAATATACATATGATATTTTTAAGTAGTCATGGTTACTAACTAACTTTTAGTCTTTATCATCTGTATATATTTATATGGTCCAAATCTAGACATAGCTAAAAAAATTGTTATGTTATTATGCTCAAAATTTATTGATGTCACTCTCAAAATTCATTAAGGAACTGTTGAAAGAGTTTGTGAACTGTTAACAAAAATATCTTATAATTTTAAAAAAAATTATAATTTATTTCAATAATTTTTCTAATATAATTATCAAATTAAGTTTTATAATTGATCATAATTAATTTTATAACATAAAATCTCAAATAAAAAAAATTAAATAAAAAATGTTTAGTTAAATTATACATCTAAATGTATAATAAATACTTTTCCGATAAACTGATACACACGTTTATATGGTGTCCATTTAAAGTTGATGGATCTATCCGAGTGTTGGATACATCTAAAAATATAGGGGGAAGTATTAAATGTTTGAAGCTTTTTCTTTGGTCGATAATGTTTGAAACATGAAAGAAACCAATCTAGAGTATAAATGGGCCACAGTGGAACATGCCATCTTTTGTCCTTGAGCCCACTTTATCATCCCTACAGCACATGAAAATTAGAAACCTAACTTCATCGTTGTCGGGGATTAAAAAACTTCATTTTTCTGTGTTTATATCTCTTTTTGATGTGTAAGTATAATGTAAGAAATCAATAATGGAGGATTTACACCTAAAACCAATCCTCTCACACCGACACTAATAGCATCTATAATAATTAAAAATAATAAAAACAATCAATTCTACAGTATATAAATATTTTATCTTAATTGTAATATTGTAATTTTTTCATAATTTTATTAAGTAATTGAATATTTTTTTAAATAATTACACTAACGGTACATAATAAAAAATAAAATAAAAAATAAAATAAAATAAAAATAAAATACTTTAAGCAAGAATAATAATATTTATTATATTTTAAAAATAATTATCCATAATTTTAAAATATTTCGTATAATCATTCATAGTTAAAAATTCAATTTGCACAGTTTGCTATTAAAGGATCAACATTCATTCAAATAGTGTGTTTGCACTTGATGGGTAATTACTACAAATATTTCTTACAGCTTTTAAGTGAATCTAAAAAGTTTGTCTAACTATTTTTATAGAGTTTTTTACTTTTTCTATCTCCCATTTTGTTTCTATTCGCTTATTTGTACTAATTGACTCACATTCTATTTTGGAATCATAATATCCAACGCTCAATGATGTTTCTATCCGCTTATTTCAGAATAGGCATGTTCATTCATACTTTATATATTTTATTTAAATATATTATTTAATTTTTTTTCTTAAACACTAATAATTGGTTAGGTTCCTCGTTGTCCTTAAGTTTTTATTAATGATTGAAAGTTAATTTGCTAAGCAATTTTGGCATTCCTTTGATTGTGAGAAAATAGCTCCCAATTTGGACAAAATTTCTGACATTTTTTCACTCAAATCAACCTAAAAAATTAAGGTACGGTAATTTGCAAGTGAAGTATGACTAGATATAATAATGAATAATTTTGCTCGATGTCCATGTGAGTTATATTATTATTGAATTATTTATTGTTTTGTAAGTGTAATCATAATATTTTGAACTGATTTATTTTCTTTAACAACCTCGTAGGGAAGTCAAATCCAAGCATCTATAAGAAAAGTATTCCTAAATAAGTTTAAGAATGTGCTTCGTGACGGTGATATTTATGTTTTGGATAATTTTGGAGTAGAACGAAATACAAGAGATTGCCGTTGCACTAACCACACTTTCAAGATCAACTTTCAGTCTTTAATTTCTGTTTATATTCATGAGCCTACTGATGTTGTTCATCAATTTGAGTTTATATTTATTTCATTTGATGATGTATTGTTTTCTAGAGTTGATGATCGAATTTTGATTGATATGTCATTCTTTCTATGATACTTATAATAATATGACAAATAGTACTTTTAATATTCATATATTTTTGTGGAGTCATTGATAATTATTTTTCAACCATTTAAATGTTATGGGAAGAGTTAATGAGATTGAAGATTCGGAAGCTTGCAGAGATAGTGTGTGTTGTAGGAAGTTAATTCTACATCTTGAGTTAAAAATTCTAATATGCAATAAAAAAAATATTATTTCAAACACAATTACAAATATTGTTTATAAGGAAGTTTTAGATAAATTTTTATTTGTAATATTTAATTGGTTGATACAGATATATATAATTACGGAGTTTTTTTTAACTAAATTTTCTTTTCATAAATAATTATTATTTACTCATAAAACCCCGCGTGAAATACTAGTTATTAACTAAAACGGATCCTCTCCTACCAAATTTTTTTTCAATCTGTATCTGCAGCAAAATTATAACCATTAATTTATATTTTAAACAGTGAAGATTAATCAAAGCGAGAGATTTGTGGTTGCTGTAAATATACAATGGAGACCATTCACTGGTACGAAAGGATGGGAATTAATTAGTTGCTATCAGACTAAAAACCTGTTATATTATAAATAGTTATAAAATTTATATTTTTCTCCCTCTCTAATCACATGAAGTGTTACCGCGTGAGATTTGAACACGCAATGTATTATGCATCCTTCCTTCGTCGGTTCACAATCGACACTAATCACTGCGCCCCGTAAATCCATTCCCTTAAAATAACGGACCACAGAAAATGGACGAATTAATAATCTTTTCTTCTTCTATACTCAATCTATTTATATGTGAGCCAACGACGAAAACTTAACTCTTAAAACATTGGCATGCTAAAGTTCCCTATAGCAATGCCATTATTGTGCTTAAAGTTAAAGCCGATGTCACCGCTCCCCTTCACACCTACTCTTCTCTTCTTCGTATTTTTCTTCTATGTGGCAATGGGTACTCCGGAGGATCCCATCAAGTGCTCTTCAAAGAACACAAACTGCACCGTCACAAACACATATGGCATCTTCCCCGACCGAACCACTTGCGAAGCAGCACGAGTGTTTTACCCCTCAACAGAAGAAGAGCTCATGCAAGTGGTAGCATCGGCGACTCAAAACAAAAGGAAGATGAAAGTTACGACACGTTTCTCCCACAGCATTCCCAAGTGGGTATGCCCTGACGGCCAAAACGGGTGGCTAATAAGCACTAAATATCTGAACCGGGTTTTGAAGATTGACACTGAAGCAAAGACAATAACGGTGGAGAGTGGCGTGACATTGAAGGAACTTGTGAATGAGGCTGCAAAGGCAGAGTTGGCGTTGCCGTATGCTCCTTATTGGTGGGGGTTGACAATGGGGGGCATTATGGGCACGGGTGCTCATGGAAGCTCGTTGTGGGGGAAGGGAAGTTGTGTTCATGAGCATGTGGTGGAGGTTAGAATTGTTAGACCCGCAGGTCCTGAAGATGGATATGCTAAGGTTCATACACTTAGTGAAGACGATGAAGATCTCAATGCAGCAAAAGTGTCACTCGGCTTGTTGGGGGTCATTTCACAGGTATGCTCCCTCTCCTTCTTCACTGCCCTTTAACCATCTATTAATGCTTTCACAATTATAGGGTACGTAAGTTTATTAGTAATGTAACATAAGCAACCCATAGTATTTGCTGGTTCTTATGTTTCTATATGTAATTTTTTTATATTTATTTCTTTTTTATTATATCATCGATTACATTTTTTTTCTATCTTTCTCTTTTTTTTCCACTATGCTTAAAAAAGTGGTTGAATATATATATATATATATATATATATATATATATATATTACTTGATATTGCATGTTACAAT
This sequence comes from Abrus precatorius, assembly GCF_003935025.1. Taxonomy (NCBI): domain Eukaryota; kingdom Viridiplantae; phylum Streptophyta; class Magnoliopsida; order Fabales; family Fabaceae; genus Abrus; species Abrus precatorius. The sequence continues at coordinate 7,795,215 of NW_020874373.1, read as the reverse complement.
TTTTTTAAGAATTGGACAAATAAAAAGAAACTAAAAAATAAATTGACTATATAAAATAAATTTAAATATTATTTTAGTTTCTAATAATTAATATATCATGTTTTGATTTTGATCTATAAAATATTATTTTTATCTATATTTTTAAAAATTATTAGTTTCAAATTCCTCTCGTTAATATGATAAAAAATGACAACATATGAATTAATCATTTCATTATTTAACAATGTTTAGAAATTAAAACCGATAATTTATAAATTGTAGAAGTTAAAATTAAAAAAATTACAAAAATAAAATTCAAAATGCGAAATATTTTGCAGGAAAAATATATAATGCTAAAATTATTCTGTATAATAATAAAAAAAATAATTTAACTAAAAATATTTACTATAATATTTCCTTCTTGAGACTTGTTTTTAAATTTTTTATATTTTTTAATTTTAATTAACATTAAAATAAATAAAAATAAAAAATAAAATTTAAATCCCCTTTTCCTTACCACTTTCACAACTTATGAGATGAGAAAAACAGATTTAATTGCACAATTTGAACTACGTGTAATTTTTATTTCTTTTTAATAGTTAATTAATTTTTTTATTTTAAAATTGTATAAATTTATTCATCACTCAATATTTTTACATAAAATCATTAAGAGACTAAATATTTAAAAAACTAAAAGCACGCATAACTTAAATCAAAAAGAAAAAAAAAAGGCCAAAAATTTTATAAATCACACTCTACTCCACTCTCTTTTTCCCTTTCCTTTTACATCTAATTAGATAGTGTACATCAACTATGAAGTAGTCCCATTCCTTGAGCAATAGTTATGCAAATTTCATCAGCAATAAAAAAACAAGAAAGAAGTAAGGAGTCATTAGTTTTTGTTTGAAAATTTATTTGAGAGAAACATGGGAGGACGAGAGAGAAGAGAAAACAATAATTTAAAGTTTCAAAATAAACTACTTAAATAGTTTGATTAATATAGTTGTATAAATAAAATATAAGTAGCTTATTGCCCAAATAAAATGAAAAAAAAAGTGTGATTTAAATAGGAGATTTTTTTATAAAAAAAATCCAGTTATTTAGATGAATAGAAAAATAACTAAAATTATATATTTATAATATTTTTTAGATGAGTCCTGAAGAAAAAAAATCCCCATCTCCATCCACATATCAAACCCTCGTTTCTTCCCATCTACTTTCCTTCTCTCAACCAATCAGAGCCTGAATCTTAATTGATATCTATCCTTATGGTTTGGGTTGTTCTTGTGCTATGGACACATTAGCAACTTCCGATAGTACAACCAAAGCATAACCAACAAGAAATGTACTCTATTATCGACCACGAAAACAAAAATAGTACAATAACGCGTTAAGAAAAATAAGGGAAATATTGTTTTAAAATCGTGGACGAAACACCCTTCAATGTCCGTCCATACATTTTAAACTTCTAATAAGACGGAAAGATAAAATAATAAATAAATAGTACTTTATTTTGTTGAATATAAATTTATTTGATATTTTGTTATATTTTATAATTACAACATGAATAATGTTTATGTTTAATTAAAATTCGAATAATGAGTTTAAATATAGATGTCTAAGCATTCATAGAATACGAAATTTGACATCAAAATTTTTATCCATACAATATAGAAATAGTTTCAAAAATAAATATTTTTTAACATACATACAGAACAACGGTACTATAACACCCTTCCATTAAAGGGCTATCCCTTTTTTTCTGGGTCAAGAGCTTAATGGAGTACGGACATGTTTCTGAAATTGTGGGCTTACTACTTGGGCTGACATGACTTTGAAGACAGTCGAAAAAAGATTGATCTATTGAACAAAATAGAATGACGGAGATTTCTCTATGTACTGTGTCAAAAGTTTTTGCTTTCCTGTTAGAAGACTAAACTAGTATTTTAGTTTCTGAAGAAGTTTGAGTTTAACGTTTTAATTCTTGAGACATTTAAAATATCATATTAGTTTACAACTTTTTTCTCCATTATTTATTTTAGTTTCTGATGTTAGACCCCACCATCACAGAAGGCTAAGTTGTCACGTTAAGTGTTATATCAGAATCTCTGTTGACAGTAATGACGTCATTTTAGAAGCTGAAGTGGCAAAGATAATTGTAAAACGGTGTCGTTGTCAGTGAAATTCCTTTTACCCAAATTGAATCAAACATATCAAAATATATGTTGCACCTCTGGTCTTCTTCCAATATTAAGGTTAGGGTTCATGGTTGCAATTGAGTTACTTGATTTTATTGAGTTTCTTCCGTTCCTCTATTGTTGGGGTATCTTGCTTCTATTATTAGATTTCTTCCTTCCTTGCACGATTTGGGTTTCAAACACTTTATATGGCTAGTAATAGCAATATAAGTCCTCTGATGAGTTTTGCTTCAAGGTCATCATTAGAATAAAATAAGAAATGAAATGGCAAGATTTGTCATTGTGGGTTGAAAGCAGCTGTTAGAATTTCACAAACAGAAGCTAATCCTGAAAGATTATTCTTTGGATGTCCCAAATATATGGTAAACAAAGTTAATTTATCGTTGTGTTCAATTGTCATTTCTGATAAATTAAATTAAATTACTTCTTACACATAATATAAGTTGATGAACATTGCAATTATTTTGCATGGACTGATAACAAAAATAGCATGAAGGATATGTATAATACTGCTAATTATCCAACCTCTCAAGTAACATATCCTCTTACAAGTGCAGCAGCTATGAATGAAGAATTTGACTGCAAAAATAACATATTTGAGGCTAAAATTAAGAAATTAAAGTTGTTTGTACAAATTATTTATATTTTGATGTATATTGTCATGTACTTTATTGTAAGATAATGATAAAATTTTATTTTAACATTAATAAAAAATGCCTTTGTAATCATTGTTTACCCTCATTTCGTTTATATTTTAGTGAAAAAATTGATGAAAAGAAGAATGAAACATAACAATTTTCTCTTGCCTTAACCATTGACTTGTATATTTTGGTATCTTCTATCTGCACACTAAATTTATTTTTAAAGTACTCAACAATTTCAAAATATTTCATATTAGGGTGTTTCCTTAATTTGATAACAAGCTTACCTACAACTCAATCTTGTGTTGCTTGTTTGTTTTTGAAAACCCTATCACAACTGTGCTCACTGAGAAAAGTCTTGATTTGGAAGCTATGTGTGACATTATTTTTTGCACAATATTTTTCCACTTGCAGTTTTCATATTTACACTTAGCTGTTGCACTGACTTTGTCATTTTTTACCCACCTTATTTCTCTTTCCATCTAAATTGTATAATCCTTAACACCTTTTTTGAAAAATTATAAACTTTCAAACTCTATTCCCAGCTCCAAGTAAACATTTTCAAATTTTGCAGATTCATTAAATTTGGGAAAAACTTGTTTGTTACTATCTTCATCATCTGAGTTTGTTGGAGTTCTTAATTCTTCAGACCTCCATGAATTTTTAGAATTCTCTTTGCTTTTTGGAGTTTCCCTATTACCCACCTCTTCTACACCTTTTATGCTATTTTCAAAAAGTTCCTTATATAAATAATCTTCTTCATCAATATAGGTAATTTTTTCTTTAACTTTTCATTCAGTTTTTTTTACCTCTTTCCCTTTTCCTTTTCCTTTTCCCATGCTTTTTTTTCCTTTTTTTGTTTTTTCTCTGATGTAGCAGATTGAAAATTTTCTTTCATGGCTCCACTTCGCAAACTTCTTCTTCTTATTTTCCCAACTGATTCACTAGAGTCGTCTTTTCCTTTTCCTTTTACAATTTGCTTTCCCTTTGCCTTTTTCTTTTGCTATTTCTTATCAACTTCAACTTGTACTTTTTGGGCTGGTGTTATATCTTTAACTTCTAATTTTTCAGCTGTTACATCTTCAACTTGTACTTTTTCTATTGCTAGTTGTTCAACTTATACTTCTTCTGTTGCTGGTTGTTCAACTTTAAAACTTTCTTCCATTGCTAGTTGTTAAACTTAAATATCTTCTTCTATTGTTGCTTGTTCAATTTGAATTTCTTCTTCCATTGCTGCAATATCACCTTCAGGCCTTCCAACATTAGAATTTCATTGTCTTCAAGTAATTGTGGTGTACCAATCTCATGCTCATAAGAAACATGCATCTCCCTTCTATTTCTCTTAGCAATAACCACCATTTCCTACACATTAGCATCATATTTTAATAATTTCTAGCCTTCATCAAACTCTTTATCAGGGTCAAATCAGAATATATTTTTTATTATAGTGAAATACCCCATTGCCTTGACAAAGTTTATGAAGCTAAAAATATCTACTATATCTTCATCAACATCAGTCCACACCTCAATTTTATCCCACCTATACTCCTTAATTCTATTTTCTTCCAAAAAATTTTCTCTATGGTAAATGTAAAACTTAATTATCTGCATTTATAGAGAAACAATTATAAAAAAAATTAGCAATCTTTTACAATTTTAAACTAATTTACTGAATAAATAATGAAAGTCATGCACGCACATGAAAAAATGGGTTAAACCATGCGGAAAGGGACCACTTTCATTAACATTATCTTCTTTAATTTTAAAAACTAAAAAGTTGTAGGAAACATAAGGGGACCACTGCCTATCAGGGACCACTTCCTACCATCCCTTGTTGTTTTCTCAATAACAAACCAAAAACATTTTTCAATAACCACATTCACATTGATTAAGGAGAAAGAAAACATATAGGGTTCATCGTTCCTAAAACATTAAACACTTATGGTTCGTCGTCCTCAAAATATTGAACAGTTAGGATTCTTCGTCCCTAAACCAAAAAATTGATTCAATGAATTAAAAAAATTTTTTTTACTGAATTCTCCATCTATTGACCCTTGTTCCACTACAATAAACTTCAATCTTGAAATATTTTACCTCCAAACACAATTACGAATAAGAATTTGGGCGAGAGAGAGCCTGGACTTAGGATAGGATTCTTCGATAATAATAAGAAAATGTTTGATTCAATTTGAGAAAAAGGAATTTCAATGACAACGATACCTTTTCGCAATTATCTCTGCCACACCAGCTTCCAAAACGACATCGTTGCTGCCAATAGGGATTTTGACGTAGCACTTAACATGACAACTCAACTTTCTGTGACGTAACAGAGAAGAAAGTTGTGGACTAATGTGATATTTTAAATGTCTCAGGAATTAAAATGCTGTACTCAAATTCTTTCAAGGACTAAAATGCTAGTTTTGTCAAATTTGAAATGTATCAAATGTAACTGTTTCCTGTAATACTTAATTACAAATTTTAATATTTGTAATATGAAACGACAAATACATATTGTATAAAAATACCCATTTTATACATATTAAGAAGCCTTTTAAGACATCTTAAATTGTTGAGCCATTGCATGTTGGTAGGGAAAAACGATCATGCAGACACATTTTCTTCCCTATGATGATTTTATATCATTTTGGTAGATTACATTGAAACTGGAACCTCTTTTCAAGCGATCCATTACCTATTTGACCAAAAGCGATTCGGATTTGGGAGATGAAGCTGCAGCATTTGGACGCGAACATGAGTTTGCAGATATAATTTGGTACCCAAATCAACATAAGGCTGTATACCGTGTTGATGATCGTGTCCCCATTAATACATCAGGCAGTGGTATCTATGATTTCATCCCTTTCCGTTCCACTCCTTCACTTGAATTAGCACTCGTGAGAACCACAGGTCTGTTTTGCTTTATTGGCTTGAAATGTTTCTGTCTTAAAATTTTCATTTTACCACTCACACCTTCAATCGTGATCTTGCATATATTACAAGACGCGTGTGAAAAATGAATTTTAATGTGTTCTTTACACTTTTATGCTTTTGGGTGTGGGCTGCAGAGGAATTTCAGGAATCTGTTAGTAATGCTGACGGCAAGTGCTTACTTGCAAAGACAGCGACGAATTCCCTTATGGCTACTGCTTATGGACTAACTAACAATGGTGCTGAGTTTTTCTTATTTACTTCAGACAAATAAGCACTTTCACTTTTACTTTTTTTCTATGTTTCTTTTCTTCTGCATTAGTCAAATATTCATAATTTCAATTTCTGTAGCTAATTTGCATTATATTCGGAACTTGCAGGTGAAACTTTCAGCGGATTCCCAGTAGTTGGATTTCAAAACGACCTTCAAGCATCTGGGTCATGCCTAGACAGTGATAAAGAAGCAAAAATCACATCGTGTCCTTGGGACTGCAGAGTCAAAGGAGAGTTCTTTTACCAAACCGCTTTTAGCATTGGCTTGTCTGTGGTAAAGAATTTTATTGAAGATGTTCAAAAGTTAGTTGAATTGGAACCAAAGGGATTTTGTGGCATAGAGATCTACAACGGAATTCTAATGCGTTATGTGAAAGCTTCCAGTTCCTACTTGGGGAAACAGGAAGCTGCTATAGACTTTGACATCACATACTACCGTAGCAAAGACCCAAGGACTCCTAGGCTTTATGAAGACATTATTGAAGAGGTTGAGCAGTTGGGAATTTTGAAATATGGAGGTCTACCTCATTGGGGTAAGAACAGGAACGTAGCATTTGAAGGAGTAATCAACAAGTACAAAAATGCAGAGAAATTTTTTAAGGTTAAAGATTCGTATGATTCACAAGGGCTATTCTCTAGTGAGTGGACAGACCAAGTTCTTGGTCTAAAAGAAGGGGTAACAATATCAAAGGATGGATGTGCATTAGAAGGTCTGTGTATATGCTCTCAGGACAATCATTGTGCACCAAACAAAGGCTACTTTTGCAGACCAGGCAGAGTCTACAAGGAAGCCAGGGTTTGTACTCGTCTTGGATCTTAACAAATGCCACAATCTTCCTATGTATTTTTGGGACATATGCAGGAGATCTATGCCTCTTATGCGAGTTAAGATCCAAAAATACATAGGAAGATTATGGAGGGAGAATAAGAATAAGAATAAGAATAAGGATAAAAGTGGAGGGAGAAAGAAGGAACTTTATTTGTAACTATTTTTTAAAATAAAAAATTTGATTATTTTTTAAGCAGTTGGTTATATTAATTCCCATATGATTCATTGGTAGAAAGTAGAAACTAGTTATTGCATCTTTCGGCCCATTTTAAATCATATAAAAACTGTCACATGTAGTCATCTTCCCCGTAGGCTGTATATGTTATGCGATGTCAAAGGCTGTCTGAATTAACTTTTTTTTTTAGGTAAAAATAAATATTTTTTTTATAGTTTTCTGAAATTGTTAAGTTTCCTTGTTCAATAACTGATCTGATTTTCAAAACCTTAATTCCAAATAGATTAAACCCGTACATTAGAAATGAAAACTCATCATATATTAAAAAAGTTAATGATTAATAAATTATTAGTGAAATAAAATTAATATTCTAATGTATGTACAATAATTATTATTTCCATTACTTTTTATCTGTCATCATTTCCCAAAAAGAAATTCCTTTATATTTGTCACTTTAAAAGTTTAAGAAAATATTTGTCATTAATTTTTATAATACCCTTATCCTTTATAAATTTTTTAATTTTTTACACATTCACTATAAGATAAATAATTAATAAGAATGAGGTAAATTGGAATCTTCGTGTAGCCATTGGCTCCAGGCATTGGTTCACGTAATGAATACTTTATCTTACAATCCATGAGGAAACTCGAATCCCTCTGAATCTTTAAATAGCACCATAATGCAGGGCTCAACTACATAAACAATTTCTAACTATGACAATGGTATGCTCCAAACAAGCATTCAAATCCAGTATTCTTATCTTCTTCCTATACACCTATGGAGTGATTTCGACTCCTCCAGAGGATCCAATTCGATGCTCTTCACAGAACACAAACTGCACTATCACGAACACGTATGGCGTGTTCCCTGATCGAAGCATTTGCCAAGCCGGTGAAGTTATGTATCCAACAACAGAAGAAGAGCTCGTATCAATGGTGGCCACAGCTTCAAAGAACAACAGAAAAATGAAAGCTGTAACGCGCTTCTCCCACAGCATCCCCAAGCTGGTTTGCCCCGATGGACAAAATGGGTTGCTTATAAGCACTAAAAATATGAACAAAGTGTTGGAGATAGATGCGGAAGCAATGAGAATGAAGGTGGAGAGTGGTGTGTCGCTGAGACAGATATTGAGTGAGGCAGCAAAAGCTGGATTGGCTTTGCCATATACGCCATATTGGTGGGGTTTAACAATTGGGGGGCTTATGGCTACTGGTGCTCATGGAAGCACTTTGTGGAGCAAAGGAAGTGCAGTTCACGAGTACGTTGTGGAGCTTCGAATTGTGAGCCCCTCTGGACCTGAGGATGCCTATGCTAAGGTTCGGAACCTTAACGAATCCGACCAAGATCTTAATGCAGCCAGGGTTTCTTTGGGTGTTCTTGGAGTTATTTCTCAGGTAACCTTCTTCAAACCAGAGTTTCTAACATGTTTAGTTTCACGTTTATTTTGTTTAACGTTGCTTGCTGTAGCTTCTATATTTGATTCACGTTCAGAAGCTTTCTAACGTATTTTCTAACACGAGAAAAAGTTGGGCAAGTTCGACCTTTTCTAATTCTGGTTTCAAGCACAGATAGATCATGATGCCAAACAATTTTTTAAGGAAAATGTTTATTAATTTCAGAACAGCTTTTTAACGTAAACAGAAGATACTTTGAGCCCTTTTGAATTTTTTTGTACAATAGAATAATCCCGTTGTACAAAAATCTGATGCGTGGAGTCCATTTTATGCGTGTTTGATTGCGCATTATTTCAGAAATAAATTCACGTCTACCTTCAACGCTGCAAAAAGTTGTGCTGGTTAAAATGTGCGTTGTTACAGCACAACCAAAGACACTGTTATAATATAAGAGATAGGTTTAAAACATAATAAACAAGAAGTAGAAGAAGTATTTCAGTATATTTTTGTCTATATATATATGTTTGCATGTATTTAGCAACAATTTTAATTAATTTAAAATGAATTTTAATAATTAAAATATTTTTAAATCAAAATTACTTTACTTTTTATAAGGTATTATTTATAATATCTTGTAACAGTTTTTGAAAAGCTAATTCAAGGAACGTTTCATCTTTTCATCTGTCAGTTAAAATGTTTTTCATTTATTTTTTATTTTTCTATAATTCCTTGTTTATACATTTGTTTTCATAATTGTCAAAACAAGATAATATAAGTTCATTTACATGATCTTATTTTATTTGATAATTAACAAATTTATGAATTACAATAAAAAAAAGATCATCATCCTATTTTTCAAATCAATTTTTATTGTGTTTTTACGTATATATCAATTTAAAAAATAGGAAATAGAGTAAAAATTATGTAAAAATTTTATAAATAAAAATAAAAATATATATTTTCTAAAATCAAGCAATCCCTTGCTCAAAAACCAAATATTAAAAAGGTTATTTCAGTTAGTAGTGAAAAATTGATTGTGTAACTCCAGCTTGAATTATTTACGATCTTTACCCATCAAAACTGGAATTGGTCGACAAACTTAGTAATTAAGTATTTTGTTTTTTGAAATAACAAGTTTAGGATAGATAAAACTTACATTAAGTTGTTTGTATTCTTACTGTTCGGTTTTCAAGTCAAAATACAACATACGGATAATTTTTTAAAACATAAAATACTTCTGTTAAAATATATTATTGAATTAAAAGAATATTTAGATATTTTAATTTAAAAATTTAATGACAACAAAATGAAACTTAATCAAGTTATATCCTTTTTTAAGATATGAACTCTAGGTCTAATTGATGTGTTTGGTTATAACTTTTGTACAGGTTACCCTGCAATTAGAGCCCCTCTTCAAGCGATCTATTACACACTTGAGCAAAGATGATTCTGATTTAGGAGATGAATTGGTTAATTTTGGAAGAACGCATGAGTTTGGTGATGTAACATGGTACCCTAGTCAGCATAAGGTTGTGTATAGAATTGATGATCGTGTCTCCGTAAATACATCAGGAAATGGCTTATATGATTTCTTCCCATTTCGCTCCACACTCTCCGCCGCATTGGCAGTTGTCAGAGCTACAGGTTCGCTCCCTTTATTACTGAAAATGGGGTATCAAAGGTTCGTTTGGATTTTTATATAACATCGAAAGAGCATTAATACATTAATTTGGATCACAGAAAAGGACGTCCACCAATATATTCCGTTAATTGAACTTGTATTTTCCTCTGCTTTACTTTAGAAATCATTCATTAAAATTACAAGGTTTTCTTGAATATAACTAGGTGAATTTTCTTATAACAGAGGAGCTTCAAGAAGCAACTTACGATGCTAATGGGAAGTGCAGTGGTGCAAAGGTGATAACAGCAACGCTGGCAGGCATTGGTTATGGATTGTCCAACAACGGTACTCTTCTTTCTTTCTTTTTTTCTAATGCATTCTAAAATCCAATGTGCGAGTACCTTACTTTTTTTCTTATGGGCTATGAAATTATGAGTAAAACAAAAAAGGTAAACTTTTTTTTTTTTTTTAACTTTGAAAGGAAATAAAATAAAATATTTGCATTTGAAATGTAAAATTGTTAATCTCGTTGACAAATAATAGGTGTCTTTCTTGGGTACCCTATCGTTGGACTCAGCAACCGCATGCAGTCATCTGGGACATGTTTGGATAGTTTAAATGATGGACTGATCACAGCATGTCCATGGGACTCCAGAGTCAAAGGGGAATTCTTTCACCAAACAACATTTAGCATTCCCTTGTCATTAGTAAAGAACTTCGTTGAAGATGTGCAAAAGCTTGTCGAGTTAGAGCCGAAGGCACTGTGCGGAGTAGAACTGGAAAATGGAATCCTTATGCGCTATGTTACAGCTTCCAGTGCATACCTTGGAAAAACTGAGGATGCTGTCGATTTTGACATAACATACTACCGCAGTAAGGACCCGTTAGCTCCTAGGCTTTTCGAAGACATACTTGAAGAGATAGAGCAAATTGGATTGTTCAAATATGGAGGGTTACCTCACTGGGGTAAAAACAGAAACATAGCATTTCAGAGGGCAATCAAGAAATATCATAATGCATACAAATTTTTGAAAGTTAAAAAGAAGTATGATCCGCAAGGACTTTTCTCTAGCCAATGGACAAACCAGATGCTTGGACTCGAAGAAGGGGTGACAATATTGAAGGATGGATGTGCTTTAGAAGGGTTATGTATTTGCTCACAAGATAATCACTGTGCACCAAAAAAAGGATACTTTTGTAGAGTGGGTAGAATTTATAAGGAAGCAAGAGTTTGTATCCGTGATGTTAAGAAAACCCATGAAAAAAATGATTTGAAGGATGAGTTGTGAGGACAAGCTTTTGTAACTCTGTTACGGTTTTATGAGACTTATGTTATTCTCAATTAACTAATATTGTGCATGCAAGATGTATGATTTATTATCTGTCCTTGTTTTGGATGATTATAAAATAAGCATTAACTATTATTTAACTGATAATTTTTTTTCCTTTCAACAATGGTTATCCGATATTAATGGTATGGATTCATTATAAACTTCACTCGCGGATAGTGTCTAATAAATTCAATATTGGGTTTGTTGTTTTCAATTTAATCATCAAGTTCCTTAGATGCAATGCAAGAGTCCGAGAGTGACAGATTTGAGGTAATACATGAAAAAGGTCATCATAAATTCGCCACAACCAAATCAAAGCTTGATAATGGCAAGTGACTCGGCCAAGAGAATATTATCAAGCATCCCATGAGATGCAGAATAAGACCAACCCACAAGGGAGCTTCCATCAACATACCCATCAGCCAGCTGCTGCTAATGAAACATGGTTTATAAATCACCATTTGTGAATGCGATCATGGTTTATAAAGGTGGTGAGTATGCACTACGGTGGCTCTTACGTCCCCTCACAGTTTTATGCCATGTAAAGGTAGCATTTAAGTGTATTAGCTAACAACGTCTTAATTATATATATATATATATATATATATATATATATATATATATAATTTTTTATTTTAAACAATCTTTTATTTTTAAAAAATTAAAGTTAATATTTTAATCTTTTTACGGATTAGCAGGTTAATCCATAAACTTACAAACTCAACTCATTTAACATGCAAAATATTATTTTTTTTCTTTTTATGATAAATTAATAACAAACCAAATAAGATTAAAAAAACATAATTTTCTTATTTCTATTATATTTTATAAATTTTTATATTATTAAGTGGTAAAATTTGTTTATGTATTAAATTAATAATTTTGTGGATCAGTCCACTGACAGTTATTTTTTTGGTCAACTTGACCAAAGTTTACATACCCACCACTGAGAGAGCAAAGAAAAGTAAAGAAGCCCAGGTGTTACTTCGCATGGGCTAGCACTGTGTTACACTTAAACATGTTTTGTAAAAAAAATAAAATATATATATATATATAATCAATTTTTATTTTTCTTAAAATATAATTTCTTTTTTAATTCTTTATTTTATCTTTTTGGCCAGTCAAATAAAAATCTGTAACTATGTTATTATTGACTATAACATATTATTCAACAATACTGGAAAATTTACACACACTGTGAGAACATAGCAAGCTTCTTTGACTTGGTGATAAACAAAGTGCAACCTTTTAAGCTATCTCTTTGATAGGAAACTTTCAAAAAACGGGTTTGTTTTACATGTGAATACTAAGTAATAGATAAAAGAAAAATCATTTTATAAAATTTGTAGTTATGAATTTTGGAGAGATAAAGGTCATTTTTTCAGATAACTATGTATATAAATACATTGAATTACTAAGCTCTTTAATAACTTGTTATTTTTTATGATTTTTACCCATTTTTTAACATTACCAATACGATTTATGTAATTGTTTTATGTATATTTTTGTACATGTATGTTTTTTTTAATATTAAGGATATATGAATAAGATTCACTTATACTATAGCTAACTACTGTTATATGAACATAAATACGACTTTGCTAACAAAATTATTTGCAGTGTCAAAATAATGTTACATGGACGAAATTTCTTACAGCACAAGTGACCCTAATCTTTTATCATACAAAAGTGTATATTTAATTTAATTTAAAACAAACCACAGTTTTTTTTTTATCAGGTTCTTTAAAAAGTTTAAATAATTATTTCTTTAAACCTACCTCAACTAAACACACATTAACTCATTAATCATGACAATAGCAACAACAAGTTGTGACGCCAATTTCCTTTCGCGCACACTCTTTGCATGATAGACAAGCATCCTGTGACTTATATAATTTACATTAATTGTTGGACAAATATAAATAAAAGGACTTGTTGAACATATATTTAATATCTAAAAGTAAAACAATGAATCTATTTATTTTGCTGAAATTGATTTTAAAAGAAATGATGTAAAAATTAATTTGAAATTTTTAATTTAAATATATTTTTTTATTTAGAAGTTTATATTTAATATTATTTTTAAAAAATAATTTTTAAATCATAAATCAAATTTAAAGAATACATATAAATATATTTAAAAATTTCACACTTAAAATAAATTTATGCAATATATATATATGTATTTATTAAATTAAATTTAATCTGAACAAAAATAATTTAAAAAATTAAGCCATATCATAGTTACTGTATTAATAATAAACATTTTTCTTTTAATGTATGTAAAAAATTTATTATGTGCTTTAGATATGCGTTAACAAATCTAATAATATAAAACTAAATTTTCCCAAACGAAAAAAAGGTGATTTTACTCGTTACTGTTGAGGCCTGACAATTTTTGAAGAATACGTGGAAACGAATAATTGGAGTTACGTTAGGGTGCATCCATTTTTATGTGAGAATGATTGCTTCTTAGTATTGTCTATCAGGGGCATCTGGAAAAGGAGGGTTCGCAGGATAAACACACACATCTGACTCCTCTCTCTCTCTCTCTCTCTTACAGCGGAAGAAGAAGAAGAACAATAATCACAGAACCGAACCCACTCAGAAGCAAATCTGAAAACCCCTTATTTGATACTACTGGTATGCTTCGTCAAAATCACTTCTTTTTGTTTTCCAGCAATAAATATGTCTCTTTTTCTTTCGCGAGGGCTATGCCTCACTTCTTGTTTCGATCCAATTCCAACCACTCCCGTAACTCCAATTTCACTTCCCATCTACCAATAATACATCTTTCTCTTTGGTATGTCACATTTCTCTGCTCAATATTCATTTTCTTCTGCCATTCACATCACAGGGTTTAACTCTAAAGTCTGAGGGTTTTTCTGTGTGATAGATGTGTATGTCTGGTTCTTAATTTTTCAAATTTGATTTCAATATTTGATTGGGTTTGTTGACATTCCTCTGTTTGGCATTGGACAAGCATAAAATTTTGTCTGCATACAGCTCTGGAAGAGAATATTTAGACATGCTTATTGCCCCTTTTCATCGTCTAGAACTTCAATAGGTGAAGAACAGAATGCAAAATTGGGTGAGAATTTTTCCCAGTTCCGGTGTTGCTATAGGGCATCTTTGCCAGTTAGGAGGAGAAATATAAGGAAAGGAATCCAGGGGAAAGGAAGGGACATGAAGAAGCCATCACCCTTGTCTGAATGACTTTGATTTACTAGTTGAGGGGGAACCGTGGGCACGGGCCTGACTGAGCTCAGCAGCACAACTCACTCCCTTGTTTTGAATGATGGGCCCAGAAACTAACTTTGCTTTGAAGACTTCATTGCTGGCATGAACCTACATCATCCAGATCCCCACAGGACAAGGTCTACTGTATCCCTCCACTGGAGAATGCATGTCACTACATCAACTACACTCGCCAGAAAGCTCACCAGCAGCAGTGCTGCTGTTGCTTCTACTGGGTCATCATCGCCTTTGTATTTGTCCTTGTCATGCTTCTTGGCATTGTGAGCAGCAATAGATGAAAAGGATGTTCACATTGCTGATAAGATAATAAGGGATGAGGAAGAGCTAGGGTTTCTACATGTGCATCTGAATCAAAGAGAGCATGAATATAAACTTGGAATTTACAGAAGTTGGAAGGGATAAATGAGTAATCTAAACTCGCCCACCCCACCCCCCCTTGCCCCCTCCCCCAACAATTTGGGAATAAAACTCTCAAAGCAAACCCTCGTTAAATTCCTACCCCTTCATTTACTTAATTGCTGTTTGGTACAGGGAATGTTTTAACATTCCTGGGCAAGTGAAGGAATATAAGTTTCTTATATTTGGTAGAAGAGAACAAAAATATTTCATGTTAATTGACTGTAAATTACTAAACTTTCCTGTGGTAATTGATTGTAAACATATTATTCCTCGGAAACTTGAGTAATAATCGAACATATTTTATAATTTTTCCTAGGAATCATATTCTATTACCAGGAACATAGATTAGTTTGGAATGGAAGATTCCCTGTACCAAACACTACATTAGGGTCCCAACCCAATCCGTTCCCTACTGATCAAATGTGAAATTTAGGGATGTTACTGGGTTGTCTATGAAAAGCACCGTATAGCCTTACTGTGTCAGTGGCACTGGCAGGCAGGCTGCCATTTTTATGTGTCCCACATTAATAGCCCTATGTTTTTTTTTTAATTCTCTCTTTGAAAAGTCAATCTCCTTAAAACCCAGTGGCTTTAAAATCCTAGTGTTCTGTACAGATTTTGTGAATAATGTGTGAACTTTCAGGTATTACTGTTAATGACAAAATCCTGAGCCAATCATGTCAGAAGGTGCAGAAATTGATGAACGTGTGGATCTCGATGAGGAAAATTATATGGAAGAGATGGATGATGATGTTGAAGAACAAATAGATGATGATGCAGTGGATGGAGGTGAAGATGAAAATGTTGAAGGCAGTGGTGAAGAACATGAATATGATGACTCAGCAGCAGAGGCTGATGGGAAAGACCAATTGCCTGAAGCAGAAAAAAGTGACATTGCTACTGAATTTGGGGAAGATGAGCGAAAACCGTCTTTCATTAATGAAGATGAGAAAGAGAAGCATGATGAAATTCTTGCCCTTCCTCCTCATGGTTCTGAAGTCTTTATTGGTGGACTACCTCGGGATGTGTGTGAAGATGACTTAAGGGAATTGTGTGATCCCATGGGTGATATTCTTGAGGTTGGAAACTTAATAAATTGCTTGTATGATATTATAAACCTTTCCTTTTGGCAGGTGGGGTAAAATTGAGATTATTAATAAGAATTTAATTTCTTGTTACTTTTTAGGTGCGATTAATGAAAGACAGGGACAGTGGAGAAAACAAGGGTTATGCCTTTGTGGCTTTTAAAACAAAAGAGGTAGCACAAAAGGCGATCGAGGCGATACATAACAAGGAATTTAAGGTATTCACTGTGCTTCCTGAAAATCCTATTCACTACATTTAACTTATAAGACATTTTTCTATCAAAATCTCATTTCGGTTATTAAGTTTAACATTTTTCATGATTTCAGGGTAAAACTTTGAGGTGCTCACTGTCTGAAACCAAACACAGATTATTCATTGGTAATGTTCCAAAAACCTGGACTGAGGACGATTTTAGGAAAGTTGTTGAGGGTGTTGGTCCTGGAGTTGAAAACATTGAGCTCATAAAGGTGCAGTCTTGAACTTACTGTGCTATTAGCTTATATTAAACTGTTAAGGGCTCCCTTTTCAGTCCCACTCTATTTTGTTTATTACAGGACCCTCAAAATCCAAGCAGGAATCGTGGGTTTGCTTTTGTTTTGTATTACAATAATGCATGTGCTGATTATTCACGGCAAAAAATGTCAAGTGCTAGTTTTAAGCTGGATGGTAATACCCCAACTGTCACTTGGGCAGATCCAAAGAACTCACCTGACCATTCTGCTTCTTCACAGGTAATTTCCTAAATGAATGTATGTAGATATAGGGGACGATCTTTGCTCCCCCCAGCCCCCCTCCCCCTCCTCCTCCTCCTCCTCCTCTTTTTCTTGTCTACTGGCAGACCTTAAGCCTATGGGTATTTACTAGTTTCTTTAAGCTTTTGATATGGACCTTAGCTAAGAAGGAAAGCCCTTTGTTGTAAGAGAAATTTATTGTGATTTAGGTGCTGTGGATTTTCTGAGCTACATCTTCAAACTTTCAATTTGAGCAAATTGTGTCATTTTCTTTTTTTGAGAAAAAAACAAAGGAGAGAAACTTGTTCTTATTTAAAAACTATTTTTGGTTAAGAAAAAGTTTATGGGGAGATGAGGTTGCCTTATTCCAAGGTCAGGGCATATCACAACTAACAAATCTCAGTGAGAACTTACAGTGATACTTACAGATGGCCTCTCAACTGGGGACCAACCAGGCTTTGAATGTATGACCTTTCTATCAACTCAATTTGATCATACCTCTTAAGCCAACCCTGATTGGTGGCTCTTCTTTAAAAAGTGGACTGGTCAGTCATTAGTGGCCCAAACCTTGTATGAAGAATGTGACAACCTCTAGCCACTCCTTTCTGTTATGCTTGTTTTGATCTTTGTAATCTTGCATAAAGTATATGAATAAACAATCCAAGTCATGCCCTAGAGTTTTAGCTCATATGGATGTGGCACTAGGTCCGTGTAGGGCCTGCTTGATCCGATATAAAATCCATCTTAGGCTACTGCTTTGGCTAATCCTTCAGGCCAAAAGAACCTAGAGTTTCCCAAGACATGATCACCTGAGGTGTGGTCTTGGAGATAAATCAATCTTTTGGCACATCAATGAAGGTCAGAGTGGTTCAAGGCTGATTCCTTTTATTTGATGATAGAGAGATGTTTGATTGCTACTCCTTGTAGATCTTGCAATGATGTTATCAATGTAACTCAAGATTTATCGAAGCAGTGTGGAATTTAGTGCTTCATTCAGTTGAGCTTGGTACTTTTTGCTAGATTGGTTGTCAGTTAAGTACTAATAGTTAGGGAGTTAGCCTTAATGCCTTATGGTATTTGAGAACTTTTCTATATTAGCTAATCATTTGTGTGGTGGAAACATAACCTTTACCCATTCAATCGATTTCAGTTGCTTCTCAGATCCCTTCAATCTCAAATTTACTGGCTCATGCTTTGTTTCTCAACATCCTTCCATGGCACAGAAATGGACTCAACCATCTTAAGGGTCTTTTCTCGTTATTGGATTACTGTATTGTTGAAATTATTACTATCGAGACCTCATCAGAATGCTGATTTTGTTTAAGAAATGGATTGGTGTTTATTGTTGTTGAAAGCATCATACATGTGGATATGTGATGTTTATATTATATATATTTTAGGGTGTTGTGTGTACAAGGAATTATTTAATTGAGGTTTTTCTTTGAACCTCTCTGATTTTTGGCATTCCCAGGTTAAAGCTCTATATGTCAAAAATATACCGGAGAATGTTACCACTGAACAACTAAAGGAATTATTCCGTCGTCATGGGGAAGTAACAAAAGTGGTCATGCCACCTGGAAAAGCTGGAGGGAAACGTGATTTTGGTTTCATTCATTATGCAGAGAGGTCAAGTGCATTGAAAGCTGTAAAAGATACCGAGAAATATGAAATCGATGGTACTTGTTTTATACAATATAAAGTTATTAACCAGTTTTGTCTCTACAAATTTGTCTGTTTTTCTTTTTAATATTCTTGTTTTTTTATCTATTCAGAAGAAATGTTTAACAACTGTCACTGGTCTTATTGGTAATGTTCCTCATTGAGTATATCCAAAATGTTTAGTTAAATATGTTTAATGGATTTAAAACTGCAGGCCAACTGCTTGAAGTTGTTCTTGCCAAGCCTCAAACTGAAAAAAAACCGGATGGGGGTTATGCCTACAATCCTGGACTTCATCCAAACCATATTCCACATCCTGCATATGGTAGTTTTTCTGGAAATCTTTATGGATCTTTAGGGGCTGGATATGGTGTTACTGCCGGTTATCAACAGGTATTTCATGACTTTTTCTTTGTTGTTTTACAGTTGATATGTTTGATTTGTGATTTATTCTTTGTTCTAATCTTTTTGGATCTTGTGGTTTGTTGTGTGCATTTGAACAGCCAATGATATATGGTAGGGGTCCAATGCCAGCAGGAATGCAGATGGTTCCAATGGTGTTACCAGATGGTCGAATTGGCTATGTCCTGTAAGTTGTTACAACTCATGGACATTTGTTTCATTTCCTTATTAATATTATTTGATATAGTAACTTGATCTTCATATTGGATATTCTGCAGTCAACAACCTGGTGTACAGGTGCCACCTACCCGACCCCGCAGAGTTGATCGGAGCAATGGTCCAAATGGTCAGCCAGGGCGAGGAGGAGGTAGTGGCAATGATGAGGGCAATCGGAGTAGAAGGTATCGACCCTATTAGGGGTAGCAGATAAATGTGACGTGGCTCTTGCCCCCTGGCTGTCTTCTTGGTGGTGACGGGACTTTGGGGACCAGGGACGTGTAATTTCTTTGCTATACATTGATAGAAAAATCCCTTCACAATCCCCTATCCCATAAAAAAGGGGGTAAAAAAAAAGAAAAAGAATATAAAGAGAAAGTTAGGATTAGAACCAGTGATATTCTATTAACTATTAACTATTTAATGTTGGTGTCAACTGCTGTTAGATCAGTCACAGCTGAGTAATTGCCCATCTTTTCTGCTTGTAATGCTTTTTGGCATTTTTTATTGACAACCAGTAGAAAATTATGTTATTTTGGGTTCGGCAACTTTAAGTTGATTTTGTTGCCCAGTTTTCATGCACTAAACCATTTTGTGGGCTTTAATTATAGTTAAGCAATTTAGCAGTGTTGATGTTTCTACAGTCAGATACTCAAGTCGTCGCTTCAAGAAAATGCGTTAGGTCAAAATTATAAAAACAAATAAATTAGAACAACACAGCAAAATATTGGGAAAATGCATCACTCAAGGACTAGGTGGTTTGATTCCGCGGTTGTGGATTGATCACAGCCACATTTTAGACCCGTAAAAGGTGAATTATTTAGGATGGTAACACAGTAAACTAATCTAGTTGTGCAGCAACAAAAGCATCCTGGAAAACATCGAAAGGACGGAGATTATGCCTTCTCAAGTCTTATAAAAAAAATTGCTCATACAAATTGCCTCTTCGTGTCTGTTATGTTATCCCAACCCGTAGAACGGCAACAATACACGATTGGATGCAAATCTGGAATTATTAAATGCTTCAAAACACTAATATGCAGTTGCGTTTTACTTATTAGGGTACCACTAGTTCTTATACAAAAAAAATCGATTTCAGGATTTTATGGTGAACTCATCAGAAGGTTTATTAGAAACATAGCCACTACAAAAGTTCGCCAGTCTAAAGAAGTATAACTAGAAATCTCACAGAAAAGACATCAACATGGCAGATAGCGAATATGGATAAGCTTCGAAAATTACAATGTTGGACAATTCTCCAGTTCCAAATGCATACACACACATACAAGGCACTACAGCAGTTCAGTCGTAAATGTAACTTCATAAAATGTATGCATCTAGCAGTAACTGTATAACTCTGATTCATGGTAATTTAGTTTACTGCTTAGATTGTAAATGGCTTGAAAATCTATCACCCACTACAACTTGCAACACAGTAAACCATTCTGTCACGTTTGCATTACTAATATATTTTTGTGGATGAACCGTTACTTTCCCGGCAGACACAATTTGTGGTAACCTAATAAGCAATCCCATTTCACTATAACGTGAATAAGCTGACCATAAGATTTGAAAACGAAACCACTTTTCTTTATGAGCCATGTACTAACATCTTGCGGAAAAAGTTAACAGTAAACTTGAAAAGAAAATAATGGCGTCATGGCCCACATGAACAATACCATTTCACCATGTTGAACTAACCCTCGGAATGCCGTATGCATACGGGAGGAGGTAAAACGATAGGGATAAAGGAAGATCAAGGAATCCACAAATGTCCCAAACAAAATTTTCATGTATACGAATACATCATTCTTATAATACGAGACAGAATAAGTAATTAAGTAGTGTACTACTCTTCAGTATCGAACATTTATCACCCTCTAAGCAAGCATGAAAAAATCAAATTCCGAATTGACATCTTCGGTTTTTAGTTTATCGATGAACAATTGAAATATGCCACTATCAATAAAATTAAATATTCAACCCCTCAACGAACATAAAAGTCTTCAAAATTGCTATTATTAGAATTTGAGTTAAAAAGAGTGAGCATAGCTTTGAGGGAAATATTTATTTTAAATATCTTAGTAATATAGACTGATCATCGTATTATTTATATACTCTTTTTACTGGTTAAAATATCAACGTGGACTTGGATGTCTTGCTAATACATGGCAACTTCACCTTCATCCATTTAAGATAATTTTGAAATCGAAGTTTCAAGCAAAACACACATACCGCGATCATCACATGATATAGAGAATTAAACAGCAAAAATCCCATTCCCAGTTCAACAATCAAGTGAAACAAAATCAAAAGCAGAATTAAAAAATAAAAAAGTTTTTCTGTATTAAAATATTAACAAAAATATATATATATGGATGTGTACTGAAATCAAACGGTGTCTGAAAGCTCACGAAGACGTTTCTCGAACTCATCCAATTTATCGGCCCAGTTGGCGTTTATGCAGAGTGGGCGAACATTGGCGTAATCCACAGCAGTTTGTTCCATGGGAGTGGCCACAGAGGATGACTCCTTCTTATTCTTATTCTTCTTCTTACGAACACTCGCTCTCTGCAGTGCCCAAAGTACATCTGACCCCCTAATCTCGCCTTGTTCTCGCGCTTTTGGAATCGGGTTCGGATCGGATTGGAGAGTGGCGACAAGGCTGTGACCCAATTCCCCGATGTGTTCTTTGGCAATGGTGGAGACGCCGTGACGGCGCCGCCGTGGCAGGTGGATCGCTGAGACGGAGGGAACAAGAGTGTTGTTAAACGGCGCCGTGTGTTTTGGGATGACAACTTGGCAAGACCACATCTCTTTTCTTTTACACTTCTTCCCTTAGAAAAATGTTTTTCAAATGTAATTTAAGTTATTATTGTATTGATTATGAACATGGGTAGATTTTAATGTCTCTTTCATCAAATGGACTTTATTGACATTTACAGTACCACATCCATCCAAACAATGGCGAATAACATGTGGCATTATGGAAATGTGAAGAGGGGTCACTATCTATCACTTCATTTTATTGGGCATTTGTGGTCTACAATAAGACATTTGTCTATTCATATTCAGTTCTTAGCAATAGCAAGAGTCTATACAACTTCCAAGAAAGCAACGAAGAAATTTTATAGATGAAAAAAGAAAGCATTTAGTTTGATTTCGAACAAATTGAAAGACTCTAGTTTTTCGCTTTTTATTGATACAATGAAAGCAACTCGTAAACAAAAATGCAATTTTTTTTCTGAATGGTTAAAGGCAATCGTGGAGTCACATTGAACATAAATATTATTACTGAATTTATTTATTTATTTCCAAAAAATTAACTTTTCATAGTTATAAAATGTACATTACAGCCTTATTCATTATGGATAAATAGATCTAACATTTGACCTTCCAATAAATTAATAGGATAACCCCATGCGATATAACGGGTTATACGTTAACTGTCTTTTTCAACTTTAAATTAATCTATTGAAATAATAAAATATGACCTTAAAAGATAATAAAAATTATCGTAAAAGATTAATTATTATAACTTTATAAATATATAATTGTCAAGCGAGACATTAATTTTGTAAATAAAATTATATATATATATATAAGTTTAGATTGGATATTTTAAATGAGATCCAAACTTAATTCAAAGTTTTATGAAAATATTATATAAATCAAAATGTCAAATTTTAGTTTTCTAATAAGTCTTCTGAGTAAATTTTAATAATTTATTATAGGTTATGATAAAATGATATTAAATTTAATAAAATATTTTTTTAATAAAAAATAATACATATAACTGTGATTTATCATGATAATTACATAGAAAATATACAGTTTACATTTTTGTAAATATATAATTTCATGATAATCATTTATTTGTATTTTAGATATTATATTATTTATTATAAAATAACACAGAGGATATTAATTGATTTTTTAATTATGTACAAAAAATACAAGTTTAATCTTCGTTATGATAATGAACATGTCCCTAATATTTGAGCAAATCATTTCGTGACCCTGGAATTGAGTTTTAGACTGGACAATTGACTAGTATGTGAATCGTGGGAGGGAAGTAGTTGCCAATGACTTTTTTAATTTATATAATCTTCATTTTAAAATATTTTATAAAAAAATTAAAAAATTATATTGTGTAAGAATTACTTTTCAAATAATCGGAACCGTGAGAAAAAGAATATAAAAGTAAAGAAATATGAGAATAATACATTCAAAGATTCACTCTTTAATAAAGAAAAGTGATAATTACATGAGTAAAATATTAATTTTATAAATAAAATTATACATATTATTTTAAATTGATGATTTTAAAATGAGATACAGAAATTAGATCTATTAATGAATTAAGATTAACAATATAATTTATTAGAAATATAAAAAGATAATAAATATTTTTTTTCTAAATAAAATTTTATCATCATTGGTTGTTTAAACCCGTTTTAAGTATTAAAGATAATATTTTTAAAAATATTAATCCTATTAAAGCGGTTAAATAAAAAAATATCATTAATTAAAAGTAAACTAATAAATTTAGCAATTAATTCTGACAAAATAATTTAAAATTTGTTGTTTTTATAATATTTTTAGACAAATAAATATGAATAAGAGTAATAAAAACAAGGTAAAAATGTATATATAATATAATTTCCAGTTTATTTTTTATTAATTTAAATAATTAACTTTACTATCTAAACCAAAGTTTGTAAGAAGATTTCTCATTTGCCTTTATAGTTGATGTGATTAGGGAAATACTGAATACCGAAGATGCAAACAAGTGTCAACCGTGTTAACATGTTTTTCACTACAACTTTACTGTTTTTGGTATGAACGAAGGAAACGTTTTACTGTTTTCTTTTAACGTCAATGCGTAATGAATACAATCATAAACAATTTGGCGGCAATATGTATAGATTCGCAGGAAGAGCCTCAATCCCGTATTTTATTATTAAATATCCAACGCCTTAAATATAAATATAATAATTAATTAAGAAAAAGATATCCCTTTTCTTTTTGTAAGTTTTGGCAAGTTTTAAACTTTTGCTTAACTTTGAAATTGGATATCCTTCTTTATTGCTCATAAACTTTTTATTCTTCACAGAAAAAACCAGTTGACAGACGCACGTTTTGCAAATGATTGTATCCTAGATGGTAAAACCCCGGTTTCACGACCCGTTAATAGGAAATGAAATTCATACGGTGATATCGAAATCTTAAATGAATGCATAACAACACAAATCTAAAATGACTTTGAAACTGTATTGAAAATTATATTACTTTGATAAAATATATAAACAAGAACTTTAGTTTGTTTTCCATTGACAAATTGACAGAGGATGCATAATAAGTTTCACCAGGAAGGAGAAAACAAAAACCGGAACCGGTAAAGGGAAAGGCTGTAAATAAAAATAAATTTATTGAAATCTAAGCGGAAGCGGTGGGGACGGGGACGGGGTAGCGATGGACGGAGTCATCCCAGGGGTTGCCACGCCAGTCCCTCAAGACGGGGATGTTGATGTCACGAAGTGCCTTCCAAACGGCGCTGTTACACTTGAAACCCGACCCGAATGCGATCTGCCAGACCCGATCCCCCTTGGAGACCCGACCCTTGGCCTCGGTGTAGGCGAGCTCGTACCAGAGAGAGCTGCTGGAAGTGTTACCGAAGCGGTGAAGAGTCATACGAGACGGTTCCATGTGCCACTCAGTGAGTTGAAGATTCTTCTGCAACTCGTCGAGAACGGCTCTGCCCCCAGCGTGGATGCAGAAATGCTCGAAAGCTAGTTTGAAGTTGGGAATGTAGGGCTTAACCCATGTCTGCTTAAGAAGCTTCCTGCGAACAAGAGAAAGGAAGAACATGAACTGCTCCGAAAAGGGAAGGACCAGTGGACCCAACGTTGTTATGTTTGTCTTCAAGGCGTCACCGGCCACGGCCATAAGCTCCCTCGCCAAACACACCCCAATTTGTCCCTTATCGTCCTCTTTCTGGTACACGCAGTTGTAGTTCTTGTCATCGCCCCCCTTGTGGGTTCGGACGGTGTGGGCTAGCTCGTACTTGGACCGGGCCCGATCCGAGGCCTTGTTGGAGAGGAGTATCGCCGCCCCGCCCATTCGGAAAATGCAGTTGCAGAGGAGCATGGAGCGGTCGTTTCCGAAGTACCAGTTGAGGGTTATGTTCTCAGTGCTCACCACCACAGCATAGGAATTGGGGTTCGCTTTCAGAAGGTCTTTGGCAAGGTCAACGGAAATAAGTCCTGCGCTGCAACCCATTCCTCCAAGGTTGTAGCTCTTTATGTTGCTCCTCAGCTTGTAGTGATTAACAATCATCGCCGACAGAGACGGCGTTGGGTTGAACAAGCTGCAATTCACCACCAGAATGTCAATGTCTTTGGGTTCAACCCCCGTTTTCTCGAAAACCGCGTCCAGTGCTCCGAACATCACCGCCTCTGCCTCCAAACGCGCTTCCGCCATGCACAGATTCGGTGGCCGAGAAGTGATTCCTCTTGGAAGGTACGTTTCGTCCCCCAAACCCGCTTTCGTTGAAACCCGCCGCTGAAATTGAAGCGACTCTTCCTCGAAGGCTCCACTCTCCTCTGTCATCTTCAGGAACCCGTCCACCGAGATTTTGCGCTCCTTCTCCGGCTTGTAGCAGGCGAAGTCCACCAGGTAAACCGGTGGGGACCTCTTCGCTCGGTACAGAGCCAGGAGGAAGAGGAGGAGCGCTGAACCGGCGAGGGTCTCGGTATCGAGTTGGGAGAGGTGGTGGAGCTTTAGACCCGTGAGAGACAGCAAGAGGGGCACCGCTATGGCCACCATCACAATGGTGGCGGCGTTGCATGAGTACCCGTATCCCAACTTCACGTACTTCAACTTCACCGACTGAAGGAAATCCGGCAACCGTTGCCGGATTTTGATGACGGCCGAGGACGAGTCCTTAAAGTCCATCTCAGCCGTCAATCTCTCCTTATCCATGTCTATGCTACTGCGACCCATTCCTTTTTTTTATTATTATTTTTCCCTCTTGGACTTGGTGCTTAATTAAAGTTGGTAGTAGTAGTTTCCTCTCTGTAACTTATGTTTTGTGTTGTGTCTGAGAGGAGAGGAGAAGAGAAGAGGGGGTTGTAGATTTCCTAGTTGTATAGATTGTGATGTTTGTGAGAAGGGTGAGTGTGAGGTGTTTTATAAAGCAAACAGCAGGGAAGACTCGCGTTTGGAGGAAGCTGAACCATAATTGCTGTCTAGGAAAAAAACAAAACTAAACAAAATGCTGAAACTGAAATGGAAGCAACGACTATGCTGGCTAGCTACGCCTTCCCTTCAACTTTACGCCCAATACGCGATTAGTTACTTAACACCCCGTTCCCCGCAAGAAATCTATTATACTAGTAATACTTTCGTGTTGTTACTTTTATTCACAGTGAATTGTTAATTAATCTAATCTCGGGGGAAGTAGTAGTTTCGAAAAGGGATGGATAGCTCAACCACTTTTGGAAAACCAACCTCTCTTTTTCAAACCAGTATCTTATACGCTCGTGATACAGTATGTGTTAATGATACTCTTAACTTGATTATATATTTGGTTTTGTAATTAATATTTGTTAATGGCAGTGGATAAGCACTTTGACCATGTGGGATTTTCTCCTAATGAGAAGGTGTGTCACCGTGTGTCTGTCTGTCTTGGGTCCTTTTTTCCACTAGTGTTATCTGGCGTATGCATTTGAAATAGAAATTGGGTTATGGGCACGCAAATGCAAACCAAAAAAATTGGTCTCTATGTTGGGGGCATCGTGTAGCAGCCAGCAAGATAAGAGGGAGATGGGGAAAGACGGGAAAATTGATGGAAGGCCGGTGGTTGTTGGTGGCTGGTCATCAAGGACCAATTAATGGTTTTGTGCTAACTTGTCAAAAGCTCCACCCCATTTAAAAACTGCAAAATAAATATCAGCTTCAGTCTCAACATATCTAAAGTACGGTTTGCAATTAAAAAGATAATACTACCAAATTTATTTTTGTGTGTGTTTGAATTGAGGCAATATGTCTTCTCACTACTATCCAAAGATGTACACGAGATACAAAATTAAGGGGTTGTGTATCTAGCTGTTCACGGGACTCGTCAATTTCTTTCCTTTCCACGTTTTTCTTCAAAAAGAGTGCATTTTAATCTCTTCCTAAAACGATAAACAACGAGAGGCTAGAGAAAGTTGGGGAGATAAAAACCAAACAAAACAGTAATAGGAAATGGAAGTAGCTGATCTAAATTATTCAACTGTTGGGCTGAAGCCAGAAATGCGAATAAGTTTGGTGATGGATGGTGGAGTTCAGAAACTATTTGACTTTTCCAATAGAGTTATATAGGCAATTGGATTGAACTGAGCTATGTCTATTTAGGTTGGTGAAGAAGTGGTTTAGGCAAACGAAATGATATTCAAATGACGTAACCTAGTCTACCTAGTTTTACAAATTCATTCCTCAATCAGCCCAAAACTACTGTATTGTATTTCTAAAGTTAAATGTTGGAGCAAAATTATGGCATGCGGTTGAAATATCAACACACGATGACTATCCAACAGACCATTACATTTGATCGAAGTCAAAATATACATGGAATTGCCCCCCCAATATTACGGGTATTGCAGATAATAAGAAAGTACTAATTGGAAATTGCAAATCCTTTTGCGTCCGAGTTTTAAATCCTTTTCAAGGACATCTAAACAACACGTGAAGAATTACATGCTGCGGCTATAATATGTAGTGCATGTAGCTCACCGACCTTGTTCAACTGTTCTAATTAATATTTTGAATTTAGTTGACCACATAGGATGTACTGATCGGTCACTTGTCAACGAGTGCAATTTAAGAAAAATTATTTTACAGTGTAAAACTTTTGACTAAACTCTCAGAGTTTAAATTCAGTATTTTAGTTTTTGAGACATTTAAAATATTATGTTAGTCTATAACTTTTTTCTCTATCATTTATTTTAATCTTTTTTTTTGACTAAACTCTCACTTTAATTCTTGAGAGAGTTTAAATTCAGCATTTTAATTTTTGAGACATTTAAAATATCATATTAGTCTCTAACTTTTTTTTCTGTCATTCATTTTAGTTTTTGACGTCAGATCCCGTTAAAAAACAGTGACAAAAAGTTGAGTTATCATGTTAAGTGCTACGTCAGAATCTTACTTAACAGAAACGACGTCGTTTTTGAAAGTTGGAGTGACACTTTTAACTGCGAAAAGGTGTTGTTCTGATCTAAGGATTCATTTGTCAAACATTGACTATACATTTGGATAATTACCACCACTGCCACCACCAGAACTTCTCTGTTCCTTACTACCTCCTAAACTTTGAGGATTCATCACCATGTGAACCACCGTAATGACCCTGGCCAAAAAAAAAAATCTGAGATATTGGAGCCACTTGCCTGTCTAATGAACTCCCTTCCAGTTTATTCTTCATGGGGTAGACATAACAAGGGTCTAATACACAGATCATAACCATAACAGTCTGAAGTCCTCATAGTCCTACGAAACACCTAAAACTGAAAAAAGTAAAACATTACTAGGAGCTGATACACAGATCCATCAATAAAAAAATCATCTTCAAACTAATAGAAAACAAAAATCATGCAAAATTAAAAGCCACAAATTTAATTTTCTTATCTTATTCGTCCCCAAAAACATTACTTAGGTTCTTTGTCCCCAAAACAAAACAAAATGACTCAATGAATTAAGAAATATTTTTTCATCGAATTCTCCATCTGTTGACTCTTCTTCTACTACAACAAACTTTAATTTTTAAATATTTCATCTCCAAACATAACTATGAATAAAAATTTGGGCGAGATTCTGCATGCACTTAAGGTAGGGTTCTTCTTCGACATAAATGAGGAAATATGTCATTAAGTTTAAGCAAAAAGGGCTTCAGTCAGAACGACACTGTTTTACAATTAAAAGTGTCACGCTAGCTTCAAAAAATTATGTCTTTTCTGCCAAGTGAAATTCTGACGTAGGACGTAACACTTAACGTGACAACTCAGTCTTCTGTCACAGTTTCTTAACGGGTCTGACGTTAAGGACTAAAATAAATGACAGATAAAGAAGTTGGAGACTAACGTGATATTTTAAATGTTTCAGAGACTAAAATGCTGGACTCAAACTTTCTTAAGGACTAGAGTGAGAGTTTAGTCGAAACTTTTAGAGTCCAGAACTTTTATAGTCCCAACCAATCGAAACATAAAGCATATATTTTTTTATAAAAGAATTGACACGTGGTAAAATTTGACTGATAAAAACTATGAAATAAAATAATTTTTTTCTCATTTTTCTTGATGTCTAATTAATTACCAAACCTTGGATCATCTAATGTATGTCAAGAGTTATGTTGCATTGAAATTTTTTTTTAAAAATCGTAATAAATTATGATTTTCTTTTTCTCTTTTTACTATCAAATGATATTTTAATGAATTGTAAATTAAACTTTGACTTTAACTATGGAGCATCAAACCAATTGTTGAAATTGGATTTATGTGAGAAATTCTAATGCACAATAATAAGTGAGTGAAGATGAATTAGTACGATATTTTAAGTTAGATGATACTACAATGGCAAATTTAATTATCAAGCGAGACATTTACAGATTAGATATGTTGAAATGTACTAGTATGATAAAATTTTTTGTATTATCAATTCATACTTTTATGAACTATGAATTAAATTTTAACTTAATTGTTGAGCATTAAATTATATTATTTTGTTAATCTAATCTCTTAATATTGAGGATAAATAATTAATAATAGTTAAATTTTATAAAAAAAGAGAAATTTTTATTTTTATTTTTTATAATTTTAATATAATAAATATATTTTTTATATAAAATTTTTTTATTTATAAATGTTTAAGCTCAGTTCTAAAAACTTAAGGTTAATAAAACATTAAATTAAACTATAAAAAAAGATTTAACATGTGAGAGGTTATTCAAAAAAGATAAAGATGAACTGTCTTGTTTAACTTTCCTTAAAAAGTAGAAGATGCCATAACGGTGAAGTTTCTTATCAAGTGAGATATTAGGTCATCAAATATTTATTAGTATAAAATAAAAATAAAAAGGTAATAAATCACGAATTTATTAAAACACACTAGTTTAATCTTTTTTTTTTTAATTATAATCAATTCACAATGTCTAAACTACGAAGTAAGCTTTAACTTACTTCTGAAAGTGAGTTAACATGTGAGAGATTTTAATAAACGAAAAAAAGAGGGTGAAGATAGACTGTCTGAAATATCTATCCATTCTTTAAGGTAGAATGTGCCATAACTGTGAACATCATTGTTTGTTAAACGAAATATCGGTTAATCAGACATTTCTTATTGGATGTTTGTCCATATTGTAGATGAAATGTACTTGGCCATTATTTTTGCAAATTTTAAGGGAGGGTTTCGTAGTCATTAATTGGTGTTTGTGATTGCGTTATGTAGGATTCTAGCCGAACTCAAGCTTCTAGCTAAATTATGGTAAAAGTTTTTAGTACACATTTCATGTGAGACTCACTAATTGAGGTTTGTTTTACTTTATGTTTAGTTGGTATTAGTCCAACTTAAGAGTCTTGTGAAGCTTAAGTCATTGATCAATGACACGTTAAAAAGGTACATGGTGAATATTTCTCATGGAATAAATTTGTTAAATAAAAGTTTTTTCTTTTTTATATCATTTCTTAAAAAAGCTACAAAATAATACTAGTAACTAGTAAATATGCCCGTGCGTTGCACGAGTTTATTTTATTTTTATTAAATTAATTTATTTTAAAATATAAAAATATATAAATATAGTAAAAAATATTATTATATTAAATATAATTACACTAAGAAAAATTATAAAATATTTTTTATATAATATTTTTTGTATATTCTATATATTTGTTATTTTCTTTAATAAGAAATATTTTTATTTCTTTTATTGATATTATTTAAACAATGCAACATATAATTGACCATGATTAAATATAGATTTTGTCAAATATAATCTAACATAATTTAATTATTGTCTTTGATAAGGAATCTTGTTCTACTGCACATTCCTAATGTAGGATTGATGTTCTTAGGTAGCATAATTGATATTCCTTATCTGAGTTGCAAGCAATGGGAAGGAAATCCATTAAAATATTCAAGAATTCTATGGAATACATAAACTCTTGTTTAATTATTTGATTTGATTTATCACCTATAATTCAAACATAATAAGTGTGAATAAAATATAATTTTAATTTGTAAGTTATACGTTTCGAATTTTAATGCACAAAGTAATAAGCAAGTGTAGTCAATGCGAGTAACTTTATACATTCTAAATTTTAATGTATAGAGTAATAAGTAGACGAAGTTACGCATATAGAAATAAGCTTTTATGTTTCAAAATTTAATACACCCAGCAATAAGTAAGTGCAATAATAAGCAAGTGTAGTCAATGCGAGTGACTTTATATATTCTGAATTTTAATGTATAGAGTAATAAGTAGATGAAGTTACGCATATAGAAATAAGCTTTTATGTTTCAAAATTTAATATACCCAGTAATAAGTAGGTGCAGTCAATTTTACATATATAATAAGTAGATGAAGTTACGCATATAGAAATAAGCTTTTATGTTTCAAAATTTAATACACCCAATAATAAGTAGGTGCAGTAATAAGCAAGTGTAGTCAATGCGAGTGACTTTATATATTTTGAATTTTAATATATTGAGTAATAAGTAGATGAAGTTAGACATATAGAAATAAGCTTTTATGTTTCAAATTTTAATACACTTGTAATAAGTAGGTGTAGTCAATTTTACATATATATATATATATATATATATATATATATATATATATATAAGTAGATGAAGTTACACATATAAAAATAAGCTTTTATGTTTCAAAATTTAATACACCCAGTAATCAGTAAGTGCAGTAATAAGTAAGTGTAATTAATGCGAGTGACTTTATACATTCTAAATTTTAATGTATAGAGTAATAAGTAAATGAAATTACACATAGAAATTATTTATAAAAGGTGTTGTGAGAATAAAATATCTCTTTATTTTTATAAAGATGATAGTATTCAAAAAAAAAATTCTTAAGTTGTAATTTTATTGTTTAAAGGCATTTTAAAAAAAAAAAGAGGTTTGATATCTATTTTTAAAAAGTTGTTACTTGTATGAATTAAGTTACATGTTTCAGCTAAAACTAACATGTAAGCGTGAGATTTTACTTTTTGAGAAGTTTTATAGAAAAGGAAAAGAACACAAAAAAAAAAAAAACATAAAGTCTTAGTTGAAAATATAATTTTTGACAAATTTTATAAAGATAGTTACAAATCTGACTTTTGACTTGAAAACATAATGTTTCAAGTAGATTTGACAAGTTTTATGATACAATTTAAGAGTGTCAAAATTGGTTGAAAAAAAATGTTTTGACATATTCTTTTAAAAGTTTGTCGATAATTGTTTTACTTCAAAGAAAGTTGAAGTATTTTAAAAGTTTTAAGTTCAAGATCAAAGTGATAAAAGTATTTTAAAATGAAAAAAACTGTTTATTAAAATAAATTTAAAATGATTATCAGTATTTACTAACAATTACTGTCAGCTAAAGATCAAGACATACGACAAGAATTATGGACGACAAACAATAACAGTTACAAAGAACGTGGTGTAAATGGTTGTAATTTAAATTTACATGTAAGAGTATGTTAAAAAAGACATTTATAAATAGGTTATCATTTTACTATTGAAGAGTTACGACTAAACATTAACGCTCATAATATTTGCACATCAAAGTTTTACAATAGTTTTACAAATCTGTGTGTAATCGTTGTTGAAGTTATACATTTGTATTTTTGTCATTTACATAATCAAGTTAGCTTTAATGTGTTTATCGTTCATTTTTATTGTTCATCAATATTATTCTTCTGCTGTTTAATTTTGTCTTTCTTGTGATATTAAATCTCATAATGCTTTTTTTTTTCTTTTTAATTATCAACACACACTTGATGGGCAATGAACTAACCTTTAATTGTTTGGCATCCTATGCTGAAATTAATAGTGTATTAGGCTTCGGCATGCGAGAGATTCTAATAAAAAATGATTGGGTGTTACAATAAGTTCAGTTTGATCATAATGCTACTAGAACAAGCTAGAAGATTTGGAATTGAATGACCATGAAAAATATTACAAGGAATTGGGTCGGGCGAGTATGAGTTAAACTGTTATCTACTAGGGACGAAAGAACGTATCCTTGGAGATGCTGGCTTGATCCTACGAGTAGGACCCTTTGAATTGTGCAACTTGATAATGGTCCCCCATAACAAATAAGATACAGAGCTACATAAGCATACGGCACTGGATTTATGCACTCAGTTAGCAAGTGAGATTAAAACTTTTGGGTCCCATTCTGGTATATGCATTCAGTGACATAAACTTCAGTGCATCATTTGAGGGAAGTCTGGTCCATCGCATCGCATTTGAATCTTGATTCTCCAACCAGAAACTAATTCAATCAATGTATTTGAAAACAATGGCGTTGATAATCATTGGGGTCGCTGGTTGGTTTTCATAAACCAACTAAAGCTTAGGCCCTAAACATCAAATTTTATGAGTTGCAGTCCAATCATTTGGGAATTTACCATGAGCATTGTACAATGTCCAAAGTTGTTCATCATGGTCCAAGATTCTCATAGTTTCTCATATTGGTCCCTTTAGTGACTAACACTATTGTTTGCTACCTATTCCTCCAGAGAGTGCAGTGAAGGAGAGTTGCATTGCAATTTTTTTTAATATTTATTTAATAAAATTAATTAAGCAGTTTTGATTAATGGTTATGATTAGTTAAACGTCATTAATTCAATATATTTTCTTTGATTAATGGAACTTTGAAAGGAAAATAAAGATATACAAAAGAGCTCTAATAAAAAAATTATTCTTTATTCAATCTTGCATCAAATTAAAAAAAAAAATTTACTAGACGTAGTTAAAAGAATAATATGAACAACAACTAAAAATAATAATTAAACACTTTCATATAAGACAACTAAAGAAAGACAGTAATAACCCAATAACTTTCCACTGTAATTCATAGACTTTCTTGACTTTTCTTCTTTCAAAATAGTTGAATAGGTGAAAAATCATACATTCTTTAAAGCATCAATTTAAGAAATAAAATATAGAGCTATATCTAATTTAAAATTTTTAATTTAATTTTTTTTATCAATATATCTTGCAACTAGTGTTAAATGGTTCAGTGTGCACCACTTTGAAGGTAGTCCACGTTTTGTGCAAGGCAAAATAAGACAACTTATTATTTTTTAATAAATTTATTGACTTTAATTTCTAAAATTGAGTTTAAATAATAAATAATTAATATTATTCAACACGTGGAAAATTTAATTTAAGATTTAATTTCAAGTTTCAGCGTCCAGAATAGAGAATACTGTGATTTAGAAAATAATAATAATAATAATAATAATAACTTTTTATTAATAATATTTATCATATTTTTAATATAGTAAATTTTTTTAAGAATAATTTATTACTCTTTATATATAAACTCAATCATTAACACCCTAATTTAAAATAATAATAAGCACATGGGTGCATTTGATTTTCAAAGCAAATCTTAAAATACATGCATTTGCATTAATTGGAATCAGTAGAAATAAAGATAATTTTTGGCACATAATTATAAGGTCCCAACCACTTGCTAACAACATTGTTTTAGCATGAATAGTAATTCCGTGAATTCCTTTTGAAATGATTGATTACTTCACATCCTTGACCTATCATTTATTATTTACAATTTTTAATTATTTAAAAATCAAATTATAGTAAACATTATCTTAAAAATAAATTCATACGTATATTTATTATTAAACTCTCATTTTAATTTCTAAAATAGTAACATTTTTACATTTTAGTATTTAAATTTTTTAAAATGTTATATTAATTCTTAATTATTATTTTTATTTATTATTATAGTTCTTCAAATAATATATCTTCAACCTACTATAATAGAATGCTAATGTATAATAATATATATGACTGCGTAATAAAAAATACTAACACAACCACCTAAATGTTTAATACACAACTGCACAAAGTAAAGATCTTGACCTAGGTTATGAATTTAATAATAAATCTTTCTCAATTTTCTTTTGCATATGCGATTCAAATCCCTCCAATACAAAATATTATATCCACCTTTTAATAATTTATTAACCTTTTATAGTATTGCTTTGGAGATTAAGATCTCTAATAATTTTTATGTATAATGATTAGTCATATATAAAAAGAAAAAAAATTTAACTTCAATTTACTATTATTTAAATAAAATTTTAAGTTTGAAGTTTTGTGTATACAATAAATTTTAGAAATAAACTCACTTTAAAATAACAAAAAATCTTAAATTTTATCATGTGATAATGTCTTATAATAATAATCTTAAAAATTAAAGTAAAATAATAACACATGTCACACACATATAATATCATTTTTGCTACACAATTAATACATATTACTTATCATAATATGTTGTTGTTAATATTATATGATTACAAAAATTAAAATAATAGACATAAAAATAAGTCAAATATTTATAAATTTTAAAGAATATTTTATATTTTTTTAAATTAATGATTTTTCTTATGTTTTAGAGATTAAAAATATTTATATATTTTAAAATAAACTATTAACCTCTATTATTTATTTAATATAAAATTAATGATAATAATTATTTTATATATAAAAAAATAAAATATTCACTTAATTTATGAGCTACCATACAAATTATACTTTTGAAAGTTTTAAAACTAAAAAGATGACGGTTTAGTCATGTGTTAATTGTCTAAATGATAGATAAATATAATAATATATTAACAAAATATATTTTTGAAAAATTAAAACACTCTCCGAAAAAACTAAAAGTCCCGAAAAACCCTATTCTCTCTAATCTGGAAACCTGGCGCCGCCCCCCACCAACTCACGAACGCATAGCAGAGAGGAAGAGCCCTTAACCTTTGCTCATCGCTTGTTCTTTGCTCACTGGTCGCTTCTTGTGATCGTTCACGTCATTTGGTAAAAGTTCGGAACTACCCTTGCCCCAACCACACCAAATCTAGAAAGTTTTCTTTCGTTTGATTAAATAAGATTTTGAATCAAAGTACCTTAAAATATTCCTTGTATTTATGTTGATGTTTTTGCTTTCTCTTGAATTCCAGAAACCCTGTGGGCACAACATCTGAAAGATCTTGACAAGAGAATCTCATCCCAAACTCAGTAACTCACCTCACCTACTCCCAGACCCAGGTCCTCTTTCTCCCCAAGTTATTGTCTTTTCCCTGAAAGAGTTTGTGTAGAATGCTTACAGTTGTGTTTATTAACAGCTAGTTCTGGTTGTTCTTATTTTGGAGGAATTAGGGTTTGTGCTATTTATTCGTTTCAGCCGAATAAGATGCAGCAGACACCGCAAATGATTCCGATGATGCCTTCATTCCCACCCACAAACATAACCACCGAGCAAATTCAAAAGGTGTGCTATACTTTTAATCACTCAGTTCCCTTCTTAAGGTACAGTATAAACTTCGTGGCGTCTTTTGGGCAGTGGTAACGAGCTATACTTGTTCTTCTTCTGCTTCAACAAAGTAGAAACATAACAGGGTTTGGGAAGTAGGAACTGAGAGCATTTTTTTTTTTTTAAATAGTGAATGTTTAGGTAAACAGTTGTGTCTGCAGACTACTTATGCGAAATGTTATTGGAAGTTGGCAAAATTATTTTTTACCTCCTTAAGTTACAGCTCATCGTTTTCTCTCTTTCCGTGAGATGTTTTTATATTTCAGTTTCTTGGAATGTGTAAATCTTGTGTACCGTGTGTGGGGGCATTGTGATCAATAAAGATGGCCTTAGCATTAAAATGCAGTTGGCCGTATCATGCCTTTAAATTATTTGTAAGTTGCAGAGTGAATGAGAGCAGTTTTGGGGAGTTTTCCAACTTTTAGCTTGTACTTTGTTGGGTGCAAATAATTTTGAGCTTTGCTTTCCCTGTTGACTTGGCATTATGGATTAAATTTGAAATCTAATAAACACCGGAATGAGAGAACTGTTGGCTGGGCTGTAACAGTTTGTGGGCATAAATTTTCTTATGAAAACCTTGTTAGACTAGGTAAATTGATTTTTCATATTCATACAAGTTATCATTGCATGGATAAACAGCATAGTGTCTGAAATTATTGGAATCCTCCATGGTACAGAATTCTTGGAAATTGAAATACTGAAATCTCTGAGGAATGAGGAGATAAACAGTTGAACACGAATGGTGCTAATGTGCTTGAAATTTTTCTGTAGTATACTGGATTCATCAAGAAATGTATGGCATGAAATTGATCATTTGTCCTTTTACGTTGAATATTTATTTTGAAAAATCACCGAAAATTTTCCCCACCATTTGTATCTTCTTTTTGTTAGCTGGTTGTGATGATTATTACTTCCAATCATCTACATGTTATATACCCACATAGGCAGTTAGGCACTAAGAATGAAGATTCTGGTGTCTAATTTGAATACCCTTTTATGGCACATGATGCAGTATCTTGATGAGAACAAGAAGCTAATTCTGGCAATATTGGACAATCAAAACCTCGGGAAACTTGCTGAATGTGCTCAGTAAGTGACCTTAGTTGTATCTGCATTTTTTATTTGTGGTGACATTTGTTCTAAATTTAATTAGTGGCATGTCAGAAGTCGGTAATTTACACATTCTCCCCTGATCCCTGACAGTTTGCATATCTGTATAAGTAGCAGATTCTACATATTTAGAGTTCCTGCTTTTGTGTGAAAAAAAGAAGATAATTTGCACTTAGTAAATTCAAGGTATAGCTGTTTTTCCTGTTGTTGATGATTATTGAGAAGTCATTTGTTGTATTTAGAAAGACTCACTTTAGGTGGTGGCAATTTAAGTATTACCAGCTGATAGACACACAATCCTATAATTTTTTATCGTTCACTGCATTTTAACCTTTTTTTTTTCTGTGCAACTGTGTTAACTTTAGGTGTGGTGTTGTTGACATTTTAACCTCGTTTAGTTGTTCAGTCATATCTATATGAAGGGTAGTTTGTGATGCTGGGATATCTTTGTTATAAATAACATTGGACTATGTTTCTTTCCTCTCAACCAAGCCTTTCTTAAAATCTTTATGCAAGGCTGTTTGTCATCACATTCTTGCTTCTATTGTTTTATTGAGTACCTAGCACAGATTTTTATGCAACGGTTTTGTGATGCTTTGATGTCTTAGGTACCAAGCTCAGCTTCAAAAGAACTTAATGTATTTAGCTGCAATTGCTGATGCCCAGCCACAAACGCCAGCCATGCAGGTAAATATTGAGCATAGCTTGTCCTTTGGAGTCTATCAGTTGCCTTTAGCTTTGTTGTAATTGCCTTATTTTGGACACTTGCAGATGACCCCACATCCTGCGATGCAACCAGAATACTATATGCAACATCCTCAGGCTGCAGCAATGGCTCAGCAACAAGGAATTTTCCCCCCAAAGATGCCATTGCAATTTGGTAATCCCCATCAAATGCAGGAAGCACAGCAGCAGCTACACCACCAGGCCATCCAAGGGCAAATGGGACTGAGATCTGGAGGAGGGATAAATAATGGCATGCATCTAATGCATAGTGAGGCTGCCCTTGGAGGTGGCAGCAGTGGTGGCCCACCTTCATCTGCAGGTCCAAATGATGCTCGTGGTGGAAGCAAGCAAGATGCTCCTGAGGCTGGGAAGGCTGGTGGAGATGGCCAGAGCAACTCAGCTGCTGCACGGAACAGTGGTGATGTTGAATCATCTTATCTAAAGGGGTCAGAAGGGACAAAGTGACTTGCTTTCTCATAGCTTTCATAAGATATATGTCTGTTAATAGTAGGCTTCTCTTAAAGGTAGGACTAGCGTGATCTGATGACCTTTGATAGGTCAAGCAAAGAACAGTAAATGAAATTGTGTTGTTAGGGTCTTGGCATACAGCCGGTTTTGTATCAACTATAACAAACTGCCGGTGCCACAAACATAATGAAGTGATAAGGTGAAAAGATGAAATTGTCTTGTTAGGGTCGTGGCCTAAATTGCATGTTTGTTTTCCACAAGTCTGCTGCATTGTGTTGATATAAAAAAAAATGTTTGCATTTGGGGCAAGTGTATCTGTACTGGGCATCAAAGTTGATTCATAATTTGCAGTGGATTGAACCGATGGTCTGAATTCAGTTCAGGATGTTTAGTTTTCAATCGGCCTTGATATTGTAGAACAATCTGAAGCCAAAATATTTTTTTGAGCCGGTGTTCAGATGTTGAAACTACAAGTTAATAATAAATCATTAAAATATAGAACTTAAATTTCTTGCTTGTACATGCCATAGAACTCTACAGTTTACTTTTATTTTATAATATTCAAACTGCGAGGCTCTTTTTTATGAGAAAAAAAAAGTAAAATTGCTAAAATGTGGTGTTTGAGAGAAATTATGAAAATGAAAAAAATTTAAAATTGATAATGATGATTTTTTATATAAAAAAAAAATTGTCCATGATGTTTATTGATATTTTAATTTTTTAAAAATTGTTATCGATGAATTTTATTTGTAATAATTTTTATTTTTTTTGAAAATTATTAGTGATTTTTAA
The DNA here is from genome assembly GCF_003935025.1 of Abrus precatorius. NCBI lineage: Eukaryota > Viridiplantae > Streptophyta > Magnoliopsida > Fabales > Fabaceae > Abrus > Abrus precatorius. The sequence continues at coordinate 7,755,393 of NW_020874373.1, read as the reverse complement.
TATTTTATAAATTTTTGTTTTCCATCTTTAAATTTTTGGACTTGCTCTAGTCATTGATGGTTTTTTAATATTATATTTTGTAATTTTTAAAAAAATATAATATATTTTAGTATATACTATATTTAAAATAATTAACCGCTCCTTGGTACAGTTTCACTTTATCTATAAAATACCTTCATACAAAACAAAATAATGGTTAAATTTTTGGGGTCAAGACAAAGCCCTCTCAAACGGTCAATTGTTTACCAGCAAAATTCAAGAGCCTATTTTCAAGTAAATGAACAAGAAATCAAAATAGTGGAAGAGTTATTTCGATCCTTAAATACAAGCAAGAAAAAATTGACGTCTATTTAATATGAGAAAATGCCTTTTTTTTTGTTAATTTCTTTTTTTTTTTATAAATAATTACAAACTTATTATTTTGTTTTCACATTGTTCTTGTTTCTAAAAGTTTGTACGAAAAAATATTTAAAACAAGTTTTTATGCAAACTTTTTAACAAGAATAAAAAAAATAAATGTAAAGTAACATTTATTTAATTATTAAAATAGGAAATAAAAAATATAACACATTTTTTGTAACCAAACAGGTCGTCAGTTTCGCGTAACATGTTTTAAACGCAGAGAGAAGATTGTGTCTAGCGATTTCAGTGTCCACAACTCACAAGAAGAGAACAAAAAACGAGGAGTGGGTTCCAAGTTAAGTGTATCCGAGTCCTTTTTTGTCGTCATTAGAGGATCCAAGTCATGTGAATACAGGATCATCTTGACCAAAAAAAAAACAAATGTGTGATAATAAGAAAATAAAGTTGTACTCTGCATTTGTTTGATAAAAGATTAAGTGACTGTTTGATATAAATTAATTTTAAGTAAACATTTTTATTAAACAGTACTTAATATTTCAATTTTAAAAAACTAAGCCCTAAATGAATTTAGTCACAGCGAATTTGTCTGTCACTTATTACCATTGATATGTTATTGGGGTTCACATCATGCTTGATTTTAATCGGTAATATTACTTTAGAAATTGCGTGCCTTCTTTCTTTGTTAGTACTACAAACAAGTCCCAATAGGCGTATCTATCTGTGCAATGGTAAATACTGAATACTTGATCCAACAAAATTCTTTATAGGGGTAATCATTCGAACGAGATTTTGTTGACTCCTTGAAACATCTGAACGAACTTGCATTCTACTAAGAGACCAAGCAGCAAGTACCAACTAAGGTTATCCTACATACAATCTCAAGCAAACATCTATACATCTCAATCATATATATATATATATGAACCATAAAACCAGAGCGTGCATGCAGTGCATGTTTTTAGGCCCAAGCCTCTCCATTTGCTTCCCTAGTATTTACAATACCAAGACTTTCACGCTTCTTAGTTGGCTTGCTCAATTGAAACACTGGGTGCCTGCATAGCCTGCGCACTCCTTTTCTCAATCTCACCCAATGTTCATTGTCATATATACCTCTATATCTATTCTCTAATGGACCATTCTCATATCTAGAAGGTGAGTTACCACCTGAAGCACACTCAAATTCCCCTCCTCCATTACCCTTATCCTCAGTGCTCCAAAGTTTCTCTTCAATACACCACTCTATTCTTCCCAAAGTTGAAGTCCTCGTGAACTTGCTTTTGATGGTTGGCTTTGTGGCACAAGTACCCTCACTTTGCTCACAAGATTCCTCCCTGTTGCTAAGCTTTGAAGGATGGGAGTCACCTTTGCAGGAGGCTGAATCAAAGAGTGATGAAAGCTGTCTCGCCTTGGCAATTGATTCATCTCTTTCTCTAAGCGTCTTCAAAATCAATGTCTTGAGGAAGTTCATCACTTGCACTGCATGAATCAATGCAGTCAAAGGGTCTGCCATCTGCATGACACCATGAAACAAGCGTTTATATATCCTCTACCAGCTTTATTCATAGCTACATTAAAAATTAACAGACTTTTTATTAACGATTTTCGCTCATAAGCATACATGGTTGGTTATATTGTTAACAAACCTGCGTCATGTTGGGCGCAAAAACCATGGCAATATTGCGAGCATTCATTTTGTTGAACTGTTCTTGCTCAACAACGTCTGCCATCAAATTGATTGCCCAGTCTAGCAATGCAGATTCAGTTGAAGGAAGCAACTTCATAAGATTGGTGCAATCCTCTTCTGTGTTGCAATGCATGACCTGTTCCGGGGTCAGAGAATCAAGTACCCCTGTTGGAAGCTCTCTAAACCAAGCCTGCAAGACATAAATTATATTTAAAAAAGGGTTTTCAAATGTTCCAAGAACAGTATGAAATCATGTACTAATTTAAGCATATAATGGGAATTTAGAGTTCAATTAATTTAAGCATAATAAAAAGGTTAAATTAAGAATTTAGGATATACCTTTATTAAACCAGATAAACAGTGAACGTCGATTCCACGTGGCACTAGACCTCTATTTAGCTGATTACGCACAAACTCTTCTTGGCTGTTATCAGCATTAATTCGGAATATTCCTTCTGCCTTCAGGCATGGCAAGCAAGAATGAAATTAGGCCTCAAATACGAAAGTAAAAGGAATTTAACCAATACTCACGGAAGGTAAATTTTCATTGATAGTTGATTTTATTTAATGAATAATTAAACATTATAATAACACCATAATTCAGCCAGCGTAACGGTATCCTGTGGCTACCAGAGCAATTACGGTAAGTAAAATCAACTAAATGCTTTTAAAAACTAGTAACTCTACACGAACAGAACATACTTTAAGGCCTCCCTCTGAATACAATCGCTTTTGCATCATCAGCAGAATCGTTGGGACACTGTTCCCCCTTTCATCATAAGAGCACTGCATTGACTTTGCAGAAACTCCGAATACCTTTGCGCTGCATAATCACACTATCTCAGTCAAAGATATGGATAGAAAGAAAAAGAGAGGAAGACAAGAGTGCATTTATGCAAGGTAAACCACTCAAACAAACTTTCTCTCCTCAGTGAGCAGGGAAGAGGCAGAAAAGAGACTAACAAACCAAAACCACAAGACCAATCAAAGAAACTTTCTAAGTTGCATTGTGTTTACAACCACAGATCTAGACACAACTGTTTTTATTTTTTATATCACCAAACCTTTCATTTAATCAAACATAAATGTGACCATGTTTCTCTCTCATTAAGCCTAACCAGCACTGAAATTTAAAACCTATGAACTTGTCACAAAAAAAAATAAAATTGAAACCTATGCTGGGAAAGGATGATGAAATGTCCAGGGCCATCTCAATTTTAGAAACCAAAGTTCATAAAAGATTTAAGCATTTGCAACTCTAACACAAAACCACCGTACATCATCTACCCAGCTTCAGAACACCCAGGTGGATGCAAAATTACAAACATTTCGGAATCAGCCAACACACAAAGATGCAGTCCTAATTGAAGCTACTTCCAGACCATGACAAATTTACCACCTTATTCATGCACTGAAAAAACAATTGCATCAACTCGTAAGCAAATTACAAAACAACACCTCTGATCTGAACCAGAAAAAAGTCAACAAAACAGAACCTTTAGCGCTACTTCAACTACCCAATTTAATGTTCTGTTAGTGTTAATACATTAGCAACAACTAAGATTGGTAAAGAAGAAGAGAGTTGACCTGGCACTAGGGACTCTCTTGGGAACCTCTGGCTCGAGTTCAGAGGGCAAACCGAGAAAGCCATTGAACCTATCAAAGGTAACATGCGAGACATGGCGAACCTCTGTGGGCCAGCTAATATCCAGGGCAGAAACGTCCTCTCTCTCCACACTGCAAGTGACCAGTGACTTCTTCAGCGCAGCCACCACAATATCCAATATTGCAAACTGGTTCTGATTGTGGTTCTCGCACCCATGTCCACGCCAACCTTTGTTATCAACTTTTGATCCTTGATTGATGAACGGCGTTGAAACCGGGTTGCTCGAATCATCCTCTTCATCGTCATCTTCTTCTTCTTCATCACTGTCCAATTCTTCTTCTTCTTCTTCTTCTTCCTCATCCTTCACATCGTGGAAAAGTGGACTCGGCGGAGCAGCGTTGAACTCGACCAGTCCGCAAGATTTGGATCGAAATAGGCGAGTCATTGCCGTAATTAACGAAAAGGCAATAATGGGTTGGCGTTAAAAGGATCTGAATGTGCGCGATGTGAGAAAGAGTATTAAAATGGGAGCGGTAAAACTTAAACTAAAAGGGAATACTTTTAAAGGCAATTTGAGAATTCATGAGATGAGTTTGGTTAAGTGGTGAAAAGGAGAGAGAGGAAGGAAGGATGAATGAATGAATGCATCCACAATCGAGTTGGGATGCTATGCTGGTGAGGTTGATGGAGACAAGTTGCTTTTCTTTTTGTTTGCTAGTATTATTACGTTGGTGGTCCTTTTTCTTTTTTTGAAAAAATTGACGGTTTTATGATGGTGGATATTAGTAGAGAGTAAAATAAGGGAAACAAGTAAGGCGGGTTAGTGAGAAAAATGACACGAGTCAAAGTGTGCAAAATGACCAAGAGAATTAAGCAGAAGTCCACGTGAGAGTGAAATGGAAGATGGGACTGTGGCTTTATGCAGTTTGGACATTTTAGCCTTTCCTCCTTGTCTCTCACAACATTTTTAAGTACGCTCAAATTTTATAAAGTTTGTTTTAAGGTTTTTATACTTATTTCTTTTTCGTATATGGCTTTAATTATTATGTAAAGATTAAACGAGAAAATACATTTCGATTTATATGGGTATATATGTGTATGGGAAAAATAGTATCTTTGACCTCACATCTGACATCACGAAAGATACTGAACCTTGAAATAGGGCGATAACAGGGTGTCAATAAAAAGGTGTACAGAGAGCAACTTTGGAAGTTAAGAAGAACTAATTACGCCGTTTTTCCGCACTTCATCAATCATATAGGCATAGGTTAGATAATTGAAGATCGAAAAAGAGAAAATTCTCAACATTGTAAGTGTCACAGAATGGATTCACTACAGCTAGAAAGTACTGCTCCGGTTTTGGCAGTTTTTGGTTATTGCTTCCGGATTCCCACACCCAAGTCACATGGGTACATGTTGTTTTGTTCCTTCCTTGTTGGGAGCTGCAAATCTTTATTAATCGCTGAGATTAGAGAATAAAATTAACATAAATGAAGTGGGACTGATTGTATTGTGGAATGGGGCACTGAGTCCATAAATATAGATGGTAGAAAAATGGTGGGGGCATGAGAACATGGCCATGCAAATGCACCTACCTGTCCTGTCATTACTATGCCACCTCCGCGTGATGTTATCTGCCCGTGGGGTTTTCTTCAGGTCCCCACCCCATGCATCACGTGTATTGTTTGCTAGCCTGTATCATGTTGCAACTTTCAATTAGGTACGTATATCTATATATACAAGCATAGAACTAAACCATTTTCTTGTTTCGCATATTTTGATCTTATACTAATCCACTCACTCATATGTTTCAGTTTAATCTTATTTAATTATATACCCTTTTCACACTTTTCTTTCTTTCAACTTCTTCATCCTGACGTCAGAACTTGAATTACTCCACGTGTACGTGCACTTAGTTAAACTAAAATATACCATAAACTTCGCCTTGGAGAAACAAAGTTGCCACTAGAGTTCAGACTTACAACTTAATTTGATTAGATAGTTAATTACTGTTACAATATTGTTATCGATTTTCTGACATGCAGATGTGAGTTATTCTTTAAAAAAAGTTAGATCTTGTACTGACAATTAATTATTTCAGTGTCATCCGATTTTTATTTGCCCTTGAAGTTTAGTTTAAACAAGGAAAATAACAATGCAACGATTTGTTTTGAAGTAGATTTGAAAATATTAATGTAATTAGAGTGATATAAATACTATACTATAACACTTTCTTTTTATAGGAAAGAATCGAGAACTCAATGAATTCGGGAGGTGGAAAAAAAAGAGGGAAAGGAGACGTCAGAAGTGGGGCTTACAATTTAAAGGCAGCAGAAACGAAGCAGCATTTAGCATAAAATGCCGCACTAGTTGGCATACTAAATGATGCGTCAGTACTATGTAACCAACCTCACTTTTCTGGGAAGATGGATTCCCTTCCGGTTTACATAATTCGTGGAACTTGTATACAGTGAAATGTGTATTTCACTTGAGAGATAAAATCTAGTGTTAATTTTAGTTTGATGCTTGACTTCAGTCAAACTTGTTATCTCTTGTATTCAGTTTTCTACATATTTTACTTACAAGACAGCGAAGTGTGCATGATCTGTTAGAGATTGTTATTCAAGTATAAGTTGATATCATGTTTTGGTCCATATGTGTACATATTTCTATAGATTATGATGTGTTGAGCATTTTAGTATGTAACCCTTTTTTTTTTGTAACTACCAAAAAACTATAATATTTTGTGGTGATGTCTCAGTGTACGGAAGAATTGGTTCAAATTAAAAATGATAATTGATTAATTAAATAAGTTAGGATAATTTAAATCACTTTATGATTTCATTTAACTCACTTCAAGCCAACCATCTTATTCTATTTAAACTCATTGTTAATTAAAGTTGTACATTGTTATTAGATTTCTTTGAATCTAAAGTTGACTTCAAAGTTTAAAAAAATTTAGAATTAAATAAAGGGAAAGTATAACATTTCTTGACCCATCTCATTAATGCCCTAATGCATACAACTCTTCTTGAGCATGATATGCCATAGTTGGCCTTCAAACACTGAATCAGCTGCCTGTTGCTTTCCTCACCCTTATCCATCATCCTTATCCCTATGTCCCTGTACGTGGTATAATAAATTTTTACCTATAAAAAACAATTGTTGCTTTAAAAACAAAACCAAAAAGATGCTATAATAAAAATGAAAAAAAAATTGAATTCAAATAATCAATATTGCAAATTAATTTAATGTTGTGTCGCCCTGCCAAAATAAAGAAGGAGCATTCTAAAAATTTTCGTGATAATTTTATACTTTTACAACTACAAAGGAAATTTGTGTTTGTTAATAGAAGAAAGTCACTGAGAGTCTACACTAATTAAAGAAAGAAAATAAAAATTTAATAAAACCTATTAGATAAAAGAATACATGCTTTTCAGTAATTAAAAACATTTACTTTAATACTTAAGAGCACTTAAGACCCTTCTTTTAATCATTTGTGTTTTCTTCTTTTTTTCATATATTCATGAAAAATATTAATAGTTTTTAATTTTGCATTGACATTATATGTTGTCTATGGAACGACGTGTTATAGCTTATATTGAGTGAGGGAATCACATCATAGCCCCTAATCAGTTTTTAAAATATTTAATAGTCATGTATGCGAAAAAAACCAACATGATCAAAATCATGCGTTATTTATTTATTTTTGGGGGTTGGGGGGAAGAGAGTATTCAGAAGCCCAATTTCGGAGAGTATAATAAATACGATGCTACAATTCGCAAATATAGGGAAAAATGCAAAAGTAATTACTACGATACCTTCGCATTTGGTTGAATAATGAATATCAATACTCATATAACTTGAACAATATAAACTAAAGCCACATATTCATAGAAGATAGATGAGACAGAACAATCATTTTTTCAACACCTTCGTTAAAAGGAAAATATATATATATAAAAATGCTTATCACAAAAAGATTATTACCTGCAACGGTGCAACCCAGTCAGAACAACGTTTTTAGTTAGTTAAATAAGCAACTATCTAGTATTTTATGTTTAACAATGAAACAACATATTTTTACCAATCTTTTTTACCTTTTTAAAACCCGACTTAATTATTATGTTTTTAAACATAATTTTAGTTAAAACCGTCTTAAGGGAAAAAAAGAAAAGAAAAGCCAAGCCAACCCTAAATTACTATTTAGAAATGTTCTTTTAACTAGCCTTAACTCCTACAGAAGTTTATAATAATTATAAAAACAGGAAGAATGCTTTTTTTGTTTTGAAAAATCATCGTATGACCAATGTCTATAGCAGACAGAGTATCGGATTATAATAAAAAGGGTACAACCCTGTATCTCTATTATAAGTTACATATTGAGGAAATGGGTTATTTGTGGGAAGTTTCTTTTTGCAGACATTCCTTCATATTCATATGATTGATTATTGAATATATCTCTACGATGATTAGTTGTGGTCGTCCATTTCTATAACACCCACCATCATTTTGTTTGAGTCATTGTCATGTGGTTGCCTTTGAAGCATTGAAGAACATGCACCACCAATTCCATGCACATATTCTATACAAGTCTTAAATATGGTTAGGAGTTACTTTTAAGCTACTCCATCATGAGCATCTTCGTAGTTCAAAGCCTCAAGAATGGTTTTTTCTTTTGGAGGATGAGAATGAAGAAATTAGGTGAAGGTGTGCGTGTAACAGTTTAACTAAACCCCACCAACTATAATAAAACTTCTTAACGAACAAAAAGTGTAAGCTCTAAGGTATTGAATGCTCAAACAATAATTGAGTATATATTGGTCGGCATATCCAAGTGAAGATAGCTTTCTTTTTTTGTAAGTACATGTCAACGTTATTTGTGCTCTTGTAACCTTTTAGTACCTTTTTGACACGTAGCTTTACATTATATATTCAAACATAAATTTAACCTAATTAACAAATTTTCCTTGCGCTGCACTTTGTTTTTTAATTTGAGAATGTTTTAAAATAAAAATATATAAGAAAAATATCATTATAATTAAATAATAATAATTTGTTTTAACAAAAACTAAAATACTGTAAAAGATCATATTTTCGATGTTAATAATAAAAAAACGCTATTTTATCATGTTAGAATAAATTAAAGAGAATAATATTTGAAAAAAAAAATCAAAAAATTAAATTTATTTTAAAAGTGAATAATTTGAGCTTATCTTAAAATACATATCCCTTGTGATATAATATATCAAAATATAAATTAAATTAAATGATAATAATGAGGACAAATTAAAAACATAAATATAAAACACAATAAAAAAGTATATGGCCTAACGAAGAAGAGAAAAATGATAAAAAATGATTCTTATGGATAAGTAAGAACTTAAACTACAATAGAGGGAGAGATTTTAGGGAAGTTGACTTAACCAAGTGGTCTTATCGTATTGGTTTTATTAATCTCTAATATTTTGGTACCAGCTACTTTATCTTAAATAGTGAATTATAATCTCAATTCATATGCAATTAATTTACTTTCATTGTGATGCTTTTCATTTCTTAAAACAAATGTATACGTGATCATGATATTTTAATATTTCACTCATTTTCACACATGCACGCTAATGATACTTTTATACGGCATAAGTCTGTCTTTACTAAAAAGAATAGCGCCTCAAATTAATGATGGGTATCAATGTATCATCGCTTATATTGAAATGCAATAATTTCCCATCAAAGGCTGAAAATCGAAGTCATTAAATGCGTGATTCCACTTTGGCTTCATCTTGTCCAAGTGTGCCTAATTGCTAATTGGACAAAATATTAAGTTTGGATTCATATTCTATCAAGTGTCTATTACTATTTATAACTATATCAATGATAAATATATTTTAAACAAAAATTTTAAATTAATATGACAATAGACATATAAATATAACAATAACTATTCTTACAGTTCAATAATTACATAAATTTATATTTTTTATGTATATTTAAATATATATTAATTCTTGTTTTTGGGTCAAGAAAATTTAGACATTTAAAAATCTTCATTGGTTTGTGGGCAGAACAGTGATTTGGGGGAGAGGTAGGATCGGGCCCAAGAATGCGCTGGATGCTATAAATTCTACTTGGGCTGAGTGAGAACCATGTTTAGAGGACTGTGGTCGATAGTAATCTGCAGCATCAACCTCTCTTTTTGTTTGATTTTACCCCCATCAACAATATTTTATGTTTTCAAAAACAATTTAAACTGAGTGATGAACAGTGTTAATGCCGCAGTCACTAAATATTTAAAAAAAAAAAATTGGCTAATCAATTTTCCATTAAATTAACCTAACGATATCTCCTCACACACCTTAGTGTAGTTTTGTATGCATATTTACTTCGAATTATTATTATATATACTTTAATTACACACGATTTCTAAGCGTTGATTTTTATTAAAGAGCACATTCAGACCCAATCTTTCTGTAAAAATAATGTTTCTGATACACCTTGGTAATTATCTCTTTTAAAGTTTAAAAATACTATATTATATGAAAGTTATTTAGTACAAAAAGTCACGAATGCAATTGGATTTATTTGATAGGTTAAATAATAATATAAAAACTGAATGAAAATTAAGCACGAGATTGATGGAAATCAACCCACATTCTTATTGAAACGATTTTGTCTCATTCGTTTTGTACTGTTTTAGATTTTTCTTTAAAACATTTTCCTTAACTTAACCATTAATTAAGGCCCAATACAGAATTAGTCAACTCGATGACAAATTAAAATTATAAAAAAGTGATATTGATAATGACACTATAAAGTAATATAATGAAAATATTGGCGCTATTTAACCATTTCAGCTGGGAAACTATCTGACGAAATCTTGAGCACCTAGCTATGACCTAATCATACTAATTTTTTTAACCAGAAAAACGGATTATTTTCTTATTTTTTTCTCTTAAAGTATTTGTTATTTTAAAATAGTAATTTATTTTTGTAATAATTTGTTTATTAAAGATAATTTTTGCCAACTAATTATTATAATAGTTCTAATATTATTTTTTTGTAGTTTTTATCAATTAATTACTGTAATAATTTTAAATTTTTTAATAAGGATACATTTAATAAAAATAATTTATTTTATCATAAGAATTCATAAAATTAATTATTTTTATCAAGTTACGTTTAAAATGAAAAGGATTCCAATCATAAAAATTGAATTTTTTTTGGAAGCCAGATATAAACTTACTTGTGTTACATATATATATATATATATATATATAACCGGGATTTTACCCCTCAGTTACTTGAGAACGATGTTGATCAACGCGTGAAGTCAAATTTAAATGAGTGACCATTGACCAGCAACAAACAATTAACGACTCTCTTTGTTGCAGACAAATCACATCATGCATGATGCATCCATACATACCTACTATATTCATTATCATTATTTGTTATTCTTCTAATCACATTCACATGTGATGATGTGGTGTGTGATTTCTAGCTGGTATTGTTGAATCGAAACACCCAGATTTCTTCATAAACTAAGGCCATTGGTACCTTATTATTTGACTTCAGAATCATGTTAAATTATTAATCAATTGTTTAAAGTCCACTGCGTGTGATTGTTCAACTTGAATTGTTGAAAGAGAAGTAGATCAAAGCCGTTCGGACTGTTCCTATATATGTTAACAATGCATGCAAAATAAGATTACAACTTGTCCTCACTGACTAAGAGTTGTCAGATAATCAGAATGCTGCTCCCATTCCCAACTCTCCAGCAAAAACCTTCAATTTTCACCCACCTTGAAGATAATAACCTCCTCCACGTGAACCTGGGTCTATGGCACTTAGTTAGATGCTTGCATTATGGATACATAGGACAATATCTTGCCTTCAGAATTCGTGCAAGAAGGGTGTCACTGTTGGTAGAAGTCTTCCCTCTTTCTGGAATTGCTAATGTTTCCTACTTTATTCAATGCAACTGGTGCACTTCCACATTGCCATCGCAATATAATTTCCTTATCATAATCTTCATTAAAATGTTAAGACAGCGAATTTAGTAAAAATAAACAACCCATAATGTATGTTGGGATATAGTGGGCCAATGACTTCATTAAACTTCTCTCCCTAATTTTGATAAGACCTTTTCCTTTCATCTCTTGAACTTTTCCAAAATACTTGAGGCTTAAATCGACCAACAATTAATCATTGACAACCCCAATATTTGTCTTCCTAGCTCATCAAACTTTGTTATCATACACATTTAGGTTGACAAGCCCGGATCTTTTGTCCAGAAGTTTTTTTTCATATGATTTCAAGAGGGACGTTATCATGTGAGCATCTTATGAGTGGCTCTTGTTAAAATGATAATATCACCTGCAACTAAATAAATAAATGAGAAATAGTAGATGCTTTATGTGAAATTCTTATTCCATGCAAGAATTTAGTCTTAGTTGCATGAGTCCGTGAAACCAAGTAAGGTTGTCTTTATATTACAACGGGGCTGTTTTTCCTTTTTTGAAAATCTTCCTTGAAGTTTTTAGCACCTTAATATTGAAAATGTCAACCAAAAAACTTTAAATATTTTTATTAGAAAAAATATATATCAAAAGGAAATAAAAAGATAGAAGCTCCAGCACAACAAAGAATATTAGAAAAAACAAAAAAGGAGTAAAAAAATTAATTAAAGTAATAATAAAAGGGCGTCTAAGGAAAGGAAAAATGGCATAAAAATAAAATTTTAATAATTTTTTTAACCTTATTTTACAACATTATATGACTCTATTTTCGTGGATCCCTTAACCTTTCGCATTTATCTTTCAAAATGTAAAGGCCAGGCCGCAAAATGATTACAACATTTGACTGATTCAAGTTTTTGAAATAAATGTTGAACAAAAAAAATTGTTGCAAATATTTATTATAGTTTAGTTCAATATATGACTATTTTAAAATATTTATATGTTTAACTTATTTACTTAAATTAATTATATATACTTATCTTTGAAATTTAAAGTTTGTATTTGATTCTATTTTTTTATATTCTCTAAATTTAGAAGTTCTAATTTCGTTAACTATTATCTTTAGGGTACTTAATTATTATTTTCCTACAATTTATTGAGTTTTCAAATATAAGATTTAATTTTAAAACTAATTTAAATCTGAAATGTTGTTTTATTTACGAGCTTGATTTGTAAAGTCAAGTAAACTAAAACAATTTCTATTTTTGTTTACGTGTCCATTCCACATTCAATTTTTTTTTATAATGTCCATATACAACTTTAAAATACAGAGCAAAGTAAAAAATAATAAAGTTGGTCGATGTCATCGTGTTAATTACCAAAACAGTAGTGTTTCGTTTTGTTGTATGAAGAAAATAAAATAATATAGAAAAGAAAAACTGAGATGAAAATACATTGATTTTATATTTGATTAGTTCAAAAAAATAAAAGAATAAAACACTATTTTTTTCATTTATTATAATGTAAAAAAAAAGAAAGGAAAAATGTATTTATTAAAATGTCCAAGATACTCTTCTTCTTCTTCTTCTTTTCATTTCGAGATATCAATTTTATAAAATAATAGGAAGTTCAAATACGCTAAAATATAAGTTAAAATGTAAATATTGATTCTAAAACACTATTATATAAAAAATGTGTAATACTTATTTTTTAAAATAATTTAAAACATATACTAAGATATATCTAGTACATCTACATATTTTAACAAGCAAAAGACAAATGCGACTACTGATTAAAAAAATACAAAAATGATTATCAAAGAGTAATATTATTCATTTTTATTAGAAAATATAATACACTTTTAACATTGTTTTGAATGAAACAATTGTTTATACCAATTCTGGTAATTTTTGTCTACTCGGTCTCTCTCTCATTCTAATATGACCGCTTAAAGTCAATGACTAATTGATGAATACAATCTGGAAAAAAAAAAAAAATAACATGATCCGAGTGAATGATTGTTTGTTTAAGATGCTTTGGATAAATCTTCTGCCATGAATTTCACATTAAAAAAAATGTATGAATTGGTAGTTTTTCATGAATGGTAGCCATTATTATTAACGATTAATGAAGGAGCAATAGATGAAAAGACAGATTTGTCCAAAAGAAAGGGGGGAAGGTGTGAATTCATTATCATTAATTACTTTTTAAAGTCTGTTACCTAATTGAATCTGATCCATAAGAATAGCAGTGAATAAGAAGAAAGCATAGTCCAAATGGAGAAGAGAGCACAGTAGGGCAGCAAAGTCCGTCCCACAGAGAATTGGGTCTTCGATTCGAAGCTTCGGACCAGGCCGTGTCTTTGTATGACTGCCACTTCGTCAGCTCTGATTCCATGGAATAGGCTTTAGGCAAAGCACTTTTATCCGCTGCCATCCACTCCACCCACTGCCCTAAATCCCCCTCTTTAATCTCTCTCCACCTGGCACATTCAACCACATCATGCCCCACACCCTCAAAATTCACAATTTAAATAAAAAGCCACAAAAAGACAAAACCAAAAGCAGAGGCAAAATACCCAAAGCGAATCCAACGGCTCTGATTGCGCCAATCGAACGTAGCAACTGTTGGCAGATATGCAGTGCGAAGCTGCTTAGAGTTCCCCAAATTCAGTCGCCCTTTTGTTGTGTCACGCTTCGGCTTTGTTTGTTACTTGTAACAACACTCGAACACACCTTGTCTTTGCTTTTCTCTGTTTCTGTCCCTGTCTCTCTCTCTCTCTAAAACTTGTTTCTCACTCTACCTGACTGAAATTCTCTGCTTTTATCGTTTTCCCGCAGCAGATCTCTGTCTTCGGCCGCCGGTAATCCGATCCGGGTGGAAGGTTCTGGAAGCATCTCATGTGATGTGCCAACTTTGACTGAGCCCAAACCCGAGCCCAAGCCCTGATCGCACCGAGCCTGTGCAGCCATGGGCCAGTGCTACGGCAAAACCAATCCCACTGCGGGGAACGAACATGACCCCAACACCACCACCATAATTGCCGCCTCCGGTGACGGTTCTCGCTCCCCGATGCCCTCCTCCGATGGCGTCGCCAACGGCTTTCCGTCGGTGAAGAACACGCCGGCTCGGTCCTCCTCGCATGCCAGCCCCTGGCCGAGCCCCTACCCTCATGGAGTGAACCCGAGTCCGTCACCGGCGAGGGCCTCGACGCCGAGGAGGTTCTTTCGGCGACCTTTTCCACCGCCTTCGCCGGCAAAGCATATAAGAGCGTCTCTGGCGAAGAGGCTTGGGCAGGCGAAGCCCAAAGAGGGCCCAATTCCGGAGGAGCGTGGGGCGGAGGCGGAACAGTCGCTGGATAAGAGCTTTGGATATAGCAAGAACTTTGGAGCTAAGTATGAGCTTGGGAAGGAAGTGGGGCGAGGGCATTTTGGTCATACTTGCTCCGCCAGGGGCAAGAAGGGTGAGCTCAAAGACCACCCTGTAGCTGTTAAAATCATTTCCAAGGCCAAGGTACTTCGCCGCCAATCATATCTATCTATCACTTACTACAATCTTCTATTTCGCCAAAAAAGTATATAAGAAAATAAATGTTAATCTTATTGTAACTTTCTTCTTTCTTTTGTATTTATGTTGTCTGGGCTGCTTGATTGTGATTGCTTTGGACTTTGTATTTGTGATGGCATTTGGACAATTTGGGTTGATTTTTTCGCCCCTTCAGTGTTGATCTTTGCTTGATTCGTTGCCAGGAATCAATGATATTCTTATTTTATAATAGGATCTTGACATGATGCTTGTCCTATTGTTGTGCATTGTTTTTGCCCCCTTTCTTTCATAGTGGTGATCGAACTGCTGGCATCATGTCAAGAAATTTTGTGCCAGGTTGGTGTTCTGAAATTTGCACCTGAAAATGATGTAACCCATGTGTTATGATGTTTATTCATTCTATCTGGTTTGGTCAATCCTTGAAATATTATTAAGGGACAAAAAAATAATGAAACATAGCATTATGTGATAAAGGGATAAGTTCAAAATTCATGGTGTCTAGAATAAATGGCCTCAAGACCACTCGAGTCAGTTTTTCCTTGAAAACAAGAGTTCATGAAAATATTAAGAGTGTGTATATTATGGATGTCAAAGCAATGTACAACCTGGCTGAAAACTGTGCTAGTTTCCTTGTTATGAATGAAAGAACTGTCTTAACTGGATCTACTAAATTTCTATTTGAATTTTGTTGCATGATTATTCCTATAAATAATATGTGCTACTATCCAATAAAACCGCCGTAATTTCCTACATCTTGCCTTTTTAAGTATGTTTAGTTGTGCTTATGTAGCCTTGAGATCTCCCATCATCTTTTCTTTCTTTTGAAATCTTTTCCATAACCGACGGAACTTCAGGTAAGTTATAAAGTCCTTTTTTCAAGTTGTTTGTCCCTTGCCATGTAAGCATTGTTTGTGTTGTATTTGAGTATACACATGTATATTGCTCTCAGTTGGTACTTACATGCAGTTTTGTCATTTGCAAATTACTCATACTGAATGCCTTCCGTTAATTTCTAACGCCATATTTGTTTATTACCAAAAGAAGCAAGATTGTTCGCCTTGTACGTTATGAATCACATTTTGGGAAAATGTCTTAAAACACATTTGCTATGTGGCCCAAATAAGTCTTATGACATATGCAACTGCAGAGAGCACCGCACCCCACCAATTTATTCATAAATTCGCGATTTACAAACTATGATCATTTGATTGGTAATTGTTAAGATGTTTTACATTGGTTAGGAATAGAGTTAAAATACTCCTTATAAGGGTTAAAGCAGTCCTCTTTCTATGGGCTAGCGTTTAGGAGTGAGTTAAGCTCAAGTTTCTAAACAGTAATTTGTTGAAATGTTAAAGTGACTTATTACTGCATCTTAATAAAATTGATTTTGCAGATGACCACAGCAATAGCAATTGAAGATGTTCGTAGAGAGGTGAAGCTGTTAAAGGCTCTGTCTGGCCATAAGCATCTGGTCAAATTTCATGATGCTTGCGAGGATGCCAACAATGTGTACATAGTTATGGAGTATGTCATTTATCTTGCTCTAAGTATTGTCTATAATGAGAATTCAGTGTTGGATCACTAGAGAACTGAATATTTGATATGTTTTTTTTTGTGCATATAATAAATGGCCACAATGAATTCAGTGTTGGGTTTTATTATACTCATTGATTTGGTGTCAATCTTGCAATTAATTTCCAGTTTCTCTGTTTTTGACACTTTTTCTTTATGCCTTTTCCTTTTTAGATATTTTAATGAGTTCAACTGCACGTTTTGAATACATAATAAAAACCTCTTAAGTTTCCACTCAAAATATATTTTGATTGAGGATACATTATGTTTAGTAATAGTTGAATTGGGGAGAGCATGATGCTTCTAATATGGCATCATCATATAGTGATCTTGTGGAATTCTATTTTCTTACCAGATTGTGTGAAGGTGGGGAGCTTCTTGACCGAATTTTGTCAAGGTTAGTTTTTCTTTGTCTTGTTTGTGATTTTGATTTCTAAGATGATGAGCCTTGTGACAAGAGTAAGGTTGTTGCCTTGTGACCTAACTGTCATAGGTTCTAGCTGTGGAAACATCTTTTGTTTATGGTGTAAGAATGTATTCATCCATCCTCTGCCCCTCCTGCCCCCCTCTCCCAAAGACTGAACAATGTTTTGAGTGTCATCTGTTGGGTTGTCCTTTTCCATTTTTGTGACTTTTAACTTGATTTAAATTTTAAATTTGATTGAAGAATGTTCACTTCTGTCTAGGGGAGGGAAGTATACAGAGGAGGATGCAAAAGTTATAGTTTTGCAGATTCTAAGTGTAGTTGCCTTTTGTCATCTTCAAGGTGTTGTGCACCGTGACCTGAAGCCCGAGGTTTGTGCTTTAAATTTTCTTGCCTATAATAATTTGTTACATCATGTTCTTTAATAACCTCATGGCTTAATTAATTATGGATAAAAGTATTGATGGTTCTCTTTTATGAGTTCATTTTTACAGAATTTTCTTTTTACTTCAAGAAGTGAAGATGCTGATATGAAGCTTATTGATTTTGGTCTGTCTGACTTCATCAGGCCAGGTAATATTTGGAATATCCTTAATTTTCATTTTCCTTGCAAAACAATCTATTTTTACTGTCAATATACTAATAGGCAACTATCTACTGCATGCTCACTTTACTGGGGCTATTGACATCGTCCTAATCCTAACTTTTGAGGAGGCTGTTTTAGTGTTTATAATGTCAAAGCATTTAACCATGTTATTTCAGTCTCTTCTAATTTTGGATATCAATTGAGACTTTACGAGTTGTTATGTCTCATTAGGTCCTGTGTCGACTAGCTGGGTTCCATTCCACTCCTATCCACAACTTTGTGAAAAGAAACTGAGGTCAACTTGGTTTCATATTGAATTTTTCACATTTTACACCCATTGATATTATGAAGAAAAGAAAACTAATGACATGTGACACTAGAAAGTGCTTAGTTCCTTAATCACTGGGTTCTGATTATCATCCTGAATGCATGTGTGACATTAGGAAGTGCTTGCTGTCCAGTATTTGCCATGGTGATCTTGTGCCATTCAATCATTATCTAAGACTGCCACTGCCTTTCATTTGTGCTTTAGTAGATTTTTTGTGGATATAAAGCTAATCCTTTAATTTACACATAAATGTGTATTGGTATACAGATGAACGGCTGAATGATATTGTTGGAAGTGCATATTATGTTGCACCTGAGGTCCTCCACAGGTCATACAGTGTGGAAGCAGATATCTGGAGTATTGGTGTTATTACCTACATATTATTGTGTGGAAGTCGGCCTTTTTGGGCACGAACAGAATCTGGAATTTTTCGTGCAGTGCTCAGAGCTGATCCTAATTTTGATGATTTACCTTGGCCATCTGTATCTGCAGAAGCCAAGGACTTTGTTAAAAGGCTCCTAAATAAGGACTACAGGAAAAGAATGACTGCTGCCCAAGCTCTAAGTAAGTTATCTTATCAGTTTAGTATGTATGGAAGGGGTTAGATGCTGTGTAATGTTCCTTTATATCACATCATGGGATTCTTATTTGTGGTAAGTCACACATCAAAGTATAACATTATGACACTAAGGTTATGCTCATGAGTACTGAAGGGCACTGGTTAAGAAGCATTTCATACTCCTTTTAAATGCATTAAATGATTTTTGTGATTTTGATATATAAATGCTTTCTTTTTCAATTAAAAACTTTGAACTTTTGTCTTCTTAACCAATGCCGTGAGGACACTAGTTACCATTTGCCTGGAGATTATTATTATAAATTGAACAAAATACATCCATCTTGTTGGTTGTGGAATTTCACACCATAACTATCCTGTCTCAATGAGATGGAGAATAGATCAATATAAACAAAAAGTATCATTGTCTTTCTGGTATTTCTACCATATAGCAGCGGAGTTTATGTTATTGTTGTCAGCCAAACGATAGCTCTCTTTGTACTGTTAGTGATAGATGTACATGATGATAGTAACAATGTTGTTTCAAATTGAAATTTAAAACTAATTAATACACACTGGTGTAACTGCAGCTCACCCCTGGTTGAGGGATGACAATCGTCCTATCCCTTTAGATATATTAATTTATAAATTGGTGAAGTCTTATCTTCATGCAACACCATTCAAACGTGCAGCAGTAAAGGTATTTTTTTATTTCATCTCCTTGATTATGCATATGTTTAGTTGAACTTTAGGCAGTGGTTAGATTTTGGTTTTCATTTTCAATTTGACTTTTTTTCTTTATCATTTAAAAAAATGTTTTATAGTTTTGGTTTTGATTTCTTGTTTTCTCCATTTGCTTCTAAATTTTTTAAAAATGGGAAATGGAAATTATGGTACTGGTAATATATATGCAGATCTCGATTTTCTATACACTAAGGTACAAGTATTTATATATATGTGTGCGTGTATGTGTATGTACATACCTAGGCATACTAAAGCAAACCTGTACCTATATTTCATAAGGAATACGCAAAATTTATACATAATATAAATTGAATGCGCCTCCTTAATTTCTTTGATCTAGTTCTTCCTTCCAATTTTCCTGTCTGCCTTCTTTGCTGAATTTGAATACATTGTGGCAAATTGGTACTTTAGTCCTCTACCTTTACCTTTTATTTTTGTTTAATCTTCTATGTTTATTTTTCAGATATGATTCTTTAACTCTTTGTTTTTAATTTTATTTTGGCACTCTAACAAGTGTCTATCAAATAAGTCATTTTTTATTAATTACATTAAACAATGTCAATCTAATTGGAGGAGAAGGAAAAAGAAAACAATGATGATAACGACAATAGTAATTAAGAGAAAAAGACAGAGATAGTAATTAATGAAGTTAAATATAGTTAACAAAAAAAAGGACCTATTTAATTAATGTTTGAAAGTTGGATTACCAAAATGAAACAGAAAGTTAGAAAACAAAACTGAAACTAAAAATAGTGTTAGAAGAGCAAAGTGCTAACTTTTCCTACATTTTATATTGTATTTTCTACTTTGTTTTTCTATGCATTTATCATTTCATATTCTTTCTAAACCACTATTTCATGCTTTTTTCATTTTGAATTTTATGCTATTGATCAATAGGTTTGTTATGATGCATGAGATGTGTACTGCTTTTATATGCTTTTTGTTATGAAAAAAAAAAAAACAATTTTGTTGTGTTAAAGGGAAGGTCTAATATAAAAGTGGTGGTTGTATGATATAAAATTTTTGAGGAGTTCTCATTTTTAAAAGAAAAAAAAAATCACACATTCATCTTGTGAATACTAAAGGACCGATTGAAGTTTGTTTATTTTTTCTGCACTAGATTATGATTCATCTTTTTCACTTGTTTTATTCAGGCACTTTCAAAAGCCTTGACAGAGGATCAGTTGGTGTATCTTCGAGCCCAGTTCAGATTGTTGGAACCAAATAGAGATGGGCATGTCTCCCTTGATAATTTCAAAATGGTTATCTTCTGCTTCACTGTCAATTCTTCCTGTGTTGTCATGGTTGATAAAGTTAAAATTTTTCTTTTATGTTTTTCATGTCTGTCAGAGAATGCCGATTTCCTTTGCTTGTTTTTGCAACAAAATAAATAAAAATCTGTTTATTCCCGTGTGAATGTGTATTTTTCCTGTTTTGAAAGTTTGTGGTCTTCCTTTGCTACCTGTCATTTCTTTTATGAATTTGGATGATTATGAACCAGTTTTTAATTGAACTTTGCAGGCTCTTGTACGTCATGCAACTGATGCCATGAGGGAGTCAAAGGTTCTTGAGATCATCCACGTGGTGAGCTATTCTTCTATAATGTGTATAAACAATTTCTTTTACTAATGCCATGCCATTACATTAACCTCTTTGTGCTTATATGTTCGTAGTTTTACATTTTGGATATTTGGCCCAAACAACTAGTCTTCTTACCATGGGTGAAGAAATTTTCTAGAGGAAAAATTCAATCCACATTATTGTTTATAAGATACTCTATTGAGCCAAGTATTGGGGATTAGACTGCTAATGCATAATTGTATTATTGAGTGCAATTTGTTGCATGGAAACCATCACTGTTGAGTCTTAAAATTATTTTTTATATTATAACTATCTCCTTTTGTCATGATACTCTATTATTATATTCTTAAAACAATGGGAAAAGTGCTCTACACCTAATTCCCTGTTTTGACTAAACTATCTTTCGTTTTATGGCTTGAATAATTTTATAGATGGAACCACTTGCGTATAGAAAGATGGATTTTGAAGAATTTTGTGCTGCTGCAACTAGTACATATCAATTGGAGGCACTTGATAGGTGGGAAGATATTGCCAACACTGCTTTTGAGCATTTTGAGAGAGAAGGCAACCGTGTGATATCAATTGAAGAGTTAGCAAGGGTAAGTATCATTGTTACTGAAACAGCAATGCTATTTGGTAAAAATGACTCTTTGTGAAAGGTGTTATTGAATGAATTTCTAACCAATCACTAAAGGAATGAGGATATGAGTGGTGGGAGAAAAGTTGATTTAAGAGATGAAAAATGTTCTAGGAGAGTGAAATTTTACTTTCATGTATGTGACTATCAATCATCATTAATGTGTATCATTTATAATAATGTTGGTCTATGTTCTTTATTATGGCCGCAGGAGTTGAATCTTGGTCCTTCAGCTTATTCACATCTCAAAGATTGGATACGAAATACTGACGGAAAGCTTAGTTTACTTGGATATACAAAATTTTTGCATGGCGTGACTATCAGGACTTCAATCCCAAGACCCCGTTAGTCTCAAGCCCTTTTGGCATCTAAAGATGGGAACAAAGTAAAGAAGATTTATAGGTTTTTAAGGAATTTTTTCATTTTTCTGTCCGGGTGAGGAAAAGAAGAATGTGTATAAATGAATTTGCTAGGGAAGCTAATATGGGGAATATTGAGTCAATTAAGTTTAAAATCCTTCCTCTTGCCCTATTTTGCAGGTGACATGTCCCTACGGGTTTGGGCCCATGCTTATTCATTTGTTTGTGAATGCCAAATAGGACTTCAAAGTCAAAATCAAAGTAATTTGTGTCGATATGGTTTTTTACTGCCATTATCTGGCAATTGATTTTATTGTGAAGATTATATTACAGTAAGGTTAGAGTCTAGCATAAGAATAACTATATTTTTAGTACAAGAGAATAAAAATATTTATCAAGTATAAACGAATAAAAATTTTCTTAAATTGATTAATTCTAAAGTTTTTTTTTTTCGTTTAGTAAACTAAATAATAATTAAACACATTTTGTAATTTTCTCTTTTGAAGGAGGGTGGATCTTGAGAGAGGGGGATGGAGGATTGGGATTCCAATAAAGTGATTTAGTCATGAGAGATTCCTTATACGAATGTTATTTTAGTTATTGGAGTTCATCTTTCTCTATGATGAGAGTTAATGCATCACATCTTTTAGAACTTGCAACGTAAAAATTGAAAGCCTGTATTCTGTTTAGTTTTAAACTCTGTGCTTCAATGGAAATCCAAGAGACATTTTAATACGTAGAGAAGTAAAGATTGTTTCATTTTTTTTTACTGATCATAAGAATTAAGAAATATAGTTAATTTAGTAAATAATTTAAACTTATCAACAATTTATATCAAATTTTAAAAATTATCCTTAAAAATGAGAACATATTTGAATTTTTTCACTTAAATAATTATTTTATCTCTACAAAGGGTATGTTTGTTAAAAAATAATGCAAATAACAATTCACAAAATCTTATATAGAAAATCAAATGTAATATTTATATACAATTGATATGTTTCATCAAATGTAGTCAAACAACTTGTGCATTTTTATTTGACTCAAAACCACGCTCTTTAATTATTATATATGATATATGAAAGAAGTTTTAAACATTTTGAATTTTGTTTGAAAAATAAATAAGCATATATTTAAAAGCTAAAAAGTGCGAATGAGTATATTATGATTTATTTAATTTGTAAGAACATTTATTTTTTCAAAATCTACAAATACTTAAAACTATCATCTTGTTTTTACTTGTTTCATAATTTTAAGGTTTTATATTTAAAATAAAAAATAAATGCATTTTTAAATTCTTTAAATAAAATTAAATTTATTTTTAGTTGTATAAAATAATTTGTTAATTTTGATACTCATGCATTTTAAAACTTCTAAAAATAGTCTCTATTATTGCTGACTGATAAAGTTAACATTTCATAGCATTTGACACCTCATAATAATCACTAACATAATAATATTAGATACTTATCATGTCATCTAAAAAAAATATATAGAAACTATCGTAAAATTTTACAAGACTAAAATTAAATTATATTATATTTATATAAGTCCTATAAAAAATTTAGATAATATTTTTATCAATTTTTTAATTTTAATCTTTAAGATTTATTTAAATGTTTAAAGGTAATATTTTTTTGTTAAAAATACAATATTTATTACATTAAATATACAAAAATAATAAATATTTTCTATTAAAATTATTTTATTATTAACTGCTTAAATTTAATTTTAATAAAAAAGTTAATATTTTTATAACTATTAATAAATTTGAAAAAATATGCTCAAAACTAAAAAACCAAGGACATTACAAACGCAATCCACTTAAAAGTTAGAAATGAGAATAGTTTTTTTAGATAACAGTGAGATTAAATTTTTAAAATTAGTCTAATATCACAAGTATTAAAATCTAAACAATAATTTATTAAAGAATCATAATATATTCACTTAAAATACCTATAAAATAAAAAATGAAAAAGGATAAGATAGAAAGGAAGGGAATTGACTGGATCGAGGGGTGTGGCCTTCCTGTGAGTCTTTTTTTCTTGCTTGTGCTTACTTCCAAAATGTAAGAAGAAAATATTTTGGTTATATTTTTTTGTCTGAAAAGATTTTGGTTTAAGTACCTCATTTTTTGTGTTGGACCGCCAGACATCGACGTTGAATTTTTTGTCAGTCTCTGCGGAAACATTCCAGCATTTCACGTGATGTGTGCATTTACGGGGACACACAACCCTGCCCACGTTTCATGTTTCATGGATGCACCAATTTAGACGATTCATTTTTTAAGTTTTATAGTCTATTTGTTTTATATATTTTATCATAAAATAAATTAATTTAAAGAATGAAAATACTTTTTTACCTGTGTTTTAATCACGGAAGATCATAATTATCTATGTATTGATTGACCTAAGATTACATTAACATAAATACGAAGCCAAAGGCCTTTCTGATAATGGGTTACTCCAGGACACAAACTTTAACCCTATCCTAAAAGCACAGTTCACAAGCACGTACTATTTTTCTTTATTATTGGTAGAGATAATCTTTTACTTAAAAATAAATAAAAATGGCGTGAAACTTGTTACTTTATGATTCTATATGACCAATTTTGCCGGCTAACGTGGACTAAATACATGTTGATAGTTTTATGAGGTCATTCATTTAGCAGACCCATTTAATATTAATTTGTTTACGGACTAAGCTTGTGTTGGTTAAATTAGCTCGTTAATCCAATCCTAGTCCGCAGTTATGTTACAATGTTTTGAATTTTATATGCGATACATAGACTTCTATAACAACAATATATTTACTTATTTTAACCCAGTTTCAGTTCTTTCTAAAAGCGATGTAATGGGTAATTTAATAAATACTAATAATTTTAATGAAAAATTAGAAAATTAAGTACTTGTTCTAATAAATTCGTATATAAAACTTAATGCAAGAAAAATAACATATAAAAATTATAATTTTAAGTAGACTATATCTTTTGATTGGTGTCACTTTGATAGATTCAAGAATGATGAGTTTAAAGAGGTTGACAACGAATCTGCTGACCCAATGAGGTTGAGACGAAGAGTAGTTACTTGTGCATGTATATATAAATATTATAATAATAAAATTAGTGAGTATAATAGTAGAATCAGAAAATAGGATTAATCTTGTACTTACTGTAATGAAAATGGATACGTATAGGATTCAGATGCAGGTAATGCAACATCAAAGTATTACAGCAACTACGAAATACAGTCTAACATGACTTAATCTTAAAAAGATATGACTCAGACGAAAGGCATGACTCTTGGTTATGTTTCCTTGTGCAAACATAAATAGTGTTAGATATGCATGTCTTTACACTCAAATGAAACTTGAACTTGTGACCTTTTTTTAATTATTATTATTTTTAAATAAATTACTAAATTATAATTTTTTTAAAAACTAATTATCTATGGTGAATCTAGTCACATGGCATAAGTTTTGTTGTTATCACTCGTAAAACTTTATTTTTTTTATTTTTAAAAATAAACTTTATCATGAAAATTGCAAAATTTATAACACCTCTTAAATTGTGTAACTACACTGGCGGCGATATTTATTTTTAAAAAAAATTAAAGATGGTGAAACTTTGCTAAATTGTAATGTAAAATTAATCAGAACGACAGAAAAAGCTCAAGAAAATCTTCAAGAATGGGTGATAACTCATTGATGTGTAGAACCCAGATGAGCAACTCCAGGATTCAATGGAACCCACACACCTTCTCTCCATGCTTTGCCTCAACAGCTTCAATTCCTCCTCCTCCACCATCCACCGTGCACCACCTACGGGTTTTCCGGCATGAAACGACGATGGGTTCAATCGTCATCAACAGACTAGTAGCTGTTTATCAACTCACAAAAATGAGTGAATTTTGAAAACCATGTATATTAGATTATTAAAGACTTTCAGGCGAGAAACTAAATATTAAAACATTTACAAGGAACGGACTCATAGACCAAGCTGCATTAGAAGGAGAGGTTGCTTGACTTTGACAATCCGTAGTAGTTCCATTACCTTTCTCTCATCTCACGATAATATCCAATTTAATTAAATAATAAAAAAAATAAAGAATCTGTGGAAAGTACATCACTTGACAATAACAGTTTTTAATAAAAAAAAAATTTATACTAATAAAGACCTATCTAATATTAAGTTATTACTCAATAATATTCTTTTGGTAAAATTTTGTAATTTATTTTATAATTAACTTTTATTTAAAACCGATAATAGCTCTTAAAAATCTTCACCATTGAATAAGAAGATTTATAGGAGCTATTTTATTATTAAATTATATGTTTTTTTTACATTAAATATTTTTTATTTTTATCATTATTATTATGAAAAATAAAATATTATTATTAAATGTAGTTAATACAATTTGAAAATTCTATTTTATTTAAATCTTAACATGCATTATATTAATAAACATAAATATTATATATCATAATTTAAAAAATATATTTTTATAGTTTTTTCTTTAAAATTAAAGGTCCGATCTCTTTATATATATATAAAATCATTTTAAAACTCTTTCTTAAGACAAGTGATTTCACTGTATATTACATTGATAATATTTATATCTGGTATGTATTAACATTTATATTTATTATTCTTATTTAAATTTTGTTTTTAAAAACATCAACTGCAGTGCTTGGAACTTCTATTTCAAATAGAGAGGATAGACTACCCGTTTGTTTTCGTTATTATATTTTTTAATGTCTATGTATACTTGTTTTCATTTGAAGACAAAATTAATTGTCACTTAATTATATATATATATATATATTGAGTTTTCAAATGGAAATTTAAATGTATGTCATGTGTCTACTTTTCAATATTTTTTGCCCTTTAGATATATGTCGTATCAGAACCGCCAGAACGTTACCAAACGAGGAACAAATACACCCGCCCAATTCAATGCGGTCCAAGGAGCAGCAACCTTCTTTTTTAGTACTCCACACGTTTTAAAATGGATTTCTTAATAGTGAATTTTATTAAATTTTGTTTATTTTTTAATGTCTAAAAAAGGTATTCAAGAAGCATTAATTTTATCATTTAGTACATCTATAAAATTAAATAAAAATACTAATAAAGTGATAGTATCAAAAACATTTTTTCAAAAGATCTAATTAATAAGGAAATTTTCATATTATTAATCATTCTATGGAAAAGGAGAAGTGAGAAGCATTTAGTGAATGTTTTCCCTTGTGTAGGGAAAGGGTTTGAAGGTTTTTTTTTATTAAACATTCTCTTTTCATTTTTATTAAAAATATATATTAAATAAAATTTATATGCATTTAGTATTTTGAGTGTCAGAATAAGCTAATATTATGTTCTTAGAGCCATGATTGGTTAAAACCTTGTATTTTGTGGATCCTTAACTTTCAAGCTTTTAGAGACTAAAAATACATTTCTTTGTAGCATCGGACGTATAACAATAAATTTTATATGTAAAAACTATTTAATTACTTTACTTAATTATTAATAATAAAATTTATTAGGGTATTTTGAAATTTTGATTTAGTCATTGTTGTTAAAATTATTTAATAAACTTCTTAATTTATATGCAATTACCTTAATAAAATGAAATGAAACTATTTTACTTCTCCTACCATGCATTCATTGCAAAGAAATCTTATGATTCAGCTGCATTCAGATTTTAGAGCCAGAAACGGTCCACACCCTATGCCTACAATTTTACTTTACTGTCCATATTCATTTTCACAGGCACATGCTTGTGTTCATGGGATAAGGCCCTTCCAATGTAATATCAATATTCTTCGCGTAATGTTTTACTTTCAAATTTCTATTCCAAAGTAAAAAAAAAAAAACAAGAGGCTCTTACATTCGGAACAACAATATAATCAGATGGAGAAAGAAAGAAAATGAAAAAGTCCAGGCTTACATATTGTAGACCTCATAACGTATTTTGTTGTGATTGAATTCATATTTAATTAGTTATAAATACACATTTACTTACTTCAATATTATAAGATAAAATTTATACGTTTACATGATTTAAAGATGCATTTAATGAGTTTAAATTTATGTCAAATTTATTGAAATTCATTGTAACTTATAATTTATAATTTTTAGACTTCATGTGATTTTGGCTTTGTTTTAAAACACCCTTAAACGTGATTACAAGCTGATGTGAGTTAAATTGACTAAGGTAAATTCATTCAGCGACACGAATTTAAGAAAGAACCGGTTTTGGCCCTACTTACCGTCAATTCATTCTTTTCAATTCTTTCCAATGCCATTAAATGGCGACAAATTCTTCTAGAAAGAAAGAGAAAAGGATCTCTTTTTCATTACGATTCCTAACAAAATTATAACAAGGTAACTACAATTGAAAGATGTAACATTCTGTCGTCGTCATCATCTCATCTACATCATCACCACTCAACCAACAAAGGAAAAAACTAAGAATTTACAAGACCAAATCATCAGTACCTCGAAGAAACCCGAGATTAATTATATTTTCAGGTCAACTACAAATTTTTGCTTGTTTAATTAGCTTCATCAGAAGCCAAAGCAGCCAGTTTGATGTTGGTGATGCTTTTCCCTATCGATCATGCCTCGAACGTTCCTGAACTCCTCAACATGACAAGGGATGGTTATGGTTCCCTTTTGATCGAAACCGTATTCTTCTTCTGCTTCCTTGAGGAGCTGCATGAAGAGAGGGTGGTTGAAGTATATGACAGGCACCACGAACCTTTGTTGCTCTTCTCCTTGACCAACCTTGATTGCAAGACACCCTTTGGGCACTCCTCTGAACTCTTGCTTCTTCCCATGGTGATGGTGGTGTGTGCGGTGCAAATGAAACCCCTTCACACTCTTCTCTCCACTACCCATTTCTGCAAAAACAGAAAAAATATCGAAAAGAGAAACTAAAAAGAGAAAAAGAGGCAACCAAGGCTTGTGTGCGTGTTTCCCGATAAAAACCTCAAAAGAATACAGGGGAAAAAGGCCAAGGTTGTGACTGTGAGGTTTTCTTGAAGCGGGTAAGACACGAATATCTGAGAGACCTTGAAACGTTGGGCTTAGGCATGGCTGATACACGATTAAGATATGAGAGAGAAATGCATTCCAAATTCGAAGACTTGAGGTTGAGGCATATATACGACAGAGTGAGGAGAGAGAAGAAGGGTGTGTGGGTCACTTTGTTTTCCACTCAGTTGGATTCTGGACCGTCCGATCTTTGTGACTATCGTGATCGACGGTTTCTTTTGTGGACCGACCAATCAGATATCTCCTATGAAGTGGAAAAGTGGGTTAGAATCAGATGCAACGCTGACCTTTCCTATGTTACTTTTCACCCGTACGATCAAGGACAGTTGGGATGATCAGGCCCGCCCAACATTTCTTAAACCAAAAAGCAACCATGGTTAGTATCTAACAATTAATTAAATTGTTTCCTTTCATTTAATGTATATAGCTCGGACCATTATTTAATTGCGTTACATTGCTATATATTATTTGAAGAGATAAGAATGAAAAAAGAATGAGTGAAAATTTTATTATTATTATTATTATTATTATTTGAATGAACGAAAGAGTGAATAGAAAGAAATAAATTCATGATCTTTTTAATAATTAAAAAATTATTTTGCTTTTTAAATTTGTTATTATATTATTTTTAATAAAAAAATCATTTATTATTTACTAATTTTTATGTTTAAAAAATGTTTCTATTTTAAAATAATCAAGTAAAAAGAAAAGGATAAAGTGATGTTGTGACCCATTTCCCATCTTGAGGGGAGGGAAAACTTTTTTAGTGAGTCACATTTTTCATTTTTTAAATTTTTTATTAGTGCAAATGATAAATTTTTATTTCTTTCATTTTATTTGTTTTCATTCAAATACATTCTTTTTTTTATGTATGGTTTTTTAAATTTAAAAAAAAAAATATTTTTTAAATTGACATTAGTAACTTTTGACTAAAAAGGGTCAAGACTTTTATTACTTTTTTTAGCACTTTTTAAATATTTAATTATTATTTTAAAAATTATCATTGACAATTTTTAATTTTTTAATATTATTTTAAAAAATTATCGTTGTCAACTTTTAATACTTTATCACTTTTCGATTTTTACCTTTAAATTTTTATACTTATATTGAAAATTGTTATTGGTAATTTTTAAATTCTATATTTTTATAATTTTTAAAAATAATATATTTTTATATATATAATTTATAAAAATTATATATAAAAAAATAATTCTTCAAATACATTCTAACATTGGTAATGAAATTATTTAAAACTTCAAATTGCTATAGTTGTACAGTTACAGATGATTGATTAGACAATAGTAAAAAAATGTTAAAACTTATTCTTTATACACTCGTATAAAAAAAATTATATTTTTTAATAATATGTTTATGCATTGATTAATAATGATGCTGATGTATTAGATGTTAATTTCTGTAAATGATACAACAATATTTTATTAAACAATAACACATTTTTTACAATAAAAGAGCAGTAGAAATACACCGATCAGAATATTAATTATACGTCAACAATAAATTTATAAATATAGATTGCATTTTGATTTAATGCCTTTACTATAATGATGGGTTAAATTTAATAGGTAAATTTATTCTAATAGTTGTCTATTAATGTAAAATAATTTAAAAGGAATGTCAATTTTTTATAGACTTTATTGACTCAAGTAATTGGGTTTGTAAATAGTTATATTATAATATTTTGAAATGTTTATAAAATATTAAAATAAACTTTAAAAAATAAATAAGGTGAATTTTCAAATTATAAATTTATGATAAAATAAAATGTAAACTAATTGTATTGAATTGGAAAGATTTTTTTTTTTTAAACCTATTCAAACTAAATCAACTTAGCTAAAATTAGGTTGGTTTAGTTCAGATCATTGAACTAAATTGAATGTTATAATTATCATATATTGAAATTTTTATCCTCACGTTATCTGTTTTATATAAAACATTTGAATTTTATATTATTGAAAACTAAACATTCATTTCAATAATTAAGGAAAATAAAAATTATTTTAAGCATTCATTTTTTTAATTAATGTAAAATATCTTTACAATTATAACTTTATATATGTCATCAATCTATTTATCAAAATCTAATTGACTTATTAGCTAGTTTTGTCTATCACACTGACTTATTTGAGTATTGACAACGAAGGAACTTTAAATTTTATAACTAACATTAAATAATATGTTGCCGCACTAATACGTAAAGAAAATGTGTCGCCGAATTAATGAATGACTTTAATTATAACGTGAACTGGTTGAAAAATTAAACTATTTTACGATGGTATGGAAATTAAAATTAAATAAACGAAATATATGTTAAAATTAAAAACATATAATGATTGATCGACTAATAAATACTGAATTACCTTTGTGACAAATTATTCCTTCCAGATGATATATATGAATAATTGAAAAAGGAAAAGTCTGGATAGTTATAACCCATTAAAAATGGTAACGTTTTGAGAATAAAATACAATGAATGATTAATATTAGTTCACTAAGAATCAATTTAATGATGAGTCCAGAGATTGGTCAAAGGGGCTAGCTAGGAATAAAAATTGATGGGCTGAGGTTCATCCTTAAACGAAAACCCAGATGATTGATGGATTGCAAAGGAAAATAAAATAGTGAGAAGTCTCTGGTAGAGAATAATTGGAAGGATATATTTATTTAGCCAAGTTATTATTCTCATATTGAATTCCAAATGAAAATTCAATTTATATGTTTAATATTCTCAATTGTTGACAGGTGCCAAGTATTTGGCGAGCAACAAAGTAAACAAGCAAAATAAGCATGAAACTCGAGGCTGTATCTAATTCCCACTACCTTGGCTATGTATCATTGCATGGAAATGGTGAGGAATGAGGACATATGCAAAGTCAAAGAAAGTGGAGAGTGAAAAAGTGAAATACTGTCCAATCTGGAGGGAGGGAGACCATAAGCAAAACTAAAGTTGTTCCTGCAACTTATATTCTATTCTATACTTAGTTACAAATTGCTTTATTCTAAATACAAATGCCTCATCTACAAAACACCATTGTTTTCAATTGCCAAATATCACACACTTTACACTTTGTAATTAATACACGATAAAAAAATTGTTAATATTAATTTTTAAGGTTAGGTTTAAATATTTAAACTAATAATTTTTTATGGAACGATCAAAACTTAATTTTTTTTAAAAAAAATTCCACTTAAAAATCTATGTATTTTTTTCAAACCAGAATTCATGTGATCGATTATATTATAAGTGAGTTGATGAAATACACAACAAAATAAACTTAAGTGAGTTGGCACAATAAACATTTTTGGAAAAGTGATCGGAGAGTTAAAAAAATGTGTTTTGTATTAACAAAATATATTTTCGCCATAAACAAATGAAAATAAGTTGAATTTGGAGTATCTTATTTTCACGCAATTCACAGGATTCAACAAGTAATCGATATTTCACGATCAAAGATGTAGTACTCTTTGTAGTAGCAATCCTTATATATCGTATTAATAATTGAAAGATGGTCAAAAGAAAAAATCTCTATTTGACAGAGTTTCTTCTTATACCTATAAATTTCATTGGATCCAGAAATAATAATACATTGAAAGAATTTTTTGAGTCTTCCAATATTAATAGGTTGATTATTCTGCTCCTGTATCTTCCAAAAGAAAAAAAGATCTCTAAAAGCTTTTTTTTAGATTCGAAAGGAAGTACTCGAGTTAAAAAAGTTCTTATATTTATATAAAAGAATAAAAGTTTTTTGTCATAATTAATCATAAACTTACGTATTTTTCTTACAATAACTAATTATAGACATATTATTATTAGAAAAATTAAATAATAATTGAATATATTTTATAAATGTTCGCAAAAATTATATTGTTAAGATTCTCACTGACTAGTTTTTAAAGAAAGAGTTTTAGTTAAAATAAAATATTTTCTATATCAAACTACACTCAAATTAATTTCATTTTACAAGTTAAAAATTTCGATCAATTAACAATTTTAAACATTAATTTAATCCCGATAAAATCACTTGTTTTAAGTATTTTATACTTTTATTATCATTTTGTATCTATAAAAAATTAAAATAACTATCACTTTTGTAGAGTTAAAATTTGAAATATTTTTTCCAAAAAAATTAAAAATAATATATATAATTTAAAAAATTAAAAAAATATTTTTCTGCAGAAAAACAACACAGAATTTTTTATGGATCAATTTGAATAAAGTGAAAACATCGATCCACAATTTTTGTTTTATTCTTGCCACTTATAATCTAGTACGCTTATTCTTCGTCGGGCCGATCCTAAATTTTACTGCTCCCTCATTATTCTCCCACTTTGTAAATTGCGCCACTGTTGTCTGGACACAATTGAAATGGAACTTTGAAATTTGGACAAATTTAGTGCACTATTTTAAGTTTTCTTAATGTTACTTTTAACTAAATTTTAATTCAATAATTTATTTGATAAAAAAATAAAATTCAATATTTTATTATCATTCTTTTAAATTAATTTTTAAATAATTTTTTTCTTTTAAAAGCCTCATCCAAGGAGTATTCTATTAAAAATATAAGAATTAATTATAAATAATATTTTTAAATATTTAAAATCAACCATAAAAATTGATATGAACAAAATAGTAAAGTTATTAATACAGAAAAAAGGAAAATTGTGTTAAAAAATTACTTGTACAAATAAATTCTATATATTTAAAAAAAATATAATTTATACATATTAAATGAATATGAAATGTAAAAAGATGATACAATTATTTCTTCAGTTATATGTTTTAAAAATACTCCAAAGAATTGTTTGGAAAGAAAGCTTTAAAAAGGAGAAGAAAAAAGATAAATTTTATATTTTAAATAATATATTTTGAAATTAATACTTTTAATAAAAAAATATAAATTAATATATTAACATAAATTAAATATATTTATCCTATATTTATCATCATAAATAATATATTTTTAAATTTAAAATTAAAAAATATATCATTTCCTCCCACTGAAATTCCTCCCAAACATGTAGTTAATTGCTGAACTTCACTGTGTACCTTTTCTCAAGTTTTTCAATGTGTTTGTGATGCGGCTAAAATCGATTTTGACTTTCACATTCAATTGGTTTGTTTTGATTTTCGTAAAAAATTTAAAATACAGCTGTCTCTGGTATGGTATAA
Organism: Abrus precatorius; assembly: GCF_003935025.1. Lineage (NCBI taxonomy): Eukaryota > Viridiplantae > Streptophyta > Magnoliopsida > Fabales > Fabaceae > Abrus > Abrus precatorius. The sequence continues at coordinate 7,721,210 of NW_020874373.1, read as the reverse complement.
TATGAATTGCAGCCTTCCCCACTACGAAGCAAAGAGGCTCTTTATCAAGCCTAAGATATTTTGCATTCGTGGGCCACATGCCTTTTCGTAGCAAGTTGAGTCAGTATCTCGATCCATCTTGTTTCCAGAAACAAAGGAAAGAAAAAAACATACAAGAATTTATAGAAGTAATGGTTTTATTGGCATCATTCATAAGAAATAACTTTAATTAAGCGATTAAAGTAATGTTTTTATGAAACAAATACTTATCATATTTTTGATTAAAAAAATTCACCTTTCATTATTTAAAATGAACCTAAAAAGTGCTGTTAACAAAACCAAAAACCATGAGGATTTACATTTTAATTAGAACGAACACAAAATTATTGCGAAACGAGTCACAATGCACAGGCTACAAACTTTCTATTCAAAATTTTCTAGCTTTATATACATGTATGAAACAGCAGTTCATGACAGAACCTAGATATGGAAGAAGAGAGAAACTAACGAAATATACATATATGTTGTTGAGATCAAGCTCTGAAGCAACCCACGAGGTGGTGGTGGTGAAGGGACCTCTCCCTATCGATCAAGTGTTGAACGTTCTTAAACTGGGCCACTTGACAAGGGATGATTATGGTTCCCTGCTGAGCAAAACCATACTCTTCCTCAGCCTCCTTAAGAAGCTGAGCAAAGAGTGGGTGGTTGAGGTAATTCACGGGTACAGTAATTCTCTGTTGTTCTTCGCCTTGACCCACCTTGATTGCCAAACACCCTTTGGGTATATCTTTGGTCACAACTTCTCTTCCGTGATGATATGTGACCGCAATTTGTTTAGAGCTTTTGCCCAACATGTCAAAATGACAAGTTTGGAGGGAGTGAGGTTGGTATGTGGAGAGAGTAAGTATGGGTGAATGGAATGCAAGTGTGTTGGGAGGGTTTTTATTGAGAGAAATGGGTTGGAGAGGAATCAACTGGGAACGCACCAACGTGGAAAAGGTAATTGGAATAATATGGCGGCGTGGAGCGTCACAAACGGGGAAAGGAAATGGGGGAATTGAGGTGAGGTGGGACACTTTGATTAGCCCATGGTAAAATCAAATCAGGTCGACCATTTAATTCTATCAAGCGTGGCTTGGAATCAGAGCTCCAACTCAATCCCAAGTGGGACTGCTTGTGATTAAATTATTGCTCTTCGTTGATCTTAAAATCAACACTACATATATTGTATTCATATAGTACATTTTTAGGATATAGCTAAAATACACTGATATTTTAAACATTTACATAGTTATAATAACTTTATCGATTTAATTCATTACAAATTATAATTTTCAAATAAGTTAAATATTTACAAGTATTAGTTTGACAAAATAATAATAACTAATTTAATGTTGAATAATACTTTATCTTTCTTTTATGAAAACTTTTACCATGCTGAGTGGAATGTTAACTAGAAAATAAGAGAGGAAGATGAAGCATTTTTCAATTGAATTTAAATTTTAGTATAATTCCGGTGAAGTTAAAATATTGAGTATAATTTATGATAATATACATATATATATATATATATATATTTAAAATCTTTTCATTATTATTGTCATTCATTCATTGCAGTATCGGTGCTGGGCCCTCCGTCTACGACCCGTATCCTGGTTTCTGATTTGGGCCCAAAGCATAATGGCCGCTCTACGTTGTGTGGTTTATGGCTCTGAATACCACGACCCAAAAGACAGTGGCTTTGAAGTCAAGTTTCAAACATTGTTAGTTCTTAAATTTCAAACTCAATAATTTGGTGCTGACCAAAAAAATGAACCTCAATAATTTGGTGTTCGGATGGAGTTATTAAACACGTTCAAGAGCCTCGTCGTCGGCAAAAATAGCAAAATAAACTGATAACTATTGAGATGGTCAGTAATGGCGGAGGAACAAATATGTGATATTAACGTAAATGTTGATTGATAACGCGATGAAAAGGAACAGGCAATGCAAGATTTGAATTAAACCTACTCTTGTTTTCCAACTTTTATATTAGCAAAAGTTAAATGTATAGCAAAATGAAACAATAAACCCCTAGTATTTAACAGCGCGAAACATTCTTGTATGGTATCAAATTGAAACCTGACTTGTCCTACTGCAAGGAAAAATAAAACAATGGTCAACTCTCATCTCATCCCTATATGCACTCAATTCATTTATTTTCCTATAGTTGTTATAAATTATTTTTAATATAATTTACTTATTTTATTAATTCGCATAAATGAAGGAATATTTTGATTTCTTAATTTTATTTTTTTTTTTCAAATATTTATTTTTTACCTTCTCTTATCATTTTACTATTTTTATATTTAATTTTGTGCCTGTCGTCTAGACATAGCATTAAAATCCACGCTAAAACCTAACAAAATTCCCAAGGGGAACAAGAAGTTACGTGCTAGGAACAACGAGCAGTCTAAACGGAAATGGGATGGACACTTGTACCGAACAACTTTTGTGTCCCAAAAATATCAGAATCTGAATAAGGTACGACGTTGGAGTTTTGACTGTAATAATGCCACGTGTTGCGTACAATTTGATCATGCTTTGAATGTACCACCACGCCGTCAGAGTTTTGGACGACGCATCGGGGGAACTACGTTTTGACCCCCCCTTTTCTGGTATCATTTCATTCGTTTGAAGTGACTGCCGACGGATTCGTGTCCCTCTGAACTTATCTCATTGCAAAACAATTTTTTTTTTATTAAAATTAACCGCCTTTCAATTTTTAACACTCACAATGAATGAATTTTTTTCAAAACGGAAATGTAATTTTACGGCGCAGAGTTTATCAGATAGCCATAAATGAAAGTAACGTTGAGAAAGTACATTTGAGTTTTGGATATAAAGCAGCATCAATAGGGAAGATGAGTCACGATAGGAATTCCCATAAAGCCAATACATACATTATTCAATTCATGCACACCAGCCACTCACTCCCAAGAAGAATCATATGGAATATTCTCGTTCATCGGTGACTCATCCTTCAGCTGCCACGAGAAAGAAGAGGAGCAAAAACAAGATAAAGTTCAGCGACGAACAAGTCAAATCGCTGGAATCTATGTTCGAGACAGACTCAAGGCTGGAATCTACCAAGAAATTGGAGCTGGCAAGAGAGCTTGGGTTGCAACCAAGACAAGTTGCCATATGGTTTCAGAATAAGAGAGCTCGATGGAAGTCAAAGCAGCTTCAGCGAGACTACACCATACTCCGAGCCAAGTACAACACCTTGTCTTCACACTTTGATGCTCTCCAGAAAGAGCATCAGGCCTTGCTGATACAGGTCAGGTTCTTACGATATATTCATTTCATTCATGTATTTTAGAGGCTTATTAATTATGGTAGTAATGTTTTTCAACAGTTGCAAAAGCTGAATCATCAGCCACTAGAGCAAACTCAGAGTTGTAAACAAGAGGTAAAGCCAGGCCCGTCAACAGAACCTGCCCTTCTTAACTTGGCTGAGCATGCTGATGCTTCTTTCACATCACCACAAGATTGGGCCATGTTTCGCTTGGGCCAATCAACCGGTGATTATCAATTGTGGGACTTCTGCTCCTGAATGAAACTGAACAACCAAATAAGGCCCAAGGAAATGTGTGCACATCATTGCATATATGTTGTTCGATGTCCTAGTTCCTCTCTGTACTCAGCATCTCCAATTTTCGGAGTCAGCATAGAGAATCCTACCTTTAACATAAAAAGAATGAGTAAACGGCCGAAGCTCTACTATTACAGCAGTAATTGGTTGCATTCTTGGTAGCTATTGTTTCCAATTAAGCTTAACACAACTCAGTGTTGCGTAAACCAACAGGGTAGGGATACTGTGCTTGAGAATAAGGTTGTCAGGGAGCTATGAAATTTAGGCTGAAGAATGTTAGTCACACTTTTTTAACTAAAACTTATATGTTTTATGTGATTGGTTTATTTTTGAAATAATTAAAATAATCTTTAAAAGTCATTAATTTAGAATATGTTATTAATATTATTTTTAGAGCAGAATCAATAATAAATTGAGAAAATCCAAATCTAACGGTAAATAATTCATAACTCAACCCCAATTACGATTAAAAAAAAATATTTTAGTTTGTTTATGACTTAGATTATGGGCGATTGGGACCTATTCAATATTTTCCTCTTTTTTCTCCCCTCATAATATAAATATTTAGCGATGGCTATCACATCCTATTGAGTGCTCAGAAAAAAAAAATCCTTCCTTTGAAGAAATTATTATCATATTAGAGCATCGACAACCTTAAAATGTTTCTCATCAAAGATATAATGAAATATAAATGGATCCTGGGATTTTGGCTAAGATATTTTCCACGTACAAGAAACAGTAGCAGCACATGATTATAGATTTTCTGTAACCTGAGATATGCAACGGGACAGAGTACTGCGTTAGAGATGGCCTTAGCTCACGACAATATGAAGAGAAAATATACGTACTTCAAAATGGACAAACGACTTTAGTATTAGATGACTAAGACAATAAACAATATTAACAACATACTTCTTTAAATACATTAATTGTGATCTGTTAACTCTTTCAAAAGTCAATATTTATTTTTATATATATTTTTAAAAATTAATAATGATAATATTATGTTAAAAAAAATGTGTCTGATATAATATATTATTAGCATTTTTGTTGTGGCAATACATAGCTAATACTTTTCAATTTTTTGTAGTTAATATCCTTTAATTGCTTTCAACCAAGACAAGATCAGTTCCAAAATTAACAATAAAAAAATTATTTATTTGTATCTAAATAACTTAAATTAACTTGTAAAATATTATTGAAATTACATTCGTAGACGTTGAATCTTAATCTTGATGGATTATAATGTTAAGATTTCTCATATCTACATGTAAATACCGTGTCATATCCACGTTAATTTATACCCGTGCTTCCTAAGTAAAGACATCACCGATTAAGAATGGTATACAACTGGTAAATGATTTTCTCGTTTTGCACCACCCTTTTTTCTAACTACACTACCCCTTTTTTCGTAAATAAAAGTCCAAAATGTATTAGTGGATTCCAAAAGTAAATTCTGAAGGCTACTTTCCCAAATATAATTCGGGAAGGTGGTGTTAAAAGAACACCCTGACAAATTTAGAGGCGTGATTTTGGACCCGCCCATTTGAACATAACTTTAAGAGTCTACATTGACTACAGGCCAAAATGGACCATCCTTAACGAATAAGCCCGTTAGGCCTGCCAATTTCTCCAGCTTGTGCCTATTTTATCCAATGTCCAACTTGGGCTGGATTGACCAAGCCCAACTAAACAAGGCTAAGAAAAAGGCCCAGCTCGATTAGTATAATCTGAATATCATATGCAGGCCGAGATAGCTCAGAGAAGTGAGAACTCGCACGACATAAACTTGATGAGTCCAGAAAAGATAAATCACTAGATTTATTAATGAAATCCGTTTTCCATTCCAAAAATTCAAATATAAGATTAAATCAATTGTCTAAAAGGAAAAGCTAGCATAACGCATCAAGAGGCAATGGATTAACAAACCAACTGAAACTCTGCCTCTACCTCAGGTTTGGCTTTCATGAGGTTCTACCTTGCTTCTTTTCCCATAGTACTGCAGAGCGAATGCAACGCCCAATATCAACAATGGCAACAGGAATTGCAAGATCTTTACAACAAACCCAGAAGATTGATTGCCAACACCATGTGCTTGGGTAGGTGGCGCCGGAGTATGCTTAACTTCGGATGGAAGAGTGGACGTGTCAACCTCCCCAACAAAGTAACTCTGCATCATTTCTACTGCAGAATCACTGTGGCCCACGTCTTCAAAATCAACAGTGGCATCCTTCTCTGTAAAAAGTCAAGATTGAGATTCTTAGTCCATTATCATAGTTTTTTACTTGCAGATTACTAATATGAACCAGCCAACAGAGGAGAAATTCATTACCAGCTGCCGACAATAATGCTTCATCACCTCCTGGATGCTCGTCCAAAAATGGGGTGACATCATACACCTGCCACAATGGAATGCATTTAAGTGTAATAATTTGATGGACCTACTAGTCATAAAAGTTAGTGCTAAAATTTAATTTGAAGCTCTAGCGCATATTTGACCTCTAGAAAGAAGCTAAGAGTAAGTATCTCATTCCATTTTATAAGTTTCTTGCTTGTAGACCTCTTCAGTGCTTTGCACTGAAACGTGACATTTTTATATATAGCATGCATCCTGTCCTATTGTCCGATATAGTTTAACGAGGAATAATAAAATTAAAAAGCATAATTCTTTTATTGGCCAGTCAATTCACAATCAGAAATTTCTTTCTCCAATGTACTCTGTGATGGCATTGGCACAACCGTATATGCATAACATCATTAGCAGCTCCAAAAGTTCCCTAGCCTAATCATTAATGAATTCATATTTCTCTCTAAGAATAAAGATGATGTAGAATTCACAGGAAATACGATCAGTCAGAACTCATTATATACATCATTATCAAATAAGATGACATCATTCGGAATTATCTGGATGAAAGTGACGATTATTCAGATTCCAGTTCTAATCCGTTAGTGGATACGGGTTAGTTGCTGAACCAATTATATACCGAGTTTAACCAAGCTATTGAAAGGGTGCCAACTGCCAACTGCCAACTACCAGGGAGATTCTTATAGAAGAAAACAGTGAGGATATCATGACTAACCCATCAAGAGCTTCTTGTCATGATGTTGATTTCATAGATGGGATCCTTCCATGTCCAGATTTTGTATCTCTTTAATTAAAGAATGAATAAAATAACTTGACGTGTCTGTGTTTGTTACAATACATAATACTTAAGTACTCATAATGTTACAGACATCGTTCGCTGTGCACTACACAATTCAATAATCACCTCTTTTTGTTATTCCACTTAAAAAAAAGGGAAAATTTTAGTAACTATGGAATAGCAGTAAAACTTGATAAGATTAATATACTCTATTGGAGATTAACAAGCTCTTGTACCCCATAACTGTTACAAGTTCCACCCTCATTTATAATTTCTCAGCCTACTTCACATGTAATTGACAAAGCATTCAGCACACATCATGTTCATCCCAGAAACTGAAACTGATCAACGAATGGAAAAGAGATCAAGAAGCAAGACAATAATAAGAAAGACCTTTGCATTGACAATAATCCAGCAATCCTTTTTGTGGTTGTGCTTAGCCACCTCCTCAAAAGTAAAAGTTTTGTAGTTTGAAGCCATCGATGCCTCTGCAACAAAAATGAAGAATACCAACTCCCAGATTATTCAGAAGAAGGGAGAAAAGGGAAAAGAAAGCTCAATAGTATAACGAAATAGTTGGTGCGAGAGGATGGAAAAAATACACAAAAGAATGGAAATAATTGCAGGAAAATTCTTACGTTGGAGATGCGCACAGCACTACAATCTCACAAATAATTTATACATCGGATCCGAACTATGCTGTTCCAACATTTTTCTTATTATTATTAATTTATCTAAATTCATAATATGCATCTATCAGTCAAATACTAAACTATATTACGTAACCAAAAAAAAAAACTAAATTATATACATTGGATGGGATTAACAATTTCTTCATTGAATTTTTAATCAAAAATAAATCAAATGATGAAATATTAAATAATACTCATTTATTTTATCCAATATAATAATAAATAATAATTAAATTAATCAAAATTTATTAGTTTAAATATATTTTTTATTCTTTTACTTTAGTTTTTTTTAAGTTTTACTCTTTTTAAATAAATATTGTATATTTTTGTATTTTTTTATATTTACTGTTTACTTGATTTCATTAAAAAATTTTACATGTCTAATTTTCATTGAACTGTTGGATTAAAATCATTTTTTTAAAAATATAAGGATAAATATATGTATAAGATATTTATTTAAATAATTAAATATTAGAGATACTATATTTGTAAGTTTGATACTTATTTCATATAAATGACGAATTTTAAGCAATTAGTTCTAATATAATAAATAAAAATATACTCTTTCTAAAATATCTCAATTTACTCTTTCTTTAAAAATAGTATGAATGATTTCTTTTTCCAAATTTAAACTAATTTAAAAAAAATACTTGTTTTTTGTAATTTCTATTTATAATTTTTATATTTTATGATATGTTTTTTAATAGTTTTAAGTTTTTATTCGTGTTTTTCTTTAATTTATATTTTAAAAATAATACCTTATTTAAGTGAAATATATACTAGTACTTAAATAGATAAAATAATTTTTACGTGAACTGAAAGCTTGGAAACTGCTTATTTATTTATTGTCTATTTTGTTGCCTTCTAGCATTTGCTGTTTCTGCCTCTTCACTGTCATGTCCTTTCTCTTCTCTATATCATTAATTGAACAGAACTATTATATCCAAGCCATGCGCTCCACGCGTTGGTCTCTCTCTCTCTCTCTCTCTCTCTCTATATATATATATATATATATATATATATATATATATATAATATACTGGGCAGTTTCTGTATGCATGATATGCACGTGTGGAGGAAAAATGTTCTGTGCATTAGATCTTTTGATATTAAGAGATAATCTTTTCGTCTTGCGCATTTCATCATTATAAAATAATTATCGTTATCACTATAATTATTATTATCTATCATTATGAATATTACTATTATCATTATTATTAATATTATTTATCGATAGTATTATCACCTATACATCAATGATATTATATAATACAAAAAGTGTGGAAGACTTGTCTACGTCAAATGCTATACCACACTAGTTACTGTCGTGCTGTTCTGTTTGCATTATCCCTCAATGTGCATGAAATGCATTTTTATTTTTATAATCGCAAAAGTTATATTTCGATGTTATGATATATATAGAAAAAGATCTGATGTAAATTAAAAAATTTATATTTAATTTATATATAATAAATTATAATTTATTATTTTATTGATCAATAAATATAAATTAAATAAAAAATTTAAATTGAATATAAAAATTTTAAGACTTTAGTAAGAAAAACACAAAACTACTTGATCATAAGCTGAAAAAACTCCTTTCAACTCTGTCATTGTTTATCTTCCAATTCAGATACGATTTTATCCACAATTTTTGCCGAATTCATTTGATTCTTTTTTCTTTTTTGGTCTTGAAATTCATTCGTTCCTTTAAAAATGGAAACAATTTGCATTTTTAAAATTGAGCCTCGAACATTAATAGTTAGGCCACAACTTATTATTGGCCCAAATTAATAATGTTGGGCTTAGGCCGAAACATTATGGCTAAAGCCCTAACAATACGTAGTATAGATCTACTGTAGCCCTCGGGTGACAGCTGAGTCCTGTAGCCAATGATATAGCCCTTGGGCTTTGGCTCCTTGCTGACCTAGTTGAATTCAAACCTTATCTATTTAAAGCAATAAAAAAATCAAACAAAAAAACAATCTATGATACAGTTGACATCTTTGTTGAAAAAATAAAATAAAAAATAAAACTTATTTTCTATTATGTACTTTGTTGTTATATATGTTAATGAGAAGAAAACATGATTCAAAGGGTGGTTATATGAAAAGAAAAAATTAATATCAGGCTATCAGCCTTTAAAACTATTTGGCCTTGAATTAAATCGCTTTAAAATGTTTCAATAATGGGAGATTAAATTTAGAAAAAGAGAATGAAATAACATGCTGAGAATGAAAGTGAAGAATCAATACAAGTAGATGAAGTGAACATAGTAGAGTTTTTACCCAAACAAATGTTTGAAAAGAAGATTACTGGAGATACAAATTTATTACAAGACAGGACGGAACAAAGCATTACCAATGATACACAATCCGCACCCTCTCCTAAATGACTACGGATTCAGAATCTCTTTCATTCAAAAACTAATAAGTGTCCGATAAAGCCATAATTATTACCACATATATATATATATATATATATATATATATATATATTTATTTATTTTGCACCGAAGGCAGTGGAGAATCTTCAACTTGGCTCCACCGAAAAAGTGAAGCACAAGAATTAGAATTCATGCCATGCCTCAAGTTGACCACTCAATCTTTTTTTTTTTTAATTATTTTTGTCGCCATATATACCACAAACACAAAACAGCTAACTCCAATTCACACACTATTTTGGAATCAAGTGTTGTGGCCTTGATCGTGTTCCTTCAAATGGTAACCTTCACCGAATGGTTTCTTTGCAAGAGAGAGGCGCACTCCAGGGTCATGGTGGGAGCAAGAAGTGTTGTACAAGAGGGAGTTGTTTACACATTGCACATTGCTGTTCATGTACGCAGCCATTGGAAACGAAGGCGGTGTTTTACCTTTCTGATTCTTAATATCCTTCTTTTTTACATTCCCTTCCTCCACGTTGGAACTCTCTGATTCACCGCCATCGACATTGGTGTTCGGGTTTCCTTTCTTGTGAAGATGCTTGGGTTCGTGTTTCTTTGGGGATTGGGTTAGTTCCATGTAAGCTCCTCTGTTTTCCCCTGCAATCGTTATAACTCTCATGCCAGATTCCTCAGAATCCGAAACCTTTCTGTGAACACCTTTCTCCTTCCCAATGACGCGTTTTTCATGATGAGCATTATCGTGATTCTTATGCAATTCGCCAGCGCCGTTGTGCCAGGGCTTGGGCATTTCGACGGTCTTCTGAACTAGCACGGTTTTGGGCTCGGCCTGTTCAGGTATATTGGGCTCGGCCTTGAACTGGGAAGGTGGAAGGGTCAGGGGAGAGGGTGGAGGAGCGGTGGGCTTCTTGTTGGGCGAGTGCATTGGGCTTCGATCGGCTTGTTTGATTGTTTTTGGAGAATGGGTGGGACTTGGCGCGTGGGAACTTTTCTCCGGGGAGGAAGCAGTAGCAGTAGTTGGTGGTGGTTTGCGAGTAGGGGAAGATGTAACTGCTGACTTTTGAATTGGAGAAGTTGGTAGTGAAGTGGACACTTTGTGAGGTTGAGATGAAGGTGAAGTTGAAGTGCCATTCTTTTCTTGAGGAGGTTGAGTTGGTCGAGTCTGTGGTGAGGATGGTGCTGAAGCAGTTCTAAATGCGGGTAGGGGCAGAATATGACGTGCTTCTGGAGCTGGGGCTGGGGCAGGGGCAGGAGCAGGAGCAGAGGCCGGGGCGGGGGCGGGGGCGGGGGTAGAGCGAATGGAGGCTAAACGGAACCATGGACGAACTTGGGGTGGGTTAGCCATGGCTCTTGGATTGGGAACTGTTCAAATGGTGAAGACAGGTTGAAAAAAAAAGCGAAGGGGAGGATAATAATGAACGCACAGGTATATGGTTGGCGCTATATATGTTATTTATAGATCATTAGCTCCCATCCAGTCCCGTAAGGTGAAGAAGGCAGAAGAAAATGTGAAAAAATTTCAACTTGTCCCTTGTTCAAACATACAAAAAGGAAATTTTTGATTCTGATTAGACCGTGCGTGCAAGACATGACTGGTTGAAGCAAAGAACATGAAAGATAAAAGAGGGAATGCATCTGATTCGCTAGGAACCTCCAGCTGACACAAGCTCACAAAGTAAGGTTGGTATCCCTTTGGCTCATTTGGACCCTCCCGTCTATGTTATTTCTGTCTCACTTTACAATTCTTTTACTTCTAGTCCGTACCGCTTCTTACAATTCTCAACAAAAGTATGTCTCTAATACTTTATTCAACACACTTCTTATTATATTAAAATTTATTACAAATTTAAAAATAAAAAGTAAAACAAATATTTTTTGTAGTTTTAAATAAAATTTAACTAATAATAAAAGATATCTTACTACAAATGTGTTAAAGAATATCTGCTAGGATTTTCCATGTTATTTTAAACATTTATAATATATCATCACCATCGTCCACTTGTTTTTCTTGTTTCTTTCCATTTTGCTTTCAATCAAATAAAAAAAATTAATCGTTATCTCTTTTTTTTTTCTTTTCAAACCAAACAAAGCAGGAAATTACATTTCATCGTAAATATATTGTTGCGTTTAATATTAGTGATAATGTATAATAAAAACTTAAAATTTTATATTCATTACTTTCATTAAACCACCGAAAAATATATTTTTGGTATTGATAGTTGTAGCACAATAATTATTACAGCTCATAGCTTCCATCTACTATCCGTGTTTGTCTTGCTATTCACTTTGCTTGCCGACGCGGTGAGGGAGCGATGCTCTCTGGCTTCCACTTTTTCTCTACCTCCTTTTTGTTCTTTTCAAGATGCTTCATGGATGGGGGCTTCCTTTAACGTACGTAACAAAGGGACCAACGGTGGAAACTTCAAACTATCCTATTTCAGCGATTGAGAAGAAAAGAACCTATGTATAAACTGGAGCTGGGTCCTTCCTGTTTATTTATACGTGACTATATATGGAGGGTTCGTGGTTCATGGCTTCTTTCTTTAATTACCCTTTGTTGAGAATGTTTCTCAATGCTTCAAAATAACACGTACAATTATTCTTTAATGTTCGATTATTTAAACCATTAAAAATATGACTGCTTAAATTATAAATAACTTTTTATATGTGTTTTATGTAATTCAAAATATAAAAAGACAGTTTTGAATTCTAATTAAAATTAACGCTACACAAAGCATGGCCTATTCATCATTTTCGCCATTGAAAACGTTCAAAGCAAAGGTCGCTATTTCCAATTTAAAGTTTTCAATGATAGAAACGCGAATTTAATTCTTCTAGAGAAGCTTAGCAAATATTATATTCATAAAACACATCAAAGTCGCCGTTGAGTGGTGATGAGCTTTAAAATTTTAAATTGGAACAGAAGAATTTATTCATAAAATTATGCTTTGCATATATACTTATGTGCATTGAGATTTGATACTGTTTTAAAGCACCGGAAATTAATGTTTTTCGTAAATATAGACATTGGCTGCGTTATACTTTAAGAAACCAATAAGAATCGAAATAATTGCACTCCTCTCTTTTTAAGTTGCCTAATAACATTCGACATATAATGTCAACGAAGTTTGCATGCGGTGCAATCAACTCATAAATTAGAGTAAGACTTCTGTTATTTAAACATCTATTTTAAACACTTATAATATAAATTTATATATATGTCAATATATTTATATATATTCTTTTTATGCCACTTAAACCCTAAAAAATGCAAAGACCCATCTAGTGTGTCTCCATAAGGTGTCAAACACTGGGTATCCAAGCAACCCTTTTTTATATTGTAAAAATCCTGCAAAATTGGCCATATAAAAACTCTAATCCCCCTCCATAAAAAGAAAAAGAATGAAATCACAAGCTTGTGTTAAGCAGTTAGTGCCCTAAGTTAAGGTGGGATTTTAGATATTGTCTAGTTGATAGAGCCTTCGATCAATAAATTTGGGTTAAACATAGTTATTAATTGATAGAATGAGTTGAACATAGTTATTTACTTAAGATGAACTTGGGAGTTATGGATTAACGGAATACAAGTTCGATTCACGAAACAATGTTCAGGTGATAATGCCTTCGATCAACAAGCTTGATAGCAGACACCTGACAAACTCATCAGTTAAAAAGTTTTGTAGTTGATAGTCGTCAAATCAATAAATCAATTGAGAAGGTTATAGCTGAGGAGGATATTAGTTTTATTGGTTAGTCGACAATCAGAAAAGATAGCAGTCAAAACCAACATGGTACATTATTCGGGATCTTAGTCCTGTAAGGTAAAGGGGTGCACTATAATAAAGTGGATTTACATTCATCGATTAAAATTTAACGCGTGAAAAAAAAAATTCGATACTTGTATAATAAACTTTAAAGTTAGTTAAAATTTCCACCACTAATAATTTTTTATTAAAAAAATTATTAGATTTTATCATCTAGACTACACAATCATATTTTAAAGAGGCCAAATCTTATCGTTGAATTTTAATATTAACTAAAGTATCTAATAGTCAATGCATGAGAGTTTGGGTGGTGATGATAACATAATGACAAATGTAGACTTACAAATATTAATTGTACAATATTTATAAAATTATTCGAATCTTGAATACATCAATCAAATACTTTTTTTATATTAAGCACTTGTACAACTTTCTCTGTTGCTTTTCTTTAATATTTTTCTGTTTTCACTTATCTTCAATACAATTGATAGGGGTGGGCAAAAAAAATTAAAATTAACCGACCAAAACCGATGAATCCGATAACTAAAAAATAAGTTTAAGATTCATTTGGATCAGTAATGAATTGATTAATTGAAAAAATCAGTTAAAAGCGGATTAATTTAGTTTAGAGTTTACATTTTTAAATTTATTGAAATCCGAATCTAACTGAAGTATTATAAAATACAATTTTTGTATACTTGGACTTCAATAGTAAAGTTGTAAAACAAGTTCTGAGGCTTGAATTTCAATAGTAAAGCTGTAAAACAAAGTCTGCACTGAGCTCCACTATCCTACTAGGCGTGCCAACAACAATGACAGGCTTGTTCTTCTTGAGAGCTTCTTCCTGCTTGGATTGGTTTGCACCTCCCACAAGTTGCTAAACCACTTTTCCGTTATCCATTCCTAGTACCTTCTCAAACTCCCTCACTATCTGCATTCCAAGCTCCCTAGAAGGAGCAATAATCACTGCTTCTATTCCCAACTTTTTCCCACTCTCACCACCATTACCATCGCCTTTGGGAATTTTGTCCTTCAACGGTCCAACTTTCTCTCGATGATATTCATCAATGGTAGAACCTGTTTGAATTCACTCCTTGAACCCGCAGCTAATTCAACCCGTTACTGACTAAACCCGAGAGAAGATTCAAATAGAAGCGGTGATAAATTTTTATCAATTTGATTCCTTCGGTTTTAAATTTTGTAAGTCCCAACCCACCCGAACTTCTTGATGCCCAGCCCTAAATACAAACTTATGGGACACATCTGATATTCACTCTAGCAGGTTCTAGAGTAACTTGGTTAACCCATAACTGAAGAACAAAGCCTCTCCCTTAACAAAATTGTCTAATCATCAAGGAATCATTGTTATATTTGTAATCACATAATTTATTCGACTCTTTACTTAAGGTGATATACAGTATTTAATCACAATCTCAATACTTATTATTTCATTTCATAATAATATAACTTCTCATTTTATTTTTCTAAAATAAATCCCCCGCTTTAAAAAAATTAAAATATATAGTGTATAAAAAGAGACATGTCCTTTTTCTTTCCATTGATTCCTTTTTCCTTTTTTGTCATGGACATAACCGCCAGGTATTTCAGAAGAGGAAGTAAAGCCATAATTCCACCTCCACGTAAAAACAACAACAAACTTAAAAAACTTTCTCTTTTTTTTTTTTTAAAGATGATTTTTCTTTTATCAGATAAATTAGCTGACAAATGTTGATCGTATAATATTTTTCTTTCATCACATGTTAACTTTTCATCCTACCTTTTTGCATTTTCTTTCCCAAAATAAAAAGATAAAATACTACATGACTATGTTTGATAGGTTTTTATCTTTGAATCAAAAGAGATCATAGCATCAAGTTTGCAATCAACGGAAATGATCTAAAGATATAAGAGCTGACTAAAGAAGAAAGATTCCAAGACAGCCAAAGATATGAAAGTTTCTACGGATATATACTATAGTACAAGTGTTCAATGTTTACTAAATACTTCCTAAGGAATAACAAAGGTGCAGGAGTGCAAGCACTCATTCAATTACGTAATAATGTGAATGTAAGAACCTTTTTATATGCTAATTTATACTAAAGAATGGTGCAATTCAATTATCCAATGCTTCGTTGGCAGAGTGTACATGGATACAGCCTAGAGGAAGTGGAAAATGCCAAAATCTGCATTATTCGATGTTGCCAGAAAGCTGAATTGAAAGTAAAATGCCAGAAAACTTACACACGAGAATTTTACATTCACGGCCAGCTTGTGAACTCGAACACCTTGAATACAATTTCAATTCCAGTGGGAATCTGCCACACAAAAAGCAGAACGTTTAATGCATTCAGCGCGATGTGAAGATTTCTGGCTGTTTCACTTCCTTTTTGCATTGATGGTACTAAGGATGCTGCAAGTGCCCACAACACGGTGATAGCTGGAGGACAAAAATACACACGAGTTATCATTTTCTGCACCACAAGTATAATCCACAAAACTATATATATTGCTTGTTCAACCTGCTTCGAAAGCTACAAATATTCCCAAAATTCCTCAAATTGATTTTTTTTAAATATCTACTTTGTTTATTTTTGTTTCATCAAATGCAAATTTAATCTTTACCTGCTCCTGCAAATAAATGTGGACCAGGAAATAACTTTCCGGTCCTAAACCATGTGTTCACTCCTCCACCAACTGACTCAAGCACCCCAAATCCTAAAAGAATGGACCCTGCATTGAAGTGTCTATCCTTATACGAACCTTTGATCAGCTCTTTCCTTTCCTGAATTAATATGAATATCACATAAATTAGGTGTTCGTCAGATTTTGAATTCAGCATTCACGAGTAGCTCCATGTATTTTAATATTTTGTTTGCTACCATTACAATCCAGCATCCATTTATTAATGAAACGACCACAGCTAAGGAAACAAAAAATAAAGGACACAATGTGACACCATCTAAATTGCTCATGTAGTGATATAAATCAGGGTCCGTTTCATAATTGGAAAAATCTATTTCATTACATGTCATCATATCATTCATCACATTCTTTGGAGATTTTTTAAAAGGGCCCTTAATCTCGTTGTAAATGCATACAATTTAGCTTCTGCACATACAAATAAAAACTTTGATTTCAAGTGTGTGATTGAGTGTTGAATAAAGAGAAAACACAGAAAGGCTTATGTAAACACATATATTGTTTCCACACACAGTGAGATAGCAGAAAGGCTTTATACCAACCTCAGTAAGTTGCTGTATTTGAAGTTCAACTGGTGATGGTGGTGCTTCCACCGGTTTCCCATCTGGGGTGACTGCAGTAGGATTGACTTGTTTCTTGAGTTCATTTATCTCATTCTGGATAGTCCTAACTCGTCTCCATTGCCACCCCAAATACCCTGCCCACAAAGTATACAAGAAAAAAGCACCCATCACAATGGGGTGTATGAGAGCAAATGATCTTCCTTCCAATATCCCAAACTCTCCACCAACAGCAAGTGCATCCTGTGCCAATAACATCATCATCATCATCATCATCATGAAAAAATAAAGAGCAACAAGGCCATCAAGAGCATTATGTATGAAAGAATGAGAAGTGGATCCTTTGCTTGCCTTGGTTTCTGATAAGAATGGAAATGTAATTGCTGTGAGGGATAGAAAACAAGGTTTGAGAGCATTGATATTTTGATCCAAGAAGAGGATAGTAGAATCTTTGGAGATGTTTAATTTGGAAGAGATGGAAGGAAGTGGAACAAATTTAGAGGTTGATGAACGTGGCAGTGGCTTGTCGGAAAGAATTGGAAGCTTAAGAAGAGTGAGCGTGGCGGCCATATGAGTAGGATCAGAGGGAGACAACAACACTGAACTAATGCAATAGTGGGTTGAGGTTGGTTGAAGATGGTACCCAGTAAAAGATAAGGAAGTAGCACCCTCAGATGTTACCCTCCGTTCACTGAGCTTTCTGTGCTCTACATATTACGTCACTATATATATTTTTTAGTAATGTTATTTCCATGAATGCCCCCCCTCTTTTTTAAAAAAACTCTTTTATAATTTTTTATTTTGGAATTTTCGTTTTCAGCGTAGCACTTGTCCGTCATTTTTATTTTCATTTTTCTTTCAATCTCACTCTATCATAAAAGATGTTGTGAAAATAACACTATTCTATATTCTTTCCAAATTAAAAAGAAAACGTCTAAGGAACTGTTTTAATTTATTTGAAATTTAGTGGCTCATTATTTTTATTATTCATATTTAATATTTTTTAAAAATTTTAAACTTCATCCAATAAGCAACAAGCATTTGACTGATTTAAGAGAGGTGTGAGGTAACATAAATTTGTCTATATAAATTATGGCATAAAATGTAGGATGAAGTATTTAGTTATCTTTAATATTTTTAAAATAAATTATTAAGAATAATTTTAAGCATTTAGAAGTATAAAGTTTTTTAATTAAAATATTATTGCATTAAATATACAATTTAATAAATAATTTTCAAATAAAAATATTAATTTTAAATGCTTAAAAATTAACATTAATATTTTTCTTTTAACAATTAAGAAAGTGTGAAATTTAAATATATAAAGAATTAGAATTAGAATTAATAAGACTAAAATTACATGTATAGAAACAAAAGTTAAGTAAAAGTATTATATATTTGGGTTCATACTATATATTCTCATTTAATATACAAAGGGTTACATTTATATACATATTTTCAACAGTACCCTTTTATAACTTATTTTTTATCTCCGTCTTTTTATGATATTATATATCTTACCTCACATTTTTCTTGCTTTTTTTTTCCCTCTCTCTCAGTTAAAACGAGGTGTTTAATAGTGTTGCACAGCCCACTAGATTACGTTCAGCAGTTGCACTAGGATATTTATAATACTTATTTTTATCTTACCGTAAGAAATCAACCTTCACAAACCAGAAGATTAAAATTAAAATTAAAATTTTATTTTTATTTAATATGTTTAATTTTAAAATTTTAACAAATGTCATAAAGTACTTGTTTTTTTAACGAGTAATACTTGTTAATATCGGTAAAAAATAACGTTATAAACCTTTATTTTTCTTTTTGGTCAACAAACCCTTGTATCAAGTGGATGGGTTTTTTTTTGGGTCAAGCTTGTATCAAAGTGGATAAACGTCGAGAATGTGTGCTTTTTAAGTCCGCTTTGATCCGAATGAAACGGAACCAAGGAATGGTTTGGTTAAGTGCTGTCAGGCTGTTGGGCTTATTCATCAATTGGGCCATGCTATCTTTTCAACAATTACGAAAGCCACAAAACCCACTTTTTTAAAGACAAAAAAAAAAATTCACTTGTGTGCTATATAATTTTTAATTATTTTCAGTATTACTTTTATCTGCTTATTGATTTTTTGGATTAATTACGAAAAATAAGGGAAACGCAAAAATCAGTAAACGATGAGTTTATGCAAGACCTACAGTAATGCGATGGTTTTGGATAATTAGATAAGTATTTGGTAAGATTATATCGATTGGCCCATGCTATCTTTTCCATGTTTCTCACTTCAAGTCGCGAGCATTAACTTGAAGTGAGCTTTTGCATTGAAAAAGGTAGTCTTGTCCATGCCCTTAAAAAAAGGGTGTAAAAGATTAAAAGTAGAAGGAAACAGTGTAACAAAACGACGAAGAACTGGGCACTAGCTTAACCTGACTTATGAAGATCACATCATGGGATTTTTCATCATGAGATATCAATCCATATGTCAGTTACGTTGGCTGAAAATTTTGTTCGCTGCATATTCATCATTCTTACCAAAAAGAGAGGACCATACATGGTTTTCGAGGCAAGTCCGACAAGCATGGCTGTCACGTGCAGAGAAAAGAGACAGACAACCATTTTCGGGTTAATTTCTTATTTAGGATTAATTTTTAAAAAATTATTCAAACAAAACATTAAAAAAAATTATTCGGTCTAAAATTATTTTTGACACATAATATAAATTGTTTATTATTTTTTAAATGAGTAACATTTTAACAAGTATTGATATTTACTTTAAAATTTTAAATTAATAGTTAGAGTAGAGGATGTCAAGTAAAGCTATTAAGGTTGTGCTGATAAATCCCTTCTTCCTTTTATTTTTTTTTTTCTTTTTCATTATCATAAAAAATATAGAGATCGAATAAGTTCTATATCAAAAATTTTGTAAATGAGTGAGAGAAAAATTTATTTTTTTAACAACCATGAAAATAAAAAAAATTAACAAAAAAAAGAAATATTCATACTAGTTATGTAGATATAACTTAACTTTGACTAATATTCATACTAGTTATGTAGATATTATCGAATATTGCGTCATGTGACATACTCTACTTCTAATTATTTATTTAAATTTTTAAAATAAATATAATCATTTGAAGGATATTTATTTAAAAAATTAATTATGAACACGTTAAAAATACTCTAAATAGAATATATATTTTCAAATATTTTATTTGGGTAATTTTTAAAAATTAACTCTAAATAGAAAATTAATTTACCATTTTGTAAATAATTCTTAAGACTTGTTAGTCCCACACATAATATAAAAAACAAATATAATTTATATGTTTTTTTAACTATTTTTATTTATTAAATTGTTTATTATTTTAAAATATTACTAATTACTATTATTTTAATTTTTATTTAGTAAAGATAGGTTTATTAATTAATTATTATATTATTTCTAATATTTATTTTATATTTTTATTAATTAATTAATAGAATATTTTAAAATTTTAATAGAAATGTTTTAATAAAATAAATTTATTTTACTGTAAAAGTTAATCAAATAAATTTTTATGTGTACAGTTATTAAGTGCATCAAAGTGAGAAAAAATAAATGTTTTATTTATTTATTAAAATATTATAATTTATCTTATAACTTATTATAGCTTATTCTCTAATATAAAATTTACCTTATAAAAATTTGAGTTAACATGATAATAAAATGTATTTAATTGTTATTTTAATATGTTTTGATTATAAAGTGAAATAAATAGTAATAATGTAATATTATCACGTAACATGAGTTTTAAAAGCAAAATAGTACATTATGCGTAACTATTGATTGTTTTAAAATTCTTACATATACGTTAAATTATTTAATTTCTTATTATCATAGTTGATTAAAAACAACAAAAAATTAAATTATTTATTATTCAATCATCAAGTACACAAATTAATTTATATGAGTTAATTTTTAGTTTGATTTGTAATCTAAATTTTAATAATATAACTTATTAAATAATTTTAAAAATTTGTCGCTGGTACGCAAATCAGTTTAGGGAAAAATTAATAAAAGCCCACCACCAATTACATAATTAATAATCAGAGCGATAAGATTTGATTGATTGAATGTACTATGTCTTGGTTAGTTTATATTAATGCTGAAATTATGGTTGCCAAAAAGACATAAAAAATATATTTTAACGTGGGAAGTGCAATTAGTATGATATTGTCAGGTAGTGTCGTGTGATATAATTTACATTGACAAAGTTTTTTTTTTTTTTATATGACACAATAGTTTCTATTATTTGAATAAAATATTTAGTTCAATATAAAGAATATTGCTAAGATAAATAAGTATTTTTACTTCCAAATTTGACCTTTTTAGAGTATTTTTACTGTCAAAAATTATTTTGTTTGAATAATACTAAGTTTGGAATAATACTAAAATGGTCATCAATGTTCCTAAATGAGGTGATAAATTAAAATAAAATGTCCATAGTTTTGATAATTATGATTAGCGTATTTTATTCAATACTTATTTTCCGGATAAACATACCATAAACGATTAAAAACATTAGCTATAAATTGCAATTAATGCATAATATAAAATGTTTGGTTGAGTTGAAACAATTTAAAATATAATTTAATTAAAATATATTTTTTACACTATTATCTAATACAAAGTGACACGTTAGAATTATAAAGATTTAAAATTATTATTTTAAGAAATATAATATATCTAATTAACTGATAACATGATTTTTTCATGGACAATGTATTAAAAGTAAACTCTTTAAAATATATTCCAAATTCATTAGTATAACATATGTAGTGTTTTTTTTAAATCTAGATTCATTATTAAAATTAGCTTAAAGATAGATTAAATTAGTAAAATGAAACAAGTCGTGAACAATTCTATTTTATAACATCGAACTTTCCTACCCCTCCCATTACATTAATGGATATTGTTGATTGCAACATCGGTGGGCTCGCTATTCCCTGGTAAGTGTTACTCTTCATAATAGGAAAAAGAAAACTCTCGAACGGTTTACATTAACACATTTGTCGGATTACTGTTGATTTCATGATTGATTTGCAGAATCATGCATGTCAATTCAAAACAGATCCCATGGACCCGGAAATGTTTTCTTTACGTGTGTTTATAAGCTAGGCTTGAAAAGGGAAGAGATGATAAATATTTTATTTTTAAATTTTAACAAATATATACAATATTTATAAAATTCAATTAATATTTACGATACAATTTGTATTTTTTTTTTCGCTTTTGAAATTGCTTAGGACAAACTCAGAAAAAGCACAAGGGAGCAGCATTTCAAAAGAGCATAGGGCGTGATGCTTTTGGGCAATTTGCACGAATCCAATAAAATAGCAGATAGTTCCAAATTTCCAATCTTAGATATGGAGTTGAAACAACAGGGGCGAGTGCGTTGGTGATGTGTATGCCTTCCTTCGGAGGTTCTTTATTTACTCGGCTCAGTTAATAACGCAGGGATAGAGCGCGAGTCAAAAGAAACGATGAGGCAATTTTTTTAAAACAAAAAGTAAATGAAAAAACCTTAATTAGTGCAATTGATTCGTTAAGGTCTTTGTGTAAGCGGTCATTTGTAAATATAATTTTTTTAATGAAACTTGGTGCTATACTAACTTCAAAATAGAGCAATATTTTTCCTCTTGTTTCATTTTTTAAACCAATAAATAAAATTATTATCCAAAAACTAAAAAACAATTAGCGTGAAAAGGCATGCATTTTATATAAAAAGTGCTTTTAATTTTATTTAAATGGTATTCAGATTATTTTTTTAGATAAAATAATTGGTTCATGCACATGTGAAAGAGAAATATTTAATATAACTTTATTTTATTTTTTTTATAGTAACTGGTATTTTTTTTAAACCTCACGCACATAAATTTTAAATCCATTTAAGTTATATGTGACTTGCATTTTTAAATATTAAATTAATATTTATTTAGTAGTTATTAACACAATCATTAGTATCCTTAAAATTTAAAAAGACTGAATTTCTTAATATAATTAAAGTTCCTCGTGTAATATATAACACTCAAATTAAAGTATTTTAGTGTCAATTTTTTGGCACAATGATTTAAATAATATAAATTTTAAAAATAATTACCAAAATAAAATAAAATAAAAAGTTATTCTCTGTTTGGGACAAATTTTTGCCACGTAAGCACTGGTTTCGATTTAAATTAGACAGAATTAATTTATGAAATTTTTATTTAATGGTTTTGCCCTAAATTTGGGCGAAATGTATAAAATTTGAATCATCCTTTCTCGCTCCCTGAGTCAGGCGAAATAACCTTTTTGCCTAACTCAAGGACGAAATCACATGATTGGCCCACGTGTCGGCGAAGCGACGGACCCTGCGTCTCCTTCTTCCCTTTTCTCCTCCGCGTTTCAGTTACGTAGATCCTCCATTTTTTCCGTTCAGCGAGTTGAGAGGGTCCTTTATTATCATTTGAACGTGATTGGTGAGTGAGATTAATAATTCAGTGCAGAATTGTGTCCAGATCTGCTTGGTTTGCAGCGATTGAAGGTGTTTTTGACTGAAAGATTAAGGAGGTTGAGAGTAATACATAGTTTACCGTTAACGGAGAAGAAAGCTAGCCGAAGGTCACCGAAAAAACGCCGCTGCCGTCCAGACAACTTGCTGGTGTCAGTGGGAGTCCTCTGTCGCCGAAAATCGCCACCTTCGACGCTGAAAATCACCACATCAGATCCAGAAATCTACCAGGTTTTTTCATTTTTAATATAATTTATTTTTTTATTTTTTTATAAATAAAAATACTTGTAATGTAATAAAAAAATTTATTGTGACCAAAATTTTTATAGTAAAAATAATATTAAAAATAAAAATTTTATAACTAAATTTATTAAATTTTTAGCTTGTAAAAAAAATAACAGAAATATTGTAATTAAAAATGTAATTGAAATAATTTTTTTAATTTTATAAATATTAAATAATAACTATAATTTTGTAAAATTAAATATTTGTAGTAATATTTAGTATAAAAATTAAAGTTGTATGTAGAATTATTATAGTAATTTGATGTATAAATTTAAAAACAACTAAAACTTAATTTAAAAAAATTAAATACAGTAATAAATAGTTGAATAAAATTTAGAATAGGAAAATAAAAAATAATTGTAAATGATAATTAGAAAAATAGTGTATGAAACTTATAACATAAATTTTGATTTTGATTTATATTACTATAAAATTAAAGTAGACAATAATTTATATTAAGATTATAGTAGTAAATATTTGACTATATAAATAATTGCAACCCAAAAATATAATTAATATTGGTTAATAATGATGAAATAACAAATTTAGTTATGTAATTTAAATTATTAGAGTGATATTAAATAGTTTTGAATAAAAAGTTTTATTTATATAATTTAATCTATGCTAAAATAATAAAATTAGTTACTAATAATATGAGATTAAATTATTATTACAGTGTTATTTATGAAATGAGATTAAATTATTTTAAATAAATAATATAATTGTTAATGAAATAAAAAAATAGTTATCTAAAATAAATATTTAGAGCGCTATAAAGTAGTTGAGATAAATTATTTATAATTATATAATTTAATTTAGAAAGAAAAAAAAACAAACAACTTGTTAATTAGTGTTATTATTGTATGATGAATTTTAATGATTAAATTTTTTAATTAATATAGTCATTTATTTTGATGTACTAAGTTAAAAAATTTGTTAAATATAGGAGAAATAATCATTAAATATATATACATATTTTTAAACAAATTACCAATTTATTTAGTCAAATTTTAAAAATTGGTTATGAAACACTGTATTTAATTTTATTTGTATTCCACTAAAAAAATGTTATAAATAGATTTTGTATTTGAATAATGTGATCAATTAAGAAAATATTGTGGTATTATAGTGATGGTTGTTATGAAATTTGTTTGTATAATTTATATTCAAATTTAAATTGTTGACCATATTAATTTTTATAGATAATTAATATTTTGTATATTTGAGTTGATAATATATTATTTGTAAGTCTTAAATAAAAATGGTTGAGTTTCATTTACATGTGTCCTCTTCTTGAGTGTTTTATCTCTATTTTAGATGAAATAATTAATTTTAAAAAAAATTAATTTTGTCTGGTTTAAATATAAAATTACTACTTACGTGGCAAAAATTTGTCCCAAACAGGAAATAAATTTTTATTTTATTTTATTTTAGTAAATATTTTTTAAATTAATATTATTTAAATCATTTATCCCAATTTTTTATATTCTCATTAGTAAATTAAGTCGATGAATACAATGGGAAGGTTATTTCCAATTAAAGTCTTACGTTTTTAATAATTAAGACTTAATTAACAGATACAATATATAAAAAATAGTAAAATGTAAAAAATAACCTATCCTATTAATTATACAAATTTTAACAATAAAATAATTTAATAAAATTATCATGTTCTATTCTCTTACTTTATCTATCAAATAAATTATTAAACTTAAAAAAAAATATTTATTCAAGCATAATATCAGTGAAACGAATATATACTTAACTTTTAAGATTAGAAAAATATATATGCATAATATTATTAAATAATTTTACTTTTAATAATGTTAATGCCTTTAAAACATAATTTTTTGAATGCATAATCAATGACACGTGATAATAAATTAATAATTAATAAATTTTTATAAAAAAATTACAACACTTAATTTTTATACCGTATTGAATTAAATAATATTATATACTTTTCAAGAATAATTTTGAATGTGTATATATATATATATATATAAACTTTTATTATGTGTAGTTAAGCATAAATTTGAAAAATTATTTAACAAATGTTATCAAGTTTTGAAAATGACCAATTAAAGAAACAAAACATAGATACATTTTTAAAATAAAAAAGCAAAAGCAGAGAGAGAAGATAATTAAAAGGAGAAACGAAGTAGATTAATAAGGCAACCACCGACCTCGCAATTAATATGGAATTTGGAGACATTGCGAGAAAGAAAAGGCAAACTAAAACGTCGTCGTTACAAGGACAAAAGGAGAACAAGGACATGGAAAGTTCATGATCTGAGCACACAAGCGAACAATGGAGCTACTTTAAGAAAATTTCAATGAAGTGTGGGTTTCTTGTTAAGCTTTGGGAATTCAAAGGACTCAAAATAATATTCAAATCGAACTCAGCTTGTGATGAAAAGTCCAAGCATGACACGAACACTAAAAAGAAGGAACCATTTGGGTTTTCCATTGTGCGTGGCAGATAATTGGTTAGCAGGCATGCACGCAACTTTTCTCATAACTTACAAGTAGTTGATTAGGGTAAGTTAAGTTGCCTGATTAAGATTAGAGCTAAGCCCCAAAAAATAACATATAATTTTACTCAAAAATAATAATAACAATGAAAAGCGTGTTCAGACATTGAGCACGTGACAGGTTGAAATAATAGTAGAAAGCATATAATTTAATTTCTCTAAGATGAGAAGACAAAAGTGTTTATATATTTAATTAATTTGACTTAACAATTAAAGATCGAATATAAAAAAGTTAAGAAAACTTACCTAACCTAAGACATTATTTTTTAATTAGACTAAACATATTTTTTTTCAATCAAATTCCATCCGCGAATCACCTTGTAAGAAAATTTGTAAATTATAAATGTGAGAATCTATTTACTCTTAATTTAAATTCAAATATTTTATAAATATAACAACTAACTTCAAATCAATAATTTTTTATATTATTAATAAAAATTTTTTTAATGATTTATTATTAAATTATGATTATACATTATCATGGTTATTTATGTTAAATTTAATAAAAATATAATAACAAGAAAACAATTAACTATATTTTAATTCATAAAATTCATATGATTTAAATACGTATTAAAATCTCACAGATAAGGGTTTTTTTTCCTTGTTTTTTTATTTTTTCATAAATTTTAAATATTTGTAAAATAATTTATTATTTCTTATTAATGTAACATAAACATAAAATAAAGGATAAATATCAAGTTATTTTAAGAATCACTCTTATAAATGTTATTCTATTTAATATTTTTTTATAAACATTAAATTTTGTCAATTAAATAATGCGATATTAACATATTAAATTGTGTATATTAAATTTTAGATAAATTGAATATTTATAAATATATAATTTTAAATTTATTATTTTCGTAAGCTAGAAATAAGAGAAAAAGAAAGGAGAGGAAGGAGTAGATATCGAATTTGAAGGCAAGGATTATTAGATAATGGCTAGCTGGAGTGGATTAATTTATTTATTTGAAAGATGAAAATTATGAATCAGATTAGAGCAATAGAGCCGATTCTGTTAAACAAGATAAATTCTTCACTCCACAACCTCATCCCAAAAGAAAAAGGCTTATCTAGTAAGGAGCAAGAAGCGGTAACCAAATTTGTTAGGTAGCTGCAAGAATTGAGACGAGAATGAATTGAGGCTGGAGAGAGTAGTCGTAAGGAATAAAAGGAGGGTTCGGTTCCCCCCTACACCTTAACCTACCCTCTCATTCTCAACAGCAACCATCACCATCAATCGATTCGATTCTGAACACTTGGCACTCAATTTCAGAACAACCCCTTTCCCCTTCCCATTACCATTCCCACAATCCAAACATGGTTTTCTGAGATTATCCTCTCCGATCACCATCTCCATCATGATACTTTCCAACCCCATATTCCTCACAACCCTCGCCGCCGTTTTCCTTTTATTCATGGTTAGGGCCATGCTCCTCCAAACGGGGCGCGCAAAGAGATTATGGAGAACCATCGAAGATTGGTTCCACGTGTACCAATTCCTCAAAGTCCCAGAACGCAACGAAGTCCCGCAGGCGCACCTCAACCCACTCTACAGTAAGCTCTCCCTTTACTTGCATTCCTTGCCTTCCATCGAAGACTCAGACTTCATCAACCTCTTCACTGGCAAAAAGCAAAACGACATCGTCCTCTCCCTCGCCCCCAACCAAATCATCCAGGACCATTTTCTCGGAGCCACTGTCTTCTGGTTCAACCAAACCGGAACCGAAACCGAAACCAGAACCTTCGTTCTAAAGATCAGAAAGGTGGATAGGCGCCGAATCCTGCGTCCATATCTGCAGCACATTCACGCCGTTGCTGACGAAATCGAGCTGCAAAGGAAGCGCGATTTGCGCCTCTTCATTAACGCCGATTCCTTTGGACGCTGGAGATCCGTTCCCTTCACGCACCCCTCCACGTTCGACACCATCGCCATGGAATCGGATCTCAAGAACAGAGTCAAATCCGATCTCGAATCGTTCCTAAGAGCCAGACAATACTACCACCGACTTGGCCGGGTCTGGAAACGGAGCTTCCTCCTCTACGGGGCCTCCGGCACCGGAAAATCGAGCTTCGTCGCCGCCATGGCTAATTTCCTCTGCTACGACGTGTACGACATCAACCTCTCCAAGGTCCCTAGCGATTCCGATCTCAAATTCCTCCTCCTCCAAACGACGCCGAAATCGGTTGTGGTCGTCGAGGACTTGGACCGGTTCCTGGCGGAGAAATCGACGAGAGTGAGCTCGTCGGGGATACTTAACTTCATGGACGGCCTTCTCAGTTCGTGTTGCGGCGAAGAGAGGGTGATGGTGTTCACGATGAACACGAAGGAGCACGTGGACCCGAACCTGCTTCGCCCAGGTCGGGTCGATGTCCATATCCATTTTCCGCTTTGTGATTTTTCTGCGTTCAAGACGCTGGCGAGTAGCTACCTTGGGGTTACGGAGCACAAGTTATTCCCTCAGGTTCAGGAGATTTTCCAAAGCGGGGCGAGTTTGAGCCCGGCTGAAATCGGTGAGTTGATGATCGCGAACCGGAACTCCCCGAGTCGGGCCATCAAATCGGTCATCACTGCCTTGCAAACGGACGGTGATGGCAGAGGGTGCGGGTTGGTCGGACGGCAGACAGATGATGATGACGTGGACGAACCTAATGCGGTGGTGTGCGGGGAGGGTCTCCATACGGTTAAGGATTTGCGGAAATTGTACGGTTTTTTCAGATTGCGGGTTGGCAAAAAATCTTTGCCGTCGAATACTTCCTTGCCCGCAAGCCCATTGCGATAAGTGAGTTGAAAAACAAGGTGCAATGTTCTCTCCATTTGAGGGCAAACCTTTTTTTGTTCATGGCCAAATTACTCCTAAAATTATTCATTAGATGTAACATTGGGACTCGTTGTCCTTTTAGGAGTGATTTGCATGCGAATGTAAATAATTAGAAATAGATTGATAAATTGCATATATGAAAAGAATTCGCATAGGCAAAAGAAATTATCCTGTAGAGTTGTTTCCTCCTTTTGGTGAATTGTGAATCCACTTTCATGTATAGATTTTTTTTTTACAAAAAAAAAAAAAATCCTTCATGCACAGTTGAAATGTCTCTCCCTCCCCCCTTCGTGCTGTTCTTGATATTTGTTTCTCCTTATAAGAACGATGTGTATATATTAGAAGTTACCATTTAGTTTTACCAAATTAGAAAATTTCTTGATCTTATTATTTGGGTTAGATCGATTACTTTAAAGCGTGTTTGGTTCACTTAAAAAATTAGAAATAATTACATTTTTTACTTACTTTACGAGAAAGCTGTGGGAAAAATTTTATTTCTAAAATAATTGATTTCTAAACAAAGCGCTTATTTTGAAAGCATAGAACTCACTTACATATATGACCGTGATGAACAGGTCATTAAACTTTTGATTACTATTTTCATAATACCCCATGGCGATTTTGATTTCAGTTTTTTGTTGTTGTTGTTGTTGTTGTAAACTATCTGACAACAGTTTTGTAATCTTTGATATAGCAAGGTGCGTAAATTGAGGGTGGGGAAGTCATCAGCAGTGAATTCACAGTGAAAATCATTTTATAAAGTAAATGGCTTTCATATATATTACATATCATGGAATTAAAATGAAGTTTACGGAAGTGGGAAAATAAATTATAAAGAAAATATACTTTTAGTCCGCCATGTTTTTAAATAGATCCAGGTGTGATTGCGGACCAAATTATTGGTCACACTCTGTTTAGTTTTCTGTCACAGAATGTGATCGAACTCCTCCAATCTTATTTTCTCCCAACTTAGTGATATGTACTCATTTGGCCTTTCTTCTGTCAAGTCCACCTCTGTTGTCTTTAGGCTCAAAACGGCCAACTAAGACCAGGAAATATCATTTACATTACTAAATTAGGCTCTTACTTTTCCACAAGGGCATCTTACATGGTCAATTATCTGATAAGAACCATCAGAAAATTTCAGTAATTGTTCTTTCCGGCGCCTGTTAGACACTTAAATGGTGTTAAACTATATCATGATTCATGGCATGCAGTCAGATTTTGAAGGGTCATCATATATTTTGATTCTTTGCTCCATCATCCCTTTTCCATATTCTAAGCATTGGTCCGCTACCAAGCATCTTAGGTGATGACAGCAACTCAATTACTGGCCAAATGTATAACTTCGACTCTTTTTTATTGAATTGATTTGGTCATGTCTTTTTTTATTCCCCCCGCCAAAACTTATATGATTATAGTTTTGGAATAGAATATATGTATGCATGACGAGAGATGTGTATGTGTGACCGTTCGTATAAGAATATATTTTACCAATAATAATTTTAGTGTATATTATTCTTAATTTAGATCATTATTATTTTTTATTCTAATAAGATTACTTCTTGTAAAAGATGCTTGCAGTCTAAAATTTATTATTATATTTTAGCGTAAATTAACAAGAGGAGTGACTATAATTTAACCCTTGCTCTGACAAAATTTTTAAATAAGCTGAATTTTTCATCATGAGTATTATGAAAGTATTTGGTAATATAATACTGTAATTTATTTAAAATTTTATATATTTTTAAAAAATCATAAAATCTATTTCATAAATAAAAAATTATAACTTCTGAAAGTGAGTTTATAGTTTTTAAAAGATAGTTTATAATTTAAATGTACACAAAAGGTTGTTATTTTTTCAGCTACTTAATACATTTCAGTTAATTTTATAATTAATTTTTAAAAAAATATTAATTTGATAAGCTAATCATGAACTATAAACTATAAATTTTAAGCTAATTTATGAATTATATAAACTTCTAATAAGTTTTACAAAAGAAAACATTTGTTAAAATTTGTGGGGGATTAAATAAACAATGAACACGAGGAGGGGACAATGGCTCATCTACTGTAGAGAAAAAGGGAAAGAAGAAGTGTAGTCATAATTGACTCCTCAGTGCCTCTAGACTCCGGGCATGGGCCATTAGTGATTTCCTACTAAAGGTGACCATACCTACAATCTAATGCAAATGGCAGAAGGTAAGAGAAGAGCCTAGCTTCCTTGAGCTCTTTAACTTTGATCATGGCATGCCCAACCATTTTCCTCTCTCTGCAGTGATTAAGCCTCCGTATCTATATCAATTTCCAAAAGCAATAATGGATTGGAAGCAATGTTCAGCATCATGCCAGCTAGGGTGGTTGTTGTAAAGTAAAATATCAGTGCTTCTCATGGATTCATGAAGTAAAAGGGACACCAACCGAAACCACCCATACCTCTGCCCGGCAATAAAAGACAGGGCAATCCACCATCATACCTCACTTACACAGGACTTGATGAGTAGCATTCTGAGCTGCATTTGTTCTAGCAGAATATTATGATCCCTTTTTCTTACTTTTAACTGTCACGAGTGATTTTAAGCATTTAGAAGTAGTAATTTTTATTGTGAATGAATACATTTATTACATTAAATATATATTTTAAATAAATTATATTATTTTTTAATTTTTTAAAAATAATTCTAAGAGTAAATTAATATTTTTATACCTTTATTTATTGCAAAGTTTGTATAAATAAACCGCTCATTTTTTATTTGATATCAATTTGATCATTTAATTCTATAAATATATTTAAAATAAAATATATAAATTTATTTCTTTCAGTTGTCTTGAATATATATATATATATATATATATAATATAATATAATATAATATAAAAGACACTTTTTATTAGTTTTAACAAAAAAAGTTATAAACGGGACAAAAATAGTTTAACAAAATACATTAATTTATAGGATGAGGGAAATATACACTACTCGTCAACGATTTTTTTTTAAAAAAAAAACCAATTTTTTAAAGTCAAGTCAAGCTCTTCTTCAATAAAATTATAAAATATTGCGTACGATAAATTGTTTATTAGTCCATATAAATAAATAATGATATATTTTATTATTAATTTTATTTTAATTGATATTCTTTTACCATATGATCATTTGAAATTCGTCGGAGACATAAAAGGGTACCGAAAAGAGAGGAAACATAATAAATATTATGAGTAATGTGAAAAGAAATTCAAGTGAGTATTAAAATAGGAATTCAAAAAGTTCATAATTGATAAAGATACACTCTCTCATTCTCATGTATGGGATAATTGTTTGTGATTGTTTCTTAAGATTAATCATGACTGTCTATTGGTTCTTTTTCAAGTAAACTGAGAAGTTAGTTTCTATATTATTATTCTGCATGCTATGCGCTGGAATGAAACATAATATTAAGTTTTTAATTGCTGAATCTGTCTATTCTAGATTTGACAAATTTGGACGACTCTCTGTCATGATAAGTATTCAAATATTTTTGCACAGAAACAATTTAGAGCTAATTAAGTAGGCATTCATTGAACTTTTAAGATAAATAATGCATGACATGCAAGTAACATTGACTACAATCTATAGAAGGTTATACATACTGATGCAGACTTGCCATGGAACTGCAGTGTCAACCACACGCGCATAGACAAGAAGAAAATTATATAGCACATGTGAAGGATTCTTGCACAGTATCATAACCAAGCTGTCCAAGCACACACAAGTTGAACAAGCATGCATCATGTTGTCTATGAATGTGGGAACACAAAATGATGAGCAAATTAAAGCAGAAATGACAAATTGTGAGGTGTGATTGTGATTCAAATTGAAATAATGTAATGGGCCATTGTCAAAACTATAATTGGTTCTATTCTATTTTCTTTTTACGTGGAATCTAAGTATTGAATGTCTTGTGTAGGCACAAAGCAGCGCTGAAACCATAAAATATTGTCAGAAAGAATTCGTAATCATTATGTTTCAGCAATTTTCGACTGATTTATGAACTTAAAATTTTTCTAAAGGTGATTTAGGAGGAAACTTTAGAAGAAAAGAAACGAGAGGATGATAATTTTTTTAAAATAAAAAAATTACATATCATTATAATAATACATAAATAAAATATAAAATTTATGTAAATTTATCATTTAATATTTTTTATTCTGAAAAATGATTAATCTTAAATATAATTATTTTTTTAAAAAAATTCTCTTCTCCATTTGCTATAATCCATTGCTCATCCAATACCTACTCCATATCATTGTATTTGCATCTTTTGGCTTAATCTACAAGGACTACGGTTGATAATTGTTCAACAAACTCTAAGTTCGCCAACAAATAATACGAAGCAAAAAGTGGCACTAAGGTAACTTATAGTTATAATGGAAATAATTGATGACGATGTTTACATATTTTTTTTTCTGGTTTGTCATATTCTCACTATACAAAATTTATCTTTTAATGTGCATGTTTTAGTAACGAATATAAAATTTATTATTAATAATTAATTATTTATGATAATTTTTTTATAGTCACTAATATTATTAATAATAATAACTTAATTAAAAATCATCACTAATAATAAAAACATATTAATTATAAATAATTTAATAATATATAATATTAATTCTTAAGAAATAATTTTTAAAAATATTAATGTTTAAGAGTAGTTTTAAAAAAATTGGCTCAAAAGAGTATAAAAATGACTTTATAATTTTGTTTTTTTTAAACTATATTTCATGGGTTTTTTTTTTTACATTAAATATTTAATTTTTTTTCAAATCGATCAGTTTATAATTTACTCAATTTTTTTTTTATCTTTTTGCAATAATTTTTTTTTTATAATTGATCATGTAAATCATTAACATGAAATTATTTTAATCTAATTATTAATTTTAATTATCATCATTTAATTATTATATCGTTACATTCTTAAAAATTTATTAATTAATTGATTTATATTTACTAATATTATTTTTTTTCTTAACTGCAAGATTATGAGAGTAATTTTTATTTTATTTTAGTTGTTTAATTTAATATTAATTTTTTTTATTTTAGAATTTTAATATATTGATGATATATTTTAATTTAATTTATAATTTTTCAAGTGTAAATTTTTATTGGATATTTATTTATTTAAATTTATGATTTAACATATGCCTTTATAATTTATCATTTATTATTTTAATTTATATTCATTTTATTTGAAATATAATTATTATAATATAATCACTTTGATAATACTATAATCACTATATATGTAATTTGTTTACTGCCAAACCAACCGATCCTTGATAGAAAAATGGGACACATCAAGTGTAATCTAGTTCAACTTTAGCCAATTGTTAGTCTAAACCAAGCTTAATTCTTGAGCAATTTTCAGTTCTTTGTTTATTTAATTTAGTCATATCTGATTTTTAAAAAAGAAAAAGAGTAAAGGTTGGTTTAGGTTAACAATTGGCTAAGGTTGAATTAGATTACACTTGATGGGTCCCATTTTTCTATCAAGGATCTGTCGGTTTTCGGATGAAAGGTTTGAACAAATTTTATATTTAAAAGTGCATGATTCATGTCAAATGGCTAGTTTCACGAAAATGTCTATAAGGATAGCCTCGTCAAAGGAATGATCTAAGCTTATATATATATATATATATATATATATATATAAATTATTTTCTTCTCTGTTTTGTTATGTGGTATTTGCCTTTTTTTTTTCCGCAGTTGACCCTTAACAGTGTACATAATATGGGCCATGTTTATTAAAGCCCAACAAATTATTGGGTCAGATTTGGAGTTCCCAAAGGCGATCTCAATTGTAAAAAATTGCTCGACCAAACAAAAAGTTCAAGACCCTTTAAAAGAACACTCGGGTAAAAAAAAAAATCTAAAATAGAAAGAGAAATGCAAGTAAAAATAAAATCTTATATTTTTTTTACTTTAAAAGGTACAAACAATACATCAAATTCAATGTTGTTGCTTATATCGGTCACAATCAAACTGAAGCAAGATAAGTGCTCTTCAATTCTGTTGTCTTTGTTACTGTATGTAATTTTCACTCCTCTCTCTCCTTATACTTGGATCTCAATAAGTTGTTGATCAACAAGAACACGAAGATAATCTGTTCATGTCACTGATTTCCAATTCAGCAGCTGAGATTATATCTATTTTTGACCCTTTAAGAGTGGCAACATTGTTGTCATCCTTGGCCTTCCCATTACAACATTGCAATGACCTTTTGGAGAATACCCTATGGATCTCTTCGAGCAATTTGTAAAAAGCACTATCCACATTTTCACCACTAAGAGCTGAAGTCTCAGAGAAGAAGAGACCCTGATCCTCTGCAAACTCCACTGCATCTTCAGCGTGTACCACTCTTTGGTCCACAAGGTCACCTTTGTTTCCAATTAGCATGATCACAATGGAGCTATCAGCGTGTGCTCGCAGCTCCTCAACCCACCTTGCCACATGATCAAACGATTGTCTTTTAGTTATGTCGTACACCAACATTGCCCCTAATGCACCTCTATAGTATGCACTCGTCACTGCCCGGTACCTACATCACCAACAAATTTTACACATGTATAAATGCTACCACATTTTTATCAATTTTCTGCACCATAACAACCAACTTTCTTCCATGTATTTTATCATTTTTTAACATATTTCTGTTGACCTTTAAGGAATACTCAAACAACACATCCTCCCTTCACAAAAAAAAAAAACAAGATCCCGGATTTCACTCTTAGATTGAAATTTTTTTATTAGTTGTTAGTTATTTTTTATTAATTTTTTCTATTAAAGATATAGGAAACAGAATAAATGATTTAACTAATTAATTCTGTTAAAGCAGCCAACTCTCAATATAATTTCCTTAGATCATAAAAAAAAAACAAAATTAGGGCGATTTATCTAACTCAACATAATCAAGTTTTCACTTTTTTTGCATAGCTTACGACTATAATATTTTAAAAAATTCGCGAAAATCTTGAAGACAAGCGGAACTCTATATAAATTTCTTACATCTAAGTAGATCTCCATTAAAAGGAAGGCCCAGTTTGGGATTTTAAATTGATTAGATTTAGGTAACCTTTTTAAAGACTGGGTATAGTCAGTGTTTGGAATCTGACAAATTAGATGAGCTAACTTCACATGCAAGAAGTATCACATTCTTCCAGAATTGTTGAGAATCTCCCTTTGTAGAATAGTGAGGTAATTTTTGGACCAGATCAGAAAAAGGAAAATGAAAATCCGTACAACCAAAGTCCACAAGCCAACATCAAGTAATGTGCTTGGACCAGTGATGGTAGGATTCACAAGTCAAATTGAGATCACATTAATAATAATATTCAAGTCAGTAACATTATGGAACTTGGTTACATTCAAGGGATGGACAAATAAACAAAGAGATATGAAGCATGAGAGGGAGAGAGAGGAGGTGAACCTTTCTTGGCCAGCAGTATCCCAGATCTGGGCTTTGATGACTTTGCCATTAATTTTGACAGTTCTAGTCTGAAACTCAACTCCAATAGTGGACTTTGAGTCAAAGCAGAATTCATTCTTTGCAAACCTTGAGAGTATTTGAGTCTTGCCCACTGCTGAGTCCCCTATCACCACCACCTTAAAAACATAATCTATTTTATCGTGTACATTTTCTTTCACCCTCTCAGCCTCAACTCCATTCATCTCCTGATTCATTTTCTTCCCAAGACTAGCAATAAGGCACTTTTTTCTTGCAAAAACTTGGCTCTAAAACATTGGCCTTAGTCTTTCTTTGCAAAAGATACAATTGATCTAAGAATTGGTCGTGGAGGTAAGTAGGAGAAAGTAAAAGGAATATGGAAAAGGTTGGAAAAGAGATGAACGAGACAATTACCAGTGTTGAATCACTATTAGCAAAAGAAAGAAATAGGCAAGGAAATGGCCCGGTCTTTGTCTCCCCTTAACGCTTTATCAAATTAAATGCACCACACCAAATATAATATTAATATGACAATATTGTGGGGGCATTATTACCTTCTGCAACTGAGATATCATTGTGTGTAGCAGTTAAGCACACCCACGTAAGGTTCAATTCTTTACTAGCCTAATATATATATATATATATATATATATATATAAAAGGATACAGATAATTAATCAAAATTTCCTTGAGGTTGTGATGCTTGGGATTGAGAATTTGTTTGATTTATTGAGTGGTTGAATTGTCAAGTTCATATTAATTTGATCTTAATTTCTGATACAATCAAGCTCATGCCTTTTTAAAGTTTTTTTTAATGATTTCTCCATGCGTACATTTTTTTTGGTTATTTGTATCTATCAAATGGCTCCCTAAATTCAGTAAACTGTAATTATTCAAGGGCTTCTTGAAGAGCTTGTTTGCATCATTGAGCGAAAGGGTGGTGGCTCAGAACATTGGCGAAACAGCTCATACACTAGTACTAATATTTATTAACTATTTTCTAACTTGGATATAATGTTGTCAGATATCCGTTCTGCCTGTATCATGATGAATCTCAAGTGTTGAGATACGGAAGAACCGATAGATTTTTTTAAAAATAAGCAAGAAATGAAAAACTATAGAACTCGAGGTGAAAACATATATAACAAGACAAACCATATTTGTTTTGTGTACTGCTTAATTGAAGTATCTACAAAATATAGATTTCTTATTAGAAAATATGCAATCTTAGATTGGATCATGTTCCTCAATTAACACGAATCAGGGACTGAGATCATCGTTGGTGTTTTGTATTTGCTCCATGTACAATTGTTATCTAGGTAGTTATTATTTTTTTCTGGGAAACAAAAAACATTTTGACAAGCGATAAGGTACTCGTGAGTAGCATGAGCATGGCCTACCATTTGTTCCAGCCACACATGATGGGATCTGAATTAAACATGGTTCCTCGGAGTGGCCCATGCAAATGGAAGAAACATTCTTTAAATCAAATTGCAGGGACGGAACAATCAATACAGTAGCACAAATCTTGGGATTTTCTGCACCGACAGAATTGGCATACGAATAGTGCCCTCCTGAATGAATGATCCCTTCTTGCTTGCAAACGGTAAAAGTAGTCTCAAGTGTAAAGTGTTCCATCACCCAAGCTGCAAATCACAATGATTGTTAGTTTCTAGAGCGTCACTCTCTTACGCAATTGTTGCATTTCAGAGTTTTTTTAGAATTGTGATAATAGTAACTTTACAATAAGTTACGTAATATAATATTTTGTCTATTATATTATCTATTGTGTGTTTTTCTCTCCTTATTTTGCATTAAATATGTGACGAAATGAGTGTATAAATATTATTTTCCGATTATTTGTGATAAGGTGGTGGATTCTTAAATTTTTTATTTAAAATTAATTTATAATAAAACTTAATATAAAATTCCTAATACAATGAAAATGTTATACTTTATCAGTTTTAATTAAAGGTAGTTTTTGAAACATTTGAATTTTGTTTTTAAAACTTTTTTTTTTTTTATTAAATTAGGTTTATGATATCTATACGTGGATAATTTCATAACTACATGGGTTACATCTTTATCCTCATCTCATGTAATTAAGGGGGGCTTTAAATTTGGTGTTTGTGGGGACTTGTGGAGACTGATCTATTTGGAGCTTCAAAATTGGGGATGAAGACGAGGATTATATTCTCTGCTTCATGAGATCTTATCTCTAAAAAAGTATTTAATATCTTTAAGTATACATGTATGAATAATTAGTAATTTATAAAAATATATTATATTTTAAATAAAAGACAATAATTGTCCTTTTAATAATATATTTTCATTGCCTTCTTTCCTTTTTTTAATTTTCACTTTTATTTTTATTAATCCAAGTCAAACAATAAACAAAAAACACAAGCAACTCTGGCTACCATATTAAATTATCACATGAGTCTGAAATCCCTGTAGGAATTTACCCTTAAAGACGAGGAACTGAGAAAAATTGGGAATAGAAAATGAGAGTAGAAGTATACTTTATACAAGGGAAAAGACCTGTTTAGTCCATCCTTACTAGTTGTTGCTTAATATTTTTGATTCACTGTATTAAATGCTTCATTCTAAGACTGTAGTCTGCCTTGTGTAACGTGCATGTTAAGTACATTATTATAACTAATCAAAATATAGATGTTTAAATAGGACTCGCAGATCAACATATTGTCACGTGAACCAATATTTTAAATATATATATTTTTTAATTTCTTTATTATTTTTTCATATTTATATATTTTTTAAATTTTAAAGCTTTTTTTTATTGTTTTTGTTGAATTGGCTGACTTGCTAATCCTCGGATCAAAGTGGGCTAAACACAGACTATCGATTTCCTGGACTCATTAATTTTGCGAGCCAATTTTATCGGCCCATATAATGATAGTTTATTGCTCAAACAAGCTTTTACGAGCCGAGTTATGATGCACACTTCCACTCAAAGTGTTTGAGGGCCTGATTGGTTAGGTAGCACAACTGATTGTAGTAGAAGTGAAAAAAAAAAAAGAAAAAAGAAAAACCAAAAAACATAATGCCACTAATTTTGACTCGTAAATTCTGCATAATTTATTTTAACCATTAATATACTTTTTTTTAATAAATCAATTTAAGAGTGTTTAACAGTAAAATGAACAAGCACTGTTTCGTTAACTTTTGAAAATTCAAAGAGAGAGAGACACACAGAAACTAAATAGAATTACTGAAGAGTCTTGGTCATTTGAAAAAGAAAGGATATGTACTTTTTCAGATCCGGATCCTCTGCAGTCTTGGCGGGAACTGCAGAGCGCAGTGCATTTTCGCTTAAGCTAATTTTTTCGCTTAAGTGAAAATTTAGGACCATTCGCTTAAGCGAGAGTAAAGGCTTAAGCGAATGGAAGTTAGAGAGCGGTTCATTAATAACCACTCTCCAAGAAAGACTTTAGAGAGCGGTTAAAGGAGAACTGCTCTCTAACTAGGGCTTAAACATGATTCGTGTCTCGCTTAAGCCCCTAAATTCGCTTAAGCTATTTTCATTTAGCTTAAGCGCGCTACGAAGCGAAATATATTAAACCTAAGCGAAAATGGACCAGAGAGGGATGCATTTGAATCACAATTTCGCTTGAGCGGATTGTAAATCGCTTAAGCTATTATTGAATCGCTTAAGCCTTGACCAACAATTTTGATTGAAATTAAGCGAATTTGAGGCAGAGAGCTATTATTTCAGGCATGCAAAATGGCTTAAGCGAAACTGAATTGGCTTAAGCGAATTGTGGAAGGGCTTGAGCCCAGATTTGAATATGTGAGCGAATATGAAAACCGCTTAAGCGAATATGGGAGCTTAAGCGAATATATCAGAAGTTTAAAAAATTATGCAGAAACAGCAGCATGCAAAACAATGGCTTAAGCGCATATTAATTGGCTTAAGCGAATGATAGCAGGGCTTGAGCCCAGATTTGAATTTGTGAGCGAATATTAATACCGCTTAAGCGAATACATGAGCTTAAGCGAAAATATTAGAATTTAAAAAAATTATGCGGAAACAGCAGCATGCAAAAAAATGGCTTAAGCTAATATTAATTGGATTAAGCAAATGGTAGCAGGGCTTGAGCCAAAAATTTATTTTTCCAGCGTATCAAAATTAGCTTAAGCGATGCCATGGGCTTAAGCGAATAAAAAAGAAAATCCTAACATTATGCAGAAACAAACAGCATGCAAGAGGGCTAAATAGACTGGATTACATCTGTTCTTCAACATACATCTTCCACCAAAAACAGTTTACAAATACAAATTTAGCTTAGAAACAAAAGAACTTTTGCCAATTGCGAAATCAAATTTGATCAAGGATTGAAGTATTGGTATCATCAAGTTGTTCCTACAAAATTAAAAGAGATATAAGAAGACACATAATGAACAAGAATGGATGACAAAAGAGAAGAATGGATGGAAGTTTATTAGTCTTACCTTCAACAAATCTGTGAAACTTAATTGCTGGATGAAAGTTTCAGGGGGATCATAATATGGAGGTGCTGAACAATGTACTTGAAATGATGAACCTAACATTGGTTGATATTCCTTAAACATTTAAGCACAGTAAAATTAATGATATGGTTATAACAAGGAAGTTATAATAAATGCATTAATCGACAATAAAAGTGGTTATAAGAAAGTACCTGAGATGCTGATTGACCTAAAGTTGGACTTTTGTTCTTCTTTTTTGCTTGTAGCTCAACCCAACTTTTGAATCTTTTACACCCTTTCCTCTTGGTAGTAGGTCTATGCTTGAATCCCTTAGGTTGTATACTATGAATATTGACCTTATCAACACCATCATTGTTATTGTTGTCATTATCTTGTGGTTGTAAGCGAAACTTTGTGATTTGAATGATTAAAGTATTAATACTTTCATTCACTAATTGACAATATTCTTCTAAACTAGAAACCTCAGAGGCCAACCTAATCATTTTACATGCTAGGTGTCGGTATCTGCGTGTAGTACTCAGTTTAGGATCTCCTTCCACTGGTATTCCTTTTACATTGTGAATAATACCACAGCGTCCTTGTGTTGTCCATCTCTTTAGTATGTATTTGTCAGGAATAACCTTTACATCATTGGCTTCAAACACTTTCAAAGCATGACAACAAAGTATACCAAATGTTTCAAATTTTTTACAAGAGCAATTGATAGTAGTTGAGGAACGATCAAATGTAACTGTCCATGATCTTTGTTGATTGACTTTAGTAATTACATATTCAATCAAATGAGGAGTTT
Organism: Abrus precatorius; assembly: GCF_003935025.1. Classification (NCBI taxonomy): domain Eukaryota; kingdom Viridiplantae; phylum Streptophyta; class Magnoliopsida; order Fabales; family Fabaceae; genus Abrus; species Abrus precatorius. The sequence continues at coordinate 7,679,400 of NW_020874373.1, read as the reverse complement.
CAATCCTTTGCGATATGCAACAAGCTAAGAATTGAGCAAACTCTTGTTGAAATAAATTATACACTACATTTGTGTAAACCTTAGCCATTTGTATTAGTATTGGTGATATCTCATATCGCAACATGGCTAGTTTGTGACGAGAGTCATACTCACACTTGAGCTCGTTATAACGTTTGTCTTCAACCACCCGTTCAAAGTGTTCAAAGAATTGCTTGATGTCAACACCAGGTCTCATACATGCCTTGAAGTCAGAATTTAAACTTTCACTTAATTGAGTGCTACGCATTCCATGGGTTAAACAATCCTTGAGATAACATGATGCCCATTTCTCCTTTATAGCATACAGTGAAGTAATCCAAGTATGTTCTTGAACATTGTATTCTGTAATCAACCTTATCCAAGCCTCCTCAAACTCAGTTGAAGTATCAAAGTCATATATGCATCGTTTCAAATCTCGTAAGAAATGACTCCCTCCTTTCATCAAATTTCCCAAATGCTTTATTCCATTTTGCATTAAGTGCCACGTGCATAAAGCATGACGTGTCTCAGGCATTACTTGGACAAGTGCCTTTGCCATTGCTTGGTCTTGATCTGTAAAAAGAGTTTGAGATTTTTTGTTGTTGTGTGCTTCCAAGAATGTCTCGAACAACCATTGAAATGATTCAGCTGTTTCATCATACAATAAGGCTGCTCCAAAGATAACAACACCTCTATAATGGTTAAAACCAGAAAACAATGCTAGAGGTCTATTAGCTCGATTGGTGCAATATGTAGTGTCTAGTGATACAACTTCACCAAAAAACCCATAATCAATTACCATCTTTGCATCCGCCCAAAAAACATTTGTGATTTGCTCCTCTGCATCCATTTGGTACGCATGAAAAAAAGATGGGTTGTCTACTAATTGTCGCTGAAAATATTACATGAAACAACCGACTTAGTGGCTTAAGTAAACCACACTCTGAGAGCGGTTCTTTTTGAACCGCTCTACAAATTGAACTTCTGAGAGCGGTTCAATAATAACCGCTCTCAGAAGAGACTTGGAGAGCGGTTTTATTTGAACCGCTCTCAGAAGTTCACTTAGTGGCTTAAGCAAAACGACTCTGAGAGCGGTTCTTTTTGAACTGCTCTCCAAAAGTTCACTTAGTGGCTTAAGCAAACCACACTCTGAGAGCGATTATTATTGAACCGCTCTCAGAAGTTCATTTGTAGTAGCTTAAGCAACCGCACACTGAGAGTGGTTCTTCTTGAACCGCTCTCCAAATTGAACTTCTGAGAGCGGTTCAAATATAACCGCTCTCAGATTTGTACTTTTGAGAGCAGTTCTTTTTTTAACCGCTCTAAGAAGTATACGTCTGAGAGCGGTTCTCTATTAACCGCTCTCTTAAGTCTTTCTTGGAGAGCGGTTAAAATAGAACCGCTCTCTTAAGTCAAAATTAGCTTCAGCGATACGTATAGCTTAAGCGAATTATGCGACTATTGGATTTTACATAATATTGAATCTCCCCCTTTCCTTTCCCTTCATTTCTGCATTTTCACTCTCTGCTACTCGCTTAAGCTGAGCAAACCTCTGTCCTGTAGTCCACAGCTTCAAAGCCTTCAGAAAATTGTTTCCTCAGGTACAAACCTGAACCCTAAGCCATTGTAGATCATCTATTACTCTATTTCATTTACATTTCTTCATTTGCATTATGGGGTCTTCCCCTTCGTGAAGTTTTGCATGGGTATATAACCTCTGTTTCATTTATATTCTGCTGGAAATGCTTTTTGTCACTTTTATTTTGATGTTTGGCTGATTGAAAATTTTTTTGCTGGATGAAATGTTAGTTTGAGCTTACCTTAATGTCTGTATTTTTTGCTTAAGCGACACAAACAGGCTTAAGCGATTTTTACTGAAATTTTTGTTCTGGTTTCGACTGCAGGATGGCACCAAAAAAATCAATTCCTCAAAGAAAGAGGCAGAGACCAGAAGTTGGCCAAACTTCACAACAGCATGATGAACCTATTGATCAACATGAACATTCACCACCAGCGACTCAAACACAAACACAAACAGAAGTCATATCATGGGATAGATATAGGTTCAAAACTAGGGCCAAGGCTCAGAGATTTATTGACTTACAAGTTAGAGATTTGCTACCTGAGAGAAAGGTAGCTTTACAAGAAGGAGAGTATGAAGAATTTATGCAAGAGGTTAGGAGAAGAAAATGGGAATTCTTGGCAAATCTCCCCAACCAAATTAATGAGGTAATCGTCAAAGAGTTTTATGCAAATGCTTGGCCATTGATACCAGAAAGGTCAGAAAAGAGGTCTTGGGTTCGAAGGCACCCAGTTGCTTATGATAGAGATGCAATTTCAGCTTTGTTAGGCAACCCTTTAACCTTAGAAGAAGGGGAGCTATGCCAATACCAACAACGCCGAAAGAGATTCTCAAGTTTTTTGGATCATGCTGTAGCTGAGGCCTTATGCATCCCTGGAAAATCATATGAAACAAATGCTGCTGGGAAGCCAATGAGGTTCAAAAGACAATCTCTGAATACTTTAGCCCAAATCTGGACATCATTTCTCCTTGCTAACATTGCTCCAACCACACACACCTCAGATCTTCGGATGCCTCGAGCATATCTCATATACAGTATCATGCAAGGGATATCTATTGACATAGCAACAATCATTTCAGATGAGCTGCACCAATTTGTTATTTCCAACACCTCCTCTACTGCATCAGCAACAAAACCTTTGGGATTTCCAGCACTCATCACTGCTTTATGTGCTTCCCAAAGTGTTATCATTCCAGAGAGCGCTGCTCAAACTATCAGTTTGAAGAAACCAATCAATTCCCAGTTCATCAGAAATTATTGCACCAATCAATTGGAACAGCCTGCAGGACCTTCCTCTCAACCCTCCTCATCTGTACCACTTACATCACAGCCAACACAACCATTCATGCCTGACATGTCACAAACAGATTCAAGTGTCCTATGCCATCTAACCCACATAAAGCAACAATTGGCAGCAACTAATCGCGCTTACACTCAGTTGAATGAGTCGTTCTACAAGTTAGCCCTTTTCTTATTTAATATTTTAATATATGTAATCAATTATGCAACCATGCCTGATTTTCTCTTTCCACAGGTTCACTCTACATCAACATCATGGTGAGCCATCTGCTTTTCCATGGCCAACACCAGAGCTTTTTGCAGCGACTGTATCGTGGCTTGGAGACAACCCTATCTTTCCAGCTCAACAACAAACTCCACAAGATCATGTATCACATCCGGATGAAGGAGCCAATGAGGACATTGACGATCATCAAGAGGGAGATGTTCAACAACATCAAAACTTAGAGGAAGAAGGGAGACATGATGAGGGAGATAGGCCACAACCAATGCAAGAAGAGGACAATATAGGAGACCCATGATTAGAATTAGGATCTTATTGTAATGGATATGAATAACTAAACATTTTCTATTATGTAATATATTTTCTCTTTACTTTTCCAATGGTGAATTCTATACTTTTTCATTGATGGATTTTAATATTTATTCACAATCGTGCCAAAGTAATTATAAACTGTTTTTGGTGGAAGATGTATGTTGAAGAACAGATGTAATCCAGTCTATTTAGCCCTCTTGCATGCTGTTTGTTTTTGCATAATGTTAGGATTTTCTTTTTTATTCGCTTAAGCCCATGGCATCGCTTAAGCTAATTTTGATACGCTGGGAAAATAAATTTTTGGCTCAAGCCCTGCTACCATTCGCTTAATCCAATTAATATTAGCTTAAGCCATTTTTTTGCAAGCTGCTGTTTCTGCATAATTTTTTTAAATTCTGATATTTTCGCTTAAGCTCATGTATTCGCTTAAGCGGTATTAATATTCGCTCACAAATTCAAATTTGGGCTCAAGCCCTGCTATCATTCGCTTAAGCCAATTAATATGCGCTTAAGCCATTGTTTTGCATGCTGCTGTTTCTGCATAATTTTTTAAACTTCTGATATATTCGCTTAAGCTCCCATATTCGCTTAAGCGGTTTTCATATTCGCTCACATATTCAAATCTGGGCTCAAGCCCTTCCACAATTCGCTTAAGCCAATTCAGTTTCGCTTAAGCCATTTCGCATGCCTGAAATAATAGCTCTCTGCCTCAAATTCGCTTAATTTCAATTAAAATCGCTGGTCAAGGCTTAAGCGATTCAATAATAGCTTAAGCGATTTACAATCCGCTCAAGCAAAATTGTGATTCAAATGCATCCCTCTCTGGTCCATTTTCGCTTAGGTTTAATATATTTCGCTTCGTAGCGCGCTTAAGCTAAATGAAAATAGCTTAAGCGAATTTAGGGGCTTAAGCGAGACACGAATCATGTTTAAGCCCTAGTTGGAGAGCGGTTCTCCTTTAACCGCTCTCTAAAGTCTTTCTTGGAGAGCGATTATTAATAAACCGCTCTCTAACTTCCATTCGCTTAAGCCTTTACTCTCGCTTAAGCGAATGGTCCTAAATTTTTGCTTAAGCGAAAATGCACTGCGCCCTGCAGTTCCCGCCAAGACTGCAGAAGATCCGGATCCGTACTTTTCCCTACTTTATTTAAAAGAAAGAGGAGAAATAATAATAAAAATTTCGAAGATGAAAAAATATCTTATTTAATTTGTAATATTTGAAAAGAAAAAGTAAAATAAATTATATCATATATCTACAATAAATAATCAAAGCTATTAAATTCAATATTCAAGCTAAAAGATAATTTGCAATTCCAATTCAAAGTATTTTTCTTTTTTCAAAATTCTTCTAACGATAGAGGGGCTATCTTGAAAATAATTTATCCCTTTATTTTTCTTTATATTTAAATTAAGCAAGTTATTTTTTAAATATCTCTACACTACACTCTTTTCTTTTCTATTATTCTCTAGCCGAATTTTTTTTTTGTGGGTGAAATCTCTAGCCGAATTTTATATTACTATAATGTATGCTTCTAGTTACATGATTAACCACGCAAACCATGACTCAAACCTAGATGGAATTACTAATCTATTAGTTATAATTGCCTCAATAAATAGATGAAAACCTTGTTTTCTATATACTTTTAATAACGCTTGTGAAAGCCAAAGAGTACACGTCAACTGATATATACTTTCTTTGTTCAAAGAAAAAAAAAAAGATAAAATTTAAATACAATTGTTTAATTATTTTGTATACTATTTTTCATCAAAATAAAAAATTAACTATAATACACTAACAGCATTTTAAATTATCACATATTATAAAAAGTAAAAATTAAAATTTAATTATAAAATAATTCTAAAATTACTTTAAAAAATATTCTTAAATTTTATCTCCCTTTCAGATGTGCTGCAACTGTTCTTGCATCCATTCATTCAATAAATGAAATACAACTTTTATTAAATGTGATTTTAATGGTGTCACGTTGGTTACCCCAAACATTCTTCGAACCCAACGGTTGCTTTCAAACTTGCTGGCTTAAACTTATCCTCACAAACGCACACTCTTTTAAAACAAAAAGCTAATAACACCAAAAAACCTCTCCGTCGCCATGGATACTCTCCCAACCCTCAAAGTCCCAAAACTTCCATCGAAATTTGCAAACCCTGAATTCTACCACTTCAAAAGAACATCATATGCATCACCCCCACCCCATGTTTTCTCAACTTCCACACCCAACTTAGTTCCCAAAACCAAGTCTTTCTCACGAAAGTCTTCTCCTTCTCTAGCATTCTCCTCCTCAGGCGCATCACATCCCAAACCCAAACCGTCATCTCCAATATTCCATCGAAATCCCGCCACTGGGTATGCGGCAGCTATAATAGATGTGGCCCAGAACAGCAATTCCCTTCACTTGGTTCAAAGGGATGTTCAGAGGCTCTTGAAATTGCTGAAAAATGTTAACTTTCAATCAGCTGTGGGTGAACCTTCAATGGTTGAGAGGGTGGTAGAGCGTGGGAATTTTCATAGGCATGTGGTTGCCTTGTTGAAGATGCTGCTGAAGAAGAACAAGGTGGGAATTGTGCAGGAGGTGTTGGAAGAGTTCGAGAAGATTTATGATGAGCTTTGTGGAACTCAATTGGTGTTGGTTTCATCTATGACAAAGATGGGTCAAGATGAACTGTTCGGGATTGCCAAAAAAGTGCAGCAGTTAAGTGGGGCGATGAGGGTGAAGGTAAGGAATTTGGTTCAAGAGAATTTACCCTCTTTTGCTGTGTGATTTGGTTTCTGGAATGCCAAAATGCAACTTTACAATCCAACCAAAGATGAGATACAATTGATCATAGCTTTTTGCTTTATTTGATATCATATATTGGGCTGGCCGCATGTATTTGGACTCTATTTTGTTGCAAAAATTCACTAGGATTTATTTTGCTCTTTAAATGCCTAATGTAAGAGCACAGTCGAAAAATATTGCTCACAGTCTGGGTGCTTTCTTTGCATTAATTCAATTGAAGTTAGAATACATCCTCAAAAATAAATTCCGTTGCTGGAACACTGCTAAATTAATTCCTAAAATTTAAAAAGAAAACACTAAATTTAAGACACTATTAAAAATGAATCAAACAAGCTCTTATTTTTTGTGCGACTGCTGAACCCCTAATTGACTCTAAAAGAATTATGCACGTTTCTATTAATCACTTTTTTCCCAAAAAATATCAACAATTTCCTGAATTTTAAAATGTATAAATTTAAAATTAATTAAAAAGATAACATGGACTAACAAGGAGATGGATTTTATACTAAACGATGGCTAACATATACATATGTAGGATGGAAAAATGAAGTTTGTGCAAAATCAATAACCGTTGTGTTCACATAGATAATTTTAAAAGTTGACATACAAGTATAAACAAAATAGATAGAGGAATTCAAAGCTCCTAGCTACTTCAAGGAGATATATTCTAATATAGAATGTAGATGAAATAACATCTCTGAAGTATTAAAAATGGGTTTAGAGTAAGGATATCGACTTTCACTAAAAATAGCCGTATCCAATTCACAAATAAAATTAATACCATGAACTTTACAACAAAGAAATAACTTGAACAAGAGCAAAAAGAAGTTAACAAAGAAGTGCAAAATTAATGAACAATAAGCTTTTTTTTGGCTATCCACCTCCTTCTAGTTGCTTCCAATGCATCTAACTTCATTCTAGAAAGTTCTTGAAACCAATGTTGATATTGTGACTCTATTGCTTCAAGTTCGAACTTTAGTTCAACATCAATGTCTTTGTTAGCTAAAGATAGAGAAGAAAAATTGCTTGTCAAGCTCGTAAGATTAGATGTTTCACAAAAAGTTGTCGATATAAAATGTGGATTCTGTGATGATTCATTTATCTCAATGCCTTCTCCATCATTATTATTTGTAGTCTGCAATTTACAAGCTTCAAAATATGTATCTCCAAACTCTTGTACAGAGGTAGACCAACTTAATCGTTCAAAGCTCCCATCAACATCTGAATCAAGATAGTTGTTGCTTTTCATGCAAGCATCTTCAATAACTATCTCAGATGCTATAGATTCTTCTGAATATTGATCTTCCAAGCTAGCCAAACTAGGAAAAGAACTATACTCACCCTTAAAAGTAGCCTTATTGGCATCATTAAACATGCAACTTTCCCTAACTAATGCAAAACCACCTCTTTGAGTAGTAGTATCTAGATCCAAAACCAATTCAGAGGGAATACTAGTTAGGGCAGAACCCCATGGGCATGGTATTAAGGTTTGACTATCTCCACTCAAGGAATAATCAGATGGGAGCTTCCACCTTGGTACAAATTTTTTTATCAAGTAATCGATAAGCTCGGCTATGAAAGCTACATCATGATCTGCCAACTCCAAGTTTTCAACCATCTCTGAGGCAACAGAAACAGCAGTATCTGTCTCAAGGTAAAAGAGAAAATGTATATTCCTTACTTGACCTACAAGTAACAAAAGGTAGGACCACTTTGTCAAAACTAGTTAAATGTTGTTCAGAAGTTCCAAATCTCTACAAATGAGGAAGAACACACACACGCACGCACTTACCACCTAAATCAGCAATGCGCAAGATCAATGATATTGAGTTGTCATCATTTTTGGTCCCTTTCAACTTAAACTCATTGTTCTTATGCGTCTTCTGAATTTCTAGAACTAAACAATGTGGACTTCCTTGGCTACTTTCATTAGTACAGGTACCTAAAGAGATGTGTTTGGAATCAGCATCTAGGTCCATTGATGGGTGACGAGACTTGGACGAATCTACAACATTTGGAGATTTATTAGGTAATTGTGAGAGATCAAGAATTGGATCCTTTGGACTCTCAATTTGTAGAAATGGGTCTTTAAGAAGATCCTCTGCAGACAATCTCTTAGATGCTGGAACAAGGCATTTCTTAATAAACTCCTTAATTTGGGGATCACTAATCCTTTTAAGGGATGTAGGTTCAATTCCCTTCAATAAAATGAATAAAAAACATCTAATAAATATAAGTGTAATAGTTCGTATAGCAAGTTTGCAATGAAAAGGATACACTAATAATATCTATACTTACAGAGGTCACTTTTTTATAGATTTGAGCTGGATTTTTGCATTCACTATACGGGTACTCAAAAGTAACCATCTCTAATATGCACATCCCAAAAGAATAGACATCAACAAGTTCATTGTATTCCTCTTCATATAGTTCTGGAGCCATAAACTCAGGAGTTCCTTTTATAATAGTAAAAATGACAGATAAATCATAATTCAGTACTTCCCATAGGGTTAGTATGATAAAAACATTACATTGAAGGAAAGTAATGCTACCAATAACACTTCGAGCAGTTGGTTGTTGCATGACAATTGCTAAACCAAGATCTCCTATCTTAACCTCTCCATGATTTCCATTCACAAAGATGTTGTCACATTTCAAGTCTCTATGAATAATAGGTGGTTTATGATTGTGAAGATATATCAAGCCCTGAAGAATTTGTCTAGCCCAACCTTTTATGGCTTTCATGTCAACATACCTATGCCTCTTACGATACCTGTTAACCAAAGAAATACAGAAGTTTGATATGTTTACTAAAGCCAGAAAATATATAAAGGAATCAGTAAATGATTCAAAAGAACATACTGTCTTAAATTTCCCGATGTGAATAGTTCAGTAATAATGTTGACAGTTTTGTTCTTATCATCAATCCAGGAATTAAAGAATTTTATGATATTTTCATGTTTCAAAGATTTTAATAGATTCACTTCAGAATATAATTTTGCAAGATCATCTGTTGACTGTAGGAGTTCATCAATTCGAACTTGGTTCCAAGCAACTTCAATTCCATTAACTTCATCAAAACCTCTATAACTGCCAAACAACAAGACACAGACATGGATTAAATAGATTGTTATATAATTGCAATAATCTTGACATAATATTGCATAATTTTTTTAAGGAAATATTTTGAAACAAAGATCGAGAATGTAGGAAGGATTTAAAAAAAATTAGAGATAAAAAGAAAACATTAAGTATCAGAATCATACACAGTCTTGAAAGCACCCTTGCCCAAGATTTCATTGTACTGTGAAAAAAAAGGAAAAAGGTTAAAAAAATTTGATTAAATAAAACATAAAAAATTGAAAAATTTCGTAGGATCAAGAGGAGCAGATTGCAACTATTTGTTTGTAGCGATATTTTACCAAAGGAGGATTATCCTCATCTAGGATTATTTTCATTATTAGATTTTGGTATGACATAGAAGCTTTATGAATGCTTATCAAGAGTGATAATTAAAAGCACATTGTTTGTTAATTGCATTTATATATTGTTTACATAGTCATCAATAGATTGAGACCAATGTAGTTTATCCATCTTATATTAAAATTAATTCTTTGCACAAAAAATAACATAACTAATCAATGTTAATTTCTTTTGCTTCAATGCTAGCTAACATAAAATCACCAATAAATAATGGATTGACACCTCCCATGCAGGTTATATCATGCAATGCAAATAAGATTTAAAATATGTTAACTCTATTTCCTAACTCGCTCGTTTTCATCTTCAGTTTAAACGTCAAAACCCAACATAATATTACAAACAATAAAGCATCAAGCCGTTATCAAATTGAATGAAAAACATATAATGAGGAATGCACAAAGCAGTCATACTCGAAGATATCGGCTTGTGGGATCTTTCTCTACAACTTCCTCAAAATCAGGAAGTTCCTTTGCTTTGAATCCATTGTTCGTTGGCAATGGCAATGCAGCACTAGAATCCATTCCGTGGATTGAAGGAATGGCCTTGTTTATTGTTCTTTCCTTTTTTAGGGTGTAATTTTTAGTTGTTATTCAAAATAACGTGGAGGTCAAAGATGTTGCTGGTCAACACCAATTGGGATGAATGAACAACGACCCTTAGAGAAAGCTTGTGAATCAATAAACAATTCGAATGCCGATTGCAACATGTATCGGCATTCGACGAAAATAGTTGGAGGCAATGAACCTAAATCCAAAACCCCACCTTCCATGTCATAACAAAAATTCATCCTTAAATGAACCCCAAAACAACCTTCCTCTCAAAATCCATGTTTTTCAACAACCTATATACCAAAACTTGTAAGCGAAACACAAACAGAACAGATGGGTTATTTCGTTAGACCATCTGCTAAGAAAAAATTCTTTAAAAATTCTAAAAATAAAAAATGAGGAAATTGAGCAAGAGGGTTTGCTTGGTTGGTGGTGATGGATGGGAGGAAAGAGAGAGAAAATAAAAGTGATTACAGATGCGGAAGAACAGGTAAGAATAGACACTTGTGTGGTAATTAGAACATTCTCTTTGTGGTGAGAATATATACTTGGAAGAGGAGGAAAAAAAGTAGCTACTTCAATTGGTTTAGTTTAGGATGTTCAGTACTAGATTAACGCAAAGCAAAAGGAAAATTAAAACTAAAAAAAAAAGTTGAAATGAAATAAGAAATGGAACCCATAAATATTGTTGTAACATTAGTTAGTTTCCATGCATATCGGATAACATTCCAATTAGTATTACCAAGTCCACCTTTCTTTTTCTGAAATTTACCAAGTCAATCATTCATGCAAAATATAGATTTTTTAGATCCGACTTAAAATGAAGATCCTAATTCTATTAACTTTGTGGTCCATGATGCATGTTTATGTATATAGCATGTTTTAAACATGATTATACGGTTCAACAAGATATTATTAATTGGAAGGGTGAAAAAGACCACCACAACCATATGCATCTTTTTTTTTTTTAAGGTTAACTTCTTCATTTTTAATGTTTTTTTCTTCTTCTAAAACTATCCCAATTAAGTAAGTGCTTGAATCTATCTATCTATACAATACATAGAAGAGAATCGATTTTTTTTGTTAGAAAAATAATCTGTCTCTTTTTTATGACATATTTTCTGTATGTTAAATATTATGATTGTAATTTCTTATGTTTCAAGTCCCTACTTTATTTATCTCATTTATTACTCTAATTTCTTCTTTCAAAGTCTATAAATAGCAAAGCAGTGAGGCATGGGAGATTATTTCTCCTTTATTAACTACTCAACTTTTAATTTATAATTTTTATTTTTTTATTGTATTCACTACAACAAAATTACCGTTTACAATTAATTTGACATTATATTAATTTTTGTTTGTATATTTTTTAATAAAAATTTAAATGTTCTTATAGAAAATATAAAATTATATTAACAATGTAATATATACTAATAAACAATTTACGAATATACAATATTAATATATACTATTAATATATCAAATATTAGTAATAAGTGTTTTACAATAGGTATAAACTCTTAATATTTATATTGATAAAAATTATTGTAATTAAAATAGTTAAAATATTTGAGTTTTTTTAGTAAATAACAAATTTAATGCATTCTTTGTGAAAAAATATTAAATTTATATTTTGACTTATTTATTGTGATATCATTCTCACAAATTACTCAATACATCATGAGAATTTAGCTTTTTTATTTATTTGCTTGAAATGTCACGCTTATTAGATTTATGCATGTATATGAAATGAATGGTTTACACTTTCTTTGATGCTAACAACTAGATTATGATTCAGTATAAAAGTAATTCTTCCTTATTTTTAGTTACACTATGGTGATATAGAGGGTTAGAAATGTTGATTGCATTATTGAAAAAAAAAATTTAATTTATAAAATTATGCTTGATATTATAAATCTTACCAATTAGCTTTATTTATGTAAATAAATAGACCAATCTCATACTCGCATAGAGTGTTGGACTCTTTAGAAAGCTAATCAGAATTTTAATTCATCCTTAATGTTAATGAGAGTGTACGGCTACAGAAAAGTCTAAGAAGAGCTAATTTCAATATTTTTATTAGAAATATATATGAAAATTTTGTTAGAGAAATTTTTAGGTTTATTGACATTTCTAATAATAAATACACTTAAACTTATAATCATGTTTTAAGAGTTGAAAATAACTTGAAATTTAAATATTAGACATTTCTTATGTTACTTTGATGTGACAGAAGTTATAAATCTTGCAATAAAAATTGTTCCACCTTTTAACAAGTATATTAATTTCATTTGGAATATAAAGAAATAATTGAAAAAAGAATTGCAAATTATCATTAGACACATCTTGCGTGAGGGTAAGACAACACATGTGCAGTTTTTTAAGTGAAGTTGAAAGCTTTTTTAGATTATATTTTTAAAGATTAGTCTCATTCTTTGCAAATTTAAGATTATTTCTTCAGGTTGATACTAAGAAAGTTTCATATTTAAATTTTATCTTTGATCTTTTTCTTTACTTTTCTTTTTCAATCAAAATTTATATAATTTTTTTTTACAAATCTTTTATTTTGTATTCTAAAATACCTTTTTTTAAAATAAAAATTATGATAGTTATATATTTATTTAAAACAATGAAAACAACAACCTATAATAAAAATTGAGCATTTGACATGTGTTTTTTTTTTTTTTTTAATATAAAGTTAACTAAACACCAAACGACGAAAAAGGACTAAACTCTCATTTTGATCCTCCAGAGAGTTTGCGTCCTACATCCTTGAAAAATTTAAAATGTCATGTTAGTCCTTAATTTTCATCTCCATCGGCCATTTAAGTCACTAGACTCAAACGCTGTTAATAGACAATAACAGAATGTTGACATGTCTTGTTATATGACATGTGTCATTGTTTACGCGGTGACGTATCATTTTAAGTGACATGTGTAATTGATTACGTAACAAAAACAACATCGTATATGGTATAATATATGTTTTTGTTTCATTTTAGTCCTTGAGATTATAATTTGTCAGACATTTTAATCCCTGAGATTGTCATTGATGAGTATTTTAGTACATGAAATTGTCATTGACAAACATTTTAATCCTTGAGATTATAACTCGTTATTTTCTAGGTTTGTTTTGCTTTCATCTTCGTAACTTTCCTTCACATCCTCTTTAGCTTCTTCTTGTGTTAATGCGATTACACACTCTTCTTCTTCATAGCTTTCCTTTGTATATACGCATGCATTCATATCCAGGCTTCACTTGAGTACAAAATATTGAGTTGTAAGTGATGAAGTTGTTATTGGTATTAGTGGCAATCGATTACATGAGTGTAACTTGAAGATAATGTGTTGGGTTCTGAATAACAATGACTAGTCTTGATGATGCTGTAGTTTACAAAGAGTTAGGATAACGACAAAGGTTTCAACATGACTTTTCTATCATTTGACGAGTGCAAGAATTCTAATCCCTCTTCCCTTCCCTTTTTGTTCTTGCAAAGCCACTAACCATCTTGCAAATGTAGCTCCACATGAACTTTCTCTATCATCTCATTCACCTGATCTCTTTCAGCAAAACCTCCACCACTCTTCTCCTCTTTTTCTCTCTTAAGGACTAAAATGCTTATCGGTGATGACAACCTCAAGGACTAAAATGCCCGACGAGTTATAATCTCAAAGATTAAAATGAAACAAAAACATATATTATACCACACACAATGTTGTTTTTGCCACGTAATCAATGACACATGTTACTTAAAATGACATGTCAGCGTCATTTTGCTACATAGTAATGACACATGTCATTTAACTTGACATGTTAACACTCTGTTACTGTCTATTAACGACGTCTGAATCTAGGGACTTAAATGACTAACGAAGATAAAAATAAGTGATTAACATGATATTTTTAATATTTCAGAGACTAAAATGTAAAACGCAAACTCTCTTAAATATTAAAATGAGAGTTTAATCGATGAAAAAAATAAGTATATACATTGTATATTATTAATTAATTTTCTTTGTTAAATATTATTAGTAATTGCTATATTATTTAGGTGCTTATATTGTCTATATATATTTTTAAATTACTATTTAAGGTATAAATATTTATACTAAAGAATTTAATAACAAATTTATGATATATTTAGTAGTTACAACAATATTTAATAAATTATGGGAACATGACAAAATATTTTTTTTTTAAATTTAACAATCCGATAAGTCAATTATGTGTAATTCAAACTGTTAAAAATAATAATGTTTTAAATATGTACACAATCATATATGAAAAAAATCAATACATAGTAAATTTTTATTAAAATTTAATGTTATCAATTATTTAACAATATTATATAAATTTTAATAAATGCTTACTATACATAAGTTTTTTTTATGTATATCCTTAAACATTAGTTAAAAAATTTGATAAACAACAATACATATACAATTATAAGTGATACATTTAGCAATAACATTTTTATTTTAAAATTATGAGAATAATAAAGTTAGATAATATAATCATATATATAGATATATATCGATGATTAAAATTAAAAATTAATTATTTGTACATGATTAGTTAAAAAAATCATGTTTTTTTAATCTGATAATCTAAATAGGATTTGATGATATATATTCAGAGTTTAATTTTAGTATATCGATCGTTAGTGTAAAATATTTTATATTACTAACCAATTAAATATTATTTTTATACTCAATTATTATAAAAATAATTTTTTATGATAATTTTTAATTAGATAATAATGTAATTTTTTATATTATTAATGTACTTCAAATAATTTTTTTATATTTATTATTCTCATTTTCATTATAATTAAATATTTTTATGTAGAGAGTTAAAAGGTATATTTTTATTAAAGAGTAAAATATTAATACTAACTATTAAATTTAATGATGAATAATTAAGATTAAAATATACATGTTATAATTTTTTTTAAAAGTTAAATATTAAAAAATAAATATTGACTATTAAATTTAATGATTGAATAATTAAGGTTAAAATATACAAGTTATATTTTTAAAAAAAATTCAAATATTAAAAAATAAATTTTAACTATCAAATTTAATAAAAAAATAATTAAGATTAAAATACATAATTTTTAAAAAAAGTCAAATATTAAGAAATAAATATTGGTTATTATATTTAATGATGAATAATCAAAATTAAGTACATAAGTTACAATTTTCTTAAAATATTTAAATGTTTAAAAATGAATATTGACTAATTAATTTTAAAAAATAAAATATATAAGTTATAAGTTTTTTTTTGAAGTGAAATAATATTTTAAAATATTATACAACTTATAATTTTTTTTATTTTTTAACATTTATATATAATTATACCACTCAATATTTAACAACTCGTATTTCCATTTAAAAAATATGGCAAGTTTTTTCTTGGAATTTATTTTTAAATTTCTATCTTTTAATTTTTTTTATTAATTGAATAAAATGTTCATTATTAATACTTGAACAGAGTTTCTTAAAATTAATAAAATTTATTAAATTTTTAAAAAATAAATATCTTCAAAATATTTTGTTTTTTAAAAAATTATTTTATAGTGCACACAAAGACTTGAATAATTTGGTGTTTGGATATTGCGAATCTGACATTTGATTTTCCACATTCTGAAATCTTGGCCGTCGACGACGTATCTTGTTTAAAGGTATTCCGTTCTCTGATTTTAGTTTTCCTTTTTCACTTGTGTTTCTGGCCTTTTTGGGTTATATATTAGCTTGTTCAACAAGGACCCAAAATGTCATAAATGATCATATTAACAAATGACAAGCTTGAATCGAAGATTATCCATAATCGTTAACATTTTTATCCCATACTCAGCCTATTTAATTTGCGTTGAGAACACACCAACAAGGTGTCGTGGTGTAGTTGGTTATCACGTCAGTCTAACACACTGAAGGTCTCCGGTTCGAGTCCGGGCGACGCCATCGTTGTACTATCTTTATAATATCAATTTTTACTTTCACCCATAATCACATCGTTTTTTCCTTTGATTTTACAACGTTGATTTTGGCCGTCTTTTATTTTGAGTTCTTACACACACACAGTTTACACTGCTTCAATCTCTCTCTCTCTCTCTCTCTCTGCTGGGAAAATTGGAGATGGAGAGTGAGAGGAGTCAGAGGTGGCGGAGAGTGAAACAGAAAGAGGACTTAGTTTCTCTTCTACGGAAATCATGGTACCATCTTAGGTTGTCGGTACGAGACCCATCTAGAGTTCCAACATGGGACGCTATTGTTCTCACTGCTGCTAGCCCCGAACAAGCCCAATTGTACAACTGGCAACTCAACCGGGCCAAGCGCATGGGTCGGATCTCCCCCTCCACCGTCACGCTCGCCGTCCCCGACCCTCTCGGCCAGCGGATCGGATCCGGCGCCGCCACTCTCAATGCCATCCATGCCCTCGCTCTCCACTACCACCACTCACAGGTACTCCTCTTTTATTTTATTTATTCTTTGATTAATTATCTTGTTATTGAAATTGGGAGTATATTTTAATATTAATGTGTGCTATTGCAGGTCTCGACTACCTTTACCTCAAATGGAAGTGACGTTTCTCTTATGTCAATGGTTAACATGATGGCTAAAAAGCACATACTATTGTTGCATGCTGGAGGTGATTCGAAACGGGTCCCATGGGCTAATCCTATGGGAAAAGTGTTCCTTCCTCTTCCTTATTTGGCTGCCGATGACCCTGATGCCCCTGTTCCTTTGCTTTTCGACCATATACTTGCCATTGCTTCTTGTGCTAGACAGGCTTTTGAAAATGAAGGTTGTTGTTAGTTCATATGTAGTTTCTATGCATTTCTATGTTGTTACCTATGCCTGATGTTTGCTTACAGAATTCTTTCAATCTTCACAGGAGGAATGTTAACCATGACTGGCGATGTTCTTCCATGTTTTGATGCATCCCTCATAACTCTTCCTAAGGACACTTCTTCCATCATCACTGTTCCTATCACCCTTGATGTTGCTGCAAACCATGGAGTAATTGTTGCGGCTAAAACTCAACATTCAACTCAAAGTTATGCAATCAGTTTAGTAGATAATCTCCTACAGAAGCCTACCATAGATGAGCTAGTTAAAAGTAAGGCAGTTCTGGTTGATGGTAGAACACTTCTGGATACTGGAATAATAGCAGTTAGAGGTAAGGCATGGTCGGAGCTTGTTACACTTGCGTGTTCATGTCAGCAAATGATTTCGGAGCTCTTGAAGAAGAGAAAGGAGGTATACTACATTGTTTGCTTTAAGCTAGTGTTTAGTTTTGTAGATGCAAAAGTAATGTAAAGAAAAGAAAGTAATGGATAAATGAATTTTTTGTTTCAGAGCTCCAAGAATTATGAAGTCAGTGCATTGTTCCTACTAAAGCATTTGCTGTTCTTATTCTTTTCTGGAACAATTGAAGTATTTTATCTAAGAAGGAATGCTTGTTCATTGCAGATGAGTTTATATGAAGATCTGGTTTCTGCCTGGGTACCTGCAAAGCATGAGTGGCTGAGAAAGCGTCCTTTGGGTGAAGAACTAGTCAATAAATTGGGAAAGCAGAAGATGTTTAGTTACTGTGCCTGTATGTCAAGCCTAGTTGCAATCTTATCTATATTTGCATCATTTCTCGTATTTATCTGTGCAAAAATTTATTCATTCATATATTTTTCCATTACAGATGATTTGTTGTTCTTGCATTTTGGGACCTCAAATGAAGTTTTAGATCACCTCAGTGGTGTTGGTTCGGAACTGGTTGGTAGAAGACACCTTTGTTCTATTCCAGCGACCACTGCATCTGACATTACAGCATCTGCTATTATTCTTTCTAGTAAAATTGAAGGTGGCGTCTCAATTGGAGAAGATTCTCTCATATATGATTCGTCCATTTCTGGGGGAATACATATTGGCTCGTTATGTATAGTGGTTGGAGTCAACATCTGTCTAGACAACCTTTTAAGTGCTGAAGATTCAATCAAGTTCATGCTTCCAGATCGCCATTGTCTTTGGGAGGTTCCTTTGGTTGGAAATAGTGAACGAGTCCTAGTATATTGTGGTCTTCATGATAACCCCAAAAGTTCCCTTTCTAGAGATGGTACGTTTTGTGGGAAACCTTGGAATAAAGTTTTACATGATTTAGGTATTCAAGAAAGTGACTTTTGGGAGTCCTCAGGCCCTGATGAAAAGTATTTATGGAATGCAAAAATATTCCCCATACTTCCTTATGCTCAAATGATCAAGGTTGCAATGTGGTTAATGGGCTTAGCTAAACAAAAGACTGAATCCTTGTGTCCTTTGTGGAAATTTTCCCGGCGCATCAGTCTGGAGGAATTGCATAGATCAATTGATTTCTCAACAATATGCATAGATTCTAGTAATCATCAAGCTGATCTTGCAGCAGGAATTGCAGAAGCTTGCATCAGATATGGAATGCTGGGGCGCAATTTGTCCCAATTATGTGAAGAAATTCTTCAAAAGGAGAGTTCTGGAGTTGAAATATGTAAGGATTTCCTAGCTATGTGTCCAATAGTTCGGGAGCAAAATTCTAATGTACTTCCCAAAAGCCGGGCATACCAGGTTCAAGTAGATCTTCTTCGAGCTTGCAATGATGAAGGGACAGCATGTAAGTTGGAGGATGAAGTTTGGGCTGCTGTGGCTGATGAAACTGCATCAGCCGTAAGATATGGTTTTAAAGGTACATGATTTAATCATGCCCCAAGATGGCATACTCATTAAACAAATTTGCCAACAGTTCCATGTGACTTGCATTCAATTTTTTGGAGGGAGAACAGGGAGGAATCTTAGTACAAATTGATGAGTTGACTTTTGCTTGATTCATGCCCAAAAGTAAACAGGATTCATTTAATGATTTTTGCTTAAACTTAGGATAAGCTCTCTAGAGAAATGCTTAAGAGAATGCAATATTAAATTATATTCAGAGTAAGGATCATTTGCTTTCTACAGGTTAGTTTTAATTTTAAAGGTATAATGAAGTGCACATTTTCTCTTCCATGGTATTGTACTTATTAGCATAATTAGTGTAAACTATATAAACTATCTGTTGGTATCAAAATAATGAATGGAAGTCTGAAGTATGGTGTTTCTTTAGAAATTAATATAAAGGTTAAACTATTGAGTAACTAATTTTTCTACAAAGATAAACTAGTGAAATGTTAGGGATAGCATCTATGTGCAATTCATGGTGGGTAATAATAGTTTCTCAAAGTATTTTCTCTCTGTATATTACCTTTCAAAATACAGGAATAGAGAATATTATATCTATGAATGATTAATACAATTTAGGATCGTTTTGCAGCAAGAGTGGTTACAAACTTACAATTTGTTGAGTTTTTTCATTAATTGCAATATTATCCCTGGATAAGAAATTGTGAGTAACTAGAAAATATCTTCTTAATTCATGCCATAAATTAGAAAGGTGAGTTTTCTAAATCTGAAACCTGTCCTTTTCTGTAGAACATTTATCAGAGTCTCCTGGTAGCCTTTCTTGTCAGGAATGCCAGAATAACCATCATGATGGCTGCATTCGTCAGCCTTTCCATCCAAAAAGGGTAAAAGTAGAATTACCAGTTCGTGTAGATTTTGTTGGGGGTTGGAGTGATACCCCTCCATGGAGCATTGAACGGGCTGGATGTGTTCTGAACATGGCAATAAGCTTGGAAGGTTCTCCTCCGATTGGCACCATCATAGAAACAACTGAAACAACAGGAGTTTTAATTACTGATGATGCAGACAACCAGTTATATGTTGAAGATTATACATCTATTTGTGCTCCATTTGACAGAGATGATCCTTTTCGGCTGGTCAAATCTGCGTTACTTGTGACTGGCATTGTTCATGATAATATTCTTGTAGACATGGGCATGCATATCAAGACGTGGGCCAATGTCCCCCGTGGTAGTGGATTGGGTACTTCTAGTATCTTAGCAGCTGCAGTGGTGAAAGGGTTTCTCCAGATAATCAATGGGGATGACAGCACTGAGAATGTTGCTAGACTTGTTTTGGTGTTAGAACAACTTATGGGTACAGGAGGTGGCTGGCAGGACCAAATAGGGGGTTTGTACCCAGGGATTAAATGTACTTCAAGCTTTCCTGGAATTCCATTGCGGCTTCAAGTTGTTCCCCTGTTGGCTTCACCCCAGTTGATTTCTGAGTTGCAGCAACGGCTTCTTGTGGTGTTTACTGGTCAAGTAAGTATCAATTTATTTATATAAATGTACATTGTGCATTCCGGCCTAAAAGCTTGTAGTATGTTGTTGATCTTGCAAGAAAAAGTTAGTTGTTTTGTTGTTTTTAAAAGATATAATGTACAAATTTTATTTGGTTATGTCATTTTGTAGATACTAGATAGCGCTTTACTTCACCTAATTCAACATCTTTTATAATTAACATTTCAATCGTACGTTGAATTGTTTTGCAGGTGCGACTTGCACACAAGGTACTGCAGAAGGTGGTCATTAGATATCTTCGCCGAGATAACCTTCTTGTATCGAGTATCAAGCGCCTTGTTGAATTGGCAAAGATAGGGAGAGAAGCTTTAATGAACTGTGACATAGATGAACTTGGTCAGATCATGCTGGAAGCTTGGAGATTGCATCAGGAACTTGACCCTTTCTGCAGCAATGGACCTGTTGACAGGCTATTTTCTTTTGCTAGTCCTTACTGCTGTGGTTACAAGCTGGTTGGAGCGGGTGGTGGGGGCTTCGCTCTCTTACTTGCCAAAGATACACAGCGTGCCAAGGAACTGAGAGAGAGGCTTGAAGATGAGAAACATTTTGACGTGAAAATTTATGATTGGCATATAGTTCTATAATATTATATGAATACAAATATCCTTATAGTGTAAGAATTTGAATTGTATTGTTGATCAAATTTGTTTTATCATTCTTTATTTGTATATTCTACAATTCCTAAAATATTGAATTGGAATCCATTGTCTTACAGAATAAGACGTTATTTTTGAAGAATTAATTATATCTTATATAATTTTAAGTGTTCAACTTATATGTATTATATTTTACCTGTATTCAAAAAATTCTGTACAATAGACTAGAAATTGGTTTGTTAGAATTAATAGAAATTCTTAGAATATCATTAACGTACGGTTCAGTAATATGAAACACAAGATGTATGAATTTATAATGAGGCAACAGAAGGAGAAATGATAACAAGTGAATAGAAATTTGTTTTATGTCTAAAGAAAATAGATATATGAATTTATGTGTTATTTCATACTTCATTTCTTGTCTACATCTTGAGACCAGATCAGGAGTAGGACAGTGATTAGTCTCTGACCTGAATTTTGACATTGTAAAAATTTGAAATGTATATTGTGAATTTTTAGTTATTCTATCATGAAATAGACAACAAATCAGACATCCAATTTCAACAACAATAAAATAAATTATGGGCCAAAGTTGATCAAGCAATTTTGTTATTATAGATGTATACCATGGATTGCTCTCTAACGGCTACAGGCTTCTACAACTTTGACAAGCAAGCAGCATGCTTGGAAGAATCCAAACTCATGAAATTGTCTGTGATGATATGAATTGTCAATGAAAGGTGAGGTACCTGGGTTCACTCTGCAAACTTTTCTAACTAATATGGAATCCTAAAAGTAGGAGTTATGATTTTAGATAAATACAGTTTGAAATCCTTAGAAAATCACACTTGAGATAAATTAACAAACAGCAGCATATAGTTGAGCTGACCCCATTATTTTCGGTACACATGATTTTGCCCCACATTTGTTCTCATCCTCTTCCATCTTTGCCCTTTATTAACTTTTTAATATCATTATTTCTTTACAAAAGTGATAACGTGAAAAACAAGGGTAGGAAAAAAGGATGAAAGGAGAGAATACTAAATTCAAAGGGTATCACTTGTTCATGTGGCAAAGAATCCAAAGTGCCATGGGTTGCTTTGCCGTAGAAACTTCTTCGGCTCTTCCTCTCTGCTGGATTGCTTTTGGGGTCCAACGTACGTACAAGTAAACTTCGATAGTTTATTGCCCAAAAAGATATACAAATAATAATCAAACTGCATTGAATATAATAAACATAATTATATTCACCTAAATGTAATTTTTTCAACTACGTATATCTTTCAATCATGTTTGAGCGGATCTGATTTATATATTTTATAAATTTAGTTTAAATATATTTTTAAAGCACATTAAAGTATTAAAATAATATTTAATATTTATTTTAATTATTAAAAATGAATATTTTATTTTATTTCTTAGGCACGTTAGTCAAGTTATCTCCCACTATTGATTATCTACACACAAATATAATACGTTAAAACTACATCATCAATGTCCATCCCGGGTCAACTGTTAGTAGAAGAGCCAAAATAACACTAACAAAAGGAATTATAATCACCATCCCTCCATTCATCCATGATTCATGATAATCGTCGCGATCAATATGTGCCACATAGACAAACTTTAGCATTTGGATTGGGTGAAAGTAGTTGATCAGAGCCTTACAACACATTCTAATTCCACACGCTATTGTGTTTGGTTTTCAGTTAATTTTGATAACAATAAGCATAAATAATACTGTCGTGGATGAATAATGATGTGTGTGGGGCCGAGACCAATATAAGAAAAGTGGCACTCTTTTCTGCTCTGCAATACAACCACTGCAGCTTTGAGCGGTGCAAGGGTGTTTAGTGTAACAGAGTGAGGGACACTCACTGAGTCAGAGACAGACAGAGAGATGGGTCTGCTTTCAAACAGAGTGGAGAAACATGAGATCAGGCCTGGAGACCACATCTACACCTACAGAGCTGTTTTCACCTATTCTCATCATGGTCTCTTTCTCCTTCTTCTCCAAATGAAAATTCAACTTTTTATTCTTTCTAATTGCAGATTTTTGTTATTCTTTTGCAATGTGGGTTCTGTGTTCTGGCTTTCAGAAATTGGGTTTTCTGCATTGCCTCCTTTTTGAATATTTAATGTGTTTGAAGAATTATGAAAGGGGTCGATAGTGATGTTTGTTGTTCAAGGACCCTCGTCACGGGGAAGCATTTGGTTGTTTTGTCAATTCAATTTGGGTTTTGGCGATTAAGAAAAATTTGTTCTTGATTGATTGGTGTTGGGGAGGAATTTGCTTTCACAATTTTCAACGTATGTGTTTCCGTGTGAAATTTGCTGGGTCCCTGTCGTTTGATTTTGGTGTTCGGTGTGCGCAGCTTCCTTGTAATTTTCCTTTACCTCTTAGTGGCATGTGGACTCTATTTATATCCTCTATATATTGCACAACGGAGATCTTGAGCTAAGATTTATGTTCAGGAAGCGTTGCAGTAATTATGTAACTTTTCTGATGGTGTCTAATTGGCATTTTAGAGCAGAATATATTTGTGATTGGGCATATTTGGACTAGGAGTTTTCTACAATGCAGTTGATTTTGTTTTAAGAATTCTTTGTACGTAGTTGTAATTTTCAGCAGAAGTATTCAATTACTTATGTGTATTCTCTTATTCTCTGTACATTGAAGAATCTTTGTGCTCTTTTTCCTTGTTGAAGTGAGGAAGCAAATCCCTCCAGCAAACTAAGCTCCCATCCTACCCGATTAAGATCAAGATTGATTATTTGAAAGTCAACATAAATCACTGGTGAGATTTGACCATGCATGAAACCATCATTTGCAGATGTTCAGAGGGACTGACTGATAAATGTCGAAAGCAACTCATCATTCAGATTCCACTAATGTAGTCACTTTGGGGCAGCACTTTTGTCATGGGAGAAACACCATTTTACATAAAAGTAACAATACTAACATGCAGGGTAACGAGTCTGATGTTTGAAGTGTGTTGAGTGTGGCATTACATCATTAAAAGTGTATCCCATTAGTTGTCTTGTCCCTTTTTCCTCAGGCTCTTAAACGTTGTTGGTGGATTAATCCTGCTCATCATTGTGGTCTTGTGTGTTTGTTAATAGCTGTCTTTATTAGCATATATAAGTTGTATTATCATTGTGCTGGCAGGATATAAAACAAATTCTTTTTTCTCTGATGGATGCTTGGATTTATTGTGAAGTTCCTAGTTTTTGTCTGTTTAAATATGGATCATTTTTTGTATTATTGGTATAGGTTTTAGCTACATATATGACCTTGTTCTCTATCCATGCCTTTATAATTCTGTTAGACTCTTTTTATAGATTTATGCCACTTATTTTAAGTTTTCAAGCTAGATGATGCAACTAAATAAGTGGGGAATTCATATTGCCATGAAGATAAACAGTCATTATTTTTTTCTACTTACAGACCAATCACTAATTATGAACTATGTCGATTACATCTGTCATCCAATCTTTTAATGTTTAGTAGTATCTGTTCTCCCACCTTCAATTCCTAAGACTTCTGGTAAACGGTTTTGCATATAGTTACTACACAATGATAGAATGACCCACTGGAAAGGGAGCTGTCGTGTGCTTCCTTACTTACTGATACCTTGAGGGTACTTTACATCTCTGTTTTGCATCATCCCGAGAATGTTTCTTTTTCACTGTATTAACCTTCTCTGCAAAATTTTTCACTTATTCAAGTAGATTTTGGCATGATCCAAGTCATCTAAATAAATTAGAATGGTTTTTAGAAAATCTTGTATATTGAATAAGCTGAAACTCATGTTAGATTGAATCTAATATCATGCAGGCATTTTTGTTGGTGGAAGCAAGGTTGTTCATTTCAGACCTGAGAGAAACTTAAAGTCAATTGCTGAGACATCTTCAAACTTGGATGATCCGACATCAAGCCCATGTCCAATCTTCCCTGATTGTGGATTCAGGCAGCCAAACAGTGGCGTGGTTCTTTCTTGCTTAGACTGCTTCCTTCGAAATGGGTCTCTCTACTGTTTTGAGTATGGGGTTTCACCATCAGTTTTTCTTACCAAAATAAGGGGTGGCACATGCACTACAGCATTGTCTGACCCCTCAGAGACAGTTGTCCATCGAGCAATGTATCTTCTTCAAAATGGCTTTGGTAATTATGATGTTTTTCAGAACAATTGTGAAGATTTTGCCTTGTACTGCAAAACTGGTCTTTTGATAGTAGACAAGCAAGGGGTTGGAAGAAGTGGTCAAGCTTCATCTATCATTGGTGCTCCATTGGCTGCAATGCTTTCTTCTCCCTTGAAGTTGTTAATGCCCAGTCCTGTCGGGGTTGCTACAGTAACAGCAGGAATGTACTGCATGAGCAGGTATGCAACTGACATTGGTGTCAGAAGTGATGTGATCAAGGTGGGAGTGGAAGACTTGGCTGTGAACCTGGGGTGGACTTGTCCTCATGAGGAGGTAACAGAAGGTGAAACTTCGGACACAGAAATTACCAGATGATTAGCATTTCTCTTCATCCTCATGCACATGAAACTACTGCATGTGTCACTCTTAGTTGATCGCAGATGTGGCCTTCATGTTACATTTTCTGTACTACTACTGTGTAAGACTAAATTGGCTTTTCTTTTTATTCCTTGCTACCCATAAGTGGTGTCCAGTTATTCAAGTTGTGCATGGGATCAAATAGCAATAATACTTACATTAGTAACTAATAATCATATGCTGTTCCTCTAACAATTTTCCTTTTGACTGCCCATAAATGCAGCATTCTATCTTCACAAGTGATTGAACCATTTTGCACATTGAATTATATTCATGCTGCACGTTTTTGCACATCATCAAAAGTTTTTGTCTATAATAAAGATATTAGTTATTATTTTTTAAACATGTTTTTAAATTGACGATTGATAATGTTTTATACTTTTGAAATGTTTGATCAAAATTCCAAATTCATTAATTTATTTGTAAAATATATGTAGGCTGGTATTAAAATTCTTGTACCGTTTTAGAGAGGTAATATCTAAAAAATTAATTAGGACAAATGCAAATATCTCAAACATGTTCTCCCCAGTCTGGGGCACTGACAACCGCATCTGTGCTATCTGGGCCCAAAGTCCTATATACAAAGAATTGTGTCCCCCTTTTATCCTGCTTTGAAAACGATGTGTTAAAACCCAAAGCCCACAGAAAAGCAAGTACACGGGCTAACCTCACATGCAACGAGTGAATTCATTTAAATATATAAAACATTGTTAGCATTCTTTTTCATTCAATCTTAAGACTCAAACGTCAAATTATAAAATAATTTTTATTTAAATCAATAAATATTATTATAAAATTATAAATATATTATTCTTATAACTTTTATATAAATTCATGCAAAATTTAATAGCCATACAACTTCTATCCATTTTGCATTACCTCAACAGAAATTTGCTTACATTGAATGTTCTAGTAACATTATGTTTTCAAGGAATTGGCACAGACAAATTTTTTAAAAAAATTATAAATTTGTTTGGTTATTTTTTTATAAAAAAATGTTTATTAAAAAATATATTTTAAACAATTTGTATTAATTTATATTTTTAAAAATATATTTTAGCTTATTATAGTTTTATACTTTCTCAACTTAGTCTCAAACTATTTCGGCATTGTCTATCACTGAACGTCTCTTATTCCTTATTTTTACTTAATTTAACAAAAATTGTAAACTGATTAACCAGAGTTTTACTAGTAGTAAAACATTAATGCACTTTTACAAATTTATATTGCACCAAGGATCAGCATTTCTCTAGCTCTAGCACTGATTAGCATTTACTGTTTTAAAAGTGGGCAGAGGATAATTAATTGTGTTTAGATAACAAGGTAATTGCCTTAAACTATCAATATAACTATTTTTTTTTTAACATTTTGTGTCTTAGAGCACCAGCCCATTGCTTTGTTACGGTTTTCAAAGGTTAAGACTGTGACATGTAGTGATGGTAAAATCAAAAGATAATTTCAAATTACTAACTCATTACATGTTCAAGACTGCTATGGCACTACTATTGTTGGCACAAAAAAAAGTTAACCTAATCCTGACTCAATTTCAAGTTTTTGTATTTCAGCAAGTTCACTATGTCTCATAGCTGACCAAGGTACCCAATGCATAATACATGTGATTATAATAATGATTGAAATCTTTCCTAGTCTTAATTAAATATTGAGGGCATTTATTATATTTTTCATTCACCTTGCTACACATGGCTTCTTCATTATTAAACATGTAGGATGCTTACTTTGTAATCTGTTTTCTCACCAACAACTCAATTCATAACTTGTCAAAACTTTTGGTGGTTAATTTGACTGTAAAGTTACTGACAGTTAAATTATCAGTTGTTTGGTAAAAAAAAACACATTTTATTTTCCATCTATTTACCAACTGTAAAGTAGTTAATAAATTCTAAAAGATCAACAACCTCAAGACTATTTATAATTGCTTGTATGAAATAATATTTTTTTTAGTGTAATTTGTCATTTTTAAAAGTTTAATCAAATTCAAAGATAGAGAAGTAATATGTGTAAGTTTCTGTAGAGTATTATAGTATTGTCCTATTTGTCTGTCTGAAAAAGAATACTGTCTTTAAATGTAAACTTTAGAGCGTAGCAACTTATTTAGTACTCATCCATGTACTTCTGAGTACCTAAATACTAATGGAGTCATTATTTACATTTAATTAAACAAAAGGGTCATTTCTTATCATAATTATAAAAAAGAGGCTGCTAAACAATTGATTGGCAATGTTTTTCCCCTAGCCTATCTAAAGAATGACCTCACAATAGCACTATTATATGTATAGCTGCGAAGACTACAATATTAGATGAAGGCAGAAAGTATTATAAAAGATTTAAAATTTTCAAATTTGAGATAAGAAGGTTAGGTCATCAAACTCAAATATGTGAATTATGAGTGTAAAGTTATAAAATTACAAGTACAATATTATTATTTTTTATTTTAAAATTAATATACTCAAGAATATGTGGTTATAAGAGGAGGTGGGTTACTATATAAGTACTCATCCATATCTGCATTCATCATTATAAAATTTTCAGTATATACGTATTAAGGTTAGATCTAATTGTCATTTCTATTTAAAGATTACTGAAAGCTATTTTTTTAATGCTTATTTCTAAATAAATCAAAGGACTTAAACTTTTAAATAGGTAACTGAATATATAATTTTCAGATACTATATGTAGCTAGAAAATGAATATATAAAAATTTAAAGCTTTTTAACTGCTACTTTCAAATTTGACAAATTTAATTAAATAAATATCAAAAAGACTTTAATATAATACAATATTCTCGAGTTAAGATTAAGGGAGAGATTGTAAGTCTACAAAAGTAATTTTTGGATTAAAGAATACCCCACCCAAAAGAGGATGATAAACTACTTAATTTTTGGACTTTTTTTTTCTGCGCATTAAAGAAAAGATACTTGTTACAAATTATATCAGTTTAAAAAGTCTACGTATAATGTCCTCCATGAGTTATTTGAGTGAGTCAAAATATATATGCTACATAAACTGAAATGTACATATTTGCTCTCTTTTAATGCTTTTTTTTTTAATTCATTTTCCTCATCTTTCTAAGACTTATTGGGAGTCCATTTTTAGGAAAAATAATTCTGTTAACAGTGTGGAAAGAACATTATGATTTTGAATCGTACACCCGAAGAAGAAGAAAGAAGAGAGAAAACCACATTAACAAAAGGTGTTTTTGTCTGCCAATTGAACTCACTAGAAGTGAAAATCATAACTGATCATGGCGAAAAATAATAGTTAATTAATCGTCGACATGTGAAGGCATTGACCTGGGTGAACGAAATGATTTCTACTTGACCCAAAGGAATGTTTGAGGGTCCCACTACAAAGTACCGAAAGAAGGTGGGCTCTTGAGAATTTTCTTTAGTCTTTGCACATACTATAATTAAATGCAGATAATTAATGGACGACACGGGACATCATCACTCGTGGTATTAAAGACATGTCTTGATATGAATCTTCCAATTAAAATAAACATCAAGTGGGTGGATTGTGTTAGGTTAGTGTTTGGTTGGGGCAGGTAATCCAGTTTTCAAGATTTGCCCAATTTGTTAGTTATATATATATATATATACTCTTATATACTACCTTGCTGTTCAAATACATGCGCCTAACAACATGGTTTACAATTCAAGCTTGCACTACAAGTGTCTGTGACGTTCAGATTAGCTAAAACACCCCTTTTGTTTCTTTTTTTCAGTTTTCTTTTGATATTATTCCACCAAGTGCTTTCATAGTTGGAAGAATCTCGGATGTGATAATTTAGATATCAAAGCTGACAACCCACTAGTTTTTGCTGAGACACAGATAGAAATAGTAATAGGAAAGAGCACACAAAGCACTCAACCAATATATATATATAATTATGGTTACAAACTTGAATATCTAAGTCTTTCCATAATCATCAAAAGTCATTTGGACCAAATCTTTGAAAGCATGCATACATCAATAAAGGTGATATATCTACTTCTGACAGAAGAATTCATGAATACAGGTTATCGCATGACTTGCATAAAAGCAGGACCTATATTCACCTCTTCTTCTATCTAGCTCTAAATACCAAAAAACAATCGAGATGAGCTGTAAAATCCTCACATTGCTCGAATAGCAAATGTACTAGTGTATACAAAACAGAGTAACCATCTGTATCCTATTGTTAGTTCTGAACAACCTCAAACAGATCGATCACAATCATCCATGTGAGAAAGGATAGATAGAAATAGGGAAGATAACGAAAACAATGGAGGTTCTGAAATTCCTTGTCCTTCCAACAATGCTTCTTTTCTTCCCTTACCATGATGACCCTTCACCAATTATTCCACTCCAATATCCATTGGAATTTCCTTGTTCTTTATTGTGTTCGACATCAACACCTGCAGAAGTAAAAGGGAACAAAACCCTCCCACCACCATTCTCTTGAACTCCATATGATCTGTTTCCAAGCATATCAACTGAAAAGCTAAGGTTTGGTTTGATCTCTTGCATGGGAAAGCCAGGTGGGTAAAGGGCTTCTGAGCTTGACATCAAAGGATTAGGAGCATAAGGATTCAAACCCCTAGAAGCCATGCCAGAGCGTAGTAGCTCAACTGCTGAAAGAGAAGTTGGAGCAGAAGAAGAGCTATGGTGGTGACTAGTGGTGTCGCCAATTTCAAGTTTTGGCATCTCAATATATGGAGACATGCCATGGTACTTGTCCATAGCTGCAGGGAAAGCCAAATTAAGGTCGTGGACTCCTTGCATTTTAGGGTTTTGGGAAGAGAGTGATGAAACGGTTGGTGGATTCAAGTCAGGAACCTTTGATGATGATGATGATGAGACCTTCTTGTTTTTCCTTGAGCCACCTCCAACAGGCACGTTTCTGAGAGACCCACCTTCTGTCCAATACCTTCTACAAGTCTTGCAGAAGTATCTGGGTTGTGTGAGGCTGTAGTTGTTGTAGTAACAGAACTTTGTGTTGGTTGAACTGCACCTTGGACAATTCAATTGTTCTTGTGGTCTTGCTTTCTTCTCTAACCCTGGCCTTGTGCATGAATTGGGAGCTATCCCTTCCATGGATCTCACTGGTCCAACCTCCTAATAACCAACCCCTGAAGAGCCTGACTTGGTTATTTCATTACATAAACAGATTAAGGAGATAATTACCAAGACAGATGTTTATCAAAACTAAAAAATAATGTAAAAAGAAATTGTAGAAAGTAAACTTAAAGGGTCAATAATAATAACAAATAATCTTTTTTTTTCTTGGTATATATTTGACAATAATTATCACACGAGCAAAAAGGTAAAGAAGAGAAAAAGTTAAAGCAGTGGCAGTGCTTTTTGTGTTTAGGACCTGATTGATCATAACTTATTTTGGTAGAAAAAGAGAGAAGATAGAATATCGATATATGGTGGACTTTGCAATTACCATGAACATCATCTCCTTGATATAGCCAGATAATAAAAAACAGGAGACAATTAACAGCTCATACATGTATTATATTTGTATATATCTAGCTAGCGGAACTTCATGTTTGTGTCAGCTTAAAAAAAAACCGAAGCTCAGAATTTATGCACATCACAGAAAAGACACGAGAAACAATCAACCCCCATCTTTGGCCACTAAGGGGTAGCCATGAATATTTGATAAGAGAAGAAAAGAGAGAGAGAGAATTCACCTTGTTTGTCTGCAGCTGCCCTTTAGTGCAAGAAAGAATGTTTTAGTTCGTTTGTGGGCTGGCTTTATCTGTTGGCTTACTTTATGAATGATGCAAAGAAAAAAGAAAGTTTGAGAAGAAATGTGTCTGTTTTGACTATACTTGCAATTCCTCTTCATTAATGATGTTTTAGCCTTTAGGACTCACTCCAAATTTTTAATCTCTATAAATGCCTTTTTCTTTCCTATTAATTCCAAATTGATTTCTTTTTGCTTTTCTTTTTGTCTGCTTTTGTTTTATGTGGCGGAATAATGTGTATGTACTGTAGACTTGTGGTGCGTTTTTCCTTTTTTAACGATATAGACTCTTCACTAATGTTTCATTTGTCAAACCTTCTTTTTCTCTTATCAAGGACCTTTCATTAGATGTGATTTTTTAGTCTCATCAAAGAGATTAATGCATTTGAATGCTTTTATTCATGCCTTTCTTTTTTTATCAACGATGCTTTTGCTGCAATTAATAAACTTTCCCCATGTTTTCAGCAGTTACATACTAGGGTTTGCTTGCAAAGCAATCAAACAAATTCAATTTTCTCCCGCGATTAATCGTCTTGATTTACCTTGTAAACTGTTTTTGCTAGAATGTGCTAAAACTACAGTTGCAAGCCTAAATTAACCACCGGATAATAAAGGATTAGGGTTCCCGTAAGTCCATGATAACCTATAGCTAGAAGAGTGAAACCCGTGATGATATTTTTCACCGATTGATTATATATAAAGCTACTTTTATTTTGTATTTAACTTCGATTCCCTAATCATAATGTTTTTGGTAAATAAATAAATAAAACGAGTGGGCTTGAAATGTCAGATTAGGCTATGGTTAGGAACCATTCCAATTTCTTATTCTATCAAGTTCTCTGAAAATAATTATCAATAGATAGTTAAATTCTTTAACATGCTTTCAATACCTTTCGTGCATCCAAAAAAAAATTTCTAAGAGTCTTGCTAATTACAAAATACGTATTCCAGTTATCTTATTTTAATTTTAATATGTTAACAATCTAAAAAAAAATGCTTTAAAAATAATGTTTTTGTTGAATAAATTAAACTGAACATGTCCGAGGTGTTTCGAGACGTGAGGAAGAAATATAAAGGGATTAATAATATATAATAAATATATTAGGAAGTTATGTTTTTAGAAGTATTTTCATAAATTTAAATATTAAATGATTAGGATAATCATTTACCAAACAAGTTGAATAGAAGTTGATGTACTTCCATTTGTCTTAGAACTTGGAGGGCATATTTTAATAAATTATATGTTAAGTCCATTTTAATAATTCTAAAATTATAACTACAAAAATAAGTGAGAAAATATTCTCACACTTTCTCCAATACATACTTATATGAGAGATGTGACACAAATATAAGTTCGTAATACTACTTCAAAATCATGGTAAATCTTATTGGTTACCATTTTCATGAGAGTGTTGATTTATTTTCTTTGTTAATTTAAATAACTTAAATGGTTACACATGAAAATTAAGGACTCGTTTGGTTAAATAAAACAATTAATTAACTTTGTATTCATAATTATCGAAATGATACTTTTGTTGTTTTTATCATAATATTTGAAATAATGATATCTGTATAATTATTGGTTGAAATAAACATTTAAAAACAAAATCAATTTACTTATTGAGAAAACAAATACACAAGTTTAGGATAAAACCAGTACTGCTAGTAGTTGTTCCAAGCAGAAAAGATGTACCACCCATCTCTTAGACACTCTTCGGTACCTAACGATCATAACAAGATCAAACATAACATCAAATTAAGTCATGGTATTAAATAGTTTCATATTAAATAAACAGCCGTTATATACTACTACTTCTTAACCACTTAAAAAAAATACTACTACTTAGGACATTTTTAATGCTATTATATATAATTAGAAAATTGCATCAAAGAGTCAATACAAATTTCATTACTCAATATAATTGATTGTCGTAAAGTTTAGAGAGTAAAACAAAATATTAGCATAATATTTTTTATTTTTAATAAAGTAATCGTGTTCATAAATTTTTCTAATTTTTATTTCTTAAGCTACGTACTTGATGGACATTTTATTTAAAAAAAAATGTTTATTATTTTAAGATCAGTTATTGAAAGTTATTTCACCAAATAATGCCAAGACTTAGATCGATGCAGCAAGACGTGAATTATATTCTTTAATAACTTGGCCGATTCCTCAAATTTGATTTGACAATCTAGCTATATATTACACCAAGTTCAAGTGAGGATATATAATTTTTAGCACCATTTTAAGTAGGTGTTTACTTCAGAGGGCTTGCATCTAACAACCAAAACAGTAGTTTTTCTTTGTCGAAAATTTGAAATATTGCCATGTGGAATAAATTGATGAAATTTTTTAAGTGAAAAGCATTAACAAGAAAAAAACAAGCTGTACACGGAACTTAAAAACGTGAGGAATGCTGTCTTCTATTCAGAATGTTTTGGAATTAAGCAATGCACTTGAATAAGAATCTGTCTTGTTACGAATTTCCTCACATTATTCCATAATTAATTATGAAACTGTTTTCCGAACACATTGTTTCATATATAATTATATTAACAACTTAGTAAGCGTACGTTTGGTTTAAATTACTGTCACCAGAAATGATAGAATTTATCGTTCTGGGACATTTTTTTTTAAAGTATAACATCTTATCGAGCATGAAACACAATTGCTTAGTGTGGCTTTTTACATAAACAAACATGCTGTGGATAATTTAATTTGGAATTATATTTAAATATTTTGATTTAATCTTCATTGTACCTCCTGATATATATAATTACAATGTATTGCCAAAACACTGGTAATGTGTTACTCTTTCTTTCTCCATTTTCGTCAAGAAAAGTAATAATTTTGCATCGTAAAATCAGCTACAACGTTGCTATGTGCCATGATTGTGTTTCTTCCTAATCCATGGAGGAAGGCATTATTGTGACGGAGATAATACCAAAACAAAAGGTAGAGCGAAAGATGAGAGAAGTTTTCAATAGAAAAAGGTGTAGCCGACAGGAGGCGACAAAAAGAGGCCACAGTGGGTCCTGAATAATGCGCGATCTGACAGGGGAAAGGGCCTTTAATTTTTACTTAAATAGTTAATTAAATTATTAAAACCTTGTTAATTATATGATCAGAGATCCATTTATAATAATATAAAAAATTTAATATATTTTTACATTTTTTAGTAATTTTATATATACCTAATGTATAATATTTTTAATAAATTAAAGAAGAGTAAATATAACAATAATTATTATAAAAATATATAATATCTCAGTTATGATGGGTGGAAGGTGTGTGTCATTTCGCTGTCACTTTCGCTCGCCCCTTTTGGTTGTGATGGCGACCGCAATTGGTTAAAAATCTTCCAAAGAATATGAAACACTCACCACAGAATCTCACTCACTATTTAGTTTTGAATTAGGGCCTATTTCTCAGCGCCCCAATTTTGTTTTATTTTTTGTAGCATTTAACTTCTTTTGTTAGTACTTGGCAGTATGAAAAAACAAAAATTTAAATTAAAAAATAAATATTGAAAATTTAATGAATTAAAAGGTTCACTCCACTGTTTAGATAGCTTATAATAAAATGAAATACATTTTTAATTCACTCATTCTAAGACATAAAACATAAGGTGGAAGAGAATTTCATCACCACGTCGAAACACAATCTGGACACCACTGGACCTTGGTCTCTTTCATAGATACTATACAAGTCCTAAGCTGTTCCCAAAATCTACGGATTCTTGCCTCACTGCCATGCCTACGGTTCTCCTCACATTTCACTTTTATGGGATCTTGTCAGTTTCAATTGATTCAGTAAATATATTGCATATTGAATTCCTTTTGAGAAACTTTTGGTGTTCAATTCTTTAAAATTCATTTTTCCAGCTTTGAGAGCTCTTTCCATTAATATAAATCGCCTTAATTTGTCAATATTAATAACGCTTTACCTGCCATGAATGTTTTAGGAGTGTTAATAACATACCTTTTTTAAAATATTTTTTTAGTTTTTATTTAAATTTTAATTACAGTTGAAAAAATAGAAGTGAGACTTATTAAATTAAAAAATAGAAAATAAATAATATCTAATTTACTAATATTTTTCTTTAAAATTTAATTTCTACGTCTGTTCCTAGAGGGCAGAAAGAGTCTTAGGCTCGGTTAGTATAATAGGAAAATTTAATTTTGACAAATAAAAAATAAACCACTGATGTTGAATATTTTTCGTAAGTCATGTTAGAATCGTCTCTACTGCTAATTATTTCTCGAAAGTAATTTGCATTTTGTCAAGTAATTTCTAAATAGACATTTAGCGTTTGTTTAAATTTAGGCTTTAATACTCATAAATTTATATTTATTTTAATATTAATTATAATTTGTATATTAAATATTTGTTATGATCTTTCTGATGATAATAAAGCGTAAAGTGAAAATTGATGGTTATTATCTTTTCCAATAGTTATTATCTTTTCACTGAACTGCTTTTCTTTTGGGTGGATTCACTGAAATGTTTTTAATTTTTTTGTCAACAAGCATTGAAGTGGGTCTGATTACTTTAAAGAGAAAACCCAAACTCATGTGATGGGCCTCTTTAAATGGCCAAACAGAGTATAAGGATTGAATAATTGAATTTAATCACTTCCCAACTGGGATTTATTGTTCAATTTTTTAGTTTGCACGAGTTTAATGAAAATTATAAAGTTATTTTATCAAACTAAAACGAGTTGTTCATTAAGTTATACGAATTAGGCTTGAAATCATTAATGTGATGGGCCGAACAGAGTATAAGGAGTGAGTTGAATCATTTCCCGAGTGGGGCTTATTTTCAATTTATTAGTTTGCACGAGTTTAATGAACATTATGGAGTTATTTTATCAAACGAAAACGAGTTGTTCATTTAAATTACATGAATTAGGCTTGAAATTATTCATGGTAAAACTAATTAACTCAGTTGTTGTGTGTCCAAAATATGCCATTTTAATTATCTTATAATTGTTTTGAGAAACGATAACACTTTTTCGTTTGTTGAAACATAAAACTACTTCTATTTTTAATTGAATTCTTATAAAAAAAATATCATTATTTATCTCACTTTTTAAAAAGTAAAAATATTACTATGTTACTAGTCGTGTTCTTATCTCTCTCTGTTTCTCTCTTTTTATTCACTTATGGTAAAATCAATAACATTTTATTTTGAAGTATAGAGCTGACAATAATTTCAGTATTGCTACCCCTTTCACCTAGTTTTAGGCTATATATGTAAAATTGACTTGATCACATACATTAATTGATGATGTTAATTATTAATTATTGCTTAAAAGGAATTACTTCAAACATATTTAAAGACATTATATAATAGTAAATATAAATTTTCAAGTATAAAATTTATTACCTTACATATAATCAAAATATTAAGTATATCAAAATTAATCAATGATAAATCTAATTTGTCATTTATTGCCATATAAAAATTACTTTAAAGTAAATTACAGGATACTTAAGTATTAATTGATTAAATATATAATTTAATTTCCAAAGTATACTTTTTTTATATTGAGTCCCTAAAAAATTTGTGTTGCACAATTTAGTCTCCAAAGATGTTAATTTACTCATGTAATTTTCATGAAAAATATTATCTAAATAGAAGTAAAACGTAAAGAAAAACAACATATTCAAGGGTTGAAATTGTATATACCAATACTTTCAAAGACTAATTATTTTTTATAAAAGGTAAAATATATGGGGGAAAAAAGTTAACAACATTGAAGGCTAATGTTACAAATCAAAACTTTCAAAGATACAAAATAA
The DNA here is from genome assembly GCF_003935025.1 of Abrus precatorius. Classification (NCBI taxonomy): domain Eukaryota; kingdom Viridiplantae; phylum Streptophyta; class Magnoliopsida; order Fabales; family Fabaceae; genus Abrus; species Abrus precatorius. The sequence continues at coordinate 7,642,155 of NW_020874373.1, read as the reverse complement.
AAGGGTATCACTTTTAAAGACTTATATATATTTACTCAATATTAATTAGTTTATATGTATCATGTATCTACGTTGAAATATTAACAACGACTTTCAAATCACGTTTAGAAGAATGAGATATGATAATGTAAAATACAATAGAAAATAATAGAAGAAAAGGAAGTTAAATCAAACCTCTTTAAGTAGATTAATAGCCGATTACTTCAGCACCAAAAAGTTCATTTGTTTAAGATTATTTAATGAAAAGGTAATTTTTCTAAAAAATTAAATCCCATAATTTTTTAAAATAATTTTTATATAATTATAAATATATATATATATATATCTAAAATTATTACTTTAAAAACAGAAACAAATAAAAGGAAAAATTAATATAAAATACAATTAAATTTTGTTAAAAATATTTCATACTTATATAACTAATATGAAAAAATATTACTTTCAAATATTTTAAACTAAAAAAACAAAATCGACTGAATGAAAGTCAATTTCTCCGCAACATGTTGACTTGACCACAAACATTAAATGTTGGCTTTAAGTATGAATTATTACTTCAAAGAAATTAGTTTAAACATATTTAAGGCTAGATACTATAAATATATTATTAAATTTTAACTATCAAATGTACACATTTTTATATATAATAAAATGCTAAGTATTATGTTAGTGTGTGTGTGTATATATATATAACTAATATTTATTTATAAATTATTTTTATATTAAAATAATTTATCTATTATTTTTTTTACAAATAATTTTGTTACATTTTAATTATTAATATTATAATATCATTGATGAAAGTTGTTATGCATTAAATTTCACTTTTCTAATGAGAATATGGATTAAAATATAAATATTATAGATATATATATATATGAATTAATTTATAAATGAATATTATTTATAAAAATTAAATATATAATTTGAATTTAATGTTTAAATTATTTATAGAAAATAACGATAATTTATCATTTTTAATAAAAATGTATTAAAAATAATAAATTATATAGATGGATAGGTATGTAGGAAGAATATATTAAATTTTGTAGAAAAAATATTTTAAAATTGATGCTTATATGTGATAATTCGTTGAATCTTCGTCGTATTATTGAAAAACTTTAAAAAGAAGGAAATAGCGCAACGTTAAACAAGACATTCAAACTGAACACATTATAATAAAAGAAGAATAAAAAATAGAAAAAATGAAATGAAAAGAATAAAAAAAGGACAGAACATAAAATTCACAACTGTCTTAAAAACACTTATCATGCATGAACCAAAAGGACATTTGAGTGGATACATTGTAATAAATAAATAGTCAAATCTTTTAATATTGGGAGGAAAAAAATACTTAGGTTCGTGATTAAAAAAATGTGAATGAGAGCTGTAGGAGATCCTCTTCATATCTGGCTTCTAGTGATCTTAAATATTAGAAAATTGTTAACATGAAACTGATTTTAAACAACGAAAAAAGAAAAATTATTTATTATATAAGAATAATGATAAACATCTTTTTCTTTTCAATATAAACGTTTCATTTGCAATGATTAAAAAATTACAAAGATTAAAAAGAAGTGAAATCCAAAAATAAATTAGATCCTATGTAGTAACCAGTTACAAGTATGCTTGCAGAAATGGCTCTCTCCATCGTGCATAAACCAGTCAACCATCCATTCCTATATCCAACTGCCTTTCACCCCATCATTTTGAGAACTCTAAATTATAAATAATTAGTATTAATATTAATAAGCATGTCATGTATTGCATGAATATTTTCAATTTGTGAAAACTTTAAAAGTATACATTAAAACGATATTTGAACACAAAATGTGTTTAATTATAATAAAGATATATATATGTAAAATCAATCCAGATAGAATAAAAAGAATTTGTTAGAATAGAAAATATGCAAAGTTAAAAAAATGTGCAATTATGTAAAAAAAAAATTTGAAAAAGAAAACTGACGTGTGCTATTCTATAGAGAATAGTAAATGAAGAGATTACGAGTCTTTGTTTAAAATTTCAAACCAAGTATACGCAATTTTTAAGACAATCATTTTAATAGGTTGATTTTTTAAGCCATTTTTTTTAACGTGAGTTAACCTATTCAAACCTAAAATAAATCCTAAGTTATTCCCAAAAAATGATCGAGTACTTTACTTTAATTTGATAAACTTTAAATAGAAAGACAGAAAATAAGTAAAAAACTAGAGGTTACTTAGTTTGTGAATAACAAGAGCAGCCTTCATTTCTTCTGCTAAGTTCCTGTGATTAATCGGATGCTTAGATATGTTTATTTTTTTAAAAAATAATTAGTTATTTTAAATATTTTGAAATTTTTTAAAAAAATATTTATTTCTTTCAAATAAGTTTTTTCATATAGCAACTTCTAGTTAGCCAAAGGGCTTACATATGTTTAGATTGTCCCTTCAAGAGAGCTATCGATTATCGCATTGGCAGAAGAAAGGAGCTACGGAAGTATTAATTCAATCAGATCATATCCTTAATGTAGTGCATCGTTGGTTTTGACAACGAGAAGAAGGATTGGATCAACTTCATCATTTAGCACTCTGTCTACATATATTGGTTCCTGACTCTATGATTGTTGAAGGAATAGCTTGTGATTCACATGCTCTATGGGGACACTTTTTTCATTATGCAATCCTCATGCTAATTAATCAAAAACCTAACTCAGATCAGAAGCTCGTACTTCATTTTCATCTTAATTAAGGATCTGAGGAAGGTAATAAGGCTCTAAACTAAATCTTGCACCATTGATATTCTCTTGCAAAGTTGCACTGTAGACGATTTGGGTTTTACTCTCAAGAAAATGGAGTGTGTGTCGAAGTATGATCAGTGTGAATCAAGATTTTTTGTTAAGTTGAATATAGTTTGAGACAAGGTTTAAAAATTACGAAGCAATTGTTTAGAACCTTCAAAATATGTATTTTATAAAATTTGGTTACAGTGAATGGAATTGAAAAGATAAACTAGTTAGATATTCGAACTGGTTTAGAGCAGTTTGAATATTGAATTATTTTTCAAAGTTTGTTTATTTGTGGTTTAGTTGAGTTTGGCTCATAAGGGTTTCTGCACACCCCGAGTTTTAATTAAGGATTTAATCAAATTATATAAGTTTAAGAGGGTTCATCCATTAAAGAATTGGGTGCGTATAAGCTATTTTAGTAGAAATTGATGTTAAACCATGAATGGTCTTGCTTCAAGTAGGTGGAAGTTGATTCATTGCATAAACATCAGATGAAATTTAACCCTAATCATTGATTTCTTGTCCATTTGAGAATTCCTTTTACAATTGAATTAATGTCATTACATCATGTTAATTCCAATTCTCTAACTATATTGCTTAATTTAATTGTTTTCCATCAAACTTTAAGAGTACTGTTCAATCTTAATAATATTAAATTAATTTAATTTAATGAACTAATATATGTTGACATTAACCATCATGAGAACCACACTCTATTTTGTTTTATATATATTGGTACATTTGTCGTAGGTTTAACATTTACCCAAAATAAGAAGCGACTTCATCAAGGAGTTCACTTCAATTCATCTTAATTAATTGTCCAACGATATATCCATTGATTCGATTATGTTCTAGAATTTCTATATGAAAAGGGAAAGGTTTTCAAGATAAACCATGTGGAAGGGACGAGGCCAAGTTGTCTTGGAATTAGAAGGACAAAAACCTTTGCTGTTCCGTACCAAACAACTTGACACATACAAGCACTGTCCCGTGTCATTTAAAAGTGCCCGATCAAAATAATTACGTGGCTTTATTTTCATCATACGACGATATTGCATTTGAAGCTTGTCTTATGAATGTCTGTGATGTAAATATGGACATCTGGTCAAAACTGAGCATGACTGTCTTACCTACTCAGTGGGAATTAGTTGAATATTATTAAAATCTATGTTTGAAACACAGTTCTCAACTCTCACAAGTCAAGATTTAAGAAAATGTTTGAGCAAATACTTTTAGGTGTAACTTTTCTACTTGTGATGTGTATATAATATATATATATATATATAAGAATAATAATAATAATATAAAACATAATATACGATATTAATTTTAGTAATTTAAATAACAAAATTACGAGGCTTAATCTAGCAAGTTTTAATGGTTGGACCACGACGAAGTCTTCGTCTTTCATCATCTACTTATACAGACTCCCTCACGTAAATTGAACATTTCTCTTATAATAAAGGTATAGGTAGAAAAAATTAAAGCTTATTTTAATTCTATTATTTCGCGAGTATCTAGAGATCATGCTGAGATGATCCAAGATTTAAATTTCAGTCAATTGCATCTGACATTTTGTTAAATTGCAGAAAAATACTAATATATTAATCTTATACGCTGGAACTTTCGTAATCGCATCGTAATCGCAACGTAAGCATTTAAGATAATACATCACGCAAATTGATACAAACAGCGTTATTGTTCTTATTTTATATAGTTCCAATATTGTTGCCTTGATCCTTTCCTACCTACTATATGATGTAGTTGCACATTGTTAACCATTTTTTTAATTAACTTGATAAGCATAAAAAACATCAATGCGTGAAGTGCCACATGACAATACTGGTAATTTTAAAAAGTGGCAAAACAGATAAATGACTTGGGTCGATAGTATTAATTGATGCTATCAATATGGAATGGAACAACACTAAAGTAAATTGTCTTAATTTTGGAAGAAAAATCACTAGAGTCATGAAAGAAGATGGTAAAAAACAAGCTACAAAACAAAATGACACCAATGTCATTTTTATTTTATTGACGGTGCTTAATCTGCTATGCCTTCGTGTATAATTTGTAATGTTGGTGATACTATAACTCGGTCGATCAGCAAGAGTTCTTGTGGACAAGCATAATGGAGAAAATCATGAAACTATCCGTGTAGACGATGTTAAAATTATTGTAACTAATTATAATGATCGGAGCAAAACTAAAATATAATTAATTTTGTTATTAAATTGACGTCTTTTTTATGATTCTTTTCAAACAAAAACCTTTTTTTTCAGTAATTATATAGTTGTCATTAAGCATAATAGATTTACAATGCTACTTTTTAGCATTTTGAAAAATGTTTTTTTAAACGTAAAGGTTATGGTTAATATGATGTATTCTGACTTTTTTTTTTGTTTCCTTTTTGAACAAGAGATATAGTTTATGAATTTGCTTTCAATCTTTGATGAGAAACGGTACTTTTCCCCCATTTTTATTACTTGAACGGCTCTGAACTTACACAAGTCCATCATAAAGTAATTAGGCACGAAATTTTCTAAGAAACAAATGTACTATTTGTTGCATTTCATCTTGTAAAACTATTTGTATCTGAACCGCTATATATAAAAGCAGACTTATCAATATCTCAACCAAAAATATTATGATCTTTAGGATATCGTCTTTATAATTCTTTTTTGTTTCATATTTTATTAAAGGAACAACTTTCTTTTCTTATAAGGGATTATAATTTACTTATTTTACGAAACTCCATTTTATGAGGGGAAGAACCCTTTAAAATTAAATATGATCGATCATCATTCTAATATCTCATAATATATTCATTCTATAACTTCATTGCTAAGTTAACTATCAAAATGTTTTTTGTAGATAAACACTACATATATAACTAAAAGAGAGTTATTACTCTCTTTATTGCCAAAGAAATAAAATAAAATTGGTTAGTACACATCTATTGGAGTCTATATATTTAGAGAGATAAGAAAATAGAAAGATCAAGAAAAATAATAAATATAATAAATGATATATGATAGAGAAATATGAAAGATATTAAATAAATATTGACATTGTTTAAGTGTTTAAAAATTAAAATTATTTTAAAATCACAAAACACGTTAGTATTTGAAACCACGTTGCTCATTAATCAACACCGATTTCTGCTGCGTATAAAATTTGCAAACTGCAGTTAATTAATATTCTCTACTCGATCCAAGTTCAAGGGATATGTTTAATTAGTAAAGCTAGCGTAACGTTAAAAGATAATAATTAAAAATTAATAAGCTAGTTGATTGAACTAAAATATTTAAAAAATCAACTGTTAAACTAGTTGATAAATAGAAAATAACATAATTAATTGCAAAACTTAGAACATAAAATTTGGTAATGACATATTTTAAATAATTATAAATAATATTATTAAATAAAATATAATAACATATTTTAATTTGATTCTCATTTATAAATATATTATTAAATTAAATGAAATAAAAAATATATTATTATTTCTATAATTTTATAGAATTTAATAATTTTCTTAAATTCGTTTTAAGAGATTGGTGATCTATTACTTTTGAAAGTATAATGAACATATATATGATGTGGTACTTCTTTAAATTTTGTATTTTTTGTTTGTTTTTTTCCTTTTCAATATTTAATAATCTTTATTTCTTTAAAATCAACAAATTTTATTTTTGGTTTTTTTATAAATACAATTTTAAATACATTTCTATGAAAATAAATATTTTTTACATAATTTTGAATTTTTAACAACCAAATATTTTGAGTTTAGATAAAGAAGGATTATGAAAAAATATTTAAAAAATGAAAATAATAATTTATGCTAAAAGCTAAAAAAACTTAAACATTAATTAGAGTGGCATTGTAAATAATGTTAACAAATTATCGATTATAATTATTTTTTAGTAAAATAACTTTTCAGTTAATTAATTAAAAAGTATTACGAACATACTCTAAAATTGCTTGATTTGAAAAAAAATATGAACTATGGATCTTAATTAACTAGACAGAGGATACTCAAGAGGAGTTCATTTTCATAAGTGTTCTAAAAGAACAACCTATTTTGTTGTATAAAATTAAATATTTATAATATGCTAAGGAAACAAGCACGCTTGCCAACATGAACTGAAAAATTAATAACTAGCTGCGGAACCAGAATACTTATCAATAAACCAATTTCCATTTATACAAATGATAAAAGAAATGGCTATTCTTAATAAAGTTTCGAAATCGATTTTTAAGAATATAATAGAAAAATATTTTTAAATAAGTCTATTTAACTCAACTCAAAGTAATCTCTATTGAAATGTGTAATTTCAGGTGAACCCTAGACCATTGTAGATGAATCTTATACAATACTCCGAATGATCATAGCAATCTTGATTCAACCGGGTGTTTATTTAAAATAAACAAAGGTTATTTAATTTGCCTAATTTAAATATACCATAAATCTAATCTCCGATCATGGTATTGTATGTCCAATCTCTTCTATTTTGGATCTATCAAATTTCTTGTATCTCGAATTGTGGTATGCTCTCATATATTGAACTATTATATATATATCACATGTTAAACTCAGTCTAAACTAAGACTCGTCTCTAGTATTATCTCGTGACTAACCAATTAATTGATTTAATTAGGTAGTCTATATTAACGCATTACGGTCTGAGCTGATCTCCATGCTTACATGATATATCATAGGAATGAGAGTTACCTGCTCAAAATATATTCACACTTATAATTCGAAGCGATTAGAAATTTCCAAAATATACAATCTACTTATACTATTATTTTGCCAAAATCTTCTCAAGTATCAAAGTATTTTTTACAAAAATATTTTCATCAGTGAAATCTATTATGAACTTCCATCTCAAAATGGTGCAACCACAGTCCGAAGTACCATAATTAACAAAACAATATGATTTAAGGATCGAAGACCAAAACAAATTAATACAAACTGATTTGTGTGTATGTATTGACACTTTCAAATTCAATGGCCAGCAGACAACAAATATAGCAAGTTATTCGATGCTGTATATCATGGATAGTTATATAATAATTAAACATCTTCATCTTTTTCACTAGCTATACAAGTCAGTTTATTTATTTATTTATTTTAAATGACTATTTCCAACCTAGTACTCGGTACAAAAATATAAATAAATAAATAAGGAATGATTCCAAGTGTGTTATTAAAATATTTATTCGCTAATTCTTACAATTGAGTCAACAAGAGAAGTAGACTCTCTCCGACTATGTTATTAAATTATGTGCGTTCACTAATTATACACAACTCATCAGTTAGTGAAACAAATAGTCTGTTTAGATATAGGTAAAATTAGTAACTAGATAGGCTTCCTAATTTTACTTTTTTTAGTGTGATTTAATATCAATATTTTTTTTATTTTTAATTTAGTCTAATTTTTCAATTGTGATAATTTTTTCAAATTATCATAATTGACAAAGACGATCAAATATTTTATTAATTAATGGTGATTATAACGATACTTTTGGTTTGTATTTATTTAATTGGAATTGTCATACTAACATGACTCGGTCTTGCAATTATTTAAGTAGGGTTTTACTTATTAGAAATTAGACTGGTTAAGAGTTTAAGTGGTTCGAGTTTTGAATATATATTACTTGTGAAAAGGATTTACTTGTTTGTGTTATAGTTGAAAATTAACTTTATTCCAAAAGGATGCAAAAATACTGCAAGGAGATATAAAAAAGGAACTCAGATAAACAACAACTTGATTACTCCTCGTCTTCTCATTAATTGTGTTGAGAAATGTTATTTATACGTTAAACCAAAGAGCAAACTCTCTCTCTCTCTCTCTCTCTCTCTCTCTATATATATATATATATATATATATATATATATATATATATATTCATATAACTGTTTAAAATTTGCACGTCAATTTCGAAATGATTTTTCATCCAGTTTTTGTATCCATGCACAAACAAATATATTCCCATGACTACGTAAACAACTTAATACGATTCTTAAAAGGATTGAAACTATTTGTTTCTATTTGCCATCCCATTTCCTGTTCTTTTAATTAAAAATGATGTATTTTTAAGTTAGGAGACATTTCACAACCAAAATCTTTCAATAAAACAAGTTTACAAGACATATTTTTCACTTACAAATCATCGCTCCACATATCCAATAGCCACACGTACGTCAATCCCCACTAATATTTGCGGTTACAAATATATGCATGTAAACGCAATAAAGGAAAGCATGCGGAAGAAAGACAGATGGAAGAAAGGTTGTTGAGTTTCGTGCACGGATCTATATTTTTCAGAGTAATATCACAACCCTGGAAATAAATCATGTAATCATTTTACAGTTTTTGGTATAAACATTATATTAAATAGACATCTCATGATTTTTAGTATCCACATTAAATAGCTCTTCTGTATAAGGAATAATTTATTAATCATTATTCTTTCTTAGGAAATTAAAGATAAAAAAGATTAAATATATAATATTTAATGTTAATAATATATTAAATATTATATTTTTTACGAAAAAAAATAGTAACAAAAATGCCGTTAGAAATAGGAAGGGAGAAAGGTAGCCACTGCTGGCTTTCACTTTATCAATATAAAATTCAACCACCATGGATCAGTTTTGTCTTGGTCCATGGGATTAATAAAATAAAATATTTTACTTTTATTTATAAAAAAATAGGTGGTGTTCTATTTGGTGGACGATTTAAAAGGAGAGGAAGGCCTTGGGGTTACCCGAGGAGTTGTGCTTGCGTATGAGGTAGGGGACCTTCTCTCCATACGTGATTTATCTTCAACCCCAACCTCCGCTTCAAGTTGAGTTAATTTGTTGTACGGTGTGTGTGATATATAGGCGAAGAGTGTTCACAAATAAAGATGGGAAGAGCACCTTGTTGCGCTAAAGTTGGGTTGCATAGAGGTCCATGGACTCCTCGAGAAGATGCATTGCTCACCAAGTATATTCAAGCTCATGGTGAAGGCCAGTGGAGATCATTACCAAAAAGAGCTGGTAATTATCCACCGGCTTCCTGATTTTTTCCTCTCATAATCTTTTTCTTTTTTAAGTTTTTCCCTTCTAAATCACTCGTACGTATTCTTCTGTTATTGATCACGCTTCCCGAAAATATCTATTAATTACAAAGAGACACTTTTAGGTGTTTTTTATACTAATTTAAAAAACATTTTTCCTTCGTACATAACTTCTTGATATTTCCTTTTTCTTTTTCTCTCCAATTATTACTATTATTATGTCTTTGTGTAAATTCCATCTTTCTTCTTTGTTATATATTACACCGTTATATTTGATATTAATTTTCATCTTTTTATACTTTAATCCCATCTCTTTTCTTCATTATTAATCATTTTTGTTACTATATATAACGTTAAAATTACATTTAATTCAAGTTGTCTCCCACCTTCAATCAATCTGAGTTAAGTCAACTTGAGCTTGTTATTCTCCCAAGTTCATGGTATTAATTATGGTTGATGCTTGATGCAGGGCTTCTTAGATGCGGAAAAAGTTGCAGACTAAGATGGATGAACTATCTGAGACCAGACATAAAGAGAGGAAACATAACCCCCGAAGAAGATGACCTTATTATCAGAATGCATTCACTTCTAGGAAATAGATGGTCCCTCATCGCTGGAAGATTACCAGGACGAACAGATAATGAGATAAAGAACTACTGGAATACCCATCTCTGTAAAAAGCTGAAAAATCAAGGAACAGATCCAAACACGGACAAAAAAAAGGGGAAGAAGAAGAACAAGCCCAAGAGCGAGAGCGAGAAGAACAAAGGCGCAAAAGCAGAGTCAGAAAAGACCTTAATTTATCTACCAAAACCTATAAGAGTTACTGCTTTCCCATCTATACTCACAACGGACAGCACCTTCACCTTGGATTCAAATTCAGGTAGTGCATCAACAAACCAAGAGAAAGAGCAAAGCCCAGAAGCAAAAGAGGTGAACACGGTTTGGAAGGTAGGTAATGACGGAGACAGTGGGAGGTTAGTATTCTTTGATGAAGAGCATGACATAGTCAACAGTTCTGACGTGGAATGCCACTCTGATTATGTTCACACGGATCATGGTACGCTAGAGAAGCTCTATGAAGAGTATTTGCAACTCTTGAAGGCTGAAGAGAACACGCATGAATTAGATTCTTTTGCTCAATCTTTGTTGGCGTAAATGTACAATATTGGTAAAAATTATTGGAACAATTATGGTAGCATGTGAATAGGGATCTCAATCGTTTTAGTATTTTAGAAAATTAAATAAATTTCTGCCATGGAGAAATGTTTGAAGCTTAGTTTCTCACGTGCTGACCTTCTAGTCACCTTGTCATTAGAATTTTGAGATACACACTACGACAACGCATTTTACACCATATTTTTTTTTTCTTAATATAAATTTTGCACTATTTTTTTTTATACGCGTCTACCTGCTCGTAAAAAAAGTTATTGTTGTTAATATTTATGTAATTCGAAATTAACTTGACTAAAGCATTAAGTTTAACTTTAATAATTGAGACATTTGTGGGATTGAAAAAACTAATATAAGGAGAAACAGTCTTAAGCTTATTTGGATTGAAAAAAAAAATATTTTGATTCTTTTTCATAAATAATCACAAAAGTATTATTTTTCTTTTACTCTATTTCTTTTATTTAATGATTTGTATAAGGAGAACAAAAATATACAGCCTTCAATTATATATGAAAAAAATTCAAATCAAACCATTTTCAATTTTTTTATATCAACAATATGATTAATATATTAAATGTTAATACAATACATTATCTTTGAGACTATTAAAGTCTATACTAACTTTTAAAAAGTCTATATTAATAATCTAATTTTTATTAAATAAAGACTATTCAAAGTATATTTGATTTTTATTATTAAAAATAAATGATAATTTATTTTTAATTTAGTTTAAAAATAATATTTTCAATGGAATTTAATATTATTGTGTGATTTATGTGGTGAATCTTACCTAGTGTTACAATAAATGATAAGTTTTACAGTGATAAAAGTCAGAATTATTATAATTAATGGAGAATAAACGGGTGGTCCTTATCGTGGTTAAGTTATTTAATAGCAATTATTATTAAATCTTGACATATTTTGAAGCTCTGACCGTATGGTGATAAATTTCTTAGATTCATTTCCTTCAAAAAGAAGAGTTCCTTTAAAAGAAGAAAGCATATTACTTGATAAGAAAATCAATAAAAAAAATTAATTATTGTAAACTTTTTTTGTACTTTTTATTACATTCAACCGTTTATTTTTAGTCAGGTTACAATTCTTAAATTCAAAAATTTCTGATTATTTACTTTTTAGCTATATAGATAATCAAAGCAACTCCCAGATTATATATATACACAGTGATATTAAATTATTGAGATTTGTTATTACAAACCAAGGTCATAAAATGTCATGGTGTTCTGAGACACAATACCAATCGTGAATTATGGTTATTCGGCCGTTCCAATACAGGTAACAGATTTATATGCGAGGGTAGGCTCAAACAATTTGCGATTATTGAATTTTTAAAATGTTGGTTTAAATTGGGTCTTACATTATGTTTTGTGAGTCTTATACTATAAATTTTTATTATTGAAAAAGATAAAGAAATTTATTATTTTATAAATTAAGTTTATTTGTCCGCAAAACTGAATTTAAGGGCAGCCTAAACAGAGTGTAACCAGCTAATCAATCTTATATTCAATGGAGAGATCCTCATTTGAAATATTGGAATCAGTTATTTTATATTAAAGGGTTTTTTTTTTCCCTCATATCAGTATGCTTGCATGTTTTTAAAGAAATCGGGGGAAAAAAAAGGCAATTAAATGCAAGTTGGGCAACTCCCTCAAAAAAAAAAAAGAAAAAAGAAGACTGCAAAGTTGTGCAGCAATAGAGAGACAACCTACCATTAAAAAAAAATAAGAGTACTGAAATGGGTCAATCGACCCGAACAAATTGACAAAATAAGTGGCATAAAAGTCAATATAATTAAGAAAAATCTTTTGATACCAAAATTGACCAATGGATTGATTCATTGGATCATCAGGTATCCTTGTACCCGCTTACAATCCCATCGTGTCTCATGTAAGAAAATTTTTAGAAATATCGACGCAAGCCTCAATTTTAAATTTGTTAAATATCAGTACCACCAAATATCTTTTCTCTATCATTAATTGTTATTATTAACAAAATATCTATCCTTTTAAATATTAATAACATATTAAAAATATTAATACAAATAAAAAAATAAAACATCATATACTTATAATTTAAGGATATTAAATAATTATTTTTATTTTTTTAAAGATTAAAATGCCTCTTGCTATTTTAGAAACATGGAACATTAGTTTTCTACTTAATATGTACTCAATATTAATACCACCTTAATTAATAAAAAATTAATTTTTTTAAAATTACAAATACTTTTTGTTGAAAGTAAATATCTTCTATTTGAGTAGGACTTCAGTAAATAACAAAATTCTCACTTCAAATATTTAATATAATTACATTGAACCATAAATTAAATTAAAATAACTTCTTGTTGATTTATTCACGTTTAATAATGATAAAAAGATGAAATTAAAATTAAATAATTAGATAAATGATTAAAATTAAACAAGACACATGTTTGTTTCAAGATTAAATTTTAATTAACTTATTTTATTCAATAATTTCTGATAAATAATAAATTTTATTATAGACAAATAATTAGAATATCAAAATATTAATGTTGATTTTACTGTGATTTTATTAACATCAATTTTAAAATTTATTTTTAAATATTTAAAACTAATAAATTTTATTAAAATAAATGTTTACTATATTTTTATATTTTTTATAAACAAATATTCAATTATTAAAATACTTAATGTTAACTTTTAAAGCAATAAAATGTTATTCTTCAAATTGACATCCTGAAAACAAACAACAACAAATGAAATAACAGATAAATGAATACGAAAAGTTGAGAGCACGATGCTATAAAATATAGGCAAGCTCCAACAAACGTGTAATTAAAATAAGTTCGTGTGAGAATCTTTTGCTCTCTCTCATGCGGCCATGTATTAGAAAATTCGAAATTATGTTATATAAGTCAACCAATTCTTGCGTGAGGTTAAATTTTAAATACAAAATTAATTAAAAAAACTAAAATAATATTCAAATTATTTAGGCACAATTTTTATTACGAAATAGAAGGATATTCCCACGCTCCCGCACGGATTGCTGCCAAATAAACGACAGAGAAAATAGGAATAGGAGATCGACTCTCATAAAAACCATTTGTTATTAAGAAAGTCTTCTTTTTTTAATACGAAATTGATTTCAACATTTATGCAAAAATTACTTATGGAGAAAATCTTGTTCAAATAAGATTGCGTGCCACAAAAATTTTTGTCTAAATATTATCTAACATTCATATTGAATATATTAATAATTAGAAAGTTTTTCATTTCCAGTACAGATATTATAATTTTTTAAAGTTAGAATATATCGTATAACTATTTTAAATTTAATATTTTTTATTTTAAAAAAAATATTCTATTATATTAAATAAGCCTAAATTAGAAAGGTGCGAATTTTATATTTTAAAATAAATTTTAAAAATAAATTTAGAATACGATTGAAATTAAAAATAATAATTAGCACTCTGTATAAGAAAAAATAATAATAATAAAAAATCATGTTTCTGAATCCACTCCGACCCGAAGCCCTTCAAATAGTAGAAAAAGGAATCTTTTATTATTCATACGGTTATTTTTAAATATGACAAAATTTGCCTTGGTTCAAGTACCATGTGACTTCGATTCTAAGTAGTTTCCTTTGGTATATTAGCAATTAAAATTCATTATATTAACAAATTTACAGATATGATCGCATCTAGTTCAAGAGGTGCATGTGTCCATGTGGTAAGTTGCAGTAGTTGTTATATTTGTAAAATGTCATATTTATAACTCTTCACTTCCGTTTCCTCCATATATGTTCAAGTAAAAATTTATAAATTGTACAAGTTATGCATTTTATTTTCTGAAATTTTAAACTTTTTTAGTCATTAACTTTATAAAACTGTTTTTAGCACAAAATACAGTAAAACAAAAGTAAAATAAAAGACTTAAAAAAATTAGAAACTAATAAACAAATTAATCTTTTCAGAACTATAGTGTATGATTCGTGCCATTTTAAATACTAATTCAAGAGAGTTGTTTTTTTATCCTACATCCTCTCCAGCTCTGATGTATTCTCAACTTAAGTTTATTATTTTCTTTGGCTTATTAATTAATCAATCAATTTATTGTTAATGAACTTTGTCACTTGGGATGGGAGGTCGTCAAGTTGGTAACCAGAATAGATAAATGTCAACTTCGTCAATATATATATATATACTTACTGTATTAATTGACTTTTTTTATTCCTTTTCTCTTGTTGACTTCACAACTTGTCTAGGAAATTAGGTGATACCTGTTGGAGGTAATTTTAAGTTGTTAATAATTGAGTGAAGTAATTTAATTATGTTAAAATATGTTTCTAGTTAAAAAAAATATTACAATTAAGTGTAAGATGAATTAATTAAATTTAGCAAAATTATACATTTATCTGTTTAACATAATTATATAATTTTAAATAATAATATGAGAAAACTTAAATCGTTATTTCTATTATGAATACATTAAGGTATTCTTTATCCAACAACCATTACCAAATAGAAAAAAAAAAAAAAAAAGGTTATATTAATTGAAGTGTTTTAATTCTTAGTATAATTTAGTAAAATATATTATTAGAAGAGACCCCTTGGGGTCTTCGTGTTAGACGATGGTGTCACGCTCTCTTTAATTAACTCGTCTTATTATAAGAGAACGAAATTTCCATTTAAAAAGTTACCCGCCATGATAGGTTGTTGACCAATTTTAATTCCAAAGCAACTCCTTTTCATTAGGATAATTAGTTGCATTATTATTATTATTATTATTATTTCAAAAGATCATTTTACCGTAACACTCCCCGCTGTGAATTCTCATTATGTCCTTCCAAAAACTTATAATGAGAGATATTTGCAACAAAATTTCATAATATTTGTAAATAAAATTTCTTTTATTTTATTTTCTTCGCACCTCTCAATTTATTTAACACTTTTCTTTCTTAAACTATAAGAATTACTGTAAATAGATTATGCAATTTTTAGCAATATCTATCAACGCTAATAAACCTTAAATTGTGGGCCGGTTCATACTTGATACTACTCTTTCTGATCTTAATCACAAAAAAAGTGTGAAGAATATATATATATATATATATATATATATATATATAAAGTTATTTTATTTATATATGTTATTAATTTTTTAATTTTATTTTATTATAAGATTTATTTTAAAGAGATAGTTACACATTCTTCATATTAAAAAAATATTTAACTATTTAATATTATAAATATTTTTAAAAATAAATATAAATTAATTTTTAATGTTTATATGATGGCAGATAATAAAAAAAGTATATGTAACATTATTTATAAAATTTGCAATGATTTTATCATTTTTAAACATTAATATTAGTGCTCAATTAACAATTGTCCAGAGGGAAAAAAAAATTAAAACACGTTGTAATAATGCATGTATTTTTATTTTTATTTTTTAACTATCAAAAAACATATTTATATTGCCTATTTAGCTGTTTTAATCACAAAAAATTACAATTCTTTTACAGGATATTAATTTAATTAAGACTATTTTTCTTAATCAAAATAACACAAGTTGTCATTATCATTTTTTAAATTTAAGGTATTTACTCAAATGTCAGCCCATCCTAATCACTTGAACTCTGCCATGCTACATCCAAACGCCACGTTCAAATTAATCTATTTCTCATATGCTGATATAACATTTATAACACGCAAAAGATAATTCTTTTTTATTAACGATGATTACTTAACCGAAAGCCGTTTTGTCTTGCTCTGGCTTCTTCAATCCATTTTCGGAACCGGCACCTGCGGGTTTCACAAGGGAGATTTGCATAAATAAAATTGGAATCAAATTACAGTGTTCACTTAATTGAGTAAATAAAAGATGAAAAATTTTAACTTGACTGAAGTTAAGTAATTAAAAATAAAAAAATTATTGAAAGAAAATATTTATTGTATTACAAATATAAAAATATACTTATTTTATTTTTAAAATAAAATTTATTATTATTAATTATTGTATCGATGAAAATTAACAATAAGAGACATGCAGAATATTACTTTTCAAACATATGTCATTTTTTAAATTTGAGAAACGAGAAAAGTGACAAAAGAAAAATGAACAAGTTAGTTTAATCCTAGTTAAATTCAAGTTAGAAAATCATTTTTTTGTTGTTGTGGCATCCCACAGTAATTATTAAGCGTGTATTTAGATTTTTTAAATAACTGGTTTTTCATATGTTATAAAATTAATCGTTTTTGAAATATGCACTGACAATGATTATTTAAAAACTCGTTATAAAAAACTATAAAGGAACTATATGGTTAAAATTTGCGTGTAGAGAGTAAAGTAAAAATATGGGAAACACAAATAAAAACGAAACTAGGACGTTAGCAAATAAATAATATACATTAATTCATCTTGTTTTGATCGAAATAGCTATGAGAAATATAGAGTAAACAAGAATGGAGCAGAATTAGAAAGTTTCGCTTATTTTCAAAAATGTAGAGAGAAAATTTATTTGATACAGTTTTATTAGAGAGTTCTTTCTTTCTTTCTTTTTTTTACTATTTTTCTTCCAAGTTTCTCTTATCATCCAACTGAGTGTCAGTCAACTCTTTCTTTTATAGTTTGTACTTTTGTTTCCGTCGTACCTACTACTGGATGACTATTTGCAACAAATAATTATTCATCCATCCGATTCATATATATATATATATATTACTAGCTTCCTTCGTTTCAAAAGTTTAATTGGTTATGTCATGCAAGCCAATTATCATTATTCTAACGATTAATTTTTAAATAATATTATTATTAAATAACTAAAATACATGATACATATAATTTTAAATTAACTATTATAAAAATTAGCAACTCTTAACAATACGTTAGTTTATGATTAAATGACAGATGCATTCTTATAACTTAAATGTATTCTTGTAAGATTAATTCCATTAATATTCATGAAAAATAGTATTAATTTTGCTTGAATTTTAAAATTATATTATTTCTTATTCTGTCTAATATTTTTACATATTTTCTGGGTTTGAAAAATTACGCGCACAAAATGTATGTTCAGATCAAACATGTAACGTCCTTTGAAATAATAAAATAAGGAAGGTTCCATTTAAGGGAGGGTAAGTGCAAGTTTTCACCCAAAGAAAGTGCAGCCGTAATTAATGCTAACCTTAAAGGAGATTATTATAACTATTTTTATTTAAATATTATCTTAAGATCAATGTTTATTTATGCCAAATAAAAAAATTATTTTTAAATTTTTAATACTAATTGATTTAAATATGATGTTATAAATTAATTAATTGAAATTAATATCATTAAAAAATTATATAAATAAATATGTAATATAAACTTGCAGACCGATCTAATTAATCTTTAGCCCACACAAAATCAACTTAGATAATAATTCATTAAATTCAGTGGTGGAAATTTCGGATTAGAATAATCAGTTTAGTGTCTGGTCACCCACTTGTTCAAACGGGGTTGTTAATCTAAAACCATAGACTGTCCAAGTTATATGTTCGGATCGGACATATTAGAAAATTAACAGGGCATAAAATCAATGAAGAACCAGTCAAGTTGTTTGACTGGTTAAAATTTAAAATTAGTGATAACAAAATTATTAAAAATCATTTATAAATTACTATTATTTAATTCTGTATTATTGATTTTTATCAAGTAAAACCTATAGGATGATTCTTTTATATTAATTAAAATTTATTTCTTAAAATTTTATGTATATTTATTAAAATATATAATTAAACGACTATTATCTGTCAAATGATTAATTTACTTTTTAAAACTCTGATTTAACCAAGTTGTATTTAGCTCCATCTAATTCCCGTACAGTAACGTTTAAACTTTGTTAAATATTTTTTTATAATTTTGTCATATTACAATTGCAGCTTAATTAGAAACTAAATTAATATGAAGCGAAAAATAGAACCAGTGGTGAAATAAGTATACTATTAATTCCTTTGATATTTCAGTAAATTTTGACTTATTAAGCTTTCTATTATTTTCGTATCTTTCATTATATTTTTTTGACCCGTAAAAGTTTGACCTTACTTCTTTCATTATATTTTTTTGACTTACTAAAGTTATATGAAAACTTGTAAAAGTCAGCTTCCATGTAGAAAATATTCCCCGCATTACGTAAAGGTTTTGCTAATACGTTTGACTTATTAGTGACACATGAAAAGGTCATGTATATTTACTATATAAAAAAACTGCAACTAATATGAAAGTAATGAATTTATACCATACAAGCACTTCATTTGCTTAATTTATTTTTTAAGAATGATACGTCGAAATGCATTTTATGTATTTCTAATTTTGTTAAAACATATAGATGAATGATAAAATCTACCTTTACAATAACCATAACTTATTTATTACCATTCATTTAGTAAATTGTTTATGTCTATTTTTATAAGTTTTTACTGAATTTGAACACCTGTCTTAATTTTGGGATGAAAAAAACAAAAAACATCCATGATCTTAAATTTGGATGATTTTAAAATTTTATATGAAAGAAAGTCATATATACAGTGCATATAAGTTTGAAAAAATGTTTAGATAAAAATGAGAATTATGGGTCACTATTCCTTAATTATTTTATAGAGAGATAACAATTTGTAATAAATATCAAACTTACATTTTTAATATAATCCAATTTTACCAAAAAAAGAAGAAGATAAAAGATATTTTTTATGTATGATAAAAATATTAGATCTTATTAACTAGATTTTTTTAACTAAGAAATCAATCAATAAATTTTTTCATTAGAAATTATAATGAGATACATTAAAAATAGTGGTGATAATACATTGATAATATTTTTTTAACAGTTTTTTTTCATTCTTGACAATGCAATCTCTTGTTTCTTGTATCTAGTTCTGCTAAGCATGGTATATAAAATTGTATTTCTATTATTGAACAAAAATAATTGTGCAGGATTTGTTCCTAATTCTGATGACACGGCATTATACAATGAGTTACAGAGCTTCCTTAGTACCTATTTTTATTTTAACAAGTTTTACAATGCAACCTTACTCTACTCCCACTAATTTTATGACACAGTTTTAGTTTCTTTTTCTTTTTCATTAAAAATTTCCCAATCGTGTAAAGTATGGATTTTTATTTTCCAATTATTAATAGCATTCAATATTTTAAAAAATGATTTCGTAATTTTGAAGCACTTAATCATAGTTAACGACGCAATTTTGCTATGCTTTAATGTACTCACAGCATCTAGCATTAGAATTGATAATATTTTTTATATACTAAGAAATATTATAATTATGCAGAAGATGAACTCTAATTTCACACTAATTTCACAGTACAGCAACTCAAAATTGCTTTCCACAGTTTCCAACTTTCCATCGTATATTGACAAGCTGAAAAAAAAAAAAAAAAACTTGTTATCCTTTCTCCCATGCCTTCACCATTTTTTAACCAACAAATTCCACCATTGCTTGCCATTTTTGGTGAAGAAGCGTGGGGATATATCAGTAGTTAATAGTCATATCGTACTTCAGTGGTCCACATGACCCATTTCTTAAAGTCCAGAGTGCTCAAATTTCTGAGTTCAGGCCCGTCCAATAATATAGACCGTTACACACCCTCCCTTATCGGCCCAATTAAGGCAAACTAAATCTCCACTCGTGACCTAGCATATTTAAACATCTATAGTAGAAAATTAGACGGCAGTTATTGTTCCACAATAACTGTTAATTTAATTGATAAAAATTTATAATAATGATTTATAACCATTTCATAATGTATAAGATTGATGGAAAAAATTTAATTATTATTTAAAGAATATAAACATTTTCTTTGATCATATTAAAAATTAAAGATAAAAATAATATTTTAATTTGATAAAAAAATTATGATATGTATACAAAACTAAAAAAAATATTTAATACATGATAAGTGAAAGATGTACAGAGACTATTCTAATTAAAAAAATAAAAGATAAAATTACAATAAGTGATGAATATAAAATACTAATAATAAGTGGAGTTACAATATTTTAAGTAAATATAATAAATAAAATTGTGTTTAAGCAACAAGTAATTATTAAATTTAAATTTAAATTCGTTTAGTTAATTAACTAAACAAGTTTTATTAAGCTTTTGACGTGTGAGCTTGAATAATTTACATTAACTAAATTATATCTTTATTTTAATAACATATTGAATATTTAAATTAATTTAAAAGAATAAAAATTAAGAAAATAAATACTCAATGCCAAAAAAAAAGGCATATGCTATAATGAAAAAGAAAACAATTTTAAAAAATTGAAGACTGAAATTTAATATGTATAAGAATACACTAATTAACTTAAATTTATATATAAGTTAATAAACTTCAACTTGTAAAAAAGGTAAAAGATTAATAATAATAATGATAATAATAATAATAATAATAATAATAATAAATTATTTAAGTAAACTAATCGATCGGCTGGATTTTAAAAAATTAAATAACTTAAAATTTGTAAACTGTATAAACTTTTAAAAATATCTTATCCATATTTATTTGACAAATCTTTGACAAGTGACTTTATTTATTTCCATCCCCACTTTCAATAATGCGAAAGGTATATCATATATACCGTTAAAAATCGCAAACAGAAATTGAATATAAGACTCTTTAGTGACACAATTCACAATTACTAGATCTGTATATTCCAAATTTTCCTCTTTCTCCTTTCTTTGAATATTTTGTTTTGCACTTTTTTCTTCTCGGTGGTGCCATTAACATCTTAACAATTGACATCAGATACTGAGTCGGAATACCGTAGTCTCTGATACATATCCATTTGTCATAATTTGATATTTTGTGTGGATTTTTTTCTAGCATTTGCTTTAAAGTTATTAAGCCGTCAACCAACGTGACTTGTTGATATTTGGGTTTTGCTTTGTAAAGAAATTTATTCATTTTTAAAGTTTAACTGATTTTTAATATTGATTTATATATAATTTTAATTTTAAAAAATGTTAATTAAATTTTTTATACATTTTAAACAAAAATATTTATTATCATTTTGTGATGTCAATATTATGTCAGCGAGTGAAGATAATAACTAGACATATTTAAATACAGATCATGTTATACTTCTTTGTAATCGGCAAGAGAGGCTATTTAAAAGTTTTAAAATTTATGAAAATTACAGTTAACAAGAATATTTCTTAGAGACTAGAATTAAATTTAATCATATTTATAGAAATTAAAAATATCTTATAATAATTTATATGTTTTTTTAATATAATATGAAAATTCACAGCTAAAATTCTCCGCAAGAGAAAATTAGCACATTTTATGGTGTAGGAGAAACCAACTTGATCGTGAATCTGCCTCCCTTGAGGCCATCCTTCTGGACTCTAATGCTGAGGCCATATTCCATCTCTGCACGGGTTTCAAATATAACTGAATTATTTGATTCAAGATTAATGTGTTTCTTTGTACAGAAGATTTATAGCATTATTCTTTTTTTATACATCAGCAAACTAATTTATAATAAAAATTGTGTATATTTTGTAACAATTTAATGAAAAATCATTCATTTCATAATATCTTAGATGGTATTAGAAGAAGAATAATCTTTTTGTCATGACAACTGAAGCTTCCTCCACCACACCACCTCTGCTATCCATTCCACTCTTCTGGATTCAGTGAGTCCATACTACATTCACTCATTTGATGGCATTGAGAGGAAACTGGTAGACAATGTGCTAACTGGCCTTGAGAATTACAATTCATGGGCCCTTACCATGACTGTAGCCCGCAAAGGACAGTGCAAATTTGATTCTGTTGATCTTGCAGTCTTCCCATACTTGCTAGAGAGCATCTTATAGCCCTAAGTGTCACCACTGTGTGGTCTGATCTCAAAGCTCGTTTTTCCACTGCTAATGGTTGTCACATCTATGAGCTTGAACGCCATATTGCAACCTTACATAAACAAAATCACTTCATTGCCACCTATTACAACAAGCTTCGTAACTATTAGGATGAGTTAAAGCTCTTTGACTCTCTGCCAACATGCTCATGTGCTGCGAAAGACAAATACATTGTCCAACTTGAACAATGTCGACTTATGCAGTTTCTAATTGGTCTGCGAGACACTTTTGTTCAACCAAGGAGTCAATTATCACTCACTGCAAATCTTCCCCCTGTATCTCATGCACCATCATATGTCACTCTACTTCTGGTCACTGTACCTTCCTTGGCCCTAGTCTTTTTTTATGGCGAACAAAGAAACAATCTATTATCTCTCACTCATAAGTCGAAGTCAAATAACGTGCCATGGCTAATACTATCAATGAAATCACTTAACTTCAGCTCCTTCTCACTTAATTAAGAATCCGCATCGCTACACATTGTCAATAATTCAATATTTCATGAACGCATCAAACTTATAGAGATTTATTATCACTTTGTCCAAGATAAAATTCAAGAAAGAAACATTTGCATCATATTTATTTCATCTCATCACTAACTAGATGATATCTTCACTAAAAACCTCTTTTTGTAACCATTTGACACCTCACTTTCAAGCTCATGCATAGTCTTAAGCTTAGGGAGGAATCTAATTGAATCATTTATTTATCTTTCATATATCATATATTTCTTATACACATGGTAATTGTTATTGTATCCCTATAATTAAAGAGTATTATATACTCTTTCTAAATTAAGGAGTGTAATTTATTTAATATTTAAAAATTAAAAAATATTTATGGCTCTTTCAAATAAATCACTTACTCTATAATGAAAAAGAGCACAGAATACTCCTAATTTTAGAGAGTACCATAAAACTTATTTATACACGTTTACAGAAACTCTCATCACTTAACTTATGTTGTTTCTTTAGATAAAAATTTATAGTATTATTCTTTCCTATAAATCAATAACTAATTTGTATAAAAAGCTGTATATATTTACAATAATATAATGGAAAATCATCCCTTTCACAGTATCTTAGAGTAAGGGCGGAGTTTCTTTTCTCTTCGGACTCCCCCGACCCCAAAAAATGTCAAATATATCAAAATATGTTTTACAATCAAATTAATATATTTATAGCTTCTGATTCTAATTGTATGCATACTTTTTCTTTTTTCCTAATATGAGTATAATATATTAATCAGAAGTTCACAAATCACAACTCATGGTAAAAATTAAAGTTTCCATTCTCAGTCACCTACAAATAGCGAAAAGGAGTCACAGAAGATAAGACGTCTATATGCGTAACATCTTAAATTGATCGAACAAGACTGGCACCTAGCTAGCTTGCGAGCACCGACAGCAAAAATTTAATTAATTCTACTTTATTTGGGAGATTTTCTTTCATATTTTGCAGTTGCGGTCCACTGCAGTCAAATCTTGGCTGTGATCACATGCTCATAACAATGGGATATATAAACACGTAAGATAGGTGAAATAAAGCGCAATCAGTCAAGCTAAGCTAGCTAACATTTTTGTTTTTTCTTTTCAGTTTTCAATAAAAGAAGCCCCAGAAAGGAACATTAAAGAAATTAACATATTATATCGCGATGTGTTTAGACATTTTACACTTCCTACTTTGAATTCTCTGAAGTTTATTTGACGGTGTATACGTCCAAAAATTCAGCAGATTAAGTACGCTATGTAATAATATTTATATATAGCCATGCATATTAAAATTAAATTATATATATACATACGCACACAATTTAGTAACTTGTTTATGTATAGGAGATAATATATATAGAATTCTTATGCATGTACTCCCTTCATTTCCTTTTATTTGACATTTTAATAATTATGTTTTATTTCATTTTCATTATTATTTTATAATATTAATGAGTTAAATATATTATTTTAATTTCACTCTTAATAATTAATTGATATATATTTTTAATATAAGTGTTTCATATAGAAGATAATACATATCTATATTTGATTAATAATTTTCATAAAATTAAACATTAATTTTATTTCTTACTTAATTCTTATATCACAACCTTAAGCAATTAAAAAATAAGTGAAGGGAATACTGATTTTCATTTGAAAACAAGGAAAGAAATAAGAAAAGAGTAAAACAAAGTTCATTAATAAT
Organism: Abrus precatorius; assembly: GCF_003935025.1. Classification (NCBI taxonomy): domain Eukaryota; kingdom Viridiplantae; phylum Streptophyta; class Magnoliopsida; order Fabales; family Fabaceae; genus Abrus; species Abrus precatorius. Next base: position 7,617,023 of record NW_020874373.1, on the reverse strand, counting down.
TTAGCAAATGATACTTTAAAAATTGTAATTTTATAAATAAGACTTACTACATTTTAATACAAATTTTTTAAAAATTATATTTGTTTTAGCTCTCTTATAAAGTAAATAATTTATTTCTTAAAAAATAAAGTAAGCAAACAAGTATTCAAGTATTTGAATCTAAAAAGCTATAAATTATAGGGAAGTATGTAATTGAATCATAATCACTTGTTCTTTTTTTTTTTTTGTTAAAAGATGAATCACATACTTTTTTTTGTCAATATTCATTTTATTAAATGTTAAAGTGAAGTCATACGGCATTTATATATATATATATATAAAAACTAATTCATAATAAAGTGATTCTGCAGTGTTACAATATAAAATCAATTTAAAAATAATATCTATTGTGAGTGTCTATTGTAAGTGTCTCCCAAAATTATATATCACTGACTCCTAAACAAAAAATTGATTTTTGTTTTCTTCTTTTTTGTTGGCTTGTTTATGTATTGTCTCCTTCGAAGAGTAGTTGGTCTTGGATCTCGCCATGCATGTGGGAGTTGCATTGGCTGGACCAGTAACTGGTCCTATTCTCCAAATTGTCCAGTTATAGAAAGGGTTACCGTGTGTTAGGTCCACTGTCCCAACAATGAGACTGACATAACCTTCTCAAGTTATTAATTTATTTTTCGACCAAATAAAAAGTTATTGATCTATTTATTTTTTCAACAATAGCATCATCCAAAATCTGTCTTTAGTGGCCGCCTCTGCATCTTCCTTGCACTTAACCTTTGAAAAAGCTAGCACCAAAGCAAGAACTTTTTCTGCTTCTCCTATTATAACAAACTCTTCCATCTTCTCTCTCTCTCTCTGTCTCTCTCTCTCTCTCTCTCTCTATATATATATATATACGTGCTTCATTAATTATTCAGCCTAGACATTAAATTAGTTTGTATCTTTGAAAGATATGGGTTTCCATGCTGAGGCAAAGGCGAGGATACATCAACCTTGTGCAGCTTGCAGGATGCTGCGCAGAAGATGTGATAGTAAGTGCCTACTTGCTCCATATTTCCCAACTGATGAGATTGAGAAATTTGTTGGAGTGCATAGAGTGTTCGGTGCTAGCAACGTTATCAAAATGATTCAGGTGGGATACATAGCTCCGTACACGATTTATACCCTTAATTTTACAACACTGTTGCATTAATTATAATTTCCAAGTGGATATACATGCAATGCACCCATTTTGGCAGTACCCTAAGTTTTTTTATCTTACTTTAATCAAAATCCTCCAAATTAGTCTCTTTAGACGGCTTGTTTTTGTCCAATGTTTACTGTTTCATTTCCCTGAATATTATATATGATTGAATTGGTAAAATATGCTGTATGATACTTGTAAAATCGATCTGTTATAAAATCAAATATCATTTTTTCTTTAAAAGAGAGAAAAATTTAGGGAAAACGGTATAATCATAAATCTAACTTTTGCACACCAATGAACTGAGTATTCGTCGTTTCTTCTTAGACGTTTAAATTAACATGATGAAGGAGACAGATAGAAGAAGGTACGTTTAATATTCTAATACATATATGTTCTTATTGATCTAGATGGTGGAGGAAACAAAGAGAGAAGATGCGGTTAAATCCATGGTCTACGAGGCCACGGCAAGGCTTAGAGACCCAGTTTATGGCAGTGCTGGAGCTATTTATCAGTTACAAAAGATGATTCAAGAGTTGAAAGCACAGTTGGAATCGATAAACACTCGGGTATCAGAGCTGAGAGAACAAAAAGACCAGTTGTTGAGCATTAGTAACAACAACGCTCAGGGCCACCTTGACCCTTTGTCATTAGAATTTGATTGTTCCATGGTCTTAGATCCATTTGAATTTCCTGTAGAAGGTGACTGGGTATATAGCATTGATAATGTTAACACCTGCTAAAACACTGTTAAATGTTAGTTTAGGATAAATGCACTCGTGTGTATAATTTTCTTAACAAAAATGCTTTGTAAACTCCTAATATATTACTAAATGATCAGGAAGGAGGGTGCTTATGCATCCGTTGACAATTTTTCTTGAATTATGAAAGCAAATAAAAGTCTTATAGGTTATCTAGCCTGTAAATACAAATTGCCAGCATATGTTACTTAATGTGAAATAAACACAAGATAATGGATCCTGATCTTCTCATGCGTTTTTACTTTTTTATGTGACCTTATTATATGAAAAATTGTGTATATATTTCTTTATAACAATAACAGACAGATCTTATCTTATTTATAAATATTTATGAATAGATTAAATAGAGTTCACCACATAAAATTTTTCTATGAAAATATATTCCCTTATCTTCGTTCAATGAAAAATGTTACATCATTAGAGACAATTTCAAGTAATTAAAAGTAGTTATTTTATTTTTTATTAAAAAATATTTATTATATAAAAATATAGTACTATATTTTTAATAAAAAGTTACTATTTTTAAACACATAAAATTAACCTTAAATATTTATATTAACAAAAATATTGTTTAATTTAGCTACAATTTTGGGTTTATTGATTACAGTTTTAAATGTAGTTCCAACATTGTTTACTTTAATCTAAACTTTAAAAAAGTTTATTAAAAATACATAAGAAAATAAGTGAGAAAAATATACAATTATAACAGAATAAATTATAATTTATAATAAAATGTAATCCTGACAAAGTAGTTGTTGATCCGATTTTCAAGTTTCGAATATGCAGAGTCTATGCTGGAGGCGTTGATCTCACAACAAGACAACCTTGTCTAGAAAGAGTGTATGGTATTCTTTGATGAAGAAAAAGTTTAGATGAAGTCGATGGTATTCTGAGTCTTCTCAAGATTATACAGTTTCAGCCCTAATAACATAGAACTAAGAAATGAATGGAATAGCTCAACTGTTAAGGAAGATCCTATACGAATTGCTAAAGACAAAAATATTGGAATTTATAAACGCCTAATATTTTGTTCGCTATACCGACGCAGTTCATGGAAAATGGAGATATATCGGATTCTGGATTTCAATTTTCAAATATCTATCGACAAATGGTTGTAATACCAATGTGCCAATGTTATCTTTTTTTATACACATGCATGTATTTCAAACATAAGACTAGTACGCAGAGCAGGAAAAATAACACAAAAAACATTTTGGAATTCATACATTCAGGCAAAGTTTTTGTTGTTTGGTCTATTACATAAAATATAAATTTGGTACACCTAAAATTGTCTTACATGTAAATCTTTGCCATTAATTCAAAGTCCAGTGAAAACTGGGAGAAGCTAATTCTGAAACGAAAACCTTTGGCTTTACTGTACAAGTTAGAGAGAGCTAGATCGAGAGGACATTCCAAGGTTCTGGAAGCTAAAGAACAAGTCCTAAGCTTGCCATAAACAGCTCCCCTTGTTATGAAGAAAAGTTTGGGACAGAATTGGGAAAGGAAGCTAACGTTTGATTTTAGAAAATGTATTTTTTTATTGTTTTTTTTTAATTATAAAATTAATATTTTTGTTTATTTTTTAAATATTTATACTGAAACAGTGAAAATATGTTTTTTTTACTATTTTCGTCTAAATATTTGAAAAAAATAAAATAAATATTTTACATAAAATGCCTAGACATGAAAAGGGGTGTATTAAAATGTCCCATCAGTTAAGAATATAATCAAAATATTTTTAAAAAACTTACACAATTTTTTAACTTTTAAAAATTAGTTAAGCCTGTTTTTTTAATATCCTGTAGTAAATTAATGTAGGATTAGGATCAAGAGAAAATGTGCGAGACTACCTCATATAAGGTAGTGCACATAATGGAAGAAAAATTCTTGAAGTGAAACATTAGAGAAAATTAAAATGTTTTATTGACATAGAAGGTGTCTCGTTGAATTTAGGAAAGTATTTTCTTTATATGCGTATATGAAAAAAATAAAATAAAATAATTGTATCCAATATTATATTCGAAGTTTATTTTTAGATGTTAACTTTAACATAATAACTGGAAGTGGAAGAGAGCTCCCACCAAGACATTTGCATAAGAAACAATCTCTAGCTAGATGTTATGCACGAGTGTTAATTTTATCTCTGTTGATTCGAGGAACTGATATAGTTCGTTGGATAAAACCTTTAGCTTAAGTTGTTAAAGGCTGCTGTTAGAGACATATTTACATATCTAGGTGTCTGTATAACTTCATCCGAGACCAAAACTAAATGGTCCTAAACTTGGGAAAGTAAGATATCAAGCTATAAGAACATCTCAAACAAATGAACCCCATTGCTTCATTTGGATAGAATGCATGAATTCATTTTGATTTAGGTTCAACTTTTGACTTTTGTGAATAGAAAACCTAGTTTGTAGTGTAGAGTTCATTGAAGTTACGAACATCCTGAGCCTGCTAGTTTCTAAGAACAGTTAATTTTTATAAATTTATACACATGCCAAGAAACAGTAGTTCTTATTTATGCATCACTCAATAGATTAGCTGATTATTTAGCTTCCCTTGCTTTTCCTTTTGGTGAACAGTTCTGGATTGAAGATTTGCCACTAGGAATTTCATCAATCTTGCTGGAAGATTCATCAAACTGTCTTGTACTGATTAAAATTTTAGTAATGCATAATTCTTTTTTTCATTTATAAAATAAAGTTCCTATTCAGCTAATTATCCGTTAGATGGCATTTGTTGACATAACAATATTCATTTCTTATGAGCACGAGACACGGATGTGGGAAAAAATTACGAGGCACAATGACCCTTGACCATAAGACTGTATATGGGAGGGCCATTTTTGTTTCCAAGAACAAACATTTGTGCAAAATCAAAATTTATTCAAGTAAGGGTTCCTACTACACTTGAACGCTACCTGTATCTTATTGCCACATTACAGTAAGAGGATTTCATTCCAAAAATACTACAATATCATTTTCCAGAGATTTGCTGATTTGTTTCTCAATTAGAGGCGTATATATGCTTTAGCTACGAAATTCCATTCTTCTATTGAAATGTCAAGCTAATAAATTCACACTAATATCCTTGTTTAGGATAGTGCGGTGCACTGAAGACAAACTGAAAGGAAAATGATAATTTTATAACCACTAAATGAGTGTAAAAAGGATAAATAGAAGATATAAGGAAAATTTTGAGATAAAAAAAGAAAAATCAAATATAAAAATATAATAATAATTGTAACTGAAAATAGCCAGGTCCAGAGAGAAACAAGCCCTTAGAGAGTTTTATACACTTTTTTTTCCCCAAAATTTGGAGACCATTTTAACACTAATGTTTAACTAAGCCATTATTAGGCCTCACATTATTATTATTATTATTATTCCTTTATTTAAACAGTAAAACGCTCGTCGTTTTTTTATTTTTTTGAAAAAGTAATTACCTTATTTTTAAAGAAAGATAAACTTTTTTATAAATAGAACATTGGGTTAAGTGAAGTGACCTGCTCGAGTTGTGGGCCACAGACAAAGAGTGAGAGAGTGAAGCCGGATCTGTGGATTCACCTACCAACATCGAAATGGATCCTTCTCTTCTCTCTCGGCAACCCGAATGGAAAACCTTACGTGAATCACAATTATGCTCATATTCCATTTCTACTCAAGCTATTTCCTATTATTATGTCAACTATAAAACAAGGGCACGCACGTTGTTTTCTTATAAAGTTTGAATACACCCACCCAATGCAATGATTTTCTGAATGGTGAATCTTAATCTATTCCCAACAATATTTATTATTTTTCGATATTACGAGGTTATTAAACAACATCAATAAGCATTTTAAAATGCTAACACGTGAGTATTAAGTTATTAATTAGGCATATTAATATATTAAATGAAAGATACTTATTATATTAAAGAATTAGTCTTCTATATTAAAAAAGCGAAAAATATTTAATGTTTTGTTTTGTAAAATGATTAAAAACATTTAATAAAGAGTTTTAAAGGGTGATTATTTTACAAAATTAGTTCATTGACTATTTTAAAATCTCACTGACTCTGTATTTTCAATAAATTTTATGACGAGAGCACAAAAAGAAGCATTTATAGCTCTTATACCTAATTAATTCTTAGGACAAGCCAAACTGGGGGTTGGCATGACCTTGAGGATAAGAGGTTTTCTTATGTGCCCCTTGAACAAATGAAAAGAAAAAGGTGTCTCTCATTTGGAAGAAAGATAAAGAGTTCTTTCCTACTTATCTTTTTAGGGCCAGAAGGACAAGCTATCAGCCGTTGATTTGAGCTTCATTGCCCACGTGGTATTACTAGGACGCATCATGAAAAACTCTTGAGATTGAATTTTCCGTGGACCCCACCATTGCTAAGCACAGACCAACCATTTGACAAAGACTGATTAAGTAATAAAAGATGACGCCGAAACGGCGTCGTAGTGTCCAGTACTTCAGTTGTCGTGTCTATAACGGAGCGAGAAAAAAGCTGTTTGTGAAAACCGACCTTATAGAATAGAATGATAACGAAAACGAGAAAACAAGTGTCATCACCTTCTTCTCCATCCTCTGATTCTGTTGGATCTATCCACTCACCTTGGTTTGTTCACTCAATCTTTCTTTGTTTACTCCGTTTTGATCTCTAAATTTTCATAAGCAAAGGCTACTTAACATCTTTTGTCTCACTAGCATGATCGTTACATGTATGTTTGCGCTTCTTTGAATGATTTTCATGTTCTAGGTGGTGCAAAATTTGCCGAATTTTCCTTCTCTTTGTTGTAGTTGTTTCTGATTTCATTTGGGTGTTGACTGATTTATATGCTTGTTGTGAATATGGTTGGGTTTGACTATTTTGATCTGTTTTGTTAAATCTTGTAACTTGAAGTCTTGGAGAGGCACTGCCATGCAAGAGAGTTTTTAGTTTCCGTGTTATCTGTTCCCTTCCCCGTTGTATTTGGTATATGATTTCAATAGTGTATGTAGAAGCCCAAAATATGACTCTGTCACGGGTTTTGGGAAAATTGAGGTTGAGACCCCTTTTTTGGTATAGGGCACTTTTACATTGTCAATTCAAGTGGTGATCGCCATCATTTATGGATTTTCTAATCTTGTGCATCAGAAGTTCAGATTAACGCTTGAAGCGTGTCACAACTATAGTTTCTGGTAACTGGCATAAATATTTGACTTTTGCTATGGTATGCCCTAAGGCATAGATTAAAAGAATTATAAACAGAAAAGTATATAATTAAAAGTAATAAATCCTATTTTTTATTAATTAACACGTGCCCTAAGAGCTCATGATGACAAAGTCTTCAACATTTAGCCTATCTTTCCCTGAAGAAAGAGGAGTCAGAGAAATTTTCTTGCAAAAAAAGTCTTGTGCAGGATGCAACAATTCATTGTTCTTGCTGCTGCTTCTTCTTCTTAGACAACAACATCATTAAATTGTTGATTTCTGCAAGGCTATGCGAGGTTGAATATGATTGGGAAATGGAAATGTATGTGTATATGTCAAAGACTATATGTGAAAGGTGAAAGTATATTATCATGTCCAAATGCATTTCCGTTTTCCCCCTACTGAAACAAGCATAGCCTTAGTGACAACCAGATTTCATAAGCTACTAGCATGTTGCTAAAATGCCTTAAGTGTTTATTTGGACTTCTCAGGTCAGACTACTACTGATCTGCCCTGGTATGACTTTCATCTTTTCTGCGTTGTGCTAAAATTATTGTCTTTTTTGTTTATATTTCTTTTAATGGTGGATATTTGGAGTAGTAGAGCCAATCTTATGCATCCCAATGTTTTGTTTTTATTATATTTTTGGCTAGAAGTGCATTGGTGTCAACTAATTACAGGTATTTTCTTGATGCTTGTGTGTTTTTTACTTTGTCAGCTGTCCACATAATGCGTAATTCCCCTTAAATGGATTCAGAATTTTTAAACTACTGATATATTTATTTCACTCAGAAAGTATGAAGAAAGAATAGATAAGCGATGGCAGCAGCAGAAGCAAGGGCTTTGTGGCAGAGAGCTGCCAATCGTTGCTTTGTCCAAGAAGATGCAAAAAGAGCTCCCAAGTTGGCTTGTTGCCAATCTTCATGTGCAACATCTAAATTGGTTGATGCTGAACCTGCCAGTGTAGCTGATGAATCTGGTCATGCTGCAGTTAATCCCTCCCATGTTAACAGCAAATCATCATTTTCTAATCTATCACCTGACTCTAGGTGGTGGTTGCATTTACAACCTAATTATGGGTATCAAAAGGGTTTGACATATGAACAGTTAAACGCATTAGAGGAAGAGGTAGAAACTTTGATAGCTAGTGATGGTAGTAAGATTTCTCAAGAATTTCAGGAAATAATGGATGTGATGGAAAAACATGAGAGAATGGACTCTGATTGTGTTGGCTGCTCAGTGTCCTCCAAGAAAACAAATGATTTTTCCTTGGAATCAGATTATTCTTGGATTGAAGGTGATAGGGCCGAGCCATGGTGGAGGACTACAGATAGAGATGATTTAGCTTCCTTTGTTTCACAGAAATCACTCAACCATATTGAAAATTGTGATCTTCCCCCACCTCAAAAGAAGCATTTTAGGGGATACCCATGTGCTAGTAGTAATAATGACAAAATAATAAGGGCATCTAATGACTGGGAAGCCAAATCCAGAAGCTTTTCCGATTTGTCAGCTCATACACAGGGAAGTTTTGATTCAGGATTGATGCATAACAAGCAAGGCCCTTCTCCCAACGAAGGGCTTTTATATTTTGCTTCTGACAAATGTTCAAGGTATTTTTGCTGTTAAAGATTATTGCATTTGATCATTAAGTGGCTAAAATTTACTATAAAAATCTTTAGTTTACAAATTACTTTCAAATAAGTGACCTTATATAGATTTTGTGCTTTCTATTTGCGTAATATTTGTCTGGGCTTGGAACCTTGTTGCAGTAATACCCCAATATATGAGGATGTCAAAAAGTTTCAAAAATTTTTTGATGGAGACCCCAGCAAAGCTCAACTCATGGAAGCCTTGTGTCACTCTCAAACGCGGGCAAGGGAAGCAGAGGAAGCAGCAAAACAAGCTTATGCAGAGAAAGAGCATATTGTTACTCTCATTTTCAAACAGGCTTCACAACTTTTTGCCTATAAGCAGTGGTTACAACTGCTGCAGCTGGAGACTCTTTGCAGTCAGATTAAGAACAAGGATCAGCCAATCTCTACTCTCTTTCCAGTGGCCTTGCCATGGATATCCTATGATGGTAGAAACTCACGAAAGAGGAAGCAGAAAATATCCAATGTCAAACAAGAAAGGCATGGCAAGCCAAAATGTGATATTACAACATATGCTGTAGCATTTGCTTTAGGATTGAGTCTTGTTGGGGCTGGCATACTCTTAGGATGGACTGTGGGTTGGATGTTGCCTCGTACATAATTCTGTAAGATTTAGATCATAGTCCTGCTTGTCATAAAAGATTGATAAAGGGAAATGGTTTTCAGGGAAGGTGGCCCCATTTATTTTATTAGATGTGTATGTATTTTTGTAGATTTGTTTGTTAGTCCTTGTATTGTAAATTCTATGTTCTGTTATGTAATGAATCTGTTTTTCTCAATGAGATGATGTGCATAAATATTTTTCTTGTAGATGATGCGAAACAGCTATTTCTTTTAATATCTTCCAGATAGCAGGAGAAGAATATTCCAACTATAAACTGCCAAAAACTTTATTTCTCTGACTAATTACTTTAAAAAAATGTAGGGGGTGACCCTTTGTTGAGGAGCACAGCCTGTGAGATGGAACTCTTGTAGTGGTTGGGTTTGCTGTTATCCTGTATCGAATGGTAGAAGTTGTGTCCATATTTTATTTTATGCATTTATTCTTTGTTTATGTAGTGCATTGTACGAGTATTAACTTTGTTCTGACCAAGTCAAGTCAATAATGAACGGCAAAAACAGTTTTATTATTTTTAATTAATAAATAATTATGACTATTCTAAATATTTTTATCACACACTTGTACATTAACTTGTTCATATATGCTATATATTAAAAAAAATTATAATTAAGTAACTTTGGTTCTGTTGTCAACTTTATTCAATAAACATCTTTATTTCTTCTCAAAATCTTCACAAATCAATTTTATTAAATTCTTTTAAACAATAGTATGTTCAAAATTTGTTAAACAAAACATGAAGTTTTACTTAAAATCAGCGTAATTAAACTTTTTTTTCCTCGAAACTCCAACCTTATATCATATACAATGCTACAAATTTTATGAATTTTTTACTAAATTTATTATTTTTATTAAAATTATTTTACATAAAAAAATATATCATAAATTTATAAAATGAAGTTAATTAAAAAAAATTAGTTAAAACTAATAATGACAAAATTAAAATTACTTAATTTTAAAAGTTAAAATTATTTACTTTCTTTTGTTAGTTTAAAGAGATTTACTTGATTGAAGAAAAAGTTAAACCAAAATATCACCCACTTTACATTAAAGGAATAAAATATGCAATTTTAATTTATTTCTTTTACTAAATATTTCATGATTAATATTAAATCTTTGTCAAAAAAAATATTATAATTAAGACAGGAGAGCTGAGAGGAAAGAATGGCAGACAGTGGGCCTTCAAATCATCCAGCGGACCAATACAACTCAAGAAGGTGGGCTCAGTTTGGGTCAGCATTTCGGGCTATTTGCGTGACAGCCATTAACGGCCCACTAGTCCAATCCTCAGTCAGATGTAGCACGAGAGGGGAGAAGAGAGTGAAAGACCCAAAAAATCGAGTGAGCCATTTACTTAAACGAAGCTAAGAAATCAGAAGTGAGGAAGGAAATCGAAATCGAAATCTTACTCGAAAATGGCAGTGATGGAGAAATTGAAGATGTTCGTTGTTCAAGAGCCAGTTGTCGCTGCTTCCTGTCTCATCGCTGGCTTTGGTATTCTCAAAACCCTAATCATAACCCTCTCCCCCTTTCCCATTTTCCCTTTGTGAATAATTTCATGTGAAAAACTCCGCTAGTTCTTTTTCATTTAGCAGCGCTTTCCATCTGCAATCGCTTCATGGAAGGCTGCACTTGATTTTCGGAAAATAATTGAAATTTGTAATTGTAGTCTTCCCAGAGGTTTGGAACATGGAAGTAGATTCTGTTATAGATTCTATATCGTTGTCCTTTCGTTGGAGTGTGTGTAATACTGTAATGTAATGTTATATTGTGATTTCTGCTACATTTGCAATTCATGAAATCCTCATTTAATTCAGCCACATCAGATTGTCAAATACCACTTTGATCACAATCACCAAAATAATTATTCGTGCTCTAGCCTGAATCTTCTATGCATTTATTTGATAAGATCACCTGAAGCTTGGGATGCATCATGTGGATCAACAATCATGTAAATAATCTTCTATGCTTTTGTTTTATACAGGACTAAACTCAAATTGCTCTTTAAATTTCTTTCTGTATAATTAGGGATAAAAATAAAAACGTAGAACTCTGCTTTTTGGTTTTTTAGGGGTTCTTTTCTCTAACTTCCCCTCCTTGGGCACTAGGAAAGGCAGAAATCATAGTAAGATATTTGCCTCTGGTTTTTTATTTTCTTTTGGTTTATTAATTTTCTCGGTGACCAGTGTATGCTGTTTCACGGGTCTATTTAAAATTAGATTTGAAGTTGAAGATATTGTCTCTTTGGATATCGTCATTTCTATTGATAGGCTATTCACTTTTTATGTTGCGAAATTCTCATCAGGTCTTTTTCTTCCTGCTGTTGTGAGGCCCATGTTGGATTCATATCAGGCAACCAAGCAAACTCCTCAACCTGCTCTAAGCGACGTGAGTGTTGCTTCTGGCATTAACTTTGTGATACTGTTTTCAAATCCAAGCAGTTTATAAATATACATATGTTTTGTTTCATCAGAATAGTAAATATAATATTCGTCGTGCTAAAATTCTGTTTGGTGGTGTTTTGTCTTCGAGTCGAAAGGTCCAGACTTCAGAATAATCTGCCGTTAAGTGCCCCCATTAGATGTTAACTGGTAGCAGAAATTGCTCGTTTTGAAGGGTTATTGGATTTCTACCACCTACCACCACATTTATGGTTTCCTGATATTGGTGCCTTTCTCATTGCAGGTCGTTGCAGGTATGACTGGTAAAAAGTAAAGGTGACTTGTGATTTAAGAGCAAATTTGCCAACTTCTTTGTTTGAACTTATTTTAATTCTCAATGTGCAAGAAATAAGAGTACTGGATCTTGGATTTAGCTTCCCTTTCTGACGATCTATCTGTTCCGGAATCATTTACTGGTTTCATATCTTGTTAAGTTAGATTAGGTGTTGGGTTGAATAGCAGTTTATCTGCCGCTTGATCAATTCTGCCGGTACTAGCAAATACCATTTCTGAAATTGTTTCTATGCGTCAATACGAAGGATTTTTGTATACCGTAAACTTGAAAATATCAATGTCGTTTAATATTCGAGTTGACATATAAATGTCAAGAACGTTAAACATTTTGATGAGGATTTAGGGGGTTACTATTATCTTGAATACTAAAATCTTAAGGATACCTCCACCTCTAAAAAGATAAATTAAAGTCATTAAAAATATTTCGTAACTCGAGCTAATAACATAACATTCCATCGATTTAAATTTTATGAACTGTGTTTCATCTACCTGGTAGGGAAATAAACAACACTGAGAGTCACTTTATTTCTCCGTTTGTAAAAGAGTTGAGAAAACGGCCTTAAATTATAATAACCGATTTACGACGAATGCTTGATAGAGGGAAATTGTTTTTAATTTTGCAGAAATCAATTCTCTTTCCTTCACCAAGAGGCTCCTATTGGGTTGATAATCAATTGACATATCGTAACGAATAGGTAGACGAAAGTATTACAGCATAATTTAGCTTTCACTTAAAAATGTGATGTCTTTCAAGTAATGTTATTTAAAATATAATTAACTTTTTTAAACAAATATGTAATTTGATTATTTCTTCTAAATACGAATTGATTAATCAATTTATAATTAATAACATAAAAAAGTAATTAGTTTGATTTCACATATTATTGAAATGATGTTTGTGTAGCCTACGCAAGACATTTTACAACTTCGAAGAATTTGTTATGCCTTCGACTTCATTTTTGGTAAACTAAGATTTTGTAATGTCTGCCCATATGATTTTGCCCGGGACATTAGACGGAAACTTTGATGTTTGATCGTAACAATGCCTACAGTACACTGACATATCAATTATCATACAGCACACCAACTCCAATTAATATGACAAGAGCATTTCTTGAGTGCATGAACTAAAATATCCTGTACAACTCGTCACGTGAAAAAACATACAGGTTGCAAGCATGAACTAACCCAAAGTTTTACAGTGACGTAGCAACAGAAGAAACTGGTTCTGTCTGCTACCCTTCTATAATTAAATGTCATTGTCATCTCATAAAGGAAACATATAGTACAGATTTAGTGGATAGCTTTGATTTTTGACCAGACGATTGAGTCCAGCAAAATCTTTAGAGCCCAAGGCCACTCCCATCTTTCTTCAGTTTTTTACTCCTCCATGGAATCGCCTGCTTCAAACCATCACATATACTTGTCTGCAAAAAATTGAAGATTAGTGACAATTTGCATTTTTATGACAGATCTTACCCCATTAATTTCGAGACACGAATCACACATCTTTGGTTAAGCAGAACCCTTCAAATTGTTTTCTATGAGCCAAATCCGGGTTCTATTAACAGTTACTCAACTGAAAATAGCACCTTTCCTTTTGGCAACTAAAAAAAGTAGCAACTTTATTCAAGTGAAATCTCTCGTGTGTAATAGAATCTAAATTTTCCCCCAAAATAATCCCCAGTCAAACCAACGCAAAATTAAAAATTTGTGGACCTAGCAAACGATCAGGTCCAAGAGGCCAACCAGTGGAGCCTAACCTTGTAAACCACGTGAACCCAGAAGATATAAATTGCTACCACAAAACTACATGCTTTAATGAATTCCAATACGGTTTTAAGTAGCCACTAGCCAACGCTGAAACACTAGATACTGTCATAAAGTCAAGCATTACCCAACCAAATAGTCATCAGAGCTGGAAAAGTTGCATGTACGAAGAGTTAAACCTTACCCAGACACGAAACCTGCTACGCGATAGGTTGGAAAAGCTCCCAGAACGTTTCATCTTTGGCATGTGAGTGTCTGCAGTGGTAGTATCCTTGTCAGTACTAGAGGGAAACACATGACTACCCCCAGTGACCTCTCTTTTGAGCTTGAAGGCCTTTTTCCTCCAAGAACCAAACCACCACCCATTGTGCTTGATTCTTTTGGTGAGAACCATGGCTCCAAGCACCCCTCCATCAGAAGAACCATAGCAGTTGCCGGTGGTTCTGAAAGACGGAGAGCGAAACCGGTTACTTGTCACATAAGGGCCCTGCAAGACAGTGGTGGGAGATGGTATGAGCAACCTTGGAGGGAGTTCCAAGCACTTGGTGTTGGAGAAGGTGACAAGGGCACTGCAAGGTCTTGGCTTTCCAGGCTCTTGTTCCCAACGAAAAGGGACAGAAGCAGAGGTGTGAAGAGGTGGAGTGAGTGTCCCTGACCTCTGTGGAGATTGCATTGCCTGGATGGAGAATAAGGGTAGCATGGGTATGTTGCTCTGTTCTGCCTCTGCCTCTGACTCTGCTTCCAAACCCATTACTCTCTGTTGTGAAAAAGAAGCACAACAGGGATCGCGTTTTCACGGGACTACAGCTTCATAAGCCACACCCCTTAAGTATCGCCTATCCCACTAAGCTATACTTCGATTTTCCTCATAATATAACTAAAATGGACAGTAATTGTGCTGAGATAAAATATTCATTTTGATTGTAGAATGAAGTTTTATGCAATACATAAACGCAATCAAGTATCAAAGTGATAGTCTTTGCAAAAGAGGAGGGTGCCGTCAAATGATTAAGTGAGACAATCTGTATGATATGTTACTTCCTGTTTTCTTAAGGTCAGAAAATGGGAAAAACTTAGCCCCACAAACCGAATAGATCTAAATCTTTTAGAAAAATAATTATTTTTTTTTATCTGTGATTTAATATTATTATATACAGTTAAAAAAGATTAATTAACATTTTAGTTTATAGAAAATCGTCATTAAATTTATAATTTTATCTTTCTTTTTCCTTAATTAAATAAGTTTTTATTTATTAATCTTATCCACTAACTCTTAATACTAAAAGTAAACTATTTTTTATAGATTAATTTGCAGATAAATTAACAGATTTGTGATTTAGTCCCATTAATTTTTAGACTTCACAATGATTAATTATGCATTCTATAATAAATGTGTAAAATAATTCAATTTTTTGTTAAAGCAAGAGTATAATAAAAAAAAAGAAATGTTTTCTTAAACTTTTAAAATAAAAGATAAAAAGAAAAAAATTAAAATTGTGACAGATTAAAAAAAGGCATTTCGTTAGTGACCTTTGAACAGGACTCTTTAACAAGCATCATTTCTGCAGTCAATTAACTCCTTATTTATTTTAAAATTATAAATTAATTTTCATATATTTCATTAAAAAAATATATAAGTGCTTCAAATTATTTCAGATACGCATAATTCTAAATCAATGGATCGGACCCCACCATCGTGTAGTCCATCACACGTGAGGACAAAAATGTTACAAACACGAGGTACTGTCTTGTGTCTACATTAGCTAAGTTACGAATAGCAAAATTAAAGTTGCAATAACAACGTTGTGAAAATATGTGTTTATTTTCTCGTTATTAGGGTTAGCTTTTGTCAACTATTCTTGCCTTACCTTGCGCTTTGGATGCCAATTATGGGATGGAAAATTGAGTTGCATGAACTGGTTGGACTTTGATTGCCAGCAACATCAAATGGCGTTTCAAACAAGTCATTTTCCTCTTGATTTCCTTCACAAATTGCAACTGCCATACGTAAAACTTCAAATACTAAGATTAAAGGTTTTAATATGCACAATATCATAACTTAAATAGATCTTTTTTACCCAATTATTTAGCACTCGTAACATGCTTAACGTTGACTCTAAGTTTAAAGATCATTGTCAACCACTAATGGGTTGTCTGTTTGTTAGAATAAAATTGTTTTCAGTCAAATAATTATTTTTAAAAAAAACGAAATATTGCTCCCATCCCGTCGGCTGAAGAAGGAAAAACTTAAAAACGCTAAGAAACTGTGCATTTAAAAGAGACAAATTAAATTAACACAGCTTCATTCATTTATGTTATTGTCAAATCACTCGTGCTAGGTTGAATATCATTATGCCTAACAGCGAGAGAAGTGAGAAGTCAACAACAATGGTGCTAAAGTAGGAAGCTAATTAGTGGGTATAATAACAGGAGCAGCGAGCACAAGTCAAAAAAGCAGGAACGAAAAATGCACTTCGGTCACTTCCTATATAAAGAAAACCACACTTTTGTCATACATGGATCAACTTTAATTTATAAATACTTAAACCACTGTTAATACCTAATTAAAATTATCTTTCAACTTATTTGTTTTATAATTATTTTGCATAAGTTTTAAAAATATTTTTTCTAATAAAAAAAGCATGTTTTAAATTTATTTATGCATTCATTTAATTACATTTGCCTGTTAACCAGATTACTTCAACATATCTTCTTTAAAGCGAAAAATATGTCTTTTATGAAATTTTGTTAGGACTAACAGAAACAAAAAGAGGCACTAATCCTTAAACACTTCTTTATTCCCATTTCGTCAGTCTGTTTATCACATCTATTATTATTTTTTCTTTTGTTACTGCATTTATCTAGAAAAAAAAACTCATCTAAAATACATTTATATGTAAAAAAAGTAAAGGTTCTTCACCCTTAAATTTGTACAGATTAGTATCATCTTTTACTTTAAATTATATAATAATAGATAACTCGTTTTCAAATAACAAACAAATTTAATTCTAAAAAAGCTTTATCCATCTTTCTCGGTATTATATCCCTCAGTGTTTATCAAGCATTCTCCCACATGGATCGAGGCTTTCTCTCATTTCCTTTGATTTATACACTCTTTTAAGGTTGATTGTGTGGAAAAATAAAAAAGACTAAATGAGAAATACTCAGATACTTGTGCTTGTTTACCAAAGCCAAAACAATTACACGTAGTTTCAGATATTCAAATGATGTTCTTAAAAAGAAATCAATCAAGATCGATACGTCACGATTCAGATATTCATATTTGAAGATAGGCCATTTAGTATTTTCATACGTTGGCGTAATTGTCTTATAGTTCATGGTTTGAGCAACATTCAATTAGAAAAATTAAATGAATATCTGTATTTAATTCAATACGCTTCCATTAAGAAAGTAAGAAATTACATTAAAAATCACAAGATGTTAATTTTGAGATTATTTTTAATTGTAACTGTTTATTTATATTATTACTTCTTTTTTTTTGGTTGGTCGAAATTCGTATTATTACTGAATTCCTATGGGAGTGTCGGTGCTATGTCCTACCTGGCCCAGAGACATGTGTGATCTGTAGCAAATAATAATGCCTTTAGCCTAATCCAAACAAACGTAAAAGCCTAACTCGATTGCCTTCCTTTTGTCTTGTACTCACAGAAATCTAACCCTTATAAAGAAAATATTTAACACAACTCTTATACTTTAATTCTTCGAGGAAGATTAAAAAATATATAAATTATGCTTTTCTCCGCCTAATTTTATTTAAATATAATTTGTCTCAAGGATATACTAATATTTTAATACTTATAATGTTAACTTATTATTTGTCTATTAAAAAGTTTAAATGTTGATTTTATTATTTATAGAAGGCTATCAAAGAAC
Organism: Abrus precatorius; assembly: GCF_003935025.1. Classification (NCBI taxonomy): domain Eukaryota; kingdom Viridiplantae; phylum Streptophyta; class Magnoliopsida; order Fabales; family Fabaceae; genus Abrus; species Abrus precatorius. Next base: position 7,599,228 of record NW_020874373.1, on the reverse strand, counting down.
ATGAACAAACCATATAAAGTTTTTTTCCTATATATGTTGTATACTTTTTCAAGGTAATAAAAAACCATGGCCAGGTTGTACGCGATGAACTTCAAATTCCCTCTTCTCACTTGCAATTGTAAGTTATGCAGTGCTTTATTTTATTTTTACATAATTGTCTTACAAGTTACTACATACTAGTGCAATGTTTGTCAGCATAATTGTTTAAATCTTCACATATTTTAAAAAAATGTATAACATGACGTGTCAAAATATATAAAAATGAATGCACTTCATTTTTTTTGCAGCGTGATTACCCATAATGGGCCTCTAGAAACAATACCAAAATCAATTCCGAAACGGGTTTTGTTGGCACTTTTTCTGCTCTACTTTATAAGATAATGTTATAAACAATTAACTTTAGAAGTAATTAAATCTTTTAAATTTGTTCTTATTCACCATTAAATCGTCATAATAGAATTTATTAAGGATTTAATGTCTTTAAACTGGATTTTAGCTTTAAATATAAGTAAATTTAGAAAGTTGTGTACTAATTTTTTAAAATCAATGCATCAACTACCTGAATACGTTTTCTTAATATGCATGATTTGGTCAGAATTATCTTATAAATAAGATGAATAATTCAAAATATTTTTGCCTCTCTTATCTCTACAAAATTTTCCAAATATCAAATGAAAAGATTTAAATATTTTATATTTTTAAGATAAATAAATTTCTAACATATATCTAATGATACACGACAAAAAATATATAATAAGTTTTTTTAAAAATATTATAGGATTCAATTCATTAAAAATCACACAATAACTTAAAATATTATAATTTTAATAAAATTTTATTATTAATTAATTTTTATCGTGTATTTTATACGCATGTTTTAGAAAACAAAAAATAAAAAAATGTGTACTTTTATTTAATGCTTAATTTATAAAATATATAATAGGATTATTAAAAAATAACTAAAAATATAGCAAAGTTGAAACAAGATTGGAAGCAGTAAAAGTGAACAGCGATGAAGGCTTGTTTGGGAGATGGATTTGCCAGTCTTCCAAAATACAGTGAAGAGTGTCGTTTGGTTTTGAGAATGATGTGAGTCTAATAAGGTCCACCTGAGGAGTAAAACTATTTTTCACAACATTATGAGTAGCCAAAATCATGGTCTTGCCCCACGCCTATATTTTGTTACTGATATCAGGTGTGTAGAGTAACATTAACGCGCTTTTTAAAACGTGTTTTTGATATATATATTTTTTATAATTAATAATTTAAAAAATAAAACGTTTATATCATTCTTTTAATAAGCAATGGTAATAATTCAAAGAGTATTTGCTTAAATTCGACTTTCCAGTTTTATCCCTGCAGAGAAAAGATCACGATGACGCACGAAAAAATCACGATAACTGCTTCCCCATCAATTACTTGTTTTATTTGTTGATTCGTTTGAGATCCCCAATTTAGCACTACACTTATTGGGAAATCACACCAAGGCCCCACTTAGATTGTGTTGTTCTCACATAATGTGCACTCAATTTTCACCCTCTTCTTCATCAAAAGTCCATTTAACATGGTCTCAAATTGCTATATAATTTTTTTTAACATTAGCCTCAACTTTTTAGTTATACGAACACGTGTTTAAAGGTATAAAATAAAAATATGTTTCAATCCAAAAAGAAAAAATTTATGTATACTATTTTGTTTATCTTATTTCAACTACTTAATACGTATATTTTATGAAAATAATTGATTTTATTAATTGTAATATCAAAGAAAATTGATTTTATTGAAATATTTTTATGAAAACTGTCAGAATCATTGTCATAGCTAGTTGGTCAGAATTCATCTTTGAGTTATTATAGCAATTATGTAATAAAAATTATTTTTAACAAATAAGAGTATTATTAAAAAAATATATATGTAATGATTTATCAATATTCAAAAGAATAAATAATTTTAAATAATTAAAATGTGATAAATGATATTTAATATGAAATAAATAAATGTGTGTGTATTCTATTTTAGCTGTTTTTTTTATCTGTTATTTATTTATTTATTTTTAAATATCTTTACTTGTTTCAGACATTTGCTAGTTATGTTTTTTTCCAACAAATATCGGTTCAAGTTGTATTATTTTGTATTTTTTTCTTAAACAATTTGCTTTATTGTTTGATTACATTGGTTTTAAAGACTAGTGTCCGTGTACATTGTATTTTTTTTCTTCTTGAAGTTCTTATCGTCGGCATTATTTTCTATTTTATTATTTATTATTGAGAAAATATATTACTTTTAATAAAGAAAGTGACAATGAATTAGAACTTAAAATGAATTTTTAGTTAGAGCAAATTTTAAAATATTTATATAAAAATAATTAAACGGTATTGGTAATGAACAAAGAGGTATTGAGCTATAATTGATATAAAATTTCAAAATCTATAAGTATTATAAATTATAACACAACCTCTAGATTTTGATATAAAATTTCAAAGTTTAAATAATTGTGCTATAATTTATAATACTTTTACACCTTACCCTAATAATCTAGATACGCATTATCTTTCCCGTTACCATTATGCTAGTGTAAACGATGCAATTAAAAAAAGAGACAGAAAAAGATTGCAATAAAAATGAGAGGCAGTGAGGTTTTGTTTGATCTCTACTATTTACGCAAGTACATGCATCATTGAACAAGATTTTGTTCTATGAATACAAGAGCTTGTATTGATTCTATTGAAATATTTAAACTGTTAAGAAAATATAATATTTGAACCATCAATAGGGATAGAGAGTTACAATTTTCTTATTGAGAAAAGAAAAAGGCTATTATGTTGGACTAAATCGGTAAAAATTGTACAGTGAGGAAAATGTAAATAGAGCATTATAAGATATACATAGACAGCAAAGTGCAAGTGAAAAAAGAAAGTGGTCTAGTGGTCCTATAAGACCTAAATTTGAAGGGGAAAAAGAAAGTGTTAGGAAGGAAGGTGAAACCCAAAGGAGATGCATCCACAGGCAGAGACAGTTGCTGTCTGATTATTGCACTCAAAACAACACACTTCCTTTAGGCCATTCATGACAGCTTTGAGCTCACTTCCTTTGACTGCCATTTTTCTTTTTCCTGTTTTATAAAACGATCTTTCCTATAGTTTATAGCAAGAAATAAGGATCCTATTCAAACAACCTTTGCCTCCAACTTTTAGGCAACTCACAAGTGCTAGAAATACGGTTCCTATATTCGCACTAGGATTTCTCTCACTTGTCTATAACTGTGTAAGCTCAGGAAAAGTGACCAATTCCTGGCGCGCATGGAATAAATTTCTTATTATGTATTGTTGAATATGCTACTCTGGTCTTATTATCAAACTTTTTTAATTTAACCATTCATTTTTTTTTTTAAATTGTCAAAAGTTGTTAATGTATTGTTACAACATTCTAAATTTATCTTACTAAAGTTAAACTCTATTATTATATTAATTATGAAAAGGCTATAAAGGTTCAAGTTTTATGAAAGATAAATATGCGAAAAAAATAATAAATACATATAAAAATTCAGAAAGTGTCTTATATCGAAGATCACAATTAAAAAAAATCACTTTTTTTTATATCTTATAAAAAAAATCAAACGAGTATAATTCGATTACAACTTCTAAAAAGGACATTATAAAAGACAAAAATAACTCAAATGATAGACGACATTTACTAATATACTAAAGAGATTTTTCTTCTATAAATAGTTAAAACACTTATAAAATTTTCACTGTAAAAATAACTATTTGATTAAATAATATTTTTATTGTGTCCATAAATATACATTAAAAATAATAAATATTTTTTTATTAAAAATTCAAACATTTAGTGTTATCTGTATATTAGATCTTATAATTGTCAATAAAAGTTGTTAATTAAAATTTTATATAAAATTTTAAAACAACTTTGTGAACTTTAAATACGAATATCTTAGAAACCATTTTAATATTTTTCCAATGCCAAATAATAATAATAATAATAATAATAATAATAATAATAATAATAAAGAAAGTCTCAGTTTAAGTCAAAATTGTAATCAACTTGGTAGTTTTCATAAGAGATGGAAAAATAAGTAATTGGGAAAAATAATGGAGGATAGAACTGCAGTGAAGTGTGAATTTAAATGCCAACGGGTTTTATTTTTATGCAGCTATCAAGCAAAGTGTGAATTAAAATTTCGTGATCAAAATGGTAAAAATATGTATATAACAAAATCTGCCAAAACTCAAGGTAAAACAAAAACATTGATGCAAGTAAACATGGATAAACATCAAAGGCAAACAAGTGGAGAAGCAAAAGGCATGCATGTTACTTAACGCAAATGGTACGAAGAAAAAAAATTGTATTCACAAATATAAAGTACCTAAAATCCAGCTGAAGTTTTTGTACTTTAATATTATATTAGTCCACGAACACACGTCCACTATTCTACAATTTTGAAGCTTTATATAATCAAGCAATCCAAACCATCAAGAGCACCCTACCCCAAACCGTTCCCCCTCAAAAACAAACAAAAAAAGTAAAAAGGTTAAGCTGTCAAATCGCAAGAGATTTGCTGAGTCTCATCCTTATTCTGTGAATCTGGACTCAACATAGTCCCTTCACCCTCTGATGAAGCAGCAGAATGCTTGCATTTCATCTTCTTTACCTCTTCCTTTGAATATATGAAAATCCTCTTCACCAAGCTACAGAACTCACTGCAATAAGGGGGAGAAGAAAGAAGATAATTAGAGTCTAGTTTTTATGAAACAAGTAATATTGTAAGTTTAGCTACCGATGCTAAAATTACTCACGGCCATGGATCATCGCCAACAAGCATCATGTCATCTTCATCATCAGTAAAAGTAACTGCCCACTTGTTTTGCACACGAAGCTCTCCCTTTATGTCAAACATTTTCTCTAACTCGTCTATGAGATCATCATAATTTTTTAACACAGTCAGGTCAACAGCACGACCAACAGCAACACCTTGCATTTGCACCTTCTCAAACAAATAAATAAGAGTACGTAATCCATCAATATATGATAAAAATTATTCAAATGGAACTGAACTATGACTTCAAATTTCAAAAATGAATTTTACACTTAATATTCCTACCCTACCATTCACCTACTTAAAAGCTGATAAAATTTCCTTGTGTATCAAAAGGAATCTGTAGAATATTACACTTATGCTGAATATGTACCTTGGTCCTGGTCCTCATGGATGGTACTATAGTGGCCTGCTTGGTCTGCTTCTCATTGGGTGATGCATCAGAAATAACTTGCATCTGCTCCTTATTGGACAGTGAATAATTGGGATTCTGAGCAGCCTCAGTTTCACATGCAGCAACAGCAATAGAATCTTTGGGACCACTGGGAATAATAGCTGGACATCCAATTTCTTTCTCCGGAAGGGTAACATTAGTAAAGTTGTTAGTCAAATTAACTCCAAATACCCAGCAATCCATGGGATTCTCAGTCTTTTTACCACTTTCCACTGGATCATGTGCCAAGTCATCATTCCTCTCAGATGAAACCGGAGGGTAACTACCAGAGACGGATAATTGTGTTGCAACAGCTTTGTTGTTTTTAGGGTCAGGAAAAAAGTTACAAGAGGCATTCAAATGTGGGGAAGAAGACCACATTCCTTCTGCACGTACTTTGGAGCTGCTGGAGTTAGCATTCACAGGATTGCCATTAATTTCTTTCTGCCTCGAAGACCAGACAACTGGGTTTTCATTACTTTGGTTTTCTGCAGCGCTACCTAATTGTGTAGGGTCGTGGGATAAGGATGGTCCATGATACCAGAAAGCTGGAGCAAGAGAATTTGGAGCAATTTCTACATCCAAAAATAAATTGTTTAAGCCAATGTGCAGTTAGTCAATAAACTGCTAATTAAGAGAACTTTGGTAAAATATGCCTCCTACCAGATGAAACCTCAGCAGGCCTCGACCTTTTGCTCTTTACTGCAGGTTGAGCGACATTTAAAGCAGTAGAAGCACCAAAAGGCTCTATCTCCCACGGAGAAACCATCTCTGGCCTCGGAATTATTGCTGGTTCATCCCATTGCACCTAAGCAGCAAAAGATTATACATTCAAAAACTCAAATTGACAGAATAAGAGATTAAATGGGAATTTTGGGTCTAAATTCAACCTTCAATGAACGCCAAGGAGAGTTTGGCCATCCTGGAGATACATCCCCAACCCCAACAATAGTACCAGAGAACCTGACCAAAAAATTAAAGCAATATGACAATGAATGGTCACCTTGAAGGCAACGTGAGAGTCAGTGACTGTGATAACTGTTTACAATGCATACCTTCTTTCAGGCGAGTCCTCCACCTCAAATCTCATCTTGAAACGCATGCCAACTGAAAACTTATTGTTGATTGCGTCTAAATATTTGTTCACACCAATAATAAACTGGCTAGTCCTAAATGTATCAAAAGGAGTGTTCAAGAAGAGTTACACATTGTGTTACATTTGAATTATAAGCTAATGACACCTAAAACAAATTTCATGTTTACAAACCTGGGTTTGTAATAAACCACAAACATGGTACTAGTCAAAACAGCATGAGAAGCAGTGGCAAGCACTCCAAGATGCATGCTCTGGCTCGATATCACAGACGAAGGCATGGGACTCTGCTGCCGAGCGAGACGTCTCACACCAACTCTCAGCTCCCCATCCTCTCCCCTGCAAGAAACATTTGAAGACCAAAGTGCAGACGACAACAAGAGTACTCAACATCAAAAAACATTCATACAAGGTACCAATGTTTTAAATACCTTAAAAACACAAAAGCATCTCCAGCAACCAGTCTTTTGGATGTGACAAATGTACTCCAGCCAGTTGTGAGTAAGTGCCTCCTTGGTTGACCTGATCATATGCATAGGGAGAAGCAAAATAGCAGATGTGAAAACTACGTTTCCTGGCATTCCTCATTTTATTTTATACTAATTACGATATTCACTCGCTTCAAAATTTGAATATGCAATTATAACATAAACCCCCAAAGAGGACTTGGAATATCAAAACCAAATAAATTACCTCTGAATATATGTTTAAACTTCCACTCGAACCCATGAAGATCCTTTGCTACCAATTCCTGGGTAGGGGTTGTTTGGGTCATGTCCTATAAAACATACAAAAATAGCAAGCATTAAAATAAGGAAAGTTGGATTTTCATTAAATATGTAGATTAGGCCTCCCAGCCTAAGGAAACTCATAGAGCAAATAGTAAATACCAATTGAGGCAGGCACTCCGTAGCATGCCTTCTCAGAACTGAAAAGCCTCCATGTGTGCTAGTATCAGAGGCAGTTAATATCTTGCTAAAATAGTGAAAGGTCTGTTTTTGGGTCTCGGGTACACTTGGATCGGGACTAGTCGGTTCATTTTGCTGAATAAAACCACAAAACATTATTCTTCAGAGAAATACTTAACTTTTAACCCGTGTTTCAAATTGAAATCCATTTCCCTTTTGTATTTCGCATCTTTCAGTTCATAGAACAAGCAAAATAAGAAACGAACATATTTATATCGACTAAACAGATGGACAAGACAAAATCATAGAAGGATGAGATGAGAAACACATCTCTCACATTTGCTTCCGGAAGCAGAGTTATACGAGCATAAACTTCATCAGTTTCTTGTTCAGCCTACAAATTAACAAAACTTCACCGTAAATACACACAAATAACCAACATGACAACGAACAAACAAGAACAAAAAAAGTTTAAACAAGTAAAAGGGAATAAAAAAACAGTACCAACAACTGAATGTGCACAACACGGCAGAGAATCTTGGAGGGGAGATTGAAGAGGGGGATTTGCTGACTCAGTTCCTGGTTCAGTTCCTGATTTGTTGAAGCTTGCAACTGCAAAACCCAGAAGACCAAAACAAAACTGTCACATGGAAGCAAGTGTTGGCCACGAAAAATTGAGTTAGGAGATAATGGAAGCATACTTGTTCCATGTGACCCTGAGGGAAGTAGAAAACTCTTTCCCCAGAACGAGGAACATCCACCAAAGGTCCTGCACACAGCTTCCATAGCTTCGTATACAGATCCTCATCTCCCACACCTAACCAAACACAAATCAAAAGAAACAATCAGAAATTGTTTCAAAGGGAGAAACACTTGCTTTCATTTGTTTTGTTAGTAACGAAGAAGAGGAATTGACCCGTTTCCGACTGAGAATTGGCGGCAGCGGTGAGATTAGGCTCCATTGAAGAACGACGTCGTAGGAGAGAGAGAAAAACAGAGGGAAAAGCTCAGGGCAGCTGCGCAGCCATAATAGATAATCCCATGAATAGGAAAGAGAGAAAAAGTGCTAGGCAGACAAGACAGTTACACTTACACAGGAGTAATGATGATTGAGTGTAGTTTCTTTTCTTTTCTTTTTCTGTAACGAAGCTGAACTGAACTGAACTGCCCCGGAAATTATCTCATGCAATTGTGGCTTTAACTGTTTGGCTGCTTAAGGTTTCGGTTACAGAATCCACGGTGGTGAACACCTAACAAGGCCAGTTTTCTTTCTTCGTTTCTTTTTCTCTTCTTCACTTTCCTCGGAAGCAGCAAAACCCTTCTCTGGCATGTGTTGTGGGTCGCAGTTGTTGTTGTGAATGATGAATTTTCCCCCCTAAACAGCTGAATCGACGTTACCAATTTCCAAAGGCTGCTGCTGCTTTTGTCTGTGTCATGAACATAATGTGGTGTTCTCTCTCTCTCTCTTGTCTTCTGTAAGTATCTATAGCCTCTCTATGGTCCTCTAGTCTATACAGTCAGCTTAGCCTACTGTAATTTATTCTCCTGAAATTCATTGGCCACGTTTTGGTGGAAACCCCACTTTATTAAACACCAAGTAACTACTGCTCTATTTTTTTAATAAGGTGTGTGATATGATATTTTAAAAAACTTTTATTGATATTGCATTTAAAAAATTTTAATTAATAAAAAAGAGACAAGTATTAAATTAAAAAAATTATTATATATAATTTATTTAAAATTATATTATTTATTATATAGTCTTATTATTATCATATATTATATATATTTAATTTTTTATATTTTTTATAAATTTTTAATTTTAAATAAAATATATTTTATATTAAATTTATTTAATAATAAATTGTTATACTTAAATAAATTAGAAAGTAATTAAATTTTTAATAAAAATAAGATGTAATCAAAATTAAATTAATTAAAATTTAAAAAATAAATAATATTATTATATTAATATATTTTTATATTTTTAATTCTATTATTATTAATATTTAATTATTCAATTATTATATTAATATATTTTATTATAATTATTTTTTATTTATAATAAATAAAAATTAATTAAATATAAATTATATTTATTTAAAAAATAAAAAATTAAATAATATGTATAAGACTATATAATAAATAATATAATTTTAAATAAATTATATATAATATTTTTTTTTAACTTGACACATATTTTTTTATTATTATCTAAATTTTTTAGATATAGTAACTATAAAAAAAAAATTAGATACTATAAAATTTACCTTTTTTTAATTCTTTAAATACTCATCATCATTTTCCCATTATTAATACCATTTTTTATTTTTCACCAATTGTAACAAATTTTTTTATGTCTGGATATACATTTTAATTAAATATTTTCCTAATTTTATGTGAAATTTTATTTCATAAATTTTATTGTAACATTTAATAAAACAAAAGTTAAAAAAATATAAATTTATAAACAATTTTGATAAAAGTTTTATAAACTTTTGCGAACGCCAACATCATTTGTCCCTTTGGTTTTATATACAATATGGTTTAATGGAGATTATACCCTACTAACTGCATCGCAGTCACCGATCATGAGATATATATATTTTAATGCACCCGCTTTAGTAACAGCTTGTGTATGGTTTGTTAACCGCTATCGTTCAAGAATATTTCAATTTAACATTTTTTAAAAATTAGCATTTCTTTAATTTAACTAGTAATATTTTTCAAATTGTAATTCAAAATAAATTATTATAATTATTTAATTCTCCAAGCTAAATATTGCTCAGCGTATTAACAAGACAAAACGATCAAATTGGTTTATACTTACAGCATTTATGAATTTCTAAATATTGAGATTTAAGAGAGGAATTGTGTATTTAAATTCTTTTAAAAATATTCTACCAGAATCTAAAATTGGATAAGTAATTTATTTATTTTATATATTTTCTGAAATAATTATGGGCACAAATTTTTTGGATGAAAAAAATTATCTTATTTCACACGCAAGATATGTTACAAAATTTGATAAACTTATAAATGGTTTACGTAAATTAAAGTATAAAAGAAATAATCTAATCAAATTACAAAAATTAGATAATTAAATGCGAAGAATTAAAATTAAAATTATACTTATTTTAAAAACAAAAAATATAATTAAATTGATTATAAATCTCCATGAGTTAATTTATTATAAAATAAGGCAAATCATGTTTTTTATTTAATAAGCTTCACCAGCTCTATAGTTTTGCTTTGATTTGTTATAAGTTATTCATCAAGAGAACTCATGACTTAATTAGAAGTTTGATAAGAGTATGAGTGTAAGTCTACACATCCTTTTTTTAAAGAAATAAGTGAATAAACGAGGTACAATTGTGTGAAATATTTCTACAATTGTTTGTGGTGACAATAAATGTTGAATCTTGTATATTGGATAATTGTTTTCATGGTGGCACAAGGTGGACTTGGGATGTTAGTTGACAAAAATGACTTTTTTAATAAGAAATCTCAAGTTTTAATAGTTTGTTGGAACTTGTGGATGAGGTTTCTATTAAGGTGGTACAAGAAAATAAATAGATTTAAAGGACAGATTTTTCAGGTTATTATTCAGTGTAATCTGCATATTCATTGTTATTTGAACTTTTTTGTAGTCTTAAGAGTGTAAATCAATATACAGCAGACGTCTTGCAAAGGTTATGGAGAGAAAATGTTTCTCTTTAAGTATCTAGTATTTTTCTTGATGATTGTTGTTAAATGCACTTCTTTGTAAAGGTCTGCTGATTGATCGTGATGTTCAAATTGATGATATAACTTATTACTTCTGTCATGATTTGGAGGAACTTCAAAGTCATTTGTTTTTAACGTGCTTAATTTCATTTCAAATCTAGTACTTTACAGCATATTGGCTTAGATTCTCGTTGGCCTTCAAATTTATCGACCCACTTACTTGCTTAGATTGGTATTAGTTGTAGTAAAAGAGAAGAAATATATTTATTAATTATTTGCGTAAGTACAGTGTGATCTTTGTAGTTACATAAAAATAGAATAATATTTTTTAATGGTATTTTAAATGAAAGAAAAGTCCTCAAAATGGATATTACTCGTTAGTAAAGAATAATCTATTTTGTTAGCTAATTGGTATTTAAACCCATAAAAATTGCATCCGTCTTAACTTCGCATAAGTATGTTTCTATTTTTTTTATTTTTCTAAGTAAGCGTTGATTTTTTTTTTCTCCATGTATATAGATTTTGAATTTCTTTTGAATTCTCTCTAATAATATATTTTTTGTTTTAAAAAAAAACACCATAAATTTGCTTGATTTTTTTATTTATATTAAGATATAAATTATTATTCATTCTTTAGAATTTATAAAAAAAAATGTTTTCGTAAATGTGTGTATGTATACATACAAGAACAATATATTAAATGAAATTATATTTTTTAGGTGAAAAATAAATATACCATACATTTATAAATAGTAACTAAAATTGTTGCTTTTGTTACATAATCTTTTTTAAAAATATATATTTTATAAAATTTAAAATACCTATCATCTAAAAATAATAATTATATAATTTATTTAAATATAATTGCAGTAAGGACCTAATTCATCTAAACTTTACACAAACCAAAAATAGTCTGATACACCCACCTGCCACGAGGATGGATAGAGTAACGGCTTATGATTTTCAGAGTGAGCGAATTGTTTATTAATACAAAATAAGTTTGATAAAAATTAGCTGTTAAATAATCTTATGAATATAAAATAAAACATGAGGATATAGTTTTTTTTTTTTTTTGCTAAAATTTGAAATTTATATATTTTTAGTAAATTATTATATTTAATTTATTTTAAAAATTATTATAAAAGAAAGCAATATAAATTAATTTATATTATTATTTTGATAATTTTATATTATAAAAATAATAAGATTTATTATTTTATTATATTTTAATAAAAATTAATGGTAAAAATAAATTTAAAAAATTGAACGTGTAAAAGATAAAAATAATAGGATTTTAGAAAAGAAAAGAGTAAGAAGAAATTTATTACAAAATAATAGAGACAAAAATATGAAACTTACTTTCACTAGTAGCCAAAAGCTAGCATTTTAACATGTATTAGTTAGAATAATGTTAAAAATACCAATAGTTACTTTTTTTAACTATTTTATTGAATAAAATTATTTTTATTAAACAATTTTTTTAATTTACAAAATAAACTTTTAAATAGTTAAAATGGATTAACAAATATACTCATAATATGTATTATTCATCACGGTTACTTTCAAACATAAGGCAAACATTTGATTTATTTTATTTCTAAAAACGAAGAAACGTTTTTTTGTCATTAATTACTACAGTATATAGTAGTAAAAAAACACTAATGTGTCTAAAAATATATAATAAACATTTATACATAATAAATTTTTAATATTTATACATGGACTGGAATATATCATAAATCTCTAGATATTGTATGATATTTGTTCTTTTAACTTTCTTAGATCGACTAAGAGGTTACTATATTCCCAGCGTTAAATATTAATTTAAAACAGGACAAGGGTTACGATTCCTTACCCGATTGAGTGCATTAAATTTAATATTAAAAAACAAGACACTTTTAAAAAATAGTAATTTTTATTATAAGATATTTTATTTTCTTTATTTGTTCTTAGTAAATAGAGAGTTGATAAAAATAAACATACATTAACAGTAAAAATTGGTCTAACAATGTTAAATAGAGACCAAATTATCATACAATAAAACAAAATAATTTTAATATATTTATGAATTTATATAATTTAATTAAAAGTATAAACGTATCTTTGAATGAAAGCAAGTAAATGGTGTGGTGTTGATCTTCCATTGAGTTTCAAATTGAGGTTGATTTTTCCCTTTAATAAAAAAGTTAAAAAAATGAGCCTATCATACATATATACTCCCAATTCATGGGACAGATAGGATCTTCTTTTCATTAACCTAATTTCTTGCTCTTTCCCTAATGGAATTGATTTAAACAATCCAAATCGTGATCTTAATTCTGCAATGGACCACACGACAATGAGCTTTTTATCGCGTATAATTTCTTTCGCTTTATTTTATTTTAATAATAACAAAGAAAACTCCTTAGTGGGCATAAGCGTTGCCGTTGCCATGAGAACCCAGGGAGAGATATCGCACAAAAACAATAATGCAATTGTCAAAAAGGATCGTGGCAAGATATAATAAATTTTCTTAATGATGGTTATCTTCTTAAGCTACTTGTAAGAACTTTTTATCTCATGGAATATATTTTTTTTAAGTATAATATTCAAACTTTTCTTAAAGTAGATGCCACGCATGACTTCCAGGCATTTACCAACAGATATCAGTCGACACTGCATCTCTACCTGAATGCTAGAAAATGTGATAAGTGTCTTATGATGAAGAAATACAAGAGTGCATACCTCTAAAGTATAACACACTCTAAAAAACTAGTTCAAAAGAGGAAGATTGTCTTAACACTCGTAATCAGTGTGGAACATCTCAACCCATAACTTACTACCTTTTTAAAGATATACAAGACTCCTTAGCTCTAAAGTTCCTGTTATACAACACATACGTGCAATATAAAGAGGGGCAAGAAAATAAAATATTTAATTTTAAGTTTGATAAAATAAAATAGAAGGGAGATGGTCAACATTCTCATATTTAAACATCATTCTTGCTCAAAACTTTATTAAAACATCTCTAAATTAACCAAATGTATCATAATTGATCATTACCATATGTAATGAAAGAAAGATTTGAATACAATAAATTATCAATTTTTAAAGTTGAGATTAACAATTTTAAAAGTATATTTTTTGTTAATAAAAATATTTATTATATTAAAATTACAAAAATATAATAACTTTTTTGATAAAATATCACTACTATTAGTTATTTAAAGCCAACATTTCAAGTTTAAATTACAAACTAGTGTGTATTAGCATTTTAAACTGGTAATTTTTTAAAATATTATACTTCGCATAAATTTGGTTATCGACTTATTGCTAATGGCCGCTAACAAGTATTCAAAAGTTTTTTCTATATATTTCTTAAAAATGAAAGAAAAATACTAACTATACAATATTTTAAAACACAATTAAAATTAATCACATTTTAAAAATTATTTTATTTTAAAAAATATACCAATTATAATAAACGAGTTAAAAAAATATTCAAACAAATGTGTATTCTTCAAGTTAAGGGGACAAAACTTAAATATTAAGTTAAAAGGAAGTATATCACTAATTATAGTTTTGGTAAAATAATAAAGAAACTGATTACTTGGTTGCGCTTATGCATGCCTAAAGGCCCCAAATGCATGTGTGCGGATCAAAGTTGAGGACCCTTCCTTTATCATCTACTGAATTGACACAATATAAAATCCTATAATATTATAACTATTTTTTTAAGAGTATATTTTTGTATGCAATTGTTTATAAAAAAAATATTTCTCAGTTATAATGGTTTTATGTTAAAAAAATATCTTCTATATAGTTAAAACATATTTTATCTACTTTGCTCAAAAAAACACAAGAAATTTTTTGGATATTTCTTCTAAAAAATATTTTCACTCTTATATTATATAATTGAAGTATATATTTCAATTAAAATTGACGTGATCATAAAATTTTATTTTTTTATAAATTTTTGTAAAATAAAAGAAAATTAAAAAATATTTAATTTTAGTTAAAAATATGAATTTTTTTTACAAGTTTTTATAAGGATATTTAAAAGAACGTCACTTCAGTCAAAAAGATAATATTTTAAGAATATTTAATAGATTTTATAACGTAAGACTCAAAAATGTTAAAATTGGTAGAAAAGAGGTGTTTGACATTTTATTTTATTTTTATATAGTTTTATTTATTTCTAATAAAATTAAAGTATTTCAAGTATAAAAAACTCTAAATTCAAGTAATAAATAAATTTTAAAAAATGATAAATTTATATAAAAAATTTAAATGTATTTAAAACTGTTATTCACAATTATTATTAGCTAAAGATCAAAACATGTAACAAAGATTATGGATGATCTGCAAAACCAATTACAAATAACATATTTTAAGTAGTTTTGATTTAAATTTATAATTTTAAACAATTTAATTATGTTATCATAAATAACATTCCATTTAATAGTCTATGAGTTACAACTTTTACACGAAAGCAGTTATACTAAAAAGTTTATGTACATTAAGGTTCTACACTAATTAAATCCAACAACAAAGAAATCAATCATTTTTTGTGTTAATTGTTTGAAATTTTACATTTTTATTTCTACAATTTACATAAACTTTAACATTTTACCATTTGTTTTATTATTCACGTGTAATTATTCTTCTTCTATCTCTTTTTGTTTTAATTTTATAATTTTTTAAGATGTTACGTTAAATAATTATATTCAAAAATATATATATAGAAAACTCATAAAATTTAATTCCAAAATGCTATTGAATTTATCTTTTTACTGGTAACAAAACCTACCGTAACTAGCAATATACAAAATTTTATATTATAAATTAATTCGAATACGTGTTAGATGTGCTTTTTAATTTTATTATTGTAAAGTAACCATTTTTCATATTAATATGAAAATTTGTTATTGAATGATAGTATAAAAAAATTATACAAAAAAAATTAACGAATATTTTTTATTAAATTTTTAATGTGTATCTTCAAACACATAATAAAAAATATTATAATATTTTTTTTCTCTTTTATACGTTTTAATAATTTTATTTTAGTCACTTTTTGCTGTTATTTTATAAAATAATGAATAATTTTTTTTTTTGTAATTTTATTCTTAGCTAACATTTATTTAATTAAATAAAATTAAATGAATAAAAGAATTAATATAATAAATTAAACAATACTTTTTAAAAATTAAAAATATCATTTATATATCTTTTTTTTTTTTTTTACAACATCTTAAGCATAAAACAAATTAAGATCGGAAGAACTGTATATAAGAGGCACAAGAATGAGTTAATGTTTACATTTATTAATAAAAACTAAGTGGTTGAGTGGGATCCAAATCATATTCTTAACTATGTGTAATTAAAGCCATAATACTCCATTCTTATATGCTGATATGTTTCTCTAAGCTCGGGCAAGGAAATAAGTTTTTTTTATCTTAGTTAATTATGAGCCCCTTGTTTACTCTTACCGTATAATCAACACCTCTCTAAACTCTAGTTTCTGTTGACTCATATGTATTATTGTAATATTTTATTTTGAGGATAACAATTATTATGTGAATATACCTTCACTATTGATTTTCAGATTCCCTTAAAAGACACTATAGCAAGATCAAAATCAAATTTACTCTCAGTGAAGATTGATAATACGTAGAAGTTAGTTGTTTTTTCAAGCATACAAATTAAAGTTAAAGCACAAGAACTTGGTCGGAAACGATTATATATATAGAGAGAGAGAATTTTTATATTAATCATTAAAGTTGTGAGTGTGAATTAAATTTGTTTTTCAGTTTTTAAAATAAACTGATTAATCATTAATTTTGTCAAACATTAAACCCTTTAATTTAATTAATATTTTTTATTATTATGGTGCTAACTTTTGTTATTAAATAAAATTTAAAATGTCAAAATGCAATTATTTCACTTTTCTATTGTTTTGACGTCACAGCTTCTCCTGTCACTCCGGTCATTACTCAAAGAGTGAGGCTGATAGATGCATTTGAAAGAGCACATCAAAGTAATAATTAACGAAAGCATCTTTAACCTTACGGTAGAGTTCTATTCATCTGTTTGTAGATTCCATTTAAGATTATCAGATTTTCCGTAGCAAAATATCATGCTGGTATCTTGAGAGAATCTTGTCAATTCTTCGACTACTTTAGCTTGTATTTGTGAAAGAAACCCCTCTTTTCCCTTTGTTAAACAAATACATAAAAAATAATAGAAACGTAATTATGATTTATGAAGTACGAGTCAATTCAAAGCATTAATTATACAGAGGAAAATTTTCTTTGCACGGTTCTCCCTCATATTACTAGGAGCTTAAGGCTCCCTGCTTCCTCTTATTAATATTAAAGTGTAAAACATTAATATTAGTTCTTCAAATTAATTTTAAATATTAAAAATTTATTTATTACATAATAAATATCATTATTTAATTAAAGTTTATCACTTTTAAATGTTTATCATCAATATTAATATTGATATTAACAAAAATATTAAAATATAACTGCGGAAGGCTAGGTGAAAGGTTTTTCTCGTTACCATTGAATTATATTTTCGATTCATTTCTTGATATACTGTTTTATATACAAAAACATGTAAGCATGCAATTAATTCAATTAGTTACAAATTAATACATGTAATCAATTTTTGGAGAATACTAATCAGTATTAAAATATTGATTAAAAATAAAAAATAGAGTTGATTGACCTTCCTTCTTATTTTATCATTTATTCCCTTATTATGAATTAAAAGTTGGTCGCAGATTGTAATTTCAGTTGAACTTTACTTGTATTAATGTAATTTAAAAGTTTATGTTAGGAATTACAGTGCTGGTATTTGAATGCACACGCCATGTGGAGACCATTTTAGTTTGTGTTGTTTGAGTGGCGTTTCTAAAACTGTACACATTATATATGAAGCACCACAAAGGCACACTAGCTTGGTCGTAGGGTTGGTCTTTTATTTTTAATAACCTTTTGTGTTGCTTTGATTTATTTATTAACATTTTCTTTGTGATAATTGAGACTTGATTGATCTGGATTTTAGTGCAGTTGACGTGTGTACCCTACCCAGATAAAAAAATAGTGATCATAACAAAAGGGGTTTGGTTAATGAAAATCTCTACTTCCAGATTTATAAAAATAAAGAAAACTTAAGCATTGATTGGAATTCAGGGTTAATACACGTTAAGACAGTCAACGGGATTGGATTAACATGAGCATTCCTCCCGTTCACAGTGGATAGGTCAGTACCACAGCTAAATTATGTTCAAAATTAATTTGTGGGTTCCTCTTTTCCTTTGTATTTTTTTTTTCAGATCATTATTATTTAGGCACTGTAATAAACATTCGATTAATTTAAACTGAGTCGTTAAAATTACTATTATAATTCAATTCGTGATTTAGTTTCTAAGCCATCCTTAGTACTAATGGAAGGGAAAACCGACATGCTAAGAATAAAATTTTGATTTTCTTTCTTGTTTAAAAACAAAGAGAAAAGGAATTATCTCGTATTCAGCAACTTTTGTTTCTTTATCGAAGAAATTAAAAATTTAGACTGGGGAAGATTCCCCCCTTTTAAAATTAACACTAAGCTAACAGCTTTAACATAAAATTACGAATATTTTTTTTTCTATTATTTTCTTTATTTTGTTATAAATCTCATTTATTTGTTAAATTTACACAAAAAATTCTCTCACTTTATAATATGGCATATTTAACTTAAAAACCTGTATTTTTATATAATATTGATCAAACTTATTTTCTTTAAGATTTGTACTCTTTGTATATAAAACCTTTTTTCCCTCTTAAACATTCTGTATTCATTGCAATTAAATTTCTATACTATAGCATAAGTTTTAAATTATTAAATACTTAAATGATAAAATAGTTCAATATAAAATTAGAGTAACAGAATAATTACTAAAATAAACTGTAATTTGATAGATTCAACATAAGAAAGATTGTTTTAAAATTTTTTATTAAATAATTTTTAAAAAATTAATTAAATAAAAATTTTAGAATAATTTGAAAATATGACATTGTAATTTTTTATTTATTATTGTGAAATTTTTACTATTATGAAAGGATTTAATTGCAATATATTTATAAAATAGAAAGAAGCTTTAATGATGTTTAAGAAATAGAGAACATTTATACAAATGATCCAAATTTTATATTAAGGATGACTTCATAAAATGTATACAATAATCGAAGTTATAAGTTATAGAATAGCATGTTTATAAAATGAAAAAAAAAAATTGAGTAGATCTTAAAATAGAAAATAATTTGTGGATGCTGCATATTTGTCTAACTCGCAACGGAAAAAGACTTGTAATTGTAACAAAAGGAAAACGTATTACTGAAAAAGCAAGGAATTTTCCGTACGGACATTGGTCTTTCTACTTTTTTTTCATGTACGGACTTGGTAAGGTGTTTGATCCGAGTGACCAGTGTGAAGCATCAAGAAATGAGAATCCTCGTGAGTCAAACCTATTGGAACTTCGCTCTTCATCCTCACCATCCCTTACTATTCCCGTCAACAAGACCTATTGGCTACACCACTAATGCCTAAGGTACCTTTTTAACTCCATTGTTATTGCTTTCTGCAATTTTAGAGCTAATAATTTCAGCGTTTCTTTTTTTTTATCAGAATCTTCTTCTTGAGTTTAAAGTAAACATATAATTAGTGACAGTGTTTTGTTTATTGTATGAATATATTTAGATATAATACGTATGCAATGTTCAAAAAAGACTTTTAAAATACGGACTCAATTAATTAAAATATTTTTTATGATAAAAATATAGGTTGAAACATGAAATACATGCACTCAAAATTTGTTAGCTTTAAACTTTTTAAAAAACAGATTAATCGATTGATTGAGTGAATTTTATGGGTGGTTTACAAATATCTTATTTAATTTTGATTTCAAATATAAAATATTGTTTTAATTTTCAATAATGAAAAGTTAGGGTAGACATTGCATTACCAATTTTATCATGATTATGAATGAAGTATAGTTCTCTTGGTAATGATGAAGAAAACAGCTTGAATAAAAAATATATATAAATAAAACTCGCCCTAGGGAATAATGTTAGTGGAAATCAACTTGATTATTATGGCAGCAACAAGTAGAGGTTGTAGAGTGGGAGGCCTTCACGAACAAGAAGCATGATTCCCCGGAAAATTTATTTGTTTATTTGTAGAATTAAATTATTAATATACAAATAAAATGTTAAAGAATGGTTTAGTGGAAGCCCGCTAGGGATTCAAGCAGTACGTGGACGTACTTTAATATATAATTGCTCGAGCAAGTGTTTAACAAAGTAGCTTAGGCCATAGGCTAGTGTCCTTTTGTTATATAACTTCATCTGCGTTTGTTGGCATTTTGTGGGTACTTTTTCTTTGCATATCATTAGTTCTTTCTCTTGTTTTGTGGTGGGTATTCCATGTTCATAAGTTGCAATGAATGGGAGACTCAGACTCTGCATAAGAACTCAATGAACGAGATTAGCTAAACTTCAAATTATGAATGGAAATAAAAATTATTTTAAGAGTGAGCAATAATGATTCAAATAATATCTAACATTAACAAGAATTTATCTTACACTGTACAGAAGTCACACGTTTAAAAAGAAAGAAAGAACTTGAAACTACAAGCACAAAATAAAATCATTTTAAGTAAGTTGCAAAATTTAATTTATCAAAAATAAATAAAAATAAACAAGAATCTCCACCCTTTTTACGTAAAAAGCTGAAATTTTGAATTCTAAGTAAACACTTCCATTCACACCAAAAACACGTTTATTAAATCAATTCATCCAATCGCATAAATACATATGAAAATCTAAACAAGTAGCCGGTAACATTAGAATCGCAGCTCATTTGAATTTATATAATGACTAATGGCACATAAATAATGCCAAGTATCAATCAGGAAATGAAAGTTTGTCATCGTTAACATTACAAATTACTTTATAATGATTTTGTTTAGGTGAACTCAAATGCCATATTTTCACTACATCTTTGATTCACTATAAGTAACAATTCACATTAAAAAAAAAACTAGTTTCGTACGTAGTCCATGTTCTTTTGCAATTAATTTTCTTTGTTTAATAACTTTTTTTTTTAATTTAAAAAATTATGTAAACTTGCGTGTTTTGCCATTTTAAGAAAAGAGAATATTTAATGATAAGATTGGATTGCATATATTTCCGTGAAGCAGATACGAAAGCAAGATAGCTACATAAAAAATTTACTTTAACATGCATGCACATTTAAAAAACACTGACCGCAAATATTCATTACAATTTGCTCACATACGCTGAAAAAATAATATCATCAACAAAATGAGAAAAAAGGAACATTAAATAATCATACACTACAAACTACAATCCCAAAAAATCACATGGCACTTGGAAAAACAAGCTTCGAGAATGGTTGCAGTAAAAAATTAATAATGATATAATATTCATTGAAACCTCTTTACAGTTTATAGCAATACAAGTACACTTAGCTACTTCATAAATGCATCAGTGAGCTCTCCCTGATAGCAATTCCATTTGAAGCACAGCAAAAATACATTAACGATGAGGAAATACATCAACAATGAGGAATAGAAGTCCCCAAAATTTTAACATCAAACATATATATGCACGAAGAGCAATAAATGGAGAATGGAAGTTAATTCACTGTTATTGTAAAAAAAAAAACGTGGAACAGCTGAAAGTTGAGAGAATGATGCAATGCAAATTGCTCACACAACAAACACTATCCACAGCCACTCCTACGGCATGAAAGTGAGTTCAATACTTCAATTTCTCTGTTTCTGCCTGTGCGTGTGTTTTGAGTACTTCCATTTGGAGAGGGAAAGCCAGGGATTTTTCAAGTTTCAACTCTCTCAAAATTTGTAACTCTAAAAACAAATACAAAATTGCCAAAAACACGCGTGACGTCTTTCTGATACGTCAATAATAATAGTTTTATAGCTATGGCCCGAACGCCCAATTTCACAATTTTGGAATTAAGTAATGGGCTCGAAACCCAAATTACTCCCTTATGTTTAAGTTCCAAATATTGGTGTTCATTAGCTTCTCAGAACGACGCACACAAGAGGGTCAACAGAAAGGGTCCTAAAGCAAGACCCAGCCCAAAAAGTCTACAGTTTTCAGAAACGATTATGACCAAACCCAGCAACCCAATAGAGAAGAATAGTATTTGACCAAATAAATAATATAAAGAAGAATAGTAAAAAGAGCAGAAAAACTCAAGGCGAGACAGTTTGGATTGTGAATTTAAACTTCAAAAGAATTTTCAAAATACGGTTATGACTGTATGCCAACTTATGTATTAGAACTTGTGCCAAATAAAAGCGTTCAAAGGAGTCTCTATATCTTTCTAAAATAATAATTTTGAATTAGAAATATTATGAATCTGTTAAATAAATACACCATTAGCCTACCAAAAAAAGAACATACATCATTACTCTTATGAAAAAAAAAATATATACTATTAAAATTATGAAAATGTGTTTATCATCGTACCCGTGAATGAGGAGTATTTTATATTATTTTTAAATTTTCAGATAAACTTTCTCTAAT
The DNA here is from genome assembly GCF_003935025.1 of Abrus precatorius. NCBI lineage: Eukaryota > Viridiplantae > Streptophyta > Magnoliopsida > Fabales > Fabaceae > Abrus > Abrus precatorius. The sequence goes on along the minus strand of NW_020874373.1, from coordinate 7,576,628 downwards.
ATTTTAAATATTAAAAAATATTTATATTTTTTCAAATAAATTATTAATTCTTATTGTATACTATATATATTTGATATAAAATTAATAATAATAATTATTCCACATATGAAAAATTATTAATATTCTATTAATTTTTAAAATATAATAAAAATCAACTTACGAAAAATACTTCAATAAATAGAAATCATTTTTTTTTACAAAATAAAATTAATAAATATTTCTAATGCTGCCCACAACATTTTGAAGTCACGGTGAGCGAGTCATGACGTGTGTAAGGGATCAAAGCGTTCAGTTTTGTCAGTCACGTGCGTTTAGAGTTTTGTCAGGACTCAGGACTAGCATAAGGACATAAAAAATATAAAATTCTGAATTTAAATCTTTAAAATTATTTGTAGTTATTGATAAATAAATAATGTATTAATTAACTAAAGTCAAAGGTAATATTACAAAAATACAAAAATGTTATCTCGAAAAAGTTCATAATTTTATTACTACTTTACCTTTTCTTTTAAATGTCATCTATTTTATCCTCTAATTGTTTTCGTTAACTAACTTCATTCTATTGTTTATTCTCTTTATTTATGCATTCCCATTATTTTTATTTTTATTTTTATTTTTACTTTAGTAAAGAGCTTACATAATAAGAATAGCTACGTCAGCAATTCATGTCTATTTAGAAAAAAAATTCACCATGGAATACTAATAATAAGTTGTTTAAAAATAAAATTAATAAAATGTCATATAAGATAAATACTATGTAAAAAAAATCTAGAATGAATTAGTTGTACCACTAATTGAAGAAAAATATTAAACGAAAAGCTTAAAATAACCTAACGAGTAATTTACATCTCGAAAAAAAATAAAAAATAGATAAAATCATAATAATTTTAAAACACTTTTATAGTTTTAAAATACTTTATCTCAGAGTTCCAGTTTAGGGCTTAAACAAACATTCAGTTGGCTCTAAATTTTACTGTGCAAAAACATATATGAACATCTTTTATTATTATTATTATTATGGGATGTAACTAATTGATGTTATTTCGAGCTTTCATAATATACAAATTTACCTTAACATAAACAAATTGAAAATTAATATTAACATTTTTTCTTAATATAAACAAATTGAGAATCAAATAATGTTAGAATTGTCGAGGATTAAGGGTGGTCTACATTTTTATGTTGGCCTGTTATGGGTTAAAATTACATTAGAGAGTAATCAATGTATGCTCATTTTTTCATGCTCTGTGATGGGATCGATTGTTAAGACAGACATACATTACCATAAATCTCCCTTAAACCTAAACTGTTAGTCTTTTGACCTTCAAAAGCAACATCTCGATTTGATAACTGGGGAAAAGATCTATGTAAAAGCACTTTTATTAATGTGGATGGACGATGGATCCACCACTGCCAAAAAATATGAATGGTCCAGACAATGAGTTAATTTGAACAAAATTTTTCGTCAAATACTTATTAAAAATTTATTATAAATTAAAATTAATTTATACAACTTTATTTTTAAGTTTAATTACATAAAAAAATCGTAAAATGTTTATTTGTATAAATTAACATGCAATTACAAGAAAAGCTTAAATTATTTTACCTTCTTAATTTATGTTATTTTCCTCTTGTAAGGTTTTTTGAAAGTGTTATCTAAATTTAGTAAAATATTTTGCATAAAATTTGTGGCTGAAAATGAATAAATTTTTACATGTATGATTTAATTAATAACTTGATTACAGCAATGATCATTTTTCCCTATATGACAAGTATGTTCTACAGCACACAATTTGAAGAAAAGACTATGAATTAAATTAGAATAACTCTACAATAATCATTATCATTTAAAAATATATAAAACCTGTACATGTATATAGAAGTATTCCACAAATTGAAAATCACTGTGGATCCATTTGACAAAACATAACAATTTTAATGGCTAACCACAGTAATATTGAAGTCACGATGACCCAGTGGTGGCGTGTATAAAGGGACCATCTCCCAGCAGAACAACGTCTATCGGGTGGAGGGACCAATCACGTGCATAGCTTGTGTACTCCCCAGAGGTTTGACTCAGCTCTATAACTCTGAATCTTTCCTGCTATAGTCACTATGATTTAATGTATAAATAAATTATTTGTAACATAAAAATATGAATTATTGTAACTCACTATATAAAAAATATTGAAAATATTATTGAATATTTTTTAATTAACGATGAGAGATAGTAATTAAGTTTTCATTTGTAATGTGTACTTGTCATTTAAAGTATATGAAGGTAACAAATATAGTTATGGAATAAAATACAGAAAGGTGAAATGTCAAATTTATATCGCACGAAAACGAACTAATTATTAAGCTGACATCTAAGAAAATTATTAATGTGGGTTGATTCCTTAATGTCCTCCGAAGGGAGAATATAATTTTAAGATCAATATCATTATAGATCCCTCTCTGACCTACATCCAAGAAATAGAAGACCAAAATTCTAAGTGTTTTGTCCATTACAAGTCCCATCCACCATTTTATTAAAGGGAAAGGTTTAACAATCGAAAGAGATTGTTGGTCCAATTATAATTCTGAATTGAAAATGCTATACATTTACTCTTTTATTTTATTTTTATTGAATATTGGACAGAGTATTACGAAAATGTATTAAAGTAGTACGCATTACTGTTATGAAAATACAACCCATTTTTTTTATTCCAAAGGCTTTAACAAGCTAAATTTAATGTATATTTAGTTTAAATTATTTTTGACAGTCTTATGAGTTTTTTAGAAAATTGTCGGTCAATTTGCATAATTTATTATTTGGCACCGGAAAGAAAAAATCAGGCAATTTCTAAGGACAACCCACGACATTTTTGAAGTCAGGATGAGTGAGTCATGACGCATGCCATGAAACCATAGCCGAACAAAAAAAGGCGTATAGGGTAGTGTCACAATCACGTGCCGATGTTTTTGTTTTTAAATCCAATTAAAAACAATGAGACTATTCACTTGGGTGCATCTCCGTATATATATATCCCTGGTAAGTTTGACTCCGGTTTAGAATTTTGTGGTGCTAAATGGAGCATCGAAAGGGTTCGTTTGTAGTACCATACAAAACTATTTAATTTTTGCTTTGTCTTGTCGCCGTCCCATTCTTCCTCTTGCGTCATATCGTTCACTCCCAAGTTGATTCTAAATTACAGGTCAAAGCTCAGACAATAATTCTCTCACTTTTTTTACGTAAAAAACTAGTAACAATTATAAACGTCGTTCTGCGCTTCAAGACCCTTCTACTGATTTATTTTTTAATTTATTAGTATAAAACTTTTATTATCTACCAGTTCTGCTTCATCTGCAGTAGAAAGTTCAGTTCTTCCTCATTTTGCTCGGTTACTGTTCTGCTTTCCCTCTTGAACAGGAACAGTTCGAGGAGGGACACAAATTTCTTATTTGGGGTCTTGTTCGCGAGTCATCTAAATATATTGATTAATTGCTGATTGATCGACCTTAGTGCCAAAAAAATCAGTCACCCATGTTCACCTCATTGTTCCAAAATCCGAAATGTCCTGATCAAGTGTTATATTTGTCTACTGGCATTACATTGGGTTAAAGACAAATAAACATAAGGAAAGAGCGAGTAAAAGGTCAATTGCTTGTAATTTATTCTAAAAAAATAAAAAGCAAAAATGTCGAAAATCGCCGTCGCTGTTAATTTAATATGTGAATGGCACAGGCTTGACACGCAACGGAATCTGAGACAGCCATGGGGCACGATGATTGAGTCATTGATTCTTAGGATAGCGTGAAAGTAGAATAGAATACTCGGTAAATTCTATTCAAATGAAAAATTATTTTATTTATAAAAAATATAAATACTTTTTCATATTTTAGTATAATTTAAAAAGAATGTTTAATATCGTATTAAATTTAAAAGTACCATACCAAACATTAAAATACTTTTAATTAAAAAATACTTTAAGAATATAACTTCAAAATTATTAAAGTTTGAATCGTTATAAATTTACGAGTAAATTTAGAAGGTAATATTTATATAAAATTATATAAATATTAAAAAAATTATTCTAAAAGTATGAGTTATTGTACTTTTAGTTTTTCGTTGTTTACAAAACACGCTAATTTAATAATTTTATGAAAAAATTACCCAAAAAGTAAAAAACTCTCGGGTTTAACTAGGATATATTGTGATTATTTGTAAGAATTTCAATAGATTATACACAAAATCAGTGCACGGCTGTACGAAATACGCATGACAAAATGACGTGCTCAATCTGACTTAAGGGAGGTCATCATTCAAATTTAATCTGGCTCCTTTTTTATGATTTTTTTAATATATTGAGTATTTATATTTTTAATTTAAATTTTATATATTTTTTAATTAAAAAATTTATATATTTCTTAAAGTTAGTCTTGAAAATATTTATTATATAAAAATTTAACTTAATAATACTCACATAGTACATGGAAAAATTACTAGTTATAATAAACAAATAGAAAATTAATAACAAATGTTTTTTTTTTCAATCCATGACTGTATATCTGCTTCTCTGAAACAGACTCATTCACTTTAAAGAAGTTAAAAAAAGGTTTTGAGAAGATTTGGTAGCAATTTGGTCGATCGGTTACGTACGTTAAGTTGCACGCGAGTCGCGGGAGAGAAGGCTAGCTTTTACTTGAATTCCTAAAGCAAAAGTTAGATATATATGGTCATATGGTCTACTTTTAGAGAAATCTTTAACCTCCTCAAAGGTTCTACAAATATCCCTCTCATCACTTCTACTGCAGATTATTTCTCTTTTGTTTGCACTCCGTCGTACAGAGTTATTGCTAACTTTGAAGCAGAGTATGAATCCAAATGTTTTTAACGTAAATCATTCTTCATATTTTTTTAATTTCAATTTTTAAGTAAAAAGTTCGATAATTAATGGAAGCGCCTAAGCATCCAACCAGCGGTACGGAAAACGGAGAAATGCAGGCATTATCAGGGAAATGTTTGATGTAGGATTAAAAATATATATTTTTAGGTATTTTTTTTATATTTTAAAAGTATTTAAAAATAATATTATACAATGTTAATTTTAAATCATTCAAAAAATAAAACTCGTTTTATAAACGAGTTTTTGTGAGCACATTTTCAATTTTGATAGACCTTAACCGGGCCATCTCTCTGGTATTAACAGCAGTACAGAAGAGAAAACATGTATGGACGCATGAGCCTTTTGAGTTAAACACCGCTTTTATGATTCCCCCGCCCAAAATACAAAGTTGAACAAATAATAAGTATATATAAATTAAGAAAAGCATTAACTTTTTTTAAAATTCTAAGTTTCAGAAATAACAAATCATTTTAAAAAATATTTATTATATTTTTATAACCTTAATACAACAAATATATTTATTTAAAATTTTTATCATTGTTAGAGAATTGAACTCAGCCTAAAATTAACAAAATCAATAAATTTACATGATTAGTTAATGTGATCGAGTTTCGTATACTCAGAATTCCAACCAATTGAAAAGCGCAAAACTCTTTAAGAATCTATTATTTTCCGTTAAGCAACACAGGGGAGTAGTTAAGTCGTAACAGAGAGATAACTTTGAAAGAAAGATACTAAATTATTATTTATGACAACACAAACAGTTGGCACATATGAAATAACACATTTATATATAAGAAACATACCAACCACTGAGCAGCATTAATACAGATATAGATTATAGACACGCCATGAACGGTTGCTGCGGCAAAAGCTCAACCTCCGGCCACGCCGAGATGTCGCCGGCCGAATTCCACGAAGAACCGCCGGGAGAACTCCAGCAAGACTCGCCGCCCATCAGCTCCGGCAACTCAATCTCGCCCCAAAAATCGTCGCCGGCGCTGTCTCCGTCGGACGAAATGCCACTCTTCTCATCAGGCGAAGCTTTCATCATATGCGCCGCCTTGGCCGCGGCCGCTTGAATGTCTCTGGCCGTGCAGGTCGACGGAAGCGACAGGTGATCCACCTCGTCGGGAAAGTTGAGCTGCGCTTTTCGACCTTTGAGGCAGTACGCTGCGACGTCGTATGCTCTCGCCGCCATCTCCGGCACCGGAAACGACCCCAACCATATGCGCGATTTCTTCCGTGGCTCCCGAATTTCTGACACCCATTTGCCCCAACGCCGCTTCCGTACCCCACGGTACACGGGGTGGCGCGTGCCTCCCCTCCTCTTATCGGATTTTTCTGTTACGGTGGTTACGTCATCTTCGGGGCACGGTGACGGTGGTTGTTGATGGTCCATTCACAGTTCTTACACACTGAAAGCCGTTTTTGCTCTCTCAGTGTCTCCGACATTTATAAGCTTCACCAGACGTTAAAGGGACTCGCCACGCGATTTTACGTAAGTGCCCCCGCGGATTCGTAAAGGTTTCAAACTTTAAAGGGCAAAAGTTACTCTTTCTACGTTAAAAGCCCAGCATGCAATTAATTATAGATGGCATGTTTCACACATGACAACGCGCTGGGGCAAGCTAACTCTTGCAAGGATTTTTTTTTTTTTTCACTTTTTACCATACAATTTCTTTTTGTTTATTCAATACGATATCTAAACATTTTAAAGATTAATTAAGAAGTTTAAAAGTTAGTGTAAAGTAAATGAAAATTGTTTAACAAATAGTAATACCATTTACATTTCTATAACTATCCATGGTCTTGATGGATATTTTTCTTTCTCTATTTCATGACTCGCGGCTGAAAAATTTCTCGTAGACACGCTAAACATAATTGAAATTAACGCGACAACAGCTGGTGTTGAACTCGAACACGACATAACATGACATTTTCCAAAATAAAGCAATGTCTGATCGATCTAGCTTAATCAATATAAGGTGGACTTAAGTGAAATTATATAACGCAATCATTCATCGTGATGTGAAAATTAGAGATGCTATTTCCTACCAGTCAAACTTTGAAACCAAAAACACTTGAAGCAACCTGCGAATTACAAAATGCTGAATTGAAAGGGAAGATTAAAAAAGAACCTCCTATATATATAAGTGAAATTATATAACCAGCAGCTTCAAAGCTACATCGACAACGAAATGTGAAATTCAAATTAACAAATTGGATCAAAGCCATGGGAAAGTAAGATCGTGCGAGGCACAGCAGGAAGAGGAGCGTACAAAATTGACGGACACGATGGTGTTGGGAGTAAAATGACGGAGGTGCCCCTATCTTGTTTGGTTGTGAAACTTCACATGGGGAGAGTGGTGCACGGGAATAGGGTGACTGTTTAGGCTCTTTGCGCTGGGGCTTTTGGGTGGGTTTGATCGATCATGAATCATGATAATGATATTCAAGTTATTAACACACACAAAGCCAATGTGTCACTGTTCTTGCCCAATGTCCAATTAGCTTTTGAGCTTAGCAGATTGATAACTGAAAATGACCACCGTTTTGTGCATCCCATGAACGTACCGTCTAATCACTTTTCTCCTTACATTTTCATTTCAATCATCGGTATGATTTTGAAACCCACAACTACTATGAGTTATGATAATGCATTTATAGCTTCCAACATATAACATCATTTTGGCCCTGCAAAATGTTTTCTAACTTCGAGTATACTAGTTTTTCAAATCAAAAATATTTTGAGATAAATTTAACTATCTAAAATAGCATACAATATCAAATAGATGGAATAATCATTTAACACACAGAAAGTATATTTTCAAATTGCCATTGATTATTAGCAGTTGAAAAATGAGTGCAATGAAATATGCATTTGTCACAATTTTGACTCACTACTCGATCCGTCAATCAAGCCAACTTAGTCGATCAGAATTAAATTGGAAAGCAAATTTGTTTCTTGGCTATAAATCCATAATCGTCTACTGATTGTGCCAATTATCATCTGCACTACATGCATGCATGCTCTTCTTCTCCTTTTTTTTTTCAGTACGTGCTCTTCTCTTATATGTTCAATCTGAAACTCAATTCGCGCTTTGATTTTTGACCCGTGACACAGATTTAGGTCCATTATGGTTTTCATGATTTTTCTCTCTGCTTTTTATAGAAACCCCATAAACGGCTAAGATTAATGTTATCTTTACAAAATATCTTTTGCAACAAAAAGAGAGATAAAATAGAAAGAAAAAAAAAGGAAAATGTGAGACTAGATAGGTAAAATCATGCAAAAATGATGTAAAAATAATATTACTCGACAGCTAAGTCAAAAGTGGAGAGAATACGGATTGACATGGGCATCTCGCAACTTTTCCAATTTTGTATTTTTCTAACATATTCAATAATTTAAATAAGCAATATTTTTAAGTTATTGAAAAGTTACATGCAAATAGTGATAATCGTACAGAGTTTACTTATATAAATATAAAAGATAAAGGGAAAAAAAAAACACTCGAGTTGTCTTTTATATTATATATATTTCGTCTGACCTCCACAACATAATTTGACTCCAAGCTTGAACCGTAACTAAAAAAGCACTGTTCATAGGATATAGCAACCAAAACGCGAGGCATCTATTCTGTGTTATGCAGCTTGATTAAAATCTACAGGCTAGTGCTTTCCCTGTTACGTTGAAAATAAGTTATGTTAATACTTTCAACAAATAAACAGTTGCCATGGTCTTCTTTTTTTTTTTTGTCTAAACTTTCCTTATTTAAAAATTAATTTAGGTATTTGCCACTCGGAACAATTAAAAAAAGGTTATTGTATCGAGGGAGATATACACTTTAATATTATTATTATTATTGTTGGCCAAGAGGGAGATATACACATATAGTATATGAGACTGTGCGCACACCATTTCTCCATATGTAGGGTATTATTGGTTGGGCCTTTTCAAAACAGGTACATCAGCAACCGAATTTTATTATCTACTCTGAGTCAATATAGTGTTGATTAAAAAACCAAACAAAATTCGATATATTCGATAACCTATCATTTAGGAAAGAAAGGGACGATAAACGGTCAAGGTCCGCGTCCAAAATATATCTCAACGTATATTAACTACGTCCAATTTAATTATATAAAAGTTTAAGTTTATAAAGAAAACCCATGTCTGGTCTGTATAAGATTTCCTAATTTATGATTACGCAGGTACTCGTTATTTAATTAATTTTACAAATAATTTAATGATATTTTGTTAAAATTTTATTAAATAATAAAAAATATGACAAAAAGTGCATTTAAATTCTATTGAACTGGAGTTCGGGTCACAAAAAATGTAAGGTTTATGTAGAAGTTTATTGACAGAGGGAGCACTAAGTAGTAGATTACAATCCTAGTTTATCTATTCTCCGACGCTAAGTGGTAATAAAGATGATCGAACTCCACCCTTTAATTGTTAAAAAAACTTATCACAGTTAGTCGTACATGTATTTGAGATCAAGTACCTATGGCTTCAACTACAGCAGGAATATTGATAAAAGGGTATAAATAAGAATGCCTAATTAAGAAATCAAAACCACAAAAACTAAATAAAACAAAACAGCAGCCAATCCATATTACAATTGGTGGATCGGTGTTAAATGGACGTTTCAAGAATAAATATTTGCATGCAGAAAAGAAATGGAAAGAAGGGCTGTTTCAACTAAGCAATGGTCCTGTAACTCCTAATAGGTAGGTCTTCAAAACGGAAAAGATCAATTCTAATGAATAATTGATTCCTGGCCTGAAGATTTACATGTACTTCTGAGATATTAATGCAAAACCACCAGCATTGTACCACTACTATCAATGTGAAAAATAGTCTTCGTTATTTATGAGGGGCTGGAATTGTTTGGCCAAACACAGAGCATGCATGCAAATACATTTTATGATCGAAATGCAAACAGCTGTACCCTGTACGTCTTTCTCAACATATCAAAACCCTTTATCGAACAACTACCTCGAGGATACCCTATAAAGTTTTCTGGTTGTTCAGTAAGAAGCATTGGTACTACATGTAAAACAAAAAAGGACCACATTATCAAATATTGCCAATCTCAAAAGTTCAGGTGCTAATTATCTCATGATGTTCCAAGTTTATCGTTCGTTATGCATGTTTTTTTTATTAAAAATATATATAATTTTTATTTTGTTATTTATAATTCCAAAAATTACTCCAAGAATATGTAATGCAAAAAATTATGAATAGTTTCAAAATATATACACCAGCTATTTAAACAGTATTTAAGAAAAGGACTTGAAAGTGTGTTAGGGTTTTCAAATAAATAAATATTTAAATGGATACGGTATAGGAAGGCATATTGATATAGTGCTTCTTAATTGTAATATATGAAATATGGATACAATATACAATTAAATAAAGAAGTTAATTCCAATGAGGTTTAGAAAATAGTTACTATTACACTTATAGGTATGTTGTTGATAATGATAAGAAGTGATATACTTGAAAAGACATTCTAATATTTAAATTTGTGCTTGCTAATAATAAAAAATATTTATATTAAAGTATTATATATACTTTAATATAAAGTAATTTCACATTCTATTTATAAGAAATTTTATGCAAATGATGGGGTAAAAATAAGGTCCTGTAATATAGTGAGTGACCTTAAGCTGTTAATATGAGATATTATGCGTTTCTAATTTGCCACATATTGCTTTGTTTATATTAAACATCTATTGTTTTTTTAGTGATATATGTATAAAATACTTTAAAATAGGATGAATGTAAAAATATAATTATAAACAATAAATTTTATTTTAAACATTTAAATGGGTAATCAAATAAAAATAAAAAAGAAGAAAAATAAAAGAGTGGAATGGGGTGTTTTCTGAAAAATATTTCTAAATGGATTTTCATATTTAAAACTTTTTATTTGGTCGATCAACTTTTGAATTAGGAATTAGTCTTCTCTTCTTCAAAAGAAAAGTAATTTTATTTCGTTTTATTGAGTCTTACGTTAGAAAAATAATTTAATTTAATTTAATTCCTAAACTAAATATTAATATTTTTAAAAAATGAATACCTTAAACAAATACTCGCAGGCACATCCATCTTTTTTCTTGTATGTCGCAAAGTGATCTTAACTCTCGTGTGTCATTTTATGTGCTAAATTGATTACGTCGTATGTCTTCAGCATCATCATCATTGCGGATTTCTTTTTTTGTCGTCAATATTATTTTATTGGTCCATGCTGTCTATGTTTTTTTTTGGCCCATCCTATATCTATATTTTGAGATGGGGCAAAGACTTCTAAATTGAAGCCTGTAGGTTCCAGGCCCCAAAGCCGGAAAGCAAGCCAAGCCCGTTGGACATTACAATTTCTCGAACTGTTGGCTGTGTATGTAGAAGGCCCAATTAACAGACATAATTTGATTTTATCCACAAAGGACACTTTGGGCCATGCGGAAGATTAAGACATTTCAAGGTCCTCGCATCCAAGTTTGAACTGTAAGTTCTTTTTCTATTACATTCTTATTTATTTCAGAAGCTTTCTTTGTGATATCATCTCCTTATCCAACAAAATTTTAGCAAGAAAAATTAAAAGAAGAACTCAACCGTATATTATGGGCTCATTCAACTTGGTATTGTAAACACAATTTTAGAGTTTTATTGTTTGTGTAGCCTCTTCCGAAAATCGGAACGATAATGAAATACTAAAAACTTTCCGAGAGTTTGCACTATTTTTGTTAATATTGTTCATACAAGCAAAATTTAATTATTATCAATGAAATAAAAAATATTAAACTAGATAAAGTTTATTTTAATACCACTATTAGTAGAACATTTAATCGTCATTTTACATCTAAATAAATATTACTAAGTGTTTATTATGTTAATTTATATTTGAAAATTTCTCAATTTAAGGTATACATGTTTGTTTAAAATTCCAGCAAGTGTAGATCCTTAGTCGGACAATCTAGTGCGATGGATCTGTTTTCACTTAACCAATAAATGTTTTCAATTTAATGTTAATGTTTATGAAATAAACTATAAAAATAAAACTTTAATCCTAATTAAAAAAATAACACAAAAAAATTTATAGTAGTGGATTTAATTTTATTTTTCTTTTTATATTTTCCTCTCTTTCGTTTCGTCAATTGAAAGGAGCCAAGGGAGGCATAAATGCAGTTCACGTGCTTTTCACGAGCGGGCCCCACATTTCTTATCTGTTTTACTGGAAGGGCGAGATGAAGACACGTGGGAAAGTATGAGGTTAATTAGGGCACGTGGAATGTGTGTGATGTTCGGAAACGTGTTCGTTTTCGGAGAGAGTAATGATGGGAGTCGCACGAATTGCGTGATGCGCGAGCTGGCAGTGCGTGATCAATCACAAATGAGTCTTCAAATCCTTTCACGCGCGGGTAGAGCGTGGGAGAACCTCTTTCTTTGAAGAGAGGCACGTTACTCATGGTGATGCAATCAAAGCCTTTATCCAGTATCTGCCAAAACACACGTGACATTTGTTAATGAGTGCCGAGTGCGCTAAGTATGCTACTTAAAAAAACGTTTACTTCTTGTTTTTATTTCTTAATTGATTGATATATATTTTCTTAAAATACTAACAAGTGTCAAAAAATAAAAAAGTGAAATCTATTTTATATAATTAATTAATACATAATTACTTATTCAGTGCCTTTAACCCTCTTTTAAGAAATACTAGTAAACTTACTTAATACATAATTACTTTTTAAATTTTTTAATAATATTAAAAAAATAGGAACTATTTAAAAAGAATAAAATGAATCAAGCATACATTTAGTTATATAAGAGGCTTTTATGGTTTTTAGGAAAATAAAAAAAAATAAAATAAAAAAAATCGCTAATGATAACTTTTGATATTTTTTAAAGATTTATTAATGATAATTTTTTATATTTTATAATTATTTTATTATTTTACTTTTGAATTTCTGTATTTATGTCAAAATTTATCAATAATGATTTTTAAACTCCATTTTTTTTATTTTTAAAATTTTATTTTATATATTATATTTAAATACTATATATATAAAATAAGCCTATATAAGATCAGAGTGTTTTTTAATATTTTTATTATTTGTTTATCTAAAACTCCATTTAAATGCGTTATATGCCTAAATATATTGGTTGAAAAGTTTTAATAAAATAAATAATTAAAGCACAGAATTATTAGCGTCAATTTGATTTCTCAGTTCAACATTAGATTGAATTAATTTTGATGAAAAAATTGTCCATCAACTCAATTCGATAATTTCTATAATATAATTTCACCTATTTACCTAATATATAAAATTAATTTAATCTATTCCAATTTAAATCATTTTAGATTAGTTATTTTTTATTTATTAAATTTGTATATACTTCAAATTATCAAAATATAAAATAATTTTATAAAGTATATAATATAAATTCAAAAAATAATTAAAATGAAATTTAAATTTAAAAAGTATTGCAAATTAATCGTAATAATAATAATAATAATATTATTATTATTATTATTATTATTATTATATGTAATGGAATAGATTAAGTTTTATTTTATGTATAATAATTTTATGTATAATAAACTGTACATACATAAATACTAATATTATAAAAATCTTATATATATATATATATATAGTTTTCATATCTGAATTTCTAATTCTTTGAGCTGGGTTTTTCCGTGTTCATGAACGCACGCCTTTAGTTCTGCTTGCACAATCCGTTTGCATGGAATTACTTCTCCTAATGATCTTCGCTATACATGTCGAATTTGAATTCCATTGTTAAAAAGTTAAAATCATAAATAAACGAAATATTGATGCCAAGCTTTAAATTGAGGTGGATCAAATGGAACCGTCTAATAATATTTATTATTCTATTAACATTAGTTTTTTTAATTGTTTTAAAACATTTATAAATGATAACATTTTCTTAAAAAAACAAATTATTTATTATATTAACAATACAAAAAGTATAATAAATGTTTTTTTATATATAAAAATTATCATATATAGCTTTTTAAATCAGTCCTAAAAGTTGATGACTAAAATTCAAACATTTTGTAGGTTATAAACATGTTTGTTATACTCGTTGACAAATACAAGTTTTACTAAAATAAAGAAATAGTTATTACGTTAAATAAAATATTTTCATTAAATTTTCATTATAAGTTTGTTTTGAGATAAGAATTTAGAAACACTCGTTTAGTACTTTATTAATCAATCATTATGTTTCAAAAACTAACACAAGAATCAACTTTAAAAAAAAAAAAGAAAACTAGAGTCAATGCGGTCTCCATTGAGATAAACTGCTTCAACACTCAATTCTAAGGACAAAAGTATGCTTCTATTAATTAAAAAAAAAAAAAAAAACTGGAATCACTTTTCATTTACGTTAGCGTTTTGTTCCACTCAAAATAGGGCCGCCATGAGCTATTGTTTACTAAAATCAAAATAAGTGCCTTATTTTTTGAGTTTTGTATATTAGTCTTTAAATGTCAAATAAATCTTTAATTTCTCAGAATCTCTTTTTGTTGAACCTTCTAAGTCTTGAATCAATAAATTATTGCTCTGAGAGTTTTGATTGTAACATCCTTTTGTTAACCGAGGTTGATTTATTAAGCTTTGCAAAACTTTTACTTTATTGGTGATCACACTTGTCTTTATACCGTACAATAGTAACAAAGCGTTAGAAAAGGTGACTGCGATGGCTGCATTGCTCTTAGGACCAAGCTATGTTTGCTTGAAAATGAAAATAAAAGTAAATTTGAATAAAAAAAGATTGGTAAATGTTGTTTAATCATTTTGACACTTTAAATAAAATCTCAAATAATCAATTACATCTCAATACGATTGGTCATTTCACATTTGAAAAATAATATAACTAAAATGTGTTCTTAATTTTAATATTTTTGTAATATTTAAATCTTAGTTATGCGAGTTTTTTTCTTATAGACAATGAACAAGTTTGTGGTGACTAAAGTATTGTTGAATAACATCAGCTGAAAGTTTATAAACCGTTAATTAAATTAGAAATATATGATAAAATTAGTTCAAAACATATTAAATGATTAATATTATGTGAATACAATATTAGTTAAATAAATAAAAATAAATAAAATTTACATATGTGTGTAATTTATTAAAAGATAAAGAAAACATGAAGAAAGATTTTTAAAAGTTGTAAGTTTATTTTATTTTATAGTTATCAAATAAATTTACTAATTTATTAATTATTAATAAAAAATTTAGAAATTTTAAATAAATTATAAGTTCATGTCATTAAACGCACTCTAAATAATGCTGACTCTTGTAGCTGTTGCTATTAAAATGCTGCAAACAATACAACTCGTAGAAAAAATATTGATTGAAAAACATTAACTGAATTGGAGGAAGGAAGAAATTCCTATTGGTTGATTCAAGGGCAATGAGATATAAAACATATCAAATTTTATCGAGGAATGTGATGGGATAAACTTGCTTAAAAGATTTGTTTTCTGGGCTCTTCTTTATCTTTTGGCAGAAGGATAATTAGGTGTCTAAACTCTAACTAGCAATGCTGTTTGAGTTAATTAATTAAGGTGACGTGAAAAAATTAAATGGAATTGGAAGGGACTATAATTGATTGCATTATATGAATACAAAATAAGATGATTTGATAGCTCAGAGGATCATACGCATCAAGTTCTGCATGTTCATTGATAAATAAAAAGTTGAACTCTTAACTTTAAAAAGGCCACAAGGCAGAGACTGTAATATTTTAAAAAGATGGAAGTGCTAGCTTTTAGCCTTTTAATTCATATTCACGAATGACGTAAGTTATCACAGAGATTTGAGTGTAATTTTATTATCTGAATCATTCAAAATATAGACATTATACGCGACATACTGTGATGAGAATGGCATTTTTCCCCATCTTTTGATAGAATTACCCCAAGTCGTGCAATTTAAACTTTTGCATTGATGTAAATACTAAATATATACCAATTTAGAAGTTATATATTTGGTGTGGCCTTATTTATACTTTAAAACTAAAAACCTTGTTGAACGAGTGAAAGATCACTACTTACGTTTAAGTGGTGAGGTAAGAGGTAAAAACGTAAAACAAGCTTAGCAATTGTTGGGGCATTTCGTGGTGTGATCCTAGTGGTTGACGCACCCGTGGGTTATCTTAACAAATGAATTTGTTGATATATGTACCTTTCTTTTAGGAGTTATTAAAATTTGTTTTAGGCCTTTGTCGTATGCTAAAGCAAGTTCTGAAGTTTTTCCTATACATATTGATGCACTTATCATTTCTATTGTATTCAACTGGTTTTTTAGTATTGATTAGTTTGACAAGGTTAGAATTTGGCTAAGAAACCAACGTATTAAATTGTCTCAAAACTATTTATATTTGAAATTGTGCCTAAGTTCAAATATCCTTATATTCACGTGAACAATTTTTACTCATAAAAGGCCAACAGACGAGTTTTTCCCCCTCTTTCCGACATTTTCTTCTCACTGTGCCGGGAAGAAAATATTTTAAATAGCAAAGCCCAACACCATAGGTTTTCTATTTCCCTGTTTTTTCTTTTACTACTTTCTTGCTGCTAATTTTCTCTCTCATTCCAAATGCAGCGCAAGTAATAACATGTGTGGAGCGTTTGATTTTTGCATAATTGGTCGTTAAAAAGTTATATTTTAAAATGATAATTTAAAAGTAAATATATACTACAATAGTAAAATAATATTTCATTGTTTTCTTAACTTTATTAATTGTAGAAATAATTTTAATAATTAAACAATTTTGCCAATTAACAACTTATTATGCAGCGCAATTCTAACCTGTCAAGGCGTGATTCTTAAAGAAACTAAACAAACACTTCTCTGTTAAAAATGTAAATATAACAATCCACTCATGAAAATTCACTAAAACTATTAGAGAATACATGCAAAATGAAAGCATTTTTAAATTTTTGAAAAAAATTAAATTGGAAATAGTTTACATGTTTGATTATTAAAAATTTCACTAAAATTTTAAAAGAAACAAATCTTGCTATCGCACCTTTTTTTTTTTTTTTTGCTCTAAATGCCTTGACGTCCATTTCTAACCTTACTAGTAAGAAAATAAAATTAGAGGAAGGGAAGAAAAATGGAATATCAATCAGATATGATATATATGGGGCTTCAATTTCACAGTTCACTCCGTAAAATTGCAAGATGGTTGGCATGGTTGCTTCAGTATAAAATACTTATTTTAATTTATTCGTTATATTATTTTTTACCAAATGAATTAAAATAAATAATATTTTGTAAAATTAAAACAAGTATTTAATATAATCAAATAATCAATGGCTCAAATAAATTTGATTTATATATTAACCGAATTAGAAATCCTTTAACCATGTTATTTAATAAAACTGGTAACGTCGAAATTTGAAAAAAAATAGTTTTATTCCCATGCCGTCACATACTTTTATTTTAGTTTATAACTTATATCTTGTGAACTTTTTTCTTAATTATTTTGATCGATACATGAATTTTTAATCCAACATTAAGCGTGATTAACTGTTTTCATTTACCATTATAGTAAATTCTAGGTTCTTGAAGGTACTAATTATGTTAGTCTTTCAAATTGTGATATTTTTATGTATTTAAGCTGTAACAATTAATTTTTACATTAAAAGTTGGGACTGCAGAAAAAACTATCATAAAAAAGTCATCATGAACAATAGTTTTTCAAAAAAGTGACAATATTACGAACTTTAAAATTATGTTACTTAACCTTTTAAGTTGAATTTCACTTGTGTATTTATTAAACCTGAACATTAATTTTCTTCAATGCTAAACTATAATAATGATGCTACAGTAACGTACAAAATTCAGATGTTCCATATATATATATATATGATTTGCGGTTGAGTTATTTCTGGCCACCACCGATATCTTGAATTTGTGAAATATTTCCTTGTCATTTTATGTAAATAAAATTGACACGTGGAAGTGATTTATTTTAAAAATGTGGAAAAATATAAATAAAATAAAACAGAGTGTTTTGCGTTGTGCACCCTAGAATAACAGATAAATGAAAGAAAAAGAAAGGGGTCGGGGGAAGGACAAGGCATGAATGCATGATAATTGTTGTCTACTAACTCTAGTAAAGTTTGAAACCTAGGTTGACCTAACCATGGTTTAAGGTTTGCAGTTAGAAGTTGGAGAGCGTAACCTGCAGGGTTCATTTCTCTCTACCTCTTCCTTCTTGTTTTCTTCAATATTCACACTCACCCCTTCACTTTGCTACGAAGGAAGAATACCCTTTCCCCCTTCGTTTTCATTTGTGAAAGACCCTTCTCTTCTCGTTTCTCCTTTTGTTTCCTTCCACTCTCAGTTTTCTCCGAATGTCCTTTTTACAGCACACCGTTCCTTTCCTCGCATGTTTTGTCCCCCTTTTGCCAGCTTAGCCTCAGATTGTTTCCGCGTGAATCCCAGTTCTTGTTTATCTCTCTCTCTCTCTCTCTCTCTTTTCCATTATAATTCTCGGGGATTTCTCTGAAGCTGAAATTTGCAAGATCTGAGATTGTGGTTCATGAGATGGAAGAGGAGCGCGTAGAAGGCGGTACTGGATTGTGGGGTTGAAAATTTGAGCTTTTAGGTTAGTGGGTGGTTGGGTTTTGGAGATGAAGGTGGAGGTGGGGTTAGGGCGCGTGGTGTGGGACGATGAAGAGAAGGCGATGGTTGCGGGCGTACTGGGCGCACGCGCTTTCGAATTTTTGATGACAAACTCTGTGTCGAATGAGAGTCTCTTAATGGCCGTTGGGAGTGACGAGGGGCTTCAGAATAAGCTGTCGGATCTCGTGGAACGCCCCAACGGCTCCAATTTCAGTTGGAACTACGCGATTTTCTGGCAGCTCTCGCAATCAAAATCTGGGGAGTGGGTTCTGGGTTGGGGAGATGGGTGTTGCAGGGAACCCAACGAGGAAGAAGAGAGTGTGCTTAGCGGAATACTGAGCCTTTCCATGGAGGATGAGATGCAGCAGAGGAGGAGGAAGAGGGTACTGCAAAAGCTGCACACCACCTTTGGGGGTTCAGACGAGGACAATTACGCTTTTGGGCTTGACCATGTCACTGACACCGAGATGTTCTTTCTCGCTTCCATGTACTTCTCTTTTCCTCGTGGCCATGGTGGCCCAGGTAAGTGCTTTGCATCAGGGAAGCATTTCTGGCTCAAATCTGTATCTGATTATTGCGTACGATCTTACTTGGCTAAATCCGCCAGAATTCAGACTGTTGTTTTGGTCCCTACTGAGTTGGGAGTGGTGGAGTTGGGTTCTGTGAGAATGTTAGCCGAGAGCTTTGAATTGTTGCAAGCCATTAAAACTGTGTTCTCCACCCAACCATCGTACCCTGGGGTGAAGCCTGTGCCTGCAGTGAGTGATAAGAGAGACGAGAGTGCCATTTTTACTGGTTTGGCTATTGGGGACGGTGGCAAGGTTGATGGAGTGCTTCCAAAGGTTTCTGTGAACTCGGGTAGTAGAACACATTTCAGGGAGAAACTTGCTATTAGAAAAATGGAGGATAGGCCAGCATGGGGAGGCCATCCTAATGGGAACAACATTAACTTTCCCAATCTTAGGAATGGTCTTCATGGTCCAAGTTGGGTGCCCAATCAAGCTGCGAGGCAGCCTAGTCCCATTGAGATTTTTGCTCCTAGGTCTTCCACAAGCAATGTCTCTGAGCTAGGTAATGGTGTGAGACAGGATTTCAGGCTTAACAACAACTATCAACCTCAAAGGCAGGTGCAAATGCAAATTGACTTCTCGGGAGCCACTTCCAGGTCTTTTGCGAGGCCGGTTCTTGCTGAATCAGAACTTTCTGATGTTGAGGCCTCGTGCAAGGAGGAGCAACCGAGTGTTGTTGCCGACGAAAGGAGGCCCAGGAAGCGAGGCAGGAAGCCTGCTAATGGAAGGGAAGAGCCCCTCAATCACGTGGAAGCAGAGAGGCAAAGGCGTGAGAAACTGAACCAACGTTTCTATGCATTAAGATCTGTTGTGCCCAATATATCCAAGATGGACAAGGCATCGTTGCTGGGCGATGCCATTGCTTACATCAATGAGCTTCAGGCAAAGCTCAAGATGATGGAGGCTGAAAGAGAAAGATTTGGAAGCACTTCAAGGGATGGATCAGTCTTGGAGGGTAGCTCAAGATCGGAAAATCATCTGGTTAAGGCTCCTGATGTGGACATTGAAGCTGTCCAAGACGAGGTTGTTGTAAGGGTGAGCTGCCCTCTTGATACTCATCCTGTTTCCAAAGTAATCCAAACACTCAAAGACGCACAAATCAGTGTTGTAGAGTCAAAACTTGCTGCTGCAGATGATACTATTTTCCACACATTTGTAATTAAGTCCCAAGGATCTGAACAGCTTACAAAGGACAAGTTGATTGCTGTGTTTTCCGAAGAGTCCAACTCATTATTACAGCCATTGTCGTCGGTTGGGTAACACAGTAATTACAGTTAGCATAGTCCATAGGCATGTGATACATAGAGAAAAACCAATTTCTAAAGCTTCCTCAAAAATTTTGTTATACCGCGGAGGATCTAAAGAGAAAAGCGGTGGGAACCAGAGTAGTAGAATAATAGCTCCCATTAACCGCGTAGGCAATTTATGTTTGTTTATAGTATACATAGTTTATCAGAAATATTGTTCCTGCGATGTCAATTATTTTATTTCGTTTATCCAATCTGCCATGGTCTAAGAGCTATGTCCTTTTATTCCATGTTTCTCGAGTTCTTATTTTCTCTCTCTTTATTGCATAAGAGGAGAGTATTAGTTAATTTCTGCTGCCTTTAAAATTTTCTGCTATTTAGTTGTGTTCTTCCTTGGGGAGACGCATAATTGTAAATGTGTTTTTGTTCTGTATATTAATTTATGTATTTTTGGTAGTGAGGCTTTGTTCCTCGCTTACAAGTATACTTGCTCTTACTGAAGTTTTGGCTTTGGTTTTATTGTTCAAGCAGTTTTATAGATAGAGTTGCCTTTCTCATCTGTGCAGTCTGCATGAGGATTAACTTATGACTGTAGTAATCTCCAATATCTTATAGGAGAAATAAGAATATAGGAAAATAATGACGAGTTTCTATTACTTGTTTGGCTAGTGTGTAAAAGTATGAAAATGGGTACAAAATAAACGGGGCCGATACATAACACCTGCATAGATGATCCAAGGTTTTATCAAATCGTCAAACTGCAAACTGTTAGTAGATTGCATGCTTGGGTACAAGTACCGCTATATTTTCTGCTGTCCTTTTATCTTATTAGCAACCAAGTGAGGGTGAATCTTCGATGCACATGAAAAGGAAGAAAAGTATTAGTACTGCTCAAACTCTTGACCGTTCCTTTGCCATTACCACCTTTCTTTGCGAATTTGAGGTATCTCTATTTCATGCAGAAAAGAACATTAGGCTAAAAGGCTGTTTAGTAAAAAACAAAGGCTGTGGCTAAACTTATCAAATTATTATATTAATATTCCGAGGAAGGAAATAAAGTATATGAAAACACAAGTACCATTGTGCAAAAATAAGAATACTATTACCAAGTGGTTGAGTGGTCCTGCAGTGTACGCGTCGTGTCCCATTTTTGAAATTTGAAACTGTGTAAAACGTTCACGTGCTAAGGTCCTTTCAACTAATGAGTTCTGCAATGACAACAATCATGTGGTGCATGTGTTTCCTTTTAAAAGTAATTCAAAGTCAGAACTTTGAAGAAAGGAAAAATAAAATAAAAAAGGATCATTGGACAAAATAGTGTGACTAATCATACATCGGTTACCGCAGCGATGAGCTCAAAGGGTAAACCCCAACAAACCCGTGTCGCGTCAAATTTGCATGGATTACCTTCTTTTTATATTTTTATTTATGCAAATCAATACTCTGTCATATTTTTTACTAATTGTTTAATAAAAGATAAATGACCAAAAAGTTGAAAATTTAAAATTAAATAAAATTACATATAAGTTAAAGTATATTAATTAAAAGTATAATTAAGCAAACGAAATAGTAAACGTGATGATTAGTACAATATAATAAAAAAAGACATAAAAAAAATTAAATGAAGAATTTGATTTTCATTCACCAAGTTTGGAATTTACACCTCAAATTTGTTTCATTCAGGATAAGTATTTGTTAATTGTGAAGTGTGATGCACATTTAAGTGTCAATACTTAATCCATGTCCTAAGAAATGTGCCAACGTGTTTGATGTTTTTCATGTCATGGCAACTGCCAACTCCAACATGATTTCTGTATCCAAACATCAATTCAACATATTTAATTTGCATAAATATTGTTATTATTTGACATCTACACTATATACATTTGGTTTGTCTTAATTTGGAAAAAAAAATCTCAATTGGAAAATATATTTTGCTTTAAACCTCTGTGTTATTAAGCAAAATCAAGTTTTGCTTTTGACTCCTTCAACATGAAAGAAATATTTTATCATTTTTACATTGAATAAAATCCTGTTTATGAGAATGATATACATTAATTTACTCAAATGTACTAACCAAACATTAATGTTGTTTATAAAATCAAACGTGCAAACAACAGCAAAAATAATATGTACAATAATTATTTAGAGGGAGAATATGGATCAAAGTTTAACATTTATATGCAGTTATGGAGTCAACCATTAGTTATTCAATTTAAAAGTTGGCATGTTTTGTAACGAGAAATTCTGAAATTTAAAAACTTTGGACATCATCAATCTCGGCATACGAATTATAATTGGTCCTACGGACAAGGACACGAACTCAAACGTGCATATTATTATGAACACGAAGAGTAACCTCAAATAACTGAAGAAGTGGCCAAAATGAGGGTCCAAAAAGCACTGCACTGAGAATGGTTATTTGGGGTCTTTAACTGCCGATGCCCATAACTCGCACCTACATACCCTTTATTCCACTTTGGTTTGTCTGGGTGAAAATCCTAATTTCAAATGTTCAAAGCATCCTCTGTCTTTTCTCTTTGGGGGTAGTGAACGATCCACTCTAAGAATGGGATGTGGGGTTCGTTTGTCCAATAAAACACAAATACAAAGCATAACATGTGCGGTGGTGGTCATTGGTCAAGTTCTACTTATCAATATATGTCCCTTTTTGCTGCGTGTAATGGTGCATGCATATCCACATTAAGGCCAAAAAGCAAAATGTGGGATCCATCTAAATATAAATATCAAGTAAGAACTGCTCAAAATCCCATATGAGGAAGGAAATGGACATGATTGACCCGATAAGGTACCCAAAAGAACCGCATAATTTGCCTGTCACATTCATTTTAGTTGTACAGTTGGTACAATTTAATGGTGAATGCGTGCTTACCACTGTTCTTCGGACTCAGATAATTAGAGCTCAAATAATCCACTACACGATACGATACGATACCAATTATATCATGAGTTAAACGAGGAATAAAATCGCATGTGTTTCTCATTTTTCGCTACTTTTTTTAGGGCTAACGCTGTGTGGTACATGAGGGGAGCATCTAATCCTCCAATTCGTTTCCATCTCTTTCTTTCATCCATGAAAAAAGTCAATTGTGTAGGAAAAATATCACTGTCATAATCCCCGTGCACCACCATGACCCAATATATTTTCTAAGCATATACTAACTACTTTGTTTAATCATCAACTTTGATCAAAACCAACTAGTTAGTTTTTTCAGTTTAGTAAAAAAAGTAAATTTGTGAAAAAAAAACACACACACAGATAAGCATCCAAACTTGAATATCAAGGAACTAATTTTGTATTGAATTTTAAATTAAAGTTTGATTGATCTGTTACTAATTACCTCTTCTTAGTCATTATATTCTAAATATAAATTATTTAATTTTAATATTAGTAATTTTACTTGTACCAATTAAAAATCTATAAATATGAATTTAAATTTATTCCATCAATATTTATCACAAAAAAAAAACATTTAATATAGAAAATTTAATTTTACTGTGTTCTATTATTGTCCCTGATTTATTTTTATATTCTTAAGTTTTTTATTCAATCGTAGTTTCTATTTTTTTTTATTTTAAAAACTAATTGATAAATATTTTTAAAACTCGTTTAAAATAAAATATAGGCGGGTGAGTTTTACTTGGCGTATCCAAAGTTATATTCAATGATATCGCAACTAAAGATTAAAAAAGTGGGTTGTGTTTATCCTATTTAAGAAGGTTGTTGTTCAAGTTTATCTTGCATTTCATGGGCCCCGCGAGAAGTGTGACAAGAATTAAAAGATAACACATATCTTTCTTTTCTGTATTATTATTATTATTATAAAATTTTCTTTTTTACAAAATTAAAAAAAATCTTTTTTATGGGATGAATCTTAAAAAAACCTATTTGAATTAAGATTCAAGTAAAATTAATTAATACAAATAATTTTGAATTATTAATGAATTAAAACATGTGCTGAAATTATTCTTAATCATAATTTTTAATTTTAATATGAATCTAAAGATGCATAATAATAAGTTAATAAAATTTTATTAAAATTATAACTGTCAATAACAATAAATGGTAAATTTTGAGAAGAAGTCATTTAAATTAATCTACTTCAAATTATTTTTAAAATAGTAATTTCACTTAAAAAAATATGACAATCGTTGAGTTTACAGTGAGATCTTGATCTTCCTTTTGGGGCTCAGTCACGTCAATTATATTTTGTTCTATTTCTGAATGTTAAATTCCATGCACTACTTGATTTCACAAGCATAATTATTATTGATAAAATTTTATGGTTAAGTTACATGGCATATGTATCAAATTGCATAAACATGACATTGAAAACTGCTCTGATGGATAATTCCAACAAGTTGAAGATACCCTTCAGTGTCTTCCAACATGACAAATAGGCCCTGTCTCCACTTCCACCATTTCAGCATCAACATGCCCAACCCAACCCATATCATCATAGTTGACTGTCTCTATAAAAGATTAAGTGGAAGCACTACACTTGGAGTGAAAAATGAAACCATCAGTCGTTTTTCAGTGCTTAATCTGATGTAGATTTATTTCAATGAGTTATCCTCAAATTCGGCCATTGATTGGTATTGGTTGTTGAGATGTGTTCATTTTATCTTCTAAAGTAAACTAATGCAACTTGCACTTTAGAAAAGTTTGATCCCAACAAAACAAAACACACATAACTCCCTCCCTCTCTCTCTTTCTCAATATGTGTGTATACACACTCAAGTTCATTTAAATTGGTTTACAAGTTTTTTATAATTAAATTAGATAATTTTTTACCTCAAAATTAAAATAAACAGAATTATGAACACCCTTACTCGAAAGGTAAAATATGGGATCCAGTTTCAGGGAATTCAAGGCATTCCATTTTTTTACAAGAAATTAGGGTCACATAAAGTTACTCGAAGCATAAAGAAATTTAGTGAATCATGGCCCAACAAAACTATACGCTGCTCACTTTCAGGGTTTGTTTTTGGTGGTCACACTTTTAAGTATTGACTTTTATTAGGAAGGCCAGAGAGCCCAAATTTTCAATTACTTAAATGTCTTTCCTTAGCCCAAAAGATATGACTGGATTTGGAAACAATACGACCCAATAAAAATATGCAGGTTGAGGCCCTTTTTTTGGGTTAATTTTTACAAAATCGAATTGATTTAATAAAACATAGTTATATATGTTTTGGTTTTATTAATTGTTTTCATCTAACAACATTACATTAACTCTACAAAAAAAAAAAACTTTCAAAATCATTGACTGCATATTATTAGTTGTTTTAATTTTTTCATTCTTAAAAAATAAAAGCAAAACTAGCTTCATTACATAGACCAAATCAATTTTAAAAATTTACTTCTGAAACTAGAATTGAAATTCCATTAAAAAGAAAAACTAAATTTGAAATTGTTAGATACTAAAAAATAAGACGGGTAAAATAAAAAAAGTGAGCAATGATTAGATAATGTTTTAGATTTGACCGATAAAAACATTGGATTCGGAGTAACCGTAAAGTAGTGTGCAAAAGTTGTGCAAAAGTGAGCGTGAAACAACACAGGTAGGGTACGGAACTACCACTGTTGAGTGCTGAGTGCATTGCCTTGGTGTGATACAATCAGAAGAGAAGAGAAAAGAGAGAAAGTGCGAGTCATCTGAACTGCGATCTCTTTATGTTATGATGTCTCAACCCAACCATAAGGTGAAGTCTCTTCTCTCACCACTTTCCCTTTTCTTCTCTATTTATTTCTTACAAACCACTTTTTGTTTTAGTGCATTTATTAACTCTTAATGCGGATGAAGCTGTATCCTTTCTTAGTTGTTAATTTTATTTATAGCTTCCCAGTTCAGTATTTATTGTTTAGGATTCAATCTTTGTTGAGATACTTGTATTTGCTGCGGAGTAGGAGGTTGTTGGAAACCCAATTTGTGCGTATAAGAATGGTGATGGGAATTTGATTAAATAGGATGATACTACCTATTGATTTTGGGGACATAGACCATTCAATTTATTTCATGATTTAGGAATCTGATTTCAATTTGATTAAAGAATATATATACCGGATTCCAATTAAGAATATACTTAGAGTTTTTATAACACACTTTGGTTGAATGACTTGTTTACAGTGTATAACAACCAAAACTCAAATGTTGCATGACCTACATTTTCTTGCTTGATTGAGCAACTTTAGTCCCGTGATGCTCATATAACTGAATATGTTCCTTTGAGAACCCAGAAGTGGTTGACTTACACGTTTTACGCTATTTCATGTTGCTAGAGAACTTAAATATTGTGATATATGGCTTTGTTTTTGCGTTTGGTTTTTTTATACATTTTTTTTCGTCCTACTGAATCTTGAAACTCTTGTTGTCATCTGTCTTCTTTCAGCTGAATCTAAATGATGATAACAGAGAGATATAAAATGATCAAGCAGCATGAAGATAACATTAAGTTCCTTAATTCTCAATCAAATCACTTGGCTGAATCAATACTTGACTTGCAAGGTATGTTTTTTTTTCCCTGGGGAAAAGGAGGAGATATGAGGGGAGTGTTTAGAATTTAAGATTATCCAGACTAACAAATAAAACATCAAATCATTACTCACTAGTTTAATAAAACAATTTCACAACTTTAATGAAGCATTTCTTATATAAGTTACTCAACATTTTTTGGCTGATGAATTTTTTAGTGAGTCTTGGAAGGTACCATTCAACTAATGTTATTACATCCGAGAATGGAAATGGCACCTTCCATTCTGAAGAGGAAACAGTGGAACAGATATTGAAGAAAGAGAAATCTGCTGCTAGCATATTCTGCTGGCTGAAAGCTAATGCCCAGACATTAATTTCAAAGGATGTTGTGGGAGTTGTGGCAACCCTTGCCAGAGTTGAGAGTTATGATCTTAGCAGGTTGACATCAATTTCTTTTTGTCTTCAAATCTTTAATGCCCCTCTGGTCATTTGGTTTCAATCTTGCAGCAGGCTACATCTCTTGTGGGTATCATTTAATTTTTTCTGATTTTGTAACATGAGTCTATTAGTTCTTTTAATACAATCCTTAAAATATATCTTGCAGACCATTTGTGTAGCATAATCTGTGAAATTTCCAAGCACATTAGTATTAGCGTGAATCATTGAACTTGACTGGCATACTCCATTTTTTTCTTGACTGTTTCTTAGTAGCATAGTCATGATGAAAGAAGCTCCTATTTTCAATTATTTAATTGATAAAAAACTGCAATTTTGTCTTAAAACAGGATCCTTTCTGAGTATTTGGGCTTGGAGGCAATGCTTGCAATTGTCTGCAGTACTTATGAAGGTGTTAATGCTCTGGAGAAGTATGATCCAGAAGGCATGATAAACTGCGATGGTGGTTTGCATGGAATTGGATCGTCAATTGGAAGGGGAATAAATGGCCGATTCGTGGTCATATGTCTTGAAGATTTAAGGTAATTTTGACACGAATGGGAATTTGGATCCTCTGATGGGACTTTCTCACAATAAAGGGGTTCATGTAGAGAAAGATATACTTAAGGACTAAATTTGTGGGCCTTGTGCTGGTCTTTCTGTTTATCACTCTCTTTATAAGATATGAAAAACTCACATGATAGGATCCAACTCTACAAACACATAATTTAGAAGGAAGATGAATCTCTTTACTAATAATTTTTTAAGCGCTGTTGTACTTGTTTTTATTTCAGACCATTTGTTGGAGGTTTTGTAGCCAATGATCCACAAAAGAAGCTCGTTCTTCCAAAGCCAAGATTACCTAATGGGGATTCCCCACCTGGGTTTCTTGATTATGCAGTGAACATGATCCATTTGGATTCAAAATATTTATGTTTTCTTACTGCCGGTGGGCATGGTCTAAGAGAGACACTGTTTTATGGCCTTTTTGCTCGCCTACAAATATATAAAACCAGGAATGAAATGCTGCTTGCTCTCCCCTGCATTAGTGATGGGGCCTTGTCATTAGATGGTGGGATGATTAGGAAATGTGGTATGTTTGCTCTTGGTAGTAGGTCAGTATCAAATTAACGTTGACCTTTTTAATGCATGTTTGATTTTAATTATTCTTTTTTGCTGTTCTACCCTTTCTATGATGCTAATACAAGTTTTGTTAATTAACTTTGAAGGATAAATTTTCTGTAGTTCAATTTTCCTCATTTCAATAATCTCATAAAAAATTGCTTAGTTGATACTTGATGCAATTGATTTTTGTCTCCTGGTAGGTGGTAAGAATGCCCACCTGCCTGCATTACACATGGGTATTTATATGTTCCTCATGCTGAAAAGTGAAAATTTTCTCCATGCATTCCGTGATATGCATGTCATTGGATAGGTAATTGAGATCATTTTAATTAGAGAGTTGCTATGGTGCCAGATGGATAAGTGCAGAGGGGAAAGGATAAGGTTAATTTTCATTTTTAAACTTTGTCATAAAAAGTAGAAAAATAAGGTATGATTGGGAGGCTAGATGCTAATTTTTTGCTTTGTAATACCTCTCAAATAAGAAAAATGTTTGTTTGCTTAAAATAAAAAATTTCCTTCCCCATCCTCAATACCTTAATGGTTTGAGCTTTACTATGTCTTACTTATTTTTCTAGTACTTGATAAACTAAGCATGAAATAAAAGTATATGTATTTATTATTTGAAATACATAATATATATTTAATACTTATTTATAAATTAAGAGATTTTGTAGGAATAAAAGGTACGGGGATTTAGAATCATCTTTATGGTTTGTAAAACATTCGCTGATTTGGCTCCCTAATAAATGTTTGAAAGTTCATTACACATAACCAACATTATATAAATGTTTGACGATTCACCTTCCGTACCCATGTAAAAGAAAAGGAAGAGCGATTGAATAATCCCCAAACGAGTAGCAGTTAGAATTGACTATTGGACTTTATTAATATTTCTTTTTCTCCTCATTTGATGATTATGACCATTATCTTTTTTATTCTATGGGTTTCTTTTCTTTCCCTCACTCTCATCCAAATATATTACTGTAATCAGAGTATTAACTTGTGATTTATATTTTTTTGGCCTTATGAATGAAATTTCTTGGGAACACTATGGCTGTAGGAAAGATGTAGAAGTGAAGTTTCCACTAATTTCTGGAGAATCTGATTTACCTCCAAACTATATTGAAGCTGAAGATATGGTGAGGAAGCTGAAATGGGAAAGCTCTAAGCTTGATGCAGATATCCATAGAGAGCAAAAATTATTGGATTATAGGAAGGGAAAGTTCAGGAGGCAAGCCTGAAAAGTTATGTACAGACTACTGGTTTGCAAAAAATGGTAGCAACTAACCACATCCAATAGTGTGCATTAGGCATTAGCTTTTTATTTTGCAGGCATATCTCATTAGGGATATGTCCAAAAGAAAGCAGAAAGGTGTGCATAAAATAGAAATGACATGCTTGCCTACTGTCTGCATCTGTTGATATATCTATTATCTAATATCTGCTTCTGAATTTCAATCAAGAGAAAACTTTACTTTTGAAAATGAACATTTGAATGTTGTAACATCTGACATCTAAGCACTTTCTCGGTTCTTATTTATGATATTCACTCCTATCCTCCAATTCCAACACGTTCTCTGATTATACAGTACGGATGCAACATGATGGGCCAGTAATTCATTTAAAAAATGATATTATACTGGGGAAGTCAGTAAGACTTGCAGTTGCAGAGCAAAATGCCACATATAATGGTCCCTGAAATTTAAAAAGAAAAAACGTTACACTTGGTTTTTATTTTAGCCTCCACACAAAATCTTATATTTTGGTTTTTATAAAAAGTCTTAAAATTAGTCTCTATTGATTATTGACATTATTATTATATTGGAATATTTTTATGTAGGGATTAAACTAAAGGTGATGTTGAATGTAGGGATTAAAACATAGAATTTTCATATAGACTAAATAAAGTGTATCTATTGGTAATCCTAAAACCTGAAAACAGAATCATCAAGGATTAAATTTAAGTTTATAAATTCGATAATTGGTAAGAATTAATTCATAAACAATTTTTCATTCAGAAATTAAAATGTTAACTTTTCATGAAATAATTAAAAGAAAAACAGTATCAAATATAAAAATCAAGTTTATAGTTAAATAAATAAATAAACGATTGCTAGGACGAGTGTTCGTGGGTCGTGATGGATTGAGTTTAACCTATGTTTGAATTTGATCCAATAGTTTGATCATGTCAATTTTTCAGATGTCATCTAATCAAATCATAACCCAACTAATGTAAGAAGACTCGTTATTATTTTAAAAATAATTAATTTAAAATATTGTCAAATATTAGACTGGTCTGGTCTAGGCTGAACAAAGTTGAAATATGGATCACACTCGATTTAAAAATCTCATCGTGACAGAATTTTTACCAATCAAATTTGGCCGGAATTAATTGGCTTAAAAAAGACTGAATTATCAAGTCAAAGTTAAGAACACTCCTAATTACAGCAGTGCACATAAAAATATAAAATTCCACACCCAAAATCTTGAAATATGGTCTCATTTGCACTGTAAAGTCATTATTATCATTTAAATCATAGAAGCATGAGAAAAATGAGAAAACTTACTGCTTGAAAAACATTTAATCAATTCTGAACACTCCAAACGGGCATTAAGTCAATCTGCCAATAGCTTGAAACTGCAAATTGAATTCATCAAGTGTATAGACAGTTAATCGTTTTTATCAAAAAAAATGGCTATGACCAACTACTATCATTCAAAGCCACTTATAGGCCGTATAAAGATCATACCTTGTACCTCATAAAAAAAGAAAAGATAAAAAATAAAAAATCATGCCCCATCTTACTGGAACATATATATATATAAAACTGTAACGGGTTATGCAATATGCATGCCCTGGTGCAGGCCTCGCCAAGGAGAGACAGGCTAAGGGAAAAACCTTCCCATCACCTAATACTTTCTTTCTTAAATTCTGTCCCTCAAAAATAAGAAGACCTTCAAAATACAAAGCGTGTCAGTACAAGTTACTCGATCACACCCGGTGTATCAACTTGTGCAGGTGTACGCTTATCCTCTTCTGCTTTCCTTTCATTAGCTTGCTTGTCATATCTTCTCCAGCAGTTTTTAGAAAGATGTCCACTCTTGCCACATATAGAACAAGCTACACTCTTGGCATTAATTTCTGACCTATTCCTATACATGCCGGTTGGCTTATTGTCAAACCACCTCTGTCCCCCTTTACTGGCATGGTGAAATCCTACACTACTAGAATGTTTGCGGGATTCTTCCTCTGTCTGTATCCGTTCCATTAACTTTGACAAAGATAGACAGTCCTCGTGTATTACCCTGAAGCAGAAGTCCTTCCAGGATGGTGGAAGCTTTGAAATGATGACACTAACATGAAAGTTATCGTCAATGTGCATTCCGGCGGCAACAATAGAGTCTGCAATGCTATTTAATTCTTGGATTTGCTCAACAACTGCTCTCTCATCAACCATCTGAAATTCAATATACTTTTTCACCTGAGACCTCTTAGTTCCACATTCCTCATACAGATAGATCAGTTTTAACTCTTCCCATAACTCCTTAGCACTCATTTTTCTGCTCGCATACTGATTGAAAAGATGATCAGATAAATGGGTCAAGATATTGCGACGACACATTAAATCATCATTCACCCATCTCTTTTCTGCAGTCTTGGCTGTAGCAATTTCTTCAGCACTTGCATCTCCTCCTAATGTTGCATTTGGGCATAGTTCAGTAAGCACATATCCAATCTTCAACTGTTTCAAGAGTAATTGCATCTGCTGAGCCCAGAATTGGTAATTATTCCCATCAAAACGAATGATATCAATAGTGACAGGCTCAAGAGGAGCAACAGCAACAACTGCTGAATCTGATGCATCTTCATTTTCCTTACCATGAAGCTCCGACCTACATTGTGTTTATTACATGCTCCAGGTTAGATTAGTCTATGAATATGTGCTTTCATTGCTGTTCAAATGCACTTGTGCAAAATCAAATACCCAGAATCGTGTTTTCTTTTCAGCCAAGAAGTAAGAAATAAACATTCAAAATGCAGAAATTTCTCCAACTAAACTACAACGAAGAATATCATTTAGTTGGCAGTTAGTAAACCATCAACACACCAAACCAAAAGAATAGGAACAAAATTCTGCATCCTGCATATCTGCACTCAGCAGTTTCCTCACCACCACATATTGACACTTGGGTGATTAATATCATTCTGAACTCATAAATTTAATGTTATCTCAGAGATCATAACTCAACATTGAATACTTACCTTAGCCTTCTTTCCATCTTTTTGATAGCTTCCTCTACGGCAGGAACACTCTTCTTGAAGATTGACCATTGTGTAGTAGATAAACTAATCCCTATATTCAGCAGTACAGAAAAGGGACATGTTTAGTTTCAGAATTCAAGTTGTGAACAAGACAAATATATATGAAAAGAGACAAATTCCAACTCAGATGTAACGATCCTAAGCAAGAAACAAAATTAGAGATTTTCTCATTAGAAAATTATAATTGGATTACCTCATAATAAACTACTAAGCATGGTCAACATCCAAACACATAACTAAGAATGTGACTTGAATAAGAACATTTCCTCATAGCGGCCTCGGGCATTGTTCTTGTGAGCAAATTCAAACAACAATTATAGTACAACACATAACTACACCAAAGCAAGAAAGAATGGAATTGTAAGAGCAAAAGCAGCAGCAATATGCAAATAATAAATTAAGTAATCACCTTTATAACCAGGATACTGTTTTCCATATTGGTTATAGAACTCCCTAATTGACACCAACGTCATCCCTTTGAAATTATGAACAATCACATTCCTCCTGTTTGACAGCTGCATCATGTAACCAATGTCTACTTAGGAATGCAATATTTGAAACATAAACAATATATTAAAGGTTGCAGCTCTTTCTTTAGAATCCAAGACTGTATTTACAAATTGGAGTTATTCTCTTCATCAATTCTTAAAATCCAAATTCAAATAGCAGCAAAGCTGTAGGAAAAAAAGTAGAGATTCACCTGACAAATAACGTTTTCGAAATCTTCTTTCTTAGGTTTGACGAGCTCCGGCTCTATGAAATCTTGGAGCGGTTTGTCCTCTGGTTCTGTGGAGTGTTGAAGCGGTTTCTTGTTGGCGTCTTCGGCGGCAAGAGAGAGAAGAAAAGAGTCAACGATTGTTCTGACGAATTGTTTGCTGACGGTATCGGAGAGGTCGATGCCGAGACGCTCGGAGGCAGCGACTCGGACGGTGAACTCAGTGGCTTCTCCCATGTCGGATTTCTTGAGAATATCCAAAACCATCTCCTCGATTTTCCGTCGAGTTTCGGCTTCCATTGCCAAACCAAAAATAACAGAAAAAACGAAAACCTATTACACTCGAGTCTCTCTCTCTCTCTCTGTGACAACGAGTTTCTGAAATTAAGTGTTATATAGGAGAGGATAAAAATAAGGTTCCACCGAGATTTGAACTCGGGTTACTGGATTCAGAGTCCAATGTCCTCACCACTAGACCATGGAACCTTCATTCCCTTCTTATCTCTTTGTCACTTCAGAATTTTATTTGTCTATTGCTACTTTCCTTAACAAAAATGCAAAGTTATTAACGTCTCTTTATTTTTCATAATTAATTCAATTTTTTTATATTTAATTTAGATACACTTCGATTAAAAATAAAATAAAAGTAATTGTATGCTTCTACGTGGGAAGGAATGCGCATATAATTTTTTTTAGACTGAGACAAATAAATATTGGTCATAGAATTATACACATGTTATTTAAAAATATTTGACCTTTGTTTTATAATTTTAGTCACTCTTAATAATTTTTATAAATCCTTTTCAACTTATTCATTAAAAAATATTTTTAATACTTTTTTTATTGAAATAAACATAAAAATGATTCGTCTCATCAATTTTAATTTATTTTTTAAACTTAATACATCACATCAAATTAATAAAAATAATGTCAATTCTTCAATAAATAATTTGTTAACTTAATTTAAAAAAATTAGATATCTAAAAATATTTTTAATTAAAAATATAAATTTCTTACAATTTATATTTTTAAATAATAAATACTTTTTTAATAAAAAATTATCACTTTTAGTGACTTGTCTTTGAATCTAAAAGATGGAGTTAATGTTTTGAAATTTATTTTTATATATTTTTGTCAAATTAAAAAGTCACATTTTTTTGTTATACTTGTATATAAAACGATAAAATTCTTATCATTAACAATAAAGACACCTACATTATATATATATATATATATATATATATTTAGGTGATTTTTTTATTGTTTAATTATATTAAATTTTCATATATATATATATATAAATTTTATCATATATATTTTATCTAAATTTAAAATTTTGTAAAATAGATGATTAAAACACTGACTGTCTAATTATTTATGCTAAAACTGTTTTGTTTTTCAGTAAGATTTTAGTTAAAAATAATTTATTAGACTACTAACAACTATAGAGGACTCATTCCATGATTATAATTTGTACTTTATTGGAATGCGTATTTAGTATTAAAAATGTATGTTTTTTTATGTAAATAAAACATTTTAAATATAAAATTAAGCATGTGTCCCAGAAATATTTTTTTATATAAACGTCCTAAACTTGATACAGTAAAGTCGAATAAAAATGACTTTTCCAACAGAAATCCATTGTAGAAGTTGACTCTCATTTTTGCCATTCCTACTCCCAAAAAAGTTGATTAAAGTTGATTTTGTGCAAAGAAGTCGATTGCAGTTGACTTTCGTACTCCATAAAAGTTGATTAAAGTCAACTTCCATTTGTTAATTTTTGAATCCAAAGAAGTCGATTATAATCGACTTGTATGATAAAGGAAATTCGATTGAAATTGACTTTAGTGTGATTCTCGAGACGAATATAATCGATTATTTTATATATTTATCCAGCCTCTTAACACCATAGAGAACAGAGACTAAAGAGAGTAAAATCAAAGAAAAATGGATACAGTGGAGAAAGATGGATAACAATATATATCAGCTTAATTTTATTGATCATAATGCAAGCAAGCTTAACACACAGGTAATTCATTTTTAAATATATTTATTTAAATTATAATTAATTATTTTGGTATTTAGTTTAATATTTTATTAATTGTGTAATTATATATTTGAAATAATGTGTAAATGTTAATTATTATATTGTAAATTAAATTTAATTGTTTGTTATAATTATAATTATTATATTAAAGAATGTAAATTAAAATTCTATTATACATTTTTAATTATTATGATAAATTAGTTTTGTATTGTAATAATTTATATATTATAATAATTTTAAATATATTGTTTTGTTATTATACAGAAATCTCGAATTTTAAAAAATAGGCGTTATAATATGATGATCGTTCCAGATTCAAGAATAAAACCATTTCTTAAAGATACTGGTTTTTGACATGTTACATATATAGTCCCAGTATTTAATTATGATAAGACACTCATAAGTGTACTTGTAGAGCATTAGAGACCTAAGTCGCACACATTTCATATTCCATGTGGAGAATATACGATCATTTTGAAAGATGTTGTATTTCAGTTAGGCTTACGTGTGGATGGGGTCCCTATGAGTGGTTGCATTGGAGCGTGGGATAAATTTTATGATTGAAATATATAGGCATTGTATAAAAATTTACTTGAAGTAGTTCTTGATGAGAGAAACATAAAAAGATTTTCTATAAATCTACAGTGATTCATCGATACATTTGGAGCATTACCTCACAATGCTAATGGATAAACTATTATCCGTTACACTCGAGCGTACATAGTGGTTTTATTTGATGAGATATTGTTTTCAAATAAATCAGGATTTAGGAGTTCATATGAAGTGATTACTTCTTTTAACTGATTTTACTAAGATTTCAAACTATAGTTGAGGTTCTGTTATTCTAGCATCCCTTTATCGTGAGCTTTGTTGTGCAGTGAAATACAATGTTACCAAAATTGTAGGTTGTTTGCCTCTTCTACAGTCGTAGGCATGGTATAGAATACCTCAGTTAGCCCTTAGGCACCATTATCCTCTCACTTTTCCACTAGCTTTTAGGTACATAAATTTATCAATATATTATTTTTGTTGTTATTTATATACGTTAAATTTGCAAGTAAAAACTAATTATGCGAATTTCAGATGGAAAAGTTATAGGTCATCGACGAGATCAGATAAGTTATTGCGATCTATGAGGATCATTGATTCAATTGGCATTGTGGAGGTAAGTTCAAATAGAGTGTATGCTGTTAGCTTTTGTTTTGAATGATTTTATTTAATAGTCTAATATTTGTTATTGATTATTTCAATTTAGGTGGACACCCTATAACAACAATGAGGTCAGGAACATTACACCTCCTTTCGTGTATGATAAGACTGATGTTTGGGCATCTGTGACTGCTCTTATACAGTTTATTGTGATTGAGTGGCACCCTGTTGATCGCGTAGCTCGACAATTTGGTGGAGTACGACATATACCAATCAGCCCGATAATACACTAAGAATGAGAGGGGTGATCTAGATATATGGTGGCCTGATTATCATGTGACATGACATGTTTCATGGAAGACACGTAGGGAGCAACGAGTTCAATATCCTCTAGCTGATGATGATTGTCTCTCTGTCAAACACTTTCAGTGGTACTTGTCAGTCACTAATAGATTTTTATGGTTGGATGGAGCTTCACAGTATGCAGAGCTTACGGACTTACCTGATGGTATACCACTACATGCCCCTCATCACCTGACATCACACATCCTGATGATGTTCCAGATAGACGCTCTTTCATGCATCGTTTGAGTGTTGATACACGTGGTAGGAGATGTCAGTACCGTGATAAGGCTCATATACTAGCCAACCTCCTAGCACATTGTACAACCTGATGCAAATCCAATTGTACAACCTACCTCACAACGTATACCACCCGACACTCACATACCCCAACCAATTCATGCCGAGCCCTAGCCAAACATGTACGACCTCTAGCTAGCAGTTTATGGTAGACTTAGCACCAGTTCATGTTAGATTCTTTTCTTACTCTCAGTCCTATGCAATATTTTGTCACAAGTCTAGCCTAAGGTGATATTGCACGACATATATCTTTCAGTCCACCTTTTATGTTAGATTATGAGATTATGGCTTGACTAAATTTGACTGGTACAGCCAAATCTATGCCACCACTAGATAATCTATATCGACCATCACCAACACGTATCCGAA
Source organism: Abrus precatorius (assembly GCF_003935025.1). Lineage (NCBI taxonomy): Eukaryota > Viridiplantae > Streptophyta > Magnoliopsida > Fabales > Fabaceae > Abrus > Abrus precatorius. The sequence continues at coordinate 7,538,937 of NW_020874373.1, read as the reverse complement.
CTTCCGAGGAGGAGCATCGAAGGAATGTCCAACAGCAGGAAGCGGATGACCAGTACATGCATGACCAAAGTTAGCAGGAAGAGGAACATGCACACCACAGACCTATACAACATATTGTATATCATTGTTGCGCAACAGAGAGTCACCTTGCTGAGTCCAAACGCAACAAGCGTGACCCATAATCACATATACTGCATGATGATCTAGATATTTTATGGACTACGTATTTTGAAAATTTAGTTTTATGTACTTTAGAATTTTAATTTCATGTACTCTGGAATTTGAATTTTATGCAATTTAGAATATAAATTTTATGTTCTTTTAAATATTATTTTTATATTGATATTATTTAATAGTTTATAAAAATTATTATACAAAAATATTAATAAATTTAATTAATTTTTTTTTTAATTTTACTAAGAGATTAAAAGAATTATGCATGGATCATAATTCAAACTCCAAAAATGCACCAAAGTCAGGGTATGTTTTTAACTAAAGTCGATATAATTGACTTTCTTGTAACACAGAAGTCAATTATAATCGACTTCCTTATTACGTAGCTAAAAATAGTTATAATCAACTTCTGTACTCGTGTCTAAAATCGATTTTAATCGATTTTCATATAATTCAAATTAAGATATTTGTATAAAACTTTTTATTTTGGTGCATATATGTAATATTCAATCATTTTTATTTTATTTAGATAAAAAACCTGCAAAATGCATGGAATACTTGTAAATTTAAAATAAAAGTACAAATTATGAATTAGAGACAGGTCACAATTAAGCCAAATTAACTAAATTTGAAGGAAAGTGTTAAAAAATAAATTTCACATTAGTAAATTATTAAGAAAGAAAACATTATATAAATATGAGAATCATATATCAACAGTGTTAATATCCTTCTGGACAAATGAACACTCAAACGTAAATTTCCATTACCTTAAGGATCTGGATCCTCTGTAGTGTTAGCGGGAATTGCAGGGAGTGTAGTGCATTTTCGCTTAAGCGACAAAATTCGCTTAAGCAAAATTGGTAGCAAATTCACTTAAGCTTGGAAAAAGGCTTAAGCTAATAGAGAAAGGGCTTGACAGCGCGCCCAAGCGAAAACAATTAAACCTAAGCAAAAATGGACCAGAGAGGTATGTATTTCAAGCACTCTTTAAGCCTTGACAAGTGATTTTAATTAATATTAAGCGAATTTTAGGCAGAGAGCAATGATTCAGACATAGAAAATGGCTTAAGCGAATAGTTGCAGGGCTTGAGCCCAGATTTGAATTTCTCAGTGAATACAGATCCGTTTAAGCGAATATGTGCGCTTAAGCGAATATATCATAATTGGAAAAAATTATGCAGACACAGACAACATGTAACAAAGTGGCTTAAGCGAAGATTAAGTGGCTTAAGCGAATGGTTGCAAGGCTTGAGCCCAAAATTGAATTCCCTAGCGTATCAAGATTATCTTAAGCAATTGCATGAGCTTAAGCGAATAAATAAGAAAATGCAAACATTTTGCAGAAACAGATAACATGCAAAGGGGGTCAAATACATTGAATTACATCAGTTTTTGAATTTACATCTTCCACCAAAAATAATTTATAAATACAAATTTAGCTTAGAAACAAAAGAACTTTTGCCAATTGCATCATCAAATTTGATCAAGGATTGAAGTATTGGTATCATCAAGTTGTTCCTACAAAATTAAAAAAGATATAAGAAGACACATAATGAACAAGAATGGATGAAAGAAAACAAGAATGGATGGAAGTTGAATAGTCTTACCTTCAACAAATCTGTGAAACTTAATTGATTGACTAATGTTTGAATGGGATCAAAATATGGAGGTGCTGAACAATATACTTGAAATGAATCATAGAGCATTGGTTGATATTCCTTAAACATTTAAGGACAGTGAAATTTATGATATGGTTACAACAAAGAAGTAAAAATAAATGCATTAATGGACAATAAAAGTCATTATAACAAAGTACCTGAGATGCTGATTGACCAAAGTTGGACTTTTGTTCTTTTTCTTTTTTGCTTATAGCTCAACCTAACTTTTGAATCTTTTACACCCTTTCCTCTTAGTAATAGGTCTATGCTTGAATCCCTTAGGTTGTATACCATGAATATTGACTTTATCAACACCATCATTGTTATTGTTGTCATTATCTTGTGGTTGTAAGTGAAGCTTTGTGATTTGACTAATTAAAGTATTAATACTATCATTCACTAATTGACAATATTCTTGTGAACTAGAAACTTCAGAGGCTAACCTAATCATTTTACATGCTAGGTGTCGGTATCTGCGTGTAGTACTCAGTTTAGGATCTCCTTCCATTGGTATCCCTTTTACATTGTTAATAACACCACAACGTCCTTGTGTTGTCCATCTCTTTAGTATGTATTTGTCAGGAACAACCTTTATATCATTGGCTTCAAACACTTTCAAATCATGACAACAAAGTATACCAAATGTTTCAAACTTTTTACAAGAGCAATTGATAGTAGTTGAGGAACGATCAAATGTAACTGTCCATGATCTTTGTTGATTAAATTTAGTAATTGCATATTCAATCAAAGGAGGAGTTTCAATCCTTTGCGATATGCAACAAGCTAAGAATTGAGCAAACTCTTGTTGAAATAAATTATACACTACATGTGTGTAAACCTTGGCAATTTGTATTAGTATTGGTGATACCTCATATCGCAACATGGCTAGTTTGTGACGAGAGTCATACTCACACTTGAGCTTGTTGTAACGTTTGTCTTCAACTACCTATTCAAAGTGTTTAAAGAATTGCTTGATGTCAACACCAGGTTTCATACATGCCTTGAAGTCAGAATTTAAACTTTCACTTAACTGAGTGCTATGCATTCTAAGGGTTAAATAATCCTTGAGATAACATGATGCCCATTTCTCCTTTATAGCATACAGTGAAGTAATCCAAGTATGTTCTTGAACATTATATTCTGTAATCAACCTTATCTAAGCCTTCTCAAAGTCAATTGAAGTATCAAAGTCATATATGCATCGTTTCAAATCTCTTAAGAAATAACTCCCTCATTTCATCAAATTCCCCAAATGCTTTATTCCATTTTGAATTAAGTGCCACGTGCATAAAGCATGATGTGTCTCAGGCATTACTTGGACAAGTGCCTTTGCCATTGCTTGTTCTTGGTCTGTAAAAAGAGTTTGAGATTTTTTGTTGTTGTGTGCTTCCAAGAGCGTCTCGAACAACCATTGAAATGATTCAGGTGTTTCATCATACAATAAGGCTGCTCCAAAGATAACAACGTCTCTATAATGGTTAAAATCGGAAAACAATTCTAGAGGTCTATTGGCATTATTTGTGCAATATGTAGTGTCTAGTGATACAACTTCACCAAAAAATCCATAATCAATTACCATTTTTGCATCCGCTCAAACGACATTTGTGATTTGCTCCTCCGCATCCATTTGGTACGCATGAAAAAAAGATGGGTTGTCTACTAATTTTTGCTGGAAATATTGCATTAGACACCGACTTCTCTGTATACCATTCCCCTTTGTCTCTTTGCCTTCAAGTAATTTTTTGCGTCTAAGCAAGTATACCCAACATTAGCTTGGTGTCCGGCAAGTGTGCTCATTAGTTAAAATGATGCCTTTTGTCACAATCTGGATGCCTCAGCCAAATCAATTTCATGAGCTTGGACAGTAGTTATATTACGATGAGAAGCAAGCATGTGTGTTGTTTCTGGCAATTGTAATGGGTGATTATGCTCTTCAACAAATTGATGAATAACATATTTATTATTGTTTGCCAAAGATAATGCTATTCTTTTTTTCGATGTCCCTCTTTCAATAAACATATCTACAACCCGTAATAACATTATCCCCCTTTCGCTTGTTAAAGTATTGTTTTCTCACTCCAAATCCTGTTAGCTTTCCATATTCACACCAAAATTTCCATACTTGTTCAAGACTCTCAAACTCTAACCCGACACTTGGTTTCCTTACGACATCCATCTTTGTGACTATTTGTATACTCCTATAACATTACAATAAACATGATAAATAATGATTCCAGTAATCTTAAATTAAAAAAATGTTGAAATATATGTGTACCTTTACGTTTTCTCTGTTTGATGATGATATTTGCTAAAGAAGTAGGATAGAATGCTGTCAAACGCTATGAATTTGTCAAAACTTTTCCTCCCCAATGAACTTCCTTCATCAAAGCTTCTTAGAACATTTGTTTCTTCAGTATTTCTTTATTCAGAAGATTAGGGAAAGTGTCTTTCTTCATAAATATGTCACTACAAATGCATTTGGCGCCAATTTATCTGCTCAACTCGCTTAAGCCCCTATTTTTGCTTAAGCCCCTTTTTGCTTCAAAATTCACTTAAGCGAATATCTTCGCTTAAGTGAATTTTGTTAAGCCAGAAAATTCATTTAAGCGAATTTTGCGACTGTTGGTTTTTAAAAGATTGAATCTTCTCCTTCCATTTTCATTTTCAATCTTCATTTATTTGTCTACTCGCTTCAGCATCGTCTATCTGTGTCTTCTCTTCCAAAGCTTGAAAGGCTTCAGAAATCCCTCCTTTCAGGTACAATACAAAACCCTAAACCCTTGTAAATTTTCTGTACCTGTGTTTGCTTTATATTGTATTCATTACGGTATATGGTGTTAGATTGTTGATAGAGATGTATTGTTTCCATGGATTATGACCCTTCACACTCATTTTATATTGTAAAAAAAGACATTGTTAAACCTGATTTGTGTTAGACTGATTGAAAACTTTATTGTTGGTTGGACTAAATACCTACGCCCCTTTATTTTTTGCGCTGTAATTTTCGCTTAAGCGCCTATATTCGCTTAAGCGATTCTAGCTGAAAAATGTTCTCTGGCTTCGGTTGCAGGATGGCAACAAAAAAAATCTATTCCTCAAAGAAAGAGGCAAAGGGCAGAAGTTGGCCAATCCTCACAGCAGCCTGCTGAACTTATTGATGAACAGCAACAATCACCAGTTGAAACTCAAACACAAACAGAAATCATATCATGGGATAGATATAGGTTCAAAACAAGAGCCAAGGCTCAAAGATTTCTTAAATCATATCATGGGATAGATATAGGTTCAAAACAAGAGCCAAGGCTCAAAGATTTCTTGATTTACAGGCTAGGAAATTGTTACCTGAAAGAAAAATGTCTTTAGTAGAAGGAGAGTATGGAGATTTTATGCAAGAGATTAGAGAAGAAAGTGGGAATTCTTGGCCAATCTCCCCAACCACATTCATGACGTAATCGTGAAGGAATTTTATGCAAATGCGTGGCCTTTGATACCAGATAAGTCAGAAAGAAGGTCTTGGGTTCGAAGACATGTAGTTATGTATGATATAGATGCAATTTTAGCTTTGTTAGGCAACCCTCTTACCTTAGAACAAGGAGAGCTATGCCAATACCAGCAACGCCAGAAGCGATTCTCAGGTTTTATGGATAATAGGGTAGCTAAAGTCTTATGCATCCTTAGAAAGTCCTATGAAACAAATGCAACTGGGAAGCCACTAAGATTCAAGAGATAATCTTTGAATACTTTGGCTCAAATTTGGTCATCCTTCCTCTTTGCCAACATAGCCCCAACTACACACACCTCAAATATTTGGATGCCTCGAGCATATCTCATATACAACATCATGCAAGGGATATCCATTGACATAGCAGCAATCATTTCAGATGAGCTGCACCAATTTGTGATCTCCAACGTATCCAGTACTGCATCAGCTACAAAACCTTTGGGATTTCCAGCACTCATCACTGCCTTATGTGCTTCCCAAGGCGTCACCATTCCAGATTGCTCCACTCAAACTATTAGTTTGAAGAAACCAATCAATTCCCAGTTCATAAAAAATTACTGCATCAATCCATTAGAACAATCTACAGGACCTTCATCTTAACCCTCATCATCTGTGCCACCTGCATCACAGCCAAGACAACCACGAACACAACCATTCATGCCTAACATGCCACAAACGGATTCAAGTATTCTACACCATCTGAATCACATAGAGCAACAATTGGCAGCAAATAATCGCACTTACACTCAGCTAAATAAGTCCTTCTACAGGTCAGCTCTTCTCTCATTTAATATTTTAAAATATCTAATCATATATGCAACACATTACCCTGATCTTCTGAATTCCACAGGTTCACGTTACATCAACATCCATGGTGAGACATCAACTTTCCTATGGCCCACACCAGAGCTTTTTGCAGCAGCTGTATCATGACCTGGAAACAACCCTACCTTTTCACCTGAAGAAGAAACTCTACAGGATCATGTGTCACAACCACACGAAGAAGTGTTTGATGACATTCAGAACAATGATGACACTGAAAGGAGAGATGTAGAACAAAGTCAACACTTAGAGGAAGAAGGGGGACATAATGAGGGAGATGAGCTACAACCCATGGAAGATGAGGATGAGGATAATGTAGGAGTTGGAGACCCATGATTACAATTAGGATTACATTATATTTTAATGGATTTTAGTAATTAAACATTTTCTGTTATGTAATGGATTTTAGTTTTAGTTTTCCAATGTCCATAGTTTTCATTGTTAGATTTTAATATTTATCTAAAATGGTGCTTATATTATAAACTCTTTTGGATGATACCAATGCTTCAATACTTTATGCAATTGCCAATACTTCTTCTGTACCTGGGCTAAATATGTATTTATAAACTCTTTTTCTATGTAAGATGTGGGTTGAAATGGTATTATGTAATATAGTCAACTGTACTTGACTCCTCTTGCATGCTGTCTGTGTCTGCATAATTTTTTCAAATTCTGATATATTCGCTTAAGCGGATCTGTATTCGCTGAGAAATTCAATCTGGGCTCAAGCCCTACAACTATTCACTTAAGCCAATTCAAATTCGTTTAAGCCATTTTCTATATCTAAATCATTGCTCTTTGCCTAAAATTTGCTTAATATTAATTAAAATTGCTTGTCAAGGCTTAAGCGAATTTATAATAGTTTAAGCGATTTAGGTTCCGCTTAAACGAAAAGAGTGCTTGAAATACATGCCTCTTTGGTCTATTTTCGCATAGTTTTAATTGTTTTCGCTTGAAAGGAGTTAAGCTAAATTAAAATCGCTTAAGCAAAATTAGGAGCTTAAGTGAGACATGATTTTGCTTTCTTGTGACTCGCTTGGACGCGCTGTCAAGCCCTTTTTCTATTGGCTTAAGCCTTTTTTCAAGTTTAAGTGAATTTACTACCAATTTTGCTTAAGCGAAAACGCACTGCGCTCCCTGTAATTTCTGCCAACACTGTAGAGGATCCAGATCCATTAACTTAACACTTATGACCATGAGATGCCTTTCACCTTGAATCGCATCACTTACAATTCTGGCGGGAGAAAATTAAAAGCATAGCCAGTCAATTAAAGTTGTCGGGTAGTTAAAAATAAAACTAATTAAAAAAATAACGGCATCACATCAAAACTCATAATTTTTCTGAAATAATCAATTATAAACATGTTGTCAGTATCTTTTAACATCCCGACAATGCATGTTATGCATCCAGTGAACACATCACTTCATCAATCGTTACCTTATTATTATGGCAAAAATTTCCACTATAATGTTTTTAGAACTACTCTTATGAAATAAAAAAAAAACTAGCTTGGTTCTTTCAATTTTGAGAAGTATATTTCAAATGTGTATAAAAAAATAAAAGAAATACATATAATTATGTATAATATTAAATATAATATCCATTATTTAACTTTAAATATAATATCCACTATTTCGTTATTTAATTTGTATAAATTAAATGATCAAATGATAAACATGTGACGTTCAGAGGTTTTTATTCTAATATTCTCTGTCCATTAACCTAAGTTCACTGTACGGACACAGTTACTGTCCAGTTAAAAGTGAGAAGCTCATATGAAGTATTATTTTGGTGAAAAATGCCATAATACATCTTTAGACGAGAAAGATAATATACAATAAATTATAATGTCAGCGCACGTTTAGTTTAAAGTTAGATAATTTTTTTTAATTATAATTAAGATGATTGTTAAAATAATTTTATTTAGGTATATATATATATATATGATTAACACGTGTTTCATTAAAAAGAGTATGATATGTAAAATTTTAATTTAGAAATAATCAGAGCTTAACGAATGTAAACAAAATGTATAAGAGGGTTTGGTGAAAAGGGAGAAACAGAGCTCACGAGAACCCTCAAGCATGGAAAAGCTAATTTCATGGAGTTGTACGCTTTGGTTTCACGGATGGTGAATTACAGTAGGTGGGTGAATCATGGATGGTCCATGTTCTGAACTGTGGAAATCAAATACTAGGGAGCTTTGGTAAAGAATTGGATGAAAATATTAAATGAAAAGTGTGTGGGTTTGATATGCTGAAAATATTAAATGCATTCAATGTATTCTTTCTCAATAATTTGGACGAATATTAAGAAGGTTCCTAATTAAATCCTAAAGAGCTATGCGCAACGGCTAGCATGAATTTAGCCTTTAAATCGCAGACAAAGAGTTATGAGGCTCATTGAGGTTCGTTTTGTGCTGGAATTGAGCATTAAAAGGTCTTTATCTCGCATGCATGGAGTTATCACCAATCATAAACAACCTAAAATAACACACAAAATCAAATCCCTCAACACCCGATCAACCGTCTCCATCACATGCATGCATTGTGTTTGTGGTTGTTTAAGATTCTCTATCAACCATGAGCTCATCTTATCGTTTAGATTATGAGGGAAAAACATGAAATCAACAGGGATATGCAAGAGGGAGGGACAGGGGATCGCATAATGCATATGGTTTTTGCTTATTTGTCTATCTTTTGCATAAAACAAGAAGGTAACATTCATGAGGACCATTAAAGTCATACATTTTGGCATAATAATAGTGAGGTACTTAGAAACGAAGCTTTTCTATAATGCTTTTTTCGAATATCATTCTCAAAGATCCTTGGATATTATAACCTGCTTTCCACGTGTCATTACTTGAATGATTGGCGGCATGTTCTGCGTTTCATCACCGGCCTTGTAACATGGATCAATTGTGTAAAACGAATATTCACGTTGGAGCATGCTGTGGTTGGATGGGACATTATTCGAAGCTATCGCCGCGGCGTGCTGCTGATTTATACGATGTTCTTGGCCGCCACCTTAAATTTTTAAAGCCTGTTCGTTTTAACGTTTTGGCCCCTCCAAATTTGATTATTGGAAATCACTAGAGATTGTAAGACACTCACTTTCCAACGACGGAAATTAGCAATGGAAAACAAGTTTCACACGCTCATTAACAGTGCTTTATTAAAAAATCCAACTACTACCAAACAATGCATTTTGACAAAGCTGCGATGCGAGAATAATTATGCTTCTAATTCCCTGTGTAGCCCAAGGGACACCCTAGTAATCCCAATTCCACTATCCCAGGGCAAACCTCGCTTTTTCAATCGAAAAGAAAACTTTACTGATAAAGTTAAATCATCCACCACTACAGCGGATCAAAGTGATTATTACGCCAGTGGACATAACGTCTTGTATATTTATGACTTTTTTTATTGTATATTTATGAATACATGATAAAAAGTTCAAAATATATTTTTATTAATATATTATATATAAAAAACATTCAATTAAATCATACTGCACACACACGGACAATCCATACACTATTTTTTTTTCAATCAAACAAGATAAGTGCTGATTTATTTCACCGATATAGAATATATTTAAAAAAAAATAAAAGAAAGAAAACAGAAACAGTGAAGAAGCAATTGGGAAGAAAAGGAGGAGGATGATCTCTTCCTCTCCTACCCCACCCAACCATCATAATTAACTGCGCTCACTCACTGTTTAAATGATGAATGATGGGAGCACCCACCGCCTTTCCACACCTCATTATTTATTCTCTCTACTTTCTCCCTCTCCCTCACACACTTCAATGGAAACCCTCCTCTTCCTAACCTTCTTCTCCTTCGCTCTCTCTTTCTCTCTCTCCACCGCTACATTCCCCTTCCAAACCCAAACATTGCCCCTTCACTCTCTCCCTCACGCACCAACCCTCTCATGGCCCCAGTCCGAACCACTCTCAGAACCCGACCCAACGGAAGCCGAACCCGAAGCTATCTCGCTTCACCTGCACCACATAGATACTCTCTCATACAACACAACCCCAGAGCAGCTCTTCAACTTGAGACTCCAACGAGACGCAGCAAGAGTAGAAGCCCTCACACTCGCAGCTCTCAACCAGACACACGCGCGCAGATCCGGCTCCAGTTTCAGCAGCTCCATTATATCAGGTCTAGCTCAGGGTAGCGGCGAGTACTTCACGCGCATAGGGGTAGGCACGCCCGCCAAGTATGTCTACATGGTGCTCGACACCGGAAGTGACGTCGTTTGGCTCCAATGCGCGCCGTGCCGAAAATGCTACTCCCAGACCGACCCTGTTTTTGACCCCACGAAATCCAGAACCTACGCCGGAATCCCCTGTGGGGCACCGCTCTGCCGTAGATTGGACTCTCCCGGCTGCAACAAGAAGAAGGTTTGCCAGTACCAGGTTTCTTACGGAGACGGTTCCTTCACGTTTGGTGATTTCTCCACCGAAACCCTGACGTTTCGAAGGAGCAGAGTGGCGCGCGTCGCACTAGGCTGTGGCCACGACAACGAAGGCCTCTTCATTGGGGCTGCCGGTCTGTTGGGCCTGGGCCGCGGGAGATTATCGTTTCCGGTCCAAACCGGGCGCCGGTTCAACCAGAAATTCTCTTATTGTCTCGTCGACCGATCAGCTTCGGCCAAACCTTCTTCCGTTGTTTTCGGCGAATCCGCCGTTTCCCGAACCGCCCGGTTCACTCCGCTCCTCAGAAACCCTAAGCTCGACACCTTCTACTACGTTGAACTTCTCGGGATCAGTGTCGGCGGTGCGCCGGTTCGCGGCCTCTCTGCCTCTCTCTTTCGCCTCGACCCCGCCGGGAACGGTGGCGTCATCATTGACTCGGGTACGTCTGTGACCCGACTCACCCGCCCCGCATACATTGCACTGAGAGACGCTTTTCGCGTCGGGGCCTCGCATCTGAAGCAAGCGCCGGAGTTCTCGCTGTTTGACACGTGCTTCGATTTGTCGGGGCTGACGGAGGTCAAGGTGCCGACGGTGGTGCTGCATTTCCGGGGTGCGGACGTGTCGCTGCCGGCGACGAACTACTTGATTCCGGTGGATAGCAGTGGGAGCTTCTGCTTCGCTTTCGCCGGAACTATGAGCGGGTTGTCCATAATTGGGAACATCCAGCAACAAGGGTTCCGGGTGGTGTACGACTTGGCGGGTTCTCGGGTCGGATTTGCCCCTAGAGGGTGCGTTTGAATCTCGGGGAACAACTCTTTCCCTTGTTTTCCAATTATTAATTATTATTGGCATCTTTTTTATTATTATTTAAAAGCTTTTTAAGAAAAGGCTAGATTAGAGGTGGAAGATGAAATATTAATGTATCTTTCTTTGTAGATCTGAAGGAGGAACAAAATGAGAATGTTCCTAGTTTCTACCCTTCAGGTGTCGTTTGTTGTGTTCCTTATTTCCACATTAAATACTACAACTACTCCAATCCAATCCAACTCGATTAATTCACCCATTTTAATCCTTCGCTTGCTTGTACTCCTGTCCCATATTGGTACATCTTCGCCATTTTCTTGTCTTCTCATTTTTCAAGTTTTTATGAATAACATTATCAACACAATCATAAGATTTCTTGCAATTTCACATTTGCAGTCTTGCTCCATCATATATCCCCCCGCTTTTCTATGCTGCTACTAATCACGATTACTGCGATTAAACGTTCTTCTTACTATTCCCGTCAAAGACAAAGTGACGGTTATGCATCTAATTTTGATTCATTGAACCGGTTATAATTGCTTTTGAAAACTTATCATTCCCATTACAAAATTGATTGATACAGAATCTCGCGAAGGAAACAGATGATGTTACTACAGGATGAATTCGGGGATCGCCATCCACGTACGGAATCACTGTCATTTTCTCGATTCGTGGTTTTGTACGGAGATGACTATCTCGTGATATAATAATAACAATTTTAATTTTATATTATTTTATCTCTCCTTTTGTTAGACGTAAAATATACAAATTAGTAATTTCTTCTTTTAAGTTCAAGGCCAAGAGAGATCCAAACAATCAAAAGTAACAAAAGTATATATCAGAGATAAAACGATTAAAATAAGTTGGATTTAAGAATTGCGTAAATGTAGTCTTTTAAATAACAATAATTTACCCTTATTCTCCTCTAAAGACCACGTTCGGTCAAAATTTATGCCATGTAACGTGTATCATGATTCAATTGGAAATCAAATACATACTTAGTGATGTGAAAAGTAATTCAGCCATTAAATGAATTGATTTTGATGACAATGAGAGCTTTTAACTTGTTTTTAAAAAGTGTTTAAAGGTGAAATCGATATAAGTGTGAGAGAATAGATTTAAGTTTAGGAAGCATTTAAACCGTCTTGACAATTTAAGTCTGAATGCGAATCCGTTTGAAGACAAACGAATCAAATTTTGTAAAAATAATTTTAAAAAGGGGTACTTTCATCCAAATTACTTACAATTTTAATTCATTTTAACTTAGTTGTTACTATAATTTTATCGCATGCTTGATTGTTTGAGATTTGGATTTTAAATTTTAACTATGACCTATCATTTATTTTTCTAAAAAGACTTAAGTTATTTAAATTCATAACTCTCTTGTTTATATGTTCTTTATTTTGTTGTTAACTCATTAAAGTGAAAGTTTTATTACCCAACAAGTTAAATTTCAATGTAAGGCTCAACTTGTATATATTATTCACACTCTAACATTAACTGTACTTTACTAAAATTAAAAAAACAAATAATTCACTCTTAGAATATCTTATCAATAAACTTTTTACCTTAATTCCTTTAAATTTTTTAAAACCAAACTTTTGAAAGTCAAATATCCAAAATATAATACAAAGATGTGCCAAATCAATAAGCAAACCGGATTTAATAACATGGGATACGCAATTGGAACTATTTGAAATTTGGATTCCCTTTCCATGTTGTTGTACACCTAAATTTGTTACAAGTCTCTTCTTTACCAGCCTAACACCTGAAGAGTGCAATGTGTGTAAGCAACCTTATCTTTTGTTCCCATCGCCTATGATTCACATAAAACTTTTGTTGATGCAGGCAGGGCACATGGTCTGTGCCTTAGTTCCGAAATGCCCATATTGCACATGCCAGAAACAGTAGGTCAAAATATGCAAGGTCCAACCAGCTCATGCTTAAAAATTAATAGGTAACAGACAAATGGAGAAAATTGTAAAAAATGTTAGTAGGAGTTAACTTTGGAAAGAGAAAAGCATTAGGCTCTTTTCCACGTTGTTGGAGTCTAGCTGTTAAAGATAGATTATAAAGTGGAGATCGATGGCACAATCACACTAACCCACGGCAACCTGCTTTTGAAAATCACCATGACGAGTTGACGACGGATGTCAAGACACAAGGAACCTAATGCTGTCCTTAGAAATTGCACTTGGCTACCTGGCTAGATCTAGTTTGAGTGTATAAACTTTCTTAATGGGATAATCATGTGTGTTACTACCTCTGATTCTTTTTTTATAAGAAATAAAATCAAACATTTTTTTATTTTTTATTATAAAAAATATTAATTATTAAATTTTTTTATACTTTTTATTTATTAGTATTATTAATTATACAAATTATTAACTACAATAATATTTTTAGAATAAAGTTTATATTTATAAAAAATATAAGTAATTTAATTATTTTCATTGACCTGAATATTTAGTCTTTTACTTTTTATAAAAAATACCGGAGGTAATATTTAAAAGAGAGAGTTATATCAATAGAAAATATGCACGTGTAATTTAAAAAAAAAAATTTATTATTTTAACCTTAAGTTTATGTAATCAAAATTAATTATCTTTATTAAAAAACAATGCCTTTATTACGTTAAAATTATAAAAATATGATAAATATTTTTTTAAACAAAATTTTATTATTATTAGTTACGCAAATTTAATTTTAAAGATTGAAATTAATATTTTTTAGAAATTTTATACAAATAATAAAGAATTTTACTAAAATTATCAATATTTTTACATTTTTTTTTATTTTTATGACACGCTAATATGAAATGTGCTTGACTCTTATGGGAATAACATGAATTTAGATTCTCTCTTATTAGTATATGATTATGTTAATGAGAAAAAGGGCATAGTTTTTAAGAAAGGAGGATGCACATTGATTGGTTGGAATCTTGTAATGTAGTAAAATGCAAGTGTGCCAAATGCACTTCTAAATTTGCCCTTATGAGATTATTTGGGACAAGTATGTATATCACTAAATTCGTGCTATTGTTAAACTATCAATGTAATATAATGATAAAACATTAGATACTAAAACCATTATTTGGTCAAAACATAATCGTTTAGGTTTGAATTGTGAACATCATTTTACAAAATATCGTTCTTTTTAGGTCAACAAGCGTAATTTTTTAAAACGTCATCGGTAGATTGAAAGAACAAATTGAAGCAAAGCCATGCTTGGCCTTACATTCGTTACAGTGAGACCAAAAGGAATCAACAAATTTGTTGAAGTTGACGTACTTTAATATAGGTCCACCTTTAATTCATCGAACCCGGGATAGAAATTTCAATTGAAAATTGACGAATTTATAAAACCTTGTGTATCATTGACAGCACAGAAACCGTGGCCATTTATAACCAATTTATTTTATACAAATTGTTTTAAAGAATATTCCGTCATGTTCAGAGAAGCAGCTTGTGAATAGATAGACTACATATTCTTCTCCGATTTGCAGCAAGAAAAACACGATGGGCCCCAAGCATCTAAATCCTATTCCTGTCTTATTCGTCAGCTTATTAATATATTATTTGTACAAACAACTTTCAAAAACATTGAATTTGAAATTTAAAATGAAATTTACCCTCACATTGAACGTCCGTACGTTTATTCATAAGTTCCTATAATGTCATACACAATCAAGAAGTCGACATGACATGCCGATAGGTTTTGTCCTCTCCGTTCTTGAGTTCGTTCCCTCCCTAAACCCACCACCTTATTCAATTCTTCATCAATTATCGCAATTCGAATACAAGACAAAATTCATATATATTTTTTTCTTAAGTAGAGTAATGATTTTTATGTAACTTCAATTTTGAGCATACAAATATTCTGTGAATAATTCTTTTATATATATAAATTTAAGAAAAATGTTCGTTTTAGTCTTTTAAATTTATTTATCAGTATTAAGTCTTTAAAAATTTAGAATCACATTAATCTTTTAGCAATTTATCTTATCATCATTCTATTTTTTTTAAATATTTTATCATCAAATTAATCTGTATAATATTTTAGTTATCACTGAATTAGTTTCAAAATTTTTCGCTTCTTTAATATTTTATTAAAAAAATATAATAGTATTTTAAATTTTTAAGAGACTAATAGATGTTAAATCAAGTAAAATAATTATTTTAATCAATTAATTTATCTCTCTCTCTATATATATATTTATTTATATTTTGTATGTATGAAATAATAATAAATCGAGTTATGTACTGTCCAATTAATCAGTCATCTCATCTTTCTAGAGGTAACAGCGAACACTTTCAAAACGACAGCCGTTTCATCAAATGGAACCCGTCGAGGCGTAGACGTAGCGCGCAAGCAAATCGCCAGAAGGGGGAAAATTGTGAGGGCGTTTTTCAAAATCAGACAAACAAAACTGAGTTTGAGATCAGGATTTGATGGGCATGGAAGAAAGAGGGCATGAAAAGGGAACAAAGGTGGGAGCTTTGATAGAGAAGGCAACCAACTCCACCGCACCGGAGGTTAATCCCCGCCTCCTCAAGGCCATCAAGACGGTGGTCCGCTATTCCGATTCGGAGCTTCAATTCGCTACCCAAACCCTAATGGATCTCATGAAGCGTGACCACTCTCAGGTACTGTTCCCTTGGCACTTACCACGATTAGGGTTTCAATTTCTTGTCTGGTGTTTTCCAATCAGGGTTAATTAAATTATGCATCAATAAATTTCTTTTTGAATGAAAAGCTTGATTCAAATGCAATTCCTCTGCAAAAACTGAATGTTATTATGATTGTTGCTCTAAGCATGATGACACGATGAAATCTCGTTCTTTTTATTGTTATGTTCGTGGAGAAGCTTACTCTTCTAAACAATTGATTGTAGAAGGTAGCTCAACCCCTATTAACATAGTTGTGAAGAATTTATCTTTTAGATTATTGCTGTCATCTCTAGTATCAAATTCCCTGATTGACATTGACAGATATGAGTTGCAGGTTAGGTACCTTGCTCTTCTAATAATTGATGAGCTCTTCATGCGTTCCAAGCTTTTTAGGACTCTTCTTGTCGAGAACTTGGATCAGTTACTGAGTTTGAGTGTTGGGTTCAGGCGGAATTTGCCACTTCCTGCTCCTCCAGCTGTTGCATCTGTTTTGCGTTCAAAGGCCATTGAATTCTTGGAAAAGTGGAATGTGTCGTTTGGGGTTTATTACAGACAGCTGAGATTAGGTTATGATTACCTGAAGAATACCCTCAGGCTTCAATTTCCTAACATACAAGCCAATTTGGAGCGGATTCAACAAGAGAGAAGGGAAAGGGAGAGGAGGTCAAAAGACATTTTATTGAGCAAGTATGAATCTTTGAAAGAAAATTCATCTTCAATAAAGGGAGGAATACTGTCTACGATGGATGAAATTGATGAGTGTTTGGACATTTTGCATTCAAAACAGGAGTCTGTGTCAGATGATATCTTAGATAATGAAGAACATGATGAGTTTCGTTCCTTGGAGCTGCAGCAGATTCGTCTTGAATCTTTGAAAGAAGGGGAGAAAGTTTATGAGAACAGTGACAACGAGGTAGTTTTTGATGCATTGAGGGAGCTGTACAAACTTCTGGTGACAAAGCATTTCGTTTCCATCCAAGAGTGGATTTCTGTTCTAGTAAGAGTTGATCTAGCTGACACTAGATTCAGAGATTCTGCTTTGAAAGAGTTCATTGATATCCAAAATCGTCTGAAATCTGTTAAAAGTAAATGTGAAGAGGCTGGTTGTTCTCTTCTAAACAAATCAAAACTTGATGAGGAAGAAGATTTTTGGGAAGAGGGAACTGCTGTATCTATGGAAATTCCATCTAGTGTACTCAATAATAAACACAAACATCTTGATGTGGCATCAACTTCCTGTAAAATGAATAATGATAATCTTGGTTCATGTAATAAAGAATCTAATGGCTCTGATACTGACAGCATGCTTCATCAAGGAAATGAAGTTGAGTCAAATTCTCTGAGGGGTAAACTAATAGCTGAAGCTCCTGTGGTGAGATGGGGTTCTCACTTGGATGATTGGGGTTCAAAGAGGATTTTTATGGCTAACCAGCGGGGCTTGGAGCTTGAAAGTCACTGGGGAAGGGTGGAGGATGATTTGGTTATTCCTGCAGATAAAATTGCTGAATTGAGTGTTCCAGCTATGCCTTATGAAGAAAAGAAAATTGAGGTCCGACCATGCATGGCTCCTTTGAGGAAAGGGGGATTTTGCCAGAGAAGAGATCTGAAACTTTGCCCATTTCATGGACCTATCATTCCTCGGGATGATGAAGGGAGGCCACTCAATCAGAGCTCTTCAGAAGACATGAATATGGATTTAAGGACTGATTTAGTAGAGCAGTTAGCAAAACAAGCGGTCAAAAATGTTCGTGAAAGAGATCAAGAGATGGCAAAGAGGAGAGAAATTGATAAACAGTCATTGAAACGTGCAAAACTTGCTAAAATTCGGGAACACAATGAAGCAGTTTTACGGGATGCTGCTATCGCCTCAACTTCAAGATCAGCCACACTTGGAGAAGATGGGGAGGTAACTAATGAAGATAAACTGTCTGCCAGAGACAAGAAACGAGGTCTTGCATCCATGCTGCGAAAGAAAGTAACACCAAAAGATAGAATAGCTCAAAAACTTTTAAGTTCACAGGCAAGGGTTACTGCAGGTATTCAGCATATGTCATGTCAGGATGCCAAATACAGAGAAGCCTTCCCAAATCAATGGTAAACTGATATAATTTTTTGTTGAGCTCGTCTGATTACTCGAAAGTCTGAACCAAACATTCCAGAATTTTGGGTTAAACCTTGTCTGTCAGACATGAGGCTGATTAGTTAAATTGAGGGGGAAAATAACTATTCAATACTCATCTATTCATTTATTTTTCCGAATAGTTATTTCTTTGTAGGCACTATGTAGACTCATAAGGAGCAGCTGGGCCGTAAAGTATGATGGGAAGTAGCTGTCCAGTTTGTGTTTTTTACTTTACTATTTATTTGCCACATCTTTTTGTAAGATCATTCAGCATATGGAATTTGGATATTGTCATGATATTAACTTACAAGATGCAGTAATGTTGGAGAGCCAAAGTAAAGAATAACTATCAATCTTCCTACTTTTTATTCCTATATATCTCCTCCTAATTACTAAATATGTTTTATGTTATCAAAATAACAGATGCATATACTTTTTAATTTACTGAGAATATAGCAAAAAACGAAAACCTATTTATATAAATTTTTATTGAAAGACATAAGTTATAGCAGGATATAGCAAAGCTCATAATAAGAATTCATATATAATGAAGCTCATTTAATGTAATGATAAAATATTAAATGTTATATTTTTTTAGTAAAAAATTATTATTAATTAATTTCTTATTATGTGTTCTTAAATATGTATTACAAATAAATTTATTAATTTTAACCTTAAGAGATGAGTTTAAGGAATTAAAATAGTAAGTTTTTGTTAAAAAAAATGCATTGATTTTATAAAAGTTATAAAAATGTGATAAATATTTTTCTAATAAAAAATTATTATTATTAATTGTTGAAATTCAGAATTATAAGTTGAGGTTAATTTTTTCTATTAAAAAATTGATCTTCGAATGAAATGATCTAAAATCCTAGTATATGTGTTAGGTGCTAGAGGATTATAATAATTTGTTTACCATATCTGCTTTGTAAGAAGTCTTCAATCCATCAATTATTAATACCAAATGTCAAAGTAACATAAATGCACATTGGCATTGGATTTCCTCTGGGTTAAAGCTGAGTTAATGAAGTTGTGGTAGCGGTACACACTAGATCCGTGAGGTGTGGAACCCAGGAAGGAATCTTAGTTGGAAAGGCTTGTGTGATGCTTTAGCAGTCTGAAAGGTGTCATAAATGGTTTCCATTACCATTTAAGGAGGGCAGATCACCAGTTAGTCAATCGGTCTAAGTCGTTGCTGGTGGTGGTGGACCTTCATTACTAATCACCCTCTGTTGCTTTCCTCAACAATAAGACATTACTAAGAAAAGCACAACCCCCCCAATACAAATCTTGAGCTTACTCCGTCAACTACATTTCACCTTAGACCTTGTTTTCATCCGTAAATGTTTTTACATTTTTATTTTTTCTTATTTTAAAAAAAATGAGAAAAAAGAATGGGAGTAAGAAGGTGGAGCAGAGTCACGAGGAACTAGAAAAAGAAATATTCGGTTTGCCCCATTCTTTTGGCACCAAACTGAACTCTTGCTGCTAATTATCTCTTCTATGGTTATCATTTGTGGCTCGGAGGGAAACTTTTGGCAGTACATTACCACTTGGACTAAAACTTCATGGTTGTTCAGAAACAAAAAGATCTTTAGGCATGCTAGATTTGCTATTCGCGTCGATTCAGGGTCTTTTCTGATGCCAATATTTTAATGCTAACCTTCCCAAGTTGGGATGATGAGCACACCATGAGAATCAGCTCTCAGACTAGTAAAATTGGGGGAACAACTACCGATACATTCATGCAACTTTAACTCACTGTCTTCGTGCTATCCTAATACAATAATGCACTCATTCACACATCAGGATTCTTGTTCTAAATTGTAGTACTCTACAGTGGAGCTAATGGTTTATAACAAAATATTTTTTTTAACGTGCTTTAAAGGTATATAATAACAATTTATATATAGTAATTTTTTATTAAAAATTGCATAATTCAATTTATTGATATTATTAAATATTAGTGATATTTTAAAATACTGTATAACAAAATAAGGGCTAGTGCATCACAATTTTTTTAATCCCTCGATGACATTATTCACTTTAACTTCTTACCACCGTATTTAACTCGGCAAACTTCATTGTTGTGCATAACGCGCCTAAAGCCGAACTGTAATTATGACTTCTACTGTTGTTTTCATGCCATTAATATCAAGATTTGAGAACCACAATTGAAAAGAAAAAAATCTAACCCACACTTACTCATCTCATTAATTTTAATTGTATGCATGCTAAAATGAGAGCGAATAAAAAGGAAATATTACGATGTGTTACTCATCCCAATATTTATTTATTTATCTGAGTTAATGTTAATTTTTCCCTTCTAAATACGTTATCTTACCTTGTTCTTCCATGTTAGTGTTACTGTTTGCCATCCAACGAAGCACACCTTAACAGTAAAAGTCAAGAAAAAGAAAAAGAAAAAGAAAGATTTACAAATAAGACAAAATATGCAAGATAAAAGCATAAGTAAAGTAATTATGACGACAAAAATGAAAGGGAAAAAAACAAAGAATAAAGTCACAATCAGGAGGACCTAACAATAATTAAACAATGATCTTATCAACAAGTGTAACTGTGTAAGCTTGAAATAGAACAGTAGTAAACATTTTCCCAGCAAGTGGCCCAAAACTTGTTATAAATAGTTTACAGAACATCATCCCTTGTACGTGTTTTAAGAGTGTCCTCAAATTAAGCAATCGTATGACTAAGGATAATTAAGTCCACAAATTAATAATATAAAAGGTTAAGCAACACATTGAACACTCAACTAAAAAATTAAACATTTTCCAAACTGCTGATAAACCTGGAATCCACGCAAAAATAATTGATGGTGGCATAGTGGGTCTAATAGTATATCCGTTGTATCCCAAAGGTGTAGTGTAGACCCATGCAATCATTCAAATGAAATTGCGCACCCTTCAACGGTGCAGACCATGAGACCCGTATCTTCCTCCACATGCCATAATTGTGATTTGTTAAGAACTTTAAAAAGGAAAAAGAGAAAAACAGCTATTTCTTATTGGCATCTTCATCTAGCTCATGCAAATGGGCTCGAGGACCAGGTAATTCCTCTTAAATATTAAATAAATAATAAATAAACAATCACATACAAAGTATAATAAAAAACTTTATTATTACATTAGTAATAGCATAGAATTCGGATCTTTCCAGCCAAATTTTTTTTCCAGAAAAAGTGAATTTATATTATAAATAGTTAACAGTGATAAAAGAGAAAAAGTGAATGAATATTAACAAAATACTCCAAATATTTTATAGATATCAGACATCTTGTCACTGGAGGGTATCTGAATTCAATAATATGGCTGTAATTAATTATTATAATTAAAAAAAATAAAGTCTTCTCATAATAAAAATCATGCATAAAATTTATTTTTTATTAATTTTAAATTGATTTATTTATTTAATATCTATTAAAAGAGATATAAAAATAAAACTTTACCACATAAAATATTTTTCCGGTAAAAACAACTCATTTACCTGCTCCTTATTAAATAAATAATAAATTAACTGCTGGACTCGACATCCAGACTTGATCTACGTTCTTCTCTCTCTTCATTCTCTAACCTCTACGTTATTGCTCTCTGTCTGGTTTTTGTTGGTGAAATCCTCAAAACCGTTTGATTTTGATCAAAGGGTTCTTAGGATTCGGACGCCGATGTTGTTGCCCCCCTCCTCTGTTGTCTTAGAAGAGGAAGGAAGAAAAGCATCAATTTTTGCAAGCAATAAACTTAAAAGTCCTTGCTTTTGCCCTTTCTCTTCTTCTTCCCCTTCCTTGTCTTGAAAAATACACACAGCAAAACCGTTGTAGCTAGATGAAGAATAACATATGATTGGAGTGAATCACACCTAGAATCGAAGAGTGGCGACAAAGTTAAAATAACTTAAAGGATGGAATCGAGTAGCCTTGATAGCAGCAGCAGCACAGTGTTATCGTTGAGTATGATGGAAGAGGATGACCATTCCCATCAGTTTTCTGCAATTTCGAAGCTGCATAACAATGGTCCCACCACCACCAGTGTCCATGACCTTCTTGAATGCCCCGTCTGCACCAACTCCATGTATCCTCCAATCCATCAGGTCCATTATCCGATCCATTTTGCTTTGTGCCTTTGCTTCCTTAAATCACTTTGTTATTGTTCTATGTTCATTTGGAGTTACCTACTTTCTTTCTTTTTACCTTCTGTTTATGTCATTTGCTTGCGCCCATCACTCCTTTTTACTTTCCTTTTTATTTTTTGGTTCATATCTAATGAGAGTGTTTTTTTGGGCATGTCTGGTATGGAGGGTTTGGATTTATTATGATGGCATTGAAAGTCTTCGATGCGGGGATAAAGGGAACGTGTAATTGCGTGTGGGAAATTTCCCCCCTTTTTAATGTATAGATCTTATCTTTGCTGGAATTCCAGTTTGCATGATTTCGCATATGAATGTTGAGGATTTGGTTTCTATGCTGGGTTACTCTGATCAAAGATTGGTTCTGAAATTTTTTTTCTGGGGTTCTGAATTCCTTTTTGCTTGTGTTGCCATGTTTGCGGAGTTTTGCTCTACAAAATTTAGTGACAACTCATTGTTGTGATGTTTTAGACTTGCAGAAGGTATAGGGTGACCATGTTTGCCTGCAAAAAGGGCGTAATCGTTTTGTTTGGGCAAAAATTGTCACTAGTAAACCTTTGTAGATTGTAATTCAAAAATAAGAAAAGAAATTTATATGCATCAATTCCTATTGGTGAGGACATTAATCAATGTCTGCATATCAATCAAGAGAACTTAGTTAATGAAGCAGAAAAGGATATTGTAATGGCTTGTAGAGAAAACAAGGTATACAAACTTTGTGGCTCACTGATGATTACTATAAGTAGTTATCATTTTAAAATAATATGAATGTGAATTTTTCATCCATGGCTTGTTTATTAGGTCTGTTTCATGTTTGAGGGACCAAAGAATCTCTTCTGGTGGAAATGTGTCTTAATTTGAAAATCTTTTATTTAGTTCCTTCTGTGTGTTCATAGTAAGAAAAATGCTAACAAATTCTTTGTTGTTGTATATTGGTCTATTCTTTAATAAGCTAATATTTGCTATAAAAAGTGACCTATTTTCAAGATAACTAAATATATGTTAAAAGAGTGTGTTGTTAGCACTTAGCATTGCTCATTATAGTAATTAACTTAAACTTTGATTGTATCATTAGCATGGTATCTCCCCTCCCTCTCTTCCTCTAAATAGAGTTAGATTTGTGACTTAAATTTTGGAATTTGGAAGGTTGGTTATTTGTCATTTCTCTAACATTAATATCAATCACATGATAGCAAATAATTGGTTTTGCTACAGTATCCTAAAATAAGAATATTATGATGAGTGATTGATATGTCCATGAATAAAGTTGTTGACGCTGCTAATAGGCCAAGGAGACCGACAAATAGGATGTTTAGTCATATAGTGTAAGTGACAAAATCTATACATCCATTATAGAATTTGTCACTAGTAGGAAAATTCTTGTAGACTTAAGCTTTTCCTTTGGGGTGATACTCTCATAAGCTAAAGTAGAATTAGATGCATCTCGGGCTAGAAGGTGAAAAACATTAAAATTTTCTTTTACTCTTTGTTGTTGCATCAAAATTTTCAGCTTGAATTGATAAGCAACTCCATTGCTATGAGAACGTTGATATCTGACCACAATATAGGAAAAAAATTTTAGTATGTTATTGGGTGAGCGTTTACAAACTTGACTTTAGATTATTTTATTTTTGTAAAATTGATTTTGGTTCAAAGCGAGTTGAAAGTGAAGCAATGTAATGTTTGGAAACTTTTATTTCAAAAGTAAGTTTTTACAAAATCAAGTATGAAATTTGTTAAGATCCCTCGTTGGCAAGACTTGAGCATTTACCCTTACATTAGATTTTGGTATTAAGTTAGGTTTAGTTTATTTTTAAGTTTTAACAAGGTATTGGAACCTATTTGTTGAGAATAATTATAAATAAATAGAGAATACTTATTTATTACATTAGATAGCATTATTTATGGTAAATATGTAACAAAATATTTTGTGATTATTATTTTTTATTATAACTAAAGCTGTCTGTCGTGTATAAAACACACAGATTTCACTCTATGTCTTTCAATCTCTTCTTTTCCAACATAGTATCTAGAGCCTAATAAAAGACAAAATCTAGTCTATTACTTATGCAGTGGACCCACTATCCATTGGTAACTTTTTTTTTATACCATTGCTATCATGCCTTTGCCCTCACTGGTGGCCACATTGTCAGAGTCCTTCCTCTGATTGACATAACCCTGACAAGCCCATTGTCATCGAAGTTGCCACATGCTCTCACACATCACCTCATTCTGGCACCGATATCTCACGCATTGCCATTTTTTACCACATGTGGTAGCGCATTCAATGGCCTTTCTAGCCGGTGATCATCTTGTTGGACTCACCTCTCTCCAATCATCTTAATTCTTCCTTTCTTCATTTTGGTTTTCCTCCTTCACAATTGAGGGTCTTTTGATATTGTTTGCACCATTCGTGTGCACTTTTAGTTCTCCTTCTTGTTACCCATGGTGGGTTGACTCTTAGGCTTGCTATTTTTACCAATCACTACACAAGCTCCGTCACACCATTGATAGGTGCTATGCATTACATGGACGCTCTCCTCATATTGCTTATGTTGTTTAGAGTACTATGTTGGTTCCCTCTGATGCTCTCTTGGCTAAACCATCACAGGCATAACCTTCCATCTACAATAATTTTCTAAGGTGTGAGGAACGCTAGACTTCAAGTTTTATTTTTTTTTGTTGTACACTCTGATAATTCTTTTGCTAACATCTACCAATCCTCTCCTCTTGGTCCATGGGTAGTTGATATAGGGGCCACCAATCATATAACTGGCAATAAATCACTTTTCTCTACTTTATTTACTTCTAACTATTTACCATCTGTCACTATGACTAATGGTTCTTAAACTCAATCCAAAGGCATTCGTACTGTTCATCCTTCTTCTACCTTTTATGTTGACGATGTCCTTTACATTCCTAAATCTCCTTTTAATTTGCTTTCCATTAGTTGTCTCATCTAGTCTCTTGATTGCACTGGTACCTCGACTAAAGATTATGTTTTTCTGCAGGACGAAATTTAGGGCAAATGATTGGAACCGGATGTGAGTGCCAAGGTTTTTACCACTTATATAGACCATCTCATGTTGGTTCAATAGTGGAGTCTCGTCTCTTGATTCTTGCTTGATTAGGACATCCAAATCTTTCCAAGTTGCGTCAGATGGTATCAAATTTATCAAAATTGCCATTATTGTTTTGTAAGTTATGTCAGTTATGTAAACATATTCGCTATTCTAATAACCAGGTTTCTTCTCCTCCAATATTTGAGGTATACATTCCAAATTATTGTACTTGGTTATATTCAATAAAAGAACAATTTGAGTTGTTTTCTATATTCTAATTCTTTTTTAATGAAATAAATAGTTAATTTAGAATTCTAATTCATAAGTTATAAAGTAACAATGCACGCAAATGTTTATTCACCAAGTTTCAAACTTTTATGGCTTCTCATGACATTCTTCATCAAACTTCATCTCCTCATTCTCTTTAACAAAATGAGATTGCCAAATGCAAAAATCGTCATCTAATTGAAACTACTTAGACTCTTACCTTTCACTCACGCATTCCTTATCATTTCTAGAGTGATGTTGTTCTTACTAGTTGCTATCTTATCAACAAGATGCCATTTGATGTCTTATCATTCCTCCTTGGGTCTTTAGGTTTACATGTTTTGTTCATAATCTCACTCCTAGATTAGACAAACTCTCTTATTGTTCTTTTTAGTGTGTCTTCCTTGGTTATCCTCATTCTCGAAAAGGGCACGAGTTATTCTCCCTTTCTTTGTCAATATATTATCTCCTCATACTAAATTTATACCAAAAAAGGGATAGTTGTTTAAGGATCCAAAAAAATACAGATGATTGATTGGTAAATTAAATCATCTCACTGTTACCTGACTTGATATCTCATTTACAATAAGGGTAGGAAGTCAATTTCTCAACCTTCCATGGAAGAAACATTGGGATACAATTGTTCGCACTATGAAATGTGTTAAATGAGCTCAAGGCAAGGATCTTCTATGTGAAAACAAAGGTCATAGTCAAATTAAAGGATATTATGATGCATATTGGATAAGTTCTCACTTTGATAGAAGATCTACTTCAGAATATATTGTTTTTATTGGAGGTAACTTGGTTTCTTGGTAAAAACAAGAAACAAAATGTAGTTGCAAGATCAGGTGCAGAAGTTGAAGAGTGAGTCATGGCCTCAACCATTTGTGAACTTATATGGTTCAAACAATTACTTTAATAGTTGAAATTTGGAGAGATTTCACAAATGACATCTATTTATGATAATCAGGTTGCCTTACATATTGCCTCAAATTCGATGTTTCATGAAAGAATCAAACACATTGAGATAGATTATCATTTTATTAAAGAAAATGTTTTATTTGTAAATATTACCACAAGATTAGTTAATTCCAATGATTTAATTGTAGATATTTTTACTAAATATTTAAGGGAACTATGAATTAGTTATATATGTTACAAACTTAGTGCATATGATTTATATATTTCAGCTTGAGGGAGACAAGTGTTGAGAATAACTGTAAATAAATAGAGAATATTTATTTATTACATTAAATACCGTTATTTATGGTAAAGATGTATCAAATTAGTTTGTAATTACTACTGTCATTGTAAATAAAGTTCTTTGCTGAGTATCAAATGTACATGGATTCACTCTATTTCTCTCAATTTCTTCTCTCTCAACATTATCCATCCTTAATATTGGGGCAGTCAACAATGTCCACTCTTGAAAACTCAATCATGCTCCAAATATCTAGATTTGGGTGTCATAAGCAAGACTTGGCAATTTGCTCCCTTTGAGCAAGCTTTTTTTGGGTTGATTTAAGCTTAGTCCACTTCTAATATGGTATTAGAATAATCTTAATGTTAGCGAAAAACATTTACTCATATTTTGTATGCACAAACACAGGTTTTTATCACCCAAATGTTCTTTTAAGATATTGCAACACATATCCAAATATGCAGTTATTAATTTATAATGAAGAGTAACCGGAATGGAAAATTTTTTGTTGAGAGATAAGGCGATACTTAATTCAGCATCTAACACAATGAAATCTCTTCACTCATCATGAGTCTCGTGACATGTAGCTTATTTGCAAATGTGATCAATCAAATCTGGAGTTTTCTCAATTTTTGTTGTGCGCTAAGTTTATTTCAGCAAGTGGTGGTGGTGCATTTTGTCAGATTTTGCCATTAATTATATTGTTTTGTTAGAGTATATTGAAACCTTCTGTCCTTGTCCTTGACTCCTTGTACAGGAATGCAGGTAACTATAATATTTGAGTAATGATGCTAACATAACCGTGACTGATTCTTAAAACCAATTTTCTTATGCAGTGCCACAATGGGCACACACTGTGTTCAACTTGTAAGACAAGGGTACACAATCGATGCCCAACTTGCAGGCAGGAACTTGGTGATATAAGGTGTCTGGCCTTGGAGAAAATAGCAGAATCACTGGAACTGCCTTGCAGATATATCTCTCTTGGGTGTCCAGAGATATTTCCCTATTACAGCAAACTCAAACACGAGGCTATTTGTAACTTCAGACCACACAACTGCCCTTATGCTGGGTCAGACTGCTCTGTGGTTGGGGATATTTCATACCTTGTTACTCATTTAAGGGATGACCACAGGGTTGATATGCATTCCGGATGCACTTTTAACCATCGCTATGTCAAATCTAATCCCCTGGAAGTAGAAAATGCTACATGGATGCTAACGGTAACTATAACTTTACCCCTCCCTCTGCCTACAAGCAGGAAAATGAGATGATACAAGTCCTTCTTTAGGATGTGGTGCTGCACATTGGATGATCACAAAATGATATAAATTGCTATACTTTGCAGGATTTTCCTTTATTTCATGCACAAGCACACCTACGTTTTGCACAAATGTCCAAATTGTTATCGTTAACTCTAATTTTGGTTTATTGTTAGGTATTTCACTGTTTTGGCCAGTATTTTTGCCTTCATTTTGAAGCCTTTCAACTTGGCATGGCTCCTGTTTACATGGCGTTCCTCCGATTCATGGGTGATGAAAGAGAGGCTAGGAACTACAGCTATAGCTTGGAGGTGGGAGGAAATGGACGTAAACTAACTTTTGAAGGGAGTCCACGAAGCATTCGAGATAGCCATAAGAAAGTTAGAGACAGTCATGATGGTCTCATCATATATCGTAATATGGCACTTTTCTTCTCAGGTGGAGACAGGAAAGAGTTGAAGCTACGGGTAACTGGGAGGATATGGAAAGAACAGCAAAACCCTGAAGGTGGAGTATGCATACCCAACCTGTGTAGCTAGGTTGATTGCATCTCTTGAATGCTATTTCTTGCTGTAGATAATTTTGAGAAGTCTCGATCTTTGACTGGTGAATGGTTATGGAGATTTCAACTTCCAAACAAAATAAAAACTTTTAGAGTTCTAACCAAGATACTTTGTCGGATATTTGATCGCCTACGTGTGTTATATGCTTGAGATTCTCATAGAATGATTTAAATTTGGCACTGTTTTGTCTTTTTTATTTCTGGAAGGGTTACTTTTCAACGTGGTTTGGAATTATACTACCCTTTTCAGTCCAAACAGTTCCGAAGTGGATCAAGTCACAAATGGTTCTTTCAAATCAATGGTGAACAACTCGGAGAGAGCAAATGTGAACCTTATGTACCAATAAACGAAATAGTGTCAAAATAATTTAGAAAGTAGTGCCAAAAAGGTTTTTAACTGGCAGAGCTGCTCCTTTTTGCGAAGGTTAAAATTATCTTTAGGTGTAAGGATAAAAAAAAATTGTAAAGAAACAATCTTTATGAGCATATCCACATGTTAATACCGTACACCCTTTGTGACTTTAATGAAAGGTTTGGACTATATATATATACCCAATGACAGCAAATAGTTTACCTTGAAAAAAAAAAAAGCATTATTGTATTACAGGTTAAAACATTTGGTAATGTGACATTGTCAATTAATCCCCTTAATTGTTGACCCCAAAAAAAAGAAATCTCTTTAATTTGAGTAACTTTTGTGTAACTTTTGTGCTAGTCCGACTCCTGCCCTGCCCTGTCCTCTGTGCATGAATGCCTAGACATGTGACATCGTAATTTTGCATATTAAATTTAATAATTTTTTAACATTTAAAAGTATACAAATTAACTAATACATGTAGATATCACACAAAATATATTATACATTAAAATAACTTTGTTTAATGAAATAATTAATTTCTAAATTGTTTAAAATCTATTAAACTTCATATCGAGAAAGTTTTAATGCATCGATTCGATTGATGGTATTTACCATTTTATAAGTTACTTATTCACCTAATGTCAACATGTGTACACACTGAAAATGGATAGAAAATGACAACACATCTAATTTTACTGTATCCAATCCAAACACCGTAAAATCCACTTCATTTTCCACACATCCATTTACACTCCTAACAAACACAACCTTGTAGTTGACAACACTCGTTGCAAGATAAGTGTGTTAAACTACAATACAGAGGGAAAGAGCCTTTCTACTTTCTCTTGAATTCAAATTTAATAAAGAAATCAACAACAAACTTGAAAGAATTTGTTATCCGCAAGAAACTGCTAAAATGTAAAACCTAGGAAGTTAAAGCTAAGAGTGGTTTCACTTCCAAATCCCAAACAAAGAATTACTTCCTTTGTCATGAACTAAAAGACCAATTATTTGAGCTATACATATGTACGTAAACATATGTCCACAATGACATCACCCTATATACCTGTCATTATTGCAGAATTCAATTCTAATTATGAACGAGAGCTGACAATCTCATCAAGGCGCTTGTCCATGATATGGTAAACAGCATCCATGAATGTTGCTTCACTTGTTCCAGGAAGAACAGAATCCATTGCAGCTTGGACTATTTCCTCAATCACAGATTCCTTGTTCAAGGATTCCCTGCACATCAGGCTTCCAATGGCAAAAGGGGTCAATCCCCTTTCTACCCCTTTCTTCAATAGCATGGTTGAAATCCTAAGTGTATGGGCGCATTCAACTGGCAAATCCCATCCATGAAACTTCAAAAGGGAAATATCTTCTTCAGCATCCAGCGATTTTATGTAGTTGATAGTTTCTGAGGAGTATGGCTGGCGAGCTTGGGGCCAATAAAGCCATTCAAAGGTACAATCTTCAAACTGTTGAAATGGCAAAAATGTCAAATTAACCCTTTAAATCAAGGAAACAATAAAAATTGAGAGAGAGAGAGAGAGATGAGAAAGGGAAAATATCGAATAGAGAAGCATCACTACATGCATTCAAATAACAGACTTGCGAAGTTCACTCTTATGACTAAGTTTAAGTAACTAATAGAAGTAAGTTTTTATTGAAAAACAAAACATTTATGATACTTTGGTATCTTCAATGTAATAAAACTTCACTATTTTATACGTTTAAACTCAATTTTTAAGGTTGAAATTTACAAAACAAAACAAAGAGAGAGCATGAATAAGGTGCTTACATTTGTGGGCAAGCAGTATCCATGATCAATTGGAATCAGAACAGACTGATCACTGTCCTCTTCTGTGCTGATCAAAATATTCCCAGCATGCCTATCTGCATTTGCCAGTCTTATGTCCAACACAGTAATTTTATGCACTTCCTTTACGGGGAAAGCCCCAGGCCCCATATCTTCACAACTTCCACTATTTTCCACAAACATCTGCATGGAGCCAATCTTAGCAGTCAACTCTCCACGATAGTTAAATGCTCTATGCAAGCACTTCACCATCAATGTTGGGGGAACACCAGCAAAGCCCTTCTTCTCACCAAATAATGAGCGGCGCCCACTCAATGGATGGTCTAGAACATAGGCTGCAACTTCCCTGAATACTCCTTGACCAACTCTTGTACCTTTTTTTAACCCTACACCATCTACCGAAAAAGGAAGGCCTCTAGGATTATTCACAGCCATTGGTTCTTCATCAATAGGCTTAAAAACAGACACATACTTTTGCCCAGATGAATCAAGCATAAAGTAAGCTCCCCCGGAACCCTCTGCAGATCTGATTGGATAGTTTCCGCTATCTAGTCCATCATATGTAGAGTTCACCATATTCCAAATTGCTGGAGCTAATTCGATTTTACGGTTAACAATAACTGGCTCCAAAATAAAATCTCTACCAGGAAGCTTTCTAGGCACGGCTCTTTGAATTGCATCGGACTTCCTAATAGTATCTTCTTTACCAACCTCATAATTACTCCCACAAGCATTTCCATTGACATCATTTTTTCTCTTATCAATCAAATCTGTTGCTACAACAGACAACTCAAGGGGTCTTCTCTGAACTTTGGCATGCTTTTTTCTAACAAACAAATGTACCACAGCATCATTATGTTTGCGGCAGATATCATCAATAAGCCTCTGATCCTCAAGCCTTTCCCCATTGCACACAAGTTCCTGCTCCTCAGGATCATCAAATTGCTTCTCCCTTTTGGCAATACGTTGCTTTAGATACCCAACATCCCTATCGCGTTCCACCTGGAACGTGAATTCCTTCCCACAAGAAGTTTTCACATTGATGACCTGAAGATCTGACAGTTTGATTATCAAATGCAATACATTTCCATCCGTTACTCCATAGTCCTTGAGCAACGAATTACTTCGCGCCAGCTCTCGGCCGGCATAAACCAACTTTTGTTTGTTGGTTAAAAATGGAAGGCTCTCGCTCCTTTGGATTTTGAATTTCACAGACTCAATGGTATCCCATTCCATAACACGGATTGGAGTCAATGAGCCCGAAAAGGAGAGATATATGAAAATGGATTGATCTTCCAAAGACAAGTGTGATGATGATGGGAAATGGAATGGCTTTGGAGACAGCAATGGCTCACTAGGAACCACACTAAGAGTAGTGACACCAGCGGACGACATTTTCACTATTGATTGATACTGATGAATGGAAAACAAATGAAGCTTAAAACTAACAATTAAGCCCCTAAAAGACCCCACAAATTTCACAAGACTGCCATATTTCCACAATTTGGCAACCTTAGGTGATGATGATCACACATTCATGCCCAGGTCAACAAATAAGCTTTAACAACAAATTTGAACAAGCAGCTACGATCTCTCGAAGCAAAAGATGAAAAGATTAAAACCCCACGGAACTATTTCCATTATTTCCTCATCTCTTCCCCCATTCAGAAGGGTTTCTGAAGCCGATCAAATAAAACTCAAAATAGACAAACAAAGATAGCGGGTTCTTACCCCCAGAGCGGAAGCTGATCAAAACGACGCCGGAGATCACAAGTCCACAGCTTTTTTAGCAACAATGGTAGCAAAAAGAAGAGAGATGTAATGGGTAATTGAATTGTTGTTTTTGGTATCAATTGAAATGTTGTTCGAATTGAAGGAAGGAAGAAATGCCGATTATCAATTCGATTGAATTATTCGGAAGAGAAAGGTTGCTGTTGACTCTGACAGAAAGCGAAAGCGAAAGCGAGAGAGAAAGACAGAGAGAGAGAGAGAAAGGAGAAAATGGGAAAGAAATTAGAAATATTCGTATAAACGCGTGTATCCGTCTGGCGTTGTATACGAAGCAAGACCAATGCAAAGGTATTGACGAAAGGAAAAGTCTCTTTTCTCTATACATGCACCGTGCACGTACACCTATGTATACGTAGCTAGAATTTAGGGTTGATGTTCATATTTGCCACCGTTAAGGTCATTTTTGTCCTTTTACTTTTGAAGGAACAACGAAGGAAGGTTCCTCTGTGACTAAAGTATTTACATTTACAATAACATGATTTAGGATGACCAATTAGCAGTGGACACGCAATCAAAGTAGTGTCATCTAATTGATAGGGTAACGCGACGTGGACTTGACCTAGAGTATGTCTCCCACATCATTAATACCAACCTCTCACGGATTTAGACTCTATGCAGTTTTGATAGACTATATCCTGCAGTGCATTTTTATTTAAGTAAATTTTATTTCATTTAAATGAATTTAATAAAAAAAAGTAATTTTTATTTAAGGTAAAAAATTTGTTTAAATTAAAATTATGAAAAATTTTAAAATTTTATATATATTTTTTAAAATTATAAAAAATTTAAGAAACTTTTATTTTTTACTAAGGACTACTTAGTTACTAAAAACTCTTATATATTTTATCCTACTAAATATTTCAAATTTATTGTCTAATATATGCTACTTGTACCAATCATCAGTGAAGTAAAACTATCTGAAATCAAGTTAAATTGTTAAGAATGATAATAAGAATTATAGGAATGATAACTTTAAGAAATTGATTGAAAAATAGTTACATTATTATATATTTTAAAACACTTAAGTTTTTGTATTATGATTATAAAATATAACTACATGATCTCTACTACATCCTTGATCGTGAAATATCGATTGCTTGTTGAACTCTGTGAATTGCGTGAAAGTAGGATACTCCAAATTCGTGAGTCCAAGAGTTTTATAAAACTCTCTTGATGGAAAAAAATATGAATGAAAGATCCCGCTAAATTGAATTGGGTTCATGAATCTAAGAAATAGCGAGAATTCTTGATCTTTCTCAATTCGAAAATGCACAAATGTTTTTAAATGTATTGTTTAATGTGCTACTTATGTTAAACATTAGTGAAGTAGAACTATTTAGAATCAAGTTAAATTGTTAAGAATGATGATAAGGATTATAGGAATGATAACTTTAAAAAATTGGTTGAAAAATAGATGTGATATTACATGTTTTAAAACACTTAAGTTTTTGTTGTATGATCATAAAGTGTGACCATATGATCTTGCACAGATATTTCTCAACTTTTCTATAGTTTAAAGGAGAAGAAAATAAAGTTTTGAAATTTTTGATAATTTTAGTTTAAGCAAATTTTTTGACTTAAGCGAAAATCATTTTTTTACTAAATTTGCTTAAGCGAATTTTTTGACTTAAGTTAAAATTATTTTTGTTAAATTCTCTTAAACAAAAATATACTGCAAGATGCAGTTCCAGCCAAAATTGCAAAGGATCCGGATCTCACTCTCACCTTATCCAACCTTTCACTTCCTCCTCTTCCCACATTTTTTCAAGAACAAATCATCTTCTTTCATTCCCCCATTGTAAATGACTCAAAGGGGTACTTGGTGACTTTAGAAAGGCATAAAAAATATGCATATAAATTAAACTTTAAAAAGTTTTTTTAATCAAAGTAATATTTTAATAGATAATGTCAGTTCATAATAATTTTATCGGAGTTCAAATAAAATTATTTTTAAAAAAGATACATGAGATTTAAATTAAATAAAAACTATTACATATTTTTTATATTTTAAAATAATAAATTATGTGCTCTTTATTTAATTTTTATTTTATAAAATAAAAAACATTAAAAGGATGATCAAGAAGATATAAAAGATTATATTTTCTAAAAATGTACTGCTTGACAGGGTTGGCAACATAGCAAGTTCTTTCTTAAATCTAATGTCACTATGTAATTATACGTATTTTAAATTGAATTACTTAGTACCTAATTTCAATATTCAAATCAAATTAGGGTAAAAGCAAGCATTTGCCTTCACTTGGACATGCTGGTGTCATCTCATCAGTCATCACTTACGTGGTAATGGATGGAGGGTGGGTGGTGTCCAATTTGGATACTGCTGTACTTTGGTCATATCTCGCAGGAGTGGAATCAAACTACTACTCAGAAATGTTTCTTTTTAAGCAATCGTTCTAGGTCAGCCATCATCTCCTAACGCTTGCCTTTTCCTTTCTACACACAATAATAATAATAATAATAAGGAAATTGAGCAAAACAGATATTTTATGTTTTCATATATTTGGATCAAAAGTGGTTTTCTAAATCTCTCTGATCATAGTCAATGTAAGTGATAATCCTGACTGAGACGAGTATATATTAATTCATTTATTGAATATATTTGGGCTTCACTGTGTATAAATATTGTGATACAAACTGTTTCAATAATATTTTGAAGTTCAATTTATTTCGATACTTTCGAGCTAACGTCGAAGAGTCTTATCCTTGTGGTGCTAAAAAGTTAACTTAGTGGAGGAGGAATAAGTTGATTTGGCCAGCTCCAACTTTCTGTCTTCAGCTAAAGCTCAAGAAGAAGGAACAGGTGGAGACGCAATTCTATCACTGGAAATTGAATTATCAACAAGTTATTTACTATTTAGATTTGTTGCTACGACACATTTTTCATTTCTGTTCCTTTTGCTTATTTTATCGAATAAATGAACTTTAAACTGCAAGACGGTATAACAAACAGTAAAAATTTAAAAAACTAAGTTCCGCAAACTACTTCACCAACAAAGATATATAACCCAGTTAAATGCAGTTAAGTGAGAACAAGGGGAGCATTTGAGGCAAGGTCTAAATGGATTTTAATGATGAGCCTTCCAGTGTAAGACACTGGAGAAAAAAATATAATTTACATTCTACTCATGTCATGCTGAGGTATTTGTACTTGAATACAGTGTACAGATTAAGCAGGCCATGCCATATACCAGAAGGCTGCATCGGAGCAAATAGTATGTTATTGTTATGAATACAGTTTGTCCAAAACTGGCAACACAATCACCTAAGCCCTCACTACGCAACCTTGACAACAGAAACAGGCTACTAAAAAGCCAAGCAGAGCACCAGCAAAAACTTGAGATGGAGTGTGACCTAGAAGTTCCTTCAGCTTCCTTTCACTAATTGGATGCCCTTGAAACAGGTCAGCCACAATCAAATTAAGCACCTGTGTCCAGCCACACAATTTTCTGATTAAAGATTTTCTTTCGAAGCAGAAGGTAAACACAATCAAATTACTACATAGAAATCGGACAAATGACAACAGATCTCTCCTACCATTTAAGTTAGATATCCTCCTAACCTAAGGAACAATAGCAGTAACAGACATTGCAGTACACCGGCTCAAAATTGTACAAGTGAAAGTTTCTAGGTCTTTGACATTTCTGGTAAACCAAAACAAGGGATGCTTAAATTCAAAATTTTATTGTCATAGAACAAATATGGAATGTAAATGATAAAAGATACAATATATGATGATTTACAAAGCAAGAAAAGGTCAAGATTTTCACACCTAACTGATAGCTTAGGAACACTAGTAGACATTTGGACATAAATATCAACATGCATGGTTGTTTCCAATTTAAGTAAAAATAATACCCTCCCACCACCCTACCGTTAGAATAGCATACTTCAAAAGACAAAACAAGAAGAGTACAACATAAAAGAGCAACCTATTAACACAGAAGCAGCACTTTTGGTGACATAACAAACCCTACCTAGTTCAAGGGGGATAGTTTCTTCTGGCAATCTAAGTTCAGCTTTGTTTTACAACAGCCTCTAAAACCTCAAATTAACAGTCACCAAGCATCCAACATATCAGAAAACAAAATATTTGCAAATCAACGAGTGATTTCTTTCAGCAATTTAAAATTAAAGGTTCCACATCCACAGAAAATAAAAGGTACATTCAAGGATAATGCCTCCCGATGCGAATATAATATACATTTGCATCCACTAAACACCTGTTAGGATAGGCAGTTGAGAACCAAACACGCGTTGAGGAACGTGCCAAACATACTAGTAACTTCCATTCCCACTCTCATTCGATTTTTTCTACTATTAGAATTTTGAAAAGAAAAAAATCCCCATATTTACTAAATTCTATGCAAACATTATCCGTAATAGTATTCATGAAAAAACGTTATTCCTAGAAACACAATCATCATATGCCTTAAAACAAACGCCAGAGGAAAATCAGTACCTGAGCTTGCATGCCAGCATGTCGTCTAACACCAATTGCATCATACATGACAATAAGGCTAAACCCCAAACACACCGGAAAGAGGGAATCGGCGACGCCGTGACAGAGTGCGACGGAGGTGGTGAGGGCGGTGCAGAGAGCAGAGTGAGAAGAGGGCATTCCTCCGGAGGCAAAAAGAAGTCTCAAATCCCATTTCCTTTCAACGAAGAAATTCAAGAAAACCTTAATGGACTGGGCTATAACCCACGCCAACAACCCCGAAACGAAGGTTGGGTTCGCAGCCAATGTAGCAACGAATGGACTAAACCGAAGTTTGGCGTTGGCCGTTACGCTCAAAAGAGCCACACCCAATCCTCCGTTCTGCAAATAAAACCCTTCTCCATCGGAAACCCTTTTCTGGGGTTGCAAATTAGTCACCTTTTTTATGGTTTGGAGTAGTGGGAAGGAGAGCCAGATGGGGTTTCTTTGAGGATTGGAGTGCTGGGATTTTGCAGAAGAAGAAGGTGTGAAGTGAAAGAGGGATGAGTTAGTGGAAGGGAAAAGAGGGGTGCAATTGAATGGTTTGGGTTTGGGTGTTAGAGAGAGGAGAGAGTCCATGAGTTGAGGTTTCTGTGTTTTGGTTCAGTCAGCATTGCAGATGCAGATACAGAGAGAGGGAAAGAAAAGAAGCGTCGAAGCAAACTTGAAATGAAGTTTATGTTATGTTATGTTGTGGGGATAAGAATGTGTGTGTAGGGCATGCTCGAACCTTTGTCTCTGTCCCTGTTTCCATACCGTGCGTTCCTTCCTCTGAGAGGTAGCATAATTTATTGGACAAATTACGCATATTCGTTTCAAGGTAGGACTGGCCCACGTTTATCTTCTGCTAATTGGGTACCTTAGTGCATAAATATTCTGATTTTTGTGATTCTGATTACCATTTGTTTAGCTTTTTTATACATTTTAATGAGAATAATGTTAATTAGTACCTAATTCAAAATTTGTTTAAAATATTATTATTATTATTTTCAAAATAAAAATGTTTATTAATATTTTTTTAATATTTAAAAACATCCATTACCAAGAGTCTTGTATTTTTTGTTATTGGTCGAAAAAAACAAGACTCTTGTGTTTTTGAATGGATCATGGTGCCGTCTTTAACCCAATAGGCATGGGTTTTGGCCCATGTTTCAAGTTTATATGTGAGCTATAGGGTTTTGGTCCACTCTATTTAATTAATTATTTTGTCAACTCCCCTTCTATTTTTCATCCAAAAATATCTCTTGATGGTTAGGATCAAAACAAAAGTATTTTCTCATGTGGAAAGGAAAAAAAATAGTATCGTGTATAAGCAAAAAAGGCATCTAAATTTTAATTATTATTTTCTTCATTAAATTAAAGTGAATTAAGAAATTATATAGTAAAAACAAGGGATATTCCTACTATGAGTTGAGATAGGTTTAGTTTAGTTTCTATTCAATCCAACATTTTTGATATTATCTATTCGGAGTTTAACTTAATTCAACTAATACACGAAATGAGATCAAAGTCAATTTGATTTGTCAATACAACATATAAATGTTAACATTGTATATGTTTAAATTATATAATTAACAATGTATGAAATTAAAACTAAAATACACTTTATCATATTATCAGTATATAAATATTAAAATACATATTTAAAAAAAACATAAAATATTATATCAAATTAAGAAAAGCAATTCAAATTATAATTTAAATTCATTTTTAAAAAACTGTATCAGCATTTTTTTAATGTCTATAAAGTAAGAAACTATATTTCACAATTTTCACTGCTCTATTACATGAGAAGTTTTCACTTTCTTTTTTTCCAAAACCCTTTTTCCTACCTAATACAAACAGACCCTCATCTAATTTTCAAAATTCAAACTAAAAAAAAAATTGATTGACAACACAATGGGCTTGAAAAGCCATGGATGACCACAAAATATAAGAAAAAGCAAAACTCCGATGGAGGTGCCGGGAATCGACCGTGCCTCTCGCATGCAAAGCGAGCGCTCTACCATATGAGCTACACCCCCGATGACATTTTGCTATTGTTTATAAATTATCATTTTTTTCTTTTATTTTTCATTCTTTCATTTTTCGTCTAAAAACTGCACGTTTGAGTACGATTTTGGGCCATGTCCATTGTTTCACTCAATCAATTTTTTGGTCTAGTTATTACTACAATTTGAGTATGATTAAAAATTTTAATTTTAATTTCAATGAATTTTAAAAATACCTATGGGGAGAAACTAGGATTAGAGAAGGAGTAAAAAATAGGTGGAGAAGCATAGAGAAGTATTGACTTTATAGTTGCAAATTAGCACCTGTAAGTATAAAAGAAAAGTTATCAAATTAACAAATAGCTGTTTCTTTATCTCTTTATTTCACAGTAGATTAGCTGTTACAGCTTCATAAATTAGATTATTTATTAACGACATGTTTGGGGGTATTTACAAGGCAGGGGGTGAAGGGAGAGAAGCCGAAGCTCAGTCACAAGTCAAACGTCAATAGTCAAACGCGCTGACTTAAACAGTGTGATGCTTATTTGGAATTGTCACAAATTTAGCGTTAGAATGGAACAGAAATCCCCTATTTTCTGCCACACCGCGGTTTTGACTACGGTTTATGCGTAACCCCATTTTAGCAAACACGCAAATATGTTTCATTTTTTGAGACATAAAACACATAAATAAGTTCTACAGCTAGTAACCAACGTGCATCTCATTTACATGCACTTTCTTTGCGTCATTTTTCTAATTACTTCAAAGCTTGGAGTTTTCGAATAAAGTTTTCTCATATTTCTGGGGCATTGTTCATCATATCTTTTAACAACGTAATGGAATGGTCTGCAACATGGGCTACAAGGGCTTACCTCGATGCCCTTCATCTGGTATTCATTCACCTGTCCAGCATTTCCCTCTCTTACATATATATATATTGGTATTCAATGCTTGCTTAATTTTGGTGGGTATTTCCCATATTTTCCTCTTGTACGAACATGCTTTTCTATTTTTCTTGAACAAGAACATAAATCAATGATCATCCGGCGGATTCCATAGTTTTTAGTTTACACACGTGTTGCATCATTTTTTTTACTCTCAAATTAGTTATTTGCTTCTTCTTTTCAATGCAAGAATCAAATGTAGAGAGTATGGTCCATGAACATGCAGGTGAAAGAGATGACCATATATTCTAAGACTCTGAGCTCTATGAAGGTTGCATTTGGATTTTCAATTTCTAGCGTGCCCAACAAACATGTTAAGAAGTATTAATATATCTTAATAAATATTTTAAATTAATATAAAAAATATGTATTAAATAATTTTTAAAATTTTAAGATGATAAATATTTTTATTTCTAATAAAAAATAATTTTTAAATTTTCAACACATGTTATCGGTCACAAGTTCGAAAAAACTCGTTGGATTTTATAATGAGTACAGACGAGCAGAAAGCTAAGTAGAAATCAAATTCACACACAATTTAGGGGTGCTTCAAATGGAAATGTCATATTAAGAATTGGATGGTGACTTGAAAGAAAAATAAAAATGCTAGCTCATCTAACTCCTTGCTCTTGACAGTGTAACAATCATGAAAGACAATATGGCTCTTGGAGAGTGCAAGAACCAGGAAGCAATGAATTTGTATCAGCATTAGCAGCAGGAATGAAAGCAAAACTTATAGTAGAAGTCACATCTGGAGCTTCTCCATCAACAATAGCCCTCGCAGCTGCTGCAAGACAAACTGGTGGCAGGTTGGTGTGTATTCTACCGGAACCAGACCTTGATGAGTCCAAAGAAGTGATTAGGAACTCAGGTCTTAAAGACCAAGTAGAATTTAGAACTGAAGACCCATACAAGCTATTGCCCTGCTATGAAAATATTGATTTCTCCTTGGTTGATTGCAAAGATGAAAAGTATGCAAGGCTTCTCAACTTGCTAGATGTCAATCCTACGAGATCTGTAGTGGTGGCAAACAATTTGGCTGATCATGCAAAAGGGTTGGGGGGCTATGTAAGAAGAAAGGATGATAAAGTGGCTGTAAGATCTCTGAAGCATCCTATAGGGAAAGGTATGGAAGTTACTATGATTTGCAAGAATGATGAAACTGATAAGAGACTTGGTGTTAGAGGACATCGTTGTAGAAAAAGGAACAAGAGTAAGTGGGTTGCCAAGTTTGATGAGGAGAGTGGTGAGGAACATATATACAGGGTTCCCCAGGTTGACTTGTTCTGGAATTAACATTGCATCTTCCAGATGCTACTAGAAAATAGTTGCAACTGTTGCACCTTTGGTGTCAAAGTGCTAAACATGCTGTTGCGAATAATACAATGCATGTTTGATTTTAATTTAACTTTTAAGGGGAAAAAAAAAACTAGATTTTTTTCAAAAGCTCTCGCATAAATTGTGATTATAAGTTGTGTTAAATACAAAATAAGCTGATCAAAAGCACACAGTTAAGCCCTGATCAGCTTGAATAGTATATGACTATATGAAGTTAACTACTGGAGCAGAGCTCCTGTTTACCTTCTAAGCCAATCTTTTGTAATTCAACCATACTTAGGAATCAGTCTGCAGAATGTATCAAACAGTTTATAATGAACTCGGCCTTAAAACTACAGTGTTATTACATAGTGTTAATTAAATACTCCTGCTCATAATGCTACAGAGTTGATGACCATAAGAGAAATTGAGTTACTACTATTTAACATATGACAAAGGCTAACCAGTATCCTTAAAGAATTAAAAGTAAAAAAATTATTGAAAAAGTGAAACAGGGTACTCTTCTGATTTCGAAATTCAACCCCCAACGTAATTTTCAATGAACATTTTCTATTTGTTAATTCCTTTACTAGTACCCTAAGGGAACTGGTTAACAGGGCACTTAACATGTCACTATGTCATAACTAATTAACCAAATACAACTACAGTATGAAACAGGAATACATTTAGCACGTGCACGTTTCTTATGCTTTTGAAGACTTTACTGTGGCTTATTATTTTATACCTAAATCACCATTGTCCAACGTAAACGTCAATGCTAAATGATAATGTCTGAAGTGGGTGCATTTTTTAGATTCTTTTCGATCTAATAATTGTTTTTCTTACAGATACCGTTATGTACCAATCCACTTCGTATTCCGTGCCATTGTCAATAGGCTACTATAACATCAATAAGCATAAACGTTACATTTTATCCACATGCACGCCACAAAAGATAGACCAAGAAACGATCCATGACTTGGTAAACACATTAAAAAAAAAAAAACAAATAAATAAATAAGGCTTGTCCGAATAAATAAATCATTGCATGCTCCATATCTTAGTAAAGGCCATGGAGCCAATCCCTATTATAAAACCGGAGCTAAAGTCAAGAACAGGTTCATCTATCTACATCAAAGTTGGCCTGTTCCAAGTTGTTCCACTGCTGGCCAACGCAAGCAGACCTTTTTCTGTTAGGAGGA
The DNA here is from genome assembly GCF_003935025.1 of Abrus precatorius. Classification (NCBI taxonomy): domain Eukaryota; kingdom Viridiplantae; phylum Streptophyta; class Magnoliopsida; order Fabales; family Fabaceae; genus Abrus; species Abrus precatorius. Next base: position 7,496,347 of record NW_020874373.1, on the reverse strand, counting down.
GGTAATTTTCTTCAGCTTTTAGTTCTATTTACCCCTTATTTTACCAAACAATGTTAACTAACGTATACTTTCTCTGTTTTATCTTGTTACTGAAGATATCCCCGGATAAGATAACAAGACAAAAGTTAATTTTTACGGACACCCAGATGCCTATAATTTTCTTAAACATTTATGGTTATTGAAATTTGAATTCTTTTTCACATTTTTGAATATATTTACTGGAGTATGAATGAACACTGTTCATAGAAAAATCAGTAAAAAGCTCCAATCCAAAGGAAAGAAATGCAGTTGGAAGTGGAGTTCTCAAGAATAGAAGGGGATGATGATGATTACTTCCCGGTACCAACCACTATCCCCACCACCAACCACCAAATTCTAACCTTCAAACGCAAGAGACTAACACCTCTCAACTGCCTTGTTAGATTCACATTGCCTCTCTTATTCTTGAGCTTTGTAACTACCATTGTTGCAAACATTGGATCTCACTGGATCGAGTCTATGAATGGCAAAGCCAAGATCTTGGACTCAGATATGGCCGTCTTTTGTCAGGGCGTGTATTCTTATTCTTGTCTTGAACTTCAAGATCATAGCATTAGCGGATGACAATGGAAGCAGCGATTATGCATCAGAAAGTACGTGCAAGAACACAAATTATCAAATTTTCCTCCCTCCACCATATCAGAATATATCCTATTCCTCTACGATATGCAAACCTGTTTGGCATACATACGAATTGAGGGTTAGTTCAAGTTGAAATGAATTAAAGTTCTAATGCTTGCTTGTAGGTTCTATTCTAACATGCTTGGTTATATATATATGTATATATATATATATATATATATATACTCAGTTACTTATTGTTTTTCTCTCGAGTAACTATACTGTTGAAACTTATTATTATGATCTGCTTTTGGTTCAGGGTGGCATCATTTTTGTTTAACATGATTTTGGAATTATCATGTTTTATGATCTTTATCTAAGAAGTGAGACAACTGCTCCAATTCTAAAATCTAGTTATAAATTAGTGATTTATTATTATTTGAATGTCATGGTTGTCCCTTTGCATCTAAATTGTGGAGAGATTTTGTTGCAGTACACTAAAAGCGGTGATACCACAACTGTCATATTATCTGCTCCCTACACTGTTGGGTGGGTGGGAATTGGATTTTCTAGAGATGGAATGATGACTGGTTCCAGTGCAATGGTGGGATGGATTAATAAACATGGTCATGCAAAAATCAAGCAATTTTATCTGAGGGGTAGGAAGCAATCAGAAGTGATTGTGGAAAAAGGTGAACTGCCTCTAAATAATGTGCCTCCCGCTGTGGCAACAAATGGGGCCGAGATTTATATAGCGTTTCAGCTGGAAACGACAATTCCATTTCGAAAGCAACCAATTTTATTGGCTTTTAGTACTAAACATCCGCAGAACCACCATTTGTCCAAGCATGATGACAAAACAGCTGTTGTGTTTGATTTTTCTTCAGGTGCAAAATCAGATGAGCCATTTTATTATAATTTTGATTTATTGTTCCACAAAAGCCAGCGATATTTCCAACCTTGTCGGCTAAGTTTTTTTTAAAACGAAATTTCCACTGTAATTTCTTTCAACAAAAAATAAAACACTTCAGTGAACCACATTTTACTACAAAATAATTGAAGTTAATTCAAACAAGTCCATTTTTTTCATCCCAAAATCGATACAGATGCCTTTTTTCATAGGACTTGATGTAATCTACGTAGCATATACTATGATAAAAACTTGACAATTATACTTCTTGCAGGTTCTACTGGTCCCGTATCTAATGGGTTAATTAAGATGAGGAAAAGCCACGGAATAGTGGGTATAATAGGGTGGGGTCTAATCCTTCCTGTGGGAGCAATTATTGCAAGGTACTTCAGGCATAAGGATCCCCTATGGTTCTATCTCCACTCAATCATTCAATTTGTGGGCTTTGCATTTGGTCTTGGCACAGTCCTTCTTGGATTACAACTTTATAGCAAAATGCATGTCCACATACCAGCTCATAGAGGCATAGGCATCTTTGTCCTTGTGCTAAGTATTCTTCAGGTCTACCACTGACTCTTATAATACTCTGTCCACATACTAAGTACAACTTTAAATGACTTAAAAGCTAGATAATTTTAGATATATGCGTTCTATATAATTTTAAGTGCAATTTTGAACTGACATTTAAAGCTATGTGAGTTCAGATATTGGCATTCTTCTTGAGGCCAAACAAGGATTCCAAGATTCGAAACCTTTGGAATTTGTACCATGGTTGGTTTGGAAGAATGGCACTTTTTTTTGCAGCCTTGAACATAGTGTTGGGGATCCAAGCTGCAGGAGCAGGGAATGATTGGAAGGGAGGCTATGGATTCCTCGTTAGCATCATACTTATTGCAGTTATCGTTCTGGAAGTATTGGCATATTTGAAAAGGTCAGAGAAGCGTTCTCTTCCTTCCACTTTCCAAATGGACTCAGTTGGGGAAGCTACCTTTCCTAGTAATCTACCTAAAGGTACATATTCCCTTGTTTGATATTCATCTGTTTACTGAAACTTCTGTTGAAGAAGGAACATATTAATTCAATGTATCATATACCACTTTGATGAAACAGGTTAAATGTGTCGGCTCCTAGTTTTGCACTCGTACAAGAAGTGTCAGTTGTCTCATTCACCAGTTCAAACTAAACCTCGTCCTCCTGCATGTGAACTGAATTGTGGAGCTTTCTTGATGTAGATATGTGGTCAGCTAGAAGTTTGCTAAGATGGACAACCCTAACGTTTGGCTTCCTCACTTGAACTTTTTTGCTTTCTTCATTGGGTTTCCTCAGCTGCTTAATCAGGAATGTAATGCCTGCGTTTGCATCTATATTTTGTTGTTTTATAAAATGTGATGAAATTTGAGGATTGGATCGGGGGGTGATCATGTGTGGATTAAATGAGCACTTTTGTGGCACCGAATATTGATCTTGTTAGAAATAGGTAACCCTTCTTCATGACATTGATCTTCCAAGAAGGGCTTGCAATAGTCCTTTGAAATTGACTGAAACACAGAGCCGTACACGTCAAAATCTAAAGGCATACAATCTTCTAGTCCCTAGAGATTGACAACGTTGTTGCGTACCCATGGCAATCAGTAGGTCGATATATTGTTCAGCATGCAAAAATCAATGCCAAGTAAGCGTAATTCCTCAACCTCTTTATACGGAAAATAAAAGTTTTAAGTTTTATTCACAGATATAAATCAAAATAATTCTTGCTGTTTAAGTTCGCTTGTTCCGTAAAATGTAATTTTGAGATACCTAGTTTTCTTGTTATATTTGAACTGTAGAAGCAATGTTTCATAATTTTTTAAATTGTACACAGTAAGTGCACGAAGATAGATGAAATCTGCGCATGCATACACTAACTGACGTCAGATAAGAGTTCAAACTTTTGGGTTTTTGTATCCAAAAACACGATCTTCATGGATATGTTCTATCACATGATTTCAATTGTAACAATCAAATATCAAATCAAACACCAAAAGAAAACCACTAAAACACAGCAAAATATTAAGAAAGAAAGTATATACTAATGAACCAAAATAATTTAAAAGGCCATTGGCAATGATGTAACAAAGAAAAAAATTAGAAACGATCTTTGATCCTTCAGTATATCAAAATTGATCTAACTACATAATGAACCAAGGTTGTCACCTCCAAGGCGCTCCTGAAACCCCAAAACACTAGCAACAATCCTGCAACCTGAACATGATTATTAGCATTTGTTCTACAGCAACTCCAATATGATTTTAATTCACAAGAACATTTCCACGCCCTAACTAGTCAACAAATAATGTGCCCCAGTGCATTCTAGATGATATAAAACCGTGACTTGTTCGAACAGAGGAATCAATAAAACAATACAGGTGAAGTACCTCAAATTGAGAAAGTATCACATCCTCCGTCTTCAAGAAAAAAAATCTGTAAGGTCAGATCTGATTTCCGTGATGAAAAGGCATTATTGATTCAACTAAAGTTACTTCAAACAAGGAATGATACATTCTTTTTTATGAGAGCATGTTTTGTTTGGGGGTATGAGCCACAATGAATAAAGTATACAACGTTATCTTCCCTCACCAAAAGTTTAACTTCTGCAAAATTAAAGGCTTAGGAAATAGAATATCAGTCTGAATCTTCCCAAAAGGCAAGAAGCCATACCACATGGCTACCTGCAGGGAAATTGTAATCGAGTTCCAGAAATAATCAAAATATTGCATCTCCTTTTGCATGTGAAATTATGAGGTATCTCCTTTATCAGCATTAATTATGCTACATTTCATCAGTAACAACAAAGAATAGTGGTTTAAGCAGTAGCTGTACAATCTTTTCTAGAAGACAAGTTGATGGATTTGGGAGCATCACTTCCTCTGACTACGCGGTTATAAATAACTTTAAATGACTGCGAGCCATTAGGTTTAGTTAGCAAACTTATTGGCATTCTTAGCGTCTGCTTTCGGTTTCTTCTTCCCCTAATCAAAATGCTTAAGGTTTTCTCACCATCCATGTTCTTTTCACTTCTGCTAGTGTTGTTATTCAAACCAATGTTATGATTTGATTTGATCTCAGCATTTTCAGACTCATGAAAATTAGGGTTACCATTTTCCTTTACACTTTCTGAATGAACTCTACTCACTTCATCTTCACTGGTCTCTGATTCTAAGGCTTCCACCTGTTTCTTAATTTCAATGACATTACTAATGCCCTCTGGCAGAACAAAAGCTGAACTTGAATTTTTAGAAACATGACACTGTTTTTGTGGCTCCAAAATGGGATCAGGGATTGGTTTGATGACAGGTGCTGGAAGAGGGAATTCCACAGGACAACAACCAGGCCAGACAGCATTGGGACCAAAATTAGATACAGTTGGGTTCATACCACATTGCCATGTGAACTGATTGACATGAAATGCACTGGTAGTTACTGGAAAGTTGTTAGATGGTATTGATTGAGGTTGGGTATAAGGAGGATAGATAAATGGCAATGGCTGTATCATATTTGGTGATGGTGGAGGTGATGGGTATGCATGGTGAGGCGAGGAACACATTGGGGTAACTGCAGGTAACACTGTAGCAGGTCCATGGTGAACATTCATATTTAATGGCCAGGGGCCAATCGGTGGAACAGCACCAGCAGCAGAAGGAAGAGTTGTATTCACAGCAACTGGTGCAGCACGTGCAATGCCTGGTGACGGGTTGAATGGAGCTGCAGATGCAGATAACTTCTTACATGGGATGCCCTGGGCATCACCCTGATTTGACGTAGATACACTAACTCTTAAATCTTCACCTTCTTGTGAGATGGCATTTGTATGAATGGGGAATTCAAAACAGTCAGAGCTACTTGTGTCAAGTTCTAGTTTGTGAGAATCCACAGGATCCTCCGCTGGATCAATCATTAAAATATTATTACTTGCTTCATGAACCTCAACATCCACAGATTCAACCCCCTTATCACTCTCAAAATTGTCTTGCACAGCATCAGTAAACTGCATCTCTTTCTTCTCAGAAACTATACTATCTTGTGAATCATCAACAGAATCTGGAAAAGAATCATTGTCCTTTTCATTTAATGTATCGCTAACCTCTTCTAGGGTTGGGTAAGCATTTGCATATGCTTTATTATCTTCCTCTCCATGTTTTCCTACATCATATTCATGGCTAACAGGAATCTCGTTTTGAGTATTATAGACTTGCAACTTGGAAATTGTCCCAGGAGGAGCCACTGCTACTTCCTTGTATGAAGGAGATTTCCAAAGACTAACTATAGAAGTCTTTACTGGATTGATATCATTCTGTGACAAATCTGACCCATGTTGTGAATAAGAACTGTATAGTTTGTCACCAACTTCTGATGGATCCTTTGCAGTAATCTTATCAGATGCAGACATGGACTTGACCTTGTATGTAACAGCTTTGACCACTTTCCTTCCAAATTTAGTACCTTGGGATTTGCTTACAGTATAATTATCTGCATAAACCCCATGGGATATTGTTCTCTTCTTCACAAAGTAATACCTATTGTTCTGATCACTACTCCTTACACATGGATAGTCTATGTCAGACTCAACGTTCTTCTTCTGATAATAAACTTTGCCAATTGTTGCCCTTCGCTGCTTCAGTCGCTGGCCATTTGAACCAGATGATCTTGGCCGCTGAACTGGTTGCCATCCATCCTCTCCATCAGCATGTGCTTCAGATGAGATTTCACCTGAAATTTGTTGCTCTTCATTGGAGGTTTTTTCTAAAATCGGATGTTCTGAATCAGATGCTGATTTGGTCTCCAGCTCAGCATCTGCATTATCACCTGGTCCAGGTATAAGTACTTCTTCATCTGAAGCCTCTCTTGAACTTTCTTTTGAAGACTCGTCAGAAGTTGCTGAGCCAACATTCTGGCCAGATTCCATCCTTACCTGTCAAATAATTAATTTTTTTATTATATTATATAGGATGAAGATGCATACAAGAGGCAGCAAAAGTAGGTATTACTGCAATTATTTAAAATGTTGAACCTTCATGAAGTAACGGTTCATTGGTCAAGGCTAAAAAAAGTGGTGCCATTAGGTATCTGATTTCTCTATTGCAGTTTCTCATTCTAACTATAGACTGAATTTCCTGAAGCTTATTCCACGTTTTTTGGTTTTTATATCTTAGAGCATTGTAAAGAATTTAGAAGGGTTAAAATTATTAAGAACAGTAAATCTGCATCATACCTTTGTTATTTGGCTTCTTCTCTTTACAGCAACATCTCTCCCTTTAGGATCATGATTAGGATTAATGTAGTCCAGCAAATCCGACACACTGAAGAATTCCAAGGGAATATAAGAAATCAGCATAATATTTTATGCCAGAATGTATAATAGATATATAACATTTACAGGCATTCTAAATTTGGACAAGTCAACAGGAAGTTATGACACTTTACAGATCACATATGCTAGATATTTTGGACAGGAGTTTGTGACATAAATAGATCAGAATCTGAAACACAAAACTTCAAAAAACACCTGGACACTTCAAATTTTGCTCTGTTAGTGTCCAGGCCCATATCACAACCTACGTCCATGTGAGAGTCTAATTGTCAATGCTGTTTTAGAATTGGCATTAAATGATCGTTGTCCATGATTTCAAGCATCATAAAGAAGAAAGTTCATTATAAATCAACAAAATTGGGTAAGTTCCCACAGGCCATAAGAATAGCAAGAGAACAATAAAATGTATTTGCAATCATTGACAAGAAACATCAAATAGTTCCCAATAAAAATAAATATTACAATCTCCAAATAAAAACTTAACAAAATTTCTCCTATGAGTAGGGGAGGAGAGGAAATGGGTTACCTCAAGTAGATTTAACCTATGTCCCAAATCTAAGGCCTAAGCCTACCCTATCACATGACTAGGTCTTTCTTTAAGGTCTGACCTGACCATTTCAAAAGCTGAGTCTAGCCTAAAAATCTATTTAAAAGCCTAATTAGTAGCAAGTCCTTTTAAACAATCAAGCAAACCTACCTCTAAATAAGCTAATGGACCTAAGTTATGTAGGGTAACAATCCTTTAAATAGACCAACAAATAATAATCTTGAAAAATTTATAATAAAGATTTCATACAATAATAATAATATTATTATATTATTTATATTTACTTAAATAGATCAGATTGTTAGGCCTAAAAAGCTTTTTGAATGGCCTAAAGCCTAACCTTTTAATTAAAATGGTTTTTAAAAATGCTTTAACATAACTTGTTTTATAAACAGGCTTGGCCTAGGCCTAACGCAGGCTAGACCACAAGGCTTATTTCCATCCTTACCTATGAGGTTCATCAAAAGATACCTATACATGAGTAATAATAGCTAATAAAGAAACAGATCCAAATGGCCAAGGACAATTCCACTATACCTTAGGTGGCCTTTGCTAGCAATTGATGTATCAGGCTTTCGAGTACCATTTCGCGCAGCTTCTTGCTGTTCAAAAGCCTTGGACTCAAAATACTCAAGCCAAGCAGCAGCATCCTGTGGCATTTATCACAAAACTTTAGATTATACCAAACTGTAAAAATTCTTTCTGAGACCATTAACAAATATATGTTTGATGAAAATGACAATGAAAGAGATTATAATGGTGATGCAAACTATTCAAACACAATCTTGCCACATCATTTAAGACTTCAATCTACCAACAATACATCAACAAAATTGTGTTGAATTATGTTTGTTATTTCCTCATCTTCTGAATCATTAGGAGTTTACAGCACATTGAACATACTTAGATGTGACAGTATACCTGTGTTCGCAAGTCATCTGGACCAAGTTTTGCCCGCAGAATTCTTAAAGTTGTTTGCTCATGCTGCACACTCAAAGGATATGCTTCCATCAATGAGAGTGCTATTGCTATTGCATGATAACTTGCAGCCGTCTGCACAGATTCAAAATCCAAGAAATATACAGATTAGAAAGCAAAAATGAGAAGTGCTATAAGTTTGGCATTTCTGATGAATTTATATAATTACAGTATGCGCAGGAACTAACCTATATACAGAATATTTGAAGAATTTCCAAAGGTTTCAATCTCATTAACAGAGCCCAAGTTATATTTTTACATTTCATGCAAAATTCAATTGAGAATTCAAGTAAAACATTGTAAATGAAGGATCGCTCAAAATTAATCAAACTTGGCAAAAGCAAGAAGTAAAACCTGAATATGATCTGGACCAAGTAACCTTTGGTTGCACTTTAAAGCTTTGTGAAGATATCTGAGAGCAACATGTACATTTCCTAGACCTTCCTCCATCATAGCCACATTAATGTATGTTGCAGCAGTGTTGGGATGAGATGGGCCACAGGTTAGATGCAGAAGATATAAAGCACGCTTTACATACCTGATTGATAACATTTGTAGAGCCAATTAGAAAACAAATGAAATAAATCAGCACAAAAATTAAAACAATTCATCGACACTCAAAAAACTTGAGAGCCATATTCACTATTTCTGCAATGGTTATCATTAATTTTGTGCTGTTAAGAAAAACAGACTAGCTAATCTGGCTAGATAAACCACAAGAAGTATCAAGTCCTCTCCTTTCTTTGTAATCCCTTTTTACCCAACTAATAAATTATTATTTTCAATTAAAAAAATTAACAGTTAGTCATCATGTCAGGTCAAAAAACCAAACTGAATTTTAATTATGAAAAATCCATGTACACTTATACATCATCACTGTATTACACAAGAATAAAACTTACTTCAGAGCCAGCTCTGTGTGTTGAAGTCGGTAGTAGAAAACTGCAAGATCCCCATAACTCTTCATAGTATCTGGATGATCCAGACCAAGCTCTCTCTCATTAATATCCAGAGCTTTCTGTTGATAAATTGTAGCCTGTGATTGGAGCAAACAACTCAATGATGTGAAATTGAATTTGAAAACCAAATAAATAGAGTATATTAGATATTTTAACAGAAATATGTTGAACTGTAGCCAATAAATAAGTGAATCTCTCACAAAATCACAATTGATCGAATGTTATGTGCTTGACTGTATATGCCATAGAGGTGACAAAACCTACTTTGGTTTTGAATGCAACATACTGCTGAAAACTAAATCCGAATGTCAACAAACAAGACCTGATTGAAGTCTCCGGTGTGATATAAAACTACAGCAAGTAAACTGTATGCTCCCGCTGTCATCCGATGATAGGGGCCACAAACTGCTACAAGCTTGGCAAGAGCCTGTCACCAACAAATTGTTGCAGTCATCATCCAGCAGTACCAAAAGGCACTTGCTATTGAAGCAGATTATCAGAATTTCATACAATCTCCAACAAAGGGCTTTGAAGATAGATACCTTTGTCCCATAGGTAACTGCATTTTCAAGCTTTCCTTTGTCTAAAGCTGTTTTTGATGACTCTAAGAGCTGTCTTCCATCTGCAGATGAGCATGCTGCTTGCTGCAAAGGATTAGAATGTGCATTAGATACAAAGCTTGGGTACATCAACAAATTTCAAGAGATTAAACAAGAGACCTTTCAATCATATGGTCTTCTTGTCTTGTCTATTACCTTGTAAACCGGGACCAAGCTAACAATATCAGATTTGTGAAAGGGAATTGGAGAATCCATATCAAAATCCCTTGGAACAAGCTCAATGCCAACCTAACATAGAAGGTAATGGTAAGAAACAATTGTCAATGAAAAACAACTTAATGGCATTGTCAATGAAACCATAATAACTACAATATATTGACTAATTCAAGTTGGTACATGTGTACATATTGTACCTATACATGTGCATATGGGAAAATCATTGTGTACATCTTTTATGAGCATAACAACACCGGCACCACCACAACAACCAAGTCCTATTCTCCTTTCTAGTCTCCCTCAACCACTCTTTAGAAGGGCATCATTTTTTTATTTCACCATTTTACAAGCAAATAATAATAGTAGTGGTAGTAAAAGATACAACATATCTTAGACAACCTAAAAGTCATAAATTTCCGCATGGGAGTTCTTGCAGATGAAGGGAAAGAGTGAAGGAGGAAAGCTGGTTTGCTGAATTCATAACAATGGTTAGGTTATGCTATCAAAAAACAATACTTTCTTATGCCAATTCTATAGCCACTTCCAGTACCTTATGACATAAGCCACGTAAAATTGCAAACTTCCTCACATCATTATTATTCAAGCTACTAAGATCCCAATCAAATCGTTTCTTCAGAAACATCTCAAGCCATTTCCATACAATGGGGTGCATTTTACTTGATTTATCTAATTCTCTATTTTCAGGAACACCGAGCAGCAAATTTAATGCACCAGCAATGGATGTGGCCATTTTCTCCTTGTCAACAATAGCAATCACTGCCTGCAGGATGTGCTTGAAAGCCCGAACTATCATCTCATTAATACAAAGTGATTGTACATGTGATAGCTTTTCCGAAAGCTTGACCTATAAAGAAATATAAGAGGCAAAAGTCATGCAACATGGAAAAACCTATGTAAATATTAAACTTAAGAAACAAAACCCTTCTTATTTTGGCCATTGTACTTAAAACGCTCAAAAAGAAAGGTGACAGACAGTACAAGTGTAAGAGAAGGATGACAAATACAAGAGTAAGAAATTTGATTGCGAAACATATTTTGTAGTCAATTTTCAGAGCTAGAGTAGTAATTATATTATGCAAGATTATCATATACTTACAAACGTCATGTCATGAATTGAGACTGTAGAAGAATTTTCAAAATGCAAAATATATTCAATGTAAAAAGGATATCTGAAGAGCTTCTTTTCACAGATATCATTATTTATTACGATATTACAACTACACAAAGTACGAAGACAAGTTTAGGGCAGCACTGACAACATGTCCAAGAGAACGCATACGTAGACCCCTTGTATGCATAAAATCAGTTAAGGTACGTCCATCAACGGGAGAGAGTTCCAATGAGCCAAAATCTGCTACCTGTATTGCGTAAAATTAATACTAGAATTGGAATGGTCATAATCTTATCAACTGGAATGAATTTAAGACAACTAGATAAATAAAATCCTATCATTACCAGCTTTGGAAGAGCAACGTCCATGTAATATTTCTGAGACAAGTCAATCAGATCTTGCATTGACTGATAATAACATGACATAATTTAGGTCAGATGCTTGATGTAATAGTCTGGATAGTTTGGTTCAAATACTGGAAAGTAGGGAGATACTTTGTTAGACCAAGAAGAAATTACCTTGCAGTGAAGTGCAGTTCCTGTTTCTTTTAACCCAGTGAAAGCTTCTTCAGATAACATACCCTTCAGCACAAGCTCATCTTCTGCTGCTGTTGTTTCATGCTTCAATTCTACTGAGGGAAATGGAGCACTTTCAGGCTCTCCACTAACAAATACCAGATGAGATTTGGTGTTTTCAGATGCCAATGTCACATTACTTAGATCAGATTTATTTTTATTATTCTTGAGAGCTTTAAGGGGTTTTCCCAGCCCCTCAACTTTCATTTCATTTTTAGCCTTATCCAAAGATGGTTTCTTATCTTTTTCTGTATTGTTTTGGTCTTGTAAATGTTGTATCCAGCATGCTCCCAGTTCCCATCTTATGAAATTGTCCAAGCCATGTTCCTCTTCCTCAAGCTTAGCAAGGCTTTCTTTAATAAGCCTCTCCACTAAAGCATGAGAAACTCCAAGCTCTTCACTCTCTGGGATTTGCATCTGAGTCATTGGTCTATTCTTCTCTGACTGTGTTGAGTTGAGAAGTAGTCTCAAACTGCAAAAAAAACAATAAATAATTACAGACTCAAATATCTTGTGATGAATGAGAATTAAATCAAGGAATCAACCATAGAAAGCCACAACAGGAGTTGTAAAATAAAGAAAAAGGTACCAATATCTACAACCAGAACAAGTTCATTAGTTCAAAATTTCATCAAAAGATACACCCAAATCAAACTTCAAAAGCACATTCTACATACAGTGGCAAAACTTTAAAAAAAATGAATTAGATTCAAATTTTACACCATCTTGTTTAAGAAAAAACACCAAAATCATGGTTAGATCTCATGCACAAACATATTGCTTACTCATGCTGTGGCTCGAGCTAATAAAATTAAAAGTAGTAATACATGATGAGTACATGAGTAATACAAAAACTACTGTAACATTGAATGGTTCAGGAATACCTGTTAATGTTGAGTGCATTGGCACCACCCTCTGGCTGATCAAACAATTCAGTACTCTGATAAGATGAAAAGTTGACATTTTCATTTTCTCCACCCTCAACTTTCACAATAACCACATAACCACAATATCTTACATTAATAATACCTAAAGTGCTAATATCCTGCACACAATGCGAAACATTTATCAGTTACATGAGGGAAAAGAAACAGCACTAAAGCACAACTTTAACCAGTCTTTTTTCTGTGTAATATTTATCGTACATGGGCTGCAGTATTCTCATCAGCGGTAATTCCTTTCAGCAGATTTCTCTCTATTAGATCCTTTTTATTTACTCCAGTAGCTTCAACTCCATCAATTTTGGTATCAACTTTACAGTTGGCAACAGAAGCATCTTTCCAGACTCTAATATTCAAGTCACCTACTCTCTCAGAGTAAAGGATACTATTTTCTGCAACTGAGAAGCTTAAATCAGGTTCTCCCATAACATGTTTAACAGCCCCAACCGCTTGGAAGATGGCAACATCAACAAATAGAGTGTGAAGAAGGAATGCTTTTCTATCACGAACTTGTCTTTCTTCTGCTGTTTTGCAAGGCATAGATGCAATAAATGAAAACTCACTGGCCCAAGGAATCAAATCAAATTGTCCATCCCTTCCTCGACCACCACCATTTCCTCCCCAAATTTCATCCTCCACCGGCAGGGGAGGGAAAACTGATGTTGAGTGCGCTGCAACTGGAGGAACAAGCCATGTGTTGGCTCTGAATCCATAAGGGAGATTCCCAAACTGAAGAGGCGAAAGCAAAAGGGAAACAACAGAACACAAATAAGCACAAAGTCGATCACTCAGAGAGCCAACAGAAGTCATTCTTTCACTATTTATAGTAAGTTACACATTATGAATAAGAAAAAAAACAAAGTAAAAGTTGCTCAGCACCTTGTTACGTTCTGAAAATGCTTTCAAAAGATCGTCATAAGCCTGAAAATTGAGAAACAAAATTGTAAAACTAAACGAAGTTACAACTAACCTAAACACTGACCAAGCAAACATTTACGTAGTGGTAAGAACACTGACGGTATCAAAAGCTCTACCAAGCCGTCTTAACAAATCAACAAGGTTATGATTAAAAATCCTCTGCTTTCCAACACTGTAAAATCCCTTTCTGCAAGCTTCAACGTGCACCACTTTCCCATTGCATAGCTTCACCTGAGCACAAACGAAGATATCTCGTCATTTCTCGCTCCAAAATGAAACAACAATTATCAATGCAAAGCGTAAAAATATTTACATCAAAGGAGAAGAGATGATCCGCCTCTGATATCTCCGGAACCTGTCGTTTCACTGTCTTCTTGATATCTGTGCAAACTCGTCAGTTTCAGACACAGAAACGCAGAGAAGAAATTCAGAGTAAGAGAAAGAGGATTGTACATTGGAGAGGAGGAGTGAGATGCGAAAGAGAGAAGAACTCGTAGAAGCTCCCGAGCCTAGGACACGAGTGGCTTATCTCGCTGTCTCCGTCAACCACCTCCGTCGCCGCCGTTTGAGAGTTGCCATTCTTCGCCGCCGGCGAGTGGCCCAAGTTCGTGGCGCAGGCCACGATATCCAGTAGCCGTCTGACGTGGGCCACCGCTCTATCTTCGTCATAATCCTCTGCCACGTGCCAAATGAGCACGACGTCGTAAAGTTAATTTTTTTAAATAATTTATTGATTATATTTTTAAAAATTGAAAAAATACCTTCGTTCAGTGTGAGGACGCATGGCTTCAGTGCGAACACGTCCACCGGGTCCTTCAATTGTTGCCCTCTAACCTTTTTTTTTTTTTTAGTTACATAGCAAAGCCTTGGTTATGAAACGTGGAGATTATAATAACAAAACATGATTGCAGCAAACTTACACAACTCCTCACGCGAAAATTAAATTAAAAGAGATCATATTTTTCGTTGGAGAAAATGACATTTTTTATATTAAGTGTTTTAATAATTTTGCGATACTAATCAGTCGGATTTTTTTTTTATCAATGTGTATTTCTGTATTTTGAATAAATGTAGGAATCCTTTAGTTTGTATTTTTTAAGAAAAAAATCATTATAATTAGAAGTCATTAAAAAATTAAGTATAAAATTACATATGCAATGCAATGAACGTGACTCAGAAACCCGGGTTTCTTTATTATTATTATGTTTTTATTTTTGTGTGTGTCCGTAACTTCGTTTCTTTTTATATATGATGGTGATAGCTGCATTTAAATTTAGTTGACAGAGCAACATGTCCTTCTTCCAATTTATTATTAAGTGTGATGTTGAATAAATTCTTTAAAAAATATGGATATGATTTTTTTAAAAATAAATCAAAAATATCTTTAACTTTCTAATAAATTAATATTTTTTAGTTTAAAAATACTTATTTAGTTATAATTTTAAAAGATATTTTAGTTTTAAAACAATTTTAAAAAAACACGAGCAAAACTCTGATTATGATCAATAATAAATTTGCAAGTCAATCCCCTCCCCCCTCCCCCAAAATAAATAAATAATGGTCCACCTATATTACATTCTCCTACATATGACATGTGATGTCATTATTCAGATCTTCGCGAGGCCACCGTCCACGTTGAATTCCTGAGAAACATGTCGCTTGACGCTGTACAGTTTTCATTTTCCAAAGATGATGCATACTTATATTGGAATTAGTTGTGGTGCATAAATATTTATAAATTGACACTGTGTATAGTATTAAGTATTATTATTATTATTGTAAAAACAAATACTAAAATATGTTTCACTTTAAATGTAAAAAAAAAAATATCCTTATAAAATCCATGATCAGTACGGCCGTCCGTCTCCTTGGTATATCTCTATCTCATTTCAGCTAATTTACGATGCTTTTAATTTTTTAATATTAAAAAAAAGGAAAGAAATTCAAAGCTCCATGGCAACAATAAATGATTAAAATTAAAGGTACTAACATTATTACCTCGTGTGATAGGGAAAAATTGGTGATATGACAGGTCTCCACATTCACCGATAAAAGCCGACGAATATCTATTATTCTGTCCGTTGATATACCCTGCTTCACAAAATTTGTCAATCGTTTACAACTCGTATTTTGCACCATTTTACAAGAAAAAAAAGTAATAATAAAGTGATGAAAGCTACGTGAGGGATCCTAGATTCATATCAATTACTTATACGCTAAAGACGATAGACTCGGAAGTATAAGAATCAAAATGTAATTTTGGTTTCCATGAAACAGAATTTTCCACACTTTGTCAATACATTAAACGGGTCATCTTCAAAATAACATTTTACTACCTCACGCTTCTACTCGAGGCATAAACTAACATGTGCACGGCAACTGTGAGATACAAATAATAAGCCAAAAAAAGGTAGGTGTTTGGATCGAAAACATTGGTTTATAACTTTGGATGGTTGTTTAGCCTCGCGATAGAGTTGATCAAGTTATAGCTGACACAATTACTAAAACTAATAACAAATTTCAAATAAGTAAGTGAGCTAATAGTTGACACTCCTAATTGGGTTTATAATAATAATGTGAGATATAAAGTTCAGCACTAATGGGATCGATTCTGCTAAAGATGCCCATCACTATCGCGACAGAAAAAGACAGAATGGTTGCCAATAGTCCATACACCAAAATAAAAATTACCAGACATGACAAATATAGCAAACTAAACCTTCTATTAATTATAATCTGTCCACAAATAAAATAAACAAACCTTGAGAATAACATGAGTTCCATCAGAGAGGTTCACAGTGATATCCATTACAACCGGAAGAACTGCGTAATTTCAAGAACAAACTGTTAAATTAACCCAATATGGTTTCAAGATTGGCGCTTATGTAATATGCAATAATTAAGAGCAATTTAATACGGAACTTATATAACTTATGTTATCATATAAACACTTAAGTGTCTGATTAAACTCACGAATATAACAAACATTATCACAATACATATTAAATAATTACTTAATTAAACTGAACACTCGGAGGTCCCAAGATAGGATAAGAATATCGTTACCCTTTTCTTCCTTCTTCTTCTTCTCTCCCTTGCCTTTGCCACGACTGTTTCTTGGTGCCATTTTCGACCTCTTTGAAATTGAAAAGAAAAGTGAACTCGATGCTTCCTGCACTGTATATATACGCAGTACTATAACAAGTCAGATTATATTGAGTGAGATTCGAGAATTATAATACTTTCTATTTCCGAACATAATCCATCAATAGTTTCTTATCTGCATAATTAGTATTACAAAGCGAGAGAAAACTAAGCTTGTTTTTTGTCATTAACACAGTTGAGCACAAGAAAGAGGGAAAGAAGAATGAGGAAAAGAAATGCAGAGAAATTAAGCTTGTATTGGGCAGAGAAGTGAAGACGAATGAGGAAAATATCTGGTAATGAGAAACGAACCAATAGAAGTGCAGGAGTTATTGAAATTGTTGTGAAAGTAGTGATGATGAAACGGATAGGTGGAAGCTATAAATGAGTGTGAACTGTGAAGTGGTGTTTCGGAGGAAAAAAAATGGAGGAGGCAAGCAAAGATATAGAGGGAAGGGAAGGAAAGGAAGTCTAGTGTAGTGTGATAAGGAAGGAAGGGCTCAGATTTAACGCTCAGAAATCAAATTTCATCTAAGCCATCAAAAGGATTCTACACCCTAATTCCAACTTGTTTCATTTTGATTTTTATTTTTTTACTTTAACTCAGTTGTAATTCAGCTTTTCTTTGTTTTATATATTTTCCTTTTTATTTTCGCATTCCCTGATAATGGATGCTGCAGCCTGCACTTGACGTTGTCAGTATTGTCTTCTTCATCCATTTAAACAAATCTTATCTATCGATTACTATACTGTGTGAAAAATAAGCTTATTCTTATTAATCCATTAATGTAAAAACTATATATTGTTAATTAATTAAAATACACGATTAATATAATTTTTAAACTAATTATTATAGAATGTAACAATTATCGTTGATATAATAAATAAAAAATTACAGCATCAATACATTTTAATTAAATTTATGAGCCAGTCAGTGGGATAACGAGTTTGTCCATCAAAATATATATATTGGTGGGCAAGGGGCAGGGAATTGGCACGCCTAACCACTTCTAACAACTGAAAAGTATTCAAGTTTTGAAAAATCCATAAAACTTGTAAATTTTATAAAAATAATGTTAAATTAATAACTTTAAACTAATAGTTAACTATAAATATTGTTAACTTTAAAAATATATATATATGTGAGTCTCCAGCGTTGATCCGAAATTTATTAGACTAAAAAATACTATTTTATCAACTCTACTTCTATCTTGCAATTTGTTACTTTTGTTTGCTGAACAATAAACAACTTTACACTGTATTTGGGTGAAATTTGTGAGTTAAGTATTTAATCTCTATATATCTCATCATTAATATGGTTATATCATTTGAAAAATAAACTTTATAGGTACAATTACAAGGACCAACTTAGGAAATATTAATCATTAATAAGAGTATAAATTCTTAAATAAAATTTTTTAATTATTGTTATTGTTATGTAAGAATGTTAAAGTCTTTGAAAACAAATTAATCAGGAAAAATTAGTATAAGAAAGTATTTATTTTTTTAAAATATCTATTCAAATCGATATTTATTAATTAATGAATATAAAAAAAGTTTTATTTTCTAATAGTCAGTTTTTGAAAAGAGAAGAGGATAAAAAGGTTTATATATTTAACCATCTTTTAAATTTTCAAATAAAATAAAGATAATCTATAAGTCCTTTTAATTCTATATTTTATAAGTTTCTTAATTTGAGATATTTTATATTTATTTTTTTACTTTTCTTTCTTTCTATACCCCTAAATAGAGCTAAAAAAATGTTATATTCTACTATTTTTTAATGCTTTGTTTAGATTTCATGTATAAAAGTAGAGTGAATAAAAAAGTTAGTAATCCCTTTATTTGAAAAATAATTAAATATGAAGAGAAAAGTATGTATTTTTATAAACTTTAAAACCTTTTTAAGTTTTTTCACTTTTTAGTGTTTCAGTGACTAATATAGTGAAATTTATATTTATTAAATACAATATTTAGCATGGCTTAAAGTAGAATAAAAAGATATTTAAAAAAAAAATATCTTTAGAGTATTTTTTAGATAAATATAAATATATAAAATTATTTTATAGAAATAACAAAATTATTTAATTTTTATATGTTTTGAAAAAAATAAAAATATATATAAATAAAAAATATAAAAAAAAGTAATAATATCAATTACCATCTCTTTTACTGTTAAACATCTAAGGTGAGAGTTTAACTTTCCTTCTTATATCTTTTTTTTTTTTTTTTCATAAAGCCTAAAAATCCCCGTAAAATTTTAAGTATTTTTAAATAAAAACATTTTGGGTTTTAAAACGTGAAAAACAAAACACGCCCACCGTGGGGCTCGAACCCACGACCACAAGGTTAAGAGCCTTGCGCTCTACCGACTGAGCTAGACGGGCTACTTATTAGGTCATAAATTTTACTCTACTAACTATAGACATATATTTGTCGCAGCAAATAGTAAACATGCTACGGGTAAAACAGAACATTTCACAAATAAGATGCAATTTACAAAACTAGTTCCAAAGGATCACTTCAAAATAAAAGTGTGTGTTAAATGTATTACGGCGATTAAATCTTTTATAATTTTATTTAACACACACTTTGAGCTGGTTCATTCTTACCTTGTACAAACATAAACTGTATTAAACTCAAAAGTTTTTTTAAAGATCCAGTTTTAATTTATTTTAAAACAACAAATTTGTTATTTTATTAAACAATAAATTCAGACAGTGAAATTAAACTTGATAAAAACAAATCTTTAAATATGTTATTTAGCATGAATTTGTTTTCTTGGTTTTAAATTCTTATTGAATATTTGGCAGTTATTACTCGGTACAATTTGGCTAAGCATGATGTAGTTGATCGGTATTTATCAAGAATAACTTTGATGTTAGGAATGATGTAGTTGTTAACAATAAAGAGAGAGAGAATTAGGAATGATAATTAGATTTGTAGTTGATGGGTATTTATAAGGATAATTTTGATGTTAGAAGAAAGGAATCCATTATAAAAAAAAGTTGAAGCATTTACTTATAACAAAATACATGAGAATTAACACAAGCACGAGTATAGTTACAAATTTTTACAAGGCTCACTTTATCTTGTCTATTCTTTTATTATTTATTATATTGAATTCAAGATTGAAAAAAACTATACTTATACAACAATATATATGAATTATGATATTTATAAACACTTTTTAAAAACATTCGATTTATAATAATTTTATTTATTTCTGATATAATTATCTTTTGTAGAAAACACATACAGCATTGAAAAAATAAATAAAAATATAATATATAACTAGCGATTGTAATATTTCTAATATAATATATTATTAGCGACTATAATATTTCTAATATTAAAATCTTAAAGTTTTATTTTGTAGTTTGAAAAGAAAAAGAATAAATGGTTTAAAAAGCAAGGGAAAACAAAAGAATAAAGGATGAAAAGACATCAATATAAAGTCTCTCAAATTTAAAGAACTTAAAAATATAGAATTAAAATAGTTTTAGAGTGTTTATAAACATTTTTTTCATTTAAATATCTTCAAATATAGATAGACATTACAACTATTTTTTTTTATTATTTTTTTACCTATAAAATCAAACTAAACAAATTTAAGTTACATTGTCCAAGTGTATTTAGAACCTTTTAAGTGGTCAGATATGACCGAGATGTATGGAATAAGAGGGTTAGACAATAGTAAAATAGAATAAAAGTATGATAATTTGTTATTATATCTAATATTTAATGCAAACTTAATATAAACAAAGACATAATATAAGTATGTAAGAAATGACAAAATAAAATATTTATTTTTAATTTATAGAAATTATTTAAATAATTTAATATATTTTTAAAAATATAAAAATAGAGAAGAGAAAAAAAAAAGAAGAAGAAAAAGAGAGATATAATATAATAAATGAAGAGTATTTTAAGAAAGAAAATTATTATCATTTCCTTTGTTTTTTAATTTAGATATTTATAAGATAACAATTGCCTACAACCATTTTGTAATTAGATTATGTAATGACATTTTATACACTAAGAATAAAGTTTTTTTCAGTAAAATAACTGTTATTATTTTTCTAATTTTCATAGTTAATTATTGTGTTGGAAAACCAACTGTTTTTCCTGTTTGTCAGAAATAAAAAAACGGTGACCAATTAAAATGCAAAAAATGTTTAATACAAGTGTATAAATACTCATAAAATATAGGGAAAAAAAGATACTAAAGTCACTTTTCTAGCGAGTATGAGTTTTCAAAAAAGTACTAAATCCAGTCATAAAATGAATATTATAATTTTATACTTTGGTCGTACTCTTATCATCTTAGACAGAACTTAAGTTCACATTTTTTTTTTTGTTTCTCTTGTTTAATTTTACTTCCATTCATTGTATTTGAATTGGGTATAAAAGTAAAATCGTACTGTGGTCTATGGCAAATAACAGAAAATGCCAACTAAGGACAGTGGCCACTACGGAATGTCTACAAACTCCAACGGGCAAACCGAGTGGGGCGGTAATTGGATTATGTAATAACATTCTCCACACTAAGAAAAGAGCTTTTTGAGTATAATAATAAAAAAATGTTATTTTACCCAACCATTTAATACTTCATTGGCTATTTTTCGGGTAATGTAATAACACACGTGCCCTATGGTAATTGAGGATGCTGTACCATTGCTGTAAAGTGCACCATTCCATTATATTTGCCATCAGTGTCTTATAGAAGGCAGTCATGTATCACCAAATGTGAATTATCATTACAACAATCTTATAGTATACTAAAAAAATGTCTTTCTACTTCTCAGAACCAGAATAATAACAATATTTTTATTGCAAAGGACTTGAAACTTATCTTTCAAATGAATTGTATTTTTAGTCTCCACTATGTCCGTGCTGGGCACTACGAGCATTGTACCATACCATCACACATGACGCATATATCCTAGCTAGAGCCAAGCATACTATATATAGAATTAAAAACATTAATTAGTGTGCAACAATTAAACAATGGTGCATATGCTCTAATACAAAAAAAAAAAAAAAAAAAAAAAAACAAATTAATATCCAGCAAAAGTTTTCCCTATCTGTCTGTTTCCGGTTCATCCCGAACCTTTACAATTATGGAACGAAAAAATAGGAGTCCAGAAAGTACCAATGGAAAAGGCCCACTACTAAGATTATTAGTTAATCAGCGATGTCCGGCAATACAGATAGGATTAGTTGAAATATAAATCAAAATAGCAGATTATTTTTTTCCCACGAAAGATAGCAAAAAAGAAAAGTTACAGTATTAATTAATTGATTTGTATAATATGTACATTAAGATTCTGATATTATTGTAATTTATTTTTTTATTGTTATAGCTGAATATCCATTGATGGTTTATTGTGTTGTTATCCACTTTACCAGTGAAGTTTGTATTTTGTGTTGATCTCTAGTGATTTCAGGAAGACTTGTGATGTACTCATTAAATTTATTAGTAGAGAATTTTGCTAGATTAGGTCATGTGAGTTTTTACCTTTCATTCAAGGTTTTCTCACGTTAATAATTTTGATCTTTCTGTTTACTTTTTCTATTATGTGTTTATAATCAATTGTCTGAAATACATACAATTTTAATTGCACAGTAAAAAAAGAGATATTCAGTTTGCTTTCGCATGTTAATATTATATTTGATATCTTTCCCAACAACTGGTATCAAAGCTCCTTGGTTGGAGTTCTGTTTTGTGCTTTTAAAATGGGTGAAAATGAAGTTGCCCGTACAATGATCAAATTAGATTCTGCCAATTACTTTATATAGAAGTCCAGAATGGAAGATCTGTTATTGTGTAAAGAACTGTACGATCCCATTGAGGGTGATGGCACTAAACCAGTGGATAAGACTGAAGAGGAATGGAAGAAAATAAATCGGAAGAAAGTTGGTATGATCAGGCAATGGATTGATCAAAGTATTTATCATCATGTGTCTAGTGAAACTAATGCCCACAGCCTGTGGAAGAAGTTGGCAGACATGTTTGAGTCTAAGAATGCACAAAACAAGACATTCCTGATTAAGAAGTTAGTAAACTTGAAATATAGGGATGGCTCCTCAGTGGCTGAGCACATGAGTAGTTTCCAGGATGTTGTGAATCAGTTGAATACTATGGAAATTAAATTAGATGATGAGTTGCTTGCCTTATTGTTACTTAGCTCTGACAGTTGGGAAACACTTGTTGTGTCCTTAAGCAACTCAGCTCCTAATGGGAAGTTGACATCTAAAGTAGTGAAAGATAGCCTACTGAATGAAGAAATAAGGAGGAAAGCTCTAGGCATGGCTAGTTCATCTACTCATAATGAAGCATTAGTGATAAAGTCATGGGGAAGAAATCATAATAGAAAGTTTTACAAGTCTAGTGGTCGTAGCAAGTCAAGATGGAAGTCAAAGACTATAAAAGACATCAAGTGCTATCATTGCAATTAGACGGGACACATGCAAAGAGAATGTAAAGTGCTTAAGGGGGAGATGAGATCAAAAGGGAAATATGTTGATAATAGAGATGATGATGACACTGTAATTGTATTTGATGGTGATATTGTTATTATTTATGATGATAATTCTGTTAACCTTACATGTTAAAAATATGGATGGGTTGTTGATTTTGCTGCCTCATTTCATGTTACTCCTCATCGTGAGTATTTCACATCTTACATTGATGGAAATTTTGGGCATGTGAAGATGGGGAATTAAGAGGTAAGCAAGGTTGTTGGCATGGAAGATATTTGGTTTAAGAGTAATACTAGATGCAAGTTGCACTTGAAGAATGTCAGGCATATTCCAGATATGCGTTTTAGCTTGATCTCAGTGCAAGTACTTGATGAAGATAGTTACCACAGTGTCTTTGGTGATGGTAAATGGAAGTGCACCAAGGGACCTTAGTGGCAGGAAGAGGAGTGAAACAAAATACACTTTATTGGACCTCAGCAAAATTGTCTACAGCTGGGGTGAATGCAGTTGAGACCGGTTCCATAGAATTATGGCACAAGCGCATGGGTTACTTGAGTAAGAAGGGACTTGACACTCGAGACAGAATTTGCTCCCTCCTAAAGGTACTTCTCTTAAAACTTGTTCTCATTGTCTTGTTGGTAAATAACATAAAGTTTTTTTTCAGCACTTACCCTTCACATAAGAGGTCACATACTTAATCAACCTTTATCCTCCAGTTCCTCTTAATGGTGATGTTCCTGATAGAGTGTGGAAAGGGAAAGATGTCTCTTACAATCACTTAAGAGTATTTGGCTGCAAGGTGTTCGTATTCCAAGAGATGAGAGATCAAAGCTTTATGAAAAGTTTAAACAGTGCATCTTTCTGGGTTATGGTCGTGAAGAGTTTGGTTACAGACTATGGGATCCGGTTGACAAAAAAGTTATTAGAAGCTGAGATGTTGTTTTTCTTGAAGACCAAACCATTGAAGATATTGATAAGAATGAGAAGTAAAAACAAGTTGTCCGTGGGATGTTGTACCAAATCTTCCTATCAAAGCCACTAATAACAGGGAGATGAGAATGCTAGCGTTGATAATACAGGAAATGAACTTGAACCTCAACCAGTTGAGTCAGATCCACCAACACTACCTGTAGAGGTTCAAGTGAGAAGATTTACTAGAGACTGTCATCCTTCACAAAGATACCCTTCACATGAATATGTGTTGCTCACTGACGGGGGAGAGCTAGAAAGTTATAAATAAGCTATGTCACATTAGCAGAAGGATAAATGGAATAGTACCATGCAAGATGAGATGAAATCCTTACATGAGAACCACACATTTGAGTTAGTATAGTTGCTTCATAGAAAGAAGACACTCAAGAATAAATGGGTGTTCAAGTTGAAAGCAAAAAAATAATTGCTCACAGTGAAGGTACAAGGCAAGGTTGGTTGTGAAAGGTTTCAGTCAAAAGAAGGGCATTGATTTTGAAGAAATATTTTCACCTGTGGTCAAGATGTCTTCAATCCGACTGGTGCTTGGTTTGGTAGCCAAATGTCTTCAATCCGACTGGTGCTTGGTTTGGTAGCCAGCTTGAATTTAGAGATTGAGCAGCTTGATGTGAAGACAACATTTCTTCATGGAGATTTGGAGGAAGAAATGTACATGGAGCAACCTGAAGGTTTCATAGTCAAAGGCAAAGAAAAGCTTGTCTTTAGATTGAAGAAAATCTTATATGGGTTAAAATAAGCCCTAAGGCAATGGTACAAGAAGTTTGAATTCTTTATGGTAGATCACGGATTTGTTAAGACTCCTTCTGATCATTGTGTATTTATGAAGAAATTTCATGATAGACGTTTTATTATTCTCTTGCTTTATGTGGATGACATATTAATTGTTGGTCATGACATGAATGAGATTGAGAAACTCAAAAGACATATGAACAAGTCCTTTGAAGTGAAGGATTTGGGCCCCACAAAACAAATTCTCAGAATGAGAATTATTCGAGATAGAAAGAATGGTAAATTGTGGGGATCGCAACAGAAATATATTGAGAAAGTGTTTGAGAGATTTCACATGAGCAATTCCAAACCAGTTTGTATTCCACTTGCAAGTCACTTCAAGTTGAGCTCCCTTCAGTGTCCTACAAGTGATAAAGAAAAAGAAGAAACGTTAAATATTCCTTATGCATCTGCCATTGGTAGTTTAATATATGCCATGGTATGTACAAGGCCTGATATTGCTCATGTTGTTGGTGTTGTTAATAGGTTTCTCTCTAATCCTAGTAAGGAGCATTGGCAAGTTGTGAAGTGGATTCTCAAATATCTCAAAGGTACTTCTGGAGTATGTTTATGTTTTGAGAGTGATGAACTTGTGTTAGATGGGTACATAGATGCAAGTATGACTGGTGATGTAGACTCTAGAAAGTCTACTTCTAGCTATATGATGATTTTTGCGGGTGGAGAAGTGTTGTGGCAGTCAATGTTACAAAAGTGTGTTGCTTTATCTTATACAGAGGCTGCAAAGGAACTCTTGTGGATGCAAAAATTTCTACAAGAGCTAAGTCTTTCTCAAGAGAAGTATGTCTTGCACTGTGATAGTCAAAGTGCAATCCATTTCAGCAAGAACTCGACCTTTCATTCAAGGTTTAAGCACATTGAGGTTCGTTATCATTGGATAAGGGATGCGCTAGCGATGAAACAATTATCATTGGAAAAAATCTATACTAATGAGAATAGTTCAGACATGATGACAAAGACTTTACCTACTGAGAAATTTACCACTTGTCGGAGGAAAGCGGGTCCTGTTAACCGGTGCCCCATTTGATTGTTGAGGGGGAGATTTGTAACGTGGGTCACCATCAAGTGCACCCATGCTGATTTGGTAAAAAAGACAAAAAAAGAAAAGAAAAAAAATTGTGTTATGAGAAGTTACAGGGGCAGAAAAAATAGAAGTCGTTCGAAGAGTGAGCATGAGAGAAAAATAGAAGCTGTCTTGAGAGTATGAGAGAGAAAAGAAGTCGTCTTAAGAAAAAAACCAAAAATAGGAGAAAAGAAAATTTAGGGTATTGATTGATTGGTTTGCATAATATGTGCATTGAGATCCTATTGTTGCTATAGCTGAATACCCATTGAGGGTTTATTGTGTTGTTATCCACTCTACCGGTGAAGTTTGTATTTTGAGTTGATCTCTGGTGGTTTCAGGAAGACTTGTGGTGTACCCATTAAATTTATTAGTAGAAAATTTTGCTGGACTAGGTCCCGTAGGTTTTTATCTTTCATTCAAAGTTTTTTCACGTTAATAATTTTGGTCTTCTTGTTTACTTTCTCTATTATGTGTTTATTATCAATTGTCTGGAAACTGTGTAGAGCCAATTTTAATTGTACAGTGGGAAAAGAGTAATCCAGTTTGCTTCCGTGTGTTACTATTATATTTGATATATTTCTTAATACTTATGTAGACAAAGAAAGGGTAGCATTTTACGAATGTCCACTATTCTTTGAGGTTGTCACCAATGACTTATGGCCACACATTAAAGACAATCACCACTATCTATACAAATAATAAAAAATGACAAGCTCACCAACACATTTTTTTAACGTGTGATTTAACTATGCATTAAATAGTGTATCAGAAGAAGACAGTGTAAAACAAGTATCAACTATTTTTGGAAAAGAATCATGTGCATTGTGAACACTACAAGTCAATTGCTAATGTCCAATGCATTTAGGTGGATGCTTAATTCAAAATATCATTGATAACATAAAACAAAGTAACATAGGGATGATCAGACTCATCAGAGTAAAGGTCAGCTCAATACTTGAAGGGTAAGGAATTGACAAATAGTAATTGTAAAATACTAGTGTTATTTTTTTGTCCATAAAAGACCAATGTTTAAGAATGTCAAGTGTGTAGATTAAAATTGTCTTCAAAGTGTAAATAAAATAGTATATAATATGTGTTTTTTTTTTATCGACATTGAGAATTAATACTATTCTTAAAGTTTATTATTATTTTTAAAGTAAACAAATTATTAAACTGGATACAATATTTCTTAATAGAGTTATTTATATTTATTCAATCACAGTGTTTATTTCTTGTTTTAAAGTTAGATGCTCCAAAAATAATTTTTAAAATGTATATGAACAATGAAAATAAGACATACATAATTTACAAGACAAAATTAGTTGCAGTGATATTTTTTCAATTCTACCACAATCAATTATCCTACCTAACTAATCAAGCCCTTAATTAAAGGTAAATAATTAATCATAATAAAAGTAACAAATTTATTATCGAATTCTTATTTATACATGTGAAAAAAATTTAAAATAATTTAGTCGAAGACTTTTTTTATTTTGAACAAGTTTTATTTTTTATTATAGATTATAAATTTTAACCATAGATTATATACGCTTCGTAGGAAAAGTTATTTATTTATTTAAGTTAAAGGCCCAAATCTTGGCGGGTGGACTCGCAAAAGTGTTGGTGCCGCCAAAATACAAAAGAGAATTGGCGCTTTGCTCAAATTTGCAAAATTGGGCATCTCCCTCCTTCCTTCTCCAAAGAATAGCGCAACACCATCATTCACACCCACACGCACACTCTGCTTCTCATTTCTCGTTGAGTTAGGGTTTCATAGGTGAACTGTTCACAAGATGATAATTAAGCGCATCATGAAAACTGAAATGCAGAACCGGAAACGGCGTAAGCCAGAGGAAGTCACCGATTCAAAGGACTATGATCCTTCGGAGGCCATTCAGAAGAAGCGGAAAATAAACGGTCTTCATCCTCTCGGCGATGCCCAAGACTTGAGCAGCTCCAATTGGGCCGGTGAGATCCACTCCAATTCAAATTCAAATTCAATTGAATTGAATATTACGAGTAGAAAAGCACCACAATCAGAAGGGGTTCGACCCCCATTGTTGCGCTCTTCCAGAGGTCGCGTTCAGACGCTTCCCTCCAGGTTCAACGACTCCGTTCTCGATACGTGGAAGAGCAATGGACGAGTCAAAACAGAGGACAAATGGTTTCGGTTTGAACACGATAATACTACTTTACAAGATATTCCAAAGGAAAAAAAATGCGGTTCAAGTGATTCTCTTTGTTTTCCATATTCTGCTGAGACGAATTTCGAGTACAAGCATGCTAGCACGGTCAAGACCATTAAAACGACGGTCAATGGGAGTCGATCCATGTTGGTTAAAACTGAGAGTAATGTGTCTGGACTTAGTTTTGATGTTGAGATTGAGGGTGTGGATCAAAAGCCAGATCATGGGAATGGTAAAAAAAGAAAGGACGATTACAGGCTTGAGGATTTTGTTTTGGGTGATATAGTTTGGGTAAAATGTGGGAAGCGATATCCGGCTTGGCCTGCTGTGGTGATTGATCCCGTCTTGCAAGCTCCAAAAACCGTCTTAAGCTGTTGTGTTCCAGGTGCAATTTGCGTTATGTTTTTTGGTTATTCCAAAAACGGAAAGCAAAGGGTAAACTTCTCTTTACCTGTTCTTGTCTGTGTTTGTAGACTTGAGTTGTTGATTATGGTCTTAAGTGTTGAAGTCTAAAGGAATAATGATGGGCAGGACTATGCTTGGGCGAAGCAGGGGATGGTATTCCCTTTCTTGGAATTCATGGATAGGTGCGTATGTTAACTAATTTGGCTAGGGTTGTTTTTTGAAGAATATTTAACATGCACTCGTTGAAATTGTCTCTATTCAGGTTCCAGGGCCAGACACGATTGTACAAAAGTAAAGCAAGTGATTTTCACATGGCAATAGAGGAGGCGATGTTGGCAGAAGATGGCATTTTGAACTCATACTTAGGAGCTGAGCAAATTGTGGAGGATCTGGATTCCTGTGTTGGCCAGGAATATCATTGTCAAGACCAGGTGATATTATATCTTTCAATTTGTGCAACTTATGATCATGGCTGATGATGAGAGTGTCTGTAAGCTTCGTTTAACATAAGAAAGAGGTCTAGTTGTGTGGTCAACTTGTAAATCATATGACAGGCTGCACTGCGTAAGTCGGTGATATTCACCTTTACAGGAAGGGCTGAGGATTAACGCGTGTCTATTACCTTCCTACTTCAAGAGTTAGAATTATCATGTTATCATATGAGTGGGTGTTTTTTAAGTGACGCTCAAAATGTCTTTGATACAGTGGCATACGTATAACGATATGCCGCGTTGGGTGTGTCAGAGCATTATTCTTATTCATTCCAGTAGTTTAGTATATACATTATCATGATTTTGGAAACTCAACCGGGCAGTTCCCTTCAGTATATCTGCCTAACTGTGCGTCGGTTGGCCAATCTGGCAAAACTCTTTTTGATTCCTTTTTATTTTTATTTTGTGTGTGTTAAGCTTTGAAGTCTTTGGTCTCTTTTAATAAATCTCTACGAGAGATGAGACTAATTTTAACGCATTTATCCATTAATTCTTATAGAGTCTGGTTAATTCTAGATTTTTATCCAGTGAATGAATTATGCAGGATACAATATCTTGTGCTGGCTGTGGTTTGATGTTGCCATACAAAACCATGAAGAAAATTAAGGCTTCAAGCTGTGATCCTCAGCACTATTGTAAACCCTGTGCAAAGGTTCTGCCCCGACTCATTTTAGACGTCTTCAATTTCTTGAATAAATAAATTTGTTGCTGACATTTACTTTTCAATACTTCTGGTTTCATTATAACAGTTACTAAAATCAAAGCAATATTGTGGCATCTGCAAAACGATTTGGCACCATTCAGATGGCGGAAATTGGGTGAGATTGTCTACTTCCTCAAGGTGTCTGCTTGATTTTTTTTTTTTTTATTTCAGTAGAAATTCAAAATTTTGAGATATTGTGCGGCTGAACTCTGAGTCAGGTATGCTGCGATGGTTGTAATGTTTGGGTGCATGCTGAGTGTGACAAAATTTCCAGCAAAATTTTCAAGGTATCATATCGTAGTTAATGTGGTGCTACATGTCTCCTTTCATTATTTTCTTGCTTGTTTGATTTCCCTCAATAAATAAAAAAAATGTAAGATGATTGACTTGTTTCTTGGTGCAGGATTTGGAAAATATAGATTACTATTGCCCAGATTGCAAGGGAAAATTCAATTTTAAATTATCAACATCACAAACACACGAGTCAAAAATCATGTATAGAAATTATCTATTGCTTCCTTTTCCAATTCTTTTGGGGGCATTCTGCATTTTGACTTTATTCCTTGAATCTTATGTTATGATACTTTTTGAGACAGTTCATCGAAGAATAGCCAAAAATCTTTACCTGAAAAACTAGAAGTGGTATGCAATGACATGGAAGGGGTTTATATTCCAAAGCTTCATTTGTAAGCCTTCAACACTCCTTTTATATTATGGGAAGAAATTATCCTCAATCTAGATTCTAGATTTGTTAACGTCTCTGTATAGGTTCACAAGAAAAACAGTGTCTTAAATGTGAATCAGTGAAATAACTTTAGGTGATTAACCTATTACGTCATTCTAGAGGAATTTCATGTAGCTTCTTTTATAAAATTTCTTGCAGGATTATGTGCAAGTGTGGTTCCTGTGGTTCAAGAAAGCAGACACTGACTGAATGGGAAAAGCATGCAGGTTGCAAAGCCAAAAAATGGAAATATAGTGTGAAAGTAGAAAGCACAATGCAACCGCTAATAAAATGGGTTTGTGTCATTTCTTTCTGGTAGATTATGCGTGCCAATTGTTTTTGTATTAACTTTCATGAAGAACTTCTATTAACTTGGATTACATCAGTGATGTCTACATCACTTTTATTCCAAACATCTCCCAATTTCCAAGTATGAAGATATAGTGCTGTAATGTGTGTATATTATGCCTTTATTTTCGCAAAGTGACGTAATGCGTGTATTTTGTGACTTTATTTTTGCATATAGTGCGGTTCTTTCTCATTTTGAACTACTAATAATTTCTTCAGATCACCGAACATAACTCCCAAGCTGGAATTCCCCTGCAGTTAGATCAGCAACACGTGCTTTCCTTTTTCGAAGGTGAATGTGTATTTCATATAAAACTTTCATATATTGAAATCTCCATTTCTTTAATGCGATGATCCTTTTTGGCACATTGAAACGGTGAAACTTATTTTACTTTTACCTTATTGTCTCAGAGAAGTATGAGCCAGTTTATGCAAAATGGACAACAGAAAGGTGTGCTATTTGCCGATGGGTTGATGATTGGGAAGATAACAAAATTATCATCTGTAACAGGTGTTTTCATTATCGTTCATGATCTTTAGCTCAAGCTGTAGTCTTTAGACTATGATGGATACGTTAAAATTTTGTTTCGAACTTACAGGGCTTCAAAGGATGAAATGCCAGTTACTTTATGTGCACTTGTTCATTGTGCAGGTGCCAAATAGCTGTCCACCAAGAATGCTATGGGGCAAAGAACGTTCAGGACTTCACTTCCTGGGTTTGTAGGGTCTGTGAAACTCCTGATGTTGAGAGAGAGTGTTGCCTCTGCCCAGTACAAGGCATGTCATTTACATCTAGTATTTTCTGCAGTCTGACCGTTTTTTCTGTATCATGCTGTGCTGTTAAGTTATTTATGATAGTAGCAAGTGATGGGTCCAGTACTCTAATTTTTTACTGGAAAATGGGCTAGTTTCATGCATATCAAGATTGGATTGACTTTGTTTGATCATCAATCACTACACCAACATATTCATGCAATTAATTTAGCCGATTATTGTACAGTTGAAGGACAATAATCTTATAAGCTTTTCACGTCAATTTTATTAATTTATGATTATGTCGGAAGTCCTAGCGTTGTCCACTTACCATTATAAGATGACTTTTTTCCCCTCATGGTTGCCTGCCACGTCAATTCTGTATTCCATTGTCAATCTGCTTTTACTTACAATATGGGGGAAATGCATTTCAGGTGGGGCTTTGAAGCGAACAGATGTCGAGATGTTGTGGGTTCATGTAACATGCGCTTGGTTTCGGCCTGAAGTTCTTTTCCATAATCACGAGGCAATGGAACCTGCTTCTGGAATCCTTAAGATTCCTCCTAATTCCTTTTCGAAGGTAGAACATTGGGCTAAAAGGTTTTCTTGTAATTTACTGTAAGGTGGTTTCAGCTGGAAGTTTACAATAAGCTTTCTACCCGTACCGTAAGAACTTGTGTGGTTATTTTGATAACCGTGCAGAGGGCATTATTTGGGGGATGTTTGAAAAAAATTATACAATGCGATTTTATATTTTGATTATTTCATATCTTAAAATGGTTTTATAAATTATCATAAAAAGTATGCATCGAATGCTTTTTGTAATTTTTAAATAATAAATGTTTCGACACATTCATATTAGAAAAACTGCTCTTAAAAAATTGCTTTTCCAAGACATTTTCTACTAAAAAATAATTCTAGTAAACAGTACATTAATAGTCTGAAAATGCACCATATAATCTTGTACCTTCAATTCCCCACAGAAACAAAAACCCTCCCCATAATTTTGTTCATATTGATCTACATAATAGTGCTTAGGTTGTTATTTAATCTCTTGTCTGACTTCCTTCTCTCGTTGGGTCAGAGTTGGCATTACTCTTACATTCATTTTTAAACGTTTCCTGTGTATATTGACGGCAGACTTGCGTGATCTGTAAACAAAGGCACGGGTCCTGTACAAGTTGTTGCAAGTGTGCTACATATTTTCATGTGATGTGCGCGTCAAGAATGGGATATAGCATGGAAGTAAGTTTAATGGTCCTTTAGAATGTGAACGAATCACTGATCTAAAGCTGTTGTTTTTTCTTAACTTGTTCTTAGGGCAGGGGTGTCATTAAGGTTTCCGTGGAAGTAGTATTTAATTATACGTTAACATACATATTTGATTTTTATATACATGAATTATTCACTATATTAGAAAACCTTAAACATAATATTTATACTAGTGTTTTCTTTTTGATTGTGCTTTTTTTTTTTTTTAATAATGTCAGACAAATATAGACATGATTAATTTGAAGAACAATAAAACAATGAAAACCATAGTCTAATAAAATATTTGCATTAAGATTAACACGTAAATATTTTTAGTAAAGGAATTAATTTAAGTTTGTTTAAATTTACAGTTGCGAACTACAGAAAAGAATGGGACTCAACTAACAAAGACGCTAATATATTGTGCAGTTCACAGGTTTGAGCTCTGGCCACTAAATTATGCTAGCTTATTTTCCACGTGATTTTTGAAAGAACGTTTCTATATTTAAATATCATTTTAGGGTCCCAAATCCAGATTCAGTACTGGTTGTACACACACCCATGGGGGTATTCTCTCCGAGAACTTCACTTCAAAATCATAATGGATGCTTCAGGGGATCAAGGCTGGTTTCATCAAAGAATATAGAACCACTTGAACCTTCAACCTCCGAAAGTTGTGAGGTTGAGCCATTGTCTGCTGCCAGGTGTCGTGTGTACAAAAGGCCTCCAAATAAGGTGATTATTATTAGAATATTCTATTGCAGCCATAAATATAATATATTAACTTCTCTAGCTTTTTGTCTTATGGGCATAGACCCTTTGGCGTTACTGCTGCATTCAAAACTAAATACTATTATCCCGATTTGGTGTAAACGGGGTATTTACTTACATAATCTGATTTGTTTAGCTTGGTCTCATTCGATATGTTTTCCCTACATTGCCAGAAGAATGATATACCAATAATTCATTTGCTTGGGGGCCCAAACCTTCATTCTTTAAGTGCAATAAGTCAATTGAACAGTAATAAGGTAATCTTCTTGTTTTGGTGTTCGATCTATTGCTTTTGAAATGGATAACTAGTCTTTTTGAGCTGTGGTGGACTGTACCACATGGATTTTTTTTTGACTGGTTGAAAAAAATATCTTGAGTTGTAATATTGTTCTGTGATAGGATGCTGAAGTATTTTCTACTCTCAAGGAACGTCTTCACCACTTACGGGTCAGTTGGTCCCTCCATTTGCTCTAGTTAAAGCTTCATTTTCATTTATAATTTTTTTTTAAATTAAAATTGTTTCTCGTTTTTTGCCTCTTGTTTTGTCAACCTTCAATGTTTTGGGGGTGCAGAAAACGGAAAACCGTAGAGTTTGCTTAGGAAAATCAGCTATTCAAGGATGGGGCCTCTTTGCTCGTAGAGACTTACAAGAAGGGGAAATGGTAACTTACTCTATTAATTTCAGATGATCACTGAAGTGTAAGATTAACATTTACCTGAGTTTTCTCTGAGAAATAATAACTACATGCTTCTTATGCCTGTCTGCAGGTTGTTGAATATCGTGGTGAGCAGGTAAGGCGTAGTGTTGCTGACCTGAGGGAAACAAAATATCGTTCAGAAGGCAAAGATTGTTACGTAAGTCTCTTGTTTAAGATTGTTTTTGATATTTGTCTGTAGCCTGTACTATACTCCCAGTCACTTGATGCGTGCTGCTTCACATTGTGTTTGGATAAAATGGCATTCATGTGATTGGTAACTCAAATTTTGTGGGTAGAATGCTAAAAAGTAATAAATTAATTGTTTTTCAAAATCCCAAAGAATTAAATAGTTTATATTTAGAAATCCGATCAAATATTATGTGATCTATCAGAATTTGATTTGATTTAAAATTGTTTTATTTTCATTAAAACAACGTTGGCTTTCAATATTTTAAGGGTAATAAAACTGCCAATAATAAATTCAAATGAAATTAACTCCATTTTTAATATGTTCTAGACACATTAATTCTCTCTCTTCCCCTCTGAGAAATAGCTAAACTGTCAACGCTAGATTTTTTTGTTGCGGGATAAGGGGGATTGCGATTTGAACCTTGGTCTTCTACCTTTTGTATCATGTTTCATTTGTACTCTTTTAGTTCATGTCTTTTTTTTTGTCATGTTTGTTTAAATGCCTGTTTTAGACGAATTCATGTTTACTGTTAAAGTTAGGAACTGTTGATCTTAATACCAAATGAAATAAATTATGCAGCTGTTCAAGATTAGCGAGGAAGTTGTAATCGATGCAACGGATAAGGGCAATATTGCACGTTTAATAAACCATTCTGTAAGTTATTTATGTCAAATCTTGTCTTTGGGCTTTGGTTTTATTCCGTGGGAATTGATGTTAGCTTATGAATATTGTGTACTTACGAAAAATATTATGAATGAACCTGATCTGCTGCAGTGCATGCCAAACTGCTATGCAAGGATCATGAGTTTGAGTGATCAGGAGAGCCGCATTGTACTCATTGCCAAGACCAATGTTCCAGCTGGAGAAGAACTAACGTACGGTTTGTTGTGTTTGTTTATATTTTGATGCAGTGCACGTAAGGAATCATGGTTATTGAATGTGTCATACAGCATACTGAATATTCTTATTTGGTTTAGGAATGAAGATCTTGATTAGTCTGACATGAATAACCATTTTTTCATCTCTCGATTTTGCAACAGCTATGATTATTTGTTTGATCCTGATGAACGGGATGAACTCAAGGTTCCCTGCTTCTGTAAAGCCCCCAATTGTAGGAGATTCATGAACTAGGTTCCACATCGTTTCTGCGCGTGGGGCAATTGCAGTTACCAAACCTTGAAGGAAATATTTGTCGATTCATCATGTAATTTTGTAATTTCTTAGAAGTTAAATTAATTTGTATATCATTTTATTTAAATAATTAAAGGAAAATTTGCCAGCCATGAGCTGGAATCATTTTTTGTAACTTGCTAGGTGTTCCAGTTTGTTCTTCAATTTATGATGGTTTGAAGCAATTTATAACGCAGTAACAAGACGGACTCAATTTATAAAAATTTAAATTTTTTATTCGTAATTTTTACATTCATCCTACTGTTCTTATTTATTTTTCTTTTTTTATTATTACATTATCTATTATTGTTTTTCTTTCGTTCTTCAAAGGGTGTACGTATTCTTGGGTATGAAATATCTTTTTTGCATTCATAATTATTACACAGATTCATAGTTAATGATAAAAAAATTTTGTAAGGAAAAAAAGAAAAGAAAAAGAAACCATGTTAGATTCAGTAGAAGGCGATTGAGTCCTTCAAGCATGTGACTTCGAATTTGATTTCAAACTGTGTATTAAAAAATGTGGTTGGACTTGGGGGAAATTTTTGTTTTAATGCATAATATTTAAAGGGATCGAGTATTTTACTTATTGGGTGAGGAAATGCTTTGCGAAATTAAAAACGCAAGAACATCTCTTCGACAAAGTCTATGATGATTAAAAACCATTCACCCTACAATAAAAATTTGAAATGAATTTGATGATGGGGGCCAACTTAGTATCATAATAGGACGTTTTATGGAGTAACATCCACTTCCCTGAAACAGGATGGTTTACGTAGTATGTAACCGTTAAACTATTAAAAGCTGAAGAAGAATAATTCAACGATCATTGGGATATTCTAATTGCCCAATATGAGGCGCAAAATAGCAAAATAATTTTAAATAATTGCTGGATATGCTGACATGACAAACAAGGACATTTGGGACACTAATTCTGCACATAGCTGCCTTAAATAAATCACTCCTTCAACATCTTCATTACACTACACCAATATATTATATCATCTGACTTTCAGAATTGCATTTTTAAATTGGACGGATGATTTTCAAACTCCGGATTCTTCTTTTATAAGCTGGTCCTTGGTCCCTTCCCAAAGCAAATTTGTTCATCTGAAAAGCAATGGACATCTTGAAGGTCCACTTCTTCCATTTCTTCATCATTTTTCATGTCATATATGCCTCAAATGATTGCAAATTTTCATGGTGCAGCGACAATGACATCCTTATTCGTTTCCCTTTTCAATTAGGTGAGCAACGACCTTATTGTGGGTACCCTGGTTTCAAATTAACATGTACTAATGATAGCAAAACAGTTCTAACGCTTCCATATGCGGGAGAATTCTATGTCCGCAACATTGATTACTTCAGACAACAGATACAAGTGTATGACCCTCATAATTGCCTTCCAAAACGTCTTCTAAGTCTCAATCTTTCAGGTTCTCCCTTTATTGCCGCTTTTGATCATAACTACACCTTCTTAAGCTGCCCAACTCAAAACACAGTCACAGGTTCACAATTCATTCCCATTGATTGTCTTAGCAATTCTACATCTTTCGTGTCTGCTATTCCTTCAGTGAACTTGACCAATTCATTGCGGGGTTCTTGCTCTGTTATTAAGAAGCTCTCAGTTGCAATTGCAAGGCCAAGACAATATGTGGAAAATTTCAAAGATGACCTTACTGAAGATCTTCAATTAACATGGTATGCACCTGATTGTAGATATTGCGAAGCACAAGAGGCCATGTGTGGATTTGAGAGCATAAACAGTAGTCAAGTTCAGTGTTTCTTTGATTACCAAACGGGTAAACATGTTATTTAATTTTTAATATGCTTTTTTCCGTATGTTAACTCATTTGCTTAGTTACAAACTTGATGATCAAAACTTTTAAATGAAACGAGGAGCCACTGACTTGTTCGTTTTCTTAATGGATCTGCTACTTTTAGGTGGGCCATAATCTTGACACACAAGGAATTGTTAGAAAAATTAGTTTTTGACTAAAATATAAGAGGAAAAATTAAAGTCAATGTTTTGATCTCAGTAGCCATAATCATACGATTTTTTTTGTTTATGTCTGTTGACCTGAACAGTTGGTTTACTTGTTGGAACTAAATTAATGGCGAACTCATAAACAACTAATGGCGAAAATCAATAAAAAAAAAATAGTGAAGTCAGTGCCTTGCGTGCAAACTGCAAATTGAAAATGGAAAGTCATATCATGCCTACTGATAGAGCAGATGGTGAAGTGGTAATGTGCATCATCTTTACGTTTAATTGGATTAACATTAAGTCAAGTTGATCCTTCAAAATTACGTGATTAATTTTTAAAAATTTTGGGTAGCAATTAAACCTAAGATATTTATTGGACATCACAAAAGAAAAGGTAGACCAAGTGGTACTCTCTACTTGCAAAGGACTCAAACAAAAACTAGAAAAAAAGTTAGAACGTTAATTTAGTGTTTTTTATAGAATTAATTTGATAACAATCTTTAAAAAGATGATGTTTTTAAATTTTTAAAGAACTGATTTGATGAATAAAATTATTTGAAAACTAAGATAATATCAGGTGTAATTTAAATGTAGGTCAACTTGCTGTTGAATTTACTCTATTTAATAGTCTTCAATTTTCAGGTCGTTCACAACACGGTCTTCGAGTTTTTGGAATCATCACATTATCCATTGCTGGACCAGCTATCATCTGTGCTATTGGGATGACATGCTTCGCGTGCTTAAAGTACAACAGAGGCATTAGCCCCAGAATTGCTGCAGCACAGAGGTCAGCAGCAACTGAAATACCTGCCATTACCCGGATGGGGCTTGATGAGTTTACAATTGAGTCTTACCAGAAGTTAGTATTAGGGGAGAGCCGAAGACTGCCAGGACTCAACGATGGATGTTGCACGATATGCCTGTCAGAGTATAAAACAAAAGACACAATCAGATGCATTCCAGAATGTGCACACTGCTTCCATGCAGATTGCATAGATGAATGGCTTCGGATGAACACTACATGCCCCCTTTGCCGCAACTCTCCATCTCCTTCTTCTACTGTTCCAGTTGTGTCCAGTAGTGTGACCCTTGAT
This sequence comes from Abrus precatorius, assembly GCF_003935025.1. NCBI lineage: Eukaryota > Viridiplantae > Streptophyta > Magnoliopsida > Fabales > Fabaceae > Abrus > Abrus precatorius. The sequence goes on along the minus strand of NW_020874373.1, from coordinate 7,457,421 downwards.
TGATTATGAATTTACCCATTAAGCGCTGTACGAGAATTCTAGCTGCTCTCGTTTGTAAATCACACTCCAAGGCTTAGGAATATGTATCATTATTTGTATGACTTAAATGTGTTTATTGTGAATTTATTTTAACGTGGGTTGTAATAATTGAATAAAATAAAATAAGAACAGCAATACTAACTGCTGCTCATTTCCTAATCTAACAAGACGAAAATTGGAATTGCTCATAATGTATAATGCTTTGGGTTATACACTGTTTAACTTCCTTTGGCTGCTGGTTATGGAATTATTACATCAAATACATCCCACGATGAACACAAACGAACAAAAAAGACGTGCATTAGTCAGTTCCCAAGCCAGAGGATACAACTGACTCCTAAACAAAAACGTACAAATAGTTATTAAGTACTGTACAGAGAAGGAACTGCTTCAGAGATAGATGTATCTCAAAGTACTTTTCATTTCTTTGCAAGCAGCTTCTTTGGAAGTTTATTCAGGGGAGTCGATTTTAAAAGAAAAAGCCTGGCAGCACGCTCCTGCAAGGTGCCTCCACATTTTAACCCACGTGACTGCAGTTCAGACTTCAACGTTTCCAAGCCTAGAACCTGCCATGACCATAGCAACCAGAGATAAATCAAACTTCAGATGCTAATTATATGGTACTTGACTAGTGGATCTAGTTCATAAATTAGATGATTTGTCACATCTTTTGAAGCATCTCAATAACTACCAGTTTGTCCCTTGACATTTTGTTATATGTAAAAAAAATTACTTCCAAAAATCGAAACATCAGTAGGACTAATAAGAATAATAGTTACTTAATAGTCCCTACTTGCATCAGTTATGTAAGAGTAGATTTATCAAATCAAACTCAAGATATAAACTACGTAGAGCATATGATACGGAATAGCAAAGGCAAAGGGCAGCAGCACACAGACTGACAGACAGAAGTAGTGGATAAGTTACTGAAAACATACCTCAAGTTCTGCAGCTGAATTAAAAGCATCAAAATTCAGAGGCTCCTCCAATGCAGGAATGCTAGTGCTTGGAGAGCTTTCTTCATGGACTGCTGCTTTATGCTCAAGAGATCCATCAATTTCCATATCATTAGATTTGCTTGCATCAACCACAGTTTCAGAGATTGTAACATTTGAGGCTTGACTGACAGCACCAACAAACTTGTCAGCCACACCTCCATCGCAATCCTGATTTCCATTATCTTCAGCATTAATTCCAGAAAGCACTGACTCCAAACAAGGCAGAGCAGTAGCCTCCATTATCTCATCATTTATCACAGGTTCGGCCACAACACTTTCACTGCTCTGCAATCCAACAGTTTCCTTCTCTTCTTCAGACCCACTTTCACACGAGCCAGCACCAGAAGAGTCTCCATCTCGTTTCCCACCAGTCACCGAGCCCAAACTGCCTTCAGCCTTATTTGACTCCGACTCATTCTGGCCACTTAACAGAACTGACTTTTCAGTTTCCCCGTCATCATCATCGTCGGAATAATCACTATCACTTTCATTCAGTTTCCTCTTCCCCATCCTACAATATCCAATCAACACCAATATCAATTAAAACACCTTTACAATTGTGCAACAGTGATTCATATGTAAACAAACAATCATCAACAACCCAAAATGTAATCAAGGAACCACATAACAATATTCCATCCAAAACACTTCACGTGTCACTCACAATCAGAGAACTTACACAAAACCTATATATATTATTCCTATACGTAAAAAAATGTTAAAAATAAAAACACAAAGCAGATGACTTAACTTACCAAATCTTAAACTTCTTGGCATCATGGGGTAAAGAAGATTGTGAAGGGCTCTTACGCTTACAACTGAGAGCCTCCTTAACGGACAAGGCAACCTCAGCAACACAACGTTCAGATTCTTCCCTGTATTTAGCAACGTATTTGTGAGCCTCGCCATCACCAACGCCCTTCTTACCCTTCTTCATCTGCTTCTTCAGAAAATCTTCTGCCACCTTCTCCAGCCTTCTCTCCTCTTCCCCAGCCTTCCACTCCTCCAACCTCTTCTCCGCGTTCACGTGCCTCAGTCTCCGTCCACTCATATCTCTGCACGCGTCGAAATTGTTCGTCTTCTTCTGCCCCGCCTTCGTCGCCGCCCCGCGCAACAGCGACCCGAACCCTCCTTTCCCTCCTTTCAACCGCAACAGCAGCCGAACCGACGGGAAGATGTTGCCGTCCTCCGGCGAACACTGGATCACCGATTTCTCGTCGTTGAGGTGGCGGCAACCGGTGACGAGGCGCTGATGTTGGATGGGGATTCCGGTGAGTTCGAAGAGGCGATCCTTAATGGAATTCGCGTGTAGGATCGGAGAGGGGAATGTTAGGGTTAGGGTTTTCCCGTCCAAGTGCTTCACGAACAGGTTGTACATCTTGTTGCCCTTGTTCTGCTCCATTCTCCAATTCCAGATTTCGAGAAGAATTACACGCAGCGATACGAGAATGTCAATTTGGGGAAATTTCAGAAATTAGGGTTTGGGGAAATTGGAGAGAGAGAGAGAGAGAGAGAGAGAGAGAGAGATGCAGATGCGGTAATGTTTTGGGCGACTGTGGAAATTGATAAAGTGAGAATCTACACTCTACACCTAATTAATTTAAAATACAAACTAAGTTTTTATCATTATTCTGTAATTTTAAAATTGGATCTTAATTTTGGTTTTGATTTTAATTATTATTAAACTAGAGATCATAAATAATGCAGTCATTGATTGTGTATCATCGATTCAAAATGTATACCATCGTATTATACAGCCTTTAAAATAAAAATTCAATTAAAAAATATTAATAGTATAATTTTTTATATGATCATAGACTCTCGTATTAATCGAAATTGTTAATTTTGTATTAATTAATTTAAATATCATATTTATCATATGTTCTAATTAATTAATATTATAAAAATCTTTACACCAACTATATTAAAGTTAAACTCTAAAATAAAATAAGTTGACACAAAATTATAAAATGAAAGTTAAATATTTTAAATTAATAAATTATTATTTAAATTTGTAATTTGTATTAATTACATTAATAATCTATTCCTCATAAATATTTTAATACAAAATTACACTTCATCTAAGCCTTTTCTGGTCACTACATATATATCCACATAGGGTTGTTGAAGGAATTCTTAAGCAACCTTCTCATCTCATGTTACATAGGCACACAGAATAGCTATGGAGTAGGGATACGCAAGTTTGGTTTGTATTTAAAATTGAACTTGCATGCATTAGAACACCCGCACCCCTATCCCCTAGTGTTTTTGATCAGTGAAATCTGGCTCAGCTGGCTTTGGAGGCAAAAGGGGTAGTAGTCTTTGCGGCATTGTGTTGTGTCTGATATTTTCTCTCAAGTTTCGTAATGCATTAGCAGCAAACCTTGATGCATATATGGTTGCACCAAGGCTTAGAGGAGACCCATCCTCATTTGCCAATGCATCTTGTAGCTTCTCTTCTTCTGCACTCAATGATCTCTCTGTCTTCTTTTTCCAATATCTACGCCAAGCTGCTTGTATGAAACATGCAGCCCATGTCTTCCACTGTGAGGAATAGAACCTGCATGGAAATAACACAACCGCATTGCTCAATTAATTGATGAGGTAATGAACTTTTCTTTTCTTTTTTCTTCATTAGAAAAACAAAGAATTGTATAATAAGATTGGTGTCCTATAGTTTTTATAAATGTTGCTATTGCTAATGTGTTTATAATCTGATGTTAAAATAAGCAAATTAATCTCAACAGTCAGAACCTAAACATAATTTATGGTTTTTGAATTCCATTTTTCTAGTATGTCCTGACACAATAAAAACTCATATTTTAAGTTTTTATTGAAAATAATAAAACATTGCGAAATTCAACGTACTAATAGCATTATATATTATATTTTTTAATAAAAAATTTATTTTAGTTTTTATTTTTTAACGCAAAAAAACAGTTTTGAAATATATTCGCACCTTGTGTCCTATTGTTGCGCAGTGTTCCACAAAATGTAATTATGCATCATCAAAAGAGGGAAAGAGAGAAATGAACATGATATGAATGAAGGCTTACCTAAAAGTGTGTTGTAGCTGTTTGCTGTTAAGACGTCGAAATTGGGAAGCAACAAACTTCAAGTCATCAGCCATGAGAGCAAAGGCTTCAACTTCTGAAATGGTTTCAACAGTCCTAGTTGAAATGGGTAGATTTGAGGAGGAGTTGGGATCCAAGGCCCATGTCAGAAGCTCCTCTCCACAGAAGTCACCAGCCATGAGAAATAAGGAGTTGAAGAAACCAGTTCTTCCACCATTTGTTGTCATAGTAGAAACTTTTCCACGCATAATGAAAAGCATCTCATCAACTGGATCTCCTTCACGAACTATGTAGCTCTTCTCAGTATAAAGGACTGGCTTCAGCCTGTCACACATTGCATCCAACAACTGCTCATCCATTTTCTCAAACATTGGCACCTAAACCATGCAATAAGAACATCAAAATGTTCATTACACTGTAGTTAGATCATCATCATAATAATAATAATTAGATGGGGTGACATGATTATGGATTTTGGATGATACCCACTTTTTTAACTAAAGCTAGGCAAAGGTGACGCTTTATGTCCCTTCTAAGATCTTTAGGAAGGTTACGAATTAATGCCTCCTCCTCCACACCCCTATTTTCTTGCCATTTGTACTGTTCATACCGCCTAATTCTTTCCTTCAAGTTCTCAGGTAGCATACGGTGGGACATCCACTGTTCAGCATCCCTTCTCTTCACTCTCATCTCTTCCAGTCTAACAGTTGTAGATTGCAGATATTTCTGTAACAATATTCAACACTAACTAATGTTGCATAATAAACTAACTTTTCAAATGTTAGGTGGGCATGTCCTAAATCACAAGTGAGTAAATTGTAATTTAGCAACCTATAAAAGGAAGAATTTTTCTATTATAACTTCTTGGTATAAATATTTAAATCAACAGTAGAGATAGGGCAGTGCAATATACATTGCTTCATCGGGGTATGCTCATTATTTTTTGAAAAAAACAATTCTTGAACTTGGCCCGTCAACAACTAAATTACCTGCATGTTTCCAATAAGTAGCGAAAATAAAACCAATCCAAAGATGGCAATGAAGATAGCAAAGAATATCTCCACCATATAAGTACTTGTCTTGAGGTTTTGTCCAAGAGAACTGCAAAAGGTGACATTTTTAACTTGTCATGCTTTTAATCCATCTTCTAATAAATTGCAATAATATTTCCTTGCTATAAGATGTTACAAACACTGCATTTGCATATATAAGAAGACAGGAACATAGAAGATTGTTGACCAACCTTAAATTGCGCAAACCCCACCAAAAGCAGTAGAAGAACTTCTGAGGAAAATCTGTTGCTGATTCTACCACACCTGATTCTAGAGCATCAAAAAATATTCCAAAATTGAAGGTGTTTTTGTCTTTAATTTCATCAGGGTCAATGAAAGGGCAAGTTGTATTGAGAACTGGAAAGACATTTTTATCACGGTCTACACAGCTCAAGTATTCTGCTCGAAAGAGTGAAGCATTCTTCAAAGATCTGCGCCAGCACCGCACCTCTGACTCCACCGAAAGCAGATACCAGGTAGCTCCAACCATCTGGTAAGCCACATGTATTTGGTGATCGTGACTTAGCATGATAATGATAACTATCTAGGAACACACATAAAGTGGACTTGAATAAGCAATGAAATCAAATGCTTACATGACTTGCTAGCATGTAGAGAAAAAGATTATAAGCAGCTCCAGCCCATGCTGTCTCAGTCAATATGCCAGAGGTTCTAGTTACTTCTTGGAATAGTGGATAGATCCGCAAAAGTCTTGGCACATACTGGATCAATACTGAATACTTCAACAGATCCTTTGCTACAAATGGATATGATGTTTTGAGGTTTCGATTTATGGCTAAAATAATCACCTGAAGTGTCAAACACAAAATCGAAGTACAGTTCTATCAGGAAAATGTGTTTCAAGGCAAAATTGGGACAACAAAAAGTTGTTTTTCATTTTGAGGTTTTTTCGTTTTTTTTTTGAGAAGTGAGTATACGGAATAGATGAAAGTTGGTGAAAGATAAAAATAATTACATTCAATGTCACGTATGTTGTCTAATTTTTTTATGTTCTAATATTGGAACTGTAACTTATTATGTCTTTCACATCTAATTGAACTGAAAAACATTGATATACAAATGCCTTTGTTTTGGCTACTAATCCTTGGAAAATAAATATATATAACTACGAATTTAAGAGGGAGATACCTGTGGAAGTGGAATAATTGATAGAATATCAATGATGAAGTGTGAAGTTAAGTATCTTTTCACTATAGCCACAGGATCATTAATGAGCTCTCCCCTTCCAAAAACACGAGAAGAAGGGGCAATGAACCCTGTCCGAAACTGAAAGATTATGCGAAGAATGTAGAAAAGATCAAAGAAGGTGCGAAGAACACTGGCAGTGATCTGCAATGTTCCATCCAGATTAAGACATTTGCTTTTGTCATCGATCACTGGAATGTAAAAGAAGAGAGGGTCCACAGAAACTGCCAACACACATGTTAGCACAAAGATTTTATTCCATTTCTGAAGGATTGGACCCTGTGGATCAAGAATTTTGTTCCTAGGAAGCAGATTTTTTTGTCCATCACTTAGAGGATGAACAGCTGAAGGTCTTCTCAAGTTTTTCATTTTCTTCGACCCATTGTCGAGTCTTCTTCCAATACTCTTCAAAACAGCACTCACACTTGGTCTACCTTTTCTTTTGTGATGACCATTGTTAACAGAATCTTCCTGTTCTGTACTAAAAGATGACTCTGATTTCCAGTCCTCAAATCTGGATGGAGAGAAATTCAGACTTAGTATGTATATATCAGTTACATGTTAGTTTCCAACAATTTCAAAAATCATATCATCAGTAGAAATATTAAGAAATATTCAGCAACAGCAGGACCGAGTAACCTCACCTCACAAATTTATGTCCCTTTGCATTCATGATTACACTACTTCAGCATTCAATGAGAAGGGGTAAGCTTTGCAGAAGGAGAAGATTCAGGCCTGAAAAATATAACATCAAAAGAAACTTATTTTCGCCTTCCCGGAGTTAAAGTAGTGGGAATGTAACTAGAATAGGAAAGAGTCAATGAATTGTTTAACAATAATATAAGTTAATTAAAGTTACAAAATATATCCACCAAGCATATTTAAATTCAAGTCAAGTCATTCTCCAAAGGGTCAAGTACGCACCATGCCAACCAACCAACCTCAACCAGGGTCAGAAATGAATTTTATAGATAAACAAACCAAAGGACGCGCCAAATTTTTAAGAGAGAAAAAGACGTGGGGACACTAGAACAACCATCCGAAACTATCCATCTCATAAGGACCAATGATAAAAAATAAGATGAACCAAAAAGGATAAACAAGTAACTAGCAGGTTAATAGGAACAAAGTGAATCAATCAGAAGGAACTTCAGTGCAGGCAGCAAACAGGAAGACATGTATTATGTATACAATAAACAATCAGAAAAGTCATGAGTTGGGTTTTTCTCATACGTGAAACATCAAACTCAGTTCAGTGAAGAAGGCCAAACATCAACATAAAGTTGCAAAAAGTGGAAAGGTAGTTAAATATAAATGTGTTTTTCATAAAAGGAAAAGGAAACAGCAACTTAATAAATATGGAAAGTTACATGCAGTGTCGCTATTGTCAGAAGGAGCGTTGCAGGCTTCAGAGTTCACAGAATGATAAATGAAATGATGGGGGCATTTTGTTGTTGTGTTAATGAGAGAGAATGAGAAAAAACATGGAAGAAGTGGGAGTGAAGAACAAAGACCAAGTCGACGCCGTTAGAAGAGTCAAGTCACGCCAGCTCATGCAAAAACAGCGCAATATGAAAATGAAATACGACACATTTCTTGTTGAATTATAGTATATAATATGAACTATTACCCTACTCTCCTAGAAAATTCAGGCACGGAAAGCACAAAGTTTTAAATATTTGATCAAGTGTTAAAGATAACGAAATAACAATATTTTTTCAAAAAAATAAAACGCAAGAAACCTGGTCTTTTAAATAAGATAAAGGTGGTCTAGTTGAAAGCAACAAATAGATTTTGAAAAAATGTATAAATTTATTCAGTTCAATTCATCGAAAAAAATATAAATTTAATTTTCAGCAGCGGGAATTTAACAGAAAAAAAAAACAGGTAATGATAAGACACACAGTGATAATAATTTTCATTTTCCTAAAAAAGAGAGAAGTAGATACTAAAAGTTTATATGAAACATTAGTTATAATAATAGATTGCATTAAAAAGATCCAATAATGATTTTAAATATCATTTGCTTATAATGCTCGATAGTACGAAAATTAATTGCATGGATTGACCGACGAAATTGTATAAGCACTGCCATATTCGATTATCACCAAATTTCCTTTTTTTTTCAAATTTTTTATTTTATATCGATTTGATAAAATACGAACAAGTGTCACATACTAAATTCCTCGCACTCATTTTCAAATTAAATAACACTTTTGTTTGCTTATTATTTAGATGATTGTTTTTGTCTAATTTTTTTTATCACAATATATCGAGCTTTAAAAAAACGATTTAATTTATATGTTATTTAAAGATTCAAAGAGAACTAATTATCTTAACTATATTATTTCGTATAAAAAAATTATATGAAAGTATTCTATACAAAAAAGACAGGCAAAAGACAAAATAATTATCCCATGAAAATGTCATTACCTTATAATAAATTTCCAAAAATGCTATGATTATAGTTTTTGAGTGGGAAACCAATAGCTCCAGAAGTTAACACGTATATGAAGGCTAGATGATTTTAATACAACTATAGATTGTGGATTTTAAAAAGAATTAAAAAGGGAAAGGTCTTGGAAATGACTTGAGATTGTAAGTGTTAAATTTCTATTGGGGTGATTTTCACTCAACTTGAAGCGCTAAGGGTACGTGTTCTCACAAGGTTAGTTGATGGACACAAGGACTCCCGGGTCAACTTCACTTTTGTGGAAATGGCAAACCTGTTAATTTGACAAATCAAATCTATCATGTACTTGGAAATGGGAAATGTCAAAACAATTTTATTCTGGCAAGGTAACTGGATTAATGGTAAAAAGACTTTGAGGGAGTGATTAGATTAATTTGGAATTAGTAGGGTTTGTGGTAAGATTTGAATTCATTTTTTTTATTAAAAAAAAACTGCATTATAGTTTGAGGTATATCGGTTTAGATATGATATAAAATTAAATTTAATCTATTTTGATAGAAAGTATTTAATTGGTACTGAATGACTTAGATTTTGTATCTTTATTTGTAAATTATTTATTTAGTTAAAAGGTGGTGACTAAATATTTTATTAAAACTTATTTTTCATATAAAATATAAAAGTTATATAATATAGGAAAATGTGATATATAAGAACAATTTTAAATTAATCCAAAATTAATAAACTTACGAATACATTAAAATAATAAGATATAATTTTGATAATAACATCATAAAAAAACATTATAAATTTATAAATATATAATTATAAAACATCACAAAATTAGTTGAGTGAAGCAATGTAACATCTCAGCTAATCTTAGAATGGGATATCATCCCCTATACCAAAAATTTGTACACAGTGAACGACACCAACATCTTGGAGTTTAGATGTCTCAGTATACAACACGGACTACCAAACAAACATGCGAATTTCTTTCATATTATGTGTATATAATAAACAAAACCTCTTGTATCCTACGACAGACAAGAATTGCAACTTCACATCGTCTCCACATAGTAATGTTATTTTGCACTGAAGAATAATAATTCTGTCCGTTCTCATGAGTAATGTAAAGTGGAACACTGTTACAATCACGTCAACCTTTATGTTGACACGGATCAACGAATATAAATCCAAATTGCATCCATTATATCCCAAACACACCGCCCAACATTTCCAAATAGCACATTCTCAAAAATAAAATAAAAATTATAAAATCAAAAGATTACTACTTCAGCTAACAATCGACGTTTTCCATCTTCGTGCTGAGCATCCTAGACGACACATTTATTGATCCTAAGTTTTTCACCTAACCTACCAATTTTAACGTGAAACATAACTTGCTTCAACTTCACTTATGATTTCTCCTCGTCTGACTGAGAGCCTCGGGGATCTGTATTGACAAAGAAGTCGTCCACTGAAATAATACCAAAGCCATCTTTGTTACAATCAAACTAGAACCTTCAGAATCTAACCATTGAAAACAGAAACCACTAACATCGCAAACTTAAAAAGCAACAATCATTTCTATTCATTTATGTACACTATTATTTAGCAAATTAAGTAAATCAACATCCATCAAAATGCAAGTTGAAATGGAGCCCATAACATGTTAACTTTTATTTATTAAAAAAAATGATATATACCTGCCGGTTTTAATCATTCGTAATCGTGTGCTGTAAGATATAGGTTTACAAATTGAACTTTATGCCACAGCTCATTTATTGATGCAAAAGCATGCAATCAATCAGAACCCAGGCACTTGGCCTGCTTCACCGCAAGGAAGCATGTGTCGGAGGTGGACAAAAGAAGATAACTATCTAAATTTTTTACATCATTGTTAATTTTATTCTGGCTTAATATTTTCATTTCTATCCTGTTAATGAAAATCTTCTCTATATTATCCAATTCTTCATGGTTTTGTATGCTCTCCCATTAACCTAATTTTTGGGATTTCAATTTCTTTGTGAACTATTTCACATTATATATTTGTCGTTCGATTTATTTCAACGTTTGCCTCTAACCAGATTTTATAAAAGTATAAAGTCTACATTCTAGGTTCTAGATATATATTCTGCAGTCATTCATGACTGTAAACTAAGCGTGTAAGAAAAGTCTAACATTTCTTTTAATGCAAACATTGACTTTACTGTTTGCCCATGAATTACCCAGGGTACGTATATACTTTGTGGAGGTTCAGAATTTAGTAGATTCAGCTGATTGTCATCTGAATCTATTTCGGCCAGTATTATTCACCAAATGTATTAAAATTTAAGATTAAAAAATGGAAAAAGATACTGAGACACATTCATATGCATTTTTACCTATGTCCTTTTGATCCGATGATTCAAGCATAATATCTGAATTGGATTGCATAAATGGTGAACCAGGATAGTTTCCTAGAGCTCCTAGATCTGCATAGAAAGATTATTCATAAACAAAGAATGAAGATGTCCAAAATAAGTAAACATTTAACAAATACCAGCAAGTCAAGTCAGTTATATAGATCATACATCATTATTGAACTTAGTCAAAAATTAAATTTTTAGAAATATTTATCATGATATTAATAATTTCCTTCAAAGTTCTTTTGTATCTACCTTTACACTTTTTCACAAAGCTTAAAACTATACAATCAGCCTTCTCATTGGTGCCTCTAGTAACTAATAGGTAAATATTTAAAAAGAAGGGAAAAATTACAACAGAAGCCAAAGGTCCCAAAATCGTCAAAAGCTGTAAATCTCAAACAACTTAACTTCCAGATGGCCTCTGATTACACTTGGATTATATATCAAAAAATGGATCTAAAAAATATTTAAAGAAATATTTACCTCCCAAGTTTGACAAATCTGCTGTTAGATCAGACAGACTAAAATTCCACTGAATTTGATCCAGGGATCTGGAAATCCCCGTGCCATTATCTGGTGCAAGTTGCAGTCCTACAGAGCTTACCACATCAGATGTAAATGCTGTCTCAAGAGCAGATGCATCTGTGCCCATTCCTGATAATTCTGAGGGAGTGAAGGGAAAATGGCCACTGGATGCTACTGATGTCGGACTCACTGGCATTTCTGACAAGGATGACATTGCACTAGTTGGTGGAATAACAGGAGCCATATCCGGAGCACTGTGGTCCATCACCATACTTCAACAAGGAAAGAAGCAGCTACCATTATTCTATCAGCCAAATTACTTAAGAACAAGGAAGAGGAAGCAGTTGTTCCACATTCCACCAATTTAACTAACACTTAAGTACATGACAGCCATAACAATCCCAGCATAATGTGTTTAACATGGAAACACCAAAAAGTGACACATTTGAATGTTTAAGCCATTATTTCTATCAATTGCCAACTCTCCTAAAAACTTTAAGCTTTTATCTCACCCGAATGCATGAGCCCCTTGATCTTGAAGTGTAGGCATGCCAATTGCCAAGTCTCGTTAAAAGCTGAATTGCTTCAGTTGTTAAGTGAACACACATGGTTGTTTTTATATCTCAAACAAATTTAGATGGAAAATAATGTATGCTGGATATTGTGTGGTAACCACTAACCACTACTGCATCCCATACAAACTAAGAAAACCATCGTTATTTTACAAATACTACTAACTAACACATTTCAAGTCACTAAACATTTCAATGACAAAACCAGTTACAACTAATGCAGAACAGCCATTTACACGTTTAAGGAAATCTGAAATATAAATTCCAGCTACACAAGGCTATTGGGAAAACCCAACGAGCCTAAAAGGAAGACCTTAATTATACTCTTGCCAATTAATGACTGAAATGAAAGAAGCATGTGAAGTTGGGTTCTCACCCATTCCCAGAATGTGTCCGAATGGGATGGAAGTTGCTTGGTGCAGGGACTCCATTAACCATATTGCAGCCTGATATACCACTACCAATGGAGTCAAGATGTGGTTGACCACCTGCTGAAATAGAAGGCTGCTGTAGCACGGGGTATCCCATAGGTAGGTTGTTGACTGCACTGCAAACAAATGGTGTTGAAGAATTACAGGACAAGAGCAAAGGACGAGAAGAACTGAAAGAAATGAACTTATGCAGCAATAAAGAATATAAATGGTGAAGCTTGATCTAATGCCAAAAGCAAAAGTAAATTGGCATACAAAAACACACAGCTATCAATCAAGTTATGAACTGTTGTTTTAGCAATTCACTGTTCTTAAAGGGGAGGGAGGTTCCATTAGTGTTACACTTATATTAGACATTAAGCTCAATACATACATAAGGCCGCTCAATTGTGCAAAGACCCACCATTAATTCATCAAGTCCATATGGATTTAAAGAATTTTCAAGAACCCTGTGCATCTTCACACTGTTTTCTTTTCCCCTCATAATAGGGATGAGGAAGTGTGTATCAAGACCTTTTCCATGAAACACATGGTCAGATCACTGTTGTTGACAAGCAATTTAGCAGTGTACTAAGAATAATAGTCCGAATCATTATTGCATAACACAAAAAGGGAAATGTAACTGCCACCATGGAAAACTTAAGAGTTTACAATAAGTCATACAATATGAGGCAAGAACATACCAGGCATTGGATGGATTCCATTCTGTATAGGAGCCAATGGAACCTTTGTAGACAAGGGATATTTCATCATATGATACTGATGCTCAAGCAAATGATTAAACCAAAGTATTTGCTTTTTCAATTTTAGCCTGATATAATAGGCCCTGAAGAAGTCACTGTTCTCTTCTTCCAACTTCTGCCACACTAAATTGAAAAAATAAAAAAGAAAGCATCAAATAGAAGGCAATAGGATCTGAAGGCATCTACTTTCAAAGGGAAATAGATAAAAATACAGCTAAGGCCATTATTTTCAATGGCAACATGTCTCTATCTCAAATATCAAATATGTTTATTTCCACATCATTAACTCATGTAAAAGATAACCACTTTATTTGAATAAAAATTTGAACAATTGAACCAATATATTATTTTTATTACTTTTAGAATGAAACATATAAATGACAAGACAGAGACTTCAAGATGGTTACCCAGAGTTGTAAATCCTGGATCAATCTTTGCCCGAGTCAAGAGCGTCTTGACCACTTCATCTTTATTCATATATAATTGTAGGCACCTTTCTATTAAATTTTGTACCTACAAAAATTGTTTGAATATTATTCAAAAAGGGGGGAAAATATATTAGTCCAAATTGGCTTCTGTAAATTATGCTGTAAAGACGTAAAGCAAGTGAAAAGGTCAAGAATTGAGTCATTGTCTTACAAGCTCAATATCCTGCCGTGAAACTTTTTTGCTATCATTGCTTGAAGCAGATGCTGAAGCCGAATCTGTAACAGGAGCATCCGTGGTGTGGTTGTTTGGTTGTTCACTCAGGGAATCATGAGAAGCTTGAGCTGGGGACTGTAATTCTTGTGTGCTCTGCCAATCCATAAAAGGTTAATTAATTAACCCCAATATTTTTCTTCATATTTGACATTACGAGCATAATTAATCCATGGATCATCTGCATTTGGTTGATTAAATTAAGCAGTTTCCTTGTGGAAAATCAGTCCTTTCACCAGCAAATATCACCGTGAGTGAACAAAACTTGCTGGTTATAGAAGCATTTTAAAGGGAACAACACCAAGCATTAGCATCCTCAATTTTGTCTTACCCATATGGTCAGATGCAGTATAGCCATAAAAAAAATGACATAGGGCAATAATTACGAACATTGCAAAGTAAGTTACAACATAAAAGGAATATGACAGGAGAGAACCTGCCCGTTCTTCATTTCTTCTGAAAGCAAGTTGACCTCATGTCTTTGAGAAATTTAGGAAATCGTCAACTGCCACACTCTGAATTCAACAAATTTCCCCCATATGTCTATAACACCCCCGAGGTTAAGTAGTTTTCATCTGAAACAAAAACAGTGAAGATATTGTGAAGTAAATCACTCAACTATATAAATCTTGAAGTAGACAAACTCATCGACAAATAATCTAATCTAAAACCCATCTTACAAGTACTCTAGGAATGAAGGTATTTTTAAATTTTTAGTAACTAAAATTAAAAGGGAGATAAAATGCTGTAATTGATTTCCATCGCTTAGAAAAGAAGTTTACTCACTGCAGCACATCAACAAACAAAGTTGCTGAATGAAAAACAGAGAGAGGGGAGAGTGAGCAACAGGGTGTTGTTTGGTATTTTCAGAGAAGGAAGCATTGAGATTTTAGAGATAATTATTGGTGAAGTCAAGTTTTATGGAGGCACGGGGTTCTTTCTGCCAACCAAAGATTAGTGCAAGAAAGATATTTCATTTGTCGAATGACTTCAAATCAAAACGGACAAAAGAAAAATAGAGTTTACGAACAGTCACGGATCCAACACACTCCTTCGACTGCAAAACACTGCCTTAAAAATGTTTTTAAGGAAAAAAAATTATGTTGCTAATATGAATTTTACCTCACTCAAATAACAAAAAAAAAAATTATGGTAAAAAAATAAAAATTTTATTAATACGAGAATAAATAATTAATAATAATAAAATTTTATTAAAAAAATATTTATTATATTTTTATAACTGTAATATAATAACTGTATATTTTTTATAAAAAAAATTATTTATAAATATTTAAATTTATTCTTTAACAACTGAAATTAACAAAATTTAAAAAATAAATAAACAGGACGCACTTTTATTTTTCATTTTACCATATTTTTTAACAAACTCTTTAAAAGAGATAAATTATAATTCAGACTAAAAAAATAAAAGAAAAATTATAACTTATGGTAATATTGATGCATGCGTGACATTGATTGGCATAATTTTAGAGGATCTATAGAAATAGACTAAACTGAGGTAATGGTAATGCAATCACAAGTTGTTGATCGTTTCCCTTGCACAGTATGCCACCGTCATCCATTCATTATTACATTATGCATTTATTCTACTTTTTGGCAAATAGTTGTGCCACTGTCCTGTGGTCCAGACCTTTTCCTGCACCCGCACCTGCATTTTTCCTACATCAACGCCTCCTTCCTCAACCATATTGCACTATCAAATTAACCAAAACATAACACATTTTATTAACCTATAAATGCTTTTTATAATTATAAAAAACAATAATAACAATTTTTAATGCTGTTTTCTTTTTCTAAATTATGTGTCCTTCGTTAATTTAAAAGCAATTCTACTTAAATAAGTAGATATTATATATACTTAGAATTAGTTCTAAAAGTAAATATTAACAATATATTTAAAACAAAAGGCTGGATCATTGCTCCAGACCCATGAGTTGTTCACGAGCCGCGTGCATGCTGACGCGTGAAATAATTTACTTTAATTGTTACCAGCTTTTTCAATAAACTACTTAAATCAAATTAAGACTTTTTTACGTAAATAAAATAAAAAAATATTATTTCTTAAATATTCTAAAAAAAATTACGATATAACCTAAGTGAATTTAAATCGACTTTCATTTTAACAATTTTTACACATAAATCAATTTAAATTGACTTCTATTATAAATATAATTTTTTAAAATAAAAATCGATTTAAATCAACTTTCATTTTGCTTTTGAATTTTTTTTACATAAAAGTCGATTTAAAATCGACTTTTATTATTGGTTTAATTATTTTTACATAGAAGTCGATTTACTTTTAAAATATTTTTATACATAAGTTGATTTAAATTGACTTCTATTTTATTTTTAAATTTTTTATATAAAAATTAATTTAATTCAACTTTCATTTTAGTTTCAAATTTTATTTACACATGAATTAATTTAAATTAACTTTCACTTACACAGAATATGTTTTAGAAAGAAGTCGATTATAATTAACTTTGTAATACATAATTAAAGTTGATTATAAAGAAGTCTATTATAAATAAAAAAAAATTATCATTTAAAGATGAGAAAATTTTAAAATTAAGTGTAAAAATTAGAGTGAGTTGATAACATTCATTAGCAATCACTTTGTACCTTTGTTCTTAAACCTTACAACAAATTTTAATATAATGACACAATGTGCTGCACACAATATACATGATATGTTGAAGGGATGTCACTCATTCCTTGTAACTTCTAGAGATAATTTGATTGCATGATAACTTTTAGAAATAATTCTGACAGATGAGCTGCTCCCTCTCCGGTTAACTACTACTACCCGGTCTTTTTTTAATTAATAGCTTTCGCTGAAGTACTTGCCATCATGATGAATCCCTTGAGCTTTTACTATTTTTTTCCTTATTCTTGCTAGCCGTCGACTGTATGGTTTCCTGTCTTGCTCTTGTTGAGCTTCAGCCCGATCCTTATCATGCAATTAAATTAGCTCTAAAAGTTACAAGGAATAAGTGACATCCTTTCAGCATATCATGCATATTGTATGCAGCACATTATGTCATTATATCAAAATTTGTTGTAAGGTTTAAGAACAGAGGTGCAAAGCAATTGCTAATGAATGTTATCATCTCACTCTAATTTTTACACTTAATTTCAAAATTTTCTTATCATCAAATGACAATTTTTTATTTATTTACAATAGACTTATTTCTAATCAACTTTAATTATGCATTACAAAGTTAATTATAATTAATTTTTTCTAAAAGATATTCATGTGTGAGTAAAAGTTAATTTAAATTGAATCATGTGTAAATAAAATTTGAAACCATAATAAAAGTTGAATTAAATTAAATTTTATATAAAAAATTTAAAAATAAAATAGAAATCAATTTAAATCAACTTCTGTGTAAAAAAATTTTATAAGCAGAATAAAAGTCGATTTAAATTGACTTTTATATAAAAATAAGTAAATCTATAATAGAAGTCGATTTAAATCGACTTTTGTATAAAAAATTTCAAAAGTAAAATGGAAGACATTTATGTAATTTTTTCTTTTCAGGATATTTAGGAAATAATAATTTTTATTTTATTTTATTTGTGTAAAAAAGCCTCAAATTAACAAGCACGGCCACCAGATAAATTAATTAAAGGTATTTGATATAGTTTTAATAAATTTTTAAAAATATTTCATATTTTTTAAATCATGATTATTTGAATATTTTAAAAATTAAAAAATTATATATTTTTAAAATAAACTATTAACGATTACTGTCTATTATATATATATATATATATATATATATATAATAATATAATATTAACGATTATGATTATTTTATAAAAAATTATCATAACATAATTTTCTAATTTAAAATATAAGATTTGTCTTAATTAAATAGTTAAAGTGAGACCCGCGGTTGCTCATTTATATGAAAATTTTGAGCAACATTTATATGGTGATTTTATAACGTTTGTATAAATTACTGAAATCTACAATCAGTAAATATTTATTTTTAAATCTGAATATAATTCTCCAAGTAAAAAAAAAAGGGAACATAACTCCCTTAAAAATAAAATCTTAATACAATTTTGCTAACATCATTCTGATGATAAATATATAAAAATGTTTTTTATTATTGAGAGACTGACATATAATTTCTTTTTACGTATATATCTTTAACATTAGTCCTAACTATTCGTAAAAGAGCTCTAATTACTAAATTTATTACTGCCTTTGCATCTTTGTTTAATGATTTAACAGTGAGAATCATAACGATAGTTATTACACATTCCTTAACTCAATTTTAAAAACGGTTAATCGCGCGAAGTACCCATTGTTTATAGTAGCAGTTGTACTTTAATTGTGAACTATTTTTTTTTTTAAATTAATGATATGAAATCCACATCCCACGAATAAAAATGGCAAAAGAAACTCAAATACTTTAAACGATTATCAATGCAAAAAAACACTACTTAAAGCCTTCTTGTAGGAAAAAAGAAAAATCAATATTTTATTCAACGCAAGTTTACAGAGAGGAACTTATAATTAGTGCTTAAATACTTAACAAGATGTTGTCAAAATAGAAGTGGGATGCGTCTTTTTGTGAATTTATTTATATTTTTATTTAGTATTTTAAAATACAATTGCTTAATATGTTTGTTAATTGTGAATTATATTTAACGAGATGAGTTGATGAAGCCACTATAATTTCAGTACATGAAAGTTCATCCGTGATAGTCAAATGGAATAAGGCATAAGATTTGTTATTTCGCGATTGTTCCAATTATTTTTTAAATGTGTCATTTATTTTTTAAGAAATTATTCTAATTAAAAATAAAATAATATTTACTATATACAAATAGAAATTCACTCAGTATATTTTTTAAAAGTGATTAAAAATACTTGATAAAGTCCCATTAAGATATATTTAGAAGATACAATTTAATTAAATGCTTATTCATTAAATTCTTATTACATAGAGACTTATATCCTAATTTCAAATATAAAATCTCTTGAAAATAAGTTTTTTTTTAATAAATTGATCAAAATAAACAGAAAATTAGTTTATCAAAGTTTTAAATTATTTTTATAAATTTGTCATATATTTTTCAAACGCCTATTTAATAATTTTCAACAAACATCATAGGACATATCTATTAAGATGATGTTACAATTCTTTAAAATGTTTTGTTAACATATAAAAGATTTTTATATTTTAAACTTTGACTGTAACAATGATGTAAAAAAATATTAAACACCTGAAATTAATTATAAAGATTAAAATAAAAAATTATTATATTAAACTAAATTAGTTTTTTTTTTTGTTCTTGTTATTCAATAAAAGTTTTGTATTTTTAAATTTCTTCAATTAATATTAAACACAATAAGATACTTATTTTTAATTTTGATTAAAATATATTTTATCTTTTAAATTAATTTTGAAGACTTTTATGAAATAAACTTAAATTATTATCTTTTTAGCTTTTGATAATCAATAATTTTTATGTATTATATTAAAAAAATTAATTTGTAGGAATTTTGATAGTTGACGTAAACGTCTCAGTAAGTCTCACGACGTCCATAAAACTGAAATTCGTCAGAAATATCTACAGGTGGCAAGAAATGAACTGTGGACCGTGGCGAACACATGACCGTTAAAGGCGTGGCGTTGGAATCTGCCGTCAAATAAGAGCGTATAGTTTATACGACCGTCTAAAATGAAGCAGATTCAAAATTCCCGCTAAGGTTGTCTTATGATTTTCTTTCTCGTCCTTTGCATCTTTACATCTTCGAATAAAAGCTATGCCCTATGTCAAACGTACGTTAAAGCATATTTCATTATCTTTTGAAGAAAATATGTATTCAAAAATAGTAATTTTGTACGGATCCAGATTGTCCATAGTTTTAGCGAAAATTACAATGCGTTTTTACTTAAACAAATCTAACAAAAAGTAATTTTAACTTAAATAAAAAAAATTTACTTAAACAAATTTAGTAAAAATATAATTTTTACTTAAGCTAAAAATACAAAAAATTTTAAAATTTCATCTTCTTCCTTTCTAAACTGCAAAAAATTCAAGAAACTTTTATTTTTTACTAATGACTGCTTAGTTACTAAAGACTCTTATATATTTTATCTCATCAAATATTTTAAATATATTGTTTATTATGCTACAGTACGTTTTCGTTTAAGCAAATTTTATTTTACTTAAGCGAATTTAATAAAAAGTAATTTTGTCTTAAACCAAAAGATTTGTTTAAGCCAAAACTGCAGAGGATCCAGATCTAACTTTATATCATGTAAAGAATTGTATGATATGCTTTCTGTAGTAGATGATACTTAATTATTAATTGAGTATCTATTTTTAATTAATTACTTTTAATTTTAAAATTTGATACAGTATTTATAAGTTTAAAAGAATATTTTATACATTTTTTAAATTAATAGTTATAATTTTTTAAATTAAAAGATTTTTATATCTTTTTAAATATATTTTTTTTATAATCTATTATATATATTTAATATAAAATAAACAGTGATGATTATTTTATATGTAAGATGATGTTCTCTTAATTTATAACATACCGTATACATTATCTTTTATTTTAATTTTATGCTTTTCAATTATTTTTTACCAAATTATGATTACATTCTAGGATAATAGTTAATAGCGCACATAGAAGGAGTAAAAATTTTGTGCATGAAAAATTATACTGAACTACATGCACTGAAAACAATAATCAAGTTTATATAGATAAATGAATACAAGCCAAAATAAAATAAAAATTAAGATAAATGAAAATGTTCATGAAACCGAAATGACAAGTGACCAACTAGAAATAAGTAAACAATAAGACAGTTAATAATTAATTATCATCCTCATATAGAGTGCAGTCAGGTGAGCATTTATAAGAAAATTCTATATGTAATAAGATGCGGTGAGCGTCAAAATGATAATGAAGATATACATTCATAATTTTAAACCATAGCTTGATATTATCTTTATAAGATACATTAAACGTGTGAGAACCAACTACTTAAATCACAATGTTATCTTTAATATTTTCTTTACTATACATTTTTTATCAGCAATTAGAAAAAAAAAGGAAGATAACCTGTGATGTGTACAAAACATGATCTAATAATAATAAAAATTGTGCTAAGAAGAGTATTTAAAATACTGTGTTGAAAAATGAAAACAGTTCTTTTCTTCTGATATCTAAAGTTTTCATGTGACTTATAATATTACGTCTTTTACTAAATAGTTAATCAACTAAACATCCTTTTTCAACTTTATTTTAGCGTTCCCTCTGATTACTTCAAATTTTATGAAGTTTTACGAACTATCCACAAACTTCTTTTTCCGACTTTGATGACATGTTAATTTTATAATTTGTACACAAAATAGCTGCAACGTGCAATACAAAAGCAGGCATTTGCTAGTAAGGGCCAAAGTGAGAAAGATGAATAAGCTAAAGTCTTATTCACAAGAATTCGCTGCGGTTACATGATAGCAAACAGTGTTGTTGTGCGGGGTTACAGTGCCACTAGCAACAGAGAGGACATATACATAGTATATAAAGGGACAAACAATTTCACAGACGCCACAAAAAAATCTTTGGTGCACATGGCTGAGACAACTTAGAAACCAATAGATGCAATTCTCGGATAGACCCTGAAGGCTGAATGGATGCACGTCAATGATAATTTGGTGGTACCAATAGAAGAACTTTGTCTAAACTTATTAGGCAAATTATGGGGAGGACCACATCATATCAACTTCCATCGCCTTTCTTCACCGTGTCTTCACGGTGTGTAGGTTAAACCTCTTAAACCCGTAAATACCACACATGGGAGAGATGGACTTAGATTCAACTACATTATGTATAATTTCCCACCACGTTATGAGTTTCTCATTGAATGGTTTTAGAATAAATTAACATCACCATAATCAATTGGATGACTAATATGGAAAAATGTTAATGAAGAAATAGCATGCATGATATTGATTAAGATAAACCATAAGAGCTACAACACAAGGTGACACCAGAAATGGGGGATGGATCCTACATGCAGGTGAGAATAACCAATCAAAACCATAATAAGGAATGAACCTGGTAAATTATTACCAGAAATTATTTCATCATCCTAGATCGTCACTTAAATATTATGCCTATTCATATTTTGACATTTCTATCATATTTCTGTGAACTGTTTTCTTTCCATCTTCCCACTTGAGTCACAGGCTTCCTTAGAAGGATAGAGGGGAAGGCAGATACAAATGATATCTAATAATATTTTCAAATTATGTTAGTTACACAGTTAGCATTTTTCAAAAGATCAACAAATATCTGCTGCATCTTGTAAACAGAAGCCCTACTCTACTACATTGTGTAAGAGAGAAGTTGACAAAACTGTAACACGGTGAAATTTCTGAATTCTGAACCTAAATCAGTTTTATGATTTGATTGGTTTACAAACGAGTCAAAACCTTTAATGAAAAACTAATCACCGAGTACTGCATCTCCTTTGCCGCTACTGTTCCCCATCCTTGAACACAGTATTGGATGGAAAAATGTAAAAAGCGGGTTAGTCACCAGTTTAAATGTACAAGAGGGAGGGCACAAACCAGGGACCTCCCTGAGAAGATGAACCGGTGATATAGCTAAAGTTCTTTCCTTTCAAGCGTGGCGTGAGAACAAGAATGTCTTGAAATAGGCAGGTTTTGCACTACAGTTTTCCCCACTTAATTTCCCTGCCAGGTCTTCTTAATAAGCAAGGGAGAAAATCCTCCTCTTCCAGTAAATAATTCCACCCAACTACTGATATGGCAATATCAAAGGCCCCTGATAAAAAAAATCATAGAATTAAGATATCATAAAGCAGTCCATTGAAGTATGCCAATAACTGTAGTAATACATTTCTGTTGTAACTAATCTCCAAGTAGGCCTGTATGGGTTAGTTAGTTACCACACTTCACCAATATAAATATTAGTGTTATTGTATTTTGTAAAATCATCTTTTCTGCATTAATTCATTTTGGTTTCTTCTGATTTCTCTCAAATTCTTTCATGTTTAAAAATTCTAACAATAACAACCATCATAAATTGCAAAAGAATTAAAATAAACAAGACACTTCATAAGCCGGAGAATTTAAACTAAGCAGCGAAAACATCTTTCAGGTAAAACAACAGGATAGAGATTAGGTACTAGGAGTCTGGGACACTAACCATCTTAAAAATAATCTAACTAAATCAATGTTGCAAGCTGCTACACATCTAATTGTGCTAAACAGATGTGATAGCTTGGAGACAGAAAAAGTCGACTACCTTGGGACCTTGGGTGAAGAGGGTTGATCTGGTGAGGATTGTTGAGCAGTGCCACCGTTAAACCTTTGCTCCTCAAATGCTCCACTAGATTGGGTTCCCTCGTTCAGCTGTGATAGTTCATTGACACCTGAGAAACCCATAGGCCCCAGAGAACCAAACTCAAGCAGCTCAGCTGGTGAGCTGTAGCCAGCATTATGATCATAAGGATACAGCATTACAACAGGTGGAATTGCAGGTCCATTTGATGAGATTCCACTAGAGCTCATTCCTGGAAGAGGGTACATTCCGTAAGCCATGTTTGCAGGACTGCTCTGTGAGGAATTTAAGCGTATGGGACCATTTTGATTCTGGTGAGAAACAAAGGAGTGATGTCTATGTGAACCCCACGGTCTTTCAGCACGGCTTTCACTAGTTGCCAACTTCTCTTGCTTTGAGCTAGACTTCTCAGTTTGGCCACGGTTATGACCACGCCCACTTGTTCGCAACTTTGAGTTAGTATTCCAATTCCCTTCTTTGTCACCATGGTGATCACTTTTATCATAATTGTAATTACCCCCCCTTCTGGTACTAGTAGAATGTCGATCCCGAACAGAAACCTTCTGAAATAAATTTGGAAATAAGGCAAATACAAAAAATCCAAACAGTACCAAAAGCAGACTTATACTTGCATTTGTTTTGCATTGAGAAAAAACAAATTACAGCATAAAGTACCAAGTTTCTTAGAAATTTATCTTACAGGATTTGGCAGGTAGGTTCCAGTCCCACTTCGATACCGTGGCATCTCATCCACAAAAGGTTGATAAAGATTGGCTGGTCTGTTAGAAACTGAATGGAGAGGGGAAACTGGTACTAGGTGTGGCCCATAGCTCATAAGCTGAGTGAAAAGATTCACATTAGCTGACTGTGGTCTTCCAGGACCATCCCAAGGAAAATGGCCCTGCAAATAAACTGGAGGTACCATAACAGGTGAAGGATGCATAACTGAATGAGGTTGGCGTGAATTTTGACAAAATCTCCCGTACTGTAAATTTTGCCAGTGACTAACAAAGTCACTATTAAGAATATCAGGTTTGGGTTCTGATGAGTTACTAGCAGCTTTTCTCACAGAACTAGAAGAGCTTAACACCTCAGGCTGGTCATATACCTCAGATGGATCAAAATTTTTACCAGAGTCACTGTTATCTGCACTTTCTTCTACATTGAAATTGCTTGCTGATATGTCAGAAGATTCTTTAGGAAAATTATATAATGGAAGCATTGTAACAAATGGAACTGGTGGCCCTGTGGGATAGAATGCAAATGGAACAACCCCAGAATTATCAATTGTTCTTTGGCGAGAGCCATGACCTATAAGCATTGGGGCCACAGGTAACAAAGAATCTGATCCACTTGTCTGAGCCACTTCAAAACCAGATACTTGCTGTCTTGGAACATGCATGGGAGTAACAGCCAGTGGCCCGGTGCTTCTTTCTGACATATCAGATGCTGTAGATGACAACGATGTCCATTGTCTGTTTTCATCATCGCCTAGATTAGAAGAGATATCTGAGACATTTTTGCCCTTTCCGTAAGCAGCAGATGGCACTGAGGAAGTATTTTTCTTCCCCCTTTTTTCCCTTGTGGATTTTGAGGATTTTGCTGATGACCCTTCCCAAGAGCTTTCGGAAGATGTCTTACTCCTGAAGGAGCTTGAAGGTGTTACACTGGGAAACCTAGGATTTACTATTCTATCATCAAAATAAACATCATTTCCTCTGCCATCTTGATATTGTGAATTATCAACATGCTCTTCTCTTGTAGAAACTTGGTTTTCTTTTGTAAACATCTGTTGCAGTCTAGCAGGATTATTAGAGCTGCCAACATGAGGTGATGGGATAAAATTATAACCACCTGAAGTTGACTGCTGCTTATCATCTGGAAGCATTTCAAAATTTCCATTATCAACTCCAACCCCCCTAGCAGAAGTCCTTTCTTGCTCGTGCCAGAAATCATTATCAGCTTCTGCTAAGCTTGTTTCAACAGAATTGAAATTTTCATTACCAGTTTCAATTAAATCTTCCGGATTTGATGTCAATCCCAAGCCAGGGAAGTATGGAGTCAATGGTGAATGAACTAAACCTTGGGGAAATTGCATATTAGTACCCCAAGGAGCCTCAATCAAGGAGATGTTACCCATGTTTCTCTGAGCATATCCCATTGATGTGAGAATGGAAGGAGAAAAGGGAAGTGGTAGGTGACCCGTAGCTAAATTCAATGGATGAGCATGACCACTGAAACCTTGAGCTGCGGGAGATGTCATCATGTTTAAAAGGTCCTGCTCTTCCTGATGCATCATATGCGTTCCACTGACTCCAGCAACAGATGCAAACTCTTCACCCATGACACGAGAGCCTGATTCATCATCATAACTATTTGAACCATTGTTTGAATCAGCAGCACTATCAAGAACTTGACGAGATAAGATTTGACTAGAAGATGAATTGTCAATTCTAACGCCATAACTAGCAGGCATGTCAGAATCAAGATGCTTCCTATGACTATTCTCCAACTTTGCAGAGGAATTTGCGCCTTTCCCACTTTCTGGGCCTCTTGGATGCCTTCCTTGGGAAGGAACTTCACCATATGAGTCCGTCAACTCAGGACTAGAACATGTTCTCGCAAATAATAACCTTCCCGGAACATCACTGAACGGATTATTCGGTTTTACATTTCTCTGACCCTTATCAACACGAGCACCTTGATTACAATTAGCTTCCCTTTTGACCTGATCGGGATTCTTTGCAATATCTTGGTTGCCATAAGAAAGTGATACTGTAGAAACATCACTATTCTTAGATGAGTTTTCGGAGGACAAAATACTATGGTGAGATAGATCACTTCGAGAAGTATGTACCCCTTTCACTTCATTACAATGAGTTTTTTGGCTATTATTCTGGAGATTCTCAGACCCCTGTAATTGGTTATGATTAGATAACCTCAAACACCATAAGTCATTGCTTGGAGCATCAGGTCGCTGCCCACTTCCATGTCTTTTCCAAGTGTTCCTAAAGAACTGATTGACTTCCAAAAACAATTCCTCCTTTGGGCAATCAAGTAATCTAGCCAGCCTTTTGGCCCCAAATGCAAAGGCACTGCGTATCCTAAAGAAATTTCCTGGTTCAAGCATATCACAATGCAATTATTATTAGCCACAACCAAATTAGACACATGGTTTAGCTTAACCAATAGCCTACTAATATGAATACAAGAATGATTCCAGCTATATATATCTAAATAATCCACAGCATGCATAAATTTTCCATAGTTTTTAACATTCATTCTAACGATATAAATAAATATATTGAAGGTTCAAATTTAGAAAAAAAATCTCAAATGGGTACCTAAATAAATGAGAAACATCCATGTTAGTTCAAAAATGGTAACAATAGCTCCAAAGCATTGTTATCAGTATCGCAAGAGCCATGATATAAATAATCTGATTTGATATTCTTCATTGCAGCAATATGAATTGGTTTTGGTGCTGAATCACAATGGGAATCATTCAGATCACATGAATTGATTGAATTCCAAGAAATTTACTGAATTGCACAATTTTGGTTGAATAGGATCACCCGAGATTGGGTCATCTTATGCACAACCTGGTCCCAATAAGAAAACTTTCTTAAAAGAATTGCGTGAACAGCTGATCATCCCCCACCAATGACACCCAAACACAAATACTTTAGAAAAAGAAACCTTATTCTCATTTTCTCCACTCTCTGCCTCTCCCCCACACTTCAAATGCTTCATATATTCTGTGTTCCCAACCACTTTATTGCTTCTTGCATTCATTATTCAAGATCCTGCTGGTGTGGTGGTGTCCTACCTCTTATTATGAACTATTATTGCAGCTTTACTGCTGCACATGTGCTGAAAGGGCATACACAGCAGAGAGCACACGTAACAGTGTGCATCTCTTATTATGATTTTGAAGTTTATTTTTACTGTTGTGTCTCTTTATGGTTTATTTTGAAGTTTATATTTCACTTTATTTGCTATATAATGAGTCATTTGACTTTAAAATGCCAATAAAGATAATCTTTTGATTTGTGATTAGAATTACAAATTTGACAACTGCACTCGGATGTATCTTTAATTATTTCTTCCAACCTTATGAAGTTTATCAAATACATATGCCAAACTTTTCACATGAAAAAACCAGAAACAGAATTAGGTCTGCTCAAAAACCAACTAATTCTAAAATATAAACTGAGAAAAGAGTTACCCATGCAAAAAAATGAACTATGTCCAAAATTTGAGTCTAACGAACCTTTGCTCACACTACGCCCAAGGTTATTGTTGACCCGCAGAGGATCAATAACATTGAAATGCTTGGAAACAAATGGTTGCCCCTGATTTTCTGGGCCACCAGGGAAAACAGCATAAACAGAGCTGCAGGCATCAAGAAATAACTTGCTGAGCAGTAAATCTCCACCATCTTTCCGAGGACATTCAGCTGTGGAAAATGTTGATGGAGAGAAGGAGGAAAGCAATAAGCAAAATGGAGCTATAGCATTACTAAAAACACAGATGTTCAATCAGATTGTAACTACCTGTTACGTCTGGGAGAGAACTAATGGGTACTGGACCCCATAGGCTTACACAAAAATTATCCCAATCAAACTTACTAAAAAACTCCAGAAATCTATACAATACCTACGAAAGCAAAGAAGACACTAAGTCATTTTGATCACCAGAAAACACATACAAAATAACACCATTTAAAGATTGCTACCTCAAGTGGTCCAGCAAAGGAATTGTTGAAAACATGAAATATGTAAAGAACCAAGGTTTCTAATGCATAAGTTGAGATAAGTCCATGGTGGGCACCAAGTATACGACTCTCATAATAACACCAAGCTTTTATAAGTATAATGCTACGCTTGAATAAGTGGTTTTGATTAATCAAATTATCAACCTACAGCAGAAAAAAAGAATTCTTGTAAATGGAAGAAAGTTTAGTATCAAGGTCAAAATCCCAAAGAGGAAGTTACAATGAGGCTTGGCTTCTAGGACAGTACAATCCATCATATTACCTCCTCAAGAAAACAAAGGGTACACAATCCTCCAAGCTGATTAAATGAAATGTCTACCACAATATTCTCAACAAGACACTTTATAATCTTCACCTGCAAAAATGAAGAAAAACAATGCAGAATATGAATTCTATATCCAGAAGATGGACAAGACCAACATAAAAACAAAATGTCTAATACTAGCTTAAATTAAGCCAGGAAGATGACAAGAATTATAAAACAAATAGCTTATACCTTAACATTTTGAGTTTTAATAATTAACAATATATGATGATGTCATTTTGACCAAAACTTGGAAAGTTAAAACTAATTTACTAATTATTAATAAAAAAAAATGGGGTTTTCAGGCAAACAGTAGTTTATCTATTGAATTTATACAACTTGATAATGGTTAACATTCGCTCCCCTATGTCACACAACAAATGGTTAACATTCACTCCCCTCTGTCTAATAACAAACCAGCATTTTTCATCAGAGTAACAACATATAATACAAAATTGAATTTCACGATTATTATTGTACCACTTAATATGCACGACCAATGTTAATGACCTCATTTCCATAATCAGGTTCAATGACCTTAAGCTTCCGCAACAATCTATCTACAGAATTGCTTAAAGCGCCATCACTTTTGTAGTAACATCCCAAATCTTCTATTTCACCTATGATTAATTAAGACAGCAAGCACAAAGATAAACACTTCTAAAGATGCTGCATTGTAAGAGAACCTACTTCAGCCTGGATGTACTGAACCTCTTTGACATGAAACTCTGCATTTTCATCCTTTTCCTCAATCTGGAGCATGTCGCGAACCTGATGTGCCCACGCATCCTTCAGATTTTGATTCTTACTGAATGCAGTCAGGTCAATATCTCCATCAGGCAAATAAGTTTTGAGGGGTACTGACCCAAAGGTGAACACCTGTAATCATGAAAATTATGCTTGATCCTAGCAATCTTCAACATTTCAAAAAAATCATATAATGATGCATAAAAAATAGTGCCCGATTTAATAATCAAAAGTTCTTGACCAAAGAATCGTCTACAATCTCAGAATAGTTACAGAACATATTCATTTCTGCACATAAGACCGACCTGGCAAGGGAAGCACTTCATGATCAGCCGCTGCACGTAGTCTGCAACGGCATGGCGGCGCTCCTCAGAGGGTGAATTAGGCTGAATGCAGGCAATTAACTCTGCAGTCCTTTCTTCAGCCTTTAACCATCGCTCCATATCAAGCACTCGCATCACCGATGCGGCTTCATCGGGCAACAAGCCATTTGGCAATATCCCACTCTGTGGCTGTGCCCACCCCTCATGCTCTCCCATGCAAGCCTAAGCTTTTCCTTTTGAACTCCTAGAAAACCTAACAACCCAAGTCAACACACTATCCCCACAACTAATGGAGCCGATAAATGCAACACATGAAAGCCTTCTGATCCTGTCAGAGGCAAATTTTGCAAGTGCTGAACAAACAACACAAATATAGGATTTTTAATTCCTCTAAAGCTAAAAATAAATGGCAAGAGCAGTGAAGTACCATTTAACCAATTCTGGGTATTTTCCTAAAATAACACAAACACACAGAACCTTAAACAATTTCACAGTGCACAGCTAATATCAACTGAATCCAAACAAGTGCAATAGCCGTATATCAATAAATACGAGAACAGAGTTAATGAATCAAAAATGAAGGAACCCGATTAATAATAAGGAACTGAAAATGTTAAGGGTTTTATTTTTTAACAATAGTATACTAGTAGTGATGATTAAAACCCTAATGGAAAGTGGTGAATCACATTCCCAGAAGAGTTGGAGCGCGGGCGTACCAACGGCGATGGGAGGAGCGTAGAGGGCAAAAATGGAAATGCGGGAAACAGATGCTGGGTATCAAACCCAATGACAAAGGACAGTTGGGCGCCGATCAAAAACAGAGCTTGGGAGAGAGAAAAGAGAAGGGTGGTTAGGGATTGATGGGGGGAGTAAAATGCAGATTAATGAGCGTTGAAGTTTAGCGTGTTTTGCTGCTTTAAGGTTTTTGAAATGGCAGGGAGAGGATGATAAAATCTCCGAGATGGAGAGAAGAAGGAGAAGAATATGATGAAGAAGAAGAAACAGGCAGAGAGAGAGAGAGAGAGAGAGAGAGAGAGAGAGAGAGATACAAGGAACAGGAAGAGGAAAATTGAAAAATATTAAAAAAAGAAATAAAATAATAATAATATTTCATTTTAAATGGGCCTATTTTAGTAATAGGTCCGTAGAGTGCTTTTCTTGTTGAAAGAGATGGGCGAACATTTGAAACTCGAAAGTCCAGCCCACTAGAGGTGCCAATCCATGGTGAGCTCTAACTTGGCAAATTACGAGTATATTTGGTAATATAAGTTATTTAGAAGTTTATAATTTATTTTGGGATAAAATTAAAATTAGAAATTTATTTAAAATTTTTACATCTAAAATATATAAATACATTAAATACATACTTCTTATAAGCCTTAAATTTTAAGTTTTTAGCTAGTTTTATGCACAAAACTTGTATGACAATACATTTTTTGTTGTTGTTTATTCCTCTGTATCCTTCCTACCACAACATAAGAACCCTAATTATTTGTGTGTGGGTGTGTGTTTTGGCATCCTTTTGATGTTCAGGTCCTCAATTTACTTACTTTATGAGTTCAGAGATGTTCTACCACAAAGAATATTAATTATTTTCTCTCTATTTAATTAGGTCTAACTTTATGTTTTTTCCCTTTTTATTCATTATTTTACAGCATCACGCAATGAATCAACAATCTAATGCATGGCTGGTGTTTTTAAAGTTGCTCATGACATACGCTGAGGACAAAAGTAATTGTTGTTGTTATTATTATAAATTATCTGATATATTCCTCCATTCAAATATTTTATGATTCTCAAAAGCAGTAACAGGAAATTACTAGATTGATTCATGGAATCAACGTTACAGGAAAGTCTATACAGACAGGCATTCACAATTTAAATAGATTTTTCCGTTTTCATAAAAAAATGATTATCTTTTTCTTTTAAGGAGGGTAATTTGCCTTCATGCTTTGTTATGATGAAATGGTAACTATGTAAAAAAGAAAACAATGCAAAAGAAATAAATGTCAAATAAGATGAAAAAGATTTATTGTTTTAATAAATAGAATTAGGAAGAAAAATGTGAAAGATTTTACTTTGTTTATTTGGATGGATAAAAAAATGAAAAAAAATAGATTATTTGTATTTTTTATAATAATAATATTTTCTAAAAATGCTTATATTTTTTTTAATATATCATTTTAAAAATGTTTTCAGTAATTTTTATAATGTTTTCATTTTAGAAATATTTTTTGAAATGTTATCTCTTTAATTTTGTTCTATTTAATATAATTTATAATAATCAAATATTTTTATTTATAAATTTAAATATCATTATATAATATATCTTTAATTTTCATTCAAAAAACATTTCAATTTACTAATATTTATGCAGCGTACAAAAAGTACTAGTTAATATAAACAAAAGAGAAATATGAATTAAAAAATAAATAATATAACGAAAGGAGATAAAAGAAAAATTAGTGCATCAAATATTATATAAATACGTTCTCTTTGTAGAAAGTTTGCATTCACTGTACAGAGCACGTTATGTACAACGGTTTTCATGTCATCGAATGTTCTAATGCTTGTCGGTGCCACGCATAAAAATTAGTAGAGAAATTTTATTCTATTTTCAATTGGATTTATTGACATTTTATGCACAATGTTTGTCAAATTATGAAGTGAAGGAACCATACTGCGCTAGTTAGATATTTAGAAATGTACATAAAATATAATGATGTAGTGTGCTAGACCCCTGTGATTATCTCCTTAGTGATCAAGGTGCATCTCTCCAAGTTCTGTTCATGGGTCCACGAGTGTGGAGATGGTGAAGTCAATAGTGGCCACAATTGATTAATCCTTTGCTTCCTCACTCTGCGAACAAGAATCTTTGAATGTTGCCTCAAGACTCCATTGATAGCTTTAAGGTAGTTGCTGGAATCATGATCTCTTAGGATTGTGCCCTCTGAACCATATGCTGTTGGATCACTTAGTGTTTCAATAGGGTGAGGTTGATTCAAGAAGGTTTTAAGAACACTTGGAGAGTATCCACATTTTGTATTGTTCAAGGCATAGAAGGCACTTCCTGCGGGGAGTAAAGGGTGTGGAGGAGATGTCTTCTCATCCGGTTGGAGAATGAATATTTTACCCAGTGGTGAGTACAACAGCTTCTGAAAAATCCAAAGAAAAAGAATGGTCATGAAATTTGACATTTGCTATGAGTTTATGATTTTTATTCCACAAGCCTAAGTTTCAATTAAGTACTATCCAAAGGCCATGCAAAAGCAAAATAAATATGAACAAATTTTTTCATGTGTGCAATATTACTTAAATGATGTGTATAGATTTAAAATTTGTACGAATATTATACAAGAACAAGTAGAGAACAATGATGCTTACATTTTTTATGAGGCAAGGATGTGAGCGAAAGGAGCTATTTAAGCGCTTAAGAACTAGAGCTACATGATTGGGGTAATTGCAGGAGAAGGCCCTGGGAACAATATCTCTATGCATCATAACACAGTGGATGTGGCTCTCATCCAGGCCAAGCTCATCGATTATTTTTTGGCCTCCACAGAACACAAATGGTGAGCCAAAACTCACTACTGGTCTAAGAGTGGAGGGGCTAACAACCTTGTTAGTCAACAACATTAAATGAACCAAAAGAGAGAGACTGCCCCCAAGGGAGTGCCCAGTGAATTGAAGCTTTGCTTTATCCCCATGTCTTTTCAAATGATCCATTATTTCTGGCATGAATTGCTTATATACTCCTTTTGCAGCTTCATAAATTCCTCTGTGAACTAATACATCTGTGTCCTGGAATAGATAGGTTATAAGTTCTTTGGAGTTTTTTTCACAAAATCAACATTTAGCAGCAGTAACTACACAAGGAATGAATGTTTCTCCAAAAATTGAGGATTATTCTTACCTCAAATTTGGTGGGCTCAAAGAAGAGGTTTGCTTGCCAAGATGCCAGGGAGTCTGATCCCTGCAACATGGAACAAAATTGAATGTGTCAAACTTCAACAATGTATAGCCTGATTGTACAGCTAAGTATGATGAAACTGAAGAATAATAAAGGAAGAGGCACACTCTCTTGAATACACTTCATATAATTGGTCAGTTTTTTAAGGGGCCAGAACAATTTTTAAAAAGTTTTTAAAAGATAAACTAATTATATGAAGTGCACCTAAGAATGTGTTCAAAAGAGCGTGTTCCTATCATTTTTCAATTAAGGAATTACCTGAATTACAAAGCAGCGTGTGTAATTGCGGGGATCATCACAAACAAACCATTCACAAGGTGAGGAATGAAGTGATTGGAGGTCCTTTGCTGCTTCCTGCTTTTCCTTCTCCCCAGCTGCAACCACTGCAGTCATTGTTGATGCTGCCACATAAGCTGCAACCTCTGATTTATAAACCCGTGAAGTGCCTTCTGCTTCTTCTCCTGGTGATTCTCCCCTTTCATTCCAATCATCATTATCACTTTGTTGTGACTTAGCAGCAGCAAGGGACAATAGATCCTTAGCTCGTAATTGGACATAAGAGGCAGCTGAGGCAGCAATATCATAAGCTAGTCGAATTTGATGCTTTTGTTCAATTTCTTTGCCTTTCTTTGGGACATCTTGAGAGTTTACTGAGTCATCTATAGGAATGCGGATCGAGTCCTGATCAAGTTTCAGTTTTAACTTAGTCACTTCAGCTTTCTTCTCTAATGAAGATGTCACAAATTGAAGGTTGTAGTATCTCCTCAAGTCCTTAGCCTGCAAGTTGATTAGCAAGAGTTATTTGTTAATATTTTTTTTTAATCCATACATGGAAAAAAGAAAATGAGAAACATATGTGAACTCTAGATGAATTATCATATCATTGATGTTTACCTTAATTTGGGGTATTACATAAGCCATGTTGCACAAGAAAGCTAGCTGAGAGTATAGTTTAGTATCTGACCATGGCACTTGAACCAAAAAGTTTGAGAATGAGTCACGATCATATGTCACTTCTTGCCCTTCTTCTTTTTCTTCTTGTTCACACGCAACACAAACATTGTCATCTCCATTACAATCACATTCATCATCATACATGTTGTTATTGTATATCACATCAGGATCCATGCTTTCTTTTGGTAGTCTACTTCTCCAATGTTTCTTAATTTCCATAAGCCTCTCTACCCAGTTGGCTCTATTTACTCTCTCTTCTTTACTACTTTCCACCATGCTTTCCTCAATATTTATGTTCTTCTCCTCCATATTAATGTCCTTGCTTGTTTCTGGGTCAAACAATAAGGAACGCAGGGAACTTGGAAGAATGGAACCTGAAAATTGAAACGGGGGAATTCCAATTGATTGGTTGCTCTTAACTTTTGGTGGCACTGAAGTGGCTTGTAGACGATTGATGGAACAACATAAGTGGTTGTCTGAATAAGACCTTCGGATAATCGAACGTGTGCACAGGTCTTTGCTAGAGTGTGAGCGGCGAAGACTATTATGTTCTTTTATAATGTCCATGGTGGCAGAAGTTGCTGCTGGAGAGGTAGGCATGGCAACTGCAGTGTAAGCCATGCTTATAATTTTTATGTTAATCAGCTAGATCCTTCACTGTACTTGATCTGTGCAATAAGTTTTGGTTATTGAAACAACTGCAACATATGAATATGGGTTTTATAAGAAAACTGACAAGAACTATGTTTCTTGTTATAAACGAGGAGCTTTCGAAAGATGCTGAAACTTAAAAACTTCTCATAGTTAAATTAGTTTACCTATCAATGAACGCAACTCCTACATCAAAGGTATAGACGAAAACATCATCAATTCATGCGTGTCAAGACCTAAGTCCAGACATTGTTAAGAACGACACTGTTTATTGCAAAATATTGACGATTTAAACCATCGCATCAGACATTCACATGCCCCAGATGAATATTAGGAAAAGACATTATATAATTCTTAATAAAAACGTTTGAGTTTCATTGTTTGAACATTAAAAAATTGACAATGATTATGACATTATATATATTCCCACTTTGATCTCATGAAACATTTTCCAAAGACATTTACAAGCAAGCTAGTTAACGTCATATGTGTACATGGAGACAAAATACGTTTATCAAGTATCAGGATTCAGGAAAGATAAACGTTATAAGCAACAAGGATAAAAAGAAAAGCAAAATCAATTTTAATTTATCATTTGAAAATAAAAACAAAAAGATCCTTTTTTAATTTATGGAGTTCACCAGTGTACTTATTTTGAAAAAATTGATTACTATATTACTCTTGCTGAAATTTCGGACTATATGTTAAAAGCTATAAATTTGAGTAATACAAATTATATACCTATGTTACTCAGCCTGCAAATCTTATTAACTACTCTGTAATTTCAAAAAACAATACGATACTGTTTTTTTTTTTTTTAAATACTCGAAATACCCAACTAAATTCCTTAATTTAGTTAGTAAAGAAAGGTCACATCTAAAATCGGACATTAATTTTCTAGGAATTTTGAATTGTCACGTATTTATGAGATCAAGCTTTCAACCGACATGGTAGGAAGGAGAGTTAAAAAGAAAAAGACTTCCTTCCAACTTTAAAGACACTATTAATTAGTTAGTATAATATACCAAACACCATTCCCTCTCCCGAAAAAATAAAATAAAATAATGCACCATGCAAGGTAAAGTGCCTCGTAATTTCCAACGTAATATTCCTCTCATATTTTGCTAGTTATAACTAGGTTGAGCACCCTTTGCATGGTAAAGTGCCTCGGAATTGCCAAGGTAATATTACTAGAATATGTTGCTAATTAAATTTAAAATTATTTTCAGAATAAATTAATATTTGTCATAGCCATTTTTCACGATCTTGGCACATGCGTGTCAGTTTAGGAAAACAAATTTATACCAGAGAGGAAATATTTTCAGGTGTTTTTTATATTTAAAATATATTGTTAGGACGTGTATATATATAAAATATATATATATATATATATATATAACACTAAATTTTACAAGTTCAAATAACGAAATTTTGTGTACTATTGTAAGTGCCTAAGTATGCCAATCTAAATGCATGCGCGTGTGAGCCCGTCTTTGTTCATACCTATTTATTTGTGAAGACTTCAAAAATCAATTCATGGATAAAGAATTTATAGTATATGAAAAAATAATAATCATAAATAATTTTAAGCAAATATTTTACAAAACGTTATTTTTCAGACGAGGAAAGCGAAATTGCAAAATGAAAAATAGTTTCATGAGTAGTGTTTATTACAAAAAAAAAATCACCAAAAAAGAATAACAACGATGACTAAAAGCCAAGGAAAATGAGGAATCAAAACCAGCCTTCGTATTCATGTGCAACCATGAGATGAATGAAACGCATCAAACAAAAAATCTCAAGTTTAACAAAAAGAAAAGAAAAAGGTATAATAAAACCATAAAGCTTGAGAGATCAAAGGACCAAAAGTGTGTGGAAAGTGAGAGTTGATATACTAATATAACAGATATGATAATTTGAGCAACCCGAATCAATGTTTGACAATTGTTGAACGATTAGCCAATTGAAGAGCTAAACTAATTAAAAACATAAGATGAAGCAAAGCTAAAAAATAAAGAATATGAAAATGCATGCATATATATACCTTAAGAAGCAACGAATGTAGAGAACAAAAGCAGTATTGAGAAGAAGATGACAATGGTGGCTATGGCAGCAGCTAGGTGGACAAGACAGGTACTGGTATCCGCCAATAGTGTGTTCATGGAAGAATCTTGCATTTTATATTATTCTAAAAAGAGGTTCTCTCTCTCTTTTTTATAATACAACAATAACAATTAATTGGTTCTCAGAGACTGGGAAGCAACACGGTGGTGAATAATTAAACAAAATAGTCTAATTTAAAGTGACCAGGTGATTCCTCTCTGTCTCTGGTCCCTCTGTGTTTATGTTTTATACAGAACTGAACTGTGTACAAAACTAGGAAAGAGAACCTGATCGAAGAATTACAAACTACAAGGAAACGGTCATGGCAGAATCAGCTCACATATGGTCCCAAAATTTCATACTAAAGGCTATTTTTATAGACCAAAATGCCCTTCTCTTTTTCCTTGTAATTTCTTCTTATGTCTACATACTTGTTTGTTTTTGTTAAATCTCTATTTTTCTTCATTGTTGTACGGAGATATAAGTTTCCCTGATGCCTCTTTGTTGTATACACTGTTTGAGTAATTCAAGAGTAAAAAATTCATTAATAAATGATAAATTTAGTGATTAGTTTTAATCAAATCATTAAATTCTTTAATTTGTATTATATTATTGATTCTTTCTTTGAATAGATAAATAAAATAACGATGTATGCTTGTTATCTTTAAGATGATGTTATTAAAAATTTAAATTATTCATCTAACAATACTAATAATGATTGATTTGTTGGGTGAAATTTATGGGATAATTTTTTATTGTTTTTATTTGATGAATTTTTTTAAAATAAAAATAATTGAAAAAAAAAACAGATTGTAATATATTGATACGTTTGAAAATTATTAATCGTTATAGTTTATTAAACTTTCAGCGATAAATGATTTGTTTCTCATTTTTAAAGATTCATAAAAAAATAACAAAAAAATATTATTAAATGTTCGGTTTGATTTTGTTTTTGTTTCTAAAGGAATGACAGAAATGTTTATCTTTATTTTGTTTCATTTTCAAGAAAAACACTAAAAATTAAAACAAAAACAAAATTTTAAAAATATTGTTGAAAAATAAATTTAAAAGTACATTTTTTTAATTATAATTCACATATCTAAATTGATAAACTAAACAAATTTTATCATTTTTAAAAATCAATCTTTAAAATTATAAATAACATCATTAACATCAATTAAAAACCAAACAATTCAAATGAATCAAGCAATGACAGTCTCACCGAAATTGTGTCGGGTCCAAATAAAAAAAGTTAACTTTTACATTAAATAATTATGTTTAAAAAGATAATAAAATAATGAATATATTTTTAATGTACACAAAAAATAATTTATATTTTCTAAACTAAAAATAAATAGACATATGAGCACATAAAATAGTATGAGG
Organism: Abrus precatorius; assembly: GCF_003935025.1. Taxonomy (NCBI): domain Eukaryota; kingdom Viridiplantae; phylum Streptophyta; class Magnoliopsida; order Fabales; family Fabaceae; genus Abrus; species Abrus precatorius. The sequence continues at coordinate 7,418,676 of NW_020874373.1, read as the reverse complement.
TGGACTTCACAAAACGAGAGCCATGAAAACACAAAAAAGTAGGAAGGTAAAATGTCAAAGTTCATCCATAAATATGAACCCATATTTCCGTGTGGGTCTAAGCAAAAACATAAATGCCACATTTGTTAGGAACTTAAGCAGGGGCATTTTCATCATATAATACCAGTGGGGTAACACATTCGTGACACGTGTAAAAACTATAAACAATTTCAGAATAAAAACAAAAACAAAAGGATTGAAAAGCAGTGCCTTGGCAGTGTCATTAGTGCGACGGCCAAATGTGCGGTTGCATGAAGCAGGGAGCGTCAGTTGCTGCCACATTTCTCCACACCGGTGACGGCGGCCGTCACCTCCTATTTCGCACCATTTCTCTCCACGTGTCATTCACCTAATCCTTCCCTTTCAAAAATCTTCAATACTTTTTTTTTTATTAAAAAGATAATTTTTGAGTTGATGCTACTATTATGTCGAAGATACTTTTGGCATTCAAATTCAATTGCTCCGCCACTTTTTATTTTAATTTTTTTGTGGCGCTGGGGTGCGGTTTCTTGTGGTGGCATGCACCGGTCTGGAATTTGGGCATGTTAATATATACATTTATCATCAATAAACTGAAGCTTAACTTTTTAGAATAAAATAAAAATTTATGGACCTTGTTACCAACAAAATGAATTATGACCCAATTTGTATGAAATTATTGCTTTTCCAGAGTATAAGTAAACATTCTTTTTACTAGAAAAACTCAGTAATCATAAATTTCTACTCGTGTGAATGGGGACAATGACAATTATCGGCTCAAAGAATTAAGCAAAACTAATAAACTGACTCGCGCACGGATAAATTATTATGTTATAATATAATATTATAATTATAAATTAAAAAATAATTATATAAAATAATTATAATAATATTTAAATTATTTTAAATTTTACAAATAATTAGTATATATTAATAATATTATTAATAAATTTATTTTATATATTGTATTAAGATTTATAATATACTTTTAAATATTTGTAAATTAACTTTAAAAGTAAAAGAATTAAATTCAAATATGAATTTAATTTATAATATTATAAATTTAATTCTATAAAATTTAAAAATACTCTTATAATTAATTTGTAATAATTTAACATGTATATATACATAACATAAGAATCCATAATAAAAAAATAAATTTTAATATATTTAAAATTTTTTAAGACAAAAATTATCTTATAACACACAATTTAAGAAAAAAATATTAATTTTTTTTTATGAAATAAGCTTATTTTGTGTTTTTAAAATTACTGTCATGTATCATATTTAATTTCTTATTATTAAATTATATATTTATTATTTAAATATAAAATTAATTATTTTTAATATAACAGAAAGATAAAAAAAATATTAAAATAAAATTTTGATTATTTTTTAAAATAAATTATCTATAAAAAATAAATATAAATGTTAAAAATAATTTGTATGTGACTTTAAACATTATAAATGCTATTAATAATAATTTAATAATAAATTAGTAAATATATTTATATGTTACATAAATTTATTTATATTGTATTTAGTATATATTAATATTAATATTATAATTATAATTTAAATATAAAAATATATAATAATAAAATTATATTATATTAAATAATATCAAATATAAATAGTTTAAAAAATAAAATAAATAAATTTTGATATGCAAATTTTTATACACTTTATATATTTTAAAATTTTAATTAAGATTTAAATAGAAAGTAAAAGAGAATAATAATTTTATTAAATACAAAAATGAATCCTTGTATCAATTAAAATTACACATGTTGATATAATATAAAATTTATGAGTCACATATAAAATATAGACAAATATTATGATAAGAACTTTATAAAATGTTTATAATAATATTTAAACTGATTGAAAGTTTAAAATTAATTAAAATATGTTATAATCTTCAAAATGTTAGCATTTTAAGTTGACAAAGTGTTCTTTGAATTTCTTTCTACTTCATCATCGTTTCACTAATATGCAAGATTTAATTATTTTTTTAAAATCAAAATTTGACACCTTTATTTTAATCATTAATAATTTTAAAAATATACTTTAATGCCATGCAATGACTTGAACTGGTTAATTAGATAAACACTATCAGCAAGACTTTTAATATTGTATGAAACTTAATTGACATCTAAATTTATTTGAGTAATTTCAACTTTGAATAAAAAGAACTTGAATAACATTGTATCAATCTCAAGAAAAAATTCATTACTCACATTTGCCTATAAGTGTAAGAAACTATTTTAAAAATATTATAGATTAAAGCAAATATAAAAGATTAAATAAAATCAATATCAACCTCAGTCATCTTTATTTTCACTTCATTATTTCAATATAAAACATATATAATTTGTCTCAATTATTTCATGTATGGTCATGCTTTGAGCTTGGAGCAAATTATCTTTCATTCAAACAGAAAAGTACTCAGACATTTGACTTAATACTTGACATATACCTACATTATTCATATTCATCCTATACCACAAATTGGATAGCTTATAAAGTTAACAAAAATAGAAAACATCATACAAAACATAATGATGTCTCTATAAATAAAAAATAATTAAAATATTTACTTATTCTTGTAATCAATAGTTTCTTTTATGTTATGATTTATATACAACTTTGTTTCATTATAAGCATTTGATATGCCTAAAGTTCCTAAAATAATTATGAAATATAATTTGTTGATAATAATAACAATCACACAATTAAAAAGAGTTCAATATAGATAAAGAATCATATCATCAAATGTTTTCATTTTACATAATTGAATAATCACAATAGGTAAATCATTAGAATTTTTATTCTTTAGAAAATCAATCATTTGATAAGCAAACTCCTCCCATAAAATGCAAACAATTCTTTGATTCCTACGAAACAAATTCAATATAATATAACCTTAATTAGTATAAAGTAATGAAAGATAAAAAATATTAAAAAAATATTTAGCCATTAAAATATGTTATAAAATAATACTCACTCCAAGTCTTTGAGAATCAAATCAATATATTTGGTCTTCTTTCTATTTTTTTTATGCCTTTGAGATTATCTTTCTCAACCACATGACCAATGACATCTAATTGACCATGTGTCAAACATTATTTTAAAATAATAAAGTAGCATACATGGATAAATATGAAAGCGATTAAAATTAAAAAAAATAAAACTCACCAATTAGATATACTTCATCTAACCCACTTAAATTTTTTAAGAATAGAACAAAATCAAAACAATTAAAAGAAATGTTGTCACATTTGACTTATGAAACTCTGGTGGTTGCCATCAAATATAATTTTCATTTGTGTTTAGTGGTTCACATCTTCTTTTCAAAGGTAATTATCATAAAATTTTTCATGATATACACATTGACTTCATACAGTAATTTTTTATAACGTGATATAATATTATAATATCATTCATAATAGTACAATGAATTTTTGAATTATGAAATAATGAGAGAATATGAAAGAATTAAATAAGAAGAAAATTTTATGCAATTCGAGACCTTTTTATTGACTAAAATCATGCCTATGCTATATTGACTTAAGTTTTATTTCGAAACTCATGAGAAAATTACAAATGAATGATCAGAATCATTATCTTTCAATTCACCTTCTCATGTTATATTTCAAAAAGCATTGAAATAGTAGACACTATTTTGAAAGAATTTTAATTCAAAATTTTATTTCGAACAAATAACCTATACTTTTCCTTATATATACCAAATAAAATATAATTTCTTTCTCATTTGAAGATATTTTTTTACTTATTTTTTATTTTTATTTTTATAATAAACTTAATTTAAAGTTTAAGAGTTTTCTTTAATTTTATCAGTTATTAGTTTCTATTTTTCAATGATAACATTTAAAATAAACATTAATATTAAGGTTCAAATCTGCCGTAAATGATGTATCTTTTGAATATATCAAATCTGCTAATTAGAAATAAATGCATTTAACAGATTTGAATTAAATTATTCAATATAGCCTTAAATAGTAATTATTAATTATTATGTTAAAGAGTGAAGGTAAATTCCCTTTCAAAACTCATTGTAAATTTTCCTCCAAAACTCATATATTTTTATATATATTTAACTAATTTAAATTAAGTTATTCAAGATGGCCTTAAATAGTAATTATTAATTATTATGTTAAAGAGTGAAGGTAAATTCCCTTCTACAACTCATCTACTTTTATATATATAAAGATAAAGATATAAAGATAAATATATGATTTTATGGCTGGAATTGATCTATTGAGGGGATAGGACATAGTTAAAGGCTTAAAATATTATAATTTAGAACTATTTTTAATTTCTTAAGTTTTTTTCAATTAAGTACATTTATATTTAAATTTTTTAATAAATTTTTAGAAGCTCTAGTCCTAGCAATAAATTATTGAAAAATAACTTAAAAATAAATTAATCCAAATATAAAATACCTATCCATTCTAATTTTCTCAGCGCTTTCAAAAAGAACCTTCTCAGTAATATTTTTTTTATTTTAGATTTTTTTATTAAAGAAAATAAATTTAATCATGGCATACATTCATGGGCCATAAGAATAAGAACACACTAGATATTGAACAACGTAATATTTCAAAACTAACAAAATGACGCAACTGCCAACTGATACCTAAATATACTTTTTACAATAACAACTTAAATATTAACCTATCTCAAGTATGGAATCATTGGATTTATCCGCAAAAGAAATAAATTATATAATAAAACTAGCAACAACAAAAAAATTAAACACAAAAGTCATATAAGTTTTTAAAACAGTTATATGAGTTATTTAAATAAATGTGTGATTTAAATAACTTTTAATTATAATTATTATACAATTAAGATTTCTTTTGGAGGAGAATAAAATAGGAAAAACACACCAGTAAAACAGTAAAATTGGAGTTAGGTTAATAATTAAAGCTGTCAAATAGCCCATTTGACCCAGCCATAGCTCTAAACTATGTAGGTTAGAACTAAAATGTCTTACAGACTAAAAAGTTCATTAATTTATAATTGTAACAATTTTTTATATAATTTTATAAATAAATTTAAAAATATTATTTGAGTATTAACTATAAATTTTTTCATGTTATAAAATTTTTATATTATTTTTATTTTTATTTAATTTTATAAATTTATTATATATATATATATATATTAGAATCATATTTTATTTATATAAAAAAATTATATTCAATAAATAAAATCACAGTAAACACATAAAATTGACAACAAAAAATAAAATTGACAAAAATTATTAAATCTAGTGAATGAAAGTTAATATATTAAAAAAAATAAAGAAATATTTTCACTGTAAAAATTGTAGACATGAAATATTTTATATTATAAATTTATGAATGCAGAAAAGTAATATGTGAACATTGTAAAAATTAATGAATATTTATAAATTTAACTTTTAACTCATTTTATTTAATAAAATTTATATTTAAATTAAAATAATTTGTATTTCTAAATTTGTATCTTAGTAGAAAATTTGTGATAAAACTTAATATAAAATTTAAATTAAATGCAATATATATATATATATAATATTTAATATTATTTTATACATTAATTTATTATTTTAAACTTATAAATATACGTAAAATTAATTACACCATAATATTAATATAATATAAAAAAATAGTATATATACAATAAATTAAAATACATACTTATATATCACATATAAATTGACAAATTAATTACTAATTTAATTTTTTATTTATATCTTGATTTATGTAAATATTTACTGATTATTTATCTTCAAGTGTATATTAACAACTATATTTTTTAACAATAAATTTTATTATCTATACCTGTATATCTATATAAAATTTATTAAAATTAATTATTTAAGATTTTACATATTTATATTTTTATTAAAAATAATCATACCATGTATAAACCTAAGTTATAATGAATCTATAATTATTAAAAGTTATTAAAAATATTTAAACATAGTATAATTGATTAAATTTATTAAAATAATTATTAAATAGTATTTTATAAAATATTATTTTATTATTTAATTATTATTTAGTTAAAAATATCTAATACTAATTCTTAATTAAAATATTAAATTATTAACATATTATATTAAATTTAATTAATAAAATTAAACAAATACAAAAGTTAAATTTAATTTAATTTTATAATATAATTATATTTGATATTATTTTTATGATAAAATTTTAATATATTGAATAAATATTTTTTATTTTTAAAATTATTTTTATATTTTAATATAATTTTTAATTTATTTAAATAAAATAATTTTATAGATATTATTAAAAAATATAATAGTTATTATTTACTTTGTAAAATAAGTGGGTTAGCCTAACTTTAATCTCGATCAAGATCCCTTCATGTTGAATGTTGAACATGAGAGTTATGTTTCGTTATTTTTCTGCATTCGCTTAAGTAAAAATTTTACTCACTTAAGCGAATGCAAAAAAATAACGGAACATGACATTCATGTTCCACATTCAACATGAGGGGATTCAAATCCCTTTAATCTACTATTTTCTTTATTTTAAGATTTAAGGCCAATGTAAATCCACTAACTATAGGACTTAAAAAAAAAGGATTATAAAAAAGGATAACAGGATAAAGCTGAGGACTTTAACTCATTTTAACAACTCTATTAATAATAATGATGAGTTTAGAAAAGAGTGGACATAATATATGTAAAAAAGGTGAAAAGGAAATAAAAATGATCCAAATTAATTAACTAGTACCAAAAAAATCGAAGAATTAATAAAATTGCCCCTAAATTATTTTAATTATATTCACAGCCGACCCAAGATTTGAAGAGTGATCTCGACGATTCCTTTCCCTTCTTTTCCCTCTATTCTTACTATCTTTTCAATTTGTATAATTTAGTTACGAGCAAGAAATTCAATTTTATAAATTTAATCCATAATTAATGTGAAATTGATTTTAAAAATTTTATCTATATTAAACTATTTTTTATTAACTATATTTGTGTAACTAATTTAGTGTCTAAATCTACTTTCTAAAACTAAATTTTTATTTATGTATTCAAATCTATATATATAAAAATACTATTTTATATCTTTACTTATTAAATCTTTACGTTATATCAGTTTACAAAATTTTATCGTAACTATGTTTTATTATTAATATTTTTTATTAATCTTAATTCTTATAATTAAAATTAAATGTATAAAATATATTTTTAAAATATAATTATAATATCAAAGATATTAAAGTATAACAAATATTTTTAAATTAATTACTACTATTTTTTATATTTATATTTATTTTTAATTTTTTAAAATACTATAACATAATAATTTTATTATAATTTATATTATTAATTTTTATTTTTACAAGTTTTAATTAAAATTTTTATCATCAACTCTGTTTATTAAAAATAAGTGAATTTATATAATTAATTAAAAAATTACTTTTAAATTAATTAAAAAATAAAATAATTTAAAATTCAATTTATATAATTAATTTGTGTGATAGATAAATAATAAAAAATAAAATATCTAAATATTTATTAGTTTAACAAAATATAAAAAATATATTTTTAATAAATTAAAATATATGTAAATATTCTCTTAATATGTATTAGTAATTTTTTTCAGAGATTTAATATGTTAGAATACTTGTACTTATATTTTATCTTTAATAAAATATTAATGATATATATATATATATATATAAATATAATGTTATATTAGTTATTATAAAATTGAAATATTTTTTAATTTAATAATAATATATAAAGTATTTATAATATATTTTTATCATATTTAAAACTGATTTTAAACTAATTTTAAATTAAATTAATATTTTAAAAATTAAAATTAAATCAATTTAAAAAAATTAAAATAAATTAGTTTATAATTCAATTCGTATAACTCATTTTTAAATAGATGTTGATCCAATCCATGCAAACACGTAGCCGACGCAACGTCTCTCGCATTCGCATCGCTCTTCACTCACTCTCACTCGCAGAGACAGAGATAGAGAGTCACAAATGCAAGACATTTTCGAATCAGTTCGCCTATCACTGGTATTTCGTGGTTCACCAGAAAACGAAGAAACCTCGCTCGGAGTCGGAAGACGCCTTGTCGATAAGATCAATTGCTGTATCCGAAATTCCAGAGTCTTCTCCAAACCCTCGCCGCCGTCTCCTTCCATTCCTAAGGATGCTGCGCCTCCAATCCGATGGCGCAAGGGGGAGTTAATCGGTTGCGGTGCCTTTGGCCAAGTTTACGTTGGAATGAATCTCGATTCCGGAGAGCTTCTCGCAGTTAAACAGGTCAATTCCTTCCTTCGTCTTTCGTTTCGTATTTACCTTCATTCCTATATACATATTTTAATTTGAGTTCAGTTCTTAGTTATCTATTTCTGCTTTTGGTTGATTATTCGGAATTGACTTTGTTATGCATTCTCTTGTTTTCTTCGAGTCTGTTCTTGCGGTTCACTTTTATTTGAACTAGTTGTGGTTTTAGCTTTAATGCTTGAACTGATTTTCGCTTTCTTGTCTGGTTTTTAGGTTCTGATTGCGGCAAGGAGTACTTCGAAGGAGAAGGCACAGGTTTGTTGTTCGATTAAATTCTGTTGGCAACTACTTCTAATTGCATCGATCAAGGCAATTTGATGTGTGAATTGTTGTAACTTGTAGATAACAAATGTTCGTTAGTCCTGTATACAGTTCCTAATAATGAACAGAGTTGTTGTTTGATGAATGTTTTCTCATGCTGCTAAAAGGCTCATATAAAGGAGCTTGAGGAAGAAGTTAAATTACTTAAAGATCTTTCGCATCCCAACATTGTTGTGAGTATTTTACTCTATTGGTGGATGATACTGTCAAGCCAATTAGTTCGCCCAAACCATCTATTGACAGAATAGGTTTTTTTGTGCTGTAGAGATATTTGGGTACAGTCAGAGAAGAGGACACCTTAAATATTCTCCTGGAGTTTGTTCCTGGTGGATCAATATCATCCCTATTGGGGAAGTATGGGGCTTTCCCTGAGGCCGTAAGTGTGTATTTGGATTGAATTACTTTTTGTGATTATATGAAATTTAAAAAAAAAAAAAAAACTATTCATTCTGGTTTAGTATTAGAAATTCAGGTTATAATTTTTCATTAGCCTTTTTTACAAAGGAGATAACTTATATAAGATAAGCAAAATTTCAGAGCTTATGATTAAAAGTTATTCATTTATTTCTAGTTAACTTTTAATTTTCATTTTATCCTTAATAATTGAATAATTTTTTAATATAACTTTTACACACAACTTCTTACTTTTTTGTGATTTAATTCCTAGAAAAAATATTAATTTATACAATTTAAAGAGAATAGATTATTTTTAAAACTACTTTTCATCTAATATACCCAAACACAACACTTAATTTGTATAATCAATTATCACAATAATTGATTATTGAAATAATCTAATTTTTTCAGTTCAACCGAACACACTAAGTTTTAGCTGCTGAACTGATGTACTTCGTTAATTCTATCTGATATTATTTCCACCAATTCATTCAACAGGTCATAAGGACTTACACGAAGCAGTTGCTGCTTGGACTTGAGTACTTGCACAAAAATGGAATCATGCACAGAGACATTAAGGTGACTTTTCGTACCATCTCTTTGATATGTTTTTTATAGCTTGCTTCTCTTTGGTGGCTGATGTTCTAGTATAAATTTTCAGGGGGCCAATATTCTTGTAGATAATAAAGGGTGCATAAAACTAGCAGATTTTGGGGCATCCAAACAAGTCATTGAGCTGGTAATCTTAGTCTTTTCTGTTGCTCTACTATTATGTATAATATAAACTTCACCTTTGTGAGGCCGTCTTCTGTTTGCATTGATATTTAAAGAGTGCATTGTTTTGATCTAGGCCACAATTTCTGTTGCCAAGTCCATGAAGGGTACTCCATATTGGATGGCTCCCGAAGTTATTCTCCAGACTGGGCATAGCTTGTAAGGACATTAACCCTCTTCACATGTTTTACGCTTGGTATTGTAATCGAGACTGGCTATTTATGATTCCAAGTGCTGACCATTCTATGTTACAGTGTTGTATATCTGGAGTTCTATTAGAACTGGCTTAAGTATAAAATGATGGTTTCTTTAGAAAATAGAAGTCTTTGCTTGGGATATCGAAAAAGTTACATGAAGGAATTCTCAGCAAGACGCATAGGTTAACTATGATTTTAAAGTTTCTCGTCCTAAGCAATTTGAAGCAGAGTTATTCTTGTTTCCTTGTCTAGTAGAGATAGTTATATGATTTAAATGAATGACATGTACTAATTCAAGGTCAAAGACCTTCAAAATTCTATTAGGTGGTTCCTATATGCCACTTGGGGCATTGCTGAGATTTTATTACGTTCTTCTACGTATGTGTATAATATCTATTTGTATAACAGTGTTTCATTTGAAGTTAAATAAATGTTTTTAATTTCATAAGTTGATGCGATATCAGCTCCGCTGACATATGGAGTGTGGGTTGTACTGTGATTGAGATGGCCACCGGAAAGCCTCCCTGGAGTCAGCAATACCAAGAGGTATCTTATATACTCCTTAATTATGTTTTAGATGCTCTCTAAACATCTATTGAAAAAATGAACTTTCAGGTTGCTGCTCTCTTCCATATAGGGATGACCAAGTCTCATCCACCGATCCCTGAGCATCTATCCGTTGCAGCAAAAGATTTTCTTCTAAAATGTTTGCAGAAGTATGTTACTTTTAATTTTCTCCTGCTTTGCTTGTATCCTCAATTCCTAGTTTATGTGTTTCATGGTACCAATTAGTGCTTATCTCTTAAAATATACAATGGAAAATTGATCCTGGTAAAATTATTTAGTTAGTTTTTTTTTTTTTTTGGGTGAAGTGGGGGTGGGAACGGGATTGTGGGAGAAAGATTTCTAAACATGTTTTTGTATTATCAACTAATTTTTCAAAAAAAGAGGACTTCCGATATTGAATTTGTGTGTGCACGCCTGCGAGAGAGAGAGCGAAAGCAATATGCGTAGTATGCTTCCCTTTCAAACTTCTGTTCATTATTAGATTACAAATGTCTCGTATAACTATATAATCCTTTTGTAGGGAACCGATTTTGAGGCCATCAGCATCAGAACTGCTGCAGGTGATTCCATGGGCATTTCTATTTAGATTGCACGTATGAAAGCCAGAACATTTTGAGTAGCAATTTTAATACTGCTATAAGCTATTGATTACGCTTAGAGTCTACTTATTATTATTAGCAGCGTTTTGCATGAAATGTTCACTTCTCCCTAAAATTAACTTAAGTTTGATATTTGCCGCAGTTTCCCTTCTGTAGGGGAAATTTTGATGCTTCTTCACCGTCATGTGCCCCACATGTTGAATCCTTGTAAGTGTTGAAAATTTCTTTCTAGGACTTGTAAGATTTGGCATTTTTTCTGTGTAACACATGGAAGAGTTATTTTTTTAATTGTATATTATTTGTTGATGCAAGTGAAATGGTCATATGATCTTGGTTAACAACTGTTTGTGATTTATGTAGCCTCGGTTGCTCGTCAGTAAATCCTCAGGACTCGAATTGAGGAATGAGTGACGATGATGACATGTGTGAGATTGATGACCAAGTGTTCTCGCAGAATGATGTCAAGTTAAAATCATTGACCTCAAATACTATTAAGGTGATTGCATTCAGGTGCTTGTTTTATTCAATATGAAATTCATGAGTAATGATTTCCAAAATTTTTTTTTAATGTAGAGCTTCAACCCGATGTCTGACCCCTATGATTGGGGGTGTAAATTTGATGCAAGTCCAGAACTGGAAAATAGACGGGTTAATTTTGGCACCGATGAAATTTACGTGCCATCTCTGCCAGAGGAAGATGTTGAATTAAGAGAATCATAAATTAAAGCCTTTTTAGACGAGAAGGTATTGCTTTTAGTTGGAATCAAGTTAGTTGTTCTCCTGTAACTTCATCAATCTTTAAGTCTACTAAGAACCAACTGCTGTGTCATAATGATGACTGTATGCATTAATGGCAGGCTCTGGAACTGAAAAAACTGCAAACACCTTTATATGAAGAGTTTTACAACAGATTAAATACATCTTGTTTTCCCAATGTGATTGATGGCACAAGTGATGATACTGCGGCTCCAAAATACTTGAAATTACCTCCTAAAAGCAGGTCACCAAGTCGGGAACCAATTAACACTCCATCTAAAGCCGTTGAGAATGCTGGCAGTCCTGGAAGTAATGGCAGAAATTACGTGCCATCTCTGCCAGAGGAAGATGATGAATTAACAGAATCAGAAATTAAAGCCTTTTTAGAAGAGAAGGTATTGCTTTTAGTTGGAATCAAGTTAGTTGTCAAAAGCCTAACGCAACCCTTATCCCTTAGCTATGCTTGGGACCGGCTATGGGACTATAGGTAGAGTTTTTCGACAATTTTTCACTAAATTATGGTTAAAAGTTAAAACAACATGAAAAGATACTGCTGTAATTTTTCCACAGATCTGTTTATCAGTCAAATATTTTAGGGAAATTACTAAAAAACTTAAAAACACCTACTGCTAAAAATAAGGACTGCAAAGGAACACCATTTAGTGACTATAGGTCAAAGAATGTGGTAATTCTATGAAATTATGTACCTATTATTCCTTCATGGTACATATGTTTACCAATACCAGTAGTTCCATTTAGTATTTTCAGTTTTCTTCTTAGGCTTCATTTCAACTTCTCTTCTGTTTTGAGCTATAACCTGTTCAATTCATTGGTTCAACTTCTGGTCCAAATGGTGCCATTATACACTACAAACCAGAACCAGAGAGTTGTAGTATTGTGGATGCCAATAAATTATTCTTATTGGATAGTGGTGCTCAATATGTTGATGGCACAACTGACATAACACGGACAGTTCATTTTTGTGTGCCTACAGCAGGAGAGAGAGAATGTTTTACCCAAGTTTTGCAGGTATCTTGCTTGTATGCTTTTTTCCAGAGTTTATTTCTGCATTTTGTTCACAAGAGTATCCTGTAAAATTCAGCAACTAGGTTACTGTGTTAAACATTTAAATCTATTCATTTTGAGTCTTCAAGTATGTATACAACTCATTTCTTTTAAATTTTTGACCTTAAACAATTGTTTCTATTGTTAACGATATATTTTTGAAACTACTATCAATTGTTTTTTGTTATTTTAGTTTATTAGATTAGTATCATAGTCAATAAGTCGTTTCAATATTTTACAAATAATTTAGTTTATTATCAAATCTTTTCAATTACGCAATTAGTTTAGGTTTCTTTGACTTATTATAAATGCATTGTTGCTATTGAATAAAAGTTGAGTTCTTTCTTCATTTATTCTATTTACATTTTCTTTTTTTTACTTTTTTTTATCATAAAACTAACAAAGTGATATCAAGAGTTATTTTCTTACGGACCTGTGAAAATGGATATTAAATTAAATTTCTCACAAGTTGCTCCGCCCGTAGAAAATTATGATCTTTAGGCTATCAAAGTAGAGACTTACTTAGAAGCTTTAGATCTTTGGGAAGCCATTGAAGAGGATTATGAAGTTCTTTCGCTGCCGCATGATCTTACCATAGCCCAAATAAGAAGTTACAAGGAGAGAAAAACACGAAAGGTAAAGACAAAAACATGTCTTTCTGCTGGTGTTTCAACAACTATCTCAACCGGAATTATGACTTTAAAAATAGCAAAAGCACTTTGGGATTATCTTAAGAAAAAATATGCTGGGAATGAAAGAATTTGAGACATGTAAGTGTTGAATTTGATAAGAGAATTTGAACTCCAAATAATGAAAGAATCTGAGACAATCAAAGTATACTCAGACAAACTGCTTGGCATAACCAACAAGGTAAGATTACTAGGTACTGATTTTTCTAATTCTAAAATTGTTGAAAAAATTCTTGTAATAGTGCCTGAAAGATTCAAGGCTACGATCACTACTTTAGAGAATACTAAATACTTGTCCAAAATCAAGCATGAGAGCAAAGACGTGCAATGAGACAAGAAAGTGCTATTGAGGAAGCCTTACATATCACTATCCTCCATGTCATCATTGGAGAAAAAATGGGCATCTTCCTTTCAAATGTTGGAGAAGGTCAAATGCACAATGCAGTAAATGCAACCAAATAGGACATGAAGAAGTTATGTGCAAAAATCAAAATCAAAACCAACACCAAGATGAAGAGACTAAGATCGCTCAAAATGAGGAAGAAGATAATTTATTTGTTGCTACTTGCCTCTCTGATTTTAAATCAAATGAAGGTTGGCTAATTGATAGTGATTACACTAATCACATGACTAATAACAAAATTTTTTTTAGAGATTTAATGTCGACTAACATTACTAAAGTCAAAATAGGTAATGATGATTTCATTTCAGTCAAATGAAAGGGAACAATTGCAATAACAAACTATTCAGGCAAGAAGTTAATTCATGATATTCTTTGGATTCTTAAAATTGATCAAAATTTGTTAAGTGTTGGTCAACTGATTGAAGGAGGATTTAAAGTTATTTTTGAAGATAAACATTGTTTGATTAAAAATGAAGCTGGTCGAGATATTTTTAAAGTAAAAATGAAACAAAAATATTTTACTCTGAATCTATTGAAAGAGGAGCAAACAACTTTCTCGTATAAAGGAAATACTACAAAATTTCATTCTAATACCTTGAGTGCTAAAAGTAAATTTTCTAGTTTCATCCATAATACAAATGAAATATATCTCAAAGTTGCAAAGAGAGGTTAAATATTTTAAAGACACTTGTAACTCAAGCATCAACTTTAAAAGGATTAAAAAATTCAAGTTGACTGATTTTTCTAACTGTGATCTAAGTGACTCAGTTAATTACTTCCCTTTTCTATGGTAAAAGAAGATTCTATTTGATTCTAATTTAAAGCAGAAAGAGAATACAAAATTTTTATTGACAATAAATCCATTTTCTGTTACCAAATTTAAATAGAATTTGCAGTTCAAAAAGTAAGAAGAGGTGTTAATAATATGCTTTTGAAACTACTATTAGTTATTTTTTGTTATTTCAATTTATTAGATTAGTATCATAGCCAATAAGTCGTTTCGATATTTTAAGAATAATTTAGTTTATTATCAAATCTTTTTAGTTACGCAAATAATTTAGGTTTTTTTGATTTATTATAAATGCATTATTGCTATTGAATAAAAGTTGAGTTCTTTTTCCATTCATTCTATTCACATTTTTTTTTCTTTACTTTATTTTATTTTTTTATCATAAAACCAACATGTATAAACTCTAAACTCATATATCTAATTGCAGGGCCATATAGCTCTTGATCAGTCAATTTTCCCAGAAAATACCCCTGGTTTTGTGCTGGATGCATTTCCCCGTTCCTTTCTTTGGAAAGTTGGACTTGACTATAGGCATGGTATATTCCTACTTTTGTACTACAAGTGAAACCTGTTATTATTTATTGAACAACCGAATGAAATTAATGAATTTATTGATTGATTGAATATTTGTTCTCAATGTTATCTATTTAGGGACTGGGCATGGCGTAGGAGCTGCATTAAATGTCCATGAAGGCCCTCAAAGTATTAGTTACCGTTATGGAAATTTGTCCTCTCTAGTAAATGGCATGGTGGTTAGCAATGAGCCTGGCTATTATGAAGACCACGCCTTTGGTATTCGGATTGAGGTAATGTTCTCTTCAGCTATCTTACATGCTGTAAAATGGTACCCTTATCTCCTAGTGTTTCTGGTAGGAATCTATTAGTTTTATTAGGTGTTGCTATTACTTGTTAGTCATATTAATTTTATCTCCTTAAAAACTCATCCTTTACACCTAAGGTAAGTTGAAAGCATGTGAGAGTAATTCAAGAAGTATTCTGACTTTCTAAAGAGAGAAGCTCTGTTTTGGGATCTTCTGAAGCTTGATTGCTATGTTCCAGTGTGTCTAGCTGGTTAAGAAGTGGTAATTTCAACTTTCATAGATGGATTGCAAAGCCTTCCATTCCTTCAATCACAAAGTGTCTTAAGAGGCTTGCTGTGTTTTACTTGATTCATGTTTTTTATATATTTCAATATTCATACCTTCACTTGTTGAACAGAATATGCCAGGATACATCCTACACGTTATTGTTCCTTTCTTTCTCTGCTTATCTTTTAAGATAATATTTTGTTAGTCTTATATTCTGGCTTTCATAACACTCTTTTAGCTTGCAGAATCTCCTGTATGTGAGAAATGTTGAGACTAAAAATCGTTTTGGAGGAATCGAATACTTGGGATTTGAAAAACTTACATATGTACCTTGCCTTTTAGTCATTCTGACCTTGCTGCAGTTGATAAGTGTTTTTTTTTGGGTGATATTTTTGAAAGACAAAACTCCTGTTGTAGTTCAACATCAGGGGATATAGGATGTGTTTCAAGTCCACTAGGCAGTCAAATAGCTTATTCTCCCATAAATTTGGATCTGATTATGCTTTTCTACTAATATATTAGTGGCAAGTCCTTTCTTTAGGAGGGGATCTTAGACCAACAGAGTTCGTCAAGGCCTATTTGATGGGGGACAACAAATTGTGAAAGGGTTTTTTTGGTCAATCAATTACGAAACCTTTTTCTAAAAGAATATTGATCCTGTATAAAACACAAGCACAAGTAAAATAGTATAGAAATAATTTATTTTTTCCGTACCTGCATTGCTGGAAGTATCCATGGGAAATTTCATCTTTAATTGGAATTGGCTGCTCATTTTAAATCTGAGGACTTGATGTTCAGTTTCTCCTGAACTTCAGAATGTTCTATTCCTAGCCATGTATTCTTTCATACGCTTGTTACTAACCTGGGCATATCTTGCAGATTAAATTGGTTGATTTGTTTCTGTTTTCGGCCGCAGAAATTGTTTGGCTTAACAACTACCACTCATTAGTCTGGGAAAAGGTATTTTGCTTTGACTTTTTTAGTAACATTCGATTTGCCTTCTAGTGTGTTGCATGACTTTCTTTTTGTTCGTGTTTTGTTCTTTTGATTCTCACAGGTTTCACCATTGCTGGATTGCTCAGCTCACCAATGGCTTTGGAATAACACTCGACCTATCGTCCATGAGAGAATTTAATGATTTTCATGTTGATTACTACGTTACTTGAGGTTCTCGTTGTGGCGTGCGGCCTCCTCGCTTGTTTTGTCTATATACAGTAGCTTACATAATTCGTATAGGTAAGGCTGTGAATAAAATTGTTAATAAGAACTACATGAATTTGATCATACATATGATGTTTTACACATTATCAATCAATTGATTATAGATCATCATATTTTTAAAAATTGTTGAATTTTATCTTAATTATTATAAAAACCATATCTAATATGTTATTTAATTAGATGATAGTGTATTAAAATTAGACTCATTTTAGTAATTATAGAAATGTAATGATATAAAGTCTATAGTTTCTTTCTTTTCCTTGGTATCAATTACAATAGAACAATATGGAGACTTTCCAGACACCAGTACCCTTGCGCATACTAATAATGTATATATATATATATATATATATATATATATATATAACTACTCGTTTCTCTAGTTCCTTCCGCCGATTAATTGATAGTTTTTTAATTTGGCCCGTGTGATCTGACGAAAAATTTTATAAAAATTATTTCTGTATGGTTTTTTAATTAATTTTTTTAAAGTTAGAAAATATATAAACACAAAGTTATTGAAAGAACATTTCTCCAAAAATATCATCATCAATGTAGAAAGATCAAGAACTAGTTTAGGTTGAAGACAAGTCAGATCGTTTTAGAATTCTCCATGAGGCAACACCTGTCAAATGGAAACTATCAATTCAATGAGTCAGTTTATGTTTAATATTATTTTTAGTTGTTTGATCGAACTGATACTTTTCTCTTTTGATCCTTTCTTCTTTTACTCTTTTTTTCATTGGACTCGGGTTTTTATGGTTTAAGATTGGGCCTCTTTTAGCCTTGAACTAAATTGAAGATAATAAAGGACTTCGACCTTAATAGTAAGTAGTGATATCTTGTTGTGGCACTTGCCTTTCAGAGCTTTTTAGTCGACGGGCTTTTGGGCCTGGTTTTGTGACTTCACAGACAAAAGAAAAATAAAAAAACACCTCAATACATATATATGATAAAAATTAAAAAAATAATTTATATGTTTTAATCTCAAGTGAAAGTGTGTATATAGACTCTTTCCACTGATTGCATCACGGGTCCTTCAAGCAGTAAATTATTATTTTAATTTTAAAATTTATAAATGCAAATAATTTAAAATTTTAACTTTGAAAGATTTTTATTTATATTTTATAAAATGATAATAACTTTTTAAAACAAAATGACAATAGAAATGACATAAAACTAGCTATAATAATTTTTTTTATAAAACATAAAAGTTGAAGTGAAAACTTTGTGAAGCTGAAGACTTAAATGACGAACGAATAATTTTGAATACCGAAACAAAAGTTTCTTCATTACTCAAACATAATAAGTAAAAGTATCAATTTCACAACTTGATTCAAAATATCAAAGACCATAATAAAATAAAGCTTATTCTCAAATTGTACATGTCAAGTTATTGCCATATTTCTAATCACACATTTAATCTCGTTACAAGGAATGCCTATTGGTGTTATTGTACGTCTGTTATCACTATTATTTAAATAATTTTTTTACAATTTTTTTTTATTAAACTAATAATTTTGGAAAAAAATATAAATTAATAACGAGAATGACAATAATTATATGAATTCGACTTCTCATAAAACTAAACATTCAGTTTTATTTTTATTCAAATATAAATGCAAAAGTAATAAAAAAAATTTATATAAAATTCTCTTAAAGGAATTGAGCATGTTTCTCGTAATATGAAAAGGAAGAAACTGTATGAGGGAATAGGATTAATCTAGAAAATTGTAAGCAGATTAATAAGGAGTTAAACGTGATTAATAAACATTGGCATTGTATTCAAACACAGTTAGGAATAGTTTAACAGACTTAAAAGTAAGGAAAGCTCAAGGTTTGAGAGTATGATTAGTTTTTGGCAAAAGCAACCTCTACAAAGGCATTATAAAAAAAAACATGTTGCTTATGCTTAGCAAAAGTTGATGCCTTCTTCTAACAGCAAACTATATTGCTCTCCTCAATGAAGCATATCCATCTAGTGGAGATGGGACACCAATATTGGTGAAAGTTGCTGAAGCCAGAGACCATTGCCTCCTTTCTGTAATTTACAAATTGAAAAATTCTTCCACGTATCAAAACGGAAATGGGTAGGGGCTGGTGGGGGGCTCTGAATAATGTTGCTTTTTCTTTTGCTAAATCTTTCAACTCCTTTCGTTATATCCCTATTGTTATGCTCCTTTTAAGTCATAACCAATAACTTTTTTCGTTGTTATCCTATGCCTTTCACCAATTTTATGATATTTATAAAAAAATGAAGATAAAGGTTACAAAAATTCTCAAGGAAAATCAATCCACTGTTTTACTATCTACGTCTCTATCCATTCAATTTTTAATATTTTGCAGTCTAACAGAACAGTTCATAGGATAACAATTCCCAGTCAAAAAGTTAATAGTGTGACAATTTTAGACGACGAGATCTTACAATACATGAACAACTGACCACCCTCAATTATTATGCAGAAACTTCAATTTTCTCTTCCTAAGTCAGAGTCCTTTAGTGTTAATGTAAGTAACATATCTATGGATAAGCTTTCAAGTCAGTATCATATCCAGTTGCTAATAAATTTTGTAGTTGACTGATATTCTTGATTTGGCACAACCCTTTATTTGATACGGTTATTTATTTGATACCATACGTAATATTGTATATAATTTATTTTTTTATTTACTTTTTATACTTTCAGGGTACATATCACAAAAAGATATCTCAACTATAAAAGAAAGCACTTAAATATCTGTAACAGTGATTAAAAAGATCATTTTTCTACTTGTTAGGTTGTGTAAATTGATAGATTAATAGAAAAAAGAAAAGAGAAACAAACAGAACTGAGAGAAAACAACAAACTCCAGCACGCTAGGATTGTCCCCAAGAATTACACTTTTAGTTAAATATGTACCAATAGAATTCAAAAGATGAGCCAAATTTCCTGAACACATTATGAGGTCTATCATATGATTGACTACAGATTTTCAAAATGACCCTATGGAAAACAGACACACCACTGGGCTTATTAATATGTTGATATTGATGTGACTATGCTGTTACGTGTGTTTTATTAAATTTTTGTGTAGCTAGAGCACAACACTGAAGGGGGTCCAATAATTTGTTGCAGTTTGGATAAGGTTTGATTTCTTACCATACACATTTTTGCTGCAACAGGTACTACTATATTCAGCTTTGTGGAGAAAATTATTGGGCTGCTTCCCCTTTCTCCTTCTCATCTTTTTCCTCTAATAGGCTTGTGCCAAAAAGTAGCTTTCATTAAGTTTTATCTCAAATTAAGATTTAGTTGCCAAGGATAAACATTTCATGTTCATCCGAAAGATTGGTTGGAGATTTGACAAAGTCAAGGATTGATGTCTTTCATACCTCTCACGAAATTGCTTTTTTTGGGAGGCTACATGCAGTAATATCTTTTTCTTTTCTGTACTTTTGCGTACAAAGTAAACAAAGTGAATCTAATTAAAAGATTAATTCCTTAACAATTATCTCCCTTGTAACCACCATAATTTTGAAAATTTAATATTTGAAAATCAGGCCATCCTTTGTTTCCTGCTTGAAGCTGTTCTGCTAAAACAGTACACATTATAAGCCCTAATTAATTATTGTCGTGTATAAAGTTGTACATATTTTTTAAAATATGACTTTAAACTTTATTAACTGCTAGTATTAGTTTCAATATCTATAATCTAACTAAAATTTTATTAAAGACAGATTTCAAAAGGGACGCATCAAGGAAAGTTTTCATGCTTTTAGGGATATCTTTTATCCTTTCAAATGAAAATATAACACTTTTCAAAACCAAAAAGAATTAAAAATACAACATTTTCTTCCCGCAATCTATTGACTGACACATAATTACCTAGTCTTGATGAGCAATGCAATAATTTGGCTTTCACCTGTGAGAACGGTTTGATGCTATCGATTCATTCAAAACAAGAAAATTGAGCTGAAAAACAAAATTTAAATAGTCAGAAAAAACTTAAAATAATTGAATTTATGCATGCTGTACATCTTGATAAAATTATATTCCAATTTTTTATGAACTTTATTTATGTATTGAGATATTAATAAAAACTAAAAAATAAATTATTTTTACATTATAAATCAAACTGATTGATAATACATTAAAAAGATCGATTAGACAGCATTAAAGGCTTCGCAGTGCGACATATAATTGTGTCGCAAATAAAATAAATTTGGGTTGAGACCAGGTGAGGTACTATTAAGGAAATATCCTGTTTTTCGGCGATAGGGTTATCTTTTGTCTTGTTGCCTGTTGGACTACTTCAATTATCTAATTGGAATTGAAGGACTAGCAGTTACAAACATTCACTTAATTAATCATTTATGTTTGACCCAAATAAAAAATAAAAATCACTTAGTGCTATTATATGTCTGTCATTTCATAGACTTTAAATTGAACGTGAATGTAAATATATTATTATAGATTAGTTTATTTATGTCAAATAAAATTAATAAAACAAGAGGACGTGATTAATTTGTAAGAATTAATTCAGTTTAATTTGTGATTTTAAATTTAAGAATAAATCTGTGTTTAAAATGTTTTAATTAATTTTATTTGCAAAAATAATAATTTAAAACTCGTGCGTACAAAGTGATGGAAACATTTAACAGTAACAATTAAAAATTAAACTATCTAAAAGTTTAATAAAAAAACTACAACCACATCATACCAGGGTTGGTTTGGTTGAGTAAAAAAATAAATAAATTACATAAACTGATAAGAAGAATGTGTGAAACTAGACATCATTTAGCCAACTTTTCCATTCCCGGAAAGTTAATTATTTGTTTAACTGTTCTAACTTGATTGAATTATATTCCTGATTAAAGTTAAATGAATCGCATCAGATGACATAATGTTATATGACAAGCAAATTCTCTTTATGTCAAGTTCCATCTTAAATCTCCGTCTATTTGTAAAACAAGAAAATGAAAAATGATGCCAACTCTTGCTCTTTCTTTAATTTGTTGAGTTCGTATTTAGTTTTGGACCCATAATTTATACCTCACTTCAGAGATCCATCTTAAAATTTTGAAACAAAGAATAAAAATACTTCTTAGGACCTATAAAATAGGTCTGGATTTGGAACATTGAACATAGCTCAAACAGTTGGTAATATTATGAAAGTCTTGCATCAACAATTAAATATCATGAGTCCATCTGCTTTCACCGTTTGAACCCAAGTAATAAAAGTGAATATTATAATTTCATATATGTTGTAAATATATGTATGTACACATATTTACATGTAGCACGAGCAATGGTCGTGGAATCAGCATCCAGGACCAGAAATGTTTAGCAACTGATTTGCTATATAATTTTAACGGCTATCTTGTCAATTCTCATTTGTCTTGACAATGAATATTGGGTATGTCCGTCCCTAAGCTAAGATTGGAATTTCACTTCATGCATCCAATGCTTCACTCTATTTAATTAATGCACATTAATTCATGTGTATAGTTTTGATTCATACTATTTGTCATTTTTGATAACTTTATTCATCATGTTGATAATGAACTCGGTTAATACGTCATCTAATAAACATCATTGTTCATGAAATGCATTTAGGACCAGAATGTTTTTTTTCTTATTGTTTAGGTAATCGCAGTCACTAGGCAATATTGGGAACTAGAATGTATGAGCAACCAATTGTTAAATTTAAACCTTTGTCCATCTGTTGTCTGGCCTTGAGAAGGTGATTCCCCACAGAGAAATTTTTTCTTCCACTAAGCAGGATTGATCTCCATGACTCAGTTCAATCTGGTGGCTGAAATTTACGAAACAATAATCTAAATTTTTCATGACATAGTAAGACACAAGTAGAAACATAAGCTACTAAAATTTATTTACCGGATTTTTTAAGTTCTCTTTGTGAGCAGTAGATTCCTTATCTCTTAAGTGTTTAGTGACTATGATATTTATTATTAAAAAATTTAAAAGTTTTATGTTTAGAGACTAAAATTTATTACAAAAAATTATATATTTTATGATTATAATATTTGTCATTAAAAGCTTTAAAAATCATAATTAAAATAATTATGTGACGATATTTAAATTTGTCATTTATTGTCACTAAAATTTTTACTTCATAATTTATTTCATTTACAAGTTTATTAGACTAATAAAATATTTTTTTCTCATAAAATAGGTGAAATTATAATTTTATTAGTAATTAATTTTGTATTTGTTACAAATTAGTATTTGATTTCTTTTGCATTAATAATAATATTAGTGATAATATAAAAATAATTGTCACAAATAATTAATTATTAGTGATAAATTTTATATTCATTACTAAAATATGGTCACTAAAAATTAAATTTTTTTATAAATATAATATTTTTATTTATTAATATATCACTTAAATATTTAATTAATTCACAACTTATAATAAGGATATTTTATTATAAAAAAAAATTCTATTATGATAACTTTTAAACATATACATTACTCAAAAATTAATCTCAGCTGATACTCAAACTCTCGAATCTCAACTTTAACTTGAAATTTATAATATAAGAATGAATTTTTATTTTTAAAATTTTTAATTTTAATATGACAATTAAATAATTTATATAATATTATCTAAATAATAATATCAATTTTTCAAATTAAATTATTAATTATTAAAAACTCTTTATTACTATAACTAAAAAAATTACCCTGATAAAAAATATTTAAATTTAATCTCAGTCTCAAATTTAAATTTTAATAAATATAATTGAATTTTAACGCTGTAATAAATGGATTGTTCAACTATTCATATAAAAAAATGTACATAAATGATTATTTATTTATTTTAATTTTAATGAAAAAATTATAAACTCGGCCACCAACTACCGCAGTAGCATTAATTGTTAGATGTTGCCTGGTCCGTTTATTGCGGTGCTAAAAATAATTATAAACTCGGCCACCAATCACTCCCTCGTTAGTCGTTTCAACGAAGATGCTGCGGATATCCATTAGGTGTTTTGTAATTTGAATGTTGTTACTTGTGCTGAAAATACTTTTTTATTTTTTAGTCTTCGAAGTTCTATAAAAATTACTTTAAATAACATATAAAACATTCTTTAATATATTTTTACAGTTTAAAATTTAATTAATAACTTATGAATTATTATCTCATTTTATTTCAATATATGACATGATATTTAAAACAAATAAAATTCCATCGGTGTATTATGTATTATTGAATATCTAATGTGTTTAAACTCTTGTATGTATAATAATTGCGATAAATTAATAATATTTCACAAATCATGGTTGGATTAACTTTTAATAAATATTTATTAAAATTAATATTTTGTTAACTGTGATACGTAGTACCGTTTAATATTGTCTTGTTTAAAATACGAGTGGAACGATAAAATATATATTTTTATAGTTTTATTTAAAAACATGTAAACAGTTAAGTACATTTTTAATATCCCATCTAATATATTTTCTCAGTTTAAAAGAGTATCATCATTCATTACAGTACTTTTTATTAGACAATAAAATATAAAATTCATATTTTAACACGTCTTATGCCCTTTTTCCGTCAAACAGCGAGGTGCAATAGAACTTCAAATTATGTTAAAGAAATAATTTTAAGTATCTATGTACAGTCCATGCCTTATTTTTTTAAAAGATAAAATAAAGGATAAAGTTCGGATATCAAAACAGTGAAATTAAAAAAGAATTTCAATTAGTATCGAATAAATTTAATAGTGTAAATTAACAATGAAAAGAAGCTTTATATTAACATTTGAGAATATTTGATTCATTATTGTTTGTATTAGATAATAATTTTAAGAATTAAAATAAAAACTTACTTTTATTCAATTTATTTATTTTTCATTAAAAGATTTTGAATAAATATTTTTCCTACACTTGAGCACTTTAGTTTATTATCATGTCCTGTGGCATCAGACGTGGAGGGAGTTAAAGAAAAGGAAAAAGAGAACAAGATAAGAAGTAAAGTACCACTAAAGAATTAGTAAATAATAGAAGAAAAGAGAAGAGAAAGAAGGAAGCACCAGCACACATATATAATAAAAGGTGGTTGTCGGTGATTTCGAGCGTTTGAGTTTGATAATTGATGATAGTGGAAAGGGAAGGTAGAGAGGTGTGTAAAGTTTCGTTTTGTGTGTGTAACAAAATAGAATCGATAGATATGAACGGTGGAATTGGTATAGGGATGGACATATGGAGGCATCACACGCATGAACCCAGCCACAACCAGTGCACTTCAGCACTCGTAAAGCACATAAAAGCCCCTGTACCTCTCGTAAGTACCAACAATTAACCTTAAACTTTGTGTTTTCCCATAATTGAATTCATGAAATTATTGTGTCAGGTGTGGTCCCTGGTGAGAAGATTCGACGAGCCCCAAAAATACAAGCCCTTCGTTAGCAGGTGCATCGTCCAAGGTGACCTTGCTGTTGCCATTGGCAGCGTCAGAGAGGTCAACGTTAAATCTGGTCTTCCCGCCACCACCAGCACTGAGAGGTTGGAACAACTCGACGATGACCAACACATTCTTGCCATCAAGATCCTCGGCGGTGATCACAGGCTTAAGGTTTGTGATTCCCTTATTCCCTTTTCCAATTAAGAACAACGACACTCACGTTTTGTTCTGTGAATTTTCGCAGAACTATTCCTCCATAATAACAGCGCATCCAGAGGTTATTGACGGAAGGCCTGGAACCATGGTGATTGAATCGTTTGTGGTGGATGTGCCTGATGGCAACACCAAGGACGAAACTTGTTACTTTGTTCATGCTTTGATCGGCTGCAACCTAAGCTCTTTGGCTAGTGTTTCTGAGAGGATGGCCGTGCAATTCGCAGGCTCCAACTGATCCATGATAAGGTCTATGGGAATGAGTATTCTTGCATAACCGTTCCTCTTTAGAACACCTTAGGTGGTTCTCTTCTTCAGTTTTGTCACTATGAGATTATACTTGGAGTGGGAAATTGAGTTGTTTTTCTTCTTGGGTTTTGTGTTCTACACTTTTTTTTTTTTTGTACATATTCTTGTAAAAAGAAAAGAATTTTCTCATTCACTCGCCGTTTCTTCTCTCAACAGCTATGAATTTACGTTTTACTTTATTTTGGGCTTATTGTTAAGAACACTTAGGACTATTTCTTATTGAGGCTGCTTTCAAACTCAATACTATAACTTTTTCTCGTGAGGGAGAAGATAAGGACAACCCGTAGGATGTTTTGAGCGAAGAGGGGTAGTTGATGATGTCACTCTTTGGTATAACTTGCACGGCATTTTTTCTTTTCTGATAGATGGCTTTTGTAACGATAATGTTTGTTGAACACCTCATGTTTTGGGATTTTTTTTATGATGAGTATAAAAAAATAAAAATAAGCGAAGAAAAAATATCTAGTGTTATTTATTGTGTTAATTTTTAGTGATTTAAATAATAAAACTTTTTGGACTGCTTGATAGGCCCACAGAGCCACAATAAGATGTCTATGCTGCTGCTCAATAATATCTCTGCTCAAACTTTTTACACCTGAGACTCGCAGAAAAGAACATAGCAAATTGCCATAGCAGTATTTTCATGAATCGAACTTGAAACTTTAGGACAAGTTTTATTCCCCTTGTAACGCAGTCGTTGTTAAAAAAAAGTTATGATTCTCTTCTCTCTGTGGATCACGGTTACACTTATTGATACATATGGCCCTATTTGAGCAAGGAACAAAAAGAACGGCACAACGGATTCTTACTTTTAGGTTGATTCTACAATGACTATTACTACCTTCAGAACCCCCTAGCAAGTAATTTGATCAGATCATAAGAAATGGAAAAGAAAATGCTGTAGGTTTAGACATGTTTCTTATTCCCGATGACCGTGACTGGAACAATTCCCATTCATAAAATGATGATGGCAAGCTCCATCTCTGAATAAAATCTCGCGACTTTGAGCTAAAGAAATGTACTTTGCTGCTGGATGATAGTCATGATGACAAATTCCAGTTTCTTAACTACCCTGTCACCCTGATAGATGCTCCACTTTTTTGTTTTCATCAGTCCTTGTTTTGTGCTAACTTTTCATTATAAATGAGCACAGTCTTCTCCTCACTGTCATCTATGTTCTGATGGATACAACTGATATCAGGTACATAGCTCCTCTTTCGGTTGAGAAAAGTGTGGAATCAATTTTTTCTCATCTTTGTGGATGTAAAATGGGCACTTGAAGAAGTATATGCAGACAAATATGATATGTGAACAAGAAAAAATATGTTGGAGCCTGCAATTTTTTTTGGCTAGTATCTACTTCACTGCATTCCAGTGTTCTTTGCTAGGATTGGATAAAAACTGACTCACAACACCAACTGCATGCGCAATATCTGGTCTTTTACAAATTATGACATACATTAGGCTTCCTACCGCAGAAAAATAGGGCACTCTACTCATTTCTGTCTTTTTTTCATCACTGGTTGGGCATTGTGTATTGCTCAGCTTGAAATGTCCAGCAAGTGAAACGCTAACAGATTTTGCATTATTCATGTTGAATCACTTGAGAATTTTCTCATTGTACTTCTCTTGTGATAGCCATATCAACTTATTGGAATGATCTCTGATCACCTTCATCCCAAGAATTTGTTTTGCAGGACCTAAGTCTTTCATAGCAAAAGACTTGCTTAAAGCATTCTTTAAACCAGCAATCTTGGTCTTATCATGCCCTATGATCAACATGTCATTAACATATAAAAGCAATATAAGAAAAGTTCCAACTTCATACCTTTTGATGAACACACAATGATCATCAGTTGTCTTCTTGAAATTGTGTTCGGTCATGAAGGATTCAAACTTTTTGTACCACTGTCTGGGTGCTTGTTTCAGACTGTATAGACTCTTCTTTAGATGACACACTAAGTGTTCCTTGTCTCGTTCTTCATAGCCTTCAGGTTGCTCCATATAGATTTCTTCTTTGATGTCTCCATACAAAAATGTAGTCTTGACATCAAGTTGTTCAACTTCTAAGTCTAGACAAGCTGCCAAACCCAAAGCTACTCTTATGGAGGAATACTTCATCACTGGTGATAATATCTCATCAAAGTCAACTCCTTTCCTTTGATTGCACCCTTTCACAATAATTCAAGCTTTGTGCCTTGGTTTTGAGCTTCCGTCTTCAGTTTTGAGTCTATACACCCATTTGTTCTTGAAGACATTTTTACCTTTGGGCAGATCAATCAACTCATAAGTTTGGTTATTGTGTAAAAAGTTCATCTTCTCTTCTATGGCTTTAATTCACTCTCATTTCTAATCAGTTTAATTTTATTTATGAGTACACTTACGAGATATTCACTAGAAGTAAAATACTAAAATATGATAAGTTTAATGCTTTTTATTTCTAATTTAATTTTTCTTTCTTATATTTTTATAATTTTAATAAATTTTAGCCAACAAATTAGCCAATAAATAAAATATATTTAAAAACTATATTAAAAAATATGTTATCAACTATTCTCGTCGACGTAATGTTATACTTGTAGGTGTACAATTTAAAACAAATTTTTAAAAGTAATTATTTTGACAGACTTAAAATTTGAAAAAAAAAAGTTAAATATAAAACCTTGCTAAATAATAATAAATTAAGTTACACTTCTTTAAAAATGAAAAATACAGAAAAATCTTTAATAAATTTAAAAAATAAATAATAATTTATTATGTAAGGGTAAATTTGAAAGATTAGAATATTATCACACTAATATATCTAGCAAAGTGAGTTGTCAAATATTTATTAAATTCTAACATAATAAGTGTTTAAAAGCTGTTTAATATAACGAATAGCCAATTAATGAAATAGTTACAATTAACTTCAAGTACTATTCTTATGGGGAAAAGGGTACCAGATTACTAGATATGCCATTTAACTAAAGATGCCAGAAAAATGTAAATTTGAAAAACGCATGCATCTACCCTAAAGTCTTAGGCCATATTCCGGCTAGCTAATGCAAACTCGAGTCTATTCGAACTTGCCATATTTTGGCTTACACCATCTTTCAAGATTATGCATAAGCAGTCTTGTGTTTAGTTTAAATTACTGACTGATCGGTGGCTAATTAGGAATCACTTATAACCTCATGCAGTTCAATTAAACTATTATCTAACTCAATAAAAGGGCATTATTGCTATAATTTTTTATGAACATTTAAGACAATTTTATAGTAAAGATTCGAACGATAATTGAGGGCCTTAAGGTTGCATTCAAATATCTATTTTATTTAAAGACTTGATAAATAATTAACCATGCAAGCGCTTGAAAAATTATTATTGCATTGAAATTCACCTTATGGCTAAAGAAAACAAATTATTGAAAAGGGTAGTGTAAAACCATGAAAAGCTAAGGGTGAAGACTTCCCTTACCTCAATATTATAAAAGATGCATGCATCTTCAGATTGGACTTCTTCATGACATTGTGTAATATTCGTCAAACTACATCAGATAAGCAACATGAAGCTTGTTCGTTCCCCTTTAAAGGCCTCCTGCTAGGGGTGCAAGAAGGTGGAAGCCTTTGAAGGGGAGTGAACAACCAACGTGTTGAAGATCAATCCTAGCAAGGTGAGTGCCAAAGGATGCATTTACTATGAAAAGGTCAAGATCTTTGTATACATGTAAATTTCTGTGTGTTTTTAGTACACATGTATGTGGCGTGAAAATTAACACACGGCATTGAATGGAGTGGGAAGTGGGGTCTCCACCGTTTATCTTAGACACTTGATCTGAGTGGCCTAGTCAGATACTTTGATGCTCGTAATGTTCTAGTGTCTAGTACAAAATATTGCATTAATTGACGTTTGGACTTCGAATCATGGTAGATCAATGCATATGTATCTATGGTCTGCCCTAATGTAGTCACCAGAGAACTAAATAATAGTCGCGTCGTTACCAATTGACCTTGAAGTCCAAAGTATATATGAAGTAGATCCGATACAATGTGCCAATTCAAACAAGGTGCCGGGCGAGTATACCAATTTCAACTCAGTAGTACTTTACACCCTGAAAATGAAACATAAGATAGGCTATTTACTGAACTACTAAGAATCGAATTTTAGCACTTGAAATTTCTCGTCACTCTCCATCTTTAAAAAAAAAAGAAAAAACCTTTGTTTAATTAACTATGTACATAGGCTATAATACGACCCTGTGCAAAGAATAATCTAAAATGAAGGGTTACATTTGAGCCTCCATACGTGGCGTAAGAAGAGGTACGTCAACTGCTGGTTTCATTTTTCTCTGACAATTTATTGGAAGTTGAAGAACGGAAGGATTAGTAATTTGGGGCTCTTTTACTTAATCATTGATTTTTTAAAAATAAATTACTAATAATAATTTTTAAAATTAATTTCTAGTCTGAAGTAAATCTGGCTAAGGCATAAGTTTTGCCATCGGCGAAACTTCCAATTCTTTTTTTAAATAAATTTTGCCTCTAAAATATAAAATTTATAAAATTTTAACACATCATAATATTATAAGTTTCATAATTATAATAGCAATATTTGTTTATTTTAAAAATAAAATTAAGTTTCACCACAAAAACAATAAAACTCTTCATCTTTGAAAAAATAAATAAATCATGTACTCTTCTACTCAAGTTTTTTATAAACTCTAATAATCAGTTCCATCTTAATATTTAAATTCAGGAGCTTATAAAGAAGTTGAGTAGAAAAACATGTAAATTTATAAAAATGATGAGTTTCGTCATTTTTGTAATAAAATTTATTTATTTTTAAACAAATATCACCATTACAGTTAAAAATTTTATAATGTCATAACATATGTTAAAATTTAATAACTTTCACATTTTAAATGGTAAAATTTATTTTTAAAAACAAAAAAAAATTAAAATTTCGTCCTTAATAACGAAACTTATGTCATGTAACCAGATTTATTTTTAGTTAATTTTTAAAAAAGTTATAATTTAGTAATTTTTTTTAAAAAATCAATAATTAAGTAAAAAAACCTTAATTTGGGCCCTACATAAATAAATACATTTAAATTACAAAAAAGTTGTCTAGAACTGTTAACTCAAAATTTTACTCGTGCTATTCTGTCACCTTTTCATTCATAAAAGACTTCATTGTTTGAATCCTTGTATTCATTTTTAAAACAATTTTAATTTGAATCTGATCATTATTAAACACTTATAGTCTTTGAAGACTTCACTTCCATACATATCCCCACATCGCAAATACTCGTCTCCTCGACAAAGCTTGAAAATCATTATCAAGGTCAGTCAATAATAAGACATCACGTAAATTTACTTTGGAAGTCCCTCCTCTGAAGAACACAAAAGCTAAAAAGCAAAATGCTGGAGGATGGGGTAGAAGAAAGAAGAGCACTTGCGTATAATATAGAAGAAAAAAGAAACTGCATATACATTCTTTGAAGCTCACAGTGGAAAAAACAACACACGGTAAAATTCCGGTGACGATTTTATTGTAGTTGCGCACATGTTAACTTCGTAAGACCTTGTATCATGACACATTTTTATCTTTTAACTTTTTTATTTCATTTAATTCTTTAAATTATTTTTTTATATTTTTCTTCACTTTTTATTTTTAATTAATTTAGAGAATATTTTATACTTGACGTAATCATGAGTATGATTAATAAAGAAAATTATAGATATATGAGTTTTCATCAATGATGATAAGTTAACAACGATGGTTAACTATTTATAAAAAAAAAAAAAGTTTAAACAAGCAATTAATGAAAAATAATTTGCGAGCAGTTAAAGAAATTTTTAGTATTAATTTAAAAGATTTAATGATAATTTATGAGTAAAATGCATAAAAATGTATAACAAAAAATCTTATCCAAAATTTTGTTAATTTAAATTTTTTAGTTAAGTTAAAAGACAAAACAAAGTTTAAAAAATAATTTAAAAGATTAATTAAAATTGAAAAAAATTAAATTAAACTTAAAAATTAAAATTGTATTAAAAAATAGAAAACAAATACAAAATTAACTTAAACGCAAAAAAACAAAAAATATAATTTAAGCTAGATTTATATTTTTTTCATGAATACAAGAAAAATTTGTTAAGAATTATTTAATATGCTTAATATTTAACATTTAATTCTCAAAATAAATACTATTTTTTAATGGTTATAATCTCTAGTTAGTATTATTTATTTATTTATAAATTTTACAGTATTTAAAATGAAAAAATATTTTATATTTTTTAAAATAATTATAATGGTTAATTTTACATTAATAAATAATTAAACTAGTAATTTATTTAAAAAATTATAAATATATTTTAATTTTTAAGATATTAAAAGAATTCTAATTTAAAAT
Source organism: Abrus precatorius (assembly GCF_003935025.1). Taxonomy (NCBI): domain Eukaryota; kingdom Viridiplantae; phylum Streptophyta; class Magnoliopsida; order Fabales; family Fabaceae; genus Abrus; species Abrus precatorius. The sequence continues at coordinate 7,386,105 of NW_020874373.1, read as the reverse complement.
TTGGAAGAAGTATATAATTCCTGACGGGTAAATTTAGGAGGACAGCTCAGCAAGCATCCTGTTTATTTGTTGAAAAATTTATTGCGTAGTGACTATTTTCCTATAAACAGTACGATGTCGTTTCTGCAGTTGGAAAACCTAGTGAATACTGAATAGTGATAGTTGGGCGACATGGCGAAGAAGCGAAATCAGCGATCAGGTACCAGTGACGGTAGTCGCCAGAACCGAGTCCGATCATCTTCGGCTTCGGAACGAGACCAGCGGGCTGACTCGGTTTCCGGTCACACCAAATTCATTGGCTTCTTCATCTTGTCTTCTATCATTGCCGTCGTCACTTACAGGTGGAGACAATCTTCTCATTCGCAATATCCAGATTCTTATGTGTATCAACAAGGCCTTGTCACAACCGAAGTTAATTACCAACATGTACTCATTGTAAGTACCGTAATTATAACATACATACAATATTTTCAAGTTTACAGTATCATAGAGAGTTATAGTTTTGATTTTAGTATCTAATGTTGTAAATTTACATTGGATTAGGAGAATTCGAAAGTATCAGAAAATATCTCTCAGCGTCATTATACTTATCCTGTGCTTGCCTACGTTACTCCCTGGTATGTTTTCCTTTTCCCCTTGTATATTTATTTAGCAACTTCTGAGATGAATCATGAATGTGTTACTTGGCATGCAATACTTTCTGCTAAATAAGGAATAAAGAAGCAGTTTGGTTTGATGTAAAGTGAATTTTTGTTTTTTCGATTATGATATAATGACTTGAAAGAAGTATTTGAACTTTTGATTTCAATTGTCAAGTGCTGATAGTTAAATTTGCCATATCCGATCTTGTTTTAGGATGGTATAATAATAGGAATGAAAGAACGCTACTTCTTGGACGCTACTAGTGGCAGCTGCAATGTAGTTGTACATAAATTTGAAATTTGTTTTAACGCTCAATTGCCTAATAAGTTTCTCCTAATTTTAAACCTGAGCATAAACTGATTCAAATATCTTAATTTGTTTTAAAAAATTTCTTTGAAAGTATGGAGTGAGAGAGATGAACAAAGGGAGTTGAGACTTGAGAGAGAATGTGTTTGATTGTGGTGGTATTTTTTTTAATTTAATTTAAGTGAGAGATCCTTAGAAGTATTAGCTCTATACAGTAGCATATTTAATTATGGATGAAAGAGATATGTGTTCCCATAATACAGTTCATTAATCTGCATGATTCTTAAAATTGAAATTCTTTTTATTTTAGCTGGCTGAAACCAAAAAAGTATGTTAAGTAATTGGTTTGGTTCACTCCACAATTAACTCTGAAAATATTGTTGATATAGGAGTATTTGCTTTTTGCTTTAGCATATAGATGATAGAGACATGTATTCATATGATGCAGTTCACTAGTGTGTATGATTCTTAAATTTGCAACTTATTCTTTAATTTTAGCTGGTAGAAACAAAGAAGTATTGTAAGTAATTGCTTCACTCAACCCTTGAAGTTATGGGTTTGATTGTTAAACTATCATGATTCTTCTTCTTCTTCTTCTTCTTCTTTTGGTGGTAAAACCCCTTCATGTCATCGACTGTCTGATCTGCTTCCTAATGCCTAACATCTTCATAGTTGTATTGCTTTATTTTTTTAGTGAAAATTCAATTTTCTAATCAACTGGGGTGAGATTCTTTTCCTTTATGTGCCATTGTTCCTGTGTTTACTATCTATGTGCATCTTAAAATAAAATGTTAATTATGACAGGAATTCTCAAGGTTATGAGTTGGCAAAAAGGTTCAACTCGAAGTTTACGCATTTATCACCCGTCTGGTATGATTTAAAGAGGTATGTACCTCATTCCCAAATAACTTGTTGAAGAAATAGAGGGGTGGAGGCAGAGTTAAGACCTGTCCCATTTCAAGCTCACTTTGTGTCAGTTCATCAGAGCTTTAGAGTTTATTTTGCAAGCGTTAGAAAATTCAGTAGCTTTACATTTTGGTTTCTGAAGTTTTACTTGTTACTTAAGCCTTCTGACCTGGGATGCCTCCCTAAACTCCCTTTTCGAAATAAAATATTCAGGGTTAATTTAAACTGACATTACAGCCTTAAGGGTCATCAGAATATTTTATATCCTCATTTTTTGTAATTTATGCACTACATTGAACTTCTAGTGAACTGTTGAATACTTGATTATAAATCCTAGGCGTTGCTGTTTAGTGAGTTTTTGTTATATTGCTTTACGATTTTGCTTCATCAGTTGTTATTGCCAGCCAACAGACTAGCTTAGTTCTAGAGGGGAGACACAATGCTGACAGAGGATGGATCTCAGAGCTTAAAAAGACAGGAGAAGCTTTGGTACAATGAATAAGTTATCTACTTTAAACTTTTTTCATATCATCACTGACAGATTAAATGCCTCTTGTATCCAAAAGTTGTTTAAAAGCTATTTACTTGATGATATTCTTAATTTTGGATTTGTAAAAGTAGAAAGTAAAGTTAAATTGGGGAATTGTGTATGGGCCAATGTGTGTGATGCTCAGACAAAAGGATTGCTTTGAGTCTGGATTATTATGCTCAATCACTCCCCAATTTAAATTACTAGACCTCTACTATTCCTGTAAAGATTAGTCCAGATGGAATGTGACTCATGTCACCAACAGCTAACAATGGAACAGTAGTTATATGTGTATTTCCCTTTAGCTTTGTTCCTTTGCTTCTTTCTCAGCACTTTATTATCACTTCATTCACTTGGCCAATAGCTTATTTATATTTGAAATTTCTGAGAATTCTATCCTTTGATCCTTTATTGCCAGTACATATTATGGAACATGTTGAATGCTTTGTAAGTTTAAGATGAAACCTATGATGTTAAACTTTGCAGTGGCCACCCACCTGACATGGGTATCGGCAGTAGTATGTAAGGCAATTTCATAATGTGAAATCCACTTTATTAACATGAAAAACGGAAATAGAATAGGTAATGCATCTCTGGGATACACACATATTTAACATCCTTTAATGTTAAATATTCCTAGTGACTAGTGAGCAGTGGGGCAGGGTTGCAGTGGAGTTTATGACACATTTTGTTTTTAAGGTTGTTGCTTATTTTAACCCTCAACCCAAGTAGAAACTTGCAAAGCCCAAGTAGAAACTTGCAAAGTGATCTGCGCCTTGGACTGGCTATAAATGTTATGTTCCCAATGACTAACCTTATTTTATGATATCCTTAACTTGTGAGACCTAACACTTGTTTAATTGTCTTAGGATTATTGTTAAGCTTTTCTTTTTACTGCCCTTGTTAAAGCAATTTCTTTTCATTGCATGTAGATTTTGCCTAGAGTTGTTCTGCAAGCATCACCAGCTGTGCTGTTGAGAAAGGAAAAACAAAGGAAGAAAGCCATTAACCTTATAGTAACTGAGTGCAAGTAAGCCTCTAATTATTTTTCTAGATACACTTTTTAGGCTATAGTATTATGGGAACAGAATTATTTCCTTTATGCTAGAAATCATGGATTTTGCCCGCGTAAGCTTCTCAGTCTCATGGTCTCTAAGTAATCTATTCAATTTTGTTTATTGTCATATGCTGCAAGGATGAATGTTTGGATTCGCTCTTGTTGCCATCAGCAAATGACATACTACAATGAGCACATCATCATCAAATTTTGAAAGGGTGGAAATTATTTATGTGAAAATTACTGCAAAGCAATTCTTGGGAAAGATATTCTAGTTTAGGAACATAACTAATCACTCAATGGGTTAATGATGTTGAACAAGTAGTTGTTAAGTAGCCATAAATTGACTTGATTAACCATTTGAGTGATTTGTTGTTCTTATGCCAGAAATATTTTTGCCGATAATTCCATATTTTTTTTGGTAATTTTTCCATATTTTTTCTGTACATGGTTTATGGTGTATTAACGCTTCTTTACCCAGCGGCCTTATAGTAGAGTGGCTCTTCCCTATAGCAAACCCGTTACCCATTTACTGCATGGGTATCAGAAGTTGTTCATGGCAGCAAGCTTTTAGAGCCATATATGAGACACTTCCTTTCTGAATACGATGTCTGTGTTGTGCTATAATTTGCTTATCATGTGAATGTTCTTCTGTAGGGAAATGGGATATGATGGTATTGTTTTAGAATCTTGGTCAAGGTGGGCAGCTCATGGTATCTTGCATGATCCAAACATGCGGAACTTGGTGAGCATTTGTTCCATTTAATCTTTTCAGATGGTTTTTATTCAGCAAAGCTATAATAGGGAACTCTGCCTTTTATTCATGGACTAGACTATTAAGATTTCTTCCAATCTTTCAATTTTTGAGATTGTAGGTCTGGCATTATTGAATGGTTATGTCATAATTGCAAATGCTACAGTAGTGACTGAGCTGGTTCCCGTCCCATATGGAATAGGGACCACATAATTATGTTCCCTGCAATTTGAAGTATACCATTATGATTTTTTCACCTGTAATACAGTTTTGTTATTGATAACTCTATTAGCATATGTATACATTGCCACGGGAAAAAAACAAAATATTGTATTTATTCCTCACATTTCCTGCGAGACCAGTTTATCCATTTGGTATTGGGCTCTCTAGTCCTTTATTCCTCACAAAATAGATATGGTGCTTTCTTCTTTTGCAAGCACAGGCATTGCAGTTTGTAACACAGCTTGGAGATGCACTTCATTCTACAAGCTCAGAGAAAAATAATGGACAGCAGCTGCAGTTGGTCTATGTTATAGGTCCACCATCTTCTGAGAAGCTGCAAGAGCACGACTTTGGTCCGAAAGATCTTGAGACTTTAAGTGAAGCTGTGGATGGATTCTCGTTAATGACATACGACTTCTCTAATCCCCATAACCCTGGTCCAAATGCACCTTTGAAATGGATTCAAATTGTTCTACAGCTGCTTCTTGGTACTAGCAATAGAGCCCAACGCCTTGGCCCAAAGATACTTCTTGGCATCAACTTCTATGGAAACGATTTCTCCCTTTCAAGGGGTAATTCCTTTACATTCTCCCTTCTCTTCCTTTGAACTGAACTTACTGTCAATTTCACTATGGTGCTTGTAGGCACACACACACAAGTAGAACAGCTAAAGTGGTGCTTAAGGGAACCCCACTAGCCCAAGGGGAGCGGAAGGGAGAAGGGGGAATGGGAATGGAGAGTTCCATTAGGGCAGCGTTTATACTTGATCTCTATTGCTTGAGTGTAACACGAGCACCTTTTTTAGCTACTTCGATATTTTGAGACTGTCTTAAAGAACTAGTGCTTTTCTTTTTAGGCTTTTTTGCTTAATTAGTAAAATTTGAGAGTGCAGATGCAGGTGGCGGAGCTATTATTGGGAGAGATTACCTAGCGCTTTTGGAGACGCACAGGCCTGTTCTACAGTGGGACAAGAATAGTGGAGAGCATTTTTTCTTTTACGCTGACGACAAGGATGTCAGGCATGCGGTATTCTATCCATCTTTAAAGTCAATTTTTTTGAGGTTAGAGGAAGCCCGAACATGGGGATGTGGCATCTCCATCTGGGAAATCGGCCAAGGTTTGGATTACTTTTTAGACCTTTTGTGAAAGACCACGGTGTACCCTGTTTTTATGCCATGTTAATGTTTATGTGTAAGTATTCGGTATAATCGAAATCTACTTTGGTTAAAATTGGATTCTATTTTTTCAAGTCTAGTTTGAGTAATGCGCAAGTTAGTTTGTCAGGTTACAACGTAACAAAGATACGGTGTAACAGCACAAGGGCTTGGTGCTAGGTATTTTTTTTGGTCAATGGCTTGGTGCTAGTTTGGGTCATAATTTCTGTACGAATTTTTCTGTCAACAATTTTCGGTCATAAATTCGAGAATCTAATATTTAATACATATGATTTTCATGTAGCAATGAGTAGTCTAGTATGACATATTCTATATTAAAGAAATGACACTTTTTAATACTCGGATGTCTATATATATTTCGAGCTGGGGAGCTAAATTTTATTTTATTCTTGCAATCTTTTGTGAGAAAAATAAATAGGGAAGATAGATAAACATAACAAAATAAGGGATCGATGCATGGAGTAAAAATGAGCTGATATAGAAAGGGTTTTGTTGGGAGGTGTATTATTTTAGAGATCTTTTCCCATTTGTAAAGGAATAAGCTTTAGCTCTTGGTTAAGTGAAATCTTCGGTGGGAAAAAAAACAAAGCATATGAAGTGATATGGAATGCATGAATAAGAATAATATAATCCATTTGAAAAATTTTAAAAAGGAACACAGATAAGTATAATATGAATTAGTTAATATTAAAGTAATAATTTTGAACTTTTTGTCAAGTAACATAAAGAAACTGTATTTCTTTTTCATTTATAAAAAAAGTGTATCTCTGTTTTGTTCTGTAATTATAGTTTCGGAAATGTTGGCTGGGACTTGGGAATGCGGGGCCCAGGTCTGGGGCCATATGTCGAGAAAAGATGACCGCCCGGGACGTTAACCTTTATAATGATCACACGTGCACTCGTTCCCTACGTTCGCATTTCCGCGTATGGGAGGTTTGATTTTGTGGACGGGTTCAGCTTCTATGAATTTGAAGTACAGTCGGCGATATCAAAATTATCAATATCATTCGTCTTGAATCTTTCTAGATCTATCACTGATTGCTACACATTTTTTTTTCTCTCGATTCTCAAAATCGTTTTTCTTTAAAACACTATTGACTTCATGTGACCAATATTAAATGTTTTGAGGCAATTTCTACTCTAATTATTTTTCTAGATACACTTTTTAGGCTATGGTATTATGGGAACAGAATTATTTCCTTTGTGCTAGAAATCATGGATTTTGCCCATGTAAGCTTCTCAGTCTCATGGTCTCTAAGTAATCTATTCAATTTTGTTTATTGTCATATGCTGCAAGGATGAATGTTTGGATTTGCCTCTTGGTGCCATCAGCAAATGACATACTACAATGAGCACATCATTATCAAATTTTGAAAGGGCGGAAATTATTTATGTGAAAATTACTGCAAAGCAATTCTTGGGAAAGATATTCTAGTTTAGGAACATATCAACTAATCACTCAATGGGTTAATGATGTTGAACAAGTAGTTATTAAGTAACCATAAATTGACTTGATTAACCATTTGAGTGATTTGTTGTTCTTATACCAGAAATATTTTGCCGATAATTCCATATTTTTTTTTGTAATTTTCCCATTATTCATTTCACCTGTACACGGTTTATGGTGTATTAACGCTTCTTTAGCCACCCAAGGGCCTTATAGTAGAGTGGCTCTTCCCTATAGCAAACCCGTTACCCATTTACTGCACGGGTATCAGAAGTTGTTCATGGCAGCAAGCTTTTAGATCCATATATGAGACACTTCCTTTCTGAATACGTTGTCTTTGTTGTGCTATAGTTTGCTTTTCATTTGAATGTTCTTCTGTAGGGAGATGGGATATGATGGTATTGTTTTAGAATCTTGGTCAAGGTGGGCAGCTCATGGTATCTTGCATGATCCAAACGTGCGGAATTTGGTGAGCATTTTTTCCATTTAATCTTTTCAGATTTATTTTTTTTTCAGAAAAGCTATAATAGGGAACTCTGCCTTTTATTCATGGACTAAGCTATTAAGATTTCTTTCAATCTGTCAATTTTTGAGAGGTAGGTCTGGCATTATTGAATGGTTATGTCATAATTGCCGATGCTTCAGTAGTGATTGAGGTGGTTCCCGTCCCATTATGGAATATGGACCACATAATTATGTTCTCTGCAATTTGAAGTATACCATTATGATTTTTTCACCTTCACCTGTAATATAGTTGCGGAAATATATTGTTTTATTTCTTTCACAGAACCAATAATACAAGAGTGGTATCAAATAAGGTACAAGAGGAATAAATCTGAGCGCTAATCTGACCCTAAAATTCAGAAAAATAATTATTCCTATAAATATTGTACCTAAATAAGAAAAATACAAGAAATAAATTGATTCTATTTATATTAAATCCTAACAGATTATACAAATCAGAATCGGGTGATTGTAATTGATATGTGCATGATATTGCGCTAATCTTCAACAATAATTTTGTTATTGATACTCTATTAGCGTGTATACATTGCCACGGGGAATAAAAATACAAAATTGTATATTTATTCCTCATATTTCCTGCGAGACCAATGTATCCATTTGGTATTGGGCTCTCCAGTTCTTTATTCCTCACAAAATAAGTATTTGAAATTCAAGGCTTACAAAACTACCAACAAAAGCTACCAAAGTTCAAGCCTAAATCAATTGTCAGAACCGAAGAGAAACTGTATATCGCTGAATATAATTAAAAGCACTCACTCATCAACAAGTTAAGAGCAATGTTAAACCATACGAAAAATTTAGATACGAATTTGACTAAATCAATTATGTTAATTTGAGTCTTTCAAATGATAAATCAGAAAGTAAATAATATTTGAGGGAAATGAGGTCATTTGAATGCATACTGATTGACACATTCGCCTTTCAATGTCAGTGAGCATTATTGAAAACTTGTCCATCAACTTTATTATTTATGAAGGTCAGGGCCTCATGCTCTGTGATCCTTTCCTTCCATCATGGTCAAAAGAAATACTACAAGAAGTTCAAGAGTTATTGAGTGCAAAGTTTGCTCTTTAAGAGCTTGTTGATGAAATAAAAATACGGCAATGTGATCATTCTGGAACATACAGGGAATCAACAATGTAGTTTGGCTATTTCACAAAGAGGTGCCTAAAGTGGGACTGCTTTTGAAGACGCTACTCCTGCTGTTTCTCCTGTAATAAATTTGGTGCTATGAAAACACTAACTATAGCTTACATTATTAACAATGCGATTAGCTTACATTATTATCATATATTCCCTTCTTCCCCATATCATAAATAAAAGCATAGAGGTTTTTTAAGAATAATGACCATGAAAATGCACGCTGGTAGTTCGGCGATCTATTTTGTTTCACTCCACAAAGCCACATTTTATTTTAGAGCTACAAATTTGCATGGTCGTATTAGTATTTCATCTCATGAACACAGGCCTGATAATGGCGAAATGTGCACGATATCATATTAGAACTATATTGGAGTATAACACAGATTAACCAAGAGACTTGTAAATATGCAATTACTGATAAAAGTTTTTAAGCACTTGGAACGCTTTCAAAAATCACTGGCATACTGCATGATAAATTATTTCATCTACAAACCAACAGAACAAAAAGACTGCAGACAATAAAGGGAACAAAAATCGCCTTCGGTTCATTAATAGCTTTGAATTGGTTACCTTCATGAGTTTCAAAACTTCCTTGGAGGCTAGTTTACGAGCTGTATACTCATTATCACCACTAGCAGTCCACTCATAGGTGTTCTCATCAGTTTTCACCTTGATCGTAAATAAAGTTACATGGTTGACATGAGGCTTCGAGTATTCTTCCTTTTCGTAGTGATTTTTTTGGCATAGTTCTTGCAACTCATTAATTGGATGTCGCTTTGCAGTTTCAGGTGTAACCAAGGGTTCCAAAAGAGGCCTTATGCTTTGGAAAACAACCTTCTTCTTGTACCCTGAATCAACAAAAATGGCTCCTGCTATAGATTCTATAACATCTCCAAGGACCTGTCAGAAATAGAAATAGCTCCTAATGTAAAAAAATTGCCTGCTTAGCTTACTTCACTCTGTCAATTGTAACTTGTTTTTGTATCGAACTATAACAATGAAGAGTGAAGACATTCACGATGTGGCATAATGTGAATAAGTCATGCAATGAAATATTAACATCTGACCTCACAGTAATATGTTTCTAGCTCCCATCCAAAAGTGGATTCCAAAGATATGTTCTCAACGCCTTTCATTGTTTTTGCAATTTGATTTTTTACCACTGAGTCGCAGATTATGTGTTCATCCAGCTCAGCTTTAATGGCTGACAGTGTATAGCACTCATTATTCACAGAAATAGACCTCATGTTTGTCAAAAATTCCGATGACAACTTGTCATTAGAATATTCCTTGTGGAAATGCATGGTGATGACATAGTCCAACACTGCGTCGCCAAGAAACTCTAGTCGCTGCAAGGAAACTTAAGAGTTTATCAATCTTAAATTTGATGTTGGCCTAACTCCCAAAAAAGCTAATTATATAGTGTTCCTCAACCTCAAGGTTCTCATACTCTACATTTTAACCATATGGTGAAATTAAAAGAAACAACAAAATTATACACTGACATGGCATGTGCTTCATTAATACCAAGTACATGTTTTTTCATTACTATAAAGTTTCAGAGTACCTCATAGTCGTAGCATGTTGGAATTTCTGGTCGATTGCAAGACCTATGGATCAGAGCTTCTACTAAAAGGTAAGGGTTTTTGAATGAGTAGTTTAATAGGGTTTCTAAAACTTGGACATTTACAAGCTTCTCTGCGGCAGTGCTAAGGGGCCTTTCATATGGTACAATGTTAGTGTCTATATTGACGCCAATCCACTTAATAAACGATAAAGCAGCTTTTTCATCTTCTGTGCAAAAGGCTCCAATTAGTGCCTCAACAACATCAGCAACAATATCGAATTTTATTTCTCTTGTTTCACAAGTATATACTCTTGTTCTATTAGAAACCAACTCTTCTTTTAGCAAGAGACCTTTTGACTTATCGCCAGGGATATCCCACTGCTTTGGCTTAAATTCCTTATTTCGTATGAAGCCCTGTAAATAAGAAAGTTTCCTTCTGAATTTTTTTTAAACCACTGCTAGAATATTGAAACAGGGATAATATCAATGTGATAATACGAGATTTAAGAAAGCTTGTAAATCATGTGATTTTGACAATATGAACAACACAACTACACAAGCACCGATTGGCAGCTAAACTAACCAATGTTATACTCTACACTTCAGGATTTGTAGAGTTTGGCACAAGTGAAACATGTTCAAGGCTAATGAAATGTTTTTTTTTTTTTTACGTTATAATATTTTGTCTTCTCACTTTTTTCCCTCTCAAATCAAATAACATTAAAGGAAACATTTTTTTTTTCTTTTTCCTCACTCTTTTCACCCTTTTTTTTCCCTCCTATGCCAAACAAAGTATACAAGTAATTAACATCAATCTCATAAAATGTAACAACGATAACAAGAGAAAAAAAGAATAATACCGGAAGGTTTTGGCTACACCCATACTTAGACAAGGCAACATTGGAAATTATTTTTTCCCTCTCATTGGTAAGAAGGCCCTCTCTATGATTTTGGTTGGTCTTGAAAAGCTGCTGACTAGCAGCATACTTTAGAAAAGAATCTCCAAGTGTCTCTAAGTAATCGTAATCGGAAGCCTCTTGACATCCTTTTGCAGTAATTGCTTGTAAGATCTACAAAATAAAAAAAAAAGTTGAAACAACAAAATTCTTAAGGTTTTGGTTTTGTTAATTCTAGCTTTTGGAGTTAACTTTAAGCATACAAAAGTAATAAAATTTTATTAAGAGAATATTATTGTTGGTAATTAATTAAACTAAATCCTTAAAGTTAAAGATAACATTTTACATAAATTTTTAATATAATTTTGTATCAGTTTTCTTAACATCAAGTTGTTTTTAGAAAAAAAAAATTTAGGTTAGTTATGTCTTAGAAACTCACCCTGACTCAAAAATATATATATATATATATAAATACTTATATATTGCCTATCAATAAAGTATTCTCATTAACAATAAAATTTGAACCTGTATCTTTAAGAAATACAGTTTCAAACTTTATCAACTGAATCAATTTAATTGGCTCAAGAGCCACTCTTGGGATTGATTTGAATGTAAAATGATTTTATTAAGAAAAAATATTTATTATACTTAAAAATATAATAAATATCTTTTAATAAAATTTTATAGTTTCAATCACTTAAAATTAACTCCAATTAATACTAATAGCGAGTTCTAAACGAAAAAATAATAATAAAAATGTATGTCAAATATTTATTTTAAAATAATTAAAATTAGATAATAAAGATATTCTTGTGTTAGTATCCTTCCCACACTCGATGGCAATATACAACTATAAAAAAGAAAACAGCTCACTTGATGTAATAGCGTGCATTCGCTTTGCTTAAAACTATCGTTTTAGAAGACAATATATCGTTTCATTTCATCTATTCTTTTATAAAATTAAGAACACATTGATCAATTTCTCAATTAATATCAACTATAATAATATCAATTAATATTATATATATATATATATATACATATATATATATATATATATACATATATATATTAAAAATCAAACTCTCATCAACTTGCTTAAAAGATTTAATTATCCACTAACTATGACAAATTATGTAAAGAAATTAAGGGTTTTCTCAAAAATAGTTACAATAACAAATCATTTTTAAAAAAAGAGAAAAATCATTTTCTCTCAAAGTGGAAAGATTGGCTTCTAAACAAGCATCATAAAAGTAGCTTTTTTTTTTAACTATGCATGGATATACAGAACCCATATGAAAGCAGATACACCTTGCTTCCCTTTGGGCTTTGGGCTTTGGGCTCATGGGGCTGCCAAATTAGGTCTCAAACGATTACTTCCCACTTTAACATTGAAGGACTATCGACCCAACCCGAAATTATCTACTTTACTCGAATCATATAGATCAATATAAACTATCAGCGTTATGTAAATGATAAGCCTTTTTTTTTTTTTCACCGAAAGAAATAGCATACCTTGCTGATTGGGATATCATTTAACGTGCAATGATCCAAAAGCATCTTTTTTAAGTTGAAAGCAACGAGCAAGGACTGAAGCCAATGCATGATTGATGGCATAAATGAAAATGAATATATGGTACTGATTGATATTGGTGACATTATTACATGACAAAGTTCTGGGGGCAATTCAACAGTGTTCTTCTTGCTTTGACCTTGAAGGGAGAAAAAGATCAATCAGGTTTCAATTTCATCATATTGATAATGAACTCGGTTAATACGTCATCTAATAAACATCATTGTTCATGAAATGCAGTTAGGACCAGAATGTTTTTTTCTTATTGTTTAGGTAATAGCAGTCACAAAGCAATATTGGGAATTAGAATGTATGAGCAACCAATTGTTAAATTTAAACCTTTCTCCTTCTTCTGTTGTCTGGCCTTGAGAAGGTAATTCCCCGCTGAAAAAACTTTTCTGCCACCAAGCAGGGATTGATCTGCATGACTCAGTTCAATCCCGTGGCTGAAATTTAAAAAAACAATAATCTAAATTTTTCATGTAGTACATGTATAGGACACAAGTAGAAACATAAGCTACTAAATTTACTAACCGGTTTTTAAAGTCCTCCTTGTAAGTAGTAGTAGATCCCTTATCTCTTAAGTGTAGTGGAATTGAATTTCCATTCAATTTCATAATTTTATTAATAATATAAATGGGAGGATTAGAATCAATATGAGGAGTGTAGACCACACAATTTTTTAGTTTGCAACGGCAAACTGAACCATTTTTCGTCACCACATGAGGAGTATTATCCTCACAGTCACAGGTACTTTCAGGTGAAAAAGGAACAGAACTGACATACTTCCAATCGATTGGATCTGAAGAGCTCAAGTGTTCATTACTGGCTGGGAGCAGAAGATAATCAATCTCAGGATTATCTCCTAAACTAAAATCATCTGAAACATTAGGTAACTTATTCACGCTCCTATGCAGAAGGATCCTAAAGAGGGTAGTCTGAAATCTTCTACATTTTTTAACCTGTGAAATAGTAACATACAGATAAAATAAATAAAATCCTAATTGACACGAACTACCATGAAAGGAACACATGTAAGCACACCTCATCATGAGTAAGCGGAATGGTCATTATATATCCAAGGTTCACTGACAACTTTCCCCTGTCAACATCAAACGACATGCCTGATGATGCATTTAAGATTTCTGAGTCAAGTTTAGTCCTAATTGCTAGCACAATGTCATGAACGTCGATATACTCAAAATCCGGCTTCAACTCAATCAAATAGAGATGGTACGTTACGTTGCGATTATTTGATGCACTATTGACCAATTCGGATGGGATATAACTGGGGTGCCCATTTTCTACACAAGCCAATTAGAGTGCTCATTTCAATCAAAGCCAATTCAGAAACCAGAATTTAATTACCAAGAATCAATTAATAAGAGTACAAGACAATTATGTTACAAAATAGAAAGAAAAATAGTTTGTGAATCTTATGAAGTTACCAAATTCTTCCATGTTGATGGAAATATCAAGAGAAGGGTTTGCGATATTCTTTGATATTGAGATAGCTTGTATACGATCAGTGTTGTAGTTAACTTGCAATTTTTATAGCATGGGAAGTGGGTGTAGGGACCGCATAACATGTGCAAGATTCCACCGAGAAAAGAAAAGGCAGAGTAAAGAACACGTATTGATTCGATGATTAATCTTTTTTGGAACCTTAAGCTACAAGCTACTTGGTTACCAAGCAATTCAATCGTACATGTACACCATTGTTTGGAAGTTCGATGAAATAGAGGTTAAAAATTGAAAAATATATTAAATTTTTATCGTAATATTTCAAGATTTTAAACCCACTAACTCTTACATAATTTTCTTCTTCTATTTTTTCTTTTTTTGCAATACATAAATTTAGGTTGTTCACTTATTTCAGAAGTAGATCACTTAATTTGTTAAAAAGATTTTACAATAAAGAAGCTTTTAAATGAGTCATTAGGCTGGGACTTAGATCGGGTAAACTTTTAATTTATAGAGGAAATTCATTTTATTTTATTACTTTCTTCTTTTATAAAACTTATTAAATATTTATTATTAGAGTTAAGCAAATTTGATCTCCCTCTATTTTCTTCTACTTAAAATTTATACATTATTTTTTTATTCAATATTTTTATAAACTAATCGATCAAATTGTCTTCTACTAAAGAATCATTGCATCGAATTACATCTAAAATAAAAAGTTCAAAATTTATCCTCTTCAAACACTAATTTTTATCTAATAAAATTCTTCAAATTATGTCAACTTTTTATTAATTTTTTTATTCTAAACTTTTAAAATTGTTTTGTTACTCTGATCCATGGTAAAACCTCAAATGTTTAAATTAAAAGTAATAATTGGATGGTATTTGCTTCATAACTTTTCAACTTTAAACGATTTTGTTATCATTTTCAAATAATCTAATAAAATTTATTTTAAATTGATTTAAAATTGGTTTTAAAGTTATAAACTATGTAAAATTTGAATTAAAAACCAACTTATGTCTCAAAACAAAAATGTTAATAAAAAAATAAAATAACCAAATCATTTATTGAAAAGTAAATTGATATGATTTAAAAATCAGTTTACATTATTTTAATTTTCTAAATACAGTTTAGTTTGAGTTAAAGCTTGGTTTGGTTGAATTGATACCTTTACATAATAATCGTGTTGGTCATTTTCATGTTTGCTTGTAAACAGCAAGAAATCAATTTGTTCAAAGCAGAAAATACTGCTGCCATTGAAGTTGGATTTCATGAATAAAATATCATTATTATTTATTTTAAATTGAACGTAAAATTAAACAAACACTTCGAAGGAGCTAATGGCATCGGTTTCGAGGCTGCCATGGTAACTGGTGGTTTGGGCATTGATGCTCACAGAATTATGGAAAATCTTCAATTTGACTAATCGAGATTTGAGAGCAGTGGTGATGATAAATGGTAATTTGGATCCTTTCGAGTATAATTCTCTTAATCTCTCTAGTAAAATTTTGGCCATTAAATTTTTTATTAAATGATTAGCATAAATTAATAATAAATAAATTGATTAATAAAAATTAAAATAGGTAAATTAGTATGCAATTGGTCTATCTTCATTATTGAATATAAAAATTAATAATTAAAATTTTGTTAGAGAAGATCCGCATTACATAAAATGGACATGTTTATCCACCCAGCTTGTTTTACGCACTACATTTTGTTTTAATTTGAAAAAATATCGGCTAAGTGGTGGACCAGACTAAGCTAAGTCAGTCCAACCATTCTTTTTTCAAATAATTAAATTATATTAACTTTTTATCAATTATAAAATATATTTAAGGCAAGTCGAAATACTATGGATAAATAATTATTACTAATTTATATTATTTCAATAATTTTAAAAAAAATTGTTGGCGAAGCTTCTAATTCGGTTTGTTTTTATATATAATTTTTTGTCAAAATTCAAAAAATATGAAATTTTTGATGAAATTACATAAATATAATTTTTTTAAAAATTGCCATGACGACTCTTTAATTAAAAATTGCTAATAACGATTTTTAAATAATTAATTATTTTTTAAATTATCATTAACAACTTTGAATTTTTTAATTTTTTAATATTTTTTAACCAAACCATCATTCGCCACTTTTAAAACTTTATTACTTTTTCAATTTTTTATTTCTGAATTTTTGTATTACACCAAAAATTATTATTAACAATTTTTAAACTTTATATTATTTAATTTCACAAAAAAAAATATTTTTTGAATTTAAATAAAAAATCATAAAAAAGGGAGCTTTTCACTTCTTTACTTTTATCTAATTTTTAAATTTCTTAACAACTAAGCTTGGCTCACTATTAAATGAGTCAAGTTAGTATAATGAAGTCTTTAAAACTATTTAGAATAGAGTTAACTCTTTTTTTTTTTTTTTGGACTATTCCATTTGGCCTCTTTTATTTAAGAGCAATATTTAATATGCTTAAGTATTAATTAATAAAATATTATGTAGATTAAGCTAAAATTTAAAACTATCAATTTTCTTAAATTTTAATCTTTAAAATTAAATTTAAACATATAAAACGAATAAATTTTACAGTAGAAACTCTTTAAATTAATAATGTCAAGACCGGAGAAATTTATTAATTTAGAGAATTATTAATTTATCAATAAATTAATAATTATTAATTTAAAGAGTTTTTAAGTAATTATACTGTACATACCAAACAAAAAGGCAAATTAATCTATGTCTCTTAGAATTACGTTGTAGCGAACCTTGGGACTCAACGTACAGTAAATTAGTAACTACACTACATATGTGTTGGAAATCAATAATGACTTTTGAAGTACAGTAAATGTAAACAAGAGGAACAAATGTGTTCAATGTATTCTTAAGCAAGTTTGACATATATAAATTACATGAATGTGTTAGAGTATTCAAACCATATCTCACAAGATGGCTTCTCATCTAAAAAGTGTTGCAAAATCAACTATGTCAGATCAAATACGTACGGAGTTGTGTGAGTATAAGAGAAATAATCCTGCAAGCACACAAAAAGACTTGTAGAGATGGCTTGAGGAAAAATTTCAATTGAAAGTTAGTCAAAGAACAATATCAAACACACTTAAGCGGTCAGATGACTATCTCTCTGCTAAAATAGAAAAGGGAAGAGCAGAGATCAAAAGACACAAACCAGCAAAATATCCTGACATGGAGAAGGTTGTTTATGAGTGGTTTCTCTAGCATCAAGAACGTGTGAATATCACAGAGAATTAATTTTGCAGAAGGCAAGAGATACAATGAAACTCGTGTACCCTCATGATGATTCAGATTTTAACTTCTCTATAGGATGGCTTGGGAAATTCAAGCACCGACATGGCATAAAGTCATTTCGTCGTTTTGGCGAGAGTGGGTCTGTTGATATACAAGACATGGAGCAGAAATTGGTATCAATTCGGGAGAAAATTGATCAATTCCCTATGAAAGATGTTTTCAATATGGATGAAACTGGGTTGTTTTATAGGCTACAAGCTAATCATTCACTGGCAACAAAACAACTTGAAGGAAGAAAACAAGATAAAGAAAGGCTAACGGTAGTTATTTGTTGCAACGAAGATGGCTCTGAAAAAATCCCTCTATGGATTATTGGGAAATATGCAAAGCCTCGTTGCTTCAAGAATGTCAACATGAATAGCTTGAATTGTCAGTATCGAGCTAACAAAAAAGCATGGATGACTAGTGTGCTTTTTGATGAATATGTTCGTTCATTTGATCAAATGATGCATGGTAGAAGAGTTCTACTTGTGGTGGATAATTGTCCAGCACATCCAAGAAATATTGAAGGGCTAAGAAACGTTGAGTTATTCTTCTTGCCACCCAACATGACATCAAAGATTCAACCTTGCGATGCTGGGATAATAAGAGCTTTCAAGATGCATTACCGTAGAAGGTTTTACCGCAAAATATTGGAAGGTTATGAGGTGGGACAATCTGATCCAGAGAAGATAAATGTCCTTGATGCTATCAATTTGGCAATCCCAGCTTGGACGATAGATGTTCGAAAAGAAACAATAGCGAATTGCTTCCGACACTGTAAAATTCGTTCAGATAGTGACGTTGCAAGAAATTTTGATGAATCCACTTTTGATGAAGAAACTCAAGACCTCGAGACTATGATCAATCAATGTGGCTATCGTAATAAGATGGATATCGACAACCCAGGTGAAAATGAAGCATGTTCGGAGATTCAGAGTTTAGAAGATATTGTGGGTACTATCATTGAGAACAATGCAGAGGATGACGACGAAGATGATACAGTGTCTTTGGAGCCTGTTACGCGAAAGGAAGCACTTATGGCGTCGAATACTCTTCACAACTTTATGATACAATACAAAAATACAACACCTGAGCTATTGGATACAATAAAAAAAGTTAGAGATGAGCTCCAAATAGACTTAAATTTTAAAGGAAAACAGACAACTATTGAATTATATTTCAATAGAGTGTAATATATTTTTTTTTCAGTTTCTATGAATTATTAATTTATGATTTTCTTGGGACCGAAAATTATAAAGGAATCTCCCGAAAAATTATTATCTTATTATTTTATCGAGTTTTTCAATTTTTTATATTGACCCAAGTCGGGACCGGATAAATTTATTATTTTAAAGAGTTTATTAATTTATCGAGTATTAATTTAAAGAGTTTCTACTGTATTAAGAAACATATTTTTAGTTTTATATTTCTAATATAATAAAGTTTTTAATTATTTAATTATTTGTAAATATTCAATATCATTTCTTAAGAAGAAGAAATTATAGTTATAAGAAAAATGATTAAATTAAAAATAAAAAAATCACATAAAATTTATATATTAAAAAATATTTTAGGAGTATTTCCTTGGATGAAAAAGCATGAAGCACGCGAATTTCAGGGGCCTATCCGAACGCGTCTTTAGATTTGATTTGGAATTTATGAGAAGCGGTCCCATTGTCTTGTCCCTCATCTGGTCGCATTGTCTTGTCCCTCACCTCAGCATCATTTTTCACAGAAAAACTCGTTCTTTCACGGAATTTTGCTGCCTTATTAATTATTGTTAAAACACTTCATTTTAATTGCAATGACTCACTCGTCAATTTTCACTCGTCACAAGTCATGCTTTTTTCAATTCAAACATTTCCTGTCCGTAATATGCATAAACTTTCCTACATCTTTTATTTGTAATTTTTCTTATTTTTTAATGTTTTAAATATTAGATTAAATAAAAATATAATTTTTTTTACTTCAAACTATATTTTTTTATTTAAAAATTTTATAAACATAAATGATTAAAATTTTAAAATTATTGAATATTATCAAATTCTGTTATCCAATTTGTATATTGATATTTTTTTAAAGACTAATTAAAATTATTTAAGTGAATTTTGCTTTTTTAATGGTTTTTTACTAGAATTTGATTTTACTATACTATCAGTAACTTAGAATAGATTATGGATACAGGTTTTACGTTATTTTTACTGACATGATAATTTATGATTGAATGTGAATACTATCAATATATTTAAATTAAAATTTTGATTTTTTGTATATCGTATGTATAAATATTTTAATATTATTTATTAATCAGAAAACATATATTGTTTGTATTAATTATTATATAATTGTTGATTTTATTCACTTTGTTTTATAAAATAAATTTGTGTTTCAAAATAATTAAATTTTAATGGAAAGTATCTTAAACCTATAATAAAAATATATTTATAATATGTTTGCGTTTTGAATTTGTTCCCACTTTGAAGGTGTTAGCCGAGTCATATTTTTTAATTAACAGGCAAGGTCCTTCTTGAACCAATATGATAAAAACAAACTTTTAATTAAAATATAATATAACTGTATTTTAATTGTTTACTCAAAATTAATGATAAAATTAAAAACAAACCTTTACAAATGGATTTGACTTAAGTGATTGATTTAGGTGTTTAATTTTGATTGTGAATAAACTTAATCAAATCTATAAATATATTTATGTATGATATTAATAGATATATAACTATACTTTAATTCTTTAACCAAAATATCATTTTATCATAGTATTTTTTTTATTTTTTAAATAAATACTTATTAAGAGGATTGTTGATATTCAACTTTGAATGTGAAAACATGTCCACGTACGTCGTCGTCTTGTGAAAACAAAACTTTCACTGTTACCGTTGAGGCTAACCCATTAATTGGTTTAAGGAACAAACGCGTTTCCCAGACTATCGTCTAAATTTTCAAAGAGCAAACACTAGAATTAGTGTTTCAGCTTCTTCTGATTAATGCAGAAGCAGAGGGAGCGTTTCATTATTTGATTTTCTTTTTCATTTGCCACTTCATTATTCTTAATTTGCATTCTGACCTCTTCAATTGAGAATTTTCATTACACACCCTCTTCATTTTTTATTTTTTATTTTGTTTATGATTATGTATACATATTAGTTTTTCTAATTCATATTTTGATATAACTGTTTAATTTTTATATTTTATTGAGGGCACAGGTAAGCTATGCGGTGACACCAACACGAGCTAGGGGCTGGGGGATGAGACTCACGTTAGAACAGCAACGTCAACATCAGCAATGTGATGCACATTACATTACGATAACAACAACCGTCCCTTTCTAAATAAAATTTGGGCAGTAAAATCAACAGAGTTTAATTACAAACATGAGTTAAGAGATGCATCAATAGCTTTGATTTTTACCATTTTTTTTGCTTTAAATTACCAGAGAAATGATTCTGAATCTGATATACGTAAGTGAGAAATTAGTGACATGAGATTATGCAAAAGTAAAGTAGCATTTGGCTTGAAAATAAGAAAGAAGATGCAACGAAGAGTTAATTGGAAGAATAGAAATGATGAGATACAACAAAGAATCTTCGCTCGTCCTTCCGCGTTGTTGCTCAGTCCATTCCATACCGCGTTAATTGTTAAGCCTCTCTTTCTCTTTCATTTTTCTTGACTTTCGAGTTTTGATTCGCCGTTTGAAATGGTCAGCACATCAAATGAATCAACGGTTCACTCACACTCTTACACTCTCAATCTCTAAGACTCAAATCAAATCAGGGCCCACATCGTAGAAATCTATCTATTTCCTTTCCATTCAAATTCTCACCCTTATTTATACCATACTTAACAATATCCTCTTCGTCTCCCTCTCACCTTCTCCAAGCAATTCCTTGTCCATTTCACACTCACCTTCACTTCCTCAATAAGCACCACGTAGCTCATACCCTTCCTTGTAGTTCTTTACTCTACTCCCACCCATTTGGCATATCACTTGTTAACTTGGCCTTGTCCACTTCGATAATCTGCTTATGGTGACAAGTTTCCTTTTTTATTTTTGGAACAATTCACCAACCAATGCTTAAATGCCAAATACTTGCGAGTCTAGTGACTGTGCAGTGTGCATAAGCTGAATTCAAGGCCTTAGCTGCAACAACATGGAAGAGAGAACCAAGAGGAAACATTTCAGTCTGATCAATGAACTAATCCAAGGAAAGGAGCTAGCAAAGCAGCTCAGTAACCATCTGGTCTCTTCTTCTCCATCATCCCATGAAACCAATGAATTCTTGATTGAGAAGATACTTTCTTCCTATGAGAAAGCACTCACAGTGCTTAACACGGGGACTGTTGTGGGAGAGACTATGACCACAAGTGGCAACATGATGGATTCCCATTGTTCTACCAATGGGAGCCCCAGAAGTGAGGTCGTGGACCGTGAACTTGAGCACAAATCTGTCTTCAAGAAAAGGTAATGTCAAAGGTTACCGAGTTCTTGTGTTGTGTCTTTGTGACTTGTGTCAATTGTTTAGGCTCGTCATCTGACTTCAATCTGGGGCTATTTGAATTTGTGGGGTGCAGAAAGACCATGCCCAGATGGACTGAGCAAGTGAAGATTTGCTCAAGAACAGGACTTGAGGGGTCTTTGGATGATGGATATAGCTGGAGAAAATATGGGCAAAAGGATATTCTTGGATCCAAGTTTCCAAGGTTAGAAGCTCTTTTCTCGTATAACTTCTTGTTATAAATTAGCATTTTTTCATGTTATAAATTTGTATAATTAGCCTAATTTGAAAAATCAACGAATCAGTGGTCACTTAATGACCCCTAACGGGAAAAATAAAATGTACATGCCTGCTAATTTTTATTTTTTTTACCCATGTTTTAACGGCTCTAGACAAAACTTTTAAAATGACCGGTAATTCGTACGCTTATCCAAAGGGCTATGCCAGCTACGTTCAGTTCCATCCAAATTACTACCTTGTGTAAAGTGTGCCGAGTTACATTAATATGAGGTTATGTGAGTAGTGCAAAAAGGGATGCACCCGTACAGTGGAGAAACCTGACAATTTTGTCAAGCAGAACAAATTATTGTAAAGTGTCATGTTCGTTCTATGCGGTTGGCAGTTCACAACTTCATATACTCCATTCAGCCGTACATGCAATAGCATGCAAATTGCAATGAAATTCATAGTTAGTTAGATAGTGTGATGGGACAAAAATAGGCCTTTCTCTTATTCTTTATTTTTGGTAGATTTCCTCTCCAACTTCCTCATTACAGCATAAGACAAAAGGGGTTTCTATTAATATTTTTATTTGCTATTCAGACCATACTGAAGTTTATATGAACACAGAGAAAAGAGGAAAAATAAATATGTTCTGGTTTTGGCGAAAAATTGACAACTAGTTGTTTGCATTGCAGAGGATATTACAGATGCACACATAGAAATGTACAAGGGTGCCTGGCAACAAAGCAAGTTCAAAGGTCAGATGAAGACCCAACCGTAATTGAGGTAACCTACAGAGGAAGACACACGTGCATGCAAGCTAAGCATTTAAACAAAGCATTCCCATCAAACATAAAGATGAATTTGGGGGGAAATCAATTCCACTATGATCAACAACTACAAGAGAAAATACAACAAACCCCAAATGGAATTTTCACGTTTGAAACAGATTTTAAAGTCAAAACAGAGGAACTGGAAATGGAAACCAAGGAGGATATCTTCCCATGGTTTTGCTTTTCTTCTCCATCAATTGGATCAGAAAATGAAGACAACAACATGTTACTCGAAACCATGATTGAAAATCATTTCATGGAAAGCTTTTCTCCTGCATTCATATCACCAGTGACTTCAGAATCAAACCTTTTCTGTGTGTCAGCATGCCACTTGGGTAGCACTGGACTATGCCAAAACATACAAACCTCAGAATCTGATATCACTGAGATAATTTCAGCCCCAACTTCAGTCACCAACTCCCCAATCCTGGATTTGGATACCTTGCTTCATAAAGGTGATTTTGACACGGATTTTCCTTTCAACACCGCTGAATATTTCTCTTCACAAGACTTTGCATGCACTTCCACGTAGATAGTAAGAGTAAAGAACAGCATAGTCATAGTCTGTTTCAGATTAACGGGTGAGTTCTAGTCTCGTAGATCTTGACTAAGGAGGGTAATCATAAGTCCTGTTGATAATAAGTGAAGACGATGAAACCTCCCTCACCTATCATTCTAGTTTGGAGAGATTCCCTGCATGTAATGTACCTTTACTTAGGTAGTAATGCGCTAATAATCTGTAGCTGTAAACTACTTATGCATTTTCTTAATTCACTGGTACTTGGTTCATATGTTTTCTTTTGGCTCCAGCAGGGATGCAATTTCTGAAATCAATGAATTTTATCGCATAGTGTTGGCTAGAGAAAAGTGAATGTGATCAATTTAACCCAACATTTTTGGCCTCCGTAAACTTTTATTAACCACACAACATATTGGAAACACTTAATAGTCCCAGTCAATTCCCTTTTTTAAATTGATTTGGAACTGAGTTATTTTATTTAATCAACAAACAAAAATACTTATACTAGTAATAGCAATAAGATAGGGAGCAAAATGAAATGAGGCATGTTATAGCAAGGAAGGGTGTAGATGGAGACTAGAGATCACCCATCCTTCTTGCACATTTGATACAATCATCCAATATCATCTTGGCGTCGTATTTGTATACAAATCCTTTGTCACACAGCTTTGTGGTGGAGACCCACTTGATGTCCTTCTTCGGCTCATCTTCTTTTCTGAAATATGTGGTAAGCATCTGCCTGAGTTGTCGTCCAAAAATCAAATTTTTATATTTTTTAAATAAAAAAATACACGTTCCAGTAAATTCTAATGAACATATATGAATAAAATAAAACTTAATATATATCTTAATTTAAGTTCAATAATTTAAAATCAATTCTATCATAATTAATTATACTCGAGTTTAATAAAAACAAGGCTGGAGTACACACCGCACTAGATCGAGTCGAAAACTTCGTTAATAATTATAGAAAAAGCCAATGAGAGACACTTACTCTTGTTTCCCGTTGAATTCTGGATGATGAAGAGCATAGTGATTAGCCATCTCTTGCAATGAAATATAAGAACTTGCGCACAAGAATCTGCTATTCATTGAGGTGTTTTCCATGCAAAAAATATGAGCTTCACACACGTCATGAACATGTACAAGAGGAATTTTTCCCAGCAAATTTTCTAGGAACTTCAGTAATTTGTACTCTTTTTCATTTTGAAGGATCTGTGCTATACAAATAAGCCTGGTACCGGGTGTAAAAGATTGAAAGGTGTCACCTCCCACAAGCCCACAAGGGAGGGGCACCACTTCTAATCCATCACCATTTGCTTCGGTCCCATAGCTCAACACATGTTTCTCCGTCAGTGTCTTTGAATAAGTATAGTCCTTCAAAAATAAGACCAACACAATAAAGTCAAACCTTTGCATATTTTCATCTCTCAATTTACTACGTTGTGAAATTGGGGTGGCTTCTATCTCTCTATACGAAGTATCCTTATACAATCAAAGGCTTCTGCTGACATTACAATGTCTTGGATCGCACGTATACCTTAAATGCTAATTTCTCATGCTCACCATTGGCCTTTCAACTTATTGCCTTTATATGTAGTGTAGTGACTCCCCATATAACGAGGGACAAAAGATTAAAATTAAATAAAAAATAAAAGGTGGGGAAATTCTTATTTTTCTTCAATTAAAGAAAAAACATTATTATCTCTATCCTTTTTTCTTCCAAACATACTATAACACTGCAGGATTAGAAATTCGTCAGACCTGATATCTGATTTAGGGAAGCATGGATCCATATTCTTTCAAACCAAAGGCTTGATATGGGAAACGAATCTTATGGGGAGGTTGTGAAGTTCTTGGGAACAAATTGTGTTTGATATCGACAGAGAACAAATTCAAGAATCGAAATTTGGAAACTAACCTTGTAAGAAGGTTCTTGAAGGTATATATATTCCCACGAATCATTAAGAGGGGTCCAGCAAGTTTCATCCATAACGTCCTTGAAACCACTGCCATCATCTTTCAGCGGAGAAGCAGAACAAACAGACGCCGTGTAGATCAGACGCCTCACTGTGCCTGCTTTTAGACAAGACATGACAATGCTTTTTGCCCCAGCAAGTGATGCTTCACTAGTATCCTTGTACTGCTATGCATATGATATCACTGATAATCATCACACATACTAGATAAGTGAATAATTAGAAATTTTCTTATTTTCTATGTTGATAATTTTTTTAATTATTAAATATTCTAAAAATATTTAAGATTATTAATTAAAAAAATTTAGGATAATTTTATAGGAGGATTAACAAAAAAAAAAATTAATACATATGGTTTCGATTACGTATATGAGGAACATATTTGATTAGAAAATAAAGTATACTTATATTCTGATCGTTAAATTCGTTTCAAAGGAAGTGATATGATGAATAGGTGAACCTGCGAGTTGGGTTCATGGGTCATGGGAGTGGCAACATGAAAGACAAACTCGCAGCCTTGAATTGCATGCTCAAAGTGAATTGGGTTGTAAATATCAGCTTCAAACAGCACCAGTTGCCCTTCTGATTGTAGGAGGCTCTTCAAAACTCATTCTCTGTTATTGCAAATTGTAAATCTAATTCAGTGTACATTGTGCAGAATGAAAAAGATAGTTAGTGAGAGATTACTGACTCAAGTCTCTGAGAGTTGCATGGACTGTGTAACCCTTCGCTAAGAGCTTCTTCACGAGCCACGAACCAATGTAACCACTCCCTCCTGTCACGCACACCTGCACCTTTTCTCCATTACAATTCCCTTTCCTTCACCTACCAATCACACACACACCCCACTTGTGGCTCCTCTTCTCAGCTGTAGAAAGATATGAATGCATTGAGTTGAGGTTAACCCGCGAAAGAGACAAAATTATGAAGATTATTAGTTAAATTTTACTAAAATAAAAAAATATATTGTCTTTTTTATAATTTAATATTTATTATTGTTAATTCAATTATTTTTCGAGAAAATATTACCTAATCTTTCGAGAGAAAATTTGTCAACTAAAAAATAAAATGGTATTGATTTTAGGAACCTTAGGTGGTTTTTAAATTTGACCTACTTGATTAAGTTGAGTTAATTAGTTAATTTTAAATTCTTAGAATTACCACGTTCAATCCTTAAGTATAAGTATAAATGTAATACTTCCTATACTACTGATGTTTATGGTCATGCTAGTGATTCAAGTACTTGATATGACATAATTAAAGCTAGAAACTATGGAAAGAATGAAATATCTTTGAATATAAAAAATATTTGCTCTAACTTGTTTATGGTGAACATTGTAAATTGTAAAGAAATAAATTCAAAAACAATTTAGGACTGAATTTTAAGTTCTCTTAGATTCTTTTAAATGCGTTATTAAATGAAATGACAAAGTTAATGTTATAAAACAAAATATTAAGCAGGAATAATAAATCATAATTATTGAATGTAAAAGTCTTGTAGAAATGTAAATAAGAGTGAAATTGCAAGAACAAAACGTAAAGCAAATTGGAGGTAAACAAATTAAAATTAAGATGCAAAAATGTAAATGTACGATTCTTTACAATGAATAATAACAATTGTGAATCCTTTGATTGCTAGTGTCTAGCTAGGTGCAAACCTTTCAGCTTGTAAAAAATTTTAGGTGCTAGTGTTTGGGCGTAAAAAGTCGTTCTTTGGAAATATAAAGTTTCGTATTATTTATAAGCGGTGTATCTTAACATCTCTTATTACTTCTTGGTAACTGTCTTCTGTCCGTGCTTCTTCTTAGTTGTCGTTGTTCATTATCCATAACCATTTATGATTGTTCCTTCTAAACAACTGTTGTTGTTGAGATCGTTTCTTTGTATCCACGATCTTTTCTTCGTGTTTATAGTTTTTTTATTTTCAACTGATATTAACTATCGGTAACTATTCTTTTGATAGTCGCTTTAAACCTCATGATTTTTTGTCATGTTTCTTCACCTCTCGGACTTCATCATGCATCTGGGCCTTAAAATAAATTTATTGTCATTTTATATTTTGACAAGTTTTGAGAAAACATGTCAAGATATTCTTGTAAATTTAGAATAATTTTTCTATCAGTTCTTATTTTTTGACCAATTTTAGGGAAGATTTGTGACCTAATTAAGTTTCTAGACTTAGAATAATTTTTTTTGTCAATTCATATTTTGATAAGTTTTGATTCCTTTCAATCTCAAGCTTGAAAATTCCCCAATATTCCTTAAAAAACAATCCTTTTATTGACGAAAAATCAGCTTCCCTTCCAGACTTTCCAAAATTCCTTGAGATTAAACCTTCTTTTTGACAAAGAATAAGACTCTTTGTTAACTCTCCAAAACTTCTCAAAAAGTAGTTTTCCTTGGGGATGAGGACCCTCCAAGACTCCTCGAAATGTAGCTTTTTTTTTTTACAAAAAATGAGACTTTTCTGCTAATCTTCACAAAAAACATATCAAAAAATGACTTTTTTTTACCAAATATTAGGACTTAGATGTTTTCACATTTCATGGCTCATCAAAGTGTAGGAACCTAAGGTTTTGTGTATTTTTAGTCGAAAGACATAGTCTGTACCCTACCATAAAAGTTTAGTGAGGACCTGTTAACTTAAAGAATTTTACTTTTCCCAAACACGTATATAATATTACAAAGGGATAAGAAATTATATATAATTAATTTTTATTAAAAATTATAATATTTAATACTCTCAATCATTATATCTTGTGCAGTACTACACAAATTAAAAAAATCGTATACAAATAAAAATTTGATGTTTAATAATTTTATTAAACTACACAATATGTTAAAAATACTCTTAGTCTCTGCTCTCAGTTCTCTTTTTGTATTTTGATTTGGAACTGAGTAATTTTATTTCATCAACAAAGCAAAAATACTAGTAATAACAATAAGATAGCCAGATAGAAAGCAAAATGAAATGAGGAGACGCCTGATATGGCAAGGAAGGGTGTAGATGGAGACTAGAGAGCACCCATCCTTCTTGCACATTTGATGCAATCATCCAATATCATCTTGGCGTTGTATTTGTATACAAAACCTTTGTCACCCAGTTTTGTGGAGACCCACTTGATATCCTTCTTCACCCCATCTTCGTTTCTGAAATTAATACATTATAAATTTAGATGATAACTGAAAACGGCTTAGAAAAAGAAACTTTATTTTCTCTTCCATGGAAAATGTGTTTGATTAATATCTCGTTTCGTAAAAAAATATAACATTTAGTCCTCTGTGTTAAAAACAAATTGTGAAAGACCAAGGTAGCTTTTGACCCAACTTTTTTTCTTCTTGTAACAAAGTAAAGACGGACAAAACAAAACTCTTACAAGTAAATATTTTTTTTAATGACCAAAAGCTTAAAAAGTAGAATTTTTAATCAATTTTTATTTTTTTAATAATAAAAATATATGGATATAATTAATCTAAATTATGTTCAATGATTTAGAATTAATTCTATCACGATTAATTATCCTCGACTTTAATACAAACTACGCTTGAATAATGCTGCACTAGATCGAGTCCGAAACCTTGTTAATAAATCTAGAAAAAACCAATGAGAGACACTTACTCTTGTTTCACATTGAATTCTGGATGATGAAGAGCATAAAGATTAGCCATCTCTTGCAATGAAACATAAGAACTTGCGCACAAGAATCTGCCGTTCATTGAGGTGTTTTCCATGCAAAAAATATGAGCTTCACACACGTCATCAACATGTACAAGAGGAACTTTCCCCAGCAAATTCTCCAGGAACTTCAGTGATTTGTAGACTCTTTCATTTTGAATGATCTGTGCTATACAAACGAGCCCGGACCCGATACCGTGTATAGAAGATTGAAGGGTGTCACCTCCCACAAGCCCACAAGCGAGGGTGACCACTTCTACTCCACCCCACCATTTTCATCGGTCCCATAGCTCAACACATGTTTCTCCGTCAATGTCTTTGAATAAGTATAGTCCTTCAAAAATAAGACAAATACAATCAGTCAAACATTTGCACATTTTCATTTTTAAATTTAGATTAGAAATTGACTTTGTTGTGTAATTGGTGTGGCTTCTATACTTAAACCTATGTAAAAGTTGAAGGCTTAGGTATCTTATTAATTCATCGAATAAAAAATAATTATATATTGCAAATTTCTAATTCACTTTAGAAATAATTATAATATTAATTAATAATTTATTTATTAAATGAATGATTAACACAAATTTAAAAATAATTTTTTTTTATTTTTTATAGTTAGAAAAAAATGGATAGTTAATTATTAACACCTAAAGTAGTATTACGTTGTGTTGGGTCCCATCACTCCTGCTTAAACCTTACTCTTACATGCTTATCTCGAGTGTTCCGACTCCACAGAGATAAAAAATTAAAGATAAGAATGAAAGGTGAGAAATTTTTATTTTTTATTCAACTAAATAAAAAAAGATTATTATCTGTGTTTTGAACGAGAGGTTGTGCAAAAATTCTCCTTGATATTCGCAGTGAACAAATTCATGAATAAAAGCTTGGAAACTAACCTTGTAAACAGGTTCTTGAAGGAATAAATATTCCAACGAATCATTGAGAGGGGTCCAGCAAGTTTCATCCATAACATCCTTGAAACCACTTCCATCATCTTTCAGCGGAGAAGCAGAACAAACAGACGCCGTGTAGATCAGACGCCTCACTGTGCCTGCTTTCAGACAAAACATGGCAATGATTTTTGCCGCGGCAACCGATGCTTCGCTAGTATCTTTGTACTGCTATGGTTTCCATTATGTACGAGGACCATGTTTATGTTTTATCACAAAATAATAAGTATACTTGCATTATAGTGGTTAAACTCATTTTAAATAATTAATAACTCTTAATATGTATTCTTTTAATTAATAAAATAACTGATGGCATAATTTTGTCTTTTGAGTACTTTTATATATATTCTTGTAAAAAAAACTTGTAAGAATATTATATCACTACGATTAATAGGTGAACCTGCGAGTTGGGTTCATGGGTCAAGGGAGTGGCAAGATGAAAGACAAATTCGCAGCCTTGAATTGCAGGCTCAAAGCCAATTGGGTTGTAAATATCAGCTTCAAACAGCACCAATTGCTCTTCTGATTGTAGAAGGCTCTTCAAAAGGCCCACCGTGGACTCATTCTCTGTTATTGCAAATTGTAAATCTAATTCAGTGTACATGTGCAGAATGAAAAAGATATAGGAGTGAGAGATTACTCACTCAAGTCTCTGAGAGTTGCGTGAACGGTGTAACCCTTGGCTAAGAGCTTCTTCACGAGCCATGAACCTATGAAACCACTCCCTCCTGTCACGCACACCTTGCACCTTTTCTCCATTACAATTCTCTTTCCTTCACTTACCAATCACACACACCCCCAACTTGTGGCTCCTCTTCTCAGCTGTAGAAAGATATGAATGCATTGAGTTGATATTAACCCGCGAAAGAGACAAAATAAGGAAGATTATTAGTTAAATTTTATTAAAATAAATAAAAATACATTTATCTTTTTTATAATTTAATTATTTTTATTGTTAATTTAATTATTTTTTCTGGTATTTATATAATTTTAAATAAATTTAATTAATATATAATTAAAAATGTTATCCAGTGTGATACCATACAAGTATTTGAATGGACCTAAAAAAAAAAACAAAGACCACAAATATTCATAAATAAATAGGAGTAATTGGCAACCCAGGACAGATTGTTCATGCCCCACTGCATTTAAGAGGCAAAAGCAGCAGCTGACAAGTATGTGGACTATCAGGTACCATAATGAGGACACAGTATCCGAGCAAACGATTTCGGAAGCAACATTAAATATTATTAATTTGATTGCACAAAATCATACATATGATTTTCTTCTTCTAGAAATAATAAATGACAATTTTTTTGTTAATTTTTTTTAATAAATAAGATTAAAAATAAGTTATTTAATTAAAAATTTACTAATTTATTAACACACTATTTTTTACACTCTTAATTAATAACTAGAATTTATTAAAAGTTATAAGAGAAAAGTATTAATTTTAAAATAAAAAATAATAAAATTTATATAATTTTTGTAAATTTTAATTAATAAATAGAAATATATTAAAAATAACGTGTTAAAAGTGTATTGTTAATATTTTTTTTTATCAATAACGATAATTTTAAACTTCTTTATTAAAGTGTTTTTATTTACTTGATGCAAATTCACTGCTTGTTTATTAATATTTTGGATAAAAAAATTATATGAATTGAGACTGCATGTTTTCGACGATTGTGATTGTGTATGATAAGTCTAAATTTTAATGTATTTTACAGTTTCTATTTTTATAATTAGAGTATATTTTATTAAAGTTTTTTATTAGTTTTAATGTTAATTTTTGTAGTTAGCATAAGAGAACTACCAATTCATTTTAAGAATATCTTGAGCTAAAATTAGATTATTTCAGTTAGTCTTATATTTATGCATGACCGTGCTGGATAAGGGTGCATAGTCGTGCTGAATTGATCTGCGTTCAAAAGTTTAAATTAAAATCATGTAAGAATTTTGATCAAGATTCATTTTTGAACTTCAATGGAAGAATTTAGTTGTGGATAAAAGTAATTTGAAAAGATAGAGAGCTCAACCAACCAGGAACTCAAGGCACAACTTATATAAAGAGACCTCATGTTCCTAATTTATACACTTTTTGACTTGACTCTAAACACCTTCTCTTCACACATTTTTTTTCCTTTGAGAATTATTGGAGAATATTGGCAAGGACGACAAGCTTTATTTCGGAGTCTGAGTAAGTGATTGAGTATCATTTGGAGAGCGAGAACTCTTTAATCTTTTCCATTTTTGAATTTCTTTGTTTGAATTCTCCTTTATAGATTTGTTTACCATGCTTTTCGTTATTTGTTGTTATGAGTTGCTAAATCCATAGCTAAGGCTACTGATCCTTTTGCATACTTTATGTAATTTTTATGTTTAATAAAAATGTGATTTCTTTTAGTGTTTGGTTTTTACCATAGTAAATTGAATGTACATGTTAGGAATTGATCACCCTTAACATCTTATAGTTAATTGCATCGTAGGCAAACATATCACATGTAATTAATGAAACTATAAGATAAAACAGGACAAAGGGTTAGGTGCATCAAACTTAATTTTTCTCTTTCAATTATTATTAAATTAACAAACTCATAGGTTCTTTATGCTTTCTTGACCTTTTGGCTTGCATGATCATTAGGATAATAACTTAGGAAAAATAATATTAACATTGCATAATCATTGGGTGTTAATAGATTATGTATGGGTGGTTGATAAATACTAAAGAAATTAACATAAAAAAATAAACTAAAGAAAACATAGAGAGATGTAATAGGTGAAACTATATGTCCTAGGATCTTCTGATCTAATTTCTGTCAAAAACCTCATTCATTTCTTTTAAACTTCTTTTTGAATTTAACTCTTTTGATTTTAATCCATTATGCATCCTTTTTATTTAAAATATTAAATCAATATGTTCTTGGTAATTGAAAATAATATCTGTGAGATGATAACTTAAGAACTTAATTCTAAAACTCTTTATTACTTTTTGACGGGTATACTTACTTATAAATAAGTTTTTGGAACCTTTGCTATGAATTAATTTTCAATATAAAAAAAAATCAAATATTTGGTTGATTTAAACATTTTTTTATTTTATTTTATGCTCACTCGTCCTAAACCTATTGCAAAACTCGCTTTTGACCTAGAAATCAGAAGACTGTACGTAGGCTAAGGAAGGAGTATATAGAAAAGAAAAAGATGGCAGAGGAACGATCAATTTTGGAGTACATGAGATCTACTGCTGAGGGTGATGCTAAGAGCATTGTCACCCCCAATATAGAGGCCAACAACTTTGAATTAAAGTCAACCTTGATCAATCTAGTCTAGAACTCCACCTGACAACGGCTCTTACCTTCATTTGAAAAAGTTCCTCTGACTCGTAGACACCATCAAATACAACGGTATCACCAAAGATGCTATAAGGCTCCGTCTCTTTCTATTCTTTGTCATGTAAAGGGTGAATGCATGATTTTTTACACTCTCACAAATTCAATTACAACGTGAAATGACCTAATACATCAATTTTTAAAAAAATATTATTTATATATGACACACATATAAAATATTTTTCACACAAATATTTTTGTTAATAAAATCATATTAATATTTAAATCATAAAGTGAATGATAAATAATAAACATATTATAAATATTTTATAAATTTTACAATCACCTACTATTATTGTACGCTTATTATTTATTAATGATATTTAAATTTTATTTTTTATATTTTAATTTAAAATAATATTTTTCTATATAACATATGCATTATAAGCACACCTATAATCTATTGAATCAAAATAATATTATTCTTACTATTTATTTACATTCAAAGAAATATTTGAAAAGATATAAAATATAAAAAAATATTATTAATTCTTATTTGTTATTTTTTTCTTCAGATAAAAAATATAATTTTTGTTGGTATACACATATATTTCTTTGTTATAAAATTTTATTGTGATCATTTATCTTTTATTCAAATTCTTTTGTTTAAAATTTATGTAGATTATAAATATTTAATTCATTAAAATAATTTTTCAAAATTTAATTTTTGACAAAATACTTTCGTATAGTACATGAGTTAAAAATACTAGTATTATATATATATATATATATATATATATACATATTATTTTAATTAAATCTATTATTTTTCTTACAATTTCATATTCAAAAGTTAAAAAATATTTTATATATCCACTTTTCGTTGTCATTTAGTACTTTAACGTCTCTGCCCTAACTCTACTCTCATTCTCAATGTCTACGTCCTTAAAATCTAGTAAAAACATTATTTATTATAACTAGTTGTCAATGCCACCACAATATGTCACTAATTGATCTCACACAAAGGCTCACTCATTGTTCATATTTATTTCATTGTTCTGTTGTTGACGTTCGATCGAATCTCACACAAGATAGGGTTATCGCTGACAAATAACTTATGTGTTTAGTTTCACTTATTGTTTCTAAGAATTCTAATTTAGAAAATTGTTGTATTAAGATACATTTAGAACTTGTGATATTTGTATATTTATTTTTTTGTCTATGTTTATATCTTGTTTGACAACTACTTAAATTTTTGTATTACTATACTACTTATATGAAGTTATATAAACATATTTTTTTTATGAATATTTTTTTTCTTAAATAAATGTGGGTAATGAGTACAAGATGAGTATGCAGGTACCTAGAGAGTATGAGTACAAGGATTAATATTTATACCCACGCAGTTATAAGACTAGATACAGTATTTTTTTAAAACGCGATATAAAAATAGATACTATAGTACCCTACTCATTGTCATCCTAATTGTATCCAAATTACTATCTTGAGTTAAGTGTGCCGAGTTACATTAATATGAGGTTATGTGAATAGTGCAAAAAGGCATGCACCCGTACAGTGGAGAAACCTGACAATTTTGTCAAGCAGAACAAATTATTGTTAAGTGTCATGTTGATTCTATGCGGTTGGCAGTTCATAACTTCATATACTCCATTCAGCCGTACATGCAATAGCATGCAAATTGCAATGAAATTCATAGTTAGTTAGATAGTGTGATGGGATAAAAATAGGCCTTTTTCTTATTATTTATTTTTGGTAGATTTCCTCTCCAACTTTCTCATTACAGCATAAGACAAAAGGGGTTTCTATTAATATTTTTATTTGCTATTCAGACCATACTGAAGTTTATATAAACACAGAGAAAATAGGAAAAATAACTATGTTCTGGTTTTGCCGAAAAATTGACAACCAGTTGTTTGCATTGCAAAGGATATTACAGATGCACACATAGAAATGTACAAGGGTGCCTGGCAACAAAGCAAGTTCAAAAGTCAGATGAAGACCCAACAGTAATTGAGGTAACCTACAGAGGAAGACACACATGCATGCAAGCTAAGCATTTAAACAAGGCATTCCCATCAAACATAAAGATGAATTTAGGGGGAAATCAATTCCACTATGATCAACAACTACAAGAGAAAATACAACAAACCCCAAATGGAATTTTCACGTTTGAAACAAATTTTAAAATCAAAACAGAGGAACTGGAAATGGAAACCAGGGAGGATATCTTCCCATGGTTTTGCTTTCCTTCTCCATCAATTGGATCAGAAAATGAAGACAACAACATGTTACTCGAAACCATGATTGAAAGTCATTTCATGGAAAGCTTTTCTCCTGCATTCATATCACCAGTGACTTCATAATCAAACCTTTTCTCTGTGTCAGCATGCCACTTGGGTAGCACTGGACTATGCCAAAACATACAAACCTCAGAATCTAATATTACTGAGAAAATTTCAGCCCAACTTCTTGTACGCTACTCCCCAATCCTGGATTTGGATACCTAGTTGTCAATTTTTCGGCAATTTATCATTATTATTGTTATAAGTTTTAGTTTCTACTACTACAACTTAGATATTGTGTTCCTAAGTGCTCTTGTATTCAATTTTCTTATTTGATTTTGTGAGACAAAATTATTGTTAATACTTAGTTATGATTTAATATTATAATATTTTTTAATATATAATTTTAACTATTTGAGTATAAAACATATTGAGAATGCTATTGATAATTGACGAATAACTAGTGAGGATGTTGTTAGATGCATATTTTCTTATTGACTAAGTCCTGATTTTGGATAAGAGAGAACTTATTCTTGTATAAGAGTTTTCATTGATTGCTACAAGTTATTACCACTAAAGTGAGACTATTTGTATTGGTTTATAGAGATTTTTAATAATTTAAGGAATGCTTTTGATCCTTGCATGTAATTGCTAGCCCAAAAGGGGTGGTTGTATGTTTGGATTAAGAGTTGAATATGGACGGAATTATTGGACAATGCATTGAGTTAAGAGACTTGTTTAGTCAAAAGTGACAATTTTCTGAATTTAATGTGTGTTCATAGATTAACCCATATGAGGTATTAACTAGGGTAAATGACCTTGGTTTGTGCATTCTGTCCAAAGGG
Organism: Abrus precatorius; assembly: GCF_003935025.1. Classification (NCBI taxonomy): domain Eukaryota; kingdom Viridiplantae; phylum Streptophyta; class Magnoliopsida; order Fabales; family Fabaceae; genus Abrus; species Abrus precatorius. Next base: position 7,349,416 of record NW_020874373.1, on the reverse strand, counting down.
AAATATACTATTTTATTAGCCTCACATTGATAGCTTATTACCATCTTGAGCTATATCTTGTCTTATAATTTGTTCTTATGCATTTTTGTCTTATCCTAATAGTGAATTTTCTTGTGAACAATTATTTTGTCCCTTAATTGTATCGTAGCAAATGAAAGTAATACCTAAAATTTCCTTTTAGAATTGTTGTTCTTGATTTAGTTTTGCGTGAGAGATAAGTCCATAATCAACTAGTAAAATACACATGAGTAAAAGAAACTTTTGGATTAGTGGGAGAAGTTTGATAGGTGAAGTCAGATTGTTATAAAAATAACTAATTCTAAACATCTTTTGAGTGAGTGGAAGTTAATAATTGACATAACATTGCTTTAATAGTTGACATTTTGGCTATATGCGAATACATTCTTTGGATTCATCATTGAATAATTGCTAAGAAAGTAATGAAGTACTTGCAAGGATCGAAAAGTATGAGCTTATAATGGGATAGTTGACAATTTAGAAATTGTGGGATATATATAGATTCAAATCTTTGAGAGTATCATCGTAATAATCAACTTTGAGATATATCTTTATGATAATTGGGAGATCCACATTTAGGAAGAATGAGAAATTGACTCTTATTGCTTTATTGTATAAGCAAAATTTATTGTTTGATTGATTGACCCTTATAACAATGTTGTTTTCTACACAAAAAATAAAATAAAAATAAATTATTAATGGTTCTAAGCACTTAAAAATGAAAGTAATTGTAATCAAACGAAAACAACAGAGCGACGATGAGATAGATCTACACAATGGGTGGTCACTTATGTGAAATCACTTGGTGACTTTTTGTGACAGTCATTGATAACTAACTCTAATGAATAATGTTTCATAATTGTTGCAATATGTTTTAATGAGACAGACATTGAGAATGAGAGTAGAGTTAGAGTAGCAAAGTTCAAGTACTAAATGACAACGAAAAGTGGACACATGAAATAATTTTTTTCATTTTTGAATACGAAATTATAAGAAAAATAACAAATTTAATTAAAATAATATAATATGATTAATAATATATATATATATATATATATATATATATTAATACTACTATTTTTAACTCATGTACTACATGAAAGTAATTTGTCAAAAATACAATTTTTTGAAAAATTATTTTAATAAATTAAATATTTATAATTTATATAAGTTTTAAAAAAAAGAATTTGAATAAAAGATCAATGGTCACAATAAAATTTTATAATAAAAAAATTATACTTTTTATTTAAAGAAAAAATTAACAAATAAGAAATAATGATATCTTTTTATATTTTATATCTTTCAAAAAATTCTTTAAATGTAAATAAAATGGTAAGAATAATATTATTTAGATTAAATAGATTATAGTTGTGCTTGTAATACATATGAAAATATTTTTTTGAATTCAAATATAAAAAATAAAATTTAAATATTATTAATAAATAATAAGCCTACAACAATAATATGTGATTGTAAAATTTATAAAATATTTACAATATGTTCATTATTTATTATTTATTTTATGAATTAAATATCAATATAATTTTATTAACGAAAATATTTGTGTAAAAAATATGTTATGTGTGTCATATATAAATAATTTTTAAAAAAAAATCAATCTCATATCAACTATGTTATAATTATATTATATTAGCCTATTAAATGATATAAAATAGTAAATAAATTTTTCTATTAAAAATATGAACCAAAATAATTTTTTTTGTTTATTTTATTATTGAATATATTTTTATATTAATCTTATATAACTTCACATAAAAGTATAATAATACAAAAATTCAATACATTATTGTAGGACAAAGTGTAAGCATAAATCAAAATTTACACAAGTAGCACACTATATATATATATATATATATATATATATATATATATATATGTGTGTGTGTGTGTGTGTGTGTGTGTGTGGAGGGGGGAGGGGTGGGTATGTGGGCATGAGGCAGGATGGGTACTTAGATACTCAAACTCGTACTCATCCCCATTAAAATTTATAAGTATTTATCCATACCCGTACCTGTATCCATATAGTGGGTAAATTTTACGGGTGTCAATAGAGTATTTTACTCATTGTCATCCCTAAATTTGACTATTAAATCTTGTGAAGAAAAATGACATAGTTATTGAGTATATTAATATATAATATAAGCTAGATGATTCTCCAATTAAGGAGTTAATGCATATTATATTTAAAAAGGTATATATTGAGAACATAAAATTATGAATTCTTTTAATATGCTTAGTTAGTAGGAGTTTATTTCTTATGTCATTTTCTTATCATGTTAGACCTTTTATTTTAAACACCTTTTGTGTTCGGTTAATATGTACATTTTAATTTTATTTTGAGCAATTGGTAATACATCTTTTATTATATATCTTTGTATAGACAAACATATTTGTTATATCGAGTGCCAAATATAAAACTCAATATTGCTAGAGTCATCGTATTTGTAATTAACACTATATTGGCGTTTAGATATGATCAAATTTTAATCTCGGTATCATTAGGACCACTATATCGGTGGTTGATGCCATTTAGAGTTGAGGTATTATGATCAAAATTTGAGCTCGTCGTCGTTGGAACCACTATGCTGGTGGTCGATGCTTGTTGGAGCTAAGGCATAAAGGTTCATAATGAACTATGTAATTTCTTTGGCTTTAAGCATTTGAGAGAAATTAAGGATTGATGTGAAAAATGATAGTATGATTATTTGATCATATTAGTATATCATTTTATCGCTACAATCTATATTGATGACTAGTCGATAAAGTCAGTAGTATTTGTAACTATAGAAGGAATTGTGTCAATCAAATATGCAATCGTCATCATGATTTGATATTGCATGATTTTGTTAGATAGAATCTTAATTAAGTGTTGTATCTTGGGATCATATGTTTGTAGCACAACATGTTATTAACCAAGTTGTTTTTTCAAATTTTTAAAAGTTATGAACTACACAATTGATTTTGCCTAGGTGGAAGAATGTTAGAATTTTCTATAAAATTCATTATACGCTACAATCAATTGTGATTTTTTATTTGGTTAGAAACGAGCTAATATTGTGATCCATTTGATAATGTTTTAAGCTCATTAATAATATGATTAATAAATTATAGACTTTGGACACTTGATAGTGATATATGTAGAATATAGTGTAGGTCTAACATCTAAGTTAATGATAGAAGTGCTTCAGGTTAATAAATCCGTGACTAAATTTCCTTTGCCGTCACAGAAACATGTTCTATTGTTCTCTAAATTTGCTCCATCAAAAACTTAGTATTAAGAGAGTGTAATTAAGTAAAAAAATATCTTAATTTTTCATTCAAAAAAGATTCATAGTTTATATAGATTATCTACCATATAATTTACAATATCTACAAATAAATAATTACATTATTATTATTCTAAATTTATATATTAATATTTTAAATTTATATAATTAGATTTAACTCAATTTATCACCGCAACCACCCTCTCCAGTCACGCACACCTTGCACCTTTTCTCCGTTACAATTCCCTTTCCTTCACCTACCAATCACACACACTCCACTTGTGGCTCCTCTTCTCAACTGTAGAAAGATATGAATGCATTGAATTGAGATTAACCCGCGAAAGAGACAAAATTATGAAGATTATTAGTTAAATTTTATTAAAATAAAAAATATATATTTGTCTTTTTTATAATTGAATATTTATTATTGTTAATTCAATTATCTTTCCTGGTATTTATATAATTTTAATTAAATTTAATTAATATATAATTAAAAATGTTATCCAGTGTGATACTAAACAAGTATTTGAATGGACCTAAAAAAAACAAAGGACTACAAATATGCATAAATAAAGAGGAGTAATTTGCAACCCAGGATAAGATAGTTCATTCCCCACTGCAATTAAGAGGCAAAAGCAACAGCTGACAAGTATGCGGACTACCCAGGTACAATAACGAGGACACAGTCTCCGAGCATATGATTTCGGAAGCAACATTAAATTATTAATACACTAGTAATACTCTCAGTCTCTCCTCTCAGTTCTCTTTTTATATTTTGATTTGGAACTGAGTAATTTTATTTCATCAACAAAACAAAAATACTAGTAATAACAATAAGATAGCCAGATAGGGAGCAAAATGAAACGAGGAGAGGCCTGATATAGCAAGGAAGGGTGTAGATGGAGACTAGAGAGCACCCATTCTTCTTGCACATTTGATGCAATCATCCAATATCATCTTGGCGTTATATCTGTATACAAAACCTTTGTCACACAGTTTTGTAGAGACCCACTTGATATCCTTCTTCAGCCCATCTTCGTTTCTGAAATGAATACATTAGAAGTATTTATATGATAACTAAAAACGGCTTAGAAAAAGAAACTTTAATTTCTGTGTTCTGACTATATAAATTCAAACTCAGTCTTAATCTTTTTTAAATTTCTTCCATGGAAAATGTGTTTGTTTAATATCTCGTTTAGTAAAAATGCTGACATTTAGTCCTCTGTGTTAAAAACAAATGATTAAAGACTAAGGTAGCTTTTGATCCAACTTTTTGAGTTTTTCTTCTTCTGGCAAAGTAAAGCCGGACCAAACAAAACTAAAAACAATTTTTTTAATGACCAAAAGCATAAAAAGAAGAATTTATAATAAATTTTTATTTTTTAATAATAAACAGATATGGATAAAATTAATCTTAATTATATTCAAAGATTGAAAATTAATTCTATCAAATTAATTATCATCAACTTTAATACAAACTAGGCTTGAATAATGCTGCACTAGATCGAGTCCGAAACCTTAATAAATCTAGAAAAAACCAATGAGAGACACTTACTCTTGTTTCACATTGAATTCTGGATGATGAAGGGCATAAAGATTAGCCATCTCTTGTAATGAAACATAAGAACTTGCGCACAAGAATCTGCCATTCATTGAGGTGTTTTCCATGCAAAAAATATGAGCTTCACACACATCATCAACATGTGCAAGAGGAATTTTCCCCATCAAATTCTCTAGGAACTTCAGTGATTTGTACACTCTTTCATTTTGAATGATCTGTGCTATACAAACGAGCCCGGACCCGAAACCGGGTATAGAGGAGTGAAGGGTGTCACCTCCCACAAGCCCACAAGCGAGGGTGACCACTTCTAATCCACCACCATTTTCATCGGTCCCATAACTCAACAGATGTTTCTCCGTCATTGTCTTTGAATAAGTATAGTCCTTTAAAAATAAGACAAATACAATAAGTCAAACATTTGCACATTTTCATTTTTAAATTTAGATTAGAAATTGACTTTGTTGTGTAATTGGTGTGGCTTCTATATTATCTTACTCTTACATGCTTATCTCGAGTATGCAAAAATTATCATCTCTGTTTTGAACGAGAGGTTTTGCAAAACTTTTCCATGATATTCGCAGTGAACAAATTCATGAATAAAAGCTTGGAAACTAACCTTGTAAACAGGTTCTTGAAGGAATAAATATTCCAACGAATCATTGAGAGGGGTCCAGCAAGTTTCATCCATAACATCCTTGAAACCACTTCCATCATCTTTCAGCGGAGAAGCAGAACAAACAGACGCCGTGTAGATCAGACGCCTCACTGTGCCTGCTTTCAGACAAAACATGGCAATGCTTTTTGCCGCGGCAACTGATGCTTCGCTAGTATCCTTGTACTGCTATGGTTTCCATTATGTACGAGGACCATGTTTAGGTTTTATCACAAAATAATAAGTATAACTTGTATTTACTTACTATATTCTTATTTTACTTCAAGTAAATTTATTGTATGCTTGTGATAGTTCATTTTAGTGATTTTATATATGGTGAACTCTTTTACGACTCTTTTTAGAATGTTATCAAAGTTATTACTATCTCAGGTGCCAAGTTCATTAGTTACTTGCTCAATGCCGACGCACGCTTTGTATACCTTCATCATTATAAGCAAATAAGGATGCGATTTTACAGGTATTTTCACCATTTTCATTCTATGAATATATTGCCCTGTTTCAGTATTATAACAACTTTTTCTTAACAATTATTGAATCAAAACTAAAGTCTCTGATTAGGTTGATCGTAGAAGCCCAGCATGTGAAGGAAAATCTTTATCTTAGTCTTAAGTAGTAACCCACGAAATTTCCCCCCTGTTTTTTGAGTACTCTTATATATATTCTTGTAAAAAAAACTTGTAAGAATATTATATCACTAAGATTAATAGGTGAACCTGTGAGTTGGGTTGATGGATCAAGGGAGTGGCAAGATGAAAGACAAATTCGCAGCCTTGAATTGCAGGCTCAAAGCCAATTGGGTTGTAAATATCAGCTTCAAACAGCACCAGTTGCTCTTCTGATTGCGGAAGGCTCTTCAAAAGGTCCACCTCGGACTCAATCTCTGTTATTGCAAATTGTAAATCTAATTCACTGTACAAGAGGATACGTACATGGGCAGAGGGGAAAAAGTTAGAGAGTGAGAGAAATACTAACTCAAGTCTCTGAGAGTTGCATGGACAGTGTAACCCTTCGCTAAGAGCTTCTTCACGAGCCACGAACCAATGTAACCACTCCCTCCTGTCACGCACACCTTGCACCTTTTCTCCATTACAATTCTCTTTCCTTCGCTTACCAATCACACTCACACCCTCAACTTGTGACTCCTCTTCTCAGCTGTAGAAATATATAAATGCATTGAGTTGAGATTAACCCGCGAAAGAGACAAAATAAGGAAGATTATGAGTTAAATTTTATTAGAACAAATAAAAAATACATTTGTCTTTTTTATAATTTAATATTTTTTATTGTTAATTTAATTATTTTTCCTGGTATTTATATAATTTTAAATAAATTTAATTAATATATAATTAAAAATGTTAAAAACAAGTATTTGAATGGACTAAAAAAAAAAAAAAAAAGACCACAAATATGCATAAATAAATAGGAGTAGTTGGCAACCCAGGACAGACTGTTCATGCCCCAGTGCATTGAAGAGACAAAAGCAGCAGCTGGCAAGTACTTGGACTATCAGGACGAGCAAACAATTGCGGAGGGGCTTTTTTTTGGAGAAAATCTCCTCATGTTACATGCGGGTCATATGTTGTGTTTTTGTATTTGTAGTTAATTGAACTATTTTTTGTTTAAACAAAAATATAAAAATACGGTAACATGACGCGCGCAAACAAGAGAAGATCTCGGTTCTTTACTTTTTGCCTATAGGAAGGATGGCACTTTGAAGAAGTGTAGGAAGACTAAGTGTGAATACAAAATATTTTTTTTTTAATTAGAAGTGTCGTTAAATCTCTTACTAGTACTAGCTAAGGGAGGATAAGTGTTGTGTTATTAATGGGAAGTTTTTTAAAAATTGATGCTGCAATGTAAATATGAGAAGGTTCTCTAATATATTTAACGGTTCAGATCCGACTTTGGTTTCTGGTTGGACAGATATAGATGCAATATGTTTAGGATCGACACATGGCTAATTGATTTATGTGACATACTTTTAAAAAGAATTTCCGTCTACCTCGTCTCTCTCCTATTTCTTCTCCACTTCATCTTTTTTGTTGAGAAAATAATAGAAGATACTGAAAAAATAAGAAAAAAATGCATAGCCGTGGAAGAAGATATTATTTTACAGTATTTTACTATTTTGAAATTTTGTAAGGTAAGAAGAAGTTATTTTATTTTATATTAGATATAAATATTTATAAATTTTTAGAAAAATAATGCTTTTTTTTTACAGGAAAAATTTCTTACGGAAAATATTAACTTTGAGTAAGAGTGTTAAGAGTTGTATAGAATACCAAAGGTTGGTAAAAATTTAAATTATACTTTATTTTTTTGTAATTTTTTGCATGTGAAAAATAGGAAAATAGAGATATTAAAAAACAGAATAATAGGATAATAGAAAATTATATTTTTTAAATCAGAATTATCAGATATATATAATTAAAATATTTAAATTAAAATTTATAATATATTTGTTTTTTATGTAGAAAACTACATTTAAAAGTAAAAATAATGTTGAGATTATTTAGTTATATAAATATTATTATGTTAAAATAACTAAAGTTTAAACATATATAAATATAAATTAAATGAGAAATATAACATAATTAAATTTCATAAATATATGAATTAGAATTATATGTGATTGTTAGTAGGTTACTAAAATAAATAAATAATTATAACAAAATAAAATTGTGATGAATGCAACATAGAAAAATTCAATTCTTGATTGTTCTTACATATCGTTATTTTTTCAATGTTGGGAATATTGATCATTGAATCAAAATTATTATCCAAATCAGTATCAAAAGAACTATCTAAAAGAATTTTTCCTTCATCCTCAAAGTCATTATCGTAGTCATCTTCTTCAGCTGTAAATGCAGCAGCACATATTTATTAATAAATTAGTAAATTTTAAATATTATATATTTAAATAAATATTATACATTACATCTTTCAATTGCATACTCTTCTTCGTTGTCACTAACATTAACAGTTGGGAGTGATAAATTTAAACCTAACAATTTTGCAACAACATGAGAAGTTTCATCAAGTGCAATATTCATATATAACTCAACTACATTTCCTTGATGTCGTTATTGACATGCACTTATCATACAATCAATGTCTTCATCATCACATATATCTAAAATTGTATGGTTTTCACTCCTTACATCAACTAAAACTCATAAAATTAGTTTAGAAATTATATTACTACTTCACAATCTCAATTTTGTATGTATCTTTTTTTTCAACATCTCGAAAGTAATTACATGTTCTATTTTAATCATCTTCTTTTTTCCTTTCAAATATTATACCCCATTTCCTTCGTACACTCTCTCATTCCAATATAAAATAACCACAATTTCAATCATCCTGCACATCAAATTAAAAAATATTAAAAAATAAATTAACTACTTAAACAAATACTAATAGAAAATATTACACGAATATTAAATTAAAAGTGATTTAGAGTATGTTTGTTTTTTCCTTTTAAATAGAGTTTTAAGTTTTTAAAATTAAAAAATAAAAAAACTTGCTTGTTAATGTAAGTTTTAAAAACTATATTTGAAAATTAATTTTTATTTTCAGTTTTTAAAACTAAAAAACAGAATTGCTATTTAGGTATTTTTGTTTTTATTTTTCTGTTTTTGTTTCTAAAACTAACAAAAGTCTAACTAAAAACAGTTTTAAAAACTAAATTATCAAACAAAATTTATTTTATTTTATTTCCCTAAAAACAGTTTTACAAAATTGTTTTAAAATATAATTTTTAAAAATTAAAAATCAAAACTAAATCAAACAAACCCTTATATTTACATTTTTAATATTGTATTTACATTAAATAAATTAACATAGTACCACAAATATTTTAATTTCATAAATTCATAATAATATTAATATTATTATTTCAAACTTAATTGAAAAAATTAAAAAATTAAAACAATAAATTAATAAAATTCTAACCTTCAACTTTCCTACTCATCATCTTCTTCTAAATTTTTTGCAACCAATACACATTTGTCGATCTATATATATATATATATTTTAAGTTGGATAAAAATTGGTGGATAAAAGAGTGTAATCTGGTTTAACTGCAGGGTAAATCCATGAGTCACCGCGTGATGCACGAGGAAAATGTCCGGCGTCAAAGTAACTCACATTGTAAGTGTCAGAATTCAACCTATTGACACACAAGGCGTCAAAGTAACTCACATTGTAAGTGTCAGAATTCAACCTATTGACACACAAGTGTCGCAAAAAACTCAATCGACACATAAGTGTCGAACTACTCTAAGCGCTTGACACATTTACCACGTGGCAAAAATCTGAATTAGTTTCGGTAATTTATTTGTTGATATCTTTTTTATATTAAATTAATTTGGTGTTGTTATATCGTAAGACGATACTGTGCATTGTGTCGGCTAGAAATTTTACAGACACTTTTTTATTTTACCTTAGACACAACATTTGTTTCACATTGACCCTATTTGGAAAAATTATTTCTCCATTCACCGCATATAAGAAAAAAACCCTTTCGAAAGCAACATTCAATCAATAATACACTATTTAATTTATTAAATATTATTAATTTGATTGCTCATTAATAAAGATTGTATAAATAAGTTTGCCGAGGCTAGATTAAAAAAAAAACTTTTCATTTCTGATAAATAAGATTAAAAATAAGTTATTTAGTTGGAAAGTTACTAATTTATTAACACACTATTTTTTACACTCTTAATCAATGACTAGAATTTATTAAAAGTTATAAGAAAAAATATTAATTTTAAAATAAAAAATAAAATTTATATAATTTTTGTAATTTTTAATAAATTTTAATTAATAAACAGAAATATATTAAAAATAATGTGTTAAAAGTGTATTGTTAATTTATTTATTTATTTATTTTGTCAATAACGATAATTTTAAAATTCTTTATTTAGTGTTTTTATTTATTTAATGCAACTTCTTTTTTATTACTATTTTGGATAAAAAAAATCATATTGATCGAGACTGCATGCTTTCAACAATTGTGAATGTGTCTGATAAGTCTATCTTTTGATGTATTTTACAGTTTCTAATTTTATAATAGGAGTATATTTTATTGAAGTTTCTCACTAGTTTTAATGTTAATTTTTGCAGTTAGGCATAAGAGAACTACTAATGCATTTTGAGAATATCTTGAGCAAAAATTAGATAATTCCAGTTGGTCTTACACTTATGCATGGCTATACTTTGCACTTGGTATAGGTGTACTTTGTTGTCTAGCACAGACATGCTAGATAAGGGTGCACGATTATGCTAAATTGATTTGCGTTCAAAATTTAAATTTAAATGCAAATCCTGCAGGAATTTTGATCAAGATTCAGTTTTGAAATTCAAAGGAAGAATTCAGTTGTGGATAAAACCAATTCTAAAAGATAGAGAGCTCAACTAACTAGAAACTCAGAGCACAACATATATAAAGAGACTTCATGCTCTTAACTTGTACACTTTTTGACTTGACTCTAGACATCTTCTCTTCACACCTTCTTTCCCACTGAGAGTTATTGGAGACCATTGGCAAGAATGACGAACTTTCCCTTAGAATCCGAACAAGTGATTAAGTACCCTATGGAGAATCAGATCTCTTTTCATCTTTTCCACTTTTGGGTTTCTTTGTTTAAATTTTCCTTTATGGATTTATTTACCATGCTTTCTGTTATTTGTTTTGTTATAAGTAGCTAAATCCATAGTTAAGATTATGACAGATCCTTTTGCATATTTTGTGTGATTTTTACGTTTAATAATAATGTGATTTCTTTTGGTGTTTAGTTTCTACCCTAGTAAATTGAATGTGCATGTTAGGAATTGATCACTCTTAATATCCCATAATTAATTGCATTGTAGGTCGTACAACATGTAATTAATAGAATTATGAATAAAACGGGACAAAGGGTTAAGTGAATCAAACTTAATTCTTCTCTTACAACCATTATTAAATTAACAAACATATATGTTCTTTATGCTTTCCCGACCTTTTGCTTTGCATGATCATTGGGAGTAATAGCTTATGAAAAATAATATTAACATTGCATAATCATTGGGTGATAATAGATTTAGTATGGGTGGGTAATAAATACTAAAGAAATTAATATTGAAATTAAATTAAACTAAAGAAAACATAGAGAGGTGCAATAGGTGAAACCATATGGATCTTCTCACCCAATTTTTGTCAAAAACCTCATTCGTTTCTCTTAAACTACTTTTTGAATTTAACTCTTTTGATTTTAATCTATCACAAATCCTCCTTGTTTAAACAATTAAATCAAAGTGTTTTTGGTAATTAAAAATAATCTCTGTGAAATGATAACTTAAAAACTTAATTTTAAAACTTTTTATTACTTTTTGATGGGTAATGCTTACGAACAGTGTTATGTGTCAAAAAGTTATGATATATATATATATATATATATATATATATATATATATATATATATATATATATATATATATCGCAACAGTACGACGAAAAAATGTTTTTAAGAAAAATCAGTAGAGTCGCCACCAAGATTTATTAAAGAAAACATTGGAAAAACTTAAAATTTTGTTCTTTGAAACCAAAAATAGATTCGAGAGTTATTTACGTGTAAGGAAAGTGTTAACACCCTACAACGTCTGTTAGTTCTTAAAAAAATATTTATTTAACCCTTAAAAAAATAAATGTTGCTATTTTTATTTTTAAAGAAAAAAAATTAGTTCTTAAAATATTAAGTCATATCTTAGAAAATAAAAAATATTTAAAAAAATTATTTTGACTCGATGGATATGATTCCACTCCTACGTATCTCCAGGAGCAATGGAGAACTCAAAGTCATATAGTTCTATAAAAAGAATTATTTTATTAATTAGAAATTCAAAACATTTTAAAAAGAATTTATCTCAAAATTAACCATATTTTATAAAAAAAATGGGATAAAAATTGTTTAGATCTTTGAGGAGGCAAGATAGTGCAACTATACATGTTATCCTATGACGAAAAATATGAAAGGTGAAGGAAGATCACACATCTATATTGTAAGTCATTGTAAAAATGTAGTAATTAAGATCAAATATTTTAATTTATAAAAAAGTATTTTTAATATATATAATTTAATTCAAAAATTAATATTCGAAGAAATTTAAGATAGCATAATACATAAATATCTCATGACCTATTCATTGATCGAAGGTAATGTAAATTAGACATCTATATCGTCGTGAAGTATTATATAATAAAATGGAGAAGTATACTTAAATAATCGATTGTTTGGTTATTTAATTTATTAAAGTTGAAAACATGATTTACATTTTTTTTTCTTAGGTATGAAATTAATTGTATCAAACAAAAGGGGGTATTTAACAAACTGAAAATATTAAAATTGATTGGTAAATATAAATATTTAATTAAGAAAAATTTAACATATTTGTATTATATGAAACCTAAAACAATGTTGGTATACAAAAGTCTCATCAATTTAAAATACACAGAGGTAGAGATACTACACAATAATATTACAAATCACTGCATTAATTAAATAATTTAATTTTAAGTTAATTAATTGACAAGTTAGATAGAATGTAAAGACACAATATATTTTGATTAATAACCAGGATAAATAAAAAGGAATATTCTTTAATCGATTAATAAATTACATAATTAAATGAAAATGAATATTATTTAATTTTTAGAGTAAATCTTATATTATTTAATAATTTAAAGGATGAAATTTTTAGTTATAAAAATTTAATAAAATAAATATATAATTTATTAATTTTAAAAAAGATTTCACTTTTAAATATATTAATAGTGCTTATGACATAAAATAACGTAGGTATATATATATATATATATATATATATATGTGTGTGTGTGTGTGTGTGTCTTGGTAATTTACAACACATAGAGGTAGAGTTGCTACACGTTGATATTACAAATTGTTGCACTTGACTTGATTAATAAATTAATTGCTTAACTATTCATTATATGAAGAGAGAAATATTTTCAAATAAGACGATTAGATTAATCAGTGAAATAATTATCCAATTAATATAAGATGAATTGTAAATTATTGTATTGATAAAATAATTCTCTGACTTAATTAATAAAAATATGTGAAAGAGTATATTTTAAATAGTGAAGTTTTTAATTGATTTAAAAATAAGATATTTTTAATTTAAAATATTTTTATCACATAAAACTAATGGTAATGTAAGTACACATTAGGTTCACGATTAATAATGCATAAAGGCAGAAACATTGTACAATAGCGTTATAGATCCTTGTGTTAATCAAGTAATTTTAATTTAATAAACTAATTAAAAGTTTTATAATTAAAGTAATAATATTAAATATAATATATTTTAATTTATTAATTAATTAAAATCAAAATATTTTAAAATTTTACTATATAAAACTTCAAGTATCGTAGGTACATAAGTCTTAACAATTTACAACAGATGACACAAAGAAGCTATCCGCTTGCATTGTGAATCAGTCTTTAAATTTTATTTATTTATCATATTTTATTATAATAATTATTTATTTTAAAAAAATTATTTACTAATAATGACATTAAATTATATTCACTTTGTATAAAAAATAAAACATCAACACACAAATGAATTAGATTAGATAAACAAATAAAATAAAGACAATAACAATAATAATAATAATAATAATAATAATAATAATAATAAACAATAATAATAATAATGATAATAATAGTAAAAAAAATTATTTTTTAATATTACTAATATTATTTTATTATTATTCCTGTTAATTAAAAAAGAAGATTTTTTTTTATAAAAAATGAATATAACAAGAAACTTGTAGTCCCTTCTCTATTGCTCCCTTTCGGCTAAAAAATAAGTAAATGAGATTATATACATAGGCTTGTACAACATAATGTGTTGCCATCAAACTGTTACTAGATTACGGGTTATGTGGTTAACGCTATTGCATCCATAACTTGGCCAAAATGAAGAAAAGGAAAAGTGGCATAAGACAAAAACATGCTTATAAGAAAATGAAACTTATAGAACTTGACACTCAGATACACAGGTACAGTAAGAGCGGGTTCACAAAGAGTTGAAATGATGGCTTGTGCTGGATCTTTCTTGACGGGGTTTAGAGAATTCAAAGAAATGAAAAATCTTTAACCAAGCTTCTTCTGCTGCAACTCCAACTTTTCTCCTTCTCCCTCTGGTTTTGCAACTTCAATTTTTGTTCCCCCCATTCATTCTACAACTTTCAACCTCTTTTTAACGGCTCCCTTCCCATTCTTCCTTTTGTTACTTTTAGACTCTTTATCAAGTCTCTTTTTATTTTCACCCGCACGTAATTCTCGTTCCTTGTATATTTCTCTTCGATTATATTTCATTAGCAGCGGGTGCAGGTGGTATACAGGTGTACCTAGACATATAGCAATTAGCCGTCCAGATTTTACAATTATATCAGTTCAAAAGTTATACCTGTCATATTGCTGCCATATATCTGGATATGTCAATTACCCGTAGAGGACCATCCTTAATATATTATATTACATGATTATTCAGTTTGTGATTTTGAAAGATTATTGCTCAACTTTTCTTATTCAGCATATTTTGGTAAACTTAAAAACTTTTGGAATCTTGTTATTAAATAGTTTACAAAGTCAGATTAAGTTTGCAAAATACAAATAATAATAGTAAAATGAATAAATAAGTAAATAATAAGTTAACTTTAAACGTGTGTTTTATGTAAAAATAAAATAAAATATTTTGGTTAAAGAATATCCATGAATAGAAATTAAATTTGATTAGCAGAAAATAATAAATAAAAATAAAATAAAATAAAAAAAATTTGAATTATAAATTTGACCTGATAATATAAAAGAGAAATATTAAAGTTAGAAAAATAAAACTTTGACTATTTTTTATTTTTTTCATTTAAAAATTAAAATTAAAATATATATATATATATATATATATATATATATATACGTACATGTGTGTAAGAGAGAAAAATTCAAATAAAATTAAGTATTCACGGTATATATTGTTATAGTCGAGACTATGTGATTTAGCATACAAAATTATCTCATGTTAGATGAGGTTGAGAGCTTATGCAAGAACTTTACAGAAAAAGTACATCAGTTAAAAGAAAATATTATCTAATCTTTCGAGAGAAAAAGTTTCAACTAAAAATTAAAATAGTATTGATTTTAGGAGACTTAGGTAGTTTTTAAATTTGACCTACATGATAAAGTTAAGTTAAGTAGTTAATTTTAAATTCTTAGAATTAATACGTTCAAATCCTTAAGTATAAGTATAAATGTAATAACTGTAATACTTCCTATACTGCTAATGTTTATGGTAGTGATTCAAGTAATTGATATGACATAATTAAAGTTAGAAATTATGTAAAGAATGAAATATCTTTAAATATAAAAAATATTTGTTTTAACATATATAATATTACAAGAGATAAGAAGTTATGTATAATAATTTTTCATTAAAAAATTATAGTATTTAATACTCTAACTCAATATATCTTGTGCAGCACTAAACAAATTTAAAAAATCGTATACAAATGAAAATTTTGATGTTTCACAATTTTATTATCTACATAATATGTTAAAAATACTCTCAGTCTCTCCTCTCAGTTCTCTTTTTATATTTTGATTTGGAACTGAGTAATTTTATTTCATCAACAAAACAAAAATACTAGTAATAACAATAAGATAGCCAGATAGGGAGCAAAATGAAATGAGGAGACGCCTGATATGGCAAGGAAGGGTGTAGATGGAGACTAGAGAGCACCCATCCTTCTTGCACATTTGATGCAATCATCCAATATCATCTTGGCGTTGTATTTGTATACAAAACCTTTGTCACCCAGTTTTGTGGAGACCCACTTGATATCCTTCTTCACCCCATCTTCGTTTCTGAAATTAATACATTATAAATTTAGATGATAACTGAAAACGGCTTAGAAAAAGAAACTTTATTTTCTCTTCCATGGAAAATGTGTTTGATTAATATCTCGTTTCGTAAAAAAATATAACATTTAGTCCTCTGTGTTAAAAACAAATTGTGAAAGACCAAGGTAGCTTTTGACCCAACTTTTTTTCTTCTTGTAACAAAGTAAAGACGGACAAAACAAAACTCTTACAAGTAAATATTTTTTTTAATGACCAAAAGCTTAAAAAGTAGAATTTTTAATCAATTTTTATTTTTTTAATAATAAAAATATATGGATATAATTAATCTAAATTATGTTCAATGATTTAGAATTAATTCTATCACGATTAATTATCCTCGACTTTAATACAAACTACGCTTGAATAATGCTGCACTAGATCGAGTCCGAAACCTTGTTAATAAATCTAGAAAAAACCAATGAGAGACACTTACTCTTGTTTCACATTGAATTCTGGATGATGAAGAGCATAAAGATTAGCCATCTCTTGCAATGAAACATAAGAACTTGCGCACAAGAATCTGCCGTTCATTGAGGTGTTTTCCATGCAAAAAATATGAGCTTCACACACGTCATCAACATGTACAAGAGGAACTTTCCCCAGCAAATTCTCCAGGAACTTCAGTGATTTGTAGACTCTTTCATTTTGAATGATCTGTGCTATACAAACGAGCCCGGACCCGATACCGTGTATAGAAGATTGAAGGGTGTCACCTCCCACAAGCCCACAAGCGAGGGTGACCACTTCTACTCCACCCCACCATTTTCATCGGTCCCATAGCTCAACACATGTTTCTCCGTCAATGTCTTTGAATAAGTATAGTCCTTCAAAAATAAGACAAATACAATCAGTCAAACATTTGCACATTTTCATTTTTAAATTTAGATTAGAAATTGACTTTGTTGTGTAATTGGTGTGGCTTCTATACTTAAACCTATGTAAAAGTTGAAGGCTTAGGTATCTTATTAATTCATCGAATAAAAAATAATTATATATTGCAAATTTCTAATTCACTTTAGAAATAATTATAATATTAATTAATAATTTATTTATTAAATGAATGATTAACACAAATTTAAAAATAATTTTTTTTTATTTTTTATAGTTAGAAAAAAATGGATAGTTAATTATTAACACCTAAAGTAGTATTACGTTGTGTTGGGTCCCATCACTCCTGCTTAAACCTTACTCTTACATGCTTATCTCGAGTGTTCCGACTCCACAGAGATAAAAAATTAAAGATAAGAATGAAAGGTGAGAAATTTTTATTTTTTATTCAACTAAATAAAAAAAGATTATTATCTGTGTTTTGAACGAGAGGTTGTGCAAAAATTCTCCTTGATATTCGCAGTGAACAAATTCATGAATAAAAGCTTGGAAACTAACCTTGTAAACAGGTTCTTGAAGGAATAAATATTCCAACGAATCATTGAGAGGGGTCCAGCAAGTTTCATCCATAACATCCTTGAAACCACTTCCATCATCTTTCAGCGGAGAAGCAGAACAAACAGACGCCGTGTAGATCAGACGCCTCACTGTGCCTGCTTTCAGACAAAACATGGCAATGATTTTTGCCGCGGCAACCGATGCTTCGCTAGTATCTTTGTACTGCTATGGTTTCCATTATGTACGAGGACCATGTTTATGTTTTATCACAAAATAATAAGTATACTTGCATTATAGTGGTTAAACTCATTTTAAATAATTAATAACTCTTAATATGTATTCTTTTAATTAATAAAATAACTGATGGCATAATTTTGTCTTTTGAGTACTTTTATATATATTCTTGTAAAAAAAACTTGTAAGAATATTATATCACTACGATTAATAGGTGAACCTGCGAGTTGGGTTCATGGGTCAAGGGAGTGGCAAGATGAAAGACAAATTCGCAGCCTTGAATTGCAGGCTCAAAGCCAATTGGGTTGTAAATATCAGCTTCAAACAGCACCAATTGCTCTTCTGATTGTAGAAGGCTCTTCAAAAGGCCCACCGTGGACTCATTCTCTGTTATTGCAAATTGTAAATCTAATTCAGTGTACATGTGTAGAATGAAAAAGATATAGGAGTGAGAGATTACTCACTCAAGTCTCTGAGAGTTGCGTGAACGGTGTAACCCTTGGCTAAGAGCTTCTTCACGAGCCATGAACCTATGAAACCACTCCCTCCTGTCACGCACACCTTGCACCTTTCCTCCATCACAATTCCCTTCCCTTCACTTACTAAATACACACACCACTTATTATAGCTACAACTGAAGCATATTTATGGCTCCTCTTTCGGTTGTGGAAAGATATGAATGCATTGAAATTGAATGAACTAGTAAAATGATTTTGTTTTTATTCATTTAATATATTTTTAGTTTGCCTTCTATTTTTATAAAGTGGCGTAGAGTATCATCCTACGCGGGAATAACCTAGTTGTATGAATTTAATTTGTGTTTTCGAGTATCACCTTCTATTTTAGTTTCTTTATATTTTCATAGTTGGCACTCTTACCCAAACAGTCAAACAAAGGAGTTGAATCGAGTAAAAAAAAACCTAAGCACACCTACATATGCATAAATAAAAGTAATTGCCACCAAAACAGAAGATTTGATAGCCCCCACAATAATGTAGAGGCTGAAGCAACAACTGCCCAATATGTGGACGTAGTGAGTACAGAGTATAAATATAAAGTTATTAATAACTTCAGTCGTTAGAATTAAGCTTAAATATTGGCATATATAAAATTTTTATAAAAAAATATAATAAATATTTTTTAATAAAATTTTATTATTATTTACTGTCTATTTTCAATTTTAAAAAGTGAGTTTAACATAACACTAAATATAAGTGGCATATGCCACTAAGTGCTACTTTTATGCTGTTAAAAATGTTTTTTTAATTTTTGTCCTTAGTAATTTTTGGTAATTTCTTCTTTTACTTCTATTTTTAAAACTTTGCTCTAGATTTGTTTTTCTTTTCGTGTTCAGTTTTTTTAATCACAGTTAGATCGTACAGCGATAATAACAATATTAATTATTTATGACGTAATTGAATTTTGAGATGAATATATTAGCATCGAATTATGTTATCTATGAGTTCATAGAAGTTATCATATTCCTAAACAAGTAGCATATTGCAGAATCTCAAACGGCAAGAGCACTAGAAAAGAACGTCCGTAGAGATTCCTAGATTGAGATTAACAAGAAAAGCACCTAAATAAATTATTTAATTTATCATCTGATGGTCTCTTAAAAGTAGTTACGGTTTAATCTGTAATATTAAATTAAATATTAACAAATACAGTTGTATAAAATATTTACAAAAAGAATTTTATATCGCCTATGAGAATTCTACTCGCAGGGTCAGACTAAAAATATTTTTGAATAATTAACTTTTCAATGGTTGACAAATACAAAAGAAAAGAGTGCAGATAAATTATTTATAAACATGAATCATTAACCCTAGGGGATATAAGCATGTTGGTCACATTGGCTTCATGTTGCATATTCAGATTCAGTATCTTTTTTGAATGCATATAAATTTATAGAAAGTAACAACGTCCGTACCTTTTCTTTAAATGGATTCTGGCAGGATTGAAAATAATCTGCAGATGATGCATATGAACTTGCAACCAGGAATCTGCCATTAGTTGATGGATTCTCAGCGCAGAAGATATGGGCTTCAATGACATCATCAATGTGGACTAGTGGGATTTTTCCATCCAATTCTTCTAAGAACTGCAAAGAGTACTGGTATGTGGCTTCATTGTCTTTCACCTGAGAGATAAGCATTGCAACACTCAAGGTCAAGGGTGTGTAACTGAGAAGAGTTTCCCCTTCCACCAGGCCACAAGCCAGACTCACCACCTCCAATCATTTTGACCCTTTCCATGACTCAATAACTCTCTCAGCCTGTGTCTTCGAATCAGTGTACCTTGTGAGCTACTCATCACTATATATATTTGGAACTCTCTGTTAATACATGCCACATAAACTAAAAATAGGACTAAAATATTTTTTACGAAACTTGAATAATCCTCTTTTAAGCTAGTTGTTGCAGTCAGTTAAGTTCGTTTTATTTTTGATATAGTAGAAAGTTTAAATAATTTTAATATATTTAATCTTACACGTTTCATCTTTTATAGGTCGAATTTTCAGTATGAGAAAATATGTTAACATATCTCAAGTTAACTAAGCATATGACAAAATTGTGTAAGGTTGTGTTAATAGTCCAATCAGAAGTATGAAAATGTGTATTATTATATCTTATATTAGTTAAGAATATAATTTAACTGTGAAAGGGTGCGTTAAAATATTTTATATTATGTATAAAATATTTCTAATAAGACCGAGACCAAACATTTTTTTAGAATCAGGTGTAATTCATTTTTAATAATTTTTATTATTTTTGAGGCGTGAATTTAAATTTTTATACATATTATTCAGACATTTTTTTCAATCTACATTTAAATACTGAGTTAATTGGATTAGGGTTGACAATTTCAATTCATTTTCTTGTATTGGCACAAAAATTAATCTAAATGGTAAGGGTAATAGTAAAGTGATGTATTATTTACGTACCTTGAGGATCGATACTATATAGGGAAAGGTTGAGAGGTGTCCAACAAGTTTCATCAACGAAATCTTTAAAACCAGTCCCGTCATCTTTGAGGATGAGAAGAAGCAACCGTGGAGGCAGTGTAAATCAGCCGTCAAACTGTTATCGATTCAATGCAACACGTAGCTATACTTTTACCCCCGCTATTGCTGCTTCACTTATGTTTTTAAACTGTTATATATGTAAATAATCGCTAAACATCATCACTTCAATAATATATATCATCTAAATGGATAGATAAGTTCAGATTAGTATTGACTGAAGTGCCGTATAGCATAACTAAGGTGATTAGATTACTGAAAAGTTGGTTAAAATCTCTATACTCTACCCAACAAGGAAAGAAAAAAGAGAATCATTGCATTGGTGAAGTTAACCTGAGTATCCTTTTGATGTTCATAGGAGCAACGTGAAATACAACTTCACAGCCTTATTATCATCGTATTTAAGATATACAAGTAGTTAACATGTCAACTGCCGTTTTAAAAATAACTAAGAGTACAAGAAAAGCTTAATTTAGAAGAACTGATTGAGCTGATTTTAATATAAAATTTTCGTAATTTTGCTTTGTTTGAAATAACACAACTACACTGATTTTGTGGGTATAATTTATATAATTATTGTGACAATTTCATTTACATTAATATAAAACTTTTGAAAGTCGCAACAGTATAGCTAGTATCTTTACTATCAAATTGTATAATTTTCCAAAATATAAAAATTTGAGGAATGAAAGAAGTAAGAGATAGGCGTTTTTAATACTCTTTTTTAATCAAAATTAAAATTTTATCTCTTTGATTTAGATTTATAATAATATTAAATATAAATATTTTATTATTAAAATAAATTTTAATTGCTAAATAATACGAACAATATCTGAAAAACAGTATATATAAGTTTTGTTGTATATTAAAATCATTGTCATATATTTTTTAAACATTTTTATATCTAGTATGATTATTAGATTTAAATATGATTTAAATTCTTGTATTTTCTAAGATTTTTTATTTTAATTTCCTATTTTCTAAGATCTCTTTTAGGTCATTTGATCCTACACTATTAAGTTGGTTAATGTGCCGCAAATAGTTATATTTTTCAAGTTAAGAAATGTTTGGAACAAAATCACATTACCTTAGCTGTGTAGTGGCAACAAGTGCGACCAACCACCAAGAAATAGAAGATAAATACAGATAAACGATAAATAATGGTCAACAACAGAAATAATAGAGTTAATGTAGCTAATAGAAAAAAATATATTTAAATTATGTTTAAAAGTTAGATGATTAAATTAAAATTTTAAAATTTTAAAAAATTAAAAATATGTAGAGATAAAAAAGAAAAAAATATGATAAATTTATTTTACATAATAGCAATAAAAAATTTTGGTTGGTCCATTAAGATTATATATATTTTAGATAATTCAAAATCTAAGTTTTTTTAGTTAAAATAAACTTTTAAAAATATTATTACTTAATTTGTTTAATAAATGCGTCTTATTCCACCTAAATTTGATGTAAACTATCTCATTGAGGTCTGACAAAACAGCTGACCTAGTTTCAACTCCACTGAATGTATATACCATCTCTAATTTGAATGTAAAATCAATTTTAACTATTTTATAAGAAATTAAAAATATAATTAAGTTTATTAATAATATAAATTATTAAGACCTTTTGTCGTAATATCTTCCTATCAAAGTAATTATTTTGTTTTCATTAAGAATATTTAAAAATAAATAAATAGTACAAGAAGTAACTTATAAATAGGATTCTAAAAAAATATATATAATAAACTATCAGAAAAAATATATATCTTCATTAACTAGATGGTCTATTACAAAAGAAAAGGCATATATATTTTATAAAAAAATTTGCTATTATATATTTTATAAATATATTACAAGACAATAACATTTGTGTCTTTCTTTTTTTTAATAAATTATTTAAAATAAATATTTTTTTCTTTCTAATAAAATGGTTTTATATTTATAACCCTTGTGCAAAAGATCGAGTGGCACAAAAATATAGGTTAAAGGCACTGCCACTGACGTTAAGACCAACAATTCCCCGATTCGAAGATGAGTTAGTTATTCAAAGTTACACAGTGATTGGATCCGATTCGCGTAAAGAAGATATGGTTGTGATTTGGATTTTGTCCTTTGCCTACAATCAAAGTAATATATTAATTTTTTTTTTACAATTATTTTTTTTATTACAAGACAGTTTCTTTTGAGGTGAATAAAATTGTTATGATTAATAAAGTTCTTTCTTAAAATATTTAATAAAGTTAAAAATTTTAAATGGAAGAATTGTATTTAAAAAAAAATAAGTACAATTATAGTCATTCATTTAAAAAATGAAAAGTTAGGATATTAGTGTTATAATTTGTCATTTATGTATATATTTTATCATATTTTCAATCTTATTTTTTATTCATAATTATAATAATATTGTATTGTCTTTATTTTATTTATTTATTCATATAAAAGTTTAAAATAATATTAATTATTATCTTTTATTAATATTTTTATATAAAAACTATACACATATAATAAATAAAATATTTACAGTAATTAAATAATCTTAAAACTAAAAAAATTTATCAATAGAAATAAAATAAGAAAATTATTAAACACTCTTGACAAAATAATTAAATTTTTAATTTATATATATATATATATTATAAATAAATATAAACAAAGTTAATATCATCTAAAATATACGGATCCACCTTATTGGAGTTGAATGTAAGTTTAAAACGATTCATATAGAAAAAGAAAAAAAAAAGTATGACTCGATTGTGACGTGGTTTTTGTCCTGTGCCAAAGGGTGTAAAGGATTGTCATTGATTTTATAAACATTGGGTTCTTAATGAACGGACTAGTTTTGTTTACATGTCACCCAATTTACATCGCATACATATTTTATATTGGGATCTATACTTCCATGAATAGTACGTACCTTTAATTTTTATTTTCATATTTTATGAACACATTATAATTATAAAATCTACTAAATAAATTATTTAAATAATCCAAATCAAACTTCAAACACAATAAAGTAATTAATTACACAGCATCATATACATGAAGTATTTGAAATAATAAAAATAATTTAAATAAATATAAATTTCTGCACACTAAATTCAAAAAAGACAATTCTTTTTCAACTTACATTTTCAATACGCACATTTTATGATATTATCAAAATAATAATATATATATATATATAATTATTTATAAAAAAATAAAAATAAAAATTATAAGTATGATTTATTACTGTATTATTTATATCAACGCATATCTCTATTAGTTTTTTAAAAATATAATTAGTGATAGCCAAACTGAAATTTATTTAACAAATAATTATCCTAATTATTTTGTAGATATTTATTGTAATTCCCAACGCTGACATCGAACATATCACATATACATAGCAAGCACGTGTTGGTTTACGCTGCATCGCCGATTTCCCCAATGTGGAGGAAGTACGGTTTCTGTATATGAAATTTAGCGGCATTGGACGGTTTTGATGTTAATTGCTTTCTTTTTTATGTGTGAAGGAGACAATTTATCACTTACTAGCTAACTTTATTTTACTACTTTGTTTTCAATCACTAACTAGCTTGACTTCAACGATAAATCTCAAAAGACTTTTTTCTGTGCATAAGATAAACACGAAAAACCATGGCCTAAAAAAAATAAAGCTAGTTTCATAGAATCAGACAAAAGCATAGTTCAAATTCCTAGAGATGGAGCAAAGCATACTTTTCAAATCAACATCATGCAAGGCTTGTACACACAATGTTTTTTACAAGACATGTGGAACACGCACTTCCCAAGCTCCAATCATCATGCTATGAATTTCGGCAAGAACAATCACGGTAATAGTGCTGGAAACTTGAGGTTTTAAATTGCCATTATAGTCACCGTTACAAAAACATCCAAAATTATGATATTGAGAGAAATTACACAAAGAAAATGATGCGACTGATGTAATCGGGATGCAATTGCTTAAACCTTCAAACTCATGATAATGCGGCCATAATTGTGTTTGTTGACCACAAATTTGACACCTTGGTGGGAACTGTTCTCTCCATTCTAAATCAAAGTGATGGCAACCATTTAGTGCTTGTTTGATTAAGTGATGAAACCGAATTTATATGTTTTGCGCTATACACAAAATCACCTTTGATATATACGAGGTCATTTCAAAGGGGAAAAAACTGAAAACTAACTCCATTTGACCAGCAAGACAAATTAGAATCACACAGAACCTTACCATACCCAGTTGGCCAGGTAATTAGAAGTCCATGATGGATTGGTCCAGACTCAGCCAGAAGATTTGGGATGTGTTCTACGCACCCATAATAGCCAATCACCCAGTTTCCTCCAACCCCACGGATCAAAACTCCTATACTGACCCTACCTGGGGAACTTTCGTACACAATCAGCATAACCCATTCTCTAATGGAATTATCCAGTGTATCAATCTAGATTGTTAATTTAAACATAGTTTAGTGAGAGATAAAATTTTAGGTTCATTTTATTGAAGTTTCAATGTGTGCAGATGTTACAATATATATATATATAGGGGAACATGAACAATTCGATGTAGCTTTTTTCAAGTCTTAAAACCTAGTACATGATAATCCCGTTGCAACGTTAATAATGTCTTAATAAAGATGCTTTGCGCCATTTTTTTTTTAATAATGAATAGTATTTGAGCTTACTAATTTTTAAAAAATATATTTATTACACTGTGCTATGATATATATAACTTTAATAATCATCATTGATTTTCGTATGAGAAGTAAACTAGATAAGATTCTGTAACGAAAAAAAAATTAGATAAGATTTGAGGGACAGATCATATAAGACGACAGGCCTACGAATAATAATTGGTCTTACTTTTTAACCACCGATATGCTACTGAAGCTTAGTATAAATTTGTATTATGGGTTCTTAATATTGCATTTAGTAGGTAAGGAACGCACCCAAGAATTTCACTTGGAAGGAGAGTAGGTAAGGTCGGATGGAGCATGATATATTGATAATTGAGTATCACCTTTTCTTCAATTATAATTTAATTTTCACGAACCGTGATTGAAATTTTTTAATATTACTTTAGATATATGTGTTATCTTATAGCTGTAGAAAGAAAAATTAGTTTATTATTGTAGTAGTCATTATTTTTGTAAAATACTGTGATAACATCAATTTAATATTCCAATAATATCACTTCCTTCCAAACAACTATAAAGCGGATATTAATGGCATGTAGCATTAACAGATTCCCTTCTTCTTTTGGGTTTACTTTTCCTTTAAAAGAAGGGTATTGTGAGCACAAGCTCATTTATACTGTTCTTAAAAGAATGCTATTCTTCTTATAAAAATAAAAGAGAAGAAAAATATCATTCTTACAGTAAAATATGAAAATTACCAAGTACCAATACCCAAGAAACGAAAATTACCAATTACCAAAATGGAAATAATAGGTAATCATTTTTTAAAAGAGGGAAAGATATTATTGAAGTGGAATAGAGGCCAGGGTGCATGAGATAAAGATGCTGAGAGCACCATATGAGGTGACTCACCAAGCAAAAAGCCATCCGCATGAGACATTAGCAGCTCTACCAGAATATGAAAGTCATACCAAAGACAAAAAAGAGAATGAGCGAAAGCAAATTCTGTCACCTGTAATGCTAGAAAACTACAATATATCCTGAATGATCAGAGATATGCTAGAAGCTCCCTTTTTTGGGTAGAAAGCATTTACCAATTACTACCACAACGAATAAATACGAGTTAGAATTAAACATTTGACCCTTGAAGCCTATTTTTGCTATGAGTAGTATTTTATGTTGGCGTGGTATGGCATTGGGCAAGAAGAGCTAAAATGTGGAACTTGCGAATAAACCAAAGGTGGGACGTTTCCCATTAGTACAAATGGAGAAGTTAGGTAGGTTTTGATAGAAGTTTCCACCCAAAAAAAATGATGCGATGAAAGTGGTTGAAGACATGAAATCAAGCCCGATTTCCTCATTACAATCATTTAAAACATTGAACTTGTATGGGGTTGTGTTAGGACATAATGGAAATGGACGCGTTCCAGAGTCTCTAATGCTAACTAGTTACTTTTTGCGAGTCACTCGCCTCCATTGTGGAACTAGGAATTTTCTGTTCATTGGGGCCCTCATACTTTTGGCCAGTATCCATGGTCGTTATCAATTTTGTACAACTTTTACATTTGCCACTTTACCTAATTATATATTTATCAAAAGTATGGTAAAAACTAAAAAGTGGAAGTAAAGTCATCCCCGATAAAATAGACCAGCTTATGTACTAGTTTAAGTTAACAATCCGAGATTTATGATTAAAAAAAGAAGAAGAAAAGGTGGAGTGGTGCTAATAATTTTTATAGTTTAATTTGTTACATTTGGCTTGTTGGTCCACTTGAGAGCTAAATTGGAGATATGGTTAGTGGAAGAGCCGTTTGGGGCAAGAGCTTTGGCAGCGGCCTCCTTGAGATCCTTCATTCGGTAACGAAGTTTCTTCCCTTCCTCACCTTCCATGAGGCACTTGACAACGCTGGCAATGTCTTGCCTTTGGACCAAGCCATTATCACCAACAGTGGGTCTCAAAGCGACTTTGATGTCATGGGTGAGCATAACAGCGTTCATCTTCTGCTCCGCAAATAGTGGCCATGCCACGAGGGGAACCCCATTCACCACACTTTCAAGGATAGAGTTCCAACCACAATGGGTCAAGAACCCACCAGTGGACCCATGGGCCAAAACCTGTGGCTGTGGAGCCCAAGAAGACACGACCAGGCCCCTTCCCTTTGTCCTCTCCAAAAACCCTTTAGGCAAGAAGCCGAAAGGGTCCACGTGGCTCTCGGCAATGAAATAAGAGGCATTAGCAACCTTATCATTTGGGCTCCTTACAACCCACAAAAACCGTTGCTCACTCATCTCCAACCCAAGAGCCAACTCATTCAGCTGAGCACTCGAGAGGGTCCCACCGCTTCCGAATGAAACAAACAACACACTCCCATGTGGCTGTTCCTCCAACCACCTCAAACACTCCGACCCCCTTTCCCCTCTTCCACCGCTCTCCATGTTCACCAGCGGTCCCACCGGGTAAAACGGAGGCTTCCCCGGTTCACCCTTCAGCAACTCCTTCACAGCACCCGGTTCCAGCTCCAGGAAGCTGTTCTCTATAATCCCTTCTGCTTCAGCGTATCTCTTCGCGTGATGAAGAACCCACTTGTAGGCCTCGTTCTTCCGGTCCTGAACAGGGTCCAGTAAATCCTTCCCCTCAACCGGAACGCAACCCGGGATCTTAACCGGTTCGGGGAGTTCCCTGTACTCGCACTGAACTTCCTGGTGGAGGCGAGGCAGGTGGAGGAAAACCGAGAGGGCCATGGCGGTCGAAGGGTAGAAGACGTAGGGAGAGGCATTGAATTCGGCGGCCACGTCGAAGGCGTCGGTGCCGAAGAGGTCGACGACCAACGCCGCCACGGTGTGCGTGGCCGAGAGGGAGCGGAAGGCGTGGCGGAGAGAAGGGAGGGAACGGAGAACGGTGAGGGAAATGAGGGTTTCGATTTTGGAGTCCGGTGGGAGGTCGGAGAGTGAGACCGGAGGTAGGAAGGTGTGCGAAATGGACTTGGGAAGGGCCTGAAGGACGGTGGTTTGGGCCTTGGAGGGTGGGCCGTCGGTGGGTATGACGAAGGTGACCTCGAGGTTATGGTAGCCCACGACTCGCTTGGCAAACTCAATCATTGGGATTAGGTGTCCCATGCCTGGGGATGGCAGCATGGCGACCATTACTGGTGCCACTCTCGCTTCTTCTTTTTGGATTTCCATGGAGAATTATCTTTAAGCCAAGTTGCTCTTTGTTTGGGTTTGGGTTTGGGTTTGTTGTGAAGGTGAAGGAAGATAGGAGAGGAATCTATATATATAGAGGGGCGAGCGAGGATGGGATGATTAATTGGTGTTGAGTGGCAACGCTTGAGTTTCAGTGAACAATTAATGTATTTGTTATTAAAATAATTAAATTTGTGATGGTTATTATGATGCAGAGTATTTAAATAAATATAAATATAATTTGTGCTTGTTTTAAGTTGGCGTCTTGTTGGGGGGTGTTGTGGAAGGATGAATTATGGGTGAGAAACTGAGGTGGGAGCAAGTAGAAAGAAGAGTTGATATTTCATATTAATTGGTATTTATGGAGGGAGGCCATGTATCTTATCTAGAAGGAAAGCGATGAGTACGGCCGAATTTTGCAATTTATGTGCTGATGTCAATTCTAACGTAAGCCTTATGTGATCAATACATAATGAACCACTACTTTTTCTTTTCCCCTTTCCATCTCCTCCCTTCTAATTTCTATTGTGGACAAGAACGTATTGGCATTTCTTATATATGTCTTGTGTTTTTCCTAATTCAACCTCAATGCATCTTAAAGCCTCCCCAAATCATTTTTTATTTAGTTTTCTGTTACTTCAACCAATCTAAATACCATTTTATATGTCTCTCTGTACGTACATGTTTGGTATAAACTACCTCTCTCTATTGAACCGTTGAATCTGTTCATGTTTATAAGGTCTACGTGTCCATCTATATCCATCCTCCCCCCAAACCTTCCGGATTAGAAAACATTTTCAATAAAACATCGTGTTTAAAAAAGATTAACAAAATTTTAATACATTGTTTAGTTAAGGCTGACGTGATTAACAATATACTTCACACGTTCACCCTTTTTCTTTTGTCAATTTATCATCGTGAGCAATTAATGGTTTTGAATCTTAAGTCTTCAAATTGAAAATTTAAAAAATTTAATTAATTAATATGTACGCAATATTACAATACATCATTACGTTCAAACCATATTGTTCCTTCCTTATTAGTCACAAATAAATAAAAAGTATGCACTTCTTAAATAACGTTGTCAATATACGGTAAAAACACAAACTCGTGATGTTTAATATGTAGTCTATAATTTAAACATTCAAAAATACAATTGGGTTAATATTAAGCTAAATTTTTTTGATCGATTATGTTAATTTTAACAATTTGAATTAAATTAATTAAATACCTAATATGATGTTTTGATAGCAGTCATAGGCAAGTATAAAAAATAATAGTTAAATATCAATAAAAAAATATTATACAGTCACTATATTCTTGCTAAATTCTTATCTAATTATCATATCTAACATAAGATTTTTGTCCACTGAATCGGTTCCAGCAGGCTTCCAACTTATATGTATGTTTGTTTGTTTGTTGACCTATATAGTAATATTGATGATCACCCCTAACGTTTGTGATAAGAAAACATTTTGGATTATACAATTAAAGTTTAATTGATATTTAATTATATGAAGTATCAATTTGTACTAAAGCAACACGAAAATCTCATGTTTAAGATGCTAACAATTTTTTAAGAATATTTCAAATGATCATATTGTATTTTGTCAACTTATTGCGGGGAGCAATAGGCTCAAACCCTATCTTTTTGAAATACATGATTAAATTAAGAAAGTAAAATATTTATTGAGCATTATAAAACATTATTTATAATTATTTACAATAAATAGGAAAAAAAAAGTTTTTAATAGCAGTAGTTAAAAACAATTTAAAATATTCACTTTTTGTTTTCAAAATAATTAAAAATGAATTCAATGAACGACATTGTTAATTGACAATATATAACCCCTTTAAAATATTAGTGGAGAAATATTAACGAGTATCCAAAACAAAATGTTTAAAACCATTTATTGTTTTAACAAATACTAAAAGGTTTTAAGGTTGGACAAATATTAATAAAAAAATATTCCTTTTATTTATTTTTCTTATTGACATTTTATATAGATGTGTGTTTTTTATTTATTTTTTTTAACTGACAAATTTAGAAAACAGTACAAAGATTAAAAAATATAATTAAATTCTTAATAGATATTTTACATTTTTTAATAGTAGTAGTTACATGAATTTTAAAAATTGAATTTAAAGATTAAAAGAAATCTATTTTTATTAATATATATATATTATTTTTTACGTTTTTAATATAATAAATAGTTTTTAATAAAAATACTATTTTTTATACTTCAATTCAACTCTAAATATTAATATCAATTAATAGAATGATCTTATTTTATAAAATTGTAAAGATCACTATTATTTTAAGAGAATAAAAAAAATACTAAACATAAAAATTAAAAAAAATTATATATTTTTATATAAGAACAGGTTGAAAAAAGTATGCATAGTTTCTAGTAAATTTAGGGTTTTCAACTATTTTTAATTTTTTAAATTTGTATGAATTAAATAATGCAACTTATTAAGAAAATAAAAGATGTTCAATAAAATAATAATTATTACATAAGATGTAAAAAGTAATTAATAAAAACCAATATATTTTTTATAGGATCATATTATAAGTGTTTTAAAAAATTAATATATCTTATTTTCCCAATTAGTGACCAGCATTTGTCTTTATTATATTAAGTTGAAACGGAGATCCTATTCACACGGTGTACGTGGTCCAAATTCCACCACGCCACTGTGCTCCATTATTCTGAAAATTCTTATATTATTTTTCTTCATTGTATGTTATTATTAAATAAAATTGTTTAAAATAAATAAAAATATGTTTTACATATTATTTTAAAATTTAAATATTTAAAATATAATAATTATTATAATTATTAATATGAAAATACTCTATTATACCAGAAATTTTTTTTAAAATTTTACTTGATAGAATGAAAAAATTATTCTCTAAAATTAATTTTATTTGAGAACTCACTTAAAACACACTGTCTTTTATAAATACTAAAAAGGGAAAAAACTTTGTGTTAAAAATCACTGCTTACCACTTATACCTAAAAGTTAGTAACATAAAAATATGTGATTAAAAGTTTACAATGTTTAACTGTATGTATTGAATACTTTTAACTAATATTTTTTGGACACTTATTGGTATATCTAATTATTTTTAAATGGAAAATAGGTGTATTGGACCATTATTTAAACTAAAACATCCTATAAATTCAATTAAACTTTCCACGATAAATATTTTATTTTTTAATATTTTTATTTTTATTCCTTTAATTAGGGATTTATAATTACTTGTGTTTGTAATGTTAGCTAATAGCATTAAAAAAATATTTAATATTTTTCACTAATTATCAATGTCTAATTCAATATATTGAAGGCTTTTAAATTAAAATATCTTAAATTCAACTTATTTAAATTAAAAGTAAATGTTTATTTCTATTTTATTTTATCTTTTTATTTATTAAAATAGTAATATCTAATTTTTATTTTTATTTTATATTTAATACAATTACACTTACTCAGACTTAATTTGATAGAACAACTTCTACCAACGTCAACTATCAAATATTTTGCTTTAAAGAAGTGAAATGTTATAAACATTGCCTTGTCCTAATTTTAAATTTAAACTTAAACTTAACTTTGGTTGAAACTGAATTTAAATTTAATGTTTTGCGTTAAATATAATTTTAAATTAACTTTTTAGAAAAAATTAATTTTCAATAAATTTATAATTAAAAAAAATAAAATTAATTTATTATATTGCATTATTGTATTAAATTAATTAATGTATATTAAAAAGATCTGCTTATACTATAAATGCACCAATCATAAATATTATTTCAAATAGTCTATGATGTATTATTTCATTTCTTTTTAGAATTATTAACTTTGAATAAGTTTGGACACGAGATAGTATATCTATTAATTTTAAAAAGTAGATTTAAAATATTAATTTAATTAAAAAATTTATTGTAGAAAAAAAATCAATTTAACATGTATATAGTTTTGGAAATTAATTTAAAATTAGTTATAAATTAGATTTACACAATTAATTTTTTTTTGTCTAGTCCTGCTGCTCTGTCTCTCTCTTTGCTCTTAAAATTGTGTTTTTTATAAATAAAAACATATTAATTAGTATTTTGTAAGGTTGGTTTGAGAAAAAACAAAGCTTTGATGAATAATTTAAAAGAAAACTTAAATTATTTAAACTTTGAATATAATAATTTAATATCACAAAATTAGGAGTGTATTTGGTCATGTTAGAAAAATATAAACTTTGTTATCCTTTTAATAATTGAAAGTCTCCTGCGGGCTTAGTCCTTGCTAATGTTTGCTACCCGCCACGTTATAATGATGAAAGAATGATGCAAACCAATGCTGAGAAGATTCTTATACGATGACTCTTCTTTTGCTTCACAATAAAAGTGGCCATATAATAATTGGATTGTCAAGTTTCCCAAGAAAATAAGTAATAATTTTCCATTATAATACACATTTAGTGGATTTGATATCCGGTCACTGTCAATTTTTAAAACTAGCATCATAAATCGTGTTTTGCGTTAGAATCTATAAAATGAGTAATGCCATGTATCACTAAAAGCTTTTTCAAAAATAAAACTCACACTAGCTAAGTTCATTTAATTTTTCTTCTTGTGGTTTTATTTAATCCAACTCTTTTTAATATATGCATATAATTAGATAAATAAATTAACTTACTACTTGTTTGATAAATTTTCATTAAATCAG
This sequence comes from Abrus precatorius, assembly GCF_003935025.1. Taxonomy (NCBI): domain Eukaryota; kingdom Viridiplantae; phylum Streptophyta; class Magnoliopsida; order Fabales; family Fabaceae; genus Abrus; species Abrus precatorius. Next base: position 7,315,718 of record NW_020874373.1, on the reverse strand, counting down.
AGTTAACTTGTAAATATCATTCTAAGATATTAAAAATGTTATGAAATAATTAATGCAAACAAAAGACATAGCTTATTAAAAGAATACAAGAAAGTACAGAAGAAAAAGGAAGAAAAGTACGTCTCATTTCATTAACATAAGACGTGCTTATAAAAATCCTAATTATGTAATGATTTACAGTGTGCTCTAGTGATCATATATATGTCCTTTTGTAAACGAAACAAACAAGCCTTATTCTCGTCAAGAAAGATAAAATGAATTCAGACAAATGATTCATACATACAAAAAATCACAATATATATTTTACTTTTTTATAAGAATGTATATTTTTAATATTTTAAAAATATTATGTAAGACAAAAATATAGTTAATGAAAAACAAAAGTCTATTCTTTAATATGCTATTAATACAACCTCGTTAAAAAGACTTTACCGTCTAATTAAAACTTTTTTAATATGTTTTTTATTTATGTCTTACCTCTAACGAGTGATTAATTAATAAAAAAAAATACAAAGAGTGTAACAAAGAATCAGAGATACTACTTTTAATAAAAACAAAAATATCAAATATATTTTTAGAATTTTTATGTAAAAATCTTCAAGAAATATATAATTTATTAACTTAGATTCTTAAGACATTCAATGATGCATAAAATATAAACAAAAAATGCTTAAAAATTGATTAATAGTAAAACTTGTCCTAATTCACATGAGAAGAGCAAGTAAAACACTAATCTTCTCCATTTTTCTGTTGTTGTTTAAGATCATAAAAAAAAAAAAGAAAAGTAAATTGTCTTGTTTACATTAAAACTACCGTAATATCTTAATATTTTGTTTATGTCTATCGTTTATAAGAGTATATCACTGAACACAAAAACTAAAACCATCTTAAATTTTGAGAATGACAGACAAAGAAATAAAGACATTGTTTCTCTATAAGTGACTGATAATAATAATAAAAAAAAAACCTTTTGCGTCTTTTTTATAAATTAAGAACTGTAATCTCTCTTGATTGGAGAGAGAACGGGAATTGGGGAAATTGCCATGCATAACACTGCTGATTGCGTCGTACAGCAAGTCACATGGAAGTATCAACACGTGTGAAGGCGAAGACTGCGTGCGGATATTTATACTACAATCGAAAAAGGAAGTTTTCTTTTAGAAAATTTAATGTCGGCTTGGCCTTTTCTGTCATGTTAATTGTTATTATTTTTAATTTTATTTATAAAAATTAACTATTAAAATTTTAATATACTTATTTATGATTAAATTTATATTAACAAAACACTTATTTATTAAATATATAAAACATCAAAGTGATAATTTAATGTTATAAATAGTATTTGAGGATGATAAAAGGGGAAATAAAAATTTTGGAACTCTAGCTCTAGAGTAGTTGGGTTTGAAAGAATAAGGAGAAGCATCGAAGAAAGTAGCTAAAGACGCACGTGTTCTTTTTTGTCTTCTTTGAATTCGCCAATTTCTCTCAACTCGTCCATCGTAAACTCCAACACTGCCCAGTGCTCGCCACATTCAAGTTTGACGGCTTTTCCACACCCTGCCACCTCAATTATAACTCTTACTGAATTTATTATTTAATATTAATTAATTAAATTAGTACAGAATATGATGGAGATCGCTATTTTATATTTTATTTAATATTTCAATATATCTACGTTTCAAAAATTCATGTTATGTCCTTGAGTCTACTTAAAAGGTTAAATATTGGTATGTTGTTTTCATTAAGAACTAATTAAACTTTTTGTTCACAAAAACGGTATTACGTGTTGGAAATTCCATTACAGCTAAGTAATGCATGGTGGAGTTTTCATAAACTTTATTTTGGAGGTAAAAATAAGGCAAGGCACTGGTAAGTCCACATTCAATGGACTTTTCGAAGGAAAATTTATCACATATTGTAACGAAATAATTACAAGTGTGGCAAAGAAAAAAAAACATGTTTTTTTTGTAAGTTCATATGTGTCTTTGAATGTGTGAAGGTTAGGTGCAAAGGTAAGTCGTTTCAATCATGTTTCATGTGATCGAAGAATTTAACTAATGAAGGAAAAGATTAATGGAAGGAACCAAATAATTGAAGAAATTAAAGCTTACATAAAAGCTTAAATTTAGAGGATTTTGGTCATAATTTCGTTGGATGAGTAAGAGAAGTTAGCATCAGAAACCTTGGTAGAATTTTGCCCAACTAATCAATGTAATTATGTTTGCTGGAACTATTCATTGCCCCAAAACTTATTATTATTATTATTATTATTATTATATCAAAATTGTTCTCCTTATATTTTTAGTTCAAAAAGATAATCTATCGTAAACAAATTATTTGAGACAAAAAGATAGGCTTATGAAGTCAAATCTTCAGTTATTACATAACCTTTAAAATAGTAGATCTATTTATTGAAACAATATATAAAATTTTATACTTAATTTTAAGATAATACATTATATTTTATACAAATAATCATGCTTTTAATTTTAAAATAAACAATTATTGAGAAAATCTTAATTGTGCCAATATTTAAATATTCATTTTATAGCATTATTTATTTGAATATATAGTTATATGTTACTGTATAAAATTTATCATGACTTAAAATAGATTAAGTTTAACATAATATAGTATAATATATATTAAGAGCTGGAAAACAAGTTTTTATATTTATGAAAACTGAAAAAAAAAAAATTGTTATAAATAAAATGTGAACCTTTTAACTAACCGCCATTTCCAGCCTAGTGGTTGGGCAATTCCCTCGTTTTTTTCAAGTTGTGGACAGTTCAATGATGTGGGCGTGTTTTTGACTTGAATAATATGAACATCGAGTCGAAACAAATGTTCGATCAAATCTCATTAATTTTTTTATGATTAATTAATTTTTTAAAATCTTTATGAATATTAATGATTTGTGTATAAATTTAAATTTATCAACTTATTTGAAGTTATCTTATTTGAAACATCTTAATAAAAATTTCAGTTAATTTGAAGTCATGGAAAATTTTTGAAAGGGTCTAATTAAATTTAGAACTAAAATTTGATAAAAATAATTAAGTTTATACCTTGTATTAAGTAATTTATCAGAACCCATTAATTTCCCTTTGCATGTATAATATTCACGTTCAATTTTGTTGTTTTAAGATTTGACAAGTCAAATGGGCTTTTCAAGTTTCAACACACGGGAGAGTGACAAATTATTGAGTACACTCGTGAAGTTACAGTTCAATATTTTGGATTTAAATTCGAGTCATCATAGCTTTTAATTTTCAATTTACAATATTTTATTACCGCTGTTTCATTATCATAGCTTTTATGATCAATCTGAAAGATCACAAGTAGTCATATTGATATTTAATTTACAAATTTACAATTAAACGAAGTTAATATAATTGTTAGGCTTATTAGTTAATCTTATTATTTAAACTAGAATATATTTTTTGTGTGTTTTCAAATTTTATATGACAATGTCATGTATAAATCTTGTTTTTGGTTTTTATCTCTCACTTAATAATAAACATTGAATAAAAAAGATCTTATAAATATTGAGAAAGAGAGATATAAATAAAAAAATATTTTACATAACCTATCACGTAACGGTTGAAGATTTTTCCCTCCCCATCGCATAATGTAATGAAACATGAAGAGGGATGACCTTTGTGCTAATATGCTTTGGGCGGATTGGAGTCTTTTTTTTTTTTTTTAATATAAGTAACGAAAACTGGACACGGGCTGAATGGGCTTCAACTTTACTACTGACCCTTTTAACGTTGTACAGCATTTATGTGTCTGCCATCACATACCATAAAATATGTTCCCTTATGGTCATGTTCTTAAGTTGCATATAGTGTAAAATATTAATGTTATTGGCTTACTTCAACTCTATTCAATCCTAATTTCATGTGGCCGTATTTAATAACCCTATTGAAGTTGTAAGAAGAAAGAAGCGACAAATCCTGAATTTACATAAACAATGATCAAATTGACAACATTTGCATAACTATGTCGTTCCAGGAGTCAATAGGACCCGGCAAACACCAATGAAGACAATCTTTCGGATCTTTAGAATTTGCCAAAGGGTCGAAATGGCGATATGGTCCTGGGTGTCCATCAGGTCTCAACAGTGAGAGTTGAGTCGTGTCCAAAAGTTTCAAGTTAGCAACAACTGAAGCTGAAGCCTTGTCAAACTCTTCAACTTCAATGCCTCTCATGATGGAATCTACATAACTCACATTCACCTGATCCTCTTTGAAGGGCACTGTCCTATTGCAATACCCTCCACTAAACCATTCCCCATTCTCAAAATGGTCTGGCGTGGTGGTTCTGAAGAACACGACCGCTTTGTGCGTGGAGTTTGTCATGAAGTTAAAAACCTGCTGCAGCGCTTTGCGGTATGCATAATTGTATCCTAGTTCTGTTAAATTCTTTCCAAGGCAGTTGTGGCAGCCAGTTACAGAGCTGTTTTCGTGGTAAATTGCTGTCTTGAGAAACCATTTGCCACCGGCTATTACAACAAAATCAAAATTCTTATATTGGTTGGTCCATTTGTTGTCCAGAATGTCAAGATAAAGCTGTATTTCGGAGGAGGAAACTCCATTCATGTCCTCAAATACATCTGCTTTGATAAGGAAAGGGGACCATATTACTGAGAGTGTGAAGTTGTATGAAGGGAACTTCCATATCTTTGATCTATATTCCTCATCATGGTACACCTCATCAGCTGCTTCCACCTGCAGCATACAATCATTTATAATTTCATCCAGTGGCCTAACAATACACAATCTACACTGCCACAAATTTAATGACCCTAATTGATGCAATAACATGTACAAGTGAAAGCGTGGAAGAGCAATTGAAATGGCAAAATCAGTTTAAGTAGAAATATTCAAGTTGCTATTGATAGACCTGGTGTTTACAGTAACTAATGCTGAAGATCCGGCTAGTGGTATCTTTACAAGTATTTTCCAAATTGAGGTCGGTAAACCAGTTTGAAAAAGATACCAAACACATTACCCAAAAAAGGACACCAAACTATCATTTAGTACCACCAACCACACAAGCCCAAGCTGTTTTCCACAATCCTAATTAACAAGGACATATCACTATCCTTATCACGACATGCACTGCAAGCTGTTGAACCTTATTCCTCATAAATGCTCGTTTGAACTACTCTTACAAAATGATTACTTATTATAGCTGTAACAATGCTTCATAATCAAGTATCTGAGCAGAGCAATTAGACCTTATCACAGGAACTACAGCCGGCATGTCACTACAGGCCTCATTTCTAATTCTTGGCTTTTAATGTAAATACAAAAAAGAAAAAACCAAAGAAACATGTCATTAATTTCTTCTGATTGGACAGCCAGAGAAGAACAAGAAAACAAGAGTGTGCCCAAAGCTGAGTAGAGAATAGTCCACACAAAAAATATTATTATCATGACAAAGAGAGACTGAGAAAATGTCTTGAGGTCTAAAAAGGTTTAACTTAGAACAAAGACGAGAGAGAACAAGTTGGCTATTATCTTGAAACAAACCAAAAGGGCAAGCATGTGAAATTTGCAACAGAAGAAAGTATATGTACCTGTGAGAGAATGCAAAGCAGTGATTGGACATGGTTGCGAGAGATGGAATCACCAATAAAGGCCCATGATTTATCCCTCATAATGTGAAGGAATTTGTTTGGACTGAACCTTGGCAATTCACAGCCCCTCGGGTTCCACCTCCAGTTAAGGTACCCCGAATCAGGGCGTCCATTACTCATACAATTTTGATGATCTTGAATCACATGGCAACTCTCGTTAGTGTACATTGGACCAGATAGGTCCTGCACCCAACCTCCCACAAAAAGATTGCACTTTGCTGCATCTAAATATTCCAAAGGAAATTATCAGCTTACCATAAACACATGTCGCTCACATCTCTAATTTATATTGTTTCATTTTGGCTTCTTAATACATTGGAAGAAAGAACCCTATTCTAGCTCTAGCTCATAAAAGAAAAGCAATGCCATGATCCATGCGCTTAGATAAGTTCTGATCACTAGTTTGATGCTGATACATAAAATCTAGAAACCAGAAAGTTTGAAAATTTGTGTTACCTTGGGGAGAGGTTTGGGTGTGGTTTGGAGGAGAGTCAACAGAATGAGATTTGAGAGAGGGAGGAGAAAGAAGGGGTGAGTGTAACACTGCGTTTGGAAGAGGAGGAGGTGTCTGCACCACAGAGAACAAGCTGAATGAATCGGTGAAGAGAAGACGAATAGCTAGACCCACCAAGAGACATGACACAGCGAACTTGAGGAAGACATGGTTGGGCTTTTGCAGAGTCAATGGGTTGAAATCAGACCTTGTCTCCTTCTTCACCATCTCGTGTCAGCAATTACCAAGACTATCTCTGACTACGTTTTCGAAATACAACTTCAGATTCCTCAGAACAAAGGTGTGAACAAACAAGCTACTTTCTCAGAACAAACCAAACGATCCTATGAACATTCAGGTGTTTATTATTATTATGTGTCAATAGAAACATTTTAATAATAATAGAATTGAAGTTCTCCATACTTCCTCTTGTTCTGTCCTCAGTGCTGTTTGTGCTGACAACAACTTCTGAGTTGCTTTTAACACAGTCTGTTACCCTGATTTTATTAATACTTTAAAAAAATTATTAATAATTTTATTATTATCATTTTATATTAACAAACTACAATAAATATTATTTTATAAAATAAAATATAAAATATTCAAAAAATGTTAATTTTAAACACTTAAAAGAAGTAAGTTTTTAATATATACATATTAAATATAATAATAATACATTAAATATTATTTTTTAATACAATAAATACTTTTAAGAAAATACATTATTTTTAAATATTTAAATTCAATCTTAAAATTAAAAATTAACAAAATTTAACATTTATTTCATATAATTTTCAACATTAATACTTTATTTGAATTAAAATTGAAAATAATAATTTTTTTATTTTTTATTAAACGAAAAGTAAAATAAAAAATATTTTGTAAGATAAAAATCAAATTTTTTTCTTTCATTTAGATTTTTTTTTTAACTTTACCAAGAAAATGTATTAGAGTTTACTTACGTTGTGCGGTGCCTGCGCGGTGTGTTATTTTATTCTTGGGAATCTTTCCTCAGGAGTGAGTACGCAGTACTTTCACTCCATGGATCTATGCAATGTCACGTGCCATGACCTGTGATAGCTTAATGCTTCCATCTTAAATTTTGCTTTCAGAGAAAATCTGAGCTAACAAGTCCATGTAGTTACAGTTGGCGTTAACCATTAATGTCTTCTACATTTTATTAAAAAATAAAATAATAATTTATACTAAAAGTAAAAACATTTCAGTGTAACACTTCTGTATGTTTACTTTCTACAGTTTTATTAAAGACTACAAAAATCGATATCAACCTTTCACCTCAGAACAAAGGCTCACAATGAGCTAAATAAAGGTGTAGTGTATTGTAAAAATTTAATAAAGAGTTTACCAACAATATGCTAGTTGAATGAAATGGAAAAAAAATTAAATAAACTAATTAATCAATATCAGTATCCGTGCTATAAGGCAAAGCTCTCCTAACGACAATGGGGTTTGCTTAGAAGGAATGCTTATATGATTGTCGTTTTCTTAGTATGTACTGGTCAAATTTTCAATGTTGATGCTTAAACAAACCTTAGTTTTACACTTTTTATTATTCCTTTAATGTAAATAAATAATGTTCACACATGTGCTAATCCTGAGATTGTTGAAAACATATATGTTTATAACAGAAATAATTAGAGAATAGATAAGATAACACTTTAAAAAAAAATGGAAAGATGATAAATAAAGTAGGAAGAAAACTTTTTTTTTTTTGCCAAAAATAAAATAGCATAAATTTGTTTTTATTAGCAAATATTTCTAATAGAAATACTATATAGTAAAATGATGGATGTGTACTTATTTTAATTTTTATAATGTAACAAACACAATTAAGAATATATATATATATATATATATATATAATTTTTATTAAAAATAATAAGATATCGTAGAATTTAATACTATAATTTTTTATTTTTTATTTTCTTATCATATGTCTTTGATTACATTTTAAAAAAATTAACTTAAGTTTGAAATTAATTAATTAAAGATAATAAAACACATTTTAAAAAATATGAAGATGAAAATTATTTGAAAATCAGCTTACAAAATAATAAAGGTTATGTGATACATAAGTTAATGAGGAATGCATAAGAGACTAGACTCTGGGTATCATATTCTGTCGTAATCTTTTTCTTTATTTTGTCGTGGTCTGTCTGATCATGTCTAGAATGTCTTCATAAAGTTTATATTAATGATTTCATTTACTCGAATAGCTTTATTCTCAACTTTTCTCGGTCTTATCTCATTTTTCACACTTCTTAAGCTATTGAAACATGTAATTTCAGGATAATCACCTTTCTTATTAGAAACATTCCCCATCCCCAGTATGAACTTTAAGGATCTTAATAAATAAATATATATATAGAGAGAGAGGGGCAGATCTGTTAAAATTTATAACTTTTTATTTAATTTAAATTTAACAGATTATAATTTATTATTTTAATGACAGTTAAATTTAAGTTAAATAAAAAATTTAAATTAAAGGTAAAATTTTTTTGATTTACACAAAAAATCATTCCTCATATATATATTTTCAAAAATATATTTGAAGTATAAAAATACTTAAACATATCCTTTTCCGAGTGATACGCACAACATTTTCATATAACTTTAACATCCTGAAAATCTTCGTGGGTCAAGATGAACCAAACTGAATAGTGAATATTACCATCAGAATTATCAATTATCACAAATCGCAATGCATAGAAGCCACCTTGAGATTGAAGTTTCGGAGTGTTATGACTTTATAAGAGTTTAGTCGGCTGACTGAAAAAAACAGGGAATCTGCATAGTTAGATGAAGCAGTAATTAAGGTTAAAGGCTTTATTGTGGGGCCAAATGCTCTGATGTGCCGTGCTCTGCAAAATCAAAGCGAAACCTGAAAGCTCAAGGCCAGCTCAGAGTCTGATACTTCCTCATTTATGCATTATATTAAAAGGAAAAGAAAAAAAAAGAAGAAAAATGGGGGATCCTGATACGGATTTTGTTCTACCCATTTATTGTGTTATTTCTATCTGGTTGAATTACGCTAACAACCCCTTTTGATTTGTTTTTTTCTCCTTTTCGGGAGATATTGCAATGTTTGACTGTACGAGAAATATGTTATTTTCTACCTCGTTTTAAAAAATAAAAATTCCACTTATAAAACTGTTGTAAAATAAAACAAGAACCGCGAGAAAAGAATTACACGTCAACGAAGGAAAGAAAGACATGGAGATTAATTTTTGTTTTCCTAGGAACATGCAACGACATGGCGTCCAATTATCGTTTTGGTGCCGTTGTGTATCTAATTCTAATCTTGCAGTGGCTCTAAGGTAGTATATTTTTGTATTTCCAAATATTTAAAAATAAGAGGTATTTATTTATAAATATGTATTACATAGTTTTTTTTATAAAAAAAAAAAGCATTTTTTAATGCTTAAAATTAATTTTAAAATCTTAAAAGAAATGTTATAAAATTGTTAAAATTATTCTTCTCTAGACGAGTCAGATCATGGCCTTGGCGGTTTTATACCTCATTCAGCAATGGTTGGTGTGGTCATTGGCCAATTAATCCTCCGTGGAATTTGCTCTCTGAACCACTCAATCCCTCACTCGCTGTCAACTCGGATTTGTTTCCTTATTTTCATTTATCCGCTGTTTTCTCTTTGCGATAAAAATTAAATAATCGATTCTGACTACTAATAATCAGGAACATTATGATCATGCAAAAGTGGAATGGGGAATATGACAATGAACAAGTTCTTGATCTGTTTATGTGCACGTGCCTCTGCATCACAAGAAATTATGCAAACTTCAATTATTAACCTGTTCTTTATGTTCAGGTTTCCACTAACGTCAACTAGATGTTACAATGTTAACCATACTTCCATCGCCACATAACATGCATAGTTTTTCTGTACCTCAAATTTATAAGACTTAATACTCGTATTATAGAAACAAAATTACAAGTGTAATACATTTTAAATGCTTCATTGATTTGAATCACCAATAATTTTTTCGAATACCTAGTTATTACATACTTTTTAAGAATACATAGAAAAAAGACAAAAAGACTAAAGTATTCTACATTTGTAGTTTTAAAAAACTATTGAGATACATTTTTAAGGGATCAAATTGAGGTGCCTAATTATTTCATATAAGAGTTGGATCTTTATTCAATTAATAAAGAAAAAGTCGGGGTCAAACATCCTAGAAAGTTGCAATTGTCTAATATTAAAAATCAAATTGGAGATGCAAGAAATATTACTTTACCCAATAGCCCGAAACAATACCTTATCCTCTCTTGATAATAAGATACAAAAGTAAAAAAAATTACATATTTTATTTACATCTAATCAAAATGCGTGCACACGAGATAGAAGAATCCACAGTAATCTTGCTCCAGATCATAATAAAATATTTCCACTTAGAAATGCATAACTAATGCAAACTGATCAAGGAATAAAATTATAAAATTTTACACATCAAATTCTACACTAGTGCAGGACTTTACGCACACTAACTTCAAATTTTCCCAAGACTACCTGGTATCAAGCACAGAGCTTATAATGCAGTTTTTTTTTTTTTTCCTTTTCAACAAACAAACATAAAAAAATTACACATTACATGTGAATCTAAATTCAAGCCATGCACAAAAGCACTTGAACTTGATCATACAAAGGAAGAATATCAAGTAATCTTGCGAATATTTTCAGATTTGTTCCATTATCAGGTCCCTAATGTTTCCGAATCAGAAAAATGGAGCAAAATTCACCTCCTCAAACCTGTCGCAGAATGTTTGTTTCTAAACTTTGATTATGTAGCTGCTTTAGGTACTTTCATTCCGAATCCATGCTTCACTTTCTCCACTCTGTTAATTAGTGAAAAAAGCAAGGCTTAAAAATCATTCCAACTGAATTCTCTTACAGATCGATAAAAACTTAATGAAACATGAATAACTGTATAAGAAGTCAAATATATGCAAGGAAAAAGAAAGAATAATTCAATTCGAAGGTATAGATAGATTAAGTCTTCAATCTTAAGCCTCAAACAACAAATGTTGGACCATAGAACTGTGAGAGTAAACTATGTCGTAATATTGCTGATGTTTGATTCAAATGTGAAGAGCCATAAAATTCAATAGATGATGGTCTCATGTGTAGAATGAAATAAAATTCATTGACAAAGAAACAGTGAAGAATGAAGACCAAAAAGAAAAATATTCAGTTTATTCTTAATTCTCTCCCTTCCACAGCACAACAAAAATTATTCACAAACTCCTAGCTGATCTAGGGCCTAAGGACAGGCAACTGTTAAAATGTGGATTGTTAGTAAAAGGGGATGAACATAGTTTGTTAGTAAAGTAGTAACAACTAATTACTAAAATCATATTATCTCCAAGTAACTAATAGGGAAAAAAGTGCATTAAAACAAACGAGATGGAGAATTACTATAGAATAGAAACAGAACAGCACTTACGTTGGTGCAAGTTTGCCAAGGCTGTCCAGCTCTTCTCCTGTGTCTTCATCCAAGACTCTCCCAGAAATTTCAATGATATAAGATCTATCTGTATCAGTGGGAAGTCCCCTTCCGGCTAGCAAATCCAAGTCTTTTTGGTGAAGTTCCCTACCATTTACAAAAACACCTGTATTCCCACCAGAACATTTCTCTGGCAAGGGATGATTGAACTCTTCTATAAAAGGCTGCAAGAGGAATCGCCTAATCTAGTTAATATGATTGGACTATGTCTACAATCATACAATAAAACCAACATATTGTGATACTGATAGACTAGTATAACTTACAGGAATTATTCCAAGACAAGGCCCACCAGTGACACCCCAAAATCCAGCCCGAAAATCATACCTGTATATAGGAAAATCTGTTAGGACACCATATAAGCAATCAGAAGAAAGTTTATAATTTGTTTGAAATTGTGATGTAACGAAATCTAGAAATGCTATTCTTTGGAGGGAATCTAAGCATGAAACTCAATTCTATGTTGTCAGTGAATGTATACTACAGACGACTTCAATTTAACTGAGTCCACTAAATACAACAGGAACTGATTGGAGCTCTCTTGATATATCTCAATCTAGCATAGCATTGCATCAGGTATAAATGGTATGGAAGGTTACAGTTAACCATAAAGTTTACTTACCAATAATTTCCAGGCTGGATTGGTCCGGCTTGCTTTTCAGCCTTCTTGATCACACGATCTGATATGGGCTGCCCATTTACGGTAACATTAATTTTGCTACGATCATCTGCATGATTAGATCGGGAGAAATCTCGGAAGCTTTTCTTGATAATGTTTGCAAAAAATGATTCACCCCCTTTGTTGGATCTAGGATGATCATGTTCTCGGCTTGTATCTCCAGAATCCTGGGAGACCCCAGTGTTAGAATAATCATGGACATCCATCTCAGTTGCCAGTGCTGCCTCTTTCAAAGAATTTTGACGTGACGACATCTTGTCCACTTTTGTCTTCTCTTGCTCTGAGCGACTACTTCGGTTCCCTTTTCCAAACCGGTTTACTGCATGATTATTATTGGAGTAATCAAAATACTCTTGCAGAGGTGAACCGGCAGGAGGAGGAGATAGAGAGTCTGTAGTAGGCTGATGAATGGACTTAGTGGGCTCCCTTGGAGCAACCATCACTTCTGGACTATTTTCATCTTCAGAGGTACTGAGAGATGAAGAATGGAAACTTTCCATCTCCTGGGACTTGTTAGAATTCAAAGTACCCAGTGAAAGAGGGTCTCTGTCTACCGAGTGAAAATCATAACCAGAATAATCATCAGATGAGAAGTTAGCAGTCCTGTTCACATGGCCACGGGAATGAGACACTCGGCTACTCACAACCTCATTAGAGCTATCATCACCCCTTGAAGGAACTTCCTTCGTTTCTAAATTAGGAGAAACAACCAGCTTATTATTGATGATAGCAAAGCTGGTTTCTGAAGAACAGGCTCCGCATCGCACTTTCTGCTGCTGATTTTTCAACAGAACCAATGCTTTTTTAGGAAATTGCAGTAATTCAAAGCAATTATGACATGCAAAGAAGGGTGAACCACCAGCTACAGGACGGCAACGCTGGCTACTGCTAGTTAGCATTACTTTCCGAGGACGGCTTCGAACAAAACCACCCATCTCAGAGTTGAAGTCACTAGGCCATCTCGCATGTAATTGTTTTTCACGAAAAGTCACAGGAGGAATGGCAGTTCTAGAATTATGAACATGTGGACCAAATGCCCCAGGGATTTCATGATGGTATAACATAGGATCATTTGAGGCATCATGGAATCTGCTTGGCACTGAACCTCTACGTTTGTTATCATAGCAATGGAAACAAGAGCAAGAGGGTGGGTGAAGCATTGCATTGTGTGCATATAGTTCATACGAATCCGGATTAGTATCCACATACCGTCCAGGAACATAGGGATGCAATGGTTGCTGCGGGAACTGATGTGGACCTCTCCTCAGCATTTGGGATGCAAAAGGATCCCCATATCGATTAGGATTATTCATTGAAGGATGGAAGTTGGGCATTGCCATGTCATGACCACTTGTATAAGCAAATGGATTATGATGATAATTGAAATGAGTGGGACCTGCCACATGTTTATCAGCACCAAAAAATTGCCTTGAAGTTCTGTTCAAACCTGACGACCCATCCGAAAACCAAGTAGGATCAGAGCCACCATAAGGATGAGAATCTGGAGGAATCATCCTTTCATCAGGAAGAAGCTTATCTTTTTGGTTGTTAACCATTTCAGAAGACTTACTGAGATGGACTTTTAACTCATCGAGCTTCCTTAGAAGCTCGGCTCGATCTTGTTCAAGGTGCTGAACCATGTTCACAGCATCTGCTCCTTTATGATTCCTCCATGGTTCCATATAGTTATTAGAAAAATTAGAATAGCCATTCGAAGGTCCCTCATCCGGATAATTCGAAGTGGAAAATCTCACACTTTCCATATCAGCTCGTGGCCTTCTCCAAAACCCCTCCATCTCACTTCTCTTGCCATTTTGCCAATTAGAAATTCTCCCAGAGAATTTGGACCCATTCTCATGACCAATTTGAGACTTGGATTCCTCCTGTTCTCTTCTTTTTGCTTTATCCACCTCATCTTTAATCCTGTTGACATCAACATCATCCTCAAGTAACCCTTTCTCATCAGTATCCTCTGACTGATTCTGAAATCTCTCATCTATGTTATGTGCTTTATCCATATCCCTTTGATTATTATCCCTTGAGGGGCCACTGTTGGACTTGACATCAACATCTGAACCATCACTTGGATCAACTATGCCTTTCTCCAATGAATTATCTGATTTGCCAGAATCTCCTCCAACCTTCCCCTCATCTGACAAGCTACCACTCACATACCCTTTTTGCTTCGCTGCAAATTAAAATGAAATGATAACTACAATCAGAAAAAAAAAAAAAAAAAAAAACTTAACCCCTTTCCAATGTCCATTTTTCGTTCTTCATTAAAAATATTTTATCATTATATTTTGCTGCAAGTAAGAAGCAAATAAAATATATCGATTGAAGGCATAATAAGATTAATTGCCAATAATGAGCGTAAAAAATAAAAATATAAAATTTCAACCATGAATAAAATTGTGTTCATTTTATTAAAAAAGAAAAATCAAAACAGAACGAATGTGACAAGTTGAAGAAGGGTACCTCGAAGAACAGCACCGCAACCCCCACATTGATAAACAGAGTAATCGGCAAGTTCTGGAAGAAGATTTTGACACTTCGGGCAACGCACCAATCGCACCTTGGCAGAGTCGGCCATTGATGAAGGAAAGGGAACTAAGCAAACACCATAAGCAGCAAAGAAGGAACGTTGAAGAACATGAGAAATACTAAGAGGAAAGCAAAAAAAAAAAAAAAAAAAGAGCGTGATTCCCCCAAAAGTGAATGCTTGGCTTCTTGGAAACAACAACGTTAGAAAGGGAAGGGTCGAAGGTGGTGATGGTGGAGTTGTCGTTAAACAAAGCTTTCTTCCTCAAAGTGAAAGCAATAAGCTAAGAGAAAAGAGAGAGAGAAAAGAGAACTCTTTGTTGCTTTTTCTTTTGCCGCTGCAGCCGCTGCTTCTTCTTTTGGGTTTTCTTAGTATTTTTCTAAGAATCCAAACACCAAAGACAAAGTGAGAAAAGGGAACCAAAGAATGGGTAATTAAGAATCACAGCGGGGACAAATTTTCCTCTGAGAATCTTAGATTATGGCGATATTAAACTCTGAATACTGAAATTATAAAGCAAAAAGACTGAAAAATCCCAACTTTATCGTGTTATGTGAGTTGGGGTTAAGAGAGAGAAAGAGTACGAGAAACATAGGATCATTTTCCAAGGTTGTAGGTTGTAGGTTGTAGCGTACTGGTCCTGTCTCTCATGCCAACAAGGAGAAAGAAGCAAATAATTATGTCCAAAATCCGTAATGAAAGCGCAGTGAAACGACGTCGTTGGAAGGATTCCCTTTTACCAGATGGGTAAATTACGCATTGAGAATGGACAATAGTTTAAGGACAGAAACTGAAACCGAAACCGAAGCTAAGCTAAGTAGATCGGAATGGAAATGGAACTGTGATGTAACGATTAAAGTGCACGGGCAAGAAGCTCTGTTTTCAGTTCTCAGTTTTCTTCTCTTCGCTGCTAAATATTCAGTTCTCACTAGGCCACTTTTTTCATTGGTTTGGAATCTTACGGATATGGAATGCCCCAATGTACCAAACTTACAAGCTCTTCTTTAAGACCTGTTCATACTGTGAACTTTATCAAATTTTGGATTTTATTCTAATCAAATATTTATATCTAATATTACTCTAAATTCTTAAAATAAAACTTTAATTTTAATTAATAAACAGCATCTGAAAACTGCAGCTGAATTTTCCTCAACTGAAAAGAAACTTACACCTATCTATCTGTCTTATACTAAGTCAGCGTATCATGATGCATTTTTTTTGTTGTTTGCTTGTTTTACACTTTTTTGGTACCCGTTGTTTTCATCCTTTTGAATTTTGATATCTTCAAAGGGCTTTGATTCTATTAGTCTACGGGGATATTTATGAAAAGAAAAATAACAATATTATTAAGAATCGTTAATGAATCCCCAAATCAAAACAAGATCTTGTATTCGGAGTTTTAAGTTTTAACATTTACACTGACAAAGTGTATCATGCTAAGTTCCTAAAATACGTTAAGAGTATGGTTGATTACACAAATTTATAACTTATTTAAAATTTTATAATTTATGTTTTATTAATAAAATAGTAAAATTATTTTATGAATGTTTTGTTCACAAAGATAATTTTTTTAATAATGTTTACACTCATATTATTGATTGGAAATATTTAGCCGTAAATTTTAACATTGTAGATATATTTTTCATTACTAATTTGAAAAAATCATCACATATTCATTAAATTAAAGTAAATTAATAGTACTTTAAAAAATATTAATTAAAATTTTAAAAATTCAAAATGAATAACTAAAAGAAAAATATTTTTTTCAATTAAACTCCATTTTCAAGAAATTTAAAAACTTTACACGGATAATGAAAAAACGCAGTGCATAAAAAACAGAGCGCTGACGTGAGAAATCACATAAAATACGTGGAAGGGAGAGAAACGTTACGAGGCTGATTAGTCAAAGTCACAGTTGGGTCTACAAAAGCCGTGAACCCGACTCAACCCAACCGAAATCCGAAATGAAAGTGAAGATAGGATTGATGGGTCCAATTCCAATGGACAGTGATGGTTCCTACTTTCATCTTCCTTCCTTTATCACTCACACGGCTCTTTCACTTTGGTTAATGAATTGCTGCCATCGCATAAACTTTATCTATTAATTAAAAATTAATAATAAATATTGAATTTAAATCCTTTAAATTTGACTTCATTGTAAATATTTTTTTACTTTAATTTCAGCACACCTAACTTAATTTATGAAAACACAATAAATATTCTTTTAAAATATGCTTTATAAAATGAGGGAAGAGAGTAGGATGCAGGAGACAAAGTCCCCCTTGAAAATTAGTGGAATTGTTCTAAGTATCTGTATTTATACGCTATTCTTTTAATAAAACAATATAACATGTCATTTTGATCGCTTCAATTTTCTTTTAATAATATTAATAAGTACGTAGATGATGCATCAGTAGCTCTGTTTATCTTCTTCCAACCACACATCCAGTGGCGCTATTTTTGGTTCAAAAATATTGAAATAATGAGTTGACCAATCAAATTCTTGCTGACCATACATGGTGGACAAAAACTGATTGTTTATGTTACCTAAAACTTTGAAGTGTTCATTTCAAAAGTTACTTCTTCAATGAAATATGTCAGTAGTTTAACTCAATACTTTATAGACAACCATGCTTGGTCCTGTCTTGTATTAGTATTCTAGATGGTTGGATATCTTCGTTTGGCTATCGTCAACGAATTTTGTATATTAAGAACAAGTCTAAAGCTGTGTTACGAATATAGTTTAATTGAGTATTTATTCAATAATTTACCATTATATATGAGTTTATGATATAATTTAATCATGCAATTTGGTTAAATAGTTTTTAAAAGATTTTATTTTACTAAGTTTATTAAGATAAGTTAAAAAAAATTGGAAGAATTATAATATTTTGGGCTTTGGCATTCGGGCCCTTTGGTAATCAATCGGTTGACCCAAAAAGAAAAAAGGAATATAATAAGTTTGGGTTTGTGCGTTTATACCAACTCCATTGCCATGGTTTCTTAACCGAGGAGGACTGAATGCATGGGTACCCACTATTCAAATGGTGGCTTCCACGTGCGAAATTCACAAAAGGAGACAAAAAATATGGTTCAATCGCATGTTGATGCCTAAACTAAATTATGGTAACTAGTTTACAACATTTGTTTTGACTCCTAATGCACATCTTACATCACTTAAGAGAGAGTTTTGAAGAGGACAAAACGTGAGCCAATTTATAACTCATAATGTTGTGCATGATATAGACACTTGTGTTCACGAAGAGGAATTGAGCTCAACGTGGGTCATCCATTAAATAGAAGATTTCACATACGTGTAATTGACACTGAAAAAATCTCAACCTTAAACGGAACATGATAAGATTCAATAATTTCCATCGTTGCATTGGCAGCTGATAAGCTCAATATATCCGCCTTATTTTCTATTTTGCAAAACAGTATATTAATTTAAACAACTTTGAAAATAAACAATTAAAGGCATAATGCATGAATATTTTTTAATGTTAAAAGATATTTAAAATGTAAATTAAGATTGAATTAAAAAGAAATGCATGCTCATATTAGCAAAAAAAATACATGCTCAAATAGAAAAAGCTACCCAACATAATTAATATAAATCAATATAGTTTAAAATAACTTTTAAAAACACTATCATTTAAAAATTTTAACTCAACTTATATATATATAGGTAGATATGGATCAAAATAACAAAAGAAAAGGGCAAAACATAAAATGAAATTAGGCTCTAATAAGTCCCACCCTCAATTATAGCGCAGAATATGGTATCATATTATTGAATATTAACAAAAAAGGATAGGAACAAAGTCCCATGATGAAGGATAATGGCAACACACATGTTTCATCCCCAAACCAATCCAACATAAAATCCAGAACACGTAGCTTTGATTTTCTTGTGCTTATTTTTTATCCTCGTTGGAGTTAATTTCTTCTTCAATGTGCTCTTCATCCGAAATCCACTAAAATGGGTCACCATGGAAGAACCTATGGGGATACTTTGGGTTGACCTTAACTCCTTTGGATCATATGATTGGGTAGTGACAAGCTTTGGTCCACCCAAGTGGGGCCAAGCCATCATATTCCTCTCGATTGTATAAGCAAGTGAGACCAATTCATGTGAGTCATATAAAGGGCTTCCACAATCCCATATGGGAAATGCTTCTGCTTCCTCCTTAGAACTAGAAGATGTTCTCATTTGGGCTGGATTTTCAGTTGGTATCATACATTGATCTGAGGAGGCTTTGACTCACAGAAAAACTTGCAGCTCTTGGTCTCTGTGAGTGCCAATATTCTTCCACATCTTCCATTTTTATATCAAGGTGTTAAAGCTCATCCTGGCTACAAAACAAAACACTTTGCTTATTTGGGACATTAATATTAAATGTACGTGATTCTCATCACAGAGTGTTATGATGAGGATCTTAGCGTATAGGGGTCTGCATTAAACAGGGATTTCCATACAAACTATCCACTCAATTTTTGTCCTGGAAAAGGACAAAGACTGTGATTTAAATATTGGGTACAATAAACTAAATATCAAACCGTTGTAACGAAGTTGGATATTCATTTATAATCGCATCAACCCCAGTTGCAGTTAGCATTTTAAGAAAGATTCTTGATCAATTAACAGTTTAAGAAGGATTCTTGGTCCGATATAAAATTTTTATTTTTTTATTTTTTGATAAAAATAAAGCATCGAAGGATTGCATAAATTTCCTTTATTTTTACTTTTATTATTATTCAGTGCATAGTAAATATATTTTAAAAAATAAAATATATTAATTCGGGTTTTATGAGGTTTTTCTTAAATTATTTCACAGTCATAAAAATTAGGCCAACGGATTAATTGTTAAAGAAATGCAGTACGTAATGAACTTTCCTATATGGTAGTATATCTTGCTTTAACAGGAAAAAGGTGAAAATAGGACACATACGAGTAAATGTAATGAAAATATGCTATGTATAGCACATGATGTGGATATTCAATGTTGACGTTGATATTTTAATAGATAATACTAGCATTGATATTTTAATAGAAGTCATCCGAATGTGTAGTCCTTCGTGTTTTCTCGATGAAAAGGAGTTGCCAGAAACCAGCTGGAATATCTGAAGAACAGTAATGAGATGTGTCAAAGATTATTCCTAGTGTTTCTCAGGCAACACTTCGATATTCCTATTTATTTTCTTTTGTCTTTTCGGTATTCCTATGCAAGTTAAACATCCACAATTTACGTTATATTTTATCGGATGTAGTTAACCTTTGAGGGTAGGGATGGATATGAGTTCAAACAGACACGTGAGTTCGATCGACCTAAATTGGAGATTAAAAATCGAGTTGGGTCATGTAAAAGAAAAAGAAATGAAACCAATAAAGTCAAGTTCAATCTGAACTCTCATTTTAATTTATTTTCTGGGTTTCCAATTTTTATTTTTAAATAAACATATTAAAATTTTGAAATTTTTCATGTGATTTAATCTGAACAAACTTAAATTGATGAAGTTGGTTTAATTTGAATTAAACATAATTGAAAAAACAATCACATTTAATTGGTTTAGACCAAAATTTTGTCCTAAGTCCGAACTCTGTTCATGGCCACTCCTCTTTATGTGCATCGCAAACTTTGAATGTTTATCTAAATGACGAAAAGTAGGATTAATGCAGTGTTTAGGATACCCAATTTAGGTGACTAAAACTAGCTTAACTGATTTATTTGACAATAATAAAGTTGTGGAGTTTTGTTGACAAGGATTCCACCACCATATGAGTAGAGACTGGTAGAACCACTAAGAAACTTGTGCACCACTACACTGCTTTTTAGCTATTGATCCAATCGCAGTAAACAAGTGTCTGTCATTCAACTGAAAGCTACCGAGGAAGCACTTAATGAGTCCTATGACCCTTGAGACTAGCACGCGCCAGAAGCAACACTACACTTTGTCTAAGCAATGCTTAGACAACCAACATTTCTCAAACTTTTTATCATCCAATCTTCATCTTATTGAGCAAATCAAATATCATAGTGTGCTGGTCACCATCACTTGAAACATGAGGGGCATGTTGTGTCAAGTAATATATTTTTTTACACAAAACTCATTCTCCCATCGACCCAGCATCACTTATTAAGATCAACAGAGTCGGTCAAAATCGCTAATTTGGTCAATAAATACTAAAAAAAATGTTATTCTTAAAATAAATTTATTATATTTTTCTTACAAAATAGAGAGAGATAAAAATAGGAAAAAGAAAGTGATTAGATGGATAATGTGATCAAGAGAAATAAAAAATATCAGTATCCCTGAAGAATTTTGACGCATGTCTATTGAGAGATGAGAATAAAAACCTACACAAAATACATTTGACACGTGCTTATAAAGAAACGAGAATAAAAAAGAAAAAACATGATCATTCACTACTCAGAAGAATTTTGAAGTCCGATGAAGGGAAACCATTATACTAATAATCAAAATATCTGAAATTTTTGCGTGAACAAACTCCAGTACATGTTCTTCAGGAAGACAATATATACATATATATTAAGCCCTAAAGCATTTTCAACTTCTAATCCATTTTCTTTTTATTAATTTGGTATTGGGTATATTTTCTGCACACTGGGGCATGACGTTCACATGATTTATCACCTTTACGCCGACAATCTTATCTTTTCAATATTAATCCTTGGTACCACCGACATGACATGTGTACATCGATCCATGATTAGTCAACCATTACTTTTAGTATTGCAGAGAGGAACGTGTGATAAGTTAACCAGCCAAAGGCAAGAACGGTCTAAAGAGTTGAAAGAAAGGTAGAAAGTAGCATGCATAAGCATAATGAGGTGAGTGAAACCAACTCAACTTGATAGATTTTTATTCCCAAATCCTTATTCAATTGAAAGCAGTACTGAGATAGTTCTTCACAACATTTTCACTCAAGATTTGCAACACTTTGATGTTTGTAGGACCTACACATCTTGGTGTCTTGTACTGACTAACAGCGGTTCCTAGTCCTAGGTAATGATCAAGAATCTTCTGGAATGTTCCCCTCCTTACAACTCGGAGTTCAAGGGCCCCAATGCAGTTGACTTTGCGAGAACTGGTGTAGCCTGCATCAACAAAAGACTTGTCCAAACAATTGCAGCATTCTCCAAGTACTTCTTCACTTGCTTCCCCACTTAGCTCCCAGAATATGACATAGTGCCCTGGTTCTTTTGATATATCAACATGGCTAGTGAAATCAACCACTTCCATTTTCTCCTCTGCTAACAATTTCGCTGCTTCTTCCACAGCTATCTGTAGATCCTTCTCTGTGTTCTTGTCAATGTTAATGTTCAGTAGAAGACTGCTTCGCCGAATAAACTTTAGTTCTGGAGTTGAATTGTTGAATCCCATAACCTTCACCACATCCCCTAGCCTATAACGGTATAAACCTGCAATTTAGCCCACAACTTTATAAGATTAATGTTCACTTCTGTTTAATAAGAAAGAAGCTTATTTAAAAGTATCGTGCAAATTCACTTTCAATTATACTTCCACGTTCATCTATTAGACTCAGCTAAAAATCTTTTATATGTCTATATAAACCTATGATATAAATAAACACAAGAAAAGTTTCACGAATCATGAATTTGACATATGCGTAGGGTATATGGACAATATTTCTGTATAAAATACTTACTACGTTTTCAGGATAATGTATATTTCGACTTAATAGAGAAGTAAAGGAATGCAATCGAAGTTAAAAAAGAATCAGTATTATTTATTAATCCTAATTACGTTTAAGAGTACGACAATGCAGCCGAAATTAACAACGGCCATACAGTGACAGATAAGTTCAAGATACAATCTAATTCCATGAAATAAGCACTTGTAAATCCAAGATTGGTTGCCAAAACTAAAGAATAGGTCTAACTTGCAACTTGCAAGATTATGTTATTGCTACATGTTAAATATTTTATTCTGATTAGGTATGTGATGTAACTTCGCCAATAAGTGGGAAGAAATTTCTCCAACTTGGTCCCATGATCACCAAGCATACAAAGCACCCACTTCATTTCTTTCGTCCCCATCTCATAAAAATAATAAAAGAAAACAACAAAGTGCTTAGGTCTTGTGCATATGACCAAAAAAGGAGGGGAGATGCATATGAGAATGGACCAAACCCTCCCCATCGAGCATAAAGCCAAACCATATGCACCACTAGGCTAGGGAGCTATATTTATAAGCACGTGTGTGAATTTCATAGTAATGTTAACAGCATATACAAAATTTTACATACCCACATGGTATGTAAAATTTGTTGGCTTCATATGTTAATAGCTACTTATTATTTCGCCAATGAAAAGGCACATGTGAGGTATGTAAGACATCTTAGTATGTACAACAAACATTTTACTTCCTTCTAGACTGAAAAGGTCAAACAATTGATGTGTTAGAGCATCATATTTCTGTGGTCCTTACTCCTTAGTCCTGACTCACTAATGCCAAGGAGAAAAATAAAATAAAATAAAATATACAAGATAATAATTGGTGTACCTGCTGGATTGGTCATAACAATTTCATACTCTTGATCAACCTTGACTTCAGTGAGGCCCACTGGCTGAGGATCAATAGAGAGGAAATCTCCCTTGGCATTCTCAAGGTCTGTGAGAGGAATGAATTCAAAGTAACCGATGTGAGGAAGCACAGCATAAGTGGCAGATTCAGGAGGGAGTGTTGGGTTCACATTTGCTGCAATCCATCCTTCAGAAGATCCATAGTCAGCAGTCAACAAAGGCAACTCCCCAGCATAGTGCCTCAACTTTTTCAAATAAGGCTCCATCGACCCAGTCATGATGCCATAAATATACTTAGCATTGGGAAAAAGCTCTGGTATCAACCCATACCAGTTGCTCAATCCCACACATTTATTGTGGATCAGGTTGGCTAATTCTGGGTTTGGTTTGAGCAGCTTAGACATAGCCATTCGAATGGATGGAACCGTGACATTGTTATTGAGAACCCCTTCTCTGATATCAGTACACAGATCCTCCCACACTTCTTCAAAGGTTCTAAAAGCATGGACAATGCTATGTGCAAATGTGGAAGACACAAACTGAACTTCCTCACGGAAAATCAGTCCACACAATAGATGGCAATATAATGATTGGAAAAAATCAGGACCAAATATCACTTCATCAGGGCTGCAGCATTGGGATTGAAGTGCCCTCATTCCACATTTGTAACCTGCACTGCGGAACACATTGCTTGTAGCAGTTCTAGCTGCCAGACCCCCTTTTGTTTTGAACTGTTTGCTACCGTATATGAAGCTTAAAGCCTTACCGTTTGTGATAGGAAACTCTCTGCAGGAACGGAATTGTGTCAGAATCCCAAGTCCAAATAGCAAAAAAGCATTTATTCTTTAAAAAATTAAAAAAGAAAGTTAAGAAATGAAGTGAAATACTTGTTTCTAAAGGCAAAAGAGGTCTGATATATCTGCATTGTGGTTTCAAACAATTCATCATTCCATGGTACGTATTTTGGCTTCCCCTGGGTAGTGCCAGAACTGCAAGAAAATAATTCTGATACTCAAAAACTTTCCAAGTATAATAGTTTAAACTAAATTGCTAAGGTGAAAAAAAAGAATAAAAACAAGAGAAAATAAAACACCTTAAAGACATGGTGGTGATGGGTTTTCCAGTGAGAATAGGAGAAGCATCGCCATCAATAATTCTATAGATATAAGGCTCCAATTCTTGGTGGGTAACCAGAGGAACACAGGCCTTGAAACTCTCGGGGTCAGTTCTTCCATTGAGACCCAAATTCTGCAAATATTCAGCTGATGCGTTATCCTCCAAAATCCTTTTGAGCGTTTCCTTCTGAACCCTTTCCGCATCCTTTGTCAGTGTCTCAAACTCTTGTATAACTTTGTCCATGTTAAACTCCTCCACTTTCTCCAACATCCTCACGGCCCTCCAACTGGAGTTATCATAAGAACAGGACAAACAGAGGCCCAGTAGTAAGTTATTTCTTATTTCTTGTCTCATTAAAAAGTTGTTCCAAAATTTCAAAGCATCACAATTGCCATAAAGGGTTCAGGAATAAATAAATAAATAAAATTTATTAAAAATTATAATAAAGTACATTCCTAATAGTAAATGTTATATATTTTTTTTTATAAAAACCTTGTAATCTCCAATTTGAAAGGGAGATGGGGGAATAGTCGATTCAGACAGAGTGGTAAAGTTAAAAAAAGGGACAAACAATATTATTATTATTATTATTCGTACAATGCATAATGGTAGAAAAGGTTGGATAAAGCCAAACGAAATATTTATCCAATAGATTTCCTTTTTTTGGTGTGTATTTTTCGCCCCATTCTTATTTTGGGGAGCGGTCCCAGACGAATAAAGAAAACGCAGAGTTCCATTTTCATCTGTGCCAGAAAGAACAAATGCGCATGCTACATGTACAATTGTACATTGAACCATTAGAAACACCAAAACAAAGGGGAACTTTCAAAATTACATACAGTAACAGTGGTTAGAGAAAGAGAAGAAGAAAAGTAACCAAATCAGAAAGTGACGAAACAAAGGGGAAAAAACGAGAGAGAGAGAGAGAGATTGCAATAAAAAATCCAAGCCTCAATGTTTGGTTTTCCGTTTACTGTGGCGACAGTCCCGAAGGTCAACTCAGCTTTTCGATAGAACAGAATCTCGCAGTCTCCAACATGAAAATTCTTCAGAAACCAAATCAAATTCATATGCGAAGCAAAATACTCATCGGGAGAGGAATTTCGACACAAAGGTTAAAAAAAAAGTAAAGAATTAAATTCGAAGGTTGATTTAAGTTACTATCGAACTGTAAAAAAAAAGCACCGAATGTAAGTCAATGGAAGCAAAAAGTAGTAGTCGACGAGGGGAAAAGGAACAGAAAGTAGTCCCAAAAAGATGAGTTTTTGAACAAATAACAAACCGAATTGGTTTGGGAAGAGATAGCTGGAGCACGATGACAACTAAGAACCCAGAATTCAAGCCAAAAAAATTCACCAGTTGTTGGGAAATAAGATTCAAAATAAACTTTTTAAAAGTCAACGAAATCAAAGTCGTTAAATTCTCGCAAAAACAGCAATTAAAATAAAAGAAAATTCATGTGGGTTGGCTCGGACAACAACAACTAACCGGGACTCACGAACAAAACCCAGAAACAAACAGAGTAAAAAAATGATTTTTATTTTTTTTGTGAAACCAAAATTGAATATTACCTGGGAGAATCTTGCTCTATTGGGGATGAAAGTAATGAAGGTGTTGGTACAGGAGGGGTTCGATCTGAGGGAAGGTTGAGGTGGATTCGCTGACTTCAATGCAAGTTGGAACAGCAGAGAGAGAGAGAGAGAGAGGGAGGGAGAGAGAAGAAGACTGTTGTGTAACAGAGTTGGTAGAAATTAGAACAGAGAGAAAAGGAGATGTTTGTGTGACATGGCACTTTGGTGCAGTGCAGTGAGTTACTCAAGAGTGAAGAGTGAATGAAAGATTGAGTGAGGAGTGAAGATTCTTCCTTGGATCCAATAAATATATATAGGCCTTTGTCCAAAAAATATATGTATCGTTGAATTGACGCTTTTGCCACTCAGTTTATGGGATAATTCAGGTCAAGTGGTCGGAATGCCGATAATGCCCCTCCTTTGTTCTGAGAATTACGAGGGGCATTCTCCCGTTTAATAGTCGGCACTCAAAAAAGGTGGGCCCCATCTCCTCCCTTTCGCTTCCTTCCTTTCTCTCTTTCCCTCCCCCCATACATTCTTCTAACATTTCATTCTTTTATACACATTGTGTTATAATAATTAAAATTTATTGTAAAATTTAACTAATTAAAATTAAATAAATAATATAAATTTTATTTTTAATAAATATTTCTAATTTTAATTCTTTAATCAAAATACTTAATATTCTACCATTCATGCAGAAATTTGAACTGAACTATCGACATTAAACAAGTCTCCAACTGACAATAATTTAGATACATTGGACCTTGATAGAACATTGAAAGGAGATAGAGGATTAGATAAATTCATATTTACAAAATTCATAATCTTAGAATTCAAAACTTGGTCAACGAAACTAATTTGCAAAATGAAAGTGTTTCTATCATTCAATCAGTTCAGTAACACCAAAAACAATACTCAAGTTATCAGTTAGACAAATTCTTTGTATTAAGATTAATTCAACTTGTTAGTCTACCACTCAAGAATCTCTCCAACATGCCATAAGGATCAACTTATTCCAGACATCACAGAAATCACAGATTCAACATTCTTGGACAAAATCTATATTTCAAAAATGAGGAAATTAATTATTCATTAAAGGTTAATACTAATCGACATGCAATCATTATTTAATTATATATTAGAAAAATATTATAATAATAAATATTTTATATTAATCTAAATTTTTTATGATTATTTTGATATTTTTTTTATTAATTTTTTTACCCACTTAAAGATACAGAGAAAAAATGTCTTTTATTTTAGTTTATCTAAATAAAATTTTAATATATTGTTTACTCTCTTGTTTTTCCTATTTCACCCTTCATTTTTACAGTAATTAAAGAATTATTACTTTATTTATATTTATTTTTCTTAATTTGTATAGAAAATGGTAAATATCTAAAACAATAATTTATTTCATACGTGATGAAGAAAATGGTTCGATCAAAGTGATAAAAACTTGGCCATCTTCTCCACGTTCGAGTGATTTTAACAACTTCGATTTTTATTTCAGGAAGCAAAATTTTTAAAACAGAGGCCATGTGATTTTCAAAAACATCGAACTCTTGCTTCTTTAGATTATCCAAATGCCTGCAGACCCTGCAGAGACGTAGTGGCAGTCTTATACTCTTATCTTGATGATATATATTTTGATTTCACAAGTCATTAGATTATATTTTTTTTGTTACACCTGTGAGAAATCTGCTTCAGGAAA
Organism: Abrus precatorius; assembly: GCF_003935025.1. Lineage (NCBI taxonomy): Eukaryota > Viridiplantae > Streptophyta > Magnoliopsida > Fabales > Fabaceae > Abrus > Abrus precatorius. The sequence continues at coordinate 7,287,839 of NW_020874373.1, read as the reverse complement.
TAATACTCCACTGATTGCGTAGGGAAGTGATTTAATATATATATATATATATATATATATATATATATAAACTATTTTTATAAAAAAAAATGTTCTGAGCTTTATTAAAACAGCCAGACAGAAGAAGCATGTTTTGAAAAAAAATCTCTGATATTTTATTAATTCTATATTAATAGATAATAGATTTATTAATTTTTTTAAAAGATGTAAATATCTTTTAATTTTAAAATATTAAAAAAATTATAATTATTAATTTAAACAGAATATTTAACGTGCTCTCAAATTTATAAGCATTATAATAAACCCTTTAGAAAAGTTGGCCAGCGTGCATGATATTTTTCCAGAAAAAAAAAAAGGGATAGACAAGACAGACAATTGAGATAAAACTCCACTGAATTGGCCATGTGGAAGATGAAGTCACATTGGGCATAAAAAAATTATAGTGTGCATTTGATTAGGACAGGTACAATATTAAAAATATTTTTAATTAAATTTAAACTTTTATATTAACAAATAGGTACAATAAATATTAATTAAAAATGGTATTAAAAACATGTATATTATTATATTTAAGGGTGGTTCTATCCATGTTACTCTTGAATACGGTTCTCTGAAGATATATATAATCCCCACCACGACGTGTTTCAAATTTAGTATAAAATAACGTTAAATACAAGATACAGCCAAATTGCCAAACATTGTTTCGTTTTTCCTTTCGTATGTAAAATTGGAAAATTGACTAAAAGCGTCACGGATTTGTACAGAACTGTATGTGCCTGAAAAATTGGAAACTACAAAGAATAATAAGAATTGGGAAATTTACGGATTAAACTGCATCCGTTTTATAGTATTCTTGGGAGAATCAATGGTTAGATTAATAAATAATAATAATTTACTTATTTAAAAATTAAAAAGGTTTAATAAACTCAAAATAAAACTAAAAAAATCAGAAGTGAAATTTTTTTCTGCTGTAAAATTTATGTGAAAAAAAGAGACAAGAAGTGATTTCCGTCCATTAAATGACCCTCCCACTATGATCAATGAAACAGTGTGCATTAATTACAAGGAGCCGTAAAGTGCTAATTGGACGGAAAGCCGGCATGAAGCAGCCGAACACAGGCAAAGTTAATTAATGTTTTTGTGATGCAAAATTGCAAATCCATTCTCAAAGCTTTTCACTGTCTTTTCACTATCGTACATGTTTCATTTCTTGTTAATTTCGACAGTCCCGAATTATGTCTCGGATTAGAACTTTTCCTTTACAATTCAAAGCACTTTATTTTAGCACATGAAAAACGCTGCGAACTTTAGAACCCTCCTTATCTTGTGATCACTTTTGTCTCTTCTGGACGGAGGAAGAGAAATTGAAGCACTTAGAATGGTTCTCGCCTGTTTACTCACCTTTGAGTCGAAGTGTGCCAACCAAAATAGCTGCATGTGCCCAATGGAAAACCCCAACGTTATACCTTTTCAAGCTAACAACTGAAAACGAAACTTCCACTTATTCTGGCAAGTAGTCGATTTAAGGTTGAAATCATGTATACCACGTTTAAGGATTTGTGTTTGGCTTATACCCAATTAAAATGCAATTTTTCTTAATTAATTAACACGTCTTCTTAGTTACCCGTTTTTGTATAAAGTGCAGGTAGCTTGCTTGTTGGGAGGGGATTCATTCTTCAACTTAACTTGCCCTTTAAACAATAAATTGAATTGTATATGAAATATGATCCCATTCGACGTACGGGTGCAAATGCCATATATAGTTTTCGAAACTTTTTTTTGAAAAGACTCATCTTTAATTCAACCTTTTCCAATACAAATATATATATATAGAGAGAGAGAGATTGATGGTACTATCCACCCCCACTTTTCAAGCACAATATTGATTCCATTGGTAAGCTAAATAGCTAATTTGGTATATGAATTTTACTTTGGGTGTTGTTGATGAATGATGACAGCTATACGTTTTGCGGGAGAAACTTTGATGCCAAGAAGGTTCTCTCATCAGAAGAAACATCCAAAACAATCTCACTAGGAATTGGTTGCATTACATAAGGTTTAGGTTAACTATCGCTTTCAATAATGACTTTTTGGTACTAATACAATTGTAAACATTTACTATAAAGAGTGTGACATAATTTGATCTGTTGCTTTTATGGTGGTCAAAATATGTTATTTGACCACCAGCAGTGAAAGAAATCAAACAGTAAAAATGGGTTTTAATTATTTATCTATAGATCCTTATTTTTTCTACTACTTGGGTCACATTTTGGCATTATTGAAGGACATGTGCTGAAGATTTACTCTCCCTCTCCCTCATAAACGCTAACTCAAATGCTCAAATCTTTTTTAGTGTTCATAATATCTTGTTCAAATGGGTCATAATCGTATTTTTAAAGAATGAAATTGAAGTTGCAGTTCATTCCCCAGTAAAGAACTGAGAGAGGCAAGTGCTCTTCCATTTTTCGATCGTATGAATAGCAGTTGATGTTTCGATATTTAAAAATAATAATAACATTAAAGAATAATTTGTCTTGAATACGCAGGAAGGAAAGTATGGGATTATTTACTTAGGAACACAACTATAATAATTAACAAAGATTACATGATATACTTGTTTATCAGGTTTCCTTTTATCAATACAAACCGTTCATGATTTTATACAATACATCTACATTAATAATTTTATTGTTTATTAATTTTTTTTGCGTACCCTAAATACTTAATAATTGTGATGTCTTATTTTATCGTTCTTTATTCTTTTTTTGGATCATTAAACAAGCCTTTATACGTAATATAAGCAGTATACTGAAATTTAATACCATACATTAAATTAGAACAACACAACACTAACTTATCTATTCACACAAAGATAAATAAACTAATATGCTCATTTTATTAGCATTAAACATAATATTTATACTTTCTTCCTCACTTGAAATCTCAACAAGTTAGATTGATATGAATTTGTTTTATGATGAATCGGGACTCCCATTATAAAACATGAAAGGGACTTAAATATCAAAATGACTAAAAACATTCTATAACAAGTGATTTTGGGGGTGTAACTTTGCATACCCATGAAATAGTACATTAGTGCCAAAGAATAAAGGTTCTATCGTCGGAAGAAACTTGGACGATTATAAATGATGAAAGAAACAATGTACAATAGCTGGCCGCGTGACCTTTAGGCTCGTTTTACTGTTTTGGTGCCAAAAATTCCAAATATTCGATGCATGCATCCCTTTCAGTTGATACCCAACATAAGTGTAAAAGCACAACCTTCAACACTCTACTTTTTTACTCAATCAGCTCAAAATTTTGCCAGGGTCTATGCATTCGGAATGTTAACAACCCTTTTTTAATATATTTCTAATTGTTAATAGATAGTACATTTCAAATTTCAAATGTTATATCCTGTTATTTTATCTTTTTTGCGAATCTTCTTAATATTTTATTAAAAAAATACTTTTAAAAATATAAATATATATTCAATTTTTATTTAATAAATAATAGTTTTTATAAGAAAATGTTATAAAAAATATATTTATTTATTTATAATTATATTATTAACATTTTTAATAAAACATTATCATATGCAAATTTTTATTCTACGTGGTTAGAAGAACGTTGTAAAAGATTAGGTGATAAAACCAAGTTGGAGCGTGGGGCCAAAGATTTATAAAGCTCAATTTAGATAAACATAAAGAAATTTTTAAAAAAAATAAGTCTGAGAATTAAATGAAATTTATTTCATAAGTTATAAATAATTTATATTCTAAAATAAATAAATAAATAAAATGAGATTATTTTAAAAAAATAAATAAACATAAATTATTTATAATTAATAAAAAAATATTTATTTATTATGCATATTTTTTTTATAATGTCTTATATGAAAATATACATAAGTTATTAACCTTCACCTGGTGGGGGCGTTGAGTCAATGCTTGAATTGAGAGCATATTGGGTCTTTGTAAGCGTTATTGTTTCGTGAATAAAACAAATTGTCTCTTTAATCGAAATACAAATTCCATACCACTTGTAATGTTAATTGCTAAAAGATTTTATTAATTTCAGATGAGAGTAAGTAGCTAATAATAATAAAATTTTATTGAAAAATATTTATTATATTTTTATAAATTTAATATAATAATTATATTTTTTTTTATAAAAAAAATTGTGAATGTTTAAATTTAACTCTAAGAGCTGAAGTTAACAAAATTTATTATAAAAATAACATTTTGATCTAAATTAATAGAATTTACCAATCTCACTCATTTAACGTCCAAAAAGATTTATGTTTGCGGTTATGAGTTAATAATAACTGTTATTTGCACTAAGCAGCCGTACTAGAGGAAGAAACAAAAACCTTGAAATTGATATTTACTTTAATGGGAGGAAAAGTGAAAATTGATCTAAATTAATTTAAGTTAAGACCACACAATTCAATATATCCTTTCCTTTTGTGTTTTTTTACCGTACATTAATTGTTAACAAAATCAACTATCGTATTGAATTTTTTAATTTAATCAATTAATGTTTAAACTTTTAATTAGTTTATTTGTTAATTTTGTGAAGAGAGGATATATGTGAGGTCTAATCAATTAGGGACAGCGAATCTGCTGCTGATTTGGGTGATTTCGTCTTCAATTAACTACCTTCAAACTTTAATTATGTAAAAGCAAGGTTAATTATCAAATTGTGTCATTTCTTGTACTTAAAGCTCGTCTTAATTCATCTCCCAATCACAAGTCATAAACCTTCACAAATCACAAGGGTTTGACGCACATTATTTAATTTTATTATTGTTTAATAACTAATTTTTTGTCTTTTAATTTAATTTCTTTCAAATTCTTTTTTTAAGAATAAAATAAAAATCATTTGTTTTCAAATTCTTTTTTTTTCTTTACATGTGACCGAAATTATAAGTTTTGCTACTAACTCTTAGTTTTTAATAAAATATTAATATAAATTTAACCCGCATGCATAAATTAGTCCATTTACATAATAGATAAATATTAGTACTATTTATTTTGTTAATCGTTATTACTCTAAATATACCGATCTAACAAAACTTAATGCATACAAATAAAATGCATAACTTAAACGTTGATTCTTTAACTTTTTTCATTAATCAAATCTAACTAATTTAAGTTGGCTCTCCAAATATTTGTGATATCAGATAAATATTCCAAATAAATAAATAAAACATATAAATATCCTCATTTTAAATGCAATAACTTAATATAATGGTCTTTTGATATCGTTTAAAGGATTTATTTGATATTACAAATCATTTAATGACTAGTTTGGTATCACTGAATTTTTAATACCCTAAACAAATGGTTTAATCTTTTCCATCTAAAGTGTGATACTTTACTTACTAATTAAATAATATAAAACTAGGTAGGGTATCTATTAATAAAATTTGATTATTATTAACATAAAAAATATTACATGTTTTATAAATTCGTTCACTGGACAGCTACCCATTTTTGTTTTCTGGACAATATGGAACTTGGATCTTATAGAAAAAGCTTGAAATTGAAACGCATATTGGCCACAAAGTTCAATTGAAGTTTTACGAATATTTAACATAAAATATAAAAAGGAGTCAGATAAAAACCTTTTCCTTTTCGGCTGTGAATAAACCTATAATAATAAAATCTTTCAGTTCGGACCGGTTTAAAATTAGAGGAATGGGAAAAAAAAATTAGTGCATGGTTTAATTAATTAATTAATTAATTATATATTCTATTTTAAATCATTTTTAAAAACTTTGAAAAAATTATACCGACAGTCTCCTTTTCATGTTAATGTAAAAATATTATGGCCCATTTTAATTTCTCAAACAAATCAGAGTAGGCAAGCCCAGAAAGGTTCACTGAAAAGCCCAAAACGGGAAACTTGGGCTTCGACTCATATGTAAATGTTTACTCGTGCTTGTTTCATTCAGGTTTTCTGCATTTTCTTAAGGAATTGTTAATAAATAAATAAGTAAATGATCAAACATATAAATACTGCATAATTTTTAACATCTTGTTTACAGTGAAAATTTGTACAACATAAATAAATAAATTCAAGAATAATATGAGACTAAATTTTAAGTTATTTTTAGTTCTTTTAAGTGTGTTGTTAAAATAACCAAATTGACATCATAAAGTATAGTATTAAGCATAAATAGTAAATTGGTGAAATAGAAATTATATCAAACTAAACATAGTTATAAAAATGTTCTAAACAAAGATGTAATTGCAGGAACATAAAACATAAAATGAATACAAAAATTGAAAACAAATTGTAGGAAAAATAAACATACGAATTTAGCAATGAACAACAACAGTTATATTTCCCGGTAGCTAGTATTTGTCTAGGTGTAGAATTTCAACCTGCAGAGAGTTTCAAGTGAAGTGTATAATGCAAAAAGCTGTCTACAAAAATGTGAAGCTTCATAATATTTATAAACAGATGAACCACAACCGTTCCCCTTTTTTACGAGCACTTATTGGTAACCTCTTTTTGTGCATGCTTCTTCTCAACCATTGTCGCCCATAATCGTTCATGATCGTGTCTTTTCCATGACTGCATGTTACCCATGATCGTTTCTTCATATCCACAATCTTTGACCTTCAACTGTTGTTAACTGTCGACAATCATTCTTTAGATAGTAGCTTCAAACCTTATGGTTTTTTGTCATGTTTCCTCCTCTTTTGTACTCCATCTAGTATCTTGCCTTTGGAATAAATTTTTTATTATGTTTTAGCGATTTTGAGGGAACCTATCAAAAACTCTCATAGACTTTGAATAATTTCTCCGTCATCCTATGCTATCGATCATTTATGAAATAAATCTGTGAGTTCATTCAGTTTTGTTGGACTTAAAATAAATTTTCTATTAGTTCTTATTTTTTAACTAGTTTTTAGGGAAATTTGAGCTCCATCTTATCTCACGAACTTAGAATAGTTTATCTTGTCAACTCCTATTTTGACAAGTTTTGGTTTTTTTTAACTGGACTTGGAAAATCCTTAGTTTTTTTTTTTTTGAAAAATCACCCTCCTTTTGACAAAAAATGAGCGTTCTCATGATCCTTCAAAATTATTTAAAATATGGCCTTATTCTTGAAGAGGAATGAAGGTCTCTTCGCGATCTTTCAAATATCCTCAAAATGTAACTTTCTATTAGACAAAAAAAAAAACGAGGCTTTTTTTTTTAATCTTTGTGGGAATGTGTCAAAAATTAAGTCTTTTAACAACCTTTTAAAACTTAAATTTTTTCAGAAGTTTGTAACTCGTCTATAGAGACCTGTAATTTAATTTTTAGTTGAAAGATGTCTATACCACTTATCTTCGAGATACGTTTCTTAAAGAAAATATATGAACTATTTCCTATTATAAAAGTATGATAACAGTCTTTGTAATTTAAAATTTTTTTCTTTTTCCAAACACATTCTTATAAAATTTTCTGAGTGTTTCATTTTCAAAACTAGAACATTACCATACAACACACATGCCACAACAACATTTTGTTTGTTGGTAGCAAAATAATCTCACTAAAACTTTACAAAAATTATATTCTAATAATCTTGCATACCTCATTTTTATTTGCTCACTTGATATATATTTTTTAAAAGTAGTTTGAATTTAAATTTTAAAATATGACAATGTTTAAAATTAACTAAAATCAATTAAAATATATATTTGTCTACAAAATAAAAATATAAAGCATATATTAAATTTTTATATTATTCCACATTTATTAAATGATTAAGTTTATCACGCGTTTTGAATCTAACAAGCCATGTTTAAAAAAGAATAAAAATGTAGGTGACAAATAAATAAAAATTACTTAAATTTAAACTTGAAAGGAAGGGTTAGATAAAAAATATATATATACATTGATATATTAATAATAAATCAAATAATATAGAAATATGACGATTATAGATTTAAATTATTAAAATATTTAAGAGAAACATGTGGCGTGTACATCTTCAACGAAAAGGAGTAAACGACATGGTTTTCTTCTCGCATTTTACAGAAAAATCACTTTCGTTGATGGAAAGAGGATAATGTTTAATCGAAATTAGTGAATTAATGGTGGTGGCTATTCGTCTTTGTATAGGTGGTGGAGGATATCCCGCGCCTCATCTCAATATTCTCGTCAAAATATGTTTCAATATTTCTAAGCTGTCTTCAACTTCCACATATTCTCTTGTTTAAACTTATTTCACTTAAATAAAATTAATTAATTTAAACAAATATAAAATTGAACATCTTCTTCTTACACTAGAGAGGGTATGAATCCAAATTCATACTTGATTTTGCTTCTAAGATAATGTATATTTTTTTCAATGCTCTATTACTTTCAATTACATACTTAGAAAAAACTTAAACTAAGTCAACTGCTCCTGTAACATTTATATTTGTTATTTATTTAAATTAACTAAACATATTTTTTTATAAATAATCATTTTTAATTTCATTTTAACTGTAAATTTTCTTTAAAATCTTGTACATAAAAACAAAATTATATATAATACTTCAAAAAATTTAATGTTATTATTTTTAATTCTAAAGACAGTGTCAATTTCCGTACTAGTTTTTATTGTGCTGGTTATTCATAGAAAAATATTAATTATAAATAATGCAAAATAATAATTAAGAATAAATTTCACCATTTTATTAAAATTTATTAACTAAAAAAGTCAACAAATCGAACTTCAAAGAATATTAAAGAGTAAGAATTTTTATTTCAATGCTTTTTCTTAAATGCTCCACACATGATCAAGCAAAAATGTGACATTTCCGTTGTTTTTTATTTTCGGAGTTGTGGTTGGGAAGGGTCTGAGAGCCTCTTTCGTTGGAACGGGATTCCACCAAGCAATAGCATAATCTTACGGCGTCTATAATTTAGGTTCTGTTAATCGGAGGAACCAAATATCACCAACAAATAACAAACGTACGTTAAGTAACAACAACTTTACATGTTTTTTATTTTCAGAATTTAACTCTAATGTAGTCAATGTGTACATTTTTTTTGTATGTTCTTGTCTAATTTCAAATTATTATATTATTAAAAGTATTAACCTTTTATAATAACTATTTTTACTTTTTACAACTCAGTGTTTGTCGTTTTTAAGAGTAATACTGCATTTATTTTCGTAATATTTATTGTATTAGATATTTTATCATATATCTTTTTCTCGTCTCTCATGAGATATTTTATCATGTATCTTTTTCGAAATATATAGAGGCTATTTGAATGAATTTTGTTCAAATATTTTTTAAAGTTATTAAATTAAATTTATGACATGTTTAGATAAATCTTAAATAAGTAATTATTTAATAAATATTAATTACATAATTATAATAAATATTTTATCATAATTTTTTATATAAGTTAAACAGTGTTTATGAAAATTATAAATTATTTTTATATATATTTTAAAAAACTCGTTTAAATTTTAAACGTTCCTTTAATATATTTTATAATAAATTATAAATTAAAAATATATTTATTTTTTATAAATTAATTACTATGTTAAAAAAGTACATAATTTTTTTTATAAAAAGACTTTCTCTCCCTTTATTTCTACCATAATTTGTCATCTTAGCACCTCTAAAATTAAAATATATACTTAATCTTTATAATTGATAATCATTTATGAAGATCGCGTATATATATATATATATATATATATATATATATACTTAAATTTTTGTGTTTATTCACACTTTTAAAAACTATATAAAAACTTAAAAAAATCTTTAAATAATTTATAATTTTGTTATATCTTAACTAAAATACTATTGTTTAAACTCATTTATTTTATTTTTTTACAAACTCACTATTTGATAAATGAAGAAAGGATGTAATAAATTAAGCGATATAATTAAATAAAAATTATTATAAATTTTTAGAGTTAAAAATTTTCAACTGATAATAATATATATTTAAAAAATTATTTATTACAACTTTATATTTTTAATAAAAATTGTTATTTTTAAATACCTAAATTGAGTTATAAAATTCAAGATTAAAAATAGCTTAGTTATAATAGTTTATTTAAATTATCATATAAATATTAAATAAGAGTAGAATTAGAAAAAAAATAATTACAGGTATAATAATAATAATAATAAATGGACCGAGTCCACGTATGCATAGAATATATGAATGGTGTGTAACTTGTAACAAACGGCGTCACTGTGCTGCGATTGTTAGTTGAGTCAGTGTTGTGGTTCCTCACTCTTTCAGCCGTCACACTCTCACACCCCCAAAAATGATCGTTTCTCTGCTGTAATCGCCGCAAACCTCAGATCCCAATTTCCGATCCATTTTCTCTTTTCGTTAAATACGAGGTTAGGGTTTCCATGGCTTCGGAGACGAAGATCGTCAATCTTCCCGAGGAAGCTAAGCTCGCCAGAGAAGGCGTCAACGCTCCCAGCTACGCTTTTTTTAGCATCTGCAGGTCCCTCGTCGCCGGTGGAGTCGCCGGAGGAGTGTCAGTCCCTTTCTCCGTTGTTTTTTCAATTTTCCAGAACAAATACAGATTTCTTGGGGAAACACACACAGACACGTCCAATATGCATGTATTGACTGCTTGTTCATACGAAAACGGAAATGATTGGTTTCGTGACATGTTTAATGTCTCCGGAAATTTCGATGCTTGGTGAGGGTGGAAATAGAATCATGCTATGTGGATATTGATAGTTAAACTTAGATGTTTCAACGTTTGGGAACAATGGAGCAGTTGGTCTTTCTGTTTCACGATTTTTTTCATTAAATTTAATGGAATATGATGTACTTAAAATACACGCCATTGTTCACCTGGAAGGTTACGAAAAATAAGTTTGTGTTAATCCCCTTACAGCTGTATCAGACAGAACCACGTCAATTTTGGGGCTTTGATTTGAAAGAAGCCCTTTTTCCCCTTATGCTTAAATAACCGATGGGTAAATTATTGAAATTCACGTCAATTTTGGGGCTTTGTTTCGATCGATGGAATGAATTAAGTTAGTGCGTGCCTGTATGTCTTTGAAGTCTATCAATTTTGTTTTAATAATTTCTATGTTGCCTTACCAGCATGGCATTACTTTCCAATACAAAAATCTTTTTACTTTTGGAGTTTGTTGGGACAGTGATGACAACCTAATCCAATTTTCCTGGAAACTATTTCCTACTAATAATTCTAAGGTTCTTGTCGCATTATGTTGAGTTTTAACTGACTTGTGCATTTTTGTACCGTTGCAGATCGCGAACAGCAGTGGCTCCACTTGAACGGTTGAAAATTTTGCTGCAGGTTAATCTATTTCGTTGGTTACACCAAAATGGGATTTAGCTGACGTTTATTCTTGTCTGGGTTGAAAAAAAGAAGTGCATCTGAAATGCTACCTTTTTGGTTGGTGCGTTTGTGGTTGGATGTATCGTTCATGTGATTTGATGTGTCTTTGCCATTTATAGGTTCAAAATCCACACAACATAAAATACAACGGAACAATTCAAGGTCTAAGATATATATGGAGAACTGAAGGTTTCCGTGGATTATTCAAAGGGAACGGTACTAACTGTGCTCGAATCGTCCCTAATTCTGCAGTGAAGTTCTTTAGTTACGAGCAAGCTTCCAAGTAAGTTTTCCTTTAGATATCCATAGATGCACTGATTGCTTTATTGTTTAGCATTTTCTTTAGATATCTTTTCATTTTGCTGCACTTTTATGCTTATTTACTTGTAATGATAGGATCCTGCCGTCCTTTTTAAATTTTCTTTGAATCAGTTTTCTTTAAGCAGGGTCACTCCTATGGCAGAGAAGTTTCAATTTTTAGTTCTATGCATTGCACGTATAACTCTTTCTCCTAGTTTTTACTGAGTGTTCCTTTTCTGGCAGAGGTATACTACAGCTGTATCAGAAGCAAACTGGAAATGGTATGTCCATGTTTATTATTTATTTCCTTTTGGCATGTGTGCCTATATGTGTGTGTGTGTGTGTGTGAGGGATGGAGGGATGGAGGTAGGTGGAGAGCAGGTTCAATAGCATGTTTTGGATGTTGATCAAATAGGGGGAAATCACTTATTTGAAAGGACAAAAATTTCACACAGTTGTAAGGAACTCCATATACGTTTCTTCCTTTTTCATAAGCTCTTTTTTTAAGATTTCGATCAGAAGTTGTTTTGAACACAAAATAAGCTAATCCAAACACACTAGGTTGGCCTCAATAATTTTTTTCATCAAAAAATATATTCAAAAAAGTTGAAAATAAGACTTAAAAGTAAACAATTATGTCTAAATTAAACTTCTCAATTATAAAAACCCTTTGTCTTAACTTTTTTTTTTTTCCTTGTGGCAGAGGATGCTCAGCTGACTCCCCTTTTACGTCTTGGGGCTGGAGCATGTGCTGGAATAATTGCCATGTCTGCAACTTATCCTATGGACATGGTTCGAGGCAGGATAACTGTACAGGTACTTTTTTTTTTCTTTCAATTTTCTTTGTACCAAATCCTTGCTTTGGGTCAGAAAGGTAGCTTCAAATTTATAAAATTAATATTACGTATTTGTATTTAGTGGAAAGAAAAATTGTATATAACATTAAGTTTGCTTTTCTTTGTATTTGCAGACAGAGAAGTCCCCTTACCAGTACAGAGGAATGTTCCATGCTCTGTCAACTGTACTTAGGGAAGAAGGTCCACGTGCTTTATATAAGGGCTGGCTTCCTTCAGTCATTGGAGTTGTGAGTAGTTTCTAGAATTTATAAATAAGAAATCCTAATATACTTTTACTATTGGCTTTATGGGAAAATTCAATTTATATTTTATAGTAACCGTGTAGAACCTGCAGGCTGTAGTTGGGGGAGGGGGAGAACCATGGACCACACACACTTCAAATTTTGTTGTGTCCTAGTCAATGTTCCCTCTTCTTAGGGGACAATTGAATACCAATACATTTTTATGCTGCTTATAGATGTGGGGGGATATTGGTAATGACATGTAACTAGGGTTTTAGTGAGTCATACCTTGTTATTGTCTGTAGGTAGATAGCATCTCCTGTGCAGAAGGTAACAAAGATTAACACGGGGTTGTAGAATTGATCATAATTACACACCTAAAATTGACACGTTCAGTTCTATTGAGAGGGGAATTTCTATTCAACTATTTGTTTTGCTAATTGTTCTACTACTGCCATAACTGTTGCAGAAATTTCTAAATGCTTCATAGGACAGTTTCTGTAGATAAATTCTTACCATTATGCTTTTGACATGCTTCATAGTGAATTCTAATATTTAGTACTACTACTACTTGGGTCTGGTGACAAGGTTTTCCCTTGTTATGGTAGGTTCTAGGTGGAATATAGCTAGGTACAAAAAACAGAAAATCTGTTAGTCATGCTTCAGTTAAGTACTCAAGTTTTGTTTGACACCCAGACTAGAATTGGGGAAAAAGAAAAGAAAGATTTTAGTGATTAAAATGAAAATGAACAGAACAAAGGAGAGAAATCTCTCTTTTAAAGGTTTACCCTTCACAAAGAGCAAAAGCTCAATTTACAAATGATATTTGACAGAATAAATTCCTGTCCCTTCACTCCTTTTTATTTATGTCATTAACCTCCTCTAACTAACTAACTAATATCCTGACAGTACTAACTTCTTTTCTCTCCCAACACCCATCAAGTTTATAGAAATGTGAAAAGTTGCTTTTCTAAAATATTCTCCGCATGCTTCATAGTTATATTTAACTGACTAAAGTTCACTCTAATTTTCAACGGAAGCTCTCTTTTGGGTGCTGTCAGTCGACTTGATGACTTGATGTTTCTCTTACTCTCTATTTTCCATATTTTTCAGATTCCTTATGTGGGTCTCAACTTTGCTGTGTACGAGTCTTTGAAAGATTGGTTAATTAAATCGAAACCATTTGGTCTAGTTCAAGATTCTGAGTTGAGTGTGACAACTCGCCTGGCTTGTGGTGCTGCAGCTGGAACTGTTGGACAAACCATTGCCTACCCTCTTGATGTCATTCGTCGAAGAATGCAGATGGTTGGTTGGAACCATGCTGCTTCTGTTGTAACTGGTGATGGAAGAGGCAAAGTATCACTTGAATACACTGGCATGATTGATGCATTCAGGAAAACCGTCCGGTATGAGGGATTTGGCGCTTTATACAAGGGTCTGGTGCCCAATTCTGTGAAGGTCAGTTTTCATCTAATACTCATGAATTAGGATCTGTTCTGAAAAAAATGTGGGCAATCCATATCTACCTAAACATGCACTTCTTTTCAGAAAAGTATGGTTGCTGTTTTATTCCTTGTTTTGTGGAAGATATTACTTATTTATTATATCTGTGAATCCCTTAGAAAAAGTTTATGCACATTTCAGTCGCCTGGATGATTCCTTTGTGTGATTCCTCATTTATCCACCACACTGTCTGGGTGTGGGTGTTATCTATTTGAGCTGTAAACTTAACAAGCTTCTACGTGATCAGAACAAAAAAGTTTACTTGTCAATGAGTTATTGTAAGATTCAAGCGTTGTGGTCTGAGTCAAATATTGATATTTTCAACTCAAATTATTTACTACTCTTGCTCAGTTTTGGATCAGCTAAATGAAATACATGATCAACTGCAAATACTCATTATCATGCACCAATCAGTACATGTGTTAAGATTTAATTTAAATGCAAGATCTGGAATCTGAAATTTGAGTCTTACATTAAAAATATATGATTCTAGTGTGGAGTTTATCAGGCCTTGTACTTCTATTATTTTTAACGTTGTCTGGTTCTATCTCAATTTGAGAGTCATAAACAATCTTATGACTCATAACATTGTTTTAAAATCCCCTATTTTGTGCTTTGGTCACATAAATTTTGGTTTGATGTTGGAATTTTGTTTGCTGTTATCTGCAACCACACAAATCAATGCACTTTGCGTAGCAGCCTATTTGTAATGCAGTCAACTGAATATGTTCTTGTTATAGTTCCATTTGCTTAATGTCTCCCCTGGATGGTTGGTGTTTAGAAGTTATCACAATTCCCGTTTACTGTAGCCATCGTGATATGTGTGTGTGCGTGTAGACCCTGAATTGTTGTTGATCCAAAATTATTTTTAAATGGCCTTAATCTTCCCTTATCTTGATTTATCTCTCCTGATATCTTGCAGGTGGTCCCATCCATAGCAATTGCGTTTGTAACATATGAGGTAGTGAAGGACATTCTAGGAGTGGAGATCAGAATATCAGACTGAAGGTTGGCATCCACCTGATATTTGGCTGCCTGTTGTTTTCTTGTAGGCAAGGGGATGCGGAGATGATAAATTAGGGTTATTTTCTTGTCTTTCATCTGTTCAAGAATGAGTTAGGAAGCACTTGAGCTAGTGTCTATAAATTAATTCCCTTGTTTCCCATTTGTTTTTCTTTGTGAACGTGCTGTAGCTTTTAGCTTCTTATTCATATTCTATGGCAATAAATGTTGTGGATTAACAATGCAAGGACTGCATGGCTTTCTGCTCGAGTGAAGAAAGCATTTTTATTGGTGGAATATCCAGTGTCCGATTACTGAGTTCCTCTCCCTACCCTAATCTGGAAAGAGTGTTTATTATATCAAATTTGCATTGTTGCGTGCAGGTTACTAAGCAGTCATTTTGATCTTTGATCCTTTCTCAATTATTAAACAAAGGATAAATAAAGATTTGTCCTTACCCCTAACATAATTTTTTGTATTAGTTTTTGTATGAAAATACTATATATTTTGACGTTTTTCATTTTAGTCATGAATGAAAACATTTTGCAATTCAATTTTGTTGATAAAAAATACATTTTGACAGTTCCTTTAAAGTTTTTTTTTTTTTTTTGGTTTCAATTCAAATAGATTTAACATTATGATAACTAATTTATAAATGTTTTTTCATGTAAAAGTTAAAATATAGGTTTACTTTATATATATGTTAAAACAAAAAATATGTTAATTAAAGAATTAAATTTATAATTAACTTTTCCATGAAGAATTGATTAACAGATGATTATGGTCATGCATCCTTAAAACAGGGATAGAAAGTCCTTAGTATTTCCTTTAGTTCTAAAATGTGGCCATTGAGTTATAGCATAAAAAGGTGGTCCAATACTATTTCGTACATTTCCGTCTAGGTATTTTAGAGCCAAATAGGCAAATAGGGAAACTGATTAGAAAATGTGTGGCTACGGAACCCAGATGGAATAAATCCATACAATCTGAACAAACCCGTCGTCATCGCAGTATATTTCTAGTCTCCCCAACTATTAGCCGTTTGAGTGAATATTCATTAATCTATTTTCATAAATTGATGAAGAACTCTTTTACACCCCCTTAATAATTGTATTCAACACTTTTTCTTCCAACTTATGCTTACAGAATTTTGTTTTCCAAACTTTCATTCAACATGCGATGTTACTGGAAATCTGGCACATTTATAGTCAGTTTAAGATTAAAAAAAATCAATAATTTTTACTTAGTGCCTTATAAATTAAGAGGGCATTCCAATACTCTCTCATATATAAAATTATAATTATTATTTTTATATTAAATATGTATAATAAATAGGAACGATTAATAATTTATTTAAAAAATACATAAATATCTTTTAATATTTAAAATATTAAAAAAATTTCAAGTATTATTTTAAAAAAAGTATAAAATATCTTCTTAAGTTTACAAACAAAGAACTAAAGTGAGAAACACATTTTTTTAATATAACAATAATCAAATTTATCAAAATATAAAATTCTAAACAAAATGGATTGACTGCTAAATATATTCTATATATACAAAACCACACAAACACGCAAATTTTGCTATGGTGAAAAAACTGATTGTTCGCTTTCCTTGCTGCACCAAATATTTTGTGAAATCCTCCACAGTAGAATTTGCTTTACATTTTTCTTCCATGCCTGAGCACAACATAAGAACAATGCTTAATCTTTCATGTCAATGACTCGGTGCTACAATTATATTAGTTCGTAGTAAAAGTGTGTTTGAGTTTATGTTGTTGTTTTGTGCACAAAATTATAAAATGAAAGAAAATTAGGAATTGTTTTCTTCCACTTGGTTGGATTCACAAAAACAAGCTGAATGAATTCATATGCCAAAATTCAAATTATGCTTCATTTAGTTGGGATAATTTTCCCAACAAATATTTATAAAGATTAAAAAACTATAATAAAATAAATTTAAATTTTTTAAACAAGTTAAAATCAACTTATGAATATCAGCTTCTTTAATTTTTTTCCATCTAACTTCTTAAAAAACTTATGTGCATAAGTTAATTTTAATTTCTGATACAAACTTAATTATTTTATCTCATTATTATTTTATAAACATTTGTTAAAATTCCATCCAAACTGGCCTCCATCTTTTGCTAATCTTAGAGAGATTCTTTTGTATCATATCTTAATTCAACTTTCTGTTTCTCCTAATCAGGAGAAAATTAATTAAGTTTTAATTTGTACCACTTTTTTGAAAAAGATGCGTGGAAGCTTACCTGGAGTCTTTTATGGTAGTTTGAAACCTTGATGAAAATGGTCTCTTCCCAAGCTTGGGCTCATGTTTCTCTCGTCTCTTGGTTTGTAATGTTGAAATGCATGCTTTAGTTACATCAACCTCATCTTTTGTGATCTGCTCCTTCTCCTCATATTCCATGCACTCATCGCTTGAGAAGTAGAATAACGAAAGCAACACAAGCAACATGTTAAGTTCAGCTAGGGATGTATTGGGTAGCTGTGAATGATTCAATGCATCATTATTTTGTTCCTCTTCATACCCTTCCATCCTACCTATCTCAGTGTCTCTTTCTTTCTCTTCTTCAGCCATAAGCTTTCTACAAAATTGTGTCATGAAATGATGAAATCAAACTAAGATTTTAAACTGTATGCATGCATTTATTATAACGTGTGCTTGGTTATATGCATGCTTCAAACTTCTTTTCTCGCTGCAAAAATAGATAAAAAAAAATAAATGTAAAGGTGGTAAAAAATTCACCCTGGTTAAGGATGCCCACTATAGCCATTGGACTAATTTGAGTTTTGAAGTTTGGGTAAATTTTATTCTCAATTCCATGTTTCCAATTTCATTTTTCTATTTCAAAATGTGAGGTTATTGATTGACCCTTTCCTTTTCCATCATTCATTGGTTCATACAATTTATGGTAACATTTGCTGGAGAAAATATCACATCCTAACTGTGATCCACTCTTTGTTGCTTTGTTAAATTGAGGCTTGCCGTCAGTTTAGTCACGGGGATTTATTTTCCTTCTACCAATATATAGTCATTACAATATTACTCTAATTCTTGTTTCATTATCATCTTAACTACAATGTCACCCCATCATTTTTTTTTAATTTAAAAATCAACGACAATAATAATAACAATAAGAATGACGCATGAAGATGAAAGTGGACAACGTATGCTTTCCTTAATAATTAATATTTACACAAACATTAATGTATATATGATTTGTATTTTAACTTTTTCATTTATAATAATTCATTCTATCAACAATACTTTAAAACATGTGGCTCTATTGGAAAAGATATTTTAGTTTAATTTATATTTTTGAGTTTGAGTCCCAACAAACACAAATTTATTAAATATTCAGAGAAAAATTTACTCTAATCAAATAATATTACTCCCAGTAAAACTATTTATAGTCTATTAAATAAATAATTCAATAATTTACTTTAGAGTAGAAAAAAAGGTAACTAGATATATAAGTTAATTTTTTTATATGTTAAAATTATAATTATCTATAAAATATCATAACACAATTTTATATATAATAAAGTTAATTCTCTCAATATAGTTTTTTTTATATATGTAAAACTTAAATAAAGTTGATCTCATGTATACATTAAACCAATTAGTTATCATTCTTAAACGCTTTTTAAATAATAAGGATATATATATTAATAATATTTTTAGTCTTACAATAAAACAGACGCGCCAAAGCCTTTAAGCACATGGAATGGAAGATGGGACAAAACGATGCGTTTTGATCGTGTGTTTCTTGTGAGTCGCTGAGTGGATCTGTAGGAGTGGAAGAAGATGCAGTGGTACTTGGTCGCTGTGCTCCTCACCGTTCTCACCAGTTCTCAGGTCATTCTCATGCCCTATTTCCCCCAAATCCTCATTTAAACCCTAGTTACATACATTTTCACGTTCCGTTCACTCACCCACTCTAATTAGTTGATATTGATAATTTCGTATTGCAGGGAATATTGACAACCCTATCGCAAAGTAATGGAGGCTACAAGTATGATTACGCCACTGTTCCATTTCTTGCTGAGGTTTTTAAGGTAAAGGATTAATGTATCAATTTTATTCGATGGCAACCAAAAACCAAACCAAGTTTTGGTTTCTAATAACACTTTGTTGGTGGTTTTATCACTGTTGTCGTACTCAGCTTGTCGTGTCAAGTTTGTTACTGTGGAAGGAATGCCAAAAGTCACCTCTGCCAAAGATGACAACGGAGTTGAAAACGGTGGCTCTGTATCCCATTCCTTCCATTATATATCTGATCCACAATAATGTTCAATTTGCTACCCTCACATATGTTGACACTTCCACCTATCAGATAATGGGCAATTTGAAGATTGTTACCACTGGAATACTATTCAGGTGCATTGTCTTTTCAGTTTTGGAAGATCAATGTTCATTGTGTTTTGTTTCTCTATTAAAGCTGATGCCTTTTCTTTCAAGGTTGTTCTTAGGGAGGAGGCTTTCTAACTTGCAGTGGATGGCAATTGTGCTGTTGGCTGTTGGGACAACCACAAGTCAGGTGCCAAAAACTTATCTCTCGCAACTTTGGTTTTGTGGCTTTAAATTTGTTTTTCATAAGAAGATATATGAATTTTATGCATTATTTGCTATGTATTATGAACTGACAAATTCAGTGTTAAGGACTTAGACAAACGTCTGGTTTTAACGTTTGGACAGGCTCGCATAGTTATGATACGATAGAAATGGATAAATTTAATATTTCATTTGCTGAAATGGTATTCAAATCTTATCAGGTCATTTTCATACAGCAAAATGATTATTTTCTAGTTTGTTTTATGTTGTTTTGTTTTGGAAGATGCCTTACGTGCACTTCTTCTACCTTATCCATTTCTCCTCCTAACAATATTTATTCTTTTCTATGAATTGTAAATGTGTAGATGATATGATATTGAGTCATAACAAGCTAAAATGTGTTGGAATTGTTTTATTTTATGATTTATTCTACTGTTTTAATCATAATTCATAACCTGGTAGAGTTAAGATCTTGATAGCTTCAAATATTGAACCATTTTGAGAAGTACATTTTTCCATTAAGAGGGTTTCAAATAAATTCAACCAGCTTTGGGCTTCCTCTGCTGACACTTGTACATGGTCTCAAAGATTTTATTAATATAGGTTGCACATGTGTGTACTTAAAAAGGAGATTAGACTGAATTTTCTTTGGTCATGGGAGGAAGGGCCTTTTAGGGAGGATAAGCAATCTTCCTAAACCTAAATAAATAATAAAAAGAAAACAGTGAGACAAAGTAGCTCGCAAATGAAACAGATCTGTCCTCTTTGCATGTTGTAAAATTTCCCTTGACATAAGCATGAGTACAAGAACTAAGAGACGTAATGAGCTTGCATGTTAAACTATATGAAATTGAAGCCAATATACATCCTTGTTCTGCTTTGTTTTTGTGGCAACTGATCAGTATATTAGGAGAATTAGCCTTATGATAAAAATTTTATTTAGACAGAATCTCCACTGTTTATTGTTTTAGGTTAGGGGCTGTGGAGAGGCTTCATGTAATTCCCTTTTCTCAGCACCAATTCAGGGCTACATGTTAGGAGTTCTATCTGCTTGTCTCTCGGCATTAGCTGGAATTTATACTGAGTTCTTGATGAAGAAAAACAACGACAGCTTATACTGGCAGAATATACAGTTGTACACGTAGGTATTTTACTTGATATTGTCATGTCAAATATCTACATAATCATGAGCAAACATATCAGTGTGATAATCTTTTGACTATCTATTTCAGAAGCAATTTCTTCCCCATTTCCTCTTCCGTAGCCTATTAAAAGAATGTGATTGGTTTATGTATTAAGAAATGAATGTTCTGTTTTCACTTGCTAAGAAGGAGCAGAGCATATATTACTGTTGAATTCATGAGGTTCTTGCAAAGTAGATTCCTAATTCTTAAAGTCTTTCAACTTTGTCAGTTTTGGGGGTTTTGTGCTTTTATTTTCTGTGTAGCTGTGTTTTCCATTTAATACATTTAGATTTCCTTGATTGTTGGTATATCAAGTAACATAAGCATGCATTACTCTTTAGCTAATTGTTCTGAGTTTATTTTTTAATTAAGAGAAACTTATTTCTGCACTGTTCTTTCTTAGAAAGTTGTAAATTGATGGTTCTGTAAAACCAGAAATGTGACAAGGGCTGCTTGAGTATTGTGGTTAATTTGTTGTGGCTCTCTAGTGAATGAATATGATTACCATGATCAAATATGTCAGTTATGTACCCATTAAATGAAATTTCTCTTCAGGTTTGGTACAATTTTCAATATGGCAAGACTTCTTATGGATGATTTCAGAGGTGGATTTGAAAATGGACCCTGGTGGCAACGTATTTTCAATGGATATACTATCACTACCTGGATGGTGGTATTAAATCTAGGGTCTACTGGTCTTTTGGTTTCATGGTTAATGAAACATGCTGATAATATTGTGAAGGTATAAGTTTTGACCCTCCTGCAGACCTCTTTTTCTTGACACATTTGGGGGTTTTCTCGTAAGAATAATCTTTTTCCTGTGAGAGAAATAATTATGTGACACTGAAAATAGTGATGAAGTATCACATCACAGTATATGGTGTATTTATTTATTTATTGTCTGTTCTTTTTCTCCCCTAATTGTAACTTGTTTCGGCTTTCTCTAGGTCTACTCCACATCAATGGCAATGCTGCTGACAATGATACTATCATTATTTCTCTTCAACTTTAAACCTACATTGCAGGTAATTTCCAGCCTGAGCAATTCCAATATTTGTGGGCAACCATTCTATGTTCTCTCCTCCTGGTGTTACTTTTTAGGCAAATCATTTTGTTGCACAGAATTTATATCTTAGATACCTCATGGAGACATAATCATATTATGTTATTTCACAGGATAAGCTTAGCTGTTTTGCTGTTTCTCTAGTTTAGAATCTCAACCTGTTCTTAAATTTTGGGTAATGCTTGTTATAATCATTCTTTTTAAAACAGATCAGCAATGTGCTAATTTTTTTGCAACTGTACCTTTCATAGATTACCTTTTTTTTTTCATTTATTTTTTCAAGACTATTGGTCACTCTTTGTAAGTAAATACCCTTGTTTTATATTTTTTATGAGGCTGTTGTTGAGGTTGAATATTGATATGATTGTTTAAAACCTTTCATGCTGTTGTTCTCAGGCTGAAAGTGGATATTGATTTTTTTTCCCTCTTTGCAGCTTTTCTTGGGCATTATTATTTGTATGATGTCTCTACACATGTATTTTGCCCCACCAAATATGCTCTTAGATATGCCATTAACAGTTAAATCAGATGAAGAGAAGCTCGTTGAAGTTTCTATTGATCGACGAACACATTCATGATGTTATATCGACATCTGAATACAATGCTTTGGTAAATGAACATCCATTTCAATTCTGAATTTCGTTTTGTTTTCTAAATACATCAAACAAAATATTCTCATATGACATCTGACATTGCTGCATAATGTGTGTATCATTAAGGAAGTATTTATTTGATATTAAACAAATAATATTTCTTCCTTGTGATCTAGTAATCCTGGGTTTCACTTGTGGAAAGCCACGAGTTACCCCTCTTTTCATGATTCAATCTTTCCCAAACATTGAAATAGTGGAAGCCTCATGCATTCACCCGTTTAAGTAGTCATATGTAAGTGTAACTTCACAAATATGACTTGATATCCTCTGATTAATGTGATTATATTCTGGTTATGTATGTGCAAATCTATATTACCTAGTAGGATAAGGCTTTATTATTATGGTGCATGCTTTGTTCTGAATGTAGTATCATTTTCTATGAGATATTGCAGGTTTTTTGGTATATAATAAGATATCACTTTCTAGTTTGAAGGACAGTCACATGCTCCTTTGTGCTAATTCTACTTTCAAGTTCTTATCTAGTAGGTACACACTGAAGTGGTATTAGAAATATATATTGGTAACTGATGTTTGCAAATTGTACCTATCTGTACTTAATGGGCTTGTTATAACTTTTTGTGTCTATTAATTCCCTTATGAGCAAGCAATTGGTAATTTTGACTTTCAAGATTTTCTTATTGGCTCTGCAGGTATTTTTAAATTGTTCTTTCCCAGGTTTTTCCTATAAGCCCTATGAAAGTCATTTATTCTGTAGAAGAAACACTGCTTATAATCCAGGTTCCATTGATTCTGTGACTTTGAGGAGCATGGGCATGTTTGATGGATGACTTCCAAATTTCGATATAGCTAATTTGCACATCTCATATATTGTCTGTGTTTAAATATATGAAAGGAGGACATTGTAGGAAAAGATGGTTTAATGAAAGTGCGCAGAATGTGATTTAGACAGAAATAGAATATTACCGTTGGCTTTTGGTGTCTTTTACTTATCTAGCTGGTGGTGATAGAGGTGCGACCCATTGACACCAAGGCACGTGAAGCCGGGCCCTAATTCTACCTAGTTGCTGTACAAACTAAACGATTCTTCAACATTAATTAATTTAAATCGAAATTTGTTTTGCAGTTTGATGCTCATATGGAGTGATTGGGAAATAGATACGGAACTGAAATTTGTGTCCATCTTTACGGCTACATTTAGTAGACAAGGTTGTTGGTGTTGGAGTGAGGTTAATAATCGACATTCAACATTCAACATTGACTGACATTTGTTTGATTCCGTGGAGTGGCTCAAATGAAGTTTAACTGTTTAAGAAACCGGTAACAGATTAATGAAGAGTCTTGAAGAGGCATTCTATTTTTTAGGACACAATAAATCAACGAATTTGGCATACTAAACAGGTTCCATTGATTCTGTTTCAGGCTAGGTAGATATGTTTTGTTAGCTTCAGTTCTCATGATTGAGTTTAAGCATTTAAAAGGGATAAATTTTTGTTGAGAAGAAAAATATTATTGCTTTAAAGTAATAAATAAATAAATAAATAAAAAAAAAAATATATATATATATATATATATAAAATAAAATTTTATTATTGGTTCCTTAAACTTAATCCTGTGAAGTGTGTTTAATTATTTTTAAAAATGTTAAAACACACTTTTTAACGTATTTTATGATTTATTTATTTTTTAAAAGTTTAAATATTTATTTTGTAAATTGATATTTTTTAAAAAATTTCTTTAATTTTTTTAAAAATTGACTAATGACAAATGTTGTGGTGGAGAGTGTGTTAAAAAAGAATATGTTGCTGGCTAACATTGCTAATTTGAAAAAGAAAATATCTCAGCAGTTACTAGCTATCGTAAGCTCAAATAAACCCCAGTTTTAATTGGATTTTGTTGGGTTATGTTGATTTGGTTGGTAAGATTAATTGAATACATCTAGGCATAGTCCAAGGGTCACTTGGGTCTATTTGCAGGGATGAAAAGCAACAGCAATAAAAAAAAAATTAGAATAATAAGAAAGGGAGATCAAATTCAAAGTTAGCTGTGTATGTCAATCGTATATTAAGTTCTAAGTCTGTTTCAATTAGGTTGTATTGGATTCAAGTGTTATAAATAGCTTTTAGCATTATATGAAAACAATTTGGGATTCACAATATCAGTGGGATGTGAAAATTCGGGTGATGCTCTAAGCCTTTGAAACTTCTTTCTTCATGAATCGTACATAAACTATGGTGACTACAAGTGACTAATCAAAGTAATTACAGTGTTAAACAATTTTACTCCTAAAATTCATATGCACCAACGTCAGAAAAGAGTTATGGTCCCAATGCCTTTACAACATACGGCAAACAATGGTTGCCACAAATGCAAAAGGTAACCAATAATGAACATTAATTAAAAGTTTTCCTTCCGATTCATTGGGATATTCTTTAAGAGAAAGATGTGATATAAAATTTAAAAAAAAATTATTGAATGTATTTACTATTTAGTGAATTGATAAAGAACAAAATAATTAATTAAATAAAAATATTTATTATGCTAAACACATAAAAAATTTAAAATTTTAAATAATTAAAAATATATGAAATATCTCTTAATTAGTGTCTTTAAGTCATTTGTTAATAAGATCTATATTAAAATGGTAAAAATTTAAAGTATTTTAAAAGTAAGGGTGAGCATGAATTGGATTTTCATAAAACCAATTCAAATTTACTTTAAATTCAATTATATAAATTGGATTTTAAAATAATCTATTTTATTTTTTTTAAAACTAGTTTTAAAATTTGATTTTGATTTAAAATCAATTTTAAATTTAATTTTGGTCAAATTATATTTGAATGCTTACTCAGTGCTATATAATTATTAAGTAATCAATTTTTCTAATTTTATATTATTTTTATTATGTTTTTAATTATAAATTTATTTTTTAAAAATTATGTTTTGATGAATAAAAATATTATTAATGTACTTTTCTTAAAAAATAATTTGAAAATATTAATCAGTATTCTTAATATTTTGATATTTATGATAATATAAATATAGTTTTATTTATTTATTTATTTTATGACTTTAGGGAAAGTTTTTTAGTTTTTTGTATTGAAATTATTTTTTTAAAAATAAAATAGAGGAGTAAAAGGTATGATTTTAACTAGATCTTTTATGTTTCTAAATGCTTTTTTAATCGTTTTCTTTGAGTGGAAGCGGATAGAAAGCATGCTATAGTTAGATGTTTTCGTAATGTTTTTTGTAATATAATTATAGATTTTATTTGAATAAATTGTATATTTGTATTCTAAAAAATAATCATTTATATGTGTTCACTATTTTTCAAAATAAACCAGTTTTAATAGATAAAATCTAGATTTATCAAAGGAGATCATTCCGATAAGAAAATAAAATAAGTTCAAATATTCAGTTTTATTAAAAATTTAGATTTTAAATTAAAATTAGTTTAATTTTAGTTATGAATTGGACTTCTAAATCTGAATTTTTTTCTTCTTATTTAAAAATATAGTACACAATTTATTAATTATATGTAAATTTCTATAAGAGATTATGTGAAGAGAATAAAAGGTTGCATAGACTACAAAATGTCTAACTTATGTGCAAAGTTGTTTATTTATTTATAGCTATGTGAATTATGTGGAAAAACTTGTATAATTATACATAAATCATATGCAAAACCGACTGCGACTTTGTGTGTGTGAGACGTCTCGAACAAAACTTTAATATAATAATAATATAAATATAATATCAAAATAATTTAATAATGAAAAAGAACCAATATCAGTTTTAGTGTCAACAATTTTAAAATTGCATTTTAACTTAATTGAATTAGATAGGTTATATATCCTTTTCCGTTCCAAACCAATTAGTAAAATTAATATTGTTAAAATACATAAATTAACAAAAAAAATATTTTTAAAGTTACAAAGATAAAATTTATCATCACGAGATAAAATTAATAAAAACATAATTTCAAATATCAAAATAAATTATACTAAAAAATATCAAGAAGACACGCTTCAAGATATCGCCACAAATTGTCCCTTATTTGTTTGATTATCTCTCTCTCTCTGACTACTCTATTATTATAAATTAGACACCCATTTGCCAAAGTTAACCAAAAGAAAACATAGAGTGAGTGAGAAAGAGAGATCATAGAGTGGAGCGAGGGGGAATGAAGTCGGTGGCAAGTACTTCCTCAGACATGGTTGGTGGAACAAATTCACATTCAGGGCATGATATAGAGCGATGTGGGCACTTTCAAATGCCACTACACTATCCAAGGTACACAAAAAATGACTATGAGACAATGCCAGAGTGGAGGCTTGATTGCTTGCTCAAAGAGTATGGCTTACCCATCATTGGAGACCTTCAACAAAAGAGAAACTTTGCCATGGGAGCCTTCCTATGGCATCAATAATACCTCTTTTCTTAACCATCTCTCTTCTCATGTGTCATTCAAACCACCTTCAATTTTAAGGATTGTAATTTTTCATGGTCATTTGGCCAAACAGTTTGGTGGCACATATTTTCATTTGCTTGTTTTGGAGATACGTGAGACGCTATTTACTTTGATATTTGTGTGGCCTAGCTGCTCCACTTTTTATTATTTTTGGTGTGGATACAGTGATGTGATGATAACTTTTCTCTATGTAGTTCTTTTCTTTTTTATTTTATGAGCTTATTGAGGCCATGAGCCCCTGTTTTTTTGCTTTCTTTCTTCTCTTCAACAAAATTATCGTCATTAATATCACAAATCTTCAGCTGGTATAAAGAAATTAAATAATTTTCTGGCTTGGGTTTTGATCAGCTTATGATATTTTTCTCGAAGATTAATGAGACCTCAGAATTTACTCACGAACCGTTATGCCTGGCTTAGACGTACACAGAGCCAACATAAAAACAAATAAAGTTTTGAATTTTAGATTCTTGCATCATATGCCATTCCGAGTTTGTTTTTCGTTAGAAACCTTCAAATTATGCATAGTTTGTTTCATAGGTAAGCAAAAATCTTAACGGACATCATTGTACCCACGACATCTTGAATTTTGCCTAGTTTTGTCTTTAATCGAGTGTCCAAGTGTGTGATATTCCACGGTTACTCACTAGTCATCACCTAACATCGGCCACTCAACTGGAATTGTAAACTTTTTTAATGGACTTGAGTTATTTTGGTCAATGGCTTCGTTCATTACATTATCTGGAATTGTTACTCGAGTTTTGTATTGGTAATAAAGTGAGTAAATAACAAAAGGGTGGTTTTGGATGAAAATAAACAAGCAATTTCTTGATTAGTGACTCATTCAATTCCTCCAGCTGCTGCAATTACATAAGTTCCCAATGTCTAATGGCATCATTAGCGAGGGAAGTTTGCTCTTTGAAAGAGACTGGATTATGCTAATTTGGGTTGAGATTTAATGACCTATATATAAAAAATAACTTTATATGGTATTGGGTCTATTTTGTTTTATATTTTTTTTAATATATACCAACTTATATGTTTTTATCATCAAAACTTATAAAAAGGTTTGACTAGATATAAGGGTGAGCTTTGATTAAATTTACACAAGATGAATCTAAATCTAATTATATCAATTAGATTTTAAACTAATTTATTTTATTTTTTAAAAAATCAATTTAAAACTGATTTTAAAATTAAAATTTAAGTTAAGACCAATTTTAAATTCGATTTTGGTCAAATTAATTTTATCAACAAATTCTACTACCATGCATAAAACGCATTATTTATTTATTTATTTTAAAGAAAATTAATGCTCAAAGCTCAAAATTTAGTCATAAAGTGTGAAGACTTTAGATCACCTAGAAGAGAGATGTCACAACAAACCCTTTTATTTTTTTATTGCACTATTAGTCATATTTGTATCTTCATTCTCTTATTTTTTATTTTTTTTTCTTTTTGCTCATTTTATATATAAAAAAGTAATTGTGAACATATAAATTCTTATAATTATTATTATTTTATTTTTTAAAGGTTTTATTGTCTCATTTTAATGTTGATAAAATATTTTCTTATCATTCATGTAGTTTATAAACCATATGTTAGCTTTCATAAGTCAAACATTAATGAACTATCACTTTTGTATATGTATATTTATTTTGAATTTAATTTTAATGTGGTTTTAGTAAATTTTTACATTAATAATAAACTAAAATATATGATACATATAATTTTTATGTTAATTATTAAAAAAAATTAATAATTTGTTTATTAATAAAGTAATTTATGATTGGATTAAAAGAATAAAAACACAATATTTAAGTTAAATTCATGTATATTAATATTAATTCAATCAATTATTATAACATATGATATGAGATTTTTCACACATAAAAGCGATTGAAGATGCTTCAATCATTACTTTCGGTGCTTTCACAAACACGGATCTATCCTTACAAGCAGTTAAATAAATAAATAAATAAATAAAACTCAATCTCTAAATTTGTAAAATTTACGTTAACTGTGTGAAAAATAGTTGAGATGTTCCGTTTTAATCCGATATTTCTATATGGGATCTAAAATATATATGGATTAAAAAAAAATAAGTTGAATTTCCACTTTTATAAGAATTTAAATTGTAAAATCAGATTAACTTCATTTGTAGATTAAATTTGTATATCCGAATTTTTATTACTATCTAGCAGATATTTTGTGCATTATGTAAGTTTTCTAATTCCAATAAAATTTTAAAATAAAAAATAGTAAAAATAAAAATTGTGTTTTTAAAATAAGTAATTTGAAAAGCATAATTGTTTGGATTTAATTGACAAGAGTAGATTAGGAAAACAAAAATGTTATTATGATAATCTAAGTGATTGATATTAAATATGAGACCTGAGAAGAAAAAAAAAGGTCAATTTTTTAATAATATATTTTTCAAACATAAAAAAATAGTAAATTTTGGATTTTTTTTTCCGTTTTTATATGTAATTCAGTCTCTTTCTCTATTAATTTAAACGCAACATATATTTGGAAAGAAAAACGTTTTTTTCCTTGTCATATTTCAGCTCCATTTGATTATTAAAATAAATAATAAATCACAATAAAAATAGTTATAATGAACTATAAATATATGTTATAAATGTACGAAATAAAAACAAACAAATTTATGAAATATGTAGTTTTATTTTTCAAATTAATAATGACATTTATTTACCAAACAACTACGTCGAATACAACTATGAAAAACTAACAATAACAATAACTGCTACCATTCGTTCTAATCGCTTGAATCAAAGTGAAAACAAGTAAGTTTAAGACAATTAATTATAGCTGCAATCAAATAAAAATTGAGTAAACGAAAGACCATAAAAAAAAAACATAAAAATTTGTAGAGAAAAGAGTAAAAAAGCAAAAGTGATTGAAAAAATTGTTTCTTTTGAAATAACAAAAATGCGTGAGAAGAAATAAATAGAGTTGAAAGTAGAGAGAGAGAGAGAGAGAGAGAGAGAGAGGGGTAAGGATGATTAAGAAGTAGTAGTAAAGAGTGTTGACAAAACGAAGGCACAATTTAGATTGGTGTGGTTCTTTCTCTTTCCCTCATTTGTGTATTTGAAAAAGGGTATATCCCTCCAAACCAAACCCTAGTTTTGGGAAAATGCCGAGAGAAATCATTACGCTTCAGGTTGGTCAATGTGGGAATCAGATCGGCATGGAGTTCTGGAAGCAGCTGTGCCTCGAGCATGGCATCAGCAAAGAAGGCATCCTCGAAGACTTCGCCACTCAGGTTCTATCAGTTCTCCATTTTCATTTTCTATTTCATCCTTCATTGTTCGAATGTCGATAACGTAGCTCTCTGGATTTAGCTGTTTTTTCAAATTTTGCCATGTTTTCTTTTATCTCTCTTGTTAGGGTTCACTTTCGGAATTTGTTGAAGTTTTGTTAATTGTGGACTGTGTGTAGTGTTCTTCATGTTTCCGCTGAGCATTATCTTACTCTGGCTGGCTAGCTATGTTGCTTGTTGCCACGAGTACTCGAATATTCTTGTATAAATTATTAGAATTTAATAGTATGCTATAGTACCTTACTTGGGATTGGTGAAGATTAGTTCTGCATTTTCTTATTTTGGTCGAAATAGTGCAGGGAGGTGATCGGAAAGACGTGTTCTTCTACCAAGCTGATGATCAACATTATATACCCCGGGCTCTACTGATTGACTTGGAACCAAGGGTAATTAATGGAATTCAAAATAGTGACTACCGGAATCTCTATAATCACGAGAATATCTTTGTCTCGGATCATGGAGGTGGTGCTGGAAACAATTGGGCCAGTGGATACCATCAGGTTCGTTGCTAGAGCATCCTGTAATGAAACATTATAAGCTTGTTTGAAACACGAAGGAAGATCTTGATGGGAAATGTTAGTGTTAGTGGTAAAGTGACTGTTTACCTAATGTGGTTGTTAATATCTGGTCAGGGAAAGAATGTCGAAGAAGACATAATGGACATGATTGACAGAGAAGCAGATGGCAGTGACAGTCTTGAGGGTTTTGTTCTATGTCATTCAATTGCTGGGGGAACAGGCTCAGGTGTCTTTTTTTATTGTCTTTGCCTGAAAACATCCTATAAATTTCTTCATTTTCCCCTCTTCCTAATTGAACATTCGTTAGGGGGTGTTTCTGAAAACGCAAAAGATTGCTGAAATGATCAAACTAAAATTATACCTGATTGTAGTCTTAATTTCAACCAAAAATTAATTAATTGTACCCTTTAGAGAAGAAATCAGACTGGATTGCACCTCGTAGCTCATCTAAGACTAAAATAACTTATAATACATAGTGCTTGAGATTCCTATTTACCTTTGAACTTGCTATGTACGAAAAATGAAAACAAAATTGGAGATTTCTTAGGAATTTCTCTCCCGCTTAATTTTATTATTATTATCCTTTAATTCTGCTTGTGACTTTAGTACATTTCCCTGTTTTTATGAAGGAATGGGCTCATACTTGCTGGAGACTCTGAATGACCGCTACAGCAAAAAACTGGTTCAGACATACAGTGTGTTTCCTAACCAGATGGAGACAAGTGATGTGGTGGTCCAACCATACAATTCACTTTTGACGCTTAAGCGGCTGACACTTAATGCAGATTGTGTTGTAGTTCTTGACAATACTGCACTTAATAGAATTGCTGTGGAACGACTTCATCTATCAAATCCAACATTTGCTCAAACAAATTCCTTAGTTTCTACTGTTATGTCTGCCAGTACAACCACTCTTCGTTACCCAGGGTACATGAATAATGACTTGGTTGGTCTTCTTGCCTCTTTGATTCCAACACCAAGATGCCATTTTCTAATGACAGGATATACGCCTTTGACTGTGGAACGCCAGGTGAGATCACTGCATCATTTTATTTTCCCAAAAAATGATTTTGGAGCAGCAAAGTTTTGCCTAAATTTGTGTCTTCGCTTGAGAGAATTGTGTTGTTAGATTGTTTAACTGGAAGGGACAAGCGGAGAAATTAATAATTCATCTCTCTCTTTCCTCCCTCCATTTTACTCATATAATCTGATTGGGATATACATATGTAGCTGCAAAAATGTGATTCTTCCGATATACCTCCAGGGAAACATTGAAAAGTTTGATGATATTTCCTTGCAGGCTAATGTAATTCGCAAGACTACTGTACTTGATGTTATGAGAAGACTTCTGCAGGTATAATGACTGCCTAAACAGTTATGCTTCAAATTAAATGGGCTATGTGCTCTACTGACAGGTATATTCCTGGCAGGCAAAGAATATTATGGTCTCTTCTTATGCTCGGACCAAAGATGCTAGCCAAGCAAAATATATATCAATTCTGAATATCATCCAAGGAGAGGTTGATCCAACTCAGGTAATTAGAATAATTTTGCAGTATTATTTACACCGCATTTTTCTGCTTGTAAATTGAAACTCAGTTACCCCAAAAAAAGTCATCTTGCCAACCATTTTCTATGTGCTTGTTTGGTCCTGCTGTGAAATTAATGCTTTTATTATTTTTTAGGAGATGCTTTGTTAATCTAATTCTGCAAAGGCATTTCTTTTTTCTGCCTCTACTATTCTTCCTAGGTGAAGTGCCAATTTCCTGCTGCTGTTTAGCATTAAATTTGTTACTTCTGCTGTCACATTAAAGCTTGAGAAATTCTATACTCTAGTTGAAAACCTTGAAAAATTAATAGAAGTACTTAAAAATGAATAAATTAACCTTCCTCTGATGCTGGTGGAGCTATTCTAGTTTTTTACTGCTATGGGTAATTTATAAAGTTTTCATGAAGTTGCAGCTTTCCCAGATTAACTTGTGATAGTTAATATCATGTTTCTAGCATTTAAATATTTTAAAAAGTGCTATACTATATCATGACTTTATCTTTCTGTTTGGATTTAGGTTCATGAAAGTTTGCAGAGGATACGTGAAAGAAAACTAGTTAACTTTATTGAGTGGGGTCCTGCAAGTATTCAGGTCTGTGCACTGCAGCAAATCAATCTAAAGTTGTGCCAGCTGGGCAATTTGTCTCCTTCATATTTAGTTTTATTACACAATCTGATTTCCCACACTTCGTAGGTTGCTCTATCTAGGAAGTCTCCATATGTTCAAACTGCACACAGGGTACGAACTCTATTCTTTTTTTATGTTGGTCTTTCTTTTGATGCTTATCATACTTTTCAGCTTATTGTATCGGATTATATTGGAGGTAGATCAACATTTCGTTCTATAAACGTTTTTTATTCTGAGGTTGAAGAATCAAAGCAATTGAGTTATGAAATAACCTATAGTTGCTGCATTTGGTAGGTCAGTGGCCTTATGCTGGCAAGTCATACTAGCATCCGTCACCTTTTCAGTAAATGTTTGAGCCAGTATGAGAAGTTGAGAAAGAAACAAGCCTTTTTAGACAACTACCGGAAGTTCCCAATGTTTGCTGTAAGTGTGCCAATTTCATATGATGAACCCTGATATCACTCTTTTGGAACACTGCTGCTGCATCTGTTAAATACTTAATTGGCCAGTGCATCTTACACTTAGTGCTTGGATACTTGTCATTTCATCTGATGACACTGAAAAAAAAATGGACAGGATAATGATCTCTCTGAATTTGATGAATCAAGGGACATAATTGAGAGTTTGGTTGATGAATATAAGGCCTGTGAGTCCCCAGATTATATCAAATGGGGAATGGAGGTAGATTCTCTACAACCCCCACTTCCCATTTTAAGTTCATGTTGCATAGTGCTAATTTTTTCCCCTCTTATTTAGGATCCTAACAACATGCTAACTGGTGAAGGCAATGCTACAGGATCATTGGATCCAAAATCAGTAGCGTGAATAAAGCATGTAAGCTATGATTTGGCCGTGATTTTGGTTTACTTCAAGTTTATGGATTTGATTTTACTTCCATTATCTAGGAAGATAAGTAAAATACCACTCGTAATATAAATTCAAGTTCTCACTCTTGATCACAAAAATGTCTCCTTTTGTAAAATATCCATTCTTGTGACAAGTGACTTCACGATATTTAGCACTGACTTTTATATATTTTTAAAATTCTCAAATTATAAATTGCTTTAAAATTTATTTTTAACCCTTCAAATATCCACTTTCTCAAATTATGTTACTTTTATATCAAAATACAGACTCTACATCATTCTTGCTCAAAATATAGCCATGTCAAAGAATCATTTAAATACTTGATGAAAAGGTGAAAAGCCTGAACCGAATCATTGCAGGTACCACAATGGGAGGGATATAAAAGGAAAGGATTTTGTGTAAGATCAACAAGGTTGCTAATGAACTTCTCAATTTTTTGGGGCTATGAGATGGTTTTTGGTGTGATTATTTTGGTTTGTATTTGTTTGCTAATCATTTGGGCATCAGCCCAAGCAAGATCGAGTACAGAATCTCACTGTATTGATTCGTTTTTAGCAATGTATATGGTTGGTTGATCATTAAAATGTAGAGAATTAGGAAATCTAGTTTTATTATCTGAATCTGACGTGTTTGTTAGGTGTGATCTTGCTGTTGCTTTGGGATGAATCTTAAAATACTTCAGTTGATGTGGTGCATAGATTTACACGATTCATGTGGTGCAGAGATTCACATGTTCAACGGACCCTTTAAACTGCCATGGATCGCTCAATTATCGACACCGTGATCGGGGGCGTTTGTCTAATAATTAATTTTGTGAAAAGGACATCATTTGGTTGCACTCAAAGAAAAGAGAAAACTTCGTGTGGTAACGATCAAGTGTAGTGTCATGAAAAACCAGTTTACCAACTACAGAATGAAAGAAAAACGTTTATTTAGTTGGGGCCTAAATCCTAATTTTAAAGAAAAGAAAGAAAATTCTTCTGCACTTGCTACGACAGCCGACGTGATCAACGTATAGTTGTGCCTGCTCGTTTTGTATCAAAATCATGTTCTTGGCCGACAATTTTAACAGGGTTTTGTTTGGTAACTTTTTTTTTTCTCATTTTCAAATTCAATTTAAGAAATGAAAATATTAAGCTTTTCTGAAGGAAAAATTGGTTCTAGATGCCAAACTCACGATGTAGGTTAGGCAATCCGATTATGATTTAAAAGTGGTTTAAATTTACCGACTTGATGAAATTAATTTTTCACAGTTCATTTTTAAAATGTCGTATAGTACACTTAGGGGTAGGTTTTGCCCAGAATTAATTATTTTAAAATATTTTTTCCCGAATTACTTTGATTAAAATGTGAAACAAATGGACCCAAGTGTACAGACAAAAGCAGCCCAAAGCAACTCAATTGCATTGTGTATTTTTTTTAAAAAAAAAAAAAAAACTTATCGTTGACGTGCAAAATTAATTTTCAAAACTTCTATGTGGAAAAAAATTACTAAAAAGTCAAAGATATATAACTGAGCAATCATGGGATAGGAGGAGAAAATAGAAAGAAGCAGTGGTACTAATACTACTGCATTGAAAGAATATTGAATGCGTCATTCGGTGGTCTAATTCATTCCTGTGAAGTCATATCATGATTCAAGAGCACATGGGATGTTCTCTTTTAATGTTTAGACGCATGTTCTGTTCACCTTTCTACATGGGATTGGGTTTTTCTCTTTCCAAGTTGTAACATGTCCATATTTGCTACAAACCAGAGTGAGAAACCCAAGACACTTGGATTTTGGTTATCAGCTGATGAAGAAAATGTAACCAATAGAAGATCTTGGGGCCATCACTTGAATATTTAAGCCACCAAAGGTTTCCATTCAAAATATCTATAGGTGGTCCATCGCAAGATAGAACCAAAGCAATTGATTCCTGTTTGTTTTTACCTCAAATGATCCAAAAGAAATAAGATAATTCGATTTTCGGCGTTTCTAATTCACAAGTTTGAGTTTATCAAAGCGTAGACAATCAACTCGAAGTTGGTTTCTTTATAACGATCTTTTGTCTCATTTCATTGTCTATTGCTGTTTCAAGATGCCTCATCACATACTTAGAGAACGGCCAAATGGACTACATTGCTCATTTGGATTGGTACATGATAGATACCGGGTTTTAATAAGTCCGACTAAAAAGTTTTAAATATAATTTAAGTTTACAAAAATAATGTTTAATTTGGCTAAAATCTGATTTATTTTTTTTTATATATAGATTTTTGCAGGTTTTACCCACACTCAACTTGATCGAATTGAGTTATAAATTTAAATTAAATTTGAGCTTAACATTTAAAGCTTAAGTTCTATATTTACAGATTCGAATGAAGCACGTACAAGTATGACAAATTAAAAACATGTTTTATTTTTGTTTTAAAAACAGTTTTATGTTTTTAAAAGTGAAGTATAATGCAAATTTATATTATATTTTACTTTTAAAAATAGAAAATTTTATTTTTAAAATAAAAATCAAACATACTATTTTTTTTCTCTCCTTTTTATCAAAAATTGGAAAGAAGAAAAGATGAGTGTACGAGTACGTGTAAAAAAGATGTTTCATTTGTTGTATTCTTAAGTCAATGATAACAGAAGTTTTAGTATCTTAATCATGTTTAATTGTTTAAAATAAATTTAATTTATTAACACACTAAAAAATTGGGACAGCATGACATTTGTACGCCCCTTTTAATCCTGTTTCATTTGTAAACTTATATATACATATACATACACACACATATATATATACTTTTCAAAATAATCATATGACTTTAAATAAATTTATCTCTCTTATTTTTATTCTGAAAGTAACTTTCTTGTTTGATATATTTGGTGTGTGTAGATATAATATAAATGCTAACAAATTATGACACTGCTTAAAGAATAAAAAATAAAAAATTATTAAAAGACTATTATTAATACATCTCTCATCATTTTTAAAAATAACTATAGCCTTAAAACACTAGTTAATAAAACTATATATAGTTATATATATATATATATATATATATATATATATATAAACAACTACCACATGGGCATGTTAGCCCCAATTCAAATTAACACAAGAAAAGATGTGCCATAACAGTAAGTGGTCCCATTATAAGGAAGAAAGGCACTCAAATCCCAATGTTGTGTTGGCATTTACATTTTACCGGCTTCCACACTCAATCTCATACTACAGTCACACTGGTTTTCCAATCCAATTCACCTCCATATAAAAGGAGCTCCTTTTCAGTGTATTCTAAACAGACACACATTGACTTGTTGAATTTTGGTTCTGGGGTATCTACATTGTCTCAGTCTCTCTCATTTCAAACCAGGATTCTCTGTTAGAAACTAAAAGGCACCCAAGTGAGAGTGTGAAAAAAAGATGGCATTTTTAAGAGCAGCTTCTGAAATTTTAGCGATCTATACTATGGTCTATGCCATTTTCTCACCTGCTGTTCTTGAAGCCCAATCCCTTTCTCTTGCACCTGCTCCTGCTCCTTCCAGCGATGGTAATTTTTCTCACATTTCTATTTTGTTAAAAATTGAATCTTTTTCTTTCCCTTCACAATTGTAGTGCCCAATCTGTGAAAGAAACAATGATGTAATGCTACATTCAATTTTGAAATTTGTACCTGCGTCTAGGAAATTGAATTTGATCTTTGAGATGTGGTGGTAGATGTTGCAACCTAATACAGTTGAGGAGATCTACATCCCATGATGGTGGAAGGAAATATTTTTACTTTTTCACCATAATTGTCTCAATAAAATTCAAATGGCAACTACACAGGAACACTTGTTTTCGAATGTAGGTTTTTCGTTAGTGGATAAAGCTGCATGACATGACTGTACATAATGTGCTCTTTGTTTCAGTTTTTGGTTTTAATGCATTTATTTGTCTTGGCTTGTTCTTTAGGTACTTCAATAGACCAAGGAATTGCGTATGTACTGATGCTTGTGGCGCTGGTGCTCACGTACCTCATCCACCCTTTTGATGCGTCTTCCCTTTAGTTCTGAATTATTTGTACTGCTTTGTTAAAGAATTTGAACATAGTAGGAGCTGAGGTTCAACTTATTTCGTGGTTCAGGACATCATAATTTATTATGAGTGGTGCTTAATGTTTGCTAGTGCAGGAGATTGTGTTTTTCTGTTCTACTATTTTTATTATTATTATTAAAAATCTGGTAATTTATTATTCCTAGAATCAACGTTAATTCCTTGTTAAAATTTTAATTCAAAAAGTTATCTTATTCTGTACGTCAGAATCTCTTTTTCTAGACAAGGACGGAGGACAGTAAGATTTAACGCTTTAATATTATTCAGTAACTTTATATAAAACATGGCAAAATAAAGTACGCAAATTTAATTATATTTTCAGTCTATTAATATTTTTTCGTGTTGTCCCTCATTAAACTTTTATTTTTTTTAGTTTTGCTGTAAAATAATTATGCTCAACTAAGTTCTATCATGTATATCACCTCTTCATCATGTAAGTTAAAATTTTTTGTCTGAATTCAAAACTTGTTATATTTATAGAAATAAGAAATTAATAATATATTTAAACCAAGTATACATTAAATCTTGTTTAAGTCAGGTAACACTATTGGGTCACCTATCAATTGATTCATTAAAATATGTTATGAATGTAATAGGCCAGGTAAATAACTAATATTTTTCTCAGTATTAACAAATCTTCAGTAAAACCATGATCCATCACCAAATAAATTGGGATCATTCTTTGAAATTGAGTTTCATTCATACACTCATACACAAACAGACCCTTAATCTTATAATTTTCCTGTATTTATTAGTACATAATTAGTACCTTCAAAAGAGTCTCACCATTTATGTGATACTAAACAAGACTATCTTTTGAGAATTGATAATAAAAATGTCCAATTCATGACTTTTATAATCACCGTACACCCCCGATAAAATGCTTAATATTGTAAAAGAGAAAAAAGGAGCAAAAGATATTCAAAATTGCATCTACCTTTTTATCCGTTCTTTCATCCCAGAACTAGAGGATATTCTTGGACTTAATGCTTGGACCCCACAACAATTTTCTTGTATTTCATTCTTAAGAACATGGATCATCCATAATATTCACAAAGAGTTCGTAGCCTATATAATTTAATGAATTGGGTTTATAATAAATAATAAAATACAAGAATTGTGTAAATTCGTATTAAAAAAAAACTATTTTCTCTGCGCAAGCCTATTATCTTGCTGGTGAGGGCCGACTCTGTCTCAATTCGTTTGGTGGCACTTATTAACTTTTCTCATAATGTTTCAAATGCAATGAAGAAAAATGGACAACACGTATCCAAATGGACAATTATTGGATTGTTACTAATTAGTAGGTGCCCACAGCAGAGTGTTTTGTTGCTTCTTTGAGCTCTGATTTCTTGCGACGTTAAGAACACGGTTCTTTTAGGGCCGAGACATGTGGCATTGA
Source organism: Abrus precatorius (assembly GCF_003935025.1). Lineage (NCBI taxonomy): Eukaryota > Viridiplantae > Streptophyta > Magnoliopsida > Fabales > Fabaceae > Abrus > Abrus precatorius. The sequence continues at coordinate 7,248,319 of NW_020874373.1, read as the reverse complement.
TGAAATTCATCACTAATCTATCTTTACAAGTGGAATTAAAAAGCCTCCAGATAACAGGGCTGGATGTTAAATTCAAGTATCTTTTATGATGAAGTTGGATGCCTGCGATGTAAAGCATACTTGACAACTTCATAAAAGGAGACAACTATCCCAACTGATGGACCTGCACGCCCTACACGGGGACCAACACCTGTAAATAGTCCTCTTAATCCTCCATCCCTGTCCCAAGAAAAGAGTAGATCCCAAGGTCAATCCATAACTTACATCGTAAATAACCCTCTGAACTCCAGAAATAACATGATCTACAGAGAAGGAAATCAAATGATATCAGATCAATAATCAGCTTAGGAACAAGCACATACCTCCAAATCTCAATTAATGTTGTTCTTGTTGTCATTTTTAATGCTCTTTCGGGATCCTTCTGCAAAAATGCAAAGGAAACCATTACGTTAGAGAAAATGAACTCATCAAACTATGTAAGTTTTACGGGTGCGCAAATTAATTCAATGCTTATATTCCCTATGAAATTTAAAAATTAACTGACGAGGAAAAATCACACCAAAACATTGGGAAAATATTCATGCTAAAAACATTGTCTACTTGTCATTCTTTAAAGATTAAGCTTTCTGGAAAACCATGTATCAATGGCCAATTATATGCGCCTCTACATATTTATCTGCATTATGAGCCAAACCTATGGGCTACAACAGTTTAGCAATTGTTAAATATTCTAACTGGATTGCACTTGTATAGTTGCATACAAAATTCATTGAATTTGAAGCCCGGTGTCAATGTTAATGGATAACAATATAAACATGAACAATTGAAAATATGCACACAGAACCTACCCTCCCCCCTCTTGACCTCCACCCCCCAAAAGAGGGAAAAGTCTGTACTTTTTCTTACATACAACACATCTATTTGAGAACTGTTTCGATTTCTGAGGCTTAGCTCATTAGTTTAAGGGCCAGACAGAATCACGCTGGAAGTTTGATTTCAGACAGCAGCTTGCATAGTATTTTTAAATGACAAATTTCACCTTCTACAAGAACCTAGGTTGATTACTTTTCCTGAGGATGCAGTGTCCAAATTTCTGCCTTTTCTTGGCAGGGGTACGGTGATTGAAGTGCATAGAAAGTTAACCACCAAGAGTAAGGTTTTGAGAAACAACCTCTATTTGTCGTCGAGTTTTTGCCACATCCAGTGGACATGTGGCAGCAGATGCTAAAGTTCCTGCAACAAAACCAGCAGAAAAATTTGCCCCCAGAACAGTAGCTGCGCTTGCTCCATCACCCACCATGCCAAGAATGCTTTTCCTAACCTGAGAAGAGCAACTCCAGAGTCAATACATAATACCCCAAACAAAAAGATAAAATAAAATCTTATTCATTTCGTTATTTAAATGTAACAAAATCTCACTGGCTCAAGGGTTGACCAGCAAATTGCAGAGAATGGAACATCCCGAGAAAGCTGTGCTCCAAGGCCAGTCCACCAGAGGCGGTATTTATGTACTGTTCAATAAAATGTAATCAGAGTAATTACTAATTGGGGCCACCAAAAGACACATATCATACAGAGCAACATAAACTGCAAACTTGGTCATTCATCAAAGAAAAGAGAAGTGATCGTAAACATACATTAACCCGGAAGCTAAACTGAGAAAGGTAAATTAAAGAAAGATGAAAAGAGTACACTTACAGCTTTGAAGAATACTGGTGCCCTTGACTGGGTGGATGACTCCAAGCAATGTCTTCCACACCCCTGGAGGCTTGCCACTTTGGGTTTCTCTAAATGCCTAAAACACGAGAAAACATGTAAGAAAAATGGCAATTCAACCCAAAAAAGAAATAGCAACTGAGCAAACAAGTTTCTTTAGAGAAGCAGTTATAAGGTAACCATGGCAAATTATGCAATGCATCCAAAACTTAGCCCACAATTTTTACCTGCATGCGAGTCCTTGCAAGTTCTACAGGATAACAAGAAATGCAAGCCAAGGAACGTGCAGTTGATCCCGCAACTAATGGAACGTAAGGTGTTAAATTTGGAGCATTCCGAGTTGTAAACTCCTCCATCATGTTGCGGAAAATATCATAACAAGGCATGTAGATTCCAACCTATTTGTCAGCAAAAACACAGGACCATAAGTACATAACTATATCTGAGAGAATGACCAGTATAACCTCTAAATTAAACCATAAAGCATGAAATAAAAATTTCCAGACTGGAAAAAGAGCTTACGGTTGGCACAGCCAATGCTAAACTTGCATTAGTGCCTCTCCACAATCTTACAAAGCCTTCCTGCAAAATTCACTCCTGTGAACCCTCTTATAGTAAGTTATTAGGGTGTGAAGGGGAAAAAACAATTAAATGGCTACAAAAGCACATCTACCAGATGAATGCTTCAAAAATTACCACCTACCACATTTGTGAAACATGACTTAATGCAAAGTATTACTGTATGAGAAAAGAATCCACTAGACTGAACGACTCACATACAGAACTTTCGTTATCTTCACATCACTTGAGAGAGAACAAAAAACAACTGTGTAAAAGCTTGTTAACGTATTTTAAAACACTAACCTGACGTATAACTTTGTAGAGGACATCTAGCGCCCCTTTATAGCGGTTACATTCCGAAGGACATGGCGGTGCTGGGTCAGACCCAGAAACTGCATGCAAACCAGGACATCGTAGCATCTGAAAACAAATAAACAAAGAACAAACCTCGTAATGCAAAGCTAATTTCAGTTATAGTGAATAAAAACACTGAAGGAGCATTACCGTGTTTGTTTGAATCGAACAAATACCATGGTAGGGAACACCGGCAGCCTGTGCTTGAAGTCTTGTCTGAAAGCAGAGTAACCCGTGACGTGGCGATGACAATTCATTCACAAACGTAAATTCACCAACAAAAACAACGGATAGAAGTCTACCTTGGCGACATCGAGGGGATTAACGATGATGGCAGAGAGAACAGCGGCGCCGGCGGCGGAAAAAGCCCGTTCTCCAATACTCAATTGCGTATCGGAATTGGATTGTGTTGGTGACATTGGAGAAACGTTTCCTTCGGAATCAACATTCGTAGCGGCGGAACAATTGTTTAGGTTTACGTTTCGGAGGGAAAGGGATTCGTGGCGTGGAATTGAGGGCGCCAAACAATTCGCATGTGTTCTCAGCCTGAGCTCTGAGGTGTATAGTTTGGACTTGGACTCAACCCCATTCCCATCAGAATATTAATATCCATACCCACCCAAACAAGTTCATTTTTTTAATCCTGGATAGGATATTCGAGAAAGCATCGAATCACGTTAGTAATTAAGATATTCTTTTTCCGTAATGTTTTTATGTTTCGTACCAATTTGATATCTCTTTTGTAATTATAAACATATTATGATTAGTCTTTTTTATGCATATTAAGCAGTTAAATATTGCGAAATAAAATTTTTCTTACACATTTACGTGGTTTTCACCATTTAATTACATTTGTTACACACTTGTATTCTAAATATTGTCACCTATATATCCTTAACACACATAATATGTGAATCAAGCATTGTAACTTCAGGTAAAAAATGGTATGTATTAAAAGATACAGACAACGTGTGCTAAAAACTAAATAATAAATATACTATTATTGATATTTAAATTAGGAAAAAAATATAATTATAAATCTTAGAGTAAATGTTCAATTTCATTTTTTAAAAATAATAAACCTAATTTAATTCTTAAAGAAAAAAAAAAAGACAATAATTAGTCTCTCAGAATTACAAACATGAAACACTTTATAATCCTTTCATCTATTTGAGTTATTATTTCATGAGTTTCCTATAAACTAAATTGGTGGATGACTCACTTTTCTTAGGAAGTAATTATATACTAAAAACAGAAGAAAAATTACTAAAGAATTAAATTATCTTGTATTTATAATATCAAAGAATTTAAGTATCCGACTTGTTTTTTTTCAGGACCATATTAAGATTCAGTAGTGGTTTTAAAGAAACAAAATAAATATTTATTCTAAATTCTCTCTTTCTCTTATGCACCTCTCCCAATCCCTTCCCCATCTCACTCCATAAAAAAATTTCATACTCTGTTAAAAATTATTTTTATGATTAATCTTCTATTATTTAAATAAATTCATTATTTAAATGATATTTTAATGGATGTGGAAATCAATTTTATAATTAGTAAATATTGAATATCACGTAGTTATATTAAATATGTGATATACGCAAATGCAGTCTCCTTGTGAAAAATTGAGTTAAACTAATGAGACTCTTCATAAAGAAATATATTTCTTATCTATCTTTTCTATAAATTAATGTTAGGAATCATACGATTATTAACTGTTGCATAATTATTTAATTATCAAGAAATATGCTTCTTATTTTTTCTAATTTAATATTAATTTAACTGTTTTTCAAATTCATACAACCACGATATATTATGTTGTTGTTCTATGAATATGATACATTTTATAGATTTCCAGCGTTGTTGACAGACACAATAGCTATTTTTTATGTAAGCACTGTTTAATCCTTTCGAAAAGCTATTAACTTGTTAGGCACCGGGCCGAATATTGTAAACCATCATAAAAAGAATAATAATCTGTTGACATCCATTAAAATTTTATCAATAACTAAAATTAAAATTAGTGATTTTATAAAGATTGAAAATGTATTTAATCTAAAATTTAATAGTTTAATTTTTTAACGTTTATCGTCTCCAAAATACAAATTAACGTTTAGCGAAAGAAAGAAAGAATAGAAACGAACGTAAGAAGGTTTGTCGTTTGTATCTGAAATTGAACGTTTCGTGGTCGAGATTTGATTGAGTGGGGCAGGGGAGCAAAGCCTGCGTTGCACAGAAAACGCGATGCGAAACAACGCTGGAAGTTGTCGTACACAGGTGAGGTAGACTGCATTCTGCATCCCTCTGTTGTCATTGGAACACAGTCAAAGTGAGACCCTCTTCATTAATCAGGTGTCGTTTATACCCTTTGGTTGCACGACACTGAAATGAGTCTCGTTTTCAATCTTTCACACAGAAAGTTCGATCAGTTCTATGGACCTTTCATTCATTGCTCTGCTTTCATTCTTCCACCCTTTATGAAACGGTCCCCTCCCCCCTTCTTGTAAGTATGTCTTGTCTAATTGTCTAAGATTAGCTTATAGGTTTAAATAAGTTATTTATTATTAAAAAGTTATATTTTTTATTTAATTTTTACGTAGTTTTGTTTCATTCCATGCTTTTCTATAAACATGCTGCCGCACATTCCTGAATTGCTCCTCGTGTAAAGGTTTAATCTAATAATCACAAGCCTCGTGATTAATAAATTTCATGACAACACTTGTAACAGCATCAAGAGACATCACTGCACGCAGATTACACATGATAAGTAAAACAAGTTCAAAACTTGTATTAGAATTTCTAGGACTTGTTTAGTTACATTCAAATAACAGGCACATTTATTTCGTGCCTAACATTTATTTCAGAGCATGAAACATAAATACAATCTTAAAAAAAAAAAAAAATTATATCATTCTGTAACAAATAGTTGACAATTAAAGATGCTATAACCGAACCCCATAACGATATATAATACATATTTGGGCTTTTTTATTCAAATATTATAAAATTAAAAATAAATTCTTAATTTATTATTTTTTTAAACTATTTTGCAGTGTATTAGTCTGTGTCGCAATAGTTTTGCCAAAATAGTTGACAAAATATTAAAATTTTTAAAATAAATTTCACTATAAAAAATGTAAAATTATCAGATTTTGACATGTGTCAATATTAACGTAATTTCACAATATGATTAATGAAATTAAATATTAGATTCATTATACATAGCGCAAAACTACAGGGTCACAATCTGAGTGAATTTTGTTATAAAAATTGCATAACTTGTAGGAATCTAAGCATAATTTTGGCCTGTTATATAAATTTACTTTCATTAATTTTAATAACATAATCAAACAAAATCTAATTTAGATTTATGTATAAATCATTACCATATTTAAAATAAAAATTAAATTACTAATATGATATTGTAAAATATTTTTTTATACATACAAATTTAAATTACTTCTTAATTAAATAAATTTAAATCACTAATATAATTAAAATTTTTATCATTAAATATCAATTATGATTACATTGAAATTAAAAAATAAATTACTAACATAATATAAGAAAATATTTTTTATATTTACATACAAATTACTATTAATTCTTCATTAAAAAATCTAAAATACTAACATAATTACAATAAAGAATTTTGTTGATTTTTTTTATTTAAAGAATATTTGTAATGTATATTTTTTTTGGGCCAGAGAAAATAAATTTTAATTTTTAAAAAGGGTTTAATAAAATTCTTTATTGTAATTACGTTAATAATTTATACTTCTTTTTAACAAAGAATTAATAGTTATTTGTATATAAATATAAAAAAGATTTTCTTATATTATGTTAGTAATTTATTTATTTTTAATTTCAATGTAATCATAATTGGTATGTAATGATAAAAATTTTAATTATATTAGTGATTTAAATTTATTTAATTAAGATATAATTTGAATTTGTATAAAAATAAGAAAAATTCTAGTATTATGTTAGTAATTTTATTTTTATTTTAAATATAGTAATAATTTGTATATAAATTTAAATTAGATTTTATTTAATTATGTTATTAAAATTAATAAAATTATATTCACACAATAGGTTAAAATTGTACCACATATCAGATCCTGCAAGCTGTATAATTTTTATGATAAAATTTACTCATATTGTAACATGTGTCACCATATGAGAAATTTGCAATATGTATAGCGAAAATAGCATTTAATTTCGCCAATCATATTATGAAATTATGTTGATAATGACATATATCACAATCGGGTTATTTTGCATTTCTGGTGACAAAATTTATTTTTTTAAAAAATAAAAATTTAACATTTTCATTAACTATTTTAGTAAAACTATTGTCCCATGAAATGATACATTCCAAATAGGGAAATAGTTTCAAAAAAATAATAAATTAAGAAATTAATTTTAATTTTGCAATAAATAAAAAAGCCACATATTTGTCTAATGAATTGAAGAACAATATTATCATGGTCAACGCCAAGGACCCTGAGACCTGGGAATTCAATTGACAGGAACCACCATGTATTTAGTGGGAAATTTGGCTATTGCTTAACAGTCTGTGACCTTTGGAATGAATGTAATCAAGAAAGCATTTGAAACAAATAGAATTGTTTGTTTGTTGTGTATTGGTAGTTAGAATTAGTATTTCTATTTCAATTTCAAAGATACCCCTGTCTTGTCTACCTTAAATAAAAATTTAACATATTGTACAAACCATATAGCAGAAACTAACAAGTTTCATGAGTTGCAAGAATAATTTAAATTTTAAATGAATTATCTAATTTACATAGTTTGAATAAAGTAATAGATTTAAAACATCATCAAATCAATAAGTAAATAGAATAACGTTCATTATTCCTGAGAGCAATAAATCATTAATTTCTTGAAAAAATTAACAAAAATATCAAATCCCTTCTTTATAATATAAAATGGTCAATATTAATGCAATTTCATTTGTATTACATCATTTTATAAATAAAAATATTTATAAATAATAATGAAATTAAAAAATTAATTATCCTATTTTTTAAAAAGATAAATAAAATTAAATATAAAAATTTATAATTATTTAGAATGTATAATTATTAAACTTTAAGTTTTGATCCAATAATTAATTGTATTCTTATCATTTATTTTATATTTATTAGCTAATTTAACAATAAATTTTCCGAACATTTAAATTTAATCAACTAGTTTGTTGATTTTCAGTTGGCTTCTATTTTACAGCTACACTATTCACTGATTTTATTAAACACGTAGGTTGTATCAATAATAATTAGAGAAAAAAGGGTTTGAAAATTTAATTAAGGAGGAGTAATCTAATAAAATTCATGATTGAATTAATTTAGAAATTGAGGTATTTAATACCATCAACGCTTTGAAAAGCATTTTATTTCACTACTTTTAATATTATTTATTTCTAATATTATTACTTCAATTTAATTTAAAATATTGATATCATTTTAAATTGAAAATATTTTCTTTTTTAAATAAAACTGATTTTTTAGATGATTTTAATATCAATGAATCCTGATTTTAAATTTAGATTTTAAATTTAACACGTCAATAAAAATAAAAATAATGTATCTTGATTCAAATAATTTTTTATAATTTATTTAATTTTAAATACATTTTTAAATTACATAATCTAAAAAATATATACTTAGCTTTGTAAAGGATCGTTAATCTCCAAAAATGTTTTTGTTTGAGAATACTTCTATAAACAATACTCTCATTTAAAAATACTATTTCTATACAGGAAAAATTACTAATTATTTTTATTTTAATTTTCCTGTTTAGTTTTTTTTTTTTAACTCAAAACTCGAATTTCAAACTCGACCACCCGTTTTTTGTTTTTTCATCTTTACTTTCATTTGTATTAGATTTTATTTTTAAAAAACAGAAAACTATTTCTAAAATAGAAATCAAATATACTCAGATCTAAAATAGAAATCAGAACTATTTATTTAAAAAAATTAAATGAATTATCTCATGGAATACATATAGTTATATTAGAAAAACACATTTTTATTGAATAAAAATTCACCTCAATTGGTTGTAAAACGCACTAATTAAATTTGATTAAAAAATTAATTTAGTAAACTGATTAGTTTACCATATTATAGTTTTGTACGTAAACATAAATATTTAATTATGTTTGCTCGTGGAATTAGTGTTAGTGAGTCCATTACTATCTTGTCTAGCAACCTTTACTACCTATTTCTTCTGGGCACATCACTGTTCGTGAAATCTTAATATTTTCATAAAACACTTGTTAGGTAGAAAATTATAAAATCCCAAAATTGTAGAGACAAAGGTCTGTCTTTCTAGAATTTATTGGAATCCTAGGAAGAAAATTTGGGTGCATTTAGACAAATGATTGAATATAATATTTATTAAATAAAATTTTACTAATGAAATATATATTCAGTATGTTTAAATAAAATTTATAATTATTAATTTTTGCACATGTTCCTTTATGTTATACTTTTAACAATACTAACATAGCTTTTTGAGTTTTCTTTAAAAAGATTACATAATAATTATGGAGCATGAAATCATGATCAAGGTATTCTGAGTTTAATTTCCATCTTGGAAAACAAGTTGACAAGAGAAAGGGTTGGAAGTTCACTCCATGTAAAGGAAAGGGTTGTGGAGCAATTCTATTGTAAATTATAAATTTATGGGTACAGTAAAAGGTGTTCAGAAAAGGACCAATGACAGCCTTGCATTGCATGAGTATCAACCTTTGTGGACAGGAGCATGCAACTTGCTCTGCCCACATTTAAATCAAATTCCTTCACATACACACAAGCATCAAGACAAACAAAAAAGTCTGTCCCACCCTTAACCCATTTGCTTGTAAAATGTTGACCAAACCTATAACCAGAGTCCATTGAAGAAGCATGCTGGGATTTTACCATAAAAGCATTCTCTAGGACCCTCCCCTTAGCCCACCCTTCCCAAGAGGCCAAGATGTTTATTTGTTTCAAGATATCAAGAAATTTTAGAGCCTTGGACAGAGAGCAAACACCACTCAATAGTCAAGGCAGTAGTATAGTCTGTTATGTTCCAGTGTTTCTACTCCCTAATGAAGGATGGGTCAATGTCTGTGGGTCCAAGTGATTCATCCTTAGTACCCAAAATCTTTGTGTGCCAAGTTGGTTTGATTCATTATAGACCTTTTGTGTCTAGGTGGTTCCCTACTACATTCCATACTCAGTCTTTTGAAAAGATCATGGGAATTCTCTATCTGGACCTCATGCCGTGACATATATGATATTTCTTTTATGGTAAAAGATGTATATGATTTTCTTTTATGACCTATAAAATATATTATTTGACAAAAGGTCAAATAATAAATCACTTGCCTTATATAATCCATGCATTTTCCATTTGAGGCGTAGGGCAATATTTTTCTTTTCTCTTTACAAAAGAGAGGTCTTACCTCAAAAAGCATGACTAACCAAGATGTTGTATGTGCATGGGGTCATGCGACCATTGAACACGACACAGCTTAGTGCATGATTGGCAGCTTTTTAGCCCGCGCCTAAAGCATGTCATTGGCCTTAAAAATATAAAATATACTCATACAATACACAAACAATTCATTCAAATAAGAGAGAAATGTGAAACAAAATATATTAAGTTATTTATATTGTTGTATGTTATATGAATATTGTATCTCAAAAGTTAATGTCAAGAAGAGAGCCAAAACTGAAAATCACAATCTCCAAAATTCACTAACATTACCATAATCTGTTACAAAACAAAAATGGAAGCACAAACACACACATACTCTCTCCAGTCTTTACACACTTCAGGTAGTTTAATTTGGCGTCTCATTGCAGGGGTAGGGGATCTTAGAAGTAATTATCTATGTCCCAATTGCACGATTCAAAATCCCCATTGAGATGACAAGAAACATCACTGAAATTGTCATTTAAAAAAAAATGAGTTACACTAGTTTCATTAAGAGATACCGGAGGATCATGAGTTTCAAAATTCAAATAACAATCAGTGGACACTGAATCTAAAAACAAAAAACCATCTTGCGAACTTGGGTCTTCTTTGATCACACCCTTTGTTTCAAAAACCTCCAACACAGGTTCAACAAACTTGAACCCAAACACAGACTTGGGTGAAGGCAAATGAGACTGATCTTTACCTGAATCATTCTCACAACTCACACTTTCAACCTCACTCTTCACCTTAGTACCTTTAAATTCTCTAGAGACATAATCATCAAAAGCAACATTTGTGTCAATGTCCATATCAAAACCTTGTGTTGGGAGAACATATTCATTCCCCGGAGGCTTGATGAAATTGGTAAGAGCATTGGAGCCTCTAAAGTTAATAGCTGCTTTATCATAAACCATTGCAGCCTCTTCAGCAGTGTCATAGGTTCCAAGCCACACCCTTGTCCTCTTCACAGGATCTCTGATTTCTGCAGCCCATCTTCCCCATGGCCTTCGACGAACACCTCTAAGCTTCTTCTTTCCAATACTCTTTTCTTCGGTTCTTCTCTTAAAATGCTCTTCCACTGATACATTACTATTACCTATTCTGATCTCATTCACAATCTTCTTCATTCTGGGTTTGTGAACCAACCCATGATGTTCATCTTCATCGTCTGTGGCGTAAGGATCCATCACTGAAATCCGAACTACCTTTGGTGTTGGTGGGGTGTTGAAAGGGGCAAGCTTGTGAGTGAAAACTTTATGCTCAATGAAGCTGGGTTCCATGGACCACAAAGAGAAGCATGGGAAGGAGAAGAACATATACAAGTAGGAGTGTGTAGAACTGTCACCGTGGACAACTGTTTTTATGGTACTCGCTCACTTCTGTGCTCTGAATTTTCGTAATTAGTTATCGATTACTGATTACGATTAGATTTTTATTTTATTTTCTTCAAAACTTTCTATAGTTATTTTAGCAATTTTTATTTTTAGAAAGCACCATTTAAGGAACTTTTTTTTTATTGGTCAATTCAAGGATGTTAATTAGTAACAAATATTGAGTTTGGAATAGCGTGAGAAGAATCTTTATCTGTTTTGTTGCTACTTTTTTTTTTTTAAAAAAAAGTTGAATTTGGATTTGTTTTTTGATTATATTTTACAGTTTATAATTAATTATATCAAAATCTTCTTTAATTTTAGAAAATGAAGGATAAGATTTGATGATACAAAACGTTATAATACAGGTTTTAATAAATCTTATATAATATTCTACAACATTTGTGTGACACTATATATGATTTTCTATTTTAAAAGAATATTATATTATATTTTGTACAGTAATATCTTATATAAGATGATACACTATATAATATTATTTGATAGGATAAAACATCTGTTAAAAATTCTATTACTTATTGACGTTGAATAAAAAAGGCCTTCCTTAAAAGTATACTAATTATCCTTTTAAAGAAAAATCATAAACAAAATTCACGATCATCTACCTCCATATATAACTTATAAATACTAATTATTAAATAAAATCATTATTTAGAATATTATCAAATAAATTTTCATAGGAATTAGTTGATTTTTTAAAATGCTAAATTATGTTATAATTATATATATATATATATTATTTTATATTGATTTAAATTTTTAAATAATAATTATTTATTATTTTGATTTTTTAATAGAATAAAATACTTAATATTAATAATTACAGTATTTATTTTTTTTAAATTATAAACTTTATTAAATTTAAAATAATCATACAACATAATAATAATAATAATTTGTTTAAAATTTTATTTTAATTTAATACTACTAATGTAGTAGACAGAAAAATTATTAGTTGCGTGTACATTCAATAATAATAAAAAAAAAATTGATGTACTTATATAAATTAACAAATCTTAGTAAAACTCTAGATCCAATAACTGGAGACAAATTTATTTTAAAATTTAAAATTATTTATATAAGTGTGCATTTTATTAAAATGATCTTTTTTTTTATGCATTACCATATTATTTTGTAATGCGCATGTGCGTACATAGATAAGTGAGTATTATAAAATTTGATTACATTCTTATAGTTGTTTAGTTTTAATAAAATTTGACACAAATAATCAAGGTAATATATAATTATATTAATCAATAAAAAATATATTTTATGTTAATTTACAGTAAAAGAATATTAGATTTGTGTAGTTTGATCTTCTACATATATATAATTTAATTGAGTTCTCAACTTTTATTTTTTATTTATTAAAAATGTTAATTATAAAAAAAGTATACTTAAGTTTATAATAAAATCATTTTATGTTAGGAGATTTAAAATATTAATTTCTCAAAATAGAATAATATATTTAGGTTTGCAATTAAAAGTTTTTCTTTTTTCTTTTTTGCTAAGATTAAAAGTTTTTCTTTCATAAAGTTATTCATCAAAACTTAATTAAGCCTAATGTTATTTTAGGCTTGATTAAATTATCCATCATTGTGATTATTATTATTTGATGGGTAAGAGAGGATCGATGGATAAGATGCAATACTTGCACTAAACAACTAATAAACTTGCAATGTCTTGTATTAAATTATTCTATCATATCTAATAGTGTGCCATACAAGTTTTTTTTTTTTTAAAGTAAATTAGGTAAACATCTTAATTCATAAAAAATAGTTACATTGATTTAGTTTTAAAAATACATGAAATGTAGTAACATTATATTAGTCCTTTGGTCGAGAAAAAAAAATTATTTTCTTTGTAGAACATACTCGCTTAGTAATTATCCCTCTTAGTTTGACAAACTTTTCTTATTTTCATTCAAAATAAAATTAAAAGGTAACCATACACACCAAGTGTCATAATTTTAATGAAAAGAATATATATTCCTAACACACCAAAATCAAAAATAAAAAAATTTCTTTATTCATTCTTGATTTGTTTTTTATCTACCGTCATTCTTATTAAAATACAGTTAAATAGAAAACACAGATGTCTTAAATAAAGCTAAAATCAACACTAACCTTTGTTATTAAAATTGATCTATGTTTTTTTCTAAATGAGAAAGCCTTAAACCAATCTCCAAATTTCCTATAATTTACAAGTCAAACAAAAAAAAGGAGCAAACCTCACTCTCCTAGACGCCGAATGATGAGTAATTCATTTATGTGTAAAGAAAAGGTTCACAAAAAATATAAAAATGCACAACTAAATGATAACATTATGCTGGCATATATTGTTGAAACTTGTTGTGCACGAAAATAAATGCACAATATTTTTGTAGTGTTCAATCTTGTAGGATAATTTTCGGGTTACATTATCTCTCAATATATGGATGAGAGAAATGTTTATAATAATTTTTTAAAATACATATTTTTTATTTATTAAAATTCATGAAAACATATAGATCACATTCTTAATTTTAATATTTTTTTAAAAAAATATTAACTGATAGTTAATGATATCTTTTTGAAATATATAATTCTATTATCATTCTTGATACTATCAAAGGTTGAAAAAAATAAACAAATATAAATAAAAATTTTAGATCGAGTATAAAAAATTTTAAATTTATAATAGTGTGATATTTTTTTTTTCAAAAAAACATAATGCATAAATATATTGAAATGGACACTTATAGTTATTTTTACTCCCTCCTACTATAAATGATTGCATAATATTTCAAGAATTTAGTATGGTTCACATATTTTATGTTATTACTTCCTCGCACATTTCAATTAGTAACTAAGACTACCCTTTTGCTGGGTTGACATTGCAGTAGCACAGTGGGAGAATAAGTTAGTCCACCAACAAATGACGAATAAAAATAACCACAGAATTATGAAAACTCAGAATCAGCATAGAATTATAAATAAGTGGGAACACTGAACAACATCATCAGCTACAGATGTTTCCCAGCACTCACAGTAGAATATTCATACAAACAAACTAAAAACCCCTATTGTTTCATTTCACTGATAGAAACCTATCCTCAATATGTCAAGGGCAGGAATGAAAAGATAGATTATACATTAATGTGACTCTTTTAGCAAATGGAAGGAACAGGTTCTTTCCTATAATATAATGCTTTATTTCAACATGGCAACATGCTAGCCCATTGCATACTTCTGAGTCCAGCTCCGAGCAGTTGTCTCATACTTGGACCTGTCTGTCTTGTACATATGAGCAATTTCAGGCACCAAGGGATCATCTGGGTTCGGATCCGTCAATAGGGAACAAATGGAGAGCAACACCTGAAAAAGGAAACAGAAAACCTTCCCACCCACTTAAAAAACAGCAAATAATCCAAGAGAAACAGTAACCATATTACAAGCTTAGGATCTTTAAGGCGCAACACATGGGTGCAACGTATGGATATCACATTTGCATCAGTAAATACCTCTTAAAAATATTGATTTGAGTTCATTGTCGAAGCAAAAATGAAAAGCAAACCTTAGAAGGAAACAGAGAGCTATCTTAAGGTTCTATTTGACAGAGCTTAAGGATGGCTTATAGAAAGTGCTTACGATTTTCATAAGTTTTTTCCAACTTATTTTAATAAATTTTATAATTAAATTTATGGCGTAAGTCATCATTTAAAAATAACTTTGTATATATATAGTAGTAAGAAGACCCAAGATATTTCATAGCACACCTATCCATCAATATTCTGCTTTATGAAAGGCAGCAGCATCCTCATATAGACCATAAGTTTGTCACCTTGTATTAATGATGCTAAAAACTTAATGTTTGGAATTGACTATTTGTTATTTTTTTTATTATTTGCCTTCATAGAAATATTGCACTATGCTCATAAGCATTGTTGATGTATTGCAAAATTTTCTTTCCAACACAAGTGGTGCCCAATAAAGGTTTGTTGCAAAAGGTTTAGTACAGTATCATAACCTTAGATATAGTCAAAGCAGGGCTCCACTGCTCCTTTAAGATATCGAGACAAATACTACCATTGCTGTTGATATTCGGGTGAAAAACTTTAGTCCTAAATGCGACCTGCAAGGAGAAAGGTAGATAAGCAGAAAAAGAAAGGTTAAAATTTTGAACAAATGGTTCCTTGAGGACCTAGAAAGATAAGGCTTGTTTATTGTTGTCGATGCCTTAAGGTGAATTGGGAGTCACGTAACACAAGTCAGTTGTTAGAAAAACTCTTCATTTTCTGGAACAAAAGACGTTAACAACTACCTACTGAATAAATGATTCAGATCTGAATTCTCAAATGTCAAATAGAAAGTTCTCATTCAAATTAGTTAGGTTTTGACGAGAAGACTTCTTTTATTCTGTATATGTTTTTATAATAGGTGCAAACTTCTAGTGATCTTTTAAATAGTTTGTAGGTAAAGTTCAAGCAAGGATACCAACCCTCAGCGACAGTGGCCACTGTAAATTCATTTGCATACACCACTACTCATGGTGAACTTGGATAAGTAAAGTAGGAAGTTTATGATTGTTGATGGAAAAATCAATGGTTAAGATTTATATAATATCGAAGAACATGGATAACAAATGATGAACACACAAGAATAACCCTCTTCATTATCTCACCAGCAGTTACTAATTACACTTTACGCTTTACTCTCTGTTATAGAGTCTACCCCAAAATATTTAAAGGATCCAGATCTCACTGGTGATCAATGAGTCTTCCCAATCAAACAAACAAGAATAGGCTCTTCCAACATCTCTTTCCCCAAGAGCTGTGGCTGCTTTAAAACCAAAAATTTGGTCTTGAAGTTAACATTACTCACTATTCCAACTCCTTGGTCCCCTCACTACGCAAATACCAAAACAATAAGCAAAAATCCAGTATTCTTCAAGAATAAGTAACAAAGGCAGAATTGTTGAAATTGAATTGAGAAGGGCAAAGCCAATACCTTGGGTGGCTTGAATGGATAATCAGGAGGAAAATGAATGGTGACTAGGAAAACACCCCCAGCATAAGGGCTATCAGGGGGGCCCATTATAGTTGCTTGCCAATGAAACATATCTTCTGCTACAGGACCTGCGAAGTTCATAAACACAAGAAAATAACAAACTTAACATCCGATTACAAATTACAAAATCAGAAAAATATTGTATAACATGCAAAAAACCAAATCATAAAACTTTAAATAAAATTTTCAAATATGTACTGGATCACAATTTACACCTGCTTGTTTCATAAATACATTCTTACAACTCAGAAATTTAATAAACATTATAGAAAGATAATATCAGCCAAATATAATCTTAAAGTAAGAGTTATCTTCGAAGGCATGCATTTAATCGGATTCCCCAACCAAGACAGGGATAATCACAACAATACATGATAATTGTTACAAAATAAACTAGCATCTAGCAACAGATACAACAAAATCCAGACAAACCCCTGAAACAACGAGGAGGGAAAAAATAACCCACATACATGTTGATTCCAAAACTCATAGATCGAGTAACGTAGGTAGCTGAATTAGAGTTTGGAGCAGATAAAAGGCAGAAAAGGGGGCAAAAAGAAGAGGAATTTGGTGAAGGAAAATGTACCGGCACTGCAAGAGGTTGGAGGGTCTTTCTGGAGGTCCTTGAGCTCCTTGAGGATCCGCTTGGAAGCCATGGAAGAGGAGAAGAAGATTCCCTTTGGATCTACAAGGATAAGAGAAAGTTGCAGAGAGAGATTCAACGAAATAAACGAGGATGGAAGAAAGGAACAGAATGACTATGTAAGGAAAGGAGAGGAAAGAGACATTAATGTAAATGTAAATTTCAAATCACCATCCATTTTTACCAATTTTAGGCAGAGAAAACATGGACCAATATTATTCTTCTTTCCTATTTTTTTTTCCTTATTATTAGAGTAAATTAATTAACTTTTCTTTTATTTTATATTTTTACGCAATTTTTTTCATTTAAATCTCGTAAGAAATTTCATTCATGTAATAGTTTTAAATTCAAAATCTTACATATAATTGATAAAAATACCTTTATTATAAACTTTAACTCATTTGACAAAATATTTGTATTTATTAACTATAGCACAAATTTTCTTTTATTTTATAAGTTTGTTATTATTAAATTCTTCTACAAGACTAAAAGTTATAAAATTCTTAAAGTCTTAAACAAAAAAATTACAATTATGATAAAACAATACAATAGCATTAATAATAAATATTTTATATTTTTTAAAATAATAATGATTAATTAATAATTATAAAAATTAATTAAAAACATTAATGATTAAATTAATAAATATAAATTTATATTCTATTATTTAATTCTTAAAAATATTTTAAAAAACTCACTTATCTTATTAATAATTCATGTAATTATGCTTTATTGAATAATTTACTAAAAAAAATAAAATAATATTTATTTCTTTAAAAATACAAAATTATAAAATTTATTATTTATTTTCTCATATTGTTCTAATATTGTCTTTAAAATTTTATTATTTAAGTATTCAATAATTTTAAAAAATAACTAGATAGGAAAATTTTAATTGTAATATATAAAAAAATAAAAAAGATTGTTGTTTTAAGAAATGGGAAAAAATTGTATAAGGTTTAAAAAAATCGTAAAATACTAAAATATATAAAGATTAAAGTAATTATTATTGTGATGATGGGTGCACGACCAGAACTTTAAAGTTTCGTATTAACTTGATGAGAGAGAACCTGCAATCACCACCAACAGAACTCGTTGCCTGGTTTATGAAAACACAAATATTAAGGATGATTACAAGTTTTGTCCTCTTTATCTAAAATAGAAAGTCATCAACTCCAATGAATATCATGCAAGAGAAATGCTAATTAGTTCAACAGTCAATTATCTTATTGTAAATATGGTCATTGCTTTGTATGGTGGGTTCATGCATAGCCTATTTTGCTTTTGCTTAAATTCACTGACGTGGATTTTCTTTTTCTTTCTCAAATTCGGGATCTGAATGCTTAAACTACAGCCATTTTTGACTTTGTATCATGTGGTTGAGGTTCAATATCGCTATCCCAACCAAATCTTGTTTTTCCACTAGATTTATATCCAAAAGCATAAGTCAATATTGTAGCAAGTTAAGTGTTTAATTTTCTGAAAATTGGAAGATTAAGAAAGTGAGAGAAGAACAAAACAGCTAATTTAAAGAAATACAAGTTGCAACAACGCATTGCCGTGGGTGTGTGGTGTGGAATCGTAGTTCATATATCCATTATGAGAATGGTAAAAGGGTCCAA
This sequence comes from Abrus precatorius, assembly GCF_003935025.1. Lineage (NCBI taxonomy): Eukaryota > Viridiplantae > Streptophyta > Magnoliopsida > Fabales > Fabaceae > Abrus > Abrus precatorius. The sequence goes on along the minus strand of NW_020874373.1, from coordinate 7,229,499 downwards.
TCAGCGAAAACTACTGGCAAACTATGAACTATGAAGGAAAGGAAAATATCGATGATAAACATGCACCCCTTTATATGTTTACAGGGAGTCAAATGGATTAGACCTCTAGATTAGTGTTGTGCGTGTTTGTCTTTTAATCTTTTATTATTATTTTTTAAATTTCCGTTTAGTGTTTGATTTAATTTTTTTTGTCTATTATAAATTTGTTGTTTATCTTAACTTCTTTTAATCTCATTTTACACTAATATTTAGTGTATTATTTTAAGGGTTTAGGGTTTGTTATTCATGAACATGTAAATTTAGGAACATGATATTGTTATTTTTGCTATTTTAAAAAATTATTCCTTAATATGATTTATATATGAATAAAACTTAAATCAAGTTCTTTATATTATTCATATCAAGCTCTCTGATTAAATAATAGCATGTGGACATTTATTTAAAAATTTGTAAAAAAATTTGTGGAAGTTATTTATATTGGAAAGAACATTCACCTATCATGATTTCGATGGAGAACTTTAAATTAAAGATATATAAAACTTGATCTAAGTTTCGTCCATTTTTATTCCTAAAAAAGTTAGATTTAAAAAATTTAATTATTGTTTGATTTCAGAAAACATTTTTTATTTCATTTTTAATCACATTTTTATCATATTTTAATTAGTTTTCTTTCTTTTAAAGATTCATATAGAAAATGGTAAAAATATTTTTTGTTTAGAAACAAGGAAAATTATTTTCTAACTCAACTATAACTTCAGTTTTGTCTCTTTTCTTGTAATTATATTGAATTTTAATTTTTGTAAAAGAATATTATATAACATAATCACGTGTGGGTTAAGCTTAGAGTATTTCTAACATGTTTGAATTAATAGTAACAATGAAATCGTGCTTATGTGAGTTAATTTAATCCAAGTGTTATGAATCTATACGAATAGAATTATTTTTGCCCGTTTTGAAGCTGTATCTCGAAGGTGAAAGGAAATCGTTTACTTAATCTAGCTTTCTGGTTTGCTTAAAGGCAAATGATACATACATTATAGAATTAGAGATTTACAAAAGCTATTTCTTCAAGGCTAATCTCAAACAATTGACATAATTAATATTCGAATACATGAAATTTGTCTATTATACACCACATGCTTATAGAGTGCAATGCTTCTGATCCATGACAAGGAAAACCAAAACCTCATTGTTACTTTACAAAGAATCAAATAGAGACAATGTAGCAGACCTAACATCTTTCTCTTCCTAACCACTGGCCATTTCTTTCATAAGGTAGCCTTGGCCCTTAAGTTCTCTTTCCACCATAGTTTGCCAATGAGAATGATATGTTACACCTTAAAAAGTTACCACAACTTATTCAATTTTCCCCTTGATGTCTGATTTATGTATTTTTGAAAATCACATCGTAGTCAAATAATAAGGGAAAAGAAGAAACAACTGAGTTCCTTGACTAATCCAAGGGTGCCCAACCAGATTTTCCTATTTGAAAGTGAAGACATAGTATAATATTTTTCTCGAGTAATTGAGTGAGGATTCCTATCAACACCCACATTAAAAATAAGAAATATTCTGATAAATACAACCTCATGTGTATTGGACTTATATGTGCATCCCACATCACATTTGGGAGAACCGAGCAGCAAGTTGAACTGCTGTAGACGACACTCTTTTCTTTTCCTAAGCAAAGAATATTACATTTATTTTTACATTTTATTCTTCCTTTACTTTTTGAAAAAGAAGAGTGTATAAAAATAATTTAGATACAAAGCCATTATGAGCACAAAATTTTCACCTGTAAATGCCGAGTTGCATCGTCATCAATCCAATATATATAACACATTCCCCAACTCATCGTAGTTTAATCCTGTGGTCCATCAAAAGCAAAGCAACAATTTCAATTAGAATAGTGTGACTAAGAATATATGAAGATCACGAAGACAAGGGACAACATTGCAAGTAAATCCAAAACCCACATTGAGGGTGCCCTACCCCATTACTAATCAAACGAAAAATAAAATTTAAAACTTATGGCATAATTAAAAATCCAAGTGGGTCATTAATTTGGGCTTGTCCTTTTTCTGCACAGTCAATTATGATGCAGGATTCATTACGTAACTTCACCAAGTTAATTACACCATATCCGCGCAATTCACTTCATTAAACAAAACAAAAAGGCACTAATTTCAAGAATAACAATAGCAGTAAACAAGATTCACCTCATTTTCTAAAATCTACTTAAGTAATGTTATATCATTGTACGTACAATATACTACAAACCTTAACACTAAAAAACAACGCACGTAAAACAAAAATGTTTCTGATCCATTAACCGATTTCACTTACTAACATCAAACCAATGCAACAAACAGCAAGAAATTAAGAAACAAGAAATGAACATAGAAGTGAGCAGGATCAGAAGTAAAAGGGTGTGCGTGAATTACCATTTGAGAAGAGTGACGGAGCAACGAGGCGTGTCTCCATTTTGGAGTTGTCTCATGGTGATACCTCCACAAACCACAGTAATGGGAAGCGTCGCCGAATTCCAACCCTGCAAGCCCACACCGGTTCTGGTTCGAACCTGCACTGTGGGGGTCAAAGCTTTGCTCTCCAACACCCCGTTAAGCTTCCTCTTCTGCCTCACATCCAAGGCCTGGTTCCTCACCTTCGTCTCAGCCTTCAACTCCTTCACCTGTTTCTCCTTCACCTTGAACTTAGCTACCTTCGTGGACCCAAGGTTCAGTTCCCCATTCTGCGCTGAAACCTCGAAGCTACTCTGGTCGAAATGCCACGCGATCTTGGCGTTCCGGTTCTTGATTTCGACCCTGGTGGCGGTGTCGGCGTCGAGGTAGGCGGCGTCGCCGTCATTGGTGACGTTGAGCTTGGGGACGCGGAAGGAGCTGAGATGGAACTCCGGGAGGGAGGGGTTGTAGAGGATGTAGAAGAGGCCGGCGGCGATGACGACAGCGAGGATGAGGATAAGGATGATGACGCAGCAGGTGCAGCAGCATATCCGGCAGCAGACCCGTCGGCGTTTGTGTTTGGGGCGGAAGGAAGGTGGGAGGACAGGTTTTCGCGGCGGCAGCGGCGGTGGTCGGGAATTTGGGTCTCTGTAACCGGGTGGTTTCTGTAGCATGGGCTTCTGTGGGGGTGTGGATTCCATGAAGATTAATTAATTGCTTTTTTAATTGGGAAAAAAGAAAAAAGATGGAAATTTGTGTGAATGGGGAAATGGAAGAAGGTTATGAACATAGAATTGAAGAGGGTTTTGTTGTGATGAGAACGGAGATCTAATGAATGTCTGAGAGGAGAAGAGGACAAAATTGTAGAGAGAGAGAGTAATAAGGGGCAGAAAAAGAGGAAGGTGAGAGAGATAGAGATAGAGAGAGAGAGAGAGATTCACGCGCCGCTTTTTGTTTGGTGACATGGCGGGAACTCACTCTGTCTCTGCCCGCAATGCCAACACTCTCACTAACGACCCCACACCACACCGCAATCATTTTTTTTAATAATTATTATTTATTTTCCCATTCTTTACTACCTTTTTTTTGCACCTTGTTCACCCAAATTACACTGCAACTAAATCTAAATTTATCTCCTCTTTATATTTTACTACTATATTTAAATTGCATTTTTTTATGTAATCTTTCATGTAAGAAAGAGCAAGAGCAATGTAATAGACTGTGCAATTAAGGGTGAAGCTACTAATAAATCAATAATTTATAAACTCAAATGCTACATTAAACAATGTTTCAGAAAACTTTACAAAATGCTATAAACTGTGTATTTATTCTTAAACAATGACGTTTTCAAAAAATGTATTTATTATTATACTGTGTAGCTTTTTTGTAATTAAAATTTTTAATTTTTAACAAAAATCATATATATTTTAAAATTAATCAGAATGTATTCACAGTTGGAAAATATTTTATCATTAAATTATAGATCATTGTATCGTTAAAAAATATTAAATTTTATTATATAATTTATTAAAATAAAACTTAATTACAATATTAAAGTATTTTTATACTATTTTTTAATTACAATTAAAATTTTACCTCAATAATATATACAATAAAAATTGATATTCATACTAACATAAATGAAATTTAAATTGTATTTAAAATATTTTCTAATTTTCTAAAGTATTTATAATACTACATTTAAGTTTTAATTTATTTTCTAATGTGTAGCTAATAACATAATAACAACTTATATAGAATAAAATCTTATAAAAAGTGCAACATATCACATAGCATTAATAATATTAATAGTAAAATTTTAAAAATGTTTATTTTTATTTTTTATTAATAAACACATTTTAAAATTATTTATAATTTTTTAAAATATTATATTTACGATAATTTGTAATTAGTTGGCAGAATTTTTTATTAATAATAAATTAAAATTGAACTTATTTTAAAAATGTAATTATATTAATTTGATATAATAAAATTATTATTATCAACAATAAAAAAATAAATTTATAAATTTTATTAAATTTAAAAATAATCATAAATTATCTATACAGAATAAAAAAAATCACTAAATAAAAATAACCTAATTTAGTAAATAGATCTAAGTTAATGGAATAAACTTTTACAGTTGTACTAATTAAATAAGCCTAAAAAACAATTATTTACCTTACCAAATACATTCTTAAAATTTAAAAAATTAGTGGCACAAATTGGGAGAGATGGGACTAAACCCTTGTAATTTTGGCGCCGCGAGAGTGCTGCAGAGGAAGACGATTCAGTTCCTCTTTTACTTCTTCTCTTAATTTCGGTACCTCTCTTTTGTTATGGCTTCTTACTTTGACTGAATTACAGTATTCAAATGTGCGCTAACGAAATAACATTCTTTTTATTCTTCTTCGAAGCTCTTGTTACCGTAGTTTGAGACTGAGGATGGAGTACGTGAGCCCAGAAGGACTTCGCTTGGACGGTCGCCGACCCATGGAGGTACTGCTAATCTCTCTTCTGAGCTGTGCCCTTACCATTTTCTCCCTGATTTTGTGTTTCTTTATGATATCCCAGATGCGACAAATTCGTGCAGAGATTGGTGCTGTATCCAAAGCAGATGGGTAAGTGAATTTTAGTTTATGGGCTTAATTTATTCGTGTCTCTCAAACATTCTAAGTTTCAATGTTTTTGAAAAAATTTAAGCTGTGATTACATTCAAAGCATTTGACCATGGAGTTCTTTCATTTTGAAACTAGTTCTGCCATTTTTGAGATGGGCAATACCAAAGTGATTGCGGCTGTTTATGGCCCTAGAGAGGTACCATTTAATTATTTAGCTTGTTAATTCATAGTTATCCGTGTGGTTTTATTTTGAAGATGGGTAAATATCTTTTGGAGGAGTTAACCAGCTTAAATGTTTTAAAAAGAGAGAGCTTTTGAATTTCCATTTGAGCTTTAGAGGATTTGTTGTTTTTGTCTAGTAACTCCTCTGCATTTCAGGTGCAAAATAGGAGCCAACAAATAAGTGACCAGGCTCTGGTAGTTTTTTTTTTTTTTGTCTTTTAAGTTATCATACATTGGGTTTGTTTTTAGTGTATTTATGTGCATTGTAATGAAAAGTTAATTGCTGTTTACCTGCTTTGCATGTCTGTAGGTTCGGTGTGAGTACAGCATGGCTAATTTTAGTACTGGAGATCGCATGAGGAAATCTAAGGGTGACAGGTTCGCTTTATTTACTTGTTTGATTTCCTGATTTTTTTCCACTGAGTTTTGATATATTTAACTATACTTATTGAAATAGTACCAATGGAGTATGGATTAATAGGCTTTATCAGGATCGTTGATAACTGCATGCTCAGCCATGGGCTATGTATCCTAGAGCAAGCACAATTGCTGCTCTCCACTTCTTTTTTTTCTTTTCTTTGTGCTCTGGCTTTTATGAAGCATCTATTACCAAAATTTGCAGATAGTTTTGAATGGCTTAGCCATCAATGTCTGTAGACATAAATTTCATCTTGATTTGTTTCTCCTTCAGAATGTGTTAATTTGATTCTTATTGCAAGGTTCTCTTGCACAAGGATAATGGGACAACCTCTTGGTTTTTTCTTCTTTATTTGATTGAAGTTGTCTCGTGCTACAGGAGATCAACTGAAATTTCTCTGGTTATTCGACAAACCATGGAAGCATGTATATTGACACACTTAATGCCCCGTTCCCAGGTTTTGTTAGTCTTTGGAACTTATTGTATAAATGTTTTTTTTTTCTTTTTTTTTTCTAGTGATCTATTTATGTAATTTGCAGATAGATATTTATGTCCAAGTTCTCCAAGCAGATGGAGGTAATTAATACCTGATAACTTAATCTTGTGATTGTCGTCTCCTCTCATTGTCATTTTATTTTCTCTCTTTTGCTCTTTCAATAATGTCTCGTGTTAATTTTTTGCAATATTAAAACACAACTTCATGCTTTTGTGTAATTTGTTTTTCTTGACATGCCTCTACAGGAACTAGATCTGCCTGTATAAATGCTGCAACTTTGGCCCTTGCTGATGCTGGGATCCCTATGTGTGATCTTGTAACTTCCTGTAGTGCTGGATACCTTAACAGCACCCCTCTTCTTGGTATTTATCTGTTTTTACTTAAAAATTTTACTGGCTAAATACAAGAGTGATATGTCTTATTTTGTTTCAATCAACCGATGATTGAGCAGTGCATGGGTTGTCATAATTATTGAAAGCTGCTTAATGAATATGAACAGATTTGAACTATGTAGAAGACAGTGCCGGAGGTCCTGATGTAACTCTAGGAATTCTTCCTAAGCTAGATAAAGTGACACTTCTTCAGGTTAATTTTCACTTTTTTATTATTTTCTGTGTTTCTTTTGTAGTCAAAGTAAATTAATTCATGAAAGAGGAGTTTGTTTATGTCCCCTCCTGGACACCTGGTCCTAGTTTACGGTGTGTTTGCATTGCAGCTTGCTAGCATTCCCTAGGGATTGATATTACAAAGTTGTATTTGATTTGAACACGGGCTATTATAAAGGCTGATGGAGATCGAGAACCTTGCACATTTTAAGAAACAATACATTTCTTTTGTACTCCAATATCTTTTTCTGAAATCTTCTCTAGCATTCACTGAATGTCGTGTTCCATAATTTAGAATTGAAAAGCTCCTTGTTTAATTTGATGGTATCATGGTTTAGTAGAGGCTTTTGCTTGATTTTTTTTACAATGTAAGACTTCAAATTTTATTTCCACTACTCATTTCTTTTGTTGGTGGCCGTAGATGGATTCTAAACTACCAATTGACATTTTGGAAAATGTTATGCAACTGGCAATCGAAGGCTGCAAAGCAATAGCAAACTACATTCGAGATGTAAGAACCTGTCCTCATTTGTAATTATACACTGAGTAGTGCAAATGCGGTTTACATTCATTTCATGGCTCAAATCCCAATTTCTTTGCTGGTTGGCAGATTTTACTGGATAACACAAAGCAACTTGAGTATCGGCGCGGTGTATAGTTTTATAGCGGGAGTAATGTTTCTGTTTAGCATCAATTTACTGTTTGGTTTATGCTCATGTGTGTCCACACGCTTGTGTGGGTGTAATGATTATTTTCGATGGTCATCTTTCTCCAAGCTGCAGGTTCATTTTTGTGCATTTATCATTTTGAATTAGAATTCTACTTTCTATAGCTGGAAATTTTTTTGGCATATGATACAGTGCCTGTGAAGCAGGATATGTAAAGGTGACTCAGGAATTTGTTTCTCATTTCTACCAACTTGTCAATTGATGTGTAACAAGTTTATGAAATATTTTGAGCCCATGTACATCGGCCCCAGAAATTAGAAAGCATGTAAACTTGTAATATGACACATTTAACAAGTGGAATTCATAATTGTAACTAAGAACTAAAATCATTTAGCATGTTGCGTTCATGGACGTTGTATCCTAATATTAATGGCCTCGTCTTCCTCTGATTGATATCTACACTTTACATGTTAATTAACTTTACTTTTTAATTTTGTAAATTTACTTTTTAATTTCGTAAATTGCCTTCAATTAATACTAAAAGTCTTAACATTTCTTGAATTCTCGCTGTTGTCTAACTATTAAACACTGGTTTTGTTTTTATATAACTTAATCTGATTAAATTTATTAAATAAATAAACAATTGAGAATAATTTTAAAAATGCAGTCCTTATTAGTTTTGGGTTGATTATAACTTCATAGATATTTATAATGATCATTGATATATAAAAAAAAAAGAGGTTATTACTGATTAATTTTAAAATTGTGGTTTCATTTTAAACATTTGAATATTGAAGTGTGAAAAATTGTTAATGTTGCACAATTTTTTTTACATAATTTTAGCATTTATGATCAAATTATATACAATCAATTTATAATTTTTTTTTTGCTAAAAATATCTAATTTTACAAATGAAAATAACCCGAATGTTGATAATCAAAAAGTTTTAAGTTTATTATAAATATAATAATGAAAAATCTTTTAATGTATAAGGTTTTTAAAAATGTAATGAATGTCATGTGAAAGAATTTATGAATAAACATGATTGCCTTGATGATATGAAAAATGAAATCACTATGCAATAATATATAAAATTAATGAATAAGACATCTTAACTCTTGCAACTTCAACCTTTAAAGCCAGAGGATGAGGGACCAACCTTCTCTCTAATGGTTAGTTTAGGCTATGTTGCAAAGCAAAAGAAATGTTAGGACGTTTTTTTCACACCTTTTTTAACACTTTACTATTGAATAGAACAAATGTAAACTTGTTAAATCATGTAAACTCTATTGTTTATTTAACGAATGACACGTAAAATTCACTTATAATAAGAAACGTATTGCTAAATCTCTCTCCAAAATAACCAGGTGATCATTCTTTAGTCGCTCATTTCTCTCACGAAAAGTTAGTCATATATGTTACAAATTGGACTTCCAAGCACTAATGGCAGAGTGCAATAAGAAAGTCTGAATTAACCGTACCATCAAACATCATGAAATCTGTGCAATAAGCCAAGGCATTATGATGGAGAATCAATAGCAGAACTGAACCAATTAACAATCCGGCATAGTTGAACACAGGCACAGGACGGGGCCAAGTTTTGGACCTCCTTTTTTTGGTAATTTGTGGATGCAAGTATAGTCATTACCTCCAAAATTTCACAAAATATATATAAATGAACTGAAAATTAAAAGCCATTCTCACAAAAACATAGGCTTTTCTAAAAGCACTACTTCTAGCCTAAGATCACACCAAAAAACCTGATACTCCTAAAGTGCACTATTTCTACAACTTAGTGCTACAGAAACTGAGACCATTTATTGATAAGACTTTGTACAATTCCTCAAAGACCACTTCTCTCAAGACCCAGACGCTCACTGCAAAAACTCGATGGCACAACCGAGAGCTGCAGCCGCCCTGTCCATTCTTCTCCTGGCTTCAAGTTCACAGGTTTCTCTATTACTGCCCCATCAACACAAAGCATCTGTTTGTACTCCTCATCACCGAAGTCCACCATCGACTTTGATTTCTTCTCCCATGGATTCCACACAGCTGCACATTGAGGAAAACACCATAAAACTACAGATGAAAAGGACTGCACAAATTTTCTTATAACAATTTATATCCATATTCGAGTTGAATTACAAAATTAGTGTTGCTGGTATCATTGATTGCAGGAACTAGGCACACATAATAGTGCAAGTGTCTTGCTCCTTCTGTTCTATGTGTCTGAATCACTTTTAACAACTAAATAGCTTACCAACATCAGGGAGACCGTCCTTTCGTATGACAAATGTCCGCTTCCTCTCATGATCCAGAACAGCAATTATATCTGGAGAGCTAAGATAAACTCGATCCACCTGCCAACAAGAAAGGTTAAATTTTGAATACCGCTTTATTCGTAACCAGTATATCAAAAACAGAAGACTTTAGTGAAAATATGTGATTGATAAAACTGCATAGGCTAGGAGGAATACTGTACTATAGTTACCTCAGCCAGAAGTAAAAGCTTAAATTGCATAATGGAACTGTAAATTTGCATATGTTCTAAACATGAATATAACCCAGAGGGATTCACCTCAGATTCAAATGTTATTGCATCTCCTTGTTCTGTAAATCGTTCTTTGTGGAAAAGGTTGTCTAGGTAATCAAGTGTCTCCAGACCTTCAATTCTTATCTCACTGGACAACATTGTCAATGTGAGTTCTAACTACCAATCTTAAAAGAAAATTCCTTGTTCTAAAAAAATAAAGAGAAATAGCTCAATGATAAAAGTATTAAATAAACTATGCAAATAGACAACAAGCAGTTCAAACAGTGGCTTGCTTCAAAAGCTTACAAACTCTATTGGGCCTGTAAAAACTTTGGACTTCAATTATAACTAATTACCTGCTTCATGTTTCACTATAACTGACCTGAGTAGACCTTATAATTTCAGTACTAACAGTATTCAGAGAACAATCCACCGTATTTTTAGGCATCCACGCTAGTGTCAAATGATTAGACCATATATTAGTCTACAGTATATTCTAAAGAAGAAAAAAGTCCTCTCTGACCTGATTAAATTTTAAATCCCAAAATTTAAAAGCCTTCCAGCAAACAATTCACTTAAATGTATGATATATGCAGAAAATACACAATTCAGAACAATAAACCAATAAGTTGTCTCCAATAAATTCTGAAGAAGGAAGTGTGGTTGGTGTTAAAATAAAATTTTAACTACAGAACCTTTGTTAAGTGTTCCAGCAGTCAATTTATAATGTAAAAGAAAAAAGAGGGTTGGACATCATCCCCCATCCTCTGAAAAGTGAATGAAGGACAAGTACATGAAAGAATTAGCCGTACCTAATGTCAGAAACCAATAAGTAAGTGTGATAAGCGAATGAGAAACTAAATGGCTTGCCATTTATATTCCTGACTCTGGATATCAAAGTCAGGTCCCCATCTGTCGTAAGAGAAACCCGAAGACGGAATTCAAAGCTGGTACAATTAGGCAATTGTTAGCTTACTACTGCATGAAATTTACTTTCAAACATAGGACAAAGAAATATCAAGTGCACACATCAGCTGTGATACTATCACACAATGCTAATAAACCAAGTGAATCATAATTCATGAGCTATGGTTTTATGGCATTCAGATTTATACCTATGTGGCCAGCACTTGATATCTTCTTCGGATGATTTCAGTAGCAGATCAATGAAGGACCTCCCAGCGGAATCATTTGCAGTCAGAGGAGGAGGATTATCATCAATTGCCCAAATTCTATTTCTTGCAAAACCATGCAGCTCCAGCGATCCAGAGTTTCCAAACTGTTAAACAAATTTAGTCTACAATATGTGAATTATGTATTTTAGAATTTATTGAAAATATAACATACAAAGCAGTAATTTACCTGTGGAAAACATACAGGAATTCCTCCTCGTACTGCTTTTGGAGCCTTGAGAATTGCCTACAATCAATTGGAAATAAGACAAAGGAGTGAGTTATGACCACTTGCCTCTTCGCATATTCAAATGGGTGAAGTTCTATATTTCTACAAAATCATTCTCTGTGAACCAAAGTACCAAAAAGGCAGCCACTCTTTTTGTTATAAATCAACATCAACAGTTAGCAAATAGGATATCCCATCAGAGTTTTCACCAAACCAGTATTCCACTCCAGCGGTTCAATGCCACATGTTTTTTACTGAAACAATTGCTATATTTGTCAATATGATAAGAGCACAAAATCACGACATAGCTGCTAGCCATTGGTTAAATGAGTGAATTCACACCCACCCCACCCCACCCCACCCCACCGAAAAAAAGTGCAATATTGATCAATTCACCCTTTCTTCCTTCTTTTCTCCTTGTATCGATATGATGATGAGCAAAATAGAATGTTATGTTTCACCAACATCTGAACTCTTTTTAAATTTATAGATCATTGAAGCCAATGACCTTTACATACCATCTGCAATATTATGCAGTTTAGCCCAACATGAACTCATTTCTGAAAGCAGGATTATGAAATGTTGACATAGATTTTCCTGATCAGCACTGACAGCTAACCAATTCAAATCATTTGAAAAAATATATAATGATTTTTTATCAAAGTTAAAAGATATACCTTGCTGCTTGTGAATAGAAGTTCTTCCCCCTGCTCATTCCGCCATGAAGTGACCTGTGCTCCATGTAAGCTTACCTAATTTCAAGAAAAAACAGTTAACCACAATACAGTTAGCAACTACATTATATACTCAACTTAAACTAGAAATATCATTCTGAGCCAAGTTTTCCTTATCATGGGTTGAGATTGGATGTTATAATAAATGATAAAATAAAAAATTCATCCAATGTTAAACCATCACCAAGTTCTCACCCTTGCCGAAGCACCTCTTGGGGTCCGAAGCACAATTTGATCAATGCCATTCCAGTCCTTTGTAATTTCAGCTGCTGCTCTATAGTCCCACACAGCTGCAGAATGCCCCATTCAAATTTGTGTAGATCCTCTACTTCCCTAGCTAACCCTAATACACTTCTCAAATTTGGTACATGCTGATGCCCAGAATTGAAGGGGAATCCAATCCAACCTATAATGTAACAAAGAAGTGAATTAGCCTTCTCAGATATAGTCAAATTCCCAACAGCCAATTTAACTCACCAAATCTCTCCTCACTGGCGTGACTCAGATCTAGTGAACCCTAAACATATTAACATATTTTAAAAACAAGAAGTAGGAATGCATGAGAAAACTTCATTAAAATCTCTGAAAGCATAAAACAGAAATATTACATTTTGAACATTTGTCAACTGCATACCAATCTACCTGGCACACATCTAGATATGCCCCTTGAAACTTGTCTGATTTACCGCAGAAAAAGACAACTAAATACTGAACGAACTCAGAAAGATTCAAACACTTAATAATTATAAATAAATATAGCCAACATATAACAACTGTAATAAATTTTTCTTTAAGAATATAACCAAAAAACAATAACAATAATTCCTTGAAGAAAATGCAACATAAGGGAACAAAACCAAATATTACAATGAAATGACATCAAACTCGAGACTACTACATAAGCAAGTCCCATTTACCAAGCACTAGTAAGTGTGCTTACTCCAACAATCCAAAATCAGGAATTCGTAAACCGACACCAGGTCTTGGATGCAAAAAGAAGCAGTGGGAGACAGAGCAATGTGTCAAATGGGCTCAGAAGTTCACACATCCAATGACACGAAGCAACAATACCTATTCAACAACTGCAACAGACCAGAGAAGGGGAAAAGTACAGAGATGCATGACGAAGAAGTGTTTAAAAAGTTGAAAGGTACCCTTTTCTTAGAAGTATTCATTCAACACTAAACTTGCAATTGAATCAAGAAAAGTTTAAAAATTTCAACCACCCCAAGATTTGAAAAACCAAAAACTACAGCAACTGGTAGGTGGCAATGTTGTGGGATGGTGGGATTAAAATTTTACATTAGCTGAAGATAAGGAAGAAAAAGCGGTTTTTGTAAATTGTGTGTGTCTGGTGGCTGCGGCAGAGATCTAGGACGTGGAGATACGAGAAGTACATTAACACATGTACAAACCGTCAAAAAAATTGAACATTTTTTAATATTATGTTATCATTATATGTAATGTACCACAACAAAATTTTAAAATACCCGTTACAGTATAAGGGTGAAAACTACCTTTTCTTTGGACTCTGGTGGCGAGAGAATCAACATTCACAGTTACCCATAGTTGAAGAAGATGAAAATGAAAGTAAAACTGGTCTCTTCAATCAACACACAGCTATCACATCACTTCAGCACACTATTTTAAGGACATGCGTACATATATGGTTTTTTTCTCCATGAGTTGTGTAAAATGGATTTGTCAGCGCAATCCCGGGCTTATCTTTAAAATTGTCTTCTTTTCCCTTTCTTTTTTAGCATGGAAACAATTGCCATTTCTTTATTATATAATAACGATAGACCAACAAAAGAAATTAAGTTGCCACAAAAGAAAACTCAGTGTCATTGAATTGTTATTTTTCTTATCATGATCGCTCAATTGAGAAGTGAAACATAAAATAAGCCCACAGTATTTTCGCCAATTCAAATTGTCCGCATGGTCATGGATATTTTAATTTTAAATTCTTCCGCTTTTCCATCCCATGTTAAAAGTCTCGTTTGAAATCAGAAAACTTTTACATTATTGTCATCAGATTATATGTATTTCATTATTAAATTATATTGCTGATGCATATTTATCTCTGATTTTATTGTGTAATTGTCATTTTGTGGTATTTTGCAATTACAGGTTATGATTCTTTTTCAGTAGATTGGGGGTAAAGGGAAAGGGAAATAAAGAAAAAAAATGATTTTGGTTTGTTAATTGTGTTTGTGTTTGCAATTAATATAATTATACTACTAATTATAAAATCATCGTTTTATTTTTTGTATTTAAAAACCAAACAGTAATAATTGGTCATTGTAAACCTACATGTTAAGAATTTGAATGCTAAAGTCGTCACAGAAGAAGGCTATATCACAATTGGTCTAAGGGTTAGCGATTGTATTTATCCTGAAGATTCTTAGTAAAAAATAATATATAATAATTAAATCGCACGGAAAATCAATAGTCAAATTTGTCTTTTTTTTTTATGTAAATAGTCAATATTGTTAAAACATCTTTAGCCTATGGCAGTGGTAGCAGCTGTGCAAGACAAAGTTTCAAGGCACACTTGATTCAGTTTTTTTTTTAAAAATATTGTTTCTATCTATTATGAAATAGCACTTATTTTTATTTTATCTTCTATTTAGAGTTCTTTAAAATACTAGCAATTATATGACAAAAAATATAAATTTTCAATGTTTCCTAAGCATGAATCATCCATTGCTGAAGTGGAATGCTTAATTCTTTAAAAGGTCATAGGGATGGTTGTGATATGATGTTGCACGTGTTGAGGAATGGGCGTAGATAACCAATTAGCACCGTCATTTGACACACACATGCCGATCCTCAATGTCCACTAATCAACGACCAAACATGTCCCATCTCCCTCCAAGTGTCCAACCACAATATAGTAATAGCCTTCATGATTCATCGTTAAATGAGATTTTAAGTTAACGCTTAGATCCAAAGTTTATCAGTAAGCTTGCCAAACATGTTTTCCCAGAAAAACTGAATATTTTGCAATGGTAACCTTATGATCACTTCAATCAAAATTTACCCATATGCCCCTCTTGTCTGGAAATGTATCTAAATACATGCATACCTACGTACCTTCGTCAAATTCAATTAAATGAATTTATTCCTTGATTGTACTCTACGGGTACCTAATGAATGAGTATTATGCAAGGTCAACGCACATGGTCTAGATCTAAAGATTAAATTGTTGCTGAATCCAACAAGTTCATGCACTTATGCCCATGTTTACAATTAAACTTTTTCTTTAATATGTCCACAATACATAATAAAAATAACATTTAATATTATTAATGTATTAATTTTATAATTTTTAATTAGAATTTAATGTATATAAATTTTATCATGCATTTTTTTTACACACATTAAAAAATTAATAATTAAATACTAAAAGTGGCTTATGGATTGAATAGGAATCATTGATGGGACTTAAGTAACAGAGCATTCCAGTTATTAGTCATCTTTCCTATTGTTGGTAGGTAAGCTCTGAAAAGCAGCAATACTAATTAGATACGTTGTCATGTAAGGATTTACTCATAATTTGTGTCAAAAGATTAGCGTTTGCTGGAAAACGCTAATAGTATTACTCAAAAAATTGAACGCTAATTATTGTTGTATAAGAACACTAGTTGAGAAGAAAATTTTGTTTTTTATTAAAAATAATTTAATGTATTTTTATCGTAATTTTAATATAGTTAATAATAAGAGAAATATTATAAGAGTACTGGTTATTAAAGCCTTCTAAAAATATACTACACAAAAAATACTTTATATTTAAAAATTATCTCTGTTTTTAAGTGTGCACGCTATGCAACATTTCATATGGAGTTTCCTGCATCTGTATATGAACTTTTTGTTTTCTTGCATCTTTCGATGTACATTTGTATATTAGAACCAAAGCACAAACAAAATTAAGAAAATTCTCATACCATTTAAATTTTCTCGCACAGTTTTCCTTGATTAATGTGAACAAAAAGTTGTAATATAACAAACCAAATTTAGGAAAAAGCTTACAAAAATCAGATAAATCCGAGGTGGAAATTTTGTCTGATAGAAGAATCATGAGAAAAGGAAATCAGATTCACATGGTGAGCGCCATACATGACCCGAGAACATTGGGCTGGTCCAACTGACCCACTAATATTCCAAAAATTGGACCGAGATCGGGCCTGTAGGCTGGTGCTGAACCATTCTTGTTCATCAATTGTAAAATCATTATTAATGGGTTGTGCTTGGGCCGCGTTCATTGACCCAACAACCGGAAAACAGGTTTCTTTTCTTTTCCCCCTATGGCCCTAGAGGTAATAACTAATAAGTATATGAAAAAGGAAGGAAAAAAAAAAAAAAGATATTTTTCTACCCAAATCCAAGTAATACGCTAAGTTAATTAGTTGGACATTGAGAATTCAGTTTTATTATTTAAATGTTAATAAACATTATATATAATTATCTCCATCTATAACTTATATTTATTCTTCTTTTACACCTAACCTTAAAAATACATCTAAAAGATAAGTTTTTTACAATCTTATTTTAAACGTGTTTTAAATTGTTTCATAAGAAAAACATTTTTTTTTTCTTCAGAATCACTTCTCAGCTCTCTGCTTAGACGAGACTGAAGGAAAAAAATCAGACGCTAAAAACAATATTTTATAGTTTTTTTTTCAAAAACTATTTTAAATAGTTTAATTAAAATTACAATTATAACCACCTTTTAAATTAAAATCTTTTTACAATTATAACCGAATAAAAAATTTATATTTTACCCTCCCAAGACTTTATTGTAGTAAAACTTCTAAAATTATTATTTTAAATTTTGTCGACAAAGTATATAATTTTTACAGATTCTTCTAAATTGCTTCTTTTTTAAAAGCCGAAATAAACAGCCTTTTATCTTCACTTTTTTCACCAGTAAATGAGGTTGGAAAAATTAACAGTACTATAATTGAATCTATCTTCACTTTTATTTAACTACACTTTATACGCCATGCTCGTAACTTCAGTCGCTGAAGTAATAGGCAACCATGTGATTTGTTTTTCAAAAGTGAGAGTTCCCTATAAAAAATAAAATTCAATTACAACCACTAAATACAAAATTAACCAATGATATCGTAATAAAATATGTGCAGATGGATATGTAAACCATGCATATCATAAGCCCCAAGAGTAAGAATAGCTAGCACTAACGATAAGCCAGACTAACTTATATATCAAATACCATTAGAAGGTCTTAATACACACCCAACATCCATTTATGTAACTTCAACGACCTTCTCTAAACTAAAATCTCTAAATTCTCTTCATTTTACAAACTTTGTCATCCAATTTCGTCAATTCTAATAGAATACAGAGTTTTTGTCCTAAGTAACTGACAAGCAATGAATTAGTTCTGATTTTGATGGATTTAGATACTAAAATTCAGCTGATCCATCCCCCTGAAAACTGTTAGAAGTAATTTTGGGCTTGTAATATGCCAAAACTACATGATCAGCCAGTGCAATTACTGGTTTTCTGTATCAACCAGCTGCCACAGCATCAGCTCTAGGACTTGTGTCCAGTAGTTGATGCAGCTTTGCACCAGAATTTGGTTTCTTGTCACAAAAACCATTCTCATCTTCCTCAGTTCTATCATTAGAACCGGAGTTATTAACTCTTGATAGTAAGTTTTCTGTACTTACAGGTGTAGCCCTCTGGCTGTCAATGCAGTTCAGAGTTATCTCTTGTGTTTGTCCCAATTGAGCGTTTTTAAGTTTTTCCTGAGTCAAAAAAGCAATATAATACTCAGCATTCTGAGTACCATAATCAAATGTATATACGTATTGAGGAATGGTATGTGAATAGTACCCTTAATGTAGCATTTTCAACCCTCAGTTTTTCAGAACTTTCAGTCAGTCGATTTATTTCTGATTTCAGTGACACGTTCTCAGCATTCAAGGATTCAACTTTTCGTGCCAGTTCTTCAGTTTCAGCCTGAACAGTGGGAAAAAAAGAGCATTAGTCACAAGCCTATATTGAATACAATTTTTACTTTCTGTTTTTCTTGGGGGCTGGATGCACAGCAATACGTACAAGTGTGTGATACGGAAAGAAACTGATCATGATTTTTAAATTGACAACCAACGAAGTGATCAAAGGTTTACATTGTTTGGAAGAAACCTACAACACTTTTACCTGCTTCCTTAGTCTGGATCTTCTGGCAGATTCTCGATTAGATTGTTTCCGCCTCTCACGCTTCAGCTCCCGCTCATTCTAAGGAATCCAAACATACCCACAAGAATTACTTTAATGGTAGCAAAAGATGAGAATACTGCAATATTACTACAAAATGTTTTATACATATATCTCATGCACTAAATAAGATCCGAACTGCCAGGATGAATTATATGGTGAACATACCTGTAACCAAGCTTCTGCAGGCAATACTGCACAAGGTTGTGGGGCACTCGTGGTATTTGTTTTAGAATGAACACTGGAAGGATTTCTCAGCTCCAGCGTGGTGATCATACCTGAAGACACTACAGGTCCAACTACTTTTCCAGCAACACTGGCAGGGGTAACTGACATCATCTTATTAGAAGCTGCAGTTTCTTTGGAAATGGGACTGCCTTGTATCTCAGTTTTCCCTTCTCCATCATCTGCTTGCACAGTGTGGAAAAGAATAACCATCAACATAAATTATGTTGAAGCCCTGCTCTAGCTTTAGACGCTTGCATATATATAAATCATGCATTTTGGATATGAAGACATTTTATTAGTAATTGCATACATAGGACATCAAGACCCACGATGTATAATGTCTATAATCTACATAAAAGACCACCCTAGAGTCTACATTGTCAAACTGAAGACAAAGTGAAAAACTTCGACAATTTCACCTAACTGAGCAAAAATATTATAATAGAATTAAATTTATCAAGACCCAACTCAATAAACTGATAGACATCATGTTTACAGTAAAGGTAACAGACGACTAGTTGTGATCCCAGGACAACTCTATTGTTCATCAAGATGTGACACTTGGTGAAGAACAGAGTCATACCAGTGGTTGGTGTTCCCTCACGGCTTCTTTTCCTTCTTGTTTGATTAGCCTGAGCATAAAATAGGCAGATATCATATTTTAACGTTTCAATTTTGTCAAACCATTTTAGAGAAAAATAGACTATAGTGGAACAATTGCATATGGCCAACAAAGTGGAAAAAATGCTACTTGCAAACATGTTCTCACCCCTGCAGTGCTGCCATCGCTTCCATCACTGGAACCCTCAGTTTCCACACTGTTCACATCATTAAATTGCTCAGTCATCCACAAGATTCCGATACGATAACCAGCTCATAAACCAGTCTTTCAGACACACAGAGAGAGAGAGAGAGAAGGTAGAATTTAACCCTAATAAAGTGTATCGGTTGACAGATTTTCCCCCCTCCACCACCCCCAATTTAAGAAAGAGAAATATACAGCATGTATGTCCCTCAAAATACTCGTATAACAAAGAAAGAATCCACAAACCTTTGGGATAGCCTGGTTTCACCTCCACGCTCAGCACTTTCAGTATGGCCATTGCCTATTGACATTGCAAGTCCATCAAACCCCTTCAATTTCTTCATTAAACCCTGATCAGTATTTCCAGATGATTTGGGGGGTGTCTCTATGCTTAAAGGAGTTCCAGCCTGCATTGTTACACAATTCAAATAAATCATAAATTGATAGCGTTCTACAACTTGAGTTGGAACTGATCTCGTAGGAAAGTAAAACTTACAGCAGGTGAAGATGGAACTGCTTGACCATGTGGATGTGGCCCCTATATTTTACATATAATTTATAAGAACACGTGGGAAATTACTACCAATAAGAGCATACTAATAAACGATGAAAAGTTTGTTCATGCCCATTTTAATCAGGATTTTATTACATGAAATTTATCAAAGCATGCATAGGTTAACAAAAGCTGACATGCAAGTACACAACTAGATATAAATAACTCTTAAATTACCTAGGTCAATTGAAACAGCAGAACCAGATCTCTGTATATTCTTAACATCTGTGATCCTTATTGTTCCATTTTTACAACAATATAAATATACCAATTCATGTACCAGAGAAGAACACTAGTTCCAAAAACAAAAAGGCAATTAAAAACACTAAGCCACAAAAGCATATTGCAAGAATGTAGGCTTACCATAGGAACTGCAGGGTGAGTATAAACTCCTCCATGTGAATAAATGGCTGCATAAGGGGGCCCATAAGGTGGCATCATAGGCTGGAAGAAACAAGAAGTTAGCAAGTTATTCATTACTGTCATCTGGGACTTATACCAAAACATGCAAAAATAAACAAAGATTGGCAATCACAAAATATAAAATATGATGCATTGAGGTATTACTTACTACCTGCGGTGGCCACATGTACGGGTGAGGAGTGTGACCAGAAGCCACAGCTGAGTTGTAGTATGGCGGGATGGGGACTCTTGGCCCATAATATGCCTGAAGATATAGCAAACACTTTAAACCATAGAAAACAGTTCCTAGAGGGCAAATGGGCTTCAAAATGTTGGATGAACCAATTTGAAGGAAATAATAAAAATTAATAGTTTCATGCCACCAAACCAATCATTTTTTAAAAGGGAAAGCAACCCAGAGCCAAAGCACATTACATCCTAGATATTATACCCCAACTGATTACCAAAACCAGTGACAATTCAGTGCATAATTTCTATTTGATACTGATTAGGTGTAAATATTGATAGCAACCCACAAAATATAGAATAAGTAATACAATGAATGCACCACAGGAATGGCACTCTAATAACTATATGCCAGAGAGAATGATCATAATTCACAAGAGGATATAAACAACCGCTTTCACCAAGGGAAAAAAAAAAAAGTAAAACAGAAAGACATGAACGGTATTTCTACAAAGAAGGTAGCTGATGTTTTCCCAGGAAGATGTATCAAAGATCACTTCACTTTGAAAAATGGTGGAGGTGAGGCAATGCAGATAATGGCTCACCAATTTGTCAACAGTAAAACATAAGGTTATTAAAAAATCTTCAAAAAACGTGGAGTCGCTAGCTGACAATCCAACAAGATAGTGATTATAAACAGCAGGATTTTTTAAATCAGGCGTGAAAGGGATTGATGGAGTGAGTAACAAGGCTTAAACTACTATGATTTGAGAGCATCTGTTTGCTTTGAATTTGAAGTTAGCTAACAAGAAACTGGATTGAATATTTCAGTCATTAACAGACAAAGTAATTCCAAGCAAAAAGGTAGTTAACCTGCATGGCTGCCCAATCAGGATAGACATGAATATTGGTCTGGTTGGTATGATTGGTTTGATCCTGTTCATAAGATGAGTACAAAAGCATTAAAATTCAAACTTCTTATAAATGCATCAACATCCAGATATACTCTTATGAGCTCACCATTGCTACAGGTGAAGAAGGCTTTTCAGTCTTAGTAGATTTCTCTTCTTCATTGTTTCCCATTGTAAGCTCCAAATGGAAAACCCCAAGTCAAATATTGTAGAAGGATCCTTGTTACTTCTTTAAAAATGTTTCAACTGCATTAACAGGGGAACAGTGATAGCTGTTAATTGTTATCAACAAAAAAATGTTACACAGGGACAAGACAAAATTCGTAAACCTGGATTCATATATTTTAAAATCTAAACACGATCCTATATGTGCTTCGCAACCAGCATAACATAATATCTATATAATAAAAATTATGAAGTTTTTACTGCTGTAGAAAAGTTAAACACGTGAAACAGCCACAGGGGAAGGGCAATCCCAGAAATTTCGAATTAGAGCTTGATAAATTATTTTTTTTTAAAAAGGATTAACTATGGGTGCAGGAACGAAACACATCATGACTACATCAAGGGAGTTAGAGATGTTCTAGCAACTATATAACAGTAATAAGGGAAATCTAGCTCACTAAGTCTAAAATCTACTAATCAACAGATAGATTAAACCACAAACAACATATATTGCAAAATAACTTATGCCGTTTGACCTTCCAAGTTAGTATATCATACCATCATACAAATCTAGCACCTACTAAAATGAAAATCCTGATATAACTAAGAAATTCACAATGGAATTGACAAAGTGAACCAAGTCAGTAGATTTAAAAAGAGGAGAAGTCCACAAGTCGAGAATTTACATGATTTCATATCATAACTAATTAGAGACAGAGCAAATGCTTCAGAAGTAAAGGGGGGCCTCAAGATACCACTGGGCCATCAGAGAAACAGCCAACACAGTTAAGCTTTTCTGGTTCCTTGTTTTAAAGAAAGTGAGATTTCACTAATACCTTTCAAGAAAGGTTTAAAAGGCTGCAGTACTTATGGTAAGTGGTAAGCTATCGATAATTCAATCCAGAGGACATAAATATAATAGACACCAGTCAAAGAAAGAATGGTAGAGGGTCAATTCTGTCTTTTGACCACCCCACTAGCCGGATGGAAAGGGAAGGACACAGACAGCATAGCACACTATAATCCATCGCAACAAGGCATTCCGGTAACTAAATGACAAAAATACCCTTCCAAGCCAAACATTTTCTCGCTTTCACACGGGTCAAGGAATGGTGAGAAAACGAACGAAACTCCTGAATTAGCTACCTGAACCTCCATTAGATAATATTTTACAGATTTTAGCCCGATCCCGACCCTCTTCAACTACGGGAAATCGAGTTTCACAAAATCAGCATGAGGGCCAAATGGACACAAACGAGGTGAAATAAAAAGACGCTTTCCGAAGCAAATCAACACAGACAAAGCACACAAATTCAAAACATTCCCAGATGCAAAATGAGATCTAAATGAACCCCAATTCCGACTCTCCTGTTTGATTAGCTATAAATTATTTTTTTAAAAAAAGGAACAAAAAATTAGCGGTATCCTTCAGGTGTTTGGTGTATCCACAAACCAAAAATCTGTACTGAAGCAGATAACTTGTTCTCCTTTCACTCGGACTCGATCATGAAACTTCAAATTTGCATACGTACATTCAATTTTCTCAGACCCCAAATAAAACCAAAAAATGAAAAGCATTCGAAATCAAACCTTTCGACCAACAAAGCAGCAGAATTTCACGTACCTGACAGATACCCAATTCTTATCGTCACAAAATAACGAACCCCAAAAAACCAAAAAAAAAAAAAAAAAAAAAAAAGGGAAATCCAGTCCTCGAAACTTAAGTATCCTTAAAAAAAAATCAAGGTTTGGAGAAGCAATTAAGGTTGATGGGTCGACCACTGCATTTTCTCTCTCTAAAAAACCGAGGGAAAGAGCTCTGTGCTTTGACGCAGAATGGGGTGTGGTGCGGTGGTGGTGATGAACAAGAAGGAAGGAGCGCCAAGGCGATGTCCACGTCACCATACACGTGTCGTATGTCAATATCAACGTATAGCTACACCGTATATACGGTGTGGGGGTGTGGGGGTTGTTGAGCTGGCCAATTGTTTATTCCAACGTCACCACAGCCGTACACGTGCTCTTCGGAGAATCGATCTACGCGTCTTGTGTTAGGGGTCCAGCCTAGCCACACCTTCATGTGCCTTACGTGCCCTTTCAGATTCAGATTAATTTATTTATTTATTAATATATTTCACTAAAATCAAATTAAACGAAATTGAATAGGTCATTTGGAATCCACGAGTAGCCACTCACAATGTAACACACAACTTCGTCACGCCTAGTAAGGAGGACTGTTACTGATATTTTTGTTACTTTTTGCCTTCGGGTGCATAATATTTTATGTTTATGTTTAGGATCTTTCTCTTCTCTTTATCCCTTTTGAAGCCTTTACCTCTAACCTATGATTAAGCCAAACAATTCTTAAAGATTGTGATGTCAAGGAAAGTTAAGACTTAAGAGGTGGCAATGCTGTCTTTTTATGGTTAATGGCCAAAAACTCCCATTTCTTATATATTTTTAATCTTTCTTTGACAAATCAGACATAGCAATTCTCCTCCCTCATGGTGAGGTGCTGACTAATGAAAGATCCATAAATCCATATGGCAAAGAAAAAATTATCAATTATGCTCCATGATGAGTTTGGATTTTGTGCAAAAGTTATCCAGTGTACTAATATATTTTGTATCCATTTTTTAATATGATTTGAGCGTAACAGTTTTTTATGTCACGAGTAGTACTAGTGACATTTTTTTTCACCTTTCTAGTGTGTAAAATATCTCCTTTTTTTGCTTTATGATTCCCTGTAAACATTATTTGTTATTAATTTTTATTAAACAAAGAAAATATTATGTATTTTATTTCTTTATTAAAATTTCTACATTAAATGTTTGAAAAATTATTAATTTTGTTTTAAGAAGACGTAACATTGGTGGATTCATGGGTGTGGTGTGGGTGGTCCTGTTCTGAGTTTTGGGTACCTTCAAGGCGTGGTTGGCAGTTCAGACTTCAAAGTGAAAAACCTCCTCTTGCTAGAGAGAAATACTCTCTTTTTTTTTTTCAAAAGTATAAGTATTAAACATAAGCTCTACTTCTTTGTAGTTAAAAATTGGTTACACTGTGAATATTACTTTATAATATCTTAAAAAACATGACATGATATTTAACTATTTTAAATTTTATTTATTTACGTTGTTTTCCTAGGAATATCCACGTTGTAATAATAGGTTAGTGTAATATGAAATTGTCATGTCAATCGTTTTTATTATTTTCATCTCATGAATGCCCAAGCCATATGCTTGGTCTGACGTCTATGGATCACCTGTTGTTTTTAGTTTTTGTCAGTTTGGAGGTTCCAGATTGAGCCTATGCATTTTGGTTGTTGAAAAAACTGGTGATTTGTTCTTGAAATTATTAATACAAAATAATTTAATTTTTAGAATCATAAAAAATTATTTTATTTTCCAAACTAATATTATCGATCGACAGTTATTTAAATTTTCAAATTATAATGATAAAAATAACTTATTTTCAATTATTTAGTGATGCTCATTTGCTATTATTTTGTGAGATTGTTTAACTAGCGTGAATATGAATTTAGTATAAACATTTTTTATAATGAAAACTAATGTGTTCGTAATAAAAAAGATGCAAATTAATGTGACGACAGGTGTCCCACACTACCCCATGCAGCCGATGCACGCAATTTCTCGATGCCAAGCACATGGTAACCAAACGTGGATCCGGGTTGAGAAGTCGGTCGGGTCGGGTTGTAGCAACGGGTCAGGTCCAAGGTGCAAATTTGTATGAGCCCGAGTTACGTCTATAGGTCAAGCCAGAAAGGTTGCAATGCGTTTGGATCAGGTATAAAACATGTACAATGTGATCATTTGAAGAGGATTTGTGCATTTAAAAAGGTGAAGTGCATAACTATCCATTGGTTTTAATCCTTTATATAATTTACTAATGGAATTTTTCATGCAATCCATTAACCCACCTTCCATCTTAGATATGCAAACTTTTCATACATTATTACTCAAATGATATTATCGTTAACTTCAATGTTAGTGTGTTTTTATAAATACCACCCACCATTTCTTACTCGAAATAATAGGCATTTATCTGTTCATCATCGCCCGTCATTGTAGAGATCGACTCTTCTCACAATGTAATAAAATGTTCATAAGAGTTCTTCATGAAAGATGATTCACGACCTATGTTATATATAAACATGTGCAACATTATTGATAGATAATTGTATATTTTAAGTATACTATTAAGGACCCGATTTCAATCATATGTATGCAAAAAAAAATAAAAATGTTGAGAGGTAAAATTCACTTTAATCATATTTATATCTTAAAAGTGTTTTTTTCATATGCCCATTAGAAGATATCATTGTTACATCCGAAACTATATACAGGCTCACGCTTTAAACAAGAAGGTATAAATGTCTGTGTATATACTGTAAAATATGTCGGGTCGGTCAAATTTAATGGATAAAGGGCACATATGACCCGATTATTTGATCCAGCTCTCTCTCCTTTTCAATTAGTTCGTGAGAAAAATTGTAGAACAAGGAAATTATCTTAAAAGGGTAGCAACGTAAAATACAAAGGCAAAACAAACGCTCGTAACAAATACTCATTATGTAAAAAAAATTATTGTTCAAATTTTAATTCAGAACTAATCTTGTAGTAGCCTGAAAAAGCATTAAGAAAGGAATCTAGTTTAAAATAAATGAATTCTAAGCTCGTATAATATTATACAAGGTAATGAGTTATATATAACAAAATTTCATTTTATCTCCTTTTCTCCTACGTTCTTTAAATTGTCATTGAGTTTTCCTCCTTCACTTTTCTTTTTCTTCTCAAAACAAATAAGATCACATAATAGGAGATCCATAAATAATAATATTTATTAAAAATTATGAAGTTTAACATAATTAATACATTAAATTTTGTTGTATAATTTTAGACTAAATATATTAAATTTTGGAAGGTGTTTTTAAAATAAATGAAGCTTTTTCGAGAGACAAAAATAATAAGTGTATGTATTATTAAATATAAATTGTTGAAACGTCAACGTAATAATTGGGAAATATTATAGGAATTGTCATCCATGTGTCATGTCTGACGCATCTGTCCTTTAACTCGCCAATAACGAATTTCCACCTTTAATTCCAACTCATCCTCACTGTCTTCCCACGTGTCGTCTTTTCGAAAACAAAACCGTGGGACCCACTCTCTCTTCACTGCACATCCAACCATCACTCTTTATCCTAATCCAACAGCTCATAATCTGCCACGCCTTTATAGGATAATCCCACAGTGACACCGCATCTGCCAGCGAGACCCCACAGTGCCTACAGCGCACTATTTTTTTTTTAAATTGACAAAAAAACAAAACAATGCTTTTTGAAATTGTAACGAGCAATTTAATTGATAAAATAATAGATTAATAAAATATAAGTTTTTATTGTATAATAAATTAATAAAAAATTTAGTTAGTTAGAAATTTAAATTAACAACAATGAATACATTGCATGTTTTATAAAATAAAATTTATATTTGTTGTTTTGGTTGATATATTTTAAAAAATTAGTTTTATTATTAATATTTTACATTGTTTAATTTATAAAAAAAAAAGTATATGTGATAGAAACATTGAGGTGTGACAAAATTTGAATTGGTTATGCTATTATTATAAATAGTAAAAAGTTAAAATATATTTTTTCAATAAATGAAATGGAAATAAAATTAATGTATTTTAAAGAAACAAAAATATGTCTAATCCGATAAAAAAAAATCATAGAAAGTTAAAATGATAATAATTTGTAAATTTAATTTTTATGTAAAGTTAATATAAATATTTTTATTTTAACAGATAATTAATTATTATAAAAATTAACCATTTTATCAATATGATTGGATGAAAGTACACAAATAGTTTTTGTACACAAATATTTTACATTGTTAATATTATATTAAATTCATAAATATATAAATGCAATGTATGAGTTTTGTTTTCTAAAAAATAATAAATTAAATTTTATAAAGTGGCCGGTTCAAGTTATTCAATGATAAAAACCTGTTTGTATATAAATACAAACATTTTTCTTTAAATAATCAATAATTTATTCCTTCGCAATGAACATGCTTCATAAAGAGTGTAAATTGAAATTGGAAAGTAATACAAACAGGCCACAAATCAAATGCAGAAAAGGCCTTGTTCAAACTCCTGATAATATTTATAAAAGCATTATAAATAATATTCAAAGTATAAGTTTAAAAAAATTTACATTTAATTTAAATATTTTATTTAACTTAAATTAGATTTAAGTTAAATAAAAAACTTAAATTTAATATAAAAATTTATAAACTTACATCGATGTAAAAAAAAATATTGTTATATTTAAAATTTATATTTATATTTATAATTTTTTTTAATAATTATATAAATTTGAACTCAAGCTTATTTGTTGAATAAATATTTTATCTATTAGAAATAATTTTTATAGATCCACATTTAATATGGATTTAATGGTAACTCCTGATTATACTTGTCACAAATGCCTAGTCTTACCTGTATCCACATCCTCATAAGAAGACCCGTAGAACATTTGAAGGTTACAAATTGCTGGTTTGAAAGGGTGTACAGCTAGTAAGTAGTGTCTTAGAACAATGCAAATTTGGCTATCTAATTATGTTTTATGGATTTTGTAATTGAATTTCGTACAAATGAAGATACAAATAGAAAAAGGAAGGAACTGAAAAAGAGATAATGAATAAAAAAGAGTAATATTTTATATTTTTAATAAATTTTAATTAATAATTAAAAATAACGTTATTAATTTTTTTTAAGGGAGAAAAAAAATACAACTTTGGAATTGGGAGTCGGAATAGGAATGGGAAAGGCGTGGGAAATTGGAGTTTGACAAATAAAAAGGGGGCACGTGGGTGCGTGTCGCTATCTTAGAGGGAGTGAGGGACCACGCATCAACAAGTTCTGGCCGTTGATTTTCTGGCGCTATTGACGGTGATGCGGTTTTGGCGCTACCAAGGGAAAGAGGATCAGTGACGTGGCTGCACATTCCCGACAATATGATGTGTCCATTAGGCACACGTGGGCCCAATTGACGTGGACCTTATGCCAAACTTTCACATCCCATTATCTCCTTCCTTGTCCCCTCATCTCACGCTTTATACTTATTATTTATTTTAATTTTTTTTAAGCTTAAATTTGTTACTTATGTTTTTATTTATTTAGCAATTAAAAATTTTATTAGTTATATATATATATATTACGATTAATAACATCATTATTAACATTTTTTATAATATTTCGTGAATAGATAACAGAAAATAATAAGATACTTTCTTACTTTATTTTTATTGCGAATTTGTTTTACTAATATACTATGATAAAATTATCTTATAAATTTGTTATATTTATATTTTAGTGTAAATTTGTCGTACAGCAATTTATATCAGAGTTTAACAAACTAGGATAATAAGTTGCTAAATAGTTTTATTTTTTATTTTTTATCCCAATGTACATTAAGTAAAATATAATAAGAGCGTGTTTTACTCTTCTTATATATATATATATATATATATATATATATATATATTATTTAATTATGATATTATATTGTTTTTATCTTATTTATCAAACACTCATAATAACTTTACTCATTTTATATTAATCAAATGGTAACCGTTTTATTTGTTTTCCGAGAGTTTCACTTGTCGCTAATATTCAATGTATTATACATAATTTAACTTTACAAATAGTGTGTATTTGTTTACAATCTTACTCGCAAATCGCAATAGATGAAATATTGATAAAGTTTTTATATAATATCTTAACTATATTAATCTAAATAAAATAAACTTATTTACGTTATGACACAATAAAATCACCAATTATGATGACTAAGGAAATGAAAATAACTTGATATAAAAATATTGTCTGAAAATAAAATAATTTGATGACTCAAGTACTTCGTGAAGACTTTGACTGTAAGACATAACATAACGTTGTTATTCCTTCAAATTTCACGGATTCAACGTCCTATGGACGATCTCATCCCAGTCCCCACCTGCCGTTTTCTTTGAATTCAGCTCCATTGCTCCTGCACCACTTCATCCTTTCACTCAAATTTTCCATTCAATAACCCAATAATGATAAAAGTCGAAGGATTTTCTAAAATTTAAAATACATTTGAGTTTTTTTTTAAGTTTGGATTAAACTTGGTGTTTTAGAAGATGAGTTTGGAGGAAAATAAAAAAAAATAGTCTAATTGTTTCAGTTTTGTGAAAATTCTGAACACAAAAAATAAGAATTTGAGAATTTTAAGTAATATAAAATTGATGAAGGGAATATATTTACACATAGAAAAAAAAAAACAAAACATAATTGGCTAAAAAAATTGAAAGGTCAAAATAACATTATCAAATCAAATTAAAAGGAGTAAAAGTATAATTGAACCCCTTTAATATAAGAACAAAACAATAACATACATTGTTGTATTGTGCAATGAGAAAAGAGAAAGATTTTTAAAAAAAAAAGGTCGAAGCGAGTGATGTTTGATAGGTCATTTTATGTGTGTCACTTTATGATGCAAGTGCAGCTGCTAGAAAAAAAAGACCACAAAAAAGAAGAAAACATTCTTACAAAATAAATTGGACATGGATAGAACTTTTAAATAAAACAGAAAATTTAGAAAAGATTATAAGATTAAAAAGTCAGTCTTGTTTAAATGACTTAAACACCATGTTTATCCGCATGTGGCATTGTTGAATAACATTGGTTTAAATGGAAGAAAAAAATGATTTTATATATTTTTGTACTCAATTACCACGTTATTGTCCAAAAATTTTGATGTAGATGCTTGTGATATTTTTCATTTTGGTCAGAGATCTGTGTGATGGGTCAAGTTTTGTGTAGAGTTCCTGCATGCCATTTCCCGTGGAATACTCTTTTGGAACATCCTTTTCAGGCCCAAGTCCCAACATTAAGTGGGCCAATATTTAATTTTGTCCAACTTAATTTTGGCCCAACGTGCTTTTTTAATATATTCTTTTCAACTCTATCTATTAGCTCAGTTGTTTATTTACTTAACCAAAAAGAAATTATTTATTTATTTTTGGCCCAGACCGAAAAAAAAGCACGAGTGGGTGATAGTTATATTTACCTTTTCCTCATATACACATAAAATAATCTCCTTCACTCCTCCCAGAAAAAAAAAGAGTGAATAGGTGTAGTAATGTGTATGATCATAAATATATAAAACTATATCGATGACAGTCTAATAAGATACCGAATGAGGCTAAAAAATGCACGATGAGAAATACTTTGGCATCGAAGGTTGTATTTTTATATTTATAAAAATCACGCGTGTTACTTTTTTACTTTTCTTTAATTTTTCTTCATACTTATATATATATATATATATTAAAAATTTTAATAAAAAATTTAGAGTGTGTTAAATAATATATTGCTACTATTCATCTTAGTGTTAATATTGGCGGGAGTGTGTGTATGTGTCACTCAATTTCAATTTTGTAGTGTGTCGGTAGCTTCAATGTTTGCACTTAAGAAGGTACAAGTTGACGTTTGGCTGTACTTGCATCATTGTTCTCTTTTCAAACAGGTAGCCATTTACCACACTAACATACTCTAAAATTGTTTTTAGCCTCAGCACTGCACTGTGATTCTAGCTATTTGTTTTCCTCTTAATAATCATACTCACCCCAATTAGTGCACTACAACACTATCACATCCCCATTAGAGCAACCATGGTGATCGTGCAAGTCTTGCTAGCAGAATTTTAGCCTCAAATCATCTTTAACAAGTTGCCTTATTAGTGAACACAACATATTTTCAACTTGTTTCATTATGTTTTTTTGCTACAATCCATAAAACTATCGAAAACATAAACAACTGTATTATTAGTGTTAATATTAATTTGCTTTCATAGGAGTTATATTATACAATATAGCTAGATATATTAGTGTAGCAAATGACAATAATGGAGTGGTAGAATGGAATGTTGATGATGAGTGGTGGATCTTGACTCAAATTTTTGGAGAGTCATTAGAAGTTGGTTAAAATGATTCAATTCAAATTTACTTTAGTTATATATAATTTTATCAAAATTTAAAAATAATGCATTAACAAAAAAAAAAATATATAAAATAATACAAAAAAAATTAAAAGTAGAATGACTGATATTAAAGGTGTTTATAATATTTTTTATATAAAAAGTTATCAGTCATAATAAAAAATTTTGGGGGAGCTGTCCGCTACTGTTGATGGGATGACTTGAAGCCCAGCTACTCCAAAATAAGGCAAAGTATCAGTGTCATATCCATATCTGAAGCCGAATCGCATATATAATCCCAGACATATTATGTATTTAATGAGCATGAGATTGAAGTGAAAGTCATTAAAAAGAGGATTTTTTTCCAATTAATTTTTGTTCCTACCATTCATAACAGTCTTATCACAAACTATGGATAAAGTGGAATCTTAACAAAGAATATTTGAGGTAGGAAAAAGTTCAAAACATGAAACGTATATACAGATGTCATGGTAATCTTAAGCTCCTTTACCAGCTCACAACATGCTATACCTGCGGTACCTTGTCAACTATGCCTCAACACTTTTAACAGTATCTACAACTACGGTACTAACACCTTCCAAAATATGTATACGGCCATCTGCCATGTGTAAGATGGTTACCAAATAATGGCATACATTATTGTAAAATGAATTCAGTTACCGTGTCTTTTCATATAGATAAAGCACTGACTCTCTTGCAGTGTATTTATGCTACCAAAAATGAGTTCAAAGGCATTCTCCAATTTGTTGGTCATTTTCACGGTTGTATTGCCTTGTTTGATCGGTTTAAGTCACAGTGGATGTGAATTCAACGCAATCTTCAACTTTGGGGATTCAAATTCAGATACTGGTGGCTTTTATGCAGCTTTTCCTGCAGAAACTGGTCCTTATGGAATGACTTTTTTCAAGAAACCAGCAGGCCGGGCTTCAGATGGGAGACTCATCGTTGATTTTCTTGGTAATCAAACATCTTTTTATCTTCTTTGGCATTAAGGCTTCTTAAAGTTTTCACTTTAGCTCCATTGAGATTTTTTTTTCCTTTGATTTCATATAGTATCTATTCTTATAAATCTGGGTTTTGAGGAAGGATTTAATTGAAATTGAGGTTTTTGTTTCTGCTTTATTCTTTATTTCGTCTGTTTTATTCTCGGCACCAATGAAGGCAAGCCATAAGGATTCCTTAGTTATTATAAATGCGTTTAATACATAGTGAACTGGTTTGAATCAACCATTTTTGTTCATGTTGATTTTTCAAATGTTCTTGTGGAGTAAAAAAAATTATCTCTTTTTTCGTAAGCATTAATTTGGTGGGACCTTATCAATATTTGTGAATATTTATGAAGAGAAAGATAAACACAAATTTACATGACAAGGTCATGTGAAAATTAAACACAAGTGGATCCATCCGAGGGATTCATTAAGATCTTATTGATTTTGTTTCTTTGGTGTTTCATGTAATATCACTTTTTCTGATTTATATTGCAGGGTGTTAAGATAAGCAAGCTGTTAAATTTAATAGGAAACAACAAAAATTAAACTGATTGGTGCGTTGATCTTTGGGCTTAATAACTGTTTGTAATCGGGAAATTAACAGATTTTAGTAAAATTCTCATAATATCTTATTATTAGCATATAGCCTATATTCTTGTCTTATTATAAGAACACTTTTAAGAGTCAAGACTTTGCCTTTACTAAGGTTGTACCTTTCTTCTTGAGGAAGTTTTCTTTACAAGATAAGAAGCCTAGCTGGAAATAGTTGTATAGTAATGGTTAATATATCTTCTAGACTTCAGTTGCAAAATATAGTGGCACTTTCTGATGCGTCTTTAGCTGTACATGAATCACTTTCCTACCCATCAATAAATTCAATTAACTATGTTTGGGGTCCAGGAAAGGAAAGATTGGCTCCAACAACCGTTAAATTTGATAATATATCTAACGTGTGTTGTCATCTATGTATTACTGTGAAAAAAGACAATTTAATGCTTGAGCTGTTATGTGTTACACAACTAGTCAAATTAATTAACTAGAAAAATGAATAAAAAATTATGCTTACTCATTGCAATAGGAGAAGGCTTCTAGCAGTGGTACTAATATTAATCAAACAGTATTGAATTTGATTTGGCAGCTCAAGCTCTAGGATTGCCATTTTTGAGTCCATATCTGCAATCAATTGGATCTGATTTTAAACATGGGGCCAACTATGCTACATTGGCATCCACTGTGCTTCTGCCTAATACTTCATTGTTTGTTACTGGGATCAGCCCTTTCTCTCTTGCTATCCAGCTCAACCAAATGAAGCAATTCAAAACAAAGGTTAACGAACTTGATGAACAAGGTACAAAATACACAAACTTACTTTTCTTAAAAAGATAAAAATCTTCCTTAGTTTCTACAGTAATGTACTAGTTTCATTTGCTTGTTCCTCAGGAACCGAACTTCCTTCATCGGATATATTTGGAAAATCTCTTTACACATTTTACATTGGCCAAAATGATTTTACTTCCAACTTAGCAACCATTGGCATAAGTGGAGTGCAGCAGTACCTCCCTCAAGTTGTTTCACAAATTGCTGCTACCATTAAGGTGAGATTAACTTAACAGTCAATATCGATTCAAATCTAGAATTATTGATACAGAAATAAAAATATTATTAAATTGGATTGTGCTCAATGAAATTTCTAGGAGCTACATAATCTTGGAGGGCGTACATTTTTGGTTCTTAATCTTGCACCGGTGGGATGCTACCCTTCATTCTTGGTGCAGCTTCCTCATAATAGTTCAGATATTGATGAATTTGGATGCTTGATTTCTTACAACAATGCGGTAGTGGACTATAACAACATGTTGGAAGAGACATTGAGACAAACCAGAGAAAGTCTTTCTGATGCTTCTGTCGTTTATGTGGACACACACAAAGTTCTATTAGAGCTCTTCCAGCATCCCACTTCTCATGGTTCAAACACTCATCCCTGGGCTTATTTAATAATAATAACAATAAACTATTTTGATCCTGAAAGATATTTTATTTCTCAATTTGGTTTCCCAAGGTTTCTTTTTATCTAATTCAGTTCTCGAATATTTCAATTAATCTACTAAACAATTATAAACACATTACCATTTATAAGAGAAAGTTCCGATTCAATTGAGAAACTGGGGGAGGGAAGTACTTTATTTATATTTTATTTAGAAACTCACGACATTATATTGATATTTCTTGGACACCCTTTTGGCTATTATAAATTATTTATATTAACAGATGCTAAATATATAACCAGAATGTCTTTACTATGCTACTGACTTTGTTTATTTTTTCTTGGAACAGGGCTTCAGTATGGTACAAAAGCTTGTTGTGGATATGGAGGGGGTGACTACAACTTCGATCCTAAAGTTTACTGTGGCAATACCAGAGAGATAAATGGCAGCACAGTGACAGCAACAGCCTGTGATGATCCCTACAACTACGTGAGTTGGGATGGAATCCATGCAACAGAAGCAGCAAACAAGCTTACTACCTATGCCATTCTAAATGGATCATATTCTGATCCCCCTTTCCCATTTCAGGAACACTGTGATCTTCAACCTATAGGTTGATCCATTTCCTTCAGGGTTGTTTCATAATTAACAAATGATGAAGCTCCTACCTCAAGATATTACAAAAATAATTTTCAACAAGAAATCAAACCATAATTTCTTATAATACATAACTTTCAATACCGGATAAAAACAAGTTTGTTTGCTGTTCATAATCTACCAGCTTATAATTCAGCATTCATTTGCATGATGTTAACAGTACAAACTATAATTGGTTTTAGCCCAAAACAACTACAGTAGAGACAGGCTTTAGTCCAATTGGTCACATATTTCTAATTTTTATATGTTTCTTAAAATCTCACTTCATGCAATTCTCAATAGAATTTACCAGTCAACTAAGTTAATCATTTAAGGTCTTGCTTTTCATAAATTTTTCTTCAAGGTTCTTCTCGGGTCGTGTTCCATATAACGAGGGATCTTAATCATTGTTGATCGTGTCCACGATAAAAAAGGCTTGGAGACAGATAATTCGCCAGCTTCAAATCAAACTCTCC
Source organism: Abrus precatorius (assembly GCF_003935025.1). Taxonomy (NCBI): domain Eukaryota; kingdom Viridiplantae; phylum Streptophyta; class Magnoliopsida; order Fabales; family Fabaceae; genus Abrus; species Abrus precatorius. Next base: position 7,193,688 of record NW_020874373.1, on the reverse strand, counting down.
AAAATTATGTCTTATTTAGCTATAACTTGCCTTGTTGCTTTTCTCATTGTGTAACCAGATTTCGAAAGCAAATAGTATTGTGAAGCAGTTTATAGATTGTTTGACCTCACTTTAATAACAGCTAGTCACACCACCAACACATTTTGTGATGAGTATCCTAGGGATTATCAGAAAACCAATTTTGAGTAATTAAAATTGGTAAGTTTTTATCAGAAGAAAAAATATTCATTACATTAAAATTTGTAAATTATCATTTATGTTTTTCTTATTAAAAAAGTTATTTTATAAGCAATTAACATCAGCTCTAAAGGTTAAAGCTATCATGATTGTTTTTTCTTTAGCATGACGTTCTCCAGCTTTGCCACACAGCCAACCACTTGGATTTGGGATTAAAGCTTATTAATCTCCACGTAAGAACGAGAAACACGCTTTCCAAAGAAATAAAAAATTCACTCGTACTTCTCCAAATAGGATCTTAATCTTGGTACGTATGCATAAACAGAATAATTGATTCGGCTACAGTTGAGCTAGTGATAAACAAAAGATTTACCGACAACGAAATGGATTGGTACAAAAAAGACTGAAGAGGTTGAGAAATTCTATTCTACATAAAGGGATACACAAATGCCTCTCATACATCAAAACAAAGAAATGATGATCGAAAACATATCAAGTTGACTTGCTACCTGTTAATACAGTTCTGTTCTATTCAGTTTCGGAAATTTTCTTTTTCAGTGCCTCAATGTCTGTAGCTAGTTCCTTTCTGCTAGACTGTACACAAAAGCAATTATATTATTTATAGCAAATATACCGCTTAAGGCACACATGATCAAATGGGAAAAAAGTACACGCACATATATTTGGATATGGTCTGTCATTCATCCATGATAACATACGAGTCCCACGTTTGTGCATATTTTAAGCTGATGATAAAATATACGGGTCCCATCCAATTTGAGTGACCTCCGTAAGGTCCTCTAGTTTATATACCATTTGATATGTTCTTAAAGAATCACTTTATCAGTTTCAAAAATTTTTCATTTACCAGAAGTATCAAAACATCAATATTCATATCAATGCAATCTCAAGAAGGCTTGATATTCACAAATATTTGACCTACCTTGAACAGAAGGTATCGATAGACAAACCATCCAGTGTACCCTAGTCCTACCAACTCCATAATCTTTGGAAGCTGAAAAATAAATAAAATTGTATCAGATTGATTCAAAAAGCCATATAGAGCATAAGACTAAAACTTAAGCATGCTTACTAATGGGTCCCTCACCACTAGAGGGAATGACAAAATGCAAACAAGTGCATTGTTTGTGACAAGAGTGATGGCTTACCAAGGGAACTGAGTTGATGGCACCAACAAGAATTGAAGATAACCAAAGAGCAACAATAGCCCCACCACCATATAGAAGCACTGTAGACTTGTTTTCAAGAGCATCCCACTGATAATCACAAACGGAGAATATTGATTATTGCCAATTCGTTAATAGAAGAAAAGGAAAATGGTGTTGCCCAAAAGAGGAAAATGAAAATACAAAATCAAGCTAAATTAATCAACCCAATTTGTAAACTCCTTGCCTTCTGTTTCAAATCTGTAAACAACTCGCTAGCATCTACAGAAGTAGATGTTTCCTCTGAAGAAGCCCGGGTCAGAAGCTGAGAAATCTTTCGATTTTCTAAACAAAAAGAAATAGATAAACAAGAAAAAAAATAACACTGAAAACAGAACAAAGAGTAGTCTTAAAGTAGAAATAGTTTTCAATTTTCTAAACAAACTTAAACTTCAAAATGTAGTCTGTGTGGATGACAAGAATTAGAAACACATATCACATTATGTGTTGTGAATACCTGAAAGAATAAAGTGATTTTGACGGAAAGGGGAAGAAGAAGAGCGAGGGCGAGGAGAGAGTGTTGGAAAATCAGAGCAGCGGGTGACTTTGGTGCGTGTCAAAAGAGGAGGAACTAATACAGTGGTTGTTGCCGCCGCCATTTTTGTTTGTGTTTAGTGTGGTGGTGTTCTCAGTCACCGGTCCTTGTTCTTGCTCGGTTGCATGGTCACTCTAATATTGGCCACGTGACAAGCCTCAGTTTCTGATTGGTTGCTTCCCTATCTTGAAAATCCACATTCCATGTTTTTACTATTTTCATCATACTTTTTTAATCCTGCCCTTGTGTTGGTGACATTAATACGGAGTATAGAATATTGGCCACAACTCTCACCTGCTTTGTTAAGTCACAGAGACAGGTAGGTAAATTGTGTGTTGGCTAAAGATTTCTTTTATTTTAATGTTAGCATTTTTTTATTAGTTTTTGATAAATTTAAAATCTGAAAAAATTAGTTTAAATAATCGTGAGAAGTTACAATAATTTTTTTAAATAAAAAAATGTTATACTCTTACAAATTTAAGTAAATGGTTTTAGTTCCAAAAAAAAAACATAAATTTGTAGGTTTTAAATTTCAAATTTTGATGGTATTTTTAATAGCTTCACGGCTAGTAGCCATTAATAGTATCGGTTATGTATCTGAATTATCTTGAGTCATGTGTGCTTCATTATCATTTCTTTTTTCCTGTTCTTTTTTTGTTAAATCTACACTTATCGAAGTGACCTTTCTTTAGACAACTATAACACACAATCTTACTCTTATTAAACTTCTTTTTTGCCACATTTTTCCTTCCTCATTCCTTCCACCTGCTCTTGAAGAGATTTTTACTTGTTCCCGAAAATCTGTCTTCTTTCCCTTTCCCTTTCACCATTTACCCTTTTTCTTGGTTACCGTTGTCTGCAAAGCTTGTTCAACAATCTTGTTTGCACCCTCAATTCATGTGTTTCCAAGGAACCTTGAAGTTCTTCAATTATCATAGTTTCCAAGTTCTTTGATTCCTCTATTAAGCTTCTCACTCTGGCATGACACTTTTCAAGAATATTCCAAACCTCCTTTCCACCCTTTATAGTAGCAATTTTCTCAAAGTGGGTGACATCCACATATAGGTGAATCAAGAACATTGCCTTGCAATCCCTTTTCTTGGCTTATTTATTTGATCTCTTGCACCACCTCAAGAACATCCTGAAAATTGAAAATTACTCTCGTTTGGACGCACCACCTTTTCCCAATTTTTGGTATTAAGAACTAGTAAATTCTCAAGAAGATTTCCATTAGATACCAGTTTTATAATTTTGTAGGGAAGAAACTCAAAAGTATTACAGCTCAATGTCAAAAAGATAAAAGATTTAACATAAAAATAAGATTAATCACATCTTTACAAATTATACACGACAAATTATTTATATGCCAAGCTTTAAAAAAATCATTATTAACAATCGCACCACACGCTAACTAAAAAAAATTATCATACCAGTCATTTTTCTATCTCGACACAATTTTACTTCTTGAGAATCCGAATATGTACTCCAATGACATTTAATGTATTGCATTTTTACAGCTCATTATTATTATTACATTAATATTTATTATTTCTGATTTTATTTTAAAAATATTTATCAATATTTTTAAATTTAAGATATATTTATATATATTCAGTATGTAATACACTAATTTAATTGTTTGATGTATTATAGATATTTCTAAAATAAAAAATAAATTTATAATGTGTAATCATTTATTTATTAGTTTTAATAAATTAAATATTTATTTATTATAAATAGAATAAATGATAATACTATTATAATATTTTTTTATCGCGTGTTCCTTAGTTTATTGATTAAAAACTTTAAATTCATTGACTCGTATAGAAGTACAAATTTATTAAATTATTTTATTTGAATTTATTAACTTACTTTAAGATATTTCTATACTGTGTGTAATAAATCTTATTATAAGATGGAATTTTAAATAATTTTTTTGGTCGTACTATATTTTTAAAAACTATAATCAAACTTTAAGAGATAACAACATGCATCAAATAAAAAATAATTTTTTTAATTTTAAGAATTAAGTTAGGTTCAAGTCTTACAAAGTCAAACTTAGTATTATCAATTTTTTCTTAATTGACTGTCTTGCTACCTTATGTAATATCCTCACCTACCAAATTTTTCTCTTTTGTAAAAACACGTCTAAATCACCTATAAAAAAACTTATAAGATGTATATACTTAATGAGATATAAAAAAATTTATAACAAGCATGATAAATGGTATAGTACAATGAAAGATAAAGAAAAATAAAATACAACAGAAAAAAATAACATTTAAATATATAAAAATCAAAATCATAACAACATAGCGTATCCTGTTTTTATATGAGTAATAATAAACATGTAATATTTTTTTAAACATTTTTAGTTTTTACAGTGACGTTTCTTTATTTCTCGTCTCATTTGTTACTTCTATATTGTTTTATTATTATTTTCTTACATTGTAAAACCTTTTGTTTGAATATATTGTAAAAACATCACCACTCTTTCCATATCATTTTTTTTTTTTTAAAGATTTTCCATGTTAAGTTGTTCTGTTTTTAGTCTGCAGATATTCTCGTTATGTGTAGTAATTGCGCAATTAAATCGGTGTATCTTGTTCTGGTTTTTTTCGAACATATGATTTTCATCCCATTTGTACGTTGTAAAAATTTTCTTTAACATGTTGTCCTTCAAAGCTTATAAATATTTATGTCAAGAAAAAGTGCATCAACACTATTAAAGATACGTACTTTTCACCCAAACACAAATAAAATTATCTTTTTCTTTACTCGCCATAAATTATGATTGATGCAATTGCCTTGAAACATCCAAATTATTCTTAACATTTTTTTCATTAATTATAAATATTCATAAAATTATATAAATTTTAATCAGTTAATATTTTTTAATTCACACATATAAAAAATAAAATAAATAAGGATAGAAATTGACTTTTATTAAGGATTTTAATTTCCTTTGAACACTCCACTTTTTACTACAATATGATAAAAAAAAATATATTTATATATCGAACATTTTTCCCCTTTGTAAAAAATGGAATTGATGAACAAAATTGCATAAACTTAACGCTTAAGTGATGGAAAATGACTTTTGAAAATAATACAACTTAAAAAAAAATTGTCATTCTCACCTTCTTAACACTATATAAAAGGGAAAAAGAAAAATTTCATGACAGTGAAAAAATTATATATCATAAATCATATACATAAAAAAAAATAATAAGAGATTGTTAACCTCTCACATTTATGTTCTTTTATTTTCTTACGATATAAAAAGTTTATTTGATAAGGATTTTATTTACAAAGAGAACACTGTGATGATGTTTTGGATGGACTTTAAAATCTAATAACTAGATCAAAGACTAAGAAGGTCAATAGTCACTTAACAAGTTTATTGGACTGGTGAAGCACTTACACCTCTTAGAGAATCATATGAAGTCCTATGCATATTTTACCTACATCATCCTAGATAAATAGATTTTATGTGTATATCTTGTTAAATTAGTATAAATATCATGTATTAGTTTAATATTTATTTTTTTATATTTCATTAGTTATTCTTGTAATTTTTTGGGCTTAGTTGCTTTGAATCTTCAATTGGCCACATTTAGTTAGATAGTTTATGAATTAGAATTGACTTTAAGAACGATCATTAGTATAATCTCCTTATGTAAGCTTATATAAATGCTTCTCTTTTTATAAGTCAGACACTTTTAGTAATAAATGATAAATATTTATTTGAGTTTGTAAAATTTTGAATGAATCGTTAAAGTGTGAAAAATAAAAACTATGCTTTTCTTCACATAATGATGTCTTTTTCTTTTCATTTTTTTTCTTTTATTTTTCGTTCAATTATTTCAGAATTATTACAAAATGTTGATTGATCAATAGCTTTTCATCTAAAGAAGCACTAAGAAAGAAGTATCAAAATATATCGGTCTCTTACATAAATCTCAAGCTCATATTAATTTAATAAAATACCATATTTTATAAAAAGATAAATAGATGGAACTAAATAAATAAGAAAAATTCGGTTAGTAGTTGGCTTAAATTTCGAACCAAACCAATGTCAAAGGCATGAGCTAACAAATTAACACATATCATAACTAAAAAACGAAACCAACAGAATTATTAAATTGCATCCTTTAATTATTTATTCTTACCGCAATTCACAGCTTGCTTTTAGGTTGTTCTAAGAAAATAAAAAAATTAAAATAAAATAAAAAAGAAGTAAAAAAGGCATCTTGTGTTGTCTTCTCTTTTATTTCACCGCCTTTCATTCGTAATATAGGGCTTGTGTTGTGCTGTGTTGTGCTGTGTTGCGTTGCGTATCGTTCACCCTCTCTTCTCTTTTCTTCTCCCTTTCTCTGCTTGCAGTTGCAGATGCAGAGTTAGGAGGGTGTTTCTGTAATTTAGAGGATGAAGGATTTCAATTCGGATCTATTTGACCCGGGAACGGTGGTGGACTCCTCCGATTACTCTCGCACTGCTTCCTCTTCCGACGCCGATTTCGCCTTCGCTTTCAATGACAGTAATTTCTCTGATAGGATCCTCAGAATCGAGATCATGGGTGACCCCGTTGAGCCTCGCCCCGATTCTGACGGTTGCACCACCATCGCTGACTGGGCTCGCCACCGCAAGAGGAGACGCGAGGATATCAAGAAGGATAACGGTATATATCTTTCTCCCTAAACTATCTTTTTTCTTTTTCTTTTTTTGAAGTTTTTCTGCGAAGGAGAGAGAGGAATTGGGAAATTATGCATGGTGTTTTCTTCTTGTTTATCTTATTTCATATCCTCTGCTTTCACCTATTTGTTATAAAATACTGTAAATTACTGTGGTTGAACATATGTGACCGTTTCTTTAGAGAAGAGGATGATGGGAAAGAGAATGAGTTGAAATGGAACACTCAAATCAAACGAACCATGTTATCAGGGATAAAACTTAAGTGTAGTAGCATTAGTTGAGGGTGACTTTTAATCCAATTTTGTGTTTCACCCTGGTTCATTAGGTTAACAAGGTGAAAGTCCAATTTGAATTAGAGAACAACACTGATAGCGCCTGAGATACTGCTGCTAAGATTTTGTGCTATTATCAAAGAGCAGTATTCAATTATTCACTCAAACTCTAAGAAGGCAAATTTTTTTTTACATGTAATGACCTAACATGTTGATTAATTGTCAAATATTTGTTAGTTGTTTGCAATGAAATGCCGTACTGGAGTTTCCGATATGTTGATTATATGTCAAATATTCATTGTCGTTCGTAATGCACTCCAAACATTTATGGTAAAAATTAATCGCTGTTTCACAAAAGACAACTCATCCAGGTTACAGTACTCACGAGTAAAGCTAACGTACCGGAGCAATTCCCATGTAAAACCCATCTTTACTATGGTTGCCAAGGAACCTGGCGATGCTCTTGAATCTGAAAATAAATTGGACAATAGTTATGTTGTTATGTATCATTGTTTAATTTTTTGGGTGATTCATGATTTTTGAGAAATAACTAAGAAGTCAGTTGGGTTGAGCAATTTGATGGCTATTTTTTTAATGTTTTACTGTGGGTTTTGATTAGACAAAAAAATATTTTGATTTAAGCCTTTTGATTCTAGTTAAATATAACAGGTTTAAATTGGTATGCTAAGATCCAAAGCAATAGCAAAGCTTGATTCTGTGGACTGATTTTTGCCTATAAAGTGCCCCATTGTGCGTGTTGAATCAGATTTTATTTCTATGTGCTTATTTTTTTCATGTCATGTCTAATGTATGCTCTCGCTTACAGTGGTGGATCTTACTTTATTGCCTGACGAGCAAATTTTGAATGGGAATCAACCTGATATGGATGATTTTGTACCCTCCGAGAATCAAGATGAAGAGGCAGTTGCAATGGTTGAAGAATCCCCTTCAGGTATTTAAGTAACCAAAAAAATCTTAAACCCAGTTTCTAAGTTATAATGTTATATAGTTTGGTGATTCATCCTTTAATCACCTTGTACTGTATTATTCATTCTTCTTTCCCCATCTTTTTCTTTGATTGCATTTGTTGCACTTTTTTTGAATATGTGATTTCCTTAGGGTTTGAAAACCATATTTTTTTTCAATGAAATTCCTGAATCTAGAAGATCAGTATGCTTGTAACGAGCATGTATTTGAAAAAGAGAAATTAGTATGCAAAGGAAGTTATGTATTTGCTAAGGGATGACAATGATAGAAATAGAACATTCTCCTTTTGCTTGCAAGAAGTAAACAAATCTTTTCCTGAAGTTGTTGGCTCTGCTCAATTATTGTGTTGGATCATTGTTAACATAGGTGATGAGGCTGCAAATAGCAATGATTCAAACTGGAATATGGATTGCTCTGCAGTTGTTAGAGTTAGAACACTACATATCAGTTCTCCTATCTTAGCTGCTAAAAGTCCCTTCTTTTACAAGGTAGATCTCTTTACTGGTTAGATTTAAAAAAATTATGTGAAAAATATGTTTGCTTAGTTCTGTTTATTTTTCAGCTTTTCTCAAATGGGATGAGGGAGTCCGAGCAGAGGCATGTCACCCTGAGAATTAATGCTTCTGGTATTAACATACATAAAATGCTTTTTAGATTATTTGCTTTGTCAGGTTTATATTCTTTTTAGCTTTTCCTCCAATAGCTGCATTACCTATGGTGAACATCTCTTGCATGTTACAGAGGAAGCTGCTCTTATGGAGCTTCTGAATTTTATGTATAGTAATACCTTGAAAGTTACGTCACCACCTGCTTTATTGGATGTGTTGATGGCTGCTGACAAATTCGAAGTTGCTTCATGTATGAGATATTGTAGCCGATTATTGCGGAATATACCTATGACACCTGAGTCTGCTTTGCTTTACCTTGAGCTTCCTTCTAGTGTCTTAATGGCTGATGCAGTTCAACCATTGACTGATGCAGCAAAGCAGTATCTTGCCGGTCGATACAAAGATATAACAAAGTAGGTTTTTTTTTTTTTTAACACTTCTTTAATAGTTACATGATCTATATTTCATGCATTATAAAGTTACATGTGTTATCTCTTTTGTTGTTAATATTAATTGTGACATATACTTCTTCCACCTTTCTTTGAAGCTAGAGATACCGTTATTTGAAATCAGTTGTATCCACTGTATTGTATTTTTCTGCATCTAATTGTTAGAACCATTATAAAGAACAATTTTGGTGGATGGCTGCTGGTACCTTTAGTTAATAACTAATCCACACGTTGTAAAACTTCTTAAATTGGCTTTTATGTATATATCATGCCATGATAAGAGAAAATTCATGGCATCTATGCATCTGGTGCACCTGATAAGGCAGGGCCAGAATAAAAAAATATATAATTGTATTGTACGGTGCATTGAAGAATATAATATTCAACTGGTGTGGTTGGAAGGAGTTGATATATTTATATATGTTCTTTGCATTATTGTTTTTGAATCTTGATCTTTTGATATATTGGTCTTTTTTAAAGCACGTGTTTCTCCTCTCAGCTTTCTTTATTCCTTTGATCTCAAATGTAATATTTCCCTCAGAATGCTAACACATCTCTCGAATGACCAGGTTCCAAGAAGAGGTGATGGGCTTACCTCTTACTGGAATAGAGGCAATATTGTCTAGTGATGAACTACAGGTTGCATCAGAGGATGCTGTATATGACTTTGTGTTGAAGTGGGTTCGAATGCAGTACCCAAAACTAGAAGAGAGGAGAGAAGTCCTGGGAACTCGACTTTCCCGTTTAATTCGCTACCCGTACATGACATGCCGAAAGCTTAAGAAGGTCTTAACCTGTAATGACTTTGAACAGGATGTTGCATCCAAGCTTGTTCTTGAAGCCCTCTTTTTCAAGGCTGAGGCTCCCCACCGCCAGCGGCTACTGGCTGCTGAGTCTGCTACCTTAGGTCGGGTTTTTGTGGAGCGGGCATACAAGTATCGCCCCGTTAAGGTGGTGGAATTTGAACTTCCACGGCAGCAGTGTGTGGTTTATTTGGATCTGAAGCGGGAGGAGTGTGCGAATTTGTTCCCATCTGGCCGGGTTTATTCTCAGGCATTCCATTTAGGTGGACAAGGGTTTTTTTTATCAGCGCATTGCAACATGGACCAACAGAGCTCTTTCCACTGCTTTGGCCTGTTTTTAGGAATGCAAGAAAAGGGCTCTGTTAGCTTTGCCGTCGACTATGAGTTTGCTGCAAGGTCAAGACCAACAGAGGAATTTGTTAGCAAGTACAAAGGCAATTATCTGTTCACTGGGGGAAAGGCCGTTGGTTACAGAAACTTGTTTGCAATTCCGTGGACGTCGTTCATGGCTGAGGATAGTCTTTATTTTATCAATGGGGTACTCCACCTTAGAGCTGAGCTCACCATCAGACACTGACTGGGATTTGTATCTGTAAACTGTTGTCTTCTAGTTGGTAGCTCTGAGTTTCTTTTGGGTGGTTTCTCATTTTCTGTTAACTTGTTGTAACCTTAACTAATATCCAGGCAATGTGCACTTGGTGGTAGTGCTATGAGATCAAATGAATTATCAGGACTTGCCCTTTTTCACCTACGTGTAGAAAGAGTTTGTGTAGCTGCAGGAAGGACAAGGATCGTTTTTAAGTGGTTTCATTTTAATAACCAAAATGATATTCCAACTATTACAAGTTGTGTCATATTATGTCCGTTAGACTAGGACTTTTCATATAACGCAAGGTATAGATTTCTGAAGTGCGCGAGTAATTTTTGAGTTTAGGGTATACAATTGTTCATGTTGTCAATTGAATGTGCGTTTTCAGGCCATCTCACACGGTTCCAAACACATGGTTAAATTGTTCAATGGGATTATATACTGCACAAGCATTGGTTTGGCTTCTTGTGAAGTCCAAAAGCAGAGATCGAATCCGAATTCCGCATTTCTGATTCGTAAAACAAAAGAAAAATCTTATTCTCATAAACTTGCATTTATCTTTATTTGATAAAATTAATTAAAAGTTTATAACTTATAATTAACTAATTGAATTAAAATTATTCAATAAAATTAACTGGTATATATTAAATAACCAAAAATTGAATTAAAATTATTGTGAATATAAATTATTCAATTTTTTTTTTAAATTTTAAACTTTCCGGTTCTGTTTTTTGTTTTAAAATAATTTTACTAATTTATTAATATAAAAAATTAGAATATTTTAAATAAGTTGATGCGGTGAAATTTGCATCTGAGGCAAGTGTGTGATTGAAGGAACGGTGTCGTGGAGAAATTGACGCGTGAAATATATAAACTGAAGTAATTGTGACGCTGTTCACTTCATATCGATGAATATCATAGAGAACCCTATTCTTGCTCTTGTTGAAGAGAAAAGGAATGAGTTTTGGAATTTTGCCGCGGAGGATATGGAATCGAGTTCTAAATCAACGAACCACACACATCCAATGCAATAATCAACTAATGAAAGTTCGAGAGATCATCTTTTAATCTTTCCCACCGAATAACACACAGAAGAATGAAAGACATGAAAATGACCTCATATCTCGTTGCTTCTGTTTGGTAGTATTTATTTTCTCTAACTCCAAATTTTCTGCAGAATGCAATAAATATTAGTAAAACCCCTTAACCTGTTTTTTTAAAGTACTTCCATACATGATTAACCTATTAGTTGGTGCTCAAATTATACCACTGTACTTGTTGATCGATGAAACATTCGTGATATTGCTGCTAAATGACATTTTATTTTCAAGCTTTAAGATAAAGTTCTGTTAATTCACTAATTGTTTTACTTACATTGCACAAGTTTTTTTTTTATTTAAATAGAAGTTCAAAATATAAATATAAAATTTATTTTACCCATTTTTAAAAAAATTAAAACTAAAAAGTGGATTTTTTATTGTTAACAATTAATATTTTGTTGTATTAAATTAAATTAACTTAAAATGATAACCCGTTTAAATTTGAGAAAAATATTTAATATGAAGAATAGCTCTTAAATATCTCTGCATTTAAAAAGAAACTTAAACTTATAATATGAAGATGAATTAACCGAACATAAAAAGGAAACCATTAAAATAGTGGGCGGTTGAAAACATAAAAGGATTAGTGTGTTAAAAGCGAAACCAAATTAATCTAAATCAACAAACCCAATAAAAATATGAAAAAAAATAAAAAATCAATGTTCTTATTATTTTTTTTAGGCATATACTCGCACTAATGTCGTATTAATTCAAATAATTATAGATTATCATATTTAAATTTTATACAAATTTTAAATTTATATATACTATCAAACTTTTTTCACTTTTTTATTTTTTATTTTTATTATTTATTTATTTTATCTGCATATTTATTAACTTTTTGTATTTCTACTTTTTAATCTTTCTTTTGTTATTAGACAAATTATATATTTTTCATGATTAAATTGATATCAAATAAATTTTTATGTACTAAATAAATACTTTAATGTTTTAAAAGTAATTTTTTTTAATATTTTTTATTGAATATGTGTTTAAAATAAATAAAAAAATTAATAATTATTTTATTATTATTAAGAGAAGAAAGGAGGAAAGAAAGAAACCGACCTTTGAGGAATATATAAAGGGCAATAAGGTGGATTAACAAAAACGCTAACTCACACGTTTCTTTTTTTTCTACTATTGAATTTGAAGTGAGCAGAGGAAGAGAAGGAAAGGGGATAGAATTAGGGTTAGGGTTAGTGAAGGATGCCGAAGAATAAGGGAAAGGGAGGGAAGAACAGGAAGAGGGGAAAGAACGAAGCAGACGACGAGAAGAGAGAGCTGGTGTTCAAGGAGGACGGTCAGGAATACGCACAGGTCCTTCGCATGCTCGGTAATGGCCGATGCGAAGCCATGTGCATCGACGGCACAAAGAGGCTCTGTCACATCCGCGGCAAGATGCACAAGAAGGTCTGGATCGCCGCCGGCGACATCATCCTCGTCGGACTCCGGGACTACCAGGACGACAAAGCTGATGTCATCCTCAAGTACATGCCCGACGAGGCTCGCCTCTTGAAGGCCTACGGCGAGTTGCCTGACACCACGCGCCTCAACGAGGGTATCGGCGCCGGCATCGATGAGGAGGACGATGCCACTGCCAACGACTACATCGAGTTCGAGGACGAGGATATCGATAAAATTTAGTTTCATTCTCTTCTTAAAATATGTTTCTACTCTTACTATTTCATGTTTGCATATCATATCACTTATCATATATCTCTGCTTTGCCTTATATGTACTGTTCAATAATACTCAGATTATCTTTTAGTTTCTCTTTTCTCTTGGCGCTGTGTTTGTTGGGTGTTTATGATTGCCATTATGTGTCTTTTTTGTGTGATTGTGATTGTGCTGCTGCAAAGTGTTCTGTTGTTGTAATCAGTTTTTGAACCTTGCTGTTTAATTAGAGGTTGGTGGATTGATGGTTCAAAGTTTAATTGATAGAGAATGAAGGGATTATTGGTGTTGTGTGTTTAATCATGATCATGTGGTGTGTTATTTTGGTTTGATGAGATGGTGAATTTTCAGTGTAGTTATGGGATGCTGATATTATTGGACTGGTAGAGCTTGTGATTGTCATGTTTCAATACTCAGGTAACTTTAGGTGTTTGGATATCTAATAGTGGGTAGAGTAGAATGAGAGCTGCATTGGATATTATTATGTGTGTCCCATAGAACTAGTTGTTTTCCGCTCCTTCTCTTACCCTTTTCTACCTCCTCATCCCTGCCACTCTCCGGTTTACCCCAATCTTTTATTCAAATCCAACCCAATAGTTTATATGATCTCAGCATTAAATTTGGACTTTTTCTTCTTCATCTTGTCGATTACTCGTAGACTAATTTGCTAACAAAGCTGGAACACAGGGTTCTAATTCAATTTCCCATCGCCCCCTGATTGGGGTAGGAGGTCTAACCGAGTTGCAGAAAAAATGGAATAAAAGTTCCTAGAATTAAACCTCTATTGGTTTATCATGCATGTTTTATCCGGTGGAAGTGAAAATTTGTTGGTTTCATGGAACCGAGTTTGCGAATAAAGGAAATGTAGTTTGCAACCTGTTTGTTTAACAACTCAAATGGAGTTCACGCAATTTTTGATACGCAAAACCACGATCTTTACTATGTTCTGTCATTGGGAAAGTAAACCAATTTTATCTAACAACGTTGTACACGGAAAAACAAAAGTCAGAATTGATTTTGATAAGATTGATATTAAATTTAATTGAAATAAGAGTTTAAGTTAATATTAATTATAAATTTTACATCAAAATGTGTGTTGCAGAAGGAGGAATTGATTTTGGTAAAAACCTAACGAGTTAGCTGCGATGTTCTGGAGTGAAAGACAATTATTGTTTATATCTTCTTTCGAGCATACTCATTTACCATTAATTTTCATTATGTTGACATTGAACTGTTGTTAATCTTGTACTTTATTTGTCCATGCAGAGAGTCCCATTATTTGAAATGTTTCGTGAAATGAAAGAGAATGTTGCTTTTATTAAGAAGGGAATAAAAGTGTGGGATTATAAAGCTATATGTCAGAATGAATACGTGCAACATTTGTGTCTTCATATTGCGATATGAACATAATTGCTTAGTGGTCACTCCGTTAGGAGACATTAGGCCCCCGTATCTTAATCTGATCACTGGTCGAACCGACCATGAGTTAGAGACCTAATGCTTTGCCAAGTAAATTGTATTTTAATTTTCTTTTGGATAACATGCTTTTGACTAAAACTTCAGACCTGAATAGGAAGTAAAATTTGAAACAAGTTAACGTTGTTTTTTGGTTGCAGTAACTGATATTAAATGACATTCATTACATAAATTCAACTAATTAAAAAAGTATGCGATTGAAAAAACCCTTCAGCGGCTTAAATTATTTCCTCTGATTTTCTGTACCGAAGTATTGACTTGGTTAACATTCTGGGCCATCCAGAGGAATCTCAGAGTAAGTCAATTCAAGCTATCTAGCACCGATTAACTGTTGGCTGTGTTACTTGTTTAGAAATACACTTAAGAGCAATTTCCCTTGGCAGGTAATGGACGCAACTCGGATTACATCCCTCTAACCGTGTAAAGTTACAATAAGATAGTCGTTTACAGTAAAGGTTAATAAGTACCTCATTTATAGAAGACCAAGTGTTATACCATTGCAACTATTCAAATTCTTATGTTTCTCATCACAAACTTCTCTGGTAGATCAGAGTGAACTTTTGCTTGCCCTGGAGCGAGATTTGTGATCCTCCAACCTTGCTTCAAGCAGTTTTGCCATCAATGTGTTGTCCTTCATTACTCCCCTAGCCAATTTGGAAGAAGAATCAGACTTGTGAAAATCCGGGACTACAGATGTGGGTTTCCACTGTTTTACAGTACTAACATTACCAGTAACTGCAGAATGGACACATGATTCTTCCGTATAAAGTTTATCACCTTCGAAAGACAAGGATCTGTTTCTAACCATGTTGTCAAGCCTGTGACTTGAATTCATTCTCTTTGTCCATAATCTATTACTTTGTGGTGGACCTTGTGTTGCCTCACAAACAGTTGATGCCCCAGGGGTATTAAATAGAGCTGTGCTGTCCCCTCCCATTTCACTTGATTTCCTCTCAAAATTCCAACTTTCATTTTCATCACATGACATGTTCTTCCCTACGTTTGCTTCCAACTCACTGTCCTCAGTAATTTCCTTTGACTGAGCTTGTCTCCCCTCTGAATTGAGGCTGCTTTTTTTTTCTTTATGGACCTCTACAGTATTATTGCTGCTCAGTTTGCAGCTGGGTTTGTCAAATCCTTTATCAGAAGTCCTTTTCTGTTTAAAAATGTGGGTACTAATGGAGTCTTCCTCATCCATATTATGAAGTGCACTTATGCCCTCCTTTTGGAGAAAGGAATCCAATGAATGCGAGCAAGGGTAAATTTCCTTGAGCTTCTTTGAGGAGGAGTTACCATATCTTCTCAAGTTAACAGATCTTTTTGCACGAAGAAATGTTTCAATATCAACGCCTAACTTGTCAACAATTGAATCTATCTCAAGTAGATCACTGCCTGCTTGAACTTGGTTCATTTGCTTGCGCTCCTCAAGCCAAGCTTCTGAAAGATGAAGTATTAGCCTATCAATGTTATCCCCTTTAACTTGACCCTTCTCAGCATTATGCATAAGGGAACGTAGCTCATGTTCACAATCTCTTATTCCTTTGGCAAAATCATCACACAAGTTCTCCAAAAGGATCCGTGTTTTTCTCTCCTTACCAAGATCTCTCAAAGAACTGGAGAACGAATACTTTACTTCAGAAAGCTCTCTAGCCAGCCTCCTATGCAGGCTTTCTGAATGCTTTCTTAACCTCCTCTCATCTTCTATCTCTTCCTTCACTGACTGAATTGCAGCTTCAATTTTATCATGTTCTTTGTTCTTCCTAACAAACTTGTTCTCTGTTATTTGCTTCGTTAAGTTCTCCATTTCCAGCTTATCCAATTGCTTTTCTTGTCGTAGCTCTTTAACCTGTGTTCGAGAAAGATTGAGTTCCAGTTTCAGGGCTTTCACTACTGATATATTTGATGCATGCTGTTCTTCGAGACACCAGATATGGTTAAGTACCTTGAGTAACTCTTTGGATGATTCAGGGCTGTGACTTGACTCTCTAATTCTACCCTTGAATTCTAAAGAGTGAATAGGATTTATATGATTGTACGCTTCAACCTGTTTTAAGCAAATAACGTATTCAATCATCTTATCATATATAAAGGGTAAAATAACATCATTTTGAAACTCATCTAGTTCGCAGATAGTTTTGAAGATATACATTATATATGTCACAGTAGGATCATTGACAATAAATACAACAATGCATCATGCTTTATAAATTAAGATATGGAGTTTCCTCAATAAAAAGGAAAAGAAATCAAAGAAACCATAAAGAAAGTTGGTTAGCTATATCTGTTTAAAAACTAAGGAGAGATTGTTGTAAAAGACGGCTTTTGATAAAGTCTATCTAAACCTTAAGGGACTTCTTGGCAAGACCCTTTGAATTAATGGAGCTAAAAATGTTGAAACAGTGCTCACAAATCAGAATTGTAAATTTGAATACATGTCCTAAAAGAAACGGGCCTAAAAAGCTAAACAGATAATAGAAAATACGTTCAGGATGCTTCCAGATGACTACTTTATTATATCTTCACCATTTCTCAGGATGATGAGTATCTAAAAGCATTTCAATCTTATAAAATTTCCCTCGTTAAGTCCTCAATATAATGGTGGTTCTTTAGCTGCAAGAACCCGTTTCCTTCTAGTGCAAAAGTTCCATTTGATATTTGTATGATACAAAGTTACCTTCAAGGCCACAATTGGTGGTAATTATGGATAACTAGTCAGTTAGTATCCTCGTTTAAACTTCATACTTATATAATATTATTAATTTGTTAATTTCTTAAAAACCATAAAACTGCTTAAGATTCAAATGGAATACTCGCTCACAATTACTTGCATGGAGCTACTGTAACTAGCAGGGGATACAGGTTGTAGAGTGCGATCATTTCTTTTAACTGATCTACGGTGGTGGACAAGTGATGTTTGAACATGTCTTCTCAAGCCCCTACCAGATGCTGTCTGCAATGACGAACAAATATGGGTCAGCAATCCAAATATATTAAAATACTTTAAACAAAATTATGACACTAGGAAATTGAGTGTTTGCAAAACTATGTTATTGCTAACTCTGTTGCTATCCTAGCGATTAAAGTGATTCACTTAAAAGAACAAGAGGTGGTTTCATAAGAAGCAAAGTTGGGGAATGAAGCTAAATGAATGCAGCTCCAGTGAAATACTGAATCACTTTCTTGACGCGTAAAAGCGCCATGAGAATGCAAGTATATGGACGCTGGATATTAAATAACCTCCCTTCATATGGAGCTCCATGCTATATTGAAACCTACCTTAGACATTTAATTGAAGAAAGTATCTTAAGATGAATAAGGGATAATTATGTAGACAAGGTTCTGAAAAATTTATGGGAATGGCCCAAATGAAATGAGAAGCAACACCTAAAAGCAAATGGGAATATACAGAATCAATCATAAATAATAAGAGTCTTCTTAACAAGTACCCTTTATCGGCATTAAGAGATCAGTAATTAATAAACTTCTATGAAAAAAAATATATTGTTACATTTTTTAATAAAATTTCTATTTTTACAACTCAATTGCATAATGCTAACTGTAGGTGAAGTGAAAATACGAAATTATATTTTTTTTTCACAAATCTACATCACCCGTTTAATTTAATTTGACATATATAAACCAAATCAAAGTCATCAACTTTTATAACCGAAACTGAAAATTCCAATTTTAGGCGTAAGAATATGCACAAAGATGGGAAGAAATTTAACATAGGAATATTTTATCAAAAAGTTTAAGCTAAAAGATGGGACACCCTGCCCACCAGTCATCAGTCCCTAAGGGATCAAAATCTTGTGCACGGGAAGAACATTTTTGGTTAAGCCCACTAACCAAAATGCCCCCCAAAACACAAAGACAATAAAAGGTGATGAAAGAAAAACTAACAAGAACAGATGAAAAGCAGAGAACCAAATAGACTTATTTCAAACTAGTACAGAAACAAATCATATATGAAAAAAAGAATTGAAAAGAAATTTTGTTCAATAAGCAACACGTTAGAGCTCAATGATGCAAAACAAAAGAGAGAAAAAATAAAAGGGTGGGCTTGAAGAGACACAACAGATGCTGAGATCATTAGACCTGGTGAGGGGGGCTATGAGGAGTTTGAGACATATGTTTAGAAAGCTGAAGAAGATTGTCCCTGCGGTGGTGAAAGTGGCTGCGAAGCCTGATTCCAGGTTTGCTCATTGTGGGAAGTGGGGCCAGTTGGTGGGGTTGAATTTCCCACAGTTTGGCACAAAGCTTTCTGGCAGAGAGTGTAGATGTGGGAAAGTTGAGGAACTCTTGAACCACGTTTTTGTTGTTACCATTCTGCTTAGATGGAAACTCAAGTCTCCAAGTGGGTGGGGGAGTTGAAGGGCATCCTCTTTTCCCCACAAGTTTCCACTTCTCCACCATTAACTCTTCCTTTTTCTTACTTTTTTCTCTTCTTGCCATCTTCCTACTCCTTCCTCTCTCAACTTCAAATTTTAAAAATCATTTTGTTAAAGTATAATATAAATAAAAAACGAAAGAAATCACTTGTTCCTTTTTAACAGTGAGATTGAAATGTTTTCTTCTCGTTTTTCTTTCAAACTAGACAGTGCTGTGTCACCACTCAAGCAAGCTCCAAGAACAAGTCAAGTAAACTTAAGGGTAAGTTACAAAGTCAGTTTTCTTCTCTCTCGTCAAGACATGAAGCCACGTCAACACATGTTTCGGAGTTGGGTCCCCTTTTTATTGGGCCCTTATCCCAACACCTTAATTTTGTCGTCCTTTTGTCTTGTCTCCTCACAAAATAATTGTTTTACTTTTTTTTGTTCTTCCCTTAAACCGTATTTCAGTCCCCATCGCTGGGGAAGGTTAGATTTCCCTCTTTATTTATTTTTAATCATATAAAAAAGGGACAATATAAATCAAACTCTATTTAGATTTTGGCTTATAATTTTGTCTATCATATGACATTGATGACGCTATGTTATATGTGCTAAAGATTTTCAAATTATGTCATTATTTTTCAACTAAAAAAATGATATTGTTGTGTATACAAATCTTATTTTTCAATTAATTTACAGCTCCTACACATAAATAAAATTGAATTATTATATTCTTTTAAATGTTATTTATAACAAGGCTTACAAAAGTACAAGAAGACAAATTTGTATTAAACTATCTATAAAAATTTTAAGAGTGATTATATTTTTATAAAATTTTGTCTTAATACACTTCTATAAAACTACTTGTAAATAAGTTTCGTAAGAGTATAACTCATTGAATTATACATGGAACTTGTTATATCTCATTTGACATGTTTTAACTGAAATGTTTACTTCCATGACATAAATTTAAAAAAATGAAATAACCTCCTACCAACAGACTAAGGAAGAATAACCAATTTCAATGGATTGTTTTCAACATTGTATAACCAATCTTAAAAAATCACTAATTCCTTTTAAATATAATTTTGTATTAAATTTGTACTCTTCATAATTTTTTATTCCTTTAATTTGAAGATGTTAAGCATCAATTAATCAGAATAAGGAACAAAACATGACACATAAGTCTCGTATGTGGCGGAAAGTGTAATCGCATCATCATCATTATTGCTTTGAAAGACAAACAGAACAGGCCATGAGGCCAGCAAGGGGCAGTTAATAAAAAGGGCAAAAAGCCTAAAGTTAAGAGGTGAACATTTGAAATTTTCATTTGCTTTCTTCCATGCAAAGCTAACCTAAGCTGTGCCTGTAGATGTACAACTATAAGATCACACGGGCCTTGAATTTAATCAAGAAAATATTATGATGTAATTATGACTAAATATTTGATTAAGGGAAGATTGAGAGGGCATTAAAACTCAAGTAAGCATGGGGCTTATAGGATTATGGGATAGCACAGATTGCAGTGAGCAAAACAAGTGATCGCGATAAATCTTTGGAGGCATGTTGTCCTGATGAGGGTCCACATTCTGAGTCTAGGACTTAGCATTTTGTCCATTATGATCATCGAGTGGCCTTGTGGTCCATCTTCCTTCTCATCTCATGCCTTGTCTTGGAATTTATTCCTCGATTATTATTTTTATGGGGAGACATGGGATTGCCCAAAGATTTCATTTTTTGTACCTATTCCATACTACAAGTTAATTTAAAAGCAAAAGCAAGTTCAACATAGTTGAATAATTTTTGGGAAAATGGAACAAGAGAATTCCTTTCACATACTTCCACATTGAGGTTCTTGGCATTAACCCTACATCATTTAAGGGTGTCATGACAGGTCTCTTAACATTCTTAAAAGCCCATGCACAAGAGTACCATTTGCAGAGGGGTTTTGTGCCCTTGTACGACCTTCACACTTTTCTGTCTAGCTATCAACAACAGTGGCAATATAGGCTTTGCTTACTAATTGCATTTGGTGCATTGTTCCCCACTCATTACTCCTAGGTAAATTTCGCGAGAACACCATTTTTTTGGTAAACAAAATTTGAAGGTGAGAGAATAACATTAATTTAAGGTGGGAAATACTTATGTGCTAAAAAAGTATTTACTATTTACAAATAACTTATATTTATTTCATCTTAAGAAAATGAATAAAATTCGTGTATACAAATTGTCATATACAAGACTAAATTTTATTCTATTTTTCCAATCCCTTAGGTCAGATCATTATGTTTCATTACTAGATTTGTTTGAGTCTCCATTCCCTTAAATTGTTTGTGGTCCAAAAAACGTTAACGCTAACACACATTAACAATGTGCCTATTTTATCTCCAACATTGGTAATGATTGTTTAATGTATGACAATTGGGTTTTTCACTTTCCATATCCTCTTTCTGCTGCCTCCGAAGTGTCAAATTTTTTTATGAAGCCAGGAAAGTTATCATGTCACTTAGTAGATGTCTAGTAGTTGTAACATAATGTTTTTCTCATATTTAGCATTAGGAGTAAAAAGCAACGGGTCAAATGAAAGTATTGTAACTAGAGAAATAGTCATCCCACGAGTTTAAGAATGGCTCTACATGCACATTCCAACAGTTAGAATCAACTTCAAGAATGGCTATGCTCCTACTGTTAAGTTTTATGGTCAGTTCTACGGCTTAATTTGCATAACTGCAGCAGATGCTCTTTATATGTCAAAGAGGAGGTGAGTATAACAAACCAAACACCTTTAATTTTTGCGGGATCGTCCTTGTTGTCCAACTTCTTTGGCAGTGATTAATAGATTTCAGAAAATCTAAGGATGTTTTCTTCTTTCATTTATTATTTTCAATTTTAATTATAAAAAGGTTACCTATCTCCATTAAATTTTCTATTTTCAAATATTTATATACAAAATACTAAAAATAATTAAAATAATTCAAAATAAACTCAACTGAATTTGGAAACAGGAAATGTTTTTTCTTTCAAAACAAACAAGCAAATTTGATTTTGGGCCAAATATACTCTTCAGCGGCTACTTTAAAAATAATTAATACTTCGGCTTGTAATCTCTTAACAATGAGGCTAAAAAAAAGCATGGACAAGGTGAGATAGATTAAATTCTCCAAAAAGATCAAACTTCAGTAGTTGGCATGCTGAAAA
This sequence comes from Abrus precatorius, assembly GCF_003935025.1. Lineage (NCBI taxonomy): Eukaryota > Viridiplantae > Streptophyta > Magnoliopsida > Fabales > Fabaceae > Abrus > Abrus precatorius. The sequence goes on along the minus strand of NW_020874373.1, from coordinate 7,171,526 downwards.
TGTTATCGAGCATCAAGTTATGTTTATTATGTTTAATCATATTTCAGTTCTAGGCACCAACAGAGTAATGAGGCAAAGTTGCGCTGCGGGCCAGTATAAACAAAGTCTGAAAAGATTGACTATCTTAATGCACATATTACATTGGTAAGTTCTACTCAAGTTTGTATGTTCTACGAGAGAGAGGGGAACTATTGCAACGTTACTCATGCCACAATGCACTGCTAAAGCTTTCCATTGACTTTGGTACAAAGCCCATGTAATTGGTACAGAACCATGGACCCGGCAAATCTTGGTGTGGATGCCCTTAATGTAATTCAACAAAATATCAAACAAATTTGAGAGTTTCTTGATATATAAATTCACCATACTAATACATTTTAAGATCCTCCGGCGTAACCTTCTGCTTGAAAGAGGACAGTCACATGTTCTTTTGCAATCAGTCACAATTGAGCACTCACACTATGACCTGTGAAGTCAGAAGGAAAAAAGAAATCTTTACCCAACGAAACATGCAATACTCAATTATATTGCTAGTTTTTAAAGGCTTTAGAAGAACCAAATAGTAACAAATTAGGCATAAAAATAAAGTTTTGAAAAAAATTAACTATATTTTTTATCTCATTTTTTCTTATAATTCACCGTAATAGGACCTAGGGGAGGTACCGCCATTAGAATGGTGCTTAAGGGATCCTCATTAAGGGGGCAGAAAAGGGGTGGATGAGGGAGGAGGAACGTGTAAGGGATGTCCATTAGAGGGAGCTACTGCTGATTGATGAATCCCCACCAAAAAATTGCAAACAAATTTCAACCAAATGAGCTGGACTCAGGACATTTTGTGTCTTTAGTTTCACCAAAATTCAATTTCAGTCCCTTAGTTGTGATTCCCACAATATTATCCCTTTCGTTCTTACAAATGATGTAGTCATGTCCTTTTGACATATTTGCAAAAACTAGAGAAAAGAAGAAAGGCCATGGATTTAATTAATAAATGAATTTTACGCATCATAATGTTAAAATTTCCCACCTAAGCTTGACTATGAAAAAGAAACTTTGCAAAAACAAGAACAAAATGCTCAATTTATAATGTTAAAAACAAGAATAAAAGAATAGGACCACACCTCAAGGTTGACAAATCAAATGCTCTTCTCTGCAAGACCATTCAATTTTGCCAAATTTGCTTCCCTCCAGATTGCTTTCACTTCATCTGTCCGGAAACGCTGGGTGAATGTAGAATCCTCCAGTGGAGTCGATGCACCATGAGCAAATTCCAGCAGACCTGTATAAGCTATCATTGCACCGTTGTCAATGCAATACCTATCATCAGTGGCAAACAACCTTCCACCACGTTCAGAGCACATTGTTCTCATCATCTCTTGCAAACGCTCATTGCAACCTACACCACCAACAATAAGAACATCTTTCGAGTCACAATGAGCCATAGCCCGCTCAGTTATCTCCACAAGCATGGCAAACAAGGTCTCCTGTGACATACTAAAAAATATCAATTTGCAATGTGACTATGTATTAATGCAATATAATAGGATGAAAACAATCAGCACAAATTAAATTTACCTGCAGAGAGTAGCACAAATCTGCAGGCGTGCACTCATTATTCTTAAGCTTTTCAACAGCAGTTGCTTCAATATAGCTCAATATTCCACTGAAAGATACATCCATCCCTTTGACAACATAAGGAATGTCAATAAATTTCTCTCCTTTTTTCGCGAGCTGGAGGATAAGGAAATTTTATAAGCCAAGTTGAGATAGATTTTCACGTTCAAAGGATGTGCCATAAACCATGTAAAATAGACAAATAGAAAAGCACCTGCTCAATGTTGTATCCAGGACTTGGATCGTTGGAAAGTGTTAAAACCCTGGCAAAGCGATCCAAGCAGTTGCCAACAGCAATGTCAATGGTCTCCCCAAAGATTCTATAACGGCCCTCACTGTAAGCAATGACTTGAGTGTTGCCACCACTGACATACAAGACAACAGGATCATCAGCACCAGTTACAACCCTGCCCATCTCAATGTGTGCCACACAATGATTGACAGGAACAATGGGCTTCTTCCAAAGCAGTGAAAGCACACGAACAACAATAGCAGACACTTGCAATGGAGCTCCCATGCCAGGACCCTTGGTATAGCAGAGACAATCAATTTCTTGAGGAGTGACTTGTGCAGTTTGCAAAGCAGATTTGACAAGAGGAAGAATGTGTTGGAGATGATGCTGTGCTGTCTCTCTTGGAAGAAATCCTTGACCAGGAGGCGTGATATATGTGTGGCGTGGATTTGAGAGAATTGTTCCATCTAAGGTCACTACCCCAACACCAATCTTGTTCGCTGAACCCTCAAACCCCAACGCTATCATTCTCTTCATTTCTACTTTAAGAAAAAAGAACTATAAAACATTGATTAGTTACTCATTATGTTGTGCTATGTAATCACAAAACCCAAAAGGAAAAAAAAGAGGGTAGATTTTTAAAGCATAGTTAGCGTGGCGAGTAGAAAAAGATTGAATTTTGTGAAGGAATTGGCATGTGGGGGCGAAGAAAGAGTCGTTACCTGTGGCTGCCGGCAGTTTCAAAGGGATAGTGCTTTCTGGTTCCTTAATCTTCGGAATCCGAATGGGAGGGTTTATGTTAGTGCTTCCTTTTTCGTATTTTCGTTTAGCTAATGTTGGTGCCAATTCTCTGTTGACTAAGTTGGGTTGTAAAAAGACCCGACAAATTCATGGGCTGCCCAATAAAATTTTACCCGTCTAATTTTCATCAATTGGGCTATTACGTTTCTATTTTTTGGGATCATATGATTTTTCGACCAAAGAAAAAGGACCATAAGATTTTTATTTTATTTTTATAATTTAATTATCTTCAATTCTGAATTAAGTAGAAACTAATAAAATTTAAACAGTAATATGTAAAATAAAAATTAATTTATAATTATGATAATTTTTTCCACTACAATGTGTCAATTAGTTGTTCCATTTTTTTTTCTCACTAGTGGTATTTCTGTCATTGACATATAAACGATGATCATATTAAATGAATGTTGATCGTACCTTAAAGAACATGTACCAAGCTATGTTCTTAACATTCACATAATTTCTTTTAATTGTTCTGTTCTGTCAGTACTGTTCTTGACCTTTTTAAAACCTTAGACAAAATAAAAAATTAAGACCTTTTAAAAAAATTATAAAATATAATAAACAAAATAAAATTATATATTAATAATTTTATTAAAATAATATTTTTTTCTTAAGTAACTTTAATTTTTTCTAATAAAATTAAAAAAAAATATTCTTTCATTCAACCAACTCTTTATGTTATAATTAATTACAAAAACACAAAAGATCATAAAAATGAGTTCTACAGCATTCTGAGATGCAAAATCATTAATGATAACATTAACATTAATATTTTTTAAAAATCTTTATCGATTGATAAAATTGTGAAACCATTCAACGGTTCTTGTAACATTGATGACCTTAGGTAGGTTTTGATTAACTTTAACTTTAAAAAACTTCTTTCAGTTGATAATATAGTCATTGGGACCGTAAAAAAAAATCTATAATTGATTAAAACATTTAAATAACAATTTGTAAATTTGACAAACTCAATAACTATTTAATATTTTGGAAAAAAACTAAAATTCTCCATAAAATTTAATGTTAAGAATAGTTAAATTTTGGAATTAAATGAAGTTTTGAATCTACTAGGTCAATGAGTCGACTATATTTATAACAAGTGAGGTGCAGAAAATTAAATTATTTTTTTTTCTATTTTTTTCAACTGCAAATTATAAGAGCTGAATTTTTTTTTAAGTAAAAGTAGGACACGATTTTTACTTTGGGCGCTAGGCGATCGCACCTCTAAACTACCCTCAAAACTGGGCCGAGTTTCTGTGTATATGATTGAAGTCGGATGAATGTTTATATCCAAATTATGACTCCATCGTCACAACCAATTCTAACAATATACCTATTAGAAACCACAGATATTACTTCATCTTTGCAAACAGATACTAATACATACAATAATTCAAGAGGGCTGCATAGTAAAATATTACAATTTTATGTGGTTGAAACAAAATTAACTCCTCGGGTGGAGAATCCAATATCACGCGACCGTCTCGCCTAGGAGGGTATGTTTTACTTTATAATTACAATGTTACAATGATGGCTACGTAGATTGACCTTGCCTAGTTTGTATAGATTGTTGTTGAAGAATACCAATTTGTATAAAGCTGTTCGTAAAGAGACCCATCTGTACAGCAGGTTTGCAAAACAATTTGTAGATCAACTCGTGTCTACCTTTAGTTTTATTTTTTAAAATATTTAATTTGCAAACTAACTAAAATAATCTGTGTTTGAGTTATTGTAATTTTAGTCCATTTAATTTATATTATGTGTAATTTTGATCTTTAAGCTTCATTTAGTCAATTAAGTTCTTTTATTTTTAAAATTAAGTAAATTTAGTCTCTTTACATATATATAAATGTTTGGGGTTTATGATAGGACAAGTAAATGCAAACTAAAGCTGTGCGGGTACTTTGTAACCTTGGAACACAATGATTTTTATAAGAGTAAAATAGACCCACTTAAGCTATACAAACTAAAATTGGATGTGACACATTTGTTCTGCTATTAAACTGCGTTGATAACACCCTACACAGGTTACTTTCAAATCTAGTCGGCAACTCCTCCATTCCAATCCCAACTGAGAAGCGGTTTGAATATTCTTCCTTTGCCTTGTTGGGTAGTGATTTGTGTCTAAAATGATGTTTGTTTATTTAACATGTATTTGTCACATCACCAAGGATAGGCTGGATAGCCCACCTTTGCTATAGCAGCCGTGGACTTCACTTCTCCGCCAACACTCAAAAAACACATTATTTTTCACCTTTCTAATTTGCTAAAATAAAAATAGAGGTGTACGGACGACACACTCTCAACCCCACTTGCACAATATAGAATGTGATCTTTGCACAGGTTGTGTTAAGGATGCTATAAAGGGTTCCATAGAAGTCCATTCAAAATCATTCAGAAGCCTCACGATTAACAAAGATATGTCTGTGTAATAAAATTTACCTTTTCTTTCAGATCTCCACAAGAATAAGATTAAGAACTAGTTTCAATAAAAACTTAACTCAAGGAGAAGAAAATAAGATGAGTCAAAGTGATAAAATAATCAAATTTTTTTATTAATTAAAATTAACTTATATTTTTCAACTTCTTTCAATATTCCATAGCTCTAAAAGACACCGGTAAGCAGAAGGAAAGTAGTCTATTCGCAACCACGAATCTAAAGCAATTTCTCCTCTCTGAGAAAATGTCTGGCTTTCAGAAACGAGCAACCGTCCAGTAACACATGGATCATACATGTACTTAAATTACACATTTCATGCTAACTTAATAGAGAAGGTAGTCATGATTATTAGAGCAATTCATAAATAGAGAAAAAAAAGGTAAAAGAAAAATATAGCTGTGGTATTTTCAAATGCTATTAATGATATTCCAGTATCCATGAATAAGCAGTTTTATCAGCAAGAACATTTTGTATGAACTGTGAGAACACCGAAATCATATTAGATTTTTACTTAAAGAAAATGGAGGAAACTGGGCAGAAACCTTAGACACAATCCTCAGTAGCAGCTGTCGATTGTGAGGAGAACTAGGGAGCAATTTCAAGTCTGGGCTCAAAGCAAAAGCCAGTAAAAAGTTGCAGCGGGAATCTTTTGTTCACAGGGCACTTCTGCGACCATTTCCATTGTTTATGGTTCATGTCAAATATGAGAAGTGCTGGAGCTCCATAACTTTGAATATATATCAGATCATCTGCACCACTGCTAGCAAAAACATCATCAAACTCTCCAAAGCCCTGGAAAAATTTGTGGGGCATTCGAGCAATCTCTTCCCATCTCCTATCATTTAGAACCCAGATACCAATTCCTTTTATTATGTCAGGTCGATCTGGTTTACCAATTCCTCCCACCATTACAAGCTTCTCTTTCAGATTCATCAAACGGCCACATGTTAGAGAACAAGGTACTGGAATAAAGCTCCTAGTCAAGCTACTTTGAGAAGAGCGGTTGGACATGTTATATGCAATCAGGGAATGGCGATTTTCAGGTGAGCCACCCCCAGTTGAATAAACTAAAAAGTATAGCACCCCATTACTAATCACACTCTCATCACCACCTCTCCACCCCATCAAAACTTCTCTTAGAGGTGTCACCCAGGTTGCTTTTTCTGAATCGTATAAATGAATTGAGATATCCCACTGGAAAAAGTTATCAGGGACTTGCTTAGATTTTGCAATTGCCACAGTATAGCTGTGAGATTCCCTGTTCACTGAGATGGCTAATGCACTGTAATCAGAAAATTTCAAGCCTGGAGGCTCCTCAAGCTTCCTGTAGCTTTTGGTAATTGGGTTACAGATGCATAATTCACTTCTACTGTCATTGTCCATGAAGCAAACCAGGCCACATGATGAAGCAATGAACCAATTAGAAGTGCCAATGCATGGAAGTTCAATGCCATACCATTTCCGAAGGACAGGGTCAAAAGCATAACCGATTGGTTCATTGGAGGTTGTAAACATGAAGTACCAAGGTTTCTGTGGTAGAACGTGTGAAAGGTTCCATAAAAATCTCTCTGAATTAACAATTTCATGCCACCTCTTACACACACAACCAGCTCTAAAAATGCTTGCAATGGGGAGATAGGCTAGGATTCGTTCCAACAAGTCATCAGGCAAAATTACATCCACAGAAACAGCAGTAGCTTCTTTTTCAACTTCTTCACCAAGTTCTAAAAAAGAATCAAACTTCCCAGTCTCCTTTAGTCTTTCATCATAGTGGCTGATCCAAGAAGTTTCTCCCGCCATAGGAGTTAGAAGGAAAGACCTAGTGAGTGTATTAAAGCACAAAAGGACAAAAAGATATTATTATTAAAGCATCCTAATGCCAAATAAGGAAAAAGCCTAGGGATTATCTCACCTAAGAATGCACTACATCATGTAGATATGCTATCATACATTCAAACTCAACTAGGTAAAGCACCTATGTACAATGAAAAGGCATTTCAGATCATCCAACCAATAATAATAAAGAGAACATGAAGATGATCGATGCAAAAATCCGCAATAAGAAAACTTCCTTTCACAGCGTAAATAACCAAAGGATCATGGAATAGAATACAACAAGGAAGGTCAGAAGAAGATACAGACAAAAAGAATTCATTCCCTTCTAGAAAAAGCAATTACAATATTAATTCTCAACCTTAGGAGTGGAGCAATAGAAGGGGCACATGGCCATCACAACAACTATCCTCCTTTCCTGCAATTGAGAAATCCAAATGGTAGAGGAAAGATATACATCACTTACTAAATTAGAAAATCTAGTGTTTTCATACATACAACTAGGGGTAAGACATCAAAATGATTTAAGTATTTTACAACAGAAAACACCGATAAAATACAAAGGGTAATAGCCCAATCCCACACAAGGAAAATTTCTTAGAATTATTTCATACTTTCAACCAAATATTGTTTATAATTTGAACAACAGAATAGTCGTTAGTTGCAATTCCACAGAAGCTAATTACACATTGTAGCTTAGACAAAGCAACGTACTAGATCGAAAATTTAGTTAACAAAGAAATACAGTGGACTATATGAAATGAAAGAATTTAGAACAGAAGAAAACTTTCAGAAAATCCGATGTCATAAATGCTATTATATTCAGCTCACACAAATAATATATTACGCTAAACAAACTCAAAATCTACCTGCTTCCAGGTTAGCTCCGAGAATTGATGTCTAAGGAATCATAAACGAACACCGCGCATGACACAAAGGGGAAATTTTATAAAACAGACGAATATCAACCTTTAAACCAATGTCTCGTCCTTCAAGTACCTCAAAAACAGAACAAGCATTGCAAGTTGCTGATTCCTAACCAGCATTTATCAAAAATTGAAAATGATGCTAAAGCGAACATTTTTTAACATCAAATCTTCCCAGAAAGCCCGTTGATCCAAAAACAATGACTTCTCTGCATTAAATCAGCATTTGATACAAAAACAACTTTACTTAACCTTAAGCATCAAGCCCTACGAAGGGGGTTGGCATGACTCAAACTTTGTAAGACCAAAAAAAAGGGGGGGAGCGAGGGAAATCAAATGGTGAAATACCTATCAAGCAAAAATCCAAGTCGAACCCTCTTCGATCCTGAGAAAACGAATCAATAGAAGCAATCCCAAGCTGGTATCAACTTCCCAAAACACACACAGATCAACGAAGATAGAGATGCATCAACAAAACATTACAACAATCACCTTTTCTCATATATTTTTAATTTAAAAAAGAGAAGGCGAAAAAGAAAATATTTTGAGAATTGATAGATGAAACCCAAGACATGGAAATACCTTGTTCGAAAGAGTCCACAGTGTGAGTGAGGAAAAGGGTGTGAGGAGATTCAATGCTTCGCAGAACAAACAGAACAAAAGAAGAATCTTGGCGCAATTGGAGTGATTGAGTTTGAGTGTGAGTTTGAGAGGTTCCTAGCTCACAAGCATTGAACTTTAGGGAGAAAACTAAATGGGTTTTGCTTCAAATGGGAGAACAACGAAATGGGTTGGTCTAGATTTGGTTGATAAACAAGGCCAGGCAACCCAACACGCACTGAAGAGAGAGAGAAAGAGAAGCGTTTTATTTATGTTTTGTGTTCTTTTTCGTTTCTCTTTTGATACAACATAAACGACAAGCATGTAATGAAGTGAGGAGGCGGTTTTTCTATAGGAATTGTGCTTGTAAGTGTGTGTGGGGGGGGGGGGGGGGGAGAGAGTGAGAAGCTCGTGTGTTTTCTTTCTTCTTTTTGTTTCTTTTTTTCTTTTCTTTTTCCTCCGTTGAATGGTTCCACGGCAAAATGGCCGAAGGTTGAGGTGTTGTTCAGTATGTTCGAAGGCAAATTTCAATTTGATCCTTTAAATTAGATTTCGGCGATGATCAATTAAACATACATTAAGTATACATATGTATCATGTGTTGCCCTCTTTCCTTTCTATTCTTACTTTAAATATTTAACTTTATTACTATATCTAGTCAGAAAATATAATCTGAAATCTCTTATCTACTGTAAGGATGACAATTTTTGTCGTTTTGAATCTCATTGTTTATTTATAAACTGATTTTATAATTCTTTTTCTTTTAGAAAGAGATTGAAAGTTTTCTCAAAATATATTTGATGATGATGTAGGAATCATATTCACTATCTTGCAAAAATTTCATGTAATAAAAATAATAAAATGAAGTATTCACTTGTACGAAGGAAATTAAAAAAGAAAAAGGTTAGTCTTAAACTGTAATAAAATGATGAAAACTATTTAGGCCATTTTCCATAAGGTTTGAGGAAAATGGTGTATTTTGCCTTGACTATCGAATTCTTCCTATTTTGCTTAGAAATATGCTTAAACCGTCTCTGTGAATGTTTTAATTCCTTAATAAGAAAGGTTCGAACCAAATTAATACGAAAGGAGCTTCAAGCAAAGGCAAAGGATCGATACTTTGTTCAATTTATAAGAGCAGAGGAGAGGAGAAAAAATTACATAATTTGTTATTGTACATTTATTGAGGACAACGATAAAAAATCATTAAGCTTAAGTAATTATGTAAAAACAATTTAATTTAGGTAAATATAGTATTATAAAAATAATTATTATAACACTATTAAATTCTGTTGAGAAATCTTATAAAAAATTGATTCTTTTCTAATACGGTGCCAATATTTAATAAAAATAATGGACAATCTCCATAACTCTTAAATCTTTCATTTCATCTTAGTTGATAAGATATCTAGATGTTTAATATGTTAGTCTTTATTCAATATTTAAAGGAATTCTTCGATCAATTTCAACAATTATTAAAAATCTAACTTTAATATTTATTTTTTTATAAAATTAACTTATATTTCAAATACTCAATTCAACAACTCATTTACAAATGTTAGTATAAACTTATTCGCTATCCCACAACAATTATTTGGATGCGTCGTCTATCAGTATATATGGTAGTATTTTTACGAAATCTTTGATACTACAAATTAAATTAAGGAAGAAACCTTAATTACGCGTTTATTTTAAAATTTATAAAGTTTTTTTTTTAATAGGAATGTGATAATGAGAAAATGACAAAAATGATAATTAAAGGATATTTTTATTTTTTTAAAATAATTTACTAATTTTATTATTTATTAATATAAAATTAACAATGATAATTATTTTATATGTGAGAAGACAAAAATGTTTCATTAATCGTAGAAATTACTTTATAATAATTTAAGTAGTTTATACAAAAAAAATTTCAATTTAATTGTTTTACAATATTTTTATTTAATTTTACAGTTTAAGACGGTATTGTTTCATTTAAAAACACTCTAGTCTATATTAGCAAATATTATCAAATAATTAAAATATATTGTAAATATAGTTTTATATTATTTAGTATAAAAATAATAAATTTTACTCACACGACAATTTATTATTTTCTTCCCTTTAACAATCCATTACACTATTTTCTCTTTTGTATGAGTTTGAGTATATACTTTGGCAGTTTGTGGAGATTACTTAAAATTGGACGACCACAAGAGTTTTCTCCTTTTTTTTTCCCATCTATAATTCCATATTCCTAGTTATTTTGTCTTACCTCTTTATTTTTACTTTAAAATTTTATATATTGTGATGAATATAGTTAAATTATTATTTCTACATTTACTTATTTGTTTTAGATTTCACTTTATGCTAAAATCAACATTTTATTATATCATAACAATAGTAAAAAAATAAAAACAAAATAATGCTATAAAAATATGTCACTATAAGAGACTTTTAATATAATTATATAAATTTATTTATAATATGACGTTTATTCTTAAAATAAATTAAAATATTAGTGCAATATTCTTTCCATAAACTTTTAACCAAATTAAAAGTTTAATTTAAATAAATTAATAGATCTGTCCAAAAAATTAAAATACTTGTAAAAGAAAAAATATGGACGTAGTCATTCAATTATAAATTATCATAATATTTTTTAATGATTAATATAAATATTATATCTATAATGTATTTTAATTGGTTGATATTACTCAAATTAATTCTTTAAAAGTTTAATACGTGAATAAATTAGTTCTTAAAATAATTGTCACCGCAAATTAGTTTAGACACGAAGAAATATTTTTTCCCTTTAATTATCTCACAAATAAATTAATTCAAATATGAAAAATTGAATATAACATTTTTAACACTTTCTTTATAATTGTGGGAAATCTCATGCCAGCTATGCTAATATAAAATTATTTGCCGAATCAGCATAAGATTTACCGAATATTAAATAGTAATAATATTCCTCTTAAGATATATTTTAAAAATATTTGTTTTCTATTCAGTGGCTCATCACGCGAGAACCTACTAATCCTCTGTACCTTCTGCACAGTGCAAGAAACTTTTTTGTTTTTATTCTTTTTCTTTCAAATTATTTGTGTTGCCGATAAAAATAAGGACAGAGAATGTCGACATTCTCTCAATGTGTCATTTAATGGTGGGTGCCATTTTGAACAAAGTTTAAACAAAGTGTGCATGAATATGCATTTATATATATACCTATTTTTTGTATTCTTTCCTGTTTTTTATTTTATATTTTTAATCTTTTTTCAGTTATCATTTTATATTATCAATAAATTATACATTTTTTAATTTCATCTTCAAAATAAAGAATATAATAAAAGATTAGTTAATATTTTTTATAAAAATATAATATTGATTATATTTATTTAGTTTTTGCCTTGACAATTAGATAACATACAACGAAATATATAGGAGGAGTAATAGTGAAGTAAAAGTCCAACATTTTGAACTATTTTTAAGTAAAATATTTTGTGTATTGAAACAATTTTTATTCTGGTATAAATTTTAAAAAATTTATATTTAATTTAAATTTTTTATTTAATTTATTATTTTATTGGGTATAAATGTAATACTAATGTAAGAATTTCATAAGTTAAGTCATTATTTTTATGAGAATATATATATATATATATATATATATATGTATATTGTATGTATTAAAGTTATTTTTATAGGTAAAATTGTGAATATTCTCTTGTAACTTCTTCAAATAGGATATTTATTTGTATTTTTTTTTAAATGAAGCTTTTTGTTTTTCAATTACCAAATTAAAATTCCTTTTTTGAATTTCATATTTTCATCTTAGAACAACCCGTTAGTTTCTCCATTCGAATCGTAATACAAACAAACTTTAGATACAAAGCTTTTATATACCTATTCATAATTTCATCTTCATTCTCATACACCATATTACATATTACACATCTTTCATATTTATTTAACAAGAAAAATGTCTTTTTACAGATAAAAAAAAAAGACAAAAATAAATAAGAAACGTTCACAAGTATATATGAGATCGATTATGTAATTTTGTAACAATGAAACTGATACAACAATAATCATAAAATATTTACCAAACTGATACAACAAGGATTCTTGCTTCTCTTTAGTTTTTTGGTTTTTTGGTTTGAATTCTCTCTTTATTTAAAATACCGACAGCAGAATCGGAGCGAAAACGAAACAAGAGAAGTGGCAGGTTATATACTGTAGCATATGCTAACTCAACAGAGCAAAAGCAATTGGCAACGGAAAGTTAATAATTCTTTTCCCCCTTAAGACTAATTATTTATATTAATATACAAACAAATTGCGTGAACAACAAAGAAATCTCTGATTAATCAATCATTAATCACTGATGGTATTATGTTGAACCTCGAGCATCACCTTTTTTCTTGGAGAAAATGTTAATTAAAGGATGAAAAGTAGAAAGATGGCTCAAAAGCCATGCCAAGAATCAAATGCTATTAAATAAGTTAATTATGTGATGTACAATGACCCTTTTGGTGTTTAGAATTGTACATAGAATTGCTGAAAAAAGGAGTTAGTAGTGGCAGAACCACTATAGCAATAGGCTCTTTCCAGCCAAGCCACCTTGTGCACAATAAGTCAGGCCTCACTTCTAATAGTTTATTGAAAACTTCATCTCCAATATCAGTATCGACGCTCGGATTCATTTGTCATGTTGTGTACACAATTTTAAAGGGAAGAAAAGAAAAGAAAAGCATGGCATGCATTAAAAGAGAGCCTGTGGCCAAACATTGAAAACGATAGTTCTTATTTAGCTTAATATCACTACAACTCGTCAGCTTATATATTCGTACACTTCATCATTCTGCTCGATAAGATATATTTCAACCCAACATTTATTACCCAATCAATCTCAAATCTTGTCTACTTTTATCTTGATTCATCTTCACCAGTGCTACTACAATCTAAAAGTCCATTTTCACATAATTGTGTTCTTCACCGACAAAATCGTGTACTTCGGTCAGCTAAAATTTGGAAAACTTTGCTTCCTTTTAATCACAACATTTTTTCTCTAGACTTGGAGAAAGCAAGATAGAATATTAGAATAATGTATATAATTAGTACTTTTCTTTTGTATAATATCAACAAAATGATGAATTAATGAACCGTTTACTATTTTCATTGATTTTTTCTTTTTATGTATAACTCGATTTAAGTTCGTGTACTTACAATTTTTTATTAACAAGTAATTATTTTGTATGCAAAATGATGAATTTTAGCTTAAAATAATAATTAAATTAAATACTTTGAAATAAAATCACAAAATTTTTGCATAAAAAATAGCAAAATTGTTATTTATTTAATATAGTAGTAAAACGTAACTTTATAAAACTATTCACATAGTGTAATTCCTTTTTCTGTCCTTTTTTTATCACTTGTTTATCCACAAGAAAAAAGGTCTCTCACAAGGCAATGTACATACAAAAGGTGGATGTTATATATATAAGGGGTAGCTCTTGGATCATGTTTAACACGCCGGAGATGAAAGAAGAAACTCAAAATTCCAAATATAAGAAAAAAAAAACTATTTATCCAATTAATTATTAACTAGATATAATCGGTTTTTAATCAAAATCACAAAACATATATAAACCAATGCCTTGATATCGTTCAAAGCTACAATATTTTGATCATATTTCTGATTAATGTAATACATCTTGATACTCTTTTACGTTTAAAAGACAATATTTGATAGGTAAAATCTATTTAAACTTTAAGTATCTAAATATTAACTTAAGAGAGAGGTTATTTAAACTTTATAAAAATATTTTAATAATATTTTTAATTCAATGCAATACATTTTAATACAATTTCATGTATATTCGATAGATAAGGTTTTTTAGACTGAATAATTGCAAGTAACCTAATATTAAAATTAACTACATTTTGATACTGTATTAAAAATAAATCAAGTTTAGTTTATTCTGAAAAGTCAGTTCCATAAAAAGTTTATTCAAATTTTATAAAAATTATATTTTAACTAACATAGAAGTCTTAATTTGGTCTCTAAATTGTAGAAAAGGAGTGATGGGCATGCAACGAGTGCATTCTAGCGCATGGGCATGTGGGGTTGCAATGAATTTAACTTCTTCCAACACGAAGACTGTGGAAAGCAAAAGTTGGCTTCAGATCTGTTTTATTGAGAGCGAAGCAGAAAAAGAAATAAAGGAAACATTATGGCCAATGGTTTCCCTTCTCTCCCAAGGTTTATGCCTTCAATTGCCATTGGTTAGAGCTTACCTCGTGCCTTTAATTTATGGCTAGATTTTCCTTTACGACTCAAATCTAAACTTTCTAATTCAAAAAGCTATAAATTAAGAAGATTTTGGATTTGCTAATTTATTATTACTTGCATGTGACGTTTGTTAGTGAACTTAATTATATTTATTTAGAATGAATTGGTGTTTTAGTGAGAAATATGATTTGTTTCTTACTAATTTATTTCACTTGATTGTTAATTTGCTTTGCCTATAGTGGATTGAGTAAAGAATGTGTTTTGATATATTTTTTCAGAAAAAGAGTTTTTATACCATTCTTTAAACAAAAATTTGATTATAAGTTTGAGAGATATTAAATCGAATTATTCTAGTTGGTTTTGTTTACATTTTAGTAATGTATAATCAGCACAGCAATAAGATATACACAGACCAATAGCACTAGGGCAATATTTTTTAGTTTTTATTTATTAGTGCTTATATATAAATTGTTATGTATCATCGATAAATACGTGCCATTATTGTCACCCTGTAATAATTAATCAAACCCAAAACGTTAAATTTGTTATTAATTAAAATTATTAAATAAAGAAACAATAATCATGTGTATCATAGGAGACATGCCCCAGCAAACGACACT
The DNA here is from genome assembly GCF_003935025.1 of Abrus precatorius. Taxonomy (NCBI): domain Eukaryota; kingdom Viridiplantae; phylum Streptophyta; class Magnoliopsida; order Fabales; family Fabaceae; genus Abrus; species Abrus precatorius. The sequence continues at coordinate 7,156,180 of NW_020874373.1, read as the reverse complement.
GTAAGAAATGCATTATTTAGTGGTGATTCATTAACGGTGTTTAACAATAATATCTCATAAATCATTTTGAAAATAACATTTAACATTAATTTTATTAATCGCCACAAAAAATACAAAATTTAACATTAGTTCAAGATAACATAATATAGGAAATATCACTCTTCCTTCATTTTTTATCACCTACTCAAAACTATCATTCATCTCCACCTCAGTCATGAGTTCTACCATTCTTTCTGCCACCACCACTGCCATTGCCACCATACCAAAATGTCTTTTCTAACCGTGATAATCTCAGTAATCTTTTTTTATCATTTTCACTTCTTCCAAAAATGATTCTTCTTTAACTTCTCTACACTGTAAATTATATAATATATACGTTGTGTTGTTAAATAATAAATGGAATGTGAACCCAAATAGCAAAAAAAGAACTGAGTAGAAGATAAAAATAGAAAAAAGTATGGAAGCAAAAAATTAGAGCACTATCGTGCAAAAAATAGAACATTGTTGTGCAAAAAACAAAACAATGACATGCGCAATTTGAAATTTAAATTTCAAATTTTAGCGGCAGTTCAAAATCGCCACTAAATAATCGCTGCAAATTCAAAAATTTAGCGACAGTTCAAAATCGTTATAAATTTAGCTTTATGTTGCTAATTTTAATATTAATTTTATAACCGTTGAAAAAATATTTAAAAATAGTTAAAACTATCATTAATCATAAAATTTAACTGTCACAGATAAATAATTTTTTGCAGTGTAGGTACCTTATTAGATCACCGAAAGAAGAAAACAAACAGACACTTCAATTTTCTCAACCTAGTGTATATACATGCAATCTTTCATTTCTTTCTTTCATGTATTTCTTAATTTTTTTTTATTTTCAACATTTCAAGTTTTTTTATTTAATTTTTTAAATAATCAACAAGACACGTACTTCATTGCGTATATTAATATTAATTAACAAATATAAAAATTATTTTGAATTTTCAGAAGGCTCAAAGTTTAAAGGTATTTTCTTGAATTGCCAACAATCTAACACACGACTAGATTTGATAACATATTTGAGGCCCACTCAAACGCTTCTTACATTGCTTGTACAAGGAATCATAGTCTAGTAGTTACGTCTTCAACCCCAAGGTATATTTCTACAGATAAGTCAAGTCATGCTGGAATATTTGTCATAGAATTATCATAATATCTTGATTATGCATCATCCTAGATAACTAGATAACAGCACTAAAATAAGTTCATGAAATATCCTATATTGTTACTCTCTTGATGCATTTATTAATTAACTTGAGTGATAGAGTGAAATCAACTTAAATACAAATTACTATACATCTCTGAAAGTCAATGGGAACAAATGTGTCATTCTAATCCTTTATGTTGATGACAATTCAGAAGGATTGAATGAAGAAGATCTTGTATGCTGTATTATAGGAAACTTAATGTACATTAAAGCTTGCACTAGACCTAACCTAGCTTTTCCTACAAATGTTATTGGGCAATACATCCTGGGTTGTTGCCAAGAGAGTAACAAATTTTTACACAAGATAAAAGCTAGCATGTCTTAACACCACAGTAGAATGCTCTTGTGCAAAAAGGCATTTGTTGAGAATTCAATAGAAAACCAACATTGGATATAACACTATTGGAGTACAGGGTTGGTTATGTCTCCATGCTACAATATTAGCAATTCCTTCAATAAGTGTTGATGGGTAGAGGAAAAAAAATAATAATTTAGTGAAATAAAAAAGGCCTTTTCATTCAACTATGACCAAATCAGATAAGAAATATATCAATATTAGTTTTATATGATTATCTATGATATGCTCAATCATGGCTACATTGATATTTAGTTCTAGCTCATAGTTTATTTGTAGGCCATTAGTGGTGGCTCTAAATTCATGAAGCAAGTTACATGGTTTTCCTCCTCCAATGTACCATAAATTGAACCCGAACCTGTGGCCTTTCTATTATTAGTTATGGGCCTGCCTACTGATCAATGGCTAATATTATCCATGTGCTAAGAGAAACAAAAGGAAGCCACGTGTATTCGAGAGTTGCATGGCTCCAACACAAAATGGTGGTGGGGGTAGATGTGATTTCACAACAAATACGTTGATATGTACAAATCATCAACTCTTGGACTCATTTTAATGGGACAAAATCTCTTTTATGTCATGGGTGTCTGAGTTCCATTTCATTTGATTGGAAATTGATCGTATTAAAAAATGGAAACATGTATAGATCCATACCAGAGCATATCAACTTGTATTTTGTTCTGGAAGGAAAAACAAATCGATCATGAAAAGTAGAAAACGACATGCTGATAACAATACATTAAGATTTATAAAGAAACAAAAATGTAACTAGCTAGTACCATGGTGCACCTTGTTAATAACATTAGAAAATGATAATAAAATATTCGAATTAATAAATATAAAGTGCACTAAATTGCGATAGTTGAATGCTCCAAGAGGACTCAATCAATTGCACGTAGTTATTCAACAAACTAATAAAGTCATTCTAGTGGATGTTTTGATGTAAAAGCTAACCACAAAACCCAAGAGCACTTTCGGTTCTCTAATTAATAATACTTACTTTGATGCTCTTATTTATTATTATTGTGACTTTTCAAACGCAAAACGCAAGAGGAAAAACTTGTAGAATCATTTTTAAAAAATTTAACATTTTAATTTTAGACAAAATTTATGCATAGCTCTTCATATTTTTCATGATAATTTTTAATCCAAATTTAAAATTTTATTTGATAATCTACTTAATGTTAAATACTTATTTTTTTATGAAATCATATTATAATTTTAGTTAAAAGATAATTAAAATGTTTAAAGACCTGTATTTAAAATTTATCATCGATGTTTTATTTTCTTGGGGAGAACATTTTTTCAATTTGGTGATTAAGTTATATTAATTTAGACTGGTTTGGCAAGGTACATGGACGGTATCATTTATCAGTCTAACAATGCTTCGGAGCTTTGCTGCTGCATTTTTGTGTAGTGGAATCAGTCAACCTGGGTGTGATTACGAAGACGAAACACAGCGAATAAGCCAATCAAGATATATATTCATATTCCTCGACAATATAATACATTATTAATTATTTCACTTTCATGATTATTTCTTAATTATATTATTTTAATTAATTTTTATTCTAGAGGTTAGATTTGTCCTTATGGCCCATGGGATACAGTTTTACTTTTGAGGGGTACATGGAACCCATAAATTTTAGGATTAGGAAACCCCATATTTATATTTTTGTCCCCTATATTGGTGGGCCTATGATTTTGTACTTGGTTCGAAGTACTTGATGCATAGTACTAACTAGAGAAAAGCAAAATGATTCAGAAATGACCCATGAATGGCCCAACCCTATAGTTGGACTAAATCGACTGAAAAGAAACACAAATCAACTATGAACGAAACAAAGATATGTTTCTTGGTTAATGGTTATTACCAAATAAATAAGCCACGGAATCTAAGTTTGATTTCTAGCCAAGATTCAAACTTATGTTATCAAAACTAGCTAGTACTTATGCAATTGAGATGGATCTATGAAGCAGGACTAAAAATCAATTTCACCACCATTCTGATCCTCGGTCATATTTATCATTTGATGGGGAAAAAAAATCAAATTAACAAACTCTAAAGAATATATTGTTTTGCTTCAAAACTTGAGAATATGAATTGAAAGGCAACAGCTAAAGACTTAAAGAGGAGAGTGTAAGGACACTATACAACAACAGGGACTCTGAGAGGAGAAATGACATAAGAAGAACAGAGAAAAAGAAAAAAAAGGATTGACTTTGACTTTGACTTTGACTTAGAATCTGCACCGTGGATCGTAGTTGATTATGATTATTAGTTAGCGTTCCATAGAGACACTTCTCTGTGCCACCAAACAGCACAAGAATCCCGAAGCTGTCAAAGTCAACCTTTTGTTTCCCGCCAATTCCCTCACTCCGTTCCAATCCTTCAACGCCGTCGTTCTCGGCGAAGACGAAGACGACGTCGACGACTCTCCCTCTCCCTCCTCCATCGAATCCGTGCAAGAATTCTCACAGGATTCACTCCAACCTTCTTCTTCCTTCGATTTCTCTTGCGCCCTCTTTTTCCGCCGCTGTTGTATCTTCTCTCCCATCAGGTCGCGGTACCCTATCGCCGATATCTTCTCCAGCGCCGGGAATCCCGATCCGTCTATCACCATGGCGCCGATGTTCATCACGCCGTAGAATCTCCCCGACGACCGCCGTATCTGGAAGGCGCTGAAGCAGGGGGTTCTGGCGTCGTCAGGCTCGGAGGAGAGAATGTTGCTGACGAGGAACCTGACGGTGCCGACGAGGTGGTCGCAGAAGGTTCCGACGGCGTAGATGGAGACGCAGATGCCGGAGGTTTCGCTGGCGAGAAACTCCGGCGTGACGCGGAAGAGGAACTTGTCGTTCCAGGTAGGGTTCTGGCCGCCGACTTTGTCGACTCGGGTTCGGAGCTTGGTGGAAGAGTCGATCCATGTGACGGCGTAGGTTTGGAGGCTTCGCCGTGGAGACGAAGGGGACTTGAGGCCTTGTGCTGAGATCAAGTTGATCTCCAATACTCTCTGCGTCTTCGCCGGCGTCGGCATTGCTCTCTCTTTCTCTTTCTAGAACCTTCCTTACCACACCATGTTGATTCTTTCTTGACTCTCCGGCAAGATTAAAGGCATGATGGAGCGAGAAAGAATCGGTGGTTGTGATTCCGGCGGAAGAAAGAGGCGCTGATCAGTTCTTATGAGAGAGAAAGAAAAGGCCGTTGTTTCAGAGAGAACAAGTGTGGGACCCGCCTTTATATTTATTTCCTTTTTTAATTTTTTTAGTATTAGTTATTAGTTATTTGTTAGGGTTTAAATGTGAATATTAGCTGTAAATAACTAATCAGCGTTTAGGGTGAGGTCATCAGTGAAAGCCGCCTTATTACTTGTTATTCACATCGCAACTAAATTGAACTACACAACTATAATAATAATAATAATAATAATAACAATAATTAAAGGTTAAATTTTTATTTTTTTTCTACCTTTTAATTTGTTATTTTACAAATTTATTAAAATATGAAACTTAGGTAATATTTTTTTGGCACTTTAGATAATTTTCTCCCATGTTATTTAATATCGGTTCTGTTTAGGTAATTGCCGGTGCCTGGTTGATGTTAAGTCTTAACACAAGTCCTTTCTCAAAATGATCAAGTTCATGTTCTGGGTAAGCACTATTATTAGGATTCAGCTTTGACAAATTACCAACCAAGCCTCGAATCCTATACCCTTTTAATTTTATAAAAAGGAAACGATTAGTTTACACATTTATTACATACCATTCACATGTAGATACGAAAAAAAAACACTTGCTATTGTAGAATTTTATTTATTTATTTATTTATTTTAAAACTTTGCATAGGAAAAAGTTCTTGTGAAAAAAAAAAGTCACTTCTTTTCTTACCTTACTCTTCTTTTTCTTAACTTCACTCAAGTCTTTGACTTCTTCCACCCACGACCATCGAAGTTGTTTCTCATTACTTCAAGTCTTAGAGTGCATTAGACATTTCTTTTGATCAACCTGTGAAGTGCACTAAACGACCAAAGCATTTTGATATTTTTACCCGCAGAAATCATCCATTTTCTCCTCCAATGATTTTTTTACATAGTTGTTTTTTCAAACTTGACCAAATTTTAACGTACAATTTGGAACTCGTTGTGGAATATGAGATTGAAAGTGATATTTTATTAAAAAAAACAAAGGCATTATATAGCCTTACAAGAGAAATAAAAAAATAGCAGAAGTAAGCTAAAAATTAGGAAATAGACTCCACTATAGCTAAGAACTAGGAAACAGACTCCACTACGTAATCGTAGATAACTTATTCAACTAAGACAAGTTCAAACTCCAACATACCCTCCCTTAAGCTTAACTTTCCTTAATTAAGCTTACTTCAGACAAGTTAACAATTCCAAGTAATGCTCTCAGCTTCTCGAACTGCTCCAGCTTCAACGGCTTCGTAAAGATATCCGCAACTTGGTTTTTTGTTGCATAATACTCCAGCTTAACAGTTTCGCCATTCACCAACTCTCTGAGATAATGAAACCTTACTTCGATATGCTTACTTTTCCTGTGAAGGACTGGATGTTTGGACAAAGCAATTGTCAAACTATTGTCACAATGAATGACAGTTGCAGACTCTTCTTTTGCTCCAATCTTCTCTAAGATCCTTCTAATCCACACACATTGACAAGCACAAAAGGCAACGGCAATATATTCGGCCTCAGTGGTGGAAAGGGCAACAACAGGTTGCTTTTTCGATGCCCAAGAAATCGCACTGGACCCTATCAAAAACACACATCCTGTTGTGCTTCTCCGGTCATCCAGATCGCCGGCGTAGTCGCTATCTGTGAATGCCATAAGTCTCGTACTGCTGCTTTCACTTCTCCTGTAAAAGATTCCAAGTTCAATTGTACCTTTTAAGTATCTTAAGATCTTCTTCGCAACAAGCCAATGTGACATCCTTGGATTTGCCATGAATCGACTTATGAGACATACTCCATACATGAAATCCGGCCTGGTCACTGTTAGATACATAAGACTCCCAACCAATTGCTTGAATGTAGTTGCTTCCACCTTCTCGCCATTCTCATCTTTTGTGAGCTTTGTTCCCGGCACAATTGGATTTTTAACAGCATTGCTTTCTTCCATTCCAAACCTTGCTAAAACTTCACGAGCATACCGTTTTTGACAAATAAAGAAACCATTAACACTCTACTTCACCTCTACCCCAAGCAAATGTTTCATTTTTCCCAGATCTGACATCTCAAATTCCATCATCATCGACTTCTTAAACTCATCACACATAGCTCTATCATTTCCAGTGAATATTAAGTCATCAACATACAAGCTGACAATGAGAATCTTACCTCCTTTCGTCTTGGTAAATAGAGTATGCTTGCTCGGACACCTCTCAAACTCCTCATCCAAGAAATGTCCTTCAATACGGCTGTACCAAGCTCTCGGAGCTTGTTTGAGTCCATACAATGCCTTCCTCAGCTTGTACACTTTCTCCTCTTCTCCTTTCTTTATGAATCCCTCCGGTTGTCGCACATACACATTCTCTTTTAGGTCCCCATGTAAAAATGCACTCTTGACATCTAATTGAAAGATTTCCCAATTTAATTGTGCTGCAACCGCAAGTATAGTTCGAATGGTATCGAGCCTCGCCACCGGAGCAAAGACTTTGGTATAATCTATGCCATAACACTGAGCATATCCCTTTGCCACCAACCTCGCCTTGTATTTGTCGACTTTACCATCTTCATTCAGTTTTGTTTTATATACCCATTTCACTCCAATTGGTGTAAAACCTGCAGGTAAGGTAGTTAGCTCCCATGTGTTATTTTTCTCGATCGATTCGATCTCGTTTCTCATTGCTTCTCTCCACACCTTGTTTTTCACTGCTTCTTCGAATTTGACTGGATCGTTTTCTGTCATCATCATCAATAGCATGGCTGATAAGCTTTCTTCCTCATCTTCTCCTTCACCCGTGACATAATCAGCCAAATAACCTGGTGTTCTCCTTACTCGCGGGCCTACAACCACTTCTCTTTCAATCGATCTTGATGAAGATGATGAAGAGATTGGGCTTGGCGGTGTCGAATTGCCACCAGATGCGGAAGACGAAGATGAACCAGAAGGCGACGAATTCGCAGTTGATGGAGAACAAACCATGTCACCTTTTCTCTCTTCTGTATTCTGTTCTTCTCCACAGTCGAGTATTTTCTCTTTTAAACCGGTTTTATTCCAATCCCAGCTTTTCTCTTCATCAAACACTACATCTGTGCTTATCATGATCGTTTTCATAACCGGATCATACAGCCTCCATGCTTTCGATTCCTCACTGACTCCGAGAAAAACACATTTCTTGCTTTTGTCATCTAGTTTTCTCCTCTTCTGATCAGGTATGTGCGCATATGCTATGCACCCAAAGACACGAAAATACTCCACCTCAGGTTTTGAATCGCTCCAAGCTTCTTCCGGTGTCATGTCTTCTACTGCTGCTGTTGGAGATCGATTCTGGATGTGCACACTCCATCTTGTAGCTTCAGACCAAAACTCCTTTGGGACTTGCCTCTCACTCAGCATGGATCGTACCGCATTCATTATCGTTCTATTCTTCCTCTCTGCCACTCCGTTCTGTTGTGGCGTAAATGCAGCCGTCAATTGTCGGGTGATACCATGAGTTTTACAAAACTCTCCGAATTCATTGGACGTGAATTCCCCTCCGTGGTCTGTCCTCATGCAAGTGATGAAGGTTCCAATCTCCTTTTCAACACTTGCTTTGAAAGCCTTGAAGGTGATGAGTGCCTCTGATTTTTCATGAAGAAAATAAACCCAAGTTTTTCTAGTGAAATCATCAATGAAAGTCACAATGTACCGTTTTCCGCTGTGTGAAATTGGTGTAATCGGACCACATATATCCGAGTGCACCAGCTGCAGCTGTCTTGATGCACGCCAGAGGCTCCTTTTTGACATTGATACTCTGTGTTGTTTTCCAGTCAGACACACCGCACATATCTCCTTCGTGGACTTCAGCATCGGCAACCCAATAACCATCTTCTTTTGTGCAAGTTGTTTTAGAGCTTCTTGGTTTAAATGCCCAAAACGGCGATGCCACAAATTCGTCTCCTTCTTGATCACTTCTTCTGTCTTTAAGCACATCGTGTTTTTTTGCAATTTGGATGTTAGAAGAAAGAACATCTTGTTTCCACTCATATTAGTCTCCATGATTGCACCTTTCTCGGGATGATATACTTTGCAGGTTCCATCATGAATCAAAATTGCCAAGCCTCTCTCCTGCAATTGTCCAAGGCTTAGTAAATTGTTCTTGAGCTCCGGGACATAATAAACTTCAGGTATGACTTGGGTGGCTCTGTTAACTTGTATTTTCACGCTTCCTTTTCCCACCACCGACATGCTTATGTCGTTTCCAAGTTTCACAGAGCGATTGAAACCTTATTCCAATTCGAAAAACCAATCTTTGCATCCGGTCATATGATTGCTGCACCCGGAATCAAGGAACCAAACTTCTTCTCTGTTTGTCCGATGTTTCTCAAGATAAGACATTAAAAGTAGCTCTTCTTCTTTGTCTAGTTCAACATAATTCGCCTTCTTTTCTCATTCAGGACACTCGTTCTGATAGTGCCCTAACTGGTGACATTTGTAGCACTCGATAATAGTACGATCGACAACATTTCTTCCTCTTCCTCTTCCTCTATCGCATCCTTCTCGGAACTTCCGAGACCTCTTCCTCTACCAGGTCTTTCATCTTGAAACACTTTTAATGCCAACTCTTCTTGCACATATCCATTCAATCGCTGCTCATGGACAAGTAGGCTGCCATGTAATTCATCGATACTCATCGTGCTCAGATCATTCAATTCCTCAATCGAACACACCACATAGTTGAATCTCGAGGTTAGCGATCTGAGAATTTTGCTCACGATCGTGCTCTGCTCCATTGATTCACCATTCACCTTCATCTTGTTCACCACCGTCAAGGTTCTTCCTAGGAAAATGTCGATCTTTTCTCCTTCTTTCATGGTCAGCAATTCGAACTCCCTTCTCAAAGCTTGCAATTGCGCCCTTTTCACCTTTGTAGAGCCTTGATACTTCTTTCTCATGGATTCCCAGATCGTCTTAGAGGTATCTTTGTCAAGAATAGTTTCCAGAATCTCTCTGTCAATGGACTGGAACAAGAAATTCTTGACCTTCAAATCCTTCAACTTCGCCTCTTCTACAGATTTGTTTTGCACCTCACTCGCCTGTGTTGTTCTGATCGCCGGAATCCCATCTTCCACCAGGCTCCACAATTCTCTGCTTCTCAGAAAATTCTCCATCGTCATGGACCAGAAATCGTAATGGCCATCAAATTTTGAGATGGTTGGCTGCACGAACTTTTCAGATCTCTCAGACATCTCTCTCGATCACTTTCTCACACAGGTTCAATCTCTGATACCAAATGTGGAATATGAGGTTGAAAGTGATATTTTATTAAAGAAAACAAAGGCATTATATAGACTTACAAGAGAAACAAAGAAATAGCAGAAGTAAGCTAAAAACTAGGAAACAGACTCCACTATAGCTAAGAACTAGGAAACAGACTCCACTACGTAATCGTAGATGACTTATTCAACTAAGACAAGTTCAAACTCCAACACTCGTACCCTTTAGAACCTCAACGAATCACAATCTAAAACCTACAATTTTGACTCTTAATATTAGGCTTCAGATCATTATTTCTTATCTATATACTAGCCAGGCCTCTAGTGTTTTTCCTAAAATCAATAGTTGAATTCTGACTTCTTTGTCTCTGCCCCTAATATCGAGGGAATTAACGTCAATAACTTTACAATATGTGTCGATGCTTCCCATTCATATCATTGCTCATCTAATTTCAACAATACAATGTCATTTTATTTCTGATTCCTTCGAAGAGTTAGATATATAAAATAACTCATGTTCTTATACGGGATACATCGATCTTCTAGAAACTCTTTTTCTTTAAAGTGAGGTGACGTCTCTACAAGTATCTCTAACTTTTTTCTAAAGGGTGTACCTGCAAAAAGTACTCCAATAATAAAGTCAGATATTAGTATAAGTAATAAATATTATTAAATATTCAAAAGTAACTATTTATCTGTATTTCTTATTTTTCTTTTATAAATAGTATTATGGGCTAATAGACTTTATGAGTCAGTATTGACTTTAACTTTCTAATTAAGTAAATAATGATATGATTATTTATCTTAATCAGTTTAATTATTCTTTAATTCATTTTTTATCTGATCAAAAGAGTACTTATCTTATTTAAGTTAAAGAAGTATTCATATTTCTTCTTTTATCATTGAGATCGAGTGATGTTTTATCTAGTACAACTCACAATATAAATTAGAAAAAAAAAGAAATGGTACTGATTTTTTTTATAAAATTGCTTTATTAACAAATAAATAAATGAAAAATATATTATGTTTTGTAAGATATGTATTTACTTTTTGAGTGAAAAATATCATTTTCTTAATTAATTATTAGTGATAAGATAAATATAGAAACGGAAATAGGACAGGAATCCGAATCTCCCACCCACTACAAAACTAAAAATGAAAAACTACAAGATTCTAATGTATTCAAATGACCATGAAAGATGAATGGTATTCACGGACTTTGTCCTTAACAAGATCTGATGTTTCTGATCCAAGGCTTGATAATATTTGTCAATTGGGTCTTCATCTAATTTTAAATTTAAATAACTAAAGCATTTTCATTTTCATAAAATGAGCTTAATTAAAAAATAATTTGAGATATTTTATCCCAAGAAAAGTTGTTAAAAACGAATAGATTCCTGGTAGCGAGTTAAGACACATCAACATTAATTAATTAACCTAACTTACTTATTTTCCTCTCTTGGTGTTGTTTGTCTTCAGTCACGTCGTGGCACTTGCCGACACATTTATGGAGATAATTACGCTACCCCAACTGAGTTTTATATATATATATATATATATATATATATATATATTATTTATGTATGTTAAAAATAAAAGAAATGATAATTAATTTTGGTTTAGACCACATGAGAGCCATCTAAGATTATTGTTTGTGGCAAAACTCATCCGAGTTGTTAAGAAAGTTGCATTGATTGACTCAAACTCGATACTTAAATTAAAATATTATTCCATTAAATCATTGCCCTAGCTACCCAACTGCACAGTACTCTGCATGGTACGTGAATATCTACTAAAACACTTCCCGATGCTCTATAAATTGCTTCCTAACTTAGTCATTTTAAGCAAAGATTGCAATGGGCAATGAAACATCATACGTTTCTATTCTCTTAATTTTTCTTGCCATGGTTTCTAGTACAAATGCCGGAGACATTGTGGTTTACTGGGGCCAAAACGAGAAGGAAGGTTCATTGAGTAAAACATGTCACTCAGGACTGTACAACATCGTCAATATAGCATTTTTGGCAACATTTGGCGGTGGCATGCAACCCCAAATCAATCTAGCAGGTCACTGTAATGCTGCATCAAACGGTTGCAGAAGTTTGAGCAAAGACATCGATAATTGCCAGAAGAAAGGCATAAAGGTGATGCTCTCAATTGGAGGTGGCAACCCAGGTTACTCCTTGTCATCCCCTAGAGATGCTAGTAACGTGGCAGATTACATATGGAACAACTTCTTGGGAGGAAAATCAAGTTCAAGGCCACTAGGTGATGCAGTGTTGGATGGTGTAGATTTTGACATTGAAGTTGGTGGTGGTGAAGCCTTCTATGCTGTGCTTGCAAGGAGACTCATACTACATAGCAATGGTGGCAGAAAAGTGTACTTAACCGCTGCACCGCAGTGTCCATTCCCTGATCAACACCAGAAAGGGGCACTTTCAACAGGGCTCTTTGACTATGTTTGGATTCAGTTTTACAACAATGGTCCTTGTCAGTTTGACTCTAGCAACCCTAACAAGTTCCAAAACTCTTGGAACCAGTGGATCTCATCCATAAATGTTACCAAGGTTTATGTTGGAGTTCCTGCATCACCATCATCAGCTAATACTGGCTATGTGCCACCACAGGTGCTTATGAGACAAGTGTTGCCTTTTGTCAAAAGATCAAGCATGTACGGGGGAGTTATGCTTTGGGACAGGTCCGCTGATAAGAAAACGCTATACTCCACCAAAATCAAGAGCAATGTTTGAGCTTCAAATGAAACCAACTTTCAAGTTTCCTTCACTTGTGTTAATTAACCTTTATTGGGTTAAATGCTATTTTCTTGTAATGAGTTTGAAGTATTTATGTTGATAAAACTTCTGTTTCAATAAATGATCCAGTTTGAGGGGTGAACTTCCATATATCCTCTTAATTCTTATATTAAATAAAATTTTTTATTTATTATAACGTTTAGTAAGAAAAACATAAAAGTTGTAAACATACAAATAAGAACAGGCGTTTGTAGTCCAACGGTTAGGATAATTGCCTTCCAAGCAATAGACCCGGGTTCGACTCCCGGCAAACGCATGCTTTTTATTTTTTGACATCCTAAAATAATTATAGTTACCGTGAGAATTGTGGAAGAATTTTACTTGAAGATGAAGAAAAGGGAGAGAAAGTAAGGGAATATGCTGTAAACTAAAGCCAAGGGACCTAAAGATTCTATTTTTCTTCGTTTTTGTAAATTATTTAGGAAAGAAAACTCAACCAATCACATATTTTTTTGCAACTTAATAACTCGATAATTCAAGTTATCCACAAGATAATTCTAATCTTATTTCGATTCTCCCTCAGAAAATGCCATTTTATTGTTTATTTTCATCTGAATTGGGCAAAAATATAGATGGCTCTTCTCGTCCGTTCCCCGGAAATGTGTTGTGTCCCCAAAATTGTTAACGATCTCAACCCTAAACCCATCAAACTGCACAACTTGAAACCCTTGACGAAGGGAAAGGGAATTATTGGAGGAACGCGTGAGTTAAGAGCGAGTTGCGAAGTTAAGGATTGTGGGGTTTTGGGTTTGGATGAGAATTTGAGGTTGTACGGTCAGTTCTCAGCTGCAGTGAAAGACGAAAAAGAAGAAAAGGAAAATTACTACTTGAATATGGGCTATGCTATTCGCTCTCTCAGAGAGGACTACCCTGCCCTTTTCCACAGAGAACTCTGCTTCGACATCTACAGGTTCCCTTTTCTTTCATCACTTGTCTAAATTTTAGTTTAATCAACTTTATTTTCAAAAACTGTTTTTTCTTAAAAGTGCTTTTAAATTTTTATAATTTGATTTTTCCAAACAAGCACTTTGTAGTTGTTATCTATTCAATTTTTATGATGTTGGGTAATTGACATTTGATGGTTTGAACGGTGCAGCAGGGGCTTGAGACAGTTCTTTGGGGCCTTTAACTTTGTGCATGTGTTTTTTTAATCATTCCTTCATAATAATGTTAAAACCCAAACCCCTCAAACTTGTGAAATCAAATGTGCTTTTAGTAGTGAATAGCAGAAGTTGGTTATTAGCTTTTCTTAAAACTGTAAACTTTGCTTGATTTATGTGTGTGAAAATTTAGTTTTTCACTGAGTTCAATGCCCTCATGTGATGCATGTAATTGACCTCGCCTAATGTTAGAAGGCTTGGTTGTCATTGTTGGTTGCATAATTTACGTATTTGATCTATTATGCTAAAATTTGCTGTGACTACAATATCTATTTATTCATGCAGGGATGATATAGTGTTTAAGGATCCTTTGAATACATTCACTGGCATTGAGAATTACAAGTCAATCTTCTGGGCACTACGATTTCATGGCAGGATATTTTTCAAAGCTTTGTGGATTGACTTAACTAGCGTGTGGCAGCCTGTTGAGAATGTCATCATGGTTCGCTGGACCGTTCATGGAGTTCCACGAGTTCCGTGGGAGAGCCGCGGTAGGTTTGATGGAACCTCGGAGTATAAGCTTGACAAGAATGGCAAGATTTTTGAACACAGGGTTCACAATGTTGCTCTCAATAAACCTCCTAAATTTAAAGTGCTTCCTGTGGAAGAATTGATTCAGTCTATTGGCTGCCCATCAACTCCAAAACCAACTTATTTTGAAACATCCTCATCTACAAAGAGAACTTGATGTTTCTCAAGTTCTTCCAAACAGTTTTGCTGTAAATTAAATGTAGGGTAAATATATTGAGCTAGATCTTTAGCAACTTGTCAAACTTTGAATTTTGTCTCACAAAGCTAAATTGTGCTCAAATCTATTGGCTTAAGTATATAGGGTCTTTGTTGGGTGTTGTAATTAGTTGAGTTTGGGGAGTTGTGTATATTGTATAGTATGTATACATAATACGATTGCAAGTTCTCTGGGCTTTAGCTATTGCTTCGCATAACCAAATTTTGTAGTCATCTGATGGAAGAGCATAGATATTTTCTAATTTTATTGTTACTATTAATTTATGTATGCCAGGATGTTAGGGTACAATCTACGAAGGTATTATGTACGACCGAGAGCCCTTCTATAGATATTTATTCTCCTTGTGCCTAATCCATGAATGATATATATGATGGCACCTAACAAAGTTCATTTGAAAAAAACGTAATCCTACTAAAGAAGTTATGTAAGGTAAATTTGAAAAGTTGCAAACTATAGGTGTGTAATTGTTATTATTTCAGCCTGTAACTTTTTAATTAGCAGTGTATAATTTTCCAATTAATCTTGCTACTTTTTCATATGACTACCGTTTTACCTTTTCACGAGATAATCCGAAGTGAACACCTGAAGACTTACTTCAGCACCCAAAGGATTTCAGTTTAAACAAGCACAGCCATTATATTTAAGATTCTAGACGTGGTACAATCACAATAAATAAATACAAATACATGTAAAATTAGTGCCTATTAACTTACAGAAGCACATCATGAACACAAGGTCCAATATAGCCATAAGTAATTAAGATTCTAGACGTGGCTTTTGATGGAAGAACTATATTCAGTTTGATCATCGTAGTACTTGGACCACAACATGACACCTCCATACTTTGTGGTACCCTTAATAACTGGAAGGACTTTCGATGTCAAATCACTCACAGAGATATACCCACTTCCAGCTGCCTGTGGAGATGCTGGTAATCCTAAGAAGATTTTAGTGGCTGGGATATCACTAGTCCATTGCTTCCATGCATTTTCACGATGGGCAATATCCACAGAAGAATATTGGCAAGGAGGGTTGTTGTAAAATTGAACCCAAACATAGTCAAAAAGACCTGTCTTGAGAGCCTTTCCAAGCCATGCATCAGGAAAAGGACACTGAGGAGCAGCAGTTAAGTAAACCTTCTTGCCTTGGTTGCTATACCCTGAAAGATACTTCGCAAGTTCATCCCAGTGTTGGTTTGTTCCCATTCCTATATCAAAGTCAATGCCATCCAAAGCAGCATCACCAAGTGGACGTGTAGATGAATGTCCCCCCAAGAAGTTGTTCCAAAGGTAAGTGGCAACTTGCTCAGCATCCTCTGAGGATGCAAGTGAGTAACTCCCGGCACCTCCTCCAATTGAAAGCATAACTTTAATGCCTTTGGCTTGACAAGACTTTATGTCAGTGCTTAAACCCGTGCACCCATTACTATATGCATCACAATGACCGGCAAGGTCTATCCTTGGAGTTCGTCCATTGCCAAAAGTATAGAGAAAAGCAATATTCACATATTCATAATTTCCTGTGGCACAAGTTTCTGCCAAGGTGCCTTCATTTCCATTTTGACCCCAGTAGATGGAAATTCCTCCAGCATCTGATCCTGTTGCTAGGATGAATATGATTAACGAGAAAATTGTTATCAAAGTTGTTCCTAGCAAACGAGCCATTTTATGTGGTTTTCTTAGCCTAGTTTCAGTCACTCAGTCTCTTTTGAAATCAATGTTTGTTTTGGCTGTGTAATATCTATCATGTTGGAGAAGACAGATTTATATTTCTTAAGGTTGCCCATTACCTTTGACAGTAACCATGTTTTACTTACGCACATAATAGGCGTGCCTTCGCAGTTATACTGGAGCAATTGTGCATTTGGCTTAACATGGTTGTCAGAGACTTAATCAAATCAATTTGAATATTGCGTTGTCTGTGGTCAGAATTTACAACATACGCCGTATGAAAGGCCAGAAGTAAATAAATTTTAATTTTGTATTTAAATAAGCTACCCCATCTACTAATAACTCCATCAACTTTAAATTGTGACTTAATGTATGACACTTGGGATAAAACTCAGATAGCATCTTAGATACTTTAATTATTCTCTAATCAAAATTGTGATCTTATCTCAATAACTCATAATGGTTAATAACTAAAAACACTTAAAATACTAGGTTTTGTCTTATACCAAATAGTCCTTGAAAGTATGAAGAACAGTCAATTTAGTCCCTAAAAATACCAAATGTCAATTATTTAAATTTTGTAATAATTGAACAATTAAAATGACTATTGTTAATAATTTCATAAATTAAAATAACATTTCTTATAATTTCAGAACTCGTAAATTCATAATTAATGTGACGTATTACTCATTTTTATTCGAACAAATCCAACTACCCAAATTATTTTAAGTTAGATCAGGTTCACGTGTTCATGTGAACCTGTGATCACACCGACGGATGCTGTCTCTTTTTTTCAATTTGACATATGACGAGGTTTCCATTTCTTCTGTGGCCACCCCACCCCGCTGCAGATTGCCTAATAAATATGAAAACCAAACAAAATAAACGCCTAAGATTTGGTTATTGG
Organism: Abrus precatorius; assembly: GCF_003935025.1. NCBI lineage: Eukaryota > Viridiplantae > Streptophyta > Magnoliopsida > Fabales > Fabaceae > Abrus > Abrus precatorius. Next base: position 7,138,846 of record NW_020874373.1, on the reverse strand, counting down.
GAACACGGAATGTCACCGTTGTAATTGTGTGGCTATTATACTATTATTATCCAAAACTGGCCCCAGAACAAGTACAGAAGGAAGTCTGACTAGTAATAATTAACTCGCTTGCAGCTTGCTGCCAAAACAGAAGCACTTGAATATATGCAGCCTTGAAATAATAAAACCTGCATTAGGTAGAAACAGCACTTTATCCAACAATATGAAAGCAAAACGAGAAAACACATTTAAGGAAAAAATTCTAAAGATTCATTGGACAAATTCTGCGTAGAACTGGCCCAATAGGCAATAATGAGAAGAAAATGTCTAGTGACATCTTCCATTCATCTGTAAGTTGAGTATCTGTATTGTTTCCATGGGAGTGTCCTGAGTCAGTCGATCAGTTTTCTTGAGTTTATCATTCCTCTAGAGTATAGTTCATGAAAATTCAATTAAGAAAGGCATGTACTACTTCAAGATATTAACAAAGGAAGAGAACTAAAAGTGCAAGACCTGAAGACCAAGGCAGCATTTGGAGGAATGAAGATAAACCAGTTCGAGTTATTTTGCCCAACTTGTGAAACAATCTCCAGAACAGAGACAAACCACTAAGACAATTTTCTGTCATTAATTAACTAATTGTTAAGTGAGACGAGAAAACAGAGCATGCTGACAGCCCACCACCATTGCGAAACAATTCTATAAAATTATGGCAAAAACTAATGGATCCTTATTCTGTCACTGACTGGTTCAGAATACATTTAAATTACAATACAACACAACATTGATTCTATTGCAGGTAATGTTGCTGAAACAAGAGATATTTTAACAAGTAAACAAATTTGTCAAATGGGCATTGTGCATTTCTTTTGAGAATGTCCTAACATATGGCAGCGACCACATTGAACAACTCTTTTGGGACGCTTAAAGTTCTCAACTCGTAGAATCTTCTTTTTAGGCCTTCCAGGAGGTCTGCGAGTCTTTGGTGGACGAATTATGATATCAACCTTTGCTCCTCCACCTTCTGCTCCTTCTCCCTGATCTCTCCATTGGCTCTTATCTGGTATAGGATTTATCATCTGTGAATAGGTCATTCTGTAACTTTGTACAGTGAAGCACGGTTCAGCAAACATATGGGCATTGTGTCCACAAGAAATAAGTGCAGCAGCAGCATGGGCACAAGGTAAACCATAAAGCTGCCACCGGCGACAAGAACACTCACGACTCCGTATATCCACAATATTGGTCCTCTCAGTTGACACAATTTCAAACTCAACTTCATTTGCCCGGAGTACTTGATAGCAATGAGCATCAGCAATTGCCTCCAAGATCCGCTTCTCAGCTGATGGTACAAGAATTGATGTCCACCTCATGCCCATATCTTGCCGATCATTAAACCAAGATACCATCTGCTGGCGGATGTGTTCCATCATCTGCACTATAGGGAGCTCATGACATTCAAGGGCCCAGTTATACAATAATTCTGTTACCCCAAGTGTGAAATGGCCATATCGAACACCGTCAAAGTATGCCACAGCCCAAAGATAGGGAGGAAATTGTTGAAACCACGATATAACATCTTGCGAAATTTCCATCATCTCGCTAATCTTGCTTTCAAATTCAGCAGCTGTAAGTGCATAAACAGCATTCCAAAAGATGTTTACCAACTTCGTGTTTTTAAATGTATCGCGGAAATTTTCACTAACATAACGCAGACAGAATCCATGTGAAGCACTAGGAAAATGTGTTTCTACTGCCTCTACCATGCCTCTTTGCCTTTCAGACAGTATTGTCAGTCTAGGCATGTTGTCTGTGTTTACTCCTAGAAGTTTTCGCAATTCTGACATGAACCACATCCAGTTTTCATCACTTTCAGTATCAACAACAGCAATAGCCAAAGGAAACAAAGCATCATCAGCATCAACAGCTGCAGCACAAAGCAATGTACCTAGGTATTTTCCTTTAAGATGTGCTCTGTCAAGTTCTAGAAGTGGCCTACAAGCATTTATAAACCCATAAATTGATGCACGATAAGAAATAAACAGGCGTTGAAAACAATTTTCTTGTCCAATGGCAACAACAGATGCAATACTACCAGGGTTAGTTTTCCTTATTTGCTCACAGTATGCAGGGAGAAGACGATAACCTTCTTCAAATGTTCCATGAAGTGCAGCCATGCTGCGTTCCTTCCCACGCCAAGCTTGCATGTAAGAAACAGCAACTCCATGCTGATCTCGAATATCTTGCAGTATTTCCCTTGGTTTATATTGTGGATTATCTCGAATGCGTGCTTCAACAGATCTTGCAACCCAACCAACTGATGCTTGCTGATGATGAAGATTGCGAACTCCCTCACAAGTATGGTCTCCCTGTAGGGTTCTTATGGTGAAAGTTGGAACACCAGGACACTTTGCTACATGGACACGCCATGGGCAACCTTCTTTGGAGCATTTTGCTATAAAACGACTGCGATCTGACTTAACTATCCGAAGATCAAAATGCATAGCTATGGCAATATCTTTCAGTGTCCTTCGGCAGGTTTCCACATCTGGAAACTCTTGCCCAATGACTAATGGATGTTCTGATATAGTAACAGTACTAACAGAAGTATTATCCAATACTAAAGAATGATTAGCCATATATCCACTAAAACAAGGAAAGAACAATGTCATCTGACTCTAAGGGTTTCCATCATATTTATGAATTATTAAGGGCTTCCAAGGATCAAATTTGATAAATGCCATCATATTAAACTTCCTGCCAATTACAGACTCTGCAATACATAAGAGATGGAACAGTTAAATTTTACAAATAGTTCAGAACAGAAAGCCATAAAACAAAATGGAAATTTGGAATCATAATACTAGTAAAGAACATTTGATCTGTAAACAAAGTAAGTCACTGATAATGGATGTCTAATGATTAGATTATTCAAAATGAGAAAAATGAAAACAATTGCAGAGGAAGAAAAAGGTAAAAGGACCCACCAGTAGACTTAGAATACAAAACTACGAATTTAAGCAGTAACACAACAGTTTGTAAATAGATCATTGCTTGTTCAATCTGAACATTATGAGGCCGCCAACAAAAGGGAAGTTTGTAGAAGTAGAACATTCACCTCTTGCATAAGATCAGTATGTTCTTTGATAAATAGAATTCCAAATTTTATAAGGAACGCAAGAAACATTATATGAAATAAGCACTATTTTAAAAAAGAAAGTTTAGGGAGATGGGTTGGTGTCTTAGTCCAAGGCAAGACAAGGGTAATAATATAATATATGCTTCAACTGATACCTAGCTAGCTGCAAGCTGATTTCTTGGCAAACGATGGACTGTTACAAGCATAAAATTCACTTTATGTGATTTTTTGTCGTTTTCTTAAGATTTGCTTAAGAAAATTCGTTTAAGCAAAAATGGATCGAATGGTCCAATTACCGCCACAACGAGAGAGAATCCAAATCCCAAGACAAACCTTGAAGTTCAAAAGTTTTTTTCACAGAAAACATATTTATTTTACCCCAAGGAGATGAGTGAGAACTCAACCTACTACCTATCAGATACAAAACTTTGCCTTGCTCCACTAGACCAACCGTTGAAGGTTTGAACTACACATCTTTTATTAACATGGAAAATCAATTGCTTTGGATAATCTAATTGCAACCATTACAATTTCAAATTATTGTAAAACCTACCACATGTAGGTGTGTATAACTCAATCCACAGAAAAATTTCCATAAATGAAACAAGCTAAGAGTATAACACACTACTGAGATACAAAGACCAAATTTTTTCAGAGATGATTCCATTTCTCCATCCCTAACTTAATTTTGTCATAAACTTAGAAGCCTTTTTCTCATTTCTTTAATTTTAATATATAGTTGAGGTGACAGGATGGGGATTGAAATCAAGCGTTACATGAATGATATAATTGCAGGATTATATCTAAATTGTGCTTTAATGCCATAATCACAATACAGAATTTCGCCAGCCACGTGTATCCACAACCTGCATTTTCTATGGAAGAATAGCGCTGTCATAGCAACTATATAAAAGGATAGTCTTTATACTTGGCAGTTTATATGGAACTTGTTCAACCAACCACGTGTACCCACCAGAACCTACATTCCTAGTCCCAGGTCCCTAAAACTTACTATTACCATCTAACTGATTAAAGATTGAGGAAAATCCACATTTCTGTAGAAAATGACCTTGAGCATACAGTTTTTGCCGGCATGGCCTTGCCTAAACTTCCAAAATGGTTGATTGTCCCTTCACATAACTCCTCTGATTAATTCATAGGAACTTGTTACCTGCACCGGACTGCTTCTTTGCTTTTCAAGGAATAGTGAAACAAGGATCATATTCTCAGGGAATATAGGACACCACAGTAACTGTTAGTTCACTTTCTAAAAACTCGAAGAACCTTGTGAACAACAATCAGTCCACCCTCACAGCCATTAAAACGAATAATATTTTCATCTCTCTACTAACAGTAATAACTGCACCTATTTTGATTCAGAGACTGAGGTTATGGGCTTTTGTTGCCCTCTTTCATGTGAGGTTTCTCTTTTGAAGAAGCAAACGGGATCAACAGATTAGCAGCACAAAACCCCTATATTACATAATCTCTTGATAATATATTTGAGGGATTCATATTGAGGCTTCAAATCAAGGGGTCACACTGAGGGAACAAGGACCACATTGCTCACCTAGGTCATATATCAAACGACCGTAACTGTTAACACTCCCTTCGGATCCAAGAATTCGCAATCTCGAAATTTCAATTTCCTAATCCGTAATTTAATTTTTGTAAACTACGAGGTAGGATTTCCCCTTGGCAGAACAATTCATAGAAAGCGAGCAAGAAATATACTCTATAAAATAGATTTTATTTTTTGGCGTAAACGAAATCAAAACATCCAGAACCTTGTAAGCGAAAGCTAATTGGGGATATGATGCGGAAGAAACAAACAATACGTGGAGGAAGAGACTTCGGTTGAAAATATATGTAATCAATTATTGGGGGGGAAAACAAAGATAAAGAGAAAGAGCACCTTAGTTTACAGTTGTTCATGTTTGAAAGTAACGGTTTGTGCTACTGTTGTTATTGTTGCTGTTCCTTCTCCTTCTTTTTCTTCTTCTTCTTCAGCTTCCGTTTCTTGAAATTGAGGAGATGGTGGACCGTAGTAAAACAAACTTCTGTTTCTTTTTGTTCTGCTCTGATTTTGTTCTTTTTTAAAAAAAAAAAAAAAAAACTTTTCAGAGTAATTACACAAATTTGCTTTAATGTTTTTATCTATGATTTTTCTATTTTCACGTCCTTCTTCAAATAATTCATTTTTGTATCATTGATTTGTTCTCATTTTCTATTCCAGGCATTATGAATTTTGAAATGTCGTTCTTTGAGATGACTGTAGTTAATCATAACTCTCAAATTAAATTATGTGATATAATTATAATGTTAGAAAGAAAATTAGTTGATTTCATAAAAAAGGAACAAAATTATTTAGCTGTAACTCTCAAATTAGATTATGTGATATAATTCTCAGATTTTTTTTAATCTCATTTTAATAAATTTCATTAAAAAATAAAATCAAGATAAGCAACTCTTATCTTATTTCAGTAAGTTTCACTGTCAAAATTATAATTAATCAGTTGATTCAGATTCAAACTCCTGATATTACCTTAATGATTAATTATAATTTAATAGGCAAATGGTCGGCGTATTCACAAATTAGACTTACTTTGAGAAGAAAAATCATCTAATTCAATGCTATTTTTTTATTTGACCATTAATCATTTTGGTACTAAATTAAAATATAACATAATAAAATCCAATTTAAATCGGTATTTATTTTATTTTATTTTTTAATTAAGATAAACAAATAAATCTTATTTTATCACCTCTGCCTATTTTTAAGTATAAAAAACAACAAAAGTAAAAAATCGAAATTAATAAATATAATAAGATATATTTAGAGAATAATACTATGTAAAAAATAGTATTGTAATTTTGTACATATAAATCTATACAAAAATGAGTGATGTATGAAATTCATAAATACACTTGTATATATGTATATAAATTTGATTTGAATTGGAAAATTTTACAATTCAATTCAAGATCTAATTCGATTTAATAAAAAAAGATCATGTTTAAATTTGTTCACTTCAAATTTTTTACAATTTATATTAAATCTACGAGTTCCCCCCTCAAATGGTAGAAGCAGATAAAGTTGTAGGAAAATGAAGGGACAAAGCAAAAATATCAGCTGACTGGTTGATTCGTGAAACTTTTAGCTGGACTGTCAAAATAGAAACTTTGTGACCAATGACACAGCAGGCCTTTGGCATTTGAAGGATCTAAACTATGTTCCGTTTGTTAATTTTACCTTTCCCGTTAAGGAAAATGGCTGAAAAGAGAGTAAAAGAAATGACAGTGAATTTGCTTTTGTCCAATATTATTATCATGCTATTTTCTTAATGTATTATTTATCTTATCACACATTTTTTAAATTTATCTTTTTTATATAAAATACTTTACCGAATTAATGGACAGCAAACATCAAGGATTTCCCATACAACTAGTTCTAAAGATGTGCTATGCATCCAGCAACCGACATAGAACCCACAATTTGAGACTAGTTCTAAATAGACCACTTGCTCCAAACGGAATGTATCATTGAGAAGACCACAATTTGGTAACGAGGATTTGAAACAAAACTAAACCACCATGAATCTCTCGAAAAAAATGCTGTGTGGGCAAAAGCAAAAAAGTGCTTCTTCAACGTTTAGGCCTTATTTCGAATCCTTGAACCACAATGCCCCCTTTCCATTCGCCACTCTTGACCTCGTAAACACCCATCTCCACCTCTTTGTCTTCTCCTCCGCCGCCGTTGAAAAATTCACCTAACTCAACCTCCCACCACCCATCCTCTCTCTTCATCGGATACTCAACACCAGGTCTAGAAGAATCAACAGATTCTTCCACGTGTGAGGGAACAGCTGCTGCTGCTGCTGCATCAAAAGTATTCAACAAACGAGAACGAACAAGGTTGAAAATCCTAGTACGCCGAGGAACAATATGCTGACGTGGCCTCCGCGGTCTCTCCGCTTCCAAGTACACCGTTCGCTTTTGTCCTTCACCTTCACCTTCCCCCGCAACCCCAACGCACACCTCAAACGGTTGGTTCTCGAACCCATAGACACCAGCGTCGCTTTGCTTATAAACAAGGTACGCTCCATACAACGTATTTGGGGACAGCATGTGAGTTTTTATCCGTCCCTTAATTTCCAACCAACACACACTAACAAGTTCTGCCACCTCCGAAAACCTGCGTCAAACGTTGATAAAATCGAAAATTATATAATTACATTTTTCAATTTCAGATAACAATGCAATTAATAATTAATAACTAATTACCTTGCCGTTGGAACACTAGTCCACCTCCAATACCTAGGAGTATCTCCCCAAACAATGAAGAGATTCCTAGCAGAAAGCATGTAGCATTTTTTCCCGTTCGGTTTATCTAGTGCAAAGCTCTGGTGATTTGCCAATTAAACGTTATTCTTCACGTTAGCTAATTGATTACGATTTGAGAGACACGATTAATTAATTAATTTACCTTTTTACCAGAGTCTATGAGGAGGGGGTTTTGGCATAGTTGGAGGTAGAGATGTTTCTTGGAAGAAAAAGTGAGAGGCGCAGAGGATTGGGAAATAATGGCGAGGTAATCGGAGGGGAGGAACCTGTCCCATACGACATCGGATTGTGCGGCAGATCTGAATGTGGATGAAACCAAGGAGAGAATGCAGGCGTCATGAGGAGTTGTGAAGGAAAGCACATTTGCTATGCAACCTTCTGGTAAATTCTCAAACTCACCGCCGTTGTCTGTTTCCATCACCGTAACCTTGTTAACCATAACAATGCCGTTTCCTCGTTTTTCTCGATTCCTCTTCCTGTCGGTGTCTCTCAGCCACCACCCCCGTTTATAATGCAATGCCAGCGGAAGGAGAAGCTGTGCATTTGAATGCGAGGGAAAGCTTAGTGGTTAAGGTTCGCTCCTATCTTCCATATTTATTTGCCGCACAATTTCAAGAAAAAAGTTACACTACCATTCAATTGTAACACTCACTTTTCGAATCACTACTCAAAAAGAATATATAGTACTGTTATTTACTTTCATTTCATAATTCACATTTCCACAAAATGGTACCAATTATATTTGTATCAATCTCAAATTTATAATTTTCAATCAAATAGTTTTGATTTTAAACATTACTAGAAAATTAGATTATATTTCAACATTTTCTTATTATATTGTTTCGAAATAGTTTATAATTTCAGGCAAAGGTAGTAGAATTTTTGAATATATTGAAGGGAGACTAATTGGTTTGGATGAACGCAAATTTAATTTAAAGTATCCCATTATCGAAAATGAAACCTAAAGAATAAATAAAAAGAGAAAAAGGTTCTTTATCTTTATCGCATAAGAGTATCTGAATAAGATATCCACGTCAAACAATCCTTTTTTTGGCTTTTTAACAATGCGTTATTGATTCAGTGATTAAATAACAATAATAATGCGTTATTGCGATAGTTATAACCTGAGCTCTCTCTTCCGTGATCTCTCCTTCTTCGGTATTTGAGATCCGTTTACTCCCGAACACTTATGACCACCAAAAACACACACACACACACACTTTAAAACAATTAATAATTTCATAAAACTTTTTAAAAACAAAGATATTTTAAAAATTATTGCACTAATGAAAATTTTAAATACAAATTTAATAATAAAATGAATTGAAAAATTATAAGAATAATTTAGTTAAACATTATAAGGAGATACTATCGTGACTAAACTCTTATATATTTAATTTCTAATGTACAAATTAAAACTTTAATTACATACGCATCGTAGGACAGTAAATTTTGTAATATTCTTACATGTTTATAAACAAAATAATTTATATTATGATGATGAAGTTGTTTTAGTTTACTTAGGAATCATATATTTGAATATTTAACAATGTAATTGCGTTGAAAAATTGAGATTTGTTATCATTCATTATAACATTTTAAGTTGATGATAGACATGATGAGTTCATATATAGTAGAATGAGATCGGGTGTAGCGTAGTACATCTTTAAAGGTACGGACGAGCTCAAGTGGCACTCGGGCAAGTGGCTTTTCGTTCCAATGACGTTTATAACGCAATTTGAAACTCTCTTTTGACGTGTTTTGGGAATCGCTTTCTCATGTGCCCCCAATTTTGGTTTGCATGTGCATGTGATTAAATATCATTTTGTTCTTCATAAAGACAATAAAAGGCATTTTGTTCACTACGTACATACATTCCACCAATGATACATTTGTATCAAAACATTCAAACTTTGGTTAATTAATTGAATTCAGTATTGCTTAACAAAATTACTTCGACTCCTAACTATACTCTAAATTTCTACAGCGATAAATTATTTATTGATTTGTAGAAGTAAATATTATTCTTTTTAACATTATAAGAGGCATAATTTATCACACCAAATTAAATATTGCAATACTTAATGGAAAAAAAAAAAGAACTTAAAAACACATGCGTCCCTGTTAATGTTTTAATATTTCATAACAAATTAAAATTTTTCTTTGTTCATTTGTGACAAATTAAAGTTGCATATTCAAAACTGCAAGCGTTATCACCATCTTACCTTGGACACAATTGTACATAATATTATATACAATTGTTTTAATTTTTATGCACGTATTCTTAAAATATTATATACCTCGTCGCCACGTCGTATGTTGTGTGCAGCTATGAGGTTAGTGGGTTTAATTATTTGTGATATCGTATATAATATTATATATAATTCTTAAAAAAAATTTATACACGTATTCTTAAAATATATCCCTAAAACATATGAAACACCTCTTCAAGATGTAAAAAATTATTTTTCTTTAAGTTTCAACTTATTTATTTGTAATATTATTCACTAACCTTGTTTTAAGGCATATATTTAACTAACCATAATCTTATAATTTGTTCAGAATCGTTTGTGCCCTTTTATTTTTAAAATTAGTGTTTATGCACTTAATTTAAGCAAACCTACAAACAAAAGTTAAGAGCATGTTAATTAGGTACAACTTAATCAGTGTGTGTTTAATTTAGTTTACTTTTTTTAAAAGAAAATTTAACTGCTTACTTTTGCTAACTTCTTAAGAGATTTTTTTTTAAATAAATAAATGTTTCCTAAATTTTAAACTATCCCAAACAAACACGAAATGCTTATCATGTAAAATTTAATATTATTTCTTACTTTATATGTATTTAAAAAATTGAGATGTAGTTAAAATTTTAAGTATTTATTGAAATAAATAAATGCAAAGTTTTGACATAAAAGTCAATTAAAAATTTAGTAAGAAGATTTCACTTGCTCCTCATCCAATACTTCTCAAAGGTGTCTTTCCTTAAAGAGATGATATTTTTTATTTTTTAATCACAATTCACACAAAAATACAAAAAAAAAAAGTAAACTATTTCAGTACTTGGTTTATTAATTAAAAGAAACAAAAGCGTGTTGAAAATTATAAATTGTTTTATCTTTTCATTTTATATAAGTTGTAAAATAAATTTTATAAAAACGTCACTCTCTTTCCTAAATATGTCTTGTATAGTTTGGGGCTTTGCCTCTCCTCTAAAGGTTAAAAAGAAATCTATACGCTAATTATACATACTCAACTTGCAGCGTGAGTTGAACGAAATGAACAAAATATAAGCAATTAAGTAGTAGCTTGATTATCAAAATACTTTATGACTTCTATAAATTTCACAATAAAAACTTATTAAAACATATAGATAAATAAAATAATTAAAAGCTTAGTAGTTTTATAAAGCCCAACGGACATTTTTAATTGCTTAATTGTTTTTCTTTGGTCTTGTTTGGATTCCTTGAAGAAAGAGAGTGTTTTGAACAGTTGACAAAAAAATGTGTAACTTTTTTTTGTTTAAATTAACTTTTAATATTGACATTGTTATTAATATTGTATATAATCATTTATTTTTAATATATATATGTATGTATATACAACTAAAAGTTATCCTTCAAAATAGAATGCGACATTCTCAATGATTTTTAATTTTAAAAAAATCAAAAAGGAAAAGAGAACGCTACCGACTATCACTCTGTCTCCCACCATAAAAATAATCTCCACTTCATTTTCTGATGAGAAATTGAAGAACTCCTGTAATTGCATTGTGTATTCTTTCTTTTCTTTTTTTCCAAATTGAGGAAGTGAACCATTAAGTTTTTTCCAACTGAAATTCGTAATCTATCTATAGCATAGTTATAAATTAATCTTAGTTATTAGTTATAGAAAGATAAAGTAATGGAAACAAAGGTTAAAGTCAAAATGTAACTGTAAATAACCAATTGAAACGATGGATGCCATCCATGCATGGTCTGTAAGACAAGAAAGAAAATGAAAAGTCACGTGCAACTGAATGGAACGATAAAACTGAAATATGAAATCCACATTTGTCGGAATCCATCTTAAAAGACACCCACCTCATAATCATGTCCACTCAAATTTCCCCTCCTTTTTCTCTCCGAGAGTTCTGAGGAAACGTCACCATTTTCTCATTACCCTCTCTCATACATGCATGGGTTCTTCTTCCGTTCACCTTTTGCTGTTGATTTCCCTTCTATTTTTTTAGCCTCTGCTCCCCTCTTGCGGGGTCCTTCAATCTCATTTGGGGGAACCTCCGTTTATCACTCAACTTCAATCATAGAGTTTTGATTCTATATAGATTCTTAGAAGAATGAATTGCTTTCCGTGTTTTACAAAGAGCAAGAGAAGCAATAGCAAGAAGGAGCAAGGCTCAGGGCCTACACCCCAGGAAAATGTTGTAACAAGAACACCACCGGGTAAGTTCCCATGCATGGCGTTATTATTATTTTTTTTAAAAAGAAAACATTAGTTGGTGATTCTATGCCATTTATTAATTCATCAAAATATATAATTCTTATTAAAATGGTCTATGGGAATATTAATATTAATGATAGAATGGAGTGGGAGATGGGAATGCCATTTGGAAGGTGTAATCAATTTGTTTAACTTATTAAATTCTTGTTTGCATATTTTTTTAGCAATTTAATTGTTCACTTACCAACATAAGACTTCAAAATTAACGTTGGGGATGACATGCAGAGGTAAAGAAACAAAAGGCAGATGACCCAAACCAAGTTGACACTTCAAATATTCAAGCACAAAATTTCACTTTCCGTGAGCTGGCAATTGCAACGAAGAATTTCCGCCAAGAGTGCTTGATGGGAGAAGGTGGCTTTGGAAGAGTTTACAAGGGAACAATTCCTGCAACCGGGCAGGTCATATCATAAGGCCTTAAATTTATAGTGCATATATAAAAAGTGATTATTAAATTCAATATACATTTTTTTTCCTCGTTTGTATGCGTGTCTTTTCCCCGTCTTCAGGTGGTAGCAGTGAAGCAACTTGATCGAAATGGGATGCAGGGCAGTAGGGAATTTCTGGTTGAGGTTTTGATGTTGAGTCTCTTGAGCCATGAAAATCTGGTCAAACTCACTGGTTATTGTGCTGATGGAGATCAACGTCTTTTGGTGTATGAGTTTATGCCAGGAGGCAATTTAGAAAGCTGTCTTCTTGGTACTCACCCTTTCTTTCTTTGTATATTAATCATTCTTCAATTTCGGTCTTATGCATAAAATAATATAATATATGATATATCTGTGCACTGTGTAATGTGTAATATAATAATATAACAGAGAGGAAACCAGATGAACCTCCATTAGATTGGTACAGCAGAATGAAAATAGCATCACATGCGGCGAAAGGACTATGGTACTTGCATGACAAGGCCAATCCTTCAGTCATATACAGGGACTTGAAATCAGCGAACATCTTGCTGGACAACGATAACAATGCAAAACTATCTGATTATGGACTGGCCAAACTTGCTGGTAAAGATAAGATGAACACCGCACCCACAAGAGTTATGGGTACCTATGGTTACAGTGCTCCGGAATATGTAAGAACGGGTAATCTCACCTTGAAATCAGATGTGTACAGTTTTGGAGTTGTCTTGCTTGAGCTCATAACTGGACGGCGAGCCATTGACACCACAAGATCGCACGACGAGCAAAATCTAGTTTCATGGGTAAACCTATAACAATCCCTTTAATTTTGACATTGGTTTTTGTCCTATTTCTATAACAAAACTCTCTCTAAGATGCTTTTTGCAAAAATAGTACGCAGATACTTCTTGCATGTATACATGCACATAGAGGAAAAAGAAGGAGAAGAGATAAAAATGATAAATGTAAAAGGTAACATGACATGATAAGAAAAAAATAAAAGAGGTGTTGATAAATATTAAGAATGTTGCGATGTTTAATCAAGATTGATACTTTTTACTAACATATAAGAGATGAAAGCTCCAACTTAAACTTCATTTAATAATGAAGTATACGTGTAAAGGAAAAACTGAAGTCTTTTTCTAACATTTCTCTTCTTATATACCAAAGTCCAACAGCTTAATTTGATCACCAGATATCAGTTTTGTTAATCTTATATATTTTTTTTCTGCTATTACTATGGTTGAGCAGGCACAACCCATATTCAGGGACCCTAAAAGATATCCAGATATGGCAGATCCAAATCTGAATAAAAAATTCCCAGAGAAGGATCTGAATCAAGTTGTTGCAATTGCAGCAATGTGCTTACAGGAGGAAGCAGCAGCCCGTCCTTTGATGAGTGATGTTGTAACCGCTCTAAGTTTTCTTTCCACGTCTCCTCCAGATCCTTCCACCTTGCCCCCAGAGAAGAGTGCTTCTGTAAAAGACAGTGAAAGCGAAGAAGAATCTGACAAGGACAGCCAGAGTTCCGATGGAGAGGATAACGGAACTGCTGGTACAGCCAGTGGAAAATACCAAGATAGTGATGAGGCCTCAGAATCTGAAGATGATGATTATTATGAGAGTGAAAACCAGCATAATTATAGTCCACAAGATATTAAAGAGACTCAAGCGTTTTACTCCAAGTCAAGCCGCAAGAGCAGCACCAGATCAAAGAACGGAACCAGATCAAGGTCTAGTTCAGATTCAGAAAATGGAACTGTCTCAACGACTCACAAAAACAGCAGAAAGAAGAGCAGCAAGAAATCTTCTTTGAATCAGAAGAGCAGCAAGAAATCTTCTACGAACCAAAAGAGCAGTAAGAAATCTTCAGTGAGAATTTCAAGCCACAAGAAAAAGAAGGGATCGGAGGATGGAAGCCATTCATCCAATTTAAGCAGTAAAAGTGGAGATGGTGTTGTTGATCGTAGTGGGAGCAAGCCATCGCATGGAGATGCATCTTTTGGCCTAATCAGCAGTGACAATGAGAGCAGCACAAGGTCAGGTCAAAGAACCAGCATGCGTTTAGGCCATACCAGCAGCAGGGGATCAGAGGAGGGAAGTGTTCATTCATGATAGAGTTCTTATCAATTTGTGCTTGCAACAACAACTACTTGGCGATGATGAACATTAAAAAGGCCACTTTGACATGATGCTTTGTATATTTCTGTCAAAGGTTGTATTTTCTTTGTTTATACATCAGTTTGGTCGAGCGAAACAAGTAAGATAAGATAACCGTTTCGGGTATCGTCTAAATTAAAATCTTGCAAACTCGAGCGTCCACATATATACACTTGCTTTGTTTTAGTAGGCTTCAGCAATATTCATGTATCTACCTTTAGTTCAAGAACAAGAGTGACGGTAACCGTGAATATGTCCATAGAGGATTGTTGGCATTATTGGAAACAGTAATCCTTGTTTGTATTATATAATATTTATGGCAATTCTAATGTTATTATTTTTGTCACAAATTAATACATATTTGTGTACGCGAGAATCAAATCTTGTGTCCTATTGATAGACAAATCAATTAGAAACTTTGTTTCTGTATGCTTATTTATTTTCTCCCTCCTCCTTTTCTTTTTTTCTTCTCTCTCTTCTTGTCATCGCCCAAAACAAAATTCTTCCTCTCTCATAGATTAATAAGGAGATGTGTAAGTATAATATGTCACATGAAGCAGGAGATGGGCTTCACTTTCTTCACCATTTCTTTCTTCCGCATTTACTAGGCTAATCTCATAGATAACTTCATATAGAATTATTGGCTTCATCGCCATGTTTCGGTAGTTTTTGTTCTACGACTTAACTAAGCAAACACAAGGAAAGAGCTTCGTAATGATGAACTTGCATGTCAAACATCGATATAGCAGAAGATGGGTGGAGATATACCCGAGGACAATCAAACAGATTATTCAAGTAAATCCGATTGTATCTCAGAACATTCTTATGGAATCTGGAGGATGCTATAATAAAATTAAGAAAAAAAAAATAAAGAAAGAAAAGAGTAGCCATAATGGATTTTAATTGCTAATACTATAAGCCTATAACATGCATTAAGATCGAATATCTGGATGACTGAAACAACTTTTTGTTTCTTTTGCCGCCATATGTTCTTTTAAGCGGACCTACAGTTGGGCAGAACACCTTTTCTAGGAGCATTTCAGATCCGTGACCAAGAGAAAGCCATAAGTGATATATATTTGTATGTACTCCACTCTCCCTAGTATATGTACCATCATAGCAGTTCAGTTGTAATTGTATGGTGAAAACAGAAGCCTCACACGCATATAACAAGCAGCGCAATGTCTTTTATGTCAAATAGGAGTCAATTTGGAGGACTTAGAGCTGGGAGTGGATGTTGTTGATGAGCTTTCATCATGCTTTGCCTTCTGCAGAAACACAAAAAATCTTTGATAAGCACACAAAGCTACGCAAGGACTAATGGATTTGTTCTGCAAATTAAGTTGTGAATGAGCAACTAAGCATGTTATACCATTCGTGCTTCCGTTTCTCTGCAGACCTTATTCAATTCCTCAAAGACAACCTCAATGGTTGGACGACCTTTGCTTGATTTGGCAACACACAGTACTGCAATCTGTAGAATGGCTTCAAAGTCTGCCTTATCAACTTTTCCATTTAGCCGTGGGTCTTCAAAATCCGACAGTGGACGCTTTCCCAAGCTTACATCTCTTGCCTACAAAAAAATAGTTTCATATTGTTATTGCACTTAATGCAATTATTACTTTTTGTCCTTTTTCTGAATAGCGTTGAGTACCTTCCTAGTGAGTTGATCTCTGGCATCAAGATCCAATTCTATGACTTTCTGTCCTGACAGAATTTGTAAAGCAACAATGCCAAAACTGTATACATCACTGGCGCAAGTTAGCTTTGCATTACTCATGTACTCTGGGTCCATGTATCCTATGGTTCCTCTAACATCAGTAAAAACCTTGCTCTCTTCCATTCCCATCATCCTTGCCAATCCAAAATCCGACAGTTTGGCTTGGTATTTATCATTCAAAAGGATGTTCGTAAGCTAAAATTAAAATCAATTTTAGAACATTGCATTAAAATACTATTTACTGTAAACATCATTTTATAAAAGTGTGCATTCACCAGATCACCTTTATATCTCTATGGACAACACAGCCCTCTATATGATGGTGGAGGTATTTGAGTGCAAATGAACAGTCTCTCAAAATTCTGACTCTTGTTTCCCATGTCAAGTGGCTGTCTCTTCCTGAACACAGAATCACACATATATACTAACATTCCAAAAGTAAATAACAAAAGAAGCATCATTAAACATAGCAAATAATTGATCAAGAGACAAGGTGAGGAGAGAGGACATTACTTAAGAGATGTTGAGCAAGATTTCCGTTTGCACAAAACTCATAGACTAAAAATCTCTCATCACCTTCAATGCAACACCCAAACAAGCAAACCAAGTTTGGATGGCGAAGCCTAGAAAGCCCTTCAACTTCTCGAGTGAAAGAATCAGAAGTGTTACTCTTTGTCAAGTGCTTGATGGCCACAACTTGACCACTGGGGAGAACCCCTCTATACACCTGCCCCGCACTCCCACGACCAAGACTTATCTTTTCACCGCCAAAACTCATTGCATTCTCAATTTCAGCCTTGGAAAACCAGTACAGTCCAGACCACGCAGTGATCTCTTTCAAGTACACTGGCCTACTAGGCTTCTTCTTCGACATACATTTTACCATAATAATGATAAGACATATTGCAAGCACAACAATTGGCACGCTTAACAGCAGTTTCACCGAAAATCCTGGAACACCCAAAAACTTTCTTTGTCAGTTCCATTTGGTTCAATTCTAACTTACACTAAAGTTAGACAACAAGTGCATGTTTGTCAAACCAGTCAAAGGTGTATCCATTTCAACGCTCTAAGTTATAGCTTTTGAGTTAAAACGTGGTTTAACGTGATTTTTTGGGTTTCCAAACATGCACTAATAAGTTAAAAAGTTAAAAACACGTTAGAATTTGTTACTTTTGTTTGTTCCTGAAGTTGGCAAGCAGCGTAAGAATTTGTCAACGAGGGCAGGATCATCGGGTTTGCCAGCTGCAACAGCAACAATAGCTGCTACACCGCATATGGTTCTCTCGGTGTTGTTGTTGTCTTTGCCCATTACTTGGGAATATAAACCATCTCTGACGTTCAATATTGCAGTGGTGCAATCAGCACAAGACTGGTAAAATGGAAGGTCGAAGTGAGAGCACTTGTCCAATGCATCTTGGTACTGTTGCATGACTCGAACACTCTGCAAAACGAAGCTGGAGCACCTGAAGTTGCCTTGGTACAAATTGTCAAAGCCACATGAAGTAGGTGACATCCCTTGTTGAGGTTGAAATGATTGGTTACAGTTCTGCCATTGGTCTTGGGAAAGGAAGAGTTGTCCTGTTGAGTTGCGTGCTTGTGAGGCCAACGCGTCCGACAGAACCGTGAGAGCGTTACGGCAGCATAGAGTGGTAGGGAATCCATCGCCACCCCAAGTGCTTATGTCCTCTTTCACATCGCCACATTCACCAAATGCCACGTATGGGTATGTGTTGAAATTCAACACACATTCACCTGCACCACCAGGGAAACATATATATTCCATTTTAGGTTTTAACAAATTATTTTCCTTATTTTTGCATGTGTACATAATCTATGAATATGAATAAAAAAAAAAGGGAGGGAAGCTGATTTGACCTTGTGGGTTATTGGATGCAGGCGACACGAGTGGGTAATACTCTATGAATATTGCAAGAGTGAAGAATGCAAAAAAAGTGTGCCGAGGTAAATGGGTTTTTATATTCATGTCCAACCAAAACCTCCTTTCCCCGCAAGAGAAATTACGCCATTGTGAAGCTGCGTAACGTTTAATAGCAGAGAAACCAAAATTTTCCCGTGAGACGAGTGGAATTGAGTAGATATAGTATCAATTTCTTTGTGAACACCGTAGGGATGTGGATATTCTCGCTTACTCAAGGTCCTTAAATTACAGCTGGTGTTCTAAGGCCTTGCAATCATCACCAAGTCTTATATTATAACCTTCCAAATATTGTTTTAATATTAAATGACATTCTTCTGATGCCCCTCCGGCGGATAATCCATGGCTAAGAAAGAACAAATTAGCAAATAATAATTCTATCTTGCCACGAAGTATTCATAATTGTTCACGAAGGACTATACTAAAACGTTACACGGATAAGGATACATGGAATTGGCCTAGTGGTCAAGCCCAAGAGTCAACAGAGATGAAGATATGCCACCATACTTTTCCCTGTATCTCAAAAAAAAGAAAAAATGTTTCAAAGCAATTCCACATCTTTTTATAGAATTTAAAACAGCTCTAATAAGAACTAATACAAAGTAGATATTGGATAGTGGCTATAAATTGTTCTTTATGCACTTCGTATGCAAATTTAAAATTTGAATTTTTTTTTAAAAAAAATTTTATAAATCAAAATTGATTATTTATTGTGTTCAAACTAGAGTTTATAATTTGAAATTTTTTCTTTCACGAATTTAAATCTAAAATATAATAAAAAAAATTGTTAAAAGAAAAAGAGAAGAAAAAGATATTCAAAATTTTGTAAAAGACTGACCTTGTTAGTATAAATAGATAAATTGTTGCCTTCACAGTGACATGATAAGTCTGATTTAGTAATAGAGAAAGAGATAAGAGTGATGAGAAAAAGATAAAAGAGAAGAAGCGGCGCGCTACTATTGCAAATTGAGCAGCATTTATCTCTTATGTATTTATATACTAAAAGGTGTTAGGGTTTTTTTTTTTTTTTTTTTAACTTTAGTTTGAGGGAGTGGTTACCTTATTTAATTTTATAAATGATAGTTTCAAAAGATATAAAATGATATAAATTTTATTTACATTAGTGAAGATCATTGATAAAGGAAAAGAAGTGGTGTGCTACTATTGCAAGTTGGGTAGCATTTATTTCTTATGTATTTATATGCTAAAAGTTGTTATAATTTTTTTTTTTAACTATAGTTTGAGGATTAGTTATCTTATTTGGTTTTATAAATGATTATTTCAAAAGACATAAAATGATATAATTTTTATTTACATTAATGAAGTTATTAGGATCTCATTCGTAGTAAAATTTATTATTAACAGAATGCTTGTAATTTCTGGTTAATTATAAGCGTTTTTTTTAGTCTTTAATCTAGTCTCCTTAGCTACAAAATTTAGTGCTAATCTTATCCTTAAATTGGTCTATAAAGTATCCAATTTTGACTTCTAGGGAAAAAATTGAAATAGGTAAACCTTGCAAACCGAGTTAAGTTTGGCAAGTGAGAGTTAGTCTGACCGAGTGATGTATGGTATGAACCAAACATATTTCGATAGTTACAACAATGAACTTAATTTAATTAATTTCACTTAAATTTTTCCATTAAATTTGTCACTTTCTATACGTTTTTTTGGGGAAAACACTTCCTTGAGTGTACAATTAACACTGCAATTAACACAATAATATTCCTATATACAAGTCCCAAAGCCGCTTAGCATTTCTGCCTTATCCACTCTAATTCTATCGTGTTATCATGACTTTGTTTCTTGGGTTCTATGAATACTAATCTTTTTACATACTCAGAGAATAATTGCCACTGTCTCTCTTTTGATTTACAAGCATTGCCTCTTTATTTTAAAAGTAACCACCTTTCGTATTTCACCATCTCAATATATTATTTCTTTTGGAAGGATAACAAATAAACAAACTAAATATACAATAATTATCGGATGTCCCCACAGGCACTTAACACACATAATTATATTAATAAATAAATGACGAAATTACATACTTCTTTATAAGATAAGATTAATTGTTGTAAAATTACACATTTAACAATTTTTATAAAAAAATGTTGGTAATCTAACTATCAGATTTAAATTTCTATTAAAATAAATTAATTTTATAAAATATTATACAATTTAAAAAATAATTGATTCATTATTTTGGTCTAAACCAAATCCTTATTATTATTTTTTAATCAGCAAATGCGAACTGGGCCATGAAAGAAGATATTGGACTGAAAATATTGAGTCCATATGCAAGAGGGCCTGTGAATGAGTTAGAAGGAGATGTAAACGTGTGTGTTGTGATTGCAGTGACGAGTTTCTTTGCAGTCCACACGAACACCATCATGTTCTTATCTCATCTTATGCCACGGCATCTCTTCTTCGTTCTTCTTCTTCTTAGATTTTCTTGTTCTATTATCTTACAGCACCTGCTCTTGGCCTCATCTCCGCCGCAAGGCATGTTTCCCACCCTCCTCATTCTCAATCATATTTCTCCTCTCAATTACTATTGTTAATATTATACATCAAATAAGCTAAATTTTGGAACTTTGACTAATGACAAAGAATGGGTATGCAATATCTTAGGCCAATTATGTTTTTCTTTTGTGTTAGAGTCCTTAGCATGCCATTTTGGTCCATGATTACATCTGCATTATGCTTTAAGAGATAACAAGCTCTTGAAGACATGATTTTTATGCTGCGTTATTTATTTGTTTATTTTGCTGTGTCAGGTCACATTTGGAAGTGAAGACATACATAACATATACATATATAACATATTATATGTATGTATGGCAGCGTTGGGTGCACACTCAATATTGTTATCGTATCAAGAAGGCGCAGGCACTCCCAATGTATATATGAAAGCAGGCCTTACGGTTAGAAGTGATTTAAGGTTTCATAAAGCAAGAGGGTTTAAGCATTCTCCTAATGTGGTTGTGTTCAAAGTGTTGTCCAGTACCACAAAGCCAACACGCTTGCACTTGTTAAGACCTTGTCGCCATTCTTCTAGTTTGGGATTGCAACGCCACAAAGGGAAAGGAGATTCTTCACCCCCTCCTACAAAGGTACCACGGGTAATTATGTATTAGTTTGTGCTACTTTTGTGTGAAAATGCAAATTTTGTTCCTTAAATAACACCTTGATAGTTGATATCCAATTCCAATGTCCATCATCCTATGAGTTGACTCCTTGTTTGGATAACAGCAGATATTCAAATTTGTGGTTGATGGAATGCTTGCTTTTCTTAAAGATTGGAGTTACTTGGGCACCATGGAAGTAGCTGGCATATTGGTATTCGTTTTGATGATCATTCCTTCAGCTGATGCTGTAGATGCTCTCAAAACTTGTACATGTTTGCTGAAAGAATGCAGGTAAATCATCTCTGAAATGTATAAAGGAAAGCAATGCAATAGGCTTCTAATTTCTCCCTTTTCTTGTAATATTTATATGCAGGATAGAACTGGCTAAGTGTCTTTCAAACCCTTCATGTGCTGCTAATATTGCTTGTCTCCAAACTTGTAACAATCGACCTGATGAGACCGAATGCCAAGTTAGTCTTGTGTACTTTACATCTAATTGATGCCTTTACGCTATATGCCAATTACCAAGAATGGTGAACTCAACTCATGGAAGCTTCCTTTTCTTCCTAATTTGTTTTACAGATTAAATGTGGGGACCTGTTTGAAAACACTGTGGTTGATGAATTCAATGAGTGTGCAGTCTCAAGGAAGAAATGTGTGCCTAAGAAATCTGATGTGGGAGATTTTCCTGCTCCAAATCCTGATGTCCTTGTTCAAAGCTTTAACATTGCAGATTTCAGTGGCAAGTGGTTCATCACTAGTGGCTTGAATCCTACCTTCGATACCTTTGATTGTCAATTACACGAATTTCACACAGAATCCAATAAACTTGTGGGCAATTTGTCTTGGAGAATACGAACTCCAGATGCTGGATTTCTTACCAGATCAGCTGTGCAGAGATTTGTGCAAGATCCTTCTTACCCCGGGATCCTCTACAATCATGACAATGAGTACCTTCACTATCAAGATGACTGGTAATTTCTTATTCAGAAACTCTTTTCGATTTTTACTCAGCTAAACATGAATAGTTATTGGCAACAATGTTCACATGAAGCAAACCTGATATGTTGCTATTAAAATTGAAATTCAAGTGTCTAAACTCTGAAGGAAGTAATTGTAACTTTCCAACTTCAGAAAAAGAACGAACAGGACAACATGTTGTTCTATGCACTCTTACATGTATGAGGAATCAGTGTTGTCACTTACCTTTTGATGACTTACTTACAAGCAATGATATGCAGGTATATTTTGTCATCCAAGATTGAGAATAAACCAGATGACTACGTATTTGTGTACTACCGAGGCAGAAACGATGCATGGGATGGTTATGGAGGTGCTGTTGTGTACACAAGAAGTGCAGTTTTGCCTGAATCTATAGTTCCTGAACTTGAAAAAGCGGCAAAGAGTGTAGGAAGAGACTTCAGCAAGTTCATCAGGACAGATAACACTTGTGGGCCAGAACCTTCCCTGGTGGAGAGGCTGGAGAAAAAGGTAGAGGAAGGCGAGGAGACTATTGTGAGAGAAGTTGAAGAGTTAGAAAAAGAGGTGGAAAGGGTGGAGAAGACAGAGGCCACCTTGTTTCAGAGGTTGGCAGAAGGGTTCAAAGTATTTCAGGAAGATGAGCAGAACTTCTTAAGAGAGCTTTCAAAAGAAGAAATGGAGACACTTAACGGGCTCAAAATGGAAGCCAGGGAAGTAGAAAAGCTCTTTGGACGTGCCCTGCCGATAAGGAAACTAAGGTAATGGCCTGTTTGATTTCGCGTTAGAATGCATGTGGATCCATGTTTATCAGATGCTACTTAGTTGTAGCTTTTATGTTGGATACACGCTCTTAGACTTTCTAACGTGATTCCAAACAAACCCAAAACCATCTCCAAGATAACTTGGCTTCATAATTTTGTTTGATCATCTTAAATTCCTCTTTGCTCTTACATTCATTAACTATGTCGCATGGATTCAGATATCTTTCCACCTTAACCATTGTTTCTTTGTTGACATAATAATAATTGTTTAAATATTTGTAACTGTATCTACCATTACTGTATAGATTCAGAGTGTTCTATAGGTTTAGACATAAGATGCTTGAGCTAAGCTATTTTTAGTTGAATTGGAAACTTCCACAGGAGGAATGCTATATGATATCAGTGTTCCTTCTCAACTAATATATAACCATCAGTTGTATTAGTCATTGAAATTGAAAGTATTCACTAATTTCTATGGTATTGAGGTATTAGACCTTTCTACTTTGTAATTTAATATTTTTGTTACTACGTTTTATTCTATAATGTTTTATGGAATGATGAAAAGTTTTCTGTTTAGAAAGACTTGTGATGCAGTTGATGAAACTTTTCTTTTTCTCTTTTCATATTTGGTAAGATGCTACGTGTCTTCAATGCATGTATACCATCCATTTTGATGCGTACGATATGAATTTGTAGAAATATACCGTTATTCAATTGGGTAACCCGTGGGCCAAAAAGAAAGAATGAAGCTAATTATAAACTATGGTGGGCCTAAACCCCGAACAATCCAAGTGCACCATAGAGTGTCTGACAAAATGGACCCATTGCTGCAGTTCCTTGTACTCATTTTTTCGTCCACTGCATTTTCCTTGTACTTGGACAAGATTGTGGAGGTCCTTCAACTTCTATGGGCCTTAAAGCCACGTCACCACTTGTAGTATACATGACTAAATTTAAGGGGGGAAGAAACAAGAATCGAATCCCCTTTATATTTTTAAAAAGTCTTCCCAATCAAAAGGTGATACATACAAAATTAAGAGCTAATGATTTATCATAGAAGATATAGCTTTTTATAAAATTAATATTTTCGCACTGTATATTTAATTTATTTTAATCCTTTAACTTAAATGTCTTGTTTTAATATTTTTAAAATTAAATACTTATTTTATTCTTTTAAATTAAAAGTCCCAATTATTTTAATTTTTAAAAAATCTTACTTTAACATTTGATTTTGAAAAATGACAATGACAATAAAAGTCATGTGCCGGTAATATCAATGACAACATGATAAAATAATGATAATTATTTTGTACCTTTCAAAAGTTATAAGAATTGTTTAAAAACTGAAAAAACAGTATCCTAAATTAGCATCCGAGTCTGAGCATAGCCTTCTTCTCCGTCTTCATTATTGACAAAGGTATATTGCAGCTGTTGGGGTCCCAGTAAGGGTGAAAAGGAAAACGAATAGGAAGAATTGGACTGCAAGGATTTTAGAAGATACTATAACATATTAGCATTCTATCCCGCAAGACACTTTTCTCAAGTTATAAAATCAAACTCACCGCACAAAATGTTCTAGTTATAGAATTAAAATAAATGGAGAGAGAATGAAAGAAATTTAATTTTAAATTAATTTCAAAGTAGAGAGAACTCGAATGCAAGTGGGTGTTTTAGATATGAGAATTATTTAAATATATATTTAAAGGTACAAATCTTGCGTTGAAATTAATGCAAACAAAGACTTTGGTAATGTGACAATGTCATGTTTTCACTGACCGATGCTTAGTGTGAGAACATCCAATTCCATGAATTCCGCATGGACAGAGGGAGAGATTGTCAACACACTTTAATTAAAAAAATTGATTAAATCATTCAATAAATACTCTGATTAGAGATGAGGCAATAAGTGTCGTATTATGGAAGGAAACAAAGAGATTTTGGCGTGTAATGACTCATGTCATGTGCTGGAAATTGGCGTTCTTGTTTTGTTGACTAAAGGATGTCACATTAGTCAAAGTTTTGGTAAGAAAGACCCCCACTTATTCAACTATCAAAAATGTTTTAAAAGGAATTTTAAAAATTTATTATAAATTAAAAAATAAAAAAAAATTTAATTTAAAAGTAAAAAATAACCCAAGTACTCATATTTGTGCTAATCTTTATTACACTGTTTTTGGTATTCTAAGTCAAACTTGCGACCCCAAATCACAATTTTCACGAACCACGATGCTAACTTTTATGCTTCCTTTCTAATCACGTTTCACAATAAACTCTCTTTCCGTTATATATATTACTAATAATTATTTATACTTAATTTTAAAAGTTAAAGTTAATAATTTTTTAAAATATTATTAATACATTTCTTCTCATAATTCTTTAATTAAGTTATTATTTACGTTTTTGGTAAAATCATTTTACTTTTATTCTTGAACATATTCTAGAAGAAAATGTAGTAGCCATTACTCCATTCCTAACCTATATCGTGTTGACTCATTGCTCCCTCCGTTTGACCATGGAATTTCTGCACGTCTGTCGCATGGCATCCGTTTTCTTCGCCGACTTTACACTCTATGCTATTGACTATTTTGGTCTACTTTCTAAAATGGAAATGCATTGTTGAGTTGCACGGTGGTAGAGACTACTTTCATCTCATTCTCATCTCTGTTATGGCAATCAAAATTTATTAAAAGGGATACAGAGTATAACATGACATGTGCAAGCGTTGATCAATGTTCTTGGAGTCGATATTTGAGTAAAAGTTTAACTCCAATAAGAAAAAACTTATAATCTAAAAATAAAAAATTGTTTAATAATAAAAACGATTGGCATGGGTAAATAAAACAAAAGCACGAGATCCGGCATGGTCCAAAAAAATATAGGATGAAAATGAAATGGAAAAAGGGTGGAAACTTTCTTTGCGAGTTTCGCGCAAAGTGAGAAAGAGAGAAAGGGGGGGCCTTTGGTTTGCTTTATAAGGGCAAAGTGGCGCAGAAGAGAGTCAACAGTGACAGTTTGGCAGCAGCCATTGGCATTGAAGTTGGAAGCTTTATCAGATTGGTCATACTTCCCAACAGTAACACCCACCTACCTGTCAGCAACAGTCACTCGTATACTAAATTCCTCAAATCTAGCTTCATTCAAATTCAATTCAATTATACATAGTTACACTCACACACCAATTCACTTGTTTATTTTTTCTTTTTTTTGTTATTGGACCAATTGTCTCTCTAGAATTTTAGTAAAGGGAACAAAATCAATGGGTATGGACAGGTCCCGTTTTTGTGCTTCTTGAGCAGTTATTAGTATCTCCTCTGCACCCCTTTCTTTGTCATAACTTCACAAGAAAGCAAGTGAAAAGGTTTTATGTTTTCAGATTCTCTTTCTCTAAGGAATTTATATCCCCTGTCTGAGGTTTAGCCCCTCCCTGCGGATCCTGTCTTTACTTTAACCCCTTTTCCTCTCTCTCTCTCTCTCTCTCTCTCTCTCTCTCTCTCTCTTTATACTTAAACTACTTCTTCAACCCCACACATCCTCTCGTAGGACACATCAACAACATCAACAACCACTGAATCACCTTCTGGGTCTCGCCTTACACACAAGCCAAAAATGGATGTAAGTCTTCTTTTGGGTTTTCTTTCAGATCACCAATGCAATACAATGCAATGATTGAATTCTGTTGTTATGTGACAGGAATGCAAGAGAAGTGGGCAGATACCGGCGTTTGGGAACTGGGATTATGCCAATGACTTACCAATCACTCAGTACTTCGAGACTGCAAGACAAGCTGGTTTGCTTCGTTACAGTTCTTCCTCCGGAGAAAGTGATCCTTCTTACGTGCGTGCAGATCGAGACCTTTACGCTGTTGATTTTAAGAAACCTCCACCTGTTTGTTCTACTATTAAAAAGGTCTCCTTGGTGATTCTATCTTCACTTTTTAAATTCCCACATTCAATTCAAAATCCTATTTTATTATAATTTAATCAGGTAGAAAACTTCATTAGCATTAAAGTTTTTTTTTTTCTTTTGGTCGTAATTAGTTGTGTGGAATTTTGATGGTACGGTGGTACATGATAAATGACCTGACCCATAGACATGGCTAATAATGGTGTGGTGGTTGAGACGGGACGTGAAATCTGAAGTGAAAGCACATGCCTCTGTGCTCTGTTTTTCCGTTTTATGTTTTTAAATTATTTGTAATTTGTTGAATTTGATGAAAATAAAAAAAGGGAAAATGTGGTGGGTGCAGGGGACGAGGAACAGGGAAAGGAAAAGCGCAAATGTTATGGTGAAAGATAACGTGAATATGAGAAAGCAAGGGAAAGTGTGCGACGTAGCGGAACAGGCAAGGAAGCCAGTAGTGAGGAAGCAGAGTCATCTACACGACGCCGTTCCGCGATCTCCGCCACCTCGACCTCCGAAACCTGTTGATGAAGATCTCTATAAGATCCCTCCGGAGCTACTTCGCACAACTAAGAGGGTTATCCACCTAACCTTAACTTTTACAACATACTAGTAATATGTTTTTATCATTTAGTGATTTGTTTTTGTTGAAAATGCAGAAGAAGATGTTAGGTTTCATTTCCAAGTGTCTGGTTCCTGCTGCTTGCGTTTCGTGATGGAATTGAATTCCAAGGAGTTTTCTTTTTCTTTTTAATTTTTTGAGAAGGAAAGGAAGGAAGAGTGGTCATGTGTTTCTCTGAGGGATTCTAATATAATAGATGGCTATGTTGTGATGGTTTTTGCCGCATCCATATGCTAAGTGACTTTTTTTAAATGTTTTGGAGAATTTATGTAATTGTCATCTTTTAATACCTTTCATCTCCTTCATTCATTCTAGTCGGTGCTTGCATTTATTATCTTTGGATTAAACCATTATTTGTTGGTCAAATGTCTCATGTCATTACTAATCCATAGCCATGCCATTAAAAATTAAGTTGTACTTTAAGAATTTCAAGAACTGTGGATTATATTTTAAGATTGCCTTATTTTTGTTTTCGGTTTGTAAAATTAATTTCGTTTCCTAGTCATTCATTTTTGGAGTATGTTTGAAGCATGAAAAATTCTCTGTAGAGATATTTCAGCGAGATAAATCTGTTGCTATAAAATCAATCAATGAATATTTTTATTATTATCAATTTGTAGATCGTTATATATTACTATACTTGAAAAAATATTTTTAAAATCGGTTATTTTTTATTTTAAAATCAGTTGTTTAATCAATTTTGAAACAATCGATTTTAAATAGTGAATTTTTTAAAATCGGTTAACAACTAATTTTAAAATTGAATATGACACGATCGATTTTAAAGAATCAAGCACTTTTAATATGTGATTGTCATCTTTCATAGCTGCAATTAATCTTTATAGTCTCTTTATTAGAGGTAAATTTCTTGAAGGAGAAATTACAACCTTCTCTTTATCCTTTGGTGGGGTAACAACATCCTATTCAACAACGTACAATTTTGATATTATACTATATTAGAAGAAAATAACACTATGTTAAAATTAAATATTACTTAAATAACATAACTCTAAAGATATCATCTTTACCAAACTCTGAGGCCACTGAAAGAAGGTGTTTAGAGTTTGTTCCATTATTTAAACATCCTCTGTCGGTACAGGAACTCTTGCCTGTGGATGTCTAACATCCATTACTGAAATCCTAACCATATCATCTGAAGGAAGGTGTTTAGATCTTGTCCCATCATTTGAACATCTTCTATCGGTACAAGAACTCTTGCCTCTGGATGTCTAACATCTATTACTGAAACCCTAACCATATCATCTCTCCTATGGTCTGATGGTGCATAGTAGATCTAAACATGTGAATCCTCCCTATGCATCAACAGGATCGAGTGATCATCTCTATTATTCAACCTTGAATTTCTTATTAAAAATAAGCAACGGTCATTCAGGAAACCAAAGAAGATGACATTATGAATGATGCATTCACAAACGTTATTATCGGCATCTAAATTAGAATGTAAAACTAAGTACAGATAAAGAAAAAACATCTAAAACAGCGAAAGAAGTGAATACATTACCTAAAATGCGTGCACTTGCCTCCGACCTAAAGATTGCAGCTTTGAATCCTGCCCCCACCTTTCAACCTTCTCCAAATCCTGAGTTTTTTTTAGAAAACCTCCTTCTTTAGTAGATAGGCCGAGACCACCGCTAGACCTTGCTTTGCTCTTCTCCACTGAAAGGAAGCCTGAGGTGTTTGTCTGAAGCAAATCTATTATATTAACAGATGGGAACCCAGAGCAAATCTCCAACTTGCCTAGGTGTTTGTTGAGAGCTAGAACCGGAAGGGGCTCCTCTGCTGCGAGAATGACTCAATAAAGAGAGATATTTGTATAAAAAATCATACAAGATCGGTTAACAGGAAAATCGATTTTATATATATCTTTTAAAATCGGTTAATAAGAAAACTGATTTTATATATATCTTTTAAAATCGGACATACACAACTGATTTTAAAATGCTAGCAGTTATTTACAAAATTGCCACCGCATCATTTTTAAAATTGACTACTTAATAACCGATTTTAAAAGTGTGATTTTAAATTTATTTTTTCCACTAGTGCTAGTAATAGTATTTTGTTTTGATTCTTAGACTTAAGCATACTCTCATTCGAACACAACCTAAAACTCCTCGTGTTTGTTTTGAATACAAGGTGGGAAGTAGAATACATTGTCACGCAGAGAATTAATTGAAGACGCAAATAGGTTAAGATGTACCACAGGAATAACCATTCAATAAGAAACACCAAACTTAAGTATGTTTTTATTGTGGAACCCTAACCATGCCTTTTTAGTCGTTTTGGTAGTCAAGTAGGTGAATTTTAACTTCTAAACTCAAATTAAGTAGCCTATGAAACATGATTCAAACGACAAATTAATATGAAACACCTCCAAGATATTTATGCATTTACAATTCAACCATAATACTGTTGTCACCTCGAAAGCCTTGTTTGGAGCTGAGGTGACTAATGTTATATAACAATCAAGAAGACCTGTAAGGTCAAGTAGCTTTCTTAAGTGGGGTGCTTCTGAATACAAGACATTCAAGTAAGAAAAACTAGTCTTATGAATTCAATTAAAGTCTGATTGTTTTAGTTTTCTTTTCAATTTTTGTGAAAATAATCTTTTATTTTAAAAAATTATTTTTGAAAATTTTAGTATTGTTTAAGTTTATAAGGAAAAAAAACAAAATATAAGAAATAGATTCTTGATTACTTTGAGTGATTGCTGAAAAAACTATAGAGATAACACGTTTTTAAAATAAATAGTGCTTTTCATAATTATATTGAAACAGAAAATAGATTCTATTTTATATTATTTTATAAATTTACTTTTACTTATTCTTACAATAATTTTTTAAAAATTTAAAAATACAATTCCTTATTACACAAATACCCAACTTATAGTATGACTTATGTGGTAGTTGAACTAATTATTTTAATCTTTCAAAGTAAAAGTTCATCTAATTGATTTTTACGCAAGCTTCTTTTTTTTTTGGGGGGGGGGGGGGGGGTGCTTTAATTTATTCTTAAATATATATTAGAATTGTATTTAGTCCAATTTTTCCTTTTAAGAATAAAAATGAATCAAATGCTATATTGATGAAAAAAAAGGACTTTTTTTTTTCTTTTTTTCTTTTTTAACTGCTATAGAAATAAATTATGAATAAACACAATTCATTCATAATTTTATCAAATTTATTATTTGTGCCTTCGTGCATAAGATTTAGTTCTAGCACAACTCAAAGTAAGATTTGACTAATAATGTGATTAAATAAAGATAAAGAAAGCAATCATTCTGAAACTTTTACTTAATTTTTAATTATAAAGTTTAACTAAAAGAAGTATAATGTATCCATACATTTGCGAGTGCAACACACACCTACATTTTAATTCTTTGACTTAAGTTTGTTCTTGAGTATAAACTGAATCCTTGTTTTGAGATTATAAACGAAAATTGGAAGACTCTATACTAAGTTTCCTTAAGAGGCTCTCCAATGCCCTAAAATGGTTTGCGTTGTGACATGGAAAGACGTGTGATTCCTCGTTGGTTTCGCATTTTTCCTATTAAAGCATACCTATTAGATAGCTTCTGTTCTTGGGCATGAGAGATCGATAGCTTTTACTCAAAACAATTGACCCAACAAAGTAACTTTGAAAATAAATTATCAAACGAACATACCTCCCAAATAATTTCCATTTTTGATGTTGTTTTCGTCATGTATTCGTCACATCAATTGTGCAAGTTAAAACTTGCTAATTATTAAATAAAATTACATTAATGCATGCAAGTGTGTCACGTGATACTTTTAGAAGTCAGAGGCTCTTACAATCTTACAGCTAATTTTGCATGTTTATGTTGTTTAACTTGGAAATTGTATTGAATGCTATTGTGCAAATACCCAGAGGAAGGGCAACTATCCTCTGAGTAGAAGATGAGAGGATATCAATATTCATATAGGTAGAAGATAGTCCTCGCCTCGTTTTGTTTATTCACGAGTTTGA
Organism: Abrus precatorius; assembly: GCF_003935025.1. NCBI lineage: Eukaryota > Viridiplantae > Streptophyta > Magnoliopsida > Fabales > Fabaceae > Abrus > Abrus precatorius. The sequence goes on along the minus strand of NW_020874373.1, from coordinate 7,107,261 downwards.
AATACTTTCAAGACTAGCCTTAATGACAATACGCTAATGAAAGTGGATGGACCCAAATTTATAAATTCTCTAATCAAGCGTTGTTATCATCTTGATCTTTAAACATAATTTTGTTGTGAGAAGAAAATCGGTAAAGGAAAATTGAGATAAGAAAAAAATAAACGACATTTAAAGTGATTTTGTATTTGCTTAATAGATTAAATAAAAATAATAATATTTTCTCTTCTCTTATTTGATATATAATAAGAGAAGGAATTTGAGGTAGGTCTCACCCTCTCTTTTCCCTTTTCTTTTCTCTTGTAATCGAATATAAGAAAGTGTCGTATATTTTTTCTTCTATTTTTCTTTTTTATTCTTAACTAAATAATTGCTTAAGGTGGTTCCTTAAAAATTATAATGTGCATTTGATCTTCTTATTTTATTTTTTTCTTAAAGTGAGTTTGATCTTTCTCTGCTTTTCCATCTACTCTTCACCATTACTCGTTGTTTACTATTTAGTTGGGTTGTCTCTTTTGTCAACCTTCACCTTACAAGCTTTGAATTTTCTTTTATAATGCTGTTTTCTTTATTTTTATCACGGAATTCTGATGCACCACACTTGAGTGTTTTAATGACAAACTGAAATAAATGAATGGAAAAAACTTAAGTATAGTACTGTTGGTGTTGTTCTCTTATTAAAAAATTGAAGTACAACTCAATATGTACAATAAAAATTGATATTAAAAGTCAGATACTACTATTAAAAATTGACAGATTATTAAAAATTGATATTAAAAGTCAGATACTACTATTAAAAATTGACAGATTATTAAAATAAAACTCACACTCTAACCAAAAAATAACACCAATAAAACCTATTACCCTGTATTTTTTAACCTAAATTTAATCTTAAACGGGCAAGTGAAATACCGTTATCCGAAATGCACGAACGCTGGGGCAAGCGAGACTGGTTTGCCTCTCTCGTTTTAGTGGTTTGTCCCGAGTCGAAACAACAGCTATCGTTAAATTGGGCCTTATGTTGGGCTTTTTATGGCTGGACTGGGTCCGGATTATTATAATGTCGTGTCTAATCTTTTTCCATTTGTATTATACACTTTTTGGGCGTTTTTTGCTTTAACACAATGACCCAAAAAAAGGCCCTATTTTCCTTAAATAGTACCACACAGACACCATTTTCAAGGATGTAAAATGAAAGGCATATATTAACGAGTAGTACTATATAAACAACTTCCTTCTAGACGCTTAATATTTACATGCAAGCTCTGCACAGTTGAAATTAAATATTACCATAAGAGTTATTATGCTGAAAATCCGCTTGAGAGTTGGGAATTGATAAGCCAGAAGTTGCTGTACGATGTTATGCCTTTTGGAAACAGTATAATTAGATACTGTTATTAGTAAAATATTAATGAAAATAATGTGGATTTGTGCAAATCAGGGAAGAAAAGTCTAAAACCTTATGATATTGGCGGGGCCATTTGTTCTGTGTTTGCATCTTATTGGCGATTGTACCATTCTCCGCTGTTTCTTGTCGATCTCAGTAATTAAGGACCACTTAACAGAAACTACAAAAATGGGGGGCTAAAATGTTACTTCTACATTGCAAAAATGTTTAATGATAATTATATAGTAAACATTAGATTATTTTTCAGCTGTTTTCAAAATCAACAATCTGTTGCTTAGATTATAAGAAAGTTCGTTTTAAAAAATTACTGTAAACATTTTTTGAAATTTCATACACTCATTATATAATCATATAATACTACTATATCAAAAGTTAAAATGGGTCACAGGAAAAACGTGGTATGTGAATTGAATAAGATTCCAACCCATCCATTTCAACTGAGATGGATACCCCTTTGGTCTCTTTCCTTGGCCTCGTGCATGCTATCATTATCTCTTAGACAGTAGCCAATAAGTGACAGTGCATTCCATTACTTAAGATTCCCGCAGTTCTATCTTCAGCCATCAAAATAGCGATTTATTGCTTCGGACAAACAATAATGGTGTTCATGGTTTACTTTGGAACAAGCGGTGCGGACACGAACATGGCTAGAAATAACAGCTTTTTGGGAGCAGTGGGTGGCGCTTATAGTGCCCACGAAAACGACCTTGGAAAATGAAAATTCCTCTCCATCTTCACTTGTCTTGTTTGCGACTTTACTTTACACTAATATTATCCCATACACTATTGTAAATCTTGACAATTCTCATTTTTTTTCAGACCCAATTTTTTTTACATACTTTACACTTTAATTTTGTCGTCTTATACTAATAATACAGGGTAATGTGAGAGAGGAATAATGCGCAACAAATTTATTTTTTTTCAAAATTGCTCGCCAATTTTGGTCCATCCATCCTACGCGTAAACTAAGTTAGAAATCCACTCAATTGAACCTAAAACCAGCCATCCTAACTGAATTCTGTGAATAAGCTCGCCATTCGAACTAACCATCCTTTTGCAACAAACTTATTATAGTAAGTGATGATAATGACAATGTTGTTTTATTGAAAGTAATCATGATCACTTATTGCTACTAATGAATAAAATATAGCTCTAGGTACAACGAACCTTATTATAGAAAGGCATCATCACAGTACTGAGCCTGAATCGTCCTTATTTCCTATCACTCTTTATTTATATGTGACCAAAACAAATTCACTGCTTCTGTTCCTTCCTTAGGATGTACAAGTTAATGAAACAAATACGATGGAATGTCTAGTCACTCAGCACATCGTTAAGAATCAGAATAGTTAGGTATGCCTGACCTGAGCAACTTTGAATATTCTAGCCTGTCGGTGAAAGTATGGCATTGGCAAGAATACTACTGCCTATCAGTGAACCTATAAATAAATTTTGAATAAAATAAGTGACAAAAGTCAAAATACTACTCAAATGTAATATCAATTTGGAGATGAATGTATGTGACCGTGTCATACATATCATCTTAGTCCTTCCTATGGGCAATCACCTCGGCTAATTGGTGCATTAAAGTTTAAACAAAGTTGGGAAAAGAAGAGGAAAAATAAATACCATGCCGACACTCTTCAATGGTTGGCGGGGGGGAAAGAAAACAAATGGGGACCCTACCCAAGTGCCCCACTCTCAGTCCCACGCTTTGATTAGTTATCTATTCTCAGAGCTGTATGATACCAACTTACCAGCAACGAAAACCACATAAAACAGCGCCATTGGCAAAATACAAACAGACAATTTGTCAGCACTCAAAATTGGTTGGCTACACGACAAAAAATTAAGAATAGTAACAAATTTAGAAAGCAAAAACATCAATCACGGGCAGTCAGGAAACGATAAATAGAAGAATATAGTACCTTATATGCAACCTTTAGCAAAGAACAGAGCTTTTTGAAAAGGTATAAGGAATCAAATAGGAATGAAATAAAGGAAAAGTTAAACACTTTGCTCATTCATTCATATGCCTGATTGCAAGTGAAGGAACTGTATGCGGTTAATGTACATAATATGTGAACTTCTCTTTCCCATTTTTACAGCTACCTGAGATGGTTTGTACAGAAGAACACAAGAAATTTATTTACAAAGAAGTGATTTCATTAAGCAGTGTGGGTCAAGGAGGGAGATCTATTAAGCCTTTCAAGAATACCGTTAGCCTTCCTTTTCGCCCTTGAAGTTCCACATTGTGCAAGCTTTGAAAGTGTACCATTGACTTTTTCATCTTCTCTAATTTCCTTCCACTTTGTTCTATCACTAAAACAGATTGTATATAGAATTGCAACACAATTTTCCTTGCTTCGCTCTGACGTGCTTTCCCTTATGATACTCAATAAGAAAGGAACAGCACCTAGATCACCCATTTCTTCAACAGCCTTGGGATGACTAGAGAGTAATGCCAGTATAGCCAATAACTCATCAACTAGAATGTGGTCCATCATCTTGTTCAGAATAACCTGAACCGCCCCTTCACGCACCGTCCTCCCTTTATTCTCATGCACAAGACATAGGTTGAATATGGCTGAAGCAGCATCTTTCATGGCCAATGGCTGCCCCTCATGTAAAAGGTCAAGCAGATGTTTGATAGCTCCAGATTTTCCAATGATGTGCTTGTTGGAGTCGAGAGCCGATAAGGTGAAAATAGCTGCTGCAGCATTGCTTCTTGTTTGAACAGTTCCAGATTTCAAGGCATCAATAAGCAGAGAAATGACAGTCGGATCCTCTGCAAACACTTTCTTATTATCGTCATGAATTGAGAGATTCAGAACCGTGGTGATCAAGTCCTCTTGGAGATCAGAGTCAGCACAAGGCGTGCCAGGCGATAAAGGACTCAGCAACTGCAAAATCACATCACTAGACTCCCCAAAATGGGTTCGAATCGAAGGCATTCGCTTCGTCAACCGGCGAAGCTCTTTGGCAGCTTCTTTCTGATCAGAAACAGACAAGGACAACTTACGAAGCAAGAAGTTTAAATGGTCTCTGTCGGCATCAGTCACAACTTCATGGATGTCGCAAGCAGGCTTTGGCAGCTCAATTCCACGGTCATTACACCACTGCTGAATCATGTCCCGGACCAAATAATTCGGAGTGAGGATTGTGTGAGAGAGAACCTGCTGGGTTTGTGGGCATGTTCTATTACCTTCATTCAACCACCTCTGGATGAATGGCCGATCATAAGTCTGCAAAACAACAATACACCAAATTTAAAGCACAACAATGAATGAGTATTGAAAATAGTCATAGTCAATCAATCCATCCAGGAATGTGAAATACACCATTTTTCTAATCGATTTTATTATATTCTAGCCGTAGTAGCATATGCTTCATCTAAGCTAAGCTCCAAAACACAATTGAAATGAATGTAATTTGAACAAGGGTGCTTAGGGTCACTGTTGCATAGGTTAATTAAGGAAATGAATGAATGATTAATAGGGTATTGCTATGATGAAGTTGAGAAGAGAATACCTGACCGGAGGACAAGATAACAGGATCGGTCATCAAATGGGTGGAAATGGGGCAGCGAAAATGGGGAGGAAGGGCAAAATGGTCCAATCTGTCGGAGAAAGAGGTTCCACTTGCAGATTTGAAATCCTTCAGAGACTTTAGGGTGGAGATGGCCTCGTCGGTGGCTTGAACGGTGTAGTCATCGGTGTGGACGATGGCTTTCACCAATTCCCACAACTTCTCCTTCAACTCCGACGCCGACACCGACACCTCTCTCCCGCTCTCACTCTTCGCCATTACCACCCACCATTCATTCCCTCTTATTTCACCTAATTCATAAAACTGATAACAATTAATTACTAATCAAAATAGTACGCAGTGACACTCATTGACAATACAATTGAGTAATTGACATCACAACTCCCTCTTTCCCTCTCTCTCTCTCTCTCTCTCTCTCCGTGCAGATACCGCGTAGCGTAGCGTGACAAGTGTAAAAATGAATAAAATAGGAAGCAACTTTATTTATAAAGGAAAGGCACCGACCCAGCCCGGCCCGGCCCAGCGACGGTTTGGTTTGGTGTGTTTCAGTCTAAACCTAAGCTCACGGGAGCGCACTTTTCTTTGTTCCACGCCTTCTTTTATTGTTTTTCCTCTCCGCTACTCTCTCACCACTCATGTATGTCAATACAACAAACCAATGTTTTTTAAGGGAAAAAAAAAAACTGAAAAAGAAAAGAAGAATGCAAAATCAAATTTAACTTAACACGAGAAGAAATAGACTTTTTTGTCTTTTTGGGATAATTTTTAAAAAATTATCAAAATAGGCTACATTAAAACAACACGTAGCATGAAAGTTGTTCAGAATAGGGACACACATGATGACGTGTCAAGTCCTGAGAGTGTCATTTTATTAGGAGCCGACACTTACGTGATGATGACACATGTCGCGCCATAAACTTATGTCGTCCATATTTGAGACGATTTTAGTAACATCCAAATCAGAGACAACTATAATGTTGTCCAATAGGAGCCGATTTTAATATTACCGTTGGATAAAAATTTTGATACATCATTTTGTCCAAATCTAAATGTCTATAAATACGAACAATAACTGTAGAGCTAAGAAAGAAATAGCAACTGTGGAGCTGGAAAAGAAATAACAACCGTGGAGCAATCAGGTTATGTTTTAAGCATTATAAATATATATTTTATTTTTATTGGCTATTAAGATTTTTTATTTTGAATAATAATTTTTATTTTTTATTCTGATAATATTTTAAGCGTTAATGTTATAATTTAATTTTTTTGTTATGTTTAAAAATAAGACAGATAAAATATAATGTTAAAAATTAAATATTTAAATATTTGTAATTACAAATGACTTTTTAAATATAATTTTGTTATATTATAAATTATTATGATGATCAATTATTTTTAATGTAGGATGAATGAAATTATTGTTATATTATATTCAAATGGTAGAATATACGAAAGAAATAAGGGTAATTTTTTAATAGAAGAAAAAGATGATTAAGATAGAACGTGAAATCACACTTGCGATATTTAAAAGGAAGATCCACACAAAATTAAAATTGTCTAATTGTCACGTAATTTCTAGATTAATTTCATGAATTTTAGTTGGAACAAATGGTCTATACCATACAACTTTGGATGTATGTGATGATGAAGACATAAATTGCATGATAAGTGCGTGTCAACAACCACATCATAGGAATGTAGTTGAGATATATGTGGATGTTGCGGTCGGTGAAACATCTTCTGTGACTCGTCCGTTAGAAGTTAATTTATCACTCTCACATATTCATGTAAGCGATGACGATGATTATGCAATAAAAAAAGGTAATATGATTTTAATAATTTTAAATTTTTAAAATTAATGCTGCAAATACTATTAATAATATAAGCTTACAATATAGGATCTATATATAAAGATGATGAATATGAAGATGAAGAAGATATTTCATTAAATAATTTTTCTGATACTGAGACAGATGATTATTTTGATTCAATGATCAATATGGAGGGTATTGTAAAAGTTAGCTCAACGCAACAATAACATAGAGGTATGATTTTAGATAGTGATTTAAAAGATAGATTTTCATAACTTATATTTGTAGTAATATATAAATCGTTAATAAGGGTGTAAAATTGACAGATGAATTGTTGTAATACAGAAATTACATTGCCTTTTTAAAATATAACCCCACATTACAATCATATTAATTGGAGCACCCTGATCAAGAATTAAATTTTCTTGGTATGAATGACTCATAATCATGGAAGGAAAGAGATGTATTATATGTTAGATAACTATTTGACATTAAAAAAGATGTAAGAATGGCTATAAAACATTATACCATGAGGAAACATCAAACTTTTTTTGTGGTGGAGTCAAAAGCAACAACATATGTTGTGAAGTGTGTCAATCACGATAGTGGATGTCCTTGCAGAGTTCGAGCATTATTGCAAAAAAATGCAGGCAAGTGAAAAATTATGAAATGGGATGGTGTCCATACATGCGTACATGCTTCAATCTTTCAGGACCAACAAAAGTTGGATTCCAAATTTATTTGTTCATGCATTCTTAGTATGTCAAATCTTATATTAAATTTTATTATTTTGAAATAGAAAAAATATACTAAATTTCATCCTACTAGATATAATATTTTCCTACAAATTGAAAAACTCCTTTATTATATGAGATGTAGATATGGTGAAACAAGAACCATCAGTGCCTATTTCGTTAATTTAAGAGAGAATTAGTGGTCAATTTGGATATTCAATTTCGTATAAGAAGGCATGAAAAGCAAAACAAAAAGTAATAGTCACTGTATTTGGTGATTGGGACGAATCTTATGTTGCATTGTCAATGTTGTTAGAGTACATGCAATTACATACTCCTGGATCTTTATACAAAATTGAAACAAATGATTATGTTGAAGGTCACATCGTGGATAATGGATATTGAGTTTTTCATCATTGTATTGGTCGTTCAAGTAATGTCATGAAGCTTTCAACTTTTGTAAGTCTATAATACAGATAGATGAAACATTTTTGTATGGTAAGTACCGATGAACTTTGCTAACTGGAACCATGCTTGAGGAATGATCAGCCAACATGAACTTACCTATCAACCTCATAATATAAGCTCTAGCAAAGCGAGTAAGCTGAAGTTTGTTTTGGTTGTGCATTGCAACATGTGTAAAGTGTTGGTCCAACCAACTCAACTTCAAACTACTCCCCATAAATGCATCAGCAGGTGGTTTAATACCAAGCAAGTCCTTCACAATTTGTGCCCAATTACCTCCTGTAGCTGCAATCACTGTTTTTCCATATATATGAAACTCTATCTAAATAGTGATGTCCTGAAGAGTTATAGTACACTCTCTAGGAAGCATGTGAAAGGTATGAGTCTTTGGCCTCCATCTTTCCACCAAGGCTGTAATAAGATATCAGTTAATAGGAAAGCATGCCAACTGAGCTACTCCAACAAATACAACTAAAGTAAGATGAAGAAGTATCTCTATTGGAACCCCCTCCATGTCAGCCGGTATAAAGTGACTCCTCATCACCTTCAAAATTGGATGGTCACGTTCATCCCAAATATGCTGAGATACATAAATAGACTGATACCTCAATAATAAACTATCTTTCGGGTCAGGATTTAAAACTCTACTTCGCGATAAAGATGATGTCATCTGAAATGAAATTTGTTAAGTTAAACTAAAATTATATACATTAAAATTAATAGATTAAAAATTCTATTGAATATTATCATTCATTATTCATTATTATCTAATTTTTATTACAATTATATAACTAACAATTTCAAATATTCAAATTAACCTAAATTCTTTTAACTTTAATACAAAATCAAATTTTTATTTATAAAGAATTTAACAACTTTTAAACATAATTTTACAATTATAATACATAACAAGAAATTTAATTACTCTAAATTTAAAACAAAACTTGCTTTCATGGACTAAATTAACTATTATATATCATACTACGAAAAAATTAACAAAAAATTTAATTAATTAATGAAGACCTTTTTATATTTTTTTTTTCAAATTTTATAATTAAATTATAATTAACAACTATTTTAAATAGATACATAATTTTATCACTCTTAATTTATTTATGTAATTCTTAATATTAAATAGTAAATTCATTATTTTTTAATTTCATTATTCTTATTCAATAATAATTTTATTTCTTAAATTATAAAGTCTATTTTCAATATGTAATGTTTTAAATAAATTTGAAGACAGAATTATTATATTTTATAATTAATTTTTATAAATATAATACTTTAAATCTGTTTATCATATACACAAATTAATATAATTAATATTTAAAAACAAGAAAATTTGTGCACCTTTGCAGTCTAGTTTCATCTGGATTTGGACCTTCTTCTTCTTCACGAGTTTTCACCCACTCAACCACAAATCTTTTATTTAAACCATCATCTCAAAGTTACATGCATGCAATCTAAATAAATATTATATTTAAAAATAAAATATATTCACATTACTGTTATTTTACCTTTATAATGTATTTTTTCATACAAAATAGATTCTGGATGCCAACAAATTTCAACAGATCCTGTGTTTTTTTGAATCTGCAAAAGGTCCAATGTGGGAAGACTAACAGAGACAACGAAGGAGAAATGGAAGCGGCGCCTTTGAACAGTCAAATGTGTATGCCACGTGAACCAATCACCTTATTGTTATCCATAACTCAGTTGACACTGAAGTCGGCCTAGATCCAACTGACTCTTTAAGATTTTGACACGTGTTTTCTTTTTTCTCAACTGTTGATCAGTTTTGAATCATTTAATTTTTTTCCATTTTTAGTGTCGTCCTGCTTTTAGATGACTCTGGTGTCACCTGACATTCTCTACTCCAGACTAATTTGTTTCACTTAAATCTTATTTCAGTAATTTTTTTTTAATTACCACAATATGGAAAAACAGCCGAAAAAATTTCCTAAAACCATTAATTAAGTGTAAAAAAGGAACTCGTCACTTACGATGATAAACTACGGTTTGAATCTCCAAACAGTTTCATTTGTGATTGTTATTCTGTTTACAGTTTGATTTTTTTTATTTTTTTTTGTCAACTGGTTTGTATTTTCTGAATCACGAACCCCTCATACAGTTTTGCATGTTATATTAAATGATTAAGTATCCAATTTATTAACTATTATTTTTAATAAATATGAATATATTAATTAAACTTATATTATACTAAATTTGTATCTGCATAGTGCATGATAAATTTATTATAAAAAATAATGTCGCCATTGGCTGGCAATAATGCATGATACTTATTTGAATTAAAAGAGCGTAATCATACTAATTAAATGATTGAACATAAATATTGTCTTTAATTAACATTACACGAGTTGGATGGATAGAATATTATTATATTGATGATAAAAAACAAACTAAAATAATACACACATCTAAAACTCCTTTTGGGAAAACTCAACATTGATTTAGTTGAAAAAGATCTCTCTGTTAAAGAAGTTTAAATGTCTCATTATATTTAATATTGATTAAATATATTTAATATTGATTAAAAATATTTAAATATCAATTAAAGAGTTAACTAAAAAAATTTATTAGGATAAAAAACTACAAAAAAAAAAGTATTGATTTAATACCGATCACATGCTTTTGAGGCAATGATTTGATTTGAAATGTAGCAAACTGTTTCTACATGTTAAGGTAGATCACATGCAACTGAGATAACTAGATTTGAAAATCCCAAAATTAGTGCGTTTCCATTACTACTGCAATTCTCAAACTAAAATCTAGAGATGTCCACAGTCTAAACCGTGGCTTTTATTCTTCATATTTGCCTTAAAGGTGCGGATAGCATCGACTAACTACATAATATCTTACTATCATATTTAGAGGGGGATCAAACATAAATTATTGCCTTTTCAACATAAACTGAACCAAATATATACTAGGATCCGAAAGATAATTTTATTTGGTTCCCAAATAACTTTGGATATTAGAGATTTTGGTTGTATTTCCTACTAGGAGTTCAGATTTGGATTTCGTTGCATTAGCGCATGCCAAATATTATCCAATGTTAATTAGTTCAAATCGACCAAAAAAATCGAACATCTGCGTCAAACATTTCTTTATCGAATGCGCAAAATTTTTACTCCCTCTCTATAGAAACTTCGCTCATGAAACATACATGCCGTATCTCGTAATTACATACAACACATCGTTACATATACACGCCGGGGGGGTGATGTTGAGGATTAAGGCAATTAATTTGACGGAAGCCTGCAACTAGACTACTCGTTTAAGCACCTTTCTGTGGCAGTGTTTCAAAAGCCGAAACTGTGTTGTCAAATTTTATACGATGTATTGGCGCACCACTTTGCTTAATAGCACAAGCTGTCTTTTCTTCAAGGGGGCAGCGTGCTTTAAGCATAGAGAATACATGGTTATTTAATCTCCTTGCTTTTTTCATTGCTTCCAATAAGGCTTCCCATCCCTGTTAAAAGAAAATAAAATGCGATCAATTACAGCACACAAGATACACCAAGAAAGTCATCACTACTTAGTCTGTGAGAACTTCAAATTTAGATTGGGCTTAACCCAGTCGCAGCTTCTTCACAACTATAGTACTATTTTGATAGCGTTAAACACTTGAGATGATATCCGTATAAATTAAATTTGATTTGTTTAACAATACGGTCAAACTAAAGTTGATTTCACCTTCAACTACTGCATTGCTGAATTGAAGAAACATGACTTCCTAGAAATGCGGTAAGGCAAAAGAAAAGGTTGAACAAAAAGGCAAAACAAAACATTTCTGTGATACCTGCTTGGCAAGTATCGACAATAACAAAAACGAAGTCAAACAAAAGATAATGATTATGTAAAGCAAGCAAAAATTCTTTTGGCTTAGATTTGAAGAAGCAATATAAACCTGCACAGCAAAGTGTGAATTCTTATGTGTTTGCACAGAAGCAGCAGCCTCTACTTCTGCGATATTGAGGATCTGATATGAAAAGTCAAAGAGCTCAAAATGCAGCTGTTGCCCAAGCAAATAAATTATAGTGCAGCCCCCCCAAGCAACTGAATCTCCCAGCCTTTCATGACTATTTGATGGCACTTGGGCAGACTCTTCCAAGTATCCCTATATAATCACGCAAAAGCACACATCAAAAGATTTTTTTAAAAAAGGAAGACAGAATCTAGGAATTTCATTAATGTAATAAACTAGATATTACAAAGAGCTTCAGCCAACTTCTAGCCATATTAATAAATGAGTGGCGAAAGGTTGCTCCTTACAATTTGGAGACCACTGTATATTCGATAGAAATCTTTAGAAATTGTAATGTCAATAAAGCCTGTCTTCGGCGCAGCACTCCATTTACTACAGTATTTATCCAACGCAGCACTGGTGAAAGCAAGCGCATACTCCAGCACACTTCCAGTATTCAAGTTAGCCTTGTATAAAAGATCTGTAACAAAAGAATTGATGCCCGGAACATCAATAAAAGATCATAAAAGTAGATGTACATAAACCATAACACTTAGGTCTCTAACAGCATTGAATAATAACATGGTTTATTTAACATTAGCCCTTACGACTGATTATAGGGAAAGAAAGTTTTATCAAGTCCATTCACTTGTAGTTGATTAAACTCAGCTTTAATAGCTGATGGTAACAAAACGAACAACAAAACAATTTTGATTTATAAGCACCCCAATAATGTTAACGCCTATTCAACATCCTTCATCTCTCTCTTCCTATCACACCACATCACATCACCTGTCACATTTATCACTTCTCTCTCATCTTCCTCTCTCTCTTTAGGTGTATACACCCAAAGAGGTGTCCATGAAACATTTTGCATAACGAAAAGAGAGAATAGCCATAAAACACAAAATCCTGCCATGCTAACATCAAATTTAAATTACAAAAATATCCAATACCACACCTGCAGCTTCTGCTTGTTTTGACATAATGTGAAAAGATGTAGGTGATGGGCAACCAGGGTATGAAACCATTGCAGCAGCTGTTGATTTAAAGAGACTAACAACAGGGCTGTCTCCACCATCTTGAGAAGTTAATATTTGTCCATCTGCTCCAGGAAGCAAGCCCAGCCAGGGAGCAGTTTGCATGAAATTCATAGAATCTGTTTCCCTCTGTCAAGAATGCACCATATTGATCACAACTACTCACAAACCAAATAACATAAAAGAAAACATCAAAAACTAAATTTAAGGAAAATATGAGGTTATTCCTCCTTATTTCCATGTAAGAAAGTAGCAATTTTGCAAAAATTATTCTTCAACATTTTGCATTCTTGGAAAATTACTTTGGGAGTTCCGTGAAATAAATTATTATTCTTTGACAGCATGAGATCCCCTCTAGGTCAGATTCTTAAAAAGTCTGAGACTCCAAACTCCCTAAGTACTTCTCACTTTCTTTTACTTTGCCTATCCATTTTGTTATTGGAAATCGCATGAATAGTTTTATATCTCTAGTACACCTCCTTATTTCGATCTTGAACAGACAATGCATAAACTTACACTACCATGTGCTGAAATTTAACTTTGTCTGGAAGAAGGGGGCAGCAAGAATGTCCTGATAATTTGGTCATTGAGGATCTTGATACCATGTCTGTGATAATTCTCCTAATAGCTTAAACCATTAAGTGAAGTCTTAAAATTGATTTATATATTTAACACTTCCAACCAAAAAAAAGAATTCCAAATTCACTTAACACATCCTGATAGAGGCGCTTAAGGACCAAGTATGTTATATCTTTCAATTGGCTAAAATAGCAATAGTTTTGTTTGTTTTTCAAAAACATCCATCCTTTTTCTTTTTATATGTATGTGTGTGTCTGATTTTAAAAATGTTATCTTGAAATATAAACAGATTTATTAAGTCTTGCAGTTATGCTGAAGACAACTACAATAAATAAAATGATAACTGCACCAGGATACTGACCAACACAATATCTAGAAGCCCCATCCAGTATAATACACTTCCAATCTCTTTTATGCCATGAAGAACCTCTACTTTTAGCTCTGATTTTGTCTCCCAGTTAAGCTGTTCTTTAACAAGTCTCACACAACCTGTGTAGAAATAAACTAAGAATTAATTTCTAAGATTTGAACATGTATAATGTATCCATGTAATGGATTCCTTCCAGTTGAAATTGAAAGAGAATATTTCTGACATTTTTCTGCATGATCTGTATAACATATTTATATACAATAGTGGCTAAATCAAATCCTAAATTTTAGGGACCAGAATCAGGCTATCTACGGAAACTACAAAAATCAAGGATACAACAAATCAAATCTATATATCATACTAAATCAGGGTAATATATCAACACGTCCTTAGTACAGATTATTTGTTAATGAGAATATTTTTGTAATGACCGTGAAATATAGCTGTCTTAATAAATTTCTAGCAAAATGTTTAGTGCTATTGAGATTTTAAAAATTGCCCATGCCAATGACCACAAAATTGAAAAATATGTACCTCAGTAAATATGAATAAATGGAATCCAGTAATACTTTTTGATTCAAAAGAAAAAGGACAAAGAAATACATGCTACTAATAACTAATACTTATTTAAGAAATTTCTTTGGTCAGGCACTATAATTATTGCATATTTACCATGAATTTGGAATACTGTACAATGGATGCATATCTGAACATATGAACCACCCACATGATTTACATGATAAAAATCGCTACTTTTGTTGGTGATTTTTCCTTTCATAATTTTCTATAATTGGATCTTGGAAGAATTTTATATACATTGATTCAGATTGCACAGCTTTCCATCAAGATGTGCATTTTAAGCATTCACACACAAGCAAATTTCAGCACAAGGTTTTTTCAAAAAAGAAAAAAGTGAAAGGAAAAATGTCATCATGTACCTGTCACACCTCCATCAAAAGGAAGAAGCCCAATTGATTTCGGCAAGGATTCTTGTAATCCATTAATCATTGGTTCAAGCAAAGTAATCTAGCAATAGAAAGTGTTTACATTGTTACTGGGCCACATATAAGTTTTATAATATCAATAAATAAAGACATAAGCAAACTATATGCATTCAGTATGTATGTGTGCCAATCTATAAATAACATTCAATTGCTTAGTATGGCTAAAATAAGGTAGAAACATTTAGTGAATGTCATTGTGGATCAAGATAGTTAAAATCGTAAAATCGATTTTATGATTTTTGTCGGCCAAATGATGCAAATTGCAGCAAAATATGTAAAGTCAGTGAAATTGTGATTTGGATCCGATTTCATGTAATTGCACGTAGGATTTGGATCTCGGCCCAGATTATTCATAACCCAAGCCCAACCCAGCTTATATTTAAACACAACTAAGTCTCGTCCTCCTAAATTCTTTCTTTCTTCGTCGAACCCTAGACCGAGAGTGACCTGGTTTGCAGCATTTAATCACGTGTGCGATCCTTTTGTGGTTTTCTCTGCCTTAATCCTTCTTGTTAGCTGTTTTCTTCTCATCTTGCTGTGTTTTTTTTTTATCTTGTCCAAGAATGGCTTCAAAAACTGGTGGTGGTCAAAGCTCAGGTGATGTCAGTTCTAGGTCTTGTCCAAAAATGCATGTATATATAATTTTTGTAAAATCTTACAATTCAATTTATGATTTTTACTTCTCTTAACGATTTGAAGTAAAATCCCGATTTTAACTACCTTGTGGAATCTATATATTGTTAAAAATACACGTA
Source organism: Abrus precatorius (assembly GCF_003935025.1). Taxonomy (NCBI): domain Eukaryota; kingdom Viridiplantae; phylum Streptophyta; class Magnoliopsida; order Fabales; family Fabaceae; genus Abrus; species Abrus precatorius. The sequence goes on along the minus strand of NW_020874373.1, from coordinate 7,091,558 downwards.
ATATACCGTCACTTATTTCCCATATCCGTAGCATATTGGTGGTGTATTAATCCACACATCTTCACTGAATTCTCTCTTCATCATGCAGCGCTTTGCACTATCTATTCATTTCATTGCTTGAGTCATTTTAGAATCTTTATACAAAGTCAATTCATCAGTTTTTCGAAGCTCAAACAACTTTGTACTTTGTAGCCTGTTGTTGACAGATGGAATAGGTGTCTTGAATATGGATGCAAAAGGTATACATTTGTGACAATGGCTACAAAGTTCAATTAGTTTACATAACTTTTCACAGTTTAGTTTATCATTGAACATCTTGTATGCATAAAATTGTAATTTATAATGTTCAGGAGGGGTCCACAGAAAAGAAAGTGTTGTGCAATGAACTTATTCACAATTTATCAAATATAAAGAATAGTATTGGTATACCTTGTTTGATATGTGATCAAGAAGTGCTCTAATAAGCCAAGGTAATGATCGGGATCCCAGAAGTCGAACAATAGAGAACATGTGAGGTATTCCAAAGAATCCACTATGCAGTCGTGCAAAACTTTGATGAGCAGAATTTAAATCCTATCACATAGAGATAGAATGAAAGTATGAGATAATGAGAAACTTATATTTACTTAAAGAAAAATGCAAAACTTTGATGAGCAAAATTCAAATCCTATCACACAGAGTGAGAAAATGAGAAACTAGTATGTAAAGAAAGAAAATGCTAGAAAACACAAACACAACCATTCATCTCCCACTCCCTCATTATATATATCTTCAATGAGCAAAACCCAAAAAAAAAAAAGAAAAAAAGAAAATGTGAAACACTAAAATTATAGCTAAAAAGAATAGAGCAAAAGCTGAACAAACAAGTGCTTTCGACTCTTAAGAAATGTGCACTAGACTCCTGTACTTGGAACAACCACCGGGCACATTGATCCTAAGCTCTTATATGTGACACACAGATACATTTTGGTATTTCCCAAAATGGAAAGTGAGATAAACAAGTTCCGTCAGAGGAAGTAAATAACATTATTTCACCCATGTAAACATGCAGCCCCGCTAAGAATTGAAATAACAGTATTTAACATGTTTATGATAACAAATATATGATTAAGTACGCCATTAAAAATATTGCAATTGATTACAATGGTTGGACCATTAATGGTGGTAAGAGGAATGCTTACTTGAGTACCACAATAGAAACTAGGCTTAGCAGAGGGTACAGATGGCTTTTGAACAGGAACAGTCCTCGATGATCTAATAAAACGTTGGGTAGTATTGCAGAGGATGAAATTTGGCAAAAAATCACTTTGCATCTCAGACCAAATCTATCATACATAAAGAAATAGATCAATGAAATTGTAGGACACAGATCAAACCATAAAGTTATTGATAACAATTCAAATTAATGATCAATATGAGCATTTAAGGTTACAAAATAACATCAAGTTGATGATCAATATTGTCAAAGGAGAAAGAGAGACATCAAGATTAAAGTACATTGAGTTCAAAAGGATAAACCTGCGAGGCCAGTCGACTAGAAAATGACACCAGAGAGATGTTCTCTTCCATCTCATTCAACATGAGATTAAAAGAGTCTACAGAAAGATCTCTAGACAGTAGTTCATGGGAGTGTTTTAAGACATCCAACAACTTCTCCAATTCCTGAAATAGTCAGTGTTTCTTTACTTAATGAACATCAACAAAAGGAAAAGTAATTCATAATCGATGAGCAAAGAAATTATCAAGGATAAAATCACTCACCACTATGGCACACAGATCCTGACATTCGAAACGATCGAACAGAAACTCAATATTTTCACGGAAAACTTTGTTCATCCGTTCAGTGATCAAACTTCTCAAATTAATCATCCTTCCAAGAAGCTGTGAATCAAAAGCTTTTTAATCACAAAGAAGAGTAATTGCAACACAAAAATTCTATTTATAATATCAAACTGTGTGTGTGTGTGAGAGAGAGAGAGAGATCATATATATGAAACAAGGAATACACCATGAAACTGAAAGTTCATAAATCATGTAAATGTAAATATCAATTTTAGTCATCATATCCTCATTTTCTCAAACAATTTCCACTAGTTTGCTGCAGGATGTGGCATTGAAGATGATAGAATTTGCTTTGCAAGCTTTTGACACCATAAGTTTCTAGAAGACTTTTATTGATAATTAAAAGAGAAATACCCTGGAAACAAAAATTTGAAAAATAAACAACTACAATATGTCTTGTCTCTTAGACTACAACTTCAGGGAAGTTCTTTTTTTTTCCTTTTTAGGTAGCATTTGAACTCACTATTTTGGATCTTAAAAGCTACTTTAAACTTAAAAATAACAGGTCCAAAATTAAAGTAAAAGAAGTTTGGTAATTTCATATTTTCTTTCAGCTTTAAAGTTAGTTCAAGTTAAATATTCTTGGGTAGTGAATAAGGTCTTGGAATCTGGAATAGAGAACAGAAGCTCCTAAAATTAGCATATCTAATACTCTTCTTTTTATATTTTCTTCATTTAGAAAAAAAACTACTTTTATTCTTAAAAGTTTTTCTACAATTGTGTCTGGCCTGTCGTCTCCTTTTAAAGAGAACAGAAGCTCAAAAAAGTCGGACCAAGCAAGACTTTGGTATACAAATGCCAATTTGGACCTCGACTAATCTGAGTTGAACTAGGTGGGACCAATTATACGGACAAAGCTCTCAACCTTGCCATCCTGACCAACAAGCTTTGGTAACTTTTGGGAAGATTTTGATGAAACTAACTGATAATCAGTATATTAAATTTTAAAGGACAAACATATATTCTCACAAGTTATTCCTGCTGCATAACAGTACACAAAGGCATCTGTTATGTAACATCATTCCAAAATCACCCAATGATAATGAGGTTTGAATTAGTAACTCCCGAAACACATTAAAGAAGGTAATAAAACAGTTAAGCTTTGTTCACTTAAGCAAGGTTTTGATCAAATGTTTTGAATACCACATGGAGAGGGGGTGATCTAATAACAATTCTCGGGTACACAGACACTCCAATCCCCCCAGGCCCTAACCCTGCCCTATCTTGGGCTATTTTCATTAAAGTTGGCATATCCAAAAATTGTTGAGCAAGTAGGGTGCACCGCACTTTCACTTAAATGCACCAAACAAATCATGGATACAAAACATTGATGTGATTCAATTACCTTCACTCTAGTCATTTTAAGCAGCATATTGAGCCTTATAGGTTGCACAGCATACTTTTCTGCATTGTCTGAGGCAAAGAGGAACGAAGGATCAAGCAATTCACTGCATGATTTAGGCATCCATCAGTGAAAAAGATTAGTCCATGGAAAATCAAAAGAAAAGCTGGATAAGCCAGAGAAAATTGAGCATACCTTGCTGCCCAACTTTTGTAATATGTGAAAATCGTTTCACACAATTTTGAAACAAATATATCAAAACAATGATCCACCTGTGATAAAAAGTTAAACAGAAAACACATTATCAATGTAGAAAGCATATGATAGGAAACTGGAAATCAAAACTGGAAATCATATTGTAACTAGAATTCACTCTCTGCGACTGAAATCAATAACAGAAAGCATGAATTTACAAATTCACTAATAGAAAAGAAAATGAAAACAGAGACATAAAAATGCAGACTCTTCAAGGGTCCTGCCTCCACCCTGTCCAAAGGACCTACGTTCCCACTCCATTTTCTGGATGACTCCGTAAGGTTCTTAACCCCCTTCCTCTGTGGCCCAATTGCCACTTCTACCCCTAGTCCTCAGTTCCCTATTATTATTCTTGTTGAAGATAATAATAATAGTTAATGCACTTGAGAAATAGTATGTTCATGTAAAACATTATAAAATGTGTTAGTACTCAAGCATATCAGTGTATAGGAAGTTGAGCTCAATTAATCGTAGCCTATAAATAGTCTCCACTAAGTCTATCAGTATTAAGAACCTATCTGAATGGATACCGTGCATAACCTATGTCACACATTCTATTAAATAAGAAAGCATTCACATTCTCCATTCTCTTTTTAACATATTCTGCTCTATCTTTCTCTAATCACCCCCCTCTAAATTCAACAATTCTTTTCATGATCTATTTAAATTAAGTAACTGTAGGATTCTTAACATTAACAGCACATAAGTTACTCCCTGAATTTGGTATACCTTTAGCATATGCACTTAAAATCATCTTTTATCGGATATTACTGTTTCAGGAAATTCACCTATAACACCTAGTATTAAGTTAATAGTGTCTAATACCTCAGCCTCAATTTCATCGTATAGAAACCGTTGCTTCAGCAACACCAAGGCTTGCTGAGCTGAATCATTATAGATGTCAAATGGCATCAGAACACTCTCGAGGAGACCAGAATTTGGCGAATCAAGTACACTATCCACCAACATCCATGGAAGAGAGCATTCAATTGGAAACTACAAGAATAAATTAAGTAATTTAGTACTAGAGGGGGAAGTAGAAAACAAATGCATATAAGAAAGAAAAGAGAAAAAAAAAAGGTCACAAGTTTGGTAGAATTTGGAAACATTAAAACACAATGCTGAGAAACACCCGTGATACAGAAACAAGCTTCTTGACAACAGAGTAACACAGAAGTTCATAAAAGGCTATCAGCAAGAGTGAAGAAAGATCAGATACACACAACATATTGCTGTGATTATTTTTTAATAGAACATATTTCCGTGAAAGACTCACCCAAAAATTAAATCCAAATAAATATGCAGGCCTCTTGTTATTTCAATCTTCATAAGTGTCCATGTAAAATTAACAAATTTGGGAGGGGGGGTAGGGGACAGCTAAAGTATACTGACATAGAGTGTTTTTGAAAAAATAAAAATAATAAAGACCCAAACCATCATCCTGCTATTTCCACTAAAAAATTTCAAGGAAATACCTGCAGGTTCTAATAATTCAAATTCCATCCAAGCTTAGCCTAACATTATTAGAGTTTTTATACAATTACAAGAACAAATAATTTTCTGAGTGAAAGGTTGGTGCAATCAATATCTTGCAAATACCTACAGAATTTGCAGGTGGTCTCATCTAAAGAGTATTTCTGGTGAATTTGATAGATTTGAAATTCAAATAATCATGTGCTGATTAGTATTACCTGAATGACTCGTGAAGACTCTAAATAAAATTCTCTAAACCATAAGAAACCAAGGTCTGTCAATGTTGCAACAGTCACTGCAAGCATCATCACACAAGTCAATTACACTGAAGGATGCATTAAGGCAAAGGATTCTATATCATTAAACTGTTTGAAACAGTAAAGGGTCAAAATCTTTCTGAATTTCCTATATTCTAGTGTATTTCTTCTCTAGTCCAACAAATTGAAATCTTTTAGGATACTTCCTAAAAGAATTGGTGACACTGTAAGAGTGAGAGGAATCATGAATAGTCAAAATCAAAACCATAAGTCATGAGAGGTTTTTAAAAAAATCATGAATTTCTTAAGTGATCATGTGATTTTCAAAAACTTTTAATCTTGATCATTGATATATAATCCAAATTTCTCCTCTTACTCTCATACAAAAATGGTTTTCTCACGATATATCCTCTATATATAACTAGCTCCCTAACATAGAAGAGAAATTACACAACGGTCAGCAAGAGAGAGGAAGAAGTTGTCAGAATAGATATTTGATTTATCAATGGAGAATGTGCCCAAAGGATGACTTTTTGCAGTAACATTGATGTTACAGTCAATCTAAGACCATTACCTGAGTAGTCTAAAATATGAAGGAAAAACCCAAGCTTGTAAAAAAATGTCTCCAATTGTTTCAAATCATTAACTGGGATTTCTGAGCCACTATTGCCAAATAGTCCACCTGGCCTCCTAAGATTACCACCAGAAACCACCTCATATATTAAGAACTGCAAGCAGTGCACCTGAATTGAAGAGATTAGTTTAGCAACTATTACATGCTAACCACAAAATTATGCACATCCACAAAAAGAACTCAAAATATAGCTTGCCAGGATATGGAAGATCTTTGGTAACAATTTTTGATATGCCTCTCCACAAAAATTATCAGGCTAGGCTATATAGAGTCAGAATAAATTGATTGCTATCATGTATGTATTCACATGAAGAAGAAAATTTCACGCAAAAGGCCTGACCTGAGCTTGAAAAAGGTAATATTAAAAAAATCAAAGAGAAGAAAACATATATTTTCATAAATTCCTAATCACAACCTCTAAGAACCAGTCTGCCTACATGCATAATCGCTTACATCAATGCTTGTTCAACATGTACAAATAATGGCCCACTAAAGAATTCTTATGTATATATATTTTCTTCTATCAAAGCATTATAAGTCCATATGATAGTTCAACTCAACATCTATACAAATAGCAGAGCTCAGTAAATAGTTTTAATACTTAGATATCTGATAAATATGACTCCTCACTTATATGCATATCAATGATAACAAATTATATAACAGAGGGCAACAAGAGAATGGATTACGGTGCAGACCTGAGCGGCAGTTGGGGCAACTGCCCTTGGATAAAATATGTTTGCTTTGCTTTCTTCACCTCCATGCTGTGAGGACTGTAACTCAGATTCTGACTTGTTGGTATTAGCCATCCAATCAGCTGAAAGGGTCCGCATATCAGAAAGAATCCTAAAAATCCACATTTGGGTAATTGATATGAGCAATCCAAAAATTCAAAGCAAGAAATAAATATTAAATGATGCAGACATCTCAATCATTTTTTCTCAGGGTTCAAATGAATAAATAGAATTCAACCTAAAAACTCTATAAAGAAGTTAAGGATCACAGGATAATTAAAAAAATCAAATATTTTATGTAAAAATGAAACTCAAGCCAGCTTTTGGTAATACTCTATAAACTCTACCCACACTCTTTGAATAAGCTGTTCACGTGTGTGACAAGTATCATGCAACAGAAATTATAACAGAGGAAATAAAGAAACAAAGACAAAACATCAGCTAAAAATAGCATTTTGATTAACAAACAGCAAATGCTAATATTTAAAATTCAAACCTTTTCCCTGGATTCCATTACATCTTTCAAAATGTGTACTTGAGTTTCATACTCTCAAAATAAAGCACATCTGTTTAGTGAAAGTTTTGCTCCTCCAGTCATTTATCCTTTTTATTCTCATATATCACAAGAACCAAAATATAATGACTATGCATGCATTCAGTTTTGCTTAATAGTAACACAAAAACAATTTTCAACTAAAATTCACCTTGCAGCTCTTTGATTACAAGGTTTTCACTTTACAAAAACAAAATATGCTAACTAAAACAGTTAGTAAATTTTATGTTGGTATAATTGCATACTGGACAAAATACAGATCAGTGCTAACTGTCTTGTTTACTTTATTTTATTTATTGTACAAGGTTGTACTATAAGCTGCACATAGCCCATAATTGTTATAAATAAAACAGTAAACATAACAAGCTAGGTTCTTCCATACTTTCAACAGAGAGTGTTTTCTCTCGATACAATCTAATTCTACAAACATAAAATTGCATCTTGAAACCAACTATCTTCAATTTGCATTATGAAAATATTGTTACATATTTTATTCTGATCAAAAGAATAATGTTTTCAATTTTTCATGAAACAATCTCAGAGCAGCTTTAGGACTTTCACCAACAATTCCAAGTGAGAATTGAGTCCAAGGAACATATTAAGTTACAAAAATCAACAACTGTATACCATGTAAAGTGAAATTAGAATCTTACCTAGACAGATCCTTCTTCTTTCTAAAGGTAGTCCGCAACATAGTAGCTAATGTGTTTTGGACAAAATCTTGGACCTCAGCATGTATTGTTTCCCATAAAGCATCAGCAACAAGTGTATCACACCGCTGCATCATAGATCCAACACTCTTTATGTAGCTCACAAGTTCAACCAGAGCCTTCCTTTCCTCTGCATTGTAATTATATCGTACTACCTACAAGAAAATACAGTATTATGGTAACATGTATTTTAACAAGAACAATTCAAGATACCTTTTGACTATAACTGCATACTGTCAACTTTGACTTAAATCAAAGCTGAGTACAATTAAGCAAATTCACGTTTGTGCATGATTAACACAAATAATTAGTTAATTCAATAAGTGACTAAGTGATACAATATTTGACTTCAAGTTCAACATGCTTGAAGTAATAAGGACTCAGAGAGTATAAACATTAGTACATTACTAAAAAATTAATGGAGAAACAAATTTTATTGCAAAAAATTTAACGAGGATAAAGCTACAAGTGGTATCAACACCACTGCAAATACAAATTGCAATGTAGAATTGCTCTTCGGCATAAATAGTTAATTATTTTATACAAATAAAAAATGACCTCAATATTGGCAGTACCATGGTGCCACAACCAGATTGGAGCAGACATCATAACCAATGAGAACAAGAAGAATGAAAAGAACTGCACAAGAAAATAGAAGGTAGAAATATTTGAAGATTTGAGCATTCCTTACCTTTTCATAGTCAGAGAATGATGGGGATGCATCCTTGCATGGTCGAGAAAATTTCCAAGCACATTGTTCCCATATGCGGGCAGTCCATCTGCTTAATAGCTGAAAACCTTCGACAATCATATCATACATGTTACCCTTGACTTCTTTGCTCCATTCAACATCAGAACCATCAGTAGACTTCAACAATAACAGCTGTAAGAACAGAAATAATGAACAAACTAGCAGGCATTAAATGCTATGCAACAGTCAACAGAAACAAAACAAGGAGGGCTTTTCATGCGCAACCCTGGCAGAGCAGAGGGCAGCACCTGATTCATTGCAGAAGCAAAACGAATTGTGAAATCATCATGCTCAGCGCGGATGACTCCAATATGATTGATGATCAGATAATGTCTTTGATATGTGTATCAAGTCAAGGTCAAATTCTAAAGACAGAAGGAAGATGATTTATAAGTTTATAAAAATTGAACACTTCATAAGTAAAAAGGTTTCCTCAATAACTTCTTTTTTATAGAAATTCTGTTAGTAATTTTAACTAAAATTAATCAAAATGCATCATGGTTGCAATAACATAGATTATGTAAACCTTTGATGTTTGACATATAACCCTACAAAGAACACAAATTTGCAGGAAGAAAATAAATGACACCACCAAATTTCTTGAGGAAATGAAATATTGGTTCAAAAATAATAAATCAGCACCAAATTATCAGTAAAAACATAAAAACAATCTGGAGGATATTCTTGTGCCTCGCGAGGTGGAAGCTCATGAGGTGCTGGAAGGGTGAGAAGGCGAGTTTGGGAAGAAAACTTCGGAAAGTATGTTGATAATTCTTTCAATATTGAAGCAGGAGACAAATGCAGATCTGGAAATGCAGGAATGACTGCTTCATTCTGTAAAAAAAGGAAAAAGGATTAAAAGATATGCAGATTTGAACTTATGGACAATACAGAAAGAATTCAGTGCATGAAATGTAAAATTTTTCAGGTAACCTAGACATTAAATCATTTATTTTCATAAACCAGTGGATATAATGTTATCAATAAGCATATATACAACAATACCTTAAATATATTGATCAGTCTGTTGATCTTCACCCTCTTGTACAGAGACTCACTATCTTTCTCCGATGATGTCACTAGGACAACAAGAACAGGCAAAACACGCAAAAGAACATGGCGCTCTGGAAAGAGAAGGGCAAAGTCCAATTCCAAAGACTCTACAACAAAGACTATAAGAACTTGAAGAATGTCTTCTACACTGTTTCAGGTCAAGGAATTTAATAAGAAATTAAAAGGAGGGTATTAAAAATAGTGTTACTGTCAGGGTGATATAAATTAATAGGAGTTCTCTGCACTTCTTGGTGATAGTATTCAAGAACAAATGTAGCCCTAAATTTCAGACTAAAAACTCCTCTCATCAACTAGATTTCTTCTAATTTGCTTTTAAACTGTGGGCTTGGATAACTAATTAAAAGAAAGATTTAAGGTAGCCAAGCCATCAATTATTCTGAGATTTTCTCTTTATTCCCCTGCTCAAGTGTTGAATAAATCCGCTTGTTTCTTGATTTGCAACAGAAACTAGCACTCAATTTTTCTTTTTAATAGACCACCTTATCTGTCAATTGAATCAGTTACCATATCCATCCTAAAGACCTAAACACAAATAACTTTTTCCAAAAAAGGAATCTAAACAAAAATAACCAAACATTAACAAGTTAAACCTAAAGAGTAGACATAGCAGTTTTGGCAAGATTGTCATATGGAACAAAAATGATAAGTAGACAGGATACTTGTTCACGCGGAACATCTCAACATGCAAATTCAACAAAATAGCCCATCTTGTGCTCAAAAAAATCTGCACATGAAGTTTAAAAGAAAAAGGTCAATCATGATCCATCTTTGGTTCAGCATTTCAAAAAATAAAACATAAACAAGGAGAATTATGGAAAAGACTTTTCATAATCATTCAATAAATAATAAATTTACAGCATTCTATATGTCATAAACTTGGAAATTTCACCAATTATTCACCTGTAAATCGTCTAATTCCTCCCTCATTGAATCAGTGTCTTGCCACTGACCACTGACTTGTGTGAAAGTCCTGACAAATTGGATGAAAAAAACCAAGATGACTGGCTGTGAAACTTCATTAAGTAATTTTTCAAATATGGAAATCATAAATCAGGTGAGAAGGTGAGAAAACTATTAGGCATAACATATACTTTGGGCAAGTTTGTATTTTTACTTAATCTGAAGTTTAGCAATATTCTAAGCCATTTTTATAATTTTCCAAATTAGAAGTAACAGATAAACCTGTATTTCTTAAACTAGATAAATATGAATATCATATTTTCAACATGATCTCTTAGAATTTATATTTGTATTAACACCTAAATGACTAGATAATTTCAAGTTTCGACACTCAAAAGCTAAATGATGTGACATAAATCTGAACTTTTTTAATTCTTCTTTTATGGAAAAGGAAATTTTAAAGAGAAAAAGAAAGGGAAAAATTCGAAAAGGACAATAAGAAATTTGAACTGTCCCATAAATCCATTGAAAGCACCAAAAAAAAAAAAAAAAAAAAAATCGAAAACCTCTGCAAATCTGTTAGGGATGTTTACACAAAGATACAATGGCTTTGTCAAACTAAGTTTTGCATTGAAAATCAACAATCGTATCAAATACATAAAAAATGACCATAAGTCTCACAAAACAAAATCATAATTGAGTGTGTACAGCAACAGCCACTATTTCAAAAGACTGAAAACAGAGAACAATGGAACAGTCAAATACAACACATAGAATGAGTTAGTGACAATGTGAAAAACCTTTTTCCAAAAAATGAAAATAGAGAATTGGAATAATCAAATAAGTTTTGTTTGATAGAGCTCCATCAAACTCTATTACTAAACATTTTAAGCTTCTTTGACTTTTCAATTTCTTCAACAAGAAATGGTGAAAGAAAAGTAAAAAACAACAAATTGTTGAATCCAGTGATTTGTGACAGCGATACAAAATCACATTAATTAATTTATGTATCGTAAGATTCAAAGTTATCTCACATGATATGAGTTGTTGGCTAGCCAAACCATATCAAATCATGTGACACATTGCAAATTGTAAGATTCTATCATAATAACTATTAAAAGGTTGTCTTCTCCTTGCACACCTTTTGAGGGAAAAAACCTCAAAAAGAAGAACTTTCCGCATTTGTTTTGGGCTTTTGGTGTTTTTATTAATTAACCCATATAATTTTTCACATCAAAGTTACTCCTTCAAGTACTAGAAATATATTGAGGATTGCAATACATTTCTCTGTTCTGGTCCTGGCCTTATATTATCTTAGAGATTACAGATTAGGCTAAAGGACAGAAACAAAAGGCTTCTTATTTCCATTTTCTCTAACCAAAAATAGAGTTAACGTATTTCCTAAAACAAAAGAGGGAGAAAAACTACAAAAAGTTAAAATAAATTGAATGAAACAAAACATACTGTAACATCAGTGCAGAGTACAGAATCATAGTACTTTTATAAAAAAAAAATGAAACAAAGGTAAGTACAGGTAAGTTGGACCTCCCTTATGCAGGGATGGCTATAAGATATAACTAACAGAAACAAACTGAACCTGAAAGAAAAGTTCAAGATCCCCAACCTGAAAATAAAGTCACATAGGCATAAATTAAATATATACCTTTTATACCATGAGAAGTCATTAGGTATGCTTGCCTTAGCATTTTTAAGATGGTCTAGTTGCACCAAAACATCAAGCAACTTCAACATAGACCTGAAGTCAACAACAAAGCTATTAAAAAAAAAGGCAAAACAAAAACAACAACAAAACCAAACAGGAATTATAACACACCACAAATGAGATATTGTAGGGCCATTAATGCGCCGCTCAGGCCTAGAAAAACGTTGCATGTCAGCAGCTAACTGCATAAAATGACATTTACAGATTTACTTAATGTGCTAAGACTAGATCAGGCGAAGTTTCAGAAAAAATAAAATAGTAACATATAATTTGTAAAAGACATCCTGTACTTTTGAGGAAGCTGATGTTTGCCATCGCTGAATTTCACGCAACCGACTCATTTCCAAATCCAGAACTTGGTAAGTTTCCAAATATAAGTCAGCTTGACTTTGCTTCATAGAGTCTGGAAGCTGTCCAAAATGCACAAATTACATAAAACAATATAGGCATGTGGAAACATTAAAATGGATCTTCAGTATGGTCAATTTATATTGCCAGTTATCAGCAAAGCAAAAGAATATGGCCGCATACAAGATATGATGTGGCATTAAGCAAAACTATCAGTTAAGTGAAGCCTCATCCACTTGACTTAAATCATTATACCCCAAAAAGCTAGGTTTGAAGTTGGAACTTTGGGCATGGACCATCCAATCAAAACATTAAAAAATAAAAAAAATATTGTTTATAATATTAAGAACTTTCCCTTTTGAGAAACCGATGTATAGATACTTCATAAAAAAACTAGTCAACGAGCATAGTAAGTCAGGGTTAGTGCCACTAAACTTCAAAGATAATGTACATCAAGTACAAAGATTAACCCTTTTAATTCTGACAAAAATTCTTCATTTATAAAAAGGCAATGTTCAATAAACCCACCAACTGACTTTGATGACCTGTAATTTCAGAGAGAATTTACCTGAGGAAGTGCTTTGACACAACTGCGATATGTGTAAAGCACTGATGCCATCTCCTTGCCCTCTTGGGTAAGGGCATTCTGCATTTTGTATAAGCAAAAAGCAATTAAAATTTATAATCAGAATAAATAAATAAATGACAACTAAAGGCAGATTAAGCAACAAAAATAGCTCAACAGCTGCATACCAGCTGATTGAGAGCTTTTGTGTCCTCTGATAGAGATAGTCGGTATGCAGAAACATCACTATACTCTACAAAACAGATGGCAGTAAATGGTAATTACAGTTAAGTGTTAGCATCTTTGAAGCAAAGCCAAAAGTACGCAAGATTCAAGTACAATCACAGCATAAACGCACAACATATCCAAATAAAAAAATTGGAAGAAGAAACAGAAGCACCTATTGGACTTTCTGTTGCACCTCTCTCAGTTGACACCCACACTCCGGGCCCTTGCACCTCTGGTTGCTCATCCTACATAATTTAGAAACCAAAAACAAGCAATGCAGATATGAAAATAACTCGCATATATATGCAAACAAAACCCTCAAGTTCCTGCAATGCGTTATTGAAACCTCAACATCAAATTACACATGCTATGTATCTAGTATCAGATCAGTAGTTTGTTCGGTCCATTATTTCACCACTAAACGTTTCGAATAAAAAGAAGAAATAAGCTCGCTGACTACAATAAACTCATTCAACTCCAAAACCAAAACGAAAGTTTCTGTAATTAGAATTAGCACAGATTAAGCGAATAACGGACCGAATTATACAAAACAACAGCAAAATTTAAGAAGTAAATAAAAAAGATCCGCAAGCGCATTTGAATTTTGGTAACAAAAGAACAAAGAGAAATGTAGCAGAAAGAGGATTTAAATGGAGAATGAAATTGCGGTGCGAGTTGTTCGTGAAGCAAGTACCTCCAGCGAGAATGTGGATAGAGCTGCAATGGCTTCTTCGACGGGTACAGCCATCACAAATTGTTGAGCAATCTATAAGAGAAACCAAAGCGCGAACAATAGAAATGCAGAGGGAAGATGAACTACAATTCCTTCGTTTCTCTCTCCTCCTCCACTCGGTAGGTACATAACATCACAGAGTCTTCAATTGCAAGGCTGAGCAGGTATTTTTTACGTGTGGACTATAATGCCCTCCTTCTACGCTGTATTTTTCGAGCTATATAAATATATCAAATATTCAACAGCATTTCAACAGAAAGTACTCTCACCAATTTTTTTAAAGATGATTTCATAATTAATTCATTAAAATAATTTAAATTATATATTGTAAATCAATAATATAATTTAAAAATATTTATATAAATGGTTAAATTAGTGATTTATACACTACATAAATAAATATATTATTTATATCGGTAATGTAATTTATTGACGTGATTTTTTTAACAAATTAAAATATTTAATAATTAATGTATTTAAAAAAAATTTATTTCTGACAATTTAGATAAAAAATTATTATTTTTATTTAATATAAAAAGGTTTAAAAAGAGTGTAAATTATGAAACAAAAATAAATCAAGTAATACAACCTGACCAGCATAAAATCCAAACTTGGTTAGTATAATTTGTACTCCATTAATGGTTTAATCGCTTTAAAATAATGTTCGACAAAATTTATTTTATTAAAAATAATAAACCATATTTAATATTGTCATCAGTTATTAAAGTGAAATTTTAATTTTAAAAAATAAAAACATCTTAAAAAACTGTACTTATAATTTTTCGTATAATGATTCTCTGAATTTCATTTTAATCCATAGTTTGTTTTGTTTTTTTTCTGAGTTGCTAGTGGGTCATTGGCTTGGTGGATTTTGGGACTATCCTTTAATCCAATAATTATATCCATTGACTTCAAAGTGCTAAAATAATTCCAAGAACTTCCTCATTTGCTTTGAACTTAAGCAAAAGAGAATTACCTGGATAGCAAACATTAAGTAGCATTTACTCAGCCATTGTAGTATATATGTGTGTGTGTGAAAAATAATCCTAGAGATATAAATAATTTATTAAAGCAAAACCTAGCAAGATTAAAGTTTGAGGACAGTAATTAGTTGACAAAATTTTGTTAAACGACTTTATTTTGCAAGAGCTCATTGTTTCTTAGAAGAATTAAATTTATTAGCAAAACTTTAGAAATTATTGACAACATTTAAATTAATAATTAGAGAGAATGACTAAAATATACAATTCATACTTTTTTTCAAAAAAAGAATCGCCATAAAATTGACATAAAACTAATTTTTTTTCAGTCAGAAAAATTATAATTTAGTTCCCTGATAGCCCACGGTCTATACACATATAATTTTATTTTTTATTTTTTTTTGTTTTTACACATATAATTAATTTTGATATTATTCGTTTGAGTGATTAAATTGATTTAACACTATTTTTAAAGAATATTGACACACATGTATTTAATGAATAAAGTCTAATGAAAGTATAGTTGATTTTTTTAGTGTTTTTTCTTAAATTTTTTCGTTGAAAGATTTTTTTTTCCCAAATTTAACAAGACTGGATAAATTATCATTTATTTGTAAGGCTATTTGAAAAAACATCAACTTCTATCTATTATTTTATATTAAAAATTATTATGATATTATTAAATCATGTTTAGTACAACAAATTAAATTATTATATATAATATGATAATGGATATTTTTTATTTATTTTACGTGAAAGTTTTAATTTTTGATCTTGTTGGCGCCAACTGTTTATCATAAACACCGAATGCTTAAATGTTCGCATCCAAACATAAATTGGCATTTAATATATTTATTATTACAATTGTTAGAAAATAAAAAAATAGTAGTAATATATATTTTTTATTGATTTGTAATATTTTTAATTATAAAACAAATTTGTGGTGAGCATTATTAAACAAAGAACGAATCTAAACTTTCATTGATTGAACTAAAACAAAATAAATTATTATTATTATTAAAATGTACATATAAGGAATATATTATTATTATTTTATTATTATTAGAAATTATGTCTTACGTTGGGTTACTGCTTACAATCAATAACCCAAAACATAAAGTCCCAGCTAGTTTATTATGGGAACATTATCGGTCAAAAGCAAAAACGAGGAGCTAATTAAACACAAGAGACTGTGGTCTTCATTGGGTTTGGTCTATAAGAAAAATCACGAAGGTGAATCAAATGCTTAAATTTTTAAGCTCTCGCAACACAACTTCAACCATTGCACGCTTTAGAGGCTTCTCAAGACAGTGGTTCAATCCAGCAGCTAGAAATTCCTGTGTTTCTTTGCCATCAGCCCTGCTAGTGATTCCCACAATCATGCTCTTCACACCCATAGCACGTAGCTGTTTTGTTGCCTATTGCAAGGAAAATCAATATTTAATTTGTAATTAACAAGTAATCATGTTTTTAAATAAGGAATCATGCTAAATACCGTACTTCACTAACTGATTTACATAAACTAATTAATGAATATATATATATATTTAGTACCTCAACACCATCCATGATTGGCATTTCTTTGTCCATGAATATTATGTCAAACTTAGCCCCAGAACGACACAAATTCACTGCTTCCTTTCCATCCTTAACTGTTTTTGTCTCAATTTTAAACAAGCTCTCGAGCAAGGTCTTGTGGATTTTACCAGTGACAGCATCATCATCCACAATCAGTGCTGAAATTTTTGAGCTCGATGAGTTGGATGAACCAGCTCCTGTGTTCAATTGGTTCATGGATTCCATTTGATTCCTAGTCCAAGCTATTTAGTGTAAAGAAATTATACCCACGTTAAATAATATCGAAAAACTTAGGAGGTGACATGCATACATATGAGATAGAAATCTATTTAACTACAGAATAAATTAAGATGTTATATATTTTCCGTGTACTAATATATAAGTGCACCCTGCACCCTGCACCCTGCATTGGCATACTATATTTACGAGAATTAATTAATCAACGATCTAAAGTATTAGCATAAAGTTCAAATAGAAGCTATACCAAGGCAAAGAAAACACCACAACACCCAAATTTAATACCGATCACTACGAAAATGCTTTACATTATAACCACAATAGCACAAAAAGATTATGATTGTGGTATACAAAGAAGATATGTCTGAATCACTCACTTTAACTTCGGAACTTCTTAAGAATTTCTTCTAATTAGTCAAATGTACAGCATACGGTTCTACCCCGAAGCTGTATAAATACTCAATAAATTAATGCTCGTAAGACCAGGATTGGCTAGATATGCATCTATTTTTCATCGTAGAAAAATGCTAAAATGAAAGTGAAAAGATAGAATGATATGAAATTTTGATATGTGTGCTTCATTTTTCTTTTTCTTCTTTTGAAAAATTTTAGATATGAAAACTTCAGAAAAATTATTTTTTTTCCAGTTCGGTCAATTCTATGTCATTACTTTTACCATCCAAGTGGATACGCAATAATTATTATTTTTTGTATATTAGATGTGTAATAATTTTTTCGTATTAGTATTAATCCAAATCCAGTTTATGGATTGACCATGTGCTTCTATGGTATGATGCTATATCGAGCATAAAAATGCTCCACGTTGTCATTGATTATCACTTAAAAAGGGTACAAATCTTGATTTGAAAAGTAAATTGGATGCACGCATATTTGATTGACAATCAAGGTAGTTGAAGTGCATGCACAATCCTACTTTTCTTTATCCATTAAATTAGCCCCTTGTTTTTTAATTCGTGGTAAAATAAAAATAGATTTCACTTTAACTCTTTTTATGTAAATTTATGGATTTGACATTTAATTTTCCAGTTTATTTTAAGAGAATAAATAAAGAGAAATAAGTAATTTAAAAAAAAAACTACAATTTTGAAGAATTTTAAAAGGTACGTAGTGGTTAAATGGAGTAAAGCATTTTACAACCATTTTTTAATTCTCTATCATCTTTAAATAACAAAAGAATCCCAAAACATAACTCACATTAAAATTTAAACGTCAATCTATTAAAAATCATAAATGATTTGATATACTAAAAATTTAATTATGTTTAACTTTCTTTAGTTCTTTTCATCATACTTGTAGCGCTTTAATATTTTTAGTTTAATTAAATTTCTTTATTTTTAAAAGTGTCTTTAATAATACAAATTTATTGTTTATTTATGACCTTATTTTTTTATTAAAAAAGTAGTAAAAATTATTTGATAAAAAATTAGAATAGCTTATAAAAAAAATACTCTACAAGTAGCATTTAGCTTATTAAAAAACAACTTCAAGTCTTTTTATTTTTATTCTTAATTTTTTCAATAATTTACCTCTATATAAAATATTTTTAAATACTTTTTATTATTTAATATATTTCAACTTGTTTGTACAACTAATTTTATTAAATAATTCTAATTTAATTAACTAAACTCGATTTCTCGATCATGGATTTGACCCCAACAAACTAAAGGTTCATTTTTTTTGGGGGGGGGTTTGGGTTGGGGGATATATTTGACCCTTCTTATAGAAGGTATGATAAAGGAGTTACATGTTGTCTGAAAGGTACCAGAGATGAAAATGTTGCGAGCAATGTATCGGATGAAAATGTTATAACTCACTTTTTGTTTTTCAACGCCAATTTTCTATTTGATTTTCTAGTTAATGTTATCATTTAATTTCAGATCAGCTTGAAACACGTTTCAATCTTATCAGCAAGCCTAAAGAATGCAAAGCAGCGTTTATAAAAGGGGATTATTTAATTTATCAAGAATTCGTTTCTAGAAAACACAACTCTAAAGGCTATGAAAGTCACACACTTGATACAAATTGATAACAATCCCGGTTGCAATTACAAAGAAGACATGCATTATTAGAGTTGTGATCATGTGTTGTTAGCATCCAATGCTAGGACGGTGCTGAGGTTCATTGGTTTCATATATCTCTTAGAACCTGACATAATTTGCTCCACAATAAGTCTGCTTGCCATTTCGGATGGATGGAATGGATCCCAAAATGCATACAAGTTTCTGTTGGGGCACAAGTTAGAGAGTGGTGTGCATAATCCAATCCCATTGTAGGGTCCTTGCCCACAACAAGCAATTTTTGATGTAGTAAATCCTGCCCAACAACAACATATATTAATACATAAACGTGTTACTTAATTGGTGCTTTAAATTGTTTCTTAGTGAATGCAATTTAGAGAAACAAGTTGACATATAAAGATATAAAAGTCATGGCTAGTACCATATGCTGATGGGTTACTAACGAAATCATTATGCATCAGCGCTGTATTAGCAGCAATAAAAACGTCTTTGCCAATTTTTTTGTTGAGTCCTTGTACCATGTGTAGTAGTTGAGGGTTATACAGTTCTGCAGCACGTTGAAGTTCAGCAGAACATCCCCCATTTGTTCCGCGCATGGCCAATTCTGCTGGAACACAACCCATTGGTCCAGTTCCTGTCACAAGTACTCTGCGAGCTCCTAGATCATATAATCTCTGCAATAATTTGTTACACAATAAACAGGACCGCATGAATTTCATTTGGCTAGATAAGTTAATGTTGTTATTATTAATGATTTTTCTAATCTGAGCAATATTGCATAGAATAAAAAGTTATATATAGTTCACAATCATGAGTTTGTATTTCAAATGTTACACAAGTTAAAAAAATCGTATTACTATAATTTTGGGTATGAGAAGTTAATTATTATTAAACTGTGGTTGATGAGAATGATTTGATTACCTGTAAGAGTTTACGGTACTCTACAATGAGAAATTTAACATAATCCTGTAGCGAATACTGGCGAGACCTTGCAGAATAAGGCACCAAGTAGTAATTGTTTACGAAATCGTTACCACCAACAGTAATGAGGACCAATGCTCGATTGACAAGTGTCTTAGTACGAGATACTCCAATTTGAGATGCAATTCGTTGCTGGTATTCTTCAAAGTAGTCTAACTGTCTATACATTCTGATTATATTCAGCTGCAAGATTGAGTCATTAGCGCCGTATATATGTTAGCATTTTAATTTTAAGTAAATAAAGTTGCTTAATTTTTTGTGTTGTCGCTCTCTTTTCATGCATGAAAATTAAACTCCTCGATGGGTATGTGTAGATATATATGTGCACTGCTAACTTGCAGAGTATATATTTTGTTTTATAGTAGCTAGGGACTTACAAACTGTGCTCCAGTGTCGTTAAGAATGCCGATTCCAGCGGAAGCAAAATTTGCACCATTTAGAAGCTTGTCACCTCTTAGTTGTGGACTCAAGTATGGCAACACAGACTCAGCACCTAGTCGTTGACCTGAGATAATCAATGCAACTGGTTAACTATACATGCACACACATATTAGACTAATCATAACTTTTAAAATCCAATTAATTTAAGAAAAGAATTGCCTAAATTTTATAATAAATATAAGTGTGATTTATAAATATTTCAGTTGTATTAATATTTAATTAGTATTTCTCATTTTTTATTTATCTATTCTCATCACATTGTATCATATATCACATCTATCATTCGATCTCTTGTTTTTCTAAAATATATTCTTAACTAACAGAAGACATCTTAACATCGTACGAGTATCGAAGTATATGTCTCATCATTTCTCAAATAATAATTAGTTTGATGTGAACTAATATTATCCCAAAAATTGAAAATTAATTCTCACGTAAAGACAGTTTTATATTGTAAGTCAAAGTTAGCGAAGGTGAGAAAGAGTGAAAATGCATGCATGGTTTTGGATACGTGGTTGAGACATGGAAGTAAAACTTGGAATACGTAACTAATAAGATCAGGAATGTTGAGGCCATTGGAAAAACGACCGGTTGGTCTGCGAGTTGGATAGTCAATGCCATAAGGAGGGGAATCAGCTCGTGCAGTAGTGGTTAAGTAATTGTTGTTACCACTATCAACAAGTGAATCTCCAAATACAAAGAAAGCCCTGGATTTGGCCTCTGCTCCTGGGACAATGACCCCAGCTACCAAAACCATACCAAAAGTTATCATCACGGGAACAAAAGCTGAGGGAAGTGCCATTGATGAGTTGAAAACAACCTTTCGATGTGTGTGTGGATATAGCATGAATTCAAGACTTTTTATAGCGGGTTTTTGCTATATATCTTTTTCCAAATACAAACAAAATAAAATTAAAAGGAGGATTTTAGGCTATTTTAGGTGTGTTGGCTTGCACGTCAACTTTTAGGTGGTTTTAATTGAATTTGAATAATTGAATGATTCAAGTTTTAGTTCTAAAGGTGCATCATGTGAAGAGGGTAAAAGATATGAATAGATGGAGATGCAGTTAGAAATAATTTCCGCCGCCCAAGCACCTTTGAAGAATTAGAAAGAGATGAAAAAAGCAAAAAGTGAAAACAGGTATGTTTCCTGCGCTTGATGCATGCTTTTAATACAACCAATTAATATAATATAGGTGATGAATTATTCTAGCTAGTCACGAGTTGAATACTAGTGTTTCGAGCAAAGACTCTTGTTCAAAACGCCTTAGACCTTATTGCCAGCTTCCCAGGCCTCAATCAGAATTCTCTGTCGTTAATTATTTCTCCCTCTTAAAGGCAAATTTTACTAACGTGAAGTTCATGGCAACAAGAATTTAGAATTAAGATACAACATGATATCAAACTTAATCGCTACGTCCTGTTTAGATATTTAATTAATGTTATGAAATTACCAAAATAAGCTGATAATAGAAATCAAGAGCTTAAACAAAATGGTTTTCAAGTCGTATAATTTTATTTTATATTTTCTCTTGTAATTACTGATACTGAAAATGAGCGTTAGGATGTGTTTTAATATATAGTTTAATTAAGTATGTATTCAATAAATATTTATTATATAAACATTTATAATATAGATTTGATTATAAAATTTATTAGAATGTATTAAAAATAATTATAAAATTATTTAAATATATTTTTAGAAAATTATAAACTATTTTTAAATTTTGGTATAAGTTTTTTAAAATGCTCTTAAATAACAAATGAATGTTGTGTTATATGTTTCGGAAGTGGAATATGATTATTTTTTTCGGTGGCGCGACCTCGTTTCGTCGGACGGATATTAACCAAGTGACCTTTTTTCGTTTTTCTTTTTAATAAAAGTTAAGGTTTAGCTCTTAAAATTAAAGTTAAGCAAATTAAAAGAAAAAACATATATAAAAACCTTTTATATTAAAATATGGAATTATAATTAATATTTTATTTTTTAATAAATTATTATTATTACTTCTTAAACTTAATGTGAAGAACTAATAATTATAAAACCGTTTTTTATGGACAAAATTTGTTTCATCATGATCTGCAATAAATATAAATTCCATTACGACTTGGTGGGCTTGACTGAAAGAATAAAATAGTTGAACTGTTGATCGATCCATTAGTGTGACTGTATGTTGCAGTTGGGGGAAAGAAAAACTCTATCTGGGCCCAACTTAATATATTTTTCTTTCCACTTTATTAATAGTGCACGAAAATTCATGCACTGTACCAAAGGTAGATCAAATTTAAAATTTAACCTAAAGTTAGAAAAAAAATTTAAAAAATTATACCTTTCAATTAGCACATGAATGTATGTACCACAGTTGCCTTTTTTTATCACTTGCGTCTTTTTATTATAACTGTCGCGGATTTCAATGTTGGTTTGCTATTTCCTTGAAAATTTGATTATCTCATTGGAAATTGGGTTATTTCACCTTTGATATTTTTTTCCCCTTCTCAATAAAAACTAGGTATCTCATCGGAGGATAAAAGAAAAGGTGAGTAAAATCTCAATTCAGAACTTCTTTTTAAATAATTATTGAAATTAATTAAAGAATTTCTCCAAATATGAATTAATAAAAGTGTAGTCAAAAATTATTTAAAATTAAAATTACTCATTGATTATAATAAAGAAACAAAAGAATGTAACTAAGTTAAAAATTAAAATATAAATTTCAACTAAGGTAATACGTTCAATAATGAAGTCATTTATATGCATTCTTGACGTATTAGATGATAAAATTATCGCTCAATAACTTAAGACAATCGTGTGAAAATACTTAAATAAAAAGAGAAAAAGAAAAGAAGAAACTATAGAAGATAAAAATTCACTGAATTATTATGCAGTCCTTCTTCGTACTGCTGGAGAGATTGAAAATGAAGACGGTACTTATCGTCATCCATGGACTACAACATTATAATATACTACTATTTAGTACCCACTACAACTTGGAGATTATTGAGGACACCAAATTAATTTTCAAGACATATCAACGTATATCACAAATTAACGAGTAAACTTTTTCGTAAGACACAGAGGTGGGCTAGTTCTTAGAATCCAAGGCCAAAATGGTGCTGAGATTCATTGGATACATATACTCTGTGGTGCCTGAGAGGATCTGTCGAGTGATAATCTTATTGGCTCTTTCTGATGGATGAAAAGCATCCCAAAATGC
Source organism: Abrus precatorius (assembly GCF_003935025.1). NCBI lineage: Eukaryota > Viridiplantae > Streptophyta > Magnoliopsida > Fabales > Fabaceae > Abrus > Abrus precatorius. Next base: position 7,067,965 of record NW_020874373.1, on the reverse strand, counting down.
ATAAGCATCGCGATTTGGGCACAAGTTGGAGGCCACAGTGCACAGTCCTAGCCCATTATAGGGTCCTTGACCGCAGCATGCTACTTTTGATGTAATAAATCCTGCATGTTTAACACCCCGAGCTTTACTATACCATAGAGCATTAATTGCTTTGTTTGATTTATATTTACATGCAATCCGCTTTTAATGAACTCTTATCTATCATAAGTTATATCTATAACTATATATCTATCATTTAGTTCTAATCACATGATAGTTTTAATGGTTAAGATCCCATTCCCATTCATGTTAGTCTTTCCCTCTTACTATAATTTTAGTTTGAAATTTTAATGCCGAAATAAAAGCCAAAAACTTGCCTTTTCTAGAACACCCCAAAAAAGATAATTATCATTTGAGAGTTGAGACCCTCACACCCCAAATACTCACAAAATTGTACATTATAGGAAGAAAGGAAAATGATTTCTTAAACCCCACCCCTACATGCTATGAAGTGTATGTCTTCCACACAACTTTATCCCTTTAAAGGAGTAACCTTGTGTACTTCTATGGTTGGTATACCCACTCTACAGCTCAATAATAAATGCAAAGTGTGTATAATTTTGTGCAAGGCCAATCCATGTGCGTACGTATATTATATACTGTGGTAATGTAATTAGTACATTTATTAATATTTACCATATGCTTGAGGATTATTGACGAAGTCACTATGCATCTGTTGTGTGTTGACTCCAACGAAGACATTGGAACCAATTTCGCTGTTGAGTTGTTTGATAATCTGAACAAGTTGAGGGTTGAACAATGACGCAGCACGCTGTAGGTCTGGTGAACATTCCCCATTTCTGCTTCGTTGAGCCAATTCCGCTGGAACACAACCCAACGGACCAGTTCCCGTCACCAGCACCCTACGTGCCCCAATATCGTATAGCCTCTGAAATTCCATTTCGCATTCAAATGTTATATACTATATAATAAAGAAATGCAACAGTTTTATTTAGTAGCTTAGCTAGCATGCATAGACATTACTAGGTTTACCTATACTAATATGTTATACATTTTTTTATAACATATGGTATGAGACTTTAAATTTACAAAACTCATATTAATGGGTTAATTTTTGTTAAATAAATATTATAATTACAGCATAAACCTAATGTTTTCATATGACATGTGCTTCAAGTAATGGACATGCATGAGTTAGGAAACAAAGATAAGGATAGAATCAATAAGACTAATTACCCTCAGAATCTTCTTATACTCAGAGATCAAGTACTTGACATAATCTGGTAAATTGTATTGGCGGGATCTTGCAGAGAAAGGCACCAGGTAGTAGTTATTGACAAAATCGTTGCCTCCAAGAGTGATGAGGACTAATGCTCCATTCACCAATTGCCGAGTTCGCCCAGCTCCAATAAGAGCAGTTACTCTCCGCTGGTATTCTTGGAAGTATTCCAGTTGTCTAGATATCCTGATTATGTTTACCTTCATTTGCAACAACATATATACATAATCAATATTTATTTTATATCCAACCAAATGACAATGACTGCTATATAGCCTATTATAAAATTAGTTATATCGTCTTACTAAAAATAACTGTCACTATTTCGTAGAAAATTATGTATCTGGTGATGAACAAAAGTTTTGTCACCGAAACTAATAATCAGATAATTAATTTTCATATCATCAGTGAGTACATATCTCTTGTGTATTATCTACGATTTTTAAAATTCAACTATTTCTTCTTCTTTTTTTAAGTACGAACTAAAAGAAAAAGATATTCAAAATAAAAGGGATAATGTTCATATACATATATATATATATATATATATATGACAAACTTAGCAAACAGCTCTCCATTTTTTGACTTACGAATTGAATTCCAGTGTCATTGAGAATTCCAATACCAGCAGAAGCAAAGTTGGCACCAACGAGCAACCTTTGCCCATTGAGCTCGGGGCTTAAATAAGGCAATGTGGATTCTGCCCCAAGTGCTTGACCTAAACGAAGCCAAATAAATATGAAAATTAACTTAATGAGTTAAGTAACTACATACATTATTATATAAGTACGTGACAAATCAAGGAGTCATAAATAGCATTAAACAATGTTAAAAAGACTAGTTAGTTAACGGAACTGATGAAATCAGGAATGTTATAGCCATTAGAGAAACGGCCAGTGGGTCTGCGAGTTGGGTAATCAATGCCATAAGGAGGAGAATCTGCACGAGCTGAAGTAGCCAAGTAGTTGTTGTTGCCATTATCCACAAGCGAATCTCCAAACACAAAGAAAGCACGCGCTGCCTCTGCCCCAGTGAAACCACTCCCTAGTGCCACCACTAGACCCATAACAATGTAAGACGCAAAAACCATAGAACTAGCCATGGATTTTGATTTTGGATGGAGAAAGATAAAAATTACTAATTAATTAGTGGGCAAAATGGAAAGTTTTAAGTACGGAGCGAGCTGCTCTGAACTAAGCAAACATTAACTTGATATGTATATGAATGAGGAATGGGTCTTTATATAATCAATAGATTATGTGATTGTTGAAATAATGAATGGCCCACATTGCAAAAGCTAGTACAGGTAGTTGCATGCATTGGAAATTAAGGGCCTAAGGTCATGTCTGACCAATGTTTCAAGTAAGGGACACGATATATCGAAGCAAAGTCATGCTCGTGCGGTGTAAATATACATAAGCCTTAAGGCTTCTTCAACTGATATAATGTGGGGAGATTTGACAGACACTCTTATGGCAGCAAGTACATGTAAATCTGAGCAGTATTACCGACCAAAAGCAAGAACTGCCAATTTCGTTCCATTCTTCTGCTGGAGGGGACATTTTACCACTTTAATTATGTTGAGAAAATTACGCCGAATTTTCTTGTAATGTCAGATTTGTGGAAGTGAAAAATAAATGTGGAATATTGCACACAAAAAATTGATAACGGAGTTCGGCCAATAATGCTTACGTCTCTGGACTGCTGCAGATATATTACTGAAAAGGGAATACACTCAGTGTTTACAAAACACTCAAAAATGATTCACAATCATTCACAACCCGTAACCCAATTGTATCAGAAGCTAAACTATTTTCTCTGTTTTTGCTCTCTGAATATTTTCAGTTGTTCTGCATTTTTTGCCTTTCATTGCTTTTTTTATATAGGCAAATGAAACGCTTAATTTCAAAACGCGTTAGGTACCGAATTTCAAAACGCGTTAGGCACCGAAATTGTACGCGTTTTTCTTTGTCATGCGCCTTTTTTCTTTGACTTTTCAACAATCTCCCACTTGATTCAATCTGTCTTCACACCTCAATCAATGCAGCAGTCTTTTCTGGTCTGTTATTCTAGCAGGCCAACTGAAGTTGAACACAACTTTAGTTTGTCAATGGTCACCACCTTTGTTAGCATGTCTGCTGGGTTCTTGCTTCCTACAATCTTTTTCAATGTCAGCACTTCATCCTCAAGCATAGATCTGATGAAGTGATAACGTATATCAATGTGCTTGGTTTTAGAGTGAAATGCTGAATTTTTTGCCAGATGTATTGCACTCTGACTGTCACTGTGCAAAACACTCCTCTCTTGGATGAATCCCAGCTCTGTTAACAAACCTTGAAGTCATATCAACTATTTACTGGCTTCTGTTACTGCTACATACTCAGCTTCTGTAGTGGATAAAACAACAATCTTCTGTATCCGCGACATTCAACTGACAGCTGTAGTACCAACAGTAAAAATGTAACCGGTGGTACTTCTTCGGTGATCAACTTCACCTCCGAAGTCTGCATCTACATAGCCTTGTACTTTTAATTCTCCTTTTTCAAAGTACAAACAATTCTTTGTTATGCCTCGTAGATACCTCAAAATCTACTTGACTGCTTCCCAATGAGCTTTTCCTGGATTTGCCATAAACCTGCTTACAACTCCTACTGCATGGCCAATGTCTGGCCTAATACATACCATTGCGTACATCAAACTTCCAATGGCTGAAGCATATGGAATCTTAGCCATGAAGTTTCTTTCTTCCTCCGTCTGAGGGGACTGATCCTTGGATAGGCGAAAGTGACTGGCCAAAGGTGTGCTAACTGGCTTGGCTTTGCCCATGTTGAATCTTTGTAAAACACGATTGATGTACTTCTCCTGAGATAACTGCAAAATTCCTCTTTGCTTATCTCTCGTGATTTGCATTCCAAGAATCTTCTTTGCTGGACCTAAGTCTTTAATGTCAAATTCTTTTGACAGCTGCATCTTTAAATCTCTAATCTCGTTCATATTTGAACCTGCTACTAACATATCATCAACATAAAGTAGCAAGATGATATAACTGGACTTATATATTTTGAAGAAACAACAGTGGTCGGCATTGCACTTCTGGAAGTCTTCCTTGTGCATGAAGCTTTCAAACTTCCTATACCACTATCTTGGGGCTTGTTTCAGGCCATACAAGCTCTTCTTTAATCTGCATACCATATTCTTTTTTCCTTCTTCTGAGAAACCTTCAGATTGATGCATGTAGATTTCCTCATCTAAGTCTCCATGAAGAAATGCAGTCTTCACGTCCAATTGCTCAAGATAGAGCTCTTTACTAGGCACAATACTTAAGACAGACCTGATAGTATTGAGCTTTACAACTGGAGCAAAGATTTCAGTGTAGTCAACTCCTTCTTTTTGCTAAAATCCTTTGACAACTAGTCGGGCTTTGTATCTTTTGGAGCCATCATGGTCCTCTTTCACCCGATACACCTATTTGTTGTGAAGTGCCTTCTTTCCCATAGGTAACTCAGCTAGTTCCCATGTCTGGTTGGAGATTAAAGACTTCATCTCGTCTTTCATAGCAAGCTCCCACTTATTGGTATCTATAGTCTGACATGCTTCTACATAATCTTCAGGCTCTCCTCCATCAGTCAACAATATGTAATCCATATATCTCCTGTTAGGCACATGAGGTCGAGAAGACCTTCTCAATACTGGAGTTGAAATAGGAGCCTCTGATGTGTCAGACTGCTGCTCACTGTTCTCTTCAGTTGATTCCTCTGACTGAGGATTCTCAACTATAGGATTTTCTGGGACATCATCCACTTCTGCATACACTGGCTCAATCTGTTCTATATTGTTGGCGCTTATGCTATGCTTGTCCTTGTACATAACTCTTTCATTGAAGATTACATCTCTGCTGCGGATCATCTTTCTGTTTTCATCATCCCATAGGCGGTAGCCAAACTCATCTTCACCATAACCGATGAAAGTGCACTTCTTTGATTTGGGATCAAGCTTACTCCTGCCTTGATCATTAATGTGCACATATGCTACACAGCCAAAAACTCTAAGATGTGAGAGTTTTACCTCTTTTCCACTCCATACCTCTTCTGGTATTTTGTGCTCCAATGGTACCGATGGACCTCGGTTGATCAAGTAAGCTGTTGTGTTGACTGCTTCTACCCAGAACTGCTTTGGTAAGCCTGACTGCACATGCAAGCTTCTGGCTCTTTCAGTCAACGTTCGATTCATACGCTCAGCTACACCATTGTGTTGAGGCGTACCTGGCACGGTCCTCTCCATTCTGATCTCGTGCTCATAGCAAAACTTCTTGAATCTGGTGTCTTCATATTCACCACCATTGTCGGTTCTGATCTTTTTAATCTTCAATCCTGTTTCATTTTCAACCATGGCTTTCCACATCTTGAAAGCCTCAAATACTTCAGACTTATATTTCAAAAAGTATACCCATACCTTTCTGGAGTGATCATCGATAAAAGTGACAAAGTATTGCTTTCCACTAATGGATGGGACAGATGTTGGATCCCAAACATCAGAGTGAACAAGCTCGAGTCTTTCCTTCTTTGGAGTTTTTCCACTTGTCTGAAAGCTAACTCGTTTTTGTTTTCCAAGTATACAGTCTTCACACATGTCAATTTCTACTGACTGAAGACCTGGTAGCTTACCGTTTGAGTGCATGATTTTCATCCCTTTCTCACTCATATGGCCTAGTCTCTGGTGCCATAGATTGAGATTTTCATTTGCTGCAACTGCAATCAGATGACATGCTCCTGCTGTCTTATAAAGAGTACCACTCTTTTTGCCACGAGCAATTACCATTGCACCCTTTGAAATCTTCCAGTTATCACCGTGGAAGATTGTTGTGTAGCCTTCACTGGCCAACTGGCTTACTGAGATTAAGTTCTTTGTCAGGTCGGGAATATGTTTGACATTTTTCAATTCCCATACAGACCCGTTCAACTTAACCTTCACTACACCTTTACCCACAATCTCACATGATTGGTCGTTACCAAGGTAAACTTTACCAAGGTTTCTGGGAACATAGTTCTTGAAGAATTCTCTCTGTGAAGTGGCATAAAAAGATGCTCCAGAGTCTAACACCTAAGACTCTTCCTTGCTCTCTAAAGAACATATCAACGCATCATCTCCTCTAGAGGTGGAAGCAACATTTGCCTCGTCTTTCGCGTCCTGATTCTTTCGTGCATTCTTGCACTGATTCTTGTAGTGCCCGGACTTTCCACAATTCCAACACTCGATTGCCTTCGATTTGTGGGAACTATGATGACTTCTGGATTTGGACCTCCTGTCCTTTGATTTACCACGTCCATTTCCTCTTATTGAATTTCTTCCTCTTGACTCTGTATGCAATACTGAAGAGGTTGATGATTCTCCTGACTCTCTTCGTCAGATTTCTTCATTGAGAATCAGATCACGAACATCATTGAATTTCAACTTAGTGTCTCCCGTCGAACTACTCACAGCTGTGACAGTAGTCTTCCAACTTTCTGGTAGAGAGGACAAAAGTGTCAATGCTCGTACCTGATCATCAAATTCAATCTCAATTGAACTCAATTGGGTTAGGACTGTATTGAGCTCATTTATGTGGTGCGCTACTGATGCGCCTTCTGTCATCCGAAGGTTGAATAACCGCTTCATCAAATAAACTTTATTTGAAGCAGACGGCTTTTCATACATGTCGGAAAGAGCCTTCATAAGATCTGCCGTGGTCTTTTCTTTTGCAATGTTGAAAGCAACATTACGGGATAACGTCAATCGGATGACTCCAAGGGCTTGTATATCGAGAAGATTCCATTCGTCCTCTTGCATGCCCTCTGGCTTTGTTCCTGTGAGAGGTTGATACAGCTTTTTTTGATACAGATAATCCTCGATCTGCATCTTCCAAAAGTCAAAGTTTGTATCATCGAACTTTTCAATTTTCACCTTTCCTTCATCTGCGGCCATCACTCCCACTCAAATCTGACTTCTCCTCAGAATCGTTTCTGACAATTTCTGTATACCACTGTGTTTAGAACACGTCTGTGAACAAATTTGTAATGCTGACAAATTTTTCACTATTCACTATTCACTATTCACGTGAACAGTACTTGCGAGTTTACTATTCATATGAACAGTACCTCACAAAAATTGCAGAATTTTGAACCAGTTCTGATACCAGTTGTTGAGAAAATTACGCCGAATTTTCTTATAATGTCAGATTTGTGGAAGTGAAAAATACATGTGGAATATTGCACACACAAAATTGATAACGGAGTTCGGCCAATAATGCTTACGTCTCCGGACTGCTGCAGATATATTACTGAAAAGGGAATACACTCAGTGTTTACAAAACACTCAAAAATGACTCACAACAATTCACAACCCGTAACCCAATTGTACCAGAAGCTAAACTATTTTCTCTGTTTTTGCTCTCTGAATATTTTCAGTTGTTCTGCATTTTTTGCCTTTCATTGCTTCCTTTATATAGGCAAATGAAACTCTTAATTTCAAAACGCGTTAGGCACCGAATTTCAAAACGCGTTAGGCACCGAAATTATACGCGTTTTTATTTGTCATGCGCCTTTTTTCTTTGACTTTTCAACAAATTAAATGTACCACTCGTTGCCATTTTGTAATTTGTACCATGTTATTGCTTCCTCTATCAAGTTTTTAAATATTTTTAGAGTTATATTTATAAATATAATTATTCACATTACCCCTTTGACAGACTCTAAATACGTACCTTTATCTACCTTTAATCATCCTCTCACATATATCACCTTATCTAATCGAAGATTGTTAACTACTATAATATGTTTGAAATTAACTCCTTAAGGAGTAATTGGACAGAAAATAAACGAAGACCTTTTCAAAATGAAAATGTAAAGGGTAAATGTGTATAACAATGTGAAAGATAACTAAAACACATTTTAATTTTAATTAATGCATGCGCTGACTAATTCACCAAGCAGAATACGTCTCACGAGAACTGTTAATTAATCCTCCTCCTTTGAAAACTCTGATTTTGGCCAATCAGCAGGTTCTTAGCCCTTTATTTTTATTTATATATTTTCTTTTTTTTTTCGCGTAAAAAATTCCAATTGGTCGAATACTTGGCGGCAGCAGCCACAACCAATTTTGCACTATGCTCTCATTAAAAGATTTGGGACATTATGGCATATGTATGAGTGTATTAGTTGTAATAAGTTTAGATAAAGTTATATGACATTTTTTTAATTCAGATAGATGTGTTTTAAAGAAATTTACGAATATATTAAATCACCATGGCATTAACATGTAACCTCTTAATTCATACTGAGGGAACTACTTATGAGAATAATATGTCATTCTGATTTTTATGATTATATTCACTCGTTAATTTGAATTTTAAAATTATCAAGATATTATTTTAATTTCTAAAATTATAAATATGTATTAATTTATTTTCAAAAATTTTAAAATTTAATAATAATTAATCTTAATATTCTAGCATAAAATTTATAAATAAATTATTAAATAAGCTAAAATATTATACAAACATATTGAATGGATAAAAAAAAAAAAGCAACAATCTCTAGTGTAAATACATTTTTAAATAAAGATAAAATAAAAAGAAAAGTCTCAAGAGAATTTTTTTAAGTAAAATAAAATATATCATTTGGATAACTAGTAAAATAGGTTATGTAGCTCATTTGAGTTAGCTCTTCACAAGTAACAAGATTTAGCATATCATGCTAAAAGTGCACAAATATAATTTAAACTTGTAATAATAGGACTTAAAATAGATAAAATAATAATAATTCTTTTCAAATTTTTGTAAGTTTAACATACACCAAATTTAATTGATTCAGATTAAAAATATATTAATTTAATTTAAATTCAAAATATAAAACTCATACCCTATATTTTATGGAGCACGCGAGTTCTGTTAGCTTCAGGTATTTGATATGGACAGTCGTAGACACTCTGATGATTCATAATGTATTATATTTAATACGTTATTAGACAAATTTGACTATGATTAATGGGAGAGAGTAATATTTTGATATTTTTTTAATAACTTTATATTTTTAAAATTCTTTGATATAATTTTAAATATTACATTTACAAGTGCTTATGATTTTAAGAACTACAATAATTGATTATAATAATTTTATTGACTACAAATTTTGTTTGATAATTAATAGATAAAAATAATTTTAAAGACTAAAATAATTAAATTTTATAATTTTAGAGACTTTTTTTTGTAATTATAAGAACTAAACTAATGTTGCTTATAATTTCATTAATTAAAATAAATAAATAGATTGATAATTACATATAATTTTACGAATTAAAATGACATATTACTCATCTAATGTTTTAAAAAAGTTTGTTAGCTTTGCTGCAAGAGAGGGAAGAAACCAAATACTTTTTATACAGACTTACAGTGACATTTACACAGTTCAGTATACATTTTTCGTTAATTTGTTTAATACAGAACCGTGTATACAAGGGTATAATCTTCCCGCTCGATTTAAATATTTTATTTAACTTATATTTAATGAGTTATAATTGTTATTTTACTAATCATTAAATATAAATTAAATAAAAAATTTAAATTTAGTATAAGAATTTTTAAATTAATATAAAAAAATATTATTTTATATATATATATATATATATATATATGCTAGAATCTTCTTAGATCGGGGTAAGTCTAAAAATTCTTACATTTAATTTAAATATTTCATTTAACTTAAATATAATGAGTTATGATTTATTATTTTACTAACTATTAAATTTAAAATAAATAAAAAGTTCAAATTGAATATAAATTTTTAAACTTACACTAGTATAAAAAATTATTACTATATATATAAAAAGCAAGAGAGAAAATGAGACAGCATTTTGCCCTAGCAGCTACCGGAAACAATGCTACAAATAGAAAATATTCATTGTGATGGCAGAAATATTGTCCTCTCCTTTTCGCGTTGCCTAACTGATCAAGGAATAGTCAACTAATAATAATGATAAAAGTTTTATAGAGGGGAGAGGGATGTTTTCTTTACACATGTAAATTGAGTAAATATATAATTCATTTTTTTTATCTATTAAGAATTTGTTTGATGAAAGCTGGTCTTCAAATCTATAAATTTATTCATATTTTAATTATTTTCTTGCAAAAATGTCAATAAATGAGAGTAATATAAACAACAACAACAACAAATTGTTTAGGCACCAAATTACACGTGTACTGATCGTTTTAGAGACTAATAAATTTTTAAAAACAACCAAGACATAAACAAGTTCAAATTCCAATTTGTACATTTATTCTTAAACATGTAAGCTGAAAATTGAAAAATACTACTTACGTTCTGTACCTTTTTGACATAAGTGAGATTAAAGATGATTGGAGATATTAAAGCGACCTCACCTCGCAAAATGTAACAAATAGAAAACATTTTATTAGACTCCACATACCACATAAGTCGTCCAACTGCAAATACTTTAAAAATGAAACTGATTTTTTTAAAATATTAGGAGTATAGTTTATTTGAACATTTTTTATAAAATTTATGTTGTTTAGTTTGTGACGACCGATTTTTTATAAATTTTATTATAATAGAAAGTATAAAGAACTTTACTCAAACCTAGTAATATTCAGAAAAATATTAATTTAAACTTTTAAAACTTAAAATAAGTAATTAATAATGTGTTATATTAATAGATATTTTGTTTTACCTTATCAACTAAGAAATAGATTCTGAAAAGATAGCGATTCTAATTAAATTTAAACACATATTTTCAATTCGCTTTTTAATTGATTTGATTTGCGTGAAGTAGGAAGGGACTCACTAATCCACTACCTGCTAGAGAATTATTAAACAGGTTGGAGTTCAGTGTCAATTCTTGATTTGTTATTAAAGCGTACTTTTTGACATTTGGTCATTTTATTTCTTCGTCTTTACAAATGATTGAAATTCACCCAATAACTTTAAGGCCTTTTTCGCCCATTAATGAATCCGTAAAACAGTATTCTCAACGTGTTTTATAATTTCAGAGTAGAGTTTATTTTATATCAGACTTAAAATTTTAATGCCAAACTTCAAAAGTAATATTTTATCGCTTTTAATGTGAAGAAAATTAAAATTAAATGTTGATTAACAAAAATATTCAAACAGGTAAATATTTGTTACTCAAACACACTTTTCTTCGTATAGCTTTAGGATATTTTAGAAGATTGATGATTATACAAGGACCACTTCATATGGTAACATATGATTAAAGCATGAATAACAGTGTGAGCTGTATAGACTTTATAATACCAACCACTCTACACCTAATAACCTTGACATCACATAATTTGGCTGGAGAAACGGTTCAACTAACATCCCTTCACTCACGACGAAGTGTTAATTTGATCTATAATTGAATCCAGTGAGATACTTCAACCAACTTTTCAGGCTATTCAATTCCAAACAAACTAAGCGTGAACTTGGGACTTGAGAGACTGAATCTCCACTCACCCATTTCCTCAAACATATAGCAGATTACTTTCCTTAATTAGTCTACTGAGGAACATATTCATGCAATTCACATTGCAACTACACAATGTACAAGGATTATCTACCTATATTTTCTGAAAAATAAATAAATATGGCTACTCATTTGTTTATGGTTTGGCTTACATTATTAATTTTGCTTTGGTTTCAAAAACATAGATCAATGTCAAAATTGCAATTAGTTTATATAATTTAATTTACTTCGCATAACGCATTTGGAGGCTGAGTTAATAAGAAACTGATGAGTAGGGCTCCTTGTCCCCTATATATTTATTTCATCAATGTTCTTAGTTGCGGGCCTCTAAGGTTGGTGTATCTTTAAATGCATTTCTGGGGGGTTTTAGATGTAAATTGCGCTTTCATGCCATCACTTTTTTGTTCTGACTGAGCCTACATGTCCCACATATATACTCCATATTCACAGATCTGCATGCATTGTTTGGAACATTGGAGTAAATATCTAAGGGAAAAAGGGGAGAGAAGATATATTTTAAACATTATATAATTGTTTAATTTTAAAATAAATTATTGTCCTTTTTTTTCCCCTTAACTTTACTCTCAAATATATTAGAAAATTGTAAGAATGACTACTAGTAATTATTAATCTCTCAGAAATTTCCCTTCGTGTCAAGACTTTTAGTACTAACTTCACCATATGTGCATTACTTTATTATCGATCGTTTGGACATCTATGCCAGCAAAACAAGATGATCACTCCAAGATAACTCAAAGTCTTTGTTTTTAATTAGATTTACGTTGTAATAGTACAGGCAATAAATGGCTTTTATAGTTAGAACAGATTTCTTACGTTCTTTGAACTTAAAAGTGTGAGGAATAGACATGCATAATTTTAACAAATCTGTTATATTAAGGTTGATTAATAAATTTATACATCTAACATTCTTTATAATAAAGTTTGTATTGACAATTCCCCCTTAATTAGAAATGTTCATTTTGGGATACAGATAAAAATACACATTCCAAGATCTATATTGCTGTCATTCTCATTATTGTGAATATTTCTCATTATTGTGAATATAACTCTCTCCCTAACAACATTAACACAACTCTCGCACTATTGTTAGTGTTTTTTAATTATTTAAAGTTTATATATAATGATATTTCATGCATAATTAATCACAATGATCAGAATCAGTGTACTTGAATTAGTTTATTTTATTCGAAACCACATATAGTTAAGAGCTTACTAAACTAGCTATTTTAGCAAAAGCTTTTTCTTTTACCATAATTAAATCCAGACATACTACCAATCTCACCCCTTCCTTCTGCACAAAAAGAGAAAAGAAAGAGTTTTGCAGACAAAGGAATAGGACATTTTATTACTGCCGAGTGACCAAAATTACTGGCAACAAAGATGGAGCCATTGGAGGGACAAACCAGGACATAAAACTTAGCACTACAAAGCACACTAGTTAGGGGATCATCATCAGATGAAAAAAACTAAGAGGGCACACATGGATAGAATAAAACTACACACATATATCTTGTGACTTGCTAGAGAAAGCGAAAACCAGAATGATGATCAAGTCATGGAATCAAGGGCCATGATAGTAGTGAGATTCAGGGGGTGCATGTACTCAGTGGTGCCTCGCAGGATCTGTTGGACTATGATTTTACTTGCTTTCTCGGATGGATGGAATGGATCCCAAAACGCGTAAAGGTCTCTGTTTGGGCACAAATTTGAAGTGGGTGTGCACAGCCCAATCCCATTGTATGGCCCTTGCCCACAACAAGCTATCTTTGATGTCACAAAACCTGTTAGCCCAAATACATAATGGACCATTAAATTTGTTGTTCAAATATTTAAAAGGGAAACCATTGGGCTTCAGTTTGATGATAAGAGGAGCTCATTAGACTCTTTACCCACACTTATTAAGTCTAATTTTATAGTTCACCAAAAAATCAAAATTAAGTCCAATTTTACAGTTACACTAAATCGCACTCCTTAATATTACTTATATTTAATTTAAAGACCGAGGTTTATTTGTCAAGTCAATCTTGTGAACCAAATAATTGTTTTCTTTCTCATGTTTACGTCCCTTAAGAAAATTAAAAGAACCATCTATATATTCTATTTTCACACGGGATCATAATATATTGAGATTAATTTTATTTAATAATAATACATGAACAATGAAGATTGACCTTTTAAAATAAAAGAATATTATTTATTCATATACAACACACAAGCCATAATATCTGTTAATTTTGCAATCATATTATACAATTACTCACATGAGAAACTTTTTAAGAAATTAATAATTTTTTTAAAAAGATATTTTCGTATCTCATTCTTAAAATTAAATATGAAAACATTTTAAATGCTCTGTTAAAATTTTATTCAATGTCACATGGGTCGTCCCATAATCATCACAAAATTACTGAGTACTGTTAAAGAAAAATGGATAAAAAGGAGCAATTCTATAAATTAAAAACTTGCTGACTAATTTCAGTCTCTCAAAATCGTGTGGGCACACATACATTAACGTTTATAGGCATACACACTAACATTAATTTTTTCCCAAAGTATATGGTGCATACGTACCATAAGCTCGAGGGTTGGAAACGAAATCCATGTGCATTCTATAAGCATTAGCAGCAATGAAGACATCAGCACCGATTTCTCGGTTAAGTCCATTGATCATTTCAACGAGTTGGGGATTGTATAAGGATGCAGCTCTCTGAAGTTCCACGTCGCAATCACCATTTCTGCTCCTCATGGCTAATTCCGCTGGAACACACCCCATTGGCCCTGTGCCCGTGACAAGAACCCTACGAGCTCCCAAATCATAAAGCTTCTGCATGTGTTTTCAAGTGTGTATTTTTGTGTTAATTAATTAGGTCGTGTACATATATTCTACATCTACATGTAATTAAATATATAAGTTGCAGTGAAGGCGAAAAAATCTATTAACTTATGCAGAATAATATTAGAGTGTAGCTAGATGTGACATTTTAATGTGTCATATAAATAATAAGTTTGAAAGTGACGAACAAATTCGGTATCCCTCACCAACCAAAACATACATCTATGCTTTTGCATGAATACACTCACTCCTACACCAACACTTGCACGTGGAGCAACAAACGGTCTTAGAAACATGACCATGACCCTTTAAAGATGTCCATGTTATTAAATTTCCTTAATAAACTGCAACATTCTCAATATTTGCAACCAATCACATACGGGAAAATTAATTGTCAAAGGGCCTAGCCTAATTCAAAGATATAATAATTGTTTGGGAAAATAATACATACAGTGAGAACTTTGCGGTACTCAGATATGAGATAGCGCACATAATCTGGGAGAGAAAATTGGCGCGATCTTGCTGAATAAGGCACCAAGTAGTAATTGTTGACAAAATCGTTGCCTCCAAGAGTGATGAGTACGAGTGCTCTGTTTACTATGTTCCGCGCTCCCTCCGCACCAATGTGTGCTCTTAACCTTTTCTGATACTCTTGGAATAGCTTCAGTTGCTTCTCGATGTGGATAATGTGCAACTGCCAAAACAATAGTATACCTTACTATATATCAAGTTTTTCAATACATATAATAAGCACTCTAAATTATAATATGTCCCCAACACATATATATAAATTAAAAACTAATTAAGCTTACAAATTGTATTCCCGTGTCGTTGAGAATGCCAATCCCCGCGGATGCAAAATTGGCACCAATTAGGAGCTTCTCTCCAATTAGTAGAGGACTCAAATATGGCAGCGTAGGCTCTAAGCCAAGCTCTAAACCTGAAATTAAAAAGAATTGCACAAGTCCATAAATACACATGAGCCTAGTTATGGCCATGCATGCAAATGGTATGTAGAAACAAATGGGCATGCATTGATGAATTAGTATATCATTAGTCAAAAACACATTGATTTTAATGTCAATTATGTGAGAAACTCTCATACTGATTATGTCAGGGATGTTTAGGCCATTAGAGAAGCGTCCAGTGGGTCTGTGTGTTGGGAAATCAATGCCATAGGGAGGAGCATCTGCTCTTGCTGTGGTTGCCAAGAAATCGTTGTTGCCACTGTCCACAAGTGAATCACCAAAAACGAAGAAAGCCCGTGTTGATTGAGCAGAAACAGAACCTTGAGCTACAACCAAGCTTAGTATTACTAAACAACAGCCAAACACCAAAACATTAGCCATGGCTATTTTACTTGTATGTGATATATGATTCTTAGTTTGATAACTCGTGGTTTGCATGGAGCAATTGAGAAGGGGTATATATATATAAAGCCTGAGAAGTTGATCCTTGCAAATGCAAACCACATTCATAAATGTTTTCTTCTACCACCTCTTCAGATTTAAAGCAAACCGCCGAATCAAAAAGAAGCAAGTACCTCAAACAATTCCAACATCCAAACCTGGCATCAGTAATTTCTAGCCGCATATGTAGAGAGGGTATGAAATATTGGGAGTGATTTTACATCAAACCACAAGAAAACATTGAAGTTAAACATTTTCATCTTCACTTCTTGACATATTGTTGACTATGCGACTTAATTTATATAATTATTGGTAGATTGGTGGCATGTAATTTATCTAAGTTAGCAGTTAACAAATTAACCCACCTTGTTGAATCAGTAGAACTGCTTTATTTAGTAATTTGGAAAGTTCATTTTGGGAGATGAATGACGTGTTATGTTACTTTCTGCTCGTAAAATAATTAAGGTAACAAGAGGTGTAACTTTTGTTAGTCTTTTTCCCAAAGTGACAGAACTTGACCGATTATATTGAAGAGAATAAAATGATTAATTATTATAGTTAAAAGCCATGCAAACACGTAACACATTCATACGCACAAAATTTAATATCATATCCTTAAAATAAAATTAAATGCAAAAATTATATTTACTTAAAGTATTGTTTTCATTCTTTTAAATGCCTGACATCATCAACAATAACATCAAATTTAAATTTTTAATATAAATAACTATTTATCTGTAAAAAATTATTTATTTACCATTTTTTTATTATTTGAATTTTAACTGCTTGAGTTTAAAATAATAAACTATAGTATGGCAGCGGAGAGTCTATTAATGTGAGAATGAGAAAGTAGCTAGTTAATATAGGGTGATCCAAAAACAGTTGACGTCAAAGTGTGTTGATATATTTAAAACTATAACTATTTCAAGCAGATCGAGTACTAAAGTTATGCTCCGCCAACTTTGTTGTCAATATAGTTTTGGAACTTGTTATTGCTGCGTATCGTTTGAAGTTGACCCTCTAGCCTCAGAGAGCCTAGAGTTATATTCATCACTAAGATCGCATCATGCTTCTAATTAATTCACCTCACGAAGATCAATTTCGATCAAATTCAATAATCGCAATCGATCTAATTCCAATTGCATCCTGTATATTTCATTAAAGGCAAAGATTACAAATGGTCTTTCAATAGACTCTCAGTTAATTGCATTAACTACTTGATTAATTTGATCAGAAATACTACAATTACTATGTAATTAGGCTAGAGGATTTTTTTTGCTAGTTAATTTGTATGGTGTCAGATCATAGGATAAAATTAACCTTAAGGACTGTTTGTTCAGAGAATCAAATCTTGGTCATGTCGCTTTACTTGCACTTTAGTTCAACGATATCAGACATAAAGGGGAACCACGAGTTCTTTTAAGCACCGCAAACTTAGGTAGTCATATAAAATGTGATCAAAGGAATAAAATAACACACAAAGAACTTGAACCCCAAGAAATAAACAGGTCTCTTTTAGTATAGACAGGATTACGTTCCATGTATATTTCAATTCATTCATGACTAATCATTGAAGTTTTCTGTTAAACACCACAGTCACTCTCATTTGGTCTTGATTTTGAATTAGAACATCAAATGATCAAGACTATTCCCTTTTGAGCTAAACATGCTCTAAAGAAATAACAAGTTGTTTTTCCTAAATATAATAAGGATTCTATTAAGGGGTGGGAGCGAGAGGAGTAGACAAATGAACATGTGATGAACATAAATAGGGTGGCGTTGGGGCACAACTACCCTCTTCCAATATCACTAGTTCTAGATCTTTTTGCCCTGCCTTCGGTAGAAGAACTTTCACTTTTCTTCAAGTTAAAACTCAAGCGGGAAATCATTAGTGTGACAACAAAATGTTGTTTCTTCTATTTTAGAAATAATTTTTTAGATGTTTGTGTAAAAAGAAAAAATAACGGAGATAAAAATGTTTGCATATAATATTACATACAATGTTATTTTTTTATGTTTAAATAATAAAACTGAAATCAAACATACCATCACTGCAAACACAAAAATAAGAGTTTGGATTGAGTCAAGTTGAATGAGTCTTGAAACCCATCAATCCAACTTGAACCAATCAAATTTGTAGTAATTAGTTTCCTTTTGAAAGAGTTGAACTTATATATATAATCGACTGATCTAGTGACCAAACTGATTAAATTTGTAAGTTTCGTGAACTAATGTAAGCCGCAATTAAATGAACCACAACTTCACCCCCAAACTCACGCTGCCAAGAGTTAAACGAACCAATTTACAGATTGTTATTCATATGCCTACCTCCAATGAATCATGAGTAATTGATAAAATAAATTATACAAATTAAATAAGTAATACAGGAGGCCTGAAATCACTAAATAAATCCTTACATTCTAGTAATTAGGTTGGAGTATTTTAAATAAAAAAACTTAAATATATTTTTTATCCTTACATTTTAGTAAATTTTTTTTTTTTACTTTTTTTTTTTAAAATTAATCCTTACATTTTTATAACAATTTATTTTAGTCTCGTCTACCATAAAATTAAAATGTATTGACTTCTTAAATAATCACCTCAGTGGTAAAAACTAAAAAAATAATAATTAAAATACCAAAGATATTCAAATAGACTAAAAAAAATGCTAAAATATAAAGATCTATAACATATTTATGCTAATACAAAATATATTAAGTGAATCACAAAAGTTACGCAAGCCTATATCTTTATGATTAGGTTCATGTGCGAATTCATAATTCAAAAAAAGAATTCTTTTTACATAAAGCATTTTTGTAGGTAAAAATATTACATCCATACATTGCCTTGTCATAAGTCATTGGGATTTGACTAATATTGAAGAGCTTAGATAATTTATACAAGGTTATTGATTCTAATCTCATTGCAACCGTTGTAAGAAAATCATGTATTACCTTATCACTATTTAACTGTACAGTCAGTCACATATTGTTTTTGACACTTTTATATTTGATCTTTAACACCCAACAGTTGTGTGAAACGGTGCAATTGGTACTAACATGTGTCAAGCTTTCTTTTTCTGCAAATTGTAAATAAAGTCTTATAATAAAATGAAATATAAACTTTACAGATTATTATTATTATTATTAGTTTAAAGGAAGGATGGGAAGGGGGGGTTGGGGTACCTGCAAGTCCTACAATCAATGTCATTTAAGCGGCCCATATGAATTCTTTGTTTTTGGTCAACCAAGGACTATATATATTTAATTGGGCAAAATTTTAGAATATCTAGACTTAGGTTTCAAGCCCAGATAGTATTTTGGGCTCAGGCTCTACTCACAAATAATTCTACCCAACTGAACCAAACGTCCATGGCTCATAAGTTACAATCCCTAAAGCTGTGGACATCCATCGACACAATAACTTAACATAGAAATCCATGGACTTGCCCTTTTTTCCTCTCAAAGCAAAGCTCAGAGGGAAAAAAAAATTCATATGAGAAATTCCATGATTTCAAATAATCTTAACAATATAGTTTAAACAATCAATATATAATACAACATCTTGTGCAGAAGGTATGGTAGCGTTATTAGGTCCTTGAATCCAAAAGCATAATGGTACTAAGATTCATTGGGTTCATGTATTTGGAGGATCCGATCATGAATCTTTCTACAATCAATCTGTTTGCTTTCTCACTTGGATGGAAAGGGTCCCAAAATGCAAATGCATCCCTGTTTGAGCACAGATTAGACACCGGAGTACATAGTCCAATCCCATTGTAAGGTCCTTGACCACAGCATGCAACTTTTGATGTCACAAATCCTGCATTTGAATTGTGAAAGGTGGTCATGCTGGATCTCTCGGATTTCTAAACCCACAGAACTGTTAATTGAATGTAGACCCAGATAATGAATATAAAAACTTATACATTCCATTTGTTGATTTTTTTTTTTTCATGAAAAAGTACTATTAAAAAAAACAATTTTTTTCAATTGTTTAGATTGTTTGGTTAATATAAATGAAAAAAACATATAAATGATTTCAGTATTTTTTTAGAGAAGTTATTTTGAATAGCTTCTAGAAAAAGGTAAAATTATATCTACCCACTAAAATAAAAGTACTTTTTATAATTATAAAAAAAATTATTTGTTAAAATTTCTAAAAAATAAACCACTTTTTTATATATATACTAAAACTCACTTCTTTTTAAAAGTTGAAACAAACACTCGTACGTATTTATTTTGAGAATAATAGCAATATGTTGTAATTATATTATATCATATTTTAATAACCAAGTTTTATTTCAAAAGTCTAAGTTAAAGTTACGTCAAAGTATTCAACTTATAAAAATAATTATTATTTTTATACAAGCTTTTTTATAAAAATTTATCTAAAAAGTGAACTAAAGTGAAATTATAAGTTTGCCATTTTGTATCTACAGTACCAACGGTGAGGTTGCTGGGGGAATAGCAAACCTACTGCGGGAGGTTGGCAGTTGAGCATCTCAAGAAGGGCCCAGTGCCTTAAATGACTATGTTGGGACCAATACATGCTCCATGCCAATATGATTTATATCTTACACTTTTTATCTGCTTTTCTTATGGATGTGCACAATTTACATAGGATCATTTTTTATACATGAAAAATTCAGCTAAAATATTTTTAGATATAAATAAAATAATTTTTTTAAATTATTTCCAAACACATACTACTACTAGTTACTCTAAACTTCTGAATATGCAAAACAAGATGAGACTTTTTTGACCATTGATTTAAATTAAGTATTTATAAAATACAGCTAATTTTTAATTAATAGTAGATAAACGTTGACTCTGGTTTCACCCTTTTTCCCACTCTAGAAAATGAAAATCCAAAATCTATGCTGAGTAGAGCAATATCTAATTAAGTAAAGTGAGGAACTAAAAGACACAGAGCAACAGTATCTAATAAAGTAAATGCTGGAAAGCAGAGAATGACATACCGTATGCTTGTGGATTGCTAATAAAATCCATATTCATTGCGAAAGCATTTGCCGAAATAAAGATGACTGAGCCAATTTCAGCGTTGAGTTGATTGACCAATTCGACGAGCTGGGGGTTGAACAAGTCAGAAGCACGTTGCAGATCAACTGCGCATTCTCCGTTTCTACTACGTTGGGCTAATTCTGCCGGCACGCAACCTAATGGTCCCGTTCCAGTCACCAAAACTCGCCTTGCCCCCAATTCATAAAGCCTCTGCAATGTGTTCATTTATTTAATTATTCAACTTAACAATACATACCCACTGTTGTTGCCGCTGAATGGTTTGCAAAATTAAATGACAACTTGCAAGTGCAAGAGAGACACCACATTGCTCATTAATTCTACATTAATTCATATATTTGACCTTATTGATATTGTTGTACACTGTTTGCCCACATAATTTTATAAACTTTATATTGGGTAACGTAATCTATGTCCAGTTTAAGTAAATTTTATAAAAGAAAAAAACTAATATAAAAAATAAGGTAGACTTCCATAACTCAACTTGCTTCCGATAGCACGCATACGCAGCATAAAATGTTTGCAGTGAGGACTCGTCAATTATTAATTAGAGGTTAAAATCTAATAGAAATTCATTTTGACTATATAGGTAAAATAGCAGGGTTATTGCAGTGGTTGGGTTCGTGTACTTTCCTTTTACACCTATCTTTGAAAAAATGTCTAGTCCAACTTGTGAACAAGCGCGTTAGGCGGGTCAATTAAATCAATTTGTCCTCTTTTTAAGTGAGATAGATGCGTATCTACGCAAGAATCACAAACGTTATTACTAGTACTACGGATGAACTTTTACACTAACCTTTTAGGTGCGTTGGTTTTAATGTACATAATTGAATTTTCAATAATGATATTCTATCATTCTCAAGAATACCATTATAAAGTAATACTTCTTGGAATTTGAAATAATAAAATGAGGTAGTGAGGATAGAAAAAAGGAAGTTACCACTCCATTAGAATACTACAGTAAAAGATTACTTCCATCATTATTATTAAAAAGTAATGTATCACTACTCCCTCCTCGCTATGTGAATAGAGATAAAATAAAACATAAAAATGTTAATTTATTCTTAAAAAGTTAACTCACAGAAGAATGTTTCTTCAAGTCTTATACTGTACATTTATGGGTGGTTCAATATAGGCAATCTAACATTCTAATACTATATTAGAAATTTCAAACCTAATTCATTTCCAAAATCTAACTTATAAAGAAAGTTCGCTAAAATCTTATAAAAAGTTTTTTTTTTACTCTATTTTTTATCAATGTAGTGTAAGACATTTTAATAACTTTCTTAAAAATCTACTATGACTATAAATATATTTTTTTTCAACCTTATATCAAACATAAAGATGTTATGCTTTAAAGTTGATGCATTTTTTTAAAAAATTAATTCTACGAATCTAAAAATAAAACCCTTAAAATTAACAAGAAGTAAAAGAGAGAGATGGTTCACATTCCTCTCTGTCTCTCCGTTTTACTTATAGAAGTTAGAACATTTTAGACTAGTGACATTTATATAAAGAAGATAGGCTATGGCATATTATCTCGGGATATGCAGTTGACCAAAAAATAATTAAAGTTCAGTGAATAACATGAGCATGACCTATTTCTAATGCACAAATACATTACTTCTTTCGATCTTTTTTATAAAAAATAAAAAAGTGATTTTATAAGGAATAAAATAATAAATCACCACACCATAAAAAATAATTAATTTTGTTATATTTTTTATAAATATAAATTTTATTTTAAAAATATCTATTATATTAAATAGTATAATTAGTAATTTATATATTTAATGATACTAATAAAAAAATAGTATTAAAAAATTTAACAATTAATACATCTTAAATCTATTATTTATTTCTTACAATAAAAAGAAAAAAATCTCCATTTTATTTCTTATAAAAAGAATCAAAAGTATTATTTTAAATTGTTACTTGCATAAAGTTATTCATTATCTACTTTTAATTTGTTCATCGATATCTTTTAGATGTGGTCACATGCATGACAAACATATCAACAAATTGGATTATACTGATAATGATAATAATAGCAACACGAGAAGTGAAGGATAGCAATACCACAAGAATTTTGCGATACTCAGAAATAAGGTATACAACGTAGTCTGGAAGTGCAAATTGGCGTGATCTTGCAGAGAATGGCACCAGGTAATAGTTGTTAACAAAATCATTGCCACCTAAGGTTATGAGAACCAGTGCTTGGTTCACCAATCGTCGAGCCTGTTCTTCTCCGATTAGTGCACTCACCCTTTGTTGATACTGCTCAAAGTACTGCAACTGTCTGGTGATTCGGATTATATTTATCTGAAAATGTAGATATATAGCATTTTAATGGCCTTATTTAATATCGTTCAAACACCATATATAATAAAACTAGTTTGGACAGATGATACGTTGTTATTAGCTACTTCATAATTGGTTCATGCCCTTAATAAACAGTAAAAGTTTAAGATATCAAACACTCCCTCTCATATTATGCATTGACTACATAATTGTTGTGATAAAATAGTTATGATTTTATCTATAGTATTTAAATGAAATGCAAATAAATAAAGACGATATTATTTTTTTTTAAGAATAACCAATATTTTAAAATATATAAAATGGCATATTGACAAATGAAATAAAATAAATTGATGGGAAGGAATCTAATGAGAGAGATGAAAGAAAGAAACTAGAATGATCATGACGAAACTAGTGCAAAAAAATTAGAGAATTTTTTGCGTGTATTATTATAATACCACTTAAAAATAGAATGTATGGCGAAAACAACAGAAAAAAATGTTGGCTTACAAACTGAATTCCAGTGTCATTGAGAATTCCTATCCCAGCAGAAGCAAAGTTGGCACCAACGAGCAGCCTCTCTCCATTGAGCTGCGGACTCAAGTATGGCAATGTGGGTTCTGAGCCAATTTGCTCACCTACGTCCACCATAATTCACGCAGTTCATATATATGTATGTGCATTACCAACAAATAAAGTTTAAGATATCAAATTAAGAACAACGAAATGTGCATAAATAAATCTTTAGTTTTTTTTTAGTTATTAAAAAGTGTAATAATGTACTTCTATCTTGATTTTTAATGAAACTTCAACACAATTTCTGATAAAATTTTAGTATTACTTCATTGGTTAGCAAAGAGCATTAAAACACCACAAAACATTAACATAAATTTAGTTGAAAAGTTACTTGAATAATTAAATTGATTAGGGACAGTGATATATAGATATATTTGAGGACCCAACTGATAATGTCCGGGATGTTGAGGCCATTGGAGAAACGCCCAGTGGCTCTGTGAGTGGGATAATCAATGCCATAAGGATATGCGTCGGCACGAGCAGTGGTGAGTAGGTAGTTGTTGTTGCCATTATCAACTAGCGAATCGCCAAAAACAAAAAATGCTCGACCCTCAACTTGTGGAACAACGTTGTTCCAAGTGAACAAGATAAGAAGACATGTAACTATGGAAGAAACAAAAACCCTTGCGTTGTTTTCGTCCATTTGAGTAGTGTCTACAAAGGTACCACCCTTAGAAAATGACTAATGTCTATCCCTCACTCTATATCTGGTGATGAACAAGTATTGAGTTATGAGTGCCTTATTTTATAGAGGCTCATCTTTGTGATATTTGATGTGCCGAATTAAATAGCTTCTGCTACCGCAAACAGATGAAGATAACGACCATAATAAAGAGAGGCCTATCAATACTAGCTAGAATTCAATTCCATGTACCAATGTTCGTGTGTGTTAAATGCATCATGGCCGGGTTACAGCTAGTTAGATTTGAAGAGCTCATATTTTTTATCTTCCAAAAATTTTCATCGTTTTCTTTTAAATTCCCACAAATAATAAGATAACCTATTTAAAAGGGTAACTTTTAATGTTGAGAATAATTCATATTTATTGTCTTTAACCTAAGTTTTTGTTTACCAACTATTTGAAAAAGGATGTCAATCAATTTTATTGGTAGTACGTATGTGTATTACTGATCCAAGTCCACAGTTGCCATTAAAGATATGTATAAGAAACAGGGGGATGAATAGTACGATTTGCATATCATAGTTGCCTCCATGAGACAATTTGAAAAAAATAAAAATAAACTTGAAATCTACCACATTTAAACCTCTTCAATACCTTGTCACTCTTGTTCCCAAATTTCCCTACCCAGTTAGCCTGTATATGGATCATTTAGAAAGGGGTTAATAAATAATAGTCCATGTAGGCCACAGGGCTTGTATCTCATCACTAGATTAAAAAATTATCCACCTACGTGCAAGCTGGCAATTAATCCTCATGCTTAACATGCGTAGGCTATATGCAAACCACCTTCAAATATAAAATTATCATCATTCTTCTTGCGGCTGTTAATTACCAAATTATATAATCTTATATTTTTCACATATTTTTCTTACAATTAAAAAAAAGTAATATGTCTCCATTAATAGTAAGAAAATTTAATGTTGAGACAATTGGGATGCCTAATTTATTTGGAATTTGCCTCCTATACTAAGCTTGCTCTCTTTTGTTAACGTGTCAATATCTGCAGATTCCTTTCCTCTGTTACAGTATGTTTGGTTTAGCTTTTGAAAATCTCTAAATAAACTATGGTTATGATAAAATTAATGTTTGTTTCTCATAATTTAATCAAAACATAAATTTCGTTTAAAAATGCAATAAAAAATATTACAGTGTTAATAATTAAATTAAAAATTTACTAATAATCTAAAAATTATGTTATTATATACAAATAAATAATATTGTTTATAATAATTAATTTAACAAATGTATTTACAATGTATTTTAAACAATTAATTGATAGTACACAAACATTTATACTTGTAGTATATAAAAAATAAACCCTAGTATTTATTTTTTTCCTTTCCCCGTCTATTATTGTATAGACACAATTATACTTTGAAAAGGATAAATATATTTTGACTGAATCAACGTTTTTTAAAGCTTTTCTTTCACTTATTCTACCGGTCAATCAACCTCTATGTATATAAATTATGAATATTAATTCTTCATTATGTTTTTGGAGGTAATATTAAACGGATATACTTTGTATGATTTAATTTTTATTTAATATAATAAAATATTTATTACTGATTGTTAAAATATTTATTCTTTTTAAATTATGAGTTTTATTGAATTTAAAAATAATCATATTATATTTTAAATTATTTAAATTAAAATTTAATCAAGGGTCATCTTATCTTACTCTTTTTGTGGTTTGCTTTTTTTATTTTTTCTTTTCTTTTCTGTTCTTCTTAGAAAAAAGGGTCATCTCGTAGGCCAACTGGCATTTAATCTGTAACGCTGGGAAGCGGGATATGTGCCGAAAAACTATCGGTCGAGACTCGAGGGAGACAAATTAAACTACAACAGATAATGCAAGTAAGAAATGTATTTATAAGAAATCATCTATTATTATTTTATTAAATATAAAAAACAAATATTTTTTAAATTATATTAATTATTAAGTTCTTTTATATTTTTATTTAATGTAATAATTATGCTAACAAAATACTCACGTTTTATCTATAAAAATAATACATTTAATCAATTTATATATAACATGCATATTTAATTATCTAGTATTATAGCTATTTTTAGAATATAATATAAATTTATCATATTAATTGTATTTTATTGATCTTAATAAATTAAGTACTTATTTTCTATAAATAAAATTGGAGATAGTGATAATTTTTAATCAACTTAGAAGTACATATAATAAAAATTAGTAACAATAAATTTTATTTAAAAATTATAATATTTATAATATTAATATATTATATTGCAATAAATTATAATTTTTTAATAAAAAATATTATGTATAAATTGATTGTTTTAACTACAATTTTAGCTTGTATTTAATTAAATATACATGTTAAAAAATTTATTTATACATAATACTAATATTTAAATTAAAATTAAAATAAATTTAGATAATAAGTATTTTTATTTTTAATATTTTTTAAAAAATTTCAACATATGTTTAAAGATATAAAATATTATTATGTTTTTTTAATGTAGATTAAAAATCACTCTTGTAATAATTACTCTTCAATGGAGTAATGGACGGTTTGTCTATTAATAATTCACGGAAAAACTAAAATTAATGTTGAAGCAATGTTTTTATTTTGAAACGATATGATACCTAGGCTAAGTTTGAGAACCCCGTACCATTTTGCAAAACCTTTTTATCCTCCATTGTATGAAAATCTAGCAGCCTATGAGGCTATCATATTAAACTTGTGATAATTTCAACTTTAAGTAAATTAAGTCCAAAATTTTATTAATTGATAATTCTTTTAGTTAAAAATATTGGATTTTAGGCCACTCAGTAAGTTTATTATGACTAATTAGTTAATAATAATAATAATAATAATGTCTCTACTACTATGTGAAAGTTTTATTATAATATTTTAAATTTAGGTTCGTTTATTATTAACCTGCCTATTAAACGGAACAGATTGGAAATTGTCATTTGCTCAACACAAAGATTGTATAGAGATGACATGTTCGTTTACAATGATAAATAACGTTTTTGCTTCTGCTCGTAGATATTATGGCCTAATTAACTCGTGTAACCATGGTACTCAAGATGGGAGAAAAAAATTAGCACTCCCATCTTGGACAATATATAGGAGCTGGAACTAAAATGTGGCAGAGTCTTGGTTAATAAATCAGCTACTTAATGATTTGCCTTATAATCTATACTTTAATAGAACTAAAATGTGTCGCATAATTTTTATATGTATAAATTTTTAAAATGATTACTTTATTATTATTATTATTATTATTTGTACAATTAAGACAATAAAAAGGAGAAGACAGTCAATATTTTTTACCAAACATATATACCAATGACATGCATGTTGCAGAGATGAAAAATTATATTGTACAAAGTCTGAAAATACTGTACCAGAATTGAGATTTGAGAGCAATTTCGTTTTAAATTATAAAACATTTAGAACTTTTATAAAATATTGCGTTATATGATGTGTTATATTTAAGAGAATAGTTAAACAATCGCTCTCAAAAGTTAAGATTAGAGAGCGGTTCATGCAGAACCGCTCTCCAAAGTATATATATAAGATTAGATAGCAGTTTTACGTGGAATCGCTCTCCAAAGTATAAATGTAGATCACGAATCTGAAATTTGAAATTGATTTCTTTTTAAGTTTTCTGTTACAAAGTAAAGTTAATTTATTATTACGTTTAAATCAAAATTTGGAATTGATTTCTTTATAAGTTTTCTTCATTTTTATTATAAATTAAAATTAAATATTGAGTTTATACATTTCGTATTAACCAAACAGTCTATATCTACATGAACAAAAAAAATGAACAAATTAGTAGAATGATCTTTAACGTTAATAGAGAGAAAAAAGAAAAAAAAATGAATAAATCACCATTAACAAAGATACGAAGAAATAAAAAAAATAATGAAGAAGTACCTATAGATATGAAAAAAAAAAACTAATTGTTAGCCTAAAGAAGATGAAGAAAGTTGGCTAACAGAGAATAAAGAGGTATCTACAAATGTGAAATTAACAAAAAACTGTTCTCAAAAGTATAGATCTGATAACAGTTCTCTATTAACCACTCTCAGAAATATAAATCTGAGAGCGATTAATAAAGAACCGCTCTCTAAATGTATAGTTACAAAGCGATTTTTACTAACCGCTGTCTAAGTTAGCGCTCTAAAAACTCATTTATGGCGTAGTGAAACAATTTACGTAATGAGTCACTGCTACCTAATTAAAATCGTTCAACATTAACCAATTAATGTGCATGAAAATATATGTTTATAAAATGAGATTTTGAATTATACTTCATATAACACATAAGATACAAGTTTTTAGAGTGCTAACTTAGATAGCAATTAATAAAAATTGCTTTATAATAATACATTTAGAAAACGGTTAGTATTGGACCACTCTCATATCTATACATTTAAAGAACGATTAGTGTTGTAACAATATATTTTGAATCATACTTCATATAACACATTAGAAAAAAATGAGTTTTTGGAACGCTAACTTAGATAGCAATTGATATTAACTGCTTTATAAAGTCACACATTGGAGAGCAGTTAATAAATAACTAATTTTTAAAGTTATTATTGGAGAGAGGTTAACAAAAAATCATAATCGCTATTCAAAGTCTTTAACTTTTATAAGTAAAACATGTTCAATTTATGAATCTTTTCGTCTTACTAACAAAGTTGATCTTTTTTATTTTTATAAGTTCTTTTTGTCATTTTTGTGTTAATAAAGTTGGTGTTTTTAGTCTTTTTTACATTTATAGGTTCACTTCGTCTTCTCTGTTTTTTTCATCTTCTTTGCAATATTTATAAACTCAATATTTAATTTTAATTTATGATAATTTTTTTTAATATCATATATATAAATTAAAATTTAAACATAATAATATATTAATTTTAATTTGTAAAAAAAAAACTAACAAAAAAATAAATTTCAAATTTTAGATTTTTAATTTACACTCATACTTTACTTTATAGGACAGAACCACTCTTATATCTCTTTTCTAACGTAATATATATAATCTAATGTTGACATACAAAATGGAAATATCAAAATTTGCTATAAGCTAGTGGATCATATAAAATAATTAATTCATATTAAAATTATTTTTTAAACATTTACAAATATTTTGGTTACATTTTCATGCTAGTGTCCTCTCTATATATTTTCAGAATATAAAACAAAATTTGTTATAAATTTTAAATCTTGTTATAAGTTAGGTCTCTTAGGTCTCTTATCATATTTTTTTCTTCTACCAAAACATTATTCATACTTATTTTCATTTATTTTATGATTTTCTCTCAAATATAAGCTTTAATCTTTAAAAATTATACATTAAAATTTTCATTTGTCTCAAATATAAATTATTTATACCATTTTTGTTTTAAAAAAATTAAAATAGTTACTTACATTATTCACTTATTTATTTAAATCATTAATACGCACCCTTCTGTTGTTTAATGATATTTAAACTCAATATTAAATGGTGACATTGATAAAACGTTTTTTACATGCATCATTAATGTTTGCTAATGCAAGGCATGTGACCAAAATAAATGGGGTGGCCAATTGACCGACTCGGTACATTTAATTATTTTTTGTAATGTGCATTCACGAAGCTTCATCGGCATGAATCTGATTAATCTAAATTTAAATTTGAATTTGACGCTGTACAAGTGGTGTCAAATGTCAATTGGTTGATTGATGTTGTACGGCTTATAGAACGGTCAAATAGAATTCCTTACTATAGAACTTTGTTCATGCCTAGTTTTAGACAATATTTAATGTTATATTTTAAAATGCTTTTCCTTGTATAAATTTTGGAATGGTACTTATTAAAAAATAAAGAGAATGGTTTTTTTTATTAAAAATATAAATAGACACTTATTTCATGATTCTTAGGGTAATTTAATATATTTTTAATAAAAAATTACTGTTAATTTAAAACTTTTTCAATTTTTTAATCTTATAGCAATTTGAGCGAAATAAAATACAGTCAGATGTTTTTAAGGCACGTTAAGTTGGAATTAAATAAATTTGCGTTATTATGATATCATGATGTGATACAGCTGCTAGCCTAAATTTTTCTCATAAAATTCATGGATTTAATTAAATTTTTATAATAATTAAATGGATCTAAATTAATTCACAAACTAATAAATGGTCCACCAAAGAATCTTAAATAAAATATTCTGGTTTCTAAATAATTTTATTCAATCAAATCATGGTTGTGCCTAATGGAGTATTGATTTGATATAGCTATAGTGTGTTTGGATCATGCATCTGAAGGGTTTTTAGCCAAAATAGAGTAAAAATAAAACAAAAAAACCAAAATAAGACATTTTGTAAGGACAGATACTTATTTAATAATAAAACCCAAATTATATTTTTGTTAAGTTTAATTTGATTAATTTTCAAACTTACTTTTGAATTTAATTAATTCAACTGATATAATTTATATGTGAAATTAATTGAAATAAATAACAAAAAAAAAAGTTGAATTAGAGAAAAAAATAATTTTGAATTAGTTAGATTTCGTTTTGAACCCTATCTGTGATATGAAACATACACATTGTCTGCCTACAAAACAGCAATACGGTGATATAAACATGCAACTTCTCATCCTAGAAAAAGCTTTAAGAGAAGCAACATGAAAAATGATTATTGATCGAAGTAGTTTGCCATCTTTGTCAACGTGTTTTGATCATGGACAAGGACTACAATGACAATGACAGTGCATCACCTTCACATAATCCCTGCATGTACTGAAATATCTCTTTCGTTAAGTCTAATTAATCAAAACAATAAACAGATTGCATGTAATAGGGAAATAGGAGAACAAGCGTGTTTGTTTTTGCGTTCAAAGATCTTAAACTTACGTATATAATTAACTTACATGGAGTAGTACTGTTGGGTGAATACCAAATATACTGTAGATAGGTTTGAATCCTATATTGGATTTTGGTTTGCAATTTAAATTTAACTGATATTTGGTAGACAAATTTTTAGTGCATTTAACTAGTTAAAATAGTTAGTCACGTCTAGCTACCGTCATATTTTAGAGTAAGTTCAAAGATGAACTTTTAGCTATACGTAAACGCTTGAACTCTTTTTCTTTTATGAAAGTGAATATTTGCTCAAAATTTTCCTCTGAAACTAGTTAAAAGTAATAAGCAAATTAAGCAGATATATACATTATATGAACCAAAACTTCACAAAAGGTGGCAAAAGTGACATTTGCAAACTATTACACTCAAAAGACCACAGCACAAATGGACCACAAAAACAATAAACCGATAGCTCCCAATGTCGTACATGGAACCAGCTAAAACACAGTGCAACAACAGTCCATTTTGTTTGGTTGGGAGATAAATGGTTGAGAAAAAAAAGGTTATAATATTTTCACAGTATCGTTTTAGAATAAAATTCTATAATAATACTTCTATTTTTATTTTTCTTCATTATATCACTCGTTTATAACTTTCTTATTTTTTATTCTATTTTTATTTTTCAATATGATAACCAAATTGTACAATTTTTATTTTTTTGTATTAACGACTTTCTCAAAAAGAATCACGATAGGAGGAGATATAGTTTGTTTAGTTGGAGATGAAGAGTAAAGGGGGAAAAATTGGAATGAGTTTCATAAAGAAAACACATTTTCTTATAACGTAGGAGAATGAGAGGCGTGTTTTATTTATATTAATAATATTTTATGTAACATGAAAGTATAAAAAAAATGAAAAATATTTAAAAATGTAATAAAATATTTTAAATTGATTTAATTAAACAACTTATTATAAAAGGTTTGCATGTATTATTTATTTATCTAGATAAAACCACTTTCCCTTTTTTTTAAATTATAAAATATTATCTTAATTTTAATTTCTCAATTATTTATTTATTTTTATTTCTTTCTACTCTATTAATGGAAATAGAGTGCGTAGGTACATTCTTTATATAATAGAAAATGTCGGTTTGAAATGTCTGACGGAGTAAAACGAATTTTCAGTACCTAACAGACTAAAACATAAATAAGTCAATAGTGCATATATTGTAATAATTTTTATTTGAAGATTAAATAATTAATTTTTTATATTAAATATAACTACGTTTATTTTCCTTTTTATTTTTTACATACATCATAAAAATACTTTCCAAAATCAAATAAGATAATAAAAGTTATGCAACTTTAATAAAGAAAAACATATTTTATTTGTAATAAAACACATTTTTGTTATTGGTATTATAATAATTTGTCAATGGATATCTTTTTAATTAAATAAATGATAAATATAAATATTTTATTAAAAGTTATGAGAGTGATTGTATTAATATATTTTTAAGAAGAACTTTACTTTTAAAATTTTAATTAATATTCTAAAACATTGATTTGCCTTTTGTTTTAAGTACTTCCCTCTTTAGCATTTTTATTTTTTACTGTCCTTTTATAAAGTTAATAGATAAATATTTTTATCATCTCATCTTTAATAAAAATAATGCTTATTTGATGAAAGATAATAAACGAGTTAAATATGAATTAATATTATAGATAAAAATATAATGAAAAGCTAAATATTAATGTTTTTATAAAATATAAAATATTAATCAGTTTTTAAAATTTAAATATAGCAATACTAAACAGTATAAAAGTTTGAGTAGGAATTCGACAAAAATCACAAACTGTTTGAATAATATATTGAAAAAACAAAAATAAGTTAGTATTATGCAAAAACCAAGAATAATTATATCATATAATTGTTACATATAATTCGTACCAAAAATTTCCGTGTTTTTCAGCAATTTGCTAAAAAAATATAGGAGGATAAACTAGGAAGTACAATTGGGCACTGAAAAGTTATTATCGCACATGTCAAATTTAAATGACGGTGATTTGTCATGAAATAACGATGGCACTTGTTGCTGATCGTGATTGGTTGGGAAAGACGAAGGAGCCAGTGTAGGGCACCCCAAAGAGACTTTTAACAGTCCAGAGATGCAAAAATGGAACCATTTTTTGGAATTCTTATTATTTTATTTTACAGCACGATATCGTCAATTTCAATATAAATAAATAAATGTAAAGTATTGTATAAACAGTGATAATAAAAACTAGTATAATAAATAAAATTAAAAATTAATTATGACTTTTGTTAAAAATTTAAATTCACAATGAAATACCAAAAAATAAAAATAAAAAATGTTGAGATCACATTTCCCAATTTCCAGCAACCCAACTTCTGTTTGCCAATTTCTATAGTTTGTTCATTGTAAATAGAATATAGTTCGAGGTTACTAATAATAAGGCTTCTTATTCTTTCGGTTACGTGTCCACTATCGCTGAAGTAAAACTGAAACATGGTCCTCACGGCCCAAAAGCCCAAAAGCCCACTTAATAAAGCCCACGTTAACTAGGAAACTATCCCTCCTACTAATACATAACTGTCATTTGACCTTAGCTTTAGATCCCATCAGATATTGTCCACTTTCTTTTTTCGGCTCCCTCCGTTGCAAATATGTTCTCTCCTTTTGGTCACCCCATAGATATGTTTCTTGGACCTTTTCTTGCTTTGGGTTGTTGGGCCATGTGGCTCATCCTTTCTTTTTGTAGTGATACAATGTTCGGTTTCTTGGGCCTTTGAATCGGCTCTTTCAATGCAAAGAAGCACTTCACCAAAAAAATAAAACTACAAGAAAGAGAGCAAAAGAAAGTAAATATAAAAAGAAAAAATGAAAAAAAGTTGTCGTTGCTACGCATTTTGTTTCAACGAAAGTCCGAACAAGACAGGGACAAGATAAACCCTAGCCAATATCATTACTGAGGGAACTGAAACACAGAGTTTATGTGTTGTGCGTGCGCGGAGTGAGTTTCTTTGCATTGACTATCTGATTCTGAGCTCCGCAGTCACTTTCGGATCTTCTGGTTTTTACAATGGCCGAATCACTGCCATCGTTGGTTTCCCTCTCCGAATTGGTTTCCACTTCGTCCACTAACCAACGAGTTCGGATATTCCATCGCGAAATCCCTGCGTTCTTGAATTCATGCACTTCAGGTTAGCACCGAAGCGATCACACTAATACGCCATTAACCATTTCAACTTTCAAACTCAATACGATTAACTGACATTGCGCCGCAATTCGTAAACGACAAGCGTTTCATCGCGATCGTAGAGTCTCCTATCGAAGGAGGCGTTGTTTTTTCTGTGTTATTACTTAGAAAGACATGCATTCTCTGAATGCTTCTCTTTATGTGTGATTTGTTGTTCAACATACCGTTTTGCTATTTGCAGATATGTCTACGGAGCTAGCTTCATTGCTAACTGATATAGTATTCAGAACGGTTATGATTTACGATGACCGTAGATCGAGAAAAGTTGTTGACGATGTGATTGTAAAGGCCTTAGGTGGAACAGTTTTCATGAAGACCTTTGCGGCAGCTCTTGTTCAGAATATGGAGAAGCAATTGAAGTTTCAATCAAATGTGGGCTGCTATAGACTTCTCAGTTGGTCTTGTCTTCTTCTGAGCAAGAGCCAGTTCGCCGCGGTTTCGAAGAATGCTTTGTGTAGAGTGGCTGCAGTGCAAGCTTCTTTACTTAATTTAGTTTTTCAGAGGTCTTTTCGTGAGCGAAGGGCCTGCAGGAAAAAGTTCTTCCATTTGTTTTCTCAGGTTCAGTTCAAGCTTCGTTAGTTTATTTTTGAGCAATACTAGTAGTGTGTGCTGCTCCTTCAATTTTATGCCTTGGGATTTCACCTTTTCAATTACAACGTATTATAAAGATTATATTGTAATTGAGATGTCTGCACTTGTTTTCAGTCACCAGGTATCTATAAAGTCTACATGGAAGAACTGAAAAATGGCCGAATCCCTTATAAGGATAGTCCGGAATTATTATTTTTGTTGCTGGAGTTCTCAAGTCGATCTCCTTCTTTATTTGGAGAATTCAAGGTGAGTGAGTATTCGTTTTCTAGTTATTGTTTACACTGGATTGGTTTTAACCTAATAGGATTCTAATGTAATTCTTTGTTTCTTACAGCCAGCATTTCTTGACATATATGTTAATGCAATCCTGAGTGCAAAAGAAAAGCCGGGAAAGAGTCTTACTGAGGCATTTTGTCCGCTTTATTTGCAAATGTCTCATGAAGATTTTCAAAATGTCGTGATACCGTCCTCTGTTAAAATGCTTAAACGCAACCCAGAGATTGTCTTGGAGTCTGTTGGGATTCTTTTGAAATCTGTTAATCTTGATCTGAGTAAGTATTCTGTGGAAATTCTTTCAGTAGTATTAGCACAGGCTAGGCATGCTGATGAGGGGAGAAGGGATGCGGCGTTAGCTTTAGTCAGGAGTCTGAGCCAAAAATCTAGCAATCCAGATGCATTAGACTCAATGTTCAATGCTATCAAAGCTGTAATTAAAGGTACAAATAGCCCTATGCTTGTGTTGGCTTGTTATGATACCCACTAGACCCTTTGGAGATACTGGTGAACTTGATTTTTGGTTGACGGTGTTAATGGTGCCTCTGTAATATATATTGAACATTCATGTTGCATTCTGAATAGGCTCAGAAGGAAGGCTGACTTTCCCATACCAGAGAGTTGGAATGGTGAATGCAATAGAAGAATTGTCTAATGCACCAGATGGGAAATACCTCATTAGTCTGTCTCGCACAATATGTGATTTTCTTTTATCATTCTACAAGGATGATGGTGAGCACACACTCTGATATTCCTTTTAATTGTGAATCTGTTTCTTTTTATGTATATACATATTTAATTCAATTGGTCTTCTACCTTTTCTCTTCCTCAATTATAGAAGAAAATATTATCAGAGAGAAAGTACATACTGGGGAAGGGATCCAATATCCTCCCAAACTGTTAACAGACAAAACAAAAGTAAAATAATAAGCCAAAGAAGCTTAAAAATGTGAAGAGGTGTTTAATCTATTGCCTGTTAGTAATGGAAGTACCATTTAAAGCTAAAGCAAATGTGGGTTGATCACCTAGGAAATTCAAAGCATGACGCTATCTCATAACAAACTTAAGGGCAACAGGGGCACTGTTGAAAATATGAGCATTCGTATCCAATAATCATGTATCCCTGATGTCTGGAAAAGCTGCACATTGTCACAATATCTTGGCATTGAATTTAAAATGTATCATAAGAAGTTTTTCTAAGGTGAAACACTGATATGATCATAATTGAAAAAAAATAATTGATGTTTTAAATTTTTAAAAACAAATAAATAAAAATAAATTTTTCTTTTGAAAGTGAATAAAAAACAAAAATAAAAAACAAGAATGTTTTTATAATGTATTTTTTTTAGCTACAATTTATAACTTCTGATAAAAACAGAAACACTCTTTTTTTTTGCTGGTTTTTAAACGCTCATTTAATTATTTTAAAAATGTAACGATGTCTCTTTTATTTTGAAAGAACTTTTGTGCTTGACAAAATTATCAAGAAAAAAGGCTTTTTTATGGTGATATTTGGTGTTGATTCACGCTCCTCAATTGGCAGGAAATGAGGAGGTAAGAATTGTGATTTTGCAAGCTCTAGCTTCTTGGGCAGTTAGATCTACTGATATCATTCAAGAAAGTTTAGTTTCCTTTTTGGTTTCTGGCCTCAAAGAAAAAGAAACTTTAAGAAGGGGTTTTCTACGCAGTCTACGAGCTATATGCAAAAATGAAGATGCTGTCTTAAAGGTGACTTGCTATTTTGATTGATTATACATGCTTGTCAGCTTATTTCAGGTTACCATGTGAACATCATTCCCTAATGTTCAACTGAATATTTTTCAGATGTCATCGTTACTTGGCCCTCTTGTCCAACTTGTCAAAACTGGCTTTACCAAGGCAGTGCAACGTTTAGATGGCATATATGCATTGTTATTGGTAGGGAAGATAGCTGCTGTTGATATTAAAGCTGGTTTGTATTAGTAGAGTCTTTATATCCTTTAATTTAGAGCTGTAGCTTAGTTCTGTTTGATTTTTTTTGTCAAATTTTTTCATTTGTTTAATTGTTTTATTTCACTAGAGGAAACATTGGTAAAGGAAAAGATATGGGCTGTGATATCACAAAATGAACCATCGCTTGTGCCAATTTCCACGGTGATTACTCAACTTAAAAATGTTTTTAGCATTAACCAGGTTTTATTCCACATTTCTGAAAAGGTGCTCTGCAGGCTTCAAAGCTATCAATTGAGGATAGCATGGCATGCATTGATCTGCTTGAAGTGCTTCTTCTGGATCATTTACAGCGGTAAATTCCATTTTAATGCATAAAAGATTACTTTTAATTTTTATCTTTGTGTTGGATGTTTGATTGTGTTTTATCTCCTTCATTCTGCAGTACATTATCAAACTTCTCAATCAGATTGATGTTACAGGTAAAACACTTTGGGTTTTATCAATCCTTATAATATCATGCTAAATTGACTCAGTTATTGTTAACTTTATGCAGTTAATGATTTTTTTTATATGCCATCCAAGTTGGGATATTCGAAGAATGGCTTATAATGTTGCTAGGAAGGTTATTTCATCTGCTCCACAGTTATCTGAAGATCTATTCCTTGAATTTTCAAAGTATCTTACTTTGATTGGAGAGAAACTTTTAGCTTTAAAAATAAGGTAAATAGCTTATTGTACACCGATCTGCATATTTATGAATTAAATGTGTATGAGGCAATTGGACTTGGCATGCTTGTTTAGGAAATGCAC
Organism: Abrus precatorius; assembly: GCF_003935025.1. NCBI lineage: Eukaryota > Viridiplantae > Streptophyta > Magnoliopsida > Fabales > Fabaceae > Abrus > Abrus precatorius. The sequence goes on along the minus strand of NW_020874373.1, from coordinate 7,029,576 downwards.
CTCTTATTAGTAGTAAAACTGTAAAAGTTTTATATTTTGCGATTGGACCTGCAAAATGATGTGTTGCTCTGGTCCAGAGGCCAAATATTATCTCGAAAGTTCCTTTTCAAGTTTTTCAAATATAGATTTTTTAATTGAAGTATGCTTTAGGGTTATTGCTGCATTTCTAAATTATCAATGGTCATGAGTGCAAAATCCTGTTTTGTGAGACTGGTGAGTACCTCTAGTTTCACTTCTAGAAAAATACCTTTCTAACATGGTTGGAGCACTAACTTTCGCCACCAATGGAAAACTTCTTTTACACAACTCTAGGAAAAAAATGCTTGTGACATTCTTGCTGATCTTATGCCATGGGATGCTAACTATCTGTTTTGGAAATTTAATTTTCTGTAATCTACTGATGTTTTTAGTGTGACTCCTCACTAATTATACAAACAGGGTCATATAACATTGCAGTTTATTTCAATCATACTCTTCTACTTTTGCTCAACATTCTTTTCCATTCTGCCTTTAAACTCGTATATTTGACTTTGCAGTGATACCGATATTTCTTTGGACCCTCAAGTTCCATTCATTCCATCTGTTGAGGTGTTGGTAAAGGCTCTGCTTATTATGTCACCAGCAGCTCTGAAGCATGCTCCAGATTCATTTGTCAGAATACTTCTTTGCTCACATCACCCAAGTATAGTGGGTAGTGCAAAAAGAGATGCAGCATGGAAGGTGCTTTTTTACTTGTGTTTTATTTTATTATCTGATGTTTCTTTTGGCTTTGGTTATTATTGTTCCATTCTCATTTTCAATTAATTAATTTCTAATATCTGACAAGTTAAGAAGCCTGGCGCCTTTTGCATGTGATCAGATAATAGCCTAATGGCTCTGGCAAGAGTTGCGGAAGGATTGAAATGTGTGTATCAATGATTATATTTTATGAGGGCAGGATGTGTTTGGGAAATAATATGGATAAATCTATACATGGGGGCTTGATAGAGAGATCATATACACAATTTCTCTGTCTCTTCACGTGTTAGCTCAAGCTTTTGGAATAGTTAATTCATGTCAATATATGCTATTTTTCTTGTCAGTGATTATTGTGTTTTTTCATATATAGGATGAGGATGTTACTCAATTCTATAAAATAATTACGAAGCAAAGATAATATTACTAATGATGAATATAGAATTATGTATGATCTCTCCAGTCATTGTAATGAATGTTTAGTGTTGGCATTAAGAGCCTTCATTGGTTGATATGTAAGTATGTCTTGAAGGAGGTATCCATGCATGTTGTATGTTGTTAAGGATGTATATGTATGTATGTATGTATTCAAGAAGGCATGCTGTGGCATGTACTTCACCAATATTTAGTGCCACTGGGTTAAAGAAAAATATTCAATGAATTTTGATATGAGGGAAAAGGGTGGGGGGTATGCAACAAACATACCATATCCTTTTATTGAAAAAATAATATTAATTTTCAACCATTATGATGATATAGTTTGAAATATTACAAGGGTATCCCTTTTTTTTTTGTATAAAGGAATAATATCATTTAACAGAAGATAATAAGAAAGATTACAACAGAAGTCAAGGATATGCTCATTTCTTTGAAGCCAATTACAGAAATACACCACTGACCTGTATATATAGCCCAACTTCATTAAGATTTTTCCTCCCGTTCACTTAAGGTATTTAAACTAATCAAAAGAAGTGTGCTGAAATGGGAGGAAACATCTTGGATTTGCTGAAAGCATTAAACGCTTGTGTCTGGATGGAAGAATGTCTTTTGCTCATACTTAAAGATCGTATTTATTCTTTTTAATTTTTGTGATTCAACAAGGTATTTTCAGTAAAATATTTTTGATGAGTCTTTTAATGAGTAATTACTCTGGTTTTCATAATTATATGAGATGCTGATCATCATTATTTTTGCCTTTCAAAAGTGTATATTGCATGTATACATACCTGTGAATATAGATGGTGAGGTGACATTGTTTACAATACATGCATGGCTTAACAGCTTATTTTTGGGTTGGTTAGCTGACCTTTTTCATTCTTTTCCAGAGGCTCTCTAAGTGTCTGCAAACTCATGGTTTTGATGTCATTGATATCATTTCTGCTAATGTGGTGAATTTCTTACAGGTAATTGTCGGATTGGTATACTATAGATCTCTTGTGCATTCTTTTCTATAGGTGGAATAACTGATGTTTGATTTAAATTTTCTGAAAGCATGGATAAAGTACACGTCTAAATTTTCTTTCAACATATCTTACATACTTTTGGTTAAATCAATGATGCAACTGGCACATTTGGTTGCATAGTTGCAATGGACATTGATTGCCTCATAGAATTGGCTGAATACTTTTTATGCTTTTGCTGAATTAACAGAATAGCTCAGAGAAGCCTCATTTTACATTTTTACTCTCATTGTCATCTCTGTATTTCTGTCCTGTTTTGTGCTACTTGTTTGACATCTATTTCATGTGTGAACCACATCTCCTTGAAAAGCTTACCTTTGTTGTGCTAACTTCCAAATGATATATTGTTCTACAGGTCTTACTGGGACCAATGGGCTTGAAGAGTGCTAATTCACTAGAACAACAGGCAGCAATATCTTCACTGTCCAACTTGATGTCTATTATCCCTGGAGATACATATACAGAGTTTGAAAAGGTAGACAAGTTATTTATATTTGTATGTGTAGCTTATAATTCAGTTGGATCCTTTAAACTTTGAAGCTTTTGATTGATATTTGTCCATTTGAATTCTGATTGCTGACTACCATTCCACATTTGTTATGCCAGCATTTGCTAAATCTTCCTGAACGCTTTTCTCATGATACACTCTCAGAGAATGACATTCAGGTAATTCACATGATGCACTTTTTACTGTCTATTGATTGATGTTGATATTATCAGTAGAATGTTTTCTGTATGTTATGATTACGACTTTCACTTTATTTACTCTATGGGCATATATGATTCATTCTTTTTGCTGCTATCACATGGTTTCAGATCTTTCATACGCCTGAAGGAATGCTTTCCACTGAGCAAGGTGTTTATGTTGCTGAATCTGTTACTGCTAAGAACACCAAACAAGCAAAGGGTCGCTTCCGGATGTATGAAGAAGATGACATGGTACATAGTACTTTTTTCATCTCTCCATTCCTCTGGAGGATTAGTTAGTTATGCTCTGTTCTTCCTTTGATCAGGATCATACCCGTTCTAACCATTTGGTGAAGAGAGATCAACCTAGTAGGGAAGCTGCTGGTGCAGGGAAAAGGGATGCTGGGAAAACAGCAAAGAAGCCTGGCAAGTGCACTTTTGTTTGTCTTTGTTTGTAGTTTTTCAATTTGTAGGTTGCACAGGCTGCTTTTTATTTATGAGATTATTGTGATTTGTTTAGACAAAGGCAAAACAGCAAAAGAGGAGGCAAGAGAATTGATGCTTAAAGAGGAAGCTGCTGTGCGTGATAGAGTCTGTGAAATACAGAAAAATCTGTCTCTAATGCTAAGGACTCTTGGAGATATGGCCATTGCTAATTCAGTTTTTGCACATAGTAGGCTGCCTTCAATGGTATTGGCATGCTGTCATCTTTGTGATTTTGCTATAATATATTTGATGCTGCTTGAATTAACTACCACATCTGTTTGTTAAGATCTGCATCTGCTTGGAATATGACCAAAATACTCTTAATATGACTACGATTGTTGACCCATCTTTAAGAATGAGTTTGGTCTTGTCCCATTTTAATATAGTATCAGAGTTTTTTAAGTCTTTATATTGGGTTACTAGTAGATGATCAGTCTTGCAAACTTCCATGTTTAAATCTCCAATCCTAGGTGTGAGGATTGCATCTTAAGATCCCTTATCAGCTGGAATATGATTGGAACCTGGTAGAAAAAGTGGGAAAAGAAGTCATCGATTTACAGAACAGAACACACTGCAGGACATTGAGTCTACACCTCCCAATGCCAAAGGGCTGTAATTTCCTCTCACGAATGACAAAATGCCTCAGCCCCCTCTTCTTATTTATAGGCAATATGCCTTATTTTCCTAATTATCCCAGCCCTGAACAACTGACTTCCCAACTAACTAATTGTTCCACTAATTGGGGCTTATCTAACAAAATATTGCCGAACTCTCCATCTCCCCTAGCAAGTTTTTGGGGTTGAGATAGGTCCAATGTATTTCTAATACTGTTTTCTTCTGTTTTAGTTAAATTTAATTGCTCTTTTTCAAACATCCGGTTTCAAAATTATTGACTGTACAATTTATTATGTAATTTCTTGCCCTTTATTTTTTCACATAGATGTGATATGATTATCTATGGCTGTGATTCTTAATTCAAATCTTGTGTCAGGTCAAGTTTGTTGAACCGTTATTGCGATCGCCTATTGTAAGTGATGAGGCCTTTGAAACCATGGTGAAGCTAGCAAGATGCACAGCTCCCCCTCTGTGTGATTGGGCCCTTGACATTTCCACTGCTTTGCGTTTAATTGTGACCGATGAAGTTCATCTTCTGTTGGATCTAGTTCCATCAGTTGCTGAAGAGGAAGTCAACGGAAAGTCATTTCCTGGCCTTTTTGATCGAATATTGGATGGCCTATCCATTTCTTGTAAATCAGGAGCCCTTCCTGTAGATTCTTTTTCTTTTGTATTCCCTGTAAGTATATATCTTCAAATGCAATTTAATTAACTTACCAAAACTTCCATGTTTCAATTCTCTAACTCTTGATTCTCATTAGATAATGGAGCGAATTCTTCTGTGCTCAAAGAAAACAAAATTTCATGATGACTTGCTTCGGATAATTTATTTACACCTTGATCCACATCTACCTCTTCCTAGGATTCGCATGTTATCGGTAATTTGTCCATCATTTCATGCTTTGTTTAGCAGTTTTTGTTTTTTACCAATTGCTTTCCACCTGATGAATATTCTTTTCTGTAGGTCCTTTACCACATGCTTGGTGTTGTTCCAGCTTATCAAGCATCAATAGGACCTGCTCTAAATGAGTTGAGTCTTGGTTTGCAACCTGCTGAAGTTGCATCTGTATGTATTCTTGACTATTTACTTTGTTCAGTCATGTCACTGTAACAATGCCTTATGTTTTCTCTCAATTTGTAATTTTACAGGCACTTTATGGAGTTTACGCAAAAGATGTTCATGTAAGGATGGCTTGCTTAAATGCTGTCAAATGTATCCCTGCTGTTGCCAATCGTTCTCTACCTGAAAATGTTGAGGTTGCAACAAGCATATGGATATCATTACATGATCCCGAAAAGGTTAGCACTGTTTTCCCTTACAGCTCAAGGTTGCCCTTTTAATTTCCCTTGTCTGCAGAGAATAAAATGTGCTTTTTTCAAAGTTTATGATATGATATCTTTGCCTTTTCATGTTCAGTTATTTTGCCTTCCTTTGTTTCTCTCTCTTATAATTTGTGTCTGTATAAACTGTTAGTTTGTTAAGGATTATTCCCTTTAGAAACTTTGAAGGTTGCTTTAAGCAATTAGAACTGCTGGATTCAATTGAATGTGCAAATTTCTTGGGGTGTCATATATTCATACAGTTTAAGGCACTGACTTATATTTTCCATTTTCCTTTTTGAAAGATAATGAAAATGCATTGGAAGTGTCTAATCTGGTAAGCTTGGTTGTACTGAGGGTGTACTACTGCAACACTCCTAAAAGCAAATTGGATTTCTTTGTCTTGATCAATCCCTATATTTCTCTTTTCGAGTCCATAAGCTAAAGTGAGTGAGGATCTCTACAAATTTACTCTCATTTTTAGTGAATCGCTCACACTTTTCCTTTTACATTTTTTTATGCCTCTTAAATACTTTTGCTCAAATTTGTTCCATTCCTATTTGAATTTGAATTTATATCACGCCACATAAAATTAATAGAGACAATATCTTAATTCATAGAATTTTTCATAATTTTCTTTTTAATTTTAGAAGTCATCTTTCTTTAATATATTCATATCTAACAAAATAGAATCTGCATTATTGATGATGAAAACATCCTTTATTGTTCTTCCTTCTTCCATAGGACTTGGCTTCACCATTATATTATCTTTCAGTGGGGATATATTCTTTTTTATCTTGTATATTTTCTTTTTTATTATCATAATTTAGGGGGAGGGGATGGTGTTCCATTCCAAGATTGGGAAAATCGTTGGGTTCAAAGAGTTTTTACAGATGACATATATTTTCCTTGCCTTAAGGAAATAAGTGGAGGCTCCAACTTGCAACCTGTTAGATGTTAGACTCTGACTTGCTCTATTCGACCAACACCTTGTGTAGTTAATATATCCATCATGCTAATTAATATATCAAATACACAGAACGATTCTTTAGTAGCTACAATATCTAATAGTCTTAAATCATGTGAACTTCTCAATTGAGACATTAAAAGTAGAAGACTTCTATAGTCTCTGTCAGATCAGAATGTTCCGGTAATTCTCCCTGTTCCTGATTTATAATGACATCAACTCATTTACTTTGTACTTCTAAGTGGCTCTTACTAATTGTGCTTGGTAATTTTCTGTGTTTTTTTTTTATAATGTCTATATTATGTTCATTTTGTTTTTTATTTATTATGTCTATATTATGGTAACTAATTTACTATTTTCTACATTTCAGTCAGTTGCTCAGGTGGCAGAAGACATATGGGATCATTATGGGTTTGACTTTGGAACTGACTTTTCAGGTCTTTTCAAAGCACTTTCTCATGTTAACTACAATGTTCGCATGGCAGCTGCGGAAGCATTAGCTGCTGCCTTGGATGAATACCCAGATTCTATACAAGTATGTTTGCTTTATAATTGTCACTATGTTGCTGTGTGTTTTTATCTCATAATTGGCTGATAATTTTTCAGGAATCCCTTTCCACTCTGTTTTCACTTTTGTTTGCTTTATAATTGTCACTACGTTGCTTTGTGTTTTATCTCATAATTGGCTGATAATTTTTCAGGAATCCCTTTCCACTCTATTTTCACTGTACATTCGTGACATGGGTGTTGGAGACAACAATGTTGATGCTGCTTGGCTGGGTAGGCAAGGAATAGCTTTAGCATTACATTCTGCTGCTGATGTGTTGAGGATAAAAGACCTACCTGTTGTCATGACATTTCTAATATCAAGAGCACTGGTAATTTTTACTGGCATTTATTTTTCTATTTTTACTAGAATTCTGAAACTGAAAACGATTTTCATGTTGAATTGCTCATTTCTGGAGTCAACACCTCGTTCAGAATTATGATAGCTTTGTATAACTGAAAATTGATTTTTTTTTTCCTAATGAGATAATCAAGATTGTATAAAGAGTTAGTTTTTGATATTATTTATTTTTGTCTGCATTCATTTTTTTTGTGTGCATATGGTTAAACTAATGTAAGATGAATAGCAATAATTTTGCAATAAACTTTCAATATTTTGCCTTACAAGGTTCATTCATAAATGTAAGATAGGAAGTCTTTTCTTGGGTGAACATATGATGGAAAACAGGCTGAACTAAGGTTCGTTGAGTGCATATCTGGGTATTTGGGATTGACACACCATGGGGGAGGGGTTTCAAGATTTTGATTTCTGGTTGTCTGGGTGCCCTGAACATTACCTGCTGGATTATAATTGTTGTTATCAAGGAGAATTTTGATGTGGTGTTAAAAGTTGAATGTTGGATGATGTCTTCAGTGAAAGAAATCTAATCCTGACTGTTGATAAAATTAATAAAAACTGTGTAGAAATTAAGATTAAGAAAATAACCCTAGGTATAACATCTAGGGTTTGTCACTGTTACATAGATCATTCAAATCGATGACTGTTCCACATCTGTGGACATTCATTTGTGACCTGAATTGCTCATGGTACTGTTACATACGTGCATGGGAACAGAGAGAGAAGGCTTATGATAGTGGTCCTGTAACACTGTATCTTCCACTCATTTATGCAGAATTTGGAGAAGGTGCTGGGGTGGTGGCCATTACCCTGCTTGCAAAAATTTGGGGAAGATGGAATGGAAATCTAACCGGGGGTGGGGGAGAGAAAGGTCGGGGTGAAATAAAACCAAGGATAACTGGTGCTATGTGCAAAAAGCACAGGATCACTTAGAAGCCGTGAATGGGTAAATGATGAGTGGAGGTTTCTTCTATTAGGATTAGAATTAGGAAATGTGGAGAGAGAACGGTGGGAATGAAATTAAATGGGCCTTGGTGCTATTCAATTGGTGAATGGGTTAATGATGAGTGGACGTTGCTTACTTCAATTAGGATTAGAATTAGCATGTGTATAATAAAATCCACTAACGCAGTCAGCAGCTGTAATCACAGACTCACGGCTGTGCTCATGCTGGCTTCCTAATTATTTTCATAGCATTCAATCTGAAATGGGGACTTGAGTAATTTGCTCCCCTGTTCCGTGTCCCTAGTGAAATGTTGCACCACATACCAAATTGTACCAGAAATCATGTAACACATTTAAAGAGAGAACAATATGCTTCCTCCACCACAAAAAAATACTTATCCTTGAAGAATGACGGACAGAATCCTACACTTTTAAAGATTAACAGACTTCTAAACAAACAAGGTGAACTTGGAGTGCAGTAAAATATTCCTAGTCTGAAAGTAAAATGAGATAAATTAACTACTTTCTAATACTTAATACTCTAATTATAGAGGTTAATGTGATGGAGTAAAAGAATCTGTCTAAAAATTTTTAAAAAATGTTGAGGGCTTGAGGCAGTCTGATCTACAAGGTGGTGTTTTCATGGTAGTGTACTGGTGTGTTCTGTATCAATGCTGCCGGTGAACTCTTATCCTGTTCTATAGGTTAACTGTCTTGCAAAAACTATTTATTGCCAGTAAAGGCAGAATAGCATTTCACTGTTGGAATTGATTTGATTTGCAGGCTGATCCAAATGCTGATGTCAGAGGCAGAATGATCAATGCTGGTATCTTGATCATTGATAAAAATGGAAAAGATAATGTCTCGTTGTTATTCCCCATCTTTGAGAACTACTTAAACAAAACTGTGAGTTCCTTATTATGTGGGAGATTCATCTGCTGGATACTCGTCATATGGTTCTTTTTCTTTCTCTGTATTTTGATACTTAAAACATGTATAAGAGTTGCTTGACTCTTGGTTAATAGATTTTCCCCTATGTCTTAGGCTCCAGATGAAGAAAAATATGACTTGGTTCGTGAAGGTGTGGTTATCTTCACTGGAGCTCTGGCAAAGCACTTGGCAAAGGTTAATATTAAAGTTTTTTTTTCTCAACGTTTCTTAATTCTTGGTTTTTTGAGTGAGCTAGTTAATTTTTTTGATTTTTGGTAATATTTGTATTGGTCTTTGAGCAGGATGATCCCAAGGTGCATTCTGTTGTGGACAAATTGTTGGATGTCTTAAACACACCTTCAGAAGCTGTTCAGCGGGCAGTCTCTGCATGTCTATCTCCGTTAATGCAATCAAAACAAGTACGCAAGAATATTCTTATACTTATACTTATCCGATGCTTTTACTTATGGTTCTGTAGAAGATTATCAGATTGATATTGATGAAAGGAGTGCCACTTTATCGCATTAAATACAAATTGGAAGAAAAGAATACTTGTTTGCAATTCTTGTCCAGTGTGAACTATCAATACCAGCAACAGGTCCAATGTAAATTGTTCTTGCTGTTGTATTTTACTGAAAGTAACACTGAAACCAGTTGTCAAATTCTTGAAATATTTTTATGTGCTTGTTTGGGAGTGTTTCAGCTTGTTAAAGAAGTACAAAGTTTGTGCTGTTATGCTAATTATTTAGTGCATCACCTCAACATAATGGCAGTTAACACTTAAGGTTAATATTATCATACGTTTTGATGTTTTCTCGATGTTTACTGAGGTCCATTCTTTTGTTATTTGATACTACTACCATTAGGATGACGCAGCAGCTCTTGTTAACCGGCTGTTAGATCAGATGATGAAGAGTGAAAAATATGGTGAACGTCGTGGTGCTGCTTTTGGACTTGCAGGATTGGTTAAGGGATTTGGCATTTCCTGCTTGAAAAAGTACAGGATTGTGATTACTCTTCAAGAGGGTCTTGCCGAAAGGTTACAGAATTTATTGTTATGCATTTTCTTGTATTGTTAATACATTGTCTATTTTATTAAACTCATGCAGTGTATAAGTTTTCAAAAACAAAAACAAGCAGCTTATGTCAATATGTCATTTTTAAATTGGCCTTGTGACCATCATAATATGAGAAAAGGGGATATACCAACCTTATGCTTATGCTAGTCTTACTTTTAAATTGCAGGAACTCTGCGAAATCTAGAGAAGGAGCTTTACTTGGATTTGAGTGCCTTTGTGAAACGCTTGGAAAATTATTTGAACCGTATGTTGATAAGTATTTTGTCCCAAAATATTTTGATTCTTAATGTAGTTTTATTTTATGGTTTCTTAACATTTTCCCCATAATTGTGTTCAGGTACGTGATTCAGATGTTACCATTACTGTTGGTTTCATTCTCTGATCAAGTTGTTGCAGTTCGGGAAGCAGCTGAATGTGCTGCCCGTGCAATGATGTCTCAACTTAGTGCTCAAGGAGTGAAGCTTGTCCTTCCATCTCTTTTGAAGGTGATATACATTGCTTATCAATATTATTGACAAAACATTTGTCGTCAGATAAATCAAATATGCTTTGATGTGCACTTCTCAAATTCGCAATAATAGTTTACATTGTTTTTTTGAGTTATCAAAATGTAAATTGGTTTTATTATTCAACAAAAGTGTAAATTGTCGTTGTGATGCTTCTGTATTTTATTCTGTCCTTGTCTTCCGTAGCCTCAAAATCTTGACCTTAAGTAATTGACTGATATCATGTGCAAGAAATGTTTAAACTTTCCCCTTATGCTTTTGAACAATATATTATGAGAATACCTGATCATAGCCAATCCTTTGGTTAGAATGTGAATTCAGAAACATTCTGCAGGAACCTATATTTATAGACATTAGGAGAGATCAATAAGGACATGCTTATTGGGAATTGTTGTGCCACTGCTATGAATTTTTAAAATCCCTTGACTGCTTATGAGAGAACTCTAAAAGGTCCAACAGAATTATGTATGTTGATACAAATGTACAAATAGGTAATGGAATATGTAATGCTTCGAAACATGATCCAAGAGAGCAACTATTTGAAAATCCCCGAATTATTTTTTTCCTTTTCATAATGCCATTTATTAAATAGTCAAGTCAAATTAGTTGTCTGTTGTCACTGTTATACCTATCCTAATTTCTGATAAAGAATAATTATAATTAATTTGAAAATTGAAATATAAAATTGTTTCAGGGAATAAATCAACTGCTCCCCTGCCCCCCTGCCCCCCTTTGCCAACTTCCTTTACAGATATCACATTTTCCATGCTTCTATTTCAATGAATCATTTCATAGCTAATCTATTTGTCCAGGGTCTTGAAGATAAAGCTTGGAGGACAAAACAAAGTAGTGTACAACTACTGGGTGCTATGGCTTACTGTGCTCCACAACAGTTGTCTCAGTGTCTCCCTAAGATTGTTCCCAAATTGACAGAGGTATAAGATGAAGCAAACTTTACACTTTGAGTACTATACTGTGTTACCTTAACCAATCTCACTATTTGCAGGTTTTAACTGATACACATCCTAAAGTCCAGTCAGCTGGGCAAATGGCCCTTCAACAGGTTTGTCTTGAGTTATGGCATGTTCTATCCTTAGTGTGATTATTGTTTTTCTTTTTCATAATAATTACTTTTTTTTGCCAGGTTGGGAGTGTGATAAAGAATCCAGAAATATCTGCTCTTGTCCCTACTCTACTTAAGGGACTTAGTGATCCTAATGAGCATACGAAATATTCCCTTGATATTCTTCTCCAGGTAAGGTGTATGGCATTTACCTTGTTGATTTTGTGTAATCTACTACTTCTTTGTCTAAAATTTTATTGGTTGGTTGCAGACAACCTTTGTTAATTCAATTGATGCTCCGTCACTTGCATTATTAGTACCAATAGTTCATAGAGGACTAAGGGAACGGAGTGCTGATACTAAAAAGAGGGCAGCACAAATAGTTGGAAACATGTGTTCCTTGGTTACAGAACCAAAGGATATGATTCCATATATAGGGTTGTTGCTTCCTGAAGTAAAAAAGGTAATTCCATAGATTGCTTTTACATTTGCTGTTGGCCTTGGTCTCTTCTCATTTCATGTTGCATCACAAGAGTAGGTTCTTGTGGATCCTATCCCTGAAGTTCGATCAGTTGCTGCTAGAGCCATTGGATCTCTTATTGGAGGAATGGGTGAAGAGAATTTCCCTGATCTTGTCCCGTGGTTGTTTGACACACTGAAGTCTGATAATAGTAATGTTGAACGCTCTGGAGCAGCTCAAGGGCTGAGTGAGGTCAGATTTTTTTCTTAGTGTTACCCTTGGCTTCTGTTTCTGTATGTCAACTCATAACAAGAAACATGGTTTCTCTGTTGGGTGACGGAGAAACCTTGTAACGAAGGAGAGAGTAAAAATTTGAATAACAGATAATAAGCAGGATAGTCAGAAAATGAGTCATTTGTTTGACAAACCTGAAACCTTGTAACAAAGGAGAGAGTAAAAATTTGAATAATATATGATAAGCAGGATAGTCAGAAAATGGATCATTTGTTTGACAAACCTGCAACTGCAAATATTTTGTGTTTGAAAAAGTTTCTAGTTAATGTGTATTTATAGTAGAACCTGATGGTGATAAGAATCATGAAAGTATTTCATAACATATTAATATTCATCTGGATTGAAGGATAATAGCATTCATTTTGGAGATCATTTTACATTTTCTTTTAACCCATTATCTGTGCACAGGTCTTAGCTGCTCTTGGCATTGCGTACTTTGAGCATGTACTTCCTGATATTATTCGAAATTGCTCCCATCAAAAAGCATCTGTGCGAGATGGATACTTGACACTGTTCAAGGTAAAACAGTGAAAGAGAATAAACTTTCACCAATCACAATTAGAATTTTAGAAGATTATTTTTTGGACTCTGTTTAATCAGTTTTCCAAAATATTCTTTTATAGTATTTGCCAAGGTCATTAGGAGTCCAGTTTCAAAACTATCTTCCCCAGGTGCTGCCTGCTATCTTAGACGGTATGATTCTGCTTTTTTGGGGGTTTATATTAGGTGCTATGATTGGTGTTTCTTGGTTTGTAATCTTTAAACATTTACATTTCCTTTTAATTGATATTTTATAGGTCTTGCTGATGAGAATGAATCTGTACGAGATGCTGCTCTGGGGGCTGGCCATGTCCTGGTTGAGCATTATGCAGCAACGTATGTTCTATTCTCTTTTTATGCGTTGCATGGTCAATGCTTTTTATTATTCTTACTCCAGGCAAAATGTGTATTGGAAAGTGTGTAATGTTGGTATCATATTGAACTACTAATGATAGAGCTATATCTATTGATTGAATTATACTTGTGATGTATGCCACAGGAAGCTATCATGTGCCAATCTTAGTTTTCCATATGAGATCTTTCCCTTTCGTGTATTTTCTCTCACTTTCTTACCTGACTATTTTCTAATAACCATAAATAACTATTTTCCCTATAGGTCTCTACCTCTTCTCCTTCCAGCTGTTGAGGATGGCATTTTTAATGATAGTTGGCGTATTCGACAGAGCTCAGTTGAGCTGTTGGGTGATCTATTATTCAAAGTATGTGTTGCTCATCCCACAGCAACTTTTTCAGAGAGCTTTGATTTGACTTGTGAGCCTGCTGATACCTTTCAGGTTGCTGGGACATCTGGTAAAGCTTTGCTCGAGGGGGGTAGTGATGATGAAGGTTCTAGTACCGAGGCACATGGACGGGCCATCATTGAGGTTCTGGGGCGTGATAAGCGCAATGAAGTACTTGCTGCATTGTATATGGTTCGAGCTGATGTTAGTTTGTCAGTACGTCAGGTGATGACTATTACCTTTACTCTCTCTTAATATGATTCATTACTATTATGTGAATATGCATACATAACAACTGTAAATGTACATTTTCTCAGGCTGCATTACATGTGTGGAAAACTATTGTGGCTAATACTCCAAAGACGCTCAGGGAAATTATGCCAGTTCTAATGGATACTTTAATTACATCCCTTGCATCATCATCATCTGAAAGGCGGCAGGTCTGCACTTATATCTGTGTTAATCTATTTTAAGTCATGGCCTGCAGAAATTATATGTCCCTGCTGCTGATGTAGGTTGCTGGACGATCACTGGGTGAGCTTGTCAGAAAGCTTGGTGAACGGGTACTTCCCTTGATAATTCCTATCTTATCCCAGGGGTTGAGTGACCCTGAAAGCAGCAGAAGACAGGTTAGAATAGTATTTGATGATGGAATTTTTCTATTTACTCCTAATGCATAAAAGTTTGAATTGGTTGTATCAATCAATCAACACCTTGTAACTCATTATTTAATACAATTATGATTTTCATTGCTTGTAAGGGTGTATGTGTTGGTCTGAGTGAAGTGATGGCAAGTGCTGGAAAGAGTCAGTTGTTGACTTTCATGAATGAACTCATCCCCACTATCCGGACTGCTCTATGTGATAGGTTTGTGTATTTTAATTCTGATTTGCTTTTATGGAAAGTTTAGATTGCATTATCTGATATTTAGATGAATTTGTTTACAGCATGTCTGAGGTTCGAGAATCAGCGGGCTTAGCATTCAGCACTCTGTATAAGGTTGCACTTTTTACCATGCTTTTTTTCAGAGGCTTTTGTAAGTGGTGATTGAGATTAAATTGTTTTACAATACTCTATCCCTGAAAATTTGTTGTGTAGAGCGCTGGAATGCTAGCTATTGATGAGATTGTTCCCACTCTTCTACATGCATTGGAGGATGATAAAACCTCTGATACTGCACTTGATGGCCTTAAACAAATTTTGAGGTAAATTGTGTGGTGCTGTTATTGTCATATTGTGAAGTTATTATTTGTGGCAATTTATTGTCTTCAACTAAACTTTTTCAAACTTTTTATTTGTAGTGTCAGAACAAGTGCAGTATTGCCTCACATATTACCCAAACTGGTTCATCCTCCATTGACGTATGTGTCTCTGTTTTGATGCATTTATTCTATACAATATACATGATTAGCAATTTTATCTTGACTAAAACTTTTCTTGGTACCTGTCCAGTGCCTTCAATGCACATGCTCTAGGTGCTTTAGCAGAGGTCGCTGGGCCTGGCCTTGATTTTCATCTGGGTACTGTGCTTCCTCCTCTCCTACTGGCAATGGGTGATGATGACAAGGTAGACTATGCTCAAATATTTCCAAACAAATGCTTTTTCAGACATGTTATTTGCATCTTCTTATGTGACTATTTTTTGAGTTTTGATCTTATGGAATACAAACAGATTTCTGTACACATTTTATCCTTTTTTTGTTGGTTGTTGAAATTGTAGGAGGTTCAGACTTTGGCTAAGGAGGCTGCTGAAACAGTGGTGTTGGTTATTGATGAGGAAGGTATTGAGCCACTCATATCAGAGCTTGTCAAAGGTGTTAGTGATAGTCAGGTAATTTTTCTTGTAATAACTGATGTAATCTAATGTCTTTCACCCATCTCTTCCATGCCATTACTATTTTTTTCTTCTCTTTTTGATGATTTATATCTACAGGCTTCAGTCAGAAGATTTAGTTCATATTTGATAGGATATTTCTTCAAAAATAGCAAGTTATATCTGGTTGACGAAGCTCCAAACATGATATCTACCCTAATCATCTTGTTGAGTGATCCTGATTCATCTACTGTTACTGTAAGTGTAGGAGTTGTTGATATTATAGTTAGATTGTCTACATAGTATATTGTTTATAAATTTACTTTTCATTAGGTTGCTTGGGAAGCTTTGTCAAGGGTCATTACTTCAGTACCCAAGGAGGTGCTCCCCTCTTATATAAAACTTGTCCGCGATGCTGTATCAACGTCCCGAGACAAGGAACGAAGGAAGAAGAAGGTGAAGAAGCTGTTACTTTGAAAATTATCTAACTGGACTTTCAGATATTGGTTTGGGTTCCTAATGGCTAGTATGTGAATATTGTAAAGGCTTTTTTGTATAATTGCTTTGCAGGGAGGACCAATTATCATACCTGGATTTTGTCTTCCTAAAGCACTTCAGCCTATATTGCCAATTTTTCTCCAAGTATTCTTCTTTTCATTCCATTGAAATTTCTGCATTTTGTATGAGTGTTGCTTGTTTTGCAGTCCATTTTCATGCTTGTCACTTTCACATCCTCTGTATTTAAAGAAACCTTGTATAGGCATAGTCTTGTTTATTCTGTCCAAGATTTATACGAAACTGTGCAATTGATTGAGTTGTTATTCATTTATGAAAATGCTAGTTTAGCTTTGTGCTTGTGCCGGTTTTAGCACTTTCTATGCTAGTCTATGTTAATTTTTGCTCTTGTGTGGTCTGGAGGTTTTATTATCTCATTGTTCAGTGTTTTCTTACCGGTCACTCCAGCTGAGTGATAAACACAACTCATCCCACCTTTCTGCAGGCAACCTTCTTGATAAAATTTCATGCATTATTTTTCATCCGGCTTTGATATTGTTTATGAATATTTTAGATAATAATTAATGTGATTATTTTCTTTGCTACATAGTTGGAAAGTTCTCTGTATATGGCATTGCTTGCTTCTTAATTTTACATTCTGTGATGTACAAAAAGTTAGAATATTTACACAGAAAGTTCATTCTCTTAGTTATGTTTTTGGCCTCCAGGGTCTTATAAGTGGGTCCGCTGAATTGAGGGAGCAGGCTGCTCTGGGACTTGGTGAATTGATAGAGGTGACCAGTGAACAATCACTGAAGGAATTTGTCATCCCAATCACAGGGTATCTAATAAAAAAATTGTAGTAGATTATTTTTCTAAATCTTCTTTTTTTAGCTAAGCAAGTTCTAATGATATCTCTTTGTAATTTTACATTTTTGTTAACATTTTCATCTTTCTCTCTTGTTTCAATACACTGACTGAACCAATTCATTGATTGTTGGCTTACTGTTTTACCACTTATATCAGTGCCATGCATGTGCTGACACAGAAAATGATTTTTGATATTTTCTATGTTTAAGAAAATTTCAGTAGTAGGGGCCTAGTCTGGCAATCTGCATGTGGTCCATTAGTTAAAGAAAAAATTATTTATGTGCCTTTTCTAACAAATTGAAGTTTAGAGCCAGTTTGACCACTAGAGCTAGATATTGCTGTCCCATTGTTGTAACTATACATAGTTTTATAATGGGGAGAGCACTTGATTGTTGGTGCTTCATACCCAACTGAGATGCTATATTTTATCATTTTTTTTGTTGGGTGGGGGGGGACATATATTATCTTTTATATATTCTAACTTTGCCAATCTTGTTGGTCACAGGCCTCTTATTCGTATAATTGGTGATCGCTTCCCATGGCAGGTGAAGAGTGCCATCTTATCTACTCTAACTACAATGATACGAAAGGGTGGAATATCCCTGAAGCCTTTTCTTCCTCAGCTGCAAACAACATTTGTCAAGTGTTTACAGGATAGTACCAGGTTTGTAAGACAAATTATTCCCCGCTCCCTGCCTCCCTTTTTTTATGAGCAAACTATTGAATATTCGCCAGATTGGTCGCATGACTTGCACATTACACCAAAATATTTAGTGGGGAAATCTCAAATGGGTGGAAAAGTGGAATAATTAAATAACCACAACTTCAACATTCAATTATACCACAATTATAGGGGAAAAGCCCAATTTAAGTGAATTACTAACATAGTCAATACCTAATTTCTATGGTTTTTGGATAAACAAAGAATTTATTAAGAAAGAAAAGGAATATAGGAATGTAAAGAACAAGAAACCCTCATGGGAAAAATAAGTCACAATAAACAGGAAAAGGGAAAAAAACAAAAAACTGAGACTTCAGTATGGTGGTTCCAGCAGGGGAAGATTAACCAGCATATGTGAGATCTGAAGCTCGTATATAATCGATTATCCTTCCTTTTCTCTCTGCTACAGCATTACACAATCCACAATGATCATCCCCTCTCTATCCTCACCTACATTTTGTTGCCTTAATGATACTCTTCATACCTACATTCTCCACTCTATATTCTTTGTTTCTCCCTCTCCAATCTCCATTGACATTGTTATTTTGATGTCTATCTCTCTTGCTGGTTTCGTATCACCATTATTGGTTTCTTCATTTGTCATTGTAGTGGTTTTGGTTCTTGATCTTCTAACCTTCATCTTCATCTTTAATTCTGTTTTCTGGCTCCAAAGAGTGTGAAGTGTCACTGCCCCACCTAGAGCTGTTTCCATTTGAGTTATCAGGCAACTTTAGTGGCTTGTGTGGTGTTCCTCTTAGAGGGTTGTTTCACTTCTTCATCCTCAGCGACACTATCACTTGCATCAATGAGAGGATTACACACATTCAATTTTTTACAGACTCAAAAACACAAACAGAATTCGTATCAAAGATTGAGAAAGGAGCAAATTTTTTATGATTTAATTTCAATCAGAGGGGAGAAATATCCTCCTAGGGTTTCCCTCTAAAACTGTTCCACTCCTCTATTTTCTCCATGCTACAACTTCTCCGTTGTCCCCTCCTTGTAGTTATGTACCTCTCCGACTAATAGTTCTATTTAAATAGTAATCCTTTACTGTAATTAACTTGTAATCAAATGTAGTATTTGGGAATCTCTAACATAACCTTTTTTATATTTTATTATTCTTGCTTATTAGATTATATGTGACTGCAGAACTGTTCGTTCTAGTGCTGC
Organism: Abrus precatorius; assembly: GCF_003935025.1. Classification (NCBI taxonomy): domain Eukaryota; kingdom Viridiplantae; phylum Streptophyta; class Magnoliopsida; order Fabales; family Fabaceae; genus Abrus; species Abrus precatorius. The sequence continues at coordinate 7,010,773 of NW_020874373.1, read as the reverse complement.
CCTGGCACTTGGGAAGCTCAGTGGACTCAGTACCAGGGTTGACCCTTTAGTCAGTGATTTGCTGTCCAGTTTGCAGGTGATTTGTTAGTGTTATTCTGACTTAACGCTGATGCAATATTGTGAATCTTATAACCTTTCATTATTGCTAGATGATACTTACCCAATTCAAAACTGTTGGAATTTGATTATTTAGGGATCAGATGGTGGCGTTCGTGAAGCTATTCTGACTGCTTTGAAAGGTGTCTTGAAGCATGCTGGGAAGAATGTGAGCTCTGCTGTTAGAAATCGTGTTTACAGTGTACTCAACGATTTAATTCATCATGATGATGATAGAGTTCGAATTTATGCTGCTAGCATGTTGGGTATCTTGACACAGGTTCGTAGCTATTGAAAGGATTCGTATTCACAGTCACGGATACATATCTTTGTGTTATGTAATGATAGTTCCACATTTGAATGACCTTAATGTGTTAACCCTCCACTTTGTTCATGTATGTTTTTTATTTTCTAATGGGCCATGTTGATATTGTTACTAGATTATATTATTACCTTTGCTGTCATTTTCTGTATTTATTACAGATGCTTAATTTTACTTTGTTGTTGGATTTTGCTATTATTGTTTTTCTAATTATCTTGTTACTATAATTATAGTATCTTGAAGATGTTCAACTGACCGAGTTGATTCAAGAATTGTCAAGTCTAGCTAATTCACCAAACTGGCCTTCTAGGCATGGCTCTGTCCTTACAATCTCTTCCTTATTTCATCACAATCCAGCTCCAATTTCGTCATCATCCTTGTTCCCAAGTATTGTAGATTGCCTTAGAGACACACTGAAGGATGAGAAGGTATGTTAGTCCCAAACTAGTTGCTTGTTATATTGCTGTTACCTGATTTTATTCAATTTTCTGTAAAACAGTTCCCTCTTCGTGAAACATCAACCAAGGCATTGGGAAGGCTCCTTCTTTGTAGAGCTCAGACGGATCCTTTTGACACACTGCTTTATAAAGATGTTCTTTCATTGCTAGTTTCATCCACCCGTGATGACTCCAGTGAAGTTAGAAGAAGGGCATTATCTGCTATAAAGGCTGTTGCCAAGGTATGTGCTTGAACAGAGTTGCCTTGACATAGATGCCACCTATAGAATACCATTGTTGAAAATTTACATGGTTTACATTCTTGAAACCTTACAGGCAAATCCTTCAGCAATTATGTCACAAAGCACCATTACTGGTCCTGCACTAGCAGAGTGTTTGAAAGATGCAAATACTCCAGTTAGACTTGCTGCAGAGCGATGTGCTCTACATGCATTTCAACTAATAAAGGGTACTTTCACATTTTTTGTGTTGTATGCCCTTTTTCTTGTGTTCTTGATTTTATTGATGGGCAAAGTTGATTTTTAGTTATGTGCACGTCTTCTGTTGACCATTGAAAATAGAGGATAAATGAAGTTCATAGCCTAGTCTTGAAATTTTAGGTGGTAACCAAAGGTAAATCAAACAATTTTGAATTTCTTTTTCTCGCTGAAAACTTGCAGCATGCTACTGTCATGTAGTACTTGAAAAGAATGATTAGTTTTATGAATCAAATCCAGTGATTGGCCCGTACATAATTTTGTACTGGCTTTGGAAGCTGTTCAAATATCGTGGGTCCCCCACCATACAAAATGGTGGAGAATTAAAGGGTGATGTAACCACAGGATATAAGCAGGGGTTGTATGTGACAAGGTACTGCACAAGCTTAAGAGAAAATCTTATTACTGTAAGACCCACGATGTGGTATGGAACTGAGTGTTAGTGTGATTAAAAGTCAATAAGAGAATAAATTGGATGTAGCAGATATGAGAATGTTGTATTAGAGGAAGGGGGCGAAGCCTTATTGTTAGTGGTGGTGGTAGGAGACACATAAAAACAATAGGTTTATTTATAAACATGATTCACAACAAAAATTTGTGGCATTTGATTCATGTAACCGATTTTACCTGGTAGAAATGGGCATGGGGGTTGATTGGTTGTGTTAAATTAGTGAGTGTCCATAGACGGGAAGTCATGACCTCTTGTCATTTTAGGGAGCTGAATAGATATATTCTGCTCTCCTTGGTAAATCATTTCTTTCAGAACCGTAGTTAATTTTTGCTTGAATCTGTTTCTGAGCTTGTCAAACTTGAAATAAATTGTTGCATCAAAACAGCTACCTACATAACTCTTTCATACCACACTTTCCCTTCATTGTCAACATAAAACCTCTTTCAAAATTTATACCTTTAATCTTACACTAAAACATTTCATTTCCTATGAAGATCTGTTGTATCTTCTGACGTGCATTTTTAATATATCACAGTCATTAAATATTGAGAATTGATTTTGCTTTCCATATCTTGTGGAAAAAGATTTTAGATTTTGCAACTGATAATTGGAATGATGATACAGTCCTAACTCTTATGGTTTTGGGTTTGCTAGGTTCAGAAACTGTCCAAGCGGCACAGAAGTATATCACCGGCTTGGATGCTAGACGATTATCAAAGCTTCCGGAATATAGGTACTATATCATCAATTATTGATTAACATAGAATGATCATTTCAGTGTTGTGCCATGCTAGCATATGTTTAACAGTTGCAACTTGCGTTACTAAATCCCATATATTTCCGGGAGAAAAGAAAAATATGATAATCTGACCCACAAAACCAGGAACAAAGTCTCCCAAGGTTCCAAAAGAGAAAAACATTCAGAAGTCCACTTTTCCACTAAAAACAAGTCAAACAAAATGAAGAAAAATTCTTCGTGCATTTTAGCCTATTAGTTAATGGAAGAGGTACTTAAGAGTTGACTCACTGCTTTGATTTGCTTCGAAACCAGGCAACCTGCCCCACCTTTTGTTCTATTTTACCATTGTACTCTGTGGAACAAGCATAGTACAGGGAGAATGTATTAAATATAGAGATAAGGAAAAGGAAGGAAAATAGATACAGAATGCCATATGCTTAATCAGTAGTGTTTTTTCCAGAAAAAAATTAATTTAAGTGGTGACATGACATTTTGTTTAACTTCAAAATTGATTATAAGACAATCAAATTATAGGTTAATTTTAATACTGTATTTCCAAAACTGGAAGATGAAACACTACCTGAATTCTCTTTATTATTAGCATAATTAATCTTTGTTGATTTTTACAAGAATTTCTTCATAAAAAGTTAATTACCAAGCAATTTATGGTAGTTTTGACAGATTTTGTGCTTCTGGTCTGAGCTTGAGACCAGAATTCTTGCTCAAATATGTTATTGATCATTTTATCTTGTATTTATTGCTATGCAGTGATGACAGTGATGATAGTGATGAAGATACTTCAAGTAGCTAAGTAGCTTATCTTTCGTCAAGTCCTTTTTTGTTCTTCTGTATGATCGGCATGCAGAATTCTCATTGATAACCAAATTTTTGGTGGCACTATGATATAGAAGTATACATAATTTGAGGCCTTTTACCCAATTTTTTTTCCGCCTGGGTATAAATTATGTCAATATAATTGTAAATTAGCTGAGGTGAATTATCTGTAACTATACTATTGTTTCTATTGCTCAATCAGTTTTGGTAGTAATATTTCTTTTCCTTCCAATATATATTGTCTGATAACAGATCTCGAAGGCCTTCTACCTTGGTATGTCCATCATGGTATCTGTCTTTTTCATTTCTGGTGTTTTCTTAACTAAAATAAGCATCCTGGCCCTGAATATTGGCTTAGGTGGAGAGTTCTCCATTTCATTAATCCACTGTAACATACATACTCTGATGTTATCTATAATAAATAAATATCTTATATCAATACAAAGAAAAAAAAAAGCAGTTCATTGTCATAAATTTATACACTTTTAGAAATACTTATAATATTAAATTGCTTTGTTATAAATTAAATAAATATATTTATGATAAATAAAGGTATACAAAATGAACAATTAATATATTTAAAAAAGTATTTTTATTTCTTATACTTAGAAAACAAATATTAATGAAGTTTTTCTTTCTTCATTTCAATAGAAAAAAAAAGGTGTTTTCATTGTTTTCCTTCATATGTTCTTAGTATTTGATTTATCGGATGTGACCTTGGAACAGTTAAAAGGTTCAGTCAAACCATTCAAGGGCTAGATCAACATTGCTTTTTGTCTTATTGAACGGGGTTATTCTTACATTACAGGTAACAGAAAATGTCTAATATGACCTTCTAATTCGTGGTAACTGTACCTTCGCCTTGTTTAGGCATGCACAAATGATGTTTGACGAGTACAGAATAATGTCCGATGAGTAAACTTTAAATTAGTTTTCAAGTTAGGCCTTTTTTTAAAAAAAAAATAATAAAATTCCTTATCGGTTTCTGAGCTGTAAAATTTTAAAGATTTAAATGCTCAACTCTCATAACATTAAATATTAGCTTGAATACTCAAAAAAAGAAAAATATTAGCTAACCCTTGTTAGTTGAAGTAGTATATACTTGATTATGTCTAAGCAAGCTACTGTGATTGAACCTTGTGCATAGGCTGTTTTCGTTGAGAGAGCTAGTTCTATCTTAATGTAGATGTTCTCAACCAACCTCTTGTAAAATATACAAGTGATTTTAAACAAAACTGATTTGAAAGTTTAGTCAAAAGTTTGTTACATCAAGATTAAGACACAGTTCACGGTGTGATGGGATAAAAAATGTTTATCTATGGTTATTTGTGTATTATCGTCCTAAATACTTATAGTTAGGTGCTGCTGTTCTCAATTCTAGCCAAGAATTAATTCACCTGCCCGCATTATTCCTGCAATCCAATGTCCTTGCCTTCAAAGCGAGCTCATTCGCAATGACATAATTGCCCCAACCAACTTTGACCAGCACTGGTCTGTTTGATAATACTCTATTTTTTTACGCTTTAATAACTTTATTATTTTTTATTGTCATTTTATATAATTAATAAATAACTAATATTTCTTATCAATTTACTTTCTATAATTATCATATATTTGATTGATGAATGTATTTTTTAAAATAATATAATGGTTAGGTGGTATAATTAAAAAATATGTAATTTTTTTATGAAAATTAAAATATTAATATTTTCTAAATCTTGTGCAAAATTTTAAATGTCAAAGAAAAAAATGGAAAGAGTATACTTTAAGATGATTGAAACATCAAATTTATTAAACAAGAGTCAAGATATTGGCTCTAAAATTAAATTATATTAAATGATATTACTATTTTCGTTTTTCTTTCTTTTTTTAAAAATAAAGGAAAGTTTAAGGATCCAAAGAAAACTTGTGGTCGTTGACATTCTAAAACATTGCTATTCCATAATCATTTCACTCATTGCTATATGATATAACATTACATAAAGATGTAAGAAAAAATTAGTGAGTAAATATTTACTGTATAAATATATTTAGATTTACATCGAAAAGCAATAAAATACTCAGACATAATTGGATCTATTTTCTTCTTCTTCTTTTTCTTGTTACATTGCTGTCAACTTAAGTGGGAAAGATTCTGCAGAGTTATTGCCAGTATGTCCGCTATTTATGATTTTTCCACTTAATCCATACAGTTCCTTTACAAAAAAAATTGTATCCAAAGTTGAATTTAACAAAACTCTTAATAAATTTATTCATTGAAAATTAACAACTAATTTCTCTAATATGTATCTATGATTTTGCTGCGATTTTAAATACATTTTAATTTTAAATTTAAAAAATTATTAGTTAATTCTTTAATTCATGGTACTCTTAACAAGACTTGATATTTCGTGTGTGACACACTGCACTGACAACTAAAATTTTATCTTGAATATATAAGAATTCGAGATTCGAGATTAGAAGCTTACCCGATTTAAATACTCTGTTTCTCATATTTATATACTAATTTCCATGTCGTATGGATGGCCGTGCGTTTGCAAAACACATCTTCAAATGGAGCTCTCTCTTAAAAATCAGAGCTAGAGAAGCTCCCCTATACGTTGACTAATAATTTCGATGTCTTAAAGTTCAAAACCCCAGTTAGATTCTTGTGAAGATTCATTTTTTATGTTAAACCACGTTCTATACTTTTAAATAAAGTTAGCACTTTCTTAGTAGAAAACTCCGCCGCAGAGCCACGTTCGAACTGCAGGTATCAGTGTTTTTTAATATTATTATTAATTTCATTCTTATTTATCTGTTTAAAGAAAAAGATATACAAACTACATAAATTAATTATTTTATTAAAATTAATTGTTCAACTTCCTAATTTGTCTTTCGTTAGTAATTTTTTTAATCTTAAACTACTCAAATTATATACATGTTTTATTTGGACTAAAGAATAATAGTCAAATATTATTATTATTATTATTTTGAACTTTTATATAAATAATAGAAAAATGATATTTTTTTCCTTCTTTATGGACAGATCAATAGAAATAAAAATAATATATTAACGATTTTGTTAACTTCAAAAGCTTTGTTATATCTTTTGACAAATCCTTTTTAATAATTCTTCTATTCTTTTATAAAGTATACCTGTAATGAGAAAGTACAAGCATAAGTTATTGTCTTATATTTTTTACATTTACTAACTTAAAGAATTTGTAAACATAAAAGTGAGAGGATTTATAATTATGCTAATAGAGTTTAAGCATATAAAGTTAATTATTTTTATTAAAAAATATTTATATTTAAAATATAAAATATAATAAATACTTTTATTTTTTTAATAACATCTTATCTCAGATTTAAGAATTCAAAAACAGCACTCTAATATTGAGATTCTTCCTATACTTTAACAACGTTTAATCTTAAAAGGAAAAATTATTGCAACAGAAAAAGGATAAGAAAAAAGAATGATTAAGTTTTGATTACTAGACAGTTTTTTGGAAATCATGAAAAGGAGAAGCTGTAACAACGAAATGATTTTTTAGTCCCACTGATGCATCACTGGTAATTTGGCTATTTTTTTCTTAACTATTTCATTTTTTATACGACTCCCCGGTCCTCAGGAGCAACGCAAACAGATAGTATAATAAATTTTACAAATACATACAAACGCTTAATTTATATCAGGGTACTACACAGATCATTTATTCACATAATTTGGATATAGTTTTAGGCTATAGAAATGTTGGAAGTCCAGATAGGGCAGCCCTCGTGGCAATGCCTCACCTCTCCACCATTTGAGTACCCAATTTAATTTGTCAGATATATTTTTATTTTTTAAAAAAAGTGATATATTATTATTATTATTATTATACGAAGGAAGCGAAGCAGTAAAAGAATAGAAGGTATACAGTTTGAAGGGAAATATTAATGGCAGAGTGTATGGTGGCAGATGCACATTGAAGAAGTGCAATAAAAGGGGGATTGTTTTCAGTTGGGTAGGTCTGAGTTTTTATATTGCTTTCATTAAGTTTCGAATTTGAAGCCAGCCAGGCCACAACTTTCTCTTCTCTCCTTGCTTCAACGTTTGTGCAATCTTCATCAGAAATGTATGTGTAAGATCAAGCTCCATCATCATGCACCATTAATACACATGAATCAAATGCAAGCAATCATCCTATTGATGCTGAAAGTCCAAGAGGGTCTCTGAGCAGCAGCTTAATTAGCCTCACCCACCACCCCTTCCTCACCATTAATGAGAGAGAGAGAGAGAGAGGGAGAGAGAGAGAGAGAGAGATCAGGTTTACCTTCCTACGTTCCCCCATAATTACAACAAGTCTTTTTCCAACTTTCTTTTCTTCGTTTGTGTTAGTGTTTGTGTATGGTAAAGGGAAATACCCATGAAAGTCAGATTTACTTTGTGCTGTTTGCTTTGCTAGTAATGGTTTTCCAGTTTACCCATTTTCTTTCTTGGCACTGAAAGAGAAAGAAATAATGGGTACCGTTGGGAGGATGAGAAGGTGTTTTTGTTCTTCTCCTCCCGCTGTTCATCATCTTCTCCTTCTGGGTTTCTTCCTGTCCCTTCTTCTACAATCGGTTCTGGTCGAATCCAGCTCCTTAAATTACACAAGGTATAGGAAAGTCAGTAGCTTGAGACTCCAAAGAATTCAGAGGCACTTGGACAACATTAACAAGCCCCCTGTCCTCACTATAGAGGTAATTAATATTAATACTAAATATGTGTGCTTGGGTCATTAGTTTACATGCTAATGAGTAATGACAATATATACATAAATGTTGTTTTCCTTATTTTTTACATCCTTATATATTTCATTCATGAGTATTTAATATGTTGAATCTTATTATTTCAGAGTCCAGACGGTGATCTCATAGATTGTGTTCACAAAAGAAAGCAACCAGCTTTAGATCATCCCCTTTTAAGGAATCACAAGATCCAGGTATACACACACCTTCATTCAGCAGATTATAGTAGAGACTACATGTATATATACACTTAAACTACACCACTTTTTTGTATTAATTTCCCTTTTTCTATTTAATGTCGGTCTTCACTTGATTTTCCCAAAGAGGTAGAAAATTAAACGAAAATCTTCTTTAATAAAATAAAACTGTGTGTGTGAATCAATATCAACGCGATTTGATTAAGTTTAAATTGTTGGGTTTGATTAATGTAACAGAAGGTACCAACTAAGATGCCAAAGGGTATGAAGGTGAAGAGAGAGGAGAACATTGTGAGTGAGGGTGCATGGCAAATGTGGCACCAAAATGGGACTCGGTGTCCAAAGGGAACTGTTCCCATAAGAAGGAGCACAGTGCATGACGTGTTGAGAGCAAAGTCTTTGTATGACTTTGGTAAGAAACAACGTCGCTTTCCTCTCACTCGCCGCATCGATGCCCCTTATGTCGTCAGCGCCAATGGCCATGAGGTGCCTCTCCCTCTCCCTACCCTCTCCTTTACTCACTTCTTTTCACTTTCATTTCAACTAAACATTCTTTGCTCTACTTATTATATATTCTAAGCTTTTTTAATGGAACATTTCTCTAAAATTTAACAATAAATTTCAATTAAAGGAATCAAATCTATCTGTCTCTATATTTGTAGTATGACTACTTACTTACAAGTACTTGATTTAAAAGGCCGGTGAATATACTATTGGAAAAAACCGATTAAATTAATAAATTACTGGTGCATGTTATATGCACAAGCATTTTGAAATTCAGATTGTTGCTGCAAAAACATCAAATTATCGACTCTAAATGTGAAAGTGAAACTACAGGTTATAAGAACAAGTTGTTTTGAGTTTTGCTTAATCTATTTTTACATTTACATGGAATGTCCTGCAAGTTACATACATGAAATTAGCAATCAATGTCATTGTTATAACACGTGTGACCCGCTAAGAATTTACGCTTGTCTCATTTAGTAATTCTGCAAAGTTTCAGTTTAATAGTAGTATTTTCTACAAGTGAATGAGTGCTCCTTTCATACTCTGAATATTAATTATCAAATAGTTAATGGAAAATGGTTGACCCACCTTTATTTGGATATATATATATATATATATATATATATATATATATGTATAAAATAAAAATAATAATATATACAACGTTATTTCCTATATCAATTTTGAATAATTAATTAATGTTACCAAATCATCCTCTCCTGACTAAAAACTCTACCTATGTTTTATTTGACATTTTATTTTATTACACATATGCTAAGATAGCATGGATTATCAGGATTGACACTAAGTAAATGTGTGGTCCCAGGATAATAATAGTACATTTGAATAGATAATGTTAAATAAAAGTGAATTTTGTGAATGTAGCATGCGATTGCATACACGGGATCATCTCAGGACGTGTATGGGGCAAAGGCAACAATAAATGTGTGGGATCCGTCGATCCAAGTAGTCAACGAGTTCAGTCTATCTCAAATTTGGATACTTTCTGGATCATTTGATGGCTCAGATCTCAATAGCATTGAAGCTGGATGGCAGGTATTTTTTCTAAAATATAATTTCCAAATCTATTCTCTCTCTTCTAATTTTCATAAAGGTTAATTATTTAATCAATTCCATAAATAAGACCATCTCAAAATAATTATACTTTTACAAATTTGTATGTATGTTGGTTAAACAATATTAGACTCTTTTTTTAATCCCATAAACAAATTTCTGCTACAGGTAGATTTACTTTTTGTATGGTGGCATATTATGCTTTATACTTCTAACACTGTAAATTAAGAAAATTAAGGGAATATTTATTTTTTTAAAAATAAAAAAACTTTTTTCGTAGAAAAAAAAAAACTTGACAACTTTTGAACTTGTGTATTGTTGTTTCCTTAAATCTTATTATCCAATCAAAACCCATAGTAGTTTTTTTCTTTCTTTTTGTCAAATACCAAATAGTTTTTGAAGCTTTGATTGTTCTACTAGTCAGGTCAGTCCGGAGCTTTATGGTGACAGCAGGCCCAGATTATTCACTTATTGGACAGTCAGTATCCATCTTTCTCTTTTCTTTGTTATTTGTTCTTCTCTTATGCTATATATCTCACATTAAAAAAAATTATATATATATATCATGAGAAGAATTTAATAAACTATATATTGGAGTTAAATAATGAGAAAGTATTATGTAAATTATTATGTTAACCAGGAGAAATTGATTTTTTTTATTGTTATTTTATAAAATTGATAGATTTAGTTTCTAATTTTACTTTTATTAATTAATATATATTTGGTCAAAGAAAGTGATTCTTTTTTAAAAATAATATAATAAATAAGAGATATATGTAATACAATATTAAAAAAATTATAAAAATAAAAATATGTCATCATTCTTATGGACGTGTGACTTTTTTTTTTTTTGAGGTAATGACCTTTGACTTTAAGCGATTTGTGCCTAACTAATTAAAATAAAGATAACTAGTTATAATTAAGCTAATCTACCAATGGACTTAAATTCTTTCTACTAAGTTGCACCATGTAACGAGAGAGGAAGATACAATATACCTCGATCCAAATCTTTTACAGTTTTAGCGTGAACTGTAGTCTGGAACATATTTTTGCTTAAGCAAAAATAGATTCACTTAAACAAAAAAAAAAAAAAAACTTTCAGTTAAGCTTTAAAATTTGCTTAAACAAAAATTAAAAATTCTGCTTGAGCTAAAAGTGGATGAAATAGATCACAAGAGAAGAGAGAGCGAAGGGGGGTGGGAAGAGAGAGGGTAAGAGTGAAGGGGGTTTAATTGGGTGGGGTGGGAAAAGAGAAAAGGAAGAGGTAGTTAGGGGAGAAGGGAAAGGAAAGAGAGAGAGGGAGAGAAGGGAGAAAGATACTAGGCGGAAAAGAGGAAAGGAGAAGGTGATTACGTTAGAAGGAGAGAAAAATTGAGTTGCATGAGAGGATGAAAGGCCAGGTGAGAGAGAGGGAGGAGTTGAGAAAACGAAAAGAAGAAGGGTGGGTGAGAAGGAGAAAAGGACTAGATGAAAGACAATGGGAGAGAGGAAGAGAAGAAGAGACAAATGAGTGGAAAGAGAGGAGGAGAGATATGGTGGAAGGAGAGAAGAGAGAGTTGAGAGAACGAGAGGAAAAAGGAAGAAGAAGAGGTTATAATATATTTTTGTATCCTAATATATTTATCTTTCTTTTGATGTATTGTGTAGTTTCAAAAAAAAGTGTCATAAACAAACTTAATTGTAAATTAGTATATAACTCAAATTTTTTTTATATTATTAAGTAATTAAATAATATTTTTATATTAAAAAATGATATAATTTTTATTCAAATTAATTAATAAATGTTCTGATTAATCATAACAAGTCTTTATTTAATAAAAAGAATATTTTTATTTTTATTTTAAATTCAAATTATTAGCAAGTGTGCTACATTTTATATGGGGAGAATTTGTCATTATAATCCTTAAGACCATAAATTATTGTGTCAAGTAGCTAGCAAATTGGGTTACGAAGTTGTCATTTTTTCACATAAGTAGCTAATGGGCTTCGATATGTATTTATTACACATAAAATAATTATTGGAATATAATTAAATTTAGTTTGTGGGTGCATGCCATGTAGAGTGATGCATATCAAGCAACTGGATGCTACAACCTTCTTTGTGCCGGTTTTGTGCAAACAAATAGCAGGATAGCCATCGGAGCTGCCATTTCACCTATCTCCTCTTATGATGCCAACCAATACGACATTACCATCCTCATTTGGAAGGTTAATATTTCTTTCACGTGCAAATTGATCATGAACGGCCATTTTGTTTAATTTTAGTTAAATGATTGCATGTTTGATTACTTTATTTTAATAAGGCAAAAGCTTATTTTTATTAACTTTTTTTTGGAATTAAAAAAACGATTATAATATTAATCTTTTTGAAACATAGACTATAATTCTAATTTTTTTCACTGCTTTTTTGTAATATTAATTAGGATCCGAGAGTAGGGAATTGGTGGATGAGTTTTGGTGATGGCACATTGGTAGGGTATTGGCCAGAAGAGTTGTTCACACACTTGGCCAACCATGCCACCATGGTTGAGTGGGGTGGCGAGGTGGTGAACACACGGGCCAATGGGGAGCACACCTCAACCCAAATGGGCTCAGGCCACTTCTCCGAGGATGGGTTTGGAAAAGCAAGCTACTTTCGCAACATTGAGATTGTAGACACTGACAATAGTCTCACCTCGGTTCACGACATCTTAACACTAGCAGAGAACACAAACTGCTATGACATTAAGAGCTCATATAGTAATGAATGGGGCACTTACTTCTATTATGGTGGGCCAGGCAACAATCCTCAGTGCCCATGATGATGTCACATTTATTCTTCTTCATCATCATCATGGTACCCTTAAGTCTTTTAGCACTTATATAGTATTATTTCCAATTAATTAGTTCCTGTCTAAGTAATGTCTTCCTGTTGCATTCTTTGCTTGTACGTAAATATAGAATTATTGTTGGGCCATTTCCATTCTTGTTTCTGCCACTTCCACCTTCTTATTTTGTTTCCTTTGAAAGAAGGGAAGGGAAATATATATATAGAGAGCGATATAGTACTTGTGTTGTGATCAATAAGCAACTGAGGAATTTCAGGACATATGTATATGAATGCGTAAACACGATTGGAAATGGTTAGATTTGAATGGCTTAATTTGATCTATATATTAAGTGTCATGCTTAATTTTATTTTCCCCCACTTTATTTTTTCTTAAATATCTTTTGTTATAAACTTGCAAGTAGTGCAATATATAGATTGAGAATTATCTATTTAAAATTTTTAATTATTAATTTGGATTAGATCATAAATAAAGGCCTAAACTGTGTAATAAATTCCTTGTTAAATGTCATTTGAGGTTCACCAAGCATTTTTACCTGCTTTATCCTGTTTGTTTGGAGCAAATGATGGCACTCATATTGCAACTTTCATGCCACAACACCTTTCATATTGCCACGTTAAAGTTTAGCTGGTGACTGACCTGCTTTCGAACTCTATAAAAAACACAGTCACTTCATGAAGCACAATACCCTTATCATAAGGGTTACTTTGCTGGGAGAATTGAGGTTAGAATGTCGTTTCCCCGATCGTTTGCTTGTAATCCCAACATTTTCATTCTCATATTCTACATTAGTGTGAGTGATAGAGTTTTCAGAACTTAACCTTCTATCTATTTAGGATTAGGCTTGAACCATTCAATTATTTTATTTTTCAAATAATTGGAGGATTTATCATAATTTTAATATGTAAAATAAAGAATTAAAAAATAGTAAAAAACCGATGAGGATTAAAGAATTTTATAAATTATGAAATTGGATTTTAAGAAAATTTTTAATTTTTTTACTAAAATTTAATATTTGATTGGTGAATTTTGAGTAATTTGAAAAAATTAATAAACTTAGTCTGTGAAAATTTTGAGTACAAAAATAATTTTTCTTAAATTAAAAAGTAAAGAGACTTAATTAGAAAAAAAAAACTTAAAAATTGTATAAAAATAAAATATAAAAAACTGTCAAAATATAAGCACTTCAAAATTGTGTAATGTGGAAAAAATATGTAGGTCAATGTCGATTTTACAAAAAAGTAAATAAACTTAAATAAAATTTTGGCCAATAAAAAAATTGTGATTTTTTTTATAATTATTTGTTTTTATTATTTTTTAAAACAAGTCATTCATTTGTTTGGTACAGTCTCTCTAATTTTTTTTGTTCAAATACAATTTCTCGATTAACAACCTATTATTATTTTCTAAAATATACTTATATAACATCTAACTTGACTTATATAATATTATCTTTAATTTTATTTATAAAAAAGAGTTACTAAAAATAAAAATAAGTTAAATTAGAATAAATTTTACATAAATAAGTTTGATCTATTTAATAATTTTAAAATTTAAACTTAACCTATTATAATAGACTTTTTTTTTTTTTTTTTTGTGTTTCTACAAAGGCAAACGACAGAGACTCAGATCAAACCTAGTCAAAGTGACAAGAAATCGACACTATATATTATATTAGATTGACATTGAGAATCAATCTAGAAGAGCAAATTTGTATATACATATCTAAATTTTCCTCTATACTGTATTCTATTATTGATTTCATTTTTCAATAGATCAGCAGAACTTTTTACATAACAAACAAAATAATGAATGTGAGAGCATTGCAAACTTTGGACAGAATACAAAGATCCTTGAGAAAAAGAGGATCGTGTTTGGTCAATTTGTGACAATTATACCATTGCCGACCATAATTTTGTAGCAAGCATCGCTCTCACATGAAAAATTAAAGCAATTTGACCATGTCAACAAAAATTGGCGCATCACCAATCTGTAGAAGAGCCATCCCTTACCCTTAAGCAAGTTGCACCCATAGAAAAACGACGTTTGAAACCTCAAGGTGCAATATCTTAGAATAACTGATGGTTCAGTGCAAGAGTTCAGACCTTGATTTCAAATACGGTTTGAACTTCAAAATAGACAAAGGAAAGAATTGGGTGAATCATTAGCATAATTCAAGTAAGAATATTTCTAATGGTTTTATTAACAACTGTCTTAAACATGATAGTTAAAGAATTATATAGATAAGATAAAAAGGTTTTATTAAATGTTTTATATGTTGATTCCGTCCTTATGGGTAATAGATAATGAAACTGCACTTTTCAATTTTCTTGCAATATTTTTGTATTAATCATCTTATTTACTAAATAAAGAAACTATTTAATATTTTTATTATTTTAAATATATTTATTTTTATTTGATATTTAAAAAATAAATAAGAAGATTTTATAAGAAAATGCACCATTATTCTTAATGTCGTCTAATTCCTTTTGTAAACAAATCCAAATAATTAATTGTATATTTGATTTCATAGTAAAAACTTCTGAAACGTACTTCTATAACTTTTTTGTTGTATTTATTGTAACACAAAAGTTAATAATGAATACTTATTTTATTTTATTTTATTTCATTTTACAATCAAATTTACTTTTAAGGAACTCTTATCCCGTGACAGGTTCAACCCTGCAGGTCCAGGGACCAATCACTGTGTACACTAATCATTTTGGGTACCCTTCATTCAAAGGTTGACATCAGTTATACAAAAACTGGCTCAGCATATCTCACCATAAATTTTGAGCGTCAATAAAACGTAATTGATAAACATGATATATCCGATGGGAAAACATCAAATGAGGGTAAATAGGTAGAAAAAAGAAAGAGAAAAAACTATAATAAAAATAATATAACAATTGTATGTCATATCCCTAATTTTCCACCAAGGTAAATATATTTGCACGTGTCTTGAAGCCATTCTTCTCTTTAAATTTTGGATTTTTTTTGCAAGCGATCCAGAAAGGTTGTTTCTTTCATGAAATATATCGAAATCAAATATTGGCATACGCTGACCAGTCAAAGCAACATGAAAAGCGCATGCATTTCCTGAAAAACGCATAAGTGTAAATGCATGCTCTTTCCTTGTCCTAGCTACACTTTTTTTTATTTGCTGTTTAAAGTCTTGGGTATACATTTTTTAATTGAATACAAAAATATAAGAATTTTGAACATTGAACAGGATACACAGCCATTACACGCGTTTGAAATCTATTACTTCTGCACAACACATTCATGTAACTAGTGGTGTGCAACTTTGATTTTACTTTAATATCCCGATCGATGAATATTAAACTTATCACACAATTAAAATAAATTATGATCTCAATCAGTGGGAGCGGAAGAAGAGTCGAATTTGTAATGCTTGTCCACAGCAACGGACACGTCCCATGTGCATCTAAGTCCTTTGGGTATGGTGACAAGGTCGCCAGCACCAAACTCAACAGGCTTCGATGATGAGTCTTTTGGGTAAACCTTCACTCTCCCTCTCAGCAAATAACATGTCTGTTGTGCGTCGAATTTCAGCATGTACTTTCCAGGAGGACAACCCCATCTAAAAGCACAAGAAATTAAGGTACATTATGAACACAACTTTAATCAATGTTCAATGAACTCTTATATATTACATTATCATGTTATGTATTTTATCATTATATTTTTAGAATAAGTTAAAAAAAAGTTTATAAAGTTATTTTTATAAATTCTTTCTAATCCCTCGTTAAACATGTAATGATCATAGACATATGTCACTTATTTACTCTCAGTAATATATGTGGTGATGTGCATAGCAAAGAAGAAACTACTTAAAGTCTGCCAAAAACTTGGGGGGAAACAAATATTTCAAGATAATTAATACTTAAATTAATAACTTGCTCGGCAGAAATTAATCACTCACTTGGGCCACGAATTGACACCCATCTCTGATAATTGTGACTTTGAGAGGTTGCTGTCTACTGTGATGGTTAGATCGGAAGATGACCTTCTGGGTCTTGAACCTGATGTCGCTGCCATGAAACATAAAAGGTTTAACAAAGGTAAATGAAAGAAACCCCTCCCAAGAATGAAAGGAAAAGAAGAAGGTTGAGTTAAGATGGTTAAAGGGTGGTTGGCCCACTCATATTTATATAAATAAATTCACTTTGGTCAGAGATAGAGAAAGGGAATCTTTATTTATCAATATGTGATATGATCAAACAATAATATTTTTGGTAAGTCTGTTATAGGGTAAGGTTGTTATGCTTTGATTTTTCTTCTTTTGAGGAAAAGTTTTAGTCAGAAATTATTTTGTAAAACACTAGCTAGCTAATTGCATTGATTCAACTATTTGAGTTAAACAGTATAATATGAACTGCTAGCCAGGTTGTTAGTTACTTAATGACCCCTTTTTCCTTCAAGCATCCTCTTCATCTTACCCAAAGAACAGTTGAATACTAAATGTAAATACCTTTCTCAACGAAAATTCAAATCATAGCTTGCTATTATATATATATATAATACTCCCTTCTACTACATCAAACTATGTTACTAATTAATACTTATTTATACACTAAACTTTAGATGATCATCATTCATTAAGGTAAACTCGTGTAGTTAAAGATTTTGTACAGTTAAAACCTTTTTTCGGTAAAATATTTTAAACAAACTAAAATTTCCAAAATAAAGTATTTTAAGGAGAAGAACTAACAATTAAGTCAAGAGCAAAATTGTGTGTTCAGATAAATGTTTATAAACTTAATTTGAATGATTTTTATTTAGTAAAATTAATTTTGATTAAATATAATTTTAAAATAAATAAAATATGTTGTATTTAGAAAAAAAAAATTATAATATATTTGAAGTAAAATGTAATATAAAATTCTCAATACACCACAAATATTACAAATCTCCTTAAATATATTGTAAAAAAGAGTTTTAGTATTTTATTGTTCCAAAATCACGTTTTCTTCCCTCGCGCAGATCATTAAGACCTTCACTTTATTTCAAACATGCTACAAGTGTAGACAAAACAAAACTAAGGTCAGTGACTGATAGGAATTTACCGAAATGGGTAATCACAAACAACGGTGACCCACTGACCCTAAAAAAGATGTTGACGAAAATGTCATCTTCTGGATGCCACAAGAAGGGGCTACGAGGGAAAAACCTTCTCCCTCTTTTTAATTTTCATGATAATTTTATTTGCTCTTTTATGTTATTTTCATTAATTAAAATTAAACATTTATTAAAATAGTTTAATTAATAAATAAAACAAACAGCACTTAAAGAATAATATATAAGTTTTGTTCTTTTTATTTGGTTGAAAACATTTTATTGTGTAAAAATGCAACAATGAATATAAATGGTTTTTATTTAAATAATTAAGATTAATAAATAAATATACATAATTATTAACAGCAGTTATTTAATCATTAATTTTGACCATGATTCATAATTTAAATATATTATTTTCATATTTAAAATAAATTAATCACACAATGTCTGTGAAGATAGCCAGTGAAGAAAATAATCTGTATATTTTTAATATAATAAACATTTTCTTTTCTATTAAATAACTTTTACTTTTGTTTTCTTACGTGTTGTCATCATCCACCAAATATAATGCTATGAGACATGCGAATACCGATGTTAAGGAAAGAGAACACATTCACCAAATAACCGTTAAACTGTCCATGCAGAATAAACTTGCCAGCATAAAACCAATGTTCTTACGTGTTGTCATCAGACTACTAATGTTCCAACAACCTATGGTAATTTCAATGCCAGCAGAAGACCAAACTAGCAGACATCAACACAATAATAATAACATGACTAATAGCAAAATGGTGTTGACATCTGATCAATCATCCTTCTCACCTCTTAAATATCACAATTTACAAGATGTCTTCCCCCAGCAGTTCTAGTCTTTAAATTGATCATATACAAATTGGAATTGCAGCACAGACAGGAACTCGTTTCATATTTCTCTGCGGCGATTCACTTATCCCATTCCAAGTCTAAAACTTGTGAGCCTGCCTTCGATTGAAGGCCAACTGTGCTCCTGGATTGCTGATTAGTAATTCGGTCCCAACCCATAATGTGTGGCAACGCGAACTGCATCAAAAAAACAAATTAAGAGCAAGTTCTTACCAAGGTGCAAAAATATATCAAAAGCTTTTTTTTTTTTTTGTTGGGGCCACGGTTGCATGTTTAATTGGATGCAAAGCCACTCAATAAATAAGCAAGGCCTAGGAAATAAGAACTGGATTCTAGCCCAACAAATAGAAACACTTGACATGAATGCTTCTAGCTGCCAAAATACTAACAGCTATTTGAGTACTGATTAAAAAATCTGGGGTTCTATTTTGAACCTTTGTAAAGAGTAATAATTCAACCAGAAACGGTTATTAAGCCAAACGGGGACCCAATTTCAAGTTACAAAGGCCCACATTAAAGCTATGAGATGATTGTCTCCTCTTAGTTATGACATGTTGTAAGTTTAGACGTTCTACTCATTATCCTATAAGGGCCTTGCAAATATAACTTCCTCTTAGCTTTTATATATGTTGTATGTTTGGATGTTTCTCTCAACGTCCAATGTTAGACTTTGAAGCATCAACCAACATAATGGTTATCCTTGCAGTCTTTCGTTGCTCTAATGCTTTACATCATGTAGTATTGGCAGGATGATTATTATTTAGCTTCTTATATTGGGTATTTTTATTCTTGCAGGACAAGAATATGGTCTAACACACATATTCAGAGAAGTGAACCATGAAGCAAAACCTTCAGTAGTTCAATGACCAGTCTAGTTTTATAAATACTGATTGAGTTCTACCTATCTCCAGTAAATTGTGAACAAAATCAACATTACAAATGCCAGAGTTTTTTTAGTAAACCAAATAACATATATTCACCTATATTCAAATCATCACCAAATAACAGTGGCTTGCCAACACGACCATAAGTGCAATACCAGTTCAAGAATGCTATAAAAACATAAACAGAAACAGAAACACCTGATACACAGATATTCTAAATTATGGATCAGAAAGCTGCTAAACTTAATGGATCACAAATGTTGAATCAAAATTCAGGGCATTTTTGTTATGTATTAACCAAGGTTTGAGGACTGTGTTGTTTAATGTAATAATAGGTATCCGATGACACAAAATGACAGAATAATTATTTTCTTTATCCCTTCCATTATTCTTTCCAATGCTATAGATAACCCCTTTTATTCTTATTTCTTACATATGCAAGCAGAAACTCAGCAGCCCATAACTAGTGAAAACTATAATATAATCAACGCAAGCTTATGAGAGACTAAGCAGAAAAAGGCATACACTGCAAGCTGTCTTCATTACTGCGAACTCAGCAGTTGTGACAGGAACACTGAAGTTGTCTTTGGTGTTTAACAGGTTGTTGACAACAGCTGCCAAAGAAGGTGCAACAATCAGAGAGAAAATAGGTTACAGAGTACATTGTGCAACATACAGTACGCAGCACAAATGGAGAAAAATTAACAAAAAATCTTACTCAAAGACACAAAGTAGCCATTGCTATTTGCATGAGGCTTAATTGATAAGCTCTTCCTTACTTGACCAGCATTACTGCAACATAAGGTGCTTACTAAATCATCACTAATTATCTTTCAAGTGATATAAATATAAAAACAATTTCTTATTAATAGGTTAATGGTACATGTACTTCTAATCCAATCCTATTATAGTTCTCACATGATAATTAGTTGGCCATCAAAAGGTAATCAGGGAGTCATGAAACCAACCTTGATAACATTGAGGGATCATGAAAGAATTCGCAGGAATCTTGGGGGCCCATGGTTATCAAAGAACCAACTTCAGTTGCCGAAAGAGCAAATCTCTACAAATAGGTAATTACTATAAGAGAGAGACAATGGAACAAGATGCTAGATCAACTTAACAATGTGTTCTCTATTGTCAAACAAAAAAATAAAATAAAACGGAAATACGTCACAACCTAGACACTTCTTAACCATGTGAATGACATAGCAGGAAAAAAAAAATTACCTGTCTCTTCTCCCAGTCATATTTGCGCTCCCCAACGGCATGCATGAAAATCATCATAATTGAACCGCGTCGTTCAACAACGACAGTCCCAGACTAGGGTTTAGGGTTTAAGATCAAGTGGAATTGATAAATATGAAGTATTGGTTAATACAATAAATAAATAAATCCCATCTAACACAACTGTCATAAAAAATGACAAGCTTACATCCAACTTAGTGAAAGTAGGAAGACAAGGACTCAACGAGAATGCAGCTTTGCCCTTGTAGACAGAATAAGGAGCAAATATACGATCTGAAGCATATCCTGCAAGTTCATAGTAGCAAAACAAAGGTGAGTTCAACATGAGGCTGAAGAAGTAGCAAAATTAAAAAACACTTGAATAAAGCAATGCCTTTAGCAGAATAATTATTTGTAGCAGTAGAAAAGGCCGCAGAATAAATAAAATGGTGGCGATCCCTTGGACAGTCTCCAACCTCAGCTTTCCTAAGCAACCGAAGCCTGCGAAGACATTTAGTTCTGAGAAATTGCAAAACATAGATGCATCTTATCGCGTTACTAATACTAAGACAGATTCATCGTAAGGTATCAAAGAAGAGGGATAGTTGAAAGAAGGAGAAGGTACCTGCAGGTGGAAGTGAAAGGCAGTGCTCGAGATAGCTTCAACATTTTGGAATACTCTCTCTTCTTCTCTTCACTTGCTGCCTCAACTCTTACAAGATGGGGTTTTATGTCCCTGCTGCCTTTGCGAAATTGAAAATGAAAATGAAATACTCCGCTTACCGCTCTGTTACCATCGTCTTGCCTTTCTTCAAATGACGCCGTCTTCTATGGATTTTTGTTTTGGTCCAAACTCGCCCAGCCCAAGCCCAACCATCTCGGATCCACTTCTACATTCAAAGGGCCCAACTGACTTCCATTGTACTAAGATTGTTGTCCAAATATTATATATCAGATTTATATATTATTTGTATGCCAGAGATTTAAATTTAAATTTATACCACATTACTTAATGCTACTTCAACATTTAAGGCTCCGTTGTTTTATTTTCTAAGCCACGTTTTCAGGCGTTTTAAAATAAAAAATATATCTTTTTTACAACTTTTCATACAATCTCTTTTTTTCAAACATTCGAACTAATAAAAAAATAAAATTAACTCAAAATCCCAATCTAAATGTCAACTTCATCTAGACTCAAATAATAGTACAAATAAGGAAAATTTATTTAAATTTAAAATAAGATATAACATATTCGAGATTTATTATAGTTAAATTATCAATACGTTGATTAGTTTTTATTTATTTGTTTATGTGGATAAATTTAACAAACTGAATCAATTTTAATTTTTAAATTAAACTAATCAAATGAAATAAAGTATGAGAATGTTCACTCTCATTTCAAATACCACAAATGTTTTTCGAGACAGTGGAATTCTCTCTCAAAAGCTCACTCTCCAAAAAATAACAAAAATTAGATTACTGATAGAACTACAAAGAAATTGACCTTGTATTTCTCTAACCAGACTTCTACGAGCAGCATGCCGATTAATAGATAAAGAAAACTCATTTACATTTAACTTTAGTTGTCCATGATTCGGAAGCACCCATTTAACATGTGTAAGCAAATGATCGCTCTACGTGCCTCAATAAAATATATTTTTTACAATAATACAAACAGACATTTTAATGAGTGGTAATTACAAGTCTATTAGAATGGAATATAAATAAACTTTTTAATGAGTGTTTAAAAGAAAAAAATCAAATTAAAAAATAAAACAAATATTTTTTATAAATTAAAAATATTCTATATACTTAATCATTTATTTTTTATTTAACTTATTTATAAATTAAAGTACATGAGTGGCATTAACTTATAAAAAAGAAAAAATTAAATGTGTAAGTGCTTGTTAAAATAGTATTTATAAACTATCTCTATAACTTAATCGTAGACTACTTGTAATTACTATTTGGCTCGCATTGCCTTAGAAAGTGGTTTATCTTTTTAAATTTGATGTGTCTAATATTTACAAAATGATGATTTTAATTTTTAAATTTGATTGTCATTACTGGTCAATCTAATTTTGATAATGTTAATTAGTGTACATTAAATTTATAAACTAAAATAATCGATAATTGTCAAAATAAATGAAAATTAAGAACTGGAAATTATTTTTCACGAGGCAAAAATAATCCGTAATTACAATTTGAGTCTCTAATTTGATAGTTTATACTGTAATTTCGCTTGATTCCGCTGTGGCCCCATCTCCATCCCAATATATTTTCTGTCGACTCGACTAGTTTCCGGCATCGCATACAGTTATTAGTTTCGTCTTGGTGGATCCATTCAGATCTCATCTCAGCAAGCCAAGGACCAACTCTGAATCTGATGCGTGTGCATTTGATTTTGATGATGCTGAACCTGAAGCCGCGCTTCTTCTTCTAATCCACTAATTACTTCATTCTCTTATCAACCAAAGCAACAATGGCTGATGTCGCCGGAACTGCAGTGGTGCGAACTCATAAGCGTTTCTTTTCAATTACACTTCAACTTAAGTTTCATACAATTATTATTATCAGCAACTTCTTTTCCTTTATATTTTGGTTATTCCGCGCCTGTGCAGAGCCCCTCTGTTGGCGAAACCAATGATGCGCATAAGAATGTGTTCGATTTGGGAGCATTTGTTGGAGACCTAACTTTGGAAGAGGATCCAAGCAGGTCTTCCATTTCTACTACTCTGACCTCGCCTTCAAATTTTACGTTTATTGTTGTTCGATTTAGTTCATCCACTTATGAGCTTGCAAATTTAGAGTCGAAATGATGTTACTACTTTGTTTCATTTATTTTGGTTAACTTAATTTTGCAGCGATGATGTATCGTTGGAGGGGCTGGAACAGGAACTGGAAGAATGTAAGAACAATGATGTAAGTTACTTTGTCATCATTGTGATGAAAACACTGCCATTGAAAAAGATCAGCATATATTGAGTTATTATGTTGCTGTGTTTTGTGTAGGTAGTTGCGAATATATTATCAAAAGGAACAAAACTTAGGGATTATACAAAGGGAGTTGAGAATGATTTGCGCAAAGTTGAATTGGATTCAATTCAGGTTTGTGGTAGATTTTTGAAATTTTTAACAGCTGTTACATTTCATTTTGCTTTGTGTGGTTTGGTGATTTTTATGAATGTCCCATCAAAGTGTGGTTGCAGTACACATCTAATGCTTTTGTTTTGATTGATTCAATGATTAATTTCCCAATCTTTTATTGCAGGATTATATCAAGGAAAGTGATAATCTAGTCTCTCTTCACGATCAAATTCGTGATTGTGATAGTATCTTGTCACAGATGGAAACTCTTCTTAGTGGATTTCAGGTCTGTTGTTGGCCAAGTAAATTTTATCCTAAAACTTGAATTTGACTCTACAACTTTTTCTTCCTTTTTATGAAGACTTTTCCATGCGAAAATTATTGTATTCACTCTGCAAAACTAAAGTACTTATTGACCTGTTTTTCATCTTTAATAGTCACGTAACAAAAACAGTGTTATAATCATAGTATAATACATTCAATAATTTGAAGGACTTACTAAAAAATTTTCAGTACATTTCTTTTTGTCTATATTGAATATCAAATCATGAAATATTTCTTAATTTTTTATCAGGCTGAAATTGGTTCCATTAGTTCAGACATAAAGATTCTCCAGGAGAAGTCTATGGATATGAGTTTGAGACTTAAGAATCGTAAGGTATGAATGTTTAATTTAAACAAAAAGGATTTCAAAGTTGCTCACAAATTGCCACACCCTTTAGCCTTTGCTTAATATAATACAACCTTAGCAAAACAATTAATATTATGTAGCTTCCTGTTCTTTTGATCTGGGAAGCAACCTGCTTCAGAAGGGTGTTTACATTGAAAGTTGGATTTCATTAAACGTTTGATGAGAGAAAATATAGCTTCAATATCACATGATCATTAGTCATTTTCATCTCTTCTCCTTGCTTGCACCCCCCAATAAGGTAGCCTCTCTCATCTATCTCCACTTCTGTTATGAATTTGTCTTGTTTCATCCAACAGGTGGCTGAATCCAAATTGGCTAAGTTTGTGGAAGACATAATAGTCCCTCCAAGGATGATCGACGTTCTTGTTGATGGAGAGGTATTTATGTTTTTCCATGATCTACTTCTATCCAGAAGTATTGCATAAGTTGCTTTTGGTGGTGTGAAAAACGTATTTATTCTTTTCCAATAGTATTATTCTCTCTTTTCATTTTACTTTCCTTTCAGTTTTCATGACCTTGAAACCAACATTATAATTGAGGATTTCTCAAATGTTTTGTTTGTGGCTTTGGTTCCTCAGGTTATTGGTCACTTCTTGTTTATGATTTTCTAGACTCTATTTTTTTGGCTTTGGTAATTCTATTGATCTATTTGAGAATCTTGTTTTAGCTTGAATCCTGATTGACATTATTATACCATAACATTGCCAGCCATGGTAACTTTTAAAATTTGTATAATGAAATATTGGATTTGAGAATAATGCCTAGATTTACAGATTATTTCTCCTGAATTTCTGATTAAATACTTCTTCTAGGTCTTCGTTGACATTTTGGCCTAGAGTTAAATTGTTTTAAGGCGAGTCTGGAAGAGCTTATAGAGAACTTATGAAAATAGCTTATGATTTTCATAAGCTTTTTTTTGGCTTATTTTAATAAGATTTTTTATATAGCTTTTCAAAATAAACTCTTTTCTGTTTATTCTGACAAGTTTGATGATCAAATTCATGTCATAAGCCCTCACATGAAAAAACTTATCCAATAAACGCTTTATTGAACTACTTGCCCAAAGACACCCTTATTCATCTAGATCTATGTTTTGAATGAATTTCATTTAGAACACTCAGGACTTAATTTATGTAGTGCTCATTATAATTACATTTTCTGATATATTCCGTTTTAATTAGACTTGTACTCTTTGGACTTCTTTTCAGGTCAATGAGGAATATATGAGAACTCTAGAGACTCTTAGTAAGAAACTGAAGTTTGTAGAAGTAGATCCAATGGTTAAAGCTTCAAAAGCTCTAAAAGATGTTCAACCAGAGCTTGAAAAGCTCAGGCAGAAAGCGGTTTCAAAGGTTATTAATAGTTAAAATAATAATAATATTACTCTTCTTGCTGAATTCTCTTTTTATTTGAGAGATCATACGTAGACCATTTACTGGGTTAACAAATAATTTTATCATTGGCTATCCATCTGCAGGTGTTTGACTTTATTGTTCAGAAGCTCTATGCACTGAGAAAACCCAAAACAAATATCCAAATACTTCAACAAAATGTCCTTTTAAAATACAAGTGAGTTTTTCTTTTGTCTTTTTAAGAGCATGGTAGTTTTCTTTGTGATTGTTTGTGACAAGTGAAACCATTGTGGTAATGTTTGTTAGCTTTTGGATTCTCTATTAATCTAATGAATGGAAGTACAAAAGTGTAGGTATGTTGTTACATTCCTCAAGGAACATGGCAAGGAAATATATAACGAAGTCCGTGCAGCATACATTGATACAATGAGCAAGGTAACTGTTAAAATTTGAATTTAGAATAAATATTGGTATTAGGAGTAGAAAAGGTTTGGTTGCTCTTATAATGCAATTATTTTTGTCTATTCTTGCTCTGAAGCATCTTTATCAAAGTACAATTCACTTTATATCAACATTATGGCCCATGTGTCATCTAGAGAGTCTTTTATATATATATAAGTTTAGTATTTTAAAACCTATGCTACCTACAAACTTGGAACCTGTTGACAAAAAACTTGTTTTCTGTCTATGATTCTACCTAAATATAAGCTCAATAAGGAAGGAAGCCCACACCAAAAATAGGCAATATTTTTTTTTCTAAATGGTGTGATGTGGCTATGATAGCATTGGAGCGTTAGGTAACTCTGGATTTGAACTGTCAAAGACAACTTCTATATGGAAGATGTTACTGGTTCTATGTTGATAATCTAGTGTCTTTGATGCTATACCTCATTAATCTGTTATTAACCTTCGTAGATTTGTAGTTCTAAATCATCAATATACATAAAAGACTTTGTTTTGGAATTTGGACTGTTGGATAAGCTGAATTTTGCATAACCTGACTTTTTCAATAAGCTCTTGTCAAATGAGAGCTTCATAAATTTAACTATGAAGCTTACTGAAATAAGCTAAAATGATCTCATTTTTATTCACTTCTCCAAGAATTTTATTGAAATAAGATAAAAAGAACTTATACAAAGGTCATAACCCACTTTCATTAACCCAAATAAGCTCATCCAAATGTGCCTTAGGATAAATTTAGATAGAAACAGTGAAATTAAAGATAATTTCAAGAAATACTCTAATGCTACCATATGTTTGCAGGTTCTTAGTGCTCATTTCCGTGCTTATATACAAGCATTGGAAAAACTACAGCTGGATATAGCAACATATAATGATTTAATTGGTGTCGAGACAAGAAGCACTAGTCTATTTATAAGAGCAAGGGAACCACTGAAGAATCGATCTGCTGTATTTGCTCTTGGGGATAGGATAAACATATTGAAGGTATGACTCTGTCCAGAAAAAAATGGAAATCCGTGCAGATGGTTCTCTTATTGACTACTAATTGAATTGTTCTAGAAATACAAGTGTTTATTTACTTAAGTTATGTTGTTATTGATGTCCATAGTTCACTTCAAGGAGTGAAGGTCACTTAAAACTAGGAAAAACAATTGTTAATCTTACCCTCTTGAACCAGCTTTTGGGTTAGGCTTAGTCCATTTCTAATAATGTGTCAAAGCTTTATCCAGTTTTGATGATAGGACAGATAGGTCACCCACCCCATAGATGTCTACTCTTGGAAACTTCACTGTCCTTGATGTCCAGGTGTGATGGAAAAGGGTGTTAAGATATCTGATATCAACTAGAAACATAGTCAAAATACTCCTTATAAGGCTTAGACAATTTCTTTCTTTAGTTAGCTTTTAGGGTTGAGTTTGGCGCAATCCTTTTCTACCACGTGTTATTCCTTTGTTGTAATGTTATTATTTAGTCTTTCTTGTGCTTTGGATGGTTTAATAGGAATTGATATGTAATTAGATGATTTTACTCAGATTTACAGACTTTTTGGATAACTGCATTAGATTTGACAGTACATTTTTTGTTACGCTGGTAACAGGAAATTGATGAACCTGCATTGATTCCTCATATAGCTGAAGCCAGCTCCATTAAATATCCATATGAAGTCTTGTTCAGAAGCTTGCAGAAGCTGCTTATGGATACTGCTACTTCAGAGTAATATACGGTTTCCTAAGCCTCTTCATACTCATAAAATGCTGACTAGCATATCCCCATTGCTATGCATGTTAACACTATTTTCTTTCATCTGCAGATATAATTTCTGTGATGATTTCTTTGGAGAAGAATCTATATTTTATGACATTTTTTCAGGTATTTATGATGGAGTGTCTTGGTTATTTTGGGGAGTTTTTTTCACTTAAAATTTAATCAGATAGTATACTGAAGGGGGGCTTATAGCTTATTGATATGTGAGATGAAGATTGTTGGATACATCATACAATGCCACTGATCACTTCAGTGCTAAATATTTTCATGTCATCTCAGAATTCAGTTCTCAAGCAAGTCCTTATTATTTGCACTTTGGTATTGTCAGGTCCATTTGGTGTCATTGATGAGCACTTCAATTCAGTACTTCCAAATTGTTATGATGCTATAGGCCTCATGCTTATGATTCGCATAATACACCAGCATCAGGTAATGTTTCATTTTGTAAGGCTCATATTTTGATATTTTGGAAAAAGAACATGTTAGAAAAACACCATAATGATGCTAATTAGTCATTTCTAGCCTAAGAAGGTGTATTCTCATGAGCTGATTCTTAACAATTCTAGTATTTTATTACAACTTTCAAGAATCTGAATTTTAACCCCCTCTTGAAATCCGTGAAGATGGTGTTTGAAACTAAAAAATAGGAATAATTTGATTTGATTTATGAATCAATTCTTATGTTTTGAATTTATTTACAAATCAAATTCTATGTTTGGAACACATTAAAGATGAATTTAGTTGACTTTATATTAGCAGTTTATTTAGAGTTGATTAAATGACTAAACTAATAAAGGCAAAAAAAAAAAAAAAAGAATCAATTACCAACTATTAAAATTAAACCAAATCCAACCAAATTTTAGTGGATTTCTATTTGGACACAACAAGTTTATAAATAAAATCAATTCTTATTACAAAGTATTTCATTTATAAATCAAATCAATTATTAAAATATTTTATTCCAAACAAGACTGAAAGAGAATTCACTCCATAGTTTGGGGGCTTGAAAACATCATTTTGGAAGGAACTACCATATAAATGAATAATGTCAAAATGATCCATACAACATGAAAATACTGATGACGCAGATAAAGCTTTGTAAGAAATATATAGCAAACAACAGGATAAATAGTAGCATTTAAACAAATTCCATTTGTATTGCTATGCTAGATGTTTCAGCAGATTTGCTTAGTTCCTTTGAAGATATTTCACTTTTGCAATTAACTTGTAACTGGTGTACTTTTTCAATTTCAGCTCATCATGTCTCGGAGACGAATTCCATGTTTGGATTCTTATTTAGACAAGGTCAGTTTTATTACATGCATTGGGCTGTGAGGCTAGTCCATTTATAATTAAGGTATTAAAGTCACTGTTATTTAACTCTTGTTAAATTAACAACAGAGGTGAAAGAGAAAGGGGAAAAAATGACTTTGGTTGATGACAGGAAAACTCAAGTCTAGCAAGATTTTTTCCCTTTGTTTTCATTGGGATGAAGTCCGTTGACACTTCCTCATATAGTGTGATTGAATTTGCTGGGTGACAGAAAATCTAGAGTCTGACAAGTTTTTCCAACTTTAGTTTTCTGCTCCATAATCCAGATCACATTTTTGTACAATATATAGAAATTTTATGTATTCTTTTATCTGATAAATATCATGAAGCAGAGTATGGAGGATGTTCATTTTACTTTTTTCTAAATCCCCCCCCCCCCCTTCCTTCTCACCTCTTTCTTTATTACCTCTTCTATTTAGTCACACATTCTTGGTTCGCTGATATCCCTTGCTCTTGCAACTAGATCATGGTTAAGAGTTACCTCTGAATTTAAATGGACCTGCAATATAATGGCTTTAAGGAATACTGCTAGTATAATGAGCCTGTGGAGTTTATTGATCCATGATGAAGCTAATTTTATTTTTGGCAGGTGAATATTTCCCTGTGGCCTAGATTTAAAATGGTATTTGACATGCACCTCAACAGCTTGCGTAACGCAAATGTGAAGACATTATGGGAAGATGATGTTCATCCTCACTACGTCATAAGGCGTTATGCTGAGTTTACTGCTTCACTTATTCATTTAAATGCTGAATGTGGAGATGGTCAGGTTAGTATGATAAAAATGAGAGTCATCAAGTTTTCTTTTGTAAATTTCTGATATAATCTATCTTCTGATTGATTGCAGCTTGATTTGAATTTGGAACGACTTAGAATGGCTGTTGATGACTTACTTATCAAGCTTGCAAAGAACTTCCCGAAACCAAAATTACAAACAGTGTTTCTTATAAACAATTATGATATGACAATTACTGTTCTGAAGGTAGGAATCTGCAAAATAACTTTGTTTTAAAGAACAGCTATTGCCTATATCTGCATCAGTTGAAAGTTCAAGGGTAAGACAAAAAAGTTACTTGGACAGGGGACAAAATAGCTGAATGGGAAAAATAATAGGATAAGTTCCTTTAATTGAAGTATGATGTTGTTTACATAACCAGATAGGTTTCCCTCTTTTAACTTGTGGCAACTGAAATTTCCCTCTTGCTTGACTCCAGGAAGCAGGTCCTGAAGGTGGGAAGATTCAAATGCACTTCGAGGAACTGTTGAAGAGCAATACAACAATATTTGTGGTAACTGCAATCGTTTTTTGTGTATATAGCTTCAAAATAATGTTAAGTTTGTGTTTTGATAGTTTCAGGAAGAAATGAGGACATCATTTTTTTTCGTTGCTATATCTTCACATTCTTGATTCTTTTGCCTTATAACCTTTATGTCAAAGACCCACCTTCGTTTAGAAAATTGTAGCATTATAAATCCTAAATTAGAGATAATGACTTTCAAATAAGACAAGTTTGCTGAGTTGGTCCTCCGTTCAATTCATGAAAGTCAATTTATTACTAGAAAAAAAAGGTGAAAACCATTTATGCAAGTAAAAACAATTAATGACTATGCTCTCCACCTCGAGGGGAGAACCTACAATAGTTGTAAATTTAATGAGAGCTTCAGACTGAAGAAAGGGAAAGTGCACCTATAGATTATACAAGGCAAATATAATAGAAGTTTCCCACCAGTTCTTATGTGTGGTTGTCCTTACAGTTCTCTTCATTCTTCCTTGCAGGAAGAACTGCTTCAAGAACATTTCAATGATTTAATCAAGTTTGTAAAGGCCAGAGCCTGTAAGTATCATCTTAAAAAAGACACCATGGTAAAATGTTTATGTTCTCTATTTTGATGGGCTTGATTGCGTGTAATTTATCAGCGGAGGACCCAACATCGAGTACAGATAAACCCATAACTGTCGCCGAAGTGGAGCCACTAGTGAAGGATTTTGCGAGTAGGTGGAAGGCTGCAATAGAGCTGATGCACAAAGACGTTATCACTTCTTTCAGCAATTTCTTGTGTGGTATGGAGATCTTAAGGGCTGCGTTGACTCAATTGTTGCTTTATTATACAAGACTCTCGGATTGCATTAAGAGGATCGTTGGTGGGTCTGCATTGAACAAGGATCTTGTTTCTATATCTTCAATCATGTATGAAATTAAGAAATACTCGCGGACTTTCTAATTTATTGAGGATGTCATAGATATATACTGGACCTCATTCACAATCAATGGTATTCGATTTAATATTATGTAAAAGAAAAACTTCTTTTGGATCCTGTGTATGGAAGTTTGCTTCTTCTGGGACATCCAAATAGGTGCTCTTTTTGCTGCAGCCTACTTGGGCAGCCTATTTGGGAATTACTAAAGTATAAAGTAAAGAAGCCTTAAGCACACACCATTGCTGATATGTGATATTCTGTAATTTGCGCAAAAGCTTGTCTGATGTAGATTTTCTTCAAACCATGATTAAGGATTCTAAATAGAAATCCAAATACACCAGGTGCAGTAACAATAAATAGTGAAATCCATGAATTCACCGAATGTGGAGATGCATGCAATTGTGCATGTCATCAGTGGCCGAACAATCATTAAATTTCTTCCTAACTTTTTGTTTCTAGTTAGAAGTTAATATATAAACGACATATTTACTAAATTTTTATCTACTTGTTACTTTCCAAAGTATTTTTGAAAATTGGGGAAGGAAGAAAATCCCTATTTGCTTAGCAGAAAATCAACTTTGTTTGTCATTAAGAGTATCTTTAATAGTACGATTCATTACACGTAGTTATTTTCAGAGTTGCTTATCTCGATTTTGTGAAAAGGTAATCTCGCATAGAGACGCATGCAATTACTAATAAAAGCAACCGTGTTTATATTAAAAAAAATGTAGGCTCAATATTCTTTTTTATTTAGTTTATTGAGAGAGAAATAAGATTATTGCGTGAACAAAATCATCCTTAGGCAAATATTTCTTTTAATGTTACACATATTACCTCTTTTTAAGGTAAGTAATCGATACTTACATAATTATCTATTCTTTAAATTAATTAATATTATTATATATCAACAAGTTTTAGTTATTTAACTTTTTCTTTGTCATAAATCCTTATTAATTAAAGATATTTCAGCAACTTTCAATAAAGATACCATGATATATTGATTCTTTTCAGTAATCGTGGGCCAATGTTCTTGTGCTGCATTTATTTATTTTAACTTCCTATTCTTTGCCTTTTACCAAAAAAAAAAGTGCTTCATTTACATGTGTGCGTAAAATAAGATCAATTTCACCAACTCCTGACACCCTTAGTCCTTGAAGTTATTCACCAAGAATTTGTAAATGGATCTCTACGATAAAAAAGTATATACATATATATTGAAAATATCCGTTGCTTTAACATTTTTTGGGTCAAGAAAAAGAAGACCCAGTGGAATATCCACGTCCTCCCTCCCTATTCTTGGTTACTCAAATCAAACAAGATAACTTTTGGGTTACCATGAATGATCCAACCTTACGCATCCCACCCTTCTCTGACTCCCGGACTGTACATGCCGACCCATTTCCTACAACCAAAAATACAGTACTTAGAATTTCGGATTAATAATTTAAATATGGTAATTATAAAATGAAATTATAGAAATAAGATGTTTTTAGGCAAAAAAATACGTGAATACGGTGTTCAAAAAACGCCTTTGGCCATTTTTCCATGAAAGAGAAGATAACCTGCAACTTGAGACTCCATTAACGTGACCCAGAGCTTGAAAGTCGCCTGAAAAATCGCCATTGGCGACCTTTGAACCTGCAATTTTTCTGCAACAAGCTTAAAGTCATTGATGGATGCTAGAGGTGCTGAAAAATCGTCATTGGCGATCTTTGACCAGGTCAGGGAGTCTTCGGGTTTCACTGTAACTCGTCACGCTTGTCACACATGTCTAGAGCTGTGAAAATCGCCATTGGTTATTTTTGGGTCAGGATCTCTGCATTTCACTGTTTTATGCAGGCATGGGCAATGGTCCTAGTAAAAATCGCCAATGGCGAGTTTTGAAGTTATAAATTTACCCCAGGTAACAAGAAGCCATGCACGGGGGAGAGGGAAGTCTGAGGTAGAAGGAGAAGGGAGAAGGGACGTGGGAGAGAGAGGTACGGGGTAGAAGGATAAGGGAGAAAGGCGTTCTGAGGTTGAAGAAGGTGAAGAAAATCAAAATTAAATTAGAATAGAAAAATATTACAAGAAATGGTTAGAGATACAAGCACGTTTCAGATAACATTCGCAAGTTAAATTTGTTAAATATATTCATATTTTTTCATATTTTATAATAAAATATATATTTATCCATATTGTTAAGTTTAAATAATAATAATAATTACTATTATAATTCCAAATTTTGTTAATAAATTAAATAGTTGTTTTTACATTTATTAACCTAATTTTTAAATTTTATTACTTTTAAAAAAATAACGAAACAATTTTTTGTTTTGGTATAAATAGTTAGTAAATATAATAATTTATAAAATATTTATGATAATGTAATAAATTGTTGTTATTTTGATAAAACTGGAAAAAAAAACTATGTTAAGTGGTAATTGAAAATATTTAATATAATTACAAAATAGAAAAAGAGTTTTAAAAAGGTTATTTAATAAAAGCATAAATTATTTTTTATTAAAATTGTTATTAAATTAAATTATATTAATTTTTGTAATCACTGTTTTTGACATATATTAACAAATTGTTAAAATATTATTAATTATTTAAAAACATATTTTATTTGTTTTGGCATAATTAGTTAATAAATATAATAAATTATAATATATTTTTGGAAATGTAATACTTCATGCTATATTTGTAATTATTTTTTGTCAACTATAAACAAGTTTTGTTTAACATTAATTTAATATGTTTAAGATAAATAAGAAAAAGGAAACAATTGGGCATGTTAGGTAATGAAATTAGAAATTATTATAATTATTAATAATATTATTATTATGTTTATGTTTTTTTTATCAAATTAAATTCTTATAATTTTTTAAGAAGTGTATTTGATTATTATTAACTTATTATTTATGTTTTATAAATGTTATTAAATTAACATAAATGTAATTATTTTTTATAAATATTTAGTAAATATAATAAATTATAACATGTTTACAGTAATGAAATAAATTGTGTTATATTTTTAATTATTTTTAGTCATTTAATAAAAAAGTGTTGTTTAATATTTATCAAAAAAATTTAACATAATGAAGAAATCCTAAAAAAAACATGTTATTTAATATAAGTAAGAAAAATTATTATAATGTTATTATTATTATTATTATTATTATTATATTTTTGTTTTTTAATTAATTCTATTATTGTTTAGGTATACTTAGTTAGTAAATATAAAATGGACAAAAATACTTATGCTAATGTAATAATTTATATTTTTTATTTTTTACTTATAAATTTGATAAATATTTTTATTTTGATTAATATTAATTTTTTATAACAGGATATGAGACAACTACGTTCTCGCCACTTATCCATAATGCTACCTAGAGAAGAAATAAATGACATACTACATGACGTTATGTTTGATCATGTTTCTAAAATTTGTAAAATGTAAATTAACAATCCTTTGATTAATGCATTTGTCGAATAATGGAGGCCTGAAACACACACATTTTATTTATTTTGTGGATAATGTATAATTACATTAGAAGATGTTTGTATGTTACTTGGACTCCGGATTGATGATCTACTAGTGATTGGATCCACTAATCCTACTCTAAAGTAGTTCAAAACATGTGTGATGAGTTATTAGGCGGCCGACCGACAACAAATGATATTGAAGGATTAGAAATTAGATTAAAATGGCTTACACAACATCTTGGTTGGCTTCCTGTTAAATCTGACATTAGAAGAGCACAACATGCTAGAGAATATATACTTTGTTTGTTAAGGCATGTTTTGATGCCGAATATACATACAAAATTCTTGCAATTATTGACACATGTGAATGAAATTGGGAATTATAGTTGAGGTTCAACATGTCTTTCGTTTCCTTATAGAGGCTTAGATTGTAATTCACGACATAATGCTAAAGAAATTTGTGGATGCATAATATTGTTGCAAGTATGGGCTTGGCACCGACTACCGTGGTTGGCTCCAATCTTTGGTGAACCAATAGTATTTCCACTTGTTCTCAGATTGAGAAAAAATGCGATATCAAACAAACACTATGTTTAAGACTCTTGGGAATATTAGATTGGTTCTGGATCAAATGTGTGTTCATGAGGTAATTTATTAATATATTGTTAATATTACTAATATTGTTTGTTTCTGTATATAACTTTTTATAACATAAATATTTGCTGCTTCATACAGTTTTTATGGCGACCATATGAGGATAATGATATTGATGCTTTAATTCCAAATAACACGAGAAAAGAACGTTTTGTATGGTCAATTGTGAGCTCTTTGATTTGTTTCGAAGTTATAGAGCGACACGCAGTTGATTGTGTCATACAACAATTTGGATATGCCCAACCTATTCTTCAACCACCTGAAAGTTTGGAAGGGGTTCATAATAAAGACTTACGAGGATTAAAAGAATCGAAGAATTGGAGGCTCATTCATGATGACTGATTGATAATGTGAGAGCATCGATATCAGCCTATCTTATAAGGATTGTCAGTTGACAACTATTATCCTTCAGTTGGATATTGAGCATGGTACATACTTTATGCAGCAAATTGGCTATGGTTATCCTCACAGATAAAGCAACCATCACCCCAACAACAGCAGTTCCCTGAGGAGCCATTACTGTCCCATCCTGAAGACTTTCCCATGGATACATCACCCATGCAACATCAAGGTATGCCACCATCTTCAGTTCAACCAAATCAAGAATATTATTGTTCACCACAAGAACAAGGATTAATGTCTGTAGATAGAATGAATATTCATTATGGATCAAGAAGTAGGGAATTACGAGATAAGAGGTCTGTTGATTGCAATAGTGCTAGTGACTTTGTGTTTGATGAAGATCAAAGTTCTCAACCCAATTGTCAATATAACTTTGACTTAAACGATGATACAACTATAGAAGAAGCAACAGTACATAAGGAAGATGTGTATTGAACATAATCAATGACACCAGAGTATAGGGTTGTATCTCAAGGAATATTCTCACCAGATAATTAATGGTCCATGCCAATGATGTTTTGGGATCTCACGCAACAAGATAGCACATTTACCCAAACATCTAGTCATATGGAGGAGCAGAAGCATGAGTAGGAAACCAATGATCCTATACAACATGAGGGTGTTGGTGATGATGCAAATAGAGGAGGAAGACTTAGAGAATTTTTTTCATGTCTGTTACGTCCCTTTACTTAAGTTTCTAATAGATATAGTCTGTCAGTAATTAAGAAGAAAAAAGACAAAGAAGGATAGTCATGTTATTATCCATAGTTGTAGTTTGCTTGCTCACTTTGTTATGTAGATTAATATGATGTTATCTATTGTTTGAATTTGTTTGCTTACTTTGTTATGTAATATAATGAGATTTTAAATTAGTTGTTTTATTTTGTTTGCTTCTTATTATTATTTTTATTATTATTATAACCAATTATTATTATACAAAATTTGTTATTAAAATAAAATTAATTAATAAAAGTAATATTTTATTATTAAAACATAAAAACCAAATCGCATTGATAACATAAAAAGACAAGGTCAATGAATAAAACAACCACAAACACCATAAAATTTAAACAACACGAAATTAGATGGTTCACCACACCACATCATCACAACTATAGATCATTAACTTGATCCTGCAACATGAAAACATTACCTTGGACTATGGTTCTCGGCTCGACAAAGACTACACTGTCATGGTATTCACGTTTCATGCATATCCATTTTATTAAGAAAATGAGTTGATTTGAGACAACCTTTAATTGTGCGTTTTAAGCTGGAATTAGAACAAAGTTTTGGTCCTCTATAACACCGCCGCATGCTTTCATTCCCAATCACTCCAAACTCTTTTTTATAAACTTTGCATAATTCATTGATTATATAAACATCATCAATATAAGCACGCCGATATATGTTTTTACTACAACAAGCAACAATCATGTGACGACACAAATATCTATCGGTATGCATATCACTACAGCCACAATACCTTCGTTTTAGATAAATTCTATATTTTTGGTTGGTAGATAAATCTTGAATATGGAAAGTCTCACTTCATCTATCAAATTGAGTAACACGCAAGTTTCTAGCGCTTGACTCGTTTGATTGAAGTCAAGTTGTCATAGATTCAGAGAATATATGTCCTACCTTTTTTTGTACATAAGCTTTACTCTCTTTCTAAGCAAATAATTGAGCCCGTCAGAAGTAAGTTGCTCTTAACAGTGCTGTGATTGAAAGATTTTGAGCAATTTTTAACACTTAATTAATGCACTCAACTAAATTTGTGGTCATGTGACCCCACATATGGTTTCGTCATATGCTAGAACCATTTTTCTTGTAGAATTTCATTAAGCCAGTTTGAATAAACCTCTCTATGTTCTCATCATCGCTTATAATGAATATTAAAATCACGTTCGGTTCTTGAATAACCTGCAACAATTACAAGGATTCATATTAGTAGTTTGAAAAGCATACACATTTTCATACAATTGTTATTTTTAAATATATCAATGTTATAAACTATACAAATGCGGACAACAAGTTTATGCAAGTAAGGAGTCTTAAATCTTTGTAAAAAATTGGCCGCAATATGCTTAATACAATACATATGAAAGGCTCTTAGAGGTTCTCGTTGTCTATTACTTTTTCTTATTATTGCATTAATTGACTCATGTCAATCAAAAATTATGTCAATGCCATATTGGGTGACAACATGTCTGCATAAATTATCAAGAAAAAAAAAACTAGACATTCACAGCCTTACCCTCGACAATAGTAAAAACAACTGACAAAATATTCTAATTATCATCTTGTGCAACGACCACCAATAGAACTCCCTTGTATTTTTCATATAAATGTATCCCATCAATTTGCACAATTACTTTGCAGTGTCTAAATGCTCTAATACATGAACTAGAAGTCCAAAACACTAGACAAAATATTTTAACATTGGGAACTAACTCATTAGCACAGTAGGCCTCTATAGCATAATGAACAATGAAACCTCAAACACAATTACACATTGTTACACACCATTGCAGTAAAGTTTCAAATGAGGCTTCCCATTAACCATAAACTTTTTCAATTACCT
This sequence comes from Abrus precatorius, assembly GCF_003935025.1. Lineage (NCBI taxonomy): Eukaryota > Viridiplantae > Streptophyta > Magnoliopsida > Fabales > Fabaceae > Abrus > Abrus precatorius. Next base: position 6,971,959 of record NW_020874373.1, on the reverse strand, counting down.
TATGTTTTCTCATCCATATTTTTTGATATGTTATAGTGTAGCGATTCTGAGACTAAATCTCATTAATAATGAGTTTATTTTAAAGGAATGATAGACTCAACCATTAGCTTTATATATTTTGCAATTGTGTTGGAATCTAATTTCCTATGATTCTTAGAAATCCTACTCCTTGTACATGTGTGCAGTTGTTGTACTTTCTTAACTCCAAAATAAACTCGTTCTTTCTAAAAGTACCACGAAAAAATCGTTTACAATCTATTCTATACCTTACATATTTACAAGAAAATATATTTAGTTCTGACTCAACCACTTTTTAGTCCACTTTGTTTGATATACTCTAACACTTAATTATTCGTATAACAATTTATCCATTATTGAATTGCTTTTCAACATACAATTTTACATCTATATCAAAATGACCTATCAAATGCAAACAAGAATATAAAATAATTATATCACCATAATTTAATTCATTAACAACATTGTTAAAAAGAACACATATCCAAATCTGCATACTCTGAAAACTCAAATGCATCCATAGCATTAAGATCTAATAAACGCATGAAAGATGGCTCCTTAAATGAATGTTACCCAATCATTATGTTTGACAAATGGGCCTTATCATCACCATTGTCGTCCACATCCTTATTTTCACTCACTTTATCGCTTCCATATTCTCCTTCAAACTTAGAGTCACCACTTTAACTGTTGACATTTATCCATTCTATCTCTTTGTTTGGTATTGTGCTTGCATATGTTTCTTCATAATCTTCTTTATCAATGTTAACTATAATTTTCTTAAAAACAACATATAACTTACTAGCAAGGGCTGCTGGATGACGTTGTTGATGTATTTAAAATATTTGTAAAATATTAATATTGTTGATTATTGAAATTGTTTGATATTACATAAAATTGCTAAATATGAATATTTGACACTTATAAATAATCATTTCCATTTCTTTTGGAAACTTAAATTTAATGTTTTGAGTAAAATAATACTTCAATTTTTCAAATGATATATTATTTCTTATACACACATGTTGATGTTTAGCACCTAAATAAAACACTTCCATAAGTTTGTAATAATTTCAATTAAAATATATTAATAGAAGCACGTTCATTTTTTAATCTATGATAAACTTATTTTATATCTAAAAATCTTCCTTTTATTTGCAATTTCTAAATAATGAAGAACTCAATATTTATATACACATATTTTTTTATTAATTTATATCATTCAAAACTAGTAATGATGATTTTTATTTTATTATTATTTTTTAAATACTTAAAAATCACTAATGATTGTTTTATTTTATTTTTTTAATTATTTAAACACACTAAAAAAGTTGTTAGTAACAATTATATATATATTTAAAAAAATTTAATTATTAAAAGTTGTCTAACTGATTTTTTACATCTATAATTTATTATTTTTTAAAAATCTCACCGTTGGTGAGTTTGGAAACAATGACATTTCTAAAAAAAAAAATTTGAAAAAAAAACGCTGGCAACCAAAATCTCAAATTAATTATTGTAATATTCCAAAATTTTCTATATTTCTTGTATTTTTAAATAAAAAATATATAAAAAATGAGCCTAGAATTTCCGTTGCAAAAAACAAAAATCCATTAAGCTAAAATAAAATTATAAATAAAAACACGAAGAAATAAATCAAGTGAGTGAAAAAAAAGGGGTAGAATAATAATAATAATCATAACTTGATTCGATTTGTATTTTGGACCGCAGGGGATGCAGATCAACAGACACATCTCGGAGGCAAAACAAAGAATAGAGCTACAAGTGTGAAGAAAAACAGAGGATGATGCGATACAAAGAGGTTCTAATTTCTAATCCCTCTTTCTTTATGACAAATCACAATGTTATTTAATTAATTTATATTTACAATTATAGGAAAAAGAAGCGAAGAAGGAAGCTTTCAGAAAATATCTGGAATCAAGTGGAGCTGTGGACGCTCTCACCAAAGGTTTCTCATTCGATTATCACTCTTCTTTTCAAATAATTGCTTAGTTAATGGTTCAAAGTCTTCTTCGCTTGTTGCAGTTCTGGTTGCATTATACGAGCAAAACGACAAGCCTTCTTCTGCCGTCGAGTATGTTCATTGTCATTTTCAATTCTGATTACTTTAATTGTGATGCGACATGCGTTTACGCTTCTTTCGCAGGTTCATTCAACAGAAATTAAGCTGTCCTTCCATCTCCGAATTTGAAAAATTGCAAGCTGAATTCTCCGATCTACAATTCAAATATAATGAGCTTTTAGCAGCACACCGCAAAACCTGCAAAGAGGTTCAACACTGCCCCTATCATTTCCTTATAAAAAACTTCAGCATTGTGCATTATCAAAAAATAGTTTAATATTTATTGCACAAATTTTGGTTTGCATTTCTGTTTAAAATTGAAATGTACACCATAGTTTATATAGTTAATGCCAGTTAGGAATTTGTTGGTTTGGTGTTTTATCTTTTGCTACAACCTGCAATTGATTCGAAAAGTTCTTCTGTTGTTTTGTTTGCTTGATATCTGTATAGATTATTTACTTACTACCTGTATCAATCACAGTTTAACAAAGACTATTTACATAATGCGGTCAAGTTAGTTGGTGTATTTGTAGTTAAAATACAATCTGTGTTATGACGTGTGTGTGTTGGCGTTTTAAGTTCCAAGTTACTTTGGTGTTCATTTACCATGATGAAATTATTATAGGTGTTGTTTCTGCAAGTATAAGTTAATAGGTACCTGCAAACTTCTCTCATAATGTGCTGGGGTTGTAAAAGCTGGGATATTGGGATTCAAGATGGCTGGGGAGATAAATATATTTACACTGTATAAAGCCTGTGATAAAAGTAGGATCTTTTGATTAGAAACAAGAATATGGACTAGCAGTGTTGGTTATGATGGACAAATGTCTTGTGTGGTTCAGGAACTTGGCTATGTTTAGGGGCATTAGCAGGTAATGTGGGGGAACAAAGGTAGGGGGAAATGGGGATTGAAAAAGATTTGTGAACCTGCATAGAAAGGAAGGCGGTTGGGGATGCACAGTAGATGAGAGAGCAGGACATCAGCCAATTATTATCTCTCCTTGATAGTACAAGTAGCATATTCATATATTTTATCTGGCCACATTGTGTGTGTGTGTGTGTGACATGTCTTGTGAGAGAGTGAAACATGATAAAGTTAGTTTATCTTAGTTATATAATCTCATATGAATGTTCAAGTTTGTTTTACTTAAATATAGTTTTGATAATTTATTTTGGTTGTATGATCAAGATTAGCAGCTCCTCACTCTCACTCACATGTTACCCTTCCTAAATCACACACACACTTCCTGGCCAAGTTAACACCTCTCAAGATTGGAGAAATGTGATAGATTAATTATTGCATTGGTTCCCATACATACCACTGAAATGAATGGTAAAGATTCTCTAAAATTTTGAGTGTCATTAACTGTATTAAATAAGTTAACTTTCTTTAATAATGGTTGATCAATGTAAAAGTGGATTGTTAATCCTATTCCAGGAACTTTACCTATTTTCATATATTTTCAACACCTGAAATATTAGGCCAGAAGAATCACCAATCTAGGGACAGTTCTACTTATCCACCACTTTTGATCCAAGGTTTCAGTTTCAGAGTTGCATTTGGGTGGATACCCGGTAAAAGAACACCCCCACCCCCCCGCCGCACCCAAAAAAATGCTAACTCTAATATTTTTCTAGTCAATTGATCTTAGTGTTAACTCTCTATGTCCTATACTGCATCACAGTTAGAAGAAATGAGAAACTCGCATGCCTTGTCAACGGCATCTACCAAGGAAACAACTGATAGTGAATCTCCTAAAGATGGACTGTGAAGCTTCTGCGGCCAAACTTGCAGTACTTGGAAGTCCATACAAGTGTATTTAACCTGGTTTGCAATTGTTGCGATGTTTTCTTTCTTTCTTTCTTTCTTTTTATGGGGGTGACTATTGCTTGATTTTGCCATTTTGGTCTATTCGTTGTTCCTCGTCTTCAGTGGGTTCTATTGTAACTTTTAATCATTCCCCCCACTCCCGGGTTTCTTCTCTTCCTTTTACTTGAGCTTTGATTTATATATGTTAAACGGTGCTGATTTCTCATGCAATTCTGATATCTAAAACAAATATTTTTTACAAAAGTTTGCTTGTTTCATGGATTTCAATGAAATAGCGATGGAATGAATTTCAATGATATTTTGGAATTTTTGCCTGTCCTAGTTTCTTCACTTTGTTGCACAGAAACTGGCAGAAGAAAATGTGAAACACCAGTTTACGAGTGACAGCACCCCGTAACTACGTCTACGGGTTAAAAACCCTGTACGATGGTTATTCACATATTCTTGACTATCCATTTTGTTGAGATTAAAGTAATTACTATCATCGCCTTTATTCTCAGCTATCTTGTTAATGCGAGAGAAGGGGAAAAAATCCCTTCATAATATCTGAATCGAGATTTTGTTTACCTTTGTAGCGATGTTTTAAAAATCCAATCTAAACCATTTAGAGTTTTGAGTAATGATTTAGTTAGTTCAAGTAATAAATTTGTAATGAAATTATGGATGAATTATAATTACTGAATGATATATTTAATTAGACTTTTGATTTTCATAAATGAAGTTTTTTTTTATTTGGTTATTGCAAGAAAAAATTTCTAAATTGGTCCTTATATGTCATATTATTTTCAATTCAATCCTTGCTATTTGTATACGTGATAATAATGTGTACATGTCTTGCATGTATAACAATTGATGTAGCAATGATTTATGTAGTTAATTTTTCATTTTTAATCTTTATTTGTGTATGAGGGTGAAATTTTTTTAAAATTTATCTGTGTGAAAACGATTAGCTTGTGATTGAGGCAAGACAAAGAAAGGCTAAATGTGGTCCTATGAACTTGCAATTATTTCCCTATCTAATGCCATGATTAAATGTGGTCCTAAGAACGTGCAATTGTTAATAGAATAACCCAAAGACAGTTTGAATAAAATTTTCAAAAGTACTTATAAAAAATAAATTTAGAAAGAAAAGTGAATAAAATATTTTATAATTTGTGTCTCAACTTTTTTAGAAGTTTATTTTTTAGATTTCTCATAAGTCAACTGTGTCAATGGATTTTAACTTATGGAAGAAATTTAATTGACTTTATCTCCTTAATCTATTTTTTCTTTCCCTCTCTTAAGTGTTTAGTTGAGAGTTCTATTTAAAATAACTCATAATGTACCTGAAAATTCTAAGCCACGTTAGAATAGCAATCTGTACATAATCAAAACACTTAAATAAAAGAAGTCTGTTCCAATATTAAGTTAAGAATCATATCCATAGATATTGCTTGTTATTCTTTCCTCCTACCAAACTTAGTTACTTTTCAACAGTAGTGGTCCTTGCATCAAATTAACACCACATGTAGGTTCATCACTAACCTTAATATTCTCCAAAATACAAATTCTTGCTCCTACGATACCTTATCATAAAATTTTGGGTGCTTATCCCTTGAGATCTTATAGCCCCTCCGACAATGTCATGTTACACACAATTAGTATAGTATTCTCACTCACCATTGTCTCCTCGACCACAATCCACAAACTCAATAGCACGATCCAACAAAATCTAACATCCAATTTTGGCTCTAGGATGGATGACCATTTGCAAAAGCTTTAGAAAACCTTATACTAAATCAAGATTCCCATTCCCTTCATCCCGCATAACTACAATTTGTGAATGTAGTCATAAATTGCAGGGTTGAAATGTCATGACCATGTCATCACATTATTATCATGTATGAAAATGGTAAAAATCAAATTTTAAAAAGTATGCATATAAGAGGTATCTTGAAAGCTTTCATTGCGTAAAGATTAAATTTAAAAAAAATGTAAGGATTAAAGATTAAATCAATTTTGAAATCGGATTATAATTAGTAAATAATACTTAAACAATGACAATTACCGATTTAAGACTTGGTCGGTTAAACTAATCAGTTTAGTTAAGTTTTAAAATATTAATACGTATCACCTGCTTGACGAGATAGCATTTAGCTAATTGGTTAGCAAAGCAATTCCCTTCTTTGTTAAAATAATGTGAAAAGGAAAAGAGAAATCCATTTTTGTTTGGGAGGTCAACGCAAAAGATAAATATCTGTTGTTTTGGGTCAGACAAAAGAGAAAAGAGAAATATCTGTGATGCTTATTTGTCATTTAGAATTTACAAGAATATGAGCCCAACCCAGTAAGAAGAAAAAGGGAATAAAATAATTAAAGTAAGGAGGGGTGAGTGACTAGGAAGCCCAGCCCTTATCGGTTTGCATATTTGGTTGTCAGTGTCGCTATCTGTGACTACTCACTCCTCACTACATGTCTGTCACCCATATAAATATCCACGTCTGAGTCCTCCCCACATAAAAATAAAAATAATAATTTAGTTATTTATTTAATATTAAGAAATAAAAATTAATAAAAGGCTTGAAAACTGAAAATAAAAATGGAGGAGATATGATATGATGATGAAGGGAAAGGTCAAAATTAGAGACCAAATCACAGGGTTCAGAATCTAAATCCACTCTTCTTCCGAGATAAAGTCTTTTTGTTGAATACAAAATAATTTAAAAAATCTAAAAAAAAATTGCAGTGCGAGCCCTGGCAGCACACATCTTTGTGTCTCCCTTTACTCAAAGATGGAACCTAATGACAACCAACTCAGCTCCTTCTTCCATCACCACCACCATCACCACCACCACCAGCAACCCTCCACCGCCGCTACCACTACCGCTTCCCCCACCAACGGCCTCTTGCCCAACGCCGATGGGTCCCACATGCTCTACCCTCACTCCGTTGCTTCCGCGGTTTCTTCTCAGCTTGAACCTGCCAAACGGAAGCGTGGAAGGCCCAGAAAGTATGGAACCCCCGAACAAGCTCTTGCTGCGAAGAAAGCCGCAACCACGTCGTCTCAGTCTTTCTCTTCCGAGAAGAAGACCCACTCTTCACCTTTCCCTTACTCTTCCAAGAAATCCCATTCCTTCGCTTTAGGTTTGTTAATTCCTCGATTCCCTTTTATTCTCTTCTTCTCTTTATTCAATTCAATTCAGTTTAATTTCCTCTCTCTCTCTCTCTCTCTCTCTCTCTTACTTTTTATGGATATTTTTCAATAAATTTTAAATTTAGCTTAAGAGTACTGCAACAAACGTTATTGTTGGTGGATGGTTTTACTATGTGATTTAAGGTAGTTGTATAAATTGCTTCTGTTTGCTTGAGTTTGTGCTTTTGACTTCGTTTTAATGACTAACAAAGCAAAAGGGTCTGGAGTGATGATAATGTTAATTTGATGGTTGTGGTGGCAGGTAATGCAGGACAAGGCTTCACTCCACATGTCATTTCTGTTGCTGCTGGTGAGGTATGTAACAATTGTTGATTTAGATTATGCTTCTTCTTGCTGCACTACCCAAGTACAGCCACCTGAAGACACGATTCCAATTTTTTTGTTATACTTCTATACTAAGTTGTGCATATAATTGTCCACTTGGTGACTCTTACTTATATTGGGATTTATTAGTTCAATATGGTTTGTTCTATATTTGTGTGGTGGTGATTTCCGTCTTGTCAAATGGTAGATTTAAGTTCTAAGTGAGTTGATGACAGAGATTTGATAAATAGTGAGACAATGTTTCTTGTAATTGAGATGGTGTATTTTTATTTTTTTTTTGGGGGGGGGGGGGGGGAGCGCTCTACTGCAATTCTGGAATATTGCCTTTTAGGGGACACTATAGTCACACTGGTTCTCTTCCTGAAGTTCAACAAGTTGCACCTGCTTAAGGGTTCCTATAATGGAAATGGATCCAGGTGAGGCACCGTGGGTGTGCCTATTAGCTACAGCTAACCTGTGAGTGAATGATTAATGAGATGTTAACTGTTAGAGTCAGAGTAATTTCTATTGGTTTTTTTCTGCAACTCTACATTAAATTTATTCCAGTGAGATATGCTTTTCTGTTTTTTTCTGATGTTATTTCTTTTCTCCTTGTAGTTCATTATTTTTCTTTATATAACTTGAATTTTCCTCTGTCCATAATGTTTGAATATATTATGTTTTGTCATTTGCCTTGTTTTATTTTCAGCTTTCTTCTGTATACATATTACTTCTATTTCTATAACTATTTGAGCATGCGTACAATAGGATGTTGGCCAGAAAATTATGTTATTTATGCAACAAAGTAGGCGTGAGATGTGCATTCTGTCTGCTTCTGGTTCCATCTCTAATGCCTCTCTTCGCCAGCCAGCAACTTCAGGAGGCAACATTACATATGAGGTAGAATATTAGTCACTTTTTAGTTTCATACCTTTTATGTTATATTCTGGTCCTTATTCTTCAAACAATTTTTAAAAGGAAATGGAGCTGTTGAAAATTGCAACCTTCGGTTAAAATCTATTTATATTAAGATAGCCTACACTCAAAATGTTGTCTATATTATTTTGGATTTTATTATTATTAAATAGTGTAAATTTTACTCCCTACCTTGAAAGATTATATTGTGTTACTATTTTCAATTAAATTACATATATTAAGAAAAGTTGGTAGAAATAGTTAATGCATTAATTTTTGAAAAATTAATTACAGCATTTCAAGTTTATCCCTAATTAAAGTCAAACTCTGTTATTACATTAATTATTAAGAAGTTAGAAAGGTTAAAAAATGAATGGTAAATATGTAAAAAATAAAAAATAAATGTTCCTAAAGTTTTGTAAAGAGACTTATATTAAGGTCCTATAAAAATCTTTAAAAGGTTCTTACAAAAAGGATAGAAAGAGTGTTAAATAAATTCTATTTAAAATTTTAAAGATATAAGACTTAATTACTTATAAGTATATTGATCACAAATGGGGTGTACAACTCTACACAAGTCATATACTTTTCATCTCAAAACATTTAAGTGCTATTGTCCTAACACTAACATTTAGCATTTTCATGGTTTCGTCTCCATCCAGTTACAGGATTAGTCAATTGTTCTTCAATCTAAAGTGCCATAGCATTTTTTATTAATGCCTTGTTTTATTGATTTTTCACAATTAATTTTAGTATTAAAATAGCATTTTTTTACTAGTCTGTAAAAAAGGAAGTACATTAAAAGAAAAATATATTTCATTTAATTAAAATGTAAGTAATGGGCGCGAGTACGATTATATAAGTACCAATAGGATAGATGGTTGGATACTAGAGTTGTTACCTGGGCACAGCTCAGGTATAGGTCTAGGAATGGACATTTGTCTTAAATGTAGACATGGGAGGTATTTGTCTTAAATGTAGACATAGGAAGTGTAATTTAAGCATCACTTGGAGAGGAAAATGTAATTTTGTTTAAGATTTTTCTCTTGCCATCAAATAAGGTGATTGAAAATTTCAAATTTGCATTTCTTTCTACTAGAAATAAAGAGATCAGGATTTTGTCTTCTTTTTCCATAAATGTCAGAAAAAGTCCCTTCTGAGTCCCATGTTGCTCAAATATTCTAATAAAAATATTGGATGAGAAATGTTAATAGAAAAACATTATTTAACAACAATAATTAATTTTCTTACTATATTTTTTGTTTTTCTCTTGACACTTTAATTTTATACATACACTTGTACATGGCTAGTTTGTATAAACCCAATAGTTATGGACAAATTTTTGGATGGTCAAAGTTGGACTGAGAAATTAGAAGCTTAAACAAAATGGTTTCATTTTCTTTATGTGTCTCTTGCACCCCCTTCATATAAGAAAATTGATCTTAGCTCACCTTCAAGAGCACAGACAGTAAGAGGAACCTTTCTGAGAACTGTCCATATGAATTACGAGTTAATGACTGCTAACTTAAAATTAGTACCAAGCAGCAGTGAACTGGTAATATCATTTTCCTGTGTTATCACCAAATTAATTCTTAATTGTTAATTTTATCATTTGTTTTTTAGTCATGAATTTGAATTTTTATATTTGATAGTCATGTGCTCACATGGCAGTTATCACTGTTTAAGTCTTTCTTGCTTTGATATCAGGGTCGGTTTGAGATTATTTCACTTACTGGTTCCTATGTCCGAAATGAACTTGGAGGTCGATCTGGTGGTCTTAGTGTATGCCTATCTAATACTGATGGACAAATCATAGGTGGTGGAGTTGGTGGGCCCCTTAAAGCAGCTGGTCCAGTTCAGGTAATTTCAGATAGAACTATGAATGGCTTGTAGGTAGGGGATATGAGCTGTGCCTGTTTTTTTTTTTTTTTTTTTTTTTTTTTTTTATTCTTTTTGGTCTTGATCAATACAACATTTGTCCCTTGAAAAACTGTAGGCCACCAAACCACTGAGAAGGATTTAAATTTATATGATGTGTCGTTAAACATGATTTATGGCTAGGACATTTTATTGTCATTTGATCTATATAGTCAATCTCACCGAGTGGGATGAGGGTTTTTTTGTTGATTAGTCTGTTCATTGTCTGAGAAGTAGCAAACTGACGCTCCAAGGTTGAAGGGATTGGGAAGAAAGTTTAAGATTAAGAATGATTCTCTACCCTGCATGTTCCTGCTTCTGTAGTTTCGGTTTCTGTTATAGGCTTATAGCCTTTTCCTAGTAGAACAAAAATGTGATTTTACATTTAATACACAATTTTTTCCTACAAAGAAAAGGGGGGAAATGAGATGGCATATCGGGTTGTGCTTATTAAGAGTAAAAATGAGAGCTAAAAACTGTGGAGAAAATCAGGCATACATGTATGTCCACATATATTGTCAAGTTTCCATATTTTATTTTTCACCTTCCTGTTTTGATTCCTACCAAGCACTGCTTGACATGAATTACGGCACGCAAATCACTCATGATGAATAGTTAATCAACACAGGTCATTGTTGGTACTTTCTTTATTGACACCAAGAAGGATACTGGTGTTGGTGTAAAAGGTGATGCCTCTGCCCCCAAGTTGCCATCACCAGTTGGCGAACCAGTATCAAGTTTAAATTTCCGTCAAACAGTTGACTCTTCAAACACAAATCCAATCCGCGGAAATGATGAGCATCAAGCTATAGGGGGAAGTCATTTCATGATTCAACAGCTTGGTTTGCACGCAACACCTCCGCGGTCCACAGACTGGGGGGGTCGTCCGGATTCAAGAAATACTGGTTTTGAGCTGACAGGTATAAACTTACCCTCCCCCTTCCAATTACCAATTACTTAACTATGGTGCAAGAGAAAGGGTAGACTGAAGTAAGGTTTCCTATCTGCAGGAAGAACAGGTCATGGGGCACACCAGTCTCCTGAGAATGGTGGGTATGAGCAAATTCCGGATTGAGAAATTGAGATGGTTTTTGGGTTTGAAAGCACCAATCAATGTGTGGTAGACAGATGTATGATATCTCTACATACCAGCAATCTTTGTCACGTGATGCCGTTTATAGTATGCCCATTCATTAAGGATCGTGGCTTCTGAAAATTAGTACTCATGCTTGTCCTTGAACATATTCTTCTGCCTCGTTTACTCATCATGTATTTATAAATCAGGGTTGCCGGCTAATACTTCATTTTTTTGCGGGCCTGTTAGTTTTTCTACACCAGAATTAATAAGTTAGATATATGTTTCCTAGATTAGGTTTTTTATGGCCTATATTTTCCCTTCCATTTTCAAGATGCACTCTTAATATTATGTCCAGCTTAAATTATTATAGTTCTTCATTTAATAACCCTTTCTCCAAAGCAATAACGCTTTTTTGTTTTCACCTTCCGGAACAAGTTCATGAAAGTAATTTTACATAAGCGAAGAACTTCCAAGTTTTCTTTTTATATGAAGCTTTTAAGGTGTTTGAGTACAGATTCCATAATGTGCAATTTCTAAGTTGCGTAAGCTACATATATCATTTAATATATTCACACATCCAACACTATATTCTCATCTTTCAATAAAAATTATTATTTATTATACATCTTCAGCACACGTTAACAAATTAGAATATATTTTAGCTCGCTAATAAGATGTTGGGCTATAGGAGAGAATCCGAATCCTGTCGACGGCCATATCAGCACGTTAGCGTACTGCCCATTTCTGTGCGTCACACTATACAAAATCGAAAAAAGGCAAATAGTGCTATCAAAGATATTAGATATTTTTTGGGTTGAAAGAGACATTTGCTCCATAAGCAGCTATAAAGGATTTCTGTGTTTACAAATAATAAAATACGAAATTATGAATCTCAAAATATTTAAAATTTAATTTGACAAAAGTATTCACTAAGAATAAAATGTATAAATTAAGTTATAAGAATACAATTTTATAAACTTTTTAATTTTAAAAATTAGTCGTATTCTAAAAAAATTTTACGTGAAATATTAATTAAAAATAAAACTAATTTAATATGTAAATTTAAGAAACATATATTAAAAATATAGGATTTATAATTACATAAAGACACAAACTATTTACTAGAAGTCTCTACATTATGTAAACTATATGTCAACGTATTTTGTAAGTATGGATATTCGGCATTAAATTAGATTGTTTTTTTTATATATTTTTTAAATTTTTAATTAAATGATCTAATTTAAAATATATAAATGTTAATTATTGTAAAAATTAAACAAAGAGTTAGAATATAATTTTTATTGAAATTATAATTAATGTATCATATTATATTTTCATAATTTTTTAAAAATTTCTAAAAAAATAACTACTACTTTTGAAACACCGATTAATAACTTTGTTATAAATATCCCAAGTCAACCATATAAGTCGTCAAAAGAGTATAAGTATACAAAAAAGACAAAATATAGATGTAAATTCTTAGATGTAAAATTGATACTAAAAATTATATTTATCTTATATAAAATCACTAACACTCGATATGTTTTTATTTCATTGTGTTATTCTCAAATTAAAATAATAACAAGGGCGTGGTGGCTGAGGAACGAGGATACATGCAAATGTATTATTATAAAGATGGATGATAAGATAATGAAATAAATGATATAATTAATTAGCGGTTGATGGTTGCGGTAATGATATTTATGAATTGATTATTACATGTAAAGGTGTGAGAGTGACATTGAGAAGAGTAATAAGAGATTAGGAGTCTAAGTTCAGTTCATGTAAAGCTGTGTGGGTCCCACCCTCTCCCTCTCTTCCACAATCAACTCTGTGTGTGTGTGTGTGTTCTCCCAGAAGAGAGATTCATCCATTCGTATCACTTCGTTCCCCAAAACCTTCCAATCACTGCGAACCAATTCTTATCTTCTCGGCTTCTCCCCCAAATTTCTGATGTGAGTCTCTCCTCCTTTTCTTCTTCTATTTGATTATGTAATTATTTAATTAGTGAGATTATTATTTATTTGTTTGTTTAATTTTAAATTTGGATTAGAAACCCTATAACTTGTGTGAATATGAGGTGTGGGGTTTTTTAAGAATGATAACTCTGAGAAATGGTTTGGAAAAGCATGGAAAGAGGGTTGTCTCCTTTGTTGTTTATGCTGTTGGTTTTTTCTGTTTCTGCAATCGACGTGGAATATGCACATTGCAGTTGTGATGAGGAAGGGATTTGGAGTATACAGAGCATTCTGGTTTGCCAGAAAGTAAGCGATTTCTTCATTGCTATTGCATACTTTTCCATACCCATTGAGCTTCTTTACTTTGTCAGCTGCTCCAATGTTCCCTTCAAATTGGTCTTCCTTCAATTCATTGCCTTCATAGTCCTCTGTGGATTGACCCATTTACTCAATGCCTATACATACTACGGACCTCACTCTTTCCACTTGTTTCTTTCCCTTACCGTTGCTAAATTCCTCACTGCTCTTGTCTCCTGTGCCACTGCTATTACCTTTCCCACTCTCATTCCTCTTCTTCTCAAAATCAAAGTGAGGGAACTCTTCTTGAGGCAGAATGTGTTGGAATTGGGCCAAGAGGTTGGGATGATGAAGAAACAGAAGGAAGCCAGCTGGCATGTTAGGATGTTGACTCGTCAGATTAGGAAGTCTCTAGATAAGCATACCATCTTGCATACCACCCTTGTTGAGCTCTCCAAGGCCTTGGACTTGCATAATTGTGCGGTTTGGACGCCTGATGAGGACAGGCGAGAAATGCATTTGACTCATGAGGTGAAACGAAGCTCACCAAATAATTTTCACAGTTCTATTCCTATAAATGATCCAGACGTGTTGGAGGTAGAGAAGAGCAAAGGGGTGTGGATTTTGAGACCTGATTCTGCACTAGGAGCTGCAAGTAGTGGTCGATCCGAGAATTCTGGTCCTATAGCTGCCATTCGCATGCCAATTCTTCATGTTTCGAATTTCAAAGGAGGGACACCAGAGTTGGTTGAAACATCTTATGCCATACTGGTTTTGGTTCTTCCAAATTCAAACTCAAGGGATTGGACCTCCCATGAAATGGAGATAATGGAAGTAGTTGCTGACCAGGTGGCTGTAGCCTTGTCTCATGCTTCCGTTCTTGAAGAGTCCCAGCTTATGAGCCAGAAACTTGCTGAGCAAAACCGGGCTTTGCAACAGGCTCAAAAGAATGCAATGATGGCCAGCCAGGCAAGGAGCTCGTTTGAGAAAGTTATGAGTCATGGAATGAGGAGACCTATGCATTCAATCCTGGGCTTGCTTTCAATGTTTCAAGAGGATAGTGTAAGATCTGAACAGAAGATTGTTATTGACTCAATGTTGAAAGTTAGCAATGCGCTCTCAAGGTTGATTAATGATGTAATGGAGATTTCAGCAAATGACAAAGGAAGCTTCAAATTAGAGATGAAACCTTTCCATCTTCATTCGATGATGAGGGAAGCTTCTTGTATTGCCAAGTGTTTGTGTGTATATAAAGGCTTCAGTCTTGATGTTGATGTTGACAAGTCTTTGCCTGATCTGGTCATAGGTGATGAGGCAAGGTCTTTTCAAGTAATTTTGCATATGGTTGGCTATTTATTGAACATATATGATAGAGGGACTCTCATTTTTCGAGTTTTTTCTGAAAGTGATAGTGGAGATAAAGATGATAAAAGTTTTGGAACATGGAGATCAACCATGCAAAATGATTATGTACATATAAAATTTAATTTTGAGATAGCTGGTATTAGTTCCCAGTCCCACTCAGAGTCAATTTCAACAATAAATTATACCGGTAGAAGGCACTACAACAATGAAACTAAGGAGGGCCTAAGCTTCAGCATGTGCAAAACGCTGGTGCAGGTACATGCATTATTCTCTTTTGAAAATTTATATTACATTTTCTGTTAGTGATGGTAGTTATATATGGATCATTCCTATGGTAGTTTTGACTTTTTATTAGTATGCACCCTCTGCCATCCTCTTGAGAAGTTATGTGCCACTCAATATTTTGTATGAATTGTTGACAGTTAGCCGTAAACCTTAGAATTACATTTTATGCTTAGAAGATGATTCTTGGTTTGACAGAATCACTTTCCTCAAATATTTGAGTAAGTGAACAGTGGAATGGAGATTTGATAATTATGTTAATAATGTGTGATGAAACTGTCAATGACATTGGAATGTGGTAGTGTGTCAGATAGGTTTTTAAGAATAAGAAATAAATGGGAAAAGTGGCCTTTGCGTAGAAAGCCCCTATTTAGTCTAGCTGCTATTAATTACGTGCTGGGTGCTGTTAAAACCAATATGCATTGTAGTAAGGTTGCTTGAATACCTCTAAATCTTGCTTACTATTACATTATTTGATTAGCTTTAGTGGTTAAAGATGCACGGGATATAAGTTGAGTATCATGTCCAGAATGGTTAATGGCATCCACTGTTTTGCTTCAATTATTTTTTACACCATGCATTACAAGTCACTGGTCGGCAAATGACTGTATGCAACATCGGTAGATTCACCTAAATGTCTTGTTTTTTTATCATCTACTCGACATTTGAAAGCCATATATATGATATGGCTAGTTTGTTGTTTAAGAATAAGTGGGTTTGTGCACTTCGTTTTGTACATCTTGGAAATGTGTTTAGGTGATTGTGGGTTTTGTCCTTGCCTATTAACTGATTGATGGTTGGTTGAGCAGCTTTCACTGGATAAACCTAGGGAAATATGTTTAGTTGGTAGGATTGTGTTTTGCGATTCTGACTGTCACAATATGGAATAATACGCAGATGATGCATGGTAATATTCGGATATCACCAAACTCTCTGGGTTTGGCACAAGGGATGACACTTCTTCTCAAGTTTCGTATAGGATCATCGCTTGGAAGATTCATTCTTGCTCCTAAAGATTTTTCAAACCCGCAGTTTAGAGGGCTTAAGGTCGTGTTAGCCGATGATGATGATGTAAACAGGACTGTGACCAAGAAGCTGCTTGAGAAGCTGGGTTGTCAAGTAACTGCTGTTCCATCAGGTTTCGAATGTTTGGGTGCTATAAGTGCCTCTGGTAACTCATTCAAAATTATCCTGTTGGATCTTCACATGCCTGAAATGGATGGTTTTGAAGTTGCAAGAAGGATTCGGAAGTTTCAAAGCCGTAATTGGCCCTTGATTATAGCTTTTACTGCAAGTGCAGAAGAACGCATAAAGGAGAGATGCTTACAAGTGGGAATGAATGGATTGATTCGAAAACCCATCCTCCTCCATGATATAGCAGATGAACTTAGAACAGTCCTGCAACGTGCAGGTGAAAAACTGTAAAAACAATTTTAAATATATCAATTTTTTTAGGTTCCTAAAAATTCATTATTTCGACATTCTGACACTGTTAACAAACTAAATATACTAGGTTTATTTTGCTAAACTATTTTTCTGTTTGATCTTTTTGCCTTATAATGAATTATGGCTCTCCTAGGTGTATAGAGCTGCCTGCCACCATCAAACAGAGAAAGAAGAAATAAAAAATTCTGAGAATGCATATAATTTCTTGTAGTTATTTTTGAAAAATGGATCTGAAGAATGTGTGAAAACTATGAAATGATGAATTTTTTTAGCGTATGTTTTGTAATTGTGAATATATAGTTGTGAAGTTAGTTGTTTTTTGTTGGATAATATTAACGAAGTTGTAAAAATTGAGATGTTTCAACTTTCAAGGTATGTTCCAGTGACGCTTATCCCCTGTTAAATGTGTAGTTCATGTTTTTTCACTACAACCGGTCTTGTCTTGTTAAATGCATTCAAAGTGTTTTTGGGTCGTATGTTTCACAATTAAGAAATTAGGTCAAGTTTAAATTACCTTATATTTTAAGCTTTTGTTAACCTTAACCTTCAAGATTGAGAATAAATAGTTAATAATAATAAAATTTTATTAAAAAAAGTATTTATTATATTTTTATAATTTGAATATAATAATTATAGATATTTTTCATAATTTTTTTATTTATTTAAGGATTGAGGTTAACAAAATCTTATAATTTATAGAAATTTATCAATTGTAAGATACTATTGTGTTAATATTTTTAACTATATTATTTTTAATATAAATTATTATAATAAAATTTTATGCTTTTCCATAATAAATGGCTTTATACTTATTCATTATTATTATAACATGATGTGCATAATAATGTAAAAAATAAGTATTTATAGAAATATGATAATGATATCAAATAGGTAATAAAAGGACTACAGAAAATAATAAACAAATTGATACTAGACATGGTAGATGGTTTTGTTAAAATATTCAACAATCACGAATAATATTAGGCACAATTTTTTAAGTTAATTAATTGTTTTTTGAATTTACTTTTGTTTGGTTGTTGATTTTATTCTCTTGGTTTGCTGAATATTAGAGCCCATTTGATAATTAGGATTATTTGATAAAATTAATTGTACAACTAGTTAAAATCAGTTAAATAAAAAAAAATAGTTAAAGTTATTTTGTGTAAGTGTAAAATATTTAAAAGAATAAGAATAATAATAAAAGAAAATTTGATAGTAAGATTTAAATAATCTAGAAGTTATCTGAAATAGTTTTTTTTGTAAGATGGATTTTTAAAATGATAGGTTTTATTTTATTACTATCAAATGACTCTAGTAATTTATTAACAACAAATTATTAACTTTTGTATAAATTACAAACTCGTATTACTTTTAATAATTATAAATTGAATTATTGCCAAAAGGAGTTAATAATGCCGTTTGACCACAGATGAGTGGTCCATCTTTTGATGCATCGAAAATCTACTCTTAAATATTGACAAATTATGATTTTTTTTCATTTCCCTCCTGAATGTATTATTCACACATAACACATAAAATGATACTTAGATTTCTTGGTCGAAAGTTTTTTGCATTTCCCCTGTTCTAGGTGCCTGCGGTGGTGGGTGGCGCATGAATGATGATAACTAAATTTGACATAAGAATTTTAGGCTTCATTTTGAAGTGTGACGATCAAAGTTCTCCATGTAAAACTATCTGAAATTTTCTAGTCGAGAAATTAGTTAGAAATATATTCATTTGTTAAAAATAAAACATTAAAGTTATTTTATGTAAATATAAATTATTCAAAAGGATAAAACAAAAAAAACTGAAAGTTAAATTTCAATAAATTAAATGTTATTTGGAATAATTTTCATAATAAGTTAATTTTTAAAATTTATAAATGTTTTTATTATTTTTTCGCTAAATAACTTTATTAACTTATTAACACAATATATATATAATATTGTGTTACCAAATACACTTCAAGTTAATTCAAAACTATCATGCGAAGAAACTCTAAAGTAGTAATATTCAGGTTTGAGTAGATAAAAATTATTAAATTTATTACAGCAGCTTGCAGAATTATATAATTTGTGTCATATTTGTATTAAATTAAATGTGATATTTTAGAAGACGCAGTGTGGTCACTCTGATGCATTGTTAGAGATAATGGTTTAGCTCCAACGAGTAACTTTAAGATTTGCCACACAATTGATTTTGATTTTGACACAAATACACAATACCTTCATGTAAATGTGCATGGTGCATCTGTAATTCGCATGTGGACTGAAAATCTGAAATACAACTTTAGGTGGTTCTTTTAAAGCTATATACATGCATATCCAGCTCTAGCCGTGTACTCACGGCAAGGTATTGCGGTTAGTAAAAATATTTTAAGTATTGATTATTTTCACAATCGGCAATAAAAGTGCTCTCAACTTTCAATTGCTGACGTATGATTCCCATCAAGGAGTTATATCTTTTACTTTAAAATTTTTAAATATTTTTTTATTTTGAATAATTATGTATAACAAGTTTTTATTAAAAAATATTAATATTTATTATTTTTTATATTCTTAAGATACTATATAATTTTTTTAATAAAACCATTATTTTTAATTACTTATTCTCTTAAAACCGAGGCTAATATTTTTTTAGAGAATATTGTGAAAATTATCGTTACTCAATTTATATTATATAAGACCAGTTACAACGCCGTATCAAATATTAAACATTCATGTTTTCTTAATATTTGATTAATTGATATGAAAAAAAATAGACTAATCTTGTCTAAATTGAGTTGGAAAACTATTGGTGACAAAACTTTTTTTCTAACAATAAAATTCTCTCTTTAAATATTTAAAACAACTAAAACTCAAATTTAAAATTATAAAATAAGTTGAAATACTCCCCTACCACAAAAGGGAAAGTGATTTGAATATGGTATATTAAGAAAAGAAGTTAAAAAATATGGTCTTTTTTACTTATTACTGGAATATGGGAAAAAATGTAAATGACGATTTTACTATGAATAGTATCATAACAAAATGTAGACTGAATTTTTTGTCTTTACAAAAATGTCAATGACAATTTTAATCTGAACAAATTGTAGTTTCAAGTTCCTATAAAATCGCAAATGTCAATTTTGACGCTGATCAAGGGCTAAAGTCGCCAAGGGTGTTTTTAGGCAACAACAAACACTGCAATGCATAGGAACATGGTAGGACTAAGCTATGAACACTGTAAAATTGTCATCGGCGAGTTTTAACTTCATTCATCATGCGTTGCAGATAATTGTAGCAATGAAAACCATTAAAATCGCCATTGACAATTTATTCTCTTTATATATGCCTGAACTGATGTTCCGTGCGCGAGATTATGAATTGAAAAAGAAGAACCTTTTTGCTGAAAAAGAAGAAGGCCTGAAGAAGAAGAAGGATGTGAGAGAGATAGTAGAAAATCAGAAAAAAATAGAAAAAAGAAAAATAATTTCAAAAAAAATGGTAAAAGATACAACTGTTAATTCAAGAAAACATATTTCCGAACAAATTCAGAATTTAAATTTAAGTTTTATAATTTTATTTAATATATTTTTAGTGTGTATTTTAATATATATTTATATATTATCATTAATCTATTATGTTAATTTAAAGATTTTTTTATATATTATATTATAAGGTAATTTTTCTATAAAATTAATTAGGTTAATTTAATAATAATTATTTAATGATTATGTTAATTTTAAGAATTTTTATATATTATATTATAAGGTAATTTTTCTGTAAAATTAGTTAGGTTAATTTAATAATAAATTAGTTAAGTTTTATATGGAATGAGTTAGGGTAATTTATAATTATTGAATTAATTAATAATTAATTATTTGCATGCATAAAATATTTTAATAAAAATTTAGAGTTAATTTAAAATAATTAATAATAAGTAATTACTATATTTTTTAATAATTGTTTGTTATATTTTAAATAATTATAATTTAAATAATAATTATTCTGAATTTGTTTCAATTTTATACGGAATGAGTTAGGGTAATTTATAATAAATTAATTAATTAATAATTAATAATTTGTATGCATAAAATATTTTAATAAAATCTGAGAAATAATTTAAAATAATTAATAACAAGTAATTACTATGTCTTCTAATAATTATTTATTGTATTTAAATAATTATAATTTAAATAGTAATTATTTTGAATTTGTTTTAAATTTATTAAATATTTTTAAATTTTCTATGGAATGAGTTAGGGAAATTTATAATAAATAAATTGATTAGTAAAAAATTATTTGCATGCAGAAAATATTTTAATAAAATCGTAGAGCTAATTTAAAATAATTAATAACAAGTAATTACTATATTTTCTAATAATTATTTATTACATTTTAAATAATTATAATTTAAATAGTAATTATTGTGAATTTGTTTTAAATTTATTAAATATGTTTAAATTTTCTATAGAATGAGTTAGGGCAATTTATAATAAATTAATTAATTAGTTAAAAAATTATTTGCATGCATAAAATATTTTAATAAAATCTGAGAGTTAATTTAAAATAATTAATAAAAAGTAATTACTACATTTTTTAATAATTATTTATTGTATTTTAAATAATTATAATTTATAAATATTTTGTATGAGTTATTTAATATAGATAATGTATTTCAATAATGTTTTTTATATTATTGATAACAAGTAATGAGACTGACGCTCTCGTCACTTGTCGGTAACCTCTCCAAGAACAGAAATTATGGAAATTTTATAACATATTGACTTTAATTGAATTTTTCAACTTTGTCAAATGTAAATAAATGGTTCACTTGTAAATGCACTTGTGAAAAGTTGGAGGCTTGAAACACACATTTCACCTAGTTGTTAGAGAATGCACAATTATATTATAAGATGTTTATATGTTACTTGGACTTAAGATCAATGGTACAGCAGTGATTGATTCTACAAATCCCTTTACTGTTGTAGTACAGGATATGTGTGAAAATTTAATAGGAGATCGACTTGATTCAAACGACATTGACGGATCAGAAATTAGATTAAAGTAACTATCACAACACCTTGATTGACTTCCTTTGAATTCTGACATTAGGTTACAACATGTTCATGGGTATATTCTTTTCTTGTTGGAACATGTTTTGATGCCAAATAAAAGTAATTTAGTGATATATGCAAAGTTCTTGCAATTGTTAACAGATGCAAATAAAATTGGCAAATACAATTGGGGATCAGCATGCTTGACCTCTCTTTATAGAGAGTTAGATCGTGCTTCTAGACATGATGCTAAAGAAATTTGTGGCTGCTTGATACTTTTGCAGGTGTGGGCATGACATTGCCTTTCATGGCTAGCTCCAATCCTAGGACAACCAATAATATTTCTACTTGCTCTTATATATCAAGCAAATACTCCATTTAAGAATCTTCACAATATTAGATTAGCATTGAATCAAATGGAGGTTAATGAGGTAAAGAGTTATACTAAATCTTATTATTATGTTACATCATAATATTTATACAAACCTTTCTTAATAGGAATTAACACTACTGTAATGTTTTACTGTTTTTATAATAGCTTTTTTGTCACTAAATTGCCTTCTAACATACAGTTCACCATTTATCTTTGTATTACCTACTAATAACGAACATAAACTAATTAACAAAACTAAAATTAATCTCACTAATATAATTACAAATTTCACATACCTAAGTTTGCATACTCTTGAAACTCAAAAACATCTATAACATCAAGATCTAATTCACGCATGAAGGGTAGTTCGCCAAAAGGATGTTGCCCAGCTCCTCTTTATCAGCATCATTATTAATATCCTCATCACTTTGATAATCTCATTCAAAGTCATAGTCATCGCTTTCACTGTTGTTCTCTAGTAGTATGACAAATTTTTCTTGAACCTCATTACTTTTAAAAACAACATACAACTCAATTGTACCACTTGGAGGATGACGTTGTTGATGTATCTAAAACATTTGTTGAATGTCATCATCTTTGGTTATTGGAATTGAATGATATTGCATAAAATTGCTGACACTAGACATCGATACATAACACTTTCCACTATTTTTAGAAACAGAACTTCATGAACATATTGACAAAGTCAACACTTTAAATCTTCAAATGATACATTATATGAAATATACACACATGTTAGTTTCTCGCATGCAAATGAAATACCTTCACTCGTATTTGGTATAATTTCACCGTTAAAATAAATCACAATAGACACACTCATCTTTTATTTTTATAAACACATAAGTTTCACACACACTCTCTAAGAACTTCAAATGTTTATAGTGACAAATTACAATGAACGAAAATTCTAGTATTTACAGCCTCATCAAATAAAAATCGCCAATGGCATTTTATGACATTTTTTAAAAATTTACATTGGTCAAAAGTCGCCATTGGCGAGTTTAAAAAAGTGAATGTTTTTTCAATAATATAAATCGCCATTAATAATTTTTACCAGTCATATTTACTTTTCTGATAAAATAAACTCGTCAATGGCGATTTTACTTTATCAAATTTTATCTTTTTGTACTGTAAAATCGCTAATGATGAATTTACTTTATTAGATTTTATTTTTTTCGCCTTAAAATCGTCATTGATGTTTTTATATACACCATATTTATGTAATTTTGTAAAAAAAATACTATATTTTTGTAATTTTATTTTACAAAAACCATAATGAAAAAAATGACCCACCAATTGACCTATATATAAAATATTAATAATTAGGTTATTAGACTTTTAAATTAATTACTAGGTGTTATGATCGTAGGCATATATAACTTGACACCTAAAATGATGAACAACGTGTAAAATTACAATAGGATAAAGGATTCGTTGGTAAGTCTTTATTCAAGTGTTATATTGAACCCTTACTCCTGAGTGGGGCAACATCATCACTACTTTACGATTGGAATGTTGTATCGGAGTAATGAATAATAAATTAGTGTTCCAAAACACTGACATGTGAAGCCATGTGAACTGGGTCCTCCACGTTCTCTTGAATTACTTTGGATACTTTGAGTGTCAAGAAAACATACCTTTAAACCAAATTCACTGATTCTGACCATAATGTTTTGCGTTAACCCCCAATAAAAAAATGGAAAAAATGTGTAATGGACTGTGTAAAGCGTTCCGATAAATGGTACTGAGCTCAAGTTTGTTTAAGAGTTTGCTAGTCATACTTTTGACTTACCAACCACACCGTATATTGATTGTCCCATGCATGAAGAAGAAATATCACATTGTTATCTAGTGATGTCATTAGCTCCAAAAGGCTTACATTTTCAATCGTACACATATTTTATCCGCTGTTTTTTCTTCCAAGCAGATAAAGTTTCTGGGTGTAACTTTGTTTTAAAGTGTATATTTTGTACTTTGTTGCGCACTTTGTTAACGGTTTTCTGGTTTCAACAGTTACGAAAAAAAAGAAAATATAAACTGATATACAATAATATATAATTAATTTCTGGGTTCAATGACAAGTAGAAATGGGATGGAAAGAGATACCTCAGATCTCACATCATAGCTAGAAGGCTACTCCTTATTACCTGCACGATAAGTTTCCCCCAATTCCCAGCTCTATAAATGCAGTTCCTGCTTGTGATTTCTTTTTATATATATATAATGAACTGAATATGGTTGGTATTGCAAATAAATGCTTTCTGCATTTTTTCTCGTGTCTTTTTAATTCTGGAGATTTTGTGTTAGCATGAATAATGACATAACTGCAATTATATATAAAGGAGGAATGCAACTTTTTTTTTTCTTTATTTTAGATAGTGGGGGTTAGGATTCAGAAAGTGTTTTATTTTACTTATTTTTCAATGAATTCGTGAATTAATAATATATAATTTGGTTCTTTAAAATGTAATAACTTATGTTCTTTGTTCCTATACGGTTTCTTTTACCAGAAAAAAAAAAATTATAGTCAGCAGAAGCCCAAAAGTATGAAAAATCAAGACTAGGAACGGAATCAATGGGAAAAAAGGTTAAGAACTAAAAATCGCATCCTTTATTCCAATCATATATTAATACTTACATGAGTCTAATTAAGTTCTATGCATAGTTTACTTTGTTTTTGGTAATCCATTTATTTCCAATCAAGCGCCAACTTAATTTGTATATATGAATAATTTCTTTTAGTTTTATTTATAAATTATAAACATGAGGGATGGTACTCGTTGATCCTTTCTTTTGTATTATTAATTGAGTAGCGATTTCATTTAACATATGATCCTATGCGGATTGTTAAGATGAAACGGGAGTATTTTTCCGAAATCGCTACACGACGCAGGAGTGAGACTACACCTAGCAAATTTTAAATCATGATCATATGTATAAGTGCAGAAGATGATACTATATTATAATTATACAAAATAGTAATAACATGTGGGATAACGTTAATTGTACATGTGAGAATGAAATATCTAAAAGTTTAATATAATTTTACATATATTCAAGTACGTGTCGTTTACTTTTCTACATAAATTAATTAAGAAGCAATGATAAGGAATGATCAACTGCAATATAATGGCAACCCACATAAACAAAATCATCTTCTTCTCTTTTAGAGGGAGAAAAGATTCAGCTCTGACGGAATGAAATTAATATAGAAATGTACATGGGATGCTTTTAAAGTCTTTCTTTTGCAGATGATATAACTAATACTTTAACCAGTTGATATACACAATGGATTAAAACTTCAAAAACTCAGTCTCACACTATTACTTGACAAATTTCAAAGAATAAAAAACTCCTCATCTACGTTGTAACATCCTTTTAGCTAGCAAATTCACTAAAATGATCACCTATATTTGTCTTGAATCATAAATTAACATTACAAGTTTGATTAATGAACTAAGCACATAAAAATACCTGAATTGGCAGTATCATGATCAGATACAAGAGATAACGAAAGAGAAGAAACCTATAAACCAAAAGAGAGAGAGAGAGAGAGAGAGAGAAAAGAAACAAAAGGATTTTAGATCATATGATCGCTGTTGCAGTAACGTGAAAATATACATAAGAATATATAAAATTAACATACTTATCAATTGTCGTCTCGTTTGACTAAACATTCACCGTTCAACAACAACAGAAAAGAGAAAGTAAGTTGAAGATGTTCATAAAATTCAAAAGGGTGGTCTAGCATGACCAAGCGACCAAGGAGAATAAGCTTCATGATTCAACTGTTGCAGATTCGGAGCACCACCCAAATCCAAATTGTTACTATTATACATCAGATTCGAGGACGAACCCTCTCCACGAACCACCCCACCATGTCCTTCATCGTCTTCATCATCCTCAATAGGTAATCTCTCATACACAGCATTGGAAAACGTAGCCACCATTATCATAACCGCTCCTGAAGCCACCAATGGACCCACCACTCCACCGCCAACAACTTGTCCCTGTCCTCCCGCCATGTAAACGGTCAAACCGCTCGAACCGGGTGGGGACGGTCCAGGCAAGAACGAACCGGTCAGCGAAATGATCTCGAACCGGCCGTGGAGTGGCATGACGGCGCCGGGAGCGGTTGGGTGCCGGAGAGTGACGTTGGCGACGGTGCCGGTGGCGCTGAGAACGCAGATACCTCTTTGGCGTTTTCTGGCGAACTGACTGAGGCTGTCAGCGATGTCAGTTCCGTTTGCTATCTCCATGACGTGGCTTCGGAGAACGTTAGGGCTGTCGCGGGTCACGAATATGGGCGGTATGGGCTTGTTCTTGGAGCCCGGTGGGCGGCCCCTGGGCCTGCGTGGTGTTGAGACCTCTATGGCTCCCTCTTTGGGATCTTCACTGTTTTCTTTCTCTTCTGCGCCGTGGTTCACTGTGGGTGGTGCCGATACGGTGTCGTTTATGGAAAAGCCCAGATCCGGTTTTTTGATGGGGGAAGAAGAGGTGTCAACCCCGCCCAGCCCAACCGAGTCGGTCCACCACCGGTTCGCCATATTAATTTGTCGATGCTGCATCAAACTCACTCTTTTATGTTGAAGAAATATATATGATAAGATAGATAGAAGAATATGAAGAGCAATTAATAGTAATAATATTGTAGTGGGTTGGGTTCTAGTGGGGGAGCTAAGGTTCTTGTAAGATGACTCAAAAACGGGAAAACAATGTGGAAATAAAAAATAATGGATGGTGTTGGGAATGAGCTAATTAGGGTTGAGTTTAGTTTATGTGTTGGGGTGGGATTGTGTGCGGTAGAGAAGTTGGGGTGCACGTCATTGCTCGCGTTTCGACAATGATGACATAAGTAAGAGGATGGGTACTTACTGGCTAATTTTAACTTTATTAGTTACTACAATACATTACAGTACAAGTAAGAGTTTGAGTTCTTTGCCTTTCTTCGCGTGTCAATCGTTGCAAAACTTTTTCGGCTACTAACCTATCCTAACATATTCTTTCAACTATTATTCATTTATTCTTCTTACAAGTTTAACTTCAAATAAATGTCAAAAGCTATTTGATCCATTATTATTACACCCATCTTTTCTAACTGATATTTGATTATTTATTTCCAATATACATCCCTCTCCTACCAAAGCAATATTATTCTATTTGCAAGAGCCGCAAGAGGGACTATTTGATTCTACACACTAATCAACTCAATAATCTTTCTTTGGTACCTTATCAACTCAATAATATAATACTGAAAGTAATGACGAATGAGAGTTTAACTAATGAATAATATTTAGTTTTTTAAAATATTTTCTGGGAAGTGGAATGCTTTGTTTTAGTTTAAATACACACAATCATATCAATTTTAATTTTATACATCAAAAATCCAAAAGAAGGATGAATATCAAAGGGTTGGAGTACGTGTAATATCAATTTCTCAGTCTAGTTTACTTTTATATGCGTGCATATTTATTTAAAATATTAAGTTCAATTTTAGTTTATTTTAAATAACTAAAAATTGTACATTTTTATTAAAAAAATATTTGTTACATTAAAAATATAATCCACATTAATTTTTTTAAAATACCATTTTACATGTTTAAAATCGAAAAAAAGTTAACAATATAGATGCGGCTAGGGAGATATTATTGTTTTTTTTTACACTGTTTGTAGTGATTAATTTTGAACAAGTTTTTCACCACTATGTAACACTATTTCTACGATTTTATACATTTTAACTTAACTTTATTATGTGAACAAATTAAATTGTTCACGCATTACTAAATAATAATTATTATTTAGGTATAATATAGTATTATTTTTTAGCACCATTTGATTACCCAACAATTATCTAGTTATGAATAGATGGTCGGATTGTGTGAGATATAATGTGAAAAAAAAAAAAACACTGGTAATTGGGCTTTTAATAGGCCTGGAGTATAAGCCCAGCCCACAAATATGATGCAAAACCCTAAACCCTGCAGCATGAGCTTTATAATCCATTGTTGCGCCCCTTTTGTTCATCATTTCAAGCTTCAACCTCAGGCTCGAGCCGAAGGTACTTATTTTTCAACTTCCTCCATTTTTATATATCGATATCGCACATATCGAAGACTTGCTGGCGTTGCACTATAGCCTGTGAGTTCAATAGATGTGCCAAATCGCATGTCATTCTCTTTTCAAATCAGGTCCTCTTGATGCGCCTATCTTGGGGATTTACGCTGAATGATGAACATATAAAAAAAATATGCAGTTTTGTGGTTTGTTTTGCACTATTTAGGGTTTAGTCTCTTTTCGATTAAATTCGGTGCTTATGGACGGTCTTGTGCTGATTAGCTATGACGTTAGCACATAACATAAACCTAAGCTACATCTAATGTTGCCACTATGAATGTCTTTTGCTGTGTTCCGATTATTCGTGTGAGAACAACAGTTCTTCATTGTGGCAAACATTTTAGTCATGAAAAAAGCAAAAACAGAAATTGAATATTATTTAGGGGATTTTTTATACATCTTATTTATGGGATATTGAATTTGAAGCGTGTGTTATTTCGTAGCATTTGTTAGAACAATATTTGGTGTATCGATATGCTATCAGCTTTTCAGCTGTAACCAATAATGCATCGATTCTGCAATACCTTGTTGTTAATATTAGGCTTTTGTTAACCTCGAGTAGAAGGATCCATAAATAGTTAATGTTTATTACATTAAAATTGTAAAAGTGTGATAAATGTTTTTTATAAAATCTTAAAATTATTAGTTGATAAAATACTCTTTCAAAGAGCTTGGTTAAAGTTTATTTTCATTAACTTTGATATTTTGCAATGTTATGTATATGAACGAGGAAAATTCGTTTTTGTAGGCAGAGAAAGTAGTATGAAGATGAGAAATCCAAAAGTTTTCTTTGATATTGTAATTGGAAGGATGAAAGCTGGGCGAGTAGTGATGGAGTTGTCTGCTGATGTCACCCCAAAAACAGCCGAAAACTTCAGAGCTCTCTGCACCGGGGAAAAGGGGATTGGGAGAGCTGGGAAACCCGTACACTTCAAAGGATCCACATTTCATCGTATTATTCCGGGATTCATGTGTCAGGGTGGAGATTTTACCAGGGGGAATGGGACTGGGGGAGAGTCCATTTATGGTTCCAAATTTGAAGATGAAAACTTCCAGTTGAAGCATACTGGCCCAGGCATTCTTTCCATGGCTAATGCTGGGCCCCATACAAATGGTTCTCAGTTCTTCATATGCACTGCAATTACACCGTGGCTTGATGGAAAACATGTAGTGTTTGGAAAAGTTGTAGATGGTTTCAATGTAGTGAAGAAGATGGAGCAAGTGGGTTCGGGAAGTGGTCAGACGTCGGAAATTGTGGTAATAGAAGATTGTGGGCAGATAGCAGATAACTAAAGCAAAGATCTATGTAATCTTTGGTGCAAGGATGTGTCATGAGATGTTAAATTCATATATGTTACTGTTCAGTGTGAATGACTTCTTAAGAGAGTATAATAAATAGGTGATTCGTAGATTGAGGCAGTAGATTGAAGTCATACACAGCAACGATAACGAAGGTAGGAAAAAGATGCCTACTGAGTACACAGACTGAAAGCCCAAAAGAAGTCGTCCCAAGTTGTAGACCTTCGTTGCACTCGATTAATGGAGAAACAAATAGAATTATAATCTTTCCAATACTTTCATAATTCTCTAAAAATTAATTTAACGTAATTAAGTTCATTACAACTCAAATTTACAAACGCTCACACAATCACACGTTTAGTTTATTTTATATTTTGTACAATGACCATGAAAAATTGATTTGTCATTCGGTTTAATATTTTAAAAGTTAATTAAGCGAATATTGTGTTAGTAGAGTAAAATTTTACTTTTTCAGTGCACATTAGTGCAAAAGGAAATAATCTGGTTTCATTATACATTAGATTATATGCAGCACTTAATCTAAATTTATTATGACTTCTCTTAAAACAAACTGGACCAAAACCAAACACATTAAAAGAAAAATAAGGAGAAAAAATGAACTTTGGTCATCTTTATTGTCATTGTAGATTTGTAGAATAAGTTATTTACTCAGTAATTTGTAGAAAGATGAACATCGTGTATTCTTAATATCGTATATAGCAGCAACAGAAATACACGCCCAAAGTGCTTCACAAACTAAAGCTCCGATTATAGTTGAGATCATGGAAGTGGTGACAGAGGAAAAGCCCAGAGAAGTTATAATAGAAGATTCAATGGCCCAAGAGATCATAGAAGAGAAAGAATCAGAAGCCGAAGCAAAGGAGACACCACAGTTTAAAAAGCTGAAGCATAACTAGGCATGAGGTGGACAAATTATAGTGCTTTGACTGGTTAATGAATCAGGTCTCTTAGCATGTCGTAAGTATTATCTTTAAATTTTACTCATAAGTGATGTCTCTTTAGTTCTTTAATTATTATTATTATTATTATTATTATTATTATTATTATTATATACCTACGTGTAAACGCTTGGTTCAACATCAGCATCTATGGCAACTGTTTGATATACGAAATCTCTTGCCTCTTAGCAAACTTGCAACAGATGTATCAGAAAATTACAACTTGAAATATGTAAGATGATTTGTTTTTAATTAACTTGTCCTTTACAATCTAGCATGCTAAGAGGCTCATAGTTGGAGCCCCAAGCCCAAAGAAGAGATCGAATGCGGTGAAGGGTATATATCAGTAACTCTCGTTAATCGGTCACAACTATCATCAAATATAGAGCGCATTATGCTTTACAAAATTAGAGATGTTAATTGAACCTAACTTAACGAGTATCTATAAAAACTATCTATAATAGTAGATAGAATAGTTATTCATTAAGTGAGTTCAAATTCAGAGACGATTGATTACTCATATTTTTATGATACAGTTAAGTAACACATTACTTATACTTGCATAATATATCTATTATTTTGTTAACCTTAATCCCTAAACTGTGACCTATTTGTGTTTGGTTGTGTGGAATCTCTGACCCACCCACTACTATAACTCTAGTCTCTTACGCTCATTTCTTCACTGTCCTTATTCAAGACCACATTGGGTGGCCTCAAAGTGCTTACCAAAGCCCACCGATTTTTACCCAAAAAGAAAAACCGGGGAATTTATATGATGATATTGATATCCAGCCATTAGAGGTAGCTTTAGTTATTGTCTTATTGATGTGTGAAACTAACTTAATACATGTGAGATTGAGTGCTAACTATTCTTTTTGAATCATTATGTGAGCACTAACTCAAACAGTCAAAACCAACGTGTATGATACATTTTTGGTCAACGAAAAAGGGTAGATCACATCCTCCTAATTAACTTAATAGTTATGATCCCTTAAATGATAGATAAAAAGAAATATAATGACTATATATTATCTTTTCTTTAACTAAAATACTGAATAACATTCTTTCAAAAAATTTATGAAACCTCACCAGTTTCTTAGGCAAGTCTTGGTTTGACCAACGATCTCTTAATCAGGAGACAACGGCATGTAATGTGAATTTTTAAGGAACACAATTATTATTACGTCTTAATCTAATTCCCTTTCCATTCATATTTGACTGTAAGAAGGAATGGCTGACCATCTTTTTCCAAAAGATGAAGCCAGCAACAAGCTGGAATTATGAACCTTTCATTTTATGAAACAATATAAAGCAAATGGAAGAGCAGTAATTATTGGTATTGGGTATTATATCATGTTAATATCTTAAGAGTATTAATTAAAAAATTAATAAACATAATTTTTAATTAAAAATAATGATAAAATTACAAAAAAAAATAAGTGATAATAAACATGATGGTATCCAAGTTTCAACATTCAACCTAACTAGGAAAGGTTTGAAAGCTCTATTTAGTCTTGCATTAGCCTCTGATTTCAATTTATTCTTGTCCGTGGAAGAAGCGATTCATTAAAATTAATATACAATGAAGAAAGCAACGGATTCATCATCATCAATTCTTGGCTTTAATTTTAAAATTACCAATTGAATCACTTAAACATTCTCTCACTGTTAGATGGAGCTCATACAGTAATCTTAATAACACCCTTCAGTTCTTCATATATTATCCAAATTACTTTCATATTCCACATATTAAAAAAAAGTTTAAAATCCAGATCACCTCATAAATTTGCATATATTAATTTCAAAGAAACTACAATTTCTCCGGCAACGTCGTGTTGCGTTAAATCAGTGAACATAATTGATCGTAAAACATTTCAGCATCAATTGTCAAAAACGGCTACAGGTTCATGCATTTATCTAAACCATTCCAAATTATGGAACGGACCATTTGCATGCGTTGTTCCATTTATTTTCCACTTTCTTTCCTTTCCTTTCTCTTCCTTTTTTTTTTGTGTTAAAATTACTTTGTGTATTTGAATTAGTTAAAAAACAACAGGTTGTTTTAATAAGCGATTGTTATAATAATTAACTATGCGAAATAAATTTTATGTTAGGATATGTTAAGTGAAAAATGATTTTAAAAATAATATAAATTAAATCATATTAATTTAATATAATATGTTAAAATTTAAAATTAAATAAATTTACGTTGTCATATTTGAGAGAAATCAATATATATGAATTACGTGTAAATTGTATAACTTAAGGGTAAATTAATAAGATATATACAGTAATTAACAGATTAATCATTTATCACTGATTAGCTAAATATAATTAAATCATTAGTTTGATAACTAGTTTTATATCAATAAATAACAAAACCATTAACTGATGAAAACTTATACAAAAATTTCGGTGCCCTAATACATTTTTGAATAAATAA
The DNA here is from genome assembly GCF_003935025.1 of Abrus precatorius. Lineage (NCBI taxonomy): Eukaryota > Viridiplantae > Streptophyta > Magnoliopsida > Fabales > Fabaceae > Abrus > Abrus precatorius. The sequence continues at coordinate 6,939,026 of NW_020874373.1, read as the reverse complement.
TACGCAGTAATAAAGCAAAAGCATTTTTATTTGTAAAAGCATTCCTATTAAAAATGTGTTTGGGTATCAACATAAAATATAAAAAGAACCTGATTTAAAAAGTTATATGAAAAATTTATTAAAATAAATTGAAAAAATATAAATTTTCTTATAAAACTATAAACTGTTTTTAATAAAAAGGTGTTTAATCGTGCATGAGTTAATTCTAGTGCATCATTTATCATATGAGTGGGGGGGGACCATGATCATGCTCCCACCACCTATATTACCAAACAACTCCCAAAATGACAGAGAAAAGTAAAGTGTACCCTATCCATGCCTAGGTAGTTCCTCTTTGCTGTGTTCTTTTCCTGTGGCTTGTTACGCTCCTCGTTTTAATTCCTGTTACATTCTTTTCTCCTTTGAAAGTTGCTTTCAATCAGCTAGCTAGGAGCCAGTTTTCTAATAAAATTCATAGGACAGTTCAATAATACATTCTCTGAAAGAGTTTTATTTGGCTCCTTATATTTAAAATTATCGGTTACTTAGTGTTCCGAATTGGCCCAATCACAGGATAAGCTCAAAGGGAAGCTTGACCAAAACTAATCGAGATCCACCATGCCATGAACCTGGCTCTTCACTTTTGTATCTTTGTGAGACCGTGACATGTTTCAACTATATATATATATATATATATATATAAAGACGAATAAAAGATGCTCCAAAATAAAACAAATTATGCGAATCAAAATAAATAAAATCAGCACGAAACATTTGAATCCAAAATTAACCAATGAAAGACAGATATAAGCATTGTTTGATCGTGGAGATAGAAATTCAGATGTTACCCGGGACAACCTTTCAATGGTTCCTTATTCAATCGAACATGACTTTGGGCAGTGGTTATGTATAGCAGTAATGTGAAAGAGAAAAAGACAACAAAAAATGGTACGAGTCTGAATGTATATAGCCACTCCAAAGAGTATAAAAACTTCCAAAACATAAATTTGATGTCATGCAACGTTGAATGAACCCCACCTGGCCCTAGCCGCCATTCAAGTCCTTTGACTCACGTGCATCCATCTTTAACATTTGGGTCCCATCAACCACCACAAATGGCCATGCATTCATGAAATCATCCCTTCTCTATGCCAAGCATCGCACGGCTATATATAAGCGCGCACACCAAACTATTCCTAATTCTAGAACAGAACAGAACAAACAGAGCTCTAAACAATCACTATTTTAGCTTGTTAATTTGGAGTTGGGAATGGATTCGTCTTTCATTTTTTCAAACTCAAACCTTGAATTTCCCTTCCTTCCTTTCAACGAAAATGACTCAGAGGAAATGCTTCTTTACGAGGTTCTGGCAGAGGCTGGTGCAGAGTCTTTGGAATCAGCAACAGCAGAGTCTCATGAATCGAGTTCCCCCGTTTCATACAGAGGAGTTCGAAGGAGGCCGTGGGGGAAGTTCGCCGCAGAGATAAGGGACTCAACGAGGAACGGAGAGAGGGTTTGGTTGGGAACCTTCGACACTGCCGAGGCTGCTGCTTTGGCTTACGACCAAGCTGCGTTAGCAATGCGCGGGTCAATGGCTGTGTTGAATTTCCCAGCCGAAATGGTTCACCAATCACTTCAGAACATGAACTATGATTATGATGCTTTTCATGGAGGCCTCTCTCCCGTTTTGGAGTTAAAAAAGAGACACTCCATTCAGAGAAAATTGCAGAGAAAGAAGGTTAAAAAATATGCAAAATGTTGATGTCCTGCTTTTTTAGGGGCAGAGTATTTGGAACACCTTACCCTGTCCCAAGATATTCATTCATATCCATGTTTTCTAGTGGCTACTTCAATACCATATAATATATGCTCCACCCTTCAACTTTATACCTTGTAAAACAATTTACCAAGTCTATCATAACTTGTTATTAAATCCTATGTATCATATAAGAACGAGTGAATGTAAGTTATGTAACTAAGAATTAAAAAAAATAAAAAAAATACACGAGTTTTATTTTATATTTTTTGTACTTTATATTAGCTAACATGACAAAAACCGACATAATTTTTCTACTGTCCACGTTCCTTAATTTATGTTCTTAGACATTCGTTAATACTCATATATATTTCAAAAAAACAATGGTAAAAATATTAATATTGTGCTACTTTAATTGTATGTGACAAGGTTTTTTTCCGACCCTAAGAATTATGTATTTTCTAATTCGTAATATAAACGGCAACTGGAACTACTCTGGCTACAGTTTGTTTTTATCGTTATTATTAGTTGTGATTTGTATGCTTCGATTTAGTTAAGATTGTCCCGTTTACGTGGAATCTGTGAATCATTTTCAGCGAAATAAGACAAAGTCTTGTTGTAGAAAGTCTAGTCGGCAATTTGTTGATCTTGAAGTTTATATAGCTTTAGTGAATATTCAAATTCAGAGGTTTATTGCCATTGAGTGTTATCCTTCTAATTTGAGTTTTTAAATTTACAAATCTATAATTGGAGTGAATGTATTAATTATTGCCATTAAGTGTTATTCTCTTAAAACTTGAAAGTCGAAAAATGTTGAGACTTCTGTTCTTTTTTCGTAAAAACGTTGAAATGTTTAAAAGAATGTTAAACCAATCATCATGTAACTACAAGTCAGATAAGACATTAGGAGTCGATTTTAAAATTACAATTAAAGTAATCAATTACAGGTATTAAAAAGAGTCTTCGGCAACAATACGTTTAGGCCTTTTCTTAGCTTAAATATTGTTGATAAACTTTTCATTTAAGCTCAAAATATTATTAACTGCTAATAATCATTTGTCAATTTTTATCGTAAATTATAGTTGTGATATACTTAATTATGGATAATGAGCAGAAGGGGGCTTAAACAGGGTCAAAGCAAATTTATTGCTTTGATGCAGCAAAGATTCTTTTTGCCTGTGTTTCGATGAAACAAACAAATTAAAAAAAGTGACATGTCCCGTGAATTTATTTTAATTGTTTCGGATATTTGAATTTGATCGTAAAATAAAGTAACATTTCAGTAGAGGGGCCCTTCTAAGCTTTTAATAAACATTTTAAAAAAAAAAAAGTTAGGCCCAAATTAAATTCTGAAGCAAAACCCTTTAACCAGATATGAGCTTTTCCACTGAAGTTGGATACATAAGCTTCTACTAGGGAAGCATTATGCAATTTTCGAAGAGAAAAGCAAGAAAATATAACAGTAAACGACAATGTGTGATGGTGCACGATAAAGACGGACGAATGATAAACGGCATCCGAAGGGAGAGAAAGGTTTTTCTCTGATTTGGTAATGTTTTCTGAATTTGGTCATTTTTTTCAAAGGAGAACGAAGTGCCCCGATTATGTCTATGCAACTTTTTTTATTATTATTATTTTCTTTACACACGTTAGTTTGTTTTTTAGGTTTAAAATGTCTCGATTTAATTATTTATTTAAATAAGAAAGTAGATAAAATAAAAATAATGTATTTTCTTCTATTTATTTTTTGTCTTTTTCTTCACTTTCCTCCTTGCTAAACAAATAGAGGTTAAGACTTACGAGATAATCGGATAATTATTGATTTTGTCTTTTTAATTCCAATCTAGATTCTAAGCAAATTATTCAATTCAATATTTTCGAGTTAACTCAAATTGATCAGATTTTGTAATATTTGATTCTTTTTATTTATTTTACTTTCTTTCTTTCCAAAGTTAAAAAAATTCATCCAATTAATCTATATAAAACATTTTTTTAAGGATTTTTATTAAAACGTTGTTTTTATTTGTAAGATTCTCTTCTAAAATTATATCTGGTTAAATTTCTATTTTTTAAAAAAGAGAAATAGCAAAAGTTAAATTAAACCTACATTAGACTCAATTATAACCATATGTAAATATAAATTTAAAATACAAAAAATAATTTTAAATGTAAATCACTGGATACATGCCTCTGTATTTTATTTTTTTAAGAAAGGGAGAAAGAATTCTTTTTTTACTTTGATAAAAAATACTTGATAACAAAGTTATGTAATACGATGAGAGGATGATAATTTTTTATGATATCATCAAAATTTGATATTAAATTATAATAATTTTATTCAATTTATTTTTTTATAAAATGATTAAAATATATTTTACACACTTTTTAAAATTTATTTTTTTAAAAAATATATTTAAAATATTTTTAATATTTTATTATAAATATTCGTATAATTTTTATAAAAATATTAAAATTATAATAAAAAAGTTATCATATTTGGTTTCTTAACTTAATAATCCTTTATATAAAAATTTGAACTATAGTAACAAAATAAATAAACTATATATCAACGTGTATAAAAAGTAAATAAAACAAGATAAATTGTTTTATTCTATTAAATTAATAAGAACATTGGTATTAAAAATAAAGTTGATTGAATATTATTGTAATTTAGGAGAAAAAGATTAAAAGGGTTGATAGGAGTTGTTGATCGCTGAAAAAGAGAATGGAGAGAGTATTAAAGTTTTGTTGATAAAAAATTGAAAAAGGTTATTGTTTCTTAAGATTTAACGGAGGAAGTGTCTCTGGGGGTGACTGGAAGACTCTCTTTTGAAGAAAGGAAGGAATTATGATATAATAAATAATGAGTTATACGCTTGAAATTGAATTATCAATAATCAATAAATACTAAAAAGAAAGGAAATAAAGGCTCTCTTTTTCTCTGAAAGGGATGTGATCCTGAAACGACACCGCTCCGCCACTCTCAACATTTCATTCATCATCGTCTTCGTCTTCGTCTTCGTCTTCGTCTTCTTCACCTCAGCCAGCCATGTTCTGATGTTCATCTTTTTCCCTCACTCCTTCTACTGTGTCTCTTCTCTGCATCTTCGCATCGAATAGAGAGAGAGACGTTGACTTTCGTGGAAGAAGAAGAAAATGGAGCAATCAGTTTTGGATGACATAATCAATCGCTTGCTCGAAGTTCGAAACCGTCCGGGGAAGCAGGTGCAGCTATCGGAGTCCGAGATCCGTCAACTCTGCGTAGTTTCTAGAGAGATTTTCTTACAACAACCTAATTTATTGGAGCTCGAAGCACCTATCAAGATTTGTGGTATTCTCTCACTGTTTCCCCCCTTTCTTATTACTTCGCCATGGCAACATCTTTATCATCTTATTTCGTTAGCGTTAATGATTTTTCTTAAGTTTGGGGTTTGAAGTTGGACATGATCTGAGTTCTTCTTGTTCCAAATTTTTAAATGATTTTGTGGTCTCTACTCTTCTAGGAAAAGTAATAACCTAAAATAACGAGGTTTTGGTTTTTCGTTATGTATGGATTTTCAGTGTTGGGGTGCTTTAGCTTATTTATTTATTTGTTTATAAATCTTTGCTTTAAATTGCATGCTTTATTGTGTTTATATGATTGCCCTTTGCATACTTACTGATGAGTGTGTTTTGAACTGGATTGGTAGGGATTACTTGATTGGTGTGTACTGAACTGCATGTGCAGTTGAATTTTATGATTTTTGAAATTGTGGGAGCCACGTGTTTTTCTTTTTCTTATTCCTCCTCTGCCTTTCTCTAACGGCACCCTGCTGTACAACTGTAGAAAATCCTGATTACGATGGCAATGAAGTGTTCTCTCTTTGTGGAACATGTATTTGATTGAAGTCTGTCCTTTATCTTTCCATGTCCTTGACGAATCTATGTATGGGAGCGAATAACATGTAGTGTGCTTTGAGATGCCATGTATGAGTTTTTTTATCTTGGGATGCATTGCGCTATGATTTCCTTCCATGAGTTAAATTGCAAGCTCCGTTATGTTTTTATGATCATCTGGTTACCTTTTGTACGCTTACTGATCAGTGATGAGTTTGTTCTGGACTGCATTAGCAATGAGATGTTATTTATTGGCGGAACATAACGAAAATTGAAATTTTCTTTTGTGTTTGTATGTCCTTTATGAATGTATGAATTGGAGTAAATAATCATATAATGCGAGCTTTGAGATTTTGCTTCATTTGTTTTCTGGATTTCATACTGTGTGATTTTAATGAAAATTTGATAGATTTACATGAAAAGCACCTCAATTAACATCACTGATCTTGTAGTAACAATTTATCTCATGTTAGGTTAGCTTAACTTAAATTGCAATATCATGCATCATAAGATATTTTTTTAGCACTCTTCCAATTCTTGCCAATACAATTTCTGTTCATTGATGTATTTATTCCCGTGAGATGTCAATTTTTGCTTCTGATTCTGATATTACTGGTTTGCAAAAGTTATTTGCTAAAACTGTTGTGTTTTTACTTGTTGGTGTTGTGGATTGATTTGAAAAGCCTGAATTTTTTTTGTATTAAGATTATGGCATCTCTAATTATTAACATTATATTGGGTAAATTACATTAGCAGCCCCTAAGGTTTGACTTAATCTCACCCACCAAAACTCCTCCCTTTTTTTACATTACTTCAACCTTCCTTAATTTATATAATTTCCCAATAAATCAAGGATGATTTGTGTAATCGAAAAGGGTATGTGGTGTTATTTTAGTGCATAATTTAAGGGATATTTGTGTAAGGTAAAAAAAAAGGAGGGATATTGGGTGAAGTTTTATTAAACCTTAGGGAGTGTGACTGACATTTTAGATTCAACGTAAGTCAAACACATCTCTGTCAATTCTGGCATGGCATCTATCATGAACCAATGATCCCAAAAGGTTAAGATGTTGGATGAATTGCAATGAGGACAATAAACAAGCCCGCCCACCCTGCATGTGGTCATAGAAGGATGTTGGATGAATTGGTTCTCTGTCAATTCTGGCATGGCATCTATCATGTGGTCGTCCACATAGCAGGATGTTGCTTTGTTTTTGTTGTGAAATTCATATATTGAACATTTTGTACTGGCTGATTTTGTCAGTACCATATTACTGTACACCATAGAATAGTAGCGTGTTTGTGATGTAATTCTTATGATCCTTATTTGATGTTTCAGGTGATGTACATGGGCAGTATTCAGATCTTTTAAGGCTTTTTGAGTATGGTGGATTACCTCCCGAAGCCAACTACCTGTTTTTAGGGGATTATGTGGATCGAGGGAAGCAGAGTTTAGAAACAATTTGCCTTCTCCTTGCTTATAAAATAAAATATCCTGAGAACTTTTTCCTGTTGAGGGGAAACCATGAATGTGCTTCTATAAACCGAATATATGGGTTTTATGACGAGTGCAAGAGAAGGTTCAATGTAAGGTTATGGAAAACATTTACAGACTGCTTCAATTGCCTACCTGTGGCAGCCCTTGTTGATGAAAAGATTTTGTGTATGCATGGGGGACTTTCTCCTGACTTACATAATTTGGATCAGATTAGAAATCTACAGCGGCCCACCGATGTTCCTGATACAGGTTTGCTTTGTGATCTCCTCTGGTCTGACCCAAGCAAAGATGTTCAAGGATGGGGAATGAATGACAGGGGAGTTTCATATACATTTGGTGCTGATAAGGTCTCAGAGTTTCTTCAGAAACATGATCTTGATCTTGTTTGTCGTGCTCATCAGGTTAAACTCCTGCCTTTGGTACTTAATGTTACCAGATCTTCGGGATTGAGTTTGTATACCCATTTCTATTTCTATGACTAAAATAACTCTTAAATGTATTTACTTTTTCGGCAATCCTCATCTCTCTGTTGGCATTATTACTGTTGCTTTAATTTTATTTGAACTGGGAATTGCTTTTTGCCATGTAAATGTGACAATTTTATGCTTCAAGCCTAAACACCTTATAATGTAATGCCATGCATTAGCTTTAGCATCTAATGCTTCGTTCTTTACATGCCTTTGTGTTTCAATTCGAGGATAGTAGGTCTTGATCCACTATACTATTGAAAATAAATTGGTTTTGTTTCAAATCTTTTTTGACCAGGTTGTGGAGGATGGATACGAGTTCTTTGCTAACCGACAGCTTGTAACAATATTTTCAGCACCTAATTATTGTGGGGAGTTTGACAATGCGGGTGCTATGATGAGTGTTGATGAGACACTTATGTGCTCCTTCCAAATATTAAAGCCAGCTGAGAAAAAAATAAAACTCAATTTTGGAAGTACCACTACTGCTAAGCATGGGAACTCTCCAGCAGGTGTAAAGGTAGGAGGATAATTAGGTATTTGCTGACAATACTTGCTCGATGTACATATCTTCTCATGATTGTGACTTTTAGAGAGATGTCTTCTGATTTAAGCTCCTTCAGACAAATGTAGATATTTCTGAATGTCAGTCTTCATGATGAATTTGCACTTTCTTGCACACTGGCTGGCTTTTGTTTCTGGCTGAGAATTCATTTGTGAATGTGATTTATTTCTAGCTTCTACCTTTGAAAAGTAATACTTGAAATAGGTGTTTGTCATTATTACATAAAACTTTCAGATGAGTTGGTTGTGCTTGAGATTAGGTGACTGGGTAATTGGAAGAGACATTTACTACTTTATAGGTTATTTCATGAAAATTTCCCTTGTGTTCAGTTTGGTAGTTTTGCAGGATTTCCATACTTTAGCCATTTCCAACATAATTAGGATAGTTGGAATGATCTTATTTCATGTGCATATCATGCTAGGAAACATTTGAGAAATTGAATTTAGCAGTGTAGAAAATAAACAGAAACGAAGTTTTCATTTAATCATGAATGCAACGAAAGCTACCAGATGTATTTGTTTCATTTAGTTCCCACCCTAATCAGTTAATGGTTGCTGTTGCATTTATGATACTCTGGGTGTTAAAAGTATGTGGTTTTGTGCTAAAATAGATGAACCATACCATATAGGCAGATTTTACCTGCAGTGCAGGATTTGAATCTTATTGGTTTGGACTTGGAAGCACCTATGACCGAGGTCGTTACCTCAGATACCCAAGTGGTGATTAGTTCGGGACACAACGGGTTTGTCATGTCGGGATACCTAGTGTGATGCTAAAAACTAGCTGAAGTTCAATGTCCTAATCTGTTAATCAATTGAAGCGATTATATCACTTAGTACTGAATAGTGTCCATGTTTTCTTTTGTCCATTTCTCACAGTTTATGCATTTACCGTTGTATTCTAAATTTGTCTCCCTCTTTATGCATTGCAGTCCTTCCTGGGTGCGAAAGTATGAAATTAGGTTTGGCAAAAAGGTTGCTGCTACTAATGGTCCGCTGGTCTTGAACTGCTAATGATTGCAAGAAAGGGAAAGTCAAGTTCCATTTCGTCTACTATGATATTATGGAATTGTAAAATCAAAGGGAAAAACCATCACGTACTATGTAAACCATTGTTTTTCATCGGTACAAATTTGCTTTTCAAGCTGGAGAGCCCTAATCTCCTTGTCTTCGTTGTACACTAGTAGTTGGTATATTTTTTCTGAATTGTATGCTTCTCAAGCGTAGATGTATACATCCGCATCTGTTGCTGAGAACCATTTAAAATGCTTATACAATTGGCATATGGATGGCAATTGAGGCTGGTAAAACATGGTCGAATCTCTTCGTTTCTCGTTTTGGTTTTCTTTTTTTACTTTTGTGAGAAATCATGTTTTGGTTTGGGATCTATCCTATGTTTCTACTTGATTTCTTCCTAAAATTTGATTCTGCATTGGACTGAGACAAATAAGGTTCTGACGAACTAGTAGTTTTGTCATGTGTTCTTGCTTTCTTATATGATCTACTGGTTTTCTCATTTCAAGGAGATGTTTTTCCATGGTCCTGGTGACATGTATACATTTTTTCTTGTAAATTATATAATTTTGACGCAGGGGCCGAAGGTTAGATTCACAGTAAAAATAAGCTTTGTATTGGAAATTTTTTTTACACTAAATTTACGTTTGAGTAGAGGTAATTATATTTTGTGTTAGTTAAAAATAATTATTCTGAGTTTTACAACAAATTTTCTTTTAAAAGAAAATCTTTTAAACATAAATTTATTTAAACTCATTTTTAAGTAAAATATATTCCATTAAGTGCCTTTTTAAACTCAGGTTTAAAAACAATCACTTAAATGCACACCAAGGCTTTTACCAAAGAAAAGAAAAGAAAAGCAAAGACACACTAAAGCGCGTGGTGGTGTTTATGCGGGAAAATCCAACAGCAAGAATGAGGAGGATTACATCCATTTTATTCCCCCTTCTGCTGCTAATTAATATCAAACATTAACTCGTTTTGTTGTCATAAGCAAGGTGGGTGATTCTTGCATGTCAATTTTCAAAAAGCTGGTGCTACCCACTGGTGGTTCTGCTAGATATCGTTAACTTCCTGTTTGTCGTTTTTTAACATTGGTGATTGCTCTAGGCGAGCATATGAACCCTGTTTGTTTTGTGCTTAGATATCAATTTCAACATGCTAGATATCAAGATATTTTGTTTGTGGTATTTGGCAATGGAGACTCGAACTGTGTTCTATTTTATCCAAAGATAAATGTTGAACAGAAATTCTGAAATATATTAAATAGATTTCTTAGAACACGTATGAATTGATAGGAATACTGCATTTCACTATCCGTAAGTTTGGGTGGTGTGCATTTCAATTTTGATATTTCAAAATGAGTATTTGATTTCGTAACATCTTAAAATTGTCCTATTGCTATGAGTAAAATAACTCGTGCGGGTAATATGTCATTTTATTAAGGAGTTAATCTGTCATTTATTAGATTGGGATTATCTAATTAATAATAATTAGTTCGAGTTTAGTCACAGATTAGTTATGGAAAGGTTGTTTATACATCTTACTAATGTGAAAGATTGAAATACACTTCTCTGTGTGTGTGTGTGTGTTTATTTAAATTTATTTGAGCTTAATTTATTAAAAAAAATATAACATCTAAATTTAATTTATTGAAGTTATTTATACTTTATTTTTATTATTTATAAAATAAATTTTAAAATTATTTTAAGGTTATTAATTTGATATTTATGGATATTTTCATATTTGAAAACAAGAGAAAGGAAAAATATATTTAAACTTAAGTTATGTAATGATAATTTTTTAAGATAAGTTTATAATTTATTAAATAATCATCTCGCTTTTTATATACAATTAATATTTTTATTTTTAATATTAAACATATGAAATTTAACTTACCTCATTTATCTAATTGAACTAAAAGTTAAATTTGCACTTAGTTATTTATTAAAACAAACAAATTTAATTAAATGAATCAACCTCAAATAATTCATTACACTCCTATTTTATGCATTAATTTGTATAATTTCAAATGAATCATATCCGATTGACCTTCCATTACATCACCATACTTATATTTTCAACTTTATTATTTTAACATTAAATAATTAGTATTATAATTATTTTCATTTTTTATTTAACCGAAGTTATCTTACTTTAAGGAAAATATGTTTTCATAGAAAGATTATCATTCTTGTCTTGAAATTAAAAATATTAATTTTTATTATATATATATATATATCAATCTTTAATTATCTAAATAAAAGAACTGACAGACAAAAGTTGTGCCATCTACTTGACAATAAGCTGTGTTTTGTAAACGTAATCATCTGCCGACCAGAGAACTAAGTTATTGTAAATAACATTAAACTACACAGCCTGATTGCTTGGGTTGAGCACTCTTAGTAATCTAATTAACATCATCACTACTCATCAACTAATCAAACAATTAATAATAATAATACAAAGCTTAAGGTGATGTGCCTTCCATGCCTTGTCCACGCTTGCATGCATGGTATTATTTTGTCGACAACAACTATTAGGCGACAAAACAGGTCTCCCCAGAACACAAAACTCTCTAGATAGATCAAATGAAAGTGACTTTCATTCTTCTTATAATCCAAATTACTTGTACTCCATAGTGTTTATTATTTGATAATTCTCCATTATTCCATTATTAGAGGAATATTCAAGATCATGTAACATCATTCCAAATTATCCATTTACTTCGATTATATAAATTAATTAGAAAATTGTTTTGTCTAGTTCCTTACTGAAAATATCATGCTGGAAGCAATTTTGTAACCCACGTGTCACTTGGATGGGAATGTGCTTAGCAGTTGGGGCATGTGTGGGCTAAGCATTAGATACTAAGGTACAATTATTTCTGCTTAATTATTCAATTAGCTAACAGTTAATTCAGCTTACTAAAAATTGGAAACCTTCTGAGGCGTTCAAGGTGGCGTTGAAATATAATTTGATTTGATTTAAAAATTATTAAGAAAAATTTATTATTAAAGCATATATTTTTTATTAACAATATGGCATGCAAACGGATCGAAGATTATTATTACATTTACTTAAGGCATGAGATTGGTTATATTTTTTGATATAATTATTGGCAGGATAACACCTTCAAGCATGTGTGACGCTATCGAGGAGTTGCTTCTTTCACCGACTTTTTGTGAATTGATTAGTATCATTTTGAAAAATTAACCTTTAGTATTAATATACTTACAATAATTATAAAAATTATTATAGTTTTATATATTTAAATATTATAAAGAAAACGGTAGTTTTATTATTTAAGATATATTTGGAGGTAGGTTTTAGAAAATAAAAGGTAAAATTTCATTTTTGATAAATGTTTTTAAATTTGATAATTTAAGATATATTTATAAAGAAAAGTACCTTTTTATCCTAAGTAACAAGTTCTGATTTTTGCAGAAGGGTTCCAAATTCTTACAAACGCCGATTGTAGTTTGCACGCTTTCCCAAAATCCCAATACATACGATACGAAGGCATTCCACTTGATAAGTCCTCAAAAGTCAAGATAGCGTATCATGTCAATCAATGCCTGTGACTGTGAGCCTAGTTTCTAAAATTAATTTCATACATCATATAAGTTATTAAAAATATATATTTCACTTTCAAAAATTAATGAAATATTATTTTAGTTATTTTTAATTTTATAAATTTAATACTTTTAATTTCTATTGATGATATATTCTCACATTTTTTTTAATCACATGTCAATTTTCTTAATTTTTTAAAAGTAAGGTCTCAATTTCAAATTTTATGTTCTAAAAGAAATTGATTATAATAATTAAAAAAATGGGATACTATTCTTTCTTTTAATCACATGCAACTGGCAAGTGCTATTCGGTGTTCCCTTCATTTTTGTTCACATGAACTATTATTATGGATCGTTCAAATAATCGCTATAGAATATGAAATACCAAGTGACCGAAGGTGCATGTGAGCATGGCGAACTTTCAACACAAAAATTGAGTAATTTTTGTTTGACATACAAAACAACGTAACATCAACGAAGGTGTAAACTAAGAAACTTCACTGAAGAAGCAGTATCAATTTTCCATGGTCAAACGTAGAACTAAACAAAAAACAAAACATAGTGGAAAGAATATTCCTCCGAATAAATGACCACGAACGTATCATATGACTTCAATGAAACTAAAACCTCATAAGTAGACGTGCTTCTCCTTCACTCGTCAGCGTATATTCCATCCTTTTCAACCATTTATTTATCCAACTAAAAACTCATTAAGGGGAAAATGAAATTTATTTTTAGATATATTTTTATTTTATGATCAAATATTTCTAAAAACAAATTTTTAAACTATACAAAATATCAAAATAAACATGACGGATTTTTAAAAAGACCGTTTTTGACACTATAATATCTGAAAATGAAAAGTTATTCAACAAAGTAAATTCATCCCAAAAGGTTTAATGGAGTGCTGGACAAAGATATGACTTGATTCAAATCATTTGCTTTGTTTTTCTTTCTATCAAATATCAGCTTTCTTTTTCTAATTTAATTGATAACATCCCTTTTCTTAGCTTTATTTTCTTCATATGTTATTTTATAATTAAAGGGACCTGAAAAGAAATAATAAAAAAGCGATTTTGGTTTCATTAGGGTTTATTCAGGAGTGTTATTCCCATATTAGTTTTTCTTTCCCTTAAATTATAATGCCGTATGATTAGGGCTAGAATTGCGTTGATGCGAGGGAGACTGATATTTTAATAGATGTAAAAATATCAAAAATATTAAGAAAGACATTAGAAAGTATCATAGGATTTTTTAAAACAATTCTATACCTTCTGAATCATAGAAGAAAGAAAGTATTGAAATTTCTTTTATATTTTTAAGATCTTAAATGTATTTACGTTTTGTTTAACAATTTAAGCATTAGAAAATAAATTACAGTATCTTTCTCATTCATTAAATTGTCTTTAAAACGTTGTAACAAAACTTTTTCTAATTTCGATTTTCCATTCCGGCATAATTCATGTTGAAAGCATTTGATCACACTTCTTGTTTTTTTGGTCAACAATCATACTTCCTTAAATTTGAGTGTCTCTGTGATACGTCAAGGTTCGTGTATGTTTGCCAGAAATTTGACCAAGTTCACGGCGGCACATGCCATACATGTGTGTTTAAATACAACCAAGCAATGATCAATTTAAAATAGATTGATAATTAATGAACTAAATAATAAATATATTAATTAAACAACATTTAATATATAATGTTAAAATATAATTATATTATAATATATAATGTTAAAATATAATAATATTATAACAACCATATATAATTTAGAAAATAAATTTATAAACATTTATTTGTTGGCATTAATAAAAGTGGGGAACAGAACGTTGACCTCAGAAAATGACAACTTACTGATATACAATGATATTTCCTTAACTAAGCTTAATCCCAAGCAAAGTTCACGCATTTCGTTACATAGTAAAAAAGAAAAAGAAATGCGCGATTCTTATTTCCTACACCTCACATATACAATCTATAATTCTTTAAACTACTTCTATGTGGTCACAGTCAGTATTAGAAAAATAACCTTACTACTGAGATCATAAACTCCTTGATACACAGCAAGGCAAGGAGGAGAAAGTGTGGTGTGTGTGTGATATATATATATATATATATATATATATATATATATATATATATATATATATATATATATATATGTTTTAAAAATATGAAGAAAATTGCTTCAGCTTCGGCAATTGGTGGAATCATGTTCAAGATAGATCACCACTCGTCACACCCCCACTCAATATCCAAGGGTGTCCTGCAATGCAAGTCAATAAACATTAATATATATAAAATAAAATAAAATAAAAAAGTGAAAATTTTGATTAAGAAAAGAGAAAAAGATAGAGAGAACATACTCAAGGCTTGCTCTGCTGAAACTCGCCTAGAGGGATCCCTACAAATCATCTTCCTGAGAAGATCTTTAGCAGGAGCAGACACAGACTTGAAAATTCTTGTGGGAAACCTAAGATTGGCCCTAACAACAGCCTCAAAAATCTCAACAGCAGAGTCTCCATAAAAGGGTGGAATACCACTCAACATTGTGTAGAGAATCACCCCGCTACTCCAAACGTCCACTTTCTCGTCGTAATCTCTTCCCATCAGAACCTCCGGTGCCACGTAATACGGCGTACCCACCACACCGTTCATGTTCCTCCCCTCACCCAACCACTCGGCGGATCCAAAGTCGGAGAGTTTAAGGTTGTTCCCCGAGTCGAACAGCAGGTTGTCGGGCTTTATGTCTCTATGCGCAATTCCGAGCGCGTGGCAATGCGCCACGGCTTCTAGAAGCTGCTTCATGAGGGAAGCGGCGTGGGGTTCGGGCAAGGAGCCGTCGGAGATGCGGTCGAAGAGGGTGAGGGGTTGGCAGAGCTCGACGACGATGGATGAAAAATGGGTGTCTTCGAAGGAGTCGAAGATTTGGAGAATGTTGGGGTGCGGTGAGAGAAAGGTCATCACTTTTGATTCGATTTGGAGGCATTGGCGATCTGTGGAATCGGTTAGGAGGCGTTTATCGATCACTTTGGAAGCGTAGAAATTGTTGGTAACGGTGTGGAAGCAGCGGAAAACGGTGCCGAACCTGCCACGACCGATTTCCTCCAACACTTGGTATTGCTGTTTCTTACGGGTTGCTTCTTCGCACATCATGTTTTGTTTAAGGATGAGTTTGCAAGTGAACAATGAGAGGGTTTTTTTATATATATAGCGGAGAAGAAAGGCGTTGTTTTGTGATGTGAAGAATAGTGTGAGAATATTCGGGTAGTTTTGATGGGGGTGTATTGGTAATTTTGTATTATAGGACCCACTCAAAGGTGCACCACGTTTTAAAACTTGACGGAGGACGACTGCGCGGGAGGAGGCTCTAAGCTGAAGGCTCTCTCCCCTCTCGCTATCAATTATGTGAAGCTGTTCAAATATCACAATTTTGACTCTTTCCGTTTATTTTCAACGTTTGATTTCCATGATCATGGTAGTGACAAGAGTTTTATATTATTATCTTTAGTTTTAATCAAGATAATTTAACCAAGATATTCAACAGCAGAAAAGATAATTTAATTGGGGTTGTTGAATTTTGAAGTGTTATTTAGAGTTGTTTCAATTCAACGGTGTGAGATATTCCTTTTGTGCACTAGTACTGGTATAAACTTTATCTTTAGTATATTATCAAAATCTTCCTTTTTTTATACTGATAACTATTAAAAAATGATTTAAGATTTTATATTGATACGATGACTTGATCATGGGTCTTATTTTTTTTAATATATAAAACGAATGTATATCACCTGGCATTTTCATTTTTCATATTTTGTTAAATATACTTCTCCATTTTATCTTATCCAACATTACTTTTAAACAAACTTTTAATATAAAAGATATGAGAAAAAAATTATGTATAATAAAAAAAATAGTTTACTTGACATGCTATCGTGATAAAACTTTTTTGTATTATCAATCAATTAATAATTATTTTGAAAATTAATTATATTTAATAACATGGAAATTTACAATTAATATAATATAAATAAATTTTTATATTATCGAAATATTTACTTCTATATATTAAATATAAGTTATTATTCTTAAACAATAACATTTTTAAGAACTATCTTAAATGAGAGCATTATCTTTTATTAAATTAAAAAATAATTAAGAAGTATATTTTCTATTTTTTATTTTCAAAAAAATATTTGATTTAGTGATACTCATGCAACACAGACAAAACTCACTAGTTTAAATTATATTATGAAATTCAGCATTCAAACATGCATTTGGTTAATTAATATTTACATAAAAATTCGTTAACTAAAACTAATTATACAATGCTGTTTAAAGTAATTCAAATTTGAATATTTAACCTAACAATTTTCTTCGTTGATGGTTGGATAAGATAAATCTGCTTATTACTATAAATTATAATGAAGAATTCTATTTTTATTTTTTTTTCAAAACATTATCACGTGGGGTGAGATCCATTTTATGTTTGAAAGAGTTACTTTGGCACTCACAAAAAGGGAAAATACGGCAGAAAACCAAAAGTATATATAAAAAGATGAATTTAATAATGAAAGGATAGGATAAATTAATAAAGATCTACCAATCAATCAAATAAACTTATATAAACTCACTTAACCATCGTAAAATTGATAACCATCATCATCTCAGGTAAGATGATATTCTTTTAATTTTTAAGCAATTTTAATTCGTCACAAAACTGATATATTCCTTTTCTTTGAGGATTTGAAATTATGTTCTATTAAATTTAGAATATAGTTATTTCAATTCAATTAAAAGACTGATTAGTAATCAACTTATAAGTTCCACATGGATGCAATATCCACGTAAATTTGATAGATATGAACCAAAGCTTTCCCTAAATATTAGATAAAGAAAATCCAACGTACGGCTTATAATACTACAACTCCGTATGCATCAGGCAAGTCTAATAACACAAAAATGGCATGAGATTTTTATGTGTAGCATTACACTTTCTTTAAAATTTTCAATTAGCCTAACATAAAAAAGAAATTCAGTAAAAGACGGCCTGAGCCAAAGATGACAAAAAATCAAGGATGTACTCCTTCAGATCCAAGCCAAGAGTGACTCGATCGTAAAAAACAAAGAAAAAATCCATCAGAAAATCTCGCTACTTATGGTAAGTGTCTCAATGATGTCAATTTAATTCAACTTGGCTAATCACATCTTAGTAAATGTCCTCACTCTACATGAACATTGGTACAAGCGACAAAACTTCCATGATAATGGCCCAATGAATGTCACTACCAGCAGGTATGAACATCGCTGCTGTTGTTTGCTCAAAACATTCCATAGCTAAGCTTGGAATTTTCCCCTTGCTGGGGCAAAGTTGGCGTTCAAAGCTGATCCTGAATCATGTCTCTGAACAATGGCCAGTCCATTCGGTTTCGGGGCGTTAATATCTTTTCATACACTGCATTAATGTCTAATGTTCAAAACGAGATAAACTTATAATTGGCGTCATAATTAACGGAATACTGTAAAAATATCAAGGCAAAGAAATGCACACTGCATAATATTCCGATGTTAAAAAGGGTCAAAATTAACTTCAAATAACAAGATAAAAAATAGATGGGCTGTGCATGCAAAACTTGAACTGCCTAGGGCTGGTCCAGAATTATGCTGGCCTGATCCATAATTTGCCCAGCCTGAATTTGGTCAGGCCAGCCGACAAAAGCATCAACTTCTGAATTATATAAAAAATGCAAAGTAAATTGGATTTGTACTATCATACTTCAACTTACATAAATGATGTCAGAATGGAGCCTCAAGGGATTCATCCCAAACTTCTGCACTTCCGTTAGAGGCATCCTCGACATCTTCTTCCATTGAAAGCCTAATATATTCTCTATGAGCAAAGCGATCCCACTCTGTCAATGTAGGATTTTCACGTTCCTGTTCACACAAGACAAATACCACCAAGACAGTCAAACTCACCAACAATAACCAATCATACTGAATCAAAAGCCCAATAACTTCTATCAAATAGTCAAGCACCTGACGAATCAAAAATGGGTCACGAGTTTCAAAGGCCATGAACTTATTTAGATTAAACAGGATATTGAAAACACTTCCCGACAGTCTACCGCCTTTCAGGTCACGCAGAGTTATATAGCTCTCATTCTGCAGAGTGGAGAATTTAAATTAAAAAAAAAATCTTACATAAAGGATAAGTAACAACACAATATCAACCAAAAGGATAGCAAAAGAGGACAAGAAAAAGGGGGAACCAAAATGGAAATTGGGCACGTCATTTTTTATAGACAAAACAGAAATTTATAAACTACTTACTAGATTTGAATCATATTCCAGTTGATGAGACTTTCCAACAACATATGAAACATGGCCAAACAATAAATAGAAAAAAGATTGAAACACAAACCTCAGGTCCAATCATATCAATGATTTGGCACAGTATATCCTCAAAAAGCACAGGTTCTTGGGCCATACATTCCATACGATGCAATTGCTCCTCATAAAAGAATTGCAATTCATTCCGTGTCAGAACTCCATTCCCATCCAAATCGATGCACTTGAACCTAATCATGACAAGCCAAATCACACATAGTTAATAAGAGTCAACCACAAAAGTCAAACTTCCAATGTAGCATACTCAGCAGGCAAGAAAACAGAGAGAAGTGAGAAAAACAAACTTTAAAACAAAACTAGAAAAAAAACAGCACTCAAATTTTCAAACTTCTTCCTTATACTATGCAGCCCAAATTTTCAATCAATCCATTTCCAGTCCTATTTTCAGCTGTGCCTTTTTTTGACACTATACTTAAGAAAACTACCTTACAACACAAGCTTAAAATATCATATTCAAACTGTCTAAGACACTAATGAATTGCTACAGGGGCTTTGTACTCCCAAGGCAACAATTTGGATGAGTTTGGAATTGTTTCCCAAATAGTTTTTTAAAATTTAAAAATAAAACCTGTTTGTGAGATTGATTTCACCATATTCAAAACAGTTTTATATTTTGATGCTTTCTAGACTTTGTACTTTGAAATCATCAAAAACAAAGCCAAACAACTCATTCAAACTGTTCTTATTCATGCAATAATATACAAATTGTAATTGCTGCCTCCTTTTTCTACTCTGAAAAAATGTTATTGAAATAAAATCAAAAACAATTTCATTACTACAAATGAAAATTGTTTACTAAAACAAAAATGAAATTTGTTCCAAACTTAGGTATTGCCACTTGGTCTGCTTTCTGCACTTTCATTACAGTAGTTACAGCAACCGAAATTATATTGCTTACATCCAAAATTTCTCGAGACATAACTGTGGGCATGTGCACATGCTCCCATGCATATGCACAGTTCAAATTTAAAAAAAAAAAAAAAAGCATACGCAATATACATGCCTAAAATATCAATGCATCATCCTTGTCTACAACAAAATGGGATGGGAACAAAATACCAATACTCAAGACTTGGCTCAGATGATTTATCCTCTTCTGACAGTATGAAGTAAACAAAATCTTCATAACCCATCTTTCCCTCAACCTTACTAGTAAACCTTCTAGGAACCTGAGATAATATCAAATTTAATCAAAATATGCAACTTCAACAATTGATCTGATAAATTGAATAAACAGAAGTGGACAGACAGTGCGTATATATTAGAGAGGGGTAGGGGAGTTTTGGTTGTCAGTGGCTGAAGATAGGTGTTGTCAAAACTCAAGAAAGAAGCAAAACATTTTATAGTAATCCCACCAACCTGAGAAAATATTCTATCGACAATTCGATAGGTGAGAGCATGGTTACCATATCTGATAAGGTTCTCTTTGTCTATCAAGAAATCATGATCTGAATCCAGCTCCCAAAACTTGCAGTATATGACATAAAAATGCTCATAAGAGAAGTACCTGCGGACAATATTAAGGAAAGGTAAAAAGGATGAATGCATCTTGATACAAAGATATTTAGCTCATTTGAAAAAAGAAAGTAAGGTCATTTTGTGAAGTTAATGGACATGACATTTTCAAATGGTATATTTACCTCAAAACCTTGTTTATGTCCTCTTCTTCATCAGCATGCTGCATTGCATCAATTATGTTTCCACGCTTCAGCTCCCTCAGCGTAAGATGACCATTTCCTGATCTATTAACGTAGTAATATATTCGGTATATGACAGTTTCAGCTGGGCCATTGGAAAAACAAGTAGTTATGAAAATTGTGCCATAGACTAAAACAATGGTATTACACCAGAAATCATGACCAGTAGTGCCCCAACTTTGATGGAAGAAGTCTTTCAACTGATTCTCCCAATACTCAGATAAATGTTGTGTGACTCTTCAATATATATTTCATATTTTACATAAAAATTTTAAATAGCCGAAAAAATGCCAATAAAAAAAAATATTTACAGACAATGAAAAACCATAAATGTGTATTTTGCAATCATTACAATACATCAGTTTGCTACTAATTCATTGACAGTTTTTGTGGTATATAATTTGTTCATCCATAAGTAATATGTACCTTTTCTGCTGTAAAGCAACCCTTTATAAACTAGTTGCAGTTACAAACATCAGGCTTAGTCATGACTACAGAAATATTAGTGATAGAACAAGGAGACAACAGGAGGAAGACCCATGATCCAAACTAGGATAAAACGGAATAAGGAGAGGATGATGAACAAATTAAGATCAGCAACAGAAGAGGTGACACCTCACACTGGCAAGCTGGCACCGCGGCATGTGGGGCTCACAACCAACAAGAACAGCTAAAAATAGACATAACAGAACACATAACGATGTGCTTAGGTAATGGCACTCAGAGGGATGGCCAGTCAGCAACTTCTGAATAAGACAGGTTCTGCCAAGACACCCGAAGATAAAAAAACCAAGTGCATCAGCCCCAGCAATAGCTAAAAAACCAAAAACAGGGTTGAACTGGAGGATATCCGTATTTAAGGGAACTCAACAGTGAAACAGTGGTAGGACAGGGCATGGAGGAATTGATCAGAGGCATGGGGCATCAGGGAACTAAGAAAGAATGCACATCAAAGGCAGGACTGAACAGAGATGAGCAAAAAATAAATCCGAGTCTTTAAGATGATGAATAACAATTTTAAGGATGGGTTCCATGAACTCTACATGGGTAAAAAGAGAAATTCTCCCCAAGGTGTAAACCATGGCTCTGATACCATATTGGAATTATGAGGTTTTAAGTTTAGAAGGAGAAAATGGAGCGAATAAAAACAGAATACAATAAAATAGATATTGACATGATTTGATGTGATTCAATACAAATACAATTTAATAATAAAACCTAAAGTACTAACCCTTATTCTTGTATTAATAATTAATAATCCTAACTAAATAAGGTAACAAATATTATGATATAAGGAAACATGGAAACTAAGAAAATAGGATCATAATCCTTCTAAGATACTCTAACAAATCAAACCATAAAAAATTGCTCCAAAGTCATTTCAATCAATCCATTTTTAAGGTTAAATATAGACATAGGATATGTCAATGTCCTGGCACAATAAAGCACTCTCCTTGGGCATGGAATGTCTGATTTTTCAATCAGAATCTTAACAGCAATGCCCATTAATTTTTTCAGTCAAAATATGGGGAAACAAGTTTGACATACCCAGTGAGTAGAATTTGGTTTAACCAACCAATGCGAAAAGTCTATACTCTATACAAAGGAGAATTGGGAAATAGTAAGAAGTAAGAAAGCAACAAAGCAACCCAATCTCTCTGAATATCCACGACAGCACTCCATTCATGCAACAAAGAGTAAAACTGCCCATTGCCATATAAGTTTTTCGTGTTTCAACTTAATTCTTTATAATGAACCATCAACAAATGCTCTTTGGTAGAGGAACAAAATTATGCCTTCCAATAACCCCATAAATGGTTTCTCAAAGAAATCAAGTATAGCGAGAATTTCAAATTTATTTGCTGATATCTACGGTTACATAAACCCCTAAATGCAAGGTTATAACAAAATGGAAGACAAACCATATCTCTCTTGAAACTCAGGGGTGCTCTGCAGGAATTCCAGCCCTGGATGTGTTGCCAAAAGCTCACGAAGCACAGGTTTAAAATCATCCTGACATGAAGTATGATATAGTTCACCAACAAGATGGGTAGGAATATAATATCAAAGCCAAGAAAATCAATAAATGTGGCCCCTAAAAAAATAAATCATACTAGTATCAAATGGGAATCAAATAAATGACATTCTAATAGATATCATCAGACCATGAGTGAGTGTAACTATCAGAGGAGGAGAAATTAAAAAGTGGCAAAAATAAAAGAAATAGTAGCAAAATACCTGAGTAAGGTAATTGAGCTGTGGTTGCTTTAAAATTGTGTATACTTGGGTTGCTATATCCTTTGTCAACATGTTTCCATTAATCCAATAATCAATAAATGCTTTCCTATAGGAACATTAAATAAAAGAATTAGGCATAACTATAAAGAGATATTAATTACAAGAAACAAGACCATTCAATTATAATTCTTACAGCATGGAACGAGACTTAAATAAACCATGTTCATTTATTAATAAATAAGGTCTTTCAAGCTAGAAATAAATCAGCATGCTGCCCAATTGAATTGAAATGGCAATTTGCAAGGGTAACTCCTAGTTTAGCACCTAGCCCAACAAGAGACCCTCAGCCAAACCATGAATGGAACTGTTTTTCAGGCAATATATGCTTGTTTCCACTAACTTGCCTCTTCCTTTTAATATTCGGTCCTCCAGCTTTCAGCCTTGAAGAGTACAGTGTCAGATGTTATGTTATATGTCTTAGTATGAATAATTGAGGACATTTGTTATTGAACAGACAAAGCAAGTGTTTGGATCAATTTATTTTCAAGAATTACTCACTTATTTCTGCCAAATTCATGAGAGGCATTTTGAAAATAAGCGAAAAGCAGTTCGCAAACTAGCACAAAGATCAAGAAAAAAATCAATGTTCTTTCCTTTCTAATTAAAACCATTCTGACTGAAATACTTTCTAGTTAAGATTGGTTTGAAAAATCAAATTATCAGAGTTAAATCAATCAAAATTACAAATATGTTAGTCATGTTCATTGACACCGAAGAAGAGGAAAGCTTTCTAGGGAGAAAAAGACAGAAAAACATTTAGCTTAGGGACAAAATCACAACTTTCTGTAGTCTCTTCAACACACACCATTCATTTTTCAAATGGAAATACTTTCTTGATTTCCTTTAATACACACTATCAAGATGTCAGATGAAGATCTTTCCCAAAGCTCCAAATTCAATACTTGCCAAATCCAAGAAATTCAGTTCTTCAAATTTTCAACAGTAAAAGTTCATTATTGAATTTCAGAAAATTGATTAAATAAAAAAAATAAATAAGAGAAAATTGAGAGAAAGGTAAAATAATCTATAAATTGACTAGAAAAACTATTATTTTTTAGAAAAAAAATGGGGTCTAACTAGTGCTCAAGATATAATTACCTATACCTTAAATCATATCCAGTCTCATTAAAATCACATTACGTAGCATATGATTATTTTGAAAAAATTAATTTTGATAAATACCCAAATGTACACAACATGTACCGCTATCTGGTACATATCAAATATAGGTAGGCTTGACAAAATGAAGTACCCATGTTTCAGAAACTAATTACTTTCAACGTCACTGTTGACTTTTTTATATTCTTAAAAGCTCTTTCAGTTATGCTCTATGCAAGGTCTCAACATCTAAACAGAAACTTTTGAGGTATCCAAACAGCTAAAACCAAAAAACACCATCCATGGCACAAAAAAAAAAGTTTAAAAGCTTTGTTTAAAAAAACTGAGAAAGTACACACCTTGTCACAACACCAGTTCCATTATCAATCTTTCTGAAAAGAGATGTGGAAAAAAAAGATGGCAGCTTGCACACTTCCTTAGTGAGTGACTTGAATTCTGAACATACCAGGAAATAAGTAAAACAGAAATGAGCTACTACTTACTAAGTACTATAACTCTTCATTACATTACAACGTAATTTTTAGATAGATAATCACTTTTGACTTCTGGAAACACTTAAACTATTATACTCAGAATAAGGAGCAGATGTGATTGCTTAAAACAACTAGAATGTGCATGTGGAATTCTCTTTTCAATATTTGCCAACCAGTCTTCTGGCTATAACCCCATTATATATGTGCAAGGCTCACCATGTATGTGCAGCCCATCTGGGTGATCATGGAATAAATGGTCAATTCTAATCAAGCATTGCTCTTTCAGTTCATTTGGAGGAGGACGTCCATATTGAAAGTAGAACTGCAAGCACACAAGTATATATGTTATGAGCATGATAAGGTTGGGGGTGGAGGAGGGTGAGAACCAAAAAAGAAGTAGCATACCAGGCAAAAAAGGAAAATATCATCAGATAAAGATTTTAAGAAAATTGGATAGGGTTAATGCAAATGATTTGTAGCAAGTTTGTAGGGTTTTCAATGAGGATTGGACGTGTCCTACTTGGCAACAGCATTGATGTCAACAGAAAAACAAAGAAAAGTTCTTGTGTCGATGTAAAATCCATGCAGTCCTTTGGTGCATACAAAATACAGGCTTGGGGCATAATGCTGGCATATTTTAAGACACCTTACTTTCAGTCTCTTTTGTTAGAATGAATTTTCTTTTACTATCATATAAAAATTAAGATAACATATCAGAAGTGCCTAACCTGAGGTATCAGTTCTTTAACTGGCTCACTGACAACCTTCAAAGGAGAACTCAAATTAGAAGGGCCAACTCTCTGTTTCACTATGCGAGGGGAGCCCGATACACTTCTTGGGGAAAGAGGTGGTGCAGTGCCTGCAGGAAACATGGAGGGCAAAGAATTGCTTGCAGCATTTGGACTAGAGCAATTCCCTGGGACATTCAAGGGAGCACCTGACTTAGCTTCATTTAGCAGCGATGTTACCTACACACATAATAAGCAAGACCTGAGAATAAAATCACAAATGCACGCATTATATGCTTTAGTGTTCGAAGGGGAAAATTTAACCTCACAAGGAAACTCAAAAACAAAAAAATAAAAAGGCATTTAATCGAAAAGTCAAAAACCAATATTTCATTCATAGCACCGAGAGTTCATTTAAAATATAATATTTCCAAGAATAGGTTAAGGTGATTTCTCCGAAGAAAGAGATTTAGACATAACAGTTGAAATTAATTACGCCTATGTCCTAACATATGGTGAGGATATCTACGAAAAATTATAATTCTCAAGAGATAGGTCTATGGAATCTCATACCGGTGGCTATCTTTTATTTACGTAAGTAAGTAAACTAATAAATAATAATGCATCGTTCTCACGAACCTTGTGGATTTGACAATTATTATCCAAATGATTATTAATTTATGATCTAAAAGCTAACGTTCCTATGAACAGATAGACAATAAGAATGGTAAAACAAACAATGCAGAGACCAATACGTTGATTCCAAAATTGATGAACATGGAACGAAGCGTACCAGACGATTGCTTTCAGGAAGCGACAACCACTGCTCGAAGAGCGTCTCGACAAAGCTGAGGTTAGACTTGAGTGCCAGAGCGGACACCTCAGGGAGCTGCAACAAATCGACCTCCAACGACGCCGCATCGCTAACGACCTCCATGCTCGTCATCTAAACCAAAACCGTATCCGTATCTGTCATTCACAAACCGAGCTAACCTCACGGAGAACAAAACGAAACCTGGATTGGCTGAATTTCAACGCCTTTGAATCGAAACCGCGTGCATCAATTGGATTCTGTATCGAAATGAAACGAATGTGCTTGAAACAGCTGTGGAATCAGCTTCTAACCCTAGATCTTTCTACTGTTAAGAATTTAGGATCGATTACAATATAGGTGGAAAAAATGGAACGGTGCCGGTGATCTGAGGAGAGATTTGGATAGAAAAAACAATGCGCGTGAAAGAAAAGTTGGGGGTAAATTCTATTGAGATCCACGCGAAATTGGAGGGAGAAAGAACAAATAATTGTGCAGATACTGAAAAAAAAACAAAAAGGAAAAATAAAATAGATAGGTGTTTTATACTTGTGGAGTATTTTTTACTTTTTGACAATTGAAATATGGGATTCTGTAACCAAAAAGAAAAAAGAGAGAGAGAGGACAAAAATACGTTGGGAGGCTGACACGTGATCTGCTTATGGGAAATGCAGTCTTTTGAATGCGATCATCAGTCACCAAATCCTGAAGGATCCTACGTATTACGTATACAGTCAACACCACTTCCAATTCCAATCCATGATTCCATTATTTCTTTTTACTAAAAAAAGAAGCATATTTTGGTCTTTTTAAAATATTTTTCGAATTATTTACTTTTTCTTTCTTCTCTTTTGTACGTTTTCTGTGTACACTTCAATTTCAATTTTTGTATCACAAAAATAAACTGCACAATTTTATCATTTTTCTAGTTACAGAAAATAAAATTATTAAACTTAGTAAAGATTTATATTGTTTGCTTTATTAACTTAGTTTCTACTTTTTTATTTTTTGTTTTATAGACTTGTATGTTGGTTTTAATTTGTTCTAAAGAAAGCTGCATCTCAGAAAACTGCTTATTTTGATTGTATAAAAAACTGATAGAACGTGTAAATTAAGTTGCTTGTATCGCTTAGCATTTATATTAAAAAAATGAGTATCAATATATTAAGTTATTTGGTAGAAACGAATAAAAAAATAAAATACACTCAAAAAAATATTTTATTATTTTTTAAAATTAAAAAATTAAAAAATTTATGTTTATTATTATAGAAACGGATCCGTTCCAATTTATGCAAAAATTAAATGATTCAGTTTTGTTTAAGAAAAAAAAAATTACTTCTGCTCAGCTTCCATTTATTTCTCTCTCGTTTTTCTCTTACAATTTTTTTTAAAACTTTTATTTTTATTTTTTTGTCTAAACAAAATTATCTAGTTCTCGCATGAAAATCTAAAATTTTATCGATATGAGATTATTATAACACAAAGTTTACTAAAAATTAATTTCAATTTATGTAAAATTTAATCTTAAAACAATTATTATAATTTAAAATAATGTACATCAACATTAGTAATTAATATTTAAAGTAATAAAAAGATAAATTTAATTCCTCTTAACTATAAAATATTTAAATTTTAGACATAAAAAATATATACATTAAAAACTTTACTCTTTTATCAAGTATGCTCACCTACAAATATTAATCCAGTAAGTAAATAAATATAATATATATATATATAATTTTTGAGTTTTGATGAACAATTTAAATTAAGAATCATGGTACATTATATATTTTTAATATAATATGTTCATTAAATGTATGACTTCTCATATTTGTAAGCTTGTTTAAAAATTATGGGTTTAAATATGTTTTAACTACCTCTAAATAGAACTTATTTTAAATTATTATCTATTAAAAAATTATTATTTTAATGTCTAATTAATTTTTTTATTTGTATCTAACGTTGTTCATTGTGCGCTTGAATTTATTTTTTTTTTATTTAAATAGAATGTTGATGTAGATTCGCGACCTGGAAATTATTATTATTTGTTAATGTAATAATAATAGAATTAATAAAATTAAGATAATAATAGATTTAATAATATATTGTTTCTTACAAAAGACTAATAAATAAATAAATAAAATTTTAATTTAAATATATATTATACTGTCATTAAAATGTTTATTAGATCTGTAATTATTTTAAAAATATAAATATAAATTTAATATATACACATTAAAATATTATACTGTCATTAAAAAAATAGACGTGTTCTAACAATTTTGATAATTACTTTAAGATATAATTTTTGTGTGAATGTGTGATGTTCTTGTGTCTATCTCTATAGTCTAATATGTGATATATCACATAATCTTATAAAAATAAAAAGTCAATATTTAGTGAACTTGATTTAAATATTTTTAAAAATTAAAAAATTTATAATTTTAAGAATATAACATAATAAATATATATTAATAAAAAAATATTTGTATTGAATTAATGTTTTTATATATAATACTTGTATTTTGATTTACATCCTAGGAACTAACTTTAAGTCCACAAAATGAATAAATTTTTTCATTAGAAAGCATGGTTGTCTGCGTTTGTAATTGAATACTCTCAGTAAAATTTTCAAAAACATTAGAATTTGTATTCTAATTTAAAAATTTTGAATAATTATATAGTGAGAATATAGAATTCTAATAAATAAATATAATTTGATATGTTAATATAAAAAATATTTTTATAATATTTTAAATATTAACCTCAATCTTTCTTAGATTATAAGTCTTTCGGTAGTTGTAAAGATTTAAACTTCATACTCATAAAATTTTAGAAGTACCTAAAGGGAAATATTTGTTAATTTTTGAAATAAATGATATATATATATATATATATATATAGAAACTAAATCTAAAATTTAAACTTAATTCAGAGTTAAAATGTTATATTTTTTTTACATATTCGTTCATTACAATATAAAATTATTAAATATATAAAACCAACAGTTACCTAAATATTTAAATATCAAATCATACTCATTTTCATTGTTATGATATTTAATAATATTTTATTTATTTCAATTATTATAATTAATTAGTTTTAATTTGAGATTTTTTAATTTATCATCATCTTTATAACATTTTATAAAAAAAATTGCACCAAAATTATTAAGTAAAAATATTAATTTTTTAATTTTAAAAAATTAAATTTGTCATCATAATTATTATAATATAAAATATAATTAAAACATTATCTACATTAATAGGTTAAATATAATTATGATAAGTCAATTCCTATTAAATTATTTTTAAAAATAAAATAAGATAATAGAAGTAGAGGAATAAAGAGTAGTTACAAAATTTTCAATTAAAATTTGGATTGAAACTAAAAGAGAATAATAATTTTATTTAATATAAAAATTAATCTTTATATCAATTAAAATTACAGATATTGATATAATATAAAATTTACGAGACACATATAAAATTTAAACAAATTTTATGTTAAGAACAAATTCAATACATAATATATATAATAATAAAATAAGATATATATATATATATATATATATATATAATAAGATAAAATTATTTTATAAAAGACAAAAATATTTGGTTCAAATTCTACATAATATTAAAAACATTTATATAATATTGTAATAAAAATGGTTCAATCTTCTAAATCCTCCATTGTTGCTTTTTGTTCACTATTTTTTGTTTCATCTTTCTCAAGTTGCGACCTGATAGAAAATATAAAATATAAATTATTGTATGATCTATGAACAATATATTACAAATTTATAATTTATACATTAATTTCCTCTTTCTTTTATCTTGCCTTAAGCAGTTATTTTTTTTTCAATTGAACTTGTGTGCATGACCACTCTAATCACATATATTCATAAAATAAATTAATTTAAAAAACTAATTGATAAATTAAATACAAATTATATAACAATTTTGGTAAAATTTTACAACAAAATATCTGTTAAGATGTTATTTTCACAACGAATTTTCAAATCTTCAAAATTCACAAATTCAAAGATATTGTAAAGAATTATGTTATCATTATTTAATTCCTTAATAATAGTTAGTGGCATAGAATTGTAAAATGAAAGAATTGTTTTCAACAGCAGCAAATCTATCTTTGTTCTTTGTAACTGAAAAATTTGTTATGAAATATATTTTTTTTTACTTTAATATACTTTTGAACTGATAAGAAATACCTCATACTATAGAAGCATGTATGTAATTGCTTTGTAGAAAGAAAAATTAATCAATTAAAGAATTTAAAAATAAATTAAGTTAATTAATTATTATACAACAACATATAAAAACAACATAATTATAATTTATTAAAAATAATAAATTTTTAATCAGAAAAATACAAATACTAATACATTTTTATCAATTAGTACTGTATCAGTATTAATTAACTTTTTTTTGTTATATATATTTAGTGTATCCTACAACGGTGATATATTTATCTTTATTAGAACTTGTTATTTTCTACAAAAACGTGAAAAATATAAAAGTAAATAATTACTTATGATATATTAAAGAAAATAATAATAGATTTGATACAAATTAATGTTAGAAATAAAATTCAATACATGATTTAAATTATATTAAACTAATAATTTTGTAAGTGTAATTTTTTTAATTCAAAATATATTTTAATGTTTGAAGTACATAATAAAATATAAATTATATTAAACTAATTTTTAAAATAATTTAAATTAATATCATTTAAATTTAAACATAACTTAAAATAAATAAACAATGTTATTTTAATTAAAAAGGTAACTCAACAAATTTATAGATATATTTTTTCTATTAATTATTTTTATTATGCAAAATATTATAACTTATTTTAGTAATTTTAATTTATAAAGTTGTCTTTTTATTAAAAATTTAATTTAACAATATATAATATAAAATTATAATTTTGTAAGTGTAAATTTTTTAGTGCAAAAGTAAATTTTAGAGTTTAAAGTACATATCAAACTATAAATTATTCTAAAGTAATTAATAAATTAATTTAAATATATAAATTTGCCTATTAATCAGCAATTTAACTTAACAACGTGTAATATAAACTACTATCTTTGTAAATGTAGTTTTTTTAAAACTATTTATTACTTTTATTATAAATTGTTAAATTATAGTTTTAATAAAAAATTACACTTATATATAATTTATACTATACTATATATAATATGTATAGTATAAATAGTTTATTATTACTTATGCAAAACTAATTAATTTATTGTATTACTTATAGTAAATATTACAGTAGAATTAGTTTATTATTACATTAGAAATTTAATTTAACAATATATAATATAAATAAATAATTTTATAAATTGCAACGTAAATATTTATACTATAAATTAACTTAAATTATTGTTATTAAAATTAATTTTAATATTTTTCATAATTTTTGAATTAAAATTATTATTATTTTTAATATAATCTATATTTTATTATATTATGTTAAAAACAGCTATAACAATATTGTTGTGAATGATATGATGCTTGATAACAAACTATTAAATTTTTAAATATAAAAAATTTTGAAAATTTCATTGTAAAGTAAAATTATACCTAATGAACAAAAATAATTAAATAGTAAAAAAAATTATTAATTTCTTAAGTAACATTTTAATTGATATTAATTTAAATTATTTTATTAAATATTATATATACAATCTATATTTTAATTTATACTTCAAATACTAAAATGTACTTTGAATTAAAAAAAAAACTACATTTACAAATATAGTAGTTTATATTACAAGTTGTTAAGTTAAATTTCTGATGAATAGACAATATTAAAGTATTATTAGTTTATTATTATATTAGAAATTTAATTTAATAATATATAATATAAATAAATAATTTTATAAATATATTTTTTATTCAAATTACATTTTAATATTTGACGTATATAATGAAATATAGATTATGTTAAACTAATTAATAAAATAATTTAAATATGTAAATTTGTCTTTTATTGTAAATTTAATTTAATAACATATATTATAAACTAATAATTTTGTAAGTTTAATTTTTTTAATTCAAAATATATTTTAGTGTTTGAAGTACATAATAAAATATAGATTATATTAAAATAAAATAATAGTTTTAATTCAGAAATTATGAAAAATATTATAATTAATTTTAATAATAGTAATTTAAGCTAATTTATAGTATAAATATTTATGTTACCGTTTATAATTTAATATAACTATCAATACTAATAAATATTCTTTAAATACAACTAAAACATAATAAGTGTGATAAAATATAATTTTAATTAATAAGTTATACATTTTGAATTTTGATATATAGAATAATAAGTAAGTGGAGTCAATGCGAATGACTTTATACATTCTGAATTTTAATGTATAAAGTCATAAGTAGATGAAGTTACGTTTCAAAATTTAATACACTCAGTAATAAGTAGGTGTAGTCAATTATATATATATATATATATATATATATATATAATATAGATATAGATATAGATATAGATAAGATAAAAAATTTCAAAACAGTATGCTCACTATTAGAGAAATTTGACAAAGTGACATATTTCACAAGGTTTTTTGACTTTATTAGATTCAATGAAGGAGTGAAATTTTTGTAATTCACTAAATTTATCATAAGAGAGATGTTTTAACGTTAAGTGCCATATATTATTATTGCAACTATAAAAATTGTTGATACATCCTTAAAAAATTCTTGACAAATTTAAAGGAGTCATTGCATATAGGTATAAACACAACTACACCAATCATCCTCAAAGTATTGGACTATTGAATATGGTAATCAAAATAAGAAAATATGGATTTGTAAGTTAAAGATTTGGTTAACTTTGAAATAGATATCAAATTAAAACTGAAATTAGAAATGAATAGAATATTTGTCAAGTAGAAAGTAGAAGTGTTTTGAGGAAAAATTTGTTCTAGAAATTGTTACAAGAAATTTATTTTCTATCGGATAATTTTATATGAATTGGGGTTGATTTTTCTATAAATTAAAAAAATGACGTAGAAAGTTGCAACACATGATATGTGACTCATGTATCAATGATTTAGGAGTTAGTTTTTGTAAAATTAGAAAAATTATTATATCTAATGGATTTGAATCAAGATATTTTAAAGTGTTGTTAAAGAAGATTGAACTTGATTCACTGTATGAATTCATGATTGTTGAAGCAATGCTAACAATGCCTTTGTGTTGATGTAATATAAAATTCAAACTTGAATTCTCCCTAAACTCCCTTTGAAAAAATATGCTAACTTTGTTAACATTATCATTTTTATTTTCTATAATGCAATTATTCATAGAGAAAATTTTCTTGGTGTGTAGGGGATAACCATGTTTCCATTGAATGTCCACTCTTCCAACAGAAAATGCACACTTTTTCATTTTGTCTTATTTCACCTTATTCTTTACTTCTTTAATTTATATTTTGACTCTTAAACCCTCTTTCTTTAAAATGTCATATTTTATAACCTTTAGCTAAGGTTACTAAAGCTTGTGATTTTATAATTAGTTGTTCAAGTTGTCTTTCCTATTATATTAGCAATAATTTTTTTTTATAAATAATAAGTAATGAGTTTATTAGCATAATTTGAAATTTTATTACAAAATATTATTCAATAAGACCCTTTAAAAACTTTATTTCATAATCTTTTTTTTTTTATATAACTTTATAAGAAGAACTTGTATAACGACAAATATATTTATTAATTTATAATTAAATTTATAATTATTAAAATTTAAAATATTTAAAGTCACATATAAATTAAATTTAACTGATATATTTATTAATATATATAATTTATTTTTAAAAATAATTTTTTAATATTTTTTATCACATTAAAAATAATTATTTTATAACAAATTAACTAAATAAAGCACATCTACATTTACTAGTATTAAATTATAGTTCGATGATAATATCAATCTTTATAGTTTTTTAAACTTATTTTAAGAAGGTCTGAAATGGTAAATAATTTTTAATTTATTATCTTGATAAAATATTTTTAAATTAATATTAATTTGGTAAAAAAAAAAACCAGCTATTAATGTTCCTCTGCTTTATGCCCCGCAAAAAAAGGTTTGGGGTAGTGATACGAAGCAGGGCGCTGGGTGGCAGACACAGCGAAGGAAACTTGTTGGGTATATGCTTTACACCAAAGCAGTAGAGTAAGCCCATGCGCAGGGGGCACAGCACACCCTCCTTCTGCTCTTAGGATTGTTGAATTAAATATTTCTTTCACTTGAGTACCAAGTACTACCCTACTACACCAACACCACTCCCTCACTGCACCATCTTCTTCTCATTTTTGGATCGATTCATTTCCCAAGTTTATCATCATCGGGATTCGCGGTGATCCTTCCATCAATGTTTAAAACTAAAAACAGCAAGTGAAACTAATTGAACAAATCGCGATTAAGAATTTTACATTGTTTATTCCGATCGCACGAAGATGCAAGGGTTTACAGCAACCACAGACTTGGCTGAGCTTCAGTCTACCATGCGAACCTTTGAGCTCGCTTGCACTTCTATTCAGGTTTCATTCATTCTCTCTTCCTTTTTTACTCACTCTTTTTACTGATTATCTTTCCGTATATATCTTTTTAAAAAGTAAAGAAGAAAATAAAGTACAGGTATGCATCTCAAGCTCATTTTTCTGTAGATGTGAAATCAGATTGAGTGAGGATCGAAATGCAAATGCAAAGATTCCGACAACACGTGTTTCACATTTAACTGCTCAGTGTGGTTCCAATTATAGTCTCTTCTTTTTTGTATGAAACTAGCTTGGATATTTTGATGGTTAAAATAGAAGGTTAAAATAGCATAATCGTGTTCACTTTAAGCAAAAGTTATGATCATGTTGTATTGACTTATGGTAGTATATTTACATTTTTTTTTTCACTCTCCAGTAAGAAAACTATTGGAAACAGACAAACAGTGCAGGTGTCAAACTCAGGAACATTGCAAATATATTGCTTCTGAAATATTATTTAGTGGAAAATATTTGACAAGCAATGGATGTATTTAGCACTCACTGAGATTTTCAACATTCTTCTGCTCTCAAGCTGCACGATTAAGAAATTGTTTTAACTCCTCATTTCTGTTTATTTCTTTTTGGTTTATTCTGACCCATCTCTTTGCATGCTAACAATTTGCGTATTGCTCATTAATAAAATCGATGAAGACTAGCACATGTCTTTCACATGTGACACGTGAAATGTTGTGGGGAATCTCTTCCTCTCTCTGTTTCAATGTATCACTAAATTTTGCAAAATGAGTTGGGAAGAGCCATAATCTCACTACTGTTTCTTGAAGATGATATTTTCTAGAACACTTTATAGTTTATACTTCAAATTCATGTGGGTGTAGTGAAGGAATAGAGAATCTGCAAGCATTTCATTTAAAGTATGCACTCATAGGAATGCAAATACATACATATATATATATATATATATATATATATATATATATATATATTCATGTTCTTATTCTTGTTCATTTATTTTCAGATGCATATCAATCCAGTAGCTTCTGAGGCTGTTATATTGTCATTAGGCCAATCTTCTCAGCCATATAAGACGTGCCAATTCATTCTTGGTGAGTTTGCTGTATGGCACACAAACTATCTGCTGTTTGTATTATCCAAATGGTACTAGTTTGCCAAATAAAAAATTCAAATAATCACTGACAAGCAAGAGTGTGTTGTTAACTTGGATTATATGTGTTGATACTTGATAGGCATATTGTCAATGTTTTAGGTTACTTAAAGTGAAATCATGACAGTGCAGGATCTACTTCTTTTTTAAAACAGGAAAATTATACTTCAGATAATTTACTGAAGACTTCATTAGTTTCTTAGATATTTATATTTTATAATGAAATTTAGTTGTTCCTTGTGTCAGTGGAGTACATTGTAGAAGGAAGGGAAAGTTACCCAAAACTTTGTTTTGAAGATTTTTATGGAGGGGAAAAGAGGGGGAGATGTTGTCCTCTTCTTCCCCCTCAAGGCCCCACAATTCTTTCTCCTTTGAGTTTTGGGTAAGCAGGGGGAACGGTTTTACTTTAAATTAAATAAGGGGATGTAACTCTAGCTTCTTCTTTAACTTTAACTCCCAAATAAGTGGAAGAAATTCCCGTTACTTAAAGTATAAAACCAGGAAGAATCAATTTTCCCTTTTCTTCCCCCAACTTCCTATCTGCTGAAAAGCTTTCAAACATAGCGTAAAAGATTTTGCATGGCTATGGACAGAACTTTAGAGAATCTCTGATGTATAATGCCAACATAAGTCCTGTATAATGTTCAAACAGAAGTTCTATTAATTGTGACAGATGACATTTCTAGGTTTCTTTGCTGGCCAAAGTGCTGTTGTGTTGGTGCTTGTGTGTCTCACCTATCAATTTTTTTTTTCTGTAAAAATATGGGGCATCTCACTGATGATTTTGTTTTGGAACAGTTTTTGTCCAGTGTCCATCATATTCATTCACTACGCTTTATTTAATGGCTTTTTTTAAATTTCAGCATTCTAAACACTGATTTGTTTGGTGTTTTTGTATTCTGGTTTAGATTATGCTGATTTTGTACTCATATTTGTCTGTGTAGAAAATTCCCTGGTGGCAGCTGCAAGGTTTCAAGCGGCTGCTGCAATTCGAGAAGCAGCTATTAGAGAATGGGGTTTTCTTACCGCTGATGACAGAAGAGGATTGATTAGGTTTTTAATAGTCTTTGATTCCACAAGCATTTTTACTGTTTTGAATTCTTACATCACGAACATTTTTCTTCTCTACCTAATAATTGTCATTCCATTCATTACCCAAAAAAAGTATTGTACCATTGACAGCATTTCCTTTTTATTGGTAGGGATGGGGCACACGTCTGAGTTGATGTGGAATCCTCCCAATCCCACCCAAAGTTTAAAAATGGGTTAGGTTGGGTATCCATAAATTAAATTGGTTAGTAATAAACCAGTTTGGTTTGGGTTGTGTCAGTAAATAATTTTGAACTCTTCTACCCCAACATAACCCAAACCATAACCAAATTTTGATTGAGTTGAGTAATAATTTCTCCTAAAAAAGACCCAACCTCATTTAATTGGTTTGGAACAACATTTTCTCTGACATAGTGTTTGGTTGAAGGGGAGTGATGTTTATAATATTTCATGTTTAGTTCAAATTTTTAAAGGGAAGTGATGGGAGGGGGGCTAAAATTCCTCATTACTCAATTTTATGTCCCCTTCAAAATTAGGAAAATTTGGAGGGGAGAGAAACTTAGAAACTTATAATAGTAAATTTACTTATTTTTCCTCCCCTCTCTTTTGTGAATCAAACAAGGTATCTCTACCCTCCGTTAAAATTTCTCTTCTTCCGTCCTTTGAACGAAATAGTATGTAAAGCCAATTTGCAGTCACCATTTGTGTGCATCTGTTTTGGTGGTGGTGGGGGGGGGGGGAGGATTATGGTGTGTGAGGTTTCTTGCATGTATGGGCAAAATCTTGAGATAATGATTCAGAAGGGCTTATCAAGACTTATTGAACAAAAGAATGGTGAAGAAGTTGATTTAGGTTAGAAGAAATGAACTATTCTATTACCTTTTTTTTTTAATTTCAGTTGATGTTATGTATACCACTTTAACTTGAACTCTGGAATTAATAATAATAATGATACGTGGACTTTTTCTTGTATACTAAAAGAGGAAAACATTGTTGTGTCATTTGTTCTTAAAGTTTACTAATTGATCCTCTACATGTTGTGCTTGCAACCATGTACCAAATAGTGTATTTGTTCCTTAATCCTTGCCTTGAGCTGGGAGTCAAATATATATAATGTATCACTTGTTTGATGGTTAAAAGACGTTTCTCAATCAGACTCTATCATTCTACTATTTGATCTATTACTTATATGCTACTTGCAGTTTTTGTTTATGCTATGCCATGCAACATGCTAGTTCTCCTGATGGCTATGTCCAAGCAAAGGTTTCTTCTGTGGCTACTCAGTTGATGAAGAGGGGTTGGTAAGTAACCTGTATATCTGACCTTGTGGCCACTCAGTTCTTTTTGTCACAAACTTTTAGCATGTCTGCATTTTTTTTGTGAAGATAATGGAGGAATGCGCCAGGTTCTTGTTGAATTGAATAATTAGCTCTGGGAGGGAGAGAGGGGGAGGGGGATGCTATATACTGTCTGTCTTAGACCTTGAGTCACCAGCGTGTGGTATGGGAGTGAGTGCAGATGCTGATGAGATTTTGTCAAATTGTGAAAGTCTTCTAGGGAAAATGCAACTTTAGTGCATCCATATAAATTATTTGAAAACTATAAAAATTCAAAAACTGGTGTTAAAATTCTTATTCACTCTCAATAAATATCAATGACTTGTAAGAAATTATATTACTGTATCAATAAAGTAATGTGATTCTATAAATTATGTATCTATGGAATAAAATTCAAAACTCTTTTCAATAAGTAAACCCAAACCATAATAATGTGGCTGCAGTAGGCTGAGGACATTCAAATTTCAAAAGCTCCAAGTGACTTCGAATTAGAATGGTCAGATCATTTCATTCATAAAAAGATGATATTTTTATACTGAATGTCATAAATTTTTTTTAACCTATTTTGAAATATAATATGAAATTGTTGAAATCATATTCTCTGGATATTACACATAACAATGACTTGAATGGGAATACTGTCCAAAAATTTAAGATTATTGAGGTTTCAATGGTGCACTCTTCTCATTTTTATTCATTTCAATGAAGGATGATTTGTGAGTTGTGACCTTGTGGTTGAGTTCTGTGGAAAATATGCGTTTTATAAAAATATTTGTTATTGAATTTGTGCAAACTAAACTCGTATTGAGTTATACTGGTTTAAATTCCGGTTGTATTCCCTAGCAAAAGATGGGTGGTGAGCTCAAGTTAATGGTGAAACAGAGAAAATTTCAGATGGATACAAGGTCTCACCTCTTCTTGACTCCAGTCAAATTTCTTCAATTTTTTAGAGGGGGAAGATAAAGATTTTACTGTAGGTATATATTTTGCTTAACATGATATGGCTGAATTGGGTGAATTTTGACAATATGAGAATCCCAACCTGGTTTTATAAAGAAAAGTACTTAACTTTCTCCTCATTAGTAACCTGTAGTGTCCTTCACTTGCTTATCAACAAACCATGGTTCCCTTGAAATATGTGTATGACTGTTGGAGAGAGATCCATTTATACATAAGCATAAGTTCCTTTACCAAAAATAGCACCTATAATTCAACATATTGATGCTGCCTAAAATGAAATGCAATAGGTGCAGAACATGAACTTCTAGGACTTATGTCCCCTTTAGATATTGACTTTACTATAATAACTATGAACAAGCTTTGAATTAGTTTTACATGGATGATAAATGATTTAGAGATATGTCCTGTGTTGGACTTGTTCTATTTTTAAATGCATGGTAGTAACTTTTTTCTATTTTTGGAATATATTATCGTGTTGTTTATTTTCCCAAAAAAGAAAAGTTAATATATTGTTGCAGATCCGTAATGGCTAAGGTTTGGCAACTATTTTCTAATTGTAGGCTTGAGTTTGCAGCTGCAGAGAAGGAGACACTCTTTTATCAGGTGCCAGAATATTTTATTTCTAGTTATAGTTTCCTTTCCTTCAGCTCTGGTCTCAGTATTATTCTTTTTTGCATGTCTGCTTCTTCCTTCTACTCATATTTATGGACTCAAAATGAAGAATTTTATCATAACATTAATTATATGTGTGAAATTCTTTGGTGGGCTGTTCAAATCCCTCAGATTTGATTATACTCTGATGACTGAACAACTGGAGTAAATTTGAGTGGATAGGTTGGTTTTTTCTTGGAACAGAAACTATATGCCAGTTTGGTATGGGATTCGAACATTTGAAATCTATTACTTGTGCGGTACAAAATCATTTTGACATTTTGTAATTAAATAGTGAGGACATTGGGACACAGTCTTATCTTCTTCTTCTTCTACTTTACTAGAAAAAGAATATTGTATCTGTTACCTTACCTGAACCCCATCCCTTCTCATCTTCCAAAGTCTTCCCCAAATTTTGAAGTGAGTGTTACAGTTTATGAGAACCTAATGCTCTTCCTCTTTGTTTTTTCTTCTCTATGCGTTTTTCTTAATTGTAACACAATTCTGTTAGGATATCCATTCAGGACTATTAATTTGCTCTCAAACAGTCACCTTTTGTAATTTGTACATGACTGACAGTTTCACATACTGCAGGTGAACCAGGCTATTGTGGGCATTCATGGAGTAGATGTGCAGTTTGCTGGAATCAAATTCCTTGAATCATTGGTGTGCGATTATTTTATTGTTAAGAAATTATAGCCATTTCCTCTTATTGCTTCAGCTGGTAAATTTATCTGTTTTTTAGCATTTGATTTATTTATTATATAGGTATCAGAATTTTCTCCATCTACTTCAAGTGCTATGGGCCTTCCAAGGGAATTTCATGAGCAGTGTAGAAGGTCACTTGAGCGAGACTACCTGAAGGTCTTTCTAGTTTTGAATTTTTATTGTGTTAATAGTTTTCTGTTCCTGAGTTAATTGAAGATTGGCTTAAATATGTTTTTACTCTCTGCATTTTCATGAGTTTTTTTCTTCTTTTTATGTTTTTTTTCTTTTGATTCTAGTTCCTCTAAATTTTTTTCTCTTGTTTTGGTACCTATATTTTTGCAACTTAGATGTTTTGGTCTCTCTCATTGACATGATTATACAAATAATTGACACATGATAGTCTTTTTATTAGCCACATCATCAGGTTATAGTCACTAAGGACTGAAAGTACTGGTTCCAAAATAATTGAGGACTAAAATCATAAAAAAAAAAAGTTAGGAGGGACTAAAATAAAAAACTGGTGAAATGTAGGAGCCAAAAACATATTTAAGTCATTGAAAATTTGTTTTATTATAACTGGCAATTCTTTATACTTGGAGAATTATTTACTGAGTTAATGTTAAATTTTTCCTTTTTCTACGTTACCTATATTATAGACATTCTACTGTTGGACACAAGAAGCTGCTTTAAGTGTCACAAACAGGATTATTGAATCTGACTCTGCCATACCTGAGGTTAAAGTTTGCACTGCTGCAATGGATCTCATGCTTCAAATCCTGAATTGGGATTTTCGTTGCAATACCAGTGAGACAAAAATAAATGTAAATGTCTTCTGTGCTGGAGTTAGACAAGATGTGGATTCTCCCAAAAGGTCTGAATGTCATCTAGTGCAGGTAATCAGTTGGTTTGCTTATTAACAGTTTACATGCATTTGTTAGAACGAAAGACAACACACTGGTTACTATCTGCAGTAAATATGAAACACCATGATTGAAATCATAACTAGAAATGTGGACTATAAATCTCATACTGATTGACCTTTATTCTGTCTTTTTGACTTACATGCAGCCTGGTTCAGATTGGCATGATGTCTTGATCTTAAGTGGTCATGTTGGATGGCTTTTGAGGTTATATGCATCATTGAGGCTGAAATTTACATGTGAAGGCTACTGGCTTGACTGCCCTATTGCACTCTCTGCTCGAAAACTAATTGTACAATTTTGTTCGTTAACAGGAACTGTATTTCCTTCTGGTACAAGTGTTTCCATGTCTTCCTTTATACTAATTGTATGTGAATTTCTTAGTATTGTGGTCTTAAGTTGATAAATATTTACCTGCCTTTGAATGAATTTGACAAAGATGTCTTGTAGTTTCACTGATTGTAAGATCATCCTCAGTGAAGTGTTTAATTAAACTTATTGGCCCTTGCAAAAACTTTATCTTTTCTAAGACTTATAACTTCTGAAAAGTGTGGGATGAGACTGTAGGGATAGGAATTCAGTTTATAGAAGTCGATATTGCTTCAAAGATATAAAAACATTTATTACCACATTTTCAGTTCTTACATCAATATAAAAAAATTTCAAACTGTTACTCATGCTATCAGATTTTGCTAGATAATTAGTTGTTGTTAAAAGGATCATGATCGGTCTTAGGGTTTCACTTCTCAGTATCACCATTGCAACCCCCCCTCCAAACCAAATAATAAAAGAAAAAAAGTCAACTTATGGTGATCCTTGATTCAAATGTTTTGACCTTGTGCTGTGATCTAGATGATGGAAAAATGCATGAACGACATCTTCTGCAGCTACTATCTGGGATAATAGAGTGGGTAGATCCTCCTGATGCTGTTTCAAAGGCTATTGAATGTGGGAAAAGTGATAGGTTTGGAGGATATTCATCTCTATAATGATGTTATGTACCCACCTACCTGTGCACACACATCCCTGCACAGATTTTTATATATATTTGACCCTCAAATTGATGCTGGTTTCATTCAGTGAGATGCTTGATGGTTGTCGTGCATTATTGGCCATTGCAAATGTAACAACCCCCTATATGTTTGACGGACTGCTAAAATCTTTGAGGTCATTGCAATTGTAATTTAATTTCTATTGTAGGTGTTTCTCAGTGTTAACCATAATGATAGTTGAAATAAATTGATGTGAGTAAACTTTTTGTTTTGATACTTCAGGCACATCAGTACGCTGACTTTTTTGTCAATGTTGATGTCTGAAGTAATTAAAGTCCTCATGATTAGTAACACAGAAGAAGAGACTTGGAGCTGGGAAGCACGTGATGTCTTATTGGATACTTGGACTGCAATTCTAATGGTATTCATTTAAATAGAATTATTTGACATAATCTTGTTTCCTCTAACTCTAATAGCTTTTCTCCTATCTGAAAAAACAATTTGCCTGTTACATAATTTTAATGTTATTGTCCTATCTGTTATGGTGTAGGTGTATAGCTTTTTTATTTATTTAAACTTATGGTAGTCTTTCTTCCTAACTATTGATATTATTTTGTGAACC
Organism: Abrus precatorius; assembly: GCF_003935025.1. Taxonomy (NCBI): domain Eukaryota; kingdom Viridiplantae; phylum Streptophyta; class Magnoliopsida; order Fabales; family Fabaceae; genus Abrus; species Abrus precatorius. The sequence goes on along the minus strand of NW_020874373.1, from coordinate 6,895,807 downwards.
TAAATCGACTATTCTACAGTGTAAAATCAAAATTCTGAAACTTGTTGAGTTCCAGTCATTAAACTGAACTATATATATTACTTTTCTCCAGCCAATAAATACTATCAATGTGAATGCTTTGCTTCCACCTGAAGGGATAAAAGCAGCTGCCAATCTCTTTGGTTTCATTGTAGAATGCGAGCTACGAAGTAAAACCCATTAGCAACTTTCTATTATGCTGTCTTTTTCCTTTAAATTTTCTTTTTCTCACATATTATTTCATGATAATGTGAATTTTCTTTTTATTTAGTGGCCTCTGCATCAGCATTTAATGATGAGGGTGATTCAGACTATCTTCATGCTTCTGTATCTGGTATGAAACAAAGTTTTAAAAACTTGCACATGCTAACATTCTGTTGTGATTTATGTTATTGTTGATATTCCTTTGCTGTTGTTCTAATAACGAAAAAAAATAAAGATTACGTAACAAAGAAGATATGGGCAGCAAATGGAATCCTACTTTATTACGTGATTAGTCTGGGCTTGTTTGGGAATTCAATTTAGTGCTGAAAATGATTAGTTTTTGCCTTGAAAATGATTTATTTGTTTCTTCATTTAATGCCATTGAAATTTAAAGTCAAAATGAACTGAAATTGCACAAGCAACCGGTGCCTGCAGTTGCAACTACTTCCTTATATATATTATATATTGTTAAGTTACACCAGTTTTCCACAGTACGATATCATTTATTTTACTAAATTCCAATGGTTTTCTTTTAAACACATCCAGTTATTGTTTGAAAATCTCTTCAAACATTATCAACAGTATCATAAATTTTCGTCTCTGACACTTCAAATATACATCATACCTGGCTGATGAATATCCTCTTTTTTCTTTTAATGATATTGTCTTTGCAGCCATGGATGAAAGGTTAAGCTCCTATGCTCTTATTGCGAGAGCTTCTATTGATGTTACAATTCCTTTGCTCATGAGAGTGTTTTCAGAGCGGGTTGCACGCCTTAATCAGGTTGGTTTTGTTATTTGAGGAATGTTATCTATACACTTTTTAATACATTCTTTTCAACATGCTTTACGATTTGATAAAATTAATTGGAACTTATACAATGATGTGGGTTTGACTCTATATTTTGTAATGATGAGTAACTTCTTTGGATGGAGAGTCCAGATTTGTCATATACAAACTTGCTTTTCTGCTGCCTCATCTGTTCTTAATGATTAGTAGTTGTTCAGACCACAAAAATTTAGATTAGTAATGCAATTGTTCAAACTGCAAAAACTGATATTTGTAATTGTTCAGATTGAAAAAATTGAGATGTTTAGTTAGGGGGTTGGGAGAGGCAAGATACCGAGGGAGTTTTTTTAAAGGATGTAAATTTATAACAGTTTACCTTAGGTAGATAAAACAAAAAGTGCTTATAGATTTGTTAAATAAAAACACAAAATGTAAGCAATGTAAGAAGTTGAGGATATGTGTGACAATCTAAATAAGGAAGGCTGCTAGACTGCATTCCATAAAAGGAATCGCCGGAAAGTAATTAAGCAAGTTGCTCTCAACCCTGAAGTATTAGTGCATTTCATTTTTTTTTTTTCAAGCCCAATGTCATAGTGAGAAACTTGGAACTGGTCTTCAGATCTTTACTTTTGCTACGTCCCCTACTCCTTTGCACAGTACATTAAAACAGCTTAACATCTCTAGTCAACCCACAGCATCTAAGTCTTATAAGGATATGGTCTTGGGCTCTAGTAACTAAACTATAATTAGGGAGAAGTTAACATACAATAACCACTTTCCTTGCCCTTAAATTGTTGTTAGAATGTTAGATTCTCTCTCCATTCGGCTGTCCATGGATGATAAGTCAATCTTTCTGGGAAGCCCAGCCTGCCAAATGTTCTCACAAGGAACAGGAGCAGCTCTTGGTTTACACCCATCAAGATACAATGCAACTTCAAACATTTGTGAATCAGCATACTTTCATCTATACCATTACCCATACATGATACAATCATACAAAGCTAGAGGTGTACAAAATCTAAGGAGAGAAATGATAACAACATACTCTCTAACACACTTTTAATTATTAGTTAAAATTTATAAAAATATAAAATTTATGTGGGTTTCACTCTTTTTCATTTCAAATTTATTGATTATCATAAATTTTAATCAATAATTAAGAGTGTATTAAAAAATGTGTTTCTAACACTTTGAATAATGCTTGGTACATATCTTGCGGGTGTTTATCACCTTACACCAAGCATAGGTGACAAAATCAGAGTGTAGGTATATAAAAAGACACTATGGTGCTGTAATCAAATGGTGGAATGGAAACTGGTTAGAATGACTAGAGGTTTTGATGAATTTGAAGTTTCGATATGATGGTTAGTTTATTTTGGTTATTGATTAAAAAAGCAAAATCCTTTTTACATTTATCAAACTAAACCACTTGTATGTCTAAATATATAACAACAATCAAGCCTTATCTTACTAGGTATAGTCGGCTATATATATTACAGGATGCTATTGAACTCGATCTAAAATCAAATTTTCAAAAATTTAGTTAATCAAAATATTTCTTTTAATAACTTCATCTAAGATTCTCTCAACCCTTCTCAATTTAGAGTCATGCAATCTACTCTTCTTATTGACACTTTTAAAAGTCTTCTTTGCACATGATTGAACCATTTGTCATTTTTTCCACGATAGGTATTATTCTAATATATTCTTGTATATTATCATTTTGTATTTTGTCCTTTTTTGTGTGTCCACTCATTCACTTTAGCATTTTCATTTCTATCACTTGCACTTTTTTTTTGTGTTGTTCCTTTAAAGAACAACATTCACTATTATATAAGATAGTTTGTTGTATTGTGGTAAATTTTTCCTTTCAACTTCATAGATACTTTACTGTTACAAACAACTTTTGATATATTTTTCTACTTTAACCACTCAACTTATATTTTGTGAGAAACATTTTCACTAATTTTTTCATCATTTTATATAATTAATCTCAAGTACTTGAAACTGAAAACTTATGGTATAATATCATTTTCAATTTTAACTTTTAACGCACAATCCTTATCTTGTTCTTTTGCTAAAGATACAATGCATATATTCTGTAATTTTAAAGTTTTCCTCCATAACTTAAGTAGCATAATAAATCAGTTTCTCCTTTGACTAAAAGCTGCATGCTGCATAATTCTTAGTGATGGGGCAGAAATGTTGTCTCCTAAAAATACAAATTGAAATATGCAAAAACTAAAGTTCTATAAGAAAATATCATGATACTGACATAATAACAGTAACTCATACCACTCAGATTTTTACTTCTCTCTCTGTGTATTTATATATCTGTTACATCTTTTTTTGTTTGTGTTCCATCTATAATAAAATATTATGTGCTAATTTATTTGATTTTTTTCCATAACTCAGCTCATTCACTTCATTTGTAGGGCAGGGGCATTATGGACTTGACTGAAACGTTGGAAGAACTTTATTCAATGTTGTTGATTATTGGTCATGTAATTGCAGATGAAGGGGAGGGTGAAATACCACTGGTATGTGAATTGTATTTTCCTATTTTGTATATTTAACTTAGAACTATTTTTTGGTGCTTCAGATTTTTTGTGGGATAAAAGAAATCATATTAAAGAGAAAAGACTCAATTTGAAAAAAAAAAAAGGCTTGGGTGGGGGTGAGTGGGGAGAGGAAAATATTTAATACTATAAACAATTTGCCAATATGACATGTAGAAAAAGCAATTCTTTGAATTTCCTTATAATTCTATCTTTAATCTTTATTATTCTGTGACTGTTGACAGTAATGTGTAATGTTGATTGAAGGTTGTCATGTGATGTTTATTAGGTTCCTAATGCCATACAAACCCAATTTGTTGTTAATGCTGTTGAAGCAGATAAACATCCTGTTATTTTACTTTCCAGGTAAATTACTTTCTTTTGCTTTTCTGATTTGGAATTTGATGTTTGAGTTCTTGCAAAGAATCTTTGTAAATTATGTGTGTAGTGTGTACCTCATCCAGATATTTAGACTTGTTTTCGCTTAGGCTCTGTTAAAAATTTCTCTTACAAAATATTTAAAAAATGATTTTCATAAATTAATTTATTGAATTATCAATGTCATGTTTATCTTCTGTACTAAATTTGAGGAAATTTGTAGTATATTAATAATATGTAATCAAACAATTGATATTTTTCTTTTTTGGAAAAGTATATTGTAATTTAATTTTAAAAAAATATCTGTATTGTAATTTAATTTTAAAAAAATATCTGTCAATGGTGTACAAAGCAGTTTCATATTAATATGAAATTTGATTTGATGGGCATGACTATGCATGTTTGAGACTTATTATTTAAAGGTGGGTTTTGTGAGAAATACATCCTATAGAAGGCAAACTTTGTAAGGTGTTTGTTACGTTACTTGTAAACTTGATAGAGTATTCTATATCCTCTTTAAATTAACGGTTGTGATTCCTCTAATATCTTAAAAATTAGAGAATATTAACATCTTTTTTAACTAAATCACTAATTCCACTATTCATTAACATAAAATTAACTATAATGATTGTTTTACGTATAAGAAAGAATACCAAACTCTCTTAATTATAGGGGTACAGGAGATTTTATCTTGTAAGAATTGTTTTAATTTACACCTGTGTCTATGCGGTCTGTCCAATTGTGAGCACATGCATTTGTCTCTTACTCTGTTAGCCTTTTAACTTTTTCAGATTTAAACAGCTGTTCTTAGGTATGGGTTCTTTCTTGGATATTGATGAGTTGAATGTTGAAATCAAGATAACACTTAGATGCAATTCCTTGTGTCAAGGATTTTATTGTTTCTTGATTAATGCAGCTCAATCATAAAATTTGCTGAGCAGTGCCTTAATCCAGAAATGAGAGCGTCAGTTTTTAGTCCCCGACTGACGGAGGTAATGCTTTTATTTCATTTTCATCTTGCGTAATGTTAATCTAGCTCTTCTCAAATATAATTTTCTCTTTTTAAAAATAAAAAATAATAAAAACTTGTTTGTCAATCTAAGTTTTTAAAAACTATTATTAAAAATAATTTTTTCATTTTCAGTTTTTAAAACTAAAAAATAAAAATAGCCTCTAAATTTTTTTGATTTAATTTTTTTTTCTAATCTTAAAAACAGTTTTGAAAACTATATTAATAAATGAGTTTTATTTTTATTTTCTTCTATCAGACAACTCCTAACTATATTTTAACAAACCATGCTCCGATGAAACAGGCTATTTAAGTAGCCTTGGTCTATTTAAATACTAAATCTGTTGCTCTACATGTAACTTTAGGTCTATTATACTCATGACCAAAAAAAAGGTCTATATTCTCTTTTTTTTCGTTACACACTTGAGTGTTTTTTGGCTGTGTGCTAGAGTTTTTTGGTCCATATGTACTTGAGTTCAAAGATAACAATAAGAAATAGTTGAATAATCATCATAGCCGATAGTTAGGCCCAGACCAAAAAATGAAGTCATTTTAGTAGGCCCAAAAATGAACAAAAAAAGCAGGCCCTGAAATGATTTGGTTGGAAAATATTTGGGGTGAAATGAACATTTCAATCCAAAGTAAGAAGAGCAGTGGGCAATATACGAAGGTGAATACGGTTGAGCAGAGGTTGAAACTTGGGAGAGTGGTGTTTGATTCAAATTCCTACAATATTCATTTTAAATGTCTTTGTTATAGGCATCAAATTTGGATATGTTGCTTTTGTTGTCCTCTAGCTTTATTGTAGTTCAATGTATCCTTTAAACGGTTATTCTAAAAGGTTTTGTATTTTTTCAAGAACATTATTATACTGATGATCTACATCACCATTTTCTTTTGTAGTACTTTTAGGGAAACAAATTACATATATTTCAAAAAATAAAAAAAAATGAAATTACTCTTGGTCATTCTTGATTATTTGTGATAATATAAGCCATTTTTACTGATTCAGTGTTTTAAATTATGGTCTTATTTGGAGATTAAGTGTGAAATTAGTTCATTTGAATCTAATCATTTTGGTTGAGTATGATACTGCATTTTGCAATTTCTATGGTTCTTTTCTGACAAGATACTGCTTCCCTCACCCATTAAAATTTATGTTCTATCCAGTCAATTATATGGTTCCTTGCAAGGTGGTCTCGTACATATCTAATGTCTTCAGATCGGATTGGGGAGAAAATCGTTGATTCAGGTCATCATCATGAGCATAGTTCGAAAAAGGCTTTGCTTAATTTCTTTGGAGAGCATAACCAAGGGAAACTTGTTCTTGATATTATTGTTCGTATATCCTTGATCACACTTACATCATATCCAGGGGAAAAGGATCTGCAGGTTTGAGTTTAAAACTTCTATCAGTTTAACAATTTTGGATATTCTCTTTTGCACATGGTTGTCACTTGTCTCCCTTTTTTTCATCCATATACTTTAGTAATACGTGCAAAATCGGATGTTCACCATTACAGATTTTAGATGCATATTTTGTTATAGATGTCAAACGTAATATATTTTATAATATTATGTAAATATATAATATAGGTGGTAGAGACTACTGATGATCAATCTGATTCTACACAAAAGACATTGTTATAAATATGGGATTTTAGGTATAGAGGGAGAGAATAGGGAGAAAAGAGACATTGAATAATATTCACTTGTGCATTGTATTGTTTTACAACATGATGATGTTCATAAAACCTAAAACAATAATCCTTGTTGTTACTAATCATAATCCTAAGTCCTAACTATATAAGGAAATGAATCATGAGATATTAGGAAATATGGAATCTAGTCCTAAGAGATCATCTCAAAGATCCCCTAAATATTTTAGGATACAATCTAAATGTTATTAAATACTCTAAATAATTCAAAGATACTTTAAGATGTGATCAAGATATTGTTGGATATTTTCATGTATTCTTACAAACATGATCTATTTGTGGACTATCAAATTTGAACATCCACACGAGATTATCAGTCCATGATCCAAAATGCAAATACAGGCTTGTTTTTCTATTTATAATAGGTCAAGTGATTTGTTTTACTATTACAATTTATAGAATGTTGAATGATTTTGAGGCTGTTAGCTAAAATAGATTATATTGAGGTTAACTGTGGTAGAACTTTTAGGAAGAATTCTAAAACAGGAAGGAGTGCTGAGTACCACCACAATGATATTTCTAGGTTTGGAACAATTACCATACAATTGGTTAATGTGTTTGCCATAGATATTGTTTTACCAAAATGAGAAAGTTATTTATAAATTGATTAAACTAACCATATGTTTAGTTAATTGGTCCCAATTTGGAAATGTTTTTCTGGGAACTCGTGAAATATTTGTGAAGAGGCAAAATGCAATTGTGCTGAAATATAAAGGTGGGTGGGGTACATGTAATTTCCTCATTTCTTTGTGTGGCACTGAATATTTTCAGCTCTTTTTATAAAAAAATATATGAATAATATAAGGTGTTAAGGCTTCCTTTGGCTCTTGGACTTAGAAATCTACCTTTCAGAAATGGAATTTGGCTTTCCAATTCTAAATTTCAAGTTTGGTATGGTCTAGTCCTTTTATAAAATTTCTTAGGAATTGAAATAAAAACTAAATAAATATTTTCCTTCTCAATTTTCACGTAGACGGAGCAAATTCCAGTTCCAGAACAAAGAATTAAGCAGATGGTCTTTAGATCACACTCCATGGATTGTAAATCATAAAACCCATTTGTAACCAGTAACCACCCAACCTACCTAGTGCAGTACACTTGCAACTGTTAGTCTCTACCTCCACTGGCAATGCTACCACTCTCACCAGAAGAAAATACTTTGATTGATACATATAGGTGTGGTAGTTTAAAATTTGGTGATATATATCTGTTAAAATAAATCTAATTCATATATGTTTCCTAATTCTTTATGTAATACATACATACAGACAAAACTAAAGATTGTGAACAAACTACAATTTGATTTTATTTATTTATTTGACAAAATTAGGTTTGAATATGAAATTTCAAATCAAAATTATTATGAGCTTAAATGAGAACATATGAAACTTAGAGGGAATGAAAGTAATTATTCCAAATGATGTTTTATATTATCTTCCAAAAGGAAATACTTTGCTTGCAGTTCTGTTAACTACTGTCCACTGCTAACTTTGCTAAATAACAGGTTGAACTGTATTAGCACACTAGACAATTATGTTTGATTGATTTATTATGCATAATTTCTTTTCCATTTTTTTTCCTCTAAAAATTATTTTTTCAATCTATAAGCTCCACAAGTTTTTCCGTAGAAGGTACTGGAATAAGTGATAAACCGCCTTGCACTTTGGTTGTTCTTAATGCAAAGTATTTTTACCCAGGGCCTCACTTGTTACCAATTACTTCATTCACTGGTTCAGCAAAAGCATATATGTGTTCACCTTGTTACTCTGGTGAGTCAACACTTATATATATGTTCCTCTAGATTGACCAAACACATCAAAGTCTTATCTTGATGCAAACATAGGAGTTTGTGTGTGTGTGTGTGTGTGTCACTGTGTCTATATATATATATATTTGCTGTATGCAAGTGAGAGGACATACAAGGGACCCAAATTCCATCTATCATTAAAATAATGGTTATGTTCCAATACTGGTCAGTACATTACATGCAGTAAATATTATCTGAGCATTATTTTCTTGAACTTCTAATATCACATGCAGAATTCATGGCACAAACTGGCTACTGCATTTTCCACTGAAAAGACTTTGCTCTTGTTGGATACTTCTCATCAGGTAAGAACTTTATCAACTTCTACCCACCGACTACATCGTTGCTATGGGTTGTTCTTTAATTCCATCAGTTTCTTGCTTCAGCGATCTCTTGCACAAACGCTTGTTCGTTCAGCTTCAGGCATAAGAAATTCAGAGGCATCTAGCCAGTGAGTATTTACTTTAACTTTCTTTCCTCTATAGTTTCAAAAGCCTAAGACACTGAATTTTGTCTATTTTTATGTCAAGGTATGTAAGAAATCTCATGGGTCATATTGCAACATACATAGTGGACATGTCCAGCAAGAGTAATTTTAAAAGTATTGCCCAACAACCAGATATCATCCTTTCGGTGAGGGCACAAACAATTATTTCATTCCAATGTTTGATAAAAATACATCCTCAATATCATCATTATCATTCTGTAGGTCAGCTGCATGTTAGAACGGCTGCGTGGAGCTGCAAGTGCTTCTGAACCTCGAACACAAAAATCTATGTATGAGCTAGGATTCTCTGTAATGAATCCCGTACTAGTTCTTCTTGAAGTGTATAAACATGAGGTAGCATTCACATCTATTGGTATTTTGACATAATTTAATATCCTTAATGCTCTTGAAACAAGCATGATTTCTATGGTTATCTTGTAATTTTGGCAAACATTTTATATTATTTATATTGTCCATTTTCTACGTTAATTTTATTTCATGTTCATTTTCAGTTTGACAAATGTGTCTAAACTTTCAAGTTTCTGACATCTTGTTATTCTGTATTTATACGCAATTGTTGCTTAGTCTGCAGTTGTCTACCTGCTACTTAAATTTGTAGTCGATTGGGTTGATGGACAAATTACTTACTTGGAGGCCCAAGAAACTGCCGCTGTTGTTAATTTCTGCATGCGTTTGCTTCAGCTGTATTCATCTCACAATATTGGCAAGGTAAATTTCTCTGACCAATGATGTTGTTTTTAAATGGAAAATACTTTGGGTGAGAAGGATCATTTTGACTAGTTTCACTTTCTTTCTGGTACTTCTGAGATTGGAGAAGCTTCTTTGTGGCTTACAATTTCTAAATTGTTCGGGTGCATTCAGTTGTTACCTGATAATTTGAATTAAGTAAAGAAGTACGGTATGAATGGTTTTTCAATCTTTCTTTTAAATAGTTTTTCTGTTCTTTTTCGCTAGGGATTTTTATTTTCTTGGGGAAGCATGCACTTCTAATCTGTATCCTCAAACTCCTTCTTCAATATGATTTTTTCAAAATTAAAATAAAATAAAAATTAATTATACTATTGAAGCTTCAATCTGGTTGAAACTGTATATGAATCTTAAGATCATATAGTTGGAAGGACAATCATTGCAATCCTATACATGCAGTTTTAGAATTCAATGAATACTTACTTACCGGTTAGAATGAGGCATAAGAGATACAAAAAGCAATATTTATTTACATTTGATCCCTTTTGATCTGCCTGTCTCTTTGATCCCAACAACAACAAATCCTTATCCCACTAGGTGATCCCAACACCAACAATATAATTGTTTTAATTATATATTATGTAAAGTCTATATACTCTTGCTTTCTATGAACAAATCCTACAGAAATTTTTTATTCACTTTTTCTTTTTCATTATTTAAAAATTTTCTCCCTGAAGTTCCATTTGATCCTTTTTTCAGATATCGCTAAGTCTTTCAAGCAGCTTACTTAGTGAGGCAAAAACAGATAAGTATAGAGATTTACGAGCTCTTCTTCAACTTCTTTCAAGTCTTTGCTCCAAAGACATGGTAAAGATTTTTTCTTTCAGAAATTATTTAGAGAAGCAGTTGTAAAGAGATCTACCTGTCTCTCATACCTAAAATTGGTCCAACTTAACTGAAAAATACTTTATGTCGCAGATTGATTTCTCATCAGATTCAATTGAAGCCCAAGGCACTAACATATCTCAGGTCATATCATTATTACATTTACCTGTTTCATGCAAAGTTAGATAGTTGATCTCTAATGCATAGGCCTTGCAGGTGGTTTACTTTGGTCTTCACATAGTCGCCCCACTAATTTCTATGGACCTCCTGAAATATCCCAAACTTTGTCATGATGTAAGATATTCCTGTGCCCTGTAGAAATAGCAACAGACTGATCCTTATCCAGAAGCTGATGTGTAGAACTTGTTTGCAGTATTTTTCTCTCCTGTCACATATGTTGGAGGTTTACCCTGAAACATTTGCGCAACTAAATAGTGAAGCCTTTGCTCATGTACTTGGAACCCTAGATTTTGGTCTCCACCATCAGGTAATATTTGTGCACACGGTTTTTCTTCTTCAAATAATATTTGATGGAACTGTGAGAAACTACAAAGGATTAGACACAAACTTCTAAGCTTAGAAAATTTTTCATTTGTTTAGCATTTCCAATATCCTCAAAAGTTTCTTCTTTTGAAAAAAGAGGAAGTTTCTCCACTGCGTACTACATTTCCCAAATCAAAATATTTTTTTCCAAATTTGTAACTTGTGATTGTGCTTACCATGGGTGGCTGAGAACTCTATCCTTTGCTTTGCAGGATGCTGATGTGGTTAGCAAGTGTCTGAGAGCTCTGCAAGCTCTTGCTTCTTACCACTACAAGGAGACTGGTAATGGTAATATAGGCTTGGGTGCAAATGCTGTGGGTCATAAGGGTTCAAATGGGAATTTTCAGGAAGGTCTTTTGAGTCGTTTCCTCCGTTCATTGCTGCAGTTACTCCTGTTTGAGGATTACAGGTGAGAATATAAAGGAAATTTTTTTCCCCCTTTTCTTCCCTATATTTACCAAACCCCACTATGGTATGGGCCTGAGAGGAGGGTTGTTTATCCATGCAAGTTTTAGGATTATCAATATGAATAATTTAGGCACAGTGAAACGAAGGTATCTATAGTATTAGTCACCAAGTTAGCTGGTCGTTGTTATCGCTCTTCTGGTGGGAGATTGATTGCATTTGACATTGGGAAAAGTTTCAAACGCTGCAGCATCTTAGAGCATACCCGCATACTTTTTTTAATCAGTATTTCATATGTATTTAATATATGTTGGATGATTTTGACTTGCAAACACAGTTCACTTACCTTGTTTCTGAATTCCTACTTTTATGGTAGTGAATGCAATATATTGTGTCTTAACTAATACTGTTGCAAAACCACATTGTAATTGCCTAACAGCATTTCTGTTGTTATTTCAGTTCTGATCTAATCAGTGTTGCAGCAGATGCTCTCCTTCCATTAATCCTTTGCGAGCAAGGCCTGTATCAGGTATGTCTCTCTAGCTAGCATTTGGTCAAAAATTCAATGCAAGTCTTTTCAGTTAAAAGCATGCTTTCTTAAAAGTTTGCTAACATGTTTGAGCTGTTATAAAAAATGAGTTATAGATGAATATATCATTGTCTTTTCTTTTCAATGATGAATATGCAAGACACTTTTCGTATCAAGAATATGTTTTCTTGATTTTTGCTCAGTTTCTATCTAAATCCCTTTCAAGTCACGGTAGATTTCTTAAATGTTCTGTTTCAGTGAATAAAATTATTGGATTTGGCTGCTCTAAAGGAAAGAGGGTGCACTTAAAGAGAATAAAGAGCAGTTACAGCCGTTGATTTGAAAAATAACAGTTGTGATACAATCTCTAAAATTGTTACAATCTCAGCTATTAATTTTCTAATGGTTAAATTATAATTTTGGTCTCTACACCAACTTGCTTTCTTTTAGTTCTTACATGGAAAAATCCTACATTTGGTCCCAACATAAACAAGATTTTACAAATCCTACGATCAGTTTATAGAAATTTGTAAATATGTTCACACTTTATGCTATCGTACAATATATTGAAGCATTCCTACTATGATTCCCGCCCCATCTTCATTTATTGAATGGTTCCTGAGAAGTCTTTGGTAAATTTCTTTACAGAGATTGGGGAATGAATTGATAGAGAGACAAGCAAATCCAACACTCAGGACAAGGTTGGCAAATGCATTGCACACGCTAACAAGTGCAAATCAGCTTTCTACCTCCCTTGATCGAATAAATTACCAGAGATTTAGGAAAAATCTTAATAGCTTCCTAGTTGAAGTTCGTGGATTTCTCAGGACCATGTGATCAACCATATATGGCTGTGTATTAGAACTTCAAAAGAGTTGACATCACTAATTAAACCAGAAGCTGGGGAAGAAAAAAAAGACAAGCTCTTGGCGGACAAAATATTTGGAGTTACAGAAAACATCGAGCGAGTCCTATCTACACTGGACATTTGTCACTCATATCACTCGGGTTTTTTGCAATAGTAAAAGCTGCTTATTTATGTTTGTCAGTCTAACAAAAAATCAGAAAGGCTCTGAGGATCTTACGAGCATTTCAGGGATAAAATGGTTTTCAAGTCAAATTCTTTTCTGGCAAACTGCATCGTTGTGTAGATATAAATTATTGTCCCTTAGTTTGGCTGGGGTCTCTCTGTCCACACCCTTTCATGTTGTTTGTGCTCTACTGCACAAGCACGCAATCCATTCAGATCTATTAGAGATATTAAACATTCATTAGCTAATGCAAATTTAAGCTTTTAGGCAAGTTGATTCTTGGAAAGATCAAGATGCTAGAGTAATTTTATTCACAAAAGTTTTCCAAGTACAGTTGTAATAACTGAAAATATGGCTCCACCTTTGGTGTGTCTGCAACTTATGTTTAGCCCTTGCTCGTCAATATGTACAGTTATCTATAAATATGACTACAATTGCTGAATATGAATTATTCACGCTGAATCTTCACTGACGTATACTTTTTTTTTATTCCTTGACTAATTTACATTGAGGATGACTGCTAGGGATCGCCTGGGACAGTCATTCATCATGGATAATCCTTCACATATACAAGATATAGATGCAACACTGTTATTCATTCATGGAAAGTAATTGCTACTTGGCTTTTGGGATTGGAAAGCAGGCAGGATGGCCGCTTTGATAGGAAAGGTCGAGACAGGTTTCAAATTGGTTGCACGACACTTCATTTTATTGCGTTCGATCTCCCTTTTTTCTATCCAAACTATAACATTTGAAACAACTTTGGATATATTATATCGCAATTTAATTCCCAGATTAATTTTTGAGATTGAGTCGTGCATTTTAGTCTTTAATCTTTTTATGAAAAAAACCATTTCAAGACTAATTTGATAGTTTATTTTTTTATATTGAAGTTCATTTTATATACATTATTGGTGCTTGCTATAGTACTCTTGAAATTAAGGAGGTATTATATACTCTTTCTAAATTAAAGAGTGTGATTTTTTTAATATTTTCAAAATTAAAGAGTTTATGTTTTTTCAAATAAATCATTAATTTAATTATGTAAGAGAGCATAAAATGTCTTTAATTTTTTAGAGAGAGTATCGTAAAATTTATCATTATTATACATTGGGGTACTAATGTTGAAAGCTGTGTCTTGTGGATTGCGAGAAAATTGGCTAATAAGATTGGGGGACAGAAAAAACTCATGAATTCTTGCACGCAGACATGTTGGGCACCCCCCCAACAATATTACTAGATTGAAATCGAGTTCGTGTTGGGTGTTAGGAGTCCCGGTCTCGAACATATTTCACAAGCTTCTCAGCCTAACCAACATGATGGTGTGGCAACTTGCTCAAGGCTACATCTGACAGAGAAATGGCAAAAGACGCAAACCAAGCTTGTAGTTAATATTTGGTTCTCATATTTGAAAAAACATTAAAGAAAAGAAAAGAGAAATATAGATAATGATATCGATAATGATATGATGTGGGGGGGGGGGGTGAATAAATTAAGGTGGGTAATCAAAACAAGAAATCCACTGTAAAAAATACAATCTAATTAATCTATATTTGTTGGAAAATTATGGAGCTAAACCATATAAAGAAACGCTCCTGCATCGATCTATTCGAAGACGATTGTTGGGCTAGACACCAATTGTTGGTTTCTCCTCTTGGGCTTCGGTTTGGTGAAAATCACAATACGAATTTTAGTTCTTGCTTTTTAAATACGGCAACAAATAGAGGTTATGAGAAGGTCGTACAATTTAGGGTTTTTGACTCACGTATACTTGCATTAGTATGGAGTAAGACACGAGACAGTCCCTTTTATGGCAGAAAAATTTCTGTAAATTAAGTTCAAAGTACAGCATCTTCAGATATATTATTAGAAAAAAAGTACAGGTAGGTACCTTTTACCTAAAGTGTACGCACGATTGCACAAGTTTCATGCTCCATCCAGGCTCCAGCGCAACCATTGAGAGTACTATTATTAATTCCTTTTCTTTTTCTTGTCCAACTCTTTTATTTAAATAATTCATGGAAGAAAATCTTTTGATACAGTTTAACTGAGATATGCTAGTATTAAAATTCAATAGTTTTGAAAAGGCTCAAACAAAATTATAAATGTAGGGTTGAGTTGTATTTTCAGGAATCAAGGAGTTCATGATTCACTTCATTCCTTTAAATTGGATTTTATAAAAAAATATGTTTTATGTTGAAAAAACGGTGCAATCAATATTATACGTGTTTTTCTCTCATGAAAATTGCAACGACAAAGAAAAAATAGGATGAAATAAAAGCAAAATGCAAAAGGACGTCCTATATTAATAAGAAATATCATTATAAAAAAACTCAAAACAATTGTTTTAAAGAAGTCTCGAGTCTCAAGGTGGTGGTGGCTTTACCGACAGATAGTAAAATGGCGACGTGTATTCATCTGAAGGCTTGACCGTAGATTGCCAGATGCTTGTTATGATGGGGACATACCATATTATCACATTACTAAGAGCATTATAATACCTTCTAAGCACTAGTAACAAATTTCTTAATATTATTAATTTTGAGAATTTAGCATATGAATATAATTAAAATATATTGAAATCTTTTAATTTAATACGTGGTTTGATTTTAAGTTTCAAAAAATACAATTGTTAAATATTTTAAAGATTGAATTTAACAGTTAAATGTTTTTAAAGTGCATAACTAACATTTCTATTAACAATACCGGAGGCCAATGGATGTTGAGTATCCCACTGTATGGCTACTGTTTATCCGGGGTCACATTTTTTTAATTACTAAAATACAATAAAAATAAATAAAATTTTCTGAAAATTTTTCAGTATCTGGACTAGAATTTTAAGATAAATAAAGTTAAGTAATAGGAAGCATATAAAAAGTGTTTTCTTCGATTTGATTACAGGTGAAAATATAAGAATATTATTGTTTCATATTTAACAACTGTGTATAAATAAAAATTAATATCATAAAAAAATATTATCAATAGTATATGACGTGCAATGACAAACTTTACTCTCATGTCCCACAAAACATGACGTGGCCAGCCAGTAATGTATCGTATGATGTGCATCGAGTCAATATCACATCACTCCAATTCTAACACATTTTTATATATTCTATTTCATTTGATTTAGTCAATTTCACAAGTTTTTTTGTGATTGGTTAAAGAAAATTGTAGAGTTAATTGTTATTTTGTCAAGTATCTCATTTCACAAACTAGGTAATTGTCGGATACCAAAGTAAAAATCAATCTTAAACCGTGTTTTTTCATACACACAAGTTTTAAAATTGAACTTAACTCTGCAAGATCAAGGAATCAATCAAAGTCCTTTCATTTTGGATCAACGAACACAAAGACTCTAACAAGAATTAAACACTATTTTGTTATATAAATATAATTCTGAGTCATATATTTTGATAACTTTTTTGCACCTCAAAACTTAAATAGAGTACATTGTCACATGGGATTTAATAATTGCTTTGCAGAGTGGAAACTTTCCAGTATTGTACTTACCAGACAACAATTTATGAATTGAGGGATCGTTTCCAGGAGCAATGTCGTCCATTTCAATGAAATAAGGTACTTTTCAGAATTACATAAATTTCTTTTTTAGAAAAGAAGAAGAAGAAGAAGAAGCATACCTTTATCGTTTGTTTTTTCTGCCTAACTGCCACGCACATTAAATTCCCATATTCCATTTAGATTGCTTTCCTCTGTATAATCTCTCTGATTTTTAATTATTTGAGTTAATAGTAAGAGACTATTCCTCCTTTACTTGCACTTAGAATTCGAGTGTTTCAACTCGATTTTGGTGAATAAATTTGTTTTGTTGGTATGTGGAAATTGATTCACCCTTACAAATATTTATTTTTAAATTAATTTTTATAGAATAAATATTATTTAAATAATATTAGTATAATATTTTTCTTAACACACATACCAGCAAAATTTTACTGGTCACCGAATTAATGTAATTGTTTTTGCCTATGAGAACCTAGCAACCTCTAAATCATTTTTATATTATTTTATCCAATCAAGTTTAATATTATCTAAAAATACTAGATTTTATATAAATAGACTTGATATATTTAAAAATTTTAAAACATGAGTTTGATTTATTATTTATTATAAACTTTTTTTTAAGTCTGTTATAACTTTTTTATTAACATATTTCGTACTAAAATATTTAATAAGCTATTAAATTTTTATAAATACACTATCAAAATATCTAAATAGATATATTTTTATAAAAATTATATATAAATAAATCATAAAAAAATGATTTAACACTTTAGATATTTATAATAAAATTGCACATTTCTATTATCACTTTTAAATAACATTAATATAAATAAATAAATCACTAAATATATAATAAATATAATTGAATTAACATCAATTTATAAATTAGTAAATAAATATACAATAGTACGACTTACATCAACAAACACAATACAACTAAATAAATTTTAAATTTAGTAAATATAACAAAATTAAAATATAAAAATATACAAATAACAATATTATTTTAAAATAAATCATAAGATTTAATAAAAAAAAAGATACATTAAGTAACGTTAATACAAAAGATTTTATTAAATAGTATCTTCTCTTTTTCATAGGTATGTAGTTAGGACACTTCAACTCCAATGAAAATAAAAGATTAAAGTTTTAATTTCAAATTTTATTTATTTTAATTTTAATTTATTTAATATAATATAATATTATTTTTTATAAAAAAATATTTAACATATTATTATAAATTTTATAAATCTTAAATAAGTTATTTTAGTAAATTTAATAATTTTTTTTTTAAAATCAAGTCATATATATTTAATTAATTAAATATTTTAAAAAAATTAAATTAAGTTTATTACTTAAATAAGTTAACTTATAGTAAATTTTTAAAAAATTAGATATGGACTCCGATTAAACAGTTTGTACTATTTTAATTTAGTTAAAATTAAAATTTTGTATTTGTACATGTAAAAAAAACTAAAATATATTTCATGATTGACAAATGAAAAAAAAAAAACACATGCTAGCTTAATGCATGATTAGGAATTCATAATTATTTATTTAACAAATTTTTTATAAAATTAACAAAATTAAATTATTATTTATTAAAAATAAGTTCAACTATAAAGTCCTACACGAATAATTCTCTCCTACTTGATTATTTTTCTTCCTTTCTTCTTCACAAGCACTAGTGGAATCTAATCTAACGTGATTGCATGCATGTTTTATGACCTTAAAGAAAGGAATTCTAGATTAAGAAACATCTAAATATTAATCGAATGGAGGTCAAATCTTCAAGAATTTTGAAATCTGAATTCTATTAAAACATTATTTCAGAAACAAGCATATATATTTTATTTTTTAATGAACAAGTTTGCGATCAGATGGTGCTCCGACTTCTAATGTTTTGTTCCTCGATATTTTGAATCTATGTATGTTTCTACAAATTTATTACCTCCTGTTTTTGAGCTTAAAGAAGAAGAAGATGAATAAATTATCATTATAACCAAACACATGTAAGTTCCTTGTTATTTATTTGATTTTTTTAGGCAGTTACTACTGTATAGCTAAAATTATTCTTAGGAAAAGATAACCAGTAAACTATGTATATAAACCAACTTAATGTACGATACATAAAAGTATTAATGCGATAAAATGATTTAAAAAACTAACAAAAGTTGGTAGTTATTTAGATAGAGTAATTCAAAATTTGTATATTACATGCATTTAGACAGTAATAGAAAGAATTTTAAAATATTATAAAATTAATTAAATAATTTATATGTCAAATATAAATTTTTAAATGACTTGTCTTGGAAAAAATTTAAAAATCTTTATATCATGCTTTTTTTATATTTATCGTTCATGACTTTTTTCATTAATTGCATCTCTTTATTAATTTCATATTTTTCAGAATTTTAAAATTTGTTATCCAAACTCAACGTTAAGTAATTCCTAATTTATAGAAAAGTTATATTTATGTTAAAATATAGAATTATGATTTGTTTATAATTTAATACACATCTAAATTCTTATTTGATCAAATATATAAAATTGGGGTCAAATTTATTGTTCAACGGGATAGGTTAAAGCTATAAATTTAACTTATGATGATGATTATATCGTGTCAGATCAAATTAGTTTAAGTCTAGGAAGATGAATGATAACGTAACATAGAAGGAAAATCGTCCAAGAACATCCAAAACAAGTAATTCATGGAAACGTGTGTTTGTAATGGTAAACAAGGACGCAATGGGCCAATGGTGGAAGGAGACACTGTATTTTTCATTCTTTTAAAATTGCCTCGTAACATATAAAGCAATAATCTCTGTAATTGTATGAACTATAAGTAAGACAAATCGTGAGACTTGTGACCATTATTGTCGCCCCTAATGACCAACTACTATAATTAAGGTGAGACAGGACTAGAATCTTACAGGGTAATAATTGTATCTAACAATAACAAAAACTGTGAAAATGAGTTTATTTATTCATACCTTTAGCAAAATATAAATTGAGCACATTAAAATTGCCAATAATTTAAATTTATTCAAATAATTGGTCCTTGTTTACGATACTAAAGAAATCATATCGTCATTATCTACCTAAATATAAAAGCTTGCAACGACCACTGTCAATAAATAAAATTTCCAATACAAGCATTCTAATTAATTTTTCTTTTCCAATTAAATAACTTCGAACTCTGTACAGCCATCGTAAGTGACAATAATCATCATTGGTCAAGCTCTCCCCATTTAGATTAATTAAATCAAGTTTCTCTGATTCTACCAAGAAACTAAAACTAAAGATATTGGGTTTAGGCATTAGAATTATATAGATAAATGAATAAATGGGGTATTTTCTTATCCAAGAAAACCTAACCCACACATGAATATTCACACAAGAAAGGAAACAGTCCATCATCATAAGCCTACCATAGAGAACCACTTTTCATCAAAATTTAAGGGCTCGTTGTCCAAGTTATAGGGGTCTAGGCAAATAACTTCCCCTGATTGTCAATACCCAAATTAAAATTGTTCTTCCATATCAAGTTACTTTTGACATGTCCATTTTTAGCTGGCAGCTATTAATAGAAAAGATAATATAGGTTTTGTCTTACTGTCTAAGGCAGATTTCACAAGATCATCTTTAAACTAATATATACCTAACTCGATTGACCAATTATATTAAGCTCGTGAGTTATTTACATAATCAACAATAACTAAGATAATTTTAGGAAGTTAACTGTTACTTTACCTATGTGTAAATCATATGACTTCCACACGAATATCATAAACCACTATTTTGGGCTGGAGCTAACTAGTCAAAACAGGTTTCTTATCATTAAGCTTCTCTCCTAACATATCTCTGCGCACATGGATGCAGAGAAAGAAACACTTGAAAGCGTTTTGTGTGCGCGTTATGAAGACAAGAAAAACTCTCCCTCCTATAACTTTTAGCTAAAAAAATAAAACCAGATTCCAATACCCAGAAATTAGCAAAGTCTCCCTTCACAATTGCAAGTGCAGTGCAACCATTAATATACTTTCAAGTGTCCCTGAAGACACAGACATGTATATATGCCAAGTAAAGTAATCCAGGGAACATATATAGAGATTTCAGTGCATGTCCGAAAATGTCTATTAATTTGAACAAAAAAAAAAGAGCAAATTTTTTGGACTACTAGCAAGTTCAAATCATGCATCGATCACTTGACAGAGAACTGATCCTATATATATATATATATATATATATATATCTGAAGAACATCTAGTCTTGGCAAAGACACATTAAAAATAATATATAATGGGGAAAAATAAACATAAAACAACGAGACACAGCTTGAAAAACAATAATAAAGACAAAGAAGAAAAAAAGGAAATTAAAAGATATACCATTTGCATGCCATGATGATATTGATGATGGGCATGGATTACATTGATGAATTAATTCCATAAAGTTCAAGTAGGAGTAGCAGTAAAACTATTGGGAACAGTAGCATTGGCGATGTTGGGCTTGGGCCTCTTCCTCTTCTTCTCATAGCTAACTCCTCTGGCCTTAGCCTGAAAGTCACGAACATCACGCAAGTAAATCCTAACAGCACGGGTACCGAATGGATTCGTTTCCGGTCTTCCACCGTTCTCATCATAAGCGGCACGAAGGCGTCCAATGAGGGCGTCGAGGCTGCCCCAAGCTTGCCGGAGCGGGCAGGGGCAAGGGGCAGGAGGGTTGGGTAGCCCGAAAAAGGGACACGTGGGGTTATGCACTTTCGTCTTCCCGAATTGGTCAAGGTAGTGAAGAAATTCCAGCACGTGCGCTCCGCTGCATAACGCCACCGACATCGGTGGCCGGTGGTTCCTAAGGTACTGGCAGAAGGTGTTCCAGTCTCGTCGCTTTTGGTTCTCGTACCTGCTCGGCGTGCTTCCACTACTGTTTCCTATAGTATGATTATTATTCGTGTTCGTGCCTATTGGGGATGCTGCCACCTCGTAGCTTCGGTTTGTTGATTCAGAAACCAAATCCATTGTATCAAGATCTGAACTGAATAAACCCTTGTAGCTTCGGACCTGCCTTAGATCTTGAAGATGGTGGGAGAGCTTGCTATATAGAAGTTCTTCTTTTGATCCAAGACTAGGGTTTTTTTATTTTTTTTGCTGTGTGTTTGTCGTGATGTGTTGGTAAGTAGAAATTAAGTGAAGAGAGTATGTATATGAAGGGTTGAAAGGAGGAAAGGGAAGAGGTTAGGATGAAGGGTAGAATAGTGCATGGCTTTTGGTTTTTAATATTATTAGTATGTGGAAAGATGAGACGGGAGAGAGTTATTTTGTTTGGTTTTGATTTAGTTTAGAGTTAAGAGAGAGAGAAAGAGAGGATTCTAAAAGAGGGAGCAGCAAAGGAAAGGAATTGCTGGAAACGGAATGATTGATATGTGGGAAAGGCTAAGAATTGATGAGGTAATCAGCAGAGTTTTCTTTTTCCAGAAAAGCGGAAACAAACTGAGAGTTGTGGCGTACCATATGAGGTTGAGGTTTGAGACTGTAAGAAGGGATTGTGAAGTGAGAAGAAGAGAGGGTTAAATGATGAGCAGAAAAGAAGAGGGCACTGTGCCCCAAAACAGGACAAAGTTTGGCAGTGAGCAGTGATGATGGTGACCATTGATGAACAGACATGTATGCATTCCACTCGCTCTTATTATCAGCGCGTGAAACTCATAATTAAACACTTCCATTCACTTCTTTTTTTTCCTTTTTATTTTGTTGCAGGGAAGATAAACCTATACTATTATTAGAATCTTATTCTTTTTTAAAATATGTATATTACTGTTTTGACGGAACCAAAGTAAAAAACTGTGTTTAGTTTATTATACTATTTTCAGGGAATCAAAGTCTGTTTTTTTTTTTACTATATTTATTACTATTCTGAGAGAAAAACTCTTTTCTTACACTCGTCAATGATATTCAGCACATTGCTTCCAGATTAGTGCAGCCTAGGATTTGAGAGTTTTACTCGATAATGATATTCTCAGTATGGTTTAAAATAAATAAATAAACGAGTATAGAACATATTATCATCCTTAATTTTAAGATAAAACAAAAGCTTATATATCATTCACAAAATAAATAGATTAACATCAGCCTCTATCAAAACTCGTCAATTACCAAAAACTAAAATTCCTATTTACTAACACACGTTTATTTTTATTAGAATCATGCGTCTCTTTGTTGTCTTCTATAATAACAATTTTAAGAAAAGTTTTTTTTTCCAGTATTGTAATTGTAAAATTTTCCTAAAATTATTATTTTAAATGTGTCAAATATTTATTTGAAATAAAATTTTATTATCATAAATGCATTATTAGCTTGACTAGTTAAACTCTTCTAAAATAGAATTTACACATTAAGAAGATCTTTCTGCCCCTCTCTTTTGCTGTCTAGCTAGCACTTGAGCAACCCTAGTGTGTAACACAGTTTTTTAAAATATAATATTTAATATATCCAATGTAATTGATTTATTTTTATTAAAAGTTAAAATACATTTTTAAAAAATGTTACTGACATTTGCGTTGTTTTGATTCGCGTCCCTGCTCGTCTGAACTGAACTTCGAGGTTTTTGGTTTGCTGTTGTTTCCGGTGACTGCGATTCCTATCGTTAACTGGAGAAGAAACTGCCCTATATGTCGCGGCAAGTAAATCTTTATTCTTATTAATTTTAAAAGAGAGAATCTATATTAATAAATATAATTAATACTTCTCATTTATATTAAATTATTTTAAAATGTATAAATAGATTAAAATATAATTAAAAAATTACAATTAATAATATTTAAATTTTGAAAAAGGTAAATAAATAAATAAACAGTGACAAGCTTGCGATTTGTTGGAACATTTGGAATCTCAAAACCCACGAATGGAGGCAACCCGCATGGGTGTCCAAAGGATTGGTCACTGTGGCTGTGGCGGCAAGTCATCACCCAAACATCTATTTCTTGTAATTTCCCACTGTACTTCATCTCGGAATAATCAACTATTAATATTTTTTCAATAATTTATTTTTTAAAATATTTTTTAGATTTCAAAGGTATTTGGTACAACTATTAATATCGTATAATCTTTTATAAGCCTTTTTTTTAATATCTTGAGTTAAAATAGATATCCTGTACTGTTACATTATTGTGCTTATTTTTAATTCATGTCTTCTTGTAAAATAAAATCTATACTAGATAAAATATCAAGCAAGCTCGTAGGATAGATTGATTATATGTTATTGATTTAACAATTGTTAGAAATAGATTAGATATAAAAAAATATTATTTTGTTTTCTTGTATTGCCTATTAAAAATATAACTTTTTTACAATGTTAATAAATTTAAATACATAAAAAATAGAATCTGTATATTATTTTTATATATATCAACTATTGTTGTTAACATGACAATTTATGATGGAGTGAGAATGTATTTTTTTATAATGTCGATATATTTAAATTAAATTTTATATTAAATGCATTTTTATGATTATTTTTAAAATAAAGAATTTAACAACGATCTTATTTCCATAGTATGTTTATTACATTATGGCACACGAACTTATTTTCCTCTCTCTCCTTCTTCGATTGCCGTGATATTCTGTTCCTTCGATTTTTGGTCTCTGGGGGAACAGAATGGTTATCAAGTGTGACATATGGTGTTTCATATTGTTCCTACATATGCTTCTAAGTGCCCAAAACCCTTCTTCTCCCGGTGTGTGTATAGTTTTTCGTCAGAAGAAGGGGTTGCGTGTGCAATTTTTATTCTTTTAAAGTCATGTTTAAGAAAACTATATAGAAATAACATGTTTGTAAAAATAAGGTGGAAATAAAGGGCATAGAAAATCTGAGTGAAGAATCTAGCATGGGGTCCAGGTACACACAAGAAAGTCATGAAAACGACTCTTCTGAAATTGAACATCAACATCAAACGACGAAATATGAAAAGTGGTTTTTGGATCGAACATCGAATGATGGAACCAAGTTCATTGCACCGTGGATTAAACGACTTTTCCTATTTTTGTCGTTGGATAAAGAAAAGAGGGTGGTTTAGGCTTTAGGTGTAGTAATTGCAACGAGGCACGTCAGTGAGATATGGTGCAAAGACAAAATCCTGAGCGGACCCCCAATCGACCAAAGGCCAAAGGGAGAGTTTATCGCACTCTTCTCTCTCCAATGTCACACTTAATCACCGATGGGATATTACACCACTTCTTCTTTTCCTACAATCTTTAACTTTCATCTGTTTTATTCAATCAAATTCAATTTTATAATTTAAGAAAACTATCTAAAAACTTTATTATATTGTAATTAAAAATGTGCATTGAAAGCTGTATTTGTTAATTAGTATGACTCGTTTGAGTTTGTTAACGCATATTGTTAACCTATCTGCGAGCGTACTCATTGATGTCACTTCTGCGTCCATAGATGAATCCGTGTCTCATTCAAAGTTAGATAAATTTTATTTAATAAATATAATTTTAAATTATAAAACTTAATCAAAACATGCATATACATTCACTTAAGTCACGTACTTTTATTGAGATATGTATTTTCTAATTAAAAACTACGAAAATTCAATTTTTACCGTTAATACACAAATAAATTTAGCTTAATTTATAATTTTGAATTTAAATCTCAATAAAGTGTTAAATATCACAAAACTTTATCACTAATGGTAATTCGAAACGAGTTTTCTCCAGTAAAAAATTACGCATGATAAAAAAAATGCACATGGATGTAGTACGGTGATTCGCCTCCAACTGTTCTTACTTTTTTTTAATCCCTCTTTTTATCATATTATAATATTTATTCTTTTTTAAGTATATATTCAATGAGTATTATTATTCACAAAACATCATTCTATTTCAAATTATAAACATAATCCATAAATGTTTATTTAATATTTTTCATTTATTTAATCTTTTTCCTAATGACACATTATTTTACTTGTCAAATATAATACTTTGTATGTTTTTTTATAATTTATAGAAACTAAAATTAACGAACATAAAAAAAAATTTAGTCAAATTTACACCATTATGATTTTCCTTTTATCTTTTACAAAGAATAAACTTTAGAAAAGAAGAAAAAGTAAGACGAGAGCATAAAAACAACGAACTTGCTGTTTGTTTTGTAAAATGCAGACACCTGGCCCGTTACTAAACTTGGCACATCTACTTGCTGCTTCTTTCTTTTCTCTTTAAACATCGTTTAAGCTCACTGTAGAAACGTTTCCCATTAACATCCAAAATTCTAAGAACATGTTTATTTTAATTTTTTAAAAATATTTTTGTTTTTAAAATGAAGTATGATATTTTTAAAAATAAATGTAAACAAGTGTATTTTAAAAAATAAAAAATTATAATTAATATTTTAAATATAACTTTTAATCATTTTTATTTTTAAATTTTTACTATCGTCTAACAAGACTTAAAAAGGTAACACTGGGGCGGTGCATAAGTTGCCTTCGCTAAAAGCAATTTCCAATCAGTCAAGTTAATGCATAGATAAACGTTTGTAGTTAATTTTATTTAATGATGAATTGAAAAGAATATAACTTATATTTTTTAAAAATTAAAATAAGTTTATAATATAATTTTAATTCAATATAATAATTATAAATTACTGGGTTAATTTAAATACAATTTAGAGAAAAAAATTATTTTAATATATTATATTTAAAATAAATTGCAGCAATACAAGGATAGATATGTAACACTAAAACACGAAATCAAACATGCAAATGTATTATATAATTTATTTTCACGCTGTACTTTTTTTCTTGATATGGTATTCTTATGCTTGAGAATGAAGTACAACTAGCGATCCTCCCTTTCCTTATTCCCCACCAAACCTCCACACAGATAGGGTTGCCTATGGTGTTGCTTTTAACGTTGTATTTGCTAATTTCTACTTTCTTGGGGAGGTAGAATTACCACTATGTTTGGGATAAGGAAAATTTTCTAAATTAAAAATCATCTTGAAGGAAACTACATCTCAACAAGTTTTGAGGGTTAAGAAGGAGCCAAAGATAAACCTGAACAGAAGAGAATATTGGAAGACCTTTGGTTTTAATTAAAAGGAACACATTTCGAGCTATTTTAAGATATTTTTGTCACATTGTTGATTTTTCTCTAAACTGCTTGAAAGACAAGAAAATATTCTAAGACCACAAAACTAAAGGTTTTTTCGAGAAGTTTTGAGGAGTTTTTAAGTCACTGACACCAAAAACTACTCGAAAAATAGAACTGGCAAGAAAATATTTCAAGTCCACAAAACTGATGGTTTTTCGAGGAGTTTTTAGGAGTTTTTAAGTCCCTGACACCCAAAAGCTGCTCGAAAAACAGGACTAACAGGAAAATATTCTAAGTCCACAAAAAACTGATGGCTTTTCGAGGAATATTTGATGAGTTTCCAAGTACCTGACACCCAAAACTGCTCGAAAAGCAGGAAGTGGTAAGAAAATATTCTAAGTTCACAAACTTGGCTGAGTTCCAGATTTCCTCTAGAATTGCTCGAAAAACAAGAAGTGGTCAGAAAATATTCTAAGTCCACAAATCTGGTCGAGCTCAAGAGTCCCTCCAAAATTGATCGAAAAACAGAAATGAGCAAAGAAAATATTCTAAGTCCACAAGACCAAGACAGACTCTCAAAACTCCAGAATGGCTCGAAAAGAGAAGTCAAGAAGAAACTATTCCAAGGCCATAACATTAAAAGAGTTTTTTAGGTTTCTCTCAGAAATACTCGAAAGATAGGAGTCTTGAAAAATCCAAAAGCGGTTACCAGTAGTTATCAACATTTACCACTACGCAAAGGAGATCATGGGCGATAGCGGTTACAACAAACAGCATGATCACAAGCAATCGTGGATAGTGAGCATCAACAGTTGAAGTCAGTTACTAAGAAGTGCCCGCAAAAGGAGGAAAACGGTGGTGATATTCATGTCTATAAATACTACAAAGCATTATTTCACAAGGGACGACTTTTTGCACCCAGACACCACACCTAAACACTCTGAGACGCTGAAACTCTGCACCGCGCCAGACACCAGCTACAAGGAGACCTACGGTGGCCGTTGTTCGCCTTTGTGAGGAGTCGTACGTTTACATTCCAGCACCTTTACATTCCTACATTTACCTTTCTGCATTTTAATTTCAGTTCTTGTTACTTATGTCTTTGTACGTTGTTTAGTTCTGGCTTGCTACATTTCTGTAAAAGCATCTACGTTTGATTTAATTGTGCACATTTATTATTCACTATTCTTGCTTAATACTCTTTTACGCCGTTAATCTGAGCATCACATTAACAACACACTTAAAAGAACCCAAAGAGGACCTAAATCCAGTCCCCAGATTGATCTTTAGATTATTTGTTTACAACTGTCATTTTTCACCGTAAACACACTATGCATTGCAAGTAAAACCCTCTTTCAATTGTATAATGACAGTTTGTTGAAAATTGAAATTAGCCCTAGCTTTAAGCAAGTTTGGTTCGTGTTACCCTTAAACCAAGCTTTAAGACTCTGGAATAAATTTCAATTATTTTCCTGGATCTCACAAATTTATCAAGAAATATTGATTAGGAAGCTGCTGGACAGAGACAAAAGTAATGTTATTATAGGATCTTACGCATGTCTGTCATGCATGACTCACAAGAGCAACAATAAACAGTGATTTTCACATAATTTTCAGCATTTTTCATGTGTTACCTGAGCTGGTTAAATTAACACACACAAGAATGTTTTGAAATGACGTGAAAGCTGGGATGAGATTAGAGATGAAATGGGTTGAAATGGATTTAGCAGAGTGCAGTGATTGAAACGTGAATGGTGCAGGAGAGCTTAGGGAAAGTGAAGGTGGGGAGTACCTGGACGATTCTTTGAGACATCATCATCAGCTATATACAACTCCCAATTCTTAAACCCTACTCAAATCGTACTCTTTTTGGAAAAACCTATTCGTCTCCTGTCTTACTTGTAACGTAATATATATGTATATTGTTAAATTTAAACATTTATATTATTTAATAAATTTTTATAAAGTATAAAATTTATTAATTTTATATTATTTTTGTAATTATGTATGTAAAATTTTATATTTATTTATAATTTATAAATAGTATATGTTGATAGAAAATAATAAAATTAAATATTAATTATTTACTTTTTTCATAACAATTTATAAAATTAATTTATTTAATAAAGAATTTAGATTATTAATTTCGTATTTTATAAAAATATTATTAAGTAATGTACGAATTAAAATTAATAATAATGTCAACTTGTCATACAGGAGTCCTGGCCTGGTTAATTTAAAACTAGTTAGCAACACAATTTAAGTTACTTTTGAAAGTATTTTCTCATTTTATGTTTTTCTTGACATGTTCTGTAATTTAGTTCAATTATTTGAATATAATCATTGTTCTATATGTGAGTTTATCTATAATTTTTTTTATTTCTTAGTTATAAAAAATTTCGCTTTACAGTTTTCTGTTAAAATTGACTTTAATTATACTTTTAGTTTTTATATAAATTTAATTAATTATATTAAAAAATTAATTATTCAAATTAGGTTTCTCATATTAAAAAAATATTCAATAGCTAATAAAAATACAACATGTGCCTTTTTTGGATAAATTGAAAAAACAAAACACGTAAATAAATAAAGAAAGAAATTACTTTCATTATTTTATATATCTTATATACACACGATATCTTTTTCGCTGAGTATACAAATAAAGAATATGTTGTATGCGTATCATTTATTAAATAAAATTTTATAAATTTTAATTTATATAATTAAAAATATGATAGTTAAAAGTGAACATTTAAAATTACATATAAATTAAATAAATAATTTTTTCATTTGCAACAGAGATTTGTCAAAGAGAATTTAATTAGCTGACCAATAATTATAAAATCTCAAGATCTTACATAGTTAAAATATTTATTGTTCTATATATGAGATATTTTCAATGAATTAATCATGATTAGTTACCCATTCATAAATTTGAGAGTTAAATATAATGATATAATTAAAAAATGATGTCATTTTATATAAAGAATATATTAACATGACATGTGTCATTTAAAATAATAAATTATTATTATATTATTTAATTTTAATATCTATTATCGACAAAAATTAATGTAATTAATAATTATTAATTTAAGAAATAAAAAATTAAAATTAAAAATATAAAAAAATTAATTTAAATAATGTTGTAGATTTTAAAAATGAAAGCAAAATTTTACTTAATTATTTTTTAAAAGATATTTAACAAAACATAACTCATCAGAGTTCACGTGTGTTTGTCACTGCATTTTCTTGGTGGAAGAAAAGATTAATCTACTTACTAGAAAAAGAAGAAGAAAGAGGTAAGCACGTGAGCCCACAAGTCTTGTAAGTTGTAACGTCAATGCTTTTTTTTGAAATGACATAAGCGTTTTTTTTCTTTAATCCGAAAGCGACATGAGAGTTGAAACCAATGTGGTGCTCCAAGAATTATTATATCAACATAAGTTTTATCATTGCGTAGGAAGTTTAATATATTGTTGATTTTTTTAAAGCTTTAAAAATTCATTTTATTTTATGCTTTTTAACTTTTAAATTATTTGTTTTTAGAGTGAGTCTAATCAAGTATCTGTAAAATATAAATTAATGACATTTGAAAGAGGAATTTTTAGTGAAATATTGTTTGATTTGCTTGGACAAAAACAAAGAGAAAAATTAAATATGAATTTTTAATTTAATTAAAGAAAAATGAGATTGATTTATGAAATCGAATTATATTTTTAATTAAGTTCCAAATTTTTGTCTCTCTTTTCATTGAACCATACATAGGATTGGATTGAGGATTGCAGTGATCACCTTTTAAATTTTTCTCTAATAAGATGGAAAGACATCTTCATGATATAAATTAACAACCTTGAGAGGAGTAAAATAGCATTCGAGTAAGAGATCAAATGAACTATTGTTGCTTTCTCATTTAAATAATAAAACTCACTCTTAACTATTTATTTCATTTGAAGCAGTGACTATTGTAGATTATCACGAGCCTTTGAATATCTCCAAAGACGGCTGTAAAATTTGAAAAAGGGAATTGTTTTTGTCAATAAAATATATTAAAAAATTGGACCAAAGCTTTAGAAATTTTGTAATTTATAGCATATGATTAAATGAACTTGGACTTTTGATAGTTTTGATTCTAAAATGCATGTTGAAATTGGATTTCAACTAAAAATATATGATAGGCTTCAAAATTAAAAAGATACCTAAGCTTTTGATTGATCGTAAACCGCTAAATTTTTTGCCACAAGAATCTCAAATTAATTATTTCTAAATTTTTAAATTTATATTTTTTCATGAAATTTAACTTTTATAACTTTAAAATTAATTATGTTTGTTTCTCATAATTTAAAATATTTTTATAACGAATGAGATTTTTGTTAATATAAATACACGAGAACCATATTGTTTGTGTAGTATATGGAAATATGTGTACAACGTAATTTATATTTTTGTATTAATTATGTCTTTTTTTTTTATAATGTTTCCTAATCTGTATATAAAATATCGTCGATGAAATATCACTATAAAAAATTATCTTTTATTTAGATGTGTTTGGAGGGCAATTATACCCATCGAGAAGTAATAAAGGATTCTTAAATTAAGTTCTCGAAATATCGTCTCACAAGGATTGATTTCCAATTACTAAGAATTTTTTAATTTAATTGTTTAAGCTTCAAAGATACGAGATTAATTAAAAACAAGAATTTATAAAATCAATTATAAAACTAAAAGCAAGGAATACACTGCACGTCTTGGTTAAACTTATCGGAGAGGAACCTAGGGCATATGAATTTTCTCATTCAATCCTTTATGTTATTTTTCTATTTAACTCTAAATTCAATTTCCTTGTGATTACCAATCATTCATACGAATACTATTAATATCCAATGGTCATACAATATTAATATTCTTTTCTCTAAATTAACATCCTCAATGGTCATGCAAGACATCAATTTAAGAAAGCTTAAGAATCCTATGAACTTGTTAATTTAATAACGATTAGAAGAGAAAGATTAGTTTGGTCCACCTAATCCTTTGTCTTGTTTTACCCTATAGATCTATTAATTAATCGAGGTACGGTCGCCTGACAATATAATTAATTAAGATTAAGAAAGGAGCGCAATAGGATAAAATCTAATCACAAAACGGAAATCAAATTTAGATTCAAACATCAAAATTTCATAAATTCATGAACAATAGTTTCCATAACTCTAGCTATGGACTTAGTTAATGCTAAAGAAAAGAACTAAAACAATCATAAACAAAGTCATAATCAAAAGAAATAATAAACTAGAGTATGAGATGTGTTCCCGGTCTTCAAGTACGATCGCTTGAAGCTCCAAGTCTCTCCAAGCATGAGCCAATGATCCCGTGCAAGAGAGACGAGATCAGATGTATTCTAGAGCAAAAGCCAAGATGTAAAAACGGTGTAAAAACGCATATCCAAGATTATGTGGTATCAGAGCCAGGTTATGAAATTTATGATTCTCCATGAATATGTTTTTTCAATTTAATTTTTGCTGCACGTATATTTGAAATCAGAATTATTTTCGATTATGTGAATTGTATTAGTAATATCTTAATATTTTTCCTACATGAAGATTTACGATAATTACTATTTGCACTGTGATTCTGGAAAGGGTCTCATTAATTGCTATTTGCGTATGTACTGCAGTAAGCTTTTGAAATTGCCGATTTCCAATAATCGTACGATTCCATATTTGATTGTCAATTGCCTTTTGCCATAAAGTATTCATATTATTATTATTATTTTTATATTTCAAAAGTACGTAGTTGCGAGACCCTGACTGAATTATTTGATTGATTGGCATTCGCACTGAAAATTTGCTTTTGATATCAATTAATTGCTAAAAGTCGTACAAATGCATTATTGATTAATTGACAATTGCTGCAGAATTTAGTTCATTATATTATCATTGTAATTGAAAGTCAATTTATTATTATGTCTTTAGACGACTACTAAAATTAACATTGTTGAAGAATAATACTTTGTTTAAGATTAAAGTACGTGATGAATTTTGTTAATCACCAAAGTGGTCAAATTCATAAATTTTATTTAATTCCAAATTGATGATAATTCATTTCAATTACCTATAGGATAATGGATGCTAAACATATTATTATTGGTTTATAGGTATGTATTAAAATTCATTGTTATGATACATTTCTGGGTCACCCAAAGGTTGATTAATTGTTTTTATAATCAATGAGAATAATTGTAGGTAATTTATATGTGCCATTAATTTATTTATATACCCAAAGGTAGTAGATATTTCTAATTGGTACATGTTTCATTGCCGACTGATTGTGTATTATTAGCATCATTAAATGTCATGTATCCTAATGTATCACCCAAAGGAGAACATTAGTATACATTAAATGTTAGAATGTCTTGTATATGTAATATGTGTATTTATGTCTCAAAACACTTACGTATGTTTAATTATACAGTAAATGTTCCCAATATTCTACACTCTAGCATTTCGTCTGTGTCAGTTTTTAATGGGCTTAACTTCTCTAACTGGAGTGAACAAGTTCAATTTCACCTTGGTGTTTTGGACCTTGATCTTGCTCTTCAGGAGGAGAAGCCTACTGATATTACTGATACTAGCAGCAATGAAGAAAAGACCCATTATAAAGCTTGGGAAAGATCAAACAGACTTAGCCTGATGTTCATGCTAATGAGTGTAGCAGAAAATATAAAGACAGCTCTTTCCAAAACTGAAAATGCAAAACAATTTATGAAAAATGTGGAAGAGCGCTCCCAAACTGCTGACAAGTCTCTTGCTAGGACATTAATGAGTACACTAACCAACATAAGGTTTGATGGTTCGTGTACCATGCATGAGCATGTCGTCGAAATGACGAACATTGCTGCAAGGCTTAAGTCCTTAGGCATGACCGTGGATGAAAGCTTCCTTACTCAGTTTATTCTTAACTCATTACTGACTAAGTATGGGCCATTTCAAGTGAACTATAATGCCATGAAAGATAAATGAAATGTGCATGAATTGCACAGTATGTTAGTTCAGGAGGAAACACGGCTAAAAAATCAAGGAAGTCATTCAGTCCATTACGTGAGTCATAAAGGACATCAAGGAGTTGGAAAGAAGGTTATAAAGAAGCATGATAAGGGCAAAGGGCCATTGAAGATTAATGAGGCCTCTGCACAAATCCAGAAGAATAATAATGATAAAGATAAATGTCGTTTATGTGGAAAATCTGGTCATTTCCAGAAGAATTGTCTGAAACGGAAAGCTTGGTTTGAGAAAAAGGGTAAGCTCAATGCTTATGTATGTTATGAATCAAACTTAACTGAAGTTCCACATAATACTTGGTGGATTGATTCTAGATATACAACTCATGTTTCTAACACAATGCAGGGATTCCATTCGATCCAAGCCATAAACCCAAATGAAAGGTTTGTGTTTATGGGGAATAGAGTGAAAGCTCCAGTTGAAGCTGTCGGAACTCATCGCTTGATTCTTGACACTGGACATCATTTAGATTTAGTGAAAACTATTTATGTACCTAGTATATCTAGGAATTTAGTTTCATTATCTAAACTTGATGTTACTGGATACTTTTTTAATTTTGGAAATGGATGTTTTAGTTTATTTAAACATAATTATCCCATTGGTACTGGTACTCTTTGTGATGGTTTATATAAATTAAATTCAGATGGTTTGTATGCTGAAACTCTCTTAACTCTGCATCATAGTATTGGCACTAAACGTAGTTTAGTGAATGAACGTTTCGCTTACTTGTGACATAGACGTTTAGGCCATATATCCAGGGAAAGAATGGAAAGACTAGTAAGAGGTGGAGTTCTTCCAGACTTAGATTTTACTGACCTAAATATTTGTGTGAATTGCATAAAAGGAAAGCAAACAAAACACACAAAGAAAGGAGCCACAAGAAGTAACCAGCTTCTTGAAGTTGTGCACACTAATATTTGTGGACCTTTTGATGTTAATTCTTTCGGAAAAGATAGATACTTTATTACTTTTATTGATGACTATTCCTGTTGTGGTTATGTCTATTTGCTGCATGAGAGTGGATGCCTTGGAAATTTACTTGAATGAAGTGGAAAGACAATCAGACAGAAGGGTGAAAGTTGTTAGGTCTAATAGAAGTGGTGAGTATTACGGAAGGTATGATGAAACTGGACAACATCTAGGTCTATTTGCTAAATTCCTTGAGAAACGTGGTATTTGGACTCAATACACAATGCCGGGTACACCACAACAAAATGGTGTATCGGAAAGGCGTAATAGAACATTAATAGATATGGTTAGGAGCATGTTAAGCAATTCTTCTTTACCCTTATCTTTGTGGATGTATGCCTTGAAAACTGCTATGTATCTGTTAAACAGGGTTCCTAGTAAAGCTATTCCAAAGACACCTTTTGAACTTTGGACTGGTAGGACTCCTAGTTTGAGGCACCTGCATGTTTGGGGTTGCCAAGTAGAAATAAGGGCTTATAATCCACAAGAAAAGAAACTAGATGCAAGAACTATCAGTGGTTATTTCATTGGTTATCCAGAAAAGTCCAAGGGATTTAGATTTTATTGCCCTAGTCATAGTACAAGAATTGTTGAAACTGAAAATGCTAGGTTCATTAAAAATGGTGAAATCAGTGGGAGTACAGATCCACAAAATGTAGAAATTAAAGAAGTTAGAGTACAAGTTCCTGTGACTTGTGTTTCTAGCAGTAGAGTTGTTGCTCCTCTTATTGCTACACCACAACATAATGAAGAAGAGCAATAAAATACTAAACTAGTGATTCAAAATGAACCTATTGTAGAAGAACCACAATAAATAGCATTAAGGAGGTCTCAAAGAGAAAGAAGACCTGCTATTCCAAATGATTATGTGGTATATCTACAGGAATCAGAAGCTGACTTAAGCATTATGATAATGATCCAGTTTCATTTTCACAAGCCATAAGTTGTGATAATTCTAATAAATGGTTAGATGCCATGAAAGAAGAGTTAGAATCTATGGAATATAATGGTGTTTGGGACCTTGTAAAATTTCCAGAAGGTTGTAAGAGAATTGGTTGTAAGTGGGTCTTCAAGACCAAACGTGATTCTCATGGTAATCTTGAACGTTACAAGGCTAGACTTGTTGCTAAAGGTTTTACTCAAAAGGATGACATTGACTATAAAGAGACATTTTCACCTGTCTCACGAAAGGATTCCTTTAGGATTATCATGGCACTGGTGGCCCATTATGACTTGGAATTACACCAGATGGATGTGAAAACTGTCTTTCTTAATGGAGATTTAGAAGAAAGTGTTTATATGGATCAACCAATGGGATTCTCAGTTGAAGGAAAGAAACACATGGTGTGCAAATTAAAGAAGTCAATATACGGACTCAAGCAAGCTTCTCGTCAATGGTATCTAAAGTTCAACGATACCATTATATCCTTTGGATTTAAGGAAAACATTGTTGATCGGTGTATATATCTAAAGGTCAGTGGGAGTAAGTTCATATTTCTAGTTCTGTATGTTGATGATATCTTGCTTGCAGCTAATGATCTTGGTCTTTTATATGAGACTAAGAAGTTTCTTTCTAGTAACTTTAAAATGAAAGATATGGGTGAGGCAAGCTATGTGATAGGGATAGAAATATTCCGTAACAGATCACAAGGACTATTAGGTTTGTCTCAGAAAGCATATATCAATAAAGTACTAGAGAGATTTAGAATGGAAAAGTGTTCAGCATCACCTGTTCTAATTCAAAATGGAGACAAGTTTAGTCTCGCACAATGTCCCAAGAATGATTTGAAACAGAAACAGATGGAAACAATTTCGTATGCATCTGTTGTTGGGAGTATTATGTATGCTCAGACCTGTACCAGGCCAGATATAAGCTTTGTAGTTAGAATGTTGGGAAGATACCAGAGTAATCCTGGATTGGATCACTGGAAAGCTGCGAAGAAGGTTCTAAGATACCTACAGGGAACAAAAGAACACATGCTTACATATAGAAGGTCTGATCACCTTGAAGTGATTGGGTATTCAAATTCAGATTTTGCTGGATGTGTGGATACAAGAAAGTTCACTCTTGGCTATGTGTTTCTTTTAGCTAGAGGAGCGATATCATGGAAGAGTGCAAAACAATAAGTTGTTGCTGCATCTACCATGGAAGCTGAGTTTGTAGCATGTTTTGAGGCTACAGTTCAGGCTAACTGGCTGCGAAACTTTATTTCAGGACTTGAAATAGTCGACAGTATTGCCAAGCCGCTGAAAATTTTTTGTGATAATTCTGCAGCAGTGTTTTTCTCTAAGAACAATAAGTACTCTAAGGGTGCTAAGCATATGGAGCTTAAGTACTTTTCTGTGAAAGATGAAGTACAGAAACATAGAGTATCAATAGAACATATTAGTACAAACCTTATGATAGCTGATCCTCCGACAAAAGGGTTGCCGCCCAAGACATTTATTGAGCATGTTGAAAATATGGGCATTATTGTTTATGATGATTGTTAGATGTAATGATTATATTTTATGTATTATGCACTTGATACTCTGAGTTCACTTATGAGTATGTTTCTGATTACTTGTTTTCTTATATGCATGCATGATTGTATTGTGATGATGTAAATAGGTACCGTCTTGAATCAAGATATTATGTTTGACCAATTTTGTACTTTCCACTTACTGGTCATATTAAGGAGAAGACTAATTTTGTAGTACATGGAAGGAAATATGTCGATTAAAGTGATGTACAACTGCCATGACTCAAATTAGTTCTTATTCTTAATTATGATTTATGATGTACTCAATGTATGGGATGATTTAGTCATAATAATGCGCATTATGATGATTTAATCTTATTTATTAGATCACGATGTTGGATAATGTCATAATGTTACATGAGCCAAGTGGGAGAATATAAAACTTTAAGTGTCTCATGTGAGGAGCATGTGACTTATCTGGGGTTTAATAAATAATTAAATTATTAAGGACTAAATTGTAATTGAGTAATGGGAAGCAATTTCAAATTTAAATAAACTGCTTATTGATAGGGTTAGCAATTGTAACGATTCACCAAAATCAAAGGAACGTGAAACAAGTCCTTTTCCTGACCAAAAAAGTATTTTCTCTTCTCTCACCATCAATAACGTAGAGAAAATAGAAGCGTAAGCCAAGGAGGTAGAAATTGGTTTTCTCTCTCTTATCAAAGAAATTCAATCGTTGAATCAATTCTGTTAATCATTAATGGACAAAGGTTAGTCATCTTCCAATTGTGTGATATGTGAGAATCCTAAATTTCAAGATCGAATGATAATTTTTTACTATTAACATTGAAGAAACTTACAAATTAAAGTATAACTTTTTTTTGTTGTCAATTGTGATCTAAATGCCTAGTCTCGAACCATTGCCACAACTTCTTCTTTTTATCTGAAAATTAGTAAACCCTGCGAAAGGAACAAGCACTTACTTTTCCTCTCTTGCAACCACAGTTTGCACGAGCTACAGAAAGAGCGGTGAAGAGTATGAAAAGATTTCATGAAGGCCTTCACTGTTTTATCGATGCCGACTCATACCCAGCAATTATGATTCCACACTGATATCATAAACATGTCATGTTCAAAGCTTCTTACAAAGGTCCATATGATGTTTAGGGTACAAACAAAAGGTCCATATTTATTCACATGATCGAATAGAATTTGATCTTTTGATAGTTACGTGGAAGTAAGAAGCCAAACAAATTCAAATTCTTCCACTAGTTCCCATTTTCATTTCGTACTCCATTGACAGCTTGCTACAACATTCAATAAAAGAGCGTTCATTTTCTAACGTTCAGTATAAAAACTTAGTATGAAAATAAAAGATATATACATACACATCAAACTAGACGAGAAGGTTAATTGATTCTAGTCATCACCTGAAAGCACGATAGGACGTACTGCACATCACTCGTTGATATTTGGTGGTGGAAGACAATTCTCAAACTGTAAGAAGTAAATAAATTAATGTCACCAGCCTCTGTGCTATTAGGCATGTTATCCATAAAATATAAGAAAAATGTGCTAATAACACTTGAAAACTAAAAATATAAAAGAGAGAACATTAATTTTGAAGTGAAAAAAGAGTAAAATTTATATAATTTTTGTAATTTTTAATAAATTTTAGTTAACAGTGAAGGGTGTGTTAAAAAAATATATTACAAAATGTATGTTAAAAATGTTATTAAAATTAAGTGTAATAGTTATTCCATAAAATGTAATCAATTAAATTACTACTCATAGAAAAAGAGACCCATAAACAACAACGGTCAATCGTTGAGCTTCTGAAAATGTTTTTAGGACTTCAAAACTAATTTTCTTGCCCTAACGTCTTGTACACCAAAAATGTTACACAGAAAATTATTTTCTTCATCATTTTTTGTTTCTCATATATGAGAATATTGTTAAAGTTGTCGGTACATTTGTTTTGCTGATTGCTTACTATTAATTTAGGCAATCTTATAAAAAATAACTTTTTTACGCCTTAATTTTAACATTATTATACTTTACCTTTTATTATTTTTCCTTATTTATTCATCACTTCACTCATAATATATTTATTACGCTCGTTTCTTGGCACGCACACACATAAATATTCCTGTCAAGACTGAGCCATAATAACGAAGTAACCTAGTTTTACTACCATTTTTGTATATATAAAAAAAAGGTTAATTGTTCGAGTTGAAAAAACTGTATAATTAAGCTCTGAATGGACTCTAGTCTTAAGCAATTAATAAATTGTATTGCAACTTATGCAGTGAAAGAGAAGATAAACAGGCCCCGGCTTATAATATAATTAAAAAATTAATTAATATTTATTTCCATTTTATATAATAGCAAAGCAGATTTCATATATGGGTGTGTATATATGTGTATTAGTAGCAAACAAGACCTTGATGAGCTCAATGCCATCAGAAGGATACCATAATCTTCCAAGTCCTTGCACAGCTTTGCAGCTGTAGTTCGTGAGCTCTCTTCAATTTGAACATATATCTGGCATCAGATATCAAAGAGAATACCGGTTAATATACAAATGATTGTCATTAACAAGCTAAGAAAGTTATTAAAGATCCACAAAAAGCTCTGCTCAAGAGACCCGAATCCACGTATTAAGCATCCAAATTGCTGGTCTTGTAGAATAAGCAATGACATGATCAAAATCAAGATGAAATGGAAAATGGAATATCCCCTCACACAGAAGTAATCAGAGCAACATTAAAGCATTAATGGACCCCACTAAATACTCACAATATTGGTTTCCACAGAAGAGGTATCCACTCTCAGTCCTTTAATTTCATTCAACCCATCTAGAACAAAAGAAAATTTTCATATGAGACACGCAAGTTCAATTCAGAAAAAAATAAAATTGAATGACATTACCAGCCAAAAACCTAGCCTTCTTGTGATCACTTCCAAGCTTTTCAACGTTTTCTTGTAAAGCAACAAGTGCAGCAGCACAAAGGATGCCAACCTGTCTCATTCCACCACCTAAGGTTTTTCGGAGCCGTTTAGCCTAAAATAGCGCGCGCGCACACACACACACACGACACTTAAGTTCTTTCAGAAAGAATCTATCTTCTATATATTATATTCTCACAAAAGATTTTGTAACTTCATACCTTGGCGATAAAGCTACTCGAACCAACAATAACAGATCCAACTGGAGCACCCAGGCCTTTTGATAGACATACCTATTAAAGAATCGTAATCGATTCCCAATGGGGTGTAGAAGGAACTGAGTAGAAGTTTGATTTTAATTGGATAATGAAAGTAGATTTCCAGAATTCTTTGTATAAGATAGCTAAAACTGCCAAGTCAAGAAACCATACTAAGATAGTGTTGGCTCATCTTCTTTTCTGACTTTCTAAAAATGTTTTTTAAAATAAACAAAATATATCGAAAAGATTTTAAAAATGTTCTAGAAAAATTTCTTTTTCCACCATTCCAAATTTATCCAAGAAATTTTTATTTTAACTATAAAGTAATTTTTAAGATAAACAATTAAAATAAGCCAAACGTCTGCTAAATCTGGAAAAGTAATTTTAACTGCAAATTAAGAGCCAGAAAGAGAGAAAAAAACACACCGATACTGAATCAGCTGCTTGAACAAGCCTATCCACGGGAACACCCAATGCCTGAAAAACCAAATGTCTCAGTCAAGTGTCGTTTGCACATAATAGCAGAAAGCGTAAACAAAAAAAAAAATGATCAGAACTGAAAGCTAGATTTAGAAAATGCTATTAGAAAAATCAGAGTACGCACTGAAGAGTTGGATCATGTTTATTAATTACTAATATCACTTCATTTAAACAATTGCCGGATTGACATGTCATCATTCAAATGGTAAATATCTTTTTTTGGTTAAATAGTTTGATTATATTCTCATTATAACATCCACATTATATATGAAAGTGAATATGCACACACACCAAAACAAAAACTCTTGCCAATAACTCCGCTCATGTTACCAAAATGCAAGCGACTCAATCGGTCATTTCTGATTAATCCATCTCAAAATTACTGATAAAAATTTGGTTATTATGTTGGCATTAATCATTTCATCACAGTTAAAAATATAGTGATGTATGACTCAAATGATAAGTAATTTTACTCAAAGGCTTTTCAACAAATCAAATAAACAAAAATTTGACTTACAACTGATGCATTAAATATACGGGCTCCATCAATGTGAAGCTTTAGTCCGTGCTTTTTAGCAACCTCTCCAACTTTATCTGTATATTTAACTGAAAGGCATCTACCACCGGAGCTACATTCAGAAAAAAAAATAAATAAAATATATATATATATATATATCAACCATTACTACATAAGGATTTAAAACGTTACATTATTAAAGAAGCAACATTTGTGCTCTAACAATCAATGTATGCTTTAACAAAAGGTTATAGGCATTTATGAACAAAATCCATTTTTGTGTTTTGCATGATAAAATTAGTCCTTCGTTGACAAGCAGCAGAAGTGAAAAAGAGTATGAATGTACTGTGCAGAAAAATTTTAACAGAAGATTCGCTTACTTTCCATGAGTATTTTCCAAGCAAATAAGCCTTGTGGTTGGATACACTAACTCCCCCTTTGGATCTCTGATGGCAGCCTCAATCAAATCAATGTCCATGGTTCCGTCCTCATTGTTTTTAACTGTTCTTGGGTGTACCCCTCCAATAGTTGCAATCCCTCCATTCTCATAAATATGTATATGGGAATTGTTTCCAAGAATAACCTCACTTCCCCTTATATCACAATGAACAAGCACAGATATAAGGTTGGCCATAGTGCCTGATGGAACAAAGAGAGCAGCTTCCTTGCCCAATATCTTTGCCATTTCAGCTTCTAAGCGAAAACAGGTAGGATCATGGCCAAGAACATCATCATCAACATCAGCACTTGCCATAGCAGCTCGCATTGCTTCAGTTGGCTTTGTCACTGTATCTGACCGAAGATCCACTATCCTAGTTACCATTTCCTCTGCCACCAAAACAAGCCAAAAAGTAAATGACATGTGCCATTCTCACCATTTGCATTTGGTAGCAGAAGAATGGAAAAACCCAAGTTCCCTATGCTACAAATAATCAGCAAAAAATATGAGAAAAAGTATGGAAAAGTTGATACAAATAAAATCCCTTCTCACAATATGGTTGAACTATCTGGAATGTTCAAGAAAATATTTGAAGCCTAGTTTCCTATTTACAGAAGGGAATTAAAACACAGGAGATCACTGACAACTTCAAATGGTGATAGATTAGCTAATAACCATTAATTTAATTGATATCAATAAAAATCACAAGAAAATGATGCTAATATACATGTGCAGCAAGGGAACTATTAAAATCAAAATCTTGTTAGAAATTTGTGCTGTGGTTCTTAGCTTGTGAACCCCAGTATCATGTAAATTACAAGGAAGTAGTTAATGCTTTCTTTTAACATCAAACAGAATGAGTGGCAGAGAAAAGAACAGTGTCAATCCAGAAGTTTCAGAAGAATTGATTACCTAGATACTCCAACAAAATCTCAAGTAACCCAAGTTAAGTACTATTGGGGAAGCTGTATCTGTAGTGCTCGCTTATTTCAACAACTTTGGTCTGAAATTTGAATTGCAGCGATGTTTCATTAAATATGACTGGGATAACATGAGGAAGAAGAAAGGAATCATATTTCACCCATAATTAAGTTTATGTTTTTATTATAATGTCAAGTTGTGTAGTAACCACAGTACAGTTTCGATGGATTTTTTTCTCCACCAACCCCATTAGTCATTTTTTTTTTTGTCAAACCAACCATTGGTCTGTCTTTATCCATTTTGTCATTTTCCCTTCCTATCAAAGGATAATATTTATCTTCTGCAACTCGTAAAATGATTGGATTTGTTGTCATATTATACAATAGATGGTTTGTCTATATGCTTTTTATTTTCCGTTAATATAAATTCCTCTTCACGATAACGTATTCATTATTGTTGGATGAATATCATTGGAG
The DNA here is from genome assembly GCF_003935025.1 of Abrus precatorius. Lineage (NCBI taxonomy): Eukaryota > Viridiplantae > Streptophyta > Magnoliopsida > Fabales > Fabaceae > Abrus > Abrus precatorius. The sequence goes on along the minus strand of NW_020874373.1, from coordinate 6,852,587 downwards.
TCTTATTTCATAGGGTGTGTGTGAATTATTTGACGAGATTTATATAACATTTAGTTAATAATAAAATCTATTAAAAAAAGAATATGTTATTACTGGCCATTGAATGCAGGTCTCGGGTGATAAATATGATCTCTCGTTAACATAATCTTTGGTGTATGAATTATTTCATTAAAAGAACAGGGTAAAATATTAACAAAATTTCACATATTGACAAATGGAACAGCGAATAGTAAGATCACTCGTATACGTAAACGTAACAGACCATTGATACAGCATCAGAGAAAACAAAATTATATTGTTTATTTTAGGAGCTTTTGCATGAAATCTCATTCATGAATTTCTAAACAAAATGTAGAGTTTAGGTGGTTAGTCTTTTGAATTGTAACCGGTGCCTAAATAGATTGATTAACTCACGGTGATGGGTAGAGATCGCAAAACTTTCACGATTGCGGAGTTGGAGCTCTTGTTTGAAAACGAAATCGTGAACTCTATAAAAGTTGAGAAAAAAGTTCAACATAAAATAGAAAATAAATATTAACATTAGACTTAATAAATGTTGCCAAAAATATTATCTTACAATGATTAACAACTCAATCATGTAAATCATTATCGTATCTGTTTGTTGATATTGGTATATGACGGTTATGGATTCCTGCAGTTGTTTTAATACATATTCCTCCGTCCCCGGTGTTCATGATTGGTCAATTTAAGTAATTAAAAGTCTGGAGATTCTTTTGATCATCGGGGCTCGTCCATCTATATTGTCTTGCATGAAAGTTAAAATGTTGCCCTAGAAGTGCCAGACCAGATGGGAGTAGACTACTAGACCCCTTCATCACACCTCTGCGTGCCCGTGCCCAAATGGATTCCACCCTAATGTATACCTTTGCAAGACAATTCACCTTAATCAAACTATTTTAGGTCGACCACCTTTCATCAGACTACTGAAAATGGCTCAACTCATGGCAAAGGACCAAATACTATAAAAGTGCTATTTAAAAACAATAAAGAGGGTATAGTGGATTAAAATCTAATTCATTGCAAAATCTCAAGCGTTTTATCAAATGCGTAGAATAGCACATCACCAACGTCCACTTGGTGGAATTAACGAGGACGAAAAATTGGTAAAAATACATGTAACCATCTCAATGTGCTGCTATAGATTAAGGCTGATCATAGTGTTAAAAAGTTTCCTGAAGACCGTACAGTAAAAAAGGACTCACTTTCCAGGCAATTCAATCAACCCTCTGGGTTGAGCAACAATCTCCCCAATTTAATGCCCCCAAACTTTAATACCAGAATTTGATGATAAAGTCTCCAACCTAATTTTACCTCCTTTCGTTTACCATCAGCAACCTAATTAGGCGGGGTGACTTTTCTTATTTTATTTACCATGTTGGTCTACGGCGTTCACCTCATTTGGATTCTCAACATCTCGATCCTCCCTATTTTCCTCAATACTACTTGTTTCCACTGCAGCACTCCTATCTAGTGTAGTGTCTCTGCTGTCAATATAACCATCAGTGCTTTTACCTTCTACCACTTCTTCATTGTTATCCTCTGCAGAAGGTGCATCTGGCAACTTATCATCAGTGTTGTCCATCATTTGCTCTTTACAAGAATCCACATCCATATCGTTTTTGGAGATAGAAGTGGTCTGGTCTTGCATGTCCGCTTGCGGGTCAGCAGTTCCATCATTAGATGAACTAACTGATATAGTACTTCCATGGTCTACTGAGAGGGGTACAGCTTCACAATTCTCTGTACCCTGCACATTAATTTCATTAGTCTTGGCCTCAATAAATTCAGGGGCACAATTGTTTGCTTCAATTTCTTCTTGCTGTTGTGCTTCTTTTGCCCTGAACTGGTCCATGACATTTTGTATCCTTTCCAGTTCTGCCACAAGATCCCCGTACTTCTTTTGTAAAATTTTCTCAAGTTCCTTTTGCTTCTGTACTTCAGCCCAAAGATTATTTATCCTGTGTGACGCAGCTAATTGCTCCTGCTTTTGTAAAGCTTCAAAACACTCAAACTCTGTCGAAGCTATGTCCATTTGCTTGAAAGTGGCTTCAATTTGCGGCCAAAGACTTTTCTTTGCCCTCATCTGGAAATGCAATAGCCAAAATAACAATGAAGATAAGAAACATGATTCCACTTTCCAATATGATAAACCTCTATGGGTAAAGAGAGTAATTGCGACAGACAAAAAAAGTCCTTCCAGTCGTATATAAAAAACAAACTCTAATTGTAGGTGTAGGTGATTAACTTGATGAAAAATTTTAGAAGAATAATATGATGTTTTAGATTTTTTAGGGATTAATTTTGTAACCAAAACTTTTTTAAGGACTAAAATTAAAGTTTTTTCTAAATTATATTTTAGGTGGTTAGGTTATAATTTATTATTATTCATTAATTATTAAATAATTAATACTATATATATGATATTTTATTTTAAAAAATAAGAAAAGTATAAAAATAGTGAAGACAAAGAATTTAAAAACAAAATAAAAAACGTCATCTGTCATAATATCTATGGTGGATTTTTTGCTCACCCCCATGAGCCCCCATCTGCCACTGAAAATACTGATATATAGAAGTAAAATCATTTTTTGTTCAAATAACTACTGTTACAAGGAAAACAACTGTCACCCACAGTGATGAAATGTATTCCAAACACTTTTTACAAGTGACCACCATCACTTTCCCAACTCCATAAATTTTCAGTTGCAACTATCTAAGTTGAGTTTATAGCATCTCCAATAACAACCAACTTTGAAGGGCCATTCCGATTTCAGACAACATAGACTCTAGAATCTCAATAAAATTACTGCAAGCTAACTCTTAAGCAAGAAAATGAAAGAGACCACTAGCAGGCATCTAAAAAACTAGACACCTGAAATTAGTCACACTGGCAAGATTTGAAGGCAAAACTGCAAGAAACAGAAACCTAGGAATTTGCATACAGAATAGGAACATACCTCATAGCCTTGGGTGAGTACTGTCACCTTCTTCTCAAGGCGTACCATCTTCTCCTTACCATCATCCAACTTGCTTCTCACATTCTCATATTCATCCTGCAAAGCTGCTAGCTTCTCCATGTTTCCAGCAACACTTGATAGACCATATGCATTACGGGTGGCAAAGTACATTAAATCATTAATGCAAGTTGTATGTGCATCAACAAATTCACTGAGGGATTCATTTTCGTGCCCCATTGCCACACGAAGATACTCTGCTTCCTCCTTTATCAACTGCTCAGCCTATCAAAAATGACATATAAACAAATAGCATGCATAAAAAATACTATCATCCACTTATATGGTCATCTCCAACGATCCCATAGTGAAGATTAAAGAAGAAGAATGTTACAATTGATGGCTTGTTTTAGAAGTTCATATTATCATTTGTAAAATGAACAAGAATAAAGGATATATATTATGGTCTGTAATTGAATAATCACTTCTCAATCAGGAAGTAACTAAACTCATAGAGAAACAAGAACAAAAATTGAGAACAAAATCAGCATCAAGCTAATTAATTATATGGTTATAACTGAAAATGTAAGCATAATACCATCCACACCAACATGATACTCAATCATTTCATAAAAAGGAGATGAACAAACCAGAAGCCAGTAAGGTATCAACAACCTTCTAAGTAACAAATGGCAAAGTACATACAATTTCCTATATTTCCAGATGAGGGTAATGTTAAAAATAGCATGGATCAAAACTTAAACTAAAAAGCTGTCCAAATTCTTTATACTTAATTATTACACAGGATGCATCTTAAAGTGGTTTTTAAGGGGTGGAAGGGGGGATATATATTATAAAAATGAGAATGCAGAGTAGTAAGTGGATATGGTAATAATTTTAAACATCAGCAGGAATAAAAAAGGATGTGTATCCTCTACATGAGAAATCAAGTTGTGCGTACCAAAGGGTTAAAAGGTGACCAAGCTACTTAATATCAAACGAAGAGAAGTGTTGCAAAAAGCATTAAAAAGAATTAAACGATGTGCATATACATTAGTAAACACGTACATCTTTTATCTCGTCTTCCTGAAAATCTTCTATCACAGGGATAGCAAGCCCATTTGCCGCACGCTTGGCTCCTTTCTTTTTCTCCTTATTTACTATCTCATCAAGTGGATACTTAGCATTGTCATGCTCCAGTAAGGTTAGAAGCTCCTTTCTTATCATCTCATCAGCTTGCTCAATTGAGGTCGGGGGTACAAATGAACTCTTGTCCCCATCAGCTTTGATCAAGGAGTTTCTAATGAGCTCCAAAGATGCGGCAGGAGGCCTAGGAAGTTCCCTTTGAAGAACTTTTGATCTTTTTCTAAGTAATGCTTGCTGTCGAGCCTCTTCTTCTGCCTTTTCTCTAGCTATTCTATCAGACATATCCTCTTCAATTTTCTCCTCAGGTTCTTCTGCATCTTCTGGAACTGGTTGCATAACTATCTGGTACTCATTTCTGGGCTGTGGAAGACTGCTTAAACCAGAGCGCAAACTTCTTCTCATATCAGCTTGTCTCCGTAGCTCAAGTTTAGCATTGTCATGCATATCCATGTCCTCGTTAATATGTAGCTCATCCCTGAGAGGAGTTCCCTTTGGAGTCGTGCCAAAAGAAAAACCATCCCTTGCTGGTGTCAAACCACTTCTGGGAGTAAGGCCTGCACCTCCGGGAGTTGCAGAGGGGGTCAGCATTGGGTTAGGAGTCTGAATTTCCTTTTTCTTGGGAGTGACCCCGGAAAAATCTGAAGGATGCAGCTCTGGGTTTTCTCCTCCTAACAATGGTGTCTGAGACTCCCTCAACCTAGCCAGATTTTCAGCTTCCATCATGATGGAATCTCCTTTACCCGCTGGTGTTCTCTGAGGAGTTCTTAAAGGAGTCATTCCTTGGCTGGGTGTCTGAGCATAATTAGCCAAAAGAGCACGTGTAGCACTCCTACCTTCTGCAAATTCCTCAGTGCCTGCAAGGTCACTGGCATAACCCAACTTTGCAATTTCATCCAATTCTTGGTCAGAAATCTGAGGTGGTGGAAGCATCAGTTTTGATCTCTTTCTAACCGTTTCTGGGTCATTCAGCTTGTTGGCATGCAAAATAGCAGATGGGGCATCTTGTCTTTGTGCAATTTTATTCTTTGCAATGTCTTGCTTTCTTAATTGTGCTTCAACATCAACCCTTCTTTTTCCCTCAAGTTCTTCAATTGTAGTAGGAAACTTGGGCTGTTCCACTGGTCTTTCCTCATCAGTAACATCAAAAAACCCTGGAGGAGGCCTCTTCTCAAACGGAATTTCTGCATTATAGTCTATTCCTTTCCTTTTCTTCCTTCGCTGCCTGATATCAATTCCAGCAGCCTTCAGTTCTCTCTTTTTTTGTAAAGAAGCAAGCCTCCTGGCTTCCTCAAGCTGTTTCTCCCTGGCTTTCCTTTTTGCCTTCTTGCCTTTAGTGTTGGCTAACCGAGCCCGTGCTTCAGAAAGCATCTCCTTCTCATCCTCATCCATATCAACAGGATCAGGGCGTGCAGGCTTTGACTCAGGATTTGGATCAATTTCACCAGGACGCAGTTTCCGTGGGTCATCACCAGGTTCATAGTTCTCATCCTTTACACATGCTGCATCAAGGAGCTTCTCATACCGCTCAAGGCATTGTGAAGGAGTACGGCCAACAATTGGCGCAATTGTTCTCCACTGTGTCGGCATAAGCTTGGCAAGATGAAGCAGTTTCTCATCCTCTTCTCTTGTCCACTCGGTCTACAAATGCATAAAATTAAGAAATTATTCATCACATTACAGAAATTATAGCAAACAGAAATAATGTAAAATAACTATTAAGCAAAAGAAAACATGGATAACACTAAAAGTCTCTCTCCAAGGAAATGATACTCATAGCCAAGCATGGAAAGAAAAATAACACACAACCCTGTGAATTCTTCTCCCAACTTCAACGAGTTCCGATAACTACATGAAATCCTCAAAAGCACCACTAACAATTTGGCTAGGGTTAAGCACTATCCATTCCTACCGTACCCAGTCACTTCAAAGCATAATGAATAAATGCACAAATAAATTAAAAAGAAAAAAAAAAGAATGCAGAATCCGTAAAGAAGAGAGAAGAGAGAGAACCTTCTTAATGGAAGGATCGAGCCATTCATACCAACGAGCCTTACACTGCTTAGCAGATTTGCGGACGAGAAGGGAAGAGATTCGAGCCCACTGGTTTTTCCCATATTTCATAACAGCCGCTTTCAGAATTTCATCCTCGGTGTTCTTCCAAACACCACCTTTTATCATAATCCTCATCTTTACCCCTCTGTTATTGCTTTCGCTCCCCTTCGATTCGAGTTCTAGGGTTTTCCACCCTCACAATCAGAACACTAATGATTTCACAAACTTCCACTTGTTTCTGTATCATGCAAATGCAACGCCAATTGCAACCCTACTCGCCGTTCCTCCGTCCTCACGTGAACGCCAAAACCTTCTCCCCTGCAACTTTGAAACTAATGTCCCAACATCGCACCCAAAGAAAACTCTATTCAGAATATCTGGACCCAATTGGCCCGTTGCTCTACACTTATGCTGTTGGGCCTCTACAAATACAACTTAGTCTTGTAATTATTTTCTATGTGAAGATTAAAAAGAAAACTAGAAAAATGCTAGCACCAACACCCTATTTCACTTTATTAATTTTTCACTTATATAAATTTTAATAATTTTCAGATAATAATTAACAGTGTGTTAATTAATTTATTACTAACATAACTAAAAATAAATAAATTAAATATTGTTCAATCAATGGATCTTGATTCAAATTGTACATACTTATGAAGGGTTACCTTCAGAAAATATATTTTTTATCTAAAAAATATTCGACAAAAAAGAAACATACACTGTTCAAATGATCAAAACTAAATGAAAAATACTCATAATATTTTTACCTCTCATGGTTAACCTTTCTCTCAATTCCTTTCTCCCCTTAATTCTTCAAAGACTGGCTGTCATTCTGGAAGTGAAGGTGCAATACACTAATGGAAATGGTTTGTTATATATTGACTATAACATCATCCACATCTTGTCTAGCTTAGCGGTTTCATACAGACATATTACTTATTATACTGCCTTTTTCTATTCTTTTAAATTTTAATTTTTGAAAGTAATTTTATTTCCTTTAAAAATCAAATTCTGAAAATTATTTTTCAAATTTTATTTTAAAATACCAAAGCCCAAACGCTAACATAAATGCATGAGGCCATTAATGTTTTATTTTTTATTAATTTATTTGTCAGAAATTAATAAATTTATTATTTAATTGTTAACGTTTTTATTTTCATTAATGACATTTTATATATTTACTGTTGATCCACTCTAAATCATATCAACACCAATAAATTTAAAGGCATGCTTTTATCTAATGTTCTTAAGGTTTTTGACTAAGCGGAACCACTAACACCATCTTCTGATCAGATACATATACTATCAAACTTTTAACTTCATTGCACAATTTAAAAAAAATGAGTTGCGCAAAAAGTAATCTTTTCTCATTTTTCCAATCTTATTACATTATTTCCATTAAAAAAACAAATCTTTTTCTCATTATATAAATCCTATATTTCCATTTTCCATTCTTATTACATTATTATCGTACGAAAGTGTAAAATTATGTCACTTATCCACAGGGTCAAATAAGATACCTTATAAAATAGTAGTCTAACTCCCAAACGACTTTTTTTTATTTAATTCTGAATTAGAACGGAATATATGAACGAGAAAGAAAAAAAAGGCAAGAATGCAGTACTGTACCACTATGATGTCAATAGTCAAAATTGTGAGTGAAACAGTTTTGAGTTCACAATAGAAACAAAAACGAGGAAAAACTAGAAAGAAAGAAAAGGAAAGAAAAAGAACGCAGTATTCCGATGAGGACTAGTCACTAGATGCTTGGTTTCTTCGTCTTCAAGACACGCTCCACTATCTATAATAAGATGCCATAATATAAAGCATGACTGCCGATAAAGTGGTGATTATCAACTCCTGCAGATACCCCAAAGGTAATCATATTGTCAACTTAGCAGCACCACACACTGACCAATGGGATAACAGATAATTTTGTCAAGATCACACTGCTTTAGCCAGACAAAGTAATTAGCAGTGCTGGCTTGGTCAACCAAAAAAATGAAATATGTAATAAGAGAGGTGTATGATTTTATTTCTGAGAGTTAATAAAAACCCATTGCATGTCATCAAATATGTCATTGAAGAAACAGCTTCTGAAACTGTCCCTTTGTTTTTTGAGGCGGACAAGAAACCAAGCTAGTTTCCATTTGTATTTTTAGTTTTTAAAAAGAGAAAACTCTTCTAAAAATTACAATCAAACATACCCTAAGTCGGTTGCATCAAACATGTAAAATTAATTTAAATGACAAATTTGGACTTCCTAAGATAATAGTAAACAACATGGCAATGGTCCTCCATTTATAAATACATTAAATTGAATTTTAAATTTCACATTTTTGCATTCAAATTGGTCTTTGAAGGAAAGTCAATGCCACTAATTATCATCGAAGCACCAATCTTTATAGAGCACCGACATAAATCTTTAGAGGATCAAAATGATTGTTTACTCTATAGTTAATAAAAAATACAGGAATTCAGGAATCGTCCCTCAAACTTGGTTTCAGATACAATGCAAACAGGTACAAACATATTGGAAATTTTGCAAGGGACGAACCCAACAGGTGAATTGAAATCTTGTAAAAAAGATTTCTGAAAACATTAGTTGGTACTTGGTACCTTGAGTTGCTCAAGGGAAGAAGTTCCAAAGATTGCACCTGAGCTTTGTAAATCAATGTTATTATACATCCCAAAGTCATATGCCCTTTAAGAAACATAACCACTTAGCCAATGAACTAGTTATCCCAGTACAAAGTATTCCATACTTCAATAGCAACCAACTTCTTCACTTGTATTAAAAAATATTACTCACATAACCAAGATATAATTTCAACTCATGAATCATGATCATAGTCATTCATCGCTTAACTACATAGGCAAATCAGGAATAAAACGCATTTGACATGAAAACCCACATAAAGAATGTTCCTAAGTTTCAAAGACACTATAAAGTGCAGGGCACGCATCATATTATTCATAAGGATTGTGGACAGTTCTATCTTATATTTTGAGCCATAAAGGACTGCTTATTTATCCATACCTGACTGTTGTACAAAAGAGCAGGGATAAAGCCACCTGCAAACTCAATTATGTTCAAAATGAAAGTGTATGCCTGCAAGAAAAGCACCAGAAAGTATTAATCTTCATTTTTGAAAACTAGATAATTTTGAGAGAAGAAAATAGAAAACTTCAGGTGTATTTGACTAAGATGAATATTAGTGACAAGGAAATAAAATTTCCATAAAAAGCCACTACATTATATAAATTATTTTGCGAAGCAATAACTTTCCTAGTTTGATACTAGCAGAAGTCAAATGCTAAAAAAACCAAAAGTCTGTAAATCAGCTACCACAAAATGTTTTTCTTTAAAAAATAGTCTTCAAATAAGAGGTTGAGAAAGATTTGGTTTCATACCATGATGATAAACAATTTGGTTTCACTTAAAGTAAAAATGGAAAAGAAGATAAGGTAACGTGATCCCTATTCCCCTTCTTTCTTACTTCTTTTCTTTCTTTTTTTCAGGAAAAAAAAATCAGATATATATTATATATATCAGCTTCCTAGTTAATTGTTGCAGAAACCATAAAATTGGGATACGAAAGTACTGATCCATGAATCACACCATAAGATCTGAGGAAACATCATACCAAAGATGAAAAAGCAACACATCCAAAAACCAAGGCCAGTGATCGAATCAGTCGTTTTCCCATGCGCAGTCCTTCTCCTGTATCTTCACCCTCTTCCTGCAGCCAACAGTAGCATGAACTATCCAATTCTACAAACAACATGGTTCAAAAACAGAAGACTTAAAATTTTCACTTTGTATGCTGTCATAGAACATGAAACTCACATTATACATGGGGGTTGCAGGAGATTCAAATGATTTTAACTTCTCAAAAAGCCTATAAACAAAGGCGAAGGCTAAAAACTGCAAAGGTTTATATTCAGCACTGCGCTTGACAATGATCCATGCTGTCTGCAGACAGATGGTAAACAATTCTGATTAAATACCACAACCTAAGACATAAGACACAAAATTGACATGGTTTCTGAACATTGATATTTTCCCAAAAAACAATGAAATAATGCTTCAAATTCTGCTCACAAAAACAGCTGATATTGCCAAGTTGATGCGTATATCATTTTTACTTGATTTAGTAAACCTGAAAATTGAAGGACAAAGTATTGTCACAAGATAATAAGTTGTTAAAAAATAGAGTGATAGTGATAAGGGGAAAAACAACTATAAAATCTAGAGCACCACAAACAATCACTATAAATAAATGTCATTCATCCATGTAAGCAGGAAAAATGAGATTTTCCTTCCAAGCTGTTGTATTAGGATTTTAAAAGAACTAATCCAAATACAAATGATTCCCAGCATCTCTACTTCAAAAGGGAAGAAAACATCTTCTCTACAAGGTAATGTAAGAGTAATTGGATCACATATAAAATATAAAGGATATCCTAATAAATGCTATTTATTTGACAGTTTGATTAAGTACATATTGGATTCATCTTATTTTGGATAAATAATTGCGTAATATTACCAGCTTCCTAAGTGAACTTATAATAATTACCAAGCTTGCTGTAAATGTTGATTTAGATTAGATTTACACAAATAGAATGGAACTTTTTTTTCTGGGTGATGGGTGTAATATGAAGACAACTCTCCAGCAGCAAAGCCACCCTATAATGGTCCCAACTATGACCTACCACATCATCCAGTCAGATTACTAGATAGGAGACATCTCAACTTAAAGAAGTTAAAAATTGAATAGCACATTAAAATAAGGAGCATACTTTTGAGAATTATTCTAGTAAACTAATGATAGAAACAAAAATATTCAGCAACAAAACAACCATATCATGAATTATAACAAGCAATATTAAACCTTGGCCCCCAAGGTATAATTGGCTGCTTGTCAGCATACTTGATTTCCTTTGAAACCTGCATTTAGTTTTAAAGTTACATAAGATTTTGAGAGAAAAAAAAAAACAACAAATTAGGGTCAAATACTTGGTTAAAAAGAAGAAGGCACACTATAAGTTTAGATGAACTAATTTGTTTCATAATATCTCCTACAGAGATAGTTGTATACTTTTCAATATGTACAATCCATGCTAAAAACATAAAAGAATTGCAAGCTGAAGCAAAAATCATGATTGTGAGGGTACACTGTGCATAGAATTGTTATTGATTCTTAGAGGAAAACAATAAATCTTAATGTTGGCAGTTACTCCATCCTGTCTTACTGTCCAACCTCCCGCACCGAGGCACCCCAAGCAACCTAAAGAAAATAATAAGAGTTCAAGATAATATGGCTTTACTTCCCCCCAAATTCTTCATTGCTGTAATTTATAAGCGGCATTATTCATTTTGTGAAGGAAAAAATAGCCAAAAGAGGTGATCTATAAAATTATAGCTACCTCATAACCATTTTTTGACAACTACATTGATGAAGTAGCATCAACCACAAACACAAGCTAAACAAGAATATCTCAATGTTGTCATGCACTCATGCCTTCAAGTTGTTGGCAATTTTGAATGGCCAGGAAAAGAAAGATTCTCCTACATTACCTTAAATGATCCAAAAGTCACACCCTTTTTCCGATTAGTCAATTGAGCCATCATGACTTCGTCATATGCCTTCTCCAGCTGGATTATACATTTACAATGCATAACATCACACACATTAGTGCACCAAACTTTGTGGAAAATCATATAACAATGCATCATTAAGAACCTCATAATTCCTAAAAAAAGGAATAACCAAGCCCCACGTGTAAGTTCCACTTTAAAGGACACGGATAAGAAGTAAACTTAACTACACTTACGGGAGAAAAGTTGATGTATATAAGTGGATTTAAACTTACAAGAGAAGTTTGATGTATTTGCTTATTTTCTTTTCTTAAAGGTACTTATCAAAAGGTTTATCCAAACAGAACCATAAATCAAATCAAGATAGCTATCAAAACCTTTTCCCCAAAAAAAAAAAAGGGGAAAAAAGTTAACCTACTCTGGAAGCAGTTGCTTCATCACCATTCATCTCAGCCTCCTTCCTCTTTTTAGTATATGTTGCCTTGATCGAATCAAATTTCTCAATAGGGCTTACACCTAGGACCTATACAATGTGAGATCGCGGCATCTCAGATTCAACTCAAACGACTTCGAACTTCAATTAACGAACCAAATAGAGAGCATTTTTTAGTACCTCGTAAGGATTTAAGTCACCGTCAGAATTAGAGCTTCCGGCAGCAGATGCAGCAGCACAGATAATTTTTCTATCACTCCATGCAGCTGTACGGGGAAACCTGAAAATCCAAACCAAATTGCACTTTATTAATCACAAAGATAAGCTCCGTGAAGATAAACGGAAAAACAAGTGATTTTGCAACGAAAATTGATTTTGGTGTTTGGATTATTTCTAGGGAGCGAGTGAATAGAAAGAGAGAGAGAAATGAGTGACCTGAGAGAGGTTGAAACTGTGGGACGGAAATTCCTTTGTGAGAAAGTGAGTTTAGGGCAGTTCAGTGTGTTTGAGATTGCCAGAGCCATTGGGCGCGCCACTGCAACGACGCTATCACGGTGTCTAAATTTTGAGTTATCGAGTTTTATAGGGTTTTGCTTTTTATCTTTATTTCAATATGTTCTTTCACTAGTTTCATTTCTTTTCTCTAAACAATAGAGCCATTCACTTTAAAATACAAGTAAAAATTTTCAACAACGTCTAAAAATTTTAATATTTAATATTTTTTAATTTTTAATTTTAATATGACATTTAACAATTTTGTTAAGCTCAGTTTAAACATTTAAATTTTATTAATTTATTAGTAAAAAGGTATTTAATATATTTTTTCTATAATGTAAAAACAAAATAATTATAAAGTGTTCTAAATTTATATATCATTCACATCCTATCATATATTATTTTTTCCTATAAAATGTATACACATAACATAATATTTTTATTGGTACCACGAAATATGAAATCATACAAAAATTCTTCTTCTTCTAAACTCATATCAATTTATTTTAGTATATATTATTATTAACTTATTGCAGTTTAAAAAAAATATTTCCAATAAATAGGCACCCATTTAATTAGAGGTATAATATTTTTGTTAAAAATTATATGAAGATCCGTTAATAGTATATACTTGTAAAAAAAAACTATATAATTAAATATGACTAAATTATTTAATCTTTAAATAGTGATGTACTAAAAGCATTAAACAAAGTATAATGGGGTAATATTAGTAGGTAAACTTCAATACTCTGTTATGTTGGCTTGCAAGAGAATGTGAATTCGAATCCGACCGTGGACGTACGTATCTCCTCTCATCTAACCCTGATTTTTATTTTTATCATGATTACAAGAATAATTGTAAATGGGCAATGATTCACAATAATTACATTATAGAAGTTTAAACTTGAAGGGAAAAGTTGCCTTTGCTTCAAATGACAGAAAGTAATTTGTTCCTATATGCATCATCCTAACACTAGGCTTCTCGAGCTAGATTTATTACAAATTTCTCCATTCATCTTTAATTTTCCCCTGCCAATTTGCAGCACCAGGATATAGTTTTGTACACAAACACCAAGCTGAAACTAAAGATTGAAATCTAAAAGTCAAAAAGTAGGATTAAGCTAAGGCATATATATCTAACATGCAATCTAAATATCCTAGAGTTCCATTCCCTCATGATGGTTGCCCTGATTTGATGAATACATTGTACCAAAATTCCATTTCTTCACTAATGTGACTAGAACCATGATTATTATCCATGGTTTCTCCTGAAGAGACTGCAGTGTAGAATCCCGTACCTACAATAGGTGGATTTTTCCTTGAAGATAAATCATAGTTTGCAATCACTACGTTTTCGGTGACACTAGAACTAGAAGCAGCACTTGATGAATCCGCTGTTACACGGGGCATTGTCATTAGAGCCCCAGAACCATTTGCTTGTGCCTTTTGCAAAATATTTGAGGAATTATTGGCATTGTACACTCCACTTTTCTCAATCCTCTTCTTCAAATGGGTATGCCAAAAATTCTTTATTTCGTTGTCTGTTCGTCCGGGTAATCTTGCAGCTATAGCAGACCATCTGAACACCAAAGGGTTCACTAAGAAATTAATTTTCATCTTTCATCACTTGACCAAATTCAATCACATTCTATATTTAATATACTACACATGCTAGGAAATGATATAGCATCTTTATATATATATAAGTCAACACACACGATATGTTATATACGTATATATGTAGGCACCTATTTCCAAGAATTTCATGTAGCTTTAGGATGGTATGTTCTTCTTCCTTGCTGAATTTCCCTCGTTTAATATCTGGCCTCAAGTAATTAATCCAACGAAGCCTACAACTCTTGCCACACCTTAGCAAACCTAAACAATCATATAATATACTCATATATTAGATAATTCATCTATCTTATTTGTATGAAAAAAAAAAGAACTTGACATATGTTCAATCTTATAAAGAAAATGTCACTGAATTAGGACTCACCAGCTTGTTTAGGAAGCGCACGCCAATTTCCATGGCCATATCGTTGAATATGAGAAATTAATATCTGATCTTCTTCAGTGGTCCAAGGTCCCTTCTTCAACCCCATCCTCTCACAGCAAGGAGTTCTCGTCATGTTCACTGCACAACACAATAATGTGTCTCTTTTTCTCGGTACTATAATTAACTTGGTGGAGGCTCAAGCTCTTTCAAGGTAGCTTCGGCTCCTTTGTTGCTACACTGGTGAAAATATAGATGTGGTCCAAATAAACAGCATAGTTTTTAAAACAAAAGTACTTGATAGTGATCCCATCCCTTTCGTGGGTTCTCCAATTCCCGTTTTACTTCTCCAAAGCATAAACAGTTGAAATTAAACATATATGGCCACCTTATCACAGATTCATAATCTATAGAGATGGGTCACATCATCAAAATGCTCCCATCTATTTTATAGAAATAACTTTATACTATTTCTCTTTTCATATTTACGTTTTTAGTAAAAACTCAAAAATTTAAATAAAAAATATATAATTTATATTTCAAGTTTTAAACTAGAAAAACTCTCTGGTAGTTGAACTACGTGTTGAACAGTGTAAAGTATAAAATTTACTAATTAAAAGACATGCAATAAAAAAAAAACATAATATTTAATCTTATTAATGCATATATGTAACTTTTAATAAATATTACTGTACATAATTTTTTATTATATATCATTGACGTTAAAAAAAATTATAAATTTTGAATGCTTGCAATGTTGACTTTTAAGTGTTTTCTGGGAAAAAGTAAGATTGCTTCGTCGACTTCAACTGAGCTTCTAGGTTGCTTCTCTTCAAAACTTGGGAATCCTTTAAAGCCTTAAGTAATCATTTTTTGGGTACAGAGGTCAAAAGTAGTATGCGATACGGACAAAATGGACTAAATATTCATCCCTTACTATACTGTTCCTGCCGCCTTTTTCCATTATCCTCGTCAAGTGCTACTTAGCATGTTTCAATCTTTGTTAATGGTTTTCGGCTAACCCATATACTATAATAATCTTTATGGTGTCACCTTTCAATTAGCTAAATTTAGAACATTGTCACGCTTCTATTTAAAGGTGCTTAGTTGTTTTTGGTTTGATTTATAATTCTGATTCCATGTGACTCGTGATAAACTTGTATACTTTTGTGTCCATATATATTTGATTTGGAATGAACATGAAAAGCTATAAAGTACAGTTTAGCATGTCTTTGATATTTTTGTATTATATATCTGAAAAACCAGGGCATAAAAAACAGACAAATTAGCATGTTCATAAGGAATTAAGAAGATGTAAAAGACATATATCTCACACACTAAAGTTGAAAAGCCCTTGGAAATTTTCATATACGTATAAGACGTGCAAGAAGAGTACAGGCTTTAAAATTAATTCCATGTAATGCACTTTATCTTCTTCTTCTTTTTTTTCTTTCCTTTCTTCTTTTCTCTCTTTTTAGGCATCCTATGAGCATCTGTGAATATTTATCTTGTCGGTGGTCCCTGTTAAAAAACAACTACACATATTTTCCAAGAAAAAAATAGAATGATTTATAAACACAGACTCTGAAATAAATAATCATAAATTGTTTAAAATTTGAATAATTTATTCATTTGAGTTATTTGGGTATTTTTATAATTTGATTTAAACTTAAATTAAATTAAAAACATTCCATTAATGTCAAATTCTAGTCGCAGTTAAGAGTCTGTCGGCATGTCAAACAAATGAAAGGGAAAGGAAGTGGCTTTACATGACGCGCGCAATGCTACTCGGAATAATAAATACGACACTGCAAGATTTCTTATAGTAATCTCTCTCCATATCTCCTGGGTTAATTGCAGCTTAGATCAAATCATCATAACAAAGGTTGACTTTCTTGTGCAGAAAAAGCCTAATCTTTACTTCGTGATTATGCCTTTAAACTTTAATTAACAGTAATTAAAAAATAAACTAAAATTTAAGGAAAATATTTTATATTATAAAATGGTATATTTTTATTACAAAATATACATTTTTTATAATAAAAAATTACTAATTTTAAATGCTTAAAATTAACTTTAAATATTAATATCAGCAAAAATTGAAAATTTCCGTACACCCCACTTTCCAAAACATTTAATTTAGACCACAATTGCAAAACTCAAGCAGTCACGTCAATTAAGAAAAAGAGTTTTGCACTTGGCTAAAGTAGATTATGCATGATCTAAACATGATGTTTCTATATAAATATAATACTTTATTTTAAAAACAGTATATCATATTGCGTTATAAGTTTATGATAAACATTTTATTAATCAATCTAATGAAGCATGACACTTCTAACTACCAAAAACCCAATTGCACTATTCACAAACTTATACCCATTTTTTTCTTTTCTTTCCATTTCAAAATGTGTAACATAAATTAAGGGAAGGGAAACATAGTATTGGTGAAATGGGTATGATCATGTTACAGTGTAGTTCCAGTAAGGTAAAAGCAGAAAATAATAATAATAAAAGAAATAAAGAAAACTTACAGTTACTTATAGCCCACATGAACGAAGGGGACCAAGAAGAGCCTAAGAAGCAATGGCTGCCATGAAGCAAAAAATGGGCACCCAATGTTGTCGGATCGTAGTTGGAAGCTAAAAAGGACAACATATATTGATCCCATGTTCACTGGGTCAGTGAAAAACAGACAACATATGGGCCTCTTACAATGGTCCATAAAACCTTCATTAAATTCACGGGTTTACTCTTACTATCAGAAACAACTTCGACCTTTACCTTTCTCCTCCACTCCTAATATTTCAGTGCTTCAGTTTTTTATTTATTTTTTCATAAGCACGAACTTCATGGTCTTCTATATATTGTTAGTGATTTTTTTAATATCAATTTTAATTTTTAAAAATAAAAAATTTCCATTTTAAAATTATTTTTATATTTTTATGTAATAAAAAAATACCTACTAGAAGTTTGACATTTTTACTGGTACAAACAATTACTGAGTTTTGTACGATTATTATGATGGAAAAAATTAATTCTTTTTTTTAATAGATACGAATTTGGAGCTTCAATTGGAAACTCTCGATTAAAATAAAATGATATTTGCTAACCAAGTGTGAATCATTTTTTGAATAGATAACATCCTTCAGTGAGATTCATTTAGAATGGTTATTATCTTTAACAAAACCCACTTCAACTGAAAGCCATAATGAAAGTTCAAAATAACAAAATAAGATTTCTTTTAGAGCACGAGATGCACTTTTAAAAATATAGTTTCAAGTCTATTTATTAATAAAAATCTAACACAAATTAGTTTTTAACTTCACATTTCATTAAATACATGTAAGCACACACATATATAAAGTTTTATTGATTAGTACCCTAATATATCCATTAAAAATTTAATGTTTTTAATTAAAGACGGTGTTAAAAATACATTAAAAAAAAGATAGTTGTTATGTATGTGTATAATTTTTAAAAAAACTGCATCACTTGCTCTCAAATTCAACATAATAATACCATGTTCATGCTTTTCATTGTATAAACTTTGATCGTATGGTGAACAGAAGATAAAATTTTTTTTAATCAAATACACAGCAACATAAAAGAAAACACATGATTTTTCTTTGGTTCCCTTTGAAAAATACTGAAATTGATTTTAATCACAGTTGTTTAACGTACTTCGTAAATCATGCAAATTCTTATATAATAGATTATTAAATTATTTTAAAATACTCTGTTATGCTAGTTTAACTGTAAAATAAACAAATACTTACACTAACGTAAAATGACGCTCAATAATTTTTAGGGCCTAAAATAAATTTTAAAATAATTTTTTTTATTAATAAAATAATTTATTATTATTAGTTTAGAATTACAGTAATATCAATATAAATTTAATAATTAAGGTAAATATTTGAATTATAGATTATTTTTAAATTTAATTTTTTATTTTTAAAAGTATATTAAAACTAAAAAAATAATATTTAGAGACCTAAAGTCCTTGCGTTACCTGTTTGGTCTTTAGGCGGCCCTTACTAACATAATTGAAAGAGTTAAGACGCATGCATGTAAAAAAACAAAAAGTAAATGAATTAATTCAATTTTGTCGTTTAATCATAGAAAAGAAGTATCAATTAGAAAACATTAATTTATTTAATTAGTGTTAAAAATCTAAGGTTAGATTCTCGATTGTACAGGATATATATAAAATTATTTTTTCAAAACATTTGAAAAAAAATAATTTAATTCTCAAATTTCATAATATTTTCACACGATAATTTAAATATAACTTTCCACAGTTTTAAGAATTTATATTATTGTAGAGTTCGTTTGTATGGTCAAATGCATTTTTAGAGGAATTAATAAAATATTAAGTTTACTCTAAAGTCCTCTACTGAAATGGTAGCACTCCTAACCAAATTTATTGCTAACAAGTATTTCAACGTACGCATACATTAACAATGATGAACGTTCATGATGTCCTCTTGTGATGTCAGTAACTAGGAGAGAATAATGTTGCCTTTAAGCTTTTATAATTGACAGGATTATTTTTTCTAAAATAAAATAAAAATGTGAAAAATGGAAAAGTGAATTTATTTATTTCTTATCTAAATTCAAGTATCTTGTAAACATGATTAATTTTAAATTGAAAGTAAATAAGTATCTTCCTTTTTACTTTGAAAAAAAAAATCAAATCCGTAATAGTAAATATAAGGATAAATTATTTTTAACGTGGTATTGACTCTTAAATTGCAACTTGAGTAAAAAGTAAATTTCATTGGATCAAATCATGGTTTATTAATTATACTCCATACTCACCCTAAATCATAGCCACATAGCTTGAGTTATAATTTTTACTCTATTCTTTGTTAAAGTCTAAATCCACCAAACAAATCCCAAGGCACTTTAGTTTAAATTTACTGTTTTGTTTAAATTTTGTTGAGGTTTTAAAGAGTGTTGATGTATTTTGGATAAAATTGACATAAGAACTAAGTTTAATAAAATGTAAAAGATTTTATAAGATTAGAAAATAAGATTTGAAAGAAGTTAATTGTTTTACAAATTTTAAATAAAATACTTTAGTTAATAAACCTAAATGGTAATCGAGTTTAATTAAATCTTGAGTAAAAATAATAACTAAAAATATAATATAAATAAAATTAAGACTAAATTTTGTATCTCTTTTCACAATTTTATATTCTCTTTCTCTCATGTCTATATTTAACTTCTTTCTTCTTCTTCTAATTTTCTCTTTTTTTTTTTACTTTTCATTTTTATCTATCAAATTCGTTTAAAAAGTTTTTATATAAATTTTTTTATGAAATTTTCGTTGACTTAATAAGATAATTTTTATTTAAACAAAAATAGAATTTAACATAAAATTCTCTTGAACAAAAATGAAAATCAACGTTGAATTCTTGCCCTCTCAATGATAAGTGCAAGTACAGTAAAAAGTAAAAAATAGTTAAAAAGAAAAGAGAGGGGCGTAACAAGCGCAGGAAACAGTAGAGCGCGGGACGTTGGGACCTCCGAGTGAGAGTGAAGGACTGAGTCGAAGCCGATTTCCTTTTGAGTCGTGTTGTCATTTGTCAGCATTAATGGTCCCTCCCACAGACCCACTCCACACCGTTAGATATCATCTTTCCCATTTCATTTCCACCGTCCGATCATGACCTCTCTCTCTCTCTCTCTTTCTCTCTCGCGTGTTCAGTTGTTCCTCCCTATTCCTAATTCCTAAATCCCATTTTCAGTTTTGGAGTTTGAATGAACCCTAAGTCCTAAGCACCACAACCAACTAACCGTACTCTCACTCTCTCAACTCCGATCGCAACCTTAACTCAATTTCGCGTTCCTTTCTCGGTACTCTCTTCTCTTCGCTAACGCATCTTCTATTCTTTTTCCTTCCATGCGTTAGCAGATTCACTTTACCTTACGCTAATTCATTTTATTTTTCATTCTCTATGTCCTTCTACTCCCTCCATCCACTCTCTGCTTTTAATTTCTGTTTTGATATATTTTTCTATTATGCTTTCTGCTGAAGGGGTTACAATTCCAGACATTTTAATTAAGGAGCACTGAGTGCGTCTGATTATGAATCGTCACGTTCTATGTGGGAATTTTTGTTTGCAGATTTGACTTGAGTTGATTGGGCCTCAAGATCGGTTTACGTGCTTGGACTTGGGATTTTATGCTCCAAATAGGGGGAACAACCCGGAATGGTGATGGAATTTTGAGCAAAAACAGTTCTCAAATTCTTGCTTTTTCGTTGTTGTTTCTAATTCGTTGTTTCTGGATGAAGTAATATCTGGGAATTTAACAGTGGAAGTTCATTGTGGCAGGGGAGAGGAGAGCTAAAAATTGGACTACAAATGAACGCTGATTATCCATATTTGGTTGTCTTCACTCGTCATTGGAACTATGAAAGTTGATTAAAGTGTCAAAAGCGAGGCCAAGGTATGATGAGTGAAGCCTATGCTATTTCTGCTTTATAAACTCAAGATTTAGTTTACCAAGTACCATGGAAGCAAATGGGATCGTTCATGATACTAGCCTAGGAGCGGTGAGAAGGGATAAGAGAGAGGTAGGAGAGAAATCGATGGAGGATTTAACTAAATATGCACACAGTCCTGCACACTTGGCAGTTGCCAGGCGCGACCATGCTGCCCTACGGCGCATTGTTTCTGCCCTGCCTCGCCTTGCTAAGGTTGGTGAGGTCACCACAGAAGCTGAATCTCTTGGTGCTGAACTTCAAGCCGATGAGGTCTCTGCTGTTATTGATCGCCGTGATGTCCCTGGTAGGGAGACCCCTCTTCACCTTGCAGTGCGTCTCAGGGATCCGGTATCTGCGGAGATTTTGATGGCTGCTGGTGCGGATTGGAGTCTGCAGAATGAGCATGGTTGGAGTGCTCTCCAAGAAGCAGTGTGCACTAGAGAGGAAGCGATTGCTATGATTATTGCACGGCACTATCAGCCTCTAGCTTGGGCTAAGTGGTGTCGTAGACTTCCCCGGATTGTTGCTTCGGCATCTCGTATTCGTGATTTTTATATGGAGATAAGTTTTCATTTTGAGAGCTCTGTCATTCCTTTTATTGGGCGTATAGCCCCTTCAGATACTTATCGAATTTGGAAGCGTGGTTCTAATCTCCGTGCTGATATGACCCTTGCTGGTTTTGATGGCTTACGCATCCAACGGTCGGACCAAACATTTTTGTTCCTTGGAGAGGGCTATGCTTCCGAGGACAGTAATTTAACCCTGCCACCTGGTTCTTTGATTGCTCTTTCTCATAAGGAGAAGGAAATCACAAATGCTTTGGAAGGAGCTGGTACACAGCCAACAGAGGCTGAAGTTGCTCATGAAGTTTCCTTGATGTCTCAGACTAATATGTATAGACCAGGTATTGATGTTACTCAGGCTGAGCTTGTTCCCCATTTAAATTGGAGGCGTCAAGAGAAGACTGAGATGGTTGGGAATTGGAAGGCAAAAGTTTATGACATGCTTCATGTGATGGTGAGTGTGAAGTCAAGGCGGGTTCCAGGTGCCATGACAGATGAAGAGCTTTTTGCTGTGGAGGATGGAGAAAGCATGATAAATGGGGAAAACAATGATGAGTATGATGATGTATTGACAGCTGAGGAAAGAATGCAATTAGATTCTGCTCTACATATGGGGAACTCTGATGGTACTTATGAGGATGAGGAACATGGAGCATTTGATGGTCAAGAAAATGGTTCTGTAGCTTCCTGTGAGAATTCTGAAGCTAACGGTGTGGTTAAAGAAAAGAAGAGTTGGTTTGGTTGGAACAAGAAAAGTTTGAAGAGTAGCAGTGACGACCCTGAGGATTCCAAAACTGTGAAAAAAAATTCCAAGTTTGGCTCAGAAGGTAGCAATCAGAGATCAGGTGATCAGCAAAAGCTAGCATCTGAATTTCAGAAGGAGGATAGTGGAGACACTAAGAAGGGGAAAGATAAAAACATTAAAAAGAAGAAGAAGAAAGGAGTAAACAGTGAGTCAAAGAATGAGAGTGAGTACAAAAAGGGTTTAAGACCTGTCTTGTGGTTGACACCAGACTTCCCTTTGAAAACTGAGGAGCTTCTACCTCTACTTGACATCTTAGCAAATAAGGTTAAGGCTATTAGAAGACTCAGGGAGCTTTTGACAACTAAGCTTCCTCATGGAACTTTTCCTGTCAAGGTAATCCAAATACCATAGCCTAAGTTCTTTATTTTTTATGCTCTGGTGCTCTGCACTCCTGCAGTACAGCATGCTCATATTATCTGTAGCTGTTTTTTGATGGACCAAGACTGAGCTAAGTGCATGTTTGGGAAGTGATTATTTTGGAAAAACAAACATTTTTTTATACTAAATCTCTATCAAGAAATTGACACAAATATGCAGTTATTTCTTTAAAATAAGTTGTGAACCAAACACATTAAGTTTTTATTTTGGAGTATATTTATAATACCTGACAACAAACATTTGAATTTTCCCTGAAACTGGCAAATTACTTAGGTTTCACAACTTTGATGAGATTCTGACTAGCATGGGTTTGTTTCTGTTGTGTTACCATTCTTGTACTGACATTTGTGCATGAGTAGACTGTAGGTGTCTTGTTGATTGAATGTAGCTGATAATCATCACATGACACTTATGTAATCTTAATGCTACTTTAGATTACGTCAAGCTACTGCAAAATGAATGAGCAAAGCCCAGATTCACTGCTATTTTTTTGGATAATACTATAAACTTGGGGTGTTTTTCCCATGGTTATTAAAAACTGCCCAGTTCAATCGGGAATTGTCCAAGTATACCAGTTCTAGCAATGTAGAAAACTAGTGAAAATTGGTTTGAACCCGTGACTTAATAATTTTTTTTTATCTTTTTGAATTTTTTATTCTAAAATAATTTTTAAATTAATTAAGATTCATACGTGGTATATACATATTAATTATTTATATATGTATGTATATATTGAAAACATATATTTTGTTATTATTGGTTTAACTCCGGTTAAACCAATGAACTGTAGCCTTCTTTGGTTCAACAACACGTTCAGTTTTATAAACATTGGTTTTTCCAGATTCCGTGTCTTTTCCCTCTCTGTTTTGCTTAACGTGGCATTCTGGCTGGTTTGGACAGTTATCACACCTAGTTTTGTCTTATCATGGTTTAGTTATACTTTAGTTTGGTTGACTGAGTTATAGATTGTCAGTCAGTTTAGCTTATCTTAATATAAACTATAAATTTACAAAATTTGATGATAATATCCTTTGATCTTAATAATAAGAAATCAGCGGGTGTAATTTATACCTGATTTCTGCCAGTAGCTTCTGGTTTTGATGATAATAACATCTGATGCACTCAGGTTGCCATCCCGATAGTCCCTACTATCCGGGTGCTTGTAACTTTTACGAAATTTGAGGAGCTTCAGCCAGCAGAGGAATTTTCAACTCCACTCTCCAGTCCAGCACATTTTCAGGATGCTAAATCGAAGGAATCAGAAGGGTCTAGTTCATGGATTTCATGGATGAAAGGAAGTCGCGGGGGGCAGTCCAGTGATTCCGATAGTCACAGATATAAGGACGAAGTTGATCCTTTCAACATACCTGCAGACTACAAATGGGTTGATGCCAGTGAGAAGAAACGCCGAATGAAGGCAAAGAAAGCCAAAAGTAAGAAACATAAGAAGCAGACGGTGGCAAAAAGTGGAGATGCGGTGCATCAGGGGACTGAGGACATAGAAGAATAATAGTAGTATCGTGGTTTGTTATCTCTGGCTAAAATTGCGGCTTTGATAATTGTTGCCAGAGAGGGAGTCTTTGTGCACAGTCACTGCTGACGTTACAGTTCAACATTGGAGGTTTCTCCAAGAATTTACTAGAAATTTCTTGGGCTACCAATTGTTATTAGTTAAGAAAAAGGTGCCTTTATTTTTTTTTTCTTTTTTCCGTTTCGCGAAGAAAGCTTTATCTTCTTGAAATTGCTGTATTGCCTTGTCAAGAGAAATTGAAGAGCGAGAGTCGATTGCTCCTTCAATTGCTTGGCTTCATTCTAATTGTCGTTAGATACTAATATTTGTATCTACCCTTATGTCGATGATTATCGATTTTACATTTTCGTGAGTGGTAATTTGTAGTCTTCGCTGTTATTTCAAGATTTTGGATGACGCGTTAAAAGGACGGACTTAACCCGCAGTAAAGTTTGTTCATACGTTTTATGTATTGATTGAATTAATATATTCGGAATTCAAATTTTGGTGTCAAAATCTTGGTCCGAGCTTTTTGTTGAAGATGTCTAAATAGACTCTTCATTTATACAAAATCCTAGCCTGAAAATTTGCTTTGATTAGTAAATTAAGACCTAAAGCCCATTGTGAATTGCCCGCAAATCTTCCAGGAACTAGGAAGTATACTTAGCAATCGAAACATCATAATCGTAATAACGGACAAGAAGTGTTTCCAAATTTGATTCCTCCATTACTTTCCTTAGATTCCTTATCATCATCGTGTACAATGATTATACATATAAAGAATTTATGTAATTTTACCAAAAACACAAAATTAGTATCCATGTATCGTTAATTATATAGACAACCTAATACACAAACATAGATACCCTACCAAAATCTGTCCTTGTTAACACTCAAGTAGCCAGCCATTACCTTTCCCCCAGTATTTCTCATTCCATCTATAAGAAAGCACCAAGTAGATCCCAATGCACCAACGAAAAAATCAGAGTCAGCAGCCATCAGGAAATTGACCAGTGGGTAATTAGTGCTGCTCTCCCTACCCAGGCTGGCTTCATACTCTGCCATTGACACATTAGTTCTAGTTTGCCGTCTTACCTTTGTATAGTGAAAGTTCCAACCATAATATTCTTGGCTTTTGTCGATGACTCGCTGAAATCAAATCGAATTCATGATTAACAAGAAGGATGAATAAATACAAGCAAGCTGAAAATCCACAACTGCAGTACCTGCATCTCTGTGGAGAGCCAAATCGTGTTGAGGTTTGGGAAATGCCTCCTGATCCGATCGGCAAGTTTCATGTATTCTTCAAATTCAACCACTTTCATTTCACACGCTTTGTCTCCCATTCTTACATGCATGCTTAGAAGAGGCCTAGGGACCCATGGCTTGTGATTGGACCACACATATTCTTCAATCTCAGACCCTGCCTTGTTACTATTTTCCTGAGACATCACCACCAGTGAACTTTGTGAATACAATGAAATTCAAGTTGAGATAAACAAGAATTTACACAAAATCTTATAATATCATCAACTTATCATACAATCATCACAGCTAACTAGAAGGGAAAATTAGGTAGATTTCCTAAACAACATCGTTTTCATTCTTCCTCATAGGTATATATGTATATATGTAGAGCATAGTCCCATGCGGGCTCCATTTTCTATATCCAACGAGAAAAATAGTGCAAAGTTAACCTTTGGCCATTCTTCAGCAACGCCATCAAGAACCATTTTTGCAGCTAGTTTTCCAAAGGCAGCGTGCCGGGCCTCATTCAATAAATTGCACATGTACTCTGTTGGGAATCTCATTAAGTAGCGTACAGCCTGAAACCCATAATTTGTAGCATCAGTGATATCATGGAGTGATAAACGAAAAAAAAAAGAGTGAAGCCGTGAAGGTTTATTGAGGTAAATTGCTACAAATGACAACATCATGAGTACCTGTGCTCTCCACCACCGTCTATCCATTTTTCTGTGAGAACCCATCAGACTGCCATTTATATCAGTTGTTGGTTGCAAATAATTCCATGGCTCACCCCATATCCTGCATCATATGTTGACATTGGAAGAAAGAATAAAAACTCTGTTTAGGATCTCAGTTAGCAACAAAATATTTATGACAGGTTGCAGTTGTTATGAAAGCTTGCCTAGGAGTTGGTCCTGCCCATATATGCCTTGTTGTATAATTTTCTTTTGTAGTCAAAGTTCCTTTACTCCAAGCATCTTCACTTTTTATGAGTTCCAATGCACGTTGACGGCATTCTGGGGAAGTTTCTGGAAAGAAGTAACAATTCCAACTTGACCGGGAAGATCCTGTATGAACACAATTGTCCACTTACAGTAACTATTCCATGCAGATAATCACATTGTAGATTGTACATCAGTTGTTAAAATCGACTAAGCGCCATAATATTCTTATACCTTTGCAACCATCATGGTCAGCTCTGTTATAGAAGTTAGTGACAAGGACTCTTCCTTCATTGATTGCAATAGCAAGAAGTCCACACATGCCAGCAATCTGAGCACCAATGCCAAAGCCAGGTAATCTCTCCCAATCAGCTAGAAGGAACTTGACATTTGGGTTGTTACAGTTTAATGGATGCTGATGGATCCATATGTCATGTTGAACTTTTCTAGTCAAGGGATAGTTTTCTTCATCAGATCCCGCAATCTGCAAAATGTTTCTATATAAGTGGCAAGTAATAACGACATTCTATCTTACTTTTACGCACATATTTTTAGTGTCATTTTTATCATCTGATGCAGCAGTCCATGAATCTTCTTCAAGTGTCTACATACTGTTGTTCTCATGATGATTATTATTATATCCTGAATGTTGGAATTCTGTGTTGAAAATGTGACTTAGCAAGATAACCAACGACCCCCGTGGTCGAAGAAAATTCAGTATTGCTATTTAATTTATATCAAAATTCCGTTACATAATCATGCACTTAATTCGGTATTTATAAACTGATAATAATCAAATCCTAATATGGTAATAGTTTCATAAATAAATAACACATTAAAATAATAAATTTGATAATGGGTTAGAATGATGCAATGGTTGTGAAAGGTGTTTGTTAACGAAATCAATGTGACTTATTAGCGCATAGTAATTCTTGCACGAGTGTCAATAGATACAAGCAATCAAATTTTTAAGATAACATTAAAATAATTTCACCATAGATTCAACAAACTTTAGTATAGCACATCTTGAGTTTTTTATTGGTTATGTATATAGGCTCTTAAAGAATTACTGGTTAGGATGCTTTGAGGTAATGATAAAAAAAATTATGGTAATAATTTAATTAGAAACATACCCATGGTGGATAAGAACCCTCAAATACAGCCTGATGCCTTAAGTTCTTAAAATGTTCATTGGCTGCAGCAACAGGGTGAGTGCCCAACAATCCTTTCCAACTTGTCCATTGGGGAAAGCTATGATTTCCCATAGGCTTATCAAGACGGTCATATAGCAGTGTTTTCACCTTGCAGTTTTCAAAGTGTGGGGCTTTAGGCAAACTGGACCCACTAATTCCAAGTTTCTTTAAGCACACATTCCCCCTACTTTCAGATTTAGTCAACACACAACTCCAAGCTGAATAAAGCAACAAAACTCTTTCACCCTTATCTCTCTCTTTTCTGCTCTTCAAATCCGTTAATTTCTGTGTTTCCTTAGGTTTAAAATTGCAGCCTGTTCTTGTCACCATAAGAAGGCAAAAGAAATAAATAAAAAACTACACTCTATTAATTTAATTTAATATATCAGTATTGATAATAATATAATGGCAAATGCTAAGAGGACACCGATTAAGGAATCAAAAGAGAAAATTCTTTAAGCAAATGTTAACTAATAATTTAAAGGCACTAGTTAAGGAATTGATAGTATAAATTTTTGTTGGTAAATGTTAATAATATACTTTTTCTCGTGATATTTGATGCAGTACATTGTGATTTTCAATGAAAACATTCCATTCTTGATTTCTTATTAGGACATTGGTTAGAAGAACCTATTTTTTTTAATTAAAAACTAGTATTAAATGCACACTTACTGTGATTTTCAATGCAATTTTTATAATTTTTTTCTCTTTTGAATTCCTTAATCAATGCCTTAAAACATGGGTTAGCAAAACCCTAATAAAATTATTTATAGGGTTACTACATTAAAGTGTTTCATCCTATTATAAACAGTTGGTAACTGCATGCTTGTTCTTATGGTACCAGGTGCGGTCAAAGTAAAAAAAATGGCTATTAGAGTATGCTTAATTTAAAGCAAACATCAGCATAAGTTGCTTCGGTTAGAAGCCATAAAATCCATACTCATCAAGCTTGCTTCAACGTCCCTAAAGTTTCAACAGAATTAAACAATGCTTTGCATTAAACTTGGGGAAAGCAGCAGGAATTTATGACAACAAAAGAAATACATACATGAAGGAAATTAGTTCCATCCTTGTTCTTTAGTTACAGTGTATCTTGAATTGACTTACTGATGAGAAGGAAGCTGAAGATGGGAATTGACTTACTGATGTTATTATTGAGATCTGAATTCCATGATAAATTAAGCATTGACATGGTTGAAAATGAGAAGCCACCAAACTGGAAGGTGCCAAAGGAAGTTAGAGCCGCCAAAATCAGAGAGGCAAGACAGACACCACAAAGAAACCCCACAACACAAATATGACATGGGAATGAGCTTCCCATTTGCAGGGCTTTCTGTGAAACCACTCGCTCAAGAGACCTTTGATTTAATGGCTCCATTTCACTCTTCTCATGAATTTTCTCAAAAATGCTTATACATTCTTTTTCTTGAAAATTTCATGCACTCACTTACTAGGACTGCATACAATACATGCTAGCTTTTCATGATCCACAAAACTTCAAACCTTAAAAAGAAAAGAAAAAGAGGACACAATTATCGGATCATGCCACCTCAAAACATTTTGTGGGCCATCCCTGTTATCCTTGCAACTGCAACATAAATGCGTGAACTGTGAAAGTTTCCTTCAGAATTTATTAAAGCTAAATTCTTATAGAAAGTCAGAAAGGGACAAAGGGTTTAGGACACATGTTCATCACACAAGAAAAGTGTGATCAAGTTGGATGAAGGTAGGAATGAAAACCCAACTAAATGGGAATTCACTTGTTTTCTTGAAAACTTATTTGAAAGTCTTCAAAATGATGAAGCAAAAAAGAAAAGAAGATAGAGTTAAGGAGAGTAGTTAAACAAATTGAGTTGAAGTGGAACAAGGTCTAAACTTTTATTAGAAGCTAACACCCCATAAAGATTTAGAATTGGAAAAACTTGAAAAGAATAGAGTCATTGCAAA
This sequence comes from Abrus precatorius, assembly GCF_003935025.1. Taxonomy (NCBI): domain Eukaryota; kingdom Viridiplantae; phylum Streptophyta; class Magnoliopsida; order Fabales; family Fabaceae; genus Abrus; species Abrus precatorius. The sequence continues at coordinate 6,822,804 of NW_020874373.1, read as the reverse complement.
GAAAGGAATGGGAAGGCATGATTGAAGAGCATGAACTTGATAACTGGCTTTGAAAGTGGAAGGCTAAAGACACATTCCGTGAAGGAAGCACAGAAGCAATCCGTGAACAAGATAAGCCTTAACCCAAAACAGTGAGGCTGATGTTTACCTGCTCCTTTTATTGTTCTTTTATTTTTATATATTGAAATAGTAAAAAGAAATAAAAGATGTTAAAGAAAGAAAATTAGGTAGTTTAATGAATAAAGATGTTATTTAGTTACCTTTGAGTTGAGGTTGGGGTAACATGAGAGAAGAGAATGGAATTTGAAATGCAATAATATTTGATACAAGTGTCCAAGGAAGGGAAGGCAAGTGAGTGGCACCAATGATATGAAGAGTGGCAAGTGGCGGTGTGCTACTTTTACTTGTTGCCATATGTAATCTCATATCCATCATGGTCCCCTCTTTCTTTCTCATTTCTAGCTGTACCTTAACTTCAACTATAACCTGTCCTCCTTCCTATTTATTTAGAATAATTCTAAATCTCTTGTCTTTTTTTAATTATTAAATGATAAAAATATTATTTTTTATGTTTTAAAGATTATATATATATAAAACTTGGACACAATAATAGAAGCAAAATAAGTAAACCATTATTACTCCAAGCTTGAATTAGGCTTGTTTAATAATTATTTTACAAAGCTGTGTTATTATTAAGTGAAATCAACGATTCAACAATTATTTATTGTTTAGCTTGTTTGTGACAAGTAAGTTATGATAAGAGTAATAATTTTAAAAATTAATAAAAATTATCATGAATAAATTTAAAAAATTAAAATTTTAATTTTTAGTTATTTTTTAGAACATTATTATTGCTAATCTTATAGTGATTGTAAAGTCATATACTTTGTTAATATAATTAATATCTTTTTGTTTATATTAAAACTACATTTGTTTTTTTTTTAAGATGACGTTCACTTTTGGACTTTGCTAGATTGGTTTCTCATGCGACTGATATAATGGTACGCGCATTTGTTGTGAGTGAGAGGCAGTTATTAGTGAATTAAACAATAACTTAATAAATCATAAACCAATGACAGAGCGAGTGTTAGTTACGTGTTTGTATTGGAAAATGAGATAGGAATGACTCAGTGAATGAGAGAAAAGTGGTAACCTTGATATCAATAAACGGCGGCTAATTCAAGCATAATAATTAAAAAAGTTAATTATTTTAGAATTAACTAGTGTTTCAAGCATGATAATTAAAAAATTAATCAATAATTTTTATTAAAAATATTTTAAAATATATTTAAAATATAATAAAATATGATAATTAAATTTTTTGTTATTGTTTTACATTATTTTTTAATCAATATTCTAAAAGCGTCCATTAATATTTCCCTTTTTGTAAGAACCAGCAAAAGGGCCCTGCCTACTGTGTTGATTTGATCCAATTCTCGACACATGCCCACAGATCAAATCATTTATCTGATAGATTATCACGGGTTACATTTGATTAGGATAAATAATTTTTAGTTGAACATTCAAAAATTAATGTGATATTGATATTATAGATATGATTATATATATATATATATATTATTTTTTAATTTATAAAAATAATTATTTATACTTTCATTTTAATATAGACAAAATATGTGTTGTGTAAAAGTAAAATATTACTCTAATTTGATTATCTCTCCAAGCTAGATTTGGTCTTTCTAAACAAAGGGGTTAAGTGTCTCATGTCAATTAATTTTTTATAAGACCTCAATAATTTTCTTAAACTATTTTTAAAAAATAATCAGACCTGATTTTTTAATATGTTATTTGAATTTAAGTTTGGACAAATTTTCTTTACTTTTTAGAATGAATTAAACTTATTTTTTTAATACTAAATATTGGCCAATTGGATAGGTTGATATGTTGCCTTTGATTTTTTTTTTTCCCTCTCCATCAATGAGCATTAAATAAAAGAATTACAATACAACTGTTATGATATTTAGTATTACTAACCTATCGAATAATTTATATAACATGTTAAGAATTTTAGTTTAACAAAAAAAGTTCAGATGTAAAGAACGTTAATGAAGTGTCTGATGCCCTTTTTTTCATTATTATTACTAAAATACTAGCAAACAATGTGTATAATATTTTGAGATTTTTAAATCCTTTAACATATTTTTTTAAAAAAATAATAATATTGCTCCTAAGAATTGAGTTTAAAAAAATAACACTAAAAGAACGAAAGTTGGTCTAAGTGACAAACAATTTATATTAAACTGGATTAAAAAATAATATTAAAAGAATTATTAAAATTATTTATTACATATTTTAAAAATTTAATATAATAAATATATTTTTAAATATTTAAACAAAATCTTTAACAAAAGTCTTTTCTCTCTGTATAAAATTAAAGAACTTTGCTATATCTTTCTAATATTTTTTAATAATGTTCTTATTACTTTATAACGTAAATATTAAATGAAAATATTCATTTCTTACTATTATATTAAAAACATAAAAAATATTAAATACTTTTTCATTTAATAATTAAGAAGATGTGTAGAAACACAGGATAAGAGGATTTAAAATTATTCAAAATCAAAACTTCAAAACAAAAAGAAGGAATATATTAATTGAAGTCGATTGATTTTTGTTTTGTTTTTTGGGTACAATTAAAGTCAATTGGTATTCCAAAGACTTAAATGAAGGCAACGAATGGGCCCAAGTATGAGCACAACCCACGTAGGAATCTTAACGGTCAAATTTCGAAAGCTCGGGGATTCCGAAGCTTTTTCATGACCGTTTGCTTCTCTTTTCCTCAAATCCCTTCTGAGTTCTCTTTAGAAGTAAAGTCACTTCAACTTTATGCAAATTAGAAGTGGCTAATGATGAGGTGCTTTCTACATTGTTTTCGCACTTCTAAACGTCCAAAGCAATTGCGTTCAGCCAATGCTACTCCCGTTGTAAGTTCCCTCACTCGCTGCACATTTCACTGCATATCCCTCTCACTCTTTTCATTCTTTTTCACAGACCCATGTCTCAGAAGGAGCTGTTGAATCTGCTTTCCCACTCACACCGCAAGAAAAGAGTGTTGTCAAAGAACCCATTGATTGCACAGCAGAATCAAAGTAAGCTATCCATATTCCATTCCATTATGATCTCAACTCAACATTGTTCAGCTCAAATGCTTATTTTGATTGTAACGTTATTTACGTTTTCAGAATAAAAGCATCAAGGGAAGAGGAAGCACCTCAGATTAGTGAGAAGAAAAATTATTATGAAGAATCTTCGGAGTCCCTGTTCTCTCTCTCTATTGGTTCCAGAATACAAGTTTCAGCCGCAGAAACAACCGAGAATGAAGTTAACAGTCCAATCCAATTCGTCTGCAGAAGAGAGGAATCTGAAGCATTTGGGTCAACCCCAAGTCAAAGTCAAAATCTTTCGCAAGAAGCAAAGGAAGAGAACACCGTGCTACTTGAAGAGAAACCGAGTTGCATTGCCATAGAGAAGGAAATATCTTCTGCCAAGGAACCAATTGAGAACAAAAAAGAAGGGAAAGGAAGATCGTGGAATGACCCAGTTCCTGAGTATAGATATAGAGATTGCTCTGATGAGGGATACGGCGATATTAATCTAGATGGAAGTGATTTAGATGCTACGTTTGAAGGTGTTAACCGAAAATGGGGTATTCAAGAAGAGTCCTCCGAATCGTTGTTTTCTCTATCCACTGATTCCAGAAAACGAATTTCATCAGCAGAAGCAGAGAATGAAGTTAACAGTCTAATGCCTATCCATCGCATCACACAAGAAGAAACTCAAAGGAGTTCAGGTGTTTCCTCAGTGCTAAATCCAATTGAGAATCTTACTCAAGAGAGGGTGGTCAAAGCAACAGTGTTGAAGGCACTGAACAATGATAAGGAAAACATCAACTTGGCAGTGAAGGATGTTGACATACCCATCAGTCCTGAGCCCAGTTTGAAGCTGTCAAACCGCAAGGCAAGGCAGAGCTTCAATGACAAAAAGCAAGAAATTGGTGTAGACACCAGCCTCTCTAGCTGGTTGGTTGAATCGGAAACCACACCGATTTCCATGAAGAGTAACGATTCAGTGGGAGAACAAACACCAAAAGGAGGAAGACGCTCACCGTGGAGTCATGAGGATAGGCCAATTTTAGGAGCGTTGACCGTTGAAGAGATAAGGATGTATTCTATATCTACATCTTCAAGAAAATCAAGAAGCCGGAGTCCGGATGAGACCCCCATAATAGGTACTGTTGGGAGCTATTGGAGTCACACAGGGCAGAACTTAGATTCGGAATTCAGCAAAAGTGGAAAGGTAAGTAACATATATATTTATTTCTAGTTAGTTAGTGTATGGACAAGACTGAACAAACAGATAATTGCTTGTATTGCAGGATGCGAAAGTAAACTTGAGTTCAACGACAGTAAAGATCAGGCTAGAACGAGCGTTTGAGGCTAGTGTTGCTCAAGTTTGAACTCTCGGGTCCTTCAGCTGGTCAAGAAGCGAGGTTTTCCCTGGTTTGTAGCCCCTGAAGAATACTCGTGACAAACAAAGGCATAAACCATTTGTTTTTTACTTCACTAGTTATCATTCAGTTCTTTCTTTGATTTTAAGTTCTTTCGCAGTTATTTTGTCCAAATATTGAGAAGAGTAAATCAAGGTCGAGACGGATGTTTAAGATAAAAATGATGTTTCAATTTGTATGTTTTTGTGCTAGCGATAGTACCGAAGCAGGGTGTGCAAACCACCAGTGCCACTTTGCGGTGATGACGTATATATAAAATTACAAATAAATGAACAAGATTATAACAAAAATGATGCCTCTTACCTAACCTTTTAACACTAATATTGAGATATACATTACACAACAGTGATTGAGAATCTTTTCCTCACCTACTAATGACAACAATAGTCCACAACCCACCCCCACTCTTAACAGGGACCTAGACATCATGAAAGAGTCTCCTTATCTGGTCAACTGTTGCAGGCATCAACGTAATTGGGCAGCGCTTAGACTGTAAGTAGGAGGACGAAACAAACGTTAGAAAAAAAGAATAGAAAGCGACTGGTGAGTTGTAACATTAAAAGGTTTTTAGCAAGCCCATGTTATGTTAATCTATGTAAATTCTGGCTAATTTCATTAAAATGTTTCTCACTAAGAAAAGGTTTCATGCATTCACAAATATCAATTGTAACAGTATTTCACAGAGATTTCCTACTTCCTCTGAACATGACAGTTAGGATGGCTAGAGATCTCACCTGAGTAACATACTTAAATATGCAAGCATAGCAAAAGACGAACCCTGACACTGTAACTACAGATGGATTTACACGCTTCTGTGAGCATAAGGGGCAAATTGTTCTGTCTGGTGGTAGTGGTATCCCCTCTTTTGCTACCTGTTTATATCAATACATAAATATTGAAAGTTAAACTTTTACAATAAAAGTTGAAAATAGTTTAAATTTATATGACCAGAGTTCATTCATGTGATATAAAGAACTAGTCAAAGCAAGTATGGAAGGAGAAAGAGGTGGTGCGAAAAGCTTAAAATTTGTTTTCTCACCTTTGGTGGAGGAGGAGGAGGGGGAGGAGGATATACTGTTGGAGCTGACATTCTCTCCTCGGCAGACTGGTACCACCATTCCATCATCTACATGATTCAAATAGGCAATGTGTTAATAATTATGCTACCGATTAATTTGCACATAAAGCTAATGTATTAAACAGCATATCGCCAGAAGGCATATTGTTGGTTAGTACTCAATTAAAGAAGGAAAAAAATATTTAAAGGGTATGCCATCTCACTTTAAAGAAGAACACAGCTGCAATCAAACCGGTTTGTGCATAGTCAAGTACCGTGTATGTACAGCTGAGCAATGCTCCTTGCAATGTCTGAGATATGAAATACATCATATAATCATAATCTGCTACATGTGAATAAATGGCCCATAAGCAGAACATTTATTCATACAGTCAGCATTATCATGCATAGTAACAGATAGCCTATGCTAATGTACAGAAGGAAAGTTTAATTATTTTATCCTGCATAAAACATAAAAGAATTAATAATCATAAACAAGTTTCTCACTTTGCAGGTGCAACAAGACTTGTGCAGCTATGTGTAGACGCCAGTTATAAGTTTTACTTTTCAATGGTTTGATCATTTTGGAATTCAAACAAATTAAGATTTTATTTGTAGGAATATCATTCATATTATAGATTTAATGACGATACAGGTGCAATAATAATAAAAAATTAACACAAGATAATATAATAAATTTGAACTTTTTATTGTTAAATAAATCTGACTTAAAATTAATTGATATAAAAATAATTTTATAAAATTAGTTCTTTAAATGTAAGAAATAAATGAGAAGCAATAAATTCCCTTGGTTGTAAGCAGGATTAATTTTAATTTTTACTAGATAAAGTTTTTTTTTGTAAATTTTTTATAGAATGAGAGACCATAAGGAGTGTTCTCTTTATAACTGTACAAATAATTACTAAACTCCAAAATTGTTTTTGTTGGTTGCTCGAATCTATTCTATCATACATATTATTTTTAATTTTGTCTAAATACATATCCAAAATGACATGAAACTACTCATGCACCAAAGAAACCAGAGCAAAAAACTCACTGAAATTAATCATTGCAAAATAATTAGTAGACACAAGCTTGAAAGTAATGGGAAGATAATATTATCGTGATGACAAAAAAAATCACATACCTTCAACCATTGAGGGCCACGAAGTCTCTCACGTTCACGGCTACGCATCTTTGAAATTCTAGAAGAGGTATCCATCTATCTTGACATGAAATGGGTGAAATGCAAAGTCAAACATATAAACAGAAAACACAAATTTCTTTTCTGGTATTAGCTGAGAGTAACTGCAATTCAAATTGAAGAAGGCAAATAACAGTATAGTATATATTTTGTCAAGCATAATTTCCATACCATAGAGTATAGGTACATGAAAGATTGATGCAGAGTAGCTGAAAATCATGGACTAGCATACCCATTGCATTTGAAACAAAATTTAGTACTCCCGGTAGTACCATGCATTAAATTAGCAACTGCAAACCTAGTTTAGCATGCCAACAGATTTTTTTTCCATATTTCCACTCATTAGCCACATTTAATACCACCCACAAACAAACAAAGTCAGCACTCAACAAACACCAGTGGTAATAACATTTTAAAATGTTGACAAACAGGTTGCTGCCAATATAGGCTAAGCTTGGGAATTGTGATAGTGCTCATGTCAAACCAAAAAAAAGGAAAAAACTCATTTTAAAAAAGCAGAGCAAATAAAAATTATGCATCTGTGACATATGAAAAATGCAAGGCTGGTTATAGTTGTCCAAATAAAACACAAAATAAATGCCATATCCTAAATTATCTACCAGCTCTTGCCCTGTAGCTCGGCAAACATGAATCCCAAGCACGTGCAGTGGCAGTGAGTAGTATCCAGTAGCATCCAACAGGTACAACAGCTGGTAAGCAAATTGCAAGCCTGCATTGTAGAACAACCATCGAATTCTTAAAATCATTGAATTCACAAAATCAATAATAATAAAAAAACGATAGTGTTAATAAAATCCAAAGTCGCTGGCAACTTGCAATTCACATACCCTCAGTAGTAGCATGTAACCAGGGGTAGCAAAACCCTACAATTCTCTGAAGTCTCTTAGTAATCGTTGCATTAACGGAGGGAGCGGAATCGGAGGTTGAATAATCATGCTCAAAAGCTCCTTCGTCTTCATGTCCCCAGAGAGTGGCTTGAAGATTGGCTTGCCTTTCTCTGTTGTAGATAGAATGCAATTTAGATTTGAAATAGGGGAACACAACCTGTTCCAAAAAGAGGAATGAATAATTAAATCGGAGGAGTAATCAGGGTTGCACAAGTAGAGTAACGGAGTACCAAAAACAGAACGGAAAGAAGTCTCTGGCGCCGGCGTAAGCCTGCGGCTGAGGAGGAAGTGGAATGGTTTTGGAGGGTGAAATTGGCGGGTCTTCGACGGAGACCGTAAAGAGATTCGGAGAAGGAAGCATCGGTGGTTCGTAAGGTGTGAGATTCGAGAAGTAGCATTAGTAAGGCGAATGATTCGTCTTCGAAATCTAAGAGTTTGTGAAGGAAGGGTCTCCGTAAGGCCAATACGCCAATGGAATATGTAAGAGCGCCGCGGAGACTCGCCGGAAGTTGTTCCGCCGCCGCCATCTCGAAAAACGTCGGTCGACTCCCTTGCCCTCCCACCTGAAACAACATCTCTCTCTCTCTCTCTCTGCCTCCCGATAACACATCCAAGTAATCATAACATAAAAATTTGTAAACAACAATAGAAAATAAAATAGAGAGTGAACTTCCAATTTTTTCCCAAAAAATTTTGTTAGAAGTAATTTAGTCGCTAAGGAAAAAGAAAAGATAAATTAGTTAAATAATTTTTAAATTTTTTTCATAAGGTAAATTAGTTCTTCCATTAAAAGATATTTGTTTAACTTAATAAAATTACTTACTTAATTTATGAACTAGTTGAGATGGGTGGCACATATAATTTTTATTTAAAAAAATAAATTTTTTAACTAAATTGATCTTTGAAAAAATTCATTAGAATCAATTTATATATTCTTTAATACTAAAATTAATTTTTAGAGACAATTTGACTAAAACAAGTATGTTTTTAATAGAATATGTAAACAGCTTGGTTAATTTAAATAAAGGTATTCAACATAAAAACTAACGTGCCTCACCACAAAAATTTCAAGAATTATTTGATGACTTTTATTTTTTTAAGAATCAAATTAGATCTAATAATTTTTTTTCAGGAATCATTTCAGTACTATATCTAAATAAATGTCTTGTATGATATTAAATAAAGTGAATCTTATCTAGCCCCTTTCTTCTTTTAAATAGCAACTTAAATTATCTCTTTTTTACTTTTTTTTTCTTTCCTTTTAATTTTTCATTAATCTAAATGTGCCCAGGATTGGTCTTCACGTAACTTGAAGATTTCCACAAGTTGGGTCAAATAGTTCATCCAAATTAAAAAAAGAAAAAAAGTGGACGTGAATTAGAAGTAACACAAGTTTGCACGAGTTATATTCAAATGAAAACTTGAGATTACTCAACCGAATCCATGTACACAAGTAACATATATTTTGTATTACAAATTGTCACGCTCAAAGAGGCAAACATTAGCTGGCTATTATTCAGTGTTTATGCTGAGACCCACACACTAAGTTAATTTCCTGCATTGTGTGATCCTTGGCAACCTATGTTTCTGTTAACATTGCTTCTGATGATAATGCTGGAACCTTCATCGTGTCCAATTCAGCTACTCAATTTACAAAGGAAAATAAGACCTCACTAGAACTAGGATAACTGTGCATGCTTCTCTCTCTGTCATGTCACATTTTCAACTCTGTTGTTTGCATCAAATAAACTCAACTACCCAAGCAATAGCTTAAAAAAACAACGAAAAGAAAAAAGAGGATATTATCACCTTATAAAATGTCATAACCATCAAGTTGAAACGTTTCTACAAATTCCATATGTCCAAACTAGTCCAAGAATATAAAACAAATCAGTGAAATTAATTTTATCCCAAATAATGAAGCCATAGTCATGATTACTGTGCAATTTGAGTGTATCATTATGACAAGCACAAGGGTACTTCCACCATATTATCTCTACAAGCAGAGAATAGCGCTACTGTCATGAACTCTTCACCCGTTTTGTGGGGGGTGGAGCAAACTGATTGTCGGCCGCCTCTGCCTCCACCACATCGGCTTCATTAACAACTTCAGCTTCACTTGCCAATGCCATTTGTTTTGGACTTGCATCCTGGGAACTTTCTTCTGACATGGTTTTCGGGATGCTATGGTTGCTTCCAAGTTCGTCATGCTCTTCATTTGAGGTTTCCACTGGCGGAGAAGGAAGTGCGGTGTCTAATGGCGCAGCAGAAGGCTCATCAATAAGGGAAGAGGTGCCCTTAACCTTGCTGTCACCCATCTCTCTCTGTTTCTCAAACATCATCTGAAGACGTTTCCCTTGGTCTTCAATTTGAATCTGCAACTTTCTTTGGATCTGCATAACAGTTACAATATCTGAACGTGCCAAAAGCTAGAAATTCCTCTCTCCCCAATGAGAAAGAAACAGAGAACAAACCCCTCTGGATTCCAGACATAGTGAATCTCAAGTACTAATAATTAATGAATTACCTCAAGTTGTTCGTGAAGTCGCTTCTGGAGTTCCATCTGTAACCGTAATGCTTCAGTGATCCCTTTACTCCTGCAAAATCCAAAGTGTTTCTGAGCATTCTGTTCACTTGAAGACAAGAGAATCTTATGGAACAGTTTATATAGCACGAGTAGTAAGTATCTTAGCAACGTAATAATTAAAGTTACGAGAAGCAAACAGTACACTCCACTTGATGCATTGATGCAATAACTAAAATGTATGAGTGCGTGCACATAGAGAGAGAGAGAGAGAGAGAATGCTCACGTTTTCAAGTCTAGAGATTTCATTTCTTCTATTGGAGTCTGTTTGTCGGAAGTTCCTGCAAGAAGAGTAGAGCAACCCATTCACACCCTTGATTTTTGGAAAAAAAGAAAGGAATTTCTGTGCTTATAATGCACAGTAACCCTTAAGACATTATATTATTCCAATTTATGGAGAATGGGGGAAAACGGCATTTATCACTTTCCATTAGTTTGGATGAGAGAACAGGAAAAAATAATTAGAACTTTGAAATGAAGAGACTTTTCTTTCTTTCAAACTTCTGTTTGCATTTTCTCTTCAACAATTAAGAGAAGTTCCCAATTTTTAAAATGTTCTTTGCTCTTTATTTTCTTTCTTTCAATCCAAAATAGGGTTAAGGAAGTATGAACAAGAACAATTCATCCAAAAAGTGCATTTGATATTGCAAGCAAAACATCTTTCTTGAAGCCAGGGTATATGAAAATGAAACTCAGAAATACACTAGCATACCTTCTGAAGTCTCTGGCTTGTATCTGGCAGTTCTATACTTCTGAAATTAAAAATACAAATAATTTGTGAGAAACATTAGGCTAAATAAATAGACAGACACATACCCACAAGCTATTTATGAGGATGAAAAATCGTAGTTGTACCTGGAGGTGGCTTTTTACATGATAGATAGTAAGGCCCTCGACTTTCATTATATTCAAGACACCCTTTGGAGTAGCCTCTGCATGTTGGTCAACATCATGAGAAACAAGAAACATTCCCGAGATAAGGCAAAAATGTTTGAGATTATGGAGAAGTGAACATACTTTCACCACCACCAAGCTGATTGACTGCTTCCACGAAGGCTTCGTGAAGTTCCGGAGTCCAACGCATTCTAGGCTTAGTCTGCGGTGCAGTTGATGCCGTATTACATAGAACATTAACTTCTCCAGATGGTATAAAGAACTGCTGGGAAACCTGAGTTGCCTGCATCAATAGAGTATAGGATATGTTTCTCCAACTTGTACAGTAACAATAAATATACACAAGAGAAACTATTGACAAAAAGGTAAGGCACACATGGCTATGAAATATATTGAAAATATAACTAAGCACCAAAATGCACAAAAATAAATTACAACACTCTCCATGCAGAATGGTGAATGAAACGGGAAACTTAGAAGATGGAGGTTTATAGACATCATTAAGTCACTTGTCCAAAATAAAAAGATCAAGATTGACTTGATTTTAATCTGCATCAGTGAGCATCATGACCTTTGGACCACAAAGAGGCATCCAACAACGAGATGCCACCTACAAATGCTAGTAACTTCACAGGTGAAAATAACCATTGCACTAATCATCTTGAGAAACAAACCTTTGGTTTTGGTTCTGCTACATTGTCATCACCAAGAAGCTGACTCCAATTTGGCTGAAGAGAATCATCAATTGACATTAACTGATCAACCCACTCCCCAAAATCAGATTTTCTAACACTGACATCATTCACGTAACAAGCACTGTTTTCCTCCTGATCATGCTGGACAGAAACATTTTCAGGAAAACTAATAATATCCTGAAATGGATCTGGTCCCCAGGAAATATCTTCACTCCCTTGTGGGTGAGAAATGAATGTTGTTGGATGCATTTTAGAAGATTCATTGTCACATAACGTCTGAGTAACAAAGTGGGAATCTTGATATTGCCTATCATGCTGTGAAACTGAAGAAAATGGCATGTCATCAGAACATTCAGTAGGTGACGAAAACATCTTCCCAGCACTTTTGATCAGATTTGTTGATGTCGCTGAAAGTGAGGAAGGATTAGTAGTCAGATCATCCAAAGGTGAAAGCTGAAAAGAATCTGGGGGTTTCATATACTTGTTTTCCAGGGGAGTTGGAAGAAGACGAGAAGATGATGTCATAGCTCTTGAGGCTTCCAAGCGAATCAGCTTTGTCTGTCCTGATTTCAACTAAAAAACAGGTTTATGTCAGCTAATCAATCAGTAATAACAAATTATCATTACCGCCTATTGTACAAAATATACAGCAATTCAGTAAGCTAAATTGTTCTCTTTTTTCAAATCTCACCGATCAAGAACATAAGCTTGTTATTCCTCTGATGAGTAAATAGTTAATGTCATAAAATAAAAGCACTATAAAATGGATTTCTGTAATCTGACACGGTTAATAGCCAAACACATCACAATTTGCACAGATATTATTCAAAGAATGGCAAAAGATTTTGAGGGGAAAAAAGTTTCAAAAATAAACTAGCCCATACATGCTTAGAAGTAATGTAATTGGAATCACAAAGTCTACAACTTACGGGAGGCACGAAAGCAAAATCCGTTCATATACAATATGCACCTCCGTTAAGCCTTAAGGCTTACAAGTTAAAATCGCAAAGGTAAATAAGATGAAACGAGAAACTTAACATTCAGATTCTACAACTCCGATAAAATAGAAACTAGACTTACTACTACTTGTAATTAGACATTATGACTGAAGAAATCCCACCCCAAAATATTTTTGAAAAAATGATTAAAATCTAAGCCACTCATGGACAAAAACATATGGGTAGCAATTTGTGAGTTGCTGTTGCTATTAAAAACTAAGCCACTCAAAGACCAATGTATAAAATACTATCATGAATGATAATTTTGAAAAGAGTCCTACTTCTGAATCAGTTTTGACAGAAGGAAGGCTTGAGGAAGAACAGTGTTAAAGGGGTGCTTTCAAATTGGAATTCAGCCTTAAAAACATGACAAGGTCACCGTCCGTGTCAAGAAACATCAGAACCTCCACACCTCGCTCTTCACAACCACAAATTAAAGATAATGAACCCACCACGCAAGATGCATTTTTTGCTAAGTAAAACCCACAATTGTTTGCTGAGACCACCAATTCAGACCATAACGGATCAAAATCACACTTTTCAGACTTATAAGATTTTATTTTATTTTTTCAGAAGGTGAAATTTACCAAATTTAACGTGAAATATAGAAGTTTAAGGTCAAATTAATAATCTTATCTGAAAATACAGCCAACCCAATAATGATAATATTGATAATAAACAGTATAGTCTGAATAGGGGGAAAATCGAAATTGGATTATGGGGGAAAGAGAACGCACCTATAAAATGATGATGATGATTATTATGGAGTTGGGAAAAACCGGTAACGGAATCTAAACAGCTGGGAATCCAACAAAAATGGAGGGTATGAGAGAGAATAGAAGGATGAGAATGAGGGAGGAGGAGTTGTAATGCACACGTACTTGAGTTTGTCGTGTCTAACTCAAACAAACAACCTCGGAACCTAAGCTCCGTCCCAGGCTCTTGCTTTTGGTTCTAGTTCTCATGATTAAGTGAAGCTAAAAATGCTATCATGCGCCTCACACGTGTGAGCGTTGTTCATTTTGGGCCGTCCGATTTATTTGCAAATTGCAAGTTGTTGACTTTGATAAGGAAAGAAAATAATGAGACATAAAAGAAAAGTGAAGTGCATGTTGTTGATGGCTGCTGATGAGTACCAAAGGCTGCCAATGAACGGTTGTGTGAGTGTTAAAGGTAAAATATGAACAGAGCAATGCATGAAATTGGATACACACACGTCCAAAATGGTCAATCTCTGTCACTTTCTAATTCCTTTTGGGAACTTGGTGTGCCTTCTGCCACTTTCTTCGTTCCTACTTGTTCTGCTTTGTCAAATCACTTCTGTGGAAAATTAATGGAAACTATGGTGTAATTAATCAGTGTAGCATCACCCCCTTTTCCACCTTATTATATAATTAACTATTTTTGTTTATCGCCTTAGGAATTTTCCATGTAATATTCATCCTTGTTTCTAAATATCCAATTGTGCTTACTCAGTCCTGCTGGCCCAATACAGTGAATCTTCTGCATATATGAGTCAAATTCACAAGAATAGATTGTGGAATGTTATATTTCTGTCGTTAATTATTTCGCAATTTAATAAATTGATTAGGGTCTTAATTTTGATAAAAATTTATTATTTTATGAAGTTTATTAACTTTTAATATTTTAAAAATATGTATTTTATGAAATAAGATGCACGTAAGTTATGAAGAAATTTGGGATTTAGTCTTGTTAAATTTTGAATTTTGCAATAATTAATTATCTATTTTATGATAAATGTGTAAACCAATTAAAAATTTTGTAAAGAATATGAGTATAATAGAAAAAAGTAATTATTCTTTTTTAAGAAATTTATAAAGTAATACATAAAAATCTAAAACGGTGAGTGACAGATAAAAAGAATGAGAAAAAGTAAGTAACTAACATAAATAACACTATTAAACATTATATTAAATATAATACGTTTATTAGATTTATTAATTGAGACAGACACATATATAATATGTGACCTTTTATGTCAATAAATATTTATTAAATAAATCAAGCTTAAACAAAGATTTTGATCATAAAAAATTGAAATATATCTATTTGATTGTTCTCTTATATATATTTTCAATTTACTCAATCAATTTTTTTTTATTGGTGGTTTTGCTAAATTATTTTGTTGTTTGATAACATAACATTTAAGTTATCTTATACAATTTGGCTATGATTGTTGAATCAGACTCTTGTTCAATCAGAGTCCCCCCTCAGCAAATGGCATGTTGAATTCTCCATGCTTTTAGGGAAGGCAAGTGCAGATTGACTCCCAAACCACAATTGTCAATTGGCCTTAATCTGCTTTTTTTGTTGTCATGTTTCTACTATGCTCTTGTATCCCCTTATGATTGTTTGCTGGGCCTCGGCCCATGCAAGTATAATAATAATTAATAATAGAATGAGAATTAGTTTTAACTTATAACAATGGCTATTCATTTCAATGTTTTTTGAATTATATGAGAATATGCACAATATATATGTAATAATATTTTTATTTAACCTTTTACCTCATGTCAGCGCACATTGTGTTAAATTATTAGTTTAAATAAAATTGAACCTTTTTATTAACAAAATATATAAAAATAAATTTTAAAATATTATTCAAGCAATAAGAAACTTTCAATGTGATATCTTACTATTAAGAGTGTATTTGGTAACACAAATTTATACCTTAATTTAAGAACTTGTAGTTTTTAACAATTAACTCATAAAAAACTACTCTAAATAATATTCAGCTTATTGGAAATCATACCAATATTTTTCTTCACATTTTCACCTTTAACTTTTTAAACATTCATACATGTACAAAGTAACTCCAACTCATTTTATGACTCGCATAGAATTATGGTCACTGTTCTCCATTTTTTTATTCAATTAACAGTGATATTAAATAAAATAAAAACTATTTAAGTATTTGATTAATAATAAATAATTTATTTGATTAAATAATTATTAATGAATAAAATAAAATATATTTTATTTAAATATCACATTAATATAATATTATATATTTTTAATCATTGAATATTTTTTAGCTGATTATATAATTAAATTAAGTTTAGACAGGTATTAACTTATCATATAAACATTGCCCTTCTCGTTTTTTCATGAGAACTGAATTGATCTCCTTTCTCATGCTCTGCTGTTCCGTGTTCTACATGGAGACGTGTTGCCGACATTGGTATATCTCAAAATTTGTGTTTAAGAATGTGGATTTTAATTGAAATAATCATTGCACAACTAACAAAATTGCTAAAGAGGACAAGAACAACGTATGGGGTCGAAACGCTACTGTTTACGTACAAGGAAAGAGTTGCTACTGTTTAAATATCACGTGCTCAATTCTTCTATATACATGTGTCAACACATTGTGAATAGACCAATAAAGCGAGTCACTAGGAATCTGTTACTGTTAGCGTCTTGTGTTTGTGTTCGTTCTTCCCTATTATTCAGCATCTACCACCTTCCACATAGCACAAACTAGCTTCTCCATAACGCACAAAAAACCTTCGTTGAACGAGATTTTGGTGATGGCAACAGTGGAAGCAACCAATGAAGCCATGGCAACGGTAGCTGATAAGGCACCAATAACTGCTGAGAGAAAGGTTCCTTTGCACTTGGACACCAAGATCCCCAAACCCTGTAATCTACCATTTCTCTTCTTGTTTTTCTTTCAAGTTCGCTTTTTTAAATTACTTTAAGGACCCCAAAGGAGGGAATTTTAATGTGTTTTGATCAAATTTGACGCTTGAATTTGTGGGTTGTGGGTTGGTCTTTTTCTTTTTTTTAGATTTGCCTCGAGCTTTGAGTGCCCCTGATACAGAGAATGTCAATGGCACTTGGGGTCACAAACACAATAACATGTCCGTGCTTCAGCAGCATGTTTCCTTCTTTGACATTGACAATGATGGTATCGTGTACCCGTGGGAGACATATAAAGGTACTTTGAATCTTGTTTGTTTTTGTTTGTATGTTTATCTTTCTGATCTGAAAACTCTTCAGTCTTTGTTTTTTTTTATAATTGAAATGTATTATTATAGAATATAGATTCTTATTATTATTATTACTTCTGGGTAAACTACTATTTATTTTTAGAAACTACAAACTGTTTTTAAAAAGTAAATAAATATGTTCTAAATTTTTCATTTTGTATGGTTTTTTTAATATGAAGGAAACACCTTTCACTGTTGTTTTCATAATTTTGCAGGATTCCAAGCTCTTGGTTTCAACATGATTCTTTCCTTCATATTCTCGATCTTCATTAATGCAGCTCTGAGTTATCCTACTCTTCCTGTGAGACACTTTTAACATGAAACTGACTTAGATATAGGTCAAACTTGGAATAATTTTTTCAACGAGTACTGTAGGAGAAGAAAATAATTACTTTTCAAAATTTAATTCATTTATACTTTATTATTTTCTTCTCTTATAAATGTTTTTGACAAATTTATCCAAACTTTGTCTTATTCGATTTACCTTACCAAAAGTACTCCCACTTACTAGTTCCATGTTCTGACTTTTAACACAGACATGGCTACCTTCACCTTTCTTGCCAATTTACATACAAAACATACACAAGGCAAAGCATGGGAGTGACAGTGGTACCTATGACACAGAGGGAAGGTAAGTAAAATTAAGAAGAATGAGCTATTGATACTTGCTTTGGTGAATAGTAACATCAAGTGCTATGGCTATAAAACAACATTGCAGGTTCATCCCAGCAAATTTGGAAATCATGTTCAGTAAGTACGCTCGTGAGGTTCCTGATAAATTGTCATTAAGGGAGCTTTGGCACATGACTCAAGGAAACAGTGTTACATATGACTTCTTTGGATGGTACTATCTTTTCCTCCTACATTTTGTACACAATTATCCTACATGTTGAGAATGCCAACTAAAAGTGAGTAAATGTCTTTAACCCAATTGCAGGATTGCTAGTAAATTTGAGTGGGGAGTTCTGTATGTTCTAGCAAGAGATGAAGAAGGTTATCTGTCAAAAGAAGCTGTGAGGCGTTGCTTTGATGGAAGCTTATTTGAGTATTGTGCTAAAGTACGCAAGGGCACTACTGGAAAGATGGCTTGAGAGCTTTAGTTAATTCCCTATCAATATTCAGTGTTTCGATAAGAATTTTTATTACTGTTTCTAGTTAAGTGCTTTACTAAACTTTAGTTCACCTAAATGATTGTGCTTCCATTGCTTGAGCAGTTGAAAGAGCAAATAAAATTAGCAAATTACATTCCTTTTTTTTTTTCACTAATTTGTAATACCATTATTATTATATTATTACTTTTGCTGTATATTATTATTATGACTAACCTATTGAACAATTCTGAAATTTAAGCATGACTTATTATAAATTTTAAATGTCTGATTTGACTTATTAGTCTTTTTAATGACTTATTCTGTGATAAAAAAAGTTACATATGATATAATATAAACAAGTACAGAAAATGATGATAAATGAGATGAACTAACAATAAATATAATTGAAACAATCAGTGTTATAAATGTAATATATATACAAAAGATGTTAACAAATAAAATTTTTTTCTCTTGAAGAGTATATAATATAGATACTCTTTAATTTTAATAAAACAATCATGATATTTATTTTAAAATTTAATTTATTTAATATATTACTATAATTTATGAGTTTTAAATAAATTATTTTAATATATTTAATAGAATTTATTTAAGTTTAAGTATGATTTATTTAATTAATTAAATTTTAAAAAAATAAATTAAATTTATTAATTAAATAGGTTAAATCAAGCTAAGGTTTTAAAAAGTTAAATTGTAAGCTTCTATCGAATATTTTGGCTTATTTTTATTCCTACTCATAACTATATAATATATGATGGTTTAAATATTTTTTGAATCTTCAAATTCTGACGTGGGTGAATTTTGTAGTTGATAATTTTTATCTCAACGCCATTTTCAAGTTTTCAGTCTCCCGATCCTCCTTCCTTCCCCTGTACCCCGAATTTAAACAATGGCAATGCTTTGTATATCTTTGCATTCCATTCAAATGCAAATCCAAAGAAAATGAATTGTTTCTAGTCCCGCTAAGAAAGGCCTGCTTCCATAATTAGTAAAACTACTATCTTGTTTGAAGAAAAGGGGATTGCTTAAAGTAAACCTTAAAAAGGGAGTATGACATTATCTTCTTTTTATATAACTTTGCAACTCCGGACCTTCTATTTTTTTTTAGTTTATAACTTTTGAACAAACTTTTGAGTCTTATTTATTGTGATTTTCAGCATAAATCTTCTACTTCTTTTATTTATATAAGATGCATTGAATAGTGGATATGAAAGAAAAGAATGTATATGACACAAAGAAAAATCGTGACAGAAAGAAAGAGCCTAAAAACAATAATATATATAGAGAGAAACTTGACAGAAGAAAAAAAAAAAGGTCATCTACTAAGGGAAGCTATTATAACAAATAACGAAAATAATAAAAAATATGTTCTCACTATTTCTTGTAAAAATATTTGAAAATAAAGAATAAAGCGAAAAATATATATTTGCAGTTATATTTAAAAAAAAAAACACACTTTTATATTATAGATTTAACTTTTCACTCTTGAGGATGAGTATTTTAAAGATTTTTAATTTCAATAAATTTTTATTTAATTTGAGCATGAAACCTTTCTACATTAAATTTAAGAAAGTATTTAATATACAAAATTTTTTAAATTATGTTTCTTAAATATTCTGTTTATTGAGAATGTTATATAATATTTCTTGAAAATGTTTCAATATCGTATTTGATTAATTTTTAAAAAATATTGATCTTTTTTAAACAATTAAATT
The DNA here is from genome assembly GCF_003935025.1 of Abrus precatorius. Classification (NCBI taxonomy): domain Eukaryota; kingdom Viridiplantae; phylum Streptophyta; class Magnoliopsida; order Fabales; family Fabaceae; genus Abrus; species Abrus precatorius. The sequence continues at coordinate 6,803,093 of NW_020874373.1, read as the reverse complement.
AAATTTGATAAAAAATAATATAAAACATTGTAACATGAGAAGTATCTTGATTCCTATAATTTATTTTTATAATCTTTTCTTCAAATTTAAAACTTCCATCTCTATATTAATTTTTTTTATCAATAATACAATATCTAAAATTCATTTTGCTTTATAAATTTTACTTAAAATTAAAGGTAGATGTTAACAAAACTGAATTTGAAATTGCTCGCATAATATAAGGAAAATGTTAGTATATTTTTTCAAATCAAATAAACTTTTTGGATACAACAGAATCTCATATTTCAAAACTTCCTGAAAAAGTTTATTCCAGGAATTCGGATTATACAACAATAAAGAAAACCAATCTTTGTATCATAAATTTGTTCCTCCCTACTTTGCCCTAACAAAAAAGAAAAATAATGAACCACTTGAAAATTATTTATCAACTTTCTGCAAATAAATGCAGACAATCAACAATTAAAGTAAAACTATTGCAGGCAATTAACAATAGAAGTTTAAACTACTCCTCCCGTACAACTAAGACACCTGAGGTTTTTAGTTCCCATTTTCAGTAATATAGTTGCTTCCCCAAAAGATGAATAGTTTGTAAGCAATGGAATCCTGAGCGCAGGCACCGCGACGATCAAAGATTGCTTCACAAAAGACATCATTGAGAGAGAAAATGTCAGGTCTATCATCTAATTAAAATAGATAATTTGGGATAACAAGATGTACAGGATGATGCTTCATTAGGAAACAATAAAAAATTAAAGTAGTGTAGAGACTAATAAAAATAGAACAGGGAATACCTTACGAAATTTATTGTTTCCCGTCTCCTGTACTGATCGCAGAATTGCTTCAATTGGCTGAGTTAAGACATTCCTCTTCTTACATGAACCTGATTTTCTATTCTTCCTTTCCCTAAAAGTTGAACCATCATAAATGCAGGCAGAAACTTCAGTCTTCTTATATTCGTTGAAACAACAACTCAGAGCTTTATATTTAAATGTAATCAGGGTAGCACATAGCAGAATATAGAATTGGGGCATCAGGAATTTAACGGCAAATAGAGAAATTTAAAAACAAAGAAAAAAGAGGAAAAAATAGGATCAACAGAGCTTTCAAAAAATTTTGACAAGAAGTCCCCTATCCAAAATCAAGCAGACGCCAGGAAACTTCTGTATTCAAAGGAAAGTGTCAGCACCAAACCATAACTGTGCAATGCATTATCCTCTTTCCCACAACAACTATGCCTTTTCCCACCAAATAAAGTTGGCTACATGGATCAAATGATGTTAAAATGTTCTATCATAAATCATATCTACAGACAACTATTGACCTCTAATTCTTTCTTAATGGTTTCACCAATAATTTTTCTCTGTCCTTAGTCTTAAGCAATTTATATACCCTCCATTTGATCTACTCTACTTTTGAGGGATTTTAGAGGTGTCCTCCACACATGCTCAAACCATTTAAAGCAAGCTTCATTTTTTCTACAATACGAACTACCCCAATTTTTTTTTTCAAACGCTGTCAATCCTAATCTTGTTTAGTATGTCTACTCATCTAACACAACACTCTCATCCTTGTTACATTCAGCTTCAAACATCATAGATCATATGGCTATGTTGTAAAATTTTCTTATAAGCTTGATTGTTAATTATTTGTCACAGATAACATTCTTCCATTTCATCCACCTTGCTTGAATTTTATGTTTTACATCTCCTTTTTCTGTAGTTTTGTCCAATGGGCCCAAGATGTGATTGGTGGTATGGTATGGTCTCCAATTTTCATCAAAAATGCTAAAAATGCCTAGCACTCTCACAATGAAGACAGAAATAATTTATGTTTCGATTTATCATACAAAAGCTTTCATTCATAATGCAAAATTTTATTAGGAACAGAGTAACATCAATTTACATCGATTGCTGACATGGTTAAGAAATCTCATTATCCAAGGGGCTAAAGTCTTAAAACAATAAAAATAGATAGTGTGAATATTTGATCTGTTCCTAATTTTAATTTAAAACTATATCACTAAATAAGGAAGAATAACAAGAAAAAGCATTAGTTACAGAATGTCAAGGAAGAGATTTAAATTACATTATAGCATGACTAAGATCTACTTGAGTAAACCTTTTCGTTTCTTATCACAGCAGAAGGCGCTTCCGCAACGACACTGAAATGCTTTAATAGGATGGTCGTGATCGTCAAAATCAATACCATAATCCTGCAGATAATTTGTCATATATGAGGAAAATCAGGTGTCTAGTACATCATCCCATATAGGCATCTAGGATGTAGCTTAGGTACTTGTATTAGGTAACTAAGCATAGGGTTACGACACTACCATCTAAGATGTTTACAGCCCTATGATCCCACCCTCAACCAAAAACAAGGGGATATGGAAGGTTCAGAATAGGTCCCTTTTTTTTTCATAACATGTAATTTGTATATCAAACATGGGAGTAGCCCATGTATTCTTTTTTCAAGTCATTTATAATCCATGCGTCAAAGATACAGAATGAAAGACCACGGAGCTTCTGTAGCTAAAGTATTAAGGACTCAACACTAGAAAACCGTGTTTGTTATCAAGATGCAAAAGCAAGCTCTACTTGTCCCCAATAACAAGGAAAATATATTTATTTCCCAAAAACTCTGAACAATATTTTGATGAAGCTATTATGGACCAAAATAAACTAAAGCAAACGCACAAAAGCACATCTTCTATTAGTCCAACTGACTTACCCATGTCAACTCCTCGTATGCACTCACTTTCCTGTTGGTAAAGAAGGCAAGCTGCACAGAAGGAACAAAACACAGTTCCAAACAAATGGACGTAAGTTCATTTTTATTGTCTTACACAAAATCAAGTTAATATGGTCAAAAGGAATAATGTGAATATATAAAAGCAACTAATCAATACATGATAATAGTGATGATCGGGAGTCTCCACTTCAACAGGAATATCTATGAGATTTGCATCATAGCATCTGGAATGATGAACAAAGAATGATTTATATTGGTTTTATCCTCTAGCTTGATCATTTAAAAGAAAAGAAATAAATCAAATAGTAGAGAATGAAACATAAAATTATACATGCTTCAACATTAAAGATGCAAATCTTATCTTTTTGAACAAGCAAATAATCTATCTTTTATTTGTCCACTTTTGAAATAAAATTTTGTTTTTACCTATTTATTAGAAGTTCAAAACAATATTCTTAACTATTTTCTTAGTTAAGTGCCCTTATCTCACCTAATTCTACCCAGTTTGAATAAAGTTATCAATAAATTCTTATGTTTATTTAATTTTTTAAAAGTTCTCTTATTTAATTTCTCTTAAATTTAAAGAGTATAAGTTGTTTTTAATATATGAGAAAAATTTTATTCATTTTTTATATTATTTTTTTTTTACTTATGACTACTTATGTACAAGCTTACCCAAACTAGACTTTATAAAAAATAAAAGAGAAATAATAATAAAAGTCACAGTAAGAAATAAAAAATAGTTTTGATATGGAATATAAATTATATTCCTTAAGTGGAAAAACAAAAAAAAGAAGATAGTAGCAATTTTAATTGGAAAATGTTGCTGTTGAATTTCAAAAGTTATTACTTTGGCACATGGAAGCATTTACTGACTCATGAACTTTACCTATGATTGATGAATCTTCCAACATTTCCATTATATGTTGCATCTAAACATAGCGCCTCCTCATCCTTTAACACCCCTTCTGAGCCCCAGTCTGCATCAAGAGTTACAGGATATGTATGTCTGTCATTGCCAGTGCCACTATTGTTTACAATCCTATCGTACAACTCCATATTGGTTAATATTTCACCAACATATTCACATACAAAAGTTCCCTTTGGTAAATCTTCTAGCGGTCTAAGGCCCCACCCTTTACCTTCACGAGTTGAGAACACCTGAGAAGAAAGGATGAAAATGTTCTCGTCAAATATTAGATACAACGAACGTGCCACTGATAAGCATCAAGGATAAAGTACTCACACGGATACAGATGTAACAAAAAAAAGGGGAAGTCAATTAAGTCTCAAATAACAAGATATTAAGACATAAGTCTCAAAAAAAGAATGAAAATGTTTATAGATCACATGACGCTATTAAACTTGAAAAAAAAAAAAAATTTTTAAAAATTTAATTAATTAAAAAATCTTTTTTAATAACTTTGCCTAAAATTCTCTTAGGTCTTCTGCAACTCCTTCAAACTAAGAGTTATATAATTCATTTTTTCTACCAGCGCCTTTAAAAGTCTCCTCTTTACATGAAAAAACTAGCAAAGACAATTTTCAATCATCATTTTCATTATTAGTACTATTCCAATATTATGTCATATATTATCATTTTGTACTTTAATTTTTCTCGTGTGTCCACTCATTCACCTTAATAATTTCATTTTTACTAATCTCATTTTTTCTCCATGTTTCTTTTAAGTCCAACATTCACTACTATATAGGATAACTAATCGTATTACAATATAGTAAAATTTTTCTTTTAGCTTAATAAGTACTTTAAGGTTATAAATAACTCTTAATGTTTTTCTTCATTTTAACCATCTAGATTATATTATGTGAGTAACATCTTCATTAATTCTTCCATCATTTTATATAATTAAGCTCAAGTACTTAAAACTGGAAACTTGTGATATAATATAATTTCTACTTTTAACTTTTAACACATGACCCTCATTTTAATTTTTTGTTAAACAATGTCTTACTTTTATTCAAATAAAAACTCTTAAATTCTAATATCGTTTTTCATCATTCAAGTTTAACAATAACTTCTTCTTACAAATCCTCAACTAATACTAAATTATCTTCAAAAAGCATATATTAAAGGAATAATTTTTTGTATGTCATTTGTAAGCATATTTAAGAATAAATTAAATAAGACTCAAGCCAGAATCTTGATATAAATCTAATAAAAAAATTTAAAAAGTATTTTTAATATTAATAAAGAATTATATTCTAAGAAAGAAATAAAAAACTCAAATTAAGATTAATACAAATTAAAATAATTTTAAAATTCAGTTTTTTTTAAGAAAAAAAAATATCTTTAACTTAATATTAATATAGTATATTAAGATTTAAAATTTTAATCAAATTAAATATAAAATAAAAATAAAGAAAAAATATTTTTAAAAAATAACAAAAAAAAAGTTTAATGTAAGAGACCTCGCAAGGCATGAAGAGACTAACTCCTAAAAATATTCTGATTCGAAATAACTCTTAAAAATGTTCTCAATTAAAAAAGTAAGTTTTAATACATAAAAGTACAACTTACTTGTAATTTGCACCTTATTCCTCGTTGCACTATCCGATTTCCGCAATGCATGCCACATCCACATTTCATCCAACATTCCTTTATAAACTTCCTAACCAGATGTCCTTTGCATCGTTCGGGCATGTACTCATTCTTGGACTTCTCCAATGGGCACTCTTGACAGTACACCAAATGATGATCTTGAGGTTCATTCTTCATAGACATACAAGCTGTTAGAAATTCTTCTTTCAACAAACCTTGTGGTGTGTAAGCAAACTCTCCACCAGTTTCCTGAGCACATGCACAAGGCAATGACGAGGAAAGACAGTCGTTTGAACAATCAGAACAGCAACCCTCATCCGAAATCCGGGCCAAAGAAATATTTACACTAGCACTTTGATATATTATACTACATGGTATGTAATTAAACTTTGGCAAGTCATCATTTCCAAATTCATCTATTAATGATATTTTCACCTCTTCTGACCCTTTTGTTATGTCAATGATAAAATGAAAGGAATTCCCTTCACCTTGATTAACAGATTGCTGTGACGTGGCATGCTTGGAATTTGATATCTTTCGATATCCCAACTTGAGATAACTCCTGCAAAGGTCATCTAATAGCTTCGCCATAGAAAGTTGGGGCCCAACAGTGTTGCAAGAGCTAAGATACTTCTTGTCCATGAACCTCATAACAACATCCAAATTAGGAATACAGAAGTTGGGTTGTCCCAAGGCAGAGTTGCAATTTAAAGATATTTTAACTTCTCCCTTATCTGAAGAACCAATCATAATATTTCCATTATATGCTGCGGTATTATTGTTGCATGATGATCCAACATCTTTACTTTGCACATCCTGATCCTGAGTTGACAGAGATTTGACACACAGATCTCCATTTGAAGCACCAGATAAACCTGAAGAAAATCAGCAAGAATTTAACTACACAACAGTTTGTATTAAGAGAGACAGAAAGATTGACCAAGTTCAAAACATGCACAACAAAAGCAAACAAGCATTGTTACATTGCATGCAATTGGCTATAGGAATCAATTAATGTTGCTGAACTCTGTCAATAATTAAGAACTAGTTTAATTTCAGAAAATATTTTTATTTTTTATTCACCAATAATTCTAAAATATTAAAAATTTGTCTTCATTTTTTACTTTAAGTATTTCTTAAAAAATGACCAAAAACAAGAAGGTTTGCTTTGAGGATGAAAGTCACTCAACTTTTGATTGAAGCTATCATAATTAAGCATTTATAAAATAAAAACTTAATACATGAAAGTGTTTATTATGATGTCTGGAAGAGAAGTTCTATCAAGCTTACTTAATCTTATGACTTCAATAAATTCTTTTTTAGAACTTAATAACACATATTCTTTTACTTATTTTAACATGTTTCATTGTTAACTTTATGACATCGATTATATCATACAATACATGTGTATTGAATAAGTGCTTAAAAAATTGTTTACTCATGAACTTGACAAAAAAATTACTAAAATAAGTTTAAAAGAATTTATAAATTACTTTTCATGAGTTCAAATAAGTTTTAACTGGGGTTCTGAGCAAATCACATTCACGCCTCTTAAAATTTAACAAAATATCACCTCATACCCTGCTCTTTTTCATATTATTTTAGCCTCTCTTGACTCAAGCATAAAAAAATAGGAAAGGTTTGTTTTATCAAGTATCTTATTATATAAATTAAGAAAAGTTAGTATAAGTTTTTTTTAAAAAAAAAAGGAATTGAGTAATATTTTGTTAAACTTTGTAGAGTGTGAATGTAATTTATCCTAAAGTTTTCCAAACATGAAACATCATCTCATTTAATGAAAACCTTATTTCAAGATTTCTCTATACAAATTCAAAAATGTTTTACAAAAAATTTAAATATGATTTTGATATCTACATTTTTGCAAGATTTTAATTTTAGTCTCTTCAATTTTTTTAATTCTTAAACTTTTCTATATTCAACATTTTCTGTCTTTAATAATAATATGGCTAACTATGACGTTACTATATATCAAATTTTGTGTCATATATCAATTTTTTGGAGTATTATGTTAATGAAAGGGGCAAAAAATGCGGAATTTAGAAAATCATAGATTTAAACCAACTTTTTATAAAGGACTAGAATCATTTTTTTGCAAAAGTGCGACTATAAAAATATATTTTTGTCTTTTGGAAAATTTATGCAAATATATAAAAAGGTACATAAATAATTAAAATTAGGCAGTGCTCCAAAGTTGGAATGATTACCATTACGATTTGTTGAAGTAAATTGGGACCTAGGTTTCTTAGTTTTTGGCTTCACAAACTCTTTCTCAAAATGACCACAAGGCTCTGCTGATGAGGCTTTCTCAGGATATGATATTTTATCTTTAGCTGCCACGCAAGGTAAATTTGAGATCTTTTCTACCTCACTCAACTTTGTGTGTGATGCTTGTGAACTGGTTTTGCGCTTAATATCTTCCATGACTGTTTGAGATGGTTCAGTGGTTTTCATTTGAGAAGTCTTCCGTGATATTTTGTTGTCTTCTGCATATGACATTTGGCTTGAGTTGTCATTGGGTGATAAAGCCTGGTCTTCTTCATCTGCCAAGAGCAGTTTCCTTCTTGGTTTATCTCCAACCCCACAACTGGAATGAGTTTTTCTCTTACCTTCAACTCCCTATTTGAATAAGAATATAACAAAGCATTAACTTTCAAAATGTACTGAAATAAAAAAACAAGAAAAAACAAAAGGGAAAGAATCTCATCGAAGGAGATTCCAATGATACTACCACAAATATTGACAATTTAATAACGGTCTATGTACTTGTCAATTCTCATCTTCCCAGCAGGCCAATAGGTACACAGAAATTAACAAAAGATCACTTACAAAGGCAATTTATAAAATGTTTTTCTGCATCAAAATATATGTTTTAACATATTTAAAAAAGGGAAAAAATAGGTACTTAGAAGAACCTTATCTTCCTTAAAATCAATGTATGCATCTACAAGTGTCCGATAATTGTCATCTTCAATAAGTTCCCAGTTTCCGTCATAAATTCTTAACAGCTTTATCAACACGGGCTTCACCTCCTCATTAGAAATTCCCAAGGCCCTCGTAAAGCTAAAAGCCTTATTAACTCTTGGATTGGGGGCCATGAAAATGTGTCACCTGAATCTAACACTATCACATGAGTCACTTGTACAAAATACTTCGTGCTCCTCCAAATGACCTTTTACCACAATACTCACTTATCGAACTTTGTTTGACCAAAAATCAATCCTCTTCCTGTGCAGGTTCAACGAATTAAAAAGAAAGTTAGAGGCGGGGCATGAAATTAGGAAAGCTGAAACCTCTGGCAATAGATGCCGGATCAAGCGACGAGAAGACTTCTGGACTGTGTTCTTCATCTTTGTCTTGAGTAGCTTTACAACGTAGCACAAACAAAACCCAACAATTTTTATGATGATCTTTCAATTCATTATACTTTATATGAGTGTATTCAGTAACAAAAACTTATAAATTACTTAAGAGTTTGTAAGTTATTAAGATAGTTGATAATCCCGTAAAATTGTTTGATAAATAAATAAAAAAAAGAGTTATAAATTTCAAAAGTTAATCTTTAGTAAGCTACCTGAAGTTAGTTGTAGCTTTCCAAAACTAGATAATAATTTATCTCACATATTTATTCTTTTAAAAATTAATTTACACTTGCACAATAATTGCAACTCTAGCAAAAATGTCTTCCATAATCTCTCTTCACGCTATAAACTACCACCACTTGCTCTTCTTTTTTTCTCTGCCATGTTTTGTTCTTTCTCTCCTTCCTTCACAGCAGAGACCACTGCCACTTTCAGAAAATTTTATGCAACGTAAAATTACAGAAGCTAATTTTACATCTAAGGCTTGGTTGCTTTAAAGTTGCAAAATTAACTTTTGCAATTTTCAATAAAAAAAAAACAATCCAATAAACATTATGTAATTCAGATTAATTTATGGCACAAAATCAACTCTACTTAACCTTAAACTATGGGTACTTAGTTATATATTAAAATTGAAAATTAATTTTATCAAAATTCAAATTCTACTTAACTTTAATCCACACTAATCAGTATGGTTGAAGAAAAGGGGAGAGGCAAAATTTGTATAATCTTTTCATGTTTAGTTAAAACTTCTAGGAAAGAAAGGATGGAAGAAGAGTCAAAATCCCTCCTCATTCAACTTTAACAACTTTTCAAAAGTGAGAAGATTTGAAGAGGAGAAAATTTTTTAAACTAATCGGACAAAATTATCTTCAATTAAATATTCACATTCAGTCATTCAACTTGTATAATAATCAAGTCATTCAATTATCCTCCCCTTTCCTTGTGCAACAAATAAGATATCTCTTCTCTCCATTAAAATTTCTCCTCTTTCCTCCCTTCCCTTCAATTTTTTTTTTTTTTCGCAAGAAAGTTTAGGTGAGTTGGGTCTTATTAACTCCCAAGGTTAGAAAATGCCTTAGACTCAAAGAGTGCTTACAGGTTATTTACATATCACTCACTAATAAGGTTCTCATATCGGCATTAGAATTTACACTCGCATCCTTGTGGCATATAAATCCAGTCCTTACCGACTGGATTAACCTTCGTTGATTTCCTTCCCTTCATTTCAACCATACAATGCTTAATGGTTTGTTTGAATAATAAAAAAAAAGGAACCAAAATATAAATAAAAATAATTAGTAAATTTTGTGTACATCATATAAGTATTATTAATTAAAATAAAATTTATGTTGAGTTTTTTTATTGATAATAATTATTTTAACATATTAAATAAAGTAAAATTAAAAAATACGAAAAATAATTTTATTTTTGTTAAAAATGTGTTAAAAATCAAAATTTTAAAAAAATTCAAATTAAGATTATAAGAATTGTGAAATTCAATTAGTTCAAAAAAGAAAACTTTAATTTTATACAACATATCAAAATTTATAATTTAAATCAAATTAAACTTAAAACAAAAAATTAATATTAAAAAAGACAAATGTTAGACAGTACTTTCAATAATCAAAAGTGAAAATATTTTGTCAAAACATGTAATAAATTCACCTGCTTTCCTAATTTTCAATGCAGTCCAACTTAAACTTCAATTAAAAAAAAAATATTAATTCCTTAACCAGTATCTTATCGATTAACAAGATTTTTAAAAATAACTAAAAAATAAATATTTTAATATAAGAAAACCAACCTAATGTGGTGAAGAAAAAATAATGTAATCTAAAATTAAAAATTAAGGATAAAAAATTACTTACAAATAAAAATCTAAAAATTTATCTCTTAGTATATTTTCTTCAATTCAAAATTTAAAATTTTCTTTCCCTCCTCGTATTCTTGTTTCCTTTCTTAAAGGAAGAAACAGGGGATAAAAACAATTCTGCTTCATCAATCAAACAAAATTTACTTTTCTTAACTCAATCTGAAAATAACATTCCAAACACAAACTAATTCTTTCACAATCAATTCTTTTAAAATCGTCACTGATAAAACCTAAACGAACGCAAGTGTAAAACATACCACAATCTACAACTATACTTTCAACTAGACAGATGAATTACACTGAAAGTTTCAAACAGGGGCCATGGTAGGCTTAAAGATGATAATTATATCAATTAGATGTACTTTTCAATTTAGGTCGAAGTTAAATCAAACCCTAAGAAAAATTAAGCAGCTATTTACCCGGAGAAAGAGCGCAGAATCCCAGCCTCACAGCCCAGACCTGAGCGTTAACCACTGAGATCAGCTTCGAATAGGAATGTGAGTTCAGATGATCGGAAATTTTATTGGAAACGAAGAGGTGGTTCCAGTAACGAAATTAAAAGGTATACACTATGTATGCAGTGAGAGAGAACAGCGAAAGCAGAATCGTCGTCGATTTGAATTGGGGCAGTTTGTTGCAAAAGTTCATCTACTAGATAATCCACGGGTATATATAGAAGAAGAATCCAAGTAGAATATATTATTTTATTCACTTCTCAATTAAAAATACATTACAAGATACGATTTTTTAAGTTAATTTCTATTATTTAAAAATTAAATATAAAAACATAAAAAATTAAAATTTTACACTTTTAATTCACGTACTTTCACTTATTAATGATTTTGATTTCAATTCTTTATTCTTTTTAATCATTTTTTTATCTCAAAATTATATTTAAAAATTAGTTTAGTAGTTTGTAAAACGCATAAATATTTTAAAATAAATATACATATAATTTAATAATTAAATATTTTAAAAATTATTTTGATTAAATTTTATAAATAAAAATTATATACTAAAATAAAAAAATTAATAAAGTCATATAATTTTAAAATATAATTTATTTTAACAAATATTTTTATCGTCTGATACTAAATAATTTAAATTAAATTTAAATAATTAAATATATTAATAATTATAAATTTAAGATATTAAACATTTAAAAATAAATTTTTAATTTAAAAATTAAAAGTTAAAATATTTTTTATAAATAAAAATAAAAAAATTCTATACAAAATAAAAAAATTAAGTAACAATTTTAATTGTAAATTTTAGAATAAAATTAATAAATATATGAGTAAAAATATAACAATTACAACAAAAGATAATATATTTTTTTATATTTTCAATCAATTTTAATCTTAATAAATATATATATATATATATATATATATGTTGAAATGTAAAAGAGAATGATTTCATTAATGTTTTACTTTATTCTTATTCATAATATAAAAAATTATTAATAAAAATTCAACAAATATATATTATGAGTTTTTTAAGTTTTCTAAATTTATAAAAATATATCTTTTATAAAATTACAAAACTATGATATTTAAAAAAAAATCGCTAATAACAATTTTTATTACTTTTCAAACATTTTGTTATATTATTTTAAAAATTATCATTGATAAGTTTTATTTTCTTAATTTTTAATTTTCTTTAAAAAATTATTATTAAAAATTTGAAAGATTTTACTTTTTTTTTTATACTTTTGAATTTCTATATTTATACTAAAAATAGTAATGATGATTTTTAAACTATATTTTCGTAGGTTTTTTTTAAAAAATATTTTAATATATATTATTTCTAAATACTATATATGTATATATAATAATTATATATAATATATCATTTTTATTTTCTTTTTTTCAATATATTTACTAGCTAAATTAATGTTAATGATTTTTTAATAAATTAACTCAATTTTAAATAATAATGACAATTGTTTGTATCATTTGATTGTATTATATTATCAATTTAGTTACATATAATCTTTATGATTGATTTTAACAGTCTTATTATTTAAAAAATATTATATATATTGAAAAAGTTAAATAAATTATAACTCATTAAATGTAAGTTAAATAAAATATTTAAATTTAGTATAATAATTTTTAAATTTACATATGTATAAAAAGATTCTATTTATATATATATATATATATATATATATAAAGTATCTACACATTTACAACGACCAGTTGAATTCTTAAACAAATAAAAGAGTAAAAAATGAGAAATGAGATTAGCATGGCATATTAAAATTTCTACGTAGTTTTGTATTAAAGAGAATGTTAATATATTAACTCAATTTTAAGTTTTAATTATAATAATTTTATATTATAAAAATATTTATTTTATTTATATCTTTAATGCAATAAGTATTTTTTTAGTAAATATTAAAATATAAGATTAACAAAATTAAATTATTAATTCTTATTTATTTATCGTATTAATTATTGAAAGATGTTGTTAATGTGTTTACAAACTTTCAAAATTTAAATATATTCAATACATAACTTAATATAGATTAAATATATGCATTAAATTATTGATAAAATTTATTGTACCATTTTTAATTGTAATGATTTTTTATCCTTACTTACATATAGAACAATTGTCAACAAATAATCAGTGAAATTAGTTGTTAATTTAAAAAAATATTAATTAATATTCTTTAATTTGAAGATACTAAAGGAATCATAAATTTAAAAAAGTGTAAAATATTTTCTCAAATTTATAGATATCATATAAGTACTTAAATTATTTTCATATTTTTGCTGATTATAGTCAAATTGTTTCATTTAAGATTAAGACTTTAAATTGATTTTTTCTTTTATTTTTTTCAATCAACGATTGCATAAACTTTTGCTTTCACATGTATCTTTTTAGAATATTTAATAATTTTAAATTCAATCATCATCTTTATACAAGAGAATAACATTTGCCTCTTCTTAAATATTTCACTAAAGAATAAATAAATAATTTCAACTAACAATAAGAAAACATGAGAACAAATCTTAATTTTATAGTTTGTTATACATGTATATGTGACTGAATTAATATTTAAATGTAATATAATAGTGGTATATATTGCATATGAAAGTTTCTTGTGTCATGAATTTCAAGGAAATAGAAAACATTACGCAAATAATCACGACCAAATAATGAAATTATGGACGTATAATAATAAATAATATATCATTTAACCTAGAAGTAACCCTCTCTCATCATCTTCTAGGGTTTTACTATTATTACAGGTTGAAATTTGCACAAACTAAATAAATTTGAATACAGTATTGGACACACAATTTGAATTACCATTTGGGTGACGAACTGAAGTAAAAATTTGTTGCTATCAACAAAATTGAGTTTGAAGTAGAATGCAAAATGGATGCACCAGGTGGCTGCTAACGGAATCGATCGTGTCATAAGGAATGAACATCAGAATGTGTCAATTTGTCAAACACATTGGCGTCGTTATGAACGCAACGCAGCCCCTACTGCATTCTTTAGATGAATGCAGTTGAGACACATCGCAACATATAACTCATCACCATGATTGTAACAACATCATAACGTAATAACCTCTTTCTGCTTAATCTAGAATCGTGACTCAAAATAAAAGGTTTACGTTTCCGACACAAAGAAAGTGCATAGAGAGAGACCTCTGCTTTGGCGCTTCCGGAGGGTGAGTTGTTGTGACCACCGTATCACGAACCATAACCACCGTAACCTCTCCTCGTTTGCATCGCAATGGCGGCGGTTTCATCGCCATGTCAGCTCCTAGAAATGAACGTAATATCGGCCCAAGATCTGGCCCAAGTTTCGAAATCAATTCAGGCGTATGCGGTGGCGTGGGTACACCCAGAACGCAAATTAACGACGCAAATAGACGAAGTGGGCCACACCAATCCCACGTGGAACGAGAAGTTCGTGTTCCGCGTCGACGACGAATTCCTCAACAACGAAAACTCCGTCGTAATGGTCGAAATCTACACCGCCACGTGGCTCCGTGACGTCCTCATCGGCACCGTCGGCGTCCTCGTCAGCAACCTCCTTCCACCCTCCAACTGCAACCACCGGAACACTAAACTCCGTTTCGTTGCTCTTCAGATTCGAAGACCCTCGGGTCGCCCTCAAGGGATTCTCAACGTCGGCGTTACTCTCCTCGACAGCACCATGCGGAGCATGCCAATTTATTCTGAACTTAGTGCCTCTTGGGATATGATGGAATCCAATAATAAGAAGAAGAAATCGAATCCCAAGCTCGAGGAGTTTGATGATTCCGAGGTTGATTCCAAGCTTATGACGTTACAACGTTGTCAGAGCGAGAAAAATGATTCGACAATTAATGATTATGCATATCATGGCGCTGGAAAGCAAGCGTACGGTTACGGTTATGATGGCGGTGATTCGGAATTGGGGTTTCGAAAACGGGGTGATGTTTTGAATGATGAGTCGCTGTGTAATTCCGACGTGGGGCCGTCGCCGTCGGTGGTGGCGGCGGCGATAGCGAATGGATTGTATCCCATGCCGCATGCTCCGCCGTCCGCGGCGGAGAGTTCGACAATTGATGGGTGGTCGGAGAGCAACGGCACGGAGATGAAGATGAAGATGGAGCGGTGGAGGGCGGAGCTTACGCCGGCGTTTGAAGACTACGATGAGGAAAGGAAGAAGTTGATGCAAACGCCGAAGCGCGTGGGCCAAACTCCGACACGGCCTGGGCGGCGTAAGTTTTCGTGTTTTGGGACGGCCTTTGGGTGTGAGTTTTCGATAACTTGCGGCGCGGGTAACCGTAAGAAGAGGGTTGCGATAGGGAAGGGTCGTCTCACAAGCTTGTCTGAGCTCACTTTCGATGACTCCTATATTTGAGGAATTAATTAATTAATTAATTAATTGCGGAGAATCGTTAAGATAAAATTATAATTAACGAATGAATGGCTTGGCTTGAACCTTGGGAGCTAATGTATAATTAAATTAAAATTAAGCTGTTTTTCTTTTCAACTCAAGACATTGTATATTGACATTCCATCGATTGTGTTCGCGCCCAACCGGATTTTGCATACCTACATTATGCAATTTTTTTATTCTTTTATTTCCTATTTATTTCTTATTTCTTTTATTTTCATACTTGAATATTACCACAATTAAATTTATATATTATCCATTTCAATCTAAATAGAAATTTTGATGTCAATTCATATAACATCCATTAGAGATACAATCCAATAATTCACGAAAAATTACAATAATGATTTTCTTCCAGAGGTATACACAATTTATACATAGCACATAGCAAAACTAACACTACAATTATCGCAAAAGAGTGTATTTTAGCTCTCCTAATAAAATAATCAGAGGCCTAATGTTGGGACATGTACCCAAATTGACAGTGACATCCACAATCTGTTCACAACTGTAACCCACAAATCTTCTTTTCTGTTTTTTTTTTCATTTTATCCCCCTTTTTTTGGACCACTTCATTTTGGTCCAACTTGGTAGGAAACTCCATTTATTATATCAATAAATAGCTGGGGAAAAAATCAGTAATTAATAATTTAAGAAACTTCATTTCTTAAAATTATTTTTCATTTTCTAGGTTTATTTATGTAAATAATTTATTTTAATTTACACACTCGGTTCAATTATTTTTAAAATAAAATGAAATGGAATAATGTGATGTGAATTTACTAATTTAAGGCATAATTTACAGTTTTATACACATAATTTTATTAGAAAACTGTAAATTATTATATATTTTGTTTACGGCTTAAAACAAATTTGTACAATTCACACTCGTAATGTTTGTACAATGACATGCTAGCTAATTTGACGTGACATTAATGTTTGTCTATGCTTTGTTTTGTCGCTAAAAGAAATTGACTTTGCAATCTCATTTAGATTACATTATTTAGATTATACTGATATATTTTAAAAATCTTATAAAACATTTTAATGCCGGATCAAAGTTAAGTAGCAGTGGATTTGCCTTCACAAAATAAAAGAAGTGTGGTCTATATTTTGTATTCTTATCATATAATAAAATACACGTGTAAAAGGTAAGATATGTGTGAATTATCTGCAACAAAGCCAGTAATTGAAGGATTTAAGGGTGCGTAGAAAGATTGTGTTAAAACAGAAGTGAAGCCTGTTTTTGTTCTGTCCACTCTCCAGTATCGGTTATTCCAATTTTCTTATTCTTTCTTTTGTTGTTTCACTGGTCAACGCAGTTATGAAGGTGAGAGTGAGAGGGAGAGAGAGAGTAGAGTTCAAGACTTTTCTTTAACTACTACAAACTAGAAATCATTTGTGAAGCCAAGGAAAAGGAAAATCAAGCTCTCTTTCTCTCTCATCCACCGCTTTATTGAGAGTTTTGGAGAGAGTAGGAGAAGAATAAATCATCTTTGCCTCTTTCTCTGCTGGTAGAGATGTTGGGGTGTGAGTGTTTTTGGTGGAACAGTGAATCCTCTTACCCTTCTGAGCCTGAGCCCTTCTCTCTGCCTGCACCTCTTCCACAGTGGCCACAAGGTGCGTGCTTTTTCTCTATTCTTTCACGGGTCTCCTTTGCTTTTTCCTTAGAAGTAGCTTATGAGATTGCTTGGAAGAAGCTTACAAAAAAAGTTTCTGATATTTATAAGTTTTTTTTAGTAATTTTAATGTAGATTTATGATATAAGCTTTTATATATAAAAAAATTATTAAACAAGTACTTAGATAAGCTATATACTAAACGCCCCTTATATCTGAATAAGTTATTTATCGTATTATAACAGCCACTCCATTCCTTCTAGGATTAGTACATGTTTCGATTCGAATTCTTACTTGCTTTTCTTTTGGGACCCTTTTTTGAACAACAACAACAAAGCTTTATCCCATTAGGTGAACCTTTTTGAAGACCATTTTTTTTTTTTTTTTCTTCTGATGCATTCAGATATCAATCTCTCTCTCTCTCTCTCTCTCTTCATGTGTGCATGACTGTTTGTTGATGCAGACAAATGACAGAACCAACTTACTTTTATCTCTTGATTGATAATACTTGAAATCCATTTTGGTGTAATAATCGTTTGGAGGTATTCATGAGCTGTGGTTTATTGAATGTGCAAGATTTGTGTAAATTACATAATAACTATTTGGGCCATTCCATTGTTTTGTCATCTTGCATGATGTCTTGAGAAACAATTCCTATTACGTTGCAAATAAAATAATAAATGGTACTGAATTTCTAAAGTTTTGGGTTAAACATGATTAGTTGCGCCATAATTAGTTCTTTCCCTGAGCCTGAAGGCATTGGGGGATAGGGTGTCTTTAACGTGATGCTAACTTATAGTGATACACTGTTCTTGATTGGACTGGTACAACTAATGGCAATCGATAATTGAGTATGTTTTTAATGGGGTTATCGATTTAATTTCTAAAAAAAAAAACCAATGTTCAAATGAACTACAAGGCTTTTGAGAAAAGTTAGCACCACTACTTTGTGGCTACAAAAAATGTTTTTGTGTTGTCATTTACTTCACATGTACTCTCACAAATCAACGCAGATAAGCACATGGTGATGGTTTTTTCTTTTTCTTGGATGTAAAATTATGGCAATAGCATTAGTCAATGCTCTTGCATGAATTATCATATATAGCATCATATAGCCCACTCCTTTACCATCCCATCTTTACGTACTGCTTTGCTTCAAGGAATGGTTGTCTAATGTTTTTGTTGCAGAAATCAAAACTCTTAATGACGTGCTTCTTCTTATACTCCAGCAGGAATTTCTGTTGTTGTGCTATCAAATGTTAATTTATAGGGTAATTATATTTCTCATGCAAACTTGTGAATGATATGGTGTCAGGTGGTGGTTTTGCTAGTGGAAGAATAAGCCTCGGAAGAATAGAAGTTTTAAAAATAACCAAGTTTGAGAGAGTTTGGAGCTGCACAAGTTCGCATGGTAAATCACAAAGTTTCATATTTTACAGACCTTTAGAGATTCCAGATGGTTTTTTCTGCCTAGGTCACTACTGCCAGACCAATGAGCAGCCATTGAGAGGACATGTTCTTGTGGCCCGAGAAACCTTGCCTGAACCTGAATCTGATGATTTCCATGGTTCCATGTTAGAATCTCCAGCTCTTAGAAAACCAATTAACTACTCTTTAATATGGAGTGCTGATTCACCACATGATGGATGTGGTTATTTTTGGTTGCCAAATCCTCCAGTGGGTTACAAGGCCATGGGCATATTAGTTACTACTCAACCCCATGAACCTGATATCGATGAAGTTAGATGTGTGCGAGCAGAATTGACTGAAACTTGTGAAACTAGCAATTTATTACTATCCATGAGCACAAAATTTTCAAAAAATTCATTCAAAGTTTGGAACACACAGCCTTGCAGAAGAGGGATGTTGGGTAAAGCAGTGCCTGTTGGGACATTCTTCTGCAGTACCTATTCTAACTCTAAACAAGTGGCAGATATTGCTTGCTTGAAGAATCTTGACTCCACCTTACAAGCCATGCCTAACATAGACCAAATTCATGCACTTGTTAATCATTATGGTCCCACTGTATACTTCCACCCGGATGAGATATACTTGCCATCATCGGTGCAATGGTTTTTCAAAAATGGAGCACTTTTGTATTCAAAAGGCAGTGAGAAGGGTAAAGCAATAGATTGTCAGGGCTCAAACCTACCTAGTGGAGGAAGAAATGATGGTGCTTTTTGGATAGATTTGCCTACTGATGATGATGCTAGAAATGTTCTAAAGAAGGGAAACATAGAGAGTGCAGAACTCTATGTTCATGTTAAACCTGCTTTGGGAGGAACATTTACTGATATTGCCATGTGGGTTTTTTGTCCCTTCAATGGCCCTGCCATCCTTAAAGTGGGATTGGTGAACATTGAGATGAACAAGATAGGAGAACATGTAGGTGACTGGGAACACTTCACCCTTCGTGTCAGCAACTTCACCGGAGAGTTATGGTCTGTGTTCTTTTCTCAGCATAGTGGAGGAGAATGGGTAAATGCATTCAATCTGGACTTTATTGATGGAAACAAACCAATTGTTTATTCATCAAGGCATGGCCATGCAAGCTTCCCTCATCCTGGGACGTACCTTCAAGGATCATCCAAACTTGGAATAGGAGCAAGGAATGAAGCAGCTAGAAGTAACCTGACTGTGGATTCCAGCATCAGATATCAGATTGTTGCGGCAGAGTATCTTGGTGACGAAGCTATTACAGAACCATGTTGGTTGCAGTATATGAGAGAGTGGGGTCCTACCATTGTGTATGATTCAAGATCTGAAATAGACAAGTTAATAGACCTGCTTCCGATGTGTGTTAGATTTTCTTTGGAGAACTTGTTTGGATTGTTTCCAACAGAGCTTTATGGTGAGGAGGGACCAACAGGGCCAAAGGTGAAGGCCAGTTGGGTTGGAGATGAAAGATGCTAGCTACTACTACTTCACTTCACCATTTCTTCCTGTATTACTGCTACCAGCCATACCTTAGTTTCCACTCATTAAAGTGATCAGTGAACATGCAAAATCTATATAGAAATCAGTTCTAATGTGATATAAGTGGTTGGCTTCCTTGGACATAAATTGAGATACACCTCAGATCAGCTGTAGCATGTAAAGCAGCACACTGGCATGTTCTAAGGGTGCAATACTGGGGTTTAAATATTTTCTGTAGGAGGCATTACTTTGTTTAATCATGGTATAATTTATTTAAGACAGAAATTTATAAAATAATCAGAATTTTAATTACTATTGTCTACTAAATGGAGAATTAAGCATGCATTTAATTTAAATTTTACTTGAATTGATTTTAAAGGCATTAGTTGAGAAAATTGATACTAAATGAAGTAATTTAAGGGGTAGAGCTTCTTAATGTATTCTCACTTCTTTTTTTATACGAGTATGTTAGATTTGGTAAGTAATAATTTCGAATTTGTTAAAAATACTCTCAAAGAGGTAGCATACTAAGAAATTTCTTAAAAGTAAATAGGAATATTTTAGAAGTCATGGTTACTAGCATGCTTTCATTTGCTTTTACGGAGGTAATATGTAAACAAGTTACTATAATTTTGAATTTATTAGTATATTTATAAAATTGTAGTTTATTAGTAAGTTTTTTAATAAGTGAGAATATTAATTCTTATTAGCTGCTGTTTTTAAAAAAAATGTAAAAGTTTGTTTTAATAATTAATTTTGTTTGGTATAATAAAATAATTTTTTATAAATAAAATTATGAAATGAATATTTTTCCCCCTAAACATATGAAATGGAAAAACAAAATAAACAAAGACGATGTGGCTGTCTTATGAAATTAAAGTAAAATAGAATGGAATAATTAGAGGAATAAAATAAAATAGATTAGAGTGATTTTTGTTTGGATATTTTTACATTGAAGTTAAAAAAAATCAGAGAGAAGGAAAAAGAGAAATACTAAGGAAAAACTAAATAAAATACATTCCATCAAATTCCATTTTTTTTTATCATATCAAGCAGAGAGACTAATCATTTTATAAAAAATTAAAGAGAAATAAAAAAGAAGAGAATGATAAAATAGATGATGGTAAAAAGAAAAAGAAAAAAAGAAGAAAAATCTATTGTAAAATTATTTTGTTAGAATAGATAAGTACTTCTTTCCATTGTATTTGCCATTTGGTACTTTTTCAAGTGCATACCTGTTCTTCTTCATCTTCACTGGTTGAGGTGCTCTCTCTCTTCCTCTGTTCGGAGTTCAGACTCGAGACTTTCCATACTCTGCTGCTCCGGCGGTAGGTCATAACCTAAGGCAGTAACCGTTCCGCTACCTTCTCTGCTTTTCATAATATATCAATGTGGCGTTTTCTTGTTAACGAGCCTCAATTCTTAGAACCGTTTTCTGTTTTGTGACTCACTTTCTGATTGTTCCTACATCAACGTTTTCACTCGATGCCTTTATTTTAGATCATAATATGGTATCAATGATCTTAGGTTATTAAATTATTACTCACTTGCTAACTACATAGAAATGTACAGATCAATTCCTCTATTTAAAATTTAGGCACAATTAGGATTCAACACTTTAGATGCATCGTACTGTATTTTTAGATAATATAAGGCATCTTCAATTTGTATTAGGATTTTCTTCGAGATAAACTGCAAAGAAGTTAGTCTAAACTGTATGCGTTTTCAATTTCTTATCAGACGCAATGGATTGGGCTTTTGCGCATAAAACCTGGGACAAGTGGGCTTCTACCAACATTGGTTATTCTGGTGAGCAAGATTTGCTATGTTCATCTATAAATATTGCAAATTGTTTACATTTTTTCTCATCCCTGTTTCTTCTAGGGCATCCCTTAAAAGCTGCTTTGCTGATTAATTATGACCCAACTGGACCATCTCGCTTGTTATCCACCATGTAAGGAGGATTATCATTTATTCTTGATATGAATTTTATATCATTGTTTTCAGGTTAGGTGTTTTTTTTTTTTCCGAAAAAAATTGAGATGAATAAACAATGTGAGTGTTGCATGGTGTCTAGTATTTGTATAAGTAAAGCTTTTATCTTTCAATCTTAATGAACTTTTCTTCATATGGAACTTTTGCTAGTTCTATATCAATGATCATGTCATAGTTACTTATGATGAAAATGAATTTATACCAGTTTTAGAATTTAGCTCTTTTAGATGCAGTTTTAGAATTTCTATCTATGTTGTATGGTGTATGGGTATGTCTTGACTATTTGTAACAAAAAATTAGAAAAAAATGGGCAATTTTGTCATTTGAAACGTGCTTGACTGAATTCTCCGTCAAATTTCCAAAGCTACATAGTATCCTCTTGTTTCTCAGTCCTCTTCAGTAGCTTATATCACACACTTCATTCCTTAGGATCAATACAATATCCTGCGTGGTCAGTATCGCAGTATCTATTCAGCAAAGCTTTTTAGAAGAAGTTGTTCTGGCTATTTAATCAGCAGCCAAGTTGTTTTTACATTTTTTTTTACCTAAACAAAAAAAAAATGGTTTAAGTTGTTCTGAGTGTTTGAAAATATCTTTTTAATACTACCAAGTTTAAGTATTTTCTTATGAACAATTGTGCCAGTTGCTTCTATTGCATATTTAGACTTTTCTTTTTGTTATTTCTAGAAATATTGGATTTATTAATTGGCTATTGGATGCTGGCAGTGCTGAACAAGAAGGAATAAAAGCCAATCCCATTGAATTGAGTAACTTTGTGGACTTCATCAGACTCTATAAACTCCAGACAGAGAGCTTCATTATTGGGTCCAATCAGTGTAAGCTTAACTGCAGTTAGTTTGCCTAAATAATTACTTGTTACTTAATATTGGAAGGGGTGTTATAGTATTTCTGTTTTGCAACTTTTTTAATGTCCCCTTCTTCAAGGACGTATTGGAATT
This sequence comes from Abrus precatorius, assembly GCF_003935025.1. NCBI lineage: Eukaryota > Viridiplantae > Streptophyta > Magnoliopsida > Fabales > Fabaceae > Abrus > Abrus precatorius. The sequence continues at coordinate 6,780,123 of NW_020874373.1, read as the reverse complement.
GCTGAAATTGAATAATATACTTTTTTAGAGGATTCTCCTACATATCTATAATGTAAGAGTTTAAGACTCTTGGTTGGGCTCGGATTCAATAACTAGAGGAGCATATGTGGCCTTGTTGCTTGTTTCTGATTGAGCACTGTTGGGGGGCAATGACCTAATTTCTACATATATAATCGAAAACTGTGTGCTGCTATCTTGTAGGGGTTTAAGAGGTTAGTTGAGGAGAGATAAAAAAGTATTACTCATGATGCCGTAGTATATCCGACAATCTCCAAGTAACATACATACTTGTCGGAAGTTTCCATTAGATAAACAGTTTACTAATTTTGGAGAATCATGGGATACAAGTGTGAGTGTGCATCTGCAGTTTGCTGATATATCTGTCAACTGTAGTTATGGGACACATGGAGGATGGTCAACTTTTAGATTGAAGTTACAAAAATATATAAGGTCTAGAAAATTTCATGCGTGAATACTAATTTTATGTATTCCTTGTAGCTTCATTGAATTCACGGTGCAGAACTATGTAAATATGAATTAATCTGAATTAACCTGAATTAACTTCTCTTTGAGCTTGTATTTTTCAGGGGGAACTTAATTATTTTGGTGGTGAATTTTGTTTTTGGACTAGTTTATTTTGTTTTTATAATGACTTGAAATCAAAATGTTACTAACAAAGCTTTTGAGGAAGGAAAAAAAAAATTATTTTATAAATTTTAAAAATGCACTTAGCATCATGTTTGGAAATTTATGATGTCGTTGATTGCAGATAGGTAGGGAGATGTGTTATTGTATGGGTGATGATAATGCATACCATTTGTCTCATTCCCCCTTTTATGAATTATATGTAACTTCATGTACTGGTTCTCTTCTCATACTTTACTATTGGAATTTTGGATGGCAGACTTGGTCACGTCAATTCACGAGAATTGGTTTAGTGCCAGGTGCATAAACACATCAAAGCCTGCTGGTGAAGGCGCAATTGTTATGCAAACAGCAGCCTACATCTTGGTTGCTCTGTAAGCATATAATTCTAATTTAGCATATTTAATTATCATGGATTACTAGTGCACTTTACTCTCCTTCTCTGTATACTTATCTTGTAGTTTTACAGGTATGAAGGTTCCATTGGTCCAGCATCTCGAGCTATGGCAGCTGCTGATCAGTTAACTTGGCAATTGGGGCGAAAAAATCTTTAGAATGGCCCTTCTCCAGATCTGTAGCATGCATTTACCCAAGGGCTGTTCCTTTTGTTTTTGTGCTCCTTTAGTTTTTGTTCAGATTGTTGCGACAAGTATCTTGGTGATGGAGCTATTGCAGAACCACAGTAGCGGTTTATGAGAGTGGGGTGGGGGAGCTTACCATTGCGTATGATTGGCAATGGCACTCTGAAATAGACAAGTTGATAGATCTGCTTCCGTTGTTTGTTGGATTTTCTGCACAGAACTTATTTGAAACCCAACGGAACTTAATGGTGAAAGGCCAACAGGTTCAAAAGGGAAGATCAACTGGGTAGAAGGTGGAATATGTTAGTCCTGTTTTGCTTAATCATCATATGGGTTAATTGTTGCTTTTCTACTCATTGAAGAGAAATGAATTCGAATTCGCGAGCATTAGTTTGATGGTTTTTATTTGCTGTAGGAGGCATAACTTTCTTTTGGATCAATTTACATGACAATTTTAAAAAATTTATATTAAAGCGTTTAAAATTTTAAAGTTTGATTGTAAACAGAACAAAGGTTGGAATGTGTACCTATCACTGCTGCATTCATAGAGGTTGGAATTTTGACGTATTCTGAGTTAAAAAAAAAAAAAGTAAAAATGTTAAGCGCAACCTTTGTATAAGATTTTTAAACTCGTATTCTTTTAAAAATTTGTTGAAAAATTTAATTAACAATAGTAATAAAAACTTAATGTTTTGTATATTAAAAATGACAACATTTAATATTTTAAATAATTTATTTGATACATAATATTATAGCTAACTAATGTTATTCTCTTAAAATGAGTTGCACCTTACAAAATAAATTGCAAAATTTTAAACTTGGTAAAAGAATCAATAATTAATATTATAATAAAATACATATACATACTTATAATAAATTACAAAATTATTAAAATTTGGTTCATCATTTCAATCAATACTTATAACGTTGTATATTATCCTTTAAAATATACTCCTTATTCTATAGATCCAAATTATTTCTTTTAAGGAATGCATATTATATATGTGTGTGTGTACCCGAGTACAACTGTTAATTAAAAAACAATGAAAGAATATATATATATATATATATATATATATATATATATATATATATATATACACAGAGGGAATAATAAAGAATCAGAAAAAGGCTTCCTAAAATTGTTGCCATTATTATTATTTTTTTGCTGGCGAAAATGAGAGTGGAGGAGGCAGCGTTTGCCCGTGGAACACACTGCAGGGGATCACAAATCGTAAGCACGCAGCCAGAGAAGACTACGAGAGTTCTGGTCAGAGACGACGGAAAAAAAAGGCTCGAAAATTTAATTCAAGTTTCAACCTTTAAATAACCCGCAACAACAAATCCATTTAAGAGTCCAACGGAAAAAGAAGGGTGGCACTTTGTTAGAGGATCGAAATCTAGGTATAATGGAACGAATTGGTGCAACATGGTGGTTCTGTTTGATAATATGCTTAGTTTGTGTTAAATTCGAAGGGTGTGTAGGATCAAAGACCAAGAGAACGGATGAAGCATACGTCACTCTTCTGTACGGAGATGAATTCTTGTTGGGCGCTCGAGTTCTTGGAAAATCAATACGGAACACTGGATCCAACAAGGATATGGTCGTTTTGGTCTCTGATGGGGTTTCTGATTATGCTAAAAACCTTCTCCGGGTAATTCTTAAAAATAAATAAATTTACTCTGTTTTATTCACTCACAAATAATGGGACTTCCTCAAAATTTTAAATTTTGAACTTTATCTTTCTGTTGATATGAATCTGTTGATACCTAGGTTTTGTGTAGTTAGTAATTTTAACCGGTTTTTTTTTAATGGTTTACGTTTGAATTTTTTGTAGGCTGACGGGTGGATAGTGGAGATGATTAGTTTGCTGGCTAATCCTAATCGAGTTCGTCCAAAGAGATTTTGGGGTGTCTACACAAAGCTGAAAATATTTAACATGACTGACTACAAGAAAGGTGATTATTTTCTGGGCCTTATGTATATGGTTGTATTGTTACTGTGCTATGCAGTTTAGCTATCTTCAAACTGTTCCTTTTATTCCCCAGTTAATTGTTAGTCGCTTTTCAATCATTTGAAACTGGAGGAGACAAACTTAGGCTTTGAATTTTAAGCTTCCTTTCTTACAAGTGATACATATGGTTTTATTGATTGTTTACGTGTTGAATGTGATTGTGCAGTTGTTTACCTCGATGCGGACACTATTGTGGTTAAAAATATTGATGATCTTTTCAAATGTGGGAAATTTTGTGCTAATTTAAAGCATTCTGAGAGGTTGAATTCGGGAGTCATGGTGGTGGAGCCATCTGAAACTGTTTTCAATGACATGATGGGAAAAATAAAAACTACTGCATCTTACACTGGAGGTAAAACACTTTTTGGGCACTTTTATATTGTCTTTGTTCTTTTGAATTTTTGTTGTTTTGGTTTGAGGTGCCATATGTTCCAGATGTTGATTTAAACCTGATGGCTTTTTAACAACTATCTTCATCTGTCTCTCCCTTTGACAGGCGACCAAGGATTTCTCAATTCATATTACGCTGGATTTCCCAATGCACATGTTTTTGAGCCAAATTTGAACCCAGAGGTGTTGAGTTCCAGACCAATTCCGGAAATGGAGCGACTGTCAACTCTGTATAATGCTGATGTTGGTCTTTACATGCTTGCTAACAAGGTACTAAAATATAGGTAATGAGAGGATGCTTTTAAGTAATTAGAGTCAGTAAGGCATGTGAAATATATTCTCTGTTTTAGCTTATTAATACTTATTTGGGTTCAGTTGAGATGGATGGAAAGGTATGCTAGGTTTGGTCGCTTTTACTTATTAATGTCTAACTTGTCCAAAAGAGGCTTACACTTTCATGTATCCGATATTTAATTGTGATACCATCTAATACATATAATGTGATTTGTTTTACATTTACTGTCTTTTTAGCTGATACTCTCTATGATTTTTGGAACAAATTATGGCATTCAAGTGATTTATATTAATGGTTACAAAGGATTTATTTAGTGCTGCTATAGAGTTTAAAAATTCACTGTTGTCAATGTGATAGTTTTAGTACTGAGAATCAGCACTTGTTAATCACTTAATCTGGGCTTATTAATGGGTCAAGGTGATGATGCAAGAAAGCTTCGTCATCATCTTAGCATCTTGCTTTACTTAGCTTTAGAAGGTTGGTTTATGGGCATGTGTGAATGTTACATCATTTAGAATTTGGTAGCTCTTATTCTTTAAGATTTTTGTTGTTTTATTATACCTGTTTTAGGGCACCTAACCTGAATAATGGGTATTGTTTATAAGATTTAATACACCTTCTGAGCATTCATTTGTTTGCATCTTTCAATTTTATTATCTAAAATTCTAACTATTCATGCTGATCTATCCAGTGGATGGTAGATGAGAATGAACTCCGTGTGATTCACTATACACTGGGCCCCCTTAAGCCTTGGGACTGGTGGACATCTTGGCTTTTGAAACCTGTGGATGTCTGGCAGGTATTTATGCAACCCATTATCCTCTTTTAGTCTGTTATTAACATTGTAAAAGTTGTTATCGTCCTCGTAAATATAAAGAGGCTGCATTTGTCTAAGTAATCATGTCTGTGCAGATGAAACTTGTTAAAAGAGTGGACTGACTTATTTGTTCTAACCTTGGTGGGGTGTTTCAGGAAGTAAGGGAACAGCTCGAGGAATCCCTTCCTGGATCAGGAGGGGGCCAAAATCCCAGAGACAGTTTTCTTGTGAAATTTCTCTTTCTGCTACCATTGTGTGCTTTACTCTTCTGCTGCTATCATTCATTTCTGAAGGTTAGTTATCATCTATTGATATTTGTGTCCAATCTACAAGTATTAAGCAAATAGGGCTTTACACAAGTCTCAGAACATTTTATTTTCTGCAGAATCAAGGGTCATTTTGTAGAAACTCACTGTGTGATCAAGTCAGACACCTTTATTATAAGATTAGATCAAGTGGACCACTTGCATATACTGGTATTTCAACATCAGCAACCAATTCAATCCATCAGGTTGGTTTTCTGTTATTTGTCTTCTACTTGGGATGCAGATTCCCTCAAATGTCAAAATCATTTGATGGGAGACAAACACTATGCCCTTTGTAAGGCTTCCAGAAATCCTGGCACAGCCACATGTTATGCCATGGCTTCAAATGAGAGGATGCATATTCTCTTGTTGGATGTACTTGATGGTTAGATTAATGTATTTTCAACATACTAAGAATTGTTTCTTTGGTGTCTAGCAGCTCTTGAACGGTGCTCAGTACAAGGTTCCTGCTTATTTGGGTGGCATTTCTGTCTGTGTCTGTTTTATGGTTGCAGTGGTGTCTCTGGGACTAGCTCTCTTGATTGTTCCTCGGCAAGTGATGCCATGGACTGGATTACTTTTGATGTATGAATGGACATTCACAATCTTTTTTATATTATTTGGAGGTTATCTCCAATTGATTTATCAGTGGGGGAAAATTGTGGCATCACGAGCAGTATCCTCCTTGTCAAATCCAGGGTCTCCTGATTATGATTCAGAAAAACGTAAGTTCTTAAGAAAAGAGCTCATTTTGTGGTTTTGTTTTTCACTTAATTGTGTAGCTTGAGATTTTATTTTTTTAATAAATTTTATATATTATCTGTATTTTTACAGGTCATCAGCGACAGATGTCATCTTGTGATGGTGCTACATGGTACTATGGTTTAGGCATGGCCTTGTTGGCCATTGCAGCTCCATCTTTGCCTTGCCTTTTTGGAATAACTGCCTTATTTGTAAGGTAATTTGTGTTAAATATACTATGACTAGTTAAAATATTTCTAACCTTTTTTTCTTTCTCGGGGAAACTTTTATCTTTGTGGTTCAAAAAGTAGCTTTATTCCCAGTGGTGTGTATTTATCATCATTGACTAATAATCACTTTTTAAATCAAAGTTCAACATTTAAAGACCTCCAGTATCCAAAATCTCTACTCAATTGACAATTAGTATTTTCATTGATAACTTGTTTGTACTCACGATGCAGCAGTAAAAAAATTATTAAAAGTGGGTTTATCTTTATAATTTCAAGTATCTTAATTAATATTTGTGGCTTCTATATCAAGTGTTTTAAGACTTTGTGTCATATTTGAAAGGCCCAAGGACTCTTAATGGACTTGGGTTAGTAGTTAGTGTCAAAGGTCACATTTATGGAGTTGTTTTCTTGTAACTTGCCTTTTAGTAAGTTGAGCCTAGGAAGTTGTAGTTTAGTACTTGTAATCTGAAAAACAAACCCAAAAATATCAAAGAGAATTTTATTTTTTGTGTTTTGTTAGATCACAAAAACTTGCAATTGCTAGAATCTTCTCTTGACTTTTTGCCCCTACATCATCATCACATACGTAGTGCCAGCACTTATTTGTGGAGGTTGAAATGTCAATGAGAAACCTCCTAAAGGACACCCCCTAATTCTGAAGTGGAGTTAAACCATTATCCTATCCTTAATTCAAAGTAGTTTTGGTATTAAAAGAACAGCATTGTTATCAAATATTTCTTTGAAACAATACTCACATTTCCATTTCTATTTTTAACAGGTTAGGTTTGATGGTTGTTGGTGGCATAATATTGGCTTCTTTCATGACATATGCTTCCGAACATCTTGCTATTCGATCATTTCTAAAAGGCCTTGATGAGCGAGATATTGCTCGAAATAGGAGTTTGTGCTTTTTATGTTGATTGTGATGTAATTAATTAAGCTATGCTTGATATTACTTTCTTTTTTGCAGCTCACAGATGTAATGTTGCTCTAGTGGAAAATGTATTTAAGGAAATTTTGCCAAGGTTCTGTTGTAATATTATTGTTATTCTTTCAAAAGACCACTTTGTTCTATTGAAATCACGCATAATAGTCTCAAAACTGCTCTACGTTGTTGAACTTAATTTAATGCGAGCTTGCTTGGTTCATAAAATATGATTTTTTTTAATATTGTTGAGTACATTTTAGAGGGTAAATGGGTACTTTTATTAATTTGGAGTTTTTTCTGCAATCTTTTGAAATTGATTTTTTTTTTTTAATTTTCAAAAGGTAATTTTTTAGGGAAGTAAGTGAACCATTTATTTTTAATTTAATAAAGTGCATGGCACGATGCATAAGCCTATAATCCATTCGGTGATGGGCAAGTTATTATAGCATATTATGAAATAAGCTACCTAAACGAAATGTCGAAGTTTGACCTTATCAACAATAATGTCAATTTGCATTTTTACTTTTTTTCTATCATCACATTGTATCATTTATTATTACTTTTTATTCTTTTCTTTTTCTTTTACATTTGAAAAATGAGGTGTAAAATAATGATTTTCCTTATCTTATGATAGCTTTGTATGTTGGCATTGCATGTGATGAGTGGGGCTACTCGGTGGCAACTCTGATTTTTTCTATTATAATTTGGTATAATATGTATAAAGACTCGTGTGACTCATTTATAGTTTTGTAAAGTCATAATACATTTCTATTAATAATGAAAAGTATATTTAAAAATTATGTGAGAGGAAAAGGGTAACATTTCCCTAATGAACAATAACGGAAGATATATAGTTTTGCATTGTCTATCACCTACAACAAAAGAAAAAGGTTGATCGTTTATATATTTTTTCCTTCTTTTTATTCATGTGATTATTTTGTTTCACTTTGTTAACAATATGTGCTAGACAAGAATAGTATAATAAGAGTTTTTATGGCACTATGCGAGTTTTTTTTAGGACCTGATGTATTTTAAAAATAAATCAAATTAGATATAAAATTTTAAAAAAAAACTATATTTTATTCTACTAAAAAATTAAAACTAAAGAAAGCAAAATGGACCACGTCATTTCATTTCATTGTCTTTACACTAATGTCATGGGTTCCCTCTCCCATATTAGTTGCAAAATCTATTTATGGAAGCATTATTTATTGGAACCAGGCTATGGTAGATGACTATGAATGAGAACGAGAAAAAAAAAAAAATTTTATACCACGTGGGTTAGTATCATTTTTTTTATATATCTCCTGAATGAAAGTAGTTTTTATTTTAAATTTTGTGAAAACCTTGTTAACATTTATCATACAAATAGGCTCATAATTAAATTACTTATCAACGTATTTTGTGATGATAAAAAATATTAATCTATTTTGTGATAATACAAATAGGCTCATAATTAAGAATGCAGTTTAATGGAATTCAGAAATTTTCTTTGTCATGTTTGAAAATTTGTGCTAGACAAATTTTAACTATTGATTTTTGCTTCGTAAAATGTGATTAAATGTGATGCATAATCAAGCTAGCTATGCCTTCTTTTGGAGCATGTTATTTAGAAAACATTAATAAGTATCTTTAGGATATTAAATTAATGAATTAATAATAAAACGCTTTTATATCAAAAATATTATTAATGCATTTTTTCATACTTTTCAATAACCCCTCGTTTTTTTAATAACGATACTTTTTTACTTAAGTATACTTAACATGTAAACACATATATACTAAATATTCTTACCTGGTTTAATTAAATATGGCAATCATATGATGATAATATCCATGCCTGCTAGCTCATCTTGGATTCTAATTATGCTTAGTTTAATCGAAATGTTAGTGAATCATCATCATATTTGGCTTGTCGTTTTTGGTATAGATGACTCATAAACCAATAGAAAATAGTTAATCACCTCACCTGTTTAAACCACTTTTTCTTATTGGTGGCATCACTATCCTCCAAGTGGGACACAACGTGATTAACTCATTTAATTATGAAAAATGTAGTTGACGAGATCATCCTTATCCCAAAGTATGATATAAAGTGTGTCAGATCATATCAATTAACTTTAGTCTTTATATATAAATAAATAGATAATAATATCATTAACGCTAACAAATGTTCTAAGAATACTAGTTAATAAATATTTTTTGAACATTAATTAAATAATAAGATTTTTATTAAAAATATTATTAATATATCATCTATCATGACCTTTAATAAAAATAAATAAATAAATTTACTTACAATTTACGATGGTCCTTAAAACTCTTATTAGTAAGATTATTCAAGAACTACAAATTACAATTGTGATTTTTACATTGGCATTCCACTAAGAGCACGACAGGCTAATTAACATAGTGTGAATTATAATTGATAATTCATTAACACTTTGCTGAAGAAAAAAAAAAAGAAAGTGAAAGTCTAAACACACTGTTTATTGTGAAATAAAATTTGGAAATTTCATACTGCCACTAAAAACCCAATAGGATTAACCATACTCGTTTGATTATTGTAGATTTCACGAATGAAACGTTCTTGTATTTACTTAGCTCAGTTTGGGGAACGTTAATTGGTTGCTTGAATTGCTGCAGCTGTGAATTGTAGGCGATATATTTAATGCATTTTATCCACAAGTATCCAACACTTACTTTTTCCAGCAATTTATTAATTGATGGCCCTCTGAACTTCGAAGCATAAAAAACATTATAATTGACATGTTGGTACGTGATCTACAACACCCTGCCACTGGAATTGCATGCTAGTATTCAACCATAGAACTACTTGAAACGTGGATCACAGAGTCAATTCACTTTAATTCATCTACTTAATGTATAGATGGACTTCATCTACAACAACTATACATCATCAGGGAAGTGGATGGTTATCATGGTTAATTATGCTATGAGCCTATAATATATGATGAATCCAGCGTGTTTGTGTTTTGAAAGTTAATAGTTAGCTTTTGTTGTGCTATTTCATACTGGACCAGTTTTGTTGGAGACTCCAATTGAACAAGAAGTAATTAAGAACATGAACAAAAAATGAAGCGCAAGAATTTCATTCAAGTAACTCAAATGCAGCTGCACAGATAGAGAAGGCAACATATATAACATATCCTACACATTACAATAATTAATCAATCAATTTCTGGTTGTTTTGGTAACTCGAATTGAAAGACATAATAACAATAACAATAACAATAACAACAATAATAAGTAATCGTCCTTAATTATTTTACATTACAACACATGAAAAGCCAAGCATTCAGACTTGCCTAGAGTGCATTTGCTCAGGTTTCTAGCTACCTTCTTTCTTGGGGTATTATATTTGGCCATGGCTCCAATAACAGCGTGAAACCCAGAAACAAATACTTGATCTTGCACCAAAGTGATGTTGTTTTCGACCTTAAGAGACTCATAATCTTCTTCTCCAGCACTACGAAGAAGAAGAAGAAAGTTGGGAGATGATGAAAAACAAGGGATTAGGTTTGTTGGGGATCCCGAAATTTAAGGTTACATTTATAAAGGAGCATAGATTTCTTAGTCCTAAGTGGGCCAAAAATCAACGGTTGAAACAATGGTATACAGTGATAAAATACACAAAGTTCCATTTACACTTCATACTTAATTTGAATATCATTATACGATATAAATATTAATAGAAAGGAATATCCTATTAGCTTATTGGTTAAGATTCTACTAGAAGTATAGTTGGAATCTGTATATTGGGCTGATCTAGAAAAAAAAAAAATACTAAGAAAATGATGAAAATAGAAAGTGATACAGAAGGATAATTTTGTAGTAATTGTTTATTGTGGAAAGACAAATGGAAAGGAATATCCTATTAGCCAACTAGGTTAATATTTTACTTATTTGGAGCAGAAAACGAGGGAATCCTACGTATTGTGCCCCATTAAAAGAAAGCAAATACTAAATACAAAAATAGTGATACATAAGAATAATTTTGTTGCTGAAAAATACTTTTAACACATTTCTAGCATATTTTTTAATATTAATTAAAATTTAGAAAATCATTTGGGAGTTTATAGATAAAGAGTAAAACTTGCATAATTGTGAAGTCTCTATAAACAGATATGTTGGATGGACAGGTTGTAGAACTTTTTTTTTCGTCAACATGGGGTAGACCTGACCAACTCTTTTGTCATTAACTACTAACCAGGTGGCTTACTAAAGCAAGGCATGGATGTAGCAATATTTTCATTTAATTATTACAATTTTTTTAGCTTGGGTATAAAGATATTCAATAAGATCTTATATATATATATTTAAATTTTTATGCAGATTTTATAATCATTTTAAGTAACAACATTTACTGTGCTATAATTTTTCTTCTTCTTAGTATTACTACTTATATATATATATATATATATATATATCTATAAACATATATATACATACACAGTTCAACTAATTTATCTAGTAATTTTATTAGTTTGAGTTTAATAACATTGATTTAGACACCCTTGCATTTATACCTTCACAAAAAAAAGGGGTCAAGTGAAGTGTTTTTCTCTCTAATAAACAATGCTGTCAAAGTTGTATGAACGTATTGTATAATTTATAGACAAAATTAATTGCTCTAAGATGGTATTATGCCTTTGGTGGAACCTTTATAGTTTAATTTCTTGTGTCATACTCGAGTATTCAAGTATATATACCAAGGTGGCTGGAAACAAAGTCTTCCCATTGCTTGAGAGAAAGTAGGAGCACTCCATGCCACCCTCTTCTTTACCAAAAGAAACCAAAATGGGATTTCAACCTTTATTTTGTCGCATTTGTAGCTAATGATTATTGAATTGATCATACAAGCTACCAAAATTATTTGTTAAACAATCCTGTGATCGCATATAAAAAACATTCATGTGAAATATACACCTGAAATATGTTAAAAAAATTTGTAAATGTCATCTAAAACAAAAGTTATAATCAATAACAATAAAATAAACAATTTTTTACATATTCAACATAAATTAAAAAAATGATATTTTGAGGTTCTTTTCATTATTTATTTTTTATTTAATAAAATTAAAAATATACATCTTAATTGATAGTTTTTCTCCTAAAAAAATGCTATAAACGTTGTTAAAAATGGTTTGCAAATATAATTTTTCTTTAATACAATATAAAAGTAAAGCACTTGAAAAGATATTAAGCAAAGAGGGCCTTTTCATCATGACTGACGATTATTTTAATTAAAGTGGTGATCCAACTGATTTTTGGAGGCACGCCACCATTATTTAAAACTTATATATATATCATATTTTATTTAAAAACAATACAATCAACATTTAATTAATCGAATTTGGATTACATACACTGTTTGAAGCAGTGAATCATTCATGGGTCACGTGGAACTACATATCATGCATCCACTTTTTTATAGCATTATTGCACAAATTATTGTAAACTTAAAATAATTTTTTAAAAACCGTGTTATCGATTCTAACTTTTTATCGTGATTTTTAATACAACTTTGATAAAAAAAAATTTAATAAAATTTCTTAATTTACTATTTTTAAAACTAATATCCTAGCCTATTGTTTACTTAAAGAAAAGTAAAAAAGAGGAGAGATTTTTTTATAACCTTCTTGTATTTGATTCAATATTTAAATTAAAAAAAAAAAAGAAACAGAGAGGAGATGGTGTTAAAATCCCTCGCCATTCAATTTTATTCCTCTTTAAAATTGGATAATTTTGGAGGAGAGAGATATTTACATTAATTAAATAAAGTTATCTTTATTTTAGAATTTATATTTATTTTATCTCTTTTTTCCTCTTGTGAATTAAATATACTTTTTACATTAAAATTCTTCTCCTCCTCTTTCCTCTACTAGAATCCCTGTTCTTCTCTCCTTTCATTTGAATGAAACATAGAGTTGTAACATATTTACATTATCAAATTCTACTGGTTCTTACAACAAAATCTAAAATCTAATGAATCACATTACCAAAAATGCAAACAAACATATTTTTTATATTATTTATTTTTAAAAAGGTAAAATATTTATTTCATAAATTAATTTAGCTTTCAAAAAATATTTTGAATTTTAAAAAAATTATGTAATAAAAAAAAATAAAAATTATGATACTAAAGTTTCTCGTCACAATGCTAAACACTTCAAAGCCAAAAACTCATTAGCTAGTGTTTGGTCGTTTCAGCTTCGTAAATTTTGAGACTTATACCGACAACACGTGTTCCAACTTGCAAGGAACCTGCGCCGAGAATAATTCATGTTCTATCAAAATGCATTTTTCTTTTATTTTATTTTGGTAAAAAAAATGCAATTTTAATAAAAAAATTGTAAATATGAAATAAACTTATTCAATTTTTGAAAGCCGAAAGTCGGCAAGAATTGGGCTTTGGGAATTGTCTTGTGGAGGGAGACTTGCGACACAGATCCACTATTTAACCCAAACATAGCCCAAGAACAGGGGAGTTTTCTCACAATTTAAGCCCACATCTAAAATGATTCGGAAAACGTGATTCTCTAATATCAAAACTCGTTCTTTCTATCTTCGGTTTGATCAATTGATGGAAAAGGGCAAGCATGTCCAAGCAGAGCACCGCATGCACTCATATTTGAAATCGAAGCCCCAAATTTGAACAGTGAGTGAATTCATCACCGTTTGTTCGAAATTTGAGACAATGTTTGACCAGTTTGCATGCCATTATCCTCTACTGTGCACTTCAGTTTCGATTTTAGAATTTTTTTCTTTGCTGAAGGGATTAAATTTTGGTTCAACCCTTTTAACCAAATGCTTTATGACTAGTTGCTTGTTTGGTGATTAGGAACTGGGTTTCTTGCAAATCGTCTTTGTGCTCATTAATAAAATTTCTTGTTCATTCCTGATGAAACGCAAAACGCAGTTTAGACCGGTGGTGAGCATGGGGTTACTTTTTTTTTTTTTTATCATTATCATTATTATTTATCAGTGAATGAGCTTATGTCTGTAAGTCTTTTTCGGCAATTCTGAAGATGTGGTTAGCTTATGCTTGGCAGGATGTAAATAGCCTGACAAAAATTGAGAGGATGAGTCCTAATAGACATAGTGTTTATGCCGTACTTAACTGTGATGACATCCTCCATGAGATCCTACTTCGGCTACCACCATCAACTATCTTCAAATTAATTATTGTATCAAAAAGATGGCTGCGTGTGATATGCAGTTCTTCATTTCGTTGTTGCTACTTGAGTCGATGGGGACAAAATTTTCGACTTTTGGGTTTCTTTGTGTGCAACTTTTTATATCTTGGAAGACCTCGAGATGGCTATCGTCGCCCTCGTTGGGAGCCTGCTCTCCCATTCTTGTCCACTTGTAAAGAGGGTGATGATTTGAAGCTTTCTGGAATCCTCAAACAACTTGGATACTTCATTGATTGTTCCAATGGCATTATTCTTTCTGGTCACCATCCGAAGACATATTATGTGTACAATGCTGTGACCAAGCAACGGTATCAACTCCCACAACCTCAGCAATTCTATAAGACTTTGTGCATGGCGTTGACTGTTGAGGAATATCTTGATGGTGACCCATGTTACAAGGTGATCCGTGCAAGATGTGAATGCAAGCTTAAGGAACGCAACACTGTCTCAATTGAGACTTTCTCATCAAAAACTGGAACATGGAAGCAATCCACTCTGATGTGCTCTACGTCTTTTGCATTGCGCCCAAGGACAGCAGCTACGGTGGTTGATGGGGTTGTACACTGGTTTGCAATGTGGGGAAAACTTGCAATTTATGATCCTCGTCTCGGAGACAGGTGCATAGCTTTAATTAAACTACCAGCAGGTGTTTTATCACATGAGCACGAGGAATCTGTTCTTGGGGAGTCGTCTGATGGGCTTTTGCAGTATGGTCAGAGCAATAACTTGGGTCTGGAGATATGGATACTTGAGAAGGAAGCTGGAGCCAACCCCTCCATTTACTGCAACTGTACTCATCTGAAGTACAAATGGATTCTAAGGTGGAGATTAAATTTTAGAATGTTATGGAAGCAGATACCATCTTTAAGCACTCATTCTAAAGAAACCCAAATATTGTCATTTCTTCCTCAGAATTCTAAATCTGTCTTCATTAGGTCAGGGTGGAACATTTTTCTGTGTGATCTGGGGACCGAAATGGTGGAAATTGTTAATTATCAGGGTCGAGGAGCCTCCATTTCATGGGAATCTAGCAAAGTAGTTCCTTACTTTCTACCTGCATGGCCACACTCTTCCTCTGTGTCATGACAACATGACATGATTTCTGATAAAAGGAAAAACCTGTCGTTTTTTAGGCTAGATGCAACTGAAAATTTCGATTTTGTTAGTGATGTGGATATAATGAAATTCAAGGTTTTACCTTCTTTGTTCTGTTTGGAAGTCTAGTTTTAGTGTAGGACCTTCATTTCTCTTGTAGATTCAATGGTGTATATGCTGAGAGGTTGCCGTTTAATCCGAAGACTTAAAAAAGTATTAGAGCATGTTTGATTTATATTTTAAAAATAGTTTTCTGTTTTTAAAAATAAAAATATTAGATTTTAGAAACAGTTCCTTACTCTTCTGATCGCTGTTCTCCCTAGTCTTCTTTGCATGGAAGAATTGCCGCTTGAAACAGTCACGACAACCTGCATGCAAGGGTTTTAACGATGAAGACGAAAGTTTTTTTTTTTTTCCTTCTTTTTGGTTTGGTTATGTTTTTAAAGTAGAATTGGTTATTTGAATATAGTTTTATTTGGTAATTGCAGCTGTCTATATGAATTTCATACGTTGAAAACCGATATCCTTCACTAACAGTAAAACACGTTCGATCTGTTCCAGGTTGTACTTTCGTTTCTACTACGAGTAGCAGTAGAACGCTTTCAACTTGGCAATGTCAATAAAGCAAGACCAGTTGAGTGCGGACAGTGCTTTTTCAGAATTTAAAAATTATATTAAAAAAATTGACATAATATAATATTATATATCTTACTTATTAATATCATATAATATCATTATGTTCATTTCTGAACAAAAAAAATTATATATATATATATATAAACTTTATCTTATCTCAATGATAATTGTTTTTTGTTTATAAGAGAAAGATGAATTTTATAAATAAATGAATATTTGTGGAGTGGGTATTATGAATATCACACTTTTTAAACCCAGATAATAATACAATATTATCTGGATGGATTGGATAGTCAGTGAATGGATCGATTGACTTTGTCATTTTTAAATATTTGTGCTCACTTCACTTGAATGTCCAATGTCCAATTTATTTAAAAATTATATTAGCAAATATCATTTTTTAATTAAATAGATTTGTCATTAAAATTACGTTTTTGTATAGTTTCTTTAATTAGATTCATTTGACAATAGCACTTTTTCTGTTAATTTAAAAATAGTATCCTTTACACATTTTATATCTTTTTTAATTTGAATTTTGCCCTGGTAACGCACACGAGTTACGCTAGGTAACAAATACATCACCAAGGCATCTATGACACCATCACAATCTGAATGTAATCAATGGACAGGTGGAAGCTTCCAACCGAGAAATAGCACACTTATAGCATTATTTGAAGGGCCTAATTCCATATAGGGATGAACAAGATATCGGGGGAAGTAACTATATAATATTGTATTATTAGAATATATCAAAATCCATTTCATAGGTTAACTAGAACTGGAAAGCAATGAAACAAAATAAAAAATGCAAATGAAAAAATCTAGAAAGTCCAGATAAATAATGTATTTTATTGACACGTTGTGGACCATGAGCAATCATCATACGTTCCTGTATTTTGGTGAAATTCCTATGCTTCTAGGTACAAAATCTTAACCTAAATAAAACAAAGGAGCTAACGAATGACAAACCCAGATTGAAAGCTGATGGGGAAATTTTCATTAAAAAAAAAAAAGGATTTACATGTTTTTACACCCACCCAAAAGCCAGTTGCGCACCTGCACTATGTCATCCCTTTTTTAAATTACTAAGGAATGAATTTCGTATGTCAAATACAATCTTCTATCCGATGTATGTGACCAAAACAGACAAAATCTAACTGAATATGACTTGAATCTCGACAAAGGTAAGAGCACCAGTCAGTCAATTCTGTAACGAAAGTTGTCAGTCTGGGCACGGCAACAAGAAACTAAAGCCAGAGTTATCACGAATTAGTAGTGGAGGCTCTATATCAGAGATATCTATTTGTTCCTTTGATTTCGATATGTCATCAGCAGAAAAAGGAATGCTGAAAAGTAGATGCTTCCAAATGGTTAATGACAAATACAGAAAAGGACATGTCCACAACTATAAATCTGTAGAATATAGAATATTGGTCTAATTCTACCATATCCCCCAAGTCTTTGGCTCGAAATACCGCTATGGCTTCATTCGAATCAATGGGTAACCATTAAGTACACAGAAACATAGTAATTTAGTGTCTACCAGGTGAATTTTATGTACTGGGAGGGAAATGGACATGACGATAAAACTGAAGGCACCAACTTCTTGCTTACTCGATTACTTCTGAAAGTAATCAATCACCAACAACGGCCTAGCAGTTCATAACTGAGTAGAACTGAACTCAGCGAGCACACTGCGTTGCTCTTGCCAAGCTCAGCATTTGGAGGTGCACAAGACTTTCAGTTCTCGGATTTATTTTGTATTTGGTCATGGCTTTAGAGTTTAATCTAATTACTAAGAATTATTTGGTCATGGAACTAATTAAATATGAGTCAAATAAAACAACAACGAGCGTTTGAAAAACAAGATGAAAACGGCTTTCATGAACAATATCCGGCTTACCTTGAATCATCATCCAACAGGAAAGAATTACTGACTGCACTATTTGAATCTTCAGTCATCAACACTCTCATATTGGATATGACCTGGATTAAAACATTGATATCAAAGCTCAACATAGTTTTTCTGCACGTCTTCGATATCAAGTTATCATATCTTTTTGGTATAGATGACTTTAAAGCTAGTTTGGGTGATAGTTTATTATAAAACTTACATCAGGAGAAACGCTGTGTGTGCCATACTTGTCATCCCAGTACATGGTGCTGATCCGATATAGCTGTTGTATACTGAGGACCTGTGAATAGGGTGAACTGACTATGGTAGGTATTCGGGAAAGTGAACTTTTAAGCAGAAAGTAAAAGATCGCTTTCACTTACTGGGCACAGGTCATGACTTATTTCATCCAGTGTTTTCTTTGGTTTTTGATGTACGACCTAAATTAAGGGCAGGGAAGATCAAATTTTAATATTTTACTATCTGACCATTAGAACAAGTACCATGCAGATGGTATATAGGCTAGATAAATAGATTGATAGATACCAAAAATCCAATAGCCTGTCTAATATGTTTGAGCTCATCCCAGGCAGAACCTGCATACTGCATTTTTTTCCCATGAGAGAACGGAGAGGGGTGGGGTTAGTATTTATACCTCACTAAAAGAACTGCGAAGTATTACAGCAGTGTGAAGTAATGCACCTCATCCGTGGCCATAAAACACCAATGCTCCAATTCAGCCAAACCAGCTTTCACATATTCCCCATTACTAAATGAGCAGCATTCCCGTCTTAAAAGTAGACTGCAAGAAAAATGAAGATGTAACTATAAAATGAAAATTCTGGTTTCCAGAATTATTAGAAAACAACCCCAAAACAATGGAAAGTAGAACAAACTAACCTATTGAAAAGTTGGACATTAATGAAAGAAAAAATTTGACTGAACACCTTACGGACCAAAAATGGGGGAACCTGCCAAAATGAAGCAGAAAGAGGATTGAGCAGAACAAACATATTTCACTCCAACAAATACTTAAACGTGCCCGAGGTTTAACCAAATCATGTGGACTTTCTCTATTTACATTAGTCTACGTATTTTAATTATTAACATAAAGCAACGTTTTATTATAGTTGACATAAGAAAGATATTATGTCTAACTTTAGAGACACTTCAAGAGAAGCTTGCGATTTCATCATGATCATGTATATAATATAATATAATATGACAGATTCAAATAATTTTGTGAAGAAACAGAAAGCATTGCTGGCGAAAATTGCTATAAGAAAGCACCAAGAAAAAAAGAACAAATGAATCAATGTTAAGTCAAAAGAGGTTGTACTAACATGGTTTGCTTGCAAAGTTTTTAAGAAGTTCCCAAGGCTCTTAACTATCCCCTGCCAGTGTGCAATTAAAGCTTTCTGCGCTTCCGAGTTTGCAACTGAACGTGATGATCCCTTAACCAAGCTCGCTCTGGATGTTCGGGGTGCCTATTTCATCATGTTCAAGCAGTGCAAATCGGAGAATTTAAAAGGCAAGGTAGCAAAGGAAAAGCTTCACAAATTTATGAAGGCATGCATGGTAGATCAGCACATAGACGTTTGCTAGAATGTAATGAAAGAAACTGTTATACCTGGATGCATAATCCAAGCAAGGGAGAAATTTCTTTCTTCAAGTTATCTCGAATCATTCCATAAATCTTTTCCACATAAGCTGTAAGCTGCTGTTTGAAAAGCAGAGCTGGGTATTTGGCATCAATTTGTCTTAATGTATCCACTCCGCCACTCAAGCTACCATTAATTCGGGAAAGATTGACTCCCGCTGGAGCACCACGGAAACTCTGAAACGACAGTATACGAGAAAGACTAAAGTCATCTGAAGAAGGAAAGTTTCTCAATGTGAAACAATCTGTTCAAATAAGAAGTAATATTTACATGTGACATCCTCCCAAATAGGGTTCCTGAAGAAGAACGACGGCGTAGAGGAGCCATTCCAGCAGCACTACTTGCCTTAAGTGTGCGCTGGAGTAACAAGAGAAGTGTAGAGGCATTGGATAACCAATACGCCAACACATCGTTGTTATCCTGGGTCTGAGGTCCAAACAAAATATATATTAGAGAAAAAAATATGCTAAGCAAGGAAAACAGGAAGAGCAAACAATCACGTGACAGTTTTGCATTTTAAACCTCAATTGCATGGCCCATTGTTTGGATTATACGATCGAAAACGCTAGTACGATCAACTTCAAATGATCTCCATTGCAAGAGGCATTTATATGTAATACAGGCAGCAATTGGTCTATTCCCAACAAAGCCTAGGTGTTGTGCAATACATCTAATGAGTAACTCTTGGTTCTCCTGTTGTTTCTCATTTAGTGACTTCTGGGGTTTATCTTCCACTTCAGAGGATTCCCTGTGATTCATTGATGGGCTATGCATATCCTGATTAGTTTATCAAGTAAAAAAGAAAACAAATCAAATCCAAGAGGACATACCCAAACAAATAACAAAGATTTAAAATAAGTTCAGTTACCAAAGTTGTCTTTGCTTCCACTGCAATATGTCCACTGTCCACTCTCTATCAACATAGATAAGAAAAACTTTTAAACCATCTCTACTTTCATTTTATCATCAGGTGTACAAGATCCATTCCAAGGGAGTACCTGAATAATTGATCTGGAGCGTCCGGAAAGAAACTTATTCGGTGCCATGGACACAGCTTGTTGACGTAGAACCTGATTCTCTGATTCTAAATTAGTAATCTTCTCTTCTAGCCTGATAAAAAAATTATGAGATTTTTGGCCATTCCTTTAATCAAATTCAAGGTGGATATGAACCATAATGACATTATTTTTTAAGATTCAGAATTAGATATAAATCCATCCAACATAATACTAATGATAATTATTATTTAATTAAGGAAGAAGAGAAATAAAGAAAGAATAATGTTTGATCAGTTAGCCAATAGCATTATCATACTCCTCATGAGAAAGCAAAGAACATCTGCAACCCAAAATTAGGTACACTAATCCAATATTTTCCATAGTAACATTGAGTTTGTTGTTCATTATTCATATTACCTGGTCAACGATTCTTGGAGTTGACGAACCTTCTTCTCCGTGTCTTCTAATTTTTTACTCCTTTCTTCACTACAAGCTTGGGCTTCATTATATTTCCTTTCAAAGTCATCAGCTTTCTGTTTCTCTGACTCAAGGGAAGTCTGCGGGAAGATAAAACCAAGGCAACATCATTTATATGAGACAATAATTATGCACCTGACAAAAAAATTGAGGTATACCACTACAAGCAAATAAAGAAATTATGCTCCTTAAGCATACATTTAATTTTATCATCCTTATATTCCTTGGTACTGAAATATGCCCAATAAAACCATTATCGTGCAGCTTTTAGGAAGATTGAATTTTAACATAGTATCATACCCCCATGTGATCAAGTGGTCATGAATTTGTTCCTTTTCACTTTCATTCTTAATTAAATTTCAGCATAAGGTGCAGTGAACCTCTGAATTGTCCACACTATAAGTCCAAAGGGTTCTTGTTAGAATGAACGTGTTATACTTATATATATAATACCATTCATGTTAACAAATTGTATTTTTAAGGCGATTAATTCTTGACATTAACTATTTTATTTTCATCAATTAGGAATAATTGATTTGAATATCAAGTACTAACTTGAAGAGAGTGCACAGTGATGTCAATTTGCTTTACTGCTGCTCATATCAACAGGTGGGAAACTAATATTGTTACATCCTTTTGTATTGAGGATCCATTGGAACTGCTATTCATTCTCATTTCAATACAATGACATCTGAATTCTACTGCAAAGGTTTCACTTAGTCCTACAGGCATCTATAATGAAATGCATAATATAGCTCTGGTTACAACTTAGGCTATATAATTGGATATATAATGTCTGGAAAAAAGTTGTTGTTTACCAAACTATACCAAACTATACAAATTGTCCATATATGAATTATATATTGTCTACAATATTTCACTGTTAAGAAGCATTATGCAGAAATGTAAGCATGATTGAAATTGAAATCATCTAACAGAAGAGGTCACAACTCACAAGACTTGAACTTTCTTACCTTTAGATTCTCAACTTCCACTGTTAGTGATTCAATTTTTTGAGTGTCTTCAACAATAACCTGAGTTTCTTGAATAACAGGAGGCGCTTCTTCAATAGCTTTCTTTGCATTCTCTCGCTCCTTTACAAGCATAGCATTGGTTTCATCAACTTTGTTCTGCATCTCCTGCAGTGAATTCTGCAGTTTTGCTATCTCTTGTGATTTGGATTCTTCTAGGTTGGTCTGCAGGATTCCACATAGTTTCTTTAGCGCTTACAAATTGAGAAGATGCTTGTCAATAGCGAAGTTCAGTCTTGTACTTTCCTTTTTATTCCCCAGTTGTGCAAAGTGTTTTACAAAATGCATGATTGTGAAAGATATCAGGACAAAATCTTCCAAATTTTATCTATCAGCAAAGCATATATCTCACCCTTAAACTTTTTTCTATTTGAAGACGCCAAGTGAGTTCTTCCACTCTTTTTTCAAGCTTGTCTTTTGCTTCTTTAAGTGCACCAGTTTCTCTTGCAGCCTAAAGCAAATGGAAACAGAAGTCAATTGAGAGTAGAAAGAAAGAGAAAGATATAGATAATAAGGAATAATAAAAAAAAAAAACAAGGTTAATGCTACTTAAATATAGAACAATGTGTCAAAAAGGAGCAGCTTAATTGATTTGATCATTGATAAAACCAGCATAAAGAAAAGGACTTGGTAAGAGAAATAAGACACGACTTTCACTTCAGGCTTATGAGGATGAGGATGGGATATTCTTTTCTGTTGTTCAGTAGATCTATTTTTACCTAGTTAACATGTTTTGCATTAAAGATATATACTAGTTAAATAAATTAAAATAGAAAATAGAATGATAATGAAACTTTTTGCTCCTATAATCAGAAGTGAAGATAAATCCAATTTCAATTTCATAGATCAAAGGACAACTTTATTTTCTTTTGTTGTTAATCCAATGCAGACACTGTATTAAGCTTTATGATATGCAGGTTGGATGCATTTGCTTTTACTGCTCTATTTCTGAGGGTTCTATTCAATGATGGGATAGTTAAACAGATTAATTAAGAATCATGGAAAATATAAAAGCTTACCATTTTCAGTTTCCTAAGTTCTTTCCTGGCTGCACACCCCCTCCATCGGCATTGTGTGATAATTGAACCTCTTCTGAGCCTTCTATAATATGAAGCAGCTTTGTGGCACCGCCACCGAGCCTGCAATTTTTTGAAAAAGAATTTAAATATTGAATACTGATGAACTTTCTTGATGATAATTCAACTATAACCTGAATAATGATGGAAGCTTTAGTCTGTTTCCTGAAATTGAACTCCTTAAGGGCAGCAATTGCCCTTAAAACTGTTTGCAAAGTAAGTACTGATGCTTGGAGTTTAGTATATGCTCCCCTAGCTTCATATCTGCGTATATTCTTCTGAATTTTCACGACAGCAGCCTCCCTTCTCATGTTCTGATAAAGTTTGCATGCAAGTCTTCCTACAAAACATATTATGAATGTGAAAAATATGAAAGGAAAGGAGAATGATTAAGCAGTAAGATGTCCTACATCACCAAGATTTAGGTTGTTTCACTTATACAATATTTCACCTATCCTAACAAATCATTTAGATTATTTTACTTGTAAAATATTTCACCTCTCCACAGAGACTGCACGTACGTAGTCTTCATTCGCAAAGCAAGATAATGTTTACGAGCTTGATGGGTTCGTATACGCTGTTGGATAGTTTTTGCTGCATGACTGAGTACTTGTGCTCTCCGTGCATCTAGTTCAGCCATCTGACCTGCTCTTAGGAATATCTTTGTTTTTCCAATCTACACAAATGACAGCCAATCAAATGAACTTTGTGGCCATGAATGTGAGCAGAGGATAAATACATTCATATAGGCATGATATATGAATGAACACTACCCTTGTTGACATTAATTAATTATAGCTGAAAGATGTATTACATGTTAATGACACAATACCCATGAATTGTAGTTGGTTCTACGGCCAAAAGATCTTTAAAGATATAGTGAAGTACTTATTCTGGTGAAACATTTCAAGTTACCTGATATCCTTTAAGCCCCACTCTTTCCAGAATCTTTTGGCAAACGATCTTCTCGTCATGGCTGCACATAGGAGAAAAATATTAGCAGTTTAGAACTGTTTGCGTTTGGTATCAAACTGTTTGAAAACATAAAGCCAAAACTTCCTTCCTCTTATGCATAAAAGATATGCTAGAAGGGTTCTTACTTCGCTTCTGTGACCTCTGGAGCAAGGAGGGAAAATCGGTTTACAAACTCAAAGAAAGCACGGCGCGTAGGGTAGCCAGCACAACTAATTCTGATTGCCTCTAAAACACCCTATATGGGAAAGCATTAGAGACAACTAAAGAAAGGTTGAAAATGTGAAGATACTAGGGCTATACTTTTGCACAAACCATCATCCAAAGAGTGAAAATAAAGGGGAAATATCAAACTAAACTCACCCCACAGCGAAGTTGTTGCATAATATTGACATTCTCAAAAATTGCAGGCTTGAGAAGGTTGTTTGGTTTGACACATCTAATGTAATGAGGCTCTGTAGAGTTTAGTGTTTCCATTAGTTGCTGTAGTTGTAACTGCACCATTCAGGATATGAAACATGGTTTGTTAGCTTCCTAATAGTAATAACAAAATTCAATTTTGTAAGTCGTGACATGGGTACATGTGATGCACGAAGTTCAAGGTTTTTTGGTAACAAAGTTCCCAAGTTTAACAAAGAAGACTAGAAAAATAATGATACCTTAAAACGAGAACCAATTGAAGAAAATTTTGAAGATTTTGATGTCTCTTCTGGAAGTGGAGGAAAAAGGCCTGCTACAAAAGGACATTTGGAAGCATTCAATAAATCTTGATGTTCAGGGACCACATAATCCTTGTTTTTGTCTAAAAATTGGTCAGACTGGTACTGCACCTGCACATATGACAGTAGAAGTGAATAAACAAAGACTTCTTATTTTTCGCTGAAGCCGATGCTATGGGAATAACTCACACCTCGCCAGCATAATGAGAAATAGTAAAATCTGTTCGAGACAATTTTGGCTTAATGAAGCGCTTGTGATTCTTAAATGTTTGATAAAGCTTGTTTGAAAATGTTTCATGTGTTGACTTTGGAAACATGCTGAAAGACAAAAAGGAGGGGGGAAGTTAGAATGAAGGAGTAAATCAATATGGTATGTAACAGAGCTTTATATTTAAAACTACATGACAAAAACTGGTTTGATTCACCAAAATGAGAAAGCTAAAAATTATCTGGCAACCCATGAACGTCCATCCTTGTAACGAAGAATTTCAAGGGAGAAAACAACACTTTACCAGGCTTCATCAAGGAGTGAAATTATTCCTCCAGGTTTCTGCAAAAAGGAAAAGTATTGTAAAAGACTAATACAAAAAGAAGAGGGGGGCCAAGTGGAAGGAAAACCTGAAAAAATTTTTTGGCAGACTGTAAATAATCAAACTTAAAACCTAGTTAAAGATCACTCAATAACAGCACTTCCTTGATTATAAAATCATGCTTGTCCGAAACACTAAGATAAAAAGTTGGGTAATATACTCAATAGGAATATATTCAACAGGGCTCTTGTTCTTCAGTTCAATAGAGGCAACAATTGAACCAATTAACCAAGTTCATTTTCACCCTCCCCCTTATTCCTTCTCCTGCTTCTTTCCTTTATAAATATGGACAGTTGTTTTGTATATTTTTAACTTGATCTTTGCAGATTGGGATTAATAGAATCTTCATTATTTAAAAGGGATCTACAGTCCCGCAAAATAGATTGTGCGATGAAATTTATAACAGAATAATTAGATAACTAGTCGTCATAAAGATTGTCAATAAGCTTATCAAAAGCATACTAGCATTGAATTTACACTTCATTAAGTTTCTTATTATAAGTTGATTGCTTTCAAAACCAAAATGAACCAAGCATCCTCATGTCCTTAAGGAAAGTGAAAAAAGAGAGAACAAGAAAAACCTTTTCAATAAGGTCTAAAACATCTTGGTTGTCAACAAATTCAATGTAGCTCCAATTAATCTGTTCCTTTGTATACTCTTCTTGTTCCATTTTAAACACGTGCTGAAATTCATCAAGAAAAAACATTTAAGCAGGGAAAAAAATGGTCATAGCTTACTTTAAGTGCTTATGGTGATCGGAGACTTTGCCTGATTGAAATGTTGCTGCAACTTCTCATTTGTGAAATTAATGCAAAACTGCTCAAAACTGCAGAGCATGATAGGCTGAAAATAAGTTACAAAGGATTGAAAACAAGCACAGGTGGTTGCTTCCAATATTTTCAGTAATGCAAGATCGTGGATATAAATGGATGGGCATGTTTATTTCATCTAAACAACGTATTACCTGTTGGATTTAAAGCTTTCAAAACCATAGATATCAAGGACGCCAATCAAAGATTTAGAATTTGAGTCTTGTCCGATTGAATTATTAATCTTGTCCACCAACCTGTGAACCACCACATTAATGCACCAGGGATCAAAACCAGAGTCATGGATCGTTATCTTTTATATTTGTGATACTAACTAGAATGATATAGGACAGAAACTATCCGTTTCCATTTTAGGCCTCTTACCAGTCAAAGAGTCTAGAATAAATTGTTTTTGCCAAGCCATCTCTACTGACTACTGCACTTTGGGGATCAAGGCTCCGTTTTATAACTTCCTCGGGGGTGATCATGACACGCTTACATAATGCATCTTCCAAGGCATTAGCATCACACCTGATAAATTGAGAAATCCAATGATGGCAATCATCTTAAAGTCAAATTGAAAATCATATGGCATAGGGAGTAATAATGTGCTGGCCAGCATACATGAGGAGCTCAGCAGTTGTTTTTAAGTGGAATTTGGATTTGTCATCTTTTGGAATTGATGAATCAACCTCTTTTCCTTTGGCAAAATCAATATTTCCAAGATGAAGAATTGCAGCAACAACTCTGAAAATTGCTTCCTGACAAAAAGACAGCAGGGGGAAGTAAAGGTTGGAACTATGAAGCTATTTGTTCCATATTCTAGCAAGAAAAAGTTAAATTCAAAGTCACGAAAAGAAATACCTGATCTTTTTGGCTTATTCCAACAATGTCCATAGCTCTCCTAGTGGCAAGATACTCACGAGAATCACTTACATCATTCAGTTCATAGCATTTTGACTGGTTAAGGTAATGAAACGTTTTAGGACTTCCTAATTTGTATCTCTCAATTTCCTGTTAGCAAAAATGCGATGAGTTCATGTAATTAAAAAAATCTACAAAAAGTGGATTATGCAGCAACCAACCTCCTGCGGTGCAGCACAAAGAAGATAAAAGCAGTGGTAGTTGCGCTCAGGATCATTAATTTGGCAAACCCGAGATCTCTCTAAAAGGTATGTTCGAATGGCTGCCCCTGAGATTCTTCCACTCTTATCAAATTGGATCTCAACAAATTTACCAAAGCGACTGCACCATCAAGAGAAGGAGAATTTGAAACTAATTTGTTGGTAAAATATTGAACGTAAATATACATTATGTAGTAGTTTATGCTCCATTTCTGGAAAGCAAAATTGACAAAAAGCATTCCATTTAACTGCTGTCATTAACACACTATATTCTGGCAGTATGATAAAAAAATGGGAGAATGCAATGAGGCAAATTGGAAAAATGCTAATTTATATTATCAGGGAGAGCAGAACACAAAGATCCATCGTTGCCCACATGTAGAAAAAACTCACACGACAAAATTAATGTATATATAAAAGATAATTTAAAAAAAACAAATTATTTACTTCCCACATGTCAGACTCACCTGGAATTGTTATTCCTGACAGTTTTAGCATTGCCAAATGCTTCCAGAACTGGATTTGACTGCATTCAGATCAATTAGCACAGAAGTCTTAAATTAATCAAAGTTCAAGAGGGAAAAAGGGATGTCATCTGTAAGGGGAAAAAGAAATGGAAACTGCATTTAAGTTTAACAAAATTGTCTGATTTACTGAATCATACTTCAAGCACTTGTTGTTCAACTGTTCGTCCTTCAGTGGCAGCCCTACCACCTAAGAAAGCAAGGTATCGCATAAGCATTTTTGTAGTTTCCGTTTTACCAGCTCCACTTTCCCCACTGACCAGAATCGAATTGCTTTTTCTTTCATTAATCATTGCCCTGGTATTAATTAATTCATCAATCTAAGATTTGGTTCAATGACAGAAATGGAATATGAATTATTAGAAGAAATTTAGATTACCTATATGCAACATCAGCTACTGCAAATACATGAGGGCTTAACTCTCCAAATGGTGCTCCCTTGTATTGTTGCATCATGTGCGAATCATAAATATGAGGCAGTCTTTGGAATGGATTTATTGCAATCAGAATATTTCCAGTATAAGTCTGCCATGGCAATTAATAGAATAGGTAACAGCTTTTTGGGCTGATAAATTAAACTGGATTTTGTCATAATAAAGGGAAGAGAGTCTTACATATATTTCATTCAATTCATATCTAGTTTTTAAGTTCTGCAGGACTCCAGGCTCATGCAAATAGGAAAGCTTTGTCATATCATCCACTCCACCCGGAGGAGCTTCCATATCTTTGGGATATATTTTTGATAACTTAGCGACCACCTAGAGATAACCAAAATAAAAGCACAGGAAACATTCTGAATAATCTTTGCCTGACTATAATATTTTTGTACCTTTTCCAGTCAGCAGTACAAGAATAGAAAAAAGAAAATCTCCAGAAAGGAATACATTAAAAATCTTTCGAAGGTATAAAACAAAAATTATTTTCTAACTGCAGAACAGAATCCCCAATGGCAAATACTCAATTAGTGTAAAAAAGGTAAGGAAAACAAGAGAGATAAATTAGCTACATGTCCAATAATTTTGACAGCATATTTTCAGGAGTTAAAACTTTAAAAACACTCCCTAGATCTTAATGGTGATTTAATGCTCTCAAGCCAAAGCTCGGAATGAGAAGGATGAAAAAAGAATGATCATCCATGGACCTCTTCCTTAAACTTCATAGTGCCCCCCCGCCCCTTTTTCCTTTCTATGTGTAATAAACAACTACAAACTGTCAGTGCAATAACCATAGAATGATCACAAAGGAGAGTTTAATCATTCCTATCACTATTATTTGCTCTTTCTATTGTGTTAACTGGAAAATAGGAGAAACCAAAGCGAACTATTGTATAACCAATCAGTACAGTACGAGATTTAAACATTCATATGTATGCATGACTAAAAAACCGATCACTAACTCATCACTCTTATTAAAACATTTTGAATATAAAAAACGGGATAAAAAAAAAAGGCATGGAATAAGAAACATTGTGGTCGGTACAAACCTTCTTTCCATTGGTTGTTTCAATTTGAGCATCCTTTCCATTGATTTGGCACACCTGTCCATCAATCCAAGATACATCTGGATCTTCAACCCAGACATGAGAACCCACAATAATATTCACTGGAGTCCCCTGCATTTTTGTTTACACTACAAAAACTTAGCGTAGAGTGCATGGAATTTACGATAGTTTGAAAGAGCGATAGGAGTAGGAGTATGATATGAAAGAGTTTGACGTACCATTATTGAGGCATGAAGCGGAAAGTATTGGAGGTCTTAAGCAATATCTTCACGAAGACGAGTAATCGATTAGGAATGCAATGGCGTCGAGAGAGAGAGAGAGAGAGAGAGAGAAAGAGAGGAAGTGAAAGTGAGAAGTGATGAATGTGGATCGAATGGCTCTTGGAAGAGACATTCCTCAACGCGCCCTGTAACTTCGCCACCTTCTTCTGCTTTCGCGCCAACTCGTGGTTCCTGTTTAACGGAATTCGGTCTTCTCTCTTCTCTTCCTGCTGTCAAAATATTTTTTAATCATTCTTCTGCATAAAAAAGTTATACTTAATTATCAATTTTCATGTTTGATTTTAAAAATAATCAGCAAGTCAAAAAATATAGTTTTTGTAATTATTTCTTTTATAACAATTTTAAAATTATCTTACCCAACTAATTTTCAAGATAATCTACAACCTTTTAATTTTTACAATAAAAATATTAGCATTTTTTTAATATTTTAATTTTTACACTCGCCCTATTGTATGTAATATATGTGAAGTATAATTGAACTAAACATCATGCAAAGGCTCATTTTGTAAAAATACACAAATGAACATTAATGCAAGTTCGTGACCGGCGAAATTTATAATCTGAAGTTATAGAAATATAGTCTTTAGCTATGACCACTGTATTTAACAACTGTTATTGAAAAACACTTTCTTTTTAAGAACAAGAAAAATTAATCTTAATCATCATAAAACCAAATTTGTAAAACAATAATACATCAGAAAGTGTTATCCACTCAAGCAAATCATTGACCA
This sequence comes from Abrus precatorius, assembly GCF_003935025.1. NCBI lineage: Eukaryota > Viridiplantae > Streptophyta > Magnoliopsida > Fabales > Fabaceae > Abrus > Abrus precatorius. Next base: position 6,749,836 of record NW_020874373.1, on the reverse strand, counting down.
TATGGAACAAGATGTCAACATCTTGACAAAACTATCAGTTTCTAGTATTTGCTCTGTTACCTTACAATAATCATATAATGTGTTGCGATTTAAATCGAATGATCTACCCTACACCTTTAGTCTGATCCACAAGTCACACCGCGTGCAATTTAAAAAATAGGACATTTGAATCAATGACTAGTTCATTATCTAATGAATCTACAAATAATAAATTAAGTGCCTAGAATGCAACAACAGCATATCGTTATATAGATATGGAAAATGAATTAATGAATTAAATATCCTACTATAGAAAGTTGGGAATTGGAGAATGTTCAAAAACTATGATTCAATTTCATAAATCTACTCTTTATCTTATTATTGTTAGAACAAATTATAAGTTGAACTTTTTATTCTGGCATTAATTATTCCAAAAAAAAAAAACATTAAAAATTGAGGAGTTAATGTAAATTAGTTAAACTCTATCAATCTACTTGTGTAACTAAATTACACGAAGTTTTTTGGTCCAAATATTTGGTTGCACGATGTTAACTTGCTTCTTCACACATTTAGCTTTATTGATGTTGGCAATAAAAAAAAAACACAATAATGAAAAATTTTAAATTAGGTTAGTTTATTCACTTTTCAAACAATAAATAAATATAAAATATAAAAAATGAGTTATTTTTTTATTTGAATTTAAAATTAATTTTGTTAACTTTCAACTTTAAAATTGATTTTAATTTTGTAAAATTAGTAATTTTAAATTAAAAAAATTGCTTTCTTGATAGAATAAATATTTTTATAAAAAATATGAAATTTAATTAGATAAAATTAACTCTAAAGATTGAAGTTAATAATTTTTTTAAAAATAAGTAAAACATTGATTAAGAAATCATAAACAAATTCTAAGATTATCTTAAAACAATGGTCATGAATTAGTATTTTTTTAAAAGAAATATATAAATATAGCCTTACTAATTTATATAACAATAGTCAAGGGATCAACTAGGGTTACTTTATTTAGGTCGAAAGGCTGATTATTTTATTAAAAAAATCAAGCTGCATAATTTTAAGGGCAGACATTTTGGAAAGTTCGTAGTAGCATAAACAAATATTTATTCAATGCGCTAGTCATTTTCCCAATTACGTACTCCAACCCTGGTTTATTAGTTATATTACTTATAGAATAAATTTAATAACATTATTTTTATTAAAATTATCTTCTAATTTTTAGTTATACTCTTTATTATTTTATTAATTTTACTACTCATTTATTTAAACATAGAAATATAATCGATACTATATCTTAAATTTAAAAAAGAAAATCGAAAAAGGTGACATAAAAAAGAAATTGCAGGAAGCAACAGCCTTACAGGGAGATCTATAAAGTGGGTGGTGCTATTAGCACTACTTATTTACAAGTGAATCATGCAAAACTCTCTTATATGAACTCTTTTTATGAGTCACATACTATGGGGAAGGAGAGTTCTAGCAAAGCATATAAACACCCACCTATGAGACCCATACCCATACGAGCCAATAAAAATGTCATGAAGATAAAGTATATTCCTAGCCCTGTAACTGTTAAATTAAGTAATGCTTCTGAGTTCCGAGCAATGGTTCAAAATCTCACCGGCAAAGACTCTGGTGCTGGTGCTGGTGGTGCCAACAATAATGAAGAAAGAAAGCTTCAGTTTCATAGCCATCATCACACTGCTATTCCACGTCCACAATCAGATATTGCTCTTCACAACACCATGCCGTCGAGGTTTTTCGAGGAACAAGCTTATTTTGAGGGATAAACAAACATGCACTTACTTTTGATCATGTCAATGTTTTGAATTTGCTGTTATTTTGACAAACTCTTACCCAAATGTAGTGGAATGATTAAAGTGTAATAAAGATTCACTTTTAATTTAAATATTTGAGTAATTTATATAATAATTTACAAATAATATATATATATATATATATATATTTATGAAATTTAACTATTTTAAAAGTTATATATTAAAGTTTGTTTTACAAAAAGAAAAATTATAATATTTGTTTTGATTAAGAAAATGTTAAATATTAACTGCATATATCAAATAAAAACTCTTAAAAACAAATAAAATACATTTTATGCATCGAAATTGAGACTTTTTTGGAATCTCTTTGTTTTTTCAAATGTATGTATACAATTATGAGATACACCGTCAATTTTTAAATGATAAAATTATAAAAATAATTGGCAAGCATAAAATAACCATTAATGTTCTTAAGTTAACATGTTTATACTCTATAAGACATAAGCAATTGAATTATGAACTTATATAATGCCTTCATGTGACTTTGTATTTTTATTTTTATTTTTGGTCAAATGACTTTGTGGTTATGTCATTTGTGACCAGATAACATCATTGACGACATAAAATTTTTCTAGTCCACAATTGAGAGTAGGGGAGATTCTAGCTTAAATCACCCAGTAAACATTCTACTTCTGCGTCAACAAATAAGAAATATCTGAATGTAATTATTGATTAGAAACACAAACCCATGTTTGATTATTAGATTGATTCAATGTTAATGCAATTTATTTTTCTTATCTTCGACGCCGTGAACTTCAGTAAACCTTGACTCTTGACTAAATACAAATATGAAAATGTTTCCCTTTTACTACAAAATAGGATGTTCTTCTTTATTTTAAAGATATTTTTGAAATATTCATATTCAGAAAAATGAGAACATCTATAACTAACAATTACTTTTTCCATTACATCTTCACCTCACATTATTTTTTCTGAGATTCTATACGAATATGCTAGCTTAAAGGAAATTTTATGTATACTTATATTTTAATTCTAAAAAATATACTTTTGTAGTTTTTATTTAAATTTCATTTTTTTTAATCCTTAAAACTTTTAAAATTATGCAATTCTGATTGTTATAGTAGGAGACTATAAATTCGTCGTTTATATTAAATTCGATCATGGTGTGTAAAAAAGATTAAAAGCAATAATTTTTAATAACCAAAAACATATTTAATTCAGTTTCTTCTAATATAAAAATCACGTATGAAGCTCAACGATGGCTAGCAATCGAACATATTTCATTATTGATTTGTTTTCCCTTACCGTCCAAAATTTGACTGAGTTTAAATACTTTATGTTATGGCCAACTAATACACTTAAATACTAATTGAATGTTTGTCTTCTCTCTCACTTTGTGAGAGAGGAACTATTGAATTATTTTCTTTTCGTCTTTCTGGACAAGTTATAATTAATATTTAAATTTTGTTAACTTAAGCTGAGTTTAAATATCTATAAATAAAAAAAAATTATGAAAAAAATATATAGTTATTGTATTAAAGTTATAAAAATACAATGAATATTTTTCTTTCTAATAAAATTTTATTATTATTAACTGTTTATATTAAGTTCTTAACAAAATCTTTAATATTTAATCCATATGCATTGGCAGCATTGTTTGCTTTTCGCTTAACATTTGTGTTACGTTACTGGTCATCATATTTAACTTTTTCTATATCATCATTATAATTAATAAAAAGAAATAATAAACCTTCGTTATAGCAATATTTTAAAATTGGGCAGCATCTATTTACTTAAAAATGGACAGATTTTGTTAAATTAATTATTAAAGTAAAAGTTCTTATTTAAGATGAAGTTTACAAAACTTCATATAACTTATAATTTAGATAATTATCAATCAAGTTCATTTTAATATATATCATATTTTTTAAAATACAAATAAATATTAATTATAAGATAACATATTCTTGAATGGTTGATTTATCTAAAATTATGTCTACTTAATTATTAAAACAACATTACATATTCCATTCATTAAATCTATATTTAAAAAAAAAAGCGTTGAGTAAGTATCCAAGATTTAGTACTAAAATAAATGGATGTTATGTTGTTTGATATTAGTTGAGAATAATATTAAAATACTTTTATAATATAAAAGCTTGAACCTTTGATTAACTTTTAAGAATAAGTTAAATATATAATTTATGATAGAGCATAAAACTATATATTGTCTTAATTAATATTAAACCACGTATAAATGTTCAACTCTGCATATTTTTATGCACTAAATATTCCAATCTTAAAACATTCTTGACAAAGATTTGGAGAATTTTTATTTTTTAAACTAATTTTTGAAAATAAGTTAGGCAAAGACTAGACTATCTGCAATGGATTCCTTTTAAATTATAGAAAACAATATTATTCATATTTAATATACTATAAATTTGTTTAAATTAAAAAAGAGTAATAATATTTTTACAACCCACATGAACAAAGTGAAAAGAGAGATAAAAAAAAGAGAGGGGAGAAAAAAAGCAAAGATATAATAATAAGTATAATAAAAATAAGAAAAATAATAAATTTTAAAATAAAATCCTTAGACATAAAAACATTAATTACTAAACAAGATAGATTTTTATAAAATAAAAAGAGACAAAACCAAACTGCTTTATGAAAAGAGAAGTAAATATATGCAAACAATGAATCAAACCTCAGCCATGGGCAAGACTAATTGAATGAAGACCAGAACTTTACTCAATCTAGAAGGTGGAGAATATATACGTATAATAAAACTTGGATGGAGACCGTAAAACTTTGAGGTTCTAAAACGACTGCAACGCAAAAAAAAAAAAAAGAATAAAGAAAGAAAGAAGAGAGCGACTACAGAACGCAGTCATCTTAGAACAAAGGATTCAGCCACCAAAAATGGGTCACACATGTATCCAAGTAGTTACCCTAGTAGTGCTAGTAGTTAGTAGCATATCATGATCATGAGTGGTGCATGTCCACGCAACCAGTTTTCAAAGTCAATTCCTCCGTTTTCCAAATTTGTCATCTTCCTAATCAATAAAAAAATAAATAATCATCTTCCTTCTCGGAAGCCTCTCGCGTCTCAACTTGGAACTTCCATGGCCATATATAATATAATGCATCATCTTCATTACCCATGTCAAAGCATATATACACAAAATTCATCTTTCAGAGGAGAACAATATATATAGGTTTTAATTAAGTCTTTCTTACTCAAATGGGAAAGCTTAGGTATGATCCTAAACATCAGTTGAAGGTGATGAATAGAACTCCAAAGAAAACGGTTAAGATAACCTACATATCGAGTCCATTGTTGGTGAGGGCCTGCGATGCTTCCGAGTTTCGTTCAGTAGTTCAACAACTAACGGGCAAGGACTCCAACAATTCGAATTTGGCTAATGAAAATGCACACAATCACATGCAAATGATGCAATATCCATATCCTAGTTTGAGGCATCAGCTGGTTCACTCATCACCAATCTGCAGAGGTGGAGATCTACGTGTAACTGAAGATGGAAACCCCAGATCAATGAATTCTCTCGAGTTCGATGAAGATTACTTCTGGAAAGAAGTTGCACGTTCTGTTTTGCGCTCACCTTGTGTGCTTGCATGATATGAGTTTGTGTATGTATCAGTATAATCATGCAATGATTGCTCAACGGGTCCATAAGGGAACCCTTCGTGTTTTTTTCTTTATAAAACTTGTTTCTTATGTTTCTTATATATGTTTCTTCTTCTTACATACATGCTCTCTCATTTTGACAAAGATTCTCGTATATAACTTGCATTCAAATCTGTTCTCGTAATAATAATAATAATAAAAAACACTTTCTCTTTGTTGTCACCTTTTTTTTTCTTTCTGAATTGTGATCCTTCAATTCAAGAAATAGGAAACGAGACATGAAAATTTAACAGCAAATTTGATTCCCTTATGTATATATTACACACCATAACTCGTACAAAAGATAAAAGAGAAAATGCTCTACAACAGGTGATTGAAAATTGATTTTGGTGGCAAATGTAAAGTAGTGATTATAAAATGTTTTAAAACTATTCATCATAACTAATGTCTGCTTGTGCTATTTCACGTAAATAATTGTTACTGCTTAATTAGAATATAAAAAGATCAATGGTAAATACATCTCCATATGGGGCCATATATCACGTTTCAGTGTGATAATACAGTCACTTACTTTCTTTTCTCCGTCGATAGTATCCAATTTGAGAATCAATTCAGCTTCTAAAGCTCTTCACAATTACCCCACGTCCAGCTCCTCCTAAAGCCTTTCTTTCTTAAGTAAACTATATTCTAAAATTTTAATCTTCCAAAGCTGTTACTGAAATATATATCTTTTTCATTCTCAATTTATCCCACTTGTAATTTTATTTTTCAAAATGTTTTAATTTTTAAGTACCTTGAGAAATCAGTTCTGTAGTTACCATAATCTCAACACGTTATACTATACTATTTTTTTTATTAACTGTTAAGAAATTGACTTCTCCAAAACCCATTTTTCGATCAACACAATAATTTTTTTTTTCTAATAAAAGAAAGGATGTTAATATTTTTTTATTTCAAACATTTTCAATTTTCTGCACTGTCAGTTTGACATTAAATTAATGTAACTGTGAGGATTTTGGTAATGACGATACCGATTTCTTCATGTGTTTAAAAATTAGAACATTTTGAAAAAAAAAATTTACAAATTGGACTAACTAAGAATTAAAAAACTAAATATTTCAGTTTAAAAACCTCATTTTATTTCAATTGTAAAACATTATTTATTTACTTTACAAATATTAGTAAAAAATATAGTGGAAAAATTTTAAAGTGAATGATGTATGAAATATTAGTTAAAATTATGATGAAAAAACTTTAAAGTATATACGTTGTATAAATAAATAAAAATGAATAATTAATGTTTACAGTTCTACGTAGTAAAATAAAAATTTACTGTCCCAATGGTACCCTCAAATTAACGATTATTATCCTTTCCTTAAGAACAACCAGCTTCAAGCGTGCTTAGCGGGGAAAAACCGACGTGACATATAATTTACAATAAGTAAAGAAGAAATTGTCAGAAGGTAAATTATTTTTTAATATATATTAAAAAATTATATATAATAAATTTTTTTATTAAAGACTATAAGACACTAAAAAATTTAATATATTAACAATTCTAAATACAAAAACTTTTAATAAAACTTATTATTATTTTTTTATCATATATCTTTAAACACATAATAAAAGTTTAAAAAATTTAATAATTTTTAATATATACTTACTAATTAATTTTATTTAAAAAATAATTAATATTATCAATACATTAAATTTTATAATATTATAATTTTTTAATAATAAAGACAAATACTTAATAGATAAAAATAATTTTTTAAAAGTATTCATCTAAAATCAAATAAAATATTAAATTATAATATAATATATGTATAAAATTATATATTTAAAACTTTAAATTATATATATATAATTTGTGTGAGTAAATAAATATAAATAATATTGTGTTTATACTCATAAACGTACTCCTCAAATTTTAGAAATACCGTACTCATTAAATTTTATAAATATTTACCCATATTTTAACCTAAATCTATTAAATCAGTATTTTTGTCCTATCTATTCTGAGTATTTTAACAAATATTTAATGTCTGTAGAAGCCATTGTTATTCAAAGTCAGTACCTTAAAAATACTGATTAAAGAATAAAAATGATTTTTTAAAAATATAATAAATACATCTTCCCTTGTTATTTTCATACAATCCAACATAATTTTTAATTAACATTTCTTACTTCAAAATCCCTAATAGTTTATAGATACTAGTTAGGAAGACATGATTTTCTATTACATGACCTTAAAACACATTTAAAAAATGATAAATTAATTTTACTAGGTGGTATTTCCTCTTGCTGACACAAATTAACGGCACAAAAATTAAAAAGCCCTTCCTCTCACTCACGACATCCGTTAACCCTATGAGATGAGTAAACAAGCAAACTAGCTCTACAGTGTAACAGAGTGTGCAGATAGGCAGAACGCTACATTCACTAATCACAAAGTCGATGGATTCCAAAATTGCAGATTTTCTTCATACGTGTATTAATAGTAAAACTGAGTATATCTAATTGAGGCTCCAAAAAGTTCCTTTAAATTTTAACTCAAATTAAATAAGACAATCATAATATATATATATATAATCTGATAAAACTAACCGCATAGATGGGAAAACCACGTTATTTGAGCGCCACAGCTAGAAGATTCATTAATTTATGTAGCTACTATAGAAACATGATGGCAACGGTTTGCCTCAAGCACAAGCTAAACAAGCATATTTAATATATATATATAAGGAGCAAGTTTTTCACCTAGCTACTTTACTTAATATTGATGTCATTGCCTGGTTCTAATACTAATCAACTAACAAAAGCTATTAAAATAGCAGCAACTTTACCAAATTCTCAGGCTAGTTTAGTTTCCATCATCAGCAGATTTGAGGTAAAGGGTTTCACCCCCTTCAGCGCCAGAACTTCCACCCCGTCCTTCACCTGAACCTCCAATATCCTGCTTGCTACTTCCAATAATACCCCTATGCAAACCTTCCCCTGTGGAGGCACGGACAAAGTCAGGAAACCCACCTGAACCTAATGTTCCACTGCTTCCACCCACATTCACATTGCTTCCTTCACTTTGCAACAAGTGAAGCCCTGCACTTCCCCCAAGATGGCTGTGCATGCCTTGCTGCTGTTGAAGTGCTGTGTATGGTTGCTGTGTATACAAAAGGGATGAACGTGCAGCCATTAGTTGTTGTGGTGTCATCTGCTGCGCCTGCTGAGCCTGCATGTAGTGTGCTCCTTGCTGCATTATTCCACTGGGAGGATACTGCACCATACAATCGAGCATTGATAGTGAAAGAAGCATTCATGAGTTTTCTAGGAGGCGTTAGAGATTGATAACGAGAGGTCAACATGCTGTTAAAATAATAATATATGACACTAATCAACATTCTGAAAATAAGGCATGCACGTACCTGACCCGGCATGGTAGGTGGTTGGGGTTGAGAATCAGCTATTGCAGCTAAGTACATGAGATTTCTCTGTAGCCTTGCTTGGTTCCTGAAATACATCGAAGATCAACTTGGTCTGACATCAACTCCAAAAGTGATGTGGGATATTAACATGCCTTCATGCCTAGGACTAAACAGACATGGGTACCTAATATCAAAAGTGGACTAGGCTTTGATAGCTCTTTATAGAATTGAGAACAAACTAGGCTTGACCCAACCTTAAAAACTAGCTCAGGATGGGAAGTTTTCTTAGGTCATTATAAAGAGTGCTGTGCTAATACCAATAACCAGTATTTCAATAGCTTCATTATGGGCTGAACGATTTTATGTTTCATCTCTGACACACCCTATGCTTAAAAGGATGGAAAAAGCACTGTTGCACATGTCCGTCTAGTGTATTGAAATTTATTCAACTTTTTACTAGAAGAATGAGAAGTATCAACGATCGAACTCAAGGCCACTTGACTATAGAAACTTTTATACCATGTCATGAAATACCAATCCCAAAAACGTAAGTTGGTGAAGACACGTGAATGATTTTATTTTACATCTTTAACAACAAGACCCATGAAAAGTCAACATGTTTGGGGGAAATCTAATAATCCTTTCTGTTTTTTCTATCTCAACAGAAAGAAGCCAAAGTATGACTTCTCGAAGAAACCTTCCAAGATAAACAAGATATGCTTTCACAACAACATCCGAGCTTTATTCCATCAAAATTTCAATAAAATAATTTGTAAGGTTTTTTCAATGATTTCTCTTTTCGTTTTCACTTCAAACAACATAAATAAAATTACGCACCTCACCCAGAGAAGGGATCTTCTAATGTATAGAATTCACATTCAAATCAAAGGGGTGTGTAGCAAAAAAGTTACTTTTCTGTGTTGTCAGTAGAAATGTGAGAAACGCAAAATTATAAGAGGAATCAAGGCAAGAAACTACGGAGATATCAGAAGAGTTCATCAATGTGAGGATGCAATCCTCGGTGGCATGTAGAAAATGTGAATCTCGAGGTGTTCTCTTATCATTGAATACATATAAGAACTAATGTGCAAAAAAGATGTTATGCGATAATCAAACAACGTAACCTACAGCTCAAGTACAGAAAACGATAAGAAAACATAGACATAATAAGGTTAGTTTTCAAAGTCACAATTTATTCTGCTGCAACATTTTTCGAAAACTTCATAAAAAATTATACATATGTTGACGGTGGGAAAATTTCCCTGGGGTAGCACTTTATCTAGTTGGTTGGCAAGGTTATCTTATCGTTAATTAAATTGAACCTGGTTATCAGTGTGGAACCAGCTATAGCATTTATTAGTAAATGACCCCTGCCAACTAGGCACCCAGATGAAGACATTATTATACTTGATAGGAAATTAAGACATAAGAAACATTAAACTCAAATTTAAAGACAGGAGAATCAGTCCAATTCTTACTCGGCACACTCGCTCAGCTTGCCAGAATTCTGGCTTTCAACAATCTTCAGAATTAAGGACTTGTTCTCATCCAGGTACTGCTTGTAAGAAAAAAGAGTAAAAGGATGAATAAAGGATATAAAAACATCATATAAATGCAATGAGAATACTATATGATGCACGTAGATTAGATATAGTAAATGTAAGCCTTTCAAGGCATGTGAATTTTATATATTATACTTCCATCTCCTGCTGTTTTTGTCTTAAATGTCCTAGCATTTGGGCAAGTAATCAGAACTGCAGCTAATTAATCAAACCGCGTCCCTGATCAGATTGCTTACAATATAATATTTCCTATTTGAATTTAACAAAAGTTCCCTATGATGCATTAAAGGTTGTTTACCTAATAGAAATCAAAACAAAAAGTTGTCAGTTCTATGACTATATATATATATATATATATATATATATATATATATATATGGTAGTCAAGGAAGCGTGAAATATAAGTTTAGTTTATCACAGAAGTGCAGGTATGTTACCAAAATCTACTAAACTAGGAGGAAAATACTGCAAAGATTTAGAAAGAAATTTGTAATTTCATGTTCAATAGTACTAGGTCATTAGTACTAAATAACTCTCAAAATGGGATGCAACAAGAACAAGTGATAGACAGTCCAATAGAGCGTAATTAATGCTCAAACCAGGAAAAACAAGAGTGAGTACTGAAGTGATAAATGCTAGGCAATGAAACCATATCGATCGAAAGTGCCCAAAGTCTACGTCTTGGTTTTATAAAGACACAGGGATGGCGATAACTGATATGATCCATGTTGAGATTGAGATTATGTGATCTGAACGCTGAAAGAAGTAGACGTCACAAAAAGGAGTGAATATTTGGCAAACAGCACCCACTTAGGATTAGCACCAACAACAACAATCACTTACGTAACTGGAGCAGAAGCTGACAAGAAAGAAGCAGAATAAAAGGAGAAGAGTGGGTATGAACAGAAACATTAAAAAAAGCTAGCAGCACAAGCGGTACTAAAAGTGGCAAACAAGACCCACAAGCAGTGCTGAGACAGAAGGGCCCTGAGCCAGCAGAAGCAGAACCAGTAGTGGACATGATCCATGATTCATGATTCATGAATGAATACATATATAAATATACATAACATATACATATACATATATATCCAAAGCAAAGCGGCAGAAGAGAAAAGAAAAGGGGTAAAGCAGAAGACAGGCATTGACTGAGTTGGAGAAGAAGAGGAGAAAGGAGGGACCTGTTGAATGTGATCAGTGGTGACGTTGTTAGGGTAGTAGGCTGCCATCATGGGCTGCATCTGCATCAGGTGCTGCTGCATTTTCTCACGCTCTAATATCTCTATATATACTGCTACACAATCACTATTCACTATGTGTCTATGTGATAGATTATAGACACATATTTCTCACTACAAAACCCAACAAATTAAGAGTGCAACTGCATAGAGAAACAACTACAACTCTCTCTCTCTCTCTCTCTCTCTCTCTCTCTGGGTATTGCAATGATTCTGCCCCACGAAAGGAGGTGGAGAAAGCGTGAATAGAAAGAGAAAGAGAAAACTCATTGGAGGTGGGGCCACAGCTTGGAGCTATTACTATTTTGTTGGTTTTGACTCTTTCTTCTCTCTGCAGTCACTCTCTAGAACTGCGTGTTCTTCCTTCTCTCTCTAGGTCACGTGACAGATGAGACACAGAGACAACACATTTGACCATGTTTTTTTCTTTAATGTTATTAATACTTTTTAACATTCATTTAATACAGAAAAACAAATTCATAAATTATATTTTTTATTCAAAGTTATAATATTTAATATTCTTTATATTAATTTTTATAATATTTTATATTTTAGTTATATAAAAAAATTTATTATATATTTTTAACACACATTAAAAGATATATTTTTATTTTTATCCAACAATTAGAATTTCAAAATTAATTTTTTAAATGTCTTAAAATTATTATTTAAATTTTTAATATATATTAATTATCTTACTTATTTATTATTTTCTGATAAACAAATATTATTCATTATAAAAAATAAGTTTATAAAAAGAAAATTTATAATACCCAGAATAATAAATTATATATAATGATATTTCACATAAAATTATAACATTTAATATTATTAATACATTGAATCTTATAAGTAAAAAAAAATTATAAAAATATTAAGTATTTATTAATTTTATAAAATAATAATATATAAATAATATTAAAGTGTAAAAAACAAATATAATATTTATTCAACCGATAATTTAATGCTTTAAAATGTTATTAATTCTGTTAATTTTAAAGTTTAAAGTTATTTAAATATAATATTTATTGTTATATGTAATAAATATATTTTTAATTACTTAATTGGGATTCATATATTTTAAATATAATTTCTTCGTTTCTTTTAACTTATATACCTTTTAAAACATTTTGTCTTCATTTAGAAATTTTAATATAATATTTAATAGTCGATTGTTATTAATGAATGTCTTGTAAAAAGATAAAATAATTTTTTATTAAAAAACATTGAATGATTAAATACTCAGAAGATAAGTATACATGTGGATAATATTTTTTAACTTGTATACTAAAAATATCAATTAATATTTATCTTATTATTATTATTAATTGTGTTCTTATAATTTAAATATTATATTTATATTTAAAATGGTGTTGAAAATGAAAAGGAAAAGTGAAGATAGTGGAAAAAATGGATGGTAAAAGAGAGAGTATGTAAATTGTAATGTGCATAGCATAAAAGATGGGATTGTCCGGAGGGTGTTGTCCACTTTGGTCTCACTATATTTAATGTGTATGACGTCCCAATTGTGTAAGAGATTCCGATGCTCTCATTCACTGCGCCACGCGCTCTCTTCCACGCACTGTCCCACTCTGCTAATTAACCTTGATCTTCGTGCAAATCATTCTTCTCCTCTTTTTCACTTTTCTTTTTTTTTTAAAAAACTCAAATATTTATTATATTCTTTTTTTTACCTCATGATAATAAATTTTTTATCAACTTTTCATTGTCATTTATAAAATCAACGTTCAATTAATATTTTATTTAAAATTTTATCTTTGATAAATAATGTTTACTGGATAGAAGATATTTTTTCAATTTAAAAGTTAAAAAATACTATTATTATTTATTATATTATTAATCTTTATAAAATTCATAATTATCTTACACATTTATGATAAAAAATATTAATTATTATAAAATAAAAGATTAATGAGATCGGGTCACAGTTATTTTTATAACTTATCTGCACGTTAATTCATTAAGTATACTTTATTTTCTATTAAATTTTATTGAGTAAAATTAATAAATAAAAAATTTAATTAGTTGGAGAAAATACAAAAAATTATAGATTAAATAATAATTTAATATAAATTACTATATTAATAACTTTTTTAAAATTGTGTGAAACTATTAAATGACAGATAAAAAATAAATAAATAAGTAAATGAGTGAGATTAATGGATATAATAGAGCAGTGATATACTAGAAAAATAAGTAATACTTTTATAAAATATCTAATAGAAAATATAAAAAAAATCTAATAGAAATTATTTTTTAATTTCTATGCAAAATTACAAACATAAAAAAATTGAATTAGGCTATTAATTTAATCATTTGATAACACAAGTATTTATTGAATAAATATAATTTAACAATTAATAATTATTTGTATTAATCTTATTAAATATATCCATATAAAACAATTATCATTTGGCTTAGAAAATAAGAGCAAAATATCTTTATAAAAATAACAATGTTAGCATAAATGCCTTTACAATATTAACTAAGGACTTCTTATTTTTTTTCTGTTAAAAATACTACCAATGTACTTTATTATAATAATCAACACTTTAATTATAATACCGGACAACAAAAACTGTTTATTAAACTTTTACTTAATATTTTTACGACACTCGTTAATATAAGTCAAGAGGTTGTTTACCTTTCTAGATAATTAAAGTAGGATCACGTTAAGTACTACCGACATTGCTTAAAAATATATGAATACATTTTTTTTATTTAATATTTTTAAATTTTTAATTTTATAACCAAAGTTGTGATGTCACTGGTTAACATAATATTTCAAAACTTGTTTTAATAATTACGATATTATTTTTTATATTTATTACTCCAGTCAATGCTCTTGGTTATGGCATTTGTAACTGAAATTCCTATTATTAAGAGTTTGTACTGCATTTTATTTTTAAAAATTAAAAATTATTTTTGAAAAAATCAAACATATTCTAAGTATTTATATTTTTAAAAGTTATTTATATAAAAGTACTATCTTTATCATAATAAGAAGACGAAAGAAAAAAAAAAAAAAAAGAGAAGGGGAATTGGATGAAATTGATTCTCTGTTTTTTTCTTTTTATTATTTGGTTAAGTTGGATTCAATTACACCAGTTGACATTTAGACATAGTTGTATTGGTATGATTGTTATTTTGGATATTATAAGAGTTAGATAAACATTTAGACATTTGAAATTTATTACTTTTAAAATTACATCAATAAATAAATCAGTAGTCTGTTGCCACAATAAATCTATTGATGTTTAAATAATAAAGATAAACATTTCTATTAAACGTCAATAAAATATTTATAAAAAATGTTAACAAAAATATTAACACAGACTATAAATATAAATATTTAATACGTTTGTATTAATTGCTCAAGAGTTTACTGACATTTTATAAAATAAATTTGAGCTCACGAGTGAATATAATTCAACTCACCTCGCTAGTAAGTTAGATTACAAACAGATTAGACTCAAATTTTAGAATTATCATGACTCTACCCACTTACCTTGCATGATATACAGAACAGGTTCATAACGAGTTCGGTTTATTTAACACATTTTAATTTTCTAAATATCATCATGGTGTTAAGTTTGACCTTTGATGATTAGTTAATTTTTATTATTTAATTAGCAAGCTACTAAAAGACAACTGTGAAATTGTATGTATTGCATGATAAAATATTTTAAATTTTTTTAAAAAAAATTTTAAATCAGTAAGTCAGATCAATTTTTTTATTGGTTGCATTGAGTCAGATCAATTTTTTTATTTTTTAAAAAACATTCAAAGTAAGTTAAATAAATGTTTTAATCCATTTTAACAGCTCGATACATTACATCAGATACCAAAGTAATGAAAGACAAAAAGAAAATCTTTTACCAATCTATCGTAAAAATAAATAAATAAATCTGCTAAGATAAATATACTTTTGTTAGTATCAACTTTTAAAAATAATTTAAAGTATTTAAATTTTATTTTTTACTAAAAATAGTATTTATTATATCTTTATATTTTGAATATAATATTTTTAAATTTTTGTATAAAGTTATGTTTAACTTTATAATTTGTGATTAATAAAATAAAAAATGCATGTCAACTTTTATTTTAGGAATTTATTGGAATTGAAACAGTGGAACGTTATATAGCATTCAGAAGATTACATATCCTTTCTTATCATTTAATTCAATTAATTAGAAGAAAGCATGGTGTTGGGATTGGGGGGCCCAAAGGTTCACATGCATGCCCTTTCCATATGAGAGTGTTGTCCAGTCCATTTCCAACTCTGATATAAGAATGGGAAATGATGTTTGTACGTTCTGCGTAGATGCTATACGTGTTTCTTTTGTTCGAGAAATATATGTTTTAGATGCATGCACGTATATTACAAAATCAAATATAAAATAATGTTTATTTTTTATTATTTAAATAAATAAAGTGTACAAAAATATTATTGCCCTCGTGATCTCATGAACAAACACATAGGTCAAACTGATCTGAAACTTATCTCTTTACCCTACGTACTTTCAAATGGTAATTGTGTGGGTCACATATTGATCAGAGTCTCATTGCCCTTATACAAAGGTACAACAATAACCTCTCTTCCCTCTTGTGGCTCTTTGGTTTTTCCTTTTAAGGGGAAGGTCCTCTTTGCAAGATTCCCACATTATAATATCATAAGCCAAATAAATAAAAATATGAATCATAAATATGAGTGTGATGGTGTATTGAATGATCATCAACAGAGTCAAATAAAAAAAGCAAATGGGTTTGTGTCTCAGTTCCTCAAACATGATGGGTGGTTAGGGTGTCACAATTGGTTTGTGTGCTTAAAATTCCAAACCTGTCTTTTCCATCATGGCTTTACTTTTCCATAGCCCCATGCTGCCACTGCATGTAGGTCCTCATCCTTTGGTTTGTTCATTCCCCCAAATGGAGATCAATGACGCGCTTTTTAACCGTGCTTACTGAAACAATACCCTTGTACTTTCACCCTGCATTTCGATACTTTGTTTGGATGTTGAAATAATACAAAAAATTATAATTAAGTGAAAAGAAAAAACAAGCAGTCAAAATTTCTTTCGATGTTCATTTGATTAGGCCAAAAACCATGAGATGGATCCACCCATAGTATATATGTTTGAATTTGCATTATATTTTAGCAAAACGTAGATCAATACACGCCAACTTCTGTTACTTTCTCTTTATTCATCCAAACAAGAATAGTTTCTAAATTTTTCTCTATCGTACTTTTTTCACTCAATTTATATAAACCGACAAAATGTTACACATAAATTATGAAAGTATTTTTTGTTTAATATCAAATGTTTTCTTGCGTGCATAGTTAAAATCGAACTTTAATCAGTACCAGTATTGTTTGAAGAATTTAATTACTTATCTCCTTTTCTGGTGAACGCTTTTTACGGGCTTAATGTATATGATACGGCAACACCGCAGTGACTGGACCAGCTTGTTAGTAGTACAAGGTTCTTTTATTTTAAATATTTTATATATTTAGTGACAAATATTTTTTAAAAAATCATAAGCAAATGGATACGAATTCATAAGGTAAATGAAAAGACCCATTCAACGCTGTGAAACATTACTTCACCTTCAATGACAAAATGTTCAGTAGTTTACCAAAAAGGGAAAATGATTGAATGAATACAGCCAGCCATGGATGTACTGATAAGAGTAATGTTTTTTTGTACTGTTAGCGAGATATTTGAAGGTATTTTTCTACATTTAAGATAAGTTTTTAAAACATGTATATATAAAAGAATCAATAAAAACAAAAAATAATATTAAATTATAAGGATACTAGAATTATGTGATGATGGAACAGAAAGTGAGTGGTTTCACGGCATAGATGCATTGATTAGAAAGATTGAGAAAAGTGAAAGAATAATATAAGAAGAGAAAGAGTAGAGTAAAATGAAAGAATAAGGTGACAGCTAAGGGAAAGGGGGGAGGGGAGTGTATACGCGTTTGGCTTATGCAATAGTGATAGTTACTTGGGAACTTGGAGCAGAGTCCACAGGGCAGAGGGCACAGCACTTTGGGTTGCCTTAAATGACATTGCAATTATATGGGTACCATTGTTTTTTGGCTCACTTCTGTGCTCCCCCATGTGACTTGTTGTGCCAAATGCCCCCACACACTAACATTTCCATGCCCATAACACACTCAATTCTACCTCACCTTTTCTTTTTTACAAGCTACCTTTAATTCAACTTTTTTTTTAATATTTTAATTATAAGAATTAATTTTAAGTATTTAGATAAAAAAATCGTTTTTTAAATTACACGAATCAATACAAATATATAGTGAAAGTTGTTTATTTTTTAAAGGTTAACCAATACCTCTAAGTAATGTTAAGACTCTAGAAGAGAAAAGATGATAAAAATGCTATTAATGCATACTCATCGTAATTTTTAATGCAATTTTCAATAATACGTATTTTTATTCTTTAATTGATAATAAGATCTAATTACAAAATGCTTTATAATTAAATCATTAATTTTTTAAAAATATTTTATAAAAAGGACTAAAATAGTAACATCGAAAAGATCGCCAACAAAATCATGATATCAAACTTTGAGTAAATAAGTAATAAAAGGGTAACTAGTACTACGTACTCAACCAATAAAAGTGGAAATTTTTATTTAAAAATATTTAACAAATATAATATTTAAAATATTGTATTACAATTATTTAACACATTTTTTAGATAATTAACACATTTAATAATCCTTTAATGAATAGCAAGACTCAAAATAAAATTATGGTTTGTGGGTATTTATGACATGGAGGGTTTTGGACAGAAAGTGGGTGAGTTTGGTTAATTTTTTTATATTCTTGTAATTTTCAATAAGCATATTATCATTTCTCATTTAGTATGTATGAATGGTATATTATCTTTGTTTTATACTTTTTAAATTTTTTCCTGTTATTACAACGTATAATACTAACAAATTTTTTTTCATAATTTCCTTCACATTTTTTTTGCATAAAAAAGATTGTGAGTTGTCTATCGAGGTCTCATCAAAACATTAACTAATATTATTCAAAGAAGCATACTATAAACACACTACCTTCTTTTGCGTTTACTTTCAATTAAGGTATAGAATGAATTTTGAGAATTGATTCAATTTATGTAATCCATACTTTTCTTTTCGAATTTATATGAATAGCGAACGTGCCATGAAAAAAAAATGAATTTTGACTTCATAATCATAATTGGTCAACATTATATTTAAATAAAATAATTTTAACTATTGTATGATTAAAGTTAATTTTCTTCTTTTACACTACCACTATTAATTATTTAGCAACATGAGAAAAGCTTGACCTAACATACGTGCAAACGGTCCCATACATGGTTAATTTTCTAAACTAGTGGCCAAGACAATTCAAATATTGGAAAATTTTGACTTGACTTTCGTTTACGACGAGAAACTCAACCAACCCTTCATGCTTAAAGTAGCGATTGTGAATGTCGAAACCTACCCTCAAACGCGTGGCATGAATTATAATAAGCATGCCATGCATGCATCCAGCCCACAAATTTGACGGCAAGAACATTGCGATGAAGTAGAGGAAACATGTAACGGGAAAGCTGGAAGGGAAAAACAAAAATGAAAAAATTAAAGAAGAGACTATTATTTGCATTTAAAGCCAAAATATATTGCCTCCAAATCCACGAGAAAAGCGACATCACTGTGTATATATATGTGTGTGTATTTTATATTAGGTTCACTTAGTGTCTATATATCCATGAGTCGTAACCTAATTGAATTACAGATATGATGCAGTAAATCATATAAAGAAATAATGCTTAAAATTAATAAATGTATTGGTATATATATATAATAAAAAAATTACATGACGCAATTTGCAGTGTGTTTCCTGGACAAGCAAGAGCAGATCATGTATTACAGTCATTTTTGACATGTTTTTGTAATCCAGTGAAGATCTTTTGTGGGGTGTGATTATTAGCGTCGATGGAAAGTGGTAGTGCTGCTCCAAAGGTGGGAAGTGAACGGGGAAAGAGTGGTGATGATGCATGAGCAACGTTAACATGACCAGCAACGTTGATTTCACCCAAAGTGCATTTTCCTCGACTGCGGCCAGGTACAGTGGAACACGGGTTCGGTTGAGAAGGTTTAACGGGGCCTCTTTGCAATGAGTGGAGTAATAATGGATTCTTGTGTAAGTGCAACCATTGCTCCCCCTCTAGAGTCCTTGCTGCTCTTATTTCTTGTAAACTCAACACCAGAATCATTGTTGTGATCGCACACATCTTCATCAGGTAGCAATGGTAACCCATTTTTGTGATGAGGGGAAAGAAGAGAAGCTTTAATTTGAATATTAGGGAGATGATGACGGTGATTATATATATATATATATATATAGATAGATAGATATAAGTTGACCGAAATCCGCGGATTGAAATTGTCAAGAAACGGTGCGGATAGTCTAAATCAAACACCCAGGATTTTCCTCCCAAATGCTAAGCGTTCACATACTTTCGTGTTATTTTAATTAAGTTATTTTTTTGTGCTATATATTTCTACTTTCCCTCCCTTTTATTTATTATTTTTCTAGTCAACGTACGATTTTTCCTTTCATTTTCCTTCTCATCTTTTAGGGGTCAACTCTAGGGATGTGCATATCTACATTACCAAGCTTTTTATAGTCCAAGTTACATTACCATGTTTGAAGCGAGGAAATTTCGTCTTATATCCCCCCCCCCCCCCTTTTTTTAATTTGTGTTAATTTTAATATATTTTTACGATGAATCTATATTTTAAACATATAAGATTTATTACATTATATGTGTGAAAATAAAATAAGTAATTATAAGTGTGACTTTGAAAAGAAAGAATATGAATTATTTATTTATTTAATTTGAATCTATTATTTAAGATAATATGATTTGAGTATTTATTTAAGGTAATTTGTTTTTGCGAATTGAGTATTTATTTTAAGCAATTTGATTTGAGTATTAGCAAGTATGGTTTTTTCCAAATTACTCTTCATTGACTTAAAAACTTGATGGGATCAAGTTTATACTTAGAGAAGAGAAAATGCGATATTTGAGTATAAGAAGATAATATATTTTGCTTATTCTACTTAAAATTGATTTTTGACTTATCATTGTATTCTTGAGAGAATCTTGATTTTATTGTAACTCATATATAAGAGCAATTAAAGCTTTCAATCATTGAGTTTATTGTTCTAGTAAAAAGGAAAGAGTTTAAGCAGAATTTTAAGAATTCTTTCAGTCTATTGCACTCTATTTATAGAGGGAGGTTTTATGTTATCCTTGTATGAAAAAAATTGCTATGTACTCTATTTTGAATTAATGTAAAGGAAGGTTCGTCGGAGTAAAACCTTAAGCTATTGTTTGGAGATTGAAGTAAGACACTCAGCTAGGATTTACAAATCTATTTATGCAATTCTTCTCTCCATGTCTCTTTTAATTTTATACACTATTTATCTTTCAATTATCTTTAAAATTTTATTTCAATTGTTTTCTTTCATTGAACTTTAAAATCAATTCACCCTCTTTTGATTTTATTAATTTGCATTATCTTTGATGTTTTTTAACTCTAAAAAAATTACATTTTAAATATATTTTTTAATAGAGGATTCTGAAATTAAATTTCTGATATAAAAGAGGGGAGTGTAAAAAGAAATAGCCTTGAAATGTTGAACGAGTCTTAGACCTTGACTAGGCAATGAAGCCCATTTTTCATTGCCCCACAGCATAATAAATGGGCTTGGGTTTAGTTTTGTTCACCGATCTTTATTTACATTTTCTTTTATACTTCTTTTTCAAGTAGTTATTGTCAGATGTTTAACTTCAATCCTAAAGAATACTGAAGTTAACAAAATCAAATTTGTTATGCAAGTAATTATCGTTGAAGATAATTTGCCTCTTCCAAATGCTTGACTTTTTCATTTGTTTTACCCACTTGAAAAGAGCTTCTTCAGCAATGTGCACCGTCTCTTAAAGCATCAGTTTCTCCAAATATGGAAATACGTGTTTGACATTTTAATCACATCACAAAGGCACCAAAATCACAATGTAAAATGAACAAAATTAATTTTCATGGGTTAAGTAACGCAACAATTCATGATAAAATTGAAGACTTTTCCACTTGCAATAACATTCGAAATACCACGAATATTAAAAGAATAAACAGCTTGTAAATCAGAAAGCACCGACTAATTAATGATAATTGCACCATAATATTCAAACCACGCGGAAGCAAACTGTAGAATTTGGAAATATCCAGAGAATGTCAATAAGTGAACAAAGAAATAACAAGATGGGCATTCATTGAATGATATAATTCAACAGAATAAGTGAACTTTCCAATGTTGATTTCTTTGATATTGGTTCATCCTGCAAAGACTTAAAAATGTCACAAGAACAAAAAAAATTGACGTGTTTTTCTTCAATTTAAAAAATAATCACATCACTTGCATATAATTTTTAGAAAACAATAGATTTTTTAAAAAAATATACAGTAGTATGATAAGAAAAAAATAGATTAAAATATCAAATATGTTATCATACAGTCATTTGTTGCAAGCCTATAATTGATATGTATATTTTTTATAAATTTGAATTATATAGCATCACACCTGCATGGCTGCATTTCTAAGTTGTACAGTAACTTAATTTTTTTTTGTTATAATTTATTTTCTAACTAGTTTTGTTAAAGATATCATATCAAAATTTTAATTTATTTAAAATTAAAATTTTACACTGATAATTATAATAGAAGTCAATATCAAAAGTAACATACACACGTTAAAGATTAACACATCACATCAGATAAAACTTTAATTAAAAAATAGATCTACAATATTGTACCTAAATTCTATTTCACTCAGAAAGAGGATTCTAAGATTTTTAAAAAATAGCAAGTTAAACTATAAATTAGTACACACCACCTATCAAACAAAAGAATATTCTCTGACTGTAAGAGAACCAATGCTACCAAGGAAGTGTTTGAATTCACGTTAAAAGACTTAAACCATAATTACAGGTCAAAAATTATAATTAATAGTATTAAAAGTAAATATTAATCCCGCGACATTGAAATGTGAATTTAAACTTAAAATATATTTAATTTCTTTTGTAAAAAACAGTTTTCTTTTTTAAAAAATAAAACAGACTATATTTTATTTTTAAAAAGAAAAAGAGCATGTTTAGGTCTCCATTTCTTTTTCTTTCTAATCTCTCTATGCAAATTCATCACTCTCAAATTGAATGAAGCAGAGGAGAAACAAAAACACAGAAAAAATTTATTGACGGAGCAGCTCATACAAATGGGGTGATATTCTTACAAACAACTGGAGCGAATAGCTCCCATATATAAAATCCTCACAGAAGCAGTATAGCATACTAATGTTAGGTCACTCTGTTCCAAAATACTCATTTCAATACAAGAAAACAACAATTAAAAACAAACACTCACTCTCATTTACAATGCAAAAAAGGCAAAAGGAAAATTTTATGGTGAAAATATAATTTAAATGGGCATTAAACATTGTGAACTCAATGCAGCAGAACGTCCAACGAAACCCCGAATAAAAACGCAGGGGAGAAAGTAGGGAAAAAATTGCTTTCCATATTGTTTGAAATTCTATTTTTGTTTTATCCTGGATCAAAGCAAGCTATGTTACTGTACAGTTTCAACCAGCCTTGGTAATGGTAACCTGGTTCACTATTGCATAATGTATCTTCCTCCTCGTCGCTGATCATTGGCGTATGAATCTGTAAATTATAAACACCTAAAAGGTTAAAAAAAAGTGTACACAAAATTGTATTTTGCAACCAATTCCACCAGACAGACATAAGAAAGAAATATTCACGTCCTATATTAAAGTAAATAATCTTAATGTGTCATGAGGTAAACAACTAAGAAGTGCAATTGTGAAGTTCTGCATGGCATCAGCATTGATCTCTGTCAGATATATGATTAATTGTCTTCTTACTCATTTGTTGCCTCACAACTGCAAGTCATTTTGCCACTGACACCACTTCCTCCCAAAGAAACAAAAATTACAGTCTTTAGATAACAATTGAAGAAAGCCAATTTATAGCTAACTATTTATTATTTCTTAATTTGCATAGTTATTTAGTAATTTTATAAATAATTTTTCTAATATGCACTGTAAACGTACAATAAGAAATCAATAAATAGTATATTTTTATTAAAAATTATACAATGTTAGCAATACATTAAATTACTAACTTCTAATAAAAGCTTACTATATATAATGTCATATTATATACCTCTGGACACATATTTGTACCTGTCCATGAAATTCGCATATTTGAAACTTTGACCACCAAACATACAATGGTCTTAGGCAAACGTTTTAGTCCATACTTGAACACATATTTATCCCACAAAAAATTCTTTTTGTAAATTATTCCAGGCAAACAAAACAGAAAAACCAAAGTGGATCGTTGCCCAATGGTTAAGCAACAATTACTGACCTTATATACAGCCTCTGAGCCTCAAGCAACAGGTTGATCGGATTCTCTTATCCCAATCTGGCGTAATTGTTGTAGGTGATTAGCTATTTCCTGCAATAGGTTAAGTCCTTCTCCCCCGTTACTCAATAAGTTGATACTGTGCTCAAGGAAACTCAAGTCTTCCTCAAGAACTTGCAACCTTTCAATAAAATCCGGAACCAAACTTCCAGCAGAAGCCAAATCATTATTTCCATTGTACCCAAGTTCAACATTTTTCGTGCAAACGGGGGGTTCCTTGGATGAGGAATCATCATCAGCCATGGCTTCTGAATTTAATTTAAGAGAAGAAACGGATTCTTGCATTAGAAGATTATCATCCAACTTTTCACAGTTCTCTGGGGATTCCTTTTCATCATTTTCAGAATTTAGCCAGTTGTCCTGAGATTGATGAATATTCAGGAAAAAGTAAACTTGCTTCTCCAACTTCTTCAAACGCTGGGAAATATATAGTCTTTCATCTTGGAACTCCAATGGTGATTTTTTTACAGATTGAACATTCTGTTTTTCCAAAGACGTAGGCAGAATTTCATGGTTGTCAGAGATATTAGTATTTTCAGTAACTGACTTTCCAATGAAACTTTCATCCTTTTCAATGCAAGTAGATTGCGAATGATCCAATCCAATATCTTTCACCTTCATTTCAGAATTTGTCTCCACCATGGTTTCCATCATTGATTCATCAGGGAATTTCTTCCTGTAAAATTCAAGCTTTGCTTCCAACTCTTCTATCTCTTTCTCCTTCTCAGCAAGAAGGTCATTAGCTTTTTGCAAAGCGTCTGTTTCATACTCTGATTGCTCATCCATCATTCTTAAGTACTGCAAGGCTTCCATATGTAATGTTGCCTTTTCTTCCTGCAGCCTTGTGATCATGGCTAATGCTTGATTTGCAGCAACTGCAGAAGCATTTCTTTCTTCTTCCAGCTCTTTATACAAAGCATTCATTAATTTCCTGTCATGATCAACTTGTCTTTTTAGCCTGTCAACCACGCTTTCACCTTCAATTTCACTGACAATACTTCCATCCAGAGACAAACCAGATTCATTTCGCTCTAGTGAAATCATTTTTTGAAGTATCTGCAGTCCAGCAGAGTTAGAAACATCAGAAGTTTTCAATTCTTCGCTGTTTAAAGACAATCTAGGACTGATATCATTAACAGACAGATCAGTCCCTCGAGTAGCTGAAAATTGTGACAACAACACCTTCAAATCTTCACTAATTCTTGTAGAATCTTTCCCAAGCCAATGTTCTACAAGCATGCCAGACAACTGTCTTCCTCTGTTACCGACAGCTAGCTTATAGGCATCACCAAGATCCAGTAAATTGGGATTTTGCTGCCCAATGTCGCTAGAAACAGGGTTTGATTCTAAACCTGCATCAGATCCTGTCAGCTTATCGCTTGACTTAATTATTTCCTCAAAGTCCATGGTGCATCTTTGCTCGGATGTTATCCCCACCTCGTCAATTCCCAAATCATCTATACAAGAATGGACAAAAGGTTTATTATCAGTACAAAAGAAATCATGTATTTATGGACTTAAGATAGTGGAAATTAGGGGCCTTTTTGGCTTGACACAACGTTTTCTATTTTCATAAATAACTACTGAACTACCACCTTATTTTTACTTTATTTCCTGTTTTGATAGATTTGTTCCAAAACAGTGAAAACAACAAAATCTTGTTTTTAGTATTTTCCAGATCTTTGAAAATAAGAAATAAAGTGAAACAAGATGGTATGTTTGTAATTATTTGCGAAAACAGGAAATGAATGCAAAATATGTTTTCTCAAATCAAACAGGTCCTAGATTTTTCAGATATTAAAAAAGGTAAAATGACTTCTTCCTAATTTGTAAAAATGACATGGCTATTAAGAACTAAGTTATTCCTTTACATTAATTTTCTACAAAGAACTATAACATACTCCTCCGTCTTTCCAATCCAAATGTTATGTGGCAAACGCTAAAAACAACTTACAGTTTTCCTTTGATACTTCAGCAGGACCTCCTATTTTATTTGATAATGCAGTGGCATCATTCAAGGAAAAAGGATTACTTGGGTGAGGACAAACAGCATTTCTTTCAACCTGCTGCCAAGAATCAAGTTTTGTCAAACCATTCCCACTTTCCACTGTTGATGCTGCAGATTTTGTAGCAATATCTGTATTTTCCAATTGCATTCCCGACTCTGATAACAATGGATGCAGTACAGAAGCTGGAGTTCTGAGCTTTTCTGAAACCAAATTCTCATTTAAATCAACGATGCAAGGCTCTATATGTTTACATGGAACTTCTATGTCTTCCGCCGTGTCATCTCTTCGCCGAACTGGTATGCTTGTTGTACCATCATCATCAGACAAAGGAACTTCTGGTTCAGACTCAGTATCAGAAGTAATCTTTAGTTCAGTGTAACCCACATGAGACAAAGGATCTGCCTGATTATTCCTCGGGTATGTAGCTCTGGCTGATACAAATGGTTTCGCTCTTCTTTCCTCATGAAAATCGTTTCCAACAACATCTGATATATCAAAATCAGCAGCACCAAAACCAATTGACTTGGTAAATACCAACCTCTGATTGTAACCCTTCAAAACCCATTCCTCATCACAACAAGAACATCGTTTTGCAATTGTATGTTCACCAAGTAACGGATCCTGATCCAATCTGGAGTCAGATTCCTCCCCCATTTTACCCACCAATAATCGGTAAGTTTCAGCATTGGATTTATTGATGGTAGCAAAAGAAAAGAGGCAACTTTCACACATTCCTTGAACATTTACAAGCTTATCATGCACACGACATAGAACTAAAGAAGAAATCTCTGACTTATGTCCACTACAAATCAAGTCCCAATAGTACCCTCGTTTCTCCTTGCCTAACACATGATCAAGCCTTGAGCAGAACAGGCAAGGTGTTTGCAATTTGCAGTAACCAGCAAACTTTGTAATAACATAAGAAAATACAGCATCAATAAACAGGAAAAGGATCAGCAACCATTCCAGAAAAGCCGATGCCAAAACGGAGGTAACACTTGCAAAGAGACTATGCCACTCAGAAGACCAGATTCCCGTGGAAGCCATTATTCAGCCAACTCAAATCACTTAATTCAAAAGGAGAAACTGATTGCTTGAAACTTGAAACGGGTCAAACTTTGACCTCCTTCCCGGAGATGATATAAATAATTCAAGGCTAAAGGTCGAAACTGAATACATTAAAACCAAAATCAGAAATATTGTTTGTTTATTTTCTATCTCTATCCAACAATCTGAAATTTAATCGAAAACAATATTAACAGTATTGATTAGAGGGTGGCAGTGTCAGTGCATAAACAGGTAGGTTAAAACAAGATCAAGCATTGAAAACTGAAGCAGGAAGTCAGAACAATTATTAATTTATTTTTATTCAAATATAAAACATAAATGATCAAATCGATACCCAGAAATTCATGATGTACTATGAAAGTTTCTGGTAAAGGTAAGAGAAACAAACTGAAGCAAAAATCTTATTCCTATCAATATAATCAGGAGGCAATTTAATGAGATGAAACGTAATTGAAATTTTCTAAGTATAAGATGGATAATTAAATAAGGGGGTAGCTAGAATTAATAATATAAAAAAATAGGAGTTATTGGTAATTAGTTATTACATGAACTGAAAGCAATAAAAATACATGCAACGAAGAGAAATAAATACCTTATATTATATAACTATGATATCATGTGAATGTAGAGAGAGAGAGAGAGAGAGAGAGAGAGAGAGAAATGAGAATGAGAAGAATAAAGGAATTGAGCTTAGCAGGAACAGGAAGAGTAGAAGGTGAGCGAGACCGATCTACACAAAGTAAACCAACCGAAAGGTTGAAGCTTTCCAACGGAAATCCACGCACTCTTCACATCACATTTTTTTTTTTTTTTTGTGCTGAAAAGAAAAGAAAAAGATAAGAAGCCGACAAGGACAAAAAGGGGTCTACAGAGCGATGGGAGAACGATAATTTTCAAGTGCCTAAAATACCCCCAAGAGAAATTTCATATAATAAAAAAATAGCAAACAGAATAAAATATAAATAAGAGAATTTTACGGGTTGTTTAATTAAAAAAAGCTTTTAATTATGAAAGTATTATTTTTTGTATTTTAAAAAATATTTTATAAGAACTATTTTTATAAATATTTTATAAAAAAATTAAAAAATTAAAAAATAATTTATAATAAAAAATAAAAATACGTTTAAAATCAAATAGTTCACTGAGTTTTATTCTTTATATAGGAAAAATAAAAAAGAAGGTAATTATTTTTTAGTGTGAAGATATTTCTCCTTTTTTATTTTTTTTTACAGGAATAAATATTCTTATTTGTGTATATTTGATCAGCAAGAAATTATATTAGATATATAGTAAAATAAAATATTTGTTAAAGTATATAAATTAAAATATAATTAAATATAAATAAATTAACGCTATAACTATATTTATTTTTTAAAGATATTCCTATCAAAATATTTTATTTATTATTAAATTCATCTTTTAAAGATTTATTTTTATCTTCAACAAGTTTTTTTTATGTTAAAGTTTTGTATGTAAAAACATTATACTGAAACAATTAACCCTAATATAATATTAATATTCAAAATTTCAAATAAAAAAATTTCTTCCTTAAAACAATACATAAAATTCTAGATTCATGTTTGCATCACTATTTAAACTTATAAAATTATTTGTAATGGCGTCTTATGTTGCCAAAATTTATAAAAATAGTAATATTATTATAAAAATTTTAAAGGTAAAAAAGTAATAATTTTATTAAAAAATAATATTCAATAATATTATTGTGTAATATCATGCATATTAAAAAATGGTATTATTATTTATAATGTGACAAACCTTGGTAAAGAAGCATAACTACTGGTCGGTTGGAAAGCTGAAGCAGACAAATGCTAATATGGTATGGTCGGCGCGATCTCAATACTCCTACGTCCAATCAAATAGTGCCAAGTTAGCTTATCAAGTATTGTTCATTCCTCATTAAGCACATTTAATATATAGTTTTTGAATTTTTTTAAAGTTATTATTTATTTATTTATTTTAATTATTTATTTTAATAGATTATATTGTTAAAATTAAATTATAATTTAATAAGTTTATTAAATAGTGCTTAAATATGTAATTACCCAAACACATTTTAAGAGCTTTATATGGACCAATTTGTACCGATCTAGATAAAAATAGGTTAAATTAAGTAATTAAATTAAACGTAAATATCAAATTTAAGAGTCAAGTTAGACCTACACTTTACAAAGCCCATCCTAACTTAACTTATTCTGACAAATAATTTAATTTTTAACTTTTTTTTATAAATTTAAAACATAGCAAGTAAAAAATTAAAAAAAATATAAAGATATACAAAATTTACTTGACATGCAGCTTTTACAAAACTGTTTTATTTGCAAAAATATTAATTAAAATTTATAAAAAAGAATGCAAAACAGTGTTCTGTACATCGATGAGTGAATTAAAATGAGTATTTTTCATATCAACTTTATAATTTTTAATATTATTAATGTATTTTTTGTGGAAGCTAATATGAGTTAGTATGTTAATTAACTTATGAGTGCGTAATCATTTTTAAACCGTTAAATGTATTTTAAAATTTATAAATGGTTCATATCTTTTACTTGTAACTTAAAAATATAAGTTTACACATATTCATCATTTAATCATTCGTAAAAAAATTTATAGTTTCTCTTTAGACCTTTAAAACCTTTTATTTTCTATCTTGAAAACATGCAATTGAAGGGCTCACTCTATAGAAAGATTCTTCAACTTGAAAGCTAAATAATGACACAAATAAATAAATTATTATATTCAATTTTTAACAGAAGTTCCTTTCATCTAGTCCCTTGAAGTACTTTGCTCACTTTTGAATAATGAAAAAATCATTCAAAGCACACTAACTAAAGACATAGGACAAAAGAGTTCAGAAGGGTGAGGGTAGTGGAGAGAATAAAGTATAAATGAAATCACTTAGATAGAAGCATGTTGGATGACATCTTCTATCTGTTATCAGAGATGTAATGGCAACTGGATTCTCCACAAACCCTATTTTTGAAGTTAATAATTTTAAAAAATACTTTTACATTCACTCTTATAATCTCAATTTATCACAAAAATGACATTTGTATTGATACATTATTCAATGCTCTTTTCGCATGTTCTTCCTGTATAATGGTTGCTTTACATCACACAAAATTTGCAACTTTAGCTTAAGCCATATTTTTTTGCTTAAGCTAAAATTATGGACAAAAAATTAGCGGAAGATAAATAGCTTAAGCTATAAAATATAATACAATTTTGATTTAAACAGTGAATATTAGCTTAAGTGAATATCAAGATAAATAAACATTTCCATTATAACCAATATATCTTAAGTGAAATTACTACTACTTAAGCGAAATATGAAATATGTCTTTTAATTCTCTATTATTTCTCATTCTCTCTCTATTTTTGAGATTTGAAAAGTTCAATGAGCACCTGCATCTTGTTAAGAATCTTAAAGTTGATGCATAGAATTTGCCAAAAGAGTACCTAAAACCAAAAGAAAGAGAGTTGACGATAAAGACTAAATTTTAACTTCTTAATATTTTAGGTTATAAATAAATAAATAAAATTTATGTGAATTCACAAAGTATATTTTGAATTTAATATGTATCAAAAGTTTCCATTAGTAATTATATAAAAAAATTACTATGTGAAAGAAAAAGAGTTCAGTCTAGGTCTCTATGCATGTCTCTTCATAAGTTTTATTGCAAGGAGGGATGGACTATAAAAACTATATGATAATTTCTTATTTTATATTTAACAATATATATGAAAATTTTACCATATGATGTACGTAAATTATGAGAAAATAATTAGTCTAAGAGTCAAGATAAGAGCAAAAGATGGACAGACTATAATATGTAGGAATGAAGCTATTAAAGAAGCCTTTAAAAGCATGTAAATTTTTTAGCAAATTCATGCAATGGTAGATATTATTGTTGAAAATCTTGTTAAGATCATTTGTAAAAAAATGCAAATTTTAATGTCACAAGTCATTTTTATATGATAAAATGTAATATTTGAAGTATATAGTTTAATTAATTACTTAATCAATATTTTTTTTATGTTAAGACTTTTGCCATAAATTTAGGATTTGTTTGGGAACACACCTTAATCAACTTATTATTAAATAAACAATTTTATATAATTTGTTAATATCTTAAATTTGTTCATAAAATTTTATATAATGAGCTATATTAAAAAAACTTATCAAAATAAATACAAAATAAAATAACAATAATTATAAATATTCGCAAGCTTTTAAAAATTAAAAAATTGTCATTGGAATCAATTTAAGAAATTTATTTTAAAAATTTCATAATAAAATAAAGTAATTAAAATGTTTGAAAATAATATCATAAAATATTTTAAACAAATTTGATAACCTTCCACCTTTTCTACTCATTGTTTTAATAAATCTAACGATGAATTAACTGTTTTTATGATAATATATCTTAAGCTTTCAAATACTATTGCTGAAATAGTAAAAAAAGTTCAATACTGTTATAAAAAATACTAGTTATACTATTAACAAGTGAAAAATATGTTATTTAATGGTAATTTCAACTATTTAATTGAGATTTTGAATATTGAAAAGCTTTAATAATAATAACTAATAAAAAATTAAAATTCACAAAAAAATATACTATTTATACTTTGTTATTTTTAGTTTGAGATTTGTGACTGTAATATATGACTTAACTAAAAATGAGTCCATAAAATAAAGTAGTTAATAATTTATTATCTCGCTTATATAAATGATAGGAGCTTACTATTTTGTTGAAGCTAAACATATAACGCTTAATCTACTACATCCCTGGGCTTAAGCAGATTGTGTGCTGCTTAAGCTTATAATACTAACTTAAACTAACAAATATACGTAAAATTAATTACATTATAACATTAATATAATATAAAAAATATTACTGATACAATACATTAAAACATATATGTATATATTATATATAAATTGATAAATTAATTAATAATTTAATTTTTTATTTATACTTTTTTATTTATGTAAATATTTATTAATTATTAAATTTTAAATGTATATTAACAACTATATTTTTTAAAAAAAATCTATCTATATCTATGTCAAATTTATTAAAAATAATTATTTAAAATTTTACATATTTATATTTAAAATTTTACATATTTATTTAAAATCTTAACTAGTAATTATATCATTCATCAAAGTTTTGTTTTCAATTTTGAGATTCAATCCCACATTCAAAACTTACAAAACATGTAAAAATGAAAACAAACGAAACAAAACAAAGTTAAATATTTGGATGTCTCTCTTGTGTATGCAAACTTCAAATCTGTCCCAAAAGTTGATATCTAAAACAAAAAGTTTTTACTTATCATACAACATTTATACATTTAACAAATATACTATGTAAAACTGAAAATCTAATAAATTATGCATTAAATTTTTCAACGATACTTACCTAGTTAGCATTGTAATTCTCAAAGTCTAGAAGCATATTATCTTCTCCATACTCCAAAGTTGATTCAAAAGCAAACTGTGTCATCTGACAAAATCGCTTAAGTGATGGACATGTAGAAGCATTCTTTGACCTTAAGACCTCAAGTACTTTTGTGACTCTATCTCTTTAATTGTAGAAATCTTCTGAACTTTGACAAACAAGTGTAGCCAACTCCTTATATCGATGCATCAATACAAACAAGTCTAGGAATAAAATGTGAGTATCAATAATTTGATTGGTTATTCAAAGTGCCTTGAACTGAGTCCTTTCCATTCTTTGTCCATCTATCCAATACTAGACATTTTAGCAATTCTACAATGTTAAAAAAAATAAGCACTGCTAGAATATGGTCACATGAAACACCAAAAGATTTCATCATTTGACATCCACATTTAAATTCATAGTTAATTAGATGAAAAGATACATGCCACTCATGTTTAGAGCAACCATACTTTGACACTACATAAATATTTCATGTAAATGACTCTTTACATCCAACCACAATCATCATTGATGACCTAATAAGTGTCGCACGAAACAATAAAAACATTTCTGTAGTAAATACCTTAGCAGCTGCACTTTCAATGCTTTGATAATTTGTTTGAAATACTAGATCACCATGCATGGTAGAAAAGTCAGCCTCAAGTTCTTTGTATCGAATGCGATTCAAGCACATGTAAAATTGTTGCAAAAACTCTGTTAAAGTACACCTTGAGTTAACAAATCTTCTAATTTAAGAGTACAAACCCTCATATCAGGAAGTAGTCCTAAGGTCAGCAAAAAAATTACCACATATATGACATGTCGCCCACATTTTTCTCTTTTCATACATTTCCTTAACCCAACCATTTTCTTGCAGATTAAACTTATTCACAATTTCACCCCACTTACGTCGAAACTTACCCACATCATAATCAAATAACATGCATTTCTTAAACTCAACAGTAAATGCAGGAATCCCAATATTTGTAGTTGCATTACAAGCAAATGTCATGCACACAATCTATGATGCGTATCAGGCCACACCCTATTTATGGCATTTCTCATTGCCAAATCACCATCAATAATAACTCATATGTGTCTTTTTTTCTATTGCTTCCATGAATTGTTCTAACAGTCACACATAAGTTTCTTCAGTTTCATCTCCTATAACTACAACAACAAATATTGTAGTTTGGTTGTGATGATTTACACCTGAAAAGACAATAATTAGACAACGATACTTGTTCTTTTCATATGTTGCATCAAATGCAACAACATCACCAAAAACTTTATAATCAATCTGACTAAAGCTATCACTCCAAAATAAATGTTTCAATATAATTTCTTTATCTATTGTGTGATGGTAAGACATTAGCGGATCAATTAATCTCAACTTATTAAGGTATTGTAAAGCACTCATAAAATCTGATTCACACATTTTTCTTTGCCTTCTAATCTGATTACATATATCGTTTTGACGAAAGCCTATTTTTTCATATCCTTCTAGTTGGGTAGAAATGAACCATATGTAAGGTGAGGCCTTATACCAGCTTTCTTGAAACTATTTCCTTGCATTATATCTGACTTACTCAATTTCCTATATGTTGGAAGTATTCCACAAAATTGTTCATCTAGTAGTTCATGATTATGGTCATAAAAAAAATTAGTTGCATACTACCAACTAGAATTCATGTCTATATGCACTTTAAATTTTGCTTTGCAACCACACCTTGTTAAAGGTTTACTTTGATGCTCACTATTCTCATTAGTTGAAGTTTTCACATGGAATCCTTGCCTATCACAAACAAATGTTTGCTGTAAAATTTCATGTTTGCTGTTTCTAAGGATGTGTATTTCCTAGCAGAAAAATCATTTAGTCTTGCATACCATGTATAAAACAAGAACGTCACTTCTAAGCTTATGAAATGAACATTTCTTATTTGGTGAGGGTTAAAGTTTTTTAGATTCATTGCAAGAATGTCTTCCAAGCTATCAATTTTAATTACCACATCATTGTCATCTCCTTCAAGCATTTCATCATTTATATTAGTGTCATTTGTATCATCGGTGCAAGTTTCCTCAACTTCAGTTTCGTCTTCATCTTTAAAATGAAATTCACTTTCATGTTCTATGTCTAACAAAATTTCATCCAATCCCTATAACAAAAGCAAACAACACTTTCAAAAATATAATTTGAATCCAAGGTAAAAACATTACCCTACTATTCAACTAATTTTAATGATACATTTGTTGATCTAAGTACTTTGGAAAACGAGTTACCTACTGTTACATTACTCATATTATTTTCCATGTATTTATTTATGTATTATCAAGTTCTGAAGACTTTTTAGAAAATCCAAATCATGCCACCATATATAAATAAGATTATTAATCTCTTAGAAATTAACATAAAGTAAGAGATGTATGGCAATTAAAAGTTAAATTCAATTAAACAATATTCTTACCTCAAAAGCTGACATGTATTTTATTACTGTCATTTTTAGTAATCATAACATGGATTTAAGCCTATTTATAGAAAAAATAATTAATATTTTTAAATAAAATATCACTTTAACGAAGTTGTAATTCGCTTTAGCTAAATTATACGCTTAAGCTAATTATAACAAGTATTTTAGATTAATCTCTGTCTTAGATTAGTTTAAACTACAATTAAATTAGCTTAAGTAAATATGTGTTAGATTCATATATATCTTTAATTTGCTTAAGCTTATAGGTCATGGCTTAAGCTAATTTTGATAAAAAACTTAAATTCATCTCAGTCTTTGATTAGCTTAAGCGTATGTGTGTTAGCTTAAGCGAATTTGACGAACAAATTAGATTCATCTCTGTCTTCGATTAGCTTAAGCCATAACCTATGAGCTTAAGTGAATGTGTGTTAGATTCATTTATATCTTTAATTTGCTTAAGTTCATTTCTTTTGGCTTAAGCTAATTTTGATGAAAAATTTAAATTTTTCTTGGTCTTTGATTAACTTAAACATATATTAGTTAGCTTAAGTGAATTTGATGAACCAATTAGATTCATCTATGTGTAAATTTAGCTTAAGCGAATAATTTTAGCTTAAGCTAAAGTTATAGTGAAGTGAATTCGTGCATTGTTTCTGGTTCAATAAAATCTCTTTAATCATTACCCTTATTCTGATCAAACAAAAATGATAATTTTTAAGATAATTAAAATGAGTATATAGTATTTTCAACTAGAAAAATCTTACAATTGAGACTGACAATTGAAAAGGAGAATAGTAATGTAAGTTTAGGATTCATGGTATATATGACAAACGAGTTTGCAAACTATTAAGGAAGAGAAATAAAAAAAGAATTAAAATAAAAAAATTGAATAAATTTTCTATGATAAAATTCCAAAAGAGGACTACCTGACTTTTTCTTCAAAAACTAATATGAGAGTAAGTTTGAGAGAACATAATATAATTTTCTGTGAATAAGCAATTACATTTTTTCTTAACCTTAAAAAGAATTATATTAAAGAAGAACCTATTTTAAATATTTAAAAGATTTATATCTTTTATATGTAAAATTTGATAAGGATTAATTTTTAAATATTTAAAATTTTAAAATCTACAATAGTAGGTCATTTTGATAACTTATCTGTGAGTTACCGAATATGCTAACTCATGTTAGCCATTACCCATATTTTTATCATTTTATAATTTTTTAATATATTTTTGATTAATTTTTAAAAAATTGAATACATAAGAAATGTTTAGTTTAGAAATTAAACAAAAATTACAAACAAACAAATACCAACTAATATTATATGGACAGTAAGAGATTAAACATAAAAAAATAAATATTTAAAGACAATATTTGTCACTTTTATCTTGGTGGTCCCCTATCATATATGGACTTTGGCGCTCTGCCTTCTGTTTCTTTCTGACTTTTGCACTGAGCTAATCCCTCAGTCACGAACTTTAGTTCAGTCTACTTCAAATCTCTCCATATGACATAATCAGTGACCCTATCAATAACTGCGAAACCCTATAAATATAGCGTTCACGTCGCTAATACCAATCTCCAATGCCAGAGGATAGCAATGGCGAGTCTCCAGATTCCTCAAGTCAAAATTGGAACACAGGGCCTTCAGGTATTCTATTCCATTCCATTCCTCTCATCACTTCATTTCATTTCTCCTTTTTTCTTTTTTAAATTTCAATTTCTCTTACTTTTTACAGGTTTCGAAGTTAGGGTTAGGGTGTATGAGCCTTAGCGGAGCCTATAACGATCCTCTTCCTGAAGACCAAGGCATATCTGTTATTAAGTATGCGTTCAGTCAAGGAATCACGTTTTTTTGACACCGCTGATGCTTATGGCGCCAACAACGCTAACGAACTTTTGCTCGGAAAAGTAACCATATTTCTCCCTTCACTTAATATTTACACTGCCTTTCAAAACTTCTGTTATAAAGTTCCTTCTTGTTTTTTCTTCTCATTTACTCTGTTTTTTCCGTTGATTCTATTGAACAGGCTTTAAAGCACTTACCTAGAGACAAGGTGCAGGTAGCAACCAAATTTGGCATTGCAAAGTTGGAATTTCCTATCCTACACGTCAAGGGCACACCAGAGTACGTGCGGTCGTGTTGTGAAGCCAGCTTGAAACGTCTTGATGTTGAATACATTGATCTCTATTATCAGCATAGGGTGGACCAAACCGTACCTATAGAGGAAACAGTTACGGATTATTTCTTCACTTCGAAATTATTATATACTTTTACATTTTAGCAGTAAATGTTCTATCATTGGCTAGACATGTTGTTAATAATTTAGTTCAATTATAGGTGGGTGAACTTAAAAAACTTGTGGAAGAGGGAAAAGTGAAGTATATAGGACTATCTGAAGCGAGTCCAGATACTATAAGGAGAGCACATGCGGTTCATCCCATCGCAGCTGTGCAAATAGAGTGGTCTCTATGGACTCGTGACGTTGAGGAGGAGATAGTTCCTCTGTGCAGGTTAGTTCAAGTTCATAGGAATGTAAAGCTCTCATAACAGTTTCTTCACTAAAAGGAAAAAATAATTTAAACATCTCTTTAATTATGAACTACTTGGACCACAGATAATTTATTAGTCCTTTGATTCTTTTTATAAAAAATAAGAGATTAAATCATCATAGCAAAAAAAATAATTAAATAATTTAAGTTTTTTATAAATATAAAATTTATTCTAAAAATACCCATAATATTAAATAATATAATTAATAATTTATATATTTAATGATATTAATAAAAAAATATTCAAAAAATTTAATAATTAATGTATCTTGAAAATATCATTTGTTTTTTATAATAAGGATCAAAGAAAAGTTTCATTATATTTTTTATAAAAAAGATCAGATATGGTATAAGCTACTTGAAAAGAGGGTAATACCACATGATAAAATTAAAAAAAATAATCTGCTAGCTGCATGCTTATGTTATAATGGAGTCACTACTTTGTTTGATACAGGGAGCTTGGGATTGGAATTGTACCATATAGCCCCCTTGGTCGAGGTTTCTTTGGTGGCAAGGGAGTTCTGGAAAGTGTGCCTGCAAATAGTGCCCTGGTACAATATCTTACCACTTGTGTGTTTCTGCTGAATACCGTAGAATTTTTGGATGTGAAACATTAGCCAGATAATTGCGTCAATCCTTCATCTTGAACCTGAATTTAATGTTGAGCAAATTTAATTCTTTATTCTATAAGTACAATTATGCATTCGTTAAATTGCAATTACTTATTTTTCGAACAAAAGCAATGATGAATCATGAAAGGTTCCATTCATGTTATCTTTCCATACAAAAGCTAGTCAAAATAGTACAAACTGAGACTTGATATTCTTAAAAAATTGCATAAGAAATTATTTGCTGTCTGATAGATGGTTTTTTTCGCTTATCAGACTGCGCATCATCCCCGCTTCCAAGCAGAGAACTTAGACAAGAACAAGAAAATATTTGACCGTTTAGAAAGCCTTGCTAAGAAACACCAGTGCACTCCTCCCCAGTTGGCATTAGCATGGGTACTCCAACAAGGCAACGATGTTGTGCCTATTCCTGGTGCGTGACAGAATAACTTTTCCTTTTTAAAATATAGAAAGTGATAAAATACAACCTATTGACTATTCCAATAACTATCCTTAGTGTGTTTGGATTATGATTCTCTTTATTTATTCAATCTGAACAACCTATGATGCATTGCATATTTCTGTAACTGCACTTGTGCATTAGTCAAACAAGAGAAGAAATATACACTTTTCTTCTTGTGTATGTGGGTAATATTATTGTGCATTTAGTAAGTTTTTCTTTGTAGTCTATTAATGTGTGTTTATAGACATTATAAATTTTGTTTAACTTTGCTTTTCCTGGTTGAAAGGTGTTATATTGCATAGGTGCTAGGCAAAAGTTGACCTTTCACTAGAATTAGCTTGTATGCTAGCCAAATATGGTAATACAAGAATGATCTTGTGTGCTGAGGTTACTGGCTGAAAGGTTTCTCAGTTAAGTTCTTAGAATGAAATCATTGTCAGTCCAGACACATCTCAGCTTTACTATTGCCTTCTCAAGTGTTCATAATATTCATAGATATCAATCAGAGTAAGTTTCGATGAAAAGAGTGGGAAAGAAATTTTTTTTTAATATTTTATATGCAATTTTCAGCAAGGGTTTTATCTTTTACCAAGTCAACTGTCGTTCGTGAGCTTTAAGGAGTATAACAATGTCACTTAGAGGAATGGGAGCGACAAAATCAAATTTTAGACCACATGCTCATGGAGACTCTAATTCAGTTGTCATAAACTAACTAGCTTGTCATTCCTAAAGGCAATTAAATACGCATAAAAGGGTTATATTTTACAACTAAATCGTCACAATTCGTGAGTGTATGAAGTTCATTACTGACTGCAATTTTGTCATTACCTTTACAGGAACAACTAAGATTAAGAACCTGGATCAGAACATCGGTGCATTATCACTGAAAC
Organism: Abrus precatorius; assembly: GCF_003935025.1. Taxonomy (NCBI): domain Eukaryota; kingdom Viridiplantae; phylum Streptophyta; class Magnoliopsida; order Fabales; family Fabaceae; genus Abrus; species Abrus precatorius. The sequence continues at coordinate 6,710,044 of NW_020874373.1, read as the reverse complement.
TAACAGAAAGCGACTTGAGAGAAATTTCTGAGGCAGTTCCCATTGATGATGTAGCAGGTACTCGACACTTCGAGGGAAATTATAAACTCTCTTGGAAATTTGCCAACACACCTCCGAGGGTCTCAACTTGAAGCCCTCGAAATCCAGCTGGTGGATAATGCACAAATTTGTGAATTGTCATTTGTCAGATGCAAAACTAGTACGGTTTAAGCTACCAATGCATTATCTAGACGGAGGTGCGGTCGTACGGATATTTATGGACTGTCGATGGTTGGCTAATAGATATTTGGTTGGTTAAAGGTTTATAGTTTAGTGGACCCAAAAAAATGTTTGTAGTGTAAAATATTGTACTAGTTTATTATAAATGGTCAATATTAAAGAATAAAGTCATGTGAGCCTTTTAAGGTTACATGATTTCTTTAATTAATCATACCGTTTAAAAAAATTTAATCATGATTATGCATATGATTTAGATTTATTTCTTTCATTCATGAAAATGTATTTCTCACTTTTACACTCACTCACAACATTTTAAATAAAATATTTTTCTTTATAAAATTTTGACTTGAGTGATCTTATAAATAGGCTTGATTTAAGTTGAGCCTAATGTAAATTAGGTTGTAAACTTTTGAAAAAAAAAATACTCTTATTTCTACCTCTAGCATTGTTTTAAATATTTAAGAATGATTTCACTAAAAAAAATATTCAGAATGATGGTTGAAAACCAATTCTATACTTGTACAATGACGATCATAGATTATTTGAATTTAAAAATTCGCATCTTATCAGCATATGGAATGCCTCGTATAACTACTATTTCAATCACCGCTCGATATAATGGATTTGTAGAAAAGCAACCGAGCTACACAAAGTAAACCAACCGAACGGTTGAAGCTTTCCAACGGAAATCCACGCTTGGTTTCGGGCCATTTTTCTTCTATCCAATTAAATTCATACCTATTTTTATATCATTCATTTTTACCTAATTAATTTTTTGGATAAAATGATTTTCGAGTTAACGGTTTATAAATATATACGTGTGGATATGAGGTAATTGACTTTTTTTAGTTAAAATCAATTTTTTGGACATAATAAAAAAAAGTGTATTTTCAAATTTTAGTTAATTTTATAAATTAAAATAATAGCATAAACAATACTTAAAATTGTGCATTTATAATAAGAAAAATAAAATGGGCCTTAACCCAATCCTTTGCACTATTAATATATTGCACATAATTCAATCTTTTTAATATATAATCATATCATAAATATAAAAAATTGACATGTATTGAAACTTAACATAATGACATAATGGTTTTTGGAACAAACTGTGATGAAATTAAAGAGTCATCATTTTAGGAATATTTATTTTCACCTGGTAAAATTTGCAAAATAGAATAAGTTTATAAGTTTAATGATTTAAACATTTAAATATATGATAAATTTGGAGATTAAAATCATCAAATTAAGTTACCTTCCAAAAAAAAAATTGCTTATTAGGCTACTTCATGCAGTGTAGGCAACATTTTTATTTGAGTATCAAAATATGTCTCTAACAAGTAATTAAAGGCAATTAAGCATAGTCATCAATTTAATGTCTAATAAAGCAATAAAAATACAAATTTAATGCAAATTGGAGTTGAAATTTACATTCAATCAATTAATTAATTCCTTTGTATACATGTAAATGTAGTGCATATTTAAAAATAATGTTTTTTTTCTGCATATATACAAATTATAATTGATCATATTATCCATTTAAAGTTTTAGTATCAAAGGAAAAAATCTAAACTTATAACCAAGTAAAAATAACTTATAATAATAAAATTTGATGATGGGTGGTTAGGTACTTACAAACCTGCAATTTGCAAAGAAAATATAAAACAAGTATTAGTAAAATATATGAAACTTATTCAATAAAAAAAGTAGGTATTAAAAATTTGAAATGACTAACCACAAAAAGTTGTTTTAAGGCTATTAGTTCAATTGAGTAAATTGTGAGTGATTAAGTTGATGATAAATCACTTCCAAAAAGCAAAAAATATTAATATTGTAACAAAGTTGAAAAATAAATTAGTAATTTAGTAAGATATAGTGAAAAATCAGTAAGCATAAATCTAAATTCAAACCAACTGTAAATGTTGTGATTGGGATGATAAATCAGCTACAATTAAAGGTCCACTTCTAAATCCTGTTGTTCCCACTATAAAATGTGTTGCTGACTCACCTCCAAATTCTAAAAAATAGAAAAATAAAATCAAAAGTTAAATTTTTATTTGAAAAAATTTAAAAATAATTTTAGAAACATAACATATACCTGTTATAATTTTTTCAAAAACTTCAAAATCTTCACTAAAGTTAACTTCATTTAGTTGAGAGAGAGGGTCTCAATCAATTTTGGGCACATATCAATGCATTTGTCATTTGTGGGCTTAGGAAGCTTTGAAATGTATCTAAAAATTCTACTCCCAGTTGAAAATGCACTTTCTGAAGCCACAGTTGAAACAAGAGTGGTTAAAATATCCTTTACCATAGATAAAAGTATAGGAAATAGTGAAAAATTTTGTTTTCACCACAAGCAAGTATTTGAAATTTATCATCTCCATCTGCACACTCTTTAGTTAAGTACTTGTGCAACTCATTTTTGTTATCAATGAAAATCTTTTCCCTTAAATGTTGTTTAAAGGCATTTCTCCTTATTAAATATGGTAAAAGTTCGGTAGGACTAGATTTTTGCACACATAGAATCTCTTCCATTGGAGTGGGACCAAATTGCTTTGCATGGGCAAAAGAATACTAATTATACAATTTATACAAATTATTCTTTAAACTTGTGGATAATTTAGTACAAAACATTGGATCATCTCTATACATATCTTCAAATGACCACTCAACATATCTTAATTTATGCCAAAATACACAAGTTCATTTACATTTAAAATGTTTCTCCAATATTTGTCATATTTCTTCTTCATTTCCCATCCCATAGAGCTCAAAACAGAATTTGGGTTCATAGCATATTGCATAAGTTCACAATGGATAAAGGTAAGTTGGTGAAATGCAGAATGTAATGATACATGTAAAGATGATGAAAAGACTTGAGTAGCTTCATAAAATTTTTTCAAAAATTTAACAAAAACTTCAGTATTCTCCCAATCAACACTTGTAGGTGCAATAACAGCTCCAAAATAATTTAAATAGTTTGAATCCTCAAACTCGAGCTTCTCAAAAGCAGCTTGAAATTTTTCAGCAATATCCAACATCATATAGGTTGAGTTCAATCTTGTTGGAACATCAAGAAAAATTGATTTTTTGCACAAAATCCTAGTAACCTCTATGCATTCTTTAAACTTAGATAGTTTTTGAGGTGAAGACCTCATAAATCTAACAGCATTGCGTAGTTTTTGAGGTGAAGAACTCATAAATCTAATAGCATTGCGAATTTTTGAAATAGAAGAATGCATATCTTTTAACACATCATTCACTATTAAATTTAAAATGTGTGCACAACATCTCATGTGAAAAAATTCTCCTTCTAGCACCAAACCATTCGTGTTCTTTATTCTCCTTTTTAGGTAAATAATAGCCATATCATTACTACTTGCATTATCAACATTAATAGTTGACACATTCCTATATCCTCATTCTCTTAAAATCTTCTCCACATGTTTTTCTATGATTTCTCCTTTATGATTAGGAATTGTTGAGAAGTTAATGATTTTTTTTTTATGGTAATTCCATTCTTTGTCTATAAAGTGTGCAGTTAGGGTCAAATAATTTAGATTTTGAATTGATGTCCAACAATCAATGGTTAATGCAACCCTAGAACAATCTAATTTAAAAAAACTCATCAACCTCATTTTTTCTTTTGCATATAATTGAAAGTAGTCTTTAACCACAATATGCCTTGAAGGCATTGTAAATTGTGGTTGTAGCTATCTACATAAAAACTTGAATCCCTCACCCTCAACTATCCTAAAATGTTGTTCATCTATGGTTACAAATATTTCTACCGCCTTTTTACAAGCTTCAACATCAAATCTTTGACTAATAACAACTACATTGATCTCTCCACTTCTAGAAGTAAGGATTGTTCGAGTAGGGTCACTGGTTACAACATATGTATATTTGGAGCAAATTTTAAGGTGAGCAAGTAAATTAGATGTGCACGTACCTTAGTATCATAGTGATGCACTTTTTTGTAATATTTACAAGCAGTCATAGGTTCTTTTGATTCATTTTTGGATAATTTAGTAAAATGATTCCATGCCATTGATGTTTTCCAACAACTACTAGCATTGGATTTTCTCTTCTTCAAATTCTATGAAGGGTTACCCTCTCCAACTTTAGTTATAACTGCAGGCATCACACAAGTATTTGTTTCCCTACAACTTGCTTTTACTAGAGTAGAATTTGTAGGATTGAGAACCCCTTTCATTTTTATTTAAGGTTGTCTCTCGTTTATCTAAAGTAGGAGACAAACTACCTACCATATTAGTTATTTAAATATTTTTAAAAAATTATTCCTAACATTTTACAACTTCTAAGTCTTACAGGATTTTTTAAATTATTCAAATTAATTTACAACTTATCTTCAATTCATAATCCTAACATGAAAAGCTAAATGTATCAACAACAAGAAAGGAGTACTAAGAAAGAGACATAAAAAATATTTCTTAGTTTCTCAGTCAGCCATCATTGAATAAAGAAAGAAAAAAAAATAGAAAAAAATTTCTCTTCCAACTTAAGAAATAAAAACAATATCTTAGTTTGTCCAACATCATCAAGTAAACAAATTAAAACAACATCTCAATCTATCATTATTTAATAACAAAAATATGTCAATTATATTTCAATTCAACATTATTAAATAAAAAAATAAAAAAGAAAGCAAATATCTCAGTTCAACGTCATTGCATTTTAAAAAATAGAAAAAGATATTAAAAAAGGAGTATTTGAAATACGATATTCAAATATGTCTCAGTGAATCATATTAATAAAACATAAAAAAAATCTAGAACAACATCATTGAATTTAAAAATAAAGAATAGTAGAAGAGTGACATTTGAAATAGAAATTAAAACACTTCTCGGCTATAAGCATTATTAAACCACATTAATAAAACATAAAAAGTTTCAGACCAACATCATTGAGTTTTAAAAAATAAAGAATATTATAAGAATAATATCTAAAATAAAAATGAAAATATTTTTTAGTTATCAAACATCATTCAATCACATTAATAAAACATAAAAAGTTTCAAATAAGCATAATTGAGTTTTTAAAACAGAGAACATTATAAAAATAGCACCTGAAATAAGAATTAAAGCTTTTCTCATTTATCAAATATCATTAAACTAAATTAATATAACACAAAATTTCAAACCAGCATCATTGAGTTTTCAAAAACAGAAAACATTATAAGAATAACATCTAAAATAGGAATTAAAATGTTTCTCAGTCATCAAACATCATTGAACCACGTTAATAGAACATAAAAAATCTTAGACCAACATCATTGAATTTAATAAAGTAGAGCACATTATAAGATTAGTATCTGAAATAAAAAAAAATAATCATAAACACATTTGGATTTAATTAGACATCATTGAATTAAAAAAATTAAGCATAACTTTGTCAAATTCTAAATTAAACATAAATATCAAATTTAAAAAAATATATAAAGATATAAAAAAATCACTTAACATGCAACTTTCAGAAAGCTTGATTTGCAAAAATATTAACTAAAATTTATAAAAGAGAATACAAAATAAAGTGAATCAAAATAAGTATTTTTTATATTAACTTTATAATTTTTAATATTATTAACTATTTTTATCATTTCATAATTTTTTAATATATTCTTTGATTAATTTTAAAAAAATTGAATTCATAAAAAATGTTTAGTTTAGAAATCAAACAAAAATTTCAAACAAACAAATACCAACTAATATTATATGGACAGATTAAAAAAAATGATTAAAAATTATATTTGACTAACATAAAATAAATAAATATTTAAAAACAATGTTTGTCACTTTTATCTTGGTATAGTCTATCATATGTGGACTTTAGCGGCTCTGTCTTGTGTTTCTTTCTCTGACGTTTGCGCTGAACCAATCACTAAGTCACAAACTTTAGTTCAGTCTACTTCAAATCTCTCCATATGACATAATCAGTGACCCAATCAATAACTGCGAAGCCCTATAAATATAGCGTGCCCGTCGCAAACCCCAATCTTCAATACCAGAGGATAGCAATGGCGAGTCTGCAGATTCCTCAAGTCAAAATTGGAACGCAGGGCCTGCAGGTATCTATTCCATTCCATTCCTATCATCACTTCATTTCATTTCTCCCTTTTTTTTTTTTAAATTTCAATTTCTCTTACTTTTTACAGGTTTCGAAGTTAGGGTTAGGGTGTATGAGCCTTAGCGGAGCCTATAACGATCCTCTTCCTGAAGACCAAGGCATATCTGTTATTAAGTATGCGTTCAGTCAAGGAATCACTTTTTTTGACACAGCTGATGTTTATGGCGCCAACAACGCTAACGAACTTTTGCTCGGAAAAGTAACCATTATTTTCTCCCTTCCCTTAATATTTACACTGCCTTTCAAAACTTTCTGTTATAAGGATCCTTCTTGTTTTTTCTTCTCATATTTACTCTGTTTTTATTTGTTGATTCTATTGACCAGGCTTTAAAGCACTTACCTAGAGACAAGGTGCAGGTAGCAACCAAATTTGGCATTGCAAAGTTGGATTTTCCTGTGGTACACGTCAAGGGCACACCAGAGTACGTGCGGTCGTGTTGTGAAGCCAGCTTGAAACGTCTTGATGTTGAATACATTGATCTCTATTATCAGCATAGGGTGGACCAAACCGTACCTATAGAGGAAACAGTTACGGATTATTTCTTCACTTCGAAATTATTATATACTTTTACATTTTAGCAGTAAATGTTCTATCATTCGCTCGACATGTTGTTAATAATTTAGTTCAATTATAGGTGGGTGAACTTAAAAAACTTGTGGAAGAGGGAAAAGTGAAGTATATAGGACTATCTGAAGCGAGTCCAGATACTATAAGGAGAGCACATGCGGTTCATCCCATCGCAGCTGTGCAAATAGAGTGGTCTCTATGGACTCGTGACGTTGAGGAGGAGATAGTTCCTCTGTGCAGGTTAGTTCAAGTTCTTAGGAATGTAAAGCTCTCATAACCGTTTCTTCACTAAAAGGAAAAAATAATTTAAACATCTCTTTAATTATGAACTACTTGGACCACAGATAATTTATTATAAGCTACTTGAAAAGAGGGTAATACGATAAGATAAAATTAAAAAAAAAAAAAAATTAGTCTGCTAGCTGCATGCTTACGTTATGATGGAGTCGCTACTTTGTTTGATACAGGGAGCTTGGCATTGGAATTGTACCATATAGCCCCCTTGGTCGAGGTTTCTTTGGTGGCAAAGGAGTTCTGGAAAGTATGCCTGCAAATAGTGCCCTGGTACAATATCTTACCATTTGTGTGTTTCTGCTGAATACCGTAAAATTTTTGGATGTGAAAAATTGGCCAGATAATTGCGTCAACCCTTCATGTTGAAACTGAATTTAATGTTGAGCAAATTTAATTCTTTATTCTATAAGTACAATATTTATGCATTCGTTAAATTGCAATTGCTTGTTTTTCGAACAAAAGTAGTGATGAATCATGAAAGGTTCCATTCATGTCATTTTTCCATACAAAAAGCTAGTCAAAATAGTACAAACTGAGACTTGATATTTTTTAAAAATTGCATAAGAAATTATTTGTTGTCTGATAGATGATTTTTTTCGCTTATCAGACTGCGCATCATCCCCGCTTCCAAGCAGAGAACTTAGACAAGAACAAGAAAATATTTGACCGTTTAGAAAGCCTTGCTAAGAAACACCAGTGCACTCCTCCCCAATTGGCATTAGCATGGGTACTCCAACAAGGCAACGATGTTGTGCCTATTCCTGGTGCGTGACAGAATAACTTTTCCTTTTTAAAATATAGAAAGTGATAAAATATAACCTATTGTCTATTCCAATAACTATCCTTAGTGTGTTTGGATTAAGATTCTCTTTATTTATTCAATCTGAACAACCTATGATGCATTCAATATTTCTGTAACTGCACTTATGCGTTAGTCAAACAAGAGAAGAAATATACACTTTTCTTCTTGTGTATGTGGGTAATATTATTGTGCATTTAGTAAGTTTTTCTTTGTGGTCTATTAATGTGTGTTTATAGACATTATAAATTTTGTTTAACATTGCTTTTCCTGGTTGAAAGGTGTTATATTGCATTGGTGCTAGGCAAAAGTTGACCTTTCACTAGAATTAGCTTGTATGCTAGCCAAATATGGTAATACAAGAATGATCTTTTGTACTGAGGTTACTGGCTGAAAGGTTTCTCAGTTAAGTTCTTTGAATGAAATCATTGTCAGTCCAGACACATCTCAGCTTTACTATTGCCTTCTCAAGTGTTCATAATATTCATAGATATCAATCAGAGGAAGTTTCGATGAAAAGAGTGGGAAAGAATTTTTTTTAATGTTTTATATGCAATTTTCAGCAAGGGTTTTTATCTTTTACCTTGTCAACTGTCGTTCGTGAGCATTAAGGAGTATAACATTGTCACTTAGAGGAATGGGAGCGACAAAATCAAATTTTAAACCACATGCTCGTAGAGACTCTAATTCAATGTCATAAACCAACTAGATTGTTATTCCTAAAGGCAATTAGCTGCGCATAAAAGGGTTATATTTTACAACTAAATCGTCACAATTCGTGAGTGTATGAAGTTCATTACTGACGCAATTTTGTCATTGCCTTTACAGGAACAACTAAGATTAAGAACCTGGATCAGAACATCGGTGCATTATCACTGAAACTAACAGAGAGCGACTTGAGAGAAATTTCTGAGGCAGTTCCCATTGATGATGTAGCAGGTACTCGACACTTCGGGGGAAATGATACACTTGCTTGGAAATTTGCCAACACACCTCCGAGGGTCTCAACTTGATGCCCTCGAAATCCAACTGTTGGATAATGCACAAATTTGTGAATTGTCATTTGTCAGATGCAAAACTAGTACGGTTTAAGCTACCAATGCATTATCTAGACGGAGGTGCGGTCGTACGGATATTTATGGACTGTCGATGGTTGGCTAATAGATATTTGGTTGGTTAAAGGTTTATAGTTTAGTGGACCCAAAAAAATGTTTGTAGTGTAAAATATTGTACTAGTTTATTATAAATGGTCAATATTAAAGAATAAAGTCATGTGAGCCTTTTAAGGTTACATGATTTCTTTAATTAATCATACCGTTTAAAAAAATTTAATCATGATTATGCATATGATTCAGATTTAGTTCTTTCATTCATGAAAATGTATTTCTCACTTTTACTATCACTCTCAACATTTTAAATAAAATATTTTTTTTTCTAAAATTTTGACTTGAGTGATCTTATAAATAGGCTTGATTTAAGTTGAGCCTAATGTAAATTAGGTTATAAACTTTTGAAAAAAAATACTCTTATTTCTACCTCTAGCATTGTTTTAAATATTTAAAAATGATTTCACTGAAAAAATATTCAGAATGATGGTTGAAAATCAATCCTATAATTTAACAATGACGATCATAGATTATTTGAATTTAAAAATTAACATCTTATCAGCATCGAATGCCTCATATAAACTACTATTTCAATCACCGCTCGTTGTAGAAAGGCAACCAAGCTACACAAAGTAAGCCAACCGAACGGTTGAAGCTTTCCAACGGAAATTCACAGTCGGTTTTGGGCCATCTTTCTTCGATCCAATTAAATTCAAACCTATTTTTATATCGTTCATTTTTATTTAATTAATGTTTCGAGTGAAAAAAATTTTAGTTGACGGTTTATAGATATATACGGTAATTGACTTTTTTTAGTTAACAATTTTTTAGACCTAACAAAAAAAATGTATTTTCAAATTTTATTTATATTTATAAAATTGAAATAATGAGCATAAATGACAATTAAAATTGTGCATTTATAATAAGAAAAATAAAATAGGCCTTAACTTAATCATTTTGAACTATTAATATATTACACATAATTCAATTTTGTTAATACATGATCATATCATAAATATACAAAAATTGACATGTAGTAAAACTTAACATAATGACATAATAGTCTTTTGAATGAATTGTGTTGGAACTAAAGAGTCATTATTTTAAGAACATTCATTCACCTGATAAAATTTAAAAACAAAATAAGATTATAAGTTTAATGATTTAAACATTTAAATTTATAATAAATTTGGAGATTAAAATAATCAAATTAAGTTACTTTTCAACCAAAATAATAGCTAATTAGGCTACTTCATGCAATGCGGCAACATTCCTACTTGAAAATTAAAATGTCTCTAATAAGTAATAAAAGGCAATTAACTATAGTCATGACTTTATTGTCTAATAAGGCAATAAAAATACAAATTCAATGCAAATTGGAGTTGAAATTTACCTTCAATCAATTAAGCAATTTTTCTGTATACATGCAAATGAAGTGCATATTTAAATATAACAAGCCTTTTCTCTACATATATACAAATTATAATTGATCATATTATCCATTTTAAGTTTTTGTATAAAAAAATAATCTAAACTTATAATCAAGTGAAAATAACTTATAATAATAAAATTCAATGATGGGTGGTTAGGTATTGATAAATCTGCAATTTGCAAAGAAAATATAAAATAAGTATTAGTAAATATATGAAAATTATTCAACAAAAAAAAAATAGGTATTAAAAATTTGAAATAACTAACAACAAAAAGTTGTTTTAAGACTATTAGTTCAATTGAGTAAATTGTGAGTGATTAAGTTGATGATAAATCACTTCCAAAAGCAAAAAGTAGTAATATTGTAACAAAGTTGAAAAGTAAATTAGTAATTTAGTAAGATATAATGAAACACTAATGAGCATTAATCTAAATTCAAACCAACTCTTAATATTGTGAATGAGATGAGGAACTAGCTGCAATTAAAAGTTCACCTCTAAGTCTTGTTGTTCTCACTGTAGAATGTGTTGCTGACCCACTTCAAATTCTAAATAAAAAAAATCAAAAGCTAAATTTTTATTTGAAATTTTTTTTTTAAAAAATATAAAAAATAACATATACTTGTTACAAATCTTTCAAAAATCTCAAAATCCTCACTGAAGTTAACTTCATTTAATTGAGAGAGAGAAGATCTCAACCAATTTTGGGCAAATATCAACGCCCTTGTCATTTGTGAGCTTAGGGAGCTTTGAAATGTATGTAAAACTCCACCCCTTATCAAAAATGTACTTTCTAAAGTCACAGTTGAAACATGAATGGCTAAAATATCCCTTACCATAGTTGAAAGTATAGGAAATCATGAGGAATTTTATTTTCACCACATAAAGATTTGAAATTATCATTTCCATCTACACACTCTTCAGCTGATTACTTGTCCAACTCATTTTTGTTATCAATGATTTTTTTTTCCTTAAATGTTGTTTAAAGGCATCTCTCCTTACTAAATATAGTGGAAGTTCACTAGGACCAGATTTTTGCACGCACAATATCTCTTCCATTGGAGTGGAACCAGATTGCTTTTCATGGGCAAAAAAATACTATTTATACATTCTAGACAAATTATTCTTTAAACTTGTGGATAATTCAGTATAAAACATTGGATCATCTTTTTATATATATCTTCAAATGACTACTCAACATATCTTAATTTATATTGAGAATAAAAAATTATGCCAAAATACACAAGTTCATTTATATTTAAAATATTTCTCCAATATTTGTCATATTTCTTCTTCATTTTCCATCCCATAAAACTCAAAACAAAATTTGGGTTCATAACAGACTGCATAAGTTCACAATGGACAAAGGCAAGTTGGTGAAATGCAGAATGTAATGTTACATGTGAAGATGATGAAGAAACTTGAGTAGCTTCATAAAAAATTTAACAAAAACTCTGGCATTCTTGAATCAACACTTATAGGTGCACCAACAACTCCAAAATAATCCAAATAGTTTGAATCCTCAAACTCAAACTTCTCAAAAGTAGCTTGAAATTTTTTAGCAACATCTAACATCATATAGGTTGAGTTCCATCTTGTTGGAACATCAAGAAAAATTAATTTTTTTGCAAGGAATCCTAGCAAACTCTATGCATTCTTTAAACATAGATAGTCTTTGAGGTGAAGACCTCACAAATCTAATAGCATTGCGAATTCTTGAAATAAAAGAATGCATATCCTTTAACCCGTCATTTACCATTAAATTTAAAATATGTGCACAACATTTCATGTGAAAAAAATTCCCCTTCTAGCACCAAACCATTCATGTTCTTTATTCTCTTTTTTAGGTAAGTAATAGTCACATCATTACTACTTGCATTATCAACAGTGATAGTTGACACATTTCTAAATCACCATTCTCTTAAAATCTCCTCCGTATGTCTTCCTATGATTTCTCCTTTATAATTAGGAATTGTTGAGAAAATAATGATTTTCTTATGATAATTCCATTCTTTGTCTATAAAGTATGCAGTTAGGGTTAAATAATTTAATTTTGAATTGATGTTCTCATTTTTTCTTCTGCATATAATCGAAAGTAGTCTTTAGCCACAATATGCCTTGAAGGCACTGTAAATTGTGGTTGTAGCTGTCTACATAAAAACTTGATTTTCTCACCCTCAATTACTCTAAAAGTTTGTTCATCTATGGTCACAAATATTGCTACTGCCTTCTTATAAATTTCATTATCAAACCTTTAAATAACAACAACTACATTGATCTCTCCACTTCTAGAAGCAAAGATTGTTTGAGTAGAGTCACTAGTTAAAGCATATATATATATATATATATATATATATATATATATATATATATATGTTTGAAGCAAGTTTTAAGGTGAGCAAGTAAATTGGATGTGTCATGTACCCACAATGAAACACTTTTTTGCAATATTTACAAGCAGTCATAGGTTCTTTTGATTAATTTTTAAATAATTTAGTAAAATGATTTCATGCCATTGATGTTTTCCAACAACTACTAGCATTGAGTTTTCTTTTCTTTGAATTATGTGAAGGGTTACTCTTTTTAACTTTAGTTATAACTGCAAGCACCACACAAGTATTTGTTTCCCTACCACTTGCTTCTATTGGAGTAGAATTTGTAGGATTGAGAACCCCTTCATTTTCATTTAAGGTTATCTCTTGTTCATCTAAAGTAGGAGGCAAATCGAGGTTAGATTGCTCCATTGTTGCTTCAATTCTACCTACCATTTTAAGTGTTTAAATATTTTTAAAAAATTATTCCTAACATTTTACAACTTCTAAGTCTTACAGAATTTTCTAACTTATTCAAAGTAATTTACAACTTGTCTTCAATTTATAATCCTAACATAAAAACCTAATGTGCCAACAACAAGAAAAGAATACTAAGGAAGAGACATAGAAAATATTTCTTAGATTCTCAATCAGCCATCATTGAATAAAAATAGAGAGAAAAAAAAAACAAAAAAATTTCTCTTCCAACTTAAGAAATAAAAACAATATCTTAGTCTATCCAACATCATCGAGTAAAAAAAAATAACATCTCAATCTATCATTATTCAATTACAATAACATATCAATTATATTTCAATTCAACATCATTGAATAAAAAAAAGAAAAAGAAAGCAAGTATCTCGGTTCATCATCATTGAGTTCTAAAAAATAGAGAAAGACATTAAAAAAGGAGTATTTGAAATATGATATTCAAATATGTCTCAGCCATCAAGCATCATTAAACCATATTAATAGAATATAAAAAATTTTAGAACAACATCACTGAGTTTAAAAATAGAAAACATTAGAAGAATAGCATTTGAAGTAGAAATTAAAACATTTCTCAACTATCAAGCATTATTTAACCATATTAATAAAACAAAAAAAAAGTTTCATACCAGCATCATTGTGTTTTAAAAAATAGAAAATATTATAAGAATAACATTTAAAATAAGAATTAAAATATTTCTTAGTCATCAAACATTATTCAATCACACTAATAAAATATAAAAAGTCTCAAATAAGTATAATTGAGTTTTTAAAGCAGAGAACATTATAAAAATAGCACCTGAAATAAAAATTAAAACATTTCTTAGTCATTAAACATCATTGAATTAAACTAATAAAATACAAAATTTCAAATAAGCATCATTGGGTTTTACAAAATAGAAAACATTATAAGAATAACATCTAAAATAGAAATTAAAACATTTCTCAACCATCAAGCATAATTGAACCACATTAATAGAACATAAAAAATATCAGAACAAAATCATTGAATTTAAAAAAGTAAAGCCCATTATAAGAGTACTATCTGAAATAGAAATTATAATCGTTAACACATTTAGCTTTAATTAGGTATCATTGAATTAAAAAAAAAAAGCACAACTTTGTCAAATTCTGAGTTTATTATAATATAATAAAATGAATAAAATAGAACAAGTTGTAAGTTAAGTCATGGTTCACACAAAATAAAAAATCTGAGTCTCAAGAAGTCATAATACAAAAAAAAAAAAAAAAACTCAAAATATTTTAAATATCTAAAAGCTCAATGATGATGCAACCCAAGTCCCAAATCCAGCTACTACCTCTTCTTTCTTGTTGTCTTTGTTATAATTTTTTACTTTCACCTTCAACTTCAATCTCCTCTAGCATAATCCAGAGTGGCTTAGAATATGAGATTTATTTAATTGCTTTAATCAAAGGAAAAAGAAAAACCATATTACAATAATATATCATTAAATGATAAATTTATTAATATACTAAAACCTAAAACACAATTGAGACTCTCAAAGCATAAAACAAGAGTAAATCATAAACTACAAATTACAAAGACCATAAAAGAATAACTAAGTGAAAAAAAACCCTTTACCTTTTTCTGTTCACTCCATCTTTAACCTTTATCTCCATCGTTAATAGCTCAACACAACTAAAGGATGCAAAAAAAAAAAAAAAAAATCAAATAAAAGAAGAGTAAGCCCTAAACTAAAAATTAGAAAGATCAATAAAAATAATTTGAAAATAAAAACTTAAAAGAGAAGTATAACTTACTAGTTGTTTAATTCAGCAACGCAATCACTAAACCTCTAAATAAAAAATCAACAAAACTCTCAATAAAGAGGTGAACAGAAAAGTAACAAAAAATTAATAGTATATTTAGAATTTTTTATGTGTTAAGATTAATAGATGAGAAAAAAATAGATATGTCAGTACAATAGATTAAGAACAAATAAAACTAAAAAAAATAAAGAAAAAGATCAAGGTAGCTGAAATAAAAGAAGGATGATAGGTGTAGTAAAATAAGTAAAAGAAATAATAAGCATTGTTGATAGAGAAAAATAAAAGAATAGTGACAATACTTTGGACAGACAAAATAACTAAAGATAAAAATTAAGGTTAGCTTTTTAAATGTTTAATTTTTATTTTATTATTTTTATATTAATTGATCAGATTTGGATACCGTTAATTTTTAATATTTGCACCCAAATCTGACCATCTAAAATTAAATAAATCTGTTTATTTTTATCAAAAAATTCTGACCGATTTCTTATCCGACCAATTTATCTAATAAATTTTTAAGTTTATCGGTATTGGTGAAAGTCGTTATTTTAGCTCAGTCCTACTTCACATCACCTTTTTTCTTTTTTTGCTGAAAAGAAAAGAAGCCGAAAACTACAAGGACAAAAGGAGTCTACAGCAATACTTCCAAGAGAAAATTCATATCATTTGTATTTTAAAAAATACTTATATAAGAACTATTTTTATAAATATTTTAGAAAAAATAAAAATATATCTAAAATCAAATAGTTCACTGAGTTTTATTCTTTATATAGAAAAAATAAAAAAGAGGACAGTTTTTTTTTAGTGTGAAGATATTTCTCCTTTTTTATTTTTTTTACAAGGATAAATATTCTTATTTGTGTATATTTGAACAGCAAGAAATTATATTAGATATATAGTAAAATAAAATATTTGTTAAAGTACATAAATCAAAATATAAATAAATTAATGCTATAACTATATTTATTTTTTAAATATATTCTTATCAAAATATTTTATTTATTATTAAATTCATCTTTTAAAGATTTTTTTTTATCTTCAATAAGTTTTTCTTATGTTAAATTTTTGTATGTAAAAACATTATACTGAAACAATTAACCCTAATATAATATTAATATTCAAAATTTCAAGTAAAAAATTTCTTCCTACAATACATAAAATTCTAGATTCATGTTTGCATCACTATTTAAACTTATAAAATTTTTTGTAATGGCATCTTATGTTGCCAATTTTTTTTAAAATAGTAGTATTATTATAAAACTTTTAAAAGTAAAAAAAATAATTTTATTAAAAAATAATATTTAATAATATTATTATGTGTAATATCATGCATATTAAAAAATGGTATTATTCTTTATAATGTGACAAACCTTGGTAAAGAAGCATAACTACTGGTCGGTTGGAAAGCTGAAGCAGACAAATGCTAATATGGTATGGTGAAATTTTATGTTTATATATTTATATATTGTGAAATTTTATAAATATTGATAAATATTTAGTAAATTTTAAATAATAAAATAAATTTTATTATTTAAATTATATTTATATTTTTATATTATGTGAAAATAAATATTTATATTATGTTAATTTGTGTTGAATAATATTTATATATTTGTATTATGTGAAATAAAAAAGAATATTATGTTGATATATTTTATTGAATATGTAAAATTGTGTTATGAATTTTTAATATTAATATGATAATATTATTTTGAATAAGTATTTGATTTCTAAAAAAATAAAATTTGTATATCAAATGAATAAAAATAATAAAGAATATAAGGGTATATATTTTTTGAGTATTAATATGATAAAAAAAATTTAAATCAATATTTTATTAAATAAAATAACATTTATATATAAGATGAATAAAAATAATAAAAAATATTTTGTTTATATATTTTTTGAATATATAATTTTGTGTTATGAATTTTGAATATTAATATGATAATAATATTTTGAATAAGTATTTGATTCTAAAAACATAAAATTTGTATATAAGATCAATAAAAATAATGAAGAATATTTTGTTTATATGTTTATTAGAATATATACTTAATTAATTTTCAAAACTATGATTATAATATTTAGATATAAAATTTGTTATTAATATTAATAAAATGAATAAAAAATATGATATATATATTTATATATATTTAAAAGAAATTATAATTTATTAAATATTTAATAGAAAACAACACTTAATATAATATTGATAATAACATTTATTAGTAATTTTCATTATTACTATTTTTGTAGTGACATCAGTTACATGCTGAGTTTCACAACGAGCGCGACGTCACTTTTGCATATTAATATTAAAAATTCTCACGTCACATTTAAAATAAAATACTTATTTAAAATAATATTATTATATTAATATTCAAAATTCATAATACATATTTACATACTCAAAAAAAATATACCCTTATATGCTTTATTATTTTTATTCATTTGATATATAAATTTTATTTTTTTAGAAATTAAATACTTATTTAAAATAATATTATCATATTAATATTAAAAATTCATAACACAAATTTATATATTCAATAAAATATATTAACATAATATTCTTTATTATTTCACATAATATAAATATTATTTCACACAAATTAATATAATATAAATATTTATTTTTATAATATAAAAATATAAATATAATTCAAATATTAAAACTTGTTTTATTATTTAAAATTATCTAAATATTTATTAAATTTTACAATATATAAATATAAACATTAAAAAATATATAAAAATTATTTTATTATATAAAAACAAAAAATTAAATTAAAAAAAAATCTGACTCGAATTCTGCCAGAGAAAATTCAGCTATTTGATTTATTTTTTTTATATTTTTCTGTAAAAAATTCATTTTTTGGCAGGTATTTATAAAATGGACTTTTGAGCTCTGTCTTCTGTTTCTTTCTCTGACGTTTGCACTGAGCTAATCACTGCACAAACTGTAGTTCAGTCTACTTCAAATCTCTTGATATGACATAATCAGTGACCCTATCAGCAACTGCGAAAGCCTATAAATATAGCGATCACGTCGCTAACACCAATCTCCAATATCAGAAGATAGCAATGGCGAGTCTGCAGATTCCTCAAGTCAAAATTGGAACGCAGGGCCTTCAGGTATTCTACTCCATTCCATTCCTATCATCACTTCATTTCATTTCTCCTTTTTTTTTTTTTAATTTCAATTTCTCTTACTTTTTACAGGTTTCGAAGTTAGGGTTAGGGTGTATGAGCCTTAGCGGAGCCTATAACGATCCTCTTCCTGAAGACCAAGGCATATCTGTTATTAAGTATGCGTTCAGTCAAGGAATCACTTTTTTTGACACCGCTGATGTTTATGGCACCAACAACGCTAACGAACTTTTGCTCGGAAAAGTAACCATTATTTTCTCCCTTCCCTTAATATTTACACTGCCTTTCAAAACTTCTGTTATAAAGTTCCTTCTTGTTTTTTTCTTCTCATTTACTCTGTTTTTCATTCGTTGATTCTATTGACCAGGCTTTAAAGCACTTACCTAGAGACAAGGTGCAGGTAGCAACCAAATTTGGCATTGCAAAGTTGAATATTCCTATGGTAGTCAAGGGCACACCAGAGTACGTGCGGTCGTGTTGTGAAGCCAGCTTGAAACGTCTTGATGTTGAATACATTGATCTCTATTATCAGCATAGGGTGGACCAAACCGTACCTATAGAGGAAACAGTTACGGATTATTTCTTCACTTCGAACTTATTATATACTTTTACTTTTTAGCAGTAAATGTTCTCTCATTCGCTAGACATGTTAATAATTTAGTTCAATTATAGGTGGGTGAACTTAAAAATCTTGTGGAAGAGGGAAAAGTGAAGTATATAGGACTATCTGAAGCGAGTCCAGATACTATAAGGAGAGCACATGCGGTTCATCCCATTACAGCTGTGCAAATAGAGTGGTCTCTATGGACTCGTGACGTTGAGGAGGAGATAGTTCCTCTGTGCAGGTTAGTTCAAGTTCATAGGAATGTAAAGCTCTCATAACCGTTTCTTCACTAAAAGGAAAAAATAATTTAAACTCTCTTTAATTATGAACTACTTGGACCACAGATAATTTAATATAAGCTACTTGAAAAGAGGGTAATACGATAAGATAAAAAAAAAAAAAAAAATGGTCTGCTAGCTGCATGCTTACGTTATGATGGAGTCACTACTTTGTTTGATACTGGGAGCTTGGCATTGGAATTGTACCATATAGCCCCCTTGGTCGAGGTTTCTTTGGTGGCAAAGGAGTTCTGGAAAGTATGCCTGCAAATAGTGCCCTGGTACAATATCTTACCACTTGTGTGTCTCTGCTGAATACCGTAGAATTTTTGGATGTGAAAAATTAGCCAGATAATTGCGTCAATCCTTCATCTTGAACCTGAATTTAATGTTGAGCAAATTTAATTCTTCATTCTATAAGTACAATATTTATGCATTCGTTAATTTGCAATTACTTGTTTTTCGAACAAAAGCCATGATGAATCATGAAAGGTTCCATTCATGTCATTTTTCCATACAAAAAGCTAGTCAAAATAGTACAAACTGAGACTTGATAATTTTAAAAAATTGCATAAGAAATTATTTGTTGTCTGATAGATGGTTTTTTTCGCTTATCAGGCTGCGCATCATCCCCGCTTCCAAGCAGAGAACTTAGACAAGAACAAGAAAATATTTGACCGGATAGAAAGCCTTGCTAAGAAACACCAGTGCGCTCCTCCCCAATTGGCATTAGCATGGGTACTCCAACAAGGCAACGATGTTGTGCCTATTCCTGGTGCGTGACAGAATAACTTTTCCTTTTTAAAATATAGAAAGTGATAAAATATAACCTATTGACTATTCCAATAACTATCCTTAGTGTGTTTCGCTTATGATTCTCTTTATTTATTCAATCTGAACAACCTATGATGCATTGCATATTTCTGTAACTGCACTTGTGCATTAGTAAAACAAGAGAAGAAATATGCACTTTTCTTCTTGTGTATGTGGGTAATATTGTTGTGCATTTAGTAAGTTTTTCTTTGTGGTCTATTAATGTGTGTTTATAGACATTATAAATTTTGTTTAACATTGCTTTTCCTGGTTGAAAGGTGTTCTATTGCATAGGTGCTAGTCAAAAGTTGACGTTTCACTAAATTAGCTTGTATGCTAGCCAAATATGGTAATACAAGAATGATCTTGTGTGCTGAGGTTACTGGCTGAAAGGTTTCTCAGTTAAGTTCTTAGAATGAAATCATTGTCAGTCCAGACACATCTCAGCTTTACTATTGCCTTCTCAAGTGTTCATAATATTCATAGATATCAATCAGAGGAAGTTTCGATGAAAAGAGTGGGAAAGAATTTTTTTTAATGTTTTATATGCAATTTTCAGCAAGGGTTTTATCTTTGACCATGTCAACTGTCGTTCGTGAGCATTAAGGAGTATAACATTGTCACTTAGAGGAATGGGAGCGACAAAATCAAATTTTAGACCACATGCTCGTAGAGACTCTAATTCAATGTCATAAACCAACTAGAAAAGGCAATTAGATGCGCATGAAAGGGTTATATTTTACAACTAAATCGTCACAATTCGTGAGTGTATTAAGTTAATTACTGACTGCAATTTTGTCATGACCTTTACAGGAACAACTAAGATTAAGAACCTGGATCAGAACATCGGTGCATTATCACTGAAAATAACAGAACGCGACTTGAGAGAAATTTCTGAGGCAGTTCCCGTTGATGATGCAGCAGGTACTCGACACCTCAAGGGGAATGATGAACTTTCTTGGAAACTTGCCAACACACCTCCGAAGGGTCTCAACTTGTAGCCCTCGAAATTTAACTGTTGGATAATGCACAAATTTGTGAATTGTCATTTGTCAGATGCAAAAACTAGTACGGTTTGAGCTACCAAGGCATTATCTAGAAGGAGGTGCAGTCGTACGGAAATATATGGACTGTCGATGGTTGGCTAATAGATATTTGGTTGGTTAAAGGTTTATAGTTTAGTGGACCCAAAAAAATGTTTGTAGTTTAAAATATTGTACAAGTTTATTATAAATGGTCAATATTAAAGAATAAAGTCATGTGAGACTTTTAAGATTACATGATTTCTTTAATTAATCATATCGTTTAAAAAAATTGAATCATGATTATGCATATGATTCAGATTTATTTCTTTCATTCATGAAAATGTATTTTTCACTTTTACTCTCACTCACAACTTTTTAAATAAAATATTTTTTTATAAAATTTTGACTTGATTGATCTTAGAAATAGGCTTGATTTAAGTTGAGTCTAATGTAAATTAGGTTATAAACTTACATTGTTTAAAATATTTAAGAATGATTTCACTAAAAAAAATTCAGAATGATGGTTGAAAACCAATGCTATACTTGCACAACGACAATGACAATCATAGATTATTTGAATTTAAAAATTCACATCTTATCAGCATGAAATGCCTCATATAACTACTATTTCAATCATCACTCGTTATAACGGATTTGTAGAAAGGCAACCGAACACTTAAAGGTCACGTGTGCTCATAATTCATCTATGCGCCTTCTATTGTGGCCTCGTGCTCTTCTTTTATTTTTTCAATGTTATAAATCTCTCGGAAATTCATGGAGGTATTAAATTGAATGAATTTTAACAGATAATAAAAACAAAAAAGTTTCGTTGGACAGCTTTAATAAAAAGCTTTATATTATATATGCATAAGCTTAAAAAAATATTAACTTAAAAATTTGTAATTAATATTACACATTGCATGTACATCACTAATGAGCATAAATACTAATTTTTAATAAATTTGAACACTTTTAATGATATTTAATATACAATTACTTGAATAAAATTTTAAATAATAACACTATTTAAAAAATTACGCTTGAATTTTAACTTAAAACTTTAATCTGAAAAATAATTCGATATACAACCTGTACTAAATTTTACTGAATCCGAATAAATTCATTATCACATAATTTCAAAATAACGTTGCACTTATATTAATAACTCTGTAAAAATAGAATAAATTTACGAGAGATATTAGATTACAGAAAATGTCCATATATAAATATATGATACAATTTACTCTGATAAAAATAATTATTGCAAATAATAGTAAGAAATATATTAATCAATCTTAAAAATAAAAAATGTTATTATATCTCATCATAATAATTAATCTAATACATCATAAGATTTAATAAAATATATTTTATTTATTGTTTTTTAATCGATATTCTCATGACTCTATTGCTTTACTAACAATTATGATATATAAAATTGTCTTGTCATGTGATCTTAGCACTACTTCACATTATATTATTCTTTGTTTTGCTTTCAATAGTTGACTAATTGTTGTTCACAGTTTGAATAAATTTATCCCATTAATTAGTCCCCAAAAAAGATCAACAGATTTATTATTGCTGTTGGATTAGTGTCATTGACAATGTTTAATTAGTTTGCAATCTATAATAATCATTAATAATCTTGAAGTGGGGCAAAAATTAAAAAGAAAAAGTAATTGGGAGAAAGGTATAAGAAAAGAGGAGAGGGTGTTTTCGTTTGACCTAAATACCCTCTCTTGCGTTTTGTTCAGTGTATGGATTTCCCTTGAAGACCCTCTTTCTAATTCCCAATCTTCCTCTCTTCTCCTTACCCTTCTTCCCCTAATTCCGATTTTCTCCACTTCCCCGCCATTTTTTCAAATTCCCGTTTCTTCTCCTTCTTCTTCTTTCTTCGATTCGCATTACCTACACTCATTTCCATTCCCACGTAGGGTTGCGTTTCCTCTTTCCCAAGTTTAAACCTTTCAGGTAATTTTAATCTGATTCTCCTTATCAAGATTTTTTTTTTAATTTGAAATTTTTGGGGATGTAGTTTGTAAATCCGACGTGTTAATTTAAGTGTAAGTTCCATTATTGCTTCAATTTCTGGTTATGAATTTACATTTCCTTCAAAGTTTGTCCTTTTCTGTTAGTTGCTACACATGTGTGAGATAATCTTCACTGGGAGGAGGCGGAGGGGGTGTTACGTTGAAGTATGTTCTTTGATAAGTTACGTATAGCTTGAGTCGGATTTACTTGGGTCTCCACTTTTAACTTAAGCTCAACGCGAGACTGGATTGCAGACTTGATTTTGGTTTTTCATTCTCTGGTATTAAAAGGTTGATGGTTTTCTTTGTGTGGCTGCCCAAGAATTTGGTTCATGCGATTTGAATTTGTTTTGGGGATGGTTTATAAATTGATAGAAGTTAGAAATGGTATGCCTGTGGTTGTTGGTAGTATACACTATGCAACCTCGGATTTGCATATTTGTAATCCCAATAGGGCAATTGTAGTTTGTAATCAACCCTTGGCGTTGTATCATGCTATTTGAGATTTGTAATGTGTGATAGTTCTGGGCTTTAAAGGTGAACAGTTATTTTGTATGTTTAAATGCATCCCATCTTTGTAGCTGCCTCTAGTTTTGTTTGCATTTCATATTTTTGTAGGAGTTGGCCATAGGGGTATATCCTCATCCCTTTGCCTAGTTTGAACTATTTATTTGCTGCAGTTTTGGGGTTCATCATAGAAGCCTGACATGATCTAATTGTACCATCAAACTCTGCATTTTGTATGATTATCTGACTTGTCTACTGTTATTTGTTGGTCCTTGCAGCTGCTGTTCTGTCCGCATATTGTTGTTGTTATATATAGTGATCTATGTCTTCAATGGCTGATCATGATTTGATTCTTGGCCAAAGTCATAATTTAGCCCTTGGCCATGACCAACAATTGGTGCTGAGCCATAATCATAGTTTGGGCCTCAGCCAGAACCATGATTTGGAATTGGGACAGGCTGATGATCATCATTTGGGTTTGGGACAAACCCATGATCATGAACTGGGCTTAGGACATGCTCATGACCATGAATTGGGTTTAGGACAGAACCACGATAATGAAGGAGATGATGTTCACACGTATGGGCATGAGAATGAGTTAGCCATTGATCAAAAACCTGAACATGATGACCATGAGATGCCCCTTCCTACACAAAATCATGAGTTGGCCATATCAGAAAACAATGATTTGACTGTTTCTGAAAATCAGGAACTTGAGGAGAGCATGGCCCTGACTGTGGTCCAAAACCCGGAAATGGGTATGGATTCTGCTGACGATATGGGTGTCCATGAATCCCACCATATGGTTACTTCCACTCCCCCTGTAATTCAGGCTCGTACATTGGCTATAAATCCTAATTATGAATTGTCAGTGGGACAAGAATTCCCTGATGTAAAGAGTTGCCGGAGGGCATTGAGGGATACAGCAATCGCCCTGCACTTTGAGATGCAGACTATAAAATCTGACAAGACCAGATTTACTGCTAAATGTGCAAGTGAAGGATGTCCCTGGCGCATTCATGCAGCAAAGCTCCCTGGGGTTCCAACTTTTACTATTAGGACAATCCACGAGAATCATTCATGTGGAGGAATTTCTCATCTTGGTCATCAACAGGCATCGGTTCAATGGGTTGCTAGCTCTGTGGAGCAAAGGTTGAGGGAGAACCCTAATTACAAGCCAAAGGAGATATTGGAAGAGATTCATAGGGTTCATGGTATCACATTATCATACAAGCAAGCATGGAGAGGTAAGGAACGTATCATGGCTGCAATGCGAGGATCTTTTGAAGAGGGATACCGCTTGCTTCCGCAATACTGTGAACAGTTGAAGCGCACAAACCCAGGTAGTATTGCATCTGTTTATGGAAATCCAACTGATAATTGCTTCCAACGCCTCTTCATATCCTTTCAAGCATCAATATATGGCTTTTTAAATGCTTGTCGGCCACTTTTGGGGCTTGATAGAATGTACTTAAAGAGCAAGTATCTTGGTACTTTACTTCTTGCTACTGGATTTGATGGTGATGGGGCTCTCTTTCCTTTGGCATTTGGTGTTGTTGATGAGGAGAATGATGACAATTGGATGTGGTTTCTGTCTGAACTTCATAACTTGCTTGAGATTAACACTGAAAACATGCCAAGGCTTACAATTTTGTCTGACAGGCAGAAGGGAATAGTAGACGGTGTGGAAGCAAATTTTCCTACTGCTTTCCATGGATTTTGTATGCGACACTTGAGTGACAGCTTTCGCAAGGAGTTCAATAACACGATGCTTGTTAATCTTCTATGGGAAGCAGCTCAAGTTCTTACTGTAATTGAATTTGAAGCAAAAGTTTTAGAGATTGAAGAGATATCACAAGATGCTGCATATTGGATTCGGAGAATTCCACCTCGTTTGTGGGCTACTGCATATTTTGAGGGGCAAAGGTTTGGTCATTTGACCGCAAACATAGTAGAATCTTTAAATACATGGATATTAGATGCATCTGGACTTCCTATAATTCAAATGATGGAATGCATTAGAAGGCAGCTAATGACTTGGTTTAATGAGCGCCGAGAGACAAGTATGCAGTGGACACCGATACTTGTACCTTCTGCAGAGAGGCACGTTGCAGAGGCTCTTGAACGTGCACGGACATATCAGGTACTTCGTGCTAATGAAGCTGAATTTGAAGTTATATCTCATGAGGGAACGAATATAGTTGATATTAGGAACCGTTGCTGTCTTTGTCGTGGCTGGCAGTTGTATGGTTTGCCTTGTGCACATGCTGTGGCTGCACTTCTCTCTTGCAGGCAGAATGTGCATAGATTCACAGAAAGTTGTTTCACTGTTGCAACTTATAGGAAGACATACTCACAGACCATACATCCAATTCCAGATAAGTCTCTTTGGAAGGAGTTGTCTGAGGGGGATGTCAATGCTTCAAAAGCTGATCAAGTTACTATCAACCCTCCTAAATCTCTCAGGCCACCTGGACGACCTCGAAAGAAACGGGTTCGTGCAGAAGACCGAGGGCGTGTAAAACGGGTCGTTCATTGTAGTCGTTGCAATCAAACAGGTCACTTTAGAACCACATGTGCAGCTCCCATCTAAGTCTCAATGTTACCTCTTTATCATTATTTATTTAGGTTTCCTAGCTTAGACAGTTAACCAAATCATGTATTTATTTTCCTTAACATTAATGTGAATTAAATTGTTGCAGCTGCTCCATATATATATATATATATATATATATATATAGTCAAATAATTGGCATTGTTTGAGAGCGCACATAATAGCATTGTTTTGGAAATTGGATTAGACCGTTGGGTCACCTGGCTAATTAGAAATTCTGTCATCTGGTTCGTTCAGCTAAAAACTTTAGTTGATTTTAAAATTGGTGAATTGGTTGAATCAGTTTAAAACTGGTGAAAACTAATTTGAACTTTTTAGTTTTTATTTCATTTCATTTTTTATTATAATTCTTAACTAATTAAAAGTTCAATGACAAGACAAGTTCTGAAGATTTATATACATGAATTTTTATCATTAATTTATCATACAAAATTTATATTACTGCCATCTTATGTCAATTTAAAATTTAATTAATGTTAGTTTTTATATTATTATTTACTATTTTACGTGACAACCCATTTTACCTTTCAATTCTACTATCTTTACTTAAGCTTTCAAAATTGCCACAAAAATAGCATTTTCATAAAACGGGATAAGCGGCCCAAGCGCAAAAGACAATCAAAACTCTCACATTCTCACCGCACCCAAATAACATTCTCAAGCACACGAATTAAGCATACAAGCTCGCCCGTATTTAACCAGCATGTAATTTATGCAAAATCAGGAAGGGGCATAAGCACACAAACTAGATAGAATCATCTAAAAAGTAAATAACACATTGAAGGCCACGAATAATCTGTTTAACCTTTTCAAATGATTATCAGCACAAACAGAACACAAGGGTTAAACAAAAATCTATTATTTATCAAATTATTACATTCAATCTGTTACTAGCATTTTACATTTAAACAATGGCAACTTTAGCTGCACTGCCCAGCTTAGAACCCATAGTTTGCACCATAAACCGAGCCATAGCCTCCACCATGCCCTGGATTAGAAGGTGGAGACGCATAGACAGATCCATGAGTAGGGTAAGAATTGTATCCTTGGTCTGCAGCAGGCCCGCCCGCTTGTGACTGCGCTGGGGCTGCAGCTTCAGCCATAAAATTCTGCACCACATATTTAAAATTGCATTGCTTGATTACCGTGCAAACTTATTATGTAGAGTAAATCAGTCATTGACTACGTACATCCAGCAAGATTAGTATTAAGCTCATAAGACCTTCAGCCTTTATTAGGAAATGAAAAGAGAGAAGACAGAAAATGCAAGAAATGAAATTAAGTCCAAGATAATTTTCTTCTGTCATACAAATGAGGGGTGAACATGAAGGGAAACCTATAAAAGTTACAATTTTACACACAATTTTTTATTGAGATAATACATGGGAAGGTTAATTGTGTAATTAGAAATTCAACAAGCTTATAGTTTCCTCTTCACTTTCTATCCATTTTCAGATGAAAGATTAATGCTGATTAAACTATAGTGCAAAGTGAATCTTTTAGGTCCCCGATGAACACGGCAAATAGCTTTTCATACTATTAAGGAGAAAAAAAAGGTTTCAACTGCAGTTAAAAATATATTAACTATACAAGCAGCATGTTAAGGATTGAAATAATTAGAAGACGAAGATCTAGATCACCTGTATCAGTTGCTGTGCTGTTTGGACTTGAGAAGCCGTTCCACTGATTTCAACTGTCATCTCCCCAGGAACACCTCGTGTTTCTTGTATGGTAACAGTAGCCCCACTAGCTCGTCTGATGTAGCTTATACTTGTTCCAGCTGTTCCAATAACAGCATCAGCATAAGAGAGAGGAATTTGCATTTGCTGTGTGATCTGCCAAAACAGCAAAACAAATGACTTTTAATGATAAAAATGTAATAAATTTCTCAGGTCCATATATGTATAATATTATACATAATATTTGCAATGTTCTCCAATTCCAACAGTCACTGGTCAGGACTGCATGCCCACATCCATAGTTCCAATTAAAGCAAGGCTAAAAATATTAATCTTACATATAACCACCCACATCTAATCTCAACAACTGAAGATGACATTCACACGGTATTTCATACACTTTATAGAACATGCTTAAGCTAAATATCCAAGTATTTGTGCATACATCATCTTCCGCTATCCTAAATCTAAATTGGAAATCAAAGAACCACTACTTATCAATTTATATGAGAAATGTTGACTTCCGGTTAGCCCGCTAAGTTTCCCCACAATTAAAGCACAAAATTGAAGAAACAACAAATTCCACAAGTCTCCTTATCAAACCACAGAAACACAAATCTACAGACAGAAGGATAGCAAATTCTAAGACTTGCAGAAAATGCAAATTTGATTTGAAAAATAAAAAGAAACTTATAATTTCATAGAACATACTGCTTCCTGTTGGTGATTACTAGAAAATAGATTTTCAATAAGAACAAGTACCTGTGTGACTACGGAAGGTGCAGATTGGGTATTTGAGGATGCATGAGGTACTGAAGCATCTCTGCCATAGGTAGATATACCGTGATGGGGCTGTTTGTCCACTGGAGGAGGAATTTCGGCAGGTGGATAATAACTATCAAGTTGTCGTGGAGGTGGCATGTATTGAGAAGTAGGTCCAAAACCAGGACCTCCACCAGCATTTGGAGGAAGACCCTGAGGTGGAACCCATGATTGGTGGGGTGGCATGTGCTCCACATGATGGGGGTTAGCCATTTGCATCTGGAGAAAGAATAATTTAGCTGCATTTCTAGGCTTATTGTGAAGACGGATTCTTTACAAGTGCAAGATGAATCAAACACTTACATTCATTTCAAAAATTGGTATTACACTGCGATCAACTAAAAACTTCCTTAGCTGGGAGGCAATTAACTCAATTGCCTTATGCACTCCGGCAGGATCCCCTACTACTTCTACCACCCTGTCATCTTGAAGAGCAAAAATAGGCAGGTCTTCTGCAAAAGAGAAAGATGTACAGATGCTTAGCAACAAGAGAATGTCTAAGGAAGTTAAAAGCATAAATCAGAACATCATAAGTAATAGTTGTTATTTGCTCCATGATCCATTCATACCACTTCCTTAAATTGTATCCTGAAATAATTTTCAGTTAAAAAGGATAGACAGAGAAGGAAGATTCCAGAATGCCAAATTTCAAAACTAATTAGATTGTAGTGATATAGAATAGAATGTAAAAAATGAGATCATGATTATTTTTATGGCAACTGAATTAATAAATGAACATTTTTCATTTTTTACAAGTCATTAAAGTGGTGCCGATAGGAGTTAGTGATACATATCTGACACTTTTCATGATATCAATAATATAAAAAAGTGATAAATTCAACAGTGACTAGTATGTTATGACACCTGCACAAATTTATGACACACAAATTTATGACACTAGTGAATGGGCTTAAAAACATAGTAGTCAATCTCGAATAACAGCACAGAGTGACCGACCGAAAAAATGCTATAGCTGGATGACCACTATTCTGAAGTCACTGAAAAATGTGCAGGTTTGCAGGAAGTTTCACCGAAGGTGAAAAAGATGACCAGAGAACATCTATTGCGTCAAAAGCCCTGCTGGAGATGGAGGACACAAGAAGCAAGAGGATTGCGGAGAATGAAAATGAAGAACAGAACGATAGAGAACTGAGACATGAGAATGAGAGGACTTGGAGCTAGCTCGAGGGAGAAGAAGATATCATTAAGTAAAGGGGAGGGGGAAATTCCAAGATTGCACTCCTTAAAAGTTGCCCAACATTCAAAAGTGGAGCGCAAAGTTGAGATTTGAGCACAGATGACATAGCGGCCGGGATTTTCCCTGTTTTTGGTTGCGATTCATGGTGTGATGGCTCTACTCTGAAATGCAACGACGTCTTCATAGCAGCACCCTGCTGCTTTGCTCCTTTGCAATAGCAGTCGCTACAGCCGCTATTGACTACTATACTTAAAACACATTCAGATAATGTTCTACTATTACAGAATTAGTACCCACAGCATAAAGCTCAACCTTACCCAGATCAAAATCATGGTAAGGAAATTTTTTAATAAAAACCTAAGTCCATGGAAATACAGAATTTTAAAATAATGAAATTAAGATAATAATGCAGCAACTGTATAAGAAAATTTCATTTGAAATATTAGAAAGAACCTGCTCCAAGAACTCTAACAATACAATTTGAGGCTTCTTGGATAGATTTTACAGTTCCTCCTTGTTTCCCAATTAAACTTCCTGCTTGTGAAGCGGCCACTAGTAGTTTTGTTGAAACCTTCCCAGCCATGCCTGAAGGAGCATGAGTAAAATCACTCTCTAAACCATCAATAATCCGCTTATGAACCCTCAGCAACCCATCAACAGCAGGAGGAAGAGAAGAATCAGGCTCCTCTTTAGCTGATACCATTACCTAATCAAAATGAACAAATAATAGTATCAGCCTATCCTTGTCCTAAACAATTTCTCCAATGTCTATATTTATAGCAACAGAATATAGAGTGGCAAACAAAAAGTTTATCTTTAACCAAAAATAACACACCAACAAAAGCACCAATTGCCAAACATATCACATGCCACCAACAATCTCAGGCTTAGCACAAAAGCAAACAAGCAAGCAACTTTGGATAATGCAAAATGTAATAATTTAGAAGGACTCAGCAAAACAGCCAATCCTGTTTTTGTGATATTTACTTCCCCAATTAATCCGTATAATATCCTCCTGTCAGGCAAATGCCAGAAGGAATCCTTTACCATTAAATCAATGTTGTAAAAGTCCTATAGCCAAGACCAACTGGACAGTTATTTTGCCTAATTAATCTACATTAACCAACCTCATAAGAAAATTAAAACAGTGATGAACTTTTGGTTTAAGTAGCAACCATAGCAGCACATTGTTCATTATAAGCAACCGGTCATAGTAATACTGCAAAATCTTGTCTTCAGGATGGATAAATGGAGTACAATTTAGAAGAAAAAAATCTTAGTGAACATCTTATATAATGAACAAATGAAACATGATAAATCTAATGTCTAATTTAAATATTGTGCAACCTGAACTCTTCACCTGACCAAGGTATTCCCCTCCCCCCTTTTCTCAGTCTAACAATATATGCAATAACTCCACACCTTGTGTATCTTCCTCCACAGCTATCCACTTGTTTCCCTACTTGAAAATTGAACAATAAACATATCATGTTACATTTCTTTTCCTAGCTCTTTACTAATATATGCAATCCAAAATTTCCTTATACCACCAGAAATGCTCCTTATTCTCTTTATTCATCAAACTAAAACTGACTTAAAACTGATTGAAAAAATAGAAGTCTCACACTGGAATATAATCATTCTAATTGGCCAATAATTTGTGACATGACACAAGATGTAAGATGCATGTCACAATGGAAGTTTCTTCTAATTCTTTAGTGATTGCATCTCAGTTTAGCAATAGTGAATTTTAGCTTGATTTTAGCAACAGTATGGCCAATATTATATCTTGAAGAATTACTCTGATAACATAAATCATTAACACATAGAGATGCTCCACGTGTTAAACGGAAAGTTGATTGACACACTTTCGTTGTTTTGAATCCTTTTTTTTTTAACATGTACAACAAACAAAAAAATTAAAAAGTTTCGATAATTGATGGTTTCAGTATTGTACTAGAGCTGGTTATAAGCTTCTTTTCATTGCTTGCAATCTGCGGCAAGACATCAATCATCTGGGTTTTGAATTTACCAGATGAAATGCAGAGCTTCGTGGTACTTTGGAACAAAAGGTCTACATGTTAATAAACTTTTCAGCACTTTGCAATGCTCAATGCTGATCCCTGCATCTGGAACTTTGGTTCTTCAATATTGGGACCTAATTGATGATTGAGTCGTTGCCTTTAAAATTGGAACACTGAACCTGCACAGATTCATTTTCTGTTAGAACTAAATTCATATTTTATGGATTCTTGCCATCATTCTTCTTTTTCGAATTTGCTTCATCTTCGTCACCTTAGTTTTTTTTCCTTTAGTGTAGCATATTAAGGTCACACTTCAGAGTTAGACCATGAACAAGCTATACTTTTTATTGTTTGTAGTTCCTTCATTTAAATTTTCTAGCTTAAACAAGAGGACACTGGGTATTGTCATGAAATATTGCTGAAGGAAAGACAGTCACAATCAGTTCTCCTTCATAACATCATTGACAGACACATAGACGCAGCTACACTGGATAATTAGCACCACTACAACTTACTCTGAAGTGATGCCTGAAAAGCTGAGACATAAACCCCAGATCTTCAAAAGGAATTAAACCTCCAAATACACAAAGAAACTTTGGAGCTCTCAATATTTTCTTGTGTAAATATTTATAAGCAGTTAGGACCAGTAAATAGGAAAATACCTCAATGAAAACACAAATATTTACCACATTATCCCTCATCTTAGAATAGGAGACACACCAAATCATATAGCTTCCCTTCATTTATGATAAACATATCTAGTAACAGTAAACCAATGGATTAAAGATATAACACAAATCTATAATCGCAAGTACAGACTACAATCACTATGAAAGTTCATAAGAAATCAGATAACATCAATATCATTCTACCACTATAATCACAGAGAAACTCGGCCAAAAGCTTTTTAAATTATAAATATACAAGCTAGATGAATTTTTTTTAAAAGACACAAAAGAGCATGCAATAGATTCCAGATGAATATTCCAATAGCAACCAGCAGAAGTATCAACAACAGCAGCAAAAAAGATACACATAACATAATTGATTAAGTTGCAGTGAGAATGATGAGAAACGAGATATAAGACACTTACAGCCCTTTCTGCAGTTCCTGGAGGACCATCGAGAATCTTAACGCGAGCTCGTGTCTCCTCCACAATTTTCTTAATGAACTCTCCTTTACGCCCAATTATACCCCCAACCTTCTGTGCAGGAACTAACATACGAAACACACTCTCCCCAGGCCACCCCGGCCATCTCTTCTCGGCCAGCACCACCTCCTCACCGTGCCCTTCCGCCACCTCTGAGTTCTCAATTGTTTGCTCCTCGCCATGTTCACCGGAGTTATTCTGATCAACTTCAGCCATCGAAGTTTCACTGCCAAAAGACAGTAATTGGTAACGTTATAGAGATAGCAGAAACGAAACGAAACGAAACATGAAATCACATGCAAATGCAATCTGGACGGAACTGCTATGATAGAATAGGAGCAAGGATTAAAAAGTAAAGGAAGTTAAAATTAACTAACTGGATCTAAACAATGATTGAACGAGTGTGTAAAAAGTAATTGCATGTGGTGGTTAAAGATTACCTTGATTGATGGAATCTAGGGCTTTGGATTCAGGAAAGAGAAGAGACGACACAATTGAAAGGTAAGAGAGGTTAGTATTATATGATGAAGCCGATAGCATAGGGTTCGTTTATGTCATCGCCTAACTAATCAACTAACATCTTCGCAAATTTCCTCTTTTTCTCACAACCGTCAACTTTCAACTAAATTATTCAATAATATAAAGGTAATGTTAAAATAAACGCGTTCAAATACACCTAATCAAAATTTTTATATAATATATTTTTTATAAAATAAAAAAATTAATACTTTAAAAATTATATA
The DNA here is from genome assembly GCF_003935025.1 of Abrus precatorius. Taxonomy (NCBI): domain Eukaryota; kingdom Viridiplantae; phylum Streptophyta; class Magnoliopsida; order Fabales; family Fabaceae; genus Abrus; species Abrus precatorius. Next base: position 6,676,245 of record NW_020874373.1, on the reverse strand, counting down.
ATAATATTAAATGATACAATTTTTAATAAAATATTATTTAATAATTTATTATTGTGTATTTTCATACATGTTAAAAAAATTAACTAATATTTTAATCTCATTTTTTATTTTAATTTATATTATTCCTATTACTTTTAAATGTTAGTTAAGTAATTTTTTTAACTATATTTAATTTTATCAATTACTAGCTTTTTTTAATTATTATCGTTATCATATCTTTTTTTTTATTATTTAATTAATGTTAAAGATGTTTTTTTATTTTATTTATAATAAATAAATATATAATTTATTAATATCAATAAAATTATTCATATATTATAAATTTATTTTTTAAAAATAAATGAATATATTAACTTATATGGATAAAAGATAAATATCTTAAAAACATAAACATCTAATAAATAAGAATTTTAAAATTTCTTGACAATTAATATATTAGAAAATTATTTTTTTAATTTTTAAACTAAAAAATATTAATAACTATTTTTTATAAATAGAACTAAGTCACACATTTTCAGAGTGATATACTTTAAATTTTATATATTAAATTCATAATTATATTTTTGAACAAAAGTATTTTTAAAAATTATATTCATTAGTATCATATTATGTGACTTTTTAATATAGATTAATTTTTATTCTTTTTAAATATTTTTAATTTATTTTTTGTATTATGTATTGATTTAATATATCTTTCTTTGTTAGATAAATTAAAGTTTAAGAATATTATCATCTCAACCAATCTTAATTTAAATTTAGTTTTATATTTTGACACATTGTATTAATAAAGATAAGAAAGTATTTTTTTAATTCAATCTTTTAATTTATAAAATTTAAAAGTAATTATATAATATATTTTAAATTTTTATTTAAAAATGAGTTTAATTTATTAATTCTAAGAACTTTGAACTAGCACTTTTGAATTTGTGGAATTAATTATGCCGTGATTCTAAGACTATATAAGATTTACTAGACTTGATTAAAATAAGATATTGAAATTGGATTAAGATTAACGATTTTATGTACTCTTATCTATTTGTTTGTTAGGTAACTTACCCAGCGAATTGCCTAACTTGCTGTGGTACGCGAGTGCTTGTGAATTATTGATCCTACGAATTAATGGCTAAGGTGGTCAATGCAAGTAAATATATAATAATTGTACATAAAAATTCCAGCTCACAATCAACGCAAGTAGGAAGAGCTGGAAAAGCAATGAATCAGTTTAAGGATCATGCAATCATCATTATGTCCAGGAATGCAATTCAAATTGTCAATATTGGAAATATGAGATCAACATCTTTGACCACTATGTGGTGCTTATCATTGTAACTTCATGACTTTTTTTTTCTTTTTTCTCATGGGTATTCAACGAAATAATTTATCTATCTACTTCCCCGATGGTCTATGAATGGAAACAGCACAAAGAATCAAGATGCTAACTACATAAGGTGCTCATTTAAAATAGCATTGAAAATAATGAAACTTCTATATTTGTCATTTCTTGTCATCAGCAGCTGGTTCTGATTCAGTGGAGGCAGGAGCCATCAGATTGTCAAACTTCTCAGATTTTCCAAGAACAATTTCAATCTACAAAATTATGAAAAAGTAATCAATTACCATAACACAGATTTTTTTTTTCTACCCTATTTTAAAAGGGCCAATTAATCTTGCTAGAAAACAAAATCCATTTGGAATCCACCTTAGCCTTCTGCACCAGACGACCTTTGTTCTCATCTTTCATGCCAACTGAAGATGTCAAAACCTCTGTTCCATCCCACAATTAGTGGATTAGGATAACAACTACCATAATGTAAATGTGGCATTAATAACAAACAAGAAAAGATCTTACTCTTCTCAGTAGCTAGTCCATTGTTTTTCAATATCTCGGCAATTGTGACCACTGTAGTTATAGCTGTGGAGAGTTTTATGCCAACTTAATGAGCATGAATGTACAAACGGAATCAAAATGATAGGATGTGGAGTAAATAGCATTGGAAATTCTTTTAGTTGATAGGATATCAGTTGGACAATATGTGCACAAATGAATTTTTTCAGTGTTCAGCATAGAATATAGGGTCTTCCACTTAATTTTGGATTCTGCATAAGACACATGCCATACCGTTGTGACTACGGAACAATTAAATGAGAGGGTGTATGTAAATGTAAATACAAAATCTTGAATGTGTAAATCATATTAAGTAAAACAGCATTTGCATAATTGTATCATATTACAGTTCCCATCGTACAGAGATACACGAGTGGGCAAAAGGATATCACACTAAATTAGTGCACAGTAGGGACATATCAGAGGCAGCCAACACAAAATGCTAAGAAAATATAGCTAGTAACGTACGAATTAATAATTGAAAAAATGAATGTGCAAAAGAATAAAGAGAAATTCCTTTTCTTAAGCCTTTTGTATTTATAATTTTTCTGCAATTCATACACAAAAACAAAAAGGATCTTCTGATCAAATTCACATGAATGAAAACACAAGTTTCGGAGAAAAAGTACCCATTCCAAGAGCAGAAAGCACAACCTCATTGTGCTGCTGTATGTACCTCTGCATTAAAAACAGAAATTATTTCAGCGTTGGATTTTATATATGTTGGCACGTTGGCTTTCTTCTTTTCCATCGAATATACTTACATGATATTTAAAAAAAAAGTTTAAAATGACAAAGCCTTTGAGATAAACGATAATCGATAAATTATAATGTAGGTATCCAAATAACAAATTCAATTACTACATATAAAATAGTGTTGTTACTTTCAAAATATAACTCCTTTAAACATATCTAATCAATATTTCCTCTACTACTGTCCTAGCATTAGTTGCAGATCTAAGCGACAAGGAAAGAAATGTGACACCATTCACATATACACAATTTCAAATAAAAAAAAAGGGAAAAGATCAATAAATTAGGAATTGAGTAATGTGAAATGACCAAAAACGTAAAGAGTGGCAAAATGATGATATACCTTGGCAAGATTGACGTAAAAGAAAAGAGGTTTCTTAGTATTGGAAACCTGAATTCTGTTTTTCTTGGGAGATTCAAGGTCAGTGTTTGGAGTTACAGCGGCAGCAACGGTGGCCATTGTTGTTATTATTGTTGTGCCTTGTCCTCTTTGTGTGTGGGTAAAGTAGCAGAATTGAGTTGAATCATCATAAATGATAGCAATGATATAGGAAATAATAGGACACGTGGCGCTGTTTGATAGGATGTGGACGTGGTAAACTCTGAAATTCGTTCATTCTTTTGTTAATGTTAAAGCAGTTGCGATTCCGTTAGGAGGAGAGAGAAACTCTTCATGGTCGTTATTTTTTTCGTTCGATTGCCGAATCTGTCCCTTGGCCCAAACTCTGCTAGCGTGGGCTTCATAATGAAGCCCAATGCAAAATAATAAAAAAAACACGCTTCATTGCTCGTGGGCCTAAGAAAGGAAAGGCTTCATTGCTTAATCTTTATGCTTTTCATTTTTTTTCGTCGGTCACATAACATTATTCTTACGTTGACTTTTCTTGAATTTTTATGTAGATGCAGAAATTAGTAGATATTGTGGTCAATTGTGTTTTTATCATTTTTATGCGACTATAAAAAACCTAAAAAGAAAGAAAAAAAAGGCAGTATTTTTCAAAAATATATTTTATTGATACAGAGAAATTATATGTTTTCCCATGGATCATATATTTAAAAAAAATGCCATTTAGAATCGAACAAAATTTCAAAAAGAAAAAGGTGGTTGTGATTGGTAATATGAATGATTGAAGTACAAATATTGCACGTGTTACAGATTGTTTTGTTTTGTTACTTTTCCTAATTCTGATTCTGGAGTTTGCATGTGTGCTCAAATTAAAAAGGAGCATTAATACAGCCGCCTCAACATACAGTGAGAACCTTCTTTTCTATCCATAAATCAAAGAATCCAATATTGAAAGAAAGGGAATGAATGAATTGTCCCCTGTAATGTTTTTTCTTTTAAATATTGACACTTGATTTACAACATATATGCAACCATGGCAAAGCAATGTCCCAACTATGTAGTTGTGATGATCTTTTTGACAACTTTATTTGTCGTATATGCGTGCAACTAGGTCGGCAACGTTGGTATGGTGGTCCAGACAAATTAATAAAATCAGTCACAGCGTCTCCATCCCAAGGAGAAGTTGCATTCTCTAAATTTAACTTTGCTTCTCTTTGAACATAAAGGCCATGAAAAGTTTGTATCCCCGCGTGGGGAAATGTAGGCCCAAATACATTTGATTCCTTAGAATGCTCTATTCCGTGGAGCCATACAAGTAAAACTACATAGCCTTTTTGAATTATTAGTCCTTTTCTTTGTGATAATCCATTAAGAAGCGTACCAGAAGAGCATTGATACCCACAACCCCAAATGAAGAATTCAACACAAAATGACAAAGCAAAAAAGAGAAAAAAAGAAAAAGGGTATGATCATTTGTGAACATGCACTATATAATATAGATGTATATAAACCACGTTTGATTGTTAATGGGAGCATGGAATTCTCTCAAACAAAATCGTGATTATTATAGGAAGAAAGATTCCGGGATCCAATACCTTTTGTTGTTTGAGAAAATTCCAATGCTCCAATGTGATTGACATTATATATTGATTTATTATGATTATTGTATTATTTCGTTTAACGTCTAAATCTATTTCAGCTGAGCTATCGAATGTGCGGGACACCAAGACGATGAAAGTTGACAATGAATGAAAATCAGAATTGGTAGTCAGGTCCCATCGTTTTTTAGGATTGGCCTTTGCAAAATTTATCATTTTTCTGAGACAATTGACTAATCATTTAATCAGTTAAGCTTCCACGTCTCGTCTTGATTACGATCCATTGTATTTATTTTATAATAGAGTTATCAAAGTTTATAAATATGGAATATGTATATGTGCGTCCCACAAAAAAAAGTCCAAACTTATCATGAGAACAAATTGGATGGATAGGTGCTCATGGGGACCATGGATTGAGTCATACTATATAGTCGGTGCAAAATTATTAAAGATGAAAGGGAACTCAACCAGCAGGATATACATGAAATAAAATTAATTTTTTATTGTTAAAATAGGACTAATAATTATTTTTTTTATCTTATCACAATACTCTTTATATGAAGTATGTTTAATATTTGAAATGAAAATATGTATAATCTAGTAGGATTATCTCACTTGATAGAAGATTATCTTTTTTTCATACCCAACTCAGTCCAAAACTTTGATCATATGAAATTAGATTAGATTGTATTATTTAAACCAACCTTGTTTTATAAAATAAATGTAAAAAAGAAGTTAAATTTTATAATACTTATACATAACTATAATTAATATCATCTAGATGTTATCACATAAAATTAGAGTTTTACTAACTTCAATCTTTAGAGTTGATTTTAAAATTTTAGAAGCGATAAGTTCTTGTTAAGAAAAACACATTTAAAGCATTAAAATTATAATAAATATTTTTAAAACAAATTTTATTATTTTCAGTTCCTTAATTTCAGCCTTAAAGATTAAAGTTGACGTTAACCATAAATCTGACCAAGTCTGTAATAACTAATTTCATTTTAGTTTTGTTATATGATTCAAAGATTTTCCACACAATCTTTTCATATAGTTTCTAAACCAACATTCTTAATTTTTAAAATAAACTTAATACTAAGAAATAACAAGTAAATGTGACCAAGTCTGTTTTATTGTGGGCTTTCCTTCTTATCTCCGTCTAAACTATAATGATGAGAGCATGATATATCTTGAAACAATAAATTAATCCAGTTTATATATTGACACTTCTCAGTTAGATGCTAATATTCGCATGTTAATTACTGTTTTAGAAACTAATTATCAACGATAGTATGTTGAGTGAATCTCTTTTCTTTTCATTGTTGTTTCTTTTCCATTGCAACTACCCAGTGATTATATAGTATAAGATATTAACATTAATTGAAAGTCCGTATAGCACTGAGCGAGCGTGTGAGAGGTGATATTTAATTAAGTGCGAAGGCTAAAATTTCCCAAAGAACGGTGCAATCTTTTTGACTTTGCAAAAGTCTTGGAATAAATGGGGGAGAATTATGGATATTCAAACTTTTAAGTAATGGCCAAAAACGTAGGTTACATTAAAAAATATGGTTTTAAAAAATTATTAAAAAAATAAATTAAGCCTACACTAGATTGACAAAGCTATAATATGAAAAGTAACATGACAAACAAAAACATCTTTTTAAGTCTTCATTTTCCTTTACAACCTGAAACCAGTGAAAAGTAGCAATATAAAACGAATCTTGGCAAGTCAGAGTAATATTATACATTCATTAAACAATGTTAGAATAGATTATGGCTAAATATAGATAACATGACATGACATAACAAAACACAAGCCGCTATAGAGTGAGGATCAAATCTTTAACTACGATATTCCGTGCTTAATTAAATAGAGATGGTAGAACATTTTACACTTTAACATAATTAAGAGTTAATATATTAATTTGGAGTGTTTGGAGCACAAATTTAAGACATTTATTTCTCTAAAATGCTTTAAACAAGTTTAGAATAAGATACAATTTTATATGTTGTTGATGCACATCAATGTGAGACTTTTATAGCAATACAAGTAGTGCAGTACTTTATTTGGTAATTACCAATTAACAAGATCAGTAAATTTTGTTCGAAAAAAAAGTTTAATTTATGAAATTGGAATTGATCGAAAAGAGATAGATAGATATTTACCTCCTTTGCGGCTTGAAATTCAAAAAGGCAAGGGCGCTTTAGAATAAGGGTAAAACGAGAGAAAAAGAGAAAAAGTTGGTCTTCTTCAACAACCAAGGTGTGAAAAGGTGTTGGAGTACCGAGCCAAGCTTTATTCAAAATTTGAGCATACTTAGGCCTAGCAATGGCTACTCATCTCACTTTGGCTGGGCAAATTAAAATAACCATCTAATTTTGGAAATTCGCCAATCTATCTATACATAGCTTAAGTTCACAATTTCCTTTTTATTCCATATTTCTGCACTCTGCCATCCCCATCAAGACTATATGTTTAACTTTAAAAATATGCATAGTTCAAAATATGTCATTATTAAGTAACTCCTACTGCAAATGAAATACGGTTGCTTGTAAGAGAAACTCTCATATATTGCCACGGTGAGGAAAATTCATGTGTTTAAGTTGTGGCTAATAAATCAACTAACAGAAAATTAGTTAATTAATGGCCAAAAATTTAAAGGGGAATTTCCTCTCTCACTTTTAATAAGCCAAAAGTCGAGGGAAAACGTCTCAAACGTATTTATTAATTTATTTGTTTGTTTTTGTTTCGAAGGAACTTTCGTCTGAGAATTATTTTAGATTAATACAATTCTACATTGTAACGTCTATTTTCGTCACTTTATGTGTGCGTGTACATAGGTATTTACTCAACCGGAATAATTGTTTTTTTCTTTTTAATTCCATTGATTGATTATATGCCCAACAAATACCCATTCAAGATGTTACTTCTATCTTAAGAATGACGTTTGGGTGATGATGAGAACCGGAGAACAATCAATAGTAATAATAAAAAAACTTGCACATATTCAAGTAATTAAGGTTAATCTGCACTTTTCTATATCCGAAGTAACACTCTCTAACGCTGAAATGTACGCAGGCACATCTATTTCTATTGATAATACTCGCGCGAATGTATATGTTAAAGACATGAAATCTTCAGCTTAGTGACGAGGCTATGTCTCGAGTACGATGTTTAAGCATTAGAAAGATTGCACAAAATTTTCAAGCTTGGGGTGACGCGGAGAGAAAGAGAATCCATGTCCATCGTAGTATTCATGAGTTGCATTCGTGATTTTATACTGTGGATTATGACAGCATCAACGACAAATTCAAAATTTTTTAAAACATTTTTATTTTTAATAGTTCATAATTTTTTGATAGGGAATAATAAATGCAATAAATGAAAAATATAATAAAGATTAAATAATAAATTTTTAAAATTTTTAAAATATTAATTATTTTCTTATTTACTGCAATCACAATACAGAAGCAACCATCAAGCATTTACTGGGGAGTGCTCTCATCATCCCTGAGAAAGAAATTATGATTTGTGAAGATATGGGGGTTGTGTGCTATCGAGTTTCATTCATTAATTTAACACTCTTAATTAGATTCTTAAAAATTAAGTTGCTTTCATGAAAGGGCACGTTTAACCCGTTTAAACAATACTGCAGTATGTGATTGTGAACAAGAAGAAACAAACAAAGTGGCAATTTAAAAACAAAAAAAACTATAAATTACGTAAAATATTAATGACCTATTTTAGTAATTATAGGCAATACATCGATCCCAATCATTAGTTATAACATTACTATATATGATAATAGAAATTTACATGCGTTTGGTACCCAACTTTCTCTATGTATACCCTATTTGCTGCCGAGATTGCTTAGCTCTCTCCGTCTCTTCTGGATCCTTACTATCTTAGACAATCATATGGAGATTGATTCTTAAATCTGTCCCTTAGACGACAACTTTTAATCATTAAACTCGCACCATCACAAATCTCGCTTTGCTTTGAAGAATTTATGGTATTATAGTTTATACAAAATTTTACATGTAGGAAATCTTACTTTGAATGAAATCGCGTTTATGTCATCAGTGTTTGGAATAGATTCCTACTAGCCTTGGTATATTCAATATATACGAGAGAGAGAGAGACTGAATAATACGTGAGGTGAGGGTAGTTTCTGGTCGTTTGTGGCTAGAGGTGGGGAGATACTAAATAAGGTATTAATTTGGAAAAAATCAAAGATAGGAATATTCTAAGTAGGGAAACAAATAGAAAGGTCACGCGGGAAGGGCATATACGTCAATAGACAAGACCTGTCGCTTTAGCCAATTTTCCGACAAATAAGACGATATCATTGTATAATAAAAACTCCTCGTTTTATTTTATTTTTATATTTCTTTAATTTAAAAAAGAATATGCAAAAGTATTGTATAAATAGTATTTCTCTAATATTTTAGACTAAGAATGATTTTGGTGTTATTAAAGTTAATTTAAATAGTTACGAGAAAAAGATTCTGATACCGGAAAAACTAGAAATTTTGTTTTGTGGAGAACCAACGATACCACCACGTCTTTGGGTGAATGATTAATTGTTTTTTATTTATTTTGTGGACAAATTGTAAGTTGCCATTGAGAAACGGCGTTACCAACGGAATTATGAGCACCCAAACCTCATTGGTTCAGTGTCAATTCCGAATAGCAGTGCGGTTGTAAGTTGAAACCAAAAGGTCATTGTGATTCGGCACGCTTCATATACCAAAACATTGCTTCAATCTCAAAGATATTATTAGGCCCACGCCAAATATTTGTTTTAATTAAAAAAATACTATTTTTTAAAAATTTGTATTTAATAACACATATTCAAAAATTAAATACTCTGTATTAAATAATTTAAATTATTATAAAATATGTACAAAATATTTTTCATAATTTTAAAATAAAAATATTTTTATTTTTTATAAAATTATTTTTAATTTCTTAATATGTGTTTTTTTACCCACGTTAAAAAAAAGTAAATAAGTATTAATTTGTAATCATTAATAAAAGGAACAAATGAATCTTTGAAACATTTTAAAAAATTAATCTTCGACTATTAACTCGTGAATATTCTTAATTCACATGTTACACGCACTCGTGAATTTTTTATTATTTTTTTACCGCAGCCTTATTGAAAAATAAATTTTAAAATTTTATTACTTGAATATTATAATTTCGATAATGTGTATCTTTATTTTGACATTTCTTTTAAATTAAAATACATTGATAGTATTATACTTTTTATGCTATTATTTTATCATTAATTATTATATTAATAAGAATTGATAACTATTAAGTTTGTTTGAAAAAGATGAAATAGACTGTAATATAACACATTCAATTAAAATTTAATTGAACTTTTTAAAAAATATAATACCATTCAATGTTACGTTGACATTTTATTTGACTAGCTTGATTGTAATAATAACTGAGTTTGACTCCACCAAAGCGCATGGTTCATATTGTATTTAAAAAAAAAAAAAGGATAATTATTGATTTCAAAGTAGACGTTGAATTATCGAACGCATTATTTATTACAAACATATATTCTATTTTCATCTAACAATTATTTTTTTATTAATACTTGTTACTCTGTATTCTATTAAAACCCCATCTTAAGTTTTGGAGAGTTTGATTTTGTAATTATATGATGCTTTTAACTCTTTAAATAATTTATTATATGTCCAAGCGATTAATATGAATAATGCATTGAATTTTTAGTAGAATAAAGATCATAGAAATATTTTATTGAAAATAATCCAGTGAATGGGATATATTATCCATACGAAGTGTTATTGGAAAGTTTGGAATAGTTGGCCTTAGCCCTTAAGAATGTGTTATGTCATGAATTTGGCGATTTATGGGGTCACACATCTTTGCAGTTCGGACCACACAGGGCCTTACACGTGTCGGAAATGTGTCCCTCGTTTCTCTGTCATTATTATGGATTGGATTGAAATTTGGGACGAGAGTTGTTTTCCATTTTGACTTGAACGTCACATTGTTCAAATCTCACTGTCATTTTAACACCGTCTCACAAACGGTGAAAACTGAAAAAGTAAAAAGAATAAAAACCACGAGAATGAAATGGCTGAGTCTATATATAACCATTAACCAACGAAGGAACACTAAAAATCGAAAAAGAAAAACCTCCCCTAAAGAAAAGCAATATCATACATAAATTTTGGATTTCGCACGTAACACACAGAGAGAGGTTAGAAGAAGAAGAACAAAGCAACAAACGCAAAGAAGGCCTCAATCCTCGAGATCCTGTCAGATCGGAGCGCAACCGCAAGCTAGATTGTGGTGCGTTTCTTACACTTCGTTCTCTTCCTTTTCTCCCTCTCTGCAATGTGCATCTTCATCTTTCACATTCTCGGGATCTCTCTTTCTATTACGAATTCCCTCTTTTCTTTTCACACCTTTCTAGTTAATCTAATTAATCAGTGCTTAATTTTGTTCTCTCAATGCTTGTCTTGTTATTATTTCCCTTTTTTGTTAACTCATCCACCTAAACCCAACTAAAACGTTTAAATTGATTTTGTGTTTACCTTTTCATCATTCGAATCTCGTTTTTTTGTTTTTCCGGGCTTCATTCGAATTTGCATGCATATTTCCAAATGATTCGCAGAATCATACCTCCAAATGTCCCTGTTACCACTTTTCTACTGTTCCACGTCATAGCATATTCAAAGTCGTCGTTGTTGTTTTTTGAAAATGTTGAAAGGCTTTGGAGTGGTTGGGAAAATGGCCAAAATCGCATAGAAGATGTACTTAATATGAAGAGATTCTGGTAGAATAGCAACCTTCTTTCGAGCAGGGTAGTATTCTGGATCTTTTTTGGTAGGATGATAAACGACTAGTACTCGTAGCAGTTGGCTTAGCCTGGGATACAAGATGCTTCCAGTGTCTCATATGTCCGTTCAAACTTCAAAACTTGGAAGAAATCGCTCTTTTCAACTGTATTTTAGCGAATTCTCATCTATCTGATTGTGCATCCTTCTCGAATTTTTCTGGGTTGAATGCGTTCTAGCTTTCGTAGGTAGAATGTCCAGAAATCAATATTTACAGTTTTATTTAATTTTAAATTTTAAATTATTTTTCTGTGTTTTATTTAATATCTATACCTCCATCCTATGTGTATTTGGCTCCTTTTTTTTTTCTTATTTGAAATATCTCTGTTTCCTCTGTTGGTTTTAGATCATTTGTTTTGTGTTTTTATATTTGTATCTTTATTTCCTGTTTTTCCTTTAGTTTTTCATCCCCATCTTTCTAGGTTTGGGGTGGCAAATATTAGGGAACTAGTTCTGGCACTGTAAAATTCAGGTATATATGTGTGTGTGGATGTATAAGGGGCATATTAAGTTAAAGCAAGAAATGTGACGCACACAAGGGTAGGCTGATAGAAGAGATCTGTTCCTGTTGTTGTCGAATGTTTATGTATTGATCTTCTTAATATATTCTTGTTATAATATTCATATTTAAAATTATTCTTTGTATGTCGAAGTCCTGTATCTTCGTCATCAACCACCTTTTCAAAATGTTTTGTTGCTTACCCTGCAACTTGTGCCATGCAGCGTCATGGGAAGGGAAGTTACTGGCATACAGGTTGCGGACAAGAAGCCAAATGGTGCCATAGCGGCTTCGAATGGCAATTTTAGTGATAGGGTGCGTGTTTCTCCCAAAATTGCAGCAATGGTTCAAGCTATGGATCATGAAATAAAGGAATCTGCTGAAACTCATTCTTTTGTTGAGAAACATCATGAGAGGAAAGATGCTTTGACTGCCAAAAATGCCAAATTAAGTGTTGACTTGCCAGAAGAGAAGAATGAGAAATCTGAAGTACAGAAGACGGGTGACAATAAAGAGTTCAGTTCACCCACTGTGGATAAAGAGCATCCAAGCCCCTCTGCTCCACAGCCATCTGATCAAGTTGCTGAAAAGCATGTTACCCACACACTGACTGTTGATACTGAAGCTGTCACAGCTGATCCGAATTTGTCACCTAATGCTAACAATATACACTCGCCTAATTCCTCAAAGAATTCACAGGTATCGTGTCATCATATTTTGAAAATTTAAGTTTGAACTGCTTCAATTCATATGTGAGAACGAAGTCAAGTATGCCAAATGGTCCTAACATGTGTTGTGCATGATGGTTGTTACATTTTCCAGTAACGCTTAAGAAAACAAGAAAGTGCAAGATTTTAGAGAGTAGGAGAACTGGGATCTACCTTTTGTTTTTAATGCTTGTGTATTTGCATGATATTTGTTTGTGACCAAGTATTTGTTTTTCCTCAATGCGACCATTTAAAAAAGTATTATGCTGTGAGACTCTTTTTAGATAGTTCATCTGCCATGGTTTAAACTTTAAACAGATAGAGTCATGCATACCTGCTAACTGCAAAGGAGAGAATCAATCGATTACTTTTTAACAGGTTGCACTAGGTCAATGTCAAATGCGATCGATTCCAGAAAATGTTCTAGGGAAGCTCATAATACCCTACATCCATACCTAATAAATACAAGCAACAAATTTTGTTCATTTGTTAGAAATTCTTTGTAAAAGACTTAACTGCTTACATGTCTTAATATTTCTAGGGGATGCTGTACAATTGCATGGGTTGCTATTTGTGATGCCGTGTGATTGAGACAGGGAGTGTTTTGTGAGATTACTGATTTTTTTTCCATTTTTCTTTTCAGCCAAATTCTCCTTTTTCATCAAGGAAGCTCTTGCAGCATGATGATAAGAAGCACCACGATGATGAAGATAATTGGTCTGTTGCTTCCTCGTATCCTCAAAACTTGAACATTTTGATTGTTTATTCTGAACAGATCAAGTTTTAGGTATATTGAAAAAATTGCACTATGCTATACTGAATCCTATCAATGTCAAACGGTTCCTACCCTCCAAATAGAGCTACATTTTTCCTAGATTTAAATATGATATGCAATAATTCGCATGTGTTCTTTAACCATAAATAGTAGCGTTGCATCTGCACGCACTGGCAGATCTAAGGTAACTGTAGGTTCAGCCCCTACTTTTAGATGCTCGGGTCGTGCTGAGAAGCGGAGGGAGGTATTGTTTTTTTGAACATTCAACAATTCAGGATTGTTTTCTGAGGCTGATAGCTGATTGCATTCCTAGTTGGAAAATTGGCATTATCAGTTGAATCTAATTTGTGGTTTTGATTCTTCTCATCACCTTGATTTATCTATCCAGTTTTATCTCAAGTTAGAGGAGAAGAATCGAGCTCTAGAAGAAGAAAAAAACCAGTATGAGGCAAGGAAAAAGGTATATTGGTCTTTATCCTGTCTGCTGCAGACCCACCCATGTGTGGCTTTTTATTTTACACTTTTTACTTTTCTTTGTCTCCCCTCGTGCTAGAAACATCTAATCACTTAAGCCAAATCGTAGTACATGGCTGACTTGTTTTCTGTTGATCCTTCCAGGTTACCTTTTGCTTATTCAATTCATTAAAATAACTCTGCTGTTTATCTGATATTAACCTGTACAGGAAGAGGAAGAAGCAGCCATTAAACAGTTGAGAAGGAACTTGGTCATTAAAGCAAAACCAGTACCAAGCTTCTACTACGACGGGCCTCCCCCTAAGGTTGAACTAAAGAAGGTACTCTTCGCTTCTCCATCTGTCTTTCTGAAGTCTCAGAATCAATATGAATTGCCATATAAAATTTTGGAATTTGCATTAATAGACTGAAGGAATAATAATGCAATAGGAATGTTAAAATGTCTAATAAAATCAGGAATGAAAATTTGACAATGGGATACATCTATGGTTGTGGTACTATTTCTTGTCACGATCATGTGATTTTTAGTTCTTTCCAAATTTGCTTATAGCCTTGAGTTTGAGAAACTTTCTATTCCCTTTCCTTTGATAGCAGCTGCCACTGACTCGCCCCAAGTCACCAAAACTATCCCGGAGAAGGAGCTGCGGTGATGCAGTTAACTCATCTGCAGAAATTTGTACCCGAGCCCGTCACAGTGTTGGCAGTAATGCTAAGCAGGGATCTGGTAGCCCCGTGACTAGCAAAAATAAGGACATGGTCACTGGACGTAACAACAGCAATGGCACATGCATAAACAAAGAACGACCAAAACTGGATAAGGAAACAAAGACAGCTCCTCCTAAAATCACTGAGCAGACAAACGCCGACATATCAGTCCAATCATGAGCTTACCAAGATTTTACTGACCTCCAGTTGAGAGGAAAATAGCCTTCATTTTCCTTGCTCACACCAGAAGGGATATTTGCAGAAGAGATGGCCTCATTTTCTTTTCATCCGGACTGACTTTTTTCTAAGTGTTTTGTTTTTTCACTTGAAGTGTATATGTTTTGTAAGTTATATCGGCACACCTTATTTTATATATAAATAGTTATTGATGTAAGAAGATGTATGTACGTAATTTGATATTCCTCAGATTGATGCGGACTTGGCGAGGGAAATTTATATGAAATATATTCCTTTTTTGTAGGATCTATAACTTATTTTATCAATGCTAAATCTCTTGTCCAGTGAGTCAGTGACCTTCCATTGTAGGTGGTTAAAAGGAGCTGGATTCGACGTTGTTAGTAGGAGAGACACATTCAAGATCACGTGATACTAGATAAAACAATGGATATTTGCGATTTAATTGTTCCAGAGTTTTTCTTGGATTTGATTATGTTTATTATTAGATTAAATTGTATTTATGCTGGCGGGATGTAAGTATGAAAACAGTAAAAAATGAACATAAAAATTCCAATATAATTAATTATTCATATTGTGTTTCCCTAAATTTGTAGACCGTGGATGACTTTTGTTTTTGGTCGAACTTATGGATGAATGCGAATGTTTCCAATACTTCGTGCGTAAATTTCTTTGGATCAACGGCAAATGTGAAACGTAAGTGGGGTTTAATTTTGCACCTCGAGTTTGAAGATACTTAGTAATTTTTTATTTTAGATAAAAATTTAAAAAAGAAATAAAAAAAAGGTAAATTGATAAAAACATGATTAACAAAAGAAGAGAGTGATGATGATGTTTTGTTTAATTCAGTTTATTTTTAAATTAAAGTGTTATCAAATATGTGCTTAAATTATCTCATGCTCCCTTGCCAGTTGCCACAGATAAAAATGAAAAGAAAAAAATAATGATATTAATAAATACGAGTGAAACAATACTCTGGTTTTTAAATAATTTCTTGAATTACGTAAAAATAAAGTTATTATTGAATTTTAATAATCATTTATAAAAAAATAATTTTCCTTTTATAATCATTAGCTAATTTGGTCTGGAAGTTGTAAAAAAAGTATAGTCTAGATAATAAAGTTAAGGTTGAAAAACTAAATTAACTGATAAAATTGCTAAACTTAAGATTCAAATAATTTTTAAAAATAAAAAAGATTAAACTAATGTGTCAATTTAAAAAATGAAATGAAACATTTTTCATAATCTGAATTATGAAGAGATTAATCGATGATACTTAAAAATATCTACGTATTGTGAGATAAATAAACGAGAATGAATGGAAAAAATGTGGCGGTATAGTTGGGTTTTCCAAGTCCAAACCAATCTCGGAAGCCATGGTTGCACTTCAACCGCTGAACTTGAAGAACTGGAAAGTGTTACCACTTGCCCCGTGCGCGTGGCCATCCACGAGTCCAGTGCTGAGTAGATGTAGTTGTGGCAATGGCACGGTGAAGATGCAAAAATCTTCCTCCTCCAAAAACCGCAGAAAATCATCATACGGAACCTCTAGAAGATCAATTCTCAAGAAATCCTTCAATCAAGAGCAAGTCACCTTCACTTCTCCTCTCTCCGATGACCCCAACGTTGCCATCATCGGCGGCGGCATCGCCGGCATCATTTGCGCCATCTTTTTAGACAAACGCGGTGTTCGCTCCACCCTATTCGACACCGTCAGTTTCCTCTTTCTTCTCTTCTCCTCTCTGTTCTAATTCACCGTTTCTAAATGCGACGTCGTTTCGTAATCGTAGGGTATTCATGGTCTAGGAGGACGAATGGGAACCAGGGTTATCGATCCTCATCCCTTAATATTCGACCATGCGGCTCAGTTCTTTACAGTGAACGATTCTCGCTTTGCTGAACTCTTCAATGCTTGGATGGACAAGGGTTTGGTCCTCGAGTGGAAGGGTACCATTGGAGAGCTTCACAGTGGTGGTAACTTTGTTCCGTTTCTACCCTCTCCTCCAAAATATATAGCCACTAATGGAATGCGCTTTCTTGCTGATTCCTTGCTCTCTGAGGTGATTAGATGCTTATTCAATCAATTTAATGATTAAAGAATTGCAACTAAGTGGTTTGAATTAAAATATCCCTGTTAAACACCTGTTTTGTTGCCGTTATTATTTCAGTTTTTGCTGCTGTTAAGACTCTAACTATCGTGCAGACTCGCATGGTTAATGTGGTGAGACCATGCTGGATCAGTAAACTGGAGCCCTTCAATGGAATGTGGCACTTGAGTGAAAATGGAAAGCCTTGTGGCAAGTTCGATGCAATTGTTATTGCACACAATGGTAACTTTATATACCCATCTTAAATGTATCGTTTCTTCGTTATGCTTCCTTGCTAAAGTGATTTCAATGTAGACTTCATTTCTTTTTTCTCGAGTTAAAAACAAAAACTACCAAAGGATAGGGCTTTACTTTTCTGGATGTCAGTTGGATTGTTGTTCTGAAATTGTATTAGGAAAATGGTAATCAGTGCCCTAGTTAAGGAATTTAAAATAGGAAGTTTTTATTGATAATTTCATAATTGTTGTCGCACTGCGATTTCTAATACATTCCCGATGTGATTTCCAATACAAACTTTCTATTTTTTTATTTCTTAACCAGTGCAAGGGTACTGGTTAGCAAGATTCGTTGTATTAATATCTGAAAATTTGTACAGTTTTTGGCTTCTTCTGCGCGGTTACCCCTGTTATGGAAACAGTAACCCAAATTTTGGCTTCTTGTAGTGAGTGACTATTTCTCTGTTTGCCAACAGGAAAATGTGCAAATCGCTTGCTTATGACGTCTGGTTTACCACTGATTGCAAAACAAATGAAGGTCAATCCAGGACATGCCCTGTTCAGTTCATTTGATTTGATGAGCTAGTGCTATCAATCTCATCAGTTTCATTCATTGTTAAGGATTGTTTATATTCATCTCATACTGTTTCTTGTCTCTGTTGTATTTTTCATTGTGTTAGAGGTTGGAGCTGAGTTCAATATGGGCCCTTCTGGCAGCATTTGAGGATCCTCTTCCTTTTCCAGGCAGCACAGAAGTTCCTTTTGAAGGAGCTTTTGTGAGAGGAATTGATTCAGTGTCATGGATGGCCAATAATACCAAGAAGCTACTGACTTCCCAGAATGGTAGCCCACACTGTTGGACCTTTCTGAGCACTGCTGCTTATGGAAAACAGAACAAGGTTCCACAGGTTGGTGGTTGAATTATCAAATCAGTGTGATACTACGATTTATGAAATAGTTTCTTTGCAACTGTTAGATGGCTTTAGGCTCACATTCATTTTTTTGGGGAATGGCTTGTAATATTAACGATGATGTACCTTGTCTAGAATTGGACTCGATTAATTTATTTATATCCTATATTATCATGCATTGGTTAGAACTTTTTATTAACGTGTATTTCATGCAATGATTAGGGCCTTCTATAACTCAAATTTGAGTCAAATTTTGTTTATCAGGAAAACATCCCTACTGCTACAGCAGCAAAGGTAAACGATGGCATGCTAGAGGGTATTGAGGCTGCCCTTGGATTATCAAAAGGGTCACTTCCAAAACCTTTTTATACCAGACTCCAACTATGGTAAGGGTCATATACTCATCTCAAAATATTGATGTTTGTTGCTTTTATATGTGTACGCTATGAATGAAAAATCTGGGTTAATGAGGAGAAAAAGGGAACAAAAGAAGAAAACTAGATGATTGAATAGAATTAGCAATTAACTTGAATCACTGTACTTGGGTCAAATCAAGTTTAAAGAAAGGACTTTAAATAATAAGGGTTTTTATTATGCTGGAGGATGAGGATATGAATATTAATGTTTTTCTTTAGTAGGCACAATATGCTACATGGGAAGGGGTACAGAAAAAATGTGATGTCATTGACCACAACGTGACTTCTCAAATGGTTCAGTTGCCTGATAGTCAAAATGTTAATTGCACATGCTCCCTCAGTAGCATTTCTTGTGTGGTTGTTCTCAGCCACTGCTCAAGCCTCAACAAACCAGATGGGATAATATTTAAATAATCTCAGTATTTTAAAGATAATATTGGTTGCTCTAGACCATTGTATGTAAACTTAATTCATTGAAAATTATTATTATCTTATTCTGACATTTACAGGGGTGCAGCTCTTCCAACTAATACACCTGGAATTCCTTGCATCTTTGATCCCTTTGGAAGGGCTGGGATATGTGGTGATTGGCTACTAGGTTCTAATATAGAGGCGGCAGTTTTAAGTGGAATGGCTCTCGCTAACCATGTATGCCACTTTAACTTTGACTTGTCGATTGATATCACTTGTTTGCCTCAAACATTTTTAACATGCTAATTGTACCATAAGTGATTCGGTTTCAATGAAGTGCTTTAAAATATCCTGTTGTTGCTCAAAATTCAGTTGGACATTTGTGACACAGATTGCAGACTATTTCCAAAGCCCTGAAATTGACCGTGCAGAGTTTGCTGTTGGTTTAAATCAGGAGTTTCAACCACTGGAAGGTCATGATATTGGACAATTCCCTGGTTTGGAGTCAGAAATAAAGATGAATGAAGACCAAGCATACGAACTTGCTAAGTAGGCCATGGTGCTCAGGAATGTCTCTCCTTTGGCAACGGAAAATTGATTTCATATCCATGCAAAGGAAATCTCCCCAAAAGCAACGTCAATACGTCATGGTCAACTGAAGATTTTGCTTGAAATTGGAACTCTCCTTTGGGGCAATAGGGGCCTTGGCTCCCTCAACAGCCACATGATGACATGAAACAACACACATGTAATTTACATGTCTTTTTCTTAAGAGATAGTGGCATTATTGTTTTGTTGGGAACGAATTAAATTGTGTCCCTGAAATTATTACAACATCCTTTTTCTCATATGCAGAACAAGTATTTTCCTTTTCAAATTTCACCTAAAGAAAACATGAAATTTGAATAGTTAGAACCTGTACTGAATGCGACTTTTGCCTTCAAGATAAGATACAGCACTGCTTACTTTTATACGAAACAACTCTTTCTGGTTTTTAGGCAGCATAAAGCACGCATTACAAGTCAACTTGAACTTAGACAACCAAACAAAACCGGTGATGAAAAGGATAAGTGAGGTTTTCTATAATTCTAATAAACAGTCTCAGTATTCACAAGCAACAAGTTACCCGAATGCTGTCCATGCAGAACTCTAGAAACATGACGAATGATTTTCAGATTTTGTGGAAACATATCCGACAGAAACAAGGTATACATTATGTTCATATTTATATGTAGAAAAACATGATAGTGGGGAGGAAAAAATAGAAATTAAAAACCCAACAGATAAAAGGAACAATCGGTGCCTTATATACTTCGAAGCAACGCAAAATAGCCAGTTTTATTTGCTTGAAATCCAGGGCTTCTTTGAAAGCACGAAGCTGTTTACCCTAGAGCAAAACAACCACCTAGAGCATTTCTCTTTATCGGCCGCTTTGATTGGCAAGTTGTGAGAAGGTGGGATTGGAATTCATATTGGAATCATGGTCAAGCTCATGCTCACTTCCAAGGCTCAGGTTTTTATAATGGTTTGCCATGTCGTTGTCCCCCAAGCTTATTTCTTCAAACTCACTCTCTTCAACACGTGCAGGGCGAGTTGAACCACCTTCGTTATCTTGCAGGTTGAGAGCAAATTCGAGATTCCACAATAGATCATTCATGGAGGGACGATCAACACCATGATCAGACAAACACTTTTCAGCACTGTCTACAAACTTCTTCAAGCTTTCTGGATTAATCTTTCCTTTGAGGCAGGGATCAATGATATCCTCTAGAGTTCCTTTTTGCTTGCAGAGCAATGCCCATTCTGCAAGACTAACCTGATCCTTTGGAAGACTAGGATTCAGAGCAGGCCTTGCACAAAGGGCTTCAAACAGAACAACCCCAAATGAGTATACATCAGATTTTTCAGTCAACTGTTGCCTCCTGAAGTATTCAGGATCCAAATAGCCAAAACTACCCTTCACCACAGTACTAACGTGACCAGTATTCATATTTGGACCCGTTTTTGACAACCCAAAATCTGAAACCTTGGCAGCCCAGTTTTCATCCAAGAGAATGTTTGTTGTTTTGACATCTCTATGAATGATGGTGTACTTGGCCCCTGTGTGAAGGTAGTGAAGCCCTCTTGCTGCTCCAATGCAAATCTCCAACCGTTGCTTCCATGATAGAGTAGCCATTGGCTTGTTGCCCTTGTAAAGATGTTCCCTAAAGGTGCCAAGAGCCATGTAGTCATAAACCAGGCACATCTCATCATTTTCTTCACAAAATCCAATCAAGGATACCAAATGCTTGTGTCTCAGCTTTGAAAGCATCTCAATTTCAGTTTGGAATTCATTAACTCCTTGTTCTGACTGCGGGTTTGACCTCTTAATTGCCACCTTAATTCCATTATCAATGTCACCCTTGTACACCTTTCCAAATCCACCAACCCCAATAACGTTGGCCTCATCAAAATTCTTGGTTGCTTTCTTTATCTCTTGTAAGGAGAAATAGCGGCAAAGACCTTGAGCCATGGCAGATAAGTTGGCACTATTAATGCTCTTCCCACACGAGGTGGATTTGCTGCTATTCGCGTTTGAGTTCAAATAAAGAGGCAACCAGCTTGTGTGAGTATATGACCCTGGTGCTCTCTTCTTCTTGTTGTAGACAGCAACACATATTACAGCCATGAAGGCAGCACCCGCAGCACCTCCAGCAGCTCCACCAATAACAGCAGTCTTGTGATATCCTCTGCTGTTTGTGAAACCTGCATCCTCCTCTTCCTGCTGGAGGAGCAATTCCGAAGGAGTAGGATTAGGAGCAGACAAGTCTCTGTCATTGAGCTTGAATATCTCCACCCCATTGAGTATGGCATCATAGTACTCTGGCTTGGTCTCAGGTGCAGGATGAAGAGCTAGCCATAGGTGCTGATCACCCTCCCCACCTTGGACATACACCACATAGTCCTTATAAGTTGGCACGCCTTTGCCTCCTGTCCACCCAATCACATCCGCCTCAACTTGTGCCGTTTGGTTGTTGACAAATATGTTGAAAACAATCTCATTGATCTTGGAATAATAGTAATCACAGAAATGCAACCTTGTAAGGTACATGGAATTAGGATCGATATGGAACATCCAAGTGAGATTATAGCCCATGTTGACATCCTTATCATTCCCCATTGATCTTGATGTGGAGTAGACATTAGGAGGGGCAATGTACTGTGGCATGGTCTGGTAGTTGATGGAAACATCCTTCTCAGCCTGGTTGGTGACACCAGTGGCTGCACCAAAAAGGTAAGGTGTGTCATCATACCACATCCTTGTAAGGCCAGAATCTTGGGTAGGAGATATATACTGTCCACCAACATTAAGTCTAAACATGGTTTGCAAATTCAAGCTCTTGACATCCATGGTTTGGTCAGACATCCCTACCAATGCAGCGGAATCAAACAACTCGGGCATTGGGATCAACTGAATGCCATTCACGAATGCAAAAGCCCCATTGGACTTGTCAGAAGGCTTGAAGGTGAGGGTCAAAGTGTCTGTATTCAAAGGAGCAAGGGAATACTCTCTGTCGATGTAGGCTTGTGAGAGGGCCTCACAAATGATTGAAGCGCTGAAATTGGAGAGGAGGGTAACCCCATTTGCAGTCACTGAAAAATATGAATCAGAGGGGTTGAAACTGCCGTAAAGAGAGGGATAAAAATGAAGCCTGAGCCAATAGCGCTTATCAGGTTGAACAGGGAAATTGTATTTTGTCTCAGATGAGAAAACTCGTGCAGACATGTATGGAACCTCAGATGTAAGGGAAGGGTCTTGGTATGAGGCTTTGGATGTTTTTGAATCACTATTTGCCTCCAGAAACTTGTTGTCAGGACTCCATTGCCTTCCATCATTATCTTTGGCACCTCCTTCATCCAACCCACAACCTAAGACCAAAGAACCTGTCTCCTCTCTCCATTCAGCATGAATCCCATGCACCAAAACAGAGATGCAAACAAGGGAAAGCAAGACACTCTTTGCACTAGCATGCATGATTGAAAAATACAAAAGATAAAGAAAATCCAAAGGAACACACGTTTTGGCGTACAGGAAAATGAGCTGTGTGATAACAAAATTATATTACAACTTACAAAACAAGAAGGATTTTCCTGTACGCTGAAAAGGCGTGAATGGCTTCTTGGTTTTTCTGTGTGTTTGGATGATAAGGTGCTTGTTTAAGCCATCTTAATCATCCATGGACTCGAGCAACTAAGAACCTACCTGGGTTGGAGGAACCAAACCAGGCAAGAAGGAAAAAATGATCAAGTTTCTATCTTTCTTTGTATTATGATCCTCTTTGGGTACATTTTTTGGTTTCTTTTCCATACTTAGAATGGGAGGTGGGGAGAAAGTATCGTAATTGAATGAATTGGATTGGTTACAGCGTGGTTTGAATTTGAAACATGTCATGAGTCTAAGCTATTTTTAGCATTCAATAGAATTTGTGGACTGGTAGCTTTTGTTCAGAGTCTGTCATTCCATACACTGAAACGAGGTAATCAATATACAACTTCAAAACTCGGCCACTTTAGCTCTCATGTCATCCAAGAGATTATGTTCAAGTTTTGTCGTAACTGCTAAAACTTCGCATAATGCATGACGACATGAATCATATTGACTAGCATGTCCATAACAGTAAGATATATGTACGTTATAAATTATAGTAAAATAATTTTATTATTGTAAGAAAAACCATGAATAGTAACATTATATTTTCAAAAAATAAAATAAAAACATAGTTTAACAGTAAATACTATTATTAATTACTAAAAATCATTAATAAATTATCATCATACCACTATTATTTGCATATATGTAAAATAAAATAAAATAAACGTTTCATAATTTTGACCATAAAATGTTTCATTTTTGTAAATAAAAGGGTTATATCTTTTATTTTATGTATAAACAAGTATATAGACAGATAGGTATATATTCCTCTAACAGTTTCATTTCTAATGTTTTATAAATATATTAAATTAAAGGTGGATGAAAATAGAAATATTAGATGAAATGAAAAAAAATTAATTTGATTATATTTCAAATAGTTGTTTTTTAATTTCTTAATATTTATCTTTTATTTGTTATTCTAAGTATTTTATATAATAATTAATGTATAATCCATGCAAAGCACGAGCAAGATATAATGATTAGTAATTATTATATGTATTTACACAACAAAATTTTGAGTTCAACACTTCTTGTATCAGGTAAAGAAACACTGACAGGAGTAAATTTGAATAAATTGTTTGTTTTGTTACACAAAAAGAACGTGATCTAAGAATAGTATAAGATTTGTTTTCGTTATGTATAAACAAAGTATAATTGTTAGGTTGGTATTCCAATTGTGGTTGCATGCAACGATGACACGTTGTGCATGAAATGCAAAGTGAGAGAACGCGGCAACGCGAAAATGATAGAAAAACGTAAACACTGAGACATGCATGCATGCAATGATACATCAGGGATCAATTGCAAAATTGCAATAATGCTATTAGTAGAAGGAAGCGAAGTAGAGGCTCATAAATTTTGGAATTAATGGTTCAAGTAAAGCATATTCCACTTTATGGCGAAGATTATACCCAAATGTAGCTGCACTCTACTAAATATTCCTCACCTTCCTCCTATAATTAACGCTGAGGACAGTTACAAACGAATGGTTGAATACAAAGCACCAAACTTAACCCCCATTAATAGTTCCTATTTAGATACCTCCATTTTCCACTTTCACCATTCATTCCAATATCACCAAAGTCCCTCGTCTCCACACTAATCCACCCTTCACTGCGGCACGGCGAGGCAGCCGCGGTCTTTCTTAGCTGCCTCCGCCGTCGGCACCACCGCACTTACATTCAAGAAAACAAATTAAGTACCGTTAATTTAGCCATATCTATAAGGGTACTAGGTGTATATACATTATGTTGATTAAACAGCAAGTGGAGATGAGGGAAGAAGATCAAGTGGTTCAAATGGAGTTGCAACAAATGGCGTTGGCTGGACGCGCGTGGAAGCAAAGGAAGTGTTTATCGAAGCAGTTATCGATGAGTGAAAAGCTGGGAGACATGGCGTGGGAGAGAAGGAGAAGACAAGAGAGGAGAAGGAACAGTATTCAAAGTTGTGAAGATGATGTAACGGACGATGACATGAGGGAGCTGAAAGGGTGCATAGAATTAGGTTTCGGATTCAACGAGGAAGATGGACAGACACTGTGCAACACGTTGCCGGCTCTCGACCTCTATTTCGCCGTCAACCGCCAGCTATCTCCGAGCCCTGTCTCTACCCCTCATAGCCGCGCCTCTTCTTCCTTTGGCAGCCCTATCTGTGCAGCTGATCCTTCAGATTCTTGGAAGATTTGTAGCCCAGGTCTTTCATTACTCTCACCTCTATCCATGCATATATGCATTATTTCTTCTTCTATATTATATAATTATCATTCCCAGTTCAATAACATTATCTGATGATGTAGTCCACCTCACCTAATAAAATAAGGCTTTGATTATTGTTGTATTATAGTACGTTATATTACATTACATGATATCTTGTGTCGATTTGTTCATTTGAGAGATTAATAGTTTTGAGAACTTAATTTATACATGCAAATATTTTAAGACTGCCAAATCAATGGAGAATGTTATTTTTAAGAATGTATATTGTGTAATGTATCCCATGTGTATTAGCATAACATATTCTTGTTACGTAACAATAAAATGTTATATCTTTATCTCGTATTAGCATGCATGTGCATTCCATGAATACTTGAAATTTTGTGTTGTTGGTAATTTGTTTGTTGAATATGTATGTATGTATGTATGCAGGAGATGACCCTGAACATGTAAAGACCAAGTTAAGGCACTGGGCTCAGGCTGTAGCTTGTTCTGTAATGCAGTCTCATTAAATTGTGGATGTCTTGTACAGAGGGAGTTTCTAGGGATGCACAGAGAAAGTGTAAAAAAAAAAAAAAGCATAAGCAGAAAACAGAGAAAGAAGAGGAGCCAGCTTCAAGTTTCATTCTATTTTCTCGTTTTTGGGCAGTTAAAAAAACAGAGAAAAAGTTTGAAGGAAAAATAAAAGAAAGAAAAACTGTGCAGCTTTCGTTGGGGGGTTTTTGTTGGAGCTAAACCAATGCAATGCAATGAATGGGTGGCTCCAATTAAAAGATTGGTCTAAGTTTGATCAATTACCCCGTTTTTCCTTTACCCTTTTTTTTTATTATTATATGTATTTTTAGTATGTGCAACTGTCTCTCCAAAGGTCAATTCATGTAAACAATTTTGAGCCCCTGCAAAAACCAGGGCATAGGGGTCTTCTCTTTCTTTCCCAGCTTCCAAATAATATGTATTTGTATGTAAATTCATATTTTATTATAAAAAGATAAAGTAAGTAATATAAAATAGATATATATTTCTTTTATCGTGAATCACTAAATTTTGTAGTTTATTAGTTGATCATGATTATGTATTTTTAGATTAGATAAATGATCAAGATATTTTAGTGCAGAATCATAATTACTGGTTAAGTAAGATTGACATACAGTAATTTATTTATATTATAATCTTTAACAGTAAAGTAATCTATAGACAATTGAAGAATAAAATTACTGTTAAATAATTAAATAATATGAACCTAAATAAATAGCTACATGTATATTTCATACTTATGATAAAATAATAATGTAAAAATTAAATATTTTATTAAATAATATTTAAAATAAAAAATATATGAAAAAAATAAATTAAAAAAATATAATAAGCAAGGAATAATATAATAATTAAATAATACTATAAAAAGGAAGAAATGATATAAGAAAGTTCTAAAATAACGGTAAATGCATATTATCATAGATAAAGATAAAATTAATAATATCATTTTTATAAGAATAACAATAACATTTTAATATTTCATGTTAGTTTCTTTTTATTTTACCAAAGTAAGTAAAATATTAAAAAAATAAAAATATAATAAATTAATTTTATTTTAAAATAACTTTTCATATTATTTTTGTTATACATTATTGTATACAATAATATTGAATGGTTAAAAATTAATATTAACCAAATATTTTGTTCATTATATAAAAATTTAAATATAATTTTATAGAATTTAATTCTAGATGGAAAAGATAAAGGTTTCAAATTTATTAAATTACTTGTTCAATGAGCACAAACTTTTTATGGACCTTCAATATAAAATAAAATAATACATAACACATTTAGCTAAAAGTTTTAAGAATTAGTTAAAATGTATACCCATTTTATAACCTAGAAGACAATTATATTGATTCCTTAAAAATATTTAATTATGATTATTTTAAAAAAAATTAACCAATAAAAAATAATTTAATTTATAAGTCTTAAACACAAACAGTATTACCCTATAAACTCAGAAATGAGAGTGAGAGTCTAAGAGGTTTCAGAGTCTTTGAACTGAAGAAGACACTGAATCTAATCTCAAACAATACGATAAAGGAAGGAAGAAGCAATTTCAATCCCAATTCCACTGCTTCTATGACTCCCGATGCTTCTGACGCACTTGCAGTGAGGCACAAAGTTCAGTTATTCCTCAATGCCGCTCGCACTGGAAATCTCGATCTCTTCAAGAGTATGTATATGTTTTACTCTCTCTCTCTTTCTCTCTTTCTCTCTATTGTGATGTCATCTTTGATTGTTTATTTGTTTTGGTAGATTTGGCGGAGCAGTTGAACGAGGGCAAGGATTTAGCCAAAACAGTGGAAGCAATTAAGGATGCTAACAAGCGAGGGGCACTGCATTTTGCTGCTCTTGAAGGCCACACCAATGTCTGCAACTACCTTTTACACCATTTGAACATTCCCGTCGATTCTCAAGATGACGAAGGTGGGATGATTCCTCTTTCTCTCTGTTATTCTTTGTCGTTTTCTCATATATTAATTGTTGCTATTGATTGTCAGGCAAGACTGCTCTCATTCATGCTGCTCATAGAGGACACACTGATACTGCTAAATGTCTGATTGACCATGGTGCTGATCCCACTGTGGCTAGCAACCTAGGTGCTACGGCTTTGCACCATTCTGCAGGGATAGGTCTATTCTCACTTCTCTTTATCTTCATGTTTTTATCATTCAAAAACAATCGTTTTTTAATTCCTGTTGTAATCTGTGGTTTCAGGAGATACTGAGCTGCTGAAGCATTTGCTGTCCAGGGGAATTAATCCTGACTTAGAAAGCGATGCAGGAACGCCGTTGGTTTGGGCTGCCGGTCATGCCCAGCCAGCGGCTGTCACTGTTTTGTTAGAACATGGAGCAAATGTAAGCTCTCTTTTTATTCTGTTTCTTTTTCCTAGCCTAATATAATTGATTTGAAGCTTTGATGCTAAATAATGTTCTGGTGTACTTCTTTGTTTGGAACTTTATTCATTCAAAAGAGGTGTCCTTTTCT
Source organism: Abrus precatorius (assembly GCF_003935025.1). Taxonomy (NCBI): domain Eukaryota; kingdom Viridiplantae; phylum Streptophyta; class Magnoliopsida; order Fabales; family Fabaceae; genus Abrus; species Abrus precatorius. Next base: position 6,647,924 of record NW_020874373.1, on the reverse strand, counting down.
TGTTTCTAAGTGAATTTTATACCGATATGCAGAGTGTATTCTGTTTCTTGTTGCAAAAAGTATTTTCCTTTTCTAACTTCTGGGTTAGTGGAACTAAGAAGTATTAGTCATATGACCACATGCCAGTAATCAATAATGCTATAGTTGCACAATTTTTTCTTATTCCCACGTCAATAATTCTATGATTGGATTAGTGAAATGATTGCAATCAGCTTAAGCTATATCAAATTTGCCTTGTCATGGAGATCTGTTTGCTTAAATAGTTCGCTGGGATTAATTTAATCTCCGTGCTTGATTCATGGCTGCTACCTAGTAATACAATGCCTTAGACTTGTTTATTTTGTACTGTAGAACAAAAGTATGTTATTTTTGTGTTATATGATTTTAATATTGTAATTTTAAAAACAAATGGCCTTTCATGAGGATGCCAATGATTCAAATAAGATTTCAATTTTAGTTTTTGAATTAATATTTTATTGAATAGCACCCTTCGATTGATAGAACAACAATAATATTCTCCCTTTCATACTACTGATGTTATTCCGCAGCCTAATGCTGAAACTGATGATGGTATTACTCCCCTACTTTCTGCTGTGGCAGCCGGATCTCTGGCATGCTTAGAGCTGTTAATTCAGGTTCCACATCTTTCTCAACTTGTGAACTTTGGCTTTTTTTACATCATGCATCTGTTTGAATCTATGAAACATGGAACAAATTTAGAATGCATGGTATGATATAGATACTCCAACATGGAAATTGTACAAAAGATACAAGTACTATAAGAGAATTGTTATTTCAATGCAATCAGGTTTACAATTTATTTGTGTTTTCTATTCATAAGGATTAGTTATTTCAAAGTACAAAAATGTACTAGGAAGGAAAGAGAACTAGTGAGAGGAGTATTTTGACATACTAAATCTAGAAAATGAAAAAGAGTCACGTCGGTAAAATATGTTTAAAGCAATGGTAAGCTGGATTGAACTGTGTATTTTTTTGAAGAATGTGCTTCTGCTTGCAAGATGTCTCTAGATGTAACCATACCGATCCATTGATGTTTACGTATGTACTCTAGAAGTTTTGTTATACTGTCCAAATGAATATGGATAGGGGGGGAATGTTTTCTTATCAAATATACATGGATAAGAAAATATCTCATATTTATGCATACCTACATATATGAATAAACCCTGCAATTGAGATCTCATTTAATGAATATTTATATGCAGGCAGGTGCTAAAGTAAATATAAGTGCTGGTGGAGCAACTCCTTTGCACATTGCAGCTGATAATGGAAGTCTAGAACTAATAAATTGCTTATTGAAAGCTGGAGCTGATCCTAATGTCTCTGACGAGGTGAGAAAGATTTTATGTCCCAAAGTTATTTTCTTGTACTGTCAGCATAGGAATCCATGACCAACAAAATAGTGCTAGTTTACTTATCTAGTAACGCAATAGTCCTAAGAACACCCAAACAGTACTCAGATTCATTTGTCTTTCCAAACTTTCAGTACGATTCAATAATGTCTCTGTTTATCACATGCAGTACTTACGGTTGTGGTAAAAATGTGCTTGAATGAATATTTGGAATAAAATTTGACATCTGTTTGCATCACAGGATGGTGTTAAGCCAATTCAGGTTGCAGCTGCAAGGGGCAATCGTGGAGCAGTTGAGATATTGTTCCCCTTGACTTCCAAAATTGATACAGTTCCTACTTGGACTATTGATGGGATACTTGAGTATATGCAATCTGAAACTAAAAAGCAACAGGTACTGGAATCCTAAATTTCTCTTATGCCCTAGTGGACTGAGCAAAGCCATATCTCTGCAGCAAGAACATCAAATAACTATGAAATCATGCTTGACAAAGTTACATCATTCTCATAAAATACAAATATTTGCCATGTAAATTTGTACGTTATCCAGAAGGAAATATGTTCTGCATTTATTTTGTTACAAAAAACAGGGCATTCTCTAGAATTTTTCTGTAGCTTTCTAAATTAAAATGCCAAGTAATTAAAGATATCCTCTGCACTAGCTGAGCAGCAAATATTCAATCCTCCAACCAAGAATAGGCTCTATATGCTTCTGACACTTCTAAAATTCTCAATCCTTTAACTGGTTTTGGTTAAGACTTTCACCAGTATATAATCTCAAGCATATTCTACTCATTTTCCAGTTTAAAAAATGGACAATTAAATGCTGTCTGATGCTAGTTTCTATGCTGTCTGACAAAGTGGATTTCTCAGTCTTTTTACTAAGTTTGAAGGAAAATATGCAGGATGAATTTGTAAATGCTAAAGAAATTAATCGGCCCAAGGATGCTGCTTTTCAGGAGCAAAATGTCCCAGAGGTGTGCTTTTCTTTTGCTAAATATGTGTTACCTGTATTTCTTTTAACTGTGTTGCAGCTGTGCTATTGAATGTAAAGAGCCGCACTCATTTTGTAAATGCAGAAGAAATTTGAGTCCCATATAATTATGCTTATTCAATCAAAAGGATTTTCTCTCTTGGTCCTTCTCTCTCTCATCTTTATATTCTGCATTGTTTCAAAGATTATGCATTCACCCTGAGTTTAGGTTTCTTTTACAAAAGAAGATTGTGGTCAGCCTCATTCTTCTAGTTGATTATTCCATATCAAATATGTTTACATGCTTAAACTTTCTTAAAAGATATTTGAGCTTTTAATACATTGTTAAGTAGGTAATCCGTGATTAATTTGTTCTTAAAAGGACATTTTTGAACTTTTAGGTTTCAGCTAATGAGTATATAGTTTATCTTGTATCTGTTATAATTTCTTTTTTTGTTTGTCAACTTATCTAGGTAGCACCTGAAGCCAAAAAGAGAGCAGCAGAAGCAAAGTCGAGAGGGGATGAGGCCTTTAAAAGGAAGGACTATCACATGGCAATAGATTCTTATACACAGGTAAATCTCTAATCTCTCATTTGACTCTTGAATTTTTTTTCCTACTATAACTTAGTATTTTTGGGTACTTTTCTTGCACAAGTTCAGATCATCCCCCTTGTGAGTAATATGTCATTAATGTTTCTGTGCAATGTCTACTGGACATGAGCATCTAGTGTGGTTTGACAAATATAATTGCCTGTACCTCTTTCAGTCTTTCTATAAAATGATCAATTTATGAAATGTTGTTTTCTTGTCATTGTTTGAAATTTATTTACAGGCAATTGATCTGAACCCCGCTGATGCTACTTTGTTATCCAATAGAAGTCTCTGCTGGATTAGGTTGGGGCAAGCTGAGCATGCTTTAGCTGATGCAAAGGCTTGCAGAGCATTAAGACCAGATTGGCCAAAAGCTTGTTACAGGGAAGGGGCAGCTTTGCGTGTATTGCAGGCATGCTATCCGGGAACCCTTTGCCCCTTGACATTAGCAGCAGAATATGTAATTCACATTTCTAAAACTATACTTGGCTTTCCTTCTTGCAGAAATTTGATGAAGCTGCAAATGCTTTTTATGAGGGAGTAAAGCTTGATCCTGAAAATAAGGAGCTTGTAAATGCATTCAGGTTTGCATACTGGTTTATTATTTATACCTGTTGCCAGTGCATGTCCAAATAAAATTGTAAAAAAAGAAAAGGCCTTGCAACTTACGAAATCATTATAGAAACTACTGCATCCTTGTTCAACAGATATGATTACTAAGTGGAGTAATTAAGTTTCAAGTGATTTATAGATAGATCGCTATTCACATTGTCCACATTTAAGTCTTCAATCAGCTAGACAGTTCTCAAATGTTATTTGCGTGTTTAGCTCATGTTGCATCATCTTTTACAGGGAAGCTGTCGAAGCTGGGAGGAAATTTCATGGCACAGCTGAGAATAAATCATAGTCGGGTTTTTGCTAATGCCCTTTTGCAGAGAGGAGAGACCAAAACATTAAAGTTGGTGCTGCCCTTTTTTTGCATGATCCTTTTTTTCCCATACAATGCGTGTGTGTTTTCTTTCAGAAGGTAGTCCTCCAGGTAGAGTCGGCTAGTAATCTATTTCGTTAAAAATTGTTGTAGTATTTAGAAAGGTTATCCACATTTGACGTCTACGAAAATTGTTGCTGCATTGGTGCGTTTTGAAAATGGCAATGCAGCAGGTAGGTGCATGCTGTCAAATTTCTATCGGCAGTGTTATTTTTGGTGATTATGTATGAATGATTTCGTCGGCTTTTCTTCGCGACTGTTGGTAGTAAAATGCTAGTTCGTGCAACTGTAGCTAATTTAAAACAGATTCTTTCGGTTCTTTGTTTTTACGAAAGTATTAGTATCCTTCGTAATTCGTGGCTAACTTTCAAGTAACTGAAATACAAATAAAAAAACTTCGTGTATTTTTTACTTCAAACAAATGAGACGAGATACACATCTATATGTTAGCAATTTATTAACGTCGCCATCAAATAGAAAGTATATATTGGAAAAACCGCCTTTAAAAGGATGCCAAAATGGGGGAGGGGGGCTGAAAACAAATATAAGTGCACACTTTTGTTGACCCAAATGGAAAGTTAAAATGTTTAAATGGAATAAAACTTAAATTTGATGAAAAAGGTAAAATATTAAAATAAGAAATTTAAAATGTCGGTTCCCTCTACCTTATGGACAGGGCTATCCTTAACCAAATGTACTTTCCTTACTTAGGCTTCCAGATTACTTGACAAATGAAATGCCCAAAATAACCATGAAATATTCTACTAGGGCTATCCTTTTTATCATGGGTGCTAACCCAACGTCCTCTACAACACATTCATTCTTAACCTTATCGTCTCAAGTACGATAACATTCAGAAATTTTAAGAGATCAACTGACTGAAAATAATCCAAGGGTCCATAAGGTGATTTTGACAACAAAAACCTCGAAATCTATCAATAACAAAGCTATTAATCCTCCTCAAGATTGATGGAGTCCTTAAACTTCGCATATAAAATTTTCTTCAGTTCAGTCATCTGAGCAAGCACAGATTCCTTCTCCTCTTCAAGCTTCTCCAATTTCTGGCTCGTCACCTCTTTCATTTGTTCTATCTTGTCCTCAACTTCATCCTTTGGTACATGAGCAAAAACCTCCCCTATTTGGAATCGAACTACCTCTTCATCTGTGAGAATTAACTCGTTACTTGCATCCTCCAAATTGTCATTTGTTTCCTGAAAAAAAAAACAGGATAACATTTGAATCCTATAACAAGATGAAACGTGCTTAAAAAATGCTCTTGCAACTAAAGTAAGCTTGTATCGACACTGAAATTAGACACTATAACATGACTTGCAAAACAGGTATTTCAATTAAAACTTTTTAACTTGTGCCCTTCGGGGACACATTGAAAAAACTGTCTTATTAATGAGTTAGTGTCAATCATTAAACCAAAGAGGGAAGCTGAAAGACAGATGCACAATACTTGATATATACAATACATGTTGGATTAGACCTTTTCATCTTATTTTTTTTGCCTTTTCAAAAGAAAAAAATTACGCATACTGCTACTCAAACCAAATTAGAACGGACATAAACAGCAAGCCCACATAACAAATTTTGAAGGATGTAAATCGCGGAATGTGGTCTAGCCCTCAAATAAAATCTTACAGGTTTTTCCCCAGAATGTTCTATTTCCCCCTTCACCCTTTACCTCTAACCTATTAGCACAAGTTTAATCTATTTCTCAATTTTACATGCTGCATAAAAGTCCCCTTTCGCCAACCTTATACATTGTTTGAGGAGTAGGCAAAACATTTAAGCTTTTCCAAATCAGAGCGCAGTTCACTATGTCCAGCATCAATAAAAGGCTTGCAGCCTAGGATACAAAGGAGACACACAAACATGCTTCACTATAGTGATATATGCACGAAGTGAAGTGAAGGGAAGTGAAGGGAAGGGAAGGGAATCTGATTCCTTTGGTTAATTTGTTTCTACTCCTTCAATTTTCAAAACTAAAGGATCCATTTCGAACTACTCAGATAATTTGTACAGGGCTTGAAACCCCAAATCGAACTACACAGATAATTTGTATGAATTGCATGTAGACAACCATTTTTATACATTACTATCACCTTGGCGATTTTGACGTCATCCTCGAGCTCGTGAAAGCGATTATTCAACCTTCCGAATTTATTGATGTTCTGCTGATCCTCCCATGTCACTTCCGTTTCAGATCCTTCGCCCTTTTCGGATCACCATAATCACAATCAGAATCAGAAATCACAACAAAGAATAAATACCAAATATTTCAGTACCTGCTGCATTCTTCTGCTACGATTCAATTAGGGTTTTCTGATGCACCAAACTTCAGCACGATGCCTTCACTCTTCCCTCTATTTGGAAGTAAAGTCCCTTAACACAAATTTTAAAATAAAATAAAAATCAGAAATAGTATCGAATTTTAAATCAAATAACGCTGCTGCTCCCCCAAAAAAAGAGCACAAATCGAATTTTTATGTTTTTAAGATCTAAATTTGATAATCTGTTTAGAAGTGCACCTTGTTTATCACATAGTTACATTCATGTCATTTTTCTACCAATAAATAACTAACGATTTATCAATAAAAAAATAATAATGTCCTTGCGGCCTATTGGAAAATTGTATCAAATGAAAACAATAACAATTTTCTACCAAAGATAAAAGCAATAAGAATTAGATATTGAAAACTTTTTTTCATATAGGCTTTTCTTTTTCAAAAAATGAAGTTAGCAGTAGGTTTACATTTTCATTTTACTTTATTTAAACAATAACCAAACAAAAGAAGAAAATATTGGTTAGTATCTACTTTTTATTTTTATTTTTTTGTTACGTAACAAAGATTTGTTATTTTTCTTGTTTGTTATTAATTGAGGGTCTGTTTAGGAGAGAGTTTATAAATTTAAGTTAAAATTAACTTAATTATATTATTTTGTTTAAAAGTGAGTTTAAAATATATGATTTATGATTGAAAACTTGTATCTTGAAACTAAACTCATAGGATAAATTAGTATAAATTTTTTTAACTTAATGTAAAATTAAATCTATTATTTATCATATTAGTTTACCACATGAAATCCAAAAAGTATTTTATTTATTTTTTAAAAAATTTTGCTTTTCAAAATTAAAATGTTTTATTTGTCTATAAACTCTTTTGAAAGTATTATATTTTAGATTTTCTAAAATGCAAGTATTTTTTATATGAAAATAAAATTAATAACATGTACATCATAGTAAAATTAATTTATTTGAAAAATTTTAGAAATGTACTATTAGCCTGACAAATATTTTAAACCAAACCTGACAATTCCATTTAGAGAAAATTTTGAAAAATGTAATCAATATATAATAAATATTCTAAGTATTTAGGCTCCTTTCAATTTTTTATGAAACATACAAATTGCTTTCTTTTTTTATGCAACAAAAATTGAATCCCCTTTCTCCTACATCACTCGTTTCCTTCTCTTGTATTCAATCAAAACTCTCACATGGCACGTCGTTGATGCTCAATTCAATTTTACTCTTTTTAATTAAATATATAGAATATTTATTAGAGATTTTTTAACCTGTGTAAGCTGTATAAATGCACCATTTAATCAATTTGTATTAATTATTTTATTATAATTTTTAAAAAATTATTTTTACTTTTTTTTTATTAAATGATATATTTATTGAGGTTTATCTTGTTTAAGGTTACAAAGATTAAAATATCTGTATTTATTATTATTGTTATTATTATAGGATTATTTTTGTCCCCTTAAATTTCGCAACAACATGCGGCATGGACGAAGTTTCAGCAGCCCCTATCGTAGATTTCCATTTTGACGCGTCTGCATATGTTAGGCCTAAATCCACACCATGTAAACATTTTTTATAATTTTTATTTTAAAATTTTTCAAACGTCTGATAAATGCTATTAATATAATTAGTAATTTTTAAAAAATCAACTATAGTATGAGCTAAACATTCAATAAATCAATAAAATGATGAACATTGCATTGCACGTATTAGATAAGACAATGGTAATGTTATTGAAATTGGGCATCAATGTGTAATTACGTATGCAGCAGGGTCACTACCCTTTGCTGACCGCCACTGTACGTTCTACGAAATGGTCGCATTTCAGCCTAACACGTCCCTTTTACTTTTTTAAGTTTCGTAATCAGAGGGGATTTATATTTTTTATTATAGGTGAAATAATCTTAATTATTAATTTTATACTGATAAATAATAAAGTATTAATAATTTAATTTAAAAATATTAATATTTTTTATTTTTAAAATATTAAAATATCATAACGTTAAAGAGAATCCAGAATACTATCTTAAATTTATAAATATTAAAACAAACGTATAAAATACTCTCTCAAGCTTATAGATATTATAATAAACACTTTTAATTAATTTTTTATCAAAGATTTATTTTGCGTATAATAATTATTATTTTATTTTTTATTGAAATTCATGTGTATTTATTTATTATTTTTATTAAACTATTTTATTAAAAAATATAGTTTAAATATAAAAAATATATTTTAAAGAATAAATTTTTTTATCGATTCTATCAACTAAATTATGGAAGTTTAAAAATAAATTATTTTCAATTTATTTTTATAAATTTTGTTATTAAATTTATAATTTAAATTATCTTTTAAAAAATATTAACATGAACCATTATTTAAACACTCTTAATTGATAGTCGTATTTTGCAGGGCAAACATGTTCAAAGTTTTGAAAAGGGTACTTTGATATTTTCTATCTTTAGTCATGAGTTATGATCAGTTTGTTTTATTGTTCATTTTGATATTATTTATAAATTATTTGTCAACAAATAAATATAATGATCGTAACTATGCCGCACCACCTATTATACATCTTTGTCACATTCCTTTAAAACACTCTTAATTAATATTCTGTAAATTTTATATGTTCAGTTGCTTCCTTATGATATCTGCTACGTACTCAAACATATTCAGAGTGATAGTTTTAGATACGCAACAAAAAGAAATAAAACAGCCAACGATTTCAACTATCTGCTATTGTACAGTATAAAACGAATGAAGCATGACGTAATACTATCATTTACTCCTTTCAATTTCAGAATAAAACGTAAAGCGTCACTTTATTTATTTGATTATTAATCAGCAACAAAGCACTTGCATGATGCTATGTATCATTTATTCAATTCAAGTTTGTTATTGAGTGGAGTAGAATAGAGCACGTAAAAGCTCATTAATTATTATAACTTGGGAACTGATCCACGAAGCTAATCTAGTCACCGCAATCCACAAAATCGTAGTTGACTGTAAGATGGCCTTGAGCATTCCCATTACCGTCCGTGTCCAGCTTTTGGAACACACCAATATCCAAGTCCAAGCCCCCGTTGCTGCATTGATCAACAATTCTCACAGTTTGCTGAGCGTTTGTTCTTGTGTTTGTCACCTGCAACACCCCATCAAAAATGAGACCTTATGCTTCCTTTGCTCACATTAATTAGAATAAAAGAAAAAATAAAGGTAAGATCTGGGTATGAATACTTGTATCAAGATATTTAAGTCCTGCATAAGTGGATTAATAACATATAAAAGGGGATATAACTCGAGAGTTCATTTTTAACTTATTTCAACAAACGTTTAATTAAGCTGTATATTCAAATACATTTGATATTTATTAGAAACTATTCAAACCAAGCTTACTGTGAAAAAAGAATTTTTGAAGATGGAAAATTGTATATTGCTAAATCATTTGAATAAAGTTGAATTAGAAAGGAATAGGTACCCTCAAGCATTTGCCACAAGCCTGTTGGCCCTGAGGCCCAGAAGGTCCACAGAAGGCTGTCCAACCATATTTACTGCGCCATGACAAGGGTTTGTCAGCATCCCAAGTTGCACAAAATGCACTCACTGCGAGTAAGTCCCAATTATGCTGCTCAGGTTGGTATAAGTGATAAGTAGCTCTAACATTGGTAGCACTCTGAGCAGAGGCCAAAGCCAGAATACCAAGCACACACACCACAAACACAGAAAGCTTTGCCATGTTCTTAGTTGTTTGCAATTGCATTTGCACTTGACTTAAGCACCATAGCAACTTCCATATTTATAGGACTTATCCAGGATTGCAAAATTATGAAAATACCCCTTGCCTTTGTTTGAAAAGTATCACAATTCCTTTCCTTTACTCCCTTACGAGAAGACCCAAACGTGGTAGGGTGTTTGGTTTTGGTTTAATTTTTCCTTAAAAATCATTAACATGTGGTTCAATTTAATTCAGTTTAAATATAATTTGAAAATTAAATTAAATGGAAAATATCAATTTTATTTAAATCAGTTTTTGTTTATTATTAATTATTTATTTTTTAAATTTTATTTATTATTATTATATGACTTAAATTATTTTTATTAATAAATACATGATAATTTAAACGATATCATTATAAATAAATTTTTTTAATAGAAATGATAATTTAAATTAAATATTTATATAATCATGATAAAATTGAGTAAAAAAATAAACTTTCTATGAAAATACAATAAAAATAATATAAATTTATTATAAATACAATTAAGTTTGGTTTAATTTTAAGAATCAAACAATAATATAAAATAATATTTTTATTTAATTATTTTTAATTTAATTAGTCTTCAATTTTTTATATTAATTTATCAATTTAAAAATGCTTGTATTCAATTTTTAACACCCCCAATACGTGGTTTGCTTGATAGGCAGGACACGAGGCTTGTGATGAACATTCTATTTGTAGAATGATAATTCAAGGTCCTGTAAAACGGAATGTTAAGTTTGTTGGTTGAACATTCTAAGTGACAGATAAGGGGAAGAAAAGGAAAGAAGGTTCTGTTTAATTAGATATAAGTTTGTGAAAATGTTACACTTTTAAAAAGAACGATTCATGTAATGTTAAATCAGTAATATTTCTACTTGCTGGTATTTTATCATGAATCAAATTTTGAAAAAAAATGAGAAATCAGACCTATAAATATTTTAAATCATCAATAATTGGCGACGGTCACCGAAAGAAATTGAACTCCTTGGAAATTTCTCAAGTCACGAGTCAAAGGATGTGATATATAAGATTGGTCTTTATTTTCCTTCTTAGTCTCCTGCTGTACACAAGCCCATTATGAATGAGAACATGATGTGGGTTTCTCCATTTCCTAATTTTGCTTAACCATTATCATTTATATTTTGTAATATATTGCATGGACATTTTTAACGAAATTCGTATTTTATGTAATTTTTAATATAGTATAACTCATTAAATAAAATGTCAGTATAAATTTTAACAATGGTAAATTTTCAAATCTAACCCCTAATTGAATGTTATTGTTAAACATAAAAAGTTGATAAAAAAAAAAAGGAAGAATAATTAAATTAATCTGTAGGTATTTAAATTATTTAAAGTGTAGGAACTTTATTAAAAAAAATTAATTATTTAAAGACTTGATAAATATTTAATCCAGAGACCAAATTCTTAAACTATTTAAAATTATTTAATTAGGTTCTTATACTCAACAAAACTCTAATAGAATTCCAACAGAAGGATCTAATCAAAAATAATTTTAAGATTTAGGAACTTAATTATAAAATTTTTAAAAGTATGAGTACTTGTTTAATTTTTTAAAAGAAAACTTAATAATTTACGGATTAATTTAATTAGAAAATTCACGTGTAGCTTACTGGATATAATACCTGGTTGTATTATCAATGATTCATTAAATATTAATTTTTAGAATATATTAAACATTAAAGTTGAGGGACCAACTCTTAAATGAAATTCCTACTCAAACATCTGAAGAATTTGGCTAAAAAAATTATATATTCAGCATTATTGACCATAACTATATACAAACTATTGCAGTACGTATCTCGCATTCTCTTCCCACCATAGTCTTCTTTCAACTTATTTGAATTTTGTAATGTTACCACTTACCAGCTAATTCCTACGAGTGAAAATGTGATTTTTTTATTATTTTTTTTGTTAAAGTAAAATGAAGGTATTTCCTTATGACAACTCAGGTAATAAAATTACGAGACATGTTATAAAAATGAGTAAACTTTTGAAAGTGTTGCAAACAGTTTATAAAAATAATTTATATCCTTTTTTTTTTTTCTTGTCTTTCACTGTGTGCTCCTTCTGGTTGTCACTGGTCATGGATCCCTCTCGTAACAATAATAGTATAGAACTCTCTTCGGTGACACACTCCAAAACAAGTCCATCTTCCACTGTGTCAACCCATGCATCCAGAAAGATGGTGGGAACTGAGAAGTGAAAACAGCACGCGCGAATTAATTAGGTGTTACACTTTGATGTCTTAGTCATTGAGAGCTTAAGCCAACAAGTAGCAACCTCAAGACCTGATTCATAATGTATGTGACTTATCACTACAAGAAAACAATAGTTTATCTATGGTTAATTATGACATTAACAGAGGTTTTAACCATCGTAAATGACGTTACCTGCGGTTGATAAAATCGTATTTAATTTAAGTGTGACAAATAGATTATCAGCAGTTTTAAACAACCGCAGGTAATTTTGGTATTTTCTACCGTTAATGAAACTTATGTTAATTAACAACGATTTTTTATAGTTGTTAATTGTCTGTGGTTTATTAACTATCGTTAATTATTCGCAGTTTATTAATCATCGTTAATTACCTGCGATTTACTTACCGTCATTAAATATCTACAATTTCTAAACCAACATTAAATTTTGCGTGGATTACCCGCAGTTTGAAACCTCCATTAATTTGTCAAAATTGCCAGCGGTTTTGAAACTCCCATTAAATGCATGTGAATATATAAAATTTGGATATTTAAAATATAGCTTATTTTTAATTCACCTGTATATCATATAATATTACATAAAAATCAAATAATTTCCTTTAATTGATAAACATAACAAATTTTAAAAATCACAAACACTTATATAAAATCAAAAGTCATACATAAAAACCTCATAATACACACTTATAATAATATTCTAATTAAAAAAAACATGTCATGTCTTTCATTTCATAAGTCAATATTATGACATGCTCCCCAGACCTAACCATCTCAGCTTCTTCAAGTGATAATACATACTCTTCATCTAGAATTCTCTCCTTGAGGTTATAAACTAAAACATGCTCAAATAAAATCACAAGGTTCTCACTTCAGATTCTTTCATCAAGCCCTTGGCATTATAAGGGGTTGAGCAAGCTACTATCTAGATTACAGGGATTGACTAAAAATATGACTCCAGTCTCTGTGAGTGCTCTGCTCTAAGTTGCTGCCCAACTCAACAAGGCCCATGAATGACAATTGGTATCTTAAACTGGCCTCCAGAGGTATAATGGAGCATACCACAATTGTTAGAGATTTGGTTAAATGCCAGAAATAGAAACCCCATGTTCATGCCTTCAACAATTGGCCTTAGACCAGTCATGGCAGCTCCAATACCCATGCCTATGAATGAGTTCTCAGCAATAGGGGTGTCCAAAACTCTAAGGTCACAAACTTTTCAGCCAATCCTTTAGTCACCTTGTAAGATCCTCCATAATGACCTACATCTTCACCCATGACACACACAATGATCCCTCTTCATTTTTTCTTCCAAGCCTTCACGTAGGGCTTCAAAAAGGAGAAGTTCATGCCTAAAAATAAAATATATATCTGGTGAATTTCATCGTAATTGGTCATAACTCTACAATAAGTACAGTCAATACGAGATTAAAATAAAATAAAAATCACAGCATTCTCTAGCAACTTCATGTGTTAACCATTTTGAATTAAGTGTTACAAGAATGTCCCAAAGGTTTTCAATTCTCAACCCAAAACAATTACTTCATGGGGCTTCTAGCATCCTTCTAAGTGCCCCAAAATCTAGTACTAAATATCATTACCTAACTCATGGTGCTTGATCATAATCTGTGATGTATCAAAAAGTTGACAACTTTATGGAGCTTGTACATACTCAGAGACTACAGGAGAACAAAACATCCTAGAAGTTTGGACAGTCAAAAGGTTGCCCTTTAGACTTTTAAGTCTCCTACTACTGATACTCCCTAGCACAGGGGAGGAGTCAAGAGGTCCAAAAGCGTCATCTTGATAGCACCAGCAATAACCTTCAGTACATAGCTCTAAGGCCATTGTGGTACAAAAGGAGCTAAGTTAACGGCCCCTATGCCTTAAATCCCTCATTTTTGAAAGGCCATAGAACAGTAAAAATTCCATCTAGTAAAGTAATTTACTTTGATAGTAACAAGGGTTCTCTGATCATTGGCCTATAAAAAGCAAAATTTTAACTCCTGGCCTAAGGATTTTTATGCAAAATATGTTGCTAATTCTACTTGCCATCCAACCATAGCCCGAGTCTTGATAGACAATACCATGTTAGATTACTTTTACACGTTATTTTAGGAAACTGAAAGATAGACATTAATTTATAGCTTTTCACTTAAACAAAGAAGTTGATCTATCAGCAAAAGAGTAAACACATCATCTCACATTAAAAGAAATTAAAAAATGATTAAATTTTGTATAAGATGGAAAAACAACAGCAAGTGATAGCAAAAATAGACATACCTAGGTTTTGATGTAAAAGCCATAGAACTGCCTTCCTTTGTCTACAAAAAAGTAACAAACACAGTTTACAAACTTGATAACACCCTATCCCATTGATCCTAAACTAAACTGCAAAAAAAAGGAATTGAATGAGATTGATGAGATAATATACTGCAACTACATTAGTAACTAACAATTCATGCTTTCGAGCTCCTATCTTTAGGACTTGGCTTACTTTTGCATCAGATCTGACAATAAAAATCCCAGCCTTTCTCTGTGAATCAATCAAATATTGCACACAAATTGAAAGAAACAACATTTAAAGTCAATAATACCAACCTTCAAAAGGAAACTACCTAATCAAAAGAAAAGGAACAAAAAATTTGAAATCAAAACCCTAAACATAAAACCCCAAACATAAAACAAAATTCATACCTTCGTATGACACCGAGAGTAAAAACAACAACACCAAATTGATTCAAAGAGAGAGGATTTGTGAGCGCAGGAAAGAGTAGGCAACAGTCGAAGTTGAGAAAGACGACTTATGTTTCACGTTTTTGGGGAGTTTCTAAGGCTTCTTAGAGAGGATTTTGGCAACATTGGATGTTCAAATAGATTTCAAAATATGATATTGGAATTGAGAAAGATGACCTTCTTTTCACATTTTTGGGAGAAAGGGGTTTCTAAGCACGAAGATTAATTACATATCTGGGGTTGATAAAAAAAAATTAATATTTACCTGAAGTTTTCCTAACTATCGTTAATTAACTACGTTTATAATAGCAAATTGTGAAGAAAATTTAAATTTAACTACAGTTATTTAAACTGCAGGTAAAATTCAAACTCAACCATGATTATATAAACCGCGAGAAAAAAATTGTCAGAAAAATTAATAATTCTAGTAGTGTATATAGCATATAAGTTACATATATTTATTTGTATTGCACTCTCATTTTATGTAAAGAAAAAAAAAATATGAGTGAATTTACTTTGTTTGATTTATAAGAGTAAGAGTAGATATGAAGTTTTAGAGTTACATGTAAAAAAAAAAGAGAGTGAAAAAAAATCATAGTCACATACTACACCTTGTTATAAGAGTTTAAAAATCAAACAGAGAAAGGTAATTAAAGTGAGATAGTAACTACTTCATGAAAGAAAAGAAAAAAAATTCTTTCATTCATTAGAGTAGGATAGCAACTCTTTTGCGAGAGAAGAGGAGAAAAAAATTATGCTTTACAAACTCAAAATAGTCTTAAGATAAATTTGGATTTATAAATCATTTATTATTAAGTCGAGTTAAAAATTTGACAATAATTTTATGATGTGTAATTCTTCGTAACGGTTATATTCTTAAAATGAAAACATGATGTGATTAATAATATTTATTTAATTTTTTAAGTATTTTTATCTGAAGTTTTTATTTTAATCCAAACTACCCCTGATTTTTACTTCTTCCAATAACATAATCTTTCTTATATCTACTTTTATTGTTATTACTTTTCTCGTGGATTTTTGCAAAGTGGGTATTCAATTCAAGAAGTACAGTTATAGATAAGAGCACGTGCATTAAAACAGAGTAGGTTTGAGCAATTCGAGAAACAAACTATACAAATTAACAAAGTACGTACTCTTATTCATTCTATAAAAATAAATAACAACCCTTTATCGCAAAAGAAAACACAATATAATAACTCCTGAAAAGAGTGTGAATTTTATATCTAACATTATGTATACCCATTGAATAAAGTCAGAGCCGTGAGCAACTGAAACAAGTAGGTAGAATTCATGTGGGACCCGCGTCTTTGCTAAATTAAATAGTTATTGACTCACTGTGATGCCTGCCATATACATGATAGACGGCATATTCCAATACCATTAGGCATGAAAAAGAAAAGAAAAGATATAAATAAAAATAGAAAAAGTTTGAGGATAAGAAATTATATAAAAAAGATTAATAGTTTTGATAATTTGTAAATTATTTATTTTTAATTTATACTTTATTATAAATTAATTTAACAAAATAACATAGAAGATTTAGATATTATAGTAAATTTTTTACGTTAAAATGAAAAAACAAAATCCAAGTCTGCCTCGATTTGTCATCTAAAGCACCGTTAAATAACGTCGTTTTCTGGCTGACGTTGAAATTTCGCATTCAAAGTGTTCCCATCCTCTGATCCATCCCTAATTACCTTGGATTAAACCAACTACTCTGAGGATTAGAGCCAAATCTCAAGTCTATCGTTATATGTTTTTGGGTCGACCAGAGCATATTTTATCTGCTAATCTCTTTGATAAATACTTGATATAATGCTTAAGATGCATATGATCGTGTTGACTTGGGGTTTCTCAAGGGAACACAATGAATCTGCAGTTTGCAGAGGTACAGCGGAAATAGATAAATAAATAAAAGAGAGTGAGTGAAATTAAGGTGGATTTTGATGTGATTATATAAGGATAACAAAATCCAGACCTAATTATTCTGAGCATGACTTTCGAAACGGAAAGACTCTAACTCTACTCAGAAAGCAGCAAGTTTTATTGATTATTACAGTAGTAGTAGACGATGATGTCAAGGAGAATCGAGGATCGAGAGTAAAGGATTGGTGAGGTGAAGCTCATTCCCACAATCCACAAATTGATAACTAACGATGAGATGGCCCTGTTGGTAGCCTCTGCCATCTGTGTCGATTCGGTTGAACACTCCCACGTCCAAATCCAACCCTCCATTGCTGCATTGATCCACAATTCTCACAGTTTCCTGCGCCCCCGTGCCTGAGTTTGTCACCTGCATCATCATCGTTAATACATCATACGATCAAAATTATCTTCAAATATAAATGATTCCCTTACCCGCAGGCACTTTCCACAAGCATCTCGACCCTGAGGCCCAACAGGTCCACAGAAAGCAGTCCACCCATATTTGCTGCGCCAGGAGTAAGGTTTGTCAGCGTCCCAAGTTGAGCAAAAAGCACTCACGGCGTTCAAGTCCCATCCGTGTAACTCTGGTTGATAGTAATGATACGTCGCGCGTACATTAGATGCACTTTCACCACCGCCACCTCCGCCGCCACCCCAGCAGTTGCTTTGGCAGCCCTTTGAGACCGAACAGTAATCTTCGGTGTCGCCGCACCACCCGTATTGGCTGCAGCAGAGATTGTTGGGACATATCTGCCCTCCAGCTTGTTGACCGCATTGTTCGGCCATCGCCGTGACCATGAAGCACAGCAGCAGCGCCAAGCCTACTCTCACTTTCCCCATGTTTTCACATTTCCCCCCATGTTTGCTTCGCCATTTATATAAACCAAAAAACCTTCTGCTGCACGGTAAATGTATTATTCAATTATGTTAAATAAATAATTTTAAATATATCATAGATTTTTAAAATGTGTAAATATTATACTTATTGATGATAAATAATGTGTTATATTAAATAAAATTAAAAAATACTAAAATTATTTAAAATATAAATTAATGTTATTATTAATGAATAAATAATACAAATTAATTTAAAAATATTTAAATAATAATAATTTAAAATTATTTTTCAACAATTACTATTTACAAATTATTTCTAAAATTTGATTAATTATTACTAAGTGAACTATCCATTTCATTTCCCTCTTTCTCAGCTTATTATTTATTTAAACTAAACTTTTTAGTCAGTTCTCGAAATTTTGAAGTCATGTATTTAGTCTCTAAATTATAACAAATTTATAATATTTAATTTTGTAAAAGATATTTATTTAATTTTATTATTACTTTATGTTAAAAATCAAAATAAGTAGTGTTTTATAATACTGAAGATTAGGAAGGAAGTTTTAATTTTATAAATTTAAATATACTGTTTATATAATTTTAAAAACTAATTTAAACGATATCTCAATTTATTTAAGTTATGACACGATGCATACGCTGTACCTAGTCCGGCGGCTATACGGATATAAGACGAGTACCAGAAGCAACCATGTTTTATATATAACATTAACTTTTAATAATTTAAATAATAAAATTGTAAGTCAAAATCAAATGGCAGTAAAGTAATCTGAAAAAATTAAACTCTGTTTTTAAAATATAACTCAACTTTATGATTTATAATGGATAAATTTATTAAAAATTTATAATTTATTAACTAATTAAATTAACAAAATGTTACAATTAAATTCTTATAATTATTTGATAAAATTAGTTGTATAGATGGTTAAAATAAATAAAATTATTTTCTATAAATGTAAGTTATTTTAAAATTTTAAAATAAAAATATATTAAAAAAGTTAGTTTTCATCAAGCTAAATGTTACGTGAAATAAAATATAAAAAAATTCTAATTTATTTAGATTTTTTTTTCAAAATAAAATGTATTTTTTATAATGTAATATTTTATATTTATTTTGCTTCAGCGTTTATATCATTCTAAATAATTTTGAATGATTTTTCAAATAAAATGTTGAAAGATGAAAAGTCTACATTATTCGAGGTTATATTTCGAGTCTTAGAAATTGCATTAATGCGTAAAGATATATAAAATATTAATAAATAATTATTAGTGATCGACCTGCCTATGATGTATGCTACCGAATTTAGTTTCCATAATTTGGACCGTAGATCGTCAATAATCGAAATGTCATATTAAGATGTGAGAGTGCAAAACTATGTGCTTTTTGTTTTATTTCCTATATATATTTACAACGATAATTAACTACTTAATTTAGTGACAAAACTATTTGTTTTTTGTTTTTTTACGAGAATGACTTTTGTATATAGTTTGATTTTCTTTGGAAGTTAAATTTAAGAGTAAAAGGGAAGAAAGATAAGGTTTTATTTGATAAAAAAAAATATTGTTTGAAAGTTTTTAAATATGAAAGAGATTTTTTTTATAAATCTTTTAAAATTTTCATAATTTATATTTTTAAATTTTTAAGTTTTTAATTATTTTTTATTATCATTAACCCTCGTTGTTTTAAAAATTTATCTTCTCTTATTCTTCATATCCTTACATTTTATCTGCTTCCAGAATTTTAAACAAAGTTTTAGTTGGTCTAGTTATACGTAAAAATTAAGCTTGTAAGTATAAGTTTTGAATTATTTATTTAATTAGAATGAATCACAATTTTTAAGGGTGTCTTACTTGTTTGTTTTTTTTGTTGTTGTTAATAAATAGTACAAATAAGATACCGTTAATTTATTTATTAACATAATAATAACTCGAACATATATGATACAAGTTGTACATTTTATACGATTTACGATTTATAATATGTGTATATATATGCATGCTTTATATTTTTACACCAAACAAATAGGCGCAATAGGAATAGAGGGAAGAGTGAGTAACGAGAATAAAAAAAATAAATGTTAAGTGATATCTATAAATAAACACATCATCAAAATCCCTGCAATAGGGTATGCGTGAAAGAAAAATGTGTTTTGATAAAATATAAATTAGCTGCTTTTATAGAAACAAGTGGGCAAGACAACGGAACATTACAAATTATCATCAAATTGAAAAAGGCACGGACTCTGAACGTGAGAGCATCATGGAACCCAACCCAATAAGATTTAACAAAGAAAAAAGAAAAGAGAAAAGAAAGATGGTATATATATACATGCAGCCCTACGACCATCCCATTGAACCTTTTATGACTAAAAAACGAAAACCTTTTAATTTTTAAAAATAAAAAATGAAAATAGTATTCAACAACTCTCCTACTTAGCCAAGCTAGGCTCCATCCCTGTACTGTGACTGTAGATTGCGGGTAGGAATTATCCTTATCTTAATTAACAGTTTGATTAATATTTAATTACTAAAAATTAACATGGTGTACACATATCTTTTGGCAATAAAAAATGACCCTGTAGCC
This sequence comes from Abrus precatorius, assembly GCF_003935025.1. Lineage (NCBI taxonomy): Eukaryota > Viridiplantae > Streptophyta > Magnoliopsida > Fabales > Fabaceae > Abrus > Abrus precatorius. The sequence continues at coordinate 6,627,562 of NW_020874373.1, read as the reverse complement.
TTCTCCTATTCGTTTGAATGTGAAAAAGGTTGCTGGAAAATGAAAAATACAGTATAAATATATTTTGGCAATAAAAGTTTTCTTTGATAATCACAATAAAATGAGACAGGGAGGGAAGGCCACAGGAAAAAAAGTGGGAACACGTGAAATAAATCAGTGGAGCCCTCAATGAAAGGCTGCTGCACAAAGCACACGTTGCCCCACCTTATCCCTATGTTCATCAAATTTTATGTATTTGCTTCCTCGACCAACCAGTTCCAACTCCCTCATAATGTGAGAGACAAGAGCACGTTGCATAATTAATACGTATAGGGTATGCGTGATTATGCACGTACAACCATAAACGTAGACGTTGTCATTAGACAATGTAACATTTTTCACTTAGAAGCAAAAACGGGCTCATATAAACATACTCCATTATTTCTTGTCCCTACCTATTTTCCAACTATTTTCTCATATATATATATAATACACAATACATATACAAGAAAATTATTTTAAAAAAATGGACGACACATTACATAACTTTGCTCCTATACTAGATTACACCTTGCTCCAGAAATTTGCTTCCCATGAACGGCCAAGAGCAACCAAGGAGATTGTGGTTTGAGCGTGGAATTAATTTACAAATATGACTTCAGCTTATTCTTGCACTTCTCCACCGCTCTTGGTGCTGTAAATTCAGGAGTAAAACAGTTAATACACATTAATTTATTAATTAATTAAACTAAGTTGATTTAGATCACTAACCCAGCCCAATTGCCTCAGACCCTTTCATTATGCGCAGGCGCCTGCATGATTCCACGAACATCCTGTAGAAGTATATATGCTAATTAGTAATAATTAATTAAAGAAAATTTGTTTTAGTGAAAAGAAAAGGAGATTAATTAGCGACTTCATCAGACTCACTCCCAGGGAACGTCACCAACGAGCATCCAGTCTCCATCTTTGTCTTGATAGGTTGGTACGTAATCAGAGCCATTGAGAAGATCTATCAATTTGGTCTCATTCATAAAGTCCTTAGTGCCTTGGGAACCACATTTATCAACGGTGAAGGAACTGAACATTTTAACGAGTGCATCGGAAAGCTCTTGGTAGCTCTTGTACAACTTCAAGTCCACTTTGCGTAGATAAGGAGCACCATCCATGCACACCTTCACGAAAGCTCCTGCCACACTGCCGTTGTTGTTACTCGTGGTTCCTGTTGTTGCAGTGCCAACTTTTTCGCCTCCATTGTTATTGTTGTTGCTCCTTTGAACGTTAACAATGTTCTTTCTAAATGACCTCACAGGTGGCCAACCCACCACTTGTGCCCTGCAAATTCACAATTAACGCCTCATCAATAATAAATTACAATCTTCGTTCAACATAAACATGCAAATATGTAGCATTGTTTTTGTAATTACCTAACTAGTCTGGCTAAACAAATTATCGATTTTATTAATATAGTATTTAAGATTCATTTTAAATGTATTCAAGTAAATAACTTTCTGCCAAAAAAATGTATTATATTTATAATATACTAATTTTTTAAAATAAAAAGTTATTATTTTTACACTGAATTTAATATTTTTCATACATTATCAGCTGGTGTGAAATGGAAAACAGAAAACAAGCAGCAAAAGCAAATTTCCAGTCAAGGCACAGAAATAATTGTTAAGAGTCGCATAGTTTGAATTCCCTCTGATATTTAATTTAATTAAAAAAGTATTAGTTTTGTATTATCAAGTGTACAATATAATTTAAAACTATATAAAAATAACAACATAATTGAATAATAATACTTAATATTAGCTTAAACTTCAAAATAAAAAAGCAAGTAAAAAAGAGAGAGAGGATGTGATATAATTATTAGTGTTGGCCACATGATTTTGGAATTAATATAATGATGTAGAACAGATGAAAGGGAGAGGGAGGGATGTGTTAGGTGATAGGACAGGGGCGTGGACTATCCTTTTCCTTTTTCCCCTTTGCATGTTCGAGTCCAAGAAATTGTTGGGTGGTTGAGAAAAAGTAAGATTCCATGTGTCTTGTCCTTTTTCACTGTCTACCCGACAATGAAGCATGCCATCGCAAAAGAAATCCACCCAAACCTGCCTCATCCTCCATCACTCGTTACTTTTTCTTGCTCTAAATCTGGATGACATTTTCCTTTTCTCCATGATATCCCAACGTACATAATTGCATTATGCTTCTTCTTTTTACTTTTTAATTTTTGGTACCTCAAGTCAAGAGAAAATAAAACTAGAAACAAGACCATCCTTATGAATAATACATCAAAGCGATTGCAAATTGCAATTGATAACTCGTGCTTGTTTAACGTCGTTGTATACAAAAAAATCGTTGAGATTCATAAACTCCGCTGTAAATGGAAAATTCATTTCTCTGTTTAAATCGAGTACATGTTTTAATATAAACTGTTGAGATTAATTTCAACCCGAGTTATAGTCGAGTTAAATAATTTACAATTAAGTGTATTAAAATTTCAAATTTGGAATGCCAAATTCGAGTATCAAGTTTGAGAAGATGTTCAACCGATAAATTCAAAAGGGGATGAGGAAGCGCGCATTAAACACAAAACAGAGGCAGTAATTAATGATATAAAGAAGGAAGAAAAAACTAACTTTGCTGGTGGGTCGTTAGCGCGAGGAGGAGTGGTTTTGTCTTTAGGCGCTTGAGAAGAGGCAGAAGGCAACGCATTAGAAAGATTAAGCTTCAAATCGACGCTACTACCACTCGTCTCCGAAAAACCCCTCTTTCCATTACAGGCAGCACTAGAAGGTGTGGTTTTGAGCGCCGACTCGCCTTCATTTCCACTCAATGGCAGACCGAGTCGCAACTCGGTTTCTTCGAAATTGATCATGCCGTACTTGTCTCGTTCTGCAACCTTAGGAATCAGTTTATGTCAGGACTCGTGTGTGTGTATATATATATATATATATATATATATATATATATATATATATATATATATATCTGTAACTATTTTGTTGTGCTTGGTTTTCTGATTTGAGTTCAGAATCAGAAGCCTGTTTCCTCTGTTTTGAGATGTGTGTGGGAAGGAGAAAGAAGTGTGCGTGCGTTTGGAATGTGGTTTTGGTGACATTTGTTAGAGCGCGTGGTGTGCGCCAGAACATCGGGCGATAAATATTCTGCCACGTGTAAGAGATTCTGATGGCTGGATCATCCGCAGCGTGTCGGGAGATGATGTCACAGCTGATGTCATAAAAATGAGAATAGTTGTGATTTGTGCAATCCTATCCTAGTTTCAGTTTCACTTGTTTGCTAGCCTCCACGCACCAATTATTAATTCCATTTACTAAGGGATAAGTTAGTGTATAAGAAATACGTACAACTATAATTTTTACAACATTTAAATATATAGTTATGAATATTATTTTTTTATTTTTAATTTGTATTAAAATTCTAATTTTTACTGTTAAATTTTATTATGCTATAGAAGTAATACTAATTTAGTTAAAAATTATTATTAATAATATTATACTACTGCACTTAATTGGATTTTCTTCTTCTCATTATTGGTTGTACTCATAACCATAAAATGAGTTTAGATTAAAAAAATTAATTATTACTATTATATTTGTAAAATTTGTTAGTATGGCATAATTGAGTCATGCATATAAACATCTAATACCAAAATGTACGGATATTAAAAGTATTATTTTAAATTTTATAAAATATAAAGATATTAATAAATATCATAAGATTTTATTAAAGAATAAAGATAAATATTTAATATTAGTAAAATTTTATTAAAAATAAAATTATTTATTATATTTTTATAGTTTAAATATAATAACTGTGTATTTTTTTAATAAAAAATTTTTATTTGTGCATGCTTAGAGTTTAACAAAACTCATTATAATACTTGAAACACGTTCAATCATTATCATTCCCTCCCATTACAGGAAAGCTTAACAGATAACTCAGTTAGTGCTTTGCTTTATATGCGTTTAAATTTGTATTAAATATAAATGAAATTGAACTGCATGAGAAACATCGTCGGCGAAAGAAACTTTGCTGGTGGGAGATGACAATGGCCTTTTAAGCATGCCCGTGTTGCAATCGAGGATTATGCAGAAAAGGAGGAGGGAAAGATAAGGTTTAACTATTCTTATGTTTGGCATTAAATCTTTTTCAATCTTTATGTACTTATCCTTTGTCCACTTTGCGTGGCGATCATCTAAAGCGGTCCCGAGGGAGGGTCCAACCACTGTGTTTCACTGTTGTCAACCATGCCTTCCAGCATAACATATAAATTTAATGTTAATCAAACTTATCAACTTATCATCAAGATTAACTACACTTCATAAATCACTCACAGTGCAAGTTCACGTTTACTGAATAGTTCTGCGGGTATGGTTGGCGATTTCCAACAAACGAACACTTGTGATAGTACGTACAGGCTCACATGTCTTGGTTTATTTTATTAATTATTCGCATAATTAATTTAGTTTATGCTAAGATGGTAATTAGGAAAAATGGTTTTAAAATAATGCTAATGACTTAGATGTTTGAATTATGACACAGCAAACAAAAGTTATCTAAGATTGTAACTCGTTATTACTCCGATCAATTATATCATTTTATAGGTATATATGTTTGATAAGAGTTTGTCTTTTAAAAAGCCATGCCTATTTTTACAATAATATGTTGAAAAAGTGGATAAATCAGTGACTATTGTATTGTAATAAAGTGAACCGGATTCAGATATGCATTAAGTAGTATTGCTTTACTGTAATTAAAATTTTAAGACCACTTATTTTAGAAAGGAATAACGATGACTTCATATCCAAATACGATGATTTGGCACCCTTGCCATACACATTTCATGTAAGAAGAGAATAAAATAAAATAAAATTAATGTATTCTTTATATAAAAGAATTCACATTTCATGCTGATTAATTGTTCGTTGTGTTTGAGTTTCTACTTGCACTGATAGTATTAATATGAAATGAGCAAAAGTCTGAAAACAATTTTAACAATGCTTAAATGAAAATTCAGATCAGAAGCACTATTTCGTTTTTAAATTTTGGACAAGTAAAAATATATTTTTTAAGAGAAATATTGACCTCAAGTTTTAGACAACTAAAAGTAATAACTTTATTAAAAAAATATTTATTATATTGAGTGTGTGAAAATATAATAAATGTTATTCTTTTATTAAAAATTACTTCTTATAGATATGTATGGGTTGAGTTTAAATAAAACTATTTTTTAATTATGTTCATAACTTATTATATCACAATTTCAATATTAAACTTAAATTTAGCTTTTCATTAAAAAAAATTCATTGAATAAAACTAATAATATCCAGACACTTGCAAATTATTTTAGTTTTTTACAGTTGGATGATTAAATGGAAAAAAAATAAGTGTAATATTTTAAGTATTCATTAACATTTTATAATTAAAATCAAATTTTTATCTAAAAATTTAATATTATTTTTATTGAACAATTTAAAAACAAATAATGTTGTTGACCTTATCTCCTTTCTGTTTTAGCATTTATTGTTATTATAATTATAATGAATGAAGAGAAAATGGGTAACTCCAGTTATGTAAAAGACAATAGAATGTCATCTTAAATAGTTTAGAGTACCTGGGTCACTGAATTCGGGTTCTATCAAATCAGACAATATACAATAAATTGTTAAATTAATTATCTAAATGGTTAAACATCAACAAATAATATAAGTTTATACTTTTATATGCTTAAACTTAAAGCATTTATTTAACATTGTTAAACAATTTATGAACACAAAAACTCAATTAAAACCTTTAAAACATACAAATTTATTTGAAAAGTTACAAGTAATTGGTGACAAAATAATTGTTTTTTAGGGTGAGGGCCATGGTATAAATGCAGGAGTACAAGATTGCTGAAGCATGCATGCATGGCAGAGTGCAGTTGCAGAATGAGAAGTTAATGTTTGTGTTGAAAAGTGAAAGTTAAAATCAGAAGGAGAGAGAGGCCCAAATCTAATGGGCTAAGCCTATTGTGTGGCTATGGCCCCTTACACTTAATTCCTTGTCTCTCTTGTCCCAATCACAGGGCCCCATGCTCTTTTGTGACACCACACGTGTGACATTTATGAGCTGATTTGATGCCTTCAAATATTAGAAAGGATAGAATTTAGTTATACAGCCTTATGTATGTTTTCATGTTACTTTTTAATTCAAGTTATAGTTTATTTTAATAATTTGTATCAATATTAAATCTAATTTTTTATTGGAATGTAATTTTAATTTTAATTAAAAAATATTAAAACTATTTAAGTTATGGCATCTCAATCTTGTCTTCTTATAAATATTAATTTGAACTCTCATATTTGATTTTAAATCGTTAAAATAAATATTTTTTATTAAAAATTTTATTACATAAAAATATAAAAGTGTAAGAATATTGTTTAAATAAAAATTATTATTTTTAAATGCTTCAAAACAAACTTAACGGTTGAGTTTTTTTTTTTTTAATTTTGATTATATTATTAGAGTATGTCTATATATTGTGACTTTTATTTAAGTGATTTTTATTTATAATTTTAAAAAATAATTGACATTTTTAAATAAATATTATTAAATCAGAGGGACGATAAATTATAGATGTATAAAAATGATAGTAGATAGTTTTAGTTGTTAAAATAAATAAATACACATCTATTTGTTATCACATTTTTTATAAAATTATTATTTTAGGATGTATAGTTGAAATTTTCAACTAATAGATCAATGTAAGCTATATTAAGCCCCGAAAACTTAGGATAACAATGCTTTTAAAAATACATGTATATGATATTCGTGTGAGAATCGCTTGATTATTTCGTTTAATATAAATATTTAAGTAATCTTAATTTCATACGAAGTTAAAGTTAAGTATATACTAAAAAAAATACAGATTTTTAATTATTAATAACAAAAACTCATCATATTAAATATGATCGGTTTAAAACAATTCAAATTTTAAAACAATAAATAAGTGTTTGACATAAATTGAAGTCGATGTTGATATATAGCTATTACGTCGCTTTATGTCTTTTGTACTATCTAACAGCTGTTTTGATCATTTTAATTATGATTACTTTTTTTTAATAAAGATTTTTTTTTTTTACATAGTTCTAAAATTCAAATTTTATAATTGATGTTAATAAAATAGTTATAACAATTTTTTTTTTATTTTGATACGTGAGCTTTAAATTCACTTCAATTTGACCATAATGACATTTTTATTTTATGTTTGTTAGTTCCAAAAGAACTATCAACTAATGGGTATCTTTAGTGTTAATTTAGAAAATCCTTTTATAAAAAAAAAACAAGTGTTAAAATGGGTAAGATATAAATATTGTCTACGAACTGCAATTTCACAATTGCACGAATTTTCATTCCTTGAAAACTATCTATTCCTTTTATAAATACAATGGTAACAATTGGAAGAAAGTCAACAGACAAATCATAATTAATATAAAAATAAAAAGAGCTCTTATTGAAAAAAATGTTTATATAAAGTCACTTGATTTTTATTTTCACATAAAATTACGTCATTATTTTAATAACCACTTGAATTTATTTATAAGTTTAGTTGGAATATGATTAGTTAGATGATTTAATTGTTTTGTCACGGTTAGCTTAATTGTCAATGGAGTTTGACTTGAACAACAATTATCATGATGTCTAATTCTTGTAATATTATGTTAATACTTGATCAACATTAAATGATAATATGTAATTATTTACAATCCTTTTAACTATCAACATCTTCAGTCGTTTTAATTAATTTTTTGACAAAAGTTTAATTAAAAAGTTAATGGATTAAATATGAAAATAGGTTCAATTTTCTTTTAATTACTTTGGAACACAAATGTAATAGAATTCACTTCATTTTGTTAATCCTTCTAAGACAAGTGCATGTGAAAAAGAAAAGATGTCAAGATTTAAAGATGAAGTAAATGGTGAATTTTACCTTAAATATTAACAAAATTTTATTTGTATTTCTTCTCTCCCATAAAATATCATCTCCTTTAAAAAAACAAAACTATCATCACTTTTGTGTTGAAATAAACTTTTACTATATCATTTAATGATGTGGTTTCATTATTTGTTATCCTATGGACATTTTTGGTTTACACTATCTTATGGACTTCAAAAAAGGTATATAAGGAGGGAGATGGAAGTTTTTTGGGCCCAAAATTAGGAAGTGATTGAAATTAACCATTTTGACTGAACTATATTGGGCCTAGTAATCAGACCATTTTTCAATAAAAAAATAAATATGTTCGGCCGAAGAGAAAGAAATAAATGCCTGGACAAAAAATATAATATTAAAATTATAAATGTGAGGACATTTTTCAACAACATATTTTTATTTTTTATTTCTTAATAAGTACTTTAAGAGTGTTTGTTAATGATTTTTTTTATAATCTTAATACTAATAGTTTATTTATTTTATAGTTAGACATAGAGGATTAAATATTGTAGTTTTCAATGCAAGATACACGTTTAAAATTTATTTAACAGTTTAAAATCAATTTCATTAAAATAAATTTTACTCAATTTTAAAGCAATACAAAATTAATAATAAAACATGTTCTCTCCCTATTTGTACTAGGTTAAAATCTATGTTTTTGAAAACTATAAATAGTGTTATTTATGGTAGTTCATTGTTAAGTTGAGAGATGAAACTCTAGCTTTGTGATAGGGAGTGGAAGTGTCAAGAGAATAGTTGAGAGATCATTTATTAGAATTATGAAAGTACGAATATGAATATCTAAAATTTCTTATCAGCCTACTATTTAATGCAATTATCATTCAGATAGTAGATTTTATGTAAGATTCAATTTTTTATTTATTTATGGAGAACTAAAGATCTAATTCTATTTTTACTTAAATAAATTTCAATTCGTTTAACAGATTTCCTTGAGCAAATTGTCCTTAACCAAAAAAAGTCTAAAAAAAATTTGTAGCTCCTAAAAAGGTAAAACATTCTAAAATAGTAAACTCTACAATAAAAAGGGGTTGTGCTAGTTCTGTAAAAAAGTTAATTTCTTTTTGGGCTTAAAAAGCTTACTTAAACTAATCTATTATTCTTTTATATAAATGTGTTTTATGGTTAAAACTTGAATATGAAGCTCTACTATTTGCAAGAAAAGTAATGCAATTTAGGAGTGAAGATAGTTGTTATGCATCAAACGGTGTTATGTCTCATTGGTCCTCTCATGCCAGAATTTGCTCATAAATTCACTTTATTCTCTCGAAAATCACTTTCATTGTAATATATGACTTATGTGATTTTGATATGATATCTTTCGATTAAGAGAGAGAATGTGCATTTGGATGATGTTGACTTTTTCCATCTCAAATTCTACTAATCAGATATGGGACTGGTTTATTCAATGTTCTGTTTTTCCGATTTAGATCAGTCTTTGAATATGAAAAAAAATTGTATGTAAGTTTTGTACATCTCATCAATAATTAAGAATAAAAATAAGCTTTAAATTGTTAAAAAAATATTGTTATTATTAACGTAATAATTTTATAATATATTTAATTTGTTAATTTACATATAAATTTAAGCTCATTAAATTACTTGAAGTCAAGTTTTTTTTTTTAATTCTTTTGAAAAAAACAATTACAAGATAAATTTTTAATTAGACTTGGAACCTTAAAAAATGATTTATATGAAGTCAATAGATTAAACTCAAGTAGTATAAAGGCAAACACAAATTGACTTATTTTTACCATTACACATAATTTGATAATAAAAAAAAAAAATAAAATTTCACATTCTTAAATAGGAGTTTCTCTTGTTGAGTAAATAATGAAAAAATGGAAAAAGGAAATGAGGACAAAAGCAATATCGTGAAGAGTTGAATTGGTGGGCGTTGGAGAGGAGTCAAGGGGCAGTCTTTCTTAAAGGGAGGCATAAGGGATGTGGTGAGGCCATTCCGTATATCATAGCGAAAGGGGAGGGAGAGAGGGAGAGAGAGAGAGAGAGAGAGAGGTTTCTTAATTTTCTTAATCTCGCAGAATCAGATATCGCAATGAGGTGGGCGCAAAGAAGTACATGAGAGAGAGAGAGAGACCGAACCTGAGAGAGAGTGAGGAATCGGGAATAACCGCAGCGTCTTATTCTTCGTCTTCTCTCTCTCTCTCGCTCTCTCTCTGAATACGTAAGCGTAAGAATTGGCTAAAACCCTAGTTTCAATGCTCTAACGAATAGATCGGGAAGAACCCTAGACCTTAATCAATGGCCGCCGAATTAGGGCAACAGACGGTGGAACTATCCACCCTCGTCACGCGAGCTGCTCAAGATTCCTACACCGCCCTCAAAGAACTCGTCGACAAATGCAAGTCCACCGAATTATCCGACACCGATAAGAAGATTAGCATCCTCAAGTTCCTCAGCAAGACTCAGCAGCGCATGATCCGTCTCAATGTTCTCTCCAAGTGGTGTCAACAGGCAATTCCCCTTTCCCTCTTCTTCTTCTTCTTCTTCTTCAGTTCCAAATATTTGTTATTCGACCCAATACGTTGTTAATTGTCATAACCAGTGCTTTTTCCTTTTCTTTTTTGACTATGTTAGGTTCCTTTGATTCAGCACTGTCAGCAACTCGGTTCCACCGTTTCCAATCATGACATGTGTTTCACTCAAGCTGCGGATTCGTTGTTTTTCATGCACGAGGGCCTTCAGCAGGCTCGTGCGCCCGTTTATGATGTGCCCTCCGCCATTGATATTCTTCTTACGGGAAGTTACCAGCGTTTACCCAAATGTGTAGAGGATGTGGGAACTCAGTATGCCTTGACGGAGGATCAGCAGAAGCCTGCTTTAAAGAAGCTCGACACGCTTGTTCGCTCTAAATTGCTTGAAGTTTCTTTACCTAAAGAATTTTCTGATATAAAAGTTTCTGATGGTACTGCAATGCTTGCCGTGGATGGAGAGTTTAAGGTTTTGGTAACCCTTGGGTACCGAGGACACCTCTCTTTGTGGAGGATTTTGCATTTGGAGCTGCTTGTTGGTGAGAAAAATAAACCTGTGAAGTTGGAAGAACTGCGGCGTCATGTGCTTGGAGACGATTTAGAGAGGCGAATGGCAGCAGCGGAAAATCCGTTTTCGGTTTTGTACTCGGTTCTTCATGAGTTATGTGTTGCACTTGTCATGGACACCGTCATAAGGCAGGTGCAGGCTTTAAGACAGGGAAGATGGAAAGATGCAATTCGCTTTGAGCTCATATCTGAGGGTGGTGCTGGCCATGGAGCAAGTTCTAGTTCGGTGCAGAACCCTGATGGAGAATCTGATTCATCTGGTCTACGAACTCCAGGGTTGAAAATTGTATACTGGTTGGATTTTGATAAAAATGGTGGTATGTCTGAATCGGGTACATGCCCATTCATAAAAATTGAACCTGGATCAGATCTTCAGATCAAGTGTCTCCACAGCAACTTTGTCATAGATCCGTCAACGGGCAAGGAGGCAGAGTTTTCTTTGGACCAGAGTTGTATTGATGCTGAGAGGTTGCTGTTGAGAGCTATCTGTTGCAACAGATATACCCGTCTGCTGGAAATTAAAAGAGAACTGGTAAAAAATACTCAGGTCTGTCGCACTGCAGATGATGTTGTGCTCCAGTCTCGCATGGGTGAAGATGATATTGAATATAAACAGGTTAGTTTACATTTATTGGAGAATTTTTCTCTTCTTGGAAGTTTGGAATGTCAAATTGGTGTGTTGCAGTGGGCTTCTCTGGTATATGATTCTTTGGGTTTTGTGTGCTTGTTTGATGTCAGTCCTTTTGGGTTGACTTTGTTATCATCCTTCCAGTTTCAGAGAACCAGAGTCTCATCCTGGATATTCAATTGCCTGTTGTTATCATTCTTATTCTGGTATAATGGCATCTCAATTGCCTTGCTTCATAACTGTTGGTGCAGGGAATGTATGTTGTTAGATAGTTATTAGAACATTGGGAAAACCCCACACCAGCGTCCCATACTTGTAGTGTGCAACTCAAGTTTTGTACCATGCCTTGCAATTGGATCCTAATAGATAGATTATGAATATATGCTGAATAAACTTTTGTTACTGAACTGTGAATTTTGGCTAAAATGCTTTACATAGGTTAAGATAGATGGTTTTCAAGTTCTGGCCAAATTTAAATTCATATTCTTACTGCATTCATTCTTTATTTTGAATTTTGAACCCTCCTTCTCCTCTGTTCTCATCATATCTGTGTAAGCCCCAGAGTACAAGGTGACTAGTATTGGAAATTTGAGTTTTGTTTGTTTCCTTGGCTTTTATTGTTGTTTACTTGTATGTTTTGCTCAAGATATATGTCTCTTTATTGTTAATTATGAATATGTCATGAATTTTGAGGTTATTTATTTATTTATGAGAATATATATATATATATATATATATATATATGTATGTATGTATGTATGTATGTATAATTGTTTGATCTGTATATAAAAATTCCAAATAATAGCCATCTCACTATGGCTACCCCATTATTGTGTATTTGGGATAAGCTGCTATGTGGGATTGATAACAATGCTTTTCATCATGCAAACTGCTGTGCAATTTTATTGTTTCATTCTTGATACCTTATTATGGATTTTCTATGTGTAATATTATACCCTACCTTCTTCCGTTCAATCTTGCATGGGGTTTTAAAATTAACATCTGCTTCTGTCTGTAGAAGGATGATAAGAGCTGCAGCAAGGACTCTGAGGGGCTTGAGGTATTGCGTGTTTGTGCCTATGGCTCTTCTTTTTTTACTCTTGGAATTAATATCAGGTACCTAACTTTACTTGCTTTTCCCAATCTCTTTGATTTTAATTTGGGGTGTTTTTCAAATCATTCCCCTCTTTTGTTATTTCAGGAATGGCCGTTTCCTTCTACAATCTTCACAAAACGTAGTTGTTTCTTCTGCTTTATTAGAATGTGAAGAAGCTATGAATCAGGGGTCTATCACTGCAGCTGAGGTCTTCATAAGGTTGAGAAGCAAAAGTATATTGCACTTATTTGCATCTATTGGAAGTGTATTAGGCCTTGAGGTATCTTTACCTGTTTTCTCTGCTTTACTGTTCAAAGAAAATTTTTAAAATCAATCTGGACTGTCTTTGACCTTATTTTTTGGATTACTGGCTTCCCTAAGTGTCTAAGACCTATGAATTATGGGACACTCTTGCAGGTATATGAGCATGGATTTAATACAGTTAAAATACCCAAGAACATTTCAAATGGTTCAGCTATGCTAATGATGGGATTTCCAGACTGTGGAAGCTCTTACTTCCTGCTGATGCAACTTGATAAGGATTATAAACCCTTGTTTAAGCTGTTAGAGACTCAGCCGGACCCATCTGGAAAAGATAATTTTTTTGGTGAACTTAATGAGGTGGTGCGGATCAAGAAAATTGATATAGGACAGATGCAGGTTCATGAAGATGAAATGAATTTAAGCCTGGTTGACTGGGGAAAATTACGGTCTGTCTTGCCTGATGCTGCTTGTCCAAATCAAACATCTGGACATGAGTTTTTTTCTGATATTTGCCTTGAGAATTCCATACAGATTGCAAAAGGTCATCCATCAGGTTTTTCATCACTTGTTGATGAGGTGTTTGGACTTGAGAAGGGGTCTTCAGCGCCTTCAATCTCTGTTCAAAATCATTCTTCGTCTGTGAATACATCCCTTCCTTCTCATTATGGCTCTACCCCTATGAATCTCCATAGTTTAAAGGCTGGAACCCCTTCTCCCAAATGGGATGGAGGAATGCAGATGTCACAGGTTAATAATGTTACAAAGCCTTCTGTTGTTACTAGTCACTATGGTGGTTCCTTGTTCTCATCAGGCAGTGTGAAGGGCCCAGTCCAATCCAGTTCTGTTGGCTCACTTCCAACTGGACAAGGAAGGAGCAGTGGTGGGAAAAAGCTATCTGCTTCAAAGTCTGAACAGGATTTAGCCTCTATTAAATCACCACATTCAGTTGACATTAGTTCCTCTGCTGCAATGGATGAAGAACAGCTAAGAGTGTTGAGTGATACTTCTAATGATGCTTTATCTGGAAGTCGGTCATCTCGACTATTATCTCCTCCCCGGCCAACTGGCTCTCGAATGTCTGTACCTAATTCCAGACCTAATGGACCTCAAGCTGCTGGATCTAGTTCATGTGCTACAACTCCCGTATGTAAGATACTTCCTTTGTATCTACATCTTTAACATGTGAAATTTATTCATGCTGCTGTTGTTATTATTAATTTTATTTTACATCTTTCATTGAACCATGCATGACTGTCAAAATGTATCTTGCAGCCCAGGCACTGGAATCCTCAGTTAATTATAGCACCGCCGAAGACATTACCTCAAAAAATGATAAAAAATCTCGAAAACGAACGGCTTCAGATATGTTAAATTTGATTCCGTCTCTTCAAGGTGTTGGAAACAACTCAGGACTCTGCAAGAGAAGAAAGATTTCAGATTCCTCTGATTCTCAATTGTCTTTGCCTCAAGGCGTTATATCTGCTGAAATGATACCAAAAACAGAAGGATACAGTTATGGAAGTTTAATTGCGGAAGCAAATAAAGGGAATGTTCCATCTTGTATTTATATAGCGGCTCTTCTTCATGTGGTTAGGCATTGTTCACTTTGCATCAAGCATGCTAGACTAACCAGCCAGATGGATGCATTAGACATCTCATATGTTGAAGAAGTTGGTTTAAGGAGTGCATCCTCCAACATTTGGTTCCGTCTTCCATTTGCCAGAGGTGATTCATGGCAACATATATGCTTACGACTTGGCAGACCTGGTTGCATGTATTGGGATGTTAAAATTAATGATCAGCACTTCAGGGATTTATGGGAGCTTCAGAAAGGAAGCAGTAATACCCCGTGGGGTTCAGGTGTTCGAATTGCTAATACATCAGACATAGATTCACACATACATTATGATCCAGATGGTGTTGTTTTGAGCTACCAATCTGTTGAGGTAGATAGTATAAAGAAATTAGTGGCTGATATCCAAAGGCTTGCTAATGCAAGAACGTTTGCACTTGGCATGAGAAAATTGCTTGGGGTAAGAGCAGATGAGAAGTTGGAAGAGCTCATTACCAGTTCTGACACCAAGACATCTGGTGCCAAGGTTGCTTCAGATACTGCAGACAAACTGTCTGAACAGATGAGAAGGGCATTTAGAATTGAGGCAGTTGGACTGATGAGCTTGTGGTTTAGCTTTGGTTCAAGTGTCCTTGCTCGTTTTGTTGTTGAGTGGGAATCTGGTAAAGAGGGTTGCACCATGCATGTATCTCCTGATCAACTTTGGCCTCATACAAAGGTTTGTTGATTTCTCTTCAACTGATTGCTATTTATTTCATTTTTTCCCTCATTGTGTTTGCTTTAGTGTTAGTAATGGATGGGATATGTTTTCGTTGCACATCAAAATATTGATAATTATGTAAAATTAGAATAATACATGCATGCCACATTATCCACTGATGACTGTTGACTTCAAACTGTTTTCATGGTTTTGTCACTATGTTTGATCCCCTCCACCCTGTCATGAGAATTGGTACACGATCCTTCAAAGCTGTTGTTCTCCTTTGACTGTAACTTGTTGCCTTGTCCATTTCGTATTTATTCTGATAATTACCTTATACTACCTTTTGGGTAAAATTACTGTGTAACACCTTTCTTTTGTTTGTTCAGCTGATTATGCATTATAAACTTGAACATGGGTTGCATTAGTTTAATTGTTTTGGTTATTTCTGCTCATGTGTCTGTGCACTGAGAGGTAATGCTTGATGCCACCTTTGACATTTTAGTGGTGACAAGAAACCAATTATTTCATGTGAAGTTGTCTTCTTCATAAATTTTATGTATCAAATATTATTTTGTCCTGGATGTCTTCCCACCCTGTTCCCAAGATAAATTCTTGAGCCTATATATTTACATTAAATGTTTGTATTATGTACAGTTTCTGGAAGATTTCATAAATGGAGCTGAAGTTTCATCACTTTTGGATTGCATTCGGCTAACTGCTGGGCCGTTGCATGCTCTGGCAGCTGCAACCAGGCCAGCACGAGCTGGTCCTGTTCCTGGGGTTGCTGCAGCTCTATCTTCTATTCCTAAACAGACTGGTTATATATCATCACAAGGACTTCTGCTTGGTAATTCAACTACTAATGTTGGTCAGCCTACATCTGGTCCTGGGGCAAATCCTGTCATGTCTTCTGCTAGTGGTCTCTCTAACCAAACCCTTTCAATGCTAGCTGCTGGGCGTGGTGGCCCAGGCATTGTTCCAAGTTCACTTTTGCCCATTGATGTCTCTGTTGTGCTCCGTGGTCCATATTGGATACGAATCATGTACAGGAAGCAGTTTGCAGTAGACATGCGTTGCTTTGCAGGAGATCAGGTGTGGTTGCAGCCTGCAACTCCGCCTAAAGAGGGTCGTCCTTCTGGAGGGTCATTGCCATGCCCCCAGTTTAGACCATTTATCATGGAACATGTTGCCCAGGAATTGAATGGATTGGATCCTAGTTTCACTGGACAACAGGCAGGTGGGCTGGCAAATTCAAATAATCCAACCCCTAATTCAGGATCCCAGTTGATGGCCGCAAATGGAAATAGAATAAACTTGCCAACTTCTGCTGCAATGTCTAGGACTGGAAACCAAGTAACTAGTTTAAACCGAGTAGGAAATGCTTTAGCAGGCTCTTCAAACTTAGCTTTGATGCAATCGGCAGTCTCTCTACGGAGACCACCTGGAACTGTTGTCCCAGCACATGTCAGAGGTGAGCTGAACACTGCCATCATTGGCCTTGGTGATGATGGAGGATATGGAGGTGGTTGGGTTCCTCTTGTTGCTCTTAAGAAGGTTTTGAGAGGTATTCTCAAGTATCTAGGAGTGCTATGGCTATTTGCCCAGTTACCTGATCTTTTGAAAGAGATCCTAGGATCTATTTTGAAGGACAATGAAGGTGCACTTTTGAACTTGGACCCTGAGCAGCCTGCCTTGCGGTTTTTTGTTGGGTAAGTATCTTATTTTTCCCTCTCCTGCTGTGCTACCCTACTTTTTTTCTGCTAGAAACTTTTTATTTTAACATGGACATCTCTCTGCAATAAATTTTTGTATTCCTTCTTGATACAGAGACTTTTGCTACATCTTTACCCTTCCTACTTTAAGAAAGGGAAAAATATGACCAATTGCAATTGTGATATTGCTGAAGTGGTATTTTGATTGTCTCTCAATTTCATCTTCTTTCAAAATGTTTCTTGCATCATTCTTTGTTCATATTTTCATTGCCTTATTCCCTTGGGTGATGTAGCCTGATCAGTTGTTGCAACAATAATTTTTCCATTGTTGAATGCTGGATAAGGATGTAAAATATAAATGCCTTGTTATCAAATTTTCTTATTTTTACTTAATTTGAGCATGATACATAAAATTGATTTTTTACTATGTTAATGAATATTATGCACTTCGATATTTTATGTGACTGTTGTTGGCAAACAAAAGGTTGACTACATTTTGATCTCTTTAGTGTGATGAAAGTTTAATTTAATCCCTACTTTGAGTTGTAACATCTGCAATTGGAATTTAGCGTAAACAAAGTTGAATTTATTGAAATTAGGACTATAATTGTTATTTAGCTTTAAAAAGAAACCGGACAGCTAGCATCTTCTCAGGCTTTTTTCCCTACAATATTTGCTATTATCATTCCAGTTATTAGGTGCACTAAACAGAAATGCTGTATTTTCATCCTTTTGCAGCGGATATGTATTTGCTGTTAGTGTCCACAGAGTTCAGCTTCTTCTTCAGGTGTTGAGTGTTAAACGCTTTCACCAACAGCAGCAGCAACAGCAGCAAAATTCAAATCCTGCACCAGAAGAATTAAGTCAATCTGAAATAAGTGAAATATGTGACTACTTCAGCCGTCGGGTGGCGTCAGAGCCCTATGATGCTTCTCGTGTTGCATCATTCATAACTATGCTCACTTTGCCTGTATCAGTACTGAGAGAATTCTTGAAATTAATTGCTTGGAAAAAGGGATTATCCCAGGCACAAGTTGGAGATGTTGTTTCAGCTCAAAAGCCACGGATTGAATTGTGTCTTGAAAATCATGCTGGGTTGAATGTGGATGAGAACTCAGAGAGTTCATCTGCATTCAGAAGCAACATTCATTATGATCGCCTGCATAATTCTGTTGATTTTGCACTTACTGTTGTTCTTGATTCTGCTCACATTCCTCACGTCAATGCGGCTGGTGGTGCTGCATGGTTGCCGTACTGTGTTTCGGTAAGATTGAGATATTCATTTGGTGAGAGTCCTAATGTATCATTTCTTGGCATGAGTGGTAGCCATGGTGGTAGGGCCTGTTGGTTGCGTGTTGATGATTGGGAGAAGTGCAGACAGAGAGTGGCACGAACAGTGGAGGTTAATGGGAGCTCAGCAGCAGATGCAAGTCAAGGTAGGTTGAAATTAGTTGCAGATAGTGTGCAAAGAAATCTCCATATGTGCATTCAAGGGCTAAGAGATGGTAGTGGGGTCACAGCTAGCTCGGGAGCAACGTGATGGTTCTTTTACTAGCAGCAGTTATATATATGCCGGGTTAGTGCTGTCAATATTGCATTTTGGTTTACCATTATAAGAAACGGTGCCGTACTAAGTTTTAAGCATGCCCTCATCCTAGCACATCTCTTCTGCTCGTAGTTTATGCAGTTCTATTGGAGATGACCTTTGCTGTAATGGAGAAAGTGCACAGGTGGTTAACAGATGATTTTGATAAAATTTGTAAGGAGATTGACATTTGATAGTCAAGTTAGATTTTCGAGCACCAATTTTAGATTACTAACCAATATATATAACGAGTGTTTGACGTTTCTCAGATCATTAACTAGGTTGTACAATATCTTTGCTGATAGTGTAGTATCATGATATGACTTGGCTGGTGGCTATTATTGTACAGATTACATCAAATGAATAGCTTAGTTTTTGTGAACATCATTTGAATAGATTAGTGAAGGAAATTTGTTACGCCCGATCTCTATGGATAATGAACGCATGCAAGCAATTGAAAGACATTGCTGCATAATTTAATTTTGAATTCATCTTGTCCGTGGCGATGCTCTTGCTTTTTCAAGCCTCGTTTCGTTAATGTTATTTGTAATTTCTCATTAGTTTGAAAATTATGATGTATTTTTTATTTTTTTGCGTGTGATTTTTAATGTATTTTAATGTAGTCGACTGAAAGTATTTTAATGTAATATGGAATAAAATAGTATTATTTGTTGGTTCCTTAGCAGTGTCTAAGGAGCATTAGGAAGATGAATGAAGGTTAATATAAAATACTTTAATTTCGAGTAAGATGAAATTAGAAAAGTTTTGGAAGGTTTATAAACATTCTTTTTTTCATCTAAAAATTCTTTAACAAGGATAATAATTATGGAAGTGTTTTTTGTATTTCCTCTAAAATTAACTTCTAGATAAAGTTTTAATCTCGAGAATTTATATGTTATTTGGACTAAACTTATATTGACAGATTAAAGATAGTTTTTACCGTTTAAGATAATTTACTAAACTTCAGAAACTCTAGTGAAGAAAATTTTAATATGAATCCCGGATTTATTCATTTTAATGATTAGATGAAACTTGAGTGATGATTTTCAGCTGAATCATATATTATTTATTTACAGAATATGTATTGAATATTGAAATTTATCTAAATGAGATTTATGCCTCTGCCAGTATGTAAAAAAAAAATAGAAAAAGAAAAAAGAAATTGAAGGGAATCTAACGCTAATTTGATTAGCGAATGAGTCAGAAAAAAATATAATTCCAAGTCATACCTTGGCAGTCCATGGTTTTATAATTCTTGTGATCTAATAAAACACCGTCAAGATCAATCATTAAATAATTTTTTTAAACAGATTTTAAAAAAAAAAGAATAAATCTTTCTTATGGCCTTGTCTACTGCCTACATTAACTAAGAGAGATTCTCACCCATCTCTAAATAAAAAAATTATGAATATTAATGGAAAGATAAGAAGGCTTCTTTTTTTCACTTTCTTCGTTATCGTTAGGTTCAATAATCTTTCAATAGGGGACAATTCACTTTTCAAAGAGGCAAACGAAACTCACCTGTACTGTACAATTATTTACTTGAAAAGTCCTCTTTTGGGCGAGAAAATACTAACTTTTCTAATTTTCAAACAGCTTTACAAGGCAGCTAACTAGAAGTTCTCTTCAGATACGTCATACACCCATACCTTCATTTTAATCGATCTCACTTTCCACCAATTCAAAATCAATAACAAAGTAAAAAAAAAAACCATCCACCTCAAATATTGGTCTTTCACCGCCTACCCCCCTACCGATATTACAAGAACATGTTGAGGCTAATCCTGTTTAACTTATTTGGAATGACATTCCGTGTTTGACAAAGCTTGAAAACATTGAACAACATCACAAACTTGATCCCTTTATCCAATAGAGAATCAATTATAAAGTAAATAATAAAGTAGAAATAGGCTTGCCATGTCACAAGAAAGGAAGAAAAGACCAAAGTTGTGAATGAGAATTGTGCTAAACAAACCTTTGTATTGTTTGTCAACTGTTTGATTCAGGCGTGAGGAGTGATGGTGGTTCTGATATGGAAGTACCAAAAATGGTTGATGCTAGAGATATTGGCATGACGCAAAGTGCCTTGGACTGAAGAAATTGCATAGCAGCTCCAACATCTTCTTCCATAAGTTTAGCAACTTCCTGTTCTGTGCCATCATTGAACCACTTGTCCCAAGCTTGCTTATTGGCTCCACCTACTATGTCCTCACCCTACCAAATGCAATCTCTGGTTATTATAGAGTCACAACATAAATAGAATATAAATTAAAAACCAGCGCTTCTTCTGAAGTTGATTTTTGCCAATTTTTACTACCTCCAATGCAGAAGGGGAAACATCAGCCACAAGCTGAGCAACTGCACCAGCTCCTCCCAATCTACTCATGCTAAGGACCTGTTTTAATATTAAATGTTCATGAAATTAAACGCCACGTAAAGGACTCGGAAATCAAATATGGGTTCATATCACTTTAGATACTCAATACAACGTAGAAATAAACAATGGAAAGTTAAAAAAGATGTGACAGATATCTCTTGTTCCGTTGAGAATTTGGAGGAATTTATTTGAACTTATAAAATAATGGCTGTTTTTATAAAAAAAATTTTAACTAAAGAAACTTATTAGAATAAATTTTCTTAACTTATTTTAATAAGATGTACAACAAAACTTTTAAAGAAGTTCTTAATTAGAAAATCTCTATTAAATAAACGTTTAAATACACTATATTACAAATATAGAAGATACAGACCACAAATAACATGACAGAATAGGAATTAAGAATTTTCATTGAAAGATTTTAAATAAAAAATATATTTTTTCGCATCCCGTCAGCTATATATTATAATAATATATACCTTTGAAAAGAAGAAAGATATAGGGGAGAGAGAGAATGATCAATATGAAGAGCAAAGTTTGTAAGGTGCTTATAAAAATTAAGATGGCCAAAAAGTAGTTGTTTTAAATATGCAAACGGGAAATGCAGTGAGTATTCCATAATAGCAGATTATTTGGACCATCCATACCTTAACCTGGAGCCTTAAGAACTTGACATAATCCACAATTTCGTCAAGCATGGCTGCTCTGTCCGTCTACAACCAGTTTCATAATATATAATTAAAAAAAATAGAAAATTACATTATGACATTAGAAAAAAAAACATTATTTTTTGAAGTACTACTTTTTACTTTCTCATGTATGTTACTTTGATTTACTTTAAAGTGGCCAGATGCTTTTGGGTATTTAAGCTAGAATAAAAATTTAAATAAATAAACATCTAATTACGTACTAAGTTCTTAGTAAGTTTTACCTTAATGGTAGTTTATATAAGGGAGTATCTATTAGCAGTCAACAACAACAGATGTTTTTCATTTCAAGCTTGAAGCAATTATAATTTCTAAGGTTCATAGAAAATGTATATATAGTTGCTAAAAATTAGGACAACTGCGTCCAGAGCCGAAGACATTTACATTATTTATTATAGTTAATGCATTAAATTACAAAGCCAAATGCAACCTTATTGGCGCTGGGAACTAGTTCCTGCAAGGCCTTCATTCTTTCAGCGATTCTTTCACGACGTAACTACATTCAACACAAAAGAATGAATGAGAACCAAGTAAGCACATAGCCATGGACATGAAAATTGAAAGAACAGAAAATTTTTCCCCTTTCTTACAAGAGGAATCATGCATGCAACGAATCGTGAATTACTTATGATGAAAAAAGTGTGGCTTACTCGCTCAGCAATACTGTGTGGATCTGTGGCTTGACCTCTTCTTGCTCGCACTCGAGGGCGTATGCCACTTGCTTGTGGAACAGCAGCAACAGATACTGGAGCTGGTGGCTGCCCATGATGGGGCTGCAACTGCATCATAATTAACATCACAGCCCATGTTAAATGTTTTTTTCTTCTTCTTTTTAAGGGTTGATTACGTAACATTACAGGTTGATTAATGATATCAGTACCAAAAAAAATGTTTACTAATAAATCAAAATTGTTGATTATTAAAATAATTTTTAGTGGATAAATTATTCAACAAAATTAAATTTTTAGTAAAGATATTTTAAATTTATACTAAATTAATTAATTTTTGTATATTAATAGTATGTATTAATAGGATATACTATTAAGATGATCTGTTAGTGTAATATATCATATGATTAATATAAATTTAAAATATCTATATCAATAATTTAATTTTTGTCTGAAAAATTGTGTACTGATAAAAGGTTAATTTAATGTTCAATTGTTAGTAAATGATAAATTCTTGGTAGCGTGTATAATCCAATTTATTAAAATGATCAAACAGCATTAGTTTATTTGACTTTGAGTTGAGATATTCAGCTGTGATGCAATTCCAATGTTTACACCGAATGCCATCATGCACAATGTTGTCTTTGAATAGCCACTTCAAATGTGAGTATATATTTAAAGCTTGAACTTTGAACAGTGGCTAAATTTGTAGTTGTAGCCAAACCTCATATTACAAAACAACAACAATAACATTTTTTACAAAACTGATAATTGCAAGTATATATTTAAAGTTTGAACTAATAATTAAGATTAACAGAACTGATATGTTATTCAGAGTTATAATATTTTATAACAATCTTTTTCATCACATCAGTTACTTTATATATATATATATATATATATATATATATATATATATAATTTTATTTTTCTAAGTTACAACAAAAAATTGTATTAATTATTTTTACAAATAACATTTCTCTCTTGTATATACATATCCATATATAATTTCATACTTAATTAAAAGTATCTTGACAAATTTAAAGCATTAATGAAAACACAAAACAAACACTACATATAATAGAGGCTTAATAGTTGGCTGTCTACTCTAATTATTATTATTATCGTCGACGAAATTCTCCTCCGCTTTTTGGTACGACGGTAACATCGTGCACTACCACACTTAACGGACAAAACTCGTCGTTTAGTTATGAAGACTCAAAAGCTTAAGTATATTTATTTGTTTATATACTTTAAAAAATTGTAGTTGAATTATAAAGTGATTTACACAATAAAAATTTAAAATGCGAAGAAACAGAAAATAAATGAAAAAAAAATTATAATATAAAAAGGAAAAAAAACCTGACGGTGATGCGGCGGAAGTAATGGAGCAGGAGACGGCACCGTAGATTGGGCACCGCCGTGACCATGCAGCTGTCCCAACGTTGTATACAGACCCCTCATATGCATCGAATCCCTTTCCTGTTACACACGAAACTACGTCACATATATAACATCCAAAACTACAAATAAAAATAAATAATTCTAAAATTTTCTCACTGTTATTCCTTACAAAGAAAATCTATGCATGCATTAATATTGCACTTGCATTAATTTCTCATCCTCTCGATGTTAAATATGCTTCTTGCTAACGGGTGTTTTTGGTTAAAGAATTTTTTTTAAAAAAAATTACTAAAAAAACAAAATAAAACACTTTTAAAAATCATAAAAAATTAATTTAATACTTTTTCTAAAATAATCTTAGCCGACACTGATTAGCATCTTCACACAATATTTATTCGAATTAGAAGGACTAGGAGAGAGATCGAGAAACATTGCATATATATTCATATTGTTGAACTGGTTCCCAGCCAAAAGTAATAATATCCATTTCAAACAAGCATTGTCAGCAGGAATATGCATGGAAAACAAGAAAACAATCATCATTTTGTTGAAGTACAGTAAGAAGAGGATGATACTTACAGTGATTCCTGAAGAAGAAGAGGATGAGGTAGTGGTGTTGTTAGCATTATTGAGAGGAAGGTGATCGTAGTCATTACCACCAACACTACTTTGTTGGTGTCTGAGAAAGCCATGCTCCAAATTAAACTCCAAAGGCATGCCCACACCTATTGCCATGCTTCCTACGCTCCTCCCAAAGTCGTACCCACCACTCTCGCTATACACTGAAGGTAATACCAACATCTGCTCCAAAAAATCATCACCTAAACCCTCCGTGCAATTACCCGCCATGCCTTTGCAAGCAATAATTCTTCTATGCAAAGGTTTCAACAATAATGTTAATATGTCGGCAAATAAAGGAACCTTTTTCAAGCCACTTATTTATTTATTCATTCATTCTTCTCCAAGGTGAAATGAAAATTCAACAAAGTTTGAAAAGCAGAAAAGGAGGAGAGTTTTGAGAACGCACCCCAATAACCCGGGAAGACTTGCACTACTCCAATAATGGCATGACGTGATGAATTTCCTTTATTTAATTTACGACCAGAAAAGATGGTTTGAGACAGAGAAAGGGAAAATGAAATGGTAAGAGTTGCTCTTTCTATTTGTATCGTATAATTGGGAGTTGTGTGGGCTTTGAGCTTTTGGTTCTGACAAGAAGGTGAAGAAGTGCGCTCTCACTTTAAAGAAGAAAACAATGGAAGAGACAAGAGTCGCTAAGGAATATAAATTGGAAAGTTGCCCAACGTTGATCGTGGTTTGGTATACTTTGTCTTTTCGTGCATTGTTTAGTCTTTGTTACGTACACGCACGCCCTCACTCTTTCTTTTTTTCAGGAATATCTGTAAAATTTAGGATAAGTTTAAATATGGAGTTTTTAAAAAATATAAATATTAAGGACGATTGTAATATCTTATTTATTTATTGTGATTCTTGTGTTGAACCATCTTACTCTTAATTGATTCATTTACACCCACCTGTACCTCACACGGGTCTATGAATTAATTGCTTTGATCTGCTTTTTTACATTCAAATAATCAAAATGTTTTTTATGTGAGTGAATGAGTTTTTCCACAAATACCAAAATAATAAACAAACCAACTTGCCTAAGCTTACATTAAAATAGCAAGGCCGAAGCTTGCACAAGTTGACTTCTACTCTGGCAGAATTACTCACAAGTCAAAGTGAAGTATTATTTGAACCATTAAAAAGTAATATCATTTTATTTATTTGTTTTTCTAATATATATATATATATACATCGTAAAATTGAATATTCTTTAACTACGGAGAAAACACCTAAAAATGTTTCAGACTATTGGAACATATTGTAACAAAAATAAAATAAAATAGTGCTACATATACCAGCTTTCTTTCTCAAAAGAAAAAAAAAAATCTAACTTTTTAATATTTAAATATATTCCTATAATATTTTGATTTAGTCTTAATTTTTTTGTTTTAGTATAACTTTTTAAAAGTTAACACTTTTAGTTGATGGTGATGCTTGATAAAAAAAAAAGTCATATGCCAATATTTTTGTTGTGTAATCTCAAATAAATTGAAAATGCCAATTTTAAAAAAAAATTGGAGACTACAATATAAAAAGATTAAAATTAAAATCTTACATAAATGTACAGACTAAAAATTATATTTTAACCTTTAAAAAAAAAACAGAAGTTAAAATGAAAAAACAAAGTGACTATATTATCTATTTTGTGAGAAAGATATAAATTTTGTTGGACTATGAACTATGTTGATTATTTAGGTGTATATTCCTCCATCAGAAAATGTAGAGATGACATTGTTGATTACAAGTTTTTCTAAAAGAATATTGATAAGTTTGCAATTAGACTCTTTTTTGTAGTTTATATATTTATGTTTAACTTTTATTTTATTTGAATTTTACATTAATTTTATATTACTTATGCAGTTTAATATAAAAAGGTCACAAGTGAATTTTAGATACGTTTTAAGTCCAAATTGATAAAAAAAAATTAGAGTTCCACAACAGTTAGCAAGCACATGAGTACTTCAAGTCCAATTAATGAAGAACTTTTAGAGTTTTCAAACCCTATTGAAGGGAGACTTCAAGCACCAAGTTTTACATCTTGTCTTTTACTCTTTGATACATATTTTATATTGTTTCTCTTGCACAAGATCGTTGGCATACTCTTAGTGAGATTTAGAGCTTCGAACAATTGTACTTAAAAACAAAAAAATCTTCTCTTTCTAGTTTACTTTTCTCCGTAGCTTTGTTTATGATTGTTTTAGTTTTTCTCTTTAGTATGAGTAACTAAATCCATAGATAGGGTTATGAAAACTATTATTCATGAATTAATGAAATTTTGAAGTTTGAATCTATATTTGATTTTCGTTTATGATTAGCCTTTATCGTATTGCGCATAATTATAATCTTAATTAATTATATCATCACACGACTGTATCTTGATTAATTAATAAATCTATAGGATAAAATGAGATAAAAAATTAAGTGAATCAAACCAATCTTTCTCCTTCAATCATTATTAAATTAATAAATTCATAAGTGATTTATGTTTTCTTTAATTGATGTCTTGCATGATCATTGATGGTATTAATTTAGAAAAAATAATATTAGTATTGCATGATCATTAGGTATTAATAGTATTTTTATGAATAATTAGTGATTACAAAAAAATCAAATTTAGAGTTAAATAAAAAAATAACATAAAAGATTGAATAAGCAAACTCATATGCCATAAATTCTTTTCTTATAAGTTCAATCATGAAGTATGTTATATTATTTATTTTTATTCATAATTAATTTTATAATTAAATTTTAGTTCTTACTTAATATTACATATTTTAAACTTAAATAATTGAATTAAAAAAAATTTAATAATTAAAAATTAATTTTTATGAGACAATATTTTAAAAATTTATTTTAAAATTTTTTATTACTTATCGACAGGTATACTTGCCTTCCAAACAAATATATAATTTAGTATAAATTTGCATATATTTTATCATTCTTTTAACTGTTATTTTTTAAAATAATATTTACAATGTGTTATTTTAGACGGATAAAACAGTGGGTTACTTGTAAATTTTCGTTCTTTCTTTTCCTTGGGCTCCGCTTTGTGATTCAATATTTTGAGAAAGTATTCTGCATAAATCCGTATTGGACTTTATCTCGCAAACCAAAATAATTTGGGACTCTTAAGTATGACTTACTTTTGCCATTTTCAGATAAGCATGCTAGCATTGAACGGGTATTTTTAAATTTAAATAAGATAAAAATAAAAATTAGTTATTAAAACTATAATAATATCTAATTAAATAAATAAAATACAAATATAAATAATTGAGATTTAGAGGGGGAGATCAAATTTCAATGTAAAAGATAAAAGAAATTATTTGAAGAGTATAAATAGTTAAGATTTTAAAAAAAGTTAAAATAAATGAAAGATTTGTAAATATATATTTTTAAAAATTTATAAATGTTAAATAATGATAAACTCGAGTCACTCAGAATGAAGAAAGCACAATCAAAGATAACTTCATTTTTAATGAAGACTTGACTATATTTTATATATATATATATATATCTTAAAGTATAATGAAAATAATTTCTATAAAATATAAAATTAATCCCCTCATTAGTCAATGAAAAACTCACATTCCAATAAAAACTTATCACTTTAGATTAATTTTGAAATACTATCAATTATGATTTAACATTAATCCTACCAAAATCAAATCTACTTAACTTTAAAATAAACAAGTCCTAACAAATCCAGTAATCTTCTTTTCTCTCTTCTTCCTGCCTGTTCATTTTTCCTCCTTCCTTTATTTTCTTTTCATACACCTTTCTTTTCCACTCACTTCCAAACCAACCAGCAGTCAAACTAATATTGCTGTTAATCATGTTTGATCTCCTAATCGCTATTAAATCTACAACAATTGAAGAACATAGATGACCAGGCGGCCACAGTGAAGAAAAAATGTTCAGCATCCACCACACAATGTATTATCAATGCTTCACTTCAAATCTTGGTCATGATTTAAACAAGCATCTTGCTAACGCTTGTCCTAAATGCACAGTTTAAAAAATTAATAAATAGAAATGTATTAAAAATTATAAGGGTATGTGCTTTTTCATGCTTTTTTAACTCTAAATTTTTTAACTGATACTCTAAGATGGTTGATTAGCATTTTTCTTTAAATAACGAAAGTGAGAAGACAAAAAAAATAAAAAATACTAGACTAACATATGAGAATCAGAGAAGAATGGTTTGTCTCAAATGCATAATGTCAAGGATGAGAATTTGATATCTACTTTATCACATCATATCATATATTATACAAATCTCATACAGTCTCCTTAGTGCTAGAGACCTCAATGTCCTGCTTCTCCTGTTCAGGTTTCTGAGACAAGTCCTCTTGTGTGGAAATGGCATCAGCATCAGGTTCCTTTTTCAGCTCAGACTCAAACTCCTTTGCTGCCTACAAACAAGATTTACAAAATACAGTAATATATCATAGCATTCACTCAATGACAGAATTCAGATAATAAAATTGAAGTGATTCCAACACAGAGTTTAAGCTTTTCGGTTAAATTATAAACATCCTCTACAAGTAATGTCACACAAAATGCCAATAATAATTACAGTTTGCATTTGAATTGATTGATGAGAAATGATAAAATGAATGAGCAGAAAAGGAAGGGAAACCTGTTGGAAGCTCTTGACAGTTTTGCCGATGCTGCGGCCGACTTCAGGCAACTTCTTGGGCCCAAAGACGAGGGCAGCCACGCCGGCGATAACGACAAGCTCGGGTACGCCCAGCCCAAACAAGGCGTTGCAAGTGAGGCTTTTGTTTCTTCTTCTGCGACCCTTAACGGCTATGCTCGCTGAATTCAACAAGTTGGGGAACGATGAAGAGAAAGAAAGGGTAATATTAGGTCTTGCAATTGCTCTTCCAATTCCAATTGAAGACGAAAACGATGCACAACTCGCCATCTCCATCTCTTCTCTCTTCCCTCTCTCTATCTGTGTCCGTGTCTGCGGCTAAGATTTTTCACATTTTTTTTTTCAAAAAGATAATAACCTAACACGAAATCCGCCAACATTGACTATGGGTAGCTTCGGAAAAACAATCATAATTAATTCTCGTACTTTTTAATATAAAAAATATAATTTAATTTTTTATATATTTAAAAAATATTTAATAATTTAAAATTATTTTTTATTTAATTTAAATATTTATAAATTATGATTAAATAATGACTATTTTTTTAATATAAGATATTATATATTAAAATAAAATGAGGCAACTGAGTATCTATTATTTCTTTTAATTATGAGAAACTTTGTAAACTTTATTATTTATAAAAAATTTATTGAAGGTATTTTGTTACTTAGTGCCATTTGATTTCATTCCTATACCTGTTATGACATTATCTATTAGAAATATACAAAATAAAGAATTAAATTAAAAAAAATGTCACAATTCTTGAACATGATAGTCATTTTTTTTAGTTTCGGTCTAACTATTTTATAATAATTGCATGCCAGTTTCTTTATTTTGACGATGTATAATCTTTTTGTACCAAAAGAAAAAAAAATAGAGAGGCTAGATTAAAAATAAATATAACAATCGAATTCGTATAAGATTGGTATGCGTGACAACCTCAGAATAGATACTACATTATGATTGCATTGATGAACCTATTGAACACGGTAATAACACAAAATGTCAATATCCAATTTGGATAGAACTGAACCCACCAACAATCCTCTGTCCCCATCATATCTACCTAAACATCAGCCATTTGAGGATATCAACACAAAAACTAAATTTAAAAATAGGATTGATTATCCATCAGAATATGCTCAATAAGATTAACAAACATCAAATTGATTTACAATATAGTCAACAAGAATAGGCCCTTACTTACAAATGGTAGAAATAAGAGAGTTTTAGAATAATTTCCTCGTGAAATCATATTGTAACTTAGCTACTACGTTATTGGTCTCCATTAGAAGCAGGTGCACGTGAATCTGCTCCACCACGAATCCGCTTCTGAAGATGTTCCAAGCTAGCAACCCGGCGTAGGGAAGTGTTCTTGTGCTGCACACTTTCAATGCCATTGTTATTTGAAGTGGGTTGAGAAAGGTGATGATTTGGGTCTTCTTGGACAGGAACAGCTGCATCAGCTGATGTCTCAGATGGGCTTCCATCATATAATGCCATTCCCATTGATGACATTGACATCTCAGTCATGCCATGAAACATTGGGTTCAACCCAGTAATTCTTTTCACCGTCTCTTCAGCCATCTTCACCTAAAAAACACAACGACATGGAAGGAAATCATAAACATTGTTAAGAAATTTGAGTTTAACTTACTCCCAAAAAAACTAGTTCATAAAAAGAGGACTCGTTCTAAGGAGTATTGTGTCTTTATTTCAAGTCAATGTAAAATATCTTAACAAAACATGTCACACATCAGTTATTGGTATAGGCTGAAAAGAGTTTATAAGAGTCATAAGCTTTTTGTTTTCATAAATTCTTATAAACACACCATAAAAATTTAAAAGCAAGGATTTACCTTTGCTCTTAATGTTTCAACATCAGCTTTCAATACTCTGTTGTCAACAGCAGCATTATTATACTCCTGGCTCACATCAGTCAAGCGCTTTAACAATGAAGAATTCTCGCCTCTTAATTGAGAGACCTAAGATACAATATTAGGTCAGAAAATATACAATTCTTTGAGGACTAACATGGAAAAAGAAAAAGAAACATACACACACCTGTGTCTCCAGCTCACTTAAATGAGCCTGCTTTCTTCTTCTTGAGCGTCTGGCAGACTCCCTATTAGAAAGCATCCTGAAAGACAAATTCGTCAAGCTTTAAATTCAAAAAGGCATGATTTGTACTTTAATTTAACAAAATTAATGTTTTCCTATAAAGGTAAATAAAGAAAGAATTTCTTTATGAAGTAAATAAAATCCAGATTCATTGAGCTCGAACACTAAAACAAAAATTATTGGATAAAATATGAGGGGCATTGTCGCTTTAACAGTAAGTATAATAATTATGCAACCTATCTTCATGATAGTACTGATGAATTTGCATCTGTGTTTGACATAATAAGTTAAAGTCTACCTGAACTTAATGTCCATGCAACCACATCAAATCAAAGGTTCATACATTATTTCATTTTAAAGATCTAATATGATACCAGAAGGGGATTGTCAAGCAGGCCACACAGTTGGTTTATTTATCAGAACTTGATATTACAATCAATACTCCAAAGATCAGAAGCACTAACGCTTTCTATGCTAAACATAGTCAATTCTGAGACTATAGTTACCTCCTTACTCGTTTTACATCTGCAGGGTTCATGTTGTCAGTCATGTTAATCTCTCCCTCAGCTTCCTCGTCATCTGACTGTTCTTTTGATGACCCACTTAATGTTGGCATCATCACAACAGCAGGATTCTTTTGCATGGTAGGTGAGGAAGGAACCCCAAGTGGTAATTTGACATCTTTATTTTGAACTTTCGATGGATCATTTCCAGAAGGGCCAGATCCTACACAAAAAATGCAAACACAGATATAACTTACAGTTCAGTATATGTATTAGGAGAGGAAAAACTAAAGTTCTAAAGCATTCTAAACTAAACAAAGTTGTACTCCTAGATTTTCATGCACCATACTCATGCAGCTTCTAGTAGCCAATAATTTATTTTACATTCCACATGCACCCTCACTCTTTGCATTGAGCCTGTATTATCATTGAATTTCCATTAAGATGTGACCTACTTCATTTAATGGACCTTCCATGTTTTCATATACACACGCATAACATAATAAACAAACAAAAGAATATACCGATTCAAACCTTTTAAGGTAGCCTGAGATCCAACTTCAGAAGGATTAGATGCCTGTGATCCACTGTCAGGGTCTTGAGATTTGACCAAAGATCCCTATTGCCATGAGCAGAAGAAAACATTAGATATTTGTTCAGTTTCAAATGAGAAAGAGGTGACAGAAATAGGGGATTGGTAACCTAAAACTAGGAAAAATGTTATAGATCATGCATAGTATATCCAACTTCGAAGAACAAGATTAAAAACACAGAAAAGCCAAAAATAAAATGTAAAGTAGGTGGAGTGCAGGCATCACATAAATGAAAGTACTTATTATATTCCACGTCTAATGGGGGGGGGGGGGGGAGGGGGATGGGGGGATAAACAAAATTTCATTTTAAACAAGGAAAAAGGATATGTATTTCAATAAAGCATATGAAAAGAATGCAATTAATGCAAAATACCGATATGGAAAAAAAGAATGGGTAAGATTTCCGTAAGAACCACTGCTACAAGGTTAATTAAAGAAAACCAGAGTCAAGAATTATCAAGTTTAATTGTGCCTCAGTGACCATAGTTTTCCAAGTAAGAAACTAGCATGATATGGAGCAAGTTCAGTTTGACCATTAAATGGAAAGCGATAGCAGAAATTGCCATTAAGAAGAACAAATCTATCCGGATAAATAAGTTGGATCAGGCTTCTAACTAATATTATTAAATAACCTCTCAACACAATTGACATTAGATACAATAAAGCAGGCCTGGGCAAATGTTTGGTGCAAGGAACAAGTTACCATAAGCAGTACCACTAACCAAAGCAAACATCAGTGGCACATCAGCAACTAATAGGTTATTGGCATTCCACTAATTGAGTTTCAGATACAGCCTCTTTTTTCCATTTTTGTGTCTAATTCAGTAGTTAACGTTATAAGTTGCATAAAATCAATGCCAATCTACCCCTGACAGATGTCAGGAATGTATACCTCCAGGATATCATTCTGTAAGTGTAGTTTGGCCATTTTAAATACTTTAGTCTACAAATATTTATGAAACAAGTTTTTATCTTAAATGACGTAGATCTAAATGGACTTGCTGAGCATTTAATCCATGACTAAACATAATGGCATCATTTGATTCATATAATTGTCCCAATTAGTTAAAAAAGACTTTATTTGCTACTGTTATTTACAATGAGCATGTAGAATAAGAAGAAAATCATTAAATTTATTGCAACATATAAGGCAGAAGCTTATCTATCATAGTTTTGTGTCCTTGAGCTTGTCACGGAACAACCTTGCGGATATAAAAAATAAGTGATGCTGTTGTGCTGATATTGTGGAGAAATATATGGATTAGATATTATCTCTAATCCATATATTTCTCCACAATATCAGCACAACAGATGCTGTATGCATGCAACAAGCTATTGTATGATTCATAATTCTAGGAATAATAAGCCCTTCAAAGGTCTTAAGGACAAAATTACGAAACTGAATTCACTGTTCTAAGGTACAGGAAGGAACGTATCAGCTTTATTGCTGTTTAGAAGAATAAAGTGACAGATGAGTCTAGAGGAAAAAAAGGAGACGAAGAATAATCATAAATTCTGTTCCTCTCATTTTAAAAAAAAATGTTAAAATGGTCATCCATCCAAACATCACCATCCAACTTTACATGGAATTCTCCTGCAGTAATTGCAGTGTCAACCATCCTATCTGAAGTTCTGGCTTGGATCAAAGTTAAAAATATTAAAAGAAAATTATGCCCCACACGGGTTGTTGGAAGCCACTGTAGAGCTTCTAAGCGGAAGCATTATTCTTCTTTCTGTATATATGTTGGTCGAAAGAACATACTTTCATTTATCAACTGAATTTTAGAAGATTTTTTTCGGTGCATTGAGTTTTAGAAGGATAAAATACTTTTAAAGGCGAAACCCCTAAAAAAAGAATTGTTAAACAGCAAATATCTATCTGACTATGATGTGTACGAAATATGTTATCTTTATTTAACCTTTCACTTCTGGAGGTCCAACTGACCTGTTGGGCTCGTTTTAGTAAATTTTTAATTTCAAAAATAGCCAATGCTTCAGCCTTTGCTTCTGACGAAACTCACTTCCCTTTCACAGAGAAAGGCATAATTTTTATTGATTTAAGCCCAAAGCATGACCACCAAAACTGCATAATGCATGGTTGAAGAATGGCATAACACAATACAATATGTCGTATTGATCTTAAAATGAAATTCCAAGACCCAGAAAGCAAAAACTAAAAGCAACATAAGAAAGATGAAAGTTTCAGTCTCCCCTCTTAAAAAGGACGGATTTTTCTCCACACCCACTAACAGATTGAATAAAAAGAGTAAAAGGTTTCAAATATTAAAAAAATAAAAATACCCGAGTCAAAGCAACGGCGGCGCAAGCGAGATTGAGCTTGGTCTTGAGAATAGCGTGGTAGTCCTCAGAATCAACAGTTACAGGGTGGTTGGCGCTTGGATCCTTCTTGAGTTTGACATCAATGGATGATGATGAAGAAGAGGATGAAGAAGAAGAAGCTGCTTCCTTTAGAAACTGCTGAAAGGCCCACTCAGAATCGCTCCGATTCATCTTTGACTTTGACTTGCACGATTCATTCCTCGCTGCCACCCAATACTGTTCCGATATTTCATCTACTGACAACACCCTTTCCATTTTCTCGTTCTTTCTTTTCTCTCTCTCTCTCTCTCTGTTTATCAAATGTTCCCTCACCTTCACCTTCACCTTCACAATCAAATCCCACGAAGCTTAAATGAATGGACGTATGGTCAATTTATTTATTTATTCATCTTCTGTAAAAGCGTGTCCTCCTCGTATCACATCTTTACCACATAAATAACGTCACGTTTTATTTTTGATAATATTTGATGCTCCCACCACCATTAAAATTAATCGAATATGCAAATAAAAAATTGGAATAATGATGTGGCATGTAGCCTCATCCGTTATGGTTGGTCTTCTCTTGTGCATCCTAATCCATATCTCCAGCAAACTTGTGTCCCTCTCAGTCAACCAACTTGCTGCTAGTTTCTATTTTTGGAATCAATCTAAGTCTATATATATATATATATCATGTTTAATGACTCGTTCAACTTGTTGTTTAATATGTGTAGGATTATGTAAACAACATTGAAATTGAAGTAGTAATGGATTTTTGGGGGCAAAGAAAAGTTAGATATTTATTGATAGTTTATTAATAGAATGGATTTGTTTGAGGGAAAGAGAGAGAATTGGTTGAGGAGCGATGCGTTGTGAGTGAGTCATTGCGGATAGACACGAGTGTGTGTCAGTCTCGTTTGGTGGGATCCCCACTCGCTAGTCGCTATTCCTTTTCCGGACTCTTCAACGTCACTTTGCGTTCATTTCAAACACCATAATAACACTTTTTCTCATCCCATTTTAACTTTACTATTATTTTTTTTTATATATAAATATTTTCAACAACATTAATCATCACAAAAACATGGGCTAGGCTTGGATTCTGTTGGGCCCTGCAGTTACTCTGCTTATTTGGGCTGCATTTAGACTTGTACAACTAGACCAAAAAAGAGTCTTAAAGAACAATAATAAGACCAGCAGTGAATAACGACTGTTGTTATATTCTTAATCAATATTTTAAAATTTGAAACATCATATCAATATTAATTATGTGTTTTGATTAAAATAATTTCACATCAATATTAGCCTAATAAAAAGACTCATTTAATATTTATACTTAAGTGAATATGAAAAAGAATGTGGCATTAGCCTCCTAGAATTTGAAAGAGGTATTGAAAATCTTCAATGAATAAAGAAAAAACAAGGAAGGAAGGTGCGTTATGGATCCATCCAAATCAAAATCCAAATCCAAATAATAATTTACGATTATTGAATTTGTAATTAAGTGTGAGTGGCAACAAAGAATGAAAGTGAAGAATAAAAACAGAAACATGAACGTGCATTTCAACGAATGAATCCCAACACTGCTTTCTCTGCGGCTTCGTACTCTGTTTTCTTGCATGTGTGTGTGTGTGTGTGTGTGTGTGTGTGTGTGTGATGAATGGAATGTGGGTTATGTTCAAATTCACATATAGATGATAATGATAATTGAGTTCTAAGTAGGAGCAATAATGCAAAATCTCCACTCACTCCTACGTCAAGCCTGCAAATTTCAACTCAGTTACGTTGGATGTGTAATTAATTAGAAAAACACTAAAACAGGATAACGCTATATCAACATTACAAATAAAGCAAAACATTCAATTAGATAATGAAATTACATATAACTCATTTCAGTTTTTCAAATTACAAATAATTATTCTCAAATTAATAACTTTGGTTTTGCTAATTCCACCTTTGTTTGATAACGTAGATTTATATACATATATTAAAAATAAACTAATAGAGTTATTTGATAATTATAAAATATAAGAGGCTTATAACTTTTAAAAATTATTTTTTTAAAGTTTATTATAGTAACATTCAATTTATAATTTATATTTATTAATTTTTTTTTATCATTTAAATAAATAACATATATAAATTTTAAAATTTACTATGTAAATATTCTAGTATTACAATATTTTAGTCAATTTACTAAACAGCGCCTTAATTTTAAATTTAAACGATTATCAATTATTTTAATCATTAATTTTTAATGTGTATATGTCAAATTGGTCATTAATATTAAGTTCTGAATTAATAATTATTACAAATTTCATTTTCAAAGTTTGACTTAGTAAACGTTTGGCAATGAATATTAATTACCTGCTGTAGTAATTGTTATTTAGTATTTTTCAATAAGTATTAATTACCTGCTGGCAAATAATTTTGAAATAAATAAATAAATATCATAATTGAATAAACAATTTTATAATGTCTAAAAATTCACAAAAAAATTTACTAAAAATTATAATATTTAATATTATTAATATATTAAATTTGTAATAATTTGTGACTTTTAATAAAAAATTATTATATATAATTTTTTAATACATTCTTATGTACACGTTAGAAAATTTGTTAATAAAATATCACATAGATAAAAAGTGTATATTAATTAAAAAAATTATAATTAAATCCTTATAATATTTTAAAATATTATAAAACGAGAAATTAGCAAACACCCCGATACTCGAGATAATACTCATTAAATAAAAAAAATATAAAATGATATTTTAAAATCATAACATTTAAATGTCATTAATACAATATTTATTCATTAATTAACGTTTTAAAGTAAACATTAATAATATTATTCTGAAAATATAATAAATATTAATTTTCCTTAAATAAGCTTAAATAAGATGTATTTAAAATAAAATTTGTAACTAATTAAATATTTTATATGAAAAAATTAATAAAAAATTATAGTTAATATATATTTTTTATATAAAAATTATAAAATTTAATGAATATAATTTTTTATAAAAATGTAATTTAATTTAATTTAATTTATAAATTTGAATAAAACTGATTACATGCTTATCTGTGCAATATAGGTTTAAAAAATATATTAATTTAAAAAGTGCTCTCCAGTGAGAGTAAAAGTGAATAATATTGGCATGGAAGGAGCGAGAAATGAAACGTAGAATTTGGCCGTGTCTTAGCCTGCAACGGATCCAATAGTGGGGAAGAAGTAATAAATGAGTGGCCCTGCATTCGCTCTTTGGCACTCCATTCTCTTCTATATATAGCAATGGCAGAACCCCACATGCATCATGCATTCCAAATCCACCTCCATCTATCCTTCAATTCTCAGGTACCTCTCTGGGTTACTACTTCTCTCTTTCTTATGCTCCATTTCTTTTTCCTTCTCTGTTTTTCTTTAATCTCAATACTTACCACTCATTCCGGTACTAATATCCTGGATTTTTTTTCTCATGTTTTGTAAAAAATTGTTTTTTCTTTTTTGAAAAGAGGAAGCAGAACGAGTTAATAATTTTCACATGCTTCCCTTATTTTATAACGTTGTTCCATTCCATGTGGTCTGTTGTGGGGTATGTGGTTCTTCTGATCTGTGTCGGTTGGATTTCTTCTACCCAGATTCTGTTTCTGTCTTCTCTGTCCAGTTGTTCCTTAAAAACAGCAACTTGCATGGATTTCGGATTTCATGATGAAGCATTTTTGTTTGTTGTCGTGTTTTGTGCTTCTCTGACTGATTGATGTGGTGTGCAGAATGGGAAGTTCTGGAACAACCGACTATGGTGCATACACTTATCAGAACCTAGAGAGAGAGCCTTATTGGCCCTCTCAAAAGCTCAGAATTTCCATAACTGGGGCCGGTGGTTTTATTGCCTCACACATTGCTCGCCGCCTCAAGACTGAGGGGCATTACATCATTGCTTCTGATTGGAAGAAAAATGAACACATGACTGAAGACATGTTCTGCCATGAGTTCCATCTTGTTGATCTTAGGGTCATGGATAACTGCTTAACAGTAACCAAGGGTGTGGATCATGTTTTCAATCTTGCTGCTGATATGGGTGGGATGGGTTTTATTCAGTCCAACCACTCTGTTATTATGTACAACAACACAATGATTAGCTTCAACATGATTGAAGCAGCCAGGATTAATGGTGTTAAGAGGTTAGCAATCTTAGATATATAGACTGTCATATGAATTTTCTGTTTTTGGAAATCATTGAGCAAATCCCTGCGCTATGGTGTCACTTTCAATTATTCAATATACTTTATCCTTGTCACAAAGTTTTTTTGTTTTTGGTTTATTTTTTTAGGTTCTTTTATGCCTCTAGTGCTTGTATCTACCCTGAATTTAAGCAGTTGGAAACCAATGTGAGTTTGAAGGAGTCTGATGCCTGGCCTGCAGAGGTTTGTTGGTGATCGTTGTAATTATTTGTTCAAATTATGCTTGTTATTCGTTTGTGTACTTGAGTTGGCATGAAAAATTTTAATTTATGACTTGTTGTAGCCACAAGATGCATATGGGCTAGAGAAGCTTGCAACTGAAGAGTTATGCAAGCATTATAACAAGGATTTTGGAATTGAGTGCCGCATTGGGAGATTCCATAACATATATGGCCCTTATGGGACATGGAAGGGTATGCTCTTTGACCAATTGCGAGTATTACAGTTGTCGAATCATGATCAATAAATTATTAGACATTATTATTTTACCTTTTGGATTTATGAAATTTGTTGCTTTGTGTTGTTTGTCATACAGGTGGTAGGGAGAAGGCTCCTGCAGCTTTTTGTCGTAAGGCAATCACTTCCACAGATAGGTTTGAGATGTGGGGAGATGGATTACAGACAAGATCCTTCACCTTCATTGATGAGTGCGTGGAAGGCGTACTCAGGTATGCATTACTCAATTTTGTGGCTATTACGTCTAAATTAACGATTTATTTCAAGGGTTTCTCATTTTAAAATTTAATTTATGGATTCTTGTTTTTATGAAAGATGAAAATGGAGCAAGTGCATCCTGTTAATTGTTTATGCTTGCAGTTAATCACAACTATTAGTAATTGTAAAATCTCTATATTTATTCTGACATTGCTATTGGTGAAGATGCTTAAGATGACCTAAGAAATTTTCAATTTCCAAATTTCATAAGTAGATGTCTTAATGAAATCCAGCTGTTTAAAATTGGAAGAAACATTATTAGCTCAATCAACATCTACTGAATTAAATGGAAGCAAGAGGGATTTAAATGACTTTACAAAAGTTAAGATTTGTCCATTTTGGTATTAAGAAACACAAAATGTTTATCTAATCAAGCATGTATTAGCTTCTTGCTTGCATGTCTTTTGTTGGTTATTTCTAATTCCTTGGGAAGATTTAACATCACGGTCATGTTCTACTTTTGTTAGGCTGACTAAATCAGACTTCCGGGAGCCAGTGAATATTGGAAGTGATGAAATGGTCAGCATGAATGAGATGGCTGAAATTGTTCTTAGCTTTGAGAATAAGAGTATACCAATACACCACATTCCTGGTCCAGAAGGTGTTCGAGGTCGTAACTCAGACAATACATTGATTAAAGAGAAACTTGGCTGGGCTCCAACTATGAAGTTGAAGGTATTAATGCTATTAATGGGTTGAAGCTTACCCTTTTTTTTCACTTTATACAATTTATTTCTAGTTCTGACTTCAGATGAAAGTGCATAACAATCATTTCTCCTTTTATTCTCTAACAAAAGAAATTCCTACCAACTTTGATCTATATCATCATTAAGATAACAGTAATGGAATGAGATATACCTATCTACATTATATTTTCCTAGCATACATTCTCAAGTGTCCATTTTCACTTCACTTCAATGTCCATTACACGTGTTTCTCCCCTCTATTGCTTTTTAATCTTGTCTCAGTCAACAGAATTGTTTTACCCATAGCATCCGAATTCTAATATTGTAGGATGGGCT
The DNA here is from genome assembly GCF_003935025.1 of Abrus precatorius. Classification (NCBI taxonomy): domain Eukaryota; kingdom Viridiplantae; phylum Streptophyta; class Magnoliopsida; order Fabales; family Fabaceae; genus Abrus; species Abrus precatorius. The sequence goes on along the minus strand of NW_020874373.1, from coordinate 6,586,976 downwards.
GAGAATTACATACTTCTGGATTAAAGAGCAGCTTGAGAAAGAGAAGGCTTCTGGTGTTGACCTATCAGTCTATGGATCCTCCAAAGTGGTCCAAACTCAAGCACCTGTTCAACTAGGCTCACTTCGGGCTGCAGATGGCAAAGAATAAAGCAACTACTGCATTGATGAAGGGTTAGCTTTTATATTGTTATCCTGTAGAAATCCCTTCGGGCAGCAGATGGCAAGGAATAAAGTGACAAATGCTTAGGTGTAGTAATCACCTAAATGTTTCAAGTGAAGGTTTAGCTTATATGTCGCTACTTAGTAGAGATCTTTGGTTATAGTTAATGAGTTATTAAAGTTACTTTTGGAGTTTGTCATTGTCTTTGAACGGAAGCTGTGATGCCCTCATTGTATTTTACGTGGCTTGTTTGAGGCAACAATTGGTTCTTAAAGGGTGTTACAACATTAGAAATTTTAAATTATATGTTTAATTGATTAATAATCTTCGGAATAATTTCTTCCATATGAAAATTAATTTATTTTAGACAAAACGCCAAATATTTGTAGTATTGCTTTCTAGTCAAATTTAGCGATGATTCTTCGAATAAATTTTTTATTTTATTGAAGAACAATATTAAAAACAAGTACATAAGTTTCTTGATTTATTTTAGGTTGTGGTATGATTTTCAATGTAAGTGATGCGAGTGGTATTTTTTTTTTGGGGGGGGGGGGGGACTAAATGCTGGTGGTTCTTGTCTTCTTGATAAGGAAGATGGAGCAAGGCTTGGGCCGTAGACAAACAAACAAGTAGGGACCGAAAAAGTGTCATTCTATGATGGAACCTGTATCTTTGACGTTGATAGCTGATAGCCATAGGACAACAAGCTCTGGGATTTATTAGTAGATTATGTCCTTGTCTTTTTAATAAAACTCCAAACTTTGGAATGGGAAGAATTCAAAAGTGGTCCTCGTTTTCGGATGTTGTTGTGGAAAGTGGCGGTTTTGTGAGGACGAACTTTAGCTGTAAACATTTAAAACAGTAATGTCAAATTGGGTTTGTCCGATGGACTGGCCCCTAGTCCATTAAAAATAACGGGTTGAGTTGAGATGAATGTTCTTAATTTTTATTTTTTTAGTCTTTGGCAACTTAACTCATTAGGTTGCCAATTCACCCTTAAATAAGTCAAGCTAAAAAGTTTAGCTCATTTTCACACCCTTGGGAGGCCATCTCGTAACATGGCAGTCTAAAATTACTTTCCACGTTATCCATAGATATCAATTTCTTGGGACCCCAGTTTTGTTTGCGTAAAACGCTAATGGCAATTTTTTTCATGTCATTAGCCCATGGCTATTCTTCTGATAAAATTCCTAGCTACTTGGACGTGACATGGTTCCAGCCAAGCATCTGTCATTTTGATTTTTGGATCACTTTTCATGTTCATAATTAGATTTTCAACAAATGAATTAGATTAAGTTTAGCATTAAAATTTAGGTTTGTTTGATTTGACTTACTAAAATGTCGATGTTCAAGTTTATTTGACTTTTTTTTTAAAAATAAAACAAATTTAAAGTTTTGAGTCTAATTTAATTAAAAGTATTAAGTTCGAGCCTGACTTATTTATCATGTTTATAATCATAATTTTTTTATTTATGACTCAAACCATTAATATTTGTCAAGAGATTTTATTTTTCCTTTTACCCTCTACTCTACTCCATTAATATTTGTAATAACATTACTTTTATGTTTTCTCCCCTCTAGCAAACCAAAAACAAAACATCTTATCTTCTTTAAAACCAAACAATGCATTAATATCAACCTCATAATTCTTAAATTTAGTTCATAAAGCTATACTTGAAATTTTGTGTTTATTAAAAACGTGTTTCATTGAGCATTTAACAAGTTTAAATAATTCATGAACTAATTAATTTATGCACCCAAATTCATAACCTTTTCCTTGTATTTGCTACTAGCCTGTAATAGATTGTCATAAAGGAGCTTTCTTTAGTTGAACAAAAAAGGAACATTCTATTCGTAGCGGTATTGTCCACCCAATGTTATCACTTTAATCCTCTATCAATATGAAAAGGCTATACAGAATTCAAGTTATACATATACATATAATCATTCACTCGCACACGATTATAAGGAGTATGAATGTTTGACATTACTCATCCCTTATATCTCGTAGTCGAAACCAACAACTGGGTCCAGTTTTATTAATGGTATATTAGGCGGATATTCGAATAATCAAGTAGCAATTCATAATTTCATGAGCACGCTATTTAAGGTACCTTCACATAAGTAAAATTCATTATACACGGTATATATTGCCGAACGGTGTGGGGGTTGGGTGCGACTCCCAAATGTTATGTAATATATAAAGTTTCAAATATAAAATATGAAATGTGTCCCCTTAAATTCTTCTCCCTCAAGCAAAGTCCTGATACACAGGATTAACCTCAAGCTGCTCTGCGAATTTCGCGAGGATATCCTTCACGAGTTTTGCTAGATCTTCTTTATGTAATTCGACACCATCTTTTTCTTTTGCTATGTCACCAAAAATAGCGTCATAAAGAAGAACAGCTGCCTCGTCAGCTTGGGCTACCGGTAAACCCAATTCCTTTGCGTTTCTCTCCAAGAAGCTCCTTATTATTTCTGTGCTCCCTAAGCCATCTTTTGCCTCGGGTTTTTCCTGCAATGCCTTCTCCACAATGTTGTTTAATTCCTGTTCATTGGCTAATATCTGCAGCATTGTCCACAACATAAGTTGATAAATAAGAGTTGGCTGGACTGAAGTGTCCAAGATGTCTCGGAAATCACAACCAATAAATCAAGTTATTTTAATTCCTTTTTAGATAATGCATGAAAATTACCTGTCTTAGCTTAGAGCCATTAATTATTTGAATATTCTGGATGAAAACAACATTCTTTTTGGAAAGTTCCTCTTCTAGATCTTGCAGTACAGACTGCAGAAGCTGTGCAAATTGTGCCTGACCTAATTCTTCTTGTCCATGAGCTCCATGTGTTCTCAACAAGTCATTTAGTCGAGGAAATTCTGCTCATTTATGCTAAAATGTCAGTTTTATCAAAGCGAGAAAATTGACATGTTTAATGCTGACTGATGACAAACAAAATAAATCTCGTAAATCATTCAATACAGCGCATATTTTAGATTGAGGCCAGTTCAAACAACGGAAAATATACTTCGAAGTTTCCTTTTTTATGGATATAAATTTGTGCATCTCCAAAATGTTATCTATGATGGATATTCCGAAGTGAAAGCAAATACTTCGTGAACGCAATCAGTACAGAAAGATATGATACTGTTTAATTAAACCAAATGCTACACTGGCCAACGATAAATAAGACTATCACAGATGAACAATCTGCACAAGGATTTGTCACAGCCACGTTGCATAACATATCCTCAAGGCAATCAAAAGGATAAGCCACCCCCCCCCCTACTGCAGTTCTACACTTTGGCAGTTGCCTAATCCACAAGGTGACACGGAATGACATGCACTAGCATATTTTCAATTCACTTTTAGGATTCATTGCAACGAATCAACCAGTTCTAAGCACAAATAGAAAAATCATACATATATACCTTAGGGGTTAGTCAGGGTAAACTAAAATCTTTCATGCTTTTGTGGATATAATATTTCCAGGAACCTTACGTAAGTACATAATAATCAAGATGAAATAGAAATCAGTAAACTGTCATGCTTTGCATCTTACTATTGAGGGTCAAAGGAAATTATTGACAACAACGAGAATATGAGATGAACAGACAAAATTGTAGCCGCAAAATAAATATGAAAGGAGGAACCTGAGAAAGGAGGAACACCCATCTCAACTCCCATCTGGACAAGAGCATTCTGAATTTGACTCTTGCTGATTTTCCCCTTATCTTCGACATCTAGGTCGGTGAATAGATTTTCTGCTAACATGGCAAAGTCATCCTCGTCCTCTAATAACAAGCGGAGAGTACTTCCATCCAAGACTGACACAATAAGAGGATTATCTACAAATTTGAATGTAATCAGTATTAGTTTTCTCCTCAAAAAATTAATAGAATAATTATTTGCTCCTAAAAGCATAACATTATGTAACAATATTCCATACGAAAAAAGAAGAGCATAACATTTGCAGTAATTTTTATTCCTATGAAGGTAATATCCAACCAAGTCCACCAACCTAAATTATCTACATCAAGTTTCAGTCAAAATTGATGAAACAGGGAACTCAAGAATTTTCTGCCTTGTGGTATCATTTTCACTGCAATCAACCTTGTTTTGTACTTTCTAGGAAACGGAAACTGAAAATGTAATAACAAGAGGAGATCTACGCAATCACGGATGATAATTAGTGAAGAAAATAAGAAGACTCTCCGCTATCCGAACAGAACAAAATAGTAAAATCAATTCAGACATATTTTATACGAATTTAAAAAGAGAATAAAGATGAGAGTAATGGATCGAGATTAGAAAAAGCATATCTGAAAACGCAGAATTACGCGCTTAATCGATCATCTACTAGTCCAGGGACTAGATAGCTTCCTTGCATCTTGATAGAAAGCGGTAAATCTTAACAATTATTATTGTGTTGATTGTTTTTGAATTTGAGGAAGATGATCGCTCGCTTGCACGCACAATAATGTAACAGCAGAGGAAGAAAACAAACCTTTGAGTTCATCGGCGATGGCGGTGATGTAGTCTGAGAGAATCTGGGAGGCCTTATCGATAGAATAATCGGCGGAACGGAAAGCGTGGGGGTCAGGGGTGCGGAGGCGCGTGAGGGCAGAGGCTTTGAGGGAATGGGGTAGTGAGAGACCGAAGAGGGAAGAAGAGGCTCGGGAATGGGCAATGTCAAGTATGTGAACTCCGGTGAACGGAGCATCGGCGTCGGAGAGGGACAGATCGACGGTTCTGAGGTGAGTTCCGTCCAATATCTGCAATGCTCCGTCTGACATTTTGCTTCAACTGAAGGTCACTTCTTGCTTCCTACGCCTCCCCGCGACTGCTTCTTTGACTTAAATTAAATGAAATTCAACCAAAATTACCTTTTCAAAAAACAAACAAAACTACGCCCTTTCTACTTTGCACATATAAATTCTTTTTTTTTTTTCTTTTCTCTTTTATGTTCAATGTGTTGTTTGGTTTCTTATTCACGCTTTCCGAACAAAATTTATTGTTATTACTTATTTTAACTCAAATTAAATTTTTATATGTTTTTTTAATAATTATCTATCCATTAAAAACTTTTTATATGACATAATATTATGTTTATATTGATAGTATTTATTTTAAGATATTACAACTACTATACAATTATTCTAATTTAATTAACAATTTCAATTTTAGAAGATAAAGTCGTTTCAATTCGTCCTATAAACACCTTATAACAATTCACAGGTGACATGTTATCTCTTTTTAGTTTTTTAAAATCTTATTTATCGTTGATAAAAATATAATTGCATACTTATAATTTAATATATTTCCACTAGAAGAAGCCTGCCCTCAATTATATTATCTAATTTTTTTGAAAAAATGATATGTACATAGAAAATAAAGTAAGAATTTGCGAGTTCTTTCTGAATCAAATAACACCTCCGAAATCTGAATCCTAATTATAAAAAAATTCCATTCACACTTGCAATTAATTGTCATGATCACTACATAACAATTACTGTCGATTAATAAATAAAAAATATTATGATAATTTGTTAATAAAACCTTTATTTAGTAAAAATTAAATTATTAATATATTCTTTAAATATCTATATTAATAAATAATATATATATTAGTATTTAATATATTCATATAATATATTAATAAATTTATTTATTAGTATAATATATTATACTGATTATAAAAAATTCGTAACTTTTATATTAATAATTTAAATTTTATTAAAAAAAAACTTAGACTCACAAATGATATCATCCGTGCAACAAAAATATATCAATGGCATTACATAATGACATAAATAGTTAATTTGCTGATCTCTTATGACTTGTTGATTAGTAATTTAGAAAAAATAATTTGTTAAACAGTTAGTCTTTGAAAAGAATAATTACTAATTTTCTTTTCACAGAAGACACCTCAAAAAAAATAATTAATTAATGTCTAGATGAGCATTTGTAAGCTTAATTTTGACTAGTCTTAATTCTATAAAAATTAATTTAATTTGAAACGTGTGTGAGATAAAATAATTTGTGCTTAAAAGCCTTTTATTTTAAAACTAATTTTCACATAATATTCATACTTTCTGAGGAAAAAGAAAACATATTTTTCAATAGATGACGACTTTGTGAATCGAAAAGACGAAAACACGCTTAAGGAAACCACATTTTTCCTTGGCATGTATTTGTTTCTACCAAACCTCATTCATTAAGATTAAACGTGATGGATTTGGTCAGGAGGAACATGGAACGAAACAACAACATAGTAGACAATAATGTCTGAGACATTTGAATTCCTTCCGTTATCGAACATCGCGTTACTGTTCCAAAGCGTGTATTCCAACGAGACATCGGTGAACATTTTTTGTTGACTAATTAAACAATTAGGTGTACGACTATGCCATTTGAATCTGGCCAAATGACCTTGACTCGCTAATACTGTATGAAACATCTTGAGTATCATAAATTTTATTGCGCTTCAGGTTCTCAAAATTTGCACCATACAAGGCGAAAGCCTCCTCTCCATGCAATGCCTTGTCACCTATTTGTAATACATCGGTGTCAAGCCTGAGTGGTACTATGATGCCCACAAGCAAGCAAATCAAGGTGGTTGTAACAAAGTTGAAGCAAATCACAAAAACAATGGCTCCAACTTGGATGGCCATTTGTCTTAAACCCGCATGAGTTGCACCATCATGGAGGGCATAGGCGAGACCAATGTATTTTTCCCAATCTGGCACCATGTAGAAGAGACGGCACAGTTTAGGCACTGCTAAGAGGCCCGTGAGAATGCCACCAAGAGCACCGGCTATGGCGTGGGTGTGGAACACCGCCATGGGATCGTCGATTTGCTTCAAGAAGGAGACTTTATCATGGATTACCATCATTGTGTACCAGGGAATGCTTCCTGAGATCAAGCCCATTAAGATTGCTGCCCACCCTTGTACTACTCCTGTATTATTTGATTGATTTAATTATTTATTAAAATTTATCATGTTTTATTTAGATATGATTATTATAAACGGTAAAATTCTTTTCATGAGTATTAAATATTCAACAGGAAGAGAAAAGCAGGTGACATTGTACCTGCGGCAGGTGTGATGCAAACGAGGCCAGTGATCATGCCTTGTACGGCGCCAAACACAGTGGGCTTGCGGAAGTAGAAAGTGTCAAGTAGGACCCCGACGATGATGCTAGTGGCAGCGCACACGTGTGTGTTAAGGACGGCGAGAGATGCCACCGTGTTCACCACGAAGGGACCTCCACCGTTGAACCCACTCCAACCCATCCAAAGCAGGCCTGCGCCTGCAAGCACCACAATCATGTTGTTTGATGGGAAGCTTTCTCTGTCCTTCTCCGATCGTGGACCCACCTATTCCACCACAATCACATGCAATCGTCAGTTTCTTATTATTTTTTTTCATTTTAAATGCTTATAACTTTGTATTAAAATTTACTATATCAATTTAGTAGTTAATTTATATAAATTACTATAGTAATTATCTATACACTTTTTTTTATATAATTTAAACATTTATAAATTTATAATCTAACAGTAATTGCCTATATTTTAATAGCATGTTATATGTAAAAAGTTTCAATTTCATAGGCTTAACATCTAGTATTATTTGATCATGTGCCTAAATTTGTGTAATTATCAAACAATTTATAAGCCATTTGATATTCATATGTGGTTAGTAAGATCTATCTGCATTTGAAAAGTTTTCTCAAAAAGTTAAAAATAATATCTTACATTTAAAAAATACATGGAAAATCAAGTTTGAAATGTAAACAAACACCCTAAGCCGAGGTATATAAAACCAACTTGTATGATAAAATGTATGTTTATACGAAATTGAAAAGAAATAAAAGAGGTGAAGGATGATCGTGGAAATGGATGCATGGAGAAATGTTATACCCAATAAGCTGCGGTAAAACCAGAAACGCCAGCAGAGAGGTGAATAACATATCCCCCAGAGAAATCAATAACTCCAAGCTTCGCCAACCACCCGTTGGGGCACCAAATACTGAAGGCAGTAACAGTGTACGAAAAAGTAACCCAAAGTGGCACAAAGAGCATCCACGCACGAATGTTCATCCTCCCAAGTAAAGAACCAGCTATCAAAATCAAAGTGATCGCAGCAAACACACCCTGAAAAAACACCATGGTGGCCGTAGGAAAGAGCCCCGAAAAAGCTTTCCCGAAAAGGAACTTCTCATCCAACGCCACCCCCGGTTTCCCCAAGAAGAAAACCATTTTCTCGCCAAATGACATGCGAAAACCCCACCCAACCCAACAAATGAGAACGGCCGCAAAGGCATAGAAAGCCATGAAGGCAGAGTTAATGGCCCATGTCTTCTTCACCATGCTTCCATAGAGGATTACGAGCCCCGGAATGCTTTGTAGACCCACCACTGTTGCTGCCATCAATTGCCATGCATTGTCTCCTTTGTTCAACCACTCTGGACTCGCCTCGTCTGCCAAAAGCTCCATCCTTCTACGTGTTACGTGTATTCTATAATGTTTACTCGTCTGCCAAAAGCTCCATCCTTCTACGTGTTACGTGTATTCTATAATGTTTACTTGTTCGATAATAAAGTATATTTATAGGTTTATGTAAACAATCAATCATTTTCGGCTCTTTGCTATTGCTATTTCATAGATTACATGCACTGTAATTTGGACAGGACTTGGGGGCCGGCTTTGTTGGCACACGAACCAGCATGGATTATTTTCATTGATTCATCGTACGTATGTCGTGATGTACAGTACCAACGATAGAGAATTTCAATAGGAATCTTATAGTTTGCATTGGCAATTAAATGACGTACCTTACAAATCAAACGTAATTAAATATCGAATTATACTGTAAGGTGCGTTTGACAAGTGTTCTAGTTACGGGAACTCTATTCAAGCAAACGCTCCATTTGTTTTTGTTTCATATACTTTTCAATAAAATAATATACTCATTGAAATAATTTTTGTTAACCTTTATTTTCTTTAAACACATTGATCCAAACATTAAATTACAGTTAGAATAAAGATTTTTTTTTAAATCATTCAAATTATAATTTTATATCTTACTTTTTACAAATCTTGTGAAACAGATTACTAAATTTTTATCTCTTAAACATTAAAAATTAATTCATGTAATCCTTAAATATTTTAATAAAAATAAAAATTAAAAAATTTTAAGTAGAATAAAATGAAGGAAAATATTAAATTTGCATGATTTTAAAATTAACATCATTGTGCAACTAAAATTTAAAACAATTTTATTGTAAAAAATATTAAGTTTTTTTTAAATTAGGTTTATTATTTAGATGGTTAATATTTAACCTAAGTAGCAACAATTTAAATAGGGTTAATAATTGGAATATTCAATTTAGAATTATTTTTTGGCTTTTATGGTTAAATATAAATATTTGATTGAGTTTTTAATTGAAAGTCAAAAATCATGATAATTTTTTTTTATAAAATAACTTATCAATTTGTTTATATAATTATTATATCCTCTAATTGTGTATTGTCCTTTTTTTTACACAAAACTTGTAAGCATGAGTCTCTAATTAGTTAGTGTCTTATTCCTTTTTAAAATTCATGTTTAATGTAGATGAATCAGTTCTTGGCAGTTAAAGTCTTACAACCCATGATGGTTCGATTAGAAATTGACAAGAAAATTTTGATATTTGCTTCATAAAAAAATTAACAAATTGTTCAATTATAAAGTCTGAATTGTGGGCCCTATAAATTGATCTTAGACTTATTAAAAATCTTCAAATTGAGAGTGCATTGACAGAATTTGATTTAAAAATAATAATTTATTTGGCAAATTTTAATATTTTTTTAGTCATAGGTTGTTTTAATTATTAGAGAGACTAAAATTCTAGTTGATATATTAAATTTATTAGTCTCTATCATATTTTTAGGAAAACTAACTGCTGTGTGTGTGAACTTTCTAGTCAATTAAACTTTTCAGAATGACAATGAAATATATTTTTTAGAATGATTAATTAATTATCTTTTATTCTGTTTTATTTTTTCTTCTTTCGGCCTCATTGAATATATAAAAAAATTAATGTTATTATAATGTTCACAGTCAAAATGAAATTTAATTTTTAACCATTTTTTATATAGATATTGAAATATAATTTTTATATAAATTTTAAAAAATAATTTTTTTAATTAACCTCTAATATAAAGTCATTTATATATTGTTACCTATTTGTTTTTGTTCCTTTGTTGCATTTAACGTAACTTAGATCGTACCGTTAGATTCCCAGCACCTTTTGCAAGCCAATATCAACGACATTTTTGCAGGCAGACCATATATTATAGTTATGCTAATGACCAAATTTGTAACTTCTACCATATCATTTCAATTACGACTAATGCCAATTGCCAAAAGATGTATGTAATTTTTTTAACCAATTATTTTTAATGATATTTTCTTATTATTTGTCCTAATATCTTTCTTAAATTGATGATTATGATTTAATATTTTAAAAATTAAATAATATTTATATATTCAATATAATATTAATAATGATAATCATTTTAAATACTTTTTTAATTTTTAAAATACCATTAAAAATTATCTATTTCCTTTATTCATCAATTAGATGTGAATTTTAAACATTACAATTATTTTTTTTTCCTAAAAATATGTTTTTATACGTGCGAATTGTAATTTTAGAGTGAAACATTATTTCATCGTTCTTAATATTTTGTATAAAAGCAAGTGGTGACACATTTATTATTTTATATATTAAAAATTTTTCGGATGAACCTGAAAATAAATTATTGTAAGAAAAAAATAATATAAAAAATAAATAAAACATTTTTACATTAAAAATAATTTTTTGAGTTTTAGAGAAATTAAATAAAAATAATTTTTAAAAAATTAAAAAATATAAATTAATTTGAACTAAATAAATTTTGTTTTTATATTATTTTTTCTCTTACAAAATTTTATTCACAAATTTACACAAACGGAGACATCGCGTCAAATATAGTTATTTTAATGAAAAAGTATTTTTTTTCATTCCATGATAAATTAATAACAGTTTTGTCTAAATTAAACTTATTTCGAGAGGGGACAATTTATCATTCTTAATCTTTGGTACCAAGAAAAATAAAAGCGGTGGAATATTTATTATTTTATATAACATGTCAAATGCAGTTAATTTCTCAATATTAGGACACAGTTCAAAATATTAAAAAATAAACAATTAATAATGAGTTTGACTAAGATTCACTCGGCGACAAAAAATGAGAAACCAGATTTTCAGAGAATAGTTAATAGAGCCAAGTTAACGTTCATTAGCGGGTGAAGCAGAGTCAAAATCAAAGGCGTGTTTATGCGTTTGTCATTCGTTGGTCGGCTAAGCGATGGGACTCTCTCATGAAATTTCAGTACCACAATACAACCCTATTTCCTTTTCCGTACATCACTTTCGGGCTACAATGGTTGATTTGTATTATCAATTTATCTATCAAAAATTGTTAAAAATTTAAATATGTTAACTAATATTCTTAAAATATTACTAAAAATTAGATCTCTTAAATCCGAGTTCTTAAAAGTATAAATAGCTATACTAAATAAAAGCTTTGAGAGAGACTTTTAATTTTCAGAGTGAACATGTCCAATAAGATATTGGTAATATACATCTTTTCTAAAGAACATTCGTATACTACTTTAAAATTATCAGTAAATAATTATCAGTAAATACATGAAATCGCAAAAGGCAAATTTAAACAAATGAAGCTGCACGGTTTGACCGTTATTGTTGTTGTGTGTGTGACATTATCATTACTACTTTATTGTTTTGTTTTTTCCCCGAAACCCGAGTACGTTCTTACCTCTTGCGTACACTTTTGTCTTACATGTATGTTTTGGTCAAAGCAATTAGTCATGGAGATTGTGACATCAGTGCCCTCTCACTGGATCTCCCTCCCTTGTGTGTACAGAGCGCTTAAATATCGAGGTGAAAGTTAATTAATTAGCTATTAAAGTGAGCATGAAGGAAGCCTTGAGGGAAGAGCAGATTGGTGAGTTTTTGGAAGCCTTTTGTCTTTTTGACAAAGATGGAGATGGTAAGTACGTTTCTAATTACATTCAATCATCGTTTGTGCATGTGTTTGTTTTCTCCATTGCTTGCTCTTGCTGAAATTGTCCTTAATTTATTCTTTTCTCATACACCATTGCATGTCTATATATTTTGTTATATTTGCACACATACATATACTGGAGAAAAGGCTGCATAACCATCGAAGAATTAGGCACTGCAATCAGATCATTAGATGAAAATCCAACGGTGGAAGAGTTGCAAATTATGATGAGCGAAGTGGATACGGATGGCAGCGGAACCATAGAATTCGGGGAATTCTTGAATCTCATGGCCAGAAAAATGAAGGTGCTTGAAAAGAAAATTAATTAAGTATTGTGATTTATCAGCAAGATTAGAGTTGAAAGCTGATGATAATATGTTATATGTTTGTGTTGGACCAAAGGAAACTGAAGCAGAAGAGGATTTGAAGGAAGCTTTCAGGGTGTTCGATAAAGATGAAGATGGTTATATATCGCCTAGTGAGGTTCCATTAATTTATTTATTGCTTCGGAAATTATAAATCTTAATTGAATCGTTCATGCAATGAAGCATATAACAAGTTGAATTATTATGTACATACTTTTGTTGTGTGTGCAGTTGAGGTGTGTAATGATAACTATTGGAGAGAGGGTGACAGGAGAAGAATTGGAGCAGATGGTCAAAGAAGCTGATTTAGATGGTGACGGTCTCATTGATTATGAAGAGTTCGTGAGGATGATGTTGGCTGTAGAATAATAAATAGTGAGACAAATTAAGGAAACAAACAATAAAATTAGATATTGTATGTAGGAAACTAGCACACACATACACCCAAGTTTCTGAGCGATGGAGAGCTCTGCATAAGAAGTTGTCCTAAAAGTGTCACATTACGTAAATAATTTTCATTTTCAAATTTCACAAAATAAAGGTTAAAAATTGTATTTTCAATTCATGTCGTGATATTTGCATCAATTTGTTTTTTTGGTCTTTGCCCATGTCGTCTTTATTATAATACGGTAAAGTATACATATTTCATTTAAAATAAATATAGTACATTTTAATAAAAATAAAATACAAATTCCAGTAGACACGACATTTTTAACATAGCTTTAATTATTAATTAAAATTTATTAAAAATTAAAAGATGTATTAAATAAAGTGTGCTAGCATTTCACTTAAAATAACTATATGCAAGCAAGTTCAATTAAAAACTTTTGACTGTTACTAAAAGGCCAACCGGGTCTTTCACTTTGGAGTTGAAAAGAAAAACATTTACCTAAATATAAACTGAACTACCATTGATTTTACCTAAATATGAGAGTCTCGTTAAACGATTGAATTGATAAGATTTAATATTCATAAATAATCATTAAACAGAATTTTTTTAATAATAAAATACATTTATTATACTTAAATGTAAAAATAACTTGTTATTTTCACAATATTATTTATTTATAATTAGTATTTCACTTTGGAGTTGAAAAGAAAAACATTTACCTAAATATAAACTGAACTACCATGGTGGGCACTAGGTAGCACTAACTGATTTTACTTAAATGTAAATCTTCTTTTGATCTTTTGTAATGCAATTTGCCATTTTACATTTTCAAAAGTTTATGTGGTTTTTTGCATGGTTTTGTTTTCTAAAGCTAAGAAGTGGATCACAAGTGAATCGTCAACTATATGTATGTATAATTGGACCTGTATGAATAGAATGGGGCAGTCAGTAATCTCCTGTGAGCCTGGAACATCATATAGGAGTTCTTCGAAGCATGGGAATGGAGGTACAAGAGAGTCACCAAATTGATCAAGTGTTACCTCTGCGTCAGCCTCAATGAACATAACACCTTCTGCAGTACAATCCACCATCAACTTCCGATCACGCCCTTCCCTAATCCTACCCGCAAATGGGTAGTAGAACACAAGTGTTTCAGCGAGTCCTTCTCGAATCACTTCAACCGGTCTTTCCCTGCCATTGATGGTTCGTTACGATAAATCATTATGATTGGAATCTGAATACGCAAGCCATCTTGGTCATCTATGTCGGAGAGTACGTATAGTTTGAGTTCATGAGGAGTAGTTTTAGCAGGAGCTACCAACTCAGGTTGGCAACTTCTCACTGTAAATTTCAGAGAGGAAGATAATGAAGCCATGTTAGTTATCTGAAACTGAGTGAAGAAAGAACAACGGTATTATCAAATGATTTTTTTTATTAAATCGGGTAATATGTTTATGTTTGAGTCGTTGGAGCAACGGGTGCTAGTCTTTGTATAGACTGAGTATATTGCCAGAAAATAAGGTTGTAATTAACACAATTTCATTATCATATGACCCATGAAAGCTACACCTTATCAGTTTGCATTATGTTCCACGTTTCGGGCATACTTTCACCAGAAAATGTTAGGGAAGCCAACCTGATGAGTTTTTTTTTTTGGTCATCATTATTAATTAAGCTGATGGGTTGAACTTATTTTATTCCTTCGTTGTGGTAATTATTTATTGTTTATGCACCATGATATTTATATTATATATGGTTATAATCTCTTGCATTAAAAATAGGGAAAACATGTATTAGAATGTATTTTGTATCTCTTCATGAAATAAGATTGGCAAAGCAAAAAACATTATACATAAGTCAAAAACAATTATATATAGGGACAATTTAAATAACCTTCTCAACGCTTAAAAGAGAAAAAACCCAAAATTTTTCCATAAATTAAAGTTAACATATATCCCCACTTTAATTCATCTTAGTTTCTTGTTTTATAAATCGCTCTTAAAAAAATTATTCAAACACCTCCTAAAAAGTTTAGTCAAGCCGTTTTATTTCTGTTCGGCTTCTCTCCGCTTCCACCCTCGGCTTCTACCTGCAGACTGAAGATGCCTCTTCTTCTGTTGGTTCGGACAACTGACTTAAGGATATTAGAGACACAACAGTTTGACTAAAAATTCTCAGTACTTTGTTTAGTTTGATTCAAGAATCCATTTACCAAATCCATAAATGATTACAAAAATATTATATTAATCGCATTTTTACTGTTCTTTTTATAATTTATAAAAAAGAAAAAGAACTTTGTTATTTTCACCGTTACTTAAATAAATATTTTAAAATATGAAGTGACATAAAAATAAAGAAACATTTTATAATCAATTGTTACAAAAAAGGGCAATATTGTTTTAAACGGACAGGAAAAGAAAATATAACGAATGAAATTTGTTAACATACACATGCACCACATTGATGTCAATCCAAACAATCGAAAAGGAAAAATCGCTATGTTGAATGTCATAATACCGGGAAACTGAAAACTGATGTAGGATTTTTACCGAAATAGCGATCAATTCGAACAATCATACGAATCGAAGTAAAATATAATCACAACATCAAGTCTCATTTAACTTCAGAAGGCTGACTCAATTCATACCCATTTAACACCATTGAGATTTCTGTTGGAATTTTCATATCCGTTTAAAATTCTGTTTCATTTCATTTCACAATGAGCCAGCTACCATGAACCTTCCGCACCTACCGTTGGATTCTTGAAGGCAGAGAACTCCCAGTACGGTTTCAACGAGAATGGTGGGAATACAGTGGCACCTTCATCAGTAATTTTAGATATCTGCAAATACATTACACATACGATAAATATTATAAATCATAATGCAACAGATAATCCCTTCAATTCAAAGATTATATTAAGAACAAGAATCCAACAACAAAGGGAGGAAGTCAGGAAGCATGTCATTTAATTCAGATCCAAGCCTCAATCTTCACATAGATACGTTGGAAAGGGTACGACAAAGATTTAGCATGTTCGACATATATAGTGCTTAGCATTCAAGAACTGCAACATAAGCGGCACAGTAATAATGGCCACCTACACTCCACAGAATGAGCACAGCAAAAGGAATTGAAACTTTTATATAGATGATATCCTTCAAAACAAGGTCAGCAGACACAACTACAAGGTAAATGGTAATGACAAGCAAGGAACCAATTCTAGGTGTTATATCACCTTCCTGTTTGACTTGCAAATAACAATTTAACACTAATTCACCAGATCCCCTACTACGCTTCACTTTTCATAAACAAGTGTACCTTCTTTTGTTGCATTAAACAAATGCACTGATATTACTCTTGCATGTCAAATTTGGCACCCCAAATCATCCAATAACACAGACCAAATTATTACTAGATCGTCTTTTATAGGTAAAACCATCATTTTGCAGGTGGAATAATAAATAGTGAGACAAATTAAGGAAACAAACAATAAAATTAGATATTGTACGTAGGAAACTAGCACACACATTCACCAAGTTTCTGAGCGATGGAGAGCTCTGCATAAGAAGTTATCCTAAAAGTGTCACATTACGTAAATAATTTTCATTTTCAAATTTCACAAAATAAAGGTTAAAAATTGTATTTTCAATTCATGTCGTGATATTTGCATCAATTTGTTTTTTTGGTCTTTGCCCATGTCGTCTTTATTATAATACGGTAAAGTATACAAATTTCATTTAAAATGAATACAGTACATTTTAATAAAAATAAAATACAAATTCCAGTAGACACGACTTTTTAACATAGCTTTAATTATTAATTAAAATTTATTAAAAATTAAAAGATGTATTAAATAAAGTGTGCTAGCATTTCACTTAAAATAACTATATGCAAGCAAGTTCAATTAAAAACTTTTGACTGTTACTAAAAGGCCAAAATAAAGATATGGGACAAGTCAATAGGAAAAACGCTTGTCCACGATACTTCACAAATTAAATATTAAAAAAAAAATACTTTTAGACTGGCAAAGGAATTGACAAGTCAACAAGAGTTGCATAAGCCTCCTATGAAAATTACAGTATTTAATTTTGCTCAAAATAATTTAAAATTTATTCTCATTGATCTAGTTGACATTTAATAATGAGATACTGATACTAGAATTAAAATTTTGATTTATTTACATGTTTATATTCTCTTCTTTGTCTGGTTTTGCACATATGCAGAGTACAAAATTGGATTTTTCAAAGAAGTAAGCATGGAGGCACAACATCAGATTATCATGCAAGCCAAAAAAAAAAAAACTAGTACAAAAAAATTATCAAAAGGATTGTGGCTTACTTGAATAACTTCATCAAGTAAATCAAGCCTTATATTCGTTTAACAGCCATGCATTTTTTAGAGGAAAGTTACACAAAAGGAGTCAGGCATTTGACAGATTTAAACACTAAAACAGTGCATGTGTGTGTATTCCTTCTAATTGTAAAAGGGGAACAGATGTAAGGAGGCAGGTAAAGACAGTCCTGTCCTATATTCACTCTCCAAGAAAGCAGTCAAAGCACAGCCAGTGGAGAGCAATTCATGCATTAACAACTTGCGAATGCTCATTAAGCTCATGATTGAATAATTTTTTCATTGTCACATATACCTCTAAATATAGGAAACTATAAATTAGATTTGCACATGGTTTAAAGAAAAAGGCACATGAAAGACCATATGGTATGTACAAAATCAAAACACATTAAAAGTTGAGCCAGAATGTGACTTGAAAAAAGAAATAGCATTAACAAAATGTAAGAGAGAATGCTAAATGCAATCCATTAACAAAAGAAATAATCAGAGAAGGTTACAACAAGTAAAATGCAATAGAAAGCAATACTCACCAGGCTTCCCTCCAGACAGTGCTGGACTTTCTACTGGTTCAATCCATATAGCTAAGGAAAAGGGAAAAAAAATCACAAACAATACAGGGGTAACATTAGAAAGATTAACAATTTAACACACAATAAGAATATTGAAAGCCTAACCTTTATATCGGGGGTTCTGCTCTTTCAGATATTTCCAAGCCCCTGTTACTGTACCTCCGGTCCCAATCCCAGAAACAAGAGCATCAACCTTCCCACCGGAGCCCTTCCAAATCTCTGGTCCAGTGGTTTCATAATGGATCTAAATAGGAGGAAGAAAAGCATGTGTGAAAACGCTCAAACCAACTGATTTTAAACACAAAGCATATTGACACAATCACCAGACTTCCCTCCAGACAGTGCGGTCCCACATCTATTAAAATATAGGCGGGGTTACAAGAATTCAACCCTATAAATATTGGGTATTAAATGAAGGAATCCGAGAGAAAACAGACACGGGGTCAATGGGTGATCATGAAGGCCCTGACCTAGGTTAGTGATCTCCATTGCACTTGGGAGAGGTGCTAGCTTAAGCTCTTCTCATTTAAATGAGGAGAACCTACGTGACATTTTTTGGTAGTGGGGGTGTGCGTTCGCGCTGCCCCCTATAATCTTCAGTCCAAGAATTATCTATATTTTGCCTGCAGAAGGAGAATAGAAGAGAAGAAAAAAGGTGACATAGGGTATGCTATAGGAGCCAAATACAGGTCAAGGGACAGTGACCAAACCACTCAAGATTGCAACGCCTCAGGTGTTCAAAGATTTCCCTGATTTGTTGAGGTTACAAGCTTTTACCATTGTGAAGAACAAGGCTTCTCAGAGGGTGTTGGAAAAAGCTGAGTTCCTTGGAGAGGGTGTTGGAACAAGGTACTGGGTATATATTTATACTCGTTTGAGCTTGATTCCTCCGTTAGACGGTGTCCCGATATTTCTGCCTTCAATCTGTTAACAACAACAAATTTTGCGCAAAACTGTTGTGTTTCAATCTATTAATTTCTATTTGCTGATTTTTTTAGGTTAATTATTGGTTAATAAAGAACAAAAGTGTAATTAGGTGATGTATTTGTCTGACTGAGTCAGTGGAGCATACATGTTGCTGGCCTTTAAGAAGGGAGTATATTGTAAACAAAACTTGACTTCGTCAATTTCAGCTTTTGATATTTATTTAAAGTATATAGATATAATAATTTCTTCGTTAAAAAATAATATTTACATTAAATATTATAGGATAAATATTTAAAATAATATTATTTTGACACTGGATTTGAGAGTTTGTATTAAACACTTTATATAAATTAAAAAATAATTATGTTATATGTATATAGGTGTGCTATAAATATTTAAACTGGCTGTTAAAATAATATTATTTGAGTGTAGTTACTTTTTTTATTTTGATAAGCTTTTTAATTATTTGTGGTCTTTATTAAATTTAAATTTTCTAGAATTACTCATCTTTATAACGAAGTCATAATCTCTATTTTGTTGAGTTCTGTTTGAAAAAATTATTATTAAAATATTTATATCATATGAAATGAAGTCAAGTTCAATTAACAAGTTTAGACTGTTACTGTTACTAAAAGACCAAAATAAAGATATGGGACAAGTCAATAGGAAAAACGCTTGTCCACGTTACTTCACAAATTAAATATTAAAAAAA
The DNA here is from genome assembly GCF_003935025.1 of Abrus precatorius. Taxonomy (NCBI): domain Eukaryota; kingdom Viridiplantae; phylum Streptophyta; class Magnoliopsida; order Fabales; family Fabaceae; genus Abrus; species Abrus precatorius. The sequence goes on along the minus strand of NW_020874373.1, from coordinate 6,567,379 downwards.
AAAACTTTTAGACTGGCAAAGGAATTGACAAGTCAACAAGAGTTGCATAAGCCTCCTATCTACGTTACACCACATAAAATATTTTTAAAAAATATGGTAATGGAAAAAAAATTTTTTACCTCATCACAATTCCTTCTCAAGTGAGAATCACAAAGGCCAGCAACAATACAGTTTGTGTCGCTGCAACAACTACTGTACACTATCACTTCAAGTTACTATTAACTCTACTATCTTATGCCCTCTTCAACTCATTTTTATGATACCAATTTGTTCTATCATTCACTAGATATATTGTTATAATAATTTGATTCTATCATAGGTAGGTGAACTTAAAAACCTAGTCGAACTGTGGAAGAGGGTAAAGTGAAGTATATTGGGTTGTCTCAGTGGCAATACAGATTAAAAAGTTGGTTAGGATTAATAATTAATATATAAATTTGGAGAGCACAGTAAAGTTGAAAAAGTTAGGTGTACCTACCAATGAACACTAACACATATTGGTAGAAGAATATAGTTGGAAAATTTGCGGAGGAATTATTAGAGAAACAGAAAAATGGAAGGAATTCCTCGAGTGAAGCTTGGAAGGCAAGGCCTTGAGGTAAGTGTGTATGAATTGTGATATCTTGTTGAATTGATTTTATTGTTCATTCAATAAAAATGGTCATTGAATTTAAGGTTTCAAAGTTGGGCTTTGGGTGTATGGGCCTCTCAGGAGTGTACAATGATCCTGTTCCCGATGAGGTTGCCATCTCTTTGATCAAGCACGCATTCACCAAAGGGATCACCTTCTTTGATACAGCAGATGTTTATGGAGCCCAAGGCAACGAAGTTTTGCTCGCAAAGGTTAACGCTTTTCTCTCTTTTTCAGATTTTCATGAAACAAACAACAATCATTAAATCAACAGCGTGATGTAATTAACGTAAATTTGAATTGAATTCTCAGGCGCTCAAAGACTTGCCTCGAGATCAAATTCAGATTGCCACAAAGTTTGGGATTGTTAGAATGGAATCTAATAATGTGATAGTGAATGGTTCCCCTGAATATGTTAGATCCTGTTGCGAGGGTAGCCTCCACCGCCTTGGTGTAAACTACATTGATCTCTATTATCAGCACCGTGTTGACACTACAGTACCCATTGAGGATACTGTGAGTGGTGCCACTTCTGTTCTTGATTTGGGGATGAGATTTTTTATGATTGTCTTTGATTTTCTGTTGAGTAATGACAGATGGGAGAGCTTAAGAAGCTGGTTCAAGAGGGAAAGATAAGGTACATAGGATTATCAGAAGCTAGTTCTGACACAATTAGGAGGGCACATGCTGTTCATCCCATTACTGCTGTGCAAATGGAGTGGTCACTTTGGACTCGTGAAATTGAGCAAGATATCGTTCCACTTTGCAGGTACATGTCCATAATGTAAATACTATTTCTTTGGAAATTTTGATAGTTTCCTAATTCCTGCTCCCAATTGAGTTTGAGTTTAGGATTACATTTGCTTAAAGGCCCTACCTTATTGGTTTCAAATATACACACTTTTTTTGCTTGATAGGGAAGAGATTTGTTTGTTTTCTAGAGATGCACTTTTTATCAAATAGTTTTATTTTCACTGGCTTGAATTGGAACCTTTTTTGTGTATACACGACCAAGTTGGTGCCTTTTTGTATCCTTCATGAATCTTTATTAAATGCACTTTGGTCTTGGCAACACCACAGGGAACTTGGAATTGGAATAGTACCATACAGTCCCCTTGGCCGTGGATTTTTCGGCGGCAAGGCTGTCATAGAGAGTATACCTGCAAACAGTTTTCTAGTATGGGCTTAATCCTTTCTTTCTGATGACAATTATTGGCCTCGTTCATTGTACCAACATCTCTTTTCATCAGGCGTTTCAACCAAGGTTACGTGGGGAGAACTTTGACAAGAACAAAATCTTATATTCTAGGATAGAGAAGTTGGCAGAGAAGTACGGGTGTGCATCTTCGCAACTTGCTCTTTCATGGATTCTTCATCAAGGAGACGATGTGGTACCTATCCCAGGTGAGTGATTTTCCATTTTGTAGCTTGTCTCAAATTAGTATCTATGAAGATTACCAGGCGAATATAATGTGAATGTACAGGGAGGGAGGTAAATATTATCTTCTAGAATCAATATGTCTTGATGACTACAATATGAAATTATTTGAAAATGTATTATTCTAGAAAATAGGAAATTCTTCACATTAGGCTCGCTTGATGGGTCTTTTAGGAAGATAACTATAATGTCACGGCACTACCAAACGGAAGAAGGTAGCTTGATCTCTTCCTTTTCTCGGATGTTGTTTTCTTTCTCTGTTTTTCATATTAAACCAAACGAACTTTTAATGTTTAAGCAGGCTGCTTAATATGTTCTAATCCTTTCCTTTATAATGTTGATTTGAGATGGGAGTTTCCCTTTTGTTTATTTCATTGGTCAATAATTCATTAGTTCTCTGAATATATATAAGATCCCCCTTTAACATGGGCTCATGCTATATCATGTTACCTTTCAATTATGAACTGTTTTTGGCAGTAAATTAACATTTCTGGAACCTCTAATGTATTGTATTTGTAGGAACAACAAAGATAAAAAATCTTGATAGTAACATCGGCTCATTCGAAGTGAAGCTCAGCGAAGATGATTTGAGGGAGATTACTGATGCCATACCAATATCTGAGGTGGCAGGGGATCGGACTACTGATGCATTTGTTAAATGTTCATGGAAGTTTGCTAATACTCCAGCTAAAGCATAACTGGCTATACAGTTATACACCTTAAATCTAGTTTTCGGTCTCTTTGCATGTCTCTTCAATTTTATCGCATCTCAACAAAAAACTATTTGTTATTGGTTCTATTCGAATCACTCGCCAAACTTACGTTGTATGCTTTTTTCTAATTATGATGTACATGTTAATTTATCGCATGAAGAGAGAGACTGTGTGATCTGTAGCCAAGATATCCTTCATTTTGCCGAATCATTGTTCAACCGATGTTTCACTATTATTTTTCGGAGTTCATTAACTTCAAACTCGTCAGAATGTTTCTGTCAATGAAGAACGGTTTATTGTTGGTGTTGTGTGTTGTGTGTTGTGCCAGAAGACACTTCGGTTGTCGGTAAAAAAAATAGTTTAATTTTAGCATTTACATTTTTAATAATATGTTTCAAGAAGTTAATTGAAATATGTTAATATAAAGGTTTTCTAACTTTATCTAAATATATATTGTCATTTTAGTGAGAATTATTATTTTTTATAATAATTAATTTAATAATTAAATGCATCATGTATTCTAATTGATTAGCAATAAATTTTTTATATCGATTATGTATCAAAATTAAATTCATGTTTCAATTACATTCTATATTTAATGAGTCAACCAAATCAAATTCGAAAGGTTGAGAATACACAAGGTTAAGAAACATATATAAATACATTGAAGTAAATAATAATGAACAATCTTATTTACCGAAAAAAATGAATAAATAAACGAAATTGCACACAAACAATTCACTCACAGAGGGCACTCAAAGAGTACCCACATAGCCACACATGATCTCATGTCACACAAATTTGATCTTGTTCTATCCAATCACATAAACTTGCAAATTAGCATGCGCCTTTATTATCCTTGTCCGTTTCCATTAGGTCAAGGTACAAACTTCATCAAATCCTAGCCACAATCCACATATATAGAGACAAGTAGTCCAAACATTAATTTCTCCATCAAGTCAACGCAAAATCAATTATCCACCACACAATCTGCAAGAAAGATTGTTGGCTCCAGCTGCAATATAGCTTCATCCTTTCTCAGCTCAGCAAGTTCTTCCTCTGCTACCATCACCATCACCGTTCTTGCAAGCCCTCCCTCTGAGGAAGGCATCACCATGATCAAACCTTCACCTTCCACATTCCCCACGCGACACGAAACATGAGCTGGCCTCTCTTTATTGTTAAACATTGCTGCATATAGCAACGATTGATCATGATCTTTCTCACTCATCAAATGCTCCATGCAAACACAAGTTAATTCAGGTCCATACATGCAATTTGTTGATCTCAACTCTTGTGACTTTAACCATTCTACGTTTGACCAGATTTCTTCCTCTCTAAGCCCTTCCAAGTGCTTATGCACTAGACTAACTATGCCTCCTAAGTGGGCACTTTCCATGGGTTCGTCCACATTGTGTGTAAGCATTGAAAAATGCAAGGCGTTGCCGAAATACCCAGTTGGGAGTGATGCTTTTAGGAGATTCCTGAAGTCGGTGCAGATTGATAGAGAGTGGGTTTTGTCGTGACTTTTTGGAGGCTTCAAGCGAGCAATTCGAGTCCAAAACAGAGCGGAGAGGAAGTCAAATGGGGTGGCATTGGGACACGTGTCGTTGACTTTGGAGAGACATTGCTTGATGATTGAATCGGAAAACTTGAAAGTGGCTGTGGCCATGGTTCTTGTTATGGGGGATGAGGTGGGTGCATAGGGAGGGAGAGAGTGTGCATTCGGGTGATTTGGGAGTGGAGTGAATGAAGGAGGGTGTGTGATGGGTATGTGGCTGTGAGCTTCCGTCCATGATTTGAAGAATGATGCTGCACAAGTCAGATCAGCTACCATGTGACTACAACTCAGTCCTATTGCAACACCCCCTCCTTCGAAGCTGTTTATCTGCAACACCAATCTATATTATTCCATCTTATTCTATATCAATTATCAAATCGCCCATTCCAATAAATTAACCAATCTTAATAGGAAAAAAAAAAACTAGTTTAAGATTTTCATCCCAAGTTACAACTTATCGTTAGAATTGAATGATTGGAAGTTAACAAACATGAGTGCAAGATCTATAATTGATTCAGGAAAATAGCTAGACCCTTTAATTTATTGTGAGGAGAAAAACGTGCAAATAGCTAGGAAATAAAATGAAAAAGCTAAATGGATTAATTTCTTACTCTAATATATGATCACGAGAGAAGTGAGATATAAAAGGGAAATGATACCTGAATTCGAAAGGGCGACCAAGTTTCAGGATCATGAGGCATATCATCCCAAGCAATTAGAAGTTTCTCTTGGGATCCAGAAGCAGAAGAGAGCCATTGACGAAGGGTGGTATCAACGGTGGCCTTAATGACTCGAACGCCAGCATCATTGCACTTAAATTCAAAGTCATGATTCAGCACTCGTGCCAACCGACCCGTGACGGTCGGGTACAAAGTAAGAACCTCAGACAAAGATTCCCTCAAAGGGTCCAAATCAAATGACTCAAACAAGTTGTCCTCGTTCTCGTAGTAGAATATGATGTGAAGAGAATGATAACCCAAGGAATGGTCCAACGCTGATAGAATATGGCTCTTACCCGAACTAACGGGTCTGCTTGATACAACCGTTAGTTTTGAGTTTAGTGTTACCTTGAAGTTGGACATGCTTGTGCCTGCCTTTACCTTTGCCACCACTACCCACACCAGATTATGCGAATTCAGTGTACAAAAACATTAAAAAATAGTATCAATGTAAGCTTTGGATGAACCATATTAAGAGTATTAGCATATTTGTTTACATATACGTATATATATACGTAGATAAGGCATCATAAAGCAGATGAGAAGATAAAGACTTAATTTTAAGTGCACAGTTGGGAATTAAAGAGGACGGTGATGGTTGGTAGTTTTATTTATGTTGCGACATTATGTTTCTCTAACCTTTATACTGTAGAAGTGCCTAGCCTAATTATGCTTACAGGTGTTAAGTGAATAAGGTGGAAATTTTTTGAACTTAAAGTAAACCTTTAAAATATAAATAAAACATCACTCTTGTGAAAATAATGGTGAAATCGTATTTTTTTTAATAAAGAAAATATATAGTGGAAAATTTATTTTATTATAGATAAATAAATTTAAAAATTGACATGAAAGAAAAAATTATTTGAATCAATACTCTATCTGATTTTGGATGAGAGGAAATTATAGAACATAAAAAAAAAAAAAATGGAATAAAAACTTGGAGAGATTAAATTTTAACCCTAATGATTTGATCTTATTTGAAAATGTTTAGAATAAGTAATAAGCAAATGAGGACTGATTTTGTATAACATTTATTGGATACTGAAGATATTAAGAGGGTTTTATCATTTTGTCTTCAACTCAACCCTCCTAATTTGGACTCCTATGACCTATTAAACAATTTAAGGTTGCATATTTCTATATAATATGGATTGCTATTATAAAATGAAAAAAAATCTTAACCAAAATTCAAATAAAAATGCTCATCTTTCTAATTACTACCAAATATGTAAATTAAACATCTTTTTTTAATGCATAACAATATATTTGGGTGTTTATTATCACTCTCATATATCTATTGTCTCTATTGTTTTTATAAAAAAAAAACTATGTAAAAAAATTATGCTATTAATATAACAACAAACGAAATAGTTTTTAAAAATGATTAAAATAAGAATAATAATATACTTAGAAGTGAGAATATACATGTCTCATAACAAATAACCTTGAGTATTCTATAGCGAAATTGTAATAGCAACCAATTCCATAGCTACTGAGCACTTGAACCCATTAATTAGAGATGTTATTATCGACATTAATTTAGTGGGTAGGCTGTCAAATTGATCACCCAACTCGTTAAACTTGAACACGTGTCATTGCCAACGACCAAACTTAATTTGAAAGAAACAATACATTTGAGCTTTCCATGATATATATGCTGAGTTGCCATTAGAGAAGATTGAAGATTCAAAGAATGTTTACGGTAATTTCCAGTTATTAACAAGAAACAAGGTTGCAAATTTCTCCATGGAGAGGAATTCAAATGGAAACAATAATTATAATTTATAAATCATTTTTAATTTAATGTATAATTTTTAATACAACTTGTTCAAATAAGTTATGTTTAGTTTTATTGTCATTTTCAATAAGTTTTACATAGTAAGCACTGATGATGGGGAAGATTTTTTTTTTTTTTACATAGTAGCGTATTACTTCTTTTCTTTTCTTGTGAAGTTACGATCATATCCTTCACTTTTTTTTTTATGGCCCATATTCTTCATCCATGACCATGAGCACGCTTGGCCCAAATAAAGTCAAGTCAAGGTAAAATAAATAAAAAAGGTAAAACAACAACATTAATAATTTTTTTTTTAAAAAAAGAGACGTGTTAGCCTTTCAAAATTTAAAATGTATATGATTTTCAATTAATTATAGTTATTATCATAAGGTAAAATTTTCGATGACTGACTTTATTCTTTTAAAGGTTAATGATTATTTATTTAAAATACAATTTTTAAAAATAAATTTGAGAAAGTAATAAACACAAAATAATTTAGTAAATAAAACTATATTTACAATGTCTGTCCCATTTATAATATCATTAAGAATTTTTGTATAATAAAAAGTATAAAAGAATTAAATTACTAGTTTAGTAGTTTAGAATAAATATGTAAATAATTTAATAATTAAACAAATATATAATTTTATAAATAATTATATGTTTATGATAAAATTATTTTAAATAATATTTTTTAAAATTATGTTAATTTAATTTTATAATTACAACTATTATGTATCAAAATATTAAAAGTTTAATAAAATTAAATAATATTTTATCATATACTGTAAAAAAATTAATTAAATGTCAATAGTAAATATGCATTAACAAAAATTTAATATACTGTGCCTCTTTCATTTTAAAATTTTAATAATATTACTTGTGTCTTCTTTTTATTGACATTTTTATTAATTATAATTGTTAAATACTTTAAAATTAAAATATCAAATATCAAATACTAAACTATATTTTATTTATTTCATTAAAAATTTATCCCTTTAAAACACAAGCATATATATATATATATATATATATATATAATTATAATTATTAATAATTATATATCATGCATTTTAATTATTAATGTTAAAAAATTAAACTAATATTGTATAAAAGAAAAAATTAACTCTTAATTTTTTTTCTAACGATTTAAAATGCAAAATAAAACCATTCTAATAAAATAATAATTCTTCTAATATTTACTTGTCAAATAATAAAATAAAAAATGAAAATATATACTTAATTTTTATAATTGACAATTTTTTTTTATCATATATCACTATACTCAATTTTTTTTAATTTTATGAGTGTTTTATTATATTTTAATATTTGCTGTCATAACATCAGAATACGTGTCTTGCCTTTCAAGTATCACATAAACAGAGGGAGTTGAGGGTGAGCAGAGAGAAAGAAGATGGTAGCACGCAGGTTTCAGGTGCTTCACAATGACTCCGACTTTGATATCGATCACGACACCGATGACGGCTTCGAAGTACCTCTCTTTCTCCATCTTTCATCTTTCTCACAACTCAATTTCACTGCCTCTAATTCATCCACTGTTGCAGGTCTTTCAATTCCTACTCTACTCCCTCACTTCTGTTCCACCTCATCAACAAAAGGTTTATATTTCCCTCTATAATTCCCAACTCCTAAATTTTCGTATACCCATTTATTAATTTTCATTCTTTTCTCAATGGCATAGATTTATGGAGCTGAACATGATACCCAAGTGGCCACTGACTCTGATCTCATCACCATTTCTGACAAACTACGACTCGTCTCCATCAACGATCCTCAACCCCAACCCCAACCCCAACCCGAACCAAGCGCTGCCCATTTGTTGAAATCCGATGAGGAATTGGCCAGACTCTTACAGGTTTCACGCCCATTTCCCTTTTGTGTTCGCTATGCCTTCAAATTTTGTAAAGGGAGTGCATTTCTATATGTATTTCAAGTTTGAAATTTGTTTTCATTTTTAATTTTTTATTTACCCTTTTTCGGATTGCGTGAGTATGCACTATGTCTAATGTCTGCACAGGCTGAGGAGGAAGCACTTATGTTACAGCAGTATGTGGCCATCCAAGACACTCAACAATTTGAGAGTAGAATACGGCCTTACGTTAGTCAAGTCCTCATGGTATTTTTCAGCGATTGATTTTGAAATAACTCTATTTATATTTATATTTTGTTTTGAATGAGGAGCGCAAGACATTTAATTCATGATGCTGCATAACATAACATGTGAAAAACAGAGTTAGTTTTATGGTAAAATAGATAAACTCTCATTGATTGCAACTTGCACTAGATGCTCTGTGGAAGACACGGGCCTCTATGTTGTCCTTTTGACTATCATGATATACAATTAGTTCCAGCATTCTATGTGTTGATTGCTTTGATATCTTGCAGTATGAGGATGCAACGCGCCAGGAAGCTGCTAGGAAGTCCGTTCCTGTGGAAGAGCTCGAGGAGAAAGCTTTGGTCTCTTTGGCCAAGGTAAGATCATGTGTATTTCTCTTTTAAGAGAGCATCTTACTTTATAGTACAAATATGTAATTTCGTTTTAGAGGATGTTAATATCATGTTACTCAAAACCAACTCTTTTCCTGTAACTCTGTGTGACTATTTTAGAAATTCATTCACCCTGGAATTGTCTTTATCTTCATTTTGACAAGCACTGGGTGTGGGGGTTTGACTTTGAGCTTGTGAGGTTGTGATGCTGTTACCATTTCATAAGTACAGTGCTTTATATTTTGCTATCATTGTTTTGTAATCTGTTAGCCTGATAAACATTGTCCAGGAGGGGAACTTTGAACCACCGAAAATAGAAAAAGATCATGCTTTCCTGCTGCAGCTGCTTTTCTGGTTCAAACAATCCTTCAGGTTTAGATTATTTATTATGTCAGCTATCCTGCTTTTAATTAATGCCAAATGAATTAAACGCTTCAGTGGCCAGTTTCAAATGGTCAATAACCCCATAAGGACAGAACAGAGCAGATCATATGTCTCTGTTTCAAATGGTCAATAACCCCATAAAAACGTACTTGCGATTTAACTCAAATATGATTCATCCATTGTTTGTATTTTTAGTATATCTTTTATTTTGTCACCATGAGAGACACCAATTAACTTGCATGCCTATTTTCTTTTGCTAATGATTTTTTTGCCCCTTCTTTCTTTCTTGTTCTCATCAAATAGCTGGGTCAATTCACCATCTTGTCATGATTGTGGCAACGAAACTGTAGGCCAGGGCATGACTGCACCACTTCCTTCGGAGACTCTTTATGGGGCTTCTAGGGTTGAAGTTTATCGGTATGATCATTGAATGTATGCTTTAGTTTAATGTGAGATTGCTCTGTTTTTCACTGAGATCAGGAAATTGGCTTTGGTAATTATCATAATTTGTGTATGTCTTAATTTTCTTTTAACATCATACATTTGAACTAATCATAAACCTTATTTAAGCTAATGTTAATCAACTGATATGTCTGCAACATATTTTTTCTATAATCAACTTATAGTTTCTTTAAAATTTAAAGTATCCTATTTTTTCAAAATCAGCAAACTGTTTCCTGTTTGATTTTTTAGAACAGATCTTGTCTACAAAATCCTATTTTTATATGATAATATGCATTCCTTTCTTATTCATTACATATCTATTTAGCTTTAGGGAGTCAGGTGATAACCAATTAGTTTGGTTATTGGTACATGAATCCTGTCCTTTTGCTTATCAAGCATTTTTTAAGGTTTCTGCCTGTGTTCACTAATTTTTAGCTTCTATTATTTGCCTGACTTTCTTAATCTTTCTATTATGCACATTATCTTTCCACAACCCAGCTGCACCTTTTGCTCCAAACTGACTCGTTTTCCTCGGTACAATGATCCAATGAAGGTATTCAACTTGTGTCAACTTGCTATGCTTTATTCTTGGCCAGTTGCCAAGCCAGTTGCTATGCCAATCACATTGATGTTGTTGGATACTGCATTAATTTACAGCTTGTGGAAACAAGGAAGGGCCGTTGCGCGGAATGGGCCAATTGCTTTACACTTTCTTGTCGAGCTTTTGGCTATGAGTCACGTCTGGTTTGTAACTGGATGAAATTCAGTCTTTTCAATGTGCTGATGTTTCTTGGTTTTTATGCTGCAATTGAGTATAAAATGTATCAGTTTTCTGTATCATTAATTGCTAGGAAGTATGGTGTAAACCTGATTTTGAATCTTTGAGGTACTTATTTTGTGGCTTAGCACATGATGATTCTGATATTAAAAATGCAGTGCTAAATGTCATGTATCAAAAATCTATATGAGAATGTTGTCTTGTGTTTTGTAAATGATCTAATTTTAGACTCTCTTACATGAATAATATATGTTTGGTTTACGTATACATATAAAAAAAAAGTCATGCTTGATATGCTTAATTAAATTGTAATCTACAAGGAAAAGATGGGCATGGGATAGACTGGCAAATCTAAATCCAATTCTTGAATTTAGCTTGCATTCTCGTCAGGAACACTTGGCCCTTTAGGGTATTTTGATCCTGGTGTTCATTGATTCCTATGTAATGATTTTGCCATTTTGCTAGTGAATTTATTTATGATGAAATTTAAGTCCTTTTTTTTTTTTTTGCATATATTTTTAACTTAGGGTATACATATGCTTGTTTATGTTGTGAGGAATAAGTTTCCCATCACTGATTTTGGTCGATCTGCAGATCTTCGACTTCACAGATCATGTATGGACAGAGTGCTTCTCTCAATTATTGGGAAGGTAAAATTAAAGCAAAAGTTGCTGGTTTTCACAATGTGCAGTTAAAACTATTTCTGGTTGGACAGTATTTGTTTCTAAGGACCTATGATCTTACAGATGGATGCATCTTGACCCCTGTGAAGGAATCTATGACAAGCCATTATTATATGAGAAAGGGTAATATTCATTCCTGCAGTACTTTTCACTTTTCTGTATGCATCACTTTCATTCATTTATTTGGCTGTGAGAAAGTAGTTGTCCTTATTAGAAGTTTCCTTCTTGCTTGCATGTTTCCTCATTTTTCTTTTGATCTGTGGCATAGGTGGAATAAAAAATTAAATTATGCAATAGCCATAGCAAAAGATGGAGTTCATGATGTCACCAAACGATACACAAGGAAGTGGCATGAGGTAGGTTTTACAATTTATATTCTTACTTTCCTTCTATTCTCTTTATATGAAGCATTTATTTTTCAAATGCATAAGGATCCTGATTTGCTGATAATTGATATGAATTTTTTTTATCTTTTTCATAATTGAGGTCCTATCTCGACGTACTATGGTTACAGAGACTTCTTTGCCGTCTGTACTCTCTAATATAACAAGAGAATGTCGAAGAGTCTTTTCATCTCAAGAACTTTCAGTTATTGAAGCCCGTGATATGGAAGAAAACCAACAACTTGAGAGGAGTTTACATTCTAAAGATGACGAATCACTCTCATTACCTGGAAGAAGAAGTGGGAATGAAGAATGGCGCAAATCCAGATTAGAAATTGGTTCTGATAAGTTTAGTTCTTCAGCTTGCCCAGTTCGTTTGTGCATAGATGAGCATGTGACAAAGATTTATAATGCATTCAGCCCTGTCCTTCATCAATTTGTTGAGGAAGAATTAACAAAGTCTGAAGCTGTTGAAGTACTCAGAATCACTAAAGGAATTCTCTTGGATCTTTGCAATTCCCCCTTTAAAACAAGAAGGGCCTCCATCGATTCAGTTCTAAATAACCTGAAATTTCAGAAACTGTTGCCATCATTTGATGACTTACTTTTTGCTCTTTCACTGGAGAAAAAGGTGAATACAGATGGGAGGGTTGAAATTTGTTTGGCTGGTAACCCTGTAGCAACTTCTTTAGCATTGACTGTTGCACTCGATGCTCTCGATGACATGATTTACAATCTTAACAAGTGTGAAAACTATGGGAAAGATATGTTTCTGTTGCCACTTCTGAAGTTAAATAGAATACATTCCGGTTCAGTCATTGCAAGTGCGGAGGAGTTGCCTTTTGGGATTGTGAGTTTGTATATAGCTGGCTGTTTTATATTTTCATCATAATCATGCCTTATAGCATCCATAAAATTGTCCTTGTTTTATAAAATTTCAGGCAACATCAGCATTTGATGGAATTCGAATTTCAAAATGGGAAGAACCAAATGGAGCAAGAGGTATTGATATCCAATTAAATAACTTATTTGAGGTTATAGAATTTGACTCACATCAGCACTGGTACATAACTCTGTTAAATTTCTCATTTTTTTGAGATATGCTTCATTTGCATTCTGTTTTCCTAGACATAAATTTTAGGATTAATGAAAAAAAAGAATCCATTTGACCTGGGCAGAGATTGCCTTTATGTTTCTTACTTTTCACCTTTCTGTTACTGAAAATGTGTTTTCCAGAGGATTTTCCTCTGTTCTAAGGAGCTATGACCCCTTTAGTTGGAGAACTACTATTCAGGGATTTTCAGTCCCGATCACAATTCAGTCCCAGTTTAAATGCCAGTGCCAAAAGTATAATTCCATTTGATTACTACTGTTCACCCCCATAGTAAAGGTGAAGATGCTGCTCTCTTGATGCTCAAGTAAAAAATAAACAAATTATTACATGACTTTGTAGGTTGTTGGATCGTATACAGAACACTTGACAAAAAGATGTTTGAGCTTGTGGCATATGAGTTGATGTCAGCCAATGATGCACCAGAAAGGGATCCTATGGACTGGTATGAATGCTGGAATATCTGCGGAAAAGATAGTTTACTCTTGATTCCTTTTATTGTTATTGATTAATGAGTAGTTGAGTTACTCATCCTTAAAACCTAATAGGATACTCAAATCCTAATAAGCTTGGTTGCTCCTAATTAAAATAATCTAAGTTACGTAACTGCTGCTCCTTCCAGATATGCTTAACCTTGAATTTTAGTTTACATTTTAATCCATAATCAATTTAAAAGTTACTTGATTGTACTAACTTTATTTTTACTTCCAAACAAAGATTTTAAATGCTTTTTAAACAGGTGGCATGGTATAGTTTATTGGTATTATAAAATTTATGCTGCCATTTTATCAAAATCAAATCCTTAAAAATTAGATGGAAGGCAAGCCAAGCAAATTATGTGTCGTGTATATTTTTCCTACAGATGTACTGTTCTTTTGTTTTTTTCCTTGGGTGACTGGTATGTTCATTGACTAGCATCTTTTTCCTAGAGAAGTTTTGGCAAACCTTTCTTTGCTTGGTAATTATTGTCATGCATAAACTTCGATAATAAAGTGTGTGTTGTGCATTCATGATTTTATGGCATATGTTATTTTTCTCAGGATTCTTGAAGGGAGTAGTGATGAGGGGCTCAATTGGCAAGTTTTGGAGAAGCAAACCTCTCAGTTCTTTGAAGACCGTTTCCAGCGTAGAACATTTACAATTGATTCTGCAAGTTTTCCATGTAATGCTTTCAGGTAATTTACCTTGGCACAAAGGAGAAACATGAGCAAAAAAATTGGAAGTGGGACAATTATTACTTAAATAACTTTTATTAAAACTATTATTATGTTTACAAATGAATTTATTTTTTTTATGTATAAAAATGAAACTCAAGAGTTAAGACTTTAATTTCAAAGATTCTTATTGTTTTATTTATATTTTGATTTTTCTGATTTGTGTAAGTCTACATATGCCGGGCTCACATTTTTCACTGTCATAACCGGATAGTTCCTCAAGTCTAAGGTTAGCAAGGCTAAATGAAATGATTAAAAATTTCATTTTTATAAATAATTCTTTAATAAACATGGAAATGTCCTTCAAATATCTAAAAGAAATTACAAATTAGTATTTATATCCTCAAAAATATCATATACCCAATCAAATTCCAATGAATATATTCTAAATTGAGATGAGAATTAAGAGTAGAAAGGTGCATGTATTGATTGCATCTTCCGTGGGGTAATACACGGTTTAGATAATGATTTATTATTTTATAATTTTTTCTTGATTGGCATGTGCGATATTCTTGTTCTTTCCAAATTGACAAAAATTGTGTTTGCAGGTTTAGGTTTCTAGCAGTTAGAGATACCAAGTCTAATTCCCGGCTGCAAATCGGTAGCATTGACCTCTATGCGAAAACCATATGAAGTACAGGTAAATTGGGAGCAAATTCTTTTAGGTTTATGTTTCTTCTCAATATATCTTAAAAGGTAGAACTTCCTTACTTGGATGTATAGTCAAACGCCATTCATCACCTTAGTGTATATACTGGTCAATGTTTCCAACATAATTACAAAATGCTACTGGGATCGCTTAGATTTTAAATCATTTTTATTGGCTTGCCTTATAATGCTAGAGATTTTACTTTTTTTTTTGGCAACTTATGGTAAACTGTGTTCCCTGATCAAGTTTGTATTATTCTGGAATATCTTTCTGAAGCATTAATGTATTTAATTTTCCTGCAAGTTTTGTGAAAACGTTTTATTGGTTTCTATTAGTGTATTTGTGAGGTAGTTCCCTAAAATATATGTTCCCATCCTTTAAAAAAATGGAAAGATTTTTTCCCTCATGCATTGGGGATTTACCCGTTGCACAAAAATTCACGTTTTTGCTCACAATTTTCGGACGCATCTCCATACTTTCTAATAGGCTTCAGCAACCCATAATTGAGTAAATTCCTAAGCCTGTGCTATGAGTTTGCTAGTTGAAAAGAGTTGGGATGAATGAATGGCTTGATCTGAATATTAATGATAAAAAATTTAACGAATGTACAAGTAAAAGAATATAAAAACCAAAGGCAACATATCCTCATCTCTCCAGATGCAAGCTATATTCTATGTAACCTTGAAAACTAAGCTAACGTACAATAACAAAACTGAAGGGTGAGACCCTTTCTAATTTTAACGAAAAGAAAATAACAAACTATAAGGTTATATAAAAAAAGTTGAAAAGCCATGCCTAAATGAATATGTGGAATGGTGATACAGCCCATACTAACATTTAATATCTTTAGGCATTTTTGATATGGCACGTACACGCACAAGCAGTTCTTGAGTTATGTTTGCTTTGTCAATAACAAACTGAAAATCACACCATTGACCTTCGTGAATGTTGTTGCTCCGCCTGAAATTGGACCATCCATCGGACAAAAAATGACGACGGCAGGTGCCGTGGTGATGATCGCCACCGGCCATAAATTGTCATTCTCATCTCTTATACTTATCCTTGGGGTCAGAATGATATTAAATTTCTTCAGCACTAGTCTAGGAATTTCCTGCAATCCATAAACACCAATTATATCATCCAATATCCAATGTTACCAAACAACTACTTAGCAGTGGAAACACCATATAGATGCTAGACTTAGATACATATGTTCAGCAAAATATGTTGGTTATGTTGTATGTTTTCTTCCTTATAAGTAACTGTATATTCAAAAGCAAAAAAGAAAAGATATCATTTAATTTTAATTAATTAAATAACGTTCTTATAATATGTTTTACACCATTTCCATAAATAATAAAGAACAGTAATTTCTTCACATAAAATGCACGATTTTGAAAAAAAAATGCAATTCGATGCCAATTTCACAAACAAGCACTTAACTATTTAAGGTAGACCAAAAAAACTCCATGCATAGATTGTATAAAATATGTATAGAAACATAATAACTGACCACTCTATTCAGTTTCCATGCAGTTAAGCATATCGAAAAATGAGGGTTCCACGGTGGATCCAAGTTTGCCAGATCAGGTTTCATCTCATAGCGGTTAACATTTTCTTCTTTAACTCCATTTAATTTGCTCTGAGCACCTTCAGAAGGACCTATAAACATTCAGCACAGAGTTGCGTTTAGCATTTGCATAACAATGAGATGAAACAATATAAATATTTACACAACTGACCCTCTAACACTGGTTTTTTATTCTCATTTGTTTTAAGGACTGTTGTT
Organism: Abrus precatorius; assembly: GCF_003935025.1. Classification (NCBI taxonomy): domain Eukaryota; kingdom Viridiplantae; phylum Streptophyta; class Magnoliopsida; order Fabales; family Fabaceae; genus Abrus; species Abrus precatorius. The sequence goes on along the minus strand of NW_020874373.1, from coordinate 6,550,597 downwards.
GATAGATTTTTCCGTTTACGACCCCGCCGGTTTTTCTTACTATTCAGATTAGAATCTTCATCCAAAATCACAATGGGAACAGCAACTTTTTCGCAACATGCAGGTGCAGGTGGAGGTGGAGGTGCGGCTACTTTCCTGCACCCAGTTTTCGAAAATATCTTCACATAAAACGAAGAGTTTCCATCATACTGAAAAACCAAGAAGTCCCCTTCTTCTAAACCTTTCTCCTTAGCAAATTGCTCCCACCCGCTTTTGAAAACCAAGCGATCCTCGACTTTCTCCAAGCAAATATCATCCCTAGAGTTTATATCTTGGTCTACAAGAGTGGCCTTGCATGGTGTGGTTCCATTGAAGAACTTGGTGAATGATTTTGGTATTTGCTGAAACAAGAACAAGTCCTCAGTAAGTGTCACTGTCAGATATACACAATCGAATTGGCATTCGATGAATTAGCAAAGCAAACCAAATGAACAAAGAGAACTGAAGCAAGTATATCAGCTTTCTTTACATGCACTAAATTCAACATGTTAGGGAAGGACTAAGTAGATTTTCACGTGGTAAAAATTGTTACGTGAAAAAAACTAATGTAAAAAGTTGTTATGTGAGTAACATAACTCATAACAATCCTTGTGTTAAACTTGTGTGATCTATTTATCTTAAAAACTTTGCCAATATAAACTCAAAACCATCTGGCTCATGTACCATTTAATTTGTCACTAACCGTCGGGGTGAGACTTCGTTATCTAAAATTTATCGAACGACCCTAGAAGGAAGAATATTCTCATGCTCTAATCGATTCTTTGACGTTAGACAAAGAAAGAATGCATAACTAAGAGAAGACATTGAAGGAAAATATAAGAATTCAAAGGAAGAGATAGAGTACCAACTGGGCAGAACCAGTCTTGAGCAAGAAAACTTTGAAGAATTCCTGAAGGGTTTGATCGCCAGAACTGTGCAGTGCGCTCTCCATGTTGATTTGCAGCTTGCAGGTATGCGAGTGTGTGCGGTAGCAAGAACCAACGCGTCAAATATATATTAACAAACACAATCTATATTCTTGCCTATTTTCAGATATATTACGTTAGGATATACAATCAAAAAGTAGATTGATTAATTACTCCAGATATAATAAAGATAAGATTTCAATATATTTTCAAGATATTCAAAATTTTTTGGATAATTTAATACGTGTTTTTTTTTTTTTTGGGTGCAGAACTCTTTGGTATGTGGTTATGATAAAAAATAAAAAAATTTGCTTTTGTTAATGCGGGTATTAAGGAAAGTATTACCATGCGTTGAGTTCTTATATGTTACATGTTAAATTCCTCCATTTGTATCTAATAACTTACCATTATCTATTTTTATTTATTATATGTGAATTCTTACTCTCAAACTTTTAAAATTATCTTAATTGAGAATATTTTTAATATTTTCTTTTTCATTATATTACGTGATTTCTTCTATATTAAATATTTACTTTTTTATGATTTTTTAATTTTAAAAATCTATATTAACGACTACAAGGAAGCCCGCAAATAAACAGTTCCAAATCCAATTTCATAAGATGAAAACAGCTGCGCTTTTCAACCCCGGATTTACAGCAAATCTATCTTTCCAATCTCAATAACCTTATGTTTAGAGTTTAGAAGAAGAAAAGGAAAACGAAGAAGATTAGTAAAATTATTTTTTTTTAAAAAGTATTCTCATTCTAATTCAAATAAAAGATACATATCACAATTTACAACCCAACTTAAAGTTGCATATACATTTGCGAATCAAATTCTTATTAAAAAGATGAAAATAAATCCTTTGAATTCTAATTGAATCGTACTTTAAAAATTATTAAAAAGTTTGACTAATGAGAAACAGATCTCAAAACAAAGATTGTGATACATAAAAGATATAAGATAAATAACAATAGATTTAAAAATAGAAAATAATAAATATTGGCTGGAATAGAAGAGATAGAGTAATAATAAAAAAGGGCCAAGCAAGGCAAACCTGGAGAGAGAGTGGCTTTACCCACCAACCATTGAAAGCAGATAGAAAGCAATTAGCAATTAGAAAGTGAGTGAAGAAAAAAGGCCCACTTTTTTTCTCTTCCAATATTCTCAAAAACCACAACTCAGTTTGTGTTGGAATTCAATAACAGTGCCACTCAATGGCCTCCTTATCATCAATTGCATCGCCTCCATCACTCTCCTCCGCACACCACAATGCATCCACGCGCCTTATCCTACGCACTCCGAACTCCCTTAAACTGCGCACCAGACCTAACTCTCTCCGCGTTCGAGCCATAACCCTAACCCAAGACGACCTCAAGAAGCTCGCCGCCGACAAGGCCGTCGAGTCCGTCAAGAGCGGCATGGTCCTCGGCCTCGGCACTGGCTCCACCGCCGCCTTCGTCGTCGCCAAACTCGGCCAACTCCTCTCCTCCGGCGAACTCTCCGACATCATCGGCGTCCCAACCTCAAAGCGCACGGAGGAGCAGGCTCGCTCCCTCGGCATCCCTCTCTCCGTCCTCGATGACAATCCTCGCCTGGATCTGGCCATCGACGGCGCCGACGAGGTGGACCCCGACCTCAACCTGGTGAAAGGGCGCGGTGGAGCGCTTCTCCGTGAGAAGATGGTGGAGGCGGCGTCCGACAGGTTCGTGGTGGTTGTGGACGACACGAAGCTGGTGGAGGGGCTCGGGGGGAGCGGGCTGGCGATGCCGGTGGAGGTGGTTCAGTTCTGTTGGAAGTACAATTTGGTGAGGTTACAGGAACTGTTCAAGGAAGAAGGTTGCGATGCCAAATTGAGATTGGATGAGAGTGGGAAACCTTACGTCACCGATAATTCGAATTACATAGTGGATTTGTACTTCAAAACTCCAATCAGAGATGCCTTGGCCGCAGGCTCTGAGATTTCGGCTCTGGAAGGCGTTGTGGAGCATGGCTTGTTCTTGAACATGGCTACCTCTGTTATCATTGCTACTAAGTCCGGTGTTGAAGTCAAGAACAAGTGATATTCGCTCATCTCAACGGTCAAATCATAATTTCGATTTTTTCAATGTTGACGGTGTATTATGATTTTTTCTTGTTTTGGGAGGAATGATATTAATCATGATGATTGCGTCTATTTGTATGGTCATTTGTAATTAAACTATAAGATTAATGAATGAAAGAGGTAGCAACTTCAATCTCACCTTCCTCAACTGTACATGTTTGTTCTGTTCTTCATGCTGGATTGAGGGTAATACCAAGCTACAATGCATTTCATTTTTTCACCCCAAAAAACATGTTTAGAATATAAACTAAAAACCTCTGTGATCAAATCTCTCATTAATTGCAACTGCATAGAACAAAGACAATTGGATTAAGTAAATGTTTTGATTGTCATCGATACATGTTTACTTCAACTCTCTGCTAGCAACTACTTGTACCTTTTGTATTAGATTTACATCTATAGTTTTTTTTTTTAAAATACATATTGAAGTTTTGTCCTTCATGCGCTGCCTTCAAAATTCTTTCAAAATCTTAACAAGTTAATATTTTGACTCTCTCTTAACCATCATTTTTGGAAAGTTGAAAGTTGGTTCTGTTTAAATATTTAAAACTTAATTTTTATAAATCCTCTTGAGAATTTGAAAGGAAAAAAGAGTTAAATCAAATATACACTGAGAATGAAAATGGAAAATAGAGTAGAGTTCACGTTCAGGAATGACACATGGAAGAAAGCTAGTGGCATATGTATGGCTGTCGCCGTCTCGGCTTCCCTCCAACCAAGCTGACATTCACAGACGAAGTTAACGTGTAGTTTTACTAATAATAAAAAATATGTTCTGGCTAATTTATAAGAAGGAAACTTACACTATAGCACAAGATCATTTACAGCAGGGGGAAGAAGTGCCACAAGATTCAAACAATTGTGATCTAGAAAAGGAAAAAGTACGCCAAAGACCCTTTTCCTTGTTCTTTTGATATGGTGTAATTGCAAGAATTAATTGAGATGGAGAAAGTGAAGAAGGATACATAGACAAAAACAGGACAACAGCATGCTAATGAGACGACAAATCTAGTTCCTGATTATTTCTTTTCTTCATCGAAGTTACATTAATATGAACACTATTTCTTTTCGTCAGTTGATATGAAAGGCTTTTGATATCTTTTAATTTCAGAGTTGCAAACGTTTGCATATTGACTAAATCAAAGCCAAACCCTGTGTACAACAGCATAGAGACGAAATCAAAGTCAATGTACATATTTAAGTAAATGGTGTTAATTTATATATGTTCAACATTAACTTCAAGATAACACATACTAAGTTGAAGTAAACAACTAAATGTCACAGTTGATCCCTGATCTTTCTCCAATTCATATTCCAGTATAGACACTGATAGAATAAAAAACTACCATCTTAAATTGATTTTATAAATTAAGATCTTAAATTGTGCAGTCTTAGCAATAGCGTGCAAGTAATGCATGGCCCTTGGATCCCGGAAAAAGCATCAAAGGAATAAAAAAAAGTTATAAAATGTTAACATTGACGCTTATACCTTCTTATTTCAACAGAGAGGCACGGTCATTGAATACATGAATGTAATTTTATAACTAGCTAGTAGACACTGATAATCAACGTCTTTTAATTTTAACAGCATGGTCCCTAAAAATTACTTAACTCTAGTCAAAATTTTACAGCTCTTGAAGATCAGGCTGAGGCAATGTTGAAGTGGAATGCTTCCCCTAAAATATTTAGGTAACTCCATGAGGGTGGCAAGTGGCTCTATCAGGTAAAGTTTTGCAGGCCAAAGCCAGTAAGAAATTGTTAAATAGCAGCACAAGAACCCAAAAGTGAAGAAGAATGCAATATATATAATGCACGTGTATAACAAGATTGAAACCATCATATGAACAAGAAGATTCGCTCCCTTTTGTGTATCTAAGAAATGGGGAAAGCGGGCAAATGGATTAGAAACTTCCTTCTAGGGAAAAGAGAAGAGAAATTCAAGAAGATTGATGCGTGCCACCCTGAGAATAAGGCTATCAACATGGGAAGTCAGATTGTGAATCCCAAAGTGAAGCGCAAATGGAGCTTTGGAAAATTAACAGGTGGAAAGATAACAAGCAAGGTATCAGGTCATAAATTTTCCAGATCTTTTGACTCAGGAGACTCTGCAAAACTGCAAATACAAACCTTGTTGGAAACTCAGACTCCGAGGATTCTTTCAACAGCACTGGCTAAGGTTTGTGAAGACACTGAGTTTGAAACCACAGCTGCTACAAAGATTCAAGCTGCCTTTCGTTCATATTTGGTACAAATTTCTCTTTCTATTCATCAAATCTTCATCTTCCTAGGGATATCCTTTGATAATCAGAATGTTGTATTTTAATGATTTTAATAGGTTTTTCCTTGCATCATATCCCTGGCCGCAAACATATGGACTAGGTTTGATGAACATGCTACATGCAAATTTTCAGGCAAGGAAAGCATTGTATGCTTTAAGGGGACTAGTCAAGTTGCAGGCACTAGTGAGGGGTCACCTTGTAAGGAAACAAACAACAACTACAATGCGTGGCATGCATGCGTTGATGGCCATACAAGTTAGAGCCCGAATTCAAAGAATTCAGATGGCAGAGGAAGCAAATCTCCTCTGGAAACAGCCTATGCAACATAGAGAAATGCCACACTTGAAAGATCTCATAACAGAAGAAAATAAAGTAAGACTAGATTGGCGTAATATGATCATTCAAGTAATAGAACCATTGTATTCAATTTAGATGAAAATCTTGTTGAAAATTCATCCTAATAAAGCTTTTGGCTAATTTTCAGTTACCTGTTCTGATTTGCTGCATTCTTGATAATACCTATAATACGTCTATTTTGTATAGGATTCGGGCGATATGAGTCTAGAAGAAATGTTGGAGGTTTGGAAAAGTAGAAGTGGCCCTTTAGATGGTTCACACGATAAAAGAGGGCATGATTCTATGACATATTATTCGAAGCATCTGCCAGTTTCCAGACGAGAAAACCAACACAAGAATGCTTTACTAGCAGAATCAAACAGCCAAGGAAACTACCGGGACATGTCTGAATTTAACCTAACCACAATGGCCTTATCAACCTCTCAGCGCCATCCAGTACCCCATCGCCAATCATGGTCACCAAATTACATGAACAAGACAGAATCTTCGAGGGCTAAAGCAAGGTCTCACAGTGAACCAAAACAACGACCCAGATGGGGAATGAGGCACAAAAGCAAGTCTGTGGAATCTCCACGGAATGGTCCAAGACAAAATCTTTTCTCCAATTCGTTACGCTTCGATCATGGAAACCAGGACCATTGCGTTATCAGTCTTCATGGATCAATGAAAGATAGCAAGCGCGATTCCTTCGGCAGCAGCACCGGCACGGTTACTAGTGATTCCTATTATTGAATATCTTGCTTAGTTACAGAACAAGCTAGTAATTCATTTTTGAACGTTAATGCCCAAGTCATTTATTATTTAAGATTTTTGTACCCCTTTTGAGTTTGAGCACCACTATTTCACCACCCATCTCTACCGCTATAAAAGCGGAGTGTATGGTAGGATGCCAGACGGATAGCTCAAGCATACGTCAGCCATTCAGTGAAAGAAAAATTTTGAACATATTTCTACAGAGTATCATATTTATAATTTTGAACATGTCATAAAAAGATCTATCGTCTTTCCCATTCTCATTCGTCAGACTGAAAGTTTGAGTTATCGTTGTTCAGTAAGTGAAAATTGTGTAAATGGAAAAAAAAAAACGTTACCTATAAAAATCAGTAGCCTAAATGGCCCCGTATGAGAAGAAAGAAACACCGAACTCTACAAACGTGAGAAATTGCAGCAGTTTAGGTGGATTATTCCCGGTTGAAAGTGTTTTCTTTGAAACTCTTGCTCAACCAAATAGCAGTTTCCCGCGGGGAAGCTTTCCCTGGCCCAAATGGTTTTAACAAAACTGCAAGTTCTCTGTACCTTTCCTGCTGCAGTAATCTTGCACTAAATTCAAGCAACCCCTCTAAGGCCTCAGCCCTTTGTTGGAAAGACGTAGTATCAAACTGTCTGCGGTGCAAGTCTGAAGAGTTATGGCTTGATGCTCCAGCAATCGCATTTTGATTCGATGAGACACTTTTGTCCTCATCGTTTTCCTTGAACATGCTGCGCTTGATTCCCTGCCAAGTGTCACATATTTTAACTGTGCATTTGTCTATCAAGGTTGAATCATTGCCACAAGGAGGGGAGCCTGAGGAACCCTGTGCTGAGGTTAGTGAAGATCTATTGATGGGAAACAATTGATCTTCATAGGATGCTAATGGGAATTCAGCAATCCTATCAATTCGGGGAGAGTTAACTGAAATATTTGGCGAATTTACATGGCCAAGTAAACCAGCACGGGGTCTGCGAGGAGGTTGCTGAATGGCACCACTTCTCGGCAACGGCAATGATGCTCTGCGAGTTGTATGGACAGGTTGGTTTGTATTGTGTGAAAGCTGCAACCATGAATTTCAGAAAGTCAAGGCATCTAAAATTCTTAATTGAACAAATCAATTGCAAGTGAAAGAGTAGTTCATTGTAAAACCACTGACCCACTTAACAAAGATGAATTGCTTAAGTTTGTTTCATGATATATCATGTGGCAAACATTAAAATATGATTGAATCCAGCTTGCCTTACCGCCTTATGGTTCTTTGAGGGTTCCATCAATTTCTTGGGAGCAGCAGAAGTTTTTGATGGAGTGAGTCTTGGAGTTTTGGCATTAGTAGAAGTTCTGGAAACAGCTGGCTTAGGAATTGATTTCGCATCATGGCTGTCTCCAACAGACAGTTCAGCTAATCTTTGATTCAGATGATCAGGAGTTGTACAATCTATTTCGAGTGTAGAGCATAAAGAATCTTGCTCTACTCCAGATACATTAGGATTTAAAGTCCGATCATTGCTGAAAGAATGCCACTTGTCCCCAGAAATGGAAACAGGATCATCTTCTGGCTTCAAAAATCTCGTTTGCTTCATGTAGTTTGATTCTGACCAATGACCTGGCAATGTACTTCGCCTGGGACTATTGATTTTGAGATGGATCTTAAGAACATAAGGTTGAAGATGTGGGTGCCCAAGTAGTTCAGCAGCCTACCACCAGAAGAACATGGAACAAAGTAAGAAAAACACAAGTTGGTAAAGTAAATAAGAATATTTGAATTGCATGTTTGTTCTTTGGATAATAGTATGAACTAGAAGGTACCATGTACCTATTCTACAATTGATTCAATCATGAAGCAAACAATACATTGTACTAGATGCTGCACCATTACATTGCATCGAATTATTCTAGGTCAGAGGAGAAGTTTTATACATACACTAGGCCTAAGCTCTGGGTTTTTCCTCAGCATGCTTTTAACAAGACCTCGACTGCCAAAAGTGAACAAATATTGTTAGAACAATTGCATAATATAAGTAATTGATCGTTGTAAGTTAACAAGAAACCTCATTTTCAATAAGCTTTGACATTCCTACTGCAGTTAGATTAGAACAAATTTAGACAATAGGTTAACAAAAATGCTGAACTTAACGACTTTAAGACATGACAATGCAATTAGTAACTGCCAATATAAGACAAAGTAACTACTCAATGAAAGAACAAGGACTTACAATGCACCAGAATATTTTGTTGGCAGCGGGGCCACTATTGACTTGTTAATCTTGTTAATCAGGGCTTGTATATCCTGCTCGAAAAAATTGAAAGATAATTATATAACTTAATAGAAAGCTAAGTTCACAGAAAATATGCGAAAAAAAGTAAATGCCAGTAGTTTTTAAGTTTTCAAGAGAGAATATAAATGCAGCTAAACAAGTGCGGCTGATAAAGTCATAACAGAAAGTCAGAAACAATTGGCACGAGTTCAAAATATATAAAATAGAGATACAGAGAGAATATGATGGTACAGGTCAGTCCATGTAACACACAAACATGCGCAAACAAGGTAATATGACAGGACATGACTCCTCTAAAGTGAAGGGTGCACTTTAGAGGATAAGATGTGGGGTTATGACCTGGGATTTAAAAAGTAACAGAGTAGTTTTTACTTTTTAACATCTTTATGGTCATTATGTGCATGTATATGTATAACAAACAATAAAGTTGTCAAAATCTACTCCAGCTGATTTTTAAGTCAATAATTATAGTTCTACAATTTACCTTCTCCTTGTGGAACCAAATTCATTATGATAATAGTCAAATTGATGTGCATACATTGGTATTTGATTGATACCAAACTGAAAATTGGTAATACAACAGCAGCGTTGAAAGCACTAAATATGTTTCAAGAAGAGATATAAACAAAGAAAACTTCTAATTAGAGTAGCAAACTCACAAATGCTTTGAATGCAGGCTTAAGTGAGGCCATTTCATATACACAACATCCTGAATAACCAATTTCGGAGATCATTAATACACAATTAGCCACATAATAAAGTACAAATAACCATAGTACATGAGTACTAACCCAAGGACCAAATATCTGATTTAGAACCATAAGGTATGTCAGCAAGGAGCTCAGGGCACATGTAGCTAGGAGTTCCTACAACCTAAATTACAAGACATTAACTCCTGTTGATGATTACCATACAAAAGTTAACAATTGGGAACGTAAACTCAATTCTTAGATTAAATATTTCTTACAGAGGAAGTAAGATCATCTGAAGTCAACATTTTGGCAAGTCCAAAATCACCTGATTCATCACTAATCACTCGTAAGCAAACTTTTACGCATCTATGTTTTATTTAAAGGTATAATAGAATAACTTACCAAGACGTATGTCATGATCTTTTGTCAAGAATATATTTGAACACTGATAGAATCATGTGATTTTAATCAGTATATGGCTACACTGAATTTAGAAAATAGAAATGCTGTCACTAAGCACGAAGAAGATTCTGCTGCTAACCTTGACATCACGATGAAGAATATGGTTCATGTGCAAGTAATCAAGTGCCATAAGAAGTTGAACAAGCCACTTACACAGTTTCTGCAAACACACGCCCTGTTTAGATTTTAAATGTCCAAGTCTAAATATTATCTGGTTTATTCAAAGATTAATATTCTTGTCCAAACAAAAGAAATATGTGAAACTATAATTTCTGCAAGGGAAAATATTTTGGACATAACCTCCTCCGGAAACATTACGCCACTAGCTTTCTTTATAGCTTCCGCCCTATGTTTCATCGATAATGTATTTAAAATGATATCAACGACACAATTTATTAAAATAACATAGTGAAAGAATATAAAACCATATATTATAAGCTAGTAAATATCTGAGAAAAGAAACTTACATGTCTCCACCCTCACAATAACCTATAATAATGCACACATAGCAACCCTGAGAAGGAAGTCAAAATAGACCAGCATGAAGCAGTTGCGATTAGTCTATATGTCATCCATCAACAATCAGCAATAAAGCAAAACTGTAGTAATAAAGGAAATAGCAAAAGTTTTTATCCAGAAAAGAAAATAAACTTAAATCTTAACTAGTAACCATTTTTATTACTTAGTCCTTTAGTCAACGTTATTGGAATTATTCATTAAGGATTTGACATATTAACCGCTCAAGTCACCTTATGATCTTTCAATGGAAGCCTATTAGGCCAAGTGAAGCCATTCTTGTAATTAACTGAGGAGGTGAGGAGAAGTAGAAATCAAGAATCACATACCTTTTCTACCCATGAATCTTTATACTCCACAATAAATGGGTTTCTCAATTTGGACAGGAGCTCCATCTAAACAGACCAAAAGGAAAAGAAAATGAATAATATCCCTAATTATATCCACAATAATGTCACATAATGTTTGGAGTCAACAGAAATTGTTTACAGCCTAAATCAATTCCATTCATATTGGGGTTTGAAACTTCTTTGTTGACCCTGTAAGAGAAAGAGATATCTCTAGAAGACAAAAATGGACTGACCAAAAAGGCAGGAAGATCATGCAGTGGAACACAAGCACCGAAAGGGAGATTTTAGAAAACAGAACAAGATGTTTAGTTAGTACTTAGTCCACTTGTGAAAACACAATCAAGCACAAACCTCCTGGTGTGCAGATCTACGTGAGCGCTCAGTTTGGCGGGCAAGGCGAATCTTCTTCAGTACATATCTACATAATTCACAAGAAAAAAATGAAAGGAACAAATGAATATAACAGAAGCTGAAGGGGATAGGAGGGAAGTAATGCAGGTTCAATTCTCACTTTTTCTTCTCATGTTTATGCTTCACGAGAAGTGCAGAACCAAAAGCACCTTTTCCAATTTGCTCAAGGATGTCATACTGCTCCATGTCATCAATTGGGAAAAGATTTCCCTCTCCTGGGTACACAGTCAAGTATGTTAGATCCTTTCGAAAAAATTAGAAATTATTATTTGTAGTGAATATTAAACCATAATTGGAATATCAAAGGTAAGAAGACAATTACTGAAATGTAGTGATGCATTAGAAGGAATGTAATGAATGTGAACTGATAAGGAAGAGTACCCTATCAGCGAAGTTGAACAATTACATACGCTAGGTAAGTAAAACTTTTTCTCTTTCTCCTTTCTCAACAAACAAGAAAAACCATGTCGCAATGCAATGCTGATTACACACCTAATCTCTATCTAAAAAAACTAGTTATGAAAAAATAGCCGAAAAGCAAGTTTACAATGCTCGTGCATTACAACAAGGATACGGCATTGCAATTTGCAATACTACTATGCACAACAGCAAAAAGAAAGTATCGATTACATTAACTAATGCACAATCAGGTATGGTAATTATTAGCAAGAAAACTAGAGATATAGAACGCGAATACTAGAGGAACTAAGGGAGTGGTAAGATTTGCTTCCTAACCTGCATCTCTAGTAAATATTCTAACATTTAGGAATGAATTTCGTGAAGCGAAGTACGGAGTACGGAAAGAGTAAAAGAAAGTAAACGCGGAAAACGCAAGCGCAGAAAATGGAGAGAAATCCAGAAACACGAAAAATCAAAGAAACGAAGGAAAAAAAAAAGGAAAAATATACCTGAGTTGGGATAAGAACAAGTTCAGTGGATGAAAGGGATTCAAAAGGTTGAGGGAAGAGACGAATCTGAGAATGCAGGCTTCGACATTGGCAGAGTGAGTGCAAAACGACCGCGTTGTTGGAGAAGCAGCAGCTGCAGCTGCAGAGGAAGTTGCAGAAGCTCTTTCGCCATTGCGGTTAAAAGAAAGAAAATGCCAAATTACATTGCAATTTATTAAAGCAAGCGGTATAATTGGTTACTGTGTGCGAGAGATTGAGTTCATCAGAGTAAAGGAAAATTATGAAAGGGTCAAAATTAGAGTGATTAACTCAATGATTAATGCACCTCAGATCTCTTGTACAGTTAAAGCTGCTTCGTAATTTCATGAAAGAAATCAAAATCTATGCGTCAAAACTTTTTATGTATTAGTGGATAAATTTATAATATCGCCATTGATTTTCAAGATATAATCAATTTTACATTCTAATAAATCTGTATAAAAAAGGTAATAAAAGAAGGATTCATAAAAAAAATGATATTTTAAATATAACAAAAATTCTGAATAAAATAGCTCCAACTAATGATGTATTTATTATTTAACTTGAGTAATTAATATCCCCGAGTATGGGGAAAGTGGACAGGGAAAATCATAGTGGGACACACCACTTGCTACTTATACTAATTTCATTTCTTAACTACCTTATTATCCGGAGCATAATTTGATGAATTTTTTTTTTAACATCGACTTTAGTCTCATTCAACCAGTCGCAAATCTAGATACGATTAATGAGTTAATTATAGAAAATTTTGCATACACAAAAACTTAGACGCACAATTAAATGTAATGAGTGAGTTTATCATAAAAAATTTTATATACATAAAATATCAAATTCAAAATTTTATTATTTATGTTAATAATTTTTTTATTCAAAATATATTTATCATATTTTTAGAAATTCAATACAATAAACTTAATATTTTTTTATCAACCTTCTTTGTTAATAAATCATAATTAAAATTGTCAAACATCAGATTTGAGTTGGCACTTACCGCTGCCGTGACTGACGACTAAAAGTTGAGCATCATTACACGACGTGCTTCGATTGTAAATAAGAAAATATTGTTAGAAGTAGGCATCACAGCTAAGTTTAAATCTGTCACTACTTGTTTGGTCTTGATTTTGACAATAAATTTCATTTTGATTATGATTTATGCGTTTGAGTTTTCTTATTCAAACTATAATATTCACACCAACCGTGATTAATTGTGTTAATTGGCATGCAAACCACTTAGAATCCATAGGTACTTCAACTTCGCATTGGAAGCTTATAAAACAAATAAAATCTAAAGACGGTGGATGAGTTTCCCTCACAGATTCATTTCACATATAAGCAAAGGTGTGTTGTTAGTTTGCAGAATTAGAGTCCAAAGGGTGAATTGCGTTGACTGGGATTGGAAAAAAGTCAACGCAGAGTGAGGGAGGAGCACATGGTAGGTGGCAGCGTGTGACAGTGAAAGATGAATGGGTCTGAGAAGTGTGGGGCCAGAAGGAGGCTGACACATGATATTTAGTTTGCTACTGCAAAAAGGAAAAGACAATAATATGGGACCCTCTCCCCAACACAGATATTAGCTGTCACAGTTTATTCTCTCTACCCTCTTCTATTTCACCTCCTCAATTTTTTTATACAATAAACTAGCTATACTTTACATCATACAAACCTGTCAACTAATCACATAATTTCACTCAGTAATGCGAAATTTTCCTCTAAAATATAGCTATGAGCCTCCATATGAATAAGGAAAATGTATATTGCCATGAAAATTTGTTTTTGCAAGATATATTACATTTTGTAATAAGTCATTTTAAAATGCTTTATAATATTTTGTGTTTACTTCAAATTTTAAAATGAATATTCCCTTTTTCAGCTTTATGTCAACTTTTTCGTCTAGTTTTAGTGTAAGCTAAATATTATTTTGAGGACTATGTTGTTTCTTTTAACAAGTCTTTTTAGTAAACAAACCTCTCCAATATCTTATATTGGTTATTCAACCCAATAACGATTAATTAATTCATTGGAATTTAAATCCTTCATTTTTTTTTTGTTATAAATAAGAAAAAAACGAGTGAAAAAAGTAAAAAGTGTAGGGCGAACTTTGCCCCTTTAATACTTAGGTATCTGATTAAATTAATATTTTACATTGATGAGTTACGTGATTAAAGGTATTTTTTATTTTTCTTAGTTACTTCTTGATCAACAGAGAAAATGTCATAAAATATATGAGATATTCAAACACTTATCAACACTAAGAGTTTATAACATGTAACATTACTTGTCCAGTGTATTATTTCCTACGATTTGAAGTCTAATTAAAAGAGAGAGAGAGAGAGACACTAATCTAGCTCTAATTCATACAACCTTGAATACACTTCATTAAATTTTCAGCATGTCAAAATCTGGCTCGAATATATGTCTCTTGATGGTCCTCATACATATGACGACAAACCAGATTATAACCCACACTTTCCTGGAAATTTTCTAGTCCTAAAATCAATTTGTTGTAAGTAATATGTTCTTCAATCTGCTGGCAGCATCTCATAGCCAAACAAAGCATAATATTTCACCACATAGGAGAACCTTCAAGTGAAAATTAACTTTGATGTGAACTCCATGCGTAGCATTACATAAAGAGCATATAAATATTCATGACCATTATCCAACATTTTCTTCTCCTTCCTTAAATTTGTTCTTGTCTGAATATGTTGTCTAAGAGTATCCTCCATGCGAATACAACTAACAATAGCCGGCCAGGTAAGGTAAAAAAAAAAACAGATAATATCTCTTATGGAAAAATGAATTGTAGCAACTACAGTTCACAACGAAGGTCAACTTTTTTTTTTTTTTGGGTAACGTAATTTCATATTAATACTTTGATAATTTTTTTAATTACTCCTATTTCAATTTCAACAACATTAACTGTCTACTTACAATATTTTTAATTTGTTTCTTTCTATCGGTATCGTTCACTCGAGTAGTCAAGTCTCCCAAAAATCGAATTAAAACTAGCTGAAAATCCTGACAGAGACCAGTCAACAAGAGCAAATAGAAAAAGATGTTTTAGACGTCTTCTTGTGTTAGCTAGCTTAAAAGGGGGTCCAATTATAATGATAAAGACTCATAATTAGGTGGAGTTCAAGGCTCGACCCTTTGTTACTCATATGAATTATGCATGTACTATTATACTAGCTATTCGAATTAATTAGTCAGTGTACTCAATTTGTATAAATTAAAAACAAACATATATAAATTCAAGTTATGGTTTTTATTTCCATTGCATGTATAGTTTACATTTTTCTCAGATGATGTAGAAGCAACAGTTTGGATGATTCTTACGTTGATCAACACTTGGATCCTATTTAAATGATGATTGAAAGATTAGATAATATTTTAACCTTCCACATTCCTACACATACAAAATAAAGGAACAACCCAAATAATTAGAATATGTTTCATGTGAACAAAGAAATTTAATATGAACAACTGGTGGAGCTCCACATTAGAACTCAAAAAAAATATTTAATTGGTCTGTTAACGTCTCTAAATTCGATCATTATACCTTCCCAAGATATAACCTAACAATAATGATAGTGAATTAAGCAAGCAGAAACAGGTCGATCAACAAGGATGATTTGGCGGTATGAACCATTGAAAATGACCAGTCAAAACGTACAGTAGCATTCACCTAAATATAGCATTTTATAGCGTAATGAAATTTGTTTTATATTTGAGGTTTTTTCTTAAGAAAAAAGAATTGTACATAAAAAATTAAAGAATAAAAAAAACACTACAAAACAAATAATTTTACTTCATTTAACCCTCAAGCCAAACGTTTCCTTAAAACATATGAAATCCAAAACATTATTGTTCAGCTGACAAAAACACAAAAAATGGAAAGAAAGAAAACTCAATAGTATGTGAGCGCTCCGCAGCAAAAGAAACTGAAATCCAAATGCATCTCGAGATATATTCTGCGATGATCCTGTGATAAGACCAAAATGTTACAATTAAGTATTTTAATTAATGTATATTTTTTAACGGAGAAATTTAGAAACAGATTAAAAAATAGAAAGTATAATTTGGATTTTATATAATTTGTATTTGATTTTCTAAAATAAAGTATCATTATTATTAAGAGCAATTATCATGCATTTCAATTATTATTTTATTTTTAAATTATTTTATAACTTTTCGCATTTGAATAAAAAAATTAACACTCTTCTCTTTTCTCCTCCAAAACAAATGAAGCAAAAAATTAAGATTGGCGGCATTTTACTTAAAACGAAACAAGATCAATGTAAGGTAGCTGCTCTGTGTAATTATCGTACAAATCAACTTAATATCCTTAAGCATGCTATTGATTGATGATCATGAAAGCTAGCTATAGTGTATAACCTTTTCCAATATATTTGGATAAAACACACTGATAATTCCATTCACTTTTTTTGTAATTAGTACCAGTCCCAGCAGATTTTAGAATGTCCTAAGGAATGTCTCGTCCACCCGTTTATTTCCTCGAACAATGTGTTACAATGTCTTCCCAATTAATGTGCATTAGGTCGTTAACCTATATATATATATGAAAACATCCAAGAAATTAATAAAAAGGTGAGATATAAATTGAAATGGCGCTATAAAGTCATATATATTCACCGCAGAACAGAAATATTGTTCCTCGAGCTGTCGGTGCTAACCAAAATTTAATATACATTCAATTAATTTATGCTATATATATATATATATATATATATATATATATATAAAGCCCTCCCACCACCAAAAACAAAATAAATCAACGGAAAATAGAGGAACCTATTATGCCATAGAAAATGGGAAAATGAATGAATTTGAAAGTAATGACAATATCCAAAGGATCGTTGCTTAATTTCAAAGTTTTCTCACCTGCATGATCAACATGCATACTGAATCAGAGGACCAGACCCCACTTGAGAAGACTCATCAGCTTGAGCTTGATCTGGCGGCACTTGAGCGGTATTCGCGGTTGGATTGAAGTGGTTCCCTTGCCTTTCAGATTGTAGCACGAGTTTTCCCTGACCATATAAACAGCTAAGTTGATGGAAATAGGGACAGGTCCTAGAGTCAAGGGACCTTTTCTTGTTAACATCCTTTGTTTTTCTGAAGTACTTATTTATGTTTTCCCATTTCTCTTTGCACCTCTTTGCACTTCTCCTGTATCCCAGATCTGACATCCCTTGCGAGATTCTCTCCCACAGAGGAGCCTTGTTGTTTCCTTCTTTCTCTTCATTATTGTTGTTACTTAGACTTGTGCACCTCAGGTTTATCAGTGCTAATACTTCATCTCTTGGCCATCTCCTCCCAACGTCGTCTTTCTCAGTAGTGGTCATAAGGGTTGACGTGGCCTTATTTATCGAAACTGAGTTTGACTCTAATTGATTATTGTGGCTATTGAGCGAAGAAGTAGGGTTGTGAGGAGCTGGAGATGAATTGGAAGAAGAAGGAACTTGTAATAATGTGTCACTTGAGCTAGGGTTTTCTGCTCCCAACGTGCTAGTGGTAGTTTGATCGTGATTAAGAATCGTTTTAGAAGAAGGTATTGGCTCAAGATTGTTCTCTTCAGTAGAAGGATTATTAGGGTTTTGAGGGGAAGAAGAAGAGATAGTAGTGCGTAGACAATTTCGATTTGAACCATTCGTTTTGTACTCACCATTTTGGCTTGGAGGGGAAGTTGTTGCACATTTCTTTAAGAATTCAATGATGGTGGTATGCCTATCACCCGCAATAGCTTGCTCATGTGCCATAATCTCAAGTTCCTTGTTCATCTTATCCATCTCTTGCTTCTTCCACGCTTCCTCCCTCGCAAACTTCTCTTGGTCCCTTTTCATCATGTCATCGAGGAGCTTGTTGTGTATCTCTTCTTGTTGAGCCATCATCTTGTTCACAACACTCTCACAAAAACCCTTGAACATCTCAAACCTATCCTTTCTCTTCCTCTTCCGCTCCTTTGACTTTTCCACGACCTTGTCACTTCCATCACATTGTTTGGTCGCCTGTGCTCCAATAATGTCTCTCGAATTTTCTTCCAACGCGTGGCCCATGTTGTCTCCACCTAGGTGGTGTGTCTTTTCACTCACAACCCCATCATCACCACCCTGATCAGGGTTTTTATCACCGTGACAAAGCTCCTCAAGCTCACTAAGGAACCGGTAATTGTTCTTGCCATAGTCATCAATGTTGTCGAAATATCTACTTTCATCTTCAAACTTCTCCTTGCATTTCTCCGCACCCTTCTTGAACCCAAGCTCTGCTAGCTTCCTGCACACATCATAAATACATGAATATATACATCAAAGACCAACCACATAAACATCATAATTTATTATTTTTTACATCACACGTATGTACTGTTCCCAGCACAATTAATTAATTAATGGATTTTTTCAACTTTCGTTCCTTCTCCTCCCCGGCCCGCTATAGTTCAGCTAGCCATATAGCTTTCTCTTGGGGTTTGTGTGTGCGAACGTGTCATGCTTGAGCTAAAGTATTGCAGCCCGTTAGTGCACGTGTGCGTTAATTTGTCTACCACATGAAGGTAACTTATGAAAAATATATTAATCATTATTCCTCATGCTCGCGAGGTGATCATATTCAAAATCAGGTTTTCAGCTTAATTAATTACTTGCTCAAAGGAATGAGTTAATTAGAACAGAAAAGTAAGGTTTAAATGTTGAAAGGAAGTACATGATTAAGTTAAAAAGAGTGATGGAGTACCTTGAGACATGCTCCCATGTCAGCTGTGGGAACCAATTTTCCATGCTAGATCTGATCCTCAGCAGTGCAAGAACTTCATCGTTAGTCCAGGAATCAGTTAACTGTGTTGATTGTCTTTGATCTCTTTGAATCTCGACGTTGTTGATTGAAGGAACCATGTCCATGGTGTTTGGTTCCTTCTCTTCATCTTTGTGGGGGTGCAATGGGTGCAAAAGATTGGTTTGGAATGGGAATTGATGAGAAGGGTTGTAAGGATCAAAGGGTAGGAAGCTATTAGGGGTGGCAGAAGCATGAAGAGGGAAAGATAAGTGAAGAGGAAGAGTGGTCCTTGGTGCTATGAATTGGTGGAACTGATCTGCTGCTCCATCGAACATGTTTGTGTTGAAGTGCTATCTATTTCCTTTACCTCTTCCTTTCTCTTTTGTGCTCACTGTAAATCAGCCAAATGCTACACCAACTTTTGTTACAAAGCAAAATGCTAACCTCTCTCTGTCTCTCTCTCTCTCTCTCGCGTTTATCAAGGAGATTGTCCTTGCATGAAAGGGAAAAGATAGCCCCCGACACCCTTTTAGGAGAAAGTGAACTCACCGGCCACCTCTTAAACGATAATATTTTACGCAATAAAATATTGTGTGACCTTGGACAAGTCAATCCAACCACGTTGCTATTGAAAGTATATTCAATTCATTTCAAACTTGTCCAACCCTTTTCTCTTTTCAAACAAAATCCAAAGCCTTCTTTGTCACCCATTATAACACACCCACAATCAAGAATATTTTAACTAACTTAGCCTCATGCTCACAAAATCAAATTGTGATCCACAGGGACGATTAATTCCAAAAGCAAATTGTGACGTAAAAGAGAAATTGAACCAAGGTAATAAATCAAGCAACACTTTTAACAAAGTTTGAATACCACTAAACTATTTGGAACTTCACAAATATGTAAAGTTAAATCAGTACACACGTTACCTTATTATATACTGATTGATATTGATACATGATATGATTCAGCGGTTGAAGGAGACGCGCGAGGAGAGGGAGAGTGTGGTTAGTAGTAGAAGAAGGGTTTGGGTGGCATGGAGTAGCTGACGGAGATGATGGTGTAATTAACGGCATAGGGATGGCAGGACACGTGAAAAGAAGCAGAGAGTGGGACCAATGATTTAAGGATGGGAATCTTCACTCCCTACAAAGGAATACAGTGCTGTCGTACTGCAACAGCAGCCAGCACGTGCAAGCGCTTACTGTATAGTGGACGATTGTACACAGTCACAGAACACAGAACAAGACCCAAATGCACATGGGATAGGAGCTTATGTTTTCTCTGTTTCAAGCTCATATGTTTCTTCAGCTTTTGCATGATTTTTGTTAGTGTAATCATCTCTCTTATGAAATTGTAAAATGGTTTTTTAATTCACATCTTTGTTAGTTTTGTTGGGGGAAATCGATGTAAAAATAGCATTATATCAGTTAACTATTGAAATAAGACAATTAAATGAAACATCATGAACAGGTGAGTCTGTGTGATGTGAGTGAGACAGTGTCTGTCCACCCAAGCGTGGGGCTAAGGAGCCTCTAATTGTAAATACTTTTCATTTATAAACATTTTCTAATATTAATATATTTATTTTTTAAATTATATTATATTACTCGTTATTTTAAAATATATTGATTTAAAGCTATCTTTATTTAAATTACAAACTTTATATATTTTTAGCTTTTAACCCTACAAATTATCATATAGTTTTTATTTTAAAGAATATAAATTTTATGAAGTGATTATTTATTAATTATATTAAATCGAAACTAAACCTAATGTAGTACAATCTGATTAAGTAAACAATGAATCTAAATACAAATAAATAAGTACTTGTAGAATATAATATAGAGATGAAAATTATAATTATTATTCATAAAAGAATGAGTCAAAGCTTATATTTTTAAATATATAAATATTAAAAAGATATTATAAGATCATACTGAAATGTGTTTGAATATATTTCTTGCAATATTTATTATTTCTTTCTTACCTAAATATGTGCTAATATTCTGATTATACTTAACCATTTAAATTATAAATTTAAACTTCATGATCACAATGGCACAAAAACAGAAGTACTAGTTCACATTCGTTCCTACCTAACTACTTGAATGCGTGCGAACAGTTTATAAACTCGTATGGTATTACACAATTTTTTTATTTTTATTTTCTCTTGTTTTATCCTTTCTGTATGTCAGAACTTAGAGCCTGTGCCGTTTTTGTTTGATATAATATTTACAAATAAAAGATTATTCTTTTATGGAATTCTCTTAGCATACATTTTTATCATTCATTTCGTTTTCAATAGTAACATTCTTACTCAGTAATTACTTATCAGAAACCGTATTGTTGTTGGGAAAAGTTATTGTCATGGATCACCAAAACAAAATGGTTTAATCATGTTTTCAAAAAAATGTAAATAAAATATCATTTTTGTAATTATTTGTCAAATAAAAAACACTTTCTCAAATTAAAATCCAATAGTGCATGTGTTATCTTTAATCTTTGTGTTTTATGTATAGTCCTTAACTAAGAGGTCATAATTTGTTGTCAATCATTATATGTTTTTCTTATTCATATTTTTTTATTTGGGTTAGATTACATCATATGCCATTTTTTAATAAAATTCCTTTGCCTTGTAAAATAAACATTAGCCAACAATAAGTAGACACATAGATGTCAGAAAAGAAAAAGAAAAAGAATAGTTGCTCAAGAAATTGAGAATTGAGGCATATAAGAAGAAACTAAATGCTATCCTTCCATTCCCCACAATCTTTGGATCAAAAAGAAGAAACCAAATAATTATGGAGGAAAGAGCACACATCTTATCAAGAAGAAGAAGATGGAGTAGAAGCTACAAATTAAATAAGAGAATCGAACATTTAAGCTTCTTGTCAGGAAGAATCCCCTCTTACCAATGTCTGCATAATTCGCTTTCCAAAGTACATGTGAGTTGCCAAGAAATTGATTGAAGCTACTGCAAATGTGTATGCATAATAAATATTTGCCTTTCCCTCTTTAAAAACAATTTTTTTTTTATTTGTGTGTTTTTGTTATCCTTTTACATGAATACATAAATAAAATCGGAAAACTACTCCTCGGTGCAAGAGGAATGTATTAATCATGTATGTTGAATTTGAAAGCAATAACTGCAATTATAAACCTGTTAAGTACGTACTTTAATTGGATTTTGTAAATTTAATTTTAGGCGAACTTAATTTTTGAAAATTAATTTTAGTAATAAATAGATTTGAGTATTTATTTATGTTTGAAGTTAATAGTATGAAGAATAATGAATGGAATAAATGCTATTGACATTTTTTTCTACTTTAACCTCTTGGTTAGATAAAAATAAGTTAGCATTAAAAATTAAATTGTAAATGAATTGATGCTAAAAGAAATTATTTTCAAGATTGTTCTGGTAATGCAGATAGAAGTTTTAAAGTATTTTGTCAATATTGATACAAGGTGTAATTGCAATTGTTTATGTTTACGTGGTTAATAGTAATCATGAACTAGTCAACATTTTGATATTTGCTGTTAATGATTGCTATTCATTTCTGTTTCATTAATCACAGACACTGGTGATTGTCGTTTGAATGATTATCATTTATCTTTTTTTGGTCCACCGATTATCATTCATCTTTGTTTTTTGGGTCGTGATTATCCTTCACCTTTGAATGCTAAAAGAGTAAAATATCAAAATGGATCAAGTCAACCACATACAATATATGAGCTAAGTCAACAAAATTATTCTAACCAAATTAGACCTAGCCCACCCCATTGAACCGGGCCAGCTCATAAGCCCAAAAATTTTAATAATTATAACAACTTCAGTCAGACTTAAGTTTCTTAATGCAAGTTAACCGAACAAAATATTTAAACATATAAATGAGTGAAAGTATACGTATAGATGGCCCAACATACCGGCGCCCCCCCCCCCGCCCACACAACTATATTGTCATTGGAAAAAAATCAAATTAACTTCCTTAAATGCTTTTGGTGTTATTTTACAATAAAAAATGATTACTTGTTTTATTACCACAAGAACCTAAGCAATTTTATGTTCGTTGCAGTTCCATTTTAGTTATTCGCAAATGTGTGTATTTAGCTTAATTTATTTTAAATAAGTAGTTTTTTTTAATCAAATTTTCTTTTCTTTTGAAAAATGATTATTTTCTGAAAAATAAAGCCTAAATCACTATAAACCAATTTAATATCAAAAGAACCAATTTGAACAAATTAAACGAGATATAATGGCCCATTCTTTCCATTTTTTACATTTGAAAATGGAAATGCCTTTAAAGAATTGCACAAATGAAATGCTTCAGAAAGATATTATTATTGCCTGACCAAAAAGGAAACGTTATTATGGGGAAAAAATTGCAACTCATTCCATCTATAAATATACATCAATTTTGTTTCAGGATTTAATTCCTTCATAAGAAGCTGGAAATGTGTATGATTTTAACCTAACATGTACAGTAAGGAGATAAGTGCACACCAATGTCCACAATAAACAAGACAGTAGTCCCAACCAGGAAGATTAATTTGGATAAACTATACCTTCTATAGCATGCTCTCACTGTGTAAAAACACCAAATCGATTGTTGAGAAGAGCAGGTTTTCATACCAAGAAGTGTTCAACTTCCTAACAATGGTCTAAAATATCCATTATTCTAAACAACATGTGTCTAGGAAAGCATAGGATTCAGATGTTACAGCTAAAAATAACACAATAGAAAAGCAAAAAGATAGTATGTATTCCTGGAATGAAAAACAGGAGAAAGCGCAAAGTGTTCAAACACAAGGACATTTTCTCAGCAAAAACGATATTAATTGCACTTGCAAATTTTTAACTTAATCTTTCAGCATAAATAGTCAGCGTAGAATTTCATGGTTCTGCAACAAAAGCACCCGAAAGATGATTTTTCCCTCTCTTCCGTCAAGATTATAAACATCAACTGAGAATAAGTAACACGCGCTGAAACACATCTGTTCTATAAATCACTTTCTCCTGCCGAAAACATTGCTAAATGGGTAGCCACGTGCTCACTACTGGTTTAATGTCTTTTGATATGCAACCTGTAACAGCGTCAAAATAAAAGAATCACACAAAACTGCAAGTGAAGGAAATGTGCAGTGACTGCTTATGAGACTAACTGAACCACCCAGCCAGTTTCCGCTATGCCAAAAGAATTCAGTATGTCTAAAGAATATATATAGTATAAATCTGATCCCTGTTTGGGCAACAAGCCAGAACCAAGTTTTCTCCCATTTTATAGGGTTTTTAAAGGCCTATAATTTAAGAACATATTACCGATACTAGAAATTTATCCCGACCATGATTAACTTGAAGATACATAATAACAGACCCCAAGACTTTTTAGATTGGGTGCTTACAGATGTTGAAGTCTTCAGCAGCTCCCGTATGGCCATTGTTGCATAACATGAAGCAGGAAGAGTAAAGCCCAATTTAAGAGCAATATGGGAATCTTGAGAGCTGGAGCCACCGACAGATTCAACATGTGGTAATATTATTTCCTCACCAGCAATCTCATTATAATCGATCTCAACCTTTGCAAGGTCATCAGTGCTCTCTAATTCTTTTATGCAATCAAAGGCTTCTTCCTTTTTCCCATTTGGTGCATCCATTAGTTCGACATTGTTGATGGGTTTAGACTTGCTAATTTTGTCTAAATCTGTCTCTACTAACGGTTTATTACAATCAGTATATGTAAGTAATTCCCTACAATTACAGATATCAAAGACATTATTCAGTAAGTGAACTACACACACAAACAAAAATGAGTGAAAAATACAAGTCAATGCAATCAAGTGGAGGGTTAACTGAGGTACATACCATTCAAAGTTAATTGGTTTCTGAAAAACCCTTCTGTAACTTCCAGTCATACTAGTTATCGAGAATTCCCTAATAAAAAGTAGGAATAAACTAGGCTAAGAGAAATACCAACAGAAAAACTAACAGTAAGATAGAGAATGAATGTAGAATTGGACTCATAAAGATTTGAGTTGAGATTCTTATTACATACTTCGCACTATGCACGCTCTTAGTTAAACTGATTCCATCCTGACCAATACAAACAAAACAGGTGACTGTTTAGGGAAAAAAAAATAACAACCTGAGGAACAATTATGGAAAACAAGGATGCAAAAAAGGCTAGGACTGCAACCCAAAAAAATATATACGTATGAGCTGGTTGACCACACTATTAGATTGTAACACAAGGAGGAGGAAGAAAAAAAGAAGCAATGAAGGGACTCTGTCCATCCATTAATAATATCTCCACTAAATATCAATTGTCAACTACTGAATATTAATCTTAACACATGCATCTGGCAGGGCCAACATCAAGGGAAACTAATTTAAATAATCAATTTATCTCAAATTTAAGAGCATTCTTTCTTCTTTCATCACCAAAGGAATGCCTCTGGCTTGACACAATAAAGTGAACCTGAGAAGGGGCAACATTTATATTCCCCTTCCCCCCCATCATGAAATAAATTATTTGCTCAAGTACCCCAAAATGCATAGCAACATCACGTTTAATAATAGCTCAGAAGTAAAATATTTGACATGACATTCAATCTTAGCTTCTTGGATATCACTCCTAATCATATGCATACAAATTCAGGTTATTGAAAGTACAAGGGGCCAAATGGACATGTACTTTATTTGCCAAATCTTCATAAACTTTGGCAATATCATTGGTTGGATAATCTACTCGTGAACTGCAACATAATAAATACATAAATGTCAGAGACTCAATATAGGTTGACGATCTGAGTCATTATTTGGTCATGCTTACCCTGGCATAGGAAGGATGACATCATCAATTGTGTAACATCCTGAACTGAGATCTTCAGCGTTAACAGCCTGCCATATGAAGTAAACTGTAAACCCACCTTAAATTGTAAGCTTATGTTAGAACATCATTCATGCCACTTTTGTCATTCCTTGTTGCTTTATTCTTTTTGCTTCAATCAATAAATTAACCTTTCCATAGTTGTACAGTTGTACTTTCCCTCATTCCTCCCAAATAAAAATAATTTTATATTTGAGAAATAAAAAATGATTTTACACTCTACCACCTTCTAATGATGATCAGAATCAAATCTAGTAGACCCAGAATTAT
The DNA here is from genome assembly GCF_003935025.1 of Abrus precatorius. Classification (NCBI taxonomy): domain Eukaryota; kingdom Viridiplantae; phylum Streptophyta; class Magnoliopsida; order Fabales; family Fabaceae; genus Abrus; species Abrus precatorius. The sequence goes on along the minus strand of NW_020874373.1, from coordinate 6,524,559 downwards.
ATGGAATTAAGCTGTTGACGAATATCCCCATAGACTTCTAAATAAACAGATGAGAAAGATGTCATAAAAACTGACATACTTCTAAACCTATGTTGTAGTTGAGTGTACTAGTAGACCTCTGTAAAGGGCTAAAATCAAAAGACTAACCTTCACATAACTATTTATTTCTTCATGAATATCTCCCAAAACTTCTTCATTATTAGAATCATACTTATCACCGCAGTTATCATCATATTCAGATCCAACAAGCCCTGTAACTTTTACAGTAGAATTTTCTTTACAATATACCAAGTCTCCTAACACTATGTGTGCTGTTCCTGCCACATGGTAGAATCACATTCAACTGATAAATATTTTGACTTCAACAATAGTAATTCATGGTAAGAATTGTAGAGATAGTGTATCAAATGTAATGCCAGTAAGGATATTAGGAGATATCACATTAAAAGCAAGGCAGACCTAGAAGTATATTACAAGTTGCAACTTACCATATTTTTGCACCCTCTTACTTGCTGCATGGTTCCACAAATAGCTTTGGTAACTATGCACATACCTTTAATTAAAACAAAAAGTAAAAGAAAAGATAAATGATATCCTTAAAAAAATTATCTTGAATCATATATTACTTATTTTATTTGTGTTCAAAGCACACTTGTCTTTACGCATAAAACAAAAGAAAACATCATCAGATACACAGCACAAATAACCCAGCTCCTGCAAGAATTTCTTTTGTATCTTCCTAGCTTTCAAATTTTATTCATTTTGCATTTGTGTGGACTTCACTGTTTAATATACACTAAAACCTTTCCTCTTTAGCTGGATGCTGTGTCAAAACTCAAAAGCAGAGATTTAGTACTAAAAATACCAATTTTATTTTGTGATAGTGAATGCATGTAATCTGTAACATGGCAAGAACACATTTGCATGTTTGGTTTTGAGTATTTTATGCTCATGAAAAGCTTTTCAGCCAAAATTTCACTCTTGCACATTTTGACTATTAAGACTTTCTAAAAATAAATATGCTAATCATAATTGCAAGTGAACTGAGATGTGTACCAAAATTTCACATAAAATTATGTGAAATTCAAACATAGGTATATGTTTATATTGAAATGTAGAGATAGAAAAGGAAAAGGATAATAATCGAGAAGTAAAACATCTGAAAGAAAACGTTTTGGATTCTTCAAGCAAGAACAACTAAAATGTAAGCATACTACTACTATGCAGTGTCCAAAGAAAAGAGATTCACAAAATTATATAAATAATGCTAGAAACTGAGGAGTGATAGAAACGAACTTTTTAGTATAAAGATAGCCCAACTAAGAAAAATTACTACCAATTAACAGTGGAACACAACTTTGGCCAAACATTCAACAGAACCAAAACAAATCAATAATATCATCGGATAAATATAACTCACATCATTCTCAATGTCCGTGGAATACTTTTTAAAGCCTGCAAATAGTTTCCAGGAGACTTTTTTAAACATTGTAGCTGCAGAAGATTTGTAGACAAAAGCATTATTATGACATAATACACTGATAAATATAGGGTGTAAACAAAAAATTGCTTCACATTTAAGTGTCTAATGCCAAAAACATTTTCATTTGAGGCTTACCACAGCCCTTTCAGCAACTAAATAGTGAGGCAACTGCCTAAGTGTCCCAACAGCATCGCTACTTTCTTTATAGTACTTGCGTGCCTTGGCTATGGCATTTCTTTGTATTTAAATAACAATGTCATGAAGAACAAAAGAACAAGGCAATCATTATGCTACTTTTAACAATCAACACGATTAATCATTCAAGACATTATCCATTATATATGATAGAAACAATGAAAAGGATATCTCCATCTCTTGGATCAAGGATCATGTCTACAGCAAGTTTCCATTCCCCTCGGAGTAATGCAGCTCCAATAAGGTGAGTTGGCACAGAACCACTTCCAAAACGCTGCATAGGGAGCACATTCACATACAAAATAATTTGCACATAAAACAAAATTGAAAAGCTGCTTAAGTTCTATAATAGACACAACCTAAAAAGTTAAAAACCTAGTTAAAATGCTACAAAATGCTTCAATCCCTGAGCAAAACCAGCAAGAGACAATATGTTAAAACAAGAGTTTACATTTCAATGCAAGTTTTGGGCTTATAAGAATTTTAATAGAAAAAATTTACAATAAAGAAATGGTGAATTTGAAATTGACATTCTTTTCCATTCCAACTTGCTTAAGCTTTTTATGACTTTAGTGTGAAAGCCAACATCAGATCTAAACAAAATTGTTCCTAAGATGAAATTTAAACTAAATTTAAGCAATGTGAGAAAATTTTTGAAGACAGTGTATTTACACCATTCCAAAATATACAACAAAACATAAGTTTGTATCACAAATACACAGGGCCAACATATGTTGGAGACGGTGAAAACTACCATAGATTTATTTTCAAATATAATTTCAAAAACAAATACGCTACAATAGAGATAGTTTTTGCTCACTCTAGTAGATATAAGAGGAAAATGGGAAAACCATAAATAATAGTATTAGTAATTGATTAATGATGTTTTAGTTTTATGGGTTCATGAAGAACAATTTCCCACTTAACACCATTATTGGCATAATTTACACAAGTGTGTGCAGCGAGGCAGAGATTTTAGTGGGAAAGAAATTTAAAAAATACAAAAGTGTTAGGACCAGGGAGTTTTAAAAGCTTTGTCACACATGGATGAATGCAATAAAGTCAGAAAATCAACTGCTAACTAGGACAATAGCTATCCAATTCTATATTATCATAACATATCCAAGAGAAAATTAATTGGTGAGGGAAAAAACCCACACAAAGAGGGGAAGTGCAAAACTTTGACTTAGAAAGTACCTGTAGACCAAAGTAGTTAATGAAGCCATGCCTTCCTAAGGAGTCTGAAGATTCTTTTATGGTATCTTCAGAATCTGCAACAATACCTCTGAGAAAATATGTCAGTGCTAGGAATAAAAATATAATGCTGCAGTTGCATTATAAATAACCTAACCACAAGAGATGCTAGTTTGACATAAGAAAAGTGAATTTCATGCATAAATAACACCCTCACCGCAATGTGATTGTAAATCGATTTCCCATGAGCTGGCCAAGGCAAAGCCCTTCCTTAACATAACTGGACAATAGTACTTTTATAGTTATTATTCACCACAAAACTTATTAGTAAGAAGTAAGAACATCAAGCACTCAAAATCCAACCGCCTTACCAGAAATCACCCACTTTAATACCAAACAATCTCTCATTAAGGGAAGCTAGCCTACTTGCTTGCTGCTTATAAACAGTAACCTAGAAAAAAAGGAGAGTCAAACCAACTGAAGTATCTCTCTCTAAATGAACAGAAATGCTAGCAGGAAATAAAGAAAGGAATGAATGTTCAATGTTAAATAAGATAGCATATGGAAATTTATTACCCTTTGGGTTGTGACAGCTCGCTTGTCCTTTGTACCCGCAAATCCAAATGATCTTGGCTGTCAGTTAATTATCAACCAATTAAAACAGAAAAGTGGAAAATTTCAACAAGCTTGTCCAGAAATCAATAATAATATGAGCTATTGTATTTATTTATTTTTCTTGTGGGTGGATCAGAAGGGAGGCAAGACATAACACAGACAAAACCAACTTCCTTACCCATCAGTCATCAGAAATAAATATGTTTAAAGCTGCAGCAAGGACTATATATGGAATAAAATGCAAGTACTCACTAAATGCATGAACTTGGATACTTGACTATAAAAATGTGCATCATACTGAAATAATAATATTTTACATCAAATCATATTTTATGAGCAGAAAAATCATGCAGTCAAGCTCCTTAATCTCCAGGTTGAAAACTAAAGGTTTAACAGAGACATAATACACTGATACACAACCATAAATATGTTAAGCACTAAAGCACATAATTCATAAATTCCAAAATATGGAAAATATATTTAATTATCACACATGTACTGTTTCCCAAATACATACTAATAACCAGGAAAAAGGAAATTATCACATAAAAGAACCTAATCAGCAAACAAAACTTCACTTTCTGTCCAACAGAATGCCTATCGAATTTATCCAACACTGAACAAGACACACCTGAATACCAAGCATATTTCCAATAACCCCCAAGGCTTCCTGGCTATCTTTGTTCTCCTTATAAAGATGAAACCTTGAAGAATGAAGAAACATTGGTAGAAACATTCAGTTGGTAACAATGAGCAACTTAAAACAAATACAACTAAAAAAAAGCAGGAAAAATCATGGCCAAATATAAAATGCAACCAGGGAGTGGCTATCACTTTCTGACAATGACTGAATAAAATATAATTTAACACAGCCAAAATTCCCCATAAAGTCGAACCCTTTCAGATATTCAACATTCCACAAGTGGCTACTTCTTTTACTTCATACTACAGCTAATCAACAAATGCTCTTGACCAATTTTGGATAAATTTCTTAATAAATACTCATAAGAGTTAAAATAAGTACTAAAATGAATCAAACTCCTTCAGTAAGTTAAATTAACTTATATTTCTCTATTTTTTAAAATGTATCTCATTTAACTTTTTTAAAAACTTAAAGAATATAAGTTACTTTTAACTTTTGAAAGAAATTTCTTTCGTATTTTATAATGATTTTTTTTCTCCTATAAATACTTATCTAGAAGTTTTTTCAAACTGGATCCGTGTGTTGCACTCAAATGGAAGACAGCGAGCATTGCTTGATATCGACTGTTTGATTTCAGAAAATATTTTTGTTTTTATTGCTTATTTTCACTGTTAATTATAAAAATTATATCTTTTTATTTTGTTTTTTGTTTTTTGTTTTCAAAATTTTATATAGGAAACAATGAAAACAATAAAAAAGTATACATAGATGCTTTTCTTGTTTCCTATAGGAATATTTGAAAATAAAAAACAAATTGAAAACAATATGACCTTTTTATAATTAAAAGTGAAAATAAAAATATTTACTGAAACCAAATAGCTCCTTATATTTTATGAAACAAAATGACTGAGTAGCCTTACCTAAGGAACTTGCCAACATTTTCTGGCCAATTTTCGGAACCTCTGCTGTCAAAGGGCTTATCACCTCTTTCTTTACGTTTCTTAGAGTTTTTCCCTTTCTGGGGTTCACCTGAGTTCAATCTCACACGGATGCATTTTGATGAAGCATCAGGTCCATCTACCGTGTCAGTGACCAGGAACTTAAAGTTTTCCTTAAAGAAGTCATGCATTTCCTTAACAGAATTGAGAAACATAAATTTTATGTCATTTCATTAAAGAATTTACTTGCCCGCCGCAAAAGCAGAATCAAATCAGTCTCATCTTTTTTATTTCAACTAAATCTAAAAGCAAATATAGTGGCTGGGTTCTGAACTAGAAAAAGACTAAATAAACAAATGAAGAGCTAATCAAAAGGATTCAATTTCATAGACGGTTATTAATCCAAAATCTGTATAATTTCCGGTAAATATTTCAAACCAGTGTAACGAGACACCCATTTTGACCCTATATCACAGTGCCAACCGATATAGACTTCTTTTCATTTGGCTCCTTAATGTAACAAAAAACAAATAATCCACAAAGCTCAAACTAACCTTTCGATGAGATTTATCAGAATCCGGAGAAAGAACAATTGGAGAAACACTGTCTTCTCCACCAGCGTTAATTTTATTAATAAATTCTTCCAAAAGGACCGCATCAGAATCGCCAGCAAGAGACTTGAAAGATTCAATTTGAGAGGCATAACTTACAACTGCAGTCTCGGATGTGCTTGTTCCATTTTCCTGAACTCTCTGAAATGAGGACAAAAAATCAGATACTAAAAAAATGCACAAATCAATCTATTAACGAAGCCAAATTGATTAGACCTTCGGTTCCTCTTTGGGAGCATCAAGTGAGGACAACTGAACTACTGTTCCATCTCTGTCTACTTCATTCACGATAAAATCAGAATACCTGGATCAAACGGTGTTGAATAACTCTTGAGCATACATCATCAAATACTAAAGGAATGATTCGTGTTGTTGTAAATGTTCAATTGTAGATTACATGTTGAATGAGAAGGTAATGAAGTAGAATATGAAGAGACCTTTGCTTTAAAATACCGCGGAAGCCAGGAAGGTTGGAAATGTAGGAGGAGATACCCACATCGTCTTCTTCTACAGTCATTGCGGTTTCACACAAATGGTAACCGCCGATCAGTTACCAGTGGGTCTTAGTTTAGGGTTTAGAGTCACAGAGCGGGAACTTCCAACCGCTACTATGGTATGCGGCTTGTTGAAACGCATGGTTTTAAGTTCTCCTGCGGGTTATGTAGTGCGAATCTGCAAAGCCGGTACGGTGTGAATTAACAAAAATAATCGTGATTTTTAATTTATTTATTATATAATCAAATATTAAATAATTATTGATGGTGATGTATTTATGGATTTGGTGACACTTTACCATTTCTTATTTTTAGATAATAAATATTATAATTCTAAATTAATTCAGGTAAATTTTAAAAGTAATATAGAATATTTGTTTCAAATGTATATGAAAAAATAATTTAAGTATGATAATTTTATGATACTAAATAAAGAGGTTATTCTATGTATATTTTTTTTAACTGTTATTCTATGTCTTTTATATATATAATAATTATTATCGTTAATTTTATATTAATAAATAATAGAAAAATAAAAATATTATATTTCATGATCCAAATTTTAACTTTATTAATAGTTGACACAATTATATTGATAGGGTAATATTTGTTCTCGTATTTATTGAACTCATCAATAGATTTTAAAAACATATCAAATTGAATTTTTTAAACTGATAATACTCATCTTTGCAAGACTAACAGTTTTATTGTTAAATTTATTTATCTTTGTATACTTTGATATTTTATGTAGTGTAAATATTAAATTATGTTCTTAACACTATTTGTGCTCCAGATAATTCACCAAGCAACAAGATTATTTATGGTGATATATAATCATTTTGTACATTTAAAGTTATTAATTATTATTGAGACTAGATTTGCATTAATTGTTGTGATGTCAAAGATAATGAAAATTATTAAACATGATATTCAGTTTATAATAATTAATGAATAGTAGTCGCACTACAAAGAAAATTGTGTTTAAAAGAACATATTTGTAAATGAAACAATTTCAAATGATCTTTGGTGGGATTAAGTTGGTTATATTTTAAACTTTATAAAACCTACAAACAATGTTTTGTTCTTGTAATATTAGTGAGTTAAAAAACCTTTGTCTAATTTATAATAAATGAGACTCTACGATTAAGTAAGTTAAAGTAAAAATATATTAACATTCGTCATAAATACTAAAAGTTACATGATGTTATTTGTCTCATTTCCTAAATTCTAAATAAAATTAATTAATTTAGAAGGTTCAATTTATTTTGTTTTTTATTTCAAGTAGGTTAAATTTTATAATTTATGTATTTTTATAATAAATATTATCGTAAACAATAGCTTGAACCAGTTTTAAGTTGAGTTCATCCACATGTAGACAATAAGATTTGTGTAAGAAGAAACAAATTTTTAAAAAATTATTTCATAAATTTAAAGAAAATACTATAAACTATTTAAGAGTTTATTAAATTCTTAAGTGTGGGAGAAGAACTTAACCAAATTTATTTATTGTAAGATATGTGAAACTTTCAACCAAAAAAAATAGATGAATTCCTAAACTTTAATCTACTGCCTTTTAATTATTTTCATAATCATGTTACTCTTTTTGTTGTGAGTGAAAATTAAATATATATTTCTTTATTCATTATTTGAAAATAAATAAGTTAAATATAAAGAGAGATCAATATTATAATAAAAGTATAAAAATTATAATAAAAATAAAATTAAATTGTAGGATACTTTTAGAGATGAATGATATATATCTGAAGAAGCTCGAATTATTGAAGTCACTATTTTTTTTTTATAAATTAAGTTTTAAGACTATTATTTTCACAAATAATGAGTAAGAAAATAATGAAATTAAAGTTGTTATTTTTTAATTTCATAATTATATATTCGTTAATAAAATTTGATGACATTAATATTATAAAATAATTTATTATTATTCATAACAATTTCAAAATTTTTAAAGTTATGTAATATGAATAATTTTGAGATTTTATTTTTTATATAATAATTTATTATATAATAAAATTTTAAAAGATTATATTACGTATTTATTTGTACTCTACATTATTTAAAATGAACCTATATTGTACCCGGAGGACCTAAAAGAATTATACTTTTCCTCTCCAATAATAGATGTACTAACTTTATTAATATTTAAAGGAATATGAATAGCATTTCACCTATTGTAAAAAATATTTTCACATTCACTAATGTCCTCTCTTGTTTTGGTCTCAGTTATTTGTCTTCCTCATGTTAAGTTAATACACTAATATCACAAGGGACATCTACTTATGATTGCACAAATTAGAGTTCATGATACGACATATTTTTTTTATCACATCTATCATTTAATCTAAATATTTGATATGATTATATTTTAAATACATCAAATAATTATATTTCAAACAATTTAATTTAGTTTAAATAGTAATTTAACTTATCCTACCAACGAAGACAAATGATAAAAATTTCACTATTACAGTATGACATTGAATAAAATAATATTGTTATATATTGGAAAATTATTTATTCAATCAAAAGTGGAAACAAATAAAACAAGCCTAAAATATTTATAAATTAAGAAGACTTTCGATTATTATTATTATTATTTTTATATCTCTTGATATATTTAAGGTGCGCATACATACTTTTTAAAAAAAAGTAGATATACATTGGTATTATATTTAATTAAAATATATTACCAATGTTCAAATATTTAATATTATTATTTAATTACAAATCATCACATATATTTTTAATAATTACTACTTTAAAAACATATTTAAAATAATTTATAATTATTTAGTAGTATAAAAATATCTATATCGATTAAACTCGTATATTATTAACAGTTTCATTGTTGCAAAACTTTAATTAAAAATAAATTAGAAAAAATAAACTAGAACATGATTAGTTAAAAATTTTGAATTTACAATAATATACAATTTTGTTAGTAATATATTTTTGGTCGAGTTTGGTTGATTTAAATATTTGTTTATTTAAATTATTTAATTTTACATATTTGTGATTGGAAGGCGAACCTGGAGTTGAAGTGCGATCGCATCCGAGGGTGTATTTTCTTCTTTGGGAGCACACAAACACAGTGATAGTTCCAACAACAGATCGAAACCCCATCTAAGGGAGAATCGATTTGTTTGTTCCAATTTGGATCTGCGAGTGTGAATTGCGCAAAGATGGTTACGAAAACAGAAGAAACCCAATTGAACAGGCTCGAAAGCCAGGTTGATAATGGCGGCGGAGGTGCTTGGGAGTACCTTTGTCTTGTCAGAAAGCTCAAGGTTCGCCGTTCAGAGAAAGTCCTCAAACATGGCCTCTCCATCTTGAACGACCCCAAACAACGATCCACTCTCGGCCACGATGGTCCTTTCCCTCACGTCACTGACCTATTTTTGTTTTATTTATATCGAATTGAACTTTTGGCTTATGATTGTCTGTTTCTCGATGCAGAATGGACTTTGTATGAGCAGGTTGCAGTTGCTGCTATGGATTGCCAGTGTCTTGATGTTGCCAAGGTTTCGATCTATTTTGGTTTTGTATTTTTCGATTAGTTTATTTTGTACAACGTAATGCATAGAGAAAATTGTAAAATCATTGCTTCCTTTTGTTGAGATATATAGCTGTTGGGGTGAAATTCGCTTGTAATGCTGTGGTCCAATATCTTATGCACGGGTGAATCTTACTAATTTGACATTTCTTCCTAACCGGACTCTACCTTTACTGTGTTGTTACTTCTGTTATGGAGATGCTGGTGGTTTATGTGTAGACGGTTGCATGTGGGTTCTGCAAGGAATTGTGAATTTGCTTGATGCATGTTGATTTAGTGCAGCTTAATACTTGTAATTCATTACTAAACTCGTAAGGAAATCGTGCGCTGTCTTTGATTGCTCTGTCTTCTGGTTAGTGTATCATTTGTTTTAAGTTTGAGCCTTTTTCTAGCCCTTTTTTTCTCTGTTGGTGATGGATGGAGAAAGTAATGGTTTTCTGATTGGCTGTACTGCTATTCTTTCACAATGTATTATAGTAGCATTCTCATTAAAATTTTGAGGCAAGATGTTTGATCTTGTTTGCATTTTGTAATTTCTGAACCTGGGAAGTAATATACTGCTGAGCTTTGTCCATTATGATGCTAGGATTGAGCACTTGCTGCATTTGTCTCCCTCTTATACTATGAGAAGTCATCTGGTTTGAGATATTACTTCTTGATTTGATAATAACTTACTTCTTTATCAGGACTGTACAAAGGTTCTTCGGAAGAAATTCCCAGAAAGCAAAAGAATTGGTAAGTTGATACATTTGAATTTTCTGTCTTTTTCCTGTGTCATGGATTTGAATTAGTTAACTGAATAGCACTCTGTCCACAACTCTTGCTTGATGACTTACTCCACACAACTCTATATTAGCTTAAAGGGGGAAAATTTTAAGTGGACTCCTTGAACTCTTGTACATTTATGCTTAGATGCAAACATAACAGTTGTGTAGGTAGCATTACTCTGGGTAAATTGAACTTATTTGGTGACATATGCCTTTTAACTGCCTAGTGATGTATCTGTGCTCCTATACATAGATCACTGATAGGCAAAGAAAGAATTTCTTTTGAAATTGCAATGACTGATCTGGTGGCATTTTTTTTTGGTCTTGATCCTTTACCTTTAATACTGCTAGAGCTATATGATAATTTTCCAAAAACACTAACTGTAATATTTATTTGTCCAAAACACAAGTAATTGGATTCCCTTCTCTGACTGTTGATGCCCAGTTCTGGTTCTCTTGGAGAAAACTGAGACTGGTGGATGATTAACTTGGATGATTTGCATTTCATTCCTTCAAGAAGGATACTGTATAATATAAATAAAATACACAGTTAGAAATTTAAACCTGTTTGTCTGTGCATACCCATACGCATGCTCTTGTTCCCTCTAGAAAAAAATATGATTTGAGCTGACTAATTATTACAGGCAGGCTGGAGGCTATGTTGCTTGAAGCAAAAGGGTCCTGGGAATTGGCAGAAAAAGCTTACACAAGCTTTTTGGAGGACAATCCTCATGATCAAGTAAACTCACTTAACCTTATGGGTGGAAAAAGGGGAAACAGTTAGTTGCTCAGTTACTCCATGTGATGAAACAGATATCTTATAATTGTGACTTCTTTTGTGTTTTTTGCATGTTTTGTTACGTGGATGATTTATAATATTCCTTCAGTTTTACCACTAATTAGGGTAGGCTGGTTAATAAAAACCTAAAGCTAAGTGTTTATCTTTTGGTTGTTTTGAAATTGTGCAGACCATCCATAAGAGAAGGGTTGCTATGGCAAAGGCACAGGGCAACATTTCTGTGGCTATTGAATTGCTTAATAAATATCTGGAAATGTGAGGATGTTAAAATTTTGTTATCTTCCAAAATTGAAGATAAAAAGGAAATCTTATTTATGATTTTACATCAGAAAAAAAAGCATGTATCTGAATTATTTTTCACATTTGAACAGATTCATGGCAGATCATGATGCATGGAGAGAACTAGCTGAAATATACGTCTCCTTGCAAATGTAAGATTTTATTTTGCTCTTTCTCTTCCGGTCTGAAAAAGTTATGATAGGGGTTAACGTATCTAGCTAATTATTCTGCTACCCTATTTTTTGTTGGCTCTCTATCTTCTGTTAGGTATAAACAAGCAGCATTTTGCTACGAGGAGTTAATGTTATCTCAGCCTACTGTTCCACTCTACCACTTAGCCTATGCTGATGTATGTAACTTCTTTATGAACTGTTATTAATTTGTTTTAGTCAAATCAAATTTTTCTCCTCCTCCCCTGTTGCCATGCTCTGATAGTAACAAGGCACAGAAAACATTTCATGCTAGAGGAGTTAACTTGGAAGGGTCTTACTTCTACATTGCACTAGAATGTTTTCTTGACTTGTGGTATTGCCAGGTCCTTTATACACTTGGTGGACTAGAAAACCTCCAAACTGCGAAGAAATACTATGCATCCACTATTGACTTGACTGGAGGCAAGAATACTAGAGCGCTCTTTGGTTTATGCTTGGTAAGCTCTTTTCTCTTCCATCCAAGTGCTTATTTTGTGTGATCCTCTGCCGGTTAATGTGTCTATGAACTGAATATAGTCGACCTTATTTGGAAGTTGGCTGAACCTAAGGTTTTATTTTACATTAAAAGTCCTTATTTAGTTCTGCTTAGTAATTTTCAGATTTCCCATCATACTTTGTTGATTCTGTCCTCAACAACTTGGGATTTCTGGATTTTTCTTTTCAAACCTATTCGTTTTTATACCTGAAATTTGATTTTTGCTTCCATTCTTCAGTGCACCTCTGCTATTGCACAGCTTACAAAAGGAAAGAGCAAGGAAGAGAAAGAAGGATCTCAGTTACAATCTCTAGCAGCCAAAGTATTGGAGAAAGATTACAAGCAGAGAGCTCCCGACAAGCTCCCTCAACTTACGACTGCCTTAAAGAGTTTAACGTTGACATCGTGATGCAGAATTTCTCAAAGATTGTTATTTAGTCACGTTTTGACATTTTCTTAGATTGTTGCCAGCTTGAATCAACATATTTAGAAATCCTGAGTCATTTTCTTCTCAATATTAAAATGAAAATTTATAAAGTCCTACATTTTACTTTCGGTAACGAACATTTATTTAGAGACATGTCAGGTTTCAGATGGCCCTGTGGATCTAAAAAACTTTCATATAACTTTACTAGTGCATTTATGATCGGGTATAATTTGCTTTTGAAATATTCTTGCTTTTATTTTTTTCATGGCAATGCAATTTAAGTTAAAAGATTTATCTTTTCTTTTTGATATATGTTTTTTTTTTCTTTTGGGGTCCATTTAGGATAATAGTCATGTTATGCTTTGATGATATGGCCCATTCAACTGTGAATGGATCCTGGTCACGCGGATTGGGGCCGCAGGGTTGGCACTCTTCTCTTTCTTGTGCACTCAACCCTGTTTGCTCCATTTACTTAAAAATGCTATTCTCACAGGCAGGTTTTCTTAAAAGAATCTCACATTACTCATATCATTCATTTTGGTAAGATACACAAACAATATTATCTTATTTTTGTTTGAGATTAACGTGTATTTTTTTCTATTTTGACACTTCTAAATCATTACTATTGACTTTGAGATTGTAGAAGGTAAAATGACGAAGTTAGTTGAATGCGAGTAAATCCCAAAGTTGACAATAGAATCATTCAAATATGTTATCTTTTAAGTCTCAAAATCAGAAATATGTTATCTAAAATTATTTCTTAAAGATATCATTAGACACAAAGAAAAAATACTTTTAAAGATTCATTTATGATAATTTATTATTACCAAAAAACTAATGATATATTAAAATGTAATGTACTTTTACCTTTTTATACAAAGATAGCGTTTTACAAAAGTAATATTGTTTAGGCAAATGTTAATAGTATTCTAAGAAAACAAATGAATTAAAATAAAATTATTACATTCTCATTATGATTTTAAATATATTTTAACTTGATTTTTAATGAAAAAATAGAATTTATTAATTATAGCATGATCCTGTAATTTAAAACTTACTAGAAAAAGAGTTAGTGGGAATGAAAGGGCAGAAACTGAACCGATGCTTAACCATAGTTGAGAAGCAACAAGAGAGGACGGGTATGGTGAATTTGTCGGGAACGGTAAGGACAGAAGGATGAGATTTTGATGCATATGGGGCATGAGATATTAAAATGAGGTTGAAACTATATTCACTATTCAGGCTGAAGAGTGTTGACGTACCAATTGCAGCTTTTTTATGGTCTCCCATCCCAATCCCATGGGGCATGCCCCCATACCAGGCGCTGTTATGTTGCCTGCACAACCCCCTCCTTTCTTACTTCCAAAGTTCCAATTTTGCCATCACTTTTCGTCAACTCCTACTTTTCTCAATTCCATTTTAAGGCCATGCCCATCGGTATTCATAATTCAACGCAAAATCGTGTCCATATACACCAAGCCAGACCTAGAAAATGAAAAATTATAACATGATCAGTGATGTGATACAATACAAATAAAATATATGTTATATAAGAGTATGAATATTGTTATATATTTAAATATATAAATATATTAATCTTTTAAAAGAAATTATAGTATTATTCCATCATAAATTGATGAAAATTTATATTTATAGTATTTTAATTAATTGATAGTGTATTTTTTTTATATTAATAATGTCATCAAAATTAAACTCTATTATTATTGTAATTACATAAATGGAACTACATATTTCATCAACGAAATGTTGCACTGAAATACCATTTTTCATTCGCAGTTGGGTTATTTGTGATGGCGAGGGAGCAAGAATGTAGAAGCATAGATTGTTCGCTAGCTTTCAAACAAAAACAGGAGTAAAGTTAGTGTTTAATTACAGCTACAGTACAGTGCAGTGGTCATAACTCATGCAATGCACATCCTATGCGACAAACAAGCCTGAAATAGATTCCCAAAAATTACTGTATTATTCTTCTTAATGTCAATTCCAGTGAAAAAGACTTCATAAGTGTCACGTCAATTTACAGATTCCCTCATTTCCGTTGCAATTAATGTCCCGTTCTATAATTTATATTCCAATATTCCCTTCCCTCCAAAGATTTTATTTTATGCATTCGTCCACAACATTAGTACTTTATGACAAATAACTATGCTTCTAATCTTATTCATTTTGTATATACAAAATCACCTTCCCTTTCTGGAGTTGGAGTAATTAATTCTACCTCAAAAATAAAGATAAAACTTTTTACCCTTCTCATAGCATCATATATATTTGAGATTCTCAGATTGGTATGATAATTAAACTAGAACATGCAAGGTGTAACAACCTCATTAGCATAGTTTCTTAGCTGGTTTAAGACGTGAAACAAACACGATTTCTCGTTCATTACCACCAACAAGAGAAACACATGACCGCATAGCTGAGATCAGTGCACAATCACTTCATGCTAAATAAACCTCTGCAGAGCTGAAATATATAAAAATAATGTACATAAGGATCAACAGAAGGGTGAGAGGTCTTTTTGTTTTACCTGCCTAGTTCAAAGATTTCTTTGATCTGAGGTTTTTAACTGAAATTACAGCCTTAAGATGTTAAAAGAAATTGTCATTGTCAGTAACTAGTTAGTCTAATCATGCAGCAAATTACAGGACTAAAGAAAAGATAAATAATTATATAACATTAGAGGCCACAATGAGCTGGCAATATCTCATCAGGTTCAGCAGAAAGATTTTGTGGATGAAACAATGATTCACAAGCCATGGCAGACTGGCAATTGTCTTCAGAGAGTAAACTAAAATAATATTTGGCCTACCATCATATAAATATATTATTGGCCAGAATCTCATTCCCTATTGGCTACTTATTATTAGACATCAAAGTAGGCAATTCTTTTAAGGAAAAAAATATTCATCCATCAAGTTTCATCTGTAGCGCATAAAATAAGTATAAATTGCGTAGTCTGATAATAGGTTCACCATCTCAGTTCCCTGAAGCAGAAGAAAGATTCCAATGGTTGCTAAAAGAAAGAGTATTGACATTCATCGTAATTTGGTGATCTTCCACTCACTATCTTCCTCTTCAACCTCAGTTCCCCTAAGCTTATTAATTACTACACTTTTTGGCAAAGAATATTTGTTACCTACCTAGTAATTGGACATAACCAGTTTGGAGTGCCAGCCTCACATATTTGATGAAATGAATCCTCAAAGCTAAAAGTTAAAACATGACAACCCAAAACTGGGAATAGTAGATATATACTTACTAATTAAAAGAGAATAAAGATGTATTTGAATAACACAGGAAACAAACTGTAAACTTTGTAGTTTTAGTAATATGAACCAGAAAGTTAACACTTGAAGACAAATGTACAGCCAATTGGGAAAAGGAAAAAAGGCTCTGATCTGTTCAAATAGCTCAGCTAAATTGAGGATGTGAATTTAACAAGGGAAGTGAGAGAAACAAAGGGACTCCTTTTTAATCAACTGTGTTTTGTCACGATTGATAATTCAAACCTCAGTGAGAGGTCTGTAAGCTATTAACCATATGATGGATTTCTGCTTCTTTACACATTCTTCCAAGCATACAAAATAAGCGAGAAACCACGCCCCTGCAATTTGGTCTCAGAAAATCTCTCAGAGAAAGACCAAGGGGAATCCGAAAGGGGTTGGCTAGCCCACAACTTATCCGAGGTGACGCATGTTCTGAACATGAAGACAGCATTTGCAAGAGATGTACCGAAGAGCCAATTATGGACATCCCAGAAAACTTCTACTGCAAGGCCATCTACCAGAATGGTATGATTCCCCCTGAACTTCCATCTCAACCGCTTCACTTGCATCACGGTTTTGCTGTCAATGCGAATTATAAGGCCCGGATCACCAACACTTGCAGTGTCACATTCAATCACAAGATCATGAATTTGACCATTGTCACAAAACACAGCCTTGGTACCAAACAACTTCTTACCAAAAACATGTTCCTTCTTGGCAACTAAAACAGCATTGGACGGTAATGGAATGGCATTGGCCTTCTTTAAAGCCTCTTTCCTCAAATCCCCAAGCAGAAGAACCATTTGTCGATCTACAACAGCCCCTACATAAAATCCTCCCAAAGGTTCTGGCCCGGAACCAAATTTAGCTGAAGAAAGGTCCCAATATAGATCAATTTTACAAGAATGAACCTCTAGACTCTTACAACCTCTCCTCTTGGAGAACACCCACGGTTTGATATCCACCTTACAAAGACACTGACTAGAAGAGTCATCGATCCCAACGCTGAGGCCTTGCCCCATTAAATTCTTACTCCATGTGACAGTAACCATGCAGGAACTACCACGTATCTGGCATTGATAAACACAGGTAACCAGATTCTGCGCAGTTTTAGTGGCACTTGAAGACGAAGAATCAGCCACTTGAACTCCATTTTCACCAAAGCAAGAAGGGAAATCCTTCATTTTTGTGCTTCAATTACCAAGCTATTTTCCCTTGGGGGTTTTTCAACAAACAGATGGAAGCCAGTTTTGCAGTGAAGAACAAAAGCACTCACCGAGTTAAAGGAAATTGAAAGTTGAGACAGACCCTTACCTTAAACTTGATCAGAGATTCAGAAACACAGCAAAACCGATGCATCGAAATAGAGAGAAGAGAGTGTGGGTTGATGACAAATTTAGAGAATGTGGGGAGTAAAACAGCTCAGACTTGAGAGAGAAGCAGACAAAAAAGCTTACTTCTTTCACTGTCAATGTCCCTGCCTTACTAAAGATTGGAATTTTTAAACAGAAAAAAATCCAAAAGCCGAAGAAACAGCATAATAGAAAAATGGAAACAACCTCAAGATGAAGAGAAGGGAGAAGAAAAGAAAGTAGAACTGGGTATTGTGGTGATTGGTGAATGGTGATGGAAGGTGAAAACAAACTAAAAAGAAAAAGATCCTTTTTATAATGTGCAGTTTCTCTCTCTCTCTCTCTCTTTTGTTTTTAGTATTCTTTTTCTTTTGGGTGTGAAGTTGCTTTTACCTGAGACGACGAAGAGAGGAGGCTGAAAATGAAATGGAGGGTTTTGGTGGCATAAGTGAGTGCTTCACCTTCATGAACAAATTCAGAGACAGTCACAGTGACACGCTGTTATTGTGGACATGCAATGGCTATTACTCGTTACAATCAATCATGTCATTCCAATTCCATCTCTCGTGTATTTATGGTTCCAAATTATTTTTGAAAATATTTCATTGATGGAGATTAATGTTGGGAGGTTCCTAGGACGTGGGTCCCACAAGCTCGTGGGAATGCAAGTACCATGTCACGCACGCATCGCCTAGGATAAGGACATTGGGATACCAATACGATGAGATGAGTTCATCAATCATGCTCGTCAGCTCATGCTCATGCTCATGCTCTGCATACCCTTCCCCTCATAGGAATCATCGTTATCAGTTACTCCTCCTATGTCCGTATTCGCAACTCTATCTCCCTCTCAGATCAAATCCAACTCATCAAACATGTCTTAATTAATGTAATATTAAATTCAATTTCATTTCATATTATATTAACTAATGCTCAAGTTTTTAAATAGATTCTCAAGTTATTCATAAATGGTGTATTTTAATTTTTAAAATTATTTATTAGTTCATTGTTTTATAAAATACTTGTTATTTTATTTGTAAAAAAATTAAAGTGAATTTTATTTTAAGTTTTTGAACAAAAATAATTTTAAACTAGTACTAAAAAACACAAAAAATTTATTTGAGATAATTTTTAAAAAAATTATGTATATTATAAATATACTTAAAATTTTGTTATTATTTTAGTTTATAACAAAAAATATGAATTTTTTTTTAAACATAAAATCTTACCTCTCACTTGTTATGCTTATTATTTTTAAATATTTTATCTTTTTCTACTTCTTAAATATATTACCCTTATTATAGATAAAATAATAATAATATATCAATATTACTTACACATGTTAATTAATGTAACATTTTTCTATGTAAACTAATAAAAAAAGAATATAATAATATATTGCCTCCTAAATTTGTCAGCAGCACTACTCCAGCCTCCAACAATGTAGACATGTTTTCGGCCCATTGTGAAGAGAGGAGTTAGCGGGCAATAAGGTATTGGGCTTGAGTTTGGCCCAAAACTCCAAATTTATCAGAATGAGAGGTGAATGGGTCACTGATTCACTATCATTTTAATGTCTTAATAGTTTGAAATTTGAAATAAATCGATACTAAAAATAAGTTTGTTTGATTTTTAAAAAGAGGTTTTTTCAAAATTTAAAAAATAAGTTAATTCTAGAGTATTTTAAAAAAAATTAAACAAACATTAAAATTGATCTATAAATATAAAGATTTAACATTTTTTATATATATATATTTATATATAGAGAGAGATTCACTTCGGTCTTCCTTTGTTTGGCTGCAATGATATCATCCATCTCTTGCAAGCAAGTTGGTGGGACAGGGCGTTCCAAGACGATGGTCGCATGAAGGCAGAAAAGACATGATTAAGGTGCTTCAAGTGTTTTGTTTTATAGACAGCGATAGTGAGAGCGACCTGTGACAAATTGTTTGTGTTATTATTTGGGTTTGTGAGTTAAAAATTATCTGTGAATCCGATAATGGATGCGTGGCTTAGAGAAGCTGAAGAAGCCTCACAGTGGGTAGAAGACTTAGAGAGCAAGGCTTTGAATTCCAGTGTTAGTGTTAGCATTATACACTCTGCTCGATCCAAATTATTGGAGCTTGGAGCCAAACTCGATCGCCTTGAATCGCTTCTGCGCAATCCACCCCCCAAACCCATCCTGTATATATTTTTATATTTATTTCTTCCACCATTCCAATTAACAAATATAATAGAAATATACAAAGTTTTGTTTGTTTCAGAAAGTGATGTATGTCTGCAGCCAATTTACAGAACAGATGAAGATCTGGATTTCCGTTGGACACTGTTTTCTGATATTCAGCTAAGAACCAGAACTTTGGCTCGCTCCATTTATGCATTACCATGCCCAAACCCAAACAGGTGTTGCAAATAACCATTCTTCCATTTCAACATGCATGCTATAGAGTTCAACCCTTTTATGTATGAGATATGGACATTGTTGAAAAGTTCATTTTGGTGAAAAGTGTAGTGAGACTTAAGGAAAGGGGATTTTCTCATGTCATAATTTTTTTATGGTAGCTACGTCTACTGTTTATGGCCCAAAATCAATGATTATGCCATCATTTTTCAGTCTATTGATTTTGACATATAGGTTCACCTTTCAGTATTTGCACTTCTACTTCTGTTCAGGCCAAGAAATGTTTCTGCTACTGGAAGTAAAGAATTCAATGTCAGAATTGACTATTATGACCAAGGTATAGTTTATTATATTAATTCATGCAACAATTTTGGTGAAGGAAACACTTCCGTCGTGTGGATTTACCCTTTTTGTGAATAATAATAGCTTTAAGATAGCTAAATATTGTTAATGAATGGAGGCCCTGTATGTCAAAGAGAATCCACAATTGAAGAAGTACTGCTTAAATCAAGGATGCTAGAATTGTTGTAGAGTATACTTCAATTAGATTCAATGATTGCTCTTGCTATGCTTGTTCTCTTACCGTTGAAATATACATGCTCATCGTGTAATTTTAAATCCTTGAAATAATTGGTTTTTGATAGAACTCAATACAATATTGATCCATGTAGCTGTGGGAACAGGTTTGGTTGTTATGGTTTATTATGTCTCCCTATATTCCTTTGTAGATCTGTTGCAAACCTCCTACTCCCAAGGTCAATCAGAGTTGCCCAAACCTCTTCTGGTGAGTTTTTTGTAGGTCAGAAATTATAATCCTTGAAATTCATCGTTTTGTTTAATGGTTTTAAAGGCTAAAATGGTGTGTGATCCCCTTGTTTTCTCTCATGGCAGTCAGATGAGGCGAACAGAATTCAGGTATGTAAATACTTTGATTTTTGGTATTTACTGATGTGTGTATTAACAATTTAACATGGCTTCTCTGCACAGCTCCACTTGGTCTTCCTTTCACTTGATTAGTTGATTATGTTTTGTGAGCTAGCAGGTTCAACCATTAAGTTTTATCTCAAAGATTTCCCTGTGGAAGGCTTGTTCTACTATCTTATTCTTCTTGGGACTGGCTGCACTTATATCCTTTGTTGTTCTTCTCTGCGCAGCCATCTACCATTCTACAAATTGAAGGATTAGATCCTTTTCTGCTTTGATCTGACGATTCAAAACACCCGAAGAAGAATCATAATGGTTGTTCGTAAACATATGTACAAATATTCCACAAACTTGGTTATGTACATATAATTTTTCAACATAATGGATTTTAAAAGGAAAGGAAGACTCCTCATGGGTGGGATTACATGTTTAGGCTTGCTTTGTTTATTCATGAGAACCAAATTTACACCATTATAATGGCAAAAAGTCACGGTTGGAAGCAAATTTTCTCAAAGAGAAACTTTTTAATTATAGCATAACTATTTATCATACAAACGGGCACTTCATCAACTAAAAATACACGCACCACTTTTTCACGCGTTAAAATTGGGTATATAACTAGTGGGGCAAGGACCTTTATTAGAACATTGAACTGGGAAACATTACTTTGATTGAATTTTCTATTATTAGATTAAAGGATATACTTTTACTTTATTATTTCGTGGCAGACATCTATTTAAACGTAAGTGCCTAATGAATGCGGGTGCCACAACACAGCCCCTCCACTAACAAGCTCTCTGGTCTTGGAATCTGTATCTACTCTCTACATTGCCATATTGCATAATCCAATTTGAAATATCCAAATTGGAGCAATGGCTGTAAATAGAAAGGGTAATCAACCATTAGAAATGAAAATTTGGGCAGACACTAGAAACCAAGTCAGGAATCAAGAGTTCTGTTACCTTGGGTTATCCTCAAATATCTAACCTTTCTTATCGCTGCTGTGCATAAGAAGGTTCAACCCTTCAAGTGTTGTCAACATCAAACCTGAGGGTGGAGAACATCTACTTATTAGCAAGTGCATGTTTGTTTATCTCATCATGTTTGATTTCTGTTTTAAAATTAATTTTCTGTTTTTAAAAATAAAATTTAACACAAATTTGTATTATATTTTAAATTAAACATGCTCTTAATTTTTAGTTTTTACTCTGCCCGTGAAATTCTTAACCAAATGGAAAAACAGGCCCTTAGCGCTGACCACTTAAGCTGACTTGGTAATCTTTCAATCCTACTAAACCAATTTCTTAGAAACCTCAATCTATGAAATAGTCACATTACTCCTGTCTAACTTTTCATCAAATTCAGATCAGAATCTATAATTAAAAAAATTTCTTCCCAAATCCTTGAACTATCAAATAGTCTATCACATTAGTTTCTCCTCAAGATCTAATGTAACCCTTTATTTTCTTTTACAATTTTAAAACTTAACGAGAATTTTTTAAAATACAACTAATTTGAAGTCAATAAAATTTTGCAACTTTAAAATTAATCTACCGTGGACAGTGGCTTTGTTTCACGGGTTGTTGTAGGCTGGTTTTATCTGAATTGCGGACCACTCATAATTCATTCGTTTTGATTTATCAATCAATTATATTAATACTTATTTAATATTATAAATTTATATCATCACATTCAACGACTATCAATGTTGGATTATAGGCGGTCTAAGACCATCTTATACATTTTCTTGTTTCACTTTAAACTTGGTAGACTTTATTTTTCATATTCAATTAAGCGGTTGAAAAGTTACTAGAGAAACAAGAAATGATGGTGATACAAAAAATGTATGACCATTTTAACCAGTTTTCAAACAATATAACTTATAGAATAATTTAACAATTTAAAAAATATACAAAATTAATATTTGTACACAAATTGGTTTACAGTGATTATTAATAGCAGCCTGAGAATATCATGTTTAAATTAAAACATGTTTTTACACAATAGCTTTGGCTTAAATATTGCATTGCAATTGCATGATAGCAAGAAAGCGTGTTCTTTCTGGCAGGGAGAAAAAGAGGTGGTTCAGCCACCCCTTTCTTGAGGGCCCATCTTGAATTCCCTTTTGAGATGATTGACAGAGGAAATGAATATAGAAAAGGGCAACTTTCTGATGCAAGAAAATCACAAAGGCCCCTGTAATGACTTTGATGACTTGGAAAGTCTAAGTGCAACCCAGCTCACTAGCATATGAGAAAGATACCATTATATCGACCATGTCAAAGGCGTAAATCAAGGAACAAAAACACAAGCCAATGAAAAAGTCTGCGAAGGCCTTTGCAACTAGAGTTGATGATTGTAGCGAAAGAAGCCTAATATTTCATCATTAAAAGGATGCAAAGCACTAGACTTTTGCAAACATCACACCTAAAAAGAGAGAGACACACCCCTCCAAAACATCCATAAAATCCAACATCTATTTATTAGATATAAAGCCAAAATTTATCAACCCCGCTTCTCAATTCTCATACCATGCTATTACAATTTGGAATTTTTTTCCATCCCAGTGTTCTCGCACATAGCCAACACTCACACACTCCTCTCCATACAAGCGAATCAAACATCATTAACTAATCGGTTTCTCCTTCCACATATGGTTCAAGAAACACACAACAAACAACATGATCACAGCTTGTTTCAACCAACCCAACACACCATCATCAAGCAGCACCAACAGCTACATCTCTCAAGTGCCACAGAATGTGGTAACATGCACATACCAAACTCAACTCTTCAACACCCCCACTTACCTCACCCTCAGTTGGTCCAAAACCCTTTTCTCTCACTCCTTAACCATCTCCACCCCACACATTTTTTCCTTCACAATTTCTCTCAACCCATCAACCCTTTACTTCTTCCGAACACGACACGCCTCAAAATCAAAATCCATCCACCATCGCAAACTCAAGCTCCATTGGTACTTCACTCACGCAAAGTTCATTCAAAACTCCGCGGAGCCAGACTCACGCTTCTACATAGCAATCTCGCACAATGGCATGCTCCAATTCTTTCTTGGTGATCTTCTCCACGATTTCACTCGGCGCCACAAAAACACGTTCGGTTCTGCTGATGCTATTCTTGTATCGAGAAGGGAACACGTGTTCGGAAGCAGGAGTTACGTGTCACGTGGCGTGTTCATGGGTTCGAAACACGAGATAGAGATCGAGTGTGGTGGCGGTGTATTGAGCGTGAAAGTGGACGGTGAAACTCGCTTGGTGGTGAAAAGGTTGGCGTGGAAATTCAGAGGGTACGAGAAGATCTTCATTGACGGCGTTGAAGTGGAGTTTTACTGGGACGTGTTGAGTTGGGTGGTTAACGGCGACGGTAACGGGCACGGTGTTTTTGTGTTTCAAGTGGGTGATGGAACTGTGTGGCCAGAAATGGTGGGTGCAGAGAGAAAATTGATAAGGAAGAGCGCGTCGGGTTCAAGCGTGTTGCAGTGGGCAGAGGAGAACAGTGACTGTGGGAGAACTTCGTGTTCTTCATCAACTATGTCTTGTGGGAGCAATGCCACTGGTTTCTCTTTGTTGCTCTATGCATGGACCGTAAATTAATTGTTCATCCATTTCATTTTTCTTTTTTAACTATTAATTCTTCTGCGGGATTATGATTTTGACTTTGGATTGCAATCGATTATTATTTTGTTCATATATATATATATATATATACACATATAAGTACATGTGTAATTCTATCTCTTTCATGTTCTTGTACAATATTGCTCTTGCCAATCACTGTTATATATCCATACTAAGAAATAAATGTCTTTCGATTCAAATCTTATGTGCTGTATGTTTTTAGTTTTGTTTCTTAATCAAATATTGTTAAGTAAAAAGATGTATTTTTCTTCTAATTATTAGTGCTTAGATCGAGGTACGTCGTTAAAGACAGAAGAAAAAGAGGAAAGATTTGAATTTATAATTATGATGATAATTTACTTATGATGTTAACATGCTTATTGCATATCTGTCATGATTTCAAAAATAATTTTATTCTAGACAGGTTGTTTTTATTCTCGGACTATTGAAAATGATTCGTTTAGAGAAATGTGGATGTCTAGTAATCATATAACATAGATCATGTTGCAAACACATAGTTTGGATGGAATTCGTGATTTCACATTGATATAATCAAACACCAATGGATTGGCTTTTGAAACATATTATATATGATTGATTGACATGAAACAAGCTTTTTAAGTGGTCTATCTTTCATTATTTGTGCCCATACGGACAATCCAAGGTATAGCGTTGCAAAGATGATGGGTATGAAAGTAAGTAATACGCGGTAGATTAGTTTCTAAAATGAGTAATACCCTAGCGAGGTGTTTGGCTGCTGACTTGTGTGTGAGCCTATTTCAAAAGAATCATGACTCATATGGCTCCAATTAATACTTTGCAAGTAAAGTTCCAAATAAGCCCTTGCTATGGTATGCTGATTACAAATAGGGTTGTCTAGTGGGTTGAGTCGGGCGATTTTAGGTGTAGTTAAACTAAAAAAATCTAAATCAACCTATGTATTATTAAATTCCGTTTAGTGGGTCGGGTTATACGAGTTTTGGGTAAGATGGGTTTAGCGGGTTGGACAAGTAATTTGGGTTAATTTGAGCCCAAAAAAATTTATTTATCAAAAACCATCAAAAATTTTATTTATCCATTTTTAAGCCTAATTTTTTTTTTATTTTTCTTTGCATATTTTTTCTCAATGGATTTCAGTACATAATTTTTTTTTAAAAAATAATGTTTAATGTTGTACAACCTTTGGCACAATAGTTGAAGGTGATAAATTCGAATGGTGATGACCTTTGGCACAAATTTTAAGGATGAGAATTTGAACGAATCTGAGTCTAATGTGTTATGCAGATTGGAATACTGTTGAATATCATCTCGAATATAGAAGGTCCAGCAAGTTCGAACCTTCTAGCCCACCCACCAAACACATGAACATTCCTAACCACACCTATTCATTTTTCTAAGCTAGATTGTTATCGCTAATATTTCTTGTTTTTTTTTTTTTCTAAAATGGAAGATTGAAAAGCATAGCACTTACTTTAGGAATGAAAATAAAAGAGAGAGAAAAAAGAAAAGACTGACTAAGTCTGAGAGATGAAAAATCTTAATAAAATATTTAGTTTAGGAACAAGGAGAAGAGAAAAAAGACTGAGAATATGCAGCTATTACGAATAAAAATCCTAGCAGAAGAAATGAAATCGAATAAAGAATCAAAAAATTAGAAAAGATAAAAAATAAAGTTAGCATGAAGTGCGCTAAAAATTAAAAAGAGCCTTAAATATATGTCACTAAAATTTTATTTTTTATTATTAATTTAATAAGTAATCAGGTCGATTAAAGTTTTAATTCTTTTACTCAAATTTAATCATTTTTAATTGTATAACTTTATCTTTAATGATCCGTATTTTTCAAAATAAGTTAATCCAACCCTATCCTATCCGTGTTTTGAGCTTTTGGATAACCCGGTTCTGAACGAACTCAACATTTTTGGACAGCCCTAATTACAAGTAGAGAGCCCGCCCTTTGTTTATGATAAAAGACTCGGTGGAGATTCTCTTCAACATGAGTCCTTGTTCTCTTTATTCCTACCATTTTATAATATTAAACTAAACTTGTCTTTCTCATGAAGATATAAATTTATTCCCTAATCAAAGCTCTTAGATGAATTAACATGAGCCCTTGTTATTTCGCTAGTTTAAATCTTATTCTTTACATTTTTGTTATGCATAATTAAAAAATTGTTTATAACATAATTTTTTAATGTGCATCTAAGATGTATAATATTTTTTTATTAAAAATAATAAAATATTATTAAATTAGTACGTTAATAACATTAAATATTATAATTTTTAATAAAAAATATATTATATCTTATCGTTAATAACATTGTTTGTCCAGGTAGCGAAACAGAGAAACCCTAAACAATTGATTATGTTTTGACCACATTCATTGAATCCATTCGATCAGTCTCAGACTCTGAGGGGTGTGTGAAGCAGTGACTTCTCAATTCGATCAAAATCTCAATGGCAGCAGAATCCATCAAAATCATCGCCGCCGCCGATGACTTCGGCACTCCTCTCAAAGACGCCCTCGTCGCTCACCTTCGCTCTCTCAACATCCAAGTCGAAGATATCGGAACCACATCCTACTATTCCGCCGGGGCCGAGGTCGGTCGCCGAGTTTCTCAATCCTTATCTTCCTCTCCCGAAGTGCGCGGCCTCGTCGCCTGCGGCACCGGCGCCGGCGTCTCCATCTTCGCCAACAAATTCCCCGGCGTGTACGCCGCCACCTGCCACACTCCCTCCGACGCAGTCAACGCCCGTTCCATCAACAATTCCAACGTCCTCGCCGTCTCCGGCAAGTACACGTCGCCGGACATCGCCATCCAGATCCTGGAATCGTGGCTGAACACTCCGTTCAAGTCAGCGTGCCCCGCAAACGATGACAAGCCATGGCCGCAAGAGATCCAGTCGTTCCTGGACAAATCGCTGGAGGAAATGTCGGAGATCGGAAAGGAGGAATCGGCAGCGGACACGTGCGCGGTGTGTTGCCTTGTGAAGAACCGTGAACTTAACCCTATCGACATGATTCCGGGAGGATCGATGAAGATTCTGAGGGAATCTCCGACGTCGGCGTTCGTTAGGTTCAAGGCTGGGAGCGTGGAGCCAGCGCATCACCACACGTTCGGGCACGATTTGGTGGTTATGGAAGGGAAGAAGAGCGTTTGGAATTTGACGAAGAAAGAGGGATACGATTTGACGGTTGGAGATTTCTTGTTCACTCCTGCAGGTGATGTGCATCGAGTTAAGTACTATGAAGACACTGAGTTCTTCATCAAGTGGGATGGTCATTGGGACATGTTCTTTGATGAAGATCTTGAAACTGCTAAAGAGGCAATTGATAAGGAGTTAGGCTTAGCCAAGTGAATGTCAAAATTAATAGATCGTTGCCTTCACTTCTGAGTTCTGATCATATCACTTGTTCTGTGTTGTATATTTTGTATTTGTTAATAAGCTCCTACTTGTGTGGGTTTTTGTGTTGCATTTGATCTTATCTGTGTTGTGTGTTGTAATTATAAACTTGTTTATGGGTTGAATTGAATGTGGCATGCCTTATCCTTAAAGCAATACAATAGCAACTCACTCAAAAAAATACCTGATGTGTGCTTCCATTAATCACTTCCTTTTTTAGCATTCATAAAGAGTAGTTGAAATTTTCGGCTGCTTCATAATCAAAACACAGGTAATCATACATAAAATTAACCATTTCATGTATTTATTCAATCAAACTTTTTTAAATAACTTTTTTTCATTATATAAATAAAATTTTTAAAGCACAATAGTAAATTTTAATTAAATATTATATACTAATTATATTAGTTGTTATAATTTTTAATAAAAATTCGTTGAAAAATATTTATATAAATAGCATTGAATATAAAAAACGATAACAAATTTGCTGAAGCCCAGATGTTTACGTTGGTCTCGTAAATCAAGTTTGCTTTTCCCTGTTGAAAAGGAAGCCCAATATGATAGCTTTGGGCCCGCGTGTTGATTGTTCATATGCGTGAACACGGGTTTGCATTTCTTAGTCTTGTTTCTCCAATTTGACAAACTAGGCTTCAGAGTAATTATGCTAAGCACAAATTTTATAACATAAGTAATTAACAAAAAAAATGATAAAAATTTTATGGAACAGAAAAAAAAAAAAACAGTTAAATGTTAAGGGATCCAAGTAAACGAATTGCTTACATGCTTAAAAACAAATAAACGAATATATCAAAGTAAAATAAGCAAAAATAAAATTAATTACTCAAAGTATTTATTAATTTAACATCAATGGACTTTAACTAACAAATTAAGACTATATTTACATAATTTTAAAAAATTAAACTTAAATATAAAACAATACTTAACTTTTAAAATATATTAATTGAAATATGCATTAATAAATAAACCAAAATTATTCTTTTACAGCCTCAAATTAATAAACCCAAATCAAAGCGAAACTGCCTAGATTCTTGTCCAGGTCATGTTAGGTCTCTAATTATTGTTTAATTAAAATTTATTTAACGTACGTTAAACACAACATTGTTTAACATAACATCATATCAATTAAATTATCGTCATTTTATTTCCTTAAATCTCACATTCTCTTTTTGTTTCCATCATCAACAGCCGTCTTTCCCTCCCTCTTTGCTTTCCCTTTTATAACTATAACTATTTGTTATCCTTTTCATATGAAAAATAAAATAGGATTTAATAAGTATAACAATTAGAAATTTGGACACCTACAGTAATTAGTAAAAATTAATGTGTTGCCAACTATTGCCAGAGCTAAACGAAGAGTTTTAATTTTTTTAAAATTCAGGTTGAGATGAACTATGTTGTCAAATAGACGATTTACACTATCTATTTAGCGTACTTAATTATGTGGGTGGTCAATGAGTGATTAAGGAGACTTAGTTTAACACAAGTCGTTAATCTTCATTTTACTCTTAACTAATGAGTTACAAAACTATTAATTAAAAACTATAATCAAGTAATTATCCATAATAATCTTAGTTAACGAGTTGTCATTGTTCTATCTATGCTAACGAGGGTTAATTACCTCACTTGATCAACCTTATGCTCTTGTAAAGTTAGGTTGGGTTCTAGAACAACCCACTGATAGCTAAACGATCCTGCTATAAATTCCCACTAAGATTGATGGTCTTGGTTAACTTTAGATGAGGGCAAGCTTTTCCCTGATATAAACTTCTTTTACGAAAAAGGTTTCTCTCTTTGTATGTCTGAGAATGTGTAAATTAATCAACACAACACATTCTATGAATCTAAGAGAGTGTCCATCCATTACTCCAACAAATAATTTTTTTATACGAATCTTAGTATATATCATATGTAATATTATAGAGATTAAATAATAATAATAATAAAACTTACAGAAAGTAGCGCACTGAGAGTATATGCTAATCAAATCAGAGCCTCCCCACGAACAAAATACAGCTTTGGCTTGGCTGCTCCATCCTTTCTAGAAGAAACAATGGATGCAATGATGTATGGCTTTCCATTAACGCCATATATCCATTTACAGCGTTTAGTTTTTGACCATACCATCAGCGCTGCCCTTTACTTTAGAAGCTTTCAATATTAGAAACTAACAAATTGATTCTCAGAAGAATTGTTCAATGACAAGTAGGAATTACACATCTTGTTTGACAAACTAAAGTTCCTTTTAGTGTTTATTTATTTTGGTGGAGTCATATCTCTTTTATACATACATACACACACACACACACACACACATATATATATATATATATATATAAAAGAAAACAAATGTTAAGGATTAGGAGACTTTCAACATTTAAAGCCCTTATCACTATTCTCAGTACCTGAAGCCATTATTTTATGCATTTGATATATATTATAAATAAAAGAAAAAACAATGGAAGTTGTAATTCATTACAGTGTTTATTGCTTCGCGATATAACCTCGTATTTATTATTCATTTTCGTAGATGTAAGAATTGTATGTTGAACAATTGCAAGTAAATTATATCGTTTCTTAGTCAAAAGTCTGTATATATCTTTCCATTATATTTTTACGTAGATGATCTTTCTCTTCGTCTTTCCTACATTTCGAATCAGCAGTGTTTTTGAAGAATAATTCCATCACCTATTTGAACAATAAAATAGCCATTGTTGGTATACAGTATAGAACTCCTCATTGTTAATATTTAGAAACAAAAGAAAATTTAAAGGACTTGTAAGAAATTAACTAGTGTGTTTTTCAGAGTTATATATTATATAATATAATTACTTTTTATATGGTTTCATTATTTCAATCATTTTATTTCATGATTGTTTTCTTCTTTCAATCTCTATCTTTATCACAGAAAAAGGTTATATGAATGAGCAGTATAAATATTATTTTGAGAGATTGGGGGAAATGATCTATTGAGGGGAACTTTCTTGGCAGCCATGATAGTATAGTGATTAAAGAGGGTATTTGCGTTGAATACAGAAAGGGGGGTAGTTTTTAACGTGGAATGAAGGCACTAGGTGAAAAAGACATCCAAGAGTGGGGGAAAAAACTTCGATCCTTATCTATAGCCAAATAATGATCATTAAAAAGGTAGCCACTAGCTCAACCCAAAACTTTTTGACAAAAATTCATGAGACGTGATACGTATTGGGTGTTCCACAATCTTAATCACCGAAAAAATGTTCCCAAAATATTAAAGCCAAGATTAGCTGGTTGAGCTCTACTTCCCTTTCGCTGTCGCCAGCACTAGTTATGGGACCCTTAATGGAATTCTCAATTTGGCACAGTTAAGAATAAACCAAACAGGGAAAAGCCTCTGCTTTTGGACTCCACAAAACTATACGTACAAAGTACGTACCCACATACACACCATGGGAAGAAGCAGACATCGTTTTAAATGCATGCAGCATGCCTTATTCATTTTGTGACTGTGAACGAGATGATGCAAGTGCTCCATAATCTTTTCTATAAACATGCATGTGCCATGATGATTCTAATATAATATATGATCTTTTAGGCCATCTTTTGGTGTGGGACTTGTAAAGCACGTATATTGCTTACACTTTCCGCATGTAGTTAATTTAGCTTCCATAAGCTTTTTTCTCTTTAACTTTATTCGATATTGGATGTTGCAGATCCATTTGCTCGAATTCCTTCAACTCTTTGCTTGAATCGTGAGAGTTAAAATATATATATGATACCAAAATTTGAAGCTAAAAACCCCAAATGATGGCCTTTGGGGACTGATAATAATAATAATAATATGCAAATCCCAGTAAGAATCTTAAGGTATACATGTGGAATATTTAAAGATTAAGATAAACATTAATCTAATTACGTATCAACCATCATTAAGAGCATTAATAATAAGCTGAGAAATAAGTTGCACCTAATTAATTTATATATATTGATATATCTTCACCTACTAATAACGCACATACACCTGTCATTGTTTACTGCATGTTATGGTATTTTTGCTTTGAGACCAAACTAACTAAACGTACACTGTTCAGAGAAGACGCTTAGTTACGAGGCTTAGACCTTTTTTTATTTTTTATTTTTAAAAATTATATTTTAAGACATGATTTTTAGAAAGAAAATGAAAATAAATTTTGTTTCTTAGTTTAATTTCTAAAACTGCTTTTAAGACGAGAAAGTAAATAAATCAAAATACTGTAATTTTTTTATTTTTAAGTTTTAATAATTGAAAATAAAAAAAATATTTTTAAACATAATTTTTAAAAATTTACTCTACCAAACGATTTTTTATTTTAACTTTTAAAGAGAGAAAACATTTTTAAAAAATAAAAAATAAACAAGCCTTTTATATTTTGTGGTATATTGTAAGTCCTTCTAAAAATTTATATTTTGAATCAGTGATTATTTTCTCTATTGATGTGATGTTAAAATTGATGACTCAATTTGAAAGTTAAATATAAATTATATTAATAAAAAAATAATACAAAAAATATGACAATTTTTTCCGTAGAAAAATTTTAAGTAATTTATATTGTTTTTTATAAATCAATAAGATATTATGTACTATCTAACGTAAAATAATTATTATGATTAATTTTATATTAATAGATAATAAAAAGATAATTTTTTTTAAATATTAAAATTATTAATTTAGAAATAACATACAACGTCTTTCAAGTCTACAAGTGCATTAAGAATCAAAATTTTAAGAGATAAAATTTACACGTTGAAAAAAGTTTAAAAAAACTAATTTATGTTTGGTAAATTTTTTTCCATGAAATTAGAAAATAATCATTTTTAATTTTGTTCTTTGAAAAATACTGATAGTTTTAAAAAATAAACAACACAAAATATGCACTTACTTTTAACTGTTGTTATGTATTTATTATAAATTAAAATGATTGTTGTTGTTGGATTCTTGATTAGTTGTTTAATTATTGACAGAACAGATGTGGAGAAAGTTGTGATGAACAGGTGCATACGATCCCACTTATGTGTGTGCATGTGCTGTAGCTGGCAATCAATGCACCCTAACCTCCAAACACCACACATGCCCATTTCACATTTTCAGATAACTCCTACAAATATAGAGCCATTCTCTTACACTCACTCATAAAAAAAAAAAAAGGGGTACATTTTTAAGGGTTGTTCGTGTTTGATTTGCCATAATACTTTGGTTGGTGTTGTTTTTAATTGTTAGTGTTTGATTTCTTTTCTTAATAGGTAGCTACTACAGTACTTTTAAACTTGAAAGGATATTAAATACTTTCTTTAAATTATATTAATATATTTATATTTTTTTTAAATATATTATTAACTCTATTATTAAAATCAATAATTACTATAATTGTTTCATATATACAAAAAAAATTATAGAATACTCTGTCATTTGTTAGAACACAGTAAATCTTTTACTTTATCATCAACTACCTTCAAGCCATATTTTGTATTAATCATGATTCCACTAGTTTTGTAAATAAAGTTAAATTGAATTATGAACATAGAAGAAGAATGACAGAAAGATAATGGTGATGACATAATTGATTTTCCAGATGAACACAAGAAAAATAAGAGTCCAATAAAGAAGGTTTGTGGTTGCCAATTGGCACACGCACAGCATAATCTTCGATTGTGAAGTGAAAAAAAAAGAAGCCCCTTTATCTTTTTTTTTCCTATTAATAACTCCGTTTGTTTTATTCTCTTTTGGCTTTTCGCTTTAACTTAGGGTCACGCCTTCTGTTTTCATTTTTTAGTCTAAAATGTACGGAACTTACGGAATCCACGACTAAGTCAATTTATGGTTGCGGCGATTTTAATTACAGTTAAAATTGATATATATTCATTTTTAATATTGATGTTCTAATTTTTAACTGAAGAATAAGCTCAATAGTATTTATGATATTATAACTTTATCTTATATTAATTTTTTAAATAATATTCTTAAAAGTATACTCATTTTTAATTAATTGTGTATATTTTATTGTTTAAATTTTTATATTTATATATTTTACTTTAACTTATTTTTATACAATACTTTAAATTTTATTCTTTCAAAATTTAACTAAATTATACTATCCAAATGATAAACACAAATTCTATTTATTCATCATTATTTTTAACATATTTATCTTCAATTTTTTTTCCTTGTACTATTATTTGACTTCATTCCAAAAATAAATAAATAATCAGACCTGTTTATAATTTTTTTTAAAAAAAAATTGTGGTTCATAAATATAAAGGGTTTTACAGAGTTTTTTTATTGTTTCTTTTTCATATTTTTCCTTTAGCTGAATTTTAACTTTAAATATAAATTTAAACAAATTTAAACTTTAAATAAAGATAAATTTAAAATATTGTAAATAAAATTTCAAAACTAATATAATAATCATTTTAAATATTTTTAATTAATTTATATAATTTAATAGAGAATGCCTTATATAATTTAATATAACTATAAATAAACATGTGCAATATTAGCATGCACGTATTCACACGTGCACTTAACTTACTAGAAGTATCTCAATTACTTACCAAATCATGCCTGTACAAGTTACTCGGGAAGTTAACTTGGACATAATTAGTTTTTTTTTTAATGTGTTTAAAGGTGTGTAATAAATAAATAAATAAACTGTAATTAAAGATATAGTATTTGATTTTTTTAAAATATAGTATTTAATATTAGTAATATATAAAATTTATTATATATTTTTATACATATAATTAAAAAAATATTGTTAACTAGTGTTTTAAGAGAGTAATTAAAAATTTAAAAAATATTTTTTAAGAAAAACAACTTTTAACTCTTCAACTTGAACTATAATTTTTATAAAAAAATACGTTAAGAAAATATTAATTTTAAACTTAAATAAATAATAATAATAAAATTTATTAAAAATATTTATTAGTTTTTATATTTTTAATATAATAAATATATATTTTTAAATAATTTTGTTTACGTTACGAATAAGGCTAAATAAACTGATAAGTAAACGATCTAAACAGGAATCAAATGGCAAATAAAAGTAAGTGTATAATGACACCTAAATTAATGCCAAGAAGTTAGGCGACGATTCAAAGTTGATTTTTAGACTATTTATTTATTTTAGATATTAGCATCGATTAAAGAATTAAAAATCCTTTTTATTAAAAAAATTATTTTTTTAATCAATGTCATTAAAATAATGTTGATAAAGACTGTGTCGATTTTGAGTGAATAATTATTATTTATTTGTGAGTTTGAATACCTTGTAAAGAAATGTCCCCATGTCACGTACATTGTTCTTTTGGGTGGTCGATTAGGTCAAAACTCCTTTTGACTTTTGCATGCAAAAACAAAAAAGGTGTATTCGATCGAGAAGACTATCTTGTGAATTTGTGGTTTATGTAACTAAGATGTGGTAAAATTGCAGTAATCATTTCATTTATATAACTAATGTTATGTTTTTCCATGCTATCTCTCGCGTTTATAGACACATTTATCAGCAATAATTTTGGAAGCATATTAAAGGTTTTCATTTTTCTTTTTAACAAAATTAATTGTCACTTTTTATTTATAGACATATCAAATTTCATTAACTTGGCATTTGTTTAAATAAGATTTTATCCTTATAAAAATTATTACATCTGGATTTGATCCATAAAAAAAGTTGTTGACATTTAACTCTTACACCTAAACTCACCAAAGTTAATAGTGAAAATCTTACTTAAATTATTAAAAATTACATGTTTTTAAAATTTAAGAATTAATTTTAAATACAATTTTTTTTCATAAGAGCTATAAATTTATTTAAGGACACATGACAACGTTGAATTAAAATTTCATTCACCAACTTAATACTAATTGACGAAATTTAACACTGTAAAGTATTTTTTTACTCGTTTAATTTATTATAAACTTGATTTTGTTTTATTTTTTAAGGATTAATTTAAAAAGTTTTTTTTTATAGAAAAACCTTGTTTGAATAATTTAAAATTAAATACAATTGGCCCATAACCTTTTATCATTTAAAAACAAATATCTAAAAACAAAAAGTATGTTGAGATATTTTATGTTTTTTTTTTCTGTTAACATAGTTTTTGACTAATGAAACTAAAATATTGAATATAAGCATGTTTATATTAATAAAATTATTTATTAATACAATTTATTAAATTAAAAATATTTTTTTGGTAAAGATATTATGTTATTAATATATATTTATAATATTTATTCTAACAATTTAATTTTTACTTAAAAAAGTTACACGGATAAAGATTAATGCAACGTTAAACCCTTAAGTACAATCCTTTCTTTTGTAGGTATCAATTGGT
Organism: Abrus precatorius; assembly: GCF_003935025.1. NCBI lineage: Eukaryota > Viridiplantae > Streptophyta > Magnoliopsida > Fabales > Fabaceae > Abrus > Abrus precatorius. Next base: position 6,488,486 of record NW_020874373.1, on the reverse strand, counting down.
TTAGTAAATAAATTAATTTTAACTTATAAGATAATTTTTAAAAATATAAAATTTTATTTTTAATTAGAATTTTGTTAATATTTATTTTTTAATTATTTTTACTAAATATTTGATACTTTGGTGCTTGAATTGTAAGCAAACTAATATTTTATTTAAGAACAGGAAAACTGGAAAGTAAAATTTGTAAAAAAGAGTACTATTTATTTACTAAAAAGTATTGGATTAAGATGTCACGTGTCTTGAAATAAATAAATAAAACTTTATTTAAAAGAAAAGAAAAATCTATCAAGTAATACGAATCAATTCATTGTTACGTATAATCTTAAAAATAATAATATTTTTGTATTTTTCTTTTGTTAATCGATAATTAAATTGTTCCTAGGGAATAATTACTTATCTTCTCATCTCTTTTAGATTGAGATGACGTATTTCTTGACACTACTTATATGATTTGACGTGAAGAGATATACCTGCAAAAGACATTCTGATGAAGTTATCAGTTTAAGCAATAAATACTATTTTATAATCAAAAGTCAACCATTTACTTCATACTTTCTTTTTACACACATTATTATGGGCTAATAAAATTTATGAGTTAACTCTAATTTTAGCCTTTTAATTACAGCAAATAATAATTTAATTATCACTATTTATTTAGATTAATTATCTTTTAACTTGACTGATAAGGTCCTTGACTATTTAAACTGAAGAAGTACTCGATTTTCTTTTTTTATAAATAGGACCAAGTTGGTGTTTATACAATACATAAATATTAATCTAAATTTTACACTATCAATACATACATACATTTTAATTATATTTGTTATTTTTATTAGATCATTTATCATAAATTTTTTATTTACATCGAAATAATACCCTATAAAAAGAATATCACTCCTTAATCTTAATTTGTGTATTTTCTTTTTGTACTTTATTTGTTATTTATACTTTATAACGTGTCGTCGTGGTCGGTGGCTCCGGTACTGTAAAATTGCTCCTCTGCTTTGTTTTTCTCTATCGCCAATTTTCAATTATTATTTCATAAAAATAAATTTCATTATTATATTTTAAATCTCTGTTAATAGGTTACAGATATTTATATAAATAAGTATTACACATATATAGAGAGAGAGAACAGAGAGAGACAGAGAGACAGAGAGAGAGAGATTGCAGTAAAATTTGGTTTGGCTCTCTCTGGGTGTGTATTTGTAGAGGGATTGAGGAAGAACAAAAGGAGAAATCTAATCGCAAGAGAGAGAGAGAGGATGAATGGTGTGAAAGAGTTTGAAACGGATTGCTCTGAGTTTGTTGAGGTTGATCCAACTGGCAGATATGGCAGAGTAAGTAGCTATGCCTCTTTCTTCTCTTCTTATCCATTTCCTTCGTCACTTTCATCAATCATCATCTTCTTCTTTGTTGCAGTACGATGAAATCCTCGGCAAAGGAGCTTCCAAGACAGTGTATGAACATTGTTTTTTTCCTTTTGTTTCTGTCTCACCCCTTCCTTCTTTTTCTCAAATTTCCGGTTTTTTTTTCCTTCCTGGGGATTACCTCTACTGATTACATCAGAGCTGAGGCCCCTCTTTGTTTTTTTCTTAGTTTGTTGAAATGGGCATTTGATTTTTATTTTTTATAATTTTCAATTGATGCAGATATAGAGCATTTGATGAGTTTCAAGGGATTGAAGTTGCTTGGAACCAGGTCAAATTGTATGATTTTCTGCAAAGCCCTGAAGATCTTGAGAGGCTTTACTGTGAAATTCATCTCTTGAAGACGTTGAAGCACAGAAACATAATGAAATTTTACACATCTTGGGTAGATACTGCAAATAGGAATATCAACTTCGTCACTGAGATGTTCACTTCTGGGACTCTTAGACAGTGAGTCATCTCGATTTTTTAATTATTCTTTCTCCCCCTTCTGCATTGTTAGTATATATACCATATGGTCATGGCCATTAGTTATCCTTTTTTGTGGTTTTGAGGTCTAGTATTATTATTATTGTTGTTATTCTTTCACTTATTTTAATTATCAAAATAGGTATAGGCTAAAGCATAAGAGAGTTAATATCAGAGCGGTGAAGCATTGGTGTAGACAGATCCTTAGAGGACTTCTCTATCTTCATAGCCATGACCCACCTGTGATCCATAGAGATCTCAAATGTGATAATATTTTTGTCAATGGAAACCAAGGGGAAGTGAAGATTGGAGATCTTGGCTTGGCTGCAATTCTACGGAAGTCTCATGCTGCTCATTGCGTAGGTATGTTTATTGTCTATTTCATGTCAGCATATATATCGTATAAGAAGGTATCAAGAAAAAACCCGGCCAACTCAACACCAATTGCTATTTGTTCACTCACTTAGTTGATGCAGCCTTTTGAAAATGACTCGATAGCAACATATGAAACTACATGATATACAATGCTAAGGGGGTGTTGTTAGATAATTAGAGGATTGATTTGAACAAGGATCAGTAATTCTAGTTAGATTTTTATCTGATAAATTTATAATTCTACAGGAACGCCCGAGTTCATGGCACCAGAAGTATATGAAGAGGCATATAACGAATTAGTTGATATATATTCCTTTGGTATGTGCATATTAGAAATGGTCACATTTGAATATCCTTATAGCGAATGCAGCCATCCGGCTCAAATCTACAAAAAAGTTATTTCTGTAAGATTGCTTTCTTTATCTTTTCCATCGTTCAAGTGTTTTCTTTTTTCTGTATCAGCAAGATATAGTTGACATTTTACACCTCCAGGGTAAGAAACCAGACGCTTTGTATAAGGTGAAGGATCCAGAAGTGCGTCAATTTGTTGAGAAATGCCTGGCGACAGTGTCCTTAAGACTCTCTGCAAGGGAGCTTCTAGATGATCCTTTTCTCCAAATCGATGATTATGAGTATGATTTGGGTCCGACAGACAGTGGATCATTTGATGACTTGGGTCCTCTTATCCATCAGCCATTCTTTGATCTCCGCCAGAGCTATAGTAATTTAAGTTCTGAATATTCAAATGGTTTTGGGTATGAAGGAGACTGGTATTCTCAACCAGCTGAGATTGAACCAAGTGGAATCGAACTTTTTGAGTGCCATGATGATGAATCCGAAGACGTTGACATAAGCATCAAAGGCAAGAGGAAAGATGATGGCAGCATCTTTTTGAGACTCAGAATTGCAGACAAAGAAGGTTGGAATGTCACTGCTGTTGTGTTGATACTTTATCCCAATGTATATTTCAGGGTGCAATTTAAGATTGACAATCTGATTTATTTATGTGACAGGCCGTATTCGAAATATTTATTTCCCATTTGACATAGAGATCGACACAGCACTAAGCGTAGCAGCTGAAATGGTTGCAGAGCTCGACATTACTGACCAAGATGTTAACAGAATAGCAGATATGATAGACGGGGAAATAGCTTCCTTGGTACCTGAATGGAAGCCAGGACCAGGATTTGAGGAAACTAACCATTTTGTAGATAAAAATTGTTGTCACTATTGTGTGTCTAATAATACTTCTGGTGACAATGTTATGAATTTTCTTACACATAATCAAGGTGGAAAGAACTCGCAGCTTCCTCAATGCTGTCGGCATGGATGTACTTCAATGCATGGGCGATTTGAGGAGATTACCTTTCAATCTGAGGAGTATGACAATCATGTTGGAGGGGATGCACCGACCAAATCAAGCCAATCAGACTGCTTGCAGTATGAGGAACTATGGAATCATCATGAAAGTTGTGAACTGAGTCCAGTAGAGTCTGATCAGAGCCACTCTGATGAACAATGTGAGCAGTTAGATAAATCAGTTTTAGCAGAAGATAAAGGAAAGGGTGGTTGGGAAAACAAGTTTGCACCAGATGCAGGAAACTCCTTACGAAGTTTATCAGGAAATTATTTCTCTACTATGTGTTCATTATATTCTGGCCTTGAGAATGAATATGAGAAAGAGGTTCAACAAGAATTAAGATGGATCAAAGCAAAATACCAAATGAAGTTAAGGGAACTTGGGGATAAACCGTTCAGTATAGCAGCTAAATCTTCACATACTAGTGATAAAAAGCACAAAACAGAACAAGCCATTATGCTACCTTCCCTTACACAAACAGTAAACGAAATTGACCATGGGATTCGCTTAAAACCATTAGGTAATTACTGGAATGGTGATTCCAATTGCCATTCTCAAGTCCAAAAGCGGCACCCCAATTTGGACACCCAAAGGGCCCAAAATTGTGAGGTGATGTGTTCCCATGAAGAAGGTATGGTTATAACTAAGAGTTTATTCACAGGGTCGTTGCTTCCAGACACACTACACAGAACAGTCTCCCTTCCAGTTGATGCTGTGGATTTATAATATTATGATGCAGTCGTTGAATTCTTTTGTATATTACATGTATATGCAGTCATAGAGGCTATCTGATTTCAAGATCCCCCCCCCCCCCCCCTTCTTTTATTTTCTTGGAATTTAAAGTTCCTCACACAATGATACCAAATCCTTGTCCTACAAAAGTATCAATATACTGAACAGTGTCATATATTTAGAAAAATCAGATTTTTTTTTGTGAGGATGGTGGAGATCTTATACATGGCTTGTATAACATTGAGAATAATACGGGGTCAAAGTCTACGTATTATTTTGGCGTAGTCTTTTTCTGGAAACAAATATTGGAATAAGTAGGAATCAGAAAACAAACGTGTTGAATTGCATGTGTGTTTTTTTCGAAATAGAACTGCAATAATTGAGTGTGGCAACTGGGTCAAATTCACCTTTCAACTAATGCGCGTGGAGATTCAACCCAACATTGGTGTCTGCCCAATTATGTTAGTCAATTACCCAACACGATTCTTCCAAAACAACGAGCATATTCTAGTGCTTTGGTGCAACACCCCGTTTGGTTATTTCTAAATTCCGAGCAAATCAACTAAGTGTGAAATTAAAAACAAAAATATAAAAAATTAGTATAGAACATAATTACTTAAACATGAATCTAAATACGCTCTAAATAAGTTGTTGGGCTAATGTACTAGTTGCTGCATTGAAAATTCTCCCACTTCGCTGCATTATTATATTGTTAAAATTAGTACTCACAGGAAGAAAATTCGTTTATTTTATAATGCGCACGAGAAGGAAGGGGACTGAAGGTACACTGACAAATGACAATGCAATCAATTATTTCTTACTTTTCTTTTAGAGTTTGGTTCACATATATTATTTGGTGTGTCAGTTCTGACTGGGCGTTGCCCAATGAGATGATTTCTGAGCTTTTTGCTTTGCTCATTGCCCTCTGCTTTATTTCTTCTCAATCATGAATGATGTGGTTGTTTTCAAAGGTAATCAATTAATATGATTGGATCTAAAAATAAAAAATATGAAAAAACTTAGACCTAAGTTACTCTTAAAAACTAACTCTTAAGAGCAGAACTAATCACATCCTTATAAAATTTTTTTTAGCTCTATTCTTAATTAATTAACCTGAGATATCTTAATAAAACATTATAAAGTATTATACTTTACGTTTGGATGTACGATTCAGCTTACAGAATTGAATGAATTGCTTAATTTTGATAATTTTTTTACATTATTATTTTTGTTGTTGCATATTTTAGGTTTTATTTTGAAAATTTAATTTAAGAGTTTAATACATTGTAGACTTTAATTTTTAGAAGAATATTTTGAAATTTACTTTCAAGATGAAAAAGGGTGCAAAAAGGATATTTTGTTATACTTGGCAACCTTGTTCATGCTTATTTTCGAATTTCAGTTCTATTTTATTTTTATTTTGGAGCATCCTCTCCTCTCTTAAAGTCATATAAGTTCTAATTAAATAAACCTTTAGAGATAGAATAAAAAAATTAGTATAAAAAAGAAATAAATTTTCTCTCATAAGTTAGAAACAATTTATCTCTTTAAATTTTAAAGAAGTTAAATGAGAGAACTTTTTAAAACTTTTAAAAAATAAAAAAATATAAATTGTTTTTAACTTATGAAATTTTTTTAATTCATTTTTATATTATTTTTTTTATAAAAAATTCTGTAATAGTTTACCCAAACATGATAATAATGAGTTGAATAATCAGTTTTGGAAGAACCAGATTGTGGCAAAGTCATAAAATTGCCTATTATCTGTATATCGCTATTGTCGTGACATGTTAGTATTAGAAAAAATATATAAATAAAATAGTCAGTATTTAGATTTATTAGATGTCAATTCATGCACAGAAAAGGTTTACTATGATATAGTATGTATTCATAAAAAAAATTGCCGCAGAAACGATAACACTTAAATTTCACCCTATTAAATGAGGTTGATCACGTGGTACCTATTGACTTCTATCAAAAGTCAAAATCTTAACCTTACTATTATAAAGAGATTTCCCATTTGATATCTAATTTTTACTTTATAAATTGTTGATATTAATTATTTGTTTAATGTTTTGAATATGATAAATTTGGAAATATACGATTATTCATTCAAATATTCAGAGATAAATAAAGAAGAATAACAGCGTTGATGTTGCAAATATCATAAGCTTTGCTGAGAAATCAGCACAGTAGTTTGTCTCTCTAAAAGAGTGAAGAATAGAAATGTTACAATCTCTTTGCCCGGCCCTGTGAATGTAGCTGGTGATTGGTCCATATTTATGAAACAAAACAAAGTTATTGGTAACCATTCTAAGTGCCTTCATGGAATCCGAGTAGTAGATAACCTTCCTTTAACCCTTCATTCCAAGCCAAGGTTAGGCCATGAGGGATAATTATTATTATTATTATTATTATTATTATAGCAGCAAGTTTAAAAAATAATTAAGATTTTAAAAGTTTATAGTATTAATTTGTAGAGCAGTCAAAGTTATGGGAAAAAGAATAAAGGAATAATATCATTTACAAAATCATCAATGATCTAGCGAAATCTAAATATAAGGGTTCATTTAATATACAATTGTACGATGTAATTTATAAGTTTGAATGTTTTAACCAGGCTTAAATATGTTTTTCAATTTCTATATTTTGGTGATGTTAGTTTTAATTTCTCTATTTTTTTAATTTTAGCCTCTGAATTTAATAATAATAATAATAATCTAGACAAAAAGAAAATCTTAATTCTTTGGAACCAAACCAAAACTCAAGTGAGTTGTTATTCACATTAGACTTCATCTTTAAGAGATGGTGCTGACCTTTTTTATGTTGTCATGGAGTCAATAAATGTCTCCACATTCATGATTGAGCGCTTCTGTAGGCTGTGACTGAAATAGATTTTAAAATTGAGGCTACTTGTATAGCTAGCAAATGCCAAACGGAGCTTAAGTCAGCAAATGCGATCAAAATTCAAAAGTAATAATTCCTCCGACTAGATATTTGGCTTCCGTTAAGACAAATAACAAAATAATAATAAGAATAATAAAATATTGAACATTGAAGTTCTATTTTATTTTATGATCACAACTTGCCAAACTTCAAAATTTTTAAAAATGTATTCCAGTAGCATGCAGTCATGCACGAATAAATTCTGAAAAGTTCACCGAATTTAACAGCAGGGAAAATTTCTAAACAGAGAAGACATCTATTTCAAATTAAAATGATGCAATGACTGTGGGTAAAATTGTACATATTTTTTAGAGTTGATCCTACTGGTAATTTTTACAACTTACACCATCAATATTTAAGCTTGAACCTTCAAAAGTGACAGCTGAAAATAGCCTTGCAGATTGAGTAGCAGGACAATCTCAATAGTTTTAACGTTATTATTTCGGTATAATTGGAGATGATCCTCAACTATGCAATCACGACCCAATTTCAGCTCGTAGTTCTGGAAGGCTAGGGGCAGCATGCAAGCATACCATCACAGTTTACAAAGGCCGTAAAAGTGGGTAATCTTCAAGTAACTCCCGTTCTGATAGAGTATCATTCTCATTCTGTGGGGTCCATAACACCTCAACCGCCTGCAAGTAATTCAAGCACATAGTGATATCATTTCAAGGAAATGAACTTGGAACATTTGCAAAAGGACTAACAACGTATCATTGATTTACCAATAATTTGCTCGAAGGAATGGATCCAAGTTTCTGTAAAGCTTCCTTCAAGTCTCTACTTCCATTGATGCTAGGAAGTTTATGTTCTCCTTCAGCAGCTGCTAAGATTGTTATCTGATATATAAGAGCATGAATTAGAAGAAAATTAAGAACTGTCCCCATGGAACTTCAGTCTTCTCCCTTCTGAGAAGAAGTTGGAAATAAAGAAAAGTATGACCAACGTAAAAAAGTTAAAAAATCTACATCATGAAAGAAATTGTTTATCCCTTCTATGTACTATTTCTGTTCCCACTGGACAGATTCACAGGGCTTAAATTCAAAATTTTTGAACCCAAAAAAAAATAAGAACAGGTTTATACAGTTTACTCTAGTTACATGCCTATTGAATTTAGGAGATTGATGATTGCCTGCTTAGACATGGATGTAGGTTAACGGATGTACCTATGTAATTTGGAAAGAAGAAGATGCATTAGAGTTATAGAGCAAGCAAATCATTACAATCTGACAACATCAAGAGAGAGAAAGAAAGCATCAAAAAGAAGTTTCAGTCCAAATTCATTCAGTGTACGTCATTACCATGAGACCCATTTAAAACAACTTATTTCTTCAACAAGAAAAAGGCAATCAGACTCAACTGTGCTGATGTCCAACAAACATAACAAGAGAACTGTAGGTTTCTGAAGAGTAAAACAGGAGAGAGATGTTCTCAATTGGTTTATTGATTTTCATCTGTTCATTCCCTTTTCTTCATTGGTCTTGTTGTCTTCCTCATAGAAGGAATGACTGTTGACCTATACTAGGCACGTGAACAAGGTTCATCTTTGAAATATTCACAAGAACTATCCCCAATGGTATGCAAAAATGTTCCTATTAGGAAGGTCAAATCTACAAACAGTTAACTAAGTGTCTCATTCTCAGCGATATGCTTTTAAGCTGGAAGTGTAATACTTGCGTCAGGACCTCATAGACCAAAGTTTTTCCACATCTTTTCTATTTTATTTTTCTGATAGAAAAATATCTTTTCTAAATATGGTTGTGAATAGCAATATTAAACCTGGACATTTGAACATGTATGAAGCACATAAAATGTACTAAGTCATAGGTGAAGTCTTTCCAATTTCATACTTAATGCAGGTTAATGTGTAATAATATGATTTCATTATGTTTTTTAAAGTTAATTATAAGTGCATGGTGAAAATATGGACCACTGCAATGCAGGTGGTAATACAACATCTTGAAAACACAAATAAGAAAGTTATTGGAAAAATGAGATGATACCACTATGTATTCATTGCTGAACCCATTTGCTCTCTGGCTTCTTGTGCTTTGCCTTTTTATGTTATTAACATTGACCAAAGTCTCTTCATCAAATTTTCCCCGCTCTTCAATTGAAAGTTGATTAAAACGTTTCTCCCCATCTTCCATACCCCGCTTTATGTCCACCTGCAAAATTATCAGGAAATACAAGCTTTCAACTTTCTTTAAACTCATTTGCAGATGGTTCTACTGCAGCAGATGTTTCAGGTAAGGTCAATATAGAGTATAATTGAAATTATATGTAAGGTTGGAAAGATTTTTCATTGATGGTGAACTCTCCAAAAAGAAAAAAAAAAACAAATAAATAATGTTTTCTAGTAGATATCATATACAATCAACTTGTCCAACAGATTACAGTAAAGTTTAGTACTATTTTTTAGGACGAAAGAATAATACTATTGTTATAACATAAAGCTCATATTTTCTCAAAACCAAAAATGCACAAAGTACTTAATAGCATTGAATTGAAAGCTCTTTAGCCACTTCACCACTTTCTCTTTAAAATTTAAGTGACAATCTAGTATATAAATGACGGATGTAGTATGTTACAAGATTTCATCAGTGACAGCACTTAAATCGATACTGTACTGTGCATTAATATCAAGCCATCAACGGTGAACAAAAAATAACATGACTAACAGCACAAAGCTGTGCTCTATACGGTAATGTCAAGAATTCCATGGAGGTTTAGAGATTAAAGTAACTTACGGATGAATATGCTGAAATGCAGTAATCAGGATGACGGAGCAAAGCTAGTGTTGTCTCTGTTACAAAAAATCAAGTAAAAAAGTAAATTAGAATAAAAAGTAGATCATACAGCCAAGTTGTTCTATGCTATATATCATATAACAATCAATAGGTTTGATAGTTAAAACTGAATATTCCTTTTCAAGAATTTCTATATTTTGGCAATATGTTTGACCCTCATACATCCACACTACGTTGAGAAAAGTGTATATCTTAAATTAAATCTAGAAGATTTATTCCTAACTTTGAATGGAAGTGTACTGTCAACATTACTGCTTACACATTAATACATGCAAATTGCCATTTTGAAACATAAAAGAATTATGTTATGCTATATAAACCTTGAGGCTTAGAACTATCCTCATATGAAGTGAAATTTTGTGATGCATCTAACATTATTCTCCAAGATTTTCTTTTTCTTTTTTATTAAAGAAGATATATTCTTTTGGAGCAATGGATAAAATGTCCCCCCAATAAAATATTTACATTGCGATTAAGCAAAGATCATAATTTAAAGCTCTTAGAACACAAATATTACAGAGCAAGCACTAATTTTTACTTAAATCTGCCATCAATCCGTCATTAATTGTTACACAAAATAGAAAAATAATAAACATGTTCAGTAAACCTTACAAGAAAATCCATATGTGATAACAAACAAATAATCAAGAAGAGAAAAAAAAATTGCATTTTTAGGAGCTTCACCTGTCAATACATAGTTCAGACCTTCTGAAGTTGATGTATCAGCAACTTCCGCAATCCTATTCAGATCCCTTTGAAGTGAGCGACCCATCCCCAACAATCCAACCTAAAAAGCAACACCTCCATTGAAAAACTGATTCTCCAAAGATTTAGGAATCATGAATAAACTGACACAGTTTCTGCTGTACAATGGTTTGTAAATCTAAATGAACATGCATAACTTCAGGTAAGAAACAGTACTGACACAATTTATTGGAAGGACATGAAGCAAAAATGATTTATGCTAATCCCAGCACCCAGGATAGAAACTGTTACTGCAAGTGACAGTGACAAATCTGATCACACTCAAAGCTTGAACACACTGTTTTCCTCAACAGCAGTCAGTACACTATTGCGAGACCCATCCAAAAGAAACCTAGAAACCAAAATAGAAGTGACAAAACCCACTAAAGCAAGAAAGAAACTGGAGCCAGCACCCCCTCTGAACCCTACAGCAGGATCAACATAAACCCAACTACCACCACTGCCAAACCCAAGCAGAGAAGGCAAATATATGGCACCGAGAAAGAGATGCCTTGTGTAGGGCTAGGGGCGAAGGATAACCTGACCACTGAATAAAGATAGCAAACAGAAAGATCTCCCACGCATTCAATATTCAGACACTGTTCATGCAGAGTTGGGGTGGTACACTAATTGCAACCCCACAGCAACGTTGCAGCTATGCTGGTTTCCATAACAGCTTCAGCACTTCTCATACTGCATTGACAAAACCCACAAATGGGGCTTCAAAACTTGGGTTTTCTTATTTCTGATTTCACTTGTACGATAAGAGACATTTGACACTAGATATAGCATAACTTTTTGCATGGAATATAGAAGCAAGTTCATCAGGTTTTATGAAACTGTGATTGCAGTGAGATGTGCAATGTGAAGCAAATTACAAAGAAGTTCTGCTTCCGTCTCAAGTCCAAGGGGTTAGCTCAAGTAACAAAGTTGTGACTTGCAGGCACAGTCACAAATTGAATCAGAGATAATTGGCAAGGACTGAGAGAATTGAGGAAGGCATAAAATCAAAAGAGGAATATTTGGGGAAATGAATGTCAAGGATTTTGAATATCTTACATGAAATCTCTCTCTCTCTCTCTCTCCCCCTCTCCTCATCCAAATAGGAAATAGCAACAGGGGGGACTTGTCTGTGGCCCAGGACAGGTAGGCAACCATGGGCCATGTCTTGTGAATCATCCCATTCCCATCCCCAAAACTCTGTTCTTTTCACTTTAATCAAAACTCTTGTTTCCATTGGCCACACCAAGTGGCTGAATCTGCATAGCATGTGACAGTCTTTCATAATATGTAATCAATAAATAAAAACCAAAGTGAAAGAACACCTAAACCAATTCCCCAAACTAAATAAAATTATCCTGTGTTTTCATTTATTGTGGCTCAATTAAACAAATTCATTCAGCAAAACACGAGAACAAGTATACACAATATACAAGGAGGGGTATGTCAAGGGACGCAGGTCAAGGTTAGACCATCAGCAACAAGAAAATCAATTACCTAATTTATACTTTCTTTGTAGACTGTCCAATTCATGATTTTTTTCCCCTTTGATCATTCTTCAATAGTGCTATTTTTGGACACTTTATTATTCTTCTCAATAAATGAAAGAACACATGTAATAAGCATCTTAAACTTTTGTTTAGTTATTTATCAATTGCAGTCTACAGCCCCTTTTAGGGGCCACAGCTTCTGCTAGAACTGCACAGCTTACTTCAATGCATAAGCAATAGCCTTTACGTACCTCCTTCAGCAACTTGAAGAGTGCAGTGTATTATGAGCAGTTTTCATGGTACAGTTTAGAGGGTCAAGTTGTTCCCCTTACATGTTAGGGACACTGCTTTGTTTCTTTCCTTCTGTATGTGCCATAACGATAAAACAAATGTATTCTATACACTATGACCCATTCAATCCCCTCAGTCTTATTTATACTTGCCATCACCATCTCCAACGATCAAACATGATTATTTTTGCCTTCTAAATAAAACTAATTTTAAAATGCACCCAAGTTTAGGCAATCTCTATTATCCTGAAGTGCATGTTTTCATTTATTAAAGTATCCTCCCATCCAGTACGTGAGAAACTATTAGACTAATCTATTGCAGTGCTGTTAGGCGCCACCAAAGCAGGGACTTCCCGTATTGCTTCCAAATACATTAATCCCATGATTGAACCAAAGACCACATGTTTGAAAGATCCGAGTCCCTTCCACTTAGACCAACACACGTTGGTATATTCTAAAGAACTTAATACAGAAACAAATTATAGATAAAAAAAAGATAATCCCATACTCAGGAGCTTCATCTGTCAATACATAATTCAAACCATCCAAATATGATGCATCTGCTACTCGTACAATCCCTACAACCCACAACAGTCCATTGAAATTCACCAAGGATCTTAGAATAATAAAAAACTGACACCGTGCAATGCTATCGGTAGCTAACAAAACAGTGACAGAGGAACCTTCTAAACCTAATTAAAATAGCAACAAACCTTGGCCACATGCACAACACAAGCACAGTTGCTCAAATTTCAAACGCAATAGCAAAACCATGAAGCATAGCAAAATGGTTGACTTATATGTGAAACAATGAAGAAACAAAGAAGAAAGTTAACCAGACCTGAAGCTTGAGGACGGTGGTTTTGTCGGCAGCAGTGAGCACACTACCCTCAGAGCGATCCGAAAGAAAGCCGGAAACCAAAACAAAAGCGAGGAATCCCACTAAGATGAGAAAGAAACTGGACCCGGCACCAACACCAACCCCAACGGCGGGCCCAACATAAACCCCACCGAACGGAGAAGGCCCATAATACGGAGCCGAATAAGAGAACCCTGGGCTTGGGCCCGATGTCCTCGGCACCGAGTAACTCCTCGATGAAGATGAAGATGAAGAGAAGGACCTTCCTCCCATTCTCCCTCCAGATGCCGCTAACGCAGCGTTTGGATCATACATTAACAAAAGCCCAACCAAGAGCGCAGCTACGGCTGGTTTCTTCAACGCCTTCAGCGCATTCGATACCGTACTCGCCAGAACTTCCCACGTGGATTGGGAATTGGACGAGTTTTGTGGATTCGGAGATGAGAGGCATTTGACTCCGTTATACGCAGCGGGAACTCGCCGTTTTGAGTCGGGTATTGGAATGAATTTATGGGGTTTTGGAAAAGCGTGACTCGGAGGCGGTGGCAATTGGTTCCATTTGAAGTGGGAGGGGTTGGGTTGGAGTAACAGAGTTATGGACATGGTCATGGAGAAACCAATCCAATTTGAATTGGGAGAATAATAATGTGAAGATGGATATGTATGCGTGCGTGTGTGTGTGTGTGTCGTCTTCTTAACAGGAAATAGCGATTTGCGGAAATGGCAGTATTGAGATTAGGGGATTTGTGTGTAGCTTCTGGCCAGGTAGGCACCCCAAATCTCTGTCCTTTTCACTTTCATCGCAACTATTGTTTCCACATACCATGCCACGTCGCTCTATCCACACTGCATATCAGTGTATTTTTATAATAGGTTAATATAAATTTGCAATACCAGTCAAAGATTAAGCAAATATTAATTATAACAAATTCGAATCCAAAAATCTATATTTTGCTTTACGTAACTTATTTGTAATTTCCTTCATGGTTTTTTTTTTCTTCTTCTTCATAACTGACCAATTAGAATTAACGTTACCTTTTCAATGCAACACATTCGACATTCGTTACTTACGATAATCTGAGCATATGATTGATCCCTGCTTAATCTACCATTGGTGTCCATAAGAACGAACCCATCCTGTTCATATTTGTCTTGCTTTACTTCTCTTCTTCTTAAACACACCCCGTCAATTACATCTGAACAAAACAATGGGTTTAAACGCCAACAGATCCATTTACCATACTCCTTTGTCTTTTAACCAAACCTTTGATATTTTGTGATTTCAATTATTTTATCTAAAACACATGTATTATGCTTACGAAATAATATTTCATTGTTACTTATCAGCGAAGACATTATTTACACGCTCACTTATTCAAACCCCGCTTTTTATTTTGGACTTCTGATTAATTAAACCACGAATTTTATATTGCACCAACTCTACACAAAATATAATTTCTGTTGATACAATAATTAAATTTTAATGATATATTATCTTGATTATTTGTATTGAAAATTGTTAAATTTAAATAGTTATAAAATATGATAAATTTTTTATATATCTTTAAAAATACATATTATATTGATTTTGATGTACATAAATAAAATATAAAATGATATTGAATTAATATAAAAACTTATACACGTCATCTATAAGGTAAGTTCTTTTAATCCAACAAATTGTTTTTGAAGAAGATTATTTAATAACAATATTTTAAACGACATAAGAATAGACATAATTTATACTAATATAAAATAATATATTCTCATATAAATAAATGTTTCTTCTATATTGAAAAAACTAAAAAATTCCAATTCCAATTCCAATTTGATTTAATTGGAGAAATTCAAGTATTAATTACAGTAATTAAAAATATCACTTAGATGGATAATTAATCAAAACAAAAAAAATTAATATAAAAGCTCGTAAAATGCAAATTATAAAATGAAAAAAATGTAATTGTATGACAAACACACCGTTATTGAAAATAAAGAATCAAACTTCCATCACGATCAGTTTTATTGTTCTACATTTAGATTCAGAAGGCCATGAGCCCACTATTGAAGTTTTAAGCCCAGCCCATTTGGCATGTAAACCCTAATGATATAAAATGGTTAGGTTTCATATCTCATTCTCCCCTAGTGTGTGTTGCGGAGCTGTGACCCTCTCACTGCATCTGTGTTTTGTTAATTCCACACCTCTGAACAGTATGGCGGATAAGGCCGTAACTATCCGAACCCGAAAGTTCATGACCAACAGGCTTCTTTCCAGAAAGCAATTCGTGAGTTTTCCATTCCCTTTCTGCAAACGACAACTTGTAATATTAATTTCATAGTCTTATTTGCTTTTTTTTTTTTTTGCTTTTTTTCTTCGCAATTCCTTACGGAGGGGAATGCATTCGTCATTCTAAGTCGCTTTTTATTTTTCTATGGACTATTAGAATCGTGTAGGTTCGTTTGAACTATGTGGTTATAGAATACAGTGATTATTTGTAATTACGTAATATTAGAAAGCTTTAGATCTGAAAATGCTAAAGGAATTTGTGTGATTATCACATCTATATGGTTGGACAACATATGTTTCGGATTTCTTAATTGTCTTTTGGCATATGGAATTTGGAGGTAATTGTCCCAATTGTAGTGTCAGAAATTTCTAGCGTTGGCACCTTCTAATCTTTATTTATTTATTTTGGGTTGCAGATTGTTGATGTTCTTCATCCAGGGAGAGCAAATGTTTCCAAGGTACTTTCAATTCTGATTTTTTTCAAGTTTCAATTTAAACGGCTCATATTAGAAATTCAGGAGCTTTTAATGTTTAAAGTTAGCAGTTGGATGTTAGTATTTTAAGTAGTTATGGACTGACAATTGCATTATCAAACACTATAAATTTGTTGTGTGTGGAGTAAAGTCTGAGCTTAAGGAGAAGTTGGGAAGAATGTACGAAGTGAAAGACCCTAACACTGTATTTGTCTTCAAATTCCGAACACATTTTGGAGGTGGTAAATCCACTGGTTTTGGATTGATTTATGATTCAGTGGACAATGCAAAGAAGTATGAGCCCAAGTACAGACTTATCAGGGTGAGTCAGCAATCAACGCAACCTCCTCATTTTAATTTTTGTTTATGTTGTGATATATACCTTTTGATTTATGTTCTTTAGATTATTGCAGTACCACACTCCTTACAATATTGCTGTTGCTGACTTTTTTCTCTATATATTGCCACTGTTCCTTCTTTTTTTTGTCGCTTTTCCTTCTGGTGAACTTATAGTCTTGCAATTGCTTATTTCGAACTCCATATACATATTTAGGTATTTTGTCAGTGTTTTAGAAACATCAAGGTAAGCCAGTGTTTGCCTCATGATTCATTAGAAATTTTTGAGAAAATCATGAAGCATTTATTCATAGTTGGTAATGGTGACTATTTTCATTCTGTTCTTTAACAATGTCTTGATTTCATGTATTTTCATTTGGCAACCTAATCTTATTGTCATTCAATATTTTTTCATCTCTCTTTTTGTTATCTGATATTTGACTTGAGAATTACAACGTTTTTGTAATGTCTCTTAACAATGTTTTTGTAATTTGTGTAAGCAAACTTAAGTATCCTTCTATTTCAGAACGGTCTTGACACTAAAGTAGAAAAGTCAAGGAAACAAATGAAGGAGAGAAAGAATAGGGCTAAGAAGATTCGTGGAGTGAAGAAGGTAAATTTTAGCAAGCAATAATTTTGCATACTTTTAGGTGATTGATGTTTGATTAAATTATAAAATTTGTCATTTGTTATTTATGCAGACCAAGGCTTCTGATGCTGCTAAGGCTGGGAAAAAGAAATAAGTTTTGATACGTTGTATTTCAATTTTAAGGTTATTTTGGTTTCCGTCTTTTGTAATAGCTATTTAATCTTAGGCTAGGCTTACAGAATGAGATATTTCAGTGCAAGTGTTGATCCTTTTTTTAATTTATGTTCGGTTATAACTGGAGACTTTGAGCACTAGCGATGAACAATTTTGAGAACTCATGTTTATCTTTTGCTTTCAAATATAGTAGATTCGAGCTAGAGAGTTACTATGCTGCGTGAATTGGGCCTAAACGTAGCAACATTATTTGCTTGCTAGCAGATTATCTTGAAAGTTGTTTTGTTGATGCTAAGTAGCTACTTACGAGCCTCGTACGCAAAGTTAGAACAGAATTATTTTCGTAAAGTTATCGGGTATGGAATATTGAATCCCACGGTTTGGCTTAGTTAATTCTTACATCCAAATCTAGTTGTCCTTACTTTTGTAGTGAACTTGATCACCCCAGTTACGGAGTAGTTAAAGAACCATATCTTATTCTTTTGAATAGTTTCTTTTTATTTAATATTCACTGTGACTTCAATCTAACAAATTTACTAGACCTCGAGTGTTATTTTATGATTCTTGCAACCTCTATCTGCTTCAAGTTATAACTTCACCAACACTTAATTGTTTGGAATCACACCAAAACTCAAGTGAATCATTATGTACATTAGTCCTTGTCTTAAAATAGATGGTGCTGACCTGTTTTTTGCTGTCATGGCGTCAACCAATGTCTCCACACGGTTAAACGCAAATGTAGGCCGCGGCTGAAATAGATTTTAAAATTGAGGCTACTTGTATAGCTAGCGAATGCCAAATGGAGCTTAAGTCAGCAAATGAGATCAAAATTCAAAAGTAATAATTCTTCCGACTGGATCTTTGGCTTCCATCAAGACAAAAGGAAAAAAAAAATTTAAATTAAAATATTGAACATTGTAGTCTTATTTTATTTTTTGACCACAACTTGCCAAACCTCAAATTTTTCTAATCCATGATTACTTTCTCGAAAAGTTCGCCGTATTTAACACGCAGGGCAAATTTTTTAACAGAGGAAAAATATTTCAAATTAATATGTAATGACTTGTTGTAATATTAATTGTACATATTCTTAAGAGTTGATGCTACTGGTAATTTACAACTAACAGCAATAGCTAAAAAATAAAAATATACAACTAACACCAATATTTAATATTCAACCTTCAAAAAAACCACAGCTGAAAATAGCCATGCAGATTGAATGGCAGGACGATATCTGTGGAGATGATCCTCAAATAAGCAATCACGACCCAATTTCAGATCATAGCAAGCATACCATCGCAGTTTATAAAGCCGCAAAAGTGGGTAATCTTCAAGTAACTCCCGTTCTGATGTAGTGTCATTCTCATTCTGTGGGGTCCATAACACCTCAACTGCCTGCAAGTAATTCAAGCACATAGTGATATCGTTTCAAAGAAACGAATGTACAACATTTGCAAAAAGATTGACAAAGTATCATTGATTTTACCAGTAATTTGCTCGGAGGAATGCATCCAAGTTTCTGTAAAGCTTCCTTTAAGTCTCCACTTCCGTTGATGCTAGGAAATTTATGTTCTCCTTCAGCGGCTGCTAAGATTGTTATCTGATATATAAGAACATGAATTAGAAGAAAGATTTAGGAACTGTCCTCATGGAACTTGAGTCTGCTCCCTTCTGAGAAGTTGAAAATAGAGGAAAGTATAACGAACATAAAAAAGTTATAAAATCTATATCTTGTATTTTATAATGTGATAAAAATTACTCCTTTTTTATTTTTTTCTGTTTCTAACATGATCATATCATATCATTTAAAAATATTTTATAACATTAAAAGATGCATGAAAATTTATGTTTTTTTTTTTTCATAGCTATTTCTTTCTTGTCATATTTCTATCATAACAGATAAATTGTAATGTTATTTTAACGGTCGATACTCCACAACCTATACAAATTAAAAAGTAATTATACTACATTTGTATAAATGTCTGGTATAAACACCCAAACTAAACGTTAAAATAACATTATTATGCAGTGTAATGATATTTGTTAACATTATTAAAAAAATTATATTTTACATATATTTTTTCAATAACATGAAAAGAAAGACCTTCTTGTCAATATTAAAAAAATAAAAAATTAATTTATTTTATTGTAAATAATAAAAAGCAGTTTTTATGGTCGTAGAAAAGAAGTAGAAAAAGGGCCAAGACACAGAGTACCTTAAGCCCAACAAGCCACCACATCAGAAGGAAATATCATCTAAAAATTGACAAAGACAAAAACAGAAGGAAATATCTGGTGAAGCATGGAAATATTCTGACCCCATTAACATCGTAGACAGAGTCGGTAGCACAGTGAACGAAGCGGGATCTCAAGATCCAATTTCTCCGTTGAGAAAAAGCACTTATCCCTTAAAACTAAGTCAATTTGCTTCCGTCTGAGTCATTTTCATTCGTCTCATATCATCATGGAGCATCCCCCAACAACTGCTGCTACTCCCAGTGGTAGTTTCTCCATCAAATTATCTTCAATTCTTGTCATTAGCATCTTCAACTGTTTTTCATTTTCGTTGTAAAAGCAAATGAGGGTCACAAAATAGAAACTGCTTTATATATCGCAATTCAAAATAACGCCATCTTTTGCTACGCTTTCGTTGATATTTCTGCAAGTGAAGTAGATCTTGATGTGATTTGTTGTGTCTAAGTTGAACTTTTAACTATACAAGAGTTATGGTTTGTTTGTTGTCTCGTTTGTGATATACATCTGTTTGTGTTCTCTTGATTTTCTGATTTGGCATACTGAAGAAGAATACCTGAATCATTGGATCTAAACTGTTAGTGTTCCTTTTTCTTCTTCGTCTTTTTGCAGTATATTTATCCATGTTAGCGATCCAATTTCATCATTGTGCAATTGACGTTTTAATTTTGATATGATGATACCTTTTGTTGATTTTGTTAATGTGTTGGAAGCTATTTTGCTATAACGTTTTAATAAATATGTCTCATCTTCAAACACTCTTTTGTTTATTGTCTTAATACATAAGAAAAACAGCCCCCTTTCCTAACTGATCAAAAAGAAATCACGACTCCAGAAAAGTCAGTTTATAATGCTTGATTTCCAAATGTGTATTTCACTTTGTTTCAGTATTCATTGTGAAGATGGTTACGTTTTTAAACCCTTAGTACGTAATCAGCGATTCAAAGCGGTAAAATCAATAAGGAATTTATATAGAGGAAAGGATGCTGATTTTACTTGATATAAAAGAAAAACAAGTAGAATGAGTACTACTGTCCAAAACTAGGCTATACAGAGCTAGGCCTCTCCATCCATGACTAACTTCTTTATTTTCAAAAGATACTCCTCTCACACGCATGTCCCACTATAACGGACTCCCTCCTTACTTTGGCTCACTTACGTCTCTCCCGTTGTCTATACACTTCTTCTTTCTTCTAGTGTAAATTTTCCATAGTGTGGGCTTGGCCCCATTTGAACCCATATTCTCACCCACAGTCCTAACATGATCGCTCATTTCAAATAAACCTTTTTCAAATACGAGTCATTTATTGTTCACGGGCTTTGATGTGCCTCTTGAATAATGGTTTATGTATAGGACTGTAATATTTATTTTGTTAACTGGTAACTAGCTCCTACTCTCCCATGGGAAGTTAGAGTGGTTGCTAATGGTAACTAACTAGTTACTACAGTACAGATTTTCTTCCGTAGTTATTGCTTTACCAGTTTCATTTCAAACTGCTAAAACTTGAGACTGTACGTGACATTGTACACAATTATGTGACATCATATACAATTATGTCTATCTCTCATTTCCTTTTAATCATTTTTATATACATTCATTTCAAAAATACATCGCATAATGCAGAGAGATGCCTAAAGGTGTCTCAATTTGGATGTTCAAAGCACATTTTCCTTACATTAGTGGTTTTATTTTTAGCTGTTACAGAAGCTGTACAAGATAGAGACCAAAAGTTCATAACAAAAGCAGTCGAAGAAGCATATAAAGCGGTGGAATGTGGTGATGGACGCCCATTTGGTGCAGTTATTGTTCGAAATAATGAAGTAGTTGTAAGCTGTCATAACATGTCTCTAAGAAACACTGATCCCACTGCTCATGCCGAGGTTACTGCTATCAGACAGGTTGAACTATTTATTATTATTATTATTGTTCTTTCTTTCAGGATTTTAATATTGATTCGTGTGATCTGAGGTCTGTCCTGCGCCTATAGAAAAGAAATAATACATTGTCAAAACAAATAATTTGTTTTTTGTCACTTTTCTATCTTTCCTTGTCTCTTCTTAGAGCGAATGTTGCCATGACACACCACAATCGAGTTGTTAGACGTAGCCAATACCCAATAACCCCTGAGAGCTCATTAAAACTTGTTGAGAATATAATAATGAATATTATTTAAAAAAAAAAAAAAACGTATCCCCCATGACTTCCTTTCAATTTTCGTTTTTCTTCCACTTTTTGCCATCTTCTAATTTTCATCTTCACTTTTCTTCGGTGGAATAAAAATGATAGGTTTTTATTAAATTTTTTATCGAACTGCATTCAAAAAATCAAGGAAATAGGTACATTCATTATGTTTTCTTTAACTAGTGCTCTAAGCACACAGGTCAGCCTTATTTTAAAGTAGTTCAGGATTAATGTTTCCAGTTTGCGTTCATTCATTCAAAATCTTATTCATAACTAGTTACATTGGAATCTTCCTAGAGATTCTCGGGTTACGAGTTTTTACTCAAACCAATGTAATGTAGTGCCCACTCATCTAGTTGTAATATAGAAAAGAAAAGAAAAAATATACTTCATGAAAACCGTTTAGTATCATTCTAATAGTCCACTCATGTAATTGACATATTGGGTGAAATAAAAGATAGGTAAATCCTAAAAGTAATTAAGGGTTTTTTCCTATTTCTCACCGCAAATGGCTTGTGGTAGAGGACTCTGGTACAAGCGTGGAAGAGAAGACAAAAGCTGGAAAACGAGACCCAGAGAAGAATCGTGGTTCGAGCTTCGTGTTGGGGAACTTCTCATTTTTTCTGTTATTTAGAAAATCAGAAAATGTTACCAATATAATTGTTCCTGTTAAAGAAACACTAGTCTTCAGGTCCTTGCTCCGAAAGGATGACGTATCTCTGGTAGTCGCTGACGTGTGGGGTACCTATCTCTGGTAGTCGCTGACGTGTGGGGAAGGTACCCGCAAAAGGCACTCCGATGCTGAAGTCAGGATTCGGTTCTGAATAATAAATGATATTTAATAATAAAAAGTCAACTCTTTACCTGTACTTTTACTTTCCTTATATAGGCATTGTAATGGACTAATGGGCCTGTCAAGCTAGTTTTGATTTTAACTCTTTATTTAAAATAAATAATATCTTGATTATTACCGTAAATTAGGTTTAATTACTTCTTAATCCTGACGAAGGGTATCCGGCCAAATAGGTACTCGGTTTCATTTTCCTACAAGTAGGACCGAGTTGGTCCCTATTCAGTACACTAGCCCCCAAGCCCGAAGAGGTACGAAGCGAGGGCTTTAAATAATTAGAAATGGCAGACAGTTGATTAGGGTTAATTTGAACAAGACCGGGGAGGGTATTCGGTATTGAATAGACGAGTGGTGGTAGCATTTACACTTGACTGATGTGCATTATGTATACCTATTCGGCCAAATTAGGCCGAATAAGTACTCGGTTTCCTTTTCTTACAAGTAGGACCGAGTTGATCCCTATCCAGTACAATAATTTTTTTTTATTATACCAGGAATATAAAAAAATATTATATTTAAATGTTTAAAATTAATTTTAAAGGTTAGAATTAATAATTTTTTTAATTTATTGTATTATCACTGTCACTAAATTATAATGAGCTGTCAACACTTATTGTGTGTAATAATTCAATTTTGGTTTTGTTATCTCATGAAGATTTACTCTATTTGTTGGCAGCAATAGAAATAAGTTAAGCATAAATAGACTTTTCTGTTTAATAATTTTAAAGTCTAAATTTAACTTAATACATAGGTTTTTTATCAAGACTAGTCTGATATTTTTAAAAGTCTGATTAATCTATTAGTTTTTTTAATGACCTATTTCATGTCAAGATATTTAATAAATTAATAAACTTTTTTGTAGATAAGTTATTAAATTACCTAAATATGTATGTCATTTTAAAAGTTATAAATATTATATCTAAATAAACTATTAAAAAAATATTCAACATATTGAATATATATAATAAAATTATATATTCTTATTTATTACTTTCAAATCATATATTTAATTTAAATAAGTAAATCACTACACAATACAAAAAATATAATAAAATAAACATTAATTAATAAATTATTAAGTAAATATAATAACATAAAGTCTTACACATTAAATCTACAAATACAATATAACTAAATAAGTTTAGACCTAAAATTAGTAAATATAACAAACAAAAATCTAAAATGCACAAATAACAATTATTATACTATAAATTTTATATAAAATTATTTAATATATTTTTATGAATTTTAAATAAGTTATTCTAATAGACGTAATAGACTTATTTAATTAATTAAACTTTTTAGTTCTTAAAAAGTATAAATGAAGTCAATTAAATAGATTAGGATAGATTAAGCTTTAAAAAGTTAGACTTTGTAGGCCTATTTACATCCCTGCTTGTTGGGCTTGAAACCGTTCAAACAGGCATCATACATATATCAATGTTTCTTTAATTTTTGCTGGATTTTTCAACGTTTTATGACTGAGAGATGGTGCAAGAAATGAACGTTAATCCAAATGCTTTTGGACTAGTTAAATCCTTCATTCAGATAGATTCATTTCATTGACACTTCTAACTGTATCCTCTGTATATCTCTGGTTTAATTAACGTTTTACGGTTATCTATTATGATATCTGATTATGAATGCCTGTTCCTTTCATTCCCTTATTGTAAGGGTAACTTTCTGTTTAAGTTAAAATTATGGGTGCATGGAAACAAGTTTTTTATGTTCTATCTTTTACGATATATACTGATCATGTCAGGATATCGATTAACATTTGTCATGAAAGAAAAATATAAAATAATGCGTTTCCCTCTTTGAACTAGTTTTCATTGAGATTGGGATCATGGTTATATTGCCCAAGCCTTTCTTTTTTGCCTTTCTTTTTTTGTACTTATTTTCTTAAATATACATCTTTTTGGACCTCATTCTGTAATTGGACATATTCCTCTGTAGGCTTGTCAAAAGCTTAATCAACTTGAGCTCTCTGACTGTGAAATCTACGCATCTTGTGAGCCTTGTCCAATGTGCTTTGGTGCAATTGTTATATCAAAAATCAAGGTTGACATTTCCACTCCTCTCAACTTCTCAGAACACCATCTCATCGTCTCTCTCTTTTATTATAATGTATCTCTAATTGATATTAAATCGATTTCATTTTTGTCTGTTCATATCCAAACAGAGATTGGTTTATGGAGCTAAAGCAAAAGCTGCAATAGCAATTGGATTTGACAATTTTATTGGCGAAGCTCTAAGAGGCGCTGACTTTCATCAAATTGCCCACTTGGAGATTAAAAAGGCCGATGGTGCTGCTGCTGCAATTGCAGAACAAGTATTTGAGAAGACGAAAGACAAAATTACTCTCAGCTGATTGCTATAGTCAAAGTGATCACGATGAACTAATGTAACATATGTTCATGAATTGAAGAAATGTCTTATTTGCGTGCTATTATGTTGGTGTTAATCTGTTTTTAACCTGAATAATTGCAGAAGATTATTATCATGGATATGTTAAGTTTATGAATCACCAACATCTTTGATTGTTTTGACAGTTGCTAAGTAGGTAATGCTAGTTCAAGCAAGAGAAGGAAGTAAATGGGCTTGATACCAACTGGAGTGAATCTATGAATGACAGTGCCATTAAGAATCCAAAGTTTATGTTTCTCAGTTATATAATTAAATTACATTTCTTCTAAAACTGAAAAAAATAATTCAGAACAGATACCAACTGTTCTACTATTTAAACCCTCAATTCGTTGCACTGTTTTGAGGACACATGGTGTTTCTGCAATATTGAGAAATATTAGCAATATACTTTATTATTCTTTCTGTTCTCATTTATAAGATTTTTTTTATAAACTTTTGATAATCCTAATGCAAAATATTTTATAAAGTTTTAGAAGTATTTACTATTTTCTCATATTTTCCCATATTTTCCCTTCATAAAAATATTAAACTTTTCTTATTTTTTTTCTTATAATTACTACAATAATAGATTTTATTTTAAATAAAAATATTCTTAAATGTAAATTTTTTAAAATATATATATTGACTAATTTTAACAACTTTTCTTAACTTGTGTGATTTAATTGAGAACCTTATAAATAAGACTAGAAAAAGTAATATTTTAATATACTTTTTAATTATTGAATGAAATTTATTAAGAGGTGTAAAATTATGTAGGCATCGTTCCTCTTAAAAAGTTTTACTTGAAGCTTCTAAAACATTTAAATAAAAAAATACTTATTATTATTATTATTGATTTAATTAGTTTTTAAGAAGCTTATCTTAAAATTCATTTTAAACCTCCATATTAGTTGGACTGACCCTGTTCCTACCTAGCCTTAAAGTACACCTCTATCCCCGAAATCCTCTGCTTCCTACATCTGAACGGATTTGGGTTCAGGGATAATTGCCGGAGCGACCAAGGATTATTCCTCAGTTCTCTAAGCGATGGAACAAAATTTCCATTTTATGGGAAAATAATTTGACAAACACGTATAATCATTTATAGGATGATCGATTTATACTAACGTTAGACTGTAACACTTTACATAATTTATGATTTTAGATGAATGCGATTTTTGTTAATTCAATTATTAGATATAAGAATGCATTATATTGACCTCTTGGTATCAAATGATTTTAAAAATTGGTCAACAGTAAAAAAGAAATTATATATATATATATATATATATATATATATATATATATATATATTTTAAAGATATGAGTGACGTTAATCTTTGATGCATATTAATTAAGTTGGAACGCATCAAATTTGTCAAAATTATTTAACCTAACCTAATCTAATCTGAGCTGAGAAATTTTGGATTGATTTGGGTCAAGTCTTTAGTTTGGTACATATTTTATTAACAAATAACATTTAAAGAAAAAAGATAATTAGATTCATAAATACTCCTACTAAAGAATGAATTTAGATGAATTGTTGATGTTAATGGAGGGAGTCTTGTGCCGTTTAGGAAGGTGTCATCCCTTCCAAAGGAGAGGGATATTTTATGTAATTAACTCACAAGTTAATAAAAATAGATTTTATTAACTTGAAAAGATAGGTTACACGGGGTGCATGAACCACAAGTTATCTGGGTGTATGAAAGCACTATCCCACTGTGGTAGTGAGTAGTCAAGTGGGAAAGAATCTTCTCATTTACATGGTAGATTACAATCAAGTTTTGCATATATTTCTCCATAAATATTAAATAGACCCCTTTCATTTAATGTATGTTAAAAGTTATTATGAGAATATCTATTCTTGTCTTGTATAAATAATTTTATAAAAAAATTATCATATATTTGATAACATTTTGAATAATTCTGGCGTTTTATTTTTAAGTTTAAAACTTATAAAATTGTACATTCTTACATCAGAATACTAAAAAATTCATGTACTCTTATAACACGCATGAAAAGGGAAGGAAATGCAAATGGAATACGTCAATGCATTCAGTGTTGAGTGAGCAATTGCGAATTGAAAAGAAACGTGAAATGAATGAAATGAGTGAGTAAATTGAGTTTCCAAGGTTTCAAACTGCCACCAGCCAGCTGGAGTGGATATACATAAAAGAAAGCCACAATCGTTTTATTAAATCAATTCAAAGTGAAACCAAAATCCGTCTCTTCTATTACTTTTAGCCAATTTAGGTTTTAAAGTTTGGATCCCATATGAATAAATTGTAATTTTTTCATTAATTAAAAAGTTATGCTAAATTTGTCTACAAACTTATTTTAATAAAAAAAGATTTTGAAGTAATTCACATAATTCTAAATGCACTTTAAGCAAAATTAAATTTATAAAGTCAAATTCATTTAAATTCAAGTTTTGGCATTCATATATCTTATATTTTAATTAAAAAATGAGTTTTAAATTTTTTTGAAAAAAATAGAACTTTTGCTAATTCATTTAAACTATTCTATGGACCTAACTACTTCTTACACCTAATTTGGGTACATATGCATTATAGATTAGTAATGGTCTTTCTCGCAAAAGAAGAGCGAAGATTCCATTCCTTGTAAAAAAGAAGAAATAACTAAGTTTGTACCTAAAAAAAAAAAAACCGAAACTACCATTCCAAATGCAAATGCAAATGCAAATGGAATTAACGAAAAACAAAAACCAAAACTAAAACCCGTGAAGTGAACCACTACACTCTGTCTTGGCCTAACCACTAACCAAACTTTCTCTCTCTTTCATGGCTTCTCAACAACACGACACCGTTTTCCCCGAAGAAGAAATGGACGACGACGATGAGGAATCTCAGGAGGACGAAGAAGAGGAAGAAGACGACGACGACGTTTTGGTCGACGACGAAGAAAACGAACCTTCTCCTTCTGCCTCCTCCGCTCTCGCCGTCACGGTCGCCGTTCCCGGTTCCACCGTATCCAATGGAGGAAACGCTCCAATTTCCGCCGCCACCGCCACCGCCACCACAATCGTTGTCCACGACTCCCCCGATCCGAAACGGCGGCGCGTGGAACAAATCGAGGAGAAAAAACCGTTAGACGATTCGCGGAGGCTGTTTCAGCGACTGTGGACCGACGAGGACGAGATCGAGCTCTTGCAAGGTTTCCTCGACTACACCTCACAGCGAGGATCCTCTCACCACAACGACACCGCTTTGTTCTACGACCAAATCAAGTCAAAGCTCCAACTCGATTTCAACAAGAACCAGCTCGTCGAGAAGATCCGAAGGTTGAAGAAGAAATACCGAAACGTCCTCAACAAAATTGGCTCCGGCAAGGAATTTTCCTTCAAAAGCGCTCACGATCAAGCCACCTTCGAAATATCTCGCAAGATCTGGAGCAACATGGCCCCGATCGGCGACAATTCCATGGACGACGACGAAATCAACCTCAACCCCATCCCTAACCCTAACCCTAATCCGAATCTTAATTTTAGCCCCATAGTCCCGAAGAACGAAGTCATGTTCGGAAATTCGGTGGAGAAGAAAACACGGAAACGCTCTCGGCCTCGATCGGCGATCAAAGTCGACGAGAAGCGCGAGTCAATTGATGGATCGGCGTCGAACAAGGATCAGAATTGTATCAGAAATGCTACCACTACCGCTACCGCTACAGCTACTGCTACTCCTATTACTAATACCAACAATAATAGTAATTGTAACAGTGGTTATAGCAATAGCATACCGAGTTTGATTGAAGAGACAGTGAGGAGGTGTTTGTCGCCGTTGTTAAAGGAGTTGGTGGGTGGGGCCATGGCGGGGCCGTTTGGAGCGAGAGGGTTGAATTTGAACCCAGTGCCGTTGATGAATTTGAATTTTGGAGGTGGGGATTTGGTGGATGAGAAATGGAGGAAGCAACAAATTTTGGAGTTGGAAGTGTATTCAAAGCGGTTGGAGCTTGTGCAGGATCAGATCAAGGCTACCATGGAGGAGTTGAGGTCAAGTGGTGGAGGAGGAGGAGGTTGACCAATGACCACACCTTTTATTTTGTTATTGTTTTTGCTTTTGTAGTGAGTGATTGGAATTCTTCATCTTTATGTTCAACTTCATACAGATTTGCTTCTTAATTTATCCACGATGGTTGGCTGTTTGGTTGATACTGATAGTTTAGTAGCTAGCTAGTAAGTCAAGTAGTAACTTGTAATTTAATTTTCAGTTTTAGTTTTTGTTGATTTCGTAGAACACTTGTCCAATAAAATAAAATGTTTAATTTTAGCCATTTTCTTGTTCCTTTATTTTAATGGTCTCATACATGTACAGAACTGATTGAAATAAATTGGTACCCATGACTGCTTCTGCTTTATACCTGCCATGTGTTGTTGTAAAATACAAATTTTAGTACTTGTTTATATTTGGGGTTTGCTGATCCATATTTAGTATTCTTGTTATTATGGGGGGGATTGCAATTTGATTCAATTGATGGTAAGATGCTATTAGTTAATCTATAAGAGATTCTGTAATGTTCTTTGTCAGTTGTTGAATAAAATGAGAAATAAAGTGTGCTCCTTCAATGCTGAATTGAAGACTTCAAGTGGAGTGGAAGAGTTTGTTCATGATATTATTCTGAGAAATATTCCTTATAGGCCGCGTGCCGTTGGACCCTAACCTGTCTCGGTTCGTGTCTCCGATCAGTGATCAATAATCAGTTTTGGTTTTACTCCCTATTCGATTGTTATTGAATATTCGTTTTTTTTTTTCAACTAAATCATTAAATAATTACTTGACATTGCAATAATTTACGGTTTAAGTAAATATAGTTGATAATTATCGATCAATTTAATCCCTATTTTTTATAAGTACAAGTTTTTTAGTCCCTGATTAAAGTGTTTATCAGTTGATCGTAATGTCAACTATAAAGATCAAATTAGTTGATTGATATCAAAGCTGGGAAATTTCCTTTTACGAGTTTTATTAACAAATATTGATGTCAACATTTTGTTATATATGATATCAGGAGTCAAAATAAACGTCAATTTTAAAGATTAAATTGATGTTTGACTCGATTACAATGAAGCAGATTCATCTTTGGATTGAATTTCCACCTTTCCACAGAAAAAGAGGTGAAAAGCTAAAAAGATTAGAAAACAAACGATTTATTTAGATTCGTGCAATGATTAGTTTATCCTTTATCCTTTATCCAACGTTTCATTTCAGTGTAGGTGTAATGCCGCAATTTTACTTGAACATGCTTTATAATAAAGTCAAATTGCCAATCATGTGGCAAAAAAAGAAAATAATGGAAATATTTGTGTTTTTACTTGGAGAAAAAATAATCCAAAGAAAACAAACAAGTTCATTAATCTTGTAGAAAATTTAGCGGGCCACACTGCACAGACCCAAACCCAAGAAGAAGCCCAATTCATACAATATTAGTTTTTTTAAAAAAAGAAAAACAAGAAAAGCAGAGATTTGCATACCTTATCCAAGTGTGTTTGTTGTGAAATTGATGAAAACTATGGCTGGTTCTACACACCACAAAAGAAACAATGGCTTGTGCAACCCTTCACCTCTCAACCCCTTTCTCCCAGCACAACCACCCTCTCAAACCCAAACTCCATTTCCCAACTTCCTTCATTCTCCCCAAAACTCTCTCCGCCAAACGCTACAATAACCCTCCGAAATTCAGCGTCGACATCTCGAACGAAGAGCCACCCACTTCACCAGATTCAGAATCAGAATCAGACAAACGGCGTTTGGAAGAGAAATTCGCAGTGCTGAACACAGGCATCTACGAATGCCGGTCTTGTGGCTATAAATACGACGAGGCCGTTGGTGACCCTTCGTATCCAATTCCACCTGGATTTCAGTTCGAGAAGCTCCCCGACGATTGGCGATGCCCCACGTGCGGTGCTTCACAGAGTTTCTTTGAGAGCAAAATGGTTGAGATTGCTGGGTTTGCGCAGAACCAGCAATATGGGCTTGGAGGCAATTCTCTCACTTCGGCCCAGAAGACTGTGCTTATATATGGCAGTTTGTTGCTTTTCTTTGTGCTTTTTTTGAGTGGTTACTTCCTTCAATAATCATTAGTTTTGGTTTATGTTTAATTTCTCTTATTGGGTAACTCTTTTCTTTTTTAGTATATTATATTATTAAGCGTGTGAGGAGGGCTTATGTATTCAATTCATGCTATATATATGTAATATATATCTATATATATAATTCGATGTCGAAAGTTTGTAGTTTTTTGTTTAAACGACAAGATCTTCCAATGCTTTGTTGATAGCATGTCTATGTATGAAGTCACCATTGAGAGCCAGCCAAGTAATACAATCAAAGAAACTTGAAATTTGCCTCTGCATGATGTTTTCTTGTTTAGGTAACTCAACAGATTATCCCTACTATAAAATTTTTATTTGTTAGATTTTACTCTTGATCAATTATGCATTTTTCCCACCCGTGAGAAGAGCATTTTCATGTAGACTATCTTAAAAGGCACACCACACGCCCCTCATGAATGTAGTATGTCTAAATTATTAGTATTTCTTAGATTAGGTTGATATCCACAGTTTAATTGTTGGTGAGGCTTCAGTTAGCCAGCCGTTTCAATTTTTAAGTAAAAAAAAAAAAAAAAACTAAAGGGAATCGCTTATAGTTACTCTCTTCGATAAGGAATATGTGTGTTTTTATGGGTATTTGCAGGTTTATGATTTATTATGTTATGCCTTTTGAAAATAAAATGGAAAGTATGATAAAAGAGAATCTTCTCTCTCTTTTTTTTTCAAGTATTGGCAATTTTATGCACTATTTTTTTCTTTGTTGCTACATTAACATATTGTTTTCATTTTAAAAACTTTTTTTTTGCAATATTTGATTCATCTTTAAATCTGCCCAACATCACGTAAAAATTTGTGAGTCACATTCAGTTTAATAAATCTTGACAATTATCTTCTCCTTTGTGTTCAATAATTCTTATTCATGTAACATATTATATAAAGCAACTAAAACGCATAGAATATTCCTTTTAGGCTTCCACTTACGTCAACATCAACAAGGATCGACTCGAGGATAATACGTAAAGTAAAATAATAAAACCTCACATAAATTTGTGTCAATTTAGTTTTAGAAATAAAAATATTTTTCAATAAAAAAATATAATTAAAAGTATTTTATTTTTTTGCTGAAAAAGGGAATTCAATGGCCCAAAAAATAAAACAACACCTAGAGTAAAGATTTAGACCAAAAAAATCCTAGAGAATCCAGCCTTAACAAATGGGCTAAAGATTGATTAACTTTCTTTAAAATATGATTAAACTTAAAAAATTTAATTTTTTTAAGTAACAATCTAATCTCGCTAATTACAAAATACAAATAATGTTGACTATTTTAAAAGTTAACAATCAAATAAATAACATCTTTGAAATCACATTCAACCCAAATAATATTAATATTCTTCACAATGACCAATTCAAGTTTCTTCATAATACCCCAAAGTTTAGCACAAATAGGAGTACACACAAGAAGGGATGGTAAAAACTTGCTACAAATATGCCATTATGATCACGAATAAGTCCTCCATAGCTTGTCATTCCAGGACTTCAGACAACTAAACCGTCAGAATTTAATTTGAATTGCTTATTTAGAGGAGGCTACCAACGCACTAAGTTTTGCGGCCTCCTTACAACAATTCAAAAATTTTTGGATGCCCCTACCATAAGCTAATAAAAAGTAATTTTAATATATATATATATACATATATATATATATATATATATATATATATTACATTTAACGGTTCGAGATTAATTTTATCAAAATTAACTTCAAAATAAACAAATCCCAAAGCCAACTTGTTAACTTTTTAAATTTAATTTTGAACATCTAAGATAATTTTAAAATAAAAAATACCCATTATATTTCTATATTTTCAATAGAAATATAATGAGTATTTTATTCAGAAATGTTTGTTAATACAAAAAATCACCGCACATTTTAAATCAATCTGAAAGACTAATACTAATAATTTTCAATTTAAAAAGAGATCGAATGAAAAAGATTGAAGTCAAAACAACATAGTGAGGCAAATTTACTCTTCCAAATTTTGAAGGGTTACACACATTTAATTAAAATAAGAGAAACGACAAATTTAAATGAGAAACAAATACATTCAGGTTTAGTTTGGACCAAAAACGAAAAAAAAAAAAAACTTGTCTTTTTTTTCCCCTCAAATTTGCGATTGTCTATCCAAGTCAAATATGGTACAAAGATCATAGAAGTGCAATTGAGCGCAGCGGAATTTTATACATGCTGCCCTACTCATGCCGCGTACAGCAAATCAGCAATTACAAGTTTTTACAATACTTAGATTGATATCCTCTATCGGCCTCGACCAACTTCATTAGTATAAGCAAGAATATTTTGAATCTAATATAGCTCTCCCACCTTTCCAATTGGTATAGCCAAGAAAACTATCAAGGAAGTGCCCGTGCCAGTGAAGGCAGAACACAATTCTCGGTAGCACCTTCACTGCAGATTACTGTTATCGAAAGCTTTGACAAGCATTTGTCTGCCTAATGCATCACGGTATCAAATAATTGCCCCCTCAAACTCCATTACTGAACTTGGATGAGCTCCAATTTGAGGAACAGGCTGAGAGAAGGAAGAGCGCTTCGCTCACAAGGCAAATAAAATCCAAAACAAAAACTATTGATTCTCATACTCTGGCATATCTTGGGGTTGACGAGTTTTAACTTGGTACACCTTCTTCATGTGCTTATCATAGGCTCCCCCCAATGCAGCTTCTTGATGCCTAGCATATATTCCATTTGTATCTGGTGCTTTAGTAATCCACTTTGGAGGTGGTATAGGAGGACCCAAGTTCTGCACAAATTGGTTATGTAGATTGGTTACAGGCCCTGAATTAGGAGGCCTTGATAACATCACTGCAGGTGTCCTTGGCGAAGGCACTGCATATGACCTAGGTCTCGCACCTTCCTCCATTGTCAAAGTATAAAACCCAGTTTTCCCATTGTGGTACTGTTCATGGTGCTGCGACCTATCTTGTATCCTTAAATTCTGTCTGTCTTGTCCACCATTAGATGAGATCGGATATCTGGGCCTAGTTATTATGCCCTGGTGATTGTAATATTGACCATAACTATTTGTGTCCTCGCCAAAATATTTTCCAGATCCAGAGGGTCCAGCTGATCTGAGCCTATTGGCATGATGGCCTGGAAGCTGCTCTGGCGATCCATATGGTGTATTATTCAATTTAATATTAAGGGAGCTCTTGACAAGACGATGTGCTGCTTCTCCCAGTTGAGGGCCAGCTATTGCTCCAGGTACTTGTGGTCTGTCAGATGCATCACAGAAAAAGTAAGAGCTCTAACAAAATATGTCTTATCATACACGTGATAAAGACCTGATTTCATGCATCATACATTTTGCAAGCTTAATTTGACAGGCATTGAGAACTCATCAAATATCAACTCACACAAGAAGGAATTTTCAAGATTTTCCACAAAACTATTACTTTAAGTAAACATGGACAATTTCTTCTAAACATTTTGTCCACATACGATAGTTATTAATACCAGTACCACTACCTCTACCACATTGAACATTAAATTCAATCCGACTCTGCATTGTAACCTAGACTGCAAGAATTTGAAAAATATAATACACCAATCTAAAGACCTCAGGAATACGATTCTCACCTTTCTCTGCTGTGTTGCCGCCTACCACCATTGTCTTCATGCCATAACACGGGAAAAGGTTTAATATCAATGGCTTTTAATATCTGCAAACATAACCAATGTCAAAGTAAATGAGATATATACCAATGACAAATAGGAAACAATAGTGAATATATATATTTTTCTTTGAAAACGATAAAATAGAAAAACATAATAATTGATTATATGAATCAAGTCATGGCAACTATCTGAACCATGTTATAAATATAAATAAATGGGTTGTGTATTTTTCATCCCTAAAAAATTAACATTTGATTTGGTCCCTATAAAAATAATTTCCATTTGATAATTGATTTTATCAAAATTTGTGTTTTAGTTCCTGCACTTTGCCAAGTGATGATGTGGCTTAATCAGGTTATGCCATGTGGCAATGATTTGATTCTCACATCAGCACTTAGACCTACACTCATGACAGGGACTGAAAACACTATTTCCAATAAAATCAGGGATCAAATGGACACAATATAGAGAGACTAGAATCAAAATTCACTAATGTTTCAAGCACAAAAAGCATATTTTAACCTAAATAAATGAATCATGAAGCTCCATCCACAGGATCAATCCATTATGTCAGATCTAATAGAAGTTGGTATACGAACCTTTTTGGGCATTACTACACCATCCGGAGGTTTTGGGATATGTCTATGTTTAAGAGGATTAAGATAAGCAATATTTCTGAAATTTGAAACACTCAACATGAGTTCATCCAAAGATTTTAAAATACCAGGCAAGTGTAAAGGACAAAACTTACAAAACTTGATTATACTCGATGTCTTGCAATCCCTTGATGGGAGAGGATACAACGGTTCTGAGCACATTTCTTTCATATAACCAAAGATATCCATTCATACCATCGCTGCTAATAAAGAAAGCAGAACACACAAGACTGATGACAATCACCAAACATATTTATGATAAAGACTGATGACCATTGCCAAAACATATTCACTAACCTAGTACTTGGGTCAATTATAAGAGGAAGTCTTTTATGCATGGGCACTTCGGAAGAATATTGGTAATATGACAAGATATGTGGAGCCAATTTATGCCCACGATTGACATAAAGCAAATTGAGCATCTCACTATTTCGGAGCTGTTCCTCCTCCTGCACATAACAAATCAGAATGAAGTCAACACAAAGACACAACTAAAAATAAGCTGGTCTGACAAATTCATGTGGTGTTGGCCAACTCAGGGCAAAAGTATGACTCAAAGTCAACTGTGGTTAACCTCTACAAGACTAAAAATATATATAGAGTCAATTTCCAGCTCAAACCAAAATTTACAAAAAAATCCAGCAATTGCATAGCAAAGAGTTGGAGATAATTGTGCAAAATTTAACAGTGTTAACATAGTGTATACTTAACAGAACTGTTTAAAAGTTGCCATAGCCAATCAACAATTTGTTTTGATAAACCATAACTGTCAACTTCTTTGACAATTTATTCTTCGATGAAATTTTCACATCAACAACTTTGGAGCACAAATCCGATTTGGTTAGTCATAAATTTAGTAGACTAGAAATAAGTATCATAACAACCAACACCCTTGCCCTAAAAATATAAAAATAATAAACATTTCCAGACCGTTAATGTGCCTTCCAGCTTCCTTGTCGCAGCAAGCAATTTCTTCTCATCAATGAATGGCAACTTGGCAACACCCTGAAAAACACTCCAACAGTAACCTTAACTCCCACTTCATTCTAAAGCATCAATAAAATGTTATAACAGACACAAACACACACCCACAAAATAAACCTATATTACCTGCCATGCAAATCGTTTTCCATTCATATCAATCTCAAAATCTGTCAAAAAGAAATACAAGTAATTCTACAAACTATATAAGATACAGAAGAATATGTTAACAACAGACAAATAATCTCACCAGCAGGATAGAATTGAAAAATAGGTGATGAAGGATCAATCATCAAATCCCTATATTTTTCAGGAAGAGCACCTGAACTGCAACAAGAACTTAACAAGCATCAGCACAGAATGCATGACATGATAGATCTGAGGACAGGAGAGCCGAAGAAACCTTGAAGCGGGTAGGGTCCCCATGAGTTGATCAAATGGTTTAAATGCTTCTCCCAAAAAAAAAGTTATTTCTAGATCGGCTAGATCTTTAAGATCAGAAGCAAAAGGAGCATAATGATATGGGTAGTACCTGAAGGAACAAACAACGGCAAAACAAATGAACAATAGCCATACATTATAATGCACCTAAAATCAAGGCATCTAGTCCCTATTATATCTAATATGTTCCCCAAAAAATCATGAGTAGACGTTCCAGCTAGCAAGCATATTTGGAATAATAACAGAATTTAATGAAACTTAATAGTTCTGAGTTACAAGGTTTGAAGAGATGCACAAAGAACTTGCTAAAAGAAAAGATGTGGACCAAGACATTCATGAAGCCAAACTCAAGTAATTTAGTACAATACTACAATTATGAAAGAAAACACCCAACCCATTATATTTTAATCTTCTCATCATCCTTCATGCAAAGCAGCATAAAATTTTTAGATCATCTTACTACAATATGGAGAGGGAACACCACCAAGTGTTAATTAAAAATGAGGAATAATTGGCATATCCAAAACAACAACCTAACACCTTGATTCTACTAAACCTGTGTATGAAAAGACACTTGTACCCATTGCTGTAAGTGCAACATAATTAAATGTTAACTTAACCAATAAAACTTTACCAATCACATATTAATAAATTTATTTTTCAAAACACCCATTGCCTAGGATATTATCACGCCAACAAACAATCATAAAGTCAACTAAACATCCAGAATTCCAGACAAAACCGGCTCGTAGTAATAAAAGGTTTAAGCAGTTGCAATTGAATGAATTGATCCTTTGAGGGACCAATAGAGGGGATATACTTTATCAGTATGAGTTTAATAGTGCATTTCTCACCACAACTGATTACTCACAGCATATTATGCATGTAAACGTGTCATCTTAACAATCCAGTAACAGAAAATAGAAGGAATAGGGAGCAGATATAACCTATAACTATTAAAAGCATGACTAACCATTGCCATGAGCAGACACCCTGATAGTAATACCGGCAAACCCAAACAAGGCCTTCCACATATTTCTGGACCTACAAGGAAAACTAAGACAATTAGCCATCTTCTAAGGTAGTGTGTGTGTGTGTATATATGAAAAACATAAATTATTGGATTTGAGTAAAATAGTCATCATCAAGAAAGTAAAAAGGAAATAGAATCCAACAAAAACTAATCAATCAATTCATGAGAAAAACAAATATAAATTTTCATTCAAGCCAAAGCCCTTATTATCTCATGAGCATGACATACTGAGCAACTGTACAAGCACACTACCTCTTTTTGCGAAACACAGGCAGGGAGAAAGATCGAGAATTTAAGACACACCAACAGCATGTGACTGACATACCATTGAAAAATAAAATGGAAAAGTCTGGGGATCATTTGGTTTGAGAAATTTTCTCTATTTACACTTTTAATTACAAAATATCACCTTGTTCTTACTTTATTTC
This sequence comes from Abrus precatorius, assembly GCF_003935025.1. NCBI lineage: Eukaryota > Viridiplantae > Streptophyta > Magnoliopsida > Fabales > Fabaceae > Abrus > Abrus precatorius. The sequence goes on along the minus strand of NW_020874373.1, from coordinate 6,450,130 downwards.
TTGTTTTCAAAAGTTTGTATGGGAAACAATGAAAACAATAAAAAGTTATTCATTGTTTCTTTTACAAACTTTTGAAAACAAAAAACAAAGTGAGAACAAGATGAAAATTTAGTAATTAAAAGTACAAACTGAAAACATTTTTACAAAGTAACAAGCCCTTGTATGCTTGTCTAAGGTGTGTTTCAGAAATTTTGAATCTTTTATCATTAAAAATATGGTACTTAATTTTTAGTGTTAAAAAACTTAAGTCATGAATGTGTATGAAAGGGGTGACAGCAAACAATTGCAGAATACTGGCAGAACATACTGTATCTTTCTTGATTTTGTCAATCTCCTCCAGATCCAATGCACCAAATTTTTCAGCATAATACCTCTCCTTGTATCCAGGCTCTCCTAACTTAACCTGAAAAAAATAACAAAAACTTTGTAGTTCACAAATTTTCTCATCATATTGGATTTCATGTGGTCTGACATTGGCCAAGCTTCCCTATTCAGTGATCATACATACTTTGTATGAATTGTATCTGACAAAAAATATATATATGTTGTCCTAAATACTATCAGGCTAACTATATATGATAATACTTTCTATGGATTTGATCAAGGATCCTTTAGCTACTTTCAGCTAACAAAAGGAACATTTAATTTCAAAAGGACAATTTCCAGTCAGGACAGTAAGTGTTATCATCAGTTGTTGCCACTTATAAAAACACACACTAATAAGAAAAGTAAAAGATCAATGAAGTTGTTTTAGAAGAGCCACAAATAAATCACAATTTTTTTTTTGCATCCGAACAGTTAAACTAGCAAGTAGTTAACTTCAAAAGTTCAAATTGAAATCAACTGAAACAAACTCCTTTTATTTATAGGCAGATGTTGAAGTAGTTTCCAGCACTGACTGTGCAGTTCTTATTTCAAAAAATGACAAAAAAGGAAGTACAAGGTACAACCCTTCAACATGGCTCGCTAAAATTTATCAGATTGCCCCACAACTGGTTAGCCATAAATGCAATGAGGCAAACTAGGAGTAAGTTCAAGCTCTTCAACCTTACTTCCAAGGCTGCCAAAATAGAGATCCTGCATAGGATCAGACGAGGGAGGTAGATCTTATCTGTTAATTTATATATATATATGTCACGTGACAATAAAACAAATAAAGCATAATAACAATAAAAGTACACTCACAACTAGTATTTAAGCATCTTCTAATTCAAAATACATCAGTGATGGAAGTTGTAAATTTATGTACCATCCTTATAAGGCTCCCTGACGACATTTTTAATATGAGAAAAAACAGAAATTTAGTGGGGAAAAGAGGGAACCACAAAAGCATCACCCACTGACCAGCAGAACACAAAAATTTTCCACACACCCACAAATCAGTGGACAACAAAAACAGAAGTAGGTAGCAACTGCAGAAGCAGCCCACTCAGATCTCATTCACACAGAAACAGAGGCACCCAATATTTAGTGTCACAATGTCACACATCTAATAGCACAAGGTTGCAGTGGTGCGTTGAACAATACAGCAGCAGCAATGGTTTGAGGAACCAACACCGCCCAATCATCAAGGAAACAGAAATATTCAGCTGCACTGGTTTTTTCCTCATACCACGCTAAAACAACAATCTTTTCTGTGAACACACTGCTAAACACAGAGTGTTTACAGTCAAACATTATGATAGGAACTGAATATACTATTGGATTGCAAATGAAAACTCAGGGAATATCCCTGACGTTACAAGGGAAAAACTAGAATTAACAGAAAGGAATTAATGGACCAATGCAGAAAACAATGAGGCTGTCCTTCAGCAGCCACCCCCCAAATAACCTCCCAGATAAATCCTACCCTCCTCTCACTAGCATCTACAATATATTGCTTTCCTTCCCTCATCCTCACCCCTCCACGTCACTAAACTTGTTATTCAGTTAGAATCTTTTCTAACAGCCTCTCTACCCACAATTCCTCCTTTACCCCTCTTCCTCTGGTATGTCTTAAGCAAGGGCCCAATTGTCTTGGACCCAACACATTATTTTACTATTTACATCACCCCCAGCAAATTGTGTTCTGAGCTGTGATCAAGACGATCCTTTGGAATAAATAGAAGCATGCAACTCTGTAAGTCAGAAGTCAGAATGCTATTTTGATTACCATAATTCTACGGGAAAACAAATTTAATCACCCATCACAACCTAGACAAATCACCCTTGATGTATGTTAGGGAAGCCACTAGAATCACTATGGTTTGGGATTCAGAAAGTTATCATGGAGTTCACAAACACAAGTTTAAAAAGACAACTAAATAATACTAAATTCAATCAAATGCTCATAAAGATTCTAGCAATACAACTTATTACTGAACCTTATCCACAACTGACGGCCGTGGTTCTTCAGGCATCTCTCCTCTTGCCCTAGCTTTCATTTCTTCATTAATTTCAGTAGCCTGAAATACAATCAAATCACAGATATTGCATATCACGAAGTAAACTTTAAAACCATATTATAGAAATATAAAGCTCAAGCATATGAGTTATAAAATTAATTTGAAGGCTTTGAACAGACATTAGTATCACTTTTGAAAGACATCCCCCAGATGTAAAGCCTAATGTCATAGTATACCCCACATCAGAATTCCTTTCAGAACAATAAATACTGAGAGTTCATATATATGTATGCTGGCTCATGAACTTGCCTGTCTGTAACAAGTTACCACCAGAGTTGAGAGTTAAAAATTATTAAGGAATTATCCTCTACAATTTTATTGGATAAAGGTCCAAAATAATTCTTTACATACCAACCAAAATCTGCCTAACCACTTAACTCTACTTACAGTCATTTCCTCCATTCAATGAAAAATTAGAGGACAACTCCACTCCCAAAATAAGCATGATACAGCCAGATCAAATTTATGCTTCAGCTAGAGTTTATGCCCCTTTTTAATAATTATTTAATCTGTGTAGCATCCAAAGCCAATTTAGTCCCTCTATATATGCTCAATGCAAATTTAAATCAAAAACAGTATCATTGAGGAACACTGGAACACTCCAAGTCTTCTTACCAAATTAGTTCCAAATCAATTCAAATAGACAGAAAAAATCATGGATGAGAAGAAAAGGCAATGCTCTTTTAGAAAATTACAACAGTGAAAATGGGCCAAAATACACACAATGAATTGAAGACTTCTCCATGTCAATATCAACAGAAGAACTTTCTTACAATGCTTCAAGGCAGCTAACCCACCTCTAAATATACAGAACCATGAATATAAGCAGAACTCTGACAGCTATTAATTTTACTAGCGCAAAACTTCAGAGGGTTGGGATATTTAAGAATTCATAATTATCCCTTCAAAAGAGGGATAGTCAAAACAAAAAAATCACAATACCTGCTGAATGCGAACTCGTTTCTGAAATATTTGATCTTCATATACTGCAACAGATTGAATAAAATGTTCCACTCCGTCCAAGGAAACCTGGAAGATTTAATGATATTTTTATTACAACAATCGTTGAAAAAGAAAAAACTCCAGGTGGATGACTAAAAGACATAAGACACACAATTAAAGGAAGATGACTGCCAGAAAAGATTGTCACATACCAGCATACATAACAGCCTCACAACAACATACAAAATGACAAACACAACTTAATTGAATTTCAGAAAATAGAAACTTACCTCACCCGCATCAGTAAGATAACCACCCATGGCAGTGAATTCCTTTCTATAAATATGCATCAATAAATTTATAGCCCCCTGAAATAGTAAAAAGCTTATCAAAGAGAACAACATTGACAACTGAGTAGAAAGGGAAATACAGGAGATAAAAGGGAATAACTTAACCAAGTTTCTTTTTAAAATAATTAAAATCATTCATTAATTACAAGAAGCAGAAAGCATTGGCATACTTTCTGCTTCAAGCTACAGCTGAATAAAACATGGTGATGGTGCCCTCTACATGCTTACCTCCCGGATCTCTAATGTTGGCATATGTGGAAGAAAGTCATTGCCAACAAAGAAGCATAGAAATACAAAATCATCCACTATGCGTTCGAAGTCAATCTCAAAAGGAGGGTTGGGAATCTCCAATTCATATTGCAAATATTCCCGCAGCACCCAGATGTTAAGAAACTGTACATGCAAGGTTTGAGGTTGAAATTAAAAATCAACAGAAAAGAAAAATAAATATTAAGCTTAAAATGCTGGATTCCAATACTCCAACCTGATATTTCTTCTTGTGAATAGGGGTATCATCATCAGGATTCCAGTCTTCAGCTTTATCACCTGGCTTTCCACGACATTCAGCTGCAAGATGGCCAACTTGGCCACACTGATAACACTTCTCCTGCTGTCCAGGAAAAGTGATTACCTGTTCACTCATGAAATGAATCATCAAGGCAATCAATTGGGGTCAATGAGCTAAACACAGCATGACAATTTATACACTGGAAACTAACCTCCCTCAATATTGAAAAATGAACCTCATGTGTGGCTAAGGATAGCATAATCAAATCAGCATCCTGATTCAAAGGTCACATCAATGACATCATACCATATTAAAAACAAGGAAAGGATAAATACACCTACATCACATAGAGTGAAATTTTCAAAATTGGAGAAAAACTCACCAATCCATACAAGCAGTGTCGAGTATTTGGATTAAACCCAGGAAGGTTACGTTGCAATCGTATGTATTCCATTATTTTATGTTCACCCTCACCGGGAACATTTGAATCAGAAAGTATAACCTTAAAAAAAAAAATACCCAATGCAGCTCCATAAATAAATATATAGAAACAGACTATTCTGAAAATCAGATGTGTATACAATATGGGAAAAGAAAATAGACAGGAATGCTCCACAAGGAAGGAATATCCAATCTTGAAGGGATCATGGGGGCAAAGAATAAATAGGATAAGATCAAGTACACCTTTGTATTCCGCCAACCAGGATTGTAGTTCAATCTAGTCTGTATATAATACTGAAGAGCCACGGACAGCACTGCCATAAATTGAGTGCCAGGGGTAATGACATTTGAGTCATAAGTCTCAGGCTTGTCTTTAGAAGGCAAGAGTTCCATTACACCCTCAAATTCTTTCCTGAGTCTCTCCTCTTCAGCTTCCTACAACATCACATCACAACTCAAGGATTTTTGTAACAGAAATAGGAGGTCATTGTAAACAGGAGCATATTTATATTCTTACAGCCTCCGCTGCATCTTTAGCAGCTCGGAAACGCCGTGAGCGTTGCTGATTCATTTTGGCTCTTGGTGCAACACCATCTGAAGGGGCAAGAAAAGTACAAAAGGAAAGAAATGGTTGGAATGAGAAAGCAGTTCAAAATGAAACCAGACACACAATTCCTAATATTACAGACAAAAAGATTACCGCCTTCCAAAAATTGAGCAATTTTTTAATTTTCCATATTGGCTATTTTGTTTTACAAAACAGTTATGAGTCTTTTACTTGAAAAGATGTGCACTTAAATTTGAATGTTCAACCATACAGGAATGTGCCCAGTTACTAGTCATCAAAAAGAAATAGAAGACTTAAGGGAAACCAAGTTGCTAGATGTTTATAAACTTCTTTATTGACTTCTTTAGTGTGATTTCTAGGTATCCTTAGAGATATCAAATCTCTTGGATTTATAACTTAAAGGAGCTGACCTGGCAGATCCTCCACAATGAGAAACTATATAAATCACTGCTTATTGCTTACAAAGAGGAGTAGTGTCAATCTTACTTCATCAGTGAGTATCATCTGTCAGTGAGATGAAGTATTGGAGAAGTATCCAAGTACCAGTATCAGAGAAGTATCTGATACCATACACAAAGCAAATGCAAATATTGGTGTTTCATAGATGAGAAATATGATAATAAGAAAAATCAACATACCAATTGCAAGAAAAAGAAGCTTCCTTGGGCGAACCAACGAATAGAGATGGTCAATGTAGTCGAAGATTGATTTGAATACATCCTCATAGGTAGCAGGTGCTGGCTGCATTGAAAAATTAATCAAGCAGCAGCGGGTAAATAGAAAAGATAGATTACAAAAATTATTTGCTTTTTATACACAAAACAGAGAAATTACAGATCCCAATTGCCATAGTGTAGTCTACTTTTTACGCGGTTTCACCCTACTCACATGATCATGTAAGGTGTCGTTTCTTCATTTAAAAAAAAAAAAAAAACCTCTATGAAGTGGAAACCAGTTGATAAAGCATACAAATGCAACAATTCCAGTTTTCAACAAGCAATTCAGGAACAAGCGACCTTAATGTGTAAATAGAATTTTATACGAGAAGTTGAAACAGAAATCTCAGAAGTTCACTATTACAATTTTCTGCTCTTTAAGTAAATTTCTCTTTGGCTATATATATATATATTGACTCTGTTCAACCAATGAAGGAGTATTAACACCAACAGAATATTAGGTCAATTGGTTGCAAGTTCCGAACAAAATGAAAATGGAATTGGGGGAACAAAGTGGATTGAACAAAATGAGGTTAAGCGAAGCAGTTAGGTAGGTACCTTGCCATCGGGGTGAAAACAGGGGTGAATGATACCATTCATGTCCAAGTACAAGTTGTCGAACTCCATGCCATTAGGATTAGGTTTAGACACGTTAACACCGGCGTCGCCGGCGGCAGGCTCTTCCTCCACGACATCGGCGATCGAGAGCGGGTACCGGTCCGCGAGCCACCGGTAAAACGCTGGCACTCCCATATTACCGGCTCGGCTCGGCTCGGCTCGGTCCGGTTCAGAAACGACTAGAGAGGGGAAAATAGCAAATAATGAAGAGGAGATGGAGATCTGTGTTACCGTTTAGAATGTACGGGCGGCTGCGATAGCCGCCTTACTTGATGAGACGGAAATACCCCCACTTTTAAGAGTGTCTAGGAGGAAATCACAATAAAGAAGACAAAAAAAAAATTATATAAAAATGTTAATAAAAATAATATTTTATGCGCATTTAAGAGTATAATATTTTTTATTAAAGATTATTAATATTTTATATTATTAATTTATTAAATTTTATGATTAATAAAATTTGAATAATTTTTTATTATATATTTTTATACAAGCTAAAAATTAAAAAATGATTTTTTTTTTCTTGTTGAATGCATTTAAATGAAAGTTTATTTAAGTTATTGTTTGATAAAATTATTTTAAATAATAAATAATATCATAAATTTAATTATCATTTTTTAAAATAACTATAAGTATAATAACTATAATTTATTATATCAAATATTTTTTTAAATGTTTTATGGACAATTTATAAAACTGTTTATAACTTTTAAACATTTTTTACTTTATTTCAATGATATTTTTAATATATTTTATCAAAATAAAATATTTTAATATATTCTAATAAATTTTATTGTTATTTATATAACATAAATTATTATTTAAAAAATATCAACTAAACACTTAAACAATGTTAATTTCTATTGAATACATTGTTCTTGTTTTTCAAATAAAATACACGTATTCATTGATTTTGCCCTGTTCTTATTACACTCCTCTTCTTCACACGGGCTAAGAACGAAAAATATAGTGCAATTTATTTTTCTTGAAATATCACATTCTCTTTATTTTTAATTTTATATTATACTTTAAATTATTTTAACTTAAATATATTTTTAGTCTTTATATGTTAGTAAACTTTTTATTTTAGTCATTTCAAAAAAAATATTTTGATTCTTATTTTTTAGGAATTTATTATTCTTAGTCTTTTGGGATTTTGTTTATAAAATATTGATATTTGATAATATTTTAATAAACTAAATTAGCAATTGATATTAAAAACAAAATAACATTGTGAAAAATATGGACTAAACGAAAATAAATATAAAAAAGAGGATATGGCATATTTAGACTTAAATATGGCATATTTAAGTATTTTATTTTATAAGCAAATTTTGTATTTTTATTTTTCAACTTTAAAATATGTTTTAATTATGTCTTCCAATTTTTTTGTCATCTTAATCTTCTAACTTTTATAGATATTTTAAATAACTTATTTTCAATTCAAAATGTTAACTTAGTCTCTTTTTTTTTTTCCATCACATGTACTATAGTCATTTCTTACATTTGCACTATGCCACCGACACTTGTCTCATGCACACACAAAATATTTGGTCTCATTTCATGATTTTTCATATTGGAATTTTTACTCTTTTAATATGTACTTGTAATGTTTTTCGTTAAGTAAAACTTTGTTTTAAATGCAACTTCTCTTTCTACAATATGTTCAAGTTACTCAACATTTTTTACTTAGACATATGCAAATAGTAATCACTTTAATATCTTTTATTTTTTTTTAAAAGATTTTCATCAATGTGCATGTACAAGTTTTATAAATGTTGAATGCAACAAAAATATGTTGACTGTCAAACTTGTTAATGTGACACAAGGTATAGTTGTATTTCATCATATAAAAATAATGTAATAAGAGAAATTTTCAACATTTTTATCATCGTATAAAAATAATGTAACGAGAGAAGTTTCCAACATTTTTATCAACATATAAAAATAATGTAATGAGAAAAAATTTTAACATTTTTATTTTCATATATATATTTTATGAATACAAATTTTCTGTAAAACAACACTATTAATATTAAAAATCATAGTTGAAACATTCAAAGTTAAAGACTTCATTTGAATCCTTAGACTACAACGATGACAAATGTGATTTAGGGACACTAGCTAAACCTTATTTAAATACTTGTGTTTTTGCCATCCAATATTAATTTAAAGTATATCATTTACAACGCAAGTGATATATAGAAAGAATAAATACTCATACATGAAAATAAGACCAATCATCTTGTACTTGGACAATGCAAGTGATAATAACATGATGTAAATGTAAAAAATGACCTTACATATTATTTATAAAATATTACACAAACCTAAAATAATAGCAAAATAGAAGATTTGAGAGAAAAATAAATGATAAATAATACAAAACAGTACAAGTGATAAAAAAATAAAATTAACATTTTTAATAGAAAATAAACTATTTAAAACTTTTATAAAACTCAAAAGTTTAAAATAAATAAAAAAGAAGTAGATGACAAAATCAAACTTACCTTAAAGTTAAAGATAAAAGCATTAATTTTGCATATTTTATATAATTTATGTTATTAATAGTTGATTTTAAACTTCAGCATTAACTAAATTTTTCAAATGACAATTTTCAACAAAATCCTAAAAGAAGTAAAAAGGGTATTGAAAATCAAACAATATTTTTTTTATCATGTTTAAGATATTGTAATTATAATTCATATTTATTTTTGTACTTGATTTATATTTAATTATTAATAATTATTAACGTAAAATGCTCTAATTTTATTAAATATTTATTTTTCCATATAAATAACACATTAAAAAGTTTAAAATACACAAAAATAAAAATAAAACCATCCTGCACAAACGCGTTAGATGAATTAGTTCATGATAAGTTAAAAAAAAAAAACTTAACTCGTGTTTATTTCATTTAATCAATGTGTTAATCTTTATTTAATGTTTAACTTCATAACACAATTTCACCAAATTAATCAGTAGGTTGGGTCTCAAATTCATTTTAAATTTAATCGCTTGGAATTATATTTATATTATTAATATAAATGTATATAAATGTATAAGTAGTTTATAAAATTAAATTATTTAACAAACTAATTGTAAAATTGAATGATTTACATTAAATGATTTAAAAAATATATAATATTATATTTATATAATATTAAAATTAGATATAATTTATTTTAATAATCTTATTAATAAAAATATATTATTAATTTAAACAATAACTTAAATATATTTTTAAAATTATTAATATTAACATGTTATTTTAATAAATATTATTTATATAAATAAATTTAAATAATTTTATTTCTTATTTTTTTAAATATTATATATTTTTAATTTATTTTTATTTAAAAAAATATACTATTAATTATTAAGATGAAAAAAAAACACCGTAAAAATGAAAAGAAGAAAATAGTAATAAAATTAACATATTAAAAATTTAATTGTATAAATAATAAACTATCTTTTCAAAAAATAAAGATAAAAATATAATAGAAATATCAACAATTAAATTTTAAAATTAAATAATTTTTTAAAAGTTGTAAATTTCTTTAATTTTTAGTTATCACTAGCTTATTAACTAAAGCTAAATAAATTATAAATTCTTAAATAAATTAAAAGCTACCCGTTACAAGTAATCTACTTATTATTGGACCTAAGTGAAGCATGTTTTATAGATTTTGAAGTGAATGGCACGTCCTCTGAGTGGGTTTTGGGTTCTCAAATAGTGATATTAACAATAACAATGGCATGCTAAGTGAGAAGGTTATAGGTGGCTTTCAAGTAAGGAGCAAGCAATTTCTAACAAGCATTGCTTGTGGATACTCAAGTTAACAATCTCAATGTCTTTTCTTCCCAATCGCATTAATAATATATGTATTGGGACACCTCTAAATAATTTCAGATCAGCAGGGTAATCTTTTTTTTTTCAGATAAGCAACTACATAACGTGAATAGATATATTCCACCACCTAGTTTAATAATGTTTTTTTCGTTATTTACCCTTCTGGATCTATTATTATTATTATTATTTCAACTTTTTCAATTAAAATAAGTTATTTGATTTTTTTCTTCACCCTAAAGAATGTTATTATTTTAATAATATTTGAATATACTCGATCGAATTTATATATACAAAAAAAGGAATACTCCATCGAACCGAATCTTTTTGATTTTGTTCTTTAATCAAAACAATTAATAGCTGTTAATGAGCTTACCTCCTTTAATGAATAATTATTAAAGTTAGTCAATAATCATTATTATACGAGCACAAGGTGCATAAATATCATTAATTAAGGAGTTATCTTTTTGGTAAAGATTAATTAATGACTTATCTGATTGTCACTTTTAGAAACAGTTTTTTAGTTTCAAAACTAATAAAACAAAAGCCGTGTTTGATGAAGATTGTTCTTGTTTGTAGTTTTAGAAACAGTTTTAAAAAGCTTTTTTTTTTTAATAAAAAAAGACAGGAACATTTCAGTAATTTTTTAAAGTTATTTTTTTCTGTAATTATGTAATAAAGAAGGTACCCTTCTCCTTAATCTTCATTATAAAAGTTGAACAATTATTTTCTTATTGCGTCATCGAAGATTTTGGTTCATCTAAAATAATAATTTCAAATAAATTTTATTTTTTATTTTCATAAAAATAGTTTTGAAAATGCATTTTATAAAACAATTTTAGAAAGGATAATTTCGCCGTTTTCTTTAATAGAATCCATCTCTTAAAAACAAATCAATGATAATCATAAATTACTCTGATTCCGTGAATTTGCAACCTTTTTCTAAACAAGCTCTTAATCTATGCATTTAGTAGGACTTATTCTATGTAATCGTGTTCGTGCATAGATAAGCAAAATCGGAATTATAAATAATAAATAATAATAATCGTGCATAACATACTTGAAAAAAATTGGAAAAATATCTAGATTGATCTTGACGAATTGGGGTTTTTGTTTTTCCACTTTTCATTTTCCATTTAGCGTTGAAAATTTGAAATATCGAACAAAATGTCAAAGGCCAAAAACGAACATGACAAAGAAATACGTGAGAGACTTAAACAAGTAGCAATCCAATACTAGTTGTCATAGCTTTCTTGTTTTGTTGCCTTTCCCTGTTCGGAAAGATCAAAGTGCCTCGTTATATATATATAATTTTTATTAATTATTTTACTATTTTATAAATTAAATATAATAAAGTGTTTAGTATATAATTTAAAAATATTATATACCATTAACACAAAAAAATAATAATTCTATACCCTTTTTAAATTAACCATTATAATTTTGTTAACATCTTATAGATAAACAAATTTATATATTTTTTAAAATTATTAATTTTTATTATCTATTAGATATATTTAATATAAAATTAATTATGATAATTATTTCATATAAAAAGAGTATGTTCTTTTAATTTATAAAATAACATTAAATTTACTTTTTACTATTTAAGTAAATATGTGCTCACATAAATTTATTATTTTAAAAATATAAAAAAAAAGTCCATGATTTATTTTTTAATAATTTTAAAAAAATTATTGACAAGGGGATTTTGGATTATTTAATATCAAATGCTAATATACTATCGTATCAAGAGCTCATAGTTTTTCGTGTCCTCTTCTATATATAGTCTTCTCTGTTTTGCAGATTCTCTTACGAAAAACAAGCGTTGCTCTGATAAGGTTTTGGTGACCGGTGAGTGGGTGAGCTATTCAATTCCATTTCCCTGATTACTGCTTTCAAGTTTCTGAAGGCACTGCATTGCTTTAACATACTTTTGTGTTTATTTGCTTCAGCTTTGTATCTGTAGAACCGTAAACTCTTTCTTCTAACGTGTATGGCTTTTATCGGTTACTTTCTATCTTCTGCCTCAAATTCTTCATTAGCACTTAGATATCCGAATTTTATGTACCTTTTTGGTGGATTAGTTGATTGATTATCAACTGTTTTAACTCCCCTGACTTTTGAAGCTTGAACTTAATTTTAGGGGTTATTATGCTTATTCCTCTTTTTTCTCCTAGTAATGGATTGATTTTTTTACTTCTGTAAAATGAATTTCAGTTTTTTTCAATAAGTAAAATAAGTTTCCCTGGTCAATCAGAGATATGAACAATTTTATTTTATTTTTTGTCTGATTTCCAACGCTTTTCCTGTAAGAGTCGTGATCTGTTCTTTAATCGGCGAATTCTGATATCTTTGGTGTTTACTTGGACAAGAAAATGAAATGAATTAATTTTCATATCCAAGAGACTCACAGGATTAGTCAGCTCAAGCAATCCAAGTCTGGATAAATTAATTTAAATGTCTTTATGTTTGTATTTACGGAGATCATCTAATGATTTGCAGTACTGTGCTGTGCTGAAAATGGCGGCAGAGAAGTCAACCATTGCAAAGGATGTCACTGAAGTAAGTCTTGTTCAACGCTGCCCCTTTTGGTCTCCATGATGAAGCTATCCGGCTCACAGCTCATATGAATTCATTTTTCGAATGTGCAGTTAATTGGCAAAACTCCATTGGTATATCTCAATCATGTTGTGGATGGCTGTGTTGCCAAGATTGCTGCAAAGCTAGAAATGATGGAACCATGCTCCAGTGTCAAAGACAGGTATATAGATGATTTCCTCATCCTTACCATTTTTTCTTGGTGATGCTTTCTTGTTTATGCTCACACCCTTTTAAAATTGCTCAGGTTGATAGAAGTTTTGTTGTGGAAGTTGTATGATTGATGCCCATTGCCCAAGTTTCTTATTGTCCATGCCATGAAATAATATGATCAGAAAACTTATGTATATATAATTACTTATTTTGTACAGGATAGGATATAGCATGATTGCAGATGCTGAGGAGCAGGGACTCATTAAACCGGGTGAAGTTAGTTCTTGCTCTGGATTGTCCTTTCTTTCATGTATATTTGTATTCATGCTGCACGCATATATCTTTTATATCTACTTATTCCTTTCAACTTTGAGGATGTATTGTCTTAGTCTTTACTATTTAATTCTTATTGATGCTGACATCCCCTTGCTTTCACATTTAAAAAAGTGAAAACAGGAGTGGTTCTATAAGACACTTAACCAATTCATCATCATTGCACAGTCATCTTTCAAGCAAACCTAGATATTACTGTGTACTCCGGCGTTAATATGGTTTATTGTTGTTCATGTTGTAGAGTATCCTCATTGAGCCTACCAGTGGAAACACTGGCATAGGTTTGGCATTCATGGCGGCTGCTAAGGGTTATAAACTTATTATAACCATGCCTTCTTCAATGAGTCTGGAAAGAAGAACCATTCTTCGAGCTTTTGGAGCTGAGTTAGTTCTCACAGATCCTGCCAAGGGTATGAAAGGAGCAGTTCAGAAGGCAGAAGAGATAAGGGCAAAGACTCCCAATTCTTATATGCTGCAACAGTTTGAGAATCCAGCCAACCCAAAGGTATTGTGTCAATATGCTTTGCGTTTAAAATCAGTTGGTTTGAGAGTATTCACACATGCTTTTCTTCCTCTTATTTAGATCCATTATGAAACCACTGGACCGGAGATTTGGAAGGGCTCCGGTGGGAAGGTTGATGCTCTTGTTTCTGGGATTGGGACTGGAGGTACAGTAACAGGGGCTGGGAAATATCTGAAAGAGCAGAACCCCGATATAAAGGTTAGGCTTTTAATATTCTTATTGTGTGTTAAATTGTTAATCTTTCTAATGTTACCCCTGTATTGTTTGTGATTTTCCCCCCTTTTCCTTAGCTATATGGCATTGAACCAGTAGAAAGTCCAGTACTGTCTGGAGGGAAGCCTGGTGAGTATTGCTTTCTGATGCATTTTACTTGTTGTAACCTTCTCTGATTATTTCTTTTGTTAATGCATTGAATTTAGCATTCTTTCTTACATTTTGTTAAGGCTATTTCTTTTTTCAAGTCACATTCTGGCTCAACTTTTAATGTCTTTTGATTTTCTACAGACCATATGGTCTTTCATGTGCCTTTTTCTTTAAACCATATGCAAATCTAATTTATAGTTTCCTATATTTAGAGGTATATGTGACAATTCACCGTTAATGCACTGAAAAAATTATTCAATCATGAGCTTATTGGGCATTTGCAAGTTGTTAATGCATGAATTGCTCTCCACTTGCTGTGCTTTGACTGCTTTCTTGGAGAGTGAATATAGGACAGGACTGCCTTTACCTGCCTGCTTACATCGGTTCCCCTTCTAAAATTAGAAGGAATACACACACATGCACTGTTTTACTGTTTAAATTTGTCAAATACTTGACTCCTTTTGTGTAACTTTCCTCTAAAAAATGCATGGCTGTTAAACGAATATAAGGCCCTCATAAGATCCAAGGAATTGGTGCTGGCTTCATCCCTGGTGTTCTGGATGTTGATTTACTTGATGAAGTTATTCAAGTAAGCCACAAACCTTTTGATAATTTTTTTGTAGTAGTTTTTTTTGGCTTGCATGATAATCTGGTGTGCCTTCATTCTTACTTCTTTGAAAAATCCAATTTTGTACTCTGCCTATGTGCAAAACTAGATAAGAAGAGAATATAGTGAGCATGTAAATAAATCAAAATTTTAATTCTAGTATTAGTATCTCATTATTAAGTGTCAACTAGACCGATGGGAATAAATTTTGAATTATTTTGAGCAAAATTAAATACTGTAATTTTTATTAGCATGAGTATGCAATCCGTTTTATTATCACTTTTCCCTCTCGATTCAATGAAGTGAAGGCAAGAAGTGTGTTAATTCACTTCATATGCGAGGAAGCGTCACTAACCAAGAGTTATGATAATTTATCCATGCATTCTGAAAGTACAGACAGTAACTCATTTTTGTGTATGATTTTAGATTTCAAGTGAAGAAGCTATTGAAACTGCTAAACTTCTTGCTTTGAAAGAAGGTTTGCTGGTAAGTTCATCCAAACGCTATAATGGGCTCATTAGTGGTCTTATCTCTTTTCATGCCTTGGCCTTGTTTAGTCGCATCATCTTTTCATAGTAACATGACTGGATCTGTTCAGTTGGTGTGCTTTTGTGACACTCACAATGAGGGAGACGATTTTTAATGCTATTCTGTTTCTATCATAAATGTATTTCAGGTGGGGATATCATCGGGTGCTGCCGCTGCCGCAGCAATTAAGATAGCAAAGAGGCCAGAAAATGCTGGAAAACTCATTGTTGTAAGTTGGTCTACTGTTCATCTGGCATTAGATTTCTTCTGTGAACGTGTTGTTAGTTCTGCTATGGATTCATTGTTCTTATTATATTTACTATATATATTCCATCACTAAAAAATTTGTTGGAAAACCTGAATAGGTGGTCTTTCCAAGCTTTGGAGAGCGTTATTTATCATCTGTGCTTTTTGAATCTGTGAAGCGAGAAGCAGAGAGCTTGGTCTTTGAGTCTTGAATAAGAAGCCATAATATAGTCTTCTGCCGATCGTGTATGGAGTACTGAGGCATTTGCTACTTCTCAAGTTGCTTTGTCTCTTTGGGTTGTGTGTATCTATTTTTTCCTTGCAAATCTGAAAAATAAATATGCTTTTCTGTTCTCATGTTAACTGACTAAGATTCAGTAATAGTGTAAGTTAGAGGGTGGAATGTTCGAACTTGATCATAATTATTGATTACTTGCAGCATGATGGAAAGACCAAATGCCTGTCTTAGTTTATTTGCTGGTTAAATCCTGGTTTTTGAATGTGCAATTCTAATGGAGAAAAACACTACTAACATATGTCATATTGTTAAGGCCTAAATATATTTTATTCCATACAAATATATTAAATATTGGATTTAATTATCAATGCAAATGTATTCGACGCTGGATTTAATTCTTCTAAAATTTGGGTTTATGTAATTAATTTTTAAAAGTTAGCGTTTTTCCATTAACTCTGGCTTGCTTCCGAACCTGGCAATTATTTATTTTTTTGGGTCAACTGCAATTATGGCGGGTTGGTGTATCAGCATAGTGGCATTTGGTTTGTACTTATGGTAACTTGATTGGACGTTGGGGCCTTAAACATAAGCGCATTTCGGGTTCGTATAATTTGTAAGAGAACTTCACGGGAATGACCTCTACAATTTCGGTTCGGCCGATTTTAGATATAGTAACATCTGGAACACATGATGATTGATAGGTTCTCTTCTCCAAACTGCGGTGTTCTGAATTTGAAGAAATCTATGGAAAATAAAGATGATGGGTGAAGTTGACATGAGACAGGACCAAAACGTTTTAATAAAGATACAAGTTAAAACTTAAAAGATTATTAAAATTTGGTATATGTAAATAATTTTGAAATACGTGAAAAATGAGTTGATATGTTAAAAATTTAGTATTAAGCAATTTCTCTTTGTTTTTTTATTAAAAAATCTTCTTAGACTAGTAAAAATTATTAATTTGTGGGCACTATACTACTATCATGGTGGTTATTAGATTCATTTAAGCTAGAAATGAACTCACTTTGGATGTAAAATTGAATATACATAGTTTTAGACTTTACAAATGTTCTTACTAGTATTGTGATCACATATTTCAATCCTTAGTTAAACATAATAGTTGTTCTCTTTGGATATATGATTTATTGAATCTGCAGTATTGGGTATGTGACTCTAAAAGGTGTTTTTAAAAACAGTACTCATCGATTGTCGAGACTCCCTTCAACACAAACTCATTGTTTTTTTTTATAGATGTTTTACTTTGTGTGGAAATTTTGCTTTATGGCGAATAATTGGTTTGAAGGTGTAGTTGCATGCAAGTGTTATTTCCTAGTTTTAGTGTGGGTTACCTATTCAAGCATAATGCTCAACTAATGGGATTGACAATAACAATACATTACGATTTATAATGGTGCCTTAAAAAATAGCAAATTAACAAGACACAAAAGCGAAAAAATACTAGTTTCTAAATAGTAAATACTGCTTGAAAGACGGATGTGATTATTTATCTATGAGATAAAATCTAAGTTTCTCAAGAACAAAACTTCTAGAGCTTGTTGCATTGTATTACAATTAATTCAATCCTAGTGAACTTGGTCACATCCATCTATCAAGATGAAATACAAAACATCATCAGACATAGAATTTCAATTATATAGTATTAATTGATACATGTATATTGCTTTGACAGTGTCTTTAAAGGCATTTCTTTGCAACAATTTTCCAATTGAATACTTGTATACAATTGTAAAATTTTATAAAATTATTTAGTTTTGTATCTTTGTTAATAACTAGATCAAAAGCGGTTTGATCAAAGTCCGAAAAAAAAAAGTTTTAAACTAGCTGCTTGAAGACGAAGATACTTAACACCCAAAACAGGGAAGAATTCAATTGCATTGGAAAAAAAATTGTAAATTTAGTTGTAAATGCTTTAAAAAAAATGCATAATCTAAAAAAAAAAATTTTAAATGATACCATGTGGATTGTAATGTTTGCTTATGTATCAATCGAATTCTCCAATGTATTATTTTAGTAAAAGAACCGAAACAAACTTATACTTTTATTTGTTTCTTCACCGTATATATAATAATGTTCAAACACACTCATATACTAACATTGCTTCTAAGGAAAGCGGATAAAAGGATAGCAAGAAAAGGGGGTAAAAAAATAAAAATTTTCATTATTCTGTTTGTAATTTAAAGAGAGAAAGAAAATTATCAATCGATCATATAAAAAATTTCACTCAAGTGATCAAAAAATTGGAGTTCGCATATTTTAAGTAAAAAGACAGAATTGCCTTTGATTTAATTTTTCACATGCTTTTTTTTTTTTCTTGAAGATAGTTAAGTAATTTTGTGAATATATTTTTTTCTCTCATTTTTCTATTTAACCAAACCAAAAAAATAAAATCAAATTCCTCTTTCCTTCCAATTTCTCTCATTCCAAAAAAATAAAAAAAATCGTCGATTTTCTTCGTTTTCTTTTTGTTCAGTGTCGTTACAATTATTTTATGCTTTAAATACTTTATAAAAAGAATACTTTCTACATTTAGGCACAGTTGTTTGGGGCTTAAGAAATTAAACTCCAGAAGCGACGTCGTTTAGGGTGAAACACATTTAAGCAAACCATATACTGCTGCTTCTCACTTTCGAGTCCTCTATTTCCCTTCTTCTTTACGACCCCAACAACGATCGAAGTGATGGAGTGTGTGGCTGAAACCCAGAGAACTCTGTATGTAATCTCTCTCTTCCTTCCTTCATTTCTTAACACTGGCTCTGTCTCGAGTTAGGGTTTTAATAGGGTATAATTTGAATCTACTCTTAACTCTATTCTTCGTAGCCTCTTTTCTTTGCCCTAAATTTTGTTTTCATCTTTAGGTACCCATACGTTACTGGATCCTCCGTAGTCGCTATCAAATACAAAGATGGGATTCTTATGGCTGCTGATATGGGAGGTTTGATGCTTAATCTCATCAATTCTTATTAACATTATGGTTTTTTCTCACCCGACTTTTGCTTCTCAAGTGCAAATTTTTTGTGTACTTCAGTATGAATAGTATGTGATTTCTTCTTGTTAGTGTTGTAGTTACCTTTCCTGCTGTTATATTTAGATTTTGCTCGGTTCACTTTATAATATAATAGTTAATTTGGCTTTAATCTTCATACCGATTTGGTCTCAATCTGATTATTGTTGAAATTGCTTTACCAGAGTTTTTCTTTTTTAAAAATAAAAGAAAATTTTTGGAGAAATGAATTTTGACTTCTTACGAGCGCTGGTTTTAGTGGTTGTCTTCTGACTCATAGATATGCCATCTCTGCAAAGTTCATCAGTGTTTTGAAGTATTGAGCTCACTTTGCATCTCATGCTGGTTGATGTAATGATAGGTTCATATGGATCTACCCTGCGGTACAAGACCGTTGAGCGTGTCAAGCCTGTTGGAAAACATTCTTTGCTTGGTGCTAGTGGGGAAATAAGTGACTTTCAGGAGATTCTACGCTACCTTGATGAGCTTATGTGAGCACTTTTTATTTTAATAATAATTGTTAATGCACTGGCTATCTCAAATAAAAAAAAAAATAAAGTTTAGCACAGAAGGGTGTGATTAGTTAAATGGATTGCATCTGCTTTGTTATCCTTGCTTAGCTTATTTATTTGGCTTCAAACCATGTAAAAAACTCCACTGTGTATTTTTCTCTTAACCTATTCAATATTACAAACTTCAAAATTCTCATGTAACTGTTGGTTTTGGGTTTTGACTGCTGCAGACTTTATGATAACATGTGGGATGATGGGAATTCCCTTGGGCCTAAGGAGGTGCACAACTATTTAACTCGTGTGATGTATAATAGGCGCAACAAGTTCAACCCTTTGTGGAATTCACTTGTACTCGGTGGTGTGAAAAACGGACAGAAATACCTTGGCATGGTATGCCTTACGTTGTCATTATTTATTCAGTTCCACATTAAAGTATCTGCAATTTTTTCATTAAAAAATTATATATTTGTATTTTATCATCCAGGTTAACATGATTGGTATTAATTTTGAAGACAACCATGTAGCAACTGGGCTTGGAAATCATCTTGCCAGGCCAATTCTCCGTGATGAATGGCATGAAAACTTGACCTTTGAAGAAGGTGTCAAGTTATTGGAAAAATGCATGCGAGTGCTTTTATACCGTGATAGGTCTGCTGTCAACAAAATTCAGGTTCTGTTCTCTTACCTTTTCATATTTTGCTCTGCTCTCCCCCTCCCTCTTGATTTTCCATTTATCAAAGCACATAATACAAGTGAAATCTGATAAGCTTCTTACTGTTCACCTTTGTTCGGCGCTAGCATGCCTAGAGGCCAGGTGCTACGCTTAGGAGAATATTCTTCTAAAATATCCGTATCGTACATCCATTTTTTAAGATTTTGCTCAATGTTTGGATTGACTTTGGATTACAAATGGTATTTGTAAGGGAGGTGTTTGAAATTAATTGATGCTTTTGTCTTTAGTTCTCTTGACTTTTCTACACTGTTGTCATTGTTTTGAACGCCAGATTGATTTTTTAGTTAGAAGTTTTAGAGGTCACATTTAATAGCTCAGGAAGTACGTGGTTCAGGCTGAAGCATTTGTGAGAAAGTTCAATTTGTAGGATTTTAGCTGCTAATTGGTGAGTGGTGACTCACATGCTTGGTAGATCTCTTTGTTCCTTTCTCTACATGAGGTTGGATGCTTAAGTGGTCTAATATCTACTTTTAGCTCACAGGATAGAAAAGCGATTAGGTTTCTAGACAGCAAATTGCTGTATTCTACTTGTGTGAAACAACATGCGAATGCAGAGTAATGACAGTGTTTCCAACTTTCCTTTCATAGTTAGAATAATTAATTTTGGCCGACTCGGATCAGCATAGCTTGGCATGGAATCATGACCACATGCAAAATGATGGTTTTACCCAAAAACCCTGTATAAAAATAAAGGACGATCTAGTAATAATTTGGTCTGTCTTATTGGATGATTTGGGGTACCAAATTTGACATGCAAGAGTAATATCAGTGCATTTGTTTAATGCAACAAAAGAAGGTACACTTGTTTATGAAAAGTGAAGCGTAGTAGGGGATCTGGTGAATTAGTGTTAAATTGTTATTTGCAAGTCAAACAGGAAGGTGATATAACACCTAGAATTGGTTCCTTTCTTGTCATTACCATTTACCTTGTAGTTGTGTCTGCTGACCTTGTTTTGAAGGATATCATCTAAATAAAAGTTTCAATTCCTTTTGCTGTGCTCATTCTTTGGAGTGTAGGTGACCATTATTACTGTGCCGCTTATGTTGCAGTTCTTGAATGCTAAGCTCTATATATTTCGAACATGCTAAATCTTTGTCGTACCCTTTCCAACATATCTATGTGAATTAAATGACTTTGCTTCCTGACTTCCTCCCTTTGTTGTTGGATTCTTGTTCTTAATATAATCTTTGAATTGAAGGGATTATCTGTTGCATTATGATTTATATTATTCATCGTATTTGTAATGTTGTATTTGCAGATATCTAAAATTACTGATGAAGGTGCCACTGTATTCCCACCATTCTCGTTGAAAACGTACTGGGAGTTCTCTGCCTTCAAGAATCCAACGGTAGGTGCGGAAGGTTCATGGTAGCTGGCTCATTGTGAAATGAAATGAAACAGAATTTTAAGCCGATATGAAAATTCCAACAGAAATCTTAATGGTGTTAAATGGATATGAATTGAGTCAGCCTTCTGAAGTTAAATGAGACGATGTTGTGTTTATATTTTTCTTCAATTCGTATGATTGTTCGAATTGATCTCTATTTCGTTAAAAATCCTACTTCAGTTTCCCGGTATTATGACATTCATCATGGCCATTTTTCCTTTTCAATTGTTTGGATTGACATCAATGTGGTGCATGTCTATTTATCAAATTTCATTCGTTATATTTTCTTTTCCTATCAAAAACTAAATGTTTAAAACAATATTGCCGTTTTTTCGTAACAATTGATTATAATACGTTTGTTTATTTTTGTCACTTCATATTTTTAAATATTCATTTAAGCAATGGTGAAAATAAAAAAATTCTTGTTTTTTAAATAAATTATAAAAAAACAGTAAATACGATTAATATAATATTTTTGTAATTATTTATGGATTTGGTAAATGGATTCTTGAATCAAACTAAAAGTACTGAGAATTTTTAGTCAAACTGTTGTGTCTCTAATATCCTTAGGTCAGTTTTCCGACCCAACAGAAGAGGAGGCATCTGCAGTCTGGAGGTAGAAGAGGAAAGAAGCCGAACGGAAATAAAATGGCTTCACTAAGCTTTTTAAGAGGTGTTTATAAAAGAAGAAAATAAGATGAATTTTTTAAGAGGTGTTCGAATAATTTTTTTAAAAGCTATTTATAAAACAAGAATTTAAGATGAATTAAAGTGGGGGTATACGTTAATTTTAATTTATGGAAAAATTTTGGGTTTTTTCTCTTTTAAGGGTTGAGAAGCTTATTTAAATTGTCCCTATATATAACTGTTTTTGACTTGTGTATGATGTTTTTTGTTTTGCCAATCTTATTTCATAAAGAGATACAAGATACATTCTAGTACATGTTTTTCCTATTTTAATGCAAGAGATTATAACCATATATAATATAAATATCATGGTGCATAAACAATAAATAATTAAATACCTAACCACAACGAAGGAATAAAATAAGTTCAACCCATCAGGCTAATGATGACAAAATAAAAGAAAACCCTCAGGTTGGGTTGCACCGTGTTAACTCATCGTCAGCCAATACAATTGTGGGCTTGGGCAGGTTGACATTGGGTGGGTTGTCTCTTTTCATAATTCTAAGTCTCTAAAATATTGTTGACCAAAAAGTAAAAGTCTCCAAAAGACCCAACATAAAACTAATTCCTCATTGAATCCATGAGGCATTCTTTTTTGCACCTCCCTTGTTTTTACATTAACTTTTTCTTAAAAAATTTTTGTTAATATTTTTTTTCTAAATTTGACCATGTTCACATTTAAGCTATTAAAGTCTCATTTTTGGAATTTTGTAGAATATACATGAGCGCATTGCAGTTGAACAACAAGTGGTACCAAATCATGAAAAACTTTGAAGGTGATTCTTTTACTCCAGTAAGCCATTGAGGTTGTCTGTCTTAATACCGAAAGGTGAACATATTAAAGAATCTATAGTGCTTCGTTTTTCGTTATAGTCCCGTCTAAAACAAGTCGTTTTCACTTGCTGATCTCTGCATTTTTCAGAATCCCGGTATAGGTTAAGATAATACTTGAATTTAGTTTTTGGTGGCTTAATTTTAGCATAACGGAAATTAGACTCCGAAGATAGATTTATTTTCAAAACAAAAATGGCAAAAACTTAATTCAATAATTATATTAAAGATTTTCAGAAAATTAAATTTTCAGAACAAGTTGTAATATATTATTGATGTAGTCTTATTCTTAACCCTCCGGAATCTAAAATGCGAAATACATTTGGTATTTTAGTTCGGAAAGTAACATAAGGAACAACATTGAAAGAAATTTTATAAAAAGAAATGAGAAATTAAAGGTATATGTAGAAGAAAAGGGAGGTGCAAAAAGTGGATAAGAGAAATGTGGCCACAGAGATACGAGAAATGTGTCTGTGGCCACAGATGACCCCTCCAAAGAAATCAAATCCAAACCAACCAATGGAAAGACCTTCATATTGTTCAGAATTTTTTTGAGTATAAATATGCTAATATGAATTATCTGCTCGTCTTTTCAATGGGTCATCACTACTATCACAACGAGGACCACAATCTCAACGAGGACTTAACACATAAATAAGTTTAAACATTATGCTCGGTTTCTGCTTATGGACGAGGATCATGATCTCAGCGCGCTCTGACAAAAATCCATCAAGAGGGGTCTAATTATCGTCCAACTGTCTCGTACGAGGCTTTTATTGGACCCTGCTATATACTATTGAACGTCATGTAAAAATAGTTTCAAAGCTATGCAGAAGCGAAGAATAGATTAATTAATACTACCCTCTAGCCATTGCAAGTGGATTCACGATTGAAGTTCTTGGTCTTTCCAAATCCTTACTCACTCAATCATGATAGTGTGTATATTCTAAAGGAGGAGAGGATTCAGGATTGACCTAAAACAGTGAGATAGCAAAATATTTATAGAGCTCTTCCATCATGGAGTCCACTCCGAATATCCAGTAAAACAAAAAAAACAGATGCAGATAATGGGACAATGCGATCACATAATATCCTTTAAAATCAGAACTGCAAAAACGGAAGTCGGTTGCTAACATTCTTCCACTTGATCCATTAATCCCATTATCAACTATAATAAGAAGCTAAATATATGAATCATGGTGACAGTTCCTCTAATGGTGAGTATTATCTTCCATGTATCACAGTATATCAAGTCTCTCAACACTAGCTCTTAACTTAATAAATAAACCAAATGTTTATTCAAGGTCAAAACTAAATGATATTTCTCAAACAAATAAAAGTGTGCACAAAACGAAAGAGAAAACATCAAGTCTGAATAAAAGTTTCATAGAAAATAATAAATGTATCCATAATGATTATCACATCATGGAACCAAGTCCCATTCGTGCTACATGATCCTTAAAATTCTTTGGTGGCATGCCTTTAATCAAAGGATCAGCAATCATCAACTCAGTGTTAACGTGCTTAATGACCACTTTCCTTTCCTTAACACGTTCTCTTACGGCTAAATATTTGATGTCGATGTGTTTACTTCGACTTCCACTCTTGTTATTATTAGCCATAAATACTGCAGCAGAGTTGTCACAGTACACCTTCAACGACCTAGATATAGAGTCCACAACTCTAAGCCTAGATATAAAACTCTTCAACCATACACCATGTGAGGTAGCCTCAAAACAAGAAATGAATTCAGCCTCCATAGTGGAAGTAGCAGTCAAGGTCTGCTTTACACTGCTCCAAGACACAGCTCCACAAGCTAGCATAAAAATGTAACCAGATGTAGATTTTTTGGTATCAATGCAGCCAGCAAAGTCTGAGTTAGAGTAGCCTATTACTTCCAAAGTATCAGTCCGTCTGTACATAAGCATGTAATTCTTTGTTCCTTGAAGATATCTCATTACTTTCTTTGCAGCTTTCCAATGGTCAACACCTGGATTACTCTGATATCTTCCTAAAACTCCAACCGCAAATGCAATGTCAGGTCTAGTGCAAACCTGAACATACATAAGACTTCTAACAGCTGAAGCATATGGAATAGTTTTCACGTTTTCCCGCTCAAGATCATTTTTCGGACATTGACTCAATTCAAGCCTATCACCCTTCACAATGGGAGCTACACTTGGTGAACAATATTTCATGTTAAACCTCTCTAAAACCTTGTTAATATAGGTCTCTTGAGACAAACCCAAAATGCCTCAAAATCTTTCTCTATGGATCTTAATGCTTATGACATAAGATGCCTCACGCATATCTTTCATATCAAAATTCTTTAAGAGAAATTGTTTCACTTCATATAGCATACACCTATCATTAGCCGCAAGCAAAATATCATCCATGTATAAAACAAGGAAACAAATCTTACTCCCACTAACCTTCAGGTATATATATATTGATCCATGATGTTTTCTTCAAAACCAAATGAAGATATGACTTCATGAAATTTTAGATACCATTGACGGGAGGCTTGTTTTAATCCGTATATAGATTTATTAAGCTTGCAGACTAATGCTCACCATTATTAGAGAAGAATCCTTCATGTTGTTTCATGTAAACCTCTTCTTCTAGATCACCATTGAGGAACGCTGTCTTCACATCCATTTGATGTAACTCAAGGTCAAAATGAGTTACCAATGCCATAATCACAAAGAGAATCATTTTTAGACACAGGAGAAAATGTTTCCTTGTAATCGATTCCTTCCCTTTGAGTAAATCCTTTGGCAACAAGTCTTGTCTTATGTCTCTCAATGTTGCCTTGTGCATCTTTCTTGGTTTTAAAGACCCACCAACATCCGATGACTTTTACATCATCAAGCAACTCAACGAGATTCCAGACTTTGTTAGATGCCATATAATCCATCTCATCTTTCATGGCATTGTACCATAAATTCGATTCCTTAGAATTCATAGCTTGTGAAAACGTTTCAGGATCATTTTTGGCTCCTATGTTATAGTCAGATTCTTGTAAATACACCACATAGTCACTAGAAATTGCTGACCTTTTGACTCTAGTAGATCTTCTTAATGTTGTCTCATTATCTTGATGAGGAACTTGTTGTTCAACCACTTCCTCAATAGGTTGATCAACATTCACTTGTGGTTCCTCGTTAATAACTTGATATACCAAATCGTATTCAACAGCTTGTGGAACTTGGATAACTGGTTGTCTAATACGCTCTTGAACTGGAGGAACATGAATGACTACCAATCTATCATTTGATTCAAAGGGCTTAGCTTTATAATGATCTATTTCAAGAGTAATGTCTTGAATAAGGTCACTCCCACTAATCAAATCATTTTTAAGAAACTTTGCATTTCTTGATTCCACAATTTTAGTGCTACAAGATGGACAATAAAACTTATACCCTTTGGATTTTTTAGCATATCCAATGAAATACCCACTAACAGTCCTAGGGTCAAGTTTCTTCTCTTGTGGGTTATAAATTCTCACTTCAGACAGACATCCCTAAACGCGTATATGTCGCAAACTAGGTTTCCAGCCTTTGAACAGTTCAAAAGGTGTCTTTGAGACAGCTTTAGTTGGAACTCTGTTTAATATATACACAGCCGTCTTTAGTGCTTCAATCCACAAGAATTGAGGAAGCTTTGCATTGCTCCTCATGCTTCTCACCATGTCCATCAAGGTTCGATTCCTTCTGTCTGCTACACCATTCTGATCCGGAGAACCAGGCATAGTGTATTGGACAACAATCCTATGTTCTTGAAGAAATTTTGCAAATGAACAAGGTGCTTGTCCATTCTCTGTGTATCTACCATAGTATTCTCCACCTCGATTTGATCTCACAATCTTAATTTTCTTTCCACATTGTAACTCTACTTTAGCCTTGAAAACTTTAAAGGCATTCAATGCTTCATCTTTAGAATGCAGCAAGTAGAGGTACATATATCGTGAGTAATCATCTATGAAGGTGATAAAATATCTCGGACTACTTGCGTCCTTGTCTGGACAACAAATATCTGTATGAATGATCTTCAATAAGTTTGAACTCCTATCGGCACCAATTTTAGACTTGTTAATTTGCTTACCCTTAATGCAATCTACACAAGTCCCAAAATTAGTAAAGTCCAAAGTACTAAATACTCCTTCATTTACTAATCGCTTAATTCTTTCAATGGAGATGTGTCCTAATCTCCGATGCCACAACATAGAGGATTCCTCATTCACAACACATCGTTTTACCCCAGCAGTAACGTGCATAGAATTATGAGTGATATTATTTTACAAAGTAATAGAATAAAGACCATCACATAGTTTGCCAAAACCAACAATTTGGGAATTATTCAATAAAGTAAAACCAGAGTCCGAAAAATTAAAGGGAAAACCCAAAGGTGCAAGTCTTGAAATTGAAATCAAATTCTTAGAAAAACTAGGAACATAAAATGTCTTTTCTAAATTCAAAATAAAACCATTACTTAAAATTAAACCGCACGTCCCAACGGCTTCCACATGTGAACTCATCCTACTCTCTGAGTAGATGCATCGCTCACTTCCCACTGGCCTCCTTGGGTTTTGCATAACCTGCAAGGTATTACAAACATGGATTGTAGAACCAGAATCAATCCACCATATGTCATGATTAATATCAACCATATTAGATTCATAACAAACAAAAGCAAATAGATTACCCTTCTTGTCCAACCAAGTCTTGAATTTCAGGCAGTCTTTCTTCATGTGTTTTTTCTTTTTACAAAAGAAACACTTTGACTCATTCTTTATGTCCGGCTGAACAGAAAGCTTTCCCTTGTGATTAACTTGATTCTTTTTACTCTTTGCAGAAGTAGTCAAGTTCACCCTCTTCCCTTCTTCCACCAGTAACCTTTCCTCTTCTTGAGCACACATGGTCAACAATTCATTAACAGACCATTTATCCTTATGTGTGTTATAAGAGATCTTAAAGGGGGCATATTCATGAGGCAAGGTGCACAAAATGTAGTGTACCAAGAAGGAATCTGACATGATAACCTTCAAAGCTTTCAGCTGAGCCACTATATCCCTTATGCGCATGATGTGATCACGCACTCCTCTAATCCCAGTGAGTTTTATGGATGAAAACTGCATTATAAGGGTACTGGCAAGAGATTTATCAGAAGTAGTAAATTGCTCATCAATGGCCTTTAATAAATCCCTGACTTTATTATGCTGATCGATAGAACCTCGAATACCAGCAGAAATGTTGGTCTTTATGAAGGTCACGGAAAGACGATTAGAGCTCTCCCACTTTTCATAAAGATCAACTGCATCTGGAGTGCTAGTCTTAGTAATTGCCGGTGGTTCGTCCTTCCAAATAGCATAATCAATGTCCATCCAACCTAAATGAAGAAGAATTCTCTCCTTCCAGATTTTATATTGTCACCTCTTAACTCGTGAATACCATATTTAATATCAGAAATATTCACATTGAGAAACTGCAAAGTTCAAAACACTACATGCTTATCATCATAATTTGATGATAAAATAAATATTATATTTTATCAATGCAAACATGCTTTAATTCATGAATTTAGTGACATAAAACTTGCTTGTGGGCTAAAGTCCTATTCAATTTTTATATATCGTTATGACAAAACTATCAAATTATGTTCCTTTTCTTAATTCCTGTGGGTAAATTAATAAACATAATTTAATATTTTATCCTAATTAATCATACATATACAATAAAATTCCTGTGGATAAATTTCATCACATTATATATAATTAATTACAATTAATATTTTTCAATGTGATTTAAAAATTATATATATAATTTTAATCAATCAAAGGTGTTGTGACTACTCTCTAATTTATTAAAATTATATTCATCATTAAACATTAGTTCTATCTCTCCAAAGGAGCAGATATTAGCATTAATATCAAAGAATTAAACATAAAAATTTAATAACATCATGCTAGTTATCATAAAAGATATATATATAGTTTTCAGAATCATATATACAATAAAGATAAGAATTTAGTTTAATTGCAATCACTTTAGTTTGTTAGCCAAGGGTTCTGTGTTCAAACCCTCGCAGGGCCAAAATTTTGGTTTTAAAAAGGGCAGAAAATATTTGAACAAAAATTCCACAATGAGTTTCGAACCCGTACCCTCGCCCTCTACGGAAACCAAGTGCTAGTTACCACTAGGCTATCCATAATAGATTAATATTATTGCACGTGAAAAGCTATATATTCAAAAACTCAGAAACAAACAAAAAATTTACGTTTTGATTGTCTTCAACCTCTAGCCGGGTTGGCTCCACCCAATTTCAATATTTTCAGTCTCCATTAAACGTAAAAAAAATATATTTAAAGATGCAGGAACATAGAAAGTAATTTTACATATTCGATTTTAATTAAAAGGGATCAAACACACAACATCTATGTCCAAAACAAAATATTGAATGCGCAAAACAAGCAAGGCAGGAGTTATACGATTCTGATACTAAATGTAAAAATAGTTTCAAAGTTATGCGAAAGCGAAGAATAGATTAATTAATACTAACCTCTAGCCATTGCAAGTGGATTCACTATTGAAGTTCTTTATCTTTCCAAATCCTTACTTACTCAATCACGATGGTATGTTTATTCTAAATGAGAAGTGGATTCAGCATTGACCTAAAACAGTGAGATAACAAAATATTTATAGAGCTCTTCCATCATGGAACCCACTCCGAATATCCATTAAGACCGAAAAAACAGATATGGAGTAATGTGATCACATAATATCTTTTAAAATCAGAACTGCAAAAACAGAATTCCGTTGCTAACACGCCACGCACCGGCCACCGGCATCATTAAAACGTGCATATAATTCAATGGAATTTTATTGGATCACGCCACGACACGCTTCACTAACATTTTCTAGTGAACGTTTGCCCGAAAAAGAGAAAGACGTGGAACATAATGCAAACTGATAAGGTGCAGCTTTCATGGGTCATATGATAATGAAATTGTGTTAAATTACAACCTTATCTTATGGCAATATACTCAGTCTATATAAAAAGTAGCACCCGTTGCTCCAACGACTCTAACAAAAAACATATTACCCGATTTCATAAAAAAAATCATTTGATAATACCGTTGTTCTTTCTTCACTCAGTTTCAGATAACTAACACATGGCTTCATTATCTTCCTCTCTGAAATTTAC
This sequence comes from Abrus precatorius, assembly GCF_003935025.1. Lineage (NCBI taxonomy): Eukaryota > Viridiplantae > Streptophyta > Magnoliopsida > Fabales > Fabaceae > Abrus > Abrus precatorius. Next base: position 6,419,725 of record NW_020874373.1, on the reverse strand, counting down.
AGCGAGAAGGTGCAAACCTGAGTTGGTAGCTCCTGCTAAACCTACTCCTCATGAACTCAAACTACTCTCCGACATAGATGACCAAGATGGCTTGCGTTTTCAGATTCCAATCATAATGATTTATCGTAACGAACCATCAATGGCAGGGAAAGACCCGGTTGAAGTGATTCGAGAAGGACTCGCTAAAACACTTGTGTTCTACTACCCATTTGCGGGTAGGATTAGGGAAGGGCATGATCGGAAGTTGATGGTGGATTGTACTGGGGAAGGTGTTATGTTCATTGAGGCTGATGCAGAGGTAACACTTGATCAATTTGGTGACTCTCTTGTACCTCCATTCCCATGCTTCGAAGAACTCCTATATGATGTTCCAGATTCACAGGAGATTACTGACTGCCCCATTCTACTCATACAGGTCCAATTATATATACATATAGTTGACGATTCACTTGTTATCCACTTCTTAGCTTTAGAAAACAAATCCATGCAAAAAACCACATAAACTTTTGAAAACGTAAAATGCAAATTGCATTACAAAAGATCAAAAGAAGATTTAAATAGAAAAATTTTTGAGTGAAAAATAATTGTGGGAAAGTTCATCTCATATATTAAACCGTAATAACTAAATTTTCAATGTTGAATATCTAATGACAGGTCACACGGCTCAAGTGTGGTGGTTTCATCTTGATCGTCCGCTTAAATCACACCATGTGTGACGGAGCTGGTTTGTCACAATTCATGAATGCTTGGGCTGAAATTGCTCGTGGTGCTCGCCAACCTTCCATTCCACCTGTGTGGCAAAGGGAGCTTCTATTAGCAAGAGATCCACCTCGCATTACATGCAACCACCGCGAATACGAGCAATTTCCAAACACCAATGAAGGAACCGTTACTTCATACGAGAACAACATGGTTCTTCGATCTTTCTTCTTTGGACCCGCCGAGATGGCAGCCCTTCGTCGCTTGATTCCACATCACCTTCGCGCATGCTCCACATTTGATGTCATTACAGCATGCTTCTGGCTTTGTCGCACAAAAGCATTGCAAATAGACCTAGATGAGGATGTTCGCATGATGTGCATTGTCAACGCACGTGCGAGGTTCAATCCTCCTTTACCTGTTGGCTATTATGGCAATGCTTTTGTGTATCCGGCAGCAATCACCACTGCAAGGAAGCTTTGTGAAAATTCATTTGGGTATGCTGTGGAATTAATGAACAAAGTGAAAAGTGAGGTCAATGAGGAATATGTGCGTTCAGTGACAGATTTAATGGTTATAAAAGGACGATGCTTGTTTACAACTGTTAGGTCTTGTATTATATCAGATTTGACACGTAGCAGGTTTAGAGAAATTAATTTTGGGTGGGGTAATGCAGTCTATGGTGGAGTGGCCAAAGGTGGAGCTGGGTCTTTTCCGGCAGTAACTTTCCAAGTGCCATATAAAAATGCAAACGGAGAAGAAGGTATAATATTACCGATTTGGTTGCCCACCAAAGCTATGGAAAGGTTTGTGATAGAGTTAGGTGAGATGCTTGGGAACCAAAACCAACTTAAAAAGAGTGGTCCTCGTTCCATCATGTCAAGCTTGTAGTTTGCAAGCTCTCTCAATGATAAATGTAGCGTCCGTGAAACTTAAGGGTTTATATAATTATTTATTAAATAAAAAATAAAAGAAACTTTTAGTTCTGAACGTTTTACTTTGAAAATTTTATTAACATCATATTTAAAAATAAATGTAAATTATATTGATTATAAACAATAATATTTATTATTTTTGTTTATAAATTTTATTACAATTGTTAATAATATTTAATTTATTATTTATTAAAATTTAAAAATAATAGTAGACGTAAGGTTTGATTTGACACTTATCTGACAGCATTTAATCTTATTTGATAGCATCTATATCTATATTTATATGTAAAATTATATTATTATATTTATATGTAAAATTGATTATACCTACTTATTAACCTATGCATTAAATTTTGAAACGTATAAAGTCATTTTTATATATGTCACTTTGTTTACTTATTACTCTATGCATTAAAATACAAACTTATAAAGTTACTCTTATGTGCACTTACTTATTAATCTATGTATTAAAATTTGAAACGTATAACTTATAAATTAAAATTATATTTTATTCATATTTATTTATCTTTGAATTGTATTTAATTTTTTTTGTTAGAATTGATAAATTGTATTTAAAGAATTAATTCAAAATCTATAAAGATACTTATATTAACTACATCTAATTATATTATATTATATATATATATATATATATATATATGTGTGTGTGTGTGTGTAAAATTGACTACACCTACTTTATTATTGAGTTATTAAATTTTGAAAAGTAACTTCATCTACTTATTACTTTATACATTAAAATTCAGAATGTATAAAGTTGTTCGCATTGACTCCACTTACTTATTACTCTGTACATTAAAATTTAAAATGTATAATTTATTAATTAAAATTATATTTTATTCAAACTTATTGTGTTTGAATTGTATTTAAAGAATATTTATTAGTATTGATGGTTATATTATATTACAAACGACAATATAAATATTTATACTATAAATTAGCTTCAATTATCGTTATTAAAATTAATTATAATATTTTTCACAATTTACGAATTAAAATTATTATTGTATTTTAATATAATCTATATTTTATTATGTACTTCAAACTCTAAAATATATTTTGAATTAAAAAAATTAAACTTACAAAATTATTAGTTTATAATATATGTTGTTAAATTAAATTTATAATAAAAGACAAATTTTCATATTTAAATTGTTTTATTAATTAGTTTAACATAATCTATATTTCATATGTTTCTCTTATTTTAATGTTTTATTAGAATTGATAGTTATATTATATTAGAATATTTTTTTATTGTAATAAAAAATACTCAATTAATTTAAAAATGAACGAATGCTTAAAAAAAATTATTGAGTAATGTCACAAGAATTATTTTTTTATAATTAATATCAAAATAAAAAATTACACTTATAAAATTATTACTTTTATTATAGATTGTTAAATTACATTTTTAATAAAAAAATATTTATGAAAAAATTACTTTTATGAAATGTAGTTTGAATTAAAAAAAATACATTTATAAAAAATTACTTTTGTTATAGATTGTTAGATCAAATTTCTAATTATATCTAATAAGAGTGACTATAAATTGCTTTAAATTATCATCTATTAAAAATAATTATAATATTTTTCATAATTTATGATTTAAAATAATGTCTGATTTGTAAGTTTAAAATAATTTATAATTTAATATATACTTCAAACACTAAAGTATGAGTTGAATTAAAAAATTACACTATAAGATTATTACTTTTATTATAAATTGTTAAATTATATTTTTAATAAAAAAATTACACTTATAAGATTATTACTTTTATCATAGATTGTTAAATTACATTTTACATACAAATTATTTATGAAAAAATTAATTTTATGAAATGTAGTTTGAATTAAAAAAAAATATATTTATAAAAAAATTATTTTATTATAGATTGTTAGATCAAATTTCTAATGAAAAATAAGTTTACATATTTAAATTATCTATTTAATTAGTTTCATATAATATGTAGTTCAATATATATTTCAAAAACTAAAATTTACTTTAAAGTAAAAAAATTGTTAACTTAAATTTCTAACAAAAAAATTATATATTTAAATTATTTTATTAGAAATTTTATTATATATTATATTATATTATTTATTTATTTATAACTTTTCATATATCTTTAAATAAGACTTCATCTTTATTTATATAAGTCATATTCAGTTGTTTACACAACTTTTAAAAACTTACTTACCATCCTTTCTATTGTCATTTTTTTTTGTATTTTGCAATTATGTCAGCAGTCAATAATTATCTATCCACGTAAGTACATGTATTTTCGAGTTTGATATTTTCTTTTTATTGTCGTCTTTTTTCTTTATATTTTGTAATCATATCAGCAGTCAAGGATTACCTATCAACGTAAATATATGTGTTTTTGAGTTTAATATTTTTAATTTTATTGAACTATGAAATGAGTAGTATATTTCAATCTATTTTTTTAAGTTAATATAAAGTTGTATTGTTTTAGCCTTGATATCATGTATTGAATTTTATTTTTAAATAATTAATTTGTATAAAATCTATTATTATTATTTTTATATTCATCACAAGTAATTATTTACTTTGATGTTTTCCATGCTTTTGTAGGAGAATAACAAGTTTCAATGAAGATAAATAGACTTTTCTTAACAATCTGAATTCAATAACAGATGATTGGAAAATAAAAGTTAGGAATATCACGACTGTGGGATATACTAAACATATATCGCAACAAAGAGTTAATTAGTACTGATATGATACTCATTGATGAAAATGTATTAGATTTGTTTTTTCTTATAAAAGAATTATTATTTTTTATAAATTATAATTATGTTGTTCTATAATAACTTACTAAATTTATTTCTAAATTTTCTAACTGATTAATTTTTTTTATAGAACAGTTACATACATGCTTCCATAGGACGAAATATTTCTTACAGGTTCAAAGGTATACTAAAGGAAGTAAAAGTATACTCCATAACAAATTTTACAGTGACAAAGAAAAAAGATAGATTTGCTGTGGTTGAAAACAATCCCTTCATGTTGCAATTCTGTGCCACAACTATTATTAAGGAAGTAAATGATGATACCATAATTCCTTTCCATATCTTTGAGTTTGTGAACTTTGAAGATCTGAGTGGAAATAATGTCTTAACAAGTATTTTGCTGTAAAATTTTACTAAAATTTGTATTTAATTTATCAATTAGTTCATTAAAATTATTTATTTTATTAATAGATGTGGTTGAAGTGGTCATGTATAGAAGTTCTATAGAAGAAAAAACAACTGCTCAAGGCAAGGTTAATGCCATAACGCTCCAATTACAAGACATGAGGTATAAATAATTATTCTAAAGTTATTATTAATTGAAAAATCTTATAATTTTGGTTAAATCATTTGCAGGAGAAATAAAGTGAAAGTAACACTGTAGGATGATTATATTACACTATTTGAAGAGATAATAAAAAATAACACATCTAAGGATTCAAAAATCAATGCTGCAATATTCACATCCACTATTTTTTTATTATCTCTCTCTTTTAACTCTTATTTTTCTTATTTTTATTTTAGTTGTGTGTTATTATACTGGTACTCTGGTTCTAACAAGAAATGTGTAGATGACCCCTCCAAATAAATCAAATCCAAACCAACCAATGTAAAGACCTTCATATTGTTCAGAATTTTTTTGAGTATAAATATGCAAATAAGAATTATCTGCTCGTCTTTTAAATGGGTCATCACTACTATCACAACGAGGACCACAATCTCAACGAGGACTTGACACATAAATAAGTTTAAACATCATGCTCGGTTTCTTCTTATGGACGAGGATCATGATCTCAGCGCGCTCTGACAAAATCCATCAAGAGGGGTCTAATTATCGTCCAACTGTCTCGTATGAGGCTTTTATTGGACCCTGCTATATATAGTATTGAACGCCACGCACACTACTAGAAAACTCAAAAATATAGACGGATTTACAGACAGATTTTTTCACTCTTATAGACGGATTTTAGCATTACAGACGGATTTATTGACGGCTACAGTCCGTCTATAATATGCGCGTCGGTAAATAATTACAGACAGAAAAATCTATCTGTATTACAGACGGAAAAATCCGTCTGTATTACATTTATTTATGAAATTTCAAAAAAATTGTTTCATTTTTTTTAAAAACATAATTATTTCTCGCTGTTCCTAATTATCACAATTTATAAATATAATAAAAACTACAAAACTATATATTTAAAATTAAAAGTTATTTATAAAATATAAAATTAAAATTTCATTACAAAGAAAGAAGTAAACATCTAGAAAAATAATATGAAAAATAAAATAACGTTGTAGATAACTAATAATCGGCGTGATCATCTTCTGAAAAAGTATCATCATCAGTTGAGGAGGAGTCAGAGGAGGAATGACGCATGGAGCTGAAGATTGGTGGTGTTGGATCTGGTGGAGGAGGAGGAAGAGATGTAGAGGTGCTTGCTCTCATGAGCTCAAAGTATGTATGCATCTGCTGCATCTGCATATGCTGTTGCTACACCTCTCTCTGCATCCTTGATGCCACCTTCTTCTCCATTTTCTTCGCCCACTTCTTCTTCCATGCACTTTTCTTGGTCTTCCACATCTCTTCATTTTGCTTCTGCAGTTCTTCATTGAGGGCATGGACCTGAGGACCATCTCCTCCACTTCTTCAGGTACAAGAGAAGAGGCATCTCTGGTGACAGATGCAGGAGACATAGAGTCTGCAAAGCGACTCCCCATCTTCGCCCCTTTCTTCTTCCATGCACTTAATAAAACATGTATCTAATGTAAATTTTGGCAAAATCTCCCCTAATATATGAATATTTTCTTATATTTGTTTACACTTAATAAAATAAATTTCTAATGTAAATTTTGACATAATCTCCCCTAATATATGAATATTTTCCTATATTTGTTTACACGTACTTAATACAAAAATCTAAATTTTCTTTACACATAATCTATATATTATATAATAATCTATTAATCAATGCATCAAAAACATACACATTACAATCCTAAACCGTTCTAGAGCACATCCCCTTATAACTCCACAACATGTATATTCCACAAACTCCGTAAATACAAACAATCCAACAGCACACAATAATCAGGTTCAGAGAAGGACCTCTACACCCTTCCCCATGCCAGTCATACAATCTCCAATCCTACAACTCTATCTTAGAAATTTTAAGTCTCTAAAATACATCAAAAATAAAAAAACTAAACCGATTAAAAGTTAGAGTATCGTACCAGGAACACAATGATGCAAATTATCTTTCAAATGGATGCTCCAATCACTCGCAAAGGCAAAAAAACTGAAGCTCTTTGAGAGAGAGACAGAGAGAGGCGAGAGAGAGATTTATGAAAAATGAGGAATGGAAAGGGGGTGGCGCGAATTTATAGGTTTCAGATATTATAGACGAAAAAATCCGTCTGTAAATAGTTTAATGGAACGGTGCGTTTTAAAGATCCCGTTACATATGGATATTTCCGTCTGTAAATCCGTCAAGTCGATTTACAGACGAAAAAATCTGTCTGTAAATTGCCACATGAAAAGGCGGTTAAAAAGGATAATATTTACAGACGGATTTTTCCGTCTATAACTCCCGCTCCAAATTTTCCTCCCTTTTTCAAATTACAGACGGAAAAATTCGTCTGTAATTCCTGTCTATACTGTTTCGCGCCAAATGGCGGGTAAACTACAGACGGATATTACAGACGAATTTTTATCTGTCTGTATTACAGACGAATTTATAGACGGATTTGCCAGAAAATTAAAAAAAAAAAAATGCAAATCCGTCTGTAATACAAACAGATAAAAATCCGTCTGTAATATCCGTCTGTAATAAGCGCTTTTCTAGTAGTGGCACCCGTATCATTAAAACGTGCATATAATTCAATGGAATTTTATTGGAACACGACACGACACGACACGTTTCCCTAATATTTTCTGGTGAAAGTTTGCCCGAAAAAGAGAAAAACGTGGAACATAATGCAAACTGATAAGGTGTAGCTTTCATGGGTCATATGATAATGAAATTGTGTTAAATTACAACCTTATCTTCTGGCAATATACTCAGTCTATATAAAGACTAGCACCCGTTGCTCCAACGACTCAAACAAAAAACATATTACCCGATTTCATAAAAAAAATCATTTGATAATACCGTTGTTCTTTCTTCACTCAGTTTCAGATAACTAACACATGGCTTCATTATCTTCCTCTCTGAAATTTACAGCGAGAAGGTGCAAACCTGAGTTGGTAGCTCCTGCTAAACCTACTCCTCATGAACTCAAACTACTCTCCGACATAGATGACCAAGATGGCTTGCGTTTTCAGATTCCAATCATAATGATTTATCGTAACGAACCATCAATGGCAGGGAAAGACCCGGTTGAAGTGATTCGAGAAGGACTCGCTGAAACACTTGTGTTCTACTACCCATTTGCGGGTAGGATTAGGGAAGGGCATGATCGGAAGTTGATGGTGGATTGTACTGGGGAAGGTGTTATGTTCATTGAGGCTGATGCAGAGGTAACACTTGATCAATTTGGTGACTCTCTTGTACCTCCATTCCCATGCTTCGAAGAACTCCTATATGATGTTCCAGGTTCACAGGAGATTACTGACTGCCCCATTCTACTCATACAGGTCCAATTATATATACATATAGTTGACGATTCACTTGTTATCCACTTCTTAGCTTTAGAAAACAAATCCATGCAAAAAACCACATAAACTTTTGAAAACGTAAAATGCAAATTGCATTACAAAAGATCAAAAGAAGATTTAAATAGAAAAATTTTTGAGTGAAAAATAATTGTGGGAAAGTTCATCTCATATATTAAACCGTAATAACTAAATTTTCAATGTTGAATATCTAATGACAGGTCACACGGCTCAAGTGTGGTGGTTTCATCTTGATCGTCCGCTTAAATCACACCATGTGTGACGGAGCTGGTTTGTCACAATTCATGAATGCTTGGGCTGAAATTGCTCGTGGTGCTCGCCAACCTTCCATTCCACCTGTGTGGCAAAGGGAGCTTCTATTAGCAAGAGATCCACCTCGCATTACATGCAACCACCGCGAATACGAGCAATTTCCAAACACCAATGAAGGAACCGTTACTTCATACGAGAACAACATGGTTCTTCGATCTTTCTTCTTTGGACCCGCCGAGATGGCAGCCCTTCGTCGCTTGATTCCACATCACCTTCGCGCATGCTCCACATTTGATGTCATTACAGCATGCTTCTGGCTTTGTCGCACAAAAGCATTGCAAATAGACCTAGATGAGGATGTTCGCATGATGTGCATTGTCAACGCACGTGCGAGGTTCAATCCTCCTTTACCTGTTGGCTATTATGGCAATGCTTTTGTGTATCCGGCAGCAATCACCACTGCAAGGAAGCTTTGTGAAAATTCATTTGGGTATGCTGTGGAATTAATGAACAAAGTGAAAAGTGAGGTCAATGAGGAATATGTGCGTTCAGTGACAGATTTAATGGTTATAAAAGGACGATGCTTGTTTACAACTGTTAGGTCTTGTATTATATCAGATTTGACACGTAGCAGGTTTAGAGAAATTAATTTTGGGTGGGGTAATGCAGTCTATGGTGGAGTGGCCAAAGGTGGAGCTGGGTCTTTTCCGGCAGTAACTTTCCAAGTGCCATATAAAAATGCAAACGGAGAAGAAGGTATAATATTACCGATTTGGTTGCCCACCAAAGCTATGGAAAGGTTTGTGATAGAGTTAGGTGAGATGCTTGGGAACCAAAACCAACTTAAAAAGAGTGGTCCTCGTTCCATCATGTCAAGCTTGTAGTTTGCAAGCTCTCTCAATGATAAATGTAGCGTCCGTGAAACTTAAGGGTTTATATAATTATTTATTAAATAAAAAATAAAAGAAACTTTTAGTTCTGAACGTTTTACTTTGAAAATTTTATTAACATCATATTTAAAAATAAATGTAAATTATATTGATTATAAACAATAATATTTATTATTTTTGTTTATAAATTTTATTACAATTGTTAATAATATTTAATTTATTATTTATTAAAATTTAAAAATAATAGTAGACGTAAGGTTTGATTTGACACTTATCTGACAGCATTTAATCTTATTTGATAGCATCTATATCTATATTTATATGTAAAATTATATTATTATATTTATATGTAAAATTGATTATACCTACTTATTAACCTATGCATTAAATTTTGAAACGTATAAAGTCATTTTTATATATGTCACTTTGTTTACTTATTACTCTATGCATTAAAATACAAACTTATAAAGTTACTCTTATGTGCACTTACTTATTAATCTATGTATTAAAATTTGAAACGTATAACTTATAAATTAAAATTATATTTTATTCATATTTATTTATCTTTGAATTGTATTTAATTTTTTTGTTAGAATTGATAAATTGTATTTAAAGAATTAATTCAAAATCTATAAAGATACTTATATTAACTACATCTAATTATATTATATTATATATATATATATATATATATATATGTGTGTGTGTGTGTGTGTAAAATTGACTACACCTACTTTATTATTGAGTTATTAAATTTTGAAAAGTAACTTCATCTACTTATTACTTTATACATTAAAATTCAGAATGTATAAAGTTGTTCGCATTGACTCCACTTACTTATTACTCTGTACATTAAAATTTAAAATGTATAATTTATTAATTAAAATTATTAACATCATATTTAAAAATAAATGTAAATTATATTGATTATAAACAATAATATTTATTATTTTTGTTTATAAATTTTATTACAATTGCTAATAATATTTAAGTTATTATTTGTTAAAATTTAAAAATAATCCTAGACGTAAGGTTTGGTTTGACACCCATCTGTCAACATTTAATGTTATTAGATAGCATCTATATTTATATTTATCTATTTGTGTATATATGTAAAATTGATTACACCTATTTATTACTCTATGCATTAAATTTTGAAACGTATAAAGTCATCTTTATATATGTGACTCTATTTATTTATTATTCTATGCACTAAAATTCAGAATTTATAAAGTCACTCTTATGTGCACTTATTTATTACTCTATGCATTAAATTTCAAAACGTATAATTTATGAATTGAAATTATATTTTATTCATACTTATTTATCTTTGAAATATGTAAAATTGACTACACTTATTTATTACTCTATGCATTAAATTTTGAAATGTGTAAAGTCATCTTTATATATGTGATTCCATTTACTTATTACTCAATGCATTAAAATTCAAAACTTATAAAGTCACTCTTATGTGCACTTACTTATTACTCTATGCATTAAAATTTGAAACGTATAATTTATGAATTGAAATTATATTTTATTCATACTTATTTATCTTTAAATTGTATTTAAAGAATTTTTATTAGAATTGATGAATTGTATTTAAAGAATTAATTCATAACCTATAAAGTCACTCATATTAACTGCATATAATTATTACTCTCTACATTAAAATTCAAAACGTAAAACTTACCAATTGAAAATACATTTTATTCATATTTATTCTCTTTAAATTGAATTTAAAGAATCTTTATTATATTTGATGAATTGTATTCGAAAAGTAAAACTTATCAATTGAAATTATATTTTATTTATACTTTTATCATTAAATTGTATTTAAAGAATCTTTATTAAATTTAATGAATTGTATTTAAATTTTTTTATTAGAATTGATAGTTTTATTATGTTACAAATGACAACATAAATATTTATATTATAAATTGTCTTAAATTATCATTTATTAAAATTAACTACAATATTTTTCAAAATTTATAAATTAAAATTATATCTGATTCATATTTATTATGAAATACATTTAAAAAAAATTATTAAAATTTATGGTTATATTATATACGTTAAATTAAAAAATTATACTTATAATATCATTACTTTATATTATATATTATTAAATTAATTTTTTCATAAGTTTTTTACATATTTAAATCAATTTATTAATTAGTTTAATTTAATTTATATTTCAATATTTACTTCAAATACTAAAATATAATTTAAATAAAAAAATATATTATAAAATTATTACTTTATATTATATATTATTAAGTTAAATTTCTAACAAAAAGGCAAGTTTACATATTTAAATTATTTTAGTAATTAGTTTAATATAATATATAGTTCAATATATATTTTAAAAATTAAAATATTTATAAAATTATTAGTTTATACTATATATTGTTAAATTACATATATAATGAAAAGGTAAGTTACATATTTAAATAATTTTATTAATTAGTTTAATATAATATATGGTTCTATATATATTTTAAAAATTAAAATATACGTTGAATGTGAATTATTGTTTTATATTATATATTTTATGATGAAAGTAAATTGTAAATAAAAACATAATTTTTATTATATTAATTTTTTATTTTTGACTTTTCATATATCTTAAGGAAGGACTTCTCTACTTATATAAGTCATATTTACACAACTTTTGAAAAAATCTTGCTCACCGTTCTTTTTATTGTTATATTTTTTCTTTGTATTTTGCAACGATGTCAGCATTTAAGAATTACTTATCCATGTAAGTACATGTGTTTTCTAGTTTGATATTTTTTATTTTGTTTCACTAAATTGTGTTATATATTTTAATTTATTTTTTTGAATAAGCATAAAGTATTATTTTTAAATAATATAATATATTGAATCTTATTTGTAATTGATTAATTTGTATCAAATCTCTTATTATTTTTTTATATTCATCACAATTAATTATTTACTTTTATATTTTTTATGATGTTGTCGGAGAACAACAAGTTTCAAAGAAGATAAATGAATTTTATCTTAACGATCTGAATTCAACAACAGATAAATAGAACATAAAAGTACGAATATTACGACTGTGATATTTAATTATAAAAAATATCAATGTATGTATTATAGGTAATATTTATAGTTTCACATCAAGAACAACAAATAATTATGTTAATATTGACATACCAAAAGTTATTTATTTTATAGATTCATTCATGTATTGAAATTATTTAAAATCTCTTTGTTACGTTAATTATTGCTAATTCTTTATTTTTATTTTTACCACATTTTCAATTATTCATTATCACTTTGTTGAAGGGATTTTAATGATATGCATATTGCTCACAATATTGATAATACAAGATCTACTATTTTTCCTAAGTTAGAAAGTTCCAAAAACATATTTGAAATGTTGGCAATGACAAAATTAAAGAGTGATATGGTAAATTTAATCTCTCTTATACTTTGTTCTTCTTATTTAATTTTTAAACTAATTTTTAATTAATTTTTATAATGTCGTAATTCGTTGTATTATAACTGTGAATAATGTAATGCTTAAAAAATGTTAGTATTATATTTCTTGCTCCTATTGCAAAAAGAAAGTTTCTTTCATAACTATAAATTTTAAATGTGAATCATGTTATAAAGATGTAGAGTATCTAATGACAAGGTAATTAATTTTTCACTATGTATTCTAATTTTTAAATTTTCATATTAAAATAAATTAAATTATATATTATTACCTTAATTTATATATATTACAAGTTTCATCTTGAGCTTGATGTTAAAAATTTCACAGATTCAACTATATTTGTCTTATTTGATGAAGTTGTTGAACAATTATCACAAATAAAGTTAACAAATCTTATTGCAACATCTGAAATTGTAAGCAAATGTGTTAATTTCTAACTTTCTAAAAAATCTATCAAATAATTGATTATATAAATAAAATATATTAAAACATATAACTATTTTTATGTGATAATTTTTTTAAAGGTAATGATGAAGTGTTAAAGTTGTCTCCACAACTTTTAAAGATTATTGACACTTCACACATTGTTCAAATAAAAATGAGTACTATGAATACTAATTTTTGTTTTTTTTGCCTCATGGAGATTGCCTCCAAATTCTTTTTAAAAAATATATAAAATAAAATTGTTTTACATAAAAAATAGAAAATTTTGAAAAAAGAAATTTGACCCCTAAAAACAGAAATCTTAGATCAGGCAAGCTTACACTCAGCTCCCAGAGTAAACTCTATACATAATGAAAAAGAAAGGTTTAGAAGCTTGTCTTTATATGAAACCCTAAAATGAGAAGAACTGAACCTATATAAATAGACAAGTAAGGGATTTGAGAAGGAGTTTTTTTTTCATAAACAAGTAGAATATTATTTATATGTTGATATATCTTATTATTCTGTTTTGTTAAATTAATTTTTTTAAAATAAAAATCCTATTTATAAGAAAAATAAGTAATAATAAAACATTTATTTCTATTTTTACTGTTGTTATTTTTATGCTTTCATTTGTTAATTGTATATACTTTATTTAATTATTTGATTTAATATTTTATATATATAAAAAATAAAGAAATAAGTCAATTTATTATTATTTTTATCATACTATTTTTCATTTGGATATTAGGGTCTTAATTTTATTTTATAATATTATAATGATCTACAATATTAATGTGTATTATCTCTACCATTACATATTGTGAATTATTAAGAGTTATGTCTACTAATGTTACCTTGAGTTTTATACATTATTAATTTATATAAAAATCAAATCCAACTTATTAAATTATTTAATTTTATGATTATTTTTATTTAATTAAATATATTACCTAATTAAAAATATTTCTTTTATTATAAAAAATAACAATTCATCTATTTTATTTAGTTAAAATATATACATCATCTATAATATTTTCATCCAATTAATGCGGTGATTTATAGTATTATTATGTAGCGTCTCTACCTTTATACACTTTAAATTGTTAAGACTTGTGTGTACCAACATTACCTTAGGTCATACGCATTATAAATTTATCAAATAGAATTATAATCTTTTATTAAATAACTATTTTCTTTAATTAATCTGAATATATTTATTTTTTCATTAAATAGAATTAATTTCATATTATAATTTTTCTTAAGTCATATTTCAAATTTTGATAAATTAAATGACTATCATTTCTTCATTTTATTATATAAATTTTTACAACATCGATGTGTAATTTACATTGCCTTTGTCCAACTATTATAAGAGATTTATATATAACTTACGTTGTCTTAAATTCTCTTTCAACCTTAATTATAATTTAAATAATTATTCAAATATTTCATCTACGAAGAAAAATACATTTTTAACGACTTGCAATATAGTTGTGTGATCTTCTTTTACCTTCTATATTGTTTCTCGTAGGGTACATGTATAACCGTGTTATCTTGTATACTAAACATTATAATTTTATGAAAATAATTTTAATTTCAAATTAAATTTTTTTTTACTAAACTCTTTTTTTATTAATCAACTTCGTAATTTTTTGACAAAACTACGTGGCTTTGAGTTCTCTATTGCACCCGAGGATACGTAGGAGTGGGAACCAGACCCGTCAAGTTAAAATAATTTTTAAAATAATTTTTTTAAGATATCCATTAACATTTTAATAAACAATTTGTCTTCTTTTAAGATAAAAATGTAAATAATTAATGTTTATGGGTTAAATAAATATTTTTTAAAATTAGAATGAATTTGTACAATTAATTTAAGGTAACCGTTTTAAACGGACGTTGTAGGGTGCTAATACCTTCCCTACATGTAAATGACTTCCGAACTTATTTTTGGTTTCAAAGATCATATTATTTTAAAAGTTTTTCCAATGTTTTCTTAAAATAATCTTGGGTAATGACTTCTTTGATTTTTTTTTAGAAAAATATTTCTATTCTTAAAAGACTTTTTTCTTAAACTTCATTTTTCTCGCCGTACTGTTGCGACCGCCCAGTTGTGACAAATGGTGACTCCACTGGGGAATTATTTTAGAGAGTCAAGCCTTTGATAATTAATTATGCAAATTTGTGATTATTTTGTTTCTATTTGTTTAATCCCTTTCTCTTTTCTTATTCATTTGAATTAATTGTATTATGTTTCTTTTATTCGTATATTTATTTCGTTCATGTATTTTGTAACATTGTTGTATGTACTTTTCTTGATATTGTTGTTAACACTAGGATAAATGACTATTGATAACTTTTGTGGTATTCTCGTATTGTTTAATTTTGCAACTTTTATTTTTGTTGAGTTTATAATGTTTGTATGCTCCCTCACACACTACCACTTACACATTCATCACACACTTTGAGCAGGCCCCTATACCCGGGTCTAAGTATACTTAGGATTAGAAGGATTATGTAGCAGTGTCATTTTTGAATGCACATCCTATTTGGCTATCATGAAAACCTTAGCTAGAGTTTGACCTTTTTTTATGTCTCACATCTAGTAGACTCCTTACTGTTGTGGCCAACATTAGGGATTAGATCTTAACTTTAGTGACCTTTTAGGATTATAAGCCACCTTTGATAAGTCTTTACACGTAAAAAATAAAAATAAAAAATTGTAGATCTTTAAGTTAGACCCTTTAGATGACCCGAAATAAGACACAAAGGGAGTATTTTTTCCTTATCAACTCTTTTAGAAGTCATGTGAATTATTAGAACCTTAAATTTGTTAAATAAAAAAAAAAAGATTTTACTACATTTTGGAACAATATTAAAGGCTAGTGATTCATATGATTTTCTAAGTTAATTTTCCTTACATCATCATCATTTCATATATCATTGCATATCATTTATTTAAGTATCATGCTTATTTCCATCCTTGTGACATTTGTAATAAATTTAAAATTGGTTTTGAAATAAGATCAAGGATGACAATTTGCATATTTCTTGCATCATTACATTGTCATATGAACCATTATCCTTCTAAGTATCAATTCATATTTATGAAAAATAAAGAAATCATTTTCAAAAAGATCTTAAAAAGGTAATGATTCATATTGTTCTTACATACATCATCATATATTTGTTTCATTGATATAAGTGCCTTGTGAGTTATTAATTCGTTTAGAATCAACATTAATCCTTATTACCACCAGGACCTTGTGTCAATGAAATAAATACAAGATTTATCATCTATTTTCTTTATTCATATGTTCAAGATCACAAAGTTGTTTAAATATCTAACAAAAATAGAAATTAATGTGGGATCAAGTAGCAATGAGGTGATATCAGTTGAATTGAGAAAAGTTTGTTATATTTTGATGTGTTTTATTTGATGATGATCTCACATTAATTTTCATTTTAAATAAAGATTAGAAGATGCTCAACAACTGGATAATTCTTTAAGTTTTCAATTTTTTTTAATATATTCTTCATTATGTTAACTTCTTTTTACTGCATCACTCAGAGAAAAATTAAACAAATATAACGGAGAAACGTTTTCTAAAGCATCCTTATAGAACTCGTGTTCAAGCAAGGATCATGGATGAGTTAGAGGAGCACAATGAAGAATTGAGAATGATGTTAACCAGTTGAAAGAACAAATGACACAAATTTTAGAGGCACTAAAGTCCTTAGAGAGAAGAGTCATAGAGGGGACCCCTACTCAAGCACCTCTAGCACAACTCACTCCTACCTATCTGCCAGGTTTTACCCTTACACAAGGACCGTCTCAAAGTTTTCCTCCTCATGAAACAATGGTGCCTTTGACCTTGCATGTAGAAAGGCCTCCACAACAAACTTTCAATCAACAAGATGTCCAATTTCTCCCTTATAGCCTTCCACATGGTTATACACCACTGATAGCTAAGAACCCACCAAACATTGGCCAACCATCAAATCAACCAAATCATGCACAATCTTCAGGTCTACAAATCCAACCAACCCAAACATCCATCCCGTCGTATGCTTAACCTCAAAAAGTCCATCCCTAAGAAGCTCATATACCCCATACTATACCTATCCCAAACCAACCGATTCACCACCAACCACAAATCACTAATCCTAGCCTTGGTGGAAACCCAGCCATATCATCATTCCATTCCCATAAGACCTTAGAAGAACCGCAACCCGATTACTCAGAGAAGCACTTCCAATCGAGAGAAAAATTACAAATATTGGAAGAAAGATTGAGAGCTATTGAGGGGAGCAGCTATGGCATTGGGGAAGTTGTGGATCTTTGCTTGGTCCTAGATGGATAGTTCCTCTAAAATTCAAAGTGTCTGATTTTGATAAGTACAAAGGAACAACATGCCCAAAGAGTCACCTGATTATGTATTGTAGGAAGATGGCATCACATGCCCATATTGACAAGCTGTTAATTCACTTTTTCCAAGACAGTCAGATTGGGAGAGCATTGAGTTGGTATATGCATATTGAGCGTACTCATATTCGCAAGTGGAAAGACTTAGCTAATGCTTTCCTAAAACAATACTAGTACAATATCGATATGGCTCCTGATAAGTTACAATTGCAAAATATGTTAAAAAAAGAAGGATTAGACTTTTAAATAATATGCCCAAAGATGGCGAGAAGTCGCAGCCTAAGTGGAACCCCCTTTATCTGAAAAGAAAATGGTAGCGATGTTTATCGATACTCTCCAATCACCTTTCTATGATAGGACGATTGGAAGTGTTTCGCCAAATTTCTCTGATACGGTAATTATTGAAGAAAAAGTAGAAGAAGGAATAAGGAGTGGTAAGATATTCCAGAATTCTGTCGGACCATCCAATTTGAAGAAATTTACAAATATTCCAGGAAGAAAGAAGGAGGGAGAGACTAATGCTATAACTTTTCACCCAAAAGAAGTTCCTTTCATCAGACCTAACCTTGCACCTTTTCAGTTCCAACCTAGATTTCCTGCCCCTCAAATGTCTTACCCATATGTCAATGTCTTGAGCTTTCATTAAAGATTATAGTTGCTTTGTAAGGGCTGCCATTTGGTTCATTAGTGGACTGCTACTTTCTGCATGGTAGACCGGAGCGATCTCTTTCCTCTTGATATCGTAAGAGTCAGCGGTGTGCCACTTAAAGCTAGAAGATGTCATCTCATCTATTAGTTTGTATGCATCATCTGGATCTTTTCTTATGAAGGACCCTTCTACTGTTGCATCAATTGTAGCCATGGTAGTGATTGATAGGCCACTGTAAAAAATTTGTACCTGTCTTCACATCAAAAAATCATGATGAGGACATCTCCTCAAAAGCTCTTCAAATCGCTCTCATGCTTCGAATAAGGATTCTGCTTCATATTGTTGGAAGTAACATATCTCTGTCATAAGCTTAGAGGACCTTGATGAGGGAAATTACTTTCCCAAGAATTGTTGAGTGAAATCCTCCCAAGTTCTGATGGAGTTGGCTGGGAGTGAGAAAAACCATGCATTCACCTTTTCAGATACTGAGAAGGGAAAAAGGCGAAGTTGAATAGCATAGTTGGAGACTCCATTGTACTTGAGGGTATCCGTCAATCTAAGGAACTTTGTCAGATAAAGATTGGGGTCTTCGTTAGGCATGCCTCCAAATTGTATCGAGTTTTAGACCATAATTATGAGTGCTGGTTTCAATTCAAAATTGTTGGCCTACACATTAGGTGTTGCAATGCTTCTAGGAGTGCCTCTAGCAGTGGATGTCATGTAATCTTGAATTGATCTCCTTCTTGCTGCCATTCTTTGCTCTCTCACTTCTTTTCTTTGTCTATGAACTATTTTTTCAATCTCCGGTTAAAATAAACAAGCTATAAAGTACTTAGAACGAGTGAGCATACATTAAAAGAAATTGTGAAATAAAAAAATAAAAAAAAATAAAAACAAAAATTATAAAATATAAAAGAAAAATTAAACAATAAACAAAAAAAAATTAAAATAAAATAAAACACAAATTGCTCAAATCAATTAAATTTAAGATTTTCTTAATCTTGAAAAAGCAATCCCCGGCAACGGCGCCAAAAACTTATTCGGAGAATAAGTGTACCCGTCGAGAAATAATAAAGAGTTCTTAAATTAAGTTTCTGAAATATCGTCCCACAAGGATTATTTTTTAATTACTAAGAATTTTCTAATTCAATTGTTTAAGCTTCAAAGATATGAAATTAATTAAAACAAGAATTTATAAAGTCAATTATAAAACGAAGAGCAAGAAACACAAAACACGTCTTGGTTAAACTTATCGGAGAGGAACCTAGAGCGTATGAGTGTTCTCATTCAATCCTTTATGTTATTTTTCTATTTAACTCTAAATTCGATTTCCTTGTGATTACCAATCATTCATACGAATACTATTAATACTCCAATGGTCATGCAATATTAATATTCTTTTCTCTAAATTAACATCCTCAATAGTCATACAAGACATTAATTTAAGAAAGCTTAAGGAGCCTACGAACTTGTTAATTTAATAATAATTAGAAGAGAAAGATTGATTTGGTCCACCTAATCTTTTGTCTCGTTTTACCCTATAGATCTATTAATTAACTGAGGTACGGTCGCCTGATGATATACTTAATTAGGATTAAGAAAGAAGCGCAATAAGATAAAATCTAATCACGAAATGAAAATCAAATTTAGATTCAAACATCAAAATATCATAAATTCATGAACAATAGTTCGCATAGCCCTAGCTATGAGCTTAGTTACTCATGCTAAAGAAAAGAACTAAAATAATCATAAACAAAGTCATAAAGAAAAGAAATAGCAAAACTAGAGTGTGATGAGCTCCCGGTCTTCAAGTACGATCGCTCGAAGCTCCAAGTCTCGCCAAACATGTGCCAAGGATCCTGTACAAGAGAAATGAGATCAAAGAACAAAAGCCAAGGTGTAAAACAATGTGTCAAAAAATGGTCCTTCTATGGAGCCTCCGGTCTTTCCTTTAATAGGGTTTGAAAACCTTAAAAACTCTAATTAATTGAGCTTCCCACAGATGAGCACGATCGTGCAAGGCCTTAAGCATGACCGTGCATGGGCTCGAAGCACCTTCATGTTTATTGAATGAGTTTGGGCGTGCTGACTGCTGCGAAGCTCTAATCTTCCATCAATTTTAGCTTAGAATGCACCCAAAATTCACTTGCAGCCTCTTTATACTAAACTGCACAATTAATATATAAATTAGTGTAAAACTCAAATAAAATAAAGGTCAAATATGAATATATAAGCTGTAAAAGAGGGCCTAATTATAGACTTATCACTTACCCATATGTCACTGCCGTTTCACAAAACCCAAGTCTCCAATCTTATCAGTCGCGACTCTACCAACCTACTCTGCCTACTTTTCTCGTAACACCACCCATGAGACC
This sequence comes from Abrus precatorius, assembly GCF_003935025.1. Taxonomy (NCBI): domain Eukaryota; kingdom Viridiplantae; phylum Streptophyta; class Magnoliopsida; order Fabales; family Fabaceae; genus Abrus; species Abrus precatorius. The sequence continues at coordinate 6,398,883 of NW_020874373.1, read as the reverse complement.
ACACCAACATTGGAACCAAAACCCAAATCCCGACCAAATAAGACCCTAAAACAATCAAGAAAGGAAGCAAGTTCAAGTCGATCAAATCCCCATGTTCTACACTGAGTTACTATCCCGCCTATTCCAAAGTTCATTAGTTGTAACCTGTCCAATAAAACCTATAGAACCGCCCTATCCAAGAGGGTATGATCCAAATGCTAAATGTGAGTATCATGCTGGTGGCATTGGTCATTCGACAGAGAATTGTAGGGCACTAAAGTTCAAAGTGCAAGACTTGATGAATGCCAAATGGCTGAACTTCAAGGAGGATAATCCTAACATTAGGAGTAACCTCCTACCTAGGCATAGAGGACCATCGGTAAATGCCATCAAGGAAGAGTCTGCTAGTGTTTTGAAGAGAAAAGTTGAAGAGATTACAACTCCTCTTTAGGTTATTTTTGTTGAGTTATGCAAGGCTAACTTGATCAAGGATTTTGTACATAAGGAAAATATGTGTGATTTGCACCCTAATGAAGACCACTCCATTGAAGATTGTGAAAAATTCAAGCATATTCTGCAAACCTTGATGGATAAGCATTTGGTCCAAATTGGGCACCCTAAAGAGAAAAATAAAGTTTTGACTATTGTTGAACAATCACTAGCCTTTTCAAAACCTTTGGTAATTCATTACACTAAATGTGTAAATACCCTAACTACTAATGGACCTGGACTTATCACTATACAAGTACTGGCTCCATTTCCTTACAAGGACAACAAAGCAGTACCATGGAAATATGATGCGGGAGTTTATGTTGATAATTTGAAGGAAAATCAAATACAAGGTGTTAATTCTAATACTCTTAACATCTCAAACGTTGTTGGTATTGGTGGGATAACCCGTAATGGTAGTATTTATACACCTGAGAAGCTGAGAAAAGAGCAAACAAAAGAGATAGAGAGATTCTTAAAAGGAAAAACTAAAGTGGGTGAGTTTGAAGATGCTGTTACTAAACTCTGAACCACATAGGAGGACTCTTTTGAAGGTGTTAAATGAGGCTCATGTCAACCATGATATCACTACCGACAAGTTTGGAGGCATTGTTGGTAATATTGTTTCAAACAATTATCTTACCTTCACTGATGATAAAGTACCTGTTGAAAGAATGAGACATAATAAAACACTGCATATTTCTGTGAAATGTGAAGATCACATTATTGCTAGAGTGCTTATTGATAATGGGTCTTCTCTAAATGTGATGCCAAAAGCACCATTGTTAAAATTACCTTGTGATGGGTCACATATGAAACCTAGTACCATGATAGTAAGAGCCTTTGATGGAACAAGAAGAGAGGTCATTGGAGAAATTGAAATCTCAATCCAAATTGGTCCTTACACTTTTCAAATTTTGTTTCAAGTAATAGACATTGCGCCAGCTTATAGCTGTCTTTTGGGGAGGCCTTGGATTCATTTTGTTGGAGTCGTACCATCCACATTGCATCAGAAACTGAAGTTTATCATTGATAATAAGTTGGTAATTGTCTCTGGTGAAGAAGATGTGTTAGTGAGTAAGCCTTTGTCTACTCCTTACATTGAAGCTGCTGAAGAAGCTCTAGAGACTTCTTTTCAGGCTTTAGAGATTGCAAATGCTACTTATGTTGGAGAGGGAGCCTCAATCGTAAAGCCTCAATTGTCTAATACATCCATAATGACTGCTAAAGTCATGCTTGATGGAGGTTGTCAGTATGGATACGTGTTAGGACAAACCATCACGAAAGCAGCAAATTGGTTACAGCTCCATAAGAATAAGGATAGATTTGGGTTGGGATATGCGCCCACTAAAGCTGATAAGAGATGAGTCATGGAGGAGAAGAAAGAAAGAAGATTAGCTAGGTTAGAGGGTAGGGAGCCTAAGACTGAAGGGGTCCTCATTTGTGATCTTCTAAAAAGCTTCTATAGTGCTGTATTTGAGTTTCAAGACTTAGTGGCTATTATTGACAAAGATGTACCTGGAGATGAGGAGGTTAACCTAGTCCACATTTGTCCACTGAACATAGAAGTTGGCAATTAGGAGATCATCAAACTTCCTGTGATTTTTAATGCCTACTCAAAATAATCATTGAAGCTAATCCTATTGTTTTGTCCCAAAGCTTTAGGATATCATTACTTTTTGAAAAGACTGATATATGGTTTCTTTTTTGTAATTTAAAAGATCAGTTTGTTTTGTAAGTTGGGACACATGTTTCCTTTTAAGTATGTTTTCAAATGAAATGCAATTTGAATTCTCAACAACCTTTTGTGTCTTCTTTCTTTATTGCTTAAATCTTGTCATTTATTTTCTTTTTGTCTCAACTCTCACACAATGCAGATTCGAAAGTGACATGTCTGAAAGTAACAGTGCTAATATCTCATCCACTAATTTTGATTATCCTATTAATCAACCTGTCAAAGATGATAGTGATGGTGATTTATCCTCATAATTTCTAAGATTGGTTGATCAACAAGTGAAAAAGGTCCAACCTCATGATGAACCCACTGAGACGATTAATTTAGGGACTGAAGATGATAAGAGAGAAATCAAAATAGGCACCCTTATGAAAAAACAAGATCGCAACAAGTTGAGTAAACTCTTGCATGATTATAGTGATGTCTTTGCATGGTCTTATCAAGATATGTCAGGTCTAGATGTTGATATAGTCGAGCATAAATTGCCACTAAAGCCAGAGTGTTTTCCAGTTAAGCAAATATAAAGGAGAATGAGACCTGAGATGTCATTGAAAATTAGGGAGGAGGTTAAGAAGCAATTTAATGCAGGTTTCCTTGTCGTTGCCAAATACCCCCAATGGGTGGCCAACATTGTTCCAGTTCCTAAGAAAGATGGAAAGATTCGGATGTGTGTTGATTATCGAGATCTAAATAGAGCTAGCCCTAAAGACGATTTTTCATTGCCTCACATTGATGTGCTAGTAGATAATATAGCTCAACATTCATTCTTCTCTTTCATGAATGGTTACTTGGGTTACAATCAATTCAAAATGGCTGAAGAGGATATGGAGAAGACCACATTCATTACACCTTAGGGCACTTTTTGCTACAAGGTCATGCCTTTTGGTTTGAAAAATGCTGGGGCAACATATCAAACGGCGATAGTGACATTATTTCATGATATGATACATAAGGAGGTTGAAGTCTATGTGAATGATATGATTGCCAAATCAATGACTCAAGAAGACCATATTGTAAATTTACACAAGTTGTTTGAGCACTTGAGAAAATTCAAATTGCGGTTAAACCTTGCCAAATGTACCATTAGGGTGAAATCAGGCAAGTTATTAGGATTTATAGTCAGTCAAAGGGGAATAGAGATTGATCCTGATAAGGCAAAAACAATTATTGAAATGCCACCGCCTTGCACTGAAAAAGGGGTCCGTGGATTTTTGGAGAGATTGAATTATATTGCCCGATTCATATGCCAACTAACTGCCACTTATGAACTAATTTTTAAGTTATTACATAGGCCAATGGAATGGAATAAGGATTATCAAGAAGCTTTTGAGAAGATAAAGCAGTATTTACAAAATCTTCCGATACTAGTGCCGCCAATGCCAGGGAGGCCACTCATTATGTATTTGACAGTGTTAGAAGGATCCATGGGATGTGTTTTAGGTCAACATGATGAATCGGGTCAGAAAGAGCATGCCATTTATTACTTGAGTAAGAAGTTCACTGATTATGAAACTAAATACTCTTTGTTGGAACGAACTTGTTGTGCCTTGGCTTGGGCAGCTCGCAAGTTAAGGCAATACATGTTAAGTCACACAACTTGGTTGGTGTCAATGAACCTAATCAAATACATTTTTGAGAAACCAGCCCTTACTGGAAGGATTGCTCGTTAGTAGGCCCTATTGTCATAATATGATATGATGTATGTTACTCAAAAAGCAATCAAAGGCAGTGCTCTTGTAGATTTTCTAGCTCATCAACCGATGAATGATTATCAGTCAATACAGTACAAATTTCCTGATGAAAATATAATGACGTTATTTAATGAGAAAGAATCTTCAGCAAAAGATGAATGGGTCATGATGTTTTAGCCACTTTATCATCAATGTTTGTAGTGAGTCAAAAAGAAGACATGTTGTTCATAAAGATGCAACAGCTTGATCATCCTGCCTATTATCAAATGGTTGAAGGAGAATCTGATGGTAAACCTTGGTATCATGACATTAAAAATTTCCTAAAACACCAAGAATACCCATTAAATGCTGCTGAAAATGACAAAAGGACATTGAGGAGGTTAGCAATGAGTGTCTTTCTGAATAGAGATGTGTTATACAAAAAGAATCATGATATGGTTCTGCTTAGATGTGTGGATGCTTTAGAAGCACGAAAGATCATGGAAGAGATTCATGAGGATTCATTTGGGACTCATGCCAATGGACATGCCATGGCAAAGAATATTCTAAGGGCTGGATATTATTGGTTGACAATGGAGGCCGATTACTTTTGTTATGTGAAGACATGTGATAAATGCTTTCTATACTTGATCCTACATTGTAATTCATGAATGATAATTGAGAGTTCTAAGCTATTCATTGATAAAATTTACTATTATTAATTTCATTTTATTTATATTTCAGGAAAAAGGATCAAGAAGTGAAAGCTTTAAAAGATATTGAGACTTGAAACATATAATGAAGCCAGAGATATACACGAGCAAGTACATGCCTGTGTATATGAGCATGTATCTCACTGGTCGCGTCAATTGAAGTGTATCATCAAAACCAGAGATGTACATGGCCAGATACATGGCCGTGTACATGAGCGTGTACTTTTATGGAAAGCTTTGAAAGGCGTCTATTAGAAAACATAGATGTACATGGCCAAGTACATGGCCGTGTACTTGGGCGTGTACTTTTACGCGCGTCAGAAATTTAACTTTTGCGAGAAAATTAACCCTAGGATAATTCCTATAAAAGGAGAACTGAACTCAAACCTGGGGAGGCAGTTTTTGGAGACGAAAGACTCAGAGACAGCAAGAGGATGGGATTAAGCATTTTATTTCATCTCTTTTGTAATTTTAATTTGAAGATGTTTAGGTTCTAATTTTTCTTTGAGTATCTAGACGTAATGAATCCTAATTGACTAAATTTTCTGGAATTCTTCTAATGCTATTTCATGTTCTTTTCTCTTGGGTTTAATTGAGTAGTATCAATTTTCTCTATCTTGTTTTCTTGTTTGAATTTGAGTAAAATTCCTGCATGAAATTAACATTGCTCAATTAAAAAGACTTGAATGTATTTCTAGAGATAGAAAGACGTGAGTTTTCTGTATTAGGATTAACCCTAATTATGAAATTCATAATGAACTTAATGCAACCTAGGGGTATTAATTAAGGAAGAGATTCTGATTAATCAACTGAGGGTTAGGAATCATTATCCTTGAGAAAGGTATTAATTTAATTTGAAATTTCCTGCAGCGATAAGGGTTTGGAACTAAGTAGTTGAAGAAGAATTTCAGTTATTTGGACACTTAGGGGGATTTACAGTCTAGATACTTGTCTTTTTACATTGAATACCTTTAGTCATAATTTTCTATAATTTATTTTCACTAGAATATCTGTTCCTTTTAATTTATTATTCTTTTACTTTTAGCAATTTCATCAACAAGGTTTATTTTTCATATTTATTAACAATTACGCAATTAAGAAAAAGTTTCTTAATAACAGTCCCTGTGGATACGACACTTGTTACTTTAATTTTAATTTTAATAATATTACTTCGACAACGGATACACTTGCCCAGTGATCAGATTTTTACACACTAAGTTTTTGGCGCCGTTGCCGGGGACTGTTTAATTAGGATTCCCTTTGTTACGTATTTACTAATTTTATTTATTTCTTTAATCTTGAATTAACTTAACTCTTTTGCTTTCATTCTTTTTAGGAGCTGATTTTTCTAGTGTATGATCAAAACCCGTTCTACTGCATTGTCTGAAGAACTATTTGAATTTGACCCAGAGATCGAAAGAACTTTGCGAAAAATTTGGAAAGAGAGGCGACTGCTAGTATAGAGGGAAAACGCACAAACACACATGGAAGGAATGGCAAACAACGAAGATCAACCAAGGACCATGTCCGATTACGCTGGTCCATCATTAACAGGGACAGAGTCTAGCATTGTCCGTCCGGATATGCAAAGGAATTTTGAAATAAAACCCAATGTTATTTAGATGGTTCAGCAGTTTGTCCAGTTTGATGGGTTGCAAGACGAAGACCCCAATGCTCACATTGAAAATTTTCTGGAAATTTGTGATACTTTCAAGATCAATGGAGCTACTGATGATGCAATCCGCTTGAGGCTATTTCTATTTTCTCTCAGGAGCATAGCAAAACAATGGTTGAATTCTCTCCCACGAGGGTCTATCACTTCATAGGAGGCTATGGCAGAAAAATTCTTGGCAAAATATTTTCCTCCCGCGAAAACTGCCAAAATGAGAAATGATATCTCTTCCTTCTATCAATTAGAGTCAGAGACATTATACGATACGTGGGAGAGGTTCAAGGAATTGTTGCGGAAATGCCCACATTATGGGATTCCGGACTGGCTTCAAGTGCAATTCCGGACTGGCTTCAAGTGCAAACCTTCTACAATGGATTGAACCCAGCCACAAGACAAATGATAGATGCTGCAGCTGGGGGCACTTTGAATAGCAAGACACCAAGGGCTACACAAGAACTGTTTGAAGAAATGGCAATGAACAACTATCAGTGGAGCTCAACTCGATCCAAACCTGCGAAATCCACGGGGATCTATAGTCTTGATGCAGTAACATCCTTGGCAATGCAAGTGGAAACCTTAGGGAAGAAGATTAATGGTTTATCTGTTAACCATCAAGTTGCTCCGGTAATGAGATGTGATATTTGCAGAGGAGGCCACCCTAATCATGAGTGTCGAGCTACTCAGGAAGAACCTGCCAATGTGATAGGAAACATACCACCTTATCAAAATTATAATGGCATGAATAATCCGGGCTGGAGGAACTATGCAAACCAACCATGGAATAACAACCAACAGCCAATGCGGAACAACACACTCACAGGATTTCAACAAGCTTCACATCCACCACCACCCCCACTTGAAAAGAAGTCAAACCTTGAGGAATTGATGACCAAATTCATTCAAACTTCAGAATCTCGGTTTCAATCTACCGAGACAGCACTAAGAAATCAACAAGCCTCTATCCATAATCTAGAAATTCAGTTGGGTCAAATTTCTAGACTTCTCTCAAAAAGACCCCAAGGAAGCTTGCCTGGCAATACTGAGACTAATCCTAGGGAGCAGGTCAATGCAGTAACATTAAGGAGTGGCAGAACATTACAAGAGAAGGGGAAGCAAGAAACAGAAAAAGATACAGCTGAAGAGAAGGATAAATGTCAAGAGGAGACTGTGGAAAAGCCCCACGTAGTGAAAGAATTCATACCCCCACTTCCCTACCCAGCAAGATTGAAGAAAGACAAGGATGATGAACAATTTGGTAAATTTCTGTCCTTATTTCGTCAACTTCATATTAATTTACCGTTTGTTGATGCCTTGGCACAGATGCCCAAGTACGCCAAATTTCTGAAGGATCTACTGTCCAACAAGAAGAAATTGGAGGAGTTGGCCACAGTAACTCTGAATGAAGAATGCTCAGCAATTCTGCAAAACAAGATGCCTGAAAAATTGAAGGATCCAGGGAGTTTTACTCTTCCTTGTCTCATTAGTAGATTGATAGTTGATAGGGCTTTAGCTGATTTAGGTGCTAGCATTAATTTGATGCCATATTCTATTTTTAAGAAATTAGGTTTAAGGGAACCTAGGCCAACTAGGATGAGTATTCAACTAGCTGATAGATCAATTAAATATCCTAGGGGTATCATTGAGGATGTGCTTGTAAAAGTGGACAAATTTATTTTTCCTGTTGATTTTGTAATTCTTGATATGGACGAGGACACTGATGTCCCCTTGATCTTAGGTCGTCCATTTTTAGCTACTGCAGGAGCTATAATTGATGTGAGGGATGGAAAGTTAATTTTGAGGGTTGGAGATGAAAAAGTCACTTTCAAAATTCCTGATGTAATAAAAAAGTCTTTGAAACAAGATTATTCATGCTATCTTATTAATGTAATTGATGATTATGTTTCTGATTGTGCACAGGAATTCTTGATTTCAAACCCATTGGAAAGAAACTTAGTTCATGATAGAGGAAAAGATGATATGAGCTTGGTAACTCAAGAACAGTGGTGTCATTTAGAAGCCACTAAGCCATTATGGAGAAAGAGAGACTTCAAAGTTTTGGAGTGGAAATCAGAGAAGCAACCCAACCCATCCATTAATGAACCACCAGATGAAAAATTGAAGGTCTACCATCATAAAAAATTCAAGGGAGGTAAACTATTTCAAAAAGGTGATTTAGTACTGTTGTACAACTCTCGCCTCAAATTATTCCCAGGTAAACTCAAATCCCATTGGTCTGGACCGTTTACTGTGCATAAGGTATTTCCTTGCGGTATAATTGAATTAACTCATCCAGAAAAAGGAAATTTTAACGTGAATGAACATAGGCTCAAACTATACCAGGGGGTCAACTGCAAACTTTTGCAAATGAGGAGTTTAAACTCCTCCATGTTAAATTTTGAATGTTGAATTACATTGAATAGTTTAGGTTACGTAGGTTTAGTTTATTTTAATTTAGTTATTTATTTGCTCATTTATTTATATTTGAATAAGCGTCCTCGCCCCAGCATGAACCCCATCTCCTTCTAACCACTTTCTTAGTATAGATGATGAAGACTTAGTTGATGCGCAGTTTAGTCTGCAATTAGGAGTCTTAGTTGTTGAATTTTTTAGGATTTAAATTGCTTTTGTCTGTTTATTACTTCTGTTTCTTTATCGCATTATTTTGATCGTTCTACTCCTCTTTTCATTATAAATTGAGTTAAATCTCCTTATAAAAAAAATTTTAATCAGGTTTCCTCTCCAATTGAATCCCAGATTAGCTTTGCTTCCCACGACTCTTTGCTTACTTATTTACTTTTCAGGGAAGTTTCAGTTGCACTTTAATTCTTATATTTGATTGAGGACAATGCAAATCTTACAATGTGGGGTGGATAATTATAGATGTTTGAACTGAATTGTTGTTTTATTCTTGAGCAATATTGAGTCAATTTTACTGTTGCATTAGAGATGATATTCCTGAAAATATAATCAATAAATAAACATCACACGCAATTATTCTGGTTATTCTAATTGCATTTTTAATTGTTTCTTGATTGAAGTATCATTAGACTTTTCTGAATTGAGGACCTTGAATCTATGCCAAATTGTTTAAACATGTTTTTGAATTTTTGAATTAATAAAACTAGGAAAATCTGAAAAAAATTGGGGCTCTGCTCAGAAATAAAAGAGCATGTCATAGAAGCATATCTAGTTAAATGTGGATTGCAGGCAATGTCCGGATACCACATCCTAGAACCCCAAATTTGTTTGAGGTACCGATGTGGAAAGCAAGGGGTGAAATTTTCCATTAATACCTTGTGCTAACTGGGATGGAGCATAAAATGCACCCTGTTAGTTGATCATGGCTCAAAGTAAAGAAAATTAAATAACACCTTGTGGAAGAATTCAAAGTTTTGAATTAAAATTTTAAAAGCTAATGGTAGAGAGGTCCTTATTTCAATTCTGTCTGAAGTTACAGAGGTCGAGAGCAAAAGAAAGCACAATTTGATATTTAAGAATTACTTTCCCTCTAAAAATAAAATAAAATAAAAATAACAATAATAAAAATTTCAGGAATTTGATTCTTTGTTGTCAAGGGTAAAAATTGATTCATTTCTTTGCTTGGGGACAAGCAATCGTTCAAGTTCGGGGAAATTTGATAAATGCTTTCTATACTTGATCGTACATTATAATTCATGAATGATAATTGAGAGTTTTAAGCTATTCATTGATAAAATTTACTATTATTAATTTCATTTTATTTATATTTCAGGAAAAAGGATAAAGAAGTGAAAGCTTTAAAAGATATTGAGACTTGAAACACATAATGAAGCCAGAGATATACACGAGCAAGTACATGCCCATGTATATGAGCGTGTATCTCACTGGTCGCGTCAATTGAAGTGTATCATCAAAACCAGAGATGTACACGGCCAGATACATGGCCGTGTACATGAGCGTGTACTTTTATGAAAAGCTTTGAAAGACGTCTATTAGAAAATAGAGATGTACACGGCCAAGTACATGGCCGTGTACTTTTACGCGCGTCAGAAATTTAACTTTTGCAAGAAAATTAACCCTAGGATAATTCCTATAAAAGGAGAACTGAACTCAAACCTGGGGAGGCAGTTTTTGGAGACGAAAGACTCAGAGACGGCAAGAGGATGAGATTAAGCATTTTATTTCATCTCTTTTGTAATTTTAATTTGAAGATGTTTAGGTTCTAATTTTTCTTTGAGTATCTAGACGTAATGAATCCTAATTGACTAAATTTTCTGGAATTCTTCTAATGCTATTTCATGTTCTTTTCTCTTGGGTTTAATTGAGTAGTATCAATTTTCTCTATCTTGTTTTCTTGTTTGAATTTGAGTAAAATTCCTGTATGAAATTAACATTGCTCAATTAAAAAGACTTGAATGTATTTCTAGAGATAGAAAGACGTGAGTTTTCTGTATTAGGATTAACCCTAATTATGAAATTCATAATGAACTTAATGCAACCTAGGGGTATTAATTAAGGAAGAGATTCTGATTAATCAACTGAGGGTTAGGAATCATTATCCTTGAGAAAGGTATTAATTTAATTTGAAATTTCCTGCAGCGATAAGGGTTTGGAACTAAGTAGTTGAAGAAGAATTTCAGTTATTTGGACACTTAGGGGGATTTACAGTCTAGATACTTGTCTTTTTACATTGAATACCTTTAGTCATAATTTTCTATAATTTATTTTCACTAGAATATCTGTTCCTTTTAATTTATTATTCTTTTACTTTTAGCAATTTCATCAACAAGGTTTATTTTTCATATTTATTAACAATTACGCAATTAAAGAAATGTTTCTTAATAACAGTCCCTGTGGATACGACACTTGGTACTTTAATTTTAATTTTAATAATATTACTTCGACAACGGGTACACTTGCCCAGTGATCAGATTTTTACACACCAACATGTCATAAATGCCAGACATATACTGATAATATTAATGTCCCCCCAACAAATTTGAATGTCTTATTATCGCCCTGACCTTTATCAATGTGGGGAATTGATGTTATTGGATCCATTGAATCTAAAGCCTCTAATGGTCACCGCTTCATTCTAGTTGCTATTGACTATTTCACAAAATGGGTTGAGGCTGCCTCATATGCTAGTATGACCCAAAATGTGGTGGTGAGATTCATTAAAAAGGGTTTGATCTATTGATATGGCCTCTCAAGCAAGTTGATAACAGACAATGACACTAATCTGAACAACAAAATGATGAAAGAATTATGTGACAATTTCAAGATTCGACATCAGAATTTCTTCCCCTATCACCCGAAGATGAATGGAGCAGTTGAAACAGCCAATAAAAATATTAAGAAGATCATCCAAAAGATGGTAGTGACATTCAGGGATTGGCATAAAATGCTGTCATTTGCCTTGCATGGATACCGAACTTCAATTCGTACTTCAATCGGGACAACTCCATACTCTTTGGTATATGGAATGGAAGCAGTACTTCCTATTGAGGTTGAAATTCCCTCTTTAAGAGTAATAATGGAAACCAAATTGGAGGAAGCAGATTGGGTGCAATTTCGTTTTGATCAATTGAATCTCACTGAAGGAAAATGTCTGAATGAGTTAGGTCACAGACAACTATACCAGAGAAGGATAAAGAAAGCTTTTGATAAAAAAATTTCGTTCAAAAGAATTCAGTGAAGGAGATATAGTGCTCAAAAAGATTTTGCCAACGCATAAAGATTATCGTGGCAAGTGGTCTCCAAATTATGAAGGACTCCATGCGGTAAAAAAGGCTTTCTCAGGAGGAGCTTTAATCCTAAAAAACATAGATGGACAAGATCTCCAAGATCCCATCAGTTCTGATACTGTAAAAAAAAATGCTTAAAATAATTAAAAATAAAACATAAAAAAAAGAGGGAAAAAAAAGAAAATAGCTCGCTAGGTTAAAAACTTGAAAGGACGACCTAGGCAAAAGTTAAAGTGACCTGGTGAATTGAAAACTCCAAAGAGCAGCTCAGGCAAAAATTAACAAAGTTGTCCCCAGAGAGGAGGAGGTTAACCTAGTCCACATTTGTCCACCGAAAAATGTCATGTATTCTCTCCTCATTTGAGAATAGCTTAAGCTAGCACCTCTCCCAAGTGCAATGGAGATCACTAACCTAGGCCATAGGCCTTTATGATCACCCATTGACCTTGTGTTATTAAGATTTGGATTCCTTCATTTAATACCTTGGATTCTTGTCATCCTTTTTCTTTTCTTTTCTTTTGTTCTCTTCTACAGGAAAAATAGATAATTCTTGTACTGAAGATTATATGGGACAACGCAAACACACACCCTCACTACTAAAAAATGTCACGTAGTCTCTCCTCATTTGAGAAGAGCTTAAGTTAGCGTCTCCCCAAGTGCAATGGAGATCACTAACCTAGGTCATGGGTCTTCATGATCACCCACTAACCCCGTGTTCTTAAGATTTGGATTCCTTCATTTAATACCCTATATTTATAGGGTTGGATTCTTGTCACCCTTTTTCATTTTTTTTTGGTCCTCTTCTGCAGGAAAAATAGACAATTCTTGGACTTAAGATTATAAGGGGCAACGCGAACGCACACCCCACTACCAAAGTATGTCACGTAGTCTCTCCTCATTTGAAAAGTGCTTAAGTTAGCACCACTCCCAATTGCAATGGAGATCACTAACCTAGACCATGGGCCTCCATGATCACCCATTTACGCCGTGTTCTTAAGATTTGGATTGCTTTATTTAATATCCTATATTTATAGGGTTGGATTCTTGTCACCCTTTTTTTTTTCTTTTCTTTTGTTCTCTTGTGCAAGAAAAATAGACAATTCTTAGACTGAAAATTATAAGGGACAGTGCGAACGCACACCTGCATTATCCAAGAATGTCGCGTAATCTTTCCTTATTTAAGAAGAGCTTAAGCTAACACTTCTCCCAAGTGCAATAGAGATCACTAATCTTAACCATAGGCCTTTATGATCATCTATGACCCCGTATTCTTAAGATTTGTATTCCTTCATTTAATACCCTATTTTTATAGGATTAGATTCTCGTCACCACACCTGTATTTTAATGGGTGTGGGACTGCAGTTTCAAAATTTTCCTTACGGACGAACACAAAACTTGACAACTCTGTTCTTCTTAATTCTTCACCAATAGTTTCCAAATTTAGATAAGAAACATGGCCTCTTCATTTCGCTCCGTAATGTTTGTTGTGATGAGGCGCCAACCCGAGTTGGTGGCTCCTGCTAAACCCACTCCTCGCCAAGTTAAACTACTCTCCGAAATAGACGACCAAGATGGCTTACAGTTTCAGATTCCACTCATACAAATTTATCGTAACGAGCCATCAATGGCAGAGAAAGACCGAAGGGATTGGAGAAGCACTCGCTCAAACACTTGTGTTCATTAAGGCTGATGCAGATGTAACACTTGATTAATTTGGTGACTCTCTTACACCTCCATTCCCATGCGTCCATGAACTCTTATATATATATATATATATATATATATATATATATATATATATATATATATATATGATGTTCCAGGCTCCAACGAAATTATATTATACACATCTATAATATAATGATAAAACTTAGATAGGTTATTGTTAGGTTGTTCAACAAGTCAAATTAAAGTGTTACTTCTAAAATGTGTATCTATCTTTGATACTAACCTTTATCAAGCCGTTTATTGAAAAAAATGTGTGCATAATATACCTGTCCATTAAATTCATCAATCAAAGAATGATTCCCAAAGCCGTTGAATATAAAATAGTGATGCCCAGAAGGAGGCACGCGTGCTGGGAAATTTAGAGTAGCCAGTTAGCACCTACAAGGATAAGCATTCAAAGAAAATTTCAACTTTGATATTGGAAATATTTATTGCACATTATTGAATGTTTTCATTCCTTACATATAATACTAGCTAATATCACAAGATGAAATATGAGCCTTCAATAACACGAGAAATAAATACTCAAATAAGAAAAGAATATACAAAATATCGTGTGACACTTCTATTAAAAATATCTAACCATGCATATAGATTATTTTATATTATTATTAATAATTTATATTGCACTATTAAAAATATTAATTTTTATTTACATCAAGCATATATTTAATAAAAAATTATAATCTACTTAAATAAATATTTATTTATTACTTAAAATTTTAGTTTATATCAATTTAAGTATTCAAAGTTTTATAAAAGAATTAATTACAAAGCCAATATAAATAAAAAATTAAAAAATTAAGAAATAATAGAAATGAAGCATCACACACAAATTTATTAACTTTTATAACAATTAATTTTAAAACTATGTTATTATGTTATTTACTAAAATTATTTTTTTTACACAACAAATATTATAAATTAAGCTGAAATAATTTTTTAGTAATTAATACATGCATTTGATGGTTATATATTTGAGTTAATTAATAATATTAAAAAAATTATATTAATAATACATTTAAATTTATTTAATTAATTAAATCATATAAAAATTATAATTTAATAAATTCCAACCTTTTTTATACAAAAATTGTAATCATCACTTAAAAAATTACATTATCGTACAATTAACAAACTATAAAGGATCTTAATAATAATTTATTTGGGGACAGAGTGTGTGATTTTTTCCGATTTGGAGGTTAACATTTATTTTCTGTGCCGATTCTAAAATCGGACAAGTATACGATTAAAGTACTTTTTTTAATAATAATTTGACTAATTATTTTTAAACCAGTTTTAAAATTAAATTATGTCCTTTATGATCTCAATTTGAATTTCTTTTAACGTGGTAACTCATTTTTTTCCCCTGATCCAACAACACATTTTTTTCTGTTTGTTTAAAAATCAAGAAAAAATAATTTTAAACTATTAAATATAAAATATATAAAATTATTCAACAAAAAAATTATATTAAAATATATTAACATTTATAAAAAAATTATTTTGAAAGTTAACAAGCCAGTGTCGTATGCAGAAAAAGCAAAACGAACAATTGTAGATTAAACGGTATCCACACACAGGATGCGTGCTGATTTAAAACCGGTCGTGCTCTGTCCACACGTTTATTTACTTATTGTCCACACAATAAAAGTGTCACATTTTTTTCATGTTTAACATTTTTTTAATTTAAATTACAACTATTTTTTATATAAATAAAATATTTATATAATAACATGTTTTTTAGTGATATTTTTTATTCTTAAAAATTTTTATTTTAAATATATTATTATCAGTGTTAAATTTGAATATTTACATTTTAAATAACTTTTAATAAATTATAAAATAATTAATCAAAGTATTAACTTATTTTATATTATTTAATATTATTTATATTAAATTTAATATCACTTGAATATTTATAGTTATGCTATCCAAATTTTGATGTGTATTTATATTTTAAAAATATTATATTTATTTAAAATATTATATTTTAAATTTTATTGTCTTTCAGTTTTGCAGGCACAGGTAAAATGACAGAGATGAGTGTTAATTTCTTTGAACTTTCAGACACTAACTCGTATGAAACATATTAATTACGGTGTGTTGCGTCGATCAAACATGTAAATTTCGCTCATTATAAGACGTGGAAGCACCAATCTTAGGACACACTCAAAGACCTCACCCTCACATAGACAACACACAAACTCATCAGCATTCAGCAATCATCACCATGACTCAACCATCTCCCAATCTATTGTTCACAGTGCTAAGGAAGCAACCAGAACTTATAGCGCCGGCTAAGCCTACTCCTCGTGAAGTTAAGGAACTATCTGACATAGATGACCAAGAAGGCTTACGTTTTCAGATTCCATTCATACAATTCTATGGTAGCAAGGCGTCAATGAAAGGGAAGGACCCAGTTGAAGTGATTAGAGAGGCACTAGCACAAACTCTAGTGTTTTACTACCCATTTGCGGGTAGGCTTAGGGAAGGTCATGGTCGAAAACTTGTGGTGGATTGTACTGGGGAAGGTGTTCTTTTCATTGAGGCTGATGCTGATGTCAGACTCCAGCAATTCGGTGATGTTCTTCATCCACCATTTCCCTGCTTCCAGGAGCTTCTGCATGAGGTTCCTGGCTCACAGGGAATAACTAACTGTCCCCTTCTATTAATACAGGTTTTTTCAGTACTATCTTAATTAACTTCTTGTTCGTACTTTCTTTTTTCATATTTTTATTTGGGATTTGATCCAAATAAGAAACAACAGAACATGCCTTGCTGAAGAAATTAACTGGCTCTTCATTTAAGAGAAACGTTAATATTTGTATTCATTTTTCAATATAATTTTTGTAATAAATAAAATAAAATAAAGTTTAAGATAAGTAATATGAGAGAAAGGATATAAAAAAATTATAAAAAAGGTGAAAATAACATTATTTTTTATTTTATAAAACAGTTTGAGAAAGGTTGGACATGATCGTATCTAGAACATTCTACTTGATGCAAATAAAAAGAAGACGAAGATGTGTTGATACCAAATGTGAAATTTGGTATCTACAATCATTAATAAATGACTTTTTTTTAGTGAGTATAAGACAAAAAAGAAAAATCACACATCTAATTCATGTTTTGTCTGTTTAGTATTACTGTGATAATAATTATATTTATTTTTTTCGTTAATACGATTATATCCTCAAGTAAACAATCAAATCCTTTTTATCTAAAAAACCCAGACCCGATTTAATTATCAAGTTTTACTTTTCAAATTATCATTAATTACTCATTTTAATAATTTAAAGAATATTAAAATTAATCTTATTAATTATTAAAAAATTAAACATGTGTCTTAAAGTTGTTACAATTTAATTAACACAAAAATTCATATACCAAAACATAAAAAAAAAATGTTCATCATTAATATAAATATTGTAAGTTTATGCTGATACATCGATAAGACAAATTTCCTATGCCAACAGTATCATAATCTTATTAATTATATATTTATATGTTAATAATATATATAAACATAGAGAAGCATGTGATGTTATTTCTTATATGCCCCCAAATTTTGACTAAATTAAATATTTAGACCTGGATTCGTCCCTAACCCGAAAATACTAATTAATATTTAATTAATATTGAGCCAAAGTTAGTTGGGATCGAATTGGTCATAAATCTTAATGTAGTTGATATTTGATAGAGAGGACGCCACTAACTTTTTTAAAATCACATGTTTATTTTACCTAAACAAAGATCAATACCCATTAAAAATAAACAAGTAATAATAATTTAAGTGCTGTAAAAAAAATTAAAAATAGAGAAACGAAAAATCAAATGGTGTTACAAGATTTCTATTATTAGAACAATTTTAATAGCACAAATATTCTTGAGTAGGAAAGTCACAAAAACCATTTTCAACCATGATCGCATGATTTCTATCAAGTAATTAATTGTTGTTTTAAATTTTAATTACTTAACGTTTAACCAATAAAAATTTTAAATGTCTGGTTCCTGTGAATTTCTCACACCACTCTTTCTATTAGAACTTCTAAATTAGTCTCACAATTTCAAGTTTTTAATTACTTTGTCGTTTATAGCTGAAATGCGGAGGAAAGAAACTTTTCATTATAGTGTGGCGTAAATGCAAGGGATTCTTGGTGAATTCAAGCACCCCTTATTCACAAAATAAACACTCGTCTAGGTCTCCATTTTTCTAAAGATTATTTTTACTTATTTTAATTTTTGATTTGATAGCATGACTGAAATTTGTTGTGTATAAAAACCATTTTCGCCATTAGTCTCATATCGATACATTGATGATAGGTGACGCGCCTCAAGTGTGGTGGTTTCATTTTCGCCATTCGGTTGAATCACAGCATGAGCGACGGATCAGGAATTGGAAAATTTGTGAATGCTTTAGCTGAAATGGCTAATGGTGCAAATGAACCCTCCATTAAACCAGTGTGGTGTAGGGAGCTTTTGAATGCAAGAGACCCACCAAGAATTTCACGCACCCATCCCGAGTACGAGGATGTCATGGTGGAAAACAAAGCCAATGGGAGCACGACCCCATCATTAAACGACATGGTGCAGCGTTGTTTCTTCTTCGGTCGTACTGAAGTAGCTGCTATTCGTCGTTTGGTTCCCAAACATCTTGGTAGATGCACCACATTTGAGTTTGTCATAGCATGCATGTGGAGAAGTCGAGTAAGAGCATTACAACTTGACCCTGATGATGATGTACGATTCATGTACGCTGTTAACATTAATGCCAAGGTTAATCCTCGATTACCTGTTGGTTATTACGGTAATGAGTTTGTGTTCTCGGGTGCGGTAACCACAGCAAGAAAGCTTAGTGAAAATCCATTTGGGTATGCTTTAGAATTGGTTAAGAATGCAAAAACCAACGTTGATGAGGAGTTTGTGCGCTCCTTAACCGATTTGATGGTGATTAAGGGACGACCACTTTTTGCAACGACAAGGTCCTATGTTGTTTCGAATACTAATGGTGCTAGGCTCGATGAAGTGGATTTAGGGTGGGGCAAACCCATTTATGGTGGGCCAGCCCAGGGTGGAACAGCGATCTTTTCTGAAACGACAAGTTTGTACTTTTCGTATAAAAATAACAAAGGAGAGTATGTCATAGTGGTGCCAATCAGCTTGCCAGCCAAAGCCATGGAGAGGTTTGAAAAAGAGTTGGATGGTATGCTTAGAAACCATAGCCAACCACCTCAAATCTCGTCTTCGTTGTGATAGATTCTTATGGATACTTGGTAATATTTAGTAGCCCAGTTTGAATAGGATGAACCATACATGATGTGTGTATGTGTGCGAGGGAGTGGGTTTTATTCTCTGTCTTGTATGTTTTAAACAAGAAAAATGTTATATATATTATGAGCATGAAACATCTTACATAGCTATTTACCAATAGTTACTTTAGTTTACATATTTGAATGCATTAAACTAATTACGAAATAATCTGTCGTTATTTCATTTTTTTAGTTTTAGAAGATAATTTATTTTTTATATAAATAATTATAAAAATGTCATATTGTTTTTACTTTTCTCGGTTGTTAAATATTTGCATAAAATTGGTAAAATAACTAATTGATAAAATGATTCTTTTATATAAAATTTTGAAAACATGAAGCAAAATAAAGAAAAATATAATTTGTGATTATTTATTAAAAATTTAAAAACTTTCTCAAATTAAAAATGTCTTAACTCTTTTTCCTTTGATCTAACTAGTCTATTTGTATTATCAACCTATTGAGACAAATTTTTAAAAAGTTTTTAAAATTTTAAGTGTTAGTGCGGTTTGATAAATGGAATGCAAAGTTACAAGGATATATACTCCAACTCATATTATGTCTCCTACTACTCTATGAGCCAATAACTTTTTAAGCATTGTAATGGATCAATGCACCATTTGGAAACGAAAACGCCTTCCTAACTTAATTTGATGGGCCACAATAAGACCAAGCCTCGATAAGATCCAACAACTTTGTTGGATCCCAAGATTTTTTTTTCTTAAAATTAAACTTACTAATTTTTAAAATTTATTGGATTTAATAATTAATATGATTTGTATTTAGAAGGTTTTAAAATATAATTTCCTTTGATGTCAAAATTATTTTAATCTTGTGTGCATTTAGAACTTCACCCAAATTTGATTGGATTTTATGTCAATACTTTTTAAATGATAATGTTATTCTTATTTATTTATTCATCATATTCTAATTGTGCAACAATTATTATTTTTTTCACTAAAAAAAATATACTACAATACGATATTAATAATCATGCTGATAATCTTCCATCAATATATTCTAATTAAGGTTAAGAAATAAAATCAATAAGACAAAATAATCAATTCACTAACTGTTTTTCACCACGTGGGATAATTCATTACAATACCGCAACATAACATGTTTAAATGCTAATGATTCAAAAGATCAGAAAACATAAATACAGCAATGTAAACACCATTAGTATTATTTTTCAAATAAAATCAACATTTTCTTTCAATAATTATTATCTTAATAATTAAAATGATTAATAATTTGACTAAAGAATAACACCAAAACTCACCTAATTAAGTTCAAGTTTTATCATATAGCTGATTGGAATCGCTGCAGCTTGACACTTTACACGTTCAAAAGTTGCCATGAGTGGGGTGCCCTATATTTTCTGATTATGTGGACAACATGATTTTAAATCAACTGTGGATCTGTGTAGTTTTGGTAAATGGAAATCATATTTCTTGGCTTTAAACTGCATTCCTTGAGTTGCGCCCCTTTAGCTGCCGCATGAATAATTCCTTTCAAAGATACCCTCCTTTTTCTCGTTAAGAATTGTCATAATCATATTGATCAGTGTTTATACTGTGCAAATATAAACCCCACCAACTCTTTACTGGTAAACTCAACCACTTTCTTCCAATACTTCTCCTTCTCTCTGCTTCCCCAGAATGAGCACTATCATGTTCCTAAATATTCCCTTTATACTAACTTCAATTGCATATTTTCTTGTCCCAGCGTTATCTCAGACTCCATCATCACCCTTTAACTACCAAGGAGAATGGCACCTCTTGCAACCAAGCACTGGCATATCAGCCATGCACATGCAACTTCTACACAACGACAAAGTCATCATGTTTGACCGAACCGATTTTGGCATCTCCGATCTCCCTCTTTCCAATGGACGTTGTCGTATGGACCCACACGACACTGCCCTAAAAATCGATTGTTCTGCTCACTCTATACTATATGACATACCAACAAACACGTTTCGACCCTTAATGGTACAATCAGACACGTGGTGTTCCTCAGGCTCTGTTCTCCCTAACGGAACCCTTGTTCAAACAGGTGGTTTTAACGATGGTGCACGTAGCATTCGCTTTTTCACTACATGCTTCGACGCAACCTGCGACTGGGTCGAATTCCCAGGTCTCTTATCCCAACGAAGATGGTATGCAACAAATCAAATACTTCCAGATGGTAGCGTAATTGTTGTTGGAGGTAGAAAACAATACAACTACGAATTCTACCCTAGAACCCTCCAAAACTCTCCCTCATCAATTTACCTTAGCTTTCTCCAAGACACCACCGATCCATATGAAAACAACTTGTACCCTTTCGTGCACCTTTTACCCAATGGAAACCTCTTCATTTTCGCTAATACCCGTTCCGTTTTATTAGACTACAAACAAAACCACGTGCTCAAAGAGTTCCCTCCAATCCCTGGTGGAGATCCCCGTAACTACCCAAGCTCAGGTTCTTCTGTTCTTCTTCCACTAGACGAAAACAGAGGCTCCATAGAAGCTGAAGTTATGGTTTGCGGAGGAGCGCCACGTGGCTCCTTCGAGAGTGCATTAAAAGGTATCTTCATGAAAGCCCTAAGCACGTGTGGAAGGCTTAAAGTCACTGATCCTAACCCTTCTTGGGTGATGGAGAACATGCCAATGCCAAGAGCAATGGGAGACATGCTACTTCTCCCTAACGGCCACGTCGTTATAATTAACGGCGCTGGTGCAGGAACAGCCGGGTGGGAACACGGCCGTGAACCGGTTTTAACGCCGATGATATTCCGGCCGTCGGAGACAGATTCACGGTTGAGGTTTAGTGTAATGGCACCCGCTTCAAGACCTAGGCTATACCATTCCTCAACGATCTTGTTGAAAGATGGAAGAGTGTTAGTTGGTGGTAGCAACCCACATGTTTATTACAATTTCAGTGGCGTTGAGTACCCCACTGATCTTAGTTTGGAAGCTTTTTCTCCACCTTATTTGGCATCGGTGAATGATCCGGTGCGGCCAACGATTAGGTTTATTTCAAATAGTACTGTATTGGGGTATAGGGCGTTTTCTTATGTCACGTTCACGGTTGCTAATTATGCTTCGGCGAGTGAAGTGTCGGTTAGGATCCTTGCACCGTCGTTTACGACGCACTCTTATGCGATGAATCAGAGGATGGTGGTGTTGAAATTGACTGGCGTTAAGCATGTCGTCGGATACACTTATTATGCCACCTTGGTGGGGCCGTCCACGGCGGAGATTGCGCCGCCGGGGTACTACTTGTTGTTTGTGGTGCATGCGGGTGTACCAAGTTGGGGTTCGTGGGTGCAAGTGATGTAATGTAATGGAGAACATGAAGTAGTTGCACATTGGTTAAGCGTTTGTTAACAACGTTTAAGTTAGGAGGGTAAGATATTAGTGCAAATGAACGGTGATGATTAATTTATGTGTTGACCAAAATGATTTTGTTCTACTAAGGTAGCGTTATATTGAACTCACTTTCACTAATTTTGCTTTCTTGGTGGTTGTTTGGTTTGAGAGTTATGTAAATAATAACTAGGGAATATTCACTGCAGGCATACAGTATTTAAAATTGTTTCAAGATAATTGTTTTTCTTACATTGTACAAACAGTTAACATGATAATAGCCGTTTACTTTAAAGAAAATTATAATGATTTTATTAATAAATAATTTTTTTATACATTTTACAATATTATATTCATTTTTTAATTAAATTATACTGAACACTCATTGTGTTTATATAATTTCTATAATAATAATAATAATATTATTATTATTATTATTATTATTATTTTAGTTTCATTCGTTCTATTTTAGTTTATATTATAGTTGTACTTTAATTTTATTTGCTTCTTTTCATATCCGTATTATTTGTTGAATAATCGATGATACATGGGATCGATTTTTCAAATGAATTATTTTCCTGTATTAATGGTGACAAATATGAGTTGCGTCATTTTTTCAGGCACATTTTTTTTTTTTTATTGTTACGTAACTTTTATATATGTTAGTGTCACTGAGAGGAAGACAATTCATGTTCAATTGTTAATGAGATTGATAATAAATTTATCTAATAATAAAACAGATGTTAAAAAAAACACTAGAAACATTGCTCATGATAACTAACCATGAAATTTGGGTCCACTGTGAAGACTTGTGCTAGGATTTGAACGGCTCTTGCTTGGGATTGAAATTCTGTTATTCAAGCAATTTTATCATCGGGGACCAAATCAATACTCTATCAACGTACTTTCTTTAACACATCATTTATTATTGAATAAAATTTATTAAAAATTAAAAAGTATAAAAAATATTAATTTAATGTTTGTTGAGGGTCACTATACAACTAATGTTGTAGTAGCCTAAGAACGAAAGCAGATCCATTCTGTCTCTGTGACGGCCAATTTATCTGCAAATAACTTGTAGGAAAATACCCACTTTAGATCAATTTCTACAAGGACTTACTAAAAAAACAATTTAAGAAGTACAATAAATAATTTTTTTTTATAAATTTAAATTAAAATATATTTTTAAAATCTTTTTGTTTAACTTTGTAAAAAAGAATTAAACTATAGGTTGATTCTTATTTAATGAAAAAAATTAATTTATTTTACTTTCTTATTTTTATCTACTACAATTACTTTTTAAGAAATATATTCAAATTAAGTATAAATTCATTTGACCAGAAAAAATACAATAAGAGAGAGATCAGAGTTTTTCTTTTAAATATGTGTTTGTTTAATTGAGCTTATAAACAAGTCTTTATAAGAGAAAAAATAAATAATTTTTATTATATTTTATAAATTAAAATTAACTTATATTTCTTTATGTTTAAAAGTTATTTTCATTTATTTTTCTAAAACTTGAAGAGATAAATTATTTTAATTATAAAAAATATTTTATTATTTTTTTCTAACAAAAATCTATCCATAAATTCACCTAAACATGCCTAAATCTTATATCTAACCCACCACAAAAGAAAGGAAAAATGTATCACTGGAAATTGCGGATAAGGGTACCATTAAGAAATGGATAGTTAAATATTTAATCACAATTCCTTTTGCAACTTAAATTTTCAGAAACAGAATGTAGCATTTTTAAATGATGCAAAGATCAAGTAAGCAAAAAGATTGGAAGCAATTTCAATGGATGCTTATTAAAAGCTTGCAATAATGAAAAAGTAACGCAATAAGATTAGAAACCAAGACTGACTAGGATCTGAATTTTCTGCATTCATCATTGGCTCTCATTTCTTTTTATATTTTATTAATTTTGTTAAATTTTTAAAAATTAAGAATACAAAATTATCTTATTCTTTCTACTCCACTACAAAGGATTCATACTTGACTAACTTATGCTTTTGCAGAGAATTACTGAATTACATAGTACAGCTATTTTAAGAAAAATAATTAGTACACATACATGAACCGAAATATACACTAAGAAAAAGAGATAAAAACAAGTAAAAGATATCATAAGCAATGTCATATATCAAAAACAGAGAAATAGATAAATAAAAAAGTTAAATAAAAGAAATATACGACAGAAACATATAAAAAATCAAATCTCTAATTTAGTTTGGAGATGAGTATCCTCTAACACAAGACTAAAAACAACCACGTCCTTAACACTCCCCTTGACATAAGCATACTTTCTGAGTACCCCTTCCTTAAGGAATCCTACCTTTTCCAATACCCTTTGGGACGCTTTGTTCTGTGGAACAACAAAAGCTTCTATTCTTACCAAATGAGGGAAGTCCTTGAAAACTTGTGACACAGCCATCTTCAATGCTTTGGTGCCAAACCCTTGACCCCAGTACTTGGCAGCTATAGCATACCCTATTTCAGCCCTACACTTTGCCTCATCTGACCCAACAGTAACGGATACATATCCAATGGTTTTGTCTTCAACGCTTATGGATCGAGTCCACGGATGAGGCATGCACACATCTCGGATGAAAGTCAAAGCTTGTTCCCTGGAAACAAAAGTGTCCCTTCGTGTATAACAATTCACTCTATCATCACCTGCTACTAACATGAAATCATCTACGTCGCTCAACTTGAACGGTCGCAGGGTGATGCTTGACAAGTTCATTGCCATTATCAAAATTGTGATTTGCCAAAACTAGTATCTGTTTCTTCTGTATTCAAGATTTGATTTTACTTCGTACTGTTTCTGATCACTTAGATCTAATACGTTCGCCAGATCTACGTTATGTATTAAAATATTAACTCACCCATAAGATGCACCAGATGTTAACTATATTTAAGATTTAGATAATCACAATTTTTATTTAACTGATTGATATTTAAATATATTTCGATCAAGAGATTTATTTGTTTAAGTCTAATTTATGAGTCTTGTCTGTGAGACAAGAGACAATTTTGTTTGAGAGATGTAGAAAGACTACAAAAATAATTTTTAAAAAAATATTTAATGTATTTACATTCATTAGAATTCAAACTTGATATCAACTTAATTTTAAGCAACATTTCATCACGTGCTTGATGTTCAATTAAGAAGTTTGAAAATTATTTACAATTAAAAAGTTTATAAAAAATATTTGGATGGAATCTTTTGTGAAAAAATAATTTAATCATATTTATAATCTTATAATAAAAAGTCTCTTTTTATTTAATGATTGTTAATAAATATTTAAAATTAATGATATCCTATAATTTGATTTTAGAGAAAATATGAATTATTAATTATGGGAGTGATCCGGGCAACAAGAAATTGTTGCTTGAAATTCTATTTAATTTATATAATAATATTAATAGTTTAATCCAATAGGTGTAATTAAAACCCGTCAAACGCCGTTTTCCTCGTTGCAAACACACTTTCATTCAACGCTCTTATTAATAATATACATCAAGTTTTCAACTCACATTTATAGACATTAAATTGACATTTTTAAGGTCACGCGAAATTGTTTAGTTGTTTTGAAAAAATTGAAAAAGGAAGAAAAAAAGTGTCCTACAATTATTTTATACTTTGGGTCCAGCTAACAAAATTGAGAGAAAATATAAGGATTCCATATTTAAAATATAAAGCATTCATCGTATACTTTTAATACTTATTCACTTTTTTTGTTTAATTAATCTTAATTATTTAAAATATAAATTAATGACTAAAATTTTGCTGTAGACAATTGGACCGAAGAGATCCATGTTATTATAAATTTGTTTATGGCTCAAAAAATTATTATATAATCTGAGATCATACGATGCATTATGGCATGTTGTGATCCCATACCATTCAAAAATTTCTCCCATATCACAAGCAAAACCGCTGCTTTATAAGGCAAGGGCACCGTTGACCAGAAAAACGAAACTGATTCCAATGGGCTCTGCCTACAAGTGTTTAATTTCTTGCGGGTTTAATATTGTAGTTATTTTTATTGAATCGATAAAAGAATATAGTATGTATGTATAAATAAACACTTATTTTATTTCATCAAACAATGTTATATTTTATAATATATGATTCAATGTATTAAAAAATAATGAAATAAAATTAAAAACTATGTTAGCATTACATTATATAACTCATCACTTTTAAGAACATAGTTATCCATTTTAAATTTTTTTCAACTAAATAAAAAATTATTTTTTTCTCATAACTTTCTTCAATATTTTCTCCTACATAAAATAATTTAATAATTTTTTTCGTGGTTTTCTTTTTATCAAGTTTTTTTCTTTTATTATTTTATTTCTCACTTCTCACATAAACTAAAGAGTGATAGTGTAATAGGGGATACAAAAAGATAGGAACAAAATATCGCTTGTTTCAAGAGAAATTAAAATCAGATACCCAACGTTTCTAATTAAACGAATGATCGAGATATAGATTTAAAATAATTAAACTACACACTTGTTTAATTATTTGCCACACCCATCCTCTTATATAGGGTGCAATCCAAAGAAAAAGAAAAAAATGAAATTAAATCAATATTTAAACTTTTGAGCAGCAAATCGAAATTTTAATGTTCTCAACGTAGACACTGGCCATTAGTTTAATTCGTTCCGTTGATTTTGAACTCAAGAGCACAGATTTCCGCGCGTGTATTTTGAACGGGGTGGGATTATGTGAATCATTGTTTTGTAATTGATTTCGAATATCCTTGACTAACAAAATATCTGTCACTTTGCCAACAGCAAGTGACTACCAATAGCAGAACACAACAGTTTTGCGCCTAACGGAGGAATCAGGCTCAAACGAGCATAATCTAAAGATGAAAGTTTTGAGTCCCCGAAAAAAAATGCAGAAAAGACGCCAGAAATTAGCACATCAGTATCATATAACAATAAGATGAAACAAGGGAAGAAATATTTTACATTAGATTTCGACATTACTTGCCCCAAAACAACAAAACAGACCAAATACAAGTGTACTAACACTAATCACCAGGAGGAATTTCATCCGTTGACAAAAAACTAAACACAACCAAATCCTTGATGTCCCCCTTTAGATATGTGTACTTTCTGAGGACTCCCTCTTTAAAGAACCCAACTTTTTCCAACACCCTCTGGGAAGCCTTGTTCTCCACTGTGGTAAAAGCTTGCAACCTCAGCAAATCAGGGAAGTCTTTGAACACTTGAGGCACCGCAATTTTGAGTACTTTGGTCACTATCCCTTGGCCCCAGTATTTGGCCGCTATAGCATACCCTATGTCAGCTTTGCACCTTTCATCGCCTGACCAAGGACGCACCGAAATAAAACCTATAGAACGGTCATCGAGGCAAATTGAGCGACGCCAAGGGTGAGGTATGCAAACATCTCTTAAATACACCAAAGCCTCTTCCCTTGAACCACACGTCTTCCATCGGAGATTACGAGTCACTTCATCATCTCCTGCCCATAGTAAGAAATCGTCAACATCGCTTATCTTGAATGGCCGTAGACAGACCCTGGTGAAATTCATCTTTGTCTATTCTCTTTTTTTTTCTCCACTCTAGCCCGGAACCCAATTAAATATACATATCATTTTAGAATAATTATATACCCAATTAAATATACACATTATTTTATCCAATTAAATATACACATTATTTTAAAATAAAGAATTGATACTTCTGTAGAAAAAATGGATAATTTACCAAAAAAAAAAAAAAAAACTTTAAACTAGCATCCAAGAAATTACTAGCTTAGCCATGTGCCTTGATCACACATTGACCCTGACCCAGTTAAGCATTTCTTTGATTAATATTCTTTGATTATTTAAACTCTTGGTGAAGTCTCCCCATATGTATGCTTTGTGAATGCAAATTAGTTTACACTAAGTTTCTCGTATAATTAATAAACAAGGTTCAGATAGTGTCTCATCTCTCATGTGAATCAGAGAATTATCACAGTAAGTTGCCTACTTTGCTGCTACATAACGTGCAAGAACACTTAATGCAGATACTTCTGGCATATATGTGATACCTTTCCATCCCTAGAGTGCTAAGTAATTTAAGCACTTTCAAATTCCAATAACTAAGCAGAGAGTAACAGGAGTCCAAAGCTTATAGCGTAGAACACTTCAAGCAGATACTTCTGCCATATATGTGATACCTTTCCATCTAGAGTGCTAAGTAATTTAAGCACTTTCAAATTCCAATAACTAAGTGTACGAGCATCTTCACCTCAAAACATCAATTTATTGCCGTCCTTGGACAATATTTTCCAGAGGGTTAAAACTATTGTTTATAAAAAGGAATATGAAAGTACTAACAAAGTGAATAAAGCAATAATATGGAAAGGTAAACATATTATATAGAAGTGTGATCAATTTGTGTTTCTCTCCTTTTTTTCATCTTTACCAAATATACCTTAAACCTGAATCAATTGAAGCAAATTGTGAGCCAAATCCTAAATTTGGCAGATGTAATAAAATTTTGATAGAAATTAGTGAACAAATGAGTTGAACCATGTTGACTTTGAAATCAGTAGTACACGGTGGATCAAAAAAAGACCAAAGTGAGAGGACATAGAAACAAGCTAATATTTTGCCTCTAACTAATGTTCTTATTCTCTTGCCTTTTATTTAGGCAGGAGCAAGGGAAAGAAGAGAACAAACTAACTACTCTTCAACTGAACAAACTATTATGCTTCGTTCTGCCTATGCGCACCTCAAAAATTAGAAAGCTAAACAAATTAAAAAACAAAAACAAAATCTCATTTTAACATCAGCCTACAGTGAGCATGCTTCAGTCTAGTGTATGGGCAGCTAGATCTGACCCAAATAAAACAGAGTATGACTACAGATCAATTTAGCCCCTTGTGGGTGCCTGTATTTGCAGTTTAACGTTCAATTTCTGAATTCCTTCAATCCTTTTCGCAGCACCTTCAAAAAAAAAAAAAAATTGAAATGTGCAGGCTGATCAGTTTCAAAATAAATTTTGTCTATGAGTATTTATTTATATTTAAATATATTTCGATCAAGATATTTATTTATTTAACTCTAATCTATGAGTATTGTCTTTGAGATAGGAGACATTAATTTTGTTTGAGTGATGTAGAAAAACTATAAAAATTAATTTTTTAAAAATATTTAATGTAATTACATATATTAGAATTCAAACTTGATACCAACTTAATTTTAAGCAACATTTTCAGTTTTCAATTAAGAAGTTTGAAAATTATTTATAATTAAAAAGTTTATAAGGATTCCATATTTAAAATATAAAGCATTCATCGTATACTATTAATACTTATTCACTTTTTCTCTTTAATTAATCTTAATTATTCAAAATATAAATTAATGGCTAAAATTTTGCCGTAGACAGTTTGGCCGAAGAGATCCACGTTATTATAAAATTTGTTTGTGACCCAATGTTATATAGTATGTATAAATAAACACTTATTTTATTTCATCAAACAATGTTATATTTTATAATATATGATTAATGTATTAAAAAATAATGAAATAAAATTAAAAATTATGTTAGCATTACATTATATAACTCATCACTTTTAAGAACATAGTTATCCTTTTTTAATTTCTTTTTAACTAAATAAAAAAATCTCATTACTTTCTTCAATATTTTCTTTTACATCAAATGATTTAATAATTTTTTTTTGTGGTTTTCTTTTTATCGAGACTAGATCCAAATAGCTACCCTTCCTTTGTATGACTCTTCTCACCTGAGCGAGCTGTTCTTGCTTAAGTGAGGTCGTCTTTTGCCTGAGAAAAATCCCTTCTCATATGGACAAAGGGATAGTTGGGGTGATCCTATATGCTCTCGTTTGAGCAAGAATGTTTGACAATGCTTAATTCTGCACGACTTAATCTCGTTTGAGCGAGACACCTTGTACCAAGAACTCTTAATCTCTCTCTCGAATGAGATAATACAAGCTCTTGACCATGCCCTCTAGATTATCTTATGCACAACTCATTTAACAATCAATCTCTAACTTGCCTTTCTCATCACATATAACAATATCATTACATAGCACTGCAAATACACTACTTCTTATTCGGCAATTATACAACATCTACAATTAGATTCGAATATATTAGCAATTCATATAGTTTAAGCCTACACAACATTGGTTAATATAAATAATAAATACATATATAATTACACCGATCTGACAACTTTGATGTTGGAAGAATAATTTGCTCTTTTAATGAGAAGAAACTGAGTATCTATCATGTTTTAGATTTCATTAGTTAGATTAAAAAAAATTGTTGTCTATTAGTTTCAAACAAGTTAGCTTTCAAACTCATCTTTTTTGAAGATGACATGAGATCCACCATCTTTCAAGTACTATAAAATTAATAAATTGTAGGAATCACCATATAAGTTATTACTATATTATATAAAATTATAATAATAAATGACTAATTAAATTTACTTCTTTTAATGGTAATGAGTCTATTCTCTATTTTGATTTAAAAACAATTTACTAGAGTTTTCACTTGATAAGATTAAAAAATTATCATTGATTTTGAAATTTATTTGCTTATAAGCCATGAACTTTATTTTAAAGAAATTAAGATTAATCTATCTTGAAATATGTTATACTTTACATAATATTCACCATCTCATGTAAAACTTTTCTCATATATACAAGTGTTATATTATTCATGATACTTTTATCTAAAAATTTATTTCACCTTCTATATAATTTTCTAAATGCAGTTGTTAAATTTTTTTTCCTAAACAATTTATCTATGTTGTAGTTTGTCTATTTGTTTCACTTAAAATAAAATGAAATGATGCATTAATAAGAACAAAATTATCTTATTGCAATTTTTCTTCACTCATCACTAAATAAAAATTTAAATTATAAAAATAAAATAAAACAATTTAACAAAATAAATTATCATATTGTACTAATTTAGTAAATACTAAAAATAAAATAATTTATCATTATACTTTAAGCGTTGAACGAGTCCTTATTTTATTTTTGGCGTTGTGTAACATCATGTTGTCCATTCATTTTATGAACATGTTAGAAAGGGTAGAATTAGTCGTTCAGTTAGAAAATTTTTAGGTAGTCATATAAGAGTGACTTGACTCAAGCTAATTAGTTTTTAATTCTCTACATTCTCTAAATAAAAATTTAAATTATAAAAATTGAAATAATTTAACAAAATAAATTATCATATTATACTAATTTAATAAATACTAAAAATAAATTTTTTTATCATCTCATTTTATGTGTGGAACGATTCCTTGTGTTATTTGTCGCGTAAGATACGCTTAATTGCGTTGAGAATTGGTAACATCACATTGTGAATTCACATTTTAAAAGTGATAGGGAAGGGTAGAATTAATCTGTCAGCGAAAATTCTGTGAGTAGACTTTGCTTATATGCAACACGCACATAGAGACAAAAAAGAATGACTTGACATTTTCCATGTTGTTTCTAAACCTAAAAATATTTTAATAAATTTATTATTTAAATTATTAAAAAATTATATTATATATGATATTATACTTTATTAATAAATAAAAATTATCAAACATTAAAATAACTATTTGTAGTTTAATTTTTTATAAAAAAATATTAATATAAATTTTAAAAATTTATACTAACCAATAAGGCATTACAACATTTGTTTTGATAATAATATTATACTAAAAATTTATTATTATTAAATAAATACTAGTTATTCTAACACTTAATCAGGACGACCCAATGTTTAAGTCTAAAACGAATTTTAAATAGAAGTCTCTTAAAATCAAAATATAATTTGTTAAAATTACTAAATTTTTATTTTGATTTTTTGACATGAAAAATTGTTTACTAAATTATGATAGTCAATTTTGTTCAACATTTTTTTTTCCAATTGATATCAAACTAATCCATTTAATTTTTCTTGAGACACTCTGCAAAAGAATGCTCAATCCACAATTCAGCTTTTTAACATAATTGGGATAACTTCCCTTAAAATTATTTAAATGGTGCATTATTTAAAAAAAAAAAATTATCAAAATAGTACAAGTCGGATTACAATTTTTTTTATTGCCTACACTAAAAATTATGTTTAAAATTGCCATAAAAACTTATGCACGTTTTGCAAAAATATTAAGGTAAGTCAAACTCCACGTGTATAACATAAATTAATTTTGTAAGAATTTTAAAATTTACACTAATTTTGTTGTATAATCATCCTTCAATGTAATTGTTTTCAATTTTGTGAAAAACTTAACACTCAAATACTTTAACTTTTAATTTATTTTTTTTACAAAATTGGTATTGGTCGTATATGTGGAGTTTGACTTACCTTAGCCTTTTATAATTTTTAGCATGCATAATCTTGTGTTTAACTGCCGTAAATTATACCTAAAAGTGCTATAAAATTATACAAAATCTTATATACAAAACGTTGGTTTCACCCTCCGGGAATTACATTTATTATAAATTCATTTAATTTTACTATTATTTCTATTTGTCTTGTGTTTAAATTTAATAATTTTTGTTTTTCAAATAATAACTTATACCACAAATTTAGTGATAAAATTGATTGATATAAACTAAAAATAACTTATGAGACTTGTAAGTTATCTTTTTATAAATTGTTCACAAGATTTTCTAAACAAGTCTTGAATAATAATAATAATAATAATAATAATAATAATAATAATAATAATAATAATAACAGTAGTAGTAGTTAGAATGAAAAAAATTATTTTTTTACTTATATAAATGGAAAGTATAAGTGAAAAATAAATTCAATTTAAAAACTGAAAAATTAAGTAACTTGAAATATAAATGGAAAATATTTAGAAAGACAAAATGTTTTGCTTTAAAATTAATTTAATTTTAGGAGACTATGAATTAACTAAAAAAAATATTTGTATAGAAATAGATGGTAATGGTGTGATGTCCGTGTAGAATATATGTAAGTAAAACAATGTATATGTTTATGACTTCTTGTATAAATCTTAAAAAACAGGAGAGAAAATGAAAATAATGTGACAAATTTTTAATTAAAAGTAAAAAATAAAATAAAAATAGAAAACTTTTTAAAAAACCGAATGGAGTCTTAATTTCTTAACAATTAAGAGGATGCTTTGCTGAAAAAAATATTTATATTTTTTATTTTAAACGTTTTCAAACACGCCTTAACAAATCTATATCGCTGCCTCATTTCTTGACTTTGGTCTTCTATCATTGACTTCTTGCATATAAATATTTGCAACATCTCATGAATGCATGTAAGTTAGTTCTCCCCTGTCTTTGTATTAGACAAACAGTGATTCAAGAATTCAGTATGTTCATATTTGTCATGAAGCTCCAACCACTTTGGATGCATCTGTGCTTTTGTGCACTTGTAGTGGCCTCTGCTCCTAATCATGCTAATTCCAGTGTGCATGATTCCTCAGCTTCAGCTACGATACAAAGCAGAGAAGCAAATGCTTTGTTGAAGTGGAAAGCCACCCTTGACAACCAAAGCCAAGCTTCCCTCTCTTCATGGACTGGCAATAATCCTTGCAACAACTGGCTGGGAATTGCTTGTGACAAATCCAAATATGTTTCCAACATAAGTCTTCCAAATATTGGATTAAGAGGTACGCTTGAAAGTCTCAACTTCTCATGACTTCCAAACATCTTCATCATAGATTTAAGCAAAAACTCCTTCGATGGAAGTATTCCTTCCCATGTTGGGACATTGTCCAATCTTGACACTCTTGATTTGTCAACTAATATACTTACCGGACAAATCCCACATTCAATTGGAAGGTTGATCAAATTACAATATTTTTTCCTTTTTAAAAATAAACTCTCTGAATTCATTCCTTCAACTATTGGAAATTTGTCGAATCTAAATTACTTAGATTTATCTGCAAATGAAATTACTGGGCAAATCCCACCTTCAATTGGAAGGCTGATCAAATTACAATATCTTTCTCTTTTTGAAAATAAGCTCTCTGAATTCATTCCTTCGACTATTGGAAATTTGTCGAATCTCAATAACTTAGATTTATCTTCAAATGAACTCATTGGACAAATCCCACCTTCAATTGGAAGGTTGATCAAATTACAATATCTTTCCCTTTTTAAAAATAAGCTCTCTGGATTCATTCCTTCTACAATTGGAAATTTGTCGAAGCTCAATACATTATATTTTAATTCAAATGAACTCATTGGACAAATCCCACCTTCAATTGGAAGGTTGATCAAATTACAATATCTTTTCCTTTATAGAAATATACTCTCTGGATCCATTCCTTCCACTATTCGAAATTTGTCGAATCTCAATAACTTGGATTTATCTTCAAATAAATTCACTGGACAAATTCTACCTTCAATTGGAAGATTGATCAAATTACAATATCTTTTCCTTTTTGAAAATAAGTTCTCTGAATTCATTCCTTCGACTATTGGAAATTTGTCGAAGCTCAGTGTATTGTATTTATATTCAAATGAATTCACCGGACAAATTCCACCTTCAATAGGTAATTTAGTCAATTTAAAAATCCTCAGTGTTGGTGAAAATAGACTCAGTGGCATGATTCCAATTGAAATGAACAGGCTCCTGAATTTGGAAAGTTTACAACTATATGATAATAATTTTATAGGTCATTTACCTCACAACATTTGCATTAATGGAAAGTTGGCAAACTTCTCTGCCTATAATAATAAATTCACAGGCCCAATTCCACAGAGTTTGAAAAATTGCTCCAGCCTTATCAGAGTCAGGCTTCAGAAAAATCAACTAACTGGAGATATAACAGATGCTTTTGGTGTACTTCCAAATTTGAACTACATCGAATTGAGTGACAACAATTTCTTCGGTCATCTTTCACCAAACTGGGGAAAGTTCAGTAGCCTCGCAAGCCTAAAGATCTCCAACAATCATTTATCAGGAGTTATACCACCAGAACTAAGCAAAGCAACTAATTTGCAGTCACTTCACCTATCTTCAAACCATCTTACAGGAAACATTCCGCAAGAATTATGTAACTTGACCTTGTATGATCTAGCAATCAACAATAATAATCTTTCAGGAAATGTTCCCACACAAATAGCATCAATGAAGGAACTTGAAAAATTGGATCTTGGATCAAATAGTTTGATTGGCTTAATCCCAAAACAACTTGGAAAGTTGCTCAAATTGTTGATCTTAAATCTAAGCCAAAATGAATTCGAGGGAAATATTCCTTCTGAGCTAGGTGAACTGAAATCTCTTGGAAGTCTTGATCTTAGTGGAAATTCCTTGAGTGGAACAATACCACCAATGCTTGCAGAAATGACAATATTAGAAACATTGAATCTCTCGCACAATAATCTTTCAGGTGATCTCTCTAGCTTTGATGATATGATAGGCTTGACATCTATTGATATATCATACAACCAATTAGAGGGTCCACTTCCAAACATTCATGTGTTTCAAAATGTTACTATTGAAGCATTAAGAAATAATAAAGGCTTGTGTGGTAATGTCACTGGCTTAGAGCCTTGCCCAACATTAAGTGGGAAATCTCATAATCATAAGATTAAGAAAGTCATAATGATAGTTTTACCACTTACTTTGGGCACTCTAATACTTTCACTATTTGCTTTTGGAGTCTTGCATCATCTATGCCAACCTTCAAAGACAAAAGAAAACCAGGTTGCAAAATTTCAAACTCCAAACATATTTGGAATATGGAATTTTGATGGCAAAATGATGTTTGAGAATATTATTGAAGCCACAGAACAGTTTGATGACAAATATCTCATTGGGGTTGGAGGGCAAGGATGTGTTTACAAAGCAAAGTTACCAACGGGTCAAGTTGTTGCTGTGAAAAAACTGCATTCAATTCCAAATGAAGAAATGCTCAATCAAAAAGCTTTGGAAAGTGAAATCGAAGTGTTGACAAAAATTCGGCATCGTAACATTGTGAAGTTATATGGGTTTTGTTCACATCCACAATTTTCATTTTTGGTGTATGAGTTCCTGGAAAAGGGTAGTGTCGAGAAGATTTTGAAGGATGATGAAGAAGCGATTGCATTTGATTGGCATAAGAGGGTGAATGTTGTGAAAGGTGTAGCCATTGCCTTGAGCTATATGCACCATGATTGTTCACCTCCAATTGTTCATCGTGATATATCAAGCAAGAATGTTCTTTTAGATTTGGAATATGTAGCTCATGTCTCAGACTTTGGAACAGCCAAGCTTCTCAATCCTGATTCTTCTAATTGGACTTCACTCGTAGGAACCTTTGGATATGCTGCTCCAGGTAATTAATTCCCTTTCTTTATAATATTTGAGGATATATAAATAATTTTTTAGTTTATTTTTAGTTGTCATTTTTATTTGAGAATATATCTACATTTCATGTTTGTCAATGAAATCCAACTTGTACATGATAATTCGTAAAATTTGTTGCAGAACTTGCTTACACAATGGAAGTAAATGAGAAATGTGACGTGTATAGTTTTGGAGTCTTAACATTGGAAATACTTTTTGGAGAACATCCTGGTGATGTTATATCTTCTTCACTGTTATCATCTTCATGCCCAGTTGTGCCTTCATCGCTTGATAACATGTCTTTGTCTTTGATGGATAAGTTGGACCAACGTCAACTTCATCCAACAAACCCTATTGCTAAGGAGATGTTAACCATTGCAAAGATAGCAATTGCATGCTTGACTGAAAGCCCACAATCTCGCCCTACCATGGAACAGATTGTTAAAATGCTTCAACGTGAAGGTCATCTTTAATTGATCTAACAAAGGTAACCTTAGTCCGTTACCTTTTTTTTTTTTTTTCAAATATATTGTTAAATATATTTTTTTTCTTTTGTTCTACTTCTTAAGTTTCTATTTATTGAACTAAAATATTGTTAAAAAATATTGGAGTATAATCTTCACCCAAAAAATTGTTGAAGTACAATGTTGAAAAAAATTATTATATATATGAAAAAAAAAATTAAGTGTTAGTTATTTACCTATTTTAAGATATTAATATGCCTTTATGTAGAATATCTATGTTTATATTTATTCCTACAATATAAAAAACTATACAATTATATATATATACAACTCGCTTAAGTGAGACATTCCTCGCTTAAGTGAGAATAGCAGAAATTTAAGAAGTTTTATTGTCTGATTTTTTCGCCTAGGCGAGAGCAAGACTCGCTTAAGGATTAGCTCGTTCAAGCAAGAGTGGGGGGGTCTAGAGGAGTATTTAAGAAACCCCAACACAGAGAAACATTCATTTCTCACCAGATAGCCTTCCACTCTTATTTTCTCTATGTTCTTTCACCTTCTTACCTTAGAGAAAATCTTTCCGAAGCTGAACTTCCTTTCGATCTAAGTGGAAACATCTATTAAGTACGGATCTAGTTGGAACTCACGAAGATTCAAAACTAAAGAAACTCATTTTAAGTAAGGGGAGCTTACTTGAGTCAGCTTTATTCACTCAATAGATGACTTCATCTTAGCTGAGAATATTTTGTTGTATGAGCAAATCTTAGGTTAGAGGCCAAAGCATGTATGACTGAGGAGATTTTTTTGTTGTTTGATAATTGTTTGAATGTTGTGATACATGTACTGAGGATGTTGATTATGCTGAAAGATACCGGGATGAGTTACTTTCAGACTTGGAATAGTTTCTTCTAGAATACTTAGGCTATAAAACCAGTTGAGACATAAATGTTGCATTTGCGTTTTATGAGCTGGGAATAGGCTGAACTATTGTGCTGAATTACTAAGGATTGTTTGAGTTATTTAAATATTTCTAACATTTCCATATCTTTTAGTGATATCTGTTAATTACATAAGCTCACATTTGCAGTTATCTATGTTGACATGTGTGCATGTTGTGATGACTGTACGATAATACGTGAGCAGATGTGACAGGAAATGCATCCACATCTCATGTTGGAGGGTCTGGCTGAGGAATTTTGAAGTCATCATACTTTTCTTCTG
The DNA here is from genome assembly GCF_003935025.1 of Abrus precatorius. Classification (NCBI taxonomy): domain Eukaryota; kingdom Viridiplantae; phylum Streptophyta; class Magnoliopsida; order Fabales; family Fabaceae; genus Abrus; species Abrus precatorius. Next base: position 6,360,494 of record NW_020874373.1, on the reverse strand, counting down.
CGAAGATCGTAGCTTTAGCTATTCAGATAGTGTATGTCTTAGTAATATGTCTAGACTATTTAGCTACAGTTTTCAGAAATGTAATTATTATTTATGAATTTGTACTATGAGCTCTATGTAGAGCAACTACTGTAAATATGTATAAATATAATTTTTAGGTTATAGAAAAATGTCTTGGAGCTTTGTTATTAGGCTTAATGTTAAAATTTAATTTTTGAAAATTTTATCCTTTACCTTATATTTGTTGTATTTTTTTATAAATAAATCTTTATAAGGAATAGTAATACATAATCATCAATCATTTATAAAAAAAATGGGTCGTGACACCTCTCCGTAGAGAAAGAATGTGCATAGACTGATTTTAGTGTAAAACTAATCCAAATCTAGTTGTAAGCTAATGATAGGAATGGGATATTGGGTCCAAACTATATATATATATATATATATATATATATATATATATATATATATAATTTTTGGAAAACGGGTTAAGTCGCAGCTAAACTAGTTTTTGAATAAATTCAAATTTAACTCCAAAATCTATACATAAGTATCTGTTATTTCAAAAAATTTACGAAATTATATTATCGTCTGGGGATCCAGATTCTCTGCAGCCTTCGCAGCAAAAATTACAACTGTTTATTTTTTATTCAAGTTATAAGTAATTATAATTATTTTTAACAAAAATTAGAATTGAGTATATATTTTATTAAAGGCAAAAAGGCTCAAAGTAGTAGTCAGCACCTTATCCTCAACCCAAAGCTCTGGATTTAGACAGAGTAGGGAGAACATCACTTTGCTGCCGTCAAGGGGCTCCTTTATTCTTTTACAGAAATTTTATTCACTTTATCTAAGTTTTCTTATGTATGTTAATAAAGAGCTCATAGTTTTTCAGTTCTTATACAACTTTGCTTTGCTGTACTAATATGTAAAATTATTTTTCTTTTTTAAAATATGAATATAAATTAAATTAATAAAATTATAATTAATCTATCATTTCATAAGCATTTAGAATATTCTAGAGGCTATTTGACTTTAATTAGTATGATTTTTTTAACTAATATATAAAATAATCAATATTTATTATCTTTAGTTAAATTATAAAATATTTAAATTTATATTTTATTAATATTTTAGTTAGTTTTCTAGCAGAATTTCCATAAAAATGTTGATTGTTTAAATAAATTCCTTAAAATTGTTCAATTTCTTTAGATTTCACAAGTCTTTTTTGTCCGTTTCTTAGCTGCTAAGCATAAGGGGACCAAAGCGAAACCAAAACTGAAACTTGGGCCCCAAGGCGCCAAGAAGGGAGGGAGCGGTGGGAAATCTTCCTTTAAGTCCTAGGATTCACTTTCAAAGAGTTTCAGTGGCTCGAGATGAGTTTTGCACGTGATCCTTAGCCGCTAAGCAAAAGGAGACCAAAGCGAGACCAAAATTGGAACTCGAGACCAAAGGCGCCAGAAAGCACCAAAAGGGGAGAGAGTGGTGCGGAACCCTTCCTTTGAGTCCTAGGAGTCTTTTCCAAGGAGTTTCAGTGGTCAGAGATGAGTTTTGCACGTGTTCCTCAACCGCTAAGCACAAGTGGACCAAAGCGAGACCAAAACTGAAACTTGAGTCCAAAGGCGCCAGGAAGCGCTAGGAGTAGAGAAAGCGGTGGGGAAGCTTTCCTTTGAGTCCTAAGAGTCACTTTCAAAGAGTTTCAATGGCCCGTGACGAGTTTTGCAGGCATTCCTTAGCCGCTAAGCAAAAAGGGACCAAAACGAAACCAAAACTAGAACTTGGGCCCAAAGCTAGCAGGAGGTGCCAGCAGGGAAAAGAGTGATAAAGAATCCTTCCTTTTAAGTCCTAGGAGTCACTTTCAAGGAGTTTCAATGGTCAGAAATGAGTTTTGCACTCGTTGCTTAGCCACTAAGCATAAGGGGACCATAGTGAGACAAAAACTAAAACTTGGGTCCAAAGGTGTCAGGAAGCGCCAGGAGCGGAAAGAGCGGTGGGGAAGCCCTCCTTTGAGTCTTAGAAGTCACTTCCAAGGAGTTTCAGTGGTCCAAGATGAGTTTTGCACGCGTTCATTAGCAGCTAAGTAAAAGGGGACCAAAGCGAGACTAAAACAGGAACTTAGCCCCAAAGGCGCTAGGAAGCGCTAGGAGGAGAGAAAGCGGTGGGGAATCCTTTCTTTGAGTCCTAGGAGTCATTTCCAAGGAGTTTTATTGGCCCGAGACAAGGTTTGCACGCGTTACTTAGCCACTAAGCATAAGGGGACCATAGCGAAATCAAAACTAGAACTTGGGCCCAAAGGTGTTAAGAAACGCCAAGAGCGAAAAGAGCGATGGCGAAGCCTTCCTTTGAGTCCTAAAAGTCACTTCCAAAGAGTTTCAGTGGTTCGTGATGAGTTTTACATGCATTTCTTAGCTGCTAAGCAAACAAGCACAAAAACGAGACCAAAACTGGAACTTGAGTTCAAAGACACCAAAAAGTGTCCATAGGGGAGAAAGCGGTACAAAATCCTTTCTTTGAGTCCTAAGGCACCGCAATTTTGAGTACTTTGGTCAGTATCCCTTGGCCCCAATATTTGACCGCTATAGCATACCATATGTGAGCTTTGCACCTTTCATCGCGTGACCAAGGATGCACCAAAATAAAACCTATAGAACAATCATCGAGGCAAATGAGCGACGCCAAGGGTGAGGTATGCAAACATCTCTTAAATATACCAAAGTCTCTTCCCTTGAACCACACATCTTCCATCGGAGATTACGAGTCATTTCATCATCCCCTGCCCACAGTAAGAAATCGTCAACATCGCTTATCTATTCTCTTTTTTTCTCCACTCTAGCTCGGAACTCTATACCCAATTAAATATATATATCATTTTAGAATAATTATATATCCAATTAAATATACACATTATTTTGGAATAAAGAATTTGTACTGTTGTAGAAAAAAAGGGTAATTTACCAACAAAAAAAAAAGCCGACCCCACTACCAAAATAGAATCCACTCATTATACACCTTCCCAACTTAGCCACGAACCCGTAAGGTTAAGCATTTCTTTGATTACTTGGTAAAGTCTCCCTATATGTATGTTTTGTGAATGCAAATTAGTTTAAACTAAGTTTCTCATATAATTAATAAACAAAGTTCAGATAGTGTCTCATTTCTCATGTGAATCAGAGAATTATCACAGGAGTCCAAGCTTATAGGGTAGAACACTTGATGCAGATACTTCTGGCATATATGTGATACCTTTCCATCCCTAGAGTGCTAAGTAATTTAAGCACTTTCAAATTCCAATAACTAAGCAGAGAGTAACAGGAGTCCAAAGCTAATAGCGCAGAACACTTTATGCAGATACTTCTGCCATATATGTGATACCTTTCCATCTAGAGTGCTAAGTAATTTAAGCACTTTCAAATACCAATAACTAAGTGTACGAGCATCTTCAACTCAAAACATCAATTTATGGCCGTCCTTGAACCATATTTTCCAGAGGGTTAAAACTATTGTTTATAAAAAGGAATATGAAAGTACTAACAAAGTGAATAAAGCAATAATATGGAAAGGTAAACATATTATATAGAAGTGTGATCAATTTGTGTCTCTCTCCTTTTTTTCATCTTTACCAAATATACCTTAAACCTGATTCAATTGAAGCAAATTGTGAGCCAAATCCTAAATTTGGCAGATGTAATAAAACTTTGATAGAAATTAGTGAACAAATGAGTTGAAGTTGACTTTGAAATCAGTAGTATACAGTGGATCAACAAAAGACCAAAGTGAGAGGACATAGAAACAAGCTAATATTTTGCCTCTAACTAATGTTCTTATTCTCTTGCCTTTTATTTAGGTAAGAGCAAGGGAAAGAAGAGAACAAACTAACTACTCTTCAACTGAACAAAACTATTATGCTTCATTCTGCCTATGCGCACCTCAAAAATTAGAAAGCTAAATAAATTAAAAAACAAAAACAAAATCTCATCTTAACATCAGCCTACAGTGAGCATGCTTCAGTCTAGTGTATGGGCAGCTTGATCTGACCCAAATAAAACAGAGTACGAGTGCAGATCAATTCAGCCCCTCGTGGTAGGTGCCTGTATCATAGATCAGGCGTCCTTGCAGTTTAACGTTCAATTTCTGAATTCCTTCAATCCTTTCCGCAGCACCTTCCAAAAAAAAAAAAATAAATAAATGTGCAGGCTGATCAGTTTCAAAATAAATTTCATAACGATTCTATAGTTCTAGCAAATTAAAATCCAAAAGAATTTGGGGGGAAATAAAAGGGCTTTTACTTTTTCATAAAAAAAAGTTAAAAGCCGAAATAAAAATTTCAGAGTTTACTCTTTACAAATAGACATGCAATAGTTTTCACACAAGAATACATATTAAAACACCAAATCCAGCTTTTGAAAGCATTATACAAACACAGTAAGAAGTTTAATTTCACTATAACCAACGGCGATGAAGGAATAAAAGCTATTAGTAGCAAACTACTCTAATGTCTAACAAAATATTAGAAAATAACTAACTAATAAGTGGGGAAGGACCAAGGAGTTCTGATTTCTGAAAACCATTTGCTAAGCCAGGTAGGTATAGTATAGATATATCTTTAGGTTCAGCTAATATGCAGAAAAAACTCAAGAACTACAGCAAACACGGACCAGTACTATTTAAGTTTTCTAATTGAAGAACAAGCAATAATACATCCACAAGACAGGCATAATAGACAGGAATCAGCTTGGTGACGAAGAATTTTCTGAAGTTAACCTTTTATATCTCTTCTTTGAACCACATGGACAGAGTGCATTCCTGCTAATTTGTCCAGCTTGAGCCAGATTAGACTTTGCAAGATCCAATGGAGTTGAACCAACCAGCTTTTGGACCTAGAGAACATAAAATATAAACATGGCTGGTTAAACTCAAATTCAACGCCCCCTAAAAACACCAGGAAAAGCATTTACACTAATTATTTGACATAACAAAGTAAAGTGCTAATCTTGGTGCATATACTCAGTCACACACATCATAATCATCAAAGAAGTTAATGACTTAGTTTGCATTAGATATATACATCCAAATGAAGAAAGTTTTGAAAACCCATAACCAAACTAAATTTTCTTCATAAGATGATGAATTGAGGCCAACGAGGTTGCAAGGAACTAAGGTAATAATGAGGAGCATTACTTCAGCGAAGCTTGTTGGCATTGGTTTTCCTTCTTCTTTTAACTTCACTATCTTCTGCTGTGCTTCTTTAGCCCAAGTAAACTTGGCAAGCGCATTCTCAACATCAACGATCGTGCAATTACAATGTTTAGCAGCTTCTTGCTTTTGAGCGCTCTGGAGGTTCTGAAAATAACAAAACAGAGAGATACAAACACGAGACATTTTTTTCCAGAAGAATAAATAAACAAATTAATAAACAGATAGCCAACCAATACTGGAAATTATAATGCAAACAAAAAATAGTAGTCTCGAGATTAAGCAGTTTAATAGAACATTATGAAGCAGGATTTATAAAAATCAAATTTAACAAGAAGGAGAATGGGGAACCTCTCCAGTGGGGTCCAAACCCCCGAGATATCGAATTATGGCTTCATATTTTTCGAAGGCGACAGAGAAAGTGGCATCGCTGCTTCGTCCAACCATGTATTGCTTAAACTTCCCAATTCTTCTTGCATTATTCATTCCATCCGCAAATTCTGTGAGCAATCAACAGATAAAATAAACGTGAAAAAAGAGTGAACGCAATTATGTGAGAAAAAAGAAGAGAAGCAAGAGATGAATTGAAATTGAAAGGAACTGACGGAGCAAGGTGAATGAGTCGGAGCTGGCTTGGGATGCGTCTTCGTCGGTGGTTCCTTTTTGGCCCGTGAAGACGGTTTTGACCTTCTCCATCCATGAATCATGCAGCTGCGCCGTAGAGGAGATAGTTCGGTAATGATATTCGCACCTTCGTTTCACCGAATAAAAAATCTTGCTTACGATGCGAAGTGCAGGCATTGAATCGTTGATCACTGTTTCCCTCTCTCTACGACTCCAACACTCCTCAACCGAAGCTACTCAGAACAAGATTACTACTAATATTGCCCTCAAAATTGAAAACCTGACGTTCGGCTCAAAGCGACGTCGCTTAAATCAACAATTCAGTTACTATATATATAATTTTAATTTTATAATTATTAAAATTTAAAATGTATTCATATTTAATATAGTTTTCTCTCTTCTTTTTTTTCTAATTTTTTTGTTTTTCCTTAATTCATAAAGGTGAGATACATATTTTTTACGATTTTTGTGTGACTATACATTTATACAAAACTTCAACCTCTAACACAAGTAATAGTAGTTAAGTAAAATCTAATCCACAAAATGATTTAATCTATGCACAACATCATTGTAACAAGCATCTATGCCATAAAATATATTTTTGACAGAATGAAAGATATGTATAGTAGTGCATTTTTGTTTGAACATAATTTTTCTCAATTAAATGAAATAAGTAAAATAATAATTTTTATTTAAATTAAAAATTTGCTTAAATTAAAATTACATAAAAAAATCAAATTTTTATTTTCTTCTTTATTTTAACTATTTTTTTCTTTTTTGGACTAAAAATATTTGAAAAACTTTTGTTTTTTTTATCAATGTCTACTTAACATGTGCTCAATATAATATTTATTGATTTGTAAAGAAAGTGTGTGTTTTAAAGTTGGCACAAAAACTAATGTTTCTTCTTCTTCTAAAAAAAATTATTCATAAAAAACATAAACATAGTGTTTATAATTATGTTTTTTCTTCTTCTTCTTTTTTTATCTAAACACACCTCATATGTTGCTACATTTAAAAAATAATATTTTAAATAATTTTTATTTTCTATTAATTTTAACTTTAATATTTAAATTTCATGATTTTATTCTACTATAGTTAGATTAAACCTTGACATGTTAAATAAATGATATAAATTTTTGAACCATACATCGTAAAGTTTGAAATTTAAATTGTCTAAAAAATTAAAAAAACATAAAATTAATTATGAGTAATAAGTCAAAAGTGTTGAATATAATCAAGATATCATCAGTTTAAAGAAAAAAATAAAATTTTAAAAATTTTTAAGTGATTTTTACTTAAACAATTTTTTTAGATTAAACAAAAAAAAAAAAACTTTTTTAGCTTATTTCATTTATAATGATTAAATATCAAATTATCATGTGTATGCTTCCCTTATATACTTAAGCGCCAAATTGGCAAGCCCTTTAGTGTATTTCTCTCCTCCCAGCCACGAATAAAACTTTATATTACGCGACACAAAAATTCGCCCATCATAAGGTTTCAATCTAGAGCTGCTAGCTTCTGAAATCCAACCCACACGAGTTTATTACGCATGTGAAGAAATACAACACTAGCATAAATCAAATCATATATAACTTCAGAACCAAACTTACTGAAATCCATATCCCACTATCAAAGGTCGTTCAAATGAAAGGCCTTGGAAAGGAAGCTCATACCTAATTGCAGCCATAAGAGAGAGTTCATCCTTTTCAAGACAATGGTAGCGATCGAGATTCAAGTACCGTATAAAATGCAAGCCAACTTAGAAGGTAGGGTAGTGTGGTTATCTGAATCAGCTCCCTCATAGTGTGATATACCTTTAAATCTGTCCTTAGTGGAAAACACAAAATCAATTGAATGCATCAAAAGAGTATACAAGAATTGGAATTGGGTGAGAAATGATAAAAGTTAATTACAAGGGAGCCATAGAGTGACTAAGTATGTGTTAATTGAAAACTAATCCTTAGCAGGTTGAACTCCATTTTAACGTCGAAGTTATAAGTTGTAGCATTAGAATGACTTCATACTTGAGTAAATTACAACCTTATTTTCACGCAATATATATACTCAATCTATAAAGACTAGCAACCCTTCTCCAGCGATTCAAATAAAAATATATTAACTGATTTTTGATAATTTTTTTTAGGTGAAATGAATAAAATAGTTAAAATATGTTAGTAGAAATAGTTGAAAATAACAGTTAAAAAAGTATTAGTAAGGGATTTGAAAGATAAAGAATTGATAGTTTAATTACTTATTCTTCTCAACCTTTACAATATGATATCATACTTATTTATAGGCACCATCTACCATTATGTTTAGGTGGTTCAATATTCTAGAACTATCTTGAAACTAAAAAATTTACAATGTTCTATAACTTTTTCTAAAAATATTTACAAACTAGAAAATAGAAATAATTTTTTCTATATTGTTTCATATAATTTTTTGGAACTATCCACTATTATTTGTTTTTTCTCATTAATTGAGGTTGACATCTTAACAACTAGTGCAAAGAAGTGTATTAATTTGTATTATTTGTTACCTAAAAAATTAAATATTTAATTTTCATAATCGTTGTCAACGTATAATTATCGGTTTCTTTTTCTCAGTTGAAGTTGACATCTTAACAACCAGTGTTGTGTTTTATGTTATATTTTGATCAGAAAATAGTATTACTAATATCTAATGATATTTGTATTTAAGTTTTTTTCATTAAAAAAATAATTTTTCTATACTCAATGTTACATAATGAAAATTTATATATGATATCAATTTTGATTCTCATATCTTAAACAGAAAAATGATTTTATATATTCAATTTTTTATTATGTACGTGGATTTATGGAAAAAAATTATAAGGAAATATGAAAATAATTATGCAAGTCTTTTTGGTCCATACAATAAGAGAATAAATAACCTGGGAGAAACAAAAAGAAGACCTGGGGCTCAAAGAAGAGAAAGCACAACATGCCCAAAACTAAGTTATTCTACAATACACATATGGATGCTCGAAGACAAGACCAAGCACAGAAGCTTACTTAAGCAAATATGGTAAAATTACCAGAGCCAAACTCAAAACAAGAAGGGCAAAAGAGATACGAGAAATGTGGCCACAGATGACCCCTCCAAAGAAATCAAATCCAAACCAACCACCGGAAAGACCTTCATATTCTTCAGAATTTTTTTAACTACAAATATGCAGATATGAAATATATGCCGTTTTTTTAATGGGTCATCACTACTATCAGAACGAGGACTGAACACCTAATTTAAGTTTAAACATGTGGCCCGTTTTTTCCGTATGGAGGAAGACAAAAATCTATAGAAGTCAAGAGGGGTCTAATTATCGTCCAACTGTTTTGTTGGACCGTGCTAAATACTATTGAAAGCCACGCACCCGCCTCATTAAAACCTGAATATAATTCAATGGAATTTTATTGGACCACGCCACGACACGCTTCACTAACATTTTCTGGTGAACGTTGCCCGAAAAAGAGAAAAACGGGGAACATAATGCAAACTGATAAGGTGTAGCTTTCATGGGTCATATGATAATGAAATTGTGTTAATTACAACCTTATTTTCTGGCAATATACTCAGTCTATAAAGAGTAGCACCCGTTGCTCCAACGACTACAAAAACATATTACCTGATTTCATACATAAAAAAATCATTTGATAATACCGTTGTTCTTTCTTCACTCAGTTTCAGATAACTAGGTAACATGGCTTCATTATCTTCCTCTCTGAAATTTACAGTGAGAAGGTGCCAACCTGAGTTGGTAGCTCCTGCTAAACCTACTCCTCATGAACTCAAACTACTCTCCGACATAGATGACCAAGATGGCTTGCGTATTCAGATTCCAATCATAATGATTTATCGTAACGAACCATCAATGGCAGGGAAAGACCCGGTTGAAGTGATTCGAGAAGGACTCGCTGAAACACTTGTGTTCTACTACCCATTTGCGGGTAGAATTAGGGAAGGGCATGATCGGAAGTTGATGGTGGATTGTACTGGGGAAGGTGTTATGTTCATTGAGGCTGATGCAGAGGTAACACTTGATCAATTTGGTGACTCTCTTGTACCTCCATTCCCTTGCTTGGAAGAACTCCTATATGATGTTCCAGGCTCACAGGAGATTACTGACTGCCCCATTCTACTCATACAGGTCCAATTATATATACATATAGTTGACGATTCACTTGTTATTCACTTCTTAGCTTTAGAAAACAAAACCATGCAAAAAACCACGTAAACTTTTGAAAACGTAAAATGGCAAATTGCATTACAAAAGATCAAAAGAAGATTTAAATAGAAAAATTTTTGAGTGAAAAATAATTGTGGGAAAGTTCATCTCATATATTAAACCGTAATAACTAAATTTTCAATGTTGAATATCTAATGACAGGTCACACGGCTCAAGTGTGGTGGTTTCATCTTGACCGTCCGCTTAAATCATACCATGTGTGACGGAGCTGGTTTGTCACAATTCATGAATGCTTGGGCTGAAATTGCTCGTGGTGCTCGCCAACCTTCCATTCCACCTGTGTGGCAAAGGGAGCTTCTATTAGCAAGAGATCCACCTCGCATTACATGCAACCACCGCGAATACGAGCAATTTCCAAACACCAATGAAGGAACCGTTACTTCATACGAGAACAACATGGTTCTTCGATCTTTCTTCTTTGGACCCGCCGAGATGGCAGCCCTTCGTCGCTTGATTCCACATCACCTTCGTGCATGCTCCACATTTGATGTCATTACAGCATGCTTATGGCTTTGTCGCACAAAAGCATTGCAAATAGACCTAGATGAGGATGTTCGCATGATGTGCATTGTCAACGCACGTGCGAGGTTCAATCCTCCTTTACCTGTTGGCTATTATGGCAATGCTTTTGTGTATCCGGCAGCAATCACCACTGCAAGGAAGCTTTGTGAAAATTCATTTGGGTATGCTGTGGAATTAATAAACAAAGTGAAAAGTGAGGTCAATGAGGAATATGTGCGTTCAGTGACAGATTTAATGGTTATAAAAGGACGATGCTTGTTTACAACTGTTAGGTCTTGTATTATATCAGATTTGACACGTAGCAGGTTTAGAGAAATTAATTTTGGGTGGGGTAATGCAGTCTATGGTGGAGTGGCCAAAGGTGGAGTTGGGTCTTTTCCGGCAGTAACTTTTCAAGTGCCATATAAAAATGCGAACGGAGAAGAAGGTATAATTTTACCGATTTGGTTGCCCACCAAAGCTATGGAAAGGTTTGTGAAAGAGTTAGATGAGATGCTGTGGAACCAAACTAAATTTTCTTCATAAGACGATGAATTGAGGCCAACGAGGTTGCAAGGAACTAAGGTAATTAAAATGAAATTAAGACAAGGAAAGTTTTTTTCCTGTGTATTGTATAATGAATGATACAGTATATATACAGAGATTCTAGGTCTTTTCTTTTAAAAGATAAGATCAAATAAATCTAGCTAAAGAAAAATAGAAAATAGACAACTTTACAGCTTATCAATACTATGAGTATTGATTTGGATTACAGAGTAGTAAGTATATTGTCTTCTTCTTGGACTGAATTGGGCTCTTTCGGTAATAGTAACAATGAGGAGCATTACTTCAAGCTTGTTGGCATTGGTTTTCCTTCTTTTTTTTAACTTCCCTATCTTCTTCTGTGCTCCTTTAACCTAAGTAAACTTCGCAAGCGCATTCTCAACATCAACGATTGTGCAATTACAATGTTTAGCCGCTTCTTGCTTTTGAGCGCTCTGGAGGTTCTGAAAATAACAAAACAGAGAGATACAAACACGAGAAATTTTTTTTCAGAAGAATAAATAAACTAATAATTAATAAACAGATAACCAACCAATACTGGAAATTATAATGCAAACAAACAATCTTGCTTCCGATGCGAAGTGCAGGCATTGAATCGTTGATCACTGTTTCCCTCTCTCTACGACTCCAACACTCCTCAACCAAAGCTACTCAGAACGAGGTTAATACTACTATTGCCCTCAAAATTGAAAAACTGTCGTTCAGGTCAAAGCGACGTCGCTTAAATTAACAATTCAATTACTAATTGATTTGTCAAATATATATATATATATTCTCTCTCCTCTCTTTTTTTCTCTAACATTTTTCGTTTTTCCTTGACTCATAAGGTTGTCCTCTGTTTATCAATAGACTTCTCAATTTTCGCTTTAATCAACTTCATGTATTATTTATTTGGTAAAGACATCATATCTGTTCCAAATTTCAACAATCTGATTTGATTGCTGTTGGGCGTTAAGGGTATTTTTATTGTTGTTTTCTGCCAATTACTAGATAAAAAATAAAAAATAAAAACCTCCATCCTCTCACAAGCTTAAAATTTGCTTACGTAATTTCTGATTCTCGAATGATCTAGTTCTCGTTACAACGGAAGAGCATCTATATACCTATTCGGCAACAGTAAAGGATGTGAAGGAAAATACAAGTTTTAGGGTCTGATTGGATAACCCTCCAACCTTCGCTGTAGCATAACTGAAAATTTCCTTCTACTTACATCACGTGCACTGAGATGTGCATAAATTCCATTTATCAAGTTATAAGGCGCTTAAATTCACGTAAAGGTCCAAGAGTGAGCAAACACCCACGTCCATCTGTCCCATTGCCAAGCCTAAATTATGGAATTTGGAAGAGGCAATATGATTAGGCCTAAGGGTTAGCTTGAGCTTAGATGCTGATGACATCAATTCTATATCTATTGTAGATACTGCCAGTGAACATCCCTTTGACAGATCCCTTTCGAAAATCTAAGTATCATGGCATTATATATGCCTTACAAACTGATTGAGCAATCTGGAGGCATTGGCAAAATGATTTAGTTGAAAATATTCTCCTTAAAAATACTTAACTAAAAATGTCTGTGCTCTGTGCAGTATTTCGTATAACAACAGTCAGTGGCACCATATAATAAGGGCTAAAAAATAATCGTTACAACATAGATTAAATTACACTAAATAATTTGACCCCAAAAAACTGTGAGACTAGCCTTTTCATCGCGAGATACCAATAAATCAACGCAAGCCTTTGCCTTTTGTTGAGTCCTTCCTCAAAATCACAGATGACCCTTCTCTATTTAGAAAAGGGCAACCAGGTTCTTACTAATGACACAAATTAACCACTTACTAAATATTTGTCACCCATATTTTCGCCACTTAAGCCAAACATATCATTGAGTTGCTCAAGGAATAACCTTCTGAACAGAGGCACGACCAATGCACTGAAATTATTTGGAGTTGCTTTCCATGCCCGTGTCTAAATCAAGCCCTGGACCGCCTAAATTCAAACCATATCTCATAGTGATTAAATAGCAAACTATCATGGATATGCTTCCTGATGGAGAAAACCACACACAACAATCCAAAGTGACAGCAGAAATAATTCCCCAAACTTGCAAGAAACTGTGAGAAGCAACAACAATAACAAATAGCAGACACAAGGAATTATTAACATGAAAAAACCCTCTGAGAAGTAAAAATCCACGGCTCAAACAAGTCAATCAAACTCCACTGTCATCAATCAAGGTTACAAGAGAGTCACAAATTCTGTGTACAAGTCATAGTTACAACAGCCTAACCATGCTAAACATCAATGCATACAAATGATGAATAAAGTGTAAAAAATCACAAAACAGAGCTTCTGTGCGTCACTGTTTTCTCACACACCAGACCTTTAATCAACGATCCAACCGTTCAGATTGAAGAAGAACATGTCCTGAAGTTGCTGCTAAATTTTGAGCTTGATCCAACGGTGAACAACTCCGGAACTGTGAATCTACGGCGACTGCTCTGAGTTTGTGCTTCAAAAGAGGGCTTCTGTGCGAAGGCAATTTATCCCACCTCAGACCTCTAAATGACAATCCGAACGGTCAGAATGTATCTCTGGATGTCAGGAACCCACTGCTAAAATTTCAGGTCGATCCAACGGTTAACAAATCGAAAATCATAGAAACACAGTGGCTGGTCTGATGAAGTTTCTCTCCTCTCTCTCACTTCCCTTCTCTCTCTATGGGCACAAGTTTTTCTCTCTCTCTGTCTCCTCGTTTTTGACCTCACTCACTCAACATAGAAACACAGGACATGTTCTTCTTCAATCTTGATTAGTTTCTTCTCACATTGAGAGGATTTTTCCATATTAATTTCTTGTATCTTTGTGTTTGTTACTGCCATTTGTTATTGTTGTTGGTTCTCACAAGTTCAAGTTTGGGGAATTATTTCTGCTGTTCACTTTGGATTATTGTGTTGTTGTGTGTGGTTTTCCCCATCACTTCCCAGTATACTCAAGCCCCAAACTGGTAAGCCTCTTGGTGCATTCCTCTCCTCCCAGCCGCGAACAGAACTTTATATTATGCGACACAAAAATTCGCCCATCATAAGGTTTCAATCTAGCAGCTAGCTTCTCAAATCCAAACCCACACTAGTTTATCAGGCATGTGAAGAAATACAGCACTGGCATAAATCAAATCATATATAACTCCAGAACCAAACTTACTGAAGACAGTGGTAGCGATCGGGATTCAAGTACCGTATGAAATGCAAGCCAACTCGGAGGGTACCGCAACCTATCTCCAGGACACGCGACTCTGACTGAGTTTAGTGGATTGAGCAAGAAATTCAAACACATATCTTCCACCTGCCCAAGGTTCACCATAGTTGCTATGGTGCTCCTCAACAAGGAGCTCCCCAGGACAAGGTAGGGCCGTGTGGTTATCTGAATCAGCTCCCTCATAGTATGATATACCTTTAAATCTGTCATTAGTGGAAAACAGAAAAAACAATTGAATGCATCAAAAGAGTATACAAGAACTGGAATTGGGTGAGAAATGATAAAAGTTAATTACAAGGGAGCCACAGAGTGACTATGTGTTTGAAAACTAAGCAAAATCAATAAGAAACACGCACTAATACACTGGTAGAGAAGGGACTAATCATCTAATTAATTACTAACAAACTAACCAAATTCTACCTACTAATCAGAAGTGGCAATAGATAGAATACAAAAGTTTCTTCTTCAATTGAAGTGTTCAAGCAAAAAAAATGCAGACCAAACGAAAGAGAAAAACATATAAATCACAGAACAGATATCAGAAAGAAACAATGTGGAAAGAAAATTTTATAATGTGACGGAAATTATGCAAGCAAACTCAAGATTAATCTAGTGTCATTTTTCATTCTCCCCGTTCAATTCATTATTCTGTTAAAAAAATGACTGTGAAAGGCATCTGGTCTCGAAAAAATAATAAAAATTTTACAATAAGCTCAAAGGAGAATAGAAATACCAAATTCAGTGAGAGCGGGAGAGAGAAAAGTGGGAATGAGGGCTTACTGTTTAAGATCTTGGAGTTGCTGAGCTCTGGTGCGAGGGTTAATGCCCTTGCCGAGAACGTTGTCGTGCATGTGTAAACCATGCGCTCGGATCTGATCCTTCACCCACTCCACGTCCTCCTGCGTCGTCGTCAAGGGAATGCCATTGCCTTTAACGGATAACGGGGTGTCAATGAGGACGCCGTTTCCAATGGAGACAGGAGTTATTGAAGCGGCGGGTAAAGGGCAAGAACAAGAGGAGAGAGTGGACATGAGAAAGAAGAGGAAAATGGTGAGCAGTGAGCACGAAAGCAGAGAGAACCAGAGTTGGCACTGTTACAACAATGCCCTTCGACGTCCCCGGCGACGCCATCAGCGCCATCTGTCACTGTCAGTGCGTGGCTTAGATCAACGGCGACGACGACGACGATGATGATTCATTTCCCATCCGGCATTGGTCACCGACAACGACGTCGTTTCAATGTTCGCTTATTATTTTATTAAGATGAGAACTTGAGCGACTCGGCGTCGTTTCCCTGAATACAAATCACGATTAATCACTAATCAGTATTAACATAAGAATGTCGTCTTCAGGGGAGTGAAGTACCAAATCATATGATAGGATAGGATAGGATGTCATGTGAGCTTTGTAAGACGGCGACGGTAACGGAAACATGTTTTTTGTTAATGAAATTGCGTGTTTACGTGTGTTTGATTCTAATGTGAAAAAGTTAAAGGAAATGAACAAGGAAAGAAGAGAAAAAAGGGAGAGAAAAGTAAAATCTTATTGTATGCTATGTTATTTAGTTTACTGATAAAATATAATTGAGGATAAATATCCTTTTATTTCTCATTTGAAATATTCCCATTGTTTAATTGTTTTTAACTACTGTAATTCTAATTTTTTTATAGAATAAACAAAATATTCTCATTGAAGTTTATATTCCGTTTGTTTATACAGGTAATGGGAGGTAAGACCTATGAGAGGGAAAAGAAAGAAACAAAAGGAAGTAACACAAATTATTATTCAAATCCACCCTCGTTAATATAAAAGGTGATACCTCCACCCATTATAATTTTGATTTTGTTTAGTTAGCACAAAATCAATTATGTTATACTACCTTTCTTAAAAGTAGTAATACCAATCAATTTTAACAAGTAAATAAAAAAGATATCTAATTATATAAACAAGTATAATCAACTTGTCAGTCAAACTCGTGGCATCAACAATTTCAACTAATGCTTAATTTAGACAATTTTTTAATAAATACTTATATGAGATAAAAAATTAGATAATAAAATGAATAAATTTACCCCATAAATTAAAAATAAAATATTTTTTTATTTTTTAATTATTTCGTCTAATTCTTGTTAATTTTGACTAATATAAATTATTTTTAACTTAAAAATGTTTTATTTGTGTTTATTCATATAAAACCTTACTCAAATTAAACCTAAATTAACAAATTGTTAATTTGAATTGTGCTTAACCCACTGCAAATAAACTTGCACTGCGTACAATTAATCTACAACTTATTAGTTTAAAAGGGGCAATTAAAATCAAATTAACATCTTATGGCTTGAACTTTTTAAAACAAAGACTCTTTCATTTCAATATTTTAAAGTCATTTTTTTTAAAACTGAGCATATGTTCATAAATTTGTAAACAATCGTGTAGGTTTTTAAATTAAGGTAAAAACCTAAAAAAAAAAGTTAATTCGGAGTTAAAAAAGGCAAGTTCCTAAAAAAAAAAAAAAAACTATATCACACGATATACTCTTCCCTGCATTTAAATAAGCAAGACCGTAATTAATGCTTTGACAGTGGATTAGTGGTAAACAACAATGTCATGTTGCGTGCTTTTGAGAAAAACAACCACTCTAAAGAAAACTAATGTCACAGCAATAATATTATATTTGCATAATTTCATTATTTAAGCATAAAGTATATTATAAATTTTCCAAGGTTGTGCACAATTGTTTTACGTATTGTTAAATTTATAAATTAAATTTGTGTTGATTTAAAAAAAAAACTAGTCTATACATTTAAATATTACAGAATACAATACTTACGTGAAAATATAACAATAAATAAATTAATAATAATACATCGATGACAAAAGAATACAACAACTTTTAGCATAAAAATCATTACACACAAATAAATAAATTTTCAATTATCAAACAGATAAAATTATTACACAGACAAGTTTTTATTTTCTTTTCTTTTCTTTTTTGGTCTTTGGGTTAGGAAGAAGGTTTGAACTTTGACCACAGAAGAAACCTACGATGCATTGAAATTTGACATGCCTTTGATCAAACGATGAGCGAAGGCAATGCGGGGACATAAGCGTAAATGAAATCGGGCACAGCTGTGATTTTCCTCTCCATAGTTTATCCTTGGCTGGATTGTAAAGACCAAAGTACCCTCAATTAAAAGGCTCAAAACGGGTCAGAGGATCTACCGGAATAAATTTGGACACCCATATTTTTGCACCCACGTTCTTCGCCAGACCCCTTCTCTCTCTATATATCTGCCAAAACACTTTCTCTCTCTAAAGTTGAAACTTCGTCAGTGGAAGAAAACACGCACTAAAGTCCTTCAAATTCATCACTGATCACCGTTAGTTCTTTGCCTTTTCTTCGCACTGTTCCATCTTTTCCTCCTCCAGGTTGATTTCATTCTATTCGATTATTCACTGCTTTCGATTACCGAAAGGAATTTATTGCATCTTTTTAATTAGTCTCTTTTAGCTCATAGTTCGTTGCGAAGTGCATAACCTAATGATCGGCCTAGTTTAATTTGTACGAAGGGTTACGTTTTTGTCTTCTTAACGTTCTTCTTCTTCGTGGTTTGCGCTGTTTGTGTATCGGGTTGATTTGGGGTATTCGATGGCTTCAGCGGGCTCGGTCTGTTATGAGTTATAGGTTTTCGTTTGGTGATTAATTACGTAGCTGTAGCTGTTGGTTTGATTCGCATTGAGTTCTTGATGCGTTTGGTATGCAATTATTCTTTGACTTGTGATTCGGACAGTTTGAAAATAATGAGTTCGAGCTTCGCCTGGATGCTGAGGTTAACGTGTTGTGATTGTAAGAAACGACATAATTGATCGGGGATGTGGAATTGTGGATTTTAGTATCATTATTTGGGATATTGAGAAGGCTAAGGTCCGTGTCACTTCATGGCAGAAAACATTTGATTATACTTTGATACTGTTATAGGGATTTCTTAGTGCTAGTTTATTTAATCCAAGAGATTCTACTTTTTACCGTAATGCCTGATGCTTTTCTGCATAAGTGGAAGTGTTTGGATGTGTCTGTCGTCAACTGTGCACTGGAGAGATTTCTTCTGTACTGCAAACTTCTTTTGCTAAATAAATGGTCATAATTCATAAACTGCTTCATCTGATTTTTTATTTTTTTTAATGTTATTTTTAACACTGTTGGAAATGTTCCTAAGTAGAATTCCTTACATGGGATTGTTTCTTAATTAATTCCTGGGAGTATTATTTATGCTTTGCAGTTTGTGCACTCTTTTAATTTCTGCAATGCACCGAGTGGGTAGTGCGGGTAATGCAAACAATTCAACTCGCCCTCGCAAAGAGAAGAGATTAACCTATGTGTTGAATGACTCGGATGATGCAAAGGTGAACTCATTATTTATTTTATTTTATTTTATTTGTTCCAGGAAAACAGTCAAGTTTCATGCTTGCTTGTTGTAGCTTTGCCTTTGTTCCCACAAAAATTTTCTCTGACATTGTGCTTCAAAATCTGTTAACTAGTTCAGCCTGATTGGGTTGTTCTTTAATAAACAAATGCAGTTTTTACCTGGGTGAAAATATAATTAAAATTTTAGAGTGAAGCTCCAATTTGTTCCTCGAAAGATTTATGGAACTTTATTTTCTCCTTGAAAGATTTGCGACATCAAATTGGCAATCTACTGATAATATTTAGTTATTGACTGACATTAATTTGATCCCAGACACCCAGTAAACAATATTTGGACTACTTTGACGTTAAAACCTGTCATTTTGAGGACCAATGGATGTGATAAAATTTTGAGGACCAAATTGAAGCTTAAAAAATCTTACAAAGATCAAAATGGAGACTCACGCTAAATATTAATATTTTTTTTCTCTCTTTTAACATTATACTTGGATCATTTTGTGGCTTGCATATTTCCACCTTTATTTTTTTAACATTTACCCAATATCTTACCTTCTAATCAATCAAAGTTTCATCAATAGTTTGTACGATACTTGGCTCCTTTCTGCTTGCTGGGTACTTAGCACTTTGCTTTAAAAGGTGTTTTGTGATTGTTTTTGTTTTCCACCAATATTTCTTGTTTTGGTTGAAATTCTTTTAATTTTAATAGTTTTCGTAGTTGCACTGTGTAGTATCATTTGAAAGTTGGCTCGTCTCTGCAGCATTGTGCAGGCGTAAATTGTCTTGCTCTGCTTACGTCTGCAGCATCTGGTGGGTCTGATTATCTCTTCACTGGGAGCCGCGATGGCAGGCTAAAACGATGGGCACTAACTGAGGATGCAGCAACATGCTCTGCTACCTTTGAATCTCATGTGGATTGGGTAATCTTTATGTTTATTTTTTCGTTTAATTTTTCTTCCTGCCATTTGTTAGGTGACATAATATTTTGACTTCTGTATCTGGAGCATAGCAATGTTTCTTTACTACAGTTACTTGATGAAGCTGATTTTGCAGTGGGTCCCCCCCCCCCCCCCTTTTTGGTCTTCTCCTGCACTGGGAATTTTGGTGGACTTAATCTTAGAATGTTAGTAAAACATTTTTTGAAAATCCAAATACCCAATCTCAGTGGTGAGGTCAAAGGTGTAAGAAAGCATATGATGCAGCATGGGAAAGCTATTTACCATGCTATATGAAGAATGTCTTATTCTTTGGATCTTGGTATTGATTATGTGGGTCCTGTTTGTGCTGTTTTATTGAGATGAATAATGTTTCATCTGCAAAACAGGTCTGTGATTGCTTGATTTTGATGTAGACTTTTATTTATTTTATTTTGTAGAGTATTTCATGAAACATCCTTTCATATTTGTAATGATTTCTGGTGATCTTTTGGGTAAAAATTTAATTGGCTTAATTCTAGTAGAAAAGGCATGGTTGAGAAGGAAAAGGCGATAAAACCTATTGAATTTTTGTGTTAAAAAAAATCCTATAACTGCAAGTGCAACTGAGATTTGATCGAATATTCTGTTGTATGTATGAGATGAGATAAAGTTCTCTGTGCATTCTTGAACCTCTTTTTTAGGCTGTCTTTTTGTCTTGTTTCATTCTCGTATATTGTAAAAATCCTAATATCCTCAAGTGTCTCGTGGACATTTTTTTTCCTTTAAATATCCCTATCTGTCTAATTATTTTATGTTTCTAGTAATTTCTGCCATTAGTGTCTTGAGATCTAGCAATCCGTTTTCTTCAATATGTCAATGTTCCTGATCTTAAAATCATTCTTCAACTTTTACATTTTCCCCTAAAGGCCAAAACCTTGTCTCATTAGCATTTAAGCTATATGTGGTACATTAATAGGTAATGGAAATTTTGAGTCCTTTACTTCCATAAAACATGACACGTTTTACAATCTATAACATGTGCATAGCAGCATAAGCATAAGTACAATTGAATATGTAAATTTTATTTTATTCTTGCAGGTTAATGATGCTGTTGTTGTTGGTGATAATACACTTGTTTCTTGTTCTTCAGATACAACCCTTAAGGTTTGTTGATTGCTAGTTGTGATTTGTTCTAATCAGTCCTTGCTCTTCTGTGATGATACCAGTACTAATATAATTATTTACACCTTCATTTTTTAACTGGGTTGCCGTATATTTGTGCTAGACATGGAATGCGTTGTCAGTTGGAACTTGTACTAGAACACTCCGCCAACACTCCGATTATGTTACTTGCCTTGCAGCGGGTGGAAAAAATGTAATGTACTTCAAACTTCCTATGCTTCTTAATAAGTTCATCAAGAAAGAGTTCTTTTTAGTGTTTCTATATGTTCCACATTGAATCTGATAGACACTTTGGTTAAATTATCAATGTCAAATCCATTTTTTGATCCTTTAATAGTGTCATGCATTTTAGAGCAATATTGTTGCCTCTGGTGGCCTTGGTGGGGAGGTATTTATATGGGATATTGAGGCTGCACTCACTCCAGTCTCCAAGGGCAATGATGCCATGGTTGATGAATCTTCAAATGGTATCAATGGTTCTGGCAACTTACTACCGTTGACAAACTTGCGAACTATTAACACAAGCAACAGTGTATCCATGCACACTACTCAAACTCATGGATACATTCCAATTTCTGCCAAAGGCCATAAGGATTCTGTTTATGCATTGGCTATGAATGAAAGTGGAACAATCCTTGTCTCTGGTGGCACAGAAAAGGTATAATATGGCTCATGCTCTGACTTGTCAAGGCTTCTTTACCTTCTGAATGTTAGAGGTGGTTTGTTTGAGCTATAGTAGCTTGAATTTTATGGGCTGTTGTCTCTGACATGATTTATTTCTTCTTTCATCTTTTTTTGTGGGGGTGGTGGTCATTCTCTAGGTTGTGCGTGTCTGGGACACAAGATCGGGATCAAAGACTCTCAAGCTAAGAGGGCATGCTGATAACATCAGGGCCCTGCTTCTGGATTCAAGTGGAAGGTTTGTGGAGTGGATATCTAAGTTTAGTTGCAAAGTTTCAGTTGACATTTACATTTTAAAGTTATTAAATTGCTTTCCCTACTATTTATTTATTTATAATTTCTTTATTATCAGAAATCTCCCATCCACCTGCATTCTCTCTCTACGTCTTCCTGCAACATATAGATAACAAAGCGCATGAATAACTTAATATTTTCATTGGCTGTGCTACAGTGCACTTGTTTAATAGTCAATAATACAATGACTTGTCTGTTGAGTTCTCTTTTCATTATATGCAGCCATGCATCTTTTCATTGGATAAATTTGTTAGTTCAAATTATACATTTTTTCCAGCAAGTCAACTGTGATATTTCTAATGTTCATTATTGCAGATATTGTTTATCAGGATCTTCAGACTCTATGATAAGGTAATGCACACATACGGTGTTATAAACATTTCTATTTGTATTTTTGTTGTGTGGTTGACTAATAATCCTACCATCTTTCCTCTTAGACTTTGGGATATAGGTCAGCAAAGATGTGTGCATTCTTATGCAGTTCATACGGATTCTGTTTGGGCACTAGCCAGCACCCCTACATTTAGTCATGTTTATAGTGGCGGTAGAGACTTTTCAGTGAGTGCAACTTTCCATTTATGTGACATGACATGACATCTCCTTTTTCTGTCCAACTTGTGAAACTAATGCTCTATTCTTTTGTCCCTTAAGTTATACTTGACAGATTTGCAAACAAGAGAAAGTAGTTTGCTTTGCATGGGTGAGCATCCTATTCTTCAATTGGCTTTG
This sequence comes from Abrus precatorius, assembly GCF_003935025.1. Taxonomy (NCBI): domain Eukaryota; kingdom Viridiplantae; phylum Streptophyta; class Magnoliopsida; order Fabales; family Fabaceae; genus Abrus; species Abrus precatorius. The sequence goes on along the minus strand of NW_020874373.1, from coordinate 6,337,858 downwards.
CACGGTGATAGCATATGGGTCGCATCAACAGACTCTTCAGTTCATAGATGGCCTGCTGAAGGATACAACCCTCAAAAGATTTTCCAGAGAGGCAATTCTTTTTTAGCTGGAAACTTGTCCTTTTCAAGAGCAAGGGTGTCACTAGAAGGATCTACCCCTGTATGTTACAATTATTTCTGAAAAAAAATTTATATATTATTTTCTATTATATTATCTTCAAAGTTGCTCCGGAAACTCAATAATCCCAGTTGCATATGTCATGTATAGATGAAGTATGTTAATTTACATATCCATTGTTAGTACTTCCTATTTGTGGAGTTTGTCTTCTAAGAAAGCTTTGTTGAAAAATAATTTTTTGTTGGTTCTGTTCTTTAGAACTAATAATTGTCCTTTTGTTGTCAAAACTACAAATGTTAATAGGTTCCTGTATATAAAGAACCTACTTTAACTATCCTGGGCACACCTGCAATAGTACAACATGAAGTTTTGAATAATAAGAGGCACGTGCTGACAAAGGTAATTGTGATGTTTTCTAGTAATGTTACATGGTACATACCGTACATATTGATATGTTTATCCATTCAGCTGTAAGCTAATAATCTTTCTCTGATGTTTTTGTAACTTATAAATGGCTCTTGGTATAGGATGCATCTGGTTCAGTGAAGCTGTGGGAGATTACCAAAGGTGTTGTGATTGAAGATTATGGAAAGGTGACAATTGCTTACGTTTTAATTTGGTAACTTGCATGGTGATCTTGTTTCCTAGGGAAGGAGCTTGGCTGTAATGAATGATATTTGCAAATTTCAACTATAGCTGATATGACTCATTTGTGGTTTCATAATAACTCACTTTACTTTGGACTATTTAGGTTTCCTTTGAGGAGAAAAAAGAAGAGCTATTTGAGAAGGTATGATTGCTGATTTACATCACAGATGTCATTTTCAGTAATTGTACTTCCTACTTGGCAGGAAAACATGATGATTAACAATAATTTATTAGTTTTAGCTGACTTTTAATTTTCATTGAATGCTGGTTCAGGTTAGCATTCCTGCATGGGTCACAGTGGATACCAGGCTTGGAAGCTTGTCAGTTCATTTGGACACTCCCCAATGCTTTTCTGCAGAGATGTATTCAGTTGATCTTAACATTGTAGGCAAGCCTGAAGATGATAAGGTAACGGCTTTATTGTCAAAGCAGTGTACCTGCCTTTATCTTTGGTTCTTTATTATATTAATTTTGTACCTAGTTTTTTATATGTTGTAACCATGGTAGTCAAAATCGCGAGTTAACATGTAAAATCGTACGATTTTACAATCTGCTGCGATCCCGATCCTAGGCTGGAACTCGTTTTGGTGGGATATCTGGGATCGCACGATCCTCCTCGTGAAATCTGCGATCCTGGGCGAGTTGTTTCTGCCCTATTTTTAGGGTTTTTTTTCACTCCTCTCTCCGATTTCTTGCCTCTTTGCAACCTGTGAAGTGCACTTCTCTTCTTCCTCAGCACAGCAAATCTGTTCATTCCATTCTCTACCTTTCTCCTTCAAATCGCCTCTTTCTCCACTATTTTTGGACACGACCAAGACTTTGCAACTTTGTTCCTCTGTTCTGCGATCCCTATAGCTTTCGCTCTGATGACTATGTCTGCTCTAGCGACCTTGTCTGTGTCAGCGACTCTGCTCTACGCCGGCGACCTTGTCATAGCGGAGCATTTTGCTGTGGTGGCCATCGCAGCTGTATTTGCAGCCAACGTAGCCTAATTCACAGTGTGGCTGGAGTAAAAGTTATTTAGGGTTTAGGGTTTTTTAAGGGTAAAAACAAGACTTCTCATCATTTAAAAATAATTTGGCTTTCCTTTTTTACCCTTAAAGTGGCTCTGTTTTAAGTTTCTTTAAGGATAAAATAGTCTTTAGGGTTTAGGATTTATGAAGCAGATTTTAGGGTTTTTCAAGGATAAAAACAAGACTTCTCATCATTTAAAAATAATTTGGCTTTCCCTTTTTACCCTTAAAGTGGTTTTGTTTTAAGTTTCTTTAAGGATAAAATAGTCTTTTACCAGAATAAAATACTTAATCTATCTTTTCCCTCTCTGTTTCTGTTTTTGGTATCTCTGTTTTGAGGTGGGGTGGCTCACTTCTCTCATTTGTCCTCTGATCTTTATATTTATACAATTTTACATGTATTTATACAATTTTGTAGGATCTTTCGATTTGTGTTACGATTCTACGAGTTACGACTTTTCATCTCCTATCCGATCCTACTTAGAATCTCGATTTTGACTACTTTGGTTGTAACAATTAAAACAAACTTTTATGCAACTATTTGCTTGCTACTATTGGCTATAATATTGATGTCAAGTCTATACAATTGTTAGCATCTTCATCTTCATGTATGTGGGATTCATTATGGTTAGCGGCACATAACTATCTTTTATCTTAGTACATATTCTTCTTACTCAAATCTGAAATGATTCCTGACATGGTACCTAGTGTCTTGGATATGGAAGAATTTTAAGTGTTATGTTTCTGTTGAACTGACATTGGCTGACAGTTTACTGTCAATCTGAGATTTGAGATTCATGCATACAATGGCATATAAGAATGTTTTCAGTAGTTTACTGTCTAAAATCTAAATCAATGCCTGTTGCTTTGCAGGTTAATTTGGCTCGAGAAACCCTTAAAGGACTCTTAGCTCATTGGTTGAGAAAACGAAAGCAAAGAATGGGATCCCCAGCTCCAGCTAATGGGGAGTTATTATCTGGAAAGGATATTGCTTCTAGAAGTCTTACCCATTCAAAAATTGAGGTTGATGGTAGTTCTGAGAATGATGCTATGGTTTATCCTCCATTTGAATTCTCAGTTACTTCCCCTCCTTCCATTATTACTGAGGGCACTCATGGAGGGCCATGGAGAAAAAAGATTACTGATTTAGATGGAACTGAGGATGAGAAAGATTTCCCCTGGTGGTGTCTGGACTGTGTTTTGAATAATCGGTTACCTCCCAGAGAAAATACTAAGTAATTTCACCTTCTTCATTTTCCCCTCCCTAAGTGGTTACATACTTACATTAACTCATGGTTTTAGTTGAAAGGAATAAACCATGCCTGTGACAATTGGCATATTTTGTTAATGTAGCAAAATTGCTTAACACTATGATGATTATGTCTTTTTATTATTATTATTATTATTATTATTATTATAGCTCACAACTCAAATTTTAAGCATGTTTTAATGATTCAAAGTTGCAGTTACCCTTGTTTTAATGGTACATAACATGTTTTCTGTTACATTTAACCCTTGTATCCAAAAAGATATTGTGGTACTTAACATAGCTTTTGTAACTGACATCAATTGATGTATGCTTAAGAAGTCATAGGAATATTTATTCCTATTCATCCAGTGGTATCTGTGGCTTCATTCTATCTATGTACTGACCATGTTTTATAGGTTTAATGGTTATTGCCATGAAAATATTGAATACTTTTTCTTACTTTCTTTGATACTGATAACAAATGGAATATTGTCAATGAATTTGATTGTCTGAGTATGATGCAACTTTTTTAGCATGATTATCATTGGTCTCAGAGCGATTACATAATGTTCTCTTTGATATATATTCTTTTGTGGTAACCATTGCAGATGCAGTTTCTATTTGCATCCTTGTGATGGTTCTCCAGTCCAGATCCTCACACAAGGGAAGCTAAGTGCCCCACGTATATTAAGAATTCACAAAGTAAGCTTTGATATTTATATTAATAGACAATTAAATTAGTATTAATAATTTCATTTAATAATCTTTTCATGTCTTGATAGTTGATTTGATCATACTTTCCAAAAGAATTATCTGTTTTGATTTTAGTTTTTGTGAGGTAAGATGATGTATTGTTGAATGGTCAACTTAGCTTTCCCTTCTTTTTGTTGGTTTAGGTTATTAATTATGTAATAGAAAAAATGGTACTGGACAAACCTTTGGATAGCTTAAATGCTGATGCTAGCTTTGCCCCTGGACTTTCTGGGTCACAGTCACAACATCAAGCAGTTGGTGATGGATCTTTTCGATCTGGATATGCTAAGCCTTGGCAAAAGCTTAGACCTTCTATTGAAATATTGTGCAACAACCAGGCAAGTAATATGTTATATTTAGATGCAGACTCATGATTGTGTATTTATTATAGTTTCTTAATGTGAGACTGAGCAAGTTCATGCTTTGGTTTTCTATAGTTGGCTTACTGTTCAATTCTTGCCTTCTAGAATGTATTTGCCGACCTGATTGTCAATTTCCATCTAGTTTTTTTGCTTTGGCAGTGTAACTTTATAAGGTCTAAATATTCTGGTTTGATTATCCTGAAAATCAGCTTAATGCTCCTTAAATACAATTTTAAATGATTGGCTGAATATACTTGTCAATTTGAACAATGATAATACTTCTTTTAGCAGAGGCATTATTCATCGTGTTATAAGTTATCTTCACCGCATGCGATCAGATGAACTTGTAGATTTGAAAAAACTCTTCATACTTAAATTCTTAGTCTATTGGTCTGATCTTAATTATAAAATTCAATTCCTGATATTAGGCGCTCCTAATTGAGCCTTTAGACAAGTATTTTGAAGTCTTAAAATGTATCATAATAGTCCTTGTATTCGATCTGCAGTTTTAACTTTTAACTGTTCTTGCAAGTTTCCATCTTTGTTTTCAATTTCATGTGTTTTAATCAAGTTTTTGAACTTATTATGCATTCTGATTGGTTTGAGTTGAATTTAAGTATTTAACAGCAATTTTTTTAAAATATTGTTTGGCCCAAATTAACTGGTGCTTTTTTATTTGATTCACAGCTCACTTTGCTTTAGTACGGTACTATTTTTTCATTGAAGTAAACGTGCGTTTAGCCAACTGTTTCATTTATTTCCAGGTGCTGTCTCCTGATATGAGCTTAGCCACAGTGAGAGCTTATGTATGGAAAAAAACAGAGGACTTAGTCCTGAATTACAGAGTTATACAAGGCAGGTGAACTACAGTTGCATGTGCATCAGAGGTGGGTAACCTTGAGCATTGCTTGGCTTTTCTGAGATAAAAATTGATATTTAATGCTTTTATGGATTTCATTACTGTATTTTTTCTTATTTTGTAAATGTAATTTACTGCCAACTGGAGAGGGAAAGGAATTATTCTAGGATAGTTTTTTTTTTTTTTAATGTAAAATGTTGACAAAAGTAATCACAGGTGATGAAGCCAAATCTTCATTAATAATTTGTTCTCTCTCAAATTGGACAAATAATTATAGCAAGCTTTACCAGTCTTTGTGCACATTATTGGTATCACAAAATAACTTTTAAATGATTTTGATGCATTGCCTAACCATTTATTTATTTATTTTACCTTTAAAGTCTTGTCACCTAAAGAAAAATAATTAGAAAGAAAAATATATATTTCTTTTATGACTTTTCATTCTGAATATATCCCCTCCTTTTCATGCTAAGTTCTTCTTAAGTCTGAAAAATATATACTTAATTTACTTGACAAAGGTTGCAGACTTTATTATGATTAATATTTGCAGGTTTTCTTATGATTGTGTGAAATACTTCTTAGCACCGATTCTTCTTGGGTTGCCTGCATTGATCGGTGGCATTTTAAGAATTTGTAAATCCTGATCTATCATTTATCACCAAATTTTGTGACATTCTCCAAACCTGCTTGGATAGTTTTTTTCTTTAATGGAGAGCTGTTACTATAAATTTTGAATTATATCTTAGCTGGTGTGCCTACTTTTGATGGATATGGCGGCGGCATGGGTGGTCTGCATTTGGCAAGATGAAGGTTTTTAATCTACTCTGATGAGAATTAATCATATTGGCATATATTGAGGTGTACTTCAGGAATCAAGTAGTTGATTTAGAGATGAAAACAAAACATTGTAAATTTAAATTGTACGTTAAATGTTTAGTCATAGAAATTATGCTGTTTAGATGTATGTTTACATCCTTTTTGTTATTTTTTAATGAATTTTTTTTTTAATTTTGTCATCCGATATCCAGTGTTTTTCTTGGTCTTGTGTTCTTATCTTGTCATATTTGAGATTGAGTATATATTCAACGTGCAATTAAATAGGCATTAACAATAGTTATAGCTTTGAATATTAATTGTATCATTGGTGTTATTTATTTTGTAGTGTATATTTTAAATTTATATTCAAAATACGTTAATGAGGATAAATGTGACTGAGAAATTAGATATATAACACGATGGCGGTACTCTGTCAGCCTGCGTTCTTTACGCTAGTAATATATTCCTCCATTTATTAAGATTTACTGAAAATTATATTACATTGATAAATCGGGAGTTTTTATGGACCAGATCAGATCAATTTCTAGGGGAAAAAATATCAGCAATACGAGATACAAATAAGAAATCATAAAAAAAAAAATCATTCGAAAAAATTGAAATAAATTTTACCAAGATATTTAAGCCTTCTAATAGCGACAGCAAGAGGCTGTGATGTGAGCCGTAACGCCTTTTTATTTTTTTTCGTCTTTGGCCAACAGCCATTACACAGCTAAAGCGCATGGTCACACAAATATTTGCCGTGGCCCAATTACATCCGTTGCATGTTCAAAAAGGATAGATTAGTTGCTATTTTCTGACAAAAAAAGTTGCCTTTTAAAAAAAAAAATTAGGTGCTTTTTGTTTTTTCAGCTTACTTATGTTGTTTATTTATATTTATGTGTAATTTTAAATTTTTATTTTTAATTATGCTTACAAGCGGCTTGTACGTTTCCTTTATTTTTCGAGTATCGAATGCTTACGTAAAGCTAAAAATGGGCGCTTCCAATTTACTCAAATTTTTCCAAAGAGATTTTCACGAGCGACAATTATGGTTCAACCCATCTACAGTTCTTTTAGATCTACTCAAATATTTATTTTATACAACTTTAAACAAACTTTTTATTTAATGGTGTAGTTTTATAAAATATACTAAATGGATTCCATAAACTACCCAACATTAAAAATTGTTTTAATTTTATTTTAACTTACAAGTTTATCTCATTTTATTTTAATTTAAATCAATAAATGCATAAAAAAATATAAACATTATCTAATCCTATAAAAATAAAAATATAAAACATTGATTTATGTTAAAAAAAATTATTTAAAATACATTTTATAAGTATTTTTATTATTTTATTAAATAAAATAATTTCTTCAATGTATTTTATTAAATATTTTATTTATTTATAAAATAAAATACTAAACATTCTAAATTTTAATATAATAAACAGTTTTTTTTAATTATTTGAAAATTCTTATTAAGTATTTAAAAGCATTAATATTTTATGAAAAAATATTAATTACATTCTTAATAAAAAATTTACTAAATTTGAAATCAAAACCATGAAACTAATATGAATTAAATAATAAATTTATTAAATATTTTTAATTAACACTTTACAATGCCAGTTAACATTTATCATTAAGTAAATAAAACATACGTTTTTTTTGTTTTTTTTACAAATATTAACGAATGTCTTAAAGATATTAATTAAAATTAAATAAAATTTATTAAAAATATTACTAAATACATTTTTATGCTTTAATTTTCTTTTAATTAATGTCTTTGAAATATTGATTGGTAAAACTTTTGTTTTCATTGTGATATTTCTTTCTTTTTTTTGTGAATATCGTTTTATTTATCATGCAATCTTTTTTAATGTGTATATAATGAAAATCAATAAATGAAATTTTTAATGTGTCTAAGGACACATGTTAAAAAATAAAATTATTTCTTAATTTTTATTAAATATTATAGCATAAATGATGTTATATTTTATTATTTTTAATAAAATTTTATCATACATAAACTCTTATTATTTGTCTGTTAAAAAACTAATATATACTATTTTTATTAAAAATTATAAAATATTATATAATTTAATGTATTAATAATATATTATTACCCAACATTTGACACATATTAAAAAAATATTTTAACATGTTCATTGTACATAAATATTTATTATGCTTCAGAAAACTTGTCAGTCATATATGGAAAATTACATTTTTATTACCATTGATTGATTGCACTTGCTCAACGACAATGACAATTGTTATCTTGGGTGTCTGGCACAGTGACAAATGATAACCTCCACATTTGTATGTTCCACCATTGTCGCTACACCGTACACACCCCTTTCCATTTGTGTGTTTCGCTACAATTTCGCTCTTATCGCTCACACTCTGTTTTTTTCTACAGTTACATTTTACGCTGAACGCCGAACATGTGACTCTGACTCTCCCAGTGTAGAGCTTGTTGGTTTCATTTTCCAAGGCTCAAACCATGCAAACAAGAATCGTGTGCTACTTCTCCTGATTTTTTTTAAAATAATAAAAGTAAACAATTTTCAGTATTATTAGTTGTTTTGTTTGTTCCGAAACCAAAAGATTGGTGTACGTGTGTCCACTTCGCTTCAACTTTCGTCATGGCCTCGGTAATGGGTTTTCGGGTCTCACCCGTTTCTGTTATAAGCTCACTGAGAATGACCAGTTTTCGAATTCGGGCTCAGAGCTTGGACAGTGGAAGCTCGACGGTGTTGTCTTCTGAATCTGATTCAGTGGAAGCAGTGAACGGAGCTTCTGTGGTTGTGGGGTCTCATCAAAATGGTGTTTTGATTAAGGAGGAAAGGAGAGTGGGTTTGTTGCATGGTGGAGTTGAAGAGAAGAAGTGTGAAGAAGGTTTGGCACCACTTTGGGATGATGGATATGGGGTTCGAACTGTGGAAGATTACTTTGTTGCAGCTAAGGATATGTGCAAGTTTGATGGAGGCCCACCTCGATGGTTTTGCCCAGTTGAATGTGGTTCTCCTTCAAAAGATTCTCCCACTCTTCTGTTTCTACCTGGTAAATGGCATTAGGAATTGTGAGACTGTGATAATGTGATGTGTGCATGAGGCTTCTGGGTATCAAGAGTTGATTTTTCATATTTTTTTTTTCTGCTTTTGAAGGAGTGTGTTGAATGGTTCTCTTTCGATGTTGTTGATCCTATTCAACCTTTCAGTTTGAGGATAGTGTAATGTTAAATGGTTAATTTAATTGTTTTGAATGCTAGACTAATGCACAATTTGATTTACGTGTCTATACAAATACTAAATTTGTCTTCCAAAGTGTCAACTTGCTAACAAGTTTACTTTATGAAGTCGTTTAGCTCGTGAATAGTTAGGTTCAATGGACTGATTTGTGTAGATGAAAAGTTTTAGGGACTAAAGCGACACAAGTTGCTACTTTCTGGCACCAAATTGTATATTAACTCTTAACTTTATTATATTGAATGTCAGAAATAAACATGTTCAGTGTTGAAGTTTCTTGAGTTTAACTACTGCAGGGATGGATGGCACGGGATTTGGCCTTTCTTTGCATCATCAAGCTCTTGGGAAGTATGTTTGTGTTTTCGATTTCTTGTTAACTAGTGAAAAAGTTCCCATAAAATGTCAATTGTTTAGCTTGTTCTATGTCTGCAGGATTAGAATAAGCATTTTAAAATTGTATGCCTGAGGTATTACTGAATTCTAAAATGGTCAGATTATTTTTGCCCTAAACAGTTCTATTTGAAGGTTAATGATGGCAGTATTTATGCTTCTTGGTGAGATAAATCTCCTCTAATGCTACGCATGTATGCGTACAGATTCACAGTTGATTAGTTTATTGTATTGTTCTGAAAATTTATTCTTTGTATGTTTGTCCAGTTTTGTATTGTTTTCTCTTTTCACCTTTACATTTTGCAATACAGGGCTTTTGAAGTTCGCTGCTTGCATATTCCGGTTCATGATCAAACACCATTTGAAGGTCTTTGCTTTTTAATGTATGCATTTGTCAACTTTTGGTAGTTCTTCTGTGTTGCTGTTGATGCATTTAAATGATAGTAACATATAATTGTTCCTAACAAGTTGCAACTTTGTTTCATGTGACAGTAAATAAATTATTGGGAATTGAAGCTTTTTCGAATTAAAATATCTAATTGGGAGTTACCAATGAGCACTTTCTCAATAACTGAATGCTTTTAATATTTGAGAATGCTTAATTGGAGCAGTTCATTTTATTGAATCATATTGAACTTCTCAATGTTAAATTGTCTACTACTCTTGAAACATACTTCTACATTGGTGATAAATTTGGAGTTCACATGTGATGCAGCTTACTTGTCTCCAAATTAACATTTATGAATTGTTTAGTCCTCAATTTGAAGCATAAAATTGAATGAAGCATGTTTATGCTTCTAATCTCAAACTAACAAAAGTAAATGAGTGTAATAGATTGTATGAGAAACAAGGAAAACTCTAGATTGGGCCACTCCTCCTTTGGCAACTCTGAAAATATTCAGTCCTAGTCCTAGGTTGGAGGGGTTTCTTCCTCGTCCTCGTCCTCCTCCCCCTTCTCCCTCTTACCCAACCCTTCCTAGTGGTTTTTCTGAGTTCTAAAACAGATTGAACTGTGGAATTCTTGATGACACTCACTCTTGGATTCCTTATTAGTATTACTATCTACTATCTGAATTTCTTCTAAACATAAACCAAAATTAATTAATCAATGGATAGCTAATTATTTGGATTCTTCCCTACATGCTAGTAATATTAAAAAATATAAGTAAAACTAATTGGTTATTGACATTCTATCCATTTTTTGTAATAGTGAATATAGAATGTCCCAAACAATCCACAAACTTCAAATTATCTTCATTTTAGATCTGATTTGTCTATGAATTCCAAAATGATTTCACCAACATTATTCTTGTGTCATGGCAGGAACCAACAACTTTCTGTTGAAAACTCTTTATGAATTTAGATTTCAAATTTCTTGTTAGGTTAGTGTACAATAATTGGAAGTTAGGCTTCATATCACTACTTCGCATATGATTGGTGAAATTCTTGTATGATGGTTGTTGTACATATTGCCAGAGCATTTGATGTGTGTTAAGATTAACTTATTCTGTATTTTACATAGCTTATAATAAAAATCTGCTTGAGAGAGATTTTTGGGTAAAAATGTTTCTTCTCTCAAAAAACTAAGCAAACCTAAACATGCACTCAATTATAAAATTTAATAACTGTTGATAATGCAAACCACAAATTATCTGGTGCTATCATTGATACTTAAACGGAGAGTTTCCCCTTTTCTTATTTATTATTTAATTTTACATAGGGCTGGTGAAACTTGTTGAAGAAGCTGTTAAACTTGAGCATGCTTTGGCTCCAAATAAGCCAATTTATCTGGTAGGTGATTCCTTTGGTGGATGCCTAGCACTTGCTGTTGCTGCTCGTAATCCAACAGTTGACCTAGTACTGATATTAGCCAATCCTGGTGAGTCTATCAATGCTGTATTCTGTTTTGTCATATTTGATAATGTATTTATTTGGTGATGTCTTGTCAATCCTCAGCTTGAATCTGACTACATATCTTTCAATCACAGCTACATCCTTTGGCAGATCTCAGTTACAACCTTTGTTTCCTATCTTGGAGGCTTTGCCTAATGAACTGCATGTCACTGTTCCCTTCCTTCTTAGTTTTGTTATGGGTAAATAATCTATTTTCTTAAGACTCCAATTATGACATTTACATGGAGATACAATTCGTTTGTATATGTGATGGATACCTTAATTCCAATTCTTACCTATTTAATATCATGTGGATTATGCCTAAGAATCAGTACATCTATTAAAGAAGGCATTCATATTATACATTATTATATCATTTATAATGACATCAGGTGATCCAATGAAGATGGCATCAGTCAACATCGGCAATAGGCTTCCTCTGATAAAGAAAATTGAACAATTATCATACAACCTTACTGCATTGCTACCATGTCTTCCTGTAAGAAGCTTTTGATATTGTGTCCTTTTGTCTATCTCTGTGTGTTTTAATTGTTATTTTTATGGCTACTACATTTCTAATTTTAATTAATTGTGACAAGACTTACAAGCTTGTGACATGGATTTAACTCCTAAATTTTGGCGACACGCCAAAACTTACAAATTCATAAAGATTTTTCTTTCACCTTGTTGATAACCCTTACAAGTTATATTTGTTTCAGTATCCCTCTTATCTATCTATCTATCTATCTATTTATCTATATATCTCTCTATATATATGCATAAGCAAGCTTTTATCTCCAATCTTCAACTGTAAAATTGAATCTCAATTTTGACTTTAATTTTGATTACTATTTTGTCCATTTATACTTTTCTCTCTCTTTTATTATAATATATATTATTTAATTATCAGACATATAAATACAAGTATTAATATAATATTACATTATAACTATAATATTAAATATAAAATGATAAAATAATTATTTATAATATAATAATTACAATTTTTACTGCAATATGAAAAAATATTTTATTATATATTTTTCATATATAGTTACCATATTATAACTATAATAAAGTTTATGACTGCTTTAAGAATTAAACATTAAATAATTTATAAGCATAGTGTTGATTTTATCATTATAAATCTTTTTACACTATCAAGCATTTATAATATATAACAAATATACCTTTTAAAATAATTATTATAAAAATTAATCATTTTCACTAATATGATAATTTGTAATTAGATAATAATATAAAAATATATTATTACATCAATAAATTTTAATTAAATTATAATTTATTAATTAAAGATATTTATCAATCCCCGCATAGCACAAGAATTAAATCTAGTTTTTTAGATTGTAGTATTTGTCTTTTTCCTCCTTCCCTTTCCTCTGTTCTGTTTTCTAGACAAATTCTTAAAGTTCATGTAATATGGGATTATATCAAGCTGTTAATCTGTATTTTACTTGTCATTGTCAGGATATGGCTAATATTATACCAAGGGACACTCTTCTTTGGAAGGTGAAACTTCTCAAATCTGCTGCTGCATATGCTAATTCGCGTCTTCATGCTGTCAAAGCTGAAGTACTTGTGCTTGCTAGGTTCTTACTCTCTCTAGTTTTGATGTCTCCTATAATAATGTTGTGTGTGTGTGTCATGTTCTGTTTCTGCTGGTAATTTTGTTTATCATCATATTCCAAATAGGTTCTTTTCCTAATTGCCTCTCAAATCTGAATTTGTACATACAATATAAAATATTATGACATCTCTTGATCCATGTAGTCAACCCCACTTAGTGAGAAACGACTTGATTGTTGTTGTTAAAATATATCAGAGGAATTCTGCCACAACAACCTACAGAATTATATGCTCGGAAGAACAATAATTTATGTATGTTTCACATGGTCAATAATATGAGAGGTTTTAAAAAAGAAAACTTAAATTTGCTGAATTTTGACTTAGGCTCTTGCATTGATCTCTTCCGCTGTGTAATTAACTAGTCAATAAAGTTTTGTGTAGGATTTTACTATTTTGCATTTATTCACTCCAATTTGAGACTAGTGTTCATGTGACATGTAAAAGTTACTTTCTAGTTAATATCTCAGTCAGGTGTTGAGAATTGTGATTGACAAAGTTTCCACTGTAGTGGCAAGGATAACATGCTTCCCAGTGTAAATGAAGCTAAAAGACTTGCAGGCTTATTGCAAAACTGCAAAGTTCGTAACTTCAAGGACAATGGGCACACCCTTCTTCTGGTATGTGAGATGAATAGATATATATATACTTGCAACTATCATCAGTAAAGTCATGGGATTTTTTCAAGTGAACATATTTTAACCATCTTTTTAATATTGAATGATTAAGATTAGTTCCTTTCTCCTTTCATAATACAATAATGCTCTCATTTGATAAGCCCCATATAAAGCTTGTGTCAAGTGACACTATCACATTACATCATGTTACCCAAGTTAGGCATAGTTGTGCAATCTCACTTGAGAGAAGCCTTATGTATTATGAGAATACTACACTTCTTCAAGAACTAAGTAATGCTTTGGGAGTATATTAAAAAATTGGTCATTTTAAAGGATCTTGACAAGAACTGAATGCAAAATTGGATTAATAGACCATTTAGTATTTAATCCTGGATTTACTCACAAAACAGAAAACTGATAACAGCAAGAAGAACAAAGAAAGTTACTGAGAAATGTCTCTCCACCCTCTAAATCTATGTAGACTATTCAGGAGATTTAAATTTTACATGTAGAGAATTTGGTCCTTCAAAGTTAAATGCATCATCACTACATTAGTCTTTCAAAAGTTTTGCTCACCAAATTTATCCGTTTAATATTTAAATCATCACCATATTTGTTTCTGAAGATTTTTGTCACCAAATTAATTTTTTTCAAAGATTTAATCTATCACTAAATTAGTATATCAAAGATAAAATGTCACTATATATATCCTTACGAAGGAATCTAGTAACAACACAGAATCTTTAAGGAATCTTTGAGAGACTAATTCAGTAATAAAATTTTTAGAGAACTAAAGTGTTGAGAAGAAGTTTTGATTAATTTGGTGATCAAAATTTTGGAAGACAAAGGAGAAGACTATGTAACTTTGGAGGACCAAATTGAGCAACTGAAGGGTTTTCACCTGAAATTTAATTGAAGGTATCCATGGAACAACAGGCAAACAAAAGGATGTTTTTTTATTTTAAGCTACTACTTTTTAACATAATTTCCATCATGGTACTTCGCATTATAGAATAAACTCAGTAGCCAATTTTTTATGGAGGCATTTGGAAGACTTATTTGGGTTTGTGGAAGTGACTTATAAACTTTCTTTCTACAAGTTTGAATAAATTATGAAAAAGCTTAATATGAGTTCTTTTTAACTTATTTGAATAAACTTTGCAGTGAAATTTATGAATAAGCTCTCATTTAGTAAGAACTTACTGAATAAGTACATCATTAAGTTGTTTATCAAAACCCACCTTATGGCAATATAAGTTTTAACAGTATTAATTACAAATTTACTGCCTGTATAGCCTTCAATGATAACTCAATTCTAGCTTAGTTGATTAATTGTATTTTGCATGTTAGTGCAGGAAGATGGCATTGGTCTGCTAACAATCATCAAGGGGACTTGCATGTACCGTCGTTCAAGTCGGCATGATTTTGTCAAGGATTTCATTCCTCCCAGTATGACAGAATTCAGATATGCAATGGATCAAGTAGTTGGGTAATTTGATCTGGCAATATTATGCTCATCTTGTGTTCTTTCTATTAGAAAATTACTAGTTAATGTCCTTATTGCCTTGATGGGTGAAAATAAAGGGGGGGGGGGGGGTTGTTGAAGAATTAAAGCTGATATGCTACTGATATGGATTGCAGTTTGTTTCGTTCTGTTACTGGATCGGTATTTTTCTCAACCTTGGATGATGGGACGATTGTAAAAGGTCTCTCTGGTGTTCCAGATGAAGGTCCTGTCTTATACGTTGGTTATCACATGTTGTTGGGGTTAGAGCTTATCTCACTTACAGATGAATTTTTAAGTCAAAAGGGTATTGCGCTTCGTGGAATAGCCCATCCTGAGCTGTTTACAGCAAAAATAGAAAATTTTTCTTCTGAGTTTTCTGTGTTTGATTGGGTGAAGATATTTGGTGGTGTACCTGTTTCAGCAAGCAATCTTTTTAAATTACTTTCAACAAAATCACATGTTCTCTTATACCCCGGAGGTGCGCGCGAGGCTCTCCATTTTAAGGTGCGTCAAGTTTTATTGTTTCATCTAGGTTTCTTATCCAACAAAAAATGAAACTATGTCTTTTTGTGCCATATTTATGATTCAGTTATTTTATGCTTTCATATCATTAAAACAGAAAATTGATGTTCTCATGTCGTAATTTATATTTTAGATACATTTATATAGTTAGCTTTGTGGAAAAAAATATTTTAATCTAAACTTTGTTGGGTAAGATTTTTATTAATCAGATATCCTAAATTTTAGGTCTCTGTTTATTGTAAAAGCTATGTTAAGGAACTCAAGAGGCAAAGTAGCAATTAAAATATTTCATTTTCCAGACAGAAATAACCATGCAATGCATAAACATATAATGGAGATCATTGGCTTCTACCAATACCTTTTTTAGTATTTCCGCCACTATTTTAAAATATAACTCCAAACTGTGCATGACCACTTGTCAAGTTTGCACTAATTTTTAGTTAATGTTGATTTATGAAGCTTGTCAAGTATTGAGATCAGGGCTAACTGTTTTGTGATGATGGTTCTCCATTTTGCCTTAACACTGACTGTGCTCCATCAGGGGGAGGAATACAAGTTGATTTGGCCTGATCATCCTGAATTTGTGAGAATGGCAGCACGATTTGGTGCTACAATTGTGCCATTTGGAGCTGTAGGCGAAGATGATATAGCTGAAGTAGGTTTCTTCTTTCTCTAATAGTCTCTCTATTTTTCTTTTTGGGTACAGGTCTTTACTTTTTTAACCATAGCAATTTAATAGACCGTCCATTCTGCTTCAGTCATGTGATATAGCATTTAATGGATAGATCATAGGTGCCAGCCACAAATGAGATGAAAATCCTCTCCTTAGTGGTTTTAATCTCTTGTGATCGTGAATATAGAATATAGTGCTTGATTTTACAGTTGACAACATTCAATATTTTTGTGGTATGGTAAATGGGAGGTTTAGACTTTTCATCCACATTGAAACACTACAACAATGTCTGTTCAATGGTTGCTATGGTTGGCAAAGTGTACTTTCAGGATGTTCTGTTTGATACACTTACGAAAGTTCCCTGTGTTTTTTAATGTTAAATATTTCTTAGTAAGGATAATTCATTTGTCATTCTTTCCAACTAGAAAACTCTCTTAACTATAGATTGTAGGATTGAAAAAAGTATCTGTTGGGAATGTTCATCTTAATTGTCTTTGTTGAAGACATATGTTAACTACAGATATGGCTAAAATAAAATTTATAAAGGCTAAGCAATCATCACCTTATAAGCTAACTTTTAGAGTTGAGTTAGACTCAACTGCAAATAATTTAAGTCTCAATTAGGATTTTGAGAAATAATTTGAATAGAAAAAATGAATGAGAAGAAAATATATACAATCATTCCATTTTATTTTTATTATTTTCTTTGCAATGCTTGAGCTTTGATTAATTGTACTTGCCTTTTGATTGGACTCTCCTGCTTGAATTTACAGTTAGCTCTTGACTACAACGACTTAATGAAGATTCCCTTAGTCAACGATTACATCAGAAATATGAGTCGTGACTCAATTAAGTTTAGGTAACAATTCTCCATCTCAATAGTGTTTATTTCTTAATGTTTGACATAGGCGTATATAGCTAATATATCAAAACCGTGAACTTTTCATTCACAAGCCACTAATGTTTGTTAATATCCAGGGATGAAATAAGTGGGGAGGTAGCAAACCAAAATATCACTTTTCCAGTGCTTCTACCCAAAATACCAGGTCGCTTTTACTATCTATTTGGGAAACCCATAAGAACAAAAGGCATGGAGAAGATGCTAAAAGACAGAGAAATTGCAAGCCAACTTTACTTGCAGATTAAGTCAGAAGTTGAACGAAATATAGATTACTTGATCAAGAAGAGGGAGGAGGATCCATACAGGAATTTCATTGATAGGAAAGTGTATCAGACATTTAATCCTCCTGAAACTGATTCAACCCCAGCATTTAAGCCCTGAAAATGCGTTGGTACATAATGTAATCATAATTATTTTTAAGCAGATACATGTAGATTGTCATCATTCTAATAAAAAAAATGGTGCATTTGTTCGTTACATTTGTAACATTATGAGTCTCACATTGAGTACAATAAGAAATTCAATGAATTACTTAATCCATGAAATTCTCTTTCCTAATGAGATAGTCCTTTTAAGTTGTGCCAGTAGTTAAATCATAATTGTTTTCATTGAGAATTGCATTGAATAAAAGAACAAGGAAAACATTAACATTTGATCACGGGACTCCTGCCTAGTGAACCACTAGTTCAGAGCTTAACAAAAACACAAGCTAGGCAAAATGGCTTCCAGAATCAACTTGGAAATATTATTTGGTTACTATTTTTAATGTTCCTTATCATCCAAATTATGGGCTATGAGCCCATTGATTCGGTGCTCTTTACAAAAATGAACCTCAAAGTAGAAAAAGTGGCCTTTATTTCTTGTCCATTGTCCATAACCAAGGTAACACCAGAAGCTTTGTTACCCAGGGCCATAAATGTGATGACTCGCCTCAATATCACAACACCGTACTCACCTTTCTTGTTGCTGGACCCTGGTTTTGATGGTACATGATTACATGGCTCCAGTGGGATGAATGAATGAACTGTTGCCAACTTCTAGTACCATGAGTCCAGAGCTTATATATAGAGCAGCGTCTTGTGATCACACACACTGTGTTTCCAAATCTCAAAACATTGTAAGTGGCTACCTAAAATATGTTCCCCAACAGGAAGTTCCATAAGTAATGTACTAATGCATTTTATTTTTTTTTCATTTATTCCCACACCCATATTTCTAATGCTTGTGGCACGAATTCTGTGGCTTATTATATGTAAGAGCGGTGTCAAAATTTTAATTGGTCTTTATATACTACTATCAAATTAACAGTGTCCTAAAGAAACATGTGGTCTACAAAAAATAAAAAATAAATATGATTTTTGTAATGTATTGATAAATTTTGCTTGTAATGCGTTAAGTTTTATTTAAAATGGACATAGTTAATAAATGTTTGAAGATTATTCATTAAAATAATAATAAATAAATAAATCATCAAAAAATTTCGCCTATGTTGAAAGTTTGGGTAACTAAGCATTATTAATACTTTTAAATATTCTTTATTTTTTAAAACATTTATTAGTATTTGTCATTCAAAATAATGGGTCGTGTAAAAATTGAATGTACCTCTACCTTTTAAGTTCATAAATCACATACCACTTTACATGAGGTTAGGAAAAAAAAACCGTTAATTATGCTTCAATGGCTTCCCACCCTTGCTGTAATTTCACAGAGATTAAAAAAGAAAAATGTTTTAAATTTTACACAATGTCACCAAAAGTTATAAAATATATTTTTTATTTTTAAAAAATGTTATATTAGGAACAAACTTATTTGATATTTTGATCTGCGGAAACGATTTTGAAAAAGAATAAACACGTGTTTGGTTAAGTTTTTTATTTTATTGAAAGAAATTTTAAAAAATTAAAAGAATTATTTATATAAATTTAAGATATAATTCTATATTTGATAGTAAATTTTATTATTTTTAGCCATTAAATAAAAAATGAAAAATATTTTTATATTCTTAAGGTATTATTCAATATTTTTTTTATAAAACATTAAAGCAATAAATTTAAAAAACAAAAATAGTAAATGAGGATATAACATGACATCCATGAAAAAAGAAAGAGTGTTGTTTGAAGTTGCAACAAACGGTGGCGTATAGCATTGATGAGTGTTGATTTTACGGTGGAAGCGCAACACAACACACAATAACACAATTATGGTGGATGAATTGCAATGGCATAACCATAAATAGAGTTTGGTTTTGCTTCCCTAAGCAGAAAAGGGGAATGCACACAACATCGCTGTTCCTCTTTATTAGGTATTTAATCCCACTTTTCATTACCCTCTTTTTCCTTCACTTTCTCGGGAAAATTTTCTCAAATGAATCACTAAACTTCAATTTCACCCCAACTCTGCTCCCCCACACTCAGATCCTTTCCCACTAGTTCCTTCAAAGCTCTGATTTGGTGCTTCCTGCTTTCTTACTTGTCTATCACCATTCTTTTACTTTTATCAGTGCAATTTCTGAACTTTTTTCGTATATATTTGTCATAAATGGGTTTGATCGTTGTAAATATTGGTCCACTGGGTAATTTGGTTGATTCTGAGTGAATACAAGATAAGGCTTTGCTGTTCACTTCTGTTTCATTCTTCAACTGATTTAGTTAATTGTTACTGTCTACTTCCTTTTTGGGGTTTCTAGAGTTTCTTCGCTGGACTGTGATTTTACATTTGGCATTTTTTTGGGAGCATTTTTTCCCCTTTCTTACGAGGTTAAATTAAATTATGATTAATTATTTCAGGAAAAAGAAAAGTTTACTGCAGGGTACGGAAAATTTCTGAAATTTCTTAATTGTCAGTATTGCCAAATTTGTATAGAAATGAATTCAAATTGAGTATGATCAGAGTTTAATTTGTTATTTGGTGAAGTTTATGGTTGCCGTCAGCTTGTCAGTGCAGTTATAATTTATAAACAATGCTCGATTTTGGTAGTTTGTAGAATTATTCTTTAAATTGCCAATCTGTGAGTGCGCTGACTCACACACACAAATCAAGTATTGGGGATGGTGTTATGTGGATGAAGAATATGATTGGTCTTTGGTGTAATGGCAGTGAGTTTCAGAGAATTTGAAATGTTTCAGATGTGATAAATTTCATAATTCTTACCCCATTCTCACACAGTGTAGTTATAATGTTTATTTATTATTACTGCACTGGGATAGAATCTGTGGGGTGTATTATTCATTAACAGAACTGTTTGCTAGAATAACACAAGTTTCTTGCTCCTTCTTCCTGTCCTCTCCCTTACATTATAAAAAATTAAATACCTTTTTACTAATGCCTGTGCAGTGTGCATTCATTTGTTTGCAGACATGTATAAGAACCGGTTGCAAGAATTGGCTCAAAGAAGCTGTTTTAATTTGCCAGCCTATTCATGTATTCGTGAAGGGCCAGATCACGCTCCTCGTTTCAAGGCAACTGTCAATTTTAATGGAGAATCCTTTGAAAGCCCTGCATTCTGCTCTACTCTTAGACAGGCAGAACATGCAGCGGCTGAGGTAGCTCTTAACACACTTGCAAAAAGAGGTCCCTCCAGAGCTTTGGCTGCAAGAGTTCTGGTGAGCAATTGGGAAACTTTTATCCTCCCACCCCCAATTTCCTAGATTTCACTGATGTTTCTTTCTTTCTTCCTTTCTTCAAAATTGTGGTCACTTGGTTGACTTGTCAAGTGCATAATGGCTTATCCATTGTCATTTGATGTTTAATGGTTGTCATTTTGAATACTGGAACAAATGATCATTGGGTCCTACTGTGTATCAAATGATATGAATTATGAAGTCATGGGTTCAGAATTTTGACTTTATATTTCAATTTGAAGGAAATACAGGTTAAAGTGGATGGTTCATGGTAGCTTGTGTGAGCAATTCATCCTACAAAAATATTCAATAATGTAATATTGATTTTTGTTTAAGCAAATTATAGAGGGCACAGGTTAAGAAAACAAAATAAAAAATTTATATTGGGAAAGGAAGCATTCATTTTATTGGATAATGCAATAGTCATTTAACAAATGCTCCTTTAGGTAATTGCAGGCATTTATGTATTTAATGTTTCTTTACCAATGCTCTTAGGGAACTGCTTAGCTGTAGACCCTTTTGTTTATATTGGCATCACTGCATCAGATATGTGGAATTAAAGTTATAAACTTCTTCATGGTTTTATATCTAATGCCTATATGTTTGGTTTTAAGAATCTATAACTGGTCATCATAACCTAACTTGTCTATAGTCTAGATCAGTCATTTATCAGTCATGCATCACTACTGGGAAGCTGGATTTCCATGTTTAGCTTTTTCCATGTAACACTGATCCCGGGTTAATGGTCAACGTTCCTTTCTTGCACCTCTCTTTTTGATGGGGCAAAAATGCTAACCAACCAAAATCAAGGCCAAATATACATTTCCATTTAGGTCTTTGCTGCGTTTCTCTATCCTTTTTGATGAAAAATGCAATACAAATATATTCTAATTATGTTGTTCCCTTTTTTATCGTCTTTTTTAGACTATAAGATTCTACTCTTTCTTCCAAAGGATGTGTAGAGGATGTCTGATTCATTAGATTTTAATTTTTTTTACAACCAAATGGGATAAAATGGATAGAAGAATTTAAGATTTAAGAACTACACCGCATAGGAATCTAAATTAAAAATACTGGAATTTTTGCTCATTGCAGTTAATTCTAGTGCTTTCCGTTTCTTTTCTCTCTTTTCCCCCCCATCTCCTTTTGGTGGGGGAAGAATGTGATGAATTATGTTCATCACTGTTATTAAAATTCTTCTATTACAGTTTTTTTTTTTTTTAATTATTTAAAATAATATTTTTCTTTGAATATGCTTTTTTTTTTTTTTATTTGGATGTTGACAGGATGAAACAGGAGTATACAAGAATTTGCTACAGGAAACTGCTCATAGAGCTGGACTGAATCTTCCTGTTTATACGACCATTCGGTCTGGACCAGGCCATGGTCCTAACTTCTCATGTACCGTTGAGATTGCAGGAATGCATTTTACTGGAGACCCAGCTAGGACCAAGAAACAGGCTCAGAAAAATGCTGCAATGGCTGCTTGGTCTGCATTGAGAAAATGTGAGCACGTTGCTTATGTAATTGTATACTTATATGTACATTTTCTTGGTGTCTCCACAAGAAACATTCTCTGTGAACCCACCTCAAACTGTCTTCTTTATAACTTACCTTTTTATTTTTGACATGCTTCCCCCTTTCCTTCCAGGACTTAACTTTATAATTTATATGTTGTTTGAAATTTCTTTCCAGTGTCAGAGCATCGTTTATCTTCTTCAACTTCATCCTCATTTTCTCCGGAGTCTAAAGGCAATGAAGAACAGGAACAAGTCATCATTGCTCGGGTCCTTGCAAGTTTGCATCCATCTGGGTCAAAGAACTTTTCCAAAAGTGATCATCAACATAGGTGGCAAAAGTCCACTGCAACATCTTTGGTGTCAACCCAACCAACTACAGGCATGTATACTATGCAATGCCAGCATTGTGGAATCTCTAGTTTCTCGCCTGAGGTGGCTCTATATCAAATTTGGCAGCAAGAACAAATTATGCAGCAACAAAATCGTCTATTGGCACTAACCATTCAACCAATTATTCCACCCCCTCCACAGATTTATCCATTAATGCAATCTGTGCTCCAGCCAGACCACTGTCTTTATTTTCCGGCTAGAGAGTTAGCATCCGTTCCTGTAGGACCAAAATTCTCTATTGCTACATCAAGCCCTTCATTTTATTTTTCAAACCAAATTGTTCCCGAGTTAAACAGGGGCAGGTCAACAGTAACCATCAGAGAGCTCCAGGAAGAAAAAGCAGAAGATCCCCCACCCCCAATTTGCAACTATAGCAATGAAGCTAGAGTGCTAACACCAGCTCCAGAAGATGAGAGACAAAAGCGTGGTGGTTCTGGATGCAGAAGTAGAAATGCTGAGTTAGGAGGAGAACAAAGTGAGAAATCTGAATGGGACTCTCATTGGAGCATGGGATCTGTACCCAGACCAGATAATGTTGAGTTGCAAAACCCATCTAGTATTGACTCCTCTGGTCTCAGTGCACATTCACAAGCAAGTTCCAACAGAAGTTTTAGACCACCAGAAACTTCATCTTCCAAGGTGAGAACATTGGGTCCTACTTCATCTGCCGGTTCAAGACTGCGACACCAGGAAGTACCTCTGGCTGTTGCTTCAAGATTGAGAACTGGAGTCCCACGAAGTCCATGCATGCCTACCCCTGAAAGGTATGGCATGATAAGAGCACCTAATCCTCTATATATGGCCCCAGCTGTGCGAATCAGATCAGTAGTTCCAGTGTGCTCAGCTCCTCCAAGGAGATCCATGGCAGAGGCATCCAAAAGCATGGAAACAGAAGATTTAAAACCCCAAGACGAAGACGTGTCAAGAACAAGCTCTGATCTTGGCCATCTTAGAATATAACATACTATATAGATTAAGGAATCTAGTTTTTTCCAAATAATATGGTGCCTTTGGAGGTATTTACTAGAAAGAATCGGTATCTCCTTAATAATTTCATGACAAGCAATAAATTTGAAATGCAGAAAAATATATATATATATATATATATATATATATATATATATATATATATGGCTTCGGAATTTATTGAATGTGTTAAACTATGCCGGAGGTTGATCCAGTCTAGGCTGGGTTAACCCCCGTTCCCAGAATAAGCAAATGAACTTACAAAACATGTATAAAAGAGAACTTTAAAAAAAGAATATTATATAAATAAATATTCGTACAAAAAAAATATTTTGCAGCAAACTGTAATACAAGTTTTTTTTTTTTTTTCTTTTATGATACAGTAGTATTACATGGTATAATCGAGTTCGTAGGGATAATAGTTTAATAACGTGTTTAAAAATCCTATTGTAATTTGGCACAACTCAAGAAGGTTCAAAATACGATCTATGCCCCATTTATGTTTCTGCATTCAGTATTTCATGTATGTTCATTGTAAGATATGACAGTCATGAGTTACGGTTTATGTTGGTATATTATACGGTCTGTTCTGGCTTGTATACTTCGTCTATACAAGTATACTATTTCTTTGTCATCATCAACTTCATGCATACCAATCTTATATGGTAGCTATGTAAGGATCAACTTTTGTCATACTATAAAATCAACTTTTGTCAATGTTCTGATTTGTTGTGCGTAACAACTAAAATGCAATAAATATAGTAAAAAATAATTTAATTTTACAAAAACTAATTATTGATTCAATATAAATAAACACAAGGTTGTTAACATGAGATTCATGCTAAATGTAAGTACACCCACCAACTTATATAACTTTAATTTAATTTTTGTCTCAATTGAAGATCAGTTATTAGTCAGATAAAATTAAGAATTTTATTGAGGAGTTTTCTTAATGTATTGAATAAAGTATGTTTATAATTTTTTATTTTTAATTAGTATCTTAAAAGCATTTATTGATATTTTAAAATTTAATAATTAATTGATGCGAAACTGTGAGGTGGTCTCCCTTTTGTTACCCTATCATCCTCGAAACCATATAAACAATAGTGAGCATCGGGATTCTACACTTAGGTCACTTTAATGCTCTTTATTTGTAACATTATTACATTCCCATTCCAAGAGCAAAAGGTCTACAATTCTAGTTTTCAAGTTCCAACAATGGTTAAACTCAGGGCAGCTTTACTAATGTGGTTATTATTCTTTTAAGTTACGATTCCATTACATTTTAAAATTTGTTAGTAACTTACATTTTAGGTCAAAGTTAAGTATTATGTTTTTTAATATAATTTTTAATGTATTTTAACATAATTTTTAATAAATTATATTTTTTATTTTTGAAATTTTCTAATTAACAAAACTCTAAATTTTATTAATTTTTAGCGTGTTAATAAATTAACTTTTGAATAGAAAAAACACAGAAAACAATGTAACTACTATTTTGAATAGAAAGTTTTCTAATGGATTTTCAAAGTCAAAAAATTTAAATAAGTGTATGAATATATATAGAGAGAGATTTAAAGAAAGAGAAAATATTGTTAAAATAAATAAAAATATGTTTTTTTTTTGTATTTCTGTAAAAATTATGTCAATTCATTTTGTATTTTTCTTTGATGAAATAATAATAAATTTGTTATTTATTACTTTAAAAGTAACGATTAAAGAACAATAAATAAATATTTTTTATTCCAAACAATGACAGATAAAGGTTTAAATAAGTTAGACAAATCATAAACTGTTTAAACTCAATATATTGAATGCTCAATCAAATACATTTATTTTAATAAACAAACAAACCTAAATTTTACTTTAATTTCAATTACATAAATGAATAGAGTTCAAGCTGTCAAGGTTTAACATTTAATGTTTGGATACAAATTAAAATTTTAAATTAAAAATATAAACAATAACTAAATATAGTTTTAATATACTGTGTTTTTATATCACTAATTAATTATAATATACAATAATTATAATTTAAAACAAATATTACAAAAGTCAATAATTCTTATTAATACAATGATTTATAATTAAATAATAATAATAAAATATTTATATTATCAATGTATCTCAATTAATTTTTTAATAAATTATATTTTTATTTTAAAAATTATCTTTATATCTTTACATCTTTATATCTAACTTTTTAATTACTTTAAAGGTAACGATTAAAAAACAACAAATAAATGTTTTTTTCTTTTATTTCAAACAATGACAGATAAAGGTTTAAATAAGTTAGACAAAACATAAACTATTTAAACCCCGTCTATTAAAATACATTTATTTTAATAAACAAACAAACCTAAATTTAACTTTAATTTCAACTACACAGATGAAAATATTACAAAATTAATAAAATTTATTAATATAGCAATTTACAATTAAATAAAATTCTTAAAAAACCAAATCATCACTATATTTCAATTAAATTGTCAATAAATTATAATTTTATATTACAAATTTATATTTTTACTTTTATCTAAATAAATACATTTTATATGTAAAACAATTTTTTCAGTAAAGAAGCAAAATGAACAGTAAAAAAATATAATAAAAGCATTTCAGTAATGAAAATATTTATTATTTTCCATAATCAATAAGAAAACTTTTAAGCGATAATTATTAAACTTGAGGAAGTGTTAATTAAGTTTCAGCTTTAAATATTTGACTCAACTTAATTTACATAAAATTTGACTAATAATAAACGTATATTAATAAAACAAGATATTATTATTTAATAAAAAAAAGAGTTGAAATTTCTTACTCCTTACTTGCAACACAATCGTGAAATAATAATTATGACATGGGTTGGCTTATATGGTAACCCCCGACATAGGCCACATCTCGCTCATTTGGACACACAGTTTTGTTGAACAAGACACCAAAAACCACTGTTCTTCTCCTAACGCAATAAATAAAGTTAGTAAAATTGTATAAATTACGGATTAATTGGCCGTGCCTTTGGAGTTACGAAACCCCCAACCAGTAAATAAACACACGCTCTAATTTATTATTTTATCAATCACTTTATATTTTTTGTTATTTTGAATTTCAATTTCAAAAAATATAATTGCATTAAATATATATTAGTTTTGAATAAATGAATATAAATTAATTTGTGTATATTTTATATTGTAAAGTGTGAAAATTAATTCTCTAATTATAAAATAAACGAGCTTTGATACATGTACTGGTGGTGTGAAATTACTGCAACTACCTCTTCAAAATTAAAAAGGAAAAAAAATGAGTGTGCAAGTGACCTGTGTTGTGTTTGGGATTTGACTTGTGAGAATGAGAATGGGAAGAAGATCTCATCCTTTTCTTCTTGTCTGAGAGCAAAAGTCCAAACAGTGCATACAGCACCAAACAAACACACGCACACCCTCTTCACTATTCAGATTTGAAACAACCAATTTTACTCTTACATTACAGTAACTCTCTAATCTTTTCTTTTTCTTTCTAATTTTTCACAAATCTTTCGTTTTCACTTTTCTTCTGATCAGATCACTCGTACTTAGTGGATGCTGAAAGTTACTCTGTTGGCTGTTGGAAACTCGTAAACCACAGGTTTGCTTTTGATTTCAATTTAAGTTCAATTTCAAAGTCAATTGCGGGGGATAGTAAAGCATAGGCGATTTCATTTCATTGTTATGCTTTTTTATTTGATTGGATTGAATAATGATTGTATGGAAATTAGGAATTGGAAAGCATGTCGAGAGATGGAGCTTAGATTGGAGAAATGGGGTGTGTGATTAGCAGGGAAGTGTCCAAGGGAATAATCTCTGAGGTGAAGGAAGAGAGGAGTTTGAGTGGTGAGTCTAAGAGGGAGGTGTCAGGGAGCAAAAGGGAGGGTGTAGAGGTTCAGAATGGGGGGAACCAGAAGGAGAAGGAGAAGGGTGGTGGTGGGGAAGGGGTGCAGCGGCCTCGGGCCGAAAGAAGGAGATCGAAGGCGAATCCAAGGCTGAGCAATCCGGCAAAGCATTTGCGTGGGGAGCAGGTTGCAGCTGGGTGGCCTCCCTGGCTCACTGCAGTGTGTGGGGAAGCACTCAATGGCTGGATTCCGCGAAAGGCTGACACGTTTGAGAAAATTGATAAGGTGGGTAGGTGGGTTTTTGTTTTCCTCAGAGATCTTTTGTCAATTTTGGGTGTATGCATTGTATTTAATTTATTACCATGGATTTTCCTTACTTGGGCTTCAGGAAACATGTTTAGAAATCAATAATCACTAAGCTTTTGGTGAAAGTTGTAGCATTTAATATTATGAATGTATTGGATCTTGTGTTATTTTGTGATTTTTAATAAAAACTTAATATATATAGGTTCTTGTTGTGCTTTTGGACACACATTAAAGAAACTGTATTACCATAGGTATTGCTATTTTCCAGTGCTAATCCACATTTCATCTTGGCAATTGCTGCCAATTTTCATTATTAAGATGAAATGTTGGTTTTGTTTTGTTGGTAGTATAATTAATGGGAATTGAATTTGTGAATCATTTGAGTCAGATGAACTCGTATAGTGTAGAACCTAATATTTGCTTCTGGCTATGTTTATTCTCTTATCTTAATTTCCTTGTTTTCCTTTCATTTTAGATTGGGCAAGGAACTTATAGTAACGTGTACAAAGCTAAAGACACGTTGACGGGTAAGATTGTTGCACTAAAAAAGGTTCGGTTTGACAATTTGGAACCTGAGAGTGTAAAATTCATGGCAAGAGAGATTCTTATTTTGCGAAGGTTGGATCATCCCAATGTTGTAAAGTTGCAAGGTTTAGTTACATCAAGGATGTCTTGTAGTTTGTATTTGGTGTTCGATTACATGGAGCATGATTTGGCTGGACTTGCTGCAAGCCCGGGAATCAGGTTCACAGAGCCTCAGGTTAGACCAAGTTTGCTTTAAAAATGTAAGAATTACTTATTATTAGAGATAAGATCAATGCACACACGCAGAAGAGAAGGAAAATGGGAGTGAAATCAATAGTTTTATTTTGCACACACACAAAAACACATAAACTGGACACATTTATACACAACAGAAAGTCCCACATTGACACTTCTTACTAGCAACCACAACAAACTGAACTACCGGTCTCAACAGCCAATAACTCACACTTTGAATTACACTACAACATTTATATCATTTGGTAGTTGATATATTTCTTTTCAAGTAATAGGGTTTGATGTCTCCAAATACTGTGCCTTATATTGCAGGTAAAATGTTACATGCATCAGCTGCTATCAGGACTGGAGCACTGTCATAACCGTCACGTACTTCACCGTGATATTAAAGGTTCAAATCTTCTTGTTGACAATGAGGGAATACTTAAGATTGCCGACTTTGGACTGGCATCTATTTTTGATCCAAACCACAGGCATCCCATGACTAGTCGTGTAGTGACCCTTTGGTATCGGCCTCCCGAGTTGCTTCTTGGTGCCACGGATTATAGTGTGGGTGTAGATCTCTGGAGTGCTGGATGTATTTTAGGGGAGTTATTGGCTGGGAAGCCAATTATGCCTGGTCGTACTGAGGTAACAACTCACATATCTCATCTTGTTGGCTTATAGGATTTTTCATTTCCCTGATTTTTTGTGTTGCAAGTATCTAAGGTAATTCTATGAATATCTGTTTTATACTATGCATTTGTGAGGATAGAGAGGTGCTAGTGATTATAAGGATATTATTAGTAATAATTTTGGTTCACTTATCTCAATATGCAATGTGGACAAATAACTACCCAATTACACTGTCTGCAATGTATAAATACTCTGTCTGTATAAAATTGCCTTTTTTAAATGGTACATTAGATCTTCCATTTGGTTCTAATATCTCTTGCATGGTTTGTGGGAATTTCAATTTTGTAAAGCACAGTTTAGTTCTAAGATATATCAATTGCATTTATTTGTTGACTATTTGAAATCGCAATTATATTTTCTCTAACTCTCTACTTACATAGGTGGAGCAACTGCACAAGATATACAAACTATGCGGTTCACCTTCTGATGAGTATTGGAAGAAGTCAAAGTTGCCTAATGCTACCTTGTTTAAACCTCGAGAGCCATACAAGAGACGCATAAGAGAGACATTTAAAGATTTTCCACCTTCTGCTCTACCACTCATTGATACTCTTCTTGCAATTGATCCTGTAGAACGAAAAACTGCCTCAGATGCTTTAAGAAGT
The DNA here is from genome assembly GCF_003935025.1 of Abrus precatorius. Classification (NCBI taxonomy): domain Eukaryota; kingdom Viridiplantae; phylum Streptophyta; class Magnoliopsida; order Fabales; family Fabaceae; genus Abrus; species Abrus precatorius. The sequence continues at coordinate 6,307,910 of NW_020874373.1, read as the reverse complement.
GAGGTGGGCTTTTAAAAATTTCTAACCTTCTTTTCATTAAAATGATGGTGTGGTCCTTTCTGATTTTATACTGCCTTGTCACGGAGATTATCTCACAGTCATACCACTTATACTGATCTTTTATTTGATGCATTGTGCATTTAAATTTACCTAATGTCTAAATCATGCTCTTCATGCTCTGTTTTGTGATGTGTATGAATAAGCTGCATATCGAGCTTGAATGTAATAATCAGCTACGATAAAGGAAAATTTCATAAAATCTTGAATATATTCTTGGAGGTGACGTTCCTCACTTAAGCTGAATTTACCTAAACCATGTGAGGGAGCTTGGAATAGATCCAACAATTTGGTTTGTCATGCTTACTGTGGCATTGAAGTTAAATAAAATTCCTACTTGGAATGGATGCTTTGTTTTATATGGTCATAATAAAGTATGTAGACATTCCAAACTTAATGTAACATAGGTGTATCCATGTAAGATTTCATAAATGAACTATCTTGAATCTGATTTAGGCTTTATTTTATTTTAATTTTGATAATCATTTTTTAGCAAAATCCATATACATTTACCTTGCTTGTCTGCTCCTACATTTTGCAGTTTTTTACCACTGAGCCTTATGCATGTGATCCTTCTAGTCTTCCAAAATATCCCCCAAGCAAGGAAATGGATGCTAAACGACGAGATGATGAAATGAGGAGGTATCTCTACTCTTGACTTTCCTTTCTCAATACCGCAAGCATTAGCGTGCATGTGTGTGTGTATAATTGAGAGAGGGAATGTGGAAGGAAGATAAGAGCTGCGAAGACTAAATGTAGGGTGTTGACCCTGATATTACCTAAACAATTCTAGCTTTTATTTTTTAGATTATTCGATGGAATTTATGACCTTATATTATTTAATAAGTTTACTTTTCCAACAAACACATTCACATGCGCAAAGTCCCATGCAAAAACTCTACAATTTATACACACTGATATTTATAAACATTATCAGAGTAAACGATTCTCTTTTGTCGTTGTGGTTAATGTCTGCTAGTTGTAATTTAGCCATCCTGTTATATTTGACTTTCTCTAAGATACTCTGTCTATGTGAATGTCCAGACTAAGAGCTGCAGGCAAAGCTCAGGCTGATGGTCCAAAGAAGCACCGCACGCGTGATCGGGCAGTAAAAGCTTTTCCTGCTCCTGAAGCCAACGCTGAGCTTCAATCAAATATTGATGTATGTCCAAATTACTTATATCAATAATCACAAGTATTCAAGTGATGCTTTGGTTTATAAAAAATAGACTTGCTTTAATATTATTGTATCTTTCAAGAATTCTTAATAAAATGAAATGATTGAGAGTAAGTAGAAAGGACAGTTAAGAATTGGCAACAGAACTTTTCTTTTTTTGTGTCTCTAGCTGACACAGGTATCTGCAAGTAATACCATTTTCAACTAGTTGATTATTAAGATTTAGTGCTAAATTTTATTAAGAAGTTACAGTACACTCTACCTTTCCGTTGCTTGAGGCATTTGAATTTGTCTATAGAAATTTGAAGTATGGTTAAGCTTTTAGTTATACTTCTTAATAAACTAAAATGTTTTCCTTCAGCATAATTTTTGAAGTAGTTTGACTTTATCCTTTTTCTGTCCAGGAGTGCTTACTGCTTAAATATCTGCTTGTTTAGGGGCAAAATTTTTTGATTAGGTTCATTGTTATTAATAGTGGCTTCAGCTTGGTGACAAATGGGTTGATTTAGGTTATACATATTATTATACCTTCTAATTAATATTAATCTTTATGTTTTTCTGCTTCTTTTGTTTTTTGTGCTCTGTTTAATGATTTTCTTGTACCCTCCTTTCCTTGCATTGTTGCTCTCGTTCTAATTAACCGACTTATTTTATAACAGAAAATCTGCATGATTATGCATCCTGACTTAAATGTAAAGTTGATTAAATTTGCTGCTATGATTTATTGTGAAACAACAGAGAAGACGTCTAATCACTCATGCAAATGCTAAGAGCAAGAGTGAAAAGTTCCCTCCACCGCATCAAGATGGACAACTTGGTTTTCCTTTGGGATCTTCACATCATATTGATCCTGATACTGTTCCTACAGATGTCTCTTTCACGTCAACCTCGTATACCTATTCAAAGGAACCATTCCAAGCTTGGTCTGGTCCCATTGGTAACACTGCTGACATTGGAGTGTCAAAGCGGAAGAAACACACTACAGGCGATGCATTGGATTTATCAAGACCACTAAAAGGTGGCCTCAAGGAGAAGGCTAAAGGAAAGAAAATCATAGCTTAGATATTTAGTACATTCTTATAGAGTCAATTAAGCATCTTCCCTCTACTACCTCACTTTTGAATGCAGACCAATGCTGCGCAATGCGCTTTTAAACGTGTCCTGCTGCTTGCTAGCTTCCTGAGTTAAGTATAATAACTTCTGGGTTCTCAGCAAGGCATAAAAATCATTTTTCCCCCTCTTTACACCTTCAATTTCTTTCTCATAATTTCTTATTTCTTGGTTTTTATTAAAATGAAGAGTTCTTTTCTGTTCGATCTGTTGGTATGATGAGATAATTACTATAATGTACATCGTGATTTTTTTAAAGAAGTCCCGTGTTAATATCTGAGTTCTGTTTAACTTGTTGAGAATAGTATAAATTCTTGAGCTATTTTCGTGTTCTCATCTCTATTGGGGATGAAATCACTTGCGTATCTTGTAATCCTTTTAGAAAAAACAGCTCGTCAAATTTAAATACATCCTGTAACTGTGAATCCAAATAATAATGTACTATGACTGACACCAGTGTACTGATTGTGTGTCGTATTATTTACTGTGTAAGTAACATCACGTCATTCTTCCGTCCCTTTAGAATCCGAGCATTTAAAACAATTATATATATTTTGAGACTTAAACTAAATATTAGTTTAAAAATAAACGAATAATCTTTTAAAAATATTGAAACTAATTTATATTTTCTTTGTAATATGAGTTGTAATGAATTCTTAATATTTTTATGGGAAAGATATTGTTGGTTGATTATAAAGCAAGGGAGAAGATAAGTCTTTTGAGGTGAGGTTCATAAAAACAAATTCCCTCCTAGTGAAGAAAATGTTTAGGTGAGGTGAGGTCTATACAAATGTTTGTCCTCAACTCTTTTTTCCCAGTGATCACGCTAAAAACCTAAAAAAACAAAACTAACCAACTATTTTGGGGAAGACAATCTCATAAACAACCTCACAAAGAAAAGATAAGATAAAAGCTTAGGAGGAAGGAACAAAAAGTTTCACATTCATCATTTTCAAGATATGTTATATTTGCAAGAAAATCTACATATTTATTTGCTTCTCTAAATACAGAATAAACAAATATAACCCTACGAAAATGTATAAATTCTCTCATTTTCCTAAATACATGTTTAGTCTCAGCTCTTTTCATTCCTTTTCTTTTTCTTGTATTTTATTTCGCTTACTTCATTACATTTTATTATCCAGGCTTTAGTTTTGAAACGTCTTAATCAAAACAAGATTATAAAAAAATATGGGCTTTTAAAAAATTTATAAAATATATTTAATTATTATTTAATTTTCTTAACAAATATTTTTACTATCAATATCACAAGAAAATTTAGTGAGTTTATATTCAGTAATCATTTATTAATTTTCTTCAAGATAAAAAAAGATTCATTTTTATTATTTCATAAAATAACATTTATAGAAATCATTTTAAAAATAAGGCTAATATTAATTCTTGAAGTGACAATAAGAGTAAAAAAAAAACTCTTTGATTCTAATTATTCTATAAACAAAAAATACTTACTTTTTAATCAAACTAATTGTTCTATGTTATGCTTGGGAGAATGATTTTAGAAGGAAAAAAAAGAAAGAAATATATATTTTTTATTTTAAATTAAAATAATTATATATTATTTACAATAACAAATATATGATTAATATATTAAATTTATGTTAATTTATATATTTTATTTTAAATATAAAATTTATTTTCTCCTCTCATATCCTCGTAAACTCTTTCTAAACAATTTCTATAATAATTTTCATACTTGGTACTAAATTGTAGCAATGCTTACTAATTTAAAAACATTAAATGCATTTATTACATACCTTTAAATTATTATTTAAAAACATGCATGAGTGTTTTCGTTTCCTTCTCGTGCCTTGTCTAGTAGAAACATATTTACTTACGTTTTCTTACGCAACACTCCACAGGACCCTAGTATTTGGCAAAAGAATTCCTCTAAAAATAAAAAAATTAGGAAAAAGAACATCAACGCCAACTCAAGAAGGGTCACGCACAACGAGGCACTACACATAAAATCCGAGGAGTGAGCCCAATTACATAACCGAGACTTGGTGTTGACAGAAAAGCGAACCTCTCTCTCTCTCTCGTCTGAGCATCAACGATAGAACAGAAGAAGTAAAGCGAAGAAAAAAAGCTTAGAAGCAGCAGTAACAGTTAAAGATGGAAGACGGTGTTAGTAACAACAGCGTGAGTGCCAACAATGTGGCCCAAGCTATTGCCACCGCCCTTGATTGGGCCTCCACGCCCGATTCTCGACAAGCTGCTGTCACCTTTCTCCAATCCGTAATCGCTTCTCTTTGTTTTCTTCATATTTCATCAATCACCTCATCGCAACCTCTTTTTTCTTTTTCTCTCAATTTTCATTTTCTCTGCTCGCATTATTCCTTCCTTTCAGCAATAACTCAAATCTTTCTGCACAAGGAACCCTAGCCACCAGTCATCGCTGCTTCATTTGTAGCTTTCTTCAATTTAGATATAATTTTCGCATTTTAAAATATCGTTTGTTTCTGGAAGCATCTTGTGTAGTTGCTGCTACATCATTTTAACTGCTATTAGTGTTGCTACTTTGTGGTGATTACTCGTCATGCTTTGTTAGTAATTAATTAATTTGTTTTTAATTCCTTCAGATCAAGACAGGTGATGTACGGGTATTAGCAAACACTTCGTTCCTTCTGGTGAAAAAGAACTGGTCCTCTGAAATTCGGTTGCATGCCTTTAAAATGCTGCAGGTTTGTTCAAGTTCACATGCGGGAGGATTTAGCTTGCTTTTCAGTGATAACTCTGTTTAGTTGTTTATACTTGTGGCTTATGTAAAATCGTATCTTTATACAGCATTTGGTGCGTTTAAGGTGGGAGGAATTAAGCCCCGAGGAACGCAAGGATTTTGCGAATCTTTCCGTTAATTTGATGTCTGAGATTGCAGATCCTTGTGAAAATTGGGCTCTCAAAAGCCAGACGGCTGCCCTTGTTGCCGAGGTTTTCATCTTCGTTTTCATTTACATTTTTCCTCTTACTCTGTCACAGCATAATTGCGGTTTTGTTTTGCGTAATCTATATTTGGTTTGCCGGTTCTTTCGCAGATGGTTAGAAGAGAGGGTCTTAATTTATGGCAAGAAATGCTCCCATCTTTGATTTCTCTATCCAACAAGGGTCCAATAGAGGTAAATTTCATGTTTCCCTACGTATCATATTTGGCTCTTTAGAGTTTTTCTATTTCAATATTCTTGTTGTTTATATTTTTTTTTCAATGATTCACGATTATGTATCAGGCTGAGTTGGTGGCAATGATGCTGCGGTGGCTTCCTGAAGACATCACAGTTCACAATGAAGACTTAGAAGGTTTACAATGTCACTGAGTTTTCTTAAGTAGACGTGTGTCAGTGTGCTTGTGTACACGAATCAAGTAAAAGAATTGAACTTTCTCCAACTTTGTTAATTATTTGACTTAAACACAGCAATATAAGTTATCCTTTCTCCATCAATAAGCAAATCATAGGGACATGCTAGGATGACTTATTTATTACATGTCTCTTGGAAATGGTTTTCATCTCTGTCAATATTACGTCACCATCTTCTGTCTGATATCATGAAGGAAAGGGAACAAAATGTGTCAGTGTGAGTTGGGAGAGGGGGTTGGGGGTTGGGGGGGAATATGTACATAAAGGAAATGGATTGCTGAATGTAATGTGTTGCACTGTGTGATTGTTAGGATCCTTGTGTGCATATTTATACTAATAAACTAAGTGACAAACAAATGAAATATGAAACATAAAAACCCAACACTCTTAACATGCACCAACAGAATGTGGCCCTTTTAACAGTTGTAAATTGTAATGATGTATGAGTATTTTGTCTTGTGCGAGTTATCTATGTATGATATGTTATCTGTCATTTTTACTTCCAATTTTGATGTATTCAGGTGACCGACGAAGGCTACTTTTGCGTGGGCTAACTCAATCATTGCCTGAAATTTTGCCATTATTATACACTGTACGTCTCATCCCTAAACCTTATTACATGTTTGTTGTTAAGCATTATTCTTAATGTTGTGATGCTTGATGCAGTTACTAGAAAGGCACTTTACAGCCGCTTTAAATGAAGCTGGTAGAAAACAAATGGACTTTGCCAAACTACACGCCGTTACTGTAACAGCAACTCTGAATGCAGTAAATGCATATGCTGAGTGGGCTCCATTGTCAGATCTTGCTAAGTCTGGCATCATTCATGGGTATGCATCTTTTGTTCGTTATTATCTTGCACCAATATTTTCTTGATATGCGACCATGCTCTGTTTTTCTCCTTCTACCCGCCTTATTTTTCTATGAACTCCCAACAGTTGTGGTATCCTACTATCCGCTCCAGATTTTCGACTTCATGCTTCTGAGTTTTTCAAACTTGTCTCTCCAAGGTATGAATTATAGTTCTCTAATGGTTTACATATATATCTTGTATCAACAATACCTTGAGTTACTCTGATTTGTGGTTGTAGGAAGAGGCCCGTAGATGCATCTGCTTCTGAATTTGACCAAGCTATGAGCAGCATCTTTCAAACATTGATGAACATATCTAGAGAATTTTTGTACAGATCTGGTTCAGGTTCTGGGTCCATAGATGAGGGTGAATATGAATTTGCTGAATATATATGTGAAAGTATGGTGTCACTGGGTTCTTATAACTTGCAAAGTATTGTTGGCGATAGCACCATACTTCCACTTTACCTAGAACAGGTAATTAGTAATACAGTAACTCTGTAACATAAGCAACTTTGAGATGGCAGCAAGACTTTGTTTAGTATGACATTTATTAATTGTGGTTTTGGTTTCTCTTCGGAAATTTTGTCATAGATAATAGATTATTGTTTGGAATCTCTTCTGACTTTAGTTCTTTTTAAAGTCCATGGAAAGATAATTACAGAAAACATAATATCTTTGTATTTTAATACATCTTGCTAAATTTTTCCCATAACTTGTTTTCTGAATACTGAGTTATTGTTATTATTGTTTTTATTATTATTATGCTCACACTCATGTTGGTATTACATATGTATGAGTGAAAAATTTTGCACATCCATTTTACATGAACACATGTATATCTTTAGTATTTTATTTCCTTTCATTTTAATTTTTCTCTTGTTTCTATCCAGATGCTGGGACTTTTCCAACATTTCAAGTTTGGAATTCATTTTCAATCCCTGCAATTCTGGCTGGTATGTTGGAATATTGTACAAAATTACTCTCTGGTGGTTTTCCATGTTTCTTAGTCAATAGTCAATACTGTGTATCAAATGGTCATATCTCTCATTTCTTTCTTCAAATGTTTACTTTCAGGTGCTAATGAGGGATTTAATGTCAAAACCAAAAATATCCACACAGTCAGCTGCTGATGGTGCAGCTGTTAGCAGCACAGGTTCTGGAGAGGTTGAAAATGCAAAGAAAAAGGCTCTAAGCTTTGTGAAAGATGATTTTTATGGTGCAATTTTGGATACTTCTTTTCCTCGCATGCTCAAGAGAGAAAAAATTCTGCATGAAACTGCTGTTTCTTTAGGGGTATTGGAGTTGTGGAGTGACAATTTTGAGGGCAAGGGCACATTCAGCCAGTACCGTTCTAGGCTGGTATGCTCACATGCAAAATGAATTGGTTAATATTGTTCACCATATAAATATTGTTTCCCTTTGTTTATTTATGGGAAAAATTCTTCTATGGAATGTATTGTAAAGAAGTTTATATGTCACAGAATTTGTTCATATTGAAGTTCTAAGATAGTACTTGGAAGTAGTGATTATTGTTTGCAATGTTCCATTGACTTTATGTGAATATTAAGGAAACTTTTTTTCAGCATAGGTTTGAGGGTCTCCTGCATGAGTTATATTCCTTTGAATTCAAGCATTAGACATTTAAATATTAAAAGATGCAGAGAAAGAAAAAAATCTGAAATTTTGACCTTTTAATCCCAGACCAATCTTGCACAATTGAGAATATGGTGAGAAATACAGAAAGAGGGAGCGTATATGGTTTAAGTTTTGCTTTCCTGTAAGACACTTGTAGGTCTAGTATCAGAACACTAAAATATTCTGCATTGGTATTTTCATCACATCCTTCTATCATTCCCAATCTACTTCTATACCCTTTTAAGTTCTAATTCAAATTAACCTTTGCAAAATACTTTTGACTGATGATCAGTTTCCTAAAACAGTTGGAGCTGATTAGGTTTGTTTCTTCTTACAAACCCCTGATAGCTGCTACTAAAGTTTCAGAAAAAATTGATACAATCATTAAGAGTGTCTCGCTTTCACCGGCCCCAACTCAGGTTTAAATATCTTCTATTCAAATTTTCAACATGCTGCTATCTTGTTGATATTTTAATCTCCGAAATTGTCAGCTCCTCACTATCATTTCATGCTTATGTGTAATTATCCATTATGGGTTCATCTTTTCTCACTGTAGGACTTAGCTGTGATGGAAAGCATGCAGTTGGCTTTAGAGAATGTAGTGAATGCAGTTTTTGATGGATCCAATGATCTAACCAAGGCAAATGCCGAAGTTCAGTTTGCATTATGCAGAACATTTGAAGGTTATTTTAGTGAATTTTCCATACTCTGCTGTTTTTAGGTTTGTTTAGTTGGACATCTGTAATAATTCTGGTCTGTCTTATAGGTTTACTCCAACAATTTATTTTCTTAAAATGGACGGAGCCTGCACTTGTGGAAGTACTTGTTCACTATTTGGATGCAATGGGCCCCTTTTTGAAATATTTCCCTGATGCAGTTGGCAGTGTTATTAATAAACTATTTGAACTTCTAACATCTCTTCCTCTTGTAATCAAGGTTCTCACAACAACCCTATTTTATTGTTTCTTTCAACAATTGAGAAATTATGCTACAAGTTAAAAACTTTATGCTCTCTTTGTAGGACACATCAACATTTAGTGCTAGACATGCAAGGTTGCAGACCTGTACATCATTTATTCGGATAGCAAAAGCCGCAGACAAAAGCATCTTGCCCCATATGAAGGTGCATTCATTAAAACACCAATTGTTGGAAAATTGTAATTATCTGGTAATGCCAAATAAATGGTGACTGGCTCTTATCAGCCTGAATGAGACAATAATATATAGAGGAATGAACTTGTATATAAAATTTATAGAGGACTGGACGAGAAAGTTTGTTATGTAATTCTAGCAACCTGGATCTATTTATGAAATGTTTGAAACTATAGGGACCCAAATGTTTGTACTTTGTAATGGATCTTTGTAGTTTCACAAACAAATCCAGGCTTTGATGATTACTCATTACTTATTAGAGCACCATTATGAATTTCTGATGTTAGCAACCTAATTATAATTTTAAATTTTTTAATTTAAGGGGACCTAGTTACACATTTTTTAAAATAAAGACCTAATTGAAAATTCTTAAATAATATAGGGACATATATATTAACTTGACTTAATTTTAAAAATTTAGATTTTTTGTGGCCATGAGTTGACTTTTAGTTGGACAAGAAAGTCAAGATTTCATTGATAGTAATATATTTTGTATATTGACATTGCATAATTTTGGTTATTTGAAATAATTTGTTCAAAAGTTTGGGACTTTGGACCTTAAAATGTCCTTATTACACATGCAGAGTGGATTAGAGAAGTTAAGGTTTTATCTGACAAAAGGTTCTCCTGTCCATTATTTATGTACAACACTACGAATTGCTCAAAATGCTTAGCAAACGAATCTCAAAGTCATTATCTACTAAGTGTGGTATGCTGCTACTGATATTTAGATGATATCAACCCAATGTCACAATGTCTGTCACGAGACATCAATAGTGCATTTTTTCATCTGCACAATAATAGTGCATTAATTTTGACTGTCTGTGGAGGAACTATTGTGTCAATAAATATTCATTTCTGATTCCTTTAGTCATTATACTTTTAGAATTGGTGTAGATCTCGAATCCAGATTGACACTTCATCTATACTCTAGTAAAAAGTTTGCCCCGCTGCCTACAGTCTGGTTTGAGAGGAGATAGTGTTTATTTAATTTTTCAATTGTATATGTAGGGCATTGCTGATACGATGGCATGCTTGCAAAGGGAGGGTCGTTTACTTCAGGGAGAGCATAATCTTCTGGGCGAAGCTTTTCTTGTTATGGCTTCATCTGCTGGGTAATGATCCAACAGAAGGGACAATTCTGTTAATTTTTGTTTGATACTCTATTGATATTTCTAATCAATGTTATCTTGTTATTGCTATAAATATGCACAGGTTTCAACAACAGCAAGAAGTCTTAACATGGTTACTAAAACCTTTGAGCCTACAGTGGACACAATCGGAGTGGCAGGATAAATATTTGTCTGATCCGCACAGTTTGGTTCAGTTGTGCTCTGACACATCATTTATGTGGTCAATTTTTCATACAGTGACATTCTTTGAGAGGGCACTGAAGAGAAGTGGAGTCAAGAAAGCTAATTGGAATTCAGAAAACAGCTCAATTGCAAATTCAACTTCTTTAAATCCAATGGCCTCTCATATATCATGGATGTTGACTCCTCTCTTGAAAGTATGTATCCTTAAGAAGCTGTCCTTGTTATGTTTCCTGTAGTGTTTGCAACAAAATTGTTGCTATGCTTTCAAACTTGTTGTCAAAGGACGTTGTCTTACTAAGTGTTTTTCAGCTACTGCGTAGCATACATTCCCTTTGGTCTCCATCTGTAAGTCAAGCTTTACCTGGAGAGGTCAGAGCTGCAATGATCATGAGTGATGTTGAGAGGTTCAGTCTTCTTGGAGAAGGGAACTCTAAATTGCCAAAGGGTTCATCGTCAATTACAGATGGATCTAAGGTGGACATGAACAAAGAAGGATATGCTGAACCAAATGAATCTGGTATACGAAATTGGTTTAAAGGCATCAGAGACAGTGGGTGAGTGTGCTTTTCTTCTTCTTTTTTTCATTTATAATTTATACCCTGGTGTATGTTTTCCCAAATATGATTGGTCTTCCCCTCTAAAATTATTTTTGCACCAAATCTCCAAAAAACAATAAAGTTCCTGGTAAAAAGGATAAAATTCCATATCTGTGACATCTTTATTGTCATTTATGTACATTTCCTTCTCATCACTAAATCCTTGGTTTATATGAATAGGTATAATGTATTGGGCTTGTCAACGACAATTGGGGATTCGTTTTTCAAACATTTGGATGTGCACTCTGTTGCTGTTGCTTTAATGGAGAATATACAGTCAATGGAGTTCAGGCATATAAGGCAGCTTGTTCATTCCACTTTGATTCCCTTGGTTAAAAATTGTCCTTTGGATATGTGGGAGATTTGGCTGGAAAAGCTTCTACACCCATTATTCGTCCATGCTCATCAAGCTCTTAGCTGTTCATGGTCTAGTCTTCTACAAGATGGAAGAGCAAAGGTTCCAGATGTTCATGGCATTCTTAGTGGATCAGACTTGAAGGTGGAAGTGATGGAGGAAACACTTTTGAGGGATCTCACGCGTGAGATGTGTGCACTCCTCTCTGTCATTGCTTCTCCTCCTCTTAATACTGGAATCCCTTCTTTGGAACAGTCCGGGCATGTTAATCGATTAGACACGTCTTCTCTAAAAAGCTTGGATACAGTTGCATCATCCTCTATGGTTGGGTATGCTTTCTGCTTGTTATGAACATGTTTCATCTATGATAGTTTCTTCATACTTCGTAACTTTTATTCGTGAGTTTTATTTCTCACAAGTTTTGTATGTGACAGTTTCCTTCTAAAGCATGAAGGTGTGGCCCTCCCAACACTTCGAATGTGTTTAGAAGCTTTTACATGGACGGATGGTGAAGCTGTGTCTAAAATTTCTTCTTATTGTTCCACGTTGGTAGTTCTTGCAATAGTAACAAATCATACAGAACTCATTGAATATGTTTCTAGAGATCTTTTTACATCCATTATTCAAGGATTATCCCTTGAATCAAATGCAATAATCAGTGCTGATCTAGTTGGCATTTGTCGTGAAATTTTTGTATATCTTTGTGACAGACACCCAGCTCCCAGGCAGGTTAGTAGTTTTCTTTTGTTTTTTCCCCTATGACTGGGCTACTTTTTTTCTCTTTACTGTAGAACTTCCCCAATCAAGTAATGTATTTTGTTTACTGTTTTTAGGTTTTGATGTCTCTCCCCTGTATTACCCCGCAAGATTTACTTGCCTTTGAGGAATCTTTAACAAAAACATCCAGTCCAAAGGAACAAAAGCAGCACATGAAAAGCTTGCTTCAATTAGCAACCGGTAACAAATTAAAAGCACTTGCAGCACAGAAAAGTGTAAACATCATTACGAATGTTTCAAGTAAGCAATGACTTTCACTGCTTTTCTGTATTTTACATCTCCAGCTTCTTGAAAGATAGTTGGGCACGTGAACATCTAGTTAATGAACCGATATAATGCTATAGACAGTAAGAGCTTCTCAATATTTCGGAGTAATTGTGATAACACACGACTTGAGCATGTTCGTTTTTCCTACACTGCTACGCTTCTCAACTATGTTATTCGGAAATATCCATGTTCCTGGTAATATTTTAAAGTTTTTAACTTCTTCTCATTCTGCTGTTCAGTGAGACCACGCACCGCAGCCAATGCTCCCGAGTCCAAAGTTGATGATGGCGATCCTGTGGGGTTGGCAGCCATCATCTGATATGAATTCTGAGCTCATGGAAGGTTTTGTGTACAGTAGTGAGCTCATATTGAGAAGATTTTGGGTTTTTATTATTTACTAACACGGGGTGCGAAAACATTTCTTCCCCGTCAACATTAACAAGGAGAAATCGAGTGGGGGTACAAAGATTTTATGTCCTTCCTCTGTTTGCGCATAGCAACATGAGAATCAGGTTTGATGTATGCATGCGTTCCATCATTTGGAATGCATAGCCATGTACAACATAACACAACCATAATTGGCAGCTATTCAGACTTTTTGTATTTTAAATCTCTGTAGTAGTAATTTTTCCCATAATTCAAAGTTCGGTTGTGATTATAACTATTTTATTTTTTTCCCCTTTAGATGCATAATAAAATGAGAAGTTCTAGTAACACACTTACGTCTCATGGAGAGCCCTGACTAGGGAGTAAACCCCACTAAATGGAGGATGGGATCCACTTTCATTTTATGGGGTCTAAATGCAGCATTTCAACTAGCGACCTTGGTGGAAGCTTTTCAGCAGTTTGATGCTAAAAGGAAAGGAACTGTTAGTGCTTACCGTCATTTCCACTACAAGGCTTCAGAGTTGTTGAACGATTGATTTGTTAACATACAGTAAAATTATTAAGGGGGGGTGTATTTCTATTCTGAAATGTCTGGTATATCATACCTGGTTAGTTGCATAAATAATAATAATATTTAAGTAATAAAATCTTAAACAAGGAATAGTAATAGATGTTTTTAAATTATTGTATTGTTTAATACTTTTTATGAGTTAATTATTTTGAAAATTTTATATTGATATAAAATTATTTAATATTCTGTTAATATGTCAAGATAAACTTATGTTTTAAAATATATGAAAATATGATTAATTTAATTATATTTTAATTTTAAATTGTATTATAATGTTAAACAAGATTATTATAATACATTTTGTCAACTTTAATGTTTAAAGATTAGATAAAACATCTAAAAAGAGTAATTTTTATTTAAAAGAAAAATATTTATTGCATTAAAGTTATTATAGTATAATATATATTTTTAATAAAATGTAAATATAAACCTTACTTAAGGTCTGGTTTGCCTTTTCAAAATCTTGACTTTGTTAAGGTTTATTTAAAAAACTATTTAATAACAAATCTTTTTATATAAGTCTGCAAGTCTAATTTTAAATAGGCTAATAATTTAAGTAAGCATGTTTAAACCTTTTATAAACTAATAATTTTAGTGTTAAAATAGTATTATAAAAACTAATATATTACTGTTGTTTAAATAAATTAGTTATTTAAAGTAAAAAGACTTATCAAAATGACATGAGATGATTTTGTTAATTAAATAATTAAAAAATATTTTATGAAAGTTTTTATTTTAAATAAGATTGAATTAACGGATTATAATTTATTATTTCATTGAATGTTAAATATAAGTTAAATAAAAAATTTAAATTAAAGGTAAAAAATTTTAGATTTATATTAGTGTAAGAAAATCATTCTTTTATATATATATATATATATATAATTTTTGGTAAGCCTTTTTAATTTTTATTTATAAAATTAAATATTAAAAGATATATAATTAAAATCAATGATAATTAATGAATATTTATCAAATTTAAATGAAGTGTTTATTCAAAAAATAATAATAATTGAATTTTTTTTTAAATGTCTATTTAAGTGATGTAAGATAAATTTCTTTAATAAAAAATGTATTAAATACATGTCCAGGAAGTGACACATTTTAAATATAAGCTATTTAGAAGGGGTTCTTGAACTTAAAATTAATTTTCTGCAAAAACTACTAATAATTAGTAAAAATACTCTATATTGGAGGGATAGTATTTAGTCAAGAATAAAAAAGAATCACACTATTTTTAAAAAAATAATTTTTTAAAATATTCTTTTTTAACTGATAATACAATAATTTTAATGCGACGTGAAAAAATAATTTAAGATTTCAAACTTTAGTTCTATTGAATTATTGGCTTACCAGCGCCCAAGAATTAAATATGAGTTTATAGCTTTTTAAATATCTTGATTGGCTGTCCAACCACCGCAGCTTGTCTCTACTCTACTCTAGAGATTCCCTAAAACTATGTAGCGTTCAAAGCAAACAAAAACACGCAATCACATATAAAAATATAAAAATCAGGACAGTATTTTATTTACTTTTATATATATAATAATTATTACGGTTAATTTTATATTAAATATATAGTAATTTATTTTAAAAATATAAATAATTTTTAATTAAAGAGAGTATAACGTTCTTTTAAGTTTATCAATCCGTATTAAGTACTTAGATGATTGATGTTAGTTTTAAAATACGTTAAAATTTTATAAATATAAAATTAAAATATAAATTATATTTATCAATATTAAAATAAATATAAATGTACATATTTAAATGCAAAGTCAAACATATTTTTACTGTATGCATGCTAGCTGTCGACAAGTGACCTAATTTATATATTGCCAAAGATATTTTGAGGATTTATTTTTCATAATTTATTTCTAAATTTGAACTAAAATATTTAAAAGCTTAACTCCCTTTAATTAACGTTGTATATGCCATTTTTTTCATTTTAGAAAAAGGAAAATTCACATTTAAATACGAATGTTGAAAAAGGAAAACAATGCCATTGCTTTGGGCATAATTAAAATTATGGAAGCCTGGAAATGTACGTAAATTTAGTGGGTCGATGAAGTATCTTCGTTAGTGTAATATATTAATTACTCATACAATTAATTATTTAATAATATTTTCATCATTTAGTCTAAATTATCCTCCAAAATTAAAGATTTTTTTATGAGACTTTTGGCTAAGTCTATCACGGCTTAAGAAATTAAGAATAAATATTGATTCAATATTACTATCTATTAATTTTTATATAATAAGTTAGAGACTTAATTCTTAAAATGAAAATAACAATCGGTTTTTACTATAATTATTTTTATTACTTCAGTCTTCTTCTTTTTTTTATTTATCAATACCACCATAAAATTTGTTTATTTTTTAAATTATCTGTTGAATCATGTGTTGTTTAACTTACTTAATCATTTCCTACAGTTTTTTTATTTATCTATTTCTCGTTTATTTACTTGTTTATCATCAACTTTTTAATAAAAGGAATGTAATTGTATTAATATTGAAAAAATAAACGAAACAATATAATAATGTAATATATCAAATCATATTTTAAGGATCTCGGACTAAGTTTTGTTTTTGTTTTTGTAGCTCTCTGTATATATAAAAATCTATTTAAAAATCTTAAGAAAGACTTTTATATAATTAAAGATAAAAATTAATCAAGTGGAGCTAAGTTTTATAATTATAAAATTTGATTTTGATCTAACTCTTAAAATTAATATCTAAATTTAACTTATTATAGGGTATGAGTTATTTTTAAGATTTTAATTTTTAAAAGTCTAGTATAACTTTCAAACTTATTTTAAACCATATTTTATAATAATTTTTAAAAATAAATTTAAAATACTTTAAATAAGAGAATAGATTTAAACTTTTATGAAAATCAACAAACTTTAAGCATTTGAATAGATTAAACATATAATCTCAATATATTATTATTGTTATTATTATTTAAATAAACTAATTGATTAAACTTAAAAGATCTTTTTAAAATATTTTAAAATTCAAAATTTTTAATTAAATTTACTTTTTAAAATTCTTAAAGTGACTTAAATCTCATAAGCCTCAACAAATAATTAAACATATATTATACATGTTTAAAATGGATGCAACGACTATGAGTCAAGGTTAAGATGAAATAATCTCTACTAATTATCAACGTACTCAATTATACCTGTATTTATAATATATTTATTTAACTCAAATTTTTTTATATATTTAAGTAATTTGAATAAATAAGATACTAGTATGACATCTAAATATCAATAATCTTAACTGAAAAAATGTCAAAATCATATGATTTATAATTGCATCGTTGAAAGGGTTTGTTTCAATTATTAATATAAGATACATGACCTATTTGGATAATTTTTTATAAGTTTTTAAAGAAAAAAATTAATATAAAAACAATTTTTTTCATAAATTAAAAATAACTTATACTTTTATATTTTTTTAAAAATACTAAAAAAATCTTTCTTTTAATTTATCTAAAATTTTAAAAAAAGTAATTTTAACTTATAAAAAAATCATTTTTTATACTAATTTTTTTATTTTATAAAATCTCCTTTACAAATATACTCAAACATAACTATAATCATAAATAATACTCACTACTTTGTTAAAGTTGACTCTCCTAATCTCAAGTCACTCTTTTAAGTTATCTTTTCATGAAACTGTACTATATAAACTAAATTAATATCTAATCCTTTTAAGACGAAAGAAATATCTTAAGAGAAACAATTTTTTTTTTGTTTTGTTTTTTAAGAGATACACTTTTAATAATTGAATTTATCATTTATTATATATCATTTTGGATAATTATAAAAATTTATAAATTTTTCATATAAAAAGATAGTATTTAATTTTATTAACATATTAATAAAAAAAATTATTTATTTTTCACCACATATATATACCAACGTAAATTTTAGTAGTAGTCTTATAAGTAGACAATGACCAGAGTGGCAATCTGCAGTCAACTTGTGAAGACTATTCCACAGTATCAAGCAAACACCTAAACATGGCTTCTGCAGAAGCAACAGCAGCACAAATTTTGGTTGTTTTAACATTCACATACCTTGTATACACACTCTTCCTTCGTCCAAAACAACCAAGTGCTCATAAAAAGAAGCCACCAGGTCCTCCAACGCTACCAATTATAGGGAACCTCCACCTGTTGGGTACCCTTCCACATCGCACTCTTCACTCCCTACCCCTAAAGTATGGCCCGATCATGTCCTTGCAACTGGGCCAAGTCCCAACCGTAGTGGTTTCATCTTCCGAAACTGCCGAACTTTTCCTCAAGACACACGACGTTGTTTTCGCGAGCAGGCCAAAACTTCAATCTTCCGAGATAATATCGTACGGTTCAAAGGGCATGGCGTTTTCTGAGTATGGCCCGTACTGGCGCAATATGAGGAAAATATGTACTTTGCAGCTTCTGAGTGCGTCAAAGGTTGAACTCTTTGCTCCGATTAGGAAGGAGGAGCTATGTGCAGCGGTGAAGTCGTTGGAAAAAGCTGCAGTGTTGGGTGAGGTTGTGAACATTAGCGAGGTTGTGGAGAACCTTGTAGAGGATATGGTGCATAAGATGGTATTGGGTCGCAGTAAGTATGATCATTTTGACTTGAAGACGTTGGTTCAACAAGGAAACGCAATGGTTGGGGCTTTTAATCTAGCGGATTATGTGCCTTGGTTACGTCCTTTTGATTATCAGGTACCAACTACATTTTCTTTTTTCCTGTTTTTTCTTCTGTTTTTGTCAATTTTCATATACTTTCATTGTCTTGTCTTCTGGAAAAAACAAAGGTTACTGATTAGATCTGTTTTTCATATTTTAACATTCGTTTTTTTTTTATATATAATTTTTTTACTATCTATATTCTTTAATTCTGACCCATTTAACATCCAAAACGAGTTGTCAATAGAATAATTTTCATTTTCTTAGATATAAATGTGTCGCAGCACCCAAAAAATGTAGATCTTATAAACTGTCTCAATTTATAGAGATGTGTCAACTGACGGACGACTACTGTGATGATTTCTCCGCTAAAGAATAGTGTATACTGGAGATTGAAATATATCTCTTTTTGGATACACTTAAAAGTAAGAAAAGAAACTAGTGTTTAGTGTATAATAGAGCATCTGATTTGCAGTACATCGAGAACAGAAATTTTACAATCTAGTGAGTGTCACGGGGCATACCTCTCTCTCTTTCTCTCTCTCTCTCTCTCTCTATATATATATATATATATATTAAGGATTAAAGTTATTAATTTAAGATAAATATTAATTAGTACTTCACTAAATACAAATTAAATATAAAATTCAATTATATATTTATTATAATTTTTAATATTCTCCCAACACAATTGTAACATCTTACCAATTAGGATTAGATGTCATCTCACTTTTAATTTTAATTGTTTACGTTTAGTTTTAGTTTTTTAAATGTTTAGATTACATTTCTCATCATAAATTTTATTCAATAATTAATAAAAATATAATATCTTATTAATACTTTAACACTATGACTGCGTACACTTTTCATCAAGAACTTAATTAAATAAAAGAACCAGAAAAGATTTTGTCACTAGCATATATATATATATATATATATATATATATATATATCTTTAAAATTACAAAAATTATTACAATTTTTGTGTTCTAAATCATAAGAAAAATCATATTAAATTCTTACACTTAAGGTAGTGGATAATATTTGCCAATTGCCATTTAATATTTCTTTAACAAATGCTTAAACATCCTTAATTTGTTACTTTTTCATTTGTACTCTCAATTTGCCCATACTTTCGTATTTCCTTTGTGTCATGTGAAGATATTCACCAATTAATTTTATTAATTTGACACTTCCTGCCGGGGATTAACGTTACTAATTTAACTCTTCATGTGTGTTTTTAATTTTCAAATTCTTTCGCAGTTCCAATACTGTGTTCTATGCAAATGCTCTATCATTAATCAATATTATGAATTTATCTCTTTTTTAAGGGATTAACACGGGGCTTAAAAAAAATCAGTAAAGGACTAGATGAGGTGTTGGAGCAAATAATAAAAGAGCATGAACAAGCAATTGATGTAGGCAGAAGGGATCGTAAAGACTTCGTAGACATATTGCTCTCAACGATGGACCAAACCACGGATCCCCACAATGAACAAAACCGTGTCATTGATAGAACTAACATTAAGGCTATTTTACTAGATATGGTTGTGGGGGCAATTGAAACATCAACCACAGTGATTCAGTGGGCTTTATCGGCACTTTTGAGGCATCCAAGGGTGATGAAAGTCCTTCAAGATGAGATAGAGAATGAAGTAGGAATAAAGAGAATGGTAGAAGAGTGTGATTTGATGAAGTTGGGTTACTTGGATATGGTGGTGGATGAGACCTTAAGATTGTACCCTGCTGCACCATTCCTTGTCCCTAGGGAATCAAGAGAGAACATTACAATAAATGGTTACTATATAAAGAAAAATTCACGTGTCATAATAAATGCATGGGCAATTGGGAGGGATCCTAATGTTTGGTCAAGTAATGCTGAAACATTTTATCCAGAGAGATTCATCGATATGAAAATGAATCATCAAGGAGACTTTAGATCTATACCATTTGGTTCTGGTCGTAGAGGTTGCCCTGGGGTTCACTTGGGTTTGGTCACAGTAAGATTGGTTTTAGCTCAATTGGTGCATTGCTTTAATTGGGAACTTCCACCAAATGTTAGTCCCGCCAACGTGAATATGCAGGAGAAATTTGGGTTGAATATGCCAAGAGCTGAGCAGTTGCTGGCAATACCAACCTATCGTTTAGCTACTAAGAATGAATAGGTAGCAAAATGATGTTTGTACTTGGTGTTAATGACACATTGCCATGGAATGGAATAAGGTTTAATTGTTTTTTCATTGGAACAAATTAGTCATGTGATTTTTTTTTTATTATTCATGATTATGAATGTTATTTATTAAGTTATATTTATTTTTATCATTACAAATATGTATAACTAAATTTTTTTGTCATTAGATTAAGTATGAAGTATATTCTTATGATGTAACCTCTTCTACCCCATGGTAAGAAGCATTTAATTACACATAATCATACAAGTGAAAATAAAGGTAACCAAATACAAAATATTCATAGTTATAAATAATTAATAAAAGAAAAACCTTGTGACTAAAATACTCTATTGGAAGTAGAACTATGTGATGAGAAAGAGAAAAAGAAATAAAAAGGAGCTTGAAATGAAAAGTTTAAGATGTTGGTGTATAGAAAGAAAGATATGTAAAGTGTTAAGTGCCAATTCTATATTTATTACATAAAGCAAGAGACATTTTATGATATTTTATATGAGAAGAGTTTAAAATGATATGATCTAACCTTAAAAAAATATATAATCTGACTTCTAGGAATATATAACTTAACTTTTAAAAAAATATGATCCTATGTTAATGTGAAAGTTTTGAGCACTTGTGTTTATGTTAAATTTGAAATTAAAATTAAAATTCAGATTCAAAATTTATTCATTATTTATTTATTTTAATATTTTTCTTTGTAATTAATAAATTTTAACCAAATTGAATTGTTATTATTTTCTACAATAAAACTAAGAGAAAGTTAACTAGTTTAATACATAAAATAAAAATTTTAATTAAAAAATAGGTTAAATTCTCTTAAACTAAGCGTTCCTCGCACCAAAAACTTGCTTAATCTCAGAAAACTACAGTGGAAGACTACTAAAATATTTTCATCGTAATCTACTTTCACTCTCCCCGTTTTCTAAGATCCTACCCACTCAAACAAGTATAACTTACGCTCTAGTTCTAGAGATTGTTCTCGAGTTTTCATAAACATTTCAACTCAGTAGAAAGAGTCTCATTAATTCCCGCATCTTCACTTTAAATACCAAAATGGTGGCATTACAACCTATCAAAAAAGAAGGGTGCAGGGGATCAAGCAAATGGGCAATGGTAAAATAGGAAGAAGAGAACCACGACACTGAAGAGCAATACGAATATTAAAATATAAAAACGAATGCATTAACAGGAAATGTCTTAAGAGCATTGTGGGTGAAGAAGAAAGGGATAGAGGAGGCGTCCAGGAAACTTGTCTTGTTTAGTGAGGCTATGGGTAATCTATATGCAGAGGAAACAGGCAGAAAATTAATACTTTCTTAAGCCAAAAGAATGTCACTTCTGCTAACCCTATCCATAGCTATAGCACCTGAAAATGGAAAGCTGAGTCAAAGGAAGAGGAAAAGCAACAAGTTAAAAATGGTTAAGACGTTAGGGAGAAAAGAGGGTGCTTCACAAGTCTACAAATCCAACTTTATGGGAATCTTTATGTAAAACTTTGACCCTGAAACATTATGGTACTTGGAGAGCAAGGAAAAGCTAAAGATATAAGGTCTAGAATAAAATACCAGCACATTCTTCCAGAAATGGGGTGTGCTTTGAAAGTTCACGAACTCAATCTCTGGAAAAATAATGTTTTGAAACATTTAGCGACTTCAGTAGGAAAGCACACTTTACAGTGAAAGGATCTCAAGCACAGCAACCCAGATCGCGCCAAGAGGGGTTGTCGTTTAGCCTGGACAATCTCCTACACGAAGAAGAGCAAGGATAGGATCGACTTAGTGAGACTAATGAAAGAGCATCAAGTAAACAACCAGAACTAGATCTACTACTATGCTTAGAGACGCTAGTAGCGAGGTTCGTTCCACTGCTTGAAGAACCGCTAGAAATACTCCGAATATACTGTTAGTTGTTCTTAGCTCCATTATCACCGGCCAATAGAGCTTAATGAAAGCTATAACGAGGTTGCAAGTGATGCATTAAAAGCGAAATATAAAACTGAATTTATTATTTCTAGAATGGAAAAGAGATAATTTTTTTTTAAAAAAAGAATGATAAAGAAATTAGAGAGTGGTTAAATAAAGAAGAAATAGATGAAAGAAACGTAGGCAAAGAACATATCCATTTTTATCATTTGTAAGTTTTTTTAAAAAAATAATGAATGTCAAGATGACTTGCTTTTTATTTATCAAATTAATTAAAAGATAATAGTATAAAATATTATTTTTAAACTGGTGAGATATTGAAGTAACACTGTTCAGGGGGATTCGACGGGTCCACTACATTGGATATTCACACGCACAAATAAAAAAGAAAAAGAAAATCACGTTAAAGGAAATGTATGTGCATTTTTCCATTTAATTAACTTTTGTAAAAGCTAATTTTAATTTTATTTTCATTTTCATTTTTCCTATTGATCTTGAACAGCCTGAGCTTTTTGTGCTGCTGCTTGTTACTACAAGATTGTTTTGGGGGTCCATTTGGCTCACCTGAGGGCCCATTCGGACCACCTGGGCCTTCGGAAAATATAATAAAAAATTTATATATGGTAAATTTTTATTAAAATTATAAGATTTAATACATTAAAAATCACACAATAATATTAAATACAATTTTTAATAAAAATATTTGTATTTATTGATGAGTAATTTTAAATACTCATACTTGTTATGCTTAGAAATTTTTCTAATTATTAAATATTTCATTTAATAGAAGCAACAGTAGTCGTAGTATGGGAAGTTTTTTAGTTGAAGTTTGGTGTGGTTGACTTTGAGTTATTAGTTGAAGCGAGAAGAATGGTAGTTCACGTTAAGATTAGAAACGCCCTCTCCCAACGAAATATTCACTTACTAGTCTTACTTTACTCAGTGCTACAAACACAGGGCTAAACAATTATTATAAATAATGTTGGAGATTGGGGATAGGCCTCAAGTCACATTCACATTCACAGTGAAGTGAAGAAAGAGAGATGCCTCCGCCTTGGGGTCCACCACCAGGGCCTCCTCCCGGCGGTATCTGCAGCTGTGTATGTAACATTCTATCATCTTGGTGAGTTAGACTTTTACTGTAGTTTCAATAAAATCAAGTACTAAACTTGAAAGAATAATACAAAACAAACGTTACTAATACTTTTTTATGGGTCTATGGTCATATGGATCTTATTTGATGGCAGTTTGTATTGTCTTTGCTGCTGCTGTCTCCTGGAGAGTTGCTGCGGCCCAATGTTTGGTGGAGCTCCTCCTCCTCCTGGGCCCCCAGGCCCTGGTTTCTGATAATCGATACTTTGTATGAATGAGTTTCACGAACGAGGAGGAAATAAAAAACTGATAGCCTGTGATGTTGTTTAGTTTCTTCTACATTTGTTTTAAGGCCACTTCTGATGTCTGGGTTCTATTGTTCTGTTTCTCATAGTTCTCTGTTCTATTTAAGTCTTCAGTGTTT
Organism: Abrus precatorius; assembly: GCF_003935025.1. Lineage (NCBI taxonomy): Eukaryota > Viridiplantae > Streptophyta > Magnoliopsida > Fabales > Fabaceae > Abrus > Abrus precatorius. The sequence goes on along the minus strand of NW_020874373.1, from coordinate 6,283,964 downwards.
TTAATTATACCAATGCTGAATGCATAAAATAAAAAAGTATAACTGTCTCATGAGTGGACGCGTGAAAAAAAAATAGAGTAGCCAGAGCTAAAACCTCATCAGATGTAACAGCACCGATACTATAAAAACACTGAAGCATCTCCATATTAAAATCAAAATATATTCAAATACACTGACAGCAGTGATGTTACTGATTTTTTTTTTTACTTTTATAACAACAATTTTAAAGTTATGTCTACATTGATAATATAGAAATTATTACACCAACAACATCTTAAACTTAAAACACTATTAATTTTTTAAAAATTTTATTATTAAATTAATCTTCAAAAAAATATTATTATTAAATAAATTCTTCAAAAATCTAAAAATCATCATATGATTTTTTTGAAGACTATAAATTAGCAATATATTAAATCTTTTAAAAAGTTTTCACTAAAGTACTCTATAAAAGGCTGAAACAATAACACCTTTAAAAAATTAATTTAAAGATAATTAAATCTTTTGAAGACTAACTTGATTCCAAAATTTAAAGAATTATTGTGGTAATCTACCTCTATATAAAACGTAAATTCTAATTTTCAAAAGAAAATTGAAAACTATATTAAAGAAAAATAATTGAGCAATTTTATTCTTCATTATAACATGTAAATATCCTGGACTTAATATTCAATTTAAATTTTTCATAAATTTTAGTTATAAAAATTTCATTTAATTTAATCTAATTAAATATAAAACATTTTGTTAACAATTATAATATTCACTTTTTAAAATTTCATATCTATTAACCTTAAAACTAATGGTATATCTTTATTTTTTACTTAAAGATATATTTTAACTTAATATATTTATATAGTGTACAAAAAAACTTGTTAATGTATTCAGTCACTAGTCAAAGGTTTTTCGAAATCGTATCAACATGCTGACATCAGGCACGTCATCGTATCACATTCCAGCTGTGTAAAGTAAGTTATACACAAGATTGTTTTACCAGTGAATCGAATAATGCTATAAATAGGATTTGTAACCAGAAAATTACTCACTTAACGTTGAATAAAGATTGGGATTAGATTTTCAAGACGAGGAATAATGATGTCCAATACTTTTCAAGCATATATATATATATATTAAGCCGGGCCATATAGGCATTATTAAATCATACATGATCCAAAATTGGAGGAGTTTTTTCCTTTTAACCTAATAATAATCACTATAGTTCGCCTAAGCATTTCGAAAGCCAGAGTTGAACACTAATCAAGGAATCAAAGGACTAATTTAAGAAACTCATACCACTTCACCTGCAGTGCTGAGTGGATAAAATTGACAGGTAAGGGATCACACGATGTAACAAACTCGGAACCAGAGAGCTGGGTTCTTCTAAAGCTTTCAAATTCTCCGCAGATTAAATTCTTCCACATCGTATGCACAGAAACATGTCAAAATAACTCCCCACTTGAATTACGGGGCAGATAAAGGCACTAAAGTCCCTTTTATGTTGCTGAGATGACAGCAACTTGCAAAAGATATAGAATATATCCAGAATAGCAAAATCCTATCTATTCTTACTAGTCATCATCTTCTTCTTCCGATGCCTCTTTTAACCACTACAACAAGAAATGATAAATGGTTTACATAAGAAAGTAATGCACCTCATAGGATACCTGTGAAAAAGCAAGTAGCACAACCATGTTTCAAAAGTGTGAAAAAATAGATAATGATACTCACTTGAATTAATCTTTCGGCCTGCTTAACAAAAACTTTATCTGTTTCATCGGCTTCTTTTTTCTCATCTTCCCAGCTCAAAATCGCATCTTCTTCTACAATATCTTCATTATAGAAGTAGTGCAATATCTGAAAGCAATTAATAAGCCATAACAAGAGGGAAAAGCCAAATGTTGCGTGAGAATGTGAAACAGCAAACCGTTGTTACAAGGAAGAAGAATATGAGCAGCAGGGAAATTCTACAGTAAAAAAGGTCCATATCTCAATATCACAGAAGTACTTTGATGCCACCGACAGACTTAGATACACAATGATGAGAGCATGGGCACTTGTACGGACCTTTCGTGCTAAATTCAGTTCGTAACATTGTTAATTGACTAAATTTAGATAGAATAGTAATGCATAAATTGGGATTCATTTTAAAGTTGAGTCTGTCGTTATAGGTTTTCTATCTTATGGGCATTAAACGACCCACATGATAACAAGCCAAACTTATGAAAGATATAAAAATCCATTTGATAGCTATGAAAGATATGCAGCGACATATATAGTTCAATTTACAAATGTTCATACAAACAGAAGGAAGGCATATCAATCAATCTAACTTGCAGAAGATAAGCATACCTTTGTGAACAATGGAGCAAAATCCTTAGCAGATTCCAAACACATCTCTTCAAATTTAAGTATTACTTCAATCTGGAGTGAAAATTTGAAGACAGATGAGCAGAGGGAAGACCGCAAAGTAATGGAAATTGAGTATGAAGTAAATCACCACTGTGTTTGAGCAAAATTATATTATTGACAACATTAGATGATTCACAAAAAAAAAATTAAAAATAAAGATCTTTTATAACAACTCAAAAGTTCATTAAACTAATGAAGTGCTGCTACGATGTTTTGCATGATCAAAAGATCTTTCTTCCTTTTCTTTACCCAATACGTAACGTTTTTAAAGACCACCACAATTAACTATCATGATGAAATATTGACAAGGTCAAAGAATGGTCAGCAGAGAATTCAGAAGTGATTTTTATTGATACTGCCAGAGAAATCCTCATTTCAGCAGAAAGAACTAATGGTTTACATACTCCAAAAAACACCATGCATGCCAACATAGATATTTAATAACTATGAGAACAAGGCAACGGCACTATAGTCCAACCAACATGCAGAACAAAAGAAAGCATTGCATGTTTGATTGTGATTTTGTATTCGTCTTTGCCTGAAGCCTAGTGATGATAAAATCATGAGACAAAACAGTACATTTGCCAGAATGCTTTAGAAAAATATAAAGAAAATACCAGATAATTGGTAAATAACATTGCCACACAAGCAAACATGTATAACATAAACAAGTAAAGGGGAAAGAATTGGTTGACGCACCTGCTCGTCTATGTCAGTTAGATAGGATGTAAGAACCTTTTTCCATTTTGTAAATACAGCCTGAACATTTTGAAGCAAGCCATCTGAAAAATATTCATCCCAAACAATGATAAAATTGGTAAGCTACAATTAAGAATACAAAAGACAAACACACACACAGAAAAACAAATAACAATGAGTAACAAAGTCAATCAGTAGTAAAAAGTAAAATCAGCCAACACCATCAGACTCTTCCAAAAAACAGAAATTTCATGAAACTAAAAGAGTAAATTGTTTTTCAATGATTTCTCCTGGTATTTTCTTAAGTCTTCCTCCACCCTATTGAATACACAATCAGTTTGACTACCTTTTCTCAATAGAGGCTCCAATTGATTCATTTATCCCAATCATTCTGTATTCTGTAATTAATTGGTCTCTCTGACATAGTCAAGATGCCATGTTTTCTATGTTCAAACTCAACTAGATTCTAGAAATTATTTTAATTAAATAAGAAAGGAATGCCATATAAAGAAACAAATGGAAAAAACTAAAAAGATCAAGTAACAATAGAGAGAAGGGAGAAGCTTACCAGATGAACTATGGGGTCTGTCTAAAGCATGCTTCATCATGGCATAAAATACAGCTCCAGCACAATCAGCAGTTAGCTTATTGTATGACAACCTACCACATAAATAAAGTCATTCTTTCCATTAATCAATGCCCAATGAAAGTGTCATCTTATAAAACAATCAAAGCATAGGCACAAAATTGTAGAATGACTATAGTTCAACAAACACCCCACGGAGATATACCTTCTAAACAAAACAGAGTGGCAATTCTTTAACATGTTTACAAAAGAGCATTTAGAAGTTGAATGGTCTTAAAAAGCACAATTCCTTCTCTTTTCAATGATAATGCAAAACAATGAGTCTTTATTTGGTTCCTCCCCTCAGCCTTTACATATAATTCAAGAAATTGCACCAATCAGTGTCTGCCTCCTCCATTACCAATTTCTCAATGAACAGCACAAAACAACTGATTAAACTTCATGGACAAGCTATATATATTTCAGTAGGTTTCATGGTTAAGCTTCTGACATAAACTCTCATGCCATAAGCTTATTGAATAAGTGCTAAGTTGTTTACCCAAACTCACCCTTAATGTCCATTAATGGAGACAGGAATACAATTTTTCACGACAAAATCGTGTGAAATTTTAACGAGACCACACACACACACTTACTTCAGAGAGTTAACTTCTAATATCAAATGGCTTTCTTGTATGTTTTCATGCACAGCCCTGAGAAAAGTTGCTTCAACCTGCAAATAATGACTACTTAAAAATCTGATATCCACAAAATGCATCTGAGACAAGTTTACAGGTCAAAAGACTCACCTCTTTCTCAAAGTAATAAGAGTCATCTCTAGAATCGTCATGATCATCATCATCTGAATCATTAGAATTAGGTTTCAGCTCACCAGAAGGGGGAAGTAAACTGCCATCGTGATTCAACTCCAGTTCATCTTCCATAGATTGCATTGCCTCCAGAATTTTATCAGCAGGAATACGTGCCACTGAATGCCTCCACTCTTCTTCATGGCCTCCTTCACATGGTGACCAAACATGACCAACACTGCCAACACCTAGCTGATCAATAAAATAAAGTGTAATGAGAAACAATAAATTCCTCATTTTTGTAGTACCTCCAAAAAAAGGTAGTATGATATGGCATTTTTTTGTAATCAATATAAGCCACTTATTTTGTTATTGCAAGTAGAGTAAAAAGAGAGTCAAAAGCTGGTAAGGAAGTGACAGCAAGAGAAAATTTTCCAATTAATTTTACATTTTATTGAAAAATGAAACGACTATTGACCAAGACAGAAAGGCCATCAACCCAACTGAAAAAAAAAAAGACAGAAAGAATTGACCTAGACTGAAATACAGTCAACCTGGATAGAAAAGAGTTTACTCAGATGGAAAGACTATCAACTCAGAGTATTTGCCAACGCAGGATAAAAGTTATCAATAAGTTACAAACTTACGAAAAGGATGTGAGGTCAAAGAAGTGACAGTTTTTATTATGAGTTACAAAATCATATTCATATATTAAAAGGGAAATTAGATATTTACAAACTCATGAACAAGTTACAGGTGTCTCTTTTCAGATTCATAAATTTATAACTTTTAACATAAAGTTTGCAACTTTTCTCTCCATCACTGTTTTTTCCACTTTTCATGTCAGGCATCCTTTTTAGTTTATAGTGGGTGTTAAGATGTCCCACGTTAGCTAAAAATAGACTCAAAATACTCCTTCTAAGGACTCTTTTTTAGTTTATGGTGGATGTTAAGATGTCCCACGTTAGCTAAAAATAGAGTCAAAATACTCCTTATAAGGACTTGAGTAATCCTCTTCTTCCAAGCTAGCTTTTGGGAGTGAGTCAAGCTTAATAGTGGCATCCCAGCCAAACATTAGGTAGAGTTGCTCCTATCCCACAGACTTTTTAGTTTATGTGCAACTTGCAACAGTCATAAATTAGTCACCCTCCCTCTCTTTATCACCAGTAAAGTTAACAAAAGAAAAACAGAAACAGAACACAGATTACAATTAAAAAAAAAATTGCATGCAGTTGAACAAATCACAATGCCCATCCAAATTTAATCTAAATTAACATTCCAACTTGGTTGCTAGAAATAGAAATTTCAGTCTCAAAATCATTTAGTAATAATAATTAGATTAAATATCAAATTTTAAAAACAATATGACAACAATAAAATTTGGAAGTGAACAGATAACACACAGGCATCAATAACCAAGACAAAAATAAATGGGCCAACAGAGGCTGGTCCAGGTTGGTAAGTAGAGACACACAATAGAAAAAATAAAAAATAAAAAGTGGTAGGTTGTAACCATGTCAGAACACTTCAAACTCTAATTAACAAATCAAGTTTCATGTGTTGCTGTGAACCCTCATGAATTAATTGGTTTAAACGTGTATAATGTTTTTGCTACAAAATGAGACTTAAGCCCAAAAGGAAAAGCTAAACAAGATATTTGGAGGGTTTGGACAGTGGACACCCAACAAAATCAGCTTGGAGGAAGTGAGGCCCCTACAGGGAGCTACTATAAGGCAATCACGTCAGTGCAGTGAGAAAATGGCATGCCGGTCAGGGAAGTGGGCTCACGTACAAAGTTGCACCATTGCATTAGCTACAGTGTCTACTGGAAGAGAAGCAATGACGGAGGTGCTTGCTGGCAATATTGTAACGATGATAGAAACAACATGTTTCAATAAAATTTTCCAATTTATTGTAGAACTGTTGCACATTATTAAACAGGTAAAGCAATAGTAATTTTAAAAAGAAAAAGAAAAATAATTTAGTGGCAATTATTTATCATCCTTGTTTATATTTTAATAGTTGTTCCAAAATCTAGTAATTTAATTTAATAAAAAATGCAGCTAAGCTTAATCTTCGTGATATACCACAAATAAGTAAGACATACTCAAATAATGATGACAAGCCTGAGCTAAATGGAACTAACCTCTGATGCAGGACTATAGTGAGTCTCCGATACTTGGGAAGCAATCTCTGCATTTGGCTTATCCACTTTGCTGTTGATGGCTGCATACACAAAAACGGTAACACATGCATTTATTCTATCAATCAGTACACAGCATAAAGCAAAAAAAAGTGTTTATAATTTAACTAGATATATAAGTTTCAGTTAGAACAGTTGATCAAATGGAGGATAACCCAATAATTGATACAAGTATTCCTTGAGGACCTAAAACTATTTTTGGTAAATTAATTATGAGACTGAACTTTCATTCTTACCAATTAAGGACCTCAACATTATTATAATGTATTTTAATGAATAAAATAATGAGAAAACAAAGTTATCTTCCTTTATAAAAGAAAAATAATATGAACAAAACACACTGTATGTGTCTCCTCGTTTTTTCAATTCAAAGTTAAAGTTCTTAATTCGTTACAATAATAAAGTTGCAGTCCTTCTGCAATACTTCCCCCTCCCCCCAATCATTATGAAGAGTACCAATAAAAAGTGACTGAAAGTCTGAAACCATTAAAAAAATATTTAGAGTTAGATCTAAATGGCATCTTTATTTAGTTTTCAACAAAAGCTAATACCACTGGTTGTAGTGAGTAAAGGTTTTGCCTGTTGCTGTACTATCTGAAAATACTGGCCTATTAAACCAAGAAATTCAATTCAAATTTACGAGAAAGAAATCCTTAGTTAGATATAAAAGAAACACGGTCCAACCCAAAAGTTATTTATAGTAAATATTCAGTAAACTATAATGCAACACAAGAATTTTCTTTTCAACAGTATTGGAATCAAATAAATCTACTCATGTTTTAACTTTAATAGATAACCAAGCTCAAAATACCTGTTTGAATTATTAAAAACAACAAATTGAATTATATCAAATGAAACTATCAGCAGCCATAGTTTTGCTCTTAAAACCTAAAAATTTGTCTCTCTGGTTTTGCAAACTCCAGGCAATATTTCATATGCTACCAACTCAACATCACATTTTTCAAAGTTATTTGTTAAATTAAATAATACAAGGATAAAGAATCCGCATTATATCTCCAGGGTAAAGTTGAAGTTTTACAAAAATTCAGTATTACCACTGGTACTATCTGCGTATTCAAGCTCCTCATCACTATCTTCTTCGATTGGCTGCGGTAAGAGAGATACTTTTGAATATTGAGGAACAAGAAACTCTGGCCCAACTACAACCTGGAAACATGAAATTCCTGGAGGCATCAGAAGTTTTATGCATAATAAATCATTGACAAAAGATGAAGTCTCTATATTTCCATTATGCAGTGATTAGAGAAAATACTTAAATAAACAAGAATCAAAGTGAATTTCAAACATTTAATTAGCTAACTTAGGGTCAAGAAAGTGAAAATAAATTGTTAGATTGTTATCTATACAGCATATGAAGAAACATTATAGAAAAATAATTAATATTATATGTTAAGATGTCTCATATTGGTTAAGAATAGAGCCAAGCCAGAATACTCCTTATAAGGGCTACGGCAATCCTCCTCTTATGAGCTAGCTTTTGGGAGTGAGTTAAGCCCAAATTTTTTAACATAATATTAGAGCCTATTCAGTTTGAATGTTGTGCTGCCCATGGACAGATATCCAATCTTATTGGGTCCACCCGTGCAAATGTCCAGTCCTACAAATTTCACGCACCAAATGTCTAATTCTGGGCATGAGGAAAGTGTGTTAAGATGTCTCACATTGATTAAAAATAGAGTTAGAATACTGTTTATAAGGGCTAGGACAGTCCTTCTCATATGAGCTAACTTTTAGGAGTGAGACTCAAGTTTCTTAACATTTTAAATTATAATATTACAAGCAAAACCAAAAAATTCAGAGCTCAATTATTCTCGAGAATACAGTAATGCCTTTATTTTGGTCTGAAACCCTGTGTTTCAGAAAGCCACTTTGGGCCTTAGTATTCCAAGTTAGGCAGACCCATTTTTCGGGGGCAAAACTCTCCTTACACCTATTTTCTTCATTCACAAAACTTGAATCCAAGACTTTGCTCAAGAGAAACCAAGTTCCTTGCTACTTGAACCAACAATTTTTGGTACATCAAATAAAGCCATTAGTTTGAAAGATTTTGACAGTTTGATTTAATGAGAACATAACTATCCCAGTGAAGCATAAATAACTTTAAGCAAGTCCAAACAAATGAGAAACAAGAAGGAAGAAACAATATCTACTGACATGGAATAGATAGAACAAGGATACAAACCTTGAAAGACAAAATAGCACCTGGTTCCAGAATAGCACCTGACTTTATAGTCACCCCATCACATACAATTGCATGCTGGAGCTTACAGCCATCTTCTATGGTGATGTTGTCCCATATATAGCATCCCTCTATGATAACGTTTGACCCAATTTTACATCCTTCTCCAATAACAGAATTTGAAATTTTAGAGTTATTCCCAATTTTGGTGCCTGATCCTATGAGAGTGAAAGGGCCAATAACAGCAGATTGTGATTTTGATATTTCTGAAGGAGAAAAAAGAAGTCATCAGAACAGAATACATTAAATTCATTAAAAAAGATTAAATTAGAAATAACTAGTTTTGACCCAACAGCCCACAAGTCAGGGCCTAAGTATGATAATTACTTGATATTGATAATAAAATCACTCAAAAGCTCAAGCTTGTAGGAAATGAATGAAGTATATAAAGCAAACATACAAACATATCATTTGATCGAAACTAAGCCCAGTAGATGAGTACACCATAATATCATGTAACATGATAAACAAGTCACCAGCCTGCCCAATCAAAAATACAAATTTCATTCATACCTGAAGCACGATACATTCCTTGTCGTTCAAGTTTAGTAGCTGTGTTGCCAAAATTCATTACATCTGGCACCAATGGATACGTCCATCTATGAATTATATCCTTGCTGACAGTGTCGTAGCTTCGGAAATTATCAACCCTTGCAGCATAGTCTGAGTGGATTTCATGAACAAAAATTTTGTATCCCATTATCTGAAAGAAATATATGGTTGAGTCTGATGTGGTGTATATAGGGTGCTAAAATTTAGATAATATAAGCAATAGAATATACAAGCAAATGACCTTGTATACCAAATGACTTGAAGACAAGAAATGAATAAGAGTATAAGACTTATTCATATGTCCAACGCATGTCCAGAAATTGTATGAAAAATGATTTGGTATGAAAGTAGTTTAGATTCAAGGTCCAACATATGCAGACACATGATCAATACAAAAAACACCATGTGTTTTATACATGCTCAATAACATGGTACTCTGAAGGAATGTCTGGTCCATAGGAGATAAAATTTCATTATTTTCTTCCAGTAAAAACACTTCAAAAAACAAAACCAAAAGATAACATTTTCTTTTCATGAAGAACTTAAGGAAGAACCTCAGAAAGAGAATAACAGAAACCATAGTACTGAAATAACAGTGTTTCTCAATTTACTATGCGGAAGAGAAATTACATCATCAAGAAGCAATCCCTTGACAAAATGACGCCTTAGATGTTGGTAGTCAAAATTGTCTGTAAATAGGCTAAGGACTTCTGGTGAGCAGATGTCAATGTAGCAATCCTGCAGAAAAGATATAATTGACCTAATGAGCTCAAAAAAATCAACAAAGGCTGTCTCAAGGCACCGAGATATGGCAATACAAAGTACTAGCAAAGCAATAATAACAACTATAAAAAGTTCATTAACCAACTGAAAATTAACTTAGATGGCTAACATGTCATTTGATTAAATCAATAGATCATTTCTTGGCACAGCCCAGTAATAAGGTAAACCTCACTGGAACTCATTAACTGCCACTTAACAGTAAATTTTTTATTGGTCATTAATTTAAATATATTAATTTTGTCCTGAAATAAGTTATGGACTTTTTTATAAATTAGCACAGCCGACCAATTTCATTTAAGCAAGAAGTTAAATTGAAAGCAAAGCAGATATATCTGAAAATAAGGGTTCAACCTGCTTGTCATGGTGCAGAGAGAGGGAAGGATTATCAGCAAGCAATGACTTATCAAGATGTAGAATTCCTTTTGAATGGTCTGCCCTATCCTCATAATATAAAAGTTGCTTGGTATTAGGATCAATTGCCATGAAAAGTTCATCAGTTCCAAGCCGAGACTGATGGATAGCTGGATTAGGTTTCGACCGTTTAATGACCATAGTCATCACAGCATTACTATCTTTTTTCCTCCTTTCTTTATGCTCTAGAAGTGCCTGAGTAAGCGACATATTGCTTACAGTATCTCCACTGATAAGGATAAAGTCTCCATGTATCTTCAATATATCAAAAAATCTAAACATTAGTGATTTACTATTCAAAACTTGGTCCCAGAAGCCAGAATGATTCAGAACAAGAGAGCATGATCTGTAACCAGTAGTAAACTATATTTAAAAAAACAGTAGATCCTAAAAACAATTACTTGGACTAGCAGTAGCTGACATTCAAGGTTCTAAAAGTTTCCTTTCAGAGCGTGTTTGGCATTTGGCAAGGCAATAAGCTATCTTCTAACTTACACGACTAGCTTAAAAGTTTGTTTGACCAAATTAGAACTATTTGGTAAAGGAGTTTATTTCCATAATTCATAGTATTTCAAAAAACACTACATTCCAAGTGCATTGACTTTTTCCCATTTTTATCCTCGTTATCTTTTTTTCAGATTTCTTTGTTATCCTTTTTATGTTCGAAAACCCTCAGCACTCTCACTGTCTCTCTCACTCTCATCAAATATTATTTCTTTATAATATAAGATTATCAAAATTGTAATATAAATCCATTTCTGTTGTCCCATTCTATTTAATCAAAATATTTAAAAATACTATTCTAATTTTTATGATGATAAATTATTTGAATAAATTAAAATATGAAAAGAGATACTTATTTGAAAATATTGTAGTTACCAAATTTCAAATTATAGCCAAGTAATTAAACATGTCATTTTACACTTATTGACTAATTCATCAGCCAGTTTTACCAATAACTTCTAATTCTATTAGCAAGCTTATCCAGAAGTTTTGCTAAACAAAGCACGCAGAAAATGTCATAATAGATCTGTGCTTCTAACCAAAATAAATAAATCAATAAGATGAGAATGGACTATCATGCTTTAGAAGACTAACATGGATTTATGATAAAAACGATCCCAACTGCAAAATTACAATAACTTAATCTACAATAGGAGGCACTTTGAGGCCTCTTTACACGGTAAAAGATGCCTCTTCTATAAAACAATTCGAAGTAAGAACAGCTATGTTGATAACAGTGTCCCTACTCTACTGTATCCATAGAAGTGCCTGCATAAATAGAAATCGGAATGGAATAGAAGACACACCACATTACGTTCGTATATTACGCGAAGAGCATCTCCGGCGCTCACGGAATTCTGTGACTCAATAGTTGATACCGTAAAATTTGGTTGAGAGAACCACTCAGATTTCTCCAAATAGTTAATGACCTGTTTGGAATGAGAACAGCAGAAAACAAAAACCTCTTCGACGCCAGCAGATTCGAGCCAGGTCAAGGTGTAATTTATCATCGGAACATTCACCAGCGGCAACAGCACCTTCAACAAAAAGGAAAACAAAAAACGAATGAAAAAAAAAAAACAAATAGTAAATGCAGTTGAAGTTACGAAATTCATCACATATACTTTGGGGCGTTCGAGCGTGATAGGTCTGAACTTGGTGGTAAAACTATCAGCCAAGAGAATGGCCTGCAAGGGAACCCGCACCAGTTCGTCGGGGTCCTCTGAAACTGAAACCCTAGCGCCGCTTTTCTTCGGAGCACCCATCCGATTTCGATTTCGATTTCGATTCCTTCTTCGCACTCCCAATTCAGAAAAACTGCTATCGTACATTCAAAAATCAAGAGAATGAAACCTCATGACTCAACACAACTGTGCCCTCACTGAGAGAGAAGAGTAGAATGCAGAGTATTATAGGCAATTAATTAAATTCCATTTCACTTCATGTTTGATTCCCTGTATTGATTACGCATTTTTATTTTTTATTTTTTTGGTCTAGATTACGCATTTCATCGAAGCATGCATATGATGTAGTAATAAGTGACCAAGAAAAAAAATAGTTGTGCCCTTTTTTTAGGGTCCAAACAATTGTGCACTTGTGGTCTTCGATGGTATGGGCTTGGGCCCAATTCTTTAAGCTGATGGTCCATTATCAAACTCCACTGCCGTGCTGAAAACTAACGAGGGGAGGGGGTATGGTCCCCCAAAAAAAAAAAGACAAGCTATGAAATTGAAGTGGATTAATTGGAAAAGAAAAAATTAAAAAATATGTTAATCAAAGGATCTATGTTGTTTAGAGTAAAATAAAAATGATACTTAATTGGGAAAAAAAAAGATAAAACCCTGAAAGTAAATAGAAACAACATATCATGCATTTGCACAAGGTTAAAGCAAGTTTAAAGAAAGAATTGATCATTATATAAGAATATAATCGACCAAAACATTATAGCATACTGTTTTTAAATTGAATAGTATTAAATTAAATGAAAATATATTCAATGACTATTTCAAAAATTTAATAAAAAGATATTAATGAAGTAATAATAATTGATACTATCCTAAGCCACTATTGAGACAAATAAACAAAAACATAAATAAGAACAAAGACAAGATTATTATTAGTATGAAGATATATAAAAAAAAACGAAACACTAGATATTTATTTATCTTCAGCTAGTTTGAATTCGAGTATTTTACAAACACAATTAACTTAAAATAAAAGGTTGATTGGTTCTCATTTTATATATTTTTTCACTAGCCAAATCCTTATAGACTCTCATATTATGGCACTTCTAACCTGACACGTGTACAAAACCGTAATGTGTTATGTAGTGGTCAAAGGTTTCCGGTAAAGGAAAGATTGCCACGGTTGAAAATATTGCTATAATCAACAACGGATTACTGCGTTGCATTGCATGAGACATGACATGAATGGTGAGTGGCTATAATAACAAAACACCCCAGGGATTTCACAAGTGCTTATATTCACATTTGTGTAAGGTCTCAAAGGGTTGCGTATATCATTATTATAAACGGCTAGAAACAATTCTATTCACATTTGTGTTCTCCGCATTGCACGCTTATTTGTCTTCTTTTATCTCTTCTTCCCTCAACGATTGTCTTTTATTTTTCTCCGAGTTTTTCTCATTGCTGTAATCAAACAAACATCTGCAACAATTCCTCAACTCATTAGTTATTCTATCCTTTTTCTTATTCTCGTTACAAGCCATCTCTTTTGGATTAATCATTGCTCAAATAGAGCTGAAAACTTCAAAGTGCACATTCCAATTCGCGAGGAACTCGAACACGAGTTTGGTTCCTTTACTCTCTCTCTCTCTTACAACAATTATTACGTTCTTTCTTCTCACATTAATTGCTCTTTCATTAGCATCTTGCTATAAAGTAGCATTTTGGTGAGTCTTTCATTTATGTTTTCATGTTTACTGTGTGACGTGATATGTTGAACATTTTTCCGTTAGAAAGAATGATTTTACGTGTTTTCTTCGACCCGATCTTTATGTGTTTCTGAAAAAGGCAAACATAATATTACCCTTTTCTCTTCAACGTGGAAAATCTTACATGCATATCAATTTCTTGTTCTCTTTGCAGAGATTTTGTTGTTGCAATATATAAGATCGAAATTAATAATGTTCTTAAAATGAGGGCAGATCCGAGGCATATATATACGTTGCACTTTGTACAATTCAACAATAAATAATCTGAATTTGGTTGCAAACTGGTTGCCGGATTAAGGGTTGACAAAATGGGTGTTGAAGTAAGTTACGTAGTTTCAAAATTGCAAATGCTATCCACTTCAGATTATGCCTCCGTTGTCTCCATGAACCTATTTGTGGCTCTCCTTTGTGCTTGTATTGTCATTGGTCATCTTCTTGAGGAGAATCGTTGGGTGAATGAGTCTATCACTGCCCTTTTAATAGTAAGTGATCACTTTATAAATTATTATATAGTACTTAAAATAAACAAATGGGTATATATATTTTATATATAGTAATAGTAATCGGTGAATTTCATATGGATTCATTGCCAACTGCAGGGTCTTTGCACTGGCGTAGTGATTTTGTTGTTTAGCCGGGGTAAAAGCTCCCATCTTCTTGTTTTCAGTGAAGATCTTTTCTTTATATACCTTCTACCACCAATTATATTTAACGCCGGGTAATTTTTTTTGCCCTAACTAGCTAATTGTCTAATGAAGATTGGTCAGCAGACATCTGAATATGATATGCGGTTTGTTTTTTTTTTCGGAGGGGGGGTTGCAAAATGGACACTAATTAAAGAATCAAAAATAAAAATATTTTATTAAAAAATGTAAAAGATTAAATATTTTTTATATTTTTAAGGCATCAGAACATGATTTTTAATAAAAGAAATGTCTTCCATGAGATTTTTTTTTTGGGATCTAATGTTCGATTTTTCTTATTTGCAGTTGTTCAAATACTTAGAACAAGACATACATAACTAACGTTACATAATTATTCCAGGTTTCAGGTGAAAAAGAAACAATTTTTTGTTAACTTCATCACCATCATTCTCTTTGGTGCTATTGGTACATTAATAAGTTGTGCCATCATAACTTTTGGTATGTCTTTCAACTTTGACATGGGTTTCTTAGGTTGTTCTCTAAAATTTAACATAATGACAAAAATGTTGGCATCTCAGATTATTGTCAATTTGTTACTAAACCAAGTTTGTTAAAGGTAGAATTTTATGGTTTAAAAAATCTACATGAAGAAAAATTAAACAGTTACTTTAAGCGTACTGTCTTTATTGGGTATCTAACTTAAATTTTGAAGCATTATTTCAGGTGTCACGAAAATTTTTAAGAGAATGGGTATTGGTAAATCACTAGAGATAGGAGATTATCTAGGTAATATCTTTTCCAACCTCATCCATTTGGCGACTTGTCAATTGTTAATCCGTTTCTGACTCACTTTTTCAAAAAATTTCAGCAATTGGTGCAATATTTGCTGCAACAGATTCTGTGTGCACGTTGCAGGTTTGGAACAATATGTGCCCTTATCACAATCTTGCAGCAACCAAGGTGTTAATGCTATTTATTGAAGTTATAAATGATGTTGCAGGTGCTAAACCAGGACGAGACACCTTTACTTTATAGTTTAGTATTTGGAGAGGGTGTTGTGAATGATGCTACTTCTGTGGTGCTTTTCAATGCAATCCAAAGTTTTGACCTCGACCAAATTGACCACAGAATTGGTTTGCATTTTATTGGCAACTTCTTGTATCTGTTTGTTGCAAGCACCATGCTTGGGGTTTTGGTAACTGTCTAGCTCCCTCTAATTCTCTCACGTGTACATCACACACATGCATATTGATAGTACATATTGGCTCCGGTCTAATGTGTCTACATTGCCTTGCAGGCTGGTCTACTTAGCGCTTACATTATTAAAAAACTGTATATTGGCAGGTATTATTTTGACTGAACTCATTGAAGTGCTTTTGCCATTGCTATAGTCATTCAGCATTTACTATGATAGTATTACATTGTTTTATGTTGTATATGCAGTCCTGTGATTTTTCTTTTTCCTATGGACAAGAAATTACGTTAGTTCAGTGTGGGGTCTCTGGGTGTTTGTTTTTATTTTGATCACAATTTCCTCTCATTGCAGGCACTCTACTGATCGCGAGGTTGCTCTTATGATGCTAATGGCATACCTTTCCTACATTCTTGCAGAAGTAAGTTTTAAAGAACTTCAGAAGTGTATTGTGGAGTATGTCTTTTTTTGAACTTTATATCTTTCCCTGTTCTTGTGGTTGACAACTTGACATTAATCATTAGCTGGTGCTGATATGTTTACATGTTGTGCAGTTATGGTATCTGAGTGGCATTCTCACTGTATTCTTTTGTGGGATTGTTATGTCCCACTATACTTGGCATAATGTGACTCAAAGCTCAAGGATCACTACCAAGTATATCTTCTAAACAGATTTCTTCAAGCTATATGTGGATCTGTTTAGAGTAGTAACGCTGTCTAATTTGATATATTTAACTACGTATTTTTAATCTTAATCTTGCAGGCATGCTTTTGCAACTTTGTCTTTTGTTGCTGAGACCTTTATCTTCCTTTATGTTGGTATGGATGCATTGGACATTGAAAAGTGGAGGTTTGTTAGTGATAGGTATGTTCTGTGTTAGCAGAGAGACTAGTGAAACATATGGCCATTTTGTACTCTAGAAAGATTTTTGAATATATGCCTCCTAGTCAACAAATGGTATGGTGTAGCGCATTACTGAAACAGCTCTTGCATTAATTGACGCAAGAGAAGAGTTCCTCTATATTGATGTTTTCTATTTCTAGAAATATTATCTTCAATTCTCCACATTTTGTCCCCTTTATTTCCTTTTCTTACAATAGAAAAACAATGCATGTGTCACACACGGTTTCTTCTGCAGGCCTGGAACATCTGTTACTGTGAGTTCAGTATTATTGGGTCTAGTACTTGCTGGAAGAGCAGCATTTGTGTTCCCCTTATCCTTCTTATCCAACCTGATTAAAAAGTCTCAAAGTGAGAAAATAAGCTTCAGGCAACAGGTATGGCTAGATTTTCTGTTAACAAGTATGCTCTTTGAGGATGTTTTGGGCTATCATCAGGTTATGCTGATAAATGTTACATTCTTTCTGGTTTTAGGTGATCATTTGGTGGGCTGGTCTTATGAGAGGTGCAGTTTCAATGGCATTAGCTTACAATCAGGTAAGAGGAAAGTTTCTCATTAGCAGTTATTATTGAAAAATTATGGGCAGCTAACTCGGCCAAAGAAAACAGGAATAGCAGTTACTATAGATAGGATCAAGTTACTAATGATGGCTCAACAATCTTGCGGACTGTATCAGCTGATGCAGTTCGCAATGGATACGATCTTAAAGTTGATGATTTAAAAATTGATACTCTTATACAACGCAGTTCACCCTGTCGGGTCATACCGAGCTGCGAACCAATGCTATCATGATCACCAGTACCATCAGTGTAGTGCTTGTCAGCACAATGGTAAGACTCCTGCTTATTGTAAATTTCTGACATCCTATGTTATTGTTCATTTTTTTCCAATAGAGAGAGTATATTCTCGTTGCTTTCTGCATCGCAAATAATTACTCTTGGCTTAACCATTTGAGAACTGAGATACCTCATATATATGATAGGAGTTTTAAGATCCACGCATTAGTATGCTTAAATGCGAGTTATCTCAGACAACTCTAGTTGAAGGTGGTGCTGACACAATTTAATTACAACTTGTCAGGTGTTTGGTTTAATGACTAAGCCACTCATAAGGTATTTGCTGCCGCTGCCTGTTGGTCCCCCTCCTAAACGCAAAAGCAGCATGGTGAATGTAGAGCTACCTAATTCCCCCAAATCAATCACCGTGCCATTTCTTGGAGGCTCCCAAGATTCTGAAAACGAACTAGATGGCAATGAAATTCAGCAGCCAAGTAGCATTCGCGAGTTGCTTACCACTCCAACACACACTGTTCATAACTTATGGCGTAAGTTTGATAATGCAGTTATGCGTCCCGTTTTTGGTGGTAGAGGTTTTGTTCCGGTAGATCGTACCTCGCCTGCTGAACGCAACGGTCAGTGGCAATAAGAATACTGCCAGGAAAACTGTAATATTGTATTGTAAACAGAAAATTTTGTGAAGATCAAACAACGCATGTATAATTATAAAAGCTGATTAAGTTTGCTCAAGTTTTTGGGGCAAAGACAAAGGTTTGTTTGTTGAATGTTTATAACCCACGATTTTAACTAACAAATAATATGAGAGTTTATATTAGCAAATTAAATTAAAACTATTTAATAAAACTATTTAATAAAATTAATTGTACTAGTTAAAATATATTAAATAACTTCAAAAATTGTTAAGATTATAATGTGCAAACATAAATAATTTAAAAAATAAAAAAGCTTATTAAAAATTAACTTTCAATAAACTAAAAACTATATAAATCAACTTTTAGTAACCCAACTTTCGAAAGTTATAAACTGTTTTTTATTTATCTAATAGCTTTGCTAGCTTAATACAAACTTGCCTTACCAAACATATACAATTTTACATTATCGTATTACCAAAACTTGAAAAGCTCAATTTATTATTATGCTTCTTATTGAGTAAGATGAAATTTGAAGAATAATGAAAACCGTTTAATTCTGCTGACGATAATGAACTTTTCACTTGGAATTTTCACACATTGGAAGAATTTTATGGCTATGAATAAGACTATTAAAATTTATAAAATTATATCCTCCAATAAAATTTTAAATTAGATTACATAAAAACTTCACACTGAAAGCCTAAAAAATTCTCTACTACAGTTGGTTTCCTGTACAGTTAACGCAAGTGAGAGAAATGTAAATTTTCAGTTATTAACTCCTTTTTCAAGCTAAGATTATCCACATTGTAAATAGTTCGTAGGTATTATCATCGTTTAGAGCTGGAAAAAAAACTTAGTCGCCATAAAAACCTCGCATTTCTGAGAGACTACCACAATCTAATAACAGAGGAAATAATGATTACCACTAACACAAACTTCAGGCAAAAGTAATAACTAGATTAAGCATCAAGTGCCGACATATAGCCATCAGATACGATACAAGCAAAACACAGAATTCACCAGTACAGACCGGACCTAAACAAACGGACTTAAATGGGTGCGTTTATTCCACAATTCTAAGGCTCCCACATATGACCACACGCACTTTTTCATGTATCCCGGTGATTTAGATTAGAAGTTTATGCTTGCAAGCCAATAACACCTACACCGTCAAACGGCAGAAAAAGGAGATCAGTACAGTCAACATAAGCAAGCAAAAACAAAATCTCGAACGTCGAGGAGGTGTATATATATATAATGATTGAAAAAATATTTGATAGTCTCGATAATTATCTTCAGCAGAATCACAACCACGTGTGAAATTTTGATATTACAAAGTTAATACTTAAGTGGTAGAAGGAATGCCAAAAAAACATTTACAGTCGCAGTCTATGCTTACCACATGCTACTCTGCCACCAGCATTTCCAGTAGTTTTGCTAAGCTCATGACCACCTACCCAAGAGTACAACGAATAACACGTAGTGAGCCAACATAATATCAAAAGCTTCAGCATAAAATAAAGAATAGCGGTAATATGTAAGAAAGGCAAAACAGAATAGATCAAGATTTGCTCATGTTCGTGGGAAGCATGATAACTGTAAGTTGTGAAGATCAAACAACGCATGTATAATTATAAAAGCTGCGTTAAGTTTGCTCAAGTTTTTGGGGCAATGACAAAGGTTTGTTTGTTGAATGTATGAGAAACATAATAATTGGATGATCAATAACTCAAATCAAGGAATAAAAACAGATTTGTGGGTACCTTTTCCAAGATCATCAGGATCAGCATGGACAACAATTGCCCTTCCTACGATGGAGTTTGGTCCAGTCAGAGGAATCTGCACACATTTAGTAACTTACTTAAAAATTGAAACTTAAGTCTTGCTGTTAACCTATAAGAATTGACCAGCGATTTTATTGAGATGAATAAGATACCTGCTTGTCGGTAGTAGAGAAGCTGACAGTTCCTGAGTTACACAATGAGAGGAAAACATTTTAATGTAAAGACCAACAAGCACATGGTATGATAAGCAAAATAAACAAGTTCTTTTACAAGTGACCTGTCACAAAAAAGAAAGCAAATAATCTTGACAAGCAGATAACTATAAGAACAAAGTCATACCATCATCACCAACATTAACATTTCCTAGATCACCAGCATGACGATTCTCATCTTCAGGAGCACCATGCTCCTTTCCAAAAGGATTGAAATGTGCTCCTGTAAGGGAAAATAAAATCAGAAGATTGAGCTTTACAATATTAACAAATGATAGAATTTCAGAATGCTGTCACTTAACAGACTTCAATCCCATGCTTGAAACTTTGAAGAATGTAAAGTAGAAAGAAACATTTACAAAACCAACAAATGGGAAAAAATCACTCGAGCACATATTCCATTTTCTTTTCATTAAAATATAACGAGAGTTTATAATTTATTCCAGCTCATTATATTAATGCTTCCGATCACTTAAAAATGATACAAGTTATTGTCCAAGTACATTACCAGTAGACAGGCAACCATTTGTAGTGTCCCCCAAGGCATGGACATGGAAACCGTGGAGACCAGGCTTGAGACCAGCAAGATTTGCTGTTACAGTGGTTGGGCCTAGACAATTCACAATATATGTTATTTGATTTAACTTAGTACAGTACAAGAAAATAAAAACGTCATGTTCAGGAAGATCAAAGGCTGTTGCAACTAACCATCTCCCTCCTGACTGAAGTAAATAGTTCCAGTGACACCCTCACTGCTGCCAAGGACTGCCACAGCCTTCACCATTGTTCAATGTGATCTGAACAATAAAACAGTTATTTAAACCGAAACAGCTATGACCTGCACAAGCTCATTAGAATGCAGTCAATGCACACACGTGTTTCTCTCTCTATCTCTCTCTCTGTAGTGAGAACATGAGTCATGATCATTCAGTGCCTGTATGGCTAAGACTGGTGTGCGGCTGAAATTAATTTGGAACACATCCTAATTAAATCTAACAGTTCAAAGTTAATTCCATCAATATCAACTGTATTCGACTCTGAAACAATCAGACCTGAATCATTGATGAATGGAAAAAATCAACTCCTCGCAGAAACTTTCTCTGTGTGAGCGAGTCAATACAACGTCGGTAACTCAGTTACATGACAAGCTAAACACGATAAGATCTTACCAACTCTTTTAAAACATTCGATCTCGGTACAGTTATATTCAATTGCCTAAGTTTCTAATATCAATTCCAAATAAGAGAAGGAACTCAATGAGTTGACCGCAAGTAAACAGAGATTATCATGTCAAAGGCAAAACCTCACTCCAATACACAAACTAGTTTGCTATTCAGTAGATCGGTCAAAGAATACTAAACAACACATGCAAACACACAACCCAATCCGAATTGATTCCATTGGTATAGCAACGGTTCAACATAATCAAATAAAAATTAACGATTATTAATTTCATTTCTGAAAACAAATCCGAAGTTGCCGAGCTTGAACGAGACTGCTAGGTTTCTTAAATATTATTTTTATTTTCACGACTTTCTCTCTATTCATCAACTCTTCTCTCATCCAAAAATAAAAACGAAGGCAATCGAAGCGATCATCATCGCAGAACAACGTCTTAAGCGATCTGCGGATGATCTAAAATAAATACGAAAAAAGCAGCGATTTCGGTGGAAAAATAAAAAAGAGACGGAATCGACAATCAGAGGAGAGGAAATTGAAGAAACGAGAAAGAGAAGTAATGGGAGATGGGGATAAAGAGGGAAAAGAAAGAAGAGAAGCATACCTCAGGACACCCCTTAGACTGAGAAGAAGACGTAGAATCTAGAACGAGGCGATGGGAAACTTTGGGGCTTGTTGTCTTCAATTTATAGTGAGTCAGGTGTGTGAGGAAGAGGGCAGAAGCCACGAGCAGCACGCTCACCATTAGCCTCCTATCATCACCTAACCCATTTGCCACGTCATTGAATTAGTGAAGTGAGTGCAACGTGGATGAGAGTTTTGTTTTTTGATTCGTTTCTTTTAGCAAAAAATGAATTATTTACTTAATAAAATATATTACTATGTTTACGATTTTGTAATAAAATAAAAAGTTAATATATTGTTTTAAACTGTTAAAATATCTCCAATAGTCAGGTCATAAACCGTAATTACGAAAACAAAAATCCCTTTTAATCGAAAATTAGCTTAGATGATAGGGTGAAAACCATTTATATTTGTTGTAAATTTTTTATTGGATTCGTGAGACATTTACGGAAGAAACGATGGTGTTGAGTGGCATAGCTAGGTTGTGGAAATTTAAATTTTATCAGACAACCATATATGGAGATACTAACCTATCTCGGAATGTGGTGCTTTTTTATCGCATTGTGCATTTGTGACTTGCGACTGCAAAAGTCAAACACCCTTGTATTAGAAATGAAATTGATTGAAGTTATCCTGAGGTAATTTAAAAATTAAGTAAAAACACGTTCTAGTGAATATATTTATATTTTATAATAGAATAAATTGAAAAATAAAAAATCCTTTATTCTAAAATATTACTGTAATATATCTCTAACTCTAATATTCTTTAATTATATGTTAAATGTTATTAATTTGTCAATAAAAAATACGAAAAACTGTTTTTTGCAGTGTATGAGTATTTTTTATTTTAAATAAAAATTGAAGACGCTAATATATATTCCTTATTAATCAATAATTATTATATTATATTTAATTGGAATAAATTAAAAAAATTATTACTTTTAAAAATAATAAAAAATTATTAAAATTTAGAAATTAAGATTAAGTATTAAGTTTGAATAGATTAAGATGGCTGTAATCTTAAAATTCATATTTTTTATATATAAAAAATAGATATTTTAATTTGATACAATATATTAAAATTTAAATAAAATTGCATTTAAAAATATTTTAACTAATTGAAAAAATTAAATTAAATATTTAATACAAGAAAATATATTAATTAATATAATTTAAACTAAAAATATAATTAAGTAACAAATAACTATGTTTACAAATCTATAAATATTCTTACAAGTATTATTAAATTCTTAAAAAAATTAACATATTGACAAAGTTAGTTTTTATCAGAAGGAACCACAGTAATAGTATAAATTCAATATATTATTTTCACCCAAAAAAAAATTCAATACATTATTAATATAATTTTTTGTTTACATTATCATAGTAACGGATAACTTTGTTTTATAAAATATAATACACAAAATATAGCCTATTCTACTCCAACTCTTTAGAGTAACTAAATTACAAAGTCCGTTATGGAAAATTTTGTGAAAGGAATAAATTTTGGAATAATCGACTCTAACTAAATCAAAAGTCAGAACGACCGGGCAATTGGGAATTGTCAAGATGCTGCTCCAATTCACTACGAGATTCATCCCACAGCTGGGTTTCAATACCCAACTTCTTGATCTCTGCAAGTCCACGCTCAACTGCAAAAGGGATGAAGTACTAAATAATTATATTTGAGCAAGAAGCATTAACATATTTGCAAGAGAAGGTTATCAATTTAATGACCAATGCATGTTGGTAAAATTATTATTCGGAGTGTTTTACCGTGCTATCCTATGCTATTATTGCTAAAATTGGCAGAATATATACCAAAGTAGATCTTTCAATCTTCATGGCAGAAGATATCACCATAAATTAATGGTGACTGTTTAAATGGAAATAAATCACGAATTTATCTATTACTTCTTCTTTTTCTCTTGCCACGTAAATGAACCATAGAAGTGGCAACACAGGGCAAAACCTCATTAGCTAAGCTAAGTCTTAAAATTCGCCAAAGGAGTGAATATGGTGGAACCAATAATGTATGGCAGGTAAATTACAATAAATAGAAGGAAAGGGATGGACAGTACCATCAACTGCGTCTTGTGAGGTAGGTGTCGTAGAGTTATGATTGATCCAGTAATGCAAACGCTCATCTGCTATGTCTGGTTCTATTTGACGCCTTTTTGCCCTCCTCCAAACATAAGTAAGCCAAGCCTAAACGAACATGATAGACAGGAATCCATAGATAATCAAACGCAGCTGATGCGTGAACATGTTTAGAAAAGGAAATTATAAATAAACTCACATTGTTAAATCTGAATCCTTCTTAATGAACCCCCAGAAGAGAAGAAATAATATATCATTCGACCCCAAATCATAGTAACAGAAAACTTAAATTTCTAGATGTTTGCTTCGTTCTTTTTCGAAGTAATTATCTGGAAACACATTTTTCGGCATTCATCGACATCATCAATGTGATGAAGTTGCCGGAGCTTCAGCTGATAATAAGACATATACAGTAAGTTCCAAGATACAAATTTTGGTTGCTTGTTCCTTTCTTCCTTTTCCCACGCCCCCAATCTCAAATTCACTAATGTTGCTATCTCTATATTGGAAGTCTTGCTTCTATTGTTATTTAAAACAATTGGAAGAAGTCTGCTGGCTGTAACCCTACTATATGGTTATTGCAAATTAAACTTACCAGATAACTACTTAAAAATGAAAACCCTAATTAAATGATCACAATTGCATTTTCTCTTTTCCAAGAAGTATAGCAAGGGGTTGGGAGGTGGCTATAACGAGGACATTATAAAAAAATTACAGGAGCAAAATAACGAAGAAACACAATGAAAATATTGTTGCATGTACCTGCTTAAAAGATACATCTTCAGCCTCCTCCTGGCTCAATTCTGAAAGTAAAAGAATTATCTTTAAATGAAAACACCAATCTAACTGAAGAACATATATTCTTGTTTTTTTTCTTAAATGTCATTTTAGGTCGTACGGAAGATTCAGATTCAACGTCAATAGAATTCAGACATGCATGTTGAGAGGACGATACTCAACGTAGACAAAACACGTAGCATATTGAATGATCAAGATTATCTTCTCTTACCTTTTTACTCTCTGACCTAATAAGCTCCATAATATATATATTTAATATAATAAACTCAAGTTCCACAGGCTGGTCTTCTTAACAAGTTGCAAAGGAGAGCTTATATAATAATTGGTTAATTAATATCAATATAATATCATAACTCCAGCACTCAATCTCAACTTTTTACCGCATGATCATGGCAAATGAAATCTGTGACAAGGAAAACTTACCAAATGCATCACACTGCCCTTCGATTGGTAGTTTTAGGTCATCTACACCAAAAAATCAAGACAAAAGTCAGACCATGCATCTCCCCCCGTTTTCTTAATTTCTTATTTAGAGAAGGACGTCAAATCCCTGATCGAGACAATATCGAGCATAGTGAGCATGTGATACGCTACACTTGGCAGGTACCAATCTGGATAGATATAAAAGAGAATTTGCACGTAGTAAAACATTGTATCACTATCAATTTTTCATTTTAAGAAATTGAATTTAAATCTCACTAAAAAAGACTTGTTATTCATAAACTGCATGTTTAAGGGGCAAAATTGGTCAAAACATGCTAAATAAGAGATGGCAGCTCTTTGCAGGGGGAAATTTTATAATTAATGTTTTTTTTTCACAATCTTGGTATAGCATTTATTGCCTCATTAATTTTTGTAAAATGTATGCAAAAATGATAAAAATCGAAATAAGTATATACAATATCGAATACGATGTTTAAAATTGACGTTGAAACAGAACTCAAACTCTATTGTATACGTTATTGAACTTAGCACCTGAAAAACCAGTTTTCAGTACATTTGGTCGCCTATGTTGGGCCAATGCAACTGCCAATGCTTCTTCTACCTTCAAAACAAATAAGAAAGCCAATCGTCAGTAGGGGAGCTTGAACAAAATACTCGAGAACTCAAAATGAGATTTTAGTGCATAGGTTAAATATATAACATTGTGATATGTGTTTAAAATTTAAATGCAATATAGTTAAAATTGATCATAAAAAGAATATCATAGAAAAAAATCGGTGCAATCCAATTTCGAGTTTCCATCTTCGTTGAGTTCTTGGCATTAAGTGGTCTCCATTCTTATTAAGTGCTACCATGTTGAGCACTTTTTAACTTCGAGAGGCATGAAAAGATACCTTTTCTAATAGGCTCAAGTTTTCTTTTATTTCATTATCATACTAGTTTGGTTACACTTTTGGTGTCAGCTTGCCAACTTGTGAGTAATTGATTTTTGTGTTTTCTATTGGCTTATTATTTTGCTGTGTGTTGTGAGTTGTTCTTCCAACCCTTTCCTCTATATACTCATGACCCTCTTTATTCTCTCCATTGTAATTAACAAATGCTATTTTATCACACACACACACACACACATATATATATATATAATAACATGTGACTAAATTTTAATATATTGTTAAATAAAAAATATAACCGTATATCACATGATGATTAATCAAAATCATAAACATAACCTCAAATCACTTAATAATGTATTACTAGCCTCGCTAACAGAGAATTAACTCATACTCAAGCGGTGTTAGTATTAGATTTCATCAAATAATATTAGTATTAAAAATATAACAAAGAATATCCAGGTAACATTACTTTCTAACAACTTTTATATACGTGATAGAAGAGTATACTTATTATATTCCTACGTGAACCTATGTTGATTGTATTAAAATATCGTTTTTCAGTTGGTTGATCGATTTACATCATTTCAGTATAATCTTTATACTGATAGAAACTCAATGAGCTGACATCTTGTTGAATAAGACGAGAAGATAAATGTTCCTTGTGAATAAAGGTAACATAGATAAGTTAAATTCATAATATGAAAAGTAGATTTCAGCATTAACTAACACTATCATTTGAAACAACTTTCAGAGGTTACTCATCCACTCCTTATCGTTCAGACAAATTAAGTCAACAAAGGACATGCCTTCACATTTTCTCAAAATAAGGATATAATAGAAACCTTTAGTGAAGCCAATTGCCGCAAACCTTGCTCGACAAAAAGCATGTTCTCAATATTTCCCTCTCCAGAAAGTTCCTTCAGGTCGCGGTGATCTTCTGTATCGTCCAAATCGAGATCTATGGTGTATTACAAAAATTAAGGACACTTAAGCACCCCAACTTATTTTCAAGAGATACATAAGATAACTGAGGGAAAAAATTTTAAAGATAAAAAGCAAACAACTAAAACAAGAAAAAAAACTGGTGCAATTAACGTTACCTCCTGATTCCTCTTTAGCTTTCTCTCCTGCGGCTAGTACAACTTCAACCGGATTTGGGGCGAACATAGACCAGTATTTGTATTTTGTTTCAGCAATATCAGCATGAATACCTGCCATATATTTCAGAGCCATTAAATGTAATATGATTATTTCCCTTTTCTCGATAAAAGTATAACTTCTAAGCAACGCATCGAAATGAAAGTACGTTCATATACATGAAACTGTGGTTTATCTTGTATATATAATAGATAAATTTAACAGCTAAGTATATATTAGAAAGATTAAGTTGCCCAAGGATAGGGGAAGAAGGCATGATAAAGGACTTATTTTTTTAAGGTGATATAGGACTCATTTATAAAATTTTGGAAGTAAAAAACTAGAACAAAAATTATAATAAATATCTTAAAACAAATTATATTAATTTAATATGGTAACATATGGTGTAAAAAGAAATAATTTATATCAAGAAAAAGTTGCATACTTTATCTTTTCCTTTAAAAATGAAAAAAAATATTATACAACATTAAGTTAAACTGACTAAGTTAAATTGCATGTAATCCAAATAAAACTATAATAATAATAATAATAATTAAAAAAAATTTAAAAATTTCAACCATATTCGTGTAAGGTCGGGTTATGAGCTAAGCATAAAAAAAAAAGTGAAAAAAGCATTTGATCAAAAGCAATTCATACAAATTAATGTTATACTTGAACAAATAATAATAGGATGACTTTACCATGTTGAACGCATAAACCCCAATACCGAGCTAGCCAACACCGCTTTAAAGTAACCTCTTCCTAAGTGAAAGAACGGAAAATCACATACTGTGCAGAAGATTATTAAAATGAAAATTATATATGAATAACATTAAACCCTAACCATTTCTTCCCGGGTAAGTATCACTCGTTGAGTCATAAGCCGTAGTTTCTCCAATGCAGACGCCGCTTCCTCCCTTGCACTCTGATGCAAATTTTGCAAAATTTAAATCAAATATATAAGCATAATGTTTTTATGCATTAAAATTGCAGAAGAATTTGAAAACAAAACTATAAAACGTACAAGGTAGAATGCTGGATACCTCAGCATCCGTCTGAACCGATGCTTGAAAACCTCCATGATTCTTTGAAGCAATTCTCAGAGCAGCCTGAAAATGGAAATGAATTTTCATCGTTGGACTTCATTATCTCCCTTTAGTATAAATTCGGCCATGTTTCGCATGTGATCATATTTTCAGCTACTTAAAGTGAATGATCACTTCGAGTGCATGTCAAAATAAAAGTTTGATGGATTATTAATTGATAATTGATTAATAATCTGTTAATATGTTTTTAGCTTAATACAAAATACAATAACGTTGGATTTACGGGTACAACTTTTCCTATAAAAAAACTTTTGAGTAGGGGAAAGAAAGGGCAATGGTGAGATAAAAATAATTTTACGTCATTCTAACAGACTAATTTTAAGACAAGAATAGTGTGCATTTGACTATATTTTAAAATAATAATGATATTTTTTACAAAAATATTAGAGGTTTATTTTCTTTTATGAAAGAAATTGATTTTTTTTTAAAAGTATCTAATTAGTATTAAAATTTTAAATGTTTTTTAAAAAATTTGTAAGATATAAAGAAAAAAAAAAACAATGAAGGCGTTAACAAGAAAAATAAATTGATCGCAGAGAAAGTGGACAGAAATTTTGATCAACGATCAAAGAGAAAGTGAGACTGTGAGAGTATAACCCCTCGGCTCCTTCATGATTACTGAATTCTTAAAAACTTTCAAACTTAGAATTCATCACTCTCGTTGAAATTTTCTGTTATGGCCATCTTACTAATATTTCACTTGTAATTGAGTATAACATAATTAAGTTCAGTGATTAATTCTTCAATGTATGAATTAGTGAGCATCCAACATATAAACTGGAAACTGTGCAAACTATTGCAATTAACTCACCGTTTAAAATAATAGAGATAAGCTATGATTATACCTGTTTCTTTGATGAATTGATATGCCAGTAATAGATGCATAACTACCAGGAATAGAATCCTCTTCTAGTCCTAGGGGTAGGGCAATGTAATTAATGAATAAAGGAAAGGAGAGAGAGAGTTTGATAGGGAAAGGAAAACGAAGATAAACCTCTCTTTGCTGCAGTGCTGCCTCCTTTCTGAAGAAGAAAACGAAAACATGTCAGAATTCAAAAGTGTTTAGAGAAGAAACTTAACCTACCCGAACACTTGTTGTTTTGCTTAAGTTAAAAAAAAAACGATTAGCTTGACTATGGTCGTTCTGTTTAATGTTGTCTAATTTTTCTGCCGCAGCTGACAATTTTCTTAAAAGACACTCAGATCAAATTGTAGATGGTTTTCCTTTAAACTTTAAATATATGCATTGAAATAGATTCAATAAATTGTGCAGATTGGGTTTAATCTTGGAAAAGAACCATAAAATAGACGAAAATATATTGTTAATGAACAAGAAAAGTACAGAGGATTTAGAAAATTTCAAGTGGACAACAATGCTCTTTAAACCATATCCAAGTGGTAAGTGCAATGAATTTTAAGCCAAACACAGGTTTTGGTTATAAGGGAGAAAAAGATGCCAAACAGTTATAATAGGATTCATCATTATATGAGTAGGTTTCACTAATTTGGCTTCTCTCTCTTTCTCAACATGATATTATCATGATACTTGCCGTCATGAGGAGATCCATATTTTGTTGAAGCGTGTCATACATATGTCAGTACGGTTAAGTACCATACCAACTCATCTCAATGCTAGACTTACCTGCTTAAAAGACGAGCCTCCAAAGTTACACCTTCTCCAAGATTAGCAACCTATAGGAAAGTATATGATGAAAAATCACGGATAATTAGTGGAACCACATAATGGGACAGATAAAATGACATGAGATAAGTGAATAATGTAAATGCAGGAGAAAATTTGTCCGTATAATTAGTACTAGAGTATGTTAATGAATCCTACCATGCAATTCTAATGTGTGGAATGTACATTACATTGGTATGCGAACGGGTTTAATTTTGATGTGCTATTAATGTAAAAGAAGTTGATGCTGAAAAAAAAAATGATTGTCATGTTATTATATATTATGTTTAACGAGTTTAATAATACATGGGATATTAAATATAATATATGATGGGACACAAGGTATTAAATGTCAATATAATATTAATATTATACTAATAATGCATTCAAATTAAAGTCATAATATATACTAAAAATATTTAGCCAAAAATCAAGAACGACAGGAGTTAGTCTAGGGCATTATTAACATTATAATTTTAAACCTAATAAAGTAACAATATCCATCAAAATTATCAAGGTCTGACCTACTTCATTTTCAGACATATATATCACAGCATGAACTACTAGTGTTTAAACCTATAATCACGTCCAAATTATTACTTGTGCACTAGTACTAAAGCAAAAAAGAGATAAATATTACCTGCTGTTCTAGTTGCCTAACTCTTGATTCAGCTTCCTCACACCTCTCCTCTGCAAGTCGAAGCTGTGGATTCACATATCAAAATGGTGTGCCAGAAAAGGAACGTATATATTAAAACAAAATCAATTTTCATTATGAAAAACTCGATATTATCAGCTTTCAGTCGTATTATCACTTAATACCGACAATAACAACATTCATATGGCAGTGCTAAGTTGGTTACATCCAATCCAATCTAACCCAAATTATATCTGACTCCTGAAATAAGCTGCTGTATCAATATAAAAATACGAACTGAATGTTCCAGCAGATGAAATCAACAAAACAGAGGTAACACACGACTCTCTCTTACACAATGTTACTAGCATGCAGCAAGAATCTCAAAACCTGAATGTTTATAGGGAGAACAAATTATCTTATCACCTTTTCGACCAAATTGTCGTTTTCTTCTTGTAGCATATCAAGCTGCATTGAAGTTCATATCTCGTTAGTAGATTCACGAAAAGTTATAGCAGCCACGCATGGCCAAAGTAGTTGAAGATTGAAAAATGGCAGGGGAAGTTTGAAGGGGGATGGAAGGGAGGAACATAAGAAGTACAAATACAGAAATAGAAATGAATGAATCGTATAAAAAAAGACTTCAAAGGCACGAATATAATAATTAGATGGACCGTGTACTACCTCATCCTCAAGCTCACTAGTAGGTCGCTGCTGCTGATTGGCATTTTCTCTTACTTTCATACTACCAAGATCAAGTGACAATCTACATGGTCACAATAAGCACATATCATTACATAGATTATATGCGTTGGAAAGAAAATTTTGGATCTCAATGTCTTCCCTAACTTTCTTGCATGCATTTTGGACCTCTTATTAACCAATTGTGTTATATGCATGATTAATTATCTGGTTCTCGATTATTTTATAGAGAGGAATGTTAATACTTAAAATTTCACCTTTTTACACTCTCTAGTCACGATTATTGAGTGCGAAATCTATTTAATTTCGTGCAGACATTATTAAGTAACCGCTCTCAGTTAGTGGAGCCAATTCGAAATTTTACCCAGTAGCGAAAAAAGAGTGCACCATACCTTCTGTCTTTTCTAATATCAAGATGGGGCTCAGGGGGAGGAACAACACCAGAAGAGGTCGGCTTGAGGGTAATAGGTACACTAGGCGGCACCATGGGAACCACTTTAGTAAGTCCACCGGGACGGACTGACATTGCGCGAGCAGAGGGAGGTTGATCATTGTTCGCACTACTGGGTTGAGACGACCGAGTCGTTATCGTAGTGCGAGTGGAGGGAGAAAAGTCCAGAGTTCGATTTGCCGTTGTTGAACGAGCAGATGGTGGTTGTTGCTCCGCCGCATTGACCAGCGTAGGCGTTCGAGGTGGAGGTTGCTCGGGAGCATTTGCAGAGGAAGATGATCTAACACTCGATATGTTTCTTACAGATTGTGGTTGTTCTTGAACAGTTCGTACTGACTAATATAAATTAACAAAATCAAAGTCCCAATTAAGCAGCATCATTCAACTTGAAGAATATATATAATAGCAAATCATGAAGAAGCCAATTACCGCTGGGGAACGTGATCTAGCAGATGGCGGTTGTTCTTGAACGGTGCGAACTGACTAATAGAAATTAGCAAAATCAAAGTTCCATTAACTTGTTATTCCAAATAAGCAGCATTCGAATAAATATCATTGCAACAAAAATTTCAGTTACCGCTGGGGAACGTGATCGTGTAGCTGGAGATTGTTCTGCAGCAGGGCGAACTGACTAAAAGAAAAAACACGGAAACCGGAGATTACAAATTTTCAAATAAAACTAGAAGCGAATGTGATATAATAATTCAAAAGCATTGAAGCGAAATTACTAATGGTGACCGCGATCTTGCAGATGTAGTTTGGTCCTGAACGCTCCGAACTGTCTAATAATAGAATAGCAACGACATCGAATTCGAAGCACGTTCCAAAGGAATATAAATGTGAGCAATGTGGAAAGACGTGAAGGAAGGAGTTACCATGGGAGAGCGAGATGGCATTGGCCTTCCACCGCCGAGGCCAATACCTCCGGCGCTACTAAGCGAGGAATAGTCAAGAGGAACGTCGTCGTCGTCGTCCTCATCGTCCGTTTGATGCGACATAACCTGTGCGAGTCTCTGAGCGGCGGCTTTGGTGGCGTTGTTGTTCTGCGTTCTCCTGACACTATTGATGGCAGAGCCAGTGGAACCTGCACGTGCGTGGCGGTTCAGTGGAGATATCATCACCGGTGAGGACGGCGTCGTCGGCGTCTCCGAAGAGCTGTTCTGCCTATCGAAAATTTTCCGCCGATCCATCTGGAAAACCGAAAAATCCATAAATAACATATTAAAAAAATGATCTCACTCTCACTGTCATGCATGGATCATAACTTTTTGACGAAACTTGCGTTGCCTGTGATTGATTCAGAGATTTGATAATAAGTTTGTCCTTGTATCCTCCGGATTGGAATATCTCGTTGAACAGAAACTGAAACTGTTTTCAAAATGTGAGGAATGAAGAAACTATTTGGCGTAACCTTATATAATCATTGACATTTTGTACTAGAAGCATTATTGGAAACAGAAAAGCAAAGGCAGAGGAGAGTTGAAGAGAGTAGAATAAAATGAAATGAGGAGTGGAAGGGTGTTGGAGCAGCGTCCTGCTATTGTGGAGAGACTTGAGGATCCGTTCGTCGAGTTATAGGTTGGGAGGTGTGACGTGGATGCAGCCCCGAATTCTTCCATTTTATAACGGTCTCCCTTCCGAACTTCTTGTAAATAGAAACGACCATAAGGAGAACCTTTTTCTCTTTTGGCAGTGAGTTTGCACATTATTGAAAAAGATTATTGATAATCACTCTGTCTATCATGACACAAAATATTACTTTTAAAATAAGTTAAATTATATATGTACTTAAAAGACAAAATTTATATTATTAAATATATTTCACAAAATGTAGCTTTATTTTTTACGAGATATCCACAAAAATTATGCAACGAAAAAGTTTAATGAAGTTTATTTTTCTTTTAAAAAAATATAATTTTGTCTTTTATTTTTTAAAATAGTTTTTTTTCAAAAAATGTGTGTATTCTCTCTAAATATTGCATTACTATATTACGAGTTTCTGATTTAATAAAAATTAAATAAAAAAATTTTAATAATAAAAATATAATTTTTCAATATATATTTTAAGACATAAAATATTTATATAACATAATTTTATTAAGAAAAAAGATTTAGTATATTCACAATATAAAATATTATCTTAAAAATAATATTAAATATTAATTTAAAAAATACTTACTATATATCTTCAGACACGTACAAGATAAGCTGTCGTTGAAAAGATAAAAAATGAAAGACTAAATAGAAGTAATAAATTTTTAAAGACTAAAAAAATTAATTATATTTAAAGGAAAAAAGAAGAAGCAGGATATGGGTACGGATATATCTGGTGTCCATCATAGATGTTAGAATAAGGGGTGGGCCTGTCCGACGTATTCCTCTTTCATGTCGAACTCGGAGAATTAGGGTTTTCCTTCTCTACTCCAATTCCACCTTGCTTTCGCTTCAAATGCAATAACCCGGAAAATGCTTCCAGAATCAGTGATAACGCAAAGCTCCGATGCAAGTACCGTGGTATCAGACGTTTCCGGCCACAGATTCTACAATTGGCTATTCGAGTGTCATGGATTCTGGCATAATGCCATTTTGTTGGTTCCTTCGATTCTTTTCGTCTTGTACTTGGCACTGCAAGCTAGGCACAGCTTTCTCAAACTCTCCCTTGCTCGCTCTTATATCATCATTTCATATAATGCTTCCCTCTGGCTCGTCTCCCTTCTCAATCTCACTTGGTGCTTTTTCCAGGTTCGTTCTCCAAATTACCAATTTCTATGGAAGCCGGATTTAAAATTATTTGTTCAATTATAGTTCTATGGAAGCTCTGTGTTACTTGAGTTGTTCGTTGATGTAGAATTGTCCATTCAAGCTCTTCAATTTGACATGTATTGGACTTTTGATTTTATAATGCTATTTTCTGATGCTTGAGTTGTCTTGACTTGAGACTTGAGAGGTGAATGAATGTGGTATTTAATCTTTGGTGAGTCAGGCATGGGAGTGCACGCCGGGGAAAGAGCTGGCATGGAACTTGTTATCGTTGTTTACTACTTCTGGAATGCTGTTTTTGGAAGTGAGCTTGCTGGCTTTTTTACTTCAAGGAAATAACGCAGGTGGCTTGGAAGCAATGACACGAACTTTTGGTATCTCAGCGCTAGTTGTTGGTTTGGATATTTTGTTGAAGGTATTTCTTTGACTTTTTACTACAAGTTTGCTTGTCCTTCTTGTAATTATGTTATCGTAATGTTACCAACAATGGTGGATAGAAGAAAACATATCAGTGCTCTCTCCCAATTTAACTTGTTTTTTTCATGCCAAATATGAGTATGTCGGATGAAAATTGAATATCTGTTTAGCCAATGGAAATTTGATTGCCTAGGGTTCCAATTTTTTTCGTGGATTTGGGGCACTGCCACATGTAATAGACGAGTCCTTGCACCTTTTCCTTGTTAGGCTATGTACACATTTGTTTTTGGGGTCCCATTATTCGTCGACAGCAATGAACATACTCATCACGTGAAGTGGAATTTGTGGGTTGTACACAAGCTGGTGCTCACTGCTGTTTATGGCTTCATATTGTTTATGTACCGTTCCGGGTGGAGAGAAAGGTTACCTGGTAAGTTATTTGACGGGATTGATATTATGATGTTTTTACCTAGTTTATGATTCCTTAATTTCCTTTCCTTTCCTTTCATGCAGCAAAACCTGCTTTTTACAAGTACGTTGCTATTATGTTCATCTTCAATGCAATTGCGATGTTTGCTTGTGGACTTACTGGAAATGGTGCTGCTTTTGGCTTGTGGTTAGATTCTTATAAAACTGAGCCGAAAACAAATCCTTTTTTAGTGTTTTTTTGCCACCTTTCTCTTAATCCTTGTTTACTTTGGTTCACAGGTTATATCACGTCACAGTTGTCTGTTACCATGCATTTTATCTTCCTCTTTTGTACACAACTTTCCTAGCAGACTTTTTTCAGGTCAATAGTGTCTTGATATTTTGATCCCCAGTTTCGACTTTTCGAACCCTTTACTATTGTTTAAAGACAACTTTACTTGTGTCGGCCTGACTTATTGTTCTTATGTTGCAACTACAGGAGGAAAATTTTCATTTGGAAAATGTTTATTATTCCGAGATGAAAGATGCTGGTTTCTTCGATACAGATTGGGAGTGATGGATCAACTTTTAAATAACTCTCATCGCAATATACTCATTGCAAGGCATCCCGATCAGGACATATGTAAATAAAGTAACTATGTTAGTAAAATGCACGTTTAATTGTAATAAACTTCAAATGTTCTGTTATTTACTAGATTTGATGTAAAACGTACATAGAATTTTTATCTACTTCTACTTAGTGCTATTTTCCGGTTCCTTTACCTAGTTTTATCAATATTCCAATTTTTATTATCCAGCAACACAAGAGTATACGCCGCTCCAATAAAATTAACATAAAAATATCACTGCATAAATCTCATCTCCGGTAAAGTTAACACAATATATCACTGCATAAACCCCTTAATGCAAAAACTGAATATAATTTTCGAAAACAAAAGGTTGGGCTAATTTGTTTCTCCTCTCAGACTATCTAGTCACACAATAGCGGTGTTCACAACTAAAACACTCGAGACTCTAAATTGCCGCACACCGTTAATATTAATCAGCATGGAGTACGAGCTCATGTTTACACAAACCTTCTGGCACATGTTTACTCTAAGAACTCTTCTGAATAATCTCTTCAATAAGATCTGCAGCTTCCTGAACTGTTGTGATGCTCTGTGCACTGTCCTCCTCAACGCTGATACCAAATTCCTCCTCAAGTCCCATCACGATCTCAACCTACAGAGAATGGCATTTAAACAATCCAAAAGCATTCAATACGTAAGATGGAAGACGTAGGAATGGACATTAAAGGGTAAAATGTTAAGTGTTTGCACGATGTTTCTGATTACCGTATCAAGGGAGTCAGCTCCAAGAGCTGCAAATTTTGACTCCCCGGTAACATTAGTATCATCGGATATAGCCAGCTGCTTCTTTACTATTTTGCACACCTTGTCTACTGTCTCTGGTTTGGCCTGCTAAATGCCTTAAAGAGTAAATAAACCCACAAGGGGAAAAGAAAAAAAAAACGAGCCTAGTTTTTACTAAAATTCTAATCACCACCCACGGGAAAATTTGTCTTCCAGCACTTTTAGTCAAGCCAAATCTTTATTTCCATCAAATGGTCGTCCAAAATCTTAAACAAATGAAGCATTAACGGATCTGTTTAGTAGTTACATTGGTGGAGACGGGACAGAAAATATTTTCTTTCATAAAGAAATTTAGGATCTGTTTCCCTGCCAGAAGTAGCTTCGTATTATTCAAGACGGGCCTTATGAGAGTCAATTTGTTAAATATATTTATACACTTAACATATATATGAATTGATTAACTGAACGGGAAAACCAGACAAGTAACACTATGTCTGTATACATTTTCCATCGTATAAAACCCTTTAGAAACTTAATAAAACACAAGATCCAAAAATGCAGAGAATTATCCAATTTACATATTCTAATGAAACGGTTCTGGCCCTTTGCAGCAATATCCCCACAAAAGTAAACGAATAGCAGTTCATAGAAGTCCTAATCATTGGTGTTTCTGCAGTTAAAACCATCCCTTATCCTACAAAGCACGGAATTTATGTACGCAACTACTCCAAAAACACTAGTTAATCGAGGCCAAAGGACACCCTAATTTACTAAATAAGGATATGTGATCTCACGTAATACACTATGTATACCATTTCACCTTTCACATCACAATTTCTCTAAATCATTTCTCAGACTCTGCTTCAAACAGAGAAACTAGATGAAGAGCCATCAATTCAAGAAAATTCATATTAACTGTAGTCTCAAGCCTAAAATACAGTGCCATGATGTTCAAGCAAGCAAAAAACAATCACTAACATATGAAAGTGAAAGATCAAGCGCTGCATTAGCTACTTACAGCACAGGAAACTTTAAGGCGAATTGAGCGTGGCTGCAAGCCAAAAGAAACAGTGTTCATCCCAAAGCTAGGAATCGCAGCAGAACTCGGGCCAGAAATTGAGTTTAATGTCTGTTCAACATATTCATCCAGATGAACCTCATTAAAGAATTAATTCATTAATTAAAACATAAGAAAAAACAAGAAATATATAATAAGGACAAAAATCGAAACAAGCTGGGCATTGCTGCGCTCTATATGATGTGCAAAAGTGTAACTCACTAAACCATAAATTTATTATTCAAAATATTTTACAAATAAAATTGACGGGAATTAAAAGTGAAAAAATGAGCAGCATGTCGTAATTAGTAAAAGTGAGAATAAAAGGATAAATAATGGAAGAATAGTTTGAGGGATGCATAGAAATCATGTCCTTCCTAGAACGCAAAAAATAAAAATATAAATGAACACGAGACGAGTGAGTATAAATAATAGAGAACTTGTTGGTGAGAAAGAAAAAGTCAGGCGAAATAATGAACAGATCATTACATTGAGAAGGAAAATGAAGCGCATAGTGCTTATGATGATTGATTAAAAGGTAGGAAAGGGAAAGCAATACCGATATTTGAGGAAGGAGAGAGCGAATGGAGATTGATGTTCCTGCAGCGAGTGCATTGGTGGCCATGGTGGTTTGTTACGGAGGAGCAAAGGCGCAGAAGAAAAATGAAGAGAAAAGAGAGAGTATGACGGAGAACGCGAAGAGTGTGATGCAAGAATAAATAAATAGCAAGGCGTGGCTTCGGCTCGGCCCCGTAATTTTTGGGTGCAGGAAAGGGCCCTTCTCTTTTGATTCGGAGGATGGTATAGTCGTTCCCTTGGGTTATTGGGTTTGAATCCACATCAACTGGGCCATGGACCTCCACCTAAGCCCATGTTATTCGTGGGGTTAAGCCCATTTAAGGCCTGTAGTTTCAATTAGGTGAGTATGAGTATGACTAATCAGATTCAGAGTGCTTACTGAGAAATTCTGATTGTTCTATTTCGATAGATTAGAGAGAGAGAGAGAGAGAATGGTGAGGGAAGTTTCAGAGAGTTGCGTTGATAGCTTGTTGACGGAGATGGTGGCGTGCTATTGCAATCGATTCTATGCTAACAAACCTGAACTAGCAGCTCGCAGGATCGAGGCCATTGGATATCAGGTCGGTCACCAGCTCTCTGAAAGGTTAACATCCAAACCCTAATATCAACTATCAACGAATTCATTTTGGCATTTCCTTTTTTCTTCGTGGAGATCTGTGCTGGAACACGATTGTTATAGTTATTGTCAGTGATTCTTAGATAGTTTATGTAATTATACAAACAAGCCTCAAAATTAAGCTCAACCAAATTACTAACATCATGTTCAGGTTTATCACATGCTTTCTCGATTCCTGACATTGATTATTTAGGGTAGTTTAACTTTGTCATGTTTATATATCCAATTTCATATTATGGCTCTATGAAGTGAATTATTATGAAATTTGAATGAATTGTTAAAAATGTGGGGGGGGGGGGGGGGTGTGTGTTTTAACACTTGTTGTCAGGTATACCATGGAGCGGCCTCGGTTCACTGATCATCTGGAGGCCATCAAGTTCATCTGCAAGGATTTTTGGTCTGAGCTCTTTAAGAAGCAAATAGACAACTTGAAGACAAACCATCGCGTGAGTTCAGAACTGATCTCTATGGGTGGTATATATTTATGATGTAATTTTTTATTAGGATAGGATGGTCATTGTGTTTGGTTCTGCTGCAGGGTACGTTTGTATTGCAAGATAATAAATTTCGCTGGCTTGCACGGATGTCAGTTGATCCATCCACCGATAATGTTAATTCTGTTGAAGACAATTCTTCACCCACCGCTGAAAATAAGGCAGCACAAGCAATGAGCATGCATCTTTATTTCCCATGCGGGATCATTAGAGGAGCTCTTTCCAACTTGGGAATTCCTTGTGCAGTGTCTGCAGATATATCAAACCTTCCAGCATGTGTGTATTTTTCTTTTTCTCTTACACAAATTAGAGAATTTTTTTTGGGGATAGAGAAAAGTTTGTTTCATTTTGAATGTTTGTGGATGCATAAGTCATATCCTTCTAGGTCAGATAATGACTATCTAGTGTTATCAATTTCTTGTTGTCACAATGCTATAATAGTGCAGCAATCTGTTGTGCCGTCCGGTCTCTATATTCTTGATATACAGCATTTTCCATTTGTCACCATTGTGACTGCTATAAAACAGGAAATGGTGTCCATTCAGGGAAGTCATGAATGCGATTTATATAACGGAATTAAGAGCCCCTTTTGCCCACGTTTTGCTACATTGATACAATAATAGCCACTTCAATTATTGCTTCAGTTTAGAAAATATAGTTTGCGCATTTGTTTCTAGAAATTTTTTGTGATTTCTAGTTTTCTTAAACTGTATTTGATAATTAATTTAGGACAATTTATACTCGATTGTCTGTTAGTTGGTCTTTGCTTTCCATGATTATACCTATTAAAGCATCTTATTATCCAGCTCTGTGTTCATAGACCCTGAACATGATTTCACAGATGCAGGCGAACATATTTTGGGATTATGATATTAATGATTTAGCATTCTTAACTTCTAACCATGATCAGTCTAATACTGGGATAAATGATGCTATCATGGTCTTCATAATTAAGCTTGTTTTGTTCTATTTAATTATGAAAAACTATTATCATTGCAGCATCCAATTTCCTTTCATTTGTGTCAACAATGTAGTTCTAAGCATCTTTCTATTTGTTTGTTGTATAGTTGTGAACTTATCAGCAATACATGTGTTGGAAATAATGGTACTTATTGGAAACAATAGATAAAATACAATTTGTACTCGTGAGTTTTTTGTTTTGCATGGTACTCAGAATTAAACACGCAATATTAGTTTAGGAGCTAGTCTCCACTACTATTAAAAACCTACTTATACGATGCCTTGCACAACCTATAAAAGACATTCTCTTGTATAAAAAAGTGTTCCCGTTATCATTCTGAATTCTTTCTATCTCCTCTCACACTAAATTCAACAATATGCAAGTTTGAGTATGAAAGCTTGTGATTTCTTCACAAATTGCTCCTATCAATCTCCATTTCTACATCCTTTAGTACTCGGGTATTAGGGTCTAGAAAGTTGCACTCACTATTAACCTAGGCAATAGTCTCAACCAAGTCTATTAAGAACCTATATATATGGATGTCTTGCATATCCATAACCTGTAAAATACATTCCCTTGAACTGGAAAGCATTCACACTGTTCTCCCCATCTCCTTCACCGCCCCTGCCCCCCCCCCCCTTCCTTCTAAATTCAACATGTATGTGCGGCGTGCATGAAAATGTGTATTGTTTGCATGAGTTGTCCTGATCAATCTCTTCTTCCACATCATTGAGCAGGTTCATTTGTGGTCCGGATAAAAGCTTGACGAGTTTGTAGTTGTCCACAGATGGGAGGGAAAGCATTAACATTGGTGGAAACAATGCTTTTAATGTCTGCGAACTCTTTTATCATATAATGCTCGATCGGAGAACATTTCTTTGCCAGATTTTCCTATCAAATATTATTGACTTGGTTGTGTAGGAATGGCTCCTCAAGAAGTATTTTCATAATCGAGGATTTGGTACTTTCTGATGCAAATGCTATGGAGGGTACGATAATGTCGTATTATTGGTGTTGTGTGAAAAGATGTTGGAAATTTCAGTCATTGTAATGTTGTTGCTCTTGTATGGAATGGACCTTAACCTTATATTTGTTCATTATTTGATAACCAATCTGCTCAAGACTAACTTAAATATTACCCTCTTTTGAATCCTTAATTGGCATTAGTTAGCATTTTTTTTTTTTTTTGGGCTAAATAGTCCCTTGATTTAATGTTTCTTTTTAACCACAACGTTAAGCTACATGTTTTGTTCCATTGTTTATCAATGTTGAATCAATATTCCTTTTACAGGAAAGAGAGCTTACTTTTACGAGTATTTAATGATATTAATGTTTTTATTTATATATTTTTATATTTGGAACAAAATACGAACGTGACTTTATCTCCAACCAACCTATGAGGCTAAAATTATTGTATATACTTAAAAAAAACCATTAATTTTATTCAATGATATAATGTAATAAAATAAATTTATTTTATTAGAAGTTCTGAAGTCATTGTAATGGTATGTTAGTATAAACTGTTTTTAAAGAAATATTAGAATTATTATAGTGGTCAGTAAAAATAATTCTTAATAAATAATGATATTGGTGAAAAAAATTATTAACACTTATTCACTATATTAAAATGATAGATAATTTTAAATAAACAAGTAAAACTGTTAAATTGCTTTGTTAACTAATATTTTGAACACTTTTGCTAACGAAATATTAAATAAATTTTTTAGAAAGT
This sequence comes from Abrus precatorius, assembly GCF_003935025.1. Classification (NCBI taxonomy): domain Eukaryota; kingdom Viridiplantae; phylum Streptophyta; class Magnoliopsida; order Fabales; family Fabaceae; genus Abrus; species Abrus precatorius. The sequence goes on along the minus strand of NW_020874373.1, from coordinate 6,241,507 downwards.
ATGGTATAGGAATATTAAAAATTATGGAAGGACATAATATTATATTTGCGAATAATTTTTTTCTAATTAATATCTTAAGAACATTATTTAGTATTTGCTTTAAGAAAAAAAAACACATATCAAACAGCATTATTAATATATTTTAAACGTATTTTTATTAAATTTTTAAAATGTTTTACTCAATATTTTCTTATTATTTTTATAAGAAATAAGCATTAGTATTTTCTTATTTTAATTATAAAAAATAAAGACTCAATTTTAGATGTATTAATTGCTAATTTTTTTATATTCTTATTTATGTTACGATATGTGTAAACAAATCACCTATTGTTTATATATTCAAATATATTTATTCATTTATTTTGATTATTTAATACTATGAATATTTATGAAATATTGTAGTATTTAATGTAATTTAATGAATAAATGTTATTAATTTTATAATTTTAATAAAAAATTTATTATATATAAATTCTCATTATAGAAAATATTGCACAAATTTAAAAAGAAACAAACATCTTACAAATACGCTATAGTCTTTTTTTACAGTAAACAAATAATGAAAGACATCAAGGCAATAAAAAGTACTTATATATCATAAATTTAAATAAGATTTTAAAAAATATACCTAGTATCAAGTAGCTATATTAATTACTCATATATATATATATATATATACAAAATAGGCGAGTATCTTAAAATTTCACAATAAATAAAAATATTAAAAAAAGTTAACTATGAATACATTTAAAAATTAGTTTTCATTTGTTTAATTAGGACAAAAAATAATGATGATTATTCTTTTATAAAAAAATTTATAATATGTGCAAATTTATATACAATAAAAAATTATAAATAATAAAATTTTATTAAAAATTATGACATTTAATAGTATCCATACATGTATTGAATTCTATAATTTTTAATAAAACATGTATAAACTCTCTTACCTTTTATGCCTACACATAATTTAAATTACTAAATAAAAAAATCATTAAATACATTTTATAGTTTTTAGATAGTAAATGTGTGTATTTAAATAAAATACTAGAAGAATTATTAAAATGACAATGAGGAGAATACAGTAAAAAAAAAAAAACTTTATATAAATTGTTATCGTTTATAATTTTGTGCTCCCCTTATCTTATTTATAGTAAAAAATTTATACTACTTTTTTCATTCTTTGTTGCATTAATTAATAAGTTTTTTAATATTTGCAATTATTGTAATATTTGCATTATTAAGACATTTGGTCATTATTTATATAAAATAATATATTTATTTATTTAATCTACAAATCACTGCTTTAATTATTTATTATTATAAATACTTTTAAATATATAAATTTATAATATATAACTATTTGCTATTAATCATAATAAGATATTGATTTTATTTTTTTTATAAAAGAGACATGAAGATCACAGCCTAAAAGCACCCTGACAACCATTCAACATGAAATACTTTCTAACAAGTTGTCTTTTTTGTGTCACGAGCCATCCCCCATTTCAAGAAATGCTATTAATATAAATTCTTTGTGGTTGGTATTAATGTATTTTTAATGTATTATTATCAACACACTTTTTATTGTGAATTAAAGTTTACTAAATATCTAAAATCTACACTAATAAAAAGTGTATTATTAAAATTTCTCATCACATTTATTTTCCAACAAAAAAATCATACTAAAGAAATATTATAAAAAATTATTCTAAACAATATTTGAATGTAGTACGTAATTTAAATATTATAAAAAAATCACATGTTTAATTATATGATAAAATTGAAGTATATTCTTAAGTTTAAATAAACAATAACAAATTAAAATACCTTGATGTAAAAATAAAAAATATTTTTGAGTATAATTTATTTTTTATTTATTTTTTAGTTCAGCGTTAAATTTCATTTTTTATCCATTTAATTGATATTTTTTACAGTTATTTATTTTTACACGAGGTGTAAATTTTTTTACTACTTGATTGAACAACGAAGAAAGTGAGAAAAAGGATTGAAAAAAATTATCATGATTAATTTAAAGTAAATATTTTCTTTGGTGAAGAGAAAACAAGTATTTTTGTGGCTTAATGCTAAAATGGTTATTATTTATCTAGGTTTTCCATTAAAAATTTTGAAAACAAAGTGATAATTTTTTTTATAGTGATTTCATATTAATTTCTCACCTCAACACATAAGTCTTTTTATGTATTTTGAGACTTAGGTAGTTGTTTTGTAGGTCAAAGAAGATTTGCATATTTATTTGTAAGATTATAATAAAAAGTTTTAAATTTTCTCTGTATAAGAGTATAGATACGTGAAACTTTGAATGAGATGGATGATGTGTTGTATTAAAATGAAAAGACACTATTTATAAAAGTCTCACATAAACAAAATTAAAAAAATAAATAAAAATTGTTCGAATCATAAAATTTTAATATAGAATAAATGCTTATAATTAACACTTATAATTTCATAAACTAAAATATGTATTTACTTATTTAACATGAGCTTTCTTACCTCAACATGAGAGTGCTTTAAATTTACTTAAAGATTTGAATAATTGTGTGCTAAAGAAAGGTTACAAGTAATAAAATTATGTTTTTATGAGTCTAAGAATTCGCGTAAAGAATGTTAAATTACGTTCAATTTATAATTTTTAAAAAAACTTTCTCATGTATGTGTCTTTAGGGATTGAAAATGTAATTTTCTTTTTCTTTTTCTTCCAATAATTTCAATTGTTCTTTTATTGATGGTTTTGTTAGGTAATATATTAAGGATAGAAAACATTAAATGATAAATCAAGTATTTGAATATAAAAAATTTTCTATTTTATTTAATATTTTAAACACATTTGCGACATTTTTTTCCCCAATAATTACAGGACTGATATGTTTAAAATAAATACTTTCCATAAGAAAAAATAATTAGTAATTAAAAATTATACATGTATCGAATATGTTAATTATATAAAAATATTTATTATTTTTATTTAATAAATAAAAATAAATTTTATTACTTATTTTGAAAATATTAAATTTAACGTACACTTAATTCTCATAAATTAAGGCTTTATTTGTTTTATAATTAAAAAAATTCTTATATTTCCAAAAATATATTTTTTTTACAAAAAATAAAAAATAATGTGATTTAAATTAATTTATATTCGTATCTAAATCATATTTAATAATTCAAAAGCAATTTCATCATAATCAATGATACTTAATTTTAAAACAGAGAGACAATAAATGATATCAAGTGGAAGGAAATATTATATTGCTGTCACAATTTTCATTGCACTCTGCAGAATCTTGACTCCTCTTTGTGCTCAATATCTAGCTTTCAACTTTTCTTATTTGCGTAAAGATTTTCCTTGGAATGATTAATGATTTGAACCTCACCAATCACCACTACCACACCAAGTTCTTGCCTTATTCTCATGTTTATGGTTGTTATGTTATAGTTGTAGTAGTTGGTGGTTTCAACGCCTCTGACTCTGACTCATATTAGTAAAACTTCACTTCCGTATTCCAATTCCATTTGCTTTGTTGGGCTTTGTCAGTTAGCTGTGGATAAGGATTCTCTACCAACTATTACGTCTCTTGAATATATAGTTTGTGGGGTGTTCTTGGTTTCCTTTTGATCAATCAAATGGGTAGTGACGAAGTGTTGAATCATTCTCTAATGGTTTGTGTTCCACTCACAACACAACAATCTGTTGAGCAGCTTGTGAATGACATGCATCAGGCAAAGGCACAAGGTGCTGATATAGTGGAGATTAGCCTTGACTCTATCACCAACTTTCACCCTCTTCGTGACCTGAAAATTATTCTCACAAATAAGCCACTGCCTGTGATTATTGTTAATCGGTAATGCATCTCATGCCCTGTTGCTTTGGCTATAGATTAAGATTATCATGATGATATTAAATTTGACTATCTATGTGTGTAGATGTATAGGAAATCTTGTAATGAATGAGTAGGATTTATGGAGGTGTTATTGACAAGTTACATGACTTTGTACAAAAATAGTTTTATGATTAAGATTTTATTTTCTCATCTTCCTATAAAAATAGCTCTCTCATTACATACAACCACACAAGGTTTAAAAAATTGTGATTTGTGAGAAAGATTATTGTTAAATTAAGGTGAGTTGAAAGAATTTATTCGAATTTATAGAAGTGGTTTATGATTTAGCTTATTTTATTAAGCCAGTCAAATTTTTTTTTTAACTTATTTCGATAAGAATTTATTAAATAAGTGATGTAATTAAGCTAAAGTATCTCTACCTTTTCTTTACTTTCACATGCTTAATCATTTGCATTCGATATATTTGTTTTATTTACATTTTTAAAGGCCGAAATGGGAAGGTGGTTTATATGAGGGTGATGAGAATGTGCGGTTGGAAGCATTACAGCTAGCTGTGGAATTGGGGGCTGAATTCGTAGACATTGAGCTGAAGGTATATTCTCTTAGCATTGTTTCATTGCATCCAATCTATAGTTTGTTTGTTTTTCCCTGACCTATAACAATTTTAATTTAATGGCATAGCAATAGCAGTGTTCATATATTGCTTCTATTGTACAAATGTTCATAGCTTATCAACTAATAAAATGAAAAAAATATATCAACTTGATAGGTCCTATTTGAAATTGATATTTTTTTGTAGTTTTGTAAATCTCTTTACAATGTATGATTGTTCAGGCAGCTTCTTGTTTTATGACCTTGGTGGAACATAAAAGAAATCATAATAATTGTGGCAAAATAATTGTTTCCTGCTGTGTGGATGGCATCACCCCTCCAAAAGAAGAACTCCTTCAACTTGTTGCACTCATGCAAGCTACTGGAGCAGATATCGTCAAACTTGTCACACATGCAGCTGATATAACAGAAATCACAAGAATATTTAGCTTGCTTCCCATTTTTCAGGCATGAGTTTTTTTGTTTTTTTTTTTTTTTTCTAAAGCTTATTTATTGGATCAAAGGAGATCTGAGGACTTGATGAAAGGAAAGAGAAGGGTCGCCAAAATTTGGGTACTGAGATACATTAGGTTAAACTTGAACATTAGTTGCTACGTGAACCAGGTTTACAGATGATCTAATTTTCAGGGAACATGAGAATTTAACCTATTGAGACTCATTAGACTCAGACATTTTGTTATTATCTGAATTTTATGGGATATCCAAAAAAATAGGCTGGGTTGATATCAAACTTGATGTTTGCATAATACAGCAAAATGCTCCATGTCAGGTTTATCAAGATCTATCATACACATCTCCTGAATAAATCATGTTTCCAATATAAATTGTACTATAGCAAAAATAATTCTGGCTGTCAGGAAATGATTTACAAAAAGCGGCATAATTTCTAATGTTAAAAAATGGAAGCTTTCAAACACTTTTATTTTGTGGAGATCTTTTTGATATGTTGTTATATCAAAATTTATTTTCTCCTTCTTTTCCACAATGGTTGTTTCTACTTTCTAATGTAAGCCTGCTCTAGTAGAAATGTTCAGGTACCAGTGATTGCCTATTCTGCTGGAGAAAGAGGATTAATAAGCCAGCTTCTGAGTCCAAAATTTGGTGGTTTCTTTGTCTGTGGATCATTGGCTGGAAATCCAATTCCTGGACTGCCTTCTCTAGAAGGTCTTCGGGAAGCCTATAAATTGGAACATGTAAATGCATATACTAAAGTTATTGGGCTCATCTCAAAACCAGTTGGCCACAGCAAAGGCCCTATGTTGCATAATCCTTCCTTCAGACATGTAAACTATAATGGAATCTATGTCCCCATGTTTGTTGATGATCTTAAAGAGTTCTTTAGCACCTATCCAGGCCCTGACTTTACTGGTTTTAGGTATGTTACATATTAACTATCAATCCAGTTGGACTTATTTTCTCACCGTAGTCCTCATCCTGAACTGCTCCTATTTGATTTTTTGGTTTGCATGAATCTGTTCTTACACAAGAACTTAAGCAGTTAAATTTACTGCAATCATAGTGTTTTAATCTTTTTGTTATCACATCAACCAATTAAGTGTTTGTTTTTCTCTCTTATTTGGAAATTTCTCATCAACTTCTTTTGTACTGCAGTGTTGGAATTCCATATAAGGAAGAAGTTGTGAAGTTTTGTGATGAAGTCCATCCACTTGCTCAGGTTGGCTTGTTTTTCCACGTAGATTTAGAAGTGTTCCATATTGGTTATTTATTTCCAATGTCATGGCTCAACATGTATTTAAAAAGTAGTTCTTCTCTACACTAGGGTATACATTACAACACTTTTGGCTTAAATCACTTTTATTTTGTATATACATGAGCTGATGTGCGGAGCTTTAACTGTTTTCTGTGCTGCTGTATATGTCACCTTATTTGTTCTTGCTCTATTTCTACATGACCCTTCCATTTATTCTGCGCTCATTGACAATCCACATTCAATCTCAGGAAAAGGCTCGTTAAATAAATAAAGCTAGTTTTATAAAGCCAACGCAAAATTTGGTTAGAGGGAATTAATGAATTATTCCCACTAACATGATTATATGACTATATATTTTGGTGGTGAATATAAACATAATAAAAGGAAGTGTGTTTTTGTACATTTTTTTCTCTTGAAGAGTCATGATAGCTTTCTTTGATCATTTGAAACTGATGTTATTCTGAAGGAAATTAGTCTGTCCAAAATAGCTTTTAATGCTATAAGGCATATCGTTGTTGTTGACAACGGTGCTCTATTAAAATGGACTTAAGATGCAGTTATTCTTCCTTGTAATGATTGTTTTAGTAATACATAATCAATTCGTTTTATTTTATGTTCCACCAGTCTATAGGAGCTGTTAATACTATTATAAGGAGACCAAGAGATGGGAAGCTTGTTGGTTATAATACAGATTGTGAGGGTTCAATAACTGCAATTGAGGATGCACTCATTGGTAAGACTCTCCCACTGTCGTGTTTATTATAATTTCCTTTACGTTGTCAAATGCGTTTTAAGAAAATCAACATCCTAAAAGCTGAAACTATTACATGAATGCCTAAGGGTGAAATGTCAAACTCCTTTTCTCTTGGTCAAGGAGTTTGCGAATTTGAAACAATATATAAGACCAACTTTCTTAAAAGATTGAATTGTTAGGAGCAGACCCAAGAGTGGTTTCCATCTTTAACAGTAATTACTGGGCATGTTTCACTTTTTATTGTTACTGAAGGATTGTCTTATCTTCTTTCTTGAAATTTCACTGAAATTTTCGTGGAAAAAACTTAGATCAAGTTCCTTATATGCCAGTTGTCATTAAGTTTTCGATTCAAACAATGACATGTGGATACTTTTCAAAGATTCCGCTATTTATTCTTGATGGAGGCTATTTAATGTTGGAAAAAAATCATTCATATATCATTGTTTAATTTGAGAACTTGATCTAAGTTTTACCCAATTTCTCTATTATCATGGCTTTCTTCCAAAGCAAGTGCAAATTACAATTGGCATGATTTTAACTAACCAATACTGATTTACTGATTCCCATGAATCAATTGTCAGAGCATGGTTGCAATGATGGTGGCTCACCCCTTACTGGACGATTGTTTGTGCTAGTTGGTGCGGGTGGTGCAGGGAAAGCACTGGGATTTGGTGCTAAAAGCAGAGGAGCTCGTGTAGTTATCTTTGACATTGATTTTGGTATAAAAATAAGCCACATCATGTCTATAATAAAGTTTAATTTTCTTTTTATTCTTTCTCATGCTAGAGCTGAAGTTTTACAAACATCCACATTCCTATCATGCCATTCAATTTTCTTCTCCAGAAAGGGCCACGAGCCTCAATATGCATTACTTTGACCAATACCTTATTGTAGACGCAATGTTACATTTGCATGTTTTCTTATTCTCTCATTTTGTTCAAGCAGAAAGAGCAAAATCTCTTGCTTGTGCTGTACTTGGTGAAGCTAAGCCTTACAAAGAGTTGGTAAAGTTTCAGCCAGAGAAAGGGGCAATACTTGCAAATGCAACACCATTAGGAATGCATCCCAACACAGACAGAATTCCAGTGGCTGAGGTTCTACACTCTTTATGCAAATAAAACAAATGTTTAATGTGAGTTTAATTATTAATGATGGTGACCCTCTTCTTCAAGGCAACTTTGGGAAACTACCAATTAGTCTTTGATGCTGTCTATACACCAAGAAGAACCACATTACTGAAAGATGCAGATGCTGCAGGAGCAATAACTGTGAGTGGGGTCGAAATGTTCTTAAGGCAGGCTATTGCTCAGTTCAATCTCTTCACAGGTCTACAAGGTACGATCTTCACTTTTTCTTAATTAAATCAAACAGACGCAAAACCATACACGCTGAGAATAAGTAACATTGAACTTAAAGTGAATAGAATGATTAAAAACGGAGGTTTAAAACTTTAATGACTAATTAAACCAAGATATATTTTTTAGTGAAGATATTAATTGTAAAACTCACGAAGGGGATAAAAGAAGCGTGTAGAGAAGCTACCTGCAAGGGAAGCACTAGAAGTGTCACTCTAACATGTTATTGTTTAATGTACTTAAAGTTTATCTTAAATAAGAGCTTAAAAGCTAAACCAATTCTTACTTTCCGGTGGTTTTCTCTTTGTGCAGCACCTGAAAAAATTATGCGGGAAATTGTTTTATCCAAGTTTTGAAGGCGTTGCTTCCATAAATTGATTGTACAAGTTGAGTGAGGGTGCGCCTATGAAGAAGTTCATACACATCTCATCTCATAACATCATATTTAAAAGAGAAATGTACCTCATTTTTATTTGGGACTAAAACTGCAATGCAATATACCAAAGTTGAAATAATAGGCAACAGAGCAAGAGTTATACTTGACGCATCTGAAAGACATTGTTCAATTTATTTTGGCGCTTCGGATTTTTGGAATAAAACTTCAAAAAGTTTTTTTTTTTTTTTTTGTTATTAAACTTACAAAATTTGAGGGTGACATAACTGGTAAAAAAAATGGTGCTTTTTTTCCCCTAAAAATCAATGGTTTAAACTATAATATAATTCCACGAAACACAGATTAATTAATGAAGATATTTCAGCTTAAGATATGATTTCAAACTTGAGTATAATGGTTAAAAGCGCCTATAATAATATTATCTGACTCAATCATAAGTTAATCATAATTGTTCAGAATGACTCTTAGGGTAATTTATTTAACTATATTTGTGCAAAAGCTTAATTTTTTTTTAGAAAAAAAAAACTTTCAAAAGATTAAATTATTTAAAATAAATAAAACAAATTAGTTATGTGTTTCATAAATATAAATTTTATTTCAAAAATATTTATAATATTAAACAATAAAAGAAAGATATAAAAAATTTTATTAATTAATATATCTCAAATTTATTCTATATTTTTTTATATTTAAGGCTTAAAAAATACTCTATTAGCGAATTCCAATAGTAAGAGCATTTATGGCGTGCCAGCTTCAGGCCCATTGGGAATTCTATGGTTTTATAGACGTTGTGTTGTTTAAGACAAAACATAAAAGAAAGATGTGGTCTAGAGAGGGAACGACGAGTCTGCGAGATATTCTCTCTAGACACCCGTTGGTATTTGTGCTGCTGCAGGTGGATCAACAAAAACCACTGTCCTTTTCATTTACCTTTTTTTATAATCCCACTTTCTAATATTGGTCGGAGAAGTTATGACATCACTAGTTAATAGTATGTTTCTAATAAAGTCTATGAACTATAAATGCAATCATTAAAACCAACCCAACAAGTAACAACTCACAATTTTAAAAAATGGACTAGCCAGTAGCCAGTAGCCACTAGCCACTAGCACTTTGTTTCTCCTTCAACTGCTGGTTTTGTCTACACTGAAAATTTCATATAAACTAAGGATACCATACAACCCAACTTTTGTATTTTACACCCCACCCAGAGAATCAAGGACACCACTATTCAGCATGGGAAGCCTTTCGGTACTCTTCTCTTTTCACTCTTTCGTAAAAAATTCAACTTTGACATTTATTTTGATAAATAGAGCTAGCAGAAGCATTGCCACACTAGTACTAGCACTAGCACTAGGATTGAATTAGCTATGTGTAAAATGTTCATATAATAATGTTGGATTAAATATTTGGTTGCATTAATTTGTGGGAATGCATGTGAATGGCAATTAGTTGGAAGCCTCCAATTTGCAAAGGGGTGGTGATGGTGGAGCTGGAAACAGTCCTACACTTGTATGCACTCCACTTCTTGGAACCACAATCACTGATATGTTGAATGAGATGCGAATGGCCAAGGAAATTGGCGCTGACCTTGTTGAGATCCGTCTTGATTATGTGAGAAGCTTCAATCCAAGACCCCATCTTGAAACTCTCATAAAGCAGAGTCCTTTACCCACAATTGTCACTTACAGGTAGAAAATACACACACACACACATTCATACTAATGTTTTTGAAAAATATGAGTTGTGCAGAATAGTATCATTATGATGTACTGTGTTTTTTCAGACCAATGTGGGAAGGTGGTCGGTATGAAGGGGATGAAAGCAAGAGACAGGATGCGCTTCGTCTAGCAATGGAATTAGGAGCTGATTATGTTGATATTGAACTTCAGGTACCTATTTAATGAGGATCATTTCCCACCGCTAGTCAAAAATTTAATTATCAAACATATAACAAAACTTGTTAAATACTTGGAGGGAGAACTTTGCCGTCCATAATATTCCTATCCGGCTCAAACATCATTGTCTCTAAACTGTCCATGAATTAGATATTCCAAAAGTGTCAATGTTTGCCGCATTTTTAATTTGTTTCTAACTCAATGGTGCTTCCAACATACTGCAAAGATACCGAGATCAACTATCCATGTAGTAATTTTTTGCAAGTTGGATTGTTACAATTTAATGTAACTCTCCCCTTGTATGCAGGTTGCTAATGACTTCAACAGTTCCATATACGGAAAGAAGCCCGATAATTTCAAGGTAATAGTTTCTTCACATAATTTTCACAATACTCCAACATCTGAGGTCATTGGCAATCTGGTAGCAAGGATACAAACTACTGGAGCGGACATTGTGAAGATAGTGACCACTGCAATGGACATTACAGATTGTGCACGCATTTTCCAAATTACTGTACATTCTCAGGTAAGCTATGCATGATAACATTTCATGTTTTGTAGTCTGAATCAATTCAATTTTACTAGTTGCATTTCTAAGAGTTTAGTTGGACACCTTGTTATTGAGGAATATCTATATCTATAATATAGGGTGCGTTTGGATAGACAATTTATTTAAATGCTTATTTAATAAGCTTTTTTAAACAATGACTTGTGTCATGAATTTAACAATGAAACTTAATGGCATAAGCTGAAAACAACTTATTTTAGTAAACTATAGTAAGTTGAAAAGAGTTTACAAGAGTCATAAATTGTTCATAAGTTCATCCAAACAGGTTCATAATACAAACACACATGTGGCAGGTTCCAACCATAGGAATTGTAATGGGCGAGAGAGGTTTAATTTCGCGGTTACTTAGCCCCAAATTTGGTGGTTATCTCACCTATGGTGCACTGGAGCTGGATGCTATTTCTGCTCCTGGACAAACACCAGTAAAAGATATGCTAGAACTGTACAATTTTAGGCTTATAAGACCTGATACTAAGGTGTATGGAATTATAGGAAAGCCAGTGGGTCACAGCAAGAGTCCTCTTTTGTTCAATGCAGCCTTCAAGTCAGTTGGGCTGAATGCCGTTTATATGCACTTTTTGGTGGACGATGTGGAGAAGTTTTTCAATACTTACTCATCCCCTGACTTTGCCTCTGGATGCAGGTTCTCTATCTCTTTGTTTCAATGCTACAGAAACTTTTTTTACTTTGAGGTTATTTCTCTAATACTTCTGTCCTCACTCCAGTCTTAAGGAAATAATTGCCACACAAAATTTAATCTAACGGAAATTTCAATTGTTTTTACATGGTGGACTCAGGAAGTATAGTAATACATCTTAATTATAAAATGCAGTTGCACAATTCCTCACAAGGAGGTTGCACTTAAATGCATGGATGAAGTTGATCCTATTGCCAAGGTACTGATCATTACCATCATCTTAAACTAAAAACTGTTACAATTTTTTCAACGTGGGTCCAAGGGCACACAATAAAAACTAAGTACAGTAAGATTTTATTGAAAATTATAATATATTACTAAATTCAATATATTAATAATATTAAATATTGTAACTTTTAGTAAAAAAACATACTATTTATTAATTTCTTAGTGTGTCCTTGACCACGCATTAGAAAGATCATTTAACTTATTAGACATGTTACCTTATCTTGCAAATGATTCAATTGTTACAGAAAATTGGAGCTATCAATAACATTGTCAGGAGACCCGATGGAAAGTTAATAGCATTTAATACTGATTACATAGGGGCTATCACTGCCATTGAGGATGGTTTACGAGGTTCTTAATTGACTTCCACAACCAATACAAAACCAGGTTAAAAAAATATTCTTAAGGGTTGTATGGTTTGTTTCTCTTTCACAGATTTGTTTGGCGAAGAACCAGTTGTTGGATCCCCTTTGGCTGGAAAACTGTTTGTTGTGCTTGGAGCTGGTGGTGCTGGAAAATCACTTGCTTATGGTGCTGCACAGAAAGGGGCAAGAGTTGTAGTTGCTAACCGCACGTTTGGTAAGACATTAACATTTAGCTTCACATTGAAAAGATCATATGGAACCTTTATAGACATTGAGTTGAATCCTTCTCAGAAAATGAATATTAGAGTGTGTGTCCTCTTAGATGCCTTCACTTAACAATTGACTTCACTTCACCATCCTATGCAAAAAGTGACAAGGAAATTGATATACTTTTGGTAACTTTGACCATTAAATGTTGTCCACTTAACAACAGAACGTGCTAAAGAATTGGCTGACAAAGTTGGTGGAAAAGCCATGACTCTAAATGAAGTGGAAAATTTCCACCCAGAAGAAGGGATGGTGCTTGCAAATACAACATCTCTGGGAATGAAGCCTCACATTGATCAGACCCCAATACCGAAGGTTTGTTCCTCAATCTTCAGCTCTGTTAATCTCCTCTCTCACACAAAGATCATGGTTATTTGAGTAGGCAAAAAATTGATTGAGAGAAACCAACGTAACAATTATTAACTAACTTTAATTCTAAATTTCCCCAAGACTATGTATGGCATGTTACATAATTTATACTCTCCCAGCAAATACATTTATTTTCTCACACATGCTATATTTTGCATTAATCAAATTCAAATCATCCATATTGTGAGGATTTCAATGCTTTTATTTGCAGCACGCTTTAAAGCATTATTGCTTGGTGTTTGATGCCATTTACACACCAAAAGACACGAGGCTCTTGCGTGATGCAAAAGAAAGTGGAGCTACTATTGTCTACGGGACAGAGATGTTAATTCGCCAAGGCTTTGAGCAATACAAAAACTTCACTGGCTTACCTGGTAACGTCCACCAACATACCATCCAATGTAAAACTTTTCTAACATCTATTGTAACATTTAATGTTATTAATGCATTAAATTCTGTAATGTATTATATTTTTTATAAAAGTTTAACTTACATAAGTGTTTGTTACTTACTTTTAGACATGTCAGAAAATTTGTAGTGTATTTACTGTCTCGTCTTAAAAATGTTATCTGACTTAATGTTGTCTTCAATTCCAGCACCTGAAGATTTGTTTAGACAACTGATGGAGAAGCATGCATAATTGCAAATTTGCTTCGACACTTGCACCATATGCAATGATATTTGAAGGCAGAAGGTTAATTAAAATGTGTGTTGGTGCTCTATGTACTTTTCTTCCCATCTTTGTTTAATGCGAAGACCTTTTAGTTTATGGCATCCCATAAGAAAACTTTTTTTATTTTTACCCTTTCATTAGCCTTTTTTATGGCTGAAGTTTCATGATAATGCAATACAATTGCACGAATCTGCGCTTTCAAGAATTGGAACGACAGAATGAATATTGATTGCTCTCAATGGAAGATATACAATAGCAGAAGATTAATAGTAACAATATGGTTAACTGAAATAATAAATAATCTGACTAGTTAACTTATATGTGTAATAATCATAAAAAAATTATGAAACATTTTATGTATAGTAATCATGATTTTTTATTTTAAATGTAACAAATATATTTAATTAAAATTATTTTTTATTTAACTTGTACGTTTGATATATAAGATATAAAATTGTTAATAAACTATGTATGATAAAAGTTAGAAATCACTTAAATCTTATTTATAAGATAAATGTCATTATAAATAGTTACGTTAAAGCATTATATAAAGTATTCATTCTAAGATAATCAATGATTATAGTTTTTTTTTAATTGTTATATTATACCTTAACAATTTATATTTATTTATAAAGAACTTTATTTTTCTTCGTGATGTATTTTTATGATATGTTTTATTAGATTTTTATAATAATATTTTCAATTTAATATAAAATATATTATTTTTATTTTTATTTAATTTTACAGTACAGTACACTAATAATATGTTAACTGTTATTATTAGAATAATATTTTAATACTTAGTTTAAGTGTATATACCAAACACTCTATACAACTATAATATAACTGCTTTTTAATTTATATAGAATGAAACACTCAAACCAAATGTTAATTACTATTAACTTAAGAAGTAAAAGTTATTAAACTTACAATTGTTTCATTCTAATTTTATCTTTGTTGTATTTCAGAATCTAATTAGGTAATTCTACTAAATTATATGTCATCTTTGTTTTTATGAATTATTTAGATGCAGACCCAAAAAAAAAGACACGAAAAAGGAAGATTAAAAAAAACAAAAAACATGGATTTTAAAATAATATAATAAGAAAAATATGAAACATAAGATAATTAAGAAATATAAAATAATCTTGAAATCAAGTATCATAAAGAAAATGAGAGTACAATCGAAAATATCTTCATGTTCTCTATCTTAACCAAAAAATCAACACACTTATTTGCCTGAGAGGAAGTCTCATTGCTTATTATAATTTAAAATTGAATATAATTCATCTTGGAAAAAATCATTTTGAGAAGAGTATAATTAACATATGTGGGTAAATTAATCTAAAATGCATGTGTTTATTGGAATATAAGTCTTGATTGGCTTAAAAAATCAACACAGTATTTAGTCTCACAAAGGACATGTTTAACGACAGTGGTCCAAATCCTACAATTTCAATCATATCCGTGAAAACCTATAGCTGAATCATTGGGTATAAGTGTATAAGAAGACGAGCATCCAAGGAAACTAGTCAGTGAAATGCACAATATTTTTATTTTAAAATAATATATTTTATAATAATTAAAAATTAAAAATTTATAAAATTTTGAATGATTATATATGTACAATAAAATTATTTTAAATTAAATCTGAAAAAATATAGGATAATAATGAATTTTTATTAATATAAATATAATATATCATTCTTAATAATTTTAATAAACATACGCCCCGTATTCATAGATAATTTATTACTGTATACACTTTAAATTTTTCACTCAAAACTATGCAAATGCACTAACATTTAATAAATTAAAAACACATACTTTATCAAAATCGAGAAAATTAAACACGCACATTAATAAAACATGTTTTAGTCGGTAATTTTTTTTTAATAAATTATTTTAACTAATTAAAAAAATATAAAAAGAGATAATCAACTGAAGTGTATTATTTGATTTGAATAAAAGAAAAATATTGTAATAAAGGTGATAAATAAAGCAAGAGTTTAGAAGGGATTTTTGGGGAGAGAGACTTGCATTTGAAGAATATTATTTATTAAAATTACAGAAGTGGTCTGCATAGGCATTGATCTGGAAGTTTCTTAGAGAAAGAAATAATAAGAATAAATTGGAGGGGCTTCTTTCTTTGAATCAATTTCAGATTGAAGGAAGACATTTTTGTTTCATAACATTTTCAATTTCCCTCTTCACTTTACTCTCATTTTTCGCTTCCCGCTTTCAACTCACATTCTCTCTGTACTAACCTGGGAGAGAGTGTGGTGTGGCTGGTTACAGTATTGTCAACTATTTAACTCAATTATCTTAACTCAACTCTCTCTCTCTCTCTCTCTCTCTCTTCGTAGCTGCGGTGCATGTAAGTCTTCTTCATCCATTTGTTTCGATCTCGCTATTCATTA
The DNA here is from genome assembly GCF_003935025.1 of Abrus precatorius. Lineage (NCBI taxonomy): Eukaryota > Viridiplantae > Streptophyta > Magnoliopsida > Fabales > Fabaceae > Abrus > Abrus precatorius. The sequence continues at coordinate 6,225,333 of NW_020874373.1, read as the reverse complement.
GGTTGTGATTTAGGGTTTTAGGTGAAGGTCTTTCCGATTCTGCTTTACTTTCTGTTTAGATCGGTCCTTTTTAATCTCTGAAATTAGGGTTTAGTTTATGATTTCTGTCTGCTCCTTAATTTTCCTGTCGTGCGTAAACTTGATGGTGTTGTTAATAACATGTTTTCATTTTGCTTTCCGCGTTTTGTGCATCGTATTTGTTCTCTGTGTAATAAGGAGTGGAAACGCGTATTTTTAGCTTCCTTTTATCGGAATTTTCAAATTGTGAAAGTGGTAGTGTTAGAGTTGAAATGAAAATTTAATGTTTCCTGGATTTGCTTCTTCTGTTAATACATCAACTATATTTTTTTGTTTACTTGGATGTTCTTATTAAATGGTTCATTGGGGATTTGGCTTGTGTCGATCAGGTGAAAATGTTGCACCGCATCTGGGTTGTGAATTTGTGAATAGGGGGAAGTCTCCCTGTCTATGCATTACTGTGAGATTGATAGAAGTACGGTAATTGGGGGGCTTTGACTTAGGTTCACCATGGAGTGCAACAAGGATGAGGCTCTGAGGGCTAAGCAGATTGCTGAAAATAAAATGCAAGCTGGTGATTTTCAAGGGGCACTGAAGTTTGCTATGAAGGCAGAAAAACTGTTTCCTGAGATTCAGAACATAGTTCAGATCCTTGCAGTTTGTGAGGTTCACTGTGCTGCACAGAACAAATTCTCTGGGTCTGACATGGACTGGTATGGAATTCTTCAGGCTCAACGATTTGCTGATGAAGCAACTATAAAGAAACAGTATAGGAAGCTTGCGCTGCTACTTCATCCTGATAAAAATAAATCTGCTGGTGCAGAAGCTGCTTTCAAGTTGATTGGAGAAGCTAACAGAGTGTTGGGTGACCAAACAAGGCGTACTTTGTATGACTCGAGGTTTAGAGTTCATGTGGGATTTACAGCACCAAAGGTTCCACCCTGTCACCCAAATGGGAATTCTTTTGGGACAAAATGTGATGGAAATGGAAGAAATTATCAGAACAATTTTTTTTCACACTCCCATGCTTGGAATTCCCATCAGCGGGTTGAACATCAGACATTTTGGACATCTTGCCCACATTGTAATACTAGATATCAATACTACAAAACCATTTTAAATACTGCCTTGTGCTGTCAACAATGTTCTAAAACCTTTACAGCTCATGATGTGGGGCAGTATGGTGTGCCTCCAGGATATCAGGCATCATTTAATAGCCAGAAAGATCATTCCAAACATGCTCCACCAAAAGATGCATCAAAAAACACTGGTGGAAAATTCTCTGGTAGAGGACAGGATGATAAGTTTAAGAAGTATTGTCCTGTATCTATGACAAAATGTTCTGCTGGAGGTGGTGTCTCTTCTAAAGTTGAAAAGAACAAAGATGGCCATGTGGCTTCAGGAGTGACAAAGGCTGGTGCTGGAACGTCCAACCCTGCTACTTCGAAAGCCAAGGAATCACAAACCTCTACAAGTGTTGGAAGTAAGAGAGCAAGGCAGTCAACTTCAGATTTGAGAGATGATAAAAAGGATGGAAGTAGTAAGGACATGAAAGATACCAATGTTCAAGAAAATGGTGCTGATCCTTTTGGATTTAATGCAGGAGATCACCTCAGGAGATCTTCCAGGAAAAAACACCATGTTTCGTTCACAGAAACTACTCAAGATGGTGATTCTGGGGGTCCTTTCAAAAGGCCACGACAACATGAGTTATTTACCTCTGCTGAAGTGGAGAAAAGACAAGTGCCTGCAAGTGGTGTGTCGTTCAGTAACAATAGACCAGCTATTTTTACTGCTGGTGTGGGCAGTCAGAATGAAGAGATGAGAAATAAAGCAAGTTCACCACCTGAAGATACATCTTTAAGGAATAAAACCAAAGTTGAGGAAACAAATGTGCAAAGAAAGGAGGCATCCAACTCAGATCTTAATAATAGAAAGTCAAAGGCTGAGAATTGTTCTTCAGTGAAGTCAAATTTACCTCCCAATTTAGAGATTTGCTGTCCTGATCCAGATTTCAATGATTTTGAGAAGGATAAGGAAGAGGATTGTTTTGCTATTAATCAATTATGGGCGATTTTTGATAATACTGATGGTATGCCAAGATTCTATGCTTTGGTCAAGAAAGTATTCTCCCCTTTCAAGTTACAGATTATTTGGCTGGAACCTGACTCCGATGTCCAAGATGAGATTGACTGGCATGAAGCTGGCTTGCCGGTTGCTTGTGGTAAGTTCAAACTTGGTCATTCTCAGAGAACTACAGATCGTTTTATGTTCTCTCATCAGATGCACTGCATAAAAGAAATTAGCACGGGTACTTATCTGGTATATCCAAAGAAGGGAGAAACTTGGGCGATTTTTAGACATTGGGACATTAAATGGAGTTCTAATCCAAAAGAGCATTCAGAGTATCAATTTCAATATGTGGAAGTTCTTTCTGATTTTGATGAGAATGTTGGCATTAAAGTTGCTTATCTTGGCAAACTGAAAGGGTTTGTTAGTCTCTTTCAGAAAACTATGGAGAACAAAATTAGCATATTTTGTGTTCCACCTAATGAGCTATATAGATTCTCACATCAGATTCCTTCATATAAGATGACAGGTGATGAAAGGAAAGGTGTTCCAAGAGGATCTTTTGAACTTGACCCTGCTGCTCTGCCTATTAGTTTTTTTGAAATTGGTGATCCTGGTCTTGTGAAGATGGAGGATGGAATGTTAAACAATGGAGTCAATTGTTCACACCGTGAATATTCTAAGGGTAAAGTTGAACAGGCAACGTCTAACGACAGCATTCACAAAGCACAGTCGCAAGAGAGTAGTGATGCCAAAAAAGTTTCCCCAATCCTCAGAAGATCACCAAGGTCAAACCACAAAAGTATGGACAATGGTCAAGCAAGCAATGGTCAATATACAGTCAGAAAGGATGAAAAAAACATTGGCTGCAGCGACTACAATCAACCAGAGGGAACCACTGCTTCTCAGACTAATAAGAAGGTCAAGACACCTCAGAAACTTTTTGAGAAAAATAATTATGAAAGAGAGGCACTGAAAGTTAGGAAGTCACCTAGAGATTTAAGCAAGAAAAATGCTCAAGGAGATGCCGTTGAACAGACAACAGGCAAGTTGACTGATAATCATTCAAATGACAGCAAACATGTTAAGGACTGGAATATTCCTCAGTCAGTAGGAAGTGTTCCTGCTTGTTTCAAAGAAGATTGCAGAGTTGCGGGAGCATCCTGTTATGACTTTAAGAAGAAAAAATCTGAAGAGCTGTTTCACTGTGGTCAGATATGGGCAATATATGGCGATAGGGATAATATGCCCGATACGTATGCTCAAATTAAGAAGATTGAATTTTCCCCTAATTTTAAATTGCAGGTGTCCGTGCTTGAACCCTGCTCACCACCCAAAGACTTGAAAAGAACAATATCTTGTGGTACCTTCAAAGTTAAGAAAGCCAAATCACGGATTCTATATCTCTCTGCATTCTCTCATAAATTAAATGTTGAACCCATCGCAAATAATAGATTTGAAATTTACCCAAGAAAAGGTGAGATTTGGGCTCTGTACAAGGACCAGAACTATGATGTGACATCAAATCAGGGCAGAGGTGGATGCCATATAGTAGAAGTATTAGCAGATAGTGATAAGACTATACAAGTTGTTATTCTGATGCCGCTTAGCAGCTCTCTTCCAATTTTCAAGGCTCCTAGAATTCAGAGATCTAAAACTGCTGTAATTGAAATATTAAGAGAAGAGGTTGATAGATTTTCACATCAGATTCCTGCTTTTCAGCACAGTGGGGAAGACAATGTTCATTTCAGAGGGTGTTGGGAGCTTGATCCTTCTTCCGTACCTGGTTTTTTCGTACAAATAGACTGAAGTATAGCATTTTCTCACCCTCTCACCCACTTTGTTCATTATAGTGAACTTTCTGTTTTCTTGTATGATTTAACCCGCTCTTCTATGTAAGAAGCAATGTATGGAAATGTATTAACAGAGATTTCCTCATTCCGTGTTTTGGCCACTTACATTAGTTAAATAAGCTGTTTTTATATTCTGGCCATATTTGTTGTGGGTGCTCGTAATGGGCACCATTGGCCAACGCCTAATCTTGTGTTGGGACTTGACAATCCGTAACCGTATCTATAACCCTGTTTCCTACGGTGTCCTGGGTTTGCTTCAATTTGATAAATTTACTCTACCTCTGCTTTTCTTTACCCCGTTTTTTTCATCTTACATCACAGTTTTCATTGTTTTTTCTCGTCTTTCTTATCTTCACAAAGTGTAAAATATTGAGTGTACAATGTTACAGCATTTATACTGCAATTTATCCTGTTATGTACACACTTGGTATTTTAGCCCTTATATTTTTCGTCTTATCAGTTTTCCTTTTAATGTGTTACACTTTATAGGGGAGAAGTTTGCTAGTGCTTATTGTAACCACCTTATTCTTATGAAGATACATTGCCATTTCATGAGGGCATAATATCATCAATAGAAATTTCTAAAACATCTTTAATTTCTTTCTCTTTTGTTATGCATCCATAAGCATCAGGAGCTATTCTCAAATTTAATTCCCTTGATTATTGGGTTTATTTAATTCTGGGAGATTATTTCTCCCTGAATCCAAAATTCCATCACAACTTAAATCAAAGCTTCATCCTGAGATACGTTTTTATGACACATGCGACAAGAAATCAAACAAATATTTCAAGAGGTGGAACGATCTTTGACAAGGAAAATTAATGACTCCGCAAGCTGGAATTGGTGATGGTAATGTACCTCCATTTGAATTTTAACAAAGACAAACATTTTCATCAAGAAATCAGTATGTCACTAAAATTTCAAAAATTGAATTTCCTAAGTTCAATGAAACAAGGGTAAAGGAATGGCTCTATAAATGTGAGCAGCTGGTTAACACTCTTCCTGAAGCTAAGGTACGTTTGACCTCCATTCACTTAGAAAAAAAAATGCCTTACAATGGCATCTTAATTACATGAGATCAAAATTTAATATTACCGAAGTTAGCCATAATATATAGTTAATATCACTCTGGAATTTAGAGACACCAATGATGATCCTCTATTTTGCCTTGATACAAGTGAAGCAAATGAGAAAGGTTCAAAATTATGTTGATGAATGAGTTGATCCCTACTCAAGTGAGATTGCTCCCAGAGCATTCACTAGGTATATTTTTAACTGGATTAGAGCACAACACCCAAATGCATGTGAGTATGTTCAACCCCACCTCACTAGCACATGCTGCTCAATTAACCAAATTGCATGAAGCACCGAAGTCATATGTTGGAGGCAATAGTTTTACTAGCAAAAATTGGGAAAATCAAAAGAACTATCAAAACAGTGGCTAAACCTCTCATTAGTTAGACACCAACAACCTTCAGTGTAACATAAATGGCACATAGGACGGCTGAAAGGTTATGTATGTTTTATGATGAGCTCTTTACACGTGGCATCAATTGCAACATAAGAGATCACAACTCCTTGTAATGAAAATGGATGATGAAGAACGAATAAATGAAGAGATTGAAGTGGTAGAAGGTTCGAGATTAGTAACCAAGGGAGTTGCAGATAGTGGAAATCTCCAGTTGTCTATGAATACATTGTACGGTGCTTACTGCTTTTAATTATCCATACATACAAGAGTGGCCTGTGTAACAAGAAGTTGTTGCAAATATTAATTGATAGTAGTAATATATATAACTTCCTGGACTAAGAGTTAGCTAAGAAGTTAGGTTGTAACTTGGAAACTATTACACCTCTATTAGTCACATTAGTAGATGGAATTAGCTTGGTTACCCAATTTATTTATAAAGGATTTACATGGCACTTACAACAGTCCAAGTTCACTTCTGATGTGACAGTGTTACCTTTAGTGCTGTGATTTGACTTTTAGGAGGTGCAATGGTTGTCAACTTTAGGTGCCATATTGTGGGATTTTAAATAGTTGCAAATTGAATTTTCTGTAGAAGTAAGACAGTTTGTTTTAAGGGCTGCAAATCCCTATATCATCAAGTTGATCAAGAATAAATCATTTGCTCAAACCGTACAACAACAGGGTGTGGGATGATATAAGCAAGATTTTAGTGAAGGATTGCCTCCTTGTCATGGAAAATTGTCTCGAGGACAAGGCTAATCTTGCAGGGGAGAGTATTGTTACAGCATTTATATAACGCTGCAATCTATACTTTTACGATCACACTTTATATTTTAGCCTTTATATGTCATGGTTATTTAGTTTTTCCTTTTAATGTGTTTTGCTGATGTCGCAAGTTATTTTCCCAAGGGGAGATGTTTTTTAGTGCTTCTAACATCCATGAGCACCGGGAGCTATTCTTAAATTTAGTTCCCCTAATCACCGGGAGCTATTTCTCTCTGAATCCAAACTTTCGTCACATGTAATGCTCATTTTTCATACACTTTCATCCTCACGTAATACGACTTTTCTTGATTTTTACACACGGTGCTTGGCCAATGGTTCTGAACAACCCATTACAGGGATAAGCTACGTTGTCTACTTTCTTGAGCAGTTGGGGCAAGATGCAGTGCATCTAGGTTATTTGGATCGACCATTCTCTCTGAAAGGACAAGGATTTTAATGAACTGAGAGAAAAAGGGATAGAAAAGAAGAGAACAAGAAAAGGGGAGGAAACATCTTAGATATTTACGTTGTTAGTGATGGTGCATGGACAGGCCCCTTCAATTTCGGTCTTCATATAAGAAAATTAATAATTAATGCATTTAACAAAGAATTTTTGTTTTTTATAATCATAAAAAAAAAACTACTAGTTATTTCTGATAAAAGTTATTGGCAACTGGCAAGCGTATTTTTTAAGTTTTAGTAAAAGTTAAAGGGTGCAAATTTAAAATATATATGATTTTTTAAATTTCAAATAAAAGTTAAAAATAACATGTATTAACTATTAAATTTATTTAAAATATTTAACAATGTCACGAAGAAAATAACACTGCAATCTTACACGAACAGAAAGAAGCTGCTATCATGTTTGTTAAGGATTACGACTCTCTCTCATAATTAGACAAAGTATATTTTAAATTTTTTTCTTAAATATAAATAATTATACTAAAAATACTTGCAATTGGGTTTTGTCATTACATGTGGATTTTAGTCACTAACTATATGACACAATTTCCATGTTCAATCACTACTATTGTTTTTATGGAATACATTGACCGAATTTTAAATTTCCTATAAAAGCATACAATAATTTGATATAGAAATTTGGAGAATATAGCATTAGCATCATCATGTTCCTTCAATCGGAGACTGACCATTTTTTCAGGCGTGTTGAATATTACTGTTTTCAATAATATTCCCTAGACGACGAACCCAATGGAAACCAGCTTCTGAATTTCATAGCACAAGTCCAGGAAACTAACACTTTGTGACTCTTTGTCTTGAAGGAAGAAGACATTATTATAAAATAACTTTGTTAATGAGTGTCTAAATATGTATTAGAAAATCTTAAACATACCTTATCAAATGTTGAAATTTGTTATAAAATATAAATTAAATATTTAATATTCACTGAGTAGTATAAAAAACGTGTCAATGTGAATGCTTTCACAACTTCATATATTCCCTTTGACGTAGAAAGTCAAATTTAAATCCATTTTATCCAAATTAACTTTTGGAAAAAAGGTTTGTCAACGAAATTAATTTTATTATATTACCTGCAAATATATAATTAATGATTAAATAAAAAAGTATGCATTGGAAATTGTACATGTGGGGGGTCGCGGGTACAAGACGATGCTATTACTACTATAGTTTCTGCTTCACTTTCCTATGCATACAATACGGTGTCATTAATAAATATTTTTCTTAAAATACTTATTAACATTTATTATATATATATTATAATCAAACAAAAAATAGACCTCATTATTTTTAAAAGTATAATATAATAATTTAAATAATTATTATTATTAATTTTATATTAACAGACAATACAACTAATAATTTATTTAATAAATATATGAATATTTTTTTATTTTAAAAAATTAAAAAATTATTTCTAAATTCTCTCAAATTTACAATAAAATATTTAGAACGTGTCTACCACATGCCTCTAACTCTTTTCTGATCCAATTTCAGGCGTTATTTCCCAAGTCGCACTGTGTCCCTTTTATCGTCTGTTTCACGTGTTAATACGTGAAAAAGAGGTTCGTTCATTTCAAATCCGTTTTGTTTTAATGCTTGTTAAGGGTACATATATTAAATAAATAATACTTTAGTTTTATTTATAAAAAAATTCTTAATATTTTTTATTAAAGGCTATTTTAATATATTAATTATTAAAAAATCATACTTCATTTATTATACGATTTGGGTTGATGAAATATTTATTATTTATTTATAAAAATAAATGTACTTATTTTTTAATACATATTACATTAATTTGACCATTTAATAATATAAGTATTTATAGAATAAATATAAATTTATACTATAATATTGTTTTTATTAATTTTAATAAACTAAGTATTTATTTTTTATAAATAAACATAGAAATAATACATTGTTATAAAAATTATATTATAAAAACGTATTAAATAAATTTTATAATTGGATATAATAAATATTTTTATTTTAACTTTTTAACATGTGTTATTAGAATCACATTAAATAATTATTTAAAATAAAACATCCAACTAACATCACGATTAAAATATTAATTAAAATACACTTTTAAACATTTAAGCTATAATATTGTAAGTTTTATTTTATAACATATAAATCTCTATTTTTTCCTTTTCAATTATCGATACCTTATTAGAGATATTTTACATGCAACTAATTTTAAATATTACGTTATTTAATTTTAAAGAATTGAATAAAATTTCAAACAACCTTATTATTAACTTTAGAAATTCGTTAAAAAAAATTGTTTGATTTTTCAAAATTGACAATGTAGAAGTTTGAAATTATTTATTAATGTTGAGAATCTTAGAGATAAAGGTTTTTCTTTTAATTATTTACATTAATATATATATATATATATAAGAGTTATTAAAATTATAATAAAGGTTGTCGAAGTTTAAATATTTTAAAAACAGGGTATTAAAAATAAATACTATGTGAAGCTTTTACACGTAAATCGCACTAGAAAAAGTAAGAGTGAACTTTTCTTTCCTATGCTTTAAAAATGTTTTAGATGGTTATTGATTTTTATATATAGTTTTATATTTTATTAATTTTTTTAGCGTGTTCAACGATACAAGGTAAACTTGTTATGTAAAATGTAAGATTTTTTAAATGCCATTTTGTTTAGTAACTGAAGTTTATTAGCTGCAATGAATGGATTGCGCAATATATTTTGTCAGTTTTAATTCAATGTCACAAAATATTATAAAATATGATATATTAAAATTATTAAATGATATACTTTTAACCCGACAAAATTATAAGGCAATGCATGACCTAACATGTAAATTTTAAGGTATATACAAAGACATATGTAAAAAGTTAATAAATAGTATTATTTAAAATTATAATATTTTACTTATTATTTTATTATTATTATTATTTTCATCCAGTTTAATTTAGATCAATTCTAACCCCTCATTTGAATATGAGGAGTAAATCAAACATCAAAATTTTTTTACATACACAAAGGTTCAAATTTAAAACTTTAATTAAGTGATACTAAGTTGTTTGCTACTCGAATCAACATCTATCTTATTATTTTGACACCATAAACAAATATTAATTATATAATTTTCAAAAGTTTAAAAAAAAACTTGTTTTATTTACGTTCTTGTGGCATTAATGAATTACATATAATAATCATAATACCACGTTCAATCCTGTGAATCTCGTGCACATTGTAAATATTTGTTGATTGAATTGAAATATTCAATTAAGAATATTGATTTCGATCCTGTTACGCAGTTTCCTAAATCACTAGAATTGGATAATCAGAAGACGCGTTTGTTTGGTTGGTTATAAAAGCAATACAAAACTGAAATCTGAAGGAGAAAGAAGCACATAACAACTCGCTTTGCTATTACGACGTTTTTCTGCAGTTGGTGCGACGTTATTATTAGCACATAAATAAATAAATAAAAATAAGAAAAGCACTACCTGTTTCATTGGCATTGTTAGAAATCAAATTAGGGATTTGGAGAGAGGGAGAGAGAGAATGGGAGGGTGTTTTTCAGATTTGAAAGGAGGGAAACAAGCAGTGGGAGGGTTACATAAATCGTCCAACAATGGAGCCCACAACGACGCCGTCGATTTCTTCTACAAGGCACATGGTTTCAACCCAATCTTCACCCAAGTTGAGGTATACATTTCAATATTTCTATCACTATCAAACTGTTCTTCGTTTTCGATGCAGTTTTCCTTCTTCTTCTCTTTTTTCCATTGAGTTGCTGTGATTTTAACAAAAATGTTAACGTTATTTTAAGATACTGATTGAAAATTTATTTTTATTAATAATATATAAACATATTTATCTCTGTAATTTTTAATGTATTTTTTAATTCTTAATTTTAATTTGATTCATCGAGTTTTTTTTTTTTTAATTAGGTTTGCGAACTTTTCCTTTTGTTTTAATTAATTAAACAATTATTCTGCCTTGTGTGTTTCCCAAGCAAGACGTTTGCATTTGATTCTTTATTCTGTATCTTCCGGTCAAAGCAAATTCCTTATTATTTATTTTTTTAATTGTTTGGATGTTGCCGGTCAAAATTTGCTCGTAGTGTTAAAAAGCAATTTTGTTTTTGTTTTATCAACTAAATTAATAGGTTTTTTCGTTCACTCTTAATTTTTTTTATTTTAATCTTTAACTTACGGAAAATGTTAATTTTTTAAACAATCAATGTTCATTTTTTTAAAATTTTAATAAAAATATAATATATTTTAATATTTTTTTTAGTTGTCTATTTTTTATTATTTTTTCTCCTATTACTTATTCACTTCAAGTGACTTTAGCTCAATATTTATATTATAAGTTGCTTTAACAATAAATTTTAGACAATACTTTTTAAGTGTGTATGTTCCAATGTGTTTTACACTTACGAAAAAAATTGTTATCCAAAAGGAAGGAAACATGTTATCAAGAAGTTTTGCAGACCCAAGAGAATACGTATCCTTGTTAGTCAATTTTGTTTCAAACTATCAAGTTTTTTATGGTGATTAACATGCCCTAAAATAACATAAGCATTTTATATGTTCATAGATTTAAAGAGAACAAACGAAGAAATTGAGAAGCAAAATAAAGATCCAAAACTAAGAGATAGGTGTGTTGTTAAAATTCCACCATGTGAATTGTTTATGATTAACTTTTTTTCGGATTTACTAATAGGGAAAATGTCTAATGATAAATATATAGATAGACATAATCTTGACGTATACGAGAGAGATAAGAGAAAGAAAATAAATAAAATAACTAAAATTTGTCAAAATATATTATATTTTTTTGTCTAGTTCATAAAAAAAATTATCAACAATTTTTAATAAAATTAATATTTATTTTAAAAAACATTTATATAAAAGATTGTTGTAAGTTACGAGAATTCCTAATTTAACCTATTTTATTTTATTATTATTGACCGGCCTAGACTTGACCCATTTTCAAGATTCCGGTCTCTGGTGTACAAAGTCTATCTATGCTTCTGATTTATGCCTTCAACCAATTCGAAAGCAGCCATCATTACTTCAACCTTGTTTGATTACGTTTAAAGGATTGCTCCCGAAGCTTGCTGCCATCATCTTTGCTTCCATCATAATTTTTAATATATTCTGATTAATTTATAATAAAAAAAATTATTTTTTAATCAGTGTCTTAGCGAGATCCTCTTATTCAAAAAATAAGTCAGCAGTAAAATTTAGTTTAATCAAATTTGTGTGTTTTATTAAAAATTATATTAACTTCTAATCCATAGTGTGTTTGAAACCAAAACCAAAATGAAATTCTCAATAGAATGCAAAATTGCGTTTGAGAGCTGATTAGCGAGTTGGAGACTCCCCTACGCCAAACTAAACATAATCCTCGTATTCAATTTGGATATGATTTAATACTAGAAATCAAAGTTGGTGCATTCAAAAAATCAACTTGCCAGATAAAACTTCTATGAAGATGATGTATTTTGAAAGATAACTGCATAATTAGAAAACCGTAGAAGCTTACGTTCAGATGTGTTATGCTTGTCAACATCTTTCTTCCCTTCAAGATGTATACTCCTATTTTTCGCTTGTTTAAAACAAAGGGTTAATCCTCATCCATGTGGCAGATTAACTAGTTTTAAATGCATATTCATATATGAGTTTAGCTGAGAAATAGCATATCCAGAGTGAACCTGAATTTATAGAGACAAATTTTGTTATAGAACAAATCTTAAAAATGAGAGTGAATTTTTTGTGCAAGTACTCATACATCATTTCTTGCATCTCTCTTCTCTTTTTCGAGCAACCGGAGTAAAAACAGGGAGAGTTGTCACCAAGAAAGTGAGCAAATATATAATATTGTTATAATTTTAACAAATGATCAGAATTTGTTTGTACATATTTTTTATATATAAAAAATTATCATGTTAAGTTTTTTAAATTAATTTAAAACACTGTCAAATATAGAGTCAATAATTTTAATTTAACGTTTTTATTTAATTATAATTAGTTCACATTTTTTTTATACATTTATATCTAGATTCTTTCCCCACACGCGGACAAATTTAAAATAAGGTTGTTTGTGGATCCTAGGGTACTTGTATTTACACTGAATTTGAGCGAAAAATTCTTCACAAACTGCTGTGAAATAAAAACTGAATGACATTTCATGAGATGATATTTTTTTTTCTGAATAATTAGCATGACAAATATGTTATAGATGATGCTTCCCTCCTTCACAGGAAGGACGTCTTAAATCTTTCATGAATATGACTTTCATAGATGATGTGTGTGACATTAGCTATGGATATGACTTTCATATACATCTACAAAATTTGACAATGAAAAGACGAATTGGAAATAATGAAATTTAAAATATTAATTTTTGCTACCATTATACATGTTTGAAATTTTGTTGAAAAAGCACCAAATTATGATTAGAATAAAACTTCTCACTTTTAGTTTTGCGTAAATTATAATAATTTTTGGGATTTAGTATTTCAAATGTATCAGTAAAGATAATTAAACGGCCAAAATGTTGATAAAAAGTTTCAAATTATGCAAAATCCAAGTTTCATGGTCTGCACTATTTTTTAATAATGTGATTCTAAAACATAAGCTGCAGAAAGTACCCAGCAAATGTCTTGCTACGACGAGTAATTTCTTCCACCAAAAGTAATTTGTTCAGGTGTTGTTTTATCAACATATAAAGCATGTTTAAGTTTTTATGAGTGTTAATTTGTTTGTTTTCCAATTTTTTCACCGTTTATTGTTTTGTTCTTTTTAAATCTACTGTTTGATATCGTTGGAACCTGAACAAGGTGGACAAATTAATTATGCTGATGGTCTTCAAATCTTTTTTCTGCAGTTATCTCTATCAGCATCTAACTTACTTGACCGGGACATTGCATCAAAGGTATATTTTCTTTTAGATAAGGTTGTCAATGATACACAAGGATTCGAACGGTGTGTCATTTATTTTTATTTTTATTTTTTGTCTCGTTATTTCTTGTTTATTCATGTGTGGTTTGGTTCATGAACTACCTTTTCGGTTGCCATCATGTATCCTTACCTCTTTTTATTCTAGGCAAAGCAATTAATCATGTTATACAATTCGAAATGTCTAAATGATTCTGGACAAAAGTAAAGTTCCTTAGATGTTTGTAATACTACTTTTCAATAAACACACAGCATGCATTATATTCCATTTATCGTAAATGCTTTTTTCATTCAGACTAAATCAAGTCATGCCAATGAAGTGAATGTTTTAGAGTCATTTTTAAGACTGAAAACTCATATATAAAAAGTTTGAGTAGAGCCACAGTTCCTCCACCAATTCATGTAAATGTCGAGTTTAACAACTTTATTTAAGAAAAATATTTATTTTTTGTAAAGATAAGAAAAATGTTGAAACCTAAATGAAAGTTTCAATATCTTCGTAGAATTATTCTTTGGCACTTGCACGTTGTTCAAAATCGACCTTTGTGAACACATTTTAACTGAATTATTCTTTTATTTTATTTTAGAGTGATCCTATGGTGGTTGTATTTTCAAAGAAAAGAGATGGTAAATTGCAAGAATTAGGTCGCACTGAAGTCATAATGAATTCTTTGAATCCAGAGTGGATAGAGAAAATTAGTGTTGCGTTTCAGTTCGAGGTTGTGCAACCACTTGAGTAAGCTATCTTTAATTTGTTCTGCCTTGCATCTATTTCCTACATAAATAATGGTTTTCTTTGTATGGCAATGACTTATAACTCTCTCTCTCTCTCTCTCTCTCATTTTTTACTTTGCTTCCAGATTTCATGTGTATGACATTGATACAAACTATCATAGCGTTCCCACCAAGGTTTGTAACCGCAATAACTCTATGCCTTTTAACATTCTATGCTTAATTGAAGCACGAGTTCTTCCTGTATTGTATGCTCAGTAAGGATTCTAATTTCTACAGTGATACATTCCGATTGAGTTAAATAAAAAATGATAAAAACATTGCCAACTCGTACTAAACTTTTCAATATTTATATATATTGTAAATTAATTATTTAACTACGTTATTCGGTGATTTTCCAAGGGAAAAAGTTAATATGCTTGACTATTTGTCATCATGCCAATTATATGCAAGCAGCAAATTATTTCATAGGAGATAAATCATTTTTTTTATTACTAAGTGATAATTGTCATTTACATTGAACAGATCCACTAGGTTAGATTTGGAAAGAAGACCTGTCCAGCTCCCTTCAATTTTATGTGAACTTGTGTGATTAAAGAAATTAAATTGTGGAATATTTCTATAATTTAAATCCATAAAGAGATTGGAAGGAGAAACTAAAGTGATGTGACGTCTAATACATGGAATGTTTAGATATAAACATTTGCTGCGACATTCCTTCAATTTATATTCTCACTTTCTCTTGCAGAATTAGTCAGTGGTTGAGTTATAAAGCTGAAGTTTATATTTGAAACTAAGAATTTTTTTATATATATATTTTGTTCTTGCAGATACTAAAACTTGAGGATCAAGAATTCCTTGGAATGGCCTCTTGCACTTTATCAGAGGTCAGTTTCGTTGTATTCATGTGCAACCGTTGATGACACTAATGTATTTGGGTCGTAAATATACATCCACCATTTCATTTTATTTTATTTTAATAAAAAAAAGGATCAATTCACACTTTACACAACAGAGACATTGTCATCAGACCTTTAATTCGATCGGTGGTTATTTGGTAACACCGAAAGACAATAATTTTAAACTGTGAAGATAATACACATAAATTTGAGGGCAAAACACACTTAATGTACCAAATATACGTATAATATTTTACTAAACATTTTTTTTTTGCCAAAGCTAGCAAAGTGTTAGAAACATACTATTTTAAATATATTCTTCACCCAATTTATATAATTATCATTTTAATTTTTTAAAATAAATAAATCGCAAAATATATTAAAGAGGTTGTATAAAAAGTGCTATTAGTATTTTTCTTCGTTTATATACATGATATGTTTACCTCATTTTATCTCATTTTTCTTTTTATCACATTATATTGTTGATCACCTTTTTCTCTTTTCTTTTTCTATCTCTCTCTTTTCCACATTGGTCGTACTCTATTAACGAAGTTCACAGGAAAATTTCACCTCAGACAAAATGTAAAAGTTGGTGATAATAGCATTTCTCACCACTTTAATTAATGCTGTATATTAATACTGTTGCAATAAGAGATACGATTCTGGACATTGGTGACGCTGGTCTCAACTGTGTGTATGTGTGTCTCCTCCGTGACAGATAGTAACTAAACAAAGTAGAAGCTTAACATTAAGGCTACAAAACAAAAGCGGGCGTGGTGGTTTAAGAAACCTAGGGGCAATTACTGTTCATGCTGAGGAGACTGTTGCTGCAAGAAGTGCAGTGGAGATGATCTTACGTTGTTCTGACTTGGATAACAAGGATGTTTTCTCAAAAAGTGTACTTATTCGACACCCGTTAACATTCATGTTCCCGATTCAAGTGCATATTTATATTTGTTTGTTTGGCATTAGTAAAATTTCTCATTCTTGTAGGATCCTTTTCTAAGAATATCAAGAATTGTTGAGAGTGGAGGTTCTGTTCCTATATGCAAGACCGAAGTTATAGACAACAATTTAAATCCAAAATGGAAACCAATTTGTCTTAGTTTCCGGCAGTTTGGAAGCACAGTAAGCTTTCCATCTTTGGCGCCTTAACATTTGTTGTTACGATCATGGATTAGGATTACTATGATATTCTAATTACTTTCTCACGTAACGAGATATTTATCTAGCTTTCAAACTATTAACTTCTGTGCAGGATAATCCATTAGTTATCGAGTGTTTTGATTTCAATAGCAATGGCGATCATGTACTTATTGGGTAATTATGCAGTTATTAGTTATTGTTTTATCTTTGTGGGCGTACGCTTCCTTAGGCTTTCATTGTTCATAGACGGAAAATATATTGATATCAAAATTTATTGCCACCAGTAAACTGCAGAAGTCAGTAGCAGACCTTGAAAGGCTATATAAAGAGAGAACAGGCGCAAACTTTTTCTTACCATCCACATCCCACAGACAAGAGAAGGTGTTTGTTGACCCATGCAATAGAATTACATTTTGGTTCTGCTCCTTTGATTAACCTCACACTTACTAAAATTTCTTCCATGTAGGTTCTGAAGGGTCAACTGTTTGTGGATCAATTTTGTGAAAAGGAACAGTTCAGTTTTATTGACTACATATCTAGTGGATTTGAACTGAACTTCATGGTCGCTGTAGATTTCACTGGTAAGTAACCATTGTTCTATTAGCCAAGGTGATTAATGATTAAATCTCATTATAGTTTGCTAAGCACTTCAAAACTTGTCCAGCTTCAAATGGAAATCCTCAACATTCAGATTCTTTGCATTACATCGATGCATATGGTCGGTTGAATTCATACCAAAAGGTAAGCTTGATACTTCTTGTCAATGAATGATTCTGCGCTTCTTAATTATTAGCTTGTGCAACACAGTAGAATCAATCACGTTCAAAGTTTTACAGCTTGTGTTCCAATATTATGTCGGTTATTTGTATGAAGTGAAGAACCTATATGTTTTAACCTCTTTTTGATAACGACTAACTTCAATAATAGGGTAACATTACCTGATCCATTGTCTTTGCTAATCAACACCGTAACTATTTGTAGGCTATAATGGAGGTTGGAGAAGTTATTCAGTTTTATGACTCTGATAGGCGGTTTCCTGCCTGGGGCTTTGGAGGAAAGATACCTGATGGTACCGTATCCCACTGTTTTAATCTGAATGGGAGTCCAGGTGGTTCTGAGGTGAGAAATTCTCTCTTTTTTGGCCTAAAATGGTTCTTTCTTTATTCTTCACTGGAGATGGTAGAAATTTTGTGCAGTTATGAGGCTAGACTAGTTCAAAAAAGTAGAAAACTACTGTTGATAGGAATGTTCCTTCTTATTAAACTCAGCTTCCCCTCATACATCCCTCTAATGATGATAATATTTCTGTCAAGCATAACAATTGAGAGTTATTTTTCCTTTGTGTCTAGGTTGTAGGAGTTGAAGGCATAATGGATGCTTATGCTAGTGCTTTACGCAATGTCTCTTTGTCAGGACCCACTTTATTTGGCCCAGTTATAAACATGGCTGCGGAAATGGCTGCCCAGTCCCTCTCATCAGCCAACAGCAATAAGTACCATGTATTGCTTATCATAACGGTGAGAAGATAATATGTTATGTCTATGTTGTTTACTTATGCTTATGCATGACTGCTTTTTTGCGGTATGATTATGAATGACCAACCTAACGTCCATTTTCTTATAGGATGGAGTTGTTACGGATCTCCAAGAAACAATAAATGCTCTGGTTAAAGCATCTGACCTTCCCCTATCGATTCTTATAGTAGGAGTTGGACGTGCTGATTTCACGAGCATGGAGGTCTACCTACTCATCCAAATTTTAAATTTTCCTTAGACCCTTTTAATTATTCAGTATGATAATACTTTTGTTGTCAGAGAGAATGAATATACTTCTTTGCTTGCAGGTGCTGGATGCTGATAATGGGCGTCGGTTAGAAAGTTCTACTGGTCGTATAGCTACACGAGATATAGTGCAGTTTGTCCCTATGAGAGAAGTACAGAGTATGCTTCTCAAGTTAACATGGTCTTTCAGTTCGTTGTTCCTTCCATTTTGTTTATTCATTTCATTCCATTCCATTTAAACGAATCCTCTCTTTGTGGTTTTTACAGGTGGCCAGATTTCTGTTGTGCAAGCTCTTTTGGAAGAATTACCTGACCAATTTTTGATTTTTATGCGAAGCAGGGACATCAAGCCACTTCCTTTCCGTTCCCCTCAAGCACCCACTGTTCAGTAAATTTTACTCGTGCACATCGCCAAGAGGATGCCTGAAGATGTAATTTGATCCATAGCAGGCAACGAATGGACATAAATTCTATTAGCTAAGCTAGTTGGCGTTTCTCACAAATGAATTGTAGATAGAAAAAATCTCCGACGTATATAATACCAGTGTAAAAAAGGGAGGGTAACGGTTTGCTTGGGGATTACTATTTTTGTCCACTTTTTAATTTGTTAAGTAAACTGTCAAATAATCACGGTTTTGTCTCCTCATGACCTTTTCCATCAACGTGATATTCAAGGTAGCTTGATTCCGTTCACTCTTCTGGATTTTAAAGTTGTACAGGCTTGCAGCCCTATTGTTATTGATGTATACAGGATACTAATATTCTCACAGCTTACCGTAAGCCTACTACCATGCAACCCATTTTTTCACATAAACTTACAGTCAAACTCTCGTGTTATGCATACCGAACGATTTAACAGTTCTGGCAACAACAAAAAAATGCTTACAATTGTAAACACGCTGCTTTTAGGAACAACTATTCTTTTCTAAACTACTGATCAACCAGGCCCATTCTAACACGCTCCCTTGTTTTATTTAAGAATTCTAAACACGAGCCAAAAAAAAACCAATTCTAAGAAAGGCTTTAATCAAATTGTGAGTAGGAGGCAGGTATTTAATGAGAAAATTGTTTTTATAAGAAAACTTTTAACCATTCAACTACACAAATAATTAAAATTTATTTAAATTTGTATAACCATTTTAAAAATTTATGATTTTTATAAAACTTGCATGACTTTAATGTTGTAATCTTATTTATTTATAACCAAATCTAATTTTATATTTACCCCTCTCACTCTCCCATACCCTTAAAAACCCTCTTATTTTATGTCTCATGAACTGTATACAACCTGATCCTCAGATTAATTTATTCATAGAAACCAAATTTCTTTTAACAAGACATTTGAATTACCATAACTTGAAGATGAAAAGAATACCATAAAATCATAAAACATATATTAAGCAGTCAGAATTATTTTCTTAAATATTGAACTCAAACTAAACAGGATGAACTCACCCAAAATAAATAAATAAATAAATAAAAATCATGTAATCAGATCAAATAAAAGGTTGGTCTGTGGAACAAAAAGTAAATGTAATAGCTAATAGCAGCCTCTCCGTGCCCACCGCCCATGGATGACTAACAAAACAAAAAAAAGTTAAAATGTCTAATCCTTTCTACTTTTGCTAATATGAAATGGTACAACACAACCAACCAAAAAAAAAAAAAAAACAGTAGACACAAGGACTATCAAATAAACAATTCTCACCCTACAACTAGTTCCGAGCTCTTTAAATAGAAAGATAAACTTAATATCATATTTCTCATTTTCACAATGATTTATTGGGTGATCTAAAGAAATGTATAGACATGCTACTCACTCCATTTATGTGCAACTAGCCACCAAGACCTTCAATAATTAGAAAGACTCGTATGTTAGGAGCATACTCAACCGGACTTCAATTTGTTTCGCGTAAAGGACCGCCTTGTGGAGAAAGGGGAAATAACCTCGTTAATATTGTGGAAGAAACCTTTATCGTAAACATTATTTTTAACAACTGCGACATCTTCTAGAGGTGATTTTCTAAAGAAGGATCTCCATTTGCTCAAATGGGGCTGTTTTTCACTGCTCATTCCGCTGATACTTTGTCTTAGCGCTTCAGCACTGACCTTTGCTTCTTTTAGCTTCCTTTGCCAGTCCATGTACTCCTGCCACTTAAAGGTCTGTGATCCACAAAGATACCTTTAGTTTCATTGAGCTCCAGGGTGTCATTAGCACCACCAATAAGCATACAATTTTCCAGTAATATTAACAGTTTAGATTATATAATAATAGACTATCATAGAGGAATGGTACTTGAACTATGGTGTTTTGCTTCTAGCACTACCTAATGATAGATTTAGTATATAATACTTTTTAGCATTTTCATTCTAACATATTGAATATGGACACACAGTATCTACGCATCATTAACCCAACAATTTAAAGGCATAGTAATATGGTCCCTGCCTTTATGGGGATCATTGTTTTCATATGAAAAAAGATAAAAGATCCCTTGCCACTTCCTGGCTCTGATAATTCACTAATAATTTACTCAATACATTTCAAGGTTACACATAGAAAGTACCTCATTAGTGGTAGTGTTGCTAAGGCAAAGCTTTGCATGGTAACCAAAAAAACCAGCTAACAGCATCCCAACAATGGCAAGGAACACCATAAGAAGAATCTGAGTGTTATATGATCCCAACAACCACTGTATGATAATAAAACATCATTTACCACTAAAATCAAAAATAGGGAACCAAAATAGAAATACATAACAGTCAACAAGTAGACACACCAAATAATTCCCTTACCTGCACAACATGAGGAGCTAAATCCAGAAAAGAATTTTCTATTCCATAGTAAACTGCAAAGTTAAGATAAATAGAGAAGCCTCAAAATCAGTAAAAGAAACAACTTAACTTGATCTTTAGATAGATAGTCGTTGCAAGTCTATATTACCTGTTAGAATATCAACAACTCTTAATTCTTTCAGTCTTCCAGCAAGAACTAAGCTGATGGCAACCGTTCCATATAAGCATATAAGGAAATGCCTACAAGACATTAAAAAATCCAAATCTATGATAAAGCTGAAATCAGCCACAAAAATATGTATTATTAATAAAGAGACAGAAAACACATTTAGATCGAATATATATACTACTTCTGATAGGGAAAGGAAAAAGTTAAAGTGAATAACATTCAGTTATACTAAAATAGCATATTGAAAATCAAATGTTCATAATGTATTGAAAAAAGTTAACGAGATAGTGAACAGCAAAATTGGTACAGAAAAACATTTAGGTACCATGGATAGAGACTGAAGTTTTTCCTTTCAGAAGAGAAATATTTGTTAAAGAAAGATGAAGGTGAAGGCATACAAGTTCAGCTTTAACAACCAAAGGATTACAGAAGCTGAAGAAGCTCAGAGTTTTAGCCCAGGGAATGAGACTTTGACTCAGGTGTATAACTGAATGATATAACTGAATGAAACCAGTGATTTAAAAGAATCATGCCAGTGAGAAATAAGCTAAGCATCCACCTATTTAATTTGAACCCATGCTTGTTCAAAATAACTCAGAGCCATAATAAAACAGTCTGTATTGAAAAGAGGCAGAATCATTTAGCCACCAAGGTTATATTCTTAGACACCAAATTTCCAAGATGCAAAGCTCACTCATTTTTAGGTATAGATTAATAATTATAAGGAAAACTAAACAAAAGACAGGACAGGGTTTGAAAGTTGTCCCAGGTTCTGAATTACGAACTAGTGGTTATGGCCTATGGGATTCCTTTGTATTATATTAAGCAAAATGATATTAATGTAATATATTTTGTTGATTATAACAAATTGAAGCACCACTTACAGAACTCACCATAAAAGAAAAGCCATGAAATATCGAGTGTTTTTCTCCCCTATGCAATTGTTCTGCAAGTTAAAACACTTTCAGTACAACCACAAAAAACAAATGATATATATTAAATGAGAACTACATAAGCAATTTTATAAAGATGGAGAAATTCAAAGATTACTAACCATCCATCCACAGTGATGATCAAATCGTGCAACACAGCGATCACAAATGCTGCAGTGCTTTGACCTAGCAGGTCTGCAAAAAAAAATGAAGACCATTTTATAGATAGATATATGCAATATTTCAACAAAATTCAACGCTAGCAGCAAACTCACTTTGGAATTTTGCAAGTGGAACATTCTTTCTCTGCATAAATGATATTATCATAGGGATAAGCAGAAAGATACTGAGAAACATTATTGGCATTTACTGTCCCTGGATCAGAAAAGCTGGTCAAAAGAAAGAGCAGAATTCCAACAGCAACTGCCAGGAAGCTTGTGTACCTAAACCAACATATAAGGTCTAACAAAATTCAGGATAGAATAATGCTGAAGAAACCATAAAGCAAGAGAAGAGTACAACATTGCCCCTGCAGTACACTACCTGTGAATTCCACTTAAATAGTATCCAGGGATATAGACAAAGCAAGACTTGGCAATGAAATAATATGTTACGCCAATTATCACGATATATATAATCTGCAATAAGCACAAGTTTGATCATCAAACCAACGAAAAACGTAACAACGTTTCTCTAAGAAGACGTTGAGACTTTCTCCTAACAAATCAACAAAATCATTGTCCGAAGGATAATTTTCAGTATAAGATATTGTCACGTTCCTTTCACACAAAACGACGTTTCAACCGAAGGCACTAGCTTGCACCCTACTCGTTAATATTCTTATCAAACGAATCACAAAAAAAAGGCCAAACGTAGTATTCAGGTGTTTGAGATGACCAAAATTGCAACCTAGATAGCATTAAAAAGATAATTCCACTCATGAATTAGGCGAAGTAACATATCTAAAGAAAACCTAGACAAATTTCTTATATTGGACTAGTGAAGTTAGACGTGGATCACAAAAGAGAGTGCGGAATCGGAACAATCGAAATGAAAAGAGGAAGGTGCCTGTAGAAGAGGATTTGGACGATCGCAGCAGTAATATTCGACGGAGAGAATCGCATCCGTACACTTGGAGCCAAAAACAGCGTCAATGAAGCGCCTGCGAGAGAGAGAATGATGAAGGAATCGAAATTGAAGGAACGAGAAATGGAAGAGAGAGAGAGAGAGAAATACAGAAAGTAATCGTATGCGCCGTAAGTAAGGAAGTAGTGAATGCGTTGAATGATAGTGCCTTCGAAGATTGGCCATCGACCGCAGAGGAAGGAGATAACAACCAGAGCAGTCACCAAACCATGGCACACCAATAACCACGCCACCCCCATTACTCGCCTCTGCTTTTTCCGATCATCTAACCCAATTCAAATATCTTCAATTTCATCTCATCTTTATTGCTTTAATCTATCATTATTAAACTCCTAATTATTATTTCTGTTTTTTTCTAACATTTTTTTTTCTTTTATCCAATAATATCTCCATAAAAAATTAAGTTCATTAAATATAATTTTTTTACGGTTCCTTAAATATAATCAATCACCAAGAAATACATCTTTAAAAACAATAAATTAATACTACGAATATAAGTATAAAATTATAAAAATGAAGATTTAAAATACTAATATTTAATAATTTTGGAGATTAAAATAATATTTAATTTTAAAGACCGAATTAATTATACTCCTAATTTGATTTATTACTCTCAATATTAAGATAAAAAAATTAATGCTAAAAAATTCATTATATATCAAATTAATTCAACAATATTCCACAATTCACCTAAAGTTCTATCTAATAATATTTGTGAAATTTAAAGATTAGTCATCCGTAATATTATTTTTTTTTTACACTTTATGATATGTTTGAAAGAGGATTTTTTGAGAAGAAACGAGAGAAAGACTTATTTTTTAATTTTATATAAAAAAATTATATATTATTTAGGATGATAAATATATTATTAATACATTAAATTTGTATTATTATATTAATTTATTTTTTATTTTTAAAAAATATTAATTTTAAATATATTTATTTAAAATATAAAAATAAATTATCCTTTTTCTTCGACTCCAAAAATTTTCTTCCAAATATACCCTTAAAAAAATTACAGGAGTAGAAATATTTGCTGTTTTTCAATAAATAAAAAATAATAATTTATTTATCAGTGTTTTTTTTTTCTTAAAGAAGAAAGAATAAAATAAACCCCGTATTTTCTACTTGTGTCTTAAGGCATTTGTTAAGCTTTTTCAATCTAATTAAATGGGTGACCCTCAGGCTTGGCCAACATTCTAGGTAAAAAACCTCCCCAAATCGACCAATCATACCTAAATAAAAATTAAGATACACGTTCAGCAAGGAATTTTCAATGTTCAGATTTTATTTTCCACGACAAGGAGGAGGCTAGACACAATAAACCGTTCTTTGAAAGCCTTTTATGATCATCATTTACTAAGTCAAGCTGGATACAAATTATCTAAATTAAGATACACGTTCAACATTTGACCAAGCAAGAGGGGCAGTGATAATACCTCAAAAAGAGAGCCAATAACTGGATTTCCTTGGTTAAAATCACCATACCCATGCATAAACTTAAATATGTTCAGCAATAATGATAATTTATTTAAGCATACCTCCAAATTACAAATGTTTTTACCATTCCATCCTTGTAAATTAAACCTACTTTTCAGGCTTATACCACTTGTCCTTTTTCTTTCATATGCTCTTTCACCCAAAGCCTTATTAAGTGCCAGCCACAGAAGAATGAAGAAACTGTATTTACTTACTGCTTTCCACTGCAAAAACATATTCACATTTTGCTCCAAGAACTGAGCAAGGAAATACCAAATGAAAATTTATGGAAACCTTAATCAACGAATCAAGGAGCACAATGTGTCAAGCTTCAGTCAGAGATCTGAAGCATCAATAGAATTCTCTATAATGTCAATGCAGGATCCTACAGATTTTCCCATGGACATGGCCTCAGCAAGCTTAGCTCTAGCCGCTTCATGTCGACGCAAGAGTAACACGGTGTTTAGCACAGACCATCTAACTTGAGAATCTGCCTTCTTTTGTGTGAAGCCCAGGCCCTTGAGCAATAAATCCAACTAGTATAACAATTAAGAAAATTACAGTTAGTAATGTCAATGCCATGTGAGCTTTGAGTATGTCATGACCAAGAAAGTTAAAAGCTGCATAAACCTTCCTTATGTCATCAAGACCCCCTTCAGCAAATCCATATATAAGATACTCAGTGGAAACGCCAGCCAATGCGATACATGAAAATTTGTTCAGTGTCTAATAACGTAAAACAAAGGTTTTGTCACACTTAAACATAGTAATCTGCAGATCATCAATTAGAGAAAACTTGTAAGAAAGTAACGTACAGTAGCTGATACTTTCCCCGAATTAACCTGCATGACATGAAAGGTGCTAACAATCAACAGATATAGTTGCTGATTAAAGGCAGTTCAGAGGATAGTCGACAATGAAACAGTTTAGGGGAGGCCAAGAGCATGACGCAGAGTTACTGCTACAACCTACAAGCAAAACTATTTTCAGGATTTGTTCCCAATGCCCTCCAAATCATAAAGCAGAAAACTTATCATTGCACCAAGGCTCACCCTCAACCAAACAGTTTAATGCAAGTTAACAGGTATTCTCTCTATTACACGATTGAGTCACTGCACTAACAGTCACGCCAAGAACTAGTCTTGCTGGTTAATTGAGACAAGGGTCAAAGCCAGATTACCAGGACAAACAGTCATGCTAAGACACATCTATACTCCGTGTGTGTGTGTTGTGTGATGGCTTGAAAGTAAATTGAGTGCATTAAAATAAATGGGAAAAAAAAAAAAGGCAACCTACTTCTTGGAGAAACTCAAAATCCACAAAGGCTGTGCCTGCTTGAATATTGAGAGATCCCTCCTTCTTCAGAGCATCCAAATTAGAAATAGTGTATCCTTTAGGAAGTATTCCTACCAGATAAGCAATCAAAAAATGGCCAGCTTCATGCTGCATAATTAAGTAGTGTTATGGTTACATAATGGTCATTAAGACGATACAATTTATCATAAAATGATTTGAAGTGCAAGATAAGAGAATGGTATGAATCTGACTTGAATAACCCTATTGTGGTATTTCTGACTGAAGCTGTGACCAATTGTATCAACAACCAAGCCACTGATACCTCCACCAAAAGAGACCTGAAAAAAATCATTCTAGCATGTCAATGAACAAACACAAATGTAATGGAAGTCTGAGTAACAAGGGGTGATGATGATTGATAGACAAATGGAATTGACAAGTTTTCGTGCAGCAGTACCGAGTCAAGTGTCCACAGAAATAGCAATCCCAATGATATATAAAAGATTTGCTGCGGAGAAATTGCCAAGGCATTCCATGCAGCAAGGCCTCCTACAATAGCAGCAATCTGGAGGTTTCTCTCAATTGAACCGAGAGTTGTATCCTCTGGCGATAGAAGAGAGAGAGTTTCAATTCCATTGAGCTTCAATTCATCCAAAGTGTAAAGCCTTTGAGGCACCTGCACATGAATTCACACTTGAACTTGTTAAGTATTCACCTTTGCTAATGATTAAAAGCAGTACCCAATCGAAGAACACAAAAGACAAACCTGCCTGGCTGCACCGAAACACCGAAGCCCACCATCTTTCCCCTGCAAATCCTTCACAAGTGAGAGTGCAGCTCTATCATCACCCTTTGATAGCTCCATATCCACTTTCTCTAGCACTTGTTGCCTAGACACGTCCACATTGGAGGAGCATCGAATTCTGACCCTAACTTCACAACTCACCACTTTCAGTTGTGAAGTCAGAGCCACACCCACGCACTGCGTCAAAGCCAAACCCACCATTTAATTATGATTCTTATGCCACTTCAAATGAAATTACCTCCGTATCTGATTATTTTCCACTTTCAAGCCATGCGTTCTTCACCACACAAATTAGAGATAACCTTTTCTCAAATAAACAAAAACAAATTTTCCGTCCTACAACCCCTTTTTACCATCAGTTACTGTTTATTTATATTATTTGATACCCAATAAGTTACAAATTACGCACTGATATAATCATTACGTAGAATCCAACTAAATATCATAATTAATTATTATCAAAACATACGTGCTCGGAGAGTAGAGTACGACGCCATCTACAGCAGATAGATATCGATAACAAGTCACGATTAGGACCACTGGTTTTGTCGTGAAGCATCATGTTTTGTCCGTTTACGACTGCAATTTAGTTTATTTGATCAGTAATTTACGCCACCTTAGTCCTCTGTCCAGGGCCAGGTACAAAACTATTTTTTTTAACTTATACACCCTGTCCAGCTCGAGTTTAATCCATACCATAGTTAAGAGTCCTAAAATTATGAATCATCGTAATGATCAAAACCTGTTTCAATCAGTGCAATTTTTATTCCAGAAAAAATAGAAAGACATCCTTATACACTTCGCTGTTAATCATTTAAGTCAATGTTTTAATTCCTCTTGATCTAACCTGCTGCTCCGGCAAACTGAGCAATTCGTATTCATGCCAAAAGCATTCCCCGCTAATCTATTAAGTTTCCACAAACTAACCGAACGAACCGTAAAATTTGCAACATGTAGCACATAACAAAGGTCAATTATTATCGTAAAAAGAGAGCAAAGGTAAATTAGGGACCGTGATATTAGTCACCTCAAACCTTCGTACTGAAAGCACTACTACGTAATTTCACACTCTTCCTTCGTTAAACTTTGGTAACAAATTCAACAAAATCCTTCAAATGCTTCAAAAACACAGAAGATGGACATAAAGCTTGCACCCTTTAAAACACAGCGGCTGAACTAAAACTAAAAGGATGATCCAGGATGATTCGTACTATAATGGGTTAGTACAAAGCAAAAAGACAACTGAACAACGTATAATTGGATAAAAATGTCAAATAACACGTCGGAGAACTTGATCACCCACGACCTGAAGGATAACCACAAACTTATCAACAAAACAATGATAAATAGAACAGTGTCACAATATTGATTGAAAACGAAAAACACAGCGCCTGTATGCTGAAGATACGACCACAAACTCCTTTACAGCTAAAATCACTTTCGCGATCAGCACAAGAAATAGTGACTGAATGCTACGCAAGCACAAACCTCTGGAAATTATCAAAACTTGTATCAAACACGCAATATTGCTAATGATCAAATACCACTTTGCATTCATATCCAATTAAGGTGCGGTATACATCATTCAGTTCGGCAACAGATAAGCATCTAATCTCTCAAGGTCGACATCGAAAATAACCAAAACATGTATATTACAAACGAAACCAAAAGAAAACTATGGTCTAAACAAGGCATCAAAAATCCTAAAACTCTTGAGAAGCAGATCCGATTTCACCCTTCCCCTTGCCAACCTTCTTCGGAAGCAAAGTCTGATGAATATTCGGCAAGACACCACCATTAGCAATGGTAACAGATCCCAAAAGCTTGCTAAGCTCTTCATCATTCCTCACGGCAAGCTGAATGTGCCTAGGAACAATACGATTCTTCTTGTTATCCCTAGCAGCGTTGCCAGCCAGTTCCAACACCTAAACAAACACAACATCAATAAAATGAATCTCACTCACTCCAAAATCTCAATCCAACAAAGCCGCCAAAAAAAAAAAAAATCACAAGGAACCAAACGTCCAAAACCAAAATAAAAAAAAAAATAATCTCATTAAAAAGTTAACAAATAGATTGATTGAAAACACGAGAACCAAACAAAATTAACCCTAATCGGCGAGACATAAAGAGGAAAAAACTCGATAATAGAAACGAACCTCAGCAGCGAGATACTCGAGCACCGCAGAGAGGTAAACAGGAGCACCGGCACCAACACGTTCGGCATATTTTCCGGCCTTGAGGAATCTAGCGATTCTTCCAACGGGGAATTGAAGGCCAGCCTTCTGCGACCTTGAAACGGATTTGGAGGCCTTGGGCTTGCCTCTTCCGCCCTTGGTCGAACCACCGGTGGAACTCATTCTCTGATCGGCGTAGAAATTGGGAACCTTAACCCTAGAATTTGCTATTCAAAATCTGGAGCGCAGTGTGTATATGAGAAGTGAGAAGGCAAGCACACATATGAAATTAAGAGTGGATTGGATTTATATAATGTCTGAGCATGGCGCTGATTGGCTATTACGGTGAGACCACGGATTGCCAACGTGGCATCTCTACTAAGATTCGCGGGAAAATGTTTTTTCGTTTTCGACCATTTTCGAACAAAGCGCGCCACAAAATCTGCAATGTTGCATTTTTAAATCTGAGTATTTTATTGCTTTTAACACGAATAATTAATAATAAGTACATAGTATTTTATACGATTAATTAATTACATTATTTGTTCTTTTAAGTACAAATTTTACCCCAAAAATTTGTACGTGCAATCTAAACTCTCTTTATTTTATTTATTCATTTATTTTTTATTATATTTAATTTTAAAAATTAACCTTTTCATCCTAAATTATTTCTAACAGCCAATGAGAATATAATAAAAATGTAGAATATTATTGATCTTATATAAATTAATAAATAAATATATTTTTTTTTCAAGTGTCAAATATTAACCATTTTAAGTTTATTTTTATTTTTATTTGATTATTTAAAAATATTATATATTTGTTCACTAATCTATTTAAACCAACGACACATTACACTTTAACTGCAATTTTTTGTCACATATTTTATAAAAAATGACAATTTATAAAAACTAATTAAAAATAATTAAAATTTTAATCAAATGTTCAATTATTTAATAAAATAACAGTGATGAAAGGTTTAAAATAATTTACATATAAATATCAATAATAATTTATAATTATTGTGAAATTGCTTCGATCTACCTTAGTCAGTTTCTTTTTTATGAAAATAAGCTTTTTTAAATTTTAATATTTTTTATTGTTAAATTTATAATGTGTGATCAATTAAAAACACTTATTAAATAAATATTTACATAAGTCATGTACTCGACCACGGTTAAAACTATTGTTTATTAGATATGCAAATAAAGACTCATAGAAGCATACTTCACAAGTTTATGCATGTTAGAATATTATAGAAAGGAAAAATACAAAAAACACCTTCTTTTGTTTCCCATCCACAAAAACAAATAAAATAGTATAATGAAAAAATGTACAAGTTAGTGCATGAAAAAAATACTAAGCAACACAAATGTGTTTAAAATAGTTTAATTATAAGTTCTATTTTTATAAATAATTATATATATACTAGTTGAGGTGTTAAATGATATAAAATATTCTCACATTATCAGTAAGTGACAACCTATACTATTTTTATGAAAAAACTATAAATACTAAAATAAATTTATTTATATTTATAAAGATTTAAATATATTTTATTTATTTATTTATTTTATCGACATATTTTATGTATGTAGAATTGACCTCTTTAACGAAGGATGTTAAATATTTTTTGTCAAGCTATAATCAAGAGTCAACTTTTATCCATAACGGATCCAGGACAATGAATATAGTCGTCACATAGGCCCCAAACTACGTTAATTTTGGGTCCAGGCCCAAGTCTTAGTAGACAAAACAACAATTTAAAAAAACAAAAAACTTTCAGGGTCGAGTCGATTTATTCTTATTTTTTTAATTTCAGGATGTATCTCATTGATATTTAACCAGGTTTTTGTAATTAAAAGAATCAATCAATGAAAGTCTAAATATGTAAAAAAAATAAAATAATAATATCATATATTTTTGTTATAATAATAATATCATCTCTAAACTGGAGTCTTTTGCAACTTTCTCTTGAACAAAACTGAAATATGTATTTTTATACACGTTCATTATCAAAATTTTAAATCAATTAGCGATGCATAATCTCTTTAATATTAAACACTCCACATTAACACATGCTGTGAAATTTTATAATAAAGGTTTACATGTTACTTATTTGAAATCTGGGTATAATTTGTCTATTTCCTTGGTGCAATGATTTTGGCAGCCAGCGACCTTTATTTGATCCAATGATTGGAGGCTAAGGTTCTAAAGGTCTTCTCATAGATGATTACACACATAATCAGATGCTCATTGACAGTGTTTAGAGAGAGTTGGTAGAAGTTTTAGATGCAGTGGCATTGGACAATCTTAGCAAGAATAGTAGGAAGCTTTTGATCTGTAAATGAATAAGATGTTGTGAGCAATTTGCATGTGAAGCATTTCCATGTTAAATGCAAAATAAATAAATTAATTAAATCTCCATCAGTGAAAGCACCTATAAACCTCATCCACATCACAACTTCATCACAGTTATTTTTTTTAATCATAAACAAATGAGAGGTAATTGTGTTCTATAATTATTTAATCGTTTATAAAAATTGAGCTGACTCTAACTCAAGATAAAAGCTTAACTGATCCTTGTGGTTTATGACTTCGTAGCTATTCTTTACCTTAAACTTCAGAAGTATTTGATTTCATTCGAGTCTTGATGTGTGTATATATATATATATAATACTAACAAGAACCTCAAATGTACCTAGGTTAGTTATACTAGGTCAACTGCGTTATTGATTTTGATAGTTAATTGTTGACTAATTTTAATGATTCTTTATTAACAAATGATATAATTGGTTAAATTTATCTAATTTATGAACGCCAACTTTATGCAATTATTTATCTGAAGCTGTACATTGACCATAAAAAAGAATACTGTGCGCCACATTCTTAACTTCTTCATGCATGCACCAAATAATATTGATCTTTTAAGTTTAGGACATCATGATCATATATGAAGAATCGATGACAGAGGACAAACTCGCTTATTGGGGTGATCTGCAAGAAATAAAATATTTGAAACAACTTGAAAATGGAATCTTTGCAGCTGTAACATCTTTGCTAAAGTCTTAAAAGACATTAATTTGCCAGACATTATTAATCAACCATAATGAACGTCAAAGCAGATGAAATCTTAAAACTGTCTCACTCCACTCTCCGAGAAACATAAAATTTCGTACCTTAAAACATATCTTATTCTTACAACACTAGTTTTTAGAAAATACAATATATATTTTTTATTGTTTATCTAATGATACACAATAAAAATTTATAATAATTACAATATAATTTAAAATTTAATAGCTAAGCGGAAAACATCTTACCTCTCTCGAAGAAGTTGACATTGAAATCCACTCATCAATTGAATTGAATTCATTATATTTCTCAGACTAACAGAACATTTGCGAGTGGCTAGAAATGTTAATTGCCACACCACACGAAAAATTTTAAACACCATCAACTGGTAAAATCATTGCTAGCGTAAAATTATATAATTGATATTAGGAGTTTGAAATTTGAATTCGAGGGATAAGCTCGCGTTTAGCATATGATATAAATTTAAAACCTCACACCCCAATACTGAAGGAAACTTATAGCACTGTAGCTGCAAGTTTTGCGCCTTATGTGAAAATCTAATCAAGGTATCCTCGCAAATTTAGCATCAATTTTGGTGAAAATAAAAACATTATTTTTTTAAGGTGTATCACATAATAAAAAATTAATAAATTATAAATTTTTAATTCAAAATTATAACATTTAGTGTTATTAACATATTAGATCTCGTGATATCTTGTAATTTTTAACAATAATATATACGTTAAAAAAACATATTGTTAAGGTTAGTGTTGTTCAGAAAGATAGAAGACAGTTTTATATTGCACAAGTACTGTGGACAAAATCATAAACAAAGAGTAAATTACAACAGAGGAATGGCTGCTTTATATGCAGATTGGAGGTGATGAATGCTTTCTTATGGTTATGCATTAACTGTTAATGCAAGTTGTAGTGGACATCCCTGACCCATATCACTCACTACCTAGAAACTGAATCCCCTGCGGCAAAAAGCTGCTTTTCCATCTGCAATGAGATAAGGATAAACATAAGAACTTAATTTAAAGGAGACATAATCACATACAGTTTCTTATTATTTAAAACGAAGATCAAGACAAGACCCTTAGCCCCTTTACCTTGAAGAGAGTCTCAAACTTGCTTTTCACCAAGGAATACTCCTGTCTTATTTCTTGTAAGCTTTTAAGGCACCTGAATACCAACCCTTCTTTTTTCTCATCAGCATATGAAAAGATTCATATCCATAGTATGTAAAAATTTTCATGTTCAATTATTTTGAACCTTACCCTTCAACATTTTTCTCCTCACAATAGTTTCGGAGGGCAATGCAGACTTTCTGAACTCTCTGTGCACCAATGCTGTAATTCCCAATAATCCAACAACCTTGTCAAAATTATAGTACTACTTGTAGCAACAACATATAGTAGGAGTAAAATGTGTCCTTTAGTAGAAGGAGAAGGTGATTCAGTCCTTGATTCATGTGCTTCCTTCTCAATGAGGTGAATAATAATATCATTCCATAGTTAGTATGTGGGGGCCAGTGTTAGTGCTATGCTAACATGTGCTTCTCACAGTAGTAATCTTTGCAACAGTAATATACTACTAGAGTGCTAGTGCCATGGAGCATAGACAACTCTTGCTAAAAAGGTGCCATATGCTATGCTATGCTAACAGGTTCCTAGTGAACACTTTTCACCTATAATGTTCTTAGGAGCATCCTATATGGAGTAACAAATTTCTTAAGCATTTTATGTATGGAGAAACTAGTGGAAAATAATGTTACCTGGAGCTGCTACCCTTCAACTGGTGAACATGAGCATCCACCCTTTTAAAATCAATGTTTTCTTGGCCTCTTTGGGTTGAATCAGCATTCATAACAAGAGTTAGATTTAGAAAGAGATTCCCAAAGATAAGTTCTTTTGGTCCTAATACATAAAATAAACAAGGAATTAATTGTTGTGTCCTTACAGTGCTTTTGCTAGCTCATTAAGAAGCCTCTGTGCATCCTCAAAGAAGAGAGTCACCACTTCAACCACAAACTCAGGGTTGCTTTCATCTTGAAGTTGCTGAAGCTGGATAAATTGATCATCTAGGAATCCCTTTTCAAATAGAACACAGATATCACCGAGAGCAGAACACATAGTGAAAAAAAAAGAAGAAGAAAGAAAGACAAAGCACAAAATGGATGAAGTAAGTAATACAAGATAAATAGCTTATTATGTATGAGGCTTTCTTTTAATGTGTATTGATAATTTTATGCGATGCTTACCTCTTCAAACAGGGAGGAAGTGTATTCAACCAACTCCTTCTTCAACTGAGACACACCATACATTGTTGTTCTCTCAACTTTTAACCAACCACACGAGATCTTAGGTGTTTATTTCATCTTCTGCTACCAAGTTTATATAATGTAATATTTGTTCTCAAGTGGCAATTACTAATGCTTGGTTAGAGGTTTGGTAACGTTGAAATATGTGGAGAACTCTCGAATCCCTGCTCCTGGGACTTGGTGTGGTGGTATTTTAAACATAGAACCCGTTTGTTTGTATTTAATGTCACTCACTTCCTCTGTTCTGTTCTCAGCTTCCGCATGAACCAATCATTTATGATTAACTTAGAATAAACTAACACTTTAGTCTTGAAAATAAGATTTCCTCAAATTATATTTGACATTAATTTAGACCCTGATTCAAGTTATATGATTTTATTAAAATCATTTGTAGGAATAATGTTAAAAAAAATATATGATTTTTGAATGAAGATGTTTATTATATGAAAATAAAAAGTCATTTGTTTTCTTTTTATTTTTTACTTTAGTTCTTTTATAAACTGATATTGACAAAACAATAAATCATATTATGCTTCTTTCTTTAAATCCAAACTCGATTCAAGTTGGCCTTTACTTTAGTAAGATAGATATTACTAACATAAACGGGTTTAAAAATGTCAATGATTGAAAGCACATACAATCAAATAAAAGACTAAAGTTAAATAATATTTTTGGTTATTCAAAATATAACAAGTAAAAGAGCCTCTTTTAAACAATTATTCTCATATAATTTTTCTTTTAAACTTTCATTTATTTTGTCTGTCAAGTGCGTACATGATTCTTAAAAAGTAAGGAATCAAATAAAAAACTTATGATATTAAAAAATTTAATAAAAAGTCAAAATATTCAAGGAAATAATAGCAATTAAAAAAAAACAGTTTTGGATAAAGTTAAAAGAAGACCAACAGAGAAGTTATATAAAAAGTGAAAAATTACATTAATTAAATCACAACTTTTTGAAAATAAAACACCAAAAATACAATTTACCAAAATTAATAAAACATCATTTCACTCGTTTAGTTTAACACGATGACGATATCAAAACTCTTTCACGATCCTTTTCATCTTTCAATCTTTTTCAGCCAGGAATTATTGCCTCCCCCACCCTCCCCTTTTTAATTTGATATTGCCTCCCTCTATTATTCTGTTTTAAAATGCTTTATTTTTTAATTCCAAACTTCAATCCAAGGACCTGACTTGTCTGTTGTGGTAGTGGCATTTTCAAACTCTGGACCTCTCACTTCCTACCACCCTGTAAATTCTTGCTAAAAATAAACATATCTTCGTATTTTTAATTACAGAATAAATTTAAGTTTAGAAACGGTTAATTATTATTAATTTTTAAAATTTAAAAGTAATTTTTAAAAAAATAAGTTACATACACAAATGAAAATTGATTACAGCACAGAGAAATGGTGTATAACTTATCACCAAAAAAAATTATAACAAGTCAATTGTTAAATGAAATACCTAAGAAGTAATAGGGTTAGTAGTGTCTATCTTAGACTTTCAATAAGATAAACTTTTGAAGATTCCACTCTTAGCTTAGCTCACAAAGTAGAGACATCAACTATGGGGGCAGCATTCATTTTTCTGGCCATACGAAAAGTTGCAAAGAAAATTTAGACTAAAAAGACGGATGACAACATGAACTGCTGTCACAACGGGATTCTTTAGATATTTTTGGTTTTGTTTTTTTCCAAATGACACATGAAATGCTTTGTATAGTAAATGGATAAAATTTAACTTAAATGTCTAAAAACGCTAACATGGTATGATATAAATAGACGTGCAGTTATTGCAAAGCATGTCTAATTTGATCATATCTAATGTCCTTTCCTCTTTTATGTAACAATCTTGCTTTCTTTCTTTTCATGATATAGTAATGCATAAAATCATTGAATGAATTGCTTGACAGACTTGGTACCACTGAGCATGGAGGTACAGGGCCTACACCATTCTGTTTCTTCACATTTTTTTTGTGACTGCATTATATTCTACTGCAAACTGAGTTGCATTTGCATACGTGTCAAAAGCTAAGCTGGCAGAGAAATATGCAGCAAGGTGTGTATAATATACTCTTCCTAACATATAGTTTATACAAATGTTAATTAGTCTCGTTCAACACTAATCAAAAAGTTTAAAAAAAAACATTATTGATATATTCTCACCGTAAATTTTAATAATTTTTTAATAAAATTATTTATTGGTTTTTTAATTTTTTATTAATAAAAAGTGTGTTAAAGAGTACTCTTATAGTCTTTTTTATCAGAAATAAATAACTAATTTATCAAAACTAATAAAAAAATAATTATATATATATATATGTGTGTGTTAAAGAACACGTCATTAGCATTCATGAGATTGAGTAGGGCATATTCGAACAGTAAGTAATGGTGCCATGTTGCCGCGTGCGTGAGCAAGCACGAGCTGTCTTTTTGAGCACCATCACATATCAGGATACCAATAACAAGTAATTGAGTTTATCTTTCTGTATATATATTTTTTAATTTTAAAAATAAATTATTAAATAAAACAGTACATATAATTATCTTAAAAGTATAAAATGTTATGTAAATTTTAATTTATTTGCATGAAAGATAAACAAAATTAAATTTATTCTAAGTAATTACAAGACAACAAAAAAAATCTCCGCGCTGACTAGTGAACAGAAGCACTGAAGCAGTAGAGCATGGTTCCTTGGAGTTGGCCGTTGGGTCCCAACTCCCAAGTTGAGCCGAGGTATTCATGCGACGGTACAAAGCTGCCCCTTGTTAAACAATCAACTACTACTTCAAATTGGATTTTCAATTTGAAGTAGCAGAAGTGGAATAAAAGCTGTACAAGAGGTTAGTCAATAATTGGAGATTTTTAACACTTCCAAAGGGACCACTCTTTGTCTTGGACTTGAAATCAACCTCTTGTTCTTGATGCCAATCCATGATAGTGGGGACAACCACTGTGGAACCATTATTTGATAGATTTGGTGCTATTGCTGCAGCTTGCGACGGCAAGACCCGAAGAAAACAACAAAGATACGTCACTCAATCAGTATCCAAAGCCAGGAATCCTTAAATAAAGCTTAATTTTATATATTTTCAATAATCTTGTTGATAATTTAAAAAGAAATATTTAAAATTTTTCGATAGTTTAATATATATTTTTAAAATTAAGAAATTGTAAAATCTTATTAACAGGATATTATGACATTACTAAGTAGTATTTTTTCCGTACCTATTATATTAATATAAGGCATTAACAAAAAAATTGTTGATCACAATCACAATTTTGTATTCACGTGTCCTTGCCTCCACAAGTCCCTTTAGATGCCCAAAAAAGTAAACCAAGAAAGAAAAGATCCTATTGCCATTGATAAGAAAATTATGGCTTGGCAATCCCTTTCTTTAAAACTACGGTTCTTGATCATTGAAATTGACGAGAACTGCAAAGTGCAAACCAAACAATAGTTGGCTACAAATTCCAACTTCATACATCAACTCGATTACATGTTTTTGCTTAAAGTTTAAATTTTCAAACATGGGCCAAGGATGAATGTCAATTTGCCACTGACTTCTTTCTGGAAATGGAACATTTCGATATCTTGTAAAGTTGGTAAAACAATATTTCGCACAGAAGGAATTCGACTGAGATCTTAATCTTGATAACGAATTCAAATAAATCTGAGAAGGCAAAAATTGATTTTAGTTTTCACGACGCTATAGAGAAAACACAAATGTAGAGCAATCTATGCACAAACAGTTGTGTTTTACATTTTAACTTATAAGGTTTATAGAATTACCAGTGAGAGTGAACTTGGAAACATGACATTCTCATTCTCGATATAAGCTTTGAAAAATAAAAATGTTCTCAGACATCATCGATTCTCAAGAAAAGAACATACTAATTTTGTTGAACGAAATAAAAAACATTAAGTTCAGATTTAGAGACACCGATCCCCTCCCACAAAGCTTTTTTTTTTTTTTTTTTTTTTTTTTCTGGTGTATTGATGAGTCGGCGGGAACATACTCTTCACCATTCCAATTTCCTTTTTCTGTTCGAACAAATGATTAGGGAGGCATTTCAGTCCCCCTTCAGTTTCAGTATAGACCATTCATGTCGGTTCCTTATTTCTTTCATGGCCTTTTATTCCCATGGTGTTTGATGGGGCATCCATAAACTTGAGAGGATATTTTATACCTCTTTAAATTAAAAGTTGTGATTCTTTTAATATCTTAAAAATAAAAAAAGTATTAACATATTTTTTAACTAAATCACTAACTCCATTATCTATCCATATCAAATTTACGGTCAAAATTGTTCCACATTTAAAACAGGTACCAAACCCTCTCACTTAACCCCAAAAATTTTACCTATTCACATTCCTTCATAGTTTCACAATTTTTTTTTTCTTGTAATAAGCATCATTCCATGATTTATTAATAATGGAAAATCTTTGAACTTGTTAGATAAAAATGAAATCAAATTTTCTTTGGCCCCACCACATTATCTTCCTCGGAAAATTTTCCTTCGCTTATAAAATAACAAAATCTATGATTTGTAAATAATTTTATAGTTTCTACTTTTCTTTTGATGGATAATCAATTGTACTTTGTTGTCCAAACCATCCACAAGAGACAATAAATCAAACATTTAGATAGGCAGTGGTGATGTCCCCAGCATTTACATCAAACAACAAGCATTCGGTGAAGAGCCCGACTCTTGGCGAGTAGAATATGAAATATGACTAACATATTAAGCCATTTAGTGTCTGCAGACAAGTCAATTGCAACTCTTCAACCTCAATATTTTAGTTATATTTCATATTCTACTCAAGCAATAAATAAGGCAATGAAAATTAGTAAAGCTAAGAAACATTACTTTGGTAGCATGAAAAGGGGGAAAGTGGCTTGGCGGAGAACCCGGCCATCAACGTATCACCAAGATCTTTAAAAGACTTGAGCAGAAACTAATTGACCTACAAAATCGTTAGCAAAAGAACGTCATTTAAAAAAATATCTTTTCAGCATCATTTTATTTTCCAGAGGACCAAAGCTTTTATGAGAAATATATAATCCTGCATGATTTGAGTAGAGTAAAGCAGAGTAACAGGTAATAAACTATTTCATATTTTTGGTTTCTTTCTTTCTATTTACGTTTTCTCTCTACTCCCTGCCTCCCTCTCTTATTCTGTTTATTTTTTCTTTTTCCATCACTGTATGAAGAAATTACATTTTAAAAACACACAGAATCTTCCCAGTGCCCACACAAATAATTTGTAATTATGAATTTCAATATACAGCATTTACATTCAAATTAGAAGGTAAGAAGCATCATTCGCCTGGGAATTAGAAGTTAAGAATAATATTTGGGCTGGGAAGGAATATTGTCGATCATATAAAAATTCCTTGAATCAATGGTCAGCGGCATTTAGGTTGTTGCAAGGAAATCACCAGCATTTGTCATTTAATAAATCCTTTACTGCACCAATTTAAAACAACTTGAAGAGAGAGGCCAAGCATGAAAGAAGCATTCATCAACCTGCAAAACAAAAACATTTTTTCTAATTCTAAGTAAAACATTTTGGAAACAGGTTACGTGATGATTAAGAAAAGGAAAACTATTTTCAATAGCTCCTGTTTTTAGTAATACACATTTTCAAGTGCGTACACACACCACATAGATGCACGATCAAAAGGCAAAAATTACTAAAATTAAATTCCATTAAATCAAAATGTAAACTGCTTCAGAATTCATACCTTCCTCAGAGAAGTCAAATACACCACCAACAATGTCATCACTGTTACCATCTTCCTCAGATTTCTCCTTGTCACACTGTCTGCTGCAACCCATACCAGTAACAATTTCTGCTGATTCATGACAGTCAACTGATGCTTTACAGTAACCTTGAAAAAATTGCTCAAAATTGGGCAAGTTATTTATTGGCTCCTGATGAGTAGTGTTCATACTCAAAGTATAATCACTACAATTTGAATTCAAATGGTAACTGGTTTCACCACCGATTGATGATTTAACTTGATTAAATACATTATTAGCAAAATGAGAGCCACCTTCTGATAAGTCATCGATGTCAACAGTTTCCAGGTTTGAATGAGATGATTCCAACACAACTTCCTCTCTGTTCTTGCCACAAATCTCTGATCCAGATGAGTCGATTGATGAAGAAAAATATGCTGAATGCATGAAAAAAAGTCAAGAACAAAGAGTTACATAAGTCATTTAAAAGAATAAAAATATATAATAAAATATGTCAGACTGAATAATCTTACCAACATCTGCCTTCAAAGCAGAACCAGGCATCATCAACTTTGAATGGGAAATAACGGCATCTTCAGTCAACTCTTCAGTTACATTAGAGTCATATGAAGAGCTAGAGCATCGTCCCATGACAATACCTCTGCCAAAGTTTGAGAATATTAGACTAACAAAAACCAAATACTCCCTCTGATCGTTATAATGAAGCACTGTCTATCAGGTTTTTAGACTTTTAGTGGTCCTTAAACTCCTTTTTATAAATCATTTTACAATTCTTATGAAGCATTTAATTTGTTTTTTCTTCCTATTTACCCTTTATAAATGGAATTGATAGAAATCATATATTAAATTCATCAACAGAAGGAGGAAATTTTCAAATTAAAATGTAGATAATGTAATTAAGTTCAATGATATTTAATCACAGTAAAATTGGCAAGTTAATAATGTAGTTAAATATGCCTTATAAAAAAAGATCACAGGGAGCATTGGTCGGGTTATTGCTATATTTAAACTTTTCTCAGCAGGATAAAGACATTCAAGCAACTCACAAATTGAACCTCTCAAACACAAGAAGTAAAAAATGTAACCCTAAAGATCACACCCCATATCATTTACACAATAAATAGATAAACATGATGTCAAAGTAGTCATTAAAGTAAATTAGGGCAAGTAAAAATTTAAGCCCTCACTACAAAACCCTCTATACTAGACTCCACACTGGTACTAAGTGCTAGATGGCAATGCAATGAATTGAAGGCATACCTCATATTTAGAATAGAAATGATGTTGGTGGACAATTATAACAAAGACGTCTCTAATTGACCAAGGAAGAGGCAGATAAAGGGTAATTACCTGTCAACCCAAGTAGACCGAACACCATTGAAATGGTTAAAGATTGGCAACAAATCCTTCTGTCTTATTTCAACCTCACTAACAGGAATATTCTCGATTTCCATCTCTCCACTGGTACTAAATTCACATAACTTCATCTCCTTGGTCTCCAAAGGATTCATCACAAAGAAAGACACCTAAACATTGAGGGGGTAAAAGTTTAGCTGAAACAAAACTAGAATGTTGGGAGAGGTAACAAGCAGATTATCCAGAATGGAAACACCAATATATACCTCAGACTTCAGCCAAATTGAAATTCTCCCAGAGCTTATTTGTACCTCTGCATTTGAAAAGTGGCATTGCTCTTGAAGATTAACAGAACTGTTGTTCACAGCACTATTTTCTTGACCATCTAAAGTTTCCAAGATCATTTCTGGAGCTTCCAATGTATTCCCCAATATATGCACCTCTCTTTCCGGACAATCATGTCTCCTACAGACATCCCACCATTGAACAGGTTCAACTTTCAGTCGCATATCCTCTTCTTGTATCTGTGCTGAAGGAACTGGATCTATTCTTGGAATAGTTCCACTAGGAACTGCCCCCAACGATGGTAGCAGTCTATATTGAATTAAATGACCAGAAGGGGTATAAACCAATAAATGCTCCAAGGCACGAATTTTAGATAATGCACTGGGTGCATCATAAGGTATTGAATTGTGAAATACAGCAGAAACAGCACCAGATGGAATGGAAACTTTTCCTGCAGCAGAAGATGCAGCATTACAAACTGTATTGAGCCATCCAGTATTGTTATATTTTATTCTGCTAACCACAGATAGGACAACAGGAGGTAGGGGTGCTGGGTGACACTCTTGCTGTTTTGCTGAGAAACACGGAGTGGACCACCATGGTAGAGGTAAAGTTGGAAAAAGAACAGGCCCCTCGGGGCCATGGTTCTGTATCTGAAGAACTGTTTCACCACCAAAAGCAGCAAGAACAAAAATATGACAAGTGCCCTTGGACGAAATGATGGCAATCCACTTACTGCAACGGCTAAAACAAATATCTTCTATAACCTGTATAATGTACAAAATAATGTCAAATCTATGAGTGTATAAACAAAGACACCTTAAACAAATGCTGAGAATAAGAGCATACAGCTGATGTCATGCCACGGTGGAGCTTGTACAGGTGTACATGAGAATAGCTCCAATTACTGCTTTGACAACCCGATCCATTCCTTGAAGAGGATGGTGTAATCTGAAATATATTAATGTTGGTTCCATGAATGGATGCAGTAACCAGAAGTGTCCCACTTCGGTCAAAACACAAAGCAGATATTGGACTGTTATGAGCTCTAAATTGTGCCACAACAGCACCTGAAAGAAAATCTTTGACAACAACCTGCAATAAATCAGATATAGATTCAACAAACAGAAGAATTATTTCTTTCAAATAACATACCATTAAAAAAAGAGGGAGTTAAGGGATGAGACTTCAGTAAAATACTCAGTGCTATTAACTACCTTAATAAATCCTTCTTCTATGGCTAAGCTGAACCAATAGAGGATCTCAAGCAAATTCTAATACAGACGCCAATATACTTAAAACAGAAAATATCTAGTCAGCACGCTGCACAAAGAAAATCAGATTGAAACTTCTTAAGTTGTTGCCAACAATAGAAGACTCACCACACCAGCTGTATCTGTTTCAGCAGAACGTGATGTATACCGACTAACTTGCCAGCTTGAATTTGATGATACAGGAGAATTGGATCCATCAGGTAAAAGATCCTGATAATATTTAGACAATGTTTTATATCCCAGGTCACTGAGGTTGATCAGTCCAGCAGCAAAGTGCTTGCCTGATTCCATGGCATATCGGGCAACAAGGTTTCCATTGCTGGGTGATGTTGATGGGCTAACAGTGGGAGGTGTCAGACTCTGTGGACAGAGACGGCCTGCATTTGACAGCAATGAGTTGTTGGAAGCATAAGCTAACCATCGTGGTCCTACAGCCATGGGACCATACCCAATATTAATACCAACAATTCCCTGACCTCCCAACTGAGGTACAGGGTGAGTGAGAACACTGAATTTATTCTCAAGAGTAAGAGCATCAAAACAATATATCTGCCATCATAATAAAAGGGGAAGGGGGAAATCAGGTTAGTGCTATGCAGTAGCAAAATCATTAACAATAGATAACATTAAATTCATATCTAGACACAAAAATAATTATTATGTGACATAACTGTCATTATCCTGCACCCTTGCAATTTTCAAACATGGCAAAGGAAATTGCTAAAATCTATCCAGAATCTATTCAATTTTCCCCAATAAGTTTAATTTAACATGTTTATTTCCAAACTTTAGTGGTAAAAAATAAATTGAATAAGTACTTGTATCAAAACCTTACTTGCGTAACAAGACCTATGGCCACAATTCTAGAACTGCATCTAACCATGTAGACAGTTGAACGGAATCTCAGTGCATGGACATAGGTATGGGACCTTAGTGAGTAAAATCGAACTGCTGTAGCTGAGCAGGCTATATTTTCAGCTTGAGCTTCAGTGTGATCTCTGAGAAGTCCATCTTTTCCATTTTGCATTGTACCTGGAATCTTTGATTTATCACATGCAACAACTAAGAGTAAAGGGTGTGATGCTCTAAATCCTTCATGACCCTCAGATCTTTCAGGGATGGGTTGTATCTGTAAAAATGAAACTGGATCATCATGCTTTGAGGCAAGTTCCCTGATATTGGAGGCATCATCCACATCTAGAACTTGAAAGCCATTGGAATAACCAAGTAACAGAACATGTTTGAAAGAAGATGGACCAAACTCTAGCCTGTCAAAGCAAGCCCAAAGCACCTGCATAGCAAAACAAAGCATAAGTAAACAATTCTGCATCTTTCGTCCATAGATAACAAGTCCACCATGTATAGCTGTAAAGCAATTATGAAATTTGACATGAAATAGTGCAATGGTTAGGTAAACGGTGTACCAAAAAGCATCATATGGCAAAATGACACATTTTCAGAGAAAATTTTCAAGAAACCACAAACTAACTTAGTACTTTGACATTCTAATTTCTGAAAAGTTATTCACTAGTGGTCAATAAGACACTAACTTCTTTATCCCATTATTAATCCCCACCATTTTTTGTCACAACTTTTACAGTTAGGTTAGATTCAACCTTACTGTGAGTGAATCCTTAGCATACACCAATTCTAGTTTTGGAAACAGTCATTCCCAGAACGCACTCATTTACTCCCTCCACCCCCCATCTCCGTGTATGTACTATTGAATGGTCACAATTGGATCCTTCCATTTTCAACTGATACAATCCTCCTACACATATCTCCCCCCCCCCCCCCCCCGGTACAAAACAAAATAAAATCCTCATTCTTGTTTTTCTCATTTTTTTCA
The DNA here is from genome assembly GCF_003935025.1 of Abrus precatorius. Classification (NCBI taxonomy): domain Eukaryota; kingdom Viridiplantae; phylum Streptophyta; class Magnoliopsida; order Fabales; family Fabaceae; genus Abrus; species Abrus precatorius. Next base: position 6,180,429 of record NW_020874373.1, on the reverse strand, counting down.
CACGTATTCAGAGCTTCCATATCAAATCAAATCAATTTTTATCCTCTTAATAAATCATTCATTCAATCAAAGAAGATATTTTCTTTTTTCGTTTCATTAATCAGCACGCAAACTTATTAAAGCAAATCACTACAAACAAATTTTTTTTTTATCAATTAAACCAATTTTTAATAATTTTTTTAGAAAGTTTCAAACACTTTGCATCATTATATTTTTATCATCAGTAATGATGATTTTATACTTTACCTGCTTTTACAAAATCCCGTAGAATGCTGCAGTCAATGCACGGTATAGTACACTAACGATTTTTCTATACACACGCACGCACATCGCCATTCGGCTCTCGAGTGGCAAATAAACATTAAGAAGAATTTCATGGAATAAAATTTTGCCGCCAGAGAATGAAGATCAAATTCAAAACGCACACATATTCAACCTCTCGCTCCATTCTGAACCGCATTCTCCCATCCAAATTCAAATTCAATAAATAAATAACCAAAACGATAACCATTACACAAAAAAAAAAAAAGCAACACCATCGGCTCAACAACACAGTACCTTTGTATAACATGCTAAAGAGTTGAGGAAGAGTAAAAGAACCTGGTCCTTGCTGCGGGAACGAACACCAGAAGAAGCAGTCTTAATGCAAGTAGATATGAAGTTGAAAGACGAAGGGATAAATCGAGTGTTCTTAAGACTCTCCTTCTTCATAATCCTAAGTGAACGAAGCGATTCTGTTCCGGGGAGTCACCGCCGATGAAAGTAAACCATGTTTGGGCGTTGATTTTGATTTTCTCTCCTTGGAGTGTTAGATTGCAAAGCAAGTTTGCTCGAAATGCCACTAACATCCCATCACATTTTGGGTAATGTCGGGCACGTCCCCTCCAAATATTTTTGAAATGGGGGGTAATTTCGACCTTACACCTGGACGGCGTGGAATGCTCCGATAGGCACGTGGATCTCGTGTGCCATTTTGGATAACTTAGGTACGGTTCTAAGCTTGATTACGACACCACATGCCCTCCGAATATCTTATAATTAGATGCCGAACCTTTTCCATCTTACCAGATTAGGGCCCATTTGTTTATAGACTATATAAAAAATATAAATACTTTTTTATTATAAGAAATATTATTTGGAGATATTAAATTTATTAAAATAGTTTTTTATTTTTTAATAATTTTTCAATTTAATTATTAAATATAAAAATATTAAATAATATTTTGTATTTTAGTTTATTTTAAATATAATATATTATTTCAAATATAAAGTAAATAATTATTATTCAGTTACTTTTCTATAAATGTTTAATTCAAGTATAATTTTACATATCTTTTTCATTATAACAATATTATATAATTCAAAAACTGGATGAATAAAATTCAATTATAATAAAAATATTTAATATGTCATTTTATTAAATTTATTGTTGTTTGATTCCATTTTTTTATTTTAAAAAGTAACTATAATTGTAATTTTCACAGGCTGATAATAATTTATTTCAAATTTTTTTAAGATCTTAAAAAAATACAATATTTTGCGACTATTCTTTTAAAAAAGGTAATCTGTAATTATAATATTAATAGGCATGTTTGAACGAGCTTATAGTTAGCTTAAGAAAATAACTTATAATTTTTTAATTTATATTTAGTAAATTTTTTAATAAATTTAGAAAAATTTATGTACAAATTTAATATAATTTATTAAAATAATTTATTTTATTTTATTTTAAATAGATTTATTATTAAACTATCATATAAAAAATTATCAAATAAAATCTTAAACAAGTACTGTTTTCAAACTCACTCTTTGTAAAATTTATTAAAATAAATTTTTTTTAATTTATTTCAATAAATTTAATAATTTTACATAAATTATCATATAAAAATATTAAATAAATGTTTCTATATCAAGTACACTTAATATATACATAAATTTTGTGTCAAATGTAGTTGAAAACTTTCAAAAAGTTGAACTAACGTTAAATTAATTAATGTTTATTGGAAATTTAATAAGAGTGTTGCTTATTTCTTGCTCTTTTCTTTAAATTAAAATAAAATTGTGCCATGTGTTGTTACAGCGTTAATTTCCATCACTCAATGGCAACCCCATAAATTTCAAGTTGTTTGAATTTTATGAAATTTGAATAAATTTTACCCATAATATGTTAATACAAGATTTTAAGCATTTTTTAAAACATTTTTAAATGTTTGTTTACATTAAATATATTTTTAAATTTCATATTAATTATTTTTTAAAATTTTTATATTTTAATTTTGGTTAAATATGTTCTTATTTATAAATTATGTCAATTTTTAATCTTTTAAATTATTTTAAAATTTTTATTTAATATAAAAATATTCATCGTTAATAATTAAAGTATATTTTTAAAATTTTTATTAAATCTTAAAATAGTTATATAATATATTTTTAATTAATTAATTTTCAATTTAATAGCAGCCGTGCTATGTACATGAAAAAGCACTATTTTTTAAAGTGCATTTGGGAAAAAGTAAATAATTTTCATTAGATTTGAATAAATAGATGATAATTTGATAACTCATTATACGTGAAAATTTTCCTTAAACTAATTTCGTGGGTTAATTTTTTAACCTTACCAAACAATCATAAGGGCTGTTGAGCTAGATTCAGTAAATATAGTATTTTGGGGGGCTAGTTACTCTCTAATATATACTTCTGATACCTTAGAAGTAAACCTCGAAAATACATTTAGCATTCATTTCCTCATTACTTCATTTTGGGCATTTTTTCACGAAAAGCTATCAAAATCACTGCATTCCAGAAAATTATGCTAAGAATTGTATTGATAAGTGTAGAAATATTATTTGTTGTGAGATATTGGTCTACTTTCTTCTTCTACCATATAAAACTATGCACTATATAGCATTTACAAAAATGAAAGATGTCTTGTTCATGGTATAAGGTGCCAGAGAAATTCACCATTCTCCAAGTCCAAACGCTTTTGAAAGTATGTTTTAACTTACAATTTTGGTAGAAGAAAATAGAACTAAAAAGATTTTGATCAAAACTACTTGTTCGGTTAAAATGTGTGCAGGGAATTAAATAAATAAATAATAAGTAAAAAGGAATAAAATCTCTCCTGAATTAGTAGAGATTTTTCTTTTTTTTGACAAAATTTAGATTTAGCTTCTCAAATCTAATGATAATATGTACATATATTTTTTTTATCATTAAATAACCATCATTAAGAACATGTTATATATTAAACTTAAAATTTTGATGACAAGAAACTTAACGTAATATATATTTTCTTTTACTTCGTTCGCCTTCCCCCTTTAAATAAAAAAGCCCATAAAAACATTTTTATTAACTTTTAAATGATATAACAAATGTTTATATATACGCTATAAAGGTATTTGCGGGATTTTTAGGATACCAAAATCAAGTCTTATTAATGAAAACAATATCTACTTTATCTCAACCAAGGTTATCAAAGCATAAACAAACAAGTCTATAATATGTCTGTTTTATAATTTTGATTAAACTATTTAATTCAAAGAAAGATAGGAGAGAAAATAGAATCCCTAATACTAGAATCAAGACAAAATTGGAGGGAAGGGACTCTAAAGTCTAATCGGGTTCCTCCACATTCCCTCCCCTCCAACCGAATAATATGTAGAGTTTTGTATATATTTTGGTGCATACAACCAAAAACATAACCTTAGGTTTTGAATATGAAGCTCTTAATTAGCTCTCAACAATCCAAGGGAACTTGATTATGTTGACTAAGATCACTTACATATATAGTTTCTTGAGCTGTATTATCGTACTATATCCTGTAACTCCTCCGAGCATGTTCTTTGGAGAGAGGGACTTGGACATTCTTCAACAATTTCATGCGCAGCGTCATCGCCTCTTAGCAATATTGCAACCTGAAACCAACATAAATTGTAAAAGCCATCTTAGTTTATTTTCATTAAGATTATGGTAATGCAATTGTGTCATTTAGGTTGCACACTTGCCTGACTCATGCTGGGGCGTAAGATAGGAGATTGCTCAACACATAAAGATGCAGTCAAAACAGCACGATGCACTTGTTCTCGGTCATATTCATCACCAAGAGAAGGATCAATAAGGTCCTTAATCTGGTTAGCATCAAACAAAGGTTTTGCCTACAACACATAAGAAATTAAAATATGACGAGGCCTTTCATGTAATTGTACATATATAGATGAAACAACGTATCAACGTTCAGTGAAGTGATTAATTACCCATAACACAATACTTTGTTGCATATGATCCAAAGCTTGGTGCCCAGTTATGATCTCCAAAAGTAGAATCCCAAAGGAGTAAACATCAGTTTTCTCGTTTACTATGCCATGCATCAAATATTCAGGAGCAAAATACCTGTGAATAAAATAATGAGGGCTAAATGAATCATGAGAATGTCACAACTCACAAACTACATTGTTTTTGAAGTTTATAATATAATATATTTGCATACCCGAATGTGCCTTCAAATTTGGATACATAGTGACTACTACATTGTTCTGGTAACCACTTCGCAAGTCCAAAATCACAAATCTGGAGAAGTTTTCAATTAATCAGAGAGTGATAAATTAGATGCATATAGGCCTTAGATTGTTTGCAACTAATTTCTCCCAGCAGAATATGCAATAATAATGCATGAAAGAGAACATTATATTTAGCAAACACCATGTAGCTCAGTTAATGTAATCCTCTCTAGAGATAAATGGTGGCAGATTTTTAGGAAATATGATGTATTTCAAAATGCTAAATTGAAGGTGGATGATATATCTCATAAAAATACAAGTTTGATGGTGTTACTATGTGAGAGAAGAATCGTCTGTAGAACTCAACAGATGAAGCATAGCCATCCACAGCTAGAGTTACTAGTTCCACATATCGTCACTATTTTAAGATAAGCACAGGAAATATTATCGTAGGATAGGCATGGATGGTCCTAGGGATAGCCATGCACGTATATCAGAAAATGAGAAGAAATGCAAAGCATTTTTTTCCAGGATATGTTAAAAAATCAAAATAATTTTATTTTGTTAAAATGTATTAAAAATTATGAAAAAAAGGTATATTAATAATATTTTATAATATAAACATTTTCTTTTTAAAGAGCAATTTTTTTTCCAAACTGATCGAACATACTCTAAACTTCATATGTCTAAGGTAACAATGCACTTTATATATATGTGTGTGTATATAATAGCAATCTCCAAAGAAAAATGATAAATATATACCTGTGGTTCAAAATTCTCGGCAAGCAAAATATTATCTGGTTTAATGTCTCTGTGAATGATTCGCCTTTGACAATTCTCATGAAGATAGAGGAGGCCATTAGCTATTCCCATGATAATTTTATGCCTTATACTCCAATCTAATTTAATTTTATTTGAACCTGAAAGAGTTAAGTATTTCTAGTAAATATATTTAACACTTAATTAAATGTTTAATCTCAATTCAAATTTAATATTGTAAATATTTTTATTAGGATATAGTCTTACCTTTTTAGAAACTATTATTTTTAATCCTTTTAATTGATGCAATTTACTGAAATATTGTCAAATACTAACTTTAATTAGATTGCATCAATTAAAGAGACTAAAAATAATAATTTATAAAAAATATAAATTATATACTAACAAAGTATTTTATAAAAATAAATTCAAATAATACAACTTTTATATTGATTAAACACTTAATTAAACCATATATTTAAAGATAAAGTTAGATTTTCACATAGGAGAATACTTAAAACAAAGCACACACCATGAAGAAGAGATCCTAAATTTCCGAGTGGAGATAATTGGAAGACAAGGTGCATTTCTTCCTCAATTCCACATCCAATGAGCTTGGCAGTATTAGGATGGTCAACATGAGCCATAATCCCTACCTCAGATAGAAAGCTTGATGTCCTCTCATCTTCACTCCCTTTAACCAGTCGCTTAACCGCTATTAGTTGCCCATCTTGGAGGCGACCCTTGTAAACCACAGCTTGACCACCTCTTCCAATTAAGTTTTCTACAAGTAATTAAAGTCACATTGATGACATTTTTGAGAAAACAAAATTATATACTCAAGAGAAATGCCACTAATAGCAGCCAAAATTTATTGAAATTTATAAATTTACCGTAAGACTTATTAAATAAAAAAGTGACATTCATATGATTTAGCTAGTTTCATTAAATTTCAATGAATGATAAAGAAAGTGTTAAAATAAGCGTGTCTGTGAAAGTAATGCATAAATTTTCTACCCACTATTACGTAGATAGCAAATATTTTCAAATGAATTCACAATCAACTATACTATTATTGAATAAAATACTGGATAAACCATTGGTACAGACCATTGCTGAAATTGTTGGTTGCATTTTTCAGGTCAGAGAGGCTGAAATTCACGAAAGATCCGGTTTTGTCTGAATTACATAGAACAGGATATTCTCCAGTGCTTTTGCTTTTAGATTTCATTGCGTTTGGGAAGCAAGAAGAAGAGGGTAGGTGCTTAAATGATATTTTTTTCAATAGTTTAAAAGACTTGCTCCATTGAAATCGTGTCCCGAAGCTTGGACAAGTAGGAGCCAGTTCAGGTGGTTGATGAGAGTCAATGCCTGTAATGCGTAAGACTTCTCTTAGAGTTGAGACAACTTCTTCCTTTTCCCCCATATCAAATTGTCTCGAGTCTTTAAGAACACAATAAAAATGGTGGAGTTATGATCACAGGCACATAATTATGGTACAAGACAACGTTTATTGAATTAGAAAGAGGGGTGTAGCAATAAAAGAAATTAACCTTGTGTAGAAGAAGGGCAAGAAAATGCATTAATGCCTCGCTTTTTGCGTTTGTCATTAAAAGCTTTGTCCACTGGGACCATCCTTGATCCGTTTGCAGGACTTTTTTCTTCACTGTCCTGCATGACACGAGTCATCTCAAACATCAGCAACGCCAAACTTTTATGGATTGAAAAAATTATAATTTTTTTACTAAAAATATAAAAGGAAAAAAATTAATTTTTAAAAATAAAAATTTATTTTTTTCCATTCTTTTTTTCATCTTTAATTTAAATTTAAAAACAAAATGCCCGTTCTTTTCATTTTCCCTTTGAATGAGAAGAAGACTGAAAGAAAGAAGAGACACAAACAAACAAAGTGAGTAACTGAACAAGGATTAGCATAGTGCACTTGAAAGGTAGAAGAACAATGAATAGCATCGAGAAGCAGAAGAGTAATAATAATAACAATAACTTTTGATACTGAATTTCGGCATGGAGAGAGAGACACAGTAAATGAGGCAGTGTTACATTAGCAAATTTGTTCTCATTTGCGATGAACTCATTAAAAATAAATGAATAAAAAACTGCCACCTGTTTTGATAATTAATAATATAACATATTTTCTTTGGTAGACAGAAAAAGAGAAGAAGATTCTCACATCTGCTGTGTTAGTGATCACTGGCGATACAAACTAAAAAATAAAATACAATCAGAAAACAATAGAAGCTGAAGCTCAGTGTTGTAATTGGAAAACATGGTTGAACATAAACTGAAACCAGACATGTTGGGAAAGCATGAAAGTGAACTCCTCAGAAGGAACATCACCGGAAAAGAACAACCTAGAACCCATCAATGTTGCACTCAAAAACTTGAGAAACCATTGCAGATATCATATATATGGCACCCTCAACAACATGCTCTAAAAATTATAAGGGGTAAAAGTATAGAGAGATTCGCAGACACATATGAAGGTAAATTTGGGAAAGTAGAGAGAAGAAAGGACTTACCTGGAGTTTGAACGATGAACAATAATGAACAGTGTCTCTGGTCACCGCGCGTTAAAGGTGCAGTGGTGATAGAAGAACCCAACCATGCTACGCTATGATAGTTAATGCCTTCAAAATGAACTGTTTCTTCTCTTTTTATTTGTCAAAGTCTCCAAACATGGGTCTTCAAAATATTGGCTAACACCATTAAAAATTAATGAGATTATATTGAGAGTTATAATAATATTTTTAAAAAATATATTTTTCATTTTTCAAGAGTTGTTTGCTTATTTTTAATAAATAAAAATTTAATTAAATTGTGAGTCTTATCTTAAATAGAAAAGTTAATTAAATATTTATTTATTAAATTTTATATACTAATTTGTATTATAATTTTAATAATAATTTTTTTTATAATTTTTATTTTAATAAATTATACTAAATTTTTTATTAAAATAAATTAATAAATTATAAATTATTGTCGTAAACTTGTAATAAATATTTTTCTCACCTGCTTTTTAGTAAGTGTTCTATAAAAAATATTTATTATCATTTTATGTGATTATTATCACTTTTATTTAATTAATTTTAATTTAAAATAATAATATTATTATAAATAAATATTTTAAATAAAATGACAATAAACATTTAAGAATAGCAATAAATGTTTAATTAAAGAGTAATAATAAATACACTCTCCTATAAGTTACAAACTTTAAAGTGTTAAAAATCCATAAATTTATTGAAGAACTGAGTTCTCTTTCACATTTTACATATAATCCTCTTTTCTCTTTATCTCTCACACCCTTTTACATGAGTGATAATTAGTTTTTTCTTTAGCTTTAGTGACTTTCGAGTTTTATATATTTGTATGATATTTTATTTATTTATTTTTTCTTATAACTTTACATAATTTATCATGCATAGTATTTGTTACATTTGTATTTTTTTAATTGTTTTACTCTTTCTATACATTTCATCGGTCAACTATAACAAAATTGTTAAGCGTTTTTATTATTTAACAACTACAAATTAATAAAATATAATATAAATATATATATATATATATATATATCCAAAAATACCGAAACAAATAAAAAAGTATTCAAAATGTCATTTTAAATTTTTTTAACACTAAAGCCTTACAATGCGATGCAAAAACTGAAAAATCAATTTTTAAATCAAAATTAACAGTAACAATATTTCATATGCATTCTGGAAATACTTTCAAGTACAGTGATTTATTTTAGTAAATTCTACTGTATTCTCTAAAATAAAAATATATTTTATACTCTCTTAAATAAGATTATTAATTTATTTAAAATATATAAATAATTTTTAATTTTAAAGATATTAAATAAATCACACCCTTTTTACCTTTTATCTAAAAAAAGTATACAATGCTCTCAATTTCAAGAGCACGAAACACTTTATTTTTTATCCTGTGTAAATTTACTTTTGACTACTTTTTAAATTGAACATGAAAGAATGATTTAGAATATGTTTGTTTTATTTTTAAAAAGTTTTTTTAAATAAAAAACTTTAATTATGATATATTACATCTCATTAATATTATCATTTATTTGACAGAATTTTCTATCTCTCTTTATTTATTATATATATATTTATATTTAATGTATTTAGTGAGATAAAAAAAATTTATATAAAAATAAAATAATAAATCTGAATTATATAATCACACATAAATATTTATAATTATAAAATTTTTCAAGTCATATTATTATTAAAAAAAATTGACATAATTTATATGTTTTAATTTTAATAATTTATGATAGGCTTAATGAAATTAAACTATATAACTATTTATAAATAATTAAAGTTAAAAAGCTTGAGAAGTCATGTAGTTATTTTAAAAAGTAATTTTAAATTTTAAAAATTTACATGACTTATATATTATAATCTTAACTATCATAATAAAATTTAATAATAAAAATTAAAATATATAAGTTAAATAATTTTATGTAAAAGTTATGTGATATTTTTAAATAATAATATAATTTGTTAACTATTAATATATGATTATGTAATATAAAATTGTGTCTTTCGTTATGTACAAGAAAATTTATCTTATTATAAATGTATTATATATCAAAAATATTAATTAAATATTCCCTTTCAAATATAGAGAATGAAAAACGATAATTATGAATCTAGATTTAGTGCAATTCATGTGAGAATTGCAATTTAGATAATTTTTTGCATTTTTGTTTGAGCAAAAAAATATGTTAATTTAAATAAAAAATACAAAATAATGTAACGAGACAGTACAGTTACTACACTAAATCTAAATTCGATAATTATATATTTATTTAGTAAAATAATAATTATATATGAGTGACTAAAATTATTTAAAGTAATATTTTTATTTCTTTATTTTAATTAAAATTAAAATTTATTTAATAAATTTTGAACATTCAAATTTTAAATGACAAACCTTAAAAAAAATAATTAAAAAATACAAATAGGTCCAATATACCTAAGAAAAAAGTGATACGCATGCAAATTTTGTGAATTTGATTGATGAATAATTTTAAAATCTTATATCCCACAAATATTTTTCTTCAATTATATAATAAAATATTAATTTTTTTTTCATATAATTAATATTTTATTTTTAATTAATTTTTTTTGGTAACCTGAAAGTATCTATGCATTTCTAAAATTTTAAATTGAATCCGCAAGAGCCACGTGCACGCCGCAAAATAAAATATAAAAAACAGAAAAAATTGAAGATATGTACAACCAACGTTTTAAGAGTAGCCTGCGACACTGTTCAAAACTCGACATCCATTTCATATCCGAGGTCTCGTGTAGTTTTGGTCAACATCATTGGCATTGATCCACAAAATTATCCTCTTTCTCCATTCCTCTGTTCGTTTTAAGACATAAATGATGGATACCAAAAGCAGTGATCAAAGTGGTTTTACAAGTCCTTTGCTTTCCACTGAATCACAAAGGAATAGCGACAATAATGGCTTTGACTTTGAGGGAAAGAGACAGAGTAAAGCTTCTTCCATCCCAACTACTCTTATACTCAGCACCCTTATCGCTGTTTTTGGTTCTTACGTTTTTGGGTCTGCTGTAAGTTACCATACACATTCCATTTTGTTAATGTCAAGTTATTAGGATTAATTTTAATCATCTTTGAAAAATATATTTATTGTATTTAAAATGAAAAGTGTAATAAATATATCTTATTGATTTTAATTGCTTAAAATTAGACTAAAAGACTGATGTTAGCATATTTTCTTTATAAATTTGGTCTCGTAACTTTATCAGAATTCAAAATGGTCACTGTCACATGAATCGTATGCTAATTTTGCAGATTGGGTATTCATCCCCTACTCAATCTGGAATAATGCAAGACCTCAATCTTGGGGTGGCTCAGGTTTGTACATTGAATCATAAATCACAATCTATGGTTTGTACATTTACACAGTGTTATTTATTGGGCACTTATTTGACTGTGTTGGAACTCTTTGAACTTAAGCAGTACTCAATTTTTGGTTCAATATTGACAATTGGAGCGATGATTGGCGCCATTGTGAGCGGTAGAATAGCAGATTACGCAGGTCGTCGAGTTGTAAGTCATAGCGTGGTTACATTTAATTTTAATTTCTGTTATTGTTGTTCATTTTTGGTTAATTTGCATTTTGTTATGCAGGCCATGGGATTCTCGGAGGTTTTCTGCATCTTGGGATGGCTTGCTATAACATTCTCTAAGGTTTGCCCTTATTTTTTTCCACCTCATTTCCAATTTTCTCTAAGTTGATACTTACTAGTTGAATATGTTTGATAACTAGTAATCCTTGTCACGGCGGTCACAACCTTTTCTACTGTAAGAACTAAGAAGGAAAATATTTAACTTCATTAAAGGTAGGGGAAAGAAGACATTCATGGAAAGAATTCATAGTAACTATTGAGAGAAGTACATGCCTTGGTATTAACTGTGAAGCCTATTTGGAAGAATAGCAGTAATCCTTTTTAACAAAATTCCCAGCAAAATTTAGATTGAGTTACTGTTTTTCTATAAACGCAACGAAGTAGAAGGGATAGATTGGAGAATGCAGAGTCTGTGCCACTCTGATTCTATCAGTTGAATGTCCCCATCCCACATGGCTTCCTTAAATTCATTCTTTGATAATTCATTCTTGTGATATCTACCATTTGGTGCTTTTTGAAGGTAGCATTGTGGCTTTATGTTGGAAGACTGTTGATAGGATGTGGGATTGGCCTACTATCTTACACGGTAACTGTTGCGATGTGCAATATGTTATTATTGCAGTTCAAACAACATTCAATCAAGAAATACAAATAATAGTTCCCTTTGCATATTAGGTACCAGTTTATATAGCAGAAATAACACCTAAGAATTTTCGAGGGGCATTCACAGCAGTTCATCAGGTATAGAAATACTATAATGATACAATCTCTTTCTATCATTTTACTCTTATTGCCTGTAGCATACCACTTATGTTTTACTATGTCACATATAGGCTTATTTTAAATCCCTATTTGGTATATTATTTTGACAGTTAATGATTTGTTTGGGGATGTCATTAACTTATCTTATTGGAGCATACGTAAATTGGCGAATCTTGGCTCTAATAGGTAATATTATTCTTTCTGGTGTTCTTTTTACAGACCAAATTAAAAGTAAAGGTTCCACGTAACTTAAATGTTTTTTTGTTTATCTCAGGAACTATTCCATGTCTTGCACAGCTCATGTGTCTTGCGTTCATCCCTGATTCTCCTAGGTGGCTGGTGAGTTGTTCATTGATTCTGTAATTTTATTGTTTGGCTTGTACATGTTGGACACTGCTCACACAAGGAACTGATGTTTTTCATCACTTTTTCAAATGGTTGGAATCAAGATAAATCATTAGACAAACATATCACAAGTGAGACTTGTACCCTTTTGCAGGCAAAGGTTGGTCGATTCCAAGAGAGTGATTCTTCTTTACAGTACCTCAGGGGGAGGAATGCTGATGTTTATCAAGAGGCCACTGAAATCCGAGTATATAATTAGTTTCTGTTCATTATAATGTTAAACTTGGGTGGCTATCTTGCTAGGAAGCAAAAGAAGGGAAACAAAAAGGGAAGAAATTTAATCTATCATTTTTACATTGTACCTTCATTTGTAGGATTATACAGAATCTTTTCAGCGGCAAACAGAAGATAGCATCGTTGGCTTATTTCAATTGCAGTATTTGAAGTCTCTTACTGTGAGCTTTCTAAATTTTCCCTCTTCATGCTGCCTATCTTGACCTTTTGCAGGCCCTTATGGTGTTTAGTTGGTTAGGTAGGAGTTGGCTTGATGATGCTGCAACAGTTTGGAGGGATTAATGGCATTGTTTTTTATGCAAATTCTATATTTATCTCTGCTGGTATGTGTTGGTTCTTTTCTATGCTTCCATCATATGACAAGTAAGAGAAAATGAATATGAGAATATTCGATTTGTGACATGATTCATGCAAAAGCAAAAATTCTTCCCTATGACAGGGTTTTCGGAAAGTATTGGAACAATAGCAATGGTTGCTGTTAAGGTTCTTAATTCTCTATAACTTCACGGTTTCTGTCTGCTTAATTCTGTCTAGGATATGATGGATGCTTTGATGAGTGTACCCTTCATTTTTGAATCTTTCACACTATTCTGTCATCTGTGTTTGTAGATTCCAATGACAACTTTAGGAGTACTTTTGATGGATAAATCTGGAAGACGACCACTTTTGCTGGTAAAAAGGTTGAACTTTTATTCCAACTTTTTTGCAGTGTTCTGTAAATTCTGAGTCCATAATTTTGATTCTCATCCAGGTGTCAGCAGTGGGAACATGCTTAGGATGTTTCCTGGCAGCCCTCTCATTTGTCTTGCAGGTTCTTTCAATAAAAGAATATGCTCCAATAAATTGTTTTTTAACTTCACTTCTAAGAGTAATTAGAATTTCCTGTGCAGGACTTAAATAAATGGAAGGGAGTTAGTCCCATTACAGCACTAGTGGGTGTACTGGTACTGCTTTTGCATTTATTTGCCCATATATGTATCATCAACTATAGTGTGAAATCTCAAATTTAATTTCTCGGTATCATAACATAAATGGATCGTAATCATTACTATATTGTATGACCACAAAAAAAGTCATGTGAAACACTTAACTAATAATCTTTTATGTATCAATATCACATCACAACTGAGTAAAATTTCATGGAAGATTATTAATGTTTCTGGCATATCGAGTGAATTTCTTGGTTTCTTGCCTAACTTTTCTGATGTTTCACATTCTTTCATTGTCCTTGTATTTTGTCTTTGTGAGATAAATTGGTTTTAAGATTTAAATGATGCCATTAAAGTTTAAGTTTCAAAATATGAATTCAGTTCCTGTTACTATTGAAACCAATTACTTATGGATTGACAACAAAGGTGTTTCTCCTTTTAATTTTATTAATGGGCAGGTATACGTGGGATCTTACTCAATAGGCATGGGAGCAATTCCCTGGGTTATAATGTCTGAGGTAGCATAGTCTCACTATGTCTGAACTCAGGAAATAATAAAATCAAACACCATAAATCCTCAGCATGATTAATGGTTATATTTTATTTTCCAGATATTTCCTATCAACGTGAAAGGTTCTGCTGGAAGCCTTGTGACCTTGGTCAGCTGGTTGTGTTCTTGGATTGTATCATATTCTTTTAACTTCCTCATGAGTTGGAGTTCAGCAGGTAGGTTAGCATTTACCTTATTCTTGATCCTTAGTAAAAATAAAGAAGTTGAGAAAAGTTTTAAGAAAATAGGTGAAGAAAAATAGACAATTAAGGAATCCTTATTTTATATATGGAATAAAATTCATTAAAATTATATTATGTTTGGCAGGAACTTTCTTCATATTCTCTAGCATATGTGGCTTCACCGTGCTATTCGTAGCAAAACTAGTACCAGAGACCAAGGGGCGCACTCTAGAAGAAATTCAAGCTTCTTTAAATTCATATTCATCAAAGAGATGATTTTGGTATTTCCCAGTAACATAATAAACCCAATAATAATTTTCCGAAATGGCATATTGATGAAATTTTCCTGAAACTGTCCATTAAAAAAAATATTTAAAAGGGGCTATGCATACGCAAATCTGCGTAAAGGGAATGGCTTTCAGCAAGCATCACAATAATTATAGTGATGGTCTTGTGATGTATGCCTATCGGCATATCCTTAGAATTAGGAGTTTACAATATAGACACTTCCACTTTATTCTTTTCAGACTGTCATGTAGATTTGGATATTTGGTTTTAAATTCAATGTAACTGCCATGGGCATGTTTCTGTTTATGAATTGCAAGTTACTAGGTAAGAGAAATGATAAATAATTCATTCTCTAACTTCTTTTTTTCTAAATATATTATTTACTGTTAACTTAAATTTATTTTTAAAAATATAAAACTATGAGTAAAATTGATTAAACAGACAGTAGAATATATGTCGTTTGTGAATTTTAACAAATTTTATTCAACGATACAAAGTTGTTTTTCCAAAGTATATTTAAAACAATGGATTAAAAATGTGTTATTAATATTGTTTTAGACAGGGGGCATGCATAAAGGAAACAGTACTACTGTTAAAAGGTATGAACACATTCAACAAAAAGTGCTTGGTATGGGTATGTAATCAATAATCAATATATATTAATAAATATAAATTTAAGAATTATTAAACACGAGATTAATTAGGGGAAATTATTTTAATTTAATCTGTAATTTTGAGTTCAAATTTTACCTTCAAAGAAAGATACTTTTAGATTTGTGCATGTAATATTTAAGAGACATAAAAAATTAATAAATAGATTTTAAGCAAATCTTAGTCACGTTTTAAAGCCACTTAAAAACTATGTCAACATTATTGTGGGTAATTTTATTAAATTGTATCCTTATAGCAAAGTTAAAGAATAAAAAAGAGTGATTCTTTATTTAATTGTTCTCGTTACATATAGATGAAGCGTTAAATATTTTTGTAACTTTTAAAATATTGTTTTATTCAATAATATTGTACATCTTTGATTCGTTAAAAGAATCATAAAAAAATATTCATGTGACCGGTATGGGATATTTAAAAGTATATTTTTTAAAAAGTGTATACATAAATTAAAACATGCATATAATATCACAAATATGGTACTAAAGTTTAAGTAAATTATAATATAAAAAAAAGTTAAGTAAATTAAATAATAAAATTTATTAATTTTTCATGTGATGTGATTTTTGTAATTATTGTAATAAAAATAGTTATTGTATTATCTTCTGTTCTAACGCCTCTCTCGCTGCAGTGTCTATCAAATCTTTTTGATGTACTCGCCAACGCAAATATGCTGAACAATACAACAGGTATCCATGAAGATATGATATTCTTACAATTCTCAAAGTACGAAAAGATAAAGTTATGTCATTAATTATCTTATTAATTTTAAAAAAATCGTTGAGAGTTACAAATTATTTTGTATTTTTTATAATATAAATATCATTTTCTTTATGGACACGCCACAATCTCAAGAACTCGTCATTTTGGGTTGGTCAACGCTGAAGCACCATTGAATCACTTAGCTCTGTCATAAATAACCTTAAACTCTGAGAACATTCTTCTGTGTCTGGTTAAGTGGTTGTTTCAAACAGTGATCATGAACAACAAAAACATTGAACCAAGCGAGTTTTCAAGTCCTTTGCTTTCCACAGAACCACAAGGTTATGGTGGTAACCATGGCATTGACTTTGAGGGAAATAGGGAAAACGAAACTTCTTCAATTCCAGCTACTACTCTTATCTTCAGCACACTCACTGCTGTTTTTGGCTCTTACGTTTTTGGGACTGCTGTAAGTTATGATTCATACATTTTGGTTCAGCAAATTCATCAGAATGATCACTATCACATGAGAACCAGTAATTTTGCAGGTGGGATATTCATCCCCTACTCAATCTGGAATCATGCATGATCTCAATCTCGGTGTTGCTCAGGTTTGAAATTTGAATCACAAGTTATGATCTCATTCACACCTTGTAAAACTTTTTCTATAACTACAAGGAAAATAGAATTAGTTTTTATACCACTTTTGGGGGACACTTCAGTTTAAAGGAATACTATTTATAGTTAAAATGTATTTTCGGAATGCAATGTGTATAAAAAGGATAAAAAAATAAAGAAAGTTAAAAATAATTATATACTCTTATTTTGTAAATTTTTAGTGAAATGAAGCAAAAAAAAAAGAAAGAGGAAAGAGAAGTGTTGATAAAATGTATGTAACAATAATATAACTTAATTTGATTATGTCTATAAGTTGAAGTCTTTTTACTTTTACAGTACTCAACTTTTGGTTCAATATTGTCGATTGGAGCGATGATTGGTGCCATTGTGAGTGGTAGAATAGCAGATTATGCAGGTCGTCGAGTTGTAAGTTAAAAGTTCGCTACATTTGATTTTGGTTTTACTTTCATTGTAATTGCCGTTCACCTTTGGTTATTATTTTGCATTTTGCCATGCAGGCCATGGGATTCTCAGAGGTTTTCTGCATTTTGGGATGGCTTACCATAGCATTCTCAAAGGTTTGTTATTAATTTCTTCCATTTCATTCCCACAATTTTCTAACTTAGTACATATAGATGCTCGGGTACTGACAGAAAATTAGTAATATTTTGTAACAAACTTGAAGTAAAATAAAGTAAAACTGAAGAATCCGAGCCACTAAGATTCGATCCATTGAATGTCTTCGATATCACATGGTTCCCTTAAATTCAGTTTTTGCTATCTAACATTGGGTGCTTATTTGAAGGTTGCTTGGTGGCTTTATGTTGGAAGACTCTTGATAGGATGTGGAATTGGCCTGCTATCTTATGTGGTAATTGTTGTGTTGTGATCTGTAGTATGTTATGACTGCACTTTATGTTAACAATATTCTGTTTCTCAATATACACAAATAGTTCCCCTTGCACAATAGGTACCAGTTTATGTGGCAGAAATAACACCCAAAAATCTTCGAGGGACATTCGCTGCAGTTCATCAGGTAAAGTAATACAGTATTGATACAATCTCTTAATATTGTTTCGCCCTTATTTTGTGTACCATGGAGCTTATGTTATACATATATCACGTAAAGGGTTATTTCATATGTCTATTATTTGGTATGGTTTTGACAGTTTATGATTTGTTTTGGATTGTCCGTAACTTATCTTATTGGATCATATTTGAATTGGCGGATTTTGGCTATAATAGGTAATAGCCTTCTTTCTGTTGCTCTTTCACAAAACAAAATTAAAAAGGGTTCTTTGTAACTCACATATTTTCTGTCATTATCTAAGGAACTATTCCGTGTCTTCTACAACTTCTGAGTCTTCCCTTCATCCCTGATTCTCCTAGGTGGCTGGTGAGTTGTTCAAACTTTGTAATTTTAGTTTGGAATGTACACGTTGGACACAAGCAACTGGAATTTTTCATCACTATTGTCAAATGGTTGGAGTCAAGACATGTCAAAGATAGCACAAGTGAGACTCGTAATCTTCTGCAGGCCAAGATCGGTCGCTTGAAAGAGTGCGATTCTGCCTTACAGCGCCTCAGAGGAAAGAATGCTGATGTTTATCAAGAGGCCACTGATATCAGAGTAAATAACAAGTTTTTATTCATTAGAATGTTAAACTTGGGTTACAATCTTGCTAAGCAAAAGAAGTGAAAATGAAGAAATCGAAGAGTTTAATATGTCATTTTCTGCATTGTACCTTTATTTGTAGGATTATACAAAAGCCCTTCAACGACAAACAGAAGCTAGCATTATTGGCTTATTTCAATTGCAGTATTTGAAGTTACTTATTGTGAGCATTCTATATCAGCCTCATTCATGCAGCCTATCTTAACCTTTTGTAGGCTCTTATGGTATTTTGTTACTTGGTTAGATTGGAGTTGGCTTGATGATACTGCAACAGTTTGGAGGGATTGGTGGCATTACTTTTTATACAAATTCTATATTTATCTCTGCTGGTATGTACTGCTCCTTTTCTATGATTCTATCATATGACAAGTAAGAAAAAATGAATGTGGGAATATTATATTAGTGGAACCATTCAGATTAAACTTCAAATTCTTTTCTATGACAGGGTTTTCGGTGAGTATTGGAATTATAGCAACAGTTTCTGTCAAGGTTCTTAATTCTCTTCACACAATTTCATCATTTTTGTCTGCTTAATTCTATATGCTATTTTTTATGAGTGTTCTCTTCTTTTCTGTGTGTCTTTACACAATCCTGTCACTTGTGTGTATAGATCCCATTGACAACTTTAGGAGTACTTTTGATGGATAAATGTGGAAGACGACCACTTTTGTTGGTAAAATTTATTGAGATTTTGTTCTTGCTTTTTTTCAGTGTTCTTTTACTTATGAATCCTGAATTTTCACTCTGACACAGGTTGCTGCAATGGGAACATGCTTAGGATGCTTCCTCTTGGGCCTGTCATTCTTCTTGCAGGTTTATTTTATGGCAGAATATTCTCTGACAAGTTGTTTTATATGTGAATTATTTCTGGGAATAATTAGGCTTGGCTTATGCAGGACATGCACATATGGAAGGGAGTCAGTCCCATTATGGCGCTTTTTGGTTTACTGGTAATGCTTATGCAATTATGCCCATATGTGTATCTTTGACTATATCATGAAATCTCATAAATTTAAATTCTAGCCCTAGGTATTTAACTTTTATGGATTCAATCATTAATTTGTTTTCTGGCAATGAAAGTGTTATGTTAAAATCTCACCTATTAATATTTTGTGCATCTATTGCACAATTAATATCAGGAAAAAATTGTAGAAGACTAGTACTTCTTGGATATATAATGAAGTTCTTGATTTCTTGTTAGAACTTTTATGATTCGTCTCATTTTCTCTCATTCTTTCCTTGGCCTTATATTTGTCTTTGCAAGATAAACTTGACTTCAAGATTTGAATGATGCCTCTGAAGTTTGAGTTTTATGATAAAATTCAATTCATATATTCATATCAAGTATTGCAGCGTTAATGCTATTCTTATGAATTTATATAAAGGTATTTTTCCTTTTGAATTTTTCTTTTAATTAATGAGCAGGCATATATGGGATCTTTCTCGCTAGGCATGGGAGGAATTCCATGGATTATAATGTCTGAGGTAGCTATGTCTAACTATGCCTAAACTCATGAAATTAATATTCAAATATAATAATTCCTCACACGATGAATGTATATATATTTTGTTTCTCAGATATTTCCTATTAACGTTAAGGGGTCTGCTGGAAGCTTTGTGACCTTGGTTAGCTGGTTGTGTACTTTGATTGTATCATATGCTTTTAACTTCCTCATGAGTTGGAGTTCAGAAGGTAGGTATAAATTCCCTAAAAGGACAAGGCAAAAAAATCAAAATTTAAAGTTTATAAAACTAGGGAAGAAAAATATATAGCATAGTAAGGAGTCCTTATTTTATACATGGAATGAAATTCTTATGTTGTTGGGGCAGGAACTTTCTTTTTATTCTCTGGCATATGTGGCCTCACTGTTATATTCGTAGCCAAACTAGTACCAGAGACCAAGGGTCGTACACTAGAGGAAATTCAAGCTTCTTTGAATTTGTATTCCACAAAGATGTGAATTCAGCGTTCCCATGTAACATAAATCCAATGCATGATCATTGATAAACCCAGTTAGAATTTTTTGAAATGGCAGATCAATGAAGGTTTCATGTTACAAAGCTTGTTCAAAAGAGGTGCTAAGCATCCGCAAGTCTGAATGAAGGGATTAATCATGTGATGAGAAGTATTATGAACACACACTTACTCATTGATTGAATTTTATCGAAAAATGAGTGATGATCATTAAATTTAAAGTGAGACTCACATGATTTTTGTTATGTCCAATAAATTACCCATTGTTAGAGTGTGTATTGTTAGCATTTCTCTTGTTATAATATTCTCGTGATTTACATATATCCTTAGAATAATGTGTTTATACTTTGGAAACTGTCATGTATAAGGGAGCTGCTGTGGGGAACGTATTTCCTTAATGAAATTGCAAGTTAACGTATGGAAGGGAACTATTGATTCGAGCTGTTAAAATCCTATTGAAGGATATTCCAATATATCTTGTGTTATAAATTAAAATTGAATTTAAATTTAAAGATTTAGTAATCTAATATTGAACATTAAAATAAAATATAATTATTAAGCAATGAACCTCATTAATACATGATTCCACTAAAAACAAATTATGCAAGAATATCTTTACATAAAAAAGATAGTGTAACTACATAATGTGTTGAGAAAAAAAGGCTGCGCACAAAAATATCTGAAGATGCTACATTGTGATTCATCACATGCAAGAAAACGAAGGATACTGCCAAAGAAGACCGCGAAGTTGTAGTATAATACTACAGCTTGGAGCTTTTGGCGTTTTGTGCTAGCTTATGGTGACACATCCTCTACAATAATTTATGCCAATTGCTTCAGATTACGAATCATGACAATGAATCAAAGTTCAAAACAACAAACCAACACTGTATCTCAAGGCACTACTCTTTAGTTTAAAGATCCATTAACTGTGTCACAACCTTAAAAATCTGTGTAGCTCTTTGTGGGTATTCAATCATGGACAATACTAAAAGCATAGAACCAAGCGATTTTTCAAGTCCTTTGCTTTCCACAGAATCACAAGGGTATGGTGAGGAAAAGAGGGAGAAAGGAACTTGGTTGGTGCCACCTAGACTTATACTTAGCACCCTCGTTGCTGTTTCTGGTTCTTATGTTTTTGGCTCTGCTGTAAGTTCCCATTCACAAATCATACTTGGTTGGTTTAAATTTATTACAATTTTCATAATTTCCACTGTCACTGTCTGATTTTTTTCAGGTGGGATATTCATCTCCTGCTCAAACGGGAATCATGGATGACCTCAATCTGGGTGTGGCTGAGGTTAGAACTTTGAATCATAACTCCTAACCTTTGCTTTTGTCATGTATTCAACGTTGAACTATATTGGCCTTATTTTATGCAGTACTCACTTTTTGGTTCAATACTGACAATTGGAGCAATGGTCGGTGCCGTCATAAGCGGTAGAATAGCAGATTATGCAGGTCGACGAGTTGTAAGTTTCTCCAATCTTGGGTGTGCCTCAATGTATCTTTGTTCTTTCAATCTTCGTTTATGATGCATTTTTCTAAGCAGGCCATGGGCTTCTCTGAGATATTCTGCATATTGGGATGGTTTGCCATAGCATTCTCAAAGGTTTACTATTTCTTTGACTTCCTTCCCATATTTGTCTAAGTTGCTGACATACTAGTTGCATGTGTCTGAGAACTAAATAAATAAATGAACAAAATTTATGTACAGTTCTTTAGTTGCTTTGGTGTTATTTTTATTATCATTAAAATTAGAGTTTTAGTTCAGTAAAAAGTCCACATTTAAGGTTGTTGCCTCTTACTGAGGTGAAACTCTAATTTTGATTGAAAAATAACACAAAGTACCAAGGAACTGCATTTAAGTTTTGTCTTAAATATATTTCAAGGAAGGGAAAAAAGCCTCCATGTAACGCTTAGTGCTTGTTTGAAGGTTGGTTGGTGGCTTTATGTTGGAAGATTGTTGGTAGGATGTGGGATGGGCCTTCTATCTTATGTGGTAATTGTTGTGACTCTTAGTTTTCATAATTCTAGTTCCAAAGATATTCAGTCACTCAAAGTAAATACAAATGGGTAGTTCTCTTCTCTTTCCATGATAGGTACCAGTTTATGTAGCTGAAATAACACCCAAGAATCTTCGAGGGGCACTGACCACAATTCACCAGGTAAAGAGATGTTATTTTCTCTAACCACTTATGTCTACATATTTCGCGCAGAGGCTTATTTTAAATCCTTATTTGGTGCTTATTTTGGTAGTTAATGATTTGTTGTGGGGTATCATTAACTTATCTTATTGGAGCATTCTTGAATTGGAGGATTTTGGCTCTAATAGGTAATCAAATGTTCTTCTTTTTTATGTTTTTTTAACAAAATCAAATTTAAAGAGGTTGGATGTAACTCACCTTTTTTTGTCTCTGTCTTAGGAACTATTCCTTGTCTTGTACAGCTTTTGGGTCTATTCTTCATTCCTGAGTCTCCTAGGTGGCTGGTGAGTTGTTCATGGCTGCTATAGGTTTATTGTTTGGTATATTTATTTTGGTTTGTTAAATAAATACAATACAGGAACTGGGATTTTTTCATCATTTTTTTCAAATAATTGAGGTCAAGGCATGTTGTTAAACAAACATCAACAAGACAGTGATAATTGCAATGTTCTGTTATGCAGGCCAAATTTGGTCACTGGGAAAGGAGTGAATCTGTGTTACAGCGCCTTAGAGGAATGAATACTGATGTTTCCCAAGAGGCCACTGAAATTAGAGTATATAATAAGTGCTTGTTCATTGGAGTGTTAACTTGTGGGTCAATGTAACTAGGAAACTAAAGAGGGAGGGAAAGGGATAAGAAGCCAAAGTGTCTAATGTATTACTTAATAACATTTTCTTTTGTAGGATTTCACAGAAGCCCTTCAGCAACAAACAGAAGCTAATATTATTGCCTTATTTCAACTGCAGTATTTGAAGTCACTTACTGTGAGTTTTCTAAGATATTCCCATTCATGCAACCTTTCATAACCTTTGGCTTACTCTTATGGTATTTAGTTACTTTGTTAGGTAGGAGTTGGCCTGATGATACTACAACAATTTGGAGGGGTTAATGGCATTGCTTTTTATGCAAGTTCTATATTCATCTCTGCCGGTACATGCAATTATTATTTTTTAAACTTTATCTATGCTTCTAATATATGAAACACAAGGAAGATGATTATGAGAATGTTAAAGTTTTTAACATGATTGTCATAAAGGAAAAAAGTATTATCCGTCACAGGGTTTTCAGGAAGTATCGGAACAATAGCAATGGTTATCGTTCAGGTACTTCATTTCTTGATCTTAATGCTGCATAAGATGAGATAATATATGCCACTTTTTTTTATGGTGAGTCTTTTCTTCATTTCTATTCTGTCATTTTTGTCTTTATAGATCCCGATGACAACTTTGGGAGTACTTTTGATGGATAAATCTGGAAGACGACCGCTTCTACTGGTAAAAAAGTGTTGAACTTCTGTTTTACTTCTTTGTTAGTAAAATCTGGATCCAAAAGGTTTACTTTTATGCAGATATCTGCATCAGGAACATGCTTAGGATGCTTTTTTGCAGCCTTATCATTCTTCTTACAGGTTCTTTGAATATCAAAATCTACTCAACTATGTTGTTTTTTCACATTAGTTATTTCAACCTAAATAATTAATTAATTTTGCTTGCCATATGCAGGACCTACATAAATGGAAGGAATTCAGTCCCATTCTGGCGCTTGTTGGTGTACTGGTAATTAGATGTATTAGGATGTTTGACACATTTTGAATATCATGAAACCTAGAATGTTAATCCTTTTTTATACTAATCAAATCCTATCTAATTAAGAAAATAAATCATGATAAGAAAAGGAAATATGATAATGAATTCTAAGACATGATAAAATAAGGTAAATAATCCTGAAGGATAAACTAAGATATGATTAATAGTGTTAGATTTTTTTTTTCTGTTTTGTTTTATGACTTTGAAAGAAGGATGATAGATACCTTCTTCTGTTTTATGACTTTGCAGGGTTAGAATTAGATCATAGAAGATTAAGTACCTCTAGAGTAGCTAATGAAGGTCTGAAATTCTTGCTAGGACATTTTTTTTTATGTATTCTATCCTTTCACTCCGAGTTTTCATTAACCTTTAATTTACTTTCATGAGATAGATTTAGTTTTAGATTTTCAGGATTTGCACGATGCCTGTAAAGTTAAACGTTTATGTCTTTCCTATATCAAATTTCTAAATCAAACAATCACATAGGAATTATTTTAAAATTTTCCGATCTATTTTTAATGAAAACTATTTAATGTTGGAAAACATTTATTACGTGTCACTGTTTGATTTAAAAATTTGAGAAAAATAATATAGAAAACTTGATGTAAGTTATGTTTTAAAGGTAATTCACCATTTAATTTTCATAATGAGCAGGTATATACAGGATCATTCTCACTTGGCATGGGAGGAATCCCTTGGGTTATAATGTCTGAGGTAGTAGTTTGGTCTTGCATTGTCTGAAACTATGAAATAAAAATTAGATCATAATAAGTCCTAATGATCTTGACTAAATAATCATTTTCTTTTCCAGATATTTCCCATTAACGTGAAGGGCTCTGCTGGAAGCCTAGTGACATTGGTTAGCTGGTTGTGTTCTTGGATTGTATCATATGCCTTTAACTTCCTTATGAATTGGAGTTCATCAGGTTGGTTCACGTTCGCTCTTGATCCCTTGTTTTCACTCACTCCTCCCTCAAAAAAGAAAGCCGAAAAGTGGAAAGCACAAAAATT
The DNA here is from genome assembly GCF_003935025.1 of Abrus precatorius. Lineage (NCBI taxonomy): Eukaryota > Viridiplantae > Streptophyta > Magnoliopsida > Fabales > Fabaceae > Abrus > Abrus precatorius. The sequence continues at coordinate 6,155,180 of NW_020874373.1, read as the reverse complement.
GAGAAAACGGGTCTTAACAACATGATTGTCTCTTCTGAAAAATATTAAAAAAAATTGAGGAAAACAAAAATTATAAAATGAATGAGTCCTATAGAAAAGGAAGGAGGGCCTACTATATGAGGATAAACTTTTATTATGTTTGGGCAGGAACTTTCTTCATATTCTCTAGCATATGTGGCTTCACCATTCTATTCGTAGCAAAGCTAGTACCAGAGACCAAGGGGCGTACACTAGAAGAAGTTCAGGCATCTCTGAATCCAAATTCCACGTAGAGATGAATTTTGGATGACCCAGTAATGGAATTGCCTGCATAATAAAGCAACAATTTTCAAAATGATGAAAGATGGTGAATCGTGATTTCATGAAACAAGCTTGACCATGTTTATGATGCAAAGAATGTGTTTGCTTGATCATTATGGTCCCTAAACAATTTAACATTGCTTAAACCTGTTGATAGAAGTAAATTAAATTGAAAGGGGCCGTTTAAGCAATTTAACATTAATTACAAATAAATTTGCTGGAGAAGAGTAAATTTTGTCACAAGGACGGTACATGTGTGCTGTGGAATGTTCTATTTCATACACGCGGATTAATGTGAGTCCTTAAAACAAACAGTGAATATCACATGTTTTTATAATGAAAGTTACAGAATCACGTGTGAGAGCATCTTACGGAAGAAGATTAAGAATAATTATACCTTAATACCCTTAATTATAATATAAATATAGACTAATCTTCATTTATCCATTCCGGTGGATGGGGAGAAAGAAATTAAAACGTGTGCCAACTCAACCCTTATGCTTAATGCAGCGCACTAATTAAGTGCAATTCATCCAGTAAAGTCTAAAACACGGTCAACGTGGAAATCCGAATTTGTATTCTATTTTTGCCGTAAATGGTCAAAGGAAAAGACACAAGTAAAAAAAAAAGGCATTTTGAGGTTTATTTGAATGCCAAGTCAGTAACAGAGAGCAGAAAAGGGGTATGAGTGCATGAAAAATGAAACAAAAAGAAGCTATTTGGGCGGAGTCATAAGGCATGCACCGTGGGACCCGGCACCGTTTCCTCCATGACGAGTCCAGCTCATGTTTTCAAACGCTCTTTTGGTTTTGTTGGCACCACATAACCCTCACTTTCTTTCTATCTTTGTCACCTCTCTCTCTCTCTCATACCCTTTCTTTTTATTAATACCCTTTTCTTCTTCCTCTTATATTTCATGACAAACACAACCGTTATTTTCTCTTTATATTACTCTTTTCTTTTCTTCTTACTTCTTCTCAAAATGATCAACTTGTTCAAGAAAAACATTCACTCCTTTCTCAGCTTCACCACAACTGACACGTGTCATGACCCCCACCCCCACCACTTTTCCATTTCGGGCCTGGGCCTCGTCACCGCCACCACCAACGTGGACCGCCCTCCCAATGTTCTGGAATCGGCCATGTTAAGGCCCAGTGGGACCAACACTCCTCCTCCGTCCACATCATCACCAACCGGCGAAAAGAGAGTCATTGGGTTCGCCGATGACGTTGGTGTCGACGGGTTGAAGTCTTGCACCGAAAGTTTAGGGTTTGAGAGTTCTGACGAAATTCACAGCAAGAACAATGGTGGAGGTGACGACGACGACGATGATGATGAGATTTGGCGAAGGAGGATGATGAGAGCGGAAGGAAGAGGAAATTGGAAGAAGGTGCGGTCGTTTCCGCCGCCGCTTCCGTCGTTGAATCGTAACGGTAAACCGAGTTTTTATCTCCGGCCGGTGAGGAAAGACGGAAGGTTGGAACTGACCGAAGTGAGAATAGAGCAATCGGAGATTCTGCATGCTTCGCGACATAACGGACGGTTAACGTTGCGTCTGATTCCAGATTACGAGAGCGTTGTAGAAGATGAGGAAGATGAAGTTGAAGTTGAAGAAGAAGAAGAAGTTGAAGAGTGGGTTGGGGAGTGGAGGTTCCGTGCAGAAGGTTTAAGGAAGTGTCATGAAATGGTGAACCATCATCATAATCATAGTCGTCGTCATCATCATCATGTTCATGGGAACCTGAGGATGTGTGAAATCGGCATTGTGTGACATTATTAGGGGGACACGTGGCGAGTGAGTGTTGATTTGGGACATGAGAGTGAGTGAATGATTCGACGTTGGAAAATTGTGCCCTTTTCGAGTGTTTGTGAGATGTGAATTTGTTTTTGTTCCGCTGCCAATTTTGGCTGAACAGAAAAGAGACGCTGCACGGAGCATGCGGTGTTGGAAAACGACAGTAGCAAAAAGCCCTCTAATTATGTAACTGCGTTCTGTATTCTTAAGCAGTGTGAAGAGAAAGAGAGTAGAGGCGAGGCCATGTGCCAATTTGAGACCCAGACAGATTGTACTGTGTTTATCAAATTTTGAAGTTTTATGTTAGAAAAGCAAAATTTTAACTTCTACTACAAAAGGAGACATTAACTTACCATTTTATTGAATTTTAAAGATGATTGAAACTAGCTCAAGTTTTCTTAAAAGGTCTGAAATAATTTGAAATTTCCTCATATTTGGAACTAAGTCTTAGAATAGAAATAAATATTATTTATTTTAGTAAGGTTTAAGAAATATCCAATTACATTAGTTATTTTCTCAAATATCTAATTTTACTAATATTATTAAACTAAAATACTCGTTTCCTCACACAAAGTATAAAACACAACCCCCCATTTGGGCTTATAAGCGAAAACGTCGACAGCAGGGTTCGAACCTGCGCGGGCGAAGCCCAACAGATTTCAAGTCTGTCTCCTTAACCACTCGGACATATCGACGATGTGTGAATAATAAAGTAACATTCAAATTAAGATGGTCATTAGTCTTTTGATTGTCTGACATCTAGGTTATTTACACTGATGTCCTGATTGGTTTGCCGGTCTGATTTTTCAATCGAATTGATCGATTTATTCTGGTTTTTATCCATGATTGAAACTCATCCCCATCACATCGTATTTGGCTATTAACTAGTACAAATTTATTTTAATTTGGTTTTGTACAAATAACCTAAAACTGTAGTACATGCGCTCATGGATACAAGGAAAAGTAGAAAATACAAATAAAAGAACAATGAGAATTAAATTTTCGTGATATTTGTGAGTGATAATTTAAGGTAAACGCAAAAAAGATAAATGAGAATTAGTCTATTTTTATAATAATTTGTAATAAATAATTAACTAAGCTAGCGTACACCAAACATGTTAAGGTAGCTAAGAAACAGGAATCACTCAAATTTACATTAATCTTCGCCATATGTGAGTATGCTACCTCAACCTATTCTTGACCAGAGCATGCAATAGCCCAGAATTAAAACCAGTAATCCACACTCAAGATCTCATCCTCGAGTGAACTCCTGGTTGTTTGTGAGTGGCTCCGTACGCTAAAAGATAGAACTCGAGATTCATTTAGTTGAGCAGCCTTGACACTTGGTCTTCCTCTTCCTGCTTTATGTTTCCACCGGAAACCATCTGAGAGTTAGATCATGCTCAATTATCCATTATTCTGCAACGATGCAGTAGGAGTCTGAATATATCCCAACTCTTCCAAGAATTTATTCAGCCTGAGTATACTCTAACAGCATGTGTGGAGAGCGGTAGATCTTAACAAGGGTCCAATACAAAACCTCTTCTACTTCAAGCTCTCCCCTTGCTCTTGCAGCATATATATCTTCACATATTGCCATCAATCTGCATCAATAAACACATTATTTAGGCACTTATCGAAACCATTGCCACCCACTTCGTTTAATTAACTCCTCGTTAAAACAAAAGGGATCCCATATGTGATGGACATTCATCAGAAGAAGGATTAATTGTTGAGCACCTGTCACAAGACGGAAGATTCTCATAAGGAACTCTCATTCGCAAGTCAGAACATTGTAATCTGATAAAACGTCCAACTGCAAGCACGAAGGTAATGTAAAGCCCCCAGATGCTGAACTTGCTGAGAGTTTCTCCGATAATGCCCTCTGAAACAGTAAGGACATTGGTATTAGTCAAGCTATTGATCAAATCTGAGGGGAAACAATGTTCTGCCTCTGACTCGGGTATGAGCTATTTACTAAACAGGTTATTGTATTAAAGTTTCAGTTGAGCTTACGAGGGGTTTCTTCAGATACGATTATAGCCATCGGTCCTGGGAACTTCCCACATCCATGTGTACCTGAGATATCAAGATCATAAAAGGACCACCACTCTGGATACCCGCGGTTAAGAACAAGATCCCCACTAACCAGCTCCACCTGCAAAGATCTTATTCCCATTATTTATCCGAGCCATAGCTAGTGAACTAAAGTAAACAGTCTAACCGAATAAAATTAGGTACATTTTTTGGTCTTTAATACACATTTATGTGTTGAACATACCGACTGCTCAAGGGACCGCACATCTCCGGAGCCTGTGACCCGGAAATATCTAGGGTAAATATTGAATACTGTGAAACTATTTGAAGTACCATTGAAAACTTCAGTCACTTGTGAAGATTTGGGAAGATCCTGCTCCAGTACGGTTAATTCATACTTCACTACTTCCTTTCCTTTAGGCCTATCTCTGATAAATTCCCAGGAGAAAGTAATGTCCATGTTCCCCCCAAGGGACTTAATAAACCTGTCCTGTACAATTGGTGGAACAAGCCACAATGTACTTGCATCTGATTGGCAGCAAATTAGTTGAATGTCTTTCTCGGTGTATTCACTAAGATAATCCAGGGGATCCAAACTTGTGCGGGCTTCAAGCTGTTCCCAAGATATCTTCTCGCACAAAGTAGTCTCAAACAATGTCAACCTTCCACTTGACGTCTTTATATCAACCCGAGCACTTGCATCTTTGATCGGGTTCGCGATATTTGTTGGGTTACCACTGCTGTACATCTGTCAGAAAAATGTAATTTCAAAGAAATGGTGCAAGTGGTAGCGCATAAAATAATTTGGAAAAAAAATGGTTCCAATTCGACATTATTATTGATCTAAAATTGGTAAAAGTAGCATTCAACAGACATGAGCTTTCTCTGTAAAATGACAAAAAGGCTTACAAGGTATTTGAAATATGTACAATCGCATTGTGACAGTCAAGACTTGAGAGTTTAAAACAGTATTATTTAGGTTGAACAGTTCAGTGCTACTTTGTTCCCAAAAATAATTTGTCGTGCACTCAGGCGAACAGGCATTCAGGGGAGAGAAGCTGTGCTGCTGATTTTATATATTTCTTTTCATCTAAAAGCTATGAAAGAATAAAATTATATCTTTTAGTTTTTTGGAAGTTATGAAAGGAATTACTTAAATTGAAGGATATTGGCTTCAGAGTTTTTCAAACTCATTCATTCCCATACTATTTTATTTATTAAATGAGACTCAAAATTGTACTTTTCTTATTTAAAAAGACACATATATATATATATATACACACATATATGGAACTGTGGTTCTTACCAGCATTGGAGCCCATATGACACACATTAACACAAAGAATAAACATATCCCATTGCAGAACTTCGTAATTTTTGTTTGCTTTTGTCCTTGTTGGTGGTTGGCTCTATTCAACTCCGCGTCACATTTGACAAGAAAAAGACTTGCATGAATATCTTCCAACTAGAAAGCAAGCTTAACTGTTAAAATTTGATAGATGAGGAAAGGAATACACACACTAACGGTGCCAGTAAGGGAATGTGAAGTAGCTTAAAGAAATGTTAAGTTCGAAAATATATGTAATAAGCGTTGTAAATATAAGTCAATGAGTGAAAGAGAGTTATTTGCTGGAGTACTAGCACATCAATATTAAGATGTTGGTTGACCAACAGCATCCAATGTTTCAGTTTAGTTGTATGTTAGTGAAAATTATTAATTAGCATCAACTATAAGAGATACTGCTATAACTTAAAAAAAAACACTACTGCTCACAGAAATGTTCATAAATTTCTCATTGCAAGTTGTTTTCCTAAATAGATGGTTGAAACACGAAAGAGAAAACAATATAATTTGTGACCTCAAAACCAGTAATGAAAATTAATCACCTAAAGAACCTCTGGGCATTATTATAAAAATCAAAAGTGATGAGGTTGCTGACTCTTAAGATTTAGAATATTTGGCTTTGTCTGAAAATGAACTGAGGAGTACACTTCCATCTTCTGTTTTTATGTTTACCCATAACTGCATATATTTAATGATTGGCTTAGTAGTAAAGTCTTTCAGGGCATGTTTTAGCGCGCGCGCGCACACAAATATATGTGCGAGAGATGAAGAATAAAAATTACACTAATATGACTAATATGAGTTACATCTATGTCCAACTACTATTATAACTATATATAACCTTGATTATTTGTGTTAAATTTTATCCAAATTAAACAAATATAAGGATATAATTAAATGTTTTTATCTTCATATATTTAAAAAGTATATATTATTTTAATTTTGATATACATGAAGAGGGATCAAATTATTTTGAATTAATTTAATATTTTTTAAAATATGATTAATATGATAGGAACTCTCAATCGGATGATTGAAAGTTATCTAATAAAAAGTTCATAATCGATATAAAAGTGGGGAGGAATATATATATATATATATATATATATATATATATACAAAGAAATGGAGACTGTTGACGACATACCTTCAGCCAGTCATACATAGTCAAAGATGTCTTTGTGCAAGACCAATCTAGCACGCATCTCAATTCATAAAGGAAAGGTAGAGCACGGTATAGTCGAAAACCTAAAACATTAATTCGTGAAACACTGCTGGTCAAAAACTGCCTGTACAAAGTGCTCTTGTGTGGAATCCCAAAATGCAGCTGTTTGGCTTGCAAAACCAGAGAAATTGTTTTTGTGAAATAAATGGCACGAAGCACTAGTCTTCCAGAATATCTGTGCAAAGGATCCATGTCCCAGGCATATTTTGTGACTGAATATGTGAAGAGAGCAAGGTTGAATAAATAGAAAATAACTTTTCCTGTTGCAAATGACCAGAGGTATATAATTCGATCAAGCACGATCAAGAAAAAGACAACCTGCAAGAGAAAGTTCTTATGCTGAGTAAGTAGGCAGAAATACAAATTTATTAACATGACAGACTCAAAAAGTAGATTTGGATCGATCAAGTGAATCAAACAGTGGAATATATGAAACCATGTCATCTTAAACAAAATAAAATGAATCACTTCGGCATAGAGAGTGACTAGCAAGGTTCTGAAACAATATGAATGAAAGTCACATAAACCTTTGGAAGTAAAAAACCTAGTGAAAAAAAATTAGAAGTGGCTGGTCAGTACTTCTAACCTTTAATTACTTGATTTTTTTTGTCTTATCCCATTGAATATTTGAGGCATAATATATACCAAATATTTTCCCCAAACATGTATTAAGAATCTATGATCATGTTCTGCAATATTAATGAAGCATACCCCCCAAAAAATGAAGAATGAAGGAAGATAAAGCTTCGCATCCAGTTGTAAAACTTTGAATTAACGAGTTTATAAATGTATTCCATCATGAATGGGAAGTCATATCAAGCTGAATGATCAGCCACTGGCATATCATCGGATGCATAATATCCGTAATAGAAATAAAACAAGACATCTATATCGTACACCCGAAAAAAAGAAAAAAAAAAAATTACCATGAGAACTAATACAAAATCTTCTGGGAACTGATCTTCAAGCTGATACACTTCAAGAAACTCGATGTTAGCTTTCCTAACTGATTCATAAAAAATGGCAATTAAGAAGAAAACAGCCAAATCAGCTCCAAAGATGTATGCATACAGATCAATTTCCCTTTTTCCACCGCCGATGACGGAAAGTATTCGATATGGAAACCCAATTTCTTTAAAAATGCCAGCACGTTGAGCTTTCCGAATCTCATTGGTTACATCTCCTGCTGGAGTTAATGAACTGTACCATTCTTCGGCAGCAAATTCAATTGGAGGAGAGGCATATAACACCTCAAAAACAACAAGACATAAGTTCTCGTTTTCTTCACCATTTTCAATGCTCTGTACACGAACCCTACTAGCCGAGTGCAAATTAAAATGCTTCTTCTCTCGGCATCTCCTCTTATGCAAGATCCTCAGCAACTTGTTTATTCTTGATTCAATTTTCTTTGGTTGAATTCCCTCTTTAGGCCACGAGTTAACTTCCATTGACAGCTGCACAAAGTAAGGAGGAGTTTCTGCACCCCATGTCAATGATTTCCAGTACCTACTGAGGCTTCTGATCAACAGTTTCAGTATATTTTTCAGTGGTAAAAATAATCTATGTAATCTCTCCAGGTAGGTGGAGCACTTTACATCCTCTATGTAGCTCTGATTTCTTCTCTTGCGAAAGCTGAGATCTACAGTCATCGTCCAACCACCATCCTTGACCGTTATGGAGGTTTGCAAGAGCGTGAATATATAAACCAGGAAAAATGGGAAGTTGCTTGTCACAAAAGCCGATGTTATTTTCTTTGCAGGAAATCCCAATTTTTGAAGTAAGCTCATATGGAATTCAAACTCAGTGTGTTGAATAATGATTTGATAGAAATACTGTAGTAAAATGCACCCTTCTGTATAGATTAGCATAGTAACCCAAAATATATAACCGGGACCAGTATTTTGACAGAGTGCATACAAGAAGAGTGCTGCTAGATAGACCACAGAAAGCAAACTGAAGTTCCATAGATATATTAGAATAAAGCAGAAATAGCAAACAACATCGTTATTGGACCTCATTCGTGACCACATGTAACGTAAAATAATTCCAATTTGGAGGTAAGCAGTATCAGGCACGGTATGCTCATGAACAGAGTGTGCGGAAAATGTAGGTTCCAGAAGTTCTGCACCCATATTCTGATTATCAATTTCAATCTCGTAGTACTCCTCATCCTCTGAAGAATCTTCAGTTGACTCTAGTTTTTCATGTTCTATCTTCAGATAGTTCATTAGATTGTTAACTGCCATATTTCCAAGAGACTGCACTTGAGATAATCCGCTCCCTATGAAATGTATAGCTGAAACTAGAGCATTTTTCCTGACCGGAAGTTTATAATGTTTGCTTCTTTCCAAATCAGAAAAATCATTGCCTTTAGTTCTTTCCTTTACTCCAACAATTCCATGAGGAGAATCCATTGGATGCTTCCAATATTCTGGTTTTACAGGAGTTGAAGATTTTTCACTCAATAGAGAATGATTCACACCAAATGGGCCTATTGACCTAGTACTTATATCAAGATCTTGCATCCTGAATTCATTATTCAAATCTAGGGAAGAGCTTCCTCTCTCTCTTAGGCCATCTATTTCAAGAGAAGCACTGCTACAGTTTGCTTTGGTGCTCATATTATGAAGCTGATTTTGAAGGTTTAGCATCTCTGATTTCATCTTTTCTACCTGCAAGCTTCGGAGATGCTTCAGCTCTTCGGCTTTACGTGTGTGCCGCAACTGAGCTGTTTTTGAAGCAGCTTTCTTCTCCTGCTGTCTCAGTATTGCACCTATCTGCTCTTTCTCAAGATATTTTGAAACATACTCAAACTCTGAAAATGAAAACATGTATGACTGTAGAGCTACTGACATGAATATTATGATTTCCACAAATGCAGATCTTGATGTAATTCGAAACCCATAATCATACTTGTGAAATCCAACCAATTCATTGATGGATTCTATTGAACCACGTTTGATTTCACTTAATTCTCCAACAAAAGGAGATTGATATGCAAGAGACAAGACAATAAGGACAAAATTGTACATCCTTAAGAATCGAAAAATTCCATTTCCCTGCTTTAGTATTTTAAGCCTCATGCGGAAGAAAACCAGAGCAAATCCAAGGTAGCCAAGATGCAGAATATCATATTCAAGAGTTCCTGTAATCAAAACCAATGAAAGAACAAAATCTAGCGAGTGACAGTAACCATAAAGCCTCAGGTGGTCAAGAAATGTCCAGTACCCTTTTGTTTCAAATGAAAGATCACTAAGTACAGAAGCTGACTTCCATTGAGAGAGTATTTTTTGATAAATCTCTAACCCAGTGAGACTAGTTGACTGGTCAGCACGGAATTTGAAACATGAAAACATGAAAACCCCGTAATACCAAATTAGCATACGAGGATCATCAATAATAATTCCTGCAGTAAAGGCATTTAACGTAAATTATTTGGGAGAAGTTATCACATGAGAATATTACAATTAATGCATCTTGAGTTATAAGCATTCTCTAGTGCCAAAAACAGGTTTCAGGTTTGTTATACTTGATACACATTACCCACAAGATATATACCTGATACCAACTATCTGAACACACACAAAGACACTAATTAATGAAGGGATACCTAGCCAACATTTTTTGCAGCAGCTAAAATATATATCGGATACTCTCCAACAGTCATGACATGGTACTTGCTCTTCAACCTGTTGGTTAGTAAAAGTGAGGTGCATCCAGATAGCCAAGTATTCAATAGTGACGATGGAAGCAAATAAAAGAACAAAAACAGGCCATAATTTTTTATTAAGTAGCCGATGAAGAAGAACACAAGCAGCAAGTGATGCTATATAGAGCAAGGAGAAGGCATTCAACACAGCAAAACTAGCCAGAAGCAATGCAATCATGTTGATTTCAAGACCAAACAAATTGAACATATTCTCTATCCAGAACTTCAAAGACACTCTTAAAACAGTCTTCTGCATCTCCATCCTCTCTTTTCTCAAGAAAAGAATTCGTTTTCTGTTCCACTTCAAACTATCCTTGGAACTCTCCCAGAAATGAAATCGAAAGTTTTTGGAACTGTCAATTTCAAGCCCTGATTCTGGCCCTTGGGATGATGGAGTATTAACTGTTGGCCATGAATGACTTCTGACACCTCGTTTAAATGTTGGTGAAGTGGAATTCTCCATTTGTTTGCTTTGTGGAGTACAGGTAGTAGTTTCATTAGGAACTTCTTCTGGATTGAACAGAGGACAAGGTTCGTTCCATTTTTCTCCATTTCCGTTAACATGTCTTTTCTCCAACCAACGAAAAACATTGTATTGAAGAATGCATGCAACAATAACCACAACCTTTCCCCTCAACCCCGATTCTAAACCTTTAAAACCAGGCTTATACAACTGTAAACCCATAAATAAGGATAATTGGGAGTGCTCTTGACCAGGGAACATCCCAGCCTGATCTCCCCACATCTGGAAAAGATATTCAAGCATTATAAGAACTCCTGAATAAACTAGAAATACTTTTGCAGGGATCTGAGACAACTTTGGTAATCTTGAAAAATTAATTAGACCAAGAAGATACAGAAAACCAAATGCACTTATAGGCGATAAGGATGCATAAAATAGGGCAAGAGATAGTATTTTCTCAGCATGCCGAATCAAAAGACGGTTGGCAAAAGCAAAAGGTTCTATTTCTGATGCATCATTGTCACTTGATCCTGATCTTTTGCTCTGCCTCCTTTCATAGCTATATAGCTGCATCACTACCAATACAGCTAAGGATTCCCAAATATTTTGGAACACGGAAGCTGCCGGGTCATAGCCAAATGCAGTTTGAAGATCAATGATTCTGGGAAACCACATCTCTGAGCTGGAAAAGACACCAATGCTGTAAATGGAGACAAACACCACTATAGCATACACTTTCATAGGATACCAAAGATGCTTTCTTGTTTTCCCCACAAGTTGTCGTCCACTAATCCACAGTAGAAGAAAGAATAAGTAACCAGATGAAGCATAGTTGGGCGTGCAAAAGTATACACTGAAGAGAATTGTCAAGAAAGCAACGTATTTGCCACATGACCGATAAACAGAGAGGAAATTCTGTCTTATGACCTTCAAATAGGATATAGTCGTCCCCTCTGAATCATTAAATTGAATGGTAAGAATATTGACATCCAGTTTTGGAACAGTTTTGGCTAAATATGTAGCTTAAACCAATCAAGTAACAGAAGGATAAGCATTAATCTTAAGAAAATAAGGAATTTAACTAGCAAAATAAAATGAGATGGAAATCCTAGGGCATAGTCAACATTGACTGGAGTTTTACCATGAGTTTCTTGGCTCTCACTAGATGTTGGACTAAAACCAGATAAACGAACAGGTTTTATCAAGCCAGCTCTCAAGATGCTAAATCCAACTGGTTGGCAAGATGTTTGCCGCACTATAGCTGAAAATAAAAGGAGTGTTTGCAGCCCATGATTGTGAATTGCACAGAAGCAAGCAAGAATTGATACTTCAAATAAATCCACTGAATGGATATGATTAAGCAGGCCTGCAATATTCACAAGAATAATATCTCATTGAATAGAATGACGGTGTTGAAGGTAAATGCAAATTGCAAATTTGCATCACAAAAGGGCAAACAGATGTCTAATAAGCATAACAAAAGTTTTTTTTTTTTTTGCCAGTACATAGGCATACAAAAATTAATTCTTACATTAGAAAAATTACCTAATTGTGAGAGAATTTTAAAAGCATATGAACCCTTTTGGTGCAAAGCATTGGAGATCAGATCAAGTCGAAGAATGAACTGAAGTGCAAAGTGTGCCTCACACAAAAGGATAATAGCTTGGCGCAATTTCCAATTGATAGCATCGCTTAGAAGATAAATCAGAAAGAAAATCACTGCACATGGAAAGAGTAAGCAGTTAACAATTTAGGAACACTGGTACTACACTCTCAAACTACTCTAGATAATGTTTCAACGAAAGTTTCAATTTGATCCCGAGTCACTTTAGAACTCGTCACACTATAAATAAACAAGAAATTGCCACATCATTATAGTGACTCATTTTTCACTTGATTTAAGAACTTGAGTTATTTAAACAATTAGAACCTCATGGTTCACTGGTATTTCTAAAAATTTTTATATTAAGGGTGTATCAAAACTATTGAGAAAAGAGAACAAGAAACATATGATGAATCCATGTATTTTAACTACACACCGAAACATATATTTATAATACGAACTATTAATATAGAATAAAAAGTTACTATAATTACAAAAATATTATTTTTCCTATTTATAATATTATTATAATTACATAATTTTAACACTCCTCTTTAAGCAAAAACATATAAATCATATATACCAAGTTTGTTGCATATATAACTAATTCGAGGATTTCTTAAAAGCTTGGTATAAACATCTATCAGTTAATCGTGAGAATTTACAAAGATAGTTGAAGTAGTGATGTCTTTAGATAAAATCTTTTATCTAATGAAGTGATAGTTTATCTTAGTGTGTTTAGTCTACGCAATATGTATAGTTGCATGATTATCACAAATAAATGTCATCTTTCTAACTTCTCCAAATCTCAATTTTTTGAGTAGTTGTTTGAGTTATATAAGTTCATAAGTAGCTAAAGTCATAACTCGATATTCTGCTTCTACACTAGACTTTGTAACTACATTTTGTTTTTTGCTTTTCCAGGAAACTAGATTTTCACCAATAAGGATGCAATAGCTAGATGTAGACCTCTTATCACTAGATGATCCTCCCCAATCTGCATTTAAATACCCCACAACCAAAATATGTCCTTTATCTTTATATAAAAGACATTTTCCTCCTTTAATATATTTCAAAAATGCGGATTACTACATCTTAATGTCTATCACGAGGAAAGTTAAGGAATTAACTCACCACACTAACTGCAAAAGAAATGTTTGGACAAGTAACTATCAGATAGTTTAATTTTTCAACAAGTCTCTTATATCTTTGGGGATCTAAAAGTTGCTCCCCTTGACTTGGCAAAAATTTGGTATTAGGATCCACAGAAATATCAAAAGGTTTGGCCCCTATCAATCATGTTTCCTCTAAGATATCCATTCCATGCTTTCTTCGAAAAATTACAACACCATTTTTGGATTATGCTACTTTAATTCTTAAAAAATATTGAAATCTACCAAAATCTTTTGTTTGAAAGTGCTGACAAAGGTGTTGCTTTATCTGTTCAATGGCATGATGATCACTTCCTGTAATGACAATGTCATCTACATACACAATTAAGTAAATATAACCTGAGGTTGAATAACGATAAAAAATGAAGTTATCTACTTCACTTTGAGTCATGCCAAATCGTTGAACCACTATGCTGAATCTACCAAACTATGCCCTTGAAGATTGTTTGAGACCATAAAAGAATTTTCTGAGACGAAAAACAAATCTTGAAGATTCTCTCTGAGTAACAAATCCAAAAGGTTACTTTGTAAATTTTTTCTTCAAGATTACTATGAAAGAAAACATTCTTAATATTAAGCTAAAAAAGATACTAATGACAAATAACAGCCATCGATATGAGTAGACAGATGTCATTGTGGCTATTGGAAAGAAAATGTCATTGTAGTCCAAACCAAATATCTATGTATAACCTTTAGCTACCAAATGGGCTTTTAGGTAATCAATTTTACCATAAGGACCAACCTTAATTATATAGATCCACCTGCAACCAACAAGAGACTTTCCAGAAGGAAAAAGAATAAGGTTTCAAGTACTACTATTCTAAAGAGTACACATTTCATCAATCATTGTTTGTTTCCAACCAGGATGTGAGAAAGCATCACCTATGGAGTGAAGATTAGAAACAAAGGACAAGGAAGACAAATAAGTATAATGGGAAGAGGACAACTGTTGATAACTCAAAAAACACAATGAGAAGAAGGATTACGAGTAGAGTATATATCTTTACGAAGAGTAATGAAAAGTTCAGTGTCAGGAGACAAGTCCAAAGGAGAGGATGATGGGTGGTACCAGAAGCGATTTAAAAATTGGACCAGCAAACATTGGTGGTACATAGAGGGGTTGTCGATGGTGATATACCTACAAAGAGCGCGAAGGAGGTGGTGCAGCAAAAGCATGAGATAGTTCTGGTGGAACATAATAAAAAGGCACAAAAGTTAGAACAGGAAAAGCAGGAGACTCAAAGACTAAAACAAAAGGACTAGTTGTAAAGAAAGGAACATATTCAAAGAAGATGACATCAATCAAAACTAAATAGTGACGAAGAGCAAAAAAGTAACAATTATAACTTTTTTTAAACCTAATGTAACCTACAAAAACACATTTGTCAGATCGTGGTGAAAGTTTATCAAGCTCGGAACTAAGGCCATGAACAAAACAGGTAGACCCAAAGAAACTGTTGATACGAAATAAGAAGTTACTATAATTACAAAGAGACTACTTTCCCTATTTATAAATTACTATAATTATATAATTCCAACAAAAACTTTTTCCTAAAAGAATTGATAAAAGGTGAACCAACATCTTATGCTTACAGAGAATACAAATAAGAACGTTTCCTCATTAACAGAATAATAATACCCTGATATATAGATAACAAAGGTGGAAACTGTTAGCCATTGAACTTACTATAAACAGCATGAATGAGACCAGGTCTTATTGCAATAAGAAATATCAGTATCAACACTATAGTATGTGAGCACTTGCGTAGTCCCCATGCTATTGTAGCCACAACTAATAAAGTAGTCTCTTCTTCATCTAGAAATTTCACAACAAAAACAAATGAACAATAACTTTTCAACCTAAACACAGCAAAGGGCATATATTTTTATATATTAGAGAAACAGTCTGCAGAGATATAACACATAAGGCATGCCAAAATATTCCAGGATATTTGGGCAGCCAATACTAAGTTAAATTTAGAAACTTATATGGGTGAAAGCATTTTTTTTTCCAAAGGTTTTGGTTTTTACATAGAAGGGGTGCCATGCTAAAGATGAGATTTATCTAGGAATTTTTTTCCAAAGGTGTGAAACATTTCTTAACACGACACTATTATTTTAAAAAAATATGTGTTAAGCGAAACAAATGATTTCAAAATGTGCCAACGATGCCTGCGATTCCTTAGTGAAATCAATATTCTGAAAGTGACAACAGACATAAAATTTAGATGTGTTTCATAATTGGATTTAGTCCACCCAAAGCTATTAAAGCATGCTTTTTTTTTCAAAATAAAACAGCCAATGTTATGCACCTACCCTAGCACAGATTTCAAAATATTTTTTAAAATAAGTAAATTTAACCGTGGAGCTTGTATTCATCATTTCATCAGATTTCACTAACAAGAAGTACATGGTTAAGCACTGGAAAACCATAATTTCACACAGAAGCACATGTCTGTTCAGACTATCGAGTTCTATCACCTTCCACAACAGATTCACCAGCTGTTAATTGTCCTTGATCAGTAACGCATAATAACACTGAATTGTTTACAAGATTACACATAGCAACAAGAAAACCAAGACCAAATTGAGCCAGCAAATAGTATCCTGGGATAGAGTAATGCCACAAGCCTATAGTTTCCCATATCTCCATATCCTACAATTGAGTAACTAAAGATGTTAATAAAAATTATTTAATATAATTGTAAGATCTCCCAAAGCCACCGGCAATGTGTACCTTCCATGGTTTGTTATTGGAGACAGTGAAAGCAACATTGAAGACATATGTGCTGGTTGCCCAAAACAGAATGAAAACAAGAAGCATGCCATTTAATTGGTGCAATCGAAACATGGAAGGGAAGGCATACAAGATGTATCCCACATAACCAAGCAATCCAAATGAACACAGACTTGCAAAGTGGAAAGTCCAGAATGATAGGGCCAGCAAGGAAATCTGCCAGGTGTGCCAAGTAGCGCAATTAATCAACTCATAAAAGCTCTGTTATGTATCAAGTGGTGTCACACAAGAAAGGAGAGGGGGCTCAAAAGAAAACACTAGATAACATGCTCAAGTTGTTTGGGGATATCATAAAGAGTTTTGCATGTTTCAAGTGTTTATATCTGTATGTGCAATACATATTTCTCCCATGATAAAAAAAATAAAATAATAAAAATACAATTGTCACCATGACCTTGGAAGCCACAATATTTACTTGTGAACAGTCATTGCAGAAAAAGGACAAGGCAATTCTGACTTTGCATCCTCTCTACCTAGAACCCTTGCCATATCCTGCTATAGCCAGATAAATAGTTGCATGGTCCCACTAGCAACTTGAATCTATTGGTGCCATCTTTTAATTGATAATAAAGGATAGAGGATGAGATCATGGTTAATCAACCCAGTGTAAATGATTTCTAAACACCTATTTAATTTTCTTACCCTTACAAACCAATTTTTTACCTACCAAAAAAACGGATGAATGCCTATTCATGTTTAGAACAATTTATGTTAATTTGTATATGCATATGTCATACCAAACATTGGACACTAATGTTGCACAGGATTTTAGCAATTAAACTATCGGCTGATTAAAAAAGATCAACAAAAAAGGATATGGCAAGGGTACCGGAAAACCATATGTTAGAAAGTTAATACTAAATGTCCGAGACACAGCTCCTTGGAATAAGAAATTGGTATGCCTCACATCAGACCTGTCAGAAAATTATAAAACCAAGAGATAAAACAAATAAAATATTGTTAGAGTTTCTACCCACAAAATATAAAATCAAAAGGTTCAAGAAGCAGCAGATTTGATAGAGGACACCTAATGACTACATTCATTAGATATTTTATAAACGATCATCAAACATAAGACTGGTTAAATTTTGGATAATGAGTTAGAAACCAAGATGGAAAGGCATTGGGATTGACCAGATAACCAAGCAAAAAAGGGCTCAATAAACTATTATATTGACAAAAGTGTCCAATTCAAGCATCTTGTCATATGAGAAACTTCGTACCCAAAAGGAGGAGTAATTTAAGTATTTCATCCACAACATATTTAAACTATTCTGCTGTATACATGCAAAAGAAAGAAAAGAGGGAATTAAAGCCAAATAAAGAAGTATTTTTTACAAAATTAGATCCTGCTGGCTACATTCACATCCCACCCATTTGTCAGTCTTAAATCATCTTATTAACATTGTTAGTATCATCTCCTCATAGAAACTCAAGTGAATTACTGCATGATGAAGAGAAAAGAAATGTCATATTGAGGCACTAAAACCAGAGCATCATCATTGCAAATTTGCAACAAGTTCAGAACTTCATTGTTTAAAAGGAAAAGGAAAGAAAGAAGGATCAAATGAGGAAGATGCCTAGTTAATTACCTGGATTCTATAACAAAATAAGAATGCATTTTGGGAAGAAGCTGCTCGGTCAAGTCAATTTCTCTTGTTGATTTGATGATTTCCATTTCGGCCAGCTCACTTCTAATCCAAGATAGCTAGAAGAGGGAATAAATAAAGATCAATGACCTAAACTAGAGGAAATCATAAGAACAAATAGCAGAAATACACATTCTTCTCTGCTAAAAACTTGTACTAAAACTCAAGAAAGCTATCCATGACCGAGTTTAAGTTTATCTAAATCAAAAGGCAACAGAATTATATCGTGTGTATGAGCTGATTTTCTCCATAATCTAACACACCGTGCTGATATTCAATCCTAGGGAGAATGACATTGGGGTCATGGCTTAGGAGAAGCAAGTATAGATGGTAAATCAGTTATAGATTTTCCATTAGCTTGTGACTTCATGATAACTAACACTTGTTTTAGAAAGAGGTAGGAGCATCTTCTCACTTACAAAAATAGTGTGACATTTCTTAAATTGATTTCTTCTTTTTTTACGAAAATTGAATAGAAAACTTTGCCAGGACCACAAAATGATACCTAGGAGAGCCTAACTACTATGTAAGAGTTGGGAAGAGAGCAAGGAGGAAAGTCATCACAAAATTCCAAGGATCAAGTGGTGGCAATTGAAAGCCAAAAAATAAAGGAGCTTTCAGTGAAGAGTTATAGAGGAAGGGTGTTGATAGACATAAGGAAGTGCAAATGATAAATGGGACAAGATGGCAAAAACAATGAATAAAATGACAAAAGAATGTTGGTGGTGGGATGCAAGAACGCAAGTTAAGCTTAAACAAGAATATAAAGCATGGTTCTTCAGGTAAGAATGGTGAAATTTGGGAAAATGTATGGTAACTAAGAAAGATACCAATAAGGCAATGAGTGAGACAAAAGTTAGAGCTTTTGGTGGGTTATACCAATCCTTAGGCACCAATGAGTAAGAAAGAAAGGTATTTACAAGCTTGCTAAGAGTAGAAAAAGAAAGTCAAGAGCCTTGGATCAAATGAAGTGCATAAAGGATGAGGAGGGTAAGTTGCAAACATAAATGACATATATATTATAGTATAATTTTAGTTGAACATGTATAAAATTCCGCATGAAATAAGCTAAACTTGCAACAACTTGGTGTAAGTTGCATTCAGAAATTTTATTAATAGGTAAATCTTTGAAAATCACACATATTTTAATTCTCAAAAGAGTCAACACAATCATATTAATGCAGTTCACACCCCTTCCCCTCCACATACACACATAATGTTAAATAATTATTTTATTATATGTTGCGCATTTTCCTGAACAATAGAACAGTGTTATGGGCACATTTGATATTCTTACCATAATGTAGAAAAGTAGAAGTGAAAGACCAGAACAAACTTCTGACCATTCTGACTTTGTAGAAAGTTTGAACAGCCCAACATGGTAAAAGATCCACCTAAAGGTCTCTGGGAATTCAATAGGAAGTTGATTCATATACAACAAAATGATATTGAAGCCAGCATAAAACAGAAGGAATCTCCACCACCTACAAGTTCATAAAACTAGAATTGGTGAACTAAATAAATTCAAATTGTAATTTCTAATGTAACAACAAATAGTATTGCAATAATTATTTTGCTTGAGGAGGAGGAGATCACCGAAAGATGCCAAAATAATTGCTTGTCAATGACCAATCGACGAGCCCTACACAGCTACAAATGAAAAAGGGCAAAGAAACCAAAGATACATGACTAATCCCTGCAATTAATTGTATAGCAGGCAACAATAGGTAGCAAAGGCCCTTGAGACGAGATCCTGCAACCCAAAAACCAACATCCATTTATAATTATTACTTAAAAGACTAGGAAATCAGCTTGTTATTCAACTGTTCACAATTTTTTGTTAACAATATAATGCAACTTAATGAATTCTTCTCTTTTAAAAAATTCTTTTAATAGAATGGAAAGCAACGATTAAACTCCTAACCGCTCAACTGTTAAGATTATGATACATGTCAAGGAAGCAGTCATCCTCAGAGCCTGACAATAGAGAAAGGCTTTTATTACTATCTCTAAAAACTAGTTTTATGACAAACCTTTTCTTTATTTAGAAAAAAAAAAATATTTTATCGGAGAGAACAAGTCTAAAACAAAAAGGGATAGATTAAACCATCCTTGAAAAATGAAAACAGAAAAAGAACATAAAAACAAGACAAAATATAAACTAGAAATAATCAAGAATGCAAAAAGTCCTTCTGTATATCAGTAATGTTAGCTCTCTTTAAACAGACATGAGCAGAGCACGGAACAGATTTTATAAACACAACCCTATCCCAAAGCAAGAGTAAGAGCACGGAGAGAAGTTTTGATGGCAAACCTATCTTGACAACAGAAGAACGCAGATGCTCCGAATGAAAATCTCTCCATGCATCTAGACCAAACCAACTTCCATATATTTCAAGTAGAGAAAGGAAGGTTGCTAACACTTGCATGACCAAAAAACACTCTATAGAAAAAGTCCTCCAAGACTGCACTCTGCAAACCGTTTCATACAGTATTTATAATGTATTCTGAATATTGATACACTGAGAAGAAAACTTCTATAGTAATAAAAGGGTAAAACCAAAAGACTGAGAAAATTCACGTGCCTTATAAATCCAAGTAGCTGAGCCCACTGAGCATCAGCAGTACTCCACTGATCCCCCTCAATGGCCAAAACAATATGAAAAATGGCATGCGAGAGTAGTATCAGGGCAGATAATATTAGCCCAGACCATGATATCAAATATTGTTGATGGAAGCGAGACCCTGTTGAAAAAGGTTCATTACAAGAAGAAAAGATAGTAATTATTAAGCACCTAGAATAATAGAAAAGCACTATCGAGTGATGAAATGATAGAAACAGAATTATAAATCAGAGTGTGTACCACTAATTTCCTGATTTGACACCAAGTTTTTAAAGTATAAAATAGAAAAGGCAGAAAAAATCAATTGCGCATAAATAGATAGCAAGGATCAGAGAAAACTTCTCACCCTTTCTAGAAGCAGTGTACTGAATGAAAAGGAATGCTATCAAATCAAGCAAAGATATCAAACTCCAGTTAACTATGGATGCTGCATGAAACAGAGAAAAAGCATCAATTGCAATTTTGAGCGGTATAGTTGAGGCAAAACAAAGAGAAACAACTTTGGACAGCCATGAAAAGAACTTCATGTGAATTCAAGCAATCCTGCTTAAACATAAGATGGAATCCCTCATGTGTATGTGCGCGCGCATGCGCATTGTAAGATAATACTCTGTTGCATTTTTGTTTTCAATTAAAAGCACACCGCCCAAACTCATCATACTTACACAGTTACAGAAAACACTGAGGTATGAGCTTATGACAACTTGAATAAGCATCGACAGTGTGTTTCATTTGAAGATTGTTATAGCTGCTTGCACCGTTTGAAGGCAAAATTCATATAAAATTAGTTACTATTATATGACACACAATCCTAGAGCCGCAGTATAAAGCACCTTTCATCTAGTAAAAAAATATGATACACATGTAGCAAACAAAACCATAACATAGCAATTATAGCTTCATTTCAAGTATTCAAAATCGAAAAATAAGGATTAAAATATTAGGCACATTTGGATGGTAGGATCAACAAAACGAAACGCTAATAAAGTAAAACGGTGAAGCAAACCTGTTAGAAGAAGCATAGGCAATGCGAATCCAGTAATGAACCTCGCCATTACCACCGTTTAAGATGGAAAACTGTCGTCAGTGACTACATAATAAAGCGATAGAACCGAATCCACGTGTGAAACACTGAAAGTAAACGTGAATAGCTTTTCGCTTCTGGTGACAATGTAAAAGGCGATAATCGAAACGAAAAACGACGCCGGAGCTGCAGAGCAAAACAGATACAGAAGAGTGAAGAAGAATGATGTCAGATTCAGAATGAAGGAATGCGAATGGATGAGATGAGGAATGAAGATTCGGGAGAGAAAGTGGCGTTGAGATTTGAGACACGACGAAACCGTGTTCTGCGCTTACGCTTTGTTGATTCGTTACTGGGCAAAAACTCCGTGTGCTCAAGTTTTCCTTCCTTTCCTGAATTGGAGGCAACTGAATTTGTTCACTCAAAATCCACGAAGGGTAACTTCGGTATTTCACTCTTCCAGCATTTACTACCCATGCAGGAAGGGGGAATGGACACAACGAAATATATTATAGGAAACCCGCCAACACAATTTTTAAAGCATTTTTTATTATTTTTGTTATTAGTTAAAATTTATAAAAAATTATCTAAATCTTATTCTTATTCATTCTTAATTTAATATTTTTATAAATTTTAATTAATGATAAAAATATATTAAAAAATGTGTTACAAACAATGCCATGACTAAATTATCCGTGAGTAGAATGCCAGACAGAACCAATGACAATGCTTCTTACGTTATGCCTTGCGATTCACGCAACTAAGGGGTGAGTTCAAGATATACGCATGATCGTATGTATGACTATGGTTAGGTGTATTTGGCTTTCTTTGAAGGGGAAACTAACTTAAGTAACATTTTGAAATGTGATTGTGTTTTATCGTTATAGGATAAAACAGTGCGCTGAGATTTCATCACGAGTTAAGAATAAGGTAAGAATAATTGCTGTAATAGAATATAAAAAAATTTAATAACAAATTATACAATAAAAAAACTTATTGTAACAAAGTGAGAAGAAAAGGCTTCAATTTTTTTAGAATGATTAAGAGGAAGAGTGTTGTGTTTAAAGGGAGGGGAAAGTGATGAGTGAACACGAGTGTGAGTAAATATGGAAAAAAGGATTAAACAAGGAGAATGAAAAAACAATAAAATTAGTTGAGAATATGGTGTGTAATTATAATAAATTTGTACAAGGAAGGAATGAAACTATTTTTATTGGAGTCATGCGTGCTACAAGTTTTCAACTAATTTAAAGTTATTTATTTTGTTTTATAGTTTGTGTGTTTTATCCTTCCAAGGTGGGGGCGTAGCTCATATGGTAGAGCGCTCGCTTCGCATGCGAGAGGCACGGGGTTCGATTCCCCGCGTCTCCATTTTCAACAATTTATTTTAGTTTTAGTGTATAAATATAATAATAATAATCTTATTTTGGTAACTACATCACATCAGGTTGATGATTTGTGAAAAGAAAGTTTTGCTAACTAATTTAAAGACAATTATAATGCAACATATAATGTTCTTTATAATTCCAGGCTCAACACGAAACACATATAAATATTATGTTTTTTTTTGTGTATTGAATAGATTGTTTATTTTCAATAAATAAAAAAATATAAAATATCGTTATCGTCAAATAATAATGTTATTGTGTATTCTGAAGAAAAAAAATTCTGAATATCAAAAGTATGCTTCTCTTATACGGGTATAATCAAGGTCGAGTCGGGTATTAATGGTTATTGGTGGTTGGTGGTTCCTCAATAGCTGCTCACTCCTATTTGTTTAGTTAATTATTTTTCTTATTAAAAATATAAAAGTATAACAATTATTTTGAATAATTTTACAATTAAACATGACAGTATAAAGGCGATATTAATAATTAAAGGGAGATATTTTTACCCATGTGAATGATATTAAGAGAGAGATAGAGAGAGAGGAGAAATGGGAAAATGACAATCGCTAAAACCTCAGCGAGTAGCAGTTGAGGAAAGCGTGGGTGTGTAGAACTAAAATCAGTTACATGGCAATGGGAAGGCAGAGGGAGAGAGTGAGAGGAGTGTTGCCCAAGAGAATAATACTGGTGCGTCACGGCGAGTCGCAGGGGAATCTGGACACCGCCGCGTACACAACCACCCCCGACCACAAGATCCAGTTGACGGCGGAAGGCATTGCGCAGGCACGCCTTGCCGGGGCACGTATGCGCCACGTCATGGCTCGCGAGGGGTCTCGGAATTGGCGTGTCTACTTCTACGTGTCACCCTACGCGCGCACCCTATCCACGCTCCGGGAGATTGGTCGATCGTTTTCCAAGAAGCGCGTGATTGGCGTGAGGGAGGAGTGCCGCATTCGGGAGCAAGATTTCGGAAATTTTCAGGTGCCGGAGCACATGAACCTCATCAAGGAAACTCGCCAGCGCTTCGGCAGATTCTTCTACCGCTTCCCCGAGGGCGAGTCCGCCGCTGACGTCTTCGATCGCGTTTCGAGTATTTTTTTTTTCTTTTGACTTTATTATTGGGTTCATTTTTAGTACTTATTTCGTAATATAATTTGATTTTATTCAAATACTTCTATTAAATTTGTTAAGTTAATAAAGTAGTTAGTTGATAAAAATCGGTCTTAAAATTTGATTGCTAGAAATGATACAATAAGATGTGAATATTGGGTAATAACAAGATATGATAAGACTTCTTCTGTGCATACCAAAATAGCATTGGATAGATTATGTATATTTTTAATCCAAATCATTTTATAGGATAAATTATATTAGAAGGTAAGATAGAAAAAACAAATAGGATAAAGTTATTATATTTTATTGGCTAAATTAAACATTAAAATTACTATAAGAAAATAAAAGTTATCATGTTCTATCCTCTTGTTAGTAAGTAAAATTATTCCTAATACATTCCAGTATAATTGGAAAAAAAAATATAATTTTTTATATCTTAAAGTGAGAAATAATATAAAACATGGGGAGTAATTATCTATCCATGTGGTGTTAATTTTTGAATGTTGTTTGTTTGCAGGTTTCCTTGAATCTTTGTGGAGGGACATTGACATGAACAGGCTTAATCATGATCCTTCTGATGATCTGAATTTGATAATTGTGTCACATGGGTTGGCATCGCGTGTTTTCCTCATGAAATGGTTCAAGTGGTCTGTTGAACAATTTGAGCTTTTGAACAATTTTGGGAACTGTGAGTTTCGCGTGATACAGTTGGGGAGTGGTGGAGAATACAGCTTGGCAATTCATCACACAGACAAAGAACTGCTTCAATGGGGTCTCTCTCCTGATATGGTAGCTGATCAGAAATGGCGAGCTCATGCCAGCAGGGGTGCATGGAATGATCAATGTTCATGGTACCTTGATGCTTTTTTTGATCATCTTGCCGATTCTGATGATGAAAATGTGGATAAACAAGATGAGAATAATTCTTTGACTGTTCATTCTTAGTGTTGGAATTCATATTTAACATTCACTAGACAATTTTGATCAAAGAAATTTTCATTTCCAAAATAGAAGAGGAAAATTAAGAAAGAAGAGGATGAGGTGATAATAGGTTGTTCCTTGCTAGTTGGCATCTCTACTCACTTATTCATCATCATAAAACTCATCCATTTGTGTGATGCATAATGCATGCATCCTGTATTATACATTATGATAGAATTTAGAAGAGCATGAATATATTTATGTATATTGGACGCACTCAGTCAACGTCGCTTGGTGTGAAAATTTCTTCTGAATTTGTGCTGAATTTTTGTTATTTTTATGTCAAATAAACACGGGAAACTATGGAGAGCATAAAAGGGTGAGTGAAAAATTGAGGTCATGATATCTAGTTGTGAAATTTTCTTACACATTCCGTGCGACACCTCAAAAAGATACCAAATACTTCAGATTTCCTTTTTTTAAAAAATAATCTCTGGATTAGAAAGAAAAAATTTTAATTTTTTTTTTGTTGCGAAACATATTTAAGAAAAACATCTTTTAAGAATAAAAAAATATTTTTTCTAAAAATCAGAAAAGTTAATTTTAAAAGTTTATTTTAAGAAAATTTTGAAAAAACTTTTAAATTAACATGATCTTTAAAACTAAAATAAGTTCAAAAGTAATTTACTTGTAAGAAGATATTAACACCATACAATGTCTGTTTAAAAAATGATTATATTAAATTAATTATATAAATTTATTTTAATTTTAAAAAATATTTATTTAACTCTTAAATAATAATTATTTTTATTTTTATTGTAGAAGAAGAAAAATTAATTATTAAAATGTTAATTGATATCTTAAAAGGAAAAAATTATTTTGATTTGACAAGTACACTCTCGTTCTTACGTATCCCTAAGTGTAATAAGAAACTCAAAGACACGTAGTTCTATTATGAAATTATGAAATTAATTGATTAAAATTAAGTTTAGTAAAAAAGATTTATTTTGAGATTAATTTATAAAATAATATTTAGAATACGAGATAACACGATTATACATGTATCCTACGAGAAATAATACAGAAGCTAAAGAAATATCACACAACTATATTGCAAATCATTAAAAAAAATTATTTGTAAATGAAATATTTAAATTTATATTTTTAAATTATAATTAACGTTGAAAATTTAAGATAACGTAAGTTATATGTTCCTGTTAAGGATACAATGGTCTTCTATGATTTCTTCTTCTATCCTATATCGTGACGTCCTCGCAGATATCTCAAATTCTTCTTTACTTAACATGGGAAGAGTACCTACAAAAGACATTCCGATGATAAAGTAAGTGTCAGTTTATGCAATAAATGATATTTACTATTCAAAAGTCAACTTTTTTACCTATACATCTTATTTTCCTTTTATAGATAATATATTGGGCTAATTAGCTTCATGACTCAATTCTAACTTTAACCCTCTAATTATATAAATAATTAATGATATTTATTTTTAGTCTTTTTAATCATTAAATTAATTAATTTATTTTAACCTGACTATAGAGATATTTGTTCTATATGTCGAAGGGGTATTTGGATTCCTTTTTCTGTCATAATGTCCGTGTAGTATCTTATCCAGTACACTATACATAAATCTCTTATAATTTATTGGGTAATCGAAGGTAATGTAAATTATACATTGATGTTACAAAAAATTTCATAATAAAATTACGTAATAAAATGTTTTGTTATTTAATTTATCTGAATTAGAAATATGACTCAAGAAAATTAAAAAATAAAATAAAATAAAGTTATTTTCATTTAATGAAAGAAATAAATATATTTAATTGATTAAAAGATTAAAACTTTATTTTATAAATTTATATTGCATAGGATCAAAGGTAATGTTGTTATACCTAAGTCTTAATGATTTAAAGCGTATAAAAATATAGATGTTACACAATAACATTATAAATCACTGCATTAATATGATAAAAATATTCTAGATGATGAATTTTAATGAAATAATGAAAAAAATAATCAATTAATTTTTGAAATCAGATAGAATTGTTTTAATATATTGATGATGTATAAAACTCAAGATAATATTTTAGCTATAGAGAAAACATACTTAAACGAAAATCAGGGATAATATTTAAGCTCTAACTTAAAGAGAAAAAAGAAAAAGAAAAAAAGATCATACCAGATGTTTAAACACAAATAGAAATAACATTAAAACTACAACCCAGCAAAAAAGAAGAAGAAAGTCATACAAAAAGAATTTATATTATACAAAGCAGAAGACGATAATCTGTTTGTATTTTTTGATTCTTTTCTTTTCTCTGGTCTTCTTTTTTTGTTTTCTTTTCTCTATTATTTCACTTTTCCTTCTTTCTTTCTATTCTTTATCCCTTTTCTCCTTTGTTTAGATCTTTTAGAGAAACTTACTGTTTCTCTTAAATTTTTTTTCTTGAAAACTTGTTCTCTTTTTCTCAATTTTTTTTTTCTTTTCAACAAAGGAACTACTCTAACTGGATCTCTTACTTGCCTCTTTATACTAGACTATTTAGAATTTTTTATAAAACGTAAAAAATTGTGAATTTTTTTTCTCATGTTTAAAGCTCATTGTGGATGCTAAATATAAATATATGCACATTGTAAAATTTTCATTTCTGAGACTAAACTTATTTTTCAAATTTTTTTTTTATTTTTTATTATAACAGCATTTTATTCTATAAAATCTGAGAGTAACCATGGGAAAGAAAATAGAAAAAAAAATTATATTCACACTTTTAATCTAAAACCTTTGTGGTTTGGTCCAGGGAAACCCATAGGTTAAATAAGATTTAACTCACAGACCCTGTGTGACCCACAAGATTTATTAATTAAAAATCATGAAGTAGCTTCAGCTACAGATGGGTTCGAACATTTCAAATTAAAGGCCTCTGCTCTTCACATGATTTTTGGGCTGAAGAAAATGATGAGCGGTTGTTCTGATCTCACCATTGAATTTATTTCTTAAAGCATATCACTATTAAATTTAAGGTTGTCGACTTGTCGTACACACAAATTAATTAGTTGTTCCGGGGTTGGTATCTTAATTATTATCTTCGTCAAGACTATAAAAGTAAAATGTTTAAAAAATATTATCACATAAAAATTTAAACCAATAAATACTTTTTAATAATTTAAAGTGTTTAATAAAGTAGATTAAATTCTTAATCAGTATTCTATTTGTTAAGATCAAATTAGTTTCCTCAGCTTGTAACTGTTACAAAAGTTAAAATTTTAATTACATCTTTTTTTTTTCAAAAATAATCATATACTATTGTTAAATATTTTCCTGACTAGCACCCAACTTTATATAATAAATTACAATATTTATTTAAAATTTTTAGAGTGAAATATTCTCTTTTAAAGTGTTTCTCCTTTCAACGAACCATGCTTTTTGTTTTGTGGGATTAAGTATCCTGTTTAAATTATTTTTTTCACATATTATTACTTTTAAAAATCCTTTTTTCAAAACTTTTTTCTTATGGTTTTATCGCTTTACTTATTTACACTATTTTTTTCCTTGTCCTTTCAGATTATATCATCAAATCATCACTCAAAAATTAAGATTTTGACAGAGAAAACAAAAGAATAAGAAACATTTAGTGTATGAAAATTTTCGTCCCCTAACTCAGACATTTTATTGAGGATAAAGGTTTCAAGAATTTTTTAAAAAATAATTGTAAAATATATTGAGTTGTTATTAATACGTTGATTTTTTAAAATAATTCTAAATATTTCTTACGAATATGTTGATTTCTCAATAAAAGTTTTATTCTTGTAAAAATGTACAATAGCATTATGATCAATATCCATAATAAAAAGGTTTTACTTCTATTTATTTACACATTAAAACTTCCAAGAATCACTTATGTTCGGGAAATATTTATATTCGGTTCTATTATAAATGAAAAAAATTCTTATATTAATTTATTATAAATTTTTTAAATATCTTTTATACCAAAGGTTATCTTAAAGAAAAAGATAAGCTCATCCAACGTGTAAATTTCGAATAGAGAATAGAATCTTTGTCCATTTCTTTGATTTTTTACTTAAAAGTTATCCATAAATTAAAAAAAAAATCCAAAAATTGCTAATTTTAAAGATTTAATCGAATTTAATTGACTAATTAACATGGTTTTGTCTCTTCGGCAACACCCTGAAAATTTAGCAGTAGCACGTGCAGTGGCGTACCATTGGTCATGTGGTAGCCGTCCGTACGTGAACAAAGAATGAACCAGTTGAGCCGTTCCTGAATCACAGGGCGTATATAGAGTTCTTTAATCATATGATAATGATGCACATTTTGAAAAACTTGAGAGTGAGAGTACCCCAAACAGCACCTTATGAGACCTTACAAATATAACCTACCCCATGTAGTTAAACTTCGAATCCGATGTGAATGCATAACTTCCAATTTGATTTTGATTACAAACCCAATGATTAAAGTGACCTTCTTGATTATCCCAAAGCCACAAGAACTCTTTTCTTTCTCACCCTCACTCTCATAATGCAAATTCTTCCCCACTCTTCTGCAACAATTCCACATTTGCAAACCCCATAAAAACATCATCTTTTCACTTTACCGGGATCTGGGTCTCTTTTATTTTTCCCAAAGACAAAGTAGAGATTGCCTTCCACTCACTTTAAAGAGAGAGAGAGAAACTGTGTAATATATATATCTCTATGACCCCAGATCTTCAAATGGGAGTGTGATTGTTGCTCGAGTCACAATCAAGCATTGTTGAAGTAACTGTTAAGTTGGGTTTGTAATGAGGGTGTGGAGGGCTCATCCACCGGAGCAAAGGCATTGTACTAAGGGTGTTTTGAGGTGGGTTTTGGTTTGGATCAGTGTTTGTTTTCTTGTATTCACCGTTGGACCACCGTCACGTTGGCGGTTGAAAGAGGGTTTATCTACACAATCTTCTTGTCCTCCTTGTGATTGTTATTGCTCTTCAGCGGAATTTCCACTAGATCCTTTGGGTAAGTTTCATTTTTTTCAGTTACTCTGCAAAGTGACAAATTTGGTTTTGAAGTGGAAAAGGGAACAAAATTGCTTGGATGTAGTGATAAAAAAAAATAAAAAAACTTTATGTGCTTTAAATTGAAAACAGTGTTGCATTTATTTGTAGCCTGTGCTCGTAGGCACTACACTGCTTCCGCTAGCCACAATCTGTAGTTGCCACATTTGCAAAAAGTTCCAGAGAAACTGACTTCCGTACTTTGTTATCCTTCTTTTTTGAAAAATAAATTAGTCAGAAAAATTCACTGGCACCGTGTAAAAAATTAGAACAAATGTTTTTATAATAATGTATTTAACCTAGGTTTTCCTATTTCGGTTATTCAATTCGTACATATTAGGCTTAGATTTGGTGATATTGAAATCTTGGGTCTACCTTTGGTCTTAAAACGGGAAGGAGGAAGTTGGGGCATGCAGTTAATAGATGTTAGGTCAACTGCCATACATGGGGATTGCTTTCCAATTCGACATAAAATTGTGGAAAATGTTATTTTATTAAATTTTTGCGTTTGCTACCTTGATAGTTTTATTTATTTGGCTAGTCATTTATTTTTGTTATATGGTCAATATTAGCTTTCACCTTCTTTGATGCATTGGTTTTTTTCTCGATCATGTCCATTTTTGCAGTACTAGTCAATGGCTCAATTACCGGTAAGTTTGTGTCTTTTGCATTTGTGATTGTTGAAACGTTTCTCAATATCAATCCTAGTTTAGTCAGCTGCGTTATGCTTCTTATTGCAAGCGCATTATATTTTGATGCATGAAGCTATCAAGAACTTGAAAGCAGATATCCCTCTGCATTTAGACAACAGACTTTAAAATTTAAGGCAATTGTTAACTACAATGACAAAAAAGACCATTTTTCATTGTCTATGCAGATTGTGGTAAACATGATCCGGTTATGAATGAGGAAATGAATAAGGATCTACTGACAATGCTATCCGAAGAGCTAAGTTTGCAGAAAATTGTGGCCAACGAAACCTTGGAACACACCAAAAGGTTAGTAATGGATGCCAGGAAAACTTTTTCACATTACCAGAAGGAAGCTGAAAAGTGCAATATAGGGATGGAAACTTGTGAAGAAGCAAGGGAAAGGGCAGAGGCAGAGCTCATTGAAGAGCGTAGGCTAACAGCTTTATGGGAAAATCGAGCTCGTGAATATGGGTGGAATGACAGAACACAATAGAGGAGTTGACTAAACTATCATTACATTATTTGTGTTGAGTGTTAACGCTTCATTTTGATTGCCAATACACAGCGGTCTGTTGTGATAATTTTAAACAGGTCAGCTAGGCAATTGATAACAAGTTTAGTGTTTTGCTAATGAGTCGATACTTGTTTTCCTGATACATTTGCCGCATTTTATAAGCAACATAGGTCTCGAACTACAGACACTACATCCATTTTTTAGACAATCTGATTACGAAAGGAGGCACAATTGAAAAACTAATGTGTAAATTGTACATTGATACTAAATTTTTTTTACCATATGATAGTCTCAAACAATGCTGATAAAAAATGGTGCATTACATTCAGTTATGACAGTGGAAGCTTTCCCGAAAAGTCATGACGATTAATATTATAACACGCTGACATTTTGTTTAAATTAATGAATGAATTTCATACTGGGCCCATTGATAGTGAACTCGGGTGGTTTAATCATTCAACATGCAATTCCACCCAACATAGAAACTATATATAAAGGATGATAAAAAAGCATGAAATTTCCTTGGAGCCATATATCTAATAACATAAGCTCTTCTGAAAACTATCAACTCAAATCCATGCTAAAGCTTACAAACTGCCTTGCAATATGAACGAACAGGTTTGAACATTTGACCAGACTTTAAGGAAACATTTACAGGTTATATAAAATATATAACAACTCATGGGAAAAGGCAAAAAAAAAATAAAAATCTTGGCCTCTTTTCTTTCACTTTTTGCAGAGGCAGATAAATAAAAACTGGAGATCTAATATGTAAACTATCACTGGCGTAATGTTTTGAATTGTCTAGATATCCTAAGGTGTTGGTTCCGTCAAGTCAGGTATACACTATCTAACACTGCAAAACCAGCTGCAACACCACCTTCATCGGATGATGATATTTTTGTACGCATCAAATAACCACTTTGTTTGTTCATGATAATCTTATCCTTATTCCTGCAAATTCCAGTCCATGGATATCAAATTTTGTGCAAATATAAATCAAAACGAAACTGCAAAAGATATTTGGCCAAGCAATGTACCTTAAATAACTACCAAATATCCCAAGTTCTGAAATGGCACGATCCTTGTGCCAACAACCATTACGCATCAAAACTGCTGCAGAAGTAGTTGGAAATATCCTCTGCATAAGGATATAAGCTGCATCTTCTTGAGAACCTGCTCTCTGCAATTTTAGGAGTGTTTCCCTCACATCATCACCATAAATATTGTTTCCTGAAAAATAATCATAGCTCGTTAGGAAAGTTTATCTCCCTCTATTATTGTTCGCCCCCAACAAAGTAGGGCAGTAGGTTGAATCAAAGTTTAGGTGGTATGCAAGACCTCCTCCTTCCCTTTGGGGCTTCATGACAAATAACTCTGGCCGTTCAATCACTTTTCTAACAATATTTGACTCATCCAAACTCCACAGCCCTGCAAAGCATTTACGCAGTTTGGCAATATCGTCTTTATCTTCAAGGAACCTGCTTACAGTTTTGACTCAAGGATTTAGGGAAGGGATATCAAAAGCTGAAAAAAATTATGATTAGCCAAAATGTACAAATTAGTATTTAGTCATAGAACTAGTTTCCAAATGTAAAAATGCAAGGGGATTGTTAAGCTTCAGCTTCGGAACAGATTTAGCACATACAACTAGCTCCTAATTTCTTAAGCCAAAATAGATAAACTTGTAATTACTTAAACCAAAATAGAAGGTACGAGTGTATCTTGGAGTAAACATGCATTTTTATCCATCATCCCAAAACCCTAAACATGAAAGCAAAAAAAGAACAAACCTCCTGATGCTGATGATTTCTTGATTTCCTCTGTTACCTTTGATCTCCCAGATCAACATCTAAATTCAAACTCTAGGAATTTATTTATTTTTAATTTACATCTCTATCACTAGCCCATTGAATCTACTACTTCTTCCCCCTGGTCTACTTTTTCATCCAAACATTCTTAAATTAAGACTTGCTCTATAGACAACATGAGTTTCTGATAACAAACTCTTTTCTTACATTTTCATAAAAAACAATTCCAAACCGTCAACTTTCCCCTCAAAAAACTTCAATATGATTTCAAATTTAAAAGTATCTCAATTTTCAATCATTAACCATGCATTCTTGCTACCAATGACCAACAAAGGTTGCAGGCACATTCTCTCAAGGAAGCCACCGGATCAGATAAAAACTTTCTAATTACTCAGGAAGGGAATCCTACCGATCATTCAATCCTAAACCTATCAGTCCTAGAGGGTATAATCATATGATGATCAACCAACTAAGCCAGGCACGGATTGGAAAGCAGATCCTTAAGAATATAATCTTACTTTCCATGACACAACTGTTCATTACACTTTTCTCTTAAACAATGACATAATACCTGTGAATAGATCAACTTCTTTCAATGTAGAAAGGATAAAATAAGCTGGGAAGATATAAAGAATATTTATAAGAAGATACCTCTCAAGAACACCAGGCTTCGCAAGTTCCTGTTGAATCTTTTTGGTGCCAACCAAATGATAGGATATTGAAGGACATTTGATGGCCGAAGATTGTTCAATCAACAGCCTAGCTCTCCATTCCTACATATTGAGCAAGATATACTCAAACCATAAGAACTCAATGTCAAGATAGAAGGCACACTTGTGTATCCAAGATAATGCTCCTAGAGCAGGAAACAATATTATGGTAGAAGACTAGAAGATATTCCATGGAACCAGAACAAAGGAGGTAGAGAAGAAGAAAAGAAAATTATATTATGTTAGTATTAGGGGGAAAAAAAGTGACAAAAATGCATCAGAAGTAAAATGATCCAGAAAGTCTTCACATAGTGATGTCAAGAAGAACCCATGTTATAGTGAGATATCACCAACAAATTTTGGCTAAGAAACTCAACTCCTTTTCGGGCACAATCGACATAATTTTATATTAAAGAATTTAATATTTGTAGGGCCCGAAATCCCAACTACATAGCTGCCAAGTGCAAGCAATCTCACAAAACACAAGAGATTGCACGCAAATTCAACGTTTATATGACCTTATCTCAAAAGTTGGATAAGTTTGTTCCTTTTTCTTAAAAAATGAAACAGCATTCTAAGTAAACTAAGCAAAATCATAAAAAATTATATTTAAGCAGATACGTTTTCCTTTTTTTTTTTTTTGGCAGTGGATGTGCATAACTAGGCTCTACATCTAGGAAGCCTGACTTCACTTGATAGGTGGTCTTCAATTCCTTTTATCATGCAAATCTTGAAAGAAACAGAGTAATCAAATATTAATTGACAATACAGTACCATTACCTAACACTAGCAAGAGGGAAACTTTTTTTTTTTCAGAGGTCATACCAGATTCAATGGCCTAAATTTTGCCAATGCTTAAGAAAAGGGGTTTGAGTCAAAAGAACACAAAACAGATAATTCTACATTGGAAAAGCACAGTTCTTTTGAGCAGTAAAAAACTGAATTCACGTCACTCACTGATTCTGAAGGATAGTCAACAGGTGTATAGCCAGCGCGGAAGTAAGCAACTGCAATTGCTTGTCCATGCCTGCAAGTGCCAAGAAATAATTTCTCTGTACTGTCAGAGACAAAGTAACTAGGCCACAAACCTATGGCAGAGGTCAAATTTTCAAGATAAAAACTACATACACAGAAAGTGTTCCATCTGGTAGAATTTCTCCTTCTTGATCAACTTCTGCCAACGTTTTTCGTATGGTTGTAATATTATGCGTGTTATAACACTAAGGACAACAACATCCCAAATATGTACTGAATAGAAAAAATACAGGCGTTTTCTTTACATAAAAACATGCCTTTATATGCATTGATTGGCATTTAATAGCAGAATTTATACAAATAAAAGAGTCTGTTCATGTCTATGGGAAAAAATGAGTGTTTTTCTTTTTGTATTATGATTAATTATGTAAAGGATATCTATCTCTTAGAACTGAAGAAATAAAATACTGGTCATACATGTTTTGTTCTTCAGCTTGAACCACGAACATAATCACAGCCCTGCATTGATCCATTAGAAAATATAGCATGAACCAGAAGCAGCAGAACTGCAAAAGAAAGAAAAGATTTTTTTCCTAACTGACCTCGGGTTATTATGCTCACTCCAAGCATTAGCCAAGGTCTCTGCAAACTGATTGGCAGCATTGTTGGCAGGAACCCTTTTGGAATCTAGTCCAACCAATTTCCCATGGTGAGAAAGTATGTGTCTGAAAAAAGACCAACTAATCTCAAGATATTTCTTCATAAATTTTTTCCTTAAAACAAAAATATATTACCAACAGAGTTTATATGCGTTATTTCAATCATAGTTATTAATCCCAGATAACAGCACAAAGTGACCAACCCCAAAACCACTATTGTAGAACATTGGATGGTCATTATATAATATAGTTACAGGAGAAAACTTTATACTTCATATATATAAATGGTTATATTTAAATTAAACAAGTGCATAGCTGTTGTCATACAAAGACCACTCAACATTATTAAGAGATTATAATTAGCGATGAAAGCATAATATGTATATTTTGCAGCAACAATTACCTATGAAGTTCAGTCACAAGATTACCAAGACCAGCAAATGAAGAGGAAATAGTGTTCAGTTCGATTTGCAAAAGTGAGTTAGTTTTCCCATCAAGCATATAATCTGAACGATGTAATCCCAATCGTATTTCCTATTAAAATTAAGGCAGGAGCAAATATCAGTAAATCCCTTGACTCACTTCATCAAGACAGGTAAACAAGAAAAGCAAAAGGAGGAAAACTTCAGAGTGAAGGTACTTGTATGTAAGATTCCTGTTTTCTATAAAAAAAATTGTGAAAAACAAAAATTTAGTCATGTGCTATGATAATTCCACTCTATCTCTCACGATGAGAATATGGGATGTGTTTGAAAGATAAAAAATAACTAGGAACTCTCGTAAGCTCTTTTCAGCTTATTTCAATAAACTTCATATATCTTATGAAAATAAGTTAGTTTTAGTCTGTCAACAAGTTTCACGGTCAAATTTATAGTATAAAGCCTAAGAACTTATTGAATAAGCGTTTAATTAAGTTATCATCCAAACACACCCATGAGCACAAAATGAGTTCTTATGAAATAATAATTGAAACAAATAACAAAACCAGAGCATGCATGATGATCCTGTGGTAATACTCATGGCAGTACAAATGTCCTACCAATAACACTCACTCACTTCTTTTTTGTTAATCTCTAGCATCTTGGAATGAATATCTAAAAGTCTAGAGGTGAACTCGTCGGCTTTCTTAGTCCTGCAAGCAGAAACAGAGACACATTACATAAAAAAAAATTGAAGTATTTGTGACATCCATTATTTAATGCATTATATAACAAGATAGAAACGCTTAGAATTAGGAAGTAACCTTGAGAGAGATTCCTGAAGAAAAGTTCCATCCAAGCTAACCCTATCAACGAGTTCATTGAATAAAGGAGCCAAGTCACAGGCGTGTGTCCAGTGCTTTTCAGGAAATGGCGTAGGTAACAAGGAAAGGGGAGCATGCACGAGGCCAACACCAGGAACTGTTCCAGATCTCTGTAACAACAACCACATGCATCATCGTCAACACAAAATTCAACTTATCAACACACGGAGAGAGACACTAATTTCAATATAGAAAAAGAGAGAGAGAGAGAAGAGAGAGTAACGTGAATGGATTTATCGGCAACGAGGAGGCCGTGGAGAGAGCTCCAAACGAGAGCATCGTAAGCGATGGTGTTGAGTAGTTGCTGATCAAGGCGATGATAATCGAAAACGTCTTTTTCGACGTTATTGGAAGAGGCGAGAGTGAGAGGTTGACGTTGAGCCATGGTGAATTTGGGGAAGGGAATGGGAGAGAAGAAAAAACAGAGGGATTGTGAATGGTAACGGCTGCAGAAAGAAGAAGAAGAGGAATATAAAGCAGTGTTAGTATATTGCAACATCCCAAACTACGAAAACCAGCGCCCATTTTGATTTTCGCCTCTTTCAGCCAGCTTTTTATTATTAAATGAAAATTCCTACCAATATTGGATTTTTTATATATATAATATTTAAAAATAATATATACTAAAATATGTGATTTTGAAAGAAATAAAGGAAGGATAGGAATTCAAAATTCGCAATTGGCATTTTTTTAAAATTTTAAAATCTAAAAAATTAAATTATCTTTTTAAAAATATGTGGAAGACTCCACGCCAGAGGAGAGATTGACGTTGACATCGTCCGGAGGAATCTCCACAACAGTGACTGGCTCACAAATCACAAGGGCCCCTTTCTTTATTATTATTATTATTCTGAAAATACTATACTTAAAGAATTTATTCCTTTTCAAAGTCCGAGTCTCCGAGATGCATTGCATGACGCTTAACCAAGTTATTATGCTTTTGTTTAAATCTGAGACTTTGTTTACACTAATTTTGGTTCGTATATAATTTGTATTTATTTTTTTATTTGAATCTTTTAAATGTATCTTTTAAATAATTAAATGGAAAAATTATAATATTTAGAGATATTAGATTAAAAAATGAATGAAAATGATTACTTTGTAACAAAAAAGTATTTATCAGGGATTTATTTAGAAATAGATTCAAAATTGAGACATAAAAAATTAAAAGCAAATTTAAATTAATTTAATTAAAAATTATATAATAATTGATTTATGTAAGTGTTGAAATCTAACCATTATTTTTAAATTAATAATTATATGTTATATTTATTTTCAAACGTGTCATTTTAAAAGTATTAAATAAATTTTAAATTATTTTTTTAGTCATTAAATTTTAAATTCGTTATATTTATGATTGATATAACTTTCCAAGAGAAGGCATTTTCGAAATGGAAATACTTAATGGAACGAATCTGTGTAAGTATGGAAACTACAAAAATATAATGATCGCCGTTGATTTCTGTTAAACATCTCATTTATTATTTTAAAATTTAATATTTCCAATTAAAAATTGACACGTACGTTCATATCTTATTTGTGAAAAGTGATTTTGTTGTTAGAAAATGGACGCAACATTTTTAAAAGCATTGCAGCATCCCTCAAGTGTTCGAATGCGAAGCAAACACTTCCACTTTTTATTTACTATCCAATTATGTATTGAAGTTTGAAAATTTGTCTTTCTTTTCTGTGCTAAAGGATGATGTATTCTTTATTTTTCTGATGCTGTGTGACGATTCTCCGGATACTAATAAAAATCATATAATATTGTACTGTTCTCAAAATCGAATTAAACTGAAATGGGAAAACAGAATAAAAAGAAAATTGAAAACCAATTGAACTGAAATTCGTACAAGTTAAAAATTGCTTAAATAAAACATGTATATTTTTTAATTATTCAAAGAAGTTAATTAATATATACTGATAATCTAAATTTTTAATTGATTAATAATTTAATATTATAATTTTTTTACACTAATAATATATCAAAATTAAATACTTTTACTAATATCATTAATGAATAAAAGGTTTTAGTTACCTTAACTTTATAAATAAATATTCAAATTCTTCAATCAATAATAAACACAATAAAATATATTTGTAAATTATTATTATAATATTTTATTTATTAAATTATATTTATGATGTTTTACAAAAAAAAAAAAGTTCATGTACGCAAATTTTAACATTTCAACTTATGAAGTATTATTATAATATTTTCCCACTTTAAAAATAACATTTAATATTATTAATAGACTGAATCATGTCATATTTTATAATTTTTAATAAAAGTTTATTATATATAAACTCTTTTTTTCTGTCATTATATATAAAATATTTCTGTATCTATTAAACTATTATTAATTTTTTTTTATTTGCAGTTGTATTTCAAGCCCAATGATTAAAAAAATAAAAGTTGGTTCGAAGTACGTTGATCAGGATTTGGTTTTTAATTGTGCGTGTTAAAAAATTTGGGGAAGGAACAAAGTTCGTTTCAAAGATGTCTCCATCTTAAAGGGATTGATGCATGAAAAATCTGTTAAGAAGTTGAAAGCATTCAGAGTCAGCGAGAGACTTTAATTTTAAAGGCAATATTGAATCTCTACGGAACAAATTCGTTCAGTTCAAAAGAATTCAATGATTTTGAAAAACTCCGGAATTTCCATGTGGAAAGTCAGTTACGTTTGGTATTGCTGTGACCTGGACATGACTTTGAAAAATAAGAGCATTTTTATTTCTATTTTTGCTTCATCCTCATCACAAATTAAGCAAAATCCATACCATATCATACTTGACTAATGTTGATGCTTGTTTGGTTTAAATTTGAGCAGAATTAATTTTGATGAAATTGATTTCGAGTCATCAAGATACAAGGGTAAGTTAATTTAAAGCAAACATTTTTTTATTGGAACATGTTTTTATTTATTTATTGGATGGTCCTGAAATTATTGATTCAAAATCTGAGGAAAGGGGCGAGAGGCTCTGTCAAGTGAGGTACACAGTATCTACTACTCCAAAACCAGGTAAAACTCCACCTTCATCAGATGATGATATTTTTGTACGCACCATATAGCCACTTTCCTTATTAATAATAACCTTATCCTTATTCCTGCAAATTTCATTTCATCTATGTCAGGCGCATTGCAAATTTAAGTTAAAATTGTGAAAGATATGTAGCCAAGCAATGTACCTTAAATAAGTACCAAATATCCCAACTTCTGAAATGACATGACCTTTGGTCCAACTACCATTACGCACCAAAATTGCTGCAGAACTTGCTGGAAATATCCTCTGCATAAGGATATAAGCTGCATCTTCTTGAAAACCTGCTTCCTGCAATTTTAGGAGGGTGTCCCTTAGAGCATCACCATAAATATTGTTTCCTGAAAAGTTATTACAGCCATTAAGTTTCTCTCATTTGATTTGGAACAAAGTCAGAAATAAAAGTTTAAGTGGCATGAGACCTCCTCCTTCTCTTTGGGGCTTCATTACAAATAACTCTGGACTTTCAATTGCTTTTCTTACAATTTCCGAGTCATCCAAACTCCACAACCCTGCGAAGCATTTGCGCAGTTTGGCAATATCCTCTTTGTCTTCAAAGAACCTGCTTACAGTTTTGATTCAAGGATTTAGGGAAGAGATATGAACCAGAAAAACAAAATATGATACGCCAAAAATACAAATTAGTCATGGAACTAAGACTGTTTGGTTTTAGAAAACGTATTCTGTTTT
This sequence comes from Abrus precatorius, assembly GCF_003935025.1. NCBI lineage: Eukaryota > Viridiplantae > Streptophyta > Magnoliopsida > Fabales > Fabaceae > Abrus > Abrus precatorius. The sequence goes on along the minus strand of NW_020874373.1, from coordinate 6,114,553 downwards.
TCAATTCTCAATGATCTCACAGAATGAACAATTTTTTTTTTCAATTTACTAAGGAAGGGAGTTGTATCAACCCTTTAAAACAATAACTTACCACCTATCAATCCTGCAGGATACAATTATAATCATATCATTATTAAGCATGAATTGGAGAGAGAAGATCCTGAAGGATGTCAGTTACATGATAACTCACTCAAAATTGTCCATAGTCGACTTTCTTTTAAAGGTATATGTGAATTGATCAACTGCTTTCAAGCATGAAGGATTAAATAAGCTTATAAGACATAAAGAATAATAACTTGCAGATACCTCTCAAGAACACCAGGCTTTGCAAGTTCTTGTTGAATCTTTTTGGTGCCAACCAAATGATAGGATATTGAAGGACATTTGATAGCAGAAGATCGTTCCATCATTAGCCTAGCTCTCCATTCCTAATTATTGAGTAAGAAATACCCAAACCATAAGAACTCGTTGTCAAAATAGAAGGCTTGTCGATATTAAAAGATGAAGCAACTTCAGCAGGACACATAATATGTGGCAGAAGACAGTCAATGGTAGAAGATAATCCATGGAATAGTCCGGATGAGACAGGTAAGATGAAAAGCAAATCAGGTCTTGTTAGTTTAAGAAAAAAATCCGTTATACTGACCAATCTCCAATGAATTTTGCTTTTGAAACAACTTTTTTAGAATCCAAATATTCAACCCTATTTTTCTACATAATATTGAAATAAGTTTGGTTACCATAATCAAATATCAATTGCCTATACAACACCATTTCCTAACAGTAGTCATATATTTTGTTTTTGCTACAGAGGTCATAACGAGTTCAGTGGGGTAACCTTTCCTAATGTTTCAAAGGAGTGTACGTCAATAGAAAACAAAACAGATGTTTCTGCATTAGGTCACAGTTTTTCAGTAGAAATAAACTGAATTCAAGTTGCTCACTGATTCTGAAGGATAGTCAACCGGTGTATAGCCAGCGCGGAAGTAAATGACTGCAATTGCTTGCCCATCCCTGCAAGTGCCAAGAAATTATATTTCTGCTGTCAAACAAAAAAAGTAATTAAGCAACAAACTAGCAGAAAGTCAGTTTTTCAAGATAAAGGCTACATACACAGAAAGTGTCCCATCAGGCAGAATTTCTCCTTCTCGATCAATTTCTCCCAGTGTTTTTCGTATGGTTGTAATATGATGCGTATTATAATGTTGAGGATGAAAAACAACCCAAACATGTACCAAGAACAAAATGCTATAACAGTTGTTTGTTCTTACTTCTTACAGAACAACGTAGTTTTTTATCCTTTGATATTACATCTGATGACCATAACTATACAAATCAGAGAGTCCACTCTGCTAGATAGAAGAAAAAATGAACATTTTTCCTTTTGTATCATAATTATAACTATTATTAAGAAAGGATATTTTTCTCTTAGAACTGCAGAAACAAAATGCTGGTCGTACATGTTTCGTTCTTCAGCCTGAACCACAACCAGAATTGCTGCCCTGTACAGAGCCATTAAGAAATATAGCATAGAACCAAAAGCAGCATCAGGACTGCAACAGAAGGTGAAAAGAAAACTTTCTCAAAACTGACCTGGGATTATTATACTCACTCCAAGCTTTAGCCAATGCCTCTGCATATTGATCGGTAGCATTATTGGCAGGAACCCTTTTGGAATCTAGTCCAAGGAATTTTCCATAGTAAGAAAGTAGGTTCCTGGAAAATGCCAACTGCTATAATGATACATCCACATAATAAATTTTCGTCAATGCAAATAAACCATCAGGGTCCATATGAATAATTTCAACGGGAATAAAATATGCATTAATATCAAAGCAACTGCTTTATAATCGCCAGATAAACTTTTTTTTTTTGTGTGTGTGTGTGTGTGTGTATAACAAGGATAACCCCCCAACAAACGACTTGAGATTAATCTTTTATAGACACAGAGGCCACCAAAGTGAGTTTTGCTTTTTCTATCAAAATATTTTTCATACACAAGGCCAATAATTAAATCCCTATTAGCCTACTTAAGGGATATAACTATTTATCAACTATTATTTAAAATAAGCCCATAGTTGTATTATTCCTAAACATATATGCATCTGTATTGATAATGAGAGTTCATATATTCACTAAAATAAACCCATTGTTGTAATGAAACAAATACCTCAAAACATTATTAAGAGATTATAAATTTGAGATGACAGCACAATATTTGAAATTTACAACTACACTTACCTATGAAGTCCAGTCATAAGACAACCAACAGCAGCAAATGATGTGGAAATAGTGTTCATCTCTATTTGCAGAAGTGATTTAGTCTTCTCATCGATCATATAATCTGAACGAACTAATCCCAAGCGTATTTCCTATTGAAATTATGGCAAGAGAAAAAATAATCAGTCCCAACTAAATATATGAGAACAAATAGTTCATATGAAATAATATTGAAACAAATAACATAGCTAGAGTAAGCACAAAAACTGATCCTCTCTTAATACTCTCAGCGGTACAAATGTCCTACTAATATACACCTACCTCTTTTTTGTGAATCTCCTGCATCTTGGAATGAATATCTAAAAGTCTAGAGGTGAATTCGTCTACTTTCTTAGTTCTGCATTGAGATGAACAGAGACATATTATATCTAATCAAAACAATAAAATAAATTGAACATTGTAAAATAAAAAAGATTTTATCCCTTAGGACTAACTTTAAGGATTTAAAAGGAATACATTTTTATTGAGAAGGAACAAATTTATTGTATTAAAGTTATAAAATACAATAAATATATTTTTTTAATGAAATCTTACTATTTTTTGTTCTGTAAACTCAATTCTAAATATTGGGGTTAATATTTTCTTAAAGAAAAAATATTAGGCAACTAAAGGTAACTACAAAATTTATATGATAGAAAGAAAGACTCCAATGGAATGTAACTGCTCATGGCATCTAATGCAATCGATCATTGAAAGCTGAAGTTGAAAAAATGGATTCAAGAACCAATGGATGTAGTAAACCGTGTTGGAAGTATCTCAAAAGGAATAAGTCCCACATTGATCATGTAAAGAGCCCTTAAAAGCTAGACAAGATAACATAAAATAGGATTGTGAGAAATTTGAGTTTGAGCATATAAGTTTAGATAAAATTTGTGTTTGGTAAGAGTAGAACTTGTATGTAATTTATTGACTTGGTCAAGTCAATAAGTTTGAAGAACTGGTTAATAAATAAAAAATAAAAGAGACTTTCGAAATTTAGAGCTTTTAAAAGAAACATTTAACTTTCAAAAGACTATTTACCCTTCGCACAATTAAAACTCTACCTAAATATGTTAATCTTATTGACTTTGTGTTCTGTTCACCTTCATAATAATTCCTTTCCTTTTTTTTCTCCATTTTTTTCATATATTTCATTGTCTCTTTTATCCAGATATATGTTATATTAAAAATCATTCCTTATATACGTTTATAGTTAACTTATTGTTTTTTTATGGAATTAGATTTGTATTTTTTAGGTAGTACATCCATGAGGGATAAATATTTATTGCATTCTTATTTTTTCTCAAGAGTTATTTATTTTAAGATATGAATAAAAGTATATTTTTATCTTTCAATTGTTCAAACACTTTTTCTTCAACAAAACCCTTAAATTTAGCTACTCTTCCTTCTTTAGTTTGAAAATTGTTTTGCTTGGCATTGAAAATCAAATAATTATTTAATTAATTTATTCGCAATAAATAAATAAATAAAATAAGTAATATCTAATTTTAATAGTATATTTTTTATGCTAAATATCTAATTTTAATATTATATTTTTTTAAGTCATTTAACATAAACAAGTTATTTGTACAACTAGTTTATAATAAATAAAACAACCTTAATTCAATAAGCTTTTATTTGATTACAAGTTTTTAACAACAAATTCATATCTTTCAAATTGTTTTTTGCTGTAAAAAATCAGAGTTGAGTGACTTGATGCATAATATAGCAGCACGAAAATAATATTACCTGGAGAGAGATTCCTGGAGAAATTTTGCATCCAAACTCACCCGATCAACAAGTTCATTAAACAGAGGAGCTAACTCACACGCTTGCCTCCAATTACTTTCAGGATACGGCGGGGGTAATAAGGCAAACGGGAGGTGCACCAAGCCCACACCAGGAACGGTTCCTGATCTCTATAATTGGAAACATTGATCGTCAACATCAAATTCAGTTTCTCAACGAAGTATCTGTGTGAAGAAAAGAACAATCTCCAATTTTGATATGCCAATGCCTGTAGCACTCGTAAAACTGATATTATACCAAAAACTCTGTAATTTTGGACAGTAGAACCCAGTACAAATTTTCCTTCTTTCTCTTTCTTTTGCCCAATTCACAATCTAGATATTTCCCAACACTAACGTCAATTCTTTGTACAGTAAAAGATAATTGGTCAGATGTAAATTTAGCTCCATAAAGTAAAATATTTGTCTTAAAATAGACCAAGCACAAACTATGACCACGAGTGTATCTTGATAAGATTTTGTACTAACTTCTAACTTATCTTACTTAGAAAACTTATTTAATTAAATTATATTTATTTGATAAAATATTTTATTTTAGTAACTTCTTGTATTTTAATAGCGCTTTGTAAAATATTACTTTATCATAATTCCATATTTTAAATCATTTTATACTTACTAGCTAATTTAACAGTTAATTTTACTATATACTTCTAATTCAATCAATTAGCCTGTCAACTAATCTTGTCCATCACAACCTAAATGAAACGTGAAACTAATCATACTGTCTAGAAGGACAACAGTACCGCTAACGAGTAACCTAATCAATATGTAAATATTCTTAACAATAACTACTTTTAATTAAATCCTCAATATATGGTACCATTTTTAAGCTACTAAGTTATATTATTTTACTATTTTATTAGATATCAGTTGCAATCTACTAATATAGTAAAATGTAAAAATACAGAAACAGTGTATTGGTTAGACGAGTTTACTTTTAGGGCGTGACAAGCGATGGTAAGTTATTTTCAGCGATGGAATCCAATTATGCAGAAAGAAGCAACAGTAGAGTTTGACCTGAACAGATTTGTCGCCAACAAGGAGGCAGTTGAGAGTGCTCCAAACAAGAGCATCGTAAACGATGTTATCGAGCAGTTTTTGCTCAATGCGATGATAATCGAAGAGGGAAGGTGAAATGGAAGAATCATCAACCTCTTCACCAATAGCAGAGGTCAGAGTCAACGGTCGAGACATAAGTTTGAGAGGTTTTGGTGAAGAGAGTACCTGTGATTGGTGACGGAAAGTAAAGGAGAAGGATGGAAAGGTTAAAGTACGGAAGCGAATCACAGTAACCGGACAAGGCACGCAACCAGATCTACCTCCCATTTTCATCTTTTTTTCACTCTTTATATTTATATAACACCACAGCCACACATAATGTTCCAGTTTAAAAATGGATGGACTGCTCGTAAGTTTTTTTTTTTTTCAATATATTTTTTTAATGTGTATTCAAAATTTCACCCCAACAAAAATTGTAATCTTTTTTTTATATAAAATATACAATAATATTAAATTTTATAATTTTAAAAATATTATTTACTATCTTTTCATTGTATATCTTTGAATAGAGTAGCGGTTCTTTATTGCCTATGTATTGAGCCTTTATATTTGTTTTTCTCCTTATTTAAACAAAGCATGAAACACGCTTCTAAAGGTTGTTAGTTAATTAATCGATTACATACATTACAAAAGGAAGATTAGTTATAGTTAGATTTATTATTGAAGCTCGAAAAGTTATTAAAAACAATAAAGACGAATAATCATATAAAAAAAATTATGATTCTTAAAGATTGAAATTTTATTTGAGTTTTTTTTTTTTTGGGGGGGAAGTTTTGTGAATTTACTTGTCATTGGTGTAGAACAAAGTCAAATATTTTTTTCGTTTTATCTATGAGACGAAATTGAAATATGAGCAAAGATAGTAAAGTTATGTTTAGTACCTTCTAAATTTGATGAGTTGCATTTTAATTGTTTTGTTTTACTTGCATCATTATAATTGGTCTAATTTTTAGTTTTTCGTTCATTGATTATGAAAAAGAAACGTGTGTTTATATTATTTACGAAGATAGAGACAAAATAAAATGAATGACGTGATAAAAATATATAAAAATAAACAAAAATGAATGCTAGAAAAAATAAGTATATAATATAAGAGTTGATGGTTATGTTAAAATTACTTAGATTGAAGTTAAGTGATTTTCTTATAATATGTTTGAATACGCATTAAATGAATAATATGTGCATCTAAATTTAAATTTAAATTTAAATATTAAGTTTTAAATTGTTAAATTAAACTAGAAACTAAGTTAATACAATATATATTAAATACACATCTATATATATTTGTCTATTTATATTTATATATAAAATTAACTTCAGTTATTTATTGTTATATGTATTTATAATAAAGTTTATAATTGTTATAATTTAAAATGTTTAAAATTACATATAATTAAAAATTATAAAAATTGATTATAATATTTTATATTATTTTATAATTATTATCTCAATATTATATTTAATGAAAGTTTATTAAAATTGATTGTAGATAAAAAAAAATTTGGTTATACACCACTAAAAATAACAATAATAAACTAGTTGTGAACTATATTTAATAAAAATTTATTAAAATTAATTGAATAAAAAATTTCACCATAAAATATTAATTAAAATTATACGAGAAATAATCTTACAAAAATGAAATAAAATTTTTGATTTATTAGTTTTTTAAAAAAAAAATAGTAATATTACTCTTTTTTTTCTCATCTAGTTTAATCTAGATTCGATTCGCGTTGTACACCTATATGTGGTGAGTGAATCTACTACTGAAGATTTTTTGTATAAACAAAGACTTAAACCTAATACCTTACTTAAGAGATACTAAACCATTTGCTACTCAAATCAATCTCTAATAATAAATAGTATTGTTACTTTAGATTTTATTTACTTTTAAATTATATTAATTTAAGTGATATTAAAAATTATAATATATTTTGAAAAAAACTATATATATTTATAAAATTATTATTTTATATATTATTAATTTAATATTTAATGTATATTTATATAAATATAAAATTAATATAACTATCGATTAATTCAACAAAATTTCAAACAAATAAATTATTACAAATAAAAAGATAACTTTTATTATATTAATATATATTTTTTAATATATTACTAAATAAGTCTTCATCTTTACTTATATAAGTTATTTTTATATAAACATTTAAAAATCCATTAATAATATTATTTATCATCTTACTTTATTTTTATATTTTTATTTTATTTTGATAAATTATATTAAAATTTTATTCTAATTTACTGTAATAAATATAAAATTATATTATTTTATAATAATATCATGTATTATATTTTTTTTTTTTACTAAATTGTATCCAATTTACCAGTATTTTATCAACTGATAAATTTAAAATATATAAAATTAAGTCACGTAGTTAGCATATCATATATATTTATATTTTAAAAGTTATAAAGAAAAATATTTACAAAAAATATTTAAAAAATAATAAAATATTATTTCATAGATATATTTATATATCTTTTTATGAAATTTTAAATATATTAATAATAAATAAAATACAAATAATATAAAATTAAATTTGTTAAAGTTTGATTAATTGTATAATAGTTATGGTATATTTTTATAATTAAATATAGTTAAAATGTCTAAATTAATTTAATTTTTTATATCTATATTATTTATAGTTATATTTATATAATAGTGATGATATATTTTTATAAAAATCATATTCATACGTGAATTTAATTTATATTCATCTTTAAAATATTATCAAAAAATTTGAAATTAATCATATTATTATATTTTTTAAATTTATTTATTTAAATATATTTTATAAATATAGTCCCTATCTACTTATAATAAATATGTAAATACTTGTATTATAATTAATGTTTTTGTTTTTAAGTCAATATTAATATAGATTTATATTCAAGTGTGAAAAATTTATTAATTTTTTCAATTATGGTACTTATTTACTATTTTTTAATTAAATTTTTAGTTATTTATTATCACTTTATTATAAATATTTTTAAAATGTACAAAATATAAAAACTATTAATGTTAGAATATCTATGATTCTTCGTAAGGGTTTTGATAATATACTTACTATAACAAAATTAAATAGTGATATAGTAAATTCAAGTTCTCTTGTACTTAATTCTTTCTTATTTTGTCATTTAAATAAAATTATCTATTCAATTAAATTTTATAATGACACTATTTATTATTACAACTATAAATGATATATTATAAAAAAATAGTTAATATTATATTTTTTATCTATATTGTAAAAAAAATATTTCTTTCACAGTTAAAAATTTTAAATATAAATATTGCTATAAAAATATAAAATATCAAGTGATAAGGTAATTACTTTTTTTTTATAGATGGAAGGTTGTATTTTAATTTTTAATTTCAATCTTAAAATTAATTAAATTATATATTTTTAAATTAATTATATAAATACATATTGATAATATTAAAATATATAACTATTTTTTATAGTAATTTATTTTATTAAATAACCATGAAGATCTAAAATTGTCTTCACAGCTTTTAAAAATATAGATAATTCACATTTTTTTAAGTAAAAATAAATATTTACTTTAAAAATTGTAAAAGATAGTTTTACAGTAAATAAAATTTTAAAATTAATAGTGAAGATAGTAAAAAATAATAATTTATTTTATTATTTTTATTTATAAATATAAAGAATTTTTTTATTTGATATTTACATTTGAAAAAGAAAGAGAGTTTAAACAATTTAAGTATCAAAACGAAAGAAATTAACTTAAAAATAATTTGTTCATGAAGTGAAATTTTAACTATAGGAATACTGAATTTTTTTTAAAAAAATAATTAATGTATAATTTAATTTATATTTTATTTGTGTTTATTTCTCTTGGATTACAACTAAAAAAAAATATGTAAAACAAAAAATAACAATGAAAGATTTAAAAATTGATCAATTTTTATTATGTTATTATAAAAATATCTTTAAAATTTTATAGAATTTAAAAAATAAAGTATACAAATACTTTGTAAATTTTAAAATTTTTCATTATATTATTCTTTCTTTATTATTATAATATATATTATCATCTTAAAATTGATTTGTTATAGTATCAACATGTTATAATTTAAAATAATATAAGGAATAAATCTGTATGTTAAACAAAAATATTATTATTTTTTACCTTCTGTTTAATTTTTAATTCAATATTTTTAACTACTTTATTTTTACCCTGCTTTCTCTCTCTCTCATACAGTTTATTTTAAAATTTTCAAAAATAGATTAAAATTTTCAATCATTATTATTATGCATAATTTATTAATGTTGATAATATTTTATTTAATATTATAGTTATGATAAAAATTGTAAAATAAATCATTAATAATAATTGATATTTGATGATTCTCACTTATTTTATTTGTTATTAAATGTTGTAATAAATTAATTATGATATACATACAAATTTTTAAATTAAAAATAATGAATTATAATCATTAAAATAAATTAAATATTATTAAACATCATAATAAAAATAATAATATATTCACAAAATAATTGAATACTATTTGTTGTTAAAATTTTAAAATAACCTTCTAATTTACATATTTAATATTTTAATATCATAATTAATGAATAGGTATATAAATTACAATGATTTAAATTTAAATTAAATTTAACTGTTATAAATTATATTATATTTATGAAAATTTATATTTAATTATAATCAGTTATATATTACATGATCTAGAATAAAAATTATTATTGAGAAGATTAAAAAATATATAAAATATACAAAAATTATTATGTATAAGGAAGTATTTTATGATATTTTAAAAATGATTATTTTAATATAATAATAGTTATTATATATTTATATTTAAAATATAATTTTTTATTTATTTTAAAATAAAATAATTTAATAAAAAATAAACAAATTTATGCATCGCACGATTATATTTATTAGGAACATATTTACTAGTTTAATTAATTTTAGCTTGAAAATTTAGGATATAATATTCATGAGAGAGTAATTTTCGTGTGAATCAAAACTATATAATTTTGGTTATTCATGTTGTGATTCACATACATATTTTATATAAATTATAATTTTTTAACACACATCATCACATTAATAATAATAGTGAAGACCACATGCTCCTGAATTATACAACAATCCTATAGGAGGTAGATTAGAAATTGTAAAAAAAAAATATATATAATTATTCTAATACATATAAAAATTTACAAATATTATATACACACTAATCCCTAATTTCATACCATTAACATTACAAATGAAATTAACATATTGAGTTTGATTTGTCACAGAGATTAGAACCAGCTTTTAGAATTGATTGCAGAGGCTTTGGATGTTCTTCTTGATCCAAGGAATTATTAGATCTTTGGAGGGACTTGCTCTTTATTCTCACCAGGTAAAATGATCTCCTCCACGCTATCCTTAATGCTAAACATTTTCTTTGGAACTTGAGGTAAAATTGTGAGCATATTCTTTCCTGCCACCACATATTTAGTCTCATCAATGTTCTTGGATGAATTTTTCTTCTTTTCAGTATGCTTTGTCAGATGAGAAATAGAATCACCAAAATGATGACCCTCACATAGTGTTTGTGGGCACACCATTTTGTCTTCTTTGGTGCTACAACCCCTCTGTGAACCATTGCAAATTTGCACGTTAGTTGAGGTTGAACCATGATCTGGAGGTTGCCCTAAAGTCACTGTCTTCATAGCTTGTGAAACCAAAGTTTTCACGATGAAGTGATAGAGCTTATAGCATATGCCAAGATGTTGAAGGTGGAGCTCTCTCTGGTCCATGTGCTAAATTTCTAAATGAAGATATGAAGATGTGCAAAGGGAGATGTGGTGTGTCAATGAGTAAAGATGATTGATAAATCCCATTGGGTGCTTAGAATATAGACAAGTTAGTTTTAACTTGCAAGTAAGTGAAACACTACAACCATTTAGAAGAGATTCTTTGCTTTTCTTAGAAGGGATCATAGCCCCAAAATTTCGTACTCTTTTCAATAAAGTTGCACTATTTAATGTGAAAGTTTAATGAAAGAATGCACAGCGCTACTCGGTAACATTGTCTTCATCTCCCATGCGTCTTCCATGCACGCAGCCTTACTTGGTAAGATTGTCTTCCGTCACGCTCTGAACAATGCTGTTGTGTGGCAAGAAGCATCCCAAATATAATTGAGATTGTATATTTAATGAATTTTGTTTTATCTTTTTATACAATAATTTATTATTATTTTTTAAAGTAAAGATTAAATAAAAATGCATATGTTTTTTTTAACCTTAGAAATATAAAGTATTTTTATTTACCAAAATTTTTTAATGTGTTTAAATGAAATTTTAAAGTAAATTTATTCTCTTAATAAGAGAGTAGCTACCGAAACAAAAACAAAATCTCTTCTCACTAGATGGCTGGATGCATGCTTACTTGTGCAGATGGAGTCTAAAATATGTTGAAAATATTAGAACAAAGCCAGTGTATAAGTGGAAATTAATTATTGTTAATATTTTAAACTGGTCATGTCAAAAAGAATAAGTTTCATATTGCATAAACATAGATGAAAACCCTTAGGAATATATATGTTAGCCTTTGGGATGACTTTGTAAAAAGCTCGAGGCACAAGTTTAACTAACATCAAATATCAATTTTATGAAATTATATTTTAAATATTTTTGTAAGAAAAAATTTCATCAAATAAATAACTTTTACCTCTTTAATTTGATATTTCAATTCATTGCTTTTATATAATTTCAAATTTTAAACTTATTTTATTTATTTTCAAATCAAATCAAATAAAATAAATTCCAATGTAATTTCTAACATGTTTTTATTGTCAAAATTGGTAACATGTATAAAGACAAAAAAAATATTATATAAAAATATTGTATCCACAAAAGACTTTATTGTAACTTTTATTGGCCACTATTATACTTTTTTATATGTAAATTTTGTGAGTTGAGTTTAAAAATTCAAAATTATTAATTTTATATACTGAAAAACATATATATTAAATTAAAATTATAAAAGTGTAATACATATTCTTTTAATAAATATTTTTTATTTTTAAATATTTAAACTTAATTTTTAAAATTGAGATTAATATATTTTTTTATATAATTGATATGTATTGTACTCTTTTTTGAAAGAATATATTGTATTCCTTTTTTTTCTTTTGGTCTAGTGATATGTATTGTATCATCGTGGTAAGGAACACCAACAAGTGGGCTTTTACTCAAAATCATAAACTCGACCCAGATACAAGCCCACTACAACTGTTGTCAGAGAAACTAAGAGTGATTTGCCTTTTTATTGTTCCCGCCATAAAAAAGATCACACGCAAAGTTCATTTCACTTGGAGCAGGTTCTCTTTTCATCACCATTGGTGAGGTGGTTCTCTCTCCCCTTCCCATTCTCTATTCCTTTTGAATTGATTTTCTCACTGCATGCTGTTTAGTTGCCTAGAAATGTGAGAAGAAAAAGGCTTCTAATACTCTGGAATTATCCGCGTTTGAGAGAAGATTGCCTCTTGCTTAATCACGATAATTCAACTTCCGAACTTGTGTCTCCGTTAATAATATTATACATCTTCAAATTTATTTCTGATTCCATCTGAAAAAGCCTATTCAGGAACTATGAAGCTTCGAGATATTCCACTAAGATCCCATGCTGCTTCTGATGCAATGAATCCCAATAAAAGATGTGGAATAAGTAATAACTCTTGATGCCGATAACCGATTCATGGAGTGGAGACTCTTGTATATTGCAAAACCTTGTAGCTTCAAATGTTCTTTCAGTTTTACCGTGAAATCAAACATTGGGTCGATGTTATTAGGAAAACAACACAAATCTCTTTCAATTTTTCAGCAAGCTTTTAAATCTATCTATGGTTTCTTGTTTCATGAATAACTATATCTTCCATTGACAGGTTTACTATATCTTCCATTGACAGGTTTAAATCAACAATTCATGTCAAATATTACAGTTTGTGCGCGCTTTAGGCCTTCAAATTCCAAAGAGAAGCAAAATGGCAATGATTCCGTCTGTATTCGCTGCGTAGACACTGAAACTTTCATTTTCAAGGTTTTGATATGCCAGATTAAGTATCTGCTGGTTTTCCTTTTCTTCTTTCATTATTTACTTTAGAGCAGTGCAGTTCATTGCTCAAAAGCACAAAGTGCTTCACATATGTGATGGATTGTTTCATAATTCTGAATAATTTTGGTCAGGACGAGAAAGATGAAGAATGTGTTTTTAGCTATGATAGAGTATTCTACGAAAAATCTGAGCAAGCTGATGTCTATCAGTTCCTAGCTCTTCCCATCGTTAGAGGTACAACTTCACAATTCTCACTACGAATTTATAATTTTATATGTCCACGAAATGCAAAGATTCGAATCATCATTACTTTGAATGGCTTTTGCTTCCTTATGATATGGCAACTTCATTAAGGTTAAATAGTTCATCAACTTTGGTTAGATGAATACCTGCCTTGGCTGTAGATTTATTTTTTCTTGATATTATGCTTTCCATTTTATGTGTATCTCCATGAAACAGATGCTGTTAATGCAATTAATGGGACGGTTATCACTTATGGCCAGGTAAGATATCATAATTTTGCATTAGCGTTTTGCTTTTGTCAAACTTTCAAAGGTATATGTGCTTATCCCCGACTGTCACAAGACGATTACCAAATCATGCATGTGAAAATATATGTGGTTTTTCTCCTTAAGAATGGCAGTTGTGTGTTGCGAATTGTGAAAAATATAAGATAATACTTTGCATCACACGCTAAACCATATGATCCTTTGCATTCACTAAGAAGTGGCCCTTTTCAAATTATTTTTGGTTATGTTTGACAGGGAAGAAAATTAAGAAAAAAAGAAGAAACGTGTAGATGAAACGCGAGAGATATTTGAATTGTTATTTCACGGTGTATCCGTGTTGAATTCAATGCTAGCTAATCTACAAGTAAGGAAAGGAAGCATGATGCAAAAACTAGACATTTCCCTTCTAAACATACACTCAAGAAAATTGGCAAATTATAAAATGCTGTTGAATTTACAGTTCTGATGAGAATATCAAGGAAATTAAGAAAACTCCTCTTGGGCTGTTTACTTTTAACTATTGACTTAAGAGAATATGCTACATATGGTTTTCCATTAGGAGGCACGGCTACAATTATTATTACATTTCTTTATTTTCAGAAGAACTCTTCACACAATTAATGAATCCATTTTTTCTGGACACTAATTGATTAAAGATTTTGGTTTTCTACAATCAATTGCAGACAGGAGCTGGGAAGACATATAGTATGGAGGTGGAAAATTATCACATTAAAATTATCCAGTAAAACCTTTAATGCAGCAATAGAAATAACTACTTTTCTGAAGCAGGGACCTGGTATACTTGAATGTGATGAACAGAAGAAGGGCCTGCTTCCAAGAGTTGTAGAAGGACTTTTTGATTCCTTGAATTCTTCAGATATAGACATAGCATATTCAATCAAATTGTCAATGGTACTGAGACACTTACCTATTAACACCACATCTAACTGGCAAAATGGGCTGGTTGTGGTAAGCCATTTTTATGATTTTGGTTATGATTTGTCCAGGTTGAAATCTACATGGAAAAAGTAAGGTATGCAAAGAACGAGGTTATATTCTAGTGGGTTCCGATTGGCAATTTCCTTAATTTTGTTGGAGAAGTTAGTCTTGATGTGAATTGGGATTTTTATGAATCTTCAGAATAACTCTATCCTATTATATAGGGACCTATTTGAATTATCAAAAGATAATATACAAATTAAGGAGGGTAAGTCACAAGGAATACTTTTACCCGGTGTTACAGAGGTGAGCTGTTTTTATGAGAACTTTATATTTCATTTCATTCTGAAGTTACTTTGTTGTCAACAATTAGGTATATGGTCTTATGTATAAGATGCTGAATGACAAATTTCACTCTTGAAACTGGAATCCCACCTATGTCCTCACATTCAATAACATATGTGTTGGTTTTGTTTGGTTAGCATATTCAATAAGATATGTGTTGGCTTTATTTGGTTAGCATTGTCCTTAGGATTCAGGAACTTAACCTGGCCTATGTTGCTTATAATGAGAGAGAGGAGTCCATTAAGCTTGACGTTTCTAGAAACTTCGAGGAAATAAAATCACGTCCTCTCTATTAGCATTAACTTTGGCCTAATGATAAACAAGTAGATTCAGCAAGTCGTATCAAAGAACTTTATTTGGGTTTGAACCCCAGAGGGAGAGGGAATTTTTGCCTTTATTTGGGTTTGTGGCCTTAATGTCTTGGTCCTATGACTGGGGTAACAAATGCAACCACATGCGGTTCTGAAAAACTTCAAGAAAGCACGACCCAAAAGAAAAAAACTTCAAGAAAGTAAAGTTGTGCTACTATGTCGTGGACTTAGCATCGCGGCTCATGACGCATGTAATTGGTATAGGTCCTTAAGCTTGATGTTCTCACGGACCACCGAAAAATGAAAAAAAGCTTGATGTTCTCAAAAACTTTTAGAAAGTAAAGTTGTAACCTTTCCATTAGCTATAACTTCTTGCGTTGTTGCAAGTGATTGATCCAACAGTGGGTGTCGAATTACGATTATGCACATACTCGTGTGCTTTAAGTTGAAGTAGTTAAGGCCTCGCTTCTTCAGGTAGCAACATTTGAGCGGCAGGCGAGGCACTACATGAGCCGATTCAGCAAGTAGGGTAGATTGGAATCGTTTATTATTTTTATATGCAACTTTAAAACTTTTCCTTCCTTATATGCACTGCAAGATAATTCATTTTACCAGGAAAAGAACTGGTGATTTCTATTATGTCATATACAACTGATGGGACCCCCCTTTGAACTTTTCCTTCAGATCACTGTACAGGACCCTGCTGAAGCATTGCAAAGCCTATCTGTAAGAAAGAAGCAAGTTGTATAGCATATTTCGGTTTGACTTTACAATGTATTTTGGCTTCTAATTCTGATCTCAAATATGTAGAGGGGGATAGCTAACCGGGCAGTTGGGGAGACCCGTATCCTGCTTTGATTCCTTTAGTCTATCATTCAGTGTTTTCATTTGAGTAAATCCTCGAATAAATTCTGACATGCACTTTAGTTTTTGAAATTTTAAAAATCTTTTGTTAAGATCTAACTTTCTAAAAATCATTCATTTTAATTTTAATTTCATTATATTTTTATACTTGAACAAATAAATTTAAATATCATTTTAATATTAAAAGACTAATAAAACCTTTAATATATTACTCGTTCAATCTAGAGCAATTCGAAAATTTACTCATTTTTAATTCGTAGTAATATTACAGATTAGATTAGGGTAAATTACCTGTTTCTTGGAGGGAGGAATAGTGGTAGCCTGGTAGGAAGGCACTTTTGTTCTGCAACCATCCTTTACAAAACATGTAGAAATGAACGTGGCCAGCAGCAGAAGTCATTGCATTTATATATTCACAATTCAGCAAGAACACATCGGAGAAAAAAGGTCAGACTTCCTCTTACATCACTGTGGTTGTGGTTGTAAATCATTCTTAAACACTGAGACTCTGAACAGGATGAGGTTCGGAAAACTAATTCTAGTGGACTTGGCTGGGTCAGAGAAAGTGGAGAAAACAGGTGCTGAGGGAAGAGTTCTAGAAGAAGCTAAGACCATTAACAGATCCCTGTCTGCTCTTGGGAATGTAATAAATTCTCTTACATGTGGTTTGCAAGGAAAAGCAAGTCATATCCCTTATCGCGATTCCAAGCTCACTCGAATTCTTCAGGATGCACTTGTTAGTTTCTCTGCTCATCTAATCCATAAAATCGTACTCGTAGTTCATTGAATCAGTACCGCCGACGTGGTATTTCTTATTCACAGGGAGGCAATGCTAGAACTGCATTACTCTGTTGTTGCTCCCCCAGCGCTTTTAATGCATCCGAGAGTCTGTCCACTCTTCGGTTTGGTGCAAGGCATGTCATTTTTTTTGCCTTCTTTTTCATATTTACGCTTATTTTACACAACTTGTGTATAATTTTGTTTTAATAATATTTCTATATGCATATACATAACGCATTTTATTAAATTATGGTTATATATTTAGTTAATGTTATTTGTGACGTAAATATTTTTATGAAGTAAACTAATGGCAATGTACATTTAAATAAATATTTAATTAGCATAAGTCAAATAATTCACCTTCTATACATCTGTACTACTGACGATCCTTGTTTCATTTTGGGATATTGAATTGCTAGCAGGGCCAAACATATAAAGGCGTCACCTCGTGTCAATTGCAGTGAAGAAAAATGCGACATAGGTTCTGGGGCTGCTTCTCCACCCAGTGACTACTCAAGTGCTAGAATTTTAAACAAGGTGAGAATATTGTTGTGGAATTTTTTGTATGTCTTTGTAATTAGAATTCGTAAAAAGACTTCTGTTAATACAGCTGAGGGAAAGATTAAATGTTCAAGATGTGAAATTACTAGAGGAATTGTTCATACAAGAGGGCATTCTCTTTGATCCTCCATCAGTTGAGGAGTCAGAAATAGAAGATCTTGCCTTACAGACAATATCCTCACTACAAGAAGCCGTGGAAAAGCTCATACTTACTGTTGATGAGGTACGGGAAAAATGTGGTAGAATCTTGCTGTAGATAATACTGTCTAGTCGCCATGAAACCTTTTAGGTTCTTTTCGGTTATGAGATTAAAATTTATTCTCTCCTATAAACTACCCAATTTTTACTTTCATCAGACATCACTAGCCCACCTCTATAGAACTTTTTACTCTGTTTAGTGCCAGTTAGAGCCTTGGAGATTGTCATTTCTTACAATGCTTGCATTATTTCTCCGATTATATCACTAAGTGAACTTAAATGTTTATTTTGTTGCACATGTAATTTTACAGCTTAAAAGGGAGAACATCATTCTCAGGGCCAAAGTTGATGCCTCCACAAAATCTCTGTTCTACAAGGAAGCAGAGAATAGTTCGATATTTCAAAATATGATTTCTGGTATAGTGATTTTTTTCTTTCGCTGGTTGGGTCACATTTCTTCCCCAAGACGATGAATTTATCTGTTCTCCGCAGATCATGCCTTGCGAACCTTTAAATACTATCAAAGGTGTAATGGTCCGTTATATGGTTACAATGGATAAAATAATAAATATGCCTCATGCTGATTGACTTATTGTTGGACATTTTGGAGGCATACATGATGAGAAGGCCGATTCTGGAACTTCGTGCACTCATGTCATTGACCACAATCAAAAGAATAGTTTATGAGTCTGTTTCTAACCCAACAATTGTTTTATAAGAATAATCTGGTATAGGTGGCTTTCTTCTGAAATCTCTCTCCAACGGATTCAACCAGGTCATGATTTAATTTCTTGATGACTACAATGTCGTCGGTTTGGCACAATAGTTCCATAATTCACTGAGTAGCAAGAAAAAAAGAAAGTTCGATAGGCTCACAGCATGACACGGACCATTTGAACTTCTCTAATAGGTCTTCAAGTGTTTGTCTGTCGAAAGGAAAACGTTTTTTGAGGGACAGCTTTTGTTGTCTTCAATTTTAGATAACCTTTTTAGTGAGTGTTTCAGACAATGTAACTGCAGCCTGAAAAGGGGTTAAAAGAATATAATAAGCTGTGCAGGGTAAGAGGCACTGGATTCTGTGGCTGTGATTTGTGCATTGATGCCTTGATATGCAACTTAATCTGGGTCTGGATTTCCTACATCAATGACGTTAAGCTGATCTGCTGATGAATGAGTAAATCCACATTACCATTTATGTTGCAACCTACCATTCACTTCAATGATTTTTGATTGCAAGGGATAGAGGCACCGTATTATACAAAGCAGAATTATTTAAACACAAGGGAAACGATTGCCATAAGCCCTTATCAGATCTCCGAATGTCACCCTTCAGAAATCTTTCCAAGGAATACTTATTGTGGAGTGTAAACGTTCACGGTGGGCACCAAAAAATTGTGAGGTGACGCAATACAATCCCGTGGAGATGCAAGTCAAGACACAAAGGCGCAATCCGTCAAGAACAAAACATCTCTATTAGCGCATTCTCAAGTTTCCGCAACCCATTTTTGTTGTTCTCCGAGCGTGGGCAGAAGTTTTTTTGGCGCAAATCTCCGGGGCAAATTATAATACGAGTTTACGTATATCATGGCACTCACTGGCTTGCGTTGATCAGTTAATGTTAATCAGTCAAGTGATTGATTCTCTTAAATGTTTAATAAGGATAACATGGTAATTCAAACTACAAGGAACCTTTTCCTTTTGGCTATCAGTTACTTTTCCACTATCTAAAGCAAGAGTTTTGTTGTTTTTTGGTTAGGACTTCACGTTAGCAATTTGAAGCAACCAATTGGGTGTGCATTTATATAAGGCACCGAATCGTTTTCCATTATGACAGTGTTTACAAAGTGAAATTGGTATCTGCTCAATCTGGTTGGTAGTCGGTTCCATTGCACAAAGTGAAAACTACGTGCCATGGCTTCCAATAAAGTACTTTTTCAAGTTTTCTTATTTATCATCTGTTTGGTTATGGCAAATTCTGCCGAGTTCAATTACCCAGCAGTTTTCAACTTCGGTGATTCAAACTCGGACACAGGTGAACTTGTTGCTGGGTTGGGCATTCAGCTTGCCCCACCTAATGGACAGGATTACTTCAAAACTTCATCTGGGAGGTTCTGCGACGGCCGTCTCATAGTGGATTTCCTAAGTAATTTTAATTCTCTTGAATACATTGTTTATAGTTACTGCAATAATCACAACTCTGCAAACCTTTAAGCCCAAATATAAATACAAATAAATATTTAAAGAAGTTTTTGTAGTCAAAATGATTACAATATTATATGCCAAAAAGAATTAAGCTAACTGGTAGGTGATAAGTTATTTCTACTACTTTTTTTCATCGAACTAACTAGCCTCTTGACATGTAGCATCAAAATTTTAGGGGATTGATTCAACTTATCATTTTGCTTCCACTTCAACTTTCTCCTTCATTCCTTCCACTTCAACTTATCAAAATGGTTTGACTTTTGTCTTACTAAAATTTATTTTGGTTTAACTTATTTATTTATTTTACATTGTTATCCATTAACATGTTATTACATCATTGAGAAAATTTGATACTGATGATTATGTGAAAAGACAATTGTTTTACTAATATATAAATACATAACAACAATGTAAAAATATTAATTTGATTATGTCAAAGTAAAAAATATATAAAAATTAAAATAGAAATCTAAAGTGTATCCAATTATTATTAATTCTTGATTCAAAGAGAGCTTATTATAAGAAATACGTTACTTCAAACTATCTTTGAATGTCTTTACTTTCCCAATTTGTCGATTATATATATATATATATACCCATATTTTCGCCAACTACTTGGAATTTAGTGATTCAAACACTTACTTCCACTACAAGTTTGACGCACCAAACAAACAAACATCTGGGTAGCAGATGTTTGAAACACAAGCAAACTGGAAGGCATAAAAAACCCCTCCGTAAAGTAATAGTCAATAGCCATGGCTACCAACACATGTATCCTTCAGATCCTCATCCTCATTGCCATCTTCTTACCTAGTGCCAAATCTATTCACCTGGATTTTCCAGCAGTTTTCAACTTCGGTGATTCAAATTCTGATACCGGTGCCCTTATTGCCGCTGGTATTGAGAGTCTTTACCCACCAAATGGACAGACTTACTTCCAAGTACCATCAGGGAGATACTCTGATGGACGTCTCATCATCGATTTTCTTAGTAATAGGCCTTCATAACCTCTTTTTGTTAATGCCCACATAATCTATTTCTTCCTTCACATTCCTCTTTCCAAGTAGATGATTATTGCTCCCTCTCCCGTGTAAACAAAATCTGCATTTTCTTTGCTTTTCCTGTTTCCTATGATAGCTACATATGTTCTTGTTTGTTGATTGCAGTGGATGCTATGGACTTGCCCTTCCTAAACGCCTATTTGGATTCAATGGGTTTGCCAAATTTTAGGAAAGGATGCAACTTTGCAGCAGCAGCTGCAACAATCCTTCCTGCCACAGCATCATCCATCTGCCCCTTCTCCCTTGGGATTCAGGTGTCTCAGTTCCAGAGATTCAAAGCTCGAGCCCTTGAATTGATTGCTAAAGGTCTTAGCTAAATTCATCTAATGTTTAGAAAATTGACTTGATTTTATTACTACTTCAGCAGCGCAACAAAGTTTGTTGTCTCTCTCATTCATTCATGTTAAGAAAAGTCATCACTGTATCACATTGTTTTAGGCAGGAAATTGGATAAGTTTGTCCCAAACGAAGATAGTTTCCAGAAGGGATTGTACATGTTTGACATTGGCCAGAATGATCTTGCTGGAGCATTCTATTCAAAAACATTGGACCAAATACTTGCATCAATTCCGACAATTCTTATAGAATTTGAAAATGGAATAAAGGTAGGTGTCAAATCATCTGCTTTTATTTTTAATTTTTTACAATTATATTCCTGAATGTGTCAAATATTTTGTTCTTAGGATTTTTAAAAACCTTAAACATCTCTGATTTTAAAAGAAAGTCATTTATTTAAATCTGTTTATATTTTACTTATTATCATTTTATATTAAAATAAGATTGAAGTAATTATCGTTTTATAAAAAAAAAGGACTAATAAGGATTGTTCAAAATATCAAAAAGTAACATGTCCCCTACGATCTTAACGGCTAACGTAGGGGTTTACTTTTCATAGGTGGTTATCAGGTTATGTACACAGTTTTACCGAGATTAACATTAACGAGTTCTCACTCTTTGTTGTTTGTTTGATAGAATCTCTATGATCAAGGGGCTAGATATTTCTGGATACACAATACGGGCCCTCTCGGATGCTTGCCTCAGAATATTGCCAAATTTGGAACTGATCCATCAAAGCTTGACGAACTAGGATGTGTTAGTTCACATAACCAAGCTGCTAAAACCTTTAACCTACAGCTCCATGCTCTCTGTACTAAATTGCAGGGCCAATATCCAGATGCAAATGTCACATACGTTGATATCTTCACCATAAAATCAAACCTCATTGCAAACTATTCTAGATACGGTTAGTATCTCTCGCCTTTGGATAATTAACGTTTCCACGAGTTTTGTCATCCCTTGTGCTGTAGGTAATGCAACAGCCGTTTTATAGATGCAACTTTTATTCATCATCTAGACATGATCTAACAATGCAAAAATATCCAAGATTTATTTCCTTTGCTCCTAGTATAACTATTCCTGGAAATTCATTTTATTGAACTTTATTGCTTTGTTTCGTTAGGAGCTTCCTACCCTTGTCTCATTTAATCCAATAAATGACTGCGGCAAAATTTTCTATTTATATAATATTAACTTCTACACTAACTAGAAATACTATAAGCGTAACGAAGGACTCGGTATCAGCCAGCCATATTAACCAAGTTAATTTCTATTCTATAATTTATTTTAGTGTTTGAGGGGCCAAAAGCAATTAATTTGTGAGTACATGTTTGCAGGGTTTGAACAGCCTCTTATGGCTTGTTGTGGATACGGAGGTCCACCACTGAACTATGACAGTCGAGTTACTTGTGGGCAAACAAAGATCTTGAATGGAACCACTATTACAGTAAAAGCTTGTAATGATAGCAGCGAGTATATAAACTGGGACGGGATTCATTACACTGAGACTGCAAATCAGTATGTTGCATCACAAATTCTCACCGGGAAGTACTCTGACCCTCCTTTCTCAGACAAAATGCCCTTCCTACTTAAGCTCAAGTTCTAAATTACCCAATATGTTTATTGATATAATTATTTGATTCTTTATGCGCTGGTATCATGAAAGCAATAGCTGATTGTAAATTTGAGTGTCAGTCAAGCTCTTTCTAATGAATACGTCTTGAAGATTGGTCCAATGGACTTCGTAACATGTTTTGTGTGATAATGATCAAGGATTTGTAATTTAACACATTCAGGCTTCATGGTTCATTATAAGGCGTACACTATCCGAAAGGCCTTTTGGGATAAGCACATCTGATACATGTTTTACTTTGTGTGTGTGTGCGCGCTCGTTTATTTTCAGTTTTATACACGGCAAGTGTTTCATAATAATGCAGTATGGTCATTACACGACCCTCTGAAATGAATGTAGGCAGCACGAGTACACAAAAATTTACATGATAGTCCAATGCATTTACTTTGGAGTTACAAGTCAAAACTCTGATCTTATTCTACAACTTTCTTAAGCTCAATTCTAATACGAGCATGGTTCTAACTGCACAAAATATATTAACATTCAGAGGGGTAACAATTTCTAAGGCAGGTTCAATTACATAACTATTTTCTCACTTTCTGGACACATAAGCATTATATTATGCCCTTGGAACAACGAAGTCAATGAGCCTCCAACAACAGGAGTGAATTGTCTACACGTTTCACTTCTGTCTCTTCCCCGGTGCTAATAGCTTCGTTGTGCTTCTCATCCATAGCTAGAATACATGTACGAATCAGATACTTTAGATCAGGATAAAGGTAGTTTTATACCCATTAAAAAAATAACTACAATTGCAGCTGCTTTCTATTGATAGCTTTATACCCCTTAAAATGACTTCAACAATTAATATTGATTTCCAAGAATGCAAACACCGCTAAGCTAAAGAAGATGAAATTAGAGGAGGGCAGTCATATATGACTAGCTTCTATTACATGCAGTTTTGAACTTATAATGGTAAATGGTGCTCATTTTCTCATATCTTAAGTGTTGGTTTTATGGTAAAAAAGTAAAATAAAATAAAGAAAAAGAAATGCACAGAATGGTGAAAATAATGAATGTAGAAAGAATTCAACTTTTATTTAATATCAACAATGTATTTATAATAAGTCAAAGAAACTTAAACTAATTAGGTAACTGAAAGATTTGATAACAAACTAAATTATTCATAAAATATCAAAATGACTTATTAACTATGATATTAATTTAATAAACTGAAATAATATAAAACAATTAGTAACAGTTTTAAAAGCATATTGTTAATACTCCTCCTTATATTTTGAATTGCAAATTCTATCTTTCTACAGTTTAAATTTGTTAATGGAAAGTGTATTTATTGTCAACAAGAATTTTGTATTCTCTTTCTGCTTCAAATTAGAATCAAATAAAATCTTCTTTTGTCATAGAAAAGAAAAGTAATTAACTGAGTCATTTAGATCACTTTTAGATAAATCAATCAACTTGAATTTTTCACTTCTCTTGAAGTTGATGTTTGAGTTACAAGTGTCTTTGAAATATTTAATCACTCTCTTTGTAACCTTGGAATGTCTTTCATTTGCATTATGGATGAAACTAAAAAACTTACTTTCAGCACTCAAGGTATTATGATGAAATATTATGCTAATTTCTTTGCATGAGAAAGTTGTTTGCTCGTCCTTTGATAGATTTAGAGTAAATTTTTTTTCATTTTTCCTTTGAAAATATCTTGACCAACTTCATCTTTAATCAAACAATATTTATCTTCAAAAATAACTTTGAATCTCTCTTCAAGCAGTTGACCAACACTTAAAAAATTTTGGTCAATTTTAAGAACAAAAAAATATTATGAATTAACTTCGTATCTGAATAGTTTGTTATTGCAATTGTTCCCTTTCCTTTGATTATGATAAAATCACCATTATCTATTTTGACTTTAGTAATGTTAGTCAGTATCAAATTTCTAAAGAGTTTTTTGTTATTAGTCATGTGTTTAGTGTTATCACTATCAATTAGTTAACTTTCATTTGATTTAAAGTCTGAGAGGCAAGTAGAAACAAATAAACAATTTTCTTCCTCGTGATGAGCAATATTAGTCTTTTCATCTTAGTGTTGGTTTTAATTTTTGCATATAACTTCTTCATGTCTCATTTGGTTGCATTTATTGCATTGTGCATTTGGCCTTCTTCAACATTTGAAGGAGGATGACCATTTTTTCCACAACGATAACATGAAAAATAAGATTTTTTCTTGTTGTATCTTTCACTTTCATAATGTATGATATATTTAAGGCTCTCTCAATAGCATCTTCTTATCTTATTGCACGTCTTTGCTCTTGTGCTTGTAAGATATTTAAGAGTTCTACTAGTCTGATTTTGGACAAGTATTTAGTATTCTCTAAAGTGGTGACAAGAATCTTTTCTACAATTCTAGAATCAGAAAAATCAGTACCTAATAATCTTACTTTATTAGCTATGTCAAGCAATCTATTTGAGTATATTTTGATTGTCCCAGACTCTTTCATTCTTTGGAGTACAAATTCTCTCATCAAATTCAATACTTGTATGCCTCGATTTCTTTTATTCCCAGCATATTCTTTCTTAAGATAATCTCAAATTGTCTTTGCTGTTTTTAAAGTCATAATCTCAATGAAAATATTTGTTGAAACACCAGCAAAAAGATATAATTTTGCCTTTACCTTTCGTATTTTTCTCTCATTGTGACTTTTTATTTAGGCTATCATAAGATTGTGTCGCAGGTAGTTGAAGAACTTCATAATCCTCTTCAACAACTTCCCAAAGATCTAAAGTATCTAAGTAGGTCTCCATTTTGATAGCCTAAAAATCATAATTTTCTTCATCAAAGAGAGGAGGAGCAACTTGTGAGAAATTTAATTCAGCATTTATTTTCACAGAAGTTCGTAAGAAGAGAGCTCTGATATCACTTTGTTAGTTTTATAGTAAAAAAGTAAAATAAAATAAAATAAAATAATGCCCAAAATGATAAAAGGAATGAATAGAGAAAGAATTTAACTTTTATTCAATGGCAACAATACATTTATAATAAGTAAAAAAAAATTAAATTAATTATGTAAATAAAAAATTTAATAACAAACTAAATTATTTTTAAAATATTAAAATAACTTATTGAATCTAATAAACTGAAACATCAGTTAACAACTTATAATAATTTCAAAAGCATATTATTAACATAAAATAGCCTATTCAGGTTTTTCAGCATAGGACTCAAAAAGTTGAAAATCCCTCTCAAAAAGAACTTGCATTTGTACTTTAAAGCCTTACATACTCATTATACTCAAAGCAATGTTACGAGATCTTCATACAATGAGGAATCCTCGCTATCCACATTTGTAAGTGAGAAATTCTTAAACCAGTTTTGGAAGTAGTTTGAAACGTCAGGTGATAAAACAGAAATAAAAGCAATAGTAGGAGGTATCAAATAGTTAGCTTTCACTTTCCGTGAACAAACAGTTTATTCAATTAAACATGAGTTGCGTAACTAACCGTGAGTTTTCTCACTGTAATAAAATTGATGTGGAAGTTCTACCTCCTCCAAATCAGATAAGTAACTGCTTCAATCCGACTTTCTCACCATACTCAGCACTCCTGCATCGTCAACCAAGTAAGAGTCTTTGGGTGGCCTCTCGCTTAGTGTATCAAATTCAGATAGTTAGTGCCAGTGAAATGGTCAAAGCTGCTACCCCCTTCTGAGCATGGATCAACGAGCTAGTTCGTGAAGGCAATGATTGGTTTAACGGATAAAGATTGTTGCTTTCTGAGGCTGCAATTAATGGGCATGCGCAACCAAGACAATTTAACTTGGGTTGGAGAGAGGGAGAGAGAAGAAGTTCTGAGCATGAAGCTTTGACGTTGACTTTGCGTCGTGTGAATTTCTGTGTTTTATTTTTGTCAACATTTGTTTTTTTTTTTTTTTGTCAAATGTCAACAGTTCTTTTTTTTTTTGGTCTGGTAACCAGGCCGAGATTTTTTCGACAGGGGCCCAGCTAAAACTATTTCTTCCAAAAGTATCGGGCCTGGCCCAGTCTAACAGTGGACAAGATAGAGTCCATGTCAAGAATTCATAATTGGGCCACGAAATGATCCGGAGCCTAATGATTCCAACTATTGGGATAGAAGCCCCAAATGTAGAAGGCCCGTGTACGTGTTCGAAAATCCCGTGTTTTGTGCTGCGGCGATAGGTGCAGTGCTGTGGAAGTGACAATGGAGCAAGAGTTAGATCCCTCTCTCCCTTGTTGCCAGCATCTGGTTTCTGCGGTTCTAGCTATGGAACCTTCCGAGTGCTTGATTTCCCATGCCAGGTTTCTGTTAGCTTCTTCTTTCTAGTTTCGGTTTAGACGATGTGACATTGACATTGACATTTATATAAATATGCAGGGCGTGTGGTGGAGGCTCAATTACCGAGCAAGTTCAAAAATTCATCTGGAACCATTGTCTTTCCACACCTGTAATTTTTCTCTCTCTCTCTCTCTCTGTTTTTTTTTTTTTAATTTAATTTATGATTTCTTGCATTGCTCTGTTTGATTGATTATGCAGGGTGATTTCCATGCTCCTTACTTGAGGAATTTTCTCAAGAAACTTATTACTCAAGTTGAGTTTGATCATGGCTTTGTGTTGGACCACCTGTATGAACTCTATGCTCAATACATGACATCATTTAAGGTTTTACTCTATCAACAAACTTTCTTCAAGCTTTCTCTTTCTGGTTGGTTAGAGGTTTTAGAATTTTATTTTCCCTTTTTTTTTGTTAGGATGACAGTTTAGGCAAGAGAGATGCAAGAATATGCAAAAGAATTTCGTTTCTTTTTCCTGATGGTAAATCGTATTTAAGCTTATGTTTCCTCATTATGATGTTATTTCATTCAGCTTACGTTTGGTTGGTAACTGGTATCACTAGAATGTTCTGAACTACAAAGTTGTCCGCACTCGAGGGTACTGGTCTTTCCATTGCGATGTTCTCTAAACATGCTTGAAGGTGATACTGGGTATGCACATTTGATATCATAAAAAAATTTGCGTAGAGAATGCAGCAATTCATGGTTGTTGATTGTGTGTATTCCTGTTTAATCGATTTTGTCCTATTCTCTTTTTCCAATATGGTGTTTTGAGTTGACCTTGAGTACAGCAGTTACTTCTAAATGATAATTGAAACACTTGCTCCTTGAGAATACAAACTCGTATAGAATTCACCAATAACTACTTTGGGCATTTGCTCAATCTGTCTAAAGCTTCTAAATTTTTATCTCAATATGTATGTGCCATGTGTATGGATAGCCTGTTTGTAGAACCTGTATTATTAAAGTTGATATCAGTTTGGTTGTGCAGGTGCTCAATATGGCCATCGAGTCTGTTTCTATCTGAGTTAATACTTTCTCGTCCACAATTATTTTCTAATAAATCATGCTTTGAGGTTAGTTATATATTGCAGAGTTTGTTGAATGTAGTAGTAATTTTAATACTAACCAATGATGAATAGTGCTTGCATGTGACGATTATGTGATTATCTCTACTTACCAGAAAAGCTCTGACAGATAGTTGTGAACCTTACAATGTTTGGAGTTTTTGCTTTCTGTTTATAAATTTTTTTCATCTCATTTGTTGCATCAAAATTAGCTTTCAGCTGTTCTTATTATACGTTGTCGCACTTACTGAAATTTTGAAATAGATTGGTTCAGGAGTTGGCTTAGTTGGATTATGTCTAGCGCATGTGAAAGCTTCCAAGGTATAGTACTTGATGACTCATGCATGAGCATTTTAAATGAAGGCATTTCTGCTCTTAAAGTATGATGTTTTAGTTAGAAAAGAGTGAAATTTAAACTAGCAAACGTTAGCTGATATTATTGAAGTTGAATTTAGTCAACAAGGAGTTTTGTTATTATCTATCAACAGGTGATTTTAAGTGATGGGGACCTATCAACTTTAGCTAACATGAAGTTTAATTTAGAGTTGAACCACCTGAATGTTGAAACTGACATGCTGCAAAGAAACGAAGATCCAAGCATGGTGAGTCTGAATTTGCATACACTGTGTATGGGATTTTACTTTATATGTAGGTATATAGAAAATGTAAGCCTCATGGCATTAATCTCTCAGGTTTTGCATATGATACTAAGCTTTTTTATAGTTATAAATTATAATTTCCAATTTTCCAGTATTTTAAATCTGGACTTGTCTGAGTATTTTTATGCTCCAACAATATTACCCCACCCCCTTATCTTATATTCCAATATCCAATATCAGTATGTGATTGTGGATTTTGTTCACGGAAGATTAATCTTTAAATTTTCTTAAAAATTTATTTTGCCATTTGATCACAGACTAGACTGTGTTATAAATGTTTATAAAGTTAACATTGACTGATGTAGATGGGATCTGAACCCTCTGAAAAAAGGAGAACATAACCTCAATTTTATATGTCAAGGTTCTGCATGATGCACTGAAACTTAAATGTTTGTATCTGCCATGGGAATCTGCATCAGAAAGTCAACTTCGAGATATCATGCCAGATGTTGTGTGAGTTTAACTTAAGCTTTTATTTTAATCTCTGGGACATTAAGTTATTGCTTATACTATTCCTTTAAATTTGTTCAAAATTCAGGTGCCATTCTTATTTTATCATTATTTCAGTTTGGGTGCAGATGTGATATATGACCCAGTTTGCCTGCCACATCTTGTTCGGGTACTTGCCATTCTTTTGAATCAGATGAGTTTGGATTTTGGCAGACACAGCACAAGTTGCAAGGGCCTCTCTCCAAAGATTAAACATGAAAATGGTGAACATAATCATACTGATGCAGTTGACAGATGTTATGATAGATGCAAGGCAAATTATAATGATGAAAATAGTAGCCGGTCAAAGGAAGCACCAATGGCTTATATTGCGTATGTTATCCGGAATATCGAAACATTCAAATATTTTCTCTCTCTTGGGGAACAGGCTAAACTTGATATTGTGGACCTGACTGATTCATTGAAGCCAGTAAATCTCCTCAGCTACATGCAATCATACAATCAAGCCAGTGTAAAACTACTGCGTATCACTTGCAGTAATATACAATCAGACTAGTGTAATATGATCCCTTGTCTTTCACATGTTATCAATTCCTGTGTTACTTGGAAGGTCCTGAGACAATGTGTAGTGATAGAGAAATATATAGGTCTAAGGGTAAATATTATTCAGATACTTGCTAAGGTTAGAAACTAATAATTTTAAATTATACTTGGTTCTGTTCTTGACCTATGTATGGGAAAGATTGTCTTTCCATGGTTTTGGTGTTTCCTTTTTTGTTATTAATGAAGACTATAATAAATTATAAGGTAGGCATTTCTTGTACTCCTTATATTCAATTAGTGCACCAAGTTCCGCCCCATGGTATCCTTGTGAAGTTTGACATTCAGGCTCTCAAAACTTGTTCTAAATTATTTGAGTTGGGCTTATACTTCTGTGCCTAACCAGAGAAGACCAAAAGGAATGGGTGACATTTGACTAAATCGCTGTGTTATCTTTGCCTTTACTCGACTTACATTTTTTGGGGTCATTTATTTAAGCCTAAACACAATCTAACCAAGATTTGATAATATATGACACAAAATTGAGTTTATTTGATTTAATTGATATAATATATCAATCTTAACAGTGTATAACTAATTAACAAAATTAAAGAAGTATAAATTAAAATTAAGGTGTATTTATGCATACATCTCAAAACAAATAATATATAACATAAATAGTATTATATTATGTAAAATATCATCAATTAGAATAAGAAGTCTTATTATTAACATATAATTATTTAAAAAAAATACATAACATTAGACACTGAATTGAAACTAACCAAAGTATAACTTAAATTCATTACATAATCCTCTGAAATAAATGTCGGTAGGAAGAGTACACAAAAATTTCATACGAAGACCAATGCATTTACTTTGGAGTTGCAAGCCAAAACTCTGATCTTATTTTACAACTTTCTTAAGCTAGATTCCATTATGAGAAAGGTTACATCTCAAAATAAGTATGAAATTAAAAACTAAGTTGTATTTTTGTTTATATATCTCAAAACAAAAAATATAAATATAACGTATATTATGTAAAATTATATTTTAAAGTTAAAAATTCTTATCACTAACATAAAATGATTAAAAAAAAAAGTATAAATTTTAAAAGAATATATAGCATTAGACCAAATTAAAACTATCAAAAAGTATTTTAAACTGGATCAAATTAATGAAACAAATCATAACCCCTCTAATCTAAAGTCATAATGCGCACACTTGACACTTTATAAATATTAAACAGCTTATAAGATGTATTAGTTTTTTAAAAAATTATTTAAAGAATTATGGTATTTAAACATATATATAATATACAAGTCAAAATCTATTAACCACAAGTATTAAATTTGAATACTTACAACAGCTAATAATTTTTCTTATTTGAATAAATCGAAACCTGAATGATAGTTCTTCATAAAAGGTACAAAGAATGTGGGAAACAAGTTTAGGGGATGATAATTGGACGCACATACTAGATAACACGCGTACAATTATGATTATTGAAATGTAGTAACTTTTTTAAAAGTAACCTTTTTCCTTTCTTCACCAAATATTATAATAAAGAAATTTCATTGTTGGATTTCATTATTAGCTACGTAGAAAGATAAGGTTTGGCGTGTGGTTCTTATTAAGGTAAAAATTTCGAAAAACAAACTTTCCAAGGATAACTTAAAAGATTACCATTAGTATACATATTTGGTTTGAACGGATATTAAACATAATTTTATAGAGTTGTGACTTTATTAATGGAAACACGTAGATTGCGTATATATTGTATAAAATCGAAATCAAGTTTAAAGATGGATGTAGGACCAATTTGCTTAAATAGCAATGCCGTTCTGATCAAATCAAAATTTTCATGATTTTATAAAACATTTGTGCGTAAGCTCCATTTGCGTTGTTACACAAACAAGTATGTCTATATATTATGAAAAGATTGGCACGTAAATAAATTGATTATGCCTTATGTTTTGATGGTAACGCACAAGAGTGTAAGGTAAGGACCAGAGAATGGAAGTTGTTTTGTCAACATTCTGATACAATAATCATTCGCTAATGCATTCGATTCTCTGTCACAGTTGTCAAGAAACTATGGTTCACGACGTGTGATAGGGAATACACAGTAAAACTCTTCGGATTGCATTTTCATATTAGGGAAGGAAGGTCTAATAATAATAATAACAACTATTTTTAATATTCTCAAATTTCATACCCTGAAGAAAAATGTAAGTGTTTTAAAAACACTAACTAAAAAATATTTAAAAAATATAAAAGTATAATCACTTTTATATATTTTAATATATTTGAACATTATTTTTAATAAAAAATATTATCTATTAATTATTTTAATCGATGTCTTAAGTACACTTATTAGTTATTAGTAAAACTCTCATTCTAATATGGTGGTAGAAAATAAAAGAAATGAATGCATCACGTGTCAATCTCATCAAAATAACTTTAAATTAATTACCAGACCATACGTCCGTAATTTTATCATGTTTCTGTTGGCTTTTTGTTAACAATATAGAACAAAATTTGAGAATCCTGGCATTCGTTGGTTCCTGTTTGGAAGATCTTTTTGTATTCTGTTTCACTGTGACTCGGGGCATTGGCAATCCCACAAAGATACGTAGCAATCCAACTCCATCATTATTATTGTATTGATAAAATCAGAGATAGCTTAGCTTATCTGAACTCAGAAATGGGAGAGAGTGAAGTGGAGGTGATTCACTCATGGTCTGCTCCAAGATCCCTCAGCACTAGTCTCATGTATTCTTTTGCTCAGGTACCCAAGCCCCAGATTTTCTTATTTTTTAAGTTTCTGGGGATACCCATTTTTGTAAAATTAAATAATATGAAAAAAAAAAATCTCTTTATTAATTCTCAAATTCCTACCTTTTCATGCCCATGTCATTTGTGGAAACAAACTCATAATTACATATTGACTTTTTTTTTTTAAATAATAATTAAAAATTTCTTTTTTTTTCATTATTTGAAAATTGTTTGTTGGTCTGTTCAACCAATGGGTATGTGGTCTTCTGTTGATATAGTAATGATTGATTGAGCACTGCTATTGAAGCTTACTGGAAAAGTCATGTTTGTGATATTGGTGTTTCCATGCTTTTTTTGGCTTCGTGTTGCATAGAGGGATGACATAGAAGTGGTTGATGAACCCCTTTATGGAAATTTCCTTCGAGTAACAGGTCTTGACAGACCCTACAGGGAAGAGCTACTCTCCAAAATGGTATGTCTTTAACAAACTCCCTCCTTCAGTGTTTCCTCTAATTGTCTTGTGCGTGTGCTATGAAACAGCATTTTTCCAAGTTTGGCTTATATGAGTTATATCTGTTCACTCAATCACTGTTCTTTCATCTTGGTCCTTTTAATCTGATTAGCTATTGTGCAGATAAACTTCCTTTCTTTGTTTGTGTTTTTTTTTTTTTTTTTTTGGGGGGGGGTTGCTAAATGTGGGGAATTTGATGTAGAATGAGTGAATTCTGAACAAAATAGGCTACTCTGATCTAGACTGAGAACATCTAAGCAGTGCCATTTCTCTTCTATTCAGTTCAGGTATACTGTTCTTGTATAAGAGAAATATGAAAAGTATAGGTGGTGCTGTTTGTTCTGCTTCATGATGTTAGAATGTAACTACATGATCCTGTATGATTTACTATTTCGTCATTTTCTTAATAAAATTCAATTGCCTTTAATAATTTGGCTGGTTTGTTCTTTTTGCCAGAGAATTTTGAAGATTTTGTCTTTAAAAAATTCTACACATTGAACTCTAAAATTCATTTGCTTTTTTCCACACTTATCATTTATTACATTCCTATGTCCTTGTCTCTTGTAGTATTCTCTTCCTATGCTTCATGTTGAAGATTGTTGGTGTTTGAAATGTAACAGGAATCTGATGGAAATAAGGTCACCAATGACATAATTTTTGGTCCAGGAAGGAAGAAATATAGATTCTGTAAGGTAAAAAACATCTCTTTCTAGATATTCAATTAATGAGGAACTATTATAGTCTATAGATACAGGAGATGAGCATTTTCTCACAAAATGTATATGTGTAAAGAGGAACATTATGACTGTTTATTTTAGTAACAGGAGATCTTATACCGTTGATTTATTATATACGTGAAAGAAGTTTATATTCCTCTTTTCTCATGCCAATTTTGTGTAGCAGTAGTACCGTTGTAAATCAAAGGAACTGAGGAAAAGGGTTTCAATTGTCACAAAAAATTCAACATCTAATGCTATTATGTTCAAACAATGCTAGGAGTTTAGCTGGCTAGGAATTCTTTTTGGTCCAGGGGTGGGCCCAATGTGATACTCACTGGGGTCCATTAGGAGGGAAAAGGAAACAGAGTGCACCGTTCCAAAAAAAAACAGAACCTTTACTAGTTAGTTTATATCTCTAACTTTTGTAATGTGTTATCAAAACCAAGTTTGTTATTCCGCTGGCTTCATTATTTATTACTTTTTTGTTTTCAGCATATATCAAAGCAGCGGATACAAGGTTTGAGTGATGATCTAATGAAGAAAGGAAAGCACTTCATTCTGATAAGAAATCCTCTTGACATATTGGTAAAATGTCTTTCATCTATTACTTATTTGTCATTAAATCAACAAGTCATTTCAGCATATTGTTTCTCATATGCACATGTAGAATTGGTCCAAAAACATATGAATCTATCATCTACCTACATCAAAAAAGGTTGGCTTGTGAAAAGCCTGTAATCTTCATGTTTAAGTAATGCTTAAAAGGTTCAGCTAACATTAGTAGTCATTGTGATATTTTTGTGGTTATCTATTTCTCTGATTACTTGCTGATTATTCTTGTCTGTTCCATCTAATTGTGTGTCCAGCCATCCTTTGACAAGGTTGTCCCTCCATCTTTCTATGAGTTGGGTTTAGCAGAGCTGGTGTGTATATACAATGAGCTTCGTGAGATTGGAAAGTCACCACCTGTTATTGATGCTGCGGATCTTCAACAAAATCCTGAAGTATTACTTGAGCTCTTTGAACATGCTTGATTCTTATGAGTGAATAAACCATCAGTTTAAGATCACTTTTGTTTTGTTGGTGTCAAACAAGGTAGAATGAGCTGAAAGTTTTCTTTGCAGTCACAATGAAAGGGAATGGTCACTCATTCAAAATGGAGGGAATCATAATTCCACTATATATATAGTTACCTGGATTACTATTCCCCCTTTGTATTTACTTGAAATAAAAAAATAAAAAAAGTCCTCTACCACCTCATCCACCACCTTCACATCATCATTACCATCACCAAGTGCTGTTGCTTTCACAGTTTCACTTTCACCACCATTATCATGACTACCGCCACTGCTGCTGCTGTCACCTCACAGTTCCTTTCATTACCAAGACCATGGATATTATTGTTTCAATATAACTATTGATGTCTAGATGATAAAAATGAAAAATTAACTTAAAATTTAAAATAACTCCAAAATATTTTCTAAATTGTATTGCATCAATATCATGATCCCGTTGATGATTTGCAGGCTACTCTACAGGGTCTCTGTGATGATTTGGAGATTCCTTTTCAACCTGAAATGCTCAAGTATGTACATTTTTTTCCCTTTACAAGGTTGAAATCCAAACCCCTCCTCCTTTCAAAATTAAAAACAAAAACGGGTTTATCATTAAAGCTAAATTAGTGCACCTGTAAAAGTGAAAAACACCATGCTGGTAGATGGATGATCTATGTAGTCAAATTTTATCTTCCAACCTTTAATGCTCCCAGATGCTGTTAATATTAGTGACTTAATATTCTAATTTACATATGCATGTGGTGTCTTTCTAAATTCTGTTTACATTCAAATTTGTTGATCTTGCAAGTCCAGACTTTGAGCCACTCTATTTATGAATTCCCTTTTCAATTATGATCATCTGAGTTTTGGTAATTTTTGAGTCATTTGATGTACATGCAAGATATCCTTATTCTTCTTCTCCTTCAACAATTATTTTGCAAACATATATAATGATTTGACAATTCAAAAAATTTCCAGTTGGGAAGCAGGTCCGAAGCCAATAGATGGCTTATGGGCCCCTTGGTGGTATAAATCTGTACATAAATCTACTGGTTTTGAGCAACCACGAAAGTATCCTCAGGTATTCAATTGCTTTTCATGGTATTTTTCCAGTTTAGTTTCTGTTCTGGAAGAATCCAGGCTGTTATTTTGTTTGAGCTATTTATAGTATTTTGACATTGTTTGCTCCATTTATCAATTACTATCATTGTTTGATGAATAACAATTGGATGCAAATCTGTGTGTTTATTGTGAGCACATGTTTGTCATGTGTGCTTTGGGCATAAAAGTTGGAGGATATGAAAATGAAGGAGATAAGAGATTTTTTTTTTTAATTGGGTGGGGGAATGTATCTCAACCAGTGTAGACAACAAAAAAACCTGACTGCGGTTATTCTGCAAACTTGCCTTCCTTTCAGCCATTTCCCTTTTCTCTCTATGATTTGTTGGAGCAAAGTCTTCCCCTGTTTAATATGCTTCGGCGCCATGTGAAGAAAAGGGTACCCGTTCTGAGCCCTCCTTTACCTACTCCCAATCTTCCTGTTCCTGCAAATGAGAAATTGCTTGCTTGGGTTGGTGATGAGATTGTGCCACGAGACAGTGCAAAGGTACTTAATTGTATGACACTTAAAGGTCTGTTGTATGCTGTCAATATAATGAAGAATTCACAGGGTTTTTAATTGTTGTCCTGTGATCAATCAGGTTTCTGTGTTTGATTCAGTTGTCCAAGGAGGTGACTCAGTTTGGGAGGGTCTTAGAGTGTATAAAGGAAAGATATTTAAGCTTGAGGAGCATTTAGACAGGTTGTATCATTAAACTAAGAAATTGATTAGTTTATGCAAAATGCTTCTGGTTTTGAATAGCATGCTTACCTTTTAATGCGACGATTGTAATTATTTTCTTTATACTCTTGTGAGTCTTTATATCTCCTCATAAGGTACATACTCATCATGAGTAACCTCCAATAGATCATTGTACAAGGTACAAAAAAGTCTGCTTGGTTGCATTTTTCATTGAGTAATGCTATTTCATCTGAAGGAGCACACTGCACCAAATCAATTTGTGTTGAAAATCACAGTTGCTCATCCATGATTGTCAGAACTGCAGGTCTACAGCACACAGTCTTTTTTTTAGACAGAGTTCGGTATCAGTTGGTGGGCTTTGGTGATATTAATGGCTGGGGAGTGTAGTGTTTTTGTTATTCAATTTAGTAAACATTTTGGCAAAACATTATGACAAGTGACAACTATAAGAAAAATGCAAGAATCATCTGACTGAGCGGATTCCTAATGTTAAACCTAAATAAAAAGTTAAATTATTGCAAATATAAAATTAATTTAACAATTTTTTTCCTAGGAAAATTCTTAGTGCTATTTCTCATCGAAACATGATCTATATGTGAGAGTGTTCTTTGGTTATGTGCTATGGTTTTACATTTCATCAGTTTAAAACTAAACTTGAAGGTAAAAATAAAATATCCTATACTCATATGTTTTATTGCTACAACATCAGCTCTGCGTCAATGTTGTAGAGCTAAATTTCTTGATTCTTGTCAGGATGTTTGATTCAGCAAAAGCTTTAGCTTTTGAATATGTTCCTGCTCGAGATGAGGTTAGTCTGAGATGTGTATTAAATGCTATTGTCTTTAATCTTTTTTAGGTTATCCCCATAATGAATGTAGTTCCAAAAATTGCAGATTAAGGAAGCAATTTTCAGAACTCTAATTAGGAATGGCATGTTTGACAATTCACACATCCGGCTTTCTCTAACAAGAGGGAAAAAGGTTTTACTCTCTCTAATTTATCATTTCAGTAATGTAATTCCTTCAAAGCTAATAATTCCTAAAATTCTGTTCCATCTATCATTCACATGGCAATGCTTAGCATTGTATGAGGCTGGCTTCATAATTTTGATAATATAATAGACTATATATGCAAAAATGATTCTCAAGTCTAAACATGATTCTTAAATTTATACAGTGCCCTAATATTCTTGACCAGAAATCTCAATACTAATAGCAAGATGAATAGAATAGGTTCTGCTGGTTTGATTATTAATGAACCTACAAATATGAAATGAACAAAAGTCTGTGACATGAGTTAGCAGTATTTTATAACATTTGCAACAGAAGATGAAACTGTTAATCATATGATATTCTATGGAGCAATTTTGTTTTAAATAACGTAAAAGAATATTTTGTTCTTTTCTAGGTTACTTCTGGGATGAGCCCAGCACTCAATCTATATGGATGTACATTAATTGGTAACTTCATATCCCTGAGCCAAATAAGTAGCATTGATGTTAGTATCAAGCCTTTATACTCTTGAAATAATTTTTGGATAACAATTTTGGCTGATCAAATTGAAATAGACCCAACAATATCTGTTTATGATTTCCTTTTCTTCATGGAAATGATCTGGCATTGATTGCATACATGATTCGCTGATATCAAAGAAGAAATTGGATCACCCTACTGCTGCATTGAATTTGTGACGACTTATGACAGTGATCTCACAAATATCAATAGGAAATTACTTCAAGTTTGTTGACACACAATTATCTTTCTGATAATATTTTGTTTGACTTGAATGGATTACATAGGTAGTTTAAATACTTATGATGTGATTCAGTATTCATGGTGGTCTCTTTGTTGATAAAAGAAGACTTGAGATGGGGGTGAATCAAGTCATGATTGATAAAAAGATTAGATGACTAATAGTAGGTCAAACTCAAATTTAAGTGTGATAGAAAATTAAAGAACAAGGGAAAAAAGGGCTTACATAGGTGACTTTTATACTGGTTCTATCTCCAATATGGAGTCTGCATCCATTCCCAACCAAACGTGAGATTTTTCACTATTAAACCCAAGTTTTCTTTGATCCACTTGGCCTGTCCAAGCTAGTTGTAAGTATTCTTCTTTCACTATAGCATCTAGTTATGACCTTCCTTTTTAAAGTATCAATCTTCTCTAAAAAGCTTGTTAGCTTCCTTTATTTGTTCATGATTCTTCAAACTGGAGTTCCTATCTTATTTTAATAGTTGATAAATCTTGACACTAGTCTTTAAACTAAGATCAACCATAAGCATTCAGTGTTAAGAATCTTAAAATGTTTAAAATCGTCATTCAGAGAAATGCCAACTTGGATACTTTGGGCTAACAAGTTGATCTGTTAAATAAACTTGGCATGATAATTCAGAAGATCGATAATTTGGTTGTCTAACCCTATCTAATGTGAAAACATTGTCGTTCTGGAAGAATGTTTATCATTTCTGGGGATATACAAGACGGTGTTCTTTTCTTTGTTAAACATGCAGTTCTTGCTGAATGGAAGCCCCCAGTATATGATAATGCACATGGTATAGTTCTTGTAACTGCTACAACACGCCGTAATTCACCAAATGTAAGTTTCTGATTCGTATACTCATTAGTATGGAAAAAAAGGGGTTCTTTTTTTAATATTATATAGATATGCTTGAGTTACTAATAAATTTTCAGCCCTATCAAATAATAGTAAACATCCAAACTTTTCTGATATTATCACCATAGTGATGATGTTACTATTCTAGAACGAGGGTTTGGGTATGTATGTATATACATACGTATAGAAGAAAGAAAGGAAGGTATTATTTGAGTAGCAATGGTGCAAAGTTGAAATCTCCAGAATTTGAATGGTCAAGCTTGATGAGATTCAATATCTCTCAACTTTATCTAATAAAAAATCTTGTTAGGTTATTTGTTATTATGGTTTTCTTTCATTTTATATGATATGTTGGAAAGCATTTGACTGACATGGTTTTTCCATCAGTTAGTTTGATTATAGAATCTTCACATTCCTGGATCTGCTTTTATTCTTTAAAAAAAAAAAAATTCATAATTGTATGGATAATGGAGATAGAGAGAAAAAGGAGAATTGCCTAAAATTAGTTATAATTATGTGGAAAATGGGAGGAGGGATAAAGAGGCTGAAAGAAATGAAAAGCAAATAAAGTAGAAAATATAAAGAAGCTATACTAAGAACAAATTGCTCTCTATATGCAGAGATAAATAAGCGTGTTATCACCAGATACATTGTCCTATCCTGGTCTGAGTTGACAGAGATGTATTAAGTATTTAATGCTATTTAGTTGAAGAACTTGTTGACATTATAATAATAGTTGCAAGTGGCATGCGATAGCCTGTCATATAGCTACAAAAGAACGAGATTCATTCAAACCAACAAAGTTTCTGTTTCGTTCAATTGACTTTGTCCCTTCCCCTTTTCTTTACCAGAATTTGGATTCCAAGATTCATCACAATAACCTTCTCAATAACATACTTGCAAAGGTATTTTCCTATTCTCCAAATTTTTTACATGCATTAATCAACGAATTTGTATTAAAATATTTTTGGAACTGGGTGATTTCTTTTTGGAATAACAATGGTTTTCTATGTTGACTTAATTTGACAGGTTAATCCTTAGAGAAATGTCAATATAGAGTATTGTAGGTTATATTATGAGAGGTGGGGGGGGATTATGCAATTTATTTTTACTTACCCTGCTAATATGTTTATCATATGCAAAGGGAGACATGGGCGATTAATTATCACAGCAGCAAATATAGCATATTATAATTCAATCAACTGTTACAAGCATGATCAAAATCATTATTTTGTTGCATCTTGTCTTAATAATATCCTGTATTAATGATATATCTTGTACATTACTAAAATGTTATTATTGGCCTACTCTACTGCAGATTGAAGGCAATAATGCAAAAGCAGATGATGCAATCATGCTTGACCAAGATGGTTATGTATCTGAAACTAATGCAACTAACATTGTATGTCCTCAAATTTACCCCAACTGTCGGAAGGATCATTATACTCCTTTTGATAATTATATGCTAGGGTTTACTAGGTAGCAGGGAGATGTTTCTTGGTGTCCAAGCTCTGGACTACTGTTATACACAAAAAATTATAAACAACAACAAAAAAGACTTAGAATGGATGATAACATTGAGCTGATGACAAATTAGTCAACTCAATGCATGGTTCAAAAAATGTGAATTCACCTCCCTTTTAGAATTAACAATGCAGCAAATATGTTGTTGGTTCATTTTCACCTTGAGTCTCAGAGGGAAACAAAATCTTGTTAAATCATCTTATTTGAGAAGGATGAAAGGGTTTTCTTTGCAAAAGGCTTACTTTCAGCAGAGAATGGTACCAAATCTAATGATTTGGAGCAC
This sequence comes from Abrus precatorius, assembly GCF_003935025.1. Taxonomy (NCBI): domain Eukaryota; kingdom Viridiplantae; phylum Streptophyta; class Magnoliopsida; order Fabales; family Fabaceae; genus Abrus; species Abrus precatorius. The sequence continues at coordinate 6,073,249 of NW_020874373.1, read as the reverse complement.
TTGGGCTCATTTATTGCTCGTATTTGTGCAGTTTATTGTTAAAAGGGACCACGTCTTGACACCTCATGCAGACTACTGTCTTCCCGGTATTACTCGAGCAACTGTAAGTTGAGTAAACTCGCCCAATTAATTTTATACCAAATTCTGTATATATTCTAGCATTGATGTGTTGTTGGGATGCAAGTATAAGATGACACCTAAGTGCCAATTTCAGCTCAGCTATAAGTAGTACTTTACTACTTTTCATTAAGCATCTTATTTTATTAACTCAAGTGCTGTTGTAATAGAAACTAGTTATCTTATTAGGAAGAATTAGGGATGAACCCCAATTACAAAACACACATCGCAGAACTTCAAGGGTTTGCACCTCCCAATGCCATAAAGGCCCCAATTTTCTGTCACAAATCACTTCCCTCCGTCTTTAATCTCTGCTCTTATTTATAGGCAACATGCCTTATTCAAAGTAATTCACCTAACTAACTAGCTAATTGGTAACTAACTTATTTTAACTAAATACTAATGGGGGTTAACTAAGTAATCTATTTAAACAAACTATTAATGGGAGTTACCTAACACGTGTTAGTAAAATATAATATTTTGTAGAAAATGAGAGTATATGAACAATAGAAAAGATTAGGTTCATAACCTCATTCCACTCTAAACTAAGTTAATCAGAGAAGTGTACTGTGTCATTGATGGAACTCTGCTACTTCGTAATTTTAGGTAATGGATCTTGTGAAGACAGAACAATTAATCTTAGAGGAGCGCAGAATCAGCCTGTCAGAAGTGCATACTGCAGATGAGGTTCACATATATGCAGTTTCAAATATCTTCTAGTAAAGTTTGCTCATATTTGTGTGTCAAATTTATGTTGAGATATAACTAGAAAACCATTTTGCAGGTATGGACGACCGGAACGATGGGAGAGCTAAGCCCAGTAAGTGCTTTATTCTACCTTGTCGATTGAACTTTATTATACCTTGACGGAATGTGCTGGTTAAGCATCTGAAAAATTAACTGATTCCTTTCACATGCAATTATCCAAATGATTGTTGAACTTGAAAAGAAAATTCATTGTTATGCATTAGGATGATGATGTTCAACTTTGTGTCTAATCAACTCTTGAATTTTGATTTCTGTGTGTCACTGGCAAGTATTCACAAGATAAGCAATACATTGGTCAAAACAAAATGCAAATTCTTGGCTTAGCCATTTTGTCCATGGGCTCTTTTCTGGATTGAGTCAATTCCAATTCCAATGGGACTTGATAAGCATTAGTTGGAGATTACTTGCATGTGTGATGAGATTAAACTTTCTTGTGTATCTCCTTTAGGTAGTGAAGGTTGATGGACGCATAATTGGCAATGGAAAAGTAGGACCAGTCACTAGAAAGTTGCAAGCTGCTTATAAAAAATTGACAGAACAGTTTGGTGTACCTATACCAACCTACCTTAAGACTTGAATGGTATAACATTTTTTTCTTTTGCTCTTAAAGCCAATGCAAACAATTTTTTTACTTTGCCACACACTCTTTGGTCTTAGTGTTTTCCATAATAACTGTTTTCTTTTCATTTCTTCCAGATTTCAGTTGGAAGTGAGCGGAAATTGCTGCCATGCATTACTAAAAGCTGCCACCCTTTTCATAATTTAGGTTACTCTTGATATTATTTACTTCTGCAGTGTTCTAATGATCTTTTTTAGATTAAATAAAAATAAGCAAATAAATTAAAAAAATATATCATAAATCTATGCAAACTTAATGCTTTCTTTATTTGGTAGTGACGATGAACTTGTATGAAGATTTAAAAGTATTTTTATGTTATTCAAGATATGCTAATAAGTGTCTGAAGAACAAGGATTAAAGCATTAAAAGTTATTCGATACATAATAATATAACACATTTTGAGAATGATGTTCGCTTAAAAAAAATATTTTTATTTTAAAATTCTTTACATGTATCTCAATGATATTCCTTTCAATATTTTTTATAAGAACCTTCTAAATATTTTTTTAATTAATTATTAATATAAGATCTTCTATAAAGTTTTGCAAGTATTTTTTTTTTTTTTTTATTCTTCATTATTAAACGTTTTAACATTTAATAATTAATATAAGAATAATTGAAGAAAGTATTCGTTAATTGGCAATTTATTGATAATTAATAGTGAATACAGCAAAAAGTGCTAATTTTTTTTTAAAAAAAAAAAAGTGTTACTCTATTTATTTTATTTTATTTTTGGTTAAGTGTTGCTATATACGAATGGTTGTAGACAGTTCACGGATCAAAATGAAGCAATTTATAATTAAGGGGGTTTTACTAACGTTTTATTTAAAAGTTAATTTTAAAGAGAAGGAGGGAAGGAAAAGAAAAGGAAAGAGAAAGGTTTATACGATAAGTATCTTTATTTAAAAAATTTTAGATGAGAGAGGAAGGGTTTATAAATTTTTCAAATCTTCTTAATCTTATATTTTTTTTAAAAAAAATTCAATCAAGTAGTTTTATATTACACTTCTTTCATTATGTTACTTCCGTTCTAATAAATCACTAATGGTAGAAGTTAAAAAAAGATAAAACTTAAGTTATTATTTTTTAATTAAAATTAAAGTTTTATTTCATTAATTTAATGCAATAAAAATTAACTTTAAAATTTGATATATGTATCAACCTTAAATTTTATTTTTTTAAAATTAACATAAAAAATGCATAAGATACCATACTTGTGTATCTTATGCTTTTTCAAAGAAATTAAATTTTTCTTTTGAGAAAATTAGTGGAGTTTAAATATAATTTCTTTAATTAAATAGGTGAAGCTTAAATAATTTTCTTCTTTTCTATAAATCAAACCTAAAGTTTTAGTGATCCACATAGTTAAACGTGTTTATATTTGTAGTGACTAACTAGGTAATCCATTATTTTTTATGTTTTGGGTCTACACGTTAAATAATGCTATCACGTTCACAAATTCGACTTTGGGCCCAACTTATTTTGGGCCACAATAATTGAACTTTTGTTAAGAGGCTCATTATTATGAGCAAGAAAGGAAGTGATGGGAATGAGATCATGCATGTCATGCCCACACAACATTTAGCCATAACTAAGTAATCAAAATCTCTTTTGACTCAATAAGTTGTTGCCTTGCTCTTGTCCCTTTTAGTATTTCATATTATTGGCATGGATGATTCTTCACATTGTATCATTTCCAAAGAAAAGGGGGTACTTTTTTATTTGCTATGGTTAAGAAGCTATTTCATGATTAATTCAATTGTGACATTAATCTCAAAAGCCATTCAGCATGTTTCATGTGGACCAACTCAGTGTATTCTCTCATTCAATTCCTTTCCTTCAATTATTAGTGTCTTTCTCTGCTTTGATAGCATTTCCCCTTATGGGGTGTTTGTCATCCTTTTAATAAAATGGCTTTATGTCTTTTTGCTTTATTCTATTTTTTCTATCATAGAAAAGAGCAAGTCACTATCTCCAGTCTCCATGCTATTTCTTTATAGCTTTCAACGTTACCTTCAATTGTATGTTCTATAGTGCAAGGCCTATTCTTGCTACCCTTTTTTGTATTTTTCTACTTTCCTCAAAGCTTCAACCCAAACCCATTTTTTATGTCTTGTTATAAACGGTACTTAAACTTAGCAACTAACAACACTTTTGCTAGACCCGCTTTATTTTGTCAAAACAATCTTTTAAATGCAAGAAATGTTGGTAACAAATTTTTTAATGCATTCTTTTAAATACATTATTATTATTATTATTAGTTAAAATTTCATGGTTATATAATAAAGGAGTTGGAATCTATGAACACAATGTTTCCCACAAGAGAACAAGAAGATGAAGACAAATGGGTGTTAGAGTTGGAATCTTCTAAAAGACAACCCTGGAGCTTCATCAACAACCAGTGAATTATTATTGTTATTATTATTATTATCATTATGTATATTTTGCTGGACTTCACAAACGGACGCTAACACCTTTGTACGATTCGCTTAGAATCTGACAATTTAAAATAGGGGACGAGACCTAACGTATTGTAAAGGACAGTAAAATCTGCAAAGGACATGCATTGCACTATCATGATCTTATCTTTTACCGTGCTATGCTTATCACTAGCTTTTGTTTTTCTTTTTAATTTTCCTATGAAGATAATATACTCATTTTACTCTGACACTACTTTATGCACAAAGTTCAAATGTGAATGAATTAGACTCCATGTGATGGGAAATTGACTTTATCTTGATGAGAATAAAACTTTTTTTTATGTTTATATTATAAAATTTTGAAGCCTCAAGAATCTGGGAGAAGCTCGTTAGAAGATTAAGAAAACTTTAGTTGAACCGATGACTAATGAAATATAAAGGACAAATGACTAAAGGTTTTCTTTCAAGTTTTGATTTTTTTAAATAACGTGTATATAAAAAGTTCTGGGTATGTGATTTTTTTTATTATTTTGATTGTTTTCTATTGAGTTCTCTATTAGCAAAAACATTTCATCCTAAAGTGAATATAAGCATGAAATGAAATGCGTTGAATTGTGTTTGTCGGATGGAGCTATCATGAGGCGTGGCTTCTCAAAAATAAAATTTGAAGTTGTATTTTACTCTTTCGCTGTCATGATGAAATAGTGACAGATACTTGAACCAGAACATCCTCTTACACAATTGGAAACAGGTAGTTGAATAAGAAGATTCTTATAAAATTAGATATATGAATTTATATTATACTATTATTTTATTATTGAATGAATGGTTTTCACTTAACTAAATGAAAGAAAATAAAAAGGTCTTAAAATTTTGAAAATCAAATAGAACAAGATCATAGTTGAATGGCCATTACTTAATAAGAAGCAAATAAGTTCAATACTGAAGCAGCAGTCATCATGCTAACTCAAACCTCCAATACATACAAAAGTTTAGTACATAATTAAACAAATAAACTAAGGGAAAACATTTTTACCCAGACAAGTTACTGTATTTGCTGACTCAAAACACTCGTTAAAACTCCTCAAATGAAAATATTATCCTCAAAAAGGTCTAAGCTTTTAACATTAGTTTAAAAATACATTTGTAACTTTATCGTTTTCCTTCTGCTTGAAGATATTCGATGACCCCACCACAGCTCAACTTTCTTTTATTTTTTTCACCTAGGAATTCGACTACGAATATCGTACAATTCGATGGGGCCATCATTTTTACCTTCAATGCCCTAATCATTTGCATTTTTCAAAAGTTATTAACAATATTTTAGACTCAAAAGGTGAAAAAGAGAGAAGCAGAATGAAGAATGATCCCTATACCTACTTTTCCATAACAGTCACCATTAATCACTGTCCTCTTTTTTATTTTTTTTCCTGTTTTGCTTTTGATTCTATCTCTCCTTCTCCTCCTCCCATTAACAGCTGTCATGATCATATATCATTTTTGTTTCTAAAAATTATGTAAAAGTGCCATTTTTAAAAAGAAATTTATTCTGGCAGTTTAATAAGAAAAATATTATGCATAATAAAGTTGAAGCAACACAAGTTATTTTCTTTATAAATTTATGAAAGATAAACATAAATATCTATAATGTTACACATGATATGAATTATTTAATGCTTTAATAATGTTATTATTAATATAATAATAAATGTACACTTTATTTTATCTGTAGAGAAAAGTTAATTAGCTCTTCATAAGTTGTACTCCCCAACTTTCCCATCTAATGCAATTCCACATGTTTTGCAGATGGGTCTTCTTTCCTTTAATTTGATTACTCCATGCAAGTCTACCACAGCTTTTCTTCTCCAGAATATAATGCTAAATTGTTTTATTTTTGTTTTTAGTTTATTTAATTATACTGAAACTACTTGAGTAATGCTTGAGTCAAATTATCAGAAATTCAGAATAGAAGCTCTGATAAATGATAATAGTTGATGATATTCGGAATTATAATTATCTATTTTCTTCTTTTCGTTAAAAGAGAAGCATGTCACTGAGCAATATTGAGCAATGCTTATCTTACTTTATATAAGTATTGTGGATTAAGAGACAAGAATCAATATCAGATTTCGGTTATTTATATAATAAATTGGGTTTATTTTTGTAACAACCAAATAAAAGGGGGAAGAATATGGACTAAACAAATAGTATGTGGCAATCTCCTACAAACTTTGGCTATCTTTTTCATTCAAAGTTACTTTGTGATATTCTCCATTTGGGCTTGACAATTTGGCTTGTGTTTGAGATTGAGATGGCCTACCACTATTAAAGCAAGGTAGGCAGAATTGACCGAGCACTTGAATATGTCTCAAGCACAATAGACTACAACCTTCTCCACCCTGACCCCAGAGGAAAAAAAAAGACAAAGAGAAAAAGAGAGAACGATCAAAAATAGCTAGCTACAAAGACACATGTAAGAAGGAATAAACCAAAAAACTTCCTCCAAAGAGCCCCACATCAAGGCACTAGCTACCAGTAGATTAACAAAGGATGAACAGCCGTTGCAATAATTTGGTACAACTTGGAAACAAAAAAGGAAGAAAAGCGAAATATCCATCATCGTCAATAAGGTCTTGATCATGTTATGAAAAAATTTGGCCAACATAGTTCAAGTTTTTATCTTAATTCAACATTGACTCTTGTTGAATCCTATCCAGCATTTGGTATACAGCTGCAGCTATCTCATCCACTGATCCTAGCTTGCAATCATCTTCTACCTGCAAGAAAACTTTCAATAACACAATGCTTACAAAGACATACAAACAGTGGAAATTAAAAGAAGCCCAAGTGGGGCTAGCTAACACAAACCTTAACACTGAGAGAATAGAGAACAATATCCCCAGTGGTAGTAACATTTAAGTGCAAGATGGTAAGACGCATGCCATGCAAACTAGTGACCATTTTCAAGAGCTGCTTTGGCCGTTTCTTGGATCTTATTTTGAGATTTGCATGACTCTCTACCATCGTCACTTCTATATCAGCAATGCCAGACTGAACCTCACCACCCAGTTGCTCACCAGTGGCCGCAGAATTATCACAGCCACCACTACCACATGTTGAATACTGTGGAAAGGTGAAGAACTCAGAAAAGGGCTTATCAGATTTAATCTCTTTTTCTTTCTGAGCACCTAGAAATTGCAGCCTATGCTCAAGCTCCTTAACAAAGTTAATAGCCCCTCCAATAATAGATGCTTGATCACCCTGCATTCCTCAATTAATTAAAATACAAACAATTAAACCATTTCAAGAAGGAAAAATAAAGCAAATTAATACCAAAGTTTGGGTAATATATTAATAATATTTTTTTAAAAGTATTTAAATCACTGATATTTTAAAATGTGCAAAATAACTAGCTAATTTCTCATGGATTAGCTAATTTCTAACTAATTAGTAAAGGATTAATTATAAAAGGGCATTTCTACACATCTTAAAAAGATTAAAGATTGAAATACTTGTTTTTAAACTTCATCATGAAAAAATGAAAATTTCCCATTCCAAAAACTGAAAAGCAGAAGCATGTATAAATTAAGCATGTTTTGGCGGAACAAATGGGTGATTGAAGTACCCTTTGGACGTAAGATTCAGGCATTAGAGAGCGAAGAACTGAGAGATACTCATTCATTTGCTTCCTTCTGTTGCGCTCAACAGCAATGTGAGTCATTCTCTGGTTCTCAATCTCTTCCTTATTCTTTCTGCTTTTGGCTCTGCGCCTCTTGGGACGAGGAGGTGTGGAAGTTGAGCTATCTAAGTTCTGTGTGTTGCTGGTCTCTGAAGATGGATTTGAATTTGACACATTGATGTGAGGCAACATTGGTGGAGGAGAACAATTCCAATCTCCATAAGGGTAATTTTCTGTTTGGTTCTCAAGAAAACTGACACAACCTTGTTCTTCTTTTTCAAGGTTGAAGTCACCATAGTCCCAGTTTCCACCACCACCTTCTAACAAGTTGTAGTTGTAGAGGTCTTTGATTCCATAACCAAATGGGTCTTGTGGTTGTGGATACACTACTGCTTCTAGTGCCATGGCTCTCTCTCCCTCAGGCAAACACATACGCAATGTTTTTATGTGGATACCCTTTAAAGCAGTTGATGATGAAGATGAAGATGAAAAAACCAAAGTTCCATGCTCTTGATGAGTATTTTATTTGAGCTTTTAAAGGCCTTGAGGTGAAGGAAAAGATACAAAGTGGACAGTGCTTTGCACGTGATATAGAGTAGAACGTATATATAAAGTTTTTTATATATACAAAACAAAAGAAGAAATTGAGGGAGAATCAGAATGAGAGAAGGACGAAAGGATTTGCTTGCAAAACCACTGTGTCATGTCTTGATTTATATGAAAAAAGATGTTACGAAATAAGTATTATGAGTTCCCCTCCACTCAAAAAGAAAAATGTTATTGTATGCATGCATGAACTTTAATATCAAAATACAACTTATCCATATATGTTGCCTGAAAAAAAATCTACAATACAAATTATTTGTTAGAAACTTTCTTAAAAGTTTGATACACGAGAATTATTTTATATTTTTATCACACTTTTATGCACCAAATACTCATTGGCTTTGAAATAAACAACTCACTACTTCGCCCCATACCTTAATTATAGAAACTCGCCCTACCTTGTAGGAACATTCAACTTTACACCCATTATTGCAAGACATTGGATCACTCACTACACGTTGAAAAGAGTTTATACACAACAAACCACTCACCAATGGTGATCAAAGCCGTCGAATCATCCATTCTTTGTAGAGAAAGTTTACTTTTAATCATATTTTTATAATCTTTTATATATTTATAAGAGAAATAAAAAGAGAATAGAGAAAATATAAATAAAATAGACAATGTTATTAAAATATATATATATATATATATATGTAATAGAAATGTTTTTATATATTGGTTTGGGTATTAAGTATATATATATATTTTTTTGTGTAAAAAAAATATAATAAGAACATATGTATTATAATTTTTTTAGAGTTCATAGAATATCATTAAATTTAATGTGTTAATAAAATTAAATACTATTATTTTTAATAAAAATTTGTTAAATATTATTTTTTATTGTGTGCCTTTAAACACACATTAAAAATATTAAATATAAAATTATTCTTTAAAAAATATACATAAAATTATTATTTTAATTTGTCTATCCAATTAATTATTCTGTCTCCACTAAGAATATTTTTATAAAAAATAATTAATGTCAGAAAATCTTATAAAAAAAAACCGCAATTAACACCCTAAAAATATCTTATGTTTAGAACCAGTGTACAGAAACAGTGATTTGGTACGAGAAATAGGAAAAAGAAAGAAGGGGAGATATTTAACAAAAGCTACACTCATCTGATCAGCGAAGAGATTCTGCAGTTCAGAGAGAAGTAGCAGGACAAGTTATCACTGTTTACGTATTGTTTTTCTCTTTGCACACTTAAATTTTGGGTAGACAATTAGTAGTTAAGCTACAAATTTCCTACCAAAAAAGAAAAGTAGTTAATGAATTAAACTATTTGTATCCCAAAGGATTGAGGGGGTGAAAATGATGTTCCTCACGAGTCACACGATTTCATAAAACAATTGGTTCTACGGAGTTAGATTGAATAGTAACATTATTGAAATAATCAAGGTATTGTGTGGTAGCATGGTGTTCATTGTTATACTTTCCTAATACGCCAAAACCAAATTTCCATTTCCTTAATAAAAATGAGTAGATATGTAGTGTCATATGAAATCAGAACCCACCCCTAGCAATTAGAATAAGCTACGTGTATTCATTAGCGTTTAGAATCCTATCATGAAATATAGAAAAATGTTCACAAGAACACCGCGTAACACAGGGCATTGACTCTCTAACAGTATAGCGCCACAGATAATATTTTATGCCAAAATCATAAATAAATTAAAGAGAGAATCTACTTAAATTATAATATTTTTTTACCACTTTTTTTTAAAAAAACGAACTAGTTTTAAAAGAAATAAAGAAAAAAAAAAACGAAACATAACTGAAACTACTATAAGTTATAAGCTCAGAAAATGACATAAAATTAAGTCCGACAGATGTGTTTTACTGAACTATAATCGGTGCAATATTAATGTGAAATTGTTTACTCTTATCTTACTATCCATAATAATTAAACCCTAAAAATATTATGCATATAAGTATAAATTTCATTTAAAAAATCATTTATTAATGTTTAGTCGTTTGATTTGCTCCTACTGTTATAAATTCAATAACTCACCGTTAATAAATAGATTTTTTTTAGTGTTTTAATAACAATAACATTAAAAGTATGGTTAAAAATGAAAATATTTACTATATTTTAAATTATTTTTCTTTTATTTAATATTTCTATTTTAAGTTAAAATTATTAAATATTTTATACATTATTTATTTTAGTAATTTGCATAATAAATATCAATTATAACTCAAATTTTAACAGACGAATAACACCAAAAATACTTGCAAAAACTACACTTAAATATAGTTGTTCTTAGCACAGGTTACAGCCCACAAAACCGAAGAAAAGGGAAGCGCGTTAGATGAACGAGCGTTCTGAGCCTGTAGCTTAGGGAGCGTGAGGACTAGTGTCATGGAAGAACGTGAAGGAGTTGAAAGACAAAAAGAGAAAGGGCTTCGTCATTTGGTAATAACACGGTCGGAAGTACAAATGAGAAAATGCAAAAAAGAAAAGAAAAGCTGACGCAGTCAGAGATTCTTGCAAAGCTGAGAGAAAAAAGTTTAAGAACTTTGTCGATAGAGAGAGGAACACACTGCACACTTCCATCGTCAGAGAATCCATGTGCTTCAATACTACATCACCTTCCAAAATAAATACCAAACCAAAAACCATTCTCTAATCACATTAATTCAAGCTTTTTGAAGTAATTATTCATGTTATACATTTAATAATCAAATTTATTAAAATAAACTAAAAACCCAACATGCACTATGATTAGTTGTACTACGCGACAATGTTATTGATTAAGTATCCTTCATTAAGAAAATTGTTAGACCCAACTGGCACCCCATTGAAGAATCACAAACATTGTTACATAGTATATACCTTGTACAGAAGTGTTACAGTTAAGAACTGATTTCATTTGATTAACTAAAAAATAGCCCCATATAATGACGATTAATTACCATTACGTACACCAATAATTTAACATTATGTGTGCATAAGCATCTTGTCAGATGTCCATCATTATGATTATATTGATAATGCAATCGAGATGCTTCTAACAAAGGGTGCTGTAGCAAACAAGAAATTACGCAACCCTTGTCGTCTTCGTCGGCATTTTAGTGGGGACCTTTTCATTACTTTTAAATTTATGGTTGAATTATTAATTGCTATTAATTAGTGGATATATATAATTAATAGTCGTTAATTAGAACGCGTGCATTATCCATAATGTTTTCATGCATGAAAACAAAAAAAGATAAGCATATATTATATGCAACGAATACATACATGTGTACTTTTGATCTTTTAGGCCTTTTTAAGGATAAAATTTGTCAGATTTTGATTTTTTATTTTAATCGTACAATTATAGTTTCTTTTTTCAAATGCAACAATTTAATCCTCTTGTATATACATTTAAATTTTGGTCTTTCTAGAATATTTTCATCTAAAATTTAACAGCATGTGATGATGTTAATAACTTCTATCTAAGTTAGCAAATAATATGTGGGTTCTTTACATACAATTCAATTAAAATTATGAAAAAAAAAATGTTACATACAATTCATACGAAGTTTAGTTCTATTAGAGATTTAATTGAGTGTTCAATAAATACACAAGCCCACTCACGTATACACACTGAATTATTTTTAGATGTGAAATTACACAATAAAAAAAATGTAACGTGAAGATAAGATTAATGTGTTAACTTAATGCTTTATTTGAGTATCGTATTGATTCTAAATTTCTAATAAGCTACTGCTACGAAACTCAGAAAGAAATAAATATTATATACACGTTTGCTATGATTTTTTCATATTACTAAATAAAACAACCCGTGACAATACAAATTACTGTAATCTAGACAATATAATTTACTGTATAAGAATCAATTTTGCACTATTAAAATTGATTTTGAATTGTTCGTAATCTAAACCAAACACACATAATGATTAGTATATCTATTTTGAACTAAAAAAACATCTTTTGTTTTTGCTACTGTTGTATTAAAAGTCCTATATAGCTGTCATATTGGGGAAGGTAATGACTATTAAAAATCTAAAATAATTATAAAAAAAAACAATGGAAACGGTGGCACTATAGTTGAATCGTCGTAAGTGTATATATATAAATTATACATTAATTTGGGATTTAAACTCCACAAGATCTGATTTCGGAAAAGTTTTCCTCCATACTACACCCAAAAAAAGTTATTTATCACATACAAAATTTGCCAATTTATTAAGTATTAGAATAACATCAGTTATTATATTTTTTTGACTAATAAAAAAATTATTTATTCAAATTAAAAAACTGTATACTAATAAATTATACATCATACTAATATTTGATATATCAATAAATCATTTAGTAAAAAAATTATCATAATGTTTATATATAGTAATAGTTTTTTTTATTAGAAAAAATATTAATATTAATAGAAGCTAATCTAACACTAAATTGTTAACAAATGATATTTTTGCAGTGCGATAATCTTTAACCTCTATTCCTAATTAGTGAGTTGCAACTGTTGTGATATTTAATAATATTTTATTTTACAATTTATGTTTGTGTAGGGTGATTTGGTGCAAATGAAGCTTGATACATGGAAATGTTAAAAATGATAGAAAAGAAGAGAAGATGCTAATCTGGAGAGTGACGAAGAGATAATGAGTAGGTAAAGCCACACAAAATTACAATCATAATTAATTAAAAGTGGACGTGGTTAGGGCTATGACATTTTTAGACTTTAGGACGGCCAATTCATCTTAGAACCAAAGACTATATTACAATAGTCAACCCATAATAATCAACCAAGAATGGTCTACTTTACCACATTAACTATTTTTAAATACTTTTTCACCAAATAATAATAATAATACCATATACTCTTATTAATTTTGTATAAATATTTTTTTCAGTAGTATCCAATTGCTAGTGGTGGATTTAATAATTCTTGTTGTTATTCACAATAGTTTTTTAAAAATTAAAAAATATTTTTTTATCATTAATGCAATAATATTTTTTTAGTGTGCAATAAAATTATTTTTTAATCAATAGTTGAAAAATATTTTTTTTTAAAAAATCAAATAGATAATTTAAATAAGTAAAACTTCTTCTAATGAAATTTTTTATTTTTAATAATGCATTAACAACTATTTACATATTATCCATTAATTTTACATTAACGATATATCAAACTATGCCAGTCACATCTACGTACGAGGGAATCACTTATAAAAGATTGTCAAAGTGGCTTACTTGATTAATTTAAGTCGTAGAGGGTCGAGTTCACACGTAAACATATGCATACGCATATATGAAATAAGATCAAATATCAAGAGACGTTAAGTTTAATAAAATTCTATATCTAAAGTTTAAAAAAAATAAAATTATTCATTTAATGGTTAAACTTAAAAAGTTTAAAAAAATAAAATTATTCATTTAATGGTTAAACTTAAAAAGTTTATAAAAAATATTAAAACTTATACTATTAAAAAATAAATGATACTTTATTATCTTATTCTATTCCTATATTACTGTACTATTTAAAATATAAATAAGGCTTAAATATATTTTTTATCTTCACATTTAGTAAATAGATTTTAGTCTTTATTTTTTTATGAATTTTTATTTTTAGTCTGTAATATTAACATGCTGTACTTAAATGGACCACAAAAATATAAATCCGATAAAATAATAATTTGAATGAATCGAACTAAAAAACATTAAAATTTAAAATACAAGTTTTACATTTGAATAAGCTTACTCGGGCTTTTGATCAATACATTAGCCGTGATCTTGCTAAAGATAACGAAAAATTTGTCTATATCTGGCTACGCATAGGTGAACGGAAACAAAACGGGGTTTAATTTCAAGGGTTTGGATTTTGTTGTTGCCATGAATCACCAAACGCACGCATTCAGTAGACCTAGTACGACTTTTTTTTTTATTTGATTTAATCTGAATTCAATTCGATTGCGCATCTGAATATGATATGTGAATCTATTATTTAGAAATTTTTTTTATACACAAAAATTCGAATTCAAGATCTTAAACCTTGTCTTTCATGAATTACCCTCATGAATGACTTCGTGTGTGTATATATATATATATAACAGCTCACTGTCATGTAAACATCTACGTCTTACATGAACTAATATATATTTTCATCACGAAAAAGCTTAATATGTATGGTTAAACCCATTTAACTATTTCTAACTAATGAAATAGTCCTTTGCTTCCCTAATTAAAATTTTCAGAAATTTAGTTATTGACAAATTGAATTATATTTTCTAAGTTTTTTTATTATTAATTACCAAAACCAAACTTATATATTAGATGTTCCAAGAGTTTAGGATCTAGTTAAATGATTTGGTCACGAAGCATGTGACTATTATAGTATTATTCTATCTAGAGGCGGAACTACTTCATGACCATTAAAGTTACATTTTACCAAAAATAAAATAAAACAAAGGTGTTTTTATAAGTTAAGGAGTACATATAAATATATATATTTTTAAATAATTTAAATTACTCAAGTAAGCATCAAATAGTTTCTATGGTTTTGCTATATAAAATTCTGTCTTTTGCAATAAGAACTTTTTATTTTGCATCTTTAACGAGTGTATGCATATGATGATATAGAAATTTTGTATGATAAATTACGTAATGAATATTTCTATTTATAATTTTTAGATTAATCTACCTATAAATTGAAAAATGGGACATTAAAAAAAAGTATACCATATACTAATAAAAATATCAGGCTTTAAAATTATCTCCATATTGATATAATATTCTATTAACCACTTTTTAAATAAAATAACACTAATAGCTCTTTAAATAATTGTTTTTTAAATAAAATTATCTCTATATTAATATACTGATAGCGGTTCAACTATTGATATAGATATGAGAATGGTTTAACGTTTATTGTTTTTTAAATATATTATTATAGGGTGATTACTATGTATTAGCACTCTAAAAACCTATATATGCAGATAATTAAATAAAATGGATTCAAAGGATACAGAAGAAGAAATAATAATAATAATGAAGGGTAAATAATTACGAAAAGAATAAAGGTTGAAAATATTTCTGAAAAAGCAATTCAATATAAATATGGATGCAAATGCCAACGAAGCACGGGTATTTTATTTTTATGATATTTGAATAACCAAAATCATCTATGTTGCATCTATGACGCATATAGTAAAATATAAAGCACAAAGTTTCAAAATAATTAATATAAGTTAACTAAGGGAATTCATTACTTTGTTCTTACTTCTTCGCTAGCTAGCCACCTTCAACTGTGGAAACAGAAAAGCATTTGACACAGTTTTCACGAACAAAAACTTAATTATTATCACTTTTATCCTTTTCATCACGTGAAAACACACCTTGGTGTGGGTCTTCTTAATCAATGCTCTATTCCCTCGTATATGAGAGGGTTAGTGTGTTTTCAACCTACAGCTACACAAATAAATAATTAATTAAAATCATGTGCTCAGATTAACATATGAGTCGATTTTATGAGCCAACTCAGCAAGAAAATCAATCGCAAAAGGTAAAATCTTCTTCCACAAAAAATGTATAACCTAATGTAGAAGGCAAAATCAATTTCAGTTTCAATTTCTTTAAGCAAAAATTCGTGGACCGCCCACAATCCTTACCTACCCTTCTTTACGTCACCATCGAACATACCTTTGCATAATTATTATGATTCTCACAGTGAAAGTTCATTCATTTCCAATCAAATTCTTCTCAAGGCTCGTTAAGTGATCTCCAGGTGAAAAGAACCTTTCCCCAGTTTTCTAAAACATAATTATGCATAGATGAAATAGTCAATTTGTGTTAAGACTATAATTAAGGTCTTCCATTAATTATATACACCTCAATCACACTGTGAACACGTTCCCACAAAAACAAAACCTTGTTGGTAGCTCTGTTTGATGCCTTTCACTTACCACCTAACATTATCATATAAACTGTTGCGTAACTAGGGAACTATATATATATATATATATATATATATATATATATATATGAGTTTGTGTTTTGAGAGAGGGAAGTGAACAAAGCCACAAAAGGTAAAAAAAGATAATTCTTTATTGAACTTACCCACGTGAATAAGAGCGATGATTTCTCTTTTCTTCATATTAACTTGGTAGAATGGGCATAGATATACCTTGTTTGCCATATACATGTACCATCATGTTTTTTGAAAGTATGCCTTTCCCATATATATGATAAAGTTCTAACATATAAACATTCATCTAATATCATATATTTTTTATGTCTATATTTTTATATCATTAAATTATTTATTACATTTTTTCTCTTCTTATCTTTTTCAAACAGTTGTGTGGCCAAGTAACATTTTCCATATGATAATACTGATATACATCCAAGCGAAGTCAAGAGTCATCAAAACCCTAGAATGCAAGCCTCATTTAAGCAGTCTTAAACATGCATGCAATATTTATATACACGGTGTATTGGTAGGGTGTTTGGACTTTTTCCAGAACAACAATATCTTTGCCTAATTTGTGATTCCTCTAGCCTGTTGGATTAGACATAAAGAACTTTGTCATGATGCATTTGGAATAGCACCTAAATGTGGATTCATCTGGGTCATACATGTGTCTCCCCTGTGACGCAACTGCACCATACATCACACTACAGTGTTACACAGTACCCTCATTGATGCAAGGGTAGCCATCAAAACAACGGCTGCTACTACAATACCACTTCCCGGAAGTTGAAAGCGGTTTCGAACGAAGATCATAGTTCGTCGGGCTTGTGTGAGGCATTAGAATGTTGTGTTTCGTATTGGTATTAAAAAAGATACCTAGACTTAGTTATTTTAGCTCTTGAAATTATAAAATTCACTCCTAACATGTTATATATTTGTCAATTTAATTCTTAAAATCATTTAGAAACAGCCATTTTTGTTCGTCATGTTAATTTTCGTTAAATTCATCTGGTATCATCGCACATTAAGTGTTCCACATAGTACATACGAGGTATAAAATTTAACAATGGAAAGTTTCAAATTTATTAAAAATTTACGAAAACACATCTTAGATAATATTATACAAAAAAATAAAGAATGAATAAATTAAATGACTAAAAAACAAACAATCTCGCATGTAAATCAAAGTTTGATTAATGATATTCTAGTGAAAGAGAAACTGTCAAGCTACACATCACACTATCACTTAACGTATTACATCTAACACGACGTTACACAGTTTTGTTACATATTAATATGAGGGACTAAGATTTTTTATAATTTTAAGAAATAATAATTTTGTTATAATATTAAAAATTTAATTGAAAGATGCATATTATTTCAAGGACTCAAATAGTAAATATTTTAAAAATCATAATTTGAAGGACTCAATTGATGAATGTATATAGTTTTAGAAACTAAAATAATTTTTATGTTTTAAGACTAACTTTTTTCATAATTTTATAAATTAAACTAATGGGTCTATACAATTTTAAGAAGTAAAATCATATACTATTTATAAAGGTTTTACATTATCAACCAGAATAAATAATAAATAAAATTTTTAAATCAATTATTTCAAAACTAAACCATTGTCATTAATATGACAAATTACAGTTAAATAACAGTGTAAGCAAAAATTATACTATTAATACATTCTAAATAATATTTTTAATATTTGTATTTATATTTGCAGATATTTATCGTATTTAAAGTTATTAATTATATTTAAACAATAATTAATTTTTTGAATTACAAAATTAACTACTGTACATGATTTCATATATTGTGTAATTTCACCATAAGGAAAGTAATTTTTGTATATAATGTAAAAAGTATTTTAAAATTATTTCTAGTTAATACATTCAAACATAAATTTTATTTTTTAAAATCAGCAATCATATAGTAATTGATCATAAATAGAATTAATTATTGAAATAATTTGTTTTTACAACTAATTTGAACATACACTTAATTTAAAATATTGATAAATACTACCAATATATTAAATATTAATATAATATAATATATTATTAATGCATATCTTTAAAATTTATACCAACATTTTATTTTTCATCAAATACGAGTTATAATGGTAAAAAAATTAATAAATATATCATATTATATTATTGATAAATAACAATTTCTTTTTGTAGAACTGAATTTGACAATGACATTGACCATTGACATGCGTGGTTTAGAAAATTAACTAAGAACGCGGAAACTATACATAAAAAAAGGACACTATCAATATCAGGTATATAGCTAGGGCTGTTCAGTGTTCACAGATCAGCTTGAGCTGTACTTAGGGATAAATTGCATAAAAAGGTCAAAATAAAATTTATTAGACTGCATAGGGTTTAATTAGTATTGGGTCAAAATAAAAAAGGTGATAATATTCAAATTATTTATTATATGTGTGCGTATGCATATATTGTTGCTGTTGTTACTAAATTGATCAGGTTAAACCAATGAATATCCTTATATTTATAAACGTGATTTAATTTGTTTCGAATCTTTAATCTCAATATAAATGTGTTTGTTTAACTGTAATTAAATAAAACTTAACTGTGTTTAATATTTTACAAAAAATTTATAATTTAGTTTTTTCAATTGACATTAAATTAAAAATACAATATTTAAAAAATAAAATAAAATGGAATCATATTCTAAAGCAGAAAGAGTTGTTAAACTTTAAAAATAGTTATAAAACCTTACATCAAAAAGAGGAGTGAAAGTTTGAACCTGTAGTTTTGTCAAATGTGAGGCTGTAGCTTACTCCATTAACCAACCTTTGGGTTATTAGAATAAAAAGTTTAAGTACTCCTATTTAAGGTGATCGTTTTTAATGCTCTTTGCAAAGTATAAATCCATTAATATATGCAAATAGAATCAATAATGTAAAAAAATTATAAAATAATTAATACCGTCAGAATATTTTATATCATAAAAACATAATTATTGATCTAAACTTTAATTAATTATTGTTAGTATAAAAAAACTAATTTTACAAAATTTAGTTTCTTTAAAAAAATTGTCCCACATTTTTACTACAAACAAAATATCAAATGAATAAATTTTTGGTTTGCATAAAGAAATTATGTAGAGTCATTGGATTGCATGCAAAAGCCATGGTATTTTGTTTCAGTACTACATCATTTTAGATATAAAATGTATAAAAATTAGCTCAAAACTTATAAACAAATTTTTAATCTAAGTCGAAATCAAGCTATATATACCGATGTCACAATAGTAATTTTTTGAAAACAGTATCATAATAATTGAGGTCCCAATTATTCGAATGCCGGCGACAAGAACAGAAGGGAATCAAGCTATGCATAGAATACTAATAAAAGTTTATGTATATTTAAAATATACTAAACTATAACTATATATAAAGTTTGATACAAAGGAAACACTTGCTTTACACAATGTATCAACCTTCTAATATCAAAATTTAACAATGATCCACTTTTTATAATATAAATTTGAATCTGCATTTTATAATAAAAGTTTTTATGAAAACATTGAAGAAATGAAAAGCTTGTAGGTTTCATTCATATTCAAAATTCTATATTGAATAATAAAAAAAACATGTAGGATTCGAAACTTAGAGAAAAAGATAAGAACTTCGGAAACCTAAGAAATCATTTCCCTTAATTAACCAAATTATACTATTATTATTACCAAAGATGAGTTGAGAAATCTGAAAATTAGATTTGCGTAGTGGTTAATGCATTATACGTACTTTGTGCTAATTATAAACCTTTAAAGGATGTCTCTTTCCCGCTTATAGGTCCTAAGAGCAAGTAGGTAGTTTTGTTTGGGATTCTTTTAATGGTGAGATTTCAAAGAAAAGGTGTAAAACGGATAGGATTCAGTAATTACTATTTATTAGTATTTTATCGTCACGATTATGATGATCATGATAATAATTATTGCTTTGAACCTAAACAAAAATCCAAATTACATAGGGGCTAAATAAAAAGAGCCCTAGAGGAAGCCTTTTCGATATTCATGTCCATTCATTTATCTTGCGTGCTTGTTTTTTGGGACCCATAATAATGTTGACATTGAAAACATTTTCTTTGTTTTCTTTATCTTTTAGGCTTGTGGATAATTTAGGGTCACCCTAATCTGAGGTCAGTGAAAAAAATCAATTTCATTCAAAATACACAGTGATTATATATTACCTATCCGTGAGATTATTTAGGTCTCGTGATATGCTAGTAACAAGCACAGCATGTCACAAAAGACAGCCAAGGATCCACTCAAATGATTACTTCAGATTAAAAATTTATGTCCTCTCTTCTTGTTTCTTTCTATATCCCAACTAACACTTAACAGGTCAATTCAATTTTTAATGCAGGTTTCATTTTACTTAAGGTAAGATTGGAAGTTTTAAGGGACAATTGGTCTGGCCCATAAAAGCCCATAAACCCGTAAGGGAAGTGGAAGCCTCAAGCCCAAAAACCTACAACTAGTGGGCTTGTTCTCTCCTCTTATATTTATGCATTTTCATTTAGATCAATGAAATGAAACTCTTTAAACTGGAACCTGAGTGTGTTAAATTATGACTAACGTGTCCCCTTATATATGTGGCTGCTTCTGGAAGGAAAGGGTGAAAAAATGACAGGGAAACGTGGACTTGCTTCCACTATATATCATTCATTATTGGACCAAAAGGTTTGAATTGGGACACAATTGAAAGGGTTGATTGGATTAAAAAATCAAAAGACAATTGGATAATGGATATACGTCAACGATAAAAGGTTAGCACTTAGTATTTCAACCTGGGTATGATTAATTTGAAATTTCTAATGCTTTACGATTTAGCCGTTTTGCATGAGAAGAGTAAACGATTTGAGTTTTTGTATGAAACTTAAAGTTCGGCTTATTTATTTAAATAGAAAGTTTAAAATGGATTTGTATATTTATAAATGTTAACTAGAGTAAATGTTCAAGATTTACTAGAATAAATGGATTTTTCCCTTTTTATAGAATATGTATAAATTTCTATTTATGCAATGATTGCTTTACTACTTTGATGTTGCATCTAAATCAGTTTAAATTAAATGACATTGTATTTCTATGTTTGAATCGGACAATATTTTATTAAGAACTTTTTTTTAATATAAAAAATTCATCTTTATGATTTAAATTTCTTTTTATTATTTTGTTAAAGTGAGTAAAGTCCACGTTTTAAGTTTCTCAAAATATATTTTGCATGTTGAAAGTATTTTAATAATTATTAAAATTGTGTAAGTATTTAATGACTAGTAATAACTTGTGAATAGTTTACATCAAAATAATAACTTATGAATAGTGACTAAATATTTTTTTAAAAATATTCATTTTATTACGTCTTTCTGTCTCTTACTAAAAAATACTCGCTCTGTTGTCTCACCTTCTTCACTAAAACAATCGTTTTAGAATTTGTAATGATCTATTATTACATGGTTGTATTTAATTTTATTCAGGCCTTTTCTTTCATTGATTATAAAAAGCATTTACCTTAATATTTATGGTTAAAAATATTCAACAAAGGTAATTAAAATAATTCAATAAATATTTTTCTATAAAAAACTGGATTTTTAAAATAAAATTGAATAATTTAATACATTAAATTTGAGTCAATCATGTTTCGAATTTAATAAATTAACACTCTGAGCAAGCAAATAAGACTTAAAACAAACAGCAAAAAAGTGTCAACGATAAGATTTGATGTACAATAATCCTGAAATTGAAAATGGTGCCTTTAGGATTTTACATTGCAAGATGCCAAAAATGGAGACTGGAAAAACAGATCAGAAAAGAAAATGCAATCAAGATCGGGGCTTTGCCAGCACGTTACACGTAACTTTCAATTTTTCTCAAGTGTTTTGGCAGCACATTAATCACTTAAGTTGTAAATTTATATCACTCTAATATTTTATTTTATTTCATTTTTGTTTTAATCTTTAATTTTATAAAATAATATTTATTTCCTTACTAAAAACTTTATAAATATTAAAATGAAAATTAAATTTGTAAAAAATATAAAATTAAAGAAAATGATGTGATCAAATATCCTGTATCCTTTGCCTATGGACTCAATTGAATATTTATGATTAAAACCAATTATGTAAGAGTTTAATTCTAAAGTAACTTTATGATAAAATATACTATCAAATCTTCAATATAAAATACAAATTTGTGATAATTTCTCTTGTCCAATCTCAAGAGTCAACGACCTGCTTTTGATTAAGTAAAAAAATAGATTAATTTAGGTTCATGCTAATTGGTTTGGACAGCAGACAACCGCAATTGAGAGAGATTGAGATTTGAGAAATTATATTTATATAATTAGTATATAATTTTTTTAATAAAATTAGAGATATAAAAGAAGAAGGAAAAAAAAAGCATTCAATACAAATCTTAACTAATAAAAAATATTTCAAAATAAATACAAATATGTTAAATACACGCAAGTAAGGTAGAGGCGTTAACCCTTAACTACAATACAAACTTTCACCTCCATAAATTGATGCTCGATTACATAGTTAGATTTATAGAAGACTTGGTCCAACTTTGCGACACGTTTTTTTGATTTTTTATTATGTGACGTCTATTGGAGTTTTTTATTCTTTGTGCTGTGGCGAAGACTCCCAAGTGTAAACGTTGCTCAACGTCCTTTCTGTCATGGAATCGGCAAATAAGCACTTATCCCACTTCTTAATTTAAGATAATATTATAAATAATATTTTTAATGTTATTTTATAATTAAAAATTCATTTCAGTGACATGTGCTGATATTTAATATTAATATTTATTGCATGAATTATTAAAATAAAATACTGATTTTAATTAAAAAATAATATGAAAATGTTTATAATATTGTTTCTGTAGTTTATCTTTAATATAACATGGTTTCCTTGAATAGTAAAACTCGCGTCATCTGTTTACGCTAAGCTGTGAAATAATTAAGTACGAAGTTGAATGTTAAAGCTAATTGAAAATTTTGTAATGTTTGCATTGTAAACACAATTACGTGTGAATATGTCAGCACAAGAATATTTGAAAAATCTATAAATGAAATCTTTTTTTTAAATTAAAATATTATAACTTTTAAAAATATTTATTCAACACCCTATCAAAAGTAATTTATTCACTGTAAAAGTTATTTATCAATCACACTTGTTGAACTTAAATTGTTAGTACTAATTAATTATTAATAATAAATAAAATAATTATTTTTAAGAGTATAGTTTAATGAAATGATTAATTATAAACAAACACGAAACAATACGATTAGTTAGCACAAAAACAACGGTCAAAGAACAAATAATACACGATAAACACATATTTGGAACATAGATAGTGCAAATTAAAATTTACTCGCCAGATATATATTTCATAAAATTAGGTTTTTACGTTGAATGCTAAAACCATATTTACCAGTTATGATAATTGCAAACAGGCAAGAAAACACGTGCTTCTAGAAGGAGGTGTTTTTAGGAAGACTAGAGAGAGGATTTTTAATTCATTAAACATTTCACATGATGTTAATATCAGACAATCCAACGTTGATTAGCGAGTATTGAAAAGTGTTGTGATAGTTAATGCACTAATATTCTACCCGACGAAATTTACGAATAAGTAATAAAGGTCTTTTTATACTGTTTTATATTAAATTTAAGTTTTTTAATAATTAATATCAAATTTTTATTACGTAAATTATTAAAGTGAATCATAATTATTATTTAATTTAAAAAATCAGAACATTAGAGTTGTTTTTTTTTATCGTAAAACAGTATTGGAGTTAAACGGTGTCCTATTACACCTGCTTTTTGCCCATGCGATGGCTAGCTAGTTGCTGCTACTACCACTTTCCGGCCATCACCCTTGACCGCAAAACACTGATCTTGCCGTAACGTGTCGTTGATATAATAAATTAGTAATATACAAGCATGTACATACACACAGAAAAAAGTTATTATTATTTCTAGATATCAACGTAAACTAATAAGTATAGGTTCACATTTGAGATACCGAGTTAACATAGAATTGTAATTAATTTTTGAAAATTTAAACCAATGTCCTAAAATAGCTAATTACAATTTATCATTAATAATTAAGATGCATTAAGATCTTTAAAATAAACTTCTACATAATAATTTTTTTTTAACGCAGATTGTTAAAATAAAACTTTAACCATAATTAAAAAATGATAGTAACAATCAATTTATACACTTAAATTTGTTCAAAATTGTTGTCCCTGGGCAATGGCGGGTAAGTAGAACTTAACAGCGGCGCGTGTGGTAGCTAAACGTGACATTCATCAAATAAAATAAAAGAAGAAAATAGTTATCCTCTTTCAGCGGAAGCTTCCGAGGCTAGCAAATAGCAATGAGTGGTGGCACTTTTGCACACCGTCTATGACCATTCTCTTACACCACTCCACCATTCTCCATCACATTCACATTCACACACACACACTGTTTTTCATCTCTTTCATTTAAAACCCCTCTCTGTCTCTCTCTTCGGCTTCTCCACACTCACTCCTCTTTTTCTCCGTTCATCAAATTACGCAACACAATGAAAAAACACACTCACGCAACGCTGTTCTTCCTCCTCATCTTACCTGGAATACCTATCGCCGCAGCCCAAGCCCAAGCCCAGCCCAATGACTTCTCCGACACAAACCTCAACCAGTTCAACCCATCCATAGCCATAATCATCGTCATACTAGTCGCCGCTCTTTTCCTCATGGGCTTCTTCTCCATCTACATACGCCATTGCGCCGACTCCCCCTCCAACGGGGTTGGGCCCATCACCGCCGCACGCTCCAGGAGGGCCGCGCGTGGGCTTGACCCAGCGGTCATCGAAACATTCCCAATCCTCGAGTACTCAGAGGTCGAGGTTCACAAGACTGGAAAAGAAGCGTTGGAATGCGCGGTTTGCTTGTGCGAGTTCGAGGAAACCGAAACGCTGCGTTTAATTCCCAAGTGCGACCACGTTTTCCACCCGACTTGCATCGACGAGTGGTTAGGGTCCCACACCACGTGCCCCGTTTGCCGAGCTAACCTCGTTCCTGGCGACTCCGTTCCCGTTCCCGTCCCCGATCCCGAAACGCGAGACGTTGAGGCCCAAAACGACGCTATTGAAACCGTTGCGGAGCAGCAAAACGCTGACTCTGACCGGGTCTTACCCGAGCCTGAAGTGGTTCCCGTGGAGAAAACGCTAAACAGAAACCGGACGCGAGGTTCTCGGTCGAACCGGCCACGCCGGTTTCCGAGGTCGCACTCGACCGGTCACTCGTTGGTCCAACCGGGCGAGAACACTGACCGGTTCACTCTGAGATTGCCGTTGGAAGTGAGAAAGCAAATAATAAACCGGCAATTGCAACGGGCGAGTAGTTTGATTGTGTTGCCTAGAGAAAGTAGTTCGCGGCATGGTTACCGAACCGGAGGAGAGGGAAGTAGTAGAGGGAAGAATTCGAGGCGGTTCGACCGGAGCGCTAAATCGGACCGGTGGATTTTCACGGTGGCGGCGCCTTTCTTTGCGAGAGCATTGTCAATTAGGTCTCAGAGGGTGAATAACAACGATGGCGAAGGGACGTCCTCTAGCTCTACGGCGCCTATACTGCCGCCGTCGGCCGTTGACTCGGCTCGGCCACCGGTTTAACGGTCGTTCGGCCATGCTCAACATTTCATTGTATTTATTTATTTATTTACCTTTTTCTTTCAGGGCACGGCACGATTTTTGTTTTTTCTGCTTGAAAATTTGTAAATTGTGTATAATAAGTTAACGCATTTATTTGTAGGCCGGTTTTAGAATGTCTTGAAAATCACTGAAGCTTAAGCTATTTTGGTTAAGTTCATAATTCAACAAAATGGAGAGTGCAGAAAAAAGAAAGAAAGCGAAGAGTATTGACGAGGGGCTTGTAAAAACAAACAAAAAGAAAATGAGAGAGACGCTGAATCAGATCTTGTAACAGTGATTTTCAGAAGTCAGCATGATCTTTTTCTGCATGTTAACCATTGTTTTTAAATAAATAAATACATGCATCACTTAGACCCCTGGTGGAATAGTTCAATTTTGCCATGTTCTTGTTTCTCATTTGTCTTTTCACCTAGATATTAGGCTAATATTTATCCAATTAAAGTTTCATTCAAAATGGTGAGGAAAAATAAATCCGTACAAAATCAAATTTAACCTACTCTAGATAATAGAAGCACTCATTTTGACTTTTACATGATTTGTGAATTTTATTCACCTTTCAAATTTATTAACACTATTATGTAATGGCATTAAACCAACACTTCTTAGACCAGGTAAAACCTAATGGATCCAGGTATAGTTATAGTTTGACTTGAAACTCCAGTCCCCTTTGAACATGCATATAGTTTACTTAAAACTTTTAGCGATCAAAATAGAATGGAGATTGTCTGAAAATTTAGAGGGTGAAGATGCCCTTTCAACTCATTACAAAAAAAATATCTTTTGTTGGCTGAGATAAGATCTTAGAATAAAATAATCAGATAGAGAATATTATATTGATACACGATAAACTTGCGTTACAATTAAAGTCTCACCCTAAAGAATAGGTGGGTTTCGAAGCTCTAAACTATGAAAAAGGATGGAACTTGACGAAATAATTGAGTTATATAGAATAAAGGGGCATGACTAAGATCGATTCGGATAATACAACTTTATTCATTTCTCATTTCAAAAAGGATTGGTGTTTATGTTAGTGAATATGCATCCTTTTTCCTGCAAGAATCGAATTCCCTTTGCTTTGTGCTCTAAAAACCAAGCCACATTCTTTCCAGCGGTGCTTGTTTTTTGTGCAGACATAACATTGTGAGTATATTCTTTGATTTTGATGCCTATTCAACTTTTCTTTTTTTATTTTCCCTTTTTATCACCTCATCGCTTTCGCTTCGACAATACGCCATTATTATTTTTCTGGCGGCTTTTGTTGACGGTAGTTAGTTTTTAATTTCAAATAAATATCATATGCTTAAATTTATTGTGTGTAGTCTTCATTAAATAGAAAATATATCTCACACGTAAATAAGAATTAAAAAATAAAATAAAAAATTAAAATATCCGTGTAGTTGGCGATGACCAGCTTCCTTTGAGGCCTAAGCTTCCGGAGTTCCTAAGAAAGCCTTGTGATGTGAGGGAGAAGAGTTCTAACTTCACACCCTATACCTTTCAAATATGTAAAGGTTTTTCTTTTTTTAATTATAATTTTTTAAATTATTGTTTAGATTATCAAAGTTACGATAAATATTTTTTTTTTTCAAATTATGATTTGATGGGTTTTAATGGAAATCCAAATGCAGTTAAACAGCAGTATTCTTAATGCGATGCATAGTGCGTAAGAATGTTCTCACTGTTAAACCGGTGAAAATGTTATTAACTTTTTGTTTTTAACATATTTTTTTATTATTACAAATGCCTTTGTTTTTAAAAATTAGTTATCTGTCTCATATAATATTTTAATTAAATAATATCATGTAATAAGAAAAATCATTAGTAATAAAAATATATTAAATAAAAAAGATAAAAAATGGTTCTTGTAAATATAACTAAATTTAATTTTATTCTGAAATTTCCTGTATATTTATGCATACAAACTTGTCATGGGCTTTTTTCTGTCATATCATTTTGTATTTTATGCAGTTCGTTAGTTCTTTTTAAATTTGAATTGGTGTGACGGTGAACGATTAATAGTAATGGTTTATTATTTTATTATCCTTTTTTGTCAAATTGTTTGTTATTGTTTTTGGTCAAGGTGCTCAGTCATGTTTTTGATTCAAGTATTTTTTTTTTTTATCAATCATATCAACAGAGATACTTAGTATGAATGCATCGAACAAGCCCATAATTAAATCATTGGGCCTACGAAGGAATCCAATGACTTCTCTTGTACGAAATAAGGCCCAAAGCCTACTAGGCAGGGGACGGGGCTCTCCCTTTTATATATAAAGGAATATATAAAGTATTTAAAAATGCATTTATAATGAAATATGATTAAATTTATTGAGAAATTCAAATGATACGAAGGATAAAGATATAAAGGAATAACAAAACTATAAATGATTAGAATGTGGAGAAAATAATGAGAGAGTTTTATCATATATTTCTACAGTTTTTCTATAATCTCCTTAATATTTTATAAAATGTGTATTAAATAAAAAGTATAAACATTTATTATCTTATAAACTTAATAAGTTTTATTTAATAATTAAGATGACTTATAGGTATATGAAATAAGAGGATTTAAAATTATACAATAAATAAATAAATGTATTTGATTTGTCCACTAAGAATGTGAGTAGATTTACAAATTTTTATACACATTTATGATAGTTAATATTTTATAAGTCTATATAAGTATTAATATCGCTAAATTTATCTACCACATCTTAAATTCATTAAACTCACATTTACGGTGATACAAAATTATAATCCACAGCAAGAAGAATCTGGATTGCCTTTAGTTCTGGCAGAAACTGCAGGCTGCAGTTTTGGATTCGCTTAAGCAAAATTTGGTAAAAAGTGATTTTGGCTTAAGTTAAAACAGATTTGCTTAAGCCAAAAAAATTCACTTAAGCAAATTTAGAAATATTAGCAAAAAAATAAAAAAAGAAAAAGGGAGACTGAGAGGGAGATCAGAGATGGGAGTAAGAACACAAGGGAAAAGAAAAGCAGAAAAAGACTAATAAAGAGAAAAAAAAAGGGTTAGATGAAGAGAGAAGGGGAGGAAGATAAGTTGGGGTAAAGGGGAGGAGAGCTAGATGAAGAAAGAAGAAGAAGGAGACTGGATGGGTCGAAGGAAGAAGAGATAGGAAAAGGGAAAGAAAGAAAGGGACTGAGTGAGAGAGAGAGAAGAAGAGGGTGGCTGGATTGAAAGGAGAGGAGAATAGAGAAAACTGAAATAACAGAGAGAAGGAAGCATCTTGCAAGGTATTTTTTAAATTTGCTTAAGTGAAATTGGCTCAAGCAAATTTGTTTTAGTTTAAGCAAATATAAAACTACAGCCTACAGTTCTGGCGAGAACTGCAGGCAATCCGTATCCCAGCAAAATTTTTTATGACAACTGAGTAATGATAAGAAAGGTAAAAATATAAAGAGGACAACATGAATGTGATTAGTAGTGATACGAGCCATAAAGCCAACCATGCATTCTACAAAAACAAAACTTTTTTTAAAGTTGAAAAAATAACTTAAAATAAATATTATATGTGGTAAATAAGTTACATTTGAATTTTAAACGTAAGTTAAACTTGGATCTTGTAAAATCTTAAGATATATTTGAAGTAGACACAAGTTTTTGGTTTTTAAAAGTATATTTAAAAAAAAAATTAGGTTTGATTAAAATGGAACTGAATAAATTTTAAATTAAGTTTTAAAACACTTTTAACTCAAACTTTAAAATAAAAAATGTTATATTAATTGTTTAATCTTATTTGTTCAAAGAAATTCATTCAATCCTCTTGTCTCTTTCAAAATATTTACATGTTATTATAACTGCTACTTTGCCGCTCATCATAATAATTGAAGTTTTTCAAATAATAGTTGACGTGAACTACTTTTAAAATAAGTATAAAAAATTATGGTGATTAGTTAATAAAAGTTATCTCCAATTAAAAAAAATATTATTATAAAAATTTAATATTTTTTTAATATGTTAAAATAATAATTAACACATAAAAGACTGTTCAAATAATATTTAACATGAGACAGAGCAAGCAGAAAATAAAGTTAAATATGCATAATGAATGACATATATATGACGACAAAATTATTAATAAGTGTTGGTTTCAGTCAAAGTAACTCTTTAAGTTTCTTGAACATGGAACCGAGTCTTCAATTATGGCCTTCGTCACTTTAACGTTTTCTGGGGGGGCAATAAGGGGACATGCAAAACCCAAAAATACAAATGACATAATCTGAAAAAGTTAAAACCCCACCCAAACCCAACTTAAAAAGTTGTTTTTATTAATATAATAATGCAAAAACATATAAAGCCAACTTAGGAGAAGCTATTTTTCCCATTAAACTAATAATTATTCATTGTTTGCAGGTTGCAGCTTTAGCAACCGCCAACTCATATGAATCTATTCTTAGTTGTTTATTACTATTTACTACCCTCTTTCAAGCCCAGGTT
Organism: Abrus precatorius; assembly: GCF_003935025.1. Classification (NCBI taxonomy): domain Eukaryota; kingdom Viridiplantae; phylum Streptophyta; class Magnoliopsida; order Fabales; family Fabaceae; genus Abrus; species Abrus precatorius. Next base: position 6,042,896 of record NW_020874373.1, on the reverse strand, counting down.
GCAGCCCCCGCAACCGCCTTCTCTATAAACGTGTATACGCGTTAGTGCATTTTCTTCACAGTACGGAAATTCAGCAACTCAACGCTTGAGAGATAAGTGTTATGAATAGTGCATCTTAGTAACCGCCTTTCTTCTCTTAAGGGTTAAGAAAATCTTAAAACAATGTTCGCTATTTCTCTACTCTTATATAACTTTCACACTCAAAACTAGTTACTACTATTCTACCTCTATCTTTATCTTTGTTCTGTCAACCAATAATCAAGCATGAGTAAACAAGACTTGCTGAGAATTCAGGTACATGCTTCTCCGTTCATTACTTAATTGAATATGTTGTCTCCCGTTTGTGTGTGTTTTGATTCCTGAAATGGGAGTAGTTTTGTTTATGAGTAAGCTAACTGTTTTATGCTGGCCTGGATTTCCTTGTAGAGTTGTATTCTCAAGGTTAATATTCACTGCGATGGCTGTGAGCAAAAAGTAAAGAAACTGCTGCACAAAATCGATGGTACATTCTTAGCATACCCACCTTTTTTTTTTTTCAAAATTTTTTTTTATGTTAACATGCGTGCATCATTTCTCAACTTTACCATGTCAATTATCATGCCCCCACTTTTTTGTTTTGGAACATTCCTTAATTAGACGTGTTCAGTGGCTTGAAATAATAAAATGTTATTTCAAGTCTGCAACTTACTTTGTTGGTATATATTCTTCATGAACTGTTAACATTTGTTGTCAATAATGATGTATTTTTTTTTTATCCTCCAGGGGTTTATTCTGTGAGTGTAGATGCAGATAAAGGGAAAGTGGTAGTGGTAGGCGATGTGGATCCAGCCAAACTAGTGAAAAAGCTGAAGAGGGCAGGGAAGCATGCCGAGATTTGGGGTGGCCAGAAAGGTATCATGAACAATCAAAACTATCCCTTCAATCACCAATTTTTGGACTTGCAAGTTGGTGATGGCACAGGGGAAAAGGACAACAAGTCTCAGGGCAAGAAGGGTAAGAAAAATAGTGGGGGAGGTGGTCAAGGTCAACTAGCACACTTACAAAATATTAAAGGAGCTCAGGATTTTAAGGTACCCGCCAAAGAACATAAATCTGTCCAGTTCAGCTTACCGGAGGTGGAATTTGATGCCATTGATGATGGTTTTGATGAATATGATGTCAATTTTGATGAGCATGAAGAGGAAAGATATGGCCATGCTATGCCTATGCATAACAAGATGATGCCAATGATGGGGGATGGGCGTGGGCCTGCTGGGCCTACTGGCATGATAATAAATGGGCCTGCCAGGAATAAACATATGGACAATGGTGGTGGGGGTAGGAATAATGGAAGTGCCAAGAAAGGTGATGTCATTGATCAGGCAATGCTAATCAAGGGCAAAGGTGGAAATTACATTGAAGCTGAAATTGGGAATAAAGGAGGAAGGAAATGTAGTGGGGACCAAAAGGGTATAAACAACAAGGGGAACAAGCCTAAGCCAAAAAATGCTAAAAGTGATGGTGGATTACTAGGTTGGTTTCTAGGCTTTGGAAAAAAGGGCAAGAAGGGAGAAGAATCATCTGAGAAGAACAAGATCAATATCAATAGTAAAGGCAAGGAGGGGAAAAAAATTGGAGGGAAATTGGAGGACCATAGTAATAATATTATGAGTAAAATTGATGTTGGTTTTCATGATCTTGATGATAGCCCTCCTCCTCTTAAAAATGGCAAAACCGGTAATAAGGGCAGTAATACCAATGTGGGCCCAATGGGTAATAATCAGATAGGGAATATTCCGGCAGTGCAAGGACTTCCGGCGACGAACGGTGGTGGTGGGTATTATCAAGGAATGCAAATGCAGCCTTCCCCGTATAACCTTCAGCAGCAACAATACATGGGTATGACGATGAACCCACAACAACAGCATCAGCAAGCAAATATGAATGGCATGTACCCAACAGTGTCACCCATCATGTATGGCAGGCCACATCCATCTATGAACTACATGCCACCACCTCCTATGCCGTCTCACCCCATGGCCGATCCTATCACGCATACTTTCAGTGATGAGAACGTTGAGAGTTGCATTATCATGTGAATTACATGCAACAACTTTGTTTTTTCTCGTGTGTTTTAGTCTTTTGGAATTTCATGAAATTTTGTGTAGGACTAGAAAAATGAAAACTTGAAATGTTTAGGATTATGTTAATATATAAATATAATATATATTGAGTAATACAACGTTTGTTGATTTTGATGCTTTCTTGATTATTAATTTAGTTTATTGCAGTTTTTGAAATGAAAAAATTAGACAACTTGTAATTTTACCAGCACTATTCACGGGCATGGAACCGCCAGTGGCAAGCACCGACAATCACTCACGTGCCCTTGCTGAAATTCTATTTTCCAAAATCAAAAGCTCTAGATTCCATAAAGTGTAGCTTTGCTACTGACCCAAAAGTGGAGCTTTAACGAGATAGAATGTCAAAGGAAGTGTTTTTTTTTTTTTTTTTTTCCATTCATTTGAAAAGCGAAGCTTAAAAGGTATTTTTGTATTTTGGAGTGTAATTTTAGAACTTTATACATAAAAAAGAAAAAAATGTATGTAATAATACATAAAATATTAATATTTAGGACTTTAAATAACAAAAGTTGGTATATTGAACACTTGCTGCAAAGAACACTGCATTGTTAATTAGTATAATTAATCTTTTATTAGTTTAAGGTATGGTTTATGAGTTACATTTGACTCGGAGACTTTTGTTGGGTGGGAGGAAAGCAAGCTACATTGTATCAAAATGATGAACAAATTCCAACAAATCATCAATACAATGGATCCATCAGAATGAAGAAAGCTTTTGTCCTTTTGTTTTTTTGCTGTACGATGAAACAACGTTGAAATCAGAGCAAAAAGGGATACACATTCATTCAACGATCGATGGGACAATTCCGACGGTCGGTGTTCTCTATAACTTCAATCAATCAGAAATAACAGTTTAATGGATCACGAAAAGCTATTACTTTTGCACTGACATAATAGTCGGTGCGATTGATTCAAGAAAACGTTTCATAACATAAACACCTTCTTGAGTCTATACTCAGGTTTTGTTTGTTTTTTAAAAGGAGAAGCTAACAAAGAAAATAAAGAGAATAAGGTATTTCTCTTTGGCGGTGCCAAGACAAAGCCTAAACACAACCACCATGATTTCTCTAGTTCTTTTCCTTGCAATAGGGACGACAAAAAGGAGCAAAAACCTGACATTGTTTTCGATAGAATAAAAATTATTATTTTTACATTCTTCTTAAAGTATCTTTACCTCTGTTTAATATTTATTATTATTGATAGGGACATAATTATCTATTTAATTATTTTTTGACCTTTTCATATTAAACAAGTATTATTTTCTCTCCCTCTTTCTCAAACTAAACAAAGTGTTCGAAAATAGCAAAAAAAGACAAAAGTGTTCGATAAAGATGGAGAGAGAAGAAAGAAAAGCAATAAACACAATAGGTGATATGAAATTAGAACTTAGAAGTGAAAAATAAAGAAAGATACTTAATATTAAATGGGTATAACGTTATTGGGTGTTTATAAATTAGAATCATGGATTCAAAGGTTCATCTCCTGAGAAAAGCAAGCAAGTCATGTGGTCCTCGTTTTGTCTTTTCGGCTCAGCTGAATTCAATGATTTGGGCCTTCTATTGGGCCATTGTTTTGTTGAACCTTTGCGCCATAGGCCATCTGTTCTTCACCTAAGAATAATCCATCTCATTTTTTAATACACAATTTATCTCATTAAATTTAAAGATAAATATATGAATAAAGGCCTAAATTATCTTTTAGGATAAATGATATATTTTAGTCTTTAGATAAGTTTTCTTAGTTTTAACTAATGATTAGTTCTTGAAATATGCACTGTGCATCACACGCACATGCCATTCTTGACTTTTTTAGGACACAAAAAATCATTAAAAAATAAGTTTTATAAGTATATTGAGATACAAAATTATCAATAATAATATTAACATCATAATTTTAATTAACTTTAACTCTAAATTTTTTTTTTCAATTAATGATATACTTACTGAAATTGTAAAAAAAATTATATAAGTAATTAAAATATTTAGATAACAATATTTAAATTTGACAAACTCAATAACAGTTTAATTATTTTTAGAAAAACTAAAATTCTTCATAAACTTTAATGTTAAGAAGAGTAAAATTTTAGAATTAAATGAAGTTTTGAATTTAAAAAAATCAACTACGTTTATAATAAATGAGATGTAAAAAATTAATTTTTTTTATTTTTTTATTTTTTTTAATTACAAATTGTAAGAGCTAATTTTTTTTAAGTGAAAATAGAATATAATTTTTATTTTTAATTTTTTTTAAACTTGGGCATAGACAATTATATCTCTAAACTATCTCGAAACTGAGCATGCACACGCGAGGGTTAAGATACATATAAAAATAGGTAATGAGTGAAGTGTTACACGAAAAAGAAGAAGAGAGAACTAATTTAAAATGTTGAAATAATTGATTGAATTTGATAAGATTTCCTTTTAAAAAAAGAATTGAAAGATGTTGATTTATTTGAATGTATGCAATGAATCATGTAACGTTGTCGGTTGGTTGTGTATGAGTCTGCATAACCGAGTCCTCAGGTGTGGTCCGTGAGGAATTTCGTGCCAGAAGTACATCACAGAACCGTTTACTCACCACTGGCTTCGATAGAGACATTTCAGCAAGTGAATCACAGGCTTGAGTTTGCACATTTATATTTATTTTACTACAAAATTTCAGAGTTACATTACATCTATCGTGAGTTTCTATCACTGTTACAAGAAGCCTTCCATCTTAGTTATCTTACAATTTTATATTATAAAAAATATATACTTATTGCGAAGATAAATAATCGTCAAAATAATCATTAAAAGTCATTAAAAATTAACTTAATAATTTAGTGTAATTTAAAATAAAAAAATTATATAGTATACAGGTATTATCCTTAATCAAGATTTATAAATATAAATTATCTTAGTGAATGATTATATTATTTCATAAGTATAATGTTAAATTCAATATTAGTGATGATTTATAAGAAACTTAAATTTATAACCAATATTTTTATTAAGAGTTTTGTTAATGTTAACACTTAAGGCGAAGATAATAATCATAAAATTTTATTAACAAAAAAGTATTTATTATATTTTTATAACTTTAATATAATAATTATTTTTTTAATAATTTTTTATTTCTGTGAATGTTTAAATTTAGTCTTTGTCAAAATTAACAAATTTTTTTATTAATGAGAAATTATTTATGATAAAAATATTTTTGTCTATTAACAATTACAGTGATATGTTTGTAATTTTATCATGCTTTTAAAAAATATTATTAATGAAATAAAAATCAATCATAAATATTATGCTTAATTTTTTTTTTTCATTTTTAGATACTAAAGTTTATACTTATTACTATAGATGTAATATAGGATATGGTCTCTAGAAGGTCCTTATGCAGAGTTGAACAATAAAATGTTAGCAATGTATTCTTTATATTTATATTTAACTAATATACTTTTAATTATTAATTTGATTTTTTTAAAATTATAAATAATATGTGATCTCATTCTTTCTCATTTCAAAATTGATAATTTTTCTTTTCATATTTGTATAGTTTTAATAACCAATATCCAACAATGTATTAGCAGTCCTCATCACATATATAGGTTGAGTAATCAGGGACAAAATGAAATATGAAAGGCCATGATTTGAATTTCCCGTGTTAATAAGAACCTGCTAGTGCAGAAATGTATCAAAAGCTCACCAAACAGTATGTTGGGAAATTAATGTAGCAAGGCAAAAATCCAATCCACACGGCTCCTTTACAAAATAACAAACGGAATAAAATTGCATGCCATGCAACTAAGCTTAATTCTCAGCTGCCAAGTACCCCTTTAGCCCTTCACACTCACCAACCCTTCAATTTGTTTTCATACCAATGTTAAGTTTATCCCATTCTTGATCTTGCAAATTCACAAGCCTCAGACATATCCAGACTAATGAACTGGCTCTGTCTCAACACGGCCAAAAGAAAAGAGAATCTCCCTGCTCTCCCTTTGGCATTTAAAGCCAAATGGTTCTTCTCTTGATATATATATGTTGTACTTCACTACTAACTTAAACCATTCAATACACCTTAGGAAGAAAACTTTCTTATATTGCACAAATGTCTTCTATACTCCATTATCTAGCTATCTTTCTTTCTTGCTATTTCCTTTTCTTCTTATCAGAGACACAGTCCTTATCTCAACCACGAACCTCTCCTCCTTTCAAACCAAATCTACTTGTTTTACCCGTTCATCAAGATGCCTCTACTGGGCTCCATTGGGCCAACGTCCACAAAAGGACTCCTTTAATGCAAGTTCCAGTCCTTGTGGACCTAAATGGAAATCACTTGTGGGTTAACTGTGATCAACACTACTCATCCAAAACATACCAAGCACCCTTTTGCCACTCCACCCTATGTTCAAGAGCCAATAGCCACCAATGCCTGAGTTGCAACTCCGCATCCTCAAGGCCCGGGTGCCATAAAAACACGTGTGGGCTCACATCCATCAACCCTGTAACCGAACAAACCGGTTTGGGGGAGGTTGGCCAAGATGTGCTAGCAATCCATGCCACTCGCGGGTCCCAAGTGGGTCCATTGGTCACAGTCCCTCAATTCCTCTTTTCTTGTGCACCCTCCTTCCTTCTCCAAAAGGGTCTACCCAACAAAGTTCAAGGTGTGGCTGGGCTAGGCCATGCACCCATTTCCCTGCCAAATCAACTTGCTTCCCACTTTGGATTTCAACGTCAGTTCACCTTGTGCCTCTCTCGCTACCCAACCTCAAAGGGTGCTATAATATTCGGTGATGCACCAAATAACTTGGGTCAATTTCGTGGCCAAAATATTTTCCGTGATTTGGCTTACACCCCATTGACCGTCAACCCACTAGGAGAGTACAACGTGAAAATCACTTCCATAAGGATTAACCAGCACACTGTGGTCCCAGTGAACCCATCAACGATATCATCAACTAGTAGCGCAAGTGGCATTGGAGGAACCATAGTTAGCACCGCAACTCCTTACATGATTCTGCACCATTCCATTTTTGAGGCGTTTTCTCAAGTGTTTACTAAGCAGGTTCCAAGCCAAGCACAGGTTAAGGCTGTTGCATCATTTGCGTTATGTTTTGACTCTAAAAAGATTGGTCCATATCCAAACGTTGAACTTGTGATGGACAAGCCTAATGTGGTTTGGAGAATCTCTGGTGAGAACTTGATGGTGCAACCACTACCTGGGGTGACATGTTTGGCAATGGTAAATGGAGGTATGCATCCTAAAGCTCCAATTACCATAGGGGCGCGCCAGTTAGAAGAAAACATCGTAGTGTTTGACTCTGCAAGGTCAAGGCTCGGGTTTAGCACTTCACTACCCTCGTATGGAGTTAAGTGTGCTGATCTCTTCAACATCATTGATCCGTGAGAACGAGTTTATGCTTATTTATTAAGCATCTGCTTGTTATGTTAATAAAGTAAGTCATAAGGAATAAAAAGTTTAACTTAAAAGAAATAAGAACGCTACTCTTGCGTTGTTCAATTACAAATTAATGTTGCTGTTACTCCCCTGCTTTGCTTCCTATCTTTTTCTTATTTGTCTTACACTGTCATCGTCACGGTATTTCATCGGAATATGCCAGTTCGACAACCTTAATTTCTCTTTTAATTAGTTTTTAAAGTGAATTACATTAATTTGTTTTTATTTTATCATCATTTGTTTAATCTTAATATTTAAACACCTATAAATTATCGGTTTTCTAAATCTTACACTCTATAGTTTAAGTCGAGAGTGTGAGTATAGAAAATTGTGTGTTAAGATATTTTATATTAATTAAAAACTTAATTAGAATTTTTTTATAAAATGAGTCTGTCAATTTTAAAGAGTGGTCTTATTTAGTATGAAAATAATATAAATTAATCTTTTGAAATTTTATTGGTTGAATATTAAATAACTAAAATTTTAAAGTGATATTTATTTAATAGAAATCATGTAATCGTGATTGAAATTAATTTTTGTTACTTTTGTACTAATTTTTTTTTACTGTTAAACATTATTCGTTTTTAATTTTTTAAGAGTGAGATAAATTTCATGTATTTTTAATAGTAAATTTATGAATTATACAATAATCTCACATCAGTTATTTGATATAACGAGAGAAACAATTTGATTTTCTATTTATATATTTTATGTATTTTCACTTTAAATTTAAACTATATAATCATAAATAAATGATTAATATTTAATATATAATATTAATTAATAGTCATTTCAACACTTAAAAATGTCACATATATGTTTTTTAATATTTACAATTAAAATAAATTTAATAGTTTATTTTTATTATTTTCATTTTCATAATAAATAAAATATTTCCACTTTTCTTTTCTATAATGTAAAAAATTGAGAATGTAAAACAAACTTTGTGCATTCAATTAGACGCGGAGTCGAATGATTTCTAATTTCTATGTGAAAAAAAATATACGTATAAATAAAATAATTCTACTATTCATTTTTACATTATTTTTTTTTTCATTCAATTTAATTTTGATCTGAGTCGGATCACATACTTCGATATTTTTACATTATTAATTAATGCAATGTTACACTTCATCAATTATTAATCTGAAAGTGTAAACATAAGAGTTATTATTCAAGAAATTCTCGAGTAGAAATTTCACCATTCTAAAGTTAAGGCCTAAAACAAAGCCTACGAGGGGACATATTTTGAGCAAGACAATTTGGTGAAAATAAGTTTTGGAGGCATGTAGTAGTTTTATTTTATTAAACTATTTTTTCAACTTTATGTTTTATTTTATATTCACAACATATCAACTGCAAAATATGATTCATAAGTTACGGTGCAATCCTTTTCACCACATCTATGTGATGCTGCTTAAGAAACAACAAAACAAATTTTGACACTGATGTGTATATATCTTAACATGGTAAAAAAAAATAAAAATCAAACGAATCGATAAATAAAACAAAAAATTAACAATAATAATATATGTACATTTTAAATTATCCGATCCTTCATTTTAAAAGTATTGCTTATGTATTGTAATCAATGACAAGAAAAAAATAAAGATTAAAAATAAAACCGTATAAACAATAAAATGAAAAATCTTCAGATAACCTTTTCAATTTATATGAGTAATGTATTTTAATATTCAATAATTTAAAAATGTTTGATTGATTTTTAACTTTCTAAAATGACAATATTTTAATATTTTTAACCGAAATTACAGTTAAAATATATAAATAAAAACTAAGATACATAATTTACAAAAATTCTCAAGAATTGAAATGCATTACTAGTTACATTTTTAAAAAATAATAAAAGTATGGTATTGATTTATTTTAGATTAAAAAAATGATGGGAATTCAGACATAGGCATAGACCACAGAATGCGTGTTGCATCCAATGAGAGAGCAGAAAAGCGCCAACGTATCGTGTGTGCTTAATAGTAACAGAGAGGGTGTAGTCTTCCACTTTCTCTTGCATTCTTTTAATCAAACACAGAGAACGCGGTCGTAGAAGAAAGAAAGAAACCCTCAAAAATCAAAATGCACTCTTTCGGGTACAGAGCAAACGCTTTGTTAACCTTTGCCGTAACCATTCTCGCCCTTATGTGCGCCATGGCCTCTCTCTCCGACAACTTCAACTCTCCCTCTCCCTTCGCGCAAGTTCAGGTCCTTCTTCTCTCTCACAGATCTGTAATTCCATCAATTTTGCATCCATTTTTATACACTCTCTCCTCTGTGTTTCCGAATTTAGGTGTTGAATATTAACTGGTTTCAGAAACAACCTAACGGCAATGACGAGGTATTTCTCCTTTCTTTCCCTTAGTCAAACCTACTGAACGCTTCACTTTTGCTTTCAAACATTTAGGATCGTTTTCGAATGCTATAATTCTTGCCGATTTTTACTTGTGTCTCAATTTTAGGTTTTTTTATTATCGTCTCATGTATTGAGCGACTTAAGTTGTTGCTGTTGGTCCAAGTTTTATATGTAGGAAAGATCTGATTAATCCAGCTTTCAATACTTAAATATGCATAGTTGCCATTCCACGATGTTTGTTTGAAACTTGCTAGAAAGTACTGTGGTTACTTTTGTCACTAGATTGTTGTGTCACACAGGAAAGGTTTGAATAGGCAAACGAAAACTATATGAAAGAGGAGTAATGAATTCCACTAATTGAAGATGCTTTGGGATGTAAATGAGTAAAGTCAAGCACTTGTAGCTTGGACTTGACTTGCTAAAATATTGATAATATCAAGCTTATCTCATTTATTTAGACGAGGTTTGTTTGAAAATGCAAAGCCTGCGTATCTCTTAAAAGTGTTTTTAAATTTGCTAATTTAGCTGATATTTTCATGAAAGAAAGTGAAATAAAAATATGAAATGAAACAGAGTAATAGAATCCATAAAAGTGAAAGATAGGTGATTACAGTTCTCTGTATAGAATTACAATATAATAAGTTGTAGAGCTATTCACATAGCTTCAGTTTGGCTCATTCATATAAATTGAGCTTAAAGTGAAGCCTAAGCTTGTTTATAGTGAAACAAACAAGCTTGATTGCATTTAACCGGTCGAGCTTGAATAGTTTGGGAATAGTTCAACTTATTTACACCCTTGAGGTTGCGATTTACCTGCTCTAACTTCGAAGACTGTCTACTGTGCATGTGAACAATGATTTTTTACAGATTCTTGTGGGATTGTTTAAGGCATTTAAGGTATGATACTCTGGATATGGTGGAGGACAGAGGAGATTTGTGGAATGTCTTCAATATAGTTATAATTGGAGAAAATTTTATAATAATGCTGATCAAAAAAACATTTTTAGTTACTGTCTTTCAGCATTATGCATAGAAAGAATTACATATGAAACAATGACAAGAGCAGAACCTCACACAAGTTGAATAAATTAGTTTTGTTTGTTTTAAGGATAGTATAGTATTTTCATGTATGTGCTGTAGTCTTCTTGCTCATAAATTTTATGGATTGATCAAACATACATACAAACTTGGGATGGTGAAATGATTAACATATGTGATCGTGATGAGTGATTGGGTCAAATAAATTTTCTAAACCATAGGATACTTAATTCAAGAGTATGAATATTTGGTAACTTTACTGATGCCTGGTATCTAAAAACAAAATTGAGATCTTATGATTTAGTTCATGATTTAATTTTTTAACCTATGTCTGTCAAAATAAATGTGTATTTGATGAAGAACTAGTTATGTAGTCACCAAATTTCTCTTGATTTAGTAGATTTTCCAATGTAATTGCTTCATGTACTTGATGAGATGTCCATATTTTTCCATAAAAGTGATATTCATGTGTGCTTGAAACCAGACCTGAAATTATTGTAGAAAGCACTTTGAAACTGGCCTGGGAATTGGGATTGCAAAACTTATAAATATTTTTGTCGTGCTATTTGCTTAGAAAAAGATATAGCCTTTACCATATCATATACTGTATACATGTTTTGTGCATATATTTCTCTTCTCGTGCCCTGAATTTCAAACTGCATATGAAATTATGTTATGAATACCATATTGTCACAATCCAGCTTGTTGTGACCTGTGATCTCTTCCTCTGATATTCAAATATCATCTTTATTCATTATTTAATCTGAGGGGAAGCCTTTCTATTCTTGCAGGTTAGCATGACCCTGAATATATCAGCAGATTTGCAGTCTCTTTTCACGTGGAACACAAAACAGGTTCTTGACTTTAATTTGGATTTTCCATTGTAATCCTTTTGTTTCTTGTCAACCTTTGCCTCTGAAAAGTCAGGATGCTCTTGGTAGGAAGTAAACTGTCAGGACTGGATGAGGAAGAATGAAAATTAATTATCTTAGCATGTCTTGTCATATTGTCAATTTTGTGTGTTAGGTTGAATTTATTTTGGAGAAATATTCCATTTTTTACCAGCTCTCAAAGAGAGCTTTCGGGATTTTAAAGTTGCTTGTTTGCTCTCCTGTTTCTTCCATCTTAATTTTTGTCTTAATGTTTAAGGTGCCTTACCTATTGTTATATGTTATTTGTTTCATTTCATGAAATATATATTTCTATTCTTGCCCTTTGCATTTTTATTGCGTACAAAATTGTATTTTTAGGGAAATGTTGGAACTGTATATATTACACGCCCGTGAGATTCGTATATGTGATCTATTGTTCTAAACAGTTTGGAAGCTAGAATTTCAGGATTGTTTGGGGACTTAGTTTGTGTCATTTCTTATGATTGCAGGTTTTTGTTTTTCTAGCTGCTGAGTATGAAACTCCTAAGAATACCTTGAATCAGGTATGAATCAATTAGTTCGTTTGCATTCAAACTTGAAATATAAACATTTAAATTGTAAGTTTGCGGACTCCTTTTTAAAAGGATAGAATAAAAGGAACCCATAGTAAAAGTGGGTTAGTGGATCTTGAATTTTCATCGGTGAGAGGCTGTGGCTTTGGAGTTTGTTTACCGTATTCATGCAACTCAGATAGGTGCACCATTGTATATTATGCTGTATCTCTGCCATCTTTGGTATGTGTAGTTTCATGTATGTTGCTGAGGTTCTTGAGGTGTCATTTTACAGATATCCCTGTGGGATGGTATAATTCCCTCTAAAGAGCATGCGAAGTTTTGGATTCATACATCAAATAAGTACCGCTTCATTGACCAGGTATACAACTCTTCAAGGATGTTAGGAGTGATATGATTTGCTTTAGATTTCTTTAGGCCTTAATTTTTTATAATTTTCCTGTCCAGGGAAGCAATTTGCGTGGTAAAGAATATAACCTGACGATGCATTGGCATGTTATGCCAAAGACTGGCAAAATGTTTGCAGATAAAATAGTCATGCCAGGTTACCGATTGCCAGAGGAATACAGATGATACCTTCTTGTCATATTTATGTTTTTGCTGTAACTTTAGTCTTTTCGGTAACGGATATAGAAGGTGAATTTAGACACGGGAAGGAAATTGGTGTTTTGGAAAGTGAAATCAATAGTGATTGAATACTTGAACATCTGAAGTTTACTTGTGGTCTTCAATTGTCTCTTGATTGGTCTGAACCTTTTTTTCCCTAAAAAGAACACATGCCATAATGAACCCTTTAGCTGTTGAAATTACTTGGGCACTTTTCGGCCGGAAAATTTGAAATTGTTGCTCGGTTTTTTCTGGTAATTAAAAGCGACGTCTCTAGTATCAGAAACAAAGAACACGAAATAACAGCTTTACCCGGGGACAAGTAGCAACGATAAAGGTAGTGTTCGACACACGAATAAAACAGGATTTTGCTCTCCATAGTTTCATTTGTATTTTTAATCTATTATCTTAAACATTGAACAAAATTCATATGTTCGTCTACCCAACAATGCTTCAATCGGGTACAAAGGGGTACTCAACTGAAACCTAAAACGTCAATTGTCCAGTTGTTCCCGAATTCATCCGGTTCTTCAGGAAAATTGGTTTAACTGGTATGGAGTGACTACTACAAAATCAATGGCATAGTATTTTGTTACTACATTTCAGATAGATAACTAATTGTACTCCAGGAAAAAAAGATGATCACGTTTAAAAGTTAAACAAAAAAATATTAAAATTGAGATTAATTATTGGCTCAAATTCTTCGTCGTAAATTGAAATCATTTATAGCTTTAGTTTTAGTTTAGTAGCAGTAAACTCATTAACATAATCGTCATCCATAAACTATCTAAGAAACCTAAAAACTTAAGAGTTATGTTCTATTGCTTATAAAACATTGAATTACCACAAGTATAAAAGCAAATGCAATTATAAAGCGAATATTGTTCTAAAAAATAAATTAACTAATAACAGCGTGACCGTGGAGGCAATTTTAAAAGCAAGGAACGCGGAAATGGGGTAGGGCCCACGAGGGGAGAGAGAGAGAGAGGCAAGGGCGATGATTGACAGAAAGGTCGCAGAGGAATGGCATTGGTACTGGCATGGCCTTCATTCCATCCTCTTTGAAAACCTCTTCACTAACAGTCATCATCACGCTTCTTCTCATCTTGCTCTTCTTCTTCTTAATTCCACCCTCCTCTCCCATTCCTTTACGTAGGTCACTCCTCTTAACAACAACAACATCATCACCATTGTGCTCCAACAAATCCCAATCCAATGGACTCCTCAACTATCACTGTCTCTTCCCCCAAAACTCAACCCTCTCCATCCCCTTCCTCTCATTATTCCTTCTCCTCCACTTCTACATCCTCATCACCACCGCTCAGCATCACTTCTCCATCGTCACCACCAAACTCGCCTCTCACCTCAACCTCTCTCCCAGCATGGCCGCCGTCACTCTCCTCGCCCTCGGCAACGGCTCCCCCGACGTCTTCTCTTCCCTCGCCGCTCTACGCGCCGGCCAATACCGCACCGGCTTCGGCGCCATCCTCTCCGCCGGAACCTTCGTCTCCGCGCTCGTCGTCGGCTTTGTTGCGATCTACGCCGCACCTTTCTCCGTCGATCCCGCGCCATTCGTTAGGGATGTGCTGTTCTACCTGACTGCCGCATTTTTCCTCTTCTACGTGTATCTCAGTGCCGAGATTTTTCTTTGGCAAGCCGTTGGATTCGTTGGATTCTATCTGTTCTTCGTAGGTCTTGTGTTCTACATGGACTTAGGGATGGCAGATCGCAGGGAAAAGCTCTCCGCGGATCTTGAGGGACAGAAGGAATCGCTCGCCGTCGATTGCGACGTAAAAGTTTCCGGATCTCTCGACGAAGCGAAACGCGATTCTGGATTGCTTGGAGCCGTTCGATTGGTATGTTATGTTGTGACAATTTGTAATTTGCGTACATACAAATATTGATTTAGTTCATTCCTAGCATGGCATGCAATTACTTGATGGATGCGTAGATCCTTCTGAAGATTATTAAGATTCCAAAGAATACTGGATTGGAGCAGAACTTTTTAATTTCCTTTGCATTATAGTTTTCATCTTTACTCGGTTATAGTTGGAACTAACTTGTGTTTTATAACCTGTGAGATGCTGTGACTTATTTTCATCTTCAAAATAGTCGGTTTTAGTGTATTGTTTATCACTTCTCGTGTTTTCATATGATAAGTTTTGGTGATATGATATCTTTCTGAAGTTCTAGACAGGGAAGTATGAAGAGAATTTGAATTTGTAAAATGGAAGTTTATGTGCGATTTTTTTTAAAATTATAAAATTGAGAAAACAGCAGGTATAAGGACTACATTGATAATTAGTTTTTCTAATGTATGTCTAAGGACTAGATGACATCATTTTTTCTTGGTAATTAAGTAGTCTGTAGTTGATATGACAACAAGAAAGATGATGACGATAATTTAATAAATAGGCATAGTATGAAAGTGGTCTTAATAGGGCGCGGTTAACCAGATTGATCCCTTTGTTGTTAGACATCGATGGGATTAACCTGGTCATCCCTTTTCCTTTTAACGATCCACTGGAAGTTAGCCAATTGATTGTTCCCTTTGTTGGTAAACTGAGTCAAGACCAGCAGGTTATCTCAAGATTCGAAAGCGTGGAAGCTTCCAAATGGTTTCAGATTTTTTTTATTTGATGTGTTAAAAACATTTTAAACTAATTAGATTGACAATTGATGTAATCAATACTACCAAGGTTAGTCATTCTTTTAATTTTTTTAAATAATAGTTCATATAACTCTCTTAAAAAATGATTCAGTTCAATGTACTTAATTGTTCCTATATAAAAAAATAACATGGGCAATTCCGTGCATTTCATTGCCTGGATAGGTTTCCAGTTCTTTACAATGTTATTGAATTATACTACTTGATGTTGTCCTGACTTGTCCCTTGCTCTGTGCTCACAGATTTCTACTGCATGGGAACTTCCTGTCTCTACACTCTTAAGATTGACAATCCCTCAACCAGCACCATCGCAGTGGAGCAGATTCTATGCATCAGCCAATATTGCACTTTGTCCACTAGCCCTCTTGTATGCTTGCGACTCATTCATGCCATTTAATTATCCTATAGTGTTCCTCCTTCCCAACACTCACTTCCCCCTGTGGTCAGTAGTATTCATGACAAGCTTTCCTCTTGCGTTTCTTCATTTTGTAATGGAAAAAGAGCCCCCAAAAACAGAGCATATGCCTGTGGTCATCATGGCATTTGTGATGAGTGTGTTTTGGATATCCACTACAGCTGGAGAACTGGTGAACTGCCTTGAAGCTCTAGGTGCGCTTCTCAAATTGTCGCCAGCACTCCTAGGTCTTACGGTGCTGGCATGGGGAAATTCCGTGGGGGATCTTGTTGCTGATGTTGCGGTCGCTAAAGCTGGTCATCCAGCGATGGCAATGGCCGGATGCTTTGCGGGACCAATGTTTAACATGCTTGTTGGTCTTGGAAGTGCTTTGGTCATACAGACGGCCAATATATATCCCAAAGCCTATGAGCTTAATTTCCATGTTGGTATCGTTATCGCATTTGTATTCCTGCTTTTAAGCCTTATGGGGTCTCTCTTGGTGATCACTTGGTGCAGATTCCGAGTGCCTAAGTTTTGGGGATTCTGTCTGGTAGGCGTCTACGTTGCTTTTATGGCGGCGAGTTTAGTAATAGCCATGTTTTCAGGGTGATTGTTCCTTAGGTAGATTTGTGATTTATATTCATAACCATACCCAAACATAAGTTAGTTAAATCCACTTACATGGTAATATTGAAGGAAAAATTCATCTAGTAAATTGATGACATAGCGTGTAAATCATCATGAGTTTTTCCTTTTCCGTTTCTCCGTTAGGTTTAGGTAGACGGAAATTTTTAGTTGGGTCCTGATCACATGATTTCTTTTGGTACATCAGAAAATAAAAACTATGAATTTATTGTATTGTTTTACGATCCAAAAACAGTCCAGAATCGTTCCAAACCCTACCTATTACCGGCTATGCTGACTAATTTCTTTTTCAGAATTCTTTTACTCCCGTAATTTATTAATTTTAGTTTCGAACATAAGGTAGAATTGATTCTTATTTACAGTGAATGAACTTTAAACACCTGTAAAATCAATGATAAAAAAAGTGTTTTGGCACCGCATACATGTTTCTCCCTCTATTAAATAAGAAGCTGAGTAGTTTTAGATAGAGCAATTTTTTTTGTACAAAGCAAAATCTTATTTTAGTCCTATCTTTTTTTCATTTAGCTATTTAAAAATACTTTTACTAGTATGATCCCTAAACTTTGGAACAGTCTTATGAAATAGAGCAACAATCAAATTTTCTCAACAAGGTATATGTTTTAATGTATAATTTATAATTGAGATTAATTTGGGTGCATATTTTAACTATGTTCAATGATTTAGAATTAATTTTATTAAACTTACCCCAATTTAAATCAAAGGTGGTAGTATGTTCCTCAAAGATCCACTTACACCGTCATATTAGTGTTTCAAGGAAAAATATGTATGAAATTTGTACATGTGAATCTTGTGGGCAAAATCATTTCCGGAGTCAGTGAACTTTAAGATTAATTTAATTGGAAAAAAAGAGTGTATTTAGATATTTTAGATATGATTTTCTTCAATTCAACTAGACATAATTTTTATCATTTAAGGATTAATATATCTAATCTTACTTACTTTAAGGATTGCTTTCTCTATTTATTCTAATAAGAATTATGGGTAAGCTTCTCCTATAAAACCTTTGATGCTCTAAGAATTGGCCCTCCTGTGGGTAGAAGATCCTCGGTGAGGCGTTTTCGTTGCATGACATGACATAAGAAGTCAAGAACCATTTAACTTAGCAAACAGAAACAATCATTGCTTAATTTTCTGCCGAAGATTGTGATAAAATGACCTATTGGAAATCAGATAGAAGAATATGGCAACAACTTATGGTAGCATATGATTTGTTGTCGGATGAAAAAGGTAATATACTTATTTTGGTTGATTAATTCAGGGCTAAGGATCCTAAATCACGTTCCTTTGTTATGCTCCACTTCATGCTCTTGCTTCTTTCGGGTTGTTGATTCCAATCCTGATTTTCTTGTTGCCCAATAATTGTGCTTCGGCTGTTAACCACGTTGAGATGTGGAAAAATTTATTTTTGTCCAAAGACTGCTAATATTATTACTTGAATCTTGATGCAGGGTTGACGTCCTAAATCATAATCCTTTTATATGCCTTTCGCTCTTTGTTGGTTACAATGATGGCGATTATATGTGCAAAGACGCTTCAATACTTAAGTTAACAAAAAGAAAACAGGTGCTGAGAAAGTGAGAGATTAAATTGAGATAATCATACTAAAATAAGATTGTAGGTGCGACATAATACTGTGCTGTTAACTTTTTACAACTTTGGGATGGAAGAAAATGAATGAAGTGGTAATGAATATAAAAAAGAGGTATTTTAAGATAGGATTAAGAAAATAGAAAAGTAATATATTTTTTGTTATTAAATAAAATTAATCGTATTTTTATTATATGGCTTTATGTCGTTTACTTCTTACATTGCAAATATTTTTTTATTTAATACATCTTACATCAAGTTTAAGCTTTAGGGTTATTTAATAACATGATATGTATTTAAAGAGTATGTCAAGAAACATGTTAAACTTCATCTAATAATTTTCATAAAACGTACGCTCAAAGGTGGGTAGAAATAACAGGTTAAAAGAATACGAATTTAAAGTTTTGTAGTGTAAATAAAACTTATGTCTAAGGACTAAATTAATAAATAATATTTTTTAAAGACTAAAATCAAATGTTGTTTTCTTAATATAGCTATATTACATAACACATGATGATAAACCATTAAATAAGAAATAACTATTATATTTCTACAATTCATTTTGTTGTCCTTTTCTTTCTATTTCTTTCTATCACAGCATCTATAACTTCGTTTTTTTTTTTCTCTACTTTTTTTTATCGCTCTATTGTGTCACCCATTCTACATTTTGAGGTATAAACAAATCATTTTCTCTCATTATTTATCACCTGTTGTACATTTGTTTCTTTACCCATCACTAATATGTCAAAGAAAAAATATATATTCACATTTATTTTTCTTACATATATTTTTTATTTCTTTTTTTTTTTATCTTTCTCTCTTACTCTTCCTTTTTTATGATATCATTTATCACATTTTTTACTTTATCTTTTTTCTTCCTTTTCTCTCTTCTTTCACCTGAATCACTGTTCAACATCGTAACATTTTCGAAAGCCAAATGACAAATTTCCACCAAGAAAAATGCTTTTCTCTTTATCCAACCACGTGGTGTGATGAACCGTGACAGGATAACATAAAGATTCTCCTTTATTTTGGTCAAGATTCTGGTATCGTTACTATCCCAACTCTCATTTGGACATGCGTCATCTCTCACTCTCACTCTCACTCCCACTTCAATCAGCTGCTAAACGGGTAGACGATTTGGGACATCCCATAGAAAATTACACCAACATTGAAGCCCTCTACGTGTGACTATAAGTTTGGCCCAGTTTTTCAGGCTAACTTTACACGTCTCCTAACATTTTAAGCAAGTTAAGCCATTGACCAGAAACATAGGGAAGTTAAATTCATATATATATATATATATATATATATATATATATATATATATATATGATTTGGACCCAAAACACGAAAAAGGCTTCCTAATCTTCCGCGCAACCCGACGAACGAGTGTCCCAGCGCAGCTATACTGTCTGCGCAAAACTTGAAAAAGGTTTTTAAAAAAGTAAAAGACTACCAAGTACATTCTCATACTCTTAATAATTTTATATCAAATTTTGTTAATTTAATCATTATATTATAATTATATACAAATTATAATTATAATTAATTAATTATAAAAATATAATTAAATTAACTTTATTTTCATAAAATTGTAAAATATATATTATATTTATTTTAATGTACATAAAAGATTGTATTAGATAAAATACTACTTAATTTCAATGATAAAAGAAAAAATTTAAATATTTCTTTAGTATCAATAAGATGAATACTCTTCTGGTAATATTAAATATTAATTAAAATATAATTAAATTAATTAAAATATATAGTTAAATTATTATTTACTTAATTGAAAAGCTAAAATTAAAGTTGACTTATAAAACTTATTAGCTCATAATAATACCTAAAAAGAAAGTAAGATATAAATAAAGAATTAACTTTTAAATATTTAGTAATATTTATTATCTAAATCGATACTTAACTTTATTATTAGAGTGACTTTTATAAGTACATCCCAACGTAAGATAGAGACAAGTCAGCAGTACTTGCAAGAACGTCATCATATCACAAGAAAGATAAGCATTTAAAATATCAGTGTATCTTTAACAAAAACAAGTATTAAATAATTTTTTTGTTAATTTAAAAATTTATAAATATAATTTATATAATAATAAATTTTAATTCAATAATTAATTTTAAAATTATTAAATGATATAATTCTCTATATAACTTAAACCAATATCGATTATACTATTTTTGAACTTTAGGTGCTATATGCTAGTCAATACTTCTACAAAGCCACTGTTTTAAAGGTCGTTTTAAACTTAGGGTGAGGTCAAGTGACATAAAGTTTATTTGACAACTACTTTTAATTTAGACTTTGTCTTGACCTCTCTATAAATTATAATTTTTTAAACAAATGAATTTAATCTTTCCTTGTAAGACATAACTCGAAACCTTTCATCCAAGTTTTTGTTAAAATTAGTGTTTGGAAAGTATTTTCTGTATTTTTATTACTTATTTATTTATTTGATAAAAAAGAACTCCAAAATCTGTCCACCAAAGCGGCTACTTAGATGAATGTGGGCAACTTGGTACCCTAGCCATTGCTAGTGAGGTTCGAATAATTGGTTACCGATAAAGGTTGATGATGGGCATAGAAATGTTCGCACTAAATAGAGTTAAAAAGTGGAAGGAAAGTCTATGGGGTGGGAGGGAAGAGATTTGAGCCACTAACTTCGTATCTTACTTGTTTGCTGTCTGGAAAAGCCTTCCTATGTTTTGGTCTTTTGGCCTTTGGGAGTTGAAAAGCATTACTTATAATCATATCTTCATTCACTTATTCAATGGTTGTGTTTCATTGAAGGGGCAATAAATTCCCTTTAGAATGAACCCACTCACCAATTTCATATAAAAAAATTACCATTCATCTCATTCATGTTCACAAACAACAAAAATTAAAGGTGAATTACATTCAAGGCTCGTGATTTAGTTCAAAAACACTTTTTTTTTTCACTACTTGGAAGTTTGATATTTTATAATATTAAGCTTTGCTCTATTATCACATTGCTATTTGAATATATTTTTCTTTACTTTGAATTATAAATATAGTTTAAAACAATAAAATCACCATTGTTCCTTTATTATTTAGTTTAGCATCATTTTATATGATATTTTAAATTTATAATATACTAAGGTTCAGTTTAAAATACACAAGTATTTATAGGAGAAGAAAATAAAAAGTAGTACAAATATTATTTTTTTTCATAAATTTAAATCATTTTATGCACCACATGTTTTGAAGAAGTTAATTAAAGTATTTTATAAAAAAAATATAAACTAATTTTAATTTATAAAAAAATTAATTTATTTTCATTTTAATTTTTATCTCCATAAGTACTTATTAAAAAATTCATTTAAATTAGGTCTAAGTTAATTTTTTACAAAATTATATAGATTATTCACATGTATATATAAGATTTTGTTTGGAATAATTTATGGATTTCATAAATTATTTTTAATTTATTTTAATTATTGACATAAATAATTATTTTAAAAAAAATATTAAATAAGTATTTGAATAAATAGTTAATCAAACATGCTTCTAACTTATGATTTTAACACATGTTAAGAGTACTTGTAAAAATATTTACGTGATACATAAATAAAAAGTTACATAAATTTATATTAATATTTAAATTACATATGAATATATATGTCATGTGAGGAATTTTTTAGGGAGCATGTTTAAATTATAAAATAAACATTTATTTACATGTTATAAAAAATTTATATTAAAACATGTTAATATCTAAATTATAAGATAGATTTTAAAATTGTAAGAGATGAAACTTTACATGTAAATATATCATTGTATAAATCAAGAGATAAATATTTATATTACACACACATTAATAAAAATGTGTTATATTATATGAAAATATAAATAGTAGTTATATTTAACTCAAATATATTTGTCTTTGAAGGATGATAAGTGTAATTTAAAAGAAATGTAAGATTTAACTTAAAATACATATTTAGTTGTAAAAAAATACCACGTTAATATTCAATATTTACATTTTATAATAACTTTATATAAAATATAAAATTAGTTAATTTAATTGTTAGTTTGAATATTTTTATAATATTCAATTAAATAAATTTTATAGATTTTGATATAAAAATAAAATTAATATGTCATGATATTTTATTTTAATATATAATATAATTTTAAAATATCTCTAAATGTTAAATTTTAAATAGTATAACTGTAAATGTTTAAATTACATAAAAATTGATATATATATATATATATATATATAATCATAAAAATAATAAAAAATGATTAAATAGTTAAATTGATATTTTTTTAATTATTTAAAAAGTTATTGAGTGATGTGAGTGTTTAAATTTAATATTTAATATAAATAAATTTTAAATTTTTATTTTTCTTTTTATACATAGATATTGTATAATTAGAATTAAAATAGTAGTTGAATATAAAGAAAATAAATAAATATTAAATAATATATTTAATATGTAATTTCACCATGATTTTTAATATAATAAAATTTATTATTTTCTTAATTAATATTCTTGAAATACTTATTGCCAAAATCCTAAAAGCTAATATATCATGACACTTGTTAGAGCATTGATATTAAATAATTATACCTTCTTCTACTTCTAGAATTTTTCTTATCAATTTACCTATTTAATATATAATAAATATTTTAAATGCATATACTTACTTATTAAATAAAAATAACATCATTTATTATATTTAAAATATAAATAATTTAACCTTTTAATTGACACTTTTTCTTAACAAAGTAGAGAGAGAATTTATAATTGACACTTTTATTCTGATCCATTTAAACTTTTTATCATTATTTTTAATTAACAGACTTTTTTTTATTGATTTATATAGGTTATTTCAATTCACTACAGACTTCTTTTAGCTTAAGGCCCATAAAAAAATATTTTTTTTTTCTAACTTTGATAATGAACAATTCAGTTCCTCACCTCTATAAATTAGTTAGTTTGTGTTAATGTAACTTAATTCAAAATCTTAAATTAAAGTTATTGAAATTTTATGAGCAAAAAGTTATTGAAAATTCAATTACATTTAAAAAATATTTTCTTCCCTGTAAATCTCTAACTTTATCAAATAATATATCCTTCAATTATTTTTAATGTAAACTTGATTGTAAAAAAATTCAAATAAGTAAGTTTTAATAAATTTTTTTTATTAATATAAAATTTAAGAATTAAAATATCTGATCACTTTAATACTAAAAGCTAACAAAAAGTTTTAAATTTTACATGCATTTCATTTTAAATAACAAAAAATAGATAATTATACAAGTAAGAAACTAGATACATTATATAAGTAGCAAAAAAATAAATACTAGATACATTATTTTTAGTATTTTAATGAATATTTAAACTAGATACAAAAATTTATAATTAAAATTAGATTAAAATATTTTAATTTTATATGCATTTTATTTTAAATAACAAAAATTAGATAATTATATAAGTAAGAAACTAATCCACTTAACAAAATTTCACGAGAGAAATGAATGTAAGAAAAAAAATTAAGTATATAAAAAAGATATAAAAAATAATTATTATAATATCATTATATATAACTTTATCACATCTACGGTTATGAAACTTTGAATGTGTGGACTTCACATTGATGATAGAATTAATTAGAGTGAAGTAAAACTGGAGAAACCAAAAACGGTTTTGAAGAATGGAAATAAAAAAAAACTTTAAATTGAATAAGAACCTTTTTAATTTTGTTTGAATGTTTGAAGGATGAGATAAAAAAAATAATTAAAAGAAAGAAAAATACGAGAGAAAGGAAAGAGAAATAAAATTTAAACTATTTTATTATTTAAATGTTTAATATTAAAATGAGATAATGACGAGATTTAATTATATAAATAATATTATTATTATTTTTATTTATATTTTTAATTTTTTATAAAATTTAAAAATTTTATTTTTCTAAAAGTAAATACTTTAAAATTAATAGTTTATTTTTATAATTTTTTAAAAAATTTTACTTTAAAAATTAATATATTTAAAAAAATAATAAAATTTTAATTATAAAAGAATACACAAGAGAGTAAAAGAGGAAAAACTTAATTGAGAGACTTAAAAAATTATGATTATAAAGGATTTAGAAAAAAGTTCTTAAACCTTTATCTCTTAATCAAGTATTTTCTAAATAAGAGTTAGATCTCATTAATATATATATTTTTTCTCTCTTTCAAATATGACATCTAAACATAGTCTTTATTATGTTTTTTTCCATCCAAGCGGTCACCAAATCCCTGAATTTATGCTTATTTTCCTCCTTTTTAAATTTTTAATTCATTATATCTGCAGCCCTATTTAATGAGTCAATATGTTAAAGTTTTTTAATAAAATAAAAATTTAAAGACATTGACTCAATTTTTTAAAAAATATTAAAGTTTTATACTTATTACTATTTTTTTATACATTTTATAAATATCATTAAAAAAAACTAATTTTTTGAAAACTCTTAATATAATTTAGGTTACATTTGGTATACTTGAGTAAAAAAGGAGTTAAACATATGTTTTACTTTGCTAGTTCTAACATTAATTGTGAATTAGGGTTCAAAATCAGTGTATTTTTTTTTCTTTTAACATTGATATAATTTTTTTTGAAATAAAACTGTTTAAATTTATTAATTTATAAATTCTGTGTGCATTGTACGTGCATTCGATGTGTACTATAAAATGAAAAAAATATTATTACATGATTATTGTTAGATTTAATAAAATATATAAATTTTCTAGAAGTTAATATTCTTAATAGTAATTCATATATATTTTACTTGATTAAAATATTAAGAAAATGATTTTTTAAAATTAAGAGAAAAATAAAAAGATATTATAGAGATGCACTAAAAAAAAAATGTATAAAGAAAAAAGAGTTTAAAAAAGAAATGCAGAGAAAATAAACATGACAGGGATAAATTGGTCAGCGTGAGAAGAAATTGGAAAAAAATTAAAAAAATATAAGAGTTAGGTCCGACAGTGTTAGTCAGAATCGATCACACAGCTTTTTTTCGCACTTCGCTGTCTGAGGTTCGTTCTAAAGAAAAACATCGTCAATCGTCACGACAGCTCTGCTTTCTTTTCTTTTCGTATTTTCCTTCTGAAACCCTAAATTTTTGTCTGCTCTAAGCTCTATGATTTTCCTTACTTGAAAAAACAGTGTTTTGTGTTCGACCCACCACAATTCTCATGCCATAGATCTTTAAATCAAACGTAATTTCTGATCATTTTTTTGTTTCTCTTTTTTTCTGGTTGATCCCTTTTCAGGTTCTGGTTCTCTGTGTTTGCGGACCACACAGCATCATCTCTTTGGGAAGGTAACAAGTAACAACTCTTGCTCTACCTGTGCCTATATTTGTTTGATTTTGTTCATGCATCTGCATTTGTTTAGGTTTGCTCTAACCTGGTCTTCATACTTTTTTTTTCTGGGATAAATTTTATTGGCCACCCCAAATTTTATTAGTAGTTGTTGCTCTTCTCTATCTGTCTCTATGTGTCTCTTTTTTTTTATTTTTTATTTTTGGTGGTTCCTTTGGTTAATTTTTGTTGAGGCGAATTTTGGCTTGTGTGAAACTGACATATCTTGGAAACGAATAATTCTCTTTGATCTTAATTGTTAAAAAAAATAAAAGCTTATCCTTTTTTGATGATTCCATCAGACACATGGTTAAAATCACCATTTGTCTTCTTTGAAGGGATACTTATTCCTGAAAATTCTGTTGATGGATGTTATTTAGAGCCTTAAATTTCTTAACAGATTTCCTGATGTAAACCATAAGGTTCTTTGGTTGAATTTTGGGTGTTTGTCCTGTGATTTTTGGAATGAAGCTTCTTGAATTGAAAGCATTTTGGTCCTCTTGGGGGGGGGGGTGTTGAAGCTTTGTTGATCATATTCAATATTTGTTTTGCTTTGTAAACAGCTGATTGTGTCACGTGTTGCTTTCACACAAGCGTTTCTAGGCGCCAAAATCAAAATCTCGTTAAAACAGTTGTTTTAGATACAATTGTAGGAAGGAAGTAAATTTAATTAACTGCATTTATGCCTTATTCATGAAAAGGAGAGACCTGTTTCTTTCCTGCATGAAATCCGTGTCGTTTTCCATCACGACACGCGATTAAGAGTTCTGCATTTGAGGTCCATTTTCCTAGTAACTTCCATGTTTTGCATTGAATATTCCACCTGTGGTATACTTAATAATATATCGACAAATTTGCTTGAATGTTTGCATGATTTGTTTTGGTTGGATGTGAAGTGTAACCCTTCATGTGTTTGATTTCACCTGAAACAGAATGGATCATCAAGGGCATGGCCAGAACCCATCAATGGGAGTTGTTGGAAGTGGAGCTCAGTTAGCATATGGCTCTAATCCATATCAGCCAAGCCAAATAAGTGGAGCCCCAGGGTCAGTGGTGACGTCAGTTGGGACCATTCCATCTGCTGGTCAACCTGCTGGAGCTCAGCTGGGACAGCATCAACTTGCTTATCAGCATATTCATCAACAACAACAGCACCAGCTTCAGCAACAGCTTCAACAATTTTGGTCCAGTCAATATCAAGAAATTGAGAAGGTTACTGATTTCAAAAACCACAGTCTTCCTCTGGCAAGGATCAAGAAGATTATGAAGGCTGATGAGGATGTTAGAATGATATCAGCTGAGGCACCTGTCATATTTGCAAGGGCATGTGAAATGTTCATTTTAGAGTTAACCCTGCGCTCTTGGAATCACACTGAAGAGAACAAAAGGAGAACACTTCAAAAGAATGATATCGCTGCAGCAATCACAAGGACTGATATCTTTGATTTCTTGGTTGACATTGTGCCTCGTGAGGACCTGAAAGATGAGGTTCTTGCATCAATCCCAAGAGGAACAATGCCTGTTGCAGGGCCTGCTGATGCACTTCCTTACTGCTATATGCCACCTCAGCATGCGCCCCAAGTTGGAACTGCTGGTGTCATAATGGGCAAGCCTGTGATGGACCCAAATATGTATGCTCAGCAGTCTCATCCTTACATGGCACCGCAAATGTGGCCACAGCCACCAGAGCAACGTCCATCATCTCCAGAACATTAGCCGCTGTGTCATAGAAATTAAGGTGAACTTTAGGCACTCTCATTTTAATTAGCTGTACAGGGTTGGCGTTAAATTTTATATTGAATGTTTATTTTACCTGTTATAGTGAAATTTGATTCTGCATGTGTTCAGATTCTCTTTTCTTCTTTTTCTATTGATTTTAAATGTTATTCTGTTATAGACTTTTGATAGTTAAAAGCATACAAATAGCCTTTCGTACTGCAGTTATAAATTAACTTGTCTCAGTTTCAATGTAAATCTTTTCTTTCTCTATTTATTTATTTACTTGATCAGCATAAAATGATCTTTATATTTTTTACCTGATATGGTTATCGATCAAAGTGTGTTTAATATCGGCTACTTGGCTTGCAGATTACCGGGCACTGGAATCAGTTGATAGTGTCAAACTGAATGGTTGGGAAGGTCCATAGCAATCAGAAAGTGTAGGCTGATAGTTTACATGCAATGCAAACTATAAACATATGTAGATAATGTGCTAGGGAAAACTTAACCTTATCTTTGATTTAGTTGGGTAAATTGTTATTTTTCATGGTTTAATTTATAGGTTGTCAGGTGATAATATTTACTTACAGGTGCATAGCTGGATTTTTACTTTTAACTTTGTCATGCACTTAATATATGTGCCATCTTTTCATTCACATCACGGGCTTCCTTATAATACCTGCTTATCTGTGTTTCCCTTTGCGGGAAAATTGTGAGTTGTCATGTAATTTGCGTGCAACTTATGCGAGGGCCCATTTGAGATTTTATGACATGCACCATATCAATAATTCTACCGTTTTCTACACAATCAAAGTAAAGGGGGAGGGAAGGAAATGCTACTTAGTTGCTAGAAAACGATCTTTTGGTAAAGAGAAAATTTAAGTGCAGTTTTTATTTTTTTTAATTAAAATTGAAGTTTTTTGTGGTTATTAAAATCAATCTCAAGTTTTGTCTGGGAAGTACATGGAGAGATAAATCGAATTTTGTTGAGGTATAGTTTTTTCCCCTAAACCCACGTGCTGGTTTTTTAAGTAATAATTGTAGTAAATGTTTTATTGCATTCCAATAACTTTAACATTTACACTACTCGGCTTTAGAAATCATGCTTATCCAAAATGTTTTTCCGGAAGCTAACAACTTGCCATTGGAAGATCACTCGTGATCTATCTGGATGGACCGTTGAGAGTGAAAATGGAAAATCATGTAAGGATTTCGGTTAATCTGCTGAGTAGATAGTGATAATTACAAGTATGTGATGTACATGGTGTCGAATTAAAGTGGGTAGATGAAAATAGACAAACTAAGATTGGGTCTGGGTCAGCACCAAATATGGAATAGTTGAAGTAGCTGTTTCCGTCAGCCCAAGGTTAATCTTGATCAATAGTCATGCACATGGCCCGTTCCACATGGGTATAAGGGGAAGGTTAGAGCGCGTGTAAACCATTCTATTATTAGTAACAATAAATAAAATAAGAGAGATACTATACAGAATTTTACCACTCTTAATTCTGAATTTTGCATGAATTTGGGTCAATTTATAGTGTAAACTTCACGGGTGGAAGAAAAGGAAGGATTCTAATCAGGCAGAACTTTGCCTTCATGTTAGTCTCCTTTTCATGACCAATCCTTCATGAATCCCATCAGAGCCAACATTACCTGAAATTGATGGGGGAGACTCTTTTCTTCCCAGTTGTGCTTACTCCACGGATCATTACTTTTATCATTTAAGACAACCAATAGATCTCACCATGATCGTTAGGTTGACAGCTTCATTTCAACTGAACTATGACCTATTGTCTTTGTAATCCTTTTATGCTTCATAGATTTTCTAGTCAAATTTACCTCTTCCCACCTTTCAGCCTTAGCATATATATTAGATAGAAGAACATGAACTCCACTTTGACCAGGTTCTAGCTCTGTTAATCGTACTTTCACTTGATTGGCAGCACCCAAGTTTTCGTGAATCTGGCAGCCATTTAAAAGAGCACCCCATATGGCAATATTTGGTTGTACCTTCATTGTCTCCATTAATCTTTCTGCCTCTCTGAAATGACCTGCCCTACTCAAAAGATCAACCATGCAACCATAATGCTCTCTTCCCGGCGTTATACCGTACATATTTGTCATTAGTTTAAAATGTTTTTGAGCCTCTTCAACCAGTCCAACATGACTACATGCGAATAAAACTCCGATGTACGTAATATGATCAGGGACTAGAGAACTATCCTCTTGCATTTTTTGAAACGTACTCAATGCTTCATTTCCATGACCATGCATAGCCAAACCGTTGATCATGCTAGTCCACATTACCACATCTTTCTTTTGCGAACTACTAAAAATCTTCTGTGCACTTCCTATCTCACCGGTCTTGGCATACATGTCAAGAAGAGCAGTTGCAAGGACAATGTCTGTTGCAAAGTTGGTTTTCAATAGATAAGCATGAACAGTTTGTCCCAATGCCAGAGCACACTGATGAGCACAAACACTCAAGACACTCAGAAAGGTAGCCTTATCTGGATAATAGCCAGCATCCCACATATCAAAAAAGAGATCTAGCGCCTCCTGATGCCTCTCATACTGGTTGTAGGCATTAATCATGGTGTTCCAAGCAACAATGTTTCTGCGAGGCATTTTGTCGAACAGGTCTCTTGCAGTCTTCAACCTACCACATTTAGCATACATTTCAAGAATTGCAGTTGCCAGAATGATGTTGCAGTTACATGTGGACATAAAGGGATCATAACCAGCCTTACGAACACGTTGGTGGACCCGTCGTCCGGTATCAATGTCTCTACCACGAGCACAGGCAACCAAAGCATTCACCATGGTGATTTCATTGGGCTCTACACCCCAATTATCCATATCTTCAAACACTTTCAAAGCTGCACATGGTTGATTATTATTCACATACCCAGCAATCAAACAAGTCCAAGCTACCACATTCCACTTGGGAATATTATCAAACACCTTCAACCCTGACTTCATATCTGCACATGACACATACATATGGAGCAACCCAGTAGCAGCATAGGCATCAGCTTCAAACCCAGATTTAACTATGCAGCTGTGAATACATTTTCCACAATCATGATCAGAAACCACACAACTTGCTTTGAGTACAAATGGGAAAGTAAAATGATCTGGGGAATACCCATTTTGTATCATTTGTCTGTACAGAAGCATAGACATTCTTGGATTGTGACCGTTAGCATAACCTCGCATCATGGAGTTCCAAATGTAAACGCTGGGGACATCAATTTGGCGAAATACTAAGTATGCATAGTTGATGTCCCCAAATTCTGAATCCACACAGAAGTCAATAAGCTTGCTAAAGGGAATTATGCTTTTAATTGTTGGGGTTGTGATTATTAGCCCATGCAATTTTTTCAATTCATTCATATTTTTGCATTTTGCTAACAGAGAGAGAATGATGTTTTGGTGTAGCATCGTCAATTTTTATTTGGTTAATAATAATCCCACCTAAGCCCTTATATTATTATTAGGGGGTGTGGTGGTGCCCTGTAAAATAAACCAATATTAGTTACATGAGAGATATAATTCTATTATTCTACCAGGTTAATTCTATTATTCAATTATTTCCGAAAACTTCATGTGAATAAATTGTTTCAATTTCTTGATAGAAGCCATGGGAATGAATATGGAAATAAGTAATAAAGTTACAATCTGGAAACAGCTCAACATGAAACCGCTGCCAGAGATGCATATTGATGAGTATCTCATTTGATGAATATTTGAATGACTTACCATTATTTGAAAAAACAGTTCCAAAAGTGATATTATTAAAATTCAATATTATTATAAGAAAGGAAAGGTGATTAAGATTAACCAGCACATACACACATTGAAATAGAATATTTGCAAACAATGATATTATAAACTGACCAATTTGTGTTTTTACTATATAAAGATAGCACTTGAAAGATGAATATGAATATGTAGGGAACAATTACGTGTCTCGAGCATATATGGTTTCAAGACATCATTATATTTACATTTCTGTAATTTGTCAGGTCCTATAGACAGATAAGCGATCGTTTGGATTTATAGAACGAAGCATACTACTAATAATCATTCCTTGTAGGACTACTATAACAGAAAACACACGTTTTGATGAGAGTAAAAACCAAAATTCCACTTGATGCCATAACTGGCACTGTCCAAGGATGAGAACAAAATCCAACAAGGTAAGAACTTAAACGTGAATGACTAATAAGGTGTTATTCAGGAAATCCATGCATAATATATGTCCAAACAAGGAGTCATTGCCAAAATGTAATTAATGCACGCTACAAAGAAAGAGGTTAGATTAGCATGTTTCTCATATCATTTTGTTTCATTGCTGTTACTGAGTCACTTTCTTGCAAGGGAAATCATTGAAATTAAGTTGGCATGGCCAATGTGAAAGAGTGTAGCAATGGCAACAAGGGAAAGGAAGCATGCAGCTACAAGAGTACACCAAAAACAAGCGATCCATGGCCATTTAGAATCAAGCTCACAACAGATATTATGCGCTGGGATAGCCTCAAAATCTCACCTTCTAAGGAGTTAGAAGAACACATTCTAGGACTCTTGAACGAAAGTAGCAGCAAAGCTTTGGAGTCATGGATTCCGGTAAACATAATGATTTATGATGTTGATACTTGTGAAATTTATGATGCAAAGTTGTCCAAGAAAGAGTCATTTTGGTTTGATCCTATGCCTGTTTTGGGTGAAAAGCCAAAGAAGGGTGAATGTTCTTATTCTTCTTATAAGTTAGATGTGAAGGAGCCTCCTTGTTATGATTTGGAGAGGGCAAGGGAAGAGTTTGCTTATTCAATTGAGCCTTTTAGACACATTATAAGGAAAAGGGATCTAAAATATGATCAAGAAATTGGACTTCGCTATTGTGGTGGCAAAGTGGTAGAAGGATTTGAGTTTTCAGTTCTGCATTCCTCATTGCCAAATATTCATTGCTTTAGAATCTAGATTGTGAATTTATATGAATATAAGAAAGATAGATGATGGTGAAGCACATCGCAGGTGTTTGCATTGCTTTCATATGATCAACTTCAAGGAGTTGTTAATTTTAATTAGTGTTTTTCATGAGTGGCTTTTGACAGCTTGTTGCTTACATAGAAATCCATAAATTTTCTCACCTCATATTGGTTTAGTTAAATATTTGAAACTAGCAAAATTTAAACTTAGTATTTAAAAATATCATTTTTTTACAAATTATTATTTTTAGCTCTTCAATTGACATAGTTTATGGAAAGATTTTTAAGTGTTAAATTTTGTGTTACGTGAATTAAAAAGATTAAAAATAATTTATAAAAAAATAGAAATTATATTTTAATAAAATATTTTATAAAAGTTAATTCTAAATTGAATAATTTTTAAAGAATCAAATACTTAATTAAGTCATTTAATATATATATGTATATATATTTTATTATAATTTAAACCCATAATCCATAATCTTTGATTATGAGATAGTTTGAAGAAATTTCTCAACTAACATGGAAAATAAGATAATTTGATTATAAAATAAAATTAATTTATATGCTTTAACTTATAAAAATATTTGTATGTTCAATTAAGATAACTTTTTGTATTGTATAAATCAAATTAACTACAAAAACCTTTATTTATTTATTTTATTTTCATCGCATATAAGTGACTATAAAAAAATTTATCCAAATAAAATTACTTATGCTTTAGCCTTTTTACTCTAAAAAAGATAAATTCCAATGTTAATACAAAAATACAAACATACATTCCTTATCTCCAATCTTATTCATATAACAAAAAAATTTTAAATTAAAAAATAGGTCCGTACACTGGATACTATTTTATAATTTATTTTAAAAATCATTTATATATATATATATATTTAAAAAAAACACTTGTGAAAAAATGACAAAAAATTACCGGAAATAAAAATAAAAATAAAAAGGGGTGTAGGGTCTAGGTAATAAATAAAAAAGGACACGCATTCCGCATGGAGCTGAAGTGAAATAGAAGGGGACACATACATGGCAGAGAAGAAGAGAAAAAGAGAAATTGAAAATGGAATTGTAAGAGAGTGAGAGTGAGAGAGAGAGAGTGAGAGTGAGAGAGAGAGAGAGAGAGAGAGATCGAGAGGAAGAAGAAGAAGAATGGAGGTTAAAGCGAGAGCCCCGGGGAAGATTATATTGACCGGCGAACACGCTGTCGTTCACGGATCCACCGCAGTAGCCTCTTCCATTGACTTGTACACATATGTGTCTCTCCGCTTCTCAACTCCTTCTGGTACTTTCTTTCCATTCTTCTTTCACAATTCATTATTATTTCGTTACAACGTTCATATTCTCATTGTCGTTTGTGTTGTAGACAGCGAAGAATCGTTGAAATTGGTGCTGAAGGACGCGGCGTTGGAATTCTCGTGGCCAATCAGTAGAATCAAAGCGGCTTTTCCTGAATCTGCTGCTCCGTTATCTTTCACGCCTTCCTCGTGCTCTGTGGAGAATGCCAAGTCTATTGCAGCTCTCGTTGAAGAACTTGACATACCTGAAGCCAAATTTGGACTTGCTTCTGGTGTTTCTGCTTTTCTCTGGCTATACTCTTCTATTCAAGGGTCTCTGTTCATTTTCTTCACTTTTCTGTTTTAGTAGTTAATTTATTTCATTGTAGTGTCCTGTGATTCATGTAGTTGACCATCAAGAAGAGTGAGTGATAAGACTTTGTTGTTGTAGTTTGGTTAATTTATTGTGTGTGTAGTTTTGATTCTGTTTTTGTGTGTTGTGTAGAATTAAGCCTGCTACTGTGACTGTGACTTCTGAACTTCCGCTGGGTTCGGGCTTGGGTTCATCGGCGGCATTCTGTGTGGCACTGGCGGCTGCCTTGCTGGCTGTTACTGATTCTGTTTCTTTGGATGTGAATCACCAAGGATGGCTCTCCTTTGGGAAGAAGGAACTTGAGTTGGTAAATGCATTGGCATTTGAAGGTGAAAAGATCATTCATGGAAAGCCCTCTGGAATTGATAACACAGTAAGCGCATATGGTATGTTCGGGCCTTTGCTAGAAAATTCCATTTTCTGTTTTTTGCTTCTTTTTTTTTTGTTGTTGATATATTATTGGGACATGTATTTCTGCATTTTTCTTGTTACTAATGCTGAGGATTGCAATTTGAATCTTTTGTATTGCTGGATACAGTTGGTGGGTTTTTATCTCATCGATTAAGAAACACTTTTTGTGGTTATAAAAACTGTGGGAACAAGCAGTTATTCTCTGTTAATGGTCTATCCTAGAGTTAGTTATAATATATTTAGCACTAGAGGAATAATTTGAAATCATCTTCAGCTATACTGGGTTCTTCAAGAGAATTGAAAAATACACAGTATAGGTGGGAGATATATCTTGATCAAATTGTGTTGGGACTTGTTCGGAACGTTCAATTATCATGTTCTGCGTTATGTAAGTTATGACCTTCGCATCTGCAACTCACTCAATAGTTACCATTATCAGGTAATGTTATCAGCTTCAAGTCGGGTAACTTGACACATATGAAGTCAAGTGTGTCACTCAAAATGCTCATTACTAACACCAAAGTAGGGAGGAACACAAAGGCATTGGTGGCGGGTGTTTCAGAGAGGATGCTAAGGCATCCAGATGCAATGGCTTTTGTGTTTAGTGCTGTTGATTCTATTAGCAAGGAACTGACTACCATTCTCAAGTCACCCTCACCAGATGATCTCTCTGTAACTGAGAAAGAAGAGAAGATTGAAGAGCTAATGGAAATGAATCAAGGTCTGCTCCAGTGTATGGGGGTCAGTCATGCCACAATAGAAACTGTTCTTCGAACAACATTGAAGTATAAGTTAGCTTCCAAATTAACAGGAGCTGGTGGTGGGGGCTGTGTTCTGACATTGCTTCCGACATGTATCCTCTTCACTTATTGTCCTTTTCTATGTGTTTCTAATGTTTTCATAACATCTCTGGTTTTCTTTTTATTCAATTTTCTTGCCTATGTTTAGTTGATAGCTTATGTTACTTTGCTTCTAAGGAGGGGTGATATTTTAATGAAGGGGAGGGGAAGCACCCTGTATTTGGTTTGCCAGAGGTGGGGGAAAATAAAGTAATTTACTATTATACTATTTCAATATTAGAATGAAACCACTAAGTTGAGGTATTCAAACTAGTGATAATTTTATAAGCACATTTTACAAACTTCAAGCCTTTTTCCTCTCCTTGAAATTCTCCAAATATAGGAGAGTTAAAAATGAGGGGGGAGGGCTTTCTGCCAAAAGGATTATCCTGGATGTTCTCATGTTTATGTGATATGCATGTCGTAGTAAGTAGATACATAAGGCATTTATAAAACTGCTATTTAGGCCGATTTTGGATTAACTTCTAGCATGGGAGTTTTTCAATTGAGATAAGTATGAGGGAGCTCATAAACTAGAATCAGATGCTTGATGAGAAGTTAGGTGAGGGGCTTGTGCAGAAGTTAAATGAGGAAGTTCCAAAAGAAGTTGTGGTGTATAAGTATTTGCTTGGAAGTTTATTCTTTAGTGAACGAGAGTGTATAAGTGCTTGTTGAAAAGTTAAATGAGGAAACTTCTTGATATGTTTTACTTTTTTATTTTGTAAGTGTTTGTTGAAAAATTTATTTAAACTAATTCAGACACTTAGGAATACAAGCATGGTTAGAAAACTTGCGGGTGATTCTAGGGTCCTTCCTTTATTTGATTAAGATATCTTGCTAGTGACAGTGAAGACTTATTTTTAAGAGGGCACTGCACCTTCATCCACTTTATCTTTTTGACTCATTTATGCTCCTTGGAATGTTGCTCTACTTCTAACGTCACAATTTTCTTTCTCTAGGTACACTCTATAGGTAATTAAACAAAATTTTCATGTGGTGGATGATTTCGTGTCTTTATAATGAAATGTAAACCAAAGTTGTTTCCTTACTCCTTGCCCATCATGATTTTTTACCTTCTAAGTATCTTGAATATGCTATTTAATCTCAGCTTCTTTTATCCCTTCCTTGACATGCTTTAATCAGTGCTATCAAGCACCGTTGTTGACAAAGTGGTTGCTGAACTGGAGTCAAGCGGGTTCCAGTGTTTCATTGCTGGAATTGGCGGGGGAGGTGTCGAAATTAGCTTTGGAGCGTCGTCTTGATTTTCTATTTTTTATTTTTAATGATCAAAGGAGTGATCCTCAAATAATCAAAGGATCAGATCCTCAAATAAACATCATCAAATTATCTGCTTCTCTTTTTAACATCTTGTGCATCAATCTGTAACTTTTTTTTAAAAAATTTTTAAAATCAATTTAGACTTTTTCTAATTCAATCCTGAACGGAAATTGGAAGTTATAAATTCCCATATTTGAATAACATCATGGTTGTCAACGGGATCGAGGAGTGGTGAATCGAAGATTACATGTTTTATTTACTGAAATTTGCTTCTATCCGATAAAAAATTAGGGTAAATTAAGTGAACTTTGGATTAAAAAATTTGGGGTAAGTTTCTACATTAAAACACGTTTTAGAAATGGTAAGGAAACGTATTTTTGCTTGCCACAGCGTGATTCAGGTACTCTGTTTTTTTAGCGGTCAGCTGCGAAACTTATTACCCATTTGTAGGTACTCTGTAGCTCGCTAAATTAGTGTTGGACTCGTTACACCCCAAAGTTTAGAAATATTGCATGGAATAACGTTATGATTCGGTTAGGATAAGTTTTTAAATAACTATTTTTTTGTAACTTAAAATTAATTTATATTTTTTACCTTTTCAAAAATCTTATTTATTTTTAAAATTTTAAAATTATTTTACATTCTTTTAATTTTAAAAAAACTCTCATTTAATTTCTGGTAAGTTAATTTTAATTTATAAAGAAATTATTTATTTTTCCATAAACACCTGGAAATTATTCAGACTAAGTCTATAACAAATTTTTTAATTGGACAAGCTAACAAGATAGTTGCTTCATGACATGTATCACCTAATTGTTTTAGGGGCTTTGTATCCTTAATCCTCATCTTTATCTTTAAATATAAAAAAATTATTGATTTTCTAGGATTTTACACCAACTAGTTTGATACGGCGTTTTTTTTCGATAAATAACATTAATAGGTTTTTTTTTTTAAATACTAACTTTAGCCTTTATATTTAAATTTAAGGAACCAATAGTAATAAAATTTTATTAAAATAAAAAAATTTATTGTTCTTTTATAATTCTAATGCAGTGAACGTTTTCATTTCTAATAGAATTTTTAATATTAAAAACTCAGGTTAACAATTTTTTTTTAAATGTGTGTTCATGAATATATCATAAAAGTTTATATATAGTAAATTTTTATTAAAAATAATAAAATTTCACAAAATTTAACAAACCAATAATATTAAATATCATAATTTTTAATAAAAATATTATTTTAAATTTTTTAACATTTACTTTGAACATATGTTAAAAGATCATTAAATCATTAATTAACTAAGAGGCTAAGGTAACACGAGTCTTTAAATACGTCTTACATTCAAGAACTATTTTATTAGTTTTGCACATTGAAAAGCAGAAGTACACAGAAACAGCTAAGCCACACATTCATCCACAAACAAGGGTAGGTTTGCCATTGGCGAAACAGTTTTACGTAGACACGAACCACAAACATTACATAAATCAATTTCGAGCAATGAGTATCATTTACCCTTCATCAAGCATTCACAATCATTCCACCTGAAAAGCAAAATAAAAAAAGTCAGAAAACCGAATCATATTGTATTTGAAAGACGGACGGTGATAGCATTTGATGACTCACCATTGGGGTGAAGGACTTGGCCAGTGAAGTAAGAGGAGTATTGGTTGGTGGCAAGAAACAAATAAGAGGGAGCCACCTCAACAGGTTGGCCAGCTCTCTTCATTGCGATTCCAGCTTCTGTACCGAGTTGAGCAGTGTCTTTGGCAGAGAGAGAGGATGGTATTAATGGAGTCCAAATGGGTCCAGGTGCAACCCCATTCACTCTTATTCCCCTGTCTACCAGCTGAAGTGCCAGTGCCCTCGTAAACCCTACAATGGCACCCTTTGTTGACGAATAGTCCACCAATGTTGCGTATCCTTTGTATGCATTCACTGATGTCGTGTTTATAATGCTACTTCCTCCCTTCATGTGCTTCAGTGCATGCCTACATGCATACGTACCTTATTCTTAGTTATACATATCTAAGCCTGTGCATTGACTTATAGAAAGTTTTCATTCAACATCACAACCAAAATAAATTATTGAGAGAATTTCAGCATGTTATTTTACTTAAAGTGTAATTCAATATAGTGTGTGCTTAATTTTGTTTCTTTTGAAGAAATAATAACCCCATTTGTTTAAGTTCTCTTTTAATTTAAAGAACTTTTAGGGAGTGTTTAAGTTGTAATTTTAATGATAAAGTTTATTATGTGAAGCTAAAAATAAATTATGCAAATTATAATTTTTTTTATAAGTTGTTCATAAATTCTTTTAAATAAATTGTTACTATATTTATTTAGGTTTTTGAAAAAAATTAAATTAAAAAAATATTTTTCTAATTATTTTGAAAAATTGTTTTGAATATTTTAAAAAAATTAAAATTATAACTATTTTTTTAATTATAAACAAATAATATACGACTTCTAGCTACTTTAATTTTTTATAAATCTCTAAAAAATAAACGATTTTATATATTTTTGAAATTACGAATTTTTAAGTTTAAACAAATTGGTACAATAACATGAGAGTTTCCTGAAATAACTTTTGGGAAAAAGCATTAACATAAAATATTTAAATAAAGATAAATATTATATAAATTTTTTTCTTCTCTTCACAAAAATGAACTCTGAAACAAATTCTCAAGAACACATGACAAATAAAATAAAAACTAAAATAGTGTATTTTACCTGGTCATGAAGAAATAGGAGAAGATGTTAGTTCGGAAGACTCTCTCGAGTAGAGGCTCATCAATATCTTCGAGTTTATTCTCGTGTTGCTCAGCTGCATTGTTCACAAGAATGTCAATGCAGCCATAAGCTTTAACCACTTCTTCCACCACTCTCTTGCAATTCTCATCATAACCCAAATCTGTCGGTATAGCCATTGGATCCTTAGCATCCTCAGTTTTTGCCTTCCTTATAATTTCAAGCGTGTCACTCGCGTCCTTATCCTCATCCCCTTTCACGTACGTGAAAACCACTGTGGCACCCTCCAATGCAAACAAGTTGCACACTGCCCTTCCTATTCCCGAGTCACCCCCAGTCACTACAGCTACCTTTCCCTGCAAGTTCACCCAACACGATCAAATTCACTTATTCAGTAAACTCGATAATTTATTAACACAACATTAATTGTTGTTGGATAATGGTACCTGAAGTTTATTTGATGGTTTGTATTGGGGGTCGTTGAATTGCGGTGGTGGATGCATGAGATATTCTTTGCCAGGCTGCGTTGGCTGTGTCTGAGGGGGAAACTCGTAATCACCAGAAGCCATTTTCGTGAACAAGAAAGCCTTTAATTTGTGAATTACCAAAAATTTGGAACTGAAAATGTGGTTTAGGTTTGGATGAAAAGCGAAGATATGAGAAGCTTTATAAAGAGATGATTGAACAAAGTGTGCATGTGCGAGTAATAGTGGCGGGACACCCTCTTGATGGCTGCATGTGTTGATGGCAATATGAACTCAACACGTTCCTTTTTAAATACAAATATTTTTAATAATTATTTTAGATAACGACTCTAAGAGTTTTTTTTTTATTATTATATTACGTGATTTTTGTTGACATTAAATATTTATTTTTTATTTATTTTAGAATTTTTAAAAAGTATGTACCTTCTTATAAAATTAAAGAGTTTGTATACCTTTTGTATATAATCTAATAGATTAATAACTTGTGTTTTAATAAAGTCATGCCATGTAATTAAATATTTATTCTATGAATCATTTTTTTATTATTTCTGTAATTCAAAATGAGATTTTAATTATCACAAATTATTTCATTTTTCTATGTTGTAACTAATATATTAAAATTAATAAAAATTAATTATATATTATAAATTTATAATTTATCTTTAAATATTTATAATAATTAATGGCCAATAAAAAACTTGTGCAAATATTTATTTGCATAAGTAATAAGTGAGTGTATTGTTATAAATTTTATAATAAATAAAAGAATAAAAAATATAAAAATTAATGTCTTTAAAATATTTTTGATTTCTTATTTTTAAATATGGTTATTTTTATTAAAAAAGGGGCAAGAATAGTTGTTTTAATTGGTGTGAATTATTTGCTTTTATTTGTGTGGTGAATGGTGATGGCAAGTTCATGGCAATTTGTGTGTGGTTGCTCAAAATTTATCGTCAATGTTTTAATAATGGCCGGTGGAAAATGATGCAAGATCATAAAAATAGGGTCGACAAAACAAATTATTTGGCTTATCTAGTTTATTTTATATTGAGCAGTTCAAATTTAATTTGAACTTAAAATTTAAAATCTAATTATTTTATTTTATTGAATGAATCAAATTCATAATAATAATTCATTTTATTAAAAATTGTCGTCATTCTTTTATAATTTAACATAATAAAGAAATTTTTAATAAAAATGTATCATTTTAATATACTTATACTCAAATTTAAAAATTAAAATAACAACCTTTAAAACTAAAAGACATTAATCTATTACATATAAAAATATCTCTAATTTCTCTATTTATTAAAGTACCACAATAAAATTATTTTAAATTTTTTATCTATATAATATGATATTTATTATTAAAAATAAAATATATTTTATTTATTATTTTTTGAAATTTAAAAATAATTAGACAATATATTTTAATTTTTATTTTAAAACATTGACTTCATTTTTTAAATTTTAATTTAAATATTTAAGGAGAACATTTATTAAACTTTTATTATTTTTAATAAAAAATTATTATTATTAATCAAAATTGACTAAAACTTTAATTTAGGAAAATTTTTAAAATATTATAATTTAATAATTTATGAGGGTGACTC
This sequence comes from Abrus precatorius, assembly GCF_003935025.1. Classification (NCBI taxonomy): domain Eukaryota; kingdom Viridiplantae; phylum Streptophyta; class Magnoliopsida; order Fabales; family Fabaceae; genus Abrus; species Abrus precatorius. Next base: position 6,001,411 of record NW_020874373.1, on the reverse strand, counting down.
GAGAAACTGGATAGTGTTACTTGAAATTAACGAGAGGGGGAAGGGGGGTTATTGCTTTTTTTAATATATTTTAAAAAAGTAAGTTATTAAAATAAAATAAAACTAAAATAATTTTTCTTTTTAGAAATCGTTTTTTTTATCTCATCGTCAGTTTATCCACTAAAAATTAAATAAATTTTGTATGCAACGAAATTAGAAAATTAAAACAAGTGGCGACGATGAAATAAAAAGATTACAAAAATTAAATTGGAAAAATATTTTAATAATTAGTTTTTTAAAAAAATGAATAAGCGGGGAACGAGTGACGGTGACTCGCGGTGTTAAGTCGCGTGTCGAAAAGGACAAAGGCGATGGACGAAACCTTTAAGTAAAGTAATGTTTTGTTTTGGGTAAAAATAGTTGGCTATGCTTTTCCTTATCCTTTTTGTGGGACACCTGTCGCACTATCCTTTCTTCAGTTACGTTTCAAATTTGGAAAACTTCTCCTCTGCACGTGACCCACGTGATCATTTCCTTCCACCCACTGCAAATTTTCAAAACCATATATTTTCATCAATAACATACTTTTAAGTATAAATACTAAGATATGAATTTTTTAGAAAAAATTATAAAAATATTAATAATTTAAAAAATTTTTAATAGTGATTTTTAATATTTTAAAAAATTACTTATGATAATTTTTAATAAGTTTTTAAAAAAATATTTTTAGTATCTTGAAATTTTTATAATTTTTACTCGTTTCATCTCTAAATTTTTGTATAAAAATTATCCAATTTTTTTTAATATATATTATTCTTTAAAAATTATATAAAAATAAAAAACTACTTATTATTTATTACCCTTTTTTATGGTATAAAATAAATACTTTTATTTTATAAAAATATTACAAATATTCGTTATTTGATAATTTTATTATTATTATTATTATTATTATTATTATTATTATTATTATTATTATTATTAATATTTCAGTTTTAAAAGAAATTTTCAAAATATTAAAAATATTTAAAAATGTTATTTCCTTATTGACAGAGTCACAAACTGAAACACGTTCTAATTAATGTCACACCGTATTTTAGTTGTATGCATTCATGCTCGACATAACGATTATTCGGGTTTAAAATCATTTTTGATATTAAGTTTTCTTATAAAAATTATTTTAATAAATAATTATAATTTAATTTTGAATTTTTATGATGTAAAAATATTTATCAAATTAATTTAACTAATTTTATTTATTCATCTATATTTTAATAAAATCAGTTAATTTGGAAAAAAATCAGAAAATTTATTAAAAATTATAAAAATGGCTAGCTTATTTTATTAATTTTTTTTGTATATTACTATTAAAATAATATTTTAACTCGTTTCAATTAGTTTTATTACCGAATTTATGTTAAAAAATATCACCTGATAAAAAATTTATTGCAAGAGTAATTAATTAAATTACGTAATGTTTAATCAATATGCCCTTATTTTTATAAATTGTTAATCTTTAATGAAATATTAATTTAAATTTAAAAAAATTATTTAATTGTGTATAATATGATTTGTTAATCATGATGTGATATATTTGTGAGAAAGTATTTAAGTCAAAATATTTAATTATTTATAATAAATAAAATAATAAATATTAATTGTTAGATCTTATTTAAATTATTAAAATTAAAAAAGTGACGCACAAATTTTTTAATAAATGACTTTATTGTCAACTAATTTTTTATCATCACTTCATGTATAGTTAAACTTATAGTTTTTATATTTTTGTGAATATACTATCAAAACAGTTAGTATTTAGTCATATTTTAATAATATATTATATATTAAAATAAAATAAAATGATGAATTATTTAAAATTTTATAGACTTAAATTTTATAACAAGTTTCATTTAAAATTTAAAATTTATAAAAAATATTAAATAATATAAGCGTATAATTTTAAAGCCTGATTTTAACAAAGTCTAGCACAAACATGTAGAAATATCGTTGCGCAAATGTTTGTCATTTCTGTCACCTTATAATGTGAGATTAATTATACATTTTTTGTCTTGTTTAATTTAATGGATATTAAATCAATTTATTTTTCGTATTATAGATAATTTGAGTTTTTTTAAAAATCATGTTAAAATTTTAATTTGAATTTAAAATTTTGAAATTTTGTATATGTGGATGAAGAAGAATAAATATTAATCTTAAAAATATTTTAAGTTCTTGTTATGAACATATATTGATGGTCTTAATTTATTTCTAAACATAAAAGTGTTAAAATTCTTTTAATAAAAACCAATACTCTATTAAAATTATTAACATATATCAAAAGATTAAATTATTTTCTCAATATAGGCATTATTTACAAAGTTATTAAGAATACCTTTAATTATTGTCACATTTGAATTTTTGAAAAATAAAATATTTAAAATTTACTATGTTGAAGATAAATCAAATAGATTAATCATATTATTTATTAAAACTTCACTACTAAAATTACTCAATTAATAATCAATAATTTACAATTCCAGAAAAAAATTAAGAAGTTATAGTAAAAATTAATTTTGTGTAAGACTTGTCTTATTTAGACACGACCCTAGTTGAGCACATGATCTAAGTAAGAAAAAAAGAACAAAGAGTTTATTTCCTAGTGTGAAAGTTGGAGTTAGAAATGAACAAATAACTGAAATTGATGCTAATGGGTTGAGAATGTATGGATAAAAGACCAAAATGTTCAACACCATTAACTAAAGGTACCATTCCATTACCCCAAAACCTTTTAAAAGCCTGGAGAGGAAGAGGACACATGTTTTCAGATTTCAGCTTATTTTCAAAATGTTTATGTTTTCAATTTCGTTGAGAATAAAAATAAAAGCATAGGTAAACAAAACAGCACCCTAATTGTAAAGGTGGTTTGGAATTTGCCCGTTACACCAGCATTTGGTTAATATTATTATGATGAAGAACTAACTTAGATGATCATGGCCTTAGTTGTTACCTTGCATGTCAGCCACGTGGAAGATCAAGTACTTGATACCTGTTTGTTCTTCAGGCACCATCATCTCTTCATAGTAGAGTTTAGAGTTTATTCTCAACTTCAATTCATCGATAGGTGTTTCCTTTTGGACTCAAAGCACACCATGATCGCCTTCAAACTTGGTCTCATCTTTCTTGCACTCCTCTTTGCTTTTCTATTCGTTTCTATTCCGGTGCACTGTAATGGTACTTTCCCTTCCCTTCTCTCACACTTGCATGCAGTCTCATTTTTCTAATTCCATGTTTTAACACATTCTGTATCTCTTCTTTTAATTTCCCCCCCTAAGGAGCATTGTTTCAGTTGCTCGAAGCATCTTAGTTGTGCATGAAAAATTTAACTATATTTCGTGCAATATATATATATATATATCAACTTTTTCAACTGGATTTGTATCCTCTTTAACAATATCTGATGAAGTTAGAGAAAGAAAGATATATTTTTTATTGAGTTTAATTAGTTGGGCTTATAGTTAATCGTAACTTCTCTTCATTTGATAAATATTATAATTTTTTAATGTAATAACGTGCAAGGTTTTCCAAATTGATTTCAACTGGTCTCGCTTTGGTCTTAATTAAATTTACCCCAATTTGTTTCCCCCGTTGTGTTCTACAAATTTAAGCACCCATGAAGAATGACCATTATTCTAATTCCAAAATGTTATGTTTTTTATTTTGTGTTGAAGAAAATGGTAACCCCATGAGGTTATGTGAACTTAGTTTAATGAAATTCTTCCACGGATCTCATATTATGTAATCCAATGGCATTAACAGGTGGTTGGTTTTGGTTAATTATTAATTAGTGATCTGATATATACATGCTAATTAATTGGTTTCATTAGATAAGGAGGACAGTGTATTTAAGGGAATCAACAGTTACAGACAGACACGGAACCTGGCACCACTGAACCGAGTTACCAAGGCAACTTGTTTGGCTGATGAGGTTGCAGATGAAATAGAGGACATGCCCTGTGAAAATGTGAATCAATTCTACCCTGTTCCTGGTATTGGTGGCAACCTTAAAATCCGCAACTTGAAGAAACACATAGATAAGTGTGACATTAACATTAGCACTACTAGTGATGGGGTCATTCTCCCCGTTTGTGTAGCAAAATTGGAACCCACTATTGTGCTTTCTAATTACACTCATTCTGATCAGTATGCACAGTTTCTCAACAATTCCAAGTACACAGGAATTGGGCTTGGTTCTGAGGATGATTGGATGGTTCTTGTTCTCACCACCAACACAACCACTGGAAGTTTCTCTCATGCAACTTCTCTGCTTCCTAATGTTGCTTCCGTGGAGGTTTTGCTCTTGGCTTTGCTGCTTGTGCTCATCAATTACCAAGACTGAGCATTTTTATCTTTCTTTTAAGTTTCATTGTGGACACTTTAATTTCATTCCTCCTCGTGTGTAAATGTGGTGTGAACTTTGATTAGGAATTAGTTTATGTGCTGTTATTTATCTATCTTTTTTATTTCTCCCCTGACCATCTGCTTGAATAATTTAATCGTTACTGTGCGTGACTTGTTATAGAGAAATGTTTTGATATCCCCAAAGGGAACAGCTATAAGAAGAGTGTATTTTTTAAAGTGCGAATAAAAAATAATAGAAGGTTAGATAGATAAAAATAATATCATACAATATATTATATCAATTCAATTTTTAATTTTAGTGATTAATAATGGCACTGTGTATGTTATATAGTATTATGTTTCTGCAGGGAATTGAAACATGTTGAATTCAATTACAATCTTTTTTTCAAAAGAGGAATAAGGCTTGGAAAATTGGCACTAGAATATTCAACCAAGTTTGGAAGTAGAGGAATGAGAGTTATTAGTGGGCTGCAACTTCGTTAGTGGTTCTTTAAGTCAATTTATTTGGGCCAGTCATTCTCATTCTCATTGAAACTTGATTGCGTTTAGCGTTTCTACTCAAGTTGGGGGCCTATGGCATTTCATTTCCTTTTCAAGTGGGTTCTGATGAAAATTTAGTCCATTTTCCCCTCCCTTAGTATAAATGTATGACTAGCATTCTTCACTATTATAGTTGACCAAAAGAAACATTCACTATTATTAGAGCTGGGATGTGGAATCTTCTACTGCAATTTGCAAACAAGTTTTATTCTAGCGTAATTCATGGCCTAATTAATGGTTAACCATTAATTCCTAATCCACATAGTTTGCAAAAATTTATGATTGCAAAGAAATTTTTGCAAAGAAAACGCAAGTCATCATGATTAACTTTTGTATAGCAAATCTGCATATTATTTTAAGTCACCCCCACTGTGATTATTAATATATTATCAACCTAAAATCTTGAATAAAATTTTCTCATTTAGCTATTAATGCATTCTAAACCAGATTTCTAATTAAAAAAATTGTATTTACTGATTCTTTAATCGTAGTCCTAGTTAAAATTATAAGACTCTTGCTTTAAACATACGTAGTATGTAAATATAACCCAATGGTCAACCTCTTGACCAGATAACATGAGGAACCTTCTCTAAATCTTTGCTTCTGAAGGATACAGTGTTCTTTAGAACTAAGAGTGATTGATGATTGAAAAAACTATTAATGACAAACATATTCTATGTATGCCTCAACACTTGAAATAATATATAAATAAAAAAAATAACAGTTCTTATGTTTCAAAGCAGCTATAGTGTCTCTTGTAAAGACCTAGAAGAATCACCTACCTGTTGTGCAAAGGATCAGGAGAGGAGGGTACTTCTCTATTGACTGTAGCATAAGTGCTTCCATTTGTTTCATTGCTAAAGCTTTTCCTCCACACTGAAGACACGTTGAGTGCATGTTCCTCTTCTACTTTTACATATCGAGCACCCAATACTTGATGATTCAAAACGGAAACACTTAATAGTAGTATCAGTAAGAGATTCCCCACATGAGACCTTGACATTAACATCACTTCACTAAAATTTGTCAAAGATCATTACTGAACCTCTTCTGGCTTCTTTGGTTGGAAATAAACCAAGAAAAGCAATGAAAAGATAGATCAAGAGTTTGCGTGTGGCACGTGAAGAGAAGGGGAAGGGTTTAAGGTTTGGAAACACTTATGAGAATGTCACAGACCCAAGAAAGTTATGAGTTATGACCTATGAGAAATGTTTGAAATAGGAATAGTTGTTTCTCCACCTTCGTGAGCAAGACATAGCATTATTCATCGTAAAGAAAAAGGGTCCAGGGAACTGTAGGGATCAAATGGTCAAGCTCGTGTTTCAGTTTATTAGTAATATTATTTAGTGTGTCTTTGTATTTACTTTGAAAAACCTGCAAACGTACGTAAAAGCTATAACTAATAACATTAAAATAATTAAATGTAAACTCATGTACATTCAAACATAAATCTAATCAAGCACTTAATTTCAATTTCGATCAATGCACAGTTAATGTTTGACCATCTTTTCCATGTGCCGTACATGGTCAGTGTTAATGTAATCAAACCAGACCCGACATAATATAAGGACGTTTCAGGAATCTGAAGTTCTAGTTTGTGCATTGATGGTAAAATATGGACACTATTGTCTATTGGATACCAACCAACCATTCCTTTATATATTGTGAAATATTTATGGCCATAAATATTCTTCGAGTCAATTAAAGAAAACAACTGTTTACAAGGATCAAAGAGATGAACCCCAATTTCAGGATCAGGACTTGACTCTTCGTATAGTTTATTTTATTTTGTTATTTTTCCACCTTTAAAGTCCAAAATCTTTTGCTTAATGTCTTCAAGTTCGGTCAATTTTTTTTTCTAAGGCTAGTGTGACTTCTTGTTTCTTTTTCCTACGGTATCTTCATATTTTCACAGCACAAATGTCTCGCAAAACTAAGTTATTTGCTTGTTGAAGGAGCAAGAAATTTCAGTAAACTGTAAAATAAAATGTATCTTTTGGCTCGTGTTGTTGGGCTTTTAATGTTTCGTGTAATGTATTTTAATAGGGTTTATTTCTTTCTTTGGACTAGTTTGCGACAGCTTTTACATTCTGTAGCCTTTTTCTTTGATCCCAGTGTTGGGATTCGGCTTGCTTCAATCTATGCACTCGAAGTTGTGGCAGATATTAATTTGTCATTTTTTTAAGCTGATCAAGTGACTTGTAATTTGTGAACATGAGCTTCATTTCAATTAATTTATAGACAAAAGGTACATTTCCTCATGCACTGTTGGTGATATTTATTAATTAAAATTAAAATTTTATCTCAATAAAATATGATAATATTAAATATACATTATTGATAAATATCATTAACAGTTTATAAAAAAAAGTCCTTAATTTATCACTTCAAAACCTGTGGGTTTTGGGCGGTTCCTATGGCTATGAGACATCAAAGTTCTAAAGGGCAAAGTACTGTTTATAGCCTCTTAACTTTAGTTGGCACCGGCTGAAAATAAATTAAGTGATAGATGATTACCAAAGTTTGGCGTAAACACTAAGCAAGATGAAAAGACTTGTATGATATTGTGTTGACTTTTACTATCAATTGCTAAAACCATAGTGCTATTGGGGTCAAGGTCTTGAGGCATAATTATCGTGTGTTAATTTGATATGCTGATGACAGATATGATTATTGCCACTTAAAATTATTGAAGCAAACCAATAAAGTCTTCGTGAGGTTGGCATTCACACGGAGCACTTCCGTTCCGTAGTTTCTGCCTAATCTCTGATTCACTGTATTTTACTATTTTCAGAGCCAAATCATGTCCAAGCATTGCTAAAGTTGATAATGAGTTAAGCATAATTATGTAGTTAAATTTAATCTACTTTCGTATTGATTATTTTGGACTAATGCAGCGGTGGATTCTGCCTAATTTCTGCACGTTGTCTTTTTCGGACCCAAATCCTGTTCAAGCAGTGCTAAGGTTGACAATGTGTAAAGCATAATTATATACTCAATTTTAAATATATAATTATATACTCTTTTTGTCTTATTTATAAGAAATACATTTTTTTAAATATTAAAAATAAGAATTTATTTTCAAATATATTAATTGCTAATTTCTTTATATTCATTTATTTGTGTAATGAGTGAATGTTTAGGGTTTACTACTTTTAATTATTCTTGATAAATTAATTAGGACATAAATTAATTAGGACATCTCCAATAGTAATTACTTAAGTTAATTTTTTACATAAGTAGGGGTCGTTTATTTTAATTTACTATTGGAGATTGATGAACTGTTGCTTTTAAAAAGAAAAAAAATTAGTCTTGGTATAATCTTTTAAAATAAAAAGCCAAAAGATCTGAGTTGCAGGAGTAGAAACTTAGAGTTAAAAAGTAAATAAGACATAAAAATTAATAAAATATAATTTAAGTAACTTTTAAAAATTTAACCAATGAAGATATTCTTATTTATTTATCATGAAAAGAAATAGTTCGAAATTAATCTAGTTTCATGTTATATCTTTTGCACTGTTATGTCGGTGGATTATTCAAAAAGTTAGATTTTATATATTTAGTGCAAATATAAAAATTTGATGTGACTTGACATTACATAAGGGTCAAATACGTTTAGAAAAATATTTTTCAAAGTTAAAACAAAATTCACGCTCATTTAGTATAAAGTTAAATAAAATGAGTTTTAACTCATTAATTAAAATTGAGATTCGTGCAAAAATTCATATGATCCGCACAATTTTATCAAAATGTGAATTTTGATTGAAAATTGAGACAATTAATTTCTCAACTTAAAAACCAACAAACCCTGTCTGTTAGAATTCTATGGAATAATCACTGGATACGTAGATTAACAGAAGAAAACTAAAACTATAATGCCAACAAAATTACTAGTTTCGCATTGAGTTAAAAACTGAGGACCAATTCAATGCCAACAAATGATGTGACACCGAGGATCAGGCTTATCCATGTATGGTCATTATTAAAGGGATGAACAATCAGAACTCAAGCAACCACTTGAATCCAGAATTCCAGATTAGAGCAGCTATGTTATAGTCATAAAATACGTGAATATCTTGGGAATTCCAGTATTTGCACAAAAATAAAGGGGAGGGGCATGTTGATTGAATGAGTAGAATTTTTTATGCTCCGTAATGATAGCATTTTTAATCACCCATTAAATAATCTGTTTGGCTTTGATTACCCATACATTTTGTAAACCAAGATTTTATAACGAGATTTTCAACGTCAGCAAAGAACCATGGAGAGTCTGAACTTGGACCAGTACAATCACCCATTCTATACTCAGCACCAATAACTATTATTTATGATAGAAGCTTCAATTTACAACCGTAATACAAAATCGTAAAAGCACGCGCTATAACTTGCATTTGCAATGTCAAAACAAGTGCTTCTAGTTATAAAAATCACAAGTTATTCGCCTATATTGCCACAAATGAATGAATACATGATGGTTTGATATGTGAATTGTATTTCAGCTACAATGGTTTAATCCACGAAAACCTAAAATGCCAAAAAGCTATACCTTCGTTCTATGTATTTCGTTCAAGCTGTCCAGAGTCCTCTTAAACTGATACCGTGAAGAGGTAGATCTTTAGTACAACGGCTAGAGCCAGCTGCAGTAGAAAAATGCCAGCAACAATCAAGAACCACCTTTCCCCTGCTGACTTGATGTGTGCCCGGAGGTTAAGTGCCACAAATGTTGCTGACATGAACCCCGCCACACCTGCAATCACCCATCTAAATATCTCTAGTGGCACAATGGACATACACTGCATCAAACAAAGGGTTAAACTTTTGAGGATACAATACAAAGCAAATGTCAAATTTCATACTTCCTTAAAGTAAAAGGTAGAAAATGATGAATAACTTACCAGAGCTGGAATAAAGACAAACAGAGAATATCCATACAGACAGAATAGTTGCACAAGGCCCGCTGGTGCAGAGAAGTATTTGAGAATTACATACAGGCAAAGAGGAACAATGGTAACGTAGCCGTAAAACAAACCAGCAGACCAAGTCACCAGATTTATGTCATAATCCCATTCCTTGCTCTTCAGCTTGTGTGCTATGTATGTCACAAATGTGCCAATAGATGCTGCTACAAATATTAGGGTAGTGCAAATCCAGAATGGTCCATACCTGCATACGTTTATATGAACTCAAAATTATATGTACAAAATTCATTCCTTTCTATGGCAAAAGTATTAAAGCATTGGTTCTCCAAAGTTAAAAAATGATAACATCTTTTTGGGACACTAGAATTGAAGAACTAAGAAATTAGTCCACAGATGATATTTCCACAAACTTATATAAGAAATGAAACAAAACCAACAGATAATAAATAGAGTATAAGCTTGTCAAAAAGAAACAACATTAGCCATAGAATAAAATAGATGCAGGAGAAGCAAAGCAGGACAAAAACTATAATTATGCATTGGCCCTTAGATTTTGTTATTGTAATAATCATAGTATCAATTATGCATTGGCCCTTACGTTGGAACTTTTTACAACAAATATAGTCAGTTATCAATTTTGAGATTTTTCCTTGTGTTGAATGTACCAAGAGGGTTCTAAGTCATCTACCAGAACAAAAGAATGAAATTTCCTAATTGCTTTCATTCCTGAATTAACTGGTCTGGTATCAGAGTCCAGTTTGTCCACCTCTGATGTGGAGGGACCATTCTTTTCAACCAGACAGAGTTGATGCAGGAGTTAGCCCCATATCAGCTGGGTGTGAAACACTTAACTCACATTTTGAGTAATGGCTCTGCCCAGTTAACAGTCTTGCTCCTACGAGTGGGTGTTCTATATCACAAATAAATATAACCGACTATTGCTAACCATTGGCATAAGTTCACCTCACTGCTTAATGGGGGGATCAATTAGACAAGCCTACTGCTTACACAAAGCCATCTTTTTCATTTGCAAAACAAAGATTTAACAGGTTTATTTGTTATTGGGGGGGAAAAATTCAGAGTTTAGACGTGGATACAATTCATCACACACTGTTTAACGCACTTGCATCAGAGATATACTTCAAAATGTCAGATTCACAATGAGAAAATTATGCCCAGAAAAAATTAATAAATCCACCCCCTCTCCCCTAAAAAATGGTAAACACAAACCCAAAACTAATAAAGCAGTAGTATATTATATTTCTTCATTAATGTCTTATCCATATCTTTGGATCAGAATATATTAGCAATATCATGACTGGCCATAAGAAGTTAGATACACCTTTCCTTCATAAAGTGATATTAACAATACATGTTATAATTCAAAAATGTCAGAACTCAGATCTAAAAATTGGTGGTTTGCTCAGTTAATGGAAGGAGAAAAAGACAAAGTCAACTCACAAATCAGGGTTGGTAGCAGTTTTTTCATTAAAAGTTCCTCTAAATGGAAATAGTGAGTCTATAATCCTCTCAAGAACATCTGAAGTGTCAATATCAAAGTATGGCTTGTAAGCAGCAACTGTAAAAGTCTGAAGCCAACCACCCTGCTGGGATTCATCAGAACCAGACACAGGTTTTGAAAATGAATCTGCATAACAATAACACAAACATGTCAAACAGATATAAAAAAAAAAAGAAATATAATACTCCAACAGTAAAATTGCCAGAAGTACAGAAGGCAATGTCATATAATAAGCATCAGTCATTCACTGGAGTAAAAGAAACAAATGTGTGATTCACATTTAAAGAAATGTAAGAAAAAACTACTACTGCCATTTTATGGAATGGTCTTGACTCGTTGGACCAAGATCCTATGCAGTAACTGCAGTTTACCCCAAAATTACAGGGGATCCTTTTTTGTCAGTGTCAATAATCTTTTTGTAACAAAATCATACAAATTGGGTTAACAGGTGTCACATCACATTCATCCATGTTGCCTGCTTGGTTCTCTGTCTCTCTCTCGCTCTCTCTCTCTCTCTCTCTTCTAACAGATCTCTCTGCCTATCCATCTTCACCAAAAGTGACGTGACATCATCTCTGGCACTTTCCAGCAATTGCAAGTCCAGTGAAGGACAGCAGTCTTTCTCTGCTCAACATAACAGACTAGTAAGACCACATCTTCTCTCTGAAAATCATACTAATGATCACCCACTATTGTCCCTTACTGTTTTCTGGCAACTTTTACATCATTTTTTCCAGCCACACTGGAGAGACTTTCTGGCCAGCCATTGTATCATACCAAAAACTTTATAGTATGGTATGCATTTTGAGCATTTTTTTAGCACTACTAATGTATTTATGTATATAGTTTAGATTTAGATTATATATATGGATAACAAGATTTTAAAACAGTAGTCATCCCACTATGTGCTATTCCATTGCTGCATTTCTGGGGTGAACTGCTACGTGCCCCTATCCAGGATTGATAATCATACTCGGAAACATGAAAAATATTCTATACTTCTCCATCCAGTAAGTAGGAAGGTGTCATAGAAGGATTTAGAATCGCTCTTCGACTCTTACTGATCTAGAATACTCATCACATATTGTCTATCAATAAGTAGTGAAAGCACATTCCCACCCACCCAAACCAAATCTCATCACTGGGTTCCAAATAAAGAGACTGGGCAAACACATCTAGAATTAAAGCAACATTGCAGGATGAAAAGGAGGAGCAGTGCTTTAATTAGCACAAAGCAATAAAAAAACCAATCATCAGGAAGCTTATAACGGTGTATGTTAAGTAATTGGCATAACCAGACACAAAAGAAACAATCTGAATTAGTAATTAGCACACACCATCGGCATCACGAGGAGGCCCAGAACCAGCGATAATCTTCCCCTGTGGTCCAGATGGAGGAAATGTCTGAAGATTTGAATCTACAAAGTAAACAAAACTCTATAATCAGATCGAAGGAGCGTTGTTGAAATGCAAGACGTATATAGCTGAATGGAGATTGAGAATGGTAGCCCATATAATTGGGGAAGAGAGAGAAAGATGAACCTTGGAACTTGACGGTGACGTGTCCTGGATCTGTAACGGCCTGAAACAAAGGAAGGAGAATGAGATTCGGAAGCGGTAACAGAGTTTGAATGGAATGAATGGTGAATAATACTCACAGGCACAGATCCCTCAACCTGCTCCGCATCAATCGTTGTGTACTTTCCCGACATCATCTTCGCTTAGATCTTCCTTTCCTTCTCGCAGATCTCGCTCCTCCTTCTTCTTCGTCTTCTTTCTCATCACTTCCCTCTTTTCTCAAACACGTTGGGCCGTACCAATTCATTCCATGGGCCTAGCCCATTCAACTCCATTTTTGGAATTCCATATACGTATAAAAATCAATTGTTCTTTTTTAGCCCACGTATATGATATGAGATAAGCGTTGTGTGAGATTATGAGAAAGAAAAGAAAAAAAAGAGAGAGTAAAATATACGATAAAGAAATTGAAAAAATAAAAATGTGAAAGCAAATAAAATATAAGATTAAAAAGTGTGAAAAATTTAGAGTTATTATTAATATTCTGTTCAATTCGTATGGTTAATCAATTTGTAATTTTTTACTAATGCAAGCTTAGTTGAAACTCCAATCACTTGGTTTGAATATCTTCAGCTCATTGAGCATGAGCAATAAACTTGAAAACTATGTTACATTTGGACCAAAGCAACAAATAATGCTACATTAACATCGTAGAATTAAATTCATTTGTATTGGGCTATTTTTCACTTTGCATGGCGAATAATGGAGCAACGAATCCTATATTCTCCAACAATTGTCCTATCAAGCTTCTCACAATATTGCAAAAACACCTCTGCTGTCACAAAAAGTCTAAATTCCAAATTAAACAAAAACTCAATTTCCATCTTGTTCATCTCTTCTCTGCTGACTCCTCCCACTTTGGCATAATAGGCATTGCTATAGTACCTTCAAAATTTGCAACCCATTAATCAGTTTCATTATTTTTAATACAAAATAACTTTATACCACTAAATAAAGTAAATTAAATAAATCACCATTCACCAATGCTATCGACTCAAATTACTTTAATATGAACAGTCATGTGTAAATAATGCTGTAGTTAACTGTGTGGTTTTTGTCAAGTACTCACTCATCATCAGCAAATTTTGCAGCTACCATAACGCTTGTGATCAAGAGGCGATGGGCATTGAAGGAAGTGAGATACCCACCCCTTTTCTGAAAAAACCTATCCATGTATATTTGTGCAATCACAAAGCATGAAGGGCTACAATGAATGTACTTGAAAATGCGCTCCATGTACTGTGTGACACTCAAATTAGGTGTTTTGGAACCATGAAAGATAGTAATAGGATCATTCTTTGTTGTTGATAGCAACAATTTCTCATTCTTCAAAATGGATCTCTCCCAAATGGAAGACAAATTGATCAGAGCTAAGGGGGTAGTCTCAGTGGCATAATTATCACATGCATCCACTTCTAATGATTTATATGCCTCTGATCTAATAGCCATGCCTCTGAATGTTGTTACTGCCACCCCTGTTTAAGTACTACACCATCGATGTGTCTTAATCATAGTATTTGTAATATTTCATGTGGTTTGTTCTAGAAAATGGTATCGAACTTTGCTGTTTTTGCTTTTGTTTCTTTCCGACAGCATAATAAGAAAAGATTATTCTTTCCTTTCGGTTAGAGATACGACACCCCAAAGGATGTGTTAGTCTAATTTGGGCCAATTGGGCACATCACAATAATTCAATACTCAGTAATCAAACATCAACAAATTCTAAAGGGATATTGTAGCTGTAGCATAAAGTATATACCATACAGGTACAGTACCCCTTTAGAATTTTATTTATCATCCCAATGAAATGTTGATAATAATAAAAAAGAATGTTAAAATGGAAAATTTCATTATATAATATCCAAAAATTTATTGCCTTTAAGCTTTTTTATATCCATTAACCTACATACTCAATGCGTGACAGATAAAAAATATTAACTTAATTGTTTTTTTTATCGTAATTAGGTGAATGGAAGGAATTCTTACCAAAATTCCTCACCTATCAGTCTATCACTAACAAATTGGCTGTTTGATTATTTTTAGAAACTCGCAGTTGTGATGATGAATGAAAAAAAGTTTAGTTATTTAGTTGTTCATCTAACTAATAGTTGGAAAAGATAGACTAAAATCCGCTAACTGCTAGTAGAAAACTGTAACATGCCAATGGAATGAATTTCAACATCTTTAGTATTCAACAATTTATCTTAATTACATAATTAATCAATATTTTGTTCTATGCACAATAATTATTTAAATAAAAAAAATATATATTTTTAAACAAATTTATATAATTTTTTAAAATATAAAAAATTTAAAAAATTAAACAATATTATTAATAACAATAATTTTTTAAATTATGAAAAATAAAAAAAATATTCAAATTCAAATTCAAATTCAAATTAATATTAATATTAAATTAAGTAAAAAATATACTAAATTACATGAACTATTAAATAATGAAAACACACAGTCAATATATAGAGATAGATTATTGATGACTATTATTCTTACAAAGTACTTTAACCAGTAAAATTTTCATCCACTACATGAGTACAAATGAAAAATGATTTTTAAATCAAAAATAAAATATGAGATTTCGTCATTTGTCAATTAGTAAATATATAAATTAAAAAGTTGAAAAAAGTATCATTAATAAAAATACTTGTTACAATAAATTTAAATAAATGAAAGAAATAAAATTTATAAATTAGGAATTTTTTTTTTAAAGATTACAATTTAAATTAAGAAACATCTTTGGTAATATAGTGTATCAAAAATTAAAATTTAAGAATTAATGCTGACTAAAAATTAATTAAAATTATAAAAATAAATTTTAATTTATCTAAAAATTATTTATTTTGATTTAATATATCAAGATTTTACGTTTAATTTCTCACTCATTTTATTAGAGTGAAGTTTAAGTTTTTTTTAAGTTCAAGTTTCTTACTTGGAATGGGCACCATCCCCCTTTTCAAAAAAATCAATGAAAAAAAAAGTGAATCAAAATTTAAAATTTATATTTAATTAAATTTGAAATTCAAATATGGGAATGATATTTTATAAAAATAAGAATTAACAATGAAAGTAAAAGAAGCCACGTGGCAGCCAACGAATATTAATTTAATTAATATGAATTCAATTTACATATGTAAAGGCTGTACATATATTATTAAATTAAATAATTTTAAAAATATTATACAATTATTTAAAAAATATAAATATTATAATTATTAAAAATAAATTTTTATATTAAATAAATACAAAGTATTTAAAAAATAAAAAATAATGTTAAATTAAGAAATAATACATAATATAAACCAAACTTCTTTCAGAATAAAATTTCAAATTTAATATTTAAAAAAGATTAAAAAAAATCCTAATATACCAAGATAAAAAATCCATTGCCAGAACTACAACATTTTTTTTATTTTATAAAGAAAAATTATCAATGATTAATTACGGTAGCTAATTAAACCTAAAAAATAGTTTACAAGTAATAATTTTATAATACATATTTAAATACACATAATAAAAATTTATATATAATAAAAATTAAAAATAATAAAATATTACATAATTTAATATATTAGAAATATTAAATGTTATAATTAATAAAAAAGAAACTTATTATTCTTTTATTCTTTTAACATATGCATTCGCCACACATTAAAATAAATTTACAAGAAAATTTATTTTCGAATAACAGCATTGATTTCTACCACTTATGACGCGTTTAGTGCAATGCACCTTTGCATTTACTAGTTTTGAATGTAAAAGAGTCTATAAATTCAACATGGATATTATTACCATTTCCAATTTAAATGTCTGTATTTACTTAATCATTTAATGATAGTCATATTTAATTCCATCACAGTCTTAAAAACCAAATGAGGTGTTTTAAGTATTTCTTATATCCTCGTATTATTTCAACACTTTAAGTATTTTCTAAAAAATTCAATTAATTTGAGTTTGATTTTAGGGCATTATTAATATAAATATTTTTACATTATTAATTAATTATAATACATTATAGATATAATTTTATATTAATTATTAAAAAATTAATAATTTTTGCTGATATTAACAGTGTACAAAAATTATATATTATTATGTATATTAAATTCAACAAATTGTTATCTCTTAACTCATTTTTTATATCACTTTTATGCGAGTAGGATGACGGGTAACTTGAAATAGTACCATGATATAATATTTTTCTTTAAAAATAGAATTTTGTAAAAAAAAAAAAAAGCATAGATTCGTATTCCTTGAAAGGTGTGGTATTGAAAACATATAAAATTTTAAATAATTATAAAACATTAATTGATTTACATATTATTCTCTTTTAAGAAAAATAAAAAATTAATCTAATATTTTTTAATTCTTTAAAGTTACTTGTTATTTTATTAAAACTTAAATAAATCATAACATGTCACATTTATCTTAATTCATTTGATACAATCAATCAGAATTTAAAATCACATTTAAATTAAGAAGGAATAACTTTCATAAAACATTTCTCTTCAATTTAATACAGTATATTAATATTTAAAATTTATTGCTTTTTATTTTTCAAAGTGAGGACGCGAGACGTTTCCAAATTTAAAATTAATCTCTAATTGTCATTTGTGATTGTTTCTGATTCAAGAGAATAATTAAAAACAAAAATTATGATTATTTAAATTTAAAATGAGGTATTTAAAACGAATAAAAATCTAAAAAAATGCAATGAGAAAGAAATGATTAAAAAATCATAAATTATATACTTCAAAATTAAAAATGTAAATATATAATGATAAAATATAAGTTAAAGAAATAAAAAAATGAATATTTATTATATAAAATAAAGAAAAAAATGAATTTATTTTTAAATATATAAGAAGGCACAATTAATGTTCTTTTAACCTACTCACTTGTTATATAAGATTAAAAAACTCGATTGGAATAAGACCTTGCAAACATGTCTGGTTGGTCTATCAGTTACTCCTAAGTCCTAATGACAAATGTTTCATCATGCAATAAAACTTGTTGACTATAATATGCCTCTTTCTCAGGGAGCTTTAGTGTCAATTGTCATCAACCCAAGCCACAATCACCAAACTTGAAAAACAAAAATGGGTTCTAAGTCCTCTCTTTCTCAATCTCAATCATCTTTAAGGCAAAAGCGTTTTCTCATTTGTATCTTGCTTGTTTCCTTACCTCTTCTTCTCTTTCTACTTTGTTTGATGCACAAAAGGGTCGTTTCTATCAACAACATGGTTCAGGTGGACCCGAAGCCAAGACCAACTTGGTTTGACATCATAGCTAAAGGTGTCAATGACAAAAATAAGATTAAGGTTGGTGTCGTTAATTTCGATGCTAGAGTGGATGGTAGCGTATATGAACAACTATATGCACTTCATCCACAAGTAGAGGCTGTGTCTATAGATTTTGATCGTGTGAATGAGAATTTGAAATGGGAGGACTTTTTTCCTGAATGGATTGATGAAGATAGGAAATGGGGTGAACCCAAATGCCCGGAAATGCCAATGCCGGTGTTGGAGAATTATGGAGATCTCAATGTTGTGGTGGCAAAAGTTGAATGTGGGATTAGGGATGTGTTTAGGTTGCAAGTTAATTTGGTAGTGGCTAATTTGGCTGTGGAGAGTGGGTGGGTGAATAAGATGGGGAATGGTCATAAGCAGGTGTATGTTGTGTTTATTGGGTCTTGTGGTCCCATGGTAGAGATTTTCAGGTGTGATGACCTTTTGATGCATCAAGGGGAATTTTGGCTGTACAATCCTGATTTGAGGACCCTAAAGCAGCAAATGCTTATGCCTGTTGGTTCATGCCAGATTGCTCCGGGTTATGCTGAAACGGGTATATTTTAATTGGTTCAAATTGATTTTATATTATTAATTAATACATGCTTTTTATGTTAGTGAATTTTTTTTTAAATTGTTAAATATAGCAGAAATTTTCTTGGCAATTAAGGAATGCTTATATTAATATTCCTTTTATCTTAATTTCCAAATATTCACACATACCTTTTTCAATATGCTCTTCATCAGCCATCTGATTGTGACTCTGGGGCTAGCCTGTTTTTAATGCTCTAGTATACTTAATATTCATAGAATGACTGAAAGTTTGAAAGATCGTTCAAAAAGAGAAATTTAAGGTGATACTTGTTTCTAATTCATATTTGATTCTTCAAAGCATAATCTTATAAGAGAAAAGCAAAACAGTTGGCTTACATCGTGTCTCTTCAAATTTCTCTACAATTATGATATGTGATTTAGAGATGAGCCTCGATTGATTCTCATGTGTGTCCTATTTTGAATAGGTAAAAAACGGGTATGTTCTTAAATACAATGGAATCCTAAGAGATAATATATTAAATTGCATAATCTTCAATTGTTCTTTCTCTCCCCCCCCCCCCCCCCCCGGGTAAATCTACGATATATGATTTCATATTATTGATTATTACGTTGAAATAATTTTCAAACTATGAAATACATCAGGTCATAAGATCTAAGATATGATAATCATTGTAAGTATATCAAATTTTGATGACATGTTGCATTAGTTATAATTACTGTCGTAAAAATGAGACTGCATTAATCAATTTGACTTGTTGAATTAGGAACATGTTAGATCATTTGTTTAAATAATTTAGTAAAGTGAGAGAGCAAAGAACTGATTATACCAGTTATGAACTGAAAAATTAACAACAAAACTTTACATTTTTAATATTATTATTTATCTCTTTTGATGAATTTTGTAAAAGTTGTTTTTTAGTCTTTTTTTTTACTCCGTTTTATAGAATTAAAAATTAACAATCAACCCTTTTCTTTATATCTTTATATAATTTTGCACATTCATAAACCATCTTACTTAATTTTTTCTTTACCTTCTTAATAGGCGCTGCACCAATACATGATTGCATATTGCATCCATTATAATTAATTAGCTAACATCAACGATCAATGTAGTTATATATAACAATAAGTCTATTTATTAAGTTGAAGAAATATATAAAATAAAAATAATAAAAAGTATACAGTTATTGTTAATTTAAATTTAAATATTTCATAAATATAATTTATTTCAAATTGACGGTAGATAAGCTCTTGATTCTATTTTGTTTTATTTTGTGTACGTCTCATATATTCGGTTTAGATGAACTAAATTCATAAACAAAAGTAGAAAACCTTATGATAAGTGTGTGTTTATTCATCCATGAACAATGGTAATTTGCACTTTGCAGGTAAAGAGGTATGGAGGACACACATGCCACAACTATCGAAGTCAACAAAGCACAACTACACAACGCGCGTTCCAAAGCTAGCCTATGTCACTGTCCTTCACTCTTCAGAAGCTTATGTTTGTGGTGCAATAGCACTTGCTCAAAGCATCTTTCAAACCAAGAAACACGCCTTTCCAACAATAAGAGACCTAATCCTCTTAGCCGATAAATCCATTGGTCCTGAATCCATAAAGGGTCTAAAAGCTGCAGGATGGAAAATCAAGCGCATTGAACGTATCTTAAGTCCCTTTGCCGAAAAAACCGCATATAACCGATGGAACTATAGCAAGCTACGTATATGGCAACTCACAATGTATGATAAAGTCATCTTCATAGATTCTGATCTCTTAGTACTAAACAACATCGACCATTTATTCGTGTACCCTCAATTATCAGCAGCACCTAATGAATACACGATATTCAACTCCGGGTTGATGATAATTGAGCCATCCCAATGCATGTTCGAGACCATGATGGAGAAAACTAACAAGGTGAGATCATATAATGGAGGTGACCAAGGTTTTCTTAACCAAATTTTTACGTGGTGGCATCGTTTACCAACGAAGCTAAATTACCTGAAAGTTTTTCATCAGAGTGACAGTGAGAAGCGGCATGAGGTCCCTGATGACGTGGACGTCATACATTATTTGGGTTTGAAGCCATGGATGTGTTATAGGGACTATGATTGTAACTGGGACGTGCAAGAGCGCCAAATTTTTGCTAGTGACTCGGCTCACAAAAGGTGGTGGCAGGTTTATGATGCAATGCCGAAACAGTTGCAATCTTATTGTGGCCTCACTAAGAAAATGAATGAAAATATTGTGAAGTGGAGAAGGAGAGCAAAAAGAAATGCTAGTTTCTCTGATGGGCATTGGAAGATTGAGGTTAAGGATCCTAGGAGGAAGCATTATCATTCAGATTAGATTAGAATAGGTTGCTGCTGTACGAGGTTGAGATTAAGGTGTGTCTTTGTTATGTTCTTTTCTGGCTTATATAATTTCAAAGTTTAATATACACCTGATAAGAAAAAACTCAAGCTACTTTCATATCTCTGGATATAAATTGTTTCTGGTGAATTCTGCACACATTATTTGGTAAGAAGTGATTAACATTTGGCCATAATCTTGTTTTTGTTTCCATTTGGAAATTAACCGAATAAATCTGGCTAATCAAATTCCTTAATTATCTTTTCTATGTATTTGATTAAATCTATTGTTTGTTATTTTCTAAAGATTGAATGTTACGTCACTTGCAGACTAGTATGCAACAATTTTAAAAGATAAATACTAATTCAGGGTCTAATTAAAGAAATTAGGAGATTGGCTAAAGAAATAAAGGTAAAAGACATGTAGTAAAAGTAAGTTATATTGAAAATATAAAATAATTTAAAATTTTTAAGTAATTGAAAATATTTAACATTGTATTTTAAACACTCATTATAAATAGCTTGAAATAAGATCGATAAAGCATCCAACTTTATAGTTTATATTATAAATTTAAATTCTTGAACTTTTTTTTTGTTTTTCGTTAAATTAGGTGACTATTTTTATATTATTTTTAAAAAATTTCTTCAATAATATTATTTATAATTTGTTAATCATAACTTAAATTTGAAGTTAAATTTATATTTTAATGACTTATTATATTAAATTAAAACTGTTTTATTAAATAAATTATATTGTAATGTTACAGCAATTGCAGTCAATCTCAATTTAAATTTAGCTTTTAGATTTTGATACACCAAATCCAATTAGTAGGTATAAAAAAATGCACTTTGATTTAAATAATTTATTTTATTTTTTAAAATATTTAATTATATATATATATTGACTATAGTTATTACTAATAAATATATTTATTACATATATTATCTACTTACTAATCTCTCTATTTATTAAATAAAGAAAATATTAAATATTATTTGATATTTTTAAAATATTATATTTTTATCTTTTTATTTAATACCTACTTCATAAAAGTAAAAAATGATTCGAATAATATTACAAAAGTACATAAAAATACAAAATAATTAAAGACAAAAAATTTATTATGTTGAGTATTTATAAACATAGGCATATATATATCTATTGAAAGGAGTATTCATGATTCAACTCAAGTTGATAAATTAGCTATCCCAAATTGATTTCTTTTAATTTTCTTTCTTTCTTAGTTCTAATCTCAAGAGTCAAAAAGTAAAAATACACTATTTATGAAATTTTAACTTAAAATTATAGAATTGTCAAACAATTTTAATTTTAAAGCTCTTTCATTTATTTTGTAACCTTAAAGTAGCTATTAATTCTAAAATATTCATATAAAACGCACCTTAAACCACATTTTAGATTGATCCTTATATAAAGTGATATTTTTAAAAGTATAAGTCATAACTTAAGAAGTAAATATTGATTAATATCCTTGTGAGTCACAAAGGAGCTGCATTGCGTAGGCATGACAGAAATTTCATGTGTGTTATTATTACGTAACGTAAAAAAAAAAAATGTTGGGCAAATATATATAAAAGGGTCATCAGCGAATAAAAATGAAGAGATAAAAAATATTAATTTTACATTTTAGAATAAAATTTAAGTATTTAATTATAATATTTTTTATTAGAAATATTTTTAAAAATACATATTTATTATTTATATATAAGA
The DNA here is from genome assembly GCF_003935025.1 of Abrus precatorius. Classification (NCBI taxonomy): domain Eukaryota; kingdom Viridiplantae; phylum Streptophyta; class Magnoliopsida; order Fabales; family Fabaceae; genus Abrus; species Abrus precatorius. The sequence goes on along the minus strand of NW_020874373.1, from coordinate 5,978,515 downwards.
GTGTAATCAATATTTTATCTTTAATAAAAAATTGTTATTAATTGTTTCAACTACATAATAAAGATTACTAAGGAGGTATTTTAATATTGTTAAAGTGTCTATGAATAAAAGTTGACATAAAGTAAATCTCTCTTTCATTTATTGTTAACAGTAGCACTCTGTTTCTTGTGCGCATGGACAAGAAAGAGTAATCGTCACCGGTCAGTGACAGTAACACACCGACAGAAGGAAGGACCCTCTCCGGCGATCTAGGCTGGCCGATGGCGGAGCAACACCGCAAGAGCACGCTGGATTCGGGGTGGCTCGCCGCCAGGTCCACCGAAGTCAAATTCACCGGAATTCAACTCACCACTACTCACCCTCCGTCTGCTCCCATATCCCCATGGATGGAAGCTCTCGTTCCCGGAACGTAATCATACAATTACCATTTTCCGTTTCAGAATTTCATTATTATTATTATTTCTCCTCATTGCTTACTTGGTCTTGGTTCTCTTAATTGACTTCACTCCACGCAACAGTGTTCTAGCGACCTTGGTCAAGAACAAACTCGTGCCTGATCCTTTTTATGGACTGCAAAATGAAAAAATCATAGACATTGCTGATTCTGGAAGAGACTATTACACATTCTGGTTCTTCACAACCTTTCACTGCAAGCTTGTGCGTCTTCTTGTTGTTCTTTCCCATTTTATCATTGAGCTCTTGAAATCTGTGAATTGTGAAATTAATTTTCAAAACATAAACACTGATATCATGTGTCCTAATAATAATCTTATTTTGAATATAAAATTGTGGTTTATTTGCTTTTGCAGTCAACCAATCAGCACTGTGATTTGAACTTTCGTGGAATCAATTACTCTGCTGATGTGTATTTGAATGGTCATAAAATTGTCCTGCCAAAGGGAATGTTTCGAAGGCATTCCCTTGATGTCACAGATATTCTTCATCCTGATGGTACAAACTTGCTTGCTGTTCTTGTTCATCCTCCGGATCATCCCGGGACAATTCCTCCTCAGGGAGGACAAGGTGGTGATCATGAGGTCGGAAGTTGAATTCGTAATTCTGATTTGTTAATTTTATCCCTTTCAATCAGTTAAGATTAAGACTACTGTGACAGAGGAAGAGAAATGATGGTTGCCACTGAGGCGTGTCTAATTCATTTTCTTTGTTCTATTGTAGATAGGAAAGGATGTGGCCACACAATATGTTGAAGGTTGGGATTGGATGGCTCCTATAAGGTGACATTGTTATTACTTGTGTTTCTGTTTTTATTAATAATATATTTAATTTTTCTCTAAACTAAAAACCTATTATTCTTCTTTGTAGAGCTTTTTGGGCATTACCTGTTGACTGTTTAAAATTTGTTGAAGAGAATTGGAACTATGTAGAAGCCATGTAAAGCAAAATGTATCTATGACTAATGCATGTGTTACATTTGATTGCAGAGATAGGAATACTGGAATATGGGATGAAGTTTCTATTTCTGTTACTGGGGTGAGTTGCATTAATTGTTCAGTTCATTCCAAAGTCTTTCCTATTATATTTTTAATCACTTAATGATTTTCCGTTGAGACCATATTGAGGCCTTTCGTTCCTCATCCTTCTCTGTTTGATGCATTGTTGGCTCTGATTCTTTTGTAATTCGTGGGTAAATATTGTTGAACTCCAAATCTAATTATATGTTGGTTTTATAAAATATGCTCTAAGGTGAGACTGAGAAGTCTGGAAAACAAAACCAGGATATTGCAGTCCATACAATCAATAAATCTGATCAAACATTCTTTACTTTTTTTTTTTCTTTTTTTTCTTTTTTTATATAGAAGATGGTTCTTCCATCTGTTCCTTGGATGATTTCAGTGTCTGTGTGTCGTGCAGCCAGTAAAAATAATTGATCCCCACTTGGTTTCAACATTTTTGGATGATTATAAGAGAGCATATCTACATACAACAACTGAGTTGGAAAACATGAGCTCCTTGACTGCTGAGTGTTCTGTGAGTGTCCTAGTGACAACTGAACTTGAGGATAGCATTTGCTTAGTAGAGCATATTCAAACTCAAAATCTCTCAATTCCTGCAAAGTCACGGCTGCAATATACATTTCCTGAGGTCAGTGGCTGCATTCATCATTATGCTTATGACATGTGAAGAACTTAATCATTAATTCAAGACATCTTGATCGAAAAATTCGGAAATTAATCTATATAGCTTATGTCATGTGTTTGTGCTGTATAGGTTCATCTAACTTTTAGCTCTAATTTACTTTTAACTATTATTGAATTTAACAGTCATGTCCTGAGATTGTACTGTAATCAGACAGCATTTAATACACTGCTGATTGTTTTAGGTTCAAATTACCCTAAATAATAAATGGCTGTTTTATATTTCTTTACTTATCAAAGGAACAAAGGTTCAGGTATGATGGGGGAAATTTGAAGATATATTAGCTATTGTCAGGACATTGGCTCCATAATTTGTAAGTTATTACTTAATGTCCTTCTTTTCTGGTTATGCTGATGTGTATGATCCAAAGAAACAATGCTGACAGCAAAACCTTAAAGTAGCCCAAGTGATAATAGGGAAACCCCCCTTTTTTACATTGAACACATGCAATCCTGGATAGATAAAGCAACAAATCAAATAGAAAAGTTTAAAGCAAACCAAGTGATCACAGGGACAACCTTTTTTTTTCTTTTACATTGTACATATCCAATCCTGGATAGATAATATTTTCTAGCATCTTTTTACTACTGATCCTGTTAACTTGCATGTATTGGGGTTTAAGTTTCAATTATTCTTTTTAAGTGCTAATGATCTGAATTCACAGCTTCTCTTCTACAAGCCCAATTTATGGTGGCCCAATGGAATGGGAAAGCAATCTTTGTACAATGTTGTTATTAACATCGATGTTAAAGGATTTGGTGAATCTGATTTATGGAGCCATCACTTTGGATTCCGCAAAATTGAGAGTCATATTGATAATGCTACTGGTGGAAGGTATGGTGACTTCTCATATTTCTACGATGTTATAATTTTCTACTGTTTTAATAAAATTAATTCAAACTTTAAACTGTTTCTGTATATGTTTTCACTGCATATATCTTATTTTATAGGTTGGTTAAAGTCAATGGAGAACCAATTTTTATTCGAGGGGGTAACTGGATATTATCTGATGGACTACTGCGTCTTTCAAAGAAGCGGTATAAAACGGATATCAAGTTTCATGCAGATATGAATTTTAACATGATTCGTTGCTGGGGTGGTGGACTGGCAGAAAGGCCCGAGTTTTATCATTATTGTGATTATTATGGCCTTCTGGTAAGTTGTAACTGCTACCAGATCCTCATTTTTGCTTATAATTTCATGTCAGTGTTATTTTCCTTTGTTATATTTTTTAATGAATTTATTGCATTAATGCTGCTCTGTTGTGTGCATTTATGGTTTGTTTATGTTCCTTTCATTCCTGTGTACTTATGAGTGGAAACAGCAGTTTGTATAAGCTTCAATGACTCAATCACCAGTCTAAGAGTAGGCTCATCATTGCTATTGACTATTACTTATTATTCTCTTAATGTTTGGTCTTATGTAAGGAAGGGTGGGGATTCGATTTAAATTTTCTTTTCCAGAAACCTATTATTTTGTTTATGGTTTCTTCAGTGTGTTTTTTAATTGAATGGTCAGTTTCCATTATGAGGTGCGCTGCTTATTAGTGCTGCTCCTGCTACAGCTAAGACGAAATGGTGCCACAGATTTAACTGATTTAGAAGCTTGTACAGCTTTACCAAATAATCCTTGGTCCCATCCAATATTACATTAGTGGTAGAATTGGTTTTGAAAATTGATTGAGTTACTGGCTTAAATTTTGTAGGTATGGCAAGAGTTTTGGATTACTGGGGATGTTGATGGACGTGGTGACCCAGTATCTAATCCAAATGGTCCACTGGACCATGACCTTTTCTTGTTTTGTGCAAGAGACACAGTCAAGCTTCTAAGGAATCATCCTAGTCTTGCCCTATGGGTGGGTGGAAATGAACAAATTCCACCAGATGATATAAATGCTGCTCTCAAAAATGATCTGAGACTTCATCCGTATTTTGAAAGTGTGAACATAAATAGCAAACCTGTTGGAGACTTGTCCCCAGTGTCAAAAGATCCTAGCCAGTATCTTGATGGCACACGCATTTACATACAAGGTTCAATGTGGGATGGGTTTGCTGATGGGATGGGGAATTTTACTGATGGTCCTTATGAAATACAAAATCCTGAAGATTTCTTCAAGGATAACTTTTATGATTATGGATTCAATCCAGAGGTTGGTTCTGTGGGAATGCCAGTTGCTGCTACCATTCGAGCAACAATGCCTTTAGAAGGATGGCAGATACCGATCTTTAAGAAACTTCCTGATGGTTATGTAGAAGTTCCAAATCCCATATGGGAATACCATAAATATATCCCTTATTCAAAACCATCCAAGGTTCATGATCAGATTCAACTTTATGGTGCTGCAAAAGATCTTGATGATTTTTGTCTGAAGGTAAGAGAAACCTTCATCCTGTTGGCCATTCGTGATGCATGTTCATTGTCCTATTTTAACTGATCTTCTTGTTGAAGTTGAAATTTAATTTTGGTGCTATATTCTTAGGCTCAACTTGTTAACTACATACAATATAGAGCTCTTCTGGAGGGATGGACTTCACGTATGTGGAATAAATATACAGGTGTATTGATATGGAAGACACAAAATCCTTGGACTGGTTTGAGAGGTCAATTTTATGATCATCTACTTGATCAAACAGCAGGTTTCTATGGCTGTCGATGTGCTGCAGAACCAATTCATGTACAGCTTAATCTGGCTACATATTTTATCGAGGTAATTGTCCACATAAAGTTCTAGTTTTGTGAGAAGATAACAGAAATAGAGACACCATTTTACCAATATGATAAATATTTTTTGACTCATTCTATGAAGTTAAAATTGATATAGGAAGCCAAAAGTGACAAGTTAAAATTATTGCAAATAACAAACCTGTGAAAATTGCATGATTCACAATTTTCTTTGCAATTTATTGTATGGTCCAGTTATGAAAGAATAGTTCATTAATGGTTTTGTATCTTTTTATCTTCCTCCGTTAAACAGGTTGTTAATACTACATCAGAAGAATTGTCTAATGTAGCTATTGAAGCTTCAGTGTGGGATCTCGATGGAACATGCCCTTACTACAGAGTTCATGAAAATATTTCTTTGCTGCCAAAAAAAGTGGCACCTGTTGCTGAGATGAAGTATCCAAAATCGAAAAATCCAAAGCCAGTCTATTTTCTTCTTCTCAAACTCTATAACATGTCGGATTATAGAATTATATCCAGAAACTTTTATTGGTTGCATCTTTCTGGTGGAGATTACAAGCTATTGGAACCATATAGGAATAAGAAAATACCTCTCAAGATAACATCGAAGGTTTTCATTGAAGAATCCATTTATAGTATTGATTTGCGCGTGACAAACACATCTAAAAGACCAGACTCTAGAAGTTCAACAACTAGGCTAAGTGATGGCTTTTATGGTACATATTCACTGGAAACTCTGCGTTGTGGGGCTGGAATCGAACACGAAACTGGTTGGTTTAAGAGGATACATAGATGTCTTACTGGGAATAGTGATGGTTCGAAAGTTACTGAAATAAATGGGCCTGATACAGGGGTTGCTTGCTTTCTTCATTTTTCTGTTCATACTTCGAAGACGGACTACAAGGAAGGGGAAGACACAAGAATTCTTCCTGTTCATTACTCAGATAACTATTTTTCGCTGATCCCAGGAGAGACCATGCCCATTAATATATCTTTTGAGGTCCCTAAGGGTGTCAATCCTCGAGTTACTCTGCGAGGCTGGAATTTGGATGGGGGTCAAACTGTTCATGATGAAGTTGTATGACAATCTTGCCCCTAACCTTGTGAAGCGGTAAAGTGTATTTTACCATTAATAAATGCGTCAGAAAGAGAGACCCTCGTAGTTTTCATTTTTATTTGTTGGGTTTCTGTACTTCACTTTTTTTGTTTGGATGTTCTGAGAAAGAGAAAAGATGGAAAGGATTTAAAGAGGAAGGAAACTTAAAATATGTTTATTTCTCTTCTTAAAATAGTAAAGGAAATCAACATACTTTTAAACTTTTCTTTTCTTTTATTTGAATGATTTATATTAAAAAGGAAAATACTTAAATGTTTAATATTAAAAAAAACTGATGATAATTTATTTATAAATGATATTATTTTTTTATACGTTTTACTTATCTTCTTAAAAAAATATATTTTTCTTTAAAAATTAATAATTTTAAAATTACTATTGTTATTTTTTATAATTTTTTAAAAAAATTTACTTTAAAAATTAATATATTTTTAAAAGAAAGTAGAATGTAAAAGAGTAGAATGAATGAAAGAAAAATAAAATGTCGTAACAAAAAGGCTCAATCAAAAAACTAACATTCAAAGGTTTTAAAAATTTTCCTAACACTTATCTTCTTAATTAAATAATTTTTAAACAAAAGTTAAATTTTATTAATTCATCTTTTCTTTCTTCTCCTAAACATGACATCTAAATATCGTTGCCAAATGTGAGTAATAATCATTGCAATTGTAAATCGAATGATACACTCGTGCAGTCACTATAGATTGTATTCTTGTAAAGATCGGATAGTAAGCAAGTTTGGAATAGCTTAGAAACGGCGAGTCAGGGAACATCATAGCGTTACTAGATAAGCGGATGAAGCTGGTCTCATGGTTTCCCCTTGCTTCTTTGGCATGGTCAACAAATAACTCTTCCCTCAACTCGAACAAATGGTGCCACAAGTTGGGCTCCCATATCTTGAATTGCATAGCGGCTTATTAGAGAATTATTCCTTTGCCAATTCATATCTGTCTCACTAGCTGTACCCAACTTCTGTGCCAAGCATGGCCTGCCCCAGCAAGACCTATAATAAAAGGAACCAAACCCCCCCTCAAAGATATGCAATCTTAATCATATTACTAATATGTTTTCAAAATTCTTGCTCACTTCAATGTTAGAATGTTTCTTCTAAGACCATCTCATTGCATTGCCATTAACCATCACATCAAAATACTATTATCACCGTCCAAGGTCCAACAAATAGACATTAACTTTATTGTACTATAGGATCATATTAATTTTATTAATAGATAACAACATAAAATATTGTTGATAATGTATAAAATGGAACTATTTCTTTTTTTATATATTTTTAGTAAAAAAATGGACTATGTTATTTATCTAAGTATTTGTTATTATGCCCATTAACTTAAAAGGACATCTCATACTTTTTTAAATTAATGATTATAATTATTCTAACATCTTAAAAATTTAAAAATATTTATATATTTTTTAAAAATAGACCACTGATTACCACTATATATTATACATATTGAATATAATATTAATGATCATAATTATTTCATATATGAATAATATATAATATCTTTTTAATTTTGAAGATACTATAAAAATTACTATTTTTATAATACTTTTAAAAAATATTTTTATTATTACATCACTTATCTCAATTTTCTTTTTTTTTTATTTTTAAATTGTACAAAAAATTTATATGAATTTATTAAATAAAGAAAATTTCTTAAAAATATTACTAAGTGAATGATCAATTCAAAAAATGAGAAAGTTTTATCCAAAAATATTTTTTAGTTTTTATAAATAAATAAATATTTTAAAGTTTTTTACGATTATTATTTATTTTTACTAACTATTGAATAATACACATTTAAATAAATCATCATATGCATTTAATAGACAAATTTAAAAAAAGAAAACTAAAATCAAATTTAATTATATTATAAAGAGTGAAAACTATACAAACTTGATAAAAATGCATTTATCTAACTCTAGTCTCTTCTTTGAGCCGAATCACAAATCCTACTTTTTTTTTATTTCGTATTCCTCCCAAAAAACGAAAATTGCAATGAGCATGTTTGTTTTCCATTTTAAAACGACCCAAACTAGTTTTTTTTAATCCGCAGGGTTTAGAATTTTTCAGTTAACGGTGTCCTCTCCATCCTCCTCCTTGTTTTCCCTTTCATGGATGAAATCCAGATGGAAACTCAATTCTCATCTCCCTTCTATCAATATACCCTTCAACGTGAAGGCACTAACTTTTCAAAACCCACTTTCTGCAACCTCAAAATCTGTCCTCAACCATGCTGACTTGAGTTCTCTTCTCTCGGTTTGCGGCAGATATGGAAACCTTAATCTTGGTTCTTCCATCCATGCCCGTGTCATCAAGCAACCCCCATCATTCCATTTTGACAACTGCCCCCGTAATGCCCTCTTTGTTTGGAACTCACTCCTCTCCATGTATTCTAAATGTGGTGAACTGCATGATGCCGTTAAGCTTTTTGATCATATGTCTGTAAAAGATACCGTGTCATGGAATGTAATGATTTCTGGGTTTTTAAGGAACATGGATTTTGATGCGGGTTTTAGGTTCTTTAGGCAAATGAGTGAGTCAAGGACAGTGTATTCTAAATTTGATAAAGCAACTCTGACTACAATGTTGTCAGCTTGTGATGAACTGGAGTTCTCTACTGTAACAAAAATGATCCATGGTGTGGTGTTTGTTGGTGGTTTTGAGAGGGAAATTACAGTGGGGAATGCTCTTATAACATCATATTTTAAATGTGGGTGTTGTGGTCAAGGAAGGCAGGTTTTTTATGAGATGCTGGAGAGGAATGTTATAACTTGGACGGCAGTGATTTCTGGCCTCGCACAGAATGAATTTTATGAGGATAGTTTGAGATTGTTTGCTCATATGCGTTGCGGGGCCGTGATTCCTAATGCTTTAACATATTTGGGTGCACTCATGGCCTGTTCAGGTTTACAAGCACTGGTGGAAGGCTGTAAAATTCATGGCCTGCTCTGGAAATTGGGAATGCAGTCAGATTTATGCATTGAAAGTGCTTTGATGGATTTGTATTCAAAGTGTGGTAGTTTAGAAGCAGCTTGGCAAATTTTTGAGTCTGCTAAGGAACTTGATGAGGTTTCTTTAACCGTAATACTTGTAGCTTTTGCTCAAAATGGACTTGAGGATGAAGCTATCCAGATATTCTTAAGGATGATAAAATTGGGGATTACAGCTGATGCCAACATGGTTTCTGCCATTCTTGGTGTATTTGGTGTTGGCACTTCTTTGGCTCTCGGTAAACAGATTCACTCTCTAGTTATAAAGAAGAACTTGAGTCAGAATCCTTTTGTTAGTAATGGACTCATAAATATGTACTCCAAGTGTGGAGATTTGTATGACTCGCTCCAAGTCTTCTATCAAATGACTCAAAAGAATTTGTTTTCGTGGAATTCCGTGATTGCAGCTTTTGCTCGCCATGGGGATGGTTTCAAAGCACTTCAATTTTATGAAGAGATGAGAAAAGAGGGTATAGCACCGACACATGTTACATTTTTGTCTTTGCTTCACAATTGCAGTCATACTGGCCTAGTTGAGAAGGGAATGGAGTTTTTGGAATCTATGACTAGAGATCACGGGTTAAGGCCCCGGTCTGATCATTATGCCTGTGTTGTTGATATGTTGGGCAGGGCTGGACTTCTTAAAGAAGCTAAAAATTTTATTGAGGGGTTGCCTGAGAATCCTGGCATACTGGTTTGGCAAGCATTGCTTGGTGCTTGCTGCATACATGGTGATTCTGAGATGGGAAAATATGCTGCTGATAAACTCTTTTTAGCAGCACCAGATAGCTCAGCTCCTTACGTTTTGATGGCAAATATATATTCTAGTGAAGGGAAATGGAAAGAGAGAGCACATGCCATTAAGAGAATGAAAGAGATGGGAGTAGCAAAAGAAGTGGGTATAAGTTGGATTGAGATAGAAAAGAAAGTCAGTAGTTTTGTAGTAGAGGACAAAATGCATCCGCAAGCTGATATTATATTCTGGGTTTTGTCCGGGGCATTGAAACACCTGAAAGATGAAGGCTATGTTCCTGATAAAAGGTGTATTCTCTATTACTTGCATCAAGATAAAAAGGATTAATCTCTCTCTGCATTTATTCTGACGGTTCATTATCTAGTAAGAACGCTATTGGCTATCGGTGTTTATCCCTAAAATTAGCTAGCCTAGAGCTTTGTTTGTGTCGTGTGAACATTTCATCTGCTACAGGAATTTTATCTTCACATGATTATATACTATATATGGTTGCATGACCAATATTAAACTCCTCTTATGGTATCACATTCTCACTCAATATGTTTCTTCTCCCGCGTTCAACTATCATGAAGCGTTATACTAGGGAAGGGTTATGGATGAAAAAATCATACATCGAATGCCACGGCCAATCCTTTGTTTCGGTATTTGCAATTTGCATGAAAGAAATCCCTAATTAATCCAAAACTATTCCGTTGACTTATATAGAAGCAAGCTTGGAAAAACTAATTATAAGAGAAATGTTCATTTTTAATTTTTATAAAAATTATCATTAAAATAAACTTACTTAAACCCACACATATTGTTGAAAAAGGTATAGTTCCCAGCCATGTTTTCGCTATTTTCTTATTTCACATTTTCCTACCACAAAGTTCAATTAAAAATAAATAAATAGAAGGAAAAGAAAAGGGGGAGTGCAACACGCACCTTGCGACCACAAAAATAGTAGCGAGAATGAACAGCTTGAGCATAATGACAACCTACCCGTTTGGAAATGGCACTCTTGCGTTGTTTCCGAAGAACAAATCAATAGCGAGCTGCAGTTGCAGTTACAGAGACAGAGACGATGGTCCTCTATCAACTGCTTCAGCTTACACCGTCCTTGGAATCCATCCTCACTCTTCCCCCGCCGATATCAAAGCCGCTTTTCGAGCCAAAGTACCAACGCCATCTTTATTATTCATTTTTCATTCATTCATTCGCCGATTGAAATTCTCTTCTCTTCCTTGCGAAGGTGAAGCAGTTCCATCCAGACCACAATAGAGATCCCAATTCTGATACTATCATTCGTCGCGTAATTCAGGCCTATCGGCTTCTATCCAATTACACCCCTTCACAATTCATTCAAAGGTAAATAAATATATAAAGCTTCTCTTTTTCTTTTTCTGAATTCCAATTTGCTAGATTTTTATCATTCAATTGATTCCCTTTTTCGTTTATAGTGAATGCTTAGATCCTTTTGACACACCCGAGTGTGAAGCTTTTGATCTTTTCGTTAACCAGCTTCTCTGTGTCGGCAAAGGTACCATTACCATATATCACAACTCTGTTATATGTGTCACATTTATTTTTCATTACGTTAATTTAATTTAAATTTTTATGCAGCGTGTTCTAATTCCTGTGTGGAAAGAGCCCCTCATGCTTTCACCTATGACTCTTCAACTGGAACAGCACGTGCATCTTCTCAAGGTTCTCTTTTCATCTGTCAAGTTTTAAATGTGTTCTTCAAATAACATGCGTTTCATAATTTTATAAATACTGCTATTCTCTTTAAATATTTAAGGTCATGGGGAAGATTACCAAGTTCAATGTGCGGTTGGACAATGCCCTAGAAATTGCATTCATTATGTAACCCCATCACAAAGAATTCTCTTGGAGGAGCTACTTGATAGGTAACCTCATCCATCCACCAAACCCTTTCTTGTTGGGCTGTGGGATAATTTATCAGATTAACCGTCCTCATTATTGATGTATTGTTTCTCATATAAAACTCATAGGATACAAGGTTGCATGATTTTCCCATATATCTTCCTTTAGCATATGACATGCCATTAATTTCTGGAGTTTAATTTGTTCTTTTCGTTGATTTCTTGTTTCCATTTGATTGATGTTACCAGTATAGTGGATGCACCCTATGATACATCAGCTGAGGCAGACTTGCTCTATTCACTTATAACTAAAGCTAGGTTTGAGAATAACCGATATCAAAAGCCTAAGAAGCAACCTAAAGCTTCAAGCGAGCATGTCGATTGGTTTTAACATTTATGGGCCTATAGCACTGTGATTGGTGAGCCATGGTTTACAATACTACTACCACTAGAAGGCATAGCTATTTCCTAGATATCAGATGCTATTTTCTCTCAAGGATTGGAGCCTTATACCTCATTTCTTTGAAACATACGAGAAGAATATAAGCTACTTACAATTTCTGATGTTCTTTGTTTTATTTTATCTACCCCCTTTTTATATGATTTCAGTAAGGGATGGAGGAAGCAGGTAGGGGTGTCATTTCATAACACAACATATCTTGCAGTGTTGCAATGCAAGATGCCTGTTTTCAATGTATAAACAAGTTTATCTAACCGATGACAAATTAGAAAAGTACTTGTATGATTTCTACTATTTTTTTATTTTTTATTTTTTATGTCTTTTTTCGCACACTCTCTTTTACATGCATATGCCTTTGAAGTTTGAACTTTGGAATGTGACCTACCTTTCTAAGCTACTTTACAGTATAACTGGGAATTAGATTTTGAAATAGAAGAGAGGTGACCCTAAATATTTTTAAATTTAATTAAGAGAGTTAATAATATATATATATATATATATATATTCTTACCCCGTTTTTAGTGTGTATTTGCAATATTAATCTAGAATATTATAGAGGACTTTTTACTTCGATCTCTATTCTTTGTTTACCTTCAAAATTTTCATTATAATTCACTTGTTTAAATATTTACAAATAAATCCAAAAGGGTCAAATAACAAATGCATTTTCTTGTGTATTTAAAAATTTTAAGATAAATGTTAAAAGTTATAAAAAATATATTTTCTAATTAGCGTTGTCTTCAAACATTTTTTTAAATTTATCATTCTATCTATCCATTATTGTTATATAGGGAAATTTTCTTTTTTGTCTCCAACTTTGTCTTTTATTTTTCAAAATTCAATCATTTGATTCATTTCTTTATTCAAATAAAAAAAGTATAAAAAGGATAATAGTATAAATATAATTTATTCAACAAATTTCAGTTACAATTGTTTTCAAACATCGCAATTTTCCATTTGGCAATTACATTTGTTTTACAATAGATATTATAAATTTATAACCCACACGAAATCATCTCAATTATTACTATTATTTATTTTATCATATAAAATATATAAAAATAAATAAATTAACTCATACATATTGCCAATCAATATTAAATATTTGGAGAAAAATATGTCATCTATAATAATTTTATCCAACTTAAACAAAATTACTTATTTCAGCAAATATAAATGGTCTAAACAATATATATTTATGGATGATAACACATGTATCATTAAAATTAATTGTTTATTTAAAAAATGATTATTAAATCATAATGTTCAACTATTATGTATCGTGTGAAACCAATTAAATCGTGATAATATTTTACACATTTTTTTCTTGATCATTGGTCCAATTGAGTTATTTATTTGTAAAAAAAAAATTAACTTTGAGAAATTAAATTCTGAAAAAAAAAAAAGTGGTGTAGAAAACAAATTTTGGATATTTGTGTTGTTGTCCATTAAAATTGAGTGAGGCCCAGGCCCAAATAGTTGGTAGATTGAGTTTTGTAGCCGTTACAAATCCTTGTCCGATCCCAAAATTCAAACCCTTTCCTAAGTTTCCTTACCGACTAATGACCGTTGCTTTAACCACTCTACAGCGAAGCAAATTAGCAAAACTCTCTCTATCTCTCACGCGCTCACACACACACACACAGCTCAAAGACACAGTGCTCCTCTCATCTTTCTTTCTCCTTCAAGATCTGCGTTGTCATGGACGGTGCTCACTATTTCTCTCATTTCCCTTCTTTCTTCTAATTTCCCTTTCTCTTTCAGGAAATTTAACACATCGCATGCTTCTTGCAGATCCAATGATTGAGATGCTCACACAAAAATTTAATCAATTTGTTATTCACTGTAATTTGAAGCCCTCCTCAGGTTTCCATTCTTTTACTTCTTTATTATTATTATTTTATATTGGTTTTTTTTTTCAGTTTTCGACTGAAAAGAGAAGCTTATAGTCTAAATGTGTTGGTAATTGTTGGATTTTTCGCTTAATTTCAGAATCGCAGCCAAACATGGAAGATAAGGCTTGTGAAATAGGTTTGTCTTGGCGTCATTTAGTGTGTTTTTATGTCATCATTTATAATTTATTTTATTATTTTTTTTGTTTGATAAAATACACTATGCAAGATTATTTCTGAGACAATTCTATATCTTCTTGCTACTATTATAATCTATTCAGGAATGCATGCAACTTCTTTTTGGTTGAATCTTTTTGTTCAAATTTTCTAAATCAGTTTCCGCTTTTATATATTCATGCATCATGTGTGAATGTGATTAAAACCCAGTATATATTTAAAAAAGAGAACGTGATTTTGGGTTAAGATTTCACTTCTATCCCAAAAGGTAAGAAAGAAAGTAGAAGATAGACACAGAAAACTGGTTTCCATTTTGCTTCTGCCGTCTGATTTTTTTGGATCTTGGTGTGTCATCAGATAATGCACCAGCGCAATTCAATAACGAGACCCCTGAACCTGACAACAATGATGAGAATAGTATTTCCAATAGAATCCATGAAAGTTCTCCTGATCAGGGTCATACACTCCCAATATTGAAAAAGGTTCTTGACTTGAGTACCCAAGTTCAGGTAAATTTTGAATGTTAGTCATGTTTTGATCAAACAAGAATTAAAATCCATCCAAGTATTACTTCCGATCAAATTCCTTCTGGTTATTGCTTTCGTTGATGTTGGTTTTTATGCATCATGTATCAGAATTTGAAGAAACAACACGTAGCCCTATCTGATCAAGTAAAACTCACTATAGAGTCATTTCCAGGCCTGGATGTTTTGAAGTCTGTTCAGCTACTTGGTAAGGCTATAACATTAACCAAAAATTCAATAATAATGATATCTGGCTCCTTACAATTACTTTATACTGGATGTTTATGTTTTTGTCTGTCACTAGGTGCTGAATACGAAGTCTTGAAGAGAAAGTACCTGGAGGAGTCCTTTGAGCGTAGGCGGCTTTACAATGAAGTGATTGAACTGAAGGGAAATATCAGAGTTTTCTGCAGATGCAGACCATTAAATCAAAATGAAATAGCCAATGGATCAGCAGTGTCTGTGGTCAATTTTGAGTCTTCTCCTGATGAGCTCCAAGTCATTAGCTCTGATTCTTCTAAAAAGCAATTTAAATTTGATTATGTATTCAGACCTGAAGATAACCAAGGTACACGAGAAATTAAAACTTTTGCTGGTTAAGTGTTTTTTTAGGGTTTAGGGTTTAGTTTTTTTTTAAGCAGGTTAAGTTTTTTTTAGTGGGTATTTTTTTCTTATGCTGGTTCATGATTTATAATGTGCGGATTATTTATCATGCAGAGGCTGTTTTTACACAAACAAAACCTATCGTTACGTCCGTATTGGATGGGTACAATGTTTGCATTTTTGCATATGGTCAAACTGGAACTGGCAAGACTTTTACGATGGAGGGAACACCAGAGCACAGGGGAGTTAACTATAGAACCCTGGAGGAATTATTTCATATATCTGAGGAGAGACGTGGCATAATAAAATATGAATTACTTGTTAGCATGTTGGAGGTTTACAATGAGAAGATAAGAGATCTCTTGGTGGAAAATTCAGTTGAGTTTACTAAGAAGTGAGTTCTGATTCAACTTTAGCTATACTCTAATAAGCTATATAATGTAATTAAGTTTTCACTTTTACACTGTTTTACATGAGGCTAATGTAAGAAAATCTGAGTGCGGAACACATGTTGCTTTTGCAAGATATACTATAAAATTAACCATAATTTTTCTGAAAGACATTATTTACTTTAATTGATTATCTCTGTACCTATCTATCTTCTGTGGTAGCATAGTTGGGATTGCAAATAGCGGCTACTAACATAATGTCTTAATCTTCTTTTCCTCCCCCTCCATGGTCAATCCACTTCAGCGTGAAACTTTGATGTTTTAACTGTTTCTTACATGACATTATTGAAGTGGAGAACATATTGTAAGCTTTATCTAATAAAATGTAGGTTGGAGATAAAGCAATCTGCAGATGGAACCCAAGAAGTCCCAGGACTTGTTGAAGCTCGTGTTTATGGAACAAAGGATGTGTGGGAAATGCTGAAATCTGGAAACCGAGTCAGATCTGTTGGATCCACCAATGCTAATGAGCTTAGCAGTCGTTCTCATTGGTATGTTTGGTTCTTTTGGATAAAATCTGTGTTTGTTCATTTTATATTTTTTAAGTGCTTAAATAATTCAAATAGTAAAAGTAGCAGATATTTTACTTCAATATTGACAGGCATGATTCTTTGTATCAGTAAGTGTATTTCATCATTTGAATGAAATTATTGGGAAAGCCAGGAGTAGATATTACTTTTCATCATTGAAGATGATGACACTGGTGGTTTTATTTTACATGTAGTTTGTTGCGAGTGACTGTTTTGGGGGAAAACGTAATCAATGGCCAGAAAACAAGGAGTCACCTTTGGCTAGTAGACTTAGCTGGCAGTGAGCGTGTGGGGAAAACCGAAGCCGAAGGAGAAAGACTGAAGGAATCTCAATTCATAAACAAGTCTCTATCAGCACTTGGTGATGTAATATCAGCCCTTGCATCCAAATCAGCCCACATACCTTACAGGTAATTCACTTTTATCTCTCATCCCTAACATACTTTCCTACATTAAGGATTCTTTATCTCATTACTATTTGTATATTTTTTTTAAATAGGAACTCGAAGCTCACCCATATACTCCAGAGCTCTTTAGGTGAGGATTCATTTCCCAGCATGATGTGCTCCTTTCTGAACAACTCCTCAATGATTTTATTTACATCTAGTTCTTGGTGCTCTTCATAACTGATATTTTCATGGATTGAAAAAAAAAAAAAAAACATTAATTGGAATTTCAATTTCATAGCTGTTTTATTATTTTGAAAGGGCCCTTGGTGAGTGAATTTTCTCTATTAATGATGTTGATCTGGGATTGAAATGCAGGAGGTGATTGCAAAACTTTAATGTTTGTCCAGATAAGTCCAGGTGCAGCAGACTTAACAGAGACACTTTGTTCTTTGAATTTTGCCACACGTGTGCGAGGAATTGAGAGTGGCCCAGCCCGCAAGCAAGCAGACCTCACTGAACTGTATAAGTACAAGCAAATGGTATGCTACAATGTCTATCTTTTCTTTTAATAAGAGCAACAGTCTTTCTTGAAACTGGTTTTAAAATTGGGAATTTCATCACAAACAGGCAGAAAAGCTCAAACACGATGAGAAGGAAACTAAAAAATTACAAGATAACTTGCAGACAGTGCAGATGAGACTTGCTACCAGAGAACTCATGTGCCGAAATCTTCAAGAGAAGGTATAACCCATGACTGCTGTTATACATGCTATCATTAACTTAGAAAAGGTTTCATTCATTTTGAAAATATTATTCATCAAATGTGTGGTGATTCTTAACAGGTTCGGGACCTTGAGAACCAGATAGCCGAGGAGAGAAAAATTAGACTGAAGCAAGAAAGTAGATCGCTTGCTGCTGTTTCAGCTCAACCTTCAACAATGTCATCGTTAAATCACACAGCAGTTCAGAAAGCCACAAAGAAGCCACCACTGGATCCTTCAATAAGACCCCCACTAAGAAGAATTACTAATTTCTTGCCTCCCCCACCTGAGAGAAGGCCCTCACGTTGCTCTTCTGTAGATGGAAAAGAAAACATTGCCAGAACAACCTCGATGACTACAAATACACAAGTTGGCCTTATGAAACCAAGAAGAAGGGTATCCATTGCTGCAAGGCCCCCACCTGCACCATCAACAACACAGGTCTTTCAGCCTAGAAGGCGAGTTTCCATGGCTACACTCCATCCTGACTCAACATCTGGCATGTCAACAACTCCACTTCACAGCTCCTCTCAATTCACTTGTGCAAGCAGTGTTCAGCAATCACTGATAAGGAACCAAAGGAAAGCTCGATATTCAAGGTTGTTTGCTCCATTGCCAGAAATTAGAACTTCAGTTGAGACAACACCAACGTTGATGAGGAGCAGCAGTAAGTTTGCAGGCAGTCCAACACAGGTCGCTTCGCGGATGGCAGCTAAGCATCCAACTGTCCTTGCACTGCAACGAAAATCTTTAGTGTGGAGTCCTCTCAAGCAGAGAGGCTTGAAAAATAGTAGCAGAAAGTCATCAATCTTGCAGGCTTGAACTTGGCCTTCCACCAAAATGCATGATCTTTGTTTTCTCAAACACCAATAGCAAACGCCAGAAAAGTGATCAATCAATCACTATCACTCTTGCTATCTCGGCCTTCACCGAAATGTTGGCACTAAATTGATTCCTCGCGACAGAAAAAAATCAAATTGAATTTTGATGATCGAAGTGTTGGTTTTGTAAATTGAAATTATTTTCTTCTATAAACTCTACATTCCTATCATCGCCTTATACTTCTAATACTTGTTTTTGTTCATTCTAAAATCAAATTTTTTGGTGCAGTGTCACTAGTTCATGTTTTTCTCATTTGTGCAGCGCCCCCCACCCCCCCCTAAAATATAACACTATTTCGCACCCGTATTAGTGCTCGATTCAACTTTGGCATGCTCCAAATAATGTTTCGACCAATAAGAATACAACTTTAAATTTTTTTCATTATATATCATTGAGCTCATGTACAAAAAGCCATGATCATAAAACAAACAACCATTTGTTTATTCATTTCATTGGTCTTTGTGATATTTAATATTGTCAAATCAATTGATTTTTGTCCCAGATTTGATACAGCTAATTTAGTTCTTAATATTAAGAACTACATTAATTGATCCACATTAAAATTAAAAATTAAAATAAGTAGTTATTAGAATTTTGAATTCTTAGAAGGGCTGAAATGATTCATATTACTAATTTCAAAGACTTTTTTTTGGTAATTTTGAAAATTAAAATAATCAGTTATTGTAATTTAACGACCTTCTATTTGAGAAAAAATAAAAGCGTTGAGTCAAAAGTGATTTATTTTTTTCAAAAAAAGAAAACAGAACGGTTCAATAACAATGGTTGCCAATTGCCATCGTTCGCTTTGGATTGACTCCCGTTGCGAAAAAAATGGAAGAGCGTTACCATCAGTTAATTTTTCTAACTTATGTTCATACTTCGGAATCCAAGACAGAAAGAAATTGTGTTTGCTGCGAAACAAAATTTTTAGACCCACCTTTCAAAGATGGTTGAAACAACCCCACCACAGCGAAACAAAATGTTTGCTGCTCTCAATCCTGTTCTGATCGAAGAAACACTCAAGAAGGTAATTAATTTACATAGGTAATTACAATTAGTGTGTGTTTAGTTTGAAATCAAGTAAAATTGATCTTGATTCATTAAATATGATTAAGAAGAGTATATAAATTAATCTGAACTATACAATAATTTCTTTTTTGAAGAGTGAAAATTATTTTTTCATACTATAACCAAACCTGTCCTATATCCTCTCCACTACCCTGAAAGTGAATTCTTTGAAGGTGGATCGATGCTTGGTTCGGCTACAAGAACTTCAATTCACGGTGGCCGGTGGAACGAAGGTGGTCTCAGGGGTAAGTCTCAGTCCTGGCGGCACCAGAGGGTATCTCAGAACCAGTCTAAGGTGCAAGCAAGAATCAATCAGGTAAATTTTTGTTTTTGTTACATTCTAATATATAAAATTTTACTGCTTCTCACTAAGGTAAATTGCATTCACAATTTTTTTACGTTTAAAAAAATTTCACTCAACCTGAATTCATATAATTACATAAAATATTAGAGATAATTTGTACAAGATACACCACCTAACATGTGATCAACTGATAAGAGTCTCTTTCTGCTCAACCTTTGGTATCGAGTTTTGTTGCCTATAATGGTAAGTGAACATGATTAATTTTGGTGGAAAATACTAGGTTGTTAAACAAATTAGATGAAGTTTGTATAAACTAAAAAAGAAATATATATATATATATATATATATATATATATATATATCAAATAAAATTTCATTAATCATCAAGCAATATGAGTGTAATTTGTCCTTGTATTATGATTACTGGTAATAATCACGTTTTAAATTTGAAATTCATTGTTTCTGTTGTCTCGACATTTTGAAGGATCAAGAATGAAGCACCAAAGAGATCTCCGCAGGGAAAGTTTCCCAGGCTAGTTAATTCAGAAGGTATTGTAACTTGCTCTTTCAAAACCAAAACCAATTAGCTTGTCATGGATGGCATTAACTAAAGAGTTAATATATATCTTATCTTTCTTAATCATATATATTATTTTATCTCACGGTTCTCTATCTTTTCCATCTTATTTCCCACCATGTAATATGAAAGATTGTATGAGAAAATTTTCTCTCAAGTCTTAAATAATAATGTGCAATCACTTGTAACCTTTGTGCAGGTGAGTGGAGGCAAATGTCATTGCCTGCAATGATCGTAGGTGAAACTGTTGGAGAAATTTTACAGGCAAGTCAATTTGCCAGAGAAATAGTTTCAGCAGTTGGTAAAACTACCAACAAGGAGCCAAAAACTCCACCACCCCAATGGTCAAACCAGAAAGTTGACCCTGAAAACACACAACTCAAGGCTAGAAGGAACAAAGAGAAGCAAATTAAACTACGCTATGATTCCCCACCACCTCAACGGGCTCGTTCAAGAATCAATTTCAAAGTAAGAGAATCTGATAAAGAGAATAACAAGTATTTGGCCAATGGGGTATATGCAAGTAATAGGCCATGTGGTAGCAACAAGACAGTACTATTCGCCAACCCTTTATTCTTGTCAACATCTTCTTCACGTCAACAACAGTTTAGCAAGACAAGATCACCTGTCATATTAAGAAACGAAGGAACACAGCACAAGGTTTTGATCAAGTCCCCACCTTCAGCTTCAAAATTTCAAGTCAAAGTCAAAAGCCCACCAAATGTTTATACTTCTTCACCCACAAGACCTACATGTTTGAGCAAGAAGAAGTGTTCTCCAAAGAGATGGGTTCGACCCTTCTCTCCTTCTAGAGTGGCAACAAGATTAGCTTCAAAATTAAAGAGCAAGAAAAGTGATGGGCCAAAAAAATCAGCTCCATCAAAACTATGTCGATCTTTCTCTCCTTCAAGATTGGCAACCAAGTTGGTTTCACCATTAAAGAGCAAGAAAAGCAAAGGGATGGGTTAGTAAATGGAGTGAAAAAGCACCCAGCAAGCATGAACAATGAAAATCCGTGCTCCAAAGAGTCAAATTAAGAACATAAATATATGTTTCAGTTACCGCAATTCTTTGATGTGTCGATATTTGTAATTCCTTTGTTTTCTTTTTTAATCTTTGTTGAGGGCAATTTTATCTCAAATGTCCGAAGGTTATTTATAATTCATGATATTTCAAATATCTTTTATTGAAAATATATAATCGATTATTAATTTATACCTTAGGAAATACAATTTCAAGTACAAAGTATAAAAATTAAAACTAGTATTTCATAATTTTTAATGAATATTATTAATGTTTGACGAAGATGAGACAAATTAGTCAGCGTAAAAGCGTAAATCTATCAAACCAAGCTCGCAGAAAAACATCAACCTGCATTTTTTTGCATTTTTTACTTGTAGGCAGCCATGAAATTATTATTTTTACTTTAAAAAGTTAATATTTTAATATGTTTTCATCCTTATATTTTAATAATTTTTTATTTTAATCTTATTAAATAATTTTCCTGTAGTTGCTAATATTAATTTAGTCTATTGAGAATGTTGTTACATGTCAATTTTTGCTTGACTATTTTAATATTAAAGACTGAAAATATAAATTTATAAAATATAGAAATTAAAAAATATATTTAATTAAACTAAAACAAAACATTTATTAAAATATGAAAATAAAAATATATTTAAATTAAATAAAAATAATATAATTTTAAAATTATTTATTAAAATAATACACTTCAAATAAAGTTTAAGATATTTTTCTTACCGCTAAATTACTTTTTTTACTGCTTAGTACTATTTTTCTTACCACTAAATTATTTATTAAATCAAGTTTTCTATTATATCACAAGATATCAGATCCGTATGCATGAGTAGTAAGAAATCGAGACTTCAAATTAACATTGAGTAGAGAGACACTAGTAGCAACAGATTCATAGTAATCTTGCGCCGCATAGTTCTAATTATTTCTATTTCTATATTACAAAAGGTCATAAAATTGAGGCATGTGTCATTTGGTAGATGAAAAAAATAGCAGCTTTAGAAAATTAAGTTTTAATTTGAATGAAATGTGAAGTGATTAAAATTTTATTTATTTTTATATGAGCAAAATATTAAAAAAAGATTTTCTAAGAGTTTTAAGAGTTAATTACAAATAGAGAAAATATTAAAAAAAATTCTAACTTCGTTTTCTCTCAAACTCTTGGTCAAGCTCTTCTTTCTTTAAATTACAAGTACTTAAATTACTTTCAATTTTTGAAAATAATTGAAGTTGAGAATAGCATAGCAAGGCAAAAAGACTAAAAAGTTAATATTTTAATATGCTTTTATCCTCATATTTTAATAATTTTTTATTTTTGTCTTTTTAAACATTTTTTTTGTAGTTACTAATACTAATTTAGTTTGTTGAGAATATTGTTACATGTCAATTTTTGTTTGACCATTTTAATATTAAAGACTAAAAATATAAATTTATAAAATATAGAAATTAAAAAATACATTCAAAGAAACAAAAACAAAAAATTTACTAAAAATTCAAAAAGGCAAAATATAACAGCTTTAGAAAATTAGGTTTCTGTTTTCACAGTACAAAAGAGCATAAAATTGAGGTATGTGTTACTTGGTGGAAAAAAAATAGTAACTTTAAAAAATTAAGTTTTAATTTGAATAAAATGTGAAGCTGTCTCAGAAAAAAGAATGTGAAACCGTCATCAAAATTTTATTTTTATTTTTTATAAGAAAAATATTAAAAAAAACTTATAAGAGTCTAGAGAATTAATTACAAATAGAAAAAGTAAGTTATGAATAAAGAATGCATTAACATACGGTATATTAAGATTAAATTAATTAGTATAATTAATTTTAAATATTGACTCTAAATATTTTTTTTTCTATTGTCTATTTTTATTTATTATTAAAAATAAGCCTCAGTTATAAGTTGTTATAAGTAAAAACAAGATTTAAGATTAAAAGAGAAAGGAAGCAATGACTTACCAAGGCGATGATCAGTCATACTAGGACGACTCCTAAGAGAGGCAGTAGTGGAGAATTTCCTGCAATGAGTGAAAGACTGACAGAGTAATGCCACGTGGAGGTAAAAGGCCCACGGGTTATGAACTTCTTTTCCTAGAGAAAAAGCAATGACGATATCTAAAAAATAAGTATTGACTAACTCTGTGCTATCAGCTGCAGTAAGAAAGAAGATACAAACTTTATCCGGAATAATTGAGCGTAAAACATTTGTAGGTAGTCAAAATACAATTAAAAAGAATATTGTAAAAGCATTTTGTTGGGTCAACAATGAGAGACGAAAGTTAGGAGAGCAAATGAGATTCATTAATCTCAAATCATATATTTTTTTTAAAGTAAAATAATTTTAAAAAATAAATTTTTTTATATTATTTTTTGAAAGTTGACAAAAAAAACTTAATAACTTAAAAATAGATTTTTATATATATTTTTTAAAATTATATTTTAATTTAGAAAAAAAGAGTTAATCACCTAAAAAATTTATAATTAGAATGTTTTGATTTAAAAATGATTCTTTTTTATTTTTTATATTTTTAGCACAAAGATAAAAAAAAAGAACAAAAATAAAAAGAAAAGAAAGAACCACGTACAAAAAAGAAATGAGAAAAAAGAAATAAAGAGTAAAATAATAAAAAATTAAGATCAATTTTTTGCAGTATCTATCTCTTTTTATATTTTTATGTAAAAATTCTGTGTAAAAAATTCTCAGAAAAATATTTTTTTATATTTTTATGTAAAATTCTGTTTAAAAATTTTCTTCTAAAATATTCTCTCAAAAATATTTTACTGTAAAAGAAATGTGTCCTTAGGTGTGTAGATTAATCATTATTTATAGTAAAATTAGTATCTAATAAAAGGAAACTATATATTTTTTACACCTAAATTATTTTGATTCTATTCTATATATCTTTAAATTAATTAAAAATTAAAATTAAAATTATTATTTACAAAACATCTTTATAATTTATATTGATTAAATGTCTTTTTAATTTCTCTTTTTTATTTTCTAAAATTTATTATTTAATAAAATTTGCCACAAATTCACAACCAAAAGACAGAAAATTTTCAAGCAACGCGGGTATAAAAAGCTTTACATGGCACAAAAACACAGCATGTGAGATATTTCAAATGGTAAAATGGACAAATTGGATATATAACATTAACAATCTCAACAAAACTGCAGTAAAACGTGTTTGCAATTCCAGTGGTTAATAAAATCCATTCAGGAACGCAGGAACGCTCTGACGAATCTCTTATTTGCCTGGAGAAGCAAATCTTGTCCGCTCCCTCTGTCGATGTAAAGCTCGATCCTTTGGTGAAGATGTCTTTCCTCCCATCTGGCGCATCATTTCTGCAACGTTGTCCAGGCCACATGTAAATAAATCAGTCATACCATAATTTGTCTAAGTTAGCCTAACAAAGAAATAACTTTATGACATTAAAAATTGTATCAATCTCATTAGTTCACTTAGGATGAGATTATTATCCTATGTGACTTACAAAAACCCGTTATACCAAATACTACTGGCATATTATATTTCGTTTTGCTAAAGTGTTTTTTCAGTTATGCATAAGATAAAGATTTGGAGCCTCTCCATGCTTCTCGCTTACATAAAATTGTAAAATTTAATACTGTGCCGAGAAGCAAACAAGCAAAAAAAAGAACCTTAGTAAAACATCGATTTAATCCTTAAAATTGACACTTACCAATCAATTTGATTCTTCATATTATCAAATTAATCAATTTAATTTGACGTCAATCATAATTTTTGGTCCTTCATGAATCAACTTGATCCCTGAAATTGATACTACTGACCAATTTGATTCTTTATATTATCAAATCAGTCAATTTAATTTTTGAATTAGTGAAATACTGTGCAGTTGGTATTTGAACTTAACAACTATCAACCTATTTGATCCCTAATGTTAATGACCAAATTGGCTAATATAAACTAAATTCAGGACCAAATTAATTGGTGCACGACAAAATTAGGATCGAAAATGAATGATAATTGCAAAATAATGAAACCAATTGACAGGCCCAAATGCAACTTATCTACGAATATTAATTTCAAGAATTTTTTTTAGAAATTAAATGACTAGAAATTTTAGAAATTAATTAGACATTTTATTGTTAACAAAATTCTAACCTCGTTTTCTCTCAAGTTCCTGGTCGAGCTCTTCTTTCCACTTTTTCTGTCTTTCAGAAAAGTTTAAACTGCAAGTACAAGGTATAAAACTTAAATTACTTTCAATTTTTGAAAATAATTGAAGTTGAGAATGCATAGCAAGACAAAAAGAAACAGACCTTGGGCTACTGGGCTCCTGCTGGGAGTCAGCTATCAGTCCTTTCCATTCATTATTGGGGGATGCTGGAATATCCTGCGAAACATAGTTATTTACATGGCCAACAGTTGATGAAGACCTGCCATTACTTCCAGGACTGCCAGCATTGTCAACGGCTTTAGATGGAGTATTAATTGGTGCCCGACTTGGTGACCTGCTTTTAGGAGGTAATTTCAAGTATTTTCGAGCCGCATTATCATCACTTGAGCTATCAATCACATTGGGAGAACAAGATGTATTTAAACTGTTGTAAAACTCTTCATATAAAGGTGTTTGCAGTTTTTTCAGTTCCAGAGCCTGCCATAAATGCATACAGTCATCATTATGACACAGCAGTTGGTTCTTAGTAGACTTCAAGATTAATGAAGTTACAGCAGAACAACTAACTTGATTCTAACTAAAAGCAATACCTTCTCGTCTAAAAAGGCTTTAATTTTTGACTCTGTTAATTCATCATCTTCCTCTGACAAAGATGGCACACCTTGAAAGGAAAAATCTTTCTGCACGTTATCAGCCCCCGACTGATCTGGTGGCACGTAATTTTCATCGGTGCCAAAATTAACTCCTCTATTTTCCAGTTCTGGACTTGCATCAAATTTACACCCCCAATCATCAGAGGGGTCAGACATCGGGTTGAAGCTCTACATTAAAAAAAATTCTTGGAAATCATTACTCATGAATTTCATATTGAATAAAACAAAGACATGAATGCAATCACCTCAATATTATTTGACATCAATGATTTGAACTTGACATCACTCTGCGAGAACTCTTGGTCATCAATCTCACACATGTCATCATCATCACTCATTCCCCACAACTGTTTATTTCCCGAGTCCTGAGGATTTACTGTCGAGCAAACGAGGCTACATAAATCACAAACATTTGTTAACCAAGATCATATGACCATTTCACTTGCATCAACAAATAATATACAATTAAAAAAATAGCTCCTCCATAATCCATATGTTACACAGAAAAAACTGCCAAATCTTACAAGTCCTAGAAAGAAATTTTCAACACTTACAAAGATTCAACATGTGGGACACATGACGGTGAAGAAGCTTCAAAATTTTCCTGACAGATGGGAAAAGTAATTTTTCTTAAAAAGTGGTTTATAAAAGATACATGCAAGTTGCAACAGCATTTTAAACCTCTCTCGAATTCTACATACTACGTACCGTGACATTAGAAGACAGAGAAAGAGAATTCATATGTTCCCCAGTAACAAAGGGATGCTGCAGCAAATATCAAACTTAAGTTAATTTTAGGGAGAAGTGAACATTTCATGCAAAACGCTGATAATAATAATTAGACTCTAAACGTAATCAATAGCTTATAGCAGTATTAAAATTGCTACTCAAAATGTTCTAGCTTTCATATGTGCAATCTAAATAGAAATGCCCATAGAATCACCTGCAGCAGTTCTGATGCTGATGGCCTCAAAATCGGTTCCCTACAAAAGGATTATATAGTTATACGAGACATTTGTAATCTAATAATGAACAGAAGTCTGAAAGGGAAGCATGCTACGCATATTCTCTCTCTCGCAGGCGCGCACACACAAATTCAATATCGGAAGTCCTCTTTTTTTGAAAAATTAGTTGATAATACAAAAACATGCGCAGAATTCTTTCTCCCACAATCCCGTTCCCACCCCCACTTCACCCAAAAAAAAAATCAAACTAAATAATTTTACCAGGATCAATTTTCCATCATATGTTTTAAGAGATAAACACTAATTGGGTACAATGAAACACACAAACTAGGAATTGAGGATACAAGCAAAGCAGGAGAAAATTAAAAGTAACATACTTCTGCAAACATTTTAGCAGAAAATCTTTTGCTGCAACGGATAGATGCTCAGGGATTGGTGGATGAGACTTGGTCGTCCCTATATGGAAGAGAGCAGCAACCTGAAAGTCCATTTTTTTCAGTAGATGTTTAGAGAGCATCTAAAACACAATTTAAGGAGTATATGAGATACCTCTTGTTGATATTGCTGACTCCAGGGAGGCTTTCCCGTGGCCATCTCAATCACAGTACAACCCACACTCCATATGTCAGCAGAGCTGAAAACGCATCAACGTATGAAATTAAAAAAATATTTATTTAACTTCAAATGAAACACTGTTACAAAAAGATATTATACACATACGTAGAAGAACGTAAATAAATCCAAGCAATGCCCCAAGTGGTATATAAGAATCACCTAATTGAATTTTGAAGGTCTTTTACCTTGAATTAGTACATTTCATTCATTTAAATCATATAACTATCTCTACTAGACAAGGAAACCAATAATAACCCTGCTTCAAATTGCTTAAGACGAGAAACTTTAAAAGCCTAGTTAACCTATGCGTCTTGCTGAGAATTCCTTCCTGTAACTTTTTCGATATCCAAAAGCAAAGACTTCTATTTTCTAACAGAAACCATCATTTTATAATTAAGCCAGTTCTAATACAACTCTAGATATACAACACTGTTACATAGAATGGTCAGCACTTGGAATCATAAATAGAGTCTCGATTACAATACCAAGTGTAAAATATGTGAAGAGGGTTAATGTCCTTACAAGCTATGCCCAGTCTGGAGAATAACTTCGGGAGCCATCCAATATGGAGTACCCTTCATGGACTTGGCACCAGAAATTGTGGCCTAGATCAAAACAATGCACTCTTTATCAATGCAAACAGAAGAGGCCTCACAAAGGTGAAGGCTTATATTATACATAATAGTAGAGCAACAGATAAGACTAAGATTACCAGCTCAACGACTTGTTTGGATGCCCCAAAATCTGCTAGTTTTATGCACCCTTTATTATCTACAAGAATATTGGCCCCCTGAAATTAATTTATACTAGAACATCAGCCACCAAAGTGAAGAAAGCTCAAATACATATCAAAGAGATGGTAAGAAAAGTCACCTTAATGTCTCTGTGCATGATTCCATTTTTGTGCAAGTACTCAAGTCCAAGCAGCAACTGCTTCGTGTAAGTCCTTATGACCTGTTGAATGAATGAATTGGTGGAAATAATGTCAGATAGAATTACC
Source organism: Abrus precatorius (assembly GCF_003935025.1). Taxonomy (NCBI): domain Eukaryota; kingdom Viridiplantae; phylum Streptophyta; class Magnoliopsida; order Fabales; family Fabaceae; genus Abrus; species Abrus precatorius. The sequence goes on along the minus strand of NW_020874373.1, from coordinate 5,949,890 downwards.
GAAGTACATCAGTTCAGCAGCTAAAACTTAAGTGTGTTCGGTTGAACTGCAAAAAATTAGATTATTTCAATAATCAATTATTGTGATAATTGATTATACAAATTAAGTGTTGGGTTTGGGTATGTTAGATGAAAAGTAGTTTTAAAAATAATCTATTCTGTTTAAATTGTATAAAGTAATATTTTTTGTAGGAATTAAATCACAAAAAAGTAAGAAGTTGTGTGTAAAAGTTAGTTTTATATTAAAAAATATTCAATTATTAAGGATAAAATGAAAAATAAAAGTTAACTTGAAATAAATGGATAACTTTTAAGCACAAGCTCTGAAATTTTGCTTATCTTACACTAGTTATCTCCTTTGTTAAAAAGCTAATAAAAAATTATAACCCTGAATTTCTAATATTTACTAAACCAGAATGAATAGTATTTTTTAAAAAAATTTCGTATAATCACAAAAAGTAATTCAATCCAAATACACACTTACGGCCTCAGGGAAAGCCCCAAACTTCCCCAACAGGGATGATATTGATCCACCAGGAACAAACTCCAGGAGAATATTTAAAGTGTCCTCTTCTCTGACTGTACCCAAATATCTCTACAGCACAAAAACCTATTCTGTCAATAGATGGTTTGGGCGAACTAATTGGCTTGACAGTATCATCCACCAATAGAGTAAAATACTCACAACAATGTTGGGATGCGAAAGATCTTTAAGTAATTTAACTTCTTCCTCAAGCTCCTTTATATGAGCCTGTTAGCAGCATGAGAAAACATTCATCAAACAACAACTCTGTTTATTATTAGGAACTGTATACACGACTAACGAACATTTGTTATCTACAAGTTACAACAATTTACACATCAAATTGCCTTGATCGATGCAATTAGAAGTAGGTGCCAACAAAATTTAATCGAACAACAAACCTGTGCCTTCTCCTTCGAAGCACTACTTGCCGCAATCAGAACCTAAAAACCAGACAAGAAAGCGAAAATCAGTTCAAGCATTAAAGCTAAAACCACAACTAGTTCAAATAAAAGTGAACCGCAAGAACAGACTCGAAGAAAACAAGAGAATATATAACAAAGTCAAATTCCTAATAATCAAGCAAAAGCAGAAATAGATAACTAAGAACTGAACTCAAATTAAAATATGTATATAGGAATGAAGGTAAATACGAAACGAAAGAAGAATGAAGGAATTGACCTGTTTAACTGCAAGAAGCTCTCCGGAATCGAGATTCATTCCAACGTAAACTTGGCCAAAGGCACCGCAACCGATTAACTCCCCCTTGCGCCATCGGATCGGAGGCGCAGCGTCCTTAGGAATGGAAGGAGACGGCGGCGAGGGTTTGGAGAAGACTCTGGAATTTCGGATACAGTAATTGATCTTATCGACAAGGCTTCCTCCGACTCCGAGCGAGGTTTCTTCGTTTTCCGGTGAACCACGAAATACCAGTGATCGGCGAACTGATCCGAAAATGTCTTGCATTTGTGATCTCTCTATTTCTGTCTCTGCGAGTGAGAGTGAATGAAGAGCGATGCGAATGCGAGAGACGTTGCGTCGGCAAACACAGAACTGAACTATACAAATAGAAAGGAGAGTGAGAATAGAGGGAAAAGAAAGGAAAGGGGGTCGCCGAGATCACTTTTCAAATTTTGGGTCAGCTGCAATATAATTAAAATAATTTAGGGACCATTTTGTTAATTCTTCGATTTTTTCGTACTCGTTAGTTAATTTGGAGTATTTTTGTTTCCTTTTCACCCCTTTTACAGACACTATGTCCACTCTTTCTTAATGTCATCATTATTATTGACTTGACTCCAATTTTACTGCTTCACTAATTTATTTTCCATATTTTATTTTTATCCGAAAAGACAGCAACGAATATTAATTGTATAATAGTATTAAATAATTACAATTAAAAGTTATTTAAATCACATAATTATTTAAAAAACTCATATAACTGCTTTAAAAACTTATGACTTATGTGTTTAAATATTTTTTTTTTGCTATTTTATTATATAATTTATTTCTTTTGCGGGTAAATCCAATGATTCCATACTTGAGATAGGTTAATATTTAAGTTGTTATTGTGAAATACTGTATTTAGGTGTCAGTTGCGTCATTTTATTAATTTTGAAATATTACGTTGTTCAATATCTAGTGTGTTCTTATTCTTATGGCCCATGAATGTACGCAATAATTAAATGTATTTTCTTTAATATAAAAAATGCTAAAATACAAAAAATATTACTGAGAAGGTTTTTCTTTAAAGCGCTGAGAAAATTAGAAGGGATAAGTATTTTATATTTGGATTAATTTATTTTCAAGTATATTTTTTCAATAGTTTATTGCTAGGACTAGAGCTTTTTAAAATTTATTAAAAAACATAAAGGTACTTACGTGAAAAAAGTTTCATTGAAGCTCTACGAAATGAATGCTAAAATTGAACAAGATGAAGAAGCAATCCGACTAGTGTTACCAAAAAAATTACCGGTTGATCGAATGTCAATCAATCAATCCAACCGTAGAATAGCAGTGGCAGTGCTAGAGCTTTAAAAAATGATGTTTTGGGGAGGCATATTTAAGAAATTCAAAATAGTTATAAATTATCGTATTTTAAGCCTTTTAACTACGTCCTGCCCCCTCAATAGATCAATTGCAGCCATAAAATCGTATTTCGTTTAATTCTTGAACCGATAATTGTCATTGTCCCCATTTACACGAGTAGAAATTTGTGGTTACTGAGTTTTTCTAGTAAAAAGAATGTTTACTTATACTCTGGAAAAGCATAATTTCATACAAGTTGGGTCATAATTCATTTTGTTGGCAACAAGGTCCATGAATTTTTATTTTTGTCTAAAAAGTTAAGCTTCAGTTATTGATGACAAATTTATATATTAACAGGCCCAAATGCCGGACCGGTGCATACCAAGAAAAACCACTCTCCAACGCCAAAAAAAAAAAAAACACTTTTTGGTGGAGCAATTGAATTTGAATGCCAAAAGTATCTTCGACATCATTAGGGTCCATAATAATAGCATCAACTCAATATGCGCAAGTGTACTGGTGTCTGGAAAGTCTTCATATTGTTCTATTGTAATTGATACCATGGAAAGAAAGAAACTATAGACTTTATATCATTACATTTTTATAATTACTAAAATGAGTTTAATTTTAATACACTATCATCTAATTTTAAAATAACTACGATAAAATTCAATAACTTTTAAAAATATGATGATCTATAATCAATTGGTTGATTATGTGTAAAAAACTTTAACATCATATGTATGATCAAATTCATGTAGTTCTTATTGACAAATTTATTCACAGCCTTACCTATATGGATTTTGTAAGCTACTGTATATAGACAAACAGGCGAGGAGGCAACACGCCACGAGAACCTCAAGTACCGTAGCAATCAACATGAAAATCATTAAATTCTCTCATGGATGATAGGTCGAGTGTTGTTCCAAAGCCATTGGCGAGCTGAGCCATCCAGCAATGGTGAAACCTGTGAAGCATCATATCATATTAGTTACAAAACAATCAACAATACAAGATTATAGAGTAGAAAATTGAGTGGGAGTAGTTATAAAAGGAAAAGCAGCAGCTGGAGGGTGTGAGAGTGAGGGGACTGGCTGAACCGCATAATGCAGGACTTTTTGCAGTAGTTCTTTCAGAGGGGGGAAGGGGTGGTTCCGTGAACACACCAAAGAGAGGGTGGTCTGGTCAGTCAGATAAGATAAACACAAGCATGCTCCATCACCTTTAAATATTCTTAATCTTAAATTTCTGAGTTGCTTTGGCATTAAAATTGATATTTTAAAGAAACCCAAGACCTAGGATCAGACAGGTAATTACAAAAGGCCCACACAGCATCCAGAGAGAATGCAGTTGTGTAAAGGATTAGGGGAAAAGGACTAAGTGAGAATCAGAAGAACAAAAAGAAAGTCAAGCAACAAACTAGAAGGCAAATTGAATGTTACTAATTAAGTCAAAGCAAAATACCTTTTCCCAGACTAACGAGTGGTAGTTGTTAAGCCAAACAATTTCTGCGGCCGAAAACAGAGACAAATCAACCAATTTAATCTGCAGTATATGCCCAGGTTAGTAACAGGGTATGAAAGAATACATGGCTAGGAATAGAACATTCTCAAGTTCAGGTGAAAACTGAAAACATCAAGTCCTCAGATTTAAAATGAGCAGCCAATTCCAAGTAAAGATGAAATTTCCCATGAATACTTCCAGCAACGCAGGTACGGAAATAATAGATTAGTTCTAGTTTTCTTTACTATTTTACTTGTGCTTGTGTTTTATACAGGATCAATATTCTTTTAAAAAAAGGTTTCATAATTGATTGACCAAAAAAACCCTTTCACAATTTGTTGTCCCCCATCAAATAGGCCTTGACGAACTCTGTTGGTCTAAAGATCCCCTCCTAAAGAAAGGACTTGCCACTAATATATTAGTAGAAAAGCATAATCAGATCCAAATTTATGGGAGAATAAGCTATTTTACTGCCTAGTGCACTTGAAACATCCTGTATCTCCTGATGTTGAACTACAACAGGAGTTTTGTCTTTCAAAAACATCACCCCAAAAAAAAATAAAAAAACACTATCAACTGCAGCAAGGTCAGAATGACTAAAAGGCAACAGCATACCTGAATTGGTACATATGTAAGTTTTTCAAATCCTAGGTATTCGATTCCTCCAAAACGATTTGGTGTCTCAACATTTCTCACATACAGGAGATTCTGAAAGCTAAAAGAGTGTTATCATCATGCAAGCCAGAATATAAGACTAATAAAATATTATTTTAAAAGTTAAGCAGAGAAAGAAAGGAATAATGACATGTGTAGAATGTATCCTGGCATATTCTGTTCAACAAGTGAAGGTATGAATATTGAAATATATAAAAATCATTAATCAAGTAATCCACAGCAAGCCTCTTAAGACACTTGTGATTGAAGGAATGGAAGGCTTTGCAATCCATCCATGAAAGTTGAAATTACCACTTCTTAACCAGCAAGACAATCTGGAAAATAGCAATCAAGCTTCAAAAGATCCCAAAACACAGCTTCTTTCTTTAGAAAGTCAGAATACTTCTTGGAATTACTTGCACATGCTTTCAACTTACCTTAGGTGTAAAGGATGAGTTTTTAAGGAGATAAAATTAATATGACTAATAAGTAATAACAACACCTAATAAAACTAGTAGACTGCTTATCCAAACAATCCAGAAACATTAGGAGCTAAGGGTACCATTTTACAGCATGTAAGATAGCTGAAGAGAACATTACCTCAATCCGAATACCAAAGGCGTGGTCTTCATAATAGCCAGGCTCATTGCTAACCACCATGCCATTTACTAGAGAGGTCAAATTTCCATAACGGTGACTAATACTTTGAGGGCCTTCATGGACATTTAATGCAGCTCCTACACCATGCCCAGTCCCTAAATAGATAACATTGAGAACAAATATTCAATCAATCAATAAATTCATTAATTACATTTGGTTGATCAAGAAATAAATAACAGGCCTCCACTTGAAGTACAGAAGTAGGAATATACCATGCCTGTAGTCAAGTCCAACTTTCCAAAGAAAGGAACGGGCAAACGCATCCAGCACAAAACCAGGGGTATTTTCTGGGAAAATCGACTGATCAAGAGCTATATGGCCCTGCAATTAGATATATGAGTTTAGACAAACAATTGTTTTAAGGCCAAATATTTAAAAGAAAGGAATTGTACACATACTTGAAAGCTCAAAATGAATAGATTTGCATGTTTAACACGGTAACCTAGTTGCTGAATTGTACAGGATACTCTAGTGAACAAAATGCAGAAATAAACTCTGGGAAAAAGCACACATGCGAGATACCTGCAAAACGCGGGTAAAACATTCTTTCTCTCTTGCTGTAGGCACACTAAAATGAACTGTCCGTGTTATGTCAGTTGTGCCATCAACATATTGAGCACCACTATCCAATAAGAATAATTTATTGGCATGCACAATACTACAACTCTCTGGTTCTGGTTTGTAGTGTATGATGGCACCATTTGGACCAGAAGCTGAACCAATGAATTAACAGGTTATAGCTCAAAACAGAAGAGGAGTCAAAATGAAGCCAAAGAAGAAAACTAAAAATACTAAATGGAACTACTGGTATTGGTAAACGTATGTACCATGAAGGAATAATAGGTACATAATTTCATAGAATTACCACATTCTTTGACATAGAGTCACTAAATGGTGTTCCTTTGCAGTCTGTATTTTTAGCAGTAGTTGTTTTAAAGTTTTTTGTAATTTCCCTAAAATATTTGACTGATAAACAGATCTGTGGAAAAATCACAGCAGTATCTTTTCATGTTGTTTTAAATTTTAACCATAATTTAGTGAAAATTTGTCAAAAAACTCTGCCTATAGTCCCATAGCCAGTCCCAAGCCTAGCTAAGGGATAAGGGTTGTGTTAGGCTTTTGACAACCAACATAAAATTTGTCAAAACCTATAGATAATTTAGTTAAAAATAGATAATCATCAGTCTGCCACAGTACCACTTATTGTTTCAAAGCTATTATCCAGGAAACCAGCTTGTTTTGAGCGAAACTCAAGAAGTTTGTCTGAAACTTCTACTTCTGTTAATATCCTATCCTTAGTAATTTCTGTCTCTAGCCAATCCCAGAACTGAGCAAGGGCAGCAGCATCCCTGGAAGCAATAAAGATGCACAATTATATATATGGTAAAGCAAGCTTCCATATCTGTCTCTTATATGAGAATTTAATTTCACATTCTTATCAATACGAGTCACATTTCACTAAAAAGAATTAAGAATGTATCAACCCACTAACATTTGCATAATAAAAAGAAGAAATTATAACCTCTCCCTCCCTAGAAAAATCATGATTCAACAAACAAAAGTCCGGTGCATGGCTTATCTAGGACATTATATGGTCTCTATATGCAAGACATTTTGAAGAAATCATTAAAATACAGAAATCAAAACATGCAAAAACATCAACATTTATAATCACGATGGGTAAAATATGGTAACCTTAAGTGACAATTTTGCATTCCTTCTAACTCTGCTTCATTTTTTATGGCCTTTGCCAGAGAAACAGGAGAGACTTTATGAACAGCAAAGGGTATATCTGAGTGATCAATGGAACCATCAGAACCTTTTTTCCTAGTTTTGTGCCTACTCTCCTGATTCTGATAATATCTGTTGCAAGCAGCCTCATAGGCATTTACAATAGCAGCATTAACAGATGAAGTATCCAACCAAAGGGAAGCACCTCGTGCTGCCAAACTGAAAGAAAATCAAGCTCAGTTCATCAAAGCCATGCTGCTTTTACAAACAAAGTAAGCAAGTATAAGCAACTGACAGAATGAAAGCTACCATTTTAGAAAGCCATCTTGACCAATCTACTACAATATTCTGAGACATTTCCAGTATAAAGATGCAAAAATTGGGAGGGGCATAATAAATGATTCTCCATAATTACCTTTCAACTTCAGATATAATTGAATTGTATGGCCTGATCTCTATGTTTGCTCTCTTCAACAGTTCACTGACCTCTTCAGTAATTTTGGAATCGTCAATAAACAACTTTGCTCCATTAATCTCCACAATCAAGTATGCATACGCAACAGGTGAATGAGGAATATCACTGCCTCTCTTCAAAAGGAAATGTAAACAGAGAACAGTTGGAGAAAAAAGGAAACCAGTAAGTTACTTATGTTAGATGCAAGCAATTTGAATAAGATATTGAAAAAAGGTTTTAAAAGATCGGCAATTGCATATAAATAACCATCAGTACATAAGGTTAAAGGTGTAGAGATACACTACCAAGTTCAACAACCATGCAATCTCATCAAGCATAGAAATTACAATTGCAGACGAACCAGCATCAACAAGTTCTGACCTCAAAGATGACAATTTAGATGGTACATCCAAACCAGCATACTTTAAGCTATGCACTCTAACCGGCTTATTTGGAGACTTTGGCCTAGATTCTTTCCATATTTCATCCACAAGATTAGTATTGTACAAGTAAACGAGCTCATGGTTATTCTTAGAGATGACCCCCTTAAGTTCCTCTGCAGCATCCGATGTAAAAAGAAACTGCCTCCTTAACAATACGGAAGATAACACCCAATCAGGCACACACACACACAAAAAGAAAAAGGGAATATACAAAACAAAAGACTTTGACCAGAATGTTAACGATTTAGACAGCAATTAGAAAAGATAAAAATGCATACAATACAACATTGTTCACATAAGAAAGTGCATATATATGACTAGTATTCATTACTGACGGGATCAATGCCAACTCTAGCACCCGGAGGCAAGACATGGTTGAGCCACTCGCTAGTAGTAGGGACTCCTGGATTTCCAGCTCGCATGAGAATCCAATTGGAGTTCAGTTGCTTCTCCGCCTGCAAGCAACAATTGGAGTTGAGTTGATAACAACAAAATGAAAAGACAATTGAAAAGAGTTACGAAAACCTGCAGAAAATATCTGCCATCTGTCCAGAGAGCAGCTTTGTCCTTGGTAACGACAGCAGTTCCAGCACTGCCAGTAAAACCAGATACGTAGGCTCTCCTCGAGTAACATTCAGCAATGAACTCGCTCTAAAAAGTGTATACAGAATCACATTAGTATTTGTTTAGCGGAAGAAAGAAAGAAGGAAGCGAAGAAAACCTGATGAGCGTCGTGCGAAGGGATGACGTAAGCGTCGATGTTGACTCCAGGTTCGGAGAAGAGGTGTCGAAGAGCGATGAGCTTAGGCTCGGCATCGAAGTCGGCGCGAGTCTTTCTGATTTGAGAAGAGGGTTTCACTTTGAAGGAAGCGCAGTTGCGAATGGGGAAGAAAATGTGCCTCTGAGATTTGAATTTGAAGAAGATTGGGTTTGGGCGTGAAAGAGAGAGAGGGAGGATTGAAAGAGTGGGAGCAACCAGTGCTCGCTGCATAGTCACAAGTGTTCAGTTCAGACTCAGAAATGGAAGAACCCGCGCTCTAAAAATGCACGTATATTGCCCCGCAATGCCAATGCCAAATACTCGTTTTCTTCTCTTCGGATAACCTTCTGTTATGAAGTTCATCCTTTTGTGGTAATTTTAACGGTGTTTAAAGATTAAGAGATTTGGAATAATCATATTGTTAATGTTTTATTAATTATATATAATAAATAATGGAAAAGTGGATTTGAGAATGTAATTACTCGTCTTTAAATCTGAACTTACCCTGTAATGAACATTAACTGAGATGTAATTGGATTTAAATTTTTAATTTGTCTCTTCTAAACCTTACAGGAGTGGAATTAGGGAGAGCTAAACACGATCTCAGCCTCTCCTGATTACAAACATTACTTTTGGCTAACTCGTATTTTATCTTTGCCAACCATAATTTTAGTTATTCAAAATTTTTACTCACTAAATTAATCTATTCTTTTAATGAAATAATATAGTAGCACATACAATCTTGAGGGATTTTTATTTTTACTTTCGTAGTATTCTCAATATTCAAATATTATTTAAATTTTAACTAATGACATTTTTTTTTAATTTACAAATCTTAACATTAAGACGTCAATTAAGACTCAATTTATGTAAGTTTGTAAAAAATTTCTTCCAAGAGAATAAAAACAACATAAGTAATAAATAAAATTCTTCATAATTTAAAAATAACTTAATAATTAAAATTTTAGTAGAATTAAATATTAATAATTTATTAATAAATAAATAAATTTAAATTAATTTAAAATTTTTTAAAAAGTTTAATTTATGTCACTACTCAATTTTTCACTCATACAAATACATATAAAAAAAATTATCCAAACCTAAATAAAGTCACATGTATTATCACTTGAATCAAATCATTATATTTATTTCGATGCTGCATAATCTTATATTAATTTTGAAGTTGATAGTATAAGTGTTCTAAAATATTATTTTATCTTCTAAAATATTAATATTAAAAATTTGAAAAATAAAAAAAGGTTATTCAAAAATTTGTTTGTAATTATTTATTATTATTATTATTTTTAAATCGTGAGTATTTTTTATAGAATTTTTTTTAAAACAATAGAAATAAAAATATAAAGAATGGTTTTCTTAACTGGAAACAATCTTAAGTTAGTTTTAAACAGATAAAATATCATTTAATTTAGTCTAAAAAATAATAACATATTAAAATTAACCCATGAATGTAGAATTTGTTATTTATTTTATTGTCATTCCTTAACTGTGTCTAGTGAAAAAGAAGTGATGGGACACAATAATATAATTTAACACATTGACATATTTTAAAATAAGATAATTAAAAAATAATTTATTTTATTTTTAATTGTAATTTTTAATTGACATTATTATGAATATGTTACGTTACACTTAGTATATACATCACTATTTGTAAAGCAACATAACAAATTTGAATAATAAAATAAAATAGACAATAGACGTTACGTTAAAAAACTAATTTTAACATGTTAGTATTTTCTAATTATTATTTACTAGAATAATAGATAAGAAAAGAAAAAGTTTACATTCGCTTGGTAAATCAATTGGATGGCTAATGATCTTGTCAATTAAATTATTTGAATAAAAAAATTACTAAAAATGTTTAGTAAAGGAATTAAAAAAAAACACTAACTTGAAAGCACTGACTTGATAATAAAAGTAATCTATGGTTTTATAAGTTAGGAAATGTTTTTTATTTTCATTTTTTTCACCTCTATTCATTTCTAAAAACAACTTGTTATTCACTCTTAATTAATATCTTCATTTTCAATAAATTATATAAAAACAATTTTCTTTAACTCTCTCAATCTTACTTTATTTAATTTTTAATATATTTAACCCTCTCATTTTTATTTTTCATATTTCCTCTTTTTCTATTCTATCTACGATGCAAATCAGAATGCTAGTTAGGAAGTTGTGTTTATTTTTCTCAGTACTTTTCTTTTACGTCATAAAAAAAATATTTCATTCTACACTGACCTCGGACTCAGACACACGCACTCACTCACTCTGGCAATGACCAAAACAAAAGAAAAAAATCACACTCACCCATTAACCACGCAATGATGATGTCCCCTTAACCCGCGTGATCTACATTCAACTGCGTTGTAACCATACCCAAGCTTGAAGAACCGATCATGGCGATCATCACAGAAGAACCGGACCAACAAGAACCCACACACTCACGCTCACAGATCCCACCAACTAATCCTCGCGAACCCAAATCACCCTCAACCCCAACACAGCCCCCTAACAACACATTCTCTTTCTGGTTCTACTTCACACTCTGCGTCTCTCTCATCACTCTCCTTTTCGTCTTCACCTCTTCCCTCTCCCCTCATGACAGCAAAACCTGGTTCCTCAGCTTACCCAACTCCCTTCGCCAACACTATTCAAAGGGCCGCACCATCAAGGTGCAAACGCGGCATAACCAACCACCCATTGAAGTTTTCACCGTCGAAGAGGGTCCCACAGCTTCGGAAAACGTTGTCATTGTACACGGGCAGGGTCTCAGTTCATACTCTTACCGCAAAGTTACAAACTTTTTAGCTTCCAAGGGAGTGCACGTGGTTTCTATTGACCTACCCGGAAATGGTTTTTCCGACAAGACCGTGGAAGATTCCGTTGAAGGGGTGAACGGGATTTTTGGGAGGTTTTGGTACGTGTACAGTGAAATTCAGGAAAAGGGTATTTTCTGGGCTTTTGATCAGATGGTGGAAACTGGTCAGATTCCGTATGAGGAAATTGTAGCTCGGATGGCTAAGAGGAAGGTGAAAAAGGCTATTGATTTGGGTCCCCAAGAGATGGGAACAGTGTTGGGACAAATTGTTGATACCATGGGGCTTGCTCCTGTTCACTTGGTGTTGCATGATTCAGCTTTGGGAATGAGTGCCAATTGGGTTTCTGAGAAGCCTGAATTGGTGAGAAGTGTGACGCTTATTGACACAGCAGCTTCTACCGTGGGTGCTTTTCCCATTTGGGTTCTGGAGTGGCCTCTGATTAGGAACATGGTTTTGGGGTTTTCTTTGGTGTATACAAAGGTGGTGAATTTGTGCTGTTCTAAGAGGATTGGTGTTTTGGATGTGGATGCTCAGAGGGTGTTGTTGAAGGGAAGGGATGGGAGGAAAGCGGTTGTTGCTGTTGGGAAGAATTTGAATTCAAGCTTTGACTTGGCAGAGTGGGGTGGTTCTGATGGATTGAAAGATATGCCAATGCATGTGATATGGTCTGCTGGTTGGTCTGAAGAATGGAACAGCGAGGGTGATCGGGTTGCAAGTGCACTTCCACAGGCCACTTTTGTTGGACATTCTGGAGGGCGGTGGGCTCAGGTGACCGCAAGATTTATTGCTTCGCTTATCTTATTTTACTTATCTTGCACAAGCTTCCGTCGTTGTGTGTGATTTTATTTTGTTATGTTTTCTGTCATGAAGAGATCGTTTGATTGGATTGAAATGGATGCCTGGAATAACATTCGAATTGAGTGGTTTGCTCTGAGAATTTAGGAATTCTAAAGCAGTTATGTTCTTCCTAGTTAATGAGCTGGTTTGGTACTCCTGTTGTTCTTAAACCTTGATCAGATGCACGTTAGTTTCATTGTTAGATTTTGTGATGCTGTGAGATGTTACCATGCTATGCTACCATGATCTAAACTTACCTGAAAACTCTTGCTTCCGATACTTCGATTGAATTTTATTTTAATTATTCAAGCTGCCATCAAATATCGATTTTACTTTTCAAAGTGACTATACACTTAGTAAAGAAGCTGTCAACTATCAGCTATGTGTACATTTGAGCTGGTTTGTGTTGTTTTCTGCATGATCAGTTTATGTGGATTTTTTCTCCAATCTGGTGCAAAGCACGATGTTATGATCTCTAGTCAATCAAACTTGGTTGGTAGATTAGTGCTTTTGGATAAGTTTTATCAGCAACGGTTAAAAAGGAATTGAGGAACCAAGAGTCAACTATTATGCTTAGATAATAAATTACTTAGAGTAGTTGATATGGTCCAATGCATAATAAGATGGTGCGATGCTGGAATCATGAACTCCAATTTGATTAATCTGGCCATACAAACCTCCTCCTTTTTTGTATCCACAGAGGGTTTGCTGATTTTGAAGTTCTGGTGAAATTCTATATTGTTTTTCAGATATCTGTCTGTTGTTTGTCTAATCTGGATAACAAGTTTGTTTGCTGTGTGTTACAATAAATTTTTTTTTCCTTGCAAGTTCCCCCTTCCCGCATATGTATTAATACTGTATGTATATACGAATGCCTATTAAGATCTGGTGGGGAACACATCCAGGATCAGTTGCTTCCTGAGAGTGGCAATGAACATTCTTTACTAATGAAGTGATTATCGGGAAGAACTTAATTGGTCAAGTTTCTCTTCTACAGTAACCTTGTATTCTTGTAATATAAATTCAGAATGAGAACATAACATTTCCTTGCTAGAATTTTGTTTTCTTGAATATATCTGTTTCTTATCTTGTGGACTTTCTGTATAAAATAACACAAGTACCATGCAAATTTTTTCCCTGTAGTAGATTATTCATTCACATTTCAATGAGGAATAAGCTTGGTTCCTTTGGGAAGAGAATTTCCTAGTAGGATATCTGAGGGACGGGGAAGAAATATGTTGATGAGCTACTAAACTCTGTTTTTAGCTTTGCTTGAAGATGCAATAAGTGAAAGCTTCGGACTATTGCCTCTTCCTCCTGATTATTTTAATATACTGTCCACTCATACTATTTATTTGTCTTTCTTTCTACATCATGTAAATTACCATTTTTCCATGTGATGTCAATCTTCTTCCTTTTACCATTGAAACTAATCCAATTAACTGTGATCTCAGGAGGATGTAGCAGTTGAGATAGCTGAACAAATTTCTCAGTTTGTCTTGTCTTTACCAAAGACTTTTAGGAAAGTTGAGCAAGAACCCATCCCAGATCACATACAGAAGTTGCTTGATGAAGCAAAAAGTAATGGTCACGATCATCATCTCCATGCTCATGCTCATGATCATGATCATGATCACAATCACTATGGTGATGCTCACATTCATGGAGCTAATTATATGGATGCATATGGGCTTGGTCATGGACCTCATGGTTGGTGAGAATGATCACAGGATTGTATGTCACTAACGTTCACATAGTACTCTCTGCTTCACCTTGCTCATACGTTGCATTAGTTGGGAAGCTGAAGCTCATACGATAGAGTTCTTGCCAGCTAAAGCCTACATGTTGTATGTTATTTATTTTAACTGTTTTACATTTTCAAAATTGCTGAAGGGTGAGAAGACTATGCTCTAAAGAACGATTATGCACGAGAAGACAATTGTTCTAACAAAAAAACTAATTATGTCTTTGAGCTGATTGCTGTCGTATGGAGCTACTTTTTGTATTTGGATTCTGAAAGATGTTTGATGAGAAGAAATTTTAATCAATGTACTTGAGATATTTCAGTTACATAGATGATTGTGTAATACTTGATACGTTAATTAGAATATCATAGTAAAAGTAGTAATATGAAAATGCAATATAATCAATCCTCCATATATTTTCTAAATGATTTCCTTTTGTTTGGATATTGTAAATTCTTATAGTTAATGTCAGTGTAAATAAAGCTGAATTTTACCGGTTAACTATATGAATGGGTGTGAATCAGTTTGAACCGGTTACAAAGCAAGTTGAACCTGTGTGAATTGGTTTTGAAAACGGATCAATGCCCATTTGTAATTAAGTGTATTACATTTGTTGCATGCTGACATCCTTCTTAATTGTTTTTTATGCTTTTGGTATGCATTGGCCTTTGGTACTATTATTGTTGTTTATATTGTTACTATTTTAATGTTTTAACAGGTAATGAACATAAAGCGTCTGAACAGTATGATGAGAGATCATGACATAAACTTTAGGGAAATGTTATTGATCTAAGTTCTGATATTCTTAGCAGAACATGCTTTATTGAGCTGGATGTCTACTTAAAAAGAGAAGTAGCAGTGTTGTATCCAGTTCATGTACTAGACAGCAAAAGTAACTTTTTTTAGTAAACTAAAATTTATTGATAAGTGATGACAAGTACATGGTGTACTTCTGCCCTTATACAAATAAATACCTTCATACATAGGATTATAAATATCACAAGCTAACAATTTTCCCATTGAGGGCTGGTCCCTGTATGAGATCCACAGAGAAAACAAAAGCTGGTCCCTGTATGAGATCCACAGAGAAAACAAAATCCACACAATCATCTTGCTGATTTATAGTATGGCAACTCCCACTAAAGGACATATATGGTTGAATAACCATGTTAGGCTAAAAAGAAAGCATAACTATCAATTAGAATAAAAGGCTAAAAGTAAAGGTAACTGATTTTAGGAGTGTTCATAAATTGATCCAATCAAACGTAAACTGTAAAAATCGAATTGAAAATCAAATTGACAAAAAAAAACATGTTTTTATTGATTTTGAATCCAATTTTAAAAATCGATCCAATCTAATTCAAATTAAATTTTTGTATAAATGATTTTATTTATAAAATTAACTTTTTACAGCATTACCATAGTCACAAACAGCACGGTATAGATTAAAACATCTGTAGCATTTTCAATAATAATAATAATAATAATAATAGTAGTACACTCTTTAATACATATTTTGTGGGTAATCGATTTTTTTAAAATTCAAAATAATTTCAAGGACGCAAACACACAAAAAGAGATATAAAGATGTTGATATATAATCCTTTAGTGTAAATACAACAAATTGCATTTTCTTTGTCAACACATAATGGACATGGTTCATTTTAATCTTCAGCAAGTGGGTAAAACTATACCCTTGGCAAATAACTTTGTTAATTTTTATGAGTTCTAGCCTTTATATATATGTTTAAAAGTTTTATTAACTAATGTACATTTCTATGAACGTTGTTTTCTAATAAGTTTATTATCTCACATGTTTATCTAATTATAAATATATGTTAATTATGAGAAAATTATGTCCTTACACCCGTTAAAAGGGAATCCGTACGCAATTAGCCAAAGAGTGGCCAACAAAGTAAAAAAACTATATATAAAGACACACGATAAGTTATTTGTTATAGCTACTTACTATTCACGATTAAGAAAACCAAATGACAGAGAAAGAAAAAACATCAACGGTACATTCATCCCTGTTACTTCATAGTTTTGCTATCACATGCGCATGTAATATAAAAATATTGATAATAATAAATAAAAATATAAAAATATTTTAACAATTAATATATTTAAAATAAGTATTTTTTATAATTTTAAAAAATATTATTATTATTTCTTTTACCGTAAGAAGTAGATTAGAAGTAAAGGAGCTAAAGATAAGTGAAATTTGGGCACGCATCAAATTAATTGGGAAATTTGCGTGAACAATGTTTAGCCACAAAATATACATATCGAGTTTCAATATAATGAAAAAGTGGCAAAGTTTTGCACCTTACCTAGACCCGCAAAGAGAGAATGACATTAATTAACTAAACTATGCCAAGCTATCTTATGTACGTGTGTGAACATTTACTTAACATTTGGTGGGCTTTCTAATTCTTGCACCCTGTTATTTAGTGTGACATTGATTGATTGATTGTTGTTTTCAGCATTAAAGTTGATGCCAAAGTTATTTAAAGCAGAAGCAACAGATAAGAATTTAATGTATGTTGGTATTCATTCATTGTAAATTTTCATTTAGCTTGTTACTCATTGTATAAATAATAAATAGGACTTGAGAGTTTCCATATAACTCATTAGTCATTAATTAGTTAACTCTATATATTGCATGTTATTGTAAAAATATTACAAAAGTTTTTCTTTTTTATTTAAAATATTGAAGACAACACACATGATAGGATAGCGATAGTTCTCTACTTCTTAATTCGCTTTCAATTTCTCTTTCATTTTTCTCCACAATTTTTGTTTCAACATTTCTTTTTCTTTTTTTTATTTGCATTTTATTATCTCTTTAAATTTTCACAAAGATTTTGAGGTCAAAAATTAAAAAAACAAGGTGTTTTGGATTTGAAAACAGTCCAAAGTTCTCTTGATTAGTAAAACGAAGGGGAAAAATTATAAAGGAAATTGGTATGATATAATAAAAACTATGCTAAAAAAATTGTTAATTTTATAAAAAAAATCAAAAGTGAGAGAAAAAATAATAGAAACAAATGAATAAAAGTGAAATTATAATTTTACTTTGAATATAATATGTCATTTAAAATGAAATAGTCAAAATATATTAATCCATATAATTAAGGTTATTTTAGTATTTTTCTTAAAGATGAAGCTAGCACATGGTGAAAAGTATAATCATTGTCCCCGTAACTAATTAAATCTGTTTCAAAGAATTTTAGCCTCATTTTCATCTTTATGAAAAAAATTTATTCCAATTTTACGGCTTCAAATGAGACAATCATAGTTATGAGAATCAATAAAGACCTATTAAAGACAAAAGTTTAAAGGCATTGGAAAGGTTTTAAGGACTAATAATAAAGACAAAAAAGATAAATAAATACTTAGAGAAAATAATTATTGTTCTATTTGAAAAAAAGTTCAATTTAAAATTAAAAAAGTTCAAAATAATCAATTACATATACTTAAAGAACCTGTATTCTAATGTACTTCATTAGGATTTAGTTACTATGTTTAGTTTATTTATTTTAAATTTTTATTTAGTTTATTTATATTTGGACTTGTTACAAGAAACCCGTTAAGATTGTGTTTGTGTTGGTTTATGAGCTTAGACATATATAAGCTCTTGTAAACACACTTTTAATTAGTTTTGAATATAATTTGAGATTGGACACTCTCATGAGAACGTGTGACTCTAGATTTTTGAGTAAGCCAGTTTTCTTTGATCTTATTAAGAGACTAAGACTCTTGTGATAATTATTTTTTGATTTATCAATTTTACAATTGTGACGCCATTCTCTATTTCTATTTTGTTTTTATATTTATTATTTTTTTCTTGTTTTAATTTTTATTTATATTTTAATAATTTTATTTTTATTGTGTGAAATTTAATTTAAAATCATTTAATTCGATAATACAAACTGTGATTGTCATTACACAGTAAGTATCTCTAAATTTAGGAAAAAGTTATCATCATTCAATCACAAATTCAATGTATGTTGTATTCATTGACAATTAATATACTGTAGGATTGATTCAACATTAAGCTTTACATAGACTAATAAAAATGCTTTACGAAACTTTTTATAACTTTATTTACTCTTACCTTTTAAACTTTTTACAATTTAAATCGAGTCAAACACTACCAAAGCGTTTAGTACAAAAATTTCAGTAAAAAAAATAAAAATTTAGTTATAAAACGTAACATATATATACCATGTTTTTAGAGATTTTGATTTTAATTTTAATTTTTAAAAATATATTTTAATATTTATTTCTCTTAATCCCACATTTTTCAACAATGACGTAACTTATTAAGAAGTTTGTCACGTGTTGATTTATTGTTGAAACACATCATCATTAGATAAAAAAAAATGTTAAATTTTAACAATTAAAGATTAAAATTTGAAAAGTTAATATCCCATAAAATATGAAAACTAAAAATATGTTAAACTTAAAAAATATAAATTATGTTTATCCATGCTTGTCCCTAGACAATTAATTACATGTAAAATACATATTAATGATCTAAGAATTTGTAACCACAAATTTCATAATGAGTAGCAACTCTCCTCTACGTATTAAACTTTTAGATTGAAAACCAAACAACTAATCAAACATTTTTCAAAACACTTTGACAAAACGATGTGTATGATCATTAATATTATTGCCTGTGTATAGAAGGAAGATTCAAGCATCTCTATAAGGGAAGGACCCAACTATATATAAGAAACAGCCATTGCTCTTATTAATTACTGTAAAAAGAAATGAGGCAGCCACTTAGTTGAAAGGGAAAACCAACCTAAAAGCTTCAAAGTCTTACACGTACTGTTTCAAATCAAATCAAATCAAAGCAAGTTATTAACCCGTTTGATTAAAACCTAAGCCAACAAGCCTCAAGAAATTTATTAATTAAGTTAGCATTATTAGCAATCAAAATTGAAAAGGATTACAATTTTCAAGTATAGATATGTTGGAAATAAATTGATTGATGATATATGACTAGTTTGTTGATTTATACATGTATAATATAACATAATATGTCTATGCACAAAAAATGTAGTTTTTCTAATCAAACACGCAACATTGATCCTTGTTATACGAATTGACATTATAATAATTGGAACATGATATTCATGTAAACATTTTCTATTGGTTTCGAAAGGAAAATTGTGATGTTGAACAAACCAAACCTTCATTGATAAACAATGAACTATATATATACAAATTGTGCAGATTATATTAGTAAAGATGCAAATCGGTTAATATCTCCATATATAATCAGCCAACACATGACGATGCTGCCGTATCGTGCCTACCCTAATCACGAGTTGAAAGGTATAAGATGATAAAAAAATTAAGAAACAAATGAAGAAATTAAAGAAGAAAGTTTAGTTGAAGTGAAATTTACGCAAATAAAATAAAATAAAATCATATATTCACTTTAATAAATAGGAAAAGGAAAACTTATTGTTTTTTACATCCAAATGATTGGATATAATCGAGCACACAATGTTCTTCTACTCATTTAAATTTTTTTTCATTTGATACAATTCTCAAAGAAAATAAGGAGTGTTGATCAATAAAGAATAACTTCATTGAAGCTTGAAAATTTCAATAATATCTTAAAGTCTTCATTGATGGGAAGAGGGGCTAATTGCCAGATGTTAAAGTAATTTAAAATAATATAATAGTCGAGAAAAATTCATATGCAAAATAGTAATTATTGTAAAAAATTGCAAATTGATAATTAAATAACACCATAATATTAGTGACTTAGTCTATATCTTTCAGCGAGCCGCCAACGAGCAAAACATTTGAAAAGCGACCGAGATGATAGAAAAAGATAGATGGAAAATTTGAAAAGAAAAACGTTAATGTTATATACACGTGTGCATGTATACTATGGATTTGTTAATTTTTATTTATCAAAATGTTAATAAATTATAATTATATATTTTTAAATACATTAAAGATGTAACTTATATGTTTTTTTTAAAATCAAATTATCATGCTAAACACAAAGATGGATCCTTTTATATACAAGATATGTCCTGTTTAAATTTTGTATTTTATTTTTAAAAAAAAAGGCATTACATTGAAAAAGGAAAATAGAAGAAATAAAAATGAAGTGGCTAGTCTTGTTACGTAAGAAAAATAGCCATCGGAAACACATAGGTTGGCATCTATCCCTTGGGTCTATAAATACAGAACTTCATTTACAGTTCACGTCACAAGCGTTAATTTGATCGGAATTGGGATCTTCATTGTTACTTCTAACGAATACATTAATTAGGTGTTCTTGAAAGAAAGAATGGAAGACAAGTTTGAGAAGAAGAAGAAGAGCGATGGCAGCATAAGAGGGACAGTGGTATTGATGAAGAAAAATGTGCTTGACTTCAACGACTTAAGTGCTTCCATCCTCGATCGTCTTCACGAGTTTCTCGGCAAACGCGTTTCTCTTCAATTAATCAGTGCCCTTCAACTTCACCAAGCTGGTTCGTATTTACTCTTGCTTCTCTGTTTTTCTATTACATTTCTCTTCTTTCTGGTTTGTCTGCGTTAACGTTACCACATGAATAACTCTAATTCAATTAGCTGAAATATTATATTAAATTTTGTATTGGTTTTTCTATTTCATTTCATGAAATTTTGTTATTTATTTAATCTTCTCTGGGAATAATGTAATGGTAATATTTTTTTTAACATGGCTCTTTCGTGTGTTATGGAGTATATTTTTTAGACATGTATCTATAGAAAAAGATAAAAAAGAATTGTTATTCTTTTTATCATTTTTATTTCATATTATTTATCTGAAATAAAAATTTTGAACCATGACACGATATTTTTATATCTTCTCTATTCTTATGCTCTGTGAAAGCAGATCGTTAGTTCTTCTCCCATCTCTATCTGCCCATTTGGTTTCCAACTCTTGTCATCAAAACATGAAAGAATCTAATGCTGAATTTCCCAAGTCGTGACTTGAACACTTCCACATTAGTTTGTTTATAATCACAAAAATCCAGAATATTTCATATACTTTTATTTATTTTTTCTTCATAATTTTGAAAAGGACGTTTTATTTTCCTTCTTCCAGAGTTCAAGAATCAAGGTCATTCACTTAAAAAAGTGTTTTGATAAGCATAAAAATTAAAAGCAAAAAAATATTTATTGTAACTTTTAATACAAATTATTGATTTTTAATAATTATTTTAAATAAATTGATCAGTAAAACTGATATTTTATGACAATCCCTCGACAATAGAAGAATTAACAAAGAGTATGCTAAATAGTTAGAATGTTGTCAATATAAAAAAGGGAGATTTTTTCCTTAGTTAGAAAACTGCTTTTTATATATTTTTTTTAAAAGCAAAACATATATTCTAATTAAAATGTATTGTTCAGATTAATTTACGTACAAGTCTCAATTTTATTCAATAATTCAAAATAAATTTAATTACAAGTAATTTTGTTCAACTTTAAAGTAAACGGACACAAATTTTAAAATTAACCACCAAGAATAAGCATGTTGTGAAGGAATTTTAGTACTCTTTATCACTTTTGTTTAGCAACTTACATTATTTTAAAAAAAGTTGACAAAATGAATTTGACAACACGTGTAAAAATGGAAAAAAAAATTACATGAATTTAATAGAGCAATGGACTAAGTCAGTTATATTAAATAAATAATGAACAAATAACTACCAAAATTAATGATATGAATTATAGATTTATATAAGTATATTTTATAAAATAGAAGTAGTCAAGTAGATGCGAACTAGATGTGAAATAGATGCTGTTACATTTATCTATCCCAAAGGTCCAAACCTATATATGTTTTGGGCCAAATGTTATCTCTTTGGAAATAATTTTTACACCCACCTCTCTTTATTCATATTTTTTATTTTGAAAATTTAGTTTTGAAAGTGATTCATAAATTATTTTTCTAAAATTAAACATCTGAAATGTGTTAAATTCTCTTTTGAAATTTATTTATAAATTACCTCTAGAATTTTATTTTTAAAAATAAAAAAAGTTACAGCGAATATGAATAATAAAAATAGAAGGTGTGAAAAGAAATTTTCGATTTCCTTTTGCTGAAGATAGAAAAGTGACGTGTTAAAGGGAAGAAAAAGTTGGTGTGTAAAGATTGAAAACGGAAGAAAAGTCAAGGATCCCGAAAAAAAAAAAAAAAGGTATTGAACGAAAAAGTTTGTACGTTAAAAAGTGAAAAATAAATTATTTTTTACACCGTTTTTTTTATTTACATCATTTTTCTTATTATTTTTAAAAAATTTTAATTTTAGAAATAATATTTAATAAATTTTAAAATTAAATTCTGAGAAATATTTTAAAACTTTTCTAAAATAATATTCTTCTGAAATTAAATTTTAAAATAATTAAAAAATAATGGTGAAAACTTATCTCTACGCACAGACTCTACTAAAAATTATCCAATCAACTCTGATGGCATCTCTGCGTCGGCAACACTTTTTTTTACGCGTCACATTTTTAAGAGAGAATTATATTGAACTTCACCCAAATCAGTGATAATTATATTTACATTTTGCTTAATTGAAAATAATACTTTTATTTCTTATTTATTTCTATATTATTCTTACATATTCACACCCTTTATTTTTTTTAAATTAAAATTATGCATAACTTATTTTTATAATTACATCATGTAAGTAAGGTAGGTATGTCTTATAAAATATAAGAGGATATAAGTATAATTAATGCTAATTTTTAAGAGGATAGTTTTTTTTTATGATTCCAGATCATATCACGCAATAACATGTATGTAATTTATTTATTTTTAAATTGTAAAATTTAAATATATGGTATACTATGAGTCGTTAAAACCACGTAGTTCTGTACTACTTAATATTTTTTTTTTTCTTAAGAGAGGTTTGATTAATTATCTCTATTTTTAATCTAGATTCTAGTGCTTAACATGAGACATTTTCTTAAATGTTAGACAAGACATTTTAGGTGTTTTTTTTATGTTGAAGATACGTGTTAAAAAAATAAGTGAGAAATAAAAATAATAGTATAGAATATTATATACGAATGTTAATTTTTTTGTGTGGTCTAAATAATGGCACTGTTTTTGGTCACAAATGTTGAAGGGAATGACATGAAAGGAAAACTTGGGAAGCCTGCATATCTGGAAGACTGGATTACCACAATCACACCCTTAACAGCTGGTGAATCTGCATTCAAAGTTACATTTGATTGGGATGAGGACATAGGAATACCAGGAGCATTTTTAATAAGAAACAACCATCACAGTGAGTTCTACCTAAGAACCTTGACACTAGAAAATGTTCCAGGCCAAGGTACCATCCACTTTATTTGCAACTCTTGGGTATACCCTGCACATAAATATAAAAAGGATCGCATTTTCTTCAGCAACAAGGTAATGCTACAAACATAGCTATCAGTATCATGCAAGGACTTTAAGCGCTTTAAGTATCATACTAGTTACATATTTAATTACTACTAATGTATTGCAGACATACCTTCCAAGTGAAACACCATTGCCACTTCTTAAGTATAGAGAAGAAGAACTAGAGAATTTAAGAGGAGATGGAAAAGGGACCCTGCAAGAGTGGGATAGAGTCTATGATTATGCATTCTACAATGATTTGGGGGATCCTGATAAGGGTCCACAATATGCTCGTCCAGTTCTAGGAGGGTCCATTGAATATCCCTACCCTAGAAGGGGAAGAACTGGTAGACCACATACAAAGTCAGGTTAGGCTTTTTTTATATTGGTTATTTAGTTGTTTTGCTATTCAGTTAAATATGTTTAAAATATAAGTATTTTTTTTTACAAGATTTGAACAATCTAAGAAATAAGTTTGGCCTGATTCATTTTTAGTATCATTAGAGTCTATTTTTATTGAGAATATTTTGGAAAATAAATTTTAGTCCTCTTGTTGTATTTTTAAATTTCTGATCTGGTGTTGTTTCTTTATTCAACTATTTTTTTTTTCAGATGTTAGATCTGAGAGTAGATTGAATTTCGCCATGAGCTTGGACATCTATGTTCCAAGGGATGAAAGATTTGGTCACTTGAAATTGTCAGACTTTCTTGCTTATGCACTGAAATCCATAGTTCAAGTTGTCAAACCTGAGCTAGAATCTCTATTCAACAGCACCCCTAATGAGTTTGATAGCTTTGAAGATATATTTAAACTCTATGAAGGTGGGATTAAGGTTCCTGAAGCTTTAGTTAACAATATTGTAGATAAAATCCCTGCTGAGATGCTCAAAGAAATTCTTCGAACTGATGGTGAAGGGTTCCTCAAATTTCCTGTGCCTCAAGTGATTGAAGGTACTTTTTAACAATTCTTATACTACTCACATTAACACGTTATCATTGCATGAAAAAGAACCTAAAAGGGTAATGTGTTTTGTGAATTGTTATTGTATGATAAATTGATAATGACAATCCTAATGATTTGGAGCAGAGGATAAGTCTGCATGGAGAACCGATGAAGAATTTGCCAGAGAGATGCTAGCCGGTGTGAACCCTGTTATTATTCGTTGCCTCCAAGTATGCCTAATGGTTTTAGCCTTAACATTTAGAATCAATTGAATTCAACTAAAAAAATAGTATATTTATTATAATTATCAAGTTTGTTTTCAAAACTTAGGCTTATAGTAGCTCAATGGATAATTGACTGTATTTTTTCCATGACAATTATCCAATATAAATTTCAGGAATTCCCACCAGCAAGTAAGCTGGATCCTGAAGTCTATGGTGATCAAACCAGTACAATAAGGGAAGAGCACATTGAGAGCAACATGGATGGGCTCACCGTAGATGAGGCAATTTTCGAGTTTGATATAAAATTGTGTTTAGATAGTAAAATATTATGTGAATTTAACCAGAGCTTTGTAGTCAAAGTCAATTCTTTCTTTATTTGATGGCCTTATTCTTACTGTTAAATCTGTATTTGGTTAAATAGGCAATCAGACAAAAGAAGTTATTCATCTTAGATCACCATGATTCACTAATACCATACTTGAGGAGGATAAACTCGACTTCTACAAAGACTTATGCAAGCAGGACAATTCTTTTCTTGAAAAATGATGGGACCTTAAAGCCATTGGCCATTGAGTTGAGTTTGCCAAAACCTGAAGGAGATCAATATGGTGTCACCAGTAAAGTTTACACTCCTGCTGAAAATGGCGTTAAAAGTTCCCTCTGGCAGCTGGCTAAAGCTTATGTAGCAGTAAATGACTCTGGTTATCATCAGCTTATTAGCCACTGGTATAACTTTGTCAATTAAGATAAAAAAAAACAAACACAAACGTAGTTAAGCTTTTACGGTTTTTCTAACGTGCTCAAGGACACATGTTAGAAAGTTAAAAAGTAAAATATTTTTACTAAAAATGAAAACATTTATCATCTCAAAATCATAAACATTCAAAACATACTTTTTATGGTAATCTAGAACATTTATTAGAATATATTTAATGTTTCTTAACATGTGCTTCGAGTACAGATTAGAAAAACCGAATCTTTTTTTGGAAATAATTTCTTATATCTTCCAATTTGTGACAGGTTGCATACTCATGCAGTGATTGAGCCATTCGTCATAGCTGCGAACAGACAACTTAGCGTGCTTCATCCTATTCACAAACTATTGCATCCTCATTTTCGTGACACCATGAACATTAATGCACTTGCGCGACAAATCCTCATCAATGCAGGTGGCATTGTAGAGGCAACCGTTTTTCCATCTAAGTACTCCATGGAGATGTCATCTGTACTTTATAAAAATTGGGTTTTCCCTGAACAAGCATTACCCGCGGATCTTATCAAGAGGTAAACCACACATGCATAAGAATAACATTGCTCTAAACATAAACTTATCCGATTAGCAAACGTATCATATAACCATAACTTATTTGGATGACATGAAAATAGAATAGAACAAAGAGAAACTTGTGATGTTAATGAGCTGATGCATAGTTGCTTCTTTCAGAGGAGTGGCAGTTGAAGATTCAGGGTCTCCATATGGCCTTAGACTTGCGATTGAGGATTACCCTTATGCTGTTGATGGGCTAGAGATTTGGTTTGCTATAAAAACATGGGTCCATGATTATTGTTCCTTTTACTACAAGGAAGATGATACAGTTAAGGAAGACACAGAACTACAATCTTGGTGGAAGGAATTAAGGGAAGTAGGTCACGGTGACAAGAAAAATGAACTTTGGTGGCCAAAAATGCAAACCCGTGTAGAGCTGATTGAAACTTGCACTATCATTATATGGATTTCTTCTGCTCTACATGCATCCACCAACTTTGGACAATACCCTTATGCAGGTTTCCTCCCAAATCGTCCAACTATAAGCCGTAGATTCATGCCTGATGAAGGAACTGCAGAATATGATGAACTTGTGGCAAATCCTGATAAGGCTTTTCTGAAAACAATCACAGCACAGTTGCAGACTCTTATTGGCATTTCACTGATAGAAATATTGTCTAGGCATTCTTCTGATGAAGTCTATCTTGGACAGAGAGACACTCCTAATTGGACATCTGATATGGAGCCATTGGAAGCCTTTGACCAGTTTGGAAAGAAACTGGTAGAAATTGAGGAAAGGATCATAACATTGAACAATGATGGCAAACTTAAAAACCGAGTTGGACCAGTTAACATTCCATATACCTTACTTTTTCCTAGCAGCAAAGGTGGACTCACTGGCATGGGAATTCCCAACAGTGTCTCGATTTGAAAGGGCTTGCATGTTCTCTTTTACAAGCTTTTGAATTCAGATTTTAGCTAGTATATCTTTATTCTGCCACTATTCTGCTTAAGGATACTTCAAATTTGTCAATTTCCAATCTTCTCTGTATGTTGTTATCGTGAATAAAAAAAGTAAATAATATTTAATATATTTTACTGAGTATTTATTATTGTTGTTGTATAAAGAAAACTAAAATGAAAAAGTAAAAGTATATGCTTAGACTTTTAGAAAATAAAACATCCTCAGAAAGGTAAAGTTTATTAAGGTAACTTAGTTAAGTTTGATGAAAAAAAAAAGATATAAAATAGAGTTTAAAAAATGCGAGTTTTGTTGATTAAGAGTTCTAGTTAAATAATAAAAAATATTTAAAATTATGTTAAGAATGTATTGGAAAATAAAAATTACGGTAAGTATGAATTAAAATTATTTTTAATAGTTTTTTTCTTTCATTATCTAACCATTCTTCTAAGAATAATGGCTACTGTTTTTTAAAATATATTATTATAATAAGTTTGAAGAGAATAATATATGCTTTAATAATAATAATAATTTAATATTTTATTTAGTGATCATATTATATTACTGTAAAATTCAATATTCTTATATCATTTAATGATTTTTTTATAAAATATAATTTTTATACACTAATTATAACTATTAAATCAAATATTGCAAAAATTTGGTGATAAAATACAATCAAATTATTCTTATTTATAAACATTTCATAAGGACATATACTTTAATCTTAATGTATATTGGTGAAGCACTAAATAATTTCATATTAATATTTTTTTATAAATAAGATTTATATGATTAAATTTTAATTGAAAAACAATTTATAAAACTAATAAATAGTGCAAGGACAATTTTGACTTATATTCACAACCAAAAAGTTTTGACCTGTATCGATTAGAATTTATTTCATTTCTAATTTTATCATATTTTTTATAATTTTTTATAATATTTTTCTATTATGGTTGTATTTTTTAAATATTGTTTTAAATAATGACTTACTTTCAATTCTTTGCATTTTAATAATATATTCATTATTTATATTTATTTATTTAATATTTCACATTGCTTTATATTTTAATCTTTAAATAATATACTGGAAAAAGTACTTAGATTATAATTACTTGTCTAATCTTAGTTAAGGTGAAGTAAAAGGAAAAACAAGAAAAAATCAATTTAATGCGAAACCCGCTGCATATATTCTCCCTTCGAAAAAAAGATGCTTTAAAGGAAAGCAAAAACCATTCTCGCTTCCTAAAAGCATTTTATTCAAAGATATTTAGAATTTCCTTTTTTTTTTTTTAATTCACAT
Source organism: Abrus precatorius (assembly GCF_003935025.1). Lineage (NCBI taxonomy): Eukaryota > Viridiplantae > Streptophyta > Magnoliopsida > Fabales > Fabaceae > Abrus > Abrus precatorius. The sequence goes on along the minus strand of NW_020874373.1, from coordinate 5,921,606 downwards.
TTAACAGTTCAATATCTTCCCGTATCTTTATCTCTTCTCATCTCATTTATTAATAATATTCACATAACATCATCTTTTCATAACATCATTTTTGTTTTAAATAAATAATTTTAAAATTATATAAAGATATTTTTTAATTTTTAAATAAAAAATCTTTCACATATTTCAGAGTATATAATTTTAACAAAAAAAATTCGACCACCATGTTTTATTTCTATTGCTGTGTGCGTTGCAGATAATCGCACGAATATTCACCCCATACAATACACTGGTGAAAGAAAATTGAAAGAAAAAAGAAATGAAAAATATAATAAAAAATTGCTTGCGATGCTGAGTGCAGAGACGAAAACATATCAGCATGAATTAACTTAGCTTTACATTTGATTGATTACAACAGAGCAAAATATTAAATTTGATTTGGCTTAAGGCAAGGAGGAGATATACAATTCAGAACCATTCCATTGTGCAGCTCGGGTATAAGCCTTTACCTGCGGCAATATGGGTGGCAGCTAGCAGTTCTTTCTGAACTTTTCGCCTCTCATAGAACACCAAGCATGAAATGGACGTGCACTTCACAGCATTTTCGAGAAGCCTATCCCCGCCTCCACAGTGGTGACATATCTACAAGAAAAAGGAAAAAATAAAATAAAATCACAAAGCATCAAATTTAAGGGATTTACGGATAGGAACAAGAAAGACGACGTTGATACAATAATACAAACTTCCATCAAACCTGACCTGAGGTAGCATAAGTTACAAACAGAAAATCTAATGCAAACCAAAACTAGAAACTAATGAGACAGTAATGAACAACCTATCATATTCAAACAAATTTCACCCATGCATGAAATAACATAAACAACTCATTAGCAAGAGAAAGAAAGGATTAGAGCAACAGTCTCTAAAAGAATCCTTAAAACACTAAATGAAAAACATAGAAATATGCTTACAGCAACAAGATGTTGCATCTCTTGCTCTAACTTTGAAGTCTTGCCAATAACTGCTGCCGCAGAAGCTACTTCATTTTCAGAACATTGATTGCATAAATGGGCTGATGCCTGGACCAACCCACCACACAGTACACAATGTTTTGAAAGATAGTAATAATCAATTCTGGTTCGATGAATATTTGGATTGAATGTATGCTTTGTAGAAGCTTCTCTTATGGAGCGGGGCATATCTGAAAACCACTGGTTCAGGTCAGCACCAATAAGCCCAAATACCCGCTGTAAAGCGGGTATTATTTGTTTATTAATGTAATACAAATCATTTATTCTAAATGGGGAATCAATTGCCAAAACTTCTGATGGATCCACAACCATATCAACCAGGCGGGCTCCAGGCTCTCCATGGATTACAACATAAGGTACTCTCTCAGCATAACGTGGTTCTGCCCTAGGGTCAACCCTCATTGCCTTAGTGGCCACAATTGCAGCAGGAGGAAGTGACGAAATTCTTGCACTGTAGGTACCCAAGCGAACCTCCTTTGCAAAGATAAAATCTTTAAGGGAAAATCTGCCAGAAAGAATTCTCTTCCACTGACGTTGCAAATAAGCCTTCACCTGTAGGCAGGATTAAAAAGTGATAAGCATGAATTCAGATTTAACCAATATCGTAATTTTTCAGATGAAATATACAGAATACTTAATTGAAATTCAATTGTTTCTTTGCATCTTTTCTTCCTTACAAAGAAATTGTTTGAACAAGGGGGGAGATTAAAAGGGCATGAATCTGACTGGAGAATCCCAGCAGAGAGACTTTCCACTAAGTTTCCATTATGAAATTTTCCCCAAAAAATATACTCCACCTCACAAGACAACGAAGAAATATAGGGAGATGTAGACCATTTCAGACTGAGTGCCTCAGGTGTTATATGTGTTAAAAACGTTTATAATGTTGTACTGCACAATGATAAGACTTGCAATGCTGTATGGAACTGAATTGGGCAGTAAAAAGTCAACAAGAGAATAAACTCAATGTAGCAGAAATAAGAATCTTTGCATTGGATGAATGGACATACTACAACAAAATAGGATTAGAAATGAATGCATTAGAAAAAAGTTGAGGTGGCACTTATTGTAGAATAGATAGTACAATCTCGCCACAGTTAGTTTGGGCATGTGTGGAGAATGCCTGTAGAAGTCCTAGTATGGAAAGTAGATCAGATCAGATGGAAGATGGCCTAGTAGTTAGAAGCAAGATGAGACCATAGAAAACTATAATCAAAACAGTTAAAGGATTTAAAGGTCAATCTTTTATCTTTAAACATGTTGACAACAGATTACTATAGTGTCAATTGATTCATGTAGCTGACCCACCTAGTGGGAAAGGGTATTGTTAATTCTCGTGGTATGCAAGTGAGCTGAAAGTGAATTTCCATCCTCTTTCGAGTAATGCCGAGTGAACAATACATCAAAACCTTTCTATAAAACCCAATTTTAACTCCTCCCTCAATTTTTTACCTTATTTTCCACACAATCAAATATGCATTAGCCTATATTGGGGATATCATAATCATTTTTAAACAACTATTGCATTCAATATATAGGAAAGATGCAATCTGCTAGCATTTATACCTCCAATAAATCTTGATGCTCAAAATAGAGTCTCAAAGACTGCTCCATAATCTTTGCAACTGCACCACATGTGTCCCTGCGTACTGTCTCAATACCTTTAGCATCAAAACCAGGTTCAATTTGATCAGGGCGTTCATAACTGTAGCCAACATATCGTTTTTTAGTAAGGAGGAAACACGGGTGATAAACTTTCTCCATCTTCAGGGTGACAGGACTAGGATTCATAGCAGTGATAGCAGAAGCAATCTCACTCCCAATTTGGAAGGACTCTTTGATGGTGCGTCCTTTAAGCAGGACAAACATACTGCAGAAAATACAGACACCTTAATATTTTGTCTTTTTCTTTACAGCCCTGACACTTTACTAATCATTGCTTGATAAAACAAAAACAATCATGAATCCTATTTTGAGTTTTCCCTTAAATTACTCACCTGTCCTATTTTGAGTTTCCTATTTTGAATTTTTACCAGACAAATACCCCCAGTCAAACTTTATCCAGACACATACAAACCCTGTAGGTGCTAGGTATCCTCTTGTTCCAACGAAAATTTGCAAACAGAGATCAGTGTACTATTGAAATAAGAGAGCTGAGTATGCTTTGGTCAAATCTCAGGAGAGATCATTGCAATTTACTCTAATTAGTGATATACTAGTGTTACCTGTCAGTATCTCCATAAATAACTTTAGCATTCCACTTTTCCTGTAGATTTACAAATGATATAGCATTTTCCAGTGTACTACGGCCACATTGAACAATACTGTCTGCAAGTTCTGCACAAGGCATGCGACCACTAAATCCAGCAGCAGTGTAACCATATGTTACATTTGATATGAGCTTCAAAGCAAGCTGTCTTGCATTATATATCTGACAAGAAAATTGCACTACTTGGTAAATCCTTTTAAATTATGCATATAAAAGAACCATATCCTACATCACACAAAGCAAACACAATTAAATTCAGCCGTAACCTATGAAGGTAAAAATATTTAGCATGCATTTGGTCGGAAAATTTTCATAAAATTTCTGTTCTATTTTTTAAAAAGATTCTGATGCTTTTTGGAAAATTTTCCAGAGTCCAGATCAAAGGAAGAATCATAATTTACTTTTTTTTTTTTTGGTTCTGGGCAATCAAAATTACAAAATAGAAAAAAAGAAAAAAGATGCTTTGAGAAGAACATAGATTCTAAACATTTATAATCATATGGACATGGTCTTCAGTTCTTTACATTTTATATTAATAGTATTGAATAAACTACTGAGCACAATTAGAAGACATTCAATTCCTATTCACATCCATACCCGCTGAAGAATTTGCTCTGAAGGAGCCAACTTTTTTATTGCTTGTTTTACCATTATTCGAGTTGTTAAGATTTCCTCCAATAATCGGGGCAGTACACCTCTTCGAACCTGTATGACAGTAAAGTTAATCCATTCTCTTCACAACGGATACTTTAAGGTATACATGAAACATTAATTGTGCCATAAAGATACAAATAAAGTATATAAAATCAAATTGAGTTGTTGGCAAAGGTTGATATAACAATTTGCTGAATAAAGAAAGACAAACAATGCTTCCACTACTCTTGATGAAACAGAATGCTGTGGGTATGGTCTTTGGGATTAGGAAAGTAACCAGCTAAACCAAAACTGGCCCCATATTTTCAGCAAGTTACAGTTCTGAAAATATATGTCCTTCATTCAATTTCATTAAAGCTCAATCTGTACAATGAAATAGAAAAGAGATGGACGATTGTGGGTAAAGAATCAAGGCTACTCAATAGAAACATCAAGATTAACTGAATTACAATGATCTGCTAAAGAGAAACTAGCCCCACATTTTACAGTTCTGACAAATCGACCATCTTTGGCATTCATTCAAGTCCAGGACTCCAAAATATATATAGGGGTGGGTCAAGACATCATTAATGACTATTTATGGGGGAAAAAAGATTGACTGAATTACCTTGGAAGGCACAAACATAACACCATTTGGAGTGAGCAATATTTGATCTTTTAAACCCTGCAGAACGTGTTGCTCTGGTGAAAATGAACTAACCCCAAGTGTGTTGGCCTTTGGTGGCACAACTTTACCAAGACATGTGCAAAAGCATAGATTGTATGCAATTATCATGGATGGATATAAAGACTGAAAGTCAAGTACAACAACAGGATCTGAATAAAATCCAGACTCTGGTTCCATTACTAGGGGCAGGCACTCCATGGCAGGCTGAGAGGCAACCTGATTGAAAAAAAGAGTTAAAATGCCCTTGGTTACTGGTGAAGTAAACAAACAATAAATAGACCAAAAAAGAAGCTCCGGAATAACAAAAAAAAACTAAGGAAAAACTTGATAATTAGAATACTAGTACATACTGAACCTATTTCAATGGGTAAATAACAACAAAAAGAAAAAAAAATGTTGCCAGAGATATAAACTTATTGTACAAAATGATTTGGTGAATTCTATTATGATCCCTGGTGATGCACTGAACACAAAACCCACCCAAGAACAATTTTCGTATTTTATAAATTTATCACATTCAATCTCTTTTGTCAAAACTAAAAGAGCACATCTAGAAAATGGTTGGCCTATTGCATTCAATATTAGTAATAGACATGTTATCCTATGACCACCATGTCAGAATCCATGCTTCATATATTATTATCAGAGCCTTCCACCATGTCTCTCAACTCTAAAGAGCAATGCAGGTGGTGATATCAGCATTGCAATATTCAACCAAGACTAGTCAAAGTACCAGTGCATGGCTAGCTTGCTTGGGCATTGAGGCTACAGAACATGGTAGGATGCTAGGATTCAATCACAAGGTGGGATTCCTGTACGAGATTATAAAGGCTTTAGATCTCCAATTACAATGGTTGCTTTTGTAGTATAATTCTTCCAAGGTTTTTATTTAAGTCCTAAAAACATCCTCTCTGCTTGCAAAGGTAAGGATGTGTACATTTACCTTCACCAAACCGCACTAGGTGGGAGTCTCATGCACTGGACAGCACTTTTATATAGTCTTATTATGATTGGTTTATGACAGCATTACAAACATCAAACATCACAATCAGTTATATGTGATAGAAAAGGAGAGGATGGGACAATTTTGTGAGAACCTGTTGATTTCCAGGTGAGATAGCAAGATAATTTTGTGAATGGGCCAACCTCAGAAACATGGATTCAACACGGTATTGGGAGCCTCGAGAGAGAACAGAGAAAAAGTCTATGCCAAAGACACGAGCAAGTTCTGCTGTTCGATTCACCTGCAGCAGAAAAATAAATAAGAAATAAGGAATGCCAACAAATTAGTGAACAAGACAAAGAAAATGTAAATGCTACTTATTTTGGACCCCAAAAAATAATTTAGCTAATTAAGGAATCCAAGGAGACATGACTTCATAAAAACACAATAATCTATGTTAGCAAGAGAACCTTAAAATAACTTGTGAGAAAACTCAAAAGTATGTGCAAATAATTGCAAACATATGTTTAAAATTTACGCACCCACACAAGCCTGAAAAATAGATTTTGGTAGTATTATAGCCAAAATGTGAAACCAATCCATGTGCATTAAATAGCTGTGAAGAAAACCCTTATTTTGGCAATAAACTTATTATGATCCTTTACCATATCAAGTTGGTTTAATATTTCAAGGTTCAGCTTTGCTCTCTCTATAACATATTTGATACACTGATATCTTGCTCGTCCAGGACCACTTGAAAACCATTTTGCCAGCACCTTGTGGTGAAATGAAGGAATTTTCCGCCTCAATACAGCTTCAGCTACAGCTTCAACTGTATATAAGTTCAGCTTAACTTCTCCACGGATCAATCGCCACATGTTAAGGACAATTCTGCCTCCTACATGAACTCCGCTAGCATGTGTTCGTCCCCACTCATCCTCAATTATTGAATTTTCTTGCATATAACAATCTAGAGTAGGGGAATCATGGATGTCCAGTCCCAAGGTATCTTTTTCAGATGCTTTGGTATCTTTAGAAGCAATCCAAGACTCAGATGGAGTGCGAGACAGATTATTAAGTAATCCTAAACCAAGATGTGATGCCCTTTCTGCCAGAAAACCAAGAGAACTCCCTTGAATATCCCAACCCATCAAAATATCCGGGTCAGATGAAGACACAATCTTTATAAATTCTTTCAACATGTGCTTCTCATCAGTGAAGACCAACATTTTGCAGCCAGATAGACCATCAAAACTTCTACAAACCAATGAAGAATAAACATGAATAGCAATTTTTGAAACATAAGATTATCCTGTAAGAGATCTAGTAGTGTATACTGGTGTACAAAATTTGTCAACAATAGGAAAACAATCAAGAAAGAGAATGAGTATCCAAAGATACAGAGAGACATCACCATACCTCTGAGAGGGTACAGATTTACTATGCAAAAGAACAAGAACTTCAACAATAGAATCACTATCATTCTGAAAACCAAGAGCTACAATGTTGATGCCATCAAATTGAGGATCAGGTAAAAGGTCTCCTCTAGATTCTGCAAGAATCTACCAGAGTAGCAGTCAAGTTAGACTAATTTGAGAAACAAAACTACAAATTCATTTAAAAACGACAACAAAATAAGCTTATTTAAAATTTTAAAATGTAACTCAAAGATAAAAGTCCAGAAGACCTGTACTTTTAAATAACAAGCAATAAAGGCCAAATGGATTCCAAAGTTCCTATTATAAAAAGATTCGGGTCAATAGTTACAACTTACAAGTATTAGTCTCAGACTCCAGGTAACAGTGACAAGTACCTTTGAGTTTTTAACTCAATATCAATAAAAAATAGTGGATGAAATTTTGGATATGGAGAACTATGACTAGCAAGCTGATTTGATAACAAAAGCAACATGATCAACATAAAGCATCTAATAATAATAACAACAACAACAATAATAACCAGTAGTAAAAGAAAAAATCAAATAAAAAGAAATCAACAAGATTGTTGGTTGGTTATCAACATCAATTTCAAGCATGATCAGTAAGAGGGATTGGTGATTTGATGCTTGTGTGTGGATGCTTGAGAATGTGTTCATTGTCACCAATGTTTAAGAATCTACCAAGACAAAAATTCTTTTAAACATCTTATACCTAAAATAAGGTATTCAAATCAGAATCCAACATGCAAATTTGAGACATAAAAGAATTTTCAAAGTTATACACAAATTTGCTGCGAAAAAAAAAAAATAGGACATTACAATCGTCTCTCATACCTCTGTACTAAGTAATGTTAGTTGCTGTCCACAGCCAACACTAGCAGGGTCACGAAACCCAATTTGACTTAGAGGGGTAAGACCTGATTTTCCATCAGGGCCTGATATCTGAGAAATATCTTGTGAGCCATCTAGCCATGCTTTCGCTCTTTCTGTTTGTTCTTCACCAATGCATGGAAGCTTCTTTTCTGTATCAGCATCTTGATACAGCTTTTGCCTAAGAGGAGGTTCAGAAGCACATTTAGGTATATCCTTGTCCTCAGCATCAGTTTCTTGATGCATTTGATCAGGAACATGCCCTGATGAGAGAAGATTAGTATAACCAGATTCAGGTATTACCTTGTCATCATTATTAGATTTATGTGGATAGTTTTGTTAGTCTTAGTCATATGTTTGAGTTCTGTATCTTTAGATTTATGTGTTATTTTTTAATTTTCTAAAGCTGTAAAAAATTAACAAGCTCTCTTTAATTCCTAAAATTAAGAGCAGTGTCTAAATAAGACATGAACTTCTCCACCTTTAGGTCTCTCTTCCTGTTAACAATAATCAAATGGCTGAAGAAAAAACAACATTTTGCCAGAAGATTTGCCAATGAATAACTCATACACCAATTTGAGATTTCAAACTAGGTTTTTCAAAAAAAAAAAAAAAAAAAACTGTGCCCATAAGATATAAAGGCAATTTTTTCCTTCAGTGAATTTCAGAGAAAATAATATGGGTAAAAACAAATCACCAATCAGGTATCAAATGCGGATATTTAAGTAGATACCTTTTTCTTCACAAAATAGCCATCTATGCACAGTAACCGCAGAAGGAGGCAAAATATTTGGTGTTAATAGATATAAGTAAGAGCCATCATTTTGATAGTGAGTGGTGACACCCTTTGTCCCTTTAGATGTAAGGGTTTTAATTGGAATATGCTTATTGCCAATTTCCATCTCCTTTTGGGAAGCCCTTGCACAAACAGGAAGAAAGACATCCAGAGCATTCCCTTCAAGAAATAATCACAAGCTGGTGTGAAGTTTCATCAAACACCCAGTAAGATCAGACCAAAGAATATAGAAGACATAACAAACTAAAATAAAAAACCATCACAAAGCCCCATCTCAGTACGTGGGATCAGCTACAAAAGAAACCAACATTGAGTGTAGAAATGTCATAAAATGCCTTACTTCCTAGGTCAATTAAGCCACCACAATTCATCAGGACAATAGCGCAACTATACATGTGTATATGATTAAGATGAACATTTAAAAATGAAATTCTCCAATACCATGGGGAGGGGACCATGAAACTGAGAACTTTGTAAAATTTTGCTACCCTCACGACTCATGAGTTTCTACCAGATATTAATTATTAACATTCATAATACTATTTCCACATCCAATGTTTCTGCTTCCACATCACTTTCATGCCAGACCCATGTGTCTTCCAGGTTCCAGCAAAACCTGCCAAAATGCAGTCATCTGGCGTTGAAAAGAAAATATTTCTATCAAGGATCATTTAAAATGTTAAATCAAATCCATATAACTCTGCCTATGGTCCCATAGTCAGTCCCAGCCTAGGTAAAGGAAGATGGTTGCATTAGGTCTTCAACAGCTATATATGGATAGTAATTTCAAATAAATCACCATCCAATTCAAACAATGAAGAGTGAGAAGTCAATACATAAAAGGATATCTGCTATAAATTTTTATTAAATGGTTAGAACTCCAGAGAGCTTGAGCAAATCAAATGAAAAGCACTATCTCAGATTGCTTTGAAAGTGTTGTATACTGGCCATTTCAAGAATGGCAGTTTATGTGCCCTCCGAAAAAAAAATAATAAAGACTAACCAAGCAAGAGAGAGGCTCAAATACTTAACAAGGCATGAGACTGAATCACATATTCACCCAAATGCCTCTGGAGAAAAATATACCTAAAAAAACCCATTCAATGTATATAAGAAAAATAGAGACAAATCCAAATAAGGGAAAAATTTTGGGAAAATTGGGTTAAAGAAGACAAAGTTAAAACCTGGCATTTCATCAGAGTTGTCATCATCCAAATGTAAATGGGTATTAGAGGTGGTTGGCAAGGACAAATTACTTTCAAGATTCTTATCAGCCAAGCGGTCATCCCCTGTGGTTATTTCAAAGAATTTCATGGGATTACCCTTCAGGTCAGTGGGTTCAGAGCCAACAGTCTCGCATAACAACTTTTCTCCCAACTTTGGATTATCCATTTTTTTGCTTAACAATACTTGCACGTCACTTGCAGCACTTTTGCCCACAGAATTCTCACAAAACTTCACCTGATCATCTCGCACAAAAGATATGCTCCCATAAGAACTTTGATCCATGCAATTATATTTGCCAGACACTTTATCATTGATGAATGAGCTCTGCACACTACATGAAGTAGAAGATTCAGTTTGGTGACTCCTCTCAGGAACTCTGACTTTATAATCAGCACCTGTTATCAACTGAGTGTCTAAAAAGGGATGAGGGGACGCAGGCTTTGTAAAAGCTGCACAAACCCTAAGATCTTCACCCCTGCAAGTCACAGATTGATCTGTGGAATCAATAAAATATTTTTCAGGCTCATGGAGGTCTGGTCCTCCATGCATTAAGGAAGAACCTTCATTAGTACAGTTCCTCAACACCATGCTTGCTTCTAAACCCTGCATTTCATGTTGACCAAAACACTCATCTTTTGGCTTACTAGCTTGTAAAAAACTGCCGCTGCCAGCTGGAAGAGGCAGTTTGTTACACATCAAATTATCATGATCACTAACAATTAGATCACAGTTCTTCTGGAGTTCTGTTTCTTCTTCATCAGTTTGCTTTGTTTTCAAATCCAGTTGTTTTTGCTGAAGGCATCTATTTGGTTCCTCATGCCTGTCTAAAAGAAGCTTTTTAGTAGTTTCAGCCTCGCATTCAGTTTGTTCAACTTGATAAGATCGCTTTCGCCTCATCATATCTCGCAAAGAGCAGTTTACCAATCTATATACTTCTTTTGAATCTGAAGCACCTTTGTCCATATTTCTTTTAATATAAGCACTATTTCTCACCTCATTTCTGTTTAAGTAATCTGAATGAGCAGAATCTCCAGTTGCACTTCCAAATGGATGAGTTGCAAGTAAAGTGACATGTTCTCCATCTTTATTAACCTTATCAGTCATGGAAAATGGCAAAGAGCCCCATTGTTTATTCCTTTTATCTTTACTAAGAGTACTTGTGTCAGTATTGTGCAGTACATGATACTCAGAACCCCTTTTGTATTCACTGCTTATCTCTAATGGAGAAGAGGTTCCAGTCAGACTAGAAGAGGTTCCAGCCAAACTAGCATGTGGACTTGAAAATTCATCATCATTTGAACCGTCAACTTGGGGTAACATACTGTTTGATGAAGCTTTGATAGGAGAATTGTGATCAAAGGAACTAGAAGGCTTCTCCTTTGCTAACTCCAACTCAAGCATATCATCAATTGAATCTAGAATATCCTGACACTCCTTCTGGGACTCACTCTCATAAGCCATATTAGCTTCCTCCAGCACCTTATGAATTGTTGCAGAAGGTACCAAGGGAGTCAAGATCATTTCATAAGCAAGTTCATCATCTGAGTTTATATCCTCTGCAGCTTGAGATGTTGCAAGCCACTTAAGGAGATTTTGTGCTTCCTTATCCGCAGCCTAAAAAGCAGGAAATACAGAAATGCAAGAGAAAATTTTAATAGCTAAAAAGAAATCAAAGGTTGAATTGTGGCATGATAAATCCAACAATCCTTTTGGCTCCATTTAGCCAATAGATATTGTTCTTGGATTATTTTAAAGAAAATAAATAAATAAATTTATATGTGAGCACATTATTTTCTTATTTCTTTAGGTTCTTCTGAAATTTCTAATATTTCACTATAAAGTATCCTTATACAGTTTAAGAAAACTAAAAATAGTACCCCAAAAATGCATATATTAGTAAAAACCTAAAGAAAATATTTCCTGCATAAAAAATTTCAATAATCCTTATTAACTTTAATTAAGGAGGGTAAGCATGCACCAAATCATTGGGTTTAAAATGTAGACATATTAATGCATGTGAATGTGCACCAGCAGGACAGTAGCTTTGGTTAAATTCAAACAATTTTAGTAATTAAGATCTAGACAATCAGCAATATAAAATATTAATGAAGGTAGGTTATGTCAATATCTAGAAGTTTGTTAGAATTTGAATCTATCTATTTTTAATTAATTGCATTTACAATTATTTTGTCTTTCCTATTTTCTCTTTAATTCGCTTGATTAATTGGTTGCATTTAAATATTTAAGTTGTAATTATTCAGTAATTAATAGTGGAATCCCTCTAGATCTAGATATAATAACTCCTTATATTACTTGACAATAACCATGCACCTCTGGCTCTATCAATAAACCAGTCCTTCTGAATAGATCTTCCATGAGATTCTGACTACATGTAGAGCAACTGATCACAAGAAGATATATTTTGAGAAAGGGGAGGGAGGAAAAGTGCTCTTGCAATTTGTAGGTAACCTATGACATACATAGGGAGAAACATACATGCATACAGAGAATCCATGAAATAAACACCACACATCAATACCCAATCCTCTCAAGATTATTTTTCCTTAAAAAAAGTAAGGCATAATTATGAAAATATTTGTATGCATGGAAGATAAATCATGGAAAAAGCCATTGCCTTTATGTCCAACATTCCAATAATTTCAGATGATTGCATTTCACCCAAAGTCAACAATTTGGGATTTAGGTCAGTTCCTTCCTCATGAAATTTGGCATTTTCACATAATGAAGCTGGTGGTGATGCCGAGCCTATTATGTCTGTTTCTCTGCAACAATTCAAGGGTTGTTATGCTTCACTTGTAAGATTTACTAAATTTTCCATCATGCAATAATGGCTGCCTACAAACCTCAGTTCCTTCTCAGGAGTACAAAAAAAAGAGGTTTCAGCTTCACTGCACATGTGAATAAGTTTTCTCTCAAAGTCAAAACCAACAGATAGCAGTTTCATAACATCTTCTGGAAGTGGTTTACCAGGATCAGAAGGCATAGTAGCCTTGTGAATCCCAGTCCGTTTCTGCTGTTCCTGAAATAATATGAAGCAATTAATTTGGATAAAATCTAGACAACCTATCATGTAAGGTGAACATATAGAGAGACAGATTAACAACAGGTTACCTCCCATATTGGTACAAGTGACTGAACCATGTAGACATCAGAGCACGTTTGTGAGAGAGATGAATACATTTTAAACTGCTGATTAAGAATCTCTGCCACAACAGATACATTTTCATAATCAGACAAATAACAGTAGCAGAAGACACCATTGCATATTTAAGTATGCATGTGAGCATGCACATTTGTGGTTGTGTCAGTATGTCCTGAAACCAGACAAACCATTTACAGAAGTATCTCCTTCAAGCTCACATATGCTTTGGCGTTTAGGACAGTGAGCATTATCATTTGACGAAGCACCAAAATCACTTGGAGGTGGCCACATCCAATCAGATGGTATCACAGAAGACATCCACAATTTTGATTCTAAACATGCATCTGCACCTGGATCTGCCTAATCAAAAGATTGAAATATCAAGTATAAATAAGGGGCGTATATCACTAAAACAGATAACAGTTTGATAATTAAACAAGAAAAATAAATTAGGGGGACTTTGAAATCTGAAAGCATGCAAGTCAACACACCTTTCTATGCTGGCTATCAATATTTAACTTCTTGCAAGTGGGTATGGGATGGCGGAACTTCAAATTTGATAGGTGCAAATGGCCCATGCCATATAAGTTATAATCAACCTAACACATTGAAACAAGGTTTATTTATCAACAAACATGAGACAAACTTAAGCAAAAATGTGCTAAAGGATTTTGCAAGTAGACTATGAGGCAAACAAATGAGAGAACAGTGATGGACAAACATATTCAGTTGATCAGTTCACATAAAACTCAAGCAACCATAAGAAATGGCACAAAATTAATTGAACATCACCAGAAAAAATGTCACTTAAAATGAGTACATGATAAATCAATAGTTTTTTAAATGCATCAAATTCACAAATAATATAATGTCCAAGCGCAAGAGACTAGCTGGATATTCGAGACCCATCCAAGCTAATCCAAACCATATAATATATAAACAATAAGAAAAAAAAAACATAAAATCAGATTGATCAAATTCAGCGTAGTAGGTGAACGCTGCCAGATACATAAAATTCTGGGTGTGTATAATGCCATGTAAGAAAAAGAGCCTAACTTAATCAGAAAACCATCTTATCATGTTTACTTACACTTTAACTACAATATGCTTCAGATGTAATAAATTATACGAAAGCACATACCAGAAACTGAAGAATAAAGGGTATATGTGATTCATAAGGCTGTAAACTTTTATCAAGAACAGCACCAGCCTGAAAAGGAAATGTCAAGATGAAAGCTAATTTTTTGTATCATCAAAGTAAGCTGTACTAATTTCAATAAGGACTTTCCACTTGACTACAAAAAATTGAAGCATTCTGAACAAATTGATAACTGAGGTACAAGCAGCAAGCTAAAGTATATGTAATGTCCAGAAATTGTACCAAGAGAAGATTAGCTGCACGGGAGACATCTTGAGGATAATATCTAATTGCCAGTCAAGGCTTACCCTTTTTTGGGTAAGAAGGTAATTCCCACAATTTAAGCATGCTATCATCCTCTCTTGCACATACAAATGGCACATGCATGCTGCATAACTGTGCTTGTGAAAAAATATTGCAAATAAAAAAAAAAATGTATAAAATATCTGATAGTGGATACAGGTATATCTTTACAAATAAATCCTCAAATGAATGATAGCCATAAAATTTCTTTGCTCGTACAAGGCTGCATCCATGGACATGCTGTCTCGTTGAACCAGCACTGCCTTTAAGCTGTAGAAGTTGCAACCAAATTTGAAGCACATTTCTAATTTGAAGACAAAAGAAGAAGAAAAAAAACATAAAATAGAGAGTACAAAACATATTCTAACTCATGCAATACCTTTAAGGCTTTCTCAAGAGAAGCAGCTACGTTATAGGTGTAAGCATCACCTGTGCAACATTAAGGAACATATATCCCAAGTATCAAGTCAATAAATCAAAATGTGAGATTTTTTAAAGCATAAAAACTGAAGAAAATTAGATAAATCAAAAACATCATCCGGATGGTTAAAGTTGGCCTACAAAGGAAAAAGAGAAAACAAAAAAAATGGAATTGGCACACAATATAATAAAAAAACTTGAAAATAAGTAACCTACTAAAATCATGAGAAAATTGAAATCAAATAATTTCAAATATATGAAACAGGGGCAAGCCAATACGACTTGCTTTATTACCTTGGTCAGGCAGAAGTGGTATGTCTGAACAAGGGACATACAAATAAGGTAAAGCCTACAAAGAAAAATACGGATAAACAATTTAACTTTAACCATAGTAATAAGATATGAAAGATAAAGAAGCAGTAACAACTTTGCTTATTCCAAGACGGTAAAACTCTGATGTTGCATTTATGATAACAAAATTGCCAGCACCCGAACTCAGAGAGGTAAATCACAGGGAAGTAAATACGAAGCATAACTAACTACACATCTTGTTTCTCAACCAAAACGATTTAAAAGACAAAAAAAAAAAAACGTTTGATCTTACTCTATGAATGTGCAAGCAAGTTTTCTGGCCAGCAGGAGTAGAACCATATACTCTTATTACAGGCACCTCGTTCACCTTTTCACCTTATTATAAAAACGAAGCAATGAAACGCAACAACTTAATAGGATAAACACTGAAACTTTGAAACGCAGAATGAAACATAAATTGTCGTTTGTTCTTAGGTAACTCAATTTTACATAGAAAGTGAAAACACTTAGGGTTGCTGGTGTCGTACCATGGAAGCTACTGTAACAGATATCGGTGCCTGGGATTGGCGGTGCCATGTGATAGTCGATGGAGACAATCCGAACACTGAAAATCTCTGAATTCGACCGTGAATCTGTCATTTTGTTTTTCCCTCGCTTTTTGCAGAAAGCGTTCGGTGAATGAGGGGTGAGACTTGAGAGTAATTGAAAGTGGAGGAAACTTTTTGGCGCTAGGTAGTTGGGACAAGTTTTCAACTTCAAAGGCTTCTCCCTCACGCTTAGCTTTTTATTTGGAATCGGGCAGGCCCATTTCGGCCTAAAAATGATCATCAAGTTCAATTTTCGGCCCAAACAACTGTGTTATGTTAAAATGCCAATGTATTAAGTCAGGATTAAAGTATTGATAAAAAATTTAAAAAATATATTTACATTTTTTAAAATTTGTTATATTATTTTAATTTCTCGTGATTCCTGTACTTATCGGTAAAAAAATCAGATAAATATTTATTAACTCTTAAGGAATAATTTGCCCGAATATTTACTTAAAAATTATTATACATAAAATTATCGGTTTAATTATGTTTTTATGAATTTAATTTTTATAAAAATTGTTTAGATTTAATTTTTAATATTTTTATTAATAACTAAGTTGTGGTTAACGAAAGTATGATTGATTAATTCTGCATTATTATTATTTTAATATATTTTAATAATAATAGAATTGAGGTTAGAGGTGGAAGCTTTGACGAAATGAATGTAGGGTTTAAGCTTGGGAGAGTGGGGGCATGGAGGTTTGAAGTTTGCAGGCAAGTGTGTAAACTGCACCTCTTCTGCTCTGAACAATGGCTTATGGTCCTTTCTCTCTTCTACTAACCAGACGCTTCTCTCTCTCTTCTTCCATAAACCCTAAACTTTCAATCTCACTCCTTCACCTTCTCAGCAAACCTTTTTCTACCTCTTCAGACTCTGCCTCCACCACCAACCCCAAACTTTCTTCACTTTCCGCGCGCCTCAGCTTTGTCTTTGACCAAATCGATGCCATCGAAAAAGAGCGCTCCCAAAAGCACGAAACGCTTCAGCGCATTCGAGCCTGGCGCGAATCCAAAATCACTCAACCCCCTCAAAACGAAGCTCAATCGGAATCGCCAGTTTCCGCCGATGAAAATCCTATCCCTTCGGAGCCGATGAAGAAGGAGGTGGAGTTGGTGCACCCGTGGCCGGAGTGGATCCAATTGATGGAGAGGCTGGTGCACCAGAATTACTTCGACCACAAGAGGAGCGATGAGGATAAATTAGTCCACGACTTAGGGTTCAATTCCCCCGAGGTTGCGGATGATGACGTTGCTGGATTTGATCTCACTAAGGATTTTAAGAGCGTTCACGCGGCGTGTCTCAATTTTGGGAAAGACCGTTTCGATATATTGAGGTTTGTGCATTTACGGGACTTGAATTCGTTGTTTGTGTTAAAAAAAAAGAGAGGGGGGGGGGGGGAACTAATCCAAGTTCAATTTGCGATAATGTCATGTGTTTTTAATTGAGTAGTGTGGCAGAATAATGTTATGGCTGTTATTGCTGTGTTTTGCTGAGTATTATGTCTGTGGGGATGTTGGCCATTCGGTGGTGGCTTTCCACGTGCTACTATCCATTACAAATACTGAAACGGGAGATTGATTTCAGGTCCTTGTCGAGGAAGGATATTCAAGTTTTGGTTGGTTTTGGATGCCCCACTGTGGACAAAAAGGTGGTTTTCTCTGCGAAACTGTTAAGGAAGCATGCTCACCTTGATGAAGGAGATGTAAGTGTAACACATTTTGTTCGGTGTTGGACATTACGGTTGATTTCTTTGTTGCTTCTTGAGATGTGTTATGGCAATTATGGTTTGTGAATTCTGAAAGTTTCTCTGTCTGAGCTCTTTGATTATGTCTTCTTGGGTACAAGTGTAAGTGAAGAGGAAGTATAGTTGAGATGTTGGAGATGGGAGGCTGTTCAATCTACTCTGCTAGTGTACTGAGATGTTTAAATCAGTATCTGTGTGTCTATGTTTGTGGTTGGTGGCAAAGAAACTCAGATTACTTTTATTCTGCTAGCATCCTTTTTATCCCTCATTCACTCACACACATCACTTTTTCTTTGTCAGACCCCCCTCCACCCATTTCATGTCTCTCGTAGTTGCTCTAGTTCTTCAATCTATAGCATACGTTACTCATCATTTGAATTTATTTTGTATTTTTTGATGAAAAAACTCATTGATATCAGGTCTGTAGTTCCTGCAGCTTGAGAAACAACTGTGAACGGGCATATCTGCTAACGAACAAAGAGGATGAGGCACGGACTATTGATGTCATGCGGATGCTACTGACTTTTGGTTTTGATCCTGTTAATGGATCAGTCCTCAACAAGTCACTTCTAAAGCAGAAGTCTGTCAAAACAGTGATTCGTAAATTGCTTCATGAGGTTGTCAAGCTTAGTTCAGTTCCCATTGATCCAAATCTCCCTCCTCCTGTGATTAAAAAGCCTCCACCAAAACCAAAACAACCTCCCCCTCCTCCAAAGAGACGCATTGGACGGGATGATGTCGAGATGAAAAAAGGGGACTGGCTATGTCCTAAGTATGCCCCCCTGGATCTCTCTGATTTACTTGCTATGATAGTAATAGTTTTACACCTGGCTGCTGTTGGTTTCAAGTGAATTTTCCATTTGAAAACTCCCTTGTTTTTTTTTTCTTTACCATTTTATCATGCTTGGTAGTACCCTTTGAGCCAGGTGGATTTTATTTTTGGGCATACCCCTGAATAGGCATCATAATGAGAATTTTTTTTTAATTGTTCCTTCTTCTAGTAAATGAATATAATAGGATTAGACTAGGAAATCAATTATTTATGAATAAGTTGCTATTGAATGCATCACATATATACTATTTGATTTTTTCGGCTATTGACTGAAGATGCTGAATACTTCTTAGGTGTGAATTCATGAATTTTGCCAAAAATACTGTTTGCTTACAATGCGATGCCAAGCGTCCTAAGAGACAGTTGCTGCCAGGAGAATGGGAGTGTCCTGAGTAAGTTAGAGTCCTTCACTTCTACAATTACATTTCACTCTCTCTCTGTCTCTCTCTCTCTCTCACACACACACACACACACAGATGGCAACTATAATAATCATATCTGAAGTTTAGGACATGAGTGTAAAGCATGCTGTTTTGATATACATAATACAAACAGCATGCACAATTATGTTCCCAAAGATTCGCAAGGCTTATGTTTCCCTTGCAGCATCTTTTGCTAAAATGCTTTTAGCTTGACTTGTTTATTTCTTATCTGGCAGGTGCAACTTCTTGAATTACAGGAGGAACATGGTATGCTTTCATTGCGAGTGTAAACGCCCACCTGATGAATTTCTGGAGAATAAAATGCAAGATAGAAAACAGAGTTCCAAACCTAAGTTAGATAAGATGGGCAGCCGGCAAGAGGTTTCCAATGCCTGGAATTTTGACTTTGATGACAATGAATCAGATGGTGCAGATGTTGCTGCTTTTGAGTATGCTGATACGCATGCTATAGATGAAGATTTTCCTTCAGATAACCTTGCCCCACATAGAAATCACAAGGAGTGGGAAGATGATTTTGAGAAGAAAAACAGAGCGCAAGGGTCCCCCGGTGGAGAATATACTAATCCTGGTCTTTCTAGACCTAGAATAGGGTTTGATGATTTTGAGGATGAGGATGAGGATGATATAGATTGTTATGAATTAGAAACTCAAACTCAAAATAGTATTACAAGAATGGAAGCATCTAAAAACAATTTTTCAGAAGCTGAAGACTCTTCAGAGTTGGAAGATATTGAAGATACTAATGATAAAATGTATGCTCGTAATAAAACAGCTTCTGGAAGAAGTGTACGATCCCGTTCAATTCGCAAGAATACCTCTTTCTCTGGATCCAGGGATGATGAACTTGATTTTGGTACAGATGAACGGTCCATTCTTTCCAATTTCAAATCTGACCATGTTTCTGCTGCTGATGGAAAAAGAAAAGGCAGAGGTCCAACCAAGAAATTAAGCTTTGGTTCTGAATCTGATGAAGACCTTGATGCTGGATTATACTCAGACGAGGATGATGACTTAAATGAGGCATATTCATTCAGAAAAAATAAAGGGAATAAAAGTGATCTATCCAGACAAAATAAGGGAAATAGACATGTTTCTGGCAGAAGGAACTTTACCAAAGACAGAAAGTTGGGATCTGTTGGTGGTCGCAATGCAAATATGTTCAGGGATGATTTTGATAGATCATCCCGGCAGTCTTATAGGAATGGTAGGGGTTCTCAGAGGAATGACCATAATTGGAAGGGTTTTGAAGATTTTGATGGATCATCCCGGAAGTCTTATAGGAATGGTAGGGGGTCTCAGAGGAATGACCGTAATTGGAAGGGTTTTGAAGATTTTGATGGATCATCTCGAAGATCTTATGGTAATGGCAGAGGGTCCCAAGGTAACACCCGTACTGGATCATATCAACAGTCTTATGGGAATGGTAGAGGGTCTCGAGCAAATGACCATAATAAATATAGTACGGATGAAAATGGTTTTGGTGAATTTAGAAACAGTAGGCGTGTAATTGAAAGATAGCACCATAGCTCCATGAACGAATATTGGTTGCTCGGTTTGTTGTCGCACATAACTATTGTTGATTGCCAAACCAAAATGTGGCACCAGCCTCTAAAGGGTTCGGTATTTATGAGATCATTTGATGTTAGTTTTGCGGAAATGACTGGAAAGCTTAATTAAACCTTGGAGATTTTCCCCCCTCTAACGTACCTATGCCTAGTCATTTAAATAAATAAATAAAAAGTAACGGTTCTTGTGAATTGACTATAAATATTCAGTTAGGCGACGATGTTATGTCTTCTTAATGCTATCAAGGTCAACCTGCCATGTAAGTGGCTGGGCTCTACCATACTAGGTTCATCCAATGTATGGGCCGCGAATATCAGCGATATCTCTCTTATTCAAATACTCGTCCCGCCGATTGCAGGGTCTACTTTCTTAGTAAGTTCTCAAAAACAATACTGTTTGTATAAAGTATGCCTTTTCGAGAATCACCCGTACAATTGTGCGGGATAATGAATACCAAAGTTGTTTAGGTAATATTACCAACGGTTTAAGTAGTTTCACTTTTACTTTTGTTATTGCAGCTTAATATTCTCAATTTTTAATCCGCTAAGTAATTAATATATCTTTCATTGTATTTTTTTCAACAAAATTGCTCAGGGTATATCAAGCATGAAAGGGAGGGGGAGGGGGGGGGAGAGAGAGAGAGAGAGAGAAAGTTACAAAGGAAACAAAAATGATCATTTGCAGAATGTTCTCTCTTAAATTTCTATCCTAAAAAAGCATACAAGGGCAGCATCCAAAGTTGCCCCTCCAACCAAGGACTCTAAAAAGTACACAGGTCAAGAAGGCAGGGGATAAGCTCGGAGACCAGTGCAAATAGAACAAAGGAGTCCCTTTCAATGCTGTTACTACTAACGCGATTCCTTTTATATAGAACTTTTTTTTCAATTAATTTTATAAGCGTTACCCCTTCCATTTGACCTCTCCATTGTATTACGGGAAATGAAGGGGTTTACAAAATTGACATGCACAAATAATCAACATGTAACCATCTATTACAACAAAAAGTGTCTACATAATAGAGACATGAAAGGTGTCAATCGCCAATAGTATTGCAGCCTATAGGACATGATATTCCTGCATGAGAAGACTCCTTAAACTGTAAAACTGGTAGTTTTTACACTCTGTCTTTCTAAATTAGCATGACAGTAATTTTTACGTGATAGAGAAACCCGTGTTACATGAAAATTTTCAATGGACTTAAACGTTTTATTACCTCACATCTCAAAAATATCATCAAACTGTAGTTTAGTAAGCATCCAATACGATTTCCATGATAGTTGTCAACGAGTAGAATATAGGAATTTAATAAGAGTGACTTTAACCATTATTAACTTGGTGATAGTTTCTCTCTATAACTAGAGCTCATTTCTATAAGTTCTGTACAGAGGTGATTTGATTTCAACAGTCATTATAATGAGATCTTATTTCTTAATTGGTCATATAAGATTATTGGTGGTTTTGCAGAACAATTTGCATACCATTCTTGCACTCGCTCTGGCTATAACCAGGTTCCTTACGGACCTCGCTATTGCTCATTAGCTCTCTAACAACATGTGCATCATCCCATCTTCCCAAAGAAGAATACATGTTAGCAAGAAGCACATAAGAGGCAGAATTCTGTGGGTCTAGTCGATAGAGTTCCTCAGCAGCTCTCTTTGCTAAGCTCAAGTTGGCATGAACACGGCATGAGCTTAGCACAACCTCCCATACAACTGCATCATCCTTGCAAGGCATGGTATCTAGAATGACTTCTACTTCATGGAATCGCCCTGCTCTGCTCAGACAATCTACAATACAAGTATAATGATCCAACTTTGGCACAACTCCAAAATTTTGAGGCATGGCATTGAATATTTCGAGTCCTTCATTGACCAATGCCGAGTGGCTACAAGCAGTTAAAACAACAACAAATGTGATATCATCAGGTAGAATCTCACCAGATGAAATCATGTCATTATAAAGACATAGAGCCTCGTGACCATATCCATTTTGTGCATAACCATGTATCATTTCATTCCATGTAACAGTATTTTTACCTGGCATCATATCAAAAAAACATCTGGCACCACCTATATCCCCACATTTACAATACATTTCTATGATGGAACTCCCCACAAATATGTCATCTACAAAACCATCTTTTATGATCTGAGCATGAATCTGTAAACCTTGAAATAAAGAAGAAAGTTTTGCACAAGAACTCACTACGGTGGCAAAGGAAAACTCAGAAGGAAAAAAGCCAAGTTGTCGCATCTGTTTAAAGAAAAACAGAGCATCTTGTTCAAGAGAATTGATTGAGAACCCTGCTAACATTGAGTTCCAACAAACAACATCTAGTTCAGGCAGTTTACTGAATACATGTTTAGATAGCTCCATTTTCCCACATTTTGAGTACACATTAATGAGACTACTAGCGACATACACATCATCATAAAATCCAAACTTTTGAGATACAGCATGAATCTGTTTTCCAGCCTCAAGAAGTCCCAATTCAGCACATGAACTGAGGATAACAGCCAAAGTAGTTCGATCGGCACGTTGGCATTGAAACTGCATTTTCCTAAACAATTTAACTGCCTCTTTGTGATCTGCACTCTGGTTATAACCTGACAGTATAGCATTCCATGAAGTCAAACTTGGGCAAGGCATGCAGTCAAACATTTGACGACCAGTTTTAACATCCCCAGACTTGACACATGCTGCCAGCATATTAATATAAGTAACATCATCTGGTTCATATCCACAACACTGCATTCTCTGAAGATACTCTGCAGCTTTCTCACTGTTGCATCTGTTCCCATACCCAGCTATCATTATATTCCAAGAAACAACACTGCGCTGATTCAAACTAACAAAAACCTTCTCAGCACTGTCCATGTCCCCAACTTTTGCATACATATCAAGCAAGGAATTGCTTAAATGGAGGTCTCTCTCAAATCCCAGTTTAATTGAGAGTGTGTGTACTTGTTTTCCTTGTGCATTCATTGAGAAGCCATGACAGTAATCACAGGAACCAATATCTCTTTCCTTGAATCCTCCTTTTGCACAGACACCCAATATGCTGGACAATGAGACAGAGTCAACATGAACCCCTTTTCTCAACATGAGTCTAAACAATTCTGAAGCTTCCTTAACTTGATTTGTCTGCGCTAATCCACTCATCATTGTAGTAAAAGTAACCTCATTTGGCTCAGGAATGTCCCGAAAAACACGAATTCCATCCCCATTAAGCCCACACTTAGCATACATGCACAAAAGAGCATTAACCACATATATATTACTCTCAAGACCAGCCTTGACTACAAGCCCATGATTTCTCCTTCCACAATCGGCATCCATTAAAGCACCACATGCACTAAAAACAGTAGCAAATGTTATATGGGAGGGTTTAACTCCTTCTAGCAGCATTGAATCGTAGGTATCCAAAGCCTGGCGTTCATAGCCACACCGAACCATGGTGCTAATTATGGTGTTCAATGACACGGTGTTCCTTTCAGGCATTTGCAGGAACAAACGACACGCGTTTCGCAAATCGGTGGCTTTGCAATATGCAGCCAAAATCGCGTTCCAGGAAAAGATGTTCTTTTGAGGTAGTTTATCGAACACGTGGTAGGCATCGGCAATGTAATCGCACTTAGAATAGAGTTCGATGAGGTTGTTAGATAGAAAGGTGTCAGAGAAAAGGGAAAGACGGAAAATGCGAGCGTGAAGAACCTTTCCGGCTAGTAGAGCTTTGTTGCTGATGCACAATTGCACTAAATTTACCAAATTAGAACTCTTTCTTTCCATCAAAATCACAGTTATCGTACCCTACCACTTTATACCAAAGGAAATTTAACGTTGTACTGAAAGAATGATTGTGACTTGTGTTGCAGTTACATGTGATGTCGTTGTTAGGTTCACTTGGTCGTTTAAAGTAGTTGCTGACTATTTTATAAGTTTTTTTAAACAAATGTCTTGAGGTATTTATTAAGAGTTTATAAATAAACAATTTTTATTAAAATTTTACAATAAATCTGAATTGATTATATTAAGAATAGTTGAGTTTTTCATGCAATCAAGTGTGGTTCATGTGAATTCAAAATATTATTTAGTATGTAAAGTGTGGCGGGATACCACTTTATTCCATGAATTGCTGTATGTAAATTTAAGAATGTTTTGGCAATGAGTTTTTTTTATCTTGCCTATCAAATCATTATATTAATTACAATGTGTATAGCACATACTAAAATATCAACATTCAAAATGAAGAATTTGGATGACATGCTAGAGACAGGATTTAGGTATCAACAAAAGTTTATTTTCGTTTTCTACACAAACCCAACAACATGGCAATAGGTCCACAAAGCATGCTTATAGCAAGAATGCAATGATACAAATTACAGTAAACATGTAGAAAAGTAGATAGCTTAATTTCCAGAGGATGTTTGAAATAATCGAGCTTGTGCTGCATTTGGTGACTCAAAAATTAGAAAGGAAACAAAAATTGAAGGAGTGGAGTGGAGGTAGTATTTTGTTTCGTGAAATAGCAAGCTAAAAGAAAAAAAAAGTCATGACATTGTTTTTACTCTTAATTGTTTGGTAAATTAAAATAAGAAAAAATGGTATACCTACTGAAAATGGTAAAACAAAACCCAATCCTCTTGTTCCACCCTCGAGAAAAATCAAAAGCTACAATCGGGTGATTATAGAAACCTTAACTTCTGCTGCTTTAGACCTACAGGATATAGAGACTGGGCACGCTTAAAGGTGCGGAAGGATTGTTTTTAAAAATTAATTTCCCATCAGAATTGGAACCAAAATTTGTCTGCAAAGATCAAAGACAAATGTGAAATTCTCTAAGCTTACTCGGCAAGTGACGCATTTTAAAGAGGATGCTATGTCATCCCGATGCAGTAGTATTAACTTAAATCCTACTGATTATTAATTTATTGAAAGAAAGTATTATATTTTTATAGGTTCATGTTCTGCCTTTTCATTTACTACAGTACTTTCTATTTAAGTTAAATAAGGCAATAAAAATATCATTACTCTTCAGTGTAATGCAAGTGACTGCTCCACGTACAAAGCCATAATGAACTTGTCAGCAGAAATCTGGAGTTGTAGTGATCTGGAAAAAGAAGACCCTTAATTTACGAGGATACAACCAACCTACAGTATGCATGCTGCATACGGCTATATATTTCATCTTTTCCGAGTCTTTATTTTTATTTTTTTTTCCCACAGTTTCTCCTTGATTTCTATTAGCACTGGACACACGCATTCCAGATGTGCCGGCACACAGGAGAAAACAAGATGTTAAGATGTTTAAAGGAGAAAAATGATCCTCAATTTACAGAATTTTCTCTCTTAAATTTCTATCCTAAAAAAGCATACAAGGGCAGCATCCAAAGATGCCCCTCCAACCAAGGACTCTGAAAAGTACGCAGGTCAGGAAGGCGGGGGATAAGCTCAGAAACCACTGCAAATAGAACAAAGTAGTCCCTTTCAATGCTGCTAATACCACCGCTATTCCCTTCATATAACCCAACTACCCTAACAAGAATCTGAACACGTCAGTTAAGGAAATAATCCCTTCCACGCGCTTGCTGCCAGCCTCCACAACCACAAGTCTCCTAACCCCTGCAAAGTGAAGGAAATCGATTAACAAAGAAACTACTTCATTTTTTACACTTTCCCTTCCTTCTAAGAAAGGACAAGGAACATCCAGTAAAAAAAATATATAATACCAGGATTCGCCAACCGCTCAATCACTTTGTGCAACGAGTCAGACCTCAAACACATATGACATCTGTGGCCGTTGTAAAGCCCATGAGGAGAATTTGCATCTTGTCCTAAAAGCAATGCCTACAACCATATGTGCAAATATTTAGACTGGGTTTCTACTAACAAACGAGACGAAACAAATGTATTGTCCATCACATAGTAATTACCTGATGAATACTAATTTCATCGAGAGATATCCGTGCATAAGCTTTATCTTTTGCCAATGCAGTAATATCGCTGAGAAGAAAATAATAGGCACATATCATGTATACTTGAGGAAAGTATACACACGAGAATCACACAAATGGACAAAAAAAGGGGGAGAAAAAAAAATATACTACCTTCTTGAATATATGTCAAGCAATGAATCATTATCATCCACAATTGGTATTGAGCTAACCTCAGCTGCAAAGAGAGCATATTTGTTAAAAAGAATATAAATCTTTGTATTTATTGCTTTCAGTATAAATACTATATAATGCTGTGTAATTGACACAGATTCCAATACACTTCTCATTTCTTTTCCTCTCAACAATATTCACTTAGGATGCAGAAACGCTAGACAAACAATAATACTATGCAAGTATTCTGATACTGCATACTAAATCATGAATAAAAACATTTCAGTTCCCATGACAGCACTGAAAGCTATTCACCAAATATTATCCCTCTTGCCAGAAATAAAAATAATCATCATAAAAAGTGTTTATGAAATGAAACTTTAATTTGGAAAATTCTACGTGAAACACTGTACCACTTTGAACATTGGACAGACGAAACATATTTTTTGACATTTCAGATTTGAGTCCCAACATGCAATATTTGTCAAACAAACTGATTGTTTCTATTGATTCAGTGCACAAATGAAAGGTTCATCATGAATACATGAACCTCCGCTTCAATTCTGTGTTACCATTCTTCATTTTTTTATATTACAAAATGTTGCTGAAAGAATGCCCATAGTGACTTGGAATTTTTCACGAAAAATTGTGGGGGGAAAACCATAACTCAGCAACTAACCAGAACAAACACATTGATAACTTCAAACAGAAGAATGACCACCTTGAACAAACATCAATAGAGCAGCACTGAGAGAAGCATTTGGCCTCAGCATTGCAAGTGGCTGCCCGTTTGGTTCCCCAACTTTAGGCACCCATGTACCCAAAGGTATTGAACCAACCGGGAGTTGCAGAATGGGCAAAGAACTAGAGGAGTGCTTAAACTGCCTGCATATACCTGAAAATTAAGTTCATACATCAGCTCCAACTTCCATATCATTTATCAATAGCCAATAGACCTATAAGCTTACATTTTAGTATTCCTGATAGGGAAGCAAGATGTAGCAGTTGAGGAAATGAACCATCCTCTGAAGAAGAATGGATGATAGGGACGGTTGAAACCTTGTTTTGCAAGACCTTCAAAGCCACTCCTTTTAGACATTCGTGGGGCCCAGCCTGAAGATTAAAGATTAGAAAAAAATAAGAAGCAAGAAGTTCAATCACAAAAGACTGGAGTTAACCTCCAGTCCTTTTATAGACAGAAGGGGAATCTATAAACATAATAAGAATGATGTACAAGGCTAAAATGCATTTTCTTTAACATATGGATGCAAAAGAAGCCATTAAGATTTATAATAAACAAAATGATGAGCAGGGTAGAGGAAAAGGAATAACAGATAACTATGAGAAGGAATGAGGCAGAAGCATGGCCTATATATTAGAAAATCACTTGGAAAGCTACTGCTGCAAATCTATAGACAAATACAAAAAGGACAATGGTAGCTGACCAGTTCACTAAAAAATAAGTAGTACTTTTACGGAGGATAATGGAGAAAAAACACCTTAGAGGACCCATGGAAGAGAAAACTCAAAAAGAAGAAGAAGTTGCCCAAAAGGCTAAAACATACAATCAGTAACTGATTGAGTGATCTTTTATTTAGAGAAAAGTGTTGTTTCTTGAAATCACTTTAAGAGGAGGGCAGGGGACTTCTGAATATTGAGCTTTCTCTAAAAGCTCAAACTTTAAACTTAAGAGAAACTCTCTAAAGTAAGTATAACACTTTATAGCTTCAACAAAAAGCTCATCCAATGATCTCAACACCACAGTTTCTAGTCGCTGACTCACTGGAAGAACTAGAAAAAAGCATCAAGATACAAAGAAAAAACTAACAAAATAATCAACAGCAAAATGTAAGAAAGAAATAGGGAAGTCATGTGCCAATTTGAGGACCAAAAAACTGATACAGTACTCCCCATACATACTGCAACATGTGTATCATCCCCCTTTGACACTTCCTATTATATGTCTATACAAACATTTTAGACATACAAAACCAAACTTTTGGCTTTAAACTCTAGTATGATTCCTATAATATGTAATATCTTGTTGCTTTTTATTCACGTGTTCAGTTTGGTTCAGTACCCATTGTTTGGCTTGAAAGTCCCAGATCATGAACCATATTGTACAATTTTTCTTGCAAGTCAAACCAAACGAAGCCATGCATTAAATCAAAAAAGTAAATTGAACCAGTGGTATATACCTATATCTAAATGTCTTACAAGATATTTATATTGTCTAATACTCATCAATCATGTTGCAAATGCATTCCTGAAAATGTCACAGCTTACAACCCTGAACATATAAAAAGTTGACAACCTTACACAATGTGAAATTGGAGGAATAACTTACGAAACATGAAAACTTCATCAGAACTGCTCATGACCACTTACATGAACAAATCGCCAGGGATATGATCCACCATTATTATCAAGTGTTCTGCATCGCTGTAATTTTCCCTCTTTCCAGGCTGCTATAGTATGAGTCTCAAGTTGTTCTTGAGTCAAATTTGAACCATGATTCCCCAGCTGAAATTACACTTGTTACACAACTATTGAATTCACAGAAATATGCATCATGCATTGCATTATCAGAGTAGGCTATGAATCATATATTAGATACTGAAAAGTAACAATGAACAATCAATGATGACAACATGAAGGTTCATAAACCACATCTAACAACAAAAGCATCAAAGAGATTCCAGAATGCAAACATTTTCAAGGCTCTTCCCCGTAAAAAAATAAAAAATAAAAATAAAAAAATAAAATAAAAAAAAAACTCTCTTGAAAACATTCTTATATAAACCCAAATTATCTTATAGCAGTTCCACAAATGTTCTATCATTAGCCTAAAATGATGATGACAAGATTCTTTTTAAACTTTTCATTTTTTACTAGTTGCTAAGTATTTTTAATCAATTTGTAACCAGATGATAAGTAGCTTAAAATATCAACCCTATAAATTATGACATTTACCAAAAACTGGTACAGGAGAGTTGCATAAACGTTTTATTTCACAAACCTCTTTCAGTATTAGGATGAAGTCCATTGCACTAAGAACTCCAACAAACTGACTCCTGCAAAAATCCCATAGAGGAGCCATAGACATGCCCTGAAAGTTTGCGTTACAATACATATAAGGTAAAACTCAACCATGCAATGGACAATTCATACTGGACATACATTACATGGACATGGCCCCTCATATAAATTGGGAAAAAAAATGCATAGAAATAAGTGGAGTAAAAAGGGAGGGAATACCTGTTCATAAAGAACATGAAATGCTTGCTTAACTGGTAAATTTATATCCAAGGCAATGACCTGCAATTATAAAATAGATATCAAGAAAATGAGCTAAAACAAGTTTCAAATTCTTATTGCATGGTGGGGAAAAAATAGCTCAATTAGGGGTTGTTTGGTTTCCAAAACAATAACTTATTTACAAAATGGTTCCTTCTGTTTATTCTTCTTATTTGGTTTCTCTAAATATTACAAGTTTTTATTAAGTTTCTCATTTTAAAAAGACTATATGAAAAACTCATTATATTTATGAAAAGCAAATGAAAAACTTGTAATATTTAGAGAAATCAAATGAAAAATCTCATAAAATTTAAAGGGGCCAAATGACAAAGAAAAAATGCAAGGGAACCATTTAGTAAAGAAAAATATATTATGAAGGACTTATTAGGAAAAAAATTACAAATGAAGGACTAAATGAGAAAATTGCAAAAATTTTAGGAAGCAAAAACTCCAACCAAAAAAATTGACAAGATAAGAATATTCAAACCTTCCCCGATTCAGGAAGCAAATCATATGCAGTATGTGAGGTTAGGAATACAGATATACGATGGCGAGAAGCCTCCAGATCAGACACTGACATCCTTGGATTAGCATCCTGGTAAAATTTTCAAGTAGTTTTTTTATGTTGCATACATTTTAAGACTATAAGGAATCAAGAATTATGGCATGAAATCTGACACCATTTGAAATGAGATTATATGCAAGAAAAAATACAATATATAATTTCTCAAAGCAGAAAGAAGACTCCATTTCCATACTTTTCAACATCATTTTTTTTTTCATTTGTATTGAAATATTATTAAAGGGTGTTATGAATAACTAGAATAGACGTATTAGAATTAGGATTTATTTTAACATTATAATAATAGGCTTGGCCCAGTAAAGTTACATATGTATTCTTATAAATATAAGAGTCTCTACACATTGTAGAGTATCCAATTCCAGCACACTAATTTCTCTCTCTCTATGCTCTTTCTCTCTTAATCTCTACAAAGGAGAAGAAAGAAAATTTGCACACAGATACATGCATAAAGAAGGAAAAAGTACAATATAACCTTCTAAGAAAAGTACAAACAAAATCATGAATAGAATAAGGTTCTCTAATCTTTTTGTACTTCTATGGTAAAGACAGTGTTGAATTTTCACTTTAAGCCTAACTTAATCCCGAAAACTAGCTCATTAAGTAAGGATTGTTTTAGGCTTTTAGCATTTATAAGTTCTTATTTAGCTTAATCTATAGTCGATGAAGGACTTCAACACACACCCTCACTCTCAATATTGGACATCTAGAGCATGGAAATTGTAAATGTTTTTTTTTTTTTTAATATAGTGCTCCATAAGCTGCGGGACCAAGTAAGTTGCCCTAAAAAACCCATGGGGTCACATTAATTGAACTGAAAAAATTCATGGAGCTAGTTTTTTTCTTATTCCAGTCTAGGATTGTCCGATATCGAATCTACAATAGGTTTTGATACTATATTGAATTTAGACTTTAAGCCTAACTCAACCCTAAAAACGAGCTCTTAAGGTAAGGATTGTTTTATCCTTTATAAACTTTTTTTTAGTCATATCTATTGTTAATGTGAAACTTCATCAAATGGCATTAACTAGAACATGGGGCCAAAACCAAAGAGAGGATAGAAAAAAGATTCTATCCCATATTAGAACTAAAGGTTGAGAAGAATTAAAGGGCCAACACAGGACCCACAGCAGTTCATAACTTCGAAATGTCATTCATTCTGTCTTTTCCCCTCTACCCTTTTGTCAGACACAAACACTTCACTGTACCCCTTTTAAAGTTCATTTCAAAATTTAAAGGCAGGTTTCATGACAACAATGCATACAAATAGGACTACAAATGTGTTTGTGTTTATTGCTATGAAATGAATCCCACTTTGAAGACAAGGATGATTAAACCAGCATTAAAAACATAACATTAGCAATGCAGGGAAAAATCCACTCCTAAAAGCCGGTCTGTAAAAAGTGGAGAGCCTCTTTATTAAATTGGAATTCAGCTTCTGCCAGAGCCAAAGTGAGATTCAAGCTCCTGTGTCATTCCTGTCGTAGTGAGATTCAAGCTCCCGTGTCATTCCTGTTGTGTTTGGAAGACACGGGGAGGACAAACCAGGCACTATTGAGTCTACATGAAACTGGTTTCATGTAGACTCAAGTCCACCCCTGAGAGCTAGGTGGCTTAGCATAGCCTCTATTTCAAATGAAATTCTAAGTCGCTCACCCATTCAATCTGGGACTTAAGCCCCTGTGTCAATTAGAATATTATCCAAGCACTTAAATATATGCAACAGCAAAAGGAAACAAAAGTAAGAAGGGAGAAGCTTACCATATGCCTGTAGACATCATTATCAACCTCCATGTGGGATCTACCAGGCATTTCAGTACTTAAGATTGCAGGTAAAATATCTGGCTCTCTCGATAAATAAATAGTATTCACTACTCCGTAGTTCCCGCTTACAAATGGCTGCTGTTCATCATGCCGCCACTCACCATCTACATTAAATTTGTACTGCAAACAATTGAAATAAATTATGCTTGTCAGTATGAATCAGTTATCTTTGCCATATTGTGTTTAGCAGTATTTTAATATTTTCTAAATATCAGAAATTAAGTCAACAAGGTGGATACTGGATAATCATACTAACATTATAAGTGAACACAAAAGGCAAGAAACTAAATACTATATGAATGGATATTAAATAATATCTACTTATTAGCGTAAGTTGTAATGGAAGCTTTCATAAAATTTAACACAAACAAATTTAGATGTGCCAAAAAAATGTAAGTAAATAAGTTCTATCATATTCAATGTTTGTTCCATGATAAAACAAAATACGCACCCAACCTACTGAATTTATTCAATCTAGTTATCAAAATTTTTAGACCTCTCACAATAAGGACATCAGTTCCCAAGAAATGATGGAATACACCCAGACCGATGATAAATCAGTTATATAGCACCACAAATTTTGGTAGAACCATCATAAAATAATTCTTCCCCTTTTCTCCTTTTTTTTTTTATATAAGGAATGTTCTATACCCTACCCAAATCCCACCCCAACCATACCACTAGGGCCTAGTTCAAATGGTAACTCACACATAAAAATTGATAACTGTGTTTTGTCGTATGATTATATAAATTAGAGGAGGGGAAGTGGACAAGCAATACAACGTTTCAATCAATATGCAAGTGTAAAGCTTGATTATGTATGTTGTCTGTTGTTCTGATGTATAAATTAAAACGGGAAGAAAAATATACAAGCTTTCAATTTGACAAACAGGAAAAAGATGGAATCAAAATGAGATGATGTAAAATTTGATAGGTGACAGTTTCTAATCGATATGTAAAAGTATCAGCAATCTAGATCATAATAAATTTAAAGAATTACATGGTACAGCCGAATACATCATTAGTCAAACCTACCATCTAGTTGACCATTCTGTTTGAGAAAACAACCTTGCATGACTTCCTTCTTAGTAAAAATAATGTAAATTACCCAAATATTTTATCATTTCAAATCCAACGATCAATGTTATTTGTTCATTCTTTCCAACAACTCCAATGAGGGCAAGACAACTCTTATGCCCCATGCCAATTTTTACCGACCAGTTAGTAATACAAACTCCTAATGAAAGTCGAAAACCATCACAAAATTCCTTATTTGTTTCTGCAAATTCTAAGTTAAATTCTCAATCACACAACTTCAAGTTTAAAGTAATAAATTTACAAGCTCACTCTTCTTTTTCGGTTTTCATTTTTCTGGCAACAGAGGCAAACATAACTCAACGGGCTCATCCCCATACGCTGATAACCAAATGGCCATCAGCCACGTACAATTAAACAACGTAAAAGTGCAATCATACTGAAGATTATTTCCCCATGTTTCTCAGCTAAATTCACAGAAACCAAACAACCTGATGATATCCCGGCATTAAGCTGCAAATAACTTGAAACACTGCAGGGCATCCCTCCATCGGAGACATAGGTATATGTTCTGACCATCTGCGCACATTCGAATTAACATTGGAAACTAAATCCGATTTCCGAACTTTCAAAAAAATAAAAACAAAAATTTACAAAAAAAAAGTGGAAAAACAATGACAATCACATCATACATCACGTTAAATAACAAAGATCAGAACAGCAACTACCGGTGTAACGAGTAATTGGGTACCTCGTGAAAGAACCACTTAGAAACACCCTTCTTCCCCCATAAGGCCAAACAAAACGCTTCGGAATCAAAATGGGCCCTGAAACTCCACTCCCCTCACTTCCCGTATCTGATACAGAAGCAAACATTTCCCCCAAAAATTCAATACCTAAAACTCAGAGCAACGAATCTGAAGAAGCAACGTCTCTTCCACGGGAATCCTCCACAGCAGAGCAGAGGACCCCCTCTCCTCAACAATCGAACATGCAGTGTACCTTCGCGATCAACACCACACTCCTAATTGCAATACCAAGAAGTTTCACGCACGCCGAATCACGACGAATGTTAATCGAAGCCCCTCGATCGACAATTCAGCACCTGAAAATCAACGAATTACAGTTATGTCAATTATAAATAACAAAAATTAAAATAAAAAAAAGACTAATCGAAAGCGAAAATTTCACCAATGAGTCTGGAGAGCGGAGCACAGAAAATGAGCGAAGAGGAATAAGGTGAAAAGGAGAGAGAGAACAGAGAGAGGTTAGATATGTGAATGTGATTCAGAGATGGAGGGAATGAGAGAGAATGAAAATGGAGGAAGGAAGAGGAAGATGCACTAATTAATTATTTAATTATAAAATATAAAATAAAAATGGCAGGCAGAGAATAAAGGGAGAAGAGAAACAGAGGGCAAAAATACAGTGGGCAGTAATTATTATCTGGTGCTTTCGTTGGACACTCAAATTTAACATTTTGTTTAAAAAGTAAAATTAGAAATTTTCATTATTTAATTTTTTTATAAAATACAAAGTTTATGAATTTCTCAGTTGACTTAAAAAATTATTAAATAAATCAAGGATATTATTTTTTTAGTAATATATTATTTATATAAATAAATGTTAAATATCAAATAACATGTTTATAAATATTCAAATTACATTTAATTTAATATATAATTATAAAAAATATTAAATATATAAGCGGTTGAATTAGTAAAATTAATATTTTAAAAATATTAACTAAAATTTATTTTAAAAAATACAGATAATATATATTAAAAGACGTGTTGCTTACACTCCTCTAAATAATATGTGTACTTAGATTTCACTCATAACATTGACATATCCTAACCTATGTAAAATGTATCGACAATTGAAGTATGCAAAGCATTCTCCCACAAAGTCATTTCGTACTGTTAAAAAACAAATACTTAAACAATATATTCAAATAAATTAGCTATTTATAAATAAGTCAATTTTGGTAGGTAAATTTAATTTTAATAAAGTTGAATTTGAATAGTTTAATATATTTAAAACATCTATTCAAAACAATTTAAATTATATGTTTACATTAAAAACATGGAATTTTAATTGTAAATGTAAAATATATATATATTTCAAACAAATAAAAAATAATAGATTTTGATAACTTGTAACGTTTGACAGTAATTATTTTCGTGTATCATAATAATGACATGGCTTGAGTCTCGTTCAAATTACTCCTTTTTGTCCTAAAATTATAGACATTTTAACTATTTTGTACTTGCTTTAAACCCAATGATATTATTATTTAATAGTTATATGGATAATTAATAAAAAAAAATCAATTAATTTTATAAATTTAAAAATTTAATCATAATGTAAACAATCTTCAGACTAAATAATATTTTTTTTATCTATGTGCATTAACTTTAAAAGACAATAATATTATAATAGAAAAAACACTTAATCTCTTCACAACTATCTCAATGTGGATGATTTTAGCATATGCTAATAAACAAATATTCATTCATTTTTTAATAATGTAATTTAAACCACAAAGTTAAGATTATATGTTTAATTTTGTTTAATATAAAACAACTCTTAATAATCAATACAAGTATAATAAGTAATTGTTTGTTTCTATTAAAGTATAGAAGATCAAACCTAGTATGGGCTGAATTTGATCAATTATAACTCATCTTATTCAGTTGGATGGATTGAAATTTGATACGAAATCGATTGCATTTTTGTGGGTTCCATTTCAAATTTTAACTCATTGAAGCTAAAGGGAGACCAAGTTGGAATAATTTTAGATTTTCTATTTCTCTCATCTTCAAATTTTCAACTTATTTAATAGTAGGAAAAAAATTAGGGATGCAGTTACAAAATCTATATTGTTTATAAAATAAATAAAAAGGGGAGAAATCAACTTCCTTTAATGAATAATTTGCCTTCATATAGCAACTATTGATTGTATAATAAGAGAGGTTGGATGTATAGATGAAAAGGAGAAAATGCATAGACATTGTGAAGTGTGAACCCTAGTACAAAAGGGAGTAAAGTAACAAATATATGAAACTAAAGGGTATATGTATTTATGCTAATATAAAGGGTAAAATGGTATAGGCAAATTTCTAACTCTTTTTATTTTATTGTATTTCAATTCATTCCAACAACTATTGTTGTGTTTGGATATTAAAATGAAATTGAAGTGAAACAGGTGATCTTTAAATTGATGAAAATGTGAAAGAAGCCAATGTATTTAAACAAAATTTAATATCATGTTACCCTATAAATTTATTCTCAAAATAAATGGTGCAAATTTTTTGTGAGGGCAAAAATAATAGTTAAAATTTGGACTATTGTTATTGCTACATTTTATGGCAAAGGCAGGCATATATTCAAAATGCGGATTCGACTGAAATATTTAATTTATATCACTGATTTTAGTTGATCAATCAAATAGAGAAAGTGATTACTATTTCAATTTTATTAATTTGCAGGCTACTGCATTTTGGTTGATATAAACAAAACATACATAATTTTATTATTATTTTATCTCTATTTTATTCGATCTTTTTTCTTTCATTTTCCTTCCTTTTTATTTCACCATTTAATCCAAACAAAATGTAAAATAATTTCTTCAACTACAACTATAAACAATGAATTAATACTTAAGATAACTCATTTTATTAACACTGCTCATGAATTTTATATTGACTTACATATTTTTTAAGGCATGATACGGGTTTAGATACTTTCAATTTTTTTATCTAATTATAAAATTTATTACAATAGAAATTTCCATTTCTTAAAGAAAATGAAGAGGATTAATTTTTGCAAGATATATAGTGAGAGTTTACTTTTATAGCCGTGTTAGGTATTAGAGTCTATCCTCTTATGCACTAAAAAAAACAATAAAAAACTTTTAATTAATATAATTTTTTCTTAAATGGTGAGAATCTTTATTAAGATATTTATAAGCAATAAATGAAGTGAGCCCAAGGTGTAAGGCGTAGCTCTTTTTTTCTCTCTTTTTAATGTTTTTTAATTTTTGCGGGAAACAACAATTAATACAGAACGCGTTATATTCTCATTTAAAATATAAAATTATAATGTTGATAGAAAAAAAAAACTTCAAATTATTATTTAAACCCTTTTAATTAAAACACATGCTAACTATTTTTCTCAAAATACAAAAATGTAATCACAAATTATACTATTGAGTATAGGCCACAAGTTAGGGTGAGAAAGGAAAGCTATAATGTGATAGGGTCATTGATTTAACTGGGAACCAAACAGGCACAAGAATCTGTTGTTTTGTTTTTCCGCTGTTGCCAAGGAAAGGGAAATACAAACTAAAAGGCATAATGGGATCTAATCGTGGGACCCAAAATATTAGTAGCCTGATTAGGAACTTTAATTTTACTTTAGTGCTAATTGAGGATGTGATATTGAACGGACGGTGATAAACTCCTCGTCGAGTGGGACCATAGGATCAAGGACCGTTGACGGGCTGGGGATGTTGCCTACAGCTAAACGTGATTCTCGGATGACATTCTATGATTGCCACACACACATTGCGACATTGAACACTGTTCCTTTTTTAGATTGTTTTTTAGTGGAAAAATAAAAAATAATAAGAAATAATGATAAAATAGGTACTGTGAGGGAAAGCTTTGTTCTCGTAGTGATCTTCTCAAGTCAATTAATTAGGTGAAATTAATTCATTTATACTATCCCATGAAAAAGAAAAGTTATATAAAAAAAATCGCAAAAAGGACAACGTTACTAAATTTAAGTTAGTAGTTATTAAGGATTTAAATAATTTACATAAATTAAGCCACAACTTTAAAATTTTGTTGTCACCCTTTGGCATAAAAATAAACTTTCGATTAATATGTTTTTTTGTTAAATTATCTAAATGATGCATGATATTTTTTCTTAACCATATTCATAGTAAGCTATCAAAAACAACATCTCAACGAACAATAATAATAAAATACTCATTTGATTATTTTTTAACGATTAAATAAGACATATATTATGAATGTGTGAGTTTAATATTTTGAAATATATTTAGTTTTTCTCAAATTTTTATCTTTCTATTTTCCTCCTCGTAATTTCCCCCGTCAATAACAATAAAAAGCCTGTATTTAACAGCAACTCATATTCTTCACAAACCTATTAATCCATATTATTATGAATCACAGTTATTTAACATTTTAATTTTTAACTTTAATATCGTTTTCAAATTATTAAGAGTTGAGTTATTGGGTTTAAACGTAAATGAGCAAGCAAATTTAAGGGAATATTTTTTTTCTTCTTTTATTATTTTTATGCTATTTCTTCTCTTTTATTTTCCAGACTTTTTCTTTTATCTCATGTCTTAAATTTTTATTCATTTTCTTTTACATTGCACAAATTAAGAGTACATTTGTTTCTGTTATTAAAAAAAAATATGTTTTTAAAAATAAAATACAATACAAATTTATATTATATTATATTTTTAAAAATAGAAATTAAAAAAAATAAACTCTAAACTTCTTATTTCCTCTTCGGCTTTTCACAATCGGATTCGTTTTTTCAAAGCCCAATAAATGTGAGTTAAGTATAACATAAATATTCCATTTAGGTAAGTTTGTTAATAAGAAAAAAATTATAAAAGATGATAAAACTATTTTTATAAACTAAAAGTAACTTATTTTTTTTAAAAATATAAATTAATTTTAACTTGTAAAAATAGTTTTAAAAAAATAAAAAGTAATATTAGGTATTTCAGTGTCCGTGTCCATGCACTCCCTAAAATTGCAACTAAACCGTGGATACCGTAATCACATGTCCCCAAATTGAAGTTCATAGTCTGAAACCCTAGCGCTGTGTTCCGTTCTACTGCTACTGTACACGATTCCTACACTTTCTGTGTTGCTACACCCTGCTGAGAGTTGAGAGCATTGACACACGGTGGAATCGGTGGCAATAATGGAAGAAGACGATGATTACGTTGAGTACGTTCCTGTGGCGAAGCGTCGAGCTATGGAGGCTCAGAAGATTCTCCAACGCAAAGGGAAGGCCTCCGCTGCCATTGACGATGATTTAGAGAAGTTAAGAGTCGCCGAAACCAAGCCCAGTCTTCTGGTCAAGGCATCGCAGATGAAACGAGAACAACCCGAGATCAGCGTCACAGAACAGATCATTCAACAAGAGAAGGAGATGATTGAGAATTTGTCTGACAGAAAAACCCTAATGTCCGTTCGTGAATTAGCCAAGGGTATCACGTACACTGAACCCTTGCTCACTGGTTGGAAACCGCCTTTGCACGTGCGAAGGATGTCGAAGAAGGAATGCGATTTGATTCGGAAGCAGTGGCATATAATTGTTGATGGTGACGATATTCCTCCCCCAATTAAGAATTTTAAGGATATGAGGTTTCCTGAACCTGTTTTGAAGAAATTGAAAGCTAAGGGGATTGTGCAACCAACGCCCATTCAGGTTCAAGGGCTTCCTGTTATATTATCAGGGAGGGATATGATTGGAATTGCATTCACTGGGTCTGGAAAAACCCTGGTTTTTGTGTTGCCAATGATCATGGTGGCAATGCAAGAGGAGATCATGATGCCTATTGTTCCCGGAGAAGGTCCATTTGGTTTGATTGTTTGTCCATCGAGGGAACTCGCGAGGCAGACTTATGAAGTGGTGGAGCAGTTCTTGATACCTTTGAGGGAAGCTGGATATCCAGAGCTTAGGCCTTTGCTTTGTATTGGTGGAGTTGATATGAGGTCACAGCTCGAGATTGTGAAGAAGGGTGTTCATATTGTTGTTGCCACTCCCGGGAGGTTGAAGGATATGCTGGCCAAGAAGAAGATGAATCTTGATAACTGTAGGTATTTGACGTTGGACGAGGCCGATCGTTTGGTGGATTTGGGATTTGAAGATGACATAAGGGAAGTTTTTGATCACTTCAAGGCTCAAAGGCAGACTCTCTTGTTTTCTGCCACTATGCCTACCAAAATTCAGAACTTTGCTAGGAGTGCTTTGGTGAAACCTATTATTGTCAATGTGGGTCGTGCGGGTGCTGCCAATCTTGATGTGATTCAGGAGGTTGAGTATGTTAAGCAAGAGGCGAAGATAGTTTATCTTCTTGAGTGCCTGCAAAAAACCCCACCTCCCGTTCTGATATTCTGTGAGAACAAGGCTGATGTCGATGACATCCATGAATACCTTCTATTGAAAGGAGTCGAAGCAGTGGCCATTCACGGAGGCAAGGATCAGGAAGAGAGGGAGTACGCAATTGCGGCTTTTAAGGCTGGAAAGAAAGATGTGTTGGTAGCTACAGATGTTGCATCCAAAGGTTTGGATTTTCCCGATATTCAGCATGTAATTAACTACGACATGCCTGCGGAAATTGAAAATTATGTCCATAGGATTGGACGGACTGGAAGATGTGGCAAGACAGGTATAGCCACAACATTTATTAACAAGAATCAAAGTGAGACAACTCTACTTGATTTGAAACACCTCTTGCAAGAAGCGAAACAAAGAATTCCCCCAGTTTTGGCCGAGCTGAACGATCCAATGGAAGATAATGATGAAATCACAGATATAAGTGGGGTCAAGGGATGTGCATATTGTGGTGGCCTTGGTCATCGCATCCGTGATTGTCCCAAATTAGAGCATCAGAAGAGTATGGCAATTGCAAATAATAGAAAGGATTATTTTGGATCTGGAGGTTACAGAGGGGAAATTTGAAAGGCACAGATCCCCTGCGTACCAATTTTTCTT
The DNA here is from genome assembly GCF_003935025.1 of Abrus precatorius. NCBI lineage: Eukaryota > Viridiplantae > Streptophyta > Magnoliopsida > Fabales > Fabaceae > Abrus > Abrus precatorius. The sequence continues at coordinate 5,880,607 of NW_020874373.1, read as the reverse complement.
TGGGCGCTACTGGGTTATGTATTATATCTGCAACTTTTGATCTCTGCATGTGAAACCTGACAACTTCATTATATTCGAAATAGTGCTTTAGATATGTATCAGATTTTCTTTAAACTTGACTGGATTATGTATTATATCTGCCACTTCTTTTTTTGTTCCTTAATATCTAATGAATTTTATTGTATTTTCACCTGTGCTTTTGATATAGTTGAATTATAGTATAGTTTTGACTGGACTGTAGATTGATTTTCACCTTTTAATGCAGTCGTATGATTCATGTTAGAGTAGCATGGTCAGGTGATTTGTCAGGAGTTGATGCCTTCTGCTCTGATAATTGTTTTTATCTTTTCCTAGAATTTGTTATAATCTTATTATTGGACATTGTCACCTCGCAATAGTGCAAATCCAAATTCATTTCCAATGAACTAATGGTATAATATGCTTTAGATTAAGGGGCCCATTTGGATCCTGCCCCGAAGAGCTAATTGGAGCTTACGTCTCGATTAAGAACTTTTACTTCAAAGTGGTGTTTGGGTAGGCTTCCTGTACCAGCATTGAGTCAATGCCATTGAGGCATCTGTTTTGAATTTATATTTGTTTACTGTTGTTGTTCCTAGGGAAAATGGATGAAAGAATAACAAAATGTTAGAACTTTTTCATTCCAGAATCAAGACTAAAAAAAATTGTTTTGAAGTGATTTAGTGATTTTCTTTTTAAATTTTGAGTGTTCTTTATGCGTATATATGGATGTGACACCATGAAAGTGTTCCCCTGCTAAGATGATTCATCCTCCTATTAGTGTTTTTTATCTTGGTCATCTGGATTCCTAGTGATGTGAATATGCAAAATCCTGCAGAAAGCATTCTGGGATAGTAGATATATCATAGGAAGATAAAGTTAGGCTATATAGTATATAATATACGTATTGATATCATCTGAAGGGGTTCTTCCTTGTAACTAGTCTCTGGGGAATTAAATTTTAAGATGTTGTTCATCAGCATAGTAGGTATCGGTGCTATTATGAAATTGGTCATGAGGTCCTGTCCAGCCTTTGCTGTAAATGGTGAGAATGAGTGATTTGTGATGCTCTCTTTGTACTTCTAGTCTTGAATAAGTCTTAAGAATTGGAATGTAAGCTTTATGAGTTCCAAGCTTAATGGGTCTGAACTTCATGGACTGATTGTAATAATAGTATAAAATATAAAGATAATTTTTCAAGTTTCTTTTTGTAGACAATTTTGTGGTATCTGTGATCTGAATTTGTCTTTCTTGATATGGATTCACTTTTATGGCAAAGTACTTTCATTAAATTGCCCTGTAAGTCTTATATTCTATCTGTTTTGAGCTCTAAGTTCTTATATTATTTTCTTTTCCTTGTGATAATGCCCACCAATGATAAACTTTAGGCTGAAACATTGATGTCTCCAGTTTCATGGTAAAATCCTCTATTTTTTAAAATATTGTTGCTGCTATGTGTAGGCCTTGTTTCATATGATATGATTGGTTGTGACAGGCTCTTTCTAATATATATAGTTGGATATTGATGAGATTGCTAAGTAAGAATATTTTCACCACTTTTCCCCTCTTTTTTTTTTGGCTTAGCTCTATACTTCTTTCATTTGCTAATTTTCCATCTATTGATAAATCCCGCATTGTCTGAACAGTCTAGCCTTCAAATTGGATGGAAAAATAAAATATGCTCAGATTGAAAATTTACAGTTTCAAAAGGGATCAAGTTAGCCCAAAAAAAAAGTATGTGTGAAAATATCTTTTCACATAAACATAGATGCACTAGCTGAATAGGCGTAATAAACATCAACTTGCAAATCTGGCCCATCTTTGTTTCACCACAACATCTACTTTTCTCTTCACTGCGATTTTCCATAATACCACCTGTAAGTTCTTCTGATTGAACTTTCAGTCTTAATAATTGTAAATTTTGAGTGAGATGATAAAATTAGTTTTTGGCAAATTCAACTTGAACTTAATATTAATGTTTGGTAAAATCCAACCTTTGAGTGAAATAGTTGGTGCCTTCCTCAACCAACTATTTATTGAGTTAAATAAATTTGTATATGTGTGATCTTGGCCTTTTAAGAAGTAAGCCAAAGAGTGGTTTTGGCAAATATTATACATATGTTCTGTCAATTACAATATTTTTCTACCCCTTGATTGGTAAGGTTCATTGCGATGTGCAGCTCAATACCATTGGAAGAGCACTCCCAGTGCATATAGGTGATGGCTTCAGTGTTGGAAATGTTATGGGGCATGCTTTATTTATTTATTTATTTATTTTATTTTCATCATCTATCTTCTCTTTTTAACAACGTAATATCTGTTAGGCTTCCCATTGCATTGGTAATTCTGGGTGTTAACTCTACTGTTTGTTGGATGCTATCTCTTGTTACTATTGTCACAGCTTTTGTCATTGCAAAACCTGTACTAAATATTTAAATTTAAACAATAGAAGAACAAGGAATCATGAACATGCATGTATCATTCATATTTTTGAGTTTTATGTTCCTGGTCTCTGAAATTTTATTGATATTGGAATATTTATCACAATTTTTAGTCCTAGGTGAGATTCATTCATGCTTTCATGGATGTTACAAAAGCTCTCTGCCTCAAATTCCAGTTTAGTGCAATTAAAAAGTAACGGCTCTATCAAGACTGGTATATTTTCACTATCTCACGTCAATGTCTTATTGCAGTTTGCAACTTCTAATTTTTTACCATGAAATCTAATAATGACTTCCGTTACATTTGTTGTTCTTCAGATATGCACACCACTTTTTCTTTGAACGTATGTGTTATATCTGCAACTTCTGAATTTTGTTCTATGAAATCTAATAATGAATTTCAGGCATTTATACTACTCCTTTTGATATTGTTGAATGATGATATAGTTTATAGATTGTCTGGACTGAATTTGATACTGTTGAATTATGATATAATTTATAGATTGTCTGGACTGAATTGTAGATTGATTTTCACCATTTATGCTGTCTAGGATGATTGACATTGGAACAGCATAGTCAGGAGCGGATGCCTACTCCTCTGGTAATTATTTTCCTTGAACATTTATGTTTATGTTTATGATGAATGTAAATAATTTCTGCATCAAGCAGGATGCAGGAAATCTTTTATGATAATTTAACATTTATTTGTATGGAGAATACTGTAAAGAACACAAAGATGTTCTATTTTAAACTTGAGTTTTGCAACACCATTATAGCAAATCCTAATACCCTCCACCAACTTTTTCAGCACAATGCAAACTCGTCTTGAAATAATGCAAATCCAATATCATTTCCAATGGACTAATGATATTATAACCTGCTACCATGCGGAATCTTGATATCTTGTAGCCGAAATGGAATGGCTATCTAAGCTTTAGATTTTGTACAGATTCTTTTACACATATCAGCCGTCGAATGATCGAAATATGCCGTCGCTTATACTTTTAAAAATCACGTTTACGATTGCAAAATTTTATTAATAATTTATTATCACTAAAACCTTTCGTGTGACGTTATCTTAATTCCTTGGAACCCACGCTGTTGGCGGTTCTTATTCCGATCCCGGAGACAGTTTAAAATCGATGCTGCCAAGTCTAAAAAATTTAGGATGCATTCCCGTAGGGTGAAGCTGAAGAAAATTACTAAGGATTTGGTTGTATAAGTTTGTAACCCCATTTTTCAGAATTGAAGAACTTAGCTTCCACTGAATATGTTTCATAATTAACTATAATCTAAGTCTTGTCTCCTAATGCAAGCTCTGTTAAGTGAACGGTAATCCAAATGGATCCTAAATAATACACAACTTATTCAACAAAAACTGCACATCAATTAGTCGACATGATTTTCCGTGAATTCATAATTTTCTTTTCTTATATGAAAGCTCTTGGGGACCGGTCACCTTCCTTCTTTTAGTCGTTCATTGAAAGAGAAAACGTGACAGGAAAGAGAAATTTGTAAACAAAGGGATTTCAAGCATAAAGAATTAACAGTAACACTATTTTTTTATAACTTAATTTTTACTCTTCCCCCCTTATGTCTCCTTTGTAAAATTTTAATTTTAATAATTAAATATACTGATAGCCCAATAGATTGGCCTTTTACCTATACTTTCTACAATAAAAGGCTTAGTTATGTGGAGCATTACAGAGTTATGGGTGATTAGCATTTATCATCCGATTTCTTTCGACTCAGGCCTTTGAGTTTGGGTCAACTTTTTGGATTAGTACCAGATTTTTGCTTGGATACTTGGTTCCAGTTTTCAATGATGTAAAGTAAAATCTCTGCAACAATTTTGCATTTTCTTTTTCTATGAAATATTATTGGAATGGAATCATTTTTTTGACAAATAACAATAATGTTTTATTTTTAATATTCTCGTTTTTATTTAATAAAACCATCTATTGTCTTCATTGAAAGAGATTGATTTAAAACTATTAAGTAAAGTTAAAATGAAATTTTATTTGATAATTTTTTTAAAAACTATTTTGCTAATAATTTTTTATTCATTTTTAGCTTTAGTTAAATTATTCAATTATTTATTCATTTACTTATTTATCAATGAATTTATTGTGCACCGCAAAAATATTGTTAAATTAAATTTTTAGGATAAAAATTAAAGGTATATTATATGACTATTCTAAATTTAATATTTTTAAATATATATTTTAATTAATAATTATTATTTTATTATTTATGGAATACAGACTTCTTTGTATCTACCCATCTTTTTAAACCCCCATTTCTTTGGTGTAACTGGATTTTTCATGATTGTACCCTAAGACGTAACTTTCAGGGAAGTTTATGATTCTTTAATTAACAGGGGCAAATTTCCAACGTAATGATTTTGACAGTGACAGAGTTATGTATGAGAGGGGTGGGGGCAATTGTCCCCACAAGTTTTAAAGAATTTATGGCAATCCAACTGTATACATATATAAATTGAAGTATTATTGAGCAGTGTTAAAGAATATATTTTGTAACACTTTTTTAAAATATATTTGAAATTATTGATTAAATTTATTAAAAATTATAAAATTATGATATAAAAATATTAAATTAAGAGTAAGAAAGAGTGTAACTCATTTAATTTTTATATTTTTAATAAATTTTAATTGATAACTAAAATTGTGTTACTAGCATTTTTATTGTAGCATTATTATCTCATTAATTTTGTTGAATCGCTTCTCAAATTTTGATAAAATTTGGATTAATTTTAAAATTATGAGATTTTTCAATCATAAAATATCATTTTAGCATTTTAAAAACAAATAAACCAAACTTTAATAAGTTTAAGCGCTAGAGCTTATAAAGAAGTTAAATAAAAAGGTGTATAGAAAATATTAACCTCAACTTGAGTTTAAACATTAAAAATAGTTTTTTTTAGTTAAAAAAACATATTGATCTCACTTTTATGACTTTAATGTAATAAATTAACTATTTTCTGATAAAAGTTTATTATTTGTTAGTCTCCAAACCCAATCTTGAGAATTAAAGTGAAAAAAATAGATAAAATAAATTGAATTAATGCAAAAACAAAAAAGAGAGAGTCAAAGTAGGTCATGCAAAAGCGAATGGTATTAAAATTGAATGCGAAAAGAACAAACTGAAAACATTTCGAGGAAATTTCATATGTGGGAATGAAAAAGTAGTTTGTCTCTCCGCACTTGGCGCCTTTTTAAGTGTAAGTTTGGAGTGTAAATGAAGTGAAGTGAAGTGATGAAAGACAGTGGATACATGCAATACAATGCATTATGGATTCCACCAAGCAATTTCGTTAGGGTCCCATTTCCTACACTTAGCTCACAATCACACTCACATATCATTTCATGCCACTTCTTCCCTTTGTTTTTATCGCAAAAGTGAGAATCCCACTTTTTCAACTATCCAAATGTTTGCTTACATCAAACTCATCATATATGCCACTCAATACTATATGAATTTAAACTACACTTTTTCTACCATCAAAGATGTTCAATTACACTCTATTTCTTTTATAGATAAATAAATGTTACGGTTTAATTACTTTTGTCGTAGATGAATTTCTTGAACAACTATGAAATGTTGGGAAAAAGAAACAACTATGAAATGACTCTGTGTTTTTTCTTTCCCTACAACTTTCATTGTCAATGACAACTAATCTTGAATAGTATTTGTTGATTTTAAGACCCTAGAATTTGAAATAAAGTATCCCTTACTATTGGCTTTAAAATTCTATCTAAAATAATAAAGCTAATTTTATTTGTCGTGTGAGAACTTGAAACTTGTTAAAATCACCTTATGAATTAATGGAGTTGATTCGATAATGCATAAATATGCTTTAATTTTATATTATAAACATAAAATAAATGAAAATGAAGTAAATTTTGGTCATAAAATCGTACGCAAATGATCTAGACATAAGATTATTTAAAGTTACATAATGATTTTAAAAAGCACTTTTTTCTGTCATTAAGCTACACTTTATTGCTGTTTATTCTAAAATTTGAGCACTCGTTCCTTTATAAATTAAAAAAATAAAATTTGAGCAATTAAAATTACACATAAATTAAAAAATAATAGCATAATCAAGCCATTATATTTTCATAAATCAGGGTTGTTTGTGCATGTTTATTAGCTGTTTTATTTGTGTATATTCGTTTTAAAGCTTTAATCACAGAAGAAATAAAACATGACCTTGATTTATTTCTATGCATTAACATTCAAATGAAGCAAATTTCTCGAACCAAAATACAAATAAAATATACTGTTCCAGAAAAATAAAAGAAGAAGGGAAAAAACCACACATCATGCAAGCAAGTAACCAATAATTGCAAAAGACCGTTAAAAGCTACTGAAATTCCCCAAATGATTCTACTTTGTGGGAGTACTGAATATAATATGAGGTTCAATCCAAAAGTATGTGCTCTTTTCTTTTTCATTCATTTTTCTATCTCAAATTATTAATAAGGAATAAAAGGAGGACAGAAAAGAAAAAGGATTTCAAAATTTGAAATAAAAGTGGAACACAAAAGGCTAAAAGTTTAACCATCATTGCACATCCAACTCACCCATCTAGTTTTTCTTTTTATCACTATCTACCAAACGCCAACAAAAAGAACTCTACGAGGATCTAACCATGCCATAAGTTTTATTTTATGTGCAAAAGCAATCTTCATCACCTTCCTCCCCTTTTTACATGCCCAATCACTATTTTATTTTGAGAAATATTTATCATATGCATATTTACAAAAGTGATATACCCTTAAAAAATTGAAAACTAAGAGGAAAGTATAGGTGTTTCTTTCAATTAAAGTCAAGTAAACTTAATTTAATTTGAATATAATTAAAATATACATATAAATTAATTTAAATTATATATTTTATTAAAAAATACAGAAAGTAATATTTTAATTATAAAACAAACAAACCTTTGTAGTGAATAGTAGGTGTTTTTTAGGGTCGCACACCCTTATAAACGGCGTGGACCTAAGAACCTTATTAGGGTTTGGAAATTTGTTAATTAGCTCTTGTCGGCAAATGCATCATTTGAATCAGAAAATCATGTCATGATTTCTGTCTTAATTTATAGTCATATCTCGTGTGTTGATTCATACATAACGTTATATTAAAGCAAGAAAATGATGTACAACTTTATAATTATAAAATGGCTGTAACCCATGATCATGTGATTGACGTATTACTTTTATTTTTCTTTTCCTAATATGCTCACAAGTCCATTTAACCTTTCTTTTCACTTGATTTAATTGTCGATTTTAGTTATATCAGTATTTATAATTAACTTTAAGTATTTAAAGCTTTTTTTTTTTACAAATAATTTTTTTATTATATTTTTAATAAAACTTGCTAATTTTGATTATTAAAATAAAATGTAAAAAGTAAAATATTTATATATTTTTATGTAATTAATTTTCCATAAAAATATTAATTTTAATGTCTTAAAATTAATTCTAAAAAATGGTGTTGATATATTCTTTTAATTATGCTGTGCTTGTCTCTTGAACATTCACATATATGACTGTAAACCAATTGGTACCATTTCTTTAAAAAGGCGAATATTTAAAGATCTAAAACACGAGGAGTTCATGATTAATTGTTTGGCCCTTTTTAGAATAGGAGACAGAAAAAAATAGCATATATATTGTGTACATGTTTGGGGTAATTTAAGGGTGAACCTAACAAGTTATTAAGATTAACAAAGTCTTTATGATTCGTTCTATCTCATTAATTGGATCCAACCTGTTGTTAAGTGGATCTTAGAGAATATTTCGCATGATGATTGATGAATGCGATCTCTAACAATGAAAGAAGATGAATATACTCTAATATTTAAGTCAACAAAAACGTTTGTAAGTATATGAATCGGAGAAAACGAGAGAACAAGTGACATATTTAGAATTACCGCTTTATATACTGATAAGATAATAATTAATTAATATTACTTCTTAATTAAAAGCTTAATGTATTAGAAAAGATCTCTTGAGACTTGAGATTTATTCATATTATAATTTTTAAAATTTCTATTTTCTTCTCTAATTACATTATCTCTGGTGACTTTATATCTCTCTCCATGCATGTACCTGCGAGAAGTGTTCATTATTGAGGAATGAGAAGGAGTGTCCCACATGTACATGTATATATGTACTAAGTGCAACTTCCGACTTAAATTAAAATCTGAGTGATTGAAACTTTTGCTTAGAATGATTGATGAGAATCTTTCAGCCTTAACAATAAGGTTGCCTTTACAGAAATACAGTGATTTCAGGTTAAGAACGAGTTATTCCTTCCATGCACCCTCTCGATATGTGAACCACCCAAAACCTATAAGAAACCAATGGATCAAAATCCTCTAGTGTTCTTAAACAATTGCATGCACATCATAATCTCACTATTAATATCTGTTTAACCTTTTTTACTGTAATATTTTAATATAAATTTATGTTAGTTTAAGGGATCATGCATTTTAAAAAAATCCAGACAATGATGGTATTCTTTTTTCATAATATTTTATCCTTTTATGTAATTTTTTTTGTGACAAAACAATATTTAACATAACATTACTCCAGTATGTTCTATGATATGCAGATGATATCTTTTCTCTCTGTTTTAGTAAAAAAGAAGCCATGTTACATGACAAAATTTTAATAAATCGACTATTGAGACATTTGAAAGAATTTACGTGTAGTTTATAAAAATAATTTATAATTTACATACTTTTTAAATTTATTTTAATAAAATTTATAATATAAGTTTTCATGTAAAAAATTATTCGGTAAATTCTTAAATAAATTATATATCCAAATTTATCTTAAAGAATAATTAAGGTTAATAGATTTAGAGTTAAATAATGAATGCCCTATTCTTTGTATCATTACATACAAAAGAATATTATGATTTTTTTTTCCTTTTTTTTTGTTTGGGTTAAGAAAATTCTCGTGTATAAATTCTTTGTAACTTTCTAAACTTTTGAACTATGTATGAGTTTAGGCATTCCATATATCCATATTAATATTTTTGTCTTATTGAAAAAAGAAAGAGGAAATTAATAAGTAATTTTATAATATTAGTTAAAAATTAAAAGTAATTTAAAAAAAAGATATGACAGAGTTATCTTTATCATAATTTTTAATAATTAAATTATTTTAATGAATATCCTCAAACACAAACTCTTACAGAGATTGTACTTGAACGTTACTGTTTGGGACGTTCTTTCAACTTTGTATTGTTGTTTATATGTATAGTATAGACTGAGTCTGCTTTTTATTCCTTATGTCAGCTTCTTCAGAAGGGTCAATAAGGATCGATGATAACAATGCCAACCAATTGCAAATAAGTAATGACAAAGAATGAAAGCAACCAAACTACAAAAATGCCGTTGGTATATATATAACACAAATTTTACTATTATTTAAAATTTATTAAAATTATAAAAATTATGTGAGTTAACTAAACACACAAAGCTCTTACACACCATTGTATTGTTAAATAATGTTAGAAAAAATTAATAAAAAGTTTAAAACATAAAATAAGATATAAAATAAAACACTAACGTGAAAAATAGTTTAAAATTTTCATTAAATGAAAAATAAATTAAATTTAAATTATACTTAAGGATGAATACTAATTTTACCTGCATTTTTTAAAATATTTTATTGGTGGAGGACGACATTGACATTTTCAACATTGAACCACAGTGCCTAATAATACTCCAAGTTTGTCAGAATGCAGAGGGGACCATTCATGCTGGCTAGCTGGCCAAATTCCCACAACATATTTCACCATCTTTGTGGAGTAAAATTTCCTCACAAAAATAAAATAAAATAAATGATTATTTGTATGACTTGTGAACTATCAAAACAGTGATAATTAGCTTCTTCAAAACATATTAATGAATTATTTAGTTCAGGAAGGGAACTAGGAAAAAGTAACAAGGTTTACCCTTTACATGTTTGAATCGAGGAGAGAGAACATTCTTATAATTTAGGATAGAGAGACGAATAATTTGGGTTTTTTATTTTATTTTAAATGATTTATATAATATAATTATTTTTATTAGGATTTTTTTAGATTATTTTATTTTATTATGATTATCATAAATATTTATTTATTCTTTTTGTTAATCTAAATAAATCAAGAGATTTTTTTTATTCATTGAAATAATATATTTTTTAATTTATTTATATTTTCTTCTTCATTTTCCTAGTTCCCTGTTTTACTTATCATAGAGCATGAATGTATGATTACAATAGGCTAAAGACATGGACTTAGAAGAATAATAGAAGAAAAAAAATTTGCATTACCATTATTCAAATAATATTAATGAGTTATATAAAAACTAAATAGAGAAAACTGAGTGGAAGAGTGACAAATGGTTTATTTTGTCAACGAGTAGAAAATAACCCTCCAACCTTTTATTGATTGACAGATATGTTTTACATTTTTAATGATATATATATGGGCATAATTTTTTCACATATAGGTCTAAAAAATTTTATATTTAATATAAATTTTTTATTTAATTTATATTTAACAAGTTATAATTTATTATTTTACTAACCGTTAAATATAAATAAAATAAAAAATTAAAATTAAGTATATATATTATTATTATTATTATTATTATTATTATTATTATTATTATTATTACTACGAGACTTTATTCTTCTTCAAAATACATGAATTTGCAATAATTTAAGAATAATAATAAATTATAACGAGAATTATAATTCTTCTTCCTGTCAAAAATGTTTTTCTTGTATATTTTTTAACTTTAAATTTAAATGAGAAACTTATTAGTTTACAACTTTATACTTAAACATAGTCTTTAGTTTATAGACTATATATCAACATAAAACAGGTCTTAACTGGGATTTGTGCTGCTTATTTACCCATTAATACAAGTGTAGACCCGTGATTGAGGTACAGTTTCAGTTTGAATAATCAAGAAATGAAAAATATCAGCAATAAACTATTTCAACTCCCAGACAAAAATGAACGTTTTCTTTTGCTATTTCAATTTAAAAATTCAAATAAATATTCAAATTTAAAAGTGGCGAATAGTATTTTTGCAGAAAGACAAGTAAAGAGAGATGAAATTAACGTGTTCGATATTGTTAAAGCAGCAGTGAGGTTCCAAAGTCCCATCAATGCATAAAATTTCTTGAAAAAATGGTGCAAAAGGGAATGAAAAGACTATACATACACATGAGTTTGTCACATACTCCTTCGTAGTTCATGCTTCCTCTTTTAGGACCACTAGCAGTACTCACTGGGCTATTTAAGAATCGATCACAATCATTCCAAAATACTAAATTAATGAAAATGGAAATCAAGTAAAATGTTAATGAATAATAACCTAAAAGATATATATTGTGTTAGTCAATTCATCATAAACACGCATTTGTGTTTTTATAAAACTTTAAATTATTTAATCATATAATTTGTAATTTAAATTATGTTGTGATTTATGATGATTCCTTAAATGATAAACTGTTTGATCATATCTATTTTAAATTAAGGAGTAAAGTTCATAATCTAAACCTCTTCATTGATTGATCATAGTTACATCATTGTTGATGAGCTTGAAATTCGATAAAAATATTAAAATAAATATAATTTTAAGAAGTATACTTTAAAAATATATTCTAATATAATATATAAAATTATAAATGTGATTTTTTTAAATAGTGTATTATAAAGTGTACCTTTCTCTTAAAAATATATTATACTTAATAAAATCAGTAAACTTTTATTTCTTACTTACGTTCAAGTTGCAACTTTCTCTTCTATTTATTTCTTTCATATTTAGATTCACATCAACTTTATTCTAACATAAATATATTTAAACACTGTAAGTTGTAATTTTTATATTAAAATGTGATTTAACTTGATTTTATTAAGTTTTTAAATAAATACTTTTCACATATAATTTTTAAAGTAAGGGAGTCAATCAATTAAGTTTTAAACTATATATAAATAATTATATTATTTGTAAACAAAAAAGTAGAAAAAATTTAGAAATAAAGTTAAAACATTGAAATATTAAAAAAAAAAGAAATTTAAAATCACAATTTAGTCTTATCTTTTTCTCCTCAATTTGGTCTTCTATTTTATTTTTAAATAGCTTTGTTATGTCCTTAACAAAAAGTGACACCGATTTTTTTAATCTTGTTAAAACTTCATTATTTAATTAATAATTCCTTTTTTCATTTATCATCATCTTCTTCGTTGTTTACTTCCTCTTTAAGGTTCCCTAAACCACTGAATCAATAACTCAATCACCACCGAAATAATGCACCATTCTATTATCAATAGAAATTAGAAAAATCTACAAGTATCTACATTAAAAAAAAACACATATATTTAACATGGTTGACAAATTTTTTGCATTCATAAATTATAAATATAATTTTATTATTTTATAAGTTATGACCAAATAAAATTTCAAACTTTTTCACATATAATTTTAGATGAACATAAAATATAAATATTTTTTTATAATTTTTGAATGAACAAAATTATAAATTCTCTTTTAACATATAATTACTGAAATTTCCAATACACTTAATAAATAAATAAATATATATATATATATATATATATATATATTACATTCAACTAGTGTAAAAAACTTATAATAAATATTTTTTTATAAAAATTTCCCATTCTTTTATAAATTTTTTGAACGTATCAGGTGGCTTTAACCCAACACAAATTAATATCCTAATTTAGCCAGAAAATTATCCATTATGGCTGTGTTAATAAGTAGAATTCATGCCTTCAAACCGTATCATCTCTTCCCAAAACACCTTCATCAACCTCACTCCCATTTCTCCCTCCATTCTCTCAACTCATTATAGCAATTATATATATATAAACAAACACATGAGAACATCTCTCTTGACCAAATTGATAGTTAGTGCCATTTTTGTTAAGTGACACGAGAATTAATGAAAAGAATAGTGGGAAACTAAAAATTAATGATGAAAGACTAAATTGAGTAAAAAAAAATAAAATAACTGAGACTTTAAATTAATATAAAAGATAAAAAAAATTTGCTAAAAAATAGGAATTCAATAAAAAAACATTATTTAAAAGTAAAATATCTAAAAACATTTATTTTTAAGAATGAACGGTTTCATTTTCTGTGTTAAAAAACATTTATTATAAATTATTTTTAATATTTGTTTAAAACTTAAAAATAGTTTTTAGAAAACAAACTGAAACAAGAACATTTTTTTTTAATCACAAAGATGCATGATTTGATGGAATATTTTCTGAAAGCCTTGATCTTCTTGAAAGGCTAATTTGTATGTAATTAGTGTGTCATACCATTGTCATGCATAGGACAATAAAAAGGTGGTATAAAAAAATATAGTTTTTAACTTTAATAACAAGTTTGTAAAAGTATATTAATTAAATTTATCAATCTTAACTTTTTCTTAAAATAAAGTTACACCAACAGACTGCTAGCAGGCTAATGGCAATTTTTATTTTGTTTGAGTTGAAGGGTAAGGGCACCTTCGGCACAAGATTTTTCATATTATTATGCAAGAAGCAGACGAAAACCTTCGCTCTGCTAATATCTAAAATAATTAATAAAGTTAAAAAAATTTGCAACCGAAGTACCGATATTACCCTTTCAACTGATTAGGACAAGGAAACATTAATCAAGGAAATATTTTCATTTATGCTAGCTAATATCTAGGCAGTATATTGATCATTTGATTAATTTAAGTCAAGATAAAAAAATTATCACTAAAAAAATTCTTCTAAATTTTAATCACATATAGATTCTTAAAGACTCAAGCTCTTAACCTTAAAATAAATTAGAATAGTCCGGCCAACTTATATTTGTTAAAATATTTACCAATTTAGTGTTTATTTAATTTAAAAGAGAGAAAATAATTTTAAATTGTTAAATATTTTTGAAACATATCAAAATTATTTTAAATTATATATTTTTATTGAAACGTGTATTTCATATTAAAAATACAACAACCATTTTTCAACTATAAAATCAACAAACCCTTATATATTTCCAAGTTAACCAATTAATTTTTTACACTTGCACTCTCTGTCCTTCTCTTCCAATTATACTAAACAATTTTATTATTTAAACTTCTAAAAATTAACTCATATTTATACATTATTACTTTTATCCTTTATTTATTTGTATTTTTTCATATACACATTTTTAAAAGTACTCTAAATATTAAAAAAATGTAAAAACATTTATTCCTTATAATGAAACCTTTTTCTACATCAAATTATTTATCACATTTTTAGTGTCTCTATTTATGGGGTGTATAACAAGTAGCAACCTTTATCAAGTGAAGGGCATTCTAATAGTTAATATCAAGCAAAGCCAGGGGCATATGCGTAGCTTCAAAAAATAACAGTGCCATAAACAAGTAAAATAATACTATATATTTATTACAGTGCAAAATTCCTAAACTCATTCTTCAATTGTTATGCTCGCAGAAAATCTGGTGTCCACATCGTAGAGGAGGAGAGTTTCGTGGGTTTTGCTCTTCCTTGGTGAAAACGACCACTAGTTTGGAAACAAAGAGAAGGAGTATTTTCATTGTTCAAATTTTCAATGTCAAACATTACAAGTTGTGATAGTGGAAGCTTCTCTACGGAGAATAACAGAGAAGACGCAGCTGTTAAGCAGCAATTAGAGATGCTTGGGCAGCTTCATAGTCCAAATTCTCATACTTCAACTACAACAAATATTAGCAATGGTTCAAACGCAAATTCACAGCCACCTCTTAAGAAGAAAAGGAGTCTACCAGGAAATCCAGGTTTTTTTTTCTAGCAACTATTTCACTTCCTTAACTCTTTTGTTTAAATATTAATTGTTTAATTAGTCTTGTTTTTCCCTTTATCTATGTGAACATTACTAGATATTAACGTTCTCTGGTTACCGGGGTTTTCGATCCTTTTGTTCTTTTTCTTAGTTTAATGAATTATAAAATTAAAGTGGAAGCTTTATATGATTCATGGGGTCTGCATATATTTTTATAAAATTGAGTATTCTTATACTATCTCTGGTATGTTTATAGTATTCCCTCCTTGTTGATTCTATAATAACGAAATGATGTAGAGTTACTTGTATATTATTGCTTAAGATGGGATGCATTTATTAATTTAATCTCACACATGGGCCTCGCCAAATTTCTGGATAATGGCATGCTTAATTGATTGATTAATTAATTAATATGCTACATGTAAAAGTGGAGGATAATTAAGTAAGATTTGATGAGGCAGAAGGTGTATATGTGGAAGGTTAGAGCTGAGTTTTATTTTCTTGAATCTTCTTTGAAGAGGACAACAAGGATCGTCTGGGGTGTCTTAATTCAAAACTGGATAGCAAAAATGGTTGAATTATTGGTGTAGTTCAAAGAAGCTCAATTATTGCCTGCAGGGGTTTCGCAATCATTGGTGTTCACTGTTGACTTTGCTTCACTGCTGGCTCGATCTCCTACTTTTTTTTTCCCTTTATTTGTTTCACAACTGTTTCAAGTGAAGTACTTTGCATATGAAAAATATCCACTCTTTCTGCCTCCTTTGCTTCTGAGTCTTCTTGACGTGTTTGTTTTGTTTCCATGCGTGGGTGTGGCTCAAAAATGAAAGCTGTGGAAGACTTGAGGGAAATTTTGAATTTTATTCGGATTATATATATCTTTCTCTTCTTTTTCTATTTATGACTTCTCCATGTGAACAGGCAATCCAATATCACACATTTTTCTTCGTACTTTTGAATTGCATTATCTTGAATACTCTTTGGCTTTCTGTCACTTTCTTGACCCATATACATATCCCAATATTAACTTGAAGAAATTTAAAATTAAGTTTTTGGGTTCTCTCTCGGTGCATGTAAAATAACAATTGATGGTAAGCTTCTATATATAGTAGGACCAGGAAACCTATACAGATTAATTAAGAGAAAAGAGAAAAATTGAATGTGTAATATATATATGATATAATTAATGAAAAAAAAAAGTAAAATATAAAAGTGTTGTATGAATAATAAATTTGTTGAATTAATTTGAGTGGTGCTGGCACGTGTACAGATCCAAGTGCAGAAGTCATAGCTCTATCGCCAAACACCCTAGTGGCCACAAACAGGTTCATATGTGAAATATGCAACAAAGGGTTTCAAAGGGATCAGAACCTTCAATTGCACCGGAGAGGACATAACCTTCCGTGGAAGCTTAAACAAAGAACAACCACAGAAGTTCGAAAACGTGTTTATGTGTGTCCAGAACCGTCATGTGTCCACCACAACCCAGCTCGAGCACTGGGCGATCTTACTGGCATTAAAAAGCACTTTAGCAGAAAGCACGGCGAGAAGAAGTGGAAATGTGATAAGTGCTCCAAGAAATATGCTGTCCAATCTGACTGGAAAGCCCATTCAAAAATTTGTGGTACAAAGGAATACAAATGTGACTGTGGTACAATCTTTTCCAGGTAGATATCATCCAACTATAATATATCTATCTATATCAATATGACTTATGAGTTGTATTTGTCTTAATTAATTGCTATTAAATAATTTTATCTTAAATGAATAAATGAAGTTAAGATATTGTATTAAAATTTTATCAACTTTTTTATTAAAAAACATCTCCTTAATCTACAATAAAATTTTATTACAGTAATTTCTTTTCTATCGATCTTTTCATCACATACTCATTTTATTATCTCTTTCTCTCTCTTCTTTTCTTATCTCTCTAATTTATAAAAACTAGTATGCACACTTATTATATAATTATCATTTCTCTTCTGTGCACAATTAAGTTGCATGCAATAGCTAGGTCCCCCAGATCTCCACAAATAAGTGATTCGACTTTGACCACACATACGTTTAGCGGTTTATACAATTACTTATAATCGATGTTTTGTGATATATATATATATAGTTTTGCCATCTCTTTAATTTCATTTTCATAACAATAAATTGGTTCTTATCTCTATCTTCTATGTATTCTATTCCCCACGGCACTGATATGTATTTATATACTTATATATATGTATTTAGTCCAGTCAAATATTATTGTCAGCTCTTTTTATTCCATAACACTTATGTCATATATGTGAATATTTAAAATTTGATATTATGTATATGTATATATATATATATATATATATTACATTTTTTAAATTAAAAGAAATATCTCTTTAAATATATATATATATATATATATATATAAAGTATTTTTCATTTTATAAATCTTTGAACTCATTTTTTGTATCATTAAAAAAGATAAATTATTATATTTAAATTTTTTTAGTTATATATAAAAAAATAATAACATATAGTATCTCATGCAATATTAATTAAAATTTTTAATAATCCAAATAATGAAACTCGACGTAATAGTCATGCATGGTGTTCATGAGCAATATTTTACCTATCAACTACTCAACACAGCTCTCGTGCTCGCCTTTGTTTTAATTTTGTTTTTTTTTTTTATCTTATGTTATTATCTTTTTATTTAATTGATATTATTAGTAAACAAAATTAACTTACTGCATTATTCTCTATGATTGCGTATTTACGAACTGCAGAAGGGACAGCTTCATCACTCACAGAGCTTTCTGTGATGCACTAACTGAGGAGAATGACAAATTCAATGAAGGGCAATTGTCAAAAATGCATAGTTCAAACTTGCATCCGGACCTACTACCAATCCCAAACATAGTTCCATCATTACCAATCAATACCAATCATCAAATTAATAAACACCCATTATCACTCCCTCAAGACCTCATCACTCCAAAACCCTTCAACAATATGGCTGCATTCACGAGAACTCTTTCGTCTTCCTCTCTTCAACTGAGCTCAAACATGTTCGAGGAAAATGGTCTTCAGTTAGCTGCAGGTTCATCACCCCACATGTCTGCCACAGCATTGCTCCAAAAAGCTGCACAAATGGGTGCAACCGTGACGAACAATAACAACAGAATAATGGATAAAAGCTTTGTGACAAGCATGGCACCATCATCACTAGGTGAGGCACAACAACAATCATATGGGATGATGAACCACAACCAATTATATGTGCACAATGGTCAACAAGACATGTCTCATTACAATTTCGATGCGAATGGGATGGATGGTGGTGTCTTGGGAATGAGTGGTTTGGATATGTTTAATGTTATATTGGATCAAAGTAAGGCCTTGTCCAAGATCATAGAGCAAAACAATAGAGGTAGTACTAATGGTGCTTTGCATGGTGGATGTGCAACAATGAATGGTAGGTCCATAAGTGGCACCAATGATATTAATGGAATTACTAATAAAGGAAGTGAGGATGTGATGACTTTGGACTTGTTGGGGATAGGAGGAGGTGGTGGTGGTGATGGTGCACATAGTAATTTCTATATGGCGGTGCCCAGCAGTCAGAAACGGCTGCACGAGATGGAATTTGGAGGAATTGGTCAAACAAGAATGCAAGGTCTGAATCATTTTCGGCAACAAGCAGCATCTGAAGAATAATATGCATGTCCCTTCTATTTTGGAAAGGTCGAATTTTCATCTGAGTTTGGTCTATGAACTAGTTAATTAATTCCTTTTAGCTCATATATGAATTATATATATAGTGGGAAAGCCAAGACACGTTAATTAACATTGATCAGTTTAATTTATCCCTTGATAAGTCAGTGTGGTCCACTCTTTGGGTCCCTTAACTTAGTGTTCAATGTGTTTAAATGGCGAGTTAGAATATTAATTAGTTCAAATATGTACACTGCGACTTCACAGCATTTCAATTTCAATGGTTCCCTTTTTTAGTCATATATCTTATTAATTGGCATGCATGGAATATATGTTTGCGTGTGTACGTGTAGATGTTTGTAGTACTTTTAGACCTGAAAATTAATTGGTAGGAATATTTACACTTTAATTTAAATTGTTTATGAAAAATTTAGTTAAAACTTATTTTTTCACTCTTATATAAAAATACTAATTTCATATAATACATTTTTATATGTATAAATATTATAACATTTAATATTTTTTATAACTTATAATTTTTATTAATTCAATTATCGAATTACAATTATCCATTGCATATCTTGATTAATTATATTTTGTTTTATAATAAAGCAACAAGAAAATTATAAAAATATAATCGAATAATTTTTATTTTGGGACATCTCAAATGTGTTTATGACGTTACTTCAATTAAATTAATTAACGTAAAATTTTATTATTATAATAATATGCATGGTGGCAATTTGTAATATAACTTTTTTGAACAATTTGGTGTAAAGTTTGAAATTATTTATAAAAAAATGTGATAAAAATTAATTTGGAGTAATTTTTATTATTTCTAAACACATAAATTTTGTATGTGTCAAAAATAAAATTTATTAAAAGAAAGTGCTTACTATGCTACTCTTCAATTTAAAAAAGTATTAAATACTCTTTTTAGATTATACTAAAATATTAAAAAATATTTATATATTTTTTAAATATACTACTAAAATCAGTAGTTATGATTATTCCATTTATATAAAAATATAAAATACTCTTTCCCTTTTCAAAGCATCATAAAATTTAACTTAAAAAAAAAAAAAGGCCAAACTTGCGTCTCTTGTCACACATAAAACATACACCAACTTTCATATGTTCTTGTCTGGAACAAATTTGAAAAAAAAAATAAATACAACTAACCTAGTATATTTATAACACTGGCGATTTAATAACATTAAGAATTTTAAATTATTTAAACAAGCAAACAAATTCAACAACTCTAATGCTTTTGCCATTTTTTCCTTTTTGGTAAAAAACTTGAATGTATTTAGAAGCATTCAAATCAAACACATGTTTCGAACAATAGTTAGCATTTTTTTGTGGTTTAAGATTATAGCACATTTGTCAAAGATAACAACTAATCTATTTATATTAAAACAATTTGTAAGTTTTTATTATATTTTTCATCTCTTATTCATTACTTTGACATTTTATATATTATCATTTTTTTATTTTTTAGAAAAGTATAATTGAAAAATATTAACATACTAGAAGATTTAAAATAATGAATAAATAGATGCATAAATTTTCTTGAAAAGTAACAAATAAAAAAGATATAAATAATAGTATATTTCTAATATAAGTCAATAACAAGATTGGGAGAAAGAAACAATCTAACAAATAAGAATTGACAATCGTTGGTTTGGAAATGACAAACAAACTCCAACTGGATTGGAGAGAGCTGTACACGTTCTCAGAACAACACAATCAATCATTTTACTTGAAGAGTGTTGCAATGTTGACCGAAAAACCAAAAAGGAAAAACGTACGAGCATTGCAACTTCCAAGCACCCTTAAAGACTACGAGATAGCAAAGATGCCCTCTCAAACACGACAAATCCCCACGTTTCATCTTCTGCATGCCACAATAAAAATTAAAAATTAAAAAACCATCTAAATAAATATATGTACCAATGGGTATGGTCTATGGCGTTTGAAATGGAGAGTTACAGATTTGCAGAAGAGATAAGGTATTCTAAGGCATAATTAAGATAATATTTGATGTTTTTCATATATTCTAAAAAAATATTATAAAAAATGAAAATAAAAACAAAGTCAATTGCTATATTTTATGATAAACATTTTTATTCACATAAAGCTTTAAGAAAATCCTTTGAAAATGAAAGACAGAAAAGTATATAATTTTAATCTTTAAAATTTTTATTTAATATTAGAAATCAATGGATAATAAATTAATATAATACAAATATTTATGAGATTAAATAATTTTTTATTTTTATTATAATATAAAATTCTATTTTCATAGATATAAGCAATTTAAATAATATCCACTTAAGTACTATTATAATTAATAAACTTTTAATAATTAATATCATAAAAATAAAATTTATCTGTACATGTCTACAAAGCTAACAATATGTCATAACAAACAACTCCCACTTTCGAAACATGCAATAAAATAGTATGGATGAAACAAATCACTTACCGGCTTTTCTTGAAATGCTCTACAGTTTTACACACAAAGTCGATTGGTAGAGAAAAACAAAACCCATCAACATCCTTCACTTTCATGATGTTCAAGCCAATGACTTCTCCATCCATGTTGACAAGTGGTCCTCCAGAATATCCCTATACCATAAAAGCAGATAAAAATATATATGCAAACTGAACAAACATCTAAGATTATGTCCATGAACCGCACGTAACCTAGTTGAGGAAAAAGACATACCACATGACATGCACAATCTGTTTGTATAAACTTTCTTGGCATCCCACTAGAATGCAACTCCTCACTTGTGCGATCAGTGCAACTATGCAGAATATCATCCACGACGTGAATTTCATTAGTCCAAAATACAAACAGGAGCAACATTTTCTTTTAAACACAACAAGCATCATAGTTAAATAATGGGTTACTGCATCAAACAACCATATAACTTTAGCTTCCAAAATCTATCATGTGAAATGGCATAATTTAACAGAAAAGTAAACAGCTTAAAATAGGGGGGACACACCTTACAATACCAGTAGTGGCAGTTATCTCAAGAGTAGGTGGACAGCCCAAGCCTATTACCCAATCCCCAGGTCGGAGCCCACTAGAAGAACCAATTTTTGCTTCAGGTAGTGGGCTTTCAGGATTGATATCCACAATAGCAATATCCGAATCCCGGTCAGCATGTAGCACTCTCCCCTTAAATGTTTTTCCATCTTGCAGAGTGACTTCAACCTGTCAATATTTTAAAATCAACCTTTGTGTTGTAAGATGCGGGAAGTGTCGGGTGTCATAATTTTTCAGAAAAATGTCTAATATATTCATGCAGCCAAACTAACAGGAATGGGAAAATAAAATGTCATACGCACAAAAACTCACGTATGAATAGCCTCAAATGATCAGCAGGTAGAGATATTTTATTAAGAGATTTGCATACGCTAGTTTCTATTAAGAACCAACATTCAACCAAGCAACTACACGGCGAAACCTAAAACTAAATCAGTAATTAAATTGTCACTCTTTAAACTTGATAATGAATTATCATATGTAACAAGCAGAAGTTCGGCAAAACAAACTTATGAATGAAAGAAAGAATCACTTCCATTCAGTTGCGTAGGCAATCAAAACCAACTGAGCTGCAATTAGAAAAGCCCTGTTTTATTCGGAATGAAACAATGGATTTTTAAATCACAACCTAGAAAGTGCTAACTTACCCAAATATACCTAAAGCCACCCTAGCTTTGTGACATTCAAAGTTATGGACCAAGCAAGGACTGTAACATCTTCAACAGAAACTTGTATTAAAAAAATCTCATCACTCTAGCTTGAAGCAGGCTTCATGTCAATGTGATTGAGACATATGTTTGAGATATATCCAACTTGTACAAGATCTCATATTTGCATAACAGAAAGAAATAACAAATCTACCAAAACAGTATTAGAAAAATATGTTTGAGAGAAATATCCAAATATGTAGACATACCTTCCCCCTGCATGATCCTATCATGGATTGAAAATCAACCACATGAGCACTTGTCAAGATTATGCCATCCTTGTAGACAATCGTTCCTGTGCCTCTACTTGTTCCGGTAGGAATACCAAAGAAATCTACATGGTCATTGCCAAATCCTCAGAGTAAATTTAACCAAATGTGAAAATGCAGATGTTGAAGGTAAAAAGATCTGAAATTGGATACCCAGTGGAGCTGTAATACTGACAACAGAAGGCCCAACTTTAGCAACTGCACTTGCAATAGCATGTCTCCCAAAACAGCCATGTGGCTTTGACTCATCACAAAAAGCCCCAGAAGGCTCCTTAGATATGTCAGACCAAGAAATGGGATTGATTCTATAAGAATACAGCCAACGGCCACAAATAAGAATTTGAACAGTGAATCTACACTTCGAAAAGTTACACAAATAAAAATCAGAAAGGCCACAAAGTAGGATTCCAAGATAGAAAGGATCAATAGAATAGCTACTTGCTTTCCAATGCAAATGCAATAAAATATTATTGATAAAAACATACCCACTTTTTTTGAATTGTTCTGTAATTTTATGCACAGCATCAATTGGTACAGCAAAACTGAACGCACGAGCTCCTTCAACTGTCATGAGGCACACACCAACAACTTCTCCATCCATGTTGACAAGCGGTGAGCCGGAACCTCCCTACACCATAGAAGCAGATAAATGCATACAACACTGAATAAGCATAAAAAATAAGATTTTCTCTGTACCACAAGTAAATCTAGTTGAATAGCTTAAAGAGAGAAAGACATACCGGGCTTAATACACAATCTGTTTGTATATACTCACTCGGCATGCCACTTAAATTCAAATCACTATTTTTGCGGTCAGGGCAACTATTCAAAAACTTGTACAAGACAATAACTTCATCAGTACAAAATACAAACAGGAGCTCCTTTTAGCTACTGCACTAAAGAACAGTTCAAAAGACTGTAGAACAGATATCTTACAAATTTGCTTGAGTTACTTGCACTCAGCCTACTTAGGATTATACATACATCAAAGATTTAATTACAATATCTTATTTACAATAATACTAAATAAAAGAAAGAATTTCCTAGAGTATTAAAGTTCCAATACTCCTTCAAAACAGATACTAATTTAATACTATGTCAGTATACCCAACTACAACCATATAGCTTTAACTTCCAAAATCTATCAATGCATGGAAAAATCTAAAACAAAAGAAATTAGCTGAAAATAAGGACACACCTTACAATGCCAGAAGAGATAGATTTCATAAGAGTATTATGATTTCCCAGGCTTATCACCCAATCCCCAGGATGAAGCCCACTTGAAGAACCAAGTTTTGCTACTGGTAGTGGGATTTCAGAATTGATCTTCAAAATAGCAATATCAGCATGCATGTCAGCATCTAGAATATTCCCCTGAAATCTTCTTCCATCTTGCAAAATGACTTCAATCTGAAATATAATTGAATTAACATAAACTTTTTATTGTAAGACCCTCAAGTAAGCGTCCAAAGTCATAATAAGAGAAATGTGGAAATAAAATGCCATATAGACGGCAACTTACTTATGAATAGTCTCAAATTACTTGCATGTAGATATGCTGGAATAAGAGATTGGAAATTCATGTTAACAATATTGAGAACCAGCTATTAAACCAAGCAAGTTCCAGCATGAAGCCTACAACTAAATGAGTACCTTACCTGTCACTCTTTACACTCAATAACAAATCATCATATATGCTTGTAATGAGCTGTGAGCAGAAATGCTGATGCAACACTAAGGTATCCTAAATAAATGAAAGAATCACTTCAATTCAGTTGGTTAGGAAATCAAAACTAAATGAGCTACAGTAAGGATTGCCCTATTTTTGTTGGGAATGGATCAATGAATTATCAAATTGTGACCAGTAAAATGCTAACTTACCTAACTCTTATTTAAGCAACCCTAGATTTGTGTCATGCAAAGCCATAGACCAAGCAAGGACGGTAAAATCTTCAACAGAAATTTATACAAAAAAATTCTATCACTCTGGCTTGAAGCAAGCTACATGTTAATAAACTTGAGACATATGCTTGACATATATCTAACTTGTCCAAGATCTTACATTGTCTCATTTGCATCACACAGGACTATAACAAGTTAACCAGCACAGTATTCCAATTATAAATTTGAGAGATACATCCCAGCGTAAAGACAAACCTTCCCATGGGATCCCCAGTGGCGTTTAGGATCAAACATATGAGCACATGTCAAGATTGTACCATCCTTGTTGATGATTGTTCCTGTGCATTCTCTTGTTCCAGTGTAAATACCACGATAATCTACATGGTCAGAGCCAAATCTTCAGAGTAAACTCAAAGGGACATGAAAACTCAAAAAGTTGAAGTTTAAAAGGTCACAAATTGGATACCTTCTGGAAATGAAATATAAACAACAGCAGGCGCAACTTTAGCAACTGCATTTGCAATGGTATCTCTTCCAAAACAATTACATGGCCTTGACCCATCACAAACATCACCAGAAGCTTCCTTAGTTATGTGGGACAAATGAATGGAGCTGACCCTATAAGAATAGGGCGCAAGCATTCCTACAAATTTTCAGCTAAGCTCAGCTCTAAACATAATACAAACATATACACAAACCCATAAGGACAGACCAGGTTGGTGGGAAGAAAACAGATACTGAGGAAAGAAATGAAGCAATGGCCATGTCAAGGACGAGGAATCCAGTGATTGTAATGATAGAGGGACTTGCGCTGTGAGCAATGCTCCTAAATTTGAAGTCAAGTTAAGACGGAAAAAAAAATAAAAATCAAAACGGCATTTTACAGTGTAGTTAAGGCAGTGTTTCGTCACAAGTCAAAATCTCATTGGAAGGTCGAAAATAATAAAAAAAGAGCGTTAGTTTAGGTTAGGTAATGTGCTCACTGTAACCATTGTCGTTATTGGAGCACAGAAGAGTTGAACCAAAAGCCGCGATCGCCGCAGCTCCAACGACGCAGCTTCTGTGAAAATGCCCAAACATTCTCTGTCGCAGATTGAAAACGAGTTTTAATTCAAGATTAGAAATATAATGCATAAAACAAACGTGAAAATCAACGATACCTGGAAATTGCTCGTCACAGGCGACAGCGTCAAACTTCCACCTTCTTCATTGCAAAGAGGGACGGAAGTAGAGTCTCTGTGTTTCAAAACCTTGCTCGGGGTAGAGTCGTAATTACAGTCACGAAAAATCTTACCAACAAACAGCATTCTTTTCCGTAAGATTAAGGTATTCTAAAATTATTACAATTTATATATTTGAATAATAAAAAATAATTTTAATATAATTTTTATGTTGAATATAAAAAAAAACTACTGACTTATTTTTTTTTTAAAAAATATTATACTTTAACTTTTTTTTTTATATATTATGTATATTTACTTCTGCTCTAAGAATGGTTTTCATACCGTGTTTTATAACTATTGATATGCATATTTATGAATTCTTTGATGCATCTTCTATATTCAACTCTGCTGGAGATATTAGTGACTTTGTTTTCAACCCTTTGTTGATAACAAAAACGAGTTATTGAAGAAACTCTACCCAAAGAACATGTCTTGTGTTCAAATGCTTTTGAGTTTAGATATCATAAGGCTCTGTGATGTCAGTAAAGTAAGTAGTATTACCAATGGAGTAAGAATCTAACTACTATATACAGCTTATAAACACAATTTGATTTTTCTTTTAAATTGTTGAGTTTTTGGCTAAATAGTATTATGAGAAACTCAGCAAAAGACGAAAAATATGTTTCACGACTCTCGTAATAGTGTTTGGAGCAGTTGATACATCAAAAGATGTACCATGAGTAACTCATATAACTCATTATAAAATTAAACTTTTAAAAGTTATGATTTATGTAAGAAAAGAATCATAATAAAATGTACAGTTTTTTTTCTTCAAAAATTATAAAGTTAAAAATGTTGAAACGAAAATTATTATGAATGTTACAAAAAAACCAAATAAAATTATAAATAGATATATTACAATATTGAATTACATTTATCATACATATAAAATATTTTTTTTGAATATTCATTCATATAATTTCAACATGAATAATACTAACAGCATTAGTCAAAAAATTTAAAATATTTTTATTAAAATATATTTTTTAACTAATTTAATGTAATTTTAAATGATTTTTATTATCTATTTGTTCCGTTAGTACGAAAAATTGGGATGATGGGAGTAAAAGACAAAAAACCCAGAAGTGGAGTGCTAAAGACAGATAAACTAAGCGGACTATGTTAAACTTTTGCATCAGAACAGAGTGGATCTATTAATATTTAATGCTAACCTGAAGAAAAAGAGATTGCATTAGCATCCTTATTTTTTGTTCTTCTCAATTCTGTAATCCCAATCCGTTCACGTAATTGTCTTTAATCTATGCATAAGAGTCTGTTTTGTTTCAATTGAACTGAATTGGTGGATCTGAAGCAGCATAGAGAGAGATGGCGATGGCGAGAGCAAGTTCTGGTCTGCAATACCCAGAGCGGTTCTACGCTGCGGCCTCTTATGTAGGGTTCGATGGATCCACCTCTCCAACCAAAGCTCTCACCTCCAAGTTCCCCAAGTCCACGGCTCTTCTTCTCTACAGCTTATATAAGCAGGTACGTTCTTTTCTTCATCATTTCCCTTTACCTGCATTTTCTCTTATGCTAAGTCTATGAATATGGATTTGACATCTTTCTAGTTTTTTTGTTTTTCATTATCTTGTCGGTGATGCCATTACAATTAATTGTGTATCTGCTACTACTTTGCGTCGGTGTTATTGTTGGTAGATCTGGTTTTCATTCGTTTGGTTGATTAATGGGATCGGTGGAATTGAAATGGAAAGGGTTTTTATATGACTCAGTGGTTACTTGATTAACAGTGTATAAAAAAGTCCTGGCCGATTGATTTGCCTTCCTCGAGGGGGAATTAAGCAATTCGAGTAGCGAATTAGGTTAATGTTAAATGTCACATTATCCGTGCTGTGAAGGTTCGACAATGTTTGGTTGCTTGCAATTGCCAGACATTCATAACTCGGCACTGGCCATGGAAAGATTTGTTGGTTGATCTATGTGGTGTTTATGAAATTTTGGTTTTCTGATAAAAGTCTACGGCATCTTTTGGGAGATTCTCATTGACAAAAGCTGGATAGGTCACTGTTTAAATGTGAAGGAATGAACCGATGGTTTATTCATTACTAGTGATTCCAAGAATTCTAGCTTTGGCATATGATTTATTTAGTTATTCTTTTGTCAAATGTGCTGATGTTTTTAAAACGGAATAGCGAAGTTCATATTAATTTTGTAAAACTTGCTATTTCAGGCTAGTGTAGGACCTTGTAACGTCCCAGAACCCAGTGCATGGAAAATTGTGGAGCATAGCAAATGGGCCAGGTTTGTTTGCTTTCAACACACATGCTGCCTTCCACTTTCTTAATGCTGCTGCTATATATCTCCATGACACCTCTGTTCTATATGTATGCGCTTGTATAGCATTCTGGTTTTACCATATATTTATATTATGCAGTTATTTTTACATGGATACTCCACTGTCTTTTTTCGATGTTATATTTAATAATATTATTGTTATACTTGCAATATTGAGTTCATGCTTTCATTATGTTGAGAACGTTATTCAAAGCAGTTAATTATTGATGCAGCTGGAACCAGCTTGGAAACATGTCTTCCACTGAAGCCATGCGACTTTTTGTGAAAATATTGGAGGTTGTGCAAATAATTTATTTAACCATTCTTCCTTAGTATAACTATAACACAGAATGTCAGCTGATTACTTTTTTTTAAAATAATTTCTTTTGTGCAGGAAGAAGATCCTGGTTGGTATTCAAGAGCATCTATTTCTGTTGTAGAAGAACCGGTCGTAGAGGTCCAAATGAATGTGAGTATTATTAAGGCTATGTATATAATAACGAGTCCTATGCTTGCTATGGTGTTTTATTCAAATGGTACAAGTTTCATCTCTACTTATGCTGTTGGCTTGCAATGAGCTTTACTTGTTTTATTCATGTATTGTATTCAAATTTTTATAGAGTAAATAATGAAGGATCAGAACATGGTCTGTATTGGGGTCAAATAATTAAAAAATCTGTTCTTTGGCAAATAAATTTTGGGATATTTTATAATCGCCATTGTATTCTTACTTCCCTTTCACCCACTAGGCATGCACATAATTCTTATATATCTCAATTAATTTAATGATTGAGTTGTAAGTCATATACATGACTCCCATGTTATGGCGTTTACACTTTCTTTGGATTAGAAATGAAATAAAGAGGAAATAAACAGAAAGGAGAGAAATAGAGTAAAAATAAAATGAAAAAACTTGTTGTTTGAATGGGTAGAAAGAAACAAAAAAGTTGTCTTCACTTGTTTGAATGAATAAAAAAAGAAGTGAAAAGAAATAATAAATTTTATACTTACACTTAGGTTCATTTTGGATAAACTTTTTAATAACAGTTTATAAGTGTTAAAAATTAAGTAGTAAAATGAATCAAACCTTTCTCATTAAGTTAAAATAAACTTATACTTTTTTATATTTATTTAAAAGTTTCTCATTTAATTTCTCTAAAAACTTGAAAAGATTAGTTGTTTTTAATTTATAAAAGATTTTTTATTCATTTTTCACATTTTTTCTCTCTTATAGACTTATTCATTAGTTCACACAAATTGATCCATAGTAAAATAATTTTTCTTATACCTTATTATTTTTTAACAACTATTTATTTATTATTTATTTTGGAATATTTAAAATATATATTATATTTTATAAATTATTTAGATTATTTTTTATTATTTTTATATAGGAAATAGTAAAAAAATATTTGCCAATAGATATTGTGAAGAATGACATAACATACGCCAGTTAAATGAGAAAGAAGAATGAAGTATTAGATGAAGGGAGAAATGAAGAACAAAACAATATTTCTATTAAATATGAATGAAAAGGAATGAAAATGGGATGTAGAACCAAAGTATCAGGGATAAAATTGTCATAAACACCCTTTTCTCTTTTTCCTGTACAAAATTCTCTCCCATATAGGTGTGATTTTTATTCTGGTGGGACCAATGGTCAAATTCTAGTAACCAAATGACAGAAATAAGCTATTTCAACTCTATTCTATCTCTCCCATATTCTTCTATCCTATTTCTCTTTAAACAAACAAAGTGTTGGGATTTGATCTATAGTTTCAGGTTAATCAATTAATGTAAGCATGTCAACGTGTCAAGAGAATTGCAACAAGAACATCTTCCTAGATATTCTTATCCACTTTTGTTGCCACTGTCAAAGTTGTAATTTTCACCTTTCTTTTTCTTGCTTTCCAATTCAATATTGCTGGTTTGACAGCATAATTCCAAAGTTGAACCAGTAATTGAGAATGGAAACTCTTATCCAGAGACAAAGACTATTTCCATTGAAAATGGAAGTCTAGTTGGAACACAGGTTAAAGATGTTGTTGTGGAAGGCTTTGGTTGTGTTGGAGTATACGATCAATGGATTGCACCTCCAGTATCTGGAAAATGTCCAAAAGCCCGATATGAGGTATTGGCTCTTGTGAAATCTAAAAATTATCAAATTCCATTCTTCTTAGTCTTTTATTTTCTGCTTTATTAGTTTATTCTCATATAGTTTATTCCTCCCTAATCCTAGTTTGTTTATATGTTCAGCATGGAGCTGCAGTTGTGCAAGATAAATTGTACATATATGGTGGAAATCACAATGGTCGTTACCTTAATGATCTTCATGTAAGCATATGTTCAATGTATCTGTTGCATGAAGTTATGCACTTTGATTAAGTAATAATCTATCTTGTGAGGTTGATTCAAGCCACCAATTTTGGCTAAGTAGTCATATATCTTGTGTTTCATCAATAAGTTTTTTGTAATCTGCCTCTCTGGTTAACTAAGTTATGTTTTTCACTTTGAACTAAATGGAGAAAAATACAGGTTTTAGATATGAGAAGTTGGACTTGGTCAAAGATTGAGGCTAAGTCTGGAGTTGAGCCCCCAATAACTTCAACCCCTTGCGCTGGCCATTCTTTGGTTTGTATTGAACATTAGACTCTACATCATCTACTGCTGTGTTCAATCTGTTTGTTGTTTGTTGTTTGTTGGCTGCTAGTACTAATTCTAGAATGTTTTGGATTTTGGTAATGGAAATGTTTTTCCACTACAGATTCCATGGGGGAATAAGCTTCTGTCAGTTGCAGGACATACAAAAGATCCTTCTGAAAGTATTCAAGGTATAATAATAATGTCATAATGTGTTATTATTCTTTTAGGGGTTGACATCATATCTGTGCATAAATACATGAAGAAATGGGAAACATTCAGAAGTATCATTTAGATTTTTTATTTTTTGATAGGCAAGAAGTTTCATTTAGATAAATCATCATAATATATTCTTATTCAAAATTTATGTTCTTTTTTCATCTAGTAAATTAAAACCATGAATCTGTTACTTCTTTCACTTCAAAGGAAAATACCAATTGGAGGGAGTGATGATTTTTTTGTGCATATTTAAATTGAACATTTAGCTTATATGTTTTGCTAAGTAATTATCATCACTTTTTTAGCCTTGAAATATTTCTTTAGTTGAAAATAAAAGCCTTGTAACAGTTTCCTCATTTCACTGGTTCAATCTATGTTCCATTTATTATGGCCTCCTCCCCCCTCCCTGTTTTGTCATTCCTGTTCTACTCCTGTACTTGTTGTTGTTGAATTTTCTATTGTGATTGCAACTAAGTATCTGCATTACTATTAAATATCATGACAGTGAAAGTGTTTAATCTTCAAACGGCTACATGGTCAGTTCTAAAGACTTTTGGGAAAGCTCCGGTATGTCTTACTTGTTGTTTATGTTTATTAACCCAAAAATCTCTTAGAAACTTTTTATCGCATTAGCAGTATGTGACATGTTGCATTTGCATTTTTTTAACTAGAAATGCATAAGTTGCATGGATTTTTAACAAACAACAACAGTGCCCCTCTCTTTTTCTTTCCTTTTTACATTTTGGAATAAAAATAATTTTAAGGGACTGTTAACTTCTCTTCAATCATGCACATTTTCTAGGTATCACGTGGAGGTCAATCAGTGAACCTTGTTGGGAGAAGCTTAGTAATTTTTGGTGGGCAAGATGCAAAGAGGACTCTCTTGAATGATCTTCATATTCTTGACTTGGAGACCATGACATGGGATGAAATTGATGCTGTGTAAGTATTTCTTCTCAAGCAACCCTTTTCAATCACCCTGGTATCTAAGTTCATGATTTATTTTTGGAGGGGGGGGGGGTTAGGCTTTATATGGTTGTGATTGGTAATGATTTATGTTGTAAGAAAGAGAAAATTTCTCATAAAAACTTGGTTTAGCGGGCATTTTTTGTTTATGCCATGATCTGGTTATTATTCATGATAAATTGTGTTGGTTGTTCTCATCAGTGGTGAATATGTAATATTTGGGTTTTCCATGCCAATCTAATGTGAAAGAGAAAATGAAAAAGAATATCTTAAGAATTGGTGCTAACTAAGTCTTAACTGGCAGTGGGGTGCCACCTTCTCCAAGGTCTGATCATACTGCTGCTGTCCATGTGGAGCGATACTTACTTATCTTTGGTGGGGGCTCACATGCTACTTGCTACAATGATTTACATGTTCTTGATTTGCAAACTGTAAGGTCATTGCTTCTTCTGTTAGGTAATGTACTGGAAAATCATCTCCATTTAATCATTGGTGTGAACTCTGCAGATGGAATGGTCTCGCCCCACACAACTGGGTGAAATACCAACACCACGTGCTGGACAT
This sequence comes from Abrus precatorius, assembly GCF_003935025.1. Taxonomy (NCBI): domain Eukaryota; kingdom Viridiplantae; phylum Streptophyta; class Magnoliopsida; order Fabales; family Fabaceae; genus Abrus; species Abrus precatorius. The sequence goes on along the minus strand of NW_020874373.1, from coordinate 5,847,744 downwards.
GCTGGAGTGACAGTTGGGGAAAACTGGTTCATTGTTGGTGGTGGTGATAATAAGAGTGGTATGTATTTTTGCTGCTTGCGTCTTGGATTCATACCTTCTGCATTGAGGAATGGTTTTCCACCTTATGAAATATTTCTCAATATCTTGAGCAAATATTATCTGAACTCTATGAGTGTACTAGTCTATGCAGTGGGTCAAACTAAACCACAGAAACTATATTTCAATCTTGCTGTGAAGTTAATTGGTTTATTCTAGGTTCAATTATATATAAAAAATAGATATTGGTTTAATTATCAGTTTAAAAACATTAAAAAATAAATCTTATATGCATGCACATAAAAGTGCCGGTACTATATATGCCTTTTACAGTTTATATTCCATGTTATTCTGCAGGGGTCTCAGAGACGGTTGTACTGAATATGTCTACACTGGCTTGGTCAGTGGTAACTTCTGTTCAAGGACGAGTACCTGTTGCTAGTGAGGTACTTTATCTATGTATTTTAACAAGATTGCATGTGCTGTGAAATCTAACTAGAGTACTAATCCTTGTGAACTCCATACTGTGCTGTCATTAAGTCATTCTTCGAGTGCCATCTGATTAAGATGATTAAAATGTTTCCCATTGCAGGGATTGAGTTTGGTTGTGAGCTCCTATGATGGTGAAGATGTACTTGTATCTTTTGGAGGATACAATGGACATTACAACAATGAAGTAAAGATCATTTTAAAATTTTGCCCTGTTTCTGCCCTTTTTTACCTTGGTTTTATCTTCTTCATCTGATTCAATCTGCTGCATTCAGGTCTATGTTCTTAAGCCAAGCCACAAATCAACCTTGCAATCCAAAATAATTGAAAACTCCATACCAGACAGTGTTTCTGCTGTGCCAAATGCCACAAATGCTACCCGAGATGTGGAGTCTGAATTTGAAGCTGACCATGAAGGGAAAATTTGGGAAATTGTCATGGACAATGCTGACCCAGCAGTATGTATTATTGCAAAGGATGTACATATTTCTGTCTGGTTTTAAGAAGCCTCTTGTTCCTGCGTTAAGTTTTGTTAAAATCTATTGCTTTACTTTCCAAAAATCATCTGTTTGTGAATCTGATTTAACACGACATCTATTTCCCATTTGCATGTCTTTGGCTTACAATCCAAGATCTGAAATTTTGCCATGTTTTTTTGTTTCAGTTTCTGTTCTCTTCCATTTATAGCTTGCAGAGAATGTAGGCTCTATTAAAGTTTTTCTTTATAAAAATCTGCCTGTTTATTGGCCAAATCTGCCATCAAACTATAAAATGTAGCCTCCAGCTTGTTATTCCTGTTAGTTCAGGTCTATGGCCCCTCATTTGTACCCGGCCCCAAAAAAACAAATCATAGTCAGCATTTGTGCCATTTCATTTTATTTTTCCTGCTCATCACTGCTTTTCCATATTTTGATGACATACAGAAATCCAAAGGTGATCTTATATCAGTCCTGAAGGCTGAGAAAGAAGAGTTGGAATCATCACTCAGCAAGGAGAAGCTGCTGGCTCTTCAACTAAAGCAAGAGCTGGCAGAAGCTGAGTCTCGTAATTCCGACCTTTACAAGGTAACTAACTACTTTAACAGGTGAAGTTCCTTTTTCTATTTTGGAACCAGTCAGGAATGGATTCAGGAAGCAAGCACTATATTGGCAAAAGATTAAAATTTTTAATGATCAATGACAATTAAAAATTAGAATTCAAGGGGAACATTCTCTGTTATCTGTTAAGTAAACCAGTATTTTTGTCTGTCGGTCTCTTGGATTAATTGGGTTGAGACCTAAGCAGAACGTGGCATATGGTATAAGTTTAAAAGTTGAATATCTTGTATTATTTGTTGATGGGGTCTGAGCCATGACTTATGAGGGACCACTGTGGAAAAAGGTTTGGTCGTTGTATTTATTATGAGGTCTGAACTACATTGTTCTTAATGCTATGAAAGGTCCTTAAATTTGTTGACTGATAATGTAGGAGCTCCAATCAGTTCGTGGTCAGCTTGCTTCTGAGCAGTCAAGGTGTTTCAAACTTGAGGTATGCATTAATGCTTCTGAGAGTCTTCTCTTGGTCTTTTACGAGTTTGCTTTTGAATTGGATCTGCTGTTCAGGTAGATGGTTGCATAAAAAGTTTTGGAGCAAACATGGTGCATCATTCATCTTATCAATAACAATAACCTATTCATAGATTGACAATTCATCCATGCAATGACAACTTGATTTTCAAAATTTCTTTCTTTCAAAACTTGGTGCCAAATTGTAGTATTTTTATTAACTTATGCTGCTTGTGGGCAAATCATTATAATTTTGTCATTTGTCTCCATTCATGGATGAACGAAGTTGGATTTATTGTTAGTATTATTAAACTGAAGAAAATATTTGAGAACGCAGGTGGAAGTTGCTGAATTAGGTCAGAAGCTCCAAACAATTGGGACATTACAGAAGGAGCTGGAGCTCCTCCAGCGGCAAAAGGCTGCATCAGAGCAAGCTGCCTTAAATGCAAAACAGAGGCAGAGTTCAGGTGGCGTGTGGGGTTGGCTTGCCGGTACTCCCCCAAGCCAGGAATCAGATGATGCGTGAACCTCTTAACCGAATACCAATGCTACATTTGGTTTTATTTAACCAATTTTATTTCCAATACTTATTGTGTATTAATTCAGTTCTTTTTTTAGTGATGTAAATAAGATTTAGCTTCTATTTTGCCTGAAGATGAGGATGTTAGTATGGTATAGTGCATGTTATTTTTGCCGCCATTTTTGCAGACGATTGTATTCAAAGTGAGTACATTATTGAATGAAAATATAGAAATTCTTTTGTTTTGTGAGAGTTGCTCCCTTATTAGAATTTTGATTCAACCAATGATCCTGGTCGGCAAATCGAGAGAGAGGGAGAGAAGGCATTTTCAACGACATCAATTTTTCTTTTGGTACCCAATCTATCCCCATAATTGGATTTTAATTTATTTTAAGATTATTTTAGAATGATCACAAAAGATAAAAACATTGAATATATTTCTTTTGTGTATGATAATTTAAGAGTTTCATTTTGATGGTATGTTTTTATTTCCTAATATTATTTAACGGATTATCACTAGAATTGTAAAATACACAAAACTGGTGATGGAATAATAATAATAATAATAATATCATCGGTGTGTGACCTGTAACATGGTCTGAGTTTCGATAGAAAAATGTTAATTATGATTTGAATAAACGTCCATCTGTTTGGATGTATCTTGAAGAGCGCAGAATCCATTCATGTATAAAATAACTAATTAAGATGCTTTTGTACAAAATCCAAGCAAGGTCTGGGACCAATTAAAAATAACTATAAATATATTTTTATATTAGTTATTATATAAATTAATAATTTTTATTGATATAATAATTCATATAATATAAAAGATGTTTACAATGTAAATATATTTAAATTAAAATTTTAAAATAAGTACAATCTCTTTAAAAAAAAATACAATATTGAAATATACACATCAACACGTAAATTTAACTTTTAATGATTTTTTTATAGACAAAACTTGAATTTTAAAAAATCAGACATATATACACTTCAATTAAAAATAACCTTTTTAAAATATAAAGTGAGAATTTTTTATCTTTAATTTTAATTTAAATATTTACAAATACAATAACTTTAAGTTAACATTAAACAAATTCTCACTTTCATCATTTTACACTTCTTTTAATCTTAAAAGAACCGATTCGAGCATCCGGTGAGATAAAAAAAAAAAAAAAACTCTAATAAATTCGTTTTAATTTATTGGCAATTAAAAAAGATGAAAAAGGAGATGAAAGAAGGAAATCAGGATCCCGGTGTTTGTTGCAGTCCAAACGCATCTCTTGTTCGTGGCGCGCGCCGTGTGTTTATTATTAGGGTTTTATATCTCTTCCTCCCACCCACCCACCCAGAATTCGCATCTCTCTCTCTCTCTCTCTCCCAACCTTAGAAGCATCACGCGCGCTGCGCTGCAAGTGAACTTTTACCTCGCATGTTCTAGGGTTTCGGGAATTTCCCATTTTATTCGATCACACCAGTGATGACCGAATTCCCCTTACAAGACAATGCTGCGGTTACAGGAAAACCCGACGACAACTGTTCCAGCCCGTTAAGTGAGCCTCAAGCTAGGGTTTCGCGAATGGACGCTTCGACGGAAGAGTTTAGGGTTTTCTCCGAGGATGATGGTAATCGTCGAGATTCGGAGAAATTTGGGGGTTCTGATAGCAAATCTCTGTTATCGGAATTCGACGAGTTCGTGGCTGCTGAGAGAAGCGGGTCGAGGGATCTTGGATATGGTTTTGAAGTGGGTGATATGGTTTGGGGAAAGGTGAAATCTCACCCATGGTGGCCCGGTCACATATACAATGAAGCATTTGCATCACCTTCGGTTCGTCGTACGAAGAGGGAAGGTCATGTTTTGGTGGCTTTCTTCGGCGATAGCAGTTATGGGTGGTTTGAACCAGCTGAACTCATTCCGTTTGATTCAAATTTTGCCGAGAAATCGCAGCAGACGAATTCGAGAACATTTTTGAAGGCCGTGGAAGAGGCAGTTGATGAAGCCTGCAGGAGGCGTGGTCTTGGGTTAGCTTGTAGATGTAGAAACCCTGATAATTTTCGTGCCACAAATGTTGAAGGGTACTTTTGTGTTGATGTCGAAGATTATGAGCCAGGAGGGTTGTATTCTGATATTCAGATTAGGAAGGCGAGAAATAGTTTTAAACCAATTGAAACTCTTGCTTTTGTAAAGCAATTGGCCGTTGCTCCACATGATGGTGAACGTGGAGGCATTGGCTACACTAAGAATAAGGCTACCGTTTCAGCTTATCGGAAGGCCGTGTTTGAGCAATTTGATGAGACTTATGCCCAGGCTTTTGGGGTGCAGCCGTTGCGCCCCACTCATCCTAAGAATAATCCACTTGATCAAGCTGTGACTGTGAGGCATCCTCCTAGAGGTATATATATAATGATCCTTTTTGTGTTTCCTCACAGGCATACTGTTGACGATGAAATTGATCTCTATATCCTTGGATTTTTATGGTTATGGAATCAAGCAATTGAGTGATTAAGAAGAAACAAGTCTTACGACTTAATACCTGCCCTTAGATGTTTAAGCACTAGACCCAAGTGACTATGAGTGTTTAGATATTCTTTGTTCCAAAATTTGTGTTGTGGTTAGGTATAGTTGACATAGTGGAGATTGTAGGTCAACATTCTAATATGATAGAAGTTTGAATCATTATGATGTCTGTGCCCAGTCAATGAATTGTTTGATTATTGAGTCTGAAACATTGTAGGTTTTGTCATAAGAAATATGATTAGGCTCGGTTAGGAAGAAAATTGAGGTGAATGAGTGGGCATGCTGACAAAGAGAAGTTTAGTGAGACTGTATTTGGGAGAGAGTTAGAGTAGCTCCTATTGACAAGATGATGCCGGAAACTTGCTTAAGGCTAGGGTGGTTTTGGTGGTGTGAGAACACCACCAGAGGCTTTATTAGGAGAAAAGGATCAAATGGAAGATAATTAGATGGTAGACAAAGGCCAAAGTGATTTTCTGGAGAAACTTCTGTACCATAAATAACTCACTGTGAATGACTATTGAAAAATTGGATTCTTATAAAATCCACTGGCATCATTCAATCCCTGTAACCATTTAGTGAGGTTATGCTTGGTTGTTATTCTTAATAAATTTGAAAAAAATGTTTTTCACAGAACCTTGTTAATATGATTAACTTTTCTTTGTATCTTGGCAAATAGTTACATGAAAGGGGAAGCTTTCTATAATATCACATTAAGGTAACTCGGTTGTCTGTATTTTACAAGCCTGATTTGACAATTAACTTAAGTTTACATGGTGAGCTCTCTTAATTTATCCTTGCATTTATATTAGGATGTTACTTTAGTGGAATGAAAACTTATAGCAGTTTCTCAAGCTTATTCAAAGCTTTTTCAAATGTTAAGGATGCCTATCTTTTCCTTTGTTTCTAGCTCCTTTGAGTGGTCCACTGGTGATAGCAGAAGCCTTGGGTGGTGGGAAGAGTGCAGCCAAATCTGTTAAAGTTAAGGACAATTTGAAGAAGGATAGGTACCTTTTTAAGCGGAGAGATGATACAAGTAACTCTTTCCAATTGGCATGCAAGGAGGAGACACCTGATGCAGCTGCTCGTTATGTATTGCAGAAGAGGACTCCAGTTGAGCTTGTAACGCCGCATAATTTAGAAAAGCATGATGGTGCAGTTTCGACTTCAGATGCTAAAGAAGCTTTTAGAGGTCAGGTTCAAGCAGATTGCAGTGGTCTTACATCTCAAGCCATTTTCTCAGATGCAAAGCCTCATCTTGACAAGGGGAAGGAATATTCTGAAGAAGTGAATCATAGCATTGAACGGGATAATGTTTCAAGTAAAAGCATGGTTAGATCTGATTTGTTTGGTGAATTGGCTTTACAAAACACAATTGATGAGACATCTCAGCCATCACATCTGGAGAGAAAAGTTTCAGTTGATGTTAAACATGATGGGAATGCAAAACTGTCAGGACCATGTGAGGATTTGAAGCCAGGGGAACATGGACTTCTGGCTGTTGCAGATGGAGGAAATGACATGCATCAAGCTAAGAGTGAAAATAATGTATATAGTTCACCAGTTGAAGCAAAGCATCATGAAATTAGTGTGGTGAAAAAGATAAAAGGTCATAAGAGACCTGCAGATGACTTGAAGACTTCTGCTGTTGGGGAGAAAAAGAAGAAAAAGAAAAAGGATTTAAATTTACAACATACCTCAAGCTCTCTGGAGAAGCATTCTACTCCTGGAAAGTCGGTACACCTCTCTGGAAAATTGACAGGAAAAGATGTCTCAGGTGGTTTGGCTCCTAGAGAGGATTTGTCTGCAGAACAAATGCAGGTAGATGTTAATATCCGTAATTTTCCCATGGATACCATGGGAGATGCTAATTTTGAACTGCCGCAACTGTTGGGTGATTTACAAGCTCTTGCTTTGGATCCCTTTCATGGCATTGAAAGAAAGATCCCTGCAGCTGTTCGACAGTTCTTTTTGCTGTTCAGATCTCTTGTTTACCAAAAAAGCTTGTTCTTGTCTCCTCAGAGTGAGAATGAAGCTCCTGAAATTCGTGTTACTAAATCTCCAAGTGTCAGGACATCTGACAGTCCTGATGATCATGCCAGAGCTTTGCCAGTGGTAAAACCTGTAAAACATATAGTTCGTCCTGATGATCCTACAAAAGCTGGGCGGAAAAGGGCCCCCTCTGATCGGCAAGAAGAAATTGCTGCAAAGAGGTTGAAGAAAATCAAGGATTTAAAGGCACTAGCTGCAGAGAAAGCAGGGGCCAACCAGAAAACATCTGAAGCCCGGCGAGACGATAGCAAAGAATCCATGTCCCAGGCTCCATACAAGTTAGGGAGAGCAGACTCAACCAAGAAAGTGGACCGTCCAGCTAAGGCAGTTGAGCCCACTATATTGGTGATCAAATTTCCTCCCTCAACTTCCCTTCCATCTATTGCGGAGCTGAAGGCAAGGTTTGCTCGCTTTGGCCCAATGGATCAATCAGGTTTCCGTGTATTCTGGAAGTCCTCAACTTGCCGTGTTGTTTTCTTGCATAAGGCTGATGCACAAGCTGCATATAAATATTCTGTAGCAAACCAATCCTTATTTGGTAGTGCGGGTGTGAGGTGCTTTCTTCGCGAGTCTGGGGATTCCGCTCCTGAAGTCTCTGAAGGTGTCAAGGCTAGGGTAGATGATGGTGCCAATGAAACACCTCAGGTCAAGGACCCTGCAGTGGTTCATCGCCAGACATCGGTATCATCACTGCAACCTCTTTCACAGCCAATGATCCAGCTCAAATCCTGTCTGAAGAAATCAACCGGTGATGACTCAGGTCAAGTTATGGGTAATGGAAGTAGTAAAGGAAACCCTCGTGTAAAATTCATGTTAGGTGGGGAAGAAAGTAGTAGGGGAGACCAATTAATGGTGGGTAGTAGAAACAACTTCAACAATGCTAGTTTTGCTGATGCTGGTGCACCTCCTGTTGCAATGGATTTTAATAGTAAGAACATTCCAAAGGCCCCTTCTCAACCACCGTTGCCTATTCTTCCCCTTGCTACTCAGTTTACAAAAACTCCACAACATAATTTGCGTAATTCTGAACTGGCAATGGCACCCCGAAACAGTCCCAATTTTATTAACACCGCTGCATCAGCTACTGCAACCACAGTTGATATATCACAGCAGATGATGAACCTTTTGACGAGGTGCAGCGATGTCGTGACTAACCTGACAGGTTTATTAGGCTACGTGCCTTACCATCCACTTTGACTAAAAAAAAATTCGACGTTACACCGTATCATACACAAGAAAAATTAGAGTTAGATATTGTGGATGACTTGCTCATAGAAATGCAAAAAATAGCAGTTGTGCAAGAGGGCGCGAGGTCACGTTGGGGCCGAGAGCAATCCGAGAGGTTTTATTTGATGATGTTTTTGGGCTCCAAAATTGTAAATGCACTCGTATTATCATCGGCGTCTTATTAGCTGCTTTTTCCTTTTCCGCTTTCCTATTGGGGTGTACTCAGTTGATATATCATCGTTAATGGCACATGGATGCTCACATGTACTTCTGTACTCACCCTGTATTTGTATTGTACCTGAGAGGCTTGACCTTATTGCCTACATTACCTTAACCTTGCAACGACCTAAATTTGGAGTCCTCGACTCCCTTCCCTTCCCTTCCCTCTGCTTTCGGGTCCCCATTGCATAAGATTTGATAATTGCGCATCAATTTCAAATTTGACGTCATAGAATGGTAGAGTTTGCTGAACAATAACTATAACCGTATTTCTTTAGTAAATCGCATTACGCGACCTTTTGGAAGTTAGAATGTTATTTTTTAGGTCAAAAGTTAGATTTTGTTCCAAATATAAACATTGCACTATTATGCATGATATGGGCTTCCATGATTTGTGCATGAAAGGCTGCTAGTGATGTAAATAGCTAGTTCATAAATCGAAATAAGGAAAAAAATCGTTTGGTTCGAATTTTGCATTAATCGTATTGGGGGATCTTTTATGTTATAATTCTATTAATAAAAAATAAGGAACACTGTATAATAGTTATTTATTTTATGGTATTCTATTTCATGTTTGCTGAAATGTTATAGGAATGTTTTAGGCCGTGGAGCGATAGAAATTGGTGCAGTTTGCTGCGAATTGGCCCAATAGGTATTGTTAGAAGCAAATGTCCAATGGTGCACCTTCAATTCCCTTGTAGAATGAGTACCTAGTCAGTTCTATACTTTTATTAAAATTTCAGTCATGTGAGCTCTGTTTTTTATTTTTTATTTTTTATTTTGAATATAATCGATTCTCAAGAGCTCTTTCAATTTTAGTTTATTCTGGTTAGTAAGGATTTTGATTCAGTAGTCTTATTTTGAAATGGCAACACATATAACACACTATTTCTTAGCACAATTAGTTATTGACTAAAATTTATTAAAAATAATATTAGTCTCTCATTTTGTCTCACTTTTAATTTAATTTCTCTTATATTTTTTTAATTAAATTTTAACAAATAATATGTAAAAAAAATGTGCTTTTAATTTTTCTCTTGAAGTTGTTTAAATGTTTTAACTTAATTTTTATAATTTTAATAAACTTTAACAAATAATAAAAAAATGTTAAAAAGAATATGTTCTTAGCACTCCTTTTAAAGTTGTTTAATTGTTTTTGCCTGACTTTAATCAATTCAACTTATCACATTACTCTTGTTCATTGTTGATATATAAGTGCTTGATTTGTTTTACCACGATAGGCAAAAATCTTTTATGATATGAAAATTATATACAACTTTTTTGATAGATTATGTTGCTCGAATAGTTTTTTAGTGGACATAATTAGAATAGTAATTAATGTGGGCTATATGACTTAGTTCACCCCGTATAACCATTACATAGTCTTATTTTCTTTTTACATGTAATGTGTTTACTTTGATTTTAAGCTTTAACAGATAATAAATAATTTTTTTTATCAAATTATGTTGTTTCACTTTGAAAATAAATTATATAAAATTAAGAACAAAAATTTAAATTTATAAATATTCATTAATTTTTGTTAAATTCACAAATTATTTTTCCTCATCTATAAATTTTACAAAATTAAGTATCATATATTTATGATTTTTATAACGATAGTGTTGTATTTTTTTTTAATATATTAATTTTTTAATCAATTATTTTAAATATTTTGATAAGAGATGACATTAACAAAGTTTACGAGCATTTTTTTATTATCATTCTTGTGCCTATATTGTAACTTTAAAAACATTTATTAAGTACACAGTGTACTAATTTTATGAAAATAATAATTTAAAAATATTAAAATATGAAAATTTTATAATTAATACTCAAAATAAAATTTTAAACGAATGTAAAATTATGTAAATGTAAAATGTTACTATGATTTAATAATTATCAATAATATAAATAACAATTAGATATATATATATAACTTAATTTAATAATAAATTATTATATTTTATTTAATATTATTTAATAACAATAAATTATTTTATATATTTAATATTATATAAATTTAATTTTTCTTCATCTAATTTTATTTATCTGATAAATTTATAAGTAAAAAATTATATGAAATAAATATTTTTAATAGATTATAATTATATTTTTTAAGGTAGTTAACGTATGGGTTAATTTTAACTTACTTATCCTTGTAAGCTTCTTGATCGTATAGACTTTTCATAAAATGAAATTTTTGGTCCCGTAAAACCTTTTTGTCAATTAAAACTAAATTAGTTAATAACTGTGAGCGTGATAACTTATATATAATTTTGTTTACTTGTATATGCTTTATGACCAAAATTTTGTGCAATTGTTGGATTGCTCTGCTTCTATCGGTCCCCTAAAACCAAGGTCAAAACGAACTATCTTGCTTTGTCATTTTTCCACTTTCTAATAAAATTATATAAATGTAACACGAATTGGAAAGCCAATCTCTGTATGCAATACCGGGGAGAAGAGAAAACTGGAGACAATATATGAGATTGACTTTACCATTGACCCAATGTAGACAATATATTTACATCCACTGTGGTGGAGACATCAGTATATTTATATATGGTTATGCACCAAGAATATATATTTCTACACACATTATGGAGAAGCAAACATATTTTCTGTTTATGTATAAACTTAAGCATTCATAGGATTTACTACCTTGCAATATCTACATGTATGTCACGTTATATTGGGATTTTATATACGATATATTAAAAAAATTCATAATTGTTCATTCGTAAAAATGCAAATTATTTTATTATTTATAATTTATATAAAAATATTTTGAGCTTTTGACTTATTGAAAATGAATAAATCAAACACAAATTCGATGTTAAAACATGACACCAAAACAAACATTTTTTTGTAAACCTAACGGCCTCTTAATATCTTACTATCATCAACCGAAACACAGAAGAAAGCTCACCACCTTAGCATGCGTGTGTCCACAGCCTTTTTTACACATCAAGGTTACGTTCCCCCGGAATCACAGTTAGAGTGACCAATTCATCACATGATCTTTTAACTAGTACCATCATCGGCATCCCAATTTTGTCCCCCAATATTTCAATTACCTGCCATAATTTTATATCTCTAAGATCAGTGAGTTCAATTACACCTCTAAGATTCTCCATTCCAAGAACACAAGTTATTCACGTAAAATATACAATTGTACATTACATTATTTGATAGAATATATTTATTTTTCAAATAAAGATGGAAAAATTACTTCTACAAGCTATATGATGAACGACATGGATGGGCTAAACACAAGGAATGAGGGCTAAAATTGTAGCTTTACTGTAAAAGCGTTTAGGAGCATAACAAATGGCAAAGTAGTTCGACCAGAAAATATACCCATTGAGGTATGGAAAGGTCTAGGCAAGAAAGATATCGGTTGGCCCATTAATGTTCTACTTGAATGAACAGTGAAATATGGAAAAAAAGAAATAGGAGAAAAATAAAATAGAAAAGTTGTGTTGTTTAAATGAATAAAATAAAACAGAAAGAAGAGAACAAACTTTTATTTGTTTGTTTGGATAAGTGAAAAATAGAGTAAAAATAAATAAATGTTATAAAAAAAAATATTATCCAGTGGGACAAGACTCAATTGTTGTATAAAGAAAATTATACTAATTTGAAAATTTTAATTTAGCTTCAAAATATCTGAATTTTATATTATATATTTTTTTAATTTAAAATTATTTAAGTTTTTTTTATTTTATCTTATAAAAAATTGATTATTTTTAAACACCTAAAACAGAAACCAGATTGGGGTGATTTTGTTTTTCTCGAGTCTCACTCCCTATTTCTTTCTCTCCTATACTTCCAGCTATCCAAACAATGGAAAAAATGGTACGATATTATGAAATAAAATCCAATAAAATGCTAAAAGAGTGAGGGGATTAAACTATTTATAAGAAGATATATAAAACTGTGCAAAACATCAGGCTCATGAGTCATATTATATGAGCAAGGGTAATTGAGTGAAAATTAAGATAAGAAATCCACATCTAGAGACATTAAATCACAGTTTGAATGTTTTGCTTACGAAGTCATTTTACCTCAATAACAAAATAAAAAAATAAAAATAAACAGTGTAAAATATGGTAATACCTCGTCCACGCTTTCAACCGGCTTTCCATCAAATTCGATGACAACATCATCAGGATGAAACCCCGCACGATCACCAGGGGACGCAGGAGTTACCTAGTCAAAAACATTGAAGTTGCCTATAGTAACAAACGGGTAAATTCAAGTATTTTGATGCTTGACTTGCATTGGCGAGCACAATGCATTTTATCCTAGAAAAGAAACAATCTTATACTCCCGTACTAAGAATAATTACAGTGAATAGCACATATTAAGGGAAAATTAATTAAGCATTAGCACAATCCCACTCCCAAAACCTGTATAAATTTTCTCCACTAAACAAATTATGCATTGTAGCTCATGATAGTCTCTGTCCTTGGGGGCTATTTCATTGAAGAAAATGTGTTCTGTTTTCTTTTTTTGTATTCATAAATAAATTCAAAATTATTACTACCTCATTTTCACTTCGTTTCCTATTTTAAATATTATACAAGAAACTGTGATAACATATACAAATCTTTAGAAATAAGATATAAAATGCAAGGTAACATTTAGTGAAAACAAAACGCTTTCTCAAATCAAACAGGCCTAAGTTCTTCATTTTCTAGTTTTGTAGTTTATTATTTCATTCTCTTTCACAAATACACAAATTCCATCTAACTTTTTTCTCAATATCCACCCCTAATTCCTTGGTCCCCAGAATTACAGAGAACCACTGCTCAAGAATGCCGGCTACATGTAACAAACAAGCTTGTAACAGTGTGTACTGACCAAAGCTTCAACTAAACAGTCTGTCTGGAAAACTAACATCTCAAAAAAAAAAGGAACATAAGTTATTGCCCAAAGCATTTCACAACAGAAGAGGAAATTTAAACTAAATTCCTTCATTGCCATCGATAACCAGCTTTATAAAAAATTTTGCAACCATGTCTCAAACAAAACTTTAAGATTCCACACAGCAAATCTATAATTTGGAAGAATTACATAAATAAGAATATCAAGGGCCATACAGAAGTAGGATAGATAGAAAAGACCAATAAAAAACATACCATTGGTACAAGAATTCCTTTACTGACGTTAGGAAATGAAGCATCTTGTTTTTTAAGCTGTGCAATAAATATCTCATCAAGATCAAGCATCTGTAGCCCAAGCCAAGGCTGTACTCCTCTCCTAAACAACATTAAATGATGCTTATTGATTTATTCCTCAACGCGGCATAGCCCAACTACTCAAGTATGAATACAAAATAAATCAACAATTGCTTATGGAATATTTGTAAAATATGTTTAAAAATGTGAAAAATTGAAAAAGATTGAGTAATTTACCAGTATTCTCAGAGTAAAACATCATTTTCAAAAGTCACAACACAAATGGCAAGCTAAAATATTATCCTGCTTTCTAAGGCATATGCAACAAAATAACACAAATAAAACCAATAACATACCTACTTTTCTTGAAATGCTCTATTATTTTACAAACGAATTCAATTGGCAAAGTAAAGCTCAACTCATCATCATCCCTCACATGTGTGATGTTCATGCCAACAACTTCTCCGTCCATGTTGACAAGGGGTCCTCCAGAATTTTCCTATACCATAGAAGCAGATAAAAACAAGCAAGCAGACTGACCATTTAAGATTTGGCCTGTAAACCACATGAAAACTTATTTGGTAGCTAATGGGGAGGAAGAGAAAAAGACAAACCGGAGTACATGCACAATTTGTTTGTAAGTACTCTCTCGGGACTCCACTAAACCCCAATTCACTACTTTTGCGGCCAACGCGACTATGCAAAAAATAATGCAAGACGTGAATTTTTTTTTTCGTTAGTCCAAAAGATAACCAGCGGCCCCTTTTTCAAAAACACAAGTTTCACAGTGAAATAATAGATTACTTCACTAAATAGCTTTAACTTCCAAAATCTAACATGTTAAATGGCATAATTTAATACAGAAGACAACAGTTTTAAATAGGGACACACCTTACAATACCAGCAGTGACAGTATTCTTAAGATTAAATGGACAGCCAATGGCTATTACCCAATCCCCAGGAGAAAGTCCAATCGAAGAACCAATTTTGGCTTCTGGTAGAGCAGTTTCAGAAATTATCTTCACAATGGCAATATCTGAAGGCCGGTCAACATTTAGCACTGTCCCCTCATAACTTCTTCCATCTGACAAAGTGACGTTAACCTATAATATAGCTGAAATTTTAATATCAACTTTCAAATGTAAGACCTTAAAACGAGTGTCCAGAATCATGATAACAGAAATGGGAAAATAAAATGCCATATAGGCAGAAACTCACATTTGAATAGTCTTAAATTACTTGCAGGTAGAGAGACACTTGAATAAATGATAACACGTCATGTTTAGAACATTGAGAACCAACCATTCAACCAAGCAAGTTACAGCATGAAGCCTACAATTAAATGGGTGACTCACCTATCATTCTTTACACTCAGTAATAAATCATCATATATTCTTGTAATGAGCAGAAGGGCTGATGCAACACTAAGCAATCCCAAATAAACGGAAGACTCACTTCAATTAAGCTGGTTAGGCAATCAAAACTAATGAGCTAAGATTAGGCATGCCCTATGTTGTTGGGAATGGATTGATGAATTATCAGACTGTAACCAGTAAAGTGCCAACTGACCCAAATCATATTTAAAGCCACCCTAGTTTTGTGTCATCCAAAGCCATAAACTAGGCAAGGACAGTAAAACCTTAAACAGAAATCTATATAACATAATTAAATTGCTCAAGCTTGAAGCAGGTTACATGTAAATGAACTTGAGACATGTTTGACATACATCCAACTTGTCCAAGATCATACATAGATCTTTTTTAAAACATCTTACATAGGGATTGTTTGAAAGTCACAAATTATTTTTATAAATTGTCCATAAGCTCTTCTAAATGAGCCTAAGTTGTTTGCAGCTTTTTCCAATAAGTTGCATGATTTAAATTTATGGCACAAATCATAATTTAAAAAAAAACTTATTTAATAAGCATTTAATTAAACTGTGTCTAAACACAACATAGTCTCATTTGCATCACACAAGGCTATAACAAATTTACCAGCACAGTATTCCAATTATAAGTTTGAGCGATACACCCCAGCAAAAAGACAGACCTTCCCATAGGACCTCCAGTAGCGTTGAAGATCAAACATATGAGCACATGTCAAGATAGTACCACCCTTGTTGATGATTATTCCTGAGCATACTCGTCCCACTGTAAATGCATGGCCATCTATATGGTCAATGCCATATACTCGAAGTAAACTCAGAGACATGAAAACTCAAAACGTTAAAAGTTTAAAGGTGGCAAATTGGATACCTACTGGAGTTGAAATATGAACAACCGCAGGCACAACTTTAGCAACTGCATTTGCAATGGTATCTCTTCCAAAACAATCACCTGGCTTTGACCCATCACAAACATCACCAGAAGCTTCCTTAGATATGTGGGACAAAGGAATGGGGCTGACTTTATAAGAATACGGCGCAAGCATTCCTACAATTTGAGGTAAAGTTAAAACGAAAAAAAATCAAAACGACGTTTAGTTGAAAGAGAAAACAGCATTTTACAATGTAGTTAAGGCAGTGTTTCGTCACAAGTCAAAATCTCATTGGAAGGTTGAAAATAATAAAGAGAGTGTTAGGTTAGATTGGGTTATGTGCTCACTGTAACCATTATCGTTATTGGAGCACAGAAGATTCAAACCAAAAGCAACGATCGCCGCAGCTCCAACTACACAGCTTCTGTTAAAATGCCCAACCATTCTCTGCCACAGATTCAAAACGAGTTTCAATTTAAGATTATAAATAGAATATGGAATACATAAAACAAACATGGATGCATACCAAAAAGAAGCGATGCCTGGAAATTGCTCATCACAGGCCACACTCTTCACTGCAAAGAGCCACCAAAGGTAGAATCGTAATTCCGTGTTTTTTAATTTTTTGGGTGAATGAGTCGTAATTACGATGATAAGAGACAAATGAGGGAACGATCACATGAAAAGCCCATAGCCCGACAACTTAATAGAAAACCTAGTGAAATTCTTTGCGCAGGTGAAGGTTTTGTTAGAACTCGTATTAAAATGCTTTATTCACTGTGGTGGAATAAGAAAGAAAAACGTGCCTCAAAATACGAAGGTAAATAATGCTTCTTTTCATGCTTGTTTGATGGGGGAGAAAAACGTTCCAGTTATGCACCTAATCACATGACTCTTCATCTATGAATTGATAGTGTCACTGTTTGTGCTCAGTGGCTGACATGTTTATCGTTGAGTCCAAGAAACATTTACATGACTTGCAATTTAGCCCACGTGACTGATTGTTTGGTTCTTGAATCTTAATCGGTAGTAATAAGAAATACTTTTAGCCAATGAAGAAAATTGTGGTAAATAAGTTCGCACCCAAGACAATTAGATTCGGAAGAATGCATGCGTAGCTCCTATTGATCATAAGAAGACACAAACTTGCCCAAGGCTAAGGTGGGTTCGGTCATATGTGAAGAAAACAAAAGACGCTATGGGAAAAGAAGTATAAATGGAAGAGTGAAGAAGCCTTGTTAATAAACCTTAGGTTACTCTAAATGGTTTTACTAAAACAAAGTGGTCTTTTATACAATGCAATCAAGTTTTGATCACTTCGATACAAATATTTTCAGTTCATGAAAAGCCTTATTTTTCTTCGAATCTTAAAAAAAAGGAATATTAAATTAGGGTAATTCGGCTATATGCATTTTATATTTTGCACTATAAGTTGAAATTATAAACTCTTGACGTATCAACTCATTCACGAAAGGAATAATTGTTAATTAATGTGGAATTAATATCAAGCTTATTGCTGCTTCTCAAGCTATTCAAGGCAGTTTTGTGTGTCCAGGATAACAAGTCAGCGTTCATATCAAATAAAAAATATAACACTTATCCTCACAGTAATCTATATAGTTTAGAAATAAGTTCTCTTTTTCCATGATTTAAATGTTTAATTTTCTTATTTTGTAAATATCATAAAGTAAAAAATATGAAATGTACAAAAAAAACATAATGACTTGATTTTTAACTTTTACTAGTTATAATATGTGTATGCAAAGGTATGATCAAAATCATTTATTTTTAAAAAATAAGTTGATATAATTAAAATAAATATTAAGCATTTTAATTTTTTTTAAAAAAAGCACATCAAAATTATCATCTTTTAACTTAACTGAGTCTATCAGATATATTTATGGCATACTATTTTTTTATCTTGATAATAAACAGTAATTGGGTATCTTACAAAAATACAAAATGTAAATTTTTTTAGCTTATCATATAAACTACTTCTTGAAATTATTATTATTGTTATTATATCAAAAACTATAAATTTAAAGAGGTTAACTTGAATACACATTTAATTGATAGAAAAAAATATATTAAATAATTTATTCAAAACATGAGACATGTCTTGATATATAGATAAAAATCATTTTAAATTATTTATAATTCATATTTTAAACATAATTTTCTAAAACTAACATAATATTTTAAATTATTAAAAGTGTAAATATACAAAATGCGCATGGTAATTGGGGACGTGCATAAGAAAAGGCAGCAATGCATCAGCAGCCTATCCATACAAATAACTAGGAAACAAAATGCGAAAACACAAACAAATAAGGTGATTCTAATGTAAAATACAAGTTATAATTCTTAAACAAATTATTCTAAGAACTATTTTAAACAAAGATGCTGTTAAATGTTAGACCTCTTTCTAATTATATCATAATTTTTTCTACATTAAAGATTTTTAATTAATTTAAATTTAAAATTTTCATAACGTATTTTTTTTATTTTAAAAAGTCTCTCCCTTTAATTTAACCATATTTAATATAATGCGATAAATAGTTTTATATTAAGATCGTTACATCACCAACAGGCACCTTCCTTTGTGCATGTGTCTACAGCCTTTACACATGGAGATTCGATTTCGCCAGCATCACAGTCGAAGCTACCAATTTATCACAGTAGTTGGTGCGTTTGTGGCTACAGCCTTTTACACGTCAAGATTGGATTCCACCGGGATCACAGTTAAAGTCACCAATTTATCACCTGTTCTTTTAACCAGAACCTTAAAGGGCACCCCAACTTTGTCCCCCATTATTTCAATCACCTGTCATAATTTTATATCTTCATGAGAACATAAACATAAGAATATCATAAATTCATAATGAAGAAATTCAGGTGTCACTTGACAGGCGGTTTTCAGTACAAACAACAATTCAAAGATTCTCCGCACCAACACCACAAATTATTTGTGCAAAATATACATTATACTATTACATTAAAAAAAATTTTAATTAGATTCCAACTGATTCTTTTAAATCATGACTATTAATTTTAAGCTAAGTAAAAAAAAAAGCTTAAACTCGGCCAAACGCTTTCAATAGTGGACTCCAAAGGGGCAACAAATCACTACCAAATGATCCAACTTCAATAACAAAATCAGAATAAAAATTAAAATAACAATATAAAAACTAAGTCACTACCTCCGTCAAGCTTTTAACAGGCTTCCCATCAAATTCAATGACAACATCACCTGGACAGAAACCAGCCCGATCACCAGGGGACCCAGGAGTTACCTGATACATTGAAGTGCCACTGTGATAAATAGATAATTTCAAGTATTCTAATGCTTGCCTTGCATTGATGAATGCAAAGCACATTATCCCAGATAATAAACCACCCATGTAGCATACATAGATAGAAGGGTTTAATTAAGGACATACCATTGGTACGAGAATGCCCTCATTGACATTAGGGAACGAAGCATCTTTCTGTTTAAGCTGCGCAATAATCATCTCATTGAGATCAAGCATCTTTAGCCCAAGCCAAGGCCGAACTACTCTTCTGAACAACATAAAATAATGCTTATTGATTTATTCTACAATATAGCAGAACCAACTATACAAGTATGAATTTCAGAAGAAAATAATCAATATTTGATTTTGGAATATTAATTTCACAAAAGCTGAAAGAATGTAAACAATTTCCAGAAGATAAAACATCAAATGCAATAAAAAAGTACGGATAAAGCCAATAACATACCCACTTTTCTTGAAATGCTCTATAATTTTACACACAGAATCGATTGGTACAGAAAAGCTCATCCCATGAGCGGACGCCGCTTTCAAGATGTTCACCCCAATAACTTCCCCATCCATGTTGACAAGAGGCCCTCCAGAATTTCCCTATACCATAGAAACAGATAAAAACATATAAGCATACTGAACAGATGTCAAAGTTAAAATTTAGTCTTTACAACACATGCAAATCTAAGTGAGTCGATGCATAGATCAAGGGGAGAAAAAGCGGCAGACACAGTGACATACCGCATTAGTTGCACAATCTGTTTGTAAATACTCTCTCGGCAAGCCACTAAAACCCAAATCACTACTTTTGCGGTCAACACAACTAAGCACAGATCATAGAAATGAATTTGATTAGTCCAAAAGACAATCAAGAGCCTCTTTCTTTAAAACGCCACAAACTTCATGGACACAAAATAGGTTACTGCATTTAACAACCATGTAGCTTTAGCTTCCAAAATCTATCATATGAAATGGCAAAACTTAATGCGAAATAATTTGGCTTCAAATAGGAAAACAATTGTTATTGCCTAATTTTTTTTCTTCATACCTTACAATACCAGCAGTGACAGTATTCTGAAGAGAAAGTGGACAGCCCATTGCTATTACCCAATCCCCTGGACGTAGCTTACTTGAAGAACCAAGCTTAGCTTCTGGTAACGGGGTTTCAGAATTGATCTTCACAATAGCGATATCTGAATGAAGGTCAGCATTTACCACATTCCCCTCAAATGTTCTTCCATCTTGCAGAGTGACTTCAACCTGTAGAATGGTTGATATTTTCAGATCACTCATAGGTTGTAAGACCAGGAAACAAATTTCCAGAGCCATAATTTTTTACTTTTTAGATTCATGAAGCCAAAAAAAACTAACGAGAATGTGAAAAAAAAAATTCTATATGTACAAAAACTTGCATATGAATAGTCTAAAATGATAGTAGGTAGAAATATTTTAGCAAGAGATTTACACATTCAAATTAAGAATATTAAAAACCAATCATTCAGCCAACCAACTACAGCACAAAGACTATAACTAAAGAGTGATTCATCTGTCATTATTTTTCATATAACAGTATTACCATCACTTAGTCAAGTTGTATCTAAAGAGTGTTTGTGCAATACTAAGGTATTGCAAATAAATGAAATAATCATTTTCATTCAGGTTGTATCAGGCAATCAAATATAACAGAGACAAAATTTAGGAATACCCAATTTTGCTGTGAATGGATTAATGAATTTTTAAACCATCACATAGAAAGTTGTGGTCATCCAAAGCCATAGACCAAGCAAGAGGCTGTAACACCTTCAACATAAATCTACATTTGAAAGAAATAATCCTATCATTCTAGCTAGAAGCTGGTTTCATGTCAACACAGTTGAGATGTCTTTGAAAAGTATCTAACTTCAACAGGATCTCATATTTGCACCATAGAAAGCTATACCAAATCAACCAACACATTATGGCAATCTTATGTTTTAGAGATAAGCCACAGCATGTAGACAAACCTTCCCTTTGGTTAAACTTCTCGTGCCATGATCAAACACAACATGAGCACATGTCAATATTGTTCCATCTTTGTTGATGATTGTTCCTGAACCTATACTCCTTCCAGTAGCTCCATAGAAATCTATGCGGGGGTGGCTAATCCTCAGTCAACACAAACGGACATGAAAAATTAAATGTTCAAGGTTAAAAGATATCAGAACCAGAGTGAGCACCTTGTGGAAAAGCAATATTAACAACAGCAGGCCCAACTTTAGCAGCTGCATTTGCAATAGTATCTCTTCCAAAACATTCACTAGGCTTTGACCCATCACGGACAGCCCCAGAAGCTTCCTTGGATATGTCAGACGATGGAACAGGACTGACTCTATAAGAATACAGCGCATTTATTCCTACAAATTTTCAGCTCAAAATGTAATACAAACATCTACACCAACATGCATTTGCTGAGTTCAAAACAAAGTAAGCACAGACCAGATTGGTGGGGAAAAGGTAAACATTGAGGAGGCAAACCATGCTGCACTGAATATGTCAACCACAGGGAATCCTGTAATGGCTCAGGGACCCGCACTATAACCGATGCTCCTAAATTTGAAGCCAAATTAGTATAAAATCATTGTCACATCAAATTAAAAGAATATACCATTTCTTAGATTGAGAAATAACAAACCACTAAAGGAAGTGTGAATACCTATTTTTATGGTTCAGGGGAACAGCAAATTTTACAGTCGCAAGTATAGACCCCAAAAGACACAATATTACTAAAGTATGCACCCGTAGAAACAGGACTCTATCCTATGTTTAAGTTTGTAATTTTAATTATAGTAATACATTTTTTATTTTAATTATTTTTTATAAGAGGTAACTTCAATTCTTGTGCAGTTCCCATTGAAATGTAAAATGACCCCGTTTGTCTATACATAACAACGGGTCTTGCAAGATTTCCGAGGCGTAACAACGGAATTTATACAAAGCAGAAAAAAATTGCCTCAGCCTAAGAAGGTTGACAACGCACAGACAAACACTCTTATGCTCCAGGAGTAGAAAGTAATAGGAACTGAACAAACGTAAAATTAAAGTGGAATTTGACTACAAATTTATTTGTAAATTTGTCTGAAAAAAATAAAATCGGAATTTGCTTGAAAATGAAATATACTACTCCGCTAAAACCAAGCATATGCAGATAGACATTAGATTAGTCAAGGAGAGAATCAATGTGAAGTACGAAGAAATAAGAGAAGAGAGAAAACGCATTAAACTAATTGGTCCTCAAGGGACCAAGTAAAGGGAAGTATGTAATATGACTTTATGCTACGTTCACCGAAATATCGAATGAATAAACAATAGAGAGGGATAGATGCTCACTGAAACGAGCATTGTTATCGGAGAAAAAGATAGTAGAACCAAAACCAGCGATGGCCACAGCTCTAACGACGGAGCTTCTGCTAAAACGCCCTAAACTTCTCTGCCACGCATTCCATAACCCATTAAGAGATTAAAAGCGCGTTTCATTTTAACAATTAGATTAGCTAAACGGTGAATAGATCAAGTCGTGGTACCAGAAAATAGCTCATGACCGGCGCAGCTTAACTCTTCCCCGCCCTTCACCTCAACCGAGCGATGAAAACCAACCTTATGCAAAATCACGGGCCGAAGCCCAAGTTACATTAATAGGTCATAGGTCAGTATCAACAAAACGTTGACAACAATACCAAGGCCCAAAAGCCCATGGCCCAACATGAATTTTATTTATTCTCACCTTTCCATTTTTTTTAAGCTAACGTCAGTTAAAATCCCGGGAAAGTGAGTAAACCACCACTGAAAATTCCACATTACAAATAAGCGGTTAACAAATACGAATCACGAAAAAGGCTTCATCTTCCATATATGAATTGAAAAACCTACATTTATGCATCGTCATGTTTGATCGAACTATAGGGTGACCAATAAGGTAACAGAAGTTGCTATTCGGCAACACCACTACAACTAACTAAGAACTGTATATATAGATATATAATCTTCACGAAAAAAGAAAAAGAAAATCTAACAGGGAGATTTTACAAATGGAACACATCTAATTCTTAGATGGAGACTTAGGGGTTGAAGACGTCTCGGCAGAGGCGGTTTTATTCTTCTTAGGCAACAAAACAGGGTTGATATTTGGCAACACTCCACCGCTAGCAATGGTCACACCTTGAAGCAGTTTCCCCAACTCTTCGTCATTCCTAACAGCAAGTAACACGTGCCTAGGGTTAATCCTATTCTTCTTGTTGTCACGTGCGGCATTCCCCGCCAACTCCAAAACCTGCATCGCATTCCATCGCAAAAACTCGTTAGCTTAAAATCTACTTCGATGTTAGGATTTCGACAGTGCAAACACGAAACTTTATTTATTTCGTTGCACGGTGAAGAAGTACCTCGGCGGCAAGATATTCAAGAACGGCGGTGAGGTAGATGGGAGCTCCGGTTCCCAATCGCCGAGAGTAACGACCGTTCTTCAAGTACCTTGTGACTCGACCAACCGGAAATTGAAGGCCAGCTTTGACAGATTTGGAAACGGCCTTCTTTCTCTCGCCTCTTCTTCCACCAGCACCCTTGGTGGCCTCCATTGTTGTGTGATCCGAGAACGAAGCAAAACGGTTCGTTGGGAGGGAATGTGTGGAATCAGATTAATCTCTATTTTGAATTTGAAATTGAAACTGAAATTGAAAGTGAGTGGAGTTAGTGAGAGGAAAGGGCGCGTGGTATTAATACTAACAGTAAATGCCAAATGCTAGAGATCCCGTTTGTCTCTAGGGGTCGGATCCGACGGTTAGGGTTGTGCCACGATGGCGATTTGTGGCTGTCAGATCCAATCTAAAAGATGTTGAAGTTGGAAGTCACTTTTTGCCTTGGTTGCATTGTGGCTAGCTTAATCGGACGGCTGCTTCGTGTGACACGCTGGCTATCCGTGTTTTTGCCTTAGGTCTAACGGTGTTGCTTGATCGTAGTTGTTTAATACAGCATCAAATTACGTCACTGAAGGAAGTCGAATGCTCAACAGTTGCTTAATACCTTCTTCCTTCAAATATTGCAGGCGCCTTTGGACATTTTTTTTAATCATTTTAGACGATGTTCAAAGGTTCATTTTTTGTTTTGCAAGAAAAATATTAAAATTATTTTAAAAAACGTTGTTCATTCAATAATTAAAATAAATGCTTTTAAGATCATACTTGAATAGCAAATATTGCAAATTTAAAATAAAAGCAGGGGCGTATGATTTGTAAAGTTAGAAGAAATTTTTTATTTTTTATATTTTATTAGTGTTTGAAATATTTACAAATATTTTGAATTCAAAATTTATCCATAAATTAAAAAAATTAATTTTATTGTATTGTATACATCCTCACTTTGAATTTAATTTTTTCTTTTTTCTCTTTTAAAGCAAAATTTATCAAGTTTTATATAATTTTTTTTTCGCTTAAGCTAACATAATTTATTTAAACAAATTTATAAAATTCGTTTAAACTAAATTTGTATAAATTTTTTTTGTTATTTTATTCATTTTTTACTTAAATAAATTTATTTTTAGCTAAATAAAAATGAAACTGGACATCTAGTCTATATATTAACTGTATTAAATATATATTCAAATTATTTCTGTAAAATATACTTTATACTATTACATTAAATTTATTTATTTTCAATTAGATACCAACGGATTCATTTAAATTTTGACTAAAATTCTTAAGTAAAAAAAAAAAAAAAAAACCTTAAATTCGGCCTTCAATAGAGAACTCCAAATTGACAACAAATCCTGTGCATGCTTTGGCTACGGAATCATCCTACTTCAATAATAAAATCAGATTAAAAATTTAAAATAACGATTTGTAAAACAAGTCACTACCTCCATCAAGCTTTTAACAGGCTTCGCATCAACTTCAATGATAACATCACCACGACGGAAACCAGCACCATCAACAGGGGACCCAGGGGTTACCTAACCAAAAACATTGAGGTTCCCTTGTAATAAACAGCTAATTTATAGTATTCCAACGTTTGCCTTGCATTGAATGCAAAGCATGTTGTCCCAGAAAAGAAACGATGACATACCTAAAAAACTGAGGATGAACAACCCAGACTAAGAGCAAAATCTATTCACATGGAGAATTACATATTTGTCATAATATTGCTTTGGCAGAAACTGCAGGAAATAAAAGCATTAATATTCCACCTAAGCTTGCTCTAAACATCCATCGCTTTGAATTTACACAAATAAGAATCTAAAGGACCACACAAGTAGCATCCATAGAAAGTGTTAATTAGGGCATACCATTAAAACGAGAATGCCCTCATCGACATCAGGGAATGAAGCATTTATCAGTTAAAGCTGCGCAATAATCATCTCATTGAGATCAAGCATCTGTAGCCCAAGCCAAGGCTGAACAAATCTCCTGAACAACATTATATAATGCTTACTGATTTATTCTAAAATATAGCGCATATTGGAACCACATTCCAAAGCCTGTAAAAAACGCACAAACTATAACTAACAGTGTTAAAAGTAAATTTGCATCCAACAACGTCGTAATTTAAAACCAAACATGCTAATAAAAGAGCGCAACTACGCAAGTATGAATTTAACAAAAAAAAAACACTATTTGATTTTGGAATATTAATTTTCAAAAATGTAAAAAATTGCATACAATTTCCGAGTAAAATGTCACATAAACGCCAAAATGGAAAGATAACAATATTTTACAAATGAAATAGAGCGGATGAAACCAATAACGTACCCACTTTTCATGAAATTCTCTGTAATTTTACACACATAATCGATTGGTACAGAAAAATTCAACCCAAAAGCAGCAGCCGCTTTCAGGGTGTTGACCCCAATAACTTCTCCATCCATGTTTACAAGAGGCCCTCCAGAATTTCCCTATGACATAGAAGCAAATAAAAACATGCCAAGCAGACAGAACAGATATCGAAGTTCAAATTTAGTCTTTATACCACATGCAAATCTAATTGGGGTAGGCGGATAATTCAAGGGGAGAAAAAGAGGAAGAAGTACCGCATTCATTGCACAATCTGTTTGTAAATACTCTCTCGGAATGCCACCAACACCCAAATCAGTACTTTTGCGGTTTACACAGCTATGCAAGAAACGATACAAGAAGTGATTTGATTAGTCAAAAAGACAGTCAAGTGCCTCTTTCTTTAAAACACCTCAAGTTTCACACTCAAAAGATAGGTTACTGCACTAAACAACCATAGAGCTTTGGCTTCCAAAATCTGTCAAATCATCATATGAAATGGCATAACTTATTACAAAATAACTTGGCTTCAAATCGGAATTGCCTAATTTTTTTTCTTCATACCTTATAATTCCAGCAGTGACAGTATTCTGAAGAGAAAGTGGACAGCCCATTGCTATTACCCAGTCCCCTGGACGAAGCTTACTTGAAGAACCAAGTTTAGCTTCTGGTAACGGGGTTTCAGAATTGATCTTCACAATGGCAGTATCTGAATGCCGGTCAGCATCTATCACTATCCCCTCAAATGTTCTTCCATCTTGAAGAGCGACTTCAATCTGTAGTATGGTTGATATTTTAAGATCAGCCATTAATTGTAAGACCGAGAAACAAATTTCCAGAGTCGTAATTTTTAAGATTCGTGTCTGATGTCTTCATGAAGCCAAAAACTAACGAAAAGGGGAAAAATAAAATGCCATGTATACAAAAACTTGCATATCAATAGTCTAAAATGATATGTGGGTAGAAGTATTTTAGTTAAGAGATTTACACATTCAAGTTAAGCATATTAAGAACCAATTATTCAGCCAACCAACTAAAATAGAACTAAAGAGTGATTCACCTGTCATTATTTTGTATATACTGAGTAATAAATCATCACACATTCAAGTTGCAACTAAAGAGTGTTTATGATAGTAATACAAACCATATGAATGAAAGAATCATTTTTATTCAGTTGTGTAAGCAATCATACCTAACAGCTATAATTTAGGAATGCCCTATTTTGTTGGGAATAGATTAATGAATTTTCAAACCATCACCTAGAAAGTTGTGTCATCCAAAGCCAAGCAAGGTCTGTAACATCTTCAACATAAATCTACATCTTAAGAAGAAAGGTATTGTTAACCTCATCTCTTAGGATTATGTTTAAACATCTAAAAGTTGATTTTTTCAAGAAAGAATGCATTTATTGTATTAAAGTTAAAAATATTAATAAACACCTATAATTTTAATGAAATCTTATTATTATTTGTTGCTTAAACTCGGTGTAGACCGAGGTTAGCGTTTTCTTAAAAAAAATCCTGTCATGCTAACTTGAAGCTGGTTTAATGTAAATAGACATGGGATGTGTTTGAGAAATGTCCAACTTTTACAAGATCTCAAATTTTGCATCATATAAAGCTATAACAAGTTTACCAACACATTATGGCAATTATATGTTTGAGAGATAGGCCACAGCGTGTAAACAAACCTTCCCTTTGGATGAACTTATCATGCCTTCAAAATTAACGACAGCATGAGCACATGTCAAGGTTGTCCCTTTCTTGTTGATGATTGTTCCCGAACCCACAACCCTTCCAGTCCTAATACAAAAGAAATCTATGCGGCGGATGGCTAATGCTCAGAATAAACTAAAAGGGGCATGATAAATTAAACGTTCAAGGATAAAAGATACCAAAGCATGTAGCTTCTGGAACTACAATATGAACAACTGCAGGCCCAACTTTAGCAGCTGCATTTGCAATAGTATCTCTGCCAAAACTATCACTTGGCTTTGATCCATCACGGACAGCCCCAGAAGCTCCCTTGAATATGCCAAACGAAAACAGCGACTGTATTCCTACAATATTTCAGCTCGAATTGTAATACAAACATTTACATAACACACGCATATACCAAGTTCAAAACAAAGTAAGGACACACCAGATTGGTTGGAAAAAGATAAACATTGAGGGGACAAATCATGCAGAACTGGACGTGTCAACCACAGGGAATCCTGTAATGGCTCGGGCACCCACGCTGTAACTGATGCTTCTAAATTTGAAACCACATTAGTAGAAAATCAATATCACTTCTAAATTTAGAAATGACATTTCTTTAATTGACAAATATCAACCCACCAAAGGAAGTGTGGATACATGTTTTATGGTTCAGGGCAACAGCAAATTCTACACAATTATAAACGCTCCCTCGAAGACTCTAAATGACAATATTACTAAAGTATGCTCCTGTAGAAACAGGATTGTATCCTATGTTTATGTTTGTAAGAGTTTATTGAAGAAAAAGTTTCTACCAATACATTTTTTATAAGTGGTAACTTCAATTCTTTTGCAGTTACCCATCGAAATGTAAGAAGAGCCTGTTTGTCTATACAAAGCAATGGATTTTCCCAGATTTCCCAAAAAATGCTTTGGCCTAAGGAGGTTGATAATGCACAGACAAACATCCTCAAGCTCCAAGTGTAGAAAGTATAAGGAAGTGGGAACTGGTCAAGCGTAAAATAAAGTGAAATTAGACTAGAAAATTTATATGTAATATTGTCTAAAAACCGTAAAATGCGAGTTTGCTAGAAAATGAAATATACCACTTCTAAAATCTAGTATATGCGGATAGAAAGTTGAGGAAAGAAATATCGAGTATGAAGAAATAGGAGAATAGGCAAAATGTATTGAATTAGTTGATTTTTCAGGGGACTAAGTAAAGAATAGGTAATAAAACTTCATCACCAGAATAACTTTTAACTAGGTTTAATTATTTTTTTTTCTCTTTACTTTGACAAATATATGATTTTAATTTTTGTTAAAATTAATTAAATTTCTCAAATTTTATTTAAATTTATTTATTTCTCAAATTTTATTTAAAACATTTAAATTCTTATTTTTTATTCAAAATTTTGATTAATTGAATCTTTCAAGTTATTACAAATATTCTCTTTCTCAAAATACACTAAGCTTAACATTAAATTTCAGCCAGATACAGAAATAAAATCACAATTTTACTTTTAAAAATTCTTATACAATTTCTTTAAGAACACTTCAAATCTTGTTAATTTTAAAGGGGAGGCATATGACATATAGCTCAAACTATAAGGACCCCACCCTGTAAAGCAATAAATTAATAATAGAGGGTGAGATGCTCACTGAAACGAGCATTGTTATTGGACCAAAGAATAGCAGAACCGAAAGTCGCGATTGCCATAGCTCTAACAGCAGAGCTTCTGCTGAAACCTACAAAACTTCGCTGCGACGCATTCATCTCCCAATAAGAGTCTCTCACTTCAAAAATAAAATTGCATAAAACGATGAACGCATAAAATAACGATACCATGAAATGCACCATGACCAACGACGGCGTCAATCTTGCGCACCCTTCACCTCTACGAGCCAAGAAAAAATAGACTTACGTCAAAATGTCGCTAATGCGGAAGTTACAGAAACAAATAGGTGTGAGATAGCAGGAAACATTCACTACAATATGCCAAGGCCCAAAAGCCCATGGCCCCACAAGCCATACTTTTCATGCTTCCTTTCGTTTTCAACTTATTTCAGTTATTTCTACGTTCGGATTTTCACATGCAAACACAAATCGTTATTCATTTCATTGCATGGCTTAAGAAGTGCCTCTCTTCGTTGGTCAACTTTGTTTCTACATTTATAATTCTTCAACGTAAAAAGAAAAAAATTGTAATTATTTTTTTGTTGTATTATATAATATTAATAATTAAGAAAAAACTAAGCTAAAACTAGGGTGGGCATATAAACAAATTTTTTGAAAGTAATGAAGTTCAATTATCTAATTAAATCCTTAATCAATTCGTTCCTTCACCTTCTTGTCCTCTTCAGTCATTTCCTCAGCCTCCTTCACCATCCTATCAATCCCTTTAAGGCTCAAACGCCCCTTATCATTGGTGATACTGATAAAGAATCAAGGGTTAGTTTCAATCTAATTACAACACTAAGTCCAACCAATTGATAGGTAAGGTAATAATTAGAACCCTGATTAGATTGGGTTAGTACTTTTGGTTTCTTCCCCTCTTTCACTGCTGAGTATTCCACCTTGAATAGCAGCACCAATTGCAACAGCCTCATCAGGGTTGATACCCCTGCTCAGTTCTTTCCCATCAAAGGCATCTCGTATCAGTTGTTTCTCTATCAATTGGATGAAATAGTCCATGAGGCTGTGGTCAAAGTCCTCTCCTCCCAAGTGGGTATCTCCACTAGTAGCACGAACCCAAACAGAAGCAAAGCCGCCGTTATTTTGCTCTTCGCCATTGAAATCGATTGATTCGATTCCTATACCTCGCTGCGTTTGAAACAATGTGGAGCTAAAGCAGCAGAGTGTAGAAATTTATAGTTCATATTACGCAAGTTTAAAGTGATTAAGTTTGCCTTTGTATACGCATAAGATATTTATAAATTTAAACGCATCTTAATATTATAAATTAAATTATAAAATTTATTTTGATTATATAAATACTTATTCGAATTATAAAATTATAAAATTGTTAAAACCTATTAGACGATAAAATATTTGCCGTTTGGATTGAGTTTGTTATAAAACATAAGATGTTTTATCTTAAAAGTAATAAATTGAAGATTATTTTTCTACTAAACTATAAAATAATTTAATAAGTAGCTTTGAATTAATGAGCATCATAAGGGAAGCAAAAGTAGTTACTTTAAATCTGAAAATACAACCTCTCTAGACATATTTTAATTTAACAGGTGACAATTTCAAAAACTTCTGGCAGTGTTTTATATAATCCAAGAAGACAATAAAAAGTTGAGGATTGAGATTCCTTAAATTTAACTTTTCAAACTTCAAGCACGAAACATGAACAAAGTTAAAGAAATTCAAGTGGAATTAGCGCATGAATAACAGACTTATACTGATGAAACAAATATACAGAACTGGAAAACTTCACAAAACGAAAGGTATGATCAAGTAACGATAAGGAAACATGTTTTTTAATACAAAAATAAGATAATAGAAAGCTAATTACTCGAGACACGTGTATACAAAATATATGCATATAAGTTATTTTACAACATTAGAATAATGAAAGTGTTAGCATAATTCCAAATCCTATCATTTTGCATATTATACAAACACACGAGGGTCTCTACTCTGTCTATATAAACCTTCTAAGCTCATTACACACATTATCTAGCATGT
This sequence comes from Abrus precatorius, assembly GCF_003935025.1. NCBI lineage: Eukaryota > Viridiplantae > Streptophyta > Magnoliopsida > Fabales > Fabaceae > Abrus > Abrus precatorius. Next base: position 5,816,210 of record NW_020874373.1, on the reverse strand, counting down.
CTAGAAAGTCCTTCACGATCATGAAGATTCCAAGTGGATTTGGGTCTTCGTTACTCACATCCCCATGAAAATACTCATTTATTTCCTTCACGCGTGTCAGGACTCTATCTTTCTCTCCTTGCAATTCGTGCACCTTTTTTACTGCATAATTCAGAAAACACTTCATAGAATTTACAAAGCTCTCACATTTTTTATCCTCATGCAACTGCCCCTTCACCAGCTTTTGCATGTTAGCCATTCCATCGGATAGGTTTGAGACAGATCTTGAAAGAACATCTAAGTCAATGGTAGCTGTTTTCTTAACGTTACTTAATTCAGTGCTTAGACCAGAAACAAGTTCAAGTCCTATTCTTTTATATTCTTCTTCTTTTGTTCTGTTTTCACTTTTCTTCCCTTTAATGCTATGATCTGATGAAGCTCTAATTCCTTCTGACCGAACAATCTCCTGAACAAAGAAATGGAGCAATGTGGTTTTACCATCGGTTCCTTTAACATCAGAAAGCTTGAGAAGGGCATCGAGCTTGAATGCTCTGGCACCTCCCCTTATTGTACCAACGTTCATACGGTTTCCCGTTTTGAGCACTGCTTCCAGTAATGTCAAGAAGAGCTTGCTTGACCTTAGTTCCTTGCACGCTTCCTTATGAGACAAATTCACAACATCAGAAACTAAAAATCCCAGGATAAATTATGTTTTTAATAGTCTTTAGTTATTTTCAAATTCTTAAAAATATTTTATTATCACTTGTTAACGTGACATGCGTTTAAATATTTTACTTTGAGACCACTCATGTCACATTATGTATAAACTTTTATTTGTAAATGGTAAAATATATATGTGGGTACCTCTATCGCTGAAAAAGAGTTATTGAGGTGAACAATTTCATCTTCGAAAGTCTCTTCGTAAAGCATGGCTTCCACTCGTTGAAAGGAAAATGGTATGCTTAGCATTGCTCTCACAAATTTTTCGGCTGACCCCAGTTCATTGACGTCTTTATAAGTTAAGAGCTTAGCCTCTTCTTCCTTCGTGGGTACCATTTTCAGCAGTGCCTCTAGTTGTTGCAAAGACAAACCCTTCCCTGTTTTATAAGTTAATTTTTAATAGGATAATTAATTTATCATTGAGTTTAAGGACGATTATCATTTATCATTTCTAACACGGATATTGAATAAGAATTTTCCTTCCTAAAGGTTATTTTTTATCATGTGGGAAATAATGCTTACAATATAGGACATTTACCTTGTATTAGGGCTTCGCAAACTTGCTCAGCTGTCATACTCAGAGCTTTGGAGAGTATTGTTATGTTCTGTAGCCGTTTTGGCTCAAGTACGTGCTTCATTGGTGATGGGCTTTTGCTCTTTGTTTCATCGTTTTTCATTGAATTTTGTAGATTGTAACCAAAAAGTGCCTCCATCATTTCCTCATCCAACCTGATTAAAATTCATCACGTGCTTAAGCTAAGAAATACAAAATACAAATAAACTTAAATTCTCTAAGTTATTAAATAAAACTATATGGTCACGTTAAAAAGAAAAAAAAACACTCTTTTTATCAAATAAATAATGATATATTTTTTAATCTGATGTGGTGATGATCATGTCATATTAAGAGGATCTAATGGAACAGAAAAGTGAAGTAAATGATATTGCTAGTGTTTGTGATTGAAGAACTTACTCAAATGAGCTTGTTTGTAGCTTATCCCAAACCATGATTCGATCTGGGTTAGCTCTTACTTTGTCCCAGTGAAGGGGTTTGAGTTTTGGGAGGGTGTTTCCATCCTTACCCAGTTGTTGAGGTAGTGGTAAAGGTGGAGGTGGTGGAGATGGTGGAGGGTAAGTAGAGGATTGTGGACACTGAAAATAAGTTTCAATCTTTCTTGGCCCTTCCTGTTTGGGACTGAATGGTGATTGGCTAGATTTTACCTTTGAAGTCGATGACAAAATTGAATTTCTTGGGGAGAGGGACAATATTTCATTTAGACTACCAGATGAAGCATTAGAAAATACGAGAATTGGTGAATGTGAATCAACACATGAATGAAAACTTTCGTTATCTGAATCTCCAAAGCAAGAGTTGCATCCATTATATTCGTATTTCACGGACTCCAAATCCTCGTGAACAGAGAGAATTTCCTTTGTGGAAGAACTACTAGCATTTTCATATTCTGGATTAATTACTTCTTGTTCTTGGCATGACTCTATCTCCTTCTCATAAATTGTACATGTTGGGGAGCTATGACTTGAAATGCTACTTTGTGATCTCTCACAAGTTTGTTTCAAACTAAAAATATTTTCATAGCTCAAACTCACATTTCTTGATGAATTTTGGTAAGTACCTCTAGTTCTTCCTTTCTTGCTAAAGAGTGGAATTGTCCTCTTGGGTTTCTTTTTCTGATTTCTGAATTTTCCGCAGACCCAGAAACACCCAAGTGCACAAATTAACGTGGCAACTCCACCAGATACTAAAACAGCCACTAGTGTTCTTTTAACTCTAGCTCTATCTCCATGTTGAACCTTGTTAAGTCGCTGTTTCTTGTGAGAGTCATATCTTGGAGGGTGGGAATGAAGGAGAACATGCAGGGCTGGAGCTAGAGCCTTAGGTTCTGGGTTGGGTGGAGGAGAATGTGATGGGGAAACAAAGTCGGAGTTGTCATAACTTGGTCCTCTTGAGTGGAATCTGTTGAGTCCAAGCAAAGTTCTAAACTTTTCCACCATGAAAGTTTGCTTGTTTTCACTCTCTTCTATTCCTGACATTTTCTTAATCTGGTTTTCATTTTCTTGATGATTCTCCTCGGTGAAATAGATCTTTGAAGGGTCGTGGACATGGAAGGTTTCTGCTGCATTCAACACTGCATGCACAGTCAAAATGTGGGTTCTTTGCAATGATAGGAACATCAATATGGTAACGATGAAAATCATGGTGTGAGCCTCAGAATCGAAAGTTCTCAATCCATCAATGCACCTTTCTCTTCTTTGAAATCTGAATTTCTTTTTGTCACATTAATTTACTTTATCTAATGAGACAAAAGAAAAGCAGATACGGCTGGTGCAGGTTATGCTGAAGAAGATCCAGGACTGTGTCTTTAATGCCACTCCAAGGAATCCACGAACCTGGCTGTTGCATTGGTTCTTTACTTCCTTCTTAGTGCACTCAATCTCTTAGTTCTCACCATAATCAATTCCACCATACATGACACTGTATCTTTCCCTTTAACTTGACTTAAGACTTTTGTCTTACATGCAATTTAAACCCATATATATTGTCACAAATTATATGGAAAGTATAGATTGTCAGTTAAATAATTTTTTATTATTAATATGGTTATAATATTTGAAAAAAAAAATGCTTAAATAAGGGTGATAATAACACTTACGAGCAGCGATAAATTCATTCCATACATGGAAGCTATTCACTTAAGCACTGTAGCCTACTCCCCTTTGGAGTGTTAATTTCTGGATCCAAAAGCTCAGGATATGATAATTGAGTCTTGATCGTTGCAGCTGGGTAAAGCATTTTGGTAGCTGAGAAGTCATCTATGTTTTTTTAAAACTACAAAATGTAGTTCAAAAGTCATCTAATCAAAACAACGTAGAAATGGATAGTGGGTCCCGTTTGTTGGGCTTGGCTAACTCTCTTCGGGTGATTCCACAAGATTTCTCCAACCCCACTAAAGAAGAGAGATGGGCTAGTATAGTAGGGGACCAAGAGTCCTACTAACAAATGTTTATGGATGCAAATATTTTATGATTTCACTTTCAAATGTTTATTGCCGGTTGTTTTCTTGGTTCCAACTTTCAAGTATGTTATATACTGTTTGTTAAGAAGGATGTCGATTTTTTTTACCATTAGAGGAATGTGATTAGACTCCGCTTTCCTAACCTAACCATTTGAGACAATCACACCCATTATATATGATCGAGAAATGAAGGGAAAGGGGATTGAAAGTGTCACACTAACAATAACATGCACATCTATGGATAATGATCTGGTTTTGACATCTACAATTGCCTTCGTGGAAGACCTTGTTCGTGTCGTATTCCCAATTTGTGATGCAATTGCATTCAAGAGGGCAAATCAATTGTATGAAAAAGTCTGAATTGATATCATTTAGACACAAAAGCGTAAGCCTTTCCTTTTTTTTAATTATTGGTTAAACCCATAAGCTCGTATACATATGTTGACTTCATGTTAGGTCTCGTGTTGTTTTTGTCATTATTTTAAAACGAGCCCTGTAGTTATTAATAAAAAAACTTAAAATTGGAAGAACTGAAAATAAAACTTATAAAAATATATTTAAATTAAAAAGCTAAAGTTGACGCGTCGCAAATTTTAAGTATTTACACATTGATAAACTAGGTTGGTGTTTGAAGTTATTTATCAAAACAACTAAATTTGTTAATTACACATTGAAATAACATATTGCAGTGGACTTTTCATGTAATGAAATTCCGAGCATAAAATATAACAAAAGCAGGGTACGTGGGTTAAAACTCCCCAAAAGGTTAATAAATTTTTTTCTTATAAACTAGATAATTCCTCACTTTTCTAGAAATTCAGTGAAACTAATCATACATAACAATGGATGCAGAATTCACCGTTATTTATCTAATCACATGTAGGCATGTTGCAATCAAGAGAATTTGCCAACGAGTTATTTGACGCATTTTGCCGTGGTGGTGACATAACATAAGCTTACATAACCAAGCATCAGCTGCACCAATTTTGGCAACAAATTACAGAATCAAGCCTCGACACCTTCTTTCACATGTAAGACTACTACTTTTAGAAGTTTTTGTATTAACCTCTCTTTTTTTTTTCCTCTTCTACCTTTTCAATAATTTCATTGTTACTTCAAACTCTCAAATAAACTCTTTAAAGTTCTTAATTCTCTAAAATGCCTTACACTACTCAGATTACGGTCTGAATCTCTGAGATTTGTGCCTTGCAAGAAAAGAAAAAAAAAACTTCACATTCCATTTTTTGCTTATCTAGCATGATCATCGTACAATTATTGACTTCATAATAATATACTTTGGTACAAAAATATCTAAAATAAGAACTAGAGAAAAATCACAAATATAAAATATTGTATTTCAAAACAGAACCTAATTATCAATCATCATAAATATAATATGCTTTGGAGAAAATATTTTATATGGGTCGCAGGAGAGTTATTTCTTTCTCTTTTATTTTTATAGTGCTCAAAAACAAGAAAAATATAATGATAATTATTTTTTTCTCTGTACTTTCTCTAGTAACAAATAAACATAAGAGGTCGTTTGAAAAAAAAAAGATTTTGAAAACAAAAAGGGGGAGGTGGTAATGTTAATAATTTTTTTATAATAAATTATGTAAAATAAAAAATTAATGCATCAAATTTATATTAATTTAATATATTAATTATTGATTTTATATCACAAAAATATATAATTTATTAAATTTAAGATTAAAATATGTATTCTCTTTTTTTCCTTTCCTTACAAAAAAAAAAACTTCGTCCCAAATAACCCTTAAATAATTATAATCCATGCCAGGGTGGACAAGAATGCCGACCGAAGAATCACTGCAGAAGTTGTTAAAAAGGTTAGTGTATGAAAAAAAGAAAAAGAAAATAATAGAACTATAGTTTCCTTCAATTTTTTCCTCGTATTTAAAGAAAAAAAACATTAAAAAAATTTAAAAAAACATGAGTCATATTATATTTATTTTTATTTTGATATATTATGAATATAATTTTTTAAACTATTAATTAATTATAAATTATTACAGGCATAACTTTTAAGATAACTATTATAAAATTAATAATTTTTAATAATATAATAATTTATAATTAGATAATAAAAAATATTCTTCACACGGTTAATATATTTATTTATTTTAAATTAATTTTAATATATATATATATTCCATTATCAATCAAGAAAAAAATAAAAAATGCAACTTTTTAAGTAGTTAATTGTTGCAAAAGTTAACACTTTTTGATAACATAATAATTCATGATTAGACGATGACTTAAAAATACAAATAATCTATTTATATGGTGTATACATATATAAATAATCATTTGAAACATGATTGTCTTAATTATCATATAATTAAGTCATTTTCATTTATAAAATCAATATATATATATATTCATTAAACTAATTAATTATTAATTTAATAAATATTGAAATTACTAAAAATGGCCCATGATTTTACTATCAAACCACCAAAATTAGCATACTCAAGGATATACTATACAATTTGAAACAACAGAAAGACGTAGAAGAAGGAATGGTAGAAAATGGAGTGAAGGACAAGAGAAAAGGTTTTGCCATCAAGCAGGCCTATTTCTATTGGATTACTCGTGAACAAGGTTCCTTTGAATGGTTTAAGGGTGTGATGGATGATGTTGTTGAATATGACGAGGATGGAATAATCGAACTTCATAACTATTGCACAAGTGTGTATGAGGAAGGAGATGCTCGATCAGCGTTGATTACAATGCTTCAATCCCTCCACTATGCCAAAAATGGTGTGGATATAGTTTCTGGCACAAGGGTCAAGACACATTTTGCTAGACCTAATTGGCTTAGTGTCTTTAAACATATTGCCCTCAAACATCCTAGCCAAAGAGTCGGTAAGTACTAATGTTGCTCTTAGTTTAATTGTTGAAATTCATATCATCATACCTTTGCTTGACTTATTTTTAATGTATTCAATTATTTTCAGGTGTTTTTTATTGTGGGGCACCCGCATTGGTTGGAGAACTTAAAAGCTTTTCTCTAGAGTTTTCGAGGAAAACCAACACCACGTTTGATTTTCATGCACTGGACTTTTTTGTGTAGCAAAACTAACGCTAATATTTTTTTATGATAGTTCGTTATTTTATTTTTTTTCCAACTGTAACATATTTAGTTAATGAAAATTTAATTAGCAATATACAGTGTTCACACCGAATTCCTGGTGACTGGTGATCTGACGGAGTAATCAAATATAGTCTTGACATTAAGCCAAAGTTTAAATTTTCTCAAAAGGAAAAAAATGCTTCTTTGGCACCCTTATGATTTTCTACTAGGGATGTATTAACGAGAGACATTTAATTTTTCCTTTTGCGGCTATCATAGAGGCTCAAGTGATGGGAAACCACCATACGAGTAAAGATAGAAGCTAGAAAATTAAGAGTGCTGTATTTGAGACACCAGGCCTCTGAGGAGAAAGAAATATGATAAATCAATTTTTCCTCCCCTTTAAAATGGTTTTTTACATTGCTTATATGCTATTTTTTCTTCTTGTAATATTTATTTACACTTTATTTTTATTTTATATATTACACGTAAATTATGTAAACAAACTAAATGGAAAGAGAAAATTCTCATTTTTGTTAATTCTAATACAATCATAAATTGCATATAAATAAACATGGATTATTGGAGAATTAATGACTTAATATGAATTTAAATGTTTATTTTTATAGTTTGATTAAAGTTGCCCCCATGATCCACCCACGCGATTTTGGCTAAAAGATTAAAATAATATATTTTTAAAAATAAAGTACCAAAATAAATTAAAATTTAAACAATTTCTCTGTCTGGGATAAATTTTTGCCAACTTAACACTAGTTTCGTATAAAAGTCAGATGAAACTAATTTTTATTTTTTTTTATTTAAGCATTTTGTCTAAAAGTGAGACGAAACAGTACTTGTTAATTTCGTCTGTCACTGGGACGTAATTGTAGGATGTTGACACGTGTCTTATGTCGGTAAATTCGTCTGAATTTTGGACGAAACCACTGGATGTTGACACGTGGTCCAATCTTGTTAATTTTGTCTTGACATTGGACGAAATCACTTACAAATCGTCTCAATCTTCGACGAAATCATAAAATTATGCAACGTGCAACAATCTTGCCAATTACCCCCGGTCCCTCGCCTGTTGTTGCCCCCAAAAATCCAGCATGCCATTTAGTATATTATGTATGCACATAGGCAACGAAATTGAAGTGTATCCAAACTTTCCAAGACTTGTTCTTCTCCAGATTTTAGATATTTTATGGGTTTTTTTGTTATTAATATTTTATTAAAATTATAATTTTTTAATTAATAAAATAAATAGAGATAGTTAAAATTTATGAATATTTAGTAAATATATTAGTATGAATGTTAAAATGAAAATGTAATTATTTAAATGTTATTAAAAAAATATAAAAGTTAGGAGATAGTTAATATTAACTTGTGTAATAAATAAAAATGATGTTATATTTGTTGTAAGAATTTATTTTATATATGTAAAATATGTATATAAACTATTAAATTATTTATAATATAAAATGATATAAATGTTGTAATATGTTTGTGTATGTTAATAAAGATTTAATAATTTATTATTTATATTAATAAGTATAGTTAAAATTGTTTATTGATATTTATTTTTGTTTTTTATAAATGCAGGATGAGTGAAATTATTATTATTGTATATTGGAATGAAAAAATTGTTGTTGGAAACAAAGGTGTGACATTTGAAGGTAACAAAAAAATAATAAAGATAAGAAGAAGGATAAGTTTTATGAATTTGAAAAAAAAGATTCATGACAAGTTGAATCTTAGTAATAATAATTTCATATCTAGAATAATTTTTCGTTTTATAGTTGATTCAAGCGCTAAACAATATACTGCATTGGATATATGTGATGATGAAGACATTGATTGTATGATTAGTGCGTATCAACAACAAAGTATTACAACTGTTATTGAATTATATGTACAGATTGCATTTGGTAAGAGTTCAAGAGGTGGGTCAAATATGTTGAACTTAAGCTTATCAATGTCACCGCCTAACCTTATGGAAATGACAAATATAAATATTACAGAAGGTATAAATTAAACTATAATTTTAATTTTATTTTATTTTTAATGACTACACATATTGAATAAGTGTATGTATTTTGAAGGATGTGCAGAATTATGCAATTATGAAGATGAAGATGAAGTCAATAGTGATTATGATGACATTGATGAAGGACATATTCTGTTAGACAGCTCATCGGACACAGATGTAGATGGTGATTTTGATTCTAATTTAAATTTACAACAAGAAAGTGTTGGAGGTATTATTTATAAAGTATATTGATTAAATAAATTATTTTTTATGGATGAATATTTACTATTTATATATAGTTGTAGGTGAAATACTTTTTTGGAATATAAGTCCATACTACAATTATATTAATTGGGACCACCCAGACCAAGAAATTGAAGCAGAAGAAATTAGTGATGACAATTCATGGGTTATTGGAGATGCGTTACATGTGGGTTTATTATTTGAATCGAAAGAGGAAGTGAAAAATGCCTTAAAATAACATGCAATGAAAATACATCAAAGTTATTATATTGTTGAGTCAAAATCAACAAAGTTATATGTGAGGTGTTTAAACCATAACAATGGTTGTCCTTGGAAAATAAGAGCATCATTGCTTAAAAATGCAACAAAGTAGAAAATAACAAGGTGTGGGGGTAAGCATACGTGTCTCAACCCAACAATATCTCAAGATCATACCAAGTTAGATTCAGATTTGATTTGTTCATGCATCATTGGTAAGTTTTCCATTAAATGTTATTTCGTGAAGGCTTTTGACAATAAAGGGACTAACCTGTTTTGTTTTTTGTTATGTAGGTATGGTAAATCTTGAACCATCATTGCCTATAAGTTTATTTCAAGAAAGGATGACAAGCCAATTTGGATATAAAATTTCATACAAGAAAGCTTAGAAGGCAAAACATAAGGCGATTGTAAGAATATTTGGTGACTGAGATGAATCATATGCTACCTTGCCAAGATAGTTAAAGTACATGTAATTTCATGCTCCAGGGTTTGTTTATAAGATTGAAACGAAACCATTTGTTGTTGGGCATCAACAGGATAACAGATTTAGAGTATTTGAGCGATTGTTTTGGTGTTTTCATTAATGTAAGGAAGCATTCAACTATTGCAAACCAATTGTTCAGGTAGATGGAACATTTTTGTATGGTAAGTATCGTCACACATTGTTGATTGCAACGACACAAGATGGAAATAATTGTGTACTACCAATTGCTTTTGCAATTGTTGAAGGAGAGACTTTGTCAGCGTGGGAATGGTTTTTTGCAATGATTCGTGTGCATGTGATGACAAGGTATGGTTTATGTTTAATATCTGATAGACATCAAAGCATCAAAAGTGCTGTTGCAAACCCACATATTGGTTGGCAACCTCCTAATGCATATCATGTTTATTGCATTCGTCATATAGCAAACAATTTCAATCATAGATTCAAGAACATTGATTTGAAAAAACAGCTGACGGCAGGTCTAATAGAAATTGACATACATGAGCAATCCCAGTAAATCCCGCAAGCTCAAAATGTTGAAGGATCTCCTGTGGAACACCATCCAAACCAGTTGAAATAAACTGACTCTTCCTAACCTTCAAAATGAGATGTTCCCGACCATCCCAAATATGTTCAGACACATAAATATTTTGTAAGTGTAATAATGAAGGATTCTCTGGTCCTGGATGAATAATACTATTCTGTCCTAAAGATGAAGCCATCTTCAGGAAAACAACATGGTCAAAAAGTAAAATTTAAACATTAATTATACAACAAAGTTAATAACATTGTCTCCTAAAGAATATCAATTTTAATTATTCACACTTAATTTTAAAAAAAATTGTAAATAAAGTTTCTATTTGCATATATTTTAACATTTTTTCAATTATTTGTATTTTTTTACATTAAATATCTAAATCAAATCTTAGTCCTAAATATATGAATGACCTTTATAAATGAGATTTATTTTTTCCTTTTTTTTTTCCATAACTAATTACTTTAAGTTTACTATATATTTTTTTCAACTAATGACATAATTTAAGATTACTAACTTTTTTTATTTTATTGAAAATTATATTATATGACAACATTTTTTATTCTCAAATAATTAGTATCAATCTAAAAATTTTATTTCACTAACTAAAATTGTTATTTCATCATAAATTAAATTATATATTTAAATTTATTTTTGTTAAACATTTAATTTACATAAGTAAATAAAACAATTTCATCATAATTAATTAATAGTCATTACATTATTTATTTTTAATTATTTATAATCTTAAATATTTAATAGTAGAATTTAAATATAAATTAATATATAGTCAATTATAATACATTTATTTTTTTTACTTTTATCATTTTTTTTAATTATCTATTACTGTTTTTTATTCATAAATTGAGTTATCATTTTACATTTTTCCATATTATTTAATATTAAAAAATGAAATTTTTATTTTCAAATTTTTATGTATTCTAAACATCATTTATTATATTATTAATCAACCAATTTTATACAACTATTTTTATTTTTCTATTCTAAATATTATTCAATAATTTAATCTAATGTATTTAATTTATTTTTATTTGTTTTTCAATTTACACCTCAAATTACTATGATAATTTTACATGTAAAATTTTATTTTTTTTACAAATTAAGATTGTTTTTATGTTTCTACAGAATTACTAAATTAAATTAAAATCAATCTTTAATCTAAACTACTCTATCTATATTTTTCTAATCAATTTAATTTGAATTATAAAAAATTAAATTACTTACAAAAAAATAAAACTAACTTGCTATCGATTTTTCCAGCCAACCACACTTTTTCCGGCAATAATAACCCCAAAAACGCTAGCAGTTTGTGCAATGGCGTCTCTCCACTACCCGACCTTTCTTCTCCAGCAAACGTTTGCAGTTTTTCCAAGTTTCTAAGACTTCCAGTCCAAAAACACTCCAAATCGACAATCAAAATGGATAAAATCACAAATCTGTAATGGATTAAGAAAATAACCACTTGCTCTCTCAAAAATCGCTCAAACAAATGGTAATGACTTCCACATCAAATCAAACGGACGAAAGAAGGAGAAGACAATTTGCAGTGCCTGTTCACTCTGTCGAGACGTAGACCAATAAGATAATTTCATCTTTGATTCAGACGAAATATTAAATTCAGAACTTTTTGTTTATTTCTTTTTAAATATGGGACACATGTCATTATTTTAGTAATTTCGTCTTACTCTTAGACGAAATGTTTAAATAAAAAAAATGAAAATTAATTTTGCCTGACTTTTATACAAAACTAGACAACTAGTGTTAAATGGACAAAAATTTATGTAAGACAAAAAAAATTGTTTAAATTTTAATTTATTTTGGTAATTTGTTTTTAAAAATATCTTATTTTAATCTTTTAGCCCGCGATTTTTGGCTCGTCTCACCTTTCACGCGGTACTTTATTATTATTTCAGCGCAACTTTCCCCTTAAGTCTCTCACACACGCTTTCTTTCTATATTATACGCACCAAACTACTGTAGTAGTTGGCTAGAATGTATAATTCAAAAAGCTTTAGCTAGCGATACATCGGAAGAGTGATGGAGATTCAAGAAAAGCAAAAGGAGACAGAGAGCACAAGCGCAGGATCGAAGAACTCGTCGGAGATAACGTTGGACACGGCGTCGCTGCCCAATCCCATCGATCCAGTGAAGTTGAATACGCAATACAGTTTCAACTATTGGGGTTCTCGTGGCCACCGAGGCCTCATGTTCAAGATCAATGGCCTCACTGGATCTAAAGGTTGGAACTATCTCGAGAACCGCTTTGACGAGTGGGCCGTCGATGAAAAACTCCCCAAAAGGCGCTTCGGCCACTGCATAGGTATCTATTCTGCCCCACACAATTTATTGGCTTATTTATTTAAATTAAAATAAAATAAAATAAAACAAAACAATTTTCCTGTGTATAATTTTTTTTTTCTGGTACATCAAAGATAGTTTTGTTTTTATTTTAGATAAAATTATTTTTTTTATTTTTAATTAATCAATTTTATTTAAGAATGAGACGTAACTCTCATTACCTCTGACACTTATGGTAGTTTTTGGTTTAATTATAGGACGAAATAATAAAATTTAAAAATTACACCATCTTTATATAACAAGTGATTTAATTAAATGATTTTATCTCACACAACCTAATATACTTATTTTTTTTTCTTTTTCTACCACTAATAAAATTTATTAGTTCATTATTTTTATTTTTGTAATTTTATAAGTTCTTGGCAATATAACTCTTTTTTTTCACCACTAACAAATATAATTAAAAATATTATATTAATCTTTAACTTTTATTTTTGTTGAACATTTAATTCTTTAGACTCAAATATCATTAATAAATAGTAATAGAATATTGACATATTACGTTAAGTGATACATGATATTGATTATGTGGTAAAATAACGTTGACTTGTTACGTGATACATGATTGATTACGTGACAAAAAACAAAGTCGTATATGGTATAGTATATACTTTTATTTTATTTTAGTCTTTAAAATTATAAATTGTTAAGTATTTTAGTTTCTGAGATTGTCACTAACAAATATTTTAGTCTCTTAAGAGAGAGAAAGAGGAGAATAGTGATGAAGGTTTTATTGAAAAAAGATATGGTAGAGGAGATGATAAAGATGGTTCATGTGGAGTTGTATTTGCAAGATGATTGGTGGCTCTTCAAGAAGGAGAAGGGAAGGAAAGAAGGATTGAGTTGGTGGTGGAGGAAGAGCAAGAGAATGATGATGATGAAAGAGGGAAAGGTGAGAGAAGTTGCAGCCAGAGAAGGCTCGTATTTGAAGGCATTAATATTGATTTGGTGGAAGGGAAGAAAAATTATGAGTTGGTAGGAGAAGAAGAGAAAGCAAGAATTAGCATATGTATTCCTCCAAAGAATGCTCTTTTGTTGATGAGGTGTAGATTTGATCCTGACAAAATGGTAGCTTTGGTTAATCACTTTTGGGAATCACCTGTTCATAAGACAAATATAAAGAAAAAGAACAAAATGAAGAAGAGTGTGTAATCACATTCCTACAAAAATAAGAAGAAACTAAAGAGGATGTGAAGAAAAGTTACAAAGATGAAAGCAAAATAAGCCTAAAAAACAACAAATTATTCTTTTAGGGACTAAAATGTTGGTCAATGACAATCTTACAGACTAAAATGGTCATAGATGACAATCTTAGGGACTAAAATAAAATAAAAACATATATTACACGACATACAACATTGTTTTGTCATGTAATTATCACACATGTCACTTAATGTGACACATCAACGTCATTTTGTCACGTAATCAATGACACGTATAATTTAATATGACTTGTCAATGTTCTTTTACCGTCTATTAATAGTGTCTAGGTTTAGAGACTTAAATGTCCGATGAAGATGAAAGTCAGAGACTAATATGACATTTTTAATTTTTTTAAAGACTAAAATGTATTATGCAAACTCTCTCGATGACTAAAATGAAGATTTAGAGTATGTTTGATTTCTCTTTTAAAAAGAATTTTTTATTTTTTTTCTAAATATAATATAAATTTATACTATTAACATACCTTTAGTCTTCATTATTTTATTATCCCTACTCTCCTAACTTTTCACAATCCATTTCTTTTTTTTTTCTCCACTACTAACATTATTTATTATTTAATTATTTTTATTCTCGTAACTCTATACCTTTTACACAATACAATCTATTTCTTTTTCTCTTTTGTATTGTGTTGAAAATATAAAATTATGAGAGTGAAAATAATTAAATAATAAATAATGTTTATAGTGAGTAGAGAGAAAAAGAAATGAATTAAGAAAAGTCGCTCGAGCAAAAATAATAAAATAACAAATGATGTTGGTGATAGAAAAAAAAGTGAGTCATGTTATATGAAAGTTGTAGAGTTACCGGTCAGAATAATAAAATAATAAATAATATTGGTGATAGAAAAAGAAAGAAAAAGATGAATAGATATGTTGTATTGTGTGAGACAAAATCATCTTATCAAGTTTCGTGTCACACAATTTTTAAATTTTTTTTATTTTATCTTACAATTAGATGAAACTACTTACTAGTGTAAGAAGGTTTCTAAGTTTCTGACTCCTTTTTAAAATGAAATTAGTTAATTAAAAATTAAAAAAATTAGTTTTGTTTAAAATAAAGATAAAACTATTGCTAACGAGATAGAAGAAAAAACTTCAAACAAGGAAATTATTTTTTTGTTATTTTAATTTTCCAATTTTTTTTTCTTACATTCAAGGCTGTATTATTTATTATTATTATTATTTCCAACAGATATTATATGCTGTACTAGTTTAATTGATAAGATAAAAAAATATAAAATTGTCCAAATTAAATAAAATAATATATGATGATAGGAAGATGGACTTTTATCTTATTTTATAATAATAATTTATGCATATTAAATAGCAATATTATGTTATTATATTTATCTATTTACAAACAGCCTGAAACTAAACGGAATCTAACGCTACATGTAGGCATGAACGACTCGAAGAAATTTGCTGACGAACTTTTTGACGCATTATGTCGTCGGGGTGGCATAACTTCATCTTCCATAACCAAGGATCAACTGCGCCAATTATGGGAACGGAGTTTTGATTCAAGGCTTCATATCTTCTTTGATATGTAAGACTTCAATTCATTTTCATTTTCACTTTCAGTAAATTATATATATATATATATATATATATATATATATCACATTTTTCTCTCCTTTTGTTGTAAAATATACATTCTCTTTAATAAAATATATCACGCCGCATAATACATTTATTGACTTTATAATATTACTTTTGTTTTCATTAATCTATCAAGAGAGAAAAAAAAAAACCCATGTTAAGAGATTAGATCATTTTAATTTAATTAATAATATTAAATTCATTTTGTTGTGAGTTGTCCCTATGTAATTTTAATTCATGCCAGGGTGGACAAGAATGCCGACGGAAGAATCACGGAGGAAGATCTTAAAAAGGTGAGGGTTTAGTATTGAAAAAAAAAAAAAAAAAAAGACTCCTGCAAGTGCAGATCATTCTTTCAACTAGCTTTTAAAGTTTTAATTGACTTATTCATTACTTTAACTAATCACATCCTTCAGAGTAGTATATATATGTTAAATTGCTCATCTTACAAGAAACTTGTGGGGATGTGAATATTATTGCATGATTTCACTTTACAGATTATCGCCTACTGCGCTTCCATTAATAACCTTCGGAAAATACAAGAACGTGCAGAAGAATATGCGGCCTCAACCATGGAGGAGTTGGATTCGGACAAGAGAGGATTCATTGAGGTTTATATTCTATCTATCCAACCCCCCCGTCTTGCTTAGTGAAAAATTAATCATGAGTTTCATTTTTCAAAGTTTTGTTTTTCCAAGTGCATCAAGAGTGGGTACACTTATACATGCAATTTTTACGAATTCTTTTACCCGACAACTCAATTATTTAAAATAAGAACGCCAAGCCCGTATAATTTTTAGCTAGATTAAGTTATTGATGTCATACATTGGAATTTTCACCTTTCATTTGTGGTTAAAAAAAACATTATTTTTGCTCATGCAGGTGTACCACTTGGAACAGCTTTTTCTGGAAGCAGAACCAGTACAATCAACTAACATGACCGAAGATGATCGGGTCTTAAGCCAAATCCTGAGTCAAAAATTAATTCCAACCAGAGAGTTCAACCCCATCAAGCGATGGTTCCGAGCAATAACCTGCTTTGTTGACGACAATTGGAAACAGATTTGGATTTTAGTCATTTGGCTTTTAATTTGTGCTGCCCTTTTCATTTGGAAGTTCATCCAGTACAAGCATCATGCCGTGTTCCATGTCATGGGGTATTGTGTCACATCAGCCAAGGGTGCTGCTGAGACACTTAAGTTCAACATGGCTTTGATCCTGTTACCTATGTGTAGAAAAACCATCACTTGGCTAAGAAGTAGGACCAAGCTAGGAATGGTTGTTCCCTTTGACGACAATATCAATTTTCACAAGGTAAAGTGTGTGCATGGATTGATTAATTTGGATGTTGATTTATTTTTCATTTTATTTCAATAATCTACCCATTTTATTTTACTTGATTAGCTTATAATAACTTCAATTTCATCCATCCTTTCGTTTAGATGATAGCTGTTGGCATTGCAATTGGGGTTGGGATACACGCTATTTCGCATTTAACTTGCGACTTCCCGAGGTTGTTACATGCAACAGACAAGGAATATGAGCCCATGAAAGCATTGTTTGGAGGTGAGAGACCCAACAATTATTGGTGGTTCCTGAAAGGGACCGTGGCTTGGACTGGGATAACCATGGTTTTGCTTATGGCTGTGGCCTATATGTTTGCTCATTCTTTGTTTCGACAGAGCAGACTAAAGCCCCCTAAACCTCTCAACAAGCTCATTGGCTTCAACGGATTTTGGTACTCTCACCATCTTTTTGTCATCGTTTATCTGCTTTTCATCATCCACGGGTACTACTTATACCTCTCCAAGAAATGGTACAAGAAAACGGTATGTTTTTAATTATATATAATAATTGTGATTCATATAATCGCATATTTTATTAGACATGTGCTTATATACGTTTGATTAATTATAGCTTTAACTGTTAATTTTTCAATTAATAACTATAATTATTTATTTTAGAAGAGTCAAATAATAAAGAAGATATTTTTAAAATAAAAAGGTATATATTTAAAATAATTAAGGCATACTATTAACACATGTTAAGAAATTTAAAATATAATTATTGATGTCATTTAGTACTAATATACATATCCTAAAAAATGTTTAGTTTTATTAATTAATATGGTAAAATAAATTATTAAAAGTGCACAAGTTATTGTTGTAGTTAGTTGACAAAAGTTATCTCTAATAAATAAAGGTATTATTAAAAATAATTAATACTTTTTTTATATTTTAAAATGACATAAAGTATGGCACCTAATATAAAACAATAGAATAACTTAAAATATTTAACATGATATATCTAATATTTTTTAACATGTGTGTTACTTAGTACATATTAAACAAGTAATTTTCTTAACTTAGCCTTTATGAGAACTTTTTATGAAAATAATATAAAAAATAAATAAAAATATTAAAATAGACTTCTTCTATAAATATTTACCAAATTAAACTTTTTTACTGTTGAATATAGAAATCATGTTTTCGACGACCGAATTTTGGTCTTCTATTTCACATTTTTAAAATAGATTTGTCGATGAAATTCGGTTTTGGGGCAACCGAATTCTAGACATAATTTTAACTTTTTTTGTTTTAATTTTTTTTGTTTTTATATAATAAAAAAATATTATGTAATATGTTATGTTTATATAATTATATATTGTCAAATTTAATAATAAAAAGATTGTTTTAAATAATAAAATAAAATTTATTATTTAAATTATATTTTTTTTATATTATGTGAAAATAAATATTTATATTATGTTAATTTGTGTGAAATAATAATTATATATTTATATTATGTGAAATAATAAAGAATATTATATTGAATATGTATTTGAATTTTAAAAAATATTTATATATCAAATTAATAAAAATAATAAAGAATATTTGGGTTTATATTTATTTGAATATGTAAATGATAAAATATTTTTGAATTAGTATTTTATTAAATTAAAAAAAATTGTATATAAGATGAATAAAAATAATAAAAAATATGATGTAGAAAATTAAAAGTATATTTAAAAGAAATTATAATTCATTAAATATTTAATAATAAAAATAACACATAACACAATATTGATAACAACATTCATTAGTGATTTTCAGTATCACTATCTCCGTAATGATGTCCAGTTTTACAACGAGGATGACGTCTGTTACGTGCTGGATTTCGTCGTTGTGGTTGATATTGTGGAAATTTAGGATGAACTTGTGGAGGATTATCAAGTTCTAGTTGTTGAAATGTAGCTGAAGAACTATCAGGTTCATTAGGAAAATCTGGTTGGTAAAGAGACTGCATGTAACTTTGTGCTGAAGATGGAGTTGTAAAATCAACTCCAAATAAGTTTGTAAAAAAATCCTCTGAAGTTGTTGCAAACAAATGTCTTTTGTCCATTATGTTTTCATGTGGTGTGATATCTAGTGGAGGAATTGATGTAGTCTCGTGATACAATGGTGTAGAAGTCGTACTGGTGGCAAATGTTGTGGTAGTGTTTAACTGTTGGTGGCTTTTCCTTGGATCTTGTAGTAGTGGTGACACAAATAAAAAATAGATAGAATTAACAATGTACCATTCCATGTAATCTCGTGTGTGACATAATGGGCCTAACATTGGATGACTTGTTAATGTCAGGTCACGTCTATTGTTCCACACATCGATCCATTGAGCATGTCTTGTGATCCAATTTTCATCATGTCTTCCTCTCATGTCAATTGTGTGGAGATCATGCAAATTATTGGGTGGACAAGGGACTTCTTTTAAGAGCCGAAATTGTAATTTCACTCTATCTGATTAGTGTCATTTAACAATTACAAAATAAAGGATAGCGGTACATGAAGTCCACATTCGGACATCTCTGTAAGCTTCCATAGGTATTAATGTTTGCAATTCTTGATATAGTGCCCATAAAAACTACAAATAAAATTAACTTTGTTAAATAAGATTATATATAAAACAAAATATCACAAGAAAAAATTAAAATTTTATTTATGAAAATTTACCTGATTAGGTTGAATGTGGTCAAACATTGATCTGTATCCCACACCATCATTATGAGGTTTATTCTGAAAGTTGAGGACTATACTCGTGCTCCATCTGCATACTAGAGAGTATGTTGGTGGATTATTGGAAATTGGCGCAATATATGGCATGCGATACCATACACAGGACATTAACAGTGATGCACAACCACTCATTGTTTTGCTCCCGACTTCTGTGGCCCTGCACATTTCCCTATATAACATAGCTAAACAAGTAGACCTCCAACTATATCTTCTAGCTCTTCTAATATTAGTTAATAAAGCTAAATACATAAGATGAATTTTGTTGCCTATTTTGTCAGGCATCAAAACACCTCCAATCAAACTCAATATATATGCTCTAACATGAGCGTGAACCTACTGTTCAGATGGTTCATTTGGTAATGGTAACATGTTGTCTCTCAGCCACTTCAATTTCACCATAGAGCCAATAAGTGTCTCTCCCTTGACTGCACACATATCTTCCCAGTCAAACATTGTTGGAGCAATGAGTGGTAATTCATCAATACTTAGCCCCAGTTAAAATGCAACATTCTTTAGGGTTATGGTGCACTTCCCTGTTGGAAAATGGAACATGTGAGTTTCAGGTCTCCACTTCTTAACCAAAACTGTTATCAATGCATGATCTACCTTAAGATGCCTTAGCTTTACCACCCAAGCAAAACCAAGTTCTTCAAGTAAAGGAACAATTAAAGAATTGGATTCTGACATTAAATGACAGAAAGATGAAATCATGTTCTCAGTTTTCAGCATTTATTAACAAATTAGTAACATGATACGTAGATCTTGAAAGTCATATTTATTAAAACTTACCGTTCTCCTAATGAAGGCAGACTTGTGTTTGTTTTGCTTCCACAACAACATTTTTAGTAATTGATGCAGGGTTGAATGAAAACATATAGCCTTGATAAACATATTTATAGATAAACTTTGGTATGAGAGAGGTGTATGTGGTGTCATGGAAAGGTCACTCTCACTCGTAAAACGTGTTTGGCAGAGGAGAGAGTTATTACTTGGGAGGAGAAAAAGCTTGTGCATGTAGTGTCATTGAGAGGTCACCATCACTTGTAAAACGTGTTTAGCGGAGGAGAGAGTCATTGCTTGGAAGGAGAGAAAGTTTGTGCATGTGGTGTCATTGAGAGGTCACCATCACTCGTAAAACGTGTTTGGCAGAGGAGAGAGTCATTACTTGGGAGGAGAGAAAGCTTGTGCATGTGGTGTCTTTGGCAAAGGAGAGAATCATTACTTGGGAGAAGAGAAAGCTTGTGCATGTGGTGTCATTAAGAGGTCACCATCATTCGTAAAGCGTGTTTGGCAGAGGAGAGAGTCATTACTTGGGAGGAGAGAAAGCTTGTGCATGTGGTGACATAGAGAGGTCACCATCACTCATGAAACGTGGTGAAGCTTTGAATGAGAGGGAACCCAATGCTACTGTTATAAATAGTCATGTAGGTTGTTCATTTTCTTCATTCACCCTTCTAAGCTTGTTGCTTGTTCTTGTGAACCTACTCCTTCTAAGTTTGTTCATCTTTCACTTGGTTCAATCTCAAAATGTCTTCAATCTATGTCATTGTTCACTCTGATGGTGCCATCAACTAATGTCCTAATGAAGGAGTCACGTTCACCTCACCATCAGCCAAATTGGTACATCTAAATAGAAGAGTGATTCTACAAAGGCTGAAGAAAGTTATCCACACTAAACTTCACCAAGATGAAAATGAAAGGGTGGAAACGATACATTTTTGCTACCCAATTAGACTTGACCCGGGAGTTAGCAACTACATATGTGTTTAGTTGAATGATGATGAGGACGTCGATGCACTCTTCAACATCCATGATTCTAATCAACTTCAATCAGGTATAGAACTATATGTTACATTTGCCACCAATGTAACCCAGGTACCACAACTTTCACCTTACCAAACTTTGGAAACCATTAATCCATTTTTTTCAACTTATGATATGAATTCTGACCTTCAGTCCTACACACAACTTTACACTGGTAGTTTCATATACCTCAATGAAATACCTTCCCAGGCAATTGAAGTAGAGCCCATTGAAGAACATGCTATTGTGGGTCTCCCAACAGAAGTTTTTTATCCTTTTAGCGAGGACGAAGATGAAATAATGTCACAACAGCAGAATGACGAAGAAGACTCTCTCCCAGTTCCAAATATTCGCCTGGAACATTATTTGTTGACCAGCGCTTCCTGACAAGAGAACAGGTGCAAGATGCCATAAACAGATTTCACATTGTCAATCACTGCACTTACAAGGTGAAGATGTGAAGCACAACTAGACTTGTCATAGAATGCGTTCAAAACGATTGTGACTGGAGATGTCGAGCTATATTGCGCATCAAAGAGTAACACTTAGAATAATGAAGCTTGAAGAGTGCCATACATGTGTTTCCTCACTCATTTCACAGGATCATAACAACTTGGGATCACGAATGATTTTTCAAACTATTCATGAAATTATTAAGGCTGATCCATCCACACCCATCACAACTATCATAGCTCACATCAAGTCCACCATGGGTTATACAATCAGCTATAGAAAAGGATGGTTGGGGAAACAACATGCCATTGAAAATATATTCGAAAATTGGGAGGAGTCATACCACAAGTTACCTAGTATGTTGCAAGCAATGCAACTGTATGTTCCGAGTTTCATCTGGAAATTGAGTATACAACCGGCGTATAAGGGTGGCTTGTTAGAGGAGGAAAATGTGTTCTTCAAGAGGTTATTTTGGACCTTCAGGCCATGCATTGATGGTTTTGCCTTCTGCAAACTACTTGTTCAAGTCAATGGAACATTTTTGTATGACAAATACAAAGGGACTTTATTGATGGCAATTGCGCAAGACGGTCGCAACAACTTAATTTCCATTGTCTTTGCTGTGGTTGAAGGTGAAACCAGCGATGCATGGTTCTTTTTTTTTTTTTAGAAACTTAAGGAGGTACGTAACCCTGTAGAAGGGGTTGTGCCTCATTTCGAATCGTCACGAGGCCATAAGAAGTGCATACTCCAGAAGTGGAAGTGGTTGGACGGAAAACAATTCTTTCCATGTCTATTGCATTAGACACATTACACAAAATTTCATAAGATGATTCAAAAATCTTGCACTTAAGAAATATGTCGTCAATATGGGTAATTTTAATTTTTTTCATACTTTAAATTATCATTAATATTTTTTACACTTGTTAATTTGACATATTTTTTTCAGCATATGGGATGACTGAACTGAGATTCTTTTACTATTACAACATAGTAAAAGATAATAATCCTAAAACTGCACAATGGTTAGACAACATTCCAAGGAAAAATGGGCGTTAGCATGGGACAATGGACGACGCTGAGGACACATGACAATAAACCTAGCAGAGTCAATCAATTCGATTTTGAAGAAAACTAGAAATCTGCCAATTTGTTCCATGGTCATGGCGACATACACCTGTTGCAACAAGTTCTTCATTGAGAGAGGCAGGGAAGTAGATGCAATGATTAATGCTGGACATGTGTACTCGGAGGTTGCAACTTAAGCAATTCAAGATGCACAGTTAAAGGCGAACACTCATAGAGTCATCACCTTTGACCGAACAATCACTAGATTTTTAGTGGAAGAAATGGAACATCCAAGAGAAGTTTGACCTGTAAGAAGATTTACAGTACAGTTAGATGAAATGTGGTGTAATTGTGGCAAGTTCCAAAAAGTTCACATCCCATGCTCGCATGTACTTGCTTTATGCTTACACGTACACCACAACTTTGACATCTACATATCTCCTGTTGATTCCTTACAACAAGTTTCTAAGGTATACGAATGTTAGTTTAGAAAACTAAGACACGAAGACTATTGGCCAACCTACACTGACCCAACTTTGTGTCTAAATCCAGAACTGAAAAGAATTTCAAAGGGTCGACCCAAGTCCAGCAGGATAAGAACAGATATGAACATTACAGAACAACAAAATCGTGTAAAAAATTGTTCCTATTGTCACACTCCTAGTCACACAAAGAAGACATGTTCAAACATTGGTTATGCATCTAGTTCTCGCCATTGATTTCTTTTTTTGTACTAGGTTATAAAGAAAAAGGAAAAGCTAACTAAAAAGGACGTTGTATTAATAAATGTCATAGTTTTACTTCCCAAGCAACAGCTCCTTCAATCACTTTTGCATATTAATATTAAAATTTCTCATATTGCATTTAAAATGAAATACTTATTCAAAATAATATTATTATATTAATATTCATAATTCATAACACATATTTACATATTCAAATAAATATATATCCAAACATTCTTTATTATTTTTATTAATTTGATATACAAATATTTTTGTAAATTCAAATACTTATTCAAAATAATATTTTTATATTAATATTAAAAATTCATAACATAAATTTACATATTCAATATAATATTTTTTATTATTTTACACAAATTAACATAATATAAATATTTATTTTCACATAATATAAAAATAAAAATATAATTCAAATAATAAATTTTATTTTATTATTTAAAACAATCTTTTTATTATTAAATTTGACAATATATAATTATATAAACATAAAATATTACATAATATTTTTTTATTATATAAAATAAAATTAAAACGAAAAAAAATTAAAATTATGTCTGGAATTCGGTTGCCCAAAAACTGAATTCCATTAACAAATCTATCTTAAGAACTTGAAATAGGTCTACGGAGACATGATTTCTATACTTCAAAAGTAAAAAAGTTTAATTTAGTAAATATTTATAGGAGAAGTCTATTTCAGTATTTTTATTTCTTTTTTATATTATTTTCGTAAAAAACTTCTTTTATGACTGAGTTTAAATGGTCATAAATAATAAATTTTTATTAAAAAGATATAATGTTCATTACACTTTCACATTTTTAAGATAATAAATTTTTTTTCTCAATGAAAATTTATCATTTTTAGATGTTTTAATTTTATTTTTTTAAAAAGAATTTCTTAGTTTGGTCACACAAAATTTATTGTAACAGACTTGGATGTATCTTGCCATTCCCACGATATTATATGCAAGCGATCGATTACTTGGTGCATTTAAATTTGGATACACAAGACTCCAAATTTTGAAGGTGCACATTTAATTCTTATGAATTCACCTTCTCTCTTTTAATTTTCATTTTGCATTTAATTTACTTGAACGTCTAACATTCTCTCTTACAAAAATTTCAGGTTGTAGTGTATCCAGGAAATGTCTTGGCCTTGTACATGTCTAAACCACAAGGATTTAAATACTTTAGTGGACAGTATATTTTTGTTAACTGCTCAGATGTCTCCCCATTTGAACGGTAAGAGAACATTCTTGTTTTTCTAAAATGAGGAGGGTGACGTTTAGCAAAGTTGAGAATTTTGTTAAATGGTATCCGTAGGCATCCTTTCTTTATTACATCAGCCCCTGGAGATGAGTACGTAAGTGTTCACATTCGAACTTTGGGTGATTGGACATTGCAACTAAAGCATGTTTTTGCCCAGGTGAATTTAGTACAAGACAACCATCTTTCTTTATTGTGAAAATTAACATGCTATTGGGATAATCTTTAGTACTATACATTTCTTTCAATATATTGACATAAATATTTAATTTTTATACTCTAAGATTATGTGACTCTGCTCACGTTGCAATACATATTTATTTTTTCATAAATTCTAAATTTAATACACATAATGCAATATAATTAGTCGAGATCAAGTCACCTTTAATCACCCAATAATTTTTCCTATAATTGATGTAGGCATGTCAACCAGCAAGTGGTGACCAAAGTGGTATATTACAAGGCAACAACATACAAAGGTAAAGCTTTTTTTTTTATGTGGTTTTCAATATGTAACAAATAAAGGATAAGTGATTGAGAAAAATGGCCCATGACTTTACTATCAAACCACCAAAATTGTTTCTTTACTGGTTATATTCAACATGAAACTGATTGCAGAATGCCAAAACTCTCAATTGAGGGTCCTTACGGAGCTTCAACACAAGATTACAAAAACTACGAAGTAATCCTTCTTGCGAGCCTTGGAATTGGTGCCACACCTATGATTAGCATACTCAAGGATATACTATACAATTTGAAACAACAGAAAGACGTAGAAGAAGGAATGGTAGAAAATGGAGTGAAGGACAAGAGAAAAGGTTTTGCCATCAAGCAGGCCTATTTCTATTGGATTACTCGTGAACAAGGTTCCTTTGAATGGTTTAAGGGTGTGATGGATGATGTTGCTGAATATGACGAGGATGGAATAATCGAACTTCATAACTATTGCACAAGTGTGTATGAGGAAGGAGATGCTCGATCAGCGTTGATTACAATGCTTCAGTACCTCCACTATGCCAAAAATGGTGTGGATATAGTTTCAGGCACAAGGGTCAAGACACATTTTGCTAGACCTAATTGGCGTAGTGTCTTTAAACATGCTGCCCTCAAACACCCTGGCAAAAGAGTTGGTGAGTACTTACATGTTGCTCTTAGTTTAATTGTTGAAATTCATATCATCATACCTTTGCTTGACTTATTTTTAATGTACTCAATTATTTTCAGGTGTTTTTTATTGTGGGCCACCCACATTGGCTGGAGAATTTAAACGGCTCTCTCTTGACTTTTCCAGGAAAACCAATACGAAGTTTGATTTTCATCAGGGCTTTTGAATACTTTTATAATAGTACATTTTTTCAGATTTGTAACACATACTTAAGGAAAATAAATTAGTTTATATTAATTTAAATGTGATTGCTAGTCTCGATATATTAATTTAACTTTTAACACTAAGCCAAAATGCTTCTTTCTGTATAAAAGTCTCACGTTAGATGAAATATGGATAAGTTAAAGAGTTTATAACGAAAAAAACTCAAAACACTCATTGATTGCATTACAACAAACTCCATTGCTAGAATTAAGTGTGAATAAAAGTTTATATGTAACGTGGTATCTTCAAATTTTGTTATGTGTATCATATTTAAAAAATTTATACTAATAAAAATAAATGCATGATAAGTTAAAATATATATTAAATTTTTATTTTATATTTTTTTATTTTTTTAATTAATTTTTAGTTTTAAATAAAATATAATTTTTATTTTAAGTAATTTCTATTTATTATAAATAAAAATAATTTAACATAATATATTAATATAATAATTAAATATTAATAATAATAAAATTAAAAATATAAAAAATATATTAATATAATATTATTATTTTATTTTTAAATTTTAATTCGTTTAATTTTAATCGTGTCTTATTTCTATTTAAAGACTTAATTGTTGTTCAATTTGTTTAATTATAGTAAATATAATAATTTATTATTTAAATATATATATATATAATATTTTTAATTTCAAATAAAATATAATTTATATTTATTATAATATAATATATTAATATAATAATTAAATATATTAAAAATATTATTAAGAATATAAAAATATATTAATATATTATTATTTTATTTTTAAATTTTAGTTAGTTTTGTTTTGATTATTTTTTGATTTATTTAAAAATTTAATCGCTCTTCAAATTATTTAATTATAAAAATATAATAATTTATTATTAAATAAATTTATTATTTAAATGTGTGTTTAAATATTATTAATAAAAAATTTCATGTGTCGTACTCTGAAATTTTTTTTAAAGTACCACAAGAGTTTCACATGAGTTATTATAAATTTAACATACTTGAATTTGTACTTATATTTATAAATTTTATTTATTTCAACATTACTAAATATAGTATTTACTTTAAATTCACATTTACAAATCTTTTAACATCTATTTAAACACATACTTTTTCAACTTTTCAAATCTTAATGATAAAAAACTAAGTTTGCTAATATTTAACGAGCTCTAACTATCAAAAAAAATTTCTAATTCAATGACCATGTATGACAATGGTCTTACAATTTTTGGATTCACTTTCACTTGACTTGTAATTAGAGTATATTCTCGATAAATTTTAAATTTATATTATAAATAATTTTTTTTTATAAAATTTAGTTTTTCTGTCAACTAAAATTATCTTTAAAATATGTTTGAGAGAGGATTTTTGGAAGAGAAAGGTGGAAGAACTTGTTTTTATATTTTAAATAAATATATTTAAAATTAATAATTTTTAAAAGTAAAAGATATAAATTAATATAATAATAAAAACTTAATATATTAATAATATATTTATTATTGTAAATAATATATAATTATTTAATATAAAATTATAAAATAAGTCCTTCTCTCTTTTTTTTTTTTAAATTCTCTCCCAAACATATCCTTAGAATATGAGATGTTGGAGTTTAAATTGGAAAAAAAAATAAAAATTTTTAAATTAAAATAAAATTTGATATTTTGGATAGTTCATTTTGAATAGTAAAATATTTAATCAAATCACTTTATAAAAATTGAGTAAAAAGTTAGAATTTGAGAATTTTAAGCAGAAGAAAATTAATGTAAAACTAAATTTGTATAATTAAAAAAAAAAAAGTTAACTATGTCAGAAAAAATTGAAAGAATAAAGATGCACGGGGACCTTATCCTATTATATTTTTAAGCAATGTTTAGTTAAGACTTCTACTTACGATCTAATCAGAATTCTTCGATGAACTCTAATTTATAAATATTTAGCAACATTACACTTTTTTTATTTTTTATTATTTATTTATTTTTATTCCATCACACTATTTATCATTTTTATCATTTCTCTCTCTCTTTTCTTATCTCTATTTAAATGACTAAACTAGCATTTTAGTCCTTGAAACAGTTTGAATCTAGTATTTTAGTTCCTAAGACATTTAAAATATCACGTTAGTCTGCAACTTCTTTCTCTGTTATGCATTTTAGTCCTGACATTAGACCCCGTTAAAAAACAGTCACAGAAGGCTGAGCTGTCATGTTAAGTGCTACATCAGAATCCTTATTGGCAGCAACGACGTTGTTTTGAAAGCTGGCGTGACACAAATAATTGCGAAATGGTGTGTTGTCATTGAAACCTCTTTAGCCTATGTTGGAATATGTGGAGGAGCGGCTAAGGAGCCTGCGACGAGCGAAAGGGAATAGTCTGGCACTCGTGGACTTGAGCCATGGTTACTTCGTTATCAGATTTCACCAGGAGGAAGATATAAGGGATGAAGGCCTGGATCAGAGTACCATGAAAAATAAACAACCTCAATATTTGGTTCTTATCTTAAAAGGTGGACATTGTCGGCCGGAAACAACAGTTAGGGGTACTCTTGAATGTACTATACAATAGGTTCTTAGTGCCCTAAGATCCCAATCCCAGATTGAGTTCCAGTCGCAGAATTGTTCTCAAGCGAATGACTTTTACTCAATGTTCATATAGCAAGTGTACCCATCGAAAAGTAATAAAGAGTTCTTAAATTAAGTTCCCGAAATATCATCCCACAAAGATTGTTTTCCAATTACTAAAAATTTCCTAATTCAACTGTTTAAACTTCAAAGATATGAGATTAATTAAAACAAGAATTTATAAAATTAATTATAAATTAAGAGCAAGGAATACAATGCATGTCTTGGTTAAACTTATCAGAGAGGAACCTAGGGCATATGGATTTTCTTATTCAATCTTTTATGTTATTTCTCTGTTTAATTCTAAATTCGATTTCCTTGTAATTACTAATCATTTATACGAATACTATTAATACTCAATAGTCATGCAATATTAATATTCTTTTCTCTAAATTAACATCCTCAATGATCATGCAAGACATCAATTTAAGAAAGTTTACGAAACCTATGAACTTGTTAATTTAATAACGATTAGAAGAGAAAGATTGGTTTGGTCCATCTAATCCTTTGTCTCGTTTTACCCTATAAATCTATTAATTAACTGAGGTACGGTCGCTTGACGATATAATTAATTAGAATTAAGAAAGAAACGCAATAGGATAAAATCTAATCACAAAACAGAAATCAAATTTAGATTCAAATATCAAAATTCCATAAATTCATGAACAATAGTTCTCATAGCCCTAGCTATGGACTTAGTTACTCATGCTAAAGAAAAGAACTAAAACAATCATAAACAAAGCCATAATCAAAAGAAATAGCAAACTAGAGTATGAGATGTATTCCCGATCTTCAAGTACGATCGCTTGAAGCTCTAAGTCTCGCCAAGTATGTGCTAATGATCCCGTGCTTGAGAGACGAGATAAGAAGTGTATCCGAAAGCCAAAGACTAGATGTAAAAACGGTCTCGCTTTACGATGCCTGAGATCTCCTTTTAATAGGGTTTGAAAATCCTAAAGACTCTTGATAATTGGACTTCTTGCAGATGAGCACGACCATGCAAGGCCTTAAGCACGACCGTGCATAGGCTCGAAGCACCCCCTGCTTGTTGAAAGGGTCTGGGCGTGCTGACTGTTGTGAGGCTCTAATCTTCCATCAATTTAGGCCCAAAATGCACCCAACATCCACTTGCGGCCTCTTTATACCAAACTGCACAATTAATATATAAATTAGTGTAAAATTCAAATAAAATAAAAGTCAAATATGAATATATGGGTTGTAAAATAGGGCCTAATTACAAACTTATCAGTCAACCTCAATTCATTCAGTTAGGATCTTGTAAGTTGGCTTATCTTAGGCCACCGACTGAGATAATGGCTTGAAACTCAGGTAGAAATAAGACCAATCCAAAACCTTGGAAGCAACAAATCACGGGGCGTAAGTTGTTGAATAAGCTGTGGGTCTTGAGGCAAATGTGGCATCTTCTGAACCACTGTAGTTAGGGGGAAAAAACTCATCTTTTTTCAATGCAACCAGAGGGCTCTTAGTACGCTAATGCTACTACCTGCCTAGAGGATGTTTTTTGGTTTATGTCGGCCAAAGAAAGGGCTTCCCTATCATCACAAATAAGAAATTCAATAAGAGAGGATTGTATTTCACCAAAAAAAGACAAAAACTGCATTGAGTGGGGCTTGCCTCAAAATGGCCCTTACAGAGCTTCTCTATCAAGAGCTACTAGTTGGTGGTTGAGGAATAATAGGTTCCGTATAAGCTACATTTCATGGGTGAGACACCTATCCAGTACTTCTGAACTCGTCTTTCATCTACATACATTGGGTCGCTAGAGCCAATAGTTCGGTGTTTGGGCAACAGCCACTCATCTTTGGTTGTAGCTTCGGCACGAATAGAATACTACTTAGTCAAGTAGAAGGGCCAACTTGAGAGGGAGGCAAGATGAGAACGGGTTGAAACTTACAATTCTAAGACCAAGTCAGAGATTACTGGACGTCTTGCAAAGCGACTCGCAACGAGGACGTTGAGACTTTTTGAAAAAAAAAAAGATTTTTTTTTGTGCCACGCCAATCTTCTAAAACGACGTCGTTGCTGTCAAACTGGAATTCTGACGTAACACTTAACCTGACAGCTCAGTCTTCTGTAACGATTTTTTAACAGGGTCTAACTTCAAGGACTAAAATGCATGACGAAAAAAGAAGTTGTGAACTACTATAATATTTTAAATATCTTAGAGACTAAAATGCTGAATTTAAAATCTCTCAGGAACTAAAATGCTAGTTTAGTTTAGTCCCATCTAAATGCATACATTCCATAAAGTGTTTGTGAATATTTTCCTTCATCGATCTTGCCACAATCGAAAACATGCCGTGTGAGTCATTGATTTGTAGAAATCTAGTTCCTGTCCCTTTGCTAATGACAGCTTAAAGATTTGTGTTTCTCTTCCGTACACAACAACTGCGTTTTTAATTTTCTATTTTCTTTCGTCTCCCATGAATTGCATTTAGACAATCCTAATTCCTTAGCTCGGCTCATCTTTCTTGCACTTTGACTTCTAACTAAAAATGGTGCATAATATATCAGTTTTATTATTTGGTGAAACTATAAAACTGCGTGACAGCTATGGTTCAGATTTCAAATGTACGTAGAAAGTTTCAGCTTTAGATTTTTGGTAAAACTTTATGAAACTGGGCCACTAAGATGGAAGGAGGAGAATTTTCAGAATTGAAATTATTTCTCGCACGCACATAACCAGAAAAGTCAAAGTCATACCTGACTTTTCTCGATCGGTCAGCGGATGCGGTGGTGCAATTTTGCCATGCGTGGGTGAAAGTAAAATTGAAACAACTTTATCAAACAACATTTGCATGTTTTGATTTAATTTATTTAAAAAAATAATTGTTCAATTTTATTAAAAAAATAAAGGATTTACTTTTTAAATAATCATGTCCAAGCATGCATTGACGAGCAAGTGTGGTGAATATATATACGAGCAAGATTTTTTTACACTTTTATTTTACTTTATCTAAATATTTTTAATTTATTATTTTATTAAATATAAGTTAAATAAAAAGCTAAAATTAAATGTAAAAAATTTTATATAAAACTTCAAATGTTTGATACAACTTGGCATGGTTGAAATATTGACTTCAAATGTTATCCAAAGACCACAAAAGTACTATATATATTATTAGATTAAGATTATAAAAATACAATATGAATGGCGGAACCTTACGTGAAGCTGCGCGAATTGCCGTTATCTGTAATTTTCCACAAAATGGAACCTGCAGCCTGCGGGGGAGCGCGCATGCATACACATATCCAAAGACTAACTTTTATGGATGTTTGCTTTAACTAATTTTTTAAAATAATGCAAATTTTATATATTGTTTTAATAGTTTTATAAATTTTATTGAAAGATAAAAAGTAAAAAGCTAATTGCTTGAATTAAAAATATTTTGTAAAGTTAATTTTAAAATTAATGATAAGTATAAAATGACATCTAAACATTATTAATTTCTAGTCAATAATTTAAGATCTAGTAATTATATATTTTTAAATAAAATAAGATAATATAAATTACTTTATATTATTATCTGAATAATTTATATTCTAAAAAATTAATGATTTAATAATATTTTAACAATTTAATGACAAGAGTGATTTAAAAAATTGAGCCGAAAAAGTAAAGATAATAGTTTTTAAAAATTAAAATAATAAAATATAAAATATAAAAAACTAGCAATTAAAAATAACGTTTAAGAAAATACTAGTTAATATATCTTTAAAAAATATTAATGATGACTTATTTTAACTACCTCACCAAGTAATTATTTTTATCTAACAAAATAAAATTTAATTAGTTGAAATGTCTTCTCGAACGAGTGAAATAGTGTTAACGGTGCTAACTCCGTCTTTTATTCAGAAACGTCAAATCCGTTATGTCTGTGACAAGAGTAAACAACAGTAAAAATAGCTTAGAATATAAAAATTAGGAGTCAATACTTACAAATATTCTGTGACGTTATCAAAACCGAAGCGATGATATTTGTATGTCAAAATTATTATGTTATCCTGATTTATTTTAAGAGTATAATTTTAATACATTGTTAGTATAAAAAATATTACGAATGTAATTTTTATATTAATATTAAAAAATTAAAAAATTTGTTAATAAACTGTTAATATATTTAACTTAAATTATTATTTTAAAGAATAAAATTATTTTTTTATTTTTCTTGAAAATGCAAAAACGATAAATATTAGAAGGGTAGGTATAACAAGAAAGTCCATAATCAATAAAGTAGCAGTGTGCCTCTATAGTCAAATGATAAACTTTAATATATGTGAGATACTAATACATTTCGTGGAGCTTAATTAGATACTTGTTAGTTAGGTCAAAACTTATCTAACAAAAAATTAATGAAAGAGACAAAAACATGATTAAGTTAATATAAAATTAGCCAGTTTAGATTTACTTGAATGGATATAGACACAACCCCAATCTTATTTAATTTGTCGTTTCTAGTATTTCTAGAATTCACATTTACAATTTTTTCATAAAAATAAAAACGTCAGCAAATGGCAAGCTTAAAGTACTACCAAGTGATGTGTTTTGATAATTTATATTCAATATTCGTTAAGTAAATTCAATTAAAATTCATACATATATATATATATTTAAATACTTTTATGAAAAAAACAATTTCATTATATTATAAATATTTTTAGCTTTAAAAAGCCTGTAATCATAAAATAATAAATAGCAAACCTTTATTGACAATTTCATACTGACAAAATTCACGAGACCTAAACTTTTGCCCATTTGTAATTTTGTTAATTATTTTGCTTCAAATTTCATCGTATGTTAATCTAATATGTCCATTTGTCTCAAATGTTTATCCAGAACACGTGTTTATGCTTCGTACGTCGATATTTTTAATAATCCAACGACTCTGCTGCAACACTTAGCCACAAAATACGGTAAGATTTAAACAAATGATAGTATATATATATGTAGAATTAAAATAACCTGTCTTATAATTCATTTTATAAGAAAGAGACAACGTAATGGAAACATAGGTTTTATACAACATTTTCATTGAAATGTAAAACTTTGGAGGCTTTTTTTTTTGCGGAAAAAATTAGAACACCAAAATATAAGATTTTTTAAAAATAACAAAAAAAAATATGAATTTTTTTAAAAAACTGTCAATTTTTACTTTGAATTTTTTATAATTTTTTTAAAAAATTATCATTAATAATTTTTTATAATTTGAATTTGTTAATAATTTTAAAAAAAGGTCATTGGCAATTTTTTATATTTTAAAATTCATTATAATCTTTAATTGTTTGATGTCTGCATTTTCTTAATTGCACCCATGACTTTTGAGTTTTTGTGTTTCTGTAATTTTTTTTAAAATTTCATATTTCAGTGTAGATTGTTTTCAAATGTCATAAAAAAATAAAGTAAAATAACCTAATTTGGAAACTCTTCAACCAAAAAAAAAATTGAATGAGGAAAAGAACGGTTTAATTGTGAAGAACCATGTTGGCATTAATAAGTATCAAATTTGGAATCCAGTGGCCCCAGCATTGCCGTTGTCCACTTTTGAACAAGGAACAAATGAACATATATTGTAAACAAATTAAGATCTCGAACCAGAAAGCCTCATCCATGCATGCATGTGACTCTCATTCAGTCATTTGCCCCTTTGCAGCAGTTGCCAGCACTTCACCTTTTTCATTCTTTTGCTCGTGACGAAAACCACATCACCATCTTCCTTAAAAGCAGAATCAACACTTCAATTTTTATAATTCTTGTGTCTGGAGGTCTCCATCTATCACAAATGATTGCTGTTCTGTCTCAATGAACTGAAAACTGAAAACGACTTCATTTATTATGCGATATTCCAATGATTCAACCATATAATTTAGTAATTTAACCATATACTTCATTTATTACGCGACATGAAATTCACATACAATAGATTATTGCTGTAGTAATTTTACTGTGACATATTTAATACTGAACCTGACATAAAAGTAACTTATTTTAATTTCACTATCACCAAACCAGTTCGAGTTATCGTGTAACTATTTCAAAAATATTTTTTTCTCACACTTGTACACCTTAAAAGTGACGTTGAGCACACGGATTTCGGGTTATATCTTAGTCCACATAATTTGTCAATGAAACGAATTGATCGATTCTGTGGAGAAAGATCGATAGGAAGGAAAAGTAGAAAACAAAAGAATAGACGTTTATTATTACAAATTATTTAGTGCAAGTACATAGTTAGAGAAAAGTATAACAAATTAAAGTTTGTACATGTACAAAGTTTAAATAAATTGCTTGGTTCTAGTCGAGAGGCAAAAAAGTTGTTGGCTTTTTCTTCATGCAAGAAATTAAGAATAAAATATAGGAGTTAATTCTTTGTTTGAAGAAGCATCGAGGAGGCTTTGAATCCCAACAACTCTACATCTCCGTCAACTAACGCGCTCAAAGCCCAAAGTGTCGACATGTGCTTTTGATTATAGTCCCTCCCATTTTTGACTTCTCCTACCTCTCACACGCTAGTTCTATTATTTCATCACCACTTTCTCCTATATATTCCTCAATACTATTACCCTTTCCCTCCCCAGTTTCTCAACACAACCTCAATCTCTTTTATTCCCAATAACTCATGCAAAATTTAGTACCCTCCAGGAACATTAACACATCAATGCGTAGCACATAATCCATCGAGGGTACAACCGTCAACACCATTATTCTTATTCTCCCTAGCTAATTAAGGTAATATAATTTTTATTTGCTCAATCATAAGCACGACTTTGGAAGAGGGATAGTTGGGTGGAATTCAGAAGAGAAATGGAGATTCAAGAAAACCATGAATCATGGTCGGAGACAGAGAGCACGGGAAGCAGAAGCACGAGAGTGGGCTTCAGTGGGCCTATGAGTGGCCCATTAGTGTCCAACAAAAGGAACAGCAGCAAGAAGAGCGCCAGATTCAAGGACGAGGAGGACTTCGTCGAGATAACGTTGGACGTGCGTGATGACACGGTGTCCGTCCAAAACATTCGGGGCGGTGACTCCGAAACGGCGTTGTTGGCCAGTCGTTTGGAGAAACGTCCTTCGTCGCTCTCGGTGCGCCTGAGACAGGTGTCGCAGGAACTGAAACGCATGACGTCGTCGAAGAAGTTCGATAGGGTCGATAGGACCAAGTCCGGTGCTGCTCGTGCCCTCCGAGGCCTCAAGTTCATGACCAAAAACGTTGGAACTGAAGGTTGGTCCCAGGTGGATAAGCGCTTTGATGAGTTGGCCGTTGAGGGAAAGTTGCCCAAAACGCGCTTCAGCCAGTGCATAGGTATGTATGTTATGTATTCTATTATTCTTCACGCCCCACTAACTTTGCTTACATCACTTACCGACACTTACAAAAAACCACAACCACTCTTTTCTTCCATTTTATTTTTACGTTTAGATATTTCATTATATCTATTATTTTAATCAGTCCTTACTTTCAATGAATATATACATTCTTGACAATGTAAAACAATGAATCTATTTGCTTCATCTTTATGAAAAAAATAATGATTGTTTAGTACATTTTTACGATTTTATTTTATTTACATGTATGAAGTGAGTGTAAAAAAAATCAACACTCTTTACTAAGTGATTCAACAGCATTTAGCCCTCCGTGAAACTGGTCCCGTATTAGCATAGTGCGTGGGACAGTGTCATTCGAAACGCTAGCAAATTAAATATAAAGCTTTTTTAGTATATATTTTTTAACTTGTATAGAATTTACTCGATACGACTGAGTTTGGCCAGCATTGCACGATTGAAAAAGTAGATAGCAATTAGCGCAGTAATTAACATATGCTGTGTTCTGTTTTTTACGACCAAAAACTAGAAGATATAACGGAAATGACTTACATTAGAGTTACTCCAGTGACTAAGGATGCCTTTCCTGAAACTAACGTTGTGGGAGGAAATGACATGTAGGCATGCACGAGTCCAAAGAATTTGCAGGCGAATTATTTGATGCATTATCTCGTCGTCGTGGCATAACATCAGCTTCCATAACCAAGGATCAGCTACGCGAATTTTGGGAACAAATTACGGATCAGAGCTTTGATTCAAGGCTTCAGACATTCTTTGATATGTAAGACTTCACTTCATTTCATTCTTTTTAGGCTGCATTCATGTTTTCGTTTCGTTTCGATTTTTTCATTAAGAATCCAGAATTAGGAATCTACTTGCCACTCAAATTTCTAAAATGCCCTCTAAACTGTAGGCTATCGTCAGAGATTGTGTGACCTAGCCATTATTTTTTGCTATCAAACGTTGACAAAGCAACGCCGCATTTCGTGCCTTTGCATGTGAACCATGCGTCATAATACAATTATTGACTTTATATACTAATCATCGGGTATTTGAACATGTACGTTAAAAGATATGTAATAAAAAATTAATAAATATTAAATTTTATTAAAAAATAAAGTATTTAATATTATTAATATGATTGAATTTTATAATTTTGAATAAAAATATTGTACACAAATTTTTCTTTTATATCATTAAACGTATACTAAAATTTATATTACTATGATATAAAAATAGTTTTTGTATCGTTTGATATCTAATTTTTTATTTTATTTATTTTCTTTTCTTTTTTATTATATTATCTATTATATTTTGTTGTCTTTCTTTCACTCACTTTATATTCATTTATTAGATGTTAAAATATTTTTAAAAATATGTTTAGTTTATACCTATTTTTATCACAAACATTTTGTGACTGAAAAAATATTTTTGTTTTAGTTATTGTCAACAGTCTTTTATTTATGAAATAGATATGAATATCATGTTGTAATAATTTATTTGAATTACATTTCTTTAAGTTTTGGTTTAACAAATTAAAATTCATCTACAATAAAACTCTCAGGGTTAAGTGTTTCTACACCTTTTAGTGTGGAATTATAGTTTTTACTTGGAGGCGGTCAACTTAGTCCTAGCCAAAATATTTTTGATGAAATTAAGAATGTTATATATGAAGTAGCATTAAAGAAAATGCTACAAAAATGTTAAAACTAAAATAAATTTCCTTTACTAAACAGTTTGATCAAACAAAATTTTAAATTAATTAAGTTGAAAATTTTCTTTATGTTGCTAAACAAGTTATATTAACATTATAACAGTTCTACTTGAAAAAATCGTTTATTCTTTAAGAATGTGAGTTATTTTATTCATTGGCCAAGCCTGGACATACTTTACTATACGGTTAGGTGTGGAATAGTCGAGGGTGGAACTACAATGCAATAAGAAATCATCAAATTGAATACACAGAGCTAAAAAAAAGTGAATGAATCAACGGTTGGCCCCTTTGAGAAAAAGAATGAGTCAACGAGTGGTTGGGGTGGGTTGGCTATTGAAAAATCTATGTGAAATCAGCAGCTATTTGAGAAAAATATTATACGTAGGTATATCGATCCAAGTCAAAATAGAAAAATAATTATGAGCCGAATGCCAATATTATTGAATCTAGCTCGAATAGATCTGCACTCACTCACTCACTCACTCCTCATCACTTTTTCCTAAATAATTTTAATTCATCGCAGGGTGGACAAGGATGCCGACGGAAGAATTACCCAAGAAGAAGTTAAAGAGGTGAGGTTTCTTTAATATAATAATTATATTAAATTTATTAAATGACTAGGTAACATGTCTTTTGATATTAGTGTATGTTTGGAAAAAAAAAGTTATATTAAAAGTTTAAAAAGATAAACAATTAGTATTATTTTAAATAAATTGAACCAAACACGAATTATTAGACTGATATTTCATTGAAGTTAATTTTATTTCATACTAGAGCAGATGTGAACATTCTTGTATGATTCATTTTACAGATTATCGCCTTAAGCGCTTCCGCTAATAAGCTATCAAAAATACAAGAACGTGCAGAGGAATACGCGGCCCTTATCATGGAGGAGTTGGATCCGGATAACCTTGGATTCATTGAGGTTTATATTCTATCTATCTAACTCTCTATAATGTTTTGCTCCAAAGCTTAATCATTATGAATTTTGGCTTGGACAATGTTATTTTCATGTCACCTTGTTCATAATAATTTTATATAACCTTCTTTAAAAAAAAATAACAAATTTAAAAATAGATATTTTAACGCACTACCTTTATTTCTTTTGTGGTAAAAATAATTTTTTATTTTCTCATGCAGTTGTATAACTTGGAAATGCTTCTTCTACAAGCCCCAGCACAATCAACCCATATAACCACGGATAGTCGAGTCCTTAGCCAAATGCTAAGCCAGAAACTAGTCCCAACCAAAGAGTACAACCCTATAAAGCGGGGCTTTCGGGCACTAAACTACTTCATTGAGGACAATTGGAAACGAATTTGGGTTATTGCCCTTTGGCTTTCAATTTGTGCTGCCCTCTTCACTTGGAAGTTCATCCAATACAAGCACCGTGCTGTGTTCCACGTCATGGGCTATTGTGTCACATCAGCCAAGGGTGCTGCTGAGACGCTCAAGTTCAACATGGCTTTGATTTTGTTACCTGTATGTAGAAATACCATCACTTGGCTCAGAAGTAAGACCAAGTTAGGAATGGCTGTTCCTTTTGATGACAATATCAACTTTCACAAGGTATGTATGTATGTGCATAGATTAATTAGTTGTTTATTCGAATGTTTATTTTATTTTATTTCAATAAATATATATACATATATATAATTTTAATTAGCTAATAAAAACTTTAATTTTACCTGTTTGTTTAGGTGATTGCTTTTGGCATTGCAATTGGAGTTGGGATACATGCTATTGCGCATTTAACCTGCGACTTTCCAAGGTTGTTACACGCAACCGACGAGGAATATGAGCCCATGAAGCCATTTTTTGGTGATAAGAGGCCCAACAATTATTGGTGGTTTGTGAAAGGGACTGAGGGTTGGACTGGAGTAACCATTGTGGTGCTTATGGCTATAGCTTACATTTTAGCTCAACCTTGGTTCCGAAGAAACAGACTTAAGCTCCCTAAGCCTCTCAAAAAGCTCACTGGTTTCAATGCATTTTGGTACTCTCACCATCTTTTTGTCATCGTTTATGCCCTTTTCATCGTTCATGGATACTACCTATTCCTCTCCAAGAAATGGTACAAGAAAACGGTATGCATGCACGATCCATTTTTACCTTTTCATTTGCTTTAAATAAAATTTTATTCTTATTTTCTGAATTGGGTCACAATTTTTTGGCACAGACTTGGATGTATCTTGCCATTCCTATGATACTATACGCATGTGAGCGACTACTTCGTGCTTTTAGGTCTGGCTACAAAAGTGTCAAGATTTTGAAGGTATTTTAATTTTGAAAAGTTTACCTTATCTCTTACAATTTCATTTTTTTTTTCATTTTTTCCTGTTAACTAAAATTTTTAACCCTCTTTGTTAAAATTCAGGTTGCAGTGTACCCAGGAAATGTCCTAGCATTGCATATGTCTAAACCACAAGGATTTAAGTACTCTAGTGGACAATATATTTTTGTTAACTGCTCAGATGTATCCCCATTTCAATGGTAAGTGAATATTCATGTCCTTGTCATGGTTAATTAATTATTACACATTACAATTAAAATGATGAGAGTGACATTCAATAAAGTTAACAATTTTGTTGCGTGGTATCTACAGGCATCCTTTCTCTATTACATCAGCCCCGGGAGATGACTACGTAAGTGTTCACATTCGGACTTTGGGTGATTGGACTTCACAATTAAAGGCTGTTTTTGCCAAGGTAAATTTTGCACTAGACAACAACATTTATTTTTGGGAGAATATGCTAATATGTAGTGCTGTGCATTTCCTTTAATTTTTTCATGGCATAAATGCTTACTAATTACTATACCATCCATATGATTGGTGCAGGCATGTCAACCAGCAAGTGGTGACCAAAGTGGCCTTCTCCGAGCTGATATGTTACAAGGCAACAACATACCAAGGTAAGCTATTTTTTATCTTGTTTTAAATATATAACAAATAGAGGCTATGTGATCGAGAACAAAGGCCCATTATTTTCTTATTTAAATGCCAAAATTGATTTTTTTATTTTTTACTAATTATATTGCAATTGAAATTAAATATAGGATGCCTAAGCTCTTGATTGATGGCCCTTATGGAGCTCCAGCGCAAGATTACAAAAACTACGAAGTAATCCTTCTCGTGGGCCTAGGAATTGGTGCCACCCCTTTGATTAGTATACTCAAAGATGTACTAAACAACATGAGACAACAGAAAGACATAGAACAAGGAATGGTAGAGAGTGGAGTTAAGAACAACAAGAGAAAACCTTTCGCTACCAATAGAGCCTATTTCTATTGGGTTACTCGCGAGCAAGGTTCCTTTGAATGGTTTAAGGGTGTGATGGATGATGTTGCTGAGTATGACAAGGATGGAATAATCGAACTTCATAACTATTGCACAAGTGTGTATGAGGAAGGAGATGCTCGATCAGCGTTGATTACAATGCTTCAGTCCCTCCACCATGCCAAAAATGGTGTGGATATAGTTTCAGGCACAAGAGTCAAGACACATTTTGCTAGACCTAATTGGCGTAGTGTCTTTAAACATGCTGCCCTCAAACACCCTGGCAAAAGAGTTGGTGAGTACTTACATGTTGCTCTTAGTTTAATTGTTGAAATTCATATCATCATATCTTTGCTTAACTTATTTTTAATGTATTCAATTATTTTCAGGTGTTTTTTATTGTGGGGCACACGGATTGGTTGGAGAACTTAAAAGGCTTTCTCTCGACTTTTCTAGGAAAACCAATACCAAGTTTGATTTTCATAAAGAAAACTTTTAAATTCTTTTATGATAGTTCATTATTTTTTGCACTAGAGCCAGGTAGATAAGCAGCACAGTTGTATTAGATTCATGGAGTTGTATACATGTATAAAAAAATTTCATTCACTTTAATGTAAAGTGAAGTGATAATGTTGTTAACTATCATACCATCACAGAAATCCTCAAATGATTATTTCATTCCCACCCAACTTCACTCTTCGATTTCTTCTCTTCTCTTCTCTTATTTGCGCACGTAAGTTTTTATTTATTTATTTTAACAAAATATTCATCAGTGGCGTTTGTATTGGCAACTTTTGTGGACAATATCAAAGTGTAGAAGTAGGTCAAAAAAATATTATTATGATTTGATTAAATATAGTAAAAGTGGTTTTTTATGTTTTTGCTTCTAATTCAAATAGTATAAAATAGTTAGAGTGTCATAAATATTTATATTATTACTTTTTATTTGTAGCATTTATTTGAAAAAAAAATTTAACATAGTCTTTAACATATTTTTAAATACTTGTTATTATTACAAAAATATAAATAAAAACTATTAAATTACTGATAAAACACTCAATTTTTTTTAATTTTAAATAAATTTCAAGACATCAAGCAAAACATGTCAAACCATGAGTTATGAGTATATTTCTATCAAATATACAAATAATTATTAAAGAAATAAAAATCCACCTTCAAATGGTACGTGGCTGACAAAAGAAGAAAAAGGGGAATTTGCATCAAATGCTATATTGATGTTCCTGACAAGTATCAGCATACAAATCAAATTCATATTAAATTAAAATCAATAATTCCATTATTTAATTAAACTTTAAAAAAATTAGCATCATATACATTTATTAAAAAAAATAAATATCCTTAAATTAGACAATATGTAGCTACCCCAAATTCTTATTTATGGTGTAACTTTTAAAAAAAATTGAATATATTGTTCCTTCCTGTATATTATTATTATTATTATTATTATTATGTGTATAAAGTGAGAGATATATAATTGGTAGTGGTACGAATAATAAATTTCTCTTTTTCTCCCATAAGATCTAGGAATTTTACCGTAGCTCCTTTGTGCCAGCGATATTTCCCCACCCTTTCACAAGGTCCTTTCTTTTCACGAAAGCCTCTCTCTTTTTTTTTCCCGATTTCCCCTAACTCTTTTATATGCTTTAAACTCTTAAAGCATCATTGTTTGCGTTTAAAACATTCTCACCAGTTTCAAAGCTCTCTTCTCTCTCTGTTACACCACTCTACCATATCCAGTTTCTGTCTTTCCAAATGGCTGCAACAGAAACAAAAATTGAAGTAAAAGAAGCAGAAGAGCTTTCAGAAACTCTCCCATGCAAGGTATAGCATTGCTCTCCCC
This sequence comes from Abrus precatorius, assembly GCF_003935025.1. Classification (NCBI taxonomy): domain Eukaryota; kingdom Viridiplantae; phylum Streptophyta; class Magnoliopsida; order Fabales; family Fabaceae; genus Abrus; species Abrus precatorius. Next base: position 5,773,060 of record NW_020874373.1, on the reverse strand, counting down.
CTTCTCTCATTTTTCTGCTTTACCAATCCTTTACTCCTTCAGATTCTAATCCTCTTTTTCAATCAGAGCTGTGTGTTAAAAGTCTCCATTCATTGTCAAGGCTGCACAAGGAAAGTAAAAAGACTTCTACAAAGCATAGAGGGTAACCATATCCAATACCTAACATCTTTTATTTCGTTTCATTTTTATTTTTTCTCTTTTCCTTTTCCATGTGTAATTTCATTGAAGTTTATCCATTATTATTCATTCATTATGTTTATTTGTTTCCTCCATGAACTGTTCCATATATTTCTAAGCTAGTAGTTATATTTTCAGTTCATTAAAAGCTTGTCTTAACATTATCCTTGTTAATTTCTCGATAAGTCAGGTGTTTATTGCACATCAATTGATTTGAGGCAACAAAAGGTCGTAGTAAAAGGGAACGTAGACAGCGAAACGTTGATTAAGAAATTGCAAGAGACAGGGAAGCGCGCAGAGTTGTGGCCTGAACAAATTGAACTGAAAAAGAAGAAAAAGAAAAAGAAAAAGAAAAAGAAGAAAAAAGGACAACAACCAGAGAACAAAGAGAAACAGAGCGAACAAGAAAGCAGTGAAGAAAGCAACCAAAGCGGCGACGATAACGACAAAGAAGGCGTTAAGGTTGCAGTTCAAGACGCAGCCAGAAATGTCGAAGGTGGCAATATCAAGTTTGGTGAAGGAAGCGTAACGGGCTTAACCGGGGTACAATTCCAAGAGCCGAGGCCGGAGCTGCGGCAAACCGTGATGTTACCACCCGGTTACCAGTCATCGCTGGCCGAAAAAAGGGTTACCATCGCTGCCCCAGGCATTGACGATAACGGAGCACCGAACGAGAGAATCGACGGTGGCATTGGAAGCAGAAAGAGCAAAATCAAGGGGCAAAAAGGGAATATCATCATCAACGGCGACGAGGGTGTTACTGTTGAACACTGCGGTGGTTGGAACCAGATTCCCAGTCATGGGCATGGGCCAGGTCCAGGTCCAGTTACAATTATGGGCCCACCCAATGAGAGCCCCCCACAGCATCTGTACCCCCCGCATTACCATGCACCAGCATCTCCGGTGTGTGCTGGAACCTTCCACACAGCGTATCCTACTACCAGCCGCTACGCTTCAGCGTATTATACCTTCCCACAACCGTATTCGTATACTCACGTGTATCGTAGTGGTGGGTCCGAGTCCGACTCAGAAACTTACGCTTCACCAACGTCTTGTTCATTCGAATTATTCAGTGATGAAAATCCTAATGCTTGCTTAGTCATGTGATGTGAGGGATATCAGTGGAATTTCAACCACCTTAACTAACTTTCTCTTTTTTTTTATTACTCAGTATTAATTGTTACTCCATTACTTTAGTGTTATTTTCGTTATGCTTTCAATTCTGAGTCGGGAATCTCATTTTTCTCTCCCGAAATCTCAAATTGTGAAAAGTTTATGCGTACAACACGTTTGAGCATGGAGTCATTTTTGTAGTGCACGGAGATGTAATAAAAAATTTGAATTATTAGACGGATTTTAGAATCTCAAACGAGTCAACGTTCCTATTTCACTTTACTTTAGTGGCATTGTGGTTAGATGCTTACGAGGTGAATAAATGTATATTCAATCAAGGGTTATACTGTTATATTCATCAAATACCCGCAGATCATTAGCCACATCCATCGTTGGCTTCTTAGGGACGAAAACTATGGACTTTTCGAAGAATTTCTAAAATCAGAATAAGATTCAGCTAAAAGAAAATCCAAATTGGATTAAAATTATACAAACCACTAATAATGCCTTCTTTAAATCCCTGAAAAGCTCTTTATGGCTTTGATTGATTCCCATGTCAAGTTGATGCTTTTTGGACATTCCCATTACCCGAACTTATTCTTATTCTAACATAATGTAATCATAATTCATTGGGAAATTTTCAAAATTCACTGAGAAATTGCTTGCCTTTTACGAATTTTTTTCCGATAAGGATTTAATTGCACGTCAGAGGTGGAATTAAATCGTAACATCAAAGCTCTCAAACTTTAGTAGTAGTATCCATTTAGCATTGTTATGGATTAAAAGACCATAGACTTTATATTATAAAATGATTTTGGTTAAAACTAAATTGATTTGTGTTTAAAAATATTTATTTAAAAGGTAATTTGACATAATATTTTAAAACAGTATTAATAAAAACACTTCTGCATGATTATATACTTCTGAAAATTTTATTACTTTTTATTGAAATATTATTAAAATAACATCATAATTTCGGAATAGATCTTGATTGCTGCAAACGGCAAATGGCAATCGACGACCATAGTGTCCTTAATGTTTAGATTATTAGAATCAATCAGTGTAATTTCATTTCAATGATGTCAGACACATTATATAACATTCGAGGCCATTTTTATGTTGCAGAAAATATTGAGTTGATTAACATCAACCAAACACGATATTAATGGTAAAATTAAGCTAATCACACTCCACTTTCTATCCATTCCTGTTTTCATATTCTCCCGATCATTCTGAGGAACCTGGTTCCTTCTGTGTTCTACACAATTCCAACGCACCTTATCTTTAAGCTTCGCAGCTGCATTCACACACTGGTTCCTGCCGACACATAATAATCGTTTGCTTCAATTGTAAATTGCAAAATGCAAATGTTAGCATGCAATCTTCTCAGTTACCAGCAATCTTTTTGGCGGATATAATGTATAAGCACTAGTTGTATATTTCTTGATGATCCAATACAAAGAACAGCAAGTATTTCATGTATTGTGTTGATGTTTATAACTACAAATGAAATGTACAAATTTAAAATATATAAGAGAAAACTATTTTGATTGATAGAATATTCCTCTGATGGTAATTTATAAATACTTTGTTATGGCTTATTATTAAGGGAATGAAAATTCTACATTGATTGAAAAAAAAAAGAAAATGTAAAATATTGTAATCTTAAATAATTAATTACACTGAAAAAAATGATTTAACTTAATGCCAAATATCAAAGATATGTGCCCAAAAAAGAAGGTAAATACAAAATTACACTACTAGAATTTTACTTATTACTTGCAATTTTTTCTTGCAATTTTTTTCTTGAAAAAATTTCTACAAAATTTCTAACAAATTTGAAGAAATTTTGTTTATTTTCTATGAAAAAATTTAGTATAAAAATTTGCAACAATTTATTAAGTTTCTTATAAAAATTTTTAGGAATTAAAAAGGTAAGAGAAGTTCATAATTTCCTATAATTTTTTTTGCCAATATTTTTATAAAAAAATTGAAAAAAAATTTGCAGCAATTGTTAAAACTTCCTACATTGTTTCTTAGTAATAAAAATGGCAGAAAAAACTTAATATTTCCTGCAAATTTTTGTGTAAAATTTTTTATAGAAAAAATTGTATGTAAATTTGTAGAAAAACTTAATAATTTTATAAATTTTATTGCCAAAATTAGTGTAAAAATATTTGCAACAAAATCTATAAAAAAATATATTTTTCAAATTTAAAATAAAAATATCATTTATTCACAAAAAATTAATTAACTAATTTTCTCATTACAAAAAAATAACTTTTTTAAAATATAAAACAATTTGAAGATACTTATAAATAATTTTAAAAAATTTATATTAATTTAAATAAAAAATATTTTCTATTAACAAAAGATATTAATTGATTTTAAGTTAAATAGAAATTTTATTTTTTTACATGATTTACTTATTATTTTATTATTTATATAAAAAAAATATTTTAACTTTCACATAATTTTGTTAAAATTAATATTTATTATTATTGAAATTATAAGAGAGTATTAATATATATTTTATTAAATATTAAAATAAAAAGTAATATATTATATGTTATATTAAATTATAAAAATAAAAAATTCTACTTAAAAAATAAAAACTCACATTGGAATAAAAGTTCCCACACCTCCCTCCTGCTCACACATTCTGTGTTTTTTTCTTAAACCTCCCTCCCACTCAAGCAGCTCTAGCTCAAGGCCATTTGTCCCAAATCTGTCCAGGCTATTTACTCACATATCTTCCAGCTTCACGTCAAGATTGAATACTAGGTTTCTTTCTTGTTATTTTGTTTTTTCTTGCAATGCTTTTACATTTTAGAAATTTTCAAAATCTATTTTATAATGTGCAAAACCCTACTCGATAATTTCATCCAAATGTGTATCTCATTGCATAAGTATTAATTGCAGTTTGAGGTCTTTGATGTAAAATAGAGATGTAAAAAACTGTGTTCTCACAACTTGGGTTGAGGTATTGAAACATTTAGTTGTTTTATATTTGTCCTTCAATTTTTTGAACTTTTCATTATACTATTAATTTGTTACAGTAAATTAATTATACACAACAATTTTGTGCTTGATTTTGTTTTTCATTGTACTGTTAATTTGTTACAGTACAGTGCTTATTATTCTATGACAATTTACATGTTTCTAGTTATTTTGTAAAAGCGAAATAGGGATAAACCCCAATTATAAGACAAAACTGCAGAATATCAAGGTTATGCTCCTCCCAATTCCCAAAGGCACCAATTCTCTAACTATTTATTAATTTTATTTACGTAACTGACTAACTAATTGTATGTATCAGTTTGATGCAAAACAGACTCAATTAGTTGCCTATTTATTTATTTTCGTATTAGTTATAAAATCTTATATAAAGATAGATTGGTTATTTCTGTTTATTGCCTTTTCCATAAAGTAGTGGATCTGGTAGCTACATTTTCTGAAATGTACAAAAAGGATATATATGATTGGTAGTATGAGATAAAAAGGATTTTATATTTTATTGTACCCCACTTGCCTTAGATTAATGACAGTATGAATTGTTATAAATATTCTTGTAGCTTCCATTTCTTTATGGTCTTTCTTTCAGCATCACAAAATGCACATTTAGTTGCTGGGAGATCTGGGAAACATCTCTTCCTCATGGACGGCGATAATGGAAAGCGTCCTCTGCTCCTGGGTAATGACTAAGATGATTTAAAGTTTATATTAGTATTACTATTAATGAATCAGTTAAACTCATCGGATGCTAATGTTTGTTTCTGTATTATTTGTCAATCTAATTGTTTGTGATGCTACAGGTAAGCTTTACGTGCATTTAAGCGTAAAAGTACCTGTTTAGTTGTTGTAAATTTTTTTACAAATTTGTCTTATTTTCTTAAGAAATTTTTTGTTGATAAATTTGCAAGAAATTGACTTATAGACTTTCTTGCAAATTTCTTTAAAAAAGTAAAAGATATTTGCAAATTTATTTTTTGAATTTTTTTACAATTTTTTTATGAAAAAATTACATGCAATTTTTTTTACAAATTTTTCTTAGAATTTATCTGTAAATTTATTTATATATTTTTTAAGAGATTCTATTGGAAATTATTTTTACAAGAAAGCATCTGCAAATGTATTCCTATTAAAATTTGTAAAAAATTACCGACAGACTTTATTTTTTATAGAAATAATTACTTACAAAAATTTTTTCTGTGACAATAAATTTGCAGTAAAATTGACATGAAATATGTTTTTCTGCAAAATTTTCATAAATTTTTATAAAAAATTTTCAAAAAAATCCTAAAATTCTAGTAATGTTAGTCTTATTCTTAAAGACGAGGACTTCGAGTTGTTATATAAAAATGAATAGAATAATTCTATTTTTTTTTCTTTTCTTTTCAACAAATATTCTTAGTTGCTATCGGAAGAAAGTATGAAATATTTTTATATTTTTACGATAATGTGCGTGTGTATATATGGATGTAAGTATAATATTTATTTTATAAATTATTCTTTTCAAGTTTAATAATTATTGTTTTTATAAGTAATTAATTGTTTCCGATATGCAATCACAAGACCGGAGTTAAACAATTGTGTTCAAGCAAGTTAAACACTCTCATTAGATGATTAAAATAATAGATTTGTTTCTTCTAAAATAAATATATTTATAATAATTATATTTACAAAATATTTAAAGTTAATATTAAATAAAATTCTACTTTCTCACTTAAATAATTAAAAATAAAAATTACAAGCAGCTAAGCACCAGGGAAACGGATTGTGGCCTTCCCGCCAAGGCGCGAATCCTAAATAGGAGCGTTGCGCACTGTGTGGTGTGGTGTCTAACAATGGAATGGACGTTGAGCGATAACGCTCTCAAAACCTTTGCACGATGCATCACTTGTCTCGCACGTGTCGGAAACGAGCTCGCAATTCAAGCCTCGTCCTCTCAGGTAACAATGAAATGCCTCTGCAACTCTTTCTCTTCAACTATGTTTCGCAATTTCTAATTCCAAACCAAATTTCATTTTACAATAACCAGCTTCACAAATTACGCTTCGATTAACGTGCCTCTTTGCTCGTTGCAAATTATATTTTCATTTCTCATCGTTTACTTTCCGGTGAAGCTTTTTACTTCTCGTTACATTTTAGTTAGGGTTTTTCAGGCATAATTGGTACTTTAAAATGAACTAGTGAATTAGTAACACGCTGCTTATTCTGGTTCATTGATTTGTGACAGCTTCTTTTCCACACTATTAATTCCTCACGCTCTGCCTATCAATCCTTAAGTTTCAATCCTGGCTTCTTTGATGCCTATGCGGTTTCCAGTAACCTCGTGCAATGCAGTGTGCTTCTCAAGGTGCGGAATGGTCGTTTCTTAAAGGCTTAAACATGATTTTGGTTCATACATTTTAGTGAATATTTGGTTTTAGTTCCTTTGAACAGTTTTCTTTAGTTCAAGTTTTTGTGAATTTTTGTTTTTAGTCTCTCTTGCTAACATGGTGCGACCAAAAATTAACATGTAGCAGCTTCTTAGTGAACAACGTCAGCAATGAGGATTAAAAACAGAATTTTGCAAAAACAAATTGTTGAAAGGGACAAAAACAAAAAATTTGCTGAAATATAGGGACTTAAAATTGATTTAAAAGCCTTTCTCAAATTTATTGAATTTGAATTGGGTTTGCAAATGAAGAATTCTCACTCACATGCTTTGGTTAGGCTGTTTGTGCTGTTCTTAGGACCCCTATTGCAAATATCGATCATTTGACCGTGAAACTGCCTGATCCAGATGCTTCCAAAGTGCAGTGGATTTTGGATTGCTATAGTGGTACACTACTTATTTAATGTATACACAATCTGGTGGTTGCCCTAAAGGGAACCAGCGGCTGTTATTGGATTTAATTTGGGTTACTGTGGGAGACTAATCGTTTACTTGTCTTTGTAACAAGCTTGATGGTGAAATTGGTTTCTGAACAAAAACTAGTTATATTTTTCCACTTGGTAACTGTTATGATATCAAGGGTGCTTTTAGATACTGATGACGTGGCCTTATTTTTAAGTGGGGCTAAGTGTAACATTTAATGTTAGCTAGGCTTTTTGTGTGTCAATTGCATTCTATATTTGGGTGAGTGGCTTAGGGGTTTGTAACAGCCCCTGACTAAATGTATCTCCTAGAGATCTTCAATTCTATCACACATGAAAGTTCTAATCATATAGTAGCAAAGTTTTCTTAAATAAACTAAAGGGTGTTGTGATAACTTCAATCTTTCTTTGGACTTAAATATCTATTAATAATTTGGTGTACTATGTATATGATGTTAGGCATCTCATCATTATGCTGTTATTTTCTTACCATTCAATAATATATGCGTGTGTGCAGTGCCTTTGATGCTGTTGTGGATTAAAAAGGATGTGTTATTTTTTAACTGCAGGTTTGAGAAAAACCTATTGGATTACTTGCAATGTAGAACCTGACATACAGCACTTGTCCCTTGATAGGCAAAAATTTCCAAGCAACTTTGTTGTGAGACCTCGAGATCTTAACAGGTTACTTGCTAATTTTCAGTCATCACTTCAAGAGATTACTATCATTGCAACAGAACCTGCTTCTCTAGCTTCTGATTCTACAAATGAAATTGGTGGAAAGGCTGTAGAATTTCGAAGTTATATTGATCCAACCAAAGGTAAAGAATAAAGGTGATACTTTTGTAGGTAGCTTTATTGTAAACAGTATATTTACGTGCAAAGATTCAATGGCAGACAATGATACCTTGCTGCACACCCAACTGTGGATAGATCCTAAGGAGGAATTTTTGCAGTATCATCATACTGGAGAGCCAATAGATGTAACTTTCAGTGTAAAAGAACTCAAGGTAAAGTAAGCCAAGTTTTATCCAAGTCTTTTGTTTTTTACTTTTGGGTTGAGATAAGTAGGTTTATTAACTGTTGTTGATATCTGGATTTTTAGTTTTTATTATTTTTTTTATTCTTTCTTTCTCCAATTCTAAGGCTAATTGACTTTTTAAAATGCATTTGATGTTTTTCTCATCAAACTGCAGGCATTTATTTCATTTTGTGAGGGCTGTGAAGCTGATATTCATTTACATTTTGAGAAAGCTGGCGAGTAAGATATATTTGATATCTGACACAATTTATACTCATATTCTAAGTAGTAAGTTGTATGATTGTTGGCATAGCTTTTCCTATGAATATGACAGCATAGGAAATGTGAAAAGATGCGAAGATGGATTTGTCTTATATTTTTAAGTGGAGAAACATGCTACACACACACGTATTGAAATATAAAGACCTCTCTTTTTTTCGTTTTATATAGTATATTTTGGTATTTGATAATTAATTAATTGATTGTTATGTGTTATTTACCGGTATTCTTGTATGGTACTGTGTTTGGCAAGCAGACCTATTCTTATGGCACCTAAATTTGGTTTGGAAGATGGGTCTCACTCAAATTTTGATGCTACCCTTGTACTGGCAACCATGTTAATATCTCAACTTCACGAAGGCACTGCCTCAGAACCTCCTGTTGAGGCCACCAGAACACATGCTCATACTGAAGAAAGAAATGGATCTGACATGCAGCAAGAGAACTGCAGAATGAATGCATCAGATCTTCCATCTGACCACACCCGTATTTGGTCGGACCTCTCAGGTATTTTGAATATTGAGTTGGATATATTTTTTTTTTGTCTAAATTCTCACTTGATTTTCCATTTTGCAGCAAGTGCAGTTAAAAATGTTAGTGTCTTAGAGGAACGGCAGGCACAAGGAGAAACAATTTTGAATGATAATCAGCAAAGAGAGATTCAAAGGATTAGCGCAATACAAATTTCAAGAGTAACATCAGTTGCTGGAAATAATCCCATTGGTTCCAATATGTATCCTCAATGTTACTGTTTGCCCCATTTTGTTAACATTTCTATCATGATTTACTGTCCCCAAAATGGTGTGGCCACAAATGTTATAATTGCTTTCTTTACATCGGTTTCCCGGTTGAATTATCAGAAAGCAGTTATGAAATATAGGATGCTCAAACCAGACCCTAGGAGTGAAACCTTTGATTTGAATTTTAGACTTGTTTGCATGCTTTATTCCCTTTCATTTAAAGCAATTTCTAAGTGCATCCTTCTCACTACTTTGTTGAGGTGGCTGGATTCATAAGTAATAGTTGTTAGTCTCTACCTTAACTGATATCTCAGCTGCCAACCAACTGAAAAGGATCATGGACGAGAGCCTCAAGGTTTGTTAATCAGGCTTGTTAATGGGCTGACCGAATGTTGTTGTTCCTTCAGCAACTAATATAATTAGTACATATCTGCAGATATGACGCGAGAAAACGATCAAGCATTTTCACAACATCACCCCAGTAATTGGGTAGATGCTGAAGAGGATGAAGAAGACGACGAAGACGAAAATGAGCAGTACATTGAGTCAACTCCACCATACTATGAAGAACAGTGATTCCGAGAACTCTGATGGTTCTCCTCCATCTTGGTAAGTGCTTTGGCGATTCTCAAAACATGCTGTCTCCTTCATCTTGAAGATTTTCCCAATTGAACCAGTAACCTATCATTTAAAATGATTGAATAGTCATATATTACTGAGTTTCATGTATGTATTATATATTATTAAATCTTCCAGGCAGAAACACTGATTCTTGTTTTCTGCGCCCATTTCCTTATGTATAGAAATACACATTAATGCGGCATCCCTGTATCATATACATATTTCTTATCCATAATTAATCTTACTGTTAGCTTCCCTTAAAGCATATGTTCTCTGTTTGTTTGTCCTTGAGTCCATTATGAACCCCAGAACTTCTACACTAATCAACGGAAAAATGGATGCCAGTGGCGATTGCATGGTAAAGGGCTCAATGATCCAAGTCATTGGCCATTTTATAACACCCGATGATATATAAAGAACAAGCTAAAGAAACGTTTTCTAACCGATAAATGTTGTGATCCGACAATGAAGAGAGCATTATTTCGGGAATTGGATGAATCTGATGTCTATTTTGAGCATTATGTGGGGAATTTTTTTGGTAACTTTAAATTTAAATTTAATGAGCATGCAAATTGTTACCGGAAAAAAGTGTAAATGATTTTAATTATTATTCTCTTTTTTACTATTTTTTGTGTTATTTTTTTATAATACAATTATTTTGTTTGTTACACTATTTATTTTATTCTTAATAATATCTTTATCCTAAAAAGTATTTTAAAAAAATAAATATATAAAATGATAATTATTTAAAATAAATTCCAATAATTAATAAAACGTTTTTGTTGACAAAATAAAAAAAGGGTTTTATAAAAAGATATATAAATAAATACTTTCTACATCACATTGCAGTTCTTATTTATCATAATTAATTTCATCAAATATTTTTAAACTAATTTATACATTTTAAAATTTTTACTAACAGCTTATAAGCTTTAAATTAGCTTATCAACTAATTGTACAAAAAATAGCCTGGATATATACACCTTATGGATGTCTAACAATTACTTTTCGGAAAAGTATAAATCAAAGTGAGCATGTGAAAGAACGGAACAGGAATATAATATTGGCATTCTAATATTTAAAAAAAAAAAACATTGGCATTGTTATAGTTCGGAAACATTTAACGTCATGGGTCGTTTTTGCGCTGCATATTTTACCAGCTAGTTTGGTTGACGGTTTGGAGGCGAGAGGGCTTGGACCACTCAACACAACACAACAAAACCACCAAACCCATCCAGAAAAGTGAGGTTGTACTACTATTTTAGTTGGATTTCACTATTCAGAGCAAAACTAATTGGACTCGTTCAACGGCTTATGCCAAATTCCGGAAATTCGTAAATTTGACTTTGATTTCTTGATTCATATCTTTGACTTTTTATGTCTCCAATGCTGCTTCATTCAATAACATACTGTTCAATCAAATTATCAAATGGTGAAATAGTATGTATACGCAAACAATTATCGTCATTAATTATAGTGTTTGAGTGTAAATGAACGCAACATTGATTGTGACGAGGTCTGAAAGTGAGGTTGTGATTGGAGACGCAGTCCCCGTTCAGTGAATTAATCAAAGCGTGGTGATTAAAAAATGGAGTATAAGGAACAGTGATTAGAAATTTGTGTCATTTTGTGGAACATTAGATAGAGGGGACGTTTCCCTCAAATAAAATAGCCATTAATTATTTGATTTCATCAGATGGCAGCTGGAAGTGAGAGTAGTTTTGGATGCAACGCGTAAACACCGTCTCCCGAGAGATGCATTGCGGGTCCCCTCTTCTTCAGCGCCCCTCCTCTGTCTCTTGGCAGATTTGGTATTATTATTAGAGTATTGTTTACAAATTTTAAAAATATATACATATATTATGCTTTTATATCTTTAATAAAATAAATATACTTTTTTTAATAAAAGCTTTCTAATTTTCCATATTTAAAATCAACCCAAAGATTGAAACTAACAAAACTCTAATTTTTTTATTCTTGAAAAGTATTCCAAGCATCTTTGGTGAACAATTCCAAGTATTTATATCCTCTCCTCGTCGAAAAGAATTCCAGCCTGTACAGTAATGGTTTTGGGTCAATTTAATTAGGTTGGAGAAATAATCCGTAAAGATGAAACTGTATAATTCGTAATAATAACAGTTTTCATGAAAGTTGACACTATATTTCGTAAAGATGTTCCTAAAGTCAAAACAGCGGGAAAAAAATTTGTAGTATAAGCAAAAAGAAATAAGAGTATGTCTAACGTATGTTTTAGTTTTATCTATATCTCCTCAAGCAGTTGACTAAACCAAAGTCATATTCAATCAAACTGCCTTTAATTTCAATTTGCATGTGGTTTAATAAATCACCCTAGTTTCAATTTCACGTTAACTATTATAAGGATATATTGCATTCTCCTTTTTAAGAGATGTTTATAATATATTCTTCGTTTTATATTCTAAAATACCCACTTCTCTTTTGTTAAAAGTTGTCTGTGTATTACATATGAATTTGTTTTAATATGCATGGTTGATGACTAATGCTAAATATTTACTATTAATTTTGTGAACTTAGAAGATAAAATAAAGATTCTAGACAAATTGTTAAAGCTGAAAAATATAGGCATTTAAGACTTTATTATATCGTCAAGATACTAAAATAGAAATAAGAGAAAAAATTATTTGCTGATAGTGCTGATAATTATACAAAAATATAAAATATCATTACGAAGAAAGTGTATTCATCTTTTAGGGAAAGGAAATGTATAGGTTAACATAAAAAAGAAGAACAATGTAATTTAAGCAATTCTTTTAAGAAGAGAGAGTAGTTCACTCTTTTCATTATTAAGTCTTTAATTTGTCACTTTTTTTTTTTTGCATAAAATTCTCAAATTGCCTTTTTTTTTACTTAAATAATTGGAAATTATGGACATATTTGACATAAAATGGTTTGAAAACTGTTGAGTTGAAAATTTGTTCAATTTTAAAAGGTTTTGTAAGATATTAGGTTATGGTAATAATTTTTTTTTAAAATTACATAAATATAAAGTTTTGATGGTGAATTTTAATTAAGTGGAAATAGATTTTACATGGTTTAATAAGTGTAGGTTTTAGAGTTTTTAAAGAAAAAATGATAATTTGAGAATTTTAAGTAAAAATAAAATAAAATCTCTTGATTGTAACAATTTAAAAACAAATGAAGAACTTATATATATTAATTTAAAATTGATCAGAAACTAAATTAGAAGAAATTACTATCAAGCAATTAAAATCACATTTAGAATAATGGAAAAAAAAAGTATAACTAAACTTATTGTTTTTCCTATACACACTTCTTGTGGAGGTCTAACATAAATGAAGAATTCAAACACTTTCTCCACTCATACTAACTAATGTCTAAATCAGACATTCATGTGTGTCACTGAAGCATTAATTGAAGAGCAGGAATCCTATAGCGTGGGTTGTAATGCATGTTGTCAATTTCTTCTACATAAGTTTTGCCATTTATGCCGCTTAGAAGCTTAACAAAACCTTGTCTCAAATTTTCCACTCTGCACCTAAGGTATGCCTTATATTTCTCACTAATGTTATTATGCCTATGATTAAATTTCAGGTATATCACACTGCTACTAGAGAAGGAAAAGTTCAATGATGTGTAGGTCAGAGTTCGAATACAAAAGATTGGTACGTGGTCGTTTTTTTTTCTGGTAAACTTTCAGATTCATGAGTGCACAACTGTGGAGCCACCTTAAGACAACAAGGGTTTTTTTCTTGGTGCCACTTGCAATCAGTCCACATTATACCTAGACAATTTTGTGCTTTGATGCTCACCTTATGTCTTTTTATTCTTTTTCTACCAAACCAAGTCGAACTAACATCCCTCACTCCCCCTTTCTTCTGGTCAAAATTCCAAAAGAAAGAACAACCCATCCTTAATTTATCATTCTTTTTTCCAAAAATAAAACCAAAATACCAAAATATTTATGAGGTTAAATGTCGTGTAAAATTGGCAAAACTTCCAAGGCCTCACCCTTAAATACGACCACCTGAGAACCATTTTTCTCTTCCTGAAAATTCCCCAAAAGAAACGAAAAAGACAAGGACAAATATAAAAAGATAATGAAATAAAGTTAAACCATAATCAATATCAATACAAAAGTAAAAGCTTGACGTGGTCCAACTCTTAATTAACTAAACATCAAATTGGCACCGAAAAGGGAAAACAAAAAAAAAGAAGGAATGATATTATATATTTTTTCCATCGTATGCAAACTATATATAATATTTGTAACTTTGCCAAAAGCAATAGACAACCGAAGAATAGCTATAACTAATTAAAAATCTGATTGAATATGGTTTTTTTAAACTTTGTTTTACATGTAATTAATGATGATGCATTATACATAATTAATGACCCATTATATATGTTCTGAAGCATCGTTTATTCATCTTAATTTTCAGTATGATTATGAGTATAAGGACGTAGAAAAGGGATGAAACGAGGCATGCCAAACGGGGTAAAGTAAAAAAGCTTCGAACCTAACAGACCAAAGAAAAGAAAACTTGCTTCGGTTATTGGAATATTGAACCAAACTTGAAAGTGGAGGAGTTGAATGTCCCCTTTCATTCTTCCTTCCTTATCTCCATGAAGAAGTAAGCGATTTGTTCGACACGAGTTGCATTTTGTCTACATGCAATAAAATACTTTTTTACAAATATAGTAAAGAATTCAATATTGCATGAATTGTTTTATCAATGTTACTTTTTTCTCCGGGTTGTATTGTGAATTTTTTTAATGTCAGAATTAATAAACTTGGGCAAAATTTAAATCTTTGTATTTTTTATTAATAAAACGACGATATTGAACAAGTTATTTTGTGATGAATCAACTACACCCACAACATGTTAACATTGAAGTTTAACCAGCTATAATGCAAATCTCTAATTTAAATGTTCATAAGTCATACACAAGAAATTGCAACCAACAAAATATCAGATGCACTTCTTATATATAATCGAAATAATATTTTGAGATCACTGTGTTTCCATTATCTTCTATATGTCCTTGTGTATATTCAAATATTTATTAGTTATTCTATTCTTCGTTTTGTGTCTTCTTTTTTCCCTACCCTTATATGTGACACTTGGCTGCTTTCCATCATTGATTTATAGGGAGCGAGTTTTCAATACTTCATGGCCATCCAGTAAAAAGTTATCCTATTAGTAGACATTCTTAAAAAGAAAAAAAAAAAAAACTTATGAAAAGGAGGATATTTCATTACACTTGATATTTGAAAGTAGGATCAGCCGGCGAATATAAAACTAACACGTTAAGTTTTTATTTTCTCCCACGTTTATCCTTCATGAAACTTAACTTAGTTGACTCTAATAATGATATTTACATTTAAAATTTTCACGTGTCTTAGGTAAAAATAAAGTAAAAAAAGAAAAACAAATATTTTTTATAAGTTTTTTAATAACTCTATATAATCATTGTTCTCTTAAAGAAATAATGCTAATAACATATTCTCTAGTATACTCTTTCTAACACATGATCAAAATTTATTAAAAATTAAAAAATATATTAAAAGTAAATATTAATTTAAAAATAAAACACAATTTTTATGATTTTAAATAAATCTTAATAATAACAAAGAATATATTAAAAAAAATATGTTAAAAAATGTGAGATTATCGTTACCTTGGTTCTACCGCAGTATATTCGAGTTTATCGACTATTGTTTTGTAATTTGAGATAAAAAAAAATTACGGCTTTTTTATAAAGAATCGTGGGTGAGGCTGGTGTATTAGAATTTTAAAAAATGGGTGACGGCAGGGGATGAAGAGTAATTTTTAAATTTTTAAAAAAATTTAAAAATACGGACGGGAAAATAATAAAAAGTAAGGTTAAATGGGAATGGCATGAACGTAAATAAATGATAGTCGAGTGTCATTGTGAAACACTTGAGGCTTTTAAACTAGATGCTAATAATGCTGCCGTTGCTCTGTGACTCATTCGCAAGCAAAACCAAACGAAGAAGGAAGAGAGAGAGAGAGAGAGATTGCAGGCACGGAGGTTGATTTCAGAAACTCAAACTCAAAGACAAAGAAACAATGGCGAGCTTGTATTCGTTCCTCTTCCTCGCGATTTGTGCAACCCTTTTGCTGTTGACTTCGACGCCGACAGCGGATGCAGGAATGGAAATGACGTGGCTACCCTCCAAAGCCAGCATCGAGGAGGAGGAGTTCCAGTTGGACAACGAGATCAACCGGCGCATCTTAGCCACAACAAAGTACATCAGCTACGGCGCGCTGCAGAGGAACACTGTCCCCTGTTCTCGCCAAGGCGCTTCCTACTACAATTGCAGACCTGGCGCTCAAGCCAACCCTTACAGTCGTGGCTGCAGTGCCATTACAAGGTGCAGGAGCTAAATTTTTCTCCTTTTTTCTTCTTTTTTTAATTTATTTTATAATGGGCTTTGATTGTATTTGTATACTTCAATATTGGATGTTAATCGATTTGTCACTCACCGTTGAATATACTTACTGTTTGTTCTTATTGTTATTTTTATTTACTTGTTTTTGTATAAATAAAAAATATGAAAAATAATTGTGCTTTTTTTTTTTACCTTACCCATTTGGTCCAGCTACATGCTAGCCTGTCTATGTATCTGTTGCCGTATTGCTGCTGAATAATTGAATGTCAGTGATTTATCCTTTTTTTTTCGCATTTTTTCTTATCCTTTGGATTTTTATTTATTGGCACTTGTCTCTCTCAAATCTGGCAGATTGAAAATTCAAACAGTTCCAAAACATTTGGTCAACGGTTAATGGCTTAATGCTTTGCTTTCCATGCTTGCCTAATATATAAATAAAAATTCAATTTTTCTGAGGTTTTTCAAATGTACATAATTAACAATGTGATTGCATCTTTATATATTTGTGGTCTTGTAAAAAAAGTTTATAATTAAAAAATATAAGGAATAAGATGAAACATAAACAAAGTTGCCGGCAGGAAGAGT
Source organism: Abrus precatorius (assembly GCF_003935025.1). NCBI lineage: Eukaryota > Viridiplantae > Streptophyta > Magnoliopsida > Fabales > Fabaceae > Abrus > Abrus precatorius. The sequence continues at coordinate 5,756,247 of NW_020874373.1, read as the reverse complement.
TCTTATATATAAATTCCCAAATTTTATATATTTTTAGTGGTTGGGTTGTTAATGATGGGATCCATCAAATTCTAAGTTCTAACACTGTCCAAATTAAAGGTAAGAGTGGTCCCCTTCATAGGTTTATACATACAGGCCCCACAGATTTATCATTGTATATTTTCAAAAATGCAAAGTATGCAGTAAGATTTTGATTGCCTTTCTATGGAGTTTATTTTATAATATCGTTAAGAGGTGAGATTCCATCGGTTATGGAGACGAAGGGACCACAACAACTAGTAAAGCCTGACATTGGTAATGTGGAAGGTCAATAATTTGACAATTGCAATTTTAATTACTGGTTGTTCACCCAAATTTCTCTGAAACCTAACCAAACTAACTTATGGGGAATACCTTATCAAGACGGTGAATGGGAGTAGGAAAGTGAAGGTATCTTCATCTTCTACCCCAATTAACTTGAAACAGGGTTTCTTCAAAATGATCCAAGTACAGTAGAAACTCTTTAAATTAATAATGTCTTTAAATTAATAATGTCAAGACCGGAAAAATTTATTAATTTAGAGAGTTATTAATTTATAGATAAATTAATAATTATTAATTTAAAGAGTTTTTAAGTAATTATACTGTACATACTAAATAAAAAGGCAAATTAATCTATGTTTCTTAGAATTACGTTGCAGCGAACTTTGGGACTCAACGTACAGTAAATTAGTAACTACACTACATATGCATTGGAAATCAATAATGACTTTTGAAGTACAGTAAATGTAAACAAGAGGAACAAATGTGTTCAATGTATTCTTAAGCAAGTTTGGCATATATAAATTACATGAATGTGTTAGAGTATTCAAACCATATCTCACAAGATGGCTTCTCATCTAAAAGGTGTTGCAAAATTAACTATGTCAGATCAAATACGTAAGGAGTTGTGTGAGTATAAGAGAGATAATCCTGCAAGCACACAAAAAGACTTGCAGAGATGGCTTGAGGGAAAATTTCAGTTGAAAGTTAGTCAAGGAACAATATCAAACACACATAAGCGGTCAAATGACTATCTCTCTGCTAAAATAGAAAAGGAAAGAGCAGAGGTCAAAAGACACAAACTAGCAAAATATCTTGACATGGAGAAGGTTGTTTATGAGTGGTTTCTTCAGCATTCGTTTTGGCGAGAGTGGGTCTGTTGATATACAAGACATGGAGCAGAAATTGGTATCGATTCGGGAGAAAATTGATCAGTTCCCTATGAAAGATGTTTGCAATATGGATGAAACTGAGTTGTTTTATAGGCTACAAGCTAATCATTCACTGGCAACAAAACAACTTGAAGGAAGAAAACAAGATAAAGAAAGGCTGACGGTAGTTATTTGTTGCAATGAAGATGGCTCTGAAAAAATCCCTCTATGAATTATTGAAAAATATGCAAAGCCTCAAGAATGTCAACATGAATAGCTTGAATTGTCAGTATCGAGCTAACAAAAAAGCATGGATGATTAGTGTGCTTTTTTATGAATATGTTCGTTCATTTGACCAAATGATGCATGGTAGAAGAGTTCTACTTGTGGTGGATAATTGTCCAGCACATCCAAGAAATATTGAAGGGCTAAGAAACGTTGAGTTATTCTTCTTGCCACCCAACATGACATCAAAGATTCAACCTTGCGATGCTGGGATAATAAGAGCTTTCAAGATGCATTACCGTAGAAGGTTTTACTGCAAAATATTGGAAGGTTATGAGGTGGGACAATCTGATCCAGGGAAGATAAATGTCCTTGATGCTATCAATTTGGCAATCCCAGCTTGGACGATAGATGTTCGGAAAGAAACAATAGCGAATTGCTTCCGACACTGTAAAATTTGTTCAGATAGTGACGTTGCAAGAAATTTGGATGAATCCACTTTTGATGAAGAAACTCAAGACCTCGAGACTATGATCAATCAATGTGGCTATCGTAATAAGATGGATATTGACAATCTAATGAACTACCCAGGTGAAAATGAAGCATGTTCGGAGGTTCAGAGTTTAGAAGATATTGTGGGTACTATCATTGAGAACAATGCAGAGGATGATGACGAAGATGATACAGTGTCTTTGGAGCCTGTTACGCGAAAGGAAGCACTTATGGCGTCAAACACTCTTCACAACTTTATAATACAATACAAAAATACAACACCTGAGCTATTGGATGCAATAAGAAAAGTTAGAGATGAGCTCCAAATAGACTTGAACTTTAAAGAAAAACAGACAACTATTGAATCATATTTCAATAGAGTGTAATATATTTTTTTTTTCAGTTTCTATGAATTATTAATTTATGATTTTCTTGAGACCGAAAATTATAAAGGGATCTCCCGAAAAATTATTATCTTATTATTTTAGAGAGTTTATTAATTTATCGAGTATTAATTTAAAGAGTTTCTACTTTAATAGAGTCCTTAGTTTGGCACTCAAATTATTAACTTGAATCTCACACAGTTCTAATTTAGAGATCAAATTATGAGCTTTTAAGTTATATTTTTTTAAATAATTAATTAATTTTTATTCTTTATTTTATATTTTAATATATAATTAGCAGTGATAATTTTTTCATATATAAAAAGACAGAAAATACTTTTTTAATTTACAAGACACTGTATAAATATTTATAAAAGATAGTGCGTTTTCAATGGAAGAGCTTAATCTAAAAATATATAAATATGAATTTAACATAAAAGTTAATAATATTAAACTATACTTATAACTATAACAATTTAAATGTAAATCTAAACATGTTGCAAGTTGTTGGTTAATTTTATGGCTAGTGCCTCTGTCTCTTTGGGTTAATATTTTATTGAAAGTTAACTTTCATTTTCAAGCCATCTTATTTTAATGCTTAGGGTATGTTAAAATATTTAATAAAATAACGTTAAACTATGTTTAATATAAAAACTATAATTTATAATGTTAAAATATATTCACGCTTAAGTAAATTTAACACAATTCTAAACGCATACCGTTAATCAAATTATATTAACGAGTTAATTGTTACTTATTGGTACTAAGTAGCAGTCATGTTTAATAAATACTATTTTACGTGACTCCTTTTATATAAAAATAATAAGAAACAGAACTCGACGATAAGCAGAGGTGGATTATCCCTCTAAGGCTGAGTTTGGGCCTGTAAATGAGGATGAGATAGCCCATTTAGCAATGGAATCATCCACAGAATAGGCTTCACGAAACACGAGTGTCATTTGAAAATTCCACGGCCTCTGAATCATCTGAAAAATCTAATGGATCAGTACGTAAATAACTGCTGCATGCGACTCCTTCCACTTAGCTATATAAAATAGCGTTATTTTTTTTATAAAATTAAATACAAGTCGTATTATTGTTTTATATTATATTATTTTCTTTTAATATAGTATTATTATATTTCTAAAATATACATTTATTTATTTTACAATTATATATCGCTAAATCAGTCTAATTTTTTTTAGTTCTTAATTTCATGTTATTGTTTTTTTTATAACATGACCCTATTTTAATGAGATTTACTTTGAATCACATTTTATTTTATTTTACATTTTAAAAATGTATATATATTTTAATTTTATTTATTTTGACACGTTGAAGTAACTCCAATTAAAAAAACTCTAAACAAAATTGCAATGATAGATATAATTAATGATCTTCTAATACGTGTTGCTTCTACTAATGAACTGAATTGTGTAAAAATAAAATAAAAATATCAATATTTAATATGCATAAAATTTAATAATTTTAGTTCACAATTTTTACCTTTATCTATTAAAGTATTTATTTGATATCGTTGTTACTAAATAACTTTTTTTTAATATTTTATCAATATACTAATGTTTGTATATGCATTCAAGTAATGTTATAATGTTTTTTACATTAACACTTATCGTATATATAATTATTTATACATTGTATATTTAATATTTGGATCGTAGAAATATTTTTTTTAACATTAAATACTTAATCTCTACATCAGTGACTAATTAGTATATATTTGATTTAATTTTTATAAAGTAAAAAAAACGTAAAATATTTGGTTTTGTTTAAATAAAAAGTGAATAAATGCTTTTCTTTATTTCAAGTATTTTTATTTTTAGACGAACTAAACTTATACATGTTAAATTTGAGTGCTTATTTATAAATAAAAGTTTTTTTAAAGTTGATTTATTTTGACCTTTTCACACTAAATAAATTTTTATTACTTTTAAATAATTACAAATATAATTTTTTATTTTAAATTTATTTTATTTTATATTCTAAATATTGTTTCAATTTCATAAAATAATCACATAATAAATATGTTTAAAACATTGGATTTTAAAAAGAAGGCAGTTAAATACTTAAATAAATCATAACGAGACACTTGTAGAAGCACAGAGACCCTCACCCTTTTGAGTCATTTCATTTGGCTCATTCGTATCTCCGGCTTCTGGTTGAAACCTAGTTGAAGTGTTGCCCGCAACATGATTGGCCAAACCATGATGGTTGCAAATTTACGGGTACCCATGCCCATACCCATGCCCATGGCCACGGCCATGCCCACAAGGCGATGCAGAAATCTGAGAACATCATGCTCCGCTTTTGGCGCCACAAACAAAGCGAAAAATCCCATACCCCCTTTCAACCCTAAAGACCCCTTTCTCTCTAAGCTCGCTTCCGTCGCTGCTTCTTCCCCTGAAACGTTCATTAACCCTCCCATTAACTCCGATAACCCTCCTTATTTGGACATTTTCGACTCTCCTCAGCTCATGGCCACTCCCGCTCAAGTAACAATATCTATTGTTTTGTTTTGTTTTTGTTTTTGTTTTTGGTACATGGCACTTCCTATTTCAAATAAAAATTCTCTGTATGTTTTGTGCTTACGTGACTTTGTGTCAGTGATTAGTGTTGAAATGTGAGAGTGTTTTCTAATCAGTTTAGTGTTTGAAATAGGTGGAAAGGTCTGCTTCATATGATGAACACCGGCCCACGACACCGCCACCCGACCTGCCTTCGCTGCTTCTCAATGGTAGAATTGTTTATATTGGCATGCCTGTAAGTGTTTACATTGCATTCTTGCTTTTGGGGCCAATTATGCTCTTTATGTATGTATTACTTATACAATATTTCAAACAGCTTAATTTGGAATTGCTTATTTTTTAAAAGCTCTCCCTGGAAGCTTTGATGTGCTTGAACGTTGTTTTCCTGTCAATTCCCTTAATTAAATACTTTACTGTTGTGATTTTACTTGTTATGACTGGTTCTACCTCTCAGTTGGTGCCAGCTGTCACGGAGCTTGTAGTTGCAGAGTTGATGTACCTGCAGTATATGGATCCTGTACAACCAATATATATGTACATAAATTCCACTGGGACTACGCGAGATGATGGTGAAACGGTAAGTGGCTTCTGGTTTGTAAATTATATGAAACGTTTGGTGTACTATGCACACATTCTATGTGCAGTTTAGATAGTTTAAGATGCTATATTAATCTGCATGTATGCTTTGTTCCTTCCTTACCCTCTCAGCTTATGCATTTTGAGCTCTTGCATTCAGGTTGGGATGGAGACAGAAGGTTTTGCCATTTATGATTCAATGATGCAGTTGAAAAATGAGGTTTGTTTCTTTCCATTAAGAATACACTTCAAATGTCTATTTACTTGTAAGTCTTGTTGACTATTATTGATCATGATACTTGGTAGTAACATGCAAGGTTGTCAAACTTAAGAGTCTATGTAAACTCATGGAGCTGTAGACTTGGCTCATAAACTAGAAGTTTCCCAAATACAATAATAATGTTAAAAATAGTGACAGTACTATTTCTAGAGGCATTCATCCTAGTTTTAGAAGTGGATGCTTGAGGACTTTGACCCACCAATTTTAGATATATTATACAATCAAACAACACTGCACATATGAGGGGGGAGGGGCTTTACCAGGAAAATACGATGGCTTGATGAGACAACAGGGGAGGTTGGGTACATATTGGGACGTTCACAGAGGTAACACAGTACAACCGGGGATGTAGGGTAACTTGTTGCCATAGGGGAGGTTCAGCCAAGACGATGGAGGAAGGTCATTGTAGTTCATCGGGGGTTGCAGGCAAGGGTCTGCCACCACCTGCAAAGCCATCTGTTGTGTATATCATGGGTCATTTGCAGATCATGTGGGTTATGGGTTCTTTGTGCTGGAGATTGTGCCAGTTGTGGATGTCGGAGGTTCCTAATGCTGTCAGCGGAATGGATTCTTGAGGTGGGTCCAAGGCCTAAAACCTTGGGATTCTTGTGGTGTTATTAATGCAGAAAACAAAAGGAGAGAAACCCCAAACTAAAATGCTGTCGATTTTGGCATTTTGTGGGAAACTTTCGGTATTCACATGGACTTGTTAACTTGGAGTCAGAATTTCCAAGTTTGTCTGAGTTACTCAAGTGAAGTCTATGAGTCTGCTCCAAAGCAAGTTTCCATGCAATTCAACTTGAATTTCACGTGTAGAAATGTAAAACCATGTACGTAAATTCTCGTGTATGATTTTACAAGTTAATCTGTAAGTTTCACCACCACGGTAATATGAATGGACAAGATCTTGGATTGACTTGGGTTTCTGGAAAACATGAAGAATGTGATGTATTCATGCCATGGTATTTGTGACATTCTGGCATCAGTTGTTTGGGTGTTATATGATTGGCCAAGTTCTGAGGTAGGCAGTTCTAATCCTGTATTCAGAAGTTATTAAGCAGTTTATATTAATTCTGGATTAGTAAATTATATGTTATGTGACAGTTCTAATTGTGAAATATAGGTTGTGTAACAGACTTGTAGAAGGAAATTAAGGTGTCAGACTATTATTTCTGGTGTCTTGAAGGAGGAAACTTCTTGTTAGGGGGAAACCCTGTGTTTGTACTCAAATTTGGCCTGAAAACCAGATTATTTATATTATTTATCTAGAATCTCAATTTGTTTATTTCTCGAGTCCAACATTACGTGGATGATTCCTGCTGCTGGTAGCATGGTGGCCATACCATCTGCTTATAATCGTGTGCATTCATTTGATGTGCCACAATTTAGGGTTTATTGGTATATGACCTTGCTTTTATTTTTTAAGACTTAATCTTTGTAACTTATTTCTATACAGCTCTAATGGACAATGGATTGATTATTTGTCTTCTTGTTCTTCCTTGCTGAGCTGCATGCTTCTCTGTTCACTAATGTTTGAATACATCTTTTATCATGTATTTGGATTTTATGTCCTGAGCAGATACACACAGTGGCTGTTGGAGCTGCTATAGGTCAAGCCTGTTTGCTACTTTCAGCAGGGACCAAGGGTAAACGGTTTATGATGCCACATGCCAAAGGTACAGTGTGGATATATCATATATGTTTGTGGCTTGCTTCTTCAGTTCTTCACCGATGTGATACTTTCCTATTGTTTCATGTTTCAGCCATGATTCAGCAGCCTCGTATTCCATCATCTGGGTTGATGCCTGCAAGTGATGTTCTTATTCGTGCAAAGGAGGTTAGTCAAATTTGTTTTTACTGCGTTGCATTTTTCATCGCTGGAATGACAGACTTTGTTGGTTTCTTTTTTTTCCCATGTTATTCTTGTCTGTTAATGGGCATGTAAAGCTGCCATACTTTTTCTAGGACTAATTTTCTCAACAATAAAAGGCTTCGCAAGAACACTTCATTCATGTTGAAGCTTTTATAGTAATTTCAATTAGAGTTCAAGAATCTTAAATTTTATCTTCACTTTCATATTTTAAATATTATCTCTTGATGGAATTCCTTAGTTGTAGATTTGCCCCAAAATATTAGCAAATTTTTATTGATTTCTAAACCTAGTTTTCATAAATAGCTGTGAAGTGTGAATTTAAGTGCCTTTTACTTTAAAATCTCGTACTTTATCTTCACTCACATATGGTAAATGCAAATTTGTGATGGAATACCGAGTCACTTATTCCCCATGTGTTTGGGAGCAGTTATTCATTTTATCATTCTTACTCTTTAAGTCTATTTTCTATTATATATATAGATGCTAAATGCAAACTTGGACATCTTTGTTTTATTCCATCCTATCGCCTCCTTGCTATGTTCTTTTATTTTATTTCTAAACTGTGTCCAACTAGTCTTTAAAACCTTCGTTTTTCCTAAACATTTTTTGCAGGCAATAGTTAACAGGGACACACTGGTTGAACTGCTGGCCAAACACACGGGAAATGTCAGTATCATGCATAGGTACTGGATGTCATATTTATTCAGGATGAGGAAAAATCTAATATTTCTGTTATTTGCTTCTTTTCTAAATTAATAGTCACAGGAAACAGTGGCTAATGTGATGAAGAGACCATATTATATGGATGCGCAAAAGGCTAAGGAGTTTGGGGTCATTGACAAAGTAAGTCCTTATTTATGTTGTGTCTGTAGTAGGTTGTCTTCTTTATTCTATGCTCACGAACATGCTTTACTGAACAAACAAATGTTTGAACACAATGTTCGCAGATTCTGTGGCGTGGCCAGGAGAAGGTTATGGCTGATGTTATTCCTGCAGAGGAGTGGGACAGGAGAGCTGGTATTAGAGCTGCAGATGAATTTTAGCTTGTCTTTTGTGCATACACATCTTGTCAATGTAAGTGAATCAGAGCATCCGCACTCATTTTGTTATTGTAAAATGTGGAATCTTTGTTTGCTTATTTGTGGTGAATGGTGATGCTTCCTCTGTTTTAGGGGGTGGGAAGGGGGCTTGCTGCATGAGATTTGACAGCAAGAAGTAGGTAGATGATGTGTCCCTCATTGAAGTTACTAAGCTCCTCTGAGAATAAAATCTATAGGAGATTGCAACATGTATGGCACCGGTGGTGTTTGGAGAAATAGAAAATCAGTTCTAATTGTTTAAATTAAAATGTAAATCCATAAAAATTTGATCTAGTTTCAAAATGTTATAGTATTTATTTTGTCTTAAATTTGTTTTTGAGGCAGTTTAATAAAATATTGTTTGGTTTATCTCAATGAATCTTTGTTTAAATTATAGATAAAGTGAACAAGAAGGATATCGGGGGAAAATTAAGCAGCTTATGATTGGATAGGACCTAGTTAGTCTCTCTTTGGAACCATTCTGTTTTAAATGGCCGTACTTATTTAACTTAACCAGTTTTGGCACCTCTAGTGAACAAATTGCAATGCGATGTGTATCAACGATGTAGACTTTGTTGAACATCAAAGCCATAGCTTGATATATTCTTGTCCATACGGTCAATTCTTCTCTGTAATTTAATTTGCTCTGGCATGTTAGTTTTTCAAGAATGATAAGAGCAGTGTGTGTTATTTTTGTGATGTAGGATTTAATCTTAAGTTTTACGATGCTGTCCTGTAGGTCAAAAGTTTCGGGTCCTGTTACATAGGCAGGAGCTTTTTTTCATTGTCTACGGGTCGTAAAAATGTTCCACAGCTGTTCACAGAAGACTGGCCTGTAGTTTTTATGAGCCAATGTGCCCAGAAGACAGAGGAAATTAACTGTGACCATTCATTCATGTGGTCGTTGGTTCTGATCATTAGTCGGTCATTGATTGCCTACCGGCACTACACAGTGGTTGTGATTAACATTTACTAATACACAATTTAATATAGTACATGCATATTTTGTAATCGTCGTTTGATATCATTCGACCGGAGAGATCACTTGCCGCCCTTCTCTCAATACAAGTTAGTTTGTGCTTTGACATGAAGAATTTGGCGTAGCATATGCCTTTCCGTTTTTGAAATCAATAAACTGAAAAGAAGAAAAAAACATTTCATGGATATTTCGTGTGTTTAAACTAGTTTAAAATTATAGTTGATCGATAATTTAACCATAGTTCATTTGATATGTAGATTAGGATAACATTTCCTGAATCGTCGCAATTATTACATTTTCAATGTGTTTATTTTATTTTGAAGTTAAAGCGTTGTAAGCAATATTAATGTTTGGATTTTCTTACCATATCAATTAATACAATATGATTATGTCAAAAACGAAGGCATTTTTAATCGAACAAGAATCCATCATGATTAGTGACAGAATTTATTAGCTAATTTTAATCCAATGTTATTGACGGACAGAACCTTGTTATTTTAAAATGAAGTCCCGGATTCTTGGAGAAGGCATCTTGGGTCAAATTCTCTACAATTTTTGACTAAAACGCGACTTCTGGCAAGGCGACCATGTTAGGTCCATCATTCAAGTAGAGACGAAATATGCATGCAACGGCAACAATGGCCGTCCTTTGACATCAATGGTAACGCCAAAAGCATAGTATTATTTGTGTGGCGGTGCTGTTGGAGTGTTACTGGGTTACAATGTCAATGAGATGTACCTCAGCCTCTATACGATTCGCACTATTCCTCTCATTTTCTCTCACGGCCTCATCATCTTTACCACCACTGCCATTCTTTTCCAAGCGTGACGCTCCATCCATCCCCGAACCCAAAGCCACTCCCTCTGACTTATTATCTCTGTTGGGATCCAAATCTAACTCCTCAGCAGTCAATCCCGTGGCAGCACGCCAACTCAAATCATGCTTCAGATTCCTTGTTCCTTTCACTCCACTCGACCCTCCCCGCCACCGCAAATTGGGCCCCACCGAACCAACCGGCCCAACTCAGAGTCACGAGAACGAGCTTATTTGGTGGCCGCCTGGGCCGGTTTTGGAGCTGGCCCGCCTCGCCGTAGATTCCGGTGGGGACCCCGCTGCTATTCATCGCGCTCTTGACCCAACCGTTATCCCAGTCAGTTTCTTTTGCTCTTCTCCTTTGTTACCATTGCATTTCCTATCATATGACGGGGTGATTTTTCGATAACACAGGTGCCTGATGTTGAAGGATCAAAGGAAGATCGATGTGAACTCACCAGAACCCCTTATGGCAGACGCTTCATTTGTGAGGTTCGCTCCTCAATTCGAAGAATAGGTCACGGGAGAGAAAGAGTACTCAATTGCTGATGTATTGTTGCATTTCTCTCTGAAATTTCAGGAGCTGAATCTGTATCTACAGTTTTTGTTTGAACTCATTGTTGATCGAGGTCCATCTGTTGGGTTGAATGTTGCCTTGAGCCGGTTTGATCTGTTCCATGGTCACCTCTTTCTAGCCACAGGCTCTGGAAGACTCGGTATCTTGTATGTTTTATATATTTTTGTTAGTTTAACTTTCTTTGTTAGATATTAGGTGTAATCCACTTTTTAAGACTATTTGAGTTTGTCACAGTTAAAAATGCAACAATTTCACATTTGGCAGATTCCATGCAAAGGAATACCCAGCATATGATAAACAAGTGTTCCCATTCAATATGGGATTTTGTCAGAGAGGTAGGTACATAACCATCACCACATCTATAAATGTTATCTTCCAGTTTGTTGTAGGTTTTGTGTTTTGAAGTTCTGTACTATTTATTCTCTAAATCATGTATGTGTGTTTTTATTTTTTGTTATGTGTGTGAGGGAGGAGACATGAGATGGTGAGAGAGGAGAGAACCTTGATGATGCTAAGTTTTAAGACCTCTTTGTGAATGACAGATATTTAAATGTTTGATTATCTTTTCTTTTGATACTCAACTTTGAATAAGGCATTTGGTTTTTTCAATTCTCTGCTCCTTTCAGGATCCAATGTGACATATGATGATTCAATGAACCTGCGAAATATTCTTTGGCTGGCTCCACTGCCTGGCGATTCTGCTGAATCTTGGGTGGCACCAGGTACCTTCACTAAAGTTACTGCATCTGTGTATAGTTTGAAGGCTTTCTATGTGGTACATACTCTTAAATTTCACGCTAATTTTTATGATAAATAATTGTGTCAATCTATCGCTCATGCAAAGTCATCAAATGGTGGTGTAACAAATTTTGGATTATTATGGTTTCTGACATTTCGTAATCCTTAAAGTGATACCTTAGGTACACAAGCCTGAAGAATGGCAGCAATCAATGTTCCAAAGTTGATTAGTACTTTTTGCTTTTGAAGTTATTAGATATTGTGGTACTTGATAATTTGGAATATATATTTTAAGGATCCTATTTTGAAGTGTAAAGGAAAAATGGGAATCTTTGTCGAATGTCCTCTTTACCGCATTGTGTAGTCTGTACTCTTTTGTGGTTACTTTCAGAGAGTTCACATCAGTCTATCTGCATTGCACACGAGATTCCAAGAGCCCTTAACTTTTTCATATATAACTGATACCTATATAACAACTCCAGTCATTGGAAGCACACGTTAAAAATAAATGTTAAGTCTATAACTGTTCTTGTTTGGCTCTGTCACAAACCGATTATCCCAAAAGCCATTAGGTGAAAGCTCATGAATATTTTTTTGTTACATCTTTAACATGCCCCTTCATGCAGGAGCTTTTTGGGCATGAAGCACATTTTCACTTACCTTATGCTGAAATTCAACTGTTATTTAGAATAATGAGAGCGACAAGGATCCAACTCCTGACCACTTGGTCAAGGAGGCTCTAATGCTATGTCAAGAATCAACTATCGCAAAAGCTTAAATTGTTAGGTGAATGCTCATGAATAATTTTGTGACATCACTTACAGGTTCTAGATATATTGAGGGAAAATGATGCAAAATTTAGATTACTTGACCTTTAAACTTGTAGAAACTAAAACTCATGCAGGCTTTCAGTGACTACTTGAGCTGGCTACGTAGATGCCTGAAGAAATAAAACAACATCATTACTTTTTACTTTTTACATGTGAAGGTTTATGTCTATACTTCTGTTTAACTTGGGCTTTAAAGATGTCTTTACTTTTCTGTTCATATCCATTGATATGAATTATTTCCTGTTTCTTGTCGTGCTAGATGGCTGTTTATTGGTTGTCATAAAAATATTCAGTCTTCTGTTCAACAATTTTTTCTTTTATCTTTGTTTTATTTGAACTTAAACTGGATGTTGGGTAACCAACTTTTCAAGACTCGGGATAATTAATCTAAAGCTTAAAAATATCATTTGCACAGGTGTTCTGGTAGTGCTGGATGTTCGTCCTGATGGAATCATATACCGAGATCTAATACCTGATTATGTTAATTTTGCAAGGACTATATATGAAGGTTTTGGTTTCCATTTCTTTTCTGTACTGCTGATTTGTGAATACCTACCAAACATGGACTCTAATACGAATACCGGACACAACACGGACTCTGAATAAATAAACACAAAAAAAGAAAAACCTCAAATGAATTGAATTATGAGTAACATGACAAAAGATCGACATGTAATATATTGTGAATTCTTGTATTCACCTTTTCCTTGTGATAATAGGCCTCACAAAAAGACTGAGAGGTATATTTTTATTATTATTATTATTATTATTATTATTATTTTAAATACATTTTTAAATAATAATAGTTTGTGTTCTTTTATATAGAAGTGTTGACTTAAGTTTTCGAATTATATGAGGTTATTGGCTCAGGTATTTGAGTTAATAAAAAATAATTTATAGAGAGCATTTAAAGAGTTTATGAAAAGTTTATAAAAATAGTTTTTGGACCCATAAGATGTTTTTTAGTTTCGTTTAATTATCTTCTAAGTATAACTTGTTTAAGCTTATTCTGAGAAGTTTTATGGTTAAACTTACAAGTCTTTAGTGTCAGATATTTAATAAAGAATGTGTAACCTGTTGACGAGGCATTAGTGTCAGATATTAAACACTTAAAACAAGAGGTGTTTGTATTTCTTAAGAGAATACCGATTCTAGTAAATGCTTGAAATTTTATTTCAGAAAGGATGACTTATTGTGTTTCTACTTTTCTTTTCCCACTTGTTGATTATCTTCAAGTTTGAGACTAGTCAATTTTTAGCTTGAAGTTTTATTTCAGAAAGGATGACTTATTGTGTTTCCACTTTTCTTTTCCCACTTGATGATCTTCAAGATTGAGACTAGTCATTTTTAGCTTGAAATTTTGTTTCAGAAAGATTGACTTGTGTTTTCACTTTTTACCCCGCACTTGTAGATGACCTTGGGGATGTTGCTGTTGATGTGAACTACTTGAATGTAGGATCTGAATCTCGAAATTATCAAATATTCATATGCTGATCCTGGTTTGGAGATAAACTGCCACCCTGATTCGCTTCACAACGAAACTAGCTTATATGAACGAGGATTGCCGAAGCTTATACAAATAATGTACAGGTCGATTGCAATTTGCAATGAAGATTGTATAACATATTTCCTCCAATTTGTCAAGGTCAATTGATATCAATGTCAAGTACTGTATATGCTCATGCAATTGCCCTCAAACTTTATGAAATTATGTGCCCTTAATATATCACAAATTTCCTAATGACCGGTGCGACTAATGCTACTTGAGTTCTAGCACCCCCTAATTGATTTTGCTGCAATCATGAATGATTTTTTTCCCCCCATTTCTGGTCAGCAAAAAATCTAAATTTAGAAATCCAGTCCATAACTTAACCCAACTTGATTTAAAAATCCAAATTTTTAATAAAACAAGAGGTCCAGTCCATGGAAAAAAAGGATCTTGATATATTTTTAATCTAATTTATCAAAATTATATTTGATATACAAAAATTGGTTTTCTCCCTTTTTTAAAAAAAATATCTGATTTAATGGATAAAAACGAAAATATAAAAGTAACTATTTTTACAAAATGACAAAACTTGAAACTAGTTCTCTAGATATTGTTTTCGCTCGTATTCTCTCTTTTATTTCATGACATAGACAAAACTTTGATTAAATTAATTTATGAGTTTTTTCATGTATTTCATAATTATTATTAAATATATAAACTCTAAACAACTAATTTTGTTAATTTAAATTTTAAGCATTAAATTTATTGTAATTTTTTTGTATTTTTATTCTATTTTTTAAAAATATTATTAATTTTAATATTTCTATTAGCTAAAATAAGAATCGATCTAATAGAAATCACTGCCACAATAAATAAGTAGTCTTTGTTTTAAATAACTTTTTAAAGTTGTGTTTGAGATTAAAAAAATAAATTAAATTTACTTTTTTTAAAATGTATTATTAATCAAAATTAAATTTATATTATTGATTTTTATTTTTATAAGTTTTAATTTAAATTTTTATCATTAACTTCATTTATTAAAACTAAATTAAAAACAATAATAAATATTTTATAAACTCTTATAAAATATAATATAATTAACAAATATTATTAAAATCTTATTAAAACGTATTAATTTAATGTAATGATGAGTACAATAAATTAGTTTTATCTTAAAAATGAAATTTACAAATATATTAAAAAATAGTATTGCCTTGAAAAATAAATTTAAAATTAGATTTAAAACTAATTTAACATAAAACTAAATTTAAAACTAGTTTTAACAAAAAAATTGAATTTTAAACTAAATTCAAAATTTAAAACTACTTTTAAATTGATTAAATAAAATAAAATAAAATAGTTTAAAATTTAATCCGTATAATTAATTTGTGTAGTAGATACATGATAAAAAGTAGAATATATGCAAATATTTATTAGTTTAATATAATATAAAAATAAGAAAAATTATATTATTAATAGATTAAACTATATACAAATATAATTTTATATTAATTATTATAAAATTTAAATATTTTTTAATATAATAATTTAATTATAATATAAAAATGTTTATAATATATTTTTATTAGATTTAAAACCAGTTTTAACCTGAATCTAAATTTTAAAATTAAATTTAAATCAATTTTAAAAAAATTAAAATAAATTAATTTAAAATTTAATTCATATAATTAAATTTTAAATAAATCTAAATTAATTTTCTGAAAATCCAATTCATGTTAACTATTAACAACAATTATAAAAGATTCAATTAGCCGAACTAGCTGGTTCATTAAAATTACATAGGAAAAAAAGATTATATGTTTTTTAAAGGACCATTTCAAGAGTTGGGAAAAAATATTAAAATTTATAATACATCTCAATGAAATTTGTAATGGAAAATGATAAATAATAATAACAATAATTACATAAAAAGAGTTAATCAAATATAATAATATATTATTTTTATTAGAATATTTTAAATTTTTATGTATAAAAATTCATTTAAATCTATTTTAAATCTAATTATATAGATTGAATTTTAGAATTTTTTTTAAAACTAGTTTAAAATTGATTTTAAAATTTAGATTTGGTTCAAAACTTATTTTAAATTATTTATAAATTTATATATTGAATAATTTTTTTAGAAAAACTAAAATAAATATTAATTAATTTTATAGATAAAATAATTTAAAAATGTGTTTGGATAATTGTATTTTAAAAATAATATAATTAGGAGAAAGAAATAAAGATAGAAAAGAAAAAAAATAGGCTAATTTATTAAAATATTAAAATTATATCTAATAGTAAAATTATTATTTTATTAAAAATAACTATAAAAAGAAATTTTTTATTAAATTAATTAATTATTATTATGAATATTTTAGTATAATTTATTTATTTAAATGAGTACTTTTTTAATATATTTTATTTATATTTATTTAAATAATATTTTTTTATTATATCTAGAACCAGTTATCTCCATGAAAAGTTTTAGATACTATAAAATTTTTAATAATTTTTAATTATCAAACAAATTAACAGATCGCTAAGCAATTTATTTATAAATTAAGATAAACGATTTAGAGAGTGAGAGATAGAACAATCCAAAAACGTATAAAACATAGTAGAATAAAATTGGATTTTCATAAATTAAATATAGTTTTGTTAAATAAAATTAAATACACATCTGAATAATAAAAAAAGTAGGGTATCTGGTTATTTTAAAAATCTGGATTTTTAAATAGCGTTTCTGATGGTTAAAGATTTGCTTTTTTTTACCCACCCCTACTCTCAGTTCTTTTCACCGATGCCTCGTCTTGATCGCGTTGATGTTTGGAAAAGCAACGCTCGATCCCTGCAGCTCCAGCTCCGGGACCGGTTCAGAGTCGCCGTTGACCGCCATTGGCGCCGCCGCAACCACCATACCTTCATCCCTTCCGCCGATGGCTACTTTTCCTCTACGATTCAGCGCTGGCTTAGCAGATTTCGCGATTTTCGGAGGGACTCCTTGCCTTCTTCTACCTCTTTCTATCGCAAACGAGGTACTCAATCAATTATCTCTCTCGTTGCTTTTACGTTATGATCTCTCTATGCCGTAAATCCACATATATTAATGCTCTTGAATGTTGTGATAAAATGAAATTAAAACATATCATAGGCATCCGCTAGGTCTTTCACTTTATGATTGTCGCGTATGTGTCTACAGTGACTAAGGATTTCAGTTCCGAAGAGGATTCAACTCTCTTTCGTATGATGCAAGCTGTTGCTGTTCCTGTTCTTGGAAATGTATGTCACGTTTTTATGAATGGATTGAACCGCGTTCAGGTATGAATGATATGCCGACTATATGGTTTAGATTATCTTCTCTTGCCTTTTGATATATTTTCTGACTCGTGTTTGTATGGAAGAACAGGTTTATGGTTTAGAAAAATTACACTCCGCGTTGTTGCACAGACCTAAAGGCAAGCCTCTTCTTACGGTACGTGCTCTTCCGAGCTATGCAAAAGGAATCTGTGTGGGGATGTAATTCTTTGACGGGGCTTGCTTTTGATTTTTTATTCAGGTTAGCAATCATGTTGCTTCCATTGATGATCCGCTTGTCATTGCTTCGCTGCTTCCTCCTCATGTTCTTTTGGATGCTAAAAATCTCAGATGGACGCTTTGTGCAACCGATAGGTGCTTTAAAAACCCTGTAACCTCTGCATTCTTTCGATCTGTCAAAGTCTTGCCAGTTTCTCGTGGTGATGGGATTTATCAGGAGGTATGGATCCAACATACAATAGCTAATGACATTTAACAATTTTGATCATTTAATTTGAGGCATTGGAGTTTATGATAATAGTCGATCTTTGCTGAAATTTGTGGCTTTTCGTGAATTTTTCTCAGTTCTTTGTTTTTATTTGTCTGCCATGACTTGAATTATTCAATTTATATTCTTGTTGTGTCCTGAAAACGATTTTCTAAGTCCTTCATGTCCCCTGTTCTGAAGGTGTTTGTTTTTGGAGTTTTAAAAAAGGAGTGTATCTGTCTCTATCAATTTTTAATTGGTTTTTTCTTACCTTCCATTTGTCTCTTGCTTCCCCTGCCCTCTCTAAAATGGAATATCTGATGATTTTAATTTCAACTACTTCCTTTGCCCTGCTGTAGGGAATGGACATGGCCCTATCGAAATTGAACCATGGTGGTTGGGTCCACATATTCCCAGAAGGTAGTCGTTCCAGGGATGGAGGCAAAACCATGGGCTCTTCCAAGAGAGGCGTTGGCAGGTAACAACTTTCAAAGTATTTTCAAGTAGAATACTAACTCAAGGTTTTACTTTTCTTGTCATATAAACCTGTTCTTAAATGTTTCCATATTTCCTTGAAAAATTATTTTCTGATTCTTTAGGGTATTATAATTAGAATCATGAAAGAAATAGTTTTCTCTATAGAAAGCTGTTCCATCAGTAAGGCCAACATGGCAAAATTTCACAGTTTTTCCTAAGTTCTAACCTGAGTATTATTCAATTATATATTTCACAGTTATTCTTCACTTATGAATTATAAATTATTCAATTAATCCCTAGGGTCTCATTTTCTTTTCCTTCTTTGTTTCTTCAATATCATCCTTTTTTTGGCTTCAGTTTGATTGAAATTTAGATGATAGAATTCCTGAAATTCATAATTTATTTACCTATTGGTTCTTTAATTGTTTTACCTTTAATCCAAATTGGAACAACTTCTGTTGTCTCTACACTGGTAAATTCTGAAAATGAAGTAGTTTACTATTATCATTACTTGCAAAAAAAGTGTTATTTGCTTAATGGCATTAGTCTTAGGTAGTGTTTGGATGCTGTCCTTGGACACTAGAGATAGAAACGCAAAGACAACGAAGGACAGAGACACAGAGGGTAGTGTTTGTGTATTGTGTTTGGATTTGAGTACAAAACATTGTGTGTTGTGTCTTATGTTATATTTGGTTCTACGAAAATACCAAATTGTTTGAAATGTCTTAAATATCCCGTGATTATTTTAAAAAAAAAACACTAATCCATCCTTATGCCTCACACGGTAATTATATATAACAATTATATATTTTACACTACATTATATAACAATTAAATTTTATAAACACTAATTATATATACAACAACATAATTATATAATTTACATAACATCATATAACAATTAAATTATAGAAATGCTAATTATATATTTTATATTACAGCATATAACAATTAAATTATAAAAATGTTAATTATATATTTTACATTACAACATATAACAATTAAATTATATAAACAGTAATTATATATTTTACATTACAGTATATAACAGCTAAATTTTATAAACACTAATATATTTTACATTATAACATATAACAATTAAATTTTACAAACACTAATTATATATACAGCAATGCTAATTATATATCTTACATTATAACATATAACAATTAAATTTTATAAACGCTAATTATATATACAGCAATGCTAATTATATAATTTACATAACAGCATATTAACAATTAAATTATAGAAATGCTAATTATATATTTTACATTACAACATATAATAATTAAATTTTATAAACACTAATTATATATTTTACATTACAATATATAACAATTAAATTTTACAAACAATAATTATATATATAGCAATGCTAATTATATATCTTACATTACAACATATAACAATTAAATTTTATAAACACTAATTATATATACAGCAATGCTAATTATATATCTTACATTACAACATATAATAATTAAATTTTATAAACACTAATTATATATACAGCAACGCTAATTATATAATTTACATTACAACATATAACAATTAAATTATGTAAATAGTAGTTATATATTTTACATTACAGCATATAACAATTAAATTTTATAAACACTAATTATATATTTTACATTACAACATATAACAATTAGGAAATGGTTTTGCGGGTTTCTGGAATAATCTGAAAACTTTTATAAGATAGAGAAATTGAGACGTACGTTGGTAATGAAGGAGAAAGGAACATTACCTTGATGCACAATGACGGACATACCTCGAAGAATGCTGCCTTGGCTGCGCTAGAAACAGAAGCTGCAATGGATGGTGTGAGGTAGAATGAGAATATAACTTAGGGTTAAAGGTAGAAGTTGTCATCTTTAATAAAATATGAGGGCATTTTTGTCACACAAAAATTAGAGACACTAGTGTCTCTTCTTCTACGAAGTACACTAGTGTCCTTCGTTTTTTCTCTGTGTCTTTGTCTCTCAACCAAACAGCAGAATTTTTATGAATTTGATCCTTTTCAAATTTTAGGTATGGAATTGATAATAATATGTAAATTTTGTTAATTTTCTCCTTTAAAATTTCAATATTGGTTTCCAGACTCAGATTTATTGAGAAAGCATGATCGGTTAAATTTGAATACATTTTATCATTAAAATTATGAGTCCTGTTCATATATAACATGAATTTTAAGGATATGCTTATATGGTTTGATATCATATATCTGTCTGTTTTTATAGTACGTTTCAGTCAATATATTGGATTAGATAAGATGTTACTTATTTTCGTATGTGTGTGTTTTGTTGGGATAATGTTATGGTAATTTACCACATATTTATGCCTTATTACATCTGAAACTCTTGTTTCTGTTTCACCCCCAGCCATTTCTTTTACGTTTAGTAACCTGGTTCAGAAGTATGGGGTATTTCATCCATTATCTTTTACTTCTCTATATTTCTATTATTTCACAATTTGTTAAGAGAGAAACATTTTTCCTGATATAAATTTCTGCATCAGGTTGGTTCTGGATGGAGATAGCATGCCCCTTGTTGTCCCATTTGTACATACAGGGATGCAAGAGATTATGCCAATAGGTGCTAACTTTCCCAGAATAGGCAAGACGGTACTGTTCTTGATCTGTTTCCAAAAATATCAATGACATGGAGAATTAATGAAATTAGTCCAGTTTTATTCAATCTATGCTCCTTCAAAGGTTTTAATTGTATTGGATGGTGTTAGACATAGACTGCTAGCTTTAGTGGAAATACTGCACTCAATGCTCCTTGAATTTGGATCTCTCTTTTTTTCTTACTCAAAAGATCAAGATGTTTCAATTACATAGTAAAGATTCTGTATTGCATGGCATGTCTTTTATTGATGTGATTAATTTTAATTATTTGTAATTTTCAGTTTAAATTATCTTACACTGATTGGTTTGACCTGCTTGGGTTTCTAGGTAACAGTGCTCATAGGCGATCCAATCAATTTTGATGATATACTCAACATGGAAAAGGGCCCGGATGTGCCAAGAAGAAGACTATATGATGCAGTAGCATCGAGAATTGGTGATCGGTTACATGAATTGAAGGTCCAAGTTGACACCATAGCAATTGAACAAGAAATGCAGCTACAAGATCACTCCTCACAGAGCATGGAACGAACATCTGGTATCTTGCAGCAGGTTGATTGGGAATTGTTTGGAATGGATAGTCTTATGTCTGTAGATGATGATCCCAAGCAGAGACATGAAGCGGTTGCCCTCGCAAATACATGCGTTTCTCAACATCAGCAGTCTCATAGTGATCAAAGTTGGAGAATGAGTTTCTCATACAGGATGCGTGGTTATATAAATCAGATGGAACTCAAATCTTTTGCGGCGAGAGGCTTACTTACGAATAATGAAACTAAGAACTCTGTTGGCTGTAGTAGACAGATAGGTCCCTTGAGGGCATGGAAACAGTTTTTGGAAGCTAATCTATTACGGCAGTGGAATTACGTCCATTGCTGAAAGCATAGCTTTGGATGGTGTAAATTCAAATCTTTGCTGCTTGATTAAAATAATTGAGTTTTTGTTAGACCAATGGATAAAATTCGTAACTCAAAACTCAATTAGCTACTGTACCAGTTAGTGGCAGGGTGTAATTATTTAGTGGCACTCGGTTATTTTTCCTTTCATATAGTTAAAAAAAAATATTAACTTAAAGAATTAATAAATAGCTTCTTTTCTCGAAAACTGCGTTGGAGTGGGTATATTAAAAATTATGGAAAGTGTATTAATAGAATTTTTCACTTAATTTCAGTTTTGTATTGTTTGAAAAGCACTTAGGATGCCGTTTAGTAATTATTTATTCTTATATCAAGAAATTTTGTATCTATATTTAGATTGCTCATTTTACGAAAGAGATTTTTCCATTTAGCAACCAAAATGTTGTGTTTTGAAGAAGTTTCTACTTTTGTGTAAATTTTGTACGTCTGGCGTAAGCTATAAAAATACTGTTATTATAATGAATTGATGGATTAAACAAAGTAAGCTATAAAAATAATTGCCAACATTATATAAAGCCTATTCACCCGTTGATCAATAAAATTGTCTTTCTAGTAGTGAATGGTGGAAGTGAAGATTTTGGAGCACGAATATTATTAAGTGTTGGATTTTCTTTTGCCTCTTGAAGCAAATTATTGAACAGTTAAATATATCATCGATGATGTTGAGCGTGATTGTCGACCAAAATCATTTGAGCTGATACCGGGCGCCATGGGCTGTACTGTACTTTACAGATCAGACGCTAACGCCACACACTACCCAACGATGTATTAAGTATGATTATTAAACGAGGTTGGGCCCATTATGTTTCGATTATGGAGCCCACAGGGTGGACGGGCCTGGTTGGCGAGGAAGCATTCTCTTCACTATCTATCATTCAGAAGAGGCGAGACAAGATCTTCTTCATTCTTCTATTCTTCTTCACTGCAATTTGCAATTTAAAACCGCGTCTTCTCCTCTGGACAGAGATATGGCAGAAGAAGAAGAAGAATCAGAGCTTAGCGATAAGCAGAAAGTAGAAATCGCGAAATGGTTCCTCCTCAACTCTCCCCCTGGAGAAATCCAATACGTTGCCAAAGGTTCTTCTTCCTCCGCATTTGCTTCTTCCCCTTTGTGATTCGCTCTCTGATCTACAATTCAATCCCCCAATCGTTTCTGCAGACGTCAAATCCATTCTCAACAACGACGATTTGTACAATGAGGCGGCTTCCGAGGCATTTCCCGTTTACAACAAATCCCATTTGATTTCCCTTCAAATGCCCAACCGAAGCGGAGACGTAACTATCTCTCGCCAAACACCCTCACTACTCATTTCCTAGGGTTTCTTTCGTCGATTTTTAATTTCGAATTCATTGGATCGATTTTGGTTATGCTTTTATTGTGATGTATACTATGCTAAATCAATTTCTTCTGGTAGATACCTGACTTAACACGTGCATGCAGGTACTGGTTACTTCGTTTGGTGAGCTTGAGGGGAATGCATTTCTTGATCCTAGAACTACCCAAGTGGCAGTAGTTGATCATGTCAAACAAGTTAGTCCTCTCTCTTTCTCTCTGAGTCTTGTGGATCGGCCAAATACCGAGACAATTTCTTAAATACTGTTTCAGAAACTAATTTTTTATTTTTACTGTTTTAGTGTTCATGGTTCTGCTTAGCTTTTGGTTGTTTCTTAAGGAATGGGATAAAGTAACTAGACCTTCTATCGTACTCACTGCTTTTATTTTTCTTTAACTCTTCTAATTTGTGTAAACATGGAGCAAGTTAAAAATTATATTGATTGTAATCTGTGATTCGAGCATTGAGTTCAGTTTTAGTATTGATGTGGCGTAACTTCCTGCTTATAACTTGCTTGTTGGAACTTGCGTTTTCTGTGAATATATCAAGATTACATGGAAACTTCATTGGCGGGGAATAAAGCAAATCATGAAAATTTTGTTATTGCAATCGTGACTTCTTTTGATAAATAGGATGGTGTGTCTAGCTAAGTTGTATCGCCTGTTGTCTTATTGTAGTGTGACAAATGTCTCAGGTTTGTACAGAGGTGAGACCTGCACTGGATGAAGAACTTCCATCTCCATACATTGAAGAATTTCGGTAATGTTCTGCAATTGTCATGATTAAGATGTTGTGTGTCTGATTACCGATGTTCCTTTACTAAAGTGAGCTTCACAATGTATTCAGGGGATGCTGTTTCATGTTACATTTCAATGAATTTATTAATTTAAAAAAAAAAAAAAAAACTCTGTTGTTACAGTAATTTATTATTCCTCAATTTTTAACAGTGTGAACTCAGCGAGTGTTAATTGTTTTCTGTAGATCAATCAACTGAAGGAGGTTTATTCTTCAATTTTAAATCACAATCCTTTTAATTGTTAGCTCTAGATTTGTGGTTTCCGTGCAACTGTTTTATTGAGAATATGTAACGTATTCTAGTTTGGAAGCAGAGCAGACTCGCACGAGTGATTTTTAATATCTGGCTATCTACTTTTCTTTTTAAATAAAATTCTATATTCGTTAGCATTTCAGGATCAGAACATGAAATAGAGATTCACCTCTTCAATTAAGTAACTTGAGTACCACACTTCCATATCTTTCTCCTACTAAACAATATAGCTTGCATAACACAATATTTGTTTACTGCAGATGCAGTCTGGACGCTGAAATTCTTAAATATGTTGAAGAAGCCTATCCAAAAGGTGTCTGTTCTGTCTACTGCATAAATGGGAAGGATGTAGAGGGTCCGGGTTCTAATTTTGAGCTTGCTGTGGTGATTTCTGCTGCTAGGCATAGCCCACAAAATTTCTGGTGTGTGAAATTAATTGACTGAAATTCCAACTGTCTTTTTTTATGACTAATTTTTACTTGTTACAAAATAGGGAATCGGTGCATTAATAATGTCAATATATTTAAATTTTCCTTTGGTTTTTGTTCATAGCAATGGGAGTTGGTGTTCAATATGGAATATTCAGTTCAAAGACGATCAACAAACAGTGGAAGTAAAGGGTAAAATGCAGGTAATATTATGTTACATATATTTGATGCATTGATTGAAATATTGAATGATGCAAGGCAAACCTTTATGATGATTATTTTTATCCCATTTTCAGGTGGGTGCTCATTATTTTGAGGAAGGAAATGTGCAGTTAGATGCAAAACATGAATGCAAAGATGCAACTCTTTTTCAGGTGCCACATATCAGCATTACTTTGATTTGTTCTTTTTATTTGCGGCGAATGTATTGTTTAAGTTATTTTTACATGTCCTTCCATATTTTTTTGGCAATCTAATGTATTTGTATCCTGCAAACCTGAGAATAGTTTAGGAACATGTCAATGATATTAAAATGATAAGATTGAGATACAAATAGAAGATTTACAAAAATACAATAGTTATCTATTTTATTTCTGTCAAATTTTATCTATTTGTATTTTATCATTTTATTTTATTTCAGGCTCCTGATGATTGTGCGCTTGCCTTGTCAAGCATTATTCGTCACCATGAAACAGAGTACCTTGCATCTCTTGAGGTTCTGAATTTGTCTTCTTGTACTAGGGTCTTTCATTCTTTTTATTTTAATAATGTGCACTTGATTTACTAACGACCATAACTTGGCAGGCTTCATATCTAAACCTTCCTGATTCTACCTTCAAGGTACCCCTTATTATATCGTCACAGTTTTTTTTCTTTTCTTTAGTTTAGATGTGGCATTTCTGTTAATTCTATTGTAATTATTGATTCCCATTAAAGCAATAAAATATACCTAAACCTTCTCTCGTTATGCATCTTTGTCTTAACCAAGACCAAACACCTCTATGATGCGTTTCTTTGATCCTTTTACTAACTGGATGAATTCATTTTATCGGTCTCTCGTGTTAAGTGACACCTATGATCAGGCATGAAATTGCTAACGATTGCAACCGTGTAGTCAATTAAAAACATATATTATGGATGTCTAATTTATATAATTTTAAAGATTTTGTCTTAAATCACTCCTAGAGTGTACAAGCATTAGAGGTAATAAAAGGGGCTAGCTATGTCTCACTTTTCTTAATAAATCTATAACATTATCTGTTGAATTTGAAGCCTTTTGATTTCTATTATTTGCAGGATCTTCGGAGGAAGCTTCCAGTCACCCGCACCTTATTTCCATGGCATAACACTTTGCAATTCAGCTTGACAAGAGATATCTCCAAAGAACTCGGCATTGGAAAGTAAATAATATACTCACGCACACAACATATAAAAGTTGTGTTTACTCGAGCTCGGTGATGACAAGTTCTTCGCATATGCGCCATTTGTAGCTTGATCAAGTCAATCATTCTTCGGGTTGACTTTCTTTATCTTCACTAATTTGCTTCATGAAGCACCCTCCTTTGTCTGAGTATCTTCCACCCGTGTACTTTACTGTAATTCTTTTTTGACATTATTTGTATAGCAGAAAAGAGTAACTCTTGTTTCTAGCCATTATTCCTAAAGTTTCGTGACTGCAAATAGAAATATTGCAAGAAGCTGGATTCATATTCATGCAATATGGGGTCGGTATCTTGAAGGGAAAATGTCGAGCTGATTTCATATTCACAAATCACTATCACGAGGGGTGGTGTTGTGGTGCACCCTGTCGTTGCAATATTCTTTGGTTCTTCCAGAAGTGTAGAATGTTTGATATGGGATAAAGGAGTGGCTCTAGGAGTAGGAAAACTTTTTTAAAAAATTGCTAATAACAGTTTTTAATAATTTTTTATCATGCTTTTAGTTATTAATTAAAATTATTAAAAATCACAAAAAATGAGTTTCACTTGTAATTTATGATTTTAGTTATTTTTTGTCATGCTTTTAGCTCTTAATTTAATGATTATCTTTTATACTTTTAATTTTTTTTTGATAAAATTTAACTAATAGTTAGAAATGTGTTAAGAAATGTGTTTTTACTTCAAATGTCTAATGAGATTTATTGCTTAACTTGTATCGAAGTTGATTTGATTTATTTACTTTAAATTAAAATATTTATATTTTATATTATTATATTATTAAGATATTTTGAAACTTTTTCTTAATCTGTTAAAAAAGGTTTATATATTTATCGGTCTTTAGAGCTAAGCCTAATAACACATTTAAAAGTTTTATTACAGAATAAGCTTTCAAGTGAAGATAATTTTTTAATAAGCTATACATTAAAAAAAGTTTGTTTTGTATAAATAATGTGTATTTAGACCTTAAATTAGAATAACAAAAAATATTTAGGCTGGTTCGATTATTTGAGTTAAATTAGAATAACAAAAAAACTGCAACCTGACTATTAGTGGTTAGGAATCTGATCACGCGCTCTCAAATTTGATGAACCCAACGTGGCTTAAACAACTTAATCGTTTTTTTAATTAAATATATGAATACAGGTATACTATGAATTTTCATAGTTTAAATGCTATTTTAATTTCATAAATGTTATCTTAAAAAATTATACACACAGATGAAGACCTCACCTAAGTTTAAATAGATTGATTCAAATTATTTTAATCAAATTTTGACATATTCGATTCAACCAAACCTGTTTAAGTTTAATTGATTTGAAATTCATTGAGTCAAATTCGATTTCAGTCCACCTACATTAAAATGGAAGTTAAAGTTCTTGATTTGTGAAAAAAAATTTTTACAAATCATGATTTGTGAAAAAAAAATTTTACAAATCATGATTTGTGCCATTGATAAATTGGCACAATGACCAATGAAATATGAAATATTGTTGTAACTCGTATTTTACGTGATTATTAAAATCAGATTAATTGGCTCAAAGACTAATTATAACAGGAAAATGTGAAATTGCATTGTGGACCTTAATATAACACACTCGAACAAAAACACAGATGAAGCGGTAGGGCTCACAGTTTGGCGACATTCTGCCTCCAATCCCTTTCCCTTCTCTTCTATTTGGCAGAGCTTAACACGCTCTCTTCTATTCACCATTCTTCGCTTGTTTTTACTCTTTCCATTCCATTCTTCTCTTTTTCAATATTCCCTTCTCCCACTTTAATTTTCTCAACTGTTTTCCCTTCTCACAAATTACTACGCTTTTCACCATTTTATAAAGCGCAAATACCTGAGTCATTGTTATTCTTACTTGGTATTTACAAAACATTCGTTGTTTACCTGCATGTCAGTTCACTTATTCTCATATCCATGTTGGTATCTCACTCAGTTCACTTTTCTAGGTTTTGTTTCAGATGAAGATTAGATCTGTTCCGACATAGTATCAGGTATCTTACATTAAAGCTTCAATTAGAACTAGTAATGTTGTGAGAATCCAGGGCTATTTCATTGTTTTGTCTCTTTTCATATTTTCTTTGAAGCTCGCCTTGCCTGCAATAGACTTTGTTCCTTTTGCGAAGATTAAAAATCAAAATGAATGGTGAATGATAATTAATTTCATTTGTCTAATTAGCTGTAACCATTTAGTAATTAAATCCATGGCTCCCTTTCCTCTCTGGCTCTGGAATGATGTGACTTAGCCAAATCAGACATTCATGTGCTCCATGAGACACCAAACATTATCTTTAAAGCTTGCTCTCATTGCAAAACTTAAGCGTGTGGGTGGGCTTTGTTCGATGTTGGTGACCCTCATGTTGAAGCGCATTTCTCTGACGATTAACAAAGAGAATGGTTGTTTCCTGACCAGAACCACAACACTTAGTTTCGCCTGAGAAGGAAGTAGCCAATTAGGACTATGAGATGAGTTTCTCTTAGTCTTGTGTGACTGTGTCTTTTTTTTTTTTGGTTTTTGTTGGGTAACCTCTCTGGTTGCTTGCAAGTGCAACAGATTAGTATAAGACTTGTCAATTTTTCTTCTTCTGGTTTCGTTATTAGTAGTGATCCTATCAGTTCAATGCCATTAGAAGTTATCAATTTTGTTGCTGCATTATCACACCAAACAATATTTATTTCTGAAGTATACAAATGGAAAACCAAGCTGCTGTAGCTTAATCTTAGTATTGTGCTTAATCCTAACCAAAACTATCATATGTTAATGTTATTTAGGCTATTATTTTGGCTCTGGGATCTACAATCAAATCATTTTGTCATCAGAGAATGAGAGAAACATTAATTTAGGAATGAGAAAGAGTGAGACCTACATGATTTTTGTAGTTTTCAATAAATTTTAGTCAATAGTAGGAGGTGTGTTACAAAGAGAATGTTGTTAGCATTACTCGTAAAAAAAAAACGAGGTTTTGGACTTGGAATAGGAATTTAAGGAGGGAGAGAATTGGATCTCTTGAATACCTGGGAATTAGAGAGTGAGAGTTCCATTCTATTATTCTTGGCCTCTGGTTCTGTATCAGATTGATACTGATCAGTGATCATGATTTGGGACAGTTTCTGCAATAAAATCTCTTTGTTCATCCTATTTCTAGTTCCTCTAGACTCTTGCAGTAAAGATCTGCCACTTGCATATCAATAGTGTTGTTTATGCTTTGGGGATCTTATCTCAGCTTACAAGTCAGCACTTCTACCAACTGTAGAAAGTTTAATTCTAGTTTGGATGTTCTATCCCTGCTTTTTTAAGTGTGTTTCAGTTATGTTTTTTTATCCTTTGAAATGCACCAAGTTATCTAGTGACATGTGGCATAGTTCATGAAGAGTCTTTTGCAACATTAACCTAATTGGAAATGATTCAATATGTACTAAAATGCAAAATCTGCTGCAGGTTTTAGTTGAAGGTTTGGGTGTTGTCTTCATTATCAATCTGTCACACTTACACGTGAAATATGCTTATTCTGCTTGCCATTCTCTACATCATAGTGAATGGCCCGATCTTTTGTTTTGGGAATGTGTGAGTGTATAAAAAGCCTCAGTTATGAATTCATCTTAATAGGTTGAACTTTACCAATTAGAAGTCTCCTTGTTATTAACTTGGTTATAGTGATCAACTGCTCACTGTTACAGTGTTGAGGACAAAATTTTGAAGGTTGGAGAAGAGCTTTGGAGAGAGACTTTACCATTACAAGGTGGCTCTCGCTTTTATCAATTACAAGGTCTGAAACCCCACATGTGGTATGAAGTGAAGATATCATATCCAGCTTCTGTATGTATATTATGTCTCCTTTCAGTTCTTTGCAGGGGATCTTTCCTCTGGAAACTGACATACACTAAATAAAATACCAGATACCTGCTAGATTTTCCATAGAACTGAAGAGAAACAAGTTCGATATGATGCTGAACAATAACAGGAGATTGCTTAACACTGAAAAGCTCATTTTTAAGACCGATAGCAATCAGGTCCAACATTATTATGACTCCTTTTAGTCAAAATTCTGAAAAGTCTATGTGCTTGATTCTGTTATGTCTTGTTTTTACAACATTGACTTAATTCAGGATGAATCCAATTTATTATTAGTAACTGTGGAGGCTGAGGGGTTTCCAGCAAAACGGCATGTACCGGAGAGGGAGTTTATTATCTTTAATATAGGTAACTTTTTGCATAGTATATTAAAAAAATTTGTATAAGTAATGTTACATCCTATGCATTACTAGTTCCTGTAGCACTATAATTTCCTTTGTTGCTAATGTTCTATATTCTTTCTTCTTTTGTTGATACGACAGTATGTGATGAATTATTATTAGGCATACCCCACAAAGCTTGGTGGGTTGTGGCACTGGGATTACTCTGTCTCGGAATTGGATTAATCGTTCCTTCTTTTCTTCCCTTGTATTTGCTACCGAAGAATCAAGTTTCAAGATCAGATGATCGTGTTTCGAAAGTTTCTTGACAAGCTTTCAAGGAAGATAAAGTGGTTGTAGAATTGTTTATTTCATTTCAAATGCTGTGAAGCACACCTGCGTGTCGCTACTAATTTTTTGAGTGTTCTAAATGCTGCTCTACCAGCCAATGATGTTTGTGACGGCTTCATCTTTTCTTACTTCGCTTGACTAATCCTTAATAAGTACAGTTTGTTAATTTTTACTCCAATTTTTTTTTTTAAATTATATATATAGTAAACACATCGTTCTATCCATTGAGAAAGATATTCTATACTGACAACTTCATGTTAACTTTATTATGATGATCAATTAAAAGCTTCAACTTCAATACAAAAAGATTCACACACACACTATTAGTAATGACACTCTGATAAGAACCTTGGGAGAAAACCACCACAAAAGCTCCCTTATCAATTTGAGTTTTCTTTCACAAAAATGTCCCGCATTTATATAATCATAGGGAAGTGTTTGTTGAAAATACTCCCTTTCCTTCTGTGTTCAGGACATCTTTAATTAAATTATATAAACTAATTAAAGAAGTTAAATTAATTAATTTTTATAAATTTTGAAATTTTTTCATAATATGATAATTTTACCTTTATTTAACATATGACTTCATTCATGACTTTGCAAAGAAATTATTTTAATATATGGCTTTATAAAATAATATTTATTTTACTTTATTTTTATACAAAATAAAAACAATCAACTCTTATAATTTTAAGAATCAAAAGTATTTACTCGTTAAATAATTAAGAGAAATTAGTTAGATATAAAACTTTTAATATTGAAATTTATTGAATGGTTCACTTAAATTGAATCGCATCAAATAAAATGAATCAATATGGTAAAACTATTTTAATGTTTTTAATCATCCACAATATTTAGAATTGAATTTTTATTCAAAATATTTTTTTTACTTAAACTAATGACTGTAGGTAAAGAAGATTAGTTCAATTGTTTAAATATATTTTTTAAAAATAAAAACTATAGGTATTAAAAATATGTTTTAGGAAATTTAGACCTTTTTAATAGTAAAATATATATTAATTTAATTAACATGAAGGCTTTATGCCTGATAAAAATGAAAAAAAAAACTTGGTTATGTGAGAAAGATAATACATTTGAGAGTAATTTTATTTTTAAGATTGAAAAGTTATTTTTTATTTAAAAGTAAACATTTTGAATTTCTTTTAAGGTAATTAATTTTACCTTTCATCTATTATCAATGTAAAACTTTTAAAATACTCACATTAGTTAATAAATTTAACAAACATGCGTCATTAAATTTATTTAACAATATATACTAATATGATTAAATAAAATGAACAGTACCAAAAAAAGTATTGCGACGAAATACTAGATTCTAATAATTAATGTGTCTGATTGATGTGAAACCTGAAATAACGTCTGCAATTATCACAATTTTACATGTTATTAGCAGTGAGCATTTGGATAAGATTCCGGCGCCGTGAATGCAAGTATGATCAACAATTAAAATCAAAGTAGGCCACTGATTTATTGATAATGATGTTCCAAGAAACAGGAATCGAACCATTATTCTATTTTGTGAAAAGATACGAATAATAT
This sequence comes from Abrus precatorius, assembly GCF_003935025.1. NCBI lineage: Eukaryota > Viridiplantae > Streptophyta > Magnoliopsida > Fabales > Fabaceae > Abrus > Abrus precatorius. Next base: position 5,724,038 of record NW_020874373.1, on the reverse strand, counting down.
CATCATATATTATATATTAATTAAGAACAGGTTGTCGTGCACAACTCAGTTGGAGTGACACTGGATCTTCTGAACTAAACAACTCATATATATTCTTACCATTATTCTCTCTCCCCTGGAAGTTCAGAGTTTGGGAAGCATGGCTGAAAATGAAATCAAAGGAGACCACAGCCTCTATGTTTCGGAAGCGCTTCCTCTTTCCGACAAAAGGCTGCCTAAACCAAAGCGCGTTGCGTCTCTTGACATCTTTCGAGGTCTCACTGTTGCGGTATCTCTCTCTCTTGTTGACTCCACACTTTTGTTGTTCTGCAAAAGAAACATTCTTATGAAGAATATTTCTGTTGGTTGAAACATTAAAATGTTATAATACAAAAGTTGAGTACATACTTTAAATCAGTACTCATATCTGGTCTTATCACGTCTATTTTTACTTATATTTGTAATTAAAAAAAAACTTTTATATAAATAGAGACAGGAATGCTATAATAATTATATAAATGATATCATTTTATCATGTTTAAAATGACTCATGTTAAAATTAAAATCTCTTTTGTTATAAGATTAGTGTTTTTATATTATTTTTTGCAATTTGTCGTATTTCTGTGTCGTGTTGTACTGTATCCCTGTTGTGTGTCGTATGTATCCATGCTTCCTAGAGGGCTAAAGTATTCGGCCAAAAAGTAATACTGTGAAAGATAAACTATTAACCTGAATGTACGTGTCTGATTAGATTTGTATCAAAACATGTAACAATGATTATGTAAACCGTTGTTTTCCTTTAGTTTGCAGTTGTAAAGATATCACTTTGAAACCATCAAGGCACCAACAAAAAACTTAGCATTTTAATTTTATTTTGTTTGGACTTGTAAATATTATTTTTGATTTTACTGTAACATGTTCCGATAATATACTATGCAGTTAATGATCTTCGTTGATGATGCTGGAGGGGAATGGCCAATGATTGGTCATGCTCCATGGAATGGCTGCAATCTTGCTGATTTTGTTATGCCTTTCTTTTTGTTCATTGTGGGGATGGCCATTCCGCTTGCTCTGAAGGTTGGTTGTGAATGAGAAAATAGGGTGGTTAAGAATGATTATAGTATTAGTTTCTCTGTTTCTTTATTTCTTCTTATTTGGTTTAAGCTGGTCCTCTATTTTTTGATTCTATTTTATGTCCAGAGGATACCAAATAAACTTGTAGCAGTGAAAAAGGTGCTAGTGAGAACCCTCAAACTCCTCTTCTGGGGTTTGCTCTTGCAAGGTTAGTTTTTCTCCCATGAATTGAGGTAATCAAGTAAACAATATTCCATCTTTAAAGTGTTATAGATGATCATTTTTTGTTAGCCTTGGAAGAGGACTTGAGTTCCGAGTTCCCAACAGAACCCCTATTTTAGTGTGGATGAGGAAAATGAACTACTAATTAATTATAATACAAGCGTCACTAATTGTTACTCTCTTTTGATCATTAATATTGGTCTTGTGAAAGGTATTTTGCTGAAATGTGCTATAATAATTGAACCTGAATTTCATATTAGCGAATCTCCTGCTAGTGATAAATAAGCATCTTTGTGGTGTGAAAGACTGTACATCATTATGCCTTATTTTAATGTGATGGATGATGATCTCAATGATGAAGGTGGTTTCTCACATGCTCCGGACAATCTAACATATGGAGTTGACATGAAACACATAAGGTGGTGTGGCATTCTTCAGGTGATTTTGATCCTTTTTCCAACTTATTTTGATAAAGAAGATTTTAGCAAATACGAATGGGTAAATAAAGGCTAACACTCGTGTTGTCCCCCCTTCAAGAGAATTGCTCTAGCATATTTGGTTGTATCACTGGTAGAGATATTTTCAAAAAGGGCACAAGCTAGAGATCTGGAACCCACCCAACTCTCAATATTCAAGTTGTACTTTTGGCATTGGTTAGTCTCTGATACTCTGGTTCTGGTTGATTGCCAACACAATATGCTTTTGAACATTTTGTCTACTAAAATTTCAGGGTGGTGGGGGCATGTATACTTACTCTGTACATGGCTGTACTTTATGGAATTTATGTTCCAGACTGGCAATTCACTGTCCATAACCCGGATAGCATGTATAATGGCACAACTTTCACGGTAAGCTTTTGGTTACCACCTGCCTTTGATATCTCTCTACTCACACTAACACAATTTGGTTGCCTGTCTTTAACACCTAACTATCTAACATGGATTTTGCTTGATTTGAAATTTTTTCCCTTGTTCATGGATGCCATCACGTCGAGATGTCTTGAATTTGTTTATGATTTTTTTTTTCCGTTGTCTCTTGAAATTTAACTATTATTGTTTTAATGGGTTGTAACAGAGAATTAGTGATTATTATATTAAATTATAAGTGATTATATACGTGAACTTTACAAAACTGAAAAAAATACTTTTCTCTAACACAAAAATATAGTATTTTGTATTCACAAATTACAATTTCTATCATAACACATCACTTTGAAAATTTTCTTCCAGTTAGCTTTAGCAAATTTAAATATTTATTATTATTTCTCTTTTTTCTAATCTTTATAATTTGTTTTTCTTTGACAATTGAAGGTAACCTGTGGTGTCAGAGGGAAACTTGATCCCCCTTGTAATGCTGTGGGATATATTGACAGAGGTGTGCTTGGAATTAATCACATGTACAAGCGTCCAGCATGGAGGAGATCTGAAGTGTGTTGCTATATCCTCCCGGATACTTTTTTGTACAATAAATTTGAAACACTCGACGGCTATTGGAAATTTCAAACACTAATTGCCTTTTTAAGTTTTGCAGGCTTGCACTGAGAAATCACCATATGAAGGGCCTTTTAAAAAAAATGCTCCTTCATGGTGTTACGCTCCTTTTGAGCCAGAAGGAATTTTAAGGTCTGTATGTGGTCTTTAAATCCCCTTGCTGTCTGTTGGTTTAGCAGAAATCTCAAACATGCAATTAACAAATTTCTGTTAGTGCTCTAAAATTCTTCTGCATTGGTTTTGTTTGCTTGGAAGTAGATGCTATCATCATATATGATCAAATCATTGACAACTTGTTATAGCATGCCATAGACTCTGCTACTCTTTTTTATTTTTTAAGTCACTTTTTAAAATATTTTAGTACACACTTTATAATTTTTATGAATTATTTATTATTATTTTTTAATTGTATTTAATAAATAGAGTCGGTAGGAACTTAAGTTCAAATCAATAAAAATAAATATTGATAGTGTAAATAAGTTGAATAATATTAAATTAGGATAAAATTGACATGTAGTAGTTTGTTAAAAAAATCAACAGAGTTTTTTTTTTTTTCACACAATTTTGAAATGCTTAGACCCTTTTGAGGGCTGTACTGTGATTGTTGGGCACAATAGATGTATGTATAACCTTTCTGCGGATCCTAAGAGATTGCAATGTCACATGCAAATGCAGCTCAATATCTGCTATTCTCTCCACAATCATTGGATTGCATTTTGGACATGTACTCATACACTTGAAGGTGAATCCTGAGACTCAAAACTAATCAGTGCTTGACATTTCTCTAACCTCTACTTATTCACTTTTGTGATTTTAGGATCATCCTTCAAGGTTGAAGCACTGGCTTCTCCTGGGCTTAGCTCTCCTTACTTCAGGAATTATTCTACACTTCACTCATGGTGTGAACTCTTAACTCAATGTTGAATGGATCATGGAAGCTACCATGTAACTTTACATCTATCCTCACTTATTCTGATGATGCCTTCACCCTGTTCCTTTCTCTGTTTGTTGCAGCCATTCCTTTGAATAAACAATTGTACACACTGAGCTATGTTTGTGTAACATCTGGAGCAGCGGCATTACTTTTTTCAGCCTTCTATATTATGGTATGTTTTTGGCTCTCAACAGTGAATGCTGGAAATTGTACTGCCCTTTCTTTCTATCATAGTATATTTTGTCTTTCAAAGTTTTTATTGATAGATGTTATTAATGTACTTTTATTTCAATGTGATTTTTTATTTTAAAAAAAAAATTATTTCTTTAAAGTACTAGTGAGCAAGTATTATTTAGACTTTTCTCATCATGTGGGTTGATTTAGAATTGGCACTGTGCGATTGCAGGTTGATATTTGGGGTTTGAAATTGTTGTTCATGCCTTTGAAATGGATTGGCATGAATGCCATGCTTGTCTATGTCATGGCAGCTGAGGGAATCTTTGCAGGATTCATCAATGGGTGGTACTATGATGACCCTCATAATACACTGGTACATTCAAAAGTTGAATCTTTCAACTACATCTTTTTTTTCTAATTTCTTTTTTATGTTACTGAGCTGTCTCCAAACTTATGTAATTTTTAAATTTTGGGTCTAGAACTAATGGATGTTTGTTTAATTTTTGTTAACAGATATATTGGATCCAAAAGCATGTCTTCATTAACGTTTGGCATTCAAGGAGAGTTGGCATCCTTCTGTATGTGATCTTCGCAGAGATCTTATTTTGGGCCGTCGTAGCTGGCATTTTGCACCGATTGGGCCTATATTGGAAGCTCTGAATATTCAAAAACACCTGCGAACAAATACTTATCTACGTGCTATCTTAAGGTTAATTTAAAATATCTATAAATACTAACTTTTATTAAAATAATATTTATTGTTCCTTTAGTTATTTATCATCTCTCCTTAGCTTATGTTAACATTTTTCGTATTATTTTTAACTGTGTGTATACGTTTTGTTGTTGTATGTTCAATCTGATCAGCAATTTCGCTTAATTCCATTTTTAATATTTCAAGTCACCTATACTTATAGCAAAATAGTTACTTATTGTGTGATTTAACTGAAAAAATGTAATGGATAAACTATTACCCTTCAGAGAGTCCTCCTTTGACAAGGATATTCATAACCATCTCATTTTATTAACCCGGCAAGTTACTTTTAATGAGGTCAAAGCTTTTAAAGTTGGACTCAATGTATTTTAAAGATGAATCTAAGTCACACTTTAGTCGTTTTAATCCAACTTTTTATTTTATATGCTTTTAAAAATTATAATTTTTTAACAATTATATATGATTAATAATATTTTTTAACTTAATATTAATATTTTATATAAATATTATATTTATATTGTTATTTATTTTAAAATATATTATATAAAATACATCTTAATTTTACTTTTATATTTTTTAAATTTTATAATTTATTTATACATGATAATAAATTAATATATCATGTCAATAAATTGAGTTGATTTAATTTTATTTCATATATTATTATTACTCGATAAAAAATTGGACTGAAAATGGAGGGTGAAGGTGATTGCTCATATTGGGCCTAGGTCAAAGGCCACTCCCACTTCGACTGGCCCATGGTTTGTGTTTGACAATGTTATAAAAGAAAAGGGGAATTTGAGATTGCGATTACCTCTGGAACAAGTTGTGTGCATGAAAACTGAAAAGTAGTAGTAATTAGCAATTGAATTGATGGCGAGCGAGGACACGAACTTCGAAGACGATCAACTAGCGTCTATGACCACCGATGACATCGTTAGAGCTTCTCGTCTACTCGATAACGAGATTCGCATTCTCAAGGTATCTTCTCTCTTCTCCTTTTACCGTTATTTTCATTTAATTTTTTTTATTCATTCGTGACTCGCGTCTCCTCCTAGGGTTTCATTCAATTCGTTTTATTTCAGTTTAATCTTGCTTTTCACGTTTATGGTTTTTTTTATTTGCTTTTGTGTTTAAAGGAAGACTTGCAGAGGACCAATCTGGAATTGGAATCGTACAAGGAGAAGATAAAAGAGAATCAGGAGAAGATCAAGCTTAATAAGCAGTTGCCTTACCTCGTTGGCAACATTGTCGAGGTTGTTTCCTGCTCCTATCTGTTTTGTCTTGTTTGTTATTTCTGCTCCGTGGTGATTTATACTGTCGTGCAAATAGACAAATTAGTCCATGGAATAAATTGCATTTGAGAGTAATTACATGGACTGTGAATGTTGACATTGTTTAAACTCTAAAGTTGTCTTAACTAGTGAGATTGAATTCCCTGTAAAATTTGCAGACTCTAAATTTAAGGTTCCAAGACCTTTATCTTACATATAAACGTTGTTACCAGGGAAACTCCCACTTGACAAGTTGAAAAGAAATCTTTAGCTTTGGTGATTTTTCTTTTTCAAGTTTGTGGAATATCATGGTTTATTTTGTAGCTTTACTGCAATTGGCTTAGGGTTTGAGCGTGTATTTTGAGTTGATTGGCCTCTTTAATAATCTACTACTAATGTGTGAAGGATAATGAATGATTGAATTCTTCAGTGAGGATAATCAGCTGAGTGCGGGAGGTTTTCTTGTTGAATATTTAACTTGGTTTTTCCCTTCCCTAGTGATCTTTTAAATTCTGACATGGTTTTTGGTTTTCAGATATTGGAAATGAACCCAGAAGATGAAGCTGAAGAAGATGGTGCCAACATTGATCTTGACTCCCAAAGGAAGGGAAAATGTGTGGTGCTAAAGACATCTACTAGACAGGTGACAAGGCTATGATAATTTCATAACATTTGGACAGAAATTTGTTGTTTTTTGCATTTCTTTTGGGTCCCCAGAAAAACATAATGGCCTTGGAGTTTTGTTAGTTGGTGAAGGAAAGCCTTATTTATAACTTGCTGCATTAATAAATTATGTTTTCTTTTGAGTGCAGACGATTTTTCTTCCTGTTGTTGGGCTTGTTGACCCTGACAAGTTAAAACCAGGTGATCTGGTCGGTGTTAACAAAGATAGCTACTTAATCTTGGATACTCTGCCTTCTGAGTATGATTCACGAGTTAAAGCCATGGAAGTTGATGAAAAGCCAACAGAGGACTACAATGACATTGGTGGGTTAGAGAAGCAGGTATGCTCTAATTTATGGCAATTTGTCAAAGCAAATTTTTTTTTCTTATTTTAGTTAACAGGTCTGTGTGACTAGTAACTTGTGTTTGGCCAACAGATCCAAGAATTAGTTGAAGCCATTGTTTTGCCAATGACGCACAAGGAGAGGTTCCAGAAATTAGGAGTTCGTCCTCCCAAGGGAGTGCTCTTATATGGACCTCCAGGGACTGGGAAAACATTAATGGCCCGTGCTTGTGCAGCACAAACAAATGCCACTTTTCTGAAGTTGGCAGGTCCACAGCTGGTCCAGGTATGCCTCTTCTTTTTTTCCCTTTTAAATTTTTATTTTGAATAATAATTTGATTGTTGCTTAACTGTTACCCTTTACCCCTCTTTCTTAAATAACTTAATGGTTAGTATTTCCATTTGCTGATTTTTAACGGGTAGATATTTTCATTATCCTCCGATAATTTTTTGGCTAATAATTTTGTTATTTTTTTATGAAACATGTTGATTGTACATGAATTAGTTATTTTCATTTTATGTTCGCATATGGAGGATATAAATATGCTTGGATTATTCTCATATTATGTTTGTTTTCATAGGTTGTAATTTTTCCTGTTACATTTATGCAATTGTCTACTTGCTTTATATGTTTGTATACATGTCTATGTACTGCATCAGCATTTGGAACAGAGGAGTGATCTATCCTGGAATTTTACAGATGTTTATAGGAGATGGAGCAAAACTTGTCCGTGATGCCTTTCAGCTAGCAAAAGAGAAATCTCCGTGCATTATATTTATAGATGAAATTGATGCAATTGGAACCAAGCGTTTTGATAGGTATGACTGAATGAGCAGGCTGGATTTTAGATCTTCATTTCCTTTTGCCCTTCTTTTCTTACCTTTTCTGGAGTTCAGCAACCTGGTGATGTTATTGGATTGCTGATTGCAGTGAAGTAAGTGGAGACAGGGAGGTACAACGAACTATGTTAGAATTGCTCAATCAACTTGATGGTTTTAGTAGTGATGACCGTATCAAGGTTTATCTTCTATTCTTATCTAATTCTTTTTTTCCACTGATTGATGTGGTAAACAGTAAACTTTGATGTTTACTGTCTTTGGATTAAGCTTATAAGAATATATGTTCTTGAAAACCATCGATGGAGTTAGTCACCATGCTTATACTTTTGATTCGAAACAAATCAAATTATGATTATATATAAGGTCTGTTTGTTTTAAAGTTTTGCCTCTGCAATCAGACAATTTGTCGAAAAATGAAAATTCTCTGCGCAGATTTTTCTTTTTTGGTCTTTTGTTTAACGCATATTTCCAATTAAGTTTTTACTCAAAACACACATGATGTTGGCACAAAATGTTTTAACTTTTTATTCAGTTAGAAGTTGGGTGATTGAAATGTCATTTTTGCTCACTAGTTCTAAATTGCAGGTGATTGCTGCCACAAACCGTGCAGATATTCTTGATCCTGCCCTAATGCGGTCTGGTCGATTGGATCGAAAAATTGAGTTTCCACACCCAAGTGAAGAGGCTAGAGCCCGAATTCTGCAGGTTTGGTATCTTCAAACCTTATCTGCTGTTTATTTTTCCTGACAGAATATTTACATACCACTTTCATGTTAATCTTATAGATCCATTCCCGGAAGATGAATGTTCATCCAGATGTTAACTTTGAAGAATTAGCTCGGTCCACGGATGATTTCAATGGAGCACAACTTAAAGCAGTCTGTGTCGAGGCTGGCATGTTGGCCCTTCGCCGTGATGCAACCGAGGTTTGCTTGCTTCATTCAACCACCTAATAAATAATAATTCATGATTAAAACCTAGCTTGAAATCACTAGATTATCATTCCTGTTTGGATATTTTGTTTTTTTACTTTTTCTGTTTTCTGTTAACGTGCTTTTATTTCAAAATGTTGCGAATTGCTTTTGCGATTTTGTGGTTCAATTCAATGTCAAAGGTTTGGACCAAGTTAGAATTCAACAAAACATGTTGTCCAATTGTAGGTGAACCATGAGGACTTTAATGAAGGTATCATCCAAGTCCAAGCAAAGAAGAAATCAAGCTTAAATTATTATGCATAGGCACTCAACGCAATGAAGAACCGGCATTTATGTCTGACATTTATTTTCTAGTATCAATTTTACTCGAATCATATGTAATTTATAGCTTGCTAATTATCATCTTTAAAAACAGTAATGTAATCTTACATTTCACAGAAGTAGCTATATGTTGTATCTGCTTCCTGTTTTAAAATTTGTCGTGCTGGGTGCAAGTTTCTCTGTGTTCAGTAAACCGTTATGAAATATGTTACATTCGGTATATACGGGTTGGGCAATGTCAAGGCTGGAAGCTAAATTTGAATCTAACGGAGGATTATTTGAAATCGCGGAACAGTTGATCGAGTAATTGATTGCATGACATCAAGCAACTAAGGAGAGAGCATTAGAAAGAAATCTTAAAGTCTTGTTTCAAAGAAAAGTGCCAATCGTTTTATGATGTTGATTTCTGTTTTTCTTTCATTTTACACAACTGTGAAGTTATTTATAGAGTGAAGTTATTTATAGAACAATTTTATGGTCCATGTGTTCCATTTTTGTACTTTTAAGAAGTGTTTTTACAATTGATGGTATTTTGTTGAAAAATGTCATGTGATCATAAAAATGCGTAAGAACTACGGATAAAGTTGCTTTCATTTTCACTTTTTTATCCCGTGAAGATGTGTTGGAAGTATTGTAACTTGTTATGTAAAAATAACATTAGTTTAGGAATTTAAGTCATAAAATAGAAAAAGAGATTTGCATGAGAATTTTGTGAATATAAAAAAATTAATTAGAGATAATATCAATATTAAGGAAATAAATAAAAAATGTACGATATTTGGATTCTTACTAGAACTAAGGAGACACTTGTATTATAAATTACCAAGTAAGAATGTTTCATAACTCACTATATAATTTTAGTATTCTTTATTATTGATGAATATATGTCATGTCATCATATTTATTTTTGTAATTGTGTTTATCTATATCGAGTTTAGTTTATATTCACGATTCATTTGTTTAGCTTTTATTATTATAATTAGTTAGTTAGGTTAGAACTAACTAAATAAGAACAACATTAACACTAAAAAATGGTAAGAAACAATTTAATAGAGTCAATTTAATCCTCATAATTAGTCGCAAACAGTAGGTTAGTTAGGTTAGAACTAACAAAGGAGGTGGAAAGAAGATTTGGAGCTGGAGACAAAACACTAATTTAAACTTATCTGAAAGACAGAGCTGGAGGAAGAGCTTGAGACAAAGCGATGAGCAGTTTAAACTCTTATGAAAGATGTTAAGAAGAGCTTGACTTCTCTAGAAGGAAGAGAAGGAGGTGGAAAGAAGAGCTCGAGACAAAACGAAGAGATTCTTGCAATTTAAACTTATTCAAAAGAATTTTTAGAGCTTGAAACAAAGCGATGAAGATCTTGCAGTTTAAACTCTTATGAAAGATGTTAAGAAGAGGTCGACTTCTCTAGAAGGAAGTGAAGGAGGTGGAAAAAGAGCTCGAGACAAAACGAAAAGATTCTTACAGTTTAAACTTATCCAAAAGAATTTTTAAAATTTTTATTCATTTATTTACATGTTACTTGGGACAATGTTACAGGACTAATGCATCAAGCTGGGATGGGGAAAAGACATCTTCACAGCAGAGGCTTGGGACAATGTTACAGGACTAATGCATCAAGCTGGGATGGGGAAAAGACATCTTCACAGCAAAGGCAAATAAGAGCGTCTTACTATAATTGGGATTGCAAACACGTTTTAATGTTATATATATGGCGCCTGTTGTTGTGCCATGTTATATACACGTTTTAACAAAAAAACTAGTTTACTAATAAAATTTTACAATTTTGACAGATTTTTTTGCCAAAAAATACGTCACTAATCTATGTGCGATGAATTTTGTGACTAAACTTACTGTCTTCATACTACTTATTCTTAAGATTTAGGCTTGAGAATTTTATATTCATTCTCAGTAAGAGCAACATTAACACTAGAAAGGGCAAGGAACAATTTAATAGAGTCAACTCAGTCCTCATAGTTAGTCTTAGATAGGTTAGTTAGGTCATAACTAACTAAGTAAATAGTTAGACTCTTTCCTCTATATGCTTGTTCTCTCATTGCTTGGGTATATTTTTGACATCAGTAAACATATGGATTCTCTTTTTGAAAAATAGATGAGGTGGAATAAAGACTTGTAGCTAGAGCTGGAGATAAAAAGCAGTTCTTCCAGTTTAAATTGCTCTCAAAAATGGAAAGAAAAGCTTGACTTATCTGAAAGACAGAGGAGTTGGAAAGAAGAGCTGAATGAGGAGCCTGAGAAGAAACGATGAGATTCTTACAATTTAAACTCGTCTGAAAGATAGTAAAAAGAGCTCGACTTATCTGAAAGACAAAGTAGGAGATGGAAAGAAGAGCTCCATACAAAACAAACACGAAAAGTTTCTTGAAGTTTAAACTTATCCGAAAGAATTTCTAAAATTTCAACTCATTTATTTATATATGGCTTGAGACAACTTTGTAGGAATTATGCACCAAGCCGGGATGGAGGGAAAGACATCTTCACAATAGAGGCAGTGGACAAGATCTGCTTCTTCTGCTAAATAATTGCGTCGTAGTTTTGTTAGGATTACAAATATGTTTTAATGTTATATATATGGCGCTTGTTATTGTGCCATGTTGTATACACGTCTTAACATTAAACAAGTTCACTATTAAAATTTTACAATTTTAGACGGATTTTTTTGCCAAAAAAATAAGTCACTAACCTATTTGTATGACTAAACTTACTTCTTAGTACTACTTATTATAATGGTGTGAGAACTTTATATTCATTTTCAACAAGAGCAACATTAACACTAGAAAATGTCAATGAATAATTTAACAGAGTTAGCTCAGTCCTTATATAAGTTTTATTTCTGAAAGACAGGTGTAAAGAAGACCTCGAGCTGGAGCTAGAGACCTTGGAACTGGAGACAAATTGTCGTTCTTCTAGTTTAAACTCATCTGAAAAATGGAAATAAGAGCTCGACTTATTTGAAAGACAGAGGAGGTGGAAAGGAGAGCTAAAAGAGGAGCTTGAGACAAAATAATGGGATTTTTGCAGTTTAAACTTCTCTAAAAAGATAGTAAGAAGAGCTTAACTTATCTGAAAGATAAGGAGGTGAAAATAAGAGCCTGAGGAGGAGCTCTAGACAAAACGACAAGGTTATTGTAGTTTAAACTTATACAAAAGAATTTCTAAAATTTCAACTTATTTATCTTCACATGGCTTGGGACAACGTTGTAGGAATAATGCGCCAAATTAAGATGGAGGGAAAAACATCTTCACAGCAGAGGCAGCAGACAAGATCAAGATCTGCTTCTTTTGCCAAATAAAAGCGTCTTAATGCAGTTTTTGTTGAGATTGCAAACACGTTTTAATATTATATACACAGCGCCTGTTGTTATATACACGTCTTAACATTAAACCAATACACTGTTAAACTTTCACAATTTTGCTATGGATTTGTTTCGTCAAAACTTACCTCTTAATACTACTCATTCTTAAGATTGAGGTGTGAGAACTTTATATTCATTTTCAACAGGAGTAACATCAACACTAAATAATAGCAAGAAACAATTTAACACAGTCAACTCAGTCCTCATAATTAGTCCCAGATATGTTAGTTAGGTCAGAACTAGCTAAGTAAATAGTTAGACACTTTCCTATATATGCTTGTTCTCTCATTCCTTGGATAGATTCTTGATATCAATGAACATATGGATTCTTTTTCTGAAAATAGAGGAGGTGGAATGAAGACCTCGAGCTAGAGCTGGAGATAAAACGCGATTCTTTCAGTTTAAACTGCTCTAAAAAATGGAAAGAATAACTCGACTTATCTGAAAGACAGAATAGGTGGAAACAAGAGTTGAAGGAGGAGCTTGAGAAGAAACGATGAGGTTATTACAGTTTAAACTCTTCTGAAAGTTGGTAAGAGGAGCTCGACTTATCTGAAAACAAAGTAGAAGATGGAAACAAGAGCTCGAGGAGCTCGATACAAAACGACAAGTTTCTTTAAGTTTAAACTTATCCGAAATAATTTCTAAAATTTAAACTCATTTATTTACACGTGACTTGAGACAACTTTGTATGAATGATGCACCAAGCTGGGATGAAGGGAAAGACATCTTCATAGCAGAGCCCGTGGACAAGATATACTTCTTCCGCCAAATAATTGCGTCATAGTTTTGTTGGGATTGCAAACATATTTTAATGTTATATACATGGCGCCTGTTGTTATGTCATGTTATATACACGTTAAACAAGTTTATTATTAAAATTTTACAATTTTGCGACGGATTTTTTTTGCCAAAAAGTAAGTCACTAATCTATATACGACAGATTTTATGACTAAACTTATTTCTAGTGTTAATGTTACTCTTGTTGAGAATGAATATAAAGTTTTCTTTATTAAAATTTTACAATTTTGCGACAGATTTTTTTTGCCAAAAAGTAAGTCACTAACCTATATACGATAGATTTTATGACTAAACTTATTTCTTAGTACTACTTATTCTAAAGATTGAGGTGTGAAAAATTTATATTCATTCTCAACAAGAGCAACAGTAACACTACAAAATGACAAGGAATAATTTAACAGAGTCAACTCAATCCTCATATAGATTAGTTAGGACAGACCTAACTAACTAATCAATTAAACTTTTTACTATACATGCTTGTTCTCTCATTGCTTATATATATGTTCTTGACATCAATGAACATATGGATTCTCTTTTTGAAAGACGAAGGTGGAAAGAATTAGAGACCTTGGAGCTAGAGACAAAATGTTGTTCTTCCAGTTTAAACTCCTCTAAAAGATGGAAAGAAGAACTCAACTTATTTGAAAGACAGAAGAAGTAGAAAGAAGAGCTGTAGGAGGTTTTTGCAGTTTAAACTCTTTTGAAAAATGGTAAGAAGAGCTTAACTTATCTGACAGACAAAGAAGAAGGTGAAAACAAAATCTGGAGCTCTAAACAAAACGACAAGGTTCTTGCAATTTAAACTTATAGGAAAGAATTTTTTAAATTTTAAATCATTTATTTACATGTGCTTAGGACAACATTATAGTAATGATGCGCCAAGTTGGGATTGAGGAAAAAACATATTCACAGCAGAGGCAGCGGACAAGATCTGCTTCTCCTGCCAAATAGAGTGTCTTACAGTTTTGTTAGGATTGCAAACACGTTTTAATGTTATATACATAACGCATGTTATTGTGCCATGTTATATACACGTCTTAACATTAAACCAGTTTGCTATTAAAATTTTACAATTTTGTGACGGATTTGTTTTGCCAAAAAAATACGTCACTAACCTATTTGCGACGGATTTTATGACTAAAGTTACTTCTTTATAGTACTCATTCTCAAGATTGAGGTGTGAGAACTTTATATTCATTCTCAACAAGAGCAACATTAACACTAAAAAACTGGAAATAAACAATTTAACACAGTTAATTCAGTCCTCAAAATTAGTCCTAGTTAGATTAGAACTAACTAAGTAAACAGTTAGACTCTTTCCTATATATGCTTGTTCTCTCATTGCTTGGATGGATTCTTGACATCAGTGAACATATGTATTCTCTTTCTGAAAGACAGAGAAGGTGGAAAGAAGACCTTAAGCTAGAGCTGGAGATAAAACGCGGTACTTCCTATTTAAACTTTGTTGAAAGATGCAAAGAAGAGCTCTGAAAGACAAAAGAGGTGGAAAGAATAGCTGAAAGAGGAGTTTGAGACAAAATGATGAGCTTGTTGCAGTTTAAACTTCTTTGAAAGACAGTAAGAAAAAATTGACTTACAAAGGAAGAGGTGAAAACAAGAGCTTGAGAAAGAGCTCGAGACAAAACAACAAGGTTATTACAGTTTATACTTATTCAAAAGAATTTCTAAAATTTCAACTTATTTATTTACATGTGGCTTGGGACATTGTTGTATGAATGATGTGCCAAGCTGGGATAGAGGGAAAAACATCTTAGAGTAGAGGCAGCAGACAAGATCTATTTCTCCTACCAAATAAGAGCATCTTACTACAGTTTTTGTTGAGATTGCAAACTTGTTTTAATGTTATATACATGGCGTCTGTTATTGTGCCATGTTATATACACACGTCTTAACATTAAACTAGTTTACTATTAAAATTTCATAATTTTGTGACGTATTTTTTGCCAAAAAATACATCACTAACCTATCTTTGACGTATTTTATGATTAAACTCACTTTTTAGTACTTCTCATCCTCAAGATTTAGTTGCGAGAACTTTAGATTCATTGTCAACAAGAGCAACATTAATACTAGAAAATGAGAAGGAACAATGTAAAAGAGACAACTCAGTCCTCATAATTAGTCCTAGCTAGGGTAGTTATGTTAGAACTAACATATTAACCAGTTTTGTTGGGATTGCAAACAAGTTTTAATGTTATACATATAGCGTCTATTGTTGTGCCATGTTATATATATGTTTTAATGTTAGACCAGTTTCTCGTATCTATCTTTGACTTTCTTTCTTACCTTTTGGGATAAAAGGAAAATTTTAACCCAAAATTACGTTCTTGGTGACTATTATTGATCATAATACTTTGTAGTAACATGCAAGGTTGTCAATCATAAGAGTCTATGTAAACTCATGGAGCTGTAGACTTGGCTCATAAACTAAAAGTTTTCCAAATACAATAATAATATTAAAAAATAGTAATAGTATTATTTTCAAAGACATTCATCCTAGTTTTAGAAGTGGATGCTTGAGGGCTTTTACCCACCAATTTCAGAATATGTTTCTAAAGTTAAAGTGTTGTTTATGTTTTCCTTTTATTTTACACAACTATGAAGTTTCTTTTTTTTTTATTTTTAAGAAGTGTCTTTACAACTTATGGTATTTCGTCGAAGAATGTGATGTGATTATAAAATTATGTAAACAAGTACAGATACAATTGTAACTTGTTATATAAGAATTACATTAGTTTATGAATTTAAGTCATAAAATAGAAAAAGAGATTTGTATGAGAATTTTATGAATATAAAAAATTAATTTGAGGTAATGTCAATATTAAGGAAATAAAAAAAAATACACGTTATTTGGATTCTTACTAAAACTAAGTAGACACATATATTATAAATTAAATCAAATAAAAATATTTAAAACACTTCATTAGGAAGCATATTTTAGAACTCACAATTAACTTATAAAAGTAAGGAATATATACAATTCCATTTATATAGGTAGAATATTTGTTGTGCATCTTCATGTTGTTGTCTTTGTTAATCACTTTTTATTTTGACAATCATAAAACAATATATAATTTTAGTATTCTTTTTTATTGATATATAATCATAAAACAATACATAATCTTCATGTTGTTGTCTTTGTTAATCATCATATTTATTTTGTACTTGTGCTATCTATATTGAGTTTAGTTTATATTCACAATTTATTTATTTAGTTTTTATTATTATAAATATAAATGTTTTCCACTTTTGATATTAGATATTAGCTTTTGGGATTAGAATTTAACAAGGAAAAAAATAGGATCATGCTTTTAAAAGGATTCATATAGAAATAAGATTGAAAAACTCCATATTCAGGAAACAACATTAAATGAATATGTTGATGAATTTAATAAAAATAAATAAATTTGAAATAATGCTATTAAAAGATTTTGTATAATTAAGAGTCCAATGGATTGAGATATCAGTATATACTATGAATTATTATGACAGTGCTAATCAAACAAAGATTGGTAATTTATGTTTAAGTTTAATACTAAAAAAATAGGAAAATTACTATAAAATACAAATAAATTAAATTAAATTAAATATTATTTAAAGAAAATATTAACAAAAATAATATGAGAATTAATAATTTTATTTTTTAAATAAAGATAACCCTATTAAATGCGCTTATAAAATTATTATACGATTAAAAGGTACATAAATAAAGTATGAAAACATATCCCTTTTATAGAACTCAATATGGGCTTTATCTTTGAGACGCCTTTATTTATTATTTTCTTTACAATGAATGAATTGAATTCATATTTAGACAGGTTTGTTAAAAAAATTTATTGAATATTTTACATAATTATAATTAAATTGAATACTTGAATTTGATCAAAAGTTTAATTAATTAATTAATTTTGTTAAAAAAATAAAATTGATCAAAATTATGCTATTTCATATTTTTTATGATATTAAGTTACGAGTCATTTTTTAATTAAAAAATATTTGTTTAAAATAATCACATAATAAATTAAAGCATGTAAAAATTTAAAAATAAGTTACAATATTTTTTTTTATAAATGCACGATAGACAATTATAGTATATAGAAAAACGGTACAGAAGCTGATCAAACGCTTAAGTCGTGTAAAAAAAAAAGAAAAGGAAAGACGTGATCAGTTAAAATAAAATTCAATAAAAAAAAGTAAAAAATAATAAAATCTATAAACTTGGTTTATGGAGAGAACAGTTTTTACGCGTCCAATTACATTCTAAAATTAAATATTAAAAAAAGTGAAGAGAGAGAAGAGATTTTGATGACATTCAATTTCTTATATCCCTTTTCCCAAACTCCCCAAACCATCTTTGGTCCTTTCTTCTCTCTCTGTCTTTCTGTGTGCTGAACAAAAGAAAAAGAAAGAAAAGAGTTTGGAATTAAGATCTGATCTATTTAAACTGCTCTACTCACGCTTTCACTTTTACATTCCTAATCCGAACTGAAACCCGCACACGACGCAAATCATTCCGTTCCGTTCCTGTCTGAATGACGTGATTCCATCTATTAGGGTTTTCAATTGCGATGGGTCTCGGAAACGATGACGATGACGGAGACACAAACGACTCCTTCTCTTCCCTGCCTTGCTCTATTTGCCTCGACCTTGTTGCCGATAACGCCGATAGATCCTGGGCCAAGCTTCAATGTGGCCATCAATTTCATCTCGGTACGTATTCGTGCTTCCTCTCTCGTTTCAATGCCTCCAATTCGACGCCGTTTTTATTGTTAGATTGAACTTCTAACAATTGAGATCTGGTTTTTAATTTTTGCATTTGTTTCATTTAATCTTTTTATTTTATTTGAAAATTTTGTGCTCTTTGCTGGAGTGGTATTTTTGTTGAGCTAGGGAGAGAGTGCTTTGGGCTTTGTTTTTATTATTACACTTTTTTTTCCTGTTGTTATAATTTTGTAAGGTAGATCTTTCCTCATATTTTTCTCATCTGACTCAATATTTTGTTCTTCTGGGTGAAATATAGCAGCAAATAATGATTTTGAGTTTCTACATGCACGGGATTTCTTCTGTGCTACAGATGATAATGGTTGCTGGAATTTCATTGTTCTTGTTGAACTGATGGAAACTAACTGTTTTGGAAGACATGTTTAATAGTACTCAAATTGTTTGAAGACTTATATAAATTAGGCTAATTAAATTATGTCATAACTCATATGTTATGGTTATTAACAGCTATCATATAAACATTGTTTGTTCTCAACCAATGAAAGAATGATAGATTGATTTTGATGAGCTGGGAAAATTGTTTAGCTACATTAAGGTGTATTCCCTGTGACTTGAACCTATGGCCTTTACACAAACTACTGCACTCTCCCCAACAAACTGTTTTATAGTGATGGCATGTTGAAAAGTGAAGACGAAAAAATCCTGGCTTATACTAGGACTTTAATTTACAACAATTGGTTTATGAATACATGTTTTAAAAGTAATGCAATTTTGCTTGGTTTCATATTTCAACTTTTTTATGGGCTGATAGCTTGTCTGCATGGCATCGCATCATATTGCTATGCATCTTATTACCTTCTTTTTGTTGTTCAGATTGCATTGGCTCAGCCTTCAATATAAAAGGGGCAATGCAGTGCCCTAATTGTCGGAAGATTGAGAAGGGTCAGTGGCTTTATGCTAATGGTAGCCGATCATATCCAGAATTTAACATGGATGATTGGACACATGATGAGGATCTCTATGATGTTAGCTACTCTGAAATGGTAATAGAAACTGTACGTGTTCTTTCAATTTTTTCTTCCATTTTGTTTCTCTATTTCACAATAAGCATATGTTTGCATTGGCTTATTTTATAAAAAGCCATAAATTTAGCAATGGAAAATAGGTAGGTTGCTCTTTCTGAGCTTGACCTGCACATAACAAGTATCAGGAGAACTCGGGTGACACTGTAATAATGTCTATGAATTGGCAACATTTTGTTTGTATTAATCAGTGCTATTAAGTACTTCTGTCTAAATGAAAAACACCCAATACGGACATTAATCTCATATCATGCTAACATGTACAGTCTAAATTTTATCTTCTGCTGATGCTGGGCAACTTTATGTTGTCAACTGATTTTTAGTAAAATTAGGTGCTTATTTTTATGCATATGTGCGAGCTTGATTGTAAATATTACTTTACTAGATTTTGTTAAAAAAATTTACACAGAAATTGTTGTTTTAGGACAGTGGTTACTCAAGAGTAGGAAAGAAAAACTAACTTCTAGATTGAAGAATTAGATAATTTCAATATCTTTGACCTGCTTTGAAGTTTGAAGCTAACTTCTTCTTTCTTTTGCCTTCATTCATATGTACCTTCCCCAATCTTCCAAATGTACAATGAAATCCCTACTGGTGCATTTTTTTTTCCATTACTTTTGTAGTGCATGATTCTAGCCAAAATCCCTTTTCTATATATATATATGCTTAAGCAGCTGGAATTATCTAATTCTTTTCCCTCTTATGTGGGTAGATCTTACCATGTGGACTAAACTTTGGTTTCTAAATGCTTTCTGCAGTCCTTTGGAGTTCACTGGTGCCCTTTTGGTAACTTGACCCGACTTCCTTCATCTTTCGAGTAAGCTTTAGTATCATACAATAATATGCATGCAGACTATTCTCTGTTCAAATTCCTATTTGTGATATTCTTTTGTTCTGTAAAGTCCCTGTCCCTGATGAAACATGAATGTGGACTTTTTTGAAGGCTATTTCTAAGAAACAATGGTGTTGCTGATACTGCTCATGACTTCAATGACATTTTTGTTTACTAAATTTGTTTTTAGGTGACCCACATATTATAAAAGGTTAATTTTAGTGTGTTTAGCTTGGAACTAGATCAGGTTAATAAAGACAAATGTGGTTAAAGTGTTAATACCATCTGAAATCGTGACTTCATATTATATTTTAGAATAAGATCTTTTGGGAAATAAGAGAGGAGAAAGTGAAAAAAAAATGGATATCTTGACAAAGTATTGAGAATTTGAAGAGCTAATTTCTAATTTGCTCCAAGGTGTACTTCAATAAGACTTAATTTCCCATTGATTGAGGACAGAAGCTGCCATGTTCTCTTCTATAAGCTCTGCCACACTTGGGAGTCAGAGACTAGACTAGTCTAGTTTTGTTGGGAACTGCTCAAATTTCTGGTGAAATTGGCATGAAAAGTTATGTTAGATGTACTTGTTATTGAATATAATTATTCTCTTTTAAAAAAATTACAAATATGAATTGTTAAAGATATTTCAAATTGAATTCTAATATTCAAGCTTCCTCATGTACCGAAAAAAGGGTTTAGGGATATGTCTTATCCTCCTTGCAAATAATTCACCTTTTCTTGTGATCAAATATGTTTACTTTATTCAGCATAACAAAAAAATTAGTGTATGTATGAATGATACCGGTTTTGGTTATATTTCCACAGCATTTTAGCTGTTGCTATTTGCTAGTTGTTTCAAAACGTATGATTGTTTAAAAAGTTACTTTGGGGTTCCAAACTGATCACAGTTCTCAAACTGTTGTGGAACAAAAATCATGGTCTCAGTGGGCCATATTGAAATGGAAGATTGATTGTGTTAGTACTGCTACTATTATGGATGATTGAGGAAACATCTTTGGTAATAGTGTTTGGCAGTATTGTTCTGGCTTTTTGGTAATACATGTACTCTCCCTCCCCCCCCCCCTCTCTCTCTCTCTCTTCCATGCACACAAAAAATATTATGAAATGATAGCTCATGTTATATTTTTTTTTTCCAGGGAAGGGGAATTTTCATCAACTGCATGTAAGATCCTTTTTCCTGCACATCAGCCTCCTTTTCATCAAACTTGCATTTGACTGAATATGTTATCTCGACTGGAATTTTGAGATGCAGATCATGATGTACTGGGACAACATGCTTTATTTGCTGAACATACAGCTGTATCATCTGCTAGTCATCCTTGCCCGTATATTGCTTACTTTGGACCAATACATCCTTCCACCTCCAACACTAGTGGGGCTGTTTCAGAAGCTTCTACCTTCAACCATTGGCATGGGCCACCTGTACCTAGTGACATGCCAACCTCCTACACATTTCCTGCGGTGGATCTTCATTATCACGGTTGGGAACACCATTCCTCTCCTTTCTCTTCTGCCAGTACTCGACTAGGTGCTGGTGATCAGACCTCAGTATCCCCTGGTAGTCAAAGGCCTGCCAGGGGTGGGTCAGAGGTCCCTAGATCTGGATCCTTTGTGCATCCTTTCCTTGTTGGTCACAGGTAGTAGTACCTCTTTAGAGTTTGTGTACCTTACTAGGATGCTTTGTATTTTCAGAAGTTAGTACATTGCTCAAGCCTCAAATGCATAAGCTCATTGTTGTACGCTACCAAATTCATAATAAAATTGGGTTAAATTCAATTAGTAGATTAAAAAAATGATGGAACTAGGCATCTTTTGAAATTTGTTAAGGTCATGGGGATTGACATTTGATGTGTGTAATTCTGTAGTTCTGCTGCTAGAGCTGGAAACTCTGTTGCGTCTTCAATGATCCCTCCTTATCCAGGCAGCAATGCTCGAGCCCGTGATAGAGTCCAAGCCCTTCAAGCATATTATCAAACCCAGCAACCGCCCAATTCTGCCACAATACGAACACATGTTGCTTCTGGCACTCGAAGGTCCAGTAGTTACAGTGGTTCAAGTCCATTAGCACCAATGGCCTCGTCACCAGACCAGAGTAGTGGCTTCGTTTATATCCCATCAGCTTCTCCAGGACGTAATTTTCATGAAGAAAGCCATCTGCCAAGTCACTTCCATGCTTGGGAAAGAGACCACTTGCCTTCATTGTCATTGTCATTAAACCATGTTGGTAGAGAATCGAGTTGGAGACCATATCACCAGACTGCCAGTGCATCAGACCCAGGTATCAGATCCAGCAGCTTTCGATTAAGGCATGAATCAGAAAGAATGCCTTCACAAAATCGGTGACATACTGGTTTTATGTCAAACTACCGTTGTTATGGAAAATCAAAATTTGTGTATGCTTGAGAAAAGTTATGTAATGCTTTTAGCCTGGCTGGCGTGTTATGGCAGACTTTATATATGGCTAGCCTTGTAATTCATCTTTCTGGCAGCCGTGTGGCAGTGTGATGGACATTGGCCTCTTCTAGTTTCTTTGCCTTGGAAGGGCATAAAATAAGATCCTATCTAGTTGAAAAAATTAGCTTTTGGAAAGGGGCATTGTCAATTCAAGTGATAAATTAAGTGGATGAGAGCTGTTGTGGCAACCATTTGTTGTAGTGGGTGAATTTTTTATTTCTGATATCGACGCTCAAGCAAATGCTGTATATCGAAAACACGCTTAATCTTATCACCACCGGGGCAAGTGTGATCATAGACTGTTGTGTTAGAACTGGTCCTTTGGGTTCTGAACTCGTTTGAGAAATGGGAACCATGTCTATTTAGGATTTTTTTCAAGGCTGATTTATTCAAAAAAAGGTACTTTAACGAAATAATCTTTAGTCACCTTTTACACACCATCATAATAAAATATAATAACATGACCAAAATTAATTGAATGATATTAATATCATCAGCTCTTATATCTTTACACTTTCTTGTGCAATTATTTTTTATTTTTATTTTATCATATTATTCACATATCTTCTGACCTAGCCCTTGCAATACTGCAGAACATAGTCGATCATGTCAATTAATTTGGATGATGAATGTAGAAGGTCAACTAAGAATGAGTATCAGACATCAGTTTCCACAACAATAATGCTAGCAATGAAAGCTAGATCCATCCTGCTTACGTTTATAAAGAAAGGAATAATCATAAAGAGAAACTACGATCACTACACAAGATGATTATGGTTTCTGACCTACGAATCATTCTAACCTATAGGTAGAACATCAAAATTTGTGCGTGAACAACACTCTTAGTTCACCTTTACTTAAAAGTAATTACAACAGCAATGTTAAAAGTATGGAGAATACTAACAAGTGCTTTTAAGGTATCTGTTAAAGGAATAAAGAAATAATTTTATGAAAAATATTTTTATTATATTAAAAAAAAGCATTTATTCAACACTGATTTTTAAAAAAAAAATAAGAATAAAATAAGTTAATACACATTAAGCTTTATTTTTATGAATTTTCTTAGTAAGATCCACAAGTTATATACTTTAATGAAAAATGTTAATAATAATAGTGTGTGTGTGATATGTTAACATACACCTACCTGTTTTCTCGAAGTATTTTAGCAAGCTATACATTGAATGCACTTTAAGAAAATTAAAACTAAAACTTTCTAACACACTTTTTTTTTAAGTGTACGCTAGCAACTATAAGTATTAATATATATTTACTTATTTTTTAGTTGGGGTAGGTTAGCAAACGACATATTTTATATATTTAAAGGAAACATAATTATAGTTTATTAAAATATTCATTTTAATTCTGATACCTCCTCATTCTAGAAAAGTTCAATCCAAATATTCGGTAGGCCTTTTTTGTGGTCAATTTGGATAGTCCTAGTTCCTAAATATCAAGTATGAAAAAAAAAGACTACTCCTCCATAATCCCTTGTTGAGGCCCAATTGATGCCCCAATAGTGCACGTAGCCCGTTGGGCATGAGAAATATTTGGATTTTACAATTTTAACTCGAAAAACAACAGAAAACCCAAAAAAAAAAAAAAGAAAAAAAAAAAGGAAGCGCTTGGTGTTAGAAAACCAGAGCATGATGGCGGTCATATAAAACCTCAAATCCAAACCCTAAAATATCCACCGCCGTTCTCATCTGTCTTCCCAGTCCTCACAGCAACTTTTCTTCACGCATCTCTAACGGTAATACTCTTTCTAATCTCTATCTATCTTCCCCCAACAACAAACCCTACTGAACCTCTTCTCTTCACTTTCTTCATTTTATCCCCTTTTCCAATTGCTTGATATATTTGAACTTGTCAATTCAGTTTATTCGATCTACAAAAACTCGAATCCCATTCATTTTTTTAATTTAATGGAAACCCCAGATTATGGGAATATTTGGAGCCATTAAAAAAAATGATTTTTTTAATCGCGTGGAACGTTCTTAAGCATCTTCAATTTTTGGTGTGTGGATGCAGTTACCTAAAGTAAGAGTAAAAATGAGTAGAGGAGGTGCAGCAGGTGCGAAGGGAAAGAAAAAGGGAGCTACATTCACCATTGACTGTGGAAAGCCGGTGGAGGATAAGATCATGGACATTGCTTCTCTTGAGAAGTTTCTTCAAGAGAGGATCAAGGTTGGTGGCAAAGCTGGTGCTCTTGGTGATACTGTCACTGTTACCCGTGAGAAGAGCAAGATCACTGTTACCTCTGATAGTAACTTCTCCAAACGGTATTTTTTTTTTCCCCTCTTTTGCCTTTCATAGTTTCATTTATCTATAGTGTGCAAAATCATTATTTACAATTATGGATGCCATGTTATCATTAGATTGTATATATGCTCTCTTACTTGTTTTTATGTTATATTTTCAATCATTGGGTTGCTGGAGTTTTTTATATATTGGTAAATGGATAGTGCTTGAAATAATTGATTGTTTTTTCTTTCTTTCTCTATTTCCCTAACTATTGATTCTTTCCATCAGGACGTTTTGGTTGTTGTAGTTGTTGTCTTGGCTACATGTTCTATTGAAGTTCTACTATCGATAAAAGCAATTCGTGGAAGGCTCTTTTGTATTTTGTTTGTGTAGATTGCTAGTGTATGCTTTGTGTGATAACAATTTTGTTCCATATTCACATCATATGATCTGTGTTTTGGACTTGGATTATATTTCCACGCTTGATTTGATGTTTTTTGAACTTTCCTTTATTCATTTTGACTTCCATAAACTGAGGTCTGAGTGTTTAACTGCTCGTATGGTTCCAGCTATTTGAAGTACTTGACTAAGAAGTACTTGAAGAAACACAATGTTCGTGACTGGCTTAGAGTAATTGCTTCAAACAAAGATAGAAGTGTTTATGAACTGAGGTATTTCAACATTGCCGAGAATGAGGGAGAGGAAGAAGATTAATTGTCTGATAACCTTATTTATTTGAGAGAACATTGTTTATCCTTTTCCTGTAGCTAGCTTTCATTTGGCAAGTATTGCTTGAGATACGATGCTTTGTTTTGATCAGTTGCAATTTAACAGTTTTGATCATTTAAGAGTTGTGGCGCAATTGATGTTGAATTGGGAATAGAATTTACATATTTTGTTGTGTTTGTTACGTCTTTAGATACAGTGCATTGTGTTTCTTTCATTATATCTCATATAATTACACTTCCCCAGGTCGGCTAAATTCCCCCTTCTGTTCCCTAATTTTCCTTCCCAATTTGTTTGCACTCGAGGTAGATTGATCACACCTAGTATTTTTATAGTACCCATGCTTATTTATGTAATTTTTGTGGTCGAGGAAACTAATTCTTTGGTGGGATGACTAACAATTTTACTTAATCAACCGAACACATTTCATTCTTTTAATCTCACTTGTAAATGTGCCCGGACACATCAATTATTTCAAAATTAATTCTTTCATAATCAAATTTATCAAAATCTAAAACACGTGGTTTGAATTGCTTCATGGCAGTTACCATGTTTTCTTTTGTAGATTGCAGTGTGATGGGTGGTTGGTCGGACTCGTAGCAAAAATAGGGTCTAAGAATGTAATATATGTTATACAAAATTGAGAGGGAAACAAAAAAAAAAAGAGTTGGAGAAAGATATCATAGAAAATGTTTAAGAATGGAATAATATTAATTCTGTGTATATGTCAACATGTTAAGTTTACCACTTACCCTTTCATTTCTACCTTATTCTCGCGTCACAAAAAAAATCCTCAAATATGAAGTCATGCATACCAGGTAGTATAGAAAGGGCTTGTTAAGAATCTTATAGATGTACTTAAGACAATATAATTGTTACAGTATAATATTTAGTAAACGGTTGGAATGCAGTGGACAAGACAATTGTACCACTTGGCAAGAGGATTTGACACGACTGCTGAGGGTTGAAGTGAGTTGAGTTTGGCTTGTTTTTCTAAATAAAGGGTGTTAGTGTCTCATTGGTTAGGCGTTGGCAGCTTCAAACTATATTTTTATAATGAAAATAAATGCATCTATTTAACCAAGATTCTAATGTATTAGGATTCATGAAATTGCGTTAAGATTCGTAAAGAGAACTTGACACAATTTTCTTAAGTTTCATTTACAGCATGTTTATTAGATAATTATTTTATGTAAAAATTGAGAATTTATCACTATTATCCAACGTGTAATATATCGTAATTGCTATTTCTTAATTGTTAATATTGATCATCTTTTTATTTCTTAATTTTTTTAATGTCTATTTAAAGAAACGTTAAAAAAAACTGTAAATTAAATTGGTTTGGATTCTTCCATTTAGCTGTGAATGAAATTCACTACAAATATAAGACTATGTATCTATTTGACAAACACTTGAAATAAATTGTATCCACTATAACTATTGGTTTAATATAAAATTAACAATTAAAAATAATTCAAATACATATTATTTTATTAATTTAAAAATATTTTATTTTAAAATAAAAACCCATACCTTGTTATTATCAGATACTTAAATTCAATTCTAAAAATAAAATTGATATTATTATTCATTTAATTTTCTTCCTCCTAATTATCCTCACTTAAATATCTTAATTCCAACGAAGGGTAAATCCAACTCAAACACAGAAACAGCCAAAAATGTTTAAATGAGGCCCATAAAGATGTATTCGTGACTTTCAAGAGTTCAATAACTTCTCCCTCACTACTTCCATCTTTCTGGATTGCGTGTTCGAAACTTCGAATGACATCTAGACATTCAAAATGACAAGTGTTAATAATATTGTATTAGTAGTTTGCCATAAAATTTTGTAAGAGAACTTATAAAACAATAAGAAAGATAAAAGAACATATGATTTCAAGAATGTTTATACAACTTTATCGTATGGATAGGTATTTATAAATAATATTATGTTT
This sequence comes from Abrus precatorius, assembly GCF_003935025.1. NCBI lineage: Eukaryota > Viridiplantae > Streptophyta > Magnoliopsida > Fabales > Fabaceae > Abrus > Abrus precatorius. The sequence continues at coordinate 5,696,835 of NW_020874373.1, read as the reverse complement.
GATATATTTTATTAAAGAAAATAATTCATTATTTAATGAATTTTATCAATTTTTATGTTAAAAATGAAAAAGAATGTATTGTAATAATGAAAAAAAATCATTATTCAATGAATTTTATCAAATTTTATTAAAAGAATGAAAAGAATGTATTGCACAAGTTGTTGGTACTATCAAATTCTCAGCATTAAAATGCCTTTTTGACTTTATTTTTTTGTCTCTCTCTCTCTTGCCATTGCTTGCTTCTGAAGGTTCGTCCACGTTGGCAACATTGTCTCCCCCATAAGTTACATTTCAATTTCCAACACACAGAAAATCCAAATGACATGCAGAACTAAAATGAGGCAGCAACACCCACAGAGCCCCCCCACTTTTTAAGGCAAACTTCCACTTCCAATGCTACTTCCATTGTTACTTATTGGGAAAGTATCCATACAAAACATCTCTCAACTCTCCCCTTTAAAGACACACAAAATTATACTCTCACTATTTCACATTAAACATTACTTTAATATATTTTTACTTGTCTTAACTTATTTATCATTTTAAATTATTAATAAAGTATTATTTTTTAATAACTGTAATACTTAATGTAAGAATGATTATTAACAACTAACAATTTTTATAATTTTAACACTTTTAATGTGCCAATGAAATCAATTTATTTTTTACTATTATAATTAAGCTGTGTATATTAATACTCAATGACACACAATATGAGATGTAGGGAATAATAATTATAACAAATAATATAAAATGAAAAATAAAAAAGGGTAAATAAATAGTAACAATGCTCATATTGTTACTATTTATTTATGTTTGCCTAAGAATTCACTCTGCAGATAGCAAAAAGGGGAGGCCAAGTACCACTTCATTACATCATCTTGTTCGTCACACTTGGTCAACCACTTCCATTGCCTCAGTCAAAAACCAAAAGGGTTCATCTCCTAGTCTCCTCCATTAATTACTGAAAATTGATTAGCACCGACTCCTTTTAAAAAAAATAATAGGAGATATTTTTAATTTAAAATTGGAAGTTTGAACCGTACAGTAACAGTAGTAGTTATTACAACTACAATAATAGAGAGTGTTATTTAGTGCTGATAATATAAACTCCATATGATTATGAGAAAATTACTATTTGAGTGCTGCTAAATTTGCACTGGAAACTTTGTTCTTGAATGAGACTATGGATTAAGGAGACGTTTAAATTAAATGGAGAATTGAATAGCAACCATAATAAAGCCTTTTCTCGATAAGTAAGATTGATTACGTGAATCAAATATTGATCTAGCTTTAAGATTAGGATTTGCTCAAACAGCCTTATGCATTGTTACTACACGCTTATAAAATTGATTAATTATATCCTGATTTTTCATTTGGCTATGGAGGCAGCCACATGAATAAACATTAGTATTATTGTTATTTTTCATTCCAGAAATGGCCTTTATAAATTCATTAAACAGGTGTAAACTGGAAATTACTGACTCGTAAAATTGTTCAGTCCTTACAATTTAGTTCTTAAAAGTGATTATGAACCCCCAAAACTACGAATTATCTCTTAAATTTATAAAAATATGTATTAACGCGATCATTTTTATATGTTTCACTGTATATCATATGGACTAATTTGATGAATTTTATAAATTTAAAAATCAATCCATGCACATAATTAAATTTAGAGATAAAACTATAAAAAAACAGGATAATCTTATGCTCTTAAAGAAATTAATCATTATCATGAATAACAATCTAAGTAAATTGTGACAAAATAACATTCAGAACAAATATAAAAGATCTTATCAACTTTTTGGGTCTAGTGAGCGAAATGCACCGTGCAATGAGTTGGTTAAACTAACAAAAGAATTGACAGTATATATTTGTAAAGGAGAAGCAGAGAATAATGTCAAGTTTTTAAAAACGGAAATATTATCAGTATTTCCCAATGCATAGCAGCTTATTACGTGTTCCTAAGCTGAATGAAATCAAGAGGCTTGGGCACACTGAATCAGAAATGAAGATAGCTCTGTATGTCAACCTTCTTCAACTCCTACTGCTTCCAACCATTTTGAAGTTTGCTGCAATTCCAATTCACCCTGCAAAATAAGAATCACAAGAAAAGCTCTTTTTTTTTAAGGTAATACTCAACAAATTGGCATTCAAGAATGTGCATGCAAGGATCTCCTCCTATAATTCACGTGTATAAAAGTTGTTTTACCTCAAAATTAAACATTTTATTATTAAAAAAAATGAAAAATGTTGAGCTCAACTCCTCAAGCCACAGAAAATAGACTTAATAATGGTAAAATTTTATTAAAAAATATTTATTTGTTGTTTTTAAATAATAATTTTCTACCTGATTAACTTGGAACTAAAGCTGCGGGATTATTAGTAGAAAATGCATGAGAGAGATAAAGAAAGGAAAGAGTGAGGGTAACCGTGGTTCTCTAATTACTTAGGATCATTGATAATCCTACCAAAAATTAAACTAAATTGGCTCATGTTGAGCTTACAAGAAGAAAGAAGATGGAAGGAAAATCATGTTGGAAAAGGAGAGCACGTGCAAAATCAGCTTGAGCAATGCTCGAATTTGAGAGATGATGAGTGTTGCACGTGCCCTGCTTCTCCAACAAGACCTACCCACCAATCATAAAAGCATGGTAGGAATGGTTCAGTTGAGAGTTGAGAGAGGTATGAGAAGCTCATGCAATCATGCATTTATATACCCGTTGTGAAGAGGGAGAGTAATTATTAGTAGATGTGTGAGTGTGGAAGAGAATTTAAGAGATTGAGTCTCAAAGTGGGTATTCTTTAAAGACCCATATGAGCTAAAGAAGCAATCATGAACTTCCCCGACGTACATTGCGTATTGTTTGGACTTTTGGAAGGTCTTCCCGTTTGAAAAACCTGATTGTGAGTAACTTTGATTATGGCTCTTCCACCAAGAATTTATAGTTGCGAGAAATACGTAGAGCAATATAATAATTTGCTTCTAGACATTTGCACGTTCTTGGTGATGGAAAAGTGTGGTTGCATCGTGGTTGTGTGAAGATTGGAACTGATAACAGTCATGGTATTCTAGATTTGACCTTAAATTTGACATGGCCCCACTGAATCTTATTCTTACATGCTCATCAACGTTTGAATTTGATTGAATAAAGATGCACTCATTATCGTTGCGTATGTGTCAGTTTTGTGGGACACTTTTCTGCCGCCCAAGGCAATCCCACTTTTTAAACAATGGAAAATCAATGTTAAACAAAAACAATTAGATCTGATATGCAACAACGAGGGATGTAAGATAGCAGTTTAAAAAATGCGTGGACAAAAAATGATAAATATATAATCTAATTCTTGAAATAGTTATACTGAATTTTTCTCTTTAATGTAACTTCGTTTTTTAATATATTATTTTACATTCTAGTTATATATATAAGTAAATTAAGAAAAACAAAGTAAAATTAACATATTTAGGAACTCAATTATACATAATGACACTCTTAAATGATTTTTAAAAAAATTGAAAAACGAGCAAGTTAATATATTTAAAGATCAAGTCGTATAAGACTAAATTTAAATATAAAAAAAAAAAAAAAAAACATAGATTGCCATCTTTATTTTTAGGGACCAAATTACATATCTAAGTTTAGACTTGTTAAAGAATTAACAAAAGATGGAATAAATAATACTAACAGATTAGCTGAAAGTACTTTTGTTCAGAGGAGTTGCATTTGTATTGAATTGTTTTATAACAAATTTTACTTACAAGAGAGAGAAATAGAAAAGAAAGAGGAACATATAGATAATAGGGTGATTTTGGAGTTAAGCGAAGAGAATACAAACACGTTTAATTATAGATGGCGCATATCATAAGTTAAACAAAGACGTGGAAAAGAATATATTAGGTGGCAGAAACACAATGGCTGCTGTAGTTGTAAAATGGTGCAATCTTTACACTGATAGTGGGACGCCACACAGACGAAAATTGCATATAAACACCAACGAAATGACCTTTGAGGTTGCGTGTGTGTCGCCATTTTTTTATTTTGGCAAGGAAAGGGAGTAAAGACGCATGCAGGAATACGCCTGGAGAAGTTTGATAAGCTTATATCACACCAGATACATAGACTGATATAGTTCCTCATTTTGTGTATGTATGCTCTACTACATTGGATTCCATTATTTGTATGATCATTTTTTCAGAATTTAATGCATGTTCAATTGAATTATGCTCCCCACTTTTCATAAATGTGATATTTCAACCTTAATTAAAGATGAATTTATTACAAGTGTTCACTGATTAGATTGAATTGGCTTTTTAAGAAAAAAAAAAAAAAGTTATTCAAACCAATCTCCAATTCAATCATGATTGATTGATTTACTTTTGTGGCTTTGCCAATCAATTCTATTTTATTTTGCAACTTTGTCAAATATTTTTTCATTTCTTACAATTTATCCAATTTTAAAAAATATTGTTCTTATTAATCTTTCAGTTTAGAATTTCAAGGTAAATATTAATTACTATTATTTTAAAATATTACAAATAATTTTAATACAAATAAACATATTAATTACATTTCTAATTGATATTTATAATTCAGGAAATAATTTAGCATGTTACTTTTTTTTCTGGGGGTCAAAGAAATCGCTGGTAAGTCGTTAATTTGGATATTTATTTTCAAGCTAAATAAAAGTCATTGGGCCCACACTATCTGCTGAATAGAAAGGGGCTTGGCAAAATCAAGCTAGGCTCGGCCTAATTGTATATGTCAAGATCTTGATTTGGGCTTATTAATTGTATTTTCTTCAGCAACGCCTATTCCTCGGTCCCACTTCTTTTTTTTTTGGAACCTGTATTTGTATCTTGTTCGATTCACACCCTTTATCACTCACTGCTTTCAGTATTGATTAGTTAGTATTAATAAATAAAGTGTAAGGTTACTAGTTTAATCAAGCACGTTAATTAAGGAACACGCATGTTTAAAACTGGAGGATACTTGCCATTATAGTACAACGAATTGATCCTGCTTTAATGACTAATAATAAATGATAGTGCAAGATAGTGTTCATATGACACTTACCTAGGACTATAAAGTTGTGTGCACGTAAAATTGGCTGAATTTTGTTTCCCTCTTTGATCAATCGCAGCTTTCTGTTCTTTCTTTTGTAAATAACTATTTATGCTTTCTTGTTTCAGTTTGTGGGCGGTTTGTAAAGGAAGCTAAACATTCAGTACATTTAGATATGTTTGTTTCGTTTTATATAAGGGTTTAAGTTAATTATAATTTTACGTTTCAGTAGTTTACCCCTAATGCTTGATTAAGGAGCTATGGTGTTATTGAAGTTTGTTCCAATACCTGGGTCCTTTGTCCAGCAGTATGACAACAGGCAAGGAAATGATCCTCCTTTAATCTTAGCTTTGAATCTTACTCTATCCAGTATTACTGGCCTATTCGATTACACAGCCCAATGTTAAATTAGTGCTTATTAAGATACAGATATCAACACCTTCGATTAACTGCTAATTTTAATGCGTTAACAAGGAGTTGCTTGAAAATTGTAGGACTCAATAATACTAGAAAAAAATACTGGTGACCGACCCATTGGTTAGAGTAAATTTGGCTACCGAGTTGTAGAAAGAGCAATCCTCGAGTTAAATTAATGGGTCTAGAAGTAGCATATTAGCGTAGCAAGTGGCTTAACTGTTTCATTTATGGGGAATAGTATTAACATTGGAAAATTGTTGGAGCAGATTTCGTGGTATGGGGTTGCCCTTAGACTTATGGCAAGCAAGTGACTTTATACCTTATCCTGTTTATGATATATCAAACAATAAGTTGATGCATGTGTTCCTATGGGGGAAGCAATAAGTTGATCTATCAGACTCTGATTAAAAGTTCTAACTTTTTAGCATCAGCAAGCATAAGGTAAAAGATGTCTCTAGGGGGGAAGTATTGGGCTGCATATTAAGTAACTTGTAGAATGGTGGGTTCGTAGTAGCACTCTAATGGTTTTTTAACTACGTTTCTCATTCTTTTTTCTTTTTAGATGAAGTCTATCTTGTGCACTAATTTCGTGACTCGCATTATTATTACCAGTGAACCTTTTCATAAAAAAGAAATTGAGATGATAAAAGTTTAATGACCAGAATTTTCTGTTTTGAATTGCCCGACCAGGAGGCCCATCAGTTATAGGTGTTGGTGTTACATCAATTGTCCTGGAACAGAATAAAATGAAAACGAGAATCATTCAATATGTGTTGGATTAGCAAAACATTTATTATTTCAATAGTTGATTGTATGTATAATTAATCATATGTTGTTTTATTATAATAAGGTAAAATACAAAAAGTTAACTAAAAGATAAGTTAATAATTTTTATCATAAAATGTAAAACTTTACTTAGTCTTCATAAAAAATTAATAAAATAATATAAGCTAATTTTTTGAACGTGAGAAAATAAAATCAAATTGTATTTTTTTAAGCTTTCTTCAAATAGTCATCGAAAATTATTTAATCTAAACATGCTCTTAGACTTAGTAATTACACGTTGAAATCCCTGCATCCAAAAGGAAACGAAAAATTGCCAGTGGGCTCTTCCTCCATTACGGGTAGAGATGTCTGTGTCTTGTGTCAGTTTCTAAGAGCAACAAGGGACAAGCGATAAAGAAGGATATATATTTAAAAAAATGAAAACAAAGAAAGAAAACGATTGAATTAGCTGCCACTATTTGACGTAATCTACATTAGACTATTATATACCCTAAATGAACAAATATGAGACTTAAAATGAAAAGGACTCGATTCAGATAATTATTGAGTCACTATGCGTGCTTCGATCCTTGATTTTGGTCAAAAACTGTTCTCTGAGCGGTTCTGGGCTGCTGGGAAATTCACATGTGTACCTGTTCAACTTATTATTTAAATTAATCAAACGATTAGGTGTAATAGTTCTAACCTGGGTTGGATAAATATCGTCCTTGATGTTTTTTGTTACAGTTAATAATGACTTGTCTATCTGATTTTCTCCATCAAAATCTCGTATTTGAAGTTTTGGTAAGGTGACGACTGACAAGTATATAATGAATACTTGGGCATCATTCTATAAATTGAATAAAGGCAAAAACATTTTTTTAATCTAAAATTTATACTAAGCTGAATACTTAATTATCTGGTCTTTATTAAGATTGTATTTTATAAATATCCTTAACAGTGATTTTAAGATAGTTAACAATTTTTTTACTAGTTTAAATATTTGTTTGAGCAAAATAAACACATTCAAGGTACATTTGAATAAATGTTTATTTAAGCATTTATTTAATAATATTTTTTAAAAGAGTTACTTGTATAATAAATTTGGTGATAAATTCATTAAAACAAGATGAAAAAAAATAAGTTATGCTTAACAGTTTAATAAAATAAGTTAAAGAAATTTTATTAAAATCATAAGCTATTTTTTTTATAGTTGTTTATAAGCTCTTTCAAATGGCCTTTTAATAAAGTTAATTTATTTTAAAGGTTGGATTATTTTAATTTAACTATCAGTATATTTTAAAACACTGCTTAAAATTACTTTTGAGTTTATGAATTCCGAATGTATTATTATGCTTTTTAATTTAATTCTATTTTTTTATAATTACTTGTTTTACCTTTTTATAGTCTTTTAATAAAATCTTTATCAATATAGAATATTATCTTTTGGATATTTTTTTAATATTTTACTATGAAATTTAATTTTAATAAAATATTTTATTTTTGTATATGAATTTTAAAAATCATAAAAAATTAATTATTCTTCAAAATAATAATTAAAAATAATTCAAATTTAGGAAATATTTTTTTAAAAAATTCAACATATAAGTTTATTTAATTAAGCTATAGTTTATTTTTATTTAAATGATAAAAAAGTCATTAAACATAAAATATTAAGAAAATATTATAATATCCATTTTATCCTTGTGCTCGAGGAGAATTCAACAAAATTATAAAACATCATTTTCTAAAAAAAGTATTAAAAAACTAATATAAATTCATATATATTACTATTGTATTTTATTTAATCCTTTTTAAGTAATAATAAAATTTAAAAAATATCTTTAATTCTTAAGATGATAATATTTGAAATAAATTAAAATGAGAGCAATAATTATCTAAAAATAAACATAGTTTAGATCTTCTTAATTTATAATCAAATACACTTTTTTTTTGTCATTTTACACTAGTCAACTAATTTAGAAGACTGATTTACCTAAGCATCTTAAATTTAAATGGCTAGTTTTTAACTTCTAACTTTTGACAAACATTTCAAAATTTAACTAATTTATTTACTATTTTTGTCATATACATCTTAACTTCATTTTTTAATTATGTTACTACTTTTTCAAGTAGTTGTTAAATAATTTAAAGGAAAATCCAATTCTACCTTCATTTTTAATTATGTTACTAAGTGGCGATTTTTTTGTAGTGCCCTTCACTAGGATTATATTAGTATTAATTTATTTCACTGTATATTAATTCACAACCCAACTTTCGCTTGTATTTTTTAGAAAAACTTTATATATATATGACAATTAATATTGATTTGAAACAATCAAATGTCATGTTACAAAAAATTAATAATGTGGACGAAACTCAATTAAAGATGATGGGGAAATAAAGTTTGTGTGATATTGTCTAGTTTAAAATGAACCACAACTTATATGGTCGTCTTGACTTTTGGGCCCCAAACCCCACGATAGGAGTGAACGACTAATCCGAAAATAACAAGGACCTTCGATCATTAATAACAAGGTTTAGTGCTTATAAGAAATAGTGGTAATAGCACTTATACATACTTTTTCCCCATTGTTTAGGGTTCTTATACATTTTTTTTCACTGTAGACTCATTACAAAATAGATGAACCTGTCTCTGGATTATTCTGAAAACGATATAGACACAATTTTAATAATTTTATGAATAAACATTCATAAAAATATTAAATTAAATAATAAGATGACTTAAACTCTTTTTATAAGTTAAATTTCACTTTTATTTTTTAAAGAATGTAAGTTATTTTTAATTTATAAAAAATCATTTGTTTTTTATATTTTAGTATTTTCTATTAAAACTTACGCAAATTAACCCTAAGAGGGTTATTTATGAAATGTTATTTAATAGTCTATACAATAATTAGCAAGGGGTGGACGTAAATTTTATCCAAATGTCATTATTACAAGAGTTAAGTTTGGGCGAAGCTTTTTCAATATTTTTCAGTTTCATTAATGGCTAATATTTGCTATGTATCATATTTAATTGAGAATAAAAATACTCTATCTAGCTCTAATCAAGTAGGATATGTGACCAAAACATTAACCATTGATTATGAGTGAAAAGGCATTCAGAGAATCCTATTGTGTTATGATACTCACGTGTAAGTTTTATTCACGAACTTTTCAAACACTTTCACGTGAATGATTGGATAATATCTATCTTACCATAACTTTTTGGCAAATGGTCTTGCACTCTAAATATTTAGAGTCTTCATCTCTCAATTTGATATTAGTAGTCACAGCATTACAAATTAAAATATAGTTAAATGGTCAATTTTTATATTTTTATATTTTTTTAAAAAATTTAACTAGTTTCCAAACAATGTTTTAATTTTTTAATTCTATATAAAAAGATAATTCAAACGTAGATGTAGACTTATTAGTTGTTAACTAATGAATTGCCTTGTACGAACTTATTTGTAATTTTTAATTCAATTGGTTAACTGAATTTTAAGGAAAAAAGAAACTAAAAATTCAAAGTCGAAAATAATATTTTGATCACAATATAATAGTAATCAAGCAACTCAATGACTCGGCCACGTACATTTATTAAATATAATAAAATATAATTGCTAAAAGAATAAACATGACTCAATATTTAAATTTTTAAAGACCTCATCGAATATTTTTTTAATTAATACTCATATATCAAGTCATATTCTCATCTAGATTGTTATGAATATTTATTCCACTTTTTGCTCTTTAAAAAGCTACATAGACCTTATCTTTTTTATTTGAAGACATGATAAGAGATCATTTAATCACAAGGTCAGCTTATGTAATTTTAAGAAAATGAAGGACTTGTATTATTTTGGATATCTGTTATAGGAATCCTCAAACTAATCCACCCAAGAAGGAAAATGACTTGTCAAATACATGTCATCGTTTATTTTAAATTTATATTTAGACGAGACGAGAGTAAACAGAGAAGACAAAAAAATTGGAACATAATAATTATTATTTATTTATAAAATAGAAGATTAACGGAATAAAAATTTCAGAATTTTAAGCTGAATTAGTTTTTGTTGATATACATTTTTTATACTATATTTAATTTTTGACTTTCTGACTTCTATTAATCTAAATAAATATAAAAAATATATTTTCATTTAATAATACAAAATTATACTTTATTTTTTATTGTAAAAATAGTATTCTCAATGAAAATGATAAATTTTTATTAAAAGAATATGCGTCACTTTTAAAAAAATTATAGTAAGATTATATTTTTAGTTAAAAATATTTAACAAAATTATTTTATTATTGATCCAAAGAAGGTTATTTATTTTGGTGGACTTCCAAACAGAGTGACTTAAGAATCCCCAAGTAGAGTGGGCCCATGCGCTAGACCATCCTTATCTCAACGTGAACACCGATGCAGGTGGCCACGTCATAGTCTCCAAATCTGAGTACAATAGACGGTCAAGATCACTCCTAACCCCAGGAAGTTGTTCGACCTTTAACGCCTTGCCTTCATTAAATATGGTACCCATGGGACGATGTTGTATCTCTAACACTGTGACTTGGTCATTGGGATTGCCGATACGCCGGACTTGCTAAAATACGCTTGATCCGTATGGGCCTTCTCGACCAGTTGTGGGATGACACCGTCGCCGGTCCTCGACCCGACCACGGCCTTGGCAAGCTCCAACGCCACCATACCTTCACTTTCCGATCTTCCTCCGGCAAGGGTACGACGTTGTACTCTGCCGCGTTAATTACTCATTTAATCCACTGGCGATGTTTCTTATGCAAATCACCAACCAGGACCACAACCACAATCGTTAATTGAATTATTATTGTTATCATTATCTGCATAATCTAACCGCTCATATGAGTTGACCTTCAAATCGGTGATCGATTTCTGTGTTTTTAGGTTGCATGTAACCAGATCTGCAGCCCTAAACACGCTATTTAACCTCCAAGTTCGAAATCATCTAAATCACTGCAATATGATCTTTACAATTAATTATACGAGAAAGTTTGGGAAAATGAAATACTCTAAACCTAACCAACCACTATACTCTACTTATAAAATATCTTTCTCCAATTTTTTTTTTGTAAGAAAATGGAATATGCTAACGCTTAGGCATATTGATTGATCAGAATCGGAGGGTGGGAGCGTGAGATCGTACGATGAGGAATCGTCTAAGGAATCGATGAGAGTAACGCGTAGTATCATGATCGTGAAATCGCCAGGTTACCAGAATGGATCGCCTCCGGTTTCTCCCGCCGGTTCTACTCCTCCGGTGTCTCCGTTTTCCGGTAAGGTCGTTATTTCTTCTCTACTCTGTTACTGTGACAGTAAAATATGCTTAATTACCAAGTCTAGTGAAGTAAACGGTACTCCACAATACGGCTAGCGGAGATTTTGTCCTTTTGTGGTGGCTGGCATGTTATCGATTTTTTATGGACAATGATAAAGCAGTGTTTGGTGGGAGTAGTTATGAAATCGAAATGTCTAAAATTGACGTGCACAATTTTATGTGGTTATCCACGTTAGTTAAAGTAGATATTAACATGCCACAATTATATTATACGACCATTATACAGTCCTACCCACATTTTGGGTTCAACTCAACCCAAGTGTTAATAGACAACTAGCTCCAACCTGGTCATATTATATATTTAATATAAAACATAATAATTATATGAAAGGATTTGTTTTGAAAGTTTCACTTCTAATTGAAGTGTAACAAAAATAGCTGGATAATTTGGTGATTATATGGGAATTTGCGTGTAAAATTGGTTCCTGTATAAATTGAATTATCGTGTATTAACTGTTGAAACAAAGTCTCGATTTGGTTGACTCTTTGACAGTATATCTTTCTTGTGTGGTTGAAGAAGGGTACACGCAGTTATGTTGTTTAGGACCACTTACTTTTACGAGAAAATTGTGTTCATAGGATTCAAATTCGTAGGAAGGAAGATGAGTTTTGTTAATTAATTAATCAATAAGCAACAACCAGCAATAAATTATACTGATGTGATGTGTTTGTGTTTGTCCTTAGGAGCTAAAGAGTCCTTTCGGTTTCGAAGAAAGTCAGCATCCGATGCGCACGAGAAGAGAGGCCAGAACAGATCGAGCCCTTCTTCTTCTATCGATGTGTGAGAAATGAGCCACATTTGCTCGTGTTTGAAAGCTTAGGATGAAACAACCTTTTGTTGTGCGTGTAAGAATGTATGTATGGGTTGAATTGGGTTGAGTTGGGTTGTATATGCAGTTCACGCGAGGTAGCTTTTCGGTTTAACTTCTTAAAGTCTAAATTAGCTGAGCTGCGTAGTTGTTGGTAAATTGTAAGAAAGTGCAAGGGTAGAGTAGCGGTGTATCTTATTATGTCTATGTGTATATTCATAATCAATAAGCTTTTCCTGCGTTTGCTCCACTTGTTCATTTCTCCCAGTAAGTTTTGGCTTGCTAAATAAAGTTTTACTTTTTGGCAATTTCTCGTTCGTCCCAGTTTCATGCTCTGTTCTTGGTCGATTTTAGTACGAGGATTGTACTGAGGAGAGACCCAAAGAATATTTTCACATAACTAATTAACCATGGTCCAATATGGAAACCATCTTTGTCCTTAAGGATGCTTTTAGAGCAAAAGACACTTAAAAATAGGACAGCTGGCCTGCCAAGAAATTATTGAATACGCTTGCTGGAAGATGAGTGCATTATTTTTCAAATATTACAATGAACAAAGTGCACTAGACAAGTTAGAAATTTACCGGTCTTCAGCAAGTAAACGAGTGCATTTTTTTGCAAGATCTGTAGCAATTTTATCTTCATGACTACTGCCATGGGGAATGCAAGTGAAAACTCTGCTAAATAGTTTACAAAATCTCTCTGCTAAATAGTTTACAAAATCTTTATATGTTTTTTTGGGGCGTATGTTGGGTGTTGGTTCTGTAGAATGAGAAACATTGATTAATTAGCGTAAGTATGAATATTTATTATTCTTTCATGCAACATAAACTAAAATTTAGGGTTGGGTTGGTAGTAATCGTGAGTGAAGAGGAATCAAAGAATCTGTCGAGCTGGAGTGGGAGCGGGGGACAATCAACTTCGCTGCTCCAAAACACCACACCACACCACACCACACCACAGTCCCCATCTCGTTGACCCTTTTCCCCATTAACTCCGCACCATTCTCCTCAGTTTGTTTCTTGGGTCCACACCCTTCTCCTCAGCATTAATGCGACAAATTTGACCTATTCCTTTGAGGCTCAACTCTGGGCTCGTGATGTTGATGGCCCAATTACTTTCAGGCCATTGGACTTGGACAACCTTCACTTGTACTCACCTCTAACTGATATGAGTGCAGACCTGGACACAACCAACCAGAACACTTCTTTTAAAGCCTTTTGTTTGTTTTTAACTTTCATTCCATTCCGTTGACTTGCAAATCTTATCCGTTATCAACCCAGTCTTATAACATATAATAAAAACATTAAAAAACTATAACTTATAACAACAAGAGTATTAATAATATTAAATATTATAAATTTTAATAAAAATTTATTATTTTTATTATGTGCCCTTAAAAGTGCAAAAAAAAAATAGTATATAAAGTTAATAGTTCAACGTAAATTCCAGCCTCAAACAGACTCACTCCGACCCAGCCTAATGATAGTTGCTATCATAATTGCTACCTACAGTATCTGATTCTGTCTCCCTGTCTCTCCCACACATTTACAAATACAACTTACAAATGTCCTTGCTGCTTAGCTCACTTTTTTGGGATCCTTGTTCCATCCTAATTTCAATTTCCTTTTTGTTTTAATTTAGAAGCTAAAATGGGCTTATTTGTGGTTATACGATCCATATGATGCTGCAAATGTAATTGTTGGAATTATACTCTCATCCAGAAATTCTAATTATGATGCGGACATTTTTTTTCCTCGCAACCACATCTTGGATCGAAGTTACCCTAAAATGTGTTGGTGTTACAGTTACCTTATCAAATTTTGGTATTTTTACATGGATACTTGCCTTGTAGTGGTGGCCTTAAATTTCTACATCTGTTTGGTTCCATATGTTTCTTTCCACTCAAAAGTCACAGATAAATATATTATCGAATCTGTGCGCATTTGTAGAGAAGTAGGGTTTTTAAGCTTTTAATATGCTCTGTGATGGCACTGATCGTTACCCATGGACATTCAATTCTTGGATTTGAAAAATGTAACAAAGCCATGGCTAATGATCAGAGCCACCAACTCGCCATATAAGTTCGTTTCATGTCTAGTTTGACTCTTTTCATGGCTAATGAACAGGTCAAGGGAACAATCGAACTTTATGCCTTTGTTCTGTAAGAAGTTTCGAATTCCTTATGTGCCCCTAAATAAATAAAGATGACCCGAGTTTCCATAAATTAGTTGTATAATTGATTTGATGTTAATAATTTATAACAGTGTGTTGTTTAAGGGTTTAAATTGCCTTACAGTGGTATTTTGAAAGGTATAGTCTATATATTTATTTTTTAATGCCAGAATCTAAAAAATTGAGCGCTTCTGCATGAAAGCTTGACAGAATCAATTTCCGACCTTCTAGAACCCACGGATTCTAGCACGTTATAGATGGTAATTGACTTAATTGATAAATTGATGCTCCGTAATTCTTGGAATGTTACGTTATTGGAAGTTCAAACCTTCTTGTGTCTTAAGCACTGGTGTAAGGTGGAGCAACTCAATCAACACGCCAATACACAACTACAAGATTCCCCCAGAACCGTGATTCACCACTTATTCTAGAGAACTCTTCTTTTCATCATTTGCTTGGTCTTGAAAGATTCTATTGCTTATTTAAAAACATGTTGGAAACCTATGAATACGGATCTAGCATAGTAATTACAACCAGTAACGTTGACATAAACATAAAGTTCCCAACAAACATGCTATACATTTTAATCAGCAAATCCAATGAAAATTGCACCAACAACAAAAAGTTTTCGTTTATGGCGTGAATTTCTTTATTTTCGTTTGAGAGTAGATACGGTAAGGCGAACAAAAGAAGGGAATAGGTTTTCATATAATGCAGCTAATCGCCGTAGGATGCAAAGAAAAGTAACATTTGTTTTTAAGTGAGAGAAGCAAGGAACAGTGATGTTTCTAAGAATCAGAACATGGTATCCTTGTCATGTGAGAATTCCAACGTGGTGAATTGGCTAGTTATTATCCAATGGAAAGTTGAAGACAAGTAGTGGTATGATTGATTACGTTATGAGTACCATAGCAACAGGGAAAGCCGCTGGGACAGGTCTCTACCAAAAACAACATTCCTGAGCAGTCATTCAGATAAATGGCATAGAAATTTACGCATTTGATAACATGAAATCTCTTTGCACTCACAAATTACATGCTAATTTGCCAAACACAAGCAACCACTGGTGTACAAAGCAATAATCTCTGCTCCTGCACAGAAGAATGCCTTGGTAGTTCAGTTTACAATATAGTATCATTGGCAATCTGCAACTCGTAAATTGGACGAAGGAAAGCTCCCCCATGTCAAACTCCTTGGCGATTTCAACTCCGTACAAGTTTAGTTAGCTGGATTGAATTCCTATTTGAACCGAAAATCTTTGCCAAATACTAGACCTTTCCAAGTTTAGGGGGCTGCCCAAAAAGTTACAAATATACACAAACGTTCAAAATAATAATAATAATATAAAATTCTAATAAAATAGCTTATTGATGTTATATACCTTCTTTAAATTCATTTTTGATGTACCACTTCCTGATCCTCTATCAACGGGTTTCAATATCTCAAAGGAACATACAAGAGATTCGTCAACACTCAACAATGCACCGGCGTTGTCAAATTCCCCACCATAATTTGGAGCAGAAAATATTGTGACTAATCTTCTTTTAGCGAAAAACTCATATCCATCCTCCACAACCTATTCAGGAAAATAGGAAAGTAAAATGAGACCTTAATCAGAAGAAGTTGGAAGAAGTAACACACAAAAAGACAGATTATAATAAAAGAGAAAGCATGATGAATGCCGCTGAACTAGTTCGATAGAGCCTGATCTAGCATAATATGCAAGTCGGATAAGGAAAGTGTACATAGGTTACAGCCATCAATAAAAATGAAAAAAACCTGCAACATCAATGACGCTGATTGTTCTAATTGCAATCCCATGTCGCTGCAACGACGATCATGAGAATTGCTAATTTCACAAGTCCATCAATTGTAAATGAACTGATTTCATAATGGCTATTGACAATTGAGATTAGTATAACCTTTAAAACTTTTTTCTATAAACTGTTCCAGTCAAAAGGTTACTGGTTGGTTTTATCAGATTATTAGACAACATATTATCTTCTCCCCTTTCCGGACTCATAATCAACTGATATAGTTGTTTCCAAAGAGGTTGATAAATGATGGAAGAGGCTATCATTGAAGTGGGTCATTCAAAATTTCATAAAACAAATAGAATCACACCTGTAAGACCAGTACAAATATGCTCTCCCAACCTCTATTTTATATCCTGCTTAATCTGCTGATATGAAATAAGAGGTTTACCTGATGCCCTCTGCAGACAAGATCAAGGTCATTTTTATCCAAAAACTCTGCAAGTGCATCAGGTCCAAAAGTACACGAAACGCCTCGGTCGCTATCTGCCCAGCCCTCAATGCTAGCATCAGGATCAGACCACAGCAGATCACAAAGGAGACCACTATCCGGAATTTCAGTAGGCCTTTGAATCTCCCTTATCTGACCTAAATTTTGTAGCTCTGGAGAGAGTCCCCCATGCATACAAAGTATTTTCTCATCAATGAGTGCAGCTACCGGCAAACAATTAAAGCAATCTGTGAATATCTTCCATAGCCTAACATTGAACCTCCTTTTACATTCATCATAAAAACCATATATCCTGTTTATCTTTGCATCTTCATGATTTCCCCTCAACAGATAAATTTTATCCGGATATCTTATCTTGTAGGCCAAAAGCAAACATATAGTCTCCAAACTTTGCTTCCCTCTATCCACATAATCCCCCAGAAACAAGTAATTTGCCGCAGGAGGGTATCCACCATATTCAAAAAGCCTCAATAAGTCTTGGTACTGACCATGTATATCACCTGCAACATTAGGAACAAGGGAACATGTGACAAACAATTGCATACTACAACACAAATTATATCTATCACATGCATGATTCTCATAAATGTAAAATTAAGACCTGTAAAAGATTATTTTTCACCCATATAGAGGAAAAGATGCAGCAAATTTTAAAACTTTTTTGTCCTTCACCTTAGAAACAAGGACAGACATATCCTGAATTTTATTAAATAATTTCCTATTGTTCAATCTTCCTCACGGGGCGATCATGTAATATTAGAATCATACATGGCAATCACCAAAACAAAAGCAATGATAATGATTAATGATAAAAGGAGACAATTTTTGAAATCTGAAAAAGAAGATCGTGGCTAACCGCAGATGCGGATGGGAGCACGAAGGTCAAGAAGAATTGGTTGAGAGAGGAAGATTTGTCGAGCGTTGACGCAGAGTTGACGGATCTCAGACTCAGAGAGCTGAACCTGTTTTCCTCCCTTCCCTTCAAGCAATCTTCTGATCACATCATCAAGCACTCCCTTGTCCATCATCCCCTCCATTGTCATCATCATCATCTTCTGTTTATTATTTGATTTGATTTTCCAATATTGGATACCAACAACAACAACGCTAGCTTTTAGATTAAATGAGGCAGAACAAAGGGAAGGAAGAAGATAAATAAAGAAAATTGGATAGATGGCCCAACTGTAAGACAGACAGACAAACAAAGGTTAAGGTTTTTTATATCATCTTAGGTTCTCAGATCAACGATCCTTGATCCATCATCCCCCTTTTTTCCTTTTTTATTATTATTTCGGAATTTCAATTCAACTCCTAAGATGGTTCGCTTCAACTCTCATTTTTCTTTATTCTAATCTAATTTGTTTCTCTGTCTAAAACTGACCCTTTATTCGGTTGAAACCTTCAAAGGAGGGGACCAAATGGCGCGTAAGAATATCAGCCTCGCCTCCTCCACTCAACATCTTCCACGTGGCGTTGTCTCTCCATTGGTCAACCTTCTGTTTGGACTACGCCGTTATCCCCTCTACACGCTGCCCCCCTTACCCTATCCCCGTTCTTCTCTTATTTGTATTATTATTATTATTATGCTTTTAATAGCCCATATTTAAATAATTGCATATTAATGCATAATGCATGCACATTATTCACTCCCATACGCACGTATACTAATTCTACAGTTATCTCGTTAGATTTGTTCAATTAGAAAAATTCATTATTTACTTTGCTTATTTGATGGTACGTTGAACTGTTAACTTCAATTGCTCATAAATTTTATCAAGTTTTTATTGGTTCCTAGTCTTTAGAGTTTAATGGTGCCATCATATTAATGCGTATAGCCTCTGTTTCATTTTGGTAAGTACAAAGTCTATTAGTTGTTTGGCAACTGTCACCGACGGAAAACATTTATGAACTTTTTCAAACAAATTAAAATATATATTTTTATTTGAAATAGCGTTTCTCTGATTTTTATTGCTTTCGCTGGATTCAGAAAGTACATTACCGACATAATGATTAGATGAGTGGGTTATAAATTAACACCTTTTTTATTTCTCTTAATTGACCACTCATTTCCTTGTTTTGATCCTCATCCATTTAGACTTGCAACTTGAGAAAAGTGCATATTTAAAAGTTATTATTCCTACCATAGGGATACCATGTATATACACATGTTACGTCCACGAGAAAGGAACAATTGCAAAGGTCTTGCATGTTTGTCATGTAGTTCCACCTCAACTTCATTATTCCTTTTTAAATAAATCAAACCACGTCAACCTTCTTATCTTCTTTCAGCTCTGATTTAGCATTAGTATGTTAATAATTGGACACACACAAAAATTGTCATTTAAAAAAGTATCTTATGTCATAAAAAAAACGTCTTGTAGTAGTAGTGTATGGTTAAATTCTTGAGGGATTAACTATTAAGCATCTATAAATCTATTTTAGTTGTTTTATTTTTCTGGTCCACAGAATACAAACATTGGTCCAACAAAGTAAAAGCCCATGGGTGGTTGTCTGAGCATCATAGAATCATATGGTACTCGGTACATGTTTTTTGAGAAAGAGAAATTGAAATACCTAACCATTTGCAGTTGCAATATGAATAAATGATGTTGATAACTATAAAAATAAGTCACGTGATGTGCGAGGGTTAGGTGTGAACGTTAAAGCGTGATTTTCCTATGTGTTCACTCCATTTTCGACGTCGACATCTTCTCCCTTAGGCTTAATAGTCCAAAAAGTGTTTGAGCCGAAAGAGAGCGTCTTGAGGATCCTTCGAACGTTGTGCTCGCCATTCAGCGATGGCTTTGGAAGGCTTTTCACCCTTTTGAGGGCCTTCTCGTCCACTTTCACAGCCTCTTCGTAGTCGTATGCACCCATTTTAATCACAGTCACCGTGTTTTCTTTCACCAGGCCCAGGTCCACTGTTGGCCCATTTTCACATTCTGCCTTCCTCTTGTAGATTACATACACTGTCAGTTGGGTTGAGCCCAATATCAGCCCAATCAAATTTGGTACCTGCAACGACATAGTCCACGATTCAGCTTCAGCAAAATCATATGAAACCAAAAAAAAACTTCAGCAAGATCATTTGTTCGACATTTTAACTTTCATGGGTAAAGGCCTTAATTTGCTATACAATTTCTGTAATTTCTAAACATTCACAGAAAAACAGAAAATGTTGCCTTTTTATAAAATGACAGGTATCTTTTACATTATTTGAGTTAGATAAGACTGCTATTTGAGTTGGATAAGATTAGTAAAGAACTCCATAATTCTCTAATACAACCATATTTATTAAGACTCAAATTCAATACCACAAGTTAAAATTAATATTTTATATTATCCACAAATTTGAAACAAATATTTCATAATCAATTTAACGATGTTAAGAAAACATAATTTTACATATCACATACTTTATGAATACTTTATTGTTTGAAATTAGTTTGTCTTTTCTTTAATGATTGTGAACATGTCTTTCGGCAAGAACCAAGGACCATGACTAACCGGTGATAGCGTGCAGAATTAATTGAAAAAATTATTGAACTTCTATTACATTGGTTAGAAGACGAGGAAGGTAGCAATGTTAAGGTGTATTAATTCAAACAGGTAGTTCTCAAAATGATTTTTTATTTGAGGTTGTTTTTTTGGGCACGTCGTGTTCTATTTTCTTCTTCTTATGTTACTTAAGACGCAATACTACATGCAATTAATAATGTAAAACGTCATTGGGAGTAACATTTTTCGCTACTCAATTGACATCCAATTGAACGAGTTGCATCGCATGATGTGCTCTCATACGCGGCATGCACCATTGTATATTGTTCCTTTTTCCAAACTTGTCATTTCCAAAACTCCTTGTGAGTTTTTAAGGGGAAGGTACCGTTGCACTTCATATGAGAGTACAATATATACGCATAATAACTCATCCAATCGAATTTCAACGAGTAAGAAGAAACAACTTCATATGACATCATTTCACATTATTACACTTAGTTTTGCATCTTAATTGTTCTGAGAAGAAAAACAAAACATTAGTTGATTAATTTAACTACTAAAATTTGACTCAATGTATTACTATTATTTTTTAGAGTTTTGTTAAACTCGGCTCGAGCTGAGATTAAATATTCTCAAATAAGAAGTTTTTATAAATAAAAAAAAAAGCATAATTATTATATTAAAATTATAAAAATATAATAAATACTTTATTTTTTAATAAAATTTTATTATTATTAAATACTTATTTTCAATTCTAAGAGTTAAGATTAACAAAAACTTATTTTTTTATCCTTTATAAATTTCTATCAAAATGTTTGAAAAATGTTTTGTAAACAATATTTAAGGTCCCTTTCAACCATGATCTCCAAAGAAAATAATAGAAATGATTGAGAATGACTTAGATTTTGGTAACTTTAATACGTCATGAAGCCCTTAACCAGGTCCAAGTGTAGCCTAAGTTTTCCTTGTTTTCATAGCGACAATTATCTTGATAAAAGCTGTTGTTTTACACCCTTGAGGAGACACATTTACTTAATTTAACACGGACGATAGTTTTTCTAATAGCTGAATAATTAACGGGTAGAGAATGAATTAGCATACTCCAATGAAGAAATCTTTGACGAGCAAAGCGTACAATGCCCACACGCCACCATTCAGAAACATGAAAAATGACAGCAGAAACGGCATGTATTCCACACACTTGGTCTTTATCACCGTTTTCTGTTACATATCGTAGTTGCAAAAAAAAGGGTTTGAAATTAGTCTATATGTATACAACAATATCATTTTATATTACATAAGAACATTTTCATTAACAGATACGCAATGATGTCAAAAATAAAAAATACAGTGATGATATAGTTCACAAAATCCAACAGATGCATATGGAGCATTCATGATGAAATGAATTATAAGCTATGAATCATAAAAAGTATCAATGAATGAACAAAACTGACACGTACCATGGCTAATAGCGGCGATGCATACATGATTATAGTTAAACCGGAGCATAACATTCCTAGAAAAGTAAGCTGGATTGTTCCATGAAGTGCAAAAAGAGTCACTGAAATGACTGTCCCAAGAAAACCCACGTCCAGTACTGCCACCATCAGTGCCGTCTTAACCTAAATGTGCATATAAATAAATACATAGCACCAAACAATTAAGCACTAATTAATTAGTGATATAAGGGAGAATTGAAAAGTAATAAATTAGCACGATCTCTATATTACAACGTAGTAAATTAATGACCTTTTGATCTTGAGGTGAATATACGAGGAACAGAAGTATGTAGATGCAATTAAAAATAGCACCAGCCCCATTGACCATAGCGATTTGCAAACCACCAGGCTTAAGAACTCCATACGAAGTCCACAAACTTGTGCATAAGAACGTCGTTATATATGGTGCTCCCTTGTAATTCTCAGTCGATTTATTCTTTACCACTCTGCAAAACGTCTTGCTTTTGATTTTGGAAGCAAGGTAAATCAATAAATTTTTTTTAAAAATAGAACCCCACTAATAGTAATTGCATTCATAACAGTTAATGAGGTAATACAATTATTATTTAAAATATTGGTCTATTCATTAATATGAATAATTCATTTTTATAGGAAGCATGGTATACATACATGGGAGAGGCAAATACCAGAAGCGATAATAGAGTGCCTGCAAATAAGTCATAAAATAAAAACTTTGTTAATTGAAATCTTATGAAGCTCATGAAGTTTAAGATATAAAGGTCAACAAAATTTGAATAAAATTAATATGGAAAAGAAAACACGTATGAACTTGCCAATAATGCCAACAGCAAAGGTCAAGCTAGCCATGATAGAAGTAAGCATTGGTATGAAATATGAAGCGCGGATGAAAGCAGTTTCAATTAATCTTGTTTGATGATATGTTATGAAATCTTTGTAGATTCCAACATATTTATATCCATCCGAAGCTATTTTAAATTTTTAAATATGTACGTGCATGATCATCAATATCCATCTGGACAAGGACAACCATCTTTAATCAATCTGATTCTATGCTTAACATGTATGAGTACTAGCTAGGTAACAATCTGTCTTCCTCTTAATGCAGGTGATAATATGAATTTAACTATCTAAGGGTGATAACGAAATTGATATTGGTGCATGATAGCTGGTCACAGAGGATCTATTTCATTGGCTGCTTTAGAGCTTTCATTCCCAACAATTAGAACAAATTAATATAAGAAAATAATTTCTTATATATGATTCTTTGGTGGAAAAAGGCTGTTTGCATTTATTACCAACAAATTTGGCTAGATTTATTTTCTCCTTTATTTGATTATGCAGCAGAGGAGGGATAGTTCGGTCAGATAAAGTACACAATAAAAATAAAATAAAAAATTATTAAAATGATAACATTTGTGATTATGAATATATTAGATTATGTCATATTTTATGATTTAAAAAAAATTACTATACATAATTTTTTGCTCTGGTATATTAGATATGTATGTTTCAATGATAATTGTTTTGAAAATAAGATATTATTTTATATTAATTATAAATTTTATAAATAAACTATGTTTTTTAAAAGACTAATATATCTTGTTTTAAACAAATTATAGGAAAAAGGATGATTGATTCTCCAAAAAACAGTATAACTAATATCAATTGTTTTTGTACAGCTGTTCATTATTAAAATGTATGATAAAATAATTATTTTATAACTTTTTGTTTGTGCATGTTTTATTTAAGTGCACTCGTTAATTTTCAGCTAGTAAAAAACATAACATTCTAAAATTTTATAAACAAGTTATTTTATATGTAAGTGTTCCGTTTTAAAATTTGTCTCGAAATCAAAAAGCTATTTGTTTCCCACTTATCAATTTTTGTTTTCTTACAAATTCAAGATTTTCATGAGTTAACATGAAACAATTTTCGTTTGGGAACACATTATTTATAGTTAAAAATTAACATAAAGATAAAGGATGGGTTTAAGTTAATGTAAGCACCCATTCTTTCTAAAATTATACATGCAATCTTTATCCTTTAATTTATCATTTTAATTTTTATGTGATTTAGCTTGTTTATATAATATAATATAATATATATATATATATAACTATTTTTTCCAAAAAATATATATAACTATTCTTTAATATAATATAAAGATTGGAATCAAAATTTAACATTTACATATTATAAAATGCACTATTGATTAATTTAATTTTAAAATAATTTAGACATCTATAACTATATTATTCAAAAATTGATATTTATTAATATTTTAAGGATATAACAACTATTAAATAAAATAATACAATATATATATAACCGTTTGCTTCGGGCTCAAATATTTGCTGAATTCATATATTTGTGAAAATGCATGAGTGATATGTGTTTGTTTTGGATTTATTAAGTACACACAAATCCAAAAAATGTTACACTCATGAGAGATGATAATTTTATTTTTCTTGGCGCAAAGCATCCCACCGCCAAACCACAATATGATTAAGAAAAAAGGAAAGTGAGCAATACACTAATCGTTACTTCAAAACCTCACTTTGAGAAGTAAACTATGCTTAATTTTACGTAATGGCGATTACGAGGTTCAAAAGGCATGACAGCTTGCTATACTTTTCTTGGTTTATTTATTTATTTAAGCAATTTTTCATACGACCAACATAGTGCGATATGCTAAGCTGGTAAGATTGGTTTTTTAATTAAAGAACAAAAAAGTGAAGCCACGAGGGGATAATGAATGAACTGGTATTGGGATACGTATATTTGATTGTCGAATAAAAAAATGCTTATTTGTTAATTAAACGTGAAATGTAATTTACACCCGAAACCTGCGTTTTTGCGCGTTTCTTTTGTCATTTGGAAACTGCATCTACAGATCCTTTTATACCTAAAAAACACGTATGCCCTCTCTGCTGCAGTTCATTGTATTCCTCAAGGGTATTAAGTATTTTGGAATCACAACTTTTTTAATAAATATTTTTATTTATACCGAGACTTTTTTATTTAAAACTATAAATAAATTATCATTTTATTTTTAAATTTTCAGTTTAGTCATTCACAAACTTTATTGAGATGTAACCGTAATTTTATTTTATTTTAATAATTTAAATTAATAATCTTATTATTAATACTTCTCTGACTTTACCTGCTATATTGGTAGAAAAATTTTAATCTCCCATTTTATTTCTAAATTAAAAAATTGAGTGCATAATGTATAGTTTGTATATCCGGGCCGTATTAAGTGGTTTATTACAGTGTGTAAGCAACTTGGGCTCCAAAAAGAGAATCATAAGGCCCAGATCCATAACTGAAAAACCCTAGCATACCTTCGTTTTGTAGTTACGCCGTTAAATATGAGGATTTGAGAGCAGAAGCGTGCTCTTCCAAGACCCAGAGCTGCAATGGTACTTGTTGTATTTTCTATCTATGAACTTTGCGTATGTAAGTGTTTAGCATAGATTTGACAAAATTGCGTGCAATTGCATTTGATACGCAGGGGATCGATCTTAAAGCTGGGGGTAAGAGCAAGAAGACCAAAAGAACCGCACCCAAGTCCAATGATATCTACCTCAAGCTCCTTGTCAAGGTCCCTCTTTTTTCTCTGTATTTTCATTTTTCACGACGATGATGATAAATGTGATCCCAGCTCATTATGAAACCTTTCACCATGTCAAAGGTTTGGGAATATTATTTTTTCCACATTTATCTGAGCCCTCACCACTCCTTTCTTTCTCACATTGTGTTTTAATTATTTTTTTCACTCGTACTGTATATTGAGTTAAGGTTCCCAATGATGCTGTTCAGTTAACCATGCTAATACTGATATAACTAAAGATTATTCCTTTTATTATACTGAGGGAACTAGGTCTTTATTTATTGTTTTGTGTCTATTTTTAAGGACTTTAGGGATATTCAGAAATAATTGTTTCCTTGCTATGTTTTAATCTGTATTCAAATGAAATGTTTGTGTTCATATTAATTATTTATAATGTATGCGTTGGATGATTCTGATTAAATGTTATATGATCAGCTTTACCGCTTCCTTGTTCGAAGGACTGGCAGCAATTTCAATGCTGTAATACTAAAACGCTTGTTCATGAGCAAGGTTAACAAGCCTCCGATTTCTTTGTCAAGGTTAATTAAGTACGTGAAGGGGAAGGTGTGTCCCTCTATCTGTTTCTTTTTATGTGTATCAGTGCTGGAAGCTAATTCTCTTATTGTTTGATTAATATTATAGTTTTGTCTCATGTTCTCATATTTTCAATGTAGGAAGATAAAATTGCTGTTGTAGTGGGGACTGTAACTGATGATATCAGAGTGTATGAAGTTCCGGCATTAAAAATTACCGCACTTAGGTTTACAGAGACTGCACGAGCAAGAATAGAAAAGGCGGGTGGTGAATGCTTGACATTCGATCAGCTTGCCCTCAGGGCTCCTTTGGGGCAAAATACGGTATGGGTGGATAGCAATACTGGCCTCTAATTTGTGGAGTGATAGTAATCTTACTATTGCAGTTGTGTCAGTTAATCATCCCTTTTTCAAAGGAATCACAAGTTTACAATCATACTTGTGTAGCTGCTTGGTTTAAGTAGTGTTTTCTTGGAGACTGTAGATTCATGAATGGTTGTGAATGTTGAGTTTGATTGCTTAAAATAATTATTTTGTGGTTTGATGAGAAATGCATTGCAGGAACATTATTCCTATTAGAAATTTTAGTATTTTTCCGTTCTATTAGCTATTAGCTTAAAGATACTTGGTATATACTTATTAGATAGATATGACGGGCTGGATATGTTGAGGCGCTAAGTTTTTCGGAATTTCATTTATATGTTCTTGAATGCAGGTTCTTCTTAGAGGTCCCAAGAATGCTCGGGAAGCTGTGAAACACTTTGGTCCTGCTCCTGGTGTGCCGCACAGCCATACCAAGCCATATGTACGATCTAAAGGAAGAAAGTTCGAGAGGGCTAGAGGAAGGAGGAACAGCAAAGGATTTAGGGTTTGAGAAGATAACGTTGCTCTACTTTTTTAAAGTGTTGTCACTACTGAAATTTAACTTTTTGCTTTATCATAGGTGTTGATTACAGTATTTATGATATTTCTGTTCTGATAAATGATTTTGTGTGTATGGACATCGTTTTGGTTCTCGCCTTTGTTTTTCTTTTACGTGTATTAAAAGCTCGCATACGATCCCCCAATTTAAAGGCTATCCATTTTTCGTGACCTGTTGTGCATGCATCGAGTGACTTCTCTTTCTCTTGTAAGGGTTCTCCAAGCTTCTAAACATCGACTTTTTGTTTTGTTTTGTTAGAGAATGGTGTCTTGTTCTTTGTTTGCACGAAATTCTCTTCGTATACGATATGTCCAGGTTTTTTTAAAAATAATTTTTAAAACATTAGTTACTAAATTATAACTTTTTTAAAACTAATTTTCTGTTTAGGTTACCATTACTGTTGACGAAATATTAATTTTTTTATTTTAAAAATAGGTTTTATCAATATAAATGTAAAATTTATGAAATTTTGAAGTCTAAATTTAGTAAATTACTAATGATGATAATATCTTCTTTTTTTTTTTTGTTAAATTAACTCATCGTAAAGATGGCAAAACTTATTTCGATCCCTACTTGTAAATCACCTCACAATATTTATAAATGTCCATGTTTTGAGGCAATTGATTAATGCTATTTTCAGAGACTAAAATTTTAAATCTAAAAAATTAATTTAAATAAACATGGCAAAAATTTTCACGAGTAATATTTCCTTCTTTTATATATAGTTTAAAGACCTTACGGATTACGATAGGGCGGCATCCTACTTCAATTGAATAGATGGAACCCCGAACTTGGGATTCGATCACGTGCTTGTCTTTCCTTCTTCGGCTAGGGCCTAATCGGAGAAGTGCAATTATGTTGTGTTGGACCTGAATTCTACCGATTAATTGACACCGAACGAACGAATAATCAGACTTATCATGATCTTGGCCTAATCATGCCTCTCTGTCTTTTAAACTAACCCTAATGGAACAAGGAGATTTTTTACTCCTTTCAACTCTGAAGTGCCTATTTAATTTAAAATTGATTATGAACAGGTGAATATTTTTAAAATATGTTTAAATTATTTTTAGTCACCTATTTTTATTGAAAATGTGTATTTTGCAGCAAAAGTTACTTCTCCAATTATAAAATAAACAAGGTCTAAATCTTAATAATTTAACTAAATTATCCTTGCGAAACAACCATTTGTCTTTTCTGTATTATTTTGATAGAATATTTGATTGTGCTTAAACTCAAGGTAGGGAAGGCATCGCCGCTTAACAGGAAAGGCTTTGAAGATAGAGCTCCATTCTGGTTTACTGCAAAATTAACTTTCATCCATAACCAAAGTTTCAGGAAAATTGTGTTCCTTGTGCGTAAGTGCTGAGGTTCAATTTTGTCTGCTGTATTTTGTCCCTTTTTCATATTTTTTTATTTCCTATCTTCAGTTTCCTCGTATCGTTTGCGGTTAGTTGAAAAGATATTATATAAAAATTGCACGAGACACAATGTATATAATAAATATTATATTTTCGAATAATGTTATTTGAAAATTTTTAAATATTGATTTTGTATGTTTCATTTCATCAAATTCATTTATATATGTTTTATAGAAAATAAATTTCATAAAAAAAAAAGAGTGAGGAAATCATACGTTTCCCTAGATGTCAAACCCTGTGTATTTCAAACATTATTCACCGACACTGTTATTGAGTAGAATTTAATTTATACATTCGCGTGACACTTATTGAGTAGTTGAGACTACCGAAACGAAGAACATGACACTGTTATTGAAGACTACCGAAACAAAGAACATGGGTACAATGATTTACCCATAACTTAAAAGACAACATTCAGTGGATCAAATCAGAATTTGGTAATGAAATCATGAATGTGATTATTGATTTCCTCGGGAGTTTCTTGATTATTGAAGTGAGCTACTCCTTTCTGCACAATCACCTCTTTCAAATGGGGCACATCCTCCTTGAAACCTCCACCATGGACATACTCCTCCATGCCTAGCGAGGTGTACACCATGTCTAATTCTCCCGTAATGAATTTAACGGGTACCTTGATTCGCACTCCACTCCACGGTGCCATGAGCTCCCAATTTCTGCAAATAAATACAAATAGTTAATTAAATTTTAAATGCAATTCTTGTCACGTTGCACAGACATTTTCCCAAAAAATATACAGCAGTGCAAAAACAATGTTCTAAGCAACACAAAGAATAAAGAAATTACGGGTTAAAATTTCTGTAGTAGTTCAAGCCACCCGTAAAGCCGGTTTTTTCAAATTTGGAGACATAATAGTGAAGATCATCTTCTGTGAGCCATGAAGGCAATGTCTCAGGCATATCCGGATTGAATCCATATCCATACTCTCCTTTGGGAAAGATTGGAGGACCAGGCTTCCGAGTCGTGAGAATGTTTTTTAGCACATATTCAACACCAACTTCAGCCATCTCAGCTTCCGTTTTCCCCGGTTCCTGTCACAGGTTTTAATACTTAAATTAGAAAATTGGCCCTGATTTACTTTTAAAAAATCAATTATCCTATGAATTAAAATTTATTTAAGAGTCACTTCAGAATTTACATAAATTATTATTTTAAATAATTTTTAATATATAACCTAAAAATTATTTATATATCAAAATATGTATTATAAAAATACAAAATTTAAAAAACATCACTCACGATTTCAGTATAGAATATAAAAAAGTTATAAAATTTAAAAAATCATGGAGGATAATATTTTTTAAAAATATTTAAAAGTTAAATTTATTTATATATTAACTTTTAAAAACTAAAAAAATTAAAAACTTTTTTATATAAATAATATAATTTTTAAAACTATTTCTCAAAATAAGTTTAACTAAAAAATATTTATTTGTGTAGAGTTTTTTTTTTTCACATCAGCAGATATATCGAAATTTTATGCACGATAATTTTTTTATTATTTTTAAAATAATATCACACTTATGACACGTGTCAAGTTTTTTTTTTTTTTTTTGAGGATAGTGCTATCGCCAAAATTAAAATAGCAAAAAAATCTTTCAATTTAAAAAAAAAAAATGAAGAATGAACCTGAAATCTGCAAATATAGTAATCATCTCCATACATAGCACGCATGCCATCTACCGTCCTAATCTTAGGGTCTCTGCGGAGGAAGGGGACACTGAGGCAGACATAGGCCTTCACTCTCTCAGGCCGAAACATGCAGAGATACCAACCTATGAGGGCTCCCCAATCATGAGCCACAAGGTAGACTTGTTGGACACCCAAAGTGTCTATGAGTGCAACAATATCACCCACTATGTGAAAACCAGTGTAGCTGCTTATTGAAGGTGGCGCCTCCGTGTCACCGTAGCCGCGGAGATCTGGAGCCACCGCGTGATATCCGAGGGAACTGAGAGCCACAATCTGGTGCCGCCAAGAGTACCAAAGTTCGGGGAAGCCGTGGAGGAACAACACCACGGGACCTTCTCCTTTCTCTGCTATGTGCATTTTTATGCCATTCACTTCCACTGTTCTGTGCTCTATTCCCTCCATTTCTCTCTCTCTCTCTCGTGCAGAGTGATACCCTACGGCTTAGAAGCGGCTGAATGAATTATATAGACACCCTCTATCCTTCTCATTATCGATTGAAATATTTTTTTGACCACTCATGGACATTGAATGACGTTGCTATTTTATTTTATTTTTAACTTTTATGAAGTACACCGAGACTTTATTTTTTTTTCTAGAAAAATGAAATACATTTTTGAAATCAATATTATCTACCTCTTTTATAAAAGTATTATCTACCTTTATTTTAATTTTAATACTATTAATTATATATTTTTTAAAGCTCTGAAACACACGTATTTTACACGTGTCTAAGCTGTAAATAGAGTATATCGCGCGGCCTGCAGTTTTCGACGGCTCATTAACTTCGTGAGGTGGTCTAAAATGGACCATCATTGATTCCATTAATATGGATCATTATTTGTTTAATTTTTAACCTGTTTTGAGTTAGAGGTCGAACAGAGTTTTTAAAAAGTGAAAAAAACGCTGCTTCTGTTCAAACGGAGCACAGGAAACTGCAAAATGGAGATTAAGGGTTACACTGTATACCAATGATGCTATTTGATGTATAAATAATGAACTATTTTACGGTAGAATACGAGAGATTTGGATGAATGATACACATGCATGTGACAGCCTGTTTGGGGGTGTTAAATTGAAGAATACTAATTATAGTTTTTAAAAACTAAAATTATTTCAAAAAATATTGATTTTAAGATCTTTATTTTTAAAAAATAAAATTACAAAATATATATTAACAACTGTATTCAAAATAATGCGTGAGTATTTTTTATTAAATTTATTACTTTACAAAAGTTTAATCAACGAAAGGTTCAGACTTTGGTCAGGTACACAGCTTGGCATTACCCCCAACTAAGTATACATAACTACATGTCAGAGTAGGTTTGATTTAGGTAAGATATTCATTTTTAAATTTATGGATATGTATATATGCTGTTGGTGGATGTATATATGTGTACTTAATGAAAATATTTAAAATGATGGAAATAAAAAAAAGTTATAAGTAATTTGAAATGCATAATTATCTAATTTAATAATATTTTTATTATCATTTTGTATTTATTATCACGTTTCTCGCTTAGTATTCCCACCGTTTGAGATTTTATGGCTTAATTACTCGATAGAAACAAAATCCTCCCCGGCACGTTAATTAGAGAAGATGTAGTCGTTTTCTTGTTTGGTTTAGTTTATTTTTCTTTCTTTTTTTGTTAATTTATGATTTACAAACATCACAATAATTAGTTAAAGGGAAAATTAACATAACGTGATTCTGACTAGTGATATTATGTCATGTAGCTCGAAACTACAGGAAAATTTATTAGGTAGAAAAGGGCATATTTAGATTTTCTCTTTTTTAACTGCACGTGATGAGTAATTATATCTAATTTTCAATTAAAAATTATAGAATTTAATATAATAATATTATTATGTTATAAATTTTAATAAAAAGTATTATTTACTAATTTTTTTTGTATATAATATTGCTGACGTTAAAAAATTAGACAATTAAATATTCAACAAATAAGGAAATGAAAAGAGAGAGTAGGCAGCAAGGGGGTGCCAGGTCAACATAAGTGGCTGGGTGATCAATTACTATACCTTTTCAATTTTCAATTGAGTTGACGTACAGATTTATTATGACTAGGTTGTACAAGGAACATTGTAATCAAGAATATAATAAAAAAATTATGTATAATACATTTTTGTTAAAAATACAAAACATTAAAAAACTTATTGCATAAATAATATTAAATATTATAAAATTTAAAAGAATATTCTTTTTTTTTTTAACATTTTAATTAACAAATATTTAATAAAAACGTAAAGAAGAATAATTGCAGGAACCTTAGTTTTGTCCCTACAATTGATATTGCGCTGTGATTTCGTGACAATGCATGTAGACATGCTGTACTATGCTTTTTACGCAACTTTAAACTAAAATAAGTTTAATAATAATTGTGTATTTATAATACTTTATTTAAAATGTTATCACTCATCTTTAATACTAACTTTTATATTTATTGTGTATCAATTAATTCAATATTTTCTTAAAATATAATAAAAACTAATATAATGTTTGAATATTGTCCTTATATTTAAGATATGTTTGAAAACGTAATATATTAAAGCATCTATTCAATAAAATTAGAAGGATCAAGACGTAGATGAAGAATTTCTGGTGTGAAATAGAGTTGTAATTGATGATGGATTATCATTACAGATTGTATATGTGTGTGATTATTGATTTCGTCGGCAGCTTCTTCATTATTGAAGCGAGTTACAATATATTATTACCCACAACTAAAATTAAGAAAAAGGCACAAGACTTAGTGGATCAAATCAGATCTTGGTAATGAAATCGTAAATGTGATTATTGATTTCCTCGGGAGTTTCTTGATTATTGAAGTGAGCTACTCCTTTCTGCACAACCACTTCCTTCAGATTGATCACATCTTCATTGAAACCTCCCCCATGAATATACTCCTTTATGCCTGGTGAGGTGTATACCATGTCTAACTCTCCCGTAATGTATTTAACGGGTACTTTGATTTGCACTCCACTCCACGGTGCCGTGAGTTCCCAATTTCTGCAAATAAATACAAATAATCAATTAAATTTTTAACTTTGATATCCCTGTCATGTTGTGCAAATTATTTTCACAGCTAAAGGGAAACATTAATTTAGAGCAGTGGGAGAACAATATAAGGCAACACACAGGAGGAGCAAGAAATTACGGGTTAAAATTTCTGTAGTAGTTCAAGCCACCCGTGAAGCCGGTCTTTTCAAACTTGGAGACATAATAGTGAAGATCATCTTGTGTGAGCCATGAAGGCAATGTCTCAGGCATATCCGGATTGAATCCATATCCATACTCTCCTTTGGGAAAGATTGGAGGACCAGGCTTCCGAGTTGTGAGAATGTTTTTCAGCACATATTCAGTGCCAACTTCAGCCATCTCAGCTTCCATTTTCCCCGGCTCCTACAGTACGGTAAAAAAACAATCTTTGCCATCAAAACGTTAAAATTTGTAAAATTTCCTACAATTTAGCACTGGTATAGAAGAAGTAACCTGAAATCTGCATATGTAGTAGTCATCCCCATATGCTGCTCGCAAGCCATCTACCATCCTAAAGTTGGGGTTTTGGCGAACGAAGGGAGCACTGAGGCAGACATAGGCCTTCACTCTCTCAGGCCGAAACATGCAGAGATACCAACCTATGAGGGCTCCCCAATCATGAGCCACAAGGTAGACTTGTTGGACACCCAAAGTGTCTATGAGTGCAACAATATCACCCACTATGTGAAAACCAGTGTAGCTGCTTATTGAAGGTGGCGCCTCCGTGTCACCGTAGCCGCGGAGATCTGGAGCCACCGCGTGATATCCGAGGGAACTGAGAGCCACAATCTGGTGCCGCCAAGAGTACCAAAGTTCGGGGAAGCCGTGGAGGAACAACACCACGGGACCTTCTCCTTTCTCCGCTATGTGCATTTTTATGCCATTCACTTCCACTGTTCTGTGCTCTATTCCCTCCATTGCTCTATCTTTGCAGAGTGAAAGGCTACGGTTGCGACGCGGAGGAACCAAAGATGATTTAAAATATTATCTTTGAAGTATTGCAATAAATGGGATGAATTTAAACACGGAATAAAAAAAAATTATGAGCATTGTATTCATGTTTCGTATGGACAATTTTTTGAGAAAATGAATAACATTAAGTTTTATG
Source organism: Abrus precatorius (assembly GCF_003935025.1). Taxonomy (NCBI): domain Eukaryota; kingdom Viridiplantae; phylum Streptophyta; class Magnoliopsida; order Fabales; family Fabaceae; genus Abrus; species Abrus precatorius. The sequence continues at coordinate 5,662,610 of NW_020874373.1, read as the reverse complement.
TCAACTACAAAACTCTTATTTCCTTTGCAAATAAACAAATATTGTATTTGATGCATGTTTTGTAGATATTGATATGAAACAAATATTTTTTAAATTTTCTTAGTCCAGAGTATAAAAAAAATTGAGATACTAACTTTTTATACAATTTTAACTGAAGTAAACTTTTTTGTTTAAGCAAAAGTTGTTTTTTTATTTATTTTGATCAAGCAAATTTGGACAGGAGATACTAACTTTTTTTATCCAATTTTAACTTAAATTTATTAGCTTGAGTGAAAAAATTTTTTAAACAAAAAAAAATTCAATTAAAAAAATAGAGTAAAAGGTTATATTTGTGCAAAAATTATAGAATTCACGGATCCAATTATTATTTTGTACGATTTTTATCCATGTATATTTACTTAGTTTTTTTTTTTTAACTTTAAGACTGTTATAATAATACATGTATACAAAATAAAATAATTATATATGATATACAAAATGATAATTTTTAATGATTCAATTTTTATTTATAAGAGTCGTCACTCATCGGTCATCAGAGTTCTTCATCAACTACTTTGTTTTTGTCTTTCTTATAAAAGCATTTTAATAAACTCCACACATTAAAAAATATTATTAGATTTTTTTATAATAATTATATTATTTTAAATTTGTCTTTAGTTAAAGTTAAATTTTATATTATATTGATTGTTAATAAGTTAAAAAATTTAATGATAAAATATAAATATAAAAAATTATATAAATTTTTATATCAAAGACTAATAATTAAAAAAAAAAAATCGGAGGCAATATTTTCGTGCTCATAATTTTTGCAAAAAGACTTTTGTCCCGACCACAAGCGCTGATGATGTCTGGTAAGATAAAGATGCATGCATGTTGACATGTCGAGAGAGAGAGATAAAGATGCATGGGCCCAAGGCTCACAAACATCGTACACACAAAAAAACAAGTTATATAGTACACTTTTAAATTAGTTATCATGACCGAATAATATCGTATATTTTAATTTTTTAGATTTTAAATTTTTTATTAATTTTAAATATATAAAATGCAAATTATTTAAATATTTTTTACTCAAAATAATAATAATAATAATAATAGAAAAATTAAAATGAACATTTTTAAATATTAGAGATTTAAAAGTATAACTAAAATTTATATGATAAATTAGAATATCTTGAATATGATAAAAAAAAAGTTCAGATAAATTACGCACAACTTCAAATTGATTCAAAATCTAGATTTTACATTTTAGTAGGTTTAATCGGAGTTATACTTCAGTTCTACACTCAGGTCAACCTGGTAGTACCTGTGAAAATTACATCAAATTGTATAGTTTTTGGCGAGAACGCAATTAAGTGTTAATTGGTCTAAAAAAAAGTGCTAATTGGGCCTACCGTTCAATTCTTCTAGAGAGCCGTAGCACTTCAATCCAAATCCTAGTCCAACTATATAACTTTGGGCTACAGAAAGGGGTTAGAAAGAATTCGATTATTCTATGAAATTAATTGATTATTAAAAAAATATTATTCATATAAAGCTAATATATGTTTGTTATATACTCATTGGTTAAACTAAACAAATTACTCATTTAAAAGGGTGAAAATGTCTTTCTACATATGATACCATCCATTCAAACAAATGAAAAATAATTTTTCTACTTGTTTCATTTTTATTTTTGTTCATTCATAATATTTTCCCCTCGTCCAAATATAGCCTACGGTCCACGATGCAAACTCAAACACTGAAATGTAAAAACAATACCAAAATGGCACAGTCATGAGTACAAATAAAGCTTAAACCATGGAGCCTGCAAAAGTAACATGACTCTGTCTTAAGCAACACAGAAGGTAAGCAAATGATATGACTAGGAGTGAGCATGGCGACAATGTTAGGAGTTGATTGGATCAAAACTTCTTTATAAATTGAAAAATGTGACTGCTGATTTCTTCTGCAGCTTCTTGGTTGTTGAAGTGAGCTACCCCTTCTTGCAAAACCACTTCCTCCAAATTTGGCACATTATTCTTGAAAGCACCGCTCTCAATATAGTCTTTCATCCCGAATGAAGTATACACTACATCCAAATCCCCTGTAATGAACTTCACCGGCACTTTTACTTGTGCTCCAGTCCAAGGTGCTGTGAGCTCCCAATTTCTGCAAAATGCACAAGATTAGAGTTTGAGCTATATAACCAGTAAAAACTATAGATACTAAGTCAAGAATAATGGTGAATAAGTCATCAAATCATTCCCTTAAATTACAGTCACTGACGTTAAGATCAATAAATTTGCTCCCTTGTTTTATTAATTATCATTTAATTTAGCCTTAACTTTGAGGCACAACATTTAATTTTGTTCATGTAAATTGACAAATGCAATAATGTTACGGACTAAATTGATTAGCTATGTCAATTTAACTGATTGTCATCAAAGTCTAGAGAGGGACAAATATATCTTGCCGATGGGAGCATTCTATGTGCAAGAAAAAAAAGAACACATAGGAACTTACAAGTTGAGATTTCTATAATAATTGAGGCCTCCAGTGAAGCCTGTCTTTTCAAATTTAGAAGCATAATATTTGAGGTCTTCTTGTGAGAGCCACGAGGGAAGGGGCCCTGTAGTATTGGAATTGAAACCAAGTCCTTCTTTCGGCAGAATTGGGGGTCCAGTTCTACGACTTGTCAGCATGTTCTTGATTAACTGTTCTATGCCATTATTGCTAAACTCAGCTTCTGCCTTTCCTGGCTCCTGTCACATGGATTAACTACAAAATATCAGATCCAGGAAATACGAATGGCTAACCCCATTTCTTTGGTCCTTGAATTTCAACTTTCATGTTATATGCGTCCATCAACGGTATTGAACCACCTCTCACCTCTGTAAATTTCTTTTACTAAACACAATATAGATCCAGTAGCATAAGAATGATATTTTTTTTCTCATTAAAATTTAAAATTTCATCTTGGTAATAAGTGTTTAATTTGGTGAACACATGTAAACTTGAGTTTACATAAATTTGATTTTGTTTAAAAGTAAATTTAAAATAATGTGATTTATGTTTAAAAACTTTTCCTTTACGATAAAATATCCTACTTTGGTTAAGAATAGAGTCAGCATGCTTCAAAGGCAAAAGATCTAAACATCAAATTTTCTATTTAATAAAACATGTACTAAAATAGGCTATTAGCTAGATAAAATGTCCATTATTACACTAATCACATCTATGACATGGTTGTATACTTTATCCTATGATTCAACCCATCCTAAATGGATTTTTCCCCCTCTGTATATATCCTTTTCTTTTTGCGGTGTATATATCAAATAAATGGGGGGAAAGATCCGCATTGAAACGATTACAGGCAAATAAGGAAGATGGGATATCGCAACATCATATTTGGAAACATTGCAAAACAAACGCAAACCGGATGTTGAAGCTGCAAGCGAGTATAATCGCGTTAAGACTTCGCAATAATTTCAAACAAAATAGAATGAATTCTGGATGTATAATATTGTCCAACACTATCGTAACTTATCATTTGTCTAATTAATAAGGTGGAATTGAAGCAACACCCAAAAGAGGAATACGGGTAAAAAAAGCAAATACCCAAAATAGTTCAGTTAAGGTTTTTAAATTGCGGCTCTAATGATTGGATTGCAGTAGCTATTACAATTTGCAACAGCTTTGAGATGGCATTGGAAGAGCTTCTACAAACTGATAACAGAAAAAAGCAAATAGAGTTAAGTATGTTGTGAATAAAAGAGGAAGAACCTGGAATCTGCAGATGTAGTAGTCATCTCCATATGAGGCTCGCATGGCATCAACTGGCTTCACCTTTGGGTTTCTGGGCAAGAAAGGAATACTGAGGCAGACATAGGCCTTGATTTTCTCGGGGCGAAACAAACACAGATACCAACCTATTATGGCACCCCAATCGTGGGCCACGAGGAAGACTTGATCCACACCAAGTGAGTGAATGAGAGCAACGATGTCACCCACAAGGTGAAAGCATGTGTAACTATTCACTGAAGTGGGAGCATCGGTGTCTCCGTAGCCACGCAAATCAGGAGCCACAGCACGGTAACCAAGCGAGCTAAGAGCCAGAATCTGGTGTCGCCAAGAGTACCAGAGCTCGGGGAAGCCGTGGAGGAACAACACCACCGGACCTTCTCCTTTCTCCGCCACATGCATTTTGATGCCATTCACTTCCACTGTTCTGTGCTCTATGCCTTCCATCTCTATGGTGCTGTGGATAATTTCACTCAAAGGGTTTGTTTCATTCACTATTTGGAGATATGGAACTGTGTGACGGTAAATGCACAGCGAAAGCACCGAAGCAACAGCCAATCCTATTTCCCTTTACTATTGCCCACTGGCTAATACTATGATATTAATGAAATTAGTAATTGGTTGAAATCATGGTGATTCGGAAGTATAGACAGTGTTAATATATATATATATATAATATTAAAAATTCTTCTTACTTTAAAAATTCTTATATTTAATTTAAGTTTTTTATTTATCTGAAAAATAATAAATTATAATTTAATATAAGTTACATGAATGAATAGATAGAATATAAAAAATTTTAAACTTATTTTATTATAAAAAAAAATTCTGTTTCATATATATATATATATATATATATTTCAATTAAAATTTAATTAAAAATTAGTTTTTTTATCAATTATTAGTGGTTTGGATATTAAAAAATAGTATTTGTTTTTAAATTTTTTTTATAAGATACCATTTAAAATGTTTAGTGATCCTTGTTAACGTGAAAGTAAAATTAATAGTACTTAATAAATAAATGAAGTGGGTGGAAGTTGTAAATTAAAATTAATAAAAAAACATTTTTAAAGCTAAAATGTTCACTACGAAATTAAATTTAACAATATTATAATAAAGGTCAATTTTATAGGAAGAAGCATTAAAAAAACAATTAATGACGATCTGAGATGTCATGTCGGACAATCACAAATACCTAACTCATGTTCGAATCATTGACAAATTTCCCCCTCCGCCACCACAAAAGTGTTCAGAGAATTCCCAATTTCACTACTTGGTCTGTGACTGACTATAATGAATATGAACAGCTAACTCGAAAAAACAAAACAAAGAAATTATTTGGTTTCGTGAGATCAAGGATTATAGCATACTCTGCAAACTAACAACATTCAAAAGATAATGTTTCCATAATGGCATAATCATAAGCAAAAGTAAAACTTGAAGCAACAAGCCTGCAAACGCAACTTCAGAACACCCAACTACCACAGATGAACGATAACCAAATTATTTAACCACACTCGGAGTAAGCAGCGCAACAACATTTAACTAACAGTTTAAAGTATCAGAACTTTTTGATGAAATCATAAATGTGGTTGCTGACTTCCTCAGCAGCTTCTTGGTTGTTGAAGTGAGCAACTCCTTCTTGCACAACCACTTCCTCCAAATTTGGCACATCTTTCTTGAATGCACCACTTGCTATATAGTCCTTCATCCCTAGTGAAGTGTAAACTACATCCAAATCACCAGTAATGAACTTCACCGGTACTTTGACTTGTGTTCCAGTCCACGGTGCCGTGAGCTCCCAATTTCTGTAAATATAATTCACAAAAGAATAGAATAATAAGCTCTAAACTATTAAAACTTACATAATAATAATAAAAATCATTTACTACGTGGAAAGTCTAATTAATGTCACTTGTCATTGATGGACAAAGTATGCTGCAATTTGAAAAAACAAATGGGAACATACAAGTTGAGATTTCTATAGTAGTTGAGGCCTCCAGTGAAGCCTGTCTTATCAAATTTAGAAGCATAATATGTGACATCTTCTTGTGAGAGCCAAGAGGGAAAGGGCATCGCAGGGTCGGGTATGTATCCCAATCCCATCCCTTCTTTAGGCAAGATAGGTGGCCCTGGTGTGCGATTTATGAGCACGTTCTTTATTACTCGTTCACTGCTATTTTTAGCAAACTCAGCTTCCGCTTCTCCTGCTTCCTGTTACATCAGTACGACACTTGGTATCAGATCTTCAATTATCGTATCAATCAACTTCTCATAATCTCAGTTATGGTATGTTTCTAGCAAACCTTATTAGCAATATTAATATTTGTTTTAAATACTTTTTTTCTTTCCATTCCATTATATTCTCGATAAATTTTAGTCAATCATTTGATATGAGGAAAGTGGAGAGCAACAAGGTTATTTCATTCCAAATTAAGAAAGAAAGAAGTGTAAAAAAAGTATGAGAGTAAATATTCATTTTAATATTCAAAATTGTAAATATTAATCAATTTAATCCTTAATTTTATAAAAAAATTATTTAGTATTCATTGTTTTCAAAATAACACTGTTAATATTTTTTACTTATTTTTTTATTGTCATTTTATATAAAAAAAAATGACTAAAATAAATGTTTTATAAAGTTAAATATTAAAGTAAAATTTTGATAAAGTTAAAACCTAGAATATCTATCCTTATAATTTAATAGGCTAAAACGAGTATTTGCTGAAATATTAAAGAGTTCCTTTTTTATGTATGATTATTTTTAAATTTAAAAAATATGAAATTTCGGTAAATTTACGAAAATATAATTTTAAAAAAAATCTAGATTAAAAACTTTTCATTATTTTTTTTTTTACTTTTTCATATTTAATTATTATTTTAAAAATTGCCAACTTATAATTTTTTAAAAATTTTAATATATTTTTTAAAAAAATCGCCGACTTTGGACGCTTTATGACTTTTTTTGTTCTTTATCTCTGCATTATTTCTGTACCTACATAAAAAATCGCTATTAAAGATTTTTAAACCTAATAATTTTGTAATTTTTTTAAAAATGCTATATTTTTATATATATAATTTAGAAAAACCATATATAAAAATATAATCCATATTAAGGTAAATTTGTTGTCCATTGTATTTTTAGGAAAATTAAGGAGGATTCGAAATAAACAGCTTGGAAACAAGAACCTGGAATCTGCAGATATAGTAGTCATCTCCATATAAGGCTCTCATGGCGTCAACGGGCTTCACTTTTGGGTTTCTTGGCCAGAAAGGGACGCTGAGGCAAACATAGGCTTTGATTATGTCGGGGCGAAACAAACAGAGGTACCAACCAATGATGGCACCCCAATCATGGGCGACGAGAAAGACATGATCCACACCAAGTGAATCGATGAGAGCAACGATATCACCCACGATATGAAAGCATGTGTAACTGCTCACCGAAGCAGGGGCATCGGTATCTCCGTAGCCACGTAGATCAGGAGCAACGGCACGGTACCCTAGGGAGCTGAGAGCCAGAATCTGGTGTCGCCAAGAGTACCAGAGCTCGGGGAAGCCGTGGAGGAACAACACCACTGGACCTTCTCCCTTCTCCGCAACATGCATTTTGATGCCATTCACTTCCACTGTTCTGTGCTCTATGCCTTCCATCTCTACGGTGCAGTGAATGCGATACCTTAAAATAGATGGGGGTTGGAGATGTAGAACGGTGTGGGAACCGCACTTTTTTTGTTTTTTATAATACGAGTAATATGTGGACATTGGAATTACAGGAGTAAATGCATAACATTAGTACTTGAATACAATTCCTAGGTGAGTGGTTGAATACAATTCCTAGGTGAGTGGTTGAACGCTGTTCCAATGTACCTGAAATAATATGTTTAATGATTTATTTAAAAAAACTATAAATATTATTTAATTTATAAAATAACGGCCAGCTCCTAAAGGGACAAATCACCGTTATTCTCATTTGATATGGAACCTTCACCACTATCCAAAGCTCCATAATCATCGACTTCATAAACTCTTTTCACCCAACGTGCCACTTCCCTCGGTTTCCATGCAGTGGAAAACCACTAAAAAAAGATACAAGGGAGGATCCTCTGTGCTCATCGTAAGGAAGCAGTTATTGCACATGCCTTGGCCTATTAATAGAAAAGTGTTCTTCTATGGAAGCTAATCCAAAAGTTAGAAGTGTTGATTCACTGAACAGTTACACGCCTCAACTTACTCGTTTAACCTGGTACTTTTCTTAATTGAGACCTACATAACCCAACAATGTCTTCTGAACAAAAAAAGGTTCAATTTATTAGTGTGATTGGTTTGCTTTAGATTTAAGTTTTTGAAGCCAAAATCGACCACGCTTAACCCTAATTGCATGAAACAACATTTTAATGTCTATTTAATTTGTAGCATTTAAAACATATAAACAAATTTATTTATATTACTTAAAGTAGTTTCAAAATACTGGTTCTTGGACACATTGTTACCTCATTTTGTTTAATAATATTTGTATACCTAATGTAATTATAATTGATATTATGTAGTAGAAATTATTTTTTGATATTTTAAAAAATATTAATTATTTCATTTATTTAGAGTTAAAAACTAATTGACTAAAATTTTTATATTTTATTATTTTTATATTTTTGGTTATTAAATGAGAAATTAGTAAAATGATGTGATAAATTAGAGTTGTATGTGACTCTTTAAATACATGAAATAATATTTGATGTTTATTTAATCTATGATTCTAAAAATTTGCGTTTCATATTCTTGAGTATATAAAATAAAAGAAATAATACTTAATGTATCCTTATCTCATTTTTTTAATCATATTTTATAGTATTTAATATGATATAGGTGATATTTATTTATTTTTAGTAATTTATAACATTTAATAAATATAAACAAGAGTAAAGCTAGTAATACATTCTTTAACACATTCTTTATTGTTAATGAAAATGTATTAAAAACTATAAAATTATTTGTATCTCATTTTTTTCACTCCTAAATCAATATTTTTCTCTCATATTTTTAAATTTTTAATATATTTTAGATAATAATAAAAAGTATATTAGAGAGAAAAAATATATAAATTTTACTCAAGTTGACTTAATATTGCGATGGTCTATGTGTCATAACTTCTTTTTTCTAAATTATATATATTTTTTATATTTCATATAAGTATATACATTTAATATCATATAATTTACATTTTTTTAATATTTTGAAACATTATGAATTGCTTTATATATCTGATGTTGAACATTAATTTACTAAAAAAATTCGTGTTATATCTTTTTACAACCGTGGTCTTCAGACTGTATAAGATAATATCTAATGTTTACTTACTTTGTATTTTTAATTATTTTTATATTTAATTTTATATAGATATTGTTATTTTTATAAATTAAAATAATTTTAATTATTTCATTTATTTAGTTTTAAAAACTAAGTTAGTACATTTTTTTTATGTTTTATTTTTTCATAATTGTGATTATTAAATGAGATATTGGTAGAATAATGTTACAAGAGTTAAATGTGAATCTTCAACTACATGAGATAATGTTTCATATTCATTTAACTAACGATTCAAAACAGTTTTTTTTTATCTTCACAATGATCTTTGAACTCATGTCCTTGTATTATATTTTATTTTTATTTAATAATATATAGAATACAGTCTTGTTTTATATTTAAATTTAAAATATTTTAAATGGTTTATGTGCATACTAAAGATGACACTATTTTTATGATGATTAAGTTAAATTTAGAGAAGGCTTATGATAGACTTAGATGGAACTTTATTAAAAATACTATTCAACAAATAGGTTTTGATTTTAATCTTATTAATCTAATTTTTCAATGCATTTCCTCTCCCTCCATGTCTATTATTTGGAATAATGACATTATTGATAAGTTTTACCCAAATAGGAGAATTAGGCAGGGTGACTCTATCTCCCTTTATCTTTTTGTTATTTGTTTAGAAAGACTAATCCATTTAATTCAAGATAAAGTATTCTCTGGAGACTGGACCCCTTTTTCTTTCAATAATGGTCTCAAAATTTCTCACTTATTTTTTGCTGATGATATTATCTTAATTGCTAAAGCTAATATGGTTAATACTGGTATGATTAGCTCTGCTCTATCTGAATTATGCTCTGCCTTTGGGCTATCCATTAATAAAAATAAATCTTCTATTTTCTTTTCTAGCAACTATGATTCTATTTTATGTGCTAATATTAGTCTAAAATTAGGAATTGGTCGTTCTATACATTTTGGACAGTATCTGGGAATTCCAATTAGCCATCTAAAACTAAAAAAATAGGATTTTGCTTTCTTAATTGACAAGATTAGGAAAAAACTCTCTTTCTGGAAAATGAATTCTTTATCCATGGTTGGCCGAATAACCCTTGCTCAATCTTCAATTATGAGTATACCTGCCTATTTTACGCAATCTATGATCCTTTCTAGGTCTGTATGTATGAAAATAGATAATATCTGTAAAAAGTTTATTTGGGGATCATTAGTTGGTAGGAAGTGTCATCTAGTTAGTTTGAAAGAAATATGTAAACCCAAAAAAGATGGAGGCTTGGGGTTTAGAGAAACTCATCTTGTTAACTAAGCTTATATCATGAAATTATGTTGGCGACTTCTCTCATCCCCCAATGACTTTTGGGCCCAAGTTATTTGTAATAAGTATAAGTTCTCCATTTGTAAAAACCCTTGTCTTTTTAATGTTTAAAACTGCTCTCACTTATGGAGAAATATTATTTCTATTTGGCAGCCTTTTTATTCAGGTCTTGGATGGATTTTGGGTGATGGTTTGACTACTAGATTTTGGGATGATGATTGGATTCTCTCTAATGGAATTCTTTTTGCTATTCACCCTATTCCTGAATCTGATTTATTAGAACCTGTGGCAATGTTTTCTCAAAATGATTTTTTAAACTGGACTAGGCTTAAAACCTTACTCCCTGATCATATATGTGCTTTAATCACTCACATTAACCTCCTACTTTTGATAAAGGACAAGATTTGTTTTTCTAGAAACTAATTAGTAATGATATTTTTACTTTAAAATATGCTTTTAATTTTATTTCTTGTCAGAATCTAACTCAAAATTTGCCTAGCAACACTTTTAATCTGGTTTGGAATTGGGCAAGTTCCCCTAAAATAAATGTGTTTCTTTGAAAATTAGCTTATGGTAGGCTTTTAACAAATGTTGAATGACTTAAGCGTCACATGACTAACTCAGCTTTATGCTCCAGGTGCAATTATGCTAATGAAATTGTTATCCATATTCTCCGTGATTGTTGGATTGCTAAGGGGATTTGGGACCAACTTATTGTTCCTGAAAACTAGGTTTTATTTTATAGTTCTGGAATGTCTAATTGCCTGAATTTTAATTTGACCCAATCTAATTTTTCCTCATTCCCTCACTGGACCTTATTATTTGGAATAGTGGTTTGGAACTTGTGGTGTAATAGAAATAATGAGATATTCCAGAATTCTTCTCTAACCTTTCAGTCTCTTATTTCTAAAATACATTATGATTTTTCCTACCTCAGTTTTTGTTGCAGGACAAATAAGAAGATGAAGTTAGGCTAGATGGGGTCCGAAAGGCTCACTAGATGGCAACCTTTCAGGAGTTTTTAGCTAAAGCTTAATGTTGATGGGGGCGTTTTTCAAGCGGATGAGATGGCTAGTTGCGGCGATCTTATTAGGGACAGCCATGGAAGTCTGATTGCGGGTTTTCATAAAGCTCTTGATCTTTGTTCCCCCTTAGCTGCAGAACTTTAGGGGATCTACTGGGGTCTTCGTCTTGTTATCTCCAAAAACATCAGTCTAATTTGGATAGAATGTGACTCGAAGGAAGCTCTCTTCTTAGTTATGAACCATTGTCGATGTGATTACCCTATTTTTTACATAATTAGCGAGATTAGAAATTTGTTAAAAAAGATTAGCTTTATCAGATTTAGTCATATCTTAAGAGAAGCCAATCAATGTGCAGATTGATTTGTTAAGCTGAGTGTTAAAGATGGGTTACATTTTTTCAGTTTTGATGAAGCTCCCCCTTCTTTAGTTTCCTTTTTGAGGATGGATTCCCTAGGTGTTTGGTCTCCTAGATTTTTAATCTAGGTTGTTTGTTGTTGGGCTTTTAAGCCCCGTTAAATAGTAAAAAAAAAGAAAAAGATGACACTACTTTTGGTAAGATATATAATATCTTAGTACCAAAGTCATACCAGAAATCAAGACAAGGATGTTTGTAAGTGAAACATGACACAGTAAGCTAATCAAGACAACATTCAATTAGTTGTTATGATTTTTTTGGATGCATATGTGGTGACTTGTAACTTATTTTCTCTCTTTGTATTGATTATTTTATTTTCAGTCGTGTTCCTTAATGTACTTGTTCATTTTCATTTTTTTAATACATGAAAAGGTCAAACTTCATTTAGGAAGGTTTTTATCTTAAAACTCAACATCTTAGGACAAAGTTTGTATCGTTAGTCATTTTGAATTGGACAGAAATATTGTTCTTGTCTATACACTTTTATATGAATTTTTTGATATTTTAGTCTCTATTTCTTAGAACATTTTTTCTATATTACAATTGTTAGAAATCACTGCTGCAAGCTACTGTCTACGTTCTCCATTGTCAATAATGGTAGTTTTAAATGCTTCGATACTTATTTTTTTACCACATTTGAAACCAAAATTTCTTACTCTTAAAACAATGTTTGTGTACAGTGTCCACATTGCTAGCGAGTAAATTCTAACACACTCATCACACCAAAGCCTTAAACTTTTTCTCAAAAGAGGTTTTTAGGATGTTTCAAGGTTCACTACATAGAAAAATTATGTGAGATTAACATTAAGTTTCCACCTTGAATTTCAATAAAGCTTTTTGAGGCAAAAAAAGTTTTTTGAATTTTTTAGGAAAAACAAGTTTTTTGAACTTCACAAGAAGGATACGCATGCTTGGATTAAAGGGAATAAGCTATTAAAATAAGTTGAGAGTGTGAGAACTAAGAATATGACTACATTGAAGGCTGAGAATCTTTTTTATTCCTGTTAAGATTCAATTTTGTTATGAATCTGAATCGAAGGAGTAAAAAATTACTTCCATGTAAATTGACACTAAGTTCTTGTTATAAGATATCTATAATGAGAAAAGAGAAAGAAAAGATTATAATATCACAATTCATGATAAAGCTTTAGGAGTTTAAGACAATAGACAAGCAAGAACCTCAAATAGTGGCAACAATAGTAGTGTTAGAAGAATGAAAAAAAATTGTAAGTAGATAAAAGATTTTAAAAAACATGAATTAAAATGTTTGACGAATAATAATCTCAAAAATTAAATGTCTAAAAAAAATATATACCCTATATAATGTTATTTTTGTTACACACTCAATCATATGAATCACTTAACAGTATTTTATTATTGTATATTAACAATGTGTGACTTAAAAGATGATAGATGAAGATAAAAACTAAGACTAATATAACATTTTTAAAATTTTAAAGACTAAAATGTCTTAACACTTTCTATTTCATGGACTAAAACAAAAATTTAGTCTTTTCTTATATCTTATTACTTCCTTTGTATCCCATACAAACAAAGTAACATACTTAAACTATTTAAGATGCGGGGGCATACCATTCAAAGTCACCTTTCGACCCTCGTTTCTCCATTATTTGTCAATCAGTTGTTATTGCTTCTTTTGTCCACACATTTCAGGGTGATTTTAGCATCACGATGATGGTTAAAAGTAGTGTATCATAGATCACCTTGAGTTGACCGGCTACAGGAGAATAGGACCAGTTATAACTATTTAATGTTGTCTATAAGAATTAAATATTTTTTGTATAGTCCTTTGTATTGTAATTAAATCTTTGTTATATAGTCTGTAAGAATTTCAATTCACGGATGAAAACCTTCTTTAAGTTGTATCTGGGACCTAGCCAACCTCATCAAAACCTCATTGCAATAACGCCTTGATCATAATGATTCACAAGATTGGTTTTTACCTGTTAAGTTGCACTCTATCTGCCAATAATGTTTCAATAGCAACTGTACTAATAATGATTCACAAGATTTGTTTCTTGTTTTCAGTCATCAGTTAATATAAACAACAACAAAAAATTCTAATAAGCATCAAAGGTGCGCCCAAATAAACAACACAAGAAAAATAAAAACGGTTATTTTAATGCATGCCAAAGTATACACAATAAAAACTCAAGTATAGCAAGTTTTTATTAAAAATTACAAAATCTAATGTACTGATATTATTAAATGTTGTAATATCCAATAAAAACTTTATACTTATTGATTTCTTATTGTGTGTCTAAGGACATACATTAAAAAAAACAAAAATAAAAAATAAAAAAAATCTTGACACCTTACACAATGATTGCCTAATCTCAAAATACCATGTATGGAATCTGCTAGGTCAAAAACCCCTCATCCTACAAAAGCTCGTAGCAAATTCCATTAAAGAGAAACCCACTGATCGGGAACCCCACATGTTGAACAGCTCAATCTTAGTCTTTCAATGGTAAGCACAATATTAAGGTCCCCTTCCCCCCCCACGGAAATGTTATACTGCCTGGTTCTTATAAATGGAAAAATAATTTATGCACCCAAGTAAATTCGGTCTTTTGCTGATTTTGTTGTACCCCATCCAGCAAATCCATACCTCCTCAATGCTAATCAAAACTAGCATTTAAAAAGTTCAACAGTTCATTTCTCTTGCTTTCAGCCACCTTATCTTCCTTTGTTTTATCAAGTTTCAGAAGAATCTACAAAGAAACAAAAAAAAAAAAAAAGAATTCAAGATGGCTAATGCTAATAAATAGATCGAAAAAAGGTACAGTCAAATAATACATTCATACCTTCTTGCCAGAGACAGCACTGCGGCGTACACCATCCTCTTTGTCACGCCCTAAAAACTGATCAAGAACAAAAAGTTAGGAAAATAAAAAACCATGGAAGCAAGTAAATGCATTGAATTTCTGAACTAGATTACAATAAAAACCTTGGAAAGCTGCACAGGGCTGCCGGTCCTCTCATCATGCTGCTTCTATATAAAGCTCCCATTGCCAGGACAAAGCCCACCAAGAAACAACATCCAAGCAAGTCAATCAAGCGCCCAAACATGTCACAGATCCCAGCTCCAATTTCAAAGAGCCAATACATAAAATAGACAGAAAGTATCATAAGCATCTCAGACTGGAATGTACAAAACATCAAGTCCATGGATAAAAGTCAGCAAGTTTGCAGGGAAATTAACAATTTTCTGTTTTATGCTATGCATTAGTAGTTCAGGACCAGTTATATTTTCATGCTGGAGAAGATGATAGAATCATACAAACATATGTGCGAGTCTAAGTTGATGAATCTTGAATTTGGATAATAATCAACAAAGCAAAACCTCCAGTAATTAGAATTAAGCATGTTGATTCAAGTCTATGAACAAGCTAATGATCTAAATGAAATGAGGACTTGCACAGAGTAGACATTTAAAGGTCACTACTTGATTTAGAAACTTCAAATATGAAGAATGACAAACTATTTTGAACAAGCCTATGGAAGACAGTAAACATGGTAAGAAAAGCGACCTACCTCTTTTACTTTATGCTTCTGCCGCTTCTGGCGGTGGCTTTTACTCCGATCCTTTTCCTTATTCTGGAGGATAAACGGGAGAGGTGAGACCAATGGATAATATTATAAACTAAGAAAAATTGTATTCACAAACAAATCACCTTCTTTGGTTTGTCGCTCTTTTTGTGCCTCTTTGAACGGTGAGATGTTTCATGCTCACTATCGGAAGAACTCTCACTTCTGAAATAATGTAACGAACAAAGTGTTTTGATAAAGCCAGATTAATCCACTCATTAAATTATTAGCACGTAATGCTACAAGTTTTTAATATCAATAGCATACATCGACGTGCAGGGAAGGATATGGAATATCAATTCTGTGAAGTAAGCATACCCTAAGACAGAGAGGAAATTCGAATAAACATAACATTGCAACAATTAAGATGCAAAATCCAAGGATCCTTAAGTATATGTGAAGTGAAAACTATCGAGATGAATTGTAGGTTTCATAAATAGTATTGTATTTGCCATTAAACAAAAGCATGTACATACTACGAAATCAGATAATTAAAGGAAACGAATATTTTATCTGTTATATGAGGGTAGTTTATGGAACCTGGAGTAATCAGAGACTGAGGATGAAGAATAGGAATCGGAATAGGAATCAGAATGGGAAGAGTGACGGTGATGCCTACGGCGTCGTTTTCCGCGGAATTGGGATTTCGTCTTCTTTCGGATCTTGAGAGAGTCCTTTTCACGGTCTCGGCGATTGCGGTGGTGACGCCTGCGACGGTGAGAAGAAGAGTCGTCTGAGGAAGAGAGAGATGAAGAAGAGGCCGCCATCCCAAACACGAGGGTTTGCCACAGATTGGGGGAATTGGCTACCGACTCGCGTCAATCTTCTATTTCTCTCTCTTTCTTCTGGATTAGTGCCCTCAATCATATTTTGTTTGCTAATTTTGTAACCATTTTTTGAATATAATTATTTCTCTTGTAAATTAATTATAAATGACAATATAATATTTTATCTTAAATATATACTTGTAAATGTAAATTTTCTTATTTTTACCATTTAAAATTAATTAATTAATTTTGATCATCACAAATTTTAAAAATTTTAAAATAATTATTATCACAATTTAAGAGTAACATTTCATGCATTAAAACATATATTAATAATTATTGAGTTAAATATATAGTCTATTAACATATATTACATTTTAATTTTAATTTTTATAAATTTATTTTCTATTTCAATAATTATATTTGAAAGGTATTGTTATTTATTACAAAATACATAATTAACTTATATGTTATTACATGTGTCAAATGTCAGTTTTTTTTTATAGATTTGTATCAATGAATAAAATTAAAACTAATATTTTTTAAAAATATAAAAAGCATAACAAATTTTTTTGTAGACATTATAATTAAAATGTAATATATTTTTTAAAATTATTTGACTTAAAATTATTTTAAGGTGACATATAAGATAATATAACTAAATGTATGTTGTATTCCTATTAAGCACCAACAGAGATTTTTAAAAAAATAATAATAAAATAAATGACAAAAAAAACCAAAGGAAACAAAATTTATTATAATATGTTTAATGAATACTTTAGAACCCAACAAATTAGTTGGAAAGTGATGACACATTAATAGAATTGGATAAAAAATCTAATTACGAATATTTGATCCATAACTAAAGTTAAATTAATTTTTAAATTATTATTATTAAACTAATTTTTTAGACTAGTATATGTTTTCGATTGTTCCAATTTTCAGAATTGGATTTCCTTCGTCTAAAACTGTTTCGGTGTTAAGAGGCAAAGCTAACAAAATAAACAAATTTAAACAATAAAAAAAGAAGAAGAGGAAAGTGACAAGTAAACATTTTTTTGGGCTTTTAAGTTTCGATGTAAATAAAAAAACAAAATTCATAATTAAGAATGGCAATATAGAGAATAATAACTTCAACTAAAAATAAGATTTAAATGTAATTAATTTTAAAACTAATTTAAAAAAAATATAATGGATTAGTTTTGAAATTTAATGTATATAAATCAGTAGCCAAACAGTGGCGAAAGAGTGGGAAGAGGTTGTTGGTCCCTTAATTTTTTTTATTAGTTGTATTTTTATATAAAAATATTTTAAAACACCATTAATATTAATTATAACACTTTAGAGGAATAATATATACTATATAAAGAATTTATAAAATTATATATATTTAATATGAGTTTTAGTAAAATCATTTTAATCAACACTAATAACTCTACTACAAATTTGGGTTAAGTTCCGCCCCTAAAACTAGCTGACATGTTGGATGGAATAAAAAGGTATAACTCGATTAAACCATGAGTGTTAAGGATATTTTTTTTTAAATGTTTACAACGAGATTCTGAATACTTTAAATCCATAATCATCACAAAAGTCATAAATTTCTTCCAAATCATTAACCATTTGTGCAACGTATATAAGTTATTAATATGCGCAAATCACCTTCACATTAAGACCAAATTTCATGCTTTCTAAATAACAATATATACACTAATTTAAAAAGAAATTATAAGTTAAACAATGTTACCCTTGTTTTCGCAAACAAAATCATATTAACTTTTTTTTTTTTAGTTTTACGTGAGGACAACAATAAATTTTATATATACTAGGCATTTTAAAAAAAATATTTAATATGAATAGAGTAAATACTCGTTTAATAAACACAAATTCAAGTATGAATAAATGCTCACAAGAGTTGATGAATATATATATACACATGGTTTTGAGGAAATAATTTTGTACATATATTATATTATAAATTTGTATTTTATTTGAAGTAATTTTAAATTTCTAGTTGTTTTATAACAATAATTTTTTTTAATGTTTTATAATGATATTTATACTTTTTAAATTGGTAAAAAGACATCAAAAAATATATTTAAGCTAATAAATTACAGATAACAAGTACACGTAAGAGAATTTAAATATTACCATCTTATTTACTTTATATATCTAATTTAGCTTAACAATGACTTCAATTTATTTGTATCGTTAAATTTTATCAAAAGGTGCATATATCATACTTAAAAATTATATATGTGCTTATCTATGAGCAATTGTTTCATTGTATTGCAAAAACTTAAATTCACCCCAAAAAATAAACCAAAACAAAACCATTTATTCATAAGAAGTTAGTATAATTGAGAAGATATGGCCGAAAGAAGGATTTCATTTCAGTTATGTGATAATATTATATTCTACAAAAGCATATTAGTATGATTGTCTTCCGGTTATGGAACTGTGCCAAAATGACAATACATACATGCATGCACTTGAAATTAATTAAGCAATGAATAAATGGATAGCAAAAGAGAAAGAAGAGACAACACGCATTAGTACGTAATTAGTACTAGTAGTTTAATTAATTTGCAACACGCACGCACATGCTCTCTACGGGAATTAAATGAATCAATTTCTATGAGTAGGAGAGGCCACACCAGGGTAGTAAGGAACCCTAGTAACCTTAATCCAATCATCTCCACGGAAGAATATTGATGGTAAGAATTTCTTGGCGTCATCTGATGTGAGGGTCTTGATTCCTTCCCATTGTACGCGCTTGCTTTTGTCTGAACCGGGGCCACGGTTGTTGACCTCAGCATAGAAACAAGTGTCCATTCCGCTTAAACCTTCTAGTGTTTGCCATGGCATGTAACCATCGGGTGTGATCAAATCACCAATGTAGGTATCCATGAAAATGGTTCTTGAGAAATTCTTCCATGGACGAGCCAAGTAGGCTTTGTTGTCGAACCTAACTGGGTAGTATTTTGGGTCTGACACAATGGATCCACCTTGGATGATTATACCTGATGGTTGGTTCTTCTCTTTCCTACCCTGTGCTGTCACAATGCATTGTTGGTTTTCTAATGGTTTTCGGACCACAAAAGTGCAATTTTGGAGAACAGCCACTGCATCACCAAAGACAAAGTCGATGGTTCCTGAAATTATGCAATCGCGGTAGAATTGACGCATGGCGTGGGCGTAAAGGGTGTCTTGGAAACCATCCATTCGGCATTTGTAGAAAATGGATTTGTCAGCTTGAACCCTTAAAGCTACTGCTTGATGCTTTTCAGCTCCAGCTGAGTTCTCAAATCCAATACCAATGGCAACGAAGTAATCTCCAAGAACAGCTGCATGCATTTATAAACATTTTAATCCATCATCATTCCAAGCGCATTAATTAATTAATAATACTCTAGCATTCTCTATAAATAAATCTCATACAAATTTTCTCGATTAATAATTTTAAGCGGATTCAATTTCAATATGACATATCATCTAAATGCAAAAGTCTAATTTGTTTTAGTAAAGCGTAAAAAATCCTCACATAGGAAAGAACTTTATTTTATCATAAATTAAATTGCTTGTTAATGTTTGTAGAATCCAATTGAGATTTCCCTCTTCAAACGATGGAAGTTAAAAAAAAGGTAGTGTGGCTAGCATCTAGCAATGTAGTAGTATAATAATAATTATGGTTGTTACTTCTTGTTGATTTTATTAGTTGATATAATTTAATTTAGCACTGCTATATAAATAAAGCTCGGAGGAAACGTACCAACAGTGGCGGTTCTGTAGGTACCAACTCCATCGATGAAGTTTTTGTTGCCAGTGATCCTTGTCTTCTTACCACCATCACCAATCATAACGACATGGGTCATGCTTCTTTCGACTTCGACGTACTCGTTGTAAACGCCCTCCTTGATGTAAATAACAAAAGGCTTAAGGTTTTTCGTGGGCACGTGTTTCAAAGCCTCGCCAATGCTCGTGAAATTTCCAGAACCATCCTTGGCAACAACTATATGTGCCATGAGTTTTCGTCCCGTTATACGTAGGAGTTTACGGAAACCAACACGTTCATCAACCCACTCGGGAAGCTCAAAGTCGTCGTGTCCAAGAACAGGCAAATCCGCAACATCCTCCAAGAGGCGACGACCAGGTTTGGAAACATGCATTTCGTCGAGAGTTTTTGACAGCTCGGTGATGATAGCAAGGCCATTGCTACTCATGTGCATGGCGGTTTGCAAGGCATCCTGCATCTTTTGACCAGCTTCGGTTGTGGTGTTCTGGAACGCATCTAAGCATGTTTCTTGGTACGTGATTGCACCGCTTAGCCAAACCTTCAAACTGGTGAGGATGTTGTCGATGTTGTTGAGGTCAAACCTTGAGAATTTATCGATGGACCTTGTGAACTCGGCGATGGAGAGATTCATGAGTTGCTTGCACGTGTCGAGTGCCTCCTTGGTCATAGGGTCATTCTCTACCTCTTGCATGAGATGGGTTTTCTCCAATCCCTCACCGATTCTGTTGATGGTTACGTTGAACGCAATTTTTATGAGCTCTCTTGGGTCGGTGGTGTTGCCAGCGTTTTGGCTCAGACTATCCTCGCATTCCTTCTTGTATTCTGTGGGTGCACAAAGGGTTTTCACAGCTTTTACCGAGGATGCTACGTGGGATTTGTCCCCCCCTTTTGGATCATCGTCGGATCCACCTTTATTGTAGTTTACACTAACAGTCACCGCAACCACCATAGCTACCAGCAAGAAGGTAGAGACGCCAATGATGGCGATTCTCTTATTCTGTGCACTCCCTCCCATCCCTTTTTATTAATTAAGCAGCTCCTAGTCAACGCCTTCCTTAATATGATAACACAAGATTAGTAAAATAATAACAAATTGAGGTCTCTATGTATATATTATTAATTATACGCAAATAAAATCAAAGAACATAAGCGTGCATGGTACGTACCGGGTAGAAGTAGGAGCCGCTCAATGGTGAAATGGGGAAGGGTTCGTTTAGGCGTTGGAATTCTTCGTTGGAACCCGGGAGTGCATGTGTTTGCGAGATTGCGATGTGAAACATATCAGTGTGTTTATTTATAGTTTGGCCTGAAAACGATTTCAAAGTTCGTTATGTCTGTTGCAAAAATGTGAGGCTTGGAGTCAATAGCAAATTAAGGTGCTATCTTTGTTTTTTCTAAAGAAAGGGACACGGAATAACCACAAAATTGGACATGTGAAGGGAAGAAGGGCCTATTTTACGGGTATATTCACCTCAATTGCAAAACTTCTTCCTCTGTTGCCCTTCTTTGATTTAGACCAATTCTACATGAAATGCGTGGCCTGAGTGTGACACCTAAGGCACATACGAATGCAATTTACGAAGTTTTTATATAATTAGAATATTAACTGATATTTTATTTCCTCACTTTATTTGAGCTACGTGTATGATACGCGTTATTCAAAATATAGATAAGTATATATCATTGTAATGTTATATGAATTAATGATTGAATTAATAAAAGATACCTTTAATATGAAATATTAACATTAAATTAAATATTTGATGTCATTTATTTGTGTCCTTTAAATACATATACGCTATAGAGAGTAAGAGAGAGAGTAGTCTGTACAATTTCCCAAAATAACATTGTGCTTTCACCGTTTATTTTTTTCATTCTAATTTGAGATTGAAGAGAACAAAGATACAAGATGATTTTAAAATACAAAAAGTACAAAGAACAACTGAAAAATGAAAAAAAAAATGATAAAGTTACAACATCAGTGTAGAACAAAAACAGAGAATTACAGAGGTAAATAACTAATTTGAATCGATTTAATTTATATATATTGTATTTTTTGTTAGTGTGAAAATCAAAGCAAATCCGCATAGAAAGGTACTCCAGTGGCAGGCAGCCAAACATCACCTAATATGAAATTAGCAACTGTGAAATTGACAGCATCCGTGGCATTGATAACATGGTAGCCAAGCCAAGTAACCCTGTTACTAGTGTTAGATCCAGGTCCCTGATTATCAAATTCCGCATAATAAAGGGTGTCCAAAGCAAAGTCCCCAGACCAAGCTACCCAACCCGCAGGATCAATTAAACTATCCATGAAAGATTGCATATAAATAGTTCGAGAATATTGCTTCCAAGGCCTGCCTAGGTACGTTTTTGTTGTGCCATTACTAGTGGCTAAATCACTGGCTGCGGTTATGGTACAATTGTGTATGGAAGTGCCAGTGTTTTGGTTGATATCAGTTCTGCCCTGTGCGGTAATGGCATTGAATTGACCTTCAAGTGGGAGTCTTGGATAGATATTACAGTCTTGAAAGACAACTTGTGCGTTACCAAATATGAAGTCCACTGTGCCATAAATGTCACAGTTCCTATAAAATTGCCTCAGAGAATGGGTGTATAAGGTGTCTTGGTACCCTTCAAAGCTACAATTATAAAATGCAGACATGTCTGCCCCGCTTCGAAGAGCCACTGCTTGGTGATTGATTGCTCCAGCTGTGTTGCGAAATGTTATGTTTATTGCCACAAAACTTTGAGCAACAACGGCTGTAATATGAAAATTATATACGGTTACTTATTAACTAATCACTTTTTTTAAGCCAAAATATCAGAAATTCATTAAACCAGAGCAGAATCTGCTGCTAGTTGATTCATTAATCACTCTGTTGATCAAACCAATTGGAAAAAAAGGGTATTTTGAAAGAGGAAAATGCTTCTAATACGAAATGGAAATGTATTTAATATACGTACGTGTATGACAATTTGAAAACCACCCATGTACATTCTTCCTTGCATTTTCAGTCATGTACGCGTAATCTTGCGTGCGAGTGAATATTCAATTAACTCATCTTTTTTGGTTCAAATCATTTCGTATTAAATATAGAACTTCCCTTCTTAAGCAAGTACTAACTAGCAGCGAACGGAAGAAAAGAAAATTAATTTATTACTTGTTAGTGTTATCAAAGAATCAGAATGAATAACATAATCTTGTTTGAACAAAATTTCTTATAAAAATACAACGTAAGCATCTAAAAAAGTTCAAATAACGTAGTTTTTTAGTTCTCCTTAGATGAAAGTCATATTTTTATCCCAATTTAAGACAACTAAAGAAGCTTGAAATTGAAACTTACCAAATGTGGCAGAATTGAAAGTAGTCCAACCATCAGCCACGCTGCGATTACCCGTGATTATGGTTTGGTTAATTCCATCTCCTACCATCATCAGGTACTGCTTGTTTTTGGGAATAGAAACACACTCTTCATAAACTCCACCCACCACGCGAATCACGAAAAACCCATTGAAACCCGCAGTGTTATTAGGGGCTGCAGCCACTGCATCATTGATGGTAGTGTAGTTTCCAGAACCATCTGGATTCACCACCACAGTTTGGTTCACAACAACATTGTCAGCACCGAACTGAAGCAACTTTCTTCCTTGTATTCTAATAACCTCGTACAATCTTTGTTCCCCCATGTGGTTATTTCTTTCCACTAGTTTTCTCTCTTTGTTTACATTGGCTTTCCAACCCCGCTTGAAGATCGCAAGAGATATACTATAAAACATGGTTCCATTTGAAAGATGGGTTAGTATGTCATGGTCAGGGCTTGATGTGGTTTCTTGAAGGCTGTTTAAGCATGTTTCAAGGTTGGTTAACGTAGCACTAAGGAAAGTGTGCAAATTTTCGGCCTCTGAGATGCTGAGGCTGTTAGTAGAATTGATGCTTTTTAGAGTCTTAGACAAAAAATCTTTATTCAGATCACCTAAGAGGTTACAATCTTGAAGGGCAAGCATCGTGGAATTTGAGAATTTTGAAGGAGATTTAAGGTATTTGGAGACTAACGAGAGAAACTTCTTTGATGATGACAAGGATTTGGCTGCGAAGAACCGGCCATATTGGTGTATGTCGCCTTGGCCTTTAGGTGGTGAATTGGATTTGCAAAATGTTGGATAAGGTGTAAGGTTGCAAATGGTATTGGTGGAGGAAGAGGAGGATGCAAGAGAAGCAATGATGGAGAAAATGCTGAGAAAATAGAGCATGAATAAGTTTATGGATAGCTCCGAAGTAGCCATGGATAACTTAATGAGGATGGATATGTAGAATGCATAGAAGACTACAATATATATATAACATATAAATTGCTGGTAAGAAATTACAAGCTTGATTATCAGATAATCATGGTTGATAGGATATATTGCAAATTTTTTTTCATATATATGAGAATTTCAATATCCGGTAAGGGTAAGAGCTCAGCATTTAGAGTTTAAAAGAAAGGAAGTTATAAGCTAAGAAAATATTCATAAATAACTTAAAAAATGAATTTAGAGTTTAAAAGAAAGGAAGTTAAGAATGACATATGTCATTAGTTCAGACAAAATATTATCAAATTAAATTATTTTAAAGAAAATATACTTTTAATTAACTGGTATTTTTTTTATGTATTGTACTGTATGAATATTATTAAATTAAAATATTTTAAAATAAAATATTTTTATAATTATTTTTAAATTTTATAATTTAAAAAATGTTATCATTATTAATAAATTGTAAAAAATTTAAAATTAAAAATAAAATTAAATTAAAAATATTTAATATAAAAATGCACATAACATAACAAAAAGTATGTTTTTTCTAAAGATATTATCAGTTAACATCATTAATAAAAAAAAGTACTCCCATTTAAGAATAGAAACTTATATCTAATATAGAAAAGTAGATATACAGGGATGTAATTTATAAATTTTCATTTTTTAAGTTAAAACTTTCATTAATAATGCTTTAACTATGAATAAAATTACTTAAATACACACTAACTAAAAAATTGTAATTTTACATTATTATTAAATTAACCAAATTGGTACATTTTAAATAAATATATCTCGTAGACCTTAATTAATGTCAACAATTCAGATAATTAAAAAGGCATGGATTGATAATGAAAAAGCAAGAAAGGAATAATGAGAATGAATTCGAGCGTTGACCCGAACAGACTCAACATACGGAGAATACGTTAAAGTCAAGGATTGTGCATTTTTGTTGCTCTGTATACGTCACTCATTTATAATTTTGTATCATTGGGGCCGTAATTTATTTTTTTAAAAAGTTTCTCAAAATATTTTCTTAATAAGAATAGAATCCTATTACAAGCCTTTCCTTTTCTCTTTAAAAAGGATAATCATTTTTCTTTTTAAAATTCTCTCTCAAAATTTATATGAATAATTATCTTATAAAATGAAGTAACTTAATCATATATAAATCATTTCAAGCGCAAGTAATATGATTGGAGTTAATTTATTTTTTAGGGATATATTAATAATATTATAAATATTGAAATTAAGGAATAAAAATATATATCAGGAATGATAATTATAATACATATGTTTAATTCAGTAAACAATACAAAGACCAAACACCTATTTAATATTATTTTATAATTGAAATTTTTGGATTAATCACCGCAATAATTACCAAAATTTTCAATCCACCGAGCATCCACATCCAGCGTAATGTCCAAGTAAAGAATTGTTAGACCATCAAAATTGCATGGAATTCCAACCATTACAATTCAAAACTGCAAATGAGCTTATAATTAATAAATAAATAATTTTTTTATAGCTGACAGGCACCGACAATAGATGCTTAATTAAAAGGTCAAGTAGCTAATGAGCATGTTATCGAGTGGTGCCTAATTGATGATTTTCATTCTTCTTTAATCCATGTTTAGCATATCTGGGTGAGATGTTAAAATAGGTTATCGAATTTTATCGTATTAGGACAAGAAAAAATCACTACCTTTTTAGGCCATAAAATGAAAATATATTTACATATTTCATCCGAAATATTTGAGAGTTCTCATGGGGAGTGGTAAACTGGTAATGCTATGATATATTTATCTATTTATTTGCTTCAAGAGGTTGACGAGCCTTATAATCAGGCATGCGTGTGATTGAAAAAGAAAATGAAGTTAATCCCAATTTAAGAAAACAAAGGACGCTTGAACCTATTTATTATATTTCCTGGTTACGTATCCATACAAAGGACCTGCTTGTTACATTTTTGTAATGACCAACTGGGTTGTGTTGGCTTGAAGATGTTACAGCAAATAAATCATCTCAGAGCAAAAAGAGAGAAAATTGCACTGTGGAAGAGGGTGATGAGGAAGGAGTATAACAAACCAGCACTCCTAATCTCAACGCCCCCAAAATTACATTTTACACCAAACACAAACTTCATTCCTAAACAATTAACATCCACCCATTGGAAAAAAAAAATCCTACTCCACCATTAGTCAAAGGTACAATTATTCATCTGAAAAATGGAGGATGGTAAACTTATTGATTTTGATATATATTTATAAATAGTGAAGGGTTTAAGATAGGTAGCAAATAATTCAATTGGTCAAACCTGCCGTGAACTTTACACCTGTTCTCGGCAACCACGTGTCACCATTTAGGAACCGTTGAACTGTGAAGAAACTAGCTGTGGAAGCATCTTTGATCACATGATAACCGGGCCATCTAACTCTACCCGGAAGGGATGACCCAGGCCCATAATTTCTGTACTCACCATACCACAAAGTGTTCAAGGCAAAGTTTCCAAACCACTCAAGCCACCCTCGGGGCTGGACAAGCCCACTCATGTATGTGTTAATGTAAACTGTTCTAGAGTATTGCTTCCATGGCCTACCCAAATATGTGGGCTGGGTCGCTAGAACATAGCTATCTTGGATTGTAAACCCAGTGCTCTGATGTGGGCTTTTTCTACCTTGGGCCGTGATGGTAACCTTCTGCAGCGGAAGTGGGACCCTTGTGTATATTTTGCAATTTTGTAGAACAGCAGCCCCATTGCCAAAAATGAAGTCTATGGTACCGTAGATTTCACATTCACGATAGAACTGTCGCAGTGAGTGGGCGTAAAGGGTGTCTTGGTGCCCTTCCACACTGCACCTATAGAAAGCCGATTGGTCTGAATCCACACGCAGTGCCACGGCTTGATGATTCACTGGCCCAGCTGTGTTCCGAAATGTCATGTCCCTGGCAATGAAACCCTTCCCAGATACAGCTACACATTAAATTGCAAATTCTCAGTTCCATATACGAATGGAAAAATATATATATAATTTATTCGCCTTATTTTTTATGATATAAATTGTCTAACAAAATCCAACTGTTTATGATGCATCATATAAGTCTTACCAACAAGTATATAAATTCTCACTTCCTTATGTTAGCATGATATACACGTTTCACTAACAAGTTTTCTAAGAGCGTAAATAATGAGTGCTGCTTAACTGATTACCATAAAAGAGCATATGCAAATTCTATTAAATAAAATTATATCAAAGGGACGTGCATATTGACTAACATATTGCTCTTAGAATTATATTGCTCTATAAAGGACGTGAATTGGTTAAACTCAAATAAAAATGATCATGAAAAAAGTTGTAATAATTAAACAAGGAAGACATAGCGGTGTTACTTACCAAGCGTGGCAGTTCGAAAAGTAGTCCATCCCTGCATGAAATTACGGTTGCTGGTGATAATGGTTTGGCCAATACCATCACCTACGAGCATGATGTTGGTCATCTTCCTCTTCATGTCTACATTCTCTCTGTAAAGCCCCTTCTTCACGTATATAACATACCTCCTGTTGCTATAACTAGGAGCTGCATTAACAGCATCCATGATTGAGCGGTAGTGACCACTCCCATCCAATGCCACAACGGCATCAAAATGTGCACCATGTGGCTTGGATTTAAGCAATTCTTGATCACCCTCGGTCATCCATTCGGGAAACTCCAAACTTTGATCAGTTTGAGTTGTTGAAGTAGCAGTAGTAGTAGTGTTCCTCCCGGGAGGCCTGAAGGGTAAACTATGCAACTGAGTGTACAAAGACAAAACATTGCTAATAAGTTGTGTGACCTGTGTCAAGCTTCCACTTATGTAGCTCTCAAGTCTTCGATCAGTGCCCTCGAAGCCTTCAAGGCACGTGTCTTGGTTGCTAAGAGCTGCACTTAGCCACGCTTCAAGGTTACCCTCGTATTGAACATTGTTATCTCCTGCTCTAATTCTCCTCATCTCTCCCAAAGACCATGCAAGCTCAGAAACTGAGAAATCCAAGAGCTCCTTGCAGTCTTCTATGGCTTGTTGCTCGCGGTAACTGACAGAGAATGTGGTTATCTTTGTAATGTTGTCAATGGCTCCTCTGGCTTCATTGAGTGTGGCCTTGAGTGCAGCACTCATGACTGAAGTGGGGCTTGGAGGGCCAATTTTTATGAGCTCATTTTGAATGTTTGTGAGGCATGAGTTTTGGTTTTCAACGTCCATGCAAGCTTGTGCAATCAAGGCTTGCATGTCTTGGGTTTGGATGTCTGAGGGAACGGTTTCATACGAGAAAGCCTCAAATGATGAAGGTAAGAGAATGAGAATGAAAAGAAAACCAAGCATGGCTCTATCTTTTCGTGGGTGTGACATAGAAACTAGAAAGGCAGCAAGTATGCTTATGGTCTTTCCATGCAACTTTTATTTATACACGAGGGAATGCAAGCAAGAAGAATGTTTGTTTTTCCTTTTCTTTGAGTTTTAACATTCACATTGCTTTATGCTTTTTCTCTTGACAAAGTCCCAAGTTATTCTAATGCTTTCTTTTGTTGGAGGCATGGCATGATATTCTCAGCTGCTTTGAGCTTGTTGGTGTCACCAAGGCTCAACAATGATGCACTGTGATGTAAATGCAGCTTCTCTCTTTTGATGATTGATCAAACTGTAGAATGCAACCGTAAGTCAAACTGTACAACGAACCTTAAGATACAGTGCCTCTCCCCAAGGTCCTGTCTAGACTGCATATTTGTCTTTACCTTGATGAATACACAAAAAAGACAAACGAGGAAAGCTATGAATCTTAAACCCAATCCAAAAGTAGTATTCTTTGCTTCGTAGTAGTATAAATCAGGTTCCGAGTTGCTTTAGCATCGCCTCTCATGGAGATTTGCCATGTAATATGGTTCCTATTTTAATAGTCAAATTCAAATTGTGTTACATTTGGATATGAAATTTATCTGGGGTTATTTTGCCTTTAATTCAGCTTTGTTGCGTATTCAGTATCCACCCTCGCTTCCTCTCATCCGGTTCTGGTTATTTAAGTTCAACCAATCTCAGTTGTTTATTAGAGAATCTACCTAGCCAAGAGTTTTTTTTATGCAAGAAACTAAAAATTTTTGCACATCATTTTCAATATAAGTTTGTAATTTTTTGTTTTTCACTAAAAATGTGTACAAATAATGTTTAAGTTTTACGCTGTGCAAATATTAATTGTAATTCGGTAATCATGGTCACTACCTACACACCAAATAAATATATTGTTTATCGATTTGAATTCCTACATCCACATTCTACACCTTTTCTATGAAGAAAGAGACAGAAAAGAAGTTTTTTTTTTTTTTTTTTTTTTTTTTTTTTTTTTTTTTTTTATTAAAGAGTTTAGTTGAAATTTAATTATTCTAAATATATTACTACCTCCAGGCTCAAACACCAGATTCGCTTAAAAATAAGTTCATTAAATAATTCAAACTAAAAGTGAGGGGGAAAATCTATTGAAGTTACTCCTAAACACGCTTAGTTTTTATTCTATCCGTGGATTGGCAACAGAACCAGCATTTTAAATGCAACAGATAAGTTGAAATAAGATTTAATTCGAAGAGAAGTAACCTCACATGCTTTATTGGAGAAAATACCTTTAGAAGGTAAATCAAATACCTTCTATAGAAATCTATCAATGTCACCAAATTGAACTTGTATGCATCTTGCTAGGGTAAGAGTAGTAGTTAAGGAAAAGAAAATGCCAGAGAAAATTGAAATTTTGAATGGAGAATTTCCTAAATTAGTAATGAAGCCGCATTGCTTTCAAGAAAACGAAGTATAACTCATTCTCTTGGTGACTTGCATAGTGTATAGCTAATCCCATCTGATCTTGCACCCTCGCGCATGCATCGTCTCTAGTATTTCTGTGGAAAGCAAAGACCTGAGAGACATTTGCAGTTTAACCTTTTTAATCCGACCACAGCAAGCTCTAAGGGCAAGTTCCAATCCTTTGACAGTGACTTTAGAAAGACACACAAGCTTCGCGTCCTGGAGCCGTTTAAGGTTACCCATAAGCAGGCACAACACCACATCTGACACGAGACAGTAGCTCATATTTATCTGTCATCATTGCCGCTATGTTGAGTTAGAACTTAGAACCCCTAATCCTAACATAACAGTTATTCCATCATTATAAGTTGTCTTCATGTAAATAGACATCAATGTTTAACCAATTCGAAGAACAATTAACAAATGCACTCCTACAAAATATAAATAGAAACTTTCTAAGATGGGTAGCAAAAACTGCTTGTTAACAGCATAGCAAGTTTTCCAGGTTTAATTAATTAAGAACAAATATCAGACTACAAATGTGAAAGGAAATAAATGATTGTTGATGCCAGTAAGAAACACCACCTTCTTTTCAAATGCAAGATTAACAGTTGCAATATGATAATATGAGAAACACAGCCAAATAGAAAAATAAATTAATCGTGTGCCTCAAACTTATATAATGTACAAAACGATATATAGTTGGTATCCACTCAATTGGTACGCAAATATGATTTATTCTTTTGACAGATGTTTTCCCTTTCTCTCTTTATTTGCTTTGAGTAAGAGATTGATTTGTAGCAGGATGTGCCAGAAACTTCAATCCAATGAACAAATGCTTTCCTGGCAAAAAAAATAAATAAATCCCATGCGTATACTCTTCTCATGTCCAGCGCAGATAATAGATTGAATGCGTGAGGAAGCATGTGAACAAACAGAAAAATCAATTTAAATGTGTATAGTTATAAAAGCATGGAAACAAAAGAGACAACAAACACAGTTGAGGAAGGGATAGCAGTCACACATCCAAACCATGATTCTTTGATCTTTGGAGAATTATAGGTTTAAATTAGTGAATCACTTAAAACCATAAAAACAGTCGGTAACTGATAACGTGACAAAGCCAGAGAAGTATCAATTACGTTCCTTGAGGTACATTTATATATTTTATAGGAACAATGATGAACTTTTGATTTAAAGCCCAAACTATTGTGTTAGTCAGAACTCAGAAAACTCAGAAAAATAATAATGCAATGGAGAAAAACTAGTACAACTGACCTGCCGCAGGTTTTGTGAGTAAAATGCAAGGGCCCAGAAACCTGAATCATCAATTTTCTCACAATGTTTCAAATCTAAATCGGCCAATCTGTTGCAACTTACTGCAACTGCTTTTATACCAATGCTTGTAATGTTTGAAAGGCCACGCAACTCAAGATCAGATAGTTCTCCAAGATGGCTGATATACTCCATCCCCCTGTCTGTAATTCTTTTGCAATATGACAAGTTGAGCTTTGTCAACTTTTTGCATCCAATTGTGAGTGCTGCTAGCCCGTCATCTCCAATTTGTACGCAGCTATGACCAAAGAACAGAATGAACAAAACAGACTCACAATTTTGTTTGCAATTTTGTTGAATCATAAACAATTAACCATGTTGACTCCAAAGTTCAATTACCGGTAGAGATCAAGTTCAGTCATTTTTGGGCAGTTACAAGCAAGGTGTGCCAACCCTATGTCCGATATATTTATGCATAATCCTAACTTCAGTTTTACGAGTTCTGAACATCTTGATAGATATTTGAGCGCTGCATGAAGCAGAAAATTGGAAATAAATTTAAAAGAATCATTTTCAATTTTGAACAAGACTGATATACTATTTATAGATAGAACTTCCACAATTTACCAATGTCGTTGACTCCAGAGCAATCAGTAAGATCAAGCTCTTCAAGCAGCATGCAATTTAATCCAACTTGATAAAGACAATTCTCAGTCACCATATCACAAGACTCTAACTTCAGACAGACAAGGTCTGGACAAGAGTCTGCTATAGTAGAGATGGCAACATCAGAGATGAAACGACAACAAGTCAAATCAAGTATCTTCAAATTGCCACAGCCAAATGCTAGCTGCATAATTCCTTTGTTGGTTACCCCGATGCATTTGCTTAAACCAAGTTCCACCAAAGACTTGCAATTGGTGCCAATTGTCTGAAGGATAAAGTCGGAAACTCTAACGCCATCTATTCTAATCGTTCTCAGCTGCTTTAAATTCTCCAAGCATTTAACAAGAGGTGCTGAAAGCTCCTGTAGAAAATGCCTGGGGTGTTAGATAGACCATATAAAATTTATCACAAAAAAATATGGCACGCAATCATATAATACACACCAAAAGTTTTAGATATAAACTTACAGAGAGACAGTATCCTGCATCCATCTGCTCAAGACCTCCATGTCCACTAATTACAGATATTAAACCAGATGAGCTAACACAATCGCATCTCGATACATCAATTGTCTGCAACACACAGAAACATTCTATGTTTTAGCTCCAAAGACCTCCTTGCCCAAACTTTATTAATTTTTAAACCATTACTGGCATAGTTTATAATTTATAATAAATAAACTACCTTTAGTTGTGGACAACCTTTTTCCAGAAACCGTAATCCAACATCATCCACTAAAGAGCAGCCCACCATAACAAAAACCTCAAGCTTTAACAGAGAAGCTATCGATCGCAAAGATTCACTTGTTACCTAACGACATAAGAATTTTGAATTATTTAAAAGATATGATTAGAAGAAGAAATAAACACACAAATCAAATACAGTACGTTTGTTAGCAAAGTAAGTTAATGATGTAAAACAGAAAAACATAATGGTCATTGAAATATGTTGTTCTTGGGAATGGTGTTAAGGACAATACATCACCAGTCACCACCGCCATCACAACATACAAGGACAATAGTTTTATTGTCCACAGTCAAGGAAAAGCGGAAAATGTTCTTCCTCTACTGTTTCTGCATTGATGCCTAATGTAAGCATGAAAGAACAAGAACAACCCATCCAAATGGTACGCTTAGTTGTGGGACCATCACATTAAGAAGTTGGCGGTTGCTTCTCTCAAAAGCATTTTACGGTTATGAATTTCAAAAAGGTCCACTTTTTCTACTACTAATATTGAGAAAGCTAGGGGGTGAAGCGGTTTGCTCAAGTGAGACTATGTTCTGTCAACGTTGTGACCTCAACCTATTCTCCGTAATAATAATAACGTCACTTACACATAAAAAAGGTAAGTTGGCAATACCCATTATCTCTAACAATTTCATAGCCAAACATGTTTTTTATTAGCATGAGAATGGGAAGAAACAAAACAAACCTTAAGATAGGACACATCAAGAAATTTCAAGTCCAAGCACTTCTTGCAAAGAAGATCAATACCCAGATCAGAAATCTCCAAGCACCACTTCAAACTCAGCCTCTCCAACCTACCACACCCAACAGCAATCTTTGCCAACCCGATATCAGTGACCCCCAAACACTTATCCATGTTGAGCTCCCTCAACCTCGCGGCGCACGATAGCGCAGCGGCCTCTCTGTCCCCATACCCCCAACAATGGGACACATCCACCGCCTCCAACAAGGGACACGCCCGAATCAACATCTCCAAACCGGCGTAACCCAACCCGGTCGCGCGACTCAGCACCAACCTCTTCAGTCCCCGAGTCCAACTCGCTGATCCCTGACTCAGCAAAACCGACACGGCTCCATCGTCGATCCGCGGACACAGAGACAGGTCCAGCGTCTCAATGTTACTGTATTTTTCAAGCAACCCGAGCAAGAACTCAATTCGGAGGATCCGAACACTCTTCCGGGTCACCGATTCAACCCGGAGAAACTCTTTGCATACGAGCCGCCACGATTTCCGATCGGAGCCGAGCCTGTCAAGGACTCGGATGAGTAGGTCCTCGGTCAAGAGACAGAGAACGGATTCAGACAACATTAAGATTTAAGACTTCGGAACTCTTAAGGTTTCGCAATTGTTTTATTTAGACGCTGAATTTAATGATAACGTTGTCAGGTTTAGTTTAAGTGGGAACAAAGAGGAACAGAAGACGAAGGTGGAGGAGTGGGTGATGGATGCGTTTGGAGAGTGTAAGAAGTAGTAATCTGCAACGAGTTTTCTCTGGGTTCATTGTTTCCTCTGTTTTTTTGTGTCAAAGTTCAATGGAAAATTGAAATGTGTGTATGATATGAGGAGAAGAGAATAGAATGTGAATACGAGAGGAATCAGATTTGGGAGAATGCGTGTTTCACACTTTCGCTTTCATCGTGTAGTACGGCCATGTCCACTGGTGTACTCATTCCTCACCCGTTCTGTTCAACGCCCCTTGGCAAATTCTTCGCGATCTTCTTTGTTTTACGATAAATGCCCTTTTTCTTGAAGCGAAGGAAACAAAAATTACCGCAAATTGAATTGTCCTTGTCCCATGCTTTGGACAAAACAAGGACAGGGAAGAAAAATGGTCGAAAATTAATTAAGGAGGTGTTTAATTCTGATGGAGGAATAATTCTATTCTTTTCTACTTTGTTTCGAATTGAAAGGGTTTAGGCCACAAAGGACACCCATGACCCGTATTGCATAATAAGATTAGTACTCTGGGGTTTCTTTGTGTTCTTAAATATTCTCGTTTACTTGCATTATTTTTACCTTGCAAGTTGCGTTTGTTTCTTTTCTTAGACTTCAGCCAATGTAAAATTCGAAAGGAGAATAATCTTTTTGGGCAGAAATATTAATATTCAAAGGTCAAGGGGATGATTGATACTAGTGGTGGAAAGTCTGGCCAAATAGGTTAGTCTCATAAAAAATATTAATCATAATACAACTTTTTCTAAAGAGATATTAAAAGATTTGGTTCCTTTAAAATAAAAAATTGATATATAGTAAGAAAAAATGTAATATTAATTTTAATTTAAATAAATAATAAATATATTTTAATTTTTATTTATATATATGTTTTAGAGGAACTAAATTTGATATTCATATTTATTAATCAATCAAACTTTAAAAAAATAATTCCATATGAAAAACACATTTGAAAGAGAAACAACTAAAAGGGTGAAAGGATATGATGACGTCGTGGGAAATGCTCATAAATTTAGAATAGTGATAGAGATAAAAACATGCTTAAATAAATGTGTTAGTTGTTGCATAGTGAGGGAAGGGATGTTAAAATCGCGAGTGTAGATTTAGTAAAATTTAAGAAAGTAATTACCCGTTGAATATTTTAAATTTTTGTAAATATGTGATTAGATTTGTATTTACCACGAGTAAAATTTTATCACACTAGTTGATATCTAAAAATTCTTATATTTTGAGCCTTTCGTACATTAATTAATAAAATAATAAATTATAATTTATTAAATAAAAAACTTTAA
This sequence comes from Abrus precatorius, assembly GCF_003935025.1. NCBI lineage: Eukaryota > Viridiplantae > Streptophyta > Magnoliopsida > Fabales > Fabaceae > Abrus > Abrus precatorius. The sequence goes on along the minus strand of NW_020874373.1, from coordinate 5,627,017 downwards.
TTAAGTGTAAAAAATTTTAAATTTGCATGTCAATGTAAAAAAAATAGTTCATTTATTAAAATGATAACTTTAATAAATATTGTCAAAATAATTTTATAAAGCAATGGCATGTTCAATAATTAGTCATTAATCACTGTCACGCGACGTGTACAAGTTAACTAATCACTCTAAGCCAAACCATGGCACTAAAGGAAATTAACTACGCATCTATTGTAATGGTTAAAAGGTGGAAGGGCAAGAAATCTCATAATAACATAAACCATTGGAAGCACCAAAACCTCAGTATCATCATTTCAAGAGTGACAGTCACTACACATTCCTTCCTCTCCATTAACAGTTTTTCTCTTTTTTATTTGGAATTTTATTGCTTTTTAAAGATACAAAACAGAGACAAAATATAATTTTATGATTTTTCTTATGTTTTTTACAAATTATTCAAATATTTCCTCCCCTTCTTCATAAAGTATGTCTTATTTGGTAACACACATGTATATTACATCTTTAAAATATAAAGAATATTTAATAATCAGGAGAATTTATAAGAACAAACAAAAAACAAATAGAATTATTCGGTAAAATACTTCTATTACCTTTTTTAATTACTGATTCACTTGAAAAGACGGAATTTTTTTTTAACTTATGCAACATTACATATAATTAAAAATATATAAAATTTATTTATAATAAAAACGATAATATTTAACAGCACAAAAGTATTTAATTTTATAATTTTTAATAAAAAATATTATATATATATAAGCTCTTATTACATAAAATGTTATGTAAATTAAAAAAATCTTAAAAATACAATTAATATCATTATTTATAGTATTTTTTAAGAATACAAATTAAATATGCATATGAATGTTTTAAATATTTTTCTTCGATTAAAATAATTATTTTTTTTGTTATCTGCACAGTAAAGATGGGCATTAAACATTATTACATATTATTAGAAAAACAATATAAAGAAATACCTATATCACAGCATCCAAATTTTGTTCGTTTTAAATTTTTTTTAATACTACGACTGTTAACCATCTCTCAGTCACGATAAGTATATAAAGCATTTAGGAATTAAATAAATATAATAGTATAATTCAAAATTAATATTAAATATTATCTTAAAATTTTAAAATCCAAAAACATAAATAAAGAGTACTAACACGGATCCTAATTTTAAAATTAAAAAGTAATATTTATTTTAAATGTAATATATTATTGTGAAAAAATTATTATTTTATATATTTAAAACTAATCTTAAATTTTGGTATGATCAAAATGATTTATTTTTGAGCATATATTAATAAAAATATAAAAATACAAAAAACATTTCCTCAAAATAACGCACTCTAAATCGTGAGTTACAAAAGCAGCGTTAATTATTGTTGGGAAAAAAACATGAACAGAGGATAGGTTGGAACCTGGAAGTGATTATTCTTAATTTCTTACGTGAGTAAGGAGGACAGTGTCGTATGTATGGTAAGGTACGGTTGATATGCTCCACCAAAGCAAGGACGTGTAGCCACCGTATCTATCCATTTTCTCTCTCTCTCTCTCTCTCTATCTACCTGTTCACCACGCTTCACTTTTCCATTTTGCAACATATAAGTGCTCATCTTAATGGTTTTTTTATATATTTTTTTTAACTATTTATTATTTTAAAATGTTAATTCTTTTTTAAACTAGTCATTTTTGTTAAATAGATATTTAAAAAACTATGAAATTATTTTCAATTAATTATTGTAATTAATTTAAATACTTTTAATATGTAGTCATTAGTATGAGTATTCGAGTTTAGAACTTCAAAGAAACGAGAGGATGTTGACTGAAAATAGCAGCAGTGGGGCCCGCCACGTGTTGGTTCTTGCAGCATCGCCACCAGACATGCATCTAAATCACCCCCACTCAGCCAACTCACTGAAATTAATTAAATAGATCATATTATTATTCTATTACTAGAAAAAAACATGGCTCGTTGCATTTGTATTATTGCATTTTTATTTGTTATATTAATTTTAGTTGATTAGGTATTAGCCCACCTCTAATTATAATACTACCGTCCTACAGTTGTCTGTTACGAAGTAGCTACACCTTTTTTTCAAATCATTTTTTTTATCAATACAAGTGAGATATCACGGTTGATTAAATTTAAAAATATCAATAATATATTTTTAACAATTCTTTTATATTTCATGCTATTTATTTTTACATATAAACAAAATATTAAAATGTTAAAAGTGTATCTAAAGAATTAGTTATATCCTCAAAATTTACAAAAAAAAAATATATATAAATTTTTTGTTAGTATTGACTTAAAATGATTGCATCATTACTTCTTTCAGCATATGATTTTGACGAAGAGAGAAATGTACCACAGTTTGAAGTAGGGTTTAAAAAAACCGTAGTTTGAAGTAAAAAATTAAAAGCAAGGTTTTCCCATGGTTCGTTTGGATACTTCCAAGATCAAAACATAAACAGTGGAGCTTTAATTTCAAGAAATGATCCTTTCGTTTTTCCGAAGGCAGCATATCTGAAAGTCAAAAGGGAAAACAACACGAAGAACAGAATGAAAACATGCAACAAATAAAGAATGGGGAGAAGCTCAGATAGATGTGGATGATTCCATTCCCAGACCTTTAAAAAGGCCTCATAATGAGCTGGGATTCACATTTATCTTCATTGCGAAATGAAAAGCGAACGAAATTAACACCATCAGTTATATACGTATTATAAAAAAGAGACATTTTATAACAAATCAAATAATAGCATTGCTATCACTTGAGAGACAAAGAACTAGGTACAAAATTCTAACGGGGAGGGACACAACACCATGCAAGTACGGCGAAACTTGTTTTCTTTGCGGTATAGCAATTAACAATTGAAAACAAGGATTTTATAGAGAGCGGCAACGGTGTTGCTAGGGTTACATAGGATAGTGCGAGAACCCGTTTCCGGTTTTGCCCACAAAGTAAAAACAATCATTAACGGAATAGCTTAGATGTAAGGATGTTACGGCCCATATGTCGAGGCTTCTTAGAACCATTTGGGCCTTATTTCAAGCCCATCAACTATTAGCCCACCTTTTAAGTGCACACCTTTAACCTCTTTGAGGCACATTCTCACTTCTTGGTTTGATTCAGGGTGGAAACTCCCCAACTCAATCTCCAACCATTCATCTCGAGCCTCACAATGGGAACAACAAGAGGCTTTACCGTTCCTTTTGCAATGTGAATGTATGTAAACATTTCCTTGTGATTTGTGGTTGCCAACCTCTACTGACACCTCCGAAGGTAACGAGTCTAACCCGTATGCACGATCCGCGAATTTCACTTTTAGATACGCTCCGTATAATGTTTTAGGAGATAACATTCCACTGTTTATGCTGCCCCTGATTTCTAGCCAGCAAATGGTTCTCAGTTCAGCAGTTTCTGCAAACCTACACCCAAATCCCAAAGGGAATTGGTAATAATTTGTTCACTTTTATAACCAAATCATAAGCATAATCCTTCATTAAATTGCACCATTTTATTTTAAAAACAAAATAGAAATGAGTAACTAAGATTATTATTAAGATGACAAGTGCACAAGTACAGGAAAAAAATTGATTTTTATTATTGGGTAGAATTGGGATGATGCACAAACCTTGAACCTTGAGTTGGTTTCCATGACCAATAGAGTGGGCTGTCACCCCATGCAATTGAAAGTTGCCTAGCGCTCAACAGGTAGCATATTTTTCCCGTTGTTTTTTCGATCGAGAACATCTGTTTCAATGACAGGTTGCTTAAAAACTAAATGTCCTTACCTTATTTACTGGTATTTATTTTATATATATATATATATATATATATATATATATATGAACATTTTATATTTCTTTTAACAATTTTAATTTGTTTTCTAAAATCTTATAACGGCAGCCTAAAAATGATAGAAGGTGATTTGAGTATCCACAGGCAGAGGAGCAAATATGAATTCTGTGTTAGAAAATTCATATTTGCTCCTCCGCCTGAGCATACACAACCAACCTTCAGCTAACAGAATTGCATTTTGATGCAATTTGTGCACTTTGACGCATTCTCTTTCTCCTGTTTCCCGCACAAAATTTGGTTTTGCACTTTGAAGCATTGATTTATCTTAACATAGTTTTATTATTAATTTCTTCTACAAACATTTCTCTTAAAATTAACAGAATAATAATATAATAAATATAAACTTATATAATTTTAAAATAGTTTCCACTGGAGCTCTTTTCAGTTGCCATTAGCATAAATAAGCCCTAGAATGGAAGTTGTAAGGAACTGGCTCCCTGTATAGTGTGCAGCTACTGGTTTTCATTTTTGCCCGACAATAACATGCGTAAACGACAAAAATAGACATTACTAATACTCATACGATTAATTGTAATTCCAATTTGCAACGTTCTCAAAATTTCTGCCGTTTGATCTTTCTTCTTCCCGATTGTGAGAGATTTTACTTTAACACTACCCTTAATTAAAGACATTAAGATAATGTTCTTGTGTACCTAGGCTATGTGCACCCACAAACTTACGAACAACTTGCTGCATGAGCATGATTGCGACGTTTGAAGACCGATAGCAAATGTCCACGGTATTGGTAGATTTTGTAAAGTCTTCACAGAGAATTTACTTTCAACCAATTTGTGATTTTGCTATGAGCCTTCATAATCACGTCATTAAAACAAGGCGAACAACATAATTTAGTATATTTGTCAATGTCATAATTGGAATTTCTAGATACTAACTAAAGAGCAGGTCCACCTTTTAAACTCAAATCTATCACAAACAGCAAATATTAAAAATAAAGACACAAAAAAGTCACCTTGTTACCGTCTTTAATTAGTTGCGGTTTACATAACCTGACAAACAACTCTTTCTTTGACGAACACAGCAAGGATGGGGTCGCCAGACTTGAAACAATATCTTGATAATAAAATGGCAAAAACTTCTCCCAGACAGTATCTGAATCTGCCATTGACCGCACAATGGATGAGACTAATGAGGTCCTACACACGTCCTGAGGGGATGTAAATGATAAAATATGGGCAAAACAATCCTCAGGCAAAAGCTCCATATTTTTGAAAAAGACAGTATATGGTAAGAAGACCAAATCAAAATTTTCAAGGTTACAAGTTGCTTCCAGAAATGGGCAAGTTCTACTTATATATATAATTAAACAAGACACTGCGGGACATGGTCCAATCTTATCGCTAGTATGACAACATATTTTTTGACCGTGACTAAATATGTCAACATTGAGCCCAAACATGAGCACATTCCATTCCTTAATTTTGAAGTGGATGTGAATCTCACTGATCCCGGATGCCCACGTTTTCCATGAAACAGTAATTAATATTGACCTTTAAAATTTATTGTTTCACAGTAAAAATTTTATTGATTTTGGTAACAAGGATTGATTTTACGTATTCAAATTGAAAAAAAAAAAGATATATTTCAATAAAATATAATTTTTAATTGTTTTAAATTAATTTTAAGTGCTGATTTAATATTTTCCATATCTTACATATCCAATAAAAAATTGCGAACCGATAACTTCGAAATTGCATACATGTAATTGTTTAAACTGAAGATTGCTGCAGCCTTAATCTCACAAATGATATGAATTTGATACATCATTTTCCAAAACAATTCGACAATGCAAACAAAAACAATGGACACACAAAATTGCACGCATCCTATTTAAATGATAAAGAGAATTTGAAAAAGTAAATTATTTTATCCCCATGTCAGCACCACATCATGGTAAAAGGCCCCAAACATGTTTTATCCTTCTGAGGGTGTATTAGGCTTTTAAAATTTTTTTGCACGCATGACGGATATATACACATTTTTAGTCCTTGTCACATACAGAACATATTTCTAACACACAAACAAACACATCTTAATTTAATAAATCGAGAACAACAGAGTATCAAGTGTTCAACATTTTCCAATTTCCCCGTGGCAAGGTGTTTTTGGCCTGACTTCGATGCCTTCGAGGACAAGGCCACCCTTCAATTGGTAACCCACTTCCCTTAGACTCATCTTGATCTCTTCATCACCCTCTCCACTGAAGAACTCCCCAAGCTCAATCTCCATCCACCCATCATCTCTTTTGGATGCAACTTGAACCCCTTTATTTTGGATCACTGTGTTTCTCAATATCTCTGTTCGGTTCCCATAAAACAGCGTCTCCATCTTACGCTTCTTCTCATCTTTATGCCCCACGTATGCCCTCCCTTTATGCACTTTGTTTCCCACCGCAACCGATACCTCAGACGGGGAAGAATCTAACCCATAAGCTCGATGAGAGACATTCATTATCAGATAAGCCGCATACGACGTCTTAGGCGTTAGAATCCGCGTCCTTATTCTCCCTTCAATTTCTAACCAGCTCACTGTTCTCAGCTCAGTTGCCTCTGCAAATCTGCAATAAATATTTTGTAATTTTGTATCCCTTGAACTGGTACTTCTCTTAATTCACTAAAATAAACATTTTTTATGTTAAAATAATGCTTTCTTTCTTAAGTCTACTCTTGAACTATATTATTAATGTGAGTTAAATTATTTATAATTTTTTCAAACAAACGTTGTATGCATGTTCGAACTGCAAAGTAAACTTGAGTTAAACTGAAGCTAAGTTAAATACCTTGATTCAGCAATTGGTCTCCAGCTCCAGATCAATGGGTCACTACTCCATGCTACTGAAAGTTCCCTTGAGGATATGATATAAGATTTTTTACCCGAAGACTTGTCCAATTTGAAGCTCTGTATGTACAACGGGTATGGATAGATATAAATAAAAATATAATTTTGAATTTGTCTTAAAAAGTGATAATTTATTTGAAATTAGTTAAACAAAAAATGAATGAATGGGTTGGGTACCTTGTTGCCTCCGTCGAGGAGAAGGGGACGACAAAGTGCATAGAAGAGTTGCTTGTATGAGGAGAATTTAAGGGTGAAGGGATTAACGGCTCTTGAGACAATGTCCTCATAATCAGAGGGCAAGAAGCTCTTCCAAACCAAGTCAGAGTCCGCGATAGAACGAAGGGTAGTGGAGACTAGTGAAACTCGACATGCCTCTTGAGGTGATGTACGTGACAGTATTGCAGAGACACAATCATTCGGCAATGATTCAATGTTATTGTTGGAGGAAGATGCCATGTAATTCTGGCGGGGATTACAAAGTGGTTAAACTATGTTTGATATTTTATAACTAAACTCTTTCTTTCTCTCTTTCTATCTACGTCTAATGATGCATTACACTCGTCATCATGAGTGAAAGTAAAATCAGAGAAAGAAATTACTTAGAGCAAGTGGGTTTTGCGAAGGTTTGAAATCAAGGGGCTTTCACTCTCCTTATATTTGCAAACGTTTTCAATTTGCTAGATAGACGGTAAACGTGATATGCATTATATTTGTAAGGCAACGAGACAGAGGATTGATAAAGATGGAAGAAAGGCACGTAGATACAACGATCCACCGTTTACATTATTTATTTATTTATTTTCTATTTTTTCTTTTTTTATCTGTCTTTTTTAAATTATAAAATTTTAGGAATGCGAGTGTTCATTTTCCCAATGGGTTGGCGATGGTCAATTCGCGCCGACGGATGTCCACAACTTGCAGCCTTGCAGCATATTACGCTTCTTTCACTTGTTTAGAGATATTTACATTAAGTCGTTCCCTTCTTTTGTTTTATAAAACATACTCTTTTTTTTCCAAAATTATATGTATATATATATATATATATATAAGTTTTATTAACTTGGACTAAGTTTAAATTTTTATAATTATAAATTTTTTATAAAAAAATATATTTATTGTATTAAAATATAATAAATATCTTTTATTTAATAATAATAAAAAATATAAATAAGTTTATTAATACTCTCCGTATCTTTTTTATTTGTCACCAGATATTAACATGAATTATAATGAATAGATTTTATATTTTTTAACTAAAAGTATCATTTAGTTTTTTTAATTATTCTCTTTTATCTCTTTCATTAATTAATTGTTTTTATCTTGAACTAGAGATAGAATTGATAAATAATAACTAATATTATCTTAAACTTTAAATAAATAGATAAATAAATTTTTTTTAACAAGATGACAAATAAAAAAATGTTTGTTATGTATCTGAAAATTTGAAAGGACATTGTATATTTTTTATAAATTAACTGTTATAATTCTTCTAATGTCATAAAAATAAAAAAAATATTTGAGTTTTTTTTCAGATAAAGCTCTAGTTTTAAAATTAATACTGATAATTATTTTACGTGTAAATAAATATAAAATATCTAATTTATAGGATATAGTAAAAATTATCATAACAAAATAGAAAAAATGTTTCTTTCTATTTTAATTTTTAATTTTTAAAAATTATTTTAAAATAATTTTAAAAAACCGTTTTTAAGAAAAAAAATTGTTAATGAGCAAATTTTTTTTTTTACTTTAAAAAATATTTTTAAAGCCATAAATCAAATATACTCTCACATTTTCCTTTTTTACTACTTAAATGTCTTCTAAATATTACATTGCAGGTTTTGGAAATTTAGCCAATGAAATAATCAATGTTTTAAACATTTGTATTATCAAATTTGGAACTTGATCTAATATCTTTATTTAATTTTCTTTAAGCCTAGCAGATTAGAATATGGGTTTAAAACTGGCTACACCTACAAGGAGGTTAAAACAAAACTAACCCGGATAAAATCATAAATTTAGTTATTTTGAAATAAGAAAATAAAGATTTATACATCATTAATATTAGATTAGTTATATTTATAAAATTCTTTAATTCAAATTAAATGTAGATAAAATTATTATTTTTTACTTTACACATTTTCTCACTTAAAAAAATCAATCTTAAAGTCACCTACATAAAAATAGATAAAAGAGCAATGCATGTTGATTGATCAATGCAAAATGTGCAATCTATGATATAAATATTTATAAGATATGAATTAAAAAATTTCCTGATGTGTTAACTTTTCATATAATGTTTTCTTTTATACCTTTCTTCTCTTATTACTAAACATTAAAACTTTAATAAAATGTTTAATAATAAAGAAAGGGCATCTATTGTCGTAATGTGTCTCTAAAAGAGTTGGTGAGTCGCACACGCTATTTAACCTTCTACAATAATTAATACACCATGAAAATCGAGCTAAGAGTAAAATCTCCTGTGCAAGGCAAAATATATATAGAAATCAATTTGGGAAAGATATTACAGGGGTGATATCTATTTGATTCCCAACCTTCTCAATTTTCAATAATTGGTTTATTTTGTTGTTAATGGATAATAAGTAACCTTGTTATTATAGTATAAAACGATTTACACATGCAAACTCTGTTGATATAGTTACTTATACTATAAATTACTACAATTTTATAAATCACAGCAGTCTACTCCAAATAAAATAAACGGTCACTTAAATTTTATGAAAATCTAGTTTAACCTGTCCTAATCTGTGATTTGTCCCGTGATATAGAAATAATGGGAACATGTGCTACGTATATATTGTTAAATAGTTTAATTTTAGTATACTAGTGGAATAAAAAATTGTATATTCTCAATAAATTAAATTATATCAAAATATAAATTTTTTAAATTATTTATTGTATAAAATAATAAATCTTATATACTATTATATTTGTAGTGTAAAAAATATGTAAACTTTCAATGTATTTTAAATATTTCTTTCAATCCTTTTTATAAGAATCTTTAAAAAAAATCTTAATATTAAGAGATGTATTTAGTGAGAATAAGAGACGTAAATATAAATAATTTAATCATACAAAAATAATCATAAATTTTAAAAAATAGAGCTAGCATTTGAATATTTGTTTAGAGAGTAATATTTTGACAATGTTCAAACTGTAGTTAAGTTCACTCATTCATTTGCGTTTTGTTTTTTAAAGTTGTCTTAAAATATATTAATAAATAGAATGCAAATTCATGTCTTTATTACTTGTATTTCACTCTATTATATTTATATCTTAATATAATTTTTATCATTTGACCTTAGTAATTTATTAATTAAAATGTGCTAGGTCCAGTCGTAGCTGACAGCCCAAATGGCCGAAGGATGCAAGTTGCTACGCCCTTACTTACGTTGGCGCCTTTTTGACTTTTATATATACAAATTATTGATTTAAAATTTATTATAGACTCATATATGATGTGTATATATATATATATATATATATATATATATATATATTATAATTGACTAAAATATATTTTGACCGAATGTGTCACTAGCTTGATAAAAGATAAAATTTAGTTAACCAAAAAATATATATAATTTTTTAAATTTCTCTGTTAATCAAATAGTAAAGCTCTATTTTTATGTTATATATTCTTATTAATCCTCCTGAGATTTTATTGAATAAAAATAGGAATATATTTAATCTCTTAAAATTACAAAATACTTTTAATTATTTCTTTGTTTGGTAAGTAAACAATTTGTAAGAAAATATTATAGTAGGGTTTGAAATTAAAGTACAGTAAGCCATCAAAATAAAAATTAACATAGACGAAACTTAAGAATTTTAAACCTAAATTTATTCCCTCAATAATTGTAGTCATTTTTTTCCCCAATTGATGATGATTATGTTTTTGGCAAATATCAATCTACAATTGGATGTTGAAGCGTGACCGTCACCCACGAGTCAAAATGGGCTGTGGCCTGCAAATCAATTTGGTTCGTCCACATTTTCGACGAATTAATTAAAAAAAAAGCTCATAAATGTTTTTGAAAACAATTTACTCACTCCCAGATTTCAGGTGAGTTGAACTCCACATAAATTAACTCAAATTGTGGAATTATTTTTCTTAAATCTTATTTTTATATTTTTGTTTAGTGATAATGTTTTTTATGTTGTATTTTAAAAAAATTCAACTGGGTTGGTATTTTTAAAATTTTTTATTTTTTATATTTAATGGAACTACCTATTGGCTTGGTATATTAATTAAAAAAAATGACATATATTAATTATTTGTCACTATAATTACAGGGCTAGAGTGAATGAGTAAATTAGTGTTTTTATCCTTTAGAACATTATAGTGAACTGTTTTAGTCTCTAAAATAAGTAATATATATCAGTTATTAATAATCCCTCTATCAATGCTAATTACTCAATATTAGTAAATCTATTTACTAGTACATTTTCACAAGGGGTGCAAAAATGTGAAATTCATATTCTTGCTGAATTAATATTATACATTTGAGTTGTTATCATTAAATCAATACATTTTTATGAGTTGTTCTTATTAACGTCTGGTTATATGTTTTGTTTTGCATTAAAATCACATCTTTTACATTTTGTTCTTAATTTTTGTTTAGTTTAAAGTTCAAATATTGATAATTGTATGAAAGTGAATGTTTAATTTTAAATTAAGTTTAAATTTTAAATAATCCTGAACAATTTTAATAAATTTAATTTTTACACTTTGATAAATCGTGTCAATAAACAAGCAACTCATTAATAACACAAAAAACTCTGCCCTTTTTATCGTACACAAACTTTTTTTTTTTCATAACGACGTAAATATCATATATTATTTATAATAAAGGATGTGAGTTATAAATATATTTAACGCAATATTACAAAGGATGTGAGTATAATTTAACTTGATAAAGTATAGTAACTTTGGCTTATGTTCTCATCAGTCTTTTTCTTTTTTAAAACAAAGCTTATGATTTCTTTAGATATTATTAATGCTGTTTATTAATTAAAAAATTATTATTCTAATAAAAAGATTACATTTAATGTAATCACACATTATTGAAATAAAATTATAACTTTGATTAATAAATAATATCAACACCATTTAAAAGATCGGCACTTAAATTTTATCAGTTTTTTTTTCTTCAAATTTTCAAAAAGAATTATTACACTACTACTTCAATCTCTCTCACTCTCTGAGACACACACACAATAATAATAATAAGGATATTTAATATATTTATTGAAATTTTTAATTAATAGATTATTTGATATAATTTATAATATTAAAAAAATCTAATTATTAACAGTTGAATTTCAATTGAATTAAGATTAAACTAACGAACCGTCAACTAATGGTTTTATCTATTCAAATCACCGTCCTATTTTAAAAAAATATTGATAAGAGCAGAGGAAGAGTAAGACGGGTAACAGAGTCGTTTTGACTTCTAAATCTAATCCATCGGTTTTCATTTTAAAATTTTCCCTCCACAGCTCCATTTTCGCTTCTCATTTGTTGATTGCTAATAGCAGTTATCGTCTTCACTTCAGCATCCACTGGATAAAGAGCCTTTTCAATTTTGCGAAGATTCTGTGACCCCCTTCCTTCAGTTAGTTAACAACACTCTTCTAATTCGCTTCCTCCTTTTCTATTTTATCTACTTCTTAAATATCTTATCGCCATTATTTATTTTTTCTTTGATTATGGTGTGATTTATGTTGGTTTACGTAATAACTTACGGCCGCTATAATTTGAAGAACCTCTCGTGGCTTTGATTAACTCGGTGTTGTAGGAATATTTGAAAGGCAATGCTATTGGAATTTAATTTTTTATTCTCGAACTGTAAGTATTGTAAATTTGTTGTGTGGCCCAAAGAGAAAAAACCAGGGGTAGAAAGAGACGTGCCTACAAGGTATTTGTGAAAATGATTAGGGGGCACCCAAAAACCGGGAAGAAGAAAGGAAGATTTTGAACGTCAAGAGAGGGAGAGAACGTCAAATATTTTAAATTCCTGTATGTATGGATAATGAAGTTGATGGAGTGGAAAACAATCTTGAATTATTGTGAAATTTTACTCGTGTTACGACTCTCCTTTATATTCAATTGCCCTTTAAAAAGTTATTCGTCACTATATGAATGAATGAATTTGATTTACTTGTGTTGACAAATCTTAATCTATATTTATAAGTTAATTGAAATTAAGTTATTTCATAAACATGAGATATTATATCATACTCACACACTATATGCTGCATGGGTACAGAAATTGGGTATGATACAGGTACATTGTCAATTTTGAATTATCCATACATCAATGTGTGGTGTGTATTGTCCTATGGTTTTGATATGAAGAAGAAAATGCCTGGTTAAACTTTTTAAAAATCAATGGTTTCTGCTCCTTGCTCATTCAGAAATTGCTTGTCAAAAACTGTAACATCAAAAATCAAACATGTAGACACGACTATGGAGAAAAATTAGTTGACTGGGGATTTGTTGTAGTTATGGGCAAGTATCATTCATCTGTAAACGAAATAATTTATTGAAGTATATTATAGGATGATATCATATGACACTATGCCATAAAAGCTTGTCTAGGGATATACAAGGTTCTACAAAAGCTTAGCATTAACATTGATTCGTGCCTTGTCCATTGTTATGATATGTTTTCCCAGATTGCAAGCATAACTAGAAGTTTTATGCGGTACCAGGTGAAGCCTGATGGCATCCTTCGAAATAAAGTCTGGTGCATTGGTTTCTTTACAAGATCTGCTCCCATCGTCTCCTTATTTTAAGCAAGGAGCTTCGCTCAGAATAATTGGAAAGTGAGTGCTGCCATTCTAACTCTTATGTATCCATGACTTTTCTTTTTGTGGGAACTTTTACCGTTGTAGTGACAAAGGTCGATATAACATAATATTAAAATAAATTCCGTCTTTTCAGTTTTGTTGCTAATCACTGTGAGTTGAAACACTCGATGGATTTAGCTAGCATTACATCCATAGATCTGGTTATGCATTTATAGGACTTATAATAGTGAAGATCGTGTAGATACCAGTAGTAGTGATGGCGCTTGGAGGAATTATCATTGGCATGCTCAGCAGTTTTTGGCTTGGGAACAAAAACGTTGACATTTCTGTCATGATTGCAGTTTGAATATGGTGTCCATCTTGTAGATAGTCATATGAAAATCCTAAACTACCTGAAGATTTTGACTTGTTTGGAGAAAGTTGTCATACTTTATATGTCTTTGATCTATACATTCCAGAATGTTAGCGGTTTCGAAGTTACTAAGAATATTACTATATTGATTCATTTACCAAAAGTGTGGCCTGTGGACATGAATAGGATGCAATTAAATTCACTTGTTTGTTTGCAGTTGGGTTAGTCTTTACTGATGTGGCAATGCCTTTCTTATTGACATGGCATCAAACTAATAATAAGGGCCATGTGACGTTATATTTTGTTAATGCAGTGGTCAATATAAGATGTATGATAGGAATTGCATAAATTTGAGAATTATCTTCAACTGAAAGTAGGTGGTCAAAACCGAATTTGGTAATGCTATAGGACATTTACTAATAATTGAAACAGTCCATGCAGATTGTAGTGATATTTGAATGCCTTGTCTAATTATCTATATCTGTGCTAATGGTACAAGCTGCTGTATATTGCATCTGACAGACTATATTGCTGTATTATAAAATTTTTAATAACGATGCTGCAATTGACAATAATTAAGTATCAATGAATAACTTGTGTCTAGCATCCCACAGGTTACAGGAATACACTTCAGAGACAGGCCTAGCAATAATTATTGATGGTAATTACATCCTAAAAGTTAATACTGAGCATTTGAGGGACCTTGCCTTTCATGTTGGCTCTGTCTACCAATTCATTGGTGAGCTCTTTATCCAACCTGATAATGAGGTATGTGCTTGTCAAGATTTGGTTAAAGCCTTACTCCTTCCTGTTTTCTCATGCAAACACTCTTAGACACATGATTGTGTTCTTTGTTACTTGCTAGGGAGTTTTGCAGGCCCGTGTTGGTAGAAACGTTGATGGGATTGATCTCAATCTTTATCATCAGTCCTTGCTGCTTTTAAGACAGTTTCAAGCGAATCATTTAAATAATTCAGCAACTTAACTTAGTGGGATTATTTGCATACTGTAGTCGTCATACTAGTTTGAAAATACATTTTTCTCATAATATATATAAAGATGGAAGGTTGTCCCCCTAAACTCTTTTCATAGCAATATGTTTGTCATGTAGAGAAACTGAATGCCTAAGCATTTTTATGTGCTTTTCAGATAAGGAAGTGTTCTGCTCTCTGCAGGGTTCGTCATGTAAACAGAATCTTAACAACGTTCATGAATGCATTTTATTTTATTCTCTCTCTTTCTTTTGGCTGCAAATGGGACATGACGACATCAAGAGCTGTTAGATTTGAGTTAGGCTTAGCTGTGCATGCTTCACGGGGTCATTTAGTTTTTTCATGTGAAGCTATGCGACAAACTTTTGGCCGCACTGATTTTACAATCTGAGACTGAGGAAAGGGAGGGGGAGGGGTGGAGGAATATTTAAGGCAACATGGAATAGGGTTTTAGGGTGTGTTTAAATAATAGTTTAATTAAGCGTTTCTTTAATAAGTTTTTACTTTATAAAAGATTTATATCATAAATTTAGTTATGAAATTTATTGACATAATTTACAAGACTTTATTTTGCTATTATATGAAAAAAGGTTATTGAAATAAGTTAAAAAGAGTTTAAAAATTACAGGCTATATTTATAAATTTTGTCAAATGTCTCTTTAATACATGTCAATAGTCTCTTTTTGTATGTTGCATCCCATATTTCAACATCTTTGCAGCATTTGAATGCTACATGGCACATATTTTCATTTCGGTGGGAAAATTATCGGTGCCAATAATCCACTTGGTAGGTCCCGTCATGTAAATTAATGTGGTAGCAATTGAGCTTGGAATAATGGGAGGTACATATTCCATGTGCAACATTGTGATGGAAAATCACAACTCGACATACAAAGTATCTCACAAATTATCCACCACTCGTACACAAGCCTGGTTGTTGAATTTGCGAATTTATGTTGACATGCAATGAATAGCAGAGGACGATACATATCTTTTTTGTAATGATGGAATATTTGTTGCTTTTCATGTCCCACATCACTCCATACTTATTTTTTATCATTATTGAGCACGCCCTTGGAGAATTTTTCATATCCAAAGTGGTAAATTGGTAATTCAGCATTTCAATTTGTCATATAAATACTCCGCTTGTTTAAACGTAAAACTAACGTCAACATCTTCGTCAAACTATGTGGAGCCTGCATATCCACAAGTTGGTGTTAAACTGTTAATTAATAGTCCAAGAATGATTTGTATGGTTCTTATTGAATTTAATGCTGGGATAATAATTTTGGCTTTGGTGTTGGGCTAAAGTGGGGTCTCTGCTTCCACGTCCATTTAGCCGTATAATTTTGACAAATTGGATGTTGTTTGATATGGAAAAGCATCCACTAAATGAAATTAAAGCATTAGATTTGGTTTCATCTTTGACATTATTAATGTTGCATAGTTGCAACATGATGATGGTAAATAAAACGTATGACCACCGTAAAAAAGTCCATGGTCGCGTGAGAATGAATTTGATAACTTTCTTATATTAAACTTTGTATGATTATGTAATATTTTGATCTATCTTTATGATCACAAATCTAATAAAATTTTATTTAATTATTAGAAAAAGCAAATACAAAATTTTATACAATACGACCTTAATTATACAAATTTGACATGAAGTGATTCATTCTGAATCCCGGGGACCTACCCATTTGGAAAAAGAGGCTTTGTGTGATTGCCGGTTATGTGGTGTCCCGCCCCACACGTGATTTCTGGCTCTCTAAATTTCACGTGGCAGATCTCACCCTCAGTGGACCCTCACCGATGAGATTTTAATCACTTTTTCCCTCTTGTATTTTAGTTAAAAAAAAATAGCATTAAATTTTAAAAATGTAAGAGAATTTTTTTAGTTTAAATATATTTTAAAAATTTATGATTTATACTAAATTTTATTTTAATTCTTATTTTTTTTATTTTTTCTTGATGATTAAAAAAAAAAAAAGCGATTTGAGTCTCCATGTTAGTAATATGCCAAAACAGATATCAAATTATTTGGACCAATCTAATAGGCAGAAGAAATTTAAAATTAAATTATTAAAATTAAAACTAAAACAAAATAATTTATGAAAAAACTAAAACCCAAATTTAGAAACATTACAAGGACTAAAAATTAAAATTTAAAAATATAAAAATTAAAAAGAAGTGCAAGATAAATTATAAGAATTTAAAAATATATTTAAATTAATTTTTTAATCGTAGGACATGAGGCAAAAAAGGTTATTTGGATCCCAGCTTTGGGCCCCCCTTGCCCTTCTCTTTTTCTTTTTTTTTTCATGTGGATCGCTTAGGAAATTATTATGTGCTTTTATTTGCTTATCACTAAATTACTTAGTGATTACTCAAAACTACGAATACTGATGCTTCCCGATCATGCAATAATTTCTTGGATCCTCACATTGAAATCGCAGTGCGATTAGAATTGGATAGCTCATCGCATAACCATTTATGACTCCTACATTACCCTCCCACCTCAAAAAATTGATGTTGAAGATTGTTAGAACTTAGAAACTGATGCTTTGACTAAATTTATAAATTATAAATACTAAATAAATGTTCGATTTCATTGACAGTGATTTTTAAATTTATCCAGCAATTAAATATTTAATAATTCCACCACAATTAAATGATGAGTGTAAGTAAAAAAGACACTCCGATATGGTTGATTCTTAACCCATGAATTTGTGATCAACTTTGTTGTGTAAAAGGAGTTATACATATTGATAATGATAACGAGGAAAATAATTAACAGTAATATTAGTGGGTGCTTTACATGCAAATTTTAGATAATATTATATGAAAATTTTAAATTAACAATTATAATTATTTTAATAATTTAAAATTTTGAAAATATTTACATTTTTTAAATAAATAATTAATTTTATTATCTATTAATATAAAATTAACATTAATAATGATTTTACGTGTAAAAAGATATAAAATGATATTACCATATTAGTAAGCACTATTACAGTGAGGCCTTAACCCATATGACCATATCGCAGGGACGTTGGTACCATATATGCGGTGACGTATTTTTTCAATATAATAAGTATCTTCAATTTGAACGAACAATCTCTGTGGAGTAAAAACTAATCTTTAAGGATAGAGAAAAATATGGTAACATAAGAAAGCTATACTCTTGATTTAATTCAATAACTAATTAATGATAACAATGAACTCAATTGCAAAAATGTAAATTTATATGCATTTGTTAGCAC
This sequence comes from Abrus precatorius, assembly GCF_003935025.1. NCBI lineage: Eukaryota > Viridiplantae > Streptophyta > Magnoliopsida > Fabales > Fabaceae > Abrus > Abrus precatorius. Next base: position 5,608,839 of record NW_020874373.1, on the reverse strand, counting down.
CATCACGGCATCACCTTAAAGAAGTTCGAAGTTTACTTCCTTCAGCTACTCGTCAATGGGCAATGGTGATTGGAGTGTAGGGAAGAAGGGACCTTAAGAGTAAATGATCTATACAACTCACTGAGCTATTCACGTTTGTTTGGGGTCCCATTAATTTTCCATAGGGGTAATGTCAAAAACAACTACGTAACTAGCATTACGTATTCGGTGCAATTTTATTTTATGGGTGGTGAGTGGGGTCATATTAATTTTAACTTCAAATTGCAAACACTGAAGGAAAACACTCACTGTACAGATGCCAAATACCCAAAACGAATATTTGCTTATTACTTGCGTTTGCGTAGGCCTCATAGACTCAAATCAAAACCTGACCTACCCTGCCCATGTGTGCATTGTTTTGTTGTTCTTGTTTTAATATCATCTGTTTTGTGTGTAATTTTGTGGTTTGTCTTTTACTTACCTAAAACACACCCTAATGGAAGTAAGGGGAACCACAAGGAACCAACCATGACATTAATTGGTATTGCACGAGGAATCTTAGTAACTATGTCTAGTTACTAGGTTGGACAAAGTAAAAAGGTGCTGTGTGCTGTCCAGCAAAAAAGTGAAAGTGAATTCTAGAGACATGGTATGTGGAACTTACCGGGATTGGAATCAAACAACTTTTTGGGTGTGAAAATGTAGAAGTGGATACAGAGTTCCTGGCAGATTTTTTTTCTGACGAGGGATTAAAAGGTGTTTGAATAGGATTTCTAAAAGGGTAACTTTTAATATATATTTAAGTAAAATTAAAGATGCTAACTTTTGTTGTCTTATTACTCTACCTTTCTGTGAAGGTCACACTACAACAAGTTCGTTCATTTTTCAGTTCGTAGCCTATGCCGATTTGCACTGCCACTTACATAGAATGTTTCTACTTTTATGCTTAACCTCAACACACGCAAACATATTAATAAGGAAGCGTAACAATATTCTCACATAATATTTTTATATAACACTTTTTTATTACATCGTTTTATTTATCACACACTTATTTTTTTTATATCTTTTTTCAAAATTTTATAAAAATAACATGGGTCTTATTAACGAATGCTTCGGTATTCTTAAGACACCAATTAAAAAATAATGAATAAAAAAGTGCTATTTTTTTTTTAAATTGTGATATTTTTTATAAAAACTTTTCTATTATTTTTATTTTTAATTAGTATTCTTAGAGTAGCGGTTAACATTTGTTAAATATTCTCTCATTTGTCTTAATTTACACTTTTTAAAAAGTATTATTAATTAAACAACTTATTATCGTAAAATATTTTCATTTACCGTGAAATAACTTATGGTAAAGAAATTACTACTAACTTAGAATGTTCCCATTAAATTCCTCTACTGGTATTGTGCGAGTAATTAATATGTTCATGAGTGGCATTGCATTGATTATCGTAGACAGAACGACAGTAAATATTAAAAGGTTGACTGAAAACGACAAGATTCTATAGCAATTAAAACGTGTTTACCAATATAAACCACGTCTTGGATTGTCTAATCAGAAGCTGTCTAATGTTTACAATTTGTGTTGGATAATCAATACTACGTTGGTAAATGGTTTTTATTGCTTTCTTAATTATTGGACGAAATTCAGAGAAAAAGACTTAACGTGTATTTTAAATTTGAAGTTTTAGTCAACTTACTGTATTAAATATTTGAAAAAGATGTTAATTATAATAATTTTATTTAACTTGAATAATTTTTTTCTACAAAATATTTGTAATTTTAAAAATATATAAAAATTTAAATTACACATACTAAAATAAATATATTATAAATATTGTTAACCCTCCATAATTAAACTAACACTAATGCGGATGAGAAATAAAAAAAAATGAGTGATATAGAAAAAAAAACAATTAAATTAATATAAGTAACAAATACAAATTAATATAAATCATGTTTAAAATAAAAAATTTATAAAAATAAAAAACTTGTTCATGGAATTTAAAAAATAATAATAAATTTTTAAAAAGAATTCTCATATTTTCATAACTTTTCTCAAAATTTCGTATTTTGATATTTTTAAAAAATAGGATTGGAACGAAGTATATGGAGGAGGATTACCAAACACATTGTCTGAAGGTATTTATCACTCTTCCCTTCTTTTCTTATTTTGACCAAATATAGATATCCCACTAAAAAATGCAGCAGATTTTTCTATTGCTTTTGCAATCATCATGATTCATCACTCAAACTCAATTAAATATATCTTTTAGTAATAATTTGAAATCATTTATTTCATTTTCAACTAATGAATTGGTTTCGTATGATTGGCGTTCCCAGTAGTCACCCCCATCGACACATTAAATTTTATTTCATTCCGATACCAACTACTTTTTCTATATTTTATTGTGTAAACTAATCATATGATAATGGTAAATTAAAGAGCCATTCAACCCTAGTGAGACATTAAGCTATGCCTTACATACTCTTTTTGTTCCTTTCTAATTTAGTTTACAACATATGTCTTTGTTTTCAATAAGGTTGCAAACCATGGATGCTCATTAGATCCACACAATTCCTTAAATTTGAACTTGCAAATACGATGGGGGGAAAACGGAATTCTTCTATCTCAATTATTGCAATCGAATGTACAAGATTTTATCGCAAAACTTAGATGTAACATCCTAAATGTTTTTGGAATTATTTTTAATCAATATAATAATATTAAGTGTAATTTTTTATTAAAATAAGATTTTTATTTTAAGTAATTTTGTACTTTGTAGTTATGTCTAGCCCAGCAAGGAAACGACCCTTCATTTTACCTGTTAATCTTTTATTTTTATTTTTTTAAAGATTTTAATACATTAGACAACAATAATGCCCGAATCTGCAGAATGGCATAAGAATATTTCAACAATATAAATGTTATAAAATTTGTCAAGTTTTTGCTAAATAAACAGAAAGATTCCCATTGTTTGGGTGTCCTGTCTTCCTATATGTGGGGGGGTGGAACACAAGCCAACTCCATAATTTCCTACATACATGTATATGGTGAAGAAAAACAAGCACATGTGTACTACAGGAGGACCTTGTTGGTATAACATTATATATTTTTTTTAAAGTAATATTCTGAAATCTAAAACTGGAGAGATTTTTTTTTTGGGGGGACCCTCTGACAATTAATTTCTTATGATATTATAAATAATAATAATTAATCCGTGCAATAATTTCCTAAAGGGTAAAAAATTGAAATTGATAACATTTTACTTTTACCCATTATACAAGTGAGGGGTAGAGTAGAAGATTAGTTTAATATAGTTCCATTTTTGGTAAAATCAAAAGGGCTATCTAAGTAACATAACCTTTTCGAACCAAGAAACTTAACTGCGACTAGCTGATGCTGAGAGGTGATAAATCATTACAGATCATTTTATTGAAGTAACATACGCTAATGACACCCATAATTACAAAATTAAATGCAGTTAGCTGGTATTGTTTGTTTTGTAATTGTATGAGCATAAAAAACTATCCTTGTTTTGGTATCCATAGGCCGTAGATAAAAAGGGAAGGGAAGAAGAAACTAGAACCAAACAAAACAAAAGTCCATTATGGATTCTAGTCCATCCACACCTTTGCTTTCTCGAACTCTCAGCTCACCTTGTCGGAATTGTGTCTTGTTCCGGCTACCACAACTCTTTCTCCGGTTACTCCCTTAGATTCACGCTTCCTAGTTCCCTCTTCCCCATCCACAAACTACAAGGTTTTATTCTTCTCCCTTTGTTCTTCTCTGAGTCCCTTTGAAAACAGGCAAATGGAACTTTCCAAATTGGATCAGCGGCTTAACAAGTTGTTTCCTTTTTCTCTTGATGTTTCATTCTTCACTTTTATGAATTTAGGGGGACAAAGTCCTCAATATGTTTTAACTTCTTTCATTGATAATTAAATTGATCCTGGTTATGTTTTAAAATGGTTTTGAACATGTTCCGGGGTATAAGGAGTGTGACTTGTGAGACACTATGCGTCTTCAAAATTTTGTTTTTCTCAGGTCCCATATGCAGAATCTACTTTTTTTTTCTTCAGATGTTCAACAGAGCAATATATTTTTCTACATGACAACGAATCCCACGAGTGAGCAAGGCAGAAAGAAATATTTTTTTTTTCGGGTCCCAATTTAGTTACCCATACACAATTCGAGTTTGATCTATGCTTTTGATCTATATCATTTAATAAACCAATGAAAAACTCCAAAGTTAATTCTCTTTTCATTTTAATTCCATAACCTTTATTCCTTGAAGAAGAATATGATTATATATATTATATGGGCCACCCTTTTGATTTTTTGGGAGCCAATGTGTGGACATATTGAGACCAATTTATCAAGAAGGCTTACACTATTTCCTTTCTCTTAACCGAATTAAACATCACCTTATTGCAAATGCTAGGCTCATGTTTTTCATTAACCTTTCTATATTCAAATTTACTTTGATCTATCATGTGTGTGTGTGTTGTAATTTTTAAATTTCACCCCTTAACACGTAGTGAATTCCAGATGCAACGCTGGAATTCAGCGTAAGAATGGATATTCTCTGGTTTCAGATCAGAATTTAGTTTAAAACTTCTCATAAATATTAAATTCTAAGATTCTAATCTTTATGAGTCAGAAATTGTCCTTATGTTCAGTCACGGCACCCCCAACTTGTTTCACGCTTCATTTTTATTTCATAAGAAAGCATGTAGGAAAAGGCAAGATACAAATAAAAAAAATTAAGACGGTTGATTCCTATGGGCTGTTGTAGAATTCCTTACCTGCTCCTCATTCTTTTAGTGCCGTACCCGTATGTGTGTGTATGTATATTATTATGTACGTAAGTAATCGTTATATATTTTCAATATGCAGATTATAAATTATATATATATAAACGGGAAAAGCATAAAAAGTGTTTCGTGTGGGAAATCATATTGTTGAGTTGATGGGGCATTTATCCTCTATGTTCAATGGGTTGCTGGCAAAGTCTTTTTCAAAAAAGAAAGTAAGAAAATCTGGGAGATGTGAAGGGAGGGAAGCTGCTGAAGCAATGGCAAAGGAAGCCAAGAAAAATGACATGATGTTGTGTAGTACGGGCACTGTTAATGTTGATGGTTCAAATAACTTTGCCTCCGTTTTCTCCAAAAGAGGTCAGAAAGGAGTGAACCAAGATTGCTGCATAGTATGGGAGGTAAGAACAAGTATTCAAAGATATATTTTTTAAAATTTTTATGATACCTTACCTTGGTTTAAATTCAAGCTCACATATTCGTGAGTGGTTAACCATCTACATCATTGTGATCCTTGTATGAAAGTGGATTTGTTGGTGTTGGTTATAGGAATTTGGGTGCCAAGAGGACATGATTTTCTGTGGGATCTTTGATGGGCACGGGCCATGGGGTCACTTTGTGGCCAAAAGAGTAAGAGAGTCAATGCCACCATCTTTGCTATGTAACTGGCAAGAGACACTTGCCCAAACTTCACTTGATGCTGATATTGATACCGAGGAAGAGAAAAGGCGACAATATCAATTTAACATATGGAAGCATTCTTACTTGAAGACTTGTGCTTCCGTTGATCAAGAGCTAGAACAGTATCGCAAGATAGACTCGTTTTACAGCGGAACAACTGCCCTTTCAATTGTTAGACAGGTAAAAAAGAAAATAAAAAGTCATAGTATATCTCCACCTTAATGTACAAATTCTTGTGGTTTCATAATATTCCTCATTTTCCCCTCATTGGTCAATATAAATGCTCCCCGATATAAATATGATATACAAGTAATAGTGTATTAAGAAAAATGTGTTAGATTTTGTGTTATTTTATTAGTGTTATCACCTATATATGTATACATATATTTGCAATTTTACTTGGTACACTTGTTAGCTTATAATAGACCAGCCGATGTTAGTGCAGTTGGTTTGAAAACTAATCCACATAATTGTTCCGTAACGATCAGGGTGAACTCATTGTCATAGCAAATGTTGGTGACTCTCGTGCTGTATTAGCTACAACATCAGAAGATGGAAGTTTGGTCCCAGTTCAGCTAACAGTGGATTTCAAGCCCAATTTACCTCGTTAGTTTTGCTCAGTACTGTGTTTTTGTCATTCTGTTCATCTCTAATAATAATATATTAATATCTTACCTTATGACTTTGGTAAAACAATAAATATTTGTAGAGGAGGCAGAGAGAATAACTCAGTGCCAGGGGCGCGTTTTCTGCTTGGAGGACGAGCCAGGGGTGCACAGGGTGTGGTTACCTGATGAAGAATCTCCAGGACTAGCCATGTCAAGGGCTTTTGGTGATTACTGCATTAAAGAGTATGGTCTTATTTCCGTGCCTGAGGTGACACAAAGGAACATAAGCATTAGGGACCAGTTTGTTGTGGTAGCCACTGATGGGGTATGGAGTCTTGTCCTTCAAACATAAATTGAAATTACATTTTTTTTTTAACATGTATAAAATTGTATATAATAAGAAATTAGTAAAAATTATAACATTTAACAGTATTAATATATTGAATTATTTAATTTTCAATAAAAACTTACTATGCCTGACTTTTTATTGCGTACAATGTTCCATAAGGTAAAAAAAATTATTAATATGAATATTAGTTATATGATTGAAAGTGGTAGAGACAACAAATTATATTTGGTTTTGTGATGCAGGTTTGGGATGTGATCTCTAATCAAGAAGCAGTAGATATTGTGTCTTCAACTACTGATAAAGCAAAATCAGCTAAGTGTCTGGTGGAATGTGCGGTGCATGCATGGAAACGCAAGAGAAGGGGCATTGCCATGGATGACATTTCAGCTATTTGCCTCTTCTTACACTCTCCCCTTTCACCAGCGCAAGTTAGCCACGTTGCAACCTTCAAATAGATTATCATGTAAAACGAGCTAGTAAAATTTCTCAGTTCATGTAGCCTTGGTCCAATTAAGTTATTCAAAAGTGCATGTCTATTTCGTCCTTAGTTAACGTAATACGCTTACTTGTTTATTTGTTACCCTTCGTACTTCCTTGTCCAAAGAGAAGTACCCAAATCTAATGATTTGGTAATTCCCAAGTTAAAATCAACAAAATGGTGGTCAATTTTGGATACAAGATCTCTGAGTGGTCAAGCAATTAAAAATGAACAAACAGAATCTAACCCTTGTATTTATCAATTTCATTCACTTTTTGTGGTCTTGTCAAATTCAATCTCATTAACTTGTATCTACCAAGCACCTTAAATATATCAATAACGGATCTACTTTACTGTGAACCTGAAATACTCACATTTCAAAACCAGCACAAGTTCTTGTCGGCCGAAATTTTTGAAATGCAAAATTTTTACATTCCTTAGGAAAATATAAATGTTTAGCTTTAAAATTTTGTCTCTGTTTTTAATTTCATAAGTGAGGTGATATGTAATTAATTATACGTAATACGACAAGTTTTTGATAATTTAACAAGACAAATTTATTATTTGCAAAACATTAACTTTTTATTTAACTAATTTTGTTAGAATCATTCGTATTAACATTCCATGCTTGTACACTTATGTGCAAAATTTATAATACATTAACGTAAATTATTAAATGCAAAACAATTTTTTCTTTAGAAAAATATGTTGTATCTAAAATATATATGAAAAATATTTAGTAGTTACTAATTTAAGCAATTTAAAGCATTTAAGTAGTATTCAAAATAATTTATACAGACTTTATTTAAACCTTTTGTTATGATTTTGTTCAGTCCTTTTATTTTATTTTAATAATTTCTATTCTTATATTTTTTTATTTTAATAAAAAATATAAAAATATAAAAATATTATAACATAAATTTTCATAAAACAAATATATTTATTACATTATCTGTAAATTTGAAAGGACATTATATACTTTTATTAAATTAATTAGTGTGAGTTTTTTACTATTTTATAAATTAAAATATTTATATATTTTAAATAAATTATTTAATTTATTATTTATTAATATAAAATTAATAATTATTATTTTGTAAAAATTATTTTATTTGTTGGGTTGTCTTGGAGCTTTGGACACGTGGCAACTTGATAGGTAGCTTGCCTAGATATTTTGAAAATGGTAATTAGAAATATTTGGCATGATTGATGGAATGGGAAGGGGAAAGAGACAGGCAAAGGTTGATGTGTGCTTGATTGTTTGAGTACAACAAATGATGTTATTTTGCTACTTGGTGTTTGTTCAGCTATGGCCCATAACTCAGAAGATTAAGATGAGACTGGCCTCTTTTCATTACTTTGGTTATATGTTGGAATTAATCCAACCTCCAATAGACCACATACCTTCTATTCTCATTCATTTCATTACTTTGGGAACTTATTTTGGTTTATTTTTAGTGAATAAAGTTAGTCAAGTCTAAATTAAATTAAATAAAAATAAATATCAGCAATAAAATTAGATACAATAATATTAAACAAGGTAAATTTGTCATGTTCTAATGAATTTTAAAATTTTACCAATTGACTATTTTAAAGCATCTTTTTATTAATTTTTATTGTAAAAGAACTAGGAATAGTACAGTAATTATTATATTATTATAAAATTAATTTTTTTATTAATTAACTATTGCAGTAGCTCTAATATTTTTATATTTCATCACAAAAAATTGATAAAATTAACTAGTTTTAAAGTATGTTAATTCTTTAAAGTGTAGTTAAAGAATAAAAACTAATCATTTGCCTAAACATATAATTAATATACATTTTTAATAATTTTAAAGTAAACTTTAGCATATATTTTTATTTTCAATTAATATTTTAAGTAAATTTATTACTAAAAATATATTATATAACATATCAAATAAAATAAAAACATATCAGTTAACATTAATTTTATTTTACTTTAAATATTAGAAAAATATGTTGGTAATATATTTATTTTAATATATTTTTTATTATTTATTAAAAATATAAAAATTATATGAATTTTATTTTTATTTTTTATTTAAAAATATTTTATTTTATATTTTATATTTTAATAAATAATTAAAAATATGTTAAAAAGAGAATGCATATTTTTTTTCAACAGATATCATGCGCACCACCACCCAAAATGACCATTACGTCAAGAAAAATTAAGACGCGCTGCTTGAAGGAGGGTGAACGCGTGACAATGTTGTGAGAGCGGCATGCAGGCCAAGTGGCACAAAACAAGAGTAGCACGCTACTGGGGCCCACTTCTGATGTGGACACATTCGATGATAATTTCAAAAACTTTATTCTCAATAAGTGCTTACCCATTATCTCGTCACTGTTTTTCTTTTTCAAATCATTATCTCGTGTGTGTCTCGATTCAATACCCTTGACGTATATTTTAAGGAACGGTTTTTTAAAAAAGTTTTTAAAAACACGTTTCATAAAAAGATATACTATACATTAATTAATTTATATATTATACATATTTTTATTAAAATATATCAAACATTTAATATATTTATGATATTAAATTTTTTATTTTTATAATAAATAAATAACTATTTTACTAAAATTAATAAAATTTATTATATAACATAAATTTATAGTATATTTTAAAAATATTCATAATCATAAATAATTAAATTACTAAATTATATGTTAAATAAATATATTTATTTATGTAATTAATAAATAAGTACATCATAGATTTAAATGTTCCAATAAACAAAAGTATAAAAATAAAAATAATATATTTAAATTTGATTTTATTTTTTATAATTATAAAAATATTACTTGTTTTAAATAAACACAGTTGAATAAAGTAAAATTTTTAAGAACAAATTTTTTTTCTTAATATGTATTTTGAATATGTATTAAAAAGTAAATTAACGAAATGACATTACTTCTTGTTACTTTTTAATATATATTTCATCCCTTTTTTTATAATAACCTTTTAGATATTTGTATTAATTATTAATAGAAGATCCTTTGTAATAGTTTAGGAACATTTATTATTATGTTTTATATATTTTTCAAATATTAAACTAAAAACAATACTATTTTGTAAACTTTAAAATAACATTTTTTAAAAATGGTTGACAAACAATATCTATTATTTATAAAATATAATGTATAGCAAAGATTGATCTAATGATTTTTTAATTAACAATTAATTTGTAGTTTCTAAAAAAAAAAAAAAAAACTATGTCTGTTTCTGTTCTTTTCTACTGTGGAAAGGCCACTGGATTGTTAGGGAACTGACAATGCAGGGAAAGTGTCTATTCTCTGACATTATTAAATGGGAAATTATCAGGTACTGCAGAAACTATAAAGAGACGTGTGTGACCAGCTGCACAAAACGTTTGACTATAAATTCCAACCAATCATTCGGCTCTAAGTGAAAACAACAACAGAGTCATGGTCCCGCACATTACACCTTTTCAACAATTTGTGCTTCAAATTTGTTAAAAAATATATATTTATGTTAATATAAAAATACAGCATAATCTAAATCTTATATTATTGCTGTTAATTATTTTATTATGAACTTATATTTACGTTAAAAACAAAGCACAATCTAAATAAAAAAAATTAAGGAGGATAATATAATATAAAACTTTGATATCAAAAACAATTTTTAAAAATAGATTTAAAATAAAACTAAACCAAAAATCAAATTAAATAAACAATAATTAAATGAAAATTAAAAAACAAAAATAATTTTTTTTCTCTTGTGAGAAAAAAAATTTTGTTAAGATTTTAACATATCTTAATTAACTATCAATGGATTTTTGTTTTGGGGAAAAGGGCTAGGGTTAAATGGCTTAGCTTCTTAAGAAAGTTGCCGAGCTAAAATGTTCTTAAGAAAATGAAAATCTCTGAATAGATAAATAAATTATATAATAAATAAATAAACAACATATATAATAATAAATAGTAACGCCACTCAATTTTAAAATTCTGCAAAAAGTATTAAGTATAATGCTGAGCTAATAATAATTGACCCAGTCAAAGGTGACGAATTGCTTCAACTTACTTGTCCAAGATTTAAATTATTTCAATGTTTATAATTGCTAAGTTAATTATAAGTATCCTTTATGAGTGTTTGTTGGGTAAAGGACTTTAATTGATTACGGGACAATGTAACTATTCATATTTACACTCATAAAAAAAATATATTAATATTAGACTTCACTGACAGCTATAAAAATATGATAAATACTAACTCATATCCTAAATTTTAAATGTATCTATTAAAATTTTTGAAATAACAAATATTTAAAAAGAATATTCAAGTTTCAAATATATCAAATATTTTATTTTTATTAAATACTTATCACTGTTAATTCTCCAACAAATACACATACTTAAAAGCATTTATTTTTAAATGCTAAAAACTTAATTAGTAATTATTTAACATATTCTATTGAGTACTTAAAATATTTTTTTATTCTTATTAGATGCTAAAAATATTTGTTTTAGAATTTATAACATGTAAATGTTTAATTTTTTTATTTTTATTTATTTAATTAACTTCTGAAAGCCACTCGCTAACCAACCTAAAAATTTAAAATAATATCAACTCATTTTATTAATCATCAAATAGAATAAATTTAGAGAATAAAAAGGGAACTTTTTTAAATTTGAAATATTATTTAAGACAACAAATCCAAAATTAAATATTTGATTTGAAACAAAAAATACAAATATTTTTAAAATACTTAATAGTTAGAAAATTTAAAAAGGTATACAAACATTAATATGACAAAGACACTTATCAAGAAAAAAAGGCAAATATAGTAAAAAGCTTTTTAATCTTTACAACTATTGATATTTTGCAATAGCAAATGGAGCTCCATTTTCAAAAGTAGTATACAACTTGACATGACGACACAATAATCGACTATGACCAAAGTTTAATCTGTTAATCTGAAACAGGAAAAGACAAGGATAACGAAACATTACCTCCTCGTTAACATTTTTAGTAAACAAAAAATTTGTCAGTTGTTCCCCTTCATCCAGACTCAATAGTTACACAAAAGCTATAATATTATTCATTATGTTTTTAAGATGTGAAATATATTTATTCATTATCAATTTTCTATACAGTATAATAAATATAATTATATTATATTAAATTAAATTAATATATATATATAACATTTCTCAAAATGGGTTTGAGTCGTGATGTGACTCATAATTGGTTACTTAATACGTATACCTGAAAGGGATAGGTCACAACCGAGTCCAAGACAAGAATGAAGAAATATAGCAGAAAAAAAGAAAAGAAAAGAAAAAAGAAACAAAACGACAATGTGGATGTGGTAACCCAAATGGATCTGTAAGCGCGTGGATTCACATCCTCAAAAAGAAGAAGCCCGAGATTCTCGCGATAAAATTCGATATAATGAGGAGATGGGAAATAAAGGAGTTAGTAAATTGAATTATTATGGTTTGAAAGGGAAAGCGACATTGGGGAAAAGATGGGTTCGAGTGGACGTGTGTTGCGAATATTCACTAGATTTGAATTACTAGTTTCGAATCCGCTATGCTCTCCTGAATTGCCTTATCACTCACGAAATGATAGCGTACCATGATAGGTCATCGTACTTATCACATAACTCGATGTACTTATGTCTGATAGGTCAGTAGAAAAAGAAAGACTCCTCTGTACAACTCATCGAAGATAGCGAGACCGAGTCTCTCCATTCTCTCTCTCTCCTCTTCTTATCCGCAGCCTTTCAAACCCTAGAAATTCTTGAACTCGGAGCTTATGTAATCCTCAAGAGCCTCTAAATTTTTTAGGATTTTGAGGTTGCGGACTCTCTGTAAGTTCAGATTTGTTGTTGAGGTCCTTGATTTGTCTCTGTTTTGGGGAATTTCAATTCTGTGATGTTTTCTTTCGGCCTGAGGTTTTCTTTTTTATTTTTCTCTTTTTGTTTTTGAATTGTGTTTTTGAAGATCGGCCTGCAAAGATCGGGATTATTGGCGCTTTTCGGATTTGAGGAGCTACTATGACTTCTTTGAGCAGAGAATTGGTGTTTCTCATACTCCAATTTCTGGAGGAGGAGAAGTTCAAAGAGTCGGTGCATAAGTAAGAAAGCCACCTTGGCCCTTTCTTTCATTATTGATGTTGTTGTTGTATTTCTTCTCTTCTCTGTGCGAGTTTTGTTTGTGGATTAAAATAAAAAATAATGGGTAGGAAGCAGAAACTGTTGCTACAAAAACGGAGGGAAAATTTTGTTGTCAATTATTAATGGGTTGACTGCTTGTTCAAATGAAAGGGTCATTAGAAATTAGGTATCTGTTTATCCCAGTCTTTCCTAATTGTAAAGGGACACTCATTCACTCTTATTTTCCTCTCGTGTCACTCTTTATTTAGGGGAGTGAAAGAGTCGGCATATGGGAATGGGTGGTTTCAATCCTGTTTGTGTAGGCCATTTTCAGCTTGAGCTATGTTCTGGATAGTGTGAACTGTATTAGAAATGGGCTGAAAAATAAACGAGGGGAGGAACATTTTCAAAGTTGTCTTGGAGCAGTTATCCTTGTAATTCAGGAAGCTCATATTTTGAATGTGGATCAATGAATTACAGAGACACGTGGAAGTGAATTATCTAATTGGCGCGTGCTTTATAAAACTTTTGTCATCCTTTGAAAACTGAATTAAGTGTTAAGAATCAATCATCCTGTCAGTTGACAGGGTTAGTTTTAAATTATTGTCCACAACTGCAATTATGACTGCAATAACAAGGTGTTGGAGGCCTTCAAAATTGCGTCGCCACTGCAATTGCAGCTGTATCGACCACAATTGTCCACAATTAAGGAAGCTCATAATTTGGATGTGGATAAAGGAATTACAGAAGCACGGGGCAGTGAATTATCTGATTGACGCGCGTGTTATAAAACTTTTGTTGTCTTTTGAATATTGAATTATGTGTTAAAAATCAATTATCCTGCAGTTGGCATGGCAGGGTTAGTAAGTTTTACATTTAATGTGGATAAATGAATCACAGAGACACAGGGCAGTTAATTATCTGATCGACGCGTGTATTATAGAACTTTTGTTGTCTTTTGAATAATGAATTATGTGTTAAGAATCAATCATCTTGCAGGCAGGGTTAGCAAGTTTTAAATTTGAATGTGGATAAGTGAATCACAGAGACACATGGCAGTGAATTATATGATTGACGCGTGTGGTAGAAAACTTTTGTTGGCTTTAGAATTTTGAATTATGTGTTCAAAATCAATCATCCTGCAGTTGGCAGGGTTAGTAAGTTTTAAATTTGGATGTGGATAAATGAAATACAGAGACACATGGCAGTGAATTATATGATTGACGCGCGTGGTATAAAACTTTTGTTGGCTTTTGAATATTGAATTGTGTTAAGAATCAATAATCCTGCAGTTGGCATGGCATGGTTAGTAAGTTTTAAATTGTTGGCCACAATTGCAATTATGACTGCAATATGAAGATGTTGGGGAGGTCTTCAAAACCGCATCATGACTGCAATTGCTGCTGCATTGACCGCATTTGTCCACAATTGTGTACAGTATTAAGGTTTTGATGGTCTCATCACAATTGCAACTGCAACTGCAATTACCCTAAAAGTGGTATTGCAGTTGCTCTGTTGGCTGTTGCTCTAGTTGTTTTTTGGAAGTGTGGAAAACAATGAATTACTTGAATATGAAAGCTAGCCTTGTAAAAATTTAATAATTTAACAATAGTATGCCAAATCTTTTGTCCAGAAAGGCTGAGATGCATAATCTTGTCACTTAGAAATTGGAATTTATATGATAACAAAATTAATTGAATACTCTTTCCCTTCCATTGCTGAACATTTCCTGTTTTCTACATTGTTATTACTGCTTATTTCTTCTTTTAAATTCTTGTTTGTGGTGCAGGCTTGAGAAAGAATCTGGGTTTTTCTTCAATATGAAGTACTTTGAAGAAAAAGTACAGGCTGGTGAATGGGAAGAAGTTGAGAAATACTTAACAGGGTTTACGAAAGTTGATGATAATAGATACTCCATGAAAATATTCTTCGAAATCAGGAAGCAGAAATATCTAGAAGCACTTGATAGGTATCTATTAATTTGAATGCCTTTGGGATTTTTCTAGTTGTGTTTGTCATTACTATGGTACTTCACATGTTGTTTTGTCTTTGGTTCTGTTATTTTAGGCAAGACAAGGCAAAGGCTGTTGAGATATTAGTGGGTGATTTAAAAGTATTCTCCACCTTCAATGAGGAACTATACAAAGAAATCACGCAGCTGCTAACTCTTAATAATTTCAGGTAATGTTTTGAACTTGTTGTCAAATGTAACATAGCATTGTTTTTAGTGCTGCACTCTGTTATGTTTATGATAAAAATTGAAGTCGATTTGATCTTTGTTGAACATCAATATCCTTGAATCTTCATTGAAACTCATGAAACAATAACACGAAGGAGATCACGAAGACTGAGTGTACCAAATCGTATCATGTTGAGTTTTATGATTAATAGACCAACCTGATTAATTAACTTGTAAGATTGTTTGGCTTTTGCTTTCGATTTCAAATGCCAGGGAGAATGAGCAGCTGTCTAAGTATGGTGACACCAAAACTGCTCGAGGAATTATGTTGATAGAGCTAAAAAAGCTCATTGAGGCAAATCCTCTTTTCCGGGATAAACTTATCTTCCCTACTCTTAGGTCATCAAGATTGCGGACTTTAATCAATCAAAGGTATATATGCCATAGTTGATGATAAATTTGCAAATTATTCCATTTCTTGTACCTCCCAAAAAAAAATCGAAGTTAAAGATTTCACCTGATTCTTATTCTCTCTTTCCTCACAATACTTTGCAAGTAAAAAAAAAAAATGCAAGTTAGTTCACTTTTTTGTAGTTAATTGGATTCTTTTCTGCATGGAAAATGAAAAAAAGAGTGGCTTTTGCCTTTTTGAACGTACAAATATTCCATTTCTTAAGCCTTTTGCACATGGTTTTAACTCCTTATATATTATTTATTGTTGATTAGATTATTTGATTGATGATACTAATTTGAAAGTTTACTCTAATTCGTTTTAGTTCTTATATATTTGATTTTTAACTTGTTATGCCTGGCCTTTTTTTTATGATCCATTTGTGTCTCTTGTCAATGCAGTTTAAACTGGCAACATCAGCTTTGCAAAAATCCAAGGGCAAACCCAGATATAAAGACTTTATTCACTGACCACACATGTGCGCCTCCTAATGGTCCTCTAGCACCTACACCTGTTAATCTTCCAGTTGCTGCTGTTGCAAAGCCTGCTGCTTATACTTCAATTGGAGCTCATGGTGTATGATCCCTTGGATATCATTAAATGGGTTCCGTATATTTTTAATTGATTACATATCTAATATATCTTGTTCATTAATGAATGTTTTGTTTCTGCTTGTTTTGTATAGCCCTTTCCTCCTGCTGCAGCAACTGCTAATGCTAATGCTTTAGCTGGTTGGATGGCCAATGCCGCAGCTTCATCATCTGTCCAAGCAGCTGTTGTCACAGCATCAACCATACCTGTCCCACAGAATCAAGGTAAAAAATTCCATTACCTCATTTTCTTTCTCTTTGTTTTTTCCTGTTGAAGAAACCTTTTTTTGGAAATAACTTCAGTCATTTAACTTCATTTGAAAGAAATTGTTGTAACTGGTGTCCTGGCAGGTGAAATTGCATTAACTTTGCTAAGTGAGCAGTAGAGCATGTTCTTGAGTTTTGCTTAGAATTTTACATCTTTAGAATTTCACATTGCAAGAAAATGTCATGACTTATATGCTCCTGCCTTTTTTAAACAGTGTCTATCTTGAAGCGTCCAAGAACACCTCCAACAACTCCTGGCATGGTTGATTATCAGAATGCTGATCATGAGCAGTTAATGAGAAGACTTCGGCCTGCTCCTTCTGTTGAGGAGGTAATTTTGATAAATTTCTGTTTAATCTATATGTTATTTGGGTATTCTCGATGCCAATTATTTTTCTGCTCCTAATCTGTCTAGGGTTCCTGACTTTGTAATGGTTGGTGACACTTGTCACAATGGTTCATTTCTATTGTTTTAGGTTTCATATCCTGCTGCTCGACCAGCCTCTTTGTCACTGGAGGATCTACCAAGATCAGTGGCTATGACTTTGCATCAAGGATCCTCTGTGACAAGCATGGACTTTCATCCTTCTCACCAAACCTTGCTTCTTGGTAATTTCCATCATTGTTGTGTTATGTGTAATATTTCATTTCACTATAAATGTCCTGACAAAAACATAACTATATGTTTCACATTGTGCAGTTGGTTCTAATAATGGTGACATTACCCTTTGGGAACTTGGGGTGCGAGACAGGTTGGTCTCGAAGCCATTCAAGATATGGGATGTCTCTGCATGCTCATTGCCATTTCAGGTTTTAATTTTGCTTTTCAATGAGTTTTTTATGCTGTAAAATACTTCCTTTTCTTCGGTAGCCCCCTTTGTTGTGGTTTAACCAGACAATAAGTGTATTATTATGGTAGCTATTGGTGCATGAGAATTCACAACCTTTGGAATTTATAGTTGAGAATTTTTACAGGCAGCTATAGTCAAAGATGCACCTATTTCCGTCAGTCGTGTCACCTGGAGCCTTGATGGAAATTTTGTGGGTACGTGATGTTTTTTAAACCATTTTGAAGCAGTTAGATAAATATCTAACTGATTGCTTTATTGTAGGTGTTGCATTTACTAAACATTTGATTCACTTGTATGCCTGCACTGGATCAAATGAGCTGGCCCAGCGAATAGAGGTAAGATTATTCTCATTAAAATTAACTATAGTTATGATTGAAGTTTGATTTACATTTCCTTGCTGGTGCAGATTGATGCCCATATTGGTGGCGTTAATGACTTGGCATTTGCTCATCCAAATAAACAACTTTGTATTGTGACTTGTGGGGATGATAAATTGATAAAGGTGCACAAATCTACACATTGCAATTTTGAATTAGTTCATAAATGGTATTTATTTTGTCTGAAGAAGAAACTCTTAATAGGTGTGGGACTTAACTGGACGAAGACTATTCAACTTTGAGGGGCATGAGGCACCTGTATATTCTATCTGTCCTCATCACAAGGAGAACATTCAGGTATAAACTATGTGCACAGTGATTTGATCTTTAATTTTATCTGTGTACACACTGTCAATGATTGTATTATTCTAGTAAACACTGCTTTTAGTGTTTAACTGTTGTCATTATAACTTTGCAGTTTGTATTTTCAACTGCCATTGATGGCAAAATAAAAGCCTGGTTATACGATAATATGGGTTCTAGGGTTGACTATGATGCCCCAGGTCATTGGTGTACTACAATGCTTTACAGTGCTGATGGAACTAGGTAAGGTGGATCTGGATTGGGATAAGTATTTATGTTTCGTATTCAATGGATAATTAAGATATATTATATGAAGATGCAATAACATGCCTTTCTATTTATCTTCCCTTATTTCTATAGATTGTTTTCTTGTGGGACAAGTAAAGATGGAGAGTCATTTCTTGTTGAATGGAATGAAAGTGAAGGAGCCATTAAGAGAACATACAATGGGTTCAGGAAGAAATCTGCTGGTGTTGTGCAGTTTGACACAACGCAAAATCGTTTTTTGGCTGCTGGTGAAGATGGCCAAATCAAGTTTTGGGACATGGACAATATTAATCTTCTAACCAGCACTGATGCAGAGGGTGGACTGCAGGTGGAGTTAACTGTTTTTAATCTTCTGGAATATTGCTTACACTTTTTATGAAGACATCCCTTATATGATTGTATGAATCTATTCAGGCCCTTCCACACTTGAGATTCAACAAGGAGGGAAATCTTCTTGCTGTTACTACTGCAGACAACGGATTCAAAATTCTTGCTAATGCTATTGGCCTTAGATCGTTAAGAACAATTGAAAATCCTGGATTTGAAGCATTGAGGTCACCCATTGAATCTGCTGCAATCAAGGTTGTGATATAGTTCTTTACTTTTTCTTGGTTCTTGATATTTAGATCAAAATGCATAATTTTACAGTCCATTTTGTTTATGTTATCCAGGCATCTGGCCCTTCTGCTGTTAATGTCAGTCCTGTCAACTGTAAAGTAGAAAGGAGTTCACCTGTCAGGCCGTCTCCCATTCTTGTATGAATCTGTCTCCGTGAACTCAGTATAATCGCTTGTTATGTACTGCATCTTAATTTTATTTTATTTTACAACTCATTGATTGATTTTGCCATTTTCAACAAAGAATGGAGTTGATCCCACTGCTCGAAATGTGGAGAAACCTAGAACTGTGGAGGATGGAATAGATAGAACTAAACCATGGCAGCTGTCTGAAATTGTGGATGCTGTCCAATGTCGGTTAGTTACCATGCCTGACAGCACAGACTCTGCCAGCAAGGTTTGTTGATTGTACCAGAATGAGATGAAATTGCCAATTTGCCATATTCTATTGCAAATTTTGTGTTGTGTGAATTGCTTTAACTCCCAGTCATATATAGGTAGTCCGACTTTTATACACGAACTCTGGTGCTGGTCTTTTGGCACTTGGTTCAAATGGTGTACAGAAGCTTTGGAAGTGGGCTCGTAGTGAACAGAATCCCACAGGCAAGGTAATATTAATCCCTCTAATCCTTAACTTTTCTATCTTCCCCTTTCAATATAGAACAGAATTCTGAAGTTTATGATTGTAGGCAACTGCCAGTGTTGTCCCACAGCATTGGCAACCCAGCAGTGGTCTTCTTATGACTAATGATGTTGTGGGTGTCAACCTTGATGAAGCGGTTCCTTGCATTGCACTCTCAAAGAATGACTCATATGTTATGTCAGCCTGTGGTGGAAAGGTTTCGTTGTTTAACATGATGACATTCAAGGTACATTTCCAGAGATACAACCATCATATCCATCCAGTAGCTAAGTTTACTGTTTACTTATGGTTTATTTTCTTATAGGTAATGACTACATTCATGCCACCACCTCCTGCTTCTACCTTTCTGGCTTTCCATCCTCAAGATAACAACATCATAGCCATTGGGATGGAGGATTCAACCATTCACATTTATAATGTTAGAGTGGATGAGGTGATTCCTATTGTTTAAATGCTTATTTTCATCATTTTAAGATTTTTACTATTATTTTAAAGTATCTCATGTATGTTTTCTCTTGGGGGTTATCTTCCAGGTGAAATCAAAATTAAAGGGTCATCAAAAGCGAATTACTGGTTTGGCCTTTTCAACCAATCTTAACATTCTGGTTTCGTCTGGTGCTGATGCTCAAGTATGCCTTCAACTTTTCTCTTTTCTGTTTTAGATTCTGGGTGACTTGGAAAACCTCTTTTGCATGATACTTTGTTTTAGAAATCTCTTTGTTAATTTCTGTCATTGGTAATTATTGCATAGATCTTCCCAGTGTAAAGGATAACAGAATAGCCTTGCTTTTATTTTCTGGATTACTATGAAATAAAATTACAATTTACTTCATTGAAATTATTTCACACGAAGGTGCCAATACTTAATCTGTTGCTCGATATCATTTTCTTTTTAGTTTCCTGAGCCATTCCATAACAATTTTCTTCATTGAAATATTTTCCGTACAGCTTTGTGTATGGAGCATTGATACATGGGAGAAAAGAAAATCAATTCCTATACAACTACCCGCAGGAAAGGCTCCCGTTGGTGACACTCGAGTGCAGTTCCATTCAGACCAAATCCGGTTACTGGTAGCCCATGAATCTCAGTTGGCAATATATGACGCCTCTAAGATGGATCGCATTCGGCAGGTAAGATTCTTCTATCCGGTATTGATGTGGCTGCTGATTGTTGACAAAATTAAAATTAAGGTATCCTTAATAAATTGATTTGCTGCAGTGGGTTCCACAAGATGTTCTACCTGCTCCCATATCATATGCATCCTATTCCTGCAACAGTCAGTTAATCTATGCTACATTTTGCGATGGCAATACTGGGGTTTTTGATGCTGATAGCTTGAGACTAAGATGTCGTATTGCACTATCTACATTCTTTTCACCGGCGGCTTTAAGTGGGTAAGTTTCAGCATAACTGATTGGACCCAATTTTTACTCTTTATTATTAAACATCAAGCATTTATTCAAGGGATGTATTGTGAAATCTTATTTTCATTTGGTGATATGATGATTCGCAAAATTCTTGATTTGGACCTTGACTCTTGATCCTGTTTGTAATACTATGTTTCAGGAACCAAGCTGTGTATCCTGTTGTTGTTGCGGCCCATCCACTAGAGCCCAACCAATTTGCCGTTGGATTGACAGATGGGTCCGTGAATGTGATAGAGCCCAGTGAATCGGAGGGAAAGTGGGGATCCAGTCCACCTATAGATAATGGAATATTGAACGGTAGGTCAGCATCATCATCCACAAGCAACCACACACTGGATCAGGCACAACGATAAGAACATTCATTGTATCATACTAGCATATTCTTTCCATCTGTAATTTTATAAGTCTAGATTTTTAGATTTTGATTCCCCCCATTTGTCCCTCATCAAGGTCTTGTCAGGGTCAGCTTGGACAAAAAATGGTAAATGCTTAGCTGTTAGCTCGTCTTTTATACTAAAATTTGTTCTAGTCAACTCGACCCGATTACATTATTCATACTGTATTGTAGGGTACCTTTATCTTGCAAACAATGTGAATCTGTCCATTCTCCTCATTATATGAGATCTGTTTCTCGCCTAGTGATTGTATATTTCTTGCTTTCTAGGTTCAAATATCAGAGCGATTCCCATACTCTTCCCACATTGAATATTGCTTGATATTTAGCCTAATTACATGTGCCTTTAGATAAATAGTTTAATTAAATATTTATTAATTATTTTCGTGTTGCATGAGAACTTGTAAACTAATCTTTAAATTTTATTACAAAAATAAGTTAAAAAGAGCTTGTAAGAATCATTTGTTTATTTCATGAGTTTAATTATTGTCAATCCTGACATTCAGGACTCTGAAATTTAGAACAATAATTCAAATGCTTCGCACATTATTCAAATACTTAGCATTTCACCAAACCTAAGAGGAATAGCATTCTTGCTTGTTGCTTATGTTTTAGATTTTAGAGCCATTAAGATTAATGCCATTAGACTTCAATTATAAAACAATATTTTATTATAAATAAAATTTTAATTTTAGTTAAATCATTTGTTAAAAAAATAAACTGAAAATTATTTGGTAAATCAATTATTTATAGAACATTTTGATTATATTACACTGCTTAAAAAATAACAATAAGAGAAAATATGTTTAAAGTTTCAAACACTAATGTCGTAATATTTACATTTATTATTGTGAAAGAATTTCAAAATAATCGTATTATCATATTTTTTAAAATTTATTTATTTAATAAATATGTAAATGTATGTATTAAAGGTAATATTTCTATTTTTATATTGAGATTAATAAAAATTTATCTCAATATTAATATATTAGAAGTTATTAATTTTATACATTTATTTAAGTATTGAAATTATATTAATTTTTTTATTATTTAACTATTGATAATATTTTAATTTTTTCATTAAATTTTTAATTATTTAAAATTCCTTTATTATAGAAATTTTAATAATATGTATGATGCTAAATATATTAATATTAAATATTTATGATTTTTTTTAAGTTCAAGAATTCCAATAATATATCTAAAGTTTAACTATAGTAAAAATAAAACAGTGATATGATAAGTTTAATTTTTTTTCTTATTTTATCTTTTAATTAAGTTTTTTTAAATTAATTTTTAGAATAGTATTATTTGTTATATTGTAATTATGAAAGATATATTACTTAAAAATAATTGATGTTTTATTTCTTATTTTTGGTTCAAGGAAAAAGTTTATTTCAGAGTTATAAATTTTAAATATCAATTATGTTATAAAGATGTTAAATACCTGATAATTATAATACTGTGTGCTCTAATTTTTAAAATTTAATTTTAAAATTAAATAAATTCTATACTATTGCCTTAATTTGTGACATAAATAAATACTTAATATGGAACCAAAGTTAACAAGTTTAACAAGTAAATAGCATATGAACGTAAGTGGAGCTAACTTAGCGCACATGCTTCAACAAACCACAATCACCATAAAAATGAACTAACTCATTTCGCACGAGCAACTTAGAATCAAACCCCATTTTCCAAACTACATAATGCACTGATTCCCCTTCAGAAGCCCTAAAAAACTTCTCACACGCCTTGAGCGTAAAAACGATGGTCTTGCAGTTCCATCAGAATGTGTCATCGAAGCATGTGGAGACAAAATGAGAAAGCCAAAGCAAGAATTTGTGCCTTGATTTAGTCACAATTTGGTCTAGTTGATGATCAAGTTCACTGTATCTAATTTGGCTGTTTTTTCCATCAAAATTCCATTGTTAATCGTATTCAATTCAGGTGCTGCACATTTGTTTCCCGCTACAAAACATTAGCCAAAACTTAGGAATTGGTTGGTTGTTTAGCTTCAGTTTCCAACAAAATTGTTTTGTTTGTTTTAAGTGGTGTTACTACGCACCTCTCTACTTATGCTGGCAAAGGGATGCCTAGACAGATAGTGATTAAGGGAATATGTTGAGAGTTGATTGAAACATTGTGTGAGAATAGTGTCTATCTGTTTTATCATAGCTATTTTCATAGTAATGCAATTTTGCAGAAAAAGTTGCTTGGAAATATAACTCTTGGATTTTGTCATCAAGAGTTTAGCCCAACCATAAACAAATCTAATCTATGCCAAAAAATATGCTACTCGATGCATTGATTTTTATGCCTAGGTACTAGTATTCGTAGTAGATAGTAATTATGAGAAAATTAAAAACAAAAATAATAGATGTTTTATAAAACTCATAAAAACAGCTCTGATTCAAGGGAAAGGTAGAGCTTACATTGTTTGGCTAACAACAATGAAGTTCTTATTTCTTAGATATATCTCTAAATTTAGCATGTATCATTTGACTATTTCACTGGAATAGATCTTGTTAGAATTTTGGGCTTTTAAAAATGTAAATATTCTGACATTCAAAATTATTAATTTAAAAATAATTATTGACCGGAAAGAAAAAAAAAACTAGTTACTCCCTCCAGATTTTTTTTATGAAAAATAACTTTCATTATTTTTTTTCTTAATTATAAATGATAAAAACTTATTTCAAAATACATTAATTATTAAATTTTATTTATTCTAAAATTTGTGTTGACAAAATACTTATTTATTATTATTATATATCAATTCCTAATTTAATTATTTAAAATTATTGATATTATATATATATATATAGAGAGAGAGAGAGAGCTCAAGTTCCAAATTCTTGATGTGAGGAAAGCAGAAAAAAAGACTAAAAACGTCTCTCACATAAATTGATTGACAATATATTCACAAAAAATTGTAAATATTTTTCTTATTTTCACTTACGATTTTTTATTCACGTAAGAATGATAATTATTGGTAAGAGAAATATTTAATTTTCAAAATTATTCCTATATTTCATCTTTCAATAAATTAAACAAATTTTTTTATTTTAAAGTTTTTATGTATTTAGGGCCGATTTGTTTTCCCTTTCTAAATATAATTTTCTGTTTTTAAAAATAAAAAAATAAAACTTATTTGTTAATTTAAATTTAAAAACTATTATTAAAAATAATTTTTTATTTTCAGTCTTTAAAATTAAAAACCATAATTACTTTTTGAGTATTTTTGTTTTTATTTTTTTATTTCTCTTCTCAAAACTAATAAAATTTTAATTTAAAACAGTTTTAAAAAATAAAATACCAAATAAAATTTATTTTTATTTTATTTTATAAACAGTTTTTATAAAATTATTTTAAATTTAATTTTTAGAAATTAAAAATCAAAACTAAATCAAATAACTCATTAATTTTTTTATCCTTCATATTTTTTTATTCAACAAAAAGTTATTGTTTCACATGTCTATATCAATTAATTTTTACATTTTAACTTTTTCTCTCTTTTCAATTTCTTTTTTTTAATATATTTTAGTTCCCCTTTCTGTAATGTATTAAAAATTTTACATCTTTCTTTTAATATTTTTTTCAAAAAGCTTTAATGGTATTTGAAATATATTGAATTATTTTACCACCTCAAAGTAATAATTGTCTAAACAAATAAGTAGACATAACTTTTAGATTGATAATTTTTTATTTTAATAAATTATATTCATATATTTTATTTTATATTTATTGAATAAACATATTAAATTTTATTTTTATATAAATGTATGTATTATCAGTAATTTGTTTTATATTAAAATTAATAAAAATTTATGTAAGTATTGACATATCATACTTTACTTATTTTATATATTCATTTTGGTATAACTTTTTAAATTTTTCTATAGTGAAAATACTATATTTTAAATTTTTTATATATTTTTATTTAAATTTTTTATTGTTATTTTAATTAATTTTTTATAAATTATTATTTAATTGTATTATAGTTAAAATTTTTATTATTTATTTTAATTAAAATGATAAATATCTAACAAACTGTATTACTTTTTGTTAAAAATTCTAAACAAATGCATAAGATATATTAACAGGTTTATTATTTAAATTTTATCATCCAAACTACATAACTTTGTTATATTTAAGTAATTATTTAATAAAATTGATTTGTTTATAATGTTAATCAAGAATAGTTCTATTAAGCTATCAAACATTATAAAATAATTTAATGAAATTTAAAAAATACTAAATTCTTTTTTTTTACTCACATTGTTATTCCTTTTAATCTATAATTTTTAAAAGTATTTTTATATATTAAGCAACAACTAAACTTAAAATTAAGAATATATTATATTATTATTAATTTTTATGAAAGATATTTTTGTAAATTAATTATATTTCTATAATATTAAATAATTATATATATTTTTATTTTCATATTAGCATATAATTTTACATGTATTTATATTAGAATCATATTTATTATTATTTTTTAAAAATATGACATTAATAAAATAAATATATTTTTCTGTTTTTAACTTAGTTGTTGTCCATTTTAACAATAAATGTAAGATAAAAAATATTTTTAAGAAAGAGTCATGTTTACTCTTTTAAATAACACAATTAATAATATTGATAATTAATTAATACCATAAACCCAGTCGATATTGATTCAGCAAATAATAGAATAATTAAATAAAATTTTACGTATTAATAATTAAACTATGTCAAATTATATTTGGTAATATTTTTATTTAGTCATAGTAAGTTATATTATCGATGATAACATGAATAAATATTTTTACTATTAAAAATAATAAAAAAATATTATATATACTAAGTGTTTCATAATATTTCTTAATAAAATTACATTTGATATTATTTATTATAATAAAATGTTATTATCATTTAAAAAATAGTACATTTATAATTTTTATATAAAATGTATTTTTTATTTTTAAATTATAATTTTTTAATTATTTATAAACAAATAAAAACAAACCCGTTTGCACAGCATATACACTAAACCTAGTAAATATGCAGATCGCTGTTATAAATTGAACCGATGAGAATTGGCAAAATTTCAGGGAAAGAGGTTTGAACTTAGATAAAATTAATCACTAAATATTGGTTGTAAAATTTCCAAATTATATTTATCATGCATTTAAATAAAAATGATTATTTTTATAAAACATATATACATATATAGAACATTTAATATTAATAATTCATTATTATTAATATTATTATCATTATTAATAAAAAATTATTATTTATTAAATTTTAATCATTACCTTTAATGCAATAATTAGCAAAGCTATGGAAGTAATTAAGATCAATCTGTCGTAGGTTTGTAAAACTTAAAAGAGTCCCAGTGCTAAAGTGCTTCTCCTATATCTTTTTCCTTTGGAGCATTGATTATCAATTTCTCAATTACACCCGTACAAAAAATAAAATATAATAGTTTACGGAATATCAAAATATAATATGAGATAAATAACACATTATAAAAATATAAATAATTTAAATACGTATATAGATTAATTAATTTTCTAATTTGTATGTTGTAACCTTAAATGATAGACAAAAAAGAAAAGTAAAAAAAAGGTGGAGAAGGGGTTGAAGTCCACCCTTATCCCACTCTACTTCTCTCAAGTAAATAAATGAAGATAAGATTCAATTAAGAATGTTTATGACAGGAGGTGTCATCTTCTGATTGGAGTTTTAATTAATTAATTAAATTGGGTAATTTCATTGGAGCTTTGAATTAATATTTTGAATTTGGGGTAAATATATAAAGGAGAATAAGGAGATCCTGTAGTGGATTACAGATTGACAGGTGGTCGACCAAGATTCTTCTAAAAGAATATAAAAGAAAAGACTTTATATTTGTTAATTGATTATGCACCAATAAAACAATGAGGTGTGGTCAATGGCCATATCTTAACATGTGATAGGAAACACTACTTGAAGCCCAAAGATCCTAAGTAGTTTGTCTGTTGTTATGATTGTGTACTTGTCAACAAATATTAACAGTTTTATTATTAGGATCCACTTCTGGCAATGGGAGCACCTCAAAGAGGCAAGTGCACCCCATAGTGGGATTAATGTGCCATTTTATACTCAAAACACTCATAATCAATTGACTAAAATATTTCATGTGACTTACTTCAACTCACTAACTCATTGCACTTTAACATTTAATTAAATTCGCTACTAAACTTCTATGCAACACCTGTTTTTCTAAAAGCTTCAATGAAAAATGCATATATTCTATATATTCTTTAAAAGGTATCCTATATTTTAAGATGAATATATGTTATATTTAAACGTAAATGAATTCTTTGTTTTTTTCTCATATTTTTCAACATGAATGAGAACTAACTTAATGAGTATGCTCGTGGCTAACTCCTGTTCGATAGTTTTTGTCACTAATGTCAGATATGATGCAATATTTGGAAATATGACATATTAGATTATAGCGTTTGTGTGAGTCGATGATCGTGTCATGCCCGTGTTCATAGTTCTTAATCTCATGTATATGTTAAATAGTTATTAGGTTTAATTGCATTTTTCATTTTTCAATTATATATAATATGTCTTTTAATTCAATTTATTTGTACATTAATCATTCAATCTATTCATATATAAATTCAATTAATCCATCCAATTTAGTTCCAAGTCTCTCAATTAAATATAAGTGTTTCAAAGGCGAGTCATAAATTTTATAATGTTAAATGTGTATGATATAATATATTTTAAATGGATTGATTAGATAATTGACCATAAACAAAAAATTAGTGAATGAGTTGGATGGATTTTTTTTTGAGTTAGTAATGAAACGACTATTTTTTTTTTAATGTATTTTTAATAGATAAAAATGGATTAATAGTTTTTTTTTACCCATCTATTATGATTTGGTTTAAAGTTTAGATCAATACACGTGACACTCAAATTTGTTCAACTTCAAATACTTAAATTTTTTTTGTCCAAATATTTAAAAATTTATGTTAAATTTGAGATGTAAAATAATTTTAAAAGTTTGTAATGAAAAATTAGTATAAATTAATAAAATTTAAGATAAAATATATTAAGGTTTGAAGGATTTTTGTATTTAATTTAATATTTTAGTTTTTAGTTTTATATTAAAGATTATTTAATCAATTTAATTTATAAAAATTGACTAAGTATAAAAAATTTGAATTTTAGGTGGTAAAATATTGAAGAGAGACCAAATTTTTTTAATTTTAAATTAGAGAGACTTAATTAAATAAAAAAATAAATGACTAAAATTATAGGATCCAAAATTTTAAAAAATATATATTTAAGCCTAATTTTTAATTTCGTACAAACAACTAATACATATGCAAAGATACTTATAAACAGTAAATATATACTAAATAAACATTTAAGAAAAAAAAGATTTATAATTGGTGAAAGATTATTTTTTATAATAAATAATAGAAAAAGTATATTTTACCTTTTGTATGTAGTCATTGTGCAGACTTTAACTTTTGAAAATGTAAAAAAACAAAATCGTTATTGAGTCGTCTAAATTTCTCTGTTCTTAAAACAAAAAATAATTTTAAATTTTTACTCTCTCCTTTTTTTTATAAACATTTTTGGGAGTATTTTTTTTTTCTAAAAACAAAGAAATTAGGCAATTAAAAGGATTTTTTTACATATTTTCAAAAGCATAAAGTGTCACGTTGCACACTTTTAAAAGTAAGAATTTAAATTGCAATGACCAAAGATATAGATAATTACAATAATTTCCCCCCCTAAATAGTATGAACTAGAATACAAGAAAATAATCATATAAAAAATGTAAGTTTAAATAATATAAAAATTAACCTACTTTTTAGAAAAAAATTTAAAAAAAAATTAAGCATATCCCATTATACCTATTATTCATTGAATTTTTTTTAATATTAATTAAATAAGGAATTAAAAAAAATTAATCTGATATGATAGGGGAAAAAAACCAAAAGAAAATTTCATGCTCTAAAAAATGATGAAAATTGTTATATAATGGCTGGAATATAAGTACCAATTACCAGTATCCTTCAGACAGTTTTGTAGGAGGGGCAAAGGGTAGACAATTGTTCTATGGTAAATACGAGGAACTTTAGATAACTAATGGTGTACACATTATGGTCAGTATTCTTAGGATATGTTTTAAGGACCTGGGAGCAAAAACAAGAAAGGAGTGGTGATTGCTTTCTGTCCATATAAACTGTTTAAAAGTCTTTTCTAAATTTTGAAGGGGTTTTGGATTAAAAAATTTAAGTATTATTCTTTAAGTGTTATTCACATGATTTATCAATCAAAATTAAAATTTATCCTAATAATATATTATTATATTAAATAAAAATATTTTAATGAATAAGACTCAAATTTTAATTAGTAAGTAGTATAAAAGTTGAAGTTGGTAAAATGTGCTACTCAACTCATTTGAACTAACCAGTCTGTTTGTTAACTTTCAGTAAATCAAACAAAAAAATTGATTTAATTTAGACTAACAAAAATTTGTCTAAAATAAGAAAAATCTAATCTTTTAAATTTTTTTTACATATTTTACTGCATGAGACTAAATTGCAATGAAAACACCGAAATTTTATTTGAATTCAAAATCTAGAGCTCTAAGTGTTTATTTAAATAACATTCACGTTAGTTTAACTAGTAATCAAAAAAATTTTTCTTCGTAAATCGGTAACATTCAAGTAAAGATTTATCATTCATTCCACCTCTTTGTATCTCATCCCTTTCATTTCCTTTCTCTTAAACCCAAAACAGAAATGTGTGGCATTTAGTGTTATAAATAGACCACATTCTTGTGCACTCCTTACTTCCTAACAAAGGGAAAAACCATCGTAGTTCCATCCTTCAAATAAAGGATGGCAGTAACCCTTCTACTCTTTGTACTAACTGTTCTTGGTCTTGGTCCAGTAATCAATGCATCAGTATTGAATAATGCTTGTTCGGATTGTGGTGACTCTGAAGTCCCATACCCATTAAGCACTAACGAGTACTGTGGAGACAAAAGGTACAAAATTTTCTGCAACAATGGGAAATTAGAGTTCTTGTCAACAACAGGGACTTTCTATAAGATCCTTAGAATTGATCCAAGTGCTAATAAGCTTGTCATTAGCCCACCCCCTATACTTGAAAACACATGTTTTTCTTCTGATCTCTTAGGGGGTGGCTTGGTGCTTGATGAAACCTTGCCCTTCAATATATCTACACACAACACTGTCATGTTGTTTAATTGCTCTGATAATATCCTTCTGTCTCCTCTAAACTGTTCTTCAAAGAGCTTTTGCAGGCAGTTTGAGGAAAAGGTGGAGGAGGGAAGTGGGTGTATGGACACACTTTGCTGCCATTACTTAAAAGACTCAGCCATGAATTCCCATAAGATCAGACTCAGGGTTGGGAGTTGCACTGCTTACACTTGTTTGGTGGATTACAGGCCTGATGACCCTCTTGATACTTGGAATTATGGGATTGAGCTGCAATGGCTGTCTCCTAATTGACCAAGATACATGCTTATGGCGTTGTATTGGTAACAACTCCCTCCTTCGATCAAGAGAAACATGCCATAGCAGTGTGAGCTTGTCCTTTTTGAAGCTTTCCCTTGTTGGAAGAGTAATGGTCTAGTGTTTCAAATTCACCGTTTGTTTTTGTGCTAATTTCCTTGTTATGTTCCTTAGTTTTGCCTCTTTGCTTTGTTCTTCTTATTTGAATAAGGATAGATTTCCAGTTCTCGTGCTAAGTAGAACATAAACTGTTAATTTGATTATATTTCTTCTCATATTGATACCATAAACACATTCCAGTTATATAAACAAGAAGACATTTTGTTTGGACTTAGGAGGGCATTTGGGCATTTTATTTGAATGGCAAGTAGTGCACTGCACACTACTAACGATTTAAATAAAATGCCAGGCAGGCATAGCAAAATATCAAACCTTTTTTATTATTCTCTGAGGTACGTTTTGTATTTTTCTTTTATTTTATTTTTTCTAAGACCAAGAGAGGTGTGAGCCTCTCAAACTCCCATCTCGTTTTCCTCATTTAGTGATGTAGTGAGATTAACTATATTTTAATGAATTCCAAACATAATAATTTAATATTAAATCAATTCAAATGCAATTTTTATAATGAATTCGAATTGTAAACCAAATCAATATTTTTTTTATACGATCCCAATTACAGCCATCGATAATTGGGCAAATTGCAAATATTCAGTTTTTATTTTTCTTGTTGAATTTAATAAAATGTTTAGCATAAGAAATCTTTTATATTCTTAAGAATAAATTTTTTAAAATTTTTTATAAATATATGTTAGTTATTATTTAATGCTTCTAAACATATATTTAAAATTAATTATAATGAGAAATCTTTAATAACTTTATAATCATTTAGTATGAGAAAAATTTGTTCCTATTTAAAAGGTGAAAAAAGTTTACTCCCATTTAATCACAGAGTAATATTAATTTCTAATAAAATAAAATATGTCAAATAACTATTTTTATTTTCTTTTACTCCATATGATTTGTTATTTTATTTTCATGTCACTTTTTCAGAAATATTAAAAATTCCCGCTGTAATTAAATAAACCAGCAAATGTCTGAAAAAAAAATTAGAGCATTTGTACTATAATTTATTTTTAAAAAGTGAATCAAACATATTTTTATTTTCTATTTTAGTTTTCCTCACTGTTTCTGAAACTCGCTTGGTAAAATAAAATAGTATTCAACAGTACCTTTTAAGAGAAAAAGGAAGTAAAAATAATAATAATAACAGTATTACAGGTCAGTTAGCTTGATTTTTTTGAAGGGTCTGATTAAAAAAACATGCTTGATCAAAAATACTTTAAAAAGTTTTATAAAAAATAATATTAACAAGTATTTCATTATATTATTTTTTTAATATATTAAATATTTTTAAAATATAAATGAATGTTAAAATTTAAACATATCCTCACAATAAACTGTATGAAGTTTAATAACATAATCATAAAAATAAAATATTAAGTAATTTGATTTTTAATAACATAATTATAAAAATAATATAAAATATTTCAATAATTAAATTGATAAATCTCTGTTAAAGTTTAATACAAATGCTGAATCATGTATATATAACTTTTTTGTTGCTTTATTTAATAATTGAAAAACATTTTAAAAAATAATCCTAAATAATACCAGTATCATAAATTTTTTTTTTTCAAGACTTCAATAAACGATCCTTAACATTATTTCAAATCAACTGTCGCCGATGAAGCAATTTTCTCCACTTGTTCTTCCAAACAAAATCCAAATAAAACAAATTATTCTTAACGAAAGCAAAAACTGTTCAACCACATGCTAATCCAGAAGAATCCTGGCCATAGAGACATTTGAGACATGTAGTTCTTATTTGTATCACTCAAATTTAGAAGATACAGATGCATTTTGGGCTGTACCATTGAAGCACTCTCTCAGAAGAGGGAGGCGGCCACAACAAAAGCTTCAATTTAATTACAAATACAAGCCGTTAGCACATTCCACTAGAATTTTTATCTACTAGAAACTACTTTTCCTGTCAGTCAGTCCAACAGCCGAGCAAAAGCCGAAATCAAACTTATAGCAACCTCCAAAACACCTACTAGACCTATCTCAACCTCATTTCTTACAAATCTATGACAATCACCACCGAAAATGTAAACTCAAACATGCTCACACTGCCAGGGAAAAATTATACTAATATTTACTACGTTACTATAATACTAGATAGTTACTATGCTGTAATGGTGGGCCTGCTAGGCCTTTTTCCTTCCATAGCATCTTTCTTCTTCCGACAGTTCGTGCAGAGGAATGGACCTTCCCATGGCTTAGATGCTGGAGAGAAAAAGGGCCCAGAATTCACTGATAAACCATCGCCAGGGGGTTGATCCACTTGGCAAACGGCACAGCGGAAAATCCCAGAATTCTTATTTAATGGAAAATCTTTACCCAGCCTGCATTAAGAAAATAGAGAGCTTAAGAAATGCACACACCTATAAATCTAAATGTGAAAAGAAAACATTTCAGTCCAGTCACTTGTCAGTTAGGTTGCTACTACACTTCAAGCATAGCATGCAAATATAAATTTTAGCAGTTGCAAGTTCCAGCACTTACCTTTCCGTAAGCATTGCGGAACCCTCTTCAAATAACTCCTCCACAACACCAACTGCAGAAAGCTTGTTAGTAGTTTTGTTTGTAGAGTTCTCGGATTTCTTTCCAAATAGAAGTGAAGTTAGCATATTTTGTTTCTTTCTTGGAGTTGGTGGTAATACAGGGAGATCCGAAGGAATAATATCTACAACAAGGCAGGTTGTATCATCCTTGAGGCCTCTTGACCTCAGAGCTTCCTGGGAAAAATGAACAAAAAGAATTTACTGAAAAGAAAATTAGACAAAGACTCCTGAAAAATATGGGAGGCATGCCGGAACTGATCATCACCTTTACCACTAGTTTTGCAGCAAGCTCGGCCGGTAGACCCCGACATGACTTGGCAGCCATATCAGAAGATAAAGCATCCCAAATACCATCAGAAGCTATAATAAGCCTTCCACCAGCATTTGAAAGCTGAGAGGAACCACAGACATATTTTTATGAGCAGTGGAACTTTGAACTAAGTGCTTCCATGCAAACAGGTCACCAATCAAAGAACATAATAATGAAACCAGCTCACCTTCACTTGCTTAACATGTGGTATTGGCACAATAAATTCTCCCACATCTGTGTCACCTATTGATCTAGATAGGCACAATCCACCAGGCCAGCAGCGAAGAGGCCCAACCTACAAACATATTTGGGAACGAAAACTAATGAGTTTAAGCCACCTTTGTTAAAAAGGACAGCGGCAATTGCATCATACCTCGTTGCCACCAAATACATTGAGTCTTCCTACTTCACCACCACTGGCAGTAACACGCTCCCTCTCTTCCGCATTCTCTTCCAGTCTGTGATCAACTGTCAAGAGAGAAACTACGCCTCCCTGAGTATCTAATATGCAACGGGAATCCCCAACAGATGCAACAGTGATAGTCCATCCATCAACAAGGACAAATGTAGCTGTTGTTCCAGAAGTTTCCCCTGCAGATGAAATTAAAATGTCAGTTTAAGTGTGCACAGAGGATCTATGAAGCTAGCAACAAATATTTTGTACGTACCCTTTTGCTGAAACTCTATGTCAGTCTTTACAAAACCAACAACGAGAGCACGAGGAAGGGCCTGAAGCCAAGTATCCCTGCTGATATCTTGAGGTATTGCGCTCAAAACATTACTTAGCAAGTTTTCCTTCGCAAAAATAGCAGCTGATATGCCATTATGCCCATCAAAGATCTGCCAATCAAGAATTCCTTATGAATATCACAACCATTATGGAAAAAAATTTGACACTCCATTTGATCGCAGGGAAATATAAAGAACAGAGAAATAATACACTTCAATTCTCATCTGACATCTGTTAAACCTGAGAAGCAAAGTTTTTTCCACTATGCAGAACCGACTACCAACATAGTCTTAGCTTAGGCTATTTTTCATTTCCAAATACTCAAATATTTATTTCTCCGAACATTTCCCTAAAGTCTAAAACGATTAATCAACTTAAGATAAATGCAGAAGTAAACCGAGGAAACAAACAATACCGCAAAGACAGAAAACGCCGTCGATGCATCCCCAGGAACCCTGAGGCAATCTGTCTTGATCAGAAAGTAATCTTCTCCTTTCTTTGCCAATCCAGCTTGTCCATACTTCACAAAAGGTTTTTCAACTTTTCCATTTCGAAGCTCACGGCCAATCAGAGTCGCCAATGGTACCGGCGGTGACTTTGTCCTCGATAATTCAGTCCTACTCATCTTATCTTAGTTCAGAATTCAACATTTCTGAAACCGCACTGAAGAAATTGCACCTAAACATCCAAATGAATTCAAAGAATGATTAACAGATATTCAAAAGACATGCTATCCACAACTAGATCTACGCGTGACAAATACTCCGATACAACTTATTGATTTTCAAAATAAGATCTATGAACGAAGTAATAAATTTAGTAAAACGGATCGTAGATGCATATCAACGTGCATTAGAGTGACACAAACCAAAGCCCAAGCCTCCCAAAAACCAACAAAACCAAAGCTACTTTAACTCGGGAAAGTAGAACATAAAAATAAAACAAAATCACCACCAGAAGAAATAATTACGAGCCAATGTCGCGATTAATTTGCTATTTTGATGATACATTTCAAAGAGAAAGAACGAATTATTGAAAATTTCAAAGTAATTCGGTCAAATTAGAATAAAAACTGACATTAATTTACGGCAGGGAAAGTGGACAAAAACGGTTAATATAAAACATTAAATAAATTTAATAAAAAAATGGAAATGATAGGGAAAAGCTAAAGCGACAGGTGAAAAAATGCAGTAGATCGAGGAGCGAGGGGAAGGATCAAGTACATTGCACGTAGGCAAGAACATGCGCCCTAGCGGTTGAATAATGGAAGCGGTGGATACGGCATTTTGGAAGAAGAGAGGTTAAGATCAAATGGCGATAAACCCTAGAAAAAGAGACAATGAGAGTGGCAGTGACGGAGAAGAAGAGAGCGTTGCTCTGTGACTGTGATTTGATTGGTAGAGAAATGTAGAGAGAGAACGCGCAAAAAGGAGACCCTTTTGGTTTTGGGCAAAGGAACACTCGTAATGACATTTTTGTCCTAATCTTCCCTATAAATTGCAACACACGGAACGGATAGAGAAGGGGCAATACTGTTTTTTATTATTGTCCCCCACTTTTATGATATATTTTTCTTAAATATTAACATTTCGGATATATTTTTAGTCTGTCAATTTTTATAAAATTTTAAATTTTATTTCTCAATTTTTTAGTTTTAATTTTATTATTTTGAATTTAATATTTTAAATTCTTAATAGTGATATAAACTTATAAAAAAATATGTAATAAATTTTTAATTAATCCTGTTGTTATTATAAACTAAAATCATTAAATTTTAAAAAACATAAAAAGTGAAACCTTAGAAGTATGAACAAAAAATTATTTAATTAATTATTTGGTCCTGAAAAGGTACCCAATTTTAATTTAATCTTTATAAAAAAATTATTAGAATGTAATTTTTACCCTTTCACATATTATTTATCTTTAATTTATTTAACCTGGCCTATTAAGGTATTATCCAATATCAGCTTTTAATTAGACTGTATTAGTCAAATTAACTAAAAAAATAATTTATGAAAAATCAACATATTTCATATGGACTAAATCTAAATTATATAATTTTTATATTAATTAAACTAACTCAAAATACATTTTTAAACTGATAGTAACCAATGTCTTGATTAAACTTGGACACAATCAATCGGTTAGAGTTAAAATATTAGTATAAGACAATTTTTTAAAAATTAAACTTTTTCATCATATAATATTTTGAAAGATAAATGAAGATTGATATGTGAAAATATAAACTGTTGGTTTTAAATTATTTATATTTATTGTAAGTAATATAATTATTTTACATTAGAGTAAAAAAAATATTCATAAATTGTTTGTATTTTACTCATTAAACTCTTTAAGTTAAAAATATATTTAATTTTTTAAATGAGTTAAATATAAAAAAATTTATAACTTTAATAACTTGCAAATAATTCATATATAATTGTTTCACCTAGATATGAAAAGTAAAATTTTATTTATTGTCGTCTTATACAGGCAATTTATCGAAAAAACAAAAAATTCAAGAGTTATATGGACAAAGATAAACTCCAACCCAAAACACAATCCCAGCCAAGTCTTGAAGTAGAAATTCATCACAACCCTCGAGATTATCTAAAATATGCAGCCCTAAAGAGGAAAATTGAGAACAATTGGCAAGCCATTTAGGTATTAAAATATTTGATCTTATGTTTACATTCTTAAAAAACATCCTTACTCAAATTAACATTATCTACAATGGATTTAAGTAATTTATTTGAATCTTAAGTTTAAATTTTATTATCATGCTTGTATCCTCAAAATGAGTGTGCTAGTTGTGGATGCGAAGGAGGCGAATGAATGGATGAATCTCCAAATGCAAATGCATCGCCGACTTAAATTCCCAAACAGGTAGGTAATGGGATTTCATTTCTATATTTAATTAATGGATCATATTCCACGTGTGTATATATATTCCAACATGTTATGCTGATGTGGCCATGTGCTGCTGGGACCCCCGTGCCTCCCCTTCAGATTCTTCAGAAAAGAAGGCGAACCATCATGCTGCCCACTTTACTCCATTTTCGGCGTTTTTAATATTTTTTTAATAACTTGTTTTCAATGTCCACACATTTGATACAAAAATATATGCTAATTTTCAAGTTCAAATTTCATTTTTAGTATTTTCTGGGCCCAGCAAGACTTTATTTATTTATGATATATTTAAATTTGAAATTTATTGGATCAATCTAATAACTTATTCTGTGATCGAATAAGTTTGTCCAAATCAGATTATATGATAAAGAGTCCATCTCATGTTAAAATTTATATTATTTTAGTATGTAAAAACTGCGTTTATTTCTCTTTTATGGAAAGAGTTTTGTTAATATTAGGACTGCTTTTAAGTAATTATAAATAAAAAATTATTATGTTAAACAGATAAAATTATAAGGCTTTTTTAAAATAATTTTTTATATTTTAAAAATTAATCCTGAGAGTTAATATTAATATTTTTTTTATAAAAATTCTTTTTCCAAGTTAAAATTACACATGATCTTATTAAGTAAAAACTTTACATTATTTTTATTTAAAATATTTATAAATTTTAAAAGAACTCCCATCTATTGGAATTATTTTAAATATTTTATAAAATTTTGAATTATTAGTATAATTTTATAGCTAATAAAAATATTTGGTAAAAAAAAGGATAGAAAGGGAATAACACTCCAATCTTAAAAGAGAGGGCATCACTCATATATTGGGGGACAAAGACCAACCTAAATGATCATTATACAGACTTAAACCGTAAGTAGTTTTATCTAATTATAATTATTGAACTAATTACTAAACTTTTCTGGATTTCTCTAGAAAAAAGTATAATCATCAAACAATTTCGAATGATTAAGGAAATTTAACCGTAGGCCCGTGTTGCTAATACCATTGTTGAATATACATTCCAGCTTAAGCCTTTACAATAAACACTTTGTTAAATATCCCTTGTTGAAGCTTTGATAATTGATATTGTATTACTTGAAAACATATTATGATTATTTTTAGTTTTGTTAATCTCAAATTTTAAGGTTGAATTTAACCATTAACAAATAAAAAAATTTTATGAAAAAATATACATTTAGTTTATTGAAATAATAAAAATACAATAAATACTTTTCTAAAATTTTACTATTATTAATTATTTATCTTAACTTTAAGACTAACAAAATCCTTTTTTATATATATATTTTTTCCTCTACAATAGCCGTTACGTCTTTTTTTCTTACATGTTATATGTATTTTCTTCTCTGAGGGTACATTTTTCACTTAACCAGATAACTACTCATGAGATAAATCTGCACGACAATTTATATATTGTTTAAATTTTCGACCTTTCATACTAATATATACTTCGTACAAACTTACACAATTTGATGCTGCAAAGAACAGCCAATTAAATACATGTACTCAAGCAATTGGATAAATGCCAGTACCAAAAGGCAGAAAACCTCTTTTGCTCAGTTCCTCCACAAAATTATAGATACAACAGGAGACAAAAAAAATAAAAAATAAAAATCTAAGCTATTATTTTGGTCCTCTAAATATACACTTCATCAACTTGGTCTACTTAAGAGTTGTGACATTAAAATGATTTTTCTGTCAAACTCGATGACAATAATTTGAATCATTTTAATGTCATTTGTAATCTTTAAAAGATCAATTTGACGTCATAAATGTGTAAACAAGCAAATTAATGCCAAGTATAACTTTAATTATAATTTAGCCTGTAAAAAAGAATATCAAAGGCTGTGGAACAAGAAACCCATGAAGCCTTGACACCAAGAAGGGCATTCTCACTTGGCACTCCCTGTCCTCTTTTTCACATCTATAGATCCTGGATGCTTTCTGGCTTGAGTAGCTAAGGTGGGTTGTTTCTTTGATGGGGTAGGAATCAATGATGGGATCATACTCCTATTTGCATACAAGGTTGTAGGAAAGCCAAAAAAAAGAAAAACAGCAGAGTTAATATCTATGAGAAGCGCATATGCAACATAAACTAATTCACGTTTACTTTAACGCTACTATTTATAGTGTCTGCGTTGAAAAGGTTGAGAAAACTTCAAATGTGAATCCAACCCAGAAGCCCGAGCTAACAGTGTTAAACTAACATGAATTCAAACACACACTAAGACGGTTAATTACCTGGTTTCTGGATTCTTTGCTAGTCTGGTTTTGGTTGGTTTGTTTGGTTTAGAGCCTAATCCGTTTGGAATGCCGGTTGGTTTAGGTACATGTGATGGCCAATGCAAGTCTGATTCTGAAGAATCACTAGTTGCCATGTCATGTTCATCAGATTCATCTGAGTGGTCAAGGGATATTTTAGAAGGCTCTGAGAGAGAAGTGGGACTTAACAATGGAGAAAACTGTTTACTCTCTGCTTCCCACTGTCCCACAAGGCTGTCATCACTAGTTAAACTGTCATTCCTGTTCATTGAAATCTTATCAACCCAATCCCCAGAAACTGATTCCTTGTCTTCATCCTTTCCATGATTTCCAACATGTGGCCACGGAGGTGAATTCCTATACATGTCATGGAGATCTAGGCTTCGCCTTTTCAACTTTGTCGCTGCCTTTTTCTGGCCCTACAAATACATACATAACATACCTGTCAATCATATATACCATCTCATTCCTTCACATATCACACTGTCTATCTAGCATTGCATTATTATTTATGATTTTTTTATTGTGTATCCAAATTACACAAGAAAAATTTACTATTTGTTAATTTCTTATTGTCCAACACACGTTAAATAAATCATATTATACATGAACAATCATTTCCAAATTACTAAATTAATTTGATGGAGTTAAGGTAGATAACATGGTACCTCCAAGCTACTAGAATCATCTCTTGGCAGCTTACGGGCTCCAGGTGTCCAACTACGTTGCATAGGAGGAGAGGAAGCATATGATTTCAACTTTGGTATTTCAGGGCTATTATTCACAGAATGTGGAAAGTGTTCTCCTTCTCCCTCCTTTCTCGCTAATGCGGCCTTCAGACTAGCAATCTGGCAAGCATGATGGTACAAAATTTTACTCAACAAACGATTTCAAGATACAATGATAACAAATAATAATAATAATAATAATAAATGCAGGAACCTGTTCTTTAAGCTCTTTCACATCTGAATTATCTTTGTTAACTCGTGCAGCACCGAGTTCAACAGTGGAGACCCGTTCCGCGAACTTGAGTGTGCTAAGTGTTTCTCCTAGAGCATCAGGCTCGGGACTAATATGAACAAACATAAGGGTCTTTGCTTGCCCTCCTGATATAATAAAGAAAGCAGTAACTTTATAGAAGAAATAGTTATGAAGTCAAAAGAAATAACTAAGAAAAATGAAAAATCATACCAAGAGAATCCTGAAGCAGCTGAGTAAGTTTGCTGTTCCTGTAGGGAACATGTGCATTCTTGGATGCAAGGGAAGAAATTACATCTCCCAAGGCAGAAAGTGACTTGTTGATGTGTTGAGCCTCCTTAAGTCTATCCCCTGTGGCCTCTGTTTTATCAGCTCTCTCACTTCCTGCCAGGTCAACAAGATGCATACTACCACGAATAACACTTCCAGATGTCAGGTTCCTTCCTTGAACATGAACTGTTAGGCAGCTACAACAATAATTCCATTACAAGTTAGTAATATTATTATCATGAAAAGGGTCAATGTTGTGTTGCCCAAGGCCAACTAAATGGGATCAATATCACCACTTTTGTTATCAGCACAAGGTCATTAGAAAAGAAGTTCATCAAAGTTATCCCATTGGTAAATAACATTATCCTAAGTGGACTAATGAAGTTGAGATGTATTGCAAATTGTATCAACATTTTTATTTAACTTATTATTAACAAAATATCGTTAACCCACAGAAGATGGTAACATAGACAAGTCCTTAGAAATTGATTGATTACCTGTGAGAGCGACTGCTACGATCATTCATGGCAGTGGCACCAACGGCTCGATTCTTATGTCCCAAGTTCATTAAATTTATGACATCGTCCGTGCATGAAACGGGAACAAGGTTCGCATCTGGCACGTTGATGCCATTATGGGAACTGTTGCGAATTTCTAATGTATGCTACTGTTAAGAGTTACACTTAATTTATGGAACAAGAGAATCAATAATTGAACATTGCATCCAGATACAAATCCAACACATGGAAAATACTTTTAATTATAGCAACAGAAAGGATATCTTTTGTTA
This sequence comes from Abrus precatorius, assembly GCF_003935025.1. Lineage (NCBI taxonomy): Eukaryota > Viridiplantae > Streptophyta > Magnoliopsida > Fabales > Fabaceae > Abrus > Abrus precatorius. Next base: position 5,566,907 of record NW_020874373.1, on the reverse strand, counting down.
GAACCATCTGTGGATAGAAGATCTTTGACTTGCTCGTTGTAAATCTCAAGCATCTGAACAGAGATTTCATAAGAAATGGTGTCTTTCCTCTGCTCTTGGAGATGGAAAAGATCTCTCAGTGCACGGTAGTTGACACCTATGGTTTCCTCATTAAGATCGTCTGGTCCAGACTGCATCATGCACATACATTAACAGAGTTATTAGTCATTACAATTTTCACAAGTCCGAGGTTGAAAACAACTATACAAGGTTGTCTGAATCTCTTACCATAGTAAACGTTTTTCCTGATCCCGTCTGGCCGTAGGCAAATATACAGACATTGTAACCATCCAGAACAGAACGAATCAGAGGCTGTGTATCTGAGAAAACTTCCCCTGCAAGTAAACCATAAAGATCGGCAATGACAAAAACACAGTGAGTAGCAAATGTTTTAGAGGATGGACACACTAAGACCAAACCAACCTTGTGTTGCAGAAGGACCAAACGCTTTGTTGAAATTAAATATCTTCCTCCCCTCTTTCCCATATTTGGAAGGTGTTATGATTGAGATACTTCCCGCTTCCACGTTACTCACAGCACTATGATGACTTGGTTGCCCACCCAAGAAGGGTCGTACTCTACAGTACACCCTAATGTTTCCTACCCACATGCAAAAATTTTGACCATTTACTCTCATTTAGAACTTGAACAAACAACCAAGGAGCAAAATTATAGACAAACTCTTGATTGTTGGAATTTACCTTTCAGATCCTGCACTTGATTATATAGCTTGCGGTTTTCTTCAAGGACTTTGTGGTATCCTGAAGCAGCAGAAGATAGGCTATGCAAGTGCTTACCTGTTAAGGTTAGATAGTTAGTAAGTAGATAGATAAATGATATTTTTTTGTCAAATGAATTAGAGGGTTTTCTATTATCATTAAACTTACTTAAATTAATGATCTCCTTCTGGTGTTCCTTCTGCATAAACTGCATTCCTGATTTTGTTTGATGGACGATGATTTTCAATTCCTAAAAAATGTTAACTTGAAATTAGTTACTTTACCTCATTAATTCCTGAACAATATCTACATTAAATTCCGGTATATGTTAAGAATTACTTGGATGCTTCTGTTTTGTTGTTCTACTATCTTTTGCTGCTTCAAAATCAAACTCTGGATGTTTGATTCTTCATGACCATTGTACTTCTCTTCATAAAATTCCTCTTTTTTATCCTGTACTTCCTCCGGTTCATCTTCCTTTTCTTCAGTCTGAATACTCTCCAGACGAACAAAGCCAAGCAGTTGAGATCGTGATAATAATCAATCCAAACATATTCGTTTGCACTTGCAAGACAAAAGCAATTCAGAAATGTGAATTTTACCTCTTCATCAACTGAAGCAGCTTTGGAAATTGAACATTCTGTTTCAGATGGTGCCTTATCTTCTTGAGTTGTTTTACACTGCCAATGTTACAATTTTGACATTAAATTCAGTGAGATTTGTGGACCCGAGAAATGTGAAAATATTCGTGAGCGGCTATGAGATTGATCAGAGAGATGATGCATACCGTTTCTTGTTGGATTTGCATGCGATGTTCAAATTCTTCCATGACTTTGCTAAGGAGGGATTCTACCACCTGTTATAGCAAAAGATGTATATCATTAGTTAAGTAGGGACAAAACTAAAGGAAAAGGATAAATTCATTGAAGAAAAGTGGTTCATGTTATATCCATAATAGTATCATGCGATGCACTTGGGTTACTGGGTGCATGTCGGAAATTACTCAAAATACTTGTCAGAATGGTAATTATAGCTAAGGATGAAAAAATATATATCTATTGACTTACAATGGGAATTTCTTCTGGCTTCTTCTCAAATAAATATTCACGAACTAGTGCTTTTAAGGAAGGAAAGGAACCCTGCGTATATCAATTCAAAAAACTTAAGACAGATGAACCTCACCATCTACACAAAAAGTATAAGATCATAAACAATAAAGCTCCCTAACCCCTTCATTTGGATCATGCCCGGGATCACTCATATAACCATCTCTGTCCCCTGATGACATAGTCCATAAAGACTTCATGAATGGTTCAGAGTTTTTCCTCGCAATTGGTTTCCCGGAGGTAGGTGGCTTTGGATTCCCAGCCCCACCATTTTTCCATGACCCATGTCTTCCTCCATGTTTCCCTTCAGCGTAGGACTTGAGAGCTAGAACACAATTCACTATCCTTGAAGATTTTCCTCCCTGAAATCCACACGTGGAGGGGAAAAAATGTTAAAGCTAGAGCAATTTCAATGACATTGATCTCAATCTATTGAATCCATCAAAGTACTAAACAGAAAACTTTAAGTCTGGTCAATAAGCACCTGTTCCAAATCAGAAGCTTCAAAGGTTGGAAGCCCCATTTCCTCCATAGCTACAAGAAAATTCCTTACATTTTCAAAATATTGAAACGCAGACAGTGCTGCCCCGTCAGGAATAATAACAGAATCGCATGAACCTTCAACTACCTAATAATATTGGTCAAAAATCAAATAAATGTTTAAAGAGAGTAAATACTTAAGGAACCAATATATAAGGCAGAGAAAAAACACATAAAATATAAATAATTGAACCTTGGGCACTGCTCCAGGTTGAATTTTGTTAAGAACATTGCAGAGGATAATCCCACTACGCAATCCAATCCTGAAGTCTTCTTCAGAAGGCTCAGCTGGCAAGTCTTTCCCTCCAACAACTCCAACTGTCTTTCGCAGCCAACCAGCTGCTTCATATCTTCTCAAGGCTTCAAAACAACACAAGTAAAATCTCCGTTATTTCTTCTCTTCGAGATCATTCAAATTTTCTATGGCCATGTAGTTACTAACACTTGTTTCCATCATTCAATCAAGCTCCTTGTTTTCCTATATCATCAAAACGTTAACGGCTTATGAAGCCAAAAAGAACAATGTTTTCATTTTCAACTAAGCAAGCGTCCTTTATTGGTTGAACATAAAAGAAAAACAACATTAGCTATTATAAGTTTCACCAAAAAACTTGAATTGATTTACGTAATGATATTCTGAGAGTAATGAGATAGAAACAATGGAGAGAGGGGATATATACAAGCTTCTTCAGCTTTTCTTGACGCCAAGTTGACGTCTAAACGGCCACCATGTTGTTGAAGAACATCTTCGACCACAGAAACAACAGAGAATGGTACAAATTGTTCGGTTGTCATAACTAGGCCTCAAAACACAAAAAATGAAAAGACCAAGCCACTGACAGACACAGAATTGAATTTAAATTGTATATATTAACCAAAATGGAATAACCCCAGCCTCTTATAAAAAGCTTCAGCCTTGGGGAAAATGACACAGAATTCTAAAGCTATGTATGAAAGAAGTTAGCTTAATTCTCAGAGGAAGAGAATGTGAATGAAAATATAGACACTAATTTTTAGAAAAGCTTCAAGATGAAGCTGCAGAATCACAGAGAATGGAAAGGAATTTAAGAAAGAAAAGAGAAAGAAAATGGCGTTGGAATTTCTCTTGCTTTCTCTTGGTTCTCTGGTCTTTCTCTCAATAGTTTGCTGTCTATATTGACGTTGAAAAGCTAACACCGAACCTGGTTCCGAGCCTCTCGCTGTGTCACTTATTGGTTTATATTTACCGGGTGATAAAAAGCAATAGTTTCTAGTTTATATATGTTTTGCCATTTTGTGAAACTTTGTCTACTTCCTATCTTTAATTATCCTAATCACGGTGTAATAATTTACTATTATATATTCAGGATACGTACAGAAACTGTAAAACATTAACAAAATTTTAAATTTTAGAATAATTGTTGAATATTGTTTTAACTTTGACAATCAATAAAATAAGTCATAAGAAACTACAGCCTATTTATAGAAGTAACTATTTTCACGTTTTTCTCTTTTTTTGGAGACAATTTAGTACTGAAATGAAAACAAAATTAGTTTTAATTATGGGATTTTTGTCCCCCTCATTTCTACCTTCGAATGGGAAGTATGTCAATACCTATTGTTGCACTCAACTTTATTCAGTTGAAGAGATATTATTGTAAATCTGTTTGATGTAACTAATGTATTGTAAATTATACTTTTAAGAAGTAATTTTCTGTTTAGGTGAACACGCTTTTCTTTAGTTTGTTGTCATAGTAAAACAGAATTTATTTTACATGAGATAAATATTTTGTCTGTGAATATTACAGCTGAACCTTTTTATGTCTTTTATTTTATCTGTTTGCTATGAGATGGAACTATATATTTAGCAATAAATACTGATAAAGGAGGTTCTATACCGGCAGAAAGAAAATACAACAGTTTAAAAATGCATGCACGGGTTTTCCAGATTATGATTCAGAGACTTCATTCCAATTAATACAATATACGATTTTGTTAATTTAAATTTAAATAATTAAGAATAATGACATTTTATTCAAAAAATAATTATTATATTAAAAATAAAAATATAATAAATAATTGTCTTTTCACTAAAATCTTATTACTATTAATTGTTTAAACTTTAAATTTAAAGGTTGAGTTTAACATTTTCGACCATATATGTCTCGAGTAAAACAGTAAGAATTTTTCATGGATATGTTGATCAGTCCTAAAATTTCATGGAAGTAAAAATAAGTCTACAACTATACAAAGCAAAAATCAATGTTATTTTGCTGATGCTAGTCCATGCATTATGCTGGCACAGGAACAAACCAGCACCAGCAGTAGGCTATGAAACAAGGAATGTTCTAGACTCTACAGAGTTCACAACACTTTAGTACATATCAGTTAAAAAGGGAAGTCTAAAGTCTCTGAGCTTCAATATCTGTATTGATTTGTAGGTGTTAATTAACCAAGTCCTGGCCCCAGCCAATGTTCTCAAAAGTACATAAGGAATAACTTTTTGGAAAAATAATTTTCTGGGTGAGAGGGAATTGAGCAAGGGTGACTAGTGTACAATGTTTGTGCATGCATCCATTACCAAAAACTGGACCATTTGCTTGGTGTATTTTCTAATTTAGCAATTAATTTGTGATTCATTATTGTTGTTATTATACTATATATTAACCATATACTACTCCGCAAACACTCCAGCTCCTCTTACATGTAAAGCCTTGAACATGTTGTCATCATTAGGCTCTAAAAAACTTGGATATATAGTAAACAAAATCTAACACAAAAGCATTCTTCCATGATGCATGATTAGTACCATTACACAAATTAAATGAACCTTAATACGTAAAATTTAAGTTCTTATGGATCATTTTCGGACCCTCCCCACTCTCACATTTTCCCTTAACAATGTATAAATTGTTAAAATAATATCTGTACATTCATTAAAGTCGGTTTTCCAACATAATCTAATTGTGTGGGTTTCTTTCATGAATGGTTATCAAATTGACATGTCAAAATGAATCTAAATAAGAAACTTTTATAGGGGCCGTGTACGTGGGTTCTTTCTGCACTCTTCCTTTTGTAGATTTGAATTTTCTGATTGTTGGAAGTGATGTGCTTCAACGTTTATATTAAAAGCCACAGCTTTTCTGTCATGAAAAGGGCATCAAGAGCACATGAGTACTTTGTATCAACTTATGATTTTGGTCACCAAGGACCTTTGTTTCTAATCCACCTTTGAAAGAATTGATGTCAAAGCATCTGAAGCCTCTAATACCAACAGGCCCTGCTACCTAAGCTATGGGATTGCTTATCAAATATTGGATGTATTATTTGTAAAGCACGAACTAACGCAAGGCGAGCACACATGCAATGTCTAAATGTCTAGTGACTAGCAACTTGATAGTTAAGTTCATAAATGTAACTTTGTACATATATAAAATTATTTTTATAAATTAATTAGATAAAAAAGAGTTCCATGTTCAACTTAGTTGCGTAATGCTTTCTCAAATTCATAGTTCAAGCAAAGAGAAAAAAGTTGAAGGGGCCAATGCAAAGAGATAGGCACCACCGTGCTTTACAGATTGTTACCTTAGCCTAAACTATTGGTCCCAACTCTAGTCAAGGTTAGAAAAAGCTTGGCCACACCACATGATGATCTCAGCACACGCCATAGAATTAAACATCCATTGAAATATCTCACAACAATTGTTAAGGATCTAGTTTTTAGATTTTACACAAACAACAACATTTTCTCGTTTTATACTACAAAAAATACACATTAACTTTGTTTTTCTGCAGTTACATTTTCTTTTCTTCCACCAATACAGATTATAAATAGAATCTAAGTATTTGTTTATTTTTTAATTTTGATAAAATTAATTCAAGTTGTTAAATATTATTAAGATATGCATCTTAATTAATTACAACTACATGTTTTTCATTAAAATGCATGTCACATTTAGAAAAGATAGCCTCAAAATACTAGTATTTTGTTGGGAATGAAAGTCCACCCAACTTGTTAACCTACATGTTTTTGATTAAAATGCATGTCACAGTTAGAAAAGATAGCCTCAAAATACTAGTATTTTGTTGGGAATGAAAGTCCACCCAACTTGTTAACATTACCAGACACACACAAAAAGCCCAAAATCGAAATCGAGAAGGTTACCTTTTTTTTTTGTCGTAAAAAGGTTAACTTATGACAGTGGCTTTGTTGTCAACTCACAAAAGGCCCATCACCCTCCAAAGTCCAAACTTGAGTGGTGTTTCAAACACGTGATTCCTAGCCTAGCCTAAAAGCTTAGGATAAAATTACATATAGGAAAAGGTCCCAAACGAGACTTGTTTCCAGGTGCGTCCAAATTACATAATACTGCCAACGTTCAATAGTTGTTGCTGCCAGCCCAATCCTCCATTGGTAGGCTCCAGCTATTAGAGCAACTCAGGTCTTAATGCAACTTTGAATGGTTCGGTATACACCCTTTTTCATTATTTATCACAAAAGGATACAACCCTTTATATACTTTACAAAATAAACTGCTATCATAGGTAGTACATAATCTTAGATATAGCCCTTTTAAATGATCTATAACTTCAAGATATTGCATTCACTATAAAACTTGAAGGATGGTAAATATTTTATACAAAAGTAAGATTATTTTAAAAATATTGTAGATATTATGTGGGTCAAATAGGTCAACATGCCATCATCAACTCTAGATTATAATATGGTTTGATAAAATGTTAGCTTTCAACGATTCTCTGTAAAAGTATAATTCTTCATTTACATGATTAATGGAATGAATAGCATACGAGACATTATTTTACATGTGCTTCCCTTGCTAACTCTGAGAAGTGTGTGGATAGATGCTTTCAAAGCCTTTGTAAGAGTACTTGCAGAGATACTTTAGTGTATGATAAATGTGATTCGTAGCAATTTGAATCACAACAGAGAGCTTCATAATTAACTAGACGTAACAAGAATACCCAGAATGACACTTCAATCTTTTAGTCATTACACGAATAATAGACATAGACAAGCAATGGGTGTGAATGATCAGAGAAAGCATGCATGTATGTTGTTCATATACCCTTTACCAGAGAATCCACAGACATCTTGAATGCACATTCAAATAGACTTCCTGTTTTGTTTTTATTTATTGATTTATTTTGTTGACAGTTTAAAAAATATACACATGCATGTATAACTTGGTAATAATGAAGAGGCACGTATAACTATCATGTCTTGAAAAAAAACATTTCTGAATCAAAATTAGGGAGACAAATTTATATATTATTGTGATCTTTATTAAAAAATTATGTGCGCTGTTTCCGATCCCAATAGAAAAACAAAAATCCACCTAAGACCCTGAAATGGTTGCACATTTGTACCTGGCTAGGCTAACATACCTACTCCCTCTTTCAAGTAAAACGCTGTCGTTCCTTGTTATTTAAGCCCTCTCTGCTGAATTGGAAATCAACGGTCCTGATTCAAAGACGGACGTTGATATGTTCAACGTGCAGACGCAGTTGAACTGCTGTGCGGGGCATACTCGTCATTTGACATTTGGACTAGTGGAAAAACTCTTGTATCTTTCTTATATACATACATGTGTGTATATATGTATGTATTCCTTTAAATCTTATGATAATTATAATCAAGTTATGTCTTTCTTACCGATTAGTGGGGTTAATATTTTATTTTTAATTAATTTTAGAAAAATAATTAAATTTTATTATTTTTAATTAATTTTGTACTTTTATTTATATTAAGTATCTCAGATTATATATTTGTGAATTTTAAATTATTATTAATTAAATTTATTTATTTATTTTTTAAATACATCTTCTTCTAACATTGTATACTAGATACACCCTCATCTCTACAATCCTCTTAATAAAAACTATGTTTATACTAAATTATTTTAAGTATTATTACTTGAATTTAACAAGTTTAACTTATAAATTTTTGTCCAACTTTTAGTGTAAAAAATTATAATGAACTAATTAGAATACATTATAAATATAATTTGTACAATAATTATCATAAAAATTAATAATGTTCCCTTATATATTAATTTATAATTAAACAATAATATAAAATTTCTTTATATTATCAGTATTTAAATCAAATTGATTAAAATTCTAATATATCATACCAAATTAATAGAGACTATGTAAAGTATTCATTTAAATAATTTATTTTATAATTCTATCTATAAGTCAAAAGAAATTATTTTTTAATTCATTATAATTTAATAAAAAAATTTATTGTTTTTTTTTTAGATATACAACTTTTTTGTTATCGAATAACAATGACATTTTAGATAAGATTTTATTGTTTTTCAGTTTCACTTATTTATACACGACTTTATATTTCATTTTGTTAGATTAATTCACACACACGTTTCTGTTAAAATAAAAAAAATGAAAAGTATTTTAATTGAATTATTTTTTCGTTTATTTTTATTTATTGACGTGATTGAAAATATTTATTTACTAATTCTTCATCGGAATTAGTCTTCCAATAAAACTATTTATTAATCAATTTAAAACATAACTATATAATTAAGAAGTTAAAAATTGTGAAAGCATTAATATCAGAGATAAATGATATTTACAATTTTATTATTATAAATAATCAACAAAATCTGTTAATGGTTGTATTTTGAAACATTAAATGAACAATTAATAACAGTAATCGTAAAAAAAAGTCATATAAAATAAAAGATCTTACTTGCAATAATGTAGATTAAACGAGTAATTAAAAAACACACAGATAGAGATAAAGCGAGGAACTTACGGTTTTAAGTTTAACGTCGACAGAGGTATTTTTGTAATTTGGATGCGGACGCCGTTTGAACGTTCTCAGGGATGAAAAATACGGTGGGTTGGTTTCTCTCTCTCGATGTGAAAGAAAAGAAAAGAAAGTGTATAAAATAAAATAAACATAACGGGGCGAAGAAACAACCGAAACGAAACGAAACGTTTCTTGGAATTTGGAAACCCGGTTCATCCTCTGCGCCTCCTCTCCCAGGTACCCACCAAATATTTTCCATATCTTTCTATTTGATTCCCACCTTATCATGAATTATTGTTGTTATTTTGCATTGCTACGCATGATTTTATTTTATTTTTTATTTTGCTTGGGTGGCATAATCCCTAAAATAATTATGGGATCTCTGTAATTAATTTACTTTTTATGTTTAGGCTTATTGCTAAATCAGATCTTTGCTTTCTTATTGGTTGTTGGTAATTTGATTTCCCAGTTTGAGTTGAGGTTAAAGGGGAGCCTTGGATGGAAGGATGATGACACGATTTAATTTGATTTTATTTTTTTGAAGAAGGTTTAATGCTTTATGCCCTTGAATGGGGTTTCTGATAAATTGGCACTTTGGGTTTTTGTTTGTTGTGTAAAAACAGATGGCAAGGGGAGGAAAGGTTAGTGGCAAACGCAGTTTCAGGAAGAAGGTTAGGTCGAAGGAAGGGGGTTCTGATGATTCAGATGAGGATTATGTGGTTTCAGATGATGGTAGGGATGTGTCTGATTGTCCGGAGGATTCTTTCTCCTCTTTAGATGGATGTGCTTCTGAGGAGAGTTTTGATGATTTTATAGAAGAGGAGGATGAAGGGGAGGAGGAAATTCGTCAAGTGAGGAAATTCAATAGATCAAAGGCCAAAAGTAGCGATTGTGATCAGCGGAAAATTGTAAGTAAAACATCACGAAAGAGGGGGAGGATTGCGTATGCTGAACAACTAGAACAAGAAGAAGAACAAGGGGGAGATGGAGATGATGACGATGAAGAAGAAGATGAGGATTTTAATTATGACGATGATGAGGAATTTACCCCAGAGGAAGAAGATTACTCAGCTGAGGAAGAAGAAACAATGGAGAGAAAGAAGAACAATGATGGTGTGAAAATGGGCAAGAAGGTTTTACGGAAAAGGGTTTCTGCAACTTCTACCACAGGTCGGAAAAGGAGGATATCTAGAGCTTCAAGGAAGCCAAAGAGAAAGAGAAGACGACGGAGTGGAGGATTACTGAGGAAAGTACAACTTGATGATGTCGATGATTTTATAGATAGCCCAGCAATCAGGATAAAGAGTAGGAAAAAATTGGGTTGGGAAAGGAGAAGGATTGTCCTTGAAGATTCCAATTCTGATTCAGATTGTGTATCTGGTTCGTCTGATTATGAATTTACTATCTCTGAAGAAGAGAGGGAACAGGTGAGAGAAGCTAAGGAATTGTGTTTAAGAAGGAACTTAAGGAGTTCTTCCCTGCTAGTGACAAATGAAGTGGTTGGAGTACATGACAATGTACATCAGCTACGGAAGCCTCCAGCCCGGAAGGGTAAGGAAAAGGTAGAGGAATCTCAAGGAAGAAAAGGTAAGGAAAAAATAGAAGATTTAAAAAGTGAGGTGGGAAAGCAGGTGTGTGGAATTTGCCTGTCTGAGGAAAATAAAAGACGATTAAGGGGTGTACTAAATTGTTGCACTCACTATTTTTGCTTTGCTTGCATTATGGAGTGGTCAAAGGTGGAATCTCGATGCCCTTTGTGTAAGCAAAGATTCAAAACAATCAGTAAACCTGCACGATCAACAGCAGGAGTTGATTTGAGAGAAGTGGTGATACAAGTGCCAGAGCGTGACCAGGTATTTGAGTTTTACTTCATGTAGGCTTTACTTTTTGCCTATATTTTTGCACTTGCTTCAATAGTTGCTCATGGTGAAAGATTTCACCTGCAGGTTTATCAGCCGTCTGAAGAAGAACTGAGGAGCTATATTGATCCATATGAGTATGTTATTTGCTCAGAGTGCCATCAAGGTGGGGATGATGGCCTGATGTTACTCTGTGATATCTGTGATTCCCCTGCACACACTTATTGTGTTGGTCTGGGGAGGGAAGTACCTGAAGGTAATTGGTATTGCAATGGTTGTAGACCAGTTGCTTTGGGATCTTCAAACTCCCAAGTGCAAGAACGCGTGACAGATCCAAGGTTGACAACTCAAAGCCTGCCTATCAGATCATCATCTGGTCTTAATGTGAGAGAGAGTATAGACCTCAACATGGTGTCTTCACCTCGTACATCTTTCAATCAAGCATTTGTGCATCTTCCATCTTCTAGATTATCTGGCCGAAATGTTGAAGGAGCTTCTCCAGTACCGGGAGGAGGGGCACCAACTTTATCAGAGAGACGCTGGATACACCGTCAAATTCAGCAGTTACTTTCAGTAGATAGAATGAACTCTCCAACTGCCACAACAAATGGTATTTCAGCTACCAGTTCAACAAACAACTTATATAACTCTCAAATTGATCAAAGTAGGGAACCAGTCACTCAACATACAAGGACACAGGATGTAGGAACATCATATCACACATTCTTTGAGGAGAGATTATGCAACAATCTCTCTCCATTAATACAAAATGGAGATTCTTTCTCCATAAGAATAAGCAACTCAAGAAGGCAAGTGATTCACAATTCAGCGGCATTTGCCAATGGGCCTGTGAATGGGGTGCTATGGCCTGGACTTGTGGCGGCACCCCCCATATCAGGCTATGAGGCAGTCCATCAGTTTGGAAGCAGAGCTAACATTAACATTGATGGTAGTTTGCCCCCTGCGATCAAAGAAGAGAGTAATTTCTTCATTGTAAAGGAGCAGTTGCAGTCAATGGTTAATAACCACCTAAAGAGCTTCTCTCGAGATATTGATTTAGGTAAATGTAGTTTTGTTCTTTCTATCAATCACAGTATATATCTACCAATGTTTGAACATTTTTCATCATCAATAATTAAGCCACTAGACCATTACACAAAAAAAACTAGGTAGGCTTCCCTGTCATGTGAAGAGAACCTTGATTGCCATTGAGGCACCGTGTGTGTCTGTGTTATCCTTTTTCAATCGAGCAGTGGAATAACTTTCCATCATTGTTTCTTTTAACAGGGAATTTGCATCTATTTCGATTGATTTTGCTTTTGATGATCTCATTCAAATATTTTAAATGCCTTTTTATGTATTGATTCAGGCCGTAGTACTTTCCAAGACATTGCAAGAAGTTCCATGCATACCACACTCGCAGCTTGTGGGCTTGAGCACGACAAGAGTGAGGTTTGCACTGTGCCACCACCCGTGTGTCCCCACATTGAACTAATGGCTGGTGGACAAACGAGTCTGATTAAAGGGTGCTGTTCATCTTGCTTTGATTCTTTTGTAGGGGATGTGGTGAAAAGGATTTTGGACACAAGAATGTCATCTCAATGGTTACGATTAGGACTTTAGGCATAACATTCTTACAATGTGTCCTGAGCACACCTTTTTTGTCATCACAGAGCCTATATAATTCAATTTGTTAACTTTGGCGCTCATACAGATGGCGATCAAGAATAAGCCTTACCTTGTTTGAAACGATTCAATTGTAGAAGGCTTAATTTTAGTTTGTTATAGTCAAATTTTGATTTTGGTCTTCTAATATATTTTTTTAATTTATTTTTGTAATTTTTAATTGTTATAATTAATTTTTTTAATTTTTTAATCATTATAATAAAGTTTCTTAATTGATTTTTCTTTATATTATCTTTCTATTAAAATTTATCAATCAAAACATGGTTCAACAATCATGCCATCTCTCTAAGTGTTATTTAGTGAGGCTGATTGCATGAATCACAAAAAGTTAGAGAAATTTTGATCTTTTAAATCTTCTAATTTTTCAAAAATCGAATTGGCTTTAAACTTTAAACTATTTGAATGAAAAATTAACAATTTGAGAATTTTTAGAAAAAGTTGTAGGATTTTGTTTTTCTTTCTCGAAGTCAGAAATTGAGGTATTTTTAGGTTCAAAGAATTTAAGATTAATTAATGATGGTTGGACTTGGATTGTAATAATTAAAAATTTGAAAATTAAATGAATAATTTTTTTTGAAGGATTATAATTGTATATTGATTATAATAGAAAGATTAAAAGCAAAGTCAAACTAAATAATTGAAAAGAATTTATCTATAACCTTAAAATATAATACGAAATTATTTACAAATAAATTGGATTTGTAAAATAATATAATTTAAAACAAGTTTTTATGCAAAAGTTCACCTCTAGGTGAGATGAATTTTAATACTCTTTCATATAGATAATTGTTGCATTTACAGTGAAATTCTTTGTATTTTTTTTTTTATGTAATGTTGGTTTGTGAGGTTAAAATGGTCATAGAAACATCGTAGAAATGACAAATTCTTTAAAATGAAAAAAAAAATCACATCTAAAGCAAGCAAATAAAATGATCAGTCAATTATGCTATGCCAACAGCACAAGAATGGAATAAGTAGGACAAAATAAGAATTGTTGTGTCCACCCTTGGGGAAACAGACAATTAATCCACTGAAAAAGGGATCAATCTTCATCCTTTCAAGGAGTAACTGAGAGGTTGATGTATAAAATTAAAATCCTTATATATCTACTTCAAAATTAAGGCCCCAACGAGAATGTCTAGTTTTAAAATACGATTTTATGCTTAGAAAATTGTATAAATTCCATTTAAAAAGAGAAACAAATAGGCATAATTTAAACTAAGCAAATGCTAATTAAGATATCGATTAAAGAATGAAAAATAATTTCTAATTAACAATATAATAATTATTTTTTCCATAATTTTTAGTACAACACAAATATAATTTTTTTAAAATTATAATTTTAATGAACTGATTAGCGGAATATTTAAACTACCGAAGTGACGTCACCTTAAAAGAAAAGTCAACCCAGTAACCTTCGTATATCTGTTTTTTTTTACATAAATATTATAATTTGAAATCAAAATTACGTATTTAGTATATATTTTAAATTATTTACGCAATTAATATAAATCACATCTTTCAAGTATAACTTATTTATAATTTTTAAAACAGATTAGTAAGTCATACAGGGCATACGACTTTTATTTTAATTTAAAATATATATATTTATATATTAAAATTTAAAATAATATATATTTTTTAATTCAACTTCATTCATATTTAGCATAATAATTTTTTTTCTCTTCACTAAAATTGTTAATAACATATCTAATATTAGGAGTGACATTAAGATCTGATAATATATTAGAAAGTTTTACCATGTCATTTGTTAATAAAAACATCATTATTACATTTTTTTTATTAGTATTCTTAACTATAAATTAATTACGTATATATAATCAATTATTTTAGTGTAGAGAAAGAAGAATATTGGGTCAAATATTGATAAAGTTAAAATAAAAAATAAATACAACTTTTTATATATTTTAAAATTTTTATTAGTTTTAATGTATACATATATTTATTTTAAATTAAAACATATGAGTAATATATACTAAACACGTATTTCTTATTTCGGATAAAAAGCCACGAATATCTAAAGCATATACCCCAAAAATAGAGAACGAAGCTGATCTTTATTATCATACAATACTAAAACTAAAGCTTTGATATCAGCTTTCGTAGCTCAGTTGGTTAGAGCACCCGTTTAGTAAGCGGGAGGTCTTGAGTTCGACTCTCAACGAAAGCAATTTCTTCATTTTGATTTTGCTAACTATCATTTCATTATCCCACTTATTTTTTTATTACATTTTAGATTAAAAAATGTTAAGAGGTTACGATATCCTTATTTTTAGACCAATAAAAATTAATTAGTTGTATGTACTTTTTTAAAATTTGAAGAGAAGCTGATACACTCGTGGTAAGCACTTTTTTAGGTTTAAAAATAGAAAAAAAAAAAAAAAAAAAAACAAATGAAAGACTTTCCTTCCCTTTTATTAAAAAAAAAAAGTTGTTCTAAAAATAAAAAAATTTCAAATGTAAAATAAGATTCAGAAAATTTATTCTACTCCTTGATAATATCTCAACTCCCTTATATTTTATAAAACTATCAGAGAAACTCTTCACATCCTATTTATTCCAATCCAAAGTTTCAAACGTTGCATGGCTCCCCATCATCATTACCCTGCTTTTACCGGGATGCTTTCCGACCAAACCGAATCAGTAATTTTCACAATAAAGTAGCTCGAAAATTTGGCATATGATAATAAGATTTTATTGATAACAAGTTAACATTACAAAGTTTCTTTTCTCCATCAAATACAAATTTCAGAGTCCAATTTTTGGTTAAATATTTTTTTGTCACAATATCAATGCAAAATATCGTCAGGAAACTAATCTGAATTCTTCTTCTTCTTAGAGTTGATAATATCTGACTCTGTGAACGATTTTTTGACAAGGCCTGATAGGGTCAATTTCAGATCAAAGGTCAACTTGGGAAGAATCAAGGACAATGTGTTCACATCTACCATGGCCCTGTGAGCTGATCCATCGACTTTTATTCTGTAGAGCTCGCGGAGGGCAGCAAGGGATGTTGAAGAAAGTTCTGCTCCTGTTAACACTAAAAAGTTAAGGCTTTCCATGCAGAAACAATAAGTATTTGTGTGTGCGCTCTATGTATTTTGAATAAATGGAGAGAGAGAGACCTCCAGACTTCATTAGTTCGCGCGCTAAAGGAAGGGTGTCCACAAACAGCCAGTTAGGAGGAATTGCTGTAGAACAACGCCGTAACTCATGAATGATGAAGGGTACATCGAAACAGCGAGCATTATGAGCCACCCATAAGACATATCCTCCAGGTTTCTCACGGCTTTGAACATAGCGCAATAAGATGGGAATCAGGTCCTCCATTCTACAGAAAATTCATAAGAGCACAAAAATACTCAATGGTTCCCCTTGCAAAATTATTTTGGTGTCCACACTCCATAGGCTCAATCACCAATGTCAGTAGCCAAATAGGTTCAAAACCATTTGGGAAACATGATAATTACTAGAGGCATGGTGATAGATAAATAAGCAACACTAAGATTTTTGTCATACAAAACATATAAAGCTGTGAACTTGTATTTTCTTCCAATCCATTATCAGATCAGCATGGTTACCTCCTTACATATTTCAAAGTGAAACCATGCACAATGACTAAAAATGAACAATTTTGGAAGGAAAAGAAAATTCAAGAACTGCATCTGAATAAGTTGAAACTGTTGAAACTTAGAATCCCCCTGTCAGTCTGTTTATTGATAATGGGAGTGTTCTTCTCTAATTGCAGAGTAACAAACCAAGCACTTTTTTAGTTTGCGGGTGAATAGAATTTAGTATACTCAGATATTAATGAATTTATATCGGCCATTAGTTATGTAAATAATTTGAAGTAAATCTACACTGACCATAAGATGGTATCGAGACAAAATAAGTTGGGTCATAGATTAGATCTCTGTCAACAGTTCAGAATCAAGATGATCATATTTCTAACCCTTATTCACATCGTTGAATACGTGTGACTTCGTGCCTATCCAACAAACTCCACATAAAATCAAACATAAAAAATGTGAATTTTCATTGATTCTTTCCAAACTAAAATGCACTCAATGTATATGACAAACACATAGTATTTAATTCCAACCTAGTACAGGGTTAGTAAGATCTATTCAACAACTTTGGTACTTGTCTTGTCAGTTTAAAGCAAGATTCTTCCCATTCATGTTCTTTAGCCACATACCAAAACGAGGGGGAAAAATATAGAGGTGCCACTAACCCCTAACCCTATATATTGAAGTGAATAGGTAGCCAAAAATAACTTCAGGACAATTCTATACCCATTTCACAATCAAAAACAAATACTAGGATCTAGGAAAGGAAGGATTAAAAAATGTACAGTAATCCAATAACCCGCAAACACACTCTCATGAAAGGCATATCCAATAAGATAAATATGAGGGGATTTAATATGCTGCTTCTCCAGTCTACAGCCTTAGCTTCTCATGTTTAACAGTTTAAGCCGGTTTCACATCTTTTGTTTTTGTCTGGATGGTTGGTAGACGGGAAATCAATTCACTAATTTCTTTTATATGAAATTATCAAAAGCATAAAATAAGAAAAGAGTATGTATATTATAAATTGTGATCACAAATGGCCGTGCTATGACCCTAAGGAGATGTGGGGGTAAAAAGAAAACAAAAATATATCTCTTAATCTCCCTAAATTTACAAGGTCTTTTTTTGGGTCTTCTCTGGGGTATCCCCACGCCATTTGAGAGCGAGAATCTCATTTATGATTTTGAGACTGCCCCTCCTAAATTCAAAACCTCTTTTAGCATTGTCTGATCAATTAAAAAAATTCTAGACACACAATAGAATATTTTTTTTGCAAAGGTAAGTTAATCCAAGGTCCAAACTATGAAAGAGCTAGAGATTAAGGTTACCTAGGAACACCAGGTTTGTTGACCATCTGAGTAGTAATTCCATGAATGTGTGAATTAGGAACTTTGCGTTGAGGGTTTACAAGAGTCTGAAAAGTGCTGTTCTCACCACCCTGAAGGTCTCGAAGTGCAATTTCAACAATCCTTTCATTCTCTCTGCTAAGCCCAGTGGTTTCAATATCAAAAACAATAACAGTGACTAAGCTAGACAAGTCTTTATTTTGAGCAATCTCTTGATGTATGTCACAATACTGAATTTCCTGGAATTGACCTAGCTGTGTTTTATTTACATTTACAGTAGCATTTGCTAAAATTGTTTCACTCAAAATGTCATGCTTGGTACTTCTCGATTTGGTGCTCCCGTTGCCTTCTGTATTAGTAGTAATTGGTCTTCGAGTCCACTTCTTTCTCTGCCCTCCCTGAAGACCATAAATTCTAGAACTAAGCAGCCTGATGCTAGAATTGTCTCCACGACAACTACTGAAGCTGTGAAAGGTTTCACCCCAATAATTAGCTAAGCTGTGTATTCTACATCTAGGTACATGCAATAACGAAAAAATCATGGAGCCTGTCTTCATTTGAATTCAATTTTTTGACAACTAAGACAGTTATTTGATCAAGAATTCTTCATCCAATGAGTCAGCAGCTACAACCTGAAATGTAGATAAAACAGAACCAATGTAACACACAAAGAATGAAACACTATACAGGCATAAATTATCATATAGGTCTGATCTTCTAATCCCAAACAAAATCCAATCCCAGATCCAGTATAAAAGCAAGTCATCAAGATATATTTGGTAGTTACAAGTTATAACTTCAAATTTTTGAATGATAAAGAAATATATCATATTAAAAAGAAAAATTCAGGGGTTGGACCAGTTAGATTTATCCAAAATATTTCATTCTACGAATGACAACTAGATCCTGTGCAAACCATGTATGTATCAAACACAAATTTGAAACAGAACAAAGAATTACAGAAAAGCATGGACTAAGCAACCACCATGAACTGAATGCATAATTACAACAGTATATGGCTTTTTCCATAGAGGGCCAGCAACAACATCCCGCAGGAAAATAGAAGGAAGGTATTATTCCTTTAGAACAAAATAGGTGGCCCAGAAGAAATCTAACTCTGCCTTAAAAAGAAAAGTATTCCAGTATCAATGAATTTATAAAACAACAAGCATACGCAACCACACGCGAACTGGGTAAGCTAACAATCCGTTTTATCATGTGATATAAATTGCATTGGCTGTAATAATGGCTAACTCTATACAAAATAGTGAACAGAAAGCTTACATTATAATATCAATTAAACCTATATTAACTATTGAAACAAATCAACCAATTTAATAAGGGATACGAGATGTAAATCATGTGAAACAAGAATTACAGGAACCATCCTCGCATAATCTTCAACTCACATACAAAAAAAAAAACATTATTTTTCGAATGAAATAAAATCCAATAGTATCCCAAAAAGCCAAAAAAAAAAAAAAAGTTCAAGACATTTTCTGGTGTTGATAAAATCGAAGGACGAGAGGACACAAAATGGCACCTGTTTCAATGAAATCGTAACTGGTTGTGTGAAAACTATAATGGAACATAGAGCGAAAGTATTAGAAAAGATTCAAAGGGTCAAAGAGTCAACAGAGAAGAAGGTTTGAAAGAGTAGGTAAAGAATATGAGTTACCTGAAAGAGGGTGTGATTAGAAGTGAAGAAGAAAAGCATTTGGAAGAAAGAGGTAGTTATAGTTAGAGAGACAAAGAAATAGAGAGAAATGTGGGGAGGACAGGGGAACGTGCTCCGTTGAGCAACAACGTTAGTTGCGGATCGCCTATTGTTTCACTATAACTACACTCTTCTCTCTTTTTATATTATCCTTTTCAATTCAATTCCTTCCTCTTTCATATGGATGCACCTCCCCCCACCCAAACTTCTTCCATTTCCATTTTTTTATTTTTATTCTATCATTACTTTTTAATATATAAAATAATTCATATTGTTTTATTTCAAGTTATAACTAACAGTTTTTTTAATGCGTATTCAGCTCATATATTAAAAATAAGATATAATAGGATATATTTAATGTTTTTTAACATGTATTTTTGTATACATGTTAATAAAATTGTATAAAAAATAAGAAATTATTTTTAAATATATTAATTGTTAATTTTTTGTATATTTTTATTTATTGGGACAATATATTCATTTTATTATCTTTATAAATAGATATAATTATTGATTTAATATATGAGTTATTAATTTAATTATTTAGCAATATAAACATTTTTAAATTTTATAATATATAATTATTTATTGTTAGTCATGATAACTTAATTATTTATTTCTTATACAAATAAGAAGGAGGAGTACCATTTACCTTGATGATCGTCACTGCAAAATGCAACAAGTCGTGTGTCATATGAAAAAATTTTAAGTTTTTTTTTTTTAATTAAATTTTTTTAAGGATTAGGACAGGTGAATTTTAAAGTAAAAGACATTGAAGTATCTGTCGATTAAACTAACTTAGGTACTCAATTACTGTTGAAGCTTCAATGGGCGCAAAACTCCAAAGCCATTATTGTTTCACTAAAGCGAATCCTTAACTTAAAAAAGAAAAAAAAAATATTACATATTGCTGTAGTTTTAAACCATTTTTTAATATAAATAATTTTTAATGTTTTTTATTTGTTTTAATTTTCTTAGCACACTAATTGACATTGCCTTACATGTATTTTGTTTTTAAAAAAACCGCAGTATTTGACTGCATCGGTGTTAGAAATTACAAGACAATTTTATTATAGATAGCAAATGGGTCGATCATGAAGTGAAGCAGAGGATACAAATTCAAACATGGTAAGTCACGTGTTAAGATAAATGTCCTGTAAAAGCGATATATTTATGTATATGTTACACACACGCTTTACTGATATTTTGGTTTTATAAGATATTGGGAAGAATGCATGAGCGATTATGCCTTGCTTGAGATGGTTGCATACGTTGCTTTACACATTACATCATTGCTCTCTCTGTTGCCAACGCATTTTTTGTTACAATATCCCGTCCAAATTTGGACACTCAAATGCCCAAACATATGCACAACAAGAAATCCAATATGGCCAACAACAACAAAAGCAAGAAAACCCAAGCCCGCTTCCTATTTAGTTACGGGCTCTCTTTGACCATAGTCTTATTTTTTAGGCCCCTCATTTATCGCTGTTACTAATGTTATGTTTTGACGTGGCAAATAGCAAGACCACAAAATAAAAATAAAAATGCAGAGCCATTGTTTAGCACCCGAGCCAGATGTTCGGCCAACGGCCCGAAAAAGATTTACCAAACACTTTTAGGTCGGTTTTGTGTTTGTCGCCTTTCTGCCTCTTTATTAGGAAATTTCAACACCTTTTTTTAGTAGTTACACCAGTTTTAAAACATAGAACAAACTTTATTTCAAAATATCCTTACCTAAAATAAAAAACTTAAAATTTTCGAACACGTTTATTAATAAATTTTCATTTTCTTTAAACCATGTTTAATTTATGAAATTAGTTGAAGAATACGTGATTTTTTTAACCAAAGTTACTTTTTAAAAAGAACTTAAACTAATTATTTCTTCATTCGTTCATAGGATCCCTTCATTATTATATTCCCGGAAATTTTAGACCAGCACCTTTTATGAAGGCATGTATTCCCACTAGTAGTTAAAGCAAAAAACCGTGAATGGACAGAATAAGGGAAATAATGGAGAAAGGAACAACATCAAAGATTACTTGTATCATAATAATAATTAGCCATAAATCTGAAATACTTACATTAAAAACTAACTAGCCCTATTAGCAGATATAAACAGAAGGGAGTAAAAGTAAAAGAAAAGAGATTTTCTCCCTAACTAGATAGGAACAGAGTGAAAAATACCCATAAATAAGGGTACATATTCATTTCACAAGGCCAAAAGAAAAAGAGGTTAGCTATACGACAAGGAAAATGGATTGAGGTGGATGAGTAATTAGGTTACCTTCAATGTGCTAAATTAAGGAATGCTTTGTTTGTAATTGTAAAGGTAATGGGCGTGATTGAGGTTCAAGCGAAGACAAAGCCAGAGGACAATGCCATCAAACACACAGCTGCTTGTTCCTCTTCCCCTAACTTCTTCAACCTCTGTTTTGGTGATGGGTGGAAGAGAACTTCCTCACCCCACGCCACTAACTTTACCTTCAAACACTCCCTCAAATCGGAACTGCTGCTGCTCCCCCTATTCTCTTCCCTCCCTCTCTTCCTCTCTTCTCCTCTGTTCATTCCCACCGTACAACAAGAAGCCCTTCTCTTCCGATACCTTATTCCACAAGCGTTGCACAGCGTCTGCATCACCCACAAAAAAAAAATCTTAATTTTATTTATTTATATGTATATAACCCTTTACTGAAATAGACATGCCCAAGCCAAATCAATATCAAAAGGCGGAATCCAAAAGTAGAAAGGAAAGAAAAGCGAAATGATATGGAAATAGAAATGGAAATTAGAAATGGGTTAAGGGTTGGGGATGAGGATGATGATGATGACGACCTTGGGCCCAGCTGGTCCTCCTCGCCAGAGTGGGGTCTTGGTGGTTTTGCAGTGAGCACAACACTTGTCGTTCTCAGATGACCATTCCTGAATCAGAATGAAAACACATTAAGCAATTATTAGTAGTAAAAGCAACCTCATAAGCTCAATCAAACCAGACTGAAAAGAAAACCCCGCACCTTGTCCTTGAGATCCATGATTACCATGGATCAACCCAAGAGGCTAAATATGAATGCAACAGAAAACAAGTAACCGAATCACCGAGAGAGTGGCAGTGCGGTACCGTACTAGTACAACTACCAAGCTACAATACAACACACCCTCGCATGCACCACTCTCACCAATTTGGAAACAAATTATTTCATTTATCACTCCAACCGACTCTGTCAACTGAATATACCCCAAAAACCCTAGGTCTCCCCTTCACAATTACCAAATTACCCTCCTTCTTTCCTCAAATACAGTGGCAAACCTGCAACTTATACACCTCCACGCTGCCACCTGTCCATGTGACGTGTCCGCTTCTCCTACTCACACCACCCAGTGACCCAGACACAGTTAAATGGAAATTTCAAGACCCTTTTGCGTTGGGTGTGCTATAAATTTTTAATATTCTTTTGCCTTTTTATGAAATTAGCTTAACAAAACATGTTCATTGGTGGGTTAGATTTCGTTATTAAGTATAACCACATCTTAAAGATGAGGTTTTTTTTTTCTTCCGCCGAATATAAAATAGGATGAGGATGTTTGGGCTGATTAATCATAAAATGACGATGGGACCCAAAAATCTTATCAGCCAACTTTATTTTCTTTGCTAGAATTGTCCATATCTATCCACTTTCCCCAAATTCAAAAGACATCACACGTTCGGATTGCGTGAATGGCAGCGCCGTAACACTGCTGTAGAACCCGCTACACATAAAATAAAATGGTTCTCATCACATGGTACCAACAAAAGAAATGCATGTGTTTTTATTTAACTACGCAGACGCACTGGTGCAACACGTACAATTCAATGCAAAAATGGCTACAAGGTGACAACGTCAACAACAAATTCCTCTATATTCTAAATTGAAATAGTGTATCATTATTCTTGCACAATAACTTGTTACAACTTACTTCTTTTTCCAATTATAATTACATTCTAACCATTTTAATTTACATAGTTTTGTTTTTAAAATTTTGTTGAAGCATATTGAAACTGTAAAAAAAATTGATATTATTAACTTATTATAAATTGTCATACTGGTTAAAATTAATAATTTTTATAATAAATATTTTAAAAATATTAATAAATAAATTAAATGTTCATATTTCAGGAACACGTAAGACAATGTTTAAAACCAAAGAAATAAAATTACTTGAGGGCCCGTTGCTAGTTAAATAGCATTTTCCTAAAGATTTTAAACAATAAAACCATTTTTAATTTCTAGAATTAATCGTGATAAAAGTAGGCCAGACACAATCCATGTTATAAAAGTATAAAATAAAATCCAATATTTAGGTTTTCCAAAAAAAAGTTTAACAATCCAATTTTTTATTTTATTTTTTATTAAGAAACGAAACTTAACTCAGACGTACTCAAAAAACCAGAAATAAAACGTTCCTGATTTTCCTTAAGATTCTCACCATTTATATGAGGAAGGAGTACATTTGCGAGGCCAGGCACTTGCTCATAATCTTCCATTGCTGTCATTATGATGTTCGCATTTAAAGTCGTTTATTTGATCATTGGGCATTTATGCTACCTAGTTCAGTTAAGCACCTCTTGACTGATGGAATATTTGGTAAAGCTAAATTATAAAAGAATTATCACCTATTTTTTATTATGGTGTACTCAAACTTGGAACTGTGCACATAAACTTGGAAGAATAATTTATACTTGATTATTTCATATATGAAAGATAAAATATTTTTTTAATAATTACCATTTTTTTATAATTCATTTTTCATCAACTTAATAAAAAATAAATATTTTTAATAAGAAAGTGAATCCAAATATTAATTGCCACTAAGTCAAGGGCCATACACCATTATAATTCAATCAGCCAGATGGAACGTTGACTCGATACCTTTCAATGTCTCAAGGATTAAAAGAGGGCTGTGGACACTAAATTAAAAATGTTACCAACAGATTTCTTATCTCACTTTTAGTTATTAATTAAAATTCATTTAAAACTATGAAAATTATATAAATTTCACTTTTTTTTTCTCACTTTAATGATTCTTTCTTATACGTTCGAAACTTTGAACTAATAACAAAAACTGTATTAAAAAGTGCTCCAAGCACTCCTAACAATGAATAATTCTCGCTGCAGTCTTTGAGCATTATTATTTGGCAGCTCTTATTTGTTATTACCTAAACCACTGTTTTATTTGTTTAATTTTTAACACACATCATAGAACGTTTTCCGCCGAAGATTTGTTATCCACATTTTTTTAATAAAGCACATCAGGTACAGAAAATGACAGGTCCAAGCAACACACAAAACACTATAATAACGTGCTGTACTTAACCAAAATAAAAATTAAGCTCTTTCCGATTTCTCACATCCTTTTCATTTATACATTACTTTTTCATTTAATGTAAACCCCAAAAATCAACATAAACTTTACATAGATTTGAAGGTGCAAATTTCCTACAACCAAATGGTTTACATCAGCTATTTCACAATATTAAATCAGCGTAATTTCTTAAGAGGTAATTCAACGTTATCTTTCATCGTGTACAAGTCAATTTTCTTATTATCAGCATTCAGAAGTGAGGCAATCAGACTAACAATCTACTTTTCCCTAAAAATGACGAGTATAGTCCAAGCCAGGATCTACATGTTTGGTTTGTTAAAGCATACTAGACACAATAGTACCAGGTGCTGGATATTGAACCATGAAAAGTTTCTTCTTGAAGGCAAAAAGTCCGTGACTAAACATTCATAATTTTATACATTCCATCAACAACATTCAAACACCGGAGGCTAATGAAGGCCGCAAAGTAGTTGGACACAAGACGCATTGTTCAATCTGAATCTAAATAAAGGAAATCTGACAACAATAAATGAGCGCATGAAAAAAAATAATAATAAAAATAAATGAGCACGTATAATAGTATGCAAGGGAGAGAATAAAGTGGAGGAGAAAAGCCCAAAGAGCAACTGAATATAATGTCTGGGAATAAAGAAACTGTTGCACACTATTTGATCTGCAAGACTTCTTCCCAAATCTGATTAGTAAATATTATATATCGAACCTGAACCGGATTAGTAAACATTATATGTCGAACCTGAACCGGATTAGTAAACATTATATGTCGAACCTGAACCGGGACCTAGTGAACATGGCAACTAAAACTTCATGGTAAACTTCAATGAAAGAGTTTATAAGAGAAAGGGTAAAAGAAAACTCCATCTCGTTACTATAAATATGAAGATAGTAGAATTTGGTATTTTGCCAAAACACCAAGAATCACAATTGGTACTACTTACTGACCCCAGTCTATGACAGAAAAAAATCACAAAACACAACAACAATTCTATAAAAACTAAATCACTCAGAATGATCACTTGGCAGAAAGCAAACTCTAGTATATATATAACTCTAACGTGGCAAGAAAATCAAGCCACAACCCATCTGTCCCCATGATGTATGTAAAACCAGCCATTTCAAAAACCCAAGCCGGTCCAGCAATCCTCTATTTACCAAGGCTGAACCTTGTAAGACCCAAGAACAATGAAAAGACATTGAATTGACCCAACTGTTGGACTGTCATACTGGAGGACTTAACTGATTGACCAGCAAAAAGTCCTGCAGTTAAGAAAATTCAAGATAATGTCTACACAATAAAGGAAAGAACACAATGCAAACTGCCAAACTTTCTTTACAAGTTCCAATAAATAATTTCCAGACAAACCATAAAAAGGCCGAATAAAAGACAATGTTATCTTAGTAAAGCATTAATACCTTCTAGTTGAAGTTGAATCCACCAGAAGGCAGAGCAGGAAGCTCAGTACCACCAAAGTTGAACCCTGATTGAGAAGCGTCCCCTGGAGGAATAGTTTCATCCTCTTCCTCCAACCAGTAAGTCTCAAGAATCTTCACGGCCTTTTCATAAATCTCAGTGTTATCATGACTCTGGAGGTTCTCAATTTTCTCCAACCCCTCAGCATCATCAATCATTTGGGCATATAGATTCACACCATCAGTATTGCCGACATTTTTATCAGCTTCTCCAACCTTCAAGATGTTTTCAAGCCCTTCCAGACAAACTGTCACAATCCTAGGATCAGGACATATGAGAAGATCACATAAGGGCTTAATACACCCTTGACTAACCAGGTACCTGTCAATCAAGGGAAAAGAAATATTAATCTTCAAAGCAAAAAACAAAAAGAAAAGTTTTAATGCCAACAAAATTTCTAGGAAGCATTGTAAACACAAGGATCTCTCATACTTGATTTGTTCATGAGATCCACCCGAAGTAGCATTTGAGATAGCCCAAGCAGCCTCTTTCTTGATGTCAAACTCAGCATTTTGAAGCAAATGGACTAAAGGACCAATTAAATTAGCCTCAACTACAGCCTGTAGATTATACAAGAGAAATATAGTTTAAGTTCAAAGACAGAGAATGCATCAAATTTTAACTACCATAAATGCACAATAACATAATGAAGATCCCTAAAAATATCTATATACCTGAATCTGCTGTTTATTCCCAGCTGTGATGTTTGATATGGTCCAACATGCTTCCTTCTTGATGCTTTTTTTAAAAGTATTAGTCAACAGATTCAGAAGACAAGGAAGAGCTTGATGATTGATGATAATCTAAGCAGAAAAGCACAACATCAACACAAACAAAAACAATATGTGTGGACACACATTTGACTATACACACAATTAAATTGTCCAAACAGAAGTATACAGATAATGCACACAATAATGGAATCTTCACAGAAAATGAAGTAAAAGAATTAACCAATCAATCAAGTTTGAAAAAATGTTTCGGCATGACTTCAAGTAATACTAATAAAATAAGATTTCACTCTGGCACTCAACATATTAAAATGACTAAGAAAGCTTACTACTCTTACAAGGACCCTTATGAACATGTAATAGTTTCATAGAGCACCTAACAAGAAAGCCATTTTAGTAACACAACGTGCTGCTTGAAAGTTTTGGACCAAAGGAAATTGTGTGTTTATGAGAAGGAGAATGGGGAAAGCTTCACAAGTAAGGAGCAAACAATAGTGGTAAACAGCAAGGTATATGGGGGGAAATTGTGCAATGCTGGGAAAGGAAATAAAACATGAGTACGGATGGGGTGGGTAATAGCAGCGAGGCCAAACACAATAATAATGTGGTGGCAACATTTTCTGCATTTCTGATATTCTGGTATCTTTTTCTGATTTTGAGCTGTATTTGTATCACTTCTGAAGGACTTTTCTCTCTATTTGAACACTAATACCAGTTCCTATCACTATTACTATTTCCCTCAATGCAGAATAGCCAAGTGACACATTGAAGCCTATATATAAGTTGATAAAAAAGAACTACGAGAAATTCATGAACTTAATACCTGTGTCTGCACATCATCTCCAGTAACAATATTTCCAACTGTACGAAGAGCAGGAATAAGCACTGAAGGGGATGGGTGCCTGACCAAAAGTAGAATAATATTTACAATTTGACAGCATAAAAACAATAGAATGCATACATTTTTGCAGTCATATTTGAGATTCAAGGTACTCACAATAGAAGCTCAACAAGCCGGCTACAGACACCAGCTTCAATTACACCTTGAATTTTGTCATTTGTACCATCAGAAAGATATGAAAGTGCCCAACAGGCATCAGTCAAAACTTCTTCATCATTTGAATGAATAAGACTGGCAAGAGCAGGAAGTGCAGGCTTAACCTGTAGGGAAAAAAGGATAAGAATCAACCAATACTCAGTCAAAACAGTGTCAACAAAACAAAAACAACGAAGACCAATGATGGAGCCAAGCAATAGCTCTACATGTTTTATTCAGTCATACCATCATTTACAAGTGTGAAGTGCGTGTACTGCCACAAAAGAACAAGAAGACAGCACACTGCAATTTCATAATATATCTATACAAACACTAGAAAGATTTTATTTTTAATAAAATGAAGAAAAATTTGAAAGCTGTTCATCAAATTAAAATAAAAACTCTAAAAATAATTCCATACAACATTTTACTCTGCAATAGATACCTGCACATATTATTCAAGAAGCAAATTAAAATGAATAGAACAAGCATAACGGTGCCATCATTTCAGCATGGCAGAGCATTTTAAAAACAAATGGGAGGCACTAAAAAATCTTTATTTCTGATCATGTTATGCATAACTGCATACCTGATCAAAAGGAGGCTGTGGTTTCCCCCTGCAGAAGTTTGAGAGTGTCCAGGTAGCATTTCTGAGCATAGAAAGTTTGGCATGCTCATTCAATTGAGCCAACAGAGGAAGCAAAGCACCATTACTAAGTACAAGATCACGACATCTGGGAGAATCTCCAGCAACATTTCCTAATGCCCACACAGCCTGATGTTCCCCAACATACAGAAAAGATGTAAAACTTTAAGCAAAATATAACTTGGTAGAAGGTACATTACTCCTAGGTACTGTTATCTTTCTTATGCATAGCATAGGTGAAGGAATGATAAGGTACATAAAATATACCTGTTCACGGACATCATCGCTGGGAGAACCAAGTAGCTTCACAAAAATTGGGACAGCACCTTGATCAATTACCACCTTAGTATTTTCAGATGTTCCAGAGGCAATATTCGTCAAAGCCCAGGCTGCCTCAAACTACAACAAACATTAAACAAAGTCAAGGCAATGCATAAGCAGAGATAAATATTTATCACAAAATAACACAAAGCAGTTAACAAACCTGAAGCTGTGGAAAATCTTCCCTCATCAAGAACTCAACAAAGCGTGGAACCACACCAGCTTGTATAACTTCCTCAATTGGTGGGCTACGTTCTGGTAGAACATAAACAAAATTCATCAAAGATTGTTCGACATTTAGAACCCAAAAATAAATGAAAAATGCTAGAGACCAGTGTCTAACCAATTGAAAGCAACTTCCGAAATTGAGTTGTGGCCTCAAACTGCAAGTTATTGTCATCACTCCAAACACCTGTAACCATGGATGGTAGGTGTTCCAACTACAGGAAATAGAAAAAGAAACTACAGTTCAGTAAGCTTCAACTTGTTTCTGTTTCGTGCAAATTCAACATAACAACAACCAAACTTTATGGCTTCAAATAGGTGAGTACTGAGTACAGTACCAAAAAACAAGAGAAAGAGAATATAAACTGTCCCACATTTTGTAACCAACGAATATCATAAACATGTTTATATCATAGTATAACCCTTTCAATAAACAAACACCGCAACAGCTCAAATAAAACATGCAACAAAACTCAAAAACCAGAGTTCCGCGTGTACAATTAACCTAATCACGTGTCTATATTGGCAGAGTGAGGTGGAAATTCGTTATGACAATTTGAATTTCATAACGAATTTAGACAAAGTATTTTAACTGTAAAATAAATAAATAAAGCAAATGATATAAAACGCGATGAAACAAGTAATGAAACAAAAGAGAGTGAAATTTGAAGATAAGCAGAATTTGCCTTCTTCTCTATTTGAGTAGAGTGAACTGATGCAGGTATCTGCTGAGCTTGAAGGCCCTCGCGCCTCTTCTTCTGCAAGCTCTCTTCCCTACGGTTCTTTCGGATCTCGACCATGGTATCCTCTCGGCGTCTGCGACCTTCTTCGGCATCGACGGCTACCTTGTATCGGTTCCGGCGAACCTCGGTCCTGGCGTTTCCGGTGGGTCGATACGACATGGTGTTGGAAGAAGGAGGCACCGCAGGGGTTAATCGGATATGGATTGAGGAACCGAACCGTAGGGTTTGGGAGAGGAATTAGCAATTGAATGGAGAGAGCAAAGGGTTTGGGTTTTTGATTATTAGTAAGTGAGAGTACTTTGAGGGTTTGAAAAGGAGAGGGGTTTTATATAGTACGATGGATTTGGGACAGAAGTGGACCTGGATCGGCTTGCATTTGCGGAAATGCCACTAGTTTTTGAATTTAGAGATGAGGGAAAAAGTTACTTTGATTCTAGGAAAGGGAATCCCAGTGGGATTGGGATGCCTTTTATAAGGCCAATTCTGTCTATTAAATAACTTTTTCAACAAATTTTTAATTAATACATGTAGGATAAGTTACTATAGTTTTCTTTCACACCTTCACAAATTTTATAGCTTCCTTTTTTTTCAGGATATCTTTCTTGATAATAAGTAATTTAAATAATTTATATTATTTTAAAATATAAATATGATTAATTATTTAATTTTCTTATTGTAATATGAGTTTAATTGTAAAGCATTTATAAAAATATGAAGAAATTTTTTGCAATACTTATTGTTTTGCAAAAATTCCAAACTTAAAGTGTGTTTTGTCACGATAATATAAAAGATAACAATTGATCGTTAACAGATAATTTTGTTAAATATAACATCAACTATGAAATAATGTGCAATGTAATTTTTTAATAGAAAATTTGTGTAAAAATTTAAAATAAATAAGTTTTGTGTAATTTGAAAAATAAACAATTTTTTTGGTAAAGAAAACACAAAACAGAAGGAAAATTAAAATAAATTACTCTGTTACGTATAATTACTAGATACTCATACGTATGATATTGTTTTACCTACAACTTTTATGATTGAATGATAATTTTTATGAACATTCAAAAATAATAAACTGCTAACTCATGCCCCACCCCAATTTTTGTTGTTCTTTTTGTTTTACAAAAAAGTACTAATAAGTGCAAATTGAAGGATTAAAAATAAAAATTTTATAACAATAATATAAAACACATGTATCTTTATAACTTTTAATAATTATCTTTTATTAATTCTTTAATCCAATACCCTATAGTTAACAAATCCTCTGGTGCATATCCATTATATGAGTTCAATTATCATGTCAAGACGGTGTAGCACATGGTGACGTTGCTCGATATTAATTTTTAACTGCATATTTAGAAACTTATTAAAAACACGTTGAAATGAATTTACATCTGAAAAAATTTGAAATAAAATCTCAATAAAATTTTTATTAATTCTTTTTTTTTTATTCAGTGTAATTCGAATCCAAATTATATATTTGAATATAGTAAATTCACAATTCAAAATTTTTTACATATACAAAGACTCAAACTTAAAACTTTACTTAAATAATACCAAGTCACTTAACAAATATTTCTGTTAATCTTTTGTTACAGGAAAAAAATTATTATTAATCTATTATCACAAGAAAAAAAAATTCAGTGTGTCAGTACAAAAAAAGTATATAATAAAAAAAATTGATATAAAACTTCCAAACATAAAAGCATCATTTATTTTTTTTTCAAATATTAGTACTTGTTTGTTTTCTCTCTTCTTTTTTTCTTTTTTGCTAAGTTTATTTTCTCTTTCCAAAATTAACAAAAATTTAACTAAAAATAATTTTAAAAACTAAATTATCAAAAAAATTATATTTTTATTTCTTTCTTATAATTAGCATTATAAAATTATTTAAAAAATATTTTTAAAAATTAAAGATCAAAACTAAATCAATCAAACCTTTTTTACACCTCTTTTTTATTCTTTTTACACCTTATTATTTTATTAAAAAAAATTCTCATTCTTCTATTACCACTTTCTTTAAACATCATTATTTTATAACACGCCCCTTTTGAATGTAATAAAAAAAAATTAAATTTCATAAAAAATAATATATTTGTCAAGTTTTGTCGACCTACCATCGTAGTCAATCTTCCAAGCCATTTAAAATAAATTTCTAAAATTTAATTTTAACACTTTCAAACAAAATTAATTATTAAAATAATTTCTCAAAATTAAAAATTTACTTTTAGAAAGTAATTTATGCAAATATAAAATCCTAATTTTAAAAAATCATTTTTAAAAGTGTAAAATTTTAGTTCTAAAAATTAATTTTCAAAAACTTAAAAATCTAACTAAAAAACTTATTTGAGAATGTCTTTTTATTATATTTTGGCGAAAAAATTACAATTGATTTTAAAATAGTCAAACAAATAATGCAGCTAAACTATAATCGTGATGCACGAATCCAAACCCGTGAAATCCGGCTCCAACTCAAACCTCAAACTCCAGTCCAATTTTTTTACAAATGTATAAATTTCCAATGGTGTATGTATCAAAGACAAAATATCTAAGCCGACGTCAACAAGAACTAGAAACCTCTATGTACCAAACATACTTTTTTAATAAACCATGCACAATGTCGTTCAGTGGAGCATAACACCAACCACATGCCCAGGGCTGGCGCTGAGCCCACCTTTCTAATGATGCTCTCATGCGTGTGCTTTCACAAATGCTCCTAAGAGAGGCCCACCAAATAGATACATAGTAGCACTACAACACTTCACTAACTCTCTTGGGCCACTCACCCAAAATATCCAAACTGTTTAGCAACCCCACCTCAAAATATAAGTTCTAAAAACCTTTTATTATAAAATAAAATAAAGGATTCCCCACATGTTCCTTTTTATCTTCAACTAACAACCGTCCTTTCAATTCCACAGTTCCGCATGCCATACACGTGTCATGCTTGCGTTCTCACGTGGCATTACAAAACACAGACCTCGAAATTCGATACGAAAATGCTTTACGCTTAGGATGTTTTAGACAGCGAAATTAAAACTATTTAGTATTAAAAAAATGGCCCGAGGGCCGTATTAGAATGGCCCGCAAACTTGCACTTAGTCCATTGTTCTCATAATATAGTAACTAATAAAAAGCATTGTCTAACTAGGTGTTCAAACTTAATGTTTAATCAATGCAGGGATTTTGATTTCAATGATCCAATTTCCAGTAAGAAAAAGTATAATGTTACAAGAGGGATTCAGTACAACGCACTAAGAGCGTGAGTTGCTGCGCTTGGCTGCGTTGCCCCTAGATCCATTGACGCGTCCTCTCTTCCCAGCCGTCTGATCCTGATTCAAGTCAAAGCTCACCCCATCACCCCCCACCATTTCCACGAACATCCTTTGCAGGTCCTCCAAACTGTCCCCCTACACCACAATCAAACACAACATCACATTACCTACCACATTCTATTTTCTCTTCACATTTTGCCAAAAAGGAAACTATTATGACTCAATCACTACCTCATCTTTCACGTTGTTCATCATCGATATCATCTCTTGCATGAAATCACAAAATTCCTGCCCAAATAAATTGTAACCAAACAATTTTTATATATATAAAAAATCATAACGGCGACTTGGGATTCACGCATCACGATAAAAAGGAGCTTGTGCTGGTCCATAATGGAAATTTCAAATTATTTTAACAGAACTAAAACGACGGCTTAAAAAAAGGAAATAGGGCAAGGCAAAATGGCAATGGTGTTACCGAACCAAGATGAGAAAAACGACATCGTCGTTGGGGTGTAGAAACCAGAACGACACAGTTTTACCTCGGCTTGTTTACGGCAAAAATCCTTGCCTCATGCTCTGCAACTGCAAAATCAAAGGAAAGAAAACGATACATACTTGGCCATCTTCCTCCAAGGGATCGTAGAGCCCCGCATCGTACATTGACCTTTTCGACAGATCCGAAAGGACTGTTGCAGCGCCACCACAACGCAATCGTTAATCCCCCATCAAATCCAAGTCATTACCAGTAATCAAACCAATAATTACGACGATGACAACAACAACAACGTAACCTAACCTGAGTAAGCTTCTTGGATTTGCTGAAACCGCCGCTTGGCCTCTCCAACAGTTGCAGGATTCCGAGCCCATCTGTCCGGGTGCCACTTCTGCGCCGGCCCAGCCCAAAAAAAACACAATTATAAAAAATTGTAACAGAAAATACGACAAGAATAAAAGCGCAGCGTATGATTACCATAGCAAGCTTGTGGTAAGCGGTTTTGATATCAGAGAAGGAGGCGTCCCTACGAATCCCGAGGACGGAGTAGTAGCAAGATCCGCCGTTGGATCCTCCTCCTTCTCGATCCATCAAACGGCAGAAGAAGGCGAAGGCACCCACTCAAAGCAGCAAGCTTCAATCAAAGTTTCAAAACAACAGAAGCAGAAGCAAAAGCCATGTCAATGATATAGACGAAGTACAGAGAGGAGAAAAGGGTAAATTTGGGAGGAGGAGCAGAGACTTTTTGTTGAAGCGGCAAATAGGAGAGAGAAAAAATATCTTGTGGTGGCTTAAGCTTTTGCTGGTGAAAGATTGATAGATAGATAGATATCTCAAAAGAAACTTCGAGACCCCTTGGCTTGGTGATGGTGAAAAGGGATTAGATATTTTTATGGTGTTTAGGCAATTGACACTCCAACTTCATCAAATTACACCGCTTGCCACTCATGGTTTCGCGTGTGTCATTAAATTTAAATCAAATTACTATTGTCGTGTAGTATTAGAAATTGGTATCTTAACCGTATTAAGTTTTCTTTGCCCTTTTTAAGTTGTTCAATTGGGTTTAAAAAGATTTAACTTAACCAACTCTATCTTCCGTTTCACCGCACGGATGCTTCTAAAAGATGATTTGCGTAAAAACATATTTATTTAAAAAATACTTTTATTGGTAAATATAATTTTGCTGGATTAATTCTTTTAGTTTATAATTTCAATTAATATGTTCATAGATATATAAAATTAATGATAATATATTAAAAATAAAATAATAATAAAATTTATTATTACTTTCTAAAAACATACTTGTTTATCAAATAAATATAATAATATCATAATTTAAAATTTCATACAAAATATTAAGTATCTTAATTTTTTACATGGTAAGTTATTTTTCTCATGATCATTTATTTTACATTTATTAGACAAATAAATAATATTTTTTGTAGCCAACTTAGCTTATTAAACATTAGAAAATTTTAAAAATATTCACACGAAAAAAAAGGGTAAAATCTTATCATAAAAAATGAAAATAAAAACATGAAAATAAAAAAAAACAAATTAACAGTGGAACATATATTCAAGAATATAAAGAGAACTAAAAGCTGCAAACAATTAAAATTAAAGACAATTTAAACAAAATAAAAAATCACTAAATTATAAATAAAAACTTAATGTTGAGGAATTAAGAAGTATTTGACAGAATTTATATATGTTATAATTTTTTGTACACATTTAAAATCATTATAATATTTGATTAATTCAAATTATTATAGTAGGTATTGAAATGAATACTAATTGATTAATAATATGATTTCAAGTAAACATAATTATATGTACCATAACGTCATGTAATTTCGACAAATGATTCAAATTAAAATTAGACAAACAAAATTACAATATTATGCAATATTAAAGAAGTGATATAAAAGGATTATATAAGAGTTTTAAGAACTTTTAGTATTTTATTTATAAATATTATTATAATTTTGCCAATTTTATTTTTGAATCTACTTTGCTTTATTAGGAAGCTTTTATTTAGAAATTTTATTAGGATTTGTTTAGATTTAGTAAGAAGTTAATATTTATATATTTAATCAATATTTTATTTAAATATAATATATATTTCATTAATGTATTATAAGGATTATATTTAGTATTTTATTCATATATTTGTTCATATAATTATATTATGATTTTATGATATTCTATTAGGATTTCGTCATGATTTTTTAATATTAGTAATTATAAATGTATAAATAATAAATTAAGTGATAATAATTAAAAAATAAAGCTAAACTATTGTTTTAAACAAGATTTTTTTTTCAACTTCTTTTTCTTGTGGATAAAAGCTTTCTTTCTTTCATAGGTTATTTTTTTTAGAATGTAATCAATAATTGTGAGCGAAGATTACTTTCTTTATATTCACGACAATAATATTTTGTTAAATTAGAAAGTGTTGATAACTTTTGATTCAGAGTTGTAAGCATCGTTAGATCAGAATATCTAATTTGAGATTTATGAGTGATTATTATCATAAAGATTTATAATAGTACAGCTAAAATTATCTTCCAAATTTAAATACTGTTCCAAGTCTTATATTGAGAATCAAACTAAGTGAAAATCATAAAATAAAATTCAATTTCTTTAATATATATAATATAGCAACATGTATTTGAATTAAAAAATGAAACAATACACTTAATAACAATTGTATACTAACTTAACTTAAATCATTTGCCAATACCTTCTATATTTGCTATTGCTTTATATTATCAGTAATTATTGAAAGATAGCCAATCAATCTAAAGCTTGCGCACTTAGACTAAAATGTACAAATTGACCACATTTGTATGGATAGTTAAACCAGTTTTTGCCATTGTTTGACGATTCTCTGCTAAACACAACACAACTGAGGAAGTAAGCGTGAACGCTGAAGTCTTCTCCAAAGCATGCTAATTAATGTTCTTCACCCCTTTTCCATGAAGAAGAGAAAAAATCATTTTCAAAATAATTTCCTGTTGAATAAACGTCAGGCATCTGGGTTGGAACATGTGATGGATCCAATAAGAATAAAGCATTCCCTTCTATGCACATTCCAGACAAGGGCTCGTCGAAGCCTACTTGGTAATAATGTGCTGCTTCCCCATTAATGTGCGATGTTGAAGTTGAAGGCTGATTAAAATCTTGTGCTTCTAGTAGAAATAAAGAGGCATGTAGAGGCAAAAATGAGATCTATATAGTACAAATCACAATGAAAAAAATAAATAAATTATGTTGGAAATATACACCATAGCAACCTAAATTATATACATCCAAATTGGAGGCCTGAGAAGGTGAAATAATGATAGTATTTTGGAGAGTGGAGTTTTTGAACAGGGCCTAAAATAATTAATTACAAAAAAGGAAAAAGTTATCACTAAATTAGTTTTCTAGAAATTTACCTAAAAGTCTTATGAAAAGACATAAATGGAAAATATTTTAAAAAACTAATTCACTAATGGATTGAATTTATCACTACCAATTGAGAAAAAAAAGTTAGAAATATAAGAGAAAAATTTATAAAATAGTTTTTTATTGTTTGGATAAAGAGAAAAATAAAGTAATTCATTTCCTTATTCAGTTGAAGGAAAAAAGAAAATTAATTATTTTATGATTTATGTATCATTATAATTTAATAATAATTAAGTGAATGTATGTGCAAATTGTAATTTTAATAAACTTTTTTTATAACGTCTATTTTATCTATGCCCAAAAAGAAAAGTTTTTATGGGCGTTCCATACACACTTTTCTTGCCAACCCTCTATATATTTCTTCAACCCTTAATCCCACATTTTCTTTCCTCAAAAAATCAGCCACCCAAACAAAACTTTAATGTTCCTTAAAGTTAGTAGGCACTATTCCATAAATCTTTACTTTTTTTACAAGGTAGATGGCAAATACAAATGAGAAACAGCAACAAATGTTTAACCTTAAAAAATGATAAAAAGTAGCAAAATTGAGACAAAGCACCACACAATATTTTTAGCCATGTTTTTTTTTTTTTTTTTTTTTGCACTTAATTTACTTATGGAATTATATCTTTGCATTAATTTTCGCTTACCTGAGGATTTTGCACTAGACTGTTTATGCATGGTTTCACATACACCTGCATGAGACAGAATTACAAACCTTGCTGAGCAGTTGGCAAATAAAGTGATTGCAAATCTGGAGATTGTCCCGCTGATGGTAAGCTGTGAACTGACGTCTGGTCAACTGGAAACAAATCTTGGACATTTTGGAGAGCATCCACCAACTGCTGCCATTAATGGTGGAAATCAACGGACTTTAAGTCTTCTTAAACGTATATTTTAAACATTGGCAAGATATATTGATACAACAAGGGAATATATTACTGATGAAGTTTTTTTGAGGAAGCTTTTAATTATTGTTATTATTAATTATAAAACACAAAGTTCTGGAGATAATGAATGGAACTCAAGGGATGATAAAAATAAATCGCAGCCCCATAACTAGAATGTTTTCGTCATAATTCCATATCTAACGCTGTAATTCTTCTTGATCATAGTTTAACATAATAATAATGCATGACATGCAGCGCGCGCACACGCATAACGAAACTCACACTATAGCCATATATATCAATAGTGCAAAAGTGACACACATAATCTGATAACCATCAACTTCTATTAACTTTATGAAACAAGAGAAAAAAATAAAATAAATAAATAAAATATGAATATTGTGCGACGAAATCAATATAATATATGTATATATTGGTGTGCACGCGCGTGTATAATCATGCCCTACTTCTAAGAAACAAAGTATCAGGCAGCATATATGTGTGTATGTGGATCAGGTATCAGACAGCATAAGATTTAAACCTCCTCGTTAGAGTCGACAGTATTTTGTGAAGGGTAATTTGGTCCGTCAAATGTCGTTTCAGCAACACTAGTCTTAGCATGCTCAATGATTGCTTCCCGTCGCTTTTTTGAAACGTTGCCAAATATCTATCGTTACAGAACAAAAAGTTTAGATAAAATTTTACTTGTCAAATTATTGTTTTTAAGAGCTATAGAAGTACCGAGAATAACAGTTGTTTTCTTCCGTAATACCTCTGGCAAAGATGATGGATTGGTTTCATTCCGCAGCAACAGATCCTCAACAGTTTTTATCCCATATTCAGCTAATCGCTCATGAGTTTTCCCATATTTTGATATATATTTCAAATGCCATATATTGTCCTTCAGAGATGGAGGATAGTGTTTCTGATTCACTGAAATGATCAAATAACGTGTCAGTCGCATGAATTATCTTGAATGACTAAAGTTTATAACTTATAAAATCAAAATTAATAGATAACACAGTATATATCAACTACAGTTATAAATATGTGCACCAATATACGATTTAGGTTGGATTTCAAGCTTTGAATGAGTGTTTAATTGAATCTATGGAAAAAATAGCATTAAGAAGGTTCACCGTCTGTGGATACTTGATCAAGAAAATAACTTTTGATTCACATATATATTATGTCTAAATATTTAATGGTGATATAAATGAAATGAAATAAATATAACTATCATTTTACTATTTTCATAATTTTCTTATAGAGCATATAAAAAAAAAACTTTCATCTCGTATACTTTGTCAAATTATAAGATAAATAATCTATATTATTAAATTTCATTATATTTTGAAAAATTAAAATCTAACAGCATTTCAGGAGTGGCTGTCAGAAAAAGAAACAAAAGAAACGGTACGGATTGTTGAACACTTACCCTCTCCTCTGGCATCCTTGACAATAAAAGGTTCACTTCTACCTTCCCTGATGTTTGCCTCATTCAAATTTGATAGAACAACCTTGGCTCCTAACCTAAAGTGTCGGCTTCGGGTCCTGCTTGAGTTGTCGGTAATCATATTGTTGGTTAACCAACCAACTCCATTTTTTAATGTAATAACCGTATCTCCTTTCAGTAACTTCCCTTTATTGTCTCTTGGAGGCAAGATTTTGTCCTCGAATTCATCAGCAGTCCAATCTTCATTGCCATCGGAGCCGAACTCGCCATTAAGGACACAAATCTCTATCTTGGTCGAAGCAAGTGGACCCTCAGCGACAATAGACTGAGATTTAATATCATAAAGAGCGACTTCAACAAGAGTGTTGTCTTCAGCTTTGATCTTTGTGAAAGTAAATATTGTAGCAGGCAATTTATTCTTGAAAACCAACCGAAAGGGTTTGGCTCCAGATATTCCATTCCGATTACTAGTTGGGCTGCAACAAATTTAAGACACGCCATCGTTTCTTTTGATAACATTCAACTATGCAAGGACTAGTTAATATTAGAAAATCAAGATAAAAGAGAAACAAACCTTGGAAATAGTCGGGTTTTCAACACGTCACTTACCTAGTTGAGGAATAACAATATGAATCAATGAACCAACAATTGAATATTTGTGTGATGGATGCTACTTAAACAAAGTTAAAAGCCAGTTGTTAAGATGAATGTATAGCCTTAGTCATTAACGACATCATAGTACTCTCTCACAAAGAAAAGTGATTATTCTTACCACTTTCTTAACTAACTCTGACAAGCACGGCATCATATCATCATTCGTTAAGTGAAATAGAGAGCCAAAATTTGTTATGGTGCTGCCACAATAAGGTAACCACAAAAGATAAACCGTTATGCAAAGAAATTATAATTACAGTAAGGAATCGAGAATAACAGATTGTAAGTACCGGCTGGTCTCTGATTGTTGTGAATCTTCGCGTCTCCGCTTTGAATGTTGAATTTGAACACCCCTTTCATCACCCTCCTCCTCCTGCTGGTGTTGTCTTTTTGATTCCATTTCAAATTAGACAAGAACCACAATCAAATCGGTAACTCACTTAATGTTAATAATTTCGAATCCTAATGATAGAAAGCGTTTAATTAAAAAGTTTCTTTGAAGGGAGCTGATAATGATGAGATTTTTATAGTGTAGGCGCAACAGAATTTTCGAGGAATTTACGAAAAAGGGGAGGTTCGAGGAAACGTATGTTGAACAAATGATTCTGATACTGCTTTGCTCACACCCCCCAAATAAAATATGTATATATATATCTATAATATCTGCATTTCAATCGAAATTTCTCCCCTTCATACGGTTCTCTCTTTCCTTCTAGCTTGTATTATAAACACGAATTGCTGACATAATAATATAACGCGTATTCTGAAGGTAACATGAATATTGGGTTAAATAAATTTATCCCGATCAAGTTTCTGGGCAGTAATTAATCTCGTCGTTCACTTATGCATGCATGAACGAAAAGGACTGCTAAAATTGGTATGCAGTGATAGTGTGTACTGATACTTCACGCGTAAGCACTTGGTGGGGCAGGGAGTGTTGATCACAAATTTTCCATAAATAACGCGTTTACTCTAAAACCGCGACCACGATCTAAAACATTTGAAATATTTTTTATTCTTCAACACACACACACACACACATATATATATATATGCAAATTAGAAAATTGCCGAACTTCCTAGTTTTGTTTACAGTAGAATATTTTTGGTTATGGTTGAAGATGGATTTTTCCAAGTTTGAACCATTCAAAAAATAGGGATATATTCTTTTGTTTTGTTTTTTACAAATACTGAAATAACCTTACATTAGCCTCTCTCTTTTTTCCTGCACAGCCATTAATTTATTACGATAACTTTTCCTATCCAAAGGAGTTTTTTTTTTTTTTTCATTATTTCGTGTGTTTATGTTTAAAATTTGCTCCATGCAGGCTCCGGGTGTCTATATAATCTCCCTCACTTGACCCAAGCAGATTGAGTGATTGACACGTACAGACATTTCATTTGTTATATGCTTTTTCTTTTGCAATCTTCTTTCTTATGACTGGCGCAATATATTAAAGAAAAAAACATACGGACGTACATTAATACATTATATATGTCAAGGATTTTTCATAAGTTCGGTACATATGTCTTGATACAAATTTTTTCATGACATAATTATTTGC
This sequence comes from Abrus precatorius, assembly GCF_003935025.1. Taxonomy (NCBI): domain Eukaryota; kingdom Viridiplantae; phylum Streptophyta; class Magnoliopsida; order Fabales; family Fabaceae; genus Abrus; species Abrus precatorius. The sequence continues at coordinate 5,525,186 of NW_020874373.1, read as the reverse complement.
TTGTTTTTAAAAAATTGTCTCAAGAAGTTAACAAAAACACATAATTATTATTTTAAAAATTTTAAGTACCTGTTTAGATACAATTATTTTAAAGAAACGATCACTTATTTTTGAAAAATTACCTAAAGAAATTAACAAAAGTAAAAAATTATTTCTTTAAAATAAACTAAAACAAACATATATACTCCATGCAGCCATGCGCACATATACAAGTATGAGTGTTAAAAATTGATAGTAGATTTATGTAAAAAATTTATTGTATCAAAAAGTCTTTCTAACAATGTATATGTTGAACAATGTGTGTGTTGATGAAGTTAATAATAACGTAAAGTTGAACAAAATATTGACAATCGTGACTCGTTTATAAGAATTAAAGATAGTTGGCGTTAATAGTTGTAATACTCTTGTTTTACTGGAAACACTTGTGGTTAAAAATATTTTCATTATGTACTCATAATTGAAAAAAAATTGTTGAAGTAATAAGTATGAGTGAAAAAACCTTACATTAAATACAAATTAAGAATTTAAATAATTTATAAGTAACAATAATTCATACTCTAATACAAAGTTTTTAATTGGATAAGAGATTTAATTAATCTATTTGTATTTTTAATTAATTTTTTTTAGAAACATTCTATAAGGTTATTAATATTGCTAAAATAAGATGTGATATATCAAAAAATGTTAAATTAAAAAAAGTCCCGACAACTTTTTTTAATATATTAGCTCCTTAAAAAAAATTTATTCATTAAAATCTATTAATAATTATAAATTATGTGTTTATTCTCTATTTAATGAATATTAATTTTGATAATTATATTTCAATCACTCATAAATGGCTTTTAATGAATATTATGTGTTCCTGACTAATACTCCACTTTTAACAATAATTTATTGAAGCTGTTTTGGAATAAGTTTGTGCTTCCATAGATAAACACTTTCTCTTAAAAGGTATTACTTGACAGCGTACCTACAAAATCAAATTTGGTAGCAATGGAACTTTTTTATATAAATATTTTGTTACATTTTAATATTTATGTTTTGGTTTCTCCCGTTAACAATATAAATAATGTTATAACGATAAAAATTAAAATCTAATAAAATACTCATTAAAACATAAATTTTTTACAAAACAAATTCTTAAACAAGTATTAATTATAAAGATTAAAGTATATTTAAACTAAAAATAAAAATAAATAAATTAAAATATATATTTGATTCGTATATTTAGCATTTTTGAATTAATTTTTATAATTAATAAAAATTATATTTTATACACGATTAATTTATTATAATTTAATGTATTTTATTATTAAAAATGTTATAGATATTAAAATATAATAAAATATTTATATATACATTTAAACATAATTTTTTAAGTATAAAAATTAATTCATAAAGTTTTCAATTACAAGAATTAAGTGTATAATTTAAAAAGTTTAAAGGTTCCTGCAACATTTTTAAATCAATTTTAGATTATTACAAATTTACATATTTTTGTCAAAGATCCAAACAATCAGCAATCAGGACGGTAAATAAATTCTTATAAATTAGTCAGCTAAAAGCATAACATATGACGTAATCACGGATGCTCTTAAATTTAATTTAAATGCTGAATCTCAAATGTCGGAGAAAAAAGGCCACAGGCCCATTATAAATATCTTCTGATCCAGTAAAAATGTTTGCGACCATACAATTAATTTGACCCAAAACCAAAATAAAAAACAATGAATGGCCATTAAAAGATAAAAAAGACAGTCCAAGTCTTCTTAGATCTTTTCATGTTTTTTTTAGTTTTTTTGTCCAATTTCATGTAGAGATAAAACAAATTAATAAGATCACGCAGAAGCGTAGTTGAAAATATTTTAGATTCATCCTAACAATGTGAAGAACAAGAAGGACTAAAAAACACTTACAAAAACTCGTTATTTTTGTAATAAAAATAAACGTTGAACTAAAGCAGGACAAAGTTTCCGAAGAAGAGCCAGCGTTTACAGCCAAGTTTCGATTTGTGGACAAATAAAATGATAGCGTGTGTGAGAAATGCAATTAAAGTGTGGAGAAGAAATAGCTGACCTGAGCAGAAGCTATTGCTTTGTTTGAAGTTGAGGAATGTTTGAAGGGTTTTGTGTGCCATTGATGCGTGTAACGCAGATAGATCTGAACATGCAGTGGTTCAACTTCAAATTTTAAAGATATTGGTGGTCATTGGTCAATGGTTTCGGAGAGAAGGACAACCAAGAAGTAAGTAAGATGAGTTTTTCGATATCTGAAATACGATTTTGAATCGCACAAACCTTCATATAAAGAAATTCCAAGGAGCTTGACTTGCTCGGTCAACCTCAGCTATTTCAATTATTCTTCTTTTTTTTATATATTTATTAATTTTTCTGGTTTGCGTTCATTAATTACTCCTCCGTTTTTGTTTTTTGTCTTATCCCTTCTTCGTCGTGCTGGAAATTCGGTGTGTGATTCAGTGCTTCTTTCCAATCCGTTGATTTTCTTTTTCTAATCTTCTTTTTTCAGCTGTGAAGTCGGATTTGATGCTGTTGCAAGCCATATACTACAGACACTTTGTGAGTAAGATATAAATATAAAATAGAATAATATTTTTTATTTTATCTTATTTTCTGTAATATAAAATAAGTAATATTAATTTATTATGTTCATCATAGTAACTATTTTCATTCTTGCATTGAAAAAGAAAAATATAACTTAAATGGGAGGTAGAGTAAAATGAATAACGGTTATTTTGAACCATTAAAAGCTAGAGTAAATGAGTATTTGCTCAAAAATTCGCTAAAGACACTTTGGTTGTTGAAAAAGTAACTATTTTAGTCCTTGAAAGTTATACAAATAAAATATTTTAGTCTTCATATTCAATAGACAGAATCTCACATTTATAACAAGGTAGCGGTCTACTTGGTTGCTTTCTTTTTTTTAGGGACTAAATTTGGTTGGGTGAAAAATTTTTCAGGGCTTAAGTTGAATATTTAACAGAATCCTTTTACATAAAGTATCAACAGAATAAATTTTGAATTGATGGTGAACCAGAATGTATAAACATGATTTATACAGACAACAACCATAAATTGTGCATAAATAACCTAACACTAGGATATACAGTAGGACCCCATCTTACACGTCTCTCACTGTAGTTGAAATTGAAGGAGGTAGACTTCAGGAAAAACAAACTCACCACTAGCTATAAGACATTTAGGGGAATTAATATACTAGACTTAGTAGGCTTATTCTACCTAATAACCAACGAAGGCCATAAAACGAGAGTCTAACAGTTATAGTAAAATAGCTTGGCATTCTTTCTGGCAGCTGCATCTCTTTTCACTGACATGACCCATTTGAGAGCAACACGAAACTTGTACCACACTGCTTTAGGTTTGCCATTGCTTGATATATCCACAGCAGAATTGAGGAAAGTAGAATAGCTACTAAATTCTGCTCCGACAGAAGAACCAAAGAAAAAGCCAGTTTCTGGTTCACATGTTGTGTAAGGAGGACAATCATTTATGAATTGAATACCTGAACTTACATTATCTATTTCATCACCACCTTCCACAAATGGAAAATGTGATCCATTAAGGTAACAACTATCCCCTTCAATGTACATTTCAGAGGGAAATTCATATTCCACGTGACTATTTTGTGGCATTTCTCTTATGTCTAGCCGTTGATCAGCATAGATTTGGTAATCAAGAGTTCCTTTATCACAATGTGAAGTAGAGTTAAATGGTGGACTGCCTCCTGGCGATCTTACCGGTTGACCTGCACAATAAGGTTAAAAGAGTAGAGAAAAATATTCAACAGGAATAGCATGATTGGTGAAAAGACGACATGAACTATAAAAAAGAGTCAAATGCATGAGAAATGGGTTAGTTTTGAAGGTAGTGAATGACATAGAAAGATTTGTTCGCTATTGTATTTGTATATAGAATAATATTGATATTCTGATAGAAATGAATACAACATGATATATCCAAATTTTCCTTGGTATTTTGTTCAACTTGGAGCAGTTTCTTCCAACTTTAAAAATAACTTGGACTATATTGCACGATCACTTGGAACTCTTTATGTACTCTCTGTCACTCACATTTTAATATATATGTAAAAACAAAACATTGGTAATTCAAGATAATTTGTATTTTTTCAAATCGAAACCCTAAACCCTAAAATAGAACAGTACGTCTAATTCCCGCTTTAACGAGATCTGGATTCCGTTAGGATAACATGTGCAACATAGCCTGGCATTGGTTAGTGATTAATCCCTTGTCACGAAGTCATGATGAGTGATACAGTATTAGAGATAATGAAATAACTAAGAATTATATCATTACATATATACCTTGTGTAGTTGAGATATTAGTATGTAGGAGACCTTGATCTAGTGTGTCAGACTGTCTTGCTTTTAGTCGTGCCTCTAGGTTTAAGCAGTTCAACTTAGTTTCATCAATCAATTTCAAATAGTTAACATTTTTGTAAGCTTCTTGTTTCACTATTTCCACCAAATGCTGCCAAGGAAAAAGGAAATCGATCACCTTTTAATATAATATATAAATAAAGATAAAACATTAGTCAATAATTTAAAGAAATCAATTATGAAGTACGAAGTTTTTCTTTAAAATCTACATTTAACAACCAATTCCAAACTGGATATTAATATTACCTTTTCAATGGGGGTGAGAGTATCCGGTGAATAATAATTTTGCCAATCGAATGTCACTCCCACAAGGATGAAGATGGAATTGAATAGCAGGCCAATTGGTGGTTCTGCTGAGTGATACCCGTAAAGCTTGTAATCATCTATCACACAGGCCTTGGCATGTTCAATAATTGCTAACCATGACTTATTTGGAATGCTGCCAAACTTCTACATCTCCAGAGCAAAAGATCCAATCAAAATACTCATTATAAGTAAGGATTTCATAAATTATTTATATGAAGGGGACAATAAGTAAAGAATGTCAATCAATAACAGACAAAAGAAGATAAGAAAAACAGACAAAATTTTACTTCATATAATGAAGTTTCGTTGGATATGAACAACCGCAAGAAATCCTTAACAGTGCGAATTCCATGTTCAGAGAGCCGCTTGTGGATTCTCCCCCCTTTAGCAATTTTCTTCAAACGCCATATTTCATCTTTCAAGGATGGAGGGTAGTGTTTCTTGTACACTTAAATGACCAAATTATACGTCAGTTTTGGAGTTGTCCCAAAAGACAGGTTATAATGAAAAACAAAAAAAATCCAACAAGCATAAAATTTTCATGGAAACAAAGATTATGTGATGTCATAGTTGGAGATAAAGAATCAGAGACAAACTCACGCTCTCCTCTGTTATCTTTGACCACAAAAGGTTCACTTCTACCTTCCTGAATGTTTTCTCCTTCAGAAGTTGGTTGCACAACTTTGGCTCCTAACCTGAACCTTCTGCTCCTTTGCCACTTGGAGTTATCAGTGAAGGCAATTTTATTTATGCAACCAACTCCATTTTTTAGAGTAATAAACCTCTCTCCAATCAACAGTGGCTCCTTACCATTTCTTTCCCGCAAGATATTGGCATTGAACTCATCTTTTGTCCAATCCTCACTTCCATAAGATCCAAACTCACCATTCAGGACACAGATCTCAATCTTCAGTGAGGAAAGGGGACCATCATTCACTACATGCCCAGATCTAACATCAAAAAGAACAATTTGAAGGGGCGATTTGTCCTCTGCTAGTATATTAGACCGAGTAAAAATTGCATCAGGCAACTTATTAAGAAAACGCAATTGTAAGGGTTTGGCTCCAGATATGCCTGTCTGATTAACCCTTTTTCTGCAACAAAATTGCCAAAAAAAAGAATGGTAAACTACAAGTGTTGATCAAATAAATGGAGGAGAGGGGATATATGATTGGGATCAAGAAAAGAAAAGGTTAACCACGTAATAAATATAATTTCGCTAGTAAAATTGATCTATGATCTTTCAAATGAGTTTTTAATCCCATGCCCCCATAAGAAATAGTACACCAAATGTTTCTTATTAACACATAATTTGGACATGAAGAACAAACCTTGAAAATACATGACCCTGGATTTTATGTTCCACCTCCTCTCTCACCTACTTAAGAAAGACACATGAATCAATCAAATTGTGCTTCTCTTTCCTTTACAAATCAAATAATAAGCACAACAGGGAAACGATGTGTGAGAATCTAAAATACATTTATCAATTGCTGAAACCTTGGGAACCTTGAGGATGGCATACTACATAGGTGATAAATTGTGCTTGGTTGTGCAATTTCAAATGAAGAAGATGCTTAAAACTAGCAGAAAAATAAACATTACAATCTTTCTCAACACCATACCACTTAATAGCTCAATCATTTCTTACCACTCTTCGCAAAAAATTTTCAAAGTAGGAAGCATGATCATTCATCCATGGTGCATTTATCACATTTCTAAGGCCACTGCATAATAAACAGAAAAATCAAATTTAGAGCTCACAACCAAAAACACCAAAATAAGTACACAAATTAAAAAGTACCTTATTGATGCTTGTTTTGTATCACCATGGCTAAAATTTGGCTCCCTAATTGGAATTTTGCCACTGCCTTTGTGCTTCTGAGGATATCGCCTATTTGATACCATCCAAAAAGTTACAAGTAAAGAAACAATTCACCTTTCTCAGAACTCCCAACGATTTAATAAGTCAACCAAGTGCCAAGAACTAGTATCATTAACTCAAGCCAAAATGCCTTATATACTCACATGCAGGAAGAAGGAACGAAACTTCAACAGTTCTCTAATAGAACACGTTAATCCCAAAAGTCAATCTCATATTTCCTCCAAAAATTCCCAGAATGTTCAAACACTTAATTATTAATATAAAAGTTAGGATATATACTATGAAATAACTCTTAAATATATAAGTGTCACGAACTTCAAACAGCGAAACCAATAACTTGTTAATAAATGCTACGTCTCGTCTTAAATATAAGATGTTTGAAGAATTTGTTACGGTCTTATTGCTTTTATTAATTATTTTTTAATAAAAATATTCTTAAATAAGATAAAAAAAAGTTAATTAAATATAAAGAGAGTTTACATATGAATCCATTATCATTTAAAAATATTTATTGTTATTTACAAAATTTAAATATGGCCCCAATTAAGTTTGAATAACTTACTTAATGTTAAATAATTTAAATTTTAAATATTATTATTTATATACTTTTTAATTTGTTGTTAGTATACTAACGTGAGACTTTTTATTATTTAACACTATTTTTATTTAAATAATTTTATATAAAATGATTTTTATTAGTTGATTAAATTAATAATAATACTTAAATATAAAGCATTTAAATAAGAAGTGATAATAAATATTTTAAAATGATAATAGACACTTTTGTTTATTATGATTTTTAATAATTTTAAAAAATATTTAAATTGTTGATAAGTTTTATATCATCAATAAAATTAACTATTTTTTATAATTTGTAAAGTAATTAAAATAATTTTATATTTAAGACTAGAGGATGTAATGAGCAGTACTGATACTCTACTTATAATTAAAGATAAGTACTAACTTGACGCGTCATTATTACACTAATACGGTGAAGTTAGAAAATTAAAGAAAATGATTGTTGTGATCGTTATTGGGGATGCGATTGAACAAATAAAACATTTATCACTGATACGTTTAGATTAATTAGAGATGACACATAATACCCACACAAACTGAAGCCTTTTTCTTTTTAATTAATTGGTTTTGACTCTAATAAACTCAAAAAATCAATTTCAAATAAACAAAGTTGAATTTGATTTACATATAAGGGGATGTACATTGAATGTAACTAACGAAATCTAATAACTTTTGGCCTGATTATTTTGACATCAGTTTTGTGATTAGAAAACCAATTACTCGTTATCCCAATTCTTTCTTTATGTTCCTTTATTTTTTTCATATTTTAAGACCATATGATATGATCAATCATTTTGTGTTACACATAAATTTTATAATTTATATTAAAAAAATACATATTACTATATAAGTGAAAAATCTCAAATCACTCAATTTTTTTCCCATGTTACCCAATATAAATATACAACATTGTTTTATTTTACTTAACTTATATATGCATGAAAGGATGTCCTCTTGCCTTTTAAAAGATGATTACTCGAATCAATTGGTTGATATCGTTTGTGTACAATATAACACGTTCGAGAAATGAAGAAATAAACACTAACTAGGATATCTAGAAATTTTCAATTTTAGTTTCCCCACGTGTGAAAATGTTACTGTTTCTCTTCAAAAAGTCAATAAAATAGGATGAGAAGATGAACTTAAACATCTTTCGGCCATTCAATTTTATTTCACAGGCTGTACGGTTGACATTGTCAACATTCACTAGTATTGAACAAACCAAAACTAATTTCCAAGAAAATACTTTGCAGCACAAGGCAACTTTCATAAAATGAAAACATACAAACATTTATTATTATCTTCAAAATATATTAAAACCAATAAAAAGTAGCGATGTATAGTAAATTTATATATATATTTTTTAAATATTCATAATGTTAATTAGTATTTTATATATTTAATGGATGAATATGCTTACTTATATAAGTAACAAATAGTGTCTTATCAAAACATATCACATAATATATAAAAATATAAGGAGAGTTTAACAATAAATGCATTTAGAATTTTTTTATTTATTTTAGACATATTTTTTTATAATTATTTCTTATAAATAAGATTAGGGATGCTAATTAAAAGAATTTGTAAGCATCAAAGATAAGAGAATTTAGAATTATTCATATACTCACACATACATGTGTAATTTTACACAAGTTAGACATTTGTAAATATATATTTTAATAATTATTATTTATTTCTATTTTAAATAGTATAATTTATTAAAATATAATAGATATTGAAGTACGATTCAATAGTTAAATTACATAAAATTTTGTATACTTGATCAACTTTATAAAAAATTAAAATTAAACTGTTGATCTTAAAAAAATGATTAAAATTTTCATTTTATTAAAAATGTCATTTTAACCTATTGGCATATAGTAAAATGTATAAATATTAATTATTAAATTTAGATATTTAATCATGCTAGTTATATTTTATTTGTAATGCTCATATTTTTATTATGTTGAGAGAAGGGGGTAATATTCTTTTTGTGGTTCTCACTTAATTAGTTGCAAGAAAAATGTAAAAATATAATAGAATAGAATCATGATTGACGGGTATAAAAAAGAAAAAGAAAGTTTCATTGGTTTAAAAGTCCAAGACAATATCCTAGTGCAATGATGGAAAATGGACAAACGACAGTGGTCCTTTCTTTGATTTTTTGGTGATTTTTGTGCATAAAGGAATGGTGGCTATCTAGCTAGGTGGTTATTATACCTGTAAAAAGCTCATTAACTAAGCAATGCTCTTTCCCACTCACTGCAAATGTTGTCCATCAGGTGATACGAGGTAAATTGCGGTTCAACACATGAAGTGGCTGTGTTTGTTTCATATGCTCTTGTTTATTGCACTTGTTCCTACTACTTTAAATTTCTACGTCTACCATTCCTATAATGCTCACTTTCTGTTTGTGTTTCGCTTTCATGCTATTGCCCTGTCCATCGAATTCTGAATTGGTCCTCATAAGTCATGACCATTAAATGAACTCTCCAACTGTAGCAGCTACTTGCACAATTTTCTATCATTAGAGGCAGATGGAATAAGATTTATGAAAAAGATATAAAACTGCACGTCCCCGTGGTTGAAATTTGCAACCTTGTTTGTATCCATCATTAAGTTGGGTTGGGGCAATAATGTTCTAACCAAATAATAATATGTATCATTTTTATTAAAGTTTTTATTGTTAAATATTTAAAATGAAGATTTATTAATTAAGTGTTTGATCTTTATAAAAATTGTACAATTTAGATTAAGTTCTTTTAAATTTTTTTATTAAGATATAATCTTTATTTTTTCTTCTATACTTTATTTTTAAGTCATTTTATGTTATAAGATTCATTGAGTTATTATTAAATGGCACTTTTTAATGGGCTGTATCAATTAATGGAACTAAAAATAAAATAAAATAAATAAAAACTATATTTTAACAAAAAAAATTAGAAAAACAGTTCAAACACTTAATTAGATCTATTTATGAGAATTGTTATTAATAAAATAATAATAATTAATATTTTGAATTTGCATGCAATAGTCAAGGAAAACCTTTCAAATAAATTATTTGAATTTATTTAAAGTATAAGGATTTAAAAAATTATCATTCAAAAAATAAAAGGTTTGAAACAGTGGAAAATGAGGAGGTGTGGACAGGCTCCATGTTCTATAATTAGTGAAGGGTGGGTTAAATAAAGAGGCAAATAGACTAGCGGTGGCTATTACGGTTAAGTAGGTTGATAATCACGAGCTGTATGTCCCCTTCCCCCTCTCTTGTTCCAGCTTAGGAAGATGTCTGTCCCCTTAACCTCTATTTCATACTTTCCTTCAAATATCTGTATAAAACATTCTCAACATTTTAAACCTTGCTTTTCAAGTTCCTCTCTTCTCTCCTGCCTAAGCCAGGAAGAGAGAGAGAGGTAATTGAACATCAAATCAATTAATTGAAAAAAGGTGATCATTATCATCACCTTAAAGAAATGGAGGGGCTCCAACACCATTATGCTCGTTCCTCCTCTTATCTACATGATGTGAATAAGAGAAACATGAAGGACAACCAAATGGGTGTAGGGACGAACACCACCACCACCACCACCAGAAACTCTCTAGCTTTGCAACCTTATGAGCCACCCCGTGAACGTTGCGTTCAAACTGTGTCCAAGTCAAAGTCAACGGGGTGGTGGAATGACCCTGAAAAGAAGAGAAAGCGCAGAGTGGCTAAGTACAAGTATTATGCGGCGGAAGGAAAACTCAAGCATTCTGTGAAGAAAGGGTGGCGCTGGTTGAAGATCAAATGCATGAAGATCGTAACCAATCTTTAACTGTGCATTATGCAATGCAATGCGATAAGATCATCTTTAATCATTTTTTAATATGCACATCTATTGTTAAGAGGTGTGATGGAATCTCCACAATTGTTTCAAATCAATCACAAAAGTCCACATTCATATGTTCTTGCTTGCATGCATGCATGTCTTTTCTTTATGTAAGATTTTCCCCCTTTCTGAGATAATTATTAGTTCTTTCATTTTCTGTAGTTGGTTTTACTTTTCTTCCTTCAATTGATGATCCCCCACACCTCATTACACATAACCTGGGATTGACTCCGTGTTTATTGATATTCGTCGGATTCAATAATTTTGTCTTGAGATTTTTCAAGCCACGACATTGAGATTGAAAGGCATAACAATTGACGAGCCATTTCAAAGGTACGAGCGTCACGTGAAAAACTAACTAATACATGGGTTAGTTTAACTGACATTATAATTATAATTTTGTATGTAATACTTAAATATATTGCAAGTATTTGGATTAAAATTGGATGAACTAAAATTAAAATATATAAAAATATATTTAACCTTTTAAAAAATAATTATTCCTGAAAAAATTTCCTTTTTTTTCTCGGGAATTAAAAAACATCTCATCCAAAAAATAAAAATGAAAAATTAACAATTAGAAGAGAAGAGACTATTAAATGAACACGGATCAATCTCAGCCATAAGTATTTATTATACAACTAAAATTGACGCCACAGTCTTCCTTACAGGAACTGTCGAGAAAACACATTGAACCCAAAACACAGATTTCTCAATCCTTGTGGTCTATAAAATCTAGATATTCCAAAAATATCAATGTCATCCTATTCGATATTGATGCATGTTCAATAATAATTCTCCATTTATTTTTTCAAAAAAATTGATTGATTGACACGTTTGAGATCTGGGATACAACTTAAATACTTTGAAAAAGACTGAAATTACACACTATCTTCTTAATTATAACAATTGCATTATTTGTATTTTTCAGTTTTTTGTTTGGATTCATAGAGTACCCAAATAGCACCTCTTCACCTCCAATCGGTAGAACACACGCTCCTTTCAAAACAATTTGTTTCCCTTTCCATTATTTTATTGTTTTTTCATTTTGCATTTTTTCATTGAGAACCAAAAGAATCAGAGACATATCTCATTTTCAACAATGACAATGGAACACACAGCTTTCGAATCCACCCCCCAACAAATGGAATTTTGAGCCCATGTTCGCTTCCAAACATGAACTATCAAATCTTCTTATGAATTAGAACATGGAAGGGAAGACAATCGTTTTTTTTTATGGTATTTGATGGCATCATTGGTCAGACTCCATTCTCCTATTTTTAATATTTTGGTTGACACCTCTAATGTCGTGTTTGCTAGTCGTCATGTCAATTTGTTACATAATAAAATTTCACGATTGATTGTAACATACCACAACATGCTTCCATCTCCTTTGCATGTGTAACACACGCTTGATTCAACCTACTCCAAACTCGCATGTTGACCTGCCTAGCTAGTTTTGATGAGATGGAAGGAAAGATTCTGAAACCTTCACCTATTTTTTTGTGGGGTTTTAAATTCCATGATTTCAGTTACTCATAAATATCCTGTTTAATTTTTCCTAAAATTTCAAAAACAATATTTTTGGGCATGTATTTTAAATTCTAAACATTCCCCTCCTAAATTACCCCATCTAAACACATCTTAGTATGCATAAGCTTAGGATAAAAGTATCTCGCTCATGCAGCAATCTAGTTCTTTCCATTCACCTACTAATTAAGATTGCAGAATTAGTGAAGTAGGATCTCACATGATGTTCGTGTAAAAAGCATTGTTTACTGGCTTGCAGCCTGCAGGCTCTTCCCATCTCATGCACTAAAGTTTGTGCGTTTAAGTTTTATTTGAGGTCACTTTTACACTCTTTTTAATACCTTTGGTCACCAATACTAAAATATAGAATCGTCCCACTGAAAGAGAGAGAAAAATATAGAAGAGACTATTTTTGAAGCGACACTCAATAATTGGATTGTTAAGAAAAATTATATGCCTCTCTAGGATTGTCTTTTAGTATGGGATCATATTGATATTTTCTCTTCTCTCAGTCTCAGAGGTCTAGTCTAGCCAGAATTCTCCTCCTGCTTATCAAAGTGATAGGCAAAATGTATGACACAAAAGGCAAAAGCAAAAGCGGATAATTGATCCGTGATGTATATAATAACAGAGAAGAAATTAAACATGCTAGCTAGCTATTTCAATTCTGATACGAGGAATAGTTTGAATTATTTATCATGTGATTACAACTTATTTTTTGTTATCCACACTTATTTTGATTAAACAAAATGACGAACAAGAAAGTTTAAATTGACTTCTCAAATAGATAAGAGATTTGGGTCCAAGGTACACCGTGCACTAATATGCATTAATAAAAGGAAATTATCACTTAATACCTAATAAATTGGTGTAAAATAATAGGTGAATAAAAAAAGAGATAAAATGCAACTAAGAAAAATAAAAAATGTATTAAACGTTGTGATAAAAAATAATTTTACACAAAAATAAATATAAAAATATTTAAAATTATAATAATCATTAAATAAAGTCTGATTAAAAAAAGATTTTTTTTGTCTAAAATATTATTAATAGACATCTTTGGATCATTTTTAATGCAGTACAGCATAGTTTTTAATAAAAAAATTATTTTAATTCCTTGACTGGTATTCAAAATACCGAAATTGTTAATAAAAAGGTCATGATATCATACTTGCATTCAAAGTGAGTAAATAAAAATATGTTTATTTTTCAAATTATAATAATAATACAATTTCACATGAAATTTAAAGTAAATACACTCCTATTTTAATAAACGAACTTATATTTTAGAAGCAATATTCGCAAATGATTAGTCCTCGTTCATGCAAAGAAGGCACTTCGCCAACTGTTTTATTAACTTTATAGCACAAGCACATCGTAGTCAACAAGAGATTAGATATGAAATTCAAATCTAATCTTAAGATTTACGGAATCATAAAGGTGTTGTTATAAGAATATAGTCAATACGTTGACATAACACGCAATGCAATGCAATACCCCAACTTTTATTGCAACTATTTTAAAAGGTTATAATTGAGAAGTGTTTGGTTCAAAGTACTATATATTTAACTTTTTAAAATAAAATTATTTTCTTATAAGAAAAACACTTGTGAATAGACTCGAAAGAAACAGTTAGTTTAATTTATTTTTAAAATAATTATTTTACAATTTTTGAGAGTTAAGAAATAGTAATTATTTCCTGATTACTGTATTTAATGAAAAAACCCAAAACCTTATATCGTTTTATTTACTTGTTTGTTTTTAATTTGATCCCTCCACTTCACTTCACAGAGAGTTCACAAGACCCAGCATCCTCACCTCTCTTTTGCTCTCGCTTCTCTTGTGACTATCGCAGATTTTTCTCTCTGCTCCCACTTCTCACTCTCACTCTTACACTTAACTCTCAGATCTTTTCTTCATTTCCTCGCTTTGATTAGTTTCGTGGACGAAGAGAGAGTCAGAGTAACGAAGGGTTGTGTTGTGTACCCTTGTTGCCCTTTTCAAAAATTATTTGGATTAATAATTATATAGTGTGTGCATTGGAGAATGGGTCTATGAAAATGATGCAAAAAATTGTTCTTTTCTACGAAAGAGGCTGCAATTGTGTTTGCTGATTCGTGTCGCGTGCTTTTCTCAACAAGGAGCTCATGAATTTTGAAATGGGCTGTGACGGATTTCTCATTTCAGGTAAGATTTCGTTCAAAATGTTAATTGGTTTTGAGATGAGAGATTTGGGTTCTGGAGTTGAGAGAACCGAATGGTGAAAAAATGTTTCCTTTCGCCACAGAACACTGTATGTTGATGTGGTAGGAATAGGAAAAGGAGAAATGGAGATGGAGAAAAGACGTTCCAAGGGAAGCTTCCTCAGCTTGTTTGATTGGAACTCCAAATCTCGAAAGAAGCTGCTTTGGAACAATCCTACCGTACATGGTAATATTAATGAAGTTAATATTCATTTTTATTGTCGTTGTTTGCTTGCTATGACTTGTTCTTCAATGCTTTTGTCGCTTGTGAGTCACATGTGTCTGTTCTAAATGTTTCTGCTACAATATTGTAGAGGTTTCAAAGCAAGGGAAGGAAAATGTGGAGAACTTACCAAAGTCGCAGCTCAGTAGGGTGTGAATTTGTCCTCTTTTTTGTTGTCTGCTTGTTATTAGGTGTAATTTTCACACAATTTGTATTTGATATTTTTTGCTCTATTACCATTGTTTCAGATAAAGGTGGATGAAATTGGAGCAAGTCCAAGTAACATTGGATGTTGTGAGTTTGATAGCAACCTCTCTATTTGTAGTGATGAAGGATGTGGGAGTAAAGCTCCTGGGTTAGTAGCGAGACTAATGGGTTTGGATTCATTGCCAGCTTCAGCAGTCAATGAGCTCTCGTGCAATTCTTTATATAGCTCTAACTCTCACGGAGCTTCTCATTGTAATGAAAGTGCTCTGCATTCAGTGGATGACTTTCACGCTGCCGACTACATAAACATGCCACATAAGATGGAGAAATCTTCTTTGGATGCCAAGGAATCAAGGGCACGTAAAGTGGAAAACCTTCCAATAAAGAGATTTCAAACTGAAATGTTGCCTCCAAAGTCAGCTAAACCCATTCCTGTTACTCACAATAAACTGTTATCTCCTATCAAGAGTCCTGGTTTTCTGCCACCAAAGAACGCAGCTCAGGTAATGGAGGCAGCTGCTAAGATAATTGAGGCAAGCCCTCGGCCATATATGAGGAAAAGAATGGCATCCGCCGGGCCTTCATCAGTTCCTTTGAGAATTCTTGATTTGAAAGAGAGATTGGAAGCTGCACAATGTGCATCCGTGCCTGAAAAGCCTGTGCATTTGGGAAATGCCAATCCTGCAAATGGAAAGCTTAGTGAGAGGAGCAATAATCTGTATAAATGCACTTCAGCATTCAAGGGTTCAAGAGATTCAGAAAAAATTAGTTCTTACCCTTTAGCAAGTAAAGGAAAATCAGTTTCACTCACTATACAAGCCAAAACCAATGTTCAAAGCCGAGATACATTGGTTTTAAATGGTGATAGGAAATATGTGAAGCAGAAAGAGAAGAATGATGTAAAGTCAAATCAGCTCTCAAGGAGCCAGAAACCAAGTGCTCATCGTGCCATGCAGCAGAGAACTTCCACAAGTCGAAATAGCAATGTGCTTGGGCAGAATAATCAAAAGCAAAATAGCATGACCACCAAAGGTAAATCAACTTCTAAAATAGATTTCAATCAGCCAACAACACAAGCTTCGTCTTCAGAAAGTTCTACTGGAACAAGGAAGACAAAAAACAAGGGTGCTATAAATACCAATATTCAGCCAAAAAGGTCAAGCACTAGGGCAACTGATAACCAAAAGGAGTTTCCACGATTCAAAACAGAGAGTATCTCCCAAAAGAAAAAGTATATCAGCAGAGATGTTCTTAAGGCAAGAGGTCCTGATAATGGAGTGAATAGTTTTGAAAGCAAGTCCATTAAATGCAATTTTACAACTGATGGAAGTTTTGATCAAGATGCATTTAACATGAAAGAGAGCAAGGATGTTATTTCATTTACATTTACATCTCCCTTGAGGAGAAGCATGCCTGAGTCACCATCCTCTACTGAGCAAGTGATGGGAACCAGAAATAGAATTGATGTCAACTGTCTTGGGCACAATGATAATCTTTATGCCAAAAAATTATCATTATCTCCACCAGGGTTAAATATGATAGATGGTGATGCTTTAAATGTCCTGTTGGAGAAAAAGCTTCAAGAATTGACATCTAGAATAAACTTACCTCAATGTACCCTGGCCACAGAGGGTCCTTCTACCAGTTTGAGATCTAGTTTGCAAGACAAATTTCCCAGTGTGATAAGCACCGTGCCTAAGGAACAGGAGAAGAGCTTTCACCCTGACCTGTTTAGTGATAAGCCGGATAGCATGCATAAACTTCATTTTTGTTCAAGTGATGATCCAGTGCTTAACATGAATCAGCAACTGCAGGTATGTCATTTCCTTATGTTTTCAGCTGCATCATATATGGGTTTTATTTCAAGTATCTATTATTGATATGGCATCTGGTTAACTTCCTGCTATTAATTAGTCGGGAGAATATGTTGAGGTTGGAAAAAGGAATGTTGGGGATGCACATTACAAACTATTGAGGATTTGTTTGAAATGGTCTTCGCATCATTTAAAGATTCTGATTTTACAAATTTGGTTATTTGCAATTTTCAATAGTCCTTGAACTAAAGAAAACTCACTTGCTTATCTGAATACTCAATCACTTATGCAGACATTAGAAGTAAGGGAAGATCCTAGCTGTAGCAGCAACGGTGAAAGTAGAAATGATCTAGTTTGCCAACTTTCCACCGCTGTCACTTTTGAAACTCCTTTGGTCAGTGAAAGTTACTTGGATAGTGAAGACAGTGCATATGGTAATGTTTCAATCTCTCTTCTTTTACTTTCTTAATAACAAACTGCATTTTGGGGTGGGGGGGGAAGATGGAACACTAGAATGAACTTCAAAGATGCTGCAGGAGTATTCTTAAAAACTTGATTATTATGCATAACTTTGGAGTCTTTTATTATTTTATCCTTTATGCTGTGGAATATACAAACTTGTTATATTCATTCATGAATATTGGGTCAGAGAAAATTGCAATGAATTTATTACATTTCCTCAGCATAGATGCATTTAACTATAAAGTTGTAACACCTGCCAGTTTCTTTCCTTTTTTTTTCAGGCAGCACCGTTTATTCTTCCATGCAAGATGAAGAAGTATCTAATATTTCCCAGACAAACGAATCTCCATCACTTGAAGATGAGGTGAAATGGTCAGAGCAAAGCTCTTCCACATTGATGGGCATAAATATGACCGTGAAACAAATAAGTGGAACATCAAATTTGGTAAATTATAAAAGATCAAGTGACATGGAACTTGAATATGTACAGGATGTACTTGGCAATGCAGAGTTTTTGTCGGAAGAATTTGTCACTGGTGAGACTAACATGGTCATAATGCCAAATCTCTTTCATCTGTTGGAGAATCTGAACAATGGAATAGAAAACTACGGAGAAGAGTACTCAAAGCTTGAAAGGAAGGTTATATTTGACTTTGTGAGTGAGTGGCTAGAGTTCAAATGTAAGCAAGCTTTTGTTGGAACATGCAAAGCATGGCTTGGATGGGTGACATTAGTTCAGAGGAAGAGTTGGATGGCTGAGGAATTGTACAAGGAGATGCTACGTTTTAGAAGCATGGAAGAGGTAATGGTGGATGAGCTTGTCAACAAGGACATGAGCACTGGATGCGGGAAATGGCTTGACTTTAATGTTGAAGCATTTGAAGAGGGTTTAGAAGTTGAAGGGGACATTCTAGCTTATTTGATTAATGAATTGGTTTCTGATTTGTTACATGTTTAACCACTTGATGGCCTCCATTTTTTACATTATATTCTATGTAATGCGTATGAAGACTTGACGATAAGGATCGATACCATTGAAATTGTTAAAAAGAAACACGGTAGCGTCTCGTTGAATATAATTCATCAAGTCCCCACAATGTTTTTCCAACTTGATAATATTTTTAGTACTTTTTACCTGTAGAATTTCTTTTAAGAAACTTGTGTATATGGTATGTATGTGTGTTGAAAGTTGTTCAAGTTCCCTGTTTACTCCTCATGTGTTCTATTTTGTTCTGCTTCTCTCATTTTCCTTTTCTTCCAGAAGAGTATGAGGGGTTGGAGAGAAGAGCACAGTTTATTATCTAGGGACTAAGTCGTATTTCTAACATGTTGTCGTGGCCATAATATAATGCTGCGCCTGAAGCAATTGGTTTTGTATGCCCCCCAATAGTAGTATAGATGAAAGTATCTAAACTTCGATGTTTGTGTTGAGAGGAGAGTGGAACTGGGAATCCCCGTTGCTCGTATATTGGTTTGTGTTTTTTATTGTATGTTCCACAATGTCAACAAGTCTCCTATGCCATAATTATAACAGCCTATTACAGCATACCATGTGGTTCCTTCATTATTTCCTTGTTTCAACTTTGCTCCCTCCCCTTTACATGTGTCACAATCAACAAGTCTCATACATTAATACTAATATTAAGCAAGTTGGAGTCTCAATAGTTGTATTATTTTTCTCTTTAGTGAGAGGAAAAAAAAAGAAAGAGAAAACCATGATACTCTTTTTAGTTTCCTAACATATGCAACTCTAAACAATATGGAATATTATATTTCATTTGTTTTATATTCTTTTAACTGTTTTTATTCTCTTTTTAGATTAAAAAATTATTAATGATTCATTAAGACATTAAATATTAAAATAAGAAAAATTGTCTTCAAAATAATAAATCCAACTTATAAACAATAGTTAAAAAATACTAATGCAAATTTGAAAATAACAACCTGAATATTTATTTGAAAAGTTTGAACACCCTTTAACATAAAGTACCATTATAAATTGTAGAACTGGATGACTAGTAATTTTATAATTTAATAACTATGTTTTCTAATTCAGATTTTGATATTCTAAAAATACCATGCTGATTTTTTTAGTGAACATGAAAAAAAAAAAGAGAAAAAGAAACTTCATAGACGAAATTCATATTGTCAAATTATTTATTTATATAATTATAATAATTACAACCAGTTAACCTTTACCTAATATGCTAATAAAAGATTCTGACGGAATATCTGCCAGCCGAAGCCACCTCACATACCACTGTCTAATTTTTTTTTCTCTCTCTCTGGGGAGTGCCATTGCTAAACAATATTTGTCTTACATTATAAAATTATAAATATAATAAATAATGTGATATAATAAAACATATTAAACAAATATTAACATTATTAAAATATTTATAAATCACAAGCATTTGATAATCCAAGACTTAGTTTGTGTTTGAATAGTTTCTTGATACCACCCATGAATTTGATTCAACGTTGACGCAAACACATTAACAGATGCAATGGTTACCATTCTTTGTTGCAGGTTACTGTCTTCCCATGTGAGTGTGATTACCAGCGGCACAAAAAAAGATATTACTTATTCAAAAGCAAAATAGACCCCTTCGTTATCATGTTACCAATATCTATATGCATGCTAAATGTTGCAAATGAAGATAAATAATGATAAACTAATAATAAGAAAATGATAAAGAAGTTTCTGTCATGCCTCCTAAAATAGTTACGAAAAGGTGTCGAATAATTGAGTGTAATGACATTAAGAAAATGAATTAAAGTTTAATGATATTATGTAATTTTAACTTTCTAAAATGAATTAAGGGGTGAATTCCAGTTATCTTTTTTTTTACTAATCTCATAACGTAGAGGTTTTTAATTCAAACAAAGTACATGTTGTGAATAATGTTTATGATATAGATAAAAATAATTAAAAACAAGAAGTTAATCACATCAATGTTAATAATTGGCAATATACAAATACATTTTTTTTATGATTTTATTTATTAGTTGTTTTAATAAACACAGGCTTCTTTTAAGGAAACTTCCAAAGTTTTACACATAAATATTTGAGGAAAGAGAGTATACCATTATTTTAACATGCATGTGACCGCTTCTTTTAAGAAATTTTTCTTTAAATAATAAATATTTTAGTTCTCCAATGTTACACATAATATCATGATGCTTTTTTTAAAAATTAAGCATGAATTTAATTTATTACTTATCAAATAGTATTATTTTAATTTATCATTTACAAAACATACTAATTGAAATAATCAATAATATATAACAAAAATTGATACTATTTCATAAATAAGAATATAACGTTAACTTTTTTTCCAAAACTAAAATAAGAATAATCACAGACTCGGAACTAAAAAACGTTCTAAAAGTTTTATCAACTAAACTATTTTATTACTACTTTATTCTTCTATAAATTAATATTAACATCTATTTAACATTTTTAGTACGTACATTATATCATTAATCATATTAATTAGTTTTCTCTTTTATTTCATATTTCACCGGCTGCAATACCCTTAATAAACATTATTCTTTATATTTATATATAAACTCACTTCAAAGTAAATTTTGTAATACAAAAGTTATCATCATAAATACATGCTGTTTTGTTAGTCTCCAAATTCAATTCAATTAAGGAACAACAAAATTTTTGCTAAAATCCTGAATCATTATTATTTTTTGCATCAGGTAACTATTTACTTAAAGAAAAGTGTTAGAAATAATTTTTTTATTATATTTCAGTTATTGTATAAAATTTATAAAATATGAGAAAAATATTAAATTAAAAATACAAAAGAGTGAGAATTATATAAATTTTAATTAATAATTAAAATTACATTAAAAAGTATGTTAAATAATATGTTATTAACATTTACTTTACTTAAACTCATTGAATAAAAATATTAAAACTAAAATTACAATATAAATATTGCGTAAGAATTGTTATATTATAAGTAATATTTGTACTATTTTTAATTGAAAATTATTTCAATAATATATATAAATTTTTAATACCGACATGCTAACTTATTATAAAAATAGAATAGCAATTATAATAGGATAGGAATAATAAATTTACAGCAGACTTGTGTATATGAAAGAAGAGAAGAGAATGGCAAGGAGGGATATAAAAGAAGAGTGTGAAGGGCAATTTGATGAGGGTTGTGATATGCTTAAACAAAAAGTAATAATAGTACTGTGTTAATGTTAGTGTTGTATAGTATTTTTCTGCACTCGTTCTTGTTTGCAGTTACAGTTGCAGGCTAAGGCTATAGCATCACCTTTCTCTCTCTCTCGGGAATGGTAATGGCAATGGAAATGGAGCGTCAAACCGCAAACCCAGACCCCCCTCTCTACGAAGACATCGAAAGCACGTGTTCCACTCCTTACGTCAGCGCACCTTCCAGTCCCGGCCGGGGACCCATCGCCGGCGGCTTCTTCTACAGCGCTCCTGCCAGCCCAATGCACTTCGCCATAACCGCCGCTTCCACTTACTCTTCTTCATTCGACAACGCCTCTTCTTCCGAGTTTGAATTCTCGGCCCGGTTCAACTCCACCGGGTTCGGCGCTTCCGGTTTGATGAGTTCCGCCGACGAGTTGTTCTTGAACGGTCAGATCCGGCCCATGAAGCTATCGACCCACTTGGAAGTGCTGGATCAAGAGGAGGTTGAGGTTGAGGTTGTTGAGTCGCATGTACGAGGTAGAGATCTAAGGTTGCGTGACAAGTCGCAGCGCAGAAGAACCAGATCTCTTTCTCCTCTCAGGAAAACACCTTTGGAGTGGACAGAGAACGAGGATGTTACGAATAACGATAAAACTAACAAGAAGGAAAACGAAGATGGAGATGGGACAACAACCTCGTCGTCTTCTGCTGGAAGGAGTTCGAAGAGGTGGGTTTTCTTGAAGGATTTTCTGAGGAGCAAAAGCGAGGGAAGCAGTAACAACAAGTTCTGGTCCACCATTTCCTTCTCACCCATCAAGGATAAGAAAGGAGGGAACCAAAATCACGGAAATGGGTCTTCCCGGAGCCAAAAATCCAAACCAAATTCTCAAGCTTTCTCTAAGAAGGTGACCGGAAAACCCAGTAACGGCGTGGGAAAGAGGCGCGTGCCACCATCGCCGCACGAGTTGCATTATAAAGCGAACAGAGCGCAAGCGGAGGAGTTAAGAAAGAAGACATATTTGCCTTATAAACAGGGCTTACTTGGCTGCTTGGGATTTAGTTCCAAAGGTTATGGTGCTATCAGTGGCTTCGCTAGAGCCTTAAACCCTGTCTCTTCCAGGTAATGGTTTATATATATATAATTAATAATGTACAGATTGTTAACATTATTATCACTATATTATTATTATTTTTCTTCTATAATCTATATATAGTTTAGTCTAGTTAATTGTGGAAGCTTCGCAGATTGGTGAAGGTGGTTGAATCCTCCATTCCTTGCGGTGGATGAAACTTCCCCACCCTCCTTGTCTATGTACAATATTTTACTATTTACACTTGCTGATGCTGTGAGTTAAAATTCACACTAGCCGTTCTTAGTTTTGGCACTTGATATGTTTGATCCAACCACACCGAAAATCTTCCATATCTTCTTAGCATTTCGGAAAACAGTTTTCTCAATTGTTCTTAAATGCAAATTTTGTGGTTAAATCGGGCCTAAGTAACGTCATCATTGGCGTGATTACAGCTTGTATTATCAGGAAAGAGAGAGAGAGAGAGAGAGAGAGAGAGAAAGAGAGAAGCGTACTAGTATTAACTATTAAGTTGAATCATTAAGCTAATATGTAAAGGGTTTCCCAATTTAATTAATACAAAAACGGGGACGGTTAATGTATCCACGTAGTGTGGGGAACCCTATGCCCCAGACTCACAGTGTATACAAAAACAACACAACTCAGATTGCATTGGGAGCTATAAGCAGACCCACGACACACCAAAATTGAAGATGCCTGTATTTTTGTTTGCATCTTTCACGTCCTAAGCTTTTTGTTCCTAATATCAATTGCAAGAAGTGAGTTGTGTTTGGCAAATAGATGAAGACGAGATGACCCAGGTGGCCTCTTGTCTAGTCCTATACCCAATTAAAATTATCTGCTTGGGGGGCCATAAGGTGTTACATGCAACACCATAATTATCAAGGCCTGATGATATTTGACAGAGCTTATTGGATTCAGGAAAAAAAAAAAGTTGCTATCCTATACTATATGTTTGTACTAGGTACCTCTTGAGAAGTGGACATCAAATGGATTCAGATTATTTGATATTGACTTGCCTATAAGTATGTTACAATTACACGTTCAAATGGAACCCATGAATTGAGATGTGTTCTTATTCTTCTGGTGTAATCTCTCGTTCTCATACAGATTAGTACGGAAATGTGAGAGGGATGTAGATTGAGGAAGATAAAATGTTAGTTATAACGTTAATTGTACTTGCTACTCGCGCTGTCAATTATTAAATTTTTTTCTTTTTAAGAATTATTGTGGTTATTGGAAAATCTTCAAAAGGTAGCCAATAACTGAGATATGAAAGTCAAATGAGGCGGGCCCCAACTCCTTTAAAATTAAGGTGGTGGCATCAAGATTTTAGCTCCTTCAAAACCCAAAAGTTGGTTGCTGATTTAAGCAAAATCATGCCACGTTCTCCTGGCTCTTTCGCGATGAACAATTTGGATGTATGTCTCGGGGATTGAGCGAAAGATTTATCATTAACGGTTTGTAGTCAATTGGTGTCGGCAAAATTTTGTTATTAAAGTGGGGTTTTAATGATATCAATTGGGAGCATGAAGGAGAGAAAAAAATGTAGAGGAAATCTAGATTTCGCGAATCAGAATTGGTGGATAAAGATGGAACAATTCATACTTTTTGAACCTGGTTTATTAACATTGAAATCCCAGTCATCTGATTTTTATTTGTTAATTGCACGACAACAAGTCTGGGTCGTACTTCATTTTCGAGAGTAAGGAAATTATTTCCAGACAGACATTGAGAGAGACAGGAATCAAAAGAGAAAAATAATTCATGTGATGAATAAAATGATTAAACAAGGAAATATGCGGGATATTAAATAAATGTTGACATGTTGATGAGTTTAAAAATAAAAGTTATCACTGTTATATCTAAAATGTAGTGTCAAATCCTAACAAAAACGTGCGAGAACATGTCCTCGCCACCTAAACAACTGTTCGCCAATCGCCACCTTCTCTTTTTTCTATTTGTTTATAATTTTTTTGTTCTTTCTTTTTTAAGGGTTTTTTGTTTCTAATTAAAAGATAATTTTTTGTATTTTGAAAATTATATATATATATATATAATTTATAAAAATACACCTGTATTTAGCATTATATAATTTTAATAATAATAAAATATATATTTTAAAAAATGTGTTAGAGAATATGCTGCTATATTCATGCATATGTATATAATTTGTGATGGTGCTTACACCTATTTCAGCCTTTAGGGCATGCTATTGATTAGAGAAATGTATTTGTACTTTTTTCTTTTTCTTTTATTTTTTTAACATTTGATAAAAATGTTTAAATATATAAAAGTTTAGGCTTTTTTTCAATTACAAAATATGCGAGTTTTGATAAAATTATAAAAGTATAGTTTTTTTTCAAAAATTACTATCAGCTACTTTTGGCTATAACGATTTTTGAATGCTTTTTTTTTTTTCTAACTTTTTGAATATTTTATTATTATTTTAAAATTTATCATTAGTAACTTTAGGTTTTTTTTAAAAAAATCGTCTAAAATTTTATTACTTTTTTTTTATTTTTCATCTATAAATTTTTGTATTTACATTAAAAATTGTAGTTGATGATTTTTAAATTTTATATTTCTATAATTTTAAAAAACACTATTTTAGTATAGTATATATAATTTCTAATAACTGTATATAACAAAATAATCCTAAAAGTTTATATTTAAACTTTGTACTTTTTAATAATACAAGCATAGATTTTTGTACAGCCGAAACCTTTTTAGAACGCAGCCCCCCCCCCCCCCCCCTTCTTCTTTTCCTGCTCAATCTCGTCTGTGTGGGCCCTAAAGAAGCAGCACCATAAACATGGTTCCGTACTAGTTCGGAGTTCTTAGTTATGATTGGGATGAGATGCATTGCACGAAATCCATGTGAGTTTTTCTTCTTTTCCTCTTTCTCGTTGCGCCACCGCCAAACAAGGGCCATGTAGTAGTAGGCCCTATACCATATTCCAGTACACGTAATTTTTTACTAGTAATTACTAACTACTGCGTTTTTGTAAACTAATGAGAAAATAATGAAGGTAATAGTGCAACAAAATAAGAGATGTAGCCTGCAAAGTTCAACGGAATCATTATGGATAAGAAAAGGCAAGTAAAACAAAAGGGAATGAAAAAGGTAAAACAATCTTCATATTATAAAACTGAGCCTGAATTTAACAGGTTTAGAATATGATTTCTCAGATGTTAAGCCTATCTTTTCATTTAATTTTACAACGTAGTACATCAACACTGCAAAAATGTGCCTAAAAAGACTACATATTTAGAGGACATGGTCATCATGAAAACCAAGGTGATAACACCAAGAAACTCGGGAATTACAAATTATATATCTGCCCGCAGAACTGAAAGAAATGACTCTTCTACCACAGTAAAATCAACCAAAGATAGATAAGATGTTCTTTTTAAGGGTGAATTCATCAGCTTTTGCTGGGCTGATTGACTGCATCCGAAGACAGAAAATTTCAAACATGATTCAAACGAGTAATCCAAATTATTAAAAATAAAAGCTTTTAACATGCCAGTTCATAATAACGAAAACCATTTCTTTGATCAGCTTTTTCCATTGTTTCTTAATTTTATTACTTCTCGATGGCCAAACCATTAAATGATTCGAGCAAATAGATTACTTTGACTGTTAGACATGTCACCATCAAACCCTTACCTAACCCTTCAATAAACAAAAAATATGAGAACAACACCATCTTTTACATCATCTCAAGTAGCTCGACATTTACAACTCTTAAATTTGCTAATGAAAGGATATCTTTATTGTAAATTGTAAATGTCATAACTCATAAGCATCTTGAAAATTAGAATTGAGAAAATTGAGTTCCTTTAACGAGACCAGCATGATATTTGAGAATATTCCCTCATTGCGAATTCTTTAAAGCAAAACTATGGATCTCTTAATCCGATATGCATAAATATAAGGAACAGCTTCGGTCCCAAGCAGGTTATTTAAAAAATATAATGAGTTCTGTAGAAAGTTCAACCAAAAAAATTCATTACTTTCTTTCATCAGTAGAGTTAAAAAGCTACATCATGAGATCAGTAATTAAAGTTTTTGCATGTTCCTCGATAGAAAAATACTGAATTTAACCCAGTTGTATTATTATTGAGGGGGTTGCTTCATTTTTGTAATATAATATGTCATTGGACATAAGACCTCCCATCCCATGTAGAGAAGCTATGTCCAATCTGATATGATATTATGCATGTTTCTTGTTTATAATATTTTATCATATTGGTCTCAAACATGTTTACAATATTCCACAAAATGTAATAAATTACCTTCTCAAGCATGCGCTCAAGACGTTGAATTTCATTCTTTGCATAGTCTGCACCCTTTTCCATACTGTTCTTAGCAAGTTTTAAGTAGAGACTGCCATGTCTGGTACAAAGTACAAACAAAAAGGACATCACAAAAAATCAAACAAATATATCTTTATAATTAAAGAAAGAAACATGGTTAAACTTTCCCAGCTTCACAATATTCATAATTCGAAATAAAACTTAAAGTAACCAGAAAGTAATAGAACCATAAGATCGTTCAAACCTTGCAGCAGAACCTTTAAGCTTCTTAACTTCCTCCTCAAGCCGGGAAAATACTGTCCTCTTCTCATTGTCATCAGCACTCACAAACTCCTTCACCAAGTCATCCAGAGAAGCAATCACACCAGCCTATAGCAAGAATAATTTAGCCATTCAGAAATGAAGTATATCATTCTGGTTTCTTTTATTAGTAAACATATATCGTTTCACTAACTTTAGAAGTAAGTTGCCCCTTCCCATCACGGTATGTACCACATTTCTCGTTGATGAAGGCTACAAAATCACCCAAATCGCGGCCACCATCATAATCTTCACCAGCTTTATTTCTCGTTGGAAAAAACTTCAGTGTGGGGTAGCCACTAACGCCGTATCTGTATTAACAAAATTTTCAAATTATGCACATGCACTTCTGAAATATGATATCAACCTAGTTTGAATAGAAGACAAATCAAAATATATCATTGTACTCACTTCTCAGCCAAATCCTTATACTTGTCAGCATCAACGTTGGCTATAACAACTTCTTCCTCTAGTTTAAATGCTGCAGCAACCTTTTCATAAATCTGAAGAAATAGTAAAAGCTTAATCAGGATTGACCTTGACACAGTCACAAGCAAGTGAAGCCCATTAAGCTATAACAGAGGTCTAAGGACTGAAGAACATTCTTACAGGGGCAAGGGCCTTGCAATGACCACACCTGGAAGACAATTAAATTTATCAAGAAAAATATTCAAAATAAAAAGAAATCTAACCATTCAACAAAGTTTTCTCAGTTCATCTATGACTAATCTATACTAACCATGGTGCATAGAATTCCACCAGAACATCTTTTGTTTCGTCCAAGACAATCTCATCAAAGTTATCTTGAGAGAGAATTACCACACTGGATGGAACAGAAACTATCTTCACATTGGTGCCTACATTAACAAGATATTTTATATCAGTGTTAGGAGAATTAAGTTGCAAAATGCTAAAAAAGCCATAAAGAACAAAGAATGGATGGCAAACTATCATGAGAGCATGCTACAATAGAGACACTGCACGGGATGGCAATAAAATAGGGAAAACAACATGGGATAATTATATAATATTGTTAAGTATTCAGTACAATGACTAAAAATTCATAATAATATCGGATAATAGTTTGAAGTACAATCAATCAGAAATGCATATGAATACAACAGAGTCCACTTGGTACAAAGAAAAAATAAATACCTGTGTTCAAAACATGCAAATAGTGACAACCCTTAGATTTATATACAAATCAACAAACTTGTTCTAAAATACGCAAAGTGGCATCATGCAAAAAGCCACTACAAGAAAGAAGGGATAAAAAAGAAAACTAGCAAGAGCATAATTCAATAAATAGCGAAAGACAAGTTCAGATAACTACCTGCTTCCATGTTCACAAACGCAGCAAGGGCTTCCGCAGTACGTGCACCTTCATATCTAGAAAACACAAAATTTATTAAATGTAGATTACAGATGCAATGAATAGCTACAACTTAAGAACGAGAATATTGTTTACATTCTCTACGGCTAAAAAAAATTGGAAGTAAAGGAAATAAAGAAGGTGCTCACTTCCTTGGCTCAAGAGATCCCTTAGGAAACCACTTAATTGTAGGGTAACCAGAAACCCCATATTTACTACAAACACTCTTATGTTCATCACAATCCACCTGCAAACACGTTAAGTCCCAAATCATCGACCAAGTTGCTAAAATGAAACGAATTACATTTTGAAGAAGCGTAATGAAATCAAAATAACGTAAAAAAAAGAAGAATAACAAAAGAAAGTAACCAACCTTCCCAATCAAAACGGAATTAGTTTTCTTAAAACTAGCTCCGAGCTGTTCATATTCTGGGGCAAGCTTTTTACAGTGTCCACACCTAACATGAAAACACGAATAATATGTCACAATCAAAATACGTAAAGAGAAGCGCGTGAGAATAGGGAAATTCGATTTGTATATACCAGGGAGCGTAAAACTCAACGAGAGCACCGCGATCCTTGCCGACCTCATTTTCGAATGTGTTCTCTGTGAGCACAACGACGTCGTCCGCTGAAGCCGATGAGAGAAGAAGGATCAGAGCAATGGCTCCAACACCAAGCATCAACCTCATTCTTGAGCTCCACATTGTTCGCTTCTTCCTCGATCTTTCAAAATCAATGTTGGATGTTTCTTTCTTTTGCTCTGTGTTTATTTATTTATTTTTATTTGTTTTTTTTTTTCCTATAATTTTCGTTTCTTACTTAGTGATGCAGCAACGTAAAAGCAACATAAATGATTTTTCAGTCAATCCGTAATAAATAAAAAAACGCTGAGAGTATTCGTTTATGATTAAATGGTTAATGTATTTAATGAATTGAAATATGGTTTAATTGTTTTTAAGTGATGACAATAAAATTTAAATAATCATATTTTATAAATAAGTTTATTAAAAAAAAATTGTTGTCAATACAGTTTTTAACATATTTTAATTATTAATTAAAATTTATAAAAGTTATGTAATTTTTATTGAATCTTTCTTATTTTGAATTTAATGAAAATTTTTATTTAAATTTATATATATAAAAAACACTATTAAATGGGATGTTTTTTAAAAAAACCTTTTAATTTTATTTTTCTTTTATTTATAGTAAACAGGCTCAAAGGACCCAATTACAGAAAAAATTAAACTACAATTCTAAGATATCTAAAACTACTAGCATCCAGATTTAAACAGGAAAAAAAATAATAGAAGTAGAGAAACTAGTATAAAGAGCTAGTAGAAAATCATCAGCATACATATTATTAGCCTATAATCCTATTTAATACTATTATTTGAACCTTTATGTGATCACGATCAAATTTAAGGTTATAGGTAAAAGAAAAAAGAATTGACCACAGAAGAGGGGTGTTGCGAGAATCGAACTCGCGACCTCTCGCACCCGAAGCGAGAATCATACCACTAGACCAAACACCCAATTTCTTATTAAAAGTTATAACACATTATATTGGTATTTTAATGATAAATCGCTCCTCTTTTTATACTCGTTCTGAAAATTAAAACTAGGGTTTCATATCAGCTTCTGTATCTGCCCTTTGTTTATCTCAATTATCAAACTGCCTCAGCCTTCATTGTAACTTGCTCTAGATTTGTTTGTTTATCAATTGTTTGGTTTTCTCAATGTCTCACACCAGCAACAATGTAAGTTCAGAATTTTGGAATCGACTCCCTATTTTCATCTCCACAATCCCTTCGATTTTTTCTGCTTTTGA
This sequence comes from Abrus precatorius, assembly GCF_003935025.1. NCBI lineage: Eukaryota > Viridiplantae > Streptophyta > Magnoliopsida > Fabales > Fabaceae > Abrus > Abrus precatorius. The sequence goes on along the minus strand of NW_020874373.1, from coordinate 5,494,527 downwards.
GTTTCATCTAATTGTTAATTTGATTGGCATGAATCAGGTCGTTGGGGTTGACAACACGTTCAGAAGGAAATTCGATCGAGAAGAGTATCTGGAACGAGCCCGGGAGCGCGAGAGGCAGGTACGTCGTTGGTGTTCCTCCGATATCGATTTCTTATTCTGATTTTTGGATAATTTAGGTTGATTGATTGAGCTGTGTGTTTGCAATTTTGAACAGGAGGAGGATAATCGATCGAAACCTAAAGGTCAGTCACTGCATTCGTGCTAGAGTTGGAGTTGTGTTCAACTAAATTTGCTTTAAGTAACAACTGACTAAACATGATCTTATTCTTGCAGTTAAAGGTCCTCCCGTGCAGAGGAAGCCATTGAAACATAGAGATTATGAAGTGGACCTTGAATCCCGCTTGGGCAAGACTCAGGTATGCTACTCTGAACATTTTGGTCAATGCAATGCCCAGCATCATTCAGATTCTTACAAGTATGTAAGCATTGTATGTTGTAGGTCATGAGCGGTCACGTCCACTGGTGTTAAAATTTTGTCACATGATTCAGTTGTACTGATAAAATGTAATCTTTTGCAGGTTGTTACGCCGGTTGCACCACTAAGTCAGCAGGTACCTGGTTTTCATATTTGTTTTAGATTTCTAGTTATCACTATCTAATTGTTGTTTTTAGGTACTTTTATATTAGAAAAAAAGTTCTTTTCTCATAGTGAGTCTTGTCAAATTGTAAATTACTTTTTCCTTTTGTTGTGGGAGGTGTAATGCGTGATTAAATGTTAAGGATGAGTAGTAGACTTTGCTGGTTACACTGTACACATAGGACCGCTTCTTTTAATGAATTTTAAAGTTTTCCAGATTCATAGGGAATCCTATGTCATGAGCTCTGCAGTTAGTCAAATATCTTTTTCAACCATGTCAATCATGCATAAATTTTGAGTGTTAAGGTTCCCAGGTTCAGTTGGATTGTGGCTTTAGTTAGATTTGAGACCCCAACTGGGCTTATTTGTACCTGATCGTTGTGTGAGATATTATCTGAAGCTAGCAAGCTACATGTCATGTCAAGTTTGAAACTAGATATGACACATGAAATAAGATGGAGGGTGGAATGACATGGAAATTATCATCCTTGATGCCTCTTGCTTAGGGAATTTTTCAGCCTTGTTTGTATGTTACTTTTATATATGCACCAAGGAGTACTAAGAATAAGACTTATAGATGATGTTACAGTTTTAGGTTTTTGCTATCTGGTTGTTCTTTTTGTTACACTGTTTATGTAGCAATTTTTTATTTAATTATGTGTATTGCAGGCTGGATACTACTGCTCCGTTTGTGAGTGCGTGGTAAAAGACTCTGCAAACTATTTGGATCATATTAATGGGAAGAAACGTATGTAGTCTTTTTGACATTTCTCTGATTTTCCATGTAATTGCTTTAATTGCCTTTGCTTTGCTCATATTTATTCTTATGTTATCCCTTAGATCAAAGAGCTTTGGGCATGTCTATGCGAGTTGAACGTGCTTCTCTTAAACAGGTAAAGCTTAAAATTGACTTCTATTACCTGTGAAGTCAAATGGAAAAACCAATAACTGACTTTGCACAAATTATTTTGTTTTCACATGCATGTATGCACGTGTGAGCCTTTTTCTGTCATTTTGTTTCTGTTGATTTATCTATGCCTCTACATGACAGTAATAAATATTTTGATGAAACAGGTTCAGGAACGATTTGAAGTTCTTAAGAAACGAAAAGATCTTGGCAGTTTCACAGAGCAAGGTAAAGCCTTGGATAACAGAAGGGGTTGGGTTTTTTTATATAGAATCATACATCAGCCTGGATATTGTTCTTTGTTCTTTCTTACCCTGGAATTGTAGGTGTTCTTTCTTTGATAATATCTAAATATAGTATGTAATTTCTTAAATTCCCAAGTAATAGCTTTTAAAAAAAAGATTAGTGCCGTATAATATTTTGATTATTTGTAGGTGTATGTGGAATTTTCAAATTTTGTGGTTGCCCCACAGTCCACGCTAGGATTCCCCACTTTTATGATGGAATTAATGTTATGGAAATTAATTGGTATTATTTAACAGATCTTGATGAGCGGATTTTAAAACAGCAGCAAGAAGAGGAAGAAAGAAAACGACTACGTCGAGAAAAGAAAAAAGAAAAGGTAAGAGTGTGTGTAGGCAATAGGTTGGACAAATCCTTCTCTATCTTCCCTCAACCATATCTGTGTCGAGTTTGCCATTAAGAAAATGATTGTAGTGTTATTTTAGTAAATAAATATTGCTTTTTCTTTTTCCCAAATTAGTAATTAAGAAATGTTCACTTTTGGATTCAGAAGGAGAAGGCGGTGGAAGAACCAGAAATAGATCCTGATGTTGCTGCTATGATGGGGTTTGGAGGTTTCCGGTCATCCAAGAAATGATAACATTCTGCATGCGGGATGAACTGTATGAAATTTTGAGCAATTGCTCTGCAATGCTAAGCTGAATCTGATATCTACCAGCCTGATTTTGGGTGGCTAAACGATGAATCTATAGTGAAAAGTTAAATTGCGGCGGGCACAGTAGTTTGCGTGCTGGTCCTTAGCGTAGCCTTATTCAATCATGTGATTCGGTTGAATATTGTACATTTCTTCTGATAGCTAACCTGGTGTATTATACGAGCTTCATACTTGTGTTCTCTACTTTTCTTTTAGTGGGAAGTGATAACTTGAGCGTAACTAATGGAAATCAATTATGAACATTCTGATACAATTCTATTTTGGGCTAGCATTTCAACACCCATTTTCATTGAGAAATATAACTACATAGCCTTTTTTCTGCACGATCATTAAATTATACGTACTAAACTCATGATCGATATTCTTGCTAGTCGAGATAATGAAAATAGGCATTCTTCATGTTTAAGCGTTTCCATTGCCTGAAATAACACTGACTAAAAAAAAGTAATCTAAGTTAATTTGCTTAAACATTCTTCGAGCATTTTTCATGTTTTTCATTTAACAATTCAAAAATGTTTTATCATGTTGACAAGTATTCATTTGAGGTATAGGGCTCAGTGTAGAAACTCGTATTGTTGAAGCGCTTTGTCTCAGGTGAGTCCTAAACCTTAGTTTTCAGGTACTAAAAATTGAGACTGATAGTATATTGGTAGCACAGACTTGGAATAAAGGTCTAATCATGAAAAATATTGTCAAAGCACAGACTTGCAATGTGTGTCATGTGAGGAGAAAGTTGTGAACAATATTGTAGACCATTTACCAACGTTAGCTTTTAGCCTATTTTTCTATGCATTCTAATTGAGTTTAAGTGAAAGTTGGAGCTGATAAAGTAGGCCAGCTCACGAAGTTATGAAGGGAAAACTGAAAGTGAAAAGGAGGTTAGTTAATGAAAAATGGCAGTTTATACCAATAACGATTGGAGACTAGTTGTGTTGACGATGATAGAAAGAGTGAAAAAAGTGTAGATCCAACAAAATGGTTAGCAAAAAAGACTAAACACAGCGATAAAACTTGAGAAATATAACTACATAGCCTTCCTTCTTCACGATCGTAAAATTATACGTACTTAACTCATGATTGACATTCTTGCTAGCTGGGATAATGGAAACATGCATTCTCCATGTTTAAGCGTCTGCACTACCTGAAATAACACTGACTAAAAAAAAATAATTGAAGTTTATCTGCTTAAACATTCTTCAGGCATTTTCCATGTTTTTCATGTAAAGATTCAGAAATGCTCTATCATGTCGACAAGTATTCATTTGAAGTATAAGGCTCAGTGTAGAAACTCATATTGCTGAAGCGTTTTGTCTCAGGTGAGCCCTAACACTAGCTACAGATCTTAGTTTTCAAATACTAAAAATTGAGACTGATAATATATTGGTGGCATAGACTTGGAATAAAAGGTTTGATAATGAAACATATTTCCAAAGCATAGTGAAATATTGTATGCTTTTAGTCTCTAATTTGGAATTTTGCAATGTGCGTCATATGAGGAGAGAGTTGTGAACAATATTGCAGACCATATAGCAACGTTAGCTTTTAGCCTATTTTTCAGTGCATTCTAATTGAGTTTAAGTGAAAGTTGGAGCTGATAAAGTAGGCCAGCTCACGAAGTTACGAAGGAAAAACTGAAAGTGAAAAGGCGGTTAGTTAATGAAAAAGAGCAGTTTATACCAATAACGATTGGAGACTAGTTGTGTTGATGATGATAAAAAGAGTGAAAACAGTGTAGATTCAACAAAATGGTTAGCAGAAAAGACTAAATGAGAGAGATAAAACTTAAACGTAGCCTTCCTTCTGCACGATCGTTAAATTATACATACTTAACTCATTATTGTTAAATTATTTTTCATATTCTTTGTATCTGTGTGACAAGTTTTCATTTTTAGATTCAGATTCAGTCTAGTTAACGTGAGAATTAGACATCTAGTTTCATTTTTACTTAAGCAAAAATTGATTTAAAATGCAAAAGACAACAAATTTTTTTTATGCTTAAGCGAAAATACAGAAAATGACAAAAAAGAAAAAAATTATGCTTAAACAAATTCTTTTAGCTTAAGTGAATTTTACATATTTACTTAAGCAAATTTTTCATCTTTTCTCTCAATCTTCTCTTTTCATTCTCCTCATGTCTAACACTCTCTCTCCTTAATATCTATATTCAACTCTCTTTAACTTTCGTATCTAACATTTTTTCTTCTCTTATATTCAACTCATTTGTTTCTCTACCAACTCTCTCTTCCTGTATAACTCTTCTCTTCTTTTTTTCATTTTTACCCACCTCATACTAATATCTTCGTCTTTGCTCCATACCCAACTCTCCACCCTTCTCTCCCTCCACCACCACTCTTATACCACTGCTCTTCTTATCTCCATCTGTCTTGAGTCCTCTCTTCCTCTCATACCTAGCTTCTATCTCCTTAAATGCACAAAATTCACTTAAACTAATTTTAAATAAAAAAAATTTGGTCGTTTCTATATTTTTGCTGAAACAAATCTATTTTTGCTTAAGCAAAAATAAAACTGGATGTTCAGTTTCCGCATTAACTGGACTAGATCTAGACCCTCAATTTCGTGACATAAAAACTTAGGCATATTTTTTTACAGGGTGAAGTGAAGATTCTTATCTGTTTGTTGCATGATTATTAAAAAAAGTTTTAGTCCTAACAAAAATTCACATTTTATTTACTCTTTATTTTTTAAACAAATTCCTAAAAAATATTTTCTATTTTACATAATCCCTCAGTTCATAATTCAATAATTTTTTTAATTATTTAACTACTTAATATTCAACTTAATTCACAGACATAAAGTTAACATAAGCAATAATCTCATTTATACTTCTATTTATTTAAATTTTCATATATCAATTCAAATACCACAATCTACTAGCTTAAAATTTTATTAGAAATGATAAAGTAAGTTAAAAACTTTCTACTAATTATTGACCTAAATTGTTACTTTTTGTGATGTTTGAAACTAATAGAAAGGTTTTAAATCTCAAAGATTTAAATGTCTAATTTATTCAATTTAGAAAACTGTTTTGAAAGTTTAATTTTAAACAAAATAATAGTATTTGAAATATAATTTTCAATTAGTCATCGAGCTTATATGAATCAAACGTTTTAGCTCCTAAAATTTTAAAATCCCCTTTCATCAGTCCTTAACTTTGTGAAACATCGGTCAAATTTTACATGCAATAATGATGAAAATAAAATAAAAACACTTCGGTCAATAACTTTTAATGAGGTTGAACACTAGTTAAAGGTTCGTAAACTAAAAGAGACTAAATGTATATACTACACAATTTCGGGCATTTATTTAAGAGGTTACTCCAGAAACAAAATAATAGCAAGCTAAGTATAATTTCTATACAAAAAATGTGAGAAATTTTGAAAACAATCGTATAAGACCCCTTTTTTTCTACTATAATAATTTTACATCAAGTAAAATTATCAAGGGAAGTGGGGTAACACTTTCAAATCCAAGACAAGAAAACGTTCATTGGTTATTTGTTTTCGATGAGATTTTAAACATGACAGTTATTTTGCGCAATTAGTTCTTCATTGATTTGATAACTATCAAATCTCAAACTAATAACTCAGCTAGGAAAGGTCGTGTCTTTTTTTTCCGCAGATGAAGATGTACGAAAAAGTTTCAGCTTGCATAATGATTTGGACCACCTGAATTTTAATATGAAAATTCATCAATCCCCACAAATCAACTGAAATTAGCTCAGCACATCATGAAGTGGGAGAAGGGGCAGAGGTTCCCAGTCATTTTATATAAATAAAAATTGAAATATACTGCAATTTCGCTAACACCTCCAATTCATTCATAACTACAGAAACAAACTTATGAGATACCAAACCATTCTTGCTAACGGACTATTTGATGTACTGGGAAAGCCATTTGAAACCATCCCCATAACCCATTTTCTTCACAATACTGCACATGAATACCTCCATGGGGCGGACATTTGAGTCGGACAAATTTACCTTACCTTTGCCCGTGGTGAAGTTAGCCAGGCCCAAATGGAAACGCAACTCATCTTCTGAGGCAGCATATGGAATATCTATTTTGTTCCCAAGGATAAGGAAAGGGACATTGGCTAAAGATTCATCAGATAGTAGAGCATCCAGCTCTTTTTTTGACTCAGCAAATCTTTCCTTGTCATAAGCATCAACCAAGTAGACCACTGCATCTACCTGAATCAAAAAGGATGCAACTTATTCACGATCATAATAAATAAATAAATATCAGGCACAAGAAAATAATAGATCCCAACTGAGAAAAATAATCAGAAACTGCTTCAAAAGTAGACGTGTCTGTTGAGATACTATTAGCAGAACCTCTAAAGTGAAAAGGTGTAATAAGCTGTATATATCCACGATCTCTATCTCCAATGTATCACATAAATAATTTTTTTTGGATAAAATAGGACAATGTAAATACTTTAGTTTAGGTGTAGTCATATAATGAATGGTTTAAAGATTGATTTAGAACATTTTGCATAGGGAAAAAATTTAACTTTAAAAACTTAATCACTACTACTATAGTACTGACTCAATGAGCATAAGAAATTTTTTCCTAGATGATGGCTAAAGTAGTTCACATATTCCTTAAACCTCTCATGCAACTCTCTATACCTCCAAAACTGTAATCACTATAATATATCAGAGGGAAAAAACATTGCATCAGAAAGCAAGACTAAGATCTTAATATATCTAGGGAAGGCTTAGTGGTATCCAACCATAATTTTCAAACAATGCATGATTAAGATAATTTCTTTTTAAGGCTACAGTCGCCACAAATTATGATGCGGGAAGAGAAGAGAGACCTGGGCATAGTAATCTTTCCAAACTCTGCGAGCAATCTGATGACCCCCAAGATCAAATGCTTTAAACTTGATCTTCCCAATACTTAACTCCTCTGATGTAGGGTACTGTGTGGGCTGATGCTGGACCAGTCTCTGCAAAACCAACTCTTATAATAAAAAACATCACACCAGGGTAATTTCAGGAAGCTCTGGACTAATAAGTCACGTTTGCAGTAAATATTTCTTGATTGCCAAAACCACAAAAGCATGGATGGGAGGAAAACAGAGGAATCCAACAAAAATTTAAACAATCATTTGATGTAAACCGAAAAGCAAAAGACCGAAACATGTTAGTATAGAAGATCATAACCAATTATGCACAGCGCAGGTTGATGTAAGGAAGCTATGTAGTTGAATAGCATGTTTGCGTCAAGCCATGAGCTACACTAGGTGGAAACAAAGAGATCCAGCAGCACTGAAGAAAAGTGGTATTTTTGTAATCTCAGCTAATAGCAAACAAATTATGCTGATTTGAGTATCCAATTAACACCATGCTAACTTTCTCATTAATAGCATTCAGAAAGACATAAAATGCACAATTGTTTCGTATCATGTACCGTTACTCTTCTGAGCAAACAGGTGAGAGTAAAAATATAACTCTTTCCTAAAACATTTTTCAACTAACAAAGTAACATTCTCAATAAAGATTGTAAGGTCAGAGATCTACCACAACTGGGGAACAAACAAACCGCCCCTCCCCCCCCCCCCCCCCCCAAAAAAAAAAAAAAGACATACATCGTAAACGATTAGGAAAACGAAAAGGACACAAACCTCATCTTTGAGCATGTGAAGCAAGGTAGTTTTGCCAGCGTTATCGAGCCCCAAGAATAAGATCTTGGCCTCCTTCTGCCACAGCCCGAGCGATGCTAGAATCCCATAAAACCAATCCACCAAAAACATTGCCTTTCACGATCGAATTTCAATTGCTAAACCCTGATTAGAGAAATATCGATCTAATGTAAACTGAAACAAATTTGGTGTTCGAGTACGAAGACCTAACCCCAAACCAGAGGAGAGAGAAAGATGTTAGTTACGTTTGCATTAGGGTCCGTTTCTTTGCTGCAACACAAGTTTGCAAATATATTAATACGTGGGGACTAGGACCGGTCACTGGCTCACCCGGTGACTTGTTAGGCTAGGCCTACTCACTTGTCTACTACGCTGGCGTTATATGACCTGGTTACCGGGTCAACCAGTCAGAAGCTGACGATGGAAACTTTAATCGTCAGAATCCGAGCCATTCATTTGTATAAAGCATGCTGAGTAGGGCTCATTCAGGAGTGACTGGCTTAACGGAAACAGAGAACCTTTCTTTTTTTCCTTGTTACTGTATAAATAAACTTAAAAGACTGTCTTGTATCTTCTTAAATCATTATAATTGTTTACTATATTAAAAATTATAAAACATTTATATTTTTAAAAATAAATTATTAATCCTCATTATCTATTATATATATATATATATAATATTAACAATATTAAATATTTCAGGTAAGAAAAGAGGGTATAAAATACTTCTTAATTTTCTTGACATCCTAAAACTTATTCTCTCTCCCTCTCTCTCTTTTTCTCTTTTTAATCTTTATTAAGAGAATAATCAACTTACATGTTTTAAGCAAATTACACTAAAATAATATTTTTAAATTTAAGTTTTTTATATATAAATATATAAAAAATATTAACATTGCTTGATAATAATAATAATAATTTTTATTTTAAAATAAAATAATAGTAATAGTAATAATAATAATAATGAGGAATTTGAGTTATTTGCATGAAAAATCAAACTTCATTATTATAATTGTATTAAAAATATAATCAGTGATTTCAAGATAGAGGATTGTGCATAATTATATAAGAATATTTAAATATAATAATAAATCATTAAATTAACATAATCTTTCAAAAATTAAACCAATAATTTTCATTTAATATGTTAAAAAAATTTAGATGTTAACAAATAATTAGAATTCATTGAATTTAACCTTATAAAAAGATCATCTACCTGACCTAAGTCAATGAACAAATGAAATGAACGGATAAATTGATAAAAATAAAATTTTTTAAAGTATAGAGTGAAATTTAATATATAAATATATGTAGCAATTAAGTTAAGACATTAACTAAAAAAGTAAATAATAATTTAAATACAATAACACTGTAAACAAAATTATACTATCATCTAATTAGAATTTATCACATCAATAAATATTTGATATAATTATATATATATATATATATATATATTATGTATTTTAATTTATTGAGAGTATAATATATGCAATAAATTGAGGGATTAAACCTTTCCGTAATCTTATATTCTAATCGTCTCAAAGAAATAATGTTATCATCAGCTACATTAATCTGAGGCAGAGAAGTGGCGTTGAGATTATGCTTGATAGAGCCCAACTTCAAGAGAATGCTCACAGGTTTATTTCCCTCCTTTATTCTCATTAATCTCCCGTTTCTACACCTCCAAAGCCACCACACAAATACATCTATCACAAGTATGAGAGTGAATTGATAGGTACCAAGCTATGAAAAAGAACCATATACCATTAATAACTGGTTTTAATGTAATAAAAAATTACAAGTTTTTACTATAATAATTTATAATTATGATAAAAAATTGTAAATATTTATGTTTTCTATAATGTAAAAATAATTCAAGAAAAATCGTAGCTCCTCCCTTTGTTGGATACCCCGTATATTCATGTCAGCCAACGAGTGAAATAATTTTTGCAAGATCTATTGCATTTTTTTTTTCTTTTTATACCTTACAGAGAAAACGTGTAAACAAGATAAGATCATACATTTGAAAAAAAACAAAAGATGAACACAATATTATCTTTTAATTATATTTTTTTTTCGGTTCACATTATATAAACACGATAAAGAATTCTCAAGTGAACAATGTTTAATTAAATATTTATTTAATAATTTTGTATATATGATAATTGATAAATGGTTTTATAAACTTGATTTTTTTTCCCAAAATGATAATAAACGCTCATTTCAATAAATTACACTAAACAACTTACTAAAATAAATTAAAAATTACAAACTTCTAAATTTGTTGTTCCCTTTGCGTTGAAATGAGTAAAGCAAAACCAGAAGCCCAAATCTTGAAACCGCCAATAGATTCTACCGAATAACCGATCAATTTTATCTAGTGACGTTGGGCAGCCACAAATCAGAAGCTATTAACACAAAGTGATTCCAGTGAGTAGCATTATTATTACATTGCATTGGTCAAAGCTTAAGAGCCGTCACACACACAAACACACACTTTCTTTCATTGGTTGTTTCTTCTTATCAAACCATCTTTCAGAAATGAGCGAAGAAGCAAGAAACGAACGGCGAGTGCTGGTGGCAGTGGACGCAGGTGAAGAAAGCGCTTACGCCCTTTCTTGGAGCCTCAAGAACATAGTTTTCCAAAATTCCAGAGATACCCTTATCCTTCTATACGTCAAGCACCATCAATCCTTTTTTACCCCCTTCGATGCCACAGGCAGAATGGATGATCCTCAAACTCCACGTATCTTTAATCCTTCTTTTAATTCTACATATATTTTTAATTATTTGGTGCCCTTTCTATTACTAATTTCAGCAATTTTGTTTTCCTCAGAGATAAACGCAACTATCGAGAAGTATAGCCAAGACGTGGCCGATTGCGTTATAGAGAAAGCCAAGAAATTATGTAAACATCTCCAACACGTACGTTCCTTCTTTTGTTTTGTTTTCATCATACTATTATTGTATATATTCCCTTCATGATTCAATAATCACTTCTGTTGAACCGTGAATAGGTTAAAGTGGAGACGAGGGTAGAGAGTGGAGACCCGAGGGAAGTGATATGCGAGATGTCTGAGAAGTTGGGTGCCGATGTGCTAGTCATGGGTAGCCACGGCTATGGTTTTATCAAGAGGTACACACTTTACTTTCTTTTTTTTAAGGCTTTTAAGTTCTATGGGTAAATGCTAAATTGTGCTTTTGGGGAATTATTACAGATCTTTCCTTGGAAGTGTGAGCGATTATTGCTCACAGAATGTCAAGTGCCCAGTTTTGATTGTAAAGAATCCAAAGCGAAGTGCCGATGCTGAAGAATAATATGCTAATTTTGTTCTTCTATGGTTTTTCAATCTAGATTATAGTTTAGTTTTGTCGCTCTTCTAATCGTGTGATATGCTTTCAATTTTAGAGAATATCCTTGAGGATTGGGAATGCCTTGCTGTCAAGGCTCTCAAGTTGGGTCAACTGTGATCGATTGTATCACTGTTACAAGTTACAAGTCAAGATGGCTAATAATTTGAGTTAGATATTTTTTGCATTTGAATAAGCATACTAAATCTTACTTCTCGTATTTATTGATAAAATTATATTTTTAAAATATTATTCTAATTTTAAATAACTGAGCATTTATTTTGAATTCTTTCTATTAACTTGTTCGATCCAATTTAATTTGTCAATCAGGAAGTGTTTTGTTGAAAGTTATTCAGCGTTGTCATCCACTCACTAACACTGTTAACCAAAAAAATCCGACTTATAGAAGTTTTTGCAGCGAATCTTACGGGTTTTGTGCTAACACGACAATGATGTATCTTTTTCGTTTTATTTTTATTTTTTTAACTTTAGAACATCATTTTAAAAAATGTAACTCTTTTGGTGCATGGTTTGTGGTACATTAGCGTGAAATTGCAATTTTAAAATTTATTCCTTCTAGCGTTTGAGTGACTATTAAAGTGAAACATTAGGGGAGCGGTTGAAAGATGAATTTGAACAGGTCCTGTTAACGAAGTGTCTTACAGATAATTTTAACAAACTAATTAATAACATGTGCAATGAGAGAGTTTTTGATAATAATGGTAATTTTGAGAGAAAAAAATTGGATAGAAGTGTTACATTTTACAATTTTTAACATAACTTTTTTTTTCATAGAACTAAACATGAGTTATTGTTGATAATTTTGATAGAGCAAACCGTAAATAATGAAGTATTATGAATATTATAAATTTTATTAATATCAGAAAATTTTTATAAGTATAAATAAAAATATTTACAAAAATTTTGAAACTTTATATAAGGTAATAAAAATAAATAAATACGTGGTAAACACCTTTTTTTTTAATATTTGTTGTTGGTAACGAGAATAATGAAAAAAATATCCAGGTCTAAAGCAGGCCCAGCCCAACAAAGCCGAGGCAGAATGTTCTGGTGGTCTTGAATTAAAAAGAAAAAACCCTGAGGCTGAAGGGTGGAGCGCAAAGAAATGTCATGTTTCCTACGAAAATCGCTTAGGATGAGGGGATTGTCATCGTTTCTGCACAAACTTATCGGAAACTCGTCGGAGTTGCATCACATTCTCTCTTCGTCAACGTGTCGCCACTTGTCACATTCCTTTAACCACAAGACCAGCTACTTTCACGGGCCTCAGCGCCCTCGCTTTTGGGCTTCTGAAGCCGCCGCCACTGAACCCTCAACCTCGGACGGGCTCACGGTGCAAGGAATTCTAGCCCATAATTGGACCATTCTTGACGAAAACGACAGCGATTGGAAGAGTCATGCCACCGCCATAGCTCAATCCATTCATTTAATCAAACGGTGGTTACAGGTATATTAAGTTTCCCCTTCTCTTAATTAAGCATGATTTTGTGTAGTGGAATAACTGATGAGATTGTGGTGGTGACAGTGGAGGAAATTGAAAGTGAGGTTGGGTTTGTTATCGGCGGAGCTGAATAAAGCAGAGCTTTGGGATGATCCGGTGCATGCTGGAAAAATAAGCCGAGAGCATGGTTCGCTACTGGGAAAAATGAAAGAGGTAAATGCGTTGGAGGAAGATTTACTTGAGCATATTGACATGATCAAGCTTGCTCGTGAAGAAAATGATGCAGATTTGGAATCGGTGGGGACTCACTTCATCTCCTCCTAGGCATGTATTCATCTGTTTTGTGGCTTTAATCTTAGTCTGCTACTTAATCATTGTATGTTCTGTTGATTGAGTGTACAATTTTCAATGAAGAAGTGGATCCAAAATCAAGCTGGTCAGGACATGGTAAATTATTGTCACAAGAAAGAAAAATTAAGTAGACACTTTATTATTTAGCATCATATTGAAATGTTAGAGGAAACGTGCATCATTGTCGAAAAAGCCAAAGCATTGTTTTATTGTTGTGGTGTCTTCTCTTTCAAGCTTTGTAGAGTTAGATGGACTGTTCTTACTAGTAGATGCTGGTTTATATTCATGCAGAGAGTATCTCCTTTTTCAGGAATCATTGAAAGTGTTGCATAGCATGAGAAGAAGTGCAAAAGAGAAAGAACTAGAGGCATTGCTTTCTGGGGAGCAAGATTCTTGTTCTTGCTACATTGAGGTTGTTGCCAAAGCTATCTTAAAGCAGCTATTGTTGCGTTGGTATTTTTATCCTCATTTATGCGCAAGCCTTCAGTCTTGGTCTAAGCATGTGGTTTAGGGTTTAGACCACATGGTGTTGGCATGCTGCTGTAGATTATATTGCAACTTCTTTTTTCCTCATCCAGCATTAATAAAACAATGCACACGGACTGAGATTATGTGTGTGCATGCCCATTGAAGCTTTTTCTTTTGTAATTTATTATAGGTTCAAGCTGGGGCTGGGGGTACTGAGAGCATGGACTGGGCTGCAATGGTTATGCAGATGTATAAGTCATGGGCCCAGCAACGAGGATATAAAGTAACCGTAATGGACGAAATGCCTGGTGAGCTTGCAGGAATCAAGGTTCTTCTTCGTACCATCCTCCATTAGTTATTTTTAAATTATTTTGCGAATTTCCACATAACTCTTACATACTTGGATGCACAACCCACAGCGACCTCCCTCTTATGTGACTATTGTTTCTGATTTTCAAGTTCTAAGTTGCTTAACTTGCATTTAAATATCAAGATTACAATTAGGATTCGGTTTCCATGTGCCTCTAGTTCAAAATTGTTTGGGCCTGCAGCACTCATCCCTGTAGATTATATATATATAGGGTAGGATTTTCTTACACTCAATCTGAACCTTTTATTTAACTTACATCTAACAAGTTATAATTTATTACTTTACTGACTGTTAGATCTAAGTTAAATGAATTAAATGAAAGACTCAAATTGGGTCTAAGAGTTTTTAGACTTATACTGGTGTAAGAAGATCCTTCCATATATATATATATATATATATATATATATATAATTTTATTTTTTTATTATAGGGATGCTAGTTTCTGAATATACTGATCAATTGTGTTTTTCAGCGAGCTACCATCAAAGTAGATGGTGAGTTTGCATTTGGATATGCCAAAGCAGAAGTAGGAGTGCACAGGTTGGTGCGGATATCACCCTTTGACAGTAATAAGCGCCGGCATACTTCATTTGCTGCTGTGGCAGTTATTCCAATTCTTGATGATGGATCTACCCATGTACAAATTAATGAATCTGATCTTCGAATTGAACGATTTCGGGCTGGTGGCGCTGGTGGCCAACATGTTAACACAACTGAGAGTGCTGTAAGAATAATTCATATTCCTACAGGAGTTACTGCAACTTGTCAGAATGAAAGGTATGTAATATTTGCACGTATCCATGCATTGACTTTGTTGTGTTCTTAAGCTTCAATTTTGGGTTTGATTTGAAACAGATCACAACATCAGAATAAGGCTTCAGCAATGGCTGTGCTTCAGTCGAGATTAGACCAACTGGAGATGGCACGTCAGGCTAAGTTGAATGCACAGCATACACAATCTCTCACTGACATTACTTGGGGCAGTCAGATTCGTAGTTATGTGCTTCATGTAGGTTTGAGATTGTTCATATCCCCTCTTTTACTGGCAGGTTTTGATGATCTGAGGGTTACATTAATTATTTTTGTCTATGATGCAGCCTTACCGTATGGTGAAAGATCTTAGAACTAACTATGAGGTTTCAGATCCTGACTCTGTCCTTGAGGGAGATATAGACGGTTTCATCCTGAGCTATCTATCAGCTTCTTTGGATAAAGACGAAGATGCTGCTTAAATCAATCAAATTCCCAGACTATGGCAGCTTATTGCATACATTTTCAGCGTCTGAGGTAGTCAAAGTTACTGTCATTCCTCGCCAAGGTCTATTGGAATACAAGGAAGCATAATTTTTTGGTGAACACATGATCATTATTCCTTCCGTACGGGGAGCCATATTAGGTTGTCAATTATTTGCAGTAACAAATAAATGTATACATACCGCTTAGTATTGACTATGGAAGTATGAAGCTTAAAAGCATGATTTTAGTGGCATGCATCCAACTCTTCTCAAGGAATTATGATCATGTAATTTTTTGTAATTTATTTTTAAAATCATGACTCATGGACGAAAAAGTTAGCATCTAAATCCAATGAAGCTTCCATTTTTCTACACTAATAAATCTAATTCTATATTCACGTTAATGGAAGGTGGCTTTTGTTTTTGTTTTTCTTTAAAGATATCCAGAGAGTGACAAACCAAGTGGTAAGTAAACTGAAGTTAGTGGTTAAGGGGTTATGTTATATGAGAATTTTTTTTTTTATTATTTTTTTTTTCAGATGAGCTGCAAGGAATTTGATTGAGCCGTCGGTAAAATTCTGTTGGGCATTTATGCTTAATATAATAAGCTAAGATTAATCTTAAACATTATATAAGAAAAGAGATGGACAACTCCGGCGATTCTAATGTATGGGAGGGAGTTTGAAATGGTGGAGAAGTCAATACTGTATAATTCTTAGAAAATTTTCAGGTAAGTTATTTCCAACAAATATCGACAAATGACATTTAGGAAAATATTTTTGTTCTTTTCAATATTTTGAAATTTAATATTGAAAAATAAAAATAATTAATTAATTTTAATTACCTTTGATCAAATTCATCAACTACCCAAATTTAATTATTCTAGCACCATGTTTTTATTTTAATTCTCACTTCAAAAATAAAATTCTAGAGATCTATACGTTGCGTTAGAGCCCTTCATCAGCCCATTCTGATGTCCAAACAAACCCTTTTTACAGTCAGAACCTTAAAACCTAGGCCCTTAGCTATTCAGTTAGGCCCATTGTCAATACGATGCGTTTTCCCAGCTGTTCTCTCTCTCTCTCTCCCTCTCTCTTGGTGACAGGTAATTTGCCTGAACCTCAAACAAAGAATCTTATTGTTTGTTAAGATTCTTCCCTCTCTTCGAAGCCTTGAAGGCTTCTTTAATTTATTATTATTTATAATTAATAATTGGGTTAGGTTCCGTTTTACCGTTATTGCCATGCCATGGATTTCCAGAAGAAGAGGGTTCAGTTTCTACTCTTTCTCGCTGCAATCATTACTCTCAGCATCACAGGTACCTACCTTACCTTATTTTCATTCCCTATTCTCTCTGTTCTTTTGTTGCGGTTACAACTGAATTCATTTTTCTTTTTTTTTTTAAACAATTGACATTAATGTTATCTAATTATAAACATTAATTGCATACATCACATGATCTTTTGTTTCACTACCTTAGCCACATAATGGGGCTTTGATTCAACTCCTGCTTTTCTACCCTCTTTGGTTGCGTGGAAAATAAGGGAAGAACCAGCAGAGAGAAAGTTTTGATCTTTTTTTTATAATTCACCATGTCTATTACTCGCATCAGAGTTGATTGAACAGTGAATATTTTTGCTAACTAATTTTGTCATTATTTGTCAATTTTAATGAACGTTTTGGGGGTCAATTAATGACATTAATTTGGGGGGTTAGCCCAATCAGGTTCTCTTTTGCTTTTACCAATCTAGATATTATTTCCAAAAATTTGTTGAGTCAAGTAAGGAATCAATTCACTTCCTAAATTGCATATGATAATTCTTCCTCTATGAAGTTTTGTTACCCTTCCGGGGATATAAATGTTCCCACCTTAGCTATCTGTTTTGACTACATTAGTTAGAGGCTTTCTCGGTGCTGAATTTGAATTGGAGATCCTAAGTTCAAATCCATTGTATAACCCAAAACTGGCCTCCTTATTGAGGACATTTATCTATCTCTTCCAGCAACTTGCAAGGATTCCTTGGATTGCTTTGACTTTGCTACGTGTAAATGTTTCAATATATTGTGATCATTAATATACAAGCCATTTCTGCTACTTCCTGTAAATTTAAGTACAGCTGTCTATCTTTTATTTATTTATTTGTCTTTGATTATACAGTTTTTTTCTCATCATAGACTGTGGAATCCCTTCGAATTCAGTGTCTGTTTATTATTACTCATATACTGTTGCTCCTTTCAGCTGAAAAATGCAGGCAGCTTGTTGGCGAGAAGGCGTCGTCCAAGAGTGGAAAATTTACTTTCTTAAATTGCTTTGACATGGGCTCCGGAACTTTAGCATGTAGTGTCAAGGAAGGTGTAAAGCTCTATTTTTACAATATAAGAGCTGCTCATGTTGAAGGAGCAAGGCATGATGCAATCCAGTCTGCTCTTGTTGATGCTGTGAAGCAGGGAATGTCACCAACTGATTCATCAAAATATGCTCAGAAAGAAGGTGAAAAGGCAGCAAAATTGGCTTCCCGCAAAGCTAAGCGCATTATAGGTCCCATCATATCTTCTGGATGGGATTTTTTTGAAGCTGTATACTATGGTGGCACTCTCACAGAAGGGTTCCTCAGGGGAAGTGGTACTCTGTTTGGCACTTATGCTGGAGGCTTCCTTGGGGAGCAAAGGCTTGGGAGATTTGGTTATCTTGTTGGAAGTCACATGGGAAGTTGGGTTGGAGGTAGAATAGGACTAATGCTCTATGATGTGGCTAATGGAGTGCATTTCTTGTTGCATTCTGTTCAAACATATGGAGGTGAAGTTCAAGAAACTTAAGCTAACCATCAAGAAAATTAATTCTGAATCAACTAGAAGTTCCTTTTTCCATGAAAGTGATGAAACTTCTGTTTAGGACAGCTCTAGAGGTTCTGTTTATAAATTATGAATCTACTGTCTAGCAGAGGTAGGACACTTATAAAGGTTCTGAACTGTGATGAAAGTGTGAAGTTCACAACATTGTTATTTTCTCATATTTTAATTGGATGTATATGCGACTTTCTTCAATGTATCTGCTCTAGTATTGTGTACAAATCAAGCATTTTAATTTCTAACATATAATGGACGTTTCACTTTAAAGAATTTATATTCTATATGTTGCTTGTGATTTCTTGTCCTCTGCTCTTTCCAATTAAAATGTAAAAATGATATTATTTAATCTCATATGCCATATAACTTCTTCAATATAAATCGTTGATAGGATTCATAATGGATGCTAATTCTGAAACGCAGAGAATCTCTCAACATCTTGAAGTTTTGTGTGCAAAATAAAATATAAAGCAAAGCGAACAATATAGATATTATTCCACAAATTATCGAAGTGTTGCTACAATCAAATTAACAGAGATATCATAAATATTTAAATTAGTTTATTTTATGTCTCACAAGAGTTTTCATCAAAAGTTCTCTTTAATAAATTTTTAATGAAAGTAGAATCTATCCTTTAAAATTATCTCTGATTCTGTTCGAGATGGTTTTAGAGGTCTTATTCACGATTCCGAGGAAGAATGGATCTCAGGCTTTTGTGAATTCCTTCTAGCAAATTACATCACACTTATTTAAATTAGTTTATTTGGTGTCAGAAATCATTTATGGTGATGGAAGTGCCATATCTTATATAGGGAAGCTTTTGGCAAGACAGTGCCAAGTCACCGGTATTCATACATCGACAAAGAAGCTAATTTTGAGCTGATTATTTGGCTTAACTTGGAGTTGCCATGGATGCAAATACGACTATTCTATATATAAGGACACAATCACAAGATCTTACTCCATTGCTGCTGGGAACACATCAGGAGTTATGATCTCTCGTCAGTTTCATAGCTTAGTTTTCCCTCATTTTCTGTATTTTCTAGTTTGTTTCTTTCCAATTTTACCAAAAAAATTGTAAGTAAACGTGAAGAACGAATTGTTTAGGCAATAATATTGATAAAAAATGGATGATGGCAGGGGTGTGATTATGTTAGTGACAAAAACAAGATGAGAACATATAAATTAATAGGATAATGTGATGAAACAAAAAACAGAGATAGATAACAACAAAATAAGATGTAGATTCTTTGGTTGAATTAAAAAATGACGTAAGATAAAGATGTAGAAAGTACGTAGTATGACTCGGTAAAATAATTTATATGTGGACATAGCTGTTTTATGATACAGGAGTTAAAAAATTATTACTAATGTTTATGATTATTGATTAAGTTGATGCCAGAGTGAACATCAGTGAGCAACCTCTTAGTTTGGCAAAACTGGTGTTTTTTATACATCCAAAAAGAATTTGTAAAAACTATTTTAATTTCCTGTACCACAGTTTGGCAATTTTTTCACCTCTTCAAGAATTTTTAATTGAGAGTATATATAATTTATTTAAGAAGTTACAATAACATTAACTAAATACACGTATAACCCGAATCCAACGACTTATATTTTATATACTTACATAATTATTACTAAAATATAAGTTTTACGTAAATAATCATGCGACGATAATGACCAAAAATGAAAACAAAGGAAGAATATTTAAATGAGTTGAGAAAAGTCATACAAATTAGAAGAAATAATAGTAACAATATTTTAACAACAGTGACAAAAATAATAATATATATATGTGTGTGTATTGCCATTATAATATTATATAATTTAATGTAACAATTTTGGTAAGAGAAATTATCATTTACGTACCTTGATCATTCATTAGATATATAAAATACAAATTACATAAAATTCAATTATTTTATTTAAATTTAAAAGGAATCTTCCGTATTATTTAAGCATGCATGGGCAATGGCCTTTCGTGGGGAATCAGCATTCTTCGGAGAAGAGCGTTTTGGAAGAACATAAAAAGAAAAGAACATTTTTGAAGTTTTAAATTAAATGGAAACACATATTGCAACAATAAGGAAATGAAACAAAATATAAATTGGATGTTGACTCAGTAATAAGTTGTATCATTGAGTGTGTACCATTTAATACATTATACTAAATTATTTAAATTACTTACAAGATTTTTTAAAAAAGAATGTTTCAAAAATACTTATTAAGAATAAAAAAATTTATATTATTTTAATTTTATTAAATTATATTAATATTATGTTTAAAAACATTATTTTATCAAAGATATCATTCTGTAAATTTTACTTATTAATCAATAAAATTATGATTAACAATAAACAAAAATTATAAAATGTTAAGATAACATTAGTTTATATATTTTTATCGATAAATTAAACCATTAATATAGTTAACAATCTATACTAATAGATAATGTATTATACTAATATATAATTATTGATAATACATATTAATATCTTACACTAATAAAATAATTTATTAATATAATATATTATACGATTAGTGTAAAGTTATATTGTCTATATAATATAATAATTTACTTTTTTTAAAAATGAATTAATAAAACTAATTTAATACTAACTTGATAGAAGTTGATTCGAGTAGTAAATGATTTAATATCCTTTAAATAATGTTTTAAGTTTAAGTCTTTATCTTTAAATAATGTTTTAAATTTAAATCTTTATATAAAAATAATAATAATAAACTCATTTACTACATTCAAATGTGAGATGGTTTTAAATTTAACCTCATAAAAAATAAAATAGTAAATAAGTATTTTTTTAATAGATTAATATTTATTAGCACCACTCTTACTGTCAAGATTTTAAAAAAATACTATATATAATTAACGGACAACAAGTATTTACAAATGTGTTTTAATACCCTTTAAAGGCGGATACCACAACTCAGAAACGAAATTAAAAATTATATTAAATTCAATTTTTAGATACCTCAATATTGTTATTATTTATTTCATTCTCACGTCTTTTTGTTTTTTTCTTATCATATTATATTATTGATCATACTTTTTTTTTTTTTCTATTTCTGCTTACTATCTACATTTCGAGAAAAGTTTACTGAAGTGAATAAAAGTTCAAAAGATTAAGACAAAACAATATAAAAGTTCTGAGAACGACCAGACTTACATTTGCCCCTCCTTCATCCAACGTGCAACCCTCTTCGCTACGACAATAATATGGCACCATGAAATATGGTCAATTATTGGCCGATACAGCGTCTCCACGTTGTAGCGTACAAGTTCATATCATAACTACAAAAACTCCAGACCTTACAATTTCAGAAGAATTCCCATCTCTCTTAACGTGTTTGTTTAGTTTGAGTATATAATTGTTTATATTTATTAACTTTTAAGAGAATTTTTTAAAAAATATTGATTTTTAAGGGTGTTTGACTTTAGAGTATTGTAATTACTGGATTACTTCTAATTGTCGTTGTTACGTGTCATTTGAGGTTGCGTGGTTGGTAAGTACGTTCTTGAATATGAGTAGCATGACAATGGGGCATCATTCGGAGAATACGTGGCTCCTTTTGCCACACGCCATCGTGTGGTTGCCACACATCCATCTATATAAAACAAATTATCAAGAATATTTGACTTCATTCATGGCCAGCCAACATGCTCATTCTTAATTATTTTAAGCAATCTTTGTCTTACGTAGAGCAATAAAGTTGGACTGTCACAACCCAGAGCTAGTTGAAGCTAAGAAGCACAATCAAACGGGAAAGGAACAATATTTAGGTTTTAGGATGGGTTTGGATTACTTGAAAAAAAAGGGTACTTTTATGATACAATCTTTGATTTATTTTAAAAATTTATTAGTTTTAATAAAAGAAGTTTAGTTCTTATAGCATTTTAAACATTAGTTACTGAAAAAAAAAATACAGAACTTACGAGTCTTTAATTTATTATTATTATTTTTTAGCAACACCATCTGTTGTATCTTTCATTTTCTTTGATGTTCTACTTGCTAAAGTGCCTTTGCACTATTCCCCTTTGGTTTCAGCGTCGAGTAATCGCATTTGGTGCTGTTAGTGTTACTGGTATCTCTAGTAGTGGAAGTGGCCAAATTGGCAACCCAAAAAAAAAAAAAAAAAAAGAATATGGGGGGCAAAAAAGTAGCTTTTGGTTCATATCTATAACGGATGCACATTCCCAAACTCTATTTCCACCCCAAACATCCAATCTAATGTCTACATCTAGGGAACCACTTCCATCACTGAATCCTGCTTTCAATTTAAGAGCCATAAAGAGGTCCCAATTCTCCATGGACGGTTAGGGAATAATATAAGGATGATGCATTTTTAATTACACATTTTGTATCAAGCTAGCTATGACTAGTGTTGTAGGCGAACACAAGGAAGATGGAACCTATAAAAGAAAATTATCATGATCGCCTATTATATCATTATTAATTATATATCAGTATATATGAGAGAAATCTACAGCCGTACAAGGCAAGGCGTCTAATGAGTGAAAACTGCTTGCACGAAATAAAGGGAATGAAAACATCTCATTCGCACCATTCAAGTTGAAAAGGAAAAAGAAGGAATCAAAGTTGTCATAATTGATTAATTAATGTATTAAATTCTGCATGACCCTCCAGATGTTGAATGTCAACAATATCAGATTCACATTTTTTTTGTTAGTGCCCATACTGTGCCCTTACAACTTTTGTAAAGACATATTCTGTGGCAGTGGGAGAAAAAATGATCGAAAAAGGGCAAGAAAATAAAGAAAATCGAATATCAGCGTTACCCATTACAAGGCTGAAGCCATGAGCCATGCCAATGATGTGTTAAGCCTAAAAATCTTAAGAGGTATCACAAACAAATAAACTCAACATAAGTTTCCTAGAAGGGGAATAAATTTTGATAGCTACTGGGAACAGTTGATTGATTCAATGTACCTATGTTTACAAAGATAAATAAAGAAGGGCAAGTTGAACCAAAATTTCAAAAACCTCTATGGAAAGAGAAACAAACTATAACCAGTTAATTAAAATCAAGAGTTTTCGAAAGAACTTATTTAATTTATGAGAATGATTTATAACTTTTTTAATTGTATTTTGTTTTAGTTTTAAAGTCTAGTTTGAGTGAACTTATAAATATATCTTTGTAAGAAAAGAAAAATAACATAAAAATAAATAAAAATTATCTCATAAGATAAAGATAATTTATTTTTTCAATTTTGAGAAAAGTTAAATATGTGAATAGTTTATTCGTTTTACTACTTAATTTTTATTTATTAAGAAGTTTATCTAAATTAGGTCTAAGTAATTTATGGTGAAACTTGTTTATAAATATACCCTTATTTATTGTGTGTATTATTTGAAAACTAAAGCACTTGATAAATTATTATATGATACAAGTTTATTAAATACTTAAATATGTAATTAAATTATTTATCTAAAAATATTTTATATGAAGTAAAAGAAGCTAGAAACAAACATCACAGTATCAAACATAAGATGTGCGTATAATAAACTTGACAAACCAGAAACTTAAAAGCATGAAGTTATAAAACTAAAATGCAAGCATCCTAGGTATGACAAAAGGCAGGTAAAAAAGAGAGGAGGAAAAGAGCACACATTGCATGTAATATTTTCTATATCAAGTCTTTGCTCACTTATTGTGATTTTCACTAATGAACGTACGGAAGCTCATTAATCCGTCTTAATACCTCAACTAAATTTACTCCCAGAATTTTCTGAAAAAATATCAAGTTTGCTCGAGTTTGCTCATCGTGTACTTCATATTTGGAGTATATACATGGACCTTCATAAGTTTGATTACACTGGCGAGCATTATCGCCCACATGACTAACACAATAATGCTCATCTTCGAATCTACCAAAGTTTATTGAATTTTTCTGAACTTTTATAGTGTATGTATAGCTTCTTGAGATCATCCTATGTTGTGGTAAGAACTCCATTATACTGACTGTGATTGAAGATATATTTGAAAAAGTTTCCAAGTTTAGGTTCAAGGACTTTGTGTCTCATTTCCGTATATAGCTATCTGCAAGGATTAACCTTCCCTTTAGTTCTTGCCAGTGCTATATTGAAATTTATAATCCTAGCTCTGGATCATTCTTGATGATAGAGGGGTGGGAGAAAACACAGTGGAGCTTTAAATCCAAGTCAAATAATAACAAGGACCTTCTCCAAAAAATTTGAGTATCCGATGAAATTAAGAAAATATTTCCTCAGTAAGCTGATATTGGGGGTAATTGTGCGTGATGCACGTACGTGTTTGACAAAGTTGATCAATAAAAAATGAAAGTAAAATCTAGCATCTACATCACCATGCATTAAATTTTTGCTTGTTTCGTGAAGAAGATGATGAGGACCAGCGGTGTTTCATATTAAATTGCTAATCTAGTGTGAACCAAAATTATGCTTGACAGTAGTTTAAAAGAACAGAAAAAACAAATGATAACTTGTTATGATATTTTTATGCAAAATTATTATAAATTGTCTACGGCAAATTTGGTCTTTGTCATACCCAGTTTATATAAGATGAGAATATTAATAGAAATTATTTTGACTATATATAACGAATAGTAAAGATTAAATTTAAACAAAACTTTAATTATCGACATATAATTATAAAAATACGATTATCTCCTCTCAATTTTTATACTCTCACCGAATTAATACACAGTCATATATAGCAAAAAAAATAAAAAATAAATACACACACATATATATATATAGTCAAATATCCCTTTTTCAATATATATTTTTAAATATTGATTATTGTATAAATTTTAAATATTTTTCTTAATAATAAAAAAAATACTCACTTTATATAGAGAGAGAAAATTATTTTACATATAAATTTGTATAATGATTTAAAAATATTTAATATTTCATCAATATGTATTATAAATAATGTTATATATTTTTTAAATATATAGAAAAAATATGATTGCATATACTTATATTGTTTGATTTTTAAAATATTTAAGGTAACAAATTGTTAAAATTAAATAGATAGAAATTCGAAAGATTAAAAAATATGATATATTTTTTTAAGTATTTTATAGAAATGCTGAATTATATATACCAATATAAATCAATTTCTTTTCATATACATTAGAAGTATTTAATACACTTCATTTAATATCTATAATTACTTTAAAAATATTAATTTTTATAATAAATATTTTTTTCTTATTTTCTCAATCCGTGAATTAGTATTAACATTTGCCTTAACAAAAGTAAGTACATCATTTATTGTTAAAGAATTGCTATTAACATATTTGACATTTCCGTCTTCACATTTGTTAGATAAAATATATAAAGGTCATGTTGAATGAGATGCCAATCCTATATTTTTTTAAATAATTTTTATTTTTTAGTTAATAAACTTCACTATTTATTTAAAATACTAGACATTAAAAGAAATGGTAAAATACTTCATTAATTTTCTTTTGTTTGATAGTTTTGTGATTAATTTTTTATTTTATTTTAATTATCATTTCATAGTACTAATGAATGGATAATTAATTTTTGTAAATTTCAACTAATAATTAATGTGTTTTTTAGAAAAATAATTAACATAAGAAATCTGAGATATAATAAAAATTAGTTTGTATTTTTATATAAAAATTAAAGTATTAATTGTATAGTTTGTATTGTTATACTATATCTTCAAACGATAAATAAAAAGAAATGGTGAGAGTAATATGTTATGTGAGAACTTGTCTTTACAGGTATTCATCGCCTTATTTAGTACTTACTATTAAGACAACTAATGGATCGTGGCATTTTGATTGCGACAACCATAATCAAACTTGATTTGGACTCGAGCACGGCTTCTTATAATCAATGAAAAAGCAACGGTCACTGTGAACCCTAAAGCATATAGGATAATCGGAATCAGGTTGAGGCAAATGTATGAAAAGAATACATATATTATGTTTATAAATCTCTCTTGAATTATTAAATTAAAAAAATTAAATAATTTTTATGATTTTAATATAATATTTATATATTTTCTTGTAATAAAAGAGATTTGCTTAGCTTAATAATAATTTATAATCATCAAATTTCACTAATTCATCATGACGAGCGTCTTCTTTTTATGATACAAGCATTGGATAGTCAACTTTTGTATCTCCACAGTTTATTGACCGCTTCTTTTTAAACGAAGGGTCTATATTAACATATTCTTCGAAAGAATAAAATATACAAATTTAACCTAATAACATTTTAGAGTTTAAATACAATAGTATGTTGTTTTCTATTTGTCTTTGTTTTAAATTGTTACTGTTAATAAATTACCGTCCCATTAACATATTGTGTGTTAACCTTCAAATTTATGTTATCGAGAGTTTTCTTTCTAATTTTATTTAGTTTAGAACGTACATCGTATTTTTCATATTTTATACCCCCACACCCCCATTGGTATTGAAAAAGTTCACAACACAGAGCATCATTGTACTTGATTAATTAAATAATTTCTTTTACATATCCTCTTACTGTATAGGAAACATCAAGCGGAATATAATTTGTCGTTGCGGCACAGCCTTGTAACTTTGTATGCTGAAATATATTTATAATTATCTAGGTGTGTTTATGAGTAATAAGAGCTCGAATTTCATCGTATGATCTTGAATGTGTGCGTATATATCATTAGAATTAGTTTCAACTTTCGGTGCACGATCATATTCTAAAAAGATAAAGATATTGAAAAAAGAAAAACACAATTTGCCGTGGAGATAACTTACAACTTACAATGTTGATAACTTTTAACATTTTTTAGCAAAAGCATGTTTTACATAAAGTAAATTATGAATTAATGTTTATAAAACCTATAAAATCTCATATGA
Source organism: Abrus precatorius (assembly GCF_003935025.1). Lineage (NCBI taxonomy): Eukaryota > Viridiplantae > Streptophyta > Magnoliopsida > Fabales > Fabaceae > Abrus > Abrus precatorius. The sequence continues at coordinate 5,467,368 of NW_020874373.1, read as the reverse complement.
AAATGTTTAAAAAAAGATCATAGAGGAGAGGAGGAGAAGCAATGTAATTCGTAGCATAACAATATCCGAAAAATACAATAAAATAAAGAAGGCAATAGCAAAGTCTGAACTCAAGGTGATGACGTGGACCCCACAGTTGGGCATAAATATTGATCCTTCCTTACAGCATTGTGAAGTGTGTGCTATCTTGAGACTCAGTCTGCCCATACAATAACCACATAGTGTCGACATGGTTAGCCAAGAAGAGTTGTTGATTGAAAAAGTGTGCGAGCTCTATGAACAAATTTCAAGGCTTGAGAGTCTCAAACCCTGCAAAAATGTCGACATGCTTTTTACCCAACTAGTGCTCACATGCATACCCCCTAGCCCAATCGATGTCACTAATCTCAACACAACCGTGCAAGATATTAGATCCAACCTTATAAGAATCTGTGGTGAAGCTGAAGGACATTTGGAGACCCACTATTCAACCATCCTAGGCTCATACGACAACCCTCTTGATCACCTTAATATTTTTCCTTATTATACTAACTACCTTAAACTTGGTCTCCTCGAGTACACTATCCTTAGCCAACACTGCACCCATGTCCCTAGCAAAATTGCCTTTGTGGGTTCAGGACCCCTTCCTCTTACTTCAATTGTCTTGGCATCAAATCACTTACCCGCCACAATTTTTCACAACTATGACTTGGACCCTTTAGCCAATTCAAATGCTATGCGCTTGGTTTCCTGTGACCCTGACTTGTCAAAGCGCATGCTTTTTCACACCAATGATATATTGGATGTGTCCAATGCTTTGAAGGACTATGAAGTTGTTTACTTGGCAGCCCTTGTGGGCATGGACAAGGAGGGAAAGAACCGAATCATTGATCACTTGGCTAAGCACATGGCTCCAGGGGCACTTCTTATGCTAAGGAGTGCTCATGGGGCAAGGGCTTTTCTCTACCCTGTGGTTGACCCTTGTGATCTTCGAGGCTTTGAGGTCCTCTCTGTGTTCCACCCCACGGATGAGGTTATCAATTCAGTTGTCATAGCACGTAAATATCCTATGCCTATGCCTATGCCTATGCACTCACTTGAGCAAGGCCTTGGTTCTATGATCCTACCCAACAAGTGTTCTGAGATCCAAGCCTTCAACCCCCTTAACCATGGGAATATGATTGAGGAATTGACCATTGAGGAGCAACTCTTGTAAACTCTCACTCTCTGATTTCCTCTTATCTACTCCGTGTCATGCTTTAGATGGGAATTGGGTCATGTGGTAGCAACTTAATTACTTCATATTTCCTCTTACATATATGTCCGACTGTTTTGTTCACATCGAGCAAAACATTAGTGTTTTTCATAATGTTGTTCTTAAATTTTCAATAAATATAAAAGAGATTATGTTTTAGATCATGTCTCCCTCAATCAAAGCCATAACGCCATGCATGCTATCATAGCATGTTTTCGGTTTCCTTTGCCTTTTCTCATCTTTGTTGTTCTTATTAGTAGCTAATATACATGTAACGCATTGACATCGAGACATGGTCATGGAATCGCAACAGGAACAGGAACACCTTAATTATTTAGAATTCTCAACTAATTGCCAAATCTTAATGCTAGAGTTGGCCTTGCCTATACTTTGACTTGTTAGCTTTTACTTCATTATCCACGTAATTTCAATCCCTTAAAAAGACAAAGTCCTCCATTTCCTGTCTTTGATATTTGCCGATATTGCCTATCAAATCAAATATTTTTGTTTGTTTTTAATTAAAGGATGCATACTTATCTGCCTTTTTACGGTACTTGATCAATCAATGTTTCACTTTGGTTTAAATTTTATGCTGATGATGACATTTTGATATACCACTTTGACCTGAGAAAAGCTGAAGAAAGGACATGATAAGCATATGTATCTTCACATCAGTGTACCTGATATAATTAGCAAAGCATATTTTCCATAATTAAGATACCAATTTTATTTACTTAAATATATTTTTAGCCTTGTAAATATGATTAAATTTTAATCCTACAAATTTTATTATTAATTTTGTCTTTCATAAATTTTAATTTTTTTAAAAGAAGTCCATATTACTACTTTATAAAGATACGCAATATATTAATTACTTACTTCAATGATCATTTTAAGGTGGTAAATAACGAAATATATACTATGTCATTGATAAAACTTAAAAAAATATTTTTAAAAATATATGATGGTCAAAATTAATTAAAAATATATTTAACCATATTTATTAAAAAAAACATTTTATTTTTGTGGGGACAGTCGCAACAAAGTTTAAATTTACAATTTCATACAAATCACTTTAGTCATTCATTAATCTAATCCTAATGTCTTATTACGATGTCAATGCTTTTAAAGGCCTTTAATTTAAAGCTTAAAGGCTCCTTCCCCGTTGTACTGTCTTAATGGTTGGGATACTCTCTTTTTTTTTTTTTGCTATAGGGATACTATTTTTATTTCATAATTTTCGTTGGCTTATATATATATAGAAAATGATGTCAATATTCATATAAGGAAAATTGACAAAGAATCCAAAAATATCCAAATAATGGGAAAGACCGAATTTTTGTTGGGTTCTAATCATGTATGCCTTTTGCGTTTATCAGAAGACACTTATGAAAGATATTCTTTTGTAATTGGCTCCTATTATCTGTTTGGTCTATTGATTAGGAGAACTAGAATATGCGACCCCTGAATGTTATAATCCTTTTGTTGTCAATACATATCTGCATTCTTCAAAGATGAATCTTGATGATATTTTCTCTATTGGCCCCCCCTTTTAACAAAAAACCAAGCCAGAGGATGGCATTTTTTATGTCACTGCTTAAAAAAACAAAAGCATATATTGTACCTCCCGGGCTCCCAAATTAAATATGTAAAAATAAACTCTAAAGTAAATCTTTAAAATTGTTTGTTAATTTTTTATTAAAAAATAATTTATTTATATTTTTTATTTTATTTTTCAATGTTATTTATAAAGTTAAAGATTAGAAAAATATTTTTAAATCTAAAAACTGAAATGTCCAATACATATAATTTTGAAGGCTGATATACAGATTTGAATATATGTTTAAAGTTGTTGAGTGAATGTTTCATCACTTACATAGTCAAACCGGTGACATGTGAAAAATTGTGTAAATCGAGGTAAAACATACATGCATGTCACTGCCACAACTTTACCCTATGCAGGTCACTGCTGCAAAAATAACTCTCTATAAAGTAATACTTATCTGTTGTGATAAAAATAAAAAAGAGAAACTCATTTTCCCTCGTCTTTTTTCATAAAGAATTAATGCAAGAGAAGTTCTAAAATTAAAGTAAGCAAATAATATTATTCCTCCTTTAAACAGTATACTTATTGTGCACTGCCTGATAAAATCAAATTAAAAATATAAAATATTTTAAAGTATGATATTTTAAAATTTATTCAAAAAAATGTTATTACAAAAAAAAAAGTTGATGACGTATATAATATGCAAACATATATACTTTGTATAAAATTATTTATCAATAAATATACATAAATTATTTTCAAAGTAAAACAAAATATTATTAATTAGTTGCAACACAGTTAATAAAAAAAATATTACAGTAGGATTAATATTTCGTAACATGTTTTCACATAAAAGCTTATGCTATGATATATATTATCACACCCATAAATACCAATTTAAATTTTATAGACCAACATCAACCTCTCTTCTTACAGGAATATAACAAACTTAAAATTGAATTTGATCCTACTCAATAGATGATATCCAACCCTGTTTAAATTGTTCCTTAATACACATTCCAAATCAATTCAAGTAATTCTTCTAAATATATACTCTATTCTATTGAGTACCCTTTGATTCCTTGAAATCCAAAAAGACCAAACCACAAACATCAAAATAACAGTTCAAAATTATGATATTTCCTTCATTCTAACCAGCCCAAGAAGCATTCTCAATGTATAGGCCTCGTCGTTGTTAATTTTATTATTAATATATTCACAAGAAACGGAGGTCAAGTTTTATTGATCGACAGTCCAACTTGGATTGTGAATAGGAATTTTATTCGGTTCTAGTGAAGAGGATGTTTTAAAAAGCTCAATTGATTGAAAACATGATCATATGGTCGGGCTTGGCCCTCAATAATTTATGAAATTTTGTCCACAAAAAGTGCTCAACAAAATTCTGTGAAAATTTTTGCCCAACGACCTCTGCAGAAAATGAGGACTTATTGGTGCTGATTGTTGACACATATGCAGAGCCCACAAAATAAATGGGTGAAAACATTTTGCCTTCCAGCATTTATTTTTTAGAGCCCAATCTCATTCATATGCAGATGTAATCGTTAATGAACTGACTTAACTGGCTCAACCAATAAAAGACAAAATATGCAAAATAAATAACTCATTTAGAAATTTTTTGTACTTCACTTTAAAGTTTTTGAAAGACAATTGTTAACCTAAAATCTAAAATTACAGTTCTTTGTATGATAAATTAGTACAATTTGTGATTAAAGGGAGACTGATATCAATAAACATTTGTGATTTTATATCTAAGGAAGCTGTAGCCATGTGTCTTATGAATAGACCCTTAAATATAATTTATACTCTCAAAACTTAAACTACACCAATGATTGGATTTGTAAAATAATGTTTTTACTTTTATCTTTTATGCACCAAAACGAAAGGAATACGAGAGTAAGAAATTGAATGAAATAAGAAGTTTTCTTCTCTTTTTTTGTCTTTATAAGAACAAGATACTCCGTCCGATTTAGCTCGGGCCGATTGCATAAATGTCGTTTTGATTAAATGATAAATTTACTTTTATTTCGTTATTAGTGGTAAAAATCTTTTTGGTCAAAGATGAGATTGCATGTCATATCGTCTTATGTTTTAGGTGCTGTCCTTAATGTTATAAATAAAATTTTGGCAAGAACCACCCAAAAATTACTGTGTTGAACATCATTCATGGTTTACCAAAAATTAATGTCGAACAACAATGACGCACTACCCTACCATAACTATAACTTTGACAAGGATACAAGCCAAACGTACTTGGGCATATACAATAATGCAGACTCCAAAAATATGTATATTTTGGAATATATAGGAATGCTTACATTACTCCAGCATAGGGGTACATGTTGAGGTGCCACTTGCAGAACTACAAAAACATAGGTCCTCCTCTGCCACCGTCCACAATGGCAAATCGCATATCCTCAGTTGGTTTCCAATGCCGTTTTCGCTGGTTGATGAACCAATTATTTATCTGCTTTTGATCCAGTCCAGTAATTTCTGATAATTTCACTTTCTCTTCCTCCTGTATCAATATAGTTTCAAGCCATTTATATAATGAGGTTAATTCACTGTTCATATATTAAAAGAAGGATAATATAAATTAACTAAAATGCATGATAGACTTCACTTTTTAATTAAGTATTACAAAAATCAATAATTCTAGCTGATATTATACTTTATGATTGATTAATTAAAAAATATTATTCTAATTAATTTTTTACCAAATTAAACTCATCTTTGAAATAATAATAAGTCAGTGTTTGGTAGTGAATGAAATTTGTCACTAAACAAAACGGGTATTCTGTACTTAGAGTAACGTAAAATTCATTTAGTAAAAATTGAAAAAATAAACTATTTCAGAAGATACAGTCTCGGTCAAGAGGGAATGCTATAAAACACAATCCTCGTGTAAGATTTTGAAAATTGAGAAAAGTATGTTTGTAGCAAAGATACTAAAACAGCGGTGGGGTGAAAGATAGAACTTTTGATCGAATATACCAATCCCTAGGTACCACAGATGGAGAGATAGATGTCTACAGGCTAGCTAGAATATAGAGAGAGAAATTCACGAGATTTGAATCAAGCAAAATGCATTTAAGAATAAGAGCATAGTTTAGAAAGAACTTGTGAACTCATGAACAGTTAGTGAAAATACAACTTCTATTAGCTATTTTAATCATTTTTTTACTATAAATGTATTAAAATAAACTATTTTTAACTTATTTTGATAAATTATTTTTAAATTAATGAGATAAATCATTGTTTTAAAAAGCATTAAACATTTAAATACGCTGTGTATCTAAATGCACTGTAAAAATAATATAATCTTTATCAAAACAAAAATATTATTGACAGAAAAAGTTTCACAAGCCATTAGAAGGACAAATATATCTCTTATCGGAGAATTCGGAAACCTACGGGTTAAAGAAGCTTTTGCGGAGAATGGCAAATGACAATGCAAATTGGACCAGAACCAGATAATATACCCATTAATCGAAGTATCGAAAGGTTTATGTGTAAGAAAATGCCGAAGGAGTATGACACAAATAAAAATAAAAATAAAATATATGCAATTTTTATAATTTTTAAAAAATATTAGCTAACAGTCAAGAATATATTAAAGATAAAAAAAAGTATGTTACTAGCATTCTGATTTAACAAACTCGTACGAAATTCCTCTACACCATACCATATCCCCTAACTCATGACCATCTCATCCTCATTTTCTACAGCTACTAACTGAAACAAACCTAGCGATGCATGAATATATTAAATTAAGGGAGACAAAAGTTTGCTGTTGAAATTATCCTACCACCACCACCTAAAAGTGCTAATGCATGTACACAATAATTTGTTCACGAAAATAAATCTGGACTAATTGAAGGTAAAGGAGCAAGTTTTCGTTTTGACATGAATAGGTATGCTTTAAGATATTAGAAGCAATTACCGTAGGATATGGCCACCTATGATTGGTGTTCCACCAGTCCATCAGTGCCATCCTTGCATCCCGTGGCAGCTTCCCCTTTTTCCTTCGTTTTAGAAATTCCTTTTTCAAACTGCTAAAATGGCCACTGTACTTGCGAAGAAGCATTTCTTTAAGCTTTTGATCACCTGGGCAAGTACCAGAAGAAGAAGATACATGGCTTTCAACAGCTTCCATCTCCCCACAACTTAACTCCTCCTCTGATGCTCCACCAGCTACCGAGTCTCATGAAAATACAAAACACAAGGGCCCTCAATATATGTGCCGAAAAAGACAAACACAAAATTAGATTCTTAGTTATGAGAAATAACGAATGACTGACAATGTATACATGCACACACACAAAGTACTTCAGTATCTGTCGAGAAACGTGTACTAAGATTATTATTTATTAAGACGCTTAATTAATTGGACGGAAATTTCCCACAAATACAAACAAATTGGTTATTGCCCTCATGGAGAAGAGAACATATTGTTAAGCCAAGGCTTGAGGTAAAAAAAATGACCATGTGTAAAAGTTTAGCTAAAATAATTGATTATAAACTGGGGATTAATTACACCCTCTATTATTATTACATGCTTAAGTAAGGCTTTAACATCTATTTTGTTTTTCACTTTTTGGCCATTTCTTTATGACATTGGATCTATTAAAATGGTTCTCAATCTATATGTTATCAGTTATAGCTCTGACTATGCATGTTTACTTCTTAGGAATGACTATCCTTTATCGCTAGTATACAACTCGACTCAGTTACCCAAGACAGAAAGCTCATAGAAAGCAAAATGCTGTTCTTGATTATATGAATATCCTACTTCAAACTTATTTTTAGTATATATATTTAATATATTACCCTTACACCCTCTCTTTTATCAGGATAAAAAAGAAGAGAAAGTAATTTTACTTTTCCCCTCCTCTTTTTTTAACCCTAAAAGCAAAGTCATTAAAGTCAACAAGTTCAGCCACGAACCGGATCATTTGGAAGTCGAACGAAGACAATCATACGGTTGTGTCCACAAACCAATATTGTACCGCGAAATCGATGCTGAACCGAATGAACCACAACCCATGTGGTTGAACAGGTTTGAAAGCAAAGCTAAAAGTTGAACAAATCGACCCAGTATCTCAATACTTCAACCGAATTAATGACCAAATTAAGTTTAATAATACTGGTTAATTAAGAATGAGTACGTATAGGGGTAGTGTAATAAAATTTGAATTGGAAAATGACATTTTTGTATCTAATGAATGGAAAACTCCGAAATTATATTGTTAAGAAAATTCAAATATGTTAAAATATAACTTGGTTCCAAAACGTCGCCATCATTGTTGTTCAGTTAGGAAACCAATAAACTATTAGTCTATTATATTGAAAGATCAAATTTATATGGACGACAAAATCATATATTAAAAATAAGAGTAATATTCCTATAAAAGAAATTAACATATGAACCTGAAGGTATGATTAAATGCCTGAGTAAAATTTGCAATAAAAAGAACGATCACCATCTCAATCTCAATTTAATTCTTGCATTAATGCCCTAAAATTATTCAAATTTAGGGCGTAGCTGAGATTAATGGTAAAAAATAACAAATGAAATGTATCGAAAGATATACTAGTAAAATAGAATTTTCTTATAAATGTCAAAAATTACTTCTGATCAAACACCAGAAATAAAATTAGACTTTAACGATATAAGATATCCGCATATGAGAGTTTAAATCTATAAAACTGCATTATCATTGCATATATCAAGTAAACAAATAATATAGAACTATGACAGGCAATTTATATTTGTTTTCACCATACTGAATTAGAACAACAAGAGTAAAATTTCATCTATTCACTAAAGGCGAAGATATTGACCTCACCACCACTCATGTAAAAGGAGAAAATAGTTAACAAACCAACAATTATAAAAAATCGTCTGTCTTTCAAACAGTGTAGGCGATAAAATTAAATTTAAATTAAAGGACAGGAGCGGGGGTGGATGTTCAAATTAAATATTTCTAAATCAACTACATCTTTAACGTACACAAAAGGGCCATCTATGTTCAGACATCGGAAGAAAATAAAAAACAATAATATATACAAGAATAAACCTGAACTTGCTCTCAAAAAATGTTAGTTTTCGAGGATTTGAGTTCCTAAAACTCACTTGACACTATGAAAATACCAGGCATTTTATACAACGCAAAGGAATAAGTTTGAAATCACGTGTTTACCCGAGCGGTTGTTGTCCGATGACTTTGCTAGTGTTCCCTGACAAAGATTGCTGAGTTGTGATTCCATATTACCCAAAAACAAAGTCGCTTCATTGAAGGGCTTTGACAACTCCTCTTTGTATCTATGAAGAACTTCGCAGTACGTTTCCTTCAGGTTACAACAACAACAATTCAAATCCTCATTCAGAAACAACACAACAATTCCATGGCCACCCATATGATGTTTCTATATTTAGCAAAAAGAAAACCAAGTGGCCAACTAATAAATTTCCCGAAATTTAACCGTAAAAACAGTCACCAAAATTACATCATTTTCTTCCAATCTCTTGACTTTCCCTCCAACTTATTTGGAAACAAAGCAACATACATCAACATATGTACCCTAAAGAGGGTAAAAAAAGAAATTTCAAAGTATACCATGAATTCATCAAGTTCAGGACCATTCCCTATCTCACGGTGAGCATTCATGGAGTGGCTTTCTCGGGCTATTCCTTCAAGAAGCGATATCAGTTCCGGTGGTGCTCCAACCTTTCCAAACAACAGCTTACAACTACTTAGTATTCAACTATTCATATTCACAAGAGAAACTTACTCGCTTGCTTGCTTAAGATTTAATATTGGACATTAAAAAAAAAACACTAACTCTAAAGCATATCTATAATCTTTGTATGAACCTTTTGGCATCCTATGTATGCAGCCAGTAAATCAGGATAAAGAGGGTGATTTGCGATCTGGATCTTGATAAGCCGATCCGACATATCTGACCCGGTAACATTTCGTTCAGCAGGAGCTTCCAGCTGGAGGTAACAATTAGCCTCAGCTGACCCTAGACGCAATTCAGAAGTAGTGGTAGCAGTAGTAGTTGCTGAAACGCTCGCGTTCCCAACTCTAACAACATCCTCTGGACAAGACAAAGGAGGTTTCCACCTGTATACTGCTTCCATCACGGCTCTGGATAGATTCAAATATCTCACTGAGTCGGTGAATTCTACACTAGTGCACTCCAGCAAGCAGAGCTAAACTTAAATAACGATATGGTATATCTAATTAAAATTACTATAAGTTTTTTTAATTCTAGTTCAAATATATAGTACGACCTATATATACGTAGGTTCTTAATATTTAGTTATTGGCCCTGAGCCCATAAGCAGCAGTATTTGTTGATTAATAAAAGTGGTACAGAAGGGAAGAGAAAAGAAATGGATAGAAGAAAGAGGAGGGGGTGTAAGTGAATGTGTACGTTTATACGAAATTACGCATGATAATGACACAGAGGAAGAGATGGAGAATTACTTACGGTAGCTGCAGTGCACAAAGACTTTTCTTTTCCAAGAAGACCTGGGAAAAGGAAAGAAGACAGAGAAAGTGATGGTGGATGGAGTGAGAGAGGAAAGAGAAAGGAAGGTGAGTGTGTCTGGTTTGTGAAGTGAATTGATTTCAGCATGTGGATGTATGGGTATGATGTAGATGGCGTCAGTGATAAGTATAGGATAGGTTGTACGTATTGTGTAGAAATCACTTAGTCAGTGTGTGATCTCACTCTGGACAATGTTTCATTGCCCTGCTTTAATACGTGGGTCCATCTATCTCCTCACATTAGAACTATAAATGAGGCCAATCAACTAAAAACCACCATATATTTATACGATAAATATAACACTCTTTATTCTTTATAAATATTTTATTCAGTTTTTATTTTTATATTTAACAAATACTTAAGCCCGTAATTTTTATTTTTATTAAAAACTACAACGATATAATTTTTTTTATTTTTAAGAATTAAAATTAAATAAACTTTTTGTAGAGAGTAAAAATTGAAATGAACAATTTTTTTATGAAATAATAATTTATTTAAACTAATATAATAATTTTTGTAATCACAGTTTTAAAATTTCAATATAATAATAATAAATTATTATTATTACTATTATCTATTTAAATACAACTATTGAAAATGAGTTTAAGGTTAATAATAATAATAATATATCCTCAATGAATATTTATAATTTAATGTAACTTAAAATAAATTATAAGAAAAAGAAAACTATTTTTTTGTTTTTACATCGTATTTTTTTATAATTTTTAAAATTAATTACGTCTATCTATACAAAAGTTACGAGCATACATTGAAATTTTGATTTGTAGAAAAATGTTCACTTATTTTAATAAAATTATTTAGTTTTTCATTTTTTTTTATGGATTTCATATTTTAATCTTAAAGTTTCATGTTGTTGTTTTTTATGGTTGTGTATGATTATTTTAGTATATAAATCTATTAATTTAAAACTTTTATCGTGTTTCATTTTTAATACAAATTTTGTTATATATAAAAACAAGTTGTATAGTAATCATTTGTTACATTTAATTTTTAGAGATAGTTTTAAATATTTAAAAATAATAAATTTGTATTGAAAAGATATAACGTTTTCATACTTTATATTCTGAATATAATATATAGTTTTGTAATAAAAGATTATCATTTTTAATTATTTAAAATAAACTCGAAATATTGAATTGAATATTTTTTAAAATAATAAAATAACTTATTTACTATTTTTAACTAGTTTTAAAATAAGAACATAAAATCTAATCATTCAATCCCAGATAAACAGCCATTAATAAGACTAAATTAAATTATTTTAAATTTTGATTCGAATTTATCCAAATTGAAAATGTATTGTCTTTTTTTAATCAAATTAGATAACTTTATGTTTAAAAATGTATGTAATTCATAGTGTCAACACCTCTAATAACATCTCATATAGGGTGGGGGGGGGGGGCGAAAGGTTAATTTGCTTTATTTTAACTTTCATTTGGAATAACTATGTTCAAATTGATTTAGTTTAATAATTTTATTTTTGCCATGCTTGAATTAAATTCATCTAGTAAGATGTTTATACTATGAATACTATTAAAATAAAAACTATAAAGTAAATAAGGACTGATTAATCTGATATTATATACAAAATTATTAAACGATGTAAGTATTTAAAATTAATATTTAATGTAACAGATACCAGCTCTAATAAAAGTGTGAAAATATTGTTTACATAATGTGAACTAAAAAATATTTCATTAATTTATCGGTAGCATAGAAATTTGTCTTTTAACGTTGATAATATATTTACAAAAAAAAATAAAAATACAGCACTAAGTAATCGTTAATGCCAAAGTTTGATTAAGTGATTTATAAAATGATGTTTTCTTTCAGCAGTTTTTTGCATATAATTGGCGATACCTTGAAATATGCCCCAAAAATAATAAAGGCAAATCTGCCTGAGAAGGATAGTCATCCTTTTTAAAAGCACACTAATCTCTTTGACCTTAAGTTGAGAGCTGAAGCTGATGCTTTCCAAGTTAATTATCTGCTTTTCAAGATATATTCAATGAACCAATGCATCAATTATATGTTAACTCTGAATATGAAAAAGACAATGGGGTCCGCAGACTCTAAAGAGACACCTATTAAATTTAAGAATCTTGTTACCTTCTTCTACGTATCTTTCTAATAATTTTATCATCGTTTTACAAAGTAGATATTAAATGCAAATGTGTATTTTTTTTGGCCAAAAAATATTTATAATTTATTTATATAATATTGAAAATAATCTATAAACGTACAAAACCAAAAAATAAATAATTATTCTAAATTTTAGCAACAAACGAACGATAAAAAGTTGCCATTTTTTGGAGAACAATTGTAATTTTTGACAGTCTTACATGTTGTATTTCCCCACTAAACAAGATTATTTTCTATAAATTTTAAATAAGTTAGCCATCAAATTTACCCTTTTTTTTAAATATATTTGAGATTTACTATCTTCAAATACTATGAAATTAATATAAATGGTAGTTGTAATATGAATTACATGAGTTATATAGTATATACGAAATCGTAAAGATTTAACTATATTTACTTTTTTTTTTAATGATAAAGAGTTTTCTGCGTACTTAATTAAAAAAAAATATTTTAGAGTCTCTACTTAGCTAAATTAAAAAATTATGAAACAAAAAATTTGAAATTTAATTGCTTATAAAAAGTGAACTTTATTATAAAGATATTAAGATTAGTATATCATAAAATGTATTCAATTATATAAAATATTTATCATTTTATGTAAAGTTTTTCTCTAAACTGTCATATGTTGTATTATTCGAGAGGTTAACTCAATAAATGTCAAACTGATTTATTCAATCCTATTATCTAAATATTTTTTCACACTTTCAATGATCTTTTAGACTCAATTTTTAGGCTTCTAATCTTAAAAAGTTTATATATTTTATAATTTTTTTTCTTTATCACAAACTAAATCAAAACTTTGACATTAAAATTTAAAAAATTAATATTTAAATCAACTGAAAATATAACTCTAATAGAGTCTACTGAAATTTTTGACCAACATTGCAAACTCGAGAAGATATGGATCTCAAGTGAAGTGAAAGTTTGGAAATCAGACAACTCTTGCAGGATGAACAGAAGTTATTAGCCCCCTATTTATGGACCTCGGGAACTTTTCTTCGATAATTTGTTTTGGGTAGACATCCTTTGTTTATGATGTCTAATAGGTAGGTCCCATCCTTTCTTTTTTTTTTCCATATAGCTTGGAATTTGTTGCTTTTGTTCCTTTTTCAGAAGTATTTTTTCACAAGTTTGATTGAAATCTGCATATTTAAACCATTGTATTACCGATCCTGACTTTGATTCAAGTCGAGTAATCAATTGTTGGTAAATAATTTATAACTAGGCTTGTATAATGCACAAATGTATATATTATGATGTTGATCTTTCTAATAATAACAGGTCAATGTTAATCAAGTTATTGTATATGTAAATGAACAGAGTAATACAAATTACTAAACAAAGACTACTTCAGTCTCTTAAATTTGTTGCTTACATCAATTTTATCTTTTAAAGAATTATGATATTAAGTAAGTCATTCGAAGACTAGAAATTCTATGTGACTATTCATTTTCATAATCCACAAGCAATCTCCACTCCAATTGTTTCTGCCTTAAAATAACTCAGACTAGAGGTTTCCGCTGCTCAAGTAATATATACACATATAATTCGTATTTACAGAGAGAGTATTATGGATTCACTTTTTCATATTACTAGTGATATGATATGATAGTATTGAAAAAATTGTTTTTTTACTTAAAAATAATTAATAAGTTTTTCAATTAATCATGATAAATTTCATTTTATATATTTTTTCTCGTTCAATCGTGATTATGGATTATTTAATGAAACAAACGACATTCAAATTTATTTATTAGCTATTACTGTTTATATTTAATAAAAAGATTTCGTTAACTTTAGTCTTTAGAGTAAATTTAAGCATTTATAAATAAAATAAATTTATAAAAAAAAATATAAAGTTATTATATTAAAGTTATAAAAATATAATAAATATTTTTTTAATAAATTTTTACAATTATTAACTGAAATTAACATAACTTTTAATAAAATGAAACTATTATTTCTCTCCTGGATAAACACTTTCAACCTTGAAACTATCAAAGGTTAGAAGACATTTGAACCCCTTTTCTTTCAAGCCACTTGGATAACTTGCCGATGTTTATCTGTTAATATCCTAGTTAGTAATGAAAAGGACAAAATTTACACGTTTTTCTTTCTTTCATGAACTGCTTATACTGATTATTAATTAAAACTTTAATTTTATTTTGAAAAATAACGTAAAAGAGTATTTATAATACTACAGTTAATTATTAATTTTTCCCTAATGAAAAGTGCTCGCTGAAACCGTGCTTCAATTTGTCTCCGACCTTTACCCCACATTTCCAAGAAAAAAGATGGCTATGATTTGAGTGTATTTGTGATTTCAGTTGCTCTACAATTAGAAGAACTAATAATGGCTATGGCAAAATCAGATATTACCAGCTCTTGCTGTAATCCTCAACTAATTTGTCTTGTTGTGACTAAATTTGGGGTTTGGCTGTAGACAATGAGTTTATCACTTGTGAGCAAATTGAATGGAGATGGTTCTCTTGCAAGCTGCAACTTGCAACTCGGTCAAGCGATTATTTATCATTTGGTTTCGTAAAAAATTAAACACTAAAGCACTTGACAATTTCTAAATGAAAAATATTATGTGAACGCATAAAATTCCTCCTTCTACACTTTATTGAACATATAGATCCACTTACTTGGCCATTTTTTTAGCGATAACATTTCTTTCTTGTTTATCATATTTACCTTATATATATATGGGTAAGATTTTTTTACATTAGTGTAACTCTAAGCCTTTAATTTAATTTATATTTAATAAGTTATAATTTATTATTTTTTAGATATTTAGATATAAGTTAAATAAAATATTTAAATTAAGTATTAAAATTTTTAAATTTATACTGAATGTAAGAACACATATATAGATAAAAATAAAACAAATTAAATTAAGTTTTTAAGACTCTAGCTGTGTTTATTTATTTGATAAAGCTATTTTTTAAAGACTAATCTGGCCTTAAAAACTTATTAAAAAAGTATTTTATAATATTTTAAAAAAAATAAGATACAGAACCTTATCTCCGAATAGGTTAATAAAAGATGTAAATAAACAAATATAAGCATTTAAATAAAATAAATATATATTCTTAAAATACTATATTATTATCACTGTTATTATTCTTATTAATAATAAATAGACTAATATATTAAGTTAAAAAATGAGTTACTCGAAATTTGACCTTTTAATTAAATAAAAAAATAATTGACTAATGTAATAAATAAGTTTATCCTAACCTAAAATTTATATAGGTTAGGTGATAGGTTACCAACAAGTAAGTTGTCCTATTCTCACTTCTCCGTCAAATTGAGAACAAGAAAATTAAACATTTTATTTTATTTGAGAGCCAAGGAGAAAGGAAGGAGGATAGGATTTGAAACGACGACACAGTTAAAAAAATTTAACTTATTATCCGTTAGAGCACTTAAAAGAGTAAAAAAAAAAAAAAGTCTTAGCCGAATTTAAAAATTTAGTTTTCAGTTCAAAACAGATATATTTTTGGTCGACAAGATCCATGAACTTGTATAAATAAAATGACAATTACCACTGGACTCCAAATTAGACAATTCAGCGAAATGGATTGGGTTTTGGCCCATGAATACATGTGTGGCTGGCAATCATTGACAAAAAAAGAAAAGAAAATGGCAATCTAACGACCAAAAACAGAAAAAGAAAAGAATCTGAAGAAGATGACAAGAAGGGAGAAAAGTGAAGTAATAAAGAGTCTTTGTTCACTTTTCTCATCCAAGAGAGCAAAGAAAAGTGAAAATAATGGCAAATGAAAGTAGAATAAAATAGAGTAGAGTAAATTTTTTTATTTCATTTTTTGAATACTTTTAAGATAGAGCGAGTTAAAAATATCCCTCTATTATTTAGGAAGTCAATGGAATCATAAGAATTATAACTTTATTATTTCAATACTGTCCTTGTTCCAAATGTATATTTGTCCACACTAGGCATTATTCATCCATACTGTGTATGGGGCAAGGTTGGCACTTGTTACTCACCATTTCGTTCAAATATTATACATCTTCAAGCATATTATTCAGTTCAACCATTCGTTTTATTTCTCTGCCAGTGCCTTTAACTTTAAGCATCTTCAATATCAAGATAGATTAAAACACAAAAAACAACTATATGGCTTGGAGGGTGAACCTGTTAAAGAATATTGGAGGAAATGAGAACAGTAAGAACGAAGGCAACATTGCATTACTTTTCCATACATCCTAACTTAGAAGGAAGAAAATGAAATAAAATAATCCAAACAATGATAGGATAAAAATATAACTTTATTCCTTCATTTATTGTTAATAAATATACACAAAAACAGCAAGAATTAAGTTATTTCATGAGTAACTTAATTCTTAGTTCACAAAATATTTTTTTAATTTTTTTTCTTTTCTTACATTTCTTATAGTCCAAACACAATGTAAGTGAGAAATTGTTCATAGAAGTAAAAAAGTTTATATCTATTTTATGTTATCCCTGTTGTGAAATAATATAAGGCGAATACTTTAGTTTTATAAGAACACATGGTTTTATAGTAGTTTGTTTTTAATTTTTTATTCATTAAATAAATAAATAATTAAACTTTTGTTTAATTAAAAAAGAAAAACATATTTTTATATTTATTTATTCTCTTCCACTTAAGCAAAGGCTAATGGGGTGTAGTGTAGTGGAGGGGGGGTAAAAGTCTTGTCAACATGATTGCAACTATGTTTTCTTTTCAAGAGTTTGAGTGAAGCACTCCTCATGCACAGGCTCTAGTTGGGCCCTTTCTTTTATTGATGATGTTCATTCATCCACTCAACCCTCAATCTTAAAAACTCACAATAGCACTCAATCAATCAATCAATCCTTCTTGACTCATGACTCTCCCTCTTTCGTTCATTACTACCACTACTGTCAGCTATTAATATTAAAAATTATATTTTGTTGCTTTGAAAAGCATTTCTTGTTATAAATTTAGTTCCCAGTGATGTTTGACCTACCTTACAACTCCACTAATTCATTCTTTATATATATATATTGGTACGACTCTATCTCAATTTATTCTTATATTTGTGGCAGTAAATGCATTAATCATAAAAATATTTATACTGACAGTTAATTAAAATATGTTATTAATATCATCTTAAAATTAAATTTTGTAAAAATTAAAAATATTTTTGATTGATATAATAATTTAACATTAAATAATATTATAATTTTGTATCTAATTACTAGAAGGAATTTATTTAATATTTTATTTATTATTTATTTTTACATCTCTTTTTGAGATGTATAATTTATTCAGATGTTTATGTAAAATTGAACACATCCATACAAGTATATGTGCTTAAACTTTTATTATATAAAATAATTAAAATTATATTTTTTATTTAGTTTAGTTGGGATAAAAGTTGGTAGATAAGATAGATAAAAAAAGAGTGAATAAATTAATTTTTATTTTACAATTAAATGAAGAGAAATCAAAGAAAAGTAGAGCACATAATTTTTTCTCTATCCCTAAAAAAGGAGAAAATAAATTTGAAGAAAAAGATTTTTTTTAGTGACAAATGTATTCATGTTAAAAATATAAATATTATGTAATATAATTATATTTTTTTAATACAAAATTTCCTTTTCTAATAAAAAAAGTTTTTTTTTTCTTTTGTATTATCATTTTCCGTATCGGAACAAATATCTGC
This sequence comes from Abrus precatorius, assembly GCF_003935025.1. NCBI lineage: Eukaryota > Viridiplantae > Streptophyta > Magnoliopsida > Fabales > Fabaceae > Abrus > Abrus precatorius. The sequence goes on along the minus strand of NW_020874373.1, from coordinate 5,449,150 downwards.
CGAATCCTTTAGTTCTTGCGTGAAAATCATGAAGGTGTACTAGTGAAAATGCTGACAGATTGCAATTTTAGAAATATTTTTTAATTTTAAAGAGTATTTTTTTTATACATATGTATTTTTACAAAAGACAAAGTAATTATAGACAATATGATAGATAATATAATTTTTCAGATATTTAGATAATAAAATATATAAAAGTAAGGTACCTACTACCTAACAATGATAATAGAAATATATACTATATTAATATTAACATGAAAAAATTAATTATAGTAAAATAATAAAAATACATAAATACAAAACTATTTCATTTGCTGCAACTATCCGTGGACGTGGCAGACAGATCAGACAAGTGACAGGGACCAACCCATTGGGTAGTGTGGGCCAATTCCATTTCCATTTCTCTCTCTCTCAACATTGGAAGACAGAACGACAGCGTCCCGCGGGAAGCACGGGCGAAATTTTCTGTTGTGAACTGTGCCCGAGTCTCTGCCCCACCTGCCCGGCCCCTCTTCAAATCCTTGTACCACTCCCAGCACCTGTTCTTCAAAATCACTACTATATGCTTCATTCTCTGTTTCCACATGTTCCACAATATTGCAATTGCAAGCCAAGAAATATTTTTCTTGTGGACCAACTTCCATTCAAAACATGCATATCTATACCGTTACAAAAATCTTAGTTCATTCAACTTCCAAAATGAATACATATCTACTTGCTTTCTCATCTTCTTTTATAGCAAGTTCATCACCTTTTCCCATATTATTCCTGCATCGCCATAATTAGTAGCAGTGCCTCAATAAAATAAATGCCAATCAGCCACCTCTGCACTGCACAACTCATAGTGCAATATTTTTTGACCTTATCCTTTGCGCTCCACTGAATAATTGTTATATTTTATAATTAACCTTCTTAAAAGTTTTAAAATGAATATTAAATAAAAAGTTAAATACAAAGAAGAAAGAAATTTAGAACGTCAAGAGTGATGGAGTGAAACAAGATACAAGGTAAATGCATAAAGAGAATGTTATAAAATTGTGTATAAAAGTAATACTACTATATCTTACCCTGCATCATGTTTTAACAGTTTTAGTTGCTCTGACACTATTTTGATTGGTAAGTACACAGAGCACTCCTTTACCTTTAAACAATTTTAACCACTGTATCATATAGGCTAGGGCAAACAAGTAGCGTTATGCAACGTACCTATTTTGAGAATTTTAGAAGCTATTCATCCATGTTGTGCCTTGGCCACACCCATACATTATATGCCAGAGCTTCTGCTCAATTTAAATTATTTTAAAATTTTATGAAGTTCAATTTTCACATATTTGCGTAAGAATACAATTTAAACTTACTCCAAATCCTAACTTGTAACCATTAAGAGGAAATTATCTTATTAATTATCATGAAACAAAAATCTTCCCATTGTACGAGAAGATGACAGGATTACACTGGAAAGCGAAAATCAAATACTACAATGATTCAATTCAAGTACTTAAGATTATGTCCGAAATTTACACGAACCTTATTTTATTTGCCTCCTCAATATTTCACCTGAGGATCTCCACTTGCAGGTCCTCCAAGCGTTAACACTAACCCTTGAAGATCACTTCTGATTTTATGCTCCTTGGATACAGTTGGAGTGCCGCGCATAACCGGCAATGGTGGAGCCACTGATGTTTGGCTGGAACCATGGCAAGTCTCTGCATGCACATGATTGTAGTTCAAAAATGCTTGAGTGGAAGGAAAAGAACTTGCTAGAGAACAATTTGGTTTAGCACTGGCCCCGCTTGAGACAACTCCTGCTCCTTGCTGCATTTTTTGTTTGTTATTGAAACTAGTTAGTTGCAAGTTGCAACACTAAGATAATAATCATAATGTGACACATTATAGCACCAAAGTTCAGAAACATACAGGTGCAAATAAGACCCCTCTGAAAATCCTTCCATTCACAGCTGCAGGAACAGGGTTCACCACGTGTTGAATGGGTCCTCGCCCAGGGGATTTTTGCTCTGCAGCCTTATGTTGAGCCCTTTTTCTATCCTCATAATCAATAAGACATTGTTCTTGTTTTAGTTTATGTTCTAGCAAGTGAAGATCTTGTGGACTTCTTACTGGGATATTCTTCAAAGTTCTCTTATAACTAGAGCCATTGTCATGTTGGCAAGTGGTTGGAGACAATGTATTTGAATTTTGACATGGGGACCGTTCTTGATATGGAGATGAATGAAGTGACAATGAGAGAAAATTTTCTTCTTGTTCCGATTCAACATCCCACATCTTTTCAGCGGCTATTCTTCTCCTCTTTTGTCGGGAAGTCCCTACGTAAAATCCTTTTATTTTCAGTCAATTAACCCCTAAAGTAATATGATATATATTAAGATTTAAGTAAGATATTAAGTGTAAGTTTCAACCCACCTGAATCGAAATGATAAGGTGGCACTTTTTCTGAAGCAACTTCATAAGCTCCTCTTCCAACAACTTGCACATTATTCCCCATGGCCACGAGAATAGTTTTCTGCTTGAAAACTCACTATTAGTTCTAATTTTGATAAAAAATTGAACAAGGTAAAATAATGGGATTGTTACATCAACTTCAGTACCGAGTTAGTATCTGCTTCTCCTGTGATAATCTTCTTGTCTTGATTCCAGTAAGTTCCAAAAGGTTTGCACATGGGAATGTGGTAATGTCCATTTGGGTGCTCTGCTCCTAGCTGCAACACTAACAGTTCATTGAGAGGACGTTCATCTTCCCCACACCTGCTATCAACAAAACAAAAATTGAACAATTAAGAGAGAGAGCGGAACATTGTAACATTGGCTGAAAATTGAAATAAAATTGATAGACAGGATTATACCCGCCATATACGGCAATATCCATGTCTACAACAACAGCCGTGTGAGAAAATCGCCCTTGCAGCTGTTGACCGCGTATATCAAGTTGCGTCCATGAACAAGTGCAGATATCAAAGATCCAAACGTCATTATAGTACCGTTTATCTCCAACTCCTCCAATGATATAGACCTGAGCATCAAGCAGAGTTCATATACTTCAGATTTCTTAATACAAATCGTATTTGAGCATCTTAATTTGAAAATGATGTGCCTCTATGCAAATAAATACAAATGTAATGTTGTCTTAACAAATCTAATAATTTAAGTACATGTTTGGTTCAACTTTTTTCTGAAAAAATAATTGCTTAGTTCTTTTAGCTTTTGAAAAATAAGCCATTATTATTTTTGTAAAATTAAGCTGAACTAAAACATGGTATTAGTAATAGGGAAGTCTTAATAAAAATGAATACATCAGTAATATAACTTGCCTTTGTTCCAATATTCACAGCAGCATGACCTGCCCTGACTCCTGGTGGAGAACCTTGAATTGTCATCTGTCAATAAAATGCCAATAAAGCCATTGTTAAATCCCATCGAGTGAAAAATACGTTAGTTTCCTTTTTCAACAAAACCAATAGCAATTATCAAAGAGAAAGAGGGAAGACCATACTCTAGTCCAAGTCATTGTTGCCATATCAAGCATATGAACATTGCCATGATATTGATCACCTGAGTCTCCACCATACACAATAAGTTTGTTCCCAATTGCAAGGGTACTGTGACTGTCTCTAGGGACAGGCAAGTCACCTTTCAACTCAGGAGAAGTCCAATTCATGGTCCGAAGATCAAGAATATGCAAATCATTTAAATAATTAGCATGGCCTTCTCCACTACCACCAAATATCACTAATCTTTCATCACCAACGAGTGTGGCAGTATGGCTTTCACGTGGAGAAGGAGGAGTCCCTTTACATTCAGGGCGAACCCACTCTTTAGTAACAAGATCCAATATATGAATATGATTCACCTTCTTGAAGCCATTTGTGCCACCAAACACTATCATTTTATGCCCTACAAGGACAGCACTATGGCTATCTCTAGGCCCTGGCTTTTCACCCGTCGTAGCAAGCTTGCTCCAAACCATTTTGTTAAGGTCCAAAGTCAGAACATCGCAAAAATGCAGTCCCCCACAGCAACCCTGAAATAGTAGACACTATTTTCTTATATGACTACATTTAAAGCTTACAAACCCAAGAAACATAATCACTAAAAGCAAAAAGAACTTTCATAAAGTCCACTATTTTGCTCACTTGCTTCCACATGAAGAATTGTATGTGATAGAACAAAAGAAAGGTAATAATGATTATGTTCATGCATTTTCTTAACTTTCACACGCTGCATTAACAATATGAACCAAGTAATCTCAACCTAAAAAGAAAAGGCAAAATCTTTTTATGTTAATCTCTTTACTTTTAATTGTGCTTAAATTTTTGCAATATCTATTTAGTGGCAAGACAGTAATAAATAATAAACTAAGAGGTTTTCAGATTACCAGGACAGTAAAGCAGCACAGTTTCTTTTTCAGTGCATGCTTTATAACGCAAGAAGAATGAAAATGTGAATATTGCTATATCAAGGAAGCAGAAAAATGATGGCAACCCAAACACGTGTTGTCACACTAATTACAGTAAGGAAAATGAATTCAGACAACTGTCTCCAAGAAAAATGCTAGGTAAAAGAGATTGGGAAAAAACTAAAATTCAGAGAAGAAAGTGATTTGGTTCTTAGCCACATATAGATAGAAATAACGCAGTAATTAAAGAAGTAGTAGTCATACTCATAGTAGTACTAGGAGCTCACGAAATTCTAAAGCACACTACAAGAACAAAATTCCCAGAGATGAAGATACATGACTGTACAGGAAAAACATCCCCAGGAAACCAAAGGAACTAATGAGGACAACCAGTAAAGAACAGTTTAACAAAACATCTAGAAGTGATTAAGAAGCTAATTAGTGGTTATGAATTACTAAATGGAACTACGACAAAAAGTTTAACAAAAGCTTCTCTCTCTCTCTCTTCCAGTAAAAGGATTTTATCTCATACCCCAAAGACATACATAAGCCCCTTGGAGAAGCAAGCAGAGTGCCCCCATCTTTCGGAAGGATTAGAACCCAAAACCTTTGGACACAGCCACATTGCTTTCTTCTTGGCAACTTGAGCTACCAGAGAACCCATCTTTCTATATTCTTTCTCTCTGTGTGCGAGAGTGTGTGAATGTGTGAAGTTCAGTTTAAACTTGAAAAAGTTATGTTGAGCACAGTGATTGACAAAGATGAAGAAACAGTCGAGGAGGAAGAGTCGTATGGAAAGAGAGATTCAAAGAAGACATCAACAAGGCAAGTGATGTATCAACAATCAATGTCAACGGACATGAAAAGATGGGCGCTTTCAAGTCCAAATCACTGTGGCAACCAACAGCAACTGATGGATGTAGTGAAAAGAACAATTTTACTCTCCCTCCCTTCGCATTATATATGTTACATTCTACCCTCAATCCGATAACAAAAATGGCGAATGCCAACAAGCAACAAGGTTGTCCACCAAACTAGTTAAAATTATAAAATAAAAATTTTTGGAAAAGATTATCAATCTATTTTATTATACTTATTAAGAAAATATTAACAAATATTCTAAATATATCTGTTAGAGAATAAACTTTTAAAGAGTATTAAGAAATATAATGTTATACCCTCCAATTTTAAATACAATTTTAACATTAATTCTCGTAAAAATTTATTATTTTATAAACTAATATTTAAGGGTGCCGTTAAAAAAAATCTCAAAACTTTTAATATACCTCTGTTATAATTTTTTAATAAATTATGTTAATGATTTTATTCTCTTAATAATAATAATAAATATTATTGATAACAATAGTGATAAAAATAAGAAAAATTATTTTAAATGTTTAAGTTGTGTTAAATATTTAAAAATAAATAAGAATTTAAACAATTATTTAGTATATTTTATATTTTTAATATAATAAATATATATTGTTCATAAAATTTCACAACATTTAATTAATTAAACTCAACCTTCAAAGTTAAAGGTAACAGAATCTTAATAATAATAAAGGAGTGTTTGTTAATATTGATAAATTGACACAGTTTAAGCAATATATATATATATATATATATATATATATATATATTATAAAACAATTTAAACACTTGATTAGATTATAGTTAAATATCTTTCGTTTATTTTATTTTATTTTTTACCATCAAATATGAAATTAAATTTTTGTTTTTAATATCATCTAGTTGTTTAAATAAAAAAACGAGAGGGAATAAACATTAATTATAATTCTAAATGAGAAATAAAATAAGTTAAAATATTTTTTATGAATCTATATTTTTAAAAATATTTAAATAGTTTATAATAAAACTTTAATAAACTAAATACCACTAAAATAGTGTTTTATAAAAAAATTTAATTACATTTTAAAATTTTACCAACTAACGTCGTTATGATGTTAAAAAAGTATAATTTTTTGTTGCAAAACACACTCATAATACAAACATAGCAGAAGACCTATTAGAAACATGTAACTGGTGTTGCCCTGCTGGGCTGGATAAGTTCTACGAACATTAGCTAGTGATGTAAAATCATGGAATGTGACTTAGGAGGAGAGAGAGAGAGAGAGAGAGTATAATTCAAAAGGTTTTTTTTTTAATGAGTATTTCATCACCTTATTAAAAAAATATTTATTTCACGTTGTCTTTTGTGATCAATAGACATTTTAAACCTTTATTGCATTAAAATATTTTATCTAACTTATAGTTTTATTCTGGATAAATAATCTTTTATCCTGGACGATATATTTTTAAAAATTATTTATGCATTTGAATATTCAAAAGCATAAATCTAAGACCACTAATTTAAGTTAAAATAATATCATGTCAATTAATTTATACGTTTAATAATAATCTTGTTGTTTTATTTTCTTAATATATAGTGGGAATAATTTTTAATATGAATTATTTTAAGTTTATGTTTTAAATAAGTTTTTTAATGCATTTCCTTGCATAATGATTAAAAACATTGAATGTCATATTAAATATTTTAAACTTTTTAAATAATCATTTAATAATTTGATATTTTAATATGTTAAAATTTATACATAATTTTAATTAATTCCTTCTTTTTTCGTATTAGAAATCAGGTTTAAAATAATTTATTTAATATATTTAAAAATTATATATAGATTATTACAAGGTTTAATATATTAACAATATTAAATAATATATTTTACAAATATATTTTATCGTGAGTCTTTGATCATAAATATTAAAAAGTAGTTTTTTTTCTTGCTTTAAAGTTTTTATGTTGTTATCTTTGCTTTCATGCTTTGTCTAGCTGAAATTTATGTAGTAGGTTGTACACTCGCAGAGAAAAGACACTCCTCGTTATCCTCCTTCCAGTTAGAAATTTTAGAATGGCTGTGTTTTTGTTAAAATTAATAAGTTAAAAGTATTGGATGATTATTTAATTTAATAAGATGGGGGGTTGTTTATTCGAAAAAGTTTTAGGATAATTTATATGACTAGTTTTGAAGTGATACAAATTATTCTAAATATATTTATAACATAAAATAAATACTTAAATATATAATATACTCAAGTTCACTCTAAATCTCCCGTTGATTTCTTTATATTTGTTAGATAAAAAAAAAACATGAATCCAAAATTTAATACTAGTGTAATTGGTGATATGTTTTGAACCTGTGAGTAATTGAGATTGAACTCATCAAAACTTTTTACTCTAATTAGAAAAATGATAAATAGATTACTATTTGTTTTTAAATTTAATTTTGATGTATTAAATATATAAAATTTTCTATATTTTCAATCAATTATAATATTCGCATATATAACTTTTATAAAAGTTTTTTTTTTATACAACGAGTCATTATTAAATGACAGCGTTGGCATGATATAATTAATTCAAGTTTTTTTTTAACAGTTTCAATATGTTAAATGGTGTATTTATTTATATTTTCATTTATAAATTAATATAACAAAATACTTAATGAAAGTACAGAAAACACTATTTATTAATATTTTAATTAATATCTTAAGAATATTTGGTAATAAAAATTTATTAAAACTTGGATACAACAACAAAGGTAGGTAAAAATGGCTTCCTCGGAGATAGGGTCCCGTGTGACAGATAGGTGCCGTTGACTGAAACGAAACTCGATATCCCATTCTTGACGGCAACGCTCACATTCCCAACCCAGACAAGCGACGGCGTTTACACGGGCTGGCACAGTGGCACTGGTATTTGGTCCTTTTATTTAATGCTCATGTATTTGGTCTTTTCATCTGCAGTTCTCCACCTTATAACAGTCACGGAGACAGAGAGAGTCTTTTTTTTATCTTTCAGAAAGGGTGGGTGTCCACAACTAGTGAGGAACCTAAAACAGCTAATGCCTACTCAGCGCATATGTGCTCAGTGCTCCTCTCCACTTTTTTTTTACTTCAGTGTTTATTTATTTTATCACAAAAGTTTCTTATATCTAGTGCCTATGTGAGAATAGGTTAGACTTTTTTTTTCTTGTTCTTATTTATACATTTTGATTTTAAACACTAGTACTTTAAATATCTATTAAGCCGACTTTTTTTTTTTCACAATTCTTGTTTCTTTAATGTATATAACAGATTTCAAATGATTGTTAAAAGACACCACATCTTGTTATGAAACGTTTAGTCTCTTAAATTGATTATAGGCAAGCAGTTCTAAGCTTTAAAAAGATTTTAAGAAAACAAAAGTTATATTTTATTTATTTATGATTATATAAAAAACATCTTTATTTTAAAATGTAATTGTAATTTATTTTTTTAAAATGATTAAAGCATCTTCTATAACTAAATAAAAAATTTATTTATTTATATATTTTAAAAATAAATTTTCACGAGAATAAACTGAAACAAACGAGCTATATCCACCATCAAGTACACATTAGTTAAACTTGCCAACTGGACCTTTTAAGTTTTAACCAAGTAGCCAACAGAGCAACTGCACAATCACAAAATGCATAAATGGTCAGAAAAATTCCACCGAAAATCGGAGAAAATTGAAAAGGAAAAAAATATATGAACCAAAGATACCCAAATAGTGAAGTCAGGAAAATTAAAAAAAAATGCTGTGGTCACGAAGCAGATAAGGTACCCTCGAAAATTCTGTTCCCTCGCAGTTCCCAGTTGCCATTCCCACCATACCATCCGAGCAAAGAAATTTAAAAGGCAAAACAGTGCACGAGTTGGGAAATAAATATAAATTTAAATTAATACGAATAAAATCAAAATCCTCTCCGTCACTCACAAACAGAATCAGTTGAGTGAAGCATCACATGGCGATGGCATTTGAAACGAGTCGCTTTTGTCTATCGCGCCCAACCACTTCAACACACTTCTTCTTCTCATCCAATCTCAAACCACTCAAACCTATTTCGCTTCCTTCTCGATTCTTCCATTGCCGATCGAAACGCCTCGTTTTGATGCCGAGACTTGTGGTAAAAGCTTGCGCGGTGAACGTTGAGGAGAAGAATGTCGCATCAGGAAAAGGAGGAGAAGCTTGGGGGAATGTTTCTGCAGTGTTGTTTGACATGGACGGTGTGCTCTGCAACAGCGAAGAGCCTTCTAGAAGAGCCGCCGTCGATGTGTTCGCTGAGATGGGCGTCCAAGTCACCGTCGAAGATTTTGTGCCGTTCATGGGAACCGGTACTTCTCTAGGTTTCTGAATTTTGTTTACCGTGGTTTTTGAACTCCTTGCTTCAATCTCCACCGTAATTTCGGAATACTCTTGTTTTTTAGCTTGTTGCCTTCGTTACCTGTTCAGTTATTTAGAAGCGGAGAAACGTTGCTCGTTTTATCTAAAGGGTTTCAATAGCCAATGTTGAATTTCTGTGGCATGGATCAAATAGGTGATAGTGTTAATGAAATGCAATTCATATGATCCGTGCTTCGTGTGTTCTGTTGGTATTGAGATGCTTTCATATTGCTCTTGATTGGAAACTCACTTTGTATCGTGTCTATAGATCAGGAAAAATAGGCCTGAGGATTGGTTCGCTAACCATAGCTTCTGACTTCTGAGTTTTGACTAACTGAATTAATGTATATTTTAGAACAGCCTTCTCAAGAATTGTCTACCTTCATGCTCGATGCAGTAGGGGTGTAAATACGCCAGTATTTTCACTCAGTTGTTTTATTGAGCTGTTAATTTGATTATTAGGCTTTTATATTATTCATTGTTTTTTTTAAACATGAAAGGGGAAGCAAACTTTTTGGGAGGGGTTGCTTCTGTTAAAGGAGTTAACGGATTTGATCCTGATGCTGCAAAAAAGAGGTTCTTTGAAATATATTTAGATAAGGTAAAATTATTTATGTCTCACTTGATGCTACTTTTTGTCTCTTTTACTCTATACTGCCTAAGGTGTTGTCACTTATCTCAGTATGCAAAACCAGATTCTGGAATAGGATTTCCAGGTGCCCTTGAACTCATTTCTCAGGTATGTAAGACTGATCATGATTAACATGGTTTGGTTCATCACCTTGTTGATTCATCAAGCGACTAAGAAAGGACATGCTACCACGTAACAGTGTAAAAGCAAAGGGCTTAAAGTGGCTGTTGCATCTAGTGCTGATCGCATAAAGGTTGATGCAAATTTAGCTGCTGCGGGTTTACCATTGTCATTGTAAGCCAACATTACATTCTGGGTGACTTATTGAATGTGCATGGAAATATTGACCTTTAACTTTTGCTGATAATGTATAGTATACATCATTGATATTTTTTGAAAATTTCACTTTATTTCTTCAGTTAGTTTTAACAATGTTGAGTCATTAAACCATAATAATCCAAGATGAATTGTATTCCGCATCATATTATTTGCTAAGCTGTAGTATGTTTAATTTAAACACAGTACAAACAGTATACTTTTGCTATGCTTCATGCCGGAATTCATCAGTTTGACTTTACTTGTAACCTGCAATGTATGAAGGTTGTTCTTGTTGTACAATTGCATTTGTTTTATCAGGTTTGACGCGATTGTCTCAGCAGATGCTTTTGAGAATTTGAAACCTGCTCCTGATATTTTCTTAGCTGCATCCAGAATATTGAATGTGCCCCCCAGTGAGGTATATGCTACTAGATTGAGATTGTCATTATAGGCCTAAGTTGTATATTTTTGGATGATTGATTTTGTAGAGTGGTAGTGTTTTATTGTTGTAAAGATGTAAAATATAATGAATCATGTGACTTTATCCAAAAACTTAAGCTTTTTAAAGCATTGGTTTATGACATGGCATTAGAGCCTCTATGACTAAGAATTAAAGTTTAATGCAAAGCTTAGGTTATTATACAATCAAATTTGATATCCTTATGTAAAAGGATGGTTGTCTTTCTCTTAAACATCAAAAAGTAATCTCATTATATTTTTTTTGCAGTGTATTGTTATAGAAGATGCACTAGCTGGAGTGCTAGCTGCCAAAGCTGCACAAATGAGGTAAGTATTCACCTTTGTGTTTCCTGTGTTAATGGCTGCTTGAACTTACTAATCAGACCAATTTGTGAACTAGAAAACCACTATATATATGTGTGTGTATGTATTTCTTTCAAATGTAAACATGAAAGATATTTACGTGGTTGTTTTTATTGCTTGCAGATGCATAGCTGTAAGGACCACATTATCAGATGAGGCTTTGGAATCTGCTGACCCAGCACTTATCCGTGATGACATAGGAAATGTTTCACTTGATGATATTCTCAGTGGTGGCTCTATTGGATATAGTATGTAGTATTGGGAGTTTGTTGTAAATCTAGCTTTCTCTTTTAAATTTCCTTTGTTGCTTTTGATGTAGAATTGGTAAAGCTCCATTTGTTCTATAATTTAAGAATACTGAGCTATGAGTTTTCCATGTATTGCAAAATAAACACTTTATTATTAGGTGAATTGCAGTATATTGTAAAATTGTTTCTTTTGTTAAGTATATCTTTTAGTGGGGATAGTTTTTGCTGACAATTATTCATGGACAGTACTCCAGAGTTTTATTCTGACAATTATTGCATGAGGTCTTATCTAAATATGCCATTGCAGATAAGAGGATGCAGGGCTCTGAAACACTAAATAATTCTCCGCAATCTTCGTCTGACGTGCTTGCTGCAAAAACTACCGGGGAACATAATGGAATTTTCTCAACTGGAGGGTAAGACAGTTTTATGTTGATACCCTTTTTCATTCAATCTTCTGAAATCTAAATATTTTCATCCAAAAGTAGGTTTGTAAGTTATGCACTCTTAAGTATCATTTGCATTGCTTTTATCCAGTTATCATGGTGTTGATGATGGATAAACAACTACTTGTAGAGAATCCAAGCTTAGATTCTAATGCAATGCTAATTCTACTAGCTTTTTGGTGGTCTTCAATTCTTTTAGATTTTTATATTAAAACTTTTTAACCATTTAATGGGAAACCAATAATGTGCCTGCAGTTGATGTGTAACCAATGTTATGAATAGCAGATGACGGCTCATGGTGGAAACTCAAAAAATTGCCATAAAGTTACGGTAGCCGCCATGGCAGGTTATGGTGGATATAATAAAATATACAAAAAAATACTATAGGTCACAGAAAATAATAGAAAATAATTAATTCAAAATATATGTAACATAACCTACAATCCAAAGTATAATTCAATACAAAATATGCAATTATCAAATATCTAGTTACCAATAAAAATAAAGATTATCAATTTAGTTCTCTTCTTCAAGTCTAACATAATCATCCTCTTTCTCATCCATCAAAGCATATCCCTCCTCCTCTTATTCCTCAGATTGTGGAAGATTAAATTCTAATTTATCTTCTGTTTCTTTCGACATCTCTTTATCTTCTAATTCTTCATTATCATCTTCAAGAACTATTTTCTCTTTTCCTTTTGCTGTTAAACATGCTTTGATCTTGAAAACTTTTGCAGCTTTGATAGTGATACCACTTAATGGACTTTTTCTTTTCTTAAAATGACGCCTAATATATGTTGGAGGCTCTCCAATTCTAGAAGCTTCATAAACAGTTGCCCAATTTATAGTGTTATCATCATAAAAAACTAAGTCATTTCCAGCATCCTCATCAAAAGCATCATCATCCATTTCTTCAACGAACCATTCATTACATTTATCAATGTCATTGAGTGTAATTGGATTAATTATATCTTTAAGATTGTAAAGTTTTTTGAGTTGGTTGTATTTTACATAAACTAAGTCATGTAATTTTTTGTGATCAAGCCTATTTTTCTTCTTTGAATGAATCTGTAATGTGAGTTTAATTATAAGAATATTAATTAGTTTTTTTTAATTTGTAGAAGAAAGTAGTAGACTCGAAAGATAAGAAATTACTTGTTCAAAAACACTCCAGTTGCATTCTATCTGGATGCACTACATGTCAAACTCAAAATTATGATAGCTAGTCACTGCAAATGTGGAGTTGAATGTACATTCTCCACTATTGAGCTATAAAATGAAATATAAATTATAACTCTAAAGATGAATTATAACCTTAAAATTTAAATATTGAAGATTTTAATGAATTATCAGGAGCAATGCTTTTTCTTTGTGATTTTGCAAAGTTGGCCCAAAGAGACTACCACCGCTCTTATAAATTGGTAATTTAAGTAGTATGCTTTGTTACACATCCCGACTTGGCATCAACTTCTTGATACAATCATACAACCCATTTGTAACTTTCAAATCAAATTCAATTTAAGGGTTGTCATAGTAAAATTCTGGATTTAAAATGTGACCAACTTTATGTAATGAACGGTGAAGCTAACAAGTCTATCTATTATTAATGATTGCAAAAACATCTTTGTATTTACTTTTATTATTTTTGAATGATTTCATAATAACTTATTTACTTTTCTCCATTGCTTCATAAATATACCTCATGACTGGTCTTCTTTTCCCATCAACCAAACGTAACACCCGGACAAGAGGAGCCATGATTTTCAAAGTATATACCACATTATTCCAAAATACAGGATTTAGTAAAATTTTTATTCCTTGCTTCCCTTTAACTTCCTTTGATAACTTGTATTTACATAATTTTTTAGAAGTAAACATCTTTCTAAGATTTACTTTTTTTTGGTGAAGTCTTTTTAATGATAGAAAAAAAGTTGCAAATCAAGTAACTGTATCTCACCAATTCCTTTTTGTTTGTAAATTTTTTTAACAAATTCGAGGTACTTGAATGACTGTAGATTAAGTCAACAACCAATATTTCCTTTTAAATTGTCTTCTTTATCAAGGAAAGTTTTCCAATATCTTAAAGCATATGATCTATGTAATGAGTTGCACAAAGAGTCTAATAAAGATGTTTTTTCGCTTCCAACATCTTACCAGTCAAGACATAATTGCTTCCATTATCCGTTATCACTTGCACAACTTTATCTTCAATCTTTTTCACAAGAGCATCAAGCATTTCAAATAATTTTTCACCGGTCTTCACAAAATTAGATCCATCAATAGGCCTCACAAATATAGTCCCAGCAGGAGAGTTAATCAAGAAATTAATTAAGCATATTTGCTTTCGATCGGTCCATGCATCTGATATGATGGAACAATTATGTTTGCTCCAATGCTCCTTATGATTTTTGATAAGAGAATCGGTATATTCTAACTTTTTCTTTAGAAGTCGAACTCGAATATCACGATAACTTAGAGCTGGTAAATTTGGACCGAGAGTACTGACAGCTGTAAGCATTTTTTGAAAGCTCTTCATTTTAATGAGGTTAAAGGAAAGGTCAGCTTGATGCCAAAATTGAGCTATGTATTGATGGACCCTTGCTTTGGCTTCTTTATCATAAACTTCTCTTATATTTGCTTATCTCAATTTTACCTTTTTCCTTTTCTCAATTGCATTTTCTGGTTTTCTACAAAACAAATCCATTGGCCCTTTTTGATTTGCCATGGCAATACTATGTGTTTGGGTATCTTCCTCATCCTCACTTTCATCATAGCTTATACTTTCAAAGCTTTTCACATTTGTCATCTCAAAGTTGCTTTGACTTTTTTTATCCTTTTGATATGCTTCAATTTCTTTTCTAACTTCTTTAGGACACTTGGGACAAGTTTTCATGTTACTTTTCTTTCTAATCAAATGTTGTTTCACTTTAGTGCTTCCAACATTCATAACTTTTCCACGAAAGTGACATACAATGTTGTTTGTATCACCCTCTTTTAAAGAATGAGCGTATTTCCATCTCAAGTCAGATCGATTAGAAGCTCTTGATGATGAAGATTCTTGTTGAGCCATGTTAAGAGAAGCTGAAATAAAGATAATGGGCTTTTTTAAGAATAAATAGACAGGTGGACAAAGGAAAAATTGAAACATGGAAAGAGAAAAATAGAAATGAAGAAATAAAAGAAAAAACTGCAAGAGAGAGGAAAAAACAAAAAAAGATGGCTATTGGAAAAAAGAGGTTGCCGGAGATGGAGGTTTAGGTCGTCAAAGATAGAGGAGATGTCGCGCCGGTGAACAGAATAGAGTAGGTTAGAGAAAAGAAAGATCTGAGATAAGGGCAGATTTACATCGGAAAAGACAGATTGGAGAAGAGAAATTAAAAAAGATGATGGTAAAGAGAGGTCCAAGATGAGCAGAGATGGGATACAAGCAGAGAAAAGGGAGATGAGAGATGAGGGAGAAGGGTTTGAGTGACGGAGAAGAGAGACTTACCTTAGTTTATGCACGGGTCAGCCTTGGACCGGGTCGGGTTTGGGCCCAAATAACGAAAATCCGCCATTTTTCACAAATTTCCGCCATGGCCGCCGTTATTGCCATGGCGCCGCCACACAAAAACTGCCATTTAACGGTGGTGGTGTACCGGCGAGGTTGAAATCCCCCACCGCAAGTCGCCATGACTCTGCCAGATCCGCCATTTGATAACACTGAGTGTAACTTGAAAATTCAGTTCAAATGGTCCTCGCTGGTGATACAAGGGATTGAACTGGGATTGGCTTTCAATATATATTTGTCCTATTTAAGAAAAATAAATAATATGAAAAGGTAAAAAGTCTGAGGTTCAATAATTGGAAAAGTTGAAACAAGTTGGCTCCAAATAGTAATGTAATGTAGTGCTGTTTGCCTTTATTCACATTGTAACAACTAATTGATTCATCAACCAGACAATTGAGGGTTCCCATAAAAGCAATCTGATGCTACATTGGTTTGGTGCCATTCTTGTATATGATAAATAAGGGTTTAGTTTTTTATTATTTGATGTAGTATTTTTGCCCGTGCAATAAGCAGAGCTTCCTGTTGATTTTCTATTATGACTGTGCAGAAATAATTTATGGGCAGGTTTCAGGGTTCTCGGCGAGATATACTGAGATTTGGTAGTCTGGGCATAGCTATCTCTTGCCTTGTCTTCACCTTAAGTAACTGGAAGGTACAATGACGTTGCATAAAATTTGCTGTAAAGTATGTATGATAAATATTTAGGTGGAATCTTAACTTTTCAATTTTTAATCTTTTTGACGGAGAATTGATTTGCAAATCAATCAAGTGTAACCAACCAATTACTATACTGCAGGCTATGCAATATGCTTCCCCTAAAGCTGTTTGGAATCAATTGTTTGGTGTTACCCAGCCTCCAATAGGTAATGGATTGATAATGTGCCATGAAATCAATCTTTTATGCTGTTACAGACTTTCCCCATTTTATCTATTTTCCTATCTTATGGTCATTGTTGGTGCTATGAATAAATATGAATCTTAAAGGGCTACACAATTCAAAAACTTGTTAAAAGATCTCCTGTATACTCTAGGTTCCAAATTCAAACTTTGGACCATCGAGTGACTGAAGCTTTGTGATCATCTCAAAGTCCCCCCTCCCCCAATTTTCGTATGACTCAAAGGTGAAGTAAAAGCCATAGAGTAATTACTTTTTTGTTCTCAGATAACTCAAGATATGATAGGATCCAACAATTTGTGAACTACATATCTGATCTGGAAAGCAGGTAATTAGTGATTTTATAGATTTATTTATAACCATATTTCTGATGATTTTGTCCCTATACTCATGTTTTTATTAATGTATAATTGTGTTCTCAATATCATCCAAAATATTGCTTGAAGATATTATTTTCTGTTGTCAGTTATTTTGTGTGTGTAGAATTGGAAGTATTACCTACCTCTTTGGAGAAAAAGAAACATAAATTGAACATTGAAGCTTCAGCAACTGTCCAAGTTGTAACTGTTACTAATATAGTGTAATTAATTTCTTTTCACTGCTCAAGGGGAAATATGCAAATTGTTCCAGAATTTCCGTCTAAACTTGATTGGTTCAATACAGCTCCGCTTCAGTTTCGCAGGGTACTTTTATTCAGTTTGAATTATAATCTGAGGAAATGACATGCGATAATTCATTAGATTTTGATTCTGTGCTTTGGCAGGACCTGAAAGGGAAAGTTGTGCTGCTGGATTTCTGGACTTATTGTTGTATAAACTGTATGCATGTGTTGCCAGACCTAGATGTTTTGGAGAAAAAATACAAAGATATGCCGGTAATTTCTATCATATAACTAATTTTTTTGGTTATCAAATGTAGCATGATGTATGACTCTGCTTAGCAAAATTTTGTCATACAATTACAAAATACTTAATGATATGAGCTTAAAGTTTTCTAGAATTTTCTTGTTCTATACTCTTCTGTATGAAAAGTAATTAGTTGTCCAGTTAATGCTTGATTTGAAAAAATGGGTCTGTTCTCCCTCAAAAGGGTTAATATGTATATATGTTTATGTATGCTTTGTTTGTCCAGTTCGTTGTTGTGGGTGTTCATTCTGCAAAGTTTGATAATGAGAAAGATTCTGAAGCCATTCGCAATGCAGTTCTACGCTATGGCATCACTCACCCAGTAAGCCTGAAGTTGGAATTCAAATAATGTTTTAAGTTTTTTTGTTCTGAAAAATTTAACATTGGCAAGATGTTGTCAACTTCTGTTCATATTATGAAAAACCAATACTTTTTTGGTCAGATGGTTTATTGTGCTGCTATTTTGTTTGTCTGATAGTGTTCTTTGCATCGATGTTTAATTTTGTTAATGATTTAAGGCTCTTGAACGCTTGCTAAAGCATGCTCCATTGGATCTTTTCTGTTTCCTCCTTTTAGGTTGTCAATGACGGAGACATGTATCTTTGGCGGAAGTTGGGTGTAAATTCATGGCCAACATTTGCTATTGTTAGCCCCAATGGTAAGCTCCTTGCACAACTTGCAGGAGAGGGTCACAGAAAGGTATTGATGATAACCTCTAGGTACTTCTGCTTGTATTTATTTAAAATTTGTTGTGATATTTTAAAGTTGTGCAAGACAACTCTGGGATAATAAGGATCTCACCTTTTGCACAGTATGGCATTTACATTACTGTTGCAGATTTTGTAAAACTAGCTGAGTGTGGGCATTAATGATTTAGCGTAGATGAAAAGGAAAAATGCTATCATGCTAGATAGCCATTTAAAAAGTATTTATATTTGTCCAACAAATGAGCTGTGTGCATGGGCCTGCCAAACCGTTTCTGGGACTAGTGATTTTGGACACATGAAACCATCTCATTGACAGATGGTAATACCATATGTTGAACAGGTTTTGGTTTAGGGGTCCGTAACTATCTGTTACACAGCCACAGACGGTTTTTGCAGTTGAGTAAAGCAAAATTCAAGTAGAGTTCGTCAACATCCAATGGTTGTTATTTGATAAGTTGATGTTGTCGGGACCACCCATTCATCTGATTCCTATAAAAT
Organism: Abrus precatorius; assembly: GCF_003935025.1. NCBI lineage: Eukaryota > Viridiplantae > Streptophyta > Magnoliopsida > Fabales > Fabaceae > Abrus > Abrus precatorius. Next base: position 5,430,456 of record NW_020874373.1, on the reverse strand, counting down.
TTTTAGCGCCATAATTCTAGTATATGGTATTTTAAGTCGAGGCTTGCAGTCAACGGTCCATACGGAAAAAATTTAGTGGCGATGCTTCCTACATGGCATAAAGACCTGCTTTGGAAAATTTTTTGAAACCCACCCATTGTAATAATTATTTAAAAAATTAAAAATTGTTTCCAATAGGTGAAAAAGCCACTCCTCTTTAATGTAACGTTTGTCCTAGGGCCAGGAATTTATATTTTAACATGTCTGGCTCACCAACTAGTTTAACGGATTCGAATGTAGACCTAATGTTTTAAATAAAGCATGATAAAGCAGCACATATATCTTTTGCTGCCTATGCCCTTTCTTTTTTCATTTTTATTCACGGAGAAGATAAAAGGTTTAAATGTGCTTTATGGTGATTCACTTTTTTGATTTGTCAACTTAAAAATTATTTATTCTTAAAATATATCTTGACAAGACAACAATAAATATGTTTACAATTTTTTTGTATTGCTATCAGTATTGATTTAAAACTTGTGTTTTGAATACGGTGCCCAATTACATCTTTCGATATATGCAGTTACTGTTATAGGCTATAGCTATTATTTTTCTAACGACATGGTGGTTAAAACAAGTCTTGTATTGTTTCTGTTTTGGAAAGGATCTTGATGATTTTGTGGAGGCAGCCCTTTTGTTTTATGGAAAAGAAAACATGTTGGACAAAACACCAATTACGTTGAGTTTGGAGAAAGATAATGATCCTCGCCTATTGACATCTCCCTTAAAGTTTCCTGGAAAGCTGGCAATTGATGTCCTTAATAACAGGCTTTTTATTTCTGACAGCAACCATAACCGCATAGTGAGTGCTTTACCTCTCCCTCACCCCTCCCCCTCCTCTCTCCATGACCACGTGGTGCATAATTGTACTGGTTTTACCTGGTATGAAAATGATGATTTAAAATGTTTACTTCCCATACAAACTATCTGGAACAATATTTTAACTCAGTATCGATGGTAGTTGCCAGGTTTCTAGAATTTACCTGCTCTGGTCAATTCCCCAAGTTTCCTTAAGAAGTTATACAAAATGTCTTTTGACAGTTACCTATGAAATCTTACTCATGACAAGATGAATAATGAATAACTTTTGAAGGGACCACATATAATTGCTTTAAAATTATGAAAGAATTCCATTCCCCTTAATGTATAATGGAGCTGGGACCCAGTAACTGCTGACCAATACACAAACTGTTATCCAAATTCGATCATAAATATGAAGCTCCTTAGATAAATTATATAACTTAATGATATCCTAATCAAACTATGGACGTGTCATTCCAAAAACCAAACAACTAAACTTGAAATTCCTAAATTATTGACAATGAAATTATGTATTTCCAAATAACACAAATTAAACTCTACATCCCAAATTGGCACACTTCACTCAGAGTTCTGACCATGCATGTAGCTGTAATATTTCTTTTTTGTTTTACTATGCAAGTTGTGGTTGTTTACTAAAACTGTCAATAAGACACCTGGCTATGTTTGGTATTTAGGTTGTTACTGATCTTGATGGGAATTTTATTCTACAAATTGGGAGTAGTGGGGAGGAAGGATTGCAGGATGGTTCCTTTGATGATGCCACCTTTAACCGCCCTCAGGTACCAAAATAAATAAGTGGGTCCGGTTTGAGGTTTTAGTGTGTTTAGTTCTTGCTTAAGTGTACTATTTTATCAATATGAGGTACATTTTATTTTTTGTGGTTCTTGTTTTTCTAGGGCCTTGCTTATAATGCAAAGAAAAATATCCTTTATGTTGCTGACACCGAAAACCATGCTTTGAGGTACATGACAGCTTTAGAAAATCAGTAGTCTGATTTTTGTTTTCATGATATATGTGACAACATCTGTGCTTAATAGATATGGTAAATTCAATAACAGAAAACAATTGAAACACTCTTGCTATGTGAACTGAATGCCATGGCTGCTTCGTAATATCAAAACTGATCTGCAAATAATTTCATTCTTAGAAAGTTTAAGAAATTATTCTTGTTTGATTTGATAAAATAACTTTGGTGCTGTATTCATATTGAAGTAAGTCAAGCTGTGGTACAGAAGTTTGATGGATCAATTTATTTATATGAAATACAATAATAGATTTCTGATTAACATGAAATAGTTTCTTACTGTCTGGTCTAACTCATTCAGTTCCATTTTCAAAGGGAAATTGATTTTGTTAATGAGAAAGTGCGGACTCTTGCTGGAAATGGGACCAAGGGAACCGATTATATAGGAGGAGGAAAAGGAGATACTCAGGTAATAAAATTGATTAGTAAATCTTGAGGATGAGTGGCATGTGAATTGATCTATAGCGTAGAATCTAACACGAACCACAAATTTAGACTCCTTAATTTTTTTAATTATTATATTTTCATTCAATATGATTCTGTGATAGGCTTCGTAATGAACCAAAAAGTTAGACTTCTCAAATTTCCCTCTTTTCCAGCTCCTCAATTCCCCTTGGGATGTCTGCTTTCATCCATTTGAAGAAAAAATTTATATTGCCATGGCTGGCCAACATCAGATTTGGGAGCACAATTTATTGGATGCAACTACGAGAGCATTTAGTGGTGATGGTTATGAAAGAAATTTAAATGGATCAAGGTATCACATCAAATGAAGATAATTCTACCTGATGTCAAACTTTGTTTACATTGCAGTTTTCTTCTGTGGATTTATTATAGTAAACTTGTTTACTGTTTTACAGCCAATATGCATATCTTTATCCTATATTAATACCAATATCATTTGATATAAAACTCATGGCATTAAAAATGATCCTTCTCATCTATCTTTTGTATTGTCTTCGATGGCTTGTAGGTGCTGCTTTTCTTACATAAACTCTCAAGTTTAACAACCTTGCTATCAGTAACTTGGGAGTTGAAACTGTCATTCTAAGAAATGGCTGTAGGCAATCTTCAATGCAACAGTGAATGATGTCAACTAAGAACCTTTGTTTATGCCTTTTTAAACAATTTTTTAATTAAAAAACATGTTTAAAAATATAGTAATTAAAATAATTTTAATAAACTAAAAAAGAGTTATTTTGGTGCCTTTGTCATAAACTAAAAGTATTAACTTCTGAAAAGACTCTAAAAGATTAAGTGTATTTTTTTTTCCAAGCATAAACAAGAAATTGTTTAAATTTGGATTTTTTTTTTTTAATTTTTTTTTAATTCAAGTCCAAAGGTAAGTTTGTCATGCCCCTAAAAGTCATGATGAAAATTTTAAGGATAAGATTTATATGAAGACTTGTATGCAAAGCTCATTTGTGAAAATTTCAACCCCAGTTTGGGCAATTTAGGGGGAAATGAAACTGGCAAAAATTCAGGAATGATCTTTAAATGAACAATTGGATGAAAAACTCCTCTCTGAAGTTGCTATCACCTATTTTGAGGGGATGATGAAACTTATTCTAATGTCAACGGTGACTTTATTATTTGTTTTTCTAAGATGTGTATCTATGCTAGGTTGAACCATGGATTTGAAATTATTAGTTCCCATTTATTCCCTGTGTTTCTATTTAGTGATTTTTTGGCTAGAATATCTGAAAATCTTATATTAATACGTATTTATGTTTTGACTGATATAGTTCTTCAAGCACATCATTTGCACAACCTTCTGGTCTTTCATTGTCTCAAGGTAACATGTTGCGACAATTCTCTTGAACGTGGATTTACATCAAATATCATCCATAATAATTTGTTCACATGATTTTTCACGACAAGACCTAATGGAGATCTACATTGCTGATAGTGAGAGTAGTTCAATTCGAGCTCTTGATCTGAAAACAGGAGGATCTCAGTTGTTAGCTGGTGGTGATCCAATTTTCCCTGAAAATTTGTTTAAGGTAGTTTTAATACAATTTCAGAGGACAATTACTTAGATTCCCTGCTTCATTTGGTCCCACTAATACTTCTACAATAATTAGTCTTCCTTATGACAAGGTAAAAAAATTGCAGTAGATGAGCTTAGGTGTTTCATGTTTTTAGTTTTTTTCCATCTTTAAACACACTGCTACACTTGGTTTTAACAATTAGTGATATATGATATATCTATAACATTGTCTTTAGACTTTATCTCCTGGTAACCTATCTTCACATATGCTCAAACCTCCTGCAGTTTGGTGATCAAGATGGAATAGGCTCCAACATACTTCTTCAACATCCACTGGGAATTATGTGTGGAAGTGATGGTGAAGTCTATATCACAGATAGCTACAATCACAAGGTAAACAATTCAAACCAAGTTAATTTTGAAATTGTAAGAGCTTGGGCTCGCAACATATCTTTAGAGATAACATTGATGATATTATATCTATATATTGTAAGAAAAGAATTATTTATTAGAATATTTTACATGTTCCTTTTGTCTTTACATATGTTTTCCTATTTTCTGTCCTCGCTGAAGTTTCCAACCATTCTCTCTTGATTTGACAATGTATTGTTCTCATAATGCAAGTATTGAATGGTCATCCTGCCAGTTTCTTTTAGGAGTCAATATTTGGTGTCCATGTTGGCTTAAACTCCATTAAACATCAGATACCTACTGTAATTTTTTTGGTTTTAAATCATGCAAGAGTAGCTAATTTTTTATGCACCTTGTTGGTCTTATAGTTGATTTAATTCTGAAAATTCTTGTACATGGAAAGATTTTTGTCATTAAACTTATCTCTTGGAGGTTTGGAATCATATGTGATACAACTCACTTAGAAAGACACAAGTTATATAATTGGATGGCTAGGCTTTAGCTCGCTATCCTTGTTAACTGAATTTCCTAATTTTCATCTCTCTGTTATGTTTCAAATTTTCAGATCAAGAAGCTAGATCCAACTAGTAAAAGAGTTAGCACCATTGCAGGGACAGGAAAAGCTGGTTTCAAAGATGGAACAGCTGTAAAAGCTCAGGTTGGTAAAATATTCTGTGCCCTTATTTACCAAAATCATCACCATGTTGACATAGAAATTTGAGTTTATATCCTCTTTTCTAAATGTTGAATAATCTATGCAAGACATTGTGCTGTTGATTCCTAGTGCAAGCAAGTGTAGAACTATCAAATATTTCAAAGGTAGAATGATTTAATGAACTAATTTTGGTGACATAGTGCATAGGTTCACATGAGCACAAGCTGATGAAGCACTATAAATGAAACATTTGTTAAAAATGACAATCCATTTTTCTAGGATTTGGAATATCAGTTGCACTCTTCCTATTGTTATTCTTCTGCAACTTAATGACCACTGGAATGTGAAAGAGAAGCACTAGGAATGTATTGATGTTGCTTAATGATATTTATGCTATGTTCAAATACGCAGCAGGTTATGTGGGATTTATTCTATTGATTTGGTTTACTTGCTTTTTGTTAGTTATGTTTTTCCTTTTGTTTTTTTTTAGAATTTCTTATTCTCCGTCTTTTTTCCCTTAAAAGAGGGAAAATGGAAAGTCTTTGCTGTTTAATATTGTTAATCTGACCTAGTTTTGTTTCCTGTTCCTATGCTTTGTGCGTTGATTATTTGATAGGAAGCATGCACATATTTGGATGTCTGTTATATCAGACTTGACCTTCTCATGAGCCCTGAATCCATTCAAAGATAAAACTAGATGTTTCTATATTCTCAATATAAATGAACAAGTATCAGTAGAACCCAGAAAAAAATAAATGAAGCCTTGCTAACTTAGTAGCCGCAGATACATGTGTAATATATTTATCAATTTTCTTGCAGCTTTCTGAACCGTCAGGAATTGTTGAAGGGAAGAATGGTACTTCTCTTTTTACTGCAATCTAATTCATTGTTTTTAATGTTTGCGCATATTAATTATTCTTTGTGAATCTAAGAGAGAATCTAAACTTCCTTTATATACAAGTATATTGTCAATGCATTTGTCCAGTTAGAGGAGTATGTTATTTGGAGAGTGAAAGAAGTAAATCTTTACCCGATATGCCCTATACATTTGCGTGTGTAATGTACACACATTACCTTAATCACCGCACCAGTCATCACCTGGGAAAGTCCATGACCTGTGTTTGAATTGATGAGCAGGGTACTGCCTAACCATTGTCATAGACACAAACAATGATTTTTTTTCTCGACAGAGGATGGTGAATTTGCTAACTATATGAATAGCCCTAACTATTTTTTGGCCTTGCATTTACCTTTATCCAATGCTTGTTAAAAGTTTTCGGTTGGTTGAGCTAGAAATAGACTGCTTTGAAACATCAGTTTTAAGTACTTTCCTAACTCTCTGGCTGTAAATCTTTCCACAAATACCATGCTGTTTATTGTCATCACCTATTTCTGCTGGCTTTGCTGTTGCCAGGTTGGTGCTCTTTTAAAACTCTTGTAAGATGGGAATATGGGATATCAGTTGCTAAGTTAGGATGAATCTGGAAAATTTTGGATACTTAAGCTTGTGCATTGTCCCTTTTGAGCCACTCTATGATGTAGAATGGGAACCAGAAGTAAGGAACAATATTCAGAATACTCGATCATTTTAATCAAAATCATATCGAGACTAATCTACGAGTCTCCTCCTAAAGAGTTAACTTTGTTCCGTTAGGTGATGTTATTGTAGTTTCTACTACTACTCCTTGTTTGATTATGTAATTTTTAATTTTGGGGCTTAGACCCCTCTCATTTACCCCCAAAAAATTTAAATAAAATTAAATTCATAGCAAGACTTATAATGCTGCTTACATAACATGTGTTATTTTTATAAATAATTAAAAAATATATTCTTAATTCTTATCCATTGTGTAACATCTTAACGACTAAATAATTAACCTCATCAATTACAACAGACATAATTGTCATCTCATTATGCATGTTATAGAATTCATGAACTACCTTTTTGTTGTACACGTGATCGTGGAATTTGAGGTCTCACTTGATCCAATTCTTCGGTCAAAAAATGGAATAACTTCAGGATGAGCTCAATCATAGAAAGATTTTTTGTTCACTTTCTGCTTTCAGGGAGACTATTCATAGCGGATACAAACAACAGCTTAATCCGATATCTAGATTTGAACACTGGTGAAATTGAACTCCGTACCTTGGAGCTTAAAGGGATTCAGCCTCCTAAACCAAAATCAAGATCTTTTAAACGTCTTAGAAGACGACCATCAGCTGACACGGTGCCAATTACCGTTGATGCCATTTCATCAAATGAGGGAAACTTGTCCATTCAAATATCATTACCGAATGAGTATCATTTCTCAAAGGTCCTCATCCTCCTCCTTTCTTTCAAACACTGTAATTCAATTCTTTGCATACGCTCATGATTATGCATTTCATTGACTATTCAAAAATTTCGTTGCAGGAAGCACGCAGTAGATTCAGCGTGGATATTGAACCTGAAGATGCTGTGAACATTGATCCCGTCGATGGACTTCTTAGTCCAGAAGGATCTGCAACCCTTCACTTTAAGAGATCCTCTAACACTGCTTCAATTGGAAGAATTAATTGCAAGGTATGCCTCATTATTGAATTCAGGACTTTGTTGGGTTTTGAAATGAAATAGTTTGCTTCAAGCCTTCAGAACTTCTCTTAAGTATTAGATCTTTGTATTCTATTTTAATGGTATCAAGTGATAACATGAGGAAGAGAAGGTTTATTAATGTAAGGAATATCAATGGAAGCTTTAGCGGTTGCTCATTCTAATGTTCGGGGGCTTAATTCTAAAAGTGACTGGCTCTCACTTTGATTTGGTGAAGCCTGTTTAGGTCTTCCATTGCTATACCTATAATTATAAATCCACCTCATATAGCATCAGTCTGGCTCTCACTTTGATTTGGTGAAGCCTGTTTAGGTCTTCCATTGCTATACTTATAAATCCACCTCATATAGCATCAGTCTGGCTCTCACTTCGATTTGGTGAAGCCTCTTTAGGTCTTCCATTGCTATACCTATAATTATAAATCCACCTCATATAGCATCAGTTGGTGGTGGACAAACCCAAAGAGCATCGATGAGAAAAAGTACATAATTACATTCACTCTTTACAGATTTACTTTTGCAAGGAAGATGAAGTTTGTTTGTACCAGTCGGTGCTATTTGAGGTCCCCTTCCGAGTGGGAGCTTCAAACTCTGCCAGTCCAGACGTCACTCTTGCACATTTTGTGAAACCCAAAACTTCAACCAACAGCTTACTGCAGCCAGTTGTACCGTGACGACTTAACCAGGTTCATTTAGCGCATCAATCTCTTGCTCATCTTTTGTTTGCAATATATAATAATATTCAAATGTTTGAGGGTCATGATCTTTTGATATAATCCATCATAGCTAACAGAAGTCAAGGTTTTTGTCTGGCTCTTCTCGCTGCTATGAAGAGGTCTTCATTGTGTAGCCATAAATAATATATTAACGGTTTTGTGGATAAGCAAGAAATGGATTGCCTACTTAGTCGGACACGTGCACAGTTGCGTTTTATCCATATCAATAATTGATTATAGCAGTTGCGCTTGCTGGTCAATAGTTGAACATATATTTTCATTTAAAGTACTGAATGGTTAACATTAGTTTTCGGAAAATGACTTTACAAGAAAAAAAAAAAAGTGCATTTTGTGAATTATTTAATATCAGTCCTTTTTATCATGATTTCTTAATCAATATTCCTTTTAACTTATATATAACAGTTGTGCTTTTTAATGAAGACTTTTTATTTATTGATTTCTTAATCAATATTCCTTTTATTTAATGTATAATTTTATTATATCATGACTAAAATAACTTCATTTATATTTCACTTATTTCATTTTTTGTTATTTAACTTACTATTTGATAGATGAAGAAACGCGATATATGGGAGATGTCATTATGATGGTGGGTTGAAGTAATTATATTCATAACATTAAATAAGGGTATATTTTTTTGAAAAATAATCTTAGATTTCTAAAATAACAAGTTTTAAAACATAAGTTAAAATTAACAACTAGAAAAGATATGTAATGTAAGGAGTACTTTTAAGATATTGGTTAACGAGATTATTATTTTTTAGTTCCTAGTTGATGCAATGAAGTATGTGAGGCCTTTTCCCCAGCTAGCAAAGCGATATAATGGGTACAGGTTAGCCTTGTGTGATAAACATGGTATTAAGAAGTGAACATAAAAATACATGGTATTAAGATAAGATGGTCAAACCCGTTAGTTTCACCTAATCCCAAATTGAGCAGCCACTGGCTAACCAATTTCTAGTAGTTTGGTTCAACTGCAAAGCACGATATTATGGGCTTATCTTTATAATTGAAAAATGAATGGGTACTTTTGTTTAATGAAAATGCAAGTAAAGAATTCACCTTGCAATTTAGGAAAGGAATTTTTGGAAGTGTAAATATGATAACGGATATTATAATGTCCTACTCAGACCCGGTGCACGTCCTAAACCGGGCCGTCTTTAATTCTTTATTCTTCAAAGAGTAAAGAGTGAAGACTTGAGATCAATTTTCGACCTTAAATCACTTTAAAATCTGAAATGCAAATTGTGCGCTGGGGCAGAAAGCAATCAGTGTAATGTATAATAATCGAGTTTCGCCTCTTGATAATGAGCTCCTTATTAAGAAACTTGTACTCCGTTAACCAGTGAAATTTCTGAGAAGGGAAGGATCCCAATCTCACTTACATAGTTTTCTTGTTATGGACTGTGTGATGAAAGCATACTCCGATTATTATTTCTTTGCTAAAGGCGAGAATCATTGTACGGGTTAAGTTCATTGTTTAATATTATTTCAATTGACACTGGGAGAGATTAGACAGCCAAGCATGTCTCTTTCAAAGTGGCAAGGTTCTCTTGCATGTCACTGGATAGGAGGTTGATCTGCTTTTCAGATTAGTTTCTGATTTCTCAGTTAGGGACTTGGCATTTTTATATTTTACTTTTTAGTTCATAATATTGTATAATCATCTCGAAGCTCAGCGAGCAATTAAATCAGGTCGTCGCACAAAACGAAGTGTGAACCAATAACGCAGACCCGGACTACGGCGAGAAGGAAGCAATGTGAATCCAACTCCAAGGTTCCCCTTATTTAAAAGGAAAATATAAACCAGACCCGGGTAGAAAAGTGCTTTGATAAAACAACATGCACTCCCTCTAATCATTGCCAGGAATAAAACAAATAAGTCCAGCCCCATTTGCAGAACCAATCAATGCATGCCAAAATATTTCGTTATCCAATATACCATTGCCATGTCATAAATGCCTTTAAAAGGGTTATTTATTTTGTAATACTTTTTAAAAAAAATATTAAAATAATATCTTTGGGCCAAACTTGTTTTTTGTTAAATCAATTTTGAATTTAAATTACTGAGAATAAGTGAAGACACATGAAATTAGTTTTAAAATAATATTATTTTGATAATTTGTTTTTTAAAAAATATTAAAAATTTAACAAGCCCTTTTAAAAGATTTTGTTTTCAGGTACTAAAGCCTTCACTTTATCTACCTTTTCGCGAAACAACGTTCATATAATTACAAAAATGAAAATTACAATTATCAATTTTAAAGCGTTAACGTACGATCGCTGCACGTAAAGGGAAGAAACAAAGTGAATTTTAACATTATAATAATAGTTTCTATTGCTTTTAGCACATGGCACCGATTTGTCAAGGATTCAGTTAGGCTTTTCCTTCGTTTCCTGCCAGAAAAAAAAAAAAAAAAGAACGAACAAAAGAAACCTTATACCAGCTGGTTAGTGGTTACTGTCTGATCATAGAGTTGGCAACGACCGAGCACTGTTTGATTAGACTACTTTGAAGTTTGAACCATGTTGGTGTTTGTTTTCTCGTATGCGGTAAAGGGTAAACTTTGCACATGATTTAGGTTGTGTACACCGGCCTTTGTGTGTGTGTGTGTGTGTCTCTGTGTAATAAAGGTACAAAACGAGAGGATTTTACTTGCAAGGTGAAGTAGAGCTTAAAATATTACATACCAAACACTGCTTAAGTACCCAAATATAGATGGACGAAGTCCTAATAAGTATTAATCTATACGTTGCAGCAAATTAAACTTGACACAATGGTTAACCTAATAATGCTTAAAGCATTTCTCTTTTCTTAATTGTTCTCTCTCTCCTCTTTTGATTCTATCTTGGCAAGCAAGTTAAGATGATTGAGGCAACATGAGGGATCTTATCCGTAAGAGGTACCAAATAATAGTGATTAGATACTAGCTTTGAAAATGAAATGAGCCCTTAGGTTTACAATTAATTAATTAAAAATGACTAGTGCCTCCTTCCGTGACTACTGAATTTTAATGTTTTTTGAATAGAAATGAGATAGAAAAAGGGGCTGAGGGGCTGGAATTGAAGAAAAAGATCATAGATCGGTTACGATTGCAGGAGAATATGATAATTTAATGAGGCAAGCTGTCTGCTAGCCTACTATGTCCAATCAAATAAACCTAAATTTTCCTCATCGGAGGTGCATGTGAGGTCACTGTCTTCATCTGAATTTGTTATTCGTAAATGTTTAAAGTACAATGTTATTTACCAATATTTTATGTTCATCCTGGTTTGTTAGTCAAACTCTGACAATGTTAACCTGCTTCTGTGCATGCCCTATATTTCGTTTACTATAAGACGGGGAGAAAAATCGAAAGGAAAAGAAGGAACATTATTTCAAAAAGGTAAATGAATTATCACTCCTCTTTTTTTCTTTTTTTTTCTAATATGATTGAATCATGTATAAATATATAATTATATATTAATAAATTTTACATGTAAGGAAAAAATAAATGTATGCCTAGAACATGTTAAATAATTACGAAAGACAATAAATTTAGCTTTTAATACATATTAGATTTGAAAATATTATATAAAAAATATGAGAATTTAAAGAAGATTACAAAAATTTAAAAATCAGGCAATTTTTGAATAAAATTAGTTCATTTAAAAAAATTTCATTGACAATTTTTATATAAAATGAGTAAATTTTATGAAAATGAAAAACTAATAACAATTTTTTTTTAAAAAAATAACTAATTTTGTTCAAAATTTGTTAATTTAATATTTTTATAATTTTTAAAAATCTCATATTTCAATATATATTATTTTTAAATATAATATAAAAATAGAAATACATGAACATTAAACATGTATTTTAATCCAACTCTTATTATTAATGAATTTTTAATCATTAAAAATATGTTCATAAGAATGCATCGCCCTTCCTCAAAAAATAAAACGAGAGCGATTACAAGATCCCGGGCGCGCAAAAAGCAGGGGTGAAAGTTAAAAAATAAAGAGAGTTAAATGGTAAAAGACACGGAAGGACGCATGGTTCCTCGTGAATTCTCTTTATACACTGACGCTCACTCTCTCTCATACAGAATACAAACACACACCAATATCATCATCTCCTTCTTTCTGATATATTTCATTCCAATTCCAGACTTCTCTGATCGATCAATCATCCCTTCATTCTTCTCTGTTTTCCAATCACTTCCGTTTGTGTACTCTCCATCAATTCTAATTAGATAAATGGCGTCTCTGCACCCAAGCATCCATTCCACTACGTCGCAAGAATCCAATCACAAGCCAGAAATCAGAGACCACAATTCCCTCAGTCTCGTTCCATGGACTTCCCAATCCCAGCAGCTGATCTATTCCTCCAATCTCGTTCGCACTCTCCGTCGGTACCGTCCTCCTCCGTCCAATCCTATTGCCGGCCGCCAAATTCGCGCCGCCGCCGACCGAGTTCTTGCTGCGACGGCCAAGGGCCGAACTCGATGGAGCCGCGCGATTCTGGCCAGTCCGCTCTGCCGGTGGAAGCTTCACTTGCAGAGTCAGCACAAAAAGGTGAAGAAGTCCGCCAACGGATTGACCAAGAAGAGGACGCCAGTGATTCAGAGAAGGTTGCCGGCGGTGCAGAAGAAAGCGCGGGTTCTCAGCCGGTTAATCCCCGGTTGCCGGAAAGTATTGTTCCAGAATCTTCTGGAAGAAGCCACTGACTATATCTCGGCCTTGGAGATGCAAGTACGAGCCATGACGGCTCTCACCGACTTCCTCTCCGGCGGTGCGCCGCCGAATGCTCGGCTCGGCTTGAGTTGACCTACGTCGTTTTCAGGCTATAGTGTCGAGCCAGGTGTTTTTTATTTTTATTTTTTTTAATATATATCGTTTTTATTGGTTTCGGATTTGAGTTCCACGTTCTCACTTCCTTTTTTTCATTTTTTATTATTTCAATTAAAGAAATTATACTAAACAATAGGATGAATTATACATTGCTATACATCGTATATGATATATTAATTTACATATACTAATTGTACTTCTTAATAATTTTCTGTTTGTCAAAATAATATTTTTCATGATATATTTATTATGTTTTACAAAGCTTCAAATAGAAAAAAGGGGGAACTGCTATCAAATTTAAAGTCTGATAAACAAATATGGCCAGCAGATTTGTCCATACCAGCGTTCTGCTAGAATTTCTCAAAAGATAAAACTCAAGAATAATAATTTAGTAAATATTAATTAATGTTTTAAGAATACTAGTTAATATATATTTTTATTGTAAAAAATTATTAAGTTTATGTCAAGTGCTCTAATTAACAATATCGCGTAGTTGGACCACTATTTATAAATAAATAATTATTGTCATCCATTCAGGGCCCGCACCCACTTCCAAGACAAAACTAAAAATCGGCAATTAGCTAATAAAATCATCCATAAAGGGAAGCTTCTAAGTTTGGTGCCTGACTCGAGGAGACGATTAATCCTCTTCCCATCGCAATCAGGTCACACCCAATGTCATTTCGTCTTATCTTTTGGTATATTGTGTGGGAGTTAATAACGGCATCCCTTGCTTAAATTACCTAGTTCAGACCTAAGTGATGAATTGTCATTATCTGTATTCATTGAACTACTTGACAAGGAAGGCTTTTATTGTATCTTATCAATTCCTGTTGACTGAATTGTCTCTAACATTAACTTAGGACTCAATCAAGTGATGATCAAATGTGGCTGAACATGCCCCAGGTCATTTTTATGTATGTTTATTTTGGGTATTTTACCCTTGAGAGTAGGGTATTTTTAGAATACAGTATAACATTATAATTATTGATTAAAAAATAATTATATGAATTTTAATAAATTTATTACTTTTTTAGACTTGTGTAAATTGTTACTTTTGAATTATAACTATATCTTTGCACTTTTATCATTCAAAGTGCATTCTTCGTCTAAAATGGTCTTGCTAATCACTATTATAAAGACACTAGTTAAAGACTTAATAATAAAATATTTTTATTAAAAATTATTGTAAAGGTTTATTGAAATTCCTTTTAAAATATCATTGTTATGAAATAGACTTCAATTTTTTAACTATTGTCCTCTTTACATTTACCTTTAAAAAAAATTCCTTACACAGGTGTCTGACTTTATTTTTATTAGTCATTATGAAATAGCCTACCATCCTCAACTTTTATGATTTGCTCGTTATGACATTTATGTAGTTTACATGGTCATTTGGTTTTCTTTACTGACTAATTTAAGTGTGGGTATCCTAAGTTCACATTTGTCGAGTTTGAGATCGATAGTGGGTGAGCTAGGGCCGATATTGGATTCTTATTAGCTGTTTGATCTATCCTTTAAGCCTGTTCGATATTGACCTAAGTTTTGTCCCAATTTAATTTGGCTTATCCTACTTGATTTGTTTAGACAACTAAAGCCATTAAGGGGAGTGATGGTAAATAGTCTTTCATCTTCGACTAGTTTAATTTCTGAATCGTCAAGTTGAAGCTATGTTGAGTACAGTCATGCACAAGACTTGGAATTCAGGCTATAGGTGAAGAGCTAGAGATCAAAACTCTTCTATACAGTGATCATGGTGTTATCCTCTTGTTTATGCCCCTTTATTGACGTTTGATTGATGTATTTGATCTTGATATGTTTTGAATGGGTGTCCTAAATACTCTTTATTAATTGAAGGGGTTCGTACATATTATAGAGGAAAAAGTACTAATAGATGTAATTCAAGTGAGGAAGAGAATATCCTGCTAGTCTTGCATATTTGTGAGATTGAAAAAACCTCACGTTGGGGGCCAAAAGAGAAAAGTGAGTTGATGAGTGGAGGTAAAGCTTTATAAAACAACCTGAGCTAAGCTAAGCCTCACAACTCGTGTTCTTCGGAGGTCCCTTATATCAAGGCATTGGAGGCTTGCATGCACCCCACACATTGGCTTGCATGTGACTATGTGAATATGGGAGAAGAAAAAAAAGTTTCACGCGCCATTTTAAGAACGAGAATGCGTATTGGCTTTTTGTATGGTCATCCACATTGTTCTCCTTGGAGCAGACAAATATGGGTCAGATCCTAGACAATTGGGGCCTACCTCAGCTGGCCACCTTCTGTGGGTAAATACAACTGAGGACACTTTTTACCTTGTTAAGGGCTGACACGCGTGCAACCTTCACAATTCAACTCTCAATTTTCGGATAGTGACATACCATGCCATGTGGCAACCCCATCTCCATTCGTTAGGTTTTCAGAGGAAGAGGAGACCGCGTGGTTACCATCATGTATCCTTTTGTTACGGAGAATTTATTTTATAAATTTAGGAATAAAAATTTAATAAATAATTAAAAATATTAAATGAAGTATAACAGGCATTTCTTAATCATTATCTTAAAAATTCCCATCAACAACACCTTAAAATTACAACAAGATAACTTAATTTTATGGAATTTATCTTGAAGAAAAATATTTACGAACAATTCTTGTTATATTTTGTTGTTAAATATATTATGAACCATGCTCTATTTTGACCATAAAGCATGAAGAATATTAATTACTATTCTTATATATATATATATATATATATATATTCATTTAATTATTTATTATTTAAAATACTTCTATTATTAATATAATTATAAATAACATGGCAGGAGTCATAGCCTGTAAAACTATATGCAAATGTTCGTTTTGGGTTTTTCTTTTTCAAATATTTCGGGTTCGTTCTTCCGAATAAAGAAGTATATTACCTGTTCAAAAAGTGGACTGACTTTTTTTTGGTCCAAAGAGAGGAGATAGGGATTGAGAGAGGGAAATTGAAGTGTAATTTTTGAATCTGACAAAATTTAAACTATGATCCTTATATTTTATGTTTCTCTGACTTACCACTAAGCACATTCTGACCCCTTTTTTTCTTGTCGTGATTCTGACCCATTTTAAAATGTGTAGTTTCTGTTGAACCATAGAGAATTGGGCTTCTATGTTAGCTTTCAAAATTGGGTTCATTTTATTGAAAATGGGACAAACTCCTTAAAGTGGTAAATGTGGCCACCACCATCATTGGTGTCATCATTTCAAACTTTGACGTTTACGTAAGCTTGTGAAGTAATTTATTATTATGTGCTTAAAGAGTCTTGGGACCTAAAATATTGCAGTTTGGGTATTGGAGAAATAATATTAGCTAGTCAATGATTAAATTTATAATTTTACTTATTTTATTGATCATTATCTCTCTCTCCCCTTGAAAAATATGGGCATAGTAAAAACTATCAGTTTGTATCATTGTCTTTATTTTGTATTAAAATTTAGTCATTCATAATACATTAACGATCCTTGTATATCGGCTTCTTATGTTTATATTTTGTATAAAATTTAATTATTGCCCATGACTCATCAGTCCTGGGCAAATATACAATTAAATATAAATATTATATTTTCTATAATTTTACTCTTTATTGTTAAAGAGAAAATTTTTAAAATTAGAAAAATAAACTATAAAATATGTGAACTCTTTAAAACTAAAAGTCTAAAATAATTTTACTTCAACTATATTTGAGAAAACTACAACTATTTCAATAAAGAGTTAAAAAAGAAAATGAAAATTGTGGTTGACTGAGAAATACATAAGGTAATTTCTACAATACCTCGTAAATTAAGAAAACATTCTATGTAGAATAATTATTACTATTAATTTTATATTAATAGACAGTTGAGTTAGTAATTTTTTTAAAAATTAAATATTTTTAACTTTTAAAATATGAAAAAAATTATAACCGTTAATTATAAAAGTATATGCAATGATCTCTCTAGTCAGAGAAAAAAAAAAGAAGATTGCTGGCCAATGTGGAAATAATTGACGTAGTTGGCACAAAACAACCGAGCACTTTCCCTCAAATTTGGGCCGATATATAATTTTCGCGTTAACCAAAAAGTGAACCTTAGTCCAACAGACAGTGGCTTTAGGGCCGAGCCCAATCAGAACCCAATTATTTTCTGCTCTTCTTTTTATTTATTTTAGTAAAACAAAAACAAAAAAGCAGTTTCAGCAGCTGCTGCCAGACATTTCTTGGTTTTCTATCTGTCCGATTCTATTCAATGAATTTCTCTCTCTCTCCAAAATTGCTTCTGCCAGTCAACGCTCTTCCTCTCTTCACATGCAACTTATTTGTTTGCTTTTTTCAATTTTAATTTTCTCATACTTTATTTTTCTTTTTTTAACTTATAAGACGAAATATTTAAAAAATAAAAAATCAAACAAAAAGAAAATAAATAAAACTAAACACTAAATCAAGTCAAAATTTAAAGAAGAATAGAATAAAAATAAACGTAAAAAAGATTATTTGTTTGCTTCTGTCTTGTTTTTTAATTTTTAATTGAAGAAAATAAAAAAATTGTTTGATAATTTGTTTATAATTTTTTTAAAAAATGTATTTGATTTTTTAATTTATTATTTTAAATTAAATATCTACATATATGATATTTAATTTTAATATTTTTATTTACTTAAATATTTTTATATTAAAATAAAATATTGAATTAAAAATTATTAAAACATTAAGATTTTTAATTAATATTGAACTGAAAAATATTCTTATTTATAAAATAATACTTACAATTTATAATAAGTTTAATAAATTATGAAAGTTACAAAATATAAATAAATATTAAACTAAAAAATAGTGATTAATTTTAAAATTAAAATAATTTATAATAAATAAATATAAATAGTGTGAATAGATAATATTAAAAAAAAGTGAATAACACTAAGTACACTGTAAGTTTGTAACAAGTGAACATATATATTAAAAATATTTTTAGCTATTTTAAAAAAGAAAATAAAAATTAAAACATCGTAGAAGCTATTTTTATTTTAAAAAATTGAAAATAAAAAAATATTTCTAAAAATTTAAATTGATAAACAAGTTTTTATTATCTTTTATTTTTGAAAAAATGTTTTTTTTTTTAAACAAACATGCTCTATCTGAATTTCTATTTACATTTTTCTCCCTTCCCTTTTCCCAGCCTTTTATTTAGTTTAGATAAACAGAGGGCGTTCTGTTTTTACTCTCTCTCTCTGTTGCTCTCACTCACTCTGTTTCTTGGAAGAAAGAGTAACCGAATTTCAGAATAGAAAAAAAAAATGTCTCTGCTACCTGCGTCTCGTGCAGAGACGAGAAGGAAAGTGTATAAGATTGGAATTGACGCGGTGAAGAGTCGGAGAAGAAGAGAGGTCACCCTCATGAAGATCAGAAAGAGCAAGCGCGAAGACAATCTCTTCAAGAAACGAAGGGAACAGGAACTTGACGACCTTCTTCATATTCCCTTTACCCTCAATACGGTTCGCTTCTTATCTATCCTTCTATGCTTCAAGCAACGCATTACACCTTAACTTTTCTGCTTTTTTATCTTCTTTTACAGATGCCATTTGTTCCTGCTATGGCACAAGGAGTGTGGTCTGAAGACTCTGCTACACAATTGGAAGCAACTTATAAAATTAGAAACCTTTTATCATTTGTGTTGAATGTAAATGCTTCACTCATTGATGACGTAATTAAGTCAGGTGTTGTTCCTCGCTTTGTTGAGTTCTTGGCAAGACATGATGCACCCCGATTGCAGGTTCAGAGTTCAGACTTTCTCACCTTTCTATCTTCTTCTCTTTGTGATTCTGTTTCGCACAATGATGTTGCTTTTGCAGTTTGAAGCTTCATGGATTCTAACCAACATTGCTTCTGGAACATCTAATCACACAAGAGTTGTCGTTGAACTTGGTGCTGTCCCCTTATTTGTGCAGCTTCTGAGCTCTAGTACCGTTGAAATCAGAGAGCAGGTCAAGTAATTAATTGTATTTTAATAATCTTTTTATCAATTTTTCTAATGCATACTTAAAGGAAAATTAATAAATAATAAAATTAATATATTGATTCTTATGATATTTTATAATTTTTAATAACAAATTTAAGCACAAAATAGAAAAATTAATTTTTTACTGCGTATAATTTCCTATGTTAATGACTACTTTTATTGTCACAACATCACTATTTTGTCTTACCCCACTTCCAAGAATTAAACTTTTTATAATTTCTCCGAATTTTGGTTTTCCATGTCATGAACAGGCAGTGTGGGCTCTAGGTAATATAGCTGGCGATTCCCCACAGTGCAGAGATTATATTCTTAGTGAGGGTGCTCTCTTGCCATTATTATCTCAGTTGAATCCACTTTCAAGCTTATCTATTATGAGGAATGCTGCATGGACTTTATCTAACTTTTGCCGTGGAAAGCCTTATGTAGATTTTGAACAGGTTAGGGACATTTCTTAGAATCTTACTTGTGTATAATAAATAGTTAAACACTATAAATGTACTTATTTTATGTTAGTAATTAGAAATGGGATTGATCTTTGTCAGGTAAAGCTTGCGTTTCCTGTCCTTAAGCAACTTATTCACTCGACCGATGAAGAGATTCTAACAGAAGTATGTTGGACTCTCTGTTACCTTTCGGAGGACATTGATGGAAAAGTTCAAGCTGTACTTGATGCAGGAGTTTGCCCACGACTTGTGGAGCTTCTGCAGTATGTTATTATGCTCTTTACAATTTACACAATTACACCCTCCTCTGACTCTCATGTCATTTATGCTTAAACCCTTTGTGTGTCTTTCATTTTTCTGGAAAAATCATGGGTGACTTATGATGTTTCTGTACCCTTTCTTTTATTTTTCAATTGGTTTTCTATTTGGGATGGCTAAACTTTCTTTTAGCAGGCATCAGTCAGAGTCTATTCTTCTACCTACAATTCGGAGTCTAGGAAATATTGTGTATGGTGATGATGCTCAGACTCAGGTAGAGATAACGATGTACAATTATCTTCTCATTCTTATGAATGTGTGTTTTTAATAATATTTAGCCTGATTATTGATATAATTTTTCATTAATTGAGTCATATTGACAACTTAGACAAAGTATTTTTTTTTTTTTGGTCCCTTTTGTCTTTTCTGTTTTGCATTCTAGATAAACTTTATTGTTTTTATCGCCTTAAATTCAATGCAACTATCCATGTATTTTCAGGTTCTAATTGATAGAGGAGTTCTCCCTTGTCTTCGCCAAATTATGATGCAAAATCACAAAAAAGGCATCATGAAAGAGGTTTGTTGGACAATTTCAAATATCACAGCTGGAACTAAAGCTCAAGTGCAGGTAAGGAAAGGAATATGAAAACCTTTATCTTGCTGCAAGTGTCTTGTGTAAAAGTTAACTGCTGATTGTTTGAATATGTGTTTATTCCCGAGTATTTGTGATTATGCTTAAATCTCCATAAATGTACATTTCATGTGATATCATATTCTAGACATTCAATTTTTAATAAGATATCATAGGTCACTATGAAAATTTCTGAAATATATTTTTACATAAAACTAGTGAAACCTTTTAAGCATTGTTGTTTGGTGGTGTAACTTATCAGAATTGTTTAATGATTACTGCTGCAGGCTGTCCTTGAGGCCAATATTATTCTTCCACTTGTTCGTCTTCTTCATCATGCCGAATTTGAAGTCAAGAAGGAGGCTGCCTGGGCCATCTGCAATGCCACTTATATAGGATCCCATGAGCATATTAAGTACAACTTATTTTCCTTTATCATAATTTCTTACACGTAAAATGCATGCATGCATGCATGAGCGTAAAAATATTTATTAATAAAGTTTAGAGAAATCCTTGTAAGAGACTTGAAAACTACATAAAAACAAAAAAAGTGTGACTTTATAATAATTATTTCTAATGCAATATACTGTGATGAAACTTAAATACTTACGCGTCCTATGAACATTACTGTAGATTCCTGGTGATTCAAGGTTGCCTTAAGCCACTGTGCGATCTCTTAACCTGTCTGGATCTAAATGCTGTGACTCTTTGTCTAGAGGGGCTGGAGAACATTTTGAAGGTTGGAGAAGCTGACAAGGAAATGGGTCTGCATGGTGGAACCAATATTTATGCTGAAATGGTTGAAGAATATGGAGGATTGGAAAAGATTGAAAGATTGCAGAACCATGACAACAATGAAATTTATAAGCGGGCTGTGAGGATTTTGGAGAGGTTTTGGGATGAAGAAGAATTGGATGAGACGAATGTTGAGAACAGTGATGATGCTATTCAGCAAACTTTTTATTTAGGGATCAACCCACCTGACATACCCGCAGGTGGTTTTAATTTTGGATCACAGTAATAGCTTTTCGTATTTTTCCATTTCTAAATTTTTCAAATTTGCGTTTACTCAGCCAAGGGTCAGGAATTTTTTTGGGTCTGGCTCGTTGATTATTGTTGTCTAACATTTATTGAAGTTGTTAACCTAGTTACATTCTACGTACACTTTTTGGTTAGATTTACTTGTTTCTGTATATTGCAAAAAGGGAAATAAAAATTGTGTTTGAATGGATGTCTTGCCTATTGTGTAATGGCCACAGATCTCTAGGCCATGCAACAACTTCAATGGTTCATCATTTCATTCAGTAATTATTGTTGCACACACCTATGCAAACTACCGTCAACAATCAATCAGAGCTTCATAAAAGGTTTTAATGCGCCACACTCTATTCTTTAATTAAAACTACGAATTCACATATTATTCAGTGTTGGGTCTAGGCCAACTGGGCCTCCACTTAAGAATAGATGACAAAGGGAGGATTTTGGCTGGGAGGTCATTGGGTGGTGGTTGATGCAGTGGGTAGTTAATTGCTGTATTCTGTTTTCCATTGTTATAGTTCCTTAGTTCTGTGTTTTTCTATTATAGCAGCTTGTAATTCCAGGGATCTCCCTGTGTGAGCCCTATAATTTCAATCGAATACTCAGTTCCTAACAAGTTGGTATCAGAGCTCCCGATCCTGGGAGCGCCTGATGGTAACGACATGCATGGAGAATCGGTTGGAGAGTGTGGAGCGTCGGTTGGAGGGTATGCAAGCTTCCATCCAAGAGGAACTCCGAAGGCAAATGGATGAGATGTTAACGATGATGACCACGAGGTTTGAGACGGCACTGCAGGTTGTTCGAGCGAAGAGGGAGGGAAACAATAACAACCAAGACAGGGGCAATGGAGAAGGTGACGCATGGAGAAGAGAGGAGAGAGTAAGGCGGGTTGAAGTACCTTATTTTGCTGGAGAGGACCCTTATGGGTGGGTGTACCGAGCTGAGAGATACTTTGAGATCAATGGCATACCAGAGGCGGAGAAGGTGGATACAGCGGTGGTTTGCCTAGAAGGGAAAGCGCTTAACTGGTATCAATGGTGGGAACCACGAGTTCCAACGTCTACGTGGCCCATTTTCCGGCAAGTGCTGTTGGGTCGATTCCGTTCATCGGCGTCAGAAAATCCTTACGAGGCATTGATGGGGCTAAGGCAGAGAGGGACTGTGGTTGAGTATAGGGAGCAGTTCGAGCTGTACTCGGCTCCACTGCGTTTTGCCGATGAAGAGTTCATGATAGGTGCGTTCCTCAACGGTCTCAGGGAGGAGATCAAGGCAGAAGTGAGATTAAGGGATTCTGGCGACCTGAGCTCAGTCATGGAGTTCGCACAAAAGGTTGAAGAAAAGAATAGGACATTGGGTCTCTCTTATGGGTCAACGGGAAGAGCTGGTGGGTCAATGGGTATTAAAACAAATTGGGCCTTAAAAGATGGAGCCCAAGACACGACTAAAAGGAGTTGGGCTGGCAGAATTGAACCAGCTCCAATAGCTAGGTTAAGAAACCCAAACCAGCAAGGGAACCCTTTCCAATTTAACGCAAACCCGACCCAAGGAACCATAAATAATTCACGCGACTCGTTCGCAGCTGGTTCGAGCAGAAGGGGTCTAGGGTTCAAGAGACTTACCGAAGAGGAGGAAAGCGAAAAGCGAAGGCGAGGACTGTGTTTTCGTTGCGACGAGCGATTCTCACCTAGCCACATATGCCGCAATAAACAACTCCACATAATTCTGTTGGGAGAAAACGAGGAGGACCAAGGGGAGATTTCCATGGAGGACAGCGATGAAGAGGAGCTGAATCTCCAGTTGAACGCGAGCAGCATAGTGGGAATGACTTCCAAAAACTCTTTGAAGCTATGGGGGACAATTTTGGGTAAGAAAGTCATAGTAATGGTCGATTCCGGTGCGTCCCATAACTTTTTGTCACCGGGGCTGGTGGAGGAGCTGAAAATACAAACCGAGGCTACAAAGAGCTATTTTGTGGAAGTAGGAGATGGCAAGAGGCTGGGAAGTCAGGGAGTTTGTCGGGGGGTTATTTTAGAACTGCCGAATATCCAAATAATCCAGGATTTTTTTCTATTTGACTTGGTGGGTGTTGATGTAGTTTTGGGGTATGAATGGCTGAAAAGCTTGGGAAAATTCAGTGCTGACTTGCGGCAGCACTTGATTGAAGTGCATCAGGATGGAAGAATCATAGAGATCAAGGGGGACGTGGGGTTGTCAAGAACTGTGGCTTCACTCAAGGCCATAAGAAAGGAGTTGAGGGGCGAAGCAGAGGCTTACTATGTTGAATTGGGCATGATGGCAGTGGGCTGCACTGAAGTGCTCACTCCGATTTCGGATACTGCACCTGAGGCTTTGAGGGAGTTATTAAGGGAGTTTGGAGAATTGTTCAAGGAAGGAACTTCCCTCCCACCTGCGAGGGAATATGATCATGCCATAGTCTTGAAGGAAGGAGCTACAATTCCTAATATTCGGCCTTATCGACATCCGCATCATCACAAGGAGGAAATTGAAAAATTTGTGAAGGACATGCTTGCAATAGGAATGATCAGGCCGAGCACTAGTCCCTACTCTAGTCCTCTGATTCTAGTGAAAAAGAAAGATGAGAGTTGGCGTTTTTGCGTGGACTATCGTGCTCTCAATAACATCACTGTTCCTAACAAATTCCCAATCCCAGTCATTGAAGAGCTTTTGGATGAGTTAGGAGGGGCAGCCATCTTTTCCAAACTGGACTTGAAATCTGGCTACCATCAGATACGTATGAGACCAGAGGATATTCCCAAAACTGCGTTCCGGACACATGAGGGGCACTACGAGTATGTAGTAATGCCCTTCGGCCTAACCAATGCTCCTTCAACCTTCCAACCTTCCAAGCATTGATGAATCAGGTTTTTAAGCCGTATTTACGCAAATTTGTGTTAGTGTTTTTTGATGACATTCTAGTTTATAGCGCAGATTATGCCTCGCACATGGGTCATTTGCGCTTGGTTCTTCAACAACTGAGAAGTCAGGAATTGTGCGTTAATGGTAAGAAGTGCAGCTTTGGAGAGTCCCAGTTAGAATATCTGGGGCATGTAATCTCCTCCACTGGAATCTCTGCTGATCCCGCCAAGGTCTCTGCCATGACTCAATGGCCTGAACCTAAAGACATTCGAAGTTTGAGGGGCTTTTTGGGCCTAACGGGGTACTATCGCCGATTCGTACGCAACTATGGAATTATTGCAAGACCCCTAACACAATTACTAAAGAAAAACAGTTTCAAATGGTCAGGAGAAGCACAATCGGCGTTTGAAAAGCTCAAAAGGGAAATGAAGGTGTTGCCTACCTTAGCAATGCCGAATTTTGAATTACCATTTGTGGTTGAAACGGATGCCTCAGGACATGGTTTAGGTGCAGTCCTAATGCAACAAGGCCGACCCTTAGCCTTTATTAGTCAAGCTCTATCAGACCAAAACAAGGTGAAATCGGTGTATGAACGAGAATTAATGGCAATCGTGTTTGCTGTCCAGAAGTGGCGGCAATACTTGTTGGGTCATCGCTTCATTATTCGGACCGATCAAAAGAGTCTCAAGTTTTTATTAGAGCAACGTGTGTTGGTGGGAGAGCAGCTGAAATGGGTGGCCAAATTAATGGGTTTTGACTTCGAAATTCAGTACAAACCAGGGCTGGAGAACAAGGCAGCTGATGCGTTGTCCCGAGTCATGACTTGTAAAGCCATATCTATGATAACCAACTTTGATTTAGCAAAATTGGCTGAGGAAGTGCTGAGAGATGAGCAATTAAGGAAAATCATGCAGCAGATAGTGACAAATCCTATTTCCCATCCTCATCATTCTGTCTCGTTAGGGTGTTTATGGTATAAGCAAAGGCTGGTTCTGCCTAAGAATTCTACCCGAATCCCACTGTTGTTAGAATTCCATGCTTCTCCCTGGGGTGGTCATTTGGGAGTAACAAGGACCTATAAGCGGTTAGCTATGATATTCTATTGGGCTGGGATGAAACAAGATGTAGAAAGGTTTGTAGCTGAATGTCAAGTGTGCCAAAAGAATAAGCATGAGACGCTAAAGCCAGCCGGGCTCTTACAACCTCTGCCAATTCCAGAGCATGTATGGGAAGACATTACAATGGATTTTATTGGGGGATTACCCAAGACCCAGACCGCAGACAGCATCATGGTGGTAGTGGACAGGTTGAGTAAATATGCTCATTTCATTCCTTTACTTCATCCCTATTCCTCTAAGGACGTAGCTGCTGTATTTGTGAGGGAGGTTGTGCGTTTACATGGATTCCCCAGCTCCATTGTGTCCGATAGGGACAGAATTTTTATTCTCAGCTCCGCATACCATCCCCAAACGGATGGCCAAACCGAAGTGACAAATCGCACCATTGAGGCTTACTTGAGGTGTTTTGTTAATGATCACCCCGCTCAATGGGTGAAGTGGCTACCATGGGAGGAGTTTTGGTTTAATTCCTCTTTCAATGCATCCATCAAAATGACCCCCTTTAAGGCACTATATGGGCGGGACCCTCCTCTGATTATTCCCTACTGCAAAGATAGTACAATTGTGGCTGAAGTAGACCATTTACTACAAAACCGGGACAGTATCATAGACGAGCTCAAACAACACTTAATTAATGCTCAGCTGAGGATGAAGGAGCAGGCTGATAGGGGACGCAGAGAGGTGGAATTTCATATTGGGGATATGGTTTATCTGAAGGCTCGTCCTTACAAATTAAAGACATTGGCCAAAAAGATCAATGAGAAGCTAAGTCCAAGGTTTTATGGTCCATTTCGAGTGGAAGAAAGAATAGGATCTGTTGCCTACAGATTGTTGCTGCCAGAATCAGCGCGTTTGCACCCCATTTTTCATGTGTCACAGCTCAAGAAGGCCCCTCCTACCAGTCAAGCTAGCCAAGCTTTGCCACCGTTTTTGACCGAGGAGCTGGAACTGCAAGTGGAGCCAGCAGAGGTGCTGGACGCACGCAAATTGTTGAATGGACACTGGGAGGTCCTAATTAAATGGAGGAGTTTACCTAAGGAAGAAAGCACTTGGGAGGAGGTTGATATGCTTCAAGCTGTATTTCCCCATTTCAACCTTGAGGACAAGGTTTGCCTTGATGGAGGGGGTATTGTTGGGTCTAGGCCAACTGGGCCTCCACTCAAGACATATCAAAAGAGAAGGGGTAAAATGGGAAGGGTGGATCAAGAAGCCGTTATGCGAGATTCTAACTAACTAACAAAATTAGCATAGGTGGCAAGGGAGGTACGGGGGGGTGGAATATAAGGAGAATGAATAGATGACAAAGGGAGGATTTTGGCTGGGAGGTCATTGGGTGGTGGTTGATGCAGTGGGAGGGTCTTTAGTTAATTGTTGTATTCTATTTTCCATTGTTATAGTTTCTTAGCTCTGTTTTTTTCTATTATAGCAGTTTGTAATTCTAGGAATCTCCCTGTGTGAGTCCTATAATTTCAATCGAATACTCAGTTCCTAACATTCAGATAACA
This sequence comes from Abrus precatorius, assembly GCF_003935025.1. Classification (NCBI taxonomy): domain Eukaryota; kingdom Viridiplantae; phylum Streptophyta; class Magnoliopsida; order Fabales; family Fabaceae; genus Abrus; species Abrus precatorius. The sequence goes on along the minus strand of NW_020874373.1, from coordinate 5,403,464 downwards.
TTTTAATTAAATAATAATGATAGTAATATTTATGATACTATGTTTATTTATTTATTACTTAAGTTTTGTCTTTTTTTTTTCCTTCTTGAATTGTGAAGGGTCACACTAACATTGTGTAAATTGACGTAAAAATTCATTTTAGGAAAGTGAGGTGAGATGTAAATTTGGGTCACTCTATTTTGCAGGAGACACTGAAATAATGGATTTTGGCTAAAAAGGAAAAGTTGTTGTTGGAGGAAGAAGCAAGAGATGGAAGAAAGGAAAGGTTATTAGAGGTTCTAATTGAAAGAAAGTGAAGAAGGTAAAGGAGAAAAGGGAAGTTGTTGGTAGCAAAAGTGGGTAAAGATGATATGAGGGTGTAGTGTGTCAGTTGGGTAGTGAGGGATTGGTTCATAAAAACTGAACTGGTGACCTTCCCAACTAACATTTTTCCAAAACCATATTCTCATCGCTATCTGTCTCCGACTCAACGCTTCCCTCTTTATTATGCCATTAATTTTCAACCGTTTCAACACCAAAGCCAAAGTTCTAAGAGGACCATTCAATCAATTTCAACCCCAAATTATTATTTTAATTATCACAATAAACAAATAACTTCACATTTTCTCAGATATCACTTAATCACTAAGGAACTTCAAATTTAACAATCCATTATATTTTCCATTATTACAATCTTGAGTTTGAAACTAATACTTATTAACTATAATCTTTTAAAAATTTATGTGTGTCACATTTTTTATTTTTAATTTAATATTTTTTATAAATTATAACTAATATTTAAAAATATAACATTTGTATTATCCATATATATTTGTTAGTTGTTACACCATCTTATTGGTTAATCTTTTCCGCAGGCTGCTGCAGCCGACTTTGGTTTTTATAATTTTTAAGTGTTATTCAAGTCTTTCATTCTTAGTTGTCAGATAATTTATTTTTTTGAAATTTCTTTAAATTTAGTTAATCAAAAGACATTCTGTGTACTTTATTTTAAAAACTAATGAATTTTATGAATAAATAATTAAATATTTTTATTATTAATAATAGATATTTAACTATGTTAAATAGGACTCGTTAAATTTTTTTTAAGCTAAGAAAAAAATATAAATTAAGTTTAAATTAAGTTTTATTATAATTATAATAATTTTAAATTTTATTTTATAAAATATATATTTAATGTAATTAGTTAAAATTTAATTTAAATTTTAAAAAATATTATTTTAAAAATACAAATTAACCTAAAAATTAAAGGCAAGTAGTCTTCATATGACAAAATAAAAGCAAAAAACTGCTTGAAATATTTTTCTTTAAAATAATTTGTTAAAATATTATCAGTTAAAAATGTAAATTCACATTTAATATTTAGCAATAAATTTATAAAATTTATATTTTAAATAAATTAAATTATTTATTATTTATTAAAATCGATTATAACTATTATAAATAATACATTTTTCAAGTATTTAAATTAAAATATTTTTAATTATTCAAAATAAATTATTTAATAAATTATCTAAAGTATTTAATGTTTTACTTTTAAAATATTTTATTGTCCTTTAGTGAAACAAATTAAAGTAATTATTCATTTCATCAATGGGATTTTGCTTTATAATTTTTTATAAATAATGTTGTACATTTTAAACACGGTTGTAAAGAGAAAAAAAAATTATTTTTTTGTTAAAGAAAAATAATTAATCAAAAGTTTAAATGCTGATTTTTTGTCTTGTTAAAATCCTCTCTGAAAATATAAAGAAACCACAATATTTATCACATATTTTTTTTGCTATTATATTTACCACATTTATTTTTTAATTTTTTAAAATATAAATTTATAAAATAAACTAAGTCGCACACCTTGATGATTTTTATAAGAAGAAAAAATTATAGATAAAAAGGTTTTTTAATACTTAATCAGAATGAAAAAAAAAAGTTAACTTTAAATAATGACATTTATCTTGTTATTTTAAATTTTTTATTTTTTATTTTCTTTCCATGGAAAAAAATACAAAAATTATTTGTAAAAAAATATCTTGCATGTTTAAATAATAAAATTAAATTAAAGGAAAAACACTTACTGCAAGTTTAATTATTTTTTAAAAAAGCTATTGGTATATATATAAAACATAAAGCTATTACATTTTCCAAAAAAACTTTGTAGAAAATAATTTATCGAAAACAATTAATGAACAATAAACCTTCCACGTGATTTACTATATTTTAAGCGACAAAAGTATATTAAAGCAGAGTGGCACAGATTGAAGTTAAAGGGAGAAAGAAGGTCAAATACAAGGATCCAAACTATATATGAACCCCTTCTATCTTTCTTTCTATCTATCTCCCCACAACACATCAAAATTTCAACTTTACCTTTGAGAAATCAAATACCAAAATTCTCAAAACATGTCTCTAATAGCAGAGGATGTGAAAGCCAGAGCAGAGGTGTACCATGGAGATGAAATGTGCCAAGTGAAATCCAAAGAGCTTCTGAAGGAAATAGCCCTACCCAATGGCCTCTTACCCATGAAAGACATGGAAGAGTGTGGCTACGACAGAGAAACTGGCTTCGTGTGGCTGAAGCAGAAGAAGAGTTATACCCACAAGTTTGAAAAAATTGGGAAACTCGTTTCCTATGCCCCTGAAGTCACTGCACATGTTGAGCATGGCAAGATCAAGAAACTCACTGGTGTTAAGACCAAAGAGCTTCTGCTTTGGGTCTCACTCAGTGATATCTACATCGATGATCCACCCACTGGCAAAATCACTTTCAAAACCCCTGCAGGGTTGTTTAGGTCATTTCCAGTCTCTGCTTTTGAAATTGAAGAGAAGTCTAAGCAAATTGATGATGCAGCTGCTGCAGGTGCAGGTGCAGCTGTTCAAGTCAAAGAGGTTTGATTCATTCTGAATCTTAATTGAGGGGGTGGTTCTGCCGGTTATCGCTGATTAATATGTTATCAATAAGTTTATTTATGTTAGTTTTATCATATTCACATCATACCCTTTTAGATTTTTAGTTCAGTTTCATACCTAATTAACCATCCTCCTCTTCAATACAAATCAATTTTAAAGATTCCTTTTTTTCAATCAATCGCAAGGTCAATTATAATTTCAGAGATGCATGCCTATTCCCAGATTGCACAAGATTGTTGTTCAATGAATCCAATATTCTGTTTTTTTCTTAAATAAGAAAAGTTCTAGCTTAAAGTTCACGCGTAGCTATGCAACGGAAGCTAAGTTTTCTCCACAAAAAACAAGACGCGTAATGGCGCAAGGCAAAGCCCTTTATATATGGGGATATGCGTCAAGTTACCCGAATAATAACACGAAAAAGAAAGGTCATGTTTGGATGTATATTATAAAGTAACAGTTCAATTTTTCGAATAGAGGATTGGCGATAAACATGAATTATATGATAACTTTTGGTGTTAATTAAAAGAAGGGGAAAAAATCACAAGATTTCGGAAATGTAACGATAGGGTAATGTTGTGAGTTATGAACTCTACCAAAATCTCAACTACCCTATCTTATAGATGATTTTTTAATCGATACGTCGCCCCAAGAAACGAAATTACTGGACAAAAAACAAATCGTAGGGATATATGAAGTGCCGTTTTTAGCCAAAAGAAATAATAAGAAATAGGCTTCACGTAAAGGACATGAACAGCATTCCAGAATTGTCCGAGTTTGTAACGTAGGGAAACAGAAAAACCGTACATTGCGGGTAAAGGAAAGATCTCGCACAAAAACAGTGTCCAAGGCATGTTAAGAAAACTCGGAGGATTTCGTAACAGGTTTGCATAATTACATAAGTGCCGTTTTTCATACTAAAATGAATAATTTTTGTTAGGTCTAAAATATCATACAATTTCAGATAGCAGGAAACAGTACATAATCTCACAAAGCTACATGGTTTAGTAAATTTGGCAGGCACGGCTCATTCTTGATTCCTTACTTTCCTTGGTGCTACACTTATTCAATTCTGAGTAAGATGCAGCACTCTTTGGTTTTATTGGTCAACCTATTTTCAAAACAGTAAAACACTAACATGTATCAATAACAACATCAGCAAATAATGAAAAGTAGTGTCACATAACGTTTGGTTGAAGGAAAATGGAAGAGAGAGAATGGAAGGTGATTTTTTTTTACCCTTTTCATTTAAAATCAAACAGTATCTACTCACCTAAAAAACAGTATCAACTGTCTCCATTATTCTAATTTCTAATTCAATTGGTGTCATGTATGAATTTCCTGCGATCTTCCATCCTTAGAAGCCATTATCTCGTCATTTTCAAGGAAAGACAATTTAAATGTGCGAAGGCACGTGGCAGAGATAGGTGCGTTTTAAGGCAGCCAGCATAACATTAACACATGTATGTCCGCTGTTAATTTCAATGTCTATCATAGGCTATCAATAAATTTATCCCAACAATGCTATGTTGAAATTTTAAATAATATAATTGTGTGAATTATTTATATATATATATATATTTCTAAATAAACATTGAATAAATAGAATAGAAGTCTATCGAAATTATTGAGGAAGTAAACAAATATAAAATTTACATAAAACTTTTCATGTTACATATAAAATCCTCTTCCAAATATAAACATTATTAAATATTTATCATTTTTTCAAGATAATTTTTTTAATCAATATATTTTATGAAGTAATAAGAAAATATTAAGAATATAAAAAACTGTTACAAAAGTACTAGATAATATGTAATAAAAGCATTACACATGGTGTAAAACCAATATTAGTTTAGGTTTAAAAAAAAAAGGGAGAGAGATAATCCTTTCTCTATAAGCAAAAAAAATAGCCCTCTTATAGGAGTGTGTTGTCTTTGATACTTTGCATGTTTTCAGTTTTCAATTAGCTAATTATGTTACGATCATACCTTGGAAGCCATGACCTTATGTAGCCTTTGCTGGATATGAGAGATTAAATTCCATTTTCTGGAGTCTATATACCTTAATTTTTCAAAACCAACCTTCATTGTGAGAAATGAGTACTGCTATATATGCTTGAGTTCTCTACCAGATTAATGCAGTATCCTTGCAGCATTGATGAGTTATGTTTACAATGAAAGTATTGGATAATGACAAGTTCTTAGGGCTTCTATGAACAATTCCACCAAGGCCATAATATAAAGCTACTAATTTCGCAAATGAAGCACGACATATTATAATATATAGTTTATCCAGACGTTAAAATCCAGAAAAATTCTTTAGAATCAATTAGTCAACATGCCCAACAGTATATGCTATATATACTTACATGACAATAATAGCAGTTTATAACTGAAGCTGTTCCGATTGAAGCAGTCAAGCATCATCTACGCAATTTATACGTATTTTTAGGAGTTAGTTTCTGTAAATAAAGACTTCTAATTTACAATAATTTTTATTACAAGAATATGTCATATGATCTCAGGAGAATTTCATAATTTCTACAACCAGGATCAGTTCTTACTTTTAATTCTGAATTTGGTGACTGTACCCATCTTTCTGTTCCCTTCCACATTTGCCTCAGGCTCAGGTTCCTTTGTTTTTCATTTGTATTGTTTCTTATATCTTTGATTGAACACTTGCGTTACATACTGTGATAGTAAAGATGAACCACTTCAATGCCATTGTCAAGAAAGTCTAAACTTATGAGTATTTTTATTCTGTTAACTTAACACGTGCATTTGATATTCTAATAAAATATTATGTTTATCTAGGTTGTAGTAGAAGTACTGATACATCAACAGAGAAGAAAAGATGGCAGATTTGGAAAACATGCTTCTTGAGGCAGCTGGAAGGACTAGTTCTGCAGTGAGAAAGCGAAACAAGCATAGAAATTCAAGAACAAAACGTGAGGGTGCAGCATTATCTGATGGTGGAAGTAATTCCAGAGAGGAAGACTCTGATGAGGGTAGAAGCAAGAGGGCACAAAGAAGTGCTTCCCACGTTCCATTGAAGAAGAGGTTGGACCTTAGCAGAAGAGGTAGTAGTGTTGGCAATGATCATGGAAGCCAGGGAAAGGGTGATTTGGATGATGGTATTGGAGGTTCTGCTAGGGATGGTGACAGTGGCAGCAGTGAAGAATCTGATGTTGGCAGCGATCTTTACAAGAATGAAGAAGACCGACAAAGGCTTGCGAAGATGAGTGAACTCGAAAGAGAGATGATTTTGTCTGATAGAGCAACTAAGAAATGTGAAAAGGAATTCAAAGATAAAATGAGAAAGAAGAGAGATAACAACAGTGCAAGTGCAAGGACTAATCAGTCAGCTCATCCATCATCTTCCAAGGTTCGTTCATCAGCTAGAAATGCTGAGAGAACAGCTGCTAAAGGCGATGTTCTAAGTGAATTGCGTGCAAAAAGGATGAAACAGCAAGTCCAAGATACTCATGCTGGTAAACTGGGAAATGCTTCAAGAAAAGGCTCAAACAGCAAGGGAGTGAAGCAAAAATTTGGAGCCACAGCAAGCCCAAGTAGCTCTAGTCAGAGCGAGAGTGCTATGAGGTCTGATAGTGAAAGGGAATCATCTGATGATGGTGGATTGATTGACAGTGATGATGATAAGAACATGCATGAATCAAAGATTCCAACATTTGAGGACATTAAGGAAATTACCATTAGGAGGTCAAAGGTTGTGAAATGGTTAAATGAACCCTTTTTTGAGGAGTTAATTGTCGGTTGTTTTGTGAGAATTGGCATAGGAAGGTCAGAGAGTGGACCTGTCTATAGGCTCAGCATGGTTCAGAGAGTTGATGGAGGTGACCCAAATAGGCATTACAAGGTAGAGAATAGAGTCACTCACAAGTATCTGGTTTGTGTGTGGGGCAGTGAAAACTCGGCTGCAAGGTTTCAGGTTGCTGTGGTTTCAGATTCTGCACCATTGGAGAAAGAGTTCAGACAATGGCTTAGAGAAATTGAGAGAACTTGTAGCCAGATTCCAAGTAAGATGAGTGTGTTGGAAAAGAAAGAGGCAATAAAAAGAACCAACACATATGTTTATTCAGCAGCCACTGTGAAGCAGATGCTGGAGGAGAAAAAATCTACCACATCTAGGCCACTGAACATTGCAGTTGAAAAGGATCGTTTGAAGAATCAATTGGAGATAGCAAAAAGTAAGAATGATGAGGTAGAGATGAATAGGATCTACACAAAGCTTGCTGAATTGGAAGCATTGCGTCAAGCCAAGGAGAATGATGCCAAGGCTATGAAGCTTGCTGAGATGAACAGAAAGAACAAGGTTGAGAATTTCAAAAACTTGTCTGAACATAAACAGTTGAATGCAAATTTAAAAGCTGGAGAGGAAGGTTATGATCCCTTTTCAAGGAGGTGGACAAGGTCGAGGAATTACTACAATTCAGAGCCAGGGAAGGAGAGTAAAGAAGGTGAGAATAATGAAGGTAAAGGAGAAAAGGATGGTGAAGCTGAGGGTGAAGTTAGTAAGGGGCAAGAAAAAGAAGAACATGTCACAACAAAGGTTGGTGTTGAAGCCACAGAAGCAGCTTTGCAAGCTGCTGCTGATGAAGGGAAGTTGGTGGATACCATTGCTCCTGTGGATGGCGGAACAGAATCAAATATGTTGCATGATTTTGAGTTGCCAATTTCTTTGGCTGAACTTAAGGATTTGGGTGGACCACAGGGAATAAGGAACGGGTTTTTGGCAAGGAAACAAAAAATAGAAGCAACAGTTGGGTGTAAGGTCCCTGAGAATGATGGGAGTAGGCATGCTCTTACATTAACTATCAGTGACTACAAGAGAAGAAGAGGGCTTCTTTGAAGTTTGTGAATTCAGTCTCACCTTGCGTCGTTTACACATACTTCGAACACAGCACGCACTATCTAGACCACTTTCTTAAGGTATTAAGGTTACATTTTCAACTAAATAACGTAGACAGAGAATAAATAGTGACCAATTTTATTTATTTCCTTGAATAACTGGCTTCCTTGGAGAGAAGGATTACAGCATTTCTTTGGTGCCTCTAAAACTTTCATGCTTAACCTCTTTAGTACTTTTTGATTATGTGGTCTGGTAGTTTGGAACTTGAGATATCATAATTTCTTGAGAACTAATTAGCTGCTAGAAGGTTTCATGGTATGATATGTTATTTGAGGAATTCTTGAAACATATTTACCAGGCAGCCAAACTTCATTTTGAAAGACCCAACCTTTTCAACTTTTGGCTGTAAGAATAAATAATAAGCAAAGAGATCAATGTTCTACGGTAGCATTCTATAGTAAGACAAATGATTATGTACATGTTTTCAAATATACAAATGAATAAGATATGTACATGTTTATACAGATGAGTAAGAATCTCCTAAAAAAGAAAGGCTTATTTATCGTACACAACAACGTAAAAGATATTGCTTTTCCAATGTGATTTTTACTATATCCTATCAAATTCATACCACACACTAAACTTTTGACTGCACAGCAGAGCCTCATCACACGAGAATCTGAGACTTTGCAACATCACGGGAGCATTTTATCCTGCCACTCTTGTTAAGTAAACAAACACATGTCTCAAGAATCTCAAGATCCTCACCCCAGCATAACATGGTTGCCATTTCAGGATTCTTCAAGAGCATCTTAGATGATAGGAACCCAGCTAAAGTCCATGTTTGATAAAGCCGGGCTTGTTTTCCAACAAATCTTCCTGTGCGGGTGTCATAGTATTCAGGCCAAGAATCCTTTGGCAGCCTTTGCTCAGCCAAAGCAACTGCTTCATGAGCTAGTTCACTTCGCCCCATTTTGATGCATGCCAATGTGAACTGAAGATGGTGATGCATTCGGAAACACATCAATGTCAAAGCAAAGTTTAGTTGTGAAGTTGGACAGGAGAGCAACATATTCTGAACTTTTCTCAAAACACAATACTACAACAAGGAATGAAAAGTTACCTGCCACAGAAGGGTTGGCCACGATCCACCATTGTGATATGACCAAGGTCTGCACAAGTTAAGCATGGTGTTTAAATTAATGATTTAATGTGTATACCATTGAAGCAGTTATGAGCACAAACACTATAAATTCTTCGAAGTACTTTTTTTTATTAAAGAAAAGAACTCAATCACAGACTGAATAAAAGAATACATAAAGAAAAAGGAATTTTTACGTATTCTTTGGGTCACAGCCAGTAATTATTCGCCATTCATCATGCTCCAAAGCAGGATAACATATCTTAAGAGGCATTTGCCCAACAAGATCATTCCATTTTGCTTCTATCAGATTCAAAATAGCTTTATTCTGTCTTGGGGTGCCCAAAGATGAAACAACAGACCAAAGATTTCCAAGCATGAAAAACCTGAAATCCATATGAGCTGGTTGCAGATTCCCTATCAGATATCCACCTTCTTCTGGAATCCAATCCATTAACCACATGGGAATTTGTTCTGGATAGATGTTGAACTTGTTTGTGGCATCCAATGAGTACTCTTCTGTCTTGTACCTGTATATCTCATTCATCTTTTTCATATCTAACCAGTAGTATTCTCTAATGTGGAATGATAGTGCACTGAGCCTGTTGTTAATTTCTCCAACCATAGTCTTGAATTTGTCCTTTTCCAATACCATCTCACGGGCAGATCGAAGAGCCGAGTAAAATAAAGCCTGCAAAGTAAAACTCATTCTGCATTAACGTCACTTGTTGTATATACATGAAGGACACATCAAATAAAAGCATGAGTATAAATAATACCATAGCAGAATAGGACAATTATAAGAGCAGCATATTTTACAAATCCTTATAGTACTTGATATTACAGAACACAAGAACACAAACATGGCTTAGTTACACTTACTTGAATCTCAAGGGGGTGGCCATGAATACCCATCCTCCTATCTATCATGCAAGATCCATCAGTTACCAATAGAGAAGGAAACATATCAAAGCCATCCGTTAAACACAAGTTAAGGATCATTCGTAAGCCCGTTTGAACATCCAATCTTTCTTGCAAATCGTAGTCTCCACTGATCTTCCCATAAGCCCGCAGAAGAATAATCCACCACAATCCTAGAAGGAAAAAACTCATCTTTACTTAAAAAAATAGAACTCTTTTACAGGCACATCATGAAGAACAGCCAGATACTAACCCGAATCTACCGGTGCAACTCGACCAATGGCTGATTCTCCAAAATCAGGATCTAAAACTTCTTTATCATTTTCATCAGGTGTCAAATTTTTAACTTTGAAACTAGCAGGCATCAAGCCCTGCCCTGGGCTATAGCAATCCACTGTTTTCTCCCAACTCTATTGCAGTTGAATAGGGAGATGCATGCGAAATATTAAACATCATTAGAGAAAGAAAACACGACATGATGACAAACTATAAATATAGTATAAATATTAATTTATTTACGGTTTTAATATGAGCCAAGAGAATAATTAGTGATATAAATTCATGACCATTAAGAAGCCACAAACGACTTCATCTTCATGCAATGCATTGTATGCACCCCAAGATAATGAACAAGACCCTGAAGAGTATATATTATTACCTGGAGTTGCAAGGTGTGAAGGAGAAAGTTCTTGACAATCTCATTTTCTCCCTTGAGCAAGAAAGCAAGAGCAGAAGGGATAAAATCCCGAATAAAGACCTGATCATAATTCAAAGCTTGTGAATTTTCTGTATCATTTGCTGCTACTGTCCCCACAGGGGTATCACAATACGTCACCAGTGCCTCTTGCAATAACTCCCATGCCTCTTTCTCCACCTCTGTCTCCTCATCACCCATTTTCTTGGTCTCAGTCACATTCTTCAAACCACCTGAATTCTCTTTGTTCACATCTTCTTCACCAACCTCTAACCTTGACTCTTCCTCTCCTTCAACATTCTTCTCATCTTTATCAACGCTTTCCGCCACTAATGGCTTCACATGCATGCAATCCTTTACGTAAACCTTCTCACCATTTTTTTCATTGACACGTGTCTCAATTGAGCCTGAGAAGTGACGAGCCTTGGAGTTGAAGTTAACTCCAAAAATGGCATTGACAACCCCCATTGTTTTCCTCGCACTTAAACTAAGGGACTTAGATTGGCCAAAACTCGAAGAGGGTAACCCAAAAACTCGTTGGTTACCATTCATTATGCGTCCAAACTCGAACGAGCGAAAAGGGTAGTGCATGGTGCTGTGATCAAGATTGAGATAAAAAATGTTAGAGTTAGACATGGCAAGAGTTTGATGACATCTTGAAAGAAACAATGAATTCTTGTAACCAACGAGAACCCTTGAGGATGGTTTCATAGTACAATTGCAAATAAGGCTGGTTGTGATCATGACAAAAGAACAACCCTTGAAATGGTGCATGTGGTTGATATAGATTTTGGGTTCAAGAAAGGTTGATATCAATGTACGGTAGTGGTAATGGCAGGAAGAGAGGTTCAAGAAACTGTCATAAAATTTGGAAAAGAAATAAGAATGGTCAATAGAATAATAGAATGTTAATATTGTAGTCTTTTATTACGTACGGTATAGGAATAGAAAATACTACCTTGGGAGCTAAGATTATGATTTCTCACCACAGAATCCCCTTTTAGCAAGTAAAAATTTTAGATTTCTACGGTGAAATATTCAGGTGTGGATTTATTAGTTGCTAACAAATTTTAGCAGTGACTCTCAGCCGTGATATTTGATTCTATAATCTATCTTTTGCTATATTTGGGAAGTTCAACTATGTTCGGGTAAGCATTCAGCAAGGAGGATTTCTTTCCCTCTTCGTGGAAAATTCTTGGCCTGGAAGTTAATTATTGAACTGATTTAGCTTCTATTACAATCAAAATCTTGTTAGCAATTTTTGGGTCACACATATATATTATATAAATAAATGTGTTAGGGCCATTATTTTATTAGCCAAAATATTAAAGTGGTTTAATTAATATAAAATTTATGGCTAAGGGCATATATGTCATGAAAGACGGATTGTGTAGATACCATTAGTGATATTATAATTTAATGAGGGGCTAAATTATAATTATCAGTTTTGGGGTAAATGATGGAAGTTACTAAAATAAGGGGTTATGGTCCCCATTTGTAGAGCGCAGTAACACACGTGAAAACACACGACTCTTTTCTCTTCATCCCCATCAGGAGAGAAATCCAAGAGGAACAAAAAGGCTCTCTACATTTGGAAGATTATCAAACCAATCTTGAATCTCATCACATTGTTTGTTCACAATGGCAAATTCAGGTACGCTTCCACATTTAGTTTTCATTATGATCTTGAGTATGGGATAGAAAGCATGTAATTAGGTTGATTGATTAAATTCCAACAATTGGTATCAGAGCCTCCCATACTTGATTCATGTATGAATTTGGAAATTTTGAAATTAGGGTTCTAAATTGGAATTTTTATTTTAATTGGATAATTGATTTGACGCTGTGCATCTAAGTTTGTTATTGTACTGTAATGTGCACCCAATTGCAATTTGAATTTGCCGTAAAGCCGATTGAAATCGTATTATAATAATAATATTATAATAAGAAATCGTGATTTTCTTTAATTGAAATTGTGTGCCGCCGATGCAAATGTTTTCGAATGTCTATTGATACTATTTAAATAGCGTGATTTTCAATTGGGAGTGCACCACATGTTTTCAATGTCCTGTGAATATGCCATATTTCTTTCCAATTGAAATCTGTGCATGGTATGAATATTATAGTACATACGAACCAAAATAAGGCATCATGATTTAGCATTCTAAATTATCGTTTTATGAATATATCGTCTACGCTATCCATTGCAAATTCAGAATCAAAATTGAAATTACGAGTCCAAATTGGTATTTGGGCATTACGGGTCAAGATTGGCAATAATGGTAATCACATTCCTCGGTTTTTTGTGCATATTAGTATTTGGCCATTACGAACAAAATTGAGTTTTGGTTTTCATGCATATTCAACGTATCCAGATATGTATATTGCTTGCCGTCTTTAAAATTTAACAATCTTTATGTAGTGATCAAAATTTTATTTTTAAATTTAATATATTCATGTTCAAATTTTGGCTGCTATTTAATATTTTAACTGAATTAATTGAATCAAGAAATCACCAAAGTGACATCTCTTGAGTAAATTATTCGTAAGAAATGTTAAATGTTAGTATGTATGTTTATCCATGCGGGTATTAATTGGCCTAAAGGAAGATTAATATTTGGCCGGATTACATGCACACTTGTGATGGTAAACATGTGATAATTATGAGGTTTTGCTTGTGAATGATAAATCAATCCAAAGAGAGGTTTATTGTTTGACATGTTTTATTATCAATGTTTGACCATTACAACAAGGGTACCACTAGCAATTAATATTACTGTCCAAAGACTTGATATTGATGATGCACTAGGTATCTTGAGATGGGTTATGCCATTATTTGAATATATAGATTAATTTTTATTTCATTTTATGTGAGCATAATTGTATTAATTGTTTTATTCTCATTTCAGCTACTATTGCTTCAATATCTGCCAATCTGAATTCAGTTCCAGTTCTCAATGGCACTAATTTTAAGGACTGGAAAGAGAACATTGAAATTGTTCTTGGCTGCATGGATCTAGACCTTGCATTAAGGATTGAGAAACCCTCTTCTCCTACGGATTCTAGTACCTCTCAACAGAGGACAGATTATGAGAAGTGGGATCGCTCAAATCGCATGAGTCTTATGATCATTAAGCGTGGCATTCCTGAGGTCTTTAAGGGTACTGTTTCAGATGAAGTAACAAGTGCCAAAGAATTCCTTGCTGAAATTGAGAAGTGCTTTGCAAAAAGCGATAAGGCGGAAACAAGTACTCTTCTTCAGAACTTGATTTCCATGAAGTATCAGGGCAAAGGAAATGTTAGGGAATACATTATGGGCATGTCCAATATTGCTTCAAAACTTAGGGCACTAAAGCTTGAACTGTCGGAAGACTTGCTCATTCATTTAGTGCTGATTTCTCTTCCCTCACAGTTCAGTCAGTTTAAGATATCTTATAACTGTCAAAAGGATAAATGGTCTCTTAATGAGCTCATATCATACTGTGTGCAAGAAGAGGAAAGGCTGAAGCAAGAAAAGACAGAAGGTGCTCATTTTGTAAGCACCTCTAAAGACAAGGGCAAAAGAAAAAGAACTGAGGATCTAAAGAATGAAGCTGTTAAGGGTCCAGCACAAAAGAAACAAAATCAGGGTGACAATTGTTTCTTTTGCAGTAAGTCTGGACATGTAAAGAAGAAATGTACCAAATATCATGCTTGGCGTGCAAAGAAAGGTATGTTTCTTACTTTGGTCTGTTCTGAGGTCAATTTAGCTTCAGTACCTAGAAACACTTGGTGGTTAGATTCAGGTGCCACTACTAACATCAGTGTTTCAATGCAGGGTTGCCTAAGCTACCGGAAGCCAATTGATTCTGAAAGATGGATATATGTTGGAGATGGCAAATCGGTAGAAGTGAAAGCTATAGGGCATTTTAGATTATTATTGTGTACTGGTTTTTATTTGGATTTAAAAGACACTTTTGTTGTACCGTCATTTAGACGGAATTTGGTTTCAGTTTCTTATTTGGACAAATTAGGTTATTTCTGTTCATTTGGAAACCGTATGGTTAGGTTGTTTTTTAATTCAGATATTGTTGGAACTGGTTCACTTTTAGCTTATGATAATCTATATTTACTCGATACTATAGCTTCTTATGGTGAATCCTTTAATGCTGAACTACGCGGTACTAAGCGTAAAATTGACAATATTAACTCAGGAGCATTATGGCACAGGCGCTTAGGTCACATCTCTAAAAATAGATTTGAACAACTTGTGTCAAATGGAATCTTAGATTCCATTGACTTCACAGACTTTGATGTTTGTGTTGAATGCGTTAAAGGTAAACAGACCAAATCAAAGAAATTAGGTGCGTATAGAGCTACGGACGTCTTAGAGTTGATACATACAGACATTTGTGGGCCATTTCCTACACCTTCTTGGAATGGTCAACAATATTTTATATCATTCATAGACGATTACTCTAGATATGCATACCTATTTCTTATACATGAAAAGTCACAATCTCTGGATGTGTTCAAAACATTTAAAGCTGAAGTTGAGAATCAACTCAACAAAAGAATCAAGAGTGTCAGATCTGACCGTGGTGGTGAATACTATGGCAGATATGATGGTTCAGGTGAACAACGTCCAGGGCCTTTTGCCAAGTACCTAGAGGAATGTGGAATTGTCCCACAGTACACCATGCCAGGGTCACCTAGCATGAATGGTGTGGCTGAAAGACGAAACAGGACTCTTAAGGATATGGTAAGGAGTATGATTTGTCATTCTACCTTGCTAGAGTCACTCTGGGGAGAGGCATTAAAAACTGCAGCTTACATTCTAAATAGAGTACCAACAAAGGCAGCTGCCAAAACGCCTTTTGAGCTTTGGACTGGGCGAAAGCCTAGTCTAAAACATTTTCATGTGTGGGGATGTCCAGCTGAGGCAAGGCCTTATAGGCCAAATGAAAAGAAATTGGACTCCCGAACAGTGAGCAGCTACTTTATTGGTTATTCTGAAAGATCCAAGGGCTATAAATTTTATGATCCCACACTAAAGACAATTTTAGAGACGGGAACTGCCACGTTCTTTGAGGATATTGAGTTTGGAGGGAAGAATAAGGTTAGGGACTTTGTCTTAGAGGAAGAATCAGTAACAATTCCATAACCGATTCAAACAGTTGCTTTTGATAAAGCAAGTTCGGAACCTCCACAAGACATTGTTATTGAACCCCTTACTCAAGATGATTTGGTTGTTCATGAAGAACAAACTCAAGATTCTCAAGAACCTGTGCATCATGAGCCAATACCTTTGCGGAGATCCACTAGAGAAAGAAGAAATGCTATTCCAGATGATTACATAGTATTTCTTCAGGAACATGAGGAAAACAATGGTATGATGGAAGATGACCTAGTCAACTTTCGTCAAGCCATGCAAGGTTCTAACTCTGAAAAGTGGATTGAAGCAATGAAGGAGGAATATAAGTCCATGCAAGACAACAAGGTTTGGGAACTTGTCCCATTACCAGAAGGTGTGAAACCCATTGGTTGCAAATGGATATTTAAGACCAAAAGGGATTCCAAAGGTAATGTGGAGAGGTATAAGGCTCGTCTTGTAGCCAAGGGCTATACCCAAAAGGAAGGGATTGACTTTAAAGAGACTTTCTCTCCAGTTTCATCGAAAGACTCTTTTAGGACAATCATGGCTCTTGTTGCACACTATGATTTAGAGCTTCATCAAATGGATGTCAAGACGGCGTTTCTCAATGGTAACATTGATGAGACAATTTATATGGTGCAACCAGAAAACTTTGAGTCAGGAGATCCAAAGAATATGGTTTGCAAACTGACAAAATCCATTTACGGGCTAAAACAGGCGTCTCGTCAATGGTATCACAAATTTCATCAAGTAATTCTATCATTTGGTTTCGAAATGAATCTTGTTGATGATTGTGTGTATCACAAATTCAGTGGGAGCAAGTACATTTTCCTGGTCTTATATGTTGATGACATACTGCTTGCCACTAATGATATAGGCATGTTGCACGAAACCAAGAGATTTCTGTCTATAAATTTTGAAATGAAAGATCTTGGTGATGCTTCCTTTGTATTAGGAATTCAGATACACCAAGATCGATCTCGGGGTACTCTTGGATTATCACAAAGAAACTATATCGAAAAAGTACTTCAAAGATTTGGCATGCAGGAATGTAAAGCAGGAGATACTCCAGTTGCTAAGGGAGACAAGTTCAGTCTCAAACAGTGCCCAAAAGGAAATTTGGAAATTCAAGAAATGCAAAAGATTCCCTATGCATCAGCTGTAGGGAGTTTGATGTATGCCCAAGTATGTACGCGTCCAGATATAGCATACATAGTTGGGGTATTAGGCAGATATTTAAGCAATCCAGGAATGGATAATTGGAAAGCAGCCAAAAGGGTTATGAAGTATTTGAAGAGAACAAAAGATTATATGCTCACATATAAGAGGTCAGACCAGTTGGAGATCATTGGATATTCTGACTCGGATTTTGCAGGATGCCAAGATAGTTTGAGATCCACTTCAGGTTACATTTTCATGTTGGCTGGTGGTGCGGTTTCTTGGCGCACTGTCAAGCAAACCATTACTGCTTCATCCACTATGGCAGCAGAATTTGTAGCATGCTATGAGGCATCAAATCATGGAATATGGCTGAGAAATTTTGTCACAGGGCTGCAAATTATGGAAGGAATTGAAAGACCACTTAAGTTATATTGTGACAACAAATCAGCTGTATTGTATTCTAACAATAATAGGAGCTCGACCAAGTCAAAACACATTGACATCAAGTTCCTAGTTGTTAAGGAAAGGGTACAAAGTGGACAGATTTTCATAGAACACTTAGGGACAAACTCCATGATAGCAGATCCTCTTACTAAGGGACTTCCACCCAAGGTTTTTCATGAGCATGTTGCTCACATGGGTGTTCTAAAGTTTGAGGATTTTTTAATTTAGTGGGAGTTAGTCACTTCTATGTATTTTATGTTCTATGCTTGATTTTATGTATGCATACATTGACTTTTGGATATATTAATATATATGTTTTATCATTCAGTCATTACATTTTGTACATTAAGGTTATTGAATGATCTCATTGAGGTAAAGTAGGACCAGTTGAAAATAGACATGTACAGGCCACCTTCACGCAATTTTCATGCTACTCATTTCATGATGAGTCTATGTCATTTGATTCTGTCAGCATTAGTAATCATTGATGGGTTTAGTTGTGATTGATACAATGAAAACTATTTTGGTTCTATATGCAGATGTAATCAATGGACGAGATTTTGGAATATGCTCAAGACATGTAATGGCAAATTTTGAGCTCATAAAGTCTAATACATTTATAAGGATTCTAAGGATATATATATTTGTGACCAGTGGGAGATTGTTAGCAATTTTTGGGTCACACATATATATTATATAAATAAATGTGTTAGGGCCATTATTTTATTAGCCAAAATATTAAAGTGATCTAATTAATATAAAATTTATGGCTAAGGGCATATATGTCATGAAAGACTGATTGTGTAGATACCATTAGTGATATTATAATTTAATGAGGGGCTAAATTATAATTATCAGTTTTGAGGTAACTGATGGAAGTTACTAAAATAAGGGGTTATGGTCCCCATTTGTAGAGCGCAGTAACACACGTGAAAACACACGACTCTTTTCTCTTCATCCTCACCAGGAGAGAAATCCAAGAGGAACAAAAAGGCTCTCTACATTTGGAAGATTATCAAACCAATCTTGAATCTCATCACATTATTTGTTCACAATGGCAAATTCAGGTACGCTTCCGCATTTAGTTTTCATCATGATCTTGAGTATGGGATAGAAAGCATGTAATTAGGTTGATTGATTAAATTCCAACAAATCTAGTTTAAATATTTTTTGATTTTTTTTCTCAAAAAAATAAGCAAACCCGAGTATTCATCTAATAAGAAATTTTAAGCAAAATTAATGGATAAAAAAGGTTTACTTATATTCTTCCACTCATAACTGATATAAGAAATTTAAGAATTTGCATCATATGCTTCGTATTATTTTTTTAAGTTATAATTCTACCATTAATACACGAATGAATAAGGTGAAAAAATAAAATATGGAAAACAATTAATTTTGTGTCATGACACATCTCATTGTTAATAGAATTTTATGCTGATCCGAGATTATTTTATATTTCATTAAATTAACGCATAACATATCTTTCAAAGTTATTTATTATTTTTCAGTTTGATATTTAAATAATATTTACACAACAATGAGTTATTATATCTTGAAGAATAAGATTAAATTGACGAAACTCATTTTCTATAGAAAATTATTAAATTTATCCGTGACAAAACCTGACACCGAAGTCAATGTTTTCTATTCTAATATTGAATGTTAAAATTCGACCATGGTTTTTTTTTTTTTTTAAGAATGTGAATGGCATAAAAAAAATGAGTTGCGAAATATTTGTTTTATTTTTTTGAATGAAAGAGGAATATGAAAAGGGCAATAATGTGAACATAATGTTTTCTATCCACTTGGTGTGTGTGTGTGAAGTGTGAGGAATCTGTTTCTCTTGTCTTGGCAATGGCTAATGCAATTGTAATGCCGGTGGCGGGTTTTCTGGCCCGACCCATTACCCATTTGACGACCCCGTTTCAGTTCCCTACTCACAATCACTCTTTCCATTCTGCTCGCTGCTCCGTTTCCTCCACATCCCAATCGGTAATACAATCCAATCCCACTCAATTTAAGGTATTGCCTTTTCTCTTCTTATTTTGGCAATTCCGCTATTTTCCCCATTCTTAACTATTCAGTGAAGCACATGATTGTATTAGGTCACTTTCCTAACTAATTTGTGAGAGTAAAAAAAGAGAGTAGGTTCATATTTGGGTAATGAATGCACATGAAAGAGGGAATGATAACCTAGCAAGCATGGAATATACATCGAGATTTTATATCATAGATTAGAATATAAAACTTATTATCATAAATTAAAGAAAAAACTAATTTCGATTAATTATATGAAAATGTTTTTGTAAGTTGTCTGTGAAGGTTTGATTGTATATAACATAAGAAAAACAAAAGAGTGGGAGTCTTGGCAGTTGGAACAAGGATAAGGTTGTTGCCTGTGACTTGGAGGTTACTAATTTAAATCCTTGCAGGATAAGACTCTGTATATGTTGAGTTGGGCCATCTGAATCTGGCCTTTGATTCATTCTATCTCTGCTAATATATAATCAGACTAAAGCTTTTGCAGTTCCAAGGAGGAAAGCAATGTCCTTGATCTTATCAAGCTACATTCTTTCCGAGGTTGGTTCAGCATTGGCTCAACAGTCCACTGTGTTTCGTGAATATATAGACACATTCGATGGCTATTCATTTAAGTACCCAGGGAATTGGATTCAAGTTCGAGGTGCTGGGGCTGACATATTTTTCAGGGACCCTTATGTTCTTGATGAAAATCTATCTGTTGAAATTTCTTCGCCTTCATCTTCGCGATACAAGAGTGTTGAAGACTTGGGTCCACCGCAAGAAGCTGGAGAGAAAGTGCTCAAGCAGTATCTGACTGAGTTTATGTCTACAAGACTTGGTGTTAGACGTGAATCATATATTCTTTCCACTTCTTCGAGAGTAGCTGATGATGGCAAGCTCTACTATCAAGTTGAGGTTGGTAAACAATTACATTTGAATTACTTATTCTTTAGTCACAATGATGATTATAACATGTATTATACCAGATGGAACTAGTTGGTTGGATTAGCATCAATTGATACAATTAAAAGAAAAAAACATAAAATAAGTGCTAAGGAAATCACTCTGGATAACCAGTGCATCTTAAAGGAGTTCATAAATTATATACCTCCCATCATTTTTCCTTGGAGTTCTGTTGTTTTAGAAAAGGTGTACCTTATTACTCCTTTTTGAAAAATTACATAAATGACTAATTGAAATTATTGTCTCTATGTTGCTAGGTAAACATAAAGTCATATGCTAATAACAATGAGCTTGCTGTTATGCCTCAAGACCGGGTGGTATTTCAGGAATGGAATCGGAGGTACCTCTCTGTTCTTGGGGTTGAAAACAACCAACTGTATGAGTTGAGATTGCAAGCACCAGAAAATGTGTTTTCAGAGGAGGAAAGTGATCTTCGTCAAGTAATGGATTCCTTTCGAGTGAACAAGATTGCCAGTTAGAACTAGAATGTTGGACATATGTTGTAATTTAATGCTATTTCTTTTTTTCTTCTTTATTCTCATGACCCCTTTCTCTATTTTTTTCGGCTTAATTGCATTTTTCTCTCTCTCTTTTTTAATTTAATTAAATTTTGGCTCTCTAATTTCAATTGTAAAATTGTTGTCCTCATTTTCATATTTTTGTATGTCTGCTTGTTAAATCAAGGTTAACACTACTTCTCAACAGTTACTATGAGTTACTGTGGCACGTCTCAATTGTTTACCAGTATTATGCTGGAAGAGACTTAATTATTATATCACTATAAAATCTCTGAATATTATAATTGAAAGATAGAAAAACCTAACCGTAGTTTTATTGACGTCAGCCCAAATTATAAAAATTGAGATATTGACCATAATGTTTAATTTTCATTTGATTATTTATTTTTCTCCGTACTTAAACCAATTGCATATATTGGACACAAAATAGAGCCAACTGCTTATATGCAACAAACGTTGAGATTGTGCTCGGAAAAATTATTCATCTCATCTTTCTCCCACGTGGAGCAATTGAAAGATCATTAAACCATAAATTACAATTTGTATTAGAAATTCAAATGCAATCCATTCTCAGTAATGCCAAT
Source organism: Abrus precatorius (assembly GCF_003935025.1). Lineage (NCBI taxonomy): Eukaryota > Viridiplantae > Streptophyta > Magnoliopsida > Fabales > Fabaceae > Abrus > Abrus precatorius. The sequence goes on along the minus strand of NW_020874373.1, from coordinate 5,382,106 downwards.
TGTTGGGTCCAGACCAATTGGGCCTCTTCTCAAAACATATCAGAGAAGGAGTAAAAAAGGGATTATGAGCAAGGAGGCTGTCCGGGAAGATTCTAACTGGAATAACAAATTGAATGACGTGGAGGAGGGAGAGAGCGGCTGAGGGAGAGGTAGATTGATCAGAGGAGAGAGGGGGGAATTATCTAGGAAGTGATTGGGAGGTGGCTGCTGCCTAGGGGAAGTTTCCATTTTTAATCTTCATTGCTTTTCTGCTATTCTTATTTTTTCTGCTGTACTATCAGGGGGTTTCCCTGAGGTTTTGGTGTAAATTCCACAAACATAGTTCCTATCACCAATCTTTAAAGGGAAAAAAAAATGATATTCAGATACCAGTCACATGACTGTCGTAAATAAACCCACGATAATTCAGATAACCGGGATGTGATTCTACCAAAATAATGTAAAACTAAAACCAGAAGAAAAAACACTACCAAATCTTTACAAATGAAACCAGCCATGTACATGCAACAAAATTTCATGTCCAGAATCATTGCAAGTCTTAGATGACTCAATGCTGAGTACAAAATTACGACCTGACTTCAAATTCACCTGCACGGGTAAGAGCTCGAAAACCTTTATAGAAACGGTAAGGCACAGTCTTCAGATCCAGTTTATCTATTTGCAGACCAGAGAGGGCAACACCCATAATCCTAAAACCCACTTGAAATGTGGGAAAGACGTGAAGGCGCTCCAATCCAGTCTCCAGCACCAATGTTCCAGACATCGAAGGGGCTTTATCCTTTGGGATTCGACCAATTGTCCAAGTGCATGTCTGATAAGAGATAAAGAAAGCTTCAAATTGCATTGCAAAAATAGACCAAAGTTCATATCTGACTATTTTGGCTTCGTGGTGATTTCTACAATAGACAAAAATATAAACAGAGATACTGCTGCTTATTAGGTACCTTGTTACCAAGGATATTTACTGTTCCATGATTTGAAGTCAGATCAGCTGATAAGATGCAAGAAGGAAGCTGAAACTGAACAGTAACTGAATCAATTGTCTTTCCAGGATCATTTTTTACGCCAACCAATACACTAACACGGCATGTCCCCCCATCTGAAGTCAACTGCGGCTTTACATATATTGGGGTGTTCTTTAATTTTCTAACTCTGAAAAGAAGAAAAATGTCAGAATGTTCAGAGAAATAGAAAATTAGGAATATCATTGAATGCAATTCAACATTCACAATTATATCTTCATACCCAAAAACTGACTTCTCAAATGAAGGTTTTGAATCCTAACTAAGACATCAAGAAAAGGTTGGAACCATACCTGTAACTCATAAGCTTAAATTGCCCGTCAGGAGGCACAAATGAGAGAATTTGATGGGATTCCCAAGGCCGAAATCTAACACAGGGATGGAACCTCACATCATCAAGAATTGAAGGATTTGCAAATGAAAGAGTCAAATCAGGAAGACCTGTGATATGGGAATTCACTTGAACCTCACCGTTGATCTCACATTTCACAAAAACTCCATCCCTGAATCAACAGGATTTTTTTAGCAATTAGTACTAAAGAAACTGAAAGACAAGAATAAAAAAGAAAGACAGAAAGAAAAGAAAAAGAAACTGAAAGAAATGGTGAGGAATCTAAAGATGATCTTTGATCAGTCAGATAAAATTTCACCATTCCAACCTTCAAGGATGGAAATGGAAAGGAAAAAGGGAACAGAATAAAGAGTCCAAAGATAACTGCCTCCAACTCTTTTCTTTGTGAGAAATGGAATCGTGTTAATTTTAATAAGTAAAAATAAAAAATAAAAAAAATCCATGTCAATTTGAGTTGTTCACTACCCTTTGATCGTTACATTACATCTCTGCCAGATACCTAGTCATTTATTTACATGAGGAAAGGCCCAAATATGAATGATTTGATCTGGTGACTAGTTTACCTAGCATGCATTATTGAAAATGTAATGTGTGTGTATATAAGACTTCAAGATTTGCAGTGCTACATCCCCAATTGTTTGGTCATTAACTCATCACACTATTTCAAGAAAAATTCAGTTTGCAAGATAAGGAGTGAAAAAATGAACTTTAATCCAGTAAAAAGTAGATTCAGTAAGCATCAACCCAGATTAGGGATGAAAAAGAAATGTACACTAGTGGGTTTTACAGTACCCTATCAGCCAAACTAGTTTTCAACCTTGATGAATTATTGTAATCCTTTCTTCTTCTTGAAAGGCATACGAATCCAACAAACAACTATTTCTTTTGCATGTTGTCTTAATTTCAAAGTTAACTTTCCAAGTTTTTCCAAAATAACTAATCAATTAGACAATAATAAAAAAAATAAAAATGAATCACCCATAAAATTATCAATGTTATGAAGTGAAAGATAGCATGAGCATATAGACCTGTTTATTGTGGCATCCATTTCTTCCACAAGATCTACATACACTTCATTGTTGGCATACTTTGTGTCTGCTGTTCTCCAGGGAACACAAGATGCAGTAGCCCCTGGAAGGGTGTCACTCACATTGGAACTGCTGCCAGTCACAACGCTCAAGACTTTGCTAACAATATTTGGGGGAGCAATCATCTCTTGCAGGATATTAGGTTCTGTAGTTAGTGGGAAGCCGTTGTCAATCATCTCATCCAGCAACTACAACAACAAAACAACAGATAAGTATTAGAGCAAAGAATAACATTTCATTTCATGATAAAATCCTATCAGTATCACTTGAAGTTATAATTGCAAGGAGGGAAAGCATTTGAGAGAAACACCTCATATACAATGACAAAGTTGTCTTTGATCAGATCTTCATTCAACCCCCCAAGATAATCATTGAGGACATCAGCTACCCTACAAAGGAACTAAAATCAGATGGTTAAATAAACAAACACAGTACTATTCTTGCATGAGTTACAATTGGAAAGTTGATGCATAACTGAGAAAATACCTCAATGGCCATCAATGGTGGCATTTCGACTTGAGTGCAAGCCAAAAAAGTGATTCCCTCACGAAAAACTTGGAAAAGATAATGCGTGGGAGAAGCAATCACTGGTTGTTGCTATTCATGCGCAAACAAACACACACGAGAAAATGCTAAATAAAATGACAAAAATGAAATGAAGAAAACGGAGAAAACAATTTTAGGGATACCTTGAAGGAATCAGGTTGAGAAATGGCTTGGTCCCAGAACCAGGCACATATTGAGCGATCTACGCGGTGACCAGTGAGCTGTTTCTCTAGCATTACCTCTCTATGGAATCCAATTTTCAGAGTCAAGATTCAAGATCCATAAGCAAGCATTCATCAAATTCAAATTAAATTTAAATCAATCGAAAATACGGAATCGTAAGTTGGCGATAATTTTGATTTCAACAACGTAGAGTAAAGGGTTTAAGTGAATCTTACCCAGAATCCGACAGAAGGAAAATGCATTGCAACATCTCTCTCTATCTCAATCGAAGCTCAGATAATGTGATAATAACAGTAATTGAATGAAATTATTAGTTACTAAGGAGTTTCCATCAATTCATGAGTATCCATACGGGCATCGTTAGTTTCCTCTTCTTTTGGACGCCAGTCACCATTGCCTATCCACAAAACCATTTCTCACTTTCAATTCTTTGTTTCTCAATTCATAAACAAAAACGTTAAATTTATGGGCAATTTTTTAAAATTCTTTTTTTTTATATTTTTTGAAAATTTATAATTATGTTCTTAAACTTTAAAATTATTTTTATTGAGTACTTTATATTTTTGTTAAGATTCCATAAAGTAAAATGATTTAATTAAAAAAATTTAAAATTTGTTGTTATTTTAATTATTTAATAAATTCTTGAATTATTTAAATTTATCTACTTAAATTCTAATATTTCACAAAAGTAAAAATATTAGTTTTAATATTCAAAGCAAAAATATTATTAAAGATATGATTTATATGTTCACGAGTCTTATTATAAACTTTTGAAGTAGAAAAAATTATTTAAATAGCTTTAAAACCTCTATTTTAATCACAAATATAAAAATTGATAATTAATACTTTTAAACTAACACAAAATATTATGTATAAACAAATAATTAAAAAATAAAGAATATATATATATATATATATATATATATTATTGATACCGTGTAATTTTAAAAGATGTACATCAAATCTTAACTGTATAAATTAAATAATTTAACGGTTGAAAAATTAATTAATTTAATCAAAATAATAAAATATAAGCGTGTAGAAAGAGATAATTTTTTTACCGTTAAATTATTTAATTTATACGGTTAAAATTTAGTATAAATCTTTTAAATTTATACCTAATATATATATATATATATATATATATATATAATTAGTTAGATTAGATAAAAGGAAAAATAAAAATGACGTGGATATAGATCAGACGTAGTTGAAGAAACACTAAAAAGTCATGGACATTTATATTGTTTTGCTATTTAAAACTAAATATTATTTTTAAACTCTAAACAGAAGTAATTAAGCAACCAAGTCATGCGAAAAAAAAATTCTTTTATAAATGAGATTTAAGAATATTTCTTCATGTACAAAAGTTTATATGTTTTGAAATCTTTTAATGGTACCCTAATATCTCTTGAACTTAACATATTGTTCATACATATAATATGTTGTTTATCCTAACTACTTACCCTCTCTATTGGTTAACTTGCCTTATTCATGACCTTACCAAATTACCTGATCGATGTATTCAAGATTTTGATCATGGTTATCCAAAAAAGACCCACAACATACCTGTAACTTCCCATTATGATTAAATCTTCTATCTAATATATATCTAATCCAGAGAAGGGACACAAATGGGTTTTTTTTCATTAATTCCAGAAAAAAATTACCAGGTTGTATTGATATTGGGTCGTAGAGTTAAGAAGAACATGCACTAATCGAGTTTCTTTATGCACTAATGGGTCATTATGAACTCATTTGCTGGTTTTAGTTAATTTAATCAAGTTGTGTTAATTTGCCTATATTTACTAGGTTTTGCTGCCCATGACCCATTGTTTGAAATGGTATTACAGAGAAAAAAAAAAAACTTTTTTTTTTTGCTAAGCAAGAAAAACAAACACTTGACTCATCTCCTCTCTTCCACACATATTATAATGTTTTCTTTCATCTAATAACATAATATTCTTAGCCTAGCGACATGAATAAGAGCACTGTTCTGCATCAAGTCAAGCAATTTAAGGCAATCGTGTTTAATTTAGTTTTATATATATTTTGGTAAATGAATTAGGCTGTGTTTATATTCCATCGTAATTCCGATTCCATGAAGTATACACACATATACACATATGCATGTATTAGTTATATACGTATGTGTGGGACTCCCAACGATGTGTCGAAAAAGTCTAAATTTTCAAGGTCATTTTCTACACTTAATTGAGAGGAGTGAGAAGTCAGTGGAGTGGGTGAGGGAAGTCCATTTTTTTCGCAGCCTAGTGTAAGTATTTTCGGTGAGAGGCATCAAAAAGAGAGAAGGGAAGTGAGGGAAGAAAAGAAGCTCCAAACTAGTTACTCTATTTCTTTGATATCCGATTCGTTCACCGTTGGATCGGGCTGAAAATTTTACAGCAGGTTTATAACACGGTGCTCTTCGTTCTAACCGTTCGGATGGTTAGGTCTGAAGTTGGAGATATTGTCTTCGCACAGAAGCCCTATTTTTGGTGACTCTGCACAGACCAGCTGCTGAGAAATCGTTATTTCCCCTTAGTTAACCGTTGGATTGAGCTGAAACTTTGACAGTAGTTCCCAGACGTATATTTCTTCATTCTGACCGCTGGGATCGTCGATTGGAAGTTTTGGGTGAGAGAAATTGTATCTGAACAGTAGTCCTATTTTATGAGATATTCTTTCTTTGATCCTTCATTGTAGGCTTTATTGCTCTGTTGATTTTGGCTGGCTGTTTGCACGAATTTGTGCACTTGATTGAACACTCTTATACTCCTTATTCGATTATAGTAGAGCTTGATTGACTGGTTTGAGCCCGTGGGTTTTTAATTCTCATATTGAGAGGGTTTTCCCACGTAAATAATTCTCTGTGTCCTTGTATTTGTTGCTGCCATTTGTTATTGTTGTTGCTCCTCACAGGTTCTTGCAAGTTTGGGGAATTGTTTCCGCTACTTACTTTAGATAAGTGTGTTCTTGTGTTTGGTTTTCCCCAACAGTATGTATATAACTCATACGCCAATTGATCCAGATATCGGATCTTCTCTCAGAAGTTGTGTTCATCAATTTGCCAAACAAATGCTTAGTTGTTAAATATAACATCATTCATATCAATCGCCAATTTCAACGAATCATTATTATAAACATATGTAGAATAGTAAACTCGGTGCAGAATAATGTAACTTCTTAAACATCCAAAGCAAAAAAAAAAACACGATTTACACTCGAAAATGAATAATTATTTTACCATGTAATTTGGCAACCATTGTCTTACTCATGCCGTTACTAAGGTACAAAATTTTGCATGTGATGTCTTGTAACTCAATGCAAGTAGGAAGTCAGAAAATCCAATGTTGGCCAAAATAATAATCATGTAGAAACCAGCACCACCAAATCTTACTATTTATAATAATCATTGTTCTGCTTGCATTTACTTGTTTGATAGTGAGCAACTCAGACAACACTGAATGCTGACTGTAATGTAGATGAGACCCGTGAGACAATTGTCCGAGAGGCAAATTGTTGAATCTTCTTCTTAGCATCTGAAAGATAACTAAGCAATGTTATCCAGTGCCAGTTTGTCAATTTAACATATAAAGCATTGCTGGACGAAAAGGAACATTTATGTAGAAAACAGATAGAGTTCAAGTGTCTCAAGATGCGAGGTGAAGCTAGGTTAACAGGAACTACTAAGGCATGTATGTTCCATGCATATCCACATGACCACATCAATTGAAATGAAATATGTATTCCTGGCATGCAGTGCAGAAAACATTAATACAATAAATGAAAATAAACACAGAACCCACAGTTCATCCCCATAAAAAACATTATTTGAGGTATTATTTCAAGGAGTTATTCCTTTTAGCTTTCTATTTTCACACACACCACTTACATGTTCAAGCCAAAATAATTTTACCTTGTTCTTTAACCACTATCAATACAAGTGTACCACTCTTTCTACTATTTTAACGATTGATGATAACAAAAGTATCTTTGATTTGGGGTATAGGTTAGTAGGTATACTAATGATTTTTATGAAAAGACCCTGTTGAAAATAGTCCAATGAATGGATTGTATTTTGTTGCAACGTACACAAGAATGCAGTTTAAAAATCATCAATAATCATAAAATCTTACACAGGTATAGTGACATCTACACTACTTTTGAGCTAGATATAGTAACCCGATCATAGAAAATAATGATTAAGTGAGTGAAAGAAGTCATGTTAAAGCCTAGTGGTGTCCAGTGCACTACCCCATAAATTGATTGGAAAAGTCATAAATTGCCATGTGACTTGTTGTAAACAATGAAATCTAAACATGTGCTATTATATAAGTTGCCACAATATCAACTCTTCCAAATGACATATAATGTAGCATGAGAAAGTCTTCACTTGGAATTGAAAATTTCAGTGTCTCATTATTTCCAGCAATTGGCCTCACCTTAAACCAATATGCTTTGGAATATTAGAAGATACACTTTGATTACATCAATGAACTAGCATACCTTTTTCGCATTTGGTAAAACCAACAATATTTGCAATACTGAGGGTCAAACAAACTCCAACAACTAGGAGGTAATCAGCTTCAAGCCTTATGAGTGAGAATATAGCCAGCAGAATCCATGCAATTGCCTATAAAAGAATACACAAAAAATGCCGATTACCTACCAGAGCACATAATTATGCTTTATTTTCTTGGGGATGAGGAAGGATACTCATTCACTATGAGTAGTTGCAAAACTCAAATGCCAATTGCCAACTCACAAAGAACTATTTGCCATCCAGATCCAACATTTAAGATAGTTGTTCACTCTATTTTGAAAAGCAATCCCTATTTAGTATTTACATCAAAACAACATATGAACCATTTAAGTAAGCCTGACCTGGACAGATTATTCAATGTACTACCTTCTTGTTCAATTTCCCAACAAATTACCATTTTACCAAAGGATATAAAAAAAAAACACGGATATCAGCATATGTTCTAAACAGATAAATGTTTTCTTACTGTAAGATAAAGCGTCCACCAGAAAAGCCATGAATCTTTCTTGTTAATCCGGGCCAATGACTGAAGGAAAAACAAACATATGTAAGATGCAAGTATCTTTAAAGCATCTGGAATACAATCTCATGCAACTCATCAGAACATGCAAGTTGCAACTGATTAAAACAGTTAGTTCCTACCTCTTGATCAAGACATTCAAATCTCCAAACACTCTCACCCAGATCATTTATTTCATTCCACCACCTCAAACCAACTAAAATTCTCCCACTCACATTCTTGACCACCCAAAAATCAAGTGCGGCCAGAAGGACAGTCACCACAAAAATAATGACAAAGTTATCTATAAAGATGGCAGAGAGAATGTAAAATGCCAAAGCCGCAGCCTGCCAGACATAAAACATATACTTTTGAGAACAAAGAATATGGTGTCTATGAAAAGATATCCAAACACAGTGCAATAAAATAAACAGAACCTTGAAGAGAACATGAAAAAGGCAAGTGTTTGGATTACTGTAGTTTTCATCTGCAGGCTGCAAGTCGAGTACAAATTGATGAATTAATCATCTTAAGAAAAGGAACAATAATACAAGCATTAATTCCAACCAAATTAAAAGCCAAAGAAGGAACTCAATCTTATTTGAAAATAAATTATAGAAAGAATATATATATATATAAAAAGTCAGAATTTTCTTACACAAGTGTAAGTCTAAAAATTCTTTTTTATTTAACTTAAATCTAACAACACCAGATTAAGTGTAAGAATTTTTAGACTTATACTAGTGTAAGAAGATGTTCTCTAAATATATAAATCATTTTTTTCCTGCTTCATCATATTTTCAGCGGACAAAAGTTGAAATCAAATGACTTGCCACTTTAGGTGCACATTAGATGGAATTCACACAAAAATATATGTCTGGGGCACATAATTTCATTAGGCTGGGCTCAGTTTAATTTTATTATTCTTAAACATTAATGGAAAAAAAAATCTCATTGACAAAAGCAGCTGTGGATGAACAAAGAAATTGAAACAAGTAAACCATATCATATAATCATCCAAATAATGATGCACATGCGTTTAACCTAAAGGAGAAATAGAACGCAGAGAAACTAGATAAATTGATAGATTGTACGTTCACATACCTGACCGATATCCATAGCTATGACTGAGATCTTGGGAAAGATTATTCACAAAATAACAACACACTAGTAACTACAAAAAGAAAGACAAAGATAGTGCCATAACTAACAAATCCTACATATTTTTATTTTTTTTCTAAATAAGCTTTTTTTAAAAAAAAAATTGCTTATTTTTATTAACTTGTTTTAAAAAAAAAAATTTGTTTTCAAATAAATATTTGTTTTTCTTAAATTCCCTTCACTTCTCTTTTTGTACGTTTGCCATATTGCTATTGGGCCACTCACGGCTAGCCCGATTCCTATTAATCTCGAGATCATATAAAAGGGCCTCTGTTTTCCTTTCTCAGGACAACGAAGTCAAATGAGGCCATTGCTCTAAATTATGTTCGGTCTTTTCTTGGCCATTGTTTTGTGTGTCGTATTGTTATCTTAGCTAGGAATCACAAACTATAATTTATCTTGCATCGGCACGCTCACATGACATGAAAAGAGGTGAGGAATTGTATAAGTGGTGCAATTTTATCTTATAAATGATATAAAAAAAAAATGAATGTAGAAGAGGAAGGGAAATGAGAGGTTGTGGATGAAAAGATGAAGGTGGGTCATAGTCTTATCATATAACCAAAGAAGAGGTGGGCAGTTAGTTGGGTGAGGGAAACACAGTTCAAATTTCAGCCCCATACTTATTGGACTACACACAGTCACACACACAGCAACACTGTTTGAAGTCGCACTCACCTCACAAACAAGCATGGCAAGGATGGTGGCACTCCAACAGAACCAACTATCTTTCTCTCCCTTAGCTTCCTCTCTTTCTGATTTCAGTGGAACCAGACTTCAAACTCAAATTCAGGTCCTTCTCTTTATCTCCTTCTGTTTTTTGTCATCATCATATCATGACTATGATTTCATAGAATTACTATCTCTCACTCAATTTCAAATTCAATCCCACGTTGGTGTTTCTAGAGTTAGCTCCCTTAACATGTGCGTGTGCATTAAGCAGCAGGTTGTGACATGGTATTCTGTATTATATCACTTCTAGTATTGGTCCTGGTTAATTGAATGAATTATATACTTTCCACAAACTTAGAGTTAACAACTTCAAGAATTTATACATCCAAAGTTATAAATACATAAAGCATCTATTGGTCCCTAGCTCTCAACCTTCTTATTTTGGGTGCAGTTGAAAAGAAAAATATGGCAGCCAAAAGGGTCTTTTTATGTCTCGGCATCAAGCACCAAGAAAATCCTCATAATGGGAGGCACCAGGTTTATTGGAGTGTTTTTGTCTAGGCTCCTTGTCAAAGAGGGTCACCAGGTTTGACTTATCTATTTCACGTTAACAGGTCATTTGGTAGCCTTAAGTAATGTGAACCTTAACTTATGATTTTGCATGGCAGGTGACTTTATTTACAAGAGGTAAAGCGCCTATTACTCAACAATTGCCAGGTGAAGCAGATAGTGATTATGCTGATTTTTCTTCCAAGGTATGGTAATTGTAAATGTAACATTGGACTAACATGCCTGTAAGGCATGATGTGATACTTGTCATCTTTGTTACTCTCATACCTAGAGCATTTATTCTTTAGCATGTTTTATTTCCCAGATCTTGCATTTGAAAGGAGACCGGCAGGACTTTGAATTTGTAAAATCCAGTCTCTCAGCAGAGGGGTTTGATGTTGTTTATGACATAAATGGTGTGCAGATTCCTACCTTTTGACCCCTTTTGTGCTCATTGTTCACCTACAATTTTATAATATATGTTACTCTTCAGGTTCAAATCATGGTTTTTTATATATATCTCTCTTCAGATTCAAATAAGGTTTTTGCTACTGTTTCAGGACGAGAGGCAAATGAAGTTGAGCCCATATTGGATGCTCTGCCTAATCTACAACAGTAAGCTGCCTAATCTGTCTTTGACGTACTTTAAAAGTCTAATCAGCTATAAAAGAGCATTGTCATTGATCAATGCAATAATGAGTTATTTAATTAACCGAGTTTAAGAAACGAGAATGAATTTGATTAGACTTTAAAAAAGAATCACCACAGTTCTCATTCTTTATATTTAATATTCTATGCAGAAAATCGTTTTAAACAGGGATAATTTATAGAATTTTCCAATTCTTGGCTCATCAAAATAATGTTTAAAGTCTAGAAGAAACTATCAAATGTTTTGTTATGCCCTTCATTTTGGAATTTACTATTAATTTGATGACTCATACTTCAGACTTACAGATAAAGATCAATGTGAAAATCACTTTTTTGGTTTTCAAAGTAAGCCTAAGAGGAATAATAGTTAATGGTAGCGAGGGTAAGATTACTAGATTAGTCAGAATCTGTATGACAATTGTTGAATCTTTCATTTAAAAGGGGAAGATTGCTATAAGCTCAAATGTCATTCATCTTAGCTTCAGAAATGCATAAATTATAAAATTTTAATTTGTTTATAATTTTCCAAATGTCAGGTTTATTTACTGCTCTTCTGCTGGTGTCTATCTCAAATCTGATCTATTACCTCACGCTGAGGTCAGTTTACATTTTATTACGTCTATCTTCCTATAATTTCAGAAACTTGTTATGATGATACAATAGTTTGGGGCCTGTATTCATTCATATCATTTTGCTTTACAGAATTATGCTGTTTATATAATTCTTTTAATTACTAATATGGTGCATGCAAAAGATTTTTCTTTGTTGTGTAGTTCTTCTGTGGCAAGATCTTAGTTAAATATATTGCACCCATAACTGCACCAGGGGGGGAATCCCTCGGGGCATCAATAGCATGGATTTAAGTCATTAAACATGATATTGTGATTGGACTGTCTTATTTAAGCCTTTAGTTTGTTGCACTGAAGGGGGAACTGTTCAGACTTTTTTAAAATAAAATTCTCACTTTTCAATATAAAGTGGTATTATGTCCTTAATAAAACTTTTCTCACTTTCCAATATAATTAATTTCATTTTTCTCTTAACTTCCTGCTTCATTGTGATAGATTGATGCAGTGGATCCGAAGAGCAGGCACAAGGGAAAGCTTGAGACAGAGAGCTTGCTGCAGTCAAGGGATGTTAATTGGACTTCTATAAGGCCAGTCTACATCTATGGACCTTTGAACTACAACCCGGTCGAAGAGTGGTTCTTTCACAGATTGAAAGCTGGTCGCCCAATTCCTATCCCTGGCTCAGGAATACAGATAACCCAACTTGGTCATGTTAAGGTATAAAATTTGCAGTATTACTGTTCTTTAGCTGATCATATTCATTTTGCTACTAGAGTTTTGTATCATGTCTACTATGTTCCATTTGCAATTTGAGGATTTAGAAGCAGAAAAATTTTATTCAAGCTACCTTTTCTTTATGCTGTTACTTACTCAAAGAAACTTTAAATGCTTTCCAACTATAATACTTTTGTAGATTAAATAAAATATCTCCTATGAAAGATAGTAATTTATGGAATTTTGTCATTTTGACTAAAGTATGGTTCAATTATGACAGGATTTGGCAAGAGCATTTGTTCAGGTTCTTGGTAATGACAAGGCCAGCAAGCAAGTATTCAACATCGCGGGAGATAAGTATGTCACGTTTGATGGATTAGCAAGAGCATGTGCAAAGGTAAGTTGTTCATGCCATGTCATATTTGAGGACACAGAGAGTGAAGCAGAAAAATCCCTTCGTAATGTCATACATTTTTCCTTTGAGACAGGTATTTTACTATATAAATTTTTTGTTTGTTTTGGCATGTCAGGCTGGTGGGTTCCCAGAGCCAGAAATCATTCACTACAACCCCAAAGAGTTTGATTTTGGGAAAAAGAAACCATTTCCATTCCGTGATCAGGTGAAACAACCACACAAATCTGATACAATAAGAAAAGGGGAGGGGGCAAGTGTTAGTAACTTTTATAGATTATTAAAAATTGACATAGTTCATAGTCTAATGATATATTGAACCATAGGTGATATTGTTTGAGACAGCCCTTCCCCGCATAAAATCAACAAAAAGAAAATGAATGGTCTTTTTCCATTGGCGAAATGATGAGAAATTACATTCATATTTCATTTTCTTTATTGTGCAGCATTTCTTTGCATCAGTTGAGAAAGCAAAGAGCGTGCTTGGTCTTGAACCTGAATTTGACCTTGTAGAAGGTCTTGCAGACTCGTATAACCTGGACTTTGGTAGAGGAACATACCGGAAAGAGGCTGATTTTTCAACAGATGACATAATTCTTGGCAAGAGTCTTGTTAGTGTATAAACTCTTCTTTCAAAATTAAGTATTTCACATATAAATTAAAAAATGTTCCAAGTTTGCTACAACATAAAATTGTGAAATATTCATCAGCTAGCTTTTTGTTCATCAATTGAATAATAAATAAACGGTATTTCTCACATGTATCTAAGAACATATAATAAGAAAATAACAATCGTTAAACTTTTTATTAAGTATTGTAACAGGTGCATTAAATTTTATGATATCTTATAATTTTTCATAAAAAATTATTCTATACAAGTTTTCTATTATATGCCTTTGAATACAGGTTAGAAAAAGAGATAAAGAATTATTATTTTGTCTTCAATTTATTATGGTGGTGGAAAATGGATTCAAACTTGCACTCGTGCTAGATGTCTCTCAGAGCAAGTTTAATGCACAAACCTTTCCTTCTAAAATTATCTCAACTGGATTATGAAAGGGATGCCCAAGTCAGCGATAATATTCCATAGATTTATTCGTGTCAAAAATCATATTTCACTTATTTTATATCAGCTGCCATCAGCAGCAATTTTTAGTTTAATTTTATTTTTTCTACAGAAATTTTTTCTGTATATATTGTCCTTTTCTCGATGATTTTAATAATAAATGAGGTGTTAAATATATTACGTGATGTGGCAAAACGTCATTAGATCATAACACTATTTTGACTCAAATATATTTAGGTCCTAGTTAAAATATGATGAAATTAATTTAAAATTTATTATATAATAATTGTTTCATAAAACAATATCAATAAAAGAAACTAAAACTAGCAATTTACAATAAAAAAAAAGCTTTTTTATCCAAAGAAGCTAAAGCTAAAATAAAATTTCATCAAAATATAACAATAAAAAATATATTTAAGTTGATACTTTCTTTCTTCTCTCCACACGTTAACATATGTATGTTATGAATCATTGGGCTCAGGCCTAACTAGGAAGGTGATAGCCTAGACTCGTGTTCTGTAGTCACTGTACTTGCCCTCATCATTCAGAAACTCATCCATTTGTTCATCGTGGCCCTTAATGATCCACAATCCTACAGATAACTCATTCGTTTCATTTAAATCTTACAACCAACTCGTATTTATCAAATATTGACTTTAACGTTGAGTAGATATTACCATATACATATAGAATATATGCTTTTAAGAGGTACCAAAAAAATTCTTTTAACATCGAAGTAGAAATGTACATCACTAGTCACTACTCTGTCATCTTTGCCACCTCGAAGAACCCATTTCTTAAAATATACACTCCTCCAACCTGATGAAATGTGAAATATTTTATTTCATTTAATATAAGTAAATTTTTTTAATAATAATAAGTAATTAATTATGAATGAATATCTCACAGATAATTTTTCTCTCGTGGTAACTGTTAGTGTCACATCACATGCTACTAGTATTAATACGTTCATAATTTTTATTAATGGATAAAAGATAAAAGGAAAAAACTACTATAGTCTCTTCAACATCTAGTAGTAAGTAATTAAAATCATAAACTTCTCAATGAAACATTTACTGGGGTAGACTAATAATCCATTTTAAAGGACATATTAGTATGTATCCATACTTACATATTTAGCTCACGAGCTGTTTACATATAAAAGTTATGACACGTAAAATTGATTTCAATTGTTTAGATTTTTAACATTTAAATTTTGAATTCAGTTTTACATGACGGATCATGACCAAAAATTATAAGGAGAAAAAATAAATCTTGCTTTAATTTCCCTCAATCACTCCTATATCATAGAAAGATACGAGGGGGGCCATAAAGCCCCCAAAAGAAGGGAAATTAAAGAAGAAAATTCCCTGAAACTTGTCGAAATATATACTGTTCACTGCTTTATTTTGCCGGGAAAGATCAAATAAATAGTTAAAGTAATTAAAAATGAAAAAGACAAGGGAATATTCTCAGAGGAATATTTCCGGCTAGTCAAATTCTTTTGCATTCTTTCCAGTCAAATCTTTAAAACCAGAATTAGTCTTCATGAAGCCAATTTTAGTTATTCTGCTGCTCCAACATAACCTTACAATCTCACTCTCGCAAAGGAAAAACCGAAAAATAGTAGACTTTTCGGTTTTAACACAAAAACCAAACCACCCACATATCCAGATAGTTTAATGGTCGGTTGGGGCGAAAAGTTCATAAACATTATCCTCAAGAGATTTACTGATTAAATTAATGTTGTATTTCGCTTCATTATCCCAAAATCTTCCCTTAAGTGTACGATGATGTCATAATTAATTTTGAGCGTGTCTTGCTTTTGGACCAACTAACCAAACCAGAAAAAACGTCCATGCGCCGAACAATCGTTGGTCCAACGAGGGTACACTAATAGCCACGTGGCGACACCATGGCACTCCTTCAAGATAATGCTGACACATGTTCCACCATAGAAGGAGATACTGGGTGTTAGACACGCAATGGATTTTATGGACCCCACCCAAAAAAGTATACATAATTATAATTATGATTATTAATTTAAAAAGAAAATTAATGTAGGGTAATATACTTGCCACGTGGAACTAACGTCCACGTGGCGACCGCAGGAGTTGGCCCCACTGTAATTATGGACCCACTTCGCATAAGAGATTACTGTTGACTAAGAAGTAACAGTCGTTTTATACAAGGCCACGTGTCCTGTAACGGTCGACGTGCCTCACCGTCAGGTGACTTTCGTAGAGGATGGGTTCATGACCAAAAAAAAAAAAGTGGCTTAATTACGTAGGGCCAGTCGGTGATGATACCTCTTAGAGCGTGGGCGGTGGCAGTTAACCAGAAAACTAATATTTATATTTGGCTTAACACTTTACAAATCCTTTTTTTAGTTAAATAAAAAACTATCTCAATATGTCATATAAAAAAAATTATCTCAATCTATGTACTATCACCATTTAATTTAACTTGTCAGCAATGTCTTAAGTTTTTCTTTATCATATCAATTTCTTAAGTTTTACTTGCTAAATACTATTAATTGGTAGATAATAGGAAATGTTGTATACACATTTTTTATATTCTTCGAATTAGTCGACTAATGATAGTGATACTGAGAAATAAAAAATAAAAATAGAAGAAAGTAAAAGCTAAGATTAATTAATTAATTTAGGGTGTGTGAACAGTTAAGTTAATGTTAATTTTATCCGTATATGCAACTCTTAAGAAGAAACAAAAAAAATCACGATATTTAAAAATATTAAATAAAAAGCTTGTGACAATTAAAAAAATATATTAACATAGAATAAATAATTAATAATTGTAATTTTAGTAAAAAAAAATTGCTTGTTATACTTTTATAACTTTAATAATATATATACTATCAAAAAAATTAATTATTGATATTTAAAACTTCGCCTTAAATCGAGATTAACAAAGTACTAAAAAAAGAAACTGAAGAAGGTAAACAAACACATCACTTAGCTTACTGATAACATTATCCTCGTATTATTTGCTGAACTACGCGCAAATTCTAGAATCAAATCTTGAGGTATCTTGGTACGGTCTCTTTGGTTGCTTGCTTGGGGAGAAAAGTTTAAAATCAACAAAACATCTCGATTTCAAACTACTTATCCGTTCACTTGAACTTTTTTTTATTATTTTATTTTATAAACACTGCAATAATAAAATCACTCATTTGATGTCGATGTATTTTTTTTTATCAAATTATATTATTTATCATATCAATTTTTCTTTCTCTTCTTGTTTTCACACGGGTGTCTATAATTTTCCATTTTTTATCTGTCCACTTCAACTTAATCTGCTATTAAAAAAACAAGTTTTGACTTGTTAAAACAAAATTGCTTGCGTTGCGCCATAAAAATGGATAAAAATAACCGGTATGATTGAAATGTCCTCTATGAAGTTATTCGCCATATTTATTTCACTCTATATGTCCTGAAAACATTTCATATAAGGAGGTATGGCAATGTTATATATTCTTAAAAAATTCAATGTTTTGTCGGCAAGAAATCGGAGAAACATGTTTAATTACAAATAATGCTACTTTATTATATAACTAAATTAGCAAGATTGTGAATAAATTTTCTTTAAATTTATTAATACGAAGTTTTTTTATGAAGAAAAAAAAAAGTTATTGACATTAATCTAAATAAAAATATTTTTTATAAAAAATTATATATAACAAATGCGAAGACCGAAAACGACGTGTAGGTATTAACGGGGTTGATTTTGCTCTACGTACTATGTATAATGCATGAAAAGGTTGATTCTTTTATAATTTAGTTCATGAAAAAGTGAGTGATTTAAAAGGAAAAAAAACTCCCAAATGACAATTGAAATGAGAGCCCCACGTATAAAAACTTTCACCTTTTTCTATTTCAGTTTATAAATTCTATTGTATAAAAATAATACATACTTTCTAAAAAAATGGAAAAAAAATCATTAAAAAACATATCTTAAAACAAAAACAAAATTATAAACCAAATAGTAAGAGAAAACATTTTTCTAACCTTATACATTATATTTTAATAAATTTTATCAAGATTATATTATAGTTCTTCGTAACTAATTCCAACATTGAATAGATCGAAAATCTCTGATGTGAAAGGTGGACCAAAGTGATAATGTAAATTAATTTATCAAATGTTTGATTATTCAATGAAAACGATTTGGCACCGTAGATTCCAGAGATCACCTTTCCTAACCGTTGGATTGAACATTAGCAGGAACTCTCTTCAAAAGGCCGAGTCTATATAAGTCACTTCCCACCCCCAAACCATTTCCCACACTGCAACTCAAAATCACCTCTTAAACTAGTCTTTGCTTACTAAACTATTCTCTTCAGTTACTTAATCTCTTATAAAAACCTTTCTTTTGATCTTTCTCTCACTGAAACCATGGCTCCTGATATCACCACCGCTGCTGTCAATGCCACCACTGAGCAACCCAAAGCTGGTGGCGGAAGTGGCCGTGCCTTTGTTACTTTTCTTGCAGGAAACGGTGACTACATAAAGGGTGTTGTTGGTTTGGCCAAAGGGTTGAGAAAGGTTAAGAGCATCTACCCTTTGGTGGTTGCTGTCTTACCCGATGTTCCTGAAGAACATCGAAAGATTCTTAACTCCCAAGGTTGCATTGTCAGGGAGATTGAGCCTGTGTACCCACCCGAGAACCAAACCCAGTTTGCCATGGCCTATTATGTCATCAATTACTCAAAGCTACGTATTTGGGAGGTATATGTTAACCTTTTTTGTTTTTTATCATTGCATGCGTTACACCTTTTGGATGTCTGCTACAATGGAAACCTTTTTATTTTAATAATATATCTTTTTTATAATCACTTTAAATTTAACGGAATATAATTTTTTGTATTTTACCAAGTGGACACGTTTATAGCCCAAGACATGTTTCTGTACCTAAAAATTAAAGGCCCAAGATGTTATTATGCTTGATTCGTTTTCATTACTGTTCTAATTATGGCAGATATTATAATATGGGTTTGTTTATTGTGACTGAAAATTTTGCAGTTCGTGGAGTACAGCAAGATGATATACTTAGACGGTGACATTCAGGTTTTTGGAAATATCGACCATTTGTTTGATCTACCTGATAAGTACTTCTATGCGGTGATGGACTGTTTCTGCGAGAAGACTTGGAGCCACACTCCTCAGTATCAGATTGGGTACTGCCAACAATGCCCAGATAAGGTTCAGTGGCCCTCCGATTTTGGTCCCAAGCCTCCTTTGTATTTCAACGCTGGAATGTTTGTTTATGAGCCCAATCTTACCACATACCATGATCTTCTCCAAACAGTCCAAGTCACTAAGCCCACTTCCTTTGCTGAGCAGGTACATACATATGCTCACATGAAATAATAATAATAATAACGTGTGAAAGTTATATAGCGTAATTGTGAATTTGTTTTCACGTGTTGCAGGACTTTTTGAACATGTACTTCAAGGACAAATACAAGCCCATACCTAACGTGTACAACCTTGTGCTGGCCATGTTGTGGCGTCACCCTGAGAATGTAGAACTTGAAAAAGTTAAAGTGGTTCACTACTGTGCTGCGGTGAGTGTTGAACTTTTTAACTATGAATTAACTCATCAAATTATGTTAGCTTTTAAGTTGAATTGTTGATGGTGGTTTCATTTGGATGTTAGGGGTCTAAGCCTTGGAGGTTCACTGGGAAGGAGCAGAACATGGACAGAGAAGACATAAAGATTCTTGTGAAGAAGTGGTGGGACATATACGAGGATGAGACACTGGACTATAATAACAACCCTGTCAACGTTGAACGCTTCACCAAAGCGCTATTGGAGGCTGGTGGCGTTAAGTTTGTGCCAGCCCCTTCCGCTGCATAATAGGCTTTGCTTGTTATTAGATTACATCTATATACAAAGTCTAACGACAAAGTGTGTGTATCGTCATTTGCTTTTCGTTTTTGGGTCTTCTAAAGGATCAAAGTGTATGGTTTTAATTTGGATGACCTTCCTGTATAGGAAGTCACGTATCGTAATATATATACCTTTTTGATTACTAGGATTTAGAGGACCTTTTTTTTCATGAGTCCGTTACTTTGTTTTCCTTCCTCAGGGGATGTGGATATCTATAATTTTACTATAAGGGAAATTTTTTATCTACGCTGTTTCTACCCTCTTGATTTATTTATTTTTTCCCTTATTTACGTCTCCTTTTGATTTATATTACTAAAAAAAAACCCTTAAAATTACGCTGTAGTGGTGATCAGTGCGGACTGGAGTTTCTACATGCCGATTATCGGATTAATAAGGATTTTCAGTAGTGTTTATTGTTTATAGTGTTCGGTTCAATGTCGTAAAAACTAAACAATGCAATGATGCATAGTGTAATACAATTTTTTAGTTTGAACTCGTTACGTGCACTGTGGTGTGATCCTTATATATATATATATATATATAGGTCATCTTTGGTTGATATCTAATACTGACTGGTTCATGTCCCTTGAAATTGTATGGAATGCAATTGTGATCTTAGTAGCCAGCTCCCTTTCAACCAAAAAACAAGGGTCTAGCAAAGTAACCGAGAAACTTTACCCAAATTCTATAGATAGTAGGTCAATCTTTCA
Source organism: Abrus precatorius (assembly GCF_003935025.1). Taxonomy (NCBI): domain Eukaryota; kingdom Viridiplantae; phylum Streptophyta; class Magnoliopsida; order Fabales; family Fabaceae; genus Abrus; species Abrus precatorius. Next base: position 5,361,456 of record NW_020874373.1, on the reverse strand, counting down.
TCTCAAAACAAAATATGAACCAACAAATATCCAGGTTGTCTTGGGATATATTATAGACTCCTTATTCAAATCTTTTGTGACTTAACTAGCCTGTAGACTTACGCCTCTTTATGACATTAAACATAACCTTCTCTAACTATCAATTGTTAATGTTTGTGACAAATAACATGACCTTCAACATTGCTCCTAACTTGAACAATAAACCGGTGCTTAATCAATAACAATGCTTACTTATGAGATTATGACTGATTAGAAATTGATATGCTATATATTTCATCAAAATGTTGTCCTCGTAATTTGGGTCCATGAAACATACAGCACTAAATGTCTACTATTTAACTCATTCAGCCTAAATGGAGCTCGTCTCTATATATCATCAGCAACACAATCTTGATAATTACTGTCTACTACAAAGACAAGTTCTGTGTTAAGACGAGTGCACCATAATAAGTAATGATACCCATTAAATTAAAACAACACAAATTTTTTTGGTAACCTATGTTTAGTTTAATAGTGTTGTGAAATTCGTTGGTTTTGAGCTGCTAGATGTTAGGCCGTGTCATGTATGCCTTTAGAAATTGTTATTTACACCGCTTTTATTTTTTTTATTCAAATCATCTATTTTTAATTTGACTCTGAAATTTAATTTTTGAAAGTTATTAAATATATTTCAAAATTAAATACTGGATGAGACAATAAAATGTGTGGTGCCAAAAGCAGTTTATCTTTTTTGGGCTCTCTTTTCTGATCCATTGCACTATAACCTAGAAGATATATTGGTTTAGTCTCTTTTTTTTATTTAGTCTTCTATTAACTAATTTACCCAAATAAAATGTAATGAAAAACCGTTGGACCGAATTATAACTTTACAACTCAGCAAATTTCTTGTTTTATTGTAGTGTTCCTATTTTATGATAATTGGGCCAAATTAGGCTTCATTTTTATGGGTTTGGTGGGTTTTTGTTGTCAGTCTTTGATTCATTGTAACTTTTTTTTATTCTTTGGTTATTTTTTGACAAAAAATTACTATTAGTTTTAATTCTTATTATTTATTTCAACATTAAAAAAAAATTTCAATTTTTATTTGTAATTTTGTAAAACTTTTGTGGGTTGGTTGGTTTTTATTCTCTATTAATATTGTTGTGTATTAAAGTCTTATAATGAATTTTATATTTAAATAGTGAGTTCCCCATAGTTTTCATAATAACTGAAAATAATTTTATGACATATTGGTTGTCTTGATAATTATGTAAAGATTTACTTCTTGTATCAATTAGTTCTACAACCTTGTAACGAGTCTTACTAAAGAAATGAAACAAAAACTATTTTACTGTACGATTTGGGGTAAAATTATAATTGAACATTTCTAACAGATATTAGAAGAGTAACCTTGTTCGAAATAAATAGTCTGATATGTCCGCGAATAGTTCTTAATTTAGGCATGACAATGGTTGTGAATCATTTCATATTTGACATCAAAGTGCACACATTAGATTTCAAACTGACTAGGAAAATTAAAAAAGAAAAGGCAAACAAATAACTGAAACTTCTCACTCCTTTGCTAGCATCTTGCAATGAATCTGAGCTCCCTCGTCATCCTTCCCTCCAAGTAATAACATGACTATGGTTACATTAATTGGATGGTTTATGGGATTGCAATTCCAGGTCAACCTTGGCATCCCTCTCATTATTTGTGATTGCTTCTTTAACTGTCACTTCAATACCCTCTTTCTTATTTACTACCTCTTTGCTCTTTCCCCATAGAACAGAATAGAGCCCCACAATTATGAGGAGAGACCCTACCGCACTACAACAAATAAACATATAAAACTCAATTATTGGTCAAAGACAGTATATATGAGAAAACACATATTTATCTAATAATAGATGAGTAGGTAAAGTCCATATGATTTCGTACGTTCCAACGAATAATTTCTCCTGAAGCAAAGCCCAACTTAAAATAGCGGTAAGGACAAGCTGCAAAGGAGTAAATACAGACACATAAAGTGGACCTTTTCTCTCAATGGCCCACGACATTAGGCAATATGCTAACCCAGTGCACAGTATTCCCTGAAACCAAAAATAGCATATAAATGTCACCATTCATGATTAATGAAAAGAAATTTATTCTTTGATGAGGTTAAATTATAGTGGTAATGTTATTCTTAGAAGCTTACATAATGAATTAAATGACAATGAAAGTAATTGAAGAAATGTATATATATTTATATATACCGCATAGAGAGCAGCGGAAAGTCTCATAGCATCGCGAAGTGACCACGCTGAGACACTATGGTCAAAACACAAGGCAATGAACACACATTGAAAGCTTGCCATGAAGCACATGCAACCGGTGCTTGTGTAAGGAGCTGGAAACTTCTTGCTTAAATCTGCCTGAAATAATGAAATGAGTGTATATAATATATCAACTCTTCTGGGTTCTAACATAAAGACACAACATAGTTAAGATAATTCACAATGATGCTTACTTGAATTATGAACCACCCTGCCCAAATAAGTGTGCTACCAATTAAGGCTAAAGGGCCTAGAAGCAAATTTGTATTGGTAGAGGAGCTGGTTCCTTCCATTTTCTCTGCATATCTCCAATGAATACTTGAGTTGCCTAAACCGATAGTTTTTCCATGATAAAACGATAGGAGAAGAGCTCCACCCACACACAAAATTGTCCCAATCACCTTTGCTTGGCCATCCATCTTCTTGATTTTCAAATTCTCTTGTCTATTAAAAAATATTAAATTAAAACATTAAATGCTACTTTCTTTTTTACCATTATTATTAAAAACTATTTAGAAAGCCTATAAGGTGACCATATTATTTTGTGCAAATAAATCATGGGTCCATTTTATTTGCTACCAACCTGAAAATGATTGCCAGGATAAAAGTAAAAGCTGGGAGCAGATTGCTCAATGCACATGCAATTGTAGCGGTTGAATATTTTAGCCCCACAAAATATAGAATCTGGTTTCCTGTAACTCTGCATTCAAGTTGAGGTGTGTGATTGATTGAAATGCTAGCATGATCACGAGTTAAAACAAGAAGATATTTCTCGATATTCACTATTTTTTTTTTCTTTTCTTTAAAAAGATATTCCCTTTTAGTGACAAATAAATAATTTAAAAAAAATGTTACTTGAGCATTTACAAACTAAAGACAAATTACAAATATAAATAACTGAATCTACAATTTTTCCCACTATTATTGTCACTTTCTTTTCATCATATAAGCGGCCATTTCCTCAGCTAACATTAAAGAATTAAAGAAAAAGGGAAATAGCACTTGAACATAAAGAATATATAGGAATACTCAAAGTTTACCCTGTTAAGGAACATAATAATATCTGAAGCATAACACGCTTTGTCATCCTGGGAAGCGTTTTCCTACGAAAAAGGGAAATAAAAAAAATTGAAGTTGACTTCTTAGTAAAAACGTGATCAAATAATGGTACAAATTTATACATTATGCATTTACTGCGAGGATAAAGGATTCTCGCATTTTCTTCCTTGACTCCTTCACCCTCTGTAGTCTTTTGTTGCGTTTTCATAAATTGAAATAAAAAGCTAATGTCAACAACGTGACAACTTCCACCGAAATTTCTAACTTAGAAGGAGACAAAAATAAACGAAACTCTCATCCTCAAATCATGCGTAACTACAACCCTACGCAGTTTCTATGACGATATATGCTTGCAAAATCTCCGTGAAACGTGTAGCACTTATGATCTTAAAGGTAGAAAGTTGTGGCACGTAACATGCCCAGAGATTCATAACGCGTCATACATGCATGCCATCATCATTCTACTCTCACAAAGAGTGAGAGATTGTTTTAATCAAGCTTAGAGTTTCTTCATTAACTGTGTGACCATGGTTGTTATCTTTATAACTTTTTTGTTATCATCTCATTTTTCACGCATGTTCTTTTTTATATATATAATTAAATTGCGAACAAATATCTTATATAGAATACTAATTAAAAAATTAAAATTAAAATATTTTATTAAAAATATAAAACATGTTCACTCTCATTATTTTAAATGTATTTCAACAAAAAATTACTTTTTAATAATTTTTTAACGCATGCAAAATATTTTCTTTTTGTAGATTCTCAGCATGGCAAGAAGCCTCATTCATGAAATTTTCTGTTCGAATTTCATTATCAGCTTTCAAATTTGGTTTTTCTTCTGGTTATAGGAAACATTTCAGTTTGATAGAATCCAATGAAACTAAGCGAGTATAAGAATCACTTTTTCTTTTAATTATTGTTTGTGTAACAAATGGAAAACCAGTTACTTATTGGGAAAAGGCAAAACTAGTTTTATGATAAAAGAAACTGTTTTTCATACTTGACCACTTTTTTCACAAAGCCTCTGCACTATTTTCATGGTAAAAAAAATATATGATGTTCACTTTCAAACCAAAACAAAGGGATCTACGTTGAAGCTCACAGTAGTGTTGGTTCTTCAAATCCAACTTGATCTTGAATAACAAATACAGGGTTTTGTTAACGGCCGGAGTATGATTTAAAAATGGAGAGTAAAAATTATTCATTAAAATCCATAAAAGGATATGCATTAATAATACTTTTAAATAAATAAAAAATTCACTTTTAGTTTTTTAAACCAGTATCCTTATCATCTGCAAAGACATTATTCATGCATGCATGGTGAATATGAAACAAAATAAGAGCAGAAGAGTAAAGGGTAAACATATAATACCATTCCAGCCAATAAGCAAAGGGAGCAATGGACAGAGTTGCAAAGATTTGTCGATAAGCAACAAGGATAAGAGGGTTGGTGCCAGATTCTATTGCAAGCTTTGAGGTAATGTTCATCCCTGCATAGGTCAACTGCACAAGAACCATCAAGAATAACGGAAGTAAACCGGTGGCCATTCTCTCTAAAGTTGATTCTTCACTCCCCTCCCTTTGAAATTTGGAGAGAGTGTTTAAGAGAGAATGGAACAACGTGAATAGAAAGAGGAGATACAGAGAATGAAATGCATGAGATATGTATATATAAGGTGGACCGTTTTGACAACTTGCGTGAAAAAAGAGTGTGGCAACAATTGTTTCTAAAATTTTTTTAAGAAAAGAAACAGTTACCATCGATTTCTTGCAGCACTTTGAGCTTTTGCCCGGGGTTTGGTAGCTTTCAATGCGTTCAGGGTCTGGAAGTAACTTACAATTTGTTGATTCCAGACATGCGTATGTCAACAAAAGCAATAAATAAAGGGACCCATCACACTTCTCGTAGTAGGTCCATGCAATTTCCACCCCACCCCATGCTTGTTCCACGTTTACAACATATTATTGCATGCAGCTTAATGCTTCTCTTTCCTTGATTTAAGCAGCATTTCAAATTAGAATAAGGAGAGTGAGGGAAGTTTCACTTTCAGCTACCTTTTTCAAGGCCAAATTAATTACACATTTTATGGTCTCATTTATCTCTCTTGCCTTGGGAAAAGGATCTAATGCCAGTGAAGTTAATTTTTCCTGGTTACAGTTAAGACTCTGCAGGTCTCTTTTATCCCCATAGCCAAATCTAGGATCCTACTCTAACTAGGGGACTTCTTTGAAGTTAAACTCTTGCAATTTTTTTAAATCAAGGCTTTTCTAGAATTAATTTCAAGACAAAATTTAAGTAATTTTTTTTTAATGTATTTTGATATATTTTTTAATTAAATTATTATTTTATTTTGATAATTTATGGTAATATTAAATATAATTTTATTAAAATGAAAATTTAATTAAAAATATAACATCAAATTACACCTAAATTTTTGTCATTTTTCTCATCCTGTGTTACCTTCACTTACCCTCACGAGAAGTTTGTTTCTAATTTTAAATAAACGTTTTTATAACGCTAGTATAAATATATATGGACATTGCTTTTGCAATCTATTTGTCAAACTTTTCTACATATATAGTTAAGAGTCATGATCTCTATTTCCTCGTCGCATCCAATTTGTCACTATACGGGTACAGCAAAATGAGAGAAAGAAAATTATCAAGAAAAATGCATCACTGGAACACTGATTAGAATAAAAATACAATGCATTTTAATAAAAATAATTAAAAATATATTAAATACTGCTAATGAAATAGGTGCACTTATATTAATATATGTAGAATGCAGTTTAGTGCTGCTTATGCAAGATCTGTATATGGCATATATTCATTTATTACGGCATTAATCCAGGGTCTTAATTCACACGTAAGCCTATCCTCCTCCTTAGGATCCAAACAAGTGTCGGGGTTCGTTTTCGAGAACAAGTAATGCAGCCAGGTATAAGAAAGAAAGCCAACACGTATAGATAGAGTACAAGAAATGAGAACGGCTGTATTATAAGTATTCTTATTTATTTTTAATGTGTATCAAGCCCATCCTATGCATATCTAATCATCAAATTAATCCTTTTTTGAGTTATAGATTACAAAAACATATTTGTACTCTTTTCTAAAAAATGAATATTAATAACATTTTTTAATATACTTTTTATTATTAGTTAAAATTTATAAAAATATAAAAAATATTATTCAAAAATAAAAAAATAAGACACATTATTTTTATAGTTTAAATAAGAAAAAATAAATAAGAGAAATATTTTATATTTAAAAATAAAAATTTAACTTATAATATATATTAATTTATTACGCATCAATTGTACATGTAAAATTTAAAGATAATAATAATAATATGATATATATGTAATTTAAAATAAATATTTTTATTAAGAAAATAATTTTTAGTGTAAGTTTAAAAGCTCTTACACTTGATTTAAATTTTTATATAACTTATATTTAACATGTTATAATTTGTTATTTCTCTTACTGTTAGATATAAGTTAAATAAAAGACTCATTAAATATAAGATTTTTTAAATTTATATTAGTGTAAAAAAAATTATTTCTTTTTTATATTAATAAAAAAATATTCCTAAAATAAATTTGATTTAAAAATTTGAGGGCACATTAAAAATAATTAAAATCTTCCAAAATTTATAATTGTCTCTCCACACTTTCGTTGGGAAGCTAATTGTTGAAACTACAAGTTACTAACTCCTTTTGGTGAAGAAGGACTTGTCCTTCTCTTTACCATTGCCTCTACCCTGTTAGAGAGATAAAAAGTTATTTTAAGTGAGGATTGGGTAACACTTTTAACTCATCTTTAAACATCAAGCCAATCGTTGTAAATTATGCGACCGGTTTGCAAACTTTGGTCACTGAAGACCATGTTCTTGTCAGTCAAATTGTGGGAATGCCCCTCACTCTTAATTCTCAGGTGTCGCTTTTTTACTGTGAAGTTCAATTTTTTTAAAATAATTAATTACTGTGAATATATCTAGTGATTTTAAAATTATGATTACCTTAATAACAAACTCTTAAAATAAAAATATAAAATTTATAGAAGCTAAAAGTATATTTCAAGTATATGATTTTTGCTGATTTAACTATGGGTGAGAATTGTATATAACTAAGGTGATTTTTTTTTTCAATTCTTAAAGCTGAGGATAAATACTTAAAATAATTATTATTTTAAACTATAAATGTAATAAATATTGTATTTTTTAATAAATTTATTATTTTTGGATGATTAAATGTAATGTTAAAAATTGAAATTGATAAAACTATTTTATTATTGAATAAATTAAATTTTTTAACCATTTAGATTTAAGTAATTATGTATTCAGATATATTTATTTGTTGAAAATAATAATTTATTTACAAGATTTTGTTATTAAATAAAATAATTTTAAAATAAAGGAAATATTTGTTTTTCTTAAGAAAGAAAAAAAATACAATTGATTGTTACGGCTATTCAAAAAGAAAGAGATAGAGAGACTGAATCGAGCTAATTAATGTAGATCTTGAAGACAGATGTAAATATTATATTTTAATATTTATAATGTACAATAATAAATAATTTTTTATATTATGTCATTGTCTTACAGCTGCAAGACGAATGTTCAAATAAAACCAAAATTAGTTCTTATGAAAAATTAGAATGTTATAAAGTTCATGCTGATTATGGAAAGAGCCGTTAACTTCCCACGCTGAGGCTTAAGAACAATATTTTTGTTAAATATTTAAGATTTTGTTTAATTTTAGAATCTTTTTATCGTTATATATCTTTATGAAAAGAAAATAAAAATATCACATTATTTTTATTTGATTTTTTATTCTTTGTAGCAAACAGTAAAACATTACAAGTTAATTTGATTTTAAAAACATTATAATCACTGCACCTAAAATGAAATTAATAGTATTAAATATTAATAATGCATAATTATGCTGTTAGCGGGGTAGGAACTGAGAAAAACATTGCAATCCCTTAAAATCATGACATTAATTTAGACTCACCTACCTCAAGGTTTAATAAAAATTATACTCCACTCAATTCTTATTTAAAACCACTTCAACCATCTATCTAACTGGATTACCCTAATTGCTAAAGATTTTCAGATAGTATTATATCTTAATTTAAGTTAAACCATCTTATATTGAAAAAGAAAAAGAAAACATCTTGATCATCACACACAGAATTGTTGATGTTTATCCACTCTAAAGTGATCATTTACCATTAAGAATTGATAGTATTGTTCCAGATTCAACACAAGTACATGGAATATTAGAAACACCATACTCTAATATAAACTTGAAAGGCAATGAGAGCTAGATCTATTCAGGTATTATAAATTTTGGATGTGATATAAATATTTTTTTATGTGATTTAAATATAAATGTATTTTTATTATAATATAAATACTTATTTTATAATTTAGTAACATGAAAAACAATTTTTATAAGTTAGTAATAATACATTATATAAAAAAATTATTTCCAATTTTAAAGAGATTGTGGTGAAGTGGAAATTCCGAGGGAGAATGGAGTGGTAATGGTTACTGAATGAAATCATAAGCTGTAAAAATTAAGAACAAAGAATAGAATTACATAGCTGTGTGAGAGTCTATAAATAGAGAGAGAGAGAGAGAGAGAGAGAGAGAGGGGAAGTGAGTATTAGGAAAAAGGGTGCTAACCCCTGACAACAGAGTAGAGGAATGGGTTGTGGCGGTGCATTCTCACTGCAATTACTATTATTATTTGTGTTTCTATGGAAGCTCTCAGCCTCCAGTCCAGGTGCCGGTGGGTGTGATAAGCCTCCGGTGCTGTTTGTGTTCGGAGATTCTAACTCGGACACGGGTGGACTCGTCTCCGGACTCGGTTTCCCTATAAATCTTCCCAATGGCCGCACTTTTTTTCGCAGATCCACTGGTCGCTTATCCGATGGACGCCTCATCATTGACCTACTCTGTAAGTTTCTATCTCAATTTACTTTTTCATTTATCTTTCTTATTGCATACACCATTATAGTCAATAATACTAAGACTCAAGTCAAAGTATTTCAAATGTTTCAAAGTTCCAAAGTGAAATGAACACAATGTTGTTGCTCTTGTCAGAATCTCTATCCATAGCAGCCCTTGGGTTGCCTGGGTCGATTTTAATACGATGTCGTTTGATAGGACTTCATGTCCATGTTTTTCGGCTTTCTGATGTGGGTCTTAGGGTCAGTTTTGTTTTATAGTTTTGGATCCAAACCTAACCCGTTACGTGTCCATCACCTGTGGGTTCATTTCAACACAAACGGCCCATGTAAAAGTATAACCTGATAGTTCTTTCCTTCTTGGTTAATTTTTTTTTTTTTTTAATTTCTAAGTGTTACTTTTACACTTAATTTATTTTTTATAAAAATAATGAAAGAAGGTGAATGTCGGGAACGTTTAATATTTTAAATAATTTATGGAGAAATTTGGATTAGAAACAACATCGTTTTTAAAATTTGAAGTAAGGGGTTATTATATCTGTGTAGAATTCTCTAATTTGCATTTAGATTAATGAATATGATAACAAAAGGGAAAAATATACCAAATTAGTCCTTAAAATTTAAGAGATAATTTAGTCATTGAGATTATAAAAGTGTCATTTTAATTTATGAGATTAAGCTATAGTATAATTTTCGTTCTCTAAGTATAATTTAGTTTCATTTTGGTATTTTAATTTTTTTTAAATTCAATTTAGTCCTCTAGGTTTAATTTAGGTTATAATTCAGGCTTTTATTTTTTTTAATTCATTTAATCTATTAAGTTATATTTTTTACCAAAATTTTTTCCTAACTGCACTCCATCTTCCAATTGTTATTTATTTATAGGATGTTTTAGGGGACCAAATTGATTTGAGAAAAAGAAATATTGAATTGAAACTTACAGGTAGATAATTAAATTTATTAAAAAAACTTAAAAGATCAAATTAAAATTACTGGACAAAAAATATAATTTTGTCCTGGAGTTATTAACCAAATGTTACTTTTTTTCCTTAACATTACTAATCAACGGTCATTCCAGTTTTTGAAATTACAACATAAGGATTGAAATGGCTTACGTTTATTAATTTTAGTTATAATTTTAAGGATTAAAGTGATCAATATCGTAATTTTAAGTAGGAGTGTTTAAGGGTTGAGTTTGGTGAGTTTTAATGTGAAAAATAATTCGATCCAATCAAAATTTCATTAATTGAGTTAGATTGGTTTTGACAACTTTTTTCTCTTCATCCGACTATGAATAGGTTATATAGTCGAATAAGTACCTAAAACATGGTCTAATTTTAATATCTTAGATAACAAATCTATTAAAATTCAATAAAAAAATATTCATTCTAAAACATAATATAGTATTAATAGTTTAATATTTATCTAAATTAAGGATGTAAAGCAATACAAAAATAAAATAAAAAATCCAACAATCTTTTATAAATTATAAAGTTTAATATTCATTTCACAATTTAAAGCATGATAACAATATTTAAAAATTAAAATATTAAATTATTTGTCAATTTTTAAATTTTCACATCAAATAAGTTGAGGGAAAATCAAAATAGTGCAAACTTAATAGAGAAAAGACTCATGAGCGATACGTTAGTGGATTTACTGAGTTGAATTGAATTTTAACATTATAAACTCGCGATCCAACCTGTATTTTATTGGGTTTCAATGTTTTCACCGAAACTGACTTGTTATCCAAATCAACTTGTTAATTTTTAATTAGATTGAATTAGGTTGGCTGAGTTCATAGAGTCAACAAAACCCATCAACATTCCTAATTTGAAGAACTCTATCATTCATTGTTGAATGACTAAAATTGAGTGATGATTCATGTTGGTGACCATCGAAGCAGGGATTTTTCAAATGAAAAACTTTGATCTATTGGTTATTTATAGTCAAGTACACTTATGTGTGTTTGTGAAGAATTGGATTTTTTATTTTGAACAATTTCTTTTTTATGTGAAAATCAAAATAATAAGAGATACCGAACCGATAGCAAGATCCGTAGAAATAATATGGTAAAATTTGTACCAGGTATTTTAATATATTAAAAATAAATTTTACTGACAAGTGACAAATGGAGGCAATAAAAAAAAATATTGCCTGAAAACTGAGTGACGAGACACTGGAATGCAAGTTTCATATATTATCCAAATATTCTTCGTTCTAAAATAATTTTCCTTCCAACATTTGCAGGCCAAAGTTTGAATGCAAGTTTGTTGACACCATACTTGGACGCCTTGTCTGGAATGTCATTCACAAATGGAGCAAACTTTGCTGTGGTAGGGTCCTCTACCCTCCCCAAATATGTTCCTTTCTCCTTAAATATACAGGTCATGCAGTTCCGGCATTTCAAAGCTCGTGTCCTTGAACTTGTTACCACAGGTATATTTCCTTTCCTATCTTATTTCCTTAACAAAGAAAATATTAGACAAGTGTCTGAACTATAGCCCCTTGTTTAAAATATTTGATTGCTATATTTCTTTTCCCCTGAATGGCATGCATGCTTGACACTGATTTTAGACACTCAGTAAAGCTTTAATCTATCATATTTTTCTCTGATATTTCTTGAGTTCCGAGTAGTCTTTTCTTGATCAAAGAACGGAGTCTGATTCGTTGATTCATTTGCGTCAACCTGAGGCATCACATTATTGCTATCACGTTGGAGTGAATGTTAGCTAGTAAAACTACACAGTAGTATTCATTTACTGGGGAAAATATACAAATTCATTTATGAACTTGTATTTTAGAACGAACTAATAACTGACTGCACTGCAAACTTTAGGTGCAAGAAATTTGATCAATGATGAAAGCTTCCGGGATGCACTCTACCTGATTGATATTGGACAAAACGACCTTGCTGATTCATTTTCCAAAAATCTGTCATATGCGCTAGTTGTCAAGAAGATCCCAGCGTTTATCGCTGAAATTGAGAGTGCTGTTAAGGTCAGTCCTTTGTTCTTTAGAATTGCCGAGTAAATATGTTCATTATCTATGAAATTGAGTATTTTTCTTTGTTTAGTATTGGTGATTTAGGTCCCCTGAAGGGGCCGAGTTTGATCAAGAATGTGATCCCATTGCTCTTGCCTTTTATAACCAAATAATTTCTCACTTCTCTTTAGTATTTTCTTTGCATTAGCAAATTCTTTTCTGTGTTTACACTGTGTGTTTTGAAATTCTTTATCTGAATTCAATAAACTATAGATAAGAGATATAAGAAATGTGCACGTAACTTCAAAATTGTTTCTCAAAATCACAAGTGAAGTGGTTCCAAGGTTTCTTCAGGACATCTAATCTGATTTGATACTTTGTTCAATAAACACATCATGTAAGTCATTATTGTGGCACCGTATACTGCCCCATTAAATTTATTTACATTTCATTGCTGAGTAATTTCATTTTGTCCATTTTCCAAATATTGATTTTCTACCATAAGATGATTCTTATGCATAGATTGATCTCACACACAACGTGAGAAGTTTACTGTAGATTATTAGGTTTAAGATGTTGGTCTGCTTCAGTACCTCTAATCTGATTTGATACTTTGGTTATATGCAATTTTATCCGAAAATCTTGATCTTATTATTAATTCTTGGTTGATTTATTTGTCCTTGAAGTATGATGTTTGGTTCATTTATGTGTATGCAGAGTTTGTATAATGAAGGTGCCAGGAAGTTTTGGGTCCACAATACTGGGCCCTTGGGCTGTCTTCCTAAAATACTTGCACTGGCTCAGAAGAAAGATCTGGATTCATCTGGGTGTCTCCCTAGTTATAACACTGCAGCAAGATTGTTTAATGAAGCGCTGCTTCATTTGACTCAGAAACTAAGAACTGAATTGAAGGATGCTACATTAGTCTATGTTGATATTTATGCCATTAAGAATGACCTCATCACAAATGCCACAAAATATGGTACTCCAAGCATGCACTTTGTTCTCATTTAAGTATCAATTATTATTTGACTCCCTCTTGTTGCTAATCTGAATCAACAAATTTTCCTGACTTTGACTCAGTAAATTATACATAGACTTGACAGTTATAACATTTTCCTAAGGAAAACATTGTTGGTTCTTAATATTATGATGATTGTAATGGAGTTTGTAAATGCATCATTGATCAGGTTTCACAAATCCTTTGACGGTATGCTGCGGCTATGGAGGGCCTCCTTACAATTTTGATGTGAGGGTAACATGTGGTCAACCTGGTTATCAGGTTTGTGATGAAGGATCTCGGTATGTGAGTTGGGATGGAATTCATCATACTGAGGCTGCAAATACATTTATAGCTTCTAAGATACTTTCCATGGCTTATTCTACACCACGGACACCTTTTGATTTCTTCTGCCGCCACTGATTATGCACGTTGAGTGTGTCAAACAGTTAATGTACGATTAGTTCATTAATTGAGGTCTTACCCTCTATGTAGAGTTGTTTCTCCAAGAACAGAGTTTATCACGTATTCAAGCACACGCTGAAGCTCTAAAAAAATTTGAGCCATGCAATTGCGCTGTAACTTGCCTTTGTAGTTGGAAATTGGTTTTTTTTTTGCCAGCTGGGATGTATGTTGTATTATGTATAAACAATTGATGACACAAATGAATGCATTTTCGCCTATGACATAAATGCCATCAAATTGACCCGGATATAATTGTTTAATTATTATGTTTTCTATGTGTCTTTATTGATGTTCAATTTCTGATCTTTTGTACAGAGAATATTTTATTTGAAAAAAAAGTTAAAAATCATTTTTATGGTATCTACTATTAGGAAGAAATTAATTTTGAATTATCTGTTGGTGATCAATTATTAGCATAACCTTACATTGTTATTACAAAGTTTAGAGTATAAATTCTTTTAATGGTATTTCATGTATTATTTTAGATTTTAATAAAATTAATTTTATATAATTAGTTTTGAATTGTTTAATATAATTAGAATATAAGTTTAAATTAATCTTAATAATTTTATATTTAAATGTATACCACTATATACAAAATCGATTTTAATAGTAAATTAAAAGAGTTCTTCATCCAACACCCCAACTGTGCATTTTTCTAGTTGACTACTAATTATTGTATATCGAATTTATCTCTACTTATTCATCTCTTTGCCCCTCACCAATTTTCACTTATAAACAGGAATGTAAGTAATTTTATTTAGAATAAAAAGAACTGTGCTTCAACTGGGACCTCCTTGGTTTGGAGGCTTCCAAGTTTGGTCCCCCATCCTGATAGCAGCATGGCTGCGTATAATAGATGTTCCAATAATTTCAAATCTATTTATCTTTTATGTTTATAAATTTTTTAATTTTTAAACAAAGAAATTATCTTCACAGAGTGCGTGATTGATATAGGATTGTTCCATTTTAATTAATAATTTTGTCTTGCTTTAAATATTAAAACAAAAATTCTACTTCTCAAAGTAATTTTATCTTATTCAAATAAAATTACTTCTTAAATACTTGTGATTTTAATTAAAAAAATATTAACTTTTTAAGCATTTTTAAGATAATAAATATAAGCGCTTTTTTATTTTATATTTATTTTATAAATATGTAGTAAAATTCAATGATAGCTTACACTTGCAGAGTTAATTACCATGCGATTCATTTAATGTACTCGTCCTATGAAATATGTGGACCTAATCATCCTCGTTTAATGGATACTGTAACTTGTGATTTTAATGTCCCCACAAATACATTGTGATTTTAATGTCCCCACAAATACAGAAAATCTTTATCAGAGTAACTAGTATAGTTTTCAGAAGACTTGTTCGATGGAGACATGCTTGCAGAGATTGGATACGGAATCACAATCATATAACCTTAGTGGGGAACATTAGCGATGAATGGCAGCAAAATATTTTATGGAGCGGTGAACCAGTTTATTTCAATCACCGAATCTCTTACGTTGGAGTTAAATTATCGACGAGATCAATCAGCAGTAAACTACATTGAATAATGCATGTGGCCTTTTCATTTTTGACCATTAAGAGGTGAATCAAGAAAAAAAGGTTGGACAGTGCATGTACCAATGTTTGTGGCCATTTTCTTTTTCATTTTTTCCCTAATGCTACAATATTCCTTGTTTTATTTATTTATTTATTTCGTTACACCTCACCCTCACCCTTGTTGAATGTGAATCTGATCCTCCCTTGGGTTGAATACTAATATTATTCCTATGCATATTTTCTGAAGTTCAAATTCCTGACTC
This sequence comes from Abrus precatorius, assembly GCF_003935025.1. NCBI lineage: Eukaryota > Viridiplantae > Streptophyta > Magnoliopsida > Fabales > Fabaceae > Abrus > Abrus precatorius. The sequence continues at coordinate 5,345,854 of NW_020874373.1, read as the reverse complement.
AACAAGAGCTGACTGAAGCTTATAAAAAAGAATCAGATATTAGATAACAAAACCATTTATAAAATCATAAAAAGACTAAAAACAGTTGCTCATCCTAAATGTTACAACTAGTTTCACTTGGATTATACCATATTTTCTGGATATACCTGATGCTCCTTAGAATTAAGACCGAGTCAAAGAAAGTACTGACTTGTTTATTTATTTACCATGGGCATTCTTGTTCTTATAGAAGCTTGCTTTTTTCAGTACTATACCGAAACTAAAGTGTTTCATAGACGACCAGTCGAGACAGTCTTCACGCATCATTCTCAACTCAAGACATGATGCATGAAGTTTGAATAACTTCTAAATTCCAAAGTTAAAATAATAATTCAAGAACAAAGCTCCTGAACTAAATAGTCACTTTGGTTATTTAAATATTATGAAATTTTATTACATATTAAAAGAGAACAAATAAATTGAAAATTTAATTAATGTTCTCTTTCTATTACATATATATATATATATATATATTATTTTCTTGATATAATTTGTTATTTCTCTCTCATTTAATAAATGTATAAGACTAAAAAAAATATTATCAAAAAAATAAACTGATAAAAAAGAAGTGAAACAATATTTACAAATTAATTTAGAAGAATTTACGAAGAACTTATAAAAATAAAAAAGCTGATTTTATCTTATTTCAGCCAATTTTATAACAAAAATTTTATTTAAAATGATTACTTAATAAAACCATAAATAAGTTCCATATCTACATATGTCTATGCTTTGTAGATTCTCATCCATTCGTTAGACACAGTCCAGGCGACAGATTCAAAATCGCATGAAAAGAAATTTGTGACTGCAATTTACGAAGCATGCATGATGGCTTTCTTTCAATGTACAACAACAGTAGGGTCAATCATGATCATTATGAAGTAGCAATGAAAAACAGGATTACAATGACAGTAAGGTCAGCAAAACATAGTCATAGATGATCATATGGTAAATCCATCACATACACAATTACACATATTTAGTTTATATATATTATAGAGTAAGATTTAAGTCTAAATCTTCACTTTCTTTCTCTTTCTCTTCATTATTTTCTGCTTCCAGCGCTGCTGTTGTTGCTTCTTGCAAACCTTCTCTCTTCTCTATCAACTCTTTCTCTTTCTTTGAAGGGCCTGAAAGATCACTCTTTCCCAAATCTCCACAATCAATGAAGTCTTCTGGTTGAAACGTTGGATTCCAAATAAGAGAAGATTTATTTTTTGCCTCAATCTTCTCATCTGGGTTCTCCTTAAATAGAAGATCGCGAACATCCTTTGTCCTCTTTACCAAGGCAAAGAACTCTTCCATCTTCTGCTCCTCATTTTCTTCTTCATTCTCTAATTTTCTCTTCCTTCTTTCTTCTTCCATGCTGCTTAACTAATCAGTTCACGCAAAACCTAGCTGTGATCGAGACAATATAATATATGCCGTTGAGAGTAAAAAAAATCACGAAGACTATGGACTATTTACATACATACATACAAACTAGAGAAGAGAAAATATTGAAGTATGAGTCCTTCATCTCATTTTCTTCTTAATTAACATGATAAATTGGTAGGTGATGATGACCAAATCGATGACCTACAAAGGAAAGAGAGGAAGTGAAGAAGATGAATAATTAATAAGGAATATTGAATATATAATAGGTTTTAGTGAAAGTTTACAAATGAACTATGGAAATTACTCACTGAGTTGAATGAACTAAAAGCGTGTAAATTGACTCTCAAAAGAGGTCAATAACGCGTGTGATTTTGAATTCCGAGAGAGAACTTGGATTGACGAGAATGCCCGTGAGGTTGAGACATGATATATGAGATTATGCGTAGTGAGAGTGAGGGTAGGATGGTAAGTTGACTGAGAAGATAATTTGATTGAAAGCCTAGGGCATTGAGCATATACCTTTCGTCATCCCATAACGTAATATTTCCACCTTAATAATATCATGTGTCATGGCTTATACATGAGATTTAATATATATATATATATATATATAATATTTTTAAGAAATTATGAAAATATAGTGTTTAAAAATCGTCACTAACAATTTTTGGTGTGAATACAGATAAAAAAACAAAAAGTTACTAAAATTTAAAAATTATTATTAGTAATTTTTTGAAAAAAATATTAAAAAATTATAAAAAATTGTCACTGATAATTTTTTGAAAAAATAATAATAATATTTTAAAAAAAATTATCACGAACAATGTTTTTAAAAACCTCATTTGTATTTTTTTTTTCAAAATATTATATTTTAATAATTTTTATTTTTTCCCATTTTAAAAAAATGACCCACATCTTGAGAAGAGATCGATTCAGAATACTCTGGCCGACAACTATATTTATATATAGTTATACAGTGTTTTGTTATATTTTTCATTTTTACTCTCTCTTTCTCTTCTTCTTTCTCCTTCTTATACTGAAGTATATGATTAACACTGTTCTACTTTGAAAAATAGTTGGTAAATACTCTTTACATAAATAAAAGATCCAATGAAAAATATAATAAATATTGGCATTATTTATATATTTAAAAGTTAAAGTTTTTATAGTCTAGGTAGGCCAACATATATGGAGGGGTGGAGGTGAAGATAGAATGGACCCCATTAAAAAATTATGAAGGAAAACTTTTCTTGATTAATCATGCGAGTCTCGACCCGAACAACAGAGTATTATAATCAGATTTGTAATTATATCAGTTTCTTTAAGGGAAATGTTTATTTGAAGTCCAAGTGGTACACTAAAAAAAAGAAAGAAATCGAAATCAATTATTGATTAATATGCTTAACATGATCCGACGAGAATTAAATAAAAGAAGATCATTTTAACTAGTGATTAAATAATTAACGAATCAAAGAGTTTATTAAAAAATATGTGAGAATATGTTGATAATACTCTTGTATTTTTATTTCTTAACTTGTATGCTTAGGATATTAATTACTATTTATCAATAAAGATAAAGAGATTAGTAACAATACAGTTATATCAACACCGATCCGTAAATTTAATTTTAAACATAATAATTTTTTATTTAAAAACATTTATAATATTTAAATAGAAAAAATATTTATCATTGTAAAGAATAAGTGTAAAAAAATTGAAAATATTTTTTGCAATCCATATTTTACAATGATCTACGATGGTTGACAAAGCAAAATTGATCTACGATGGGGTTTTAGTCTGAATGCCTTTACTCAATGGTTCAACTTCAAAGTGTTTGAGTAACGAGTGCGAATTATAATATTCAACATGACATGTGCCTTTGTTTGGTAGAGTGGAAAAAAAGAGAGAAGGGGGAATTTTGAAATTTAAATAATTGAAGAGAGAAATAAAGAAAAATTTTGAATTGTTTATTTTAATTTATTTATTTTTGCTTTCTCTTTAACAAGACAAAAAATAATGATAATTATATGTATATTCTTTCTTTTCTACTCTTTTCCCTTCTATTCAAACAAAACAGTAACGCTATACTTTCATCAGGGTAACAGAAGTAGATAGGTATGCACATGTCCATGTTGTAGACAATTCATGATCCTGATTGCTGTGGCCCCTGCAGTGGAATGAAAACAAGGATGATTCATGTATCATTTTGAAATTGAATTATATCACTTCAAAGATAGGTTATGTGCTTTTAACATTTTGTATTAATATGTCTCTTATAAGTTGTATTGTTTAATATGTATTAAAGAGATATAGCCATAAAATTTTAATATTATTTTTTTCCATGAGAAGATTCAATCTGGTGCCATTTCTTTTATTTTTTCAATAAATTATAGAAGAAAGAAGAAAATACTTCAAATTAGAACTATGCCACATTCTAATAGCTTGATTAACTTTTACCGACATCATAGTATGGGACCTAAAATCATGTTTCAAATATAACTCCTATGATTTTGTGTTCGTCAAGCGTTCTTTGTTTATGAAATGCAACTTCGTGTTTGGATTATATTAAATGCTATTAAGGTTATTTTCTTTTGGGTACATTGGGAAAACTTGGGAAAACTAGAAAAGATAACCTTCTTCTGATATGGTCTTTGGATGTACTTGATTACTTTTTAACTTTAATGCTGCAAGTGGCTAGCAATAATCTACTCACCACGCGTACATTAGGTGGAAAAAAATTAAATAAACTTCCCATGCCTTCATAACTAGATGAATGTACGAGGTACCAGCTTACTGCTTCTTCATATATCAAACCAAACTCTATATGCCCATTTGCTACGCAAGGTTTATAATACTCTTAGTATATGTTTGAAGAATAAAAGCAAGCTTAACATTTGCTTTGTCTTTGACCAAAAATAAAATTTAAAACTTTGCCTAGTTGTTTAAGATTTCAAGATAAATAATCATCTGACCAAAAATATTAACGAGTTCCTTCAGAGTTTGAAAAAGTGGATAAATTAAATTCACATTTCTTAAAATATATTTTCTTTTCCTTAAAATTTTTAAATTATACTTCCATCGTTTAAAAGATAAAATATGTTTTACTTGAAGTCATTTTAATGTTAATAAACCTATTAAAAGACATTTTCCCTTTTACAAATTCAAGGTCATCGTGACATCAATTACATTTGAACACCCTATTAATTTTCAGACTTCAAAGTTTAGGATAGAAAATAAAGTTTTAAGCACTCCTGTTTTAAAAGTCCATCCAAAAATAATATCATTTCATTTATATAAAAAAAAATTATCTAAGAACTTAATCAATGTTGGAAATATACAATTGTTCTCTTTGCTCTGCTTTCCTTCTCCTTATTTTTTTTCGATTTCTTTGCCTTATGTCTCTATCTGAAGCCAGTCAAAATCAAGTTTTCAACAATACATTGTCAACAATATGAAGCCAGTCAAAAACTAGTTTTCAACAATACATTGTCAACAAAACATGGAATTGTCAACAGAAGAAAAACAAAATGGCGCTCTTTACCATTTAGATCATTCCAAAATACTTAGTCAAATACAACATCACATTTTCTAACACACTCTTCCAAACACATCATTTATCATCTACTAAAATTTATTAAAAGTCATATAAATCTCACTCTTAATTACAAATTTTTACTTATACAATTTTTAATAAATCAGAATGAATAACTAAAGATATATTTTTAGCACTCTTGAAATACTTAATACAAAGCCTTGGTAGTCTTTACTAAGGGGGCAAGCAAAATAACATGAACACAGTAACGTGGCAGAAGAAGAAACAATTGAGAGAAGAACTAATCCTCTACCCAACGAACACCATGTTTAGCCCAGAGGTAGTATGCTCCAACTGGACCACGACCTCCCATCTCATAAAGTTCCACCGATATATTTTCTTTGTCTATTTCTTTCAAAATTGGAGTCAGAATGTTCCATGCAGCTGCCAGCTCATCACTTCGCATAAACAAATGGTTGTCCCCATCAATCACATCAAGCAGAAGATGCTCATATGAATCCGGCACCTCCATGTTGTACCTTTAACATTAATGTAACATGCTAAATAAATTATATGATATTGTTATACTAGCATGATTAACATCACATGGTCAAAGTGTATATGAATATGGTGCAAACAATAATCCAACATTTAAGTGCTTACTTGTCCTTGTATAGCAAATTTAATTCTGAAGAATCCAGTTGCAAGCCTAATCCTGGAACCTTATTGTTTACTCTCACCAGAATAGCTTCATCGGGAACATCACGAAGAATGAGCTCATTTTTGGCACGGTCAATATTATGTCCAATGCACTCGTGGTATACATTTCCCGGAACGTGACGAAATTGAATCCGTATCTCCATCCTGCATTAACAATTTTAAGCCAAATAACATGAGATTTGAACCATTCATTTTCAAAGGAATTATTGCATCAACATATCTATAAGCAATTCTCATATCTTTAATTTTTCTTCTGAGTGTATAAGTTAAGATCCGGGTGCAGGAAAGAAAGGAAGCAAAATCATTGTACAATTCATCCTTTCCCAAATTGATCTTGAAATAATAACAAAAGATTTTCATCCTATCCTAAACTCACTCCCATGAGGAGAAATTGTTGGAAGACTGGAAGAGGGATAGTCATGCTAAGGAATCTAAATATCTAATCCAAGACAACAAAAAAAACTAATCTAATTGAAAGAAAAGATAGTGATTTGTACTGGTGTTTGATGAGTCCCAAGCCTGTCTTAACCAAAAATGGCACACCGTCCCATCGTGCATTGTCAATGTATAGTGCGGCAGCAAAATAAGTAGGTGTGAGACCATTTAAACACACATCAACCTTGTCATTGCCACTTGCTTTATACTGCCCAAGAATGACATCCTTAGGCTCTAATTTGCGAATCGACCTCAAAACCTTGACCTGAAAAGATGCTTTTTACCAACGCAGCACTAGGTGATAATGTGGAAATAATGCATCTTTCGAGTTGAATTCATAACAAGCAACCCCAATAACTATATAAAATGTTATCAAATATTAATATAGAATTAGTGTATCTGTTGTTCAATGGCAACTAAGTATGTTTTAGCATGATCCCCCGTTCCCTCTAGATTAATATAGTGTAAGTTTATCAGTATATAAGGATGAATATAAAAAGACAAACTGGATCATGGAATGAAAAGAAAAGGAAGCAAGTACTGTGTTAGCTTAATTGGGAAGGAGGAACCAAGGAAGTCCTTACAGAACTTCAATTCCTCTTCAATATAACTACAGAGTTAGCCTGGTTTCCTTTGGTTTTTCTTTCTTTAATCATGTTTAGGTATTATCTAGCTAGGATCAATATGGATCTTAGTTCTGAATTGGATGTAATTCATATTTGGATCTTAGTCTGACTTGAACGTAATTCATATTTGGCCCTTATGAAATGATTGGATCATCATACTTACAAATGGGAAATCTTTGGATGATAATGCATGACCTAATCACTGTCTCTAGCATAGATCTAGCCATTTAGGTATAGATGATTGCTATGCATGTGGTCTATCCGTAATTGCATCTAACAGTACTTGTTCAAGCCCTTTTCAATTCAAGTTAACCTAAGGGATTCCACTGATCCCAATGGAATTCCCTTTAATCCATTTTCACTGATCAAGATAGCTTCAACCAAGTGAATTAGTTATTGGTTACAATGTGACATTAATCTTTGTGGAATGACACTTCACTCACTCATTATTCATACAACTTCGTACCTTTGTTGATGGCATCTCACTAGGTATGTTAGAGTTTATAATCTGTATGTGTACCTTTTCATTTCGAATATCTTCTCCATCAAGGCTTATTGGTGGTTCCATGGCAAGCAATGCAATTGTTTGGAGCACATGACTGTGAACAATGTCACGGATAATCCCATAGCCACTGAAATATCTGCATGGGTAATGAAGGAGTAAGCTGGTATCATATCACACGCAACTACTTGTGGAGGAAAAAGTTCTTTAAACATATTCAGTACGAAATGATGGATTGCATTATATTCACTCTATTGACAATACAGTCACTAAGATCACCTTCCTGCACGCACGGACAAATCCTCTGATAAAATGACCTACAGTAGTTTAATTAAACAAATGGATGACAAACATTAAATTGCAGAAGAGACATGAATTTTTGTTAAATCCAGAGATTAAGGCATGCTAATCAGATTAAAAAGGGGGGCTTACCTGTACATTATGTATGTAAGTACGACTCCAAAGTGGCTCAAAAACTAGATTTGAAAACCTTAAAACTGTGAGATTTTCAATGAGATTCCTTCCTAGAAGATGATCAATCCTGGCAACAGATAGACATGATTCATCAATTTATGTAACAGCATTGCTGTGTGTATCCAACTGGTTTTCATCCATCGGTGTCTGTGTGCATGAGTTGATAGATGAGAAGGGAAGAGGAAGGAATAAATACCTATATATTTGCTTTTCCTCAAAGTTTGAAAGAAGATACTGTGTCAGCCTATTGGAAGAGAGCGCATCAAAGCCAAATGGCTTCTCAATTATTATGCGATTCCATCCCTTTTGGGTCTGAGCACTGCTTGCAAGACAGGATGCAACATCCAAAAGTGCTTCTTGTGGCACAGAAAGGTAGAATATCCTGTTGGTTTTGGATTGTCCCTGAGGTACATAATAAGCTGTAATAGAATCAAATACCACGGAGTATACAGCTTATGAAAGAGTTTACAGAACTCATTTGAGAAGAAAATAACTTTCAGGTATACCGGTGAGATTTGTCTGAGTTACCTCAAATTGCTGCATTCGAGCATTCAGCATGGACATCCCATATTTATTGTCGTAACCTCCATTTATGTAGTATGTTCTACCAAGGAAAGCATCTAGTTTGTCCTCACAATTCTGCCTGAAAGTTTATGTATTTCAGATTAACCGAAAAGGTTGAATATCATAAAATATTGACTAAGCTCAAGAAAAATAAATAAATATAGCTAGACATTATTCTTTCATTCTCAAGCCAGAAAGACATATATAACTTTCTGTTTCAAGTGAAATGAACCAATTAATTACAACTTTGGAATTGGATAATTACAAAGATATAGTTGTTTACATGAAAAATAAATTTCCAGGAATTTTATGTGCTATAAATTGGGAGTAAAGTTTCATAAACCATAACATAATAAGCGGTCCCTAAGTTTCCATACGTAAGTCAGTGCAAAAGATTATGCCCATGAACGAGAAATAAGGAATACGAGTTAATAATTTAAAAATTGACAAGAAAATCATACTGATGATCAACTCGGCATGTTAATGTTGAAGCTATAAAAGATCGCAAGTCTTCGTCAGTTATGTTCTTCCTTGAATACCCAAATATGTGAACATTCTGCAGACAAAACAATGCATATTTATACTTCACGAATTGAAAAGGATAAAGATCCACTAGAAACTAGCACTCTTGATACATTCCGACCTATTTAAATACTTGAAATAAAATATCATGTCAAAATTACTTGAAATAAAAGCTGTTGTAGAGCTGTATACCTCAGGAAGAAATCCACTGTAGTAGAGGGCAAATAAAGCAGGAAAAATCTTCCTCCTTGCCAGTTCACCAGTGGCTCCAATGACAGCAATGCAAAGTGAGGGTGCTCTATTAACATCCATTGAAGTAACCTTATCTGTGCCAATATTATGAGAAACATGTTCAATTTAAAAACAATTAATCACATACTAAAGCCTAAGCAGTAAGAGAAGTGAAGTTTGGCAAATTAAAAGCAAATATACCATCAGAAACACGAAGAATTGAGGTTGAATCAGAAAGCAATCCCTTATCATTTGATAAACCTGTTGTTTCCAAATTATTCTTGAAGTGGTGTTTCTTTTTAGGTTGCTTTGTTGGTTGGAAGTTGAGCCTCTCGAGTATCCACAATTTGAAACCACGAAACCTTCGACACAAGCTTCTATCTCCAACGTTCAGTACAATACGAGCACCACCTGTTACTGCATGGAAGTAGTTATTGGACGCAGCCTGCAACAAATTGGGGCAACCAATCATATAGTTAGCAGTGCCTCTGTGGCAACAAATTTAGAAAGAGAGGAGAAAAAACACAGAAACATACGCTAATTGGATTTGAGGAAAGATGTGTTGCTCTTGGGAACGGAACCGAGGTTGAAGAAAAACACACTGACATTACTACGTGTTTGTGTTTGTGTCTGTGGAGAAGAACATGTCCCAGATAGTGAGCGACACGGTTGCAATCAGAGTTGGTGGTTCCGGATGCAGTGGAATACACGCACTGTCCAAAAGGTAACCTCGTTGGAGCACATACACTCTCTATTTTGCTCGCTTTTTTGTTTAAATAATGTAATTTTAAAAATAAATTTTTTTATTTATTGTTATTTTCAAACTATTTCCCTTTTTGATAAAATCTGATCATGTGATAAAAAAAATTTTGATATAATTGACAAATTTGTGGAATTTTAATTTTTTTAAAATAAATTTTGTCACTAAAAATATAAAATAAGCATAATATTGCTAAGTATCATTATTTGTACAATTTTGTCATATATTTAATAAAATTAAAAGAAGTTTCATCACAAACAAGGCATATAATGATCTATATTATCATTTAAGTAAATTTCATCATAAGAATAATATAATTTGTAGAAACTAACATATATCATAATTTGAGTAAGTTTTACTATGAAAATAATACAATTTGTGAGAAGTATTAATAATTTGTATTGAATTATAAAATAAAATTTTTTATAGTTGATATTTATATAAAAATATAATTATAAATTTAAATTTATATCATTTAAAGTAATAATAATTTATAGGTAAAAATATAAACTAAATGTTAATATTTGTGTGTGTATATATATTAAATATGTACCTACATGAAATTATCCCATAAATAAGCAAGTTTCGTCACTTATTTATATTTGCATCATAGGTTAGCTCTTCATCATTTTCATAGCAAAATTTACTCAAACCACGTGTTATTATTAAAAAGTTGAAGACTATTTATGGTAACATGTGTCAGCTCTCCACAAGTTTTGTGCTTTTGGTAACAAAATTTATTTTTAAAAAATTAAAATTCAACGATTTCGTCAATCATATTAGTGAAACTTTTATCACGGGTCAAATTCATCCCAACCAGAAAAATAATTTGACAAAAATTTTAAATAAAGAATTTATTTTTTAATTTACATTGTTTAAATAAAAAAGCCTTTTAATTGGAAAGGTTTCAAATTTTTACTAAATATTTCATGAATTATGTGAGTGGTTTCTAACAAAATTTATTATTATTATATTTAAACAGGCTAGTTTAATATTTTAATTTAATAAACTTTTTTAAAAATGTTATACTATATTTTTTTTTGGACAAAATTCAAGTCTTTAACTTTAACGTGAGATAAGTGTAATTTATTTATAAATAATTTGAGTATTTTGATCCTTTACAATTGATTTAAGAAACGTGATCAAACTGGGGTGGTTAACCCCTAAGTACATCCAAATTCGTCTCATTGCAGAGTTTAGATACAAATATGATATGATGTAGGTGGAAGCAGCTATCCTACAATACATAAACAACACCATTAGCCATCCCTTTTTTAGATACAAATTCATAACTTCAGCTACCTACCAAACCTCAACGGCACAGTGAATATTCATTTTTAGGTCAATTTAGTCTAAAATATTTTTCAACCATAATCTCAGTCATATAAGATTTGCTCTCTATGTTTCCATAATAAGAAATTGGAGGGAATGAAATAAAATGCTGATAGACGAGAAAGGGTGAAAAGATCAAAACAAGTGTCCATTCTTACCCATGTTGACGTCAAATTTGGGGGAAGGGATTGCTAGATTTTAAAAATATTATGTTTTAATTGAAAAAATAATGAATAATAAATAGTATAAAAATGAATTTAAGCATTTATAAATAAGAAATTACACATTTATTGAATTAAAATTATAAAATACAATAAATAATTTTAATAAAAATTTATTATTATTAATTATTTATCCTCAGTGCTTAAGGTTAAGTAGTGTTTAAAAAAAAAAACCTTATAAATTAATTAAACACGTAAAAAAAAGTAGTGTTTAAGTGGGGAAAAAAATACATGAGATTACCATTAAATTACATAATAGAATGAAGCATGCACTCCAATATGTTTAAATGCTTTCCCCTTTGAGTTTATATAAAATTAAGCACATCTAACAAAATCATCTCTATTGCTACATGTTAAATAATTAGTTATATATATATATATATATTATTTTTATTTTGCCACAATGATATTTCAATATGATATTTTTAAATCATGCATTTAATTCGTATAAATAGTTGTCTTCTTTATCAATATACTGTAAAACAGAATAAAGAATAGGAAATTATATCTCTTCATAATGCATTAGTCATAGCGTCATTATTAAAAATGCTAAATAATCTAGCCACAACGTCACACTGTGGACACTCTTAATATACACCTAATCAATAGAGCTACCTACCACTTTTAAACAAATGCACCTGTTACAACATTTCTCCCTTTTTCTTTTGTTGTCATTTTGAGATCACCATTCAATTCCTAATTACTTTTCAAGTTTGAGATAAATGTGTGCTTTTTTTAATAATTGAATACTATTCACCTTCAGAATAAATTAAATATCATGTTACTTGCTGCAATATTAAAGTTTTATTAATTTTAATTTTTAAAATTAAGTTTAAGTATGCCAGAATAGTAATTTTTATGAAAAACATATATTTTATTAAAATACAATAAACACTTTTTATTAAAATATTATAATTTTTCATAATAATAACATACCTACAACTATGTCTTGCAAGTATATATGAATATGATGCAAACAAGAATCTAATATTTAATATGATTTTGTGTATTTTTATTTAATTAAATATACTTTTGTTTAAATAAAAATGAAACTAAAAATTCAATTTATACTTAAGCATAAAAGAATCTAGATTCATCAAATGAATGTTTACATAAATTTTAGTGTAATATATTTATTTGTGTAAATTTATTTTAAAAAGTTATACATACATGAACTCTTTATAAAACTTTTACATGGTTTAGTGGCAACAATTTTAAGTAAATTCATCTTTGAATTTACAAAACTTCAAAAGTAAACTATGTACAAGTTTGTTTTTTGCTTTTTTTAATGCGAATTACATTGTTTGGAAAAGCATAGGAGCAAAACCTCTTTCGAAGTCTTTATGAAGCAAGAAGGGAATTTCAATTGCTTTCTTCTTTCGAAAAAAATTTAGCTACCATGGTAGGAATGACATTCCTCCTACAAAAGTATGTTATTCTTATAACACAGACAAAAATAATAATACATTATGAATATAAATTTTTTCATATTATCAATTAATTAAAACTATTAAAAAATACATAAAATTTAAAAATGATTTAACACCTTCAAATAAATTAAAAATGAACAAAGGAAAAAAGAAATAAAAAGGAAAAAAATAATACAATAAAAAATAAACGTAAAATAACAATTAAAAGATTAACAAACCAGTATTAATAATTGATATTATCAATTTTTTTTAATTATATTATTATGAGATGTCACTTCAAAGTTTTTTTTTTTAATTTATTTTTGGTTTATAAGAAGTTGCAATAGCAAGGTTTGTTGTTCGAAGGAGACACTGACGCCCGCACCCACCTGTACTGCCATATTTGTATAAATATTTTCTTTTCCTTCTCTCTATTTTTCTTCTAAATCTAATCGGAATCTTTGCTAGTTAATCAACTTTGAGTAGATAAGACTCGTTGATGTGTGTCATCTCAAAGATTCAAGATTTTTGTAAGAAGCTCTCTCTCAATCAAAAGTTTCATTTATCCCCCGCAATTTTGTTAATATCTCAAATTTATGGGTCTTTGATCATTTGGGTGTGTGATCATCATCTTTATCTTAATTTAATTTTGATGGGGTATTGGGTTTAAGGTAGTTTTCGGGTTATACTACAATTCAGCAATGACCAAAGTGCTTTGCTTCCTCTGCGACTGTTGTTTATCTGAAAAGTGACAAACTTGAGTTTGATAGGCGATTATCCTTCTTCGCATCACTTTTCAAAATGATTTTTGTGCTATTTTTGTTACTGATATCTTTGATCAGTGAATTTTGAGATTACGTTAAGACTCATTTCTTCTGATTCCGGCTTCCCTTCGACCATTTTCTATTCACTTGTTGGTTCTTCGGTGAAATAATGGTTGCACTTTTTACTTTCACTGATTCAAGCTTTGGAAGTTTCCAGACAGGACTTCTTTTCTGGCACTTTATGCAATTGATGATAATAATATTAATATCCAATTTCTCTGTTGATTCAAAGTTTGATTGATGTTTTTGTAAATGACTGAGGGCTTATGGTTTTTTTAGGTGATGGTTAAGGACTGATATAATTTCTTTGGATGTGCTCCACTATTTAGGAAAAAAAAATTCAATTTTTTCTGTTCCATTTACTCAAAATTGCTCGCAAATTAATGCAGGTATTTGGAAATTAGTTTTCAGTTGAAGCTCTAACCATTACTAGCTTTACTTAATATCATCAGCCAATGGGTTCTGAAGGTCCTACAACACCGGTAACAACAATTCATGTGACTGGATTTAAGAAATTCCATGGAGTTTCAGAGAATCCAACAGAAACACTTGTCAATAATTTGACAGAGTTCATGAATAAGAAGGGTTTGCCAAAAGGTTTAGTTATTGGGAGCTGCAGTATTCTTGAGACTGCTGGTCAAGGTGCACTTGTTTCACTGTACCAGAGATTACAATCTGCCATAAGCGCCAATGACTCTGAATCTTCAAGTTCCAATAGAATTATTTGGGTGAGTTGCCCATATACTTTATATATAGCTTCACTATTCATGCGCATAGCTTTGCGTAATCATTCTTTTATGCTGGTATTTATGTAATTTTATCCTTAATTTGTACTTCTTGATTAATTTCCGGGTGATTCAGGATATATTATGTTATTCTAGCTGAATTAGCTTACATTTAGACAAAAGAGATGAAAATTGTAACTCATAAAAGTAAATATGACCAAGAACTATAACATTATCATCTGACATGATAGATAGCTTAATCAAAGAGTATTGAATCACATTCTTTGTTCCTTTCTGTAGGCATCAATAAAAATCTGCAGTAATAGCAGAGGAACCTAACACTGCTCCAATAACATAGAATATGCAAGGTTGAATGTTACATGGATAGAGTCTTTGTGACTACTATAGTATTACTCTATTAATGTCGATGTGCTCATTAAATACTATTATGCTGTGGAATAGGAATTCCTAGGGTACAATAACTTAACAAGTAACAACTGATTTATTCGACTATCAGTATCTTAACATTTAAATTGACTAGGTCCAAGTTCAGCTGTGAAGATCATTTTATTAATGAATTAGAATGAAACTTATATTTGACTTTAATTTTACTTCTACACATTAATTCAAAGGTTGAACTAAAAATAACAGCAGTGCACATTTAAGCATCTGAAGATCCTGTTATAGGCCTAAGAAGTGTTAGAAAGAATATTGAGGGAGTTACCAATTAACCAGGATTTTTCCTTTCTTAGCTTCAGGCATTTCATTATTAATTTAAATATATTTTCGTTTCTCCATCCCTGCAAGTTCTGCCCGTTTCTGATTTTTGTTCATTCAGCTCCATTTTGGGGTTAACAGTGGTGCAACAAGATTTGCTATAGAGAATCAGGCTGTCAATGAGGCTAATTTTCGTTGCCCTGATGAAATGGGATGGAAGCCCCAGGTGAGATTAAGTAGTGGTTCAATTTCAAACTTGATTTCATTAACAAGCCTTTAGAACTGATGTACAAGGAGCATATTTGCTGAAATTTCCATAATATTTATGTTGCAGAAAGTCCCCATTGTCCCTTCAGATGGTGGAATTTCACGAACAAGGGAGGTAAATGGACCACTTGTGTTTCACTTGCACTCAATTCCTAAATTAATGTGTAATCTTGGGCTTGGTGTTTACTCCTAATATAGTAAAATAATAATAATTATTTTTACGTAGAAGAGCATTTGTTTTTTCGGGTATCATTTGAAGTACTTTACTGTACTTAATTCTCTTGTGCTATTCTAAAAAACATTTTAAGGGCTTTTCAATTCTCCATGGGCCACATCAAATTACATTGTTGAGCTCCTCATTTTGCCCAAAACTGAAAGTGAGGTGGTATAGAGGAATTTAGTTTTACGGGTTGTACCCCTTGATGGGAGGCATATAAGGGTAGAAAGTTATTTATATGCTTAGATAACATGAAGAAAACCACTTCACAAAACATGGTTCGTTACTTGGTTTTTCTTATTGTATTCTATTCTACCCAATTTTGAACTGTCATGATCTCTTGTCCTAACTTTGTGCAGACTTCACTTCCTGTTGAGGAGATCACCAAAGCCTTGGTAGAGAAGGGATATGAAGTTATGTTATCAGATGATGCAGGTAGGTTTGTGTGCAATTACGTTTACTATCATTCCCTTCGCTTTGCGGAGCAAAATGGGATCAAATCCCTTTTCGTGCACGTGCCACTCTTCTTGACAATAAATGAAGAGACTCAAATGCAATTCGCTGCTTCCTTGTTAGAGGTGCTTGCTTCTATATCTTAGTATCATACACTCAGACCCTCAAAAGTGGGAGCTCGTATAATTGTTCTGGTGTTGGCATCATGTTTATCAAAGTGGATGAATGTATCTTCAATGAATTATTTATAATAAAAATATCATATTTAAAATGGAAACAGTTTGAAAAAAATGGTATGTGTGGTAGACTTGAGAGACATTTGCTCTATCAGCTAATGTTTCTGATTACAAGTTCCAGCACATTGTGATGGCAGTGGCATCTTCAATGTTTACCCTGTGAATAAATTTTCATCTTCTTTAATACTTTTTTCCCGCTAGATCATGCTTTAGAATAAGTGTATCCCGATATACATGCAGAATATGTTCCAATAAACTAAAAAGAGTTATATTATTTATATAATATTTACTTCTCTTTTTTATCGTATCAATTATCTTATTTCATATAATTCTCTCATCTTATTTCATATAATTCTCTCATTTCTCTTTTTATCTATCTTTGTTGTATAAAACATTATAAAATGCATGCAAATTTCTCAACTGAATTATATTGCATAACGTGTTTTTTCAGTTGGATGCTCAAGATATTGCTGAGGGCTGAAGCTATTCATAGCCCTGATAATTAATAATTCAACTTTGAATTTTAACACCCATTTTTAATTTTGTTTTATTATTCTTAACACTATATTCACCCATCTGGAAGTTCTTGGGCAGGATATCCTCAACAAGGTGTTGAGCTTCTGCGTATTAATTGAGGGAGAATTCATGTTTTAACCAACAATCCCAGCCAAAAAAAAGAGGGGAAGGGAAATCAAGTACTCAGTCTCAAAAGATTGAGGAAGAAATTCAAATTTAATTTAAATATACTAATTTTTATACTATCATTCAATTATAAATTCTGTGTCAATAATAATAATAATAATTTTAATAATTAATATAAAAAATTATATCTATAAACTTTATCTTGTTACTATAACATATTTATGATGCTTCTCTGGATACAAATTCTCTTTTTTTTTCTCCTCTTCCTCTCCTCCTTTTCACAAGCTTTCTTCTAAACTTACCTTCGACAACACATGGTAAGAAATAAGGTTTCCACGCTTCTTTTTTTCACTCCTCATTATACCTGACTTTTACGGTACGATTTTCTCTGCCCCTCCCCAATAACGATGTTGAGTGATTGATCATTTTCTTTTGGCCAGTATTTATATATTGTAAAACTTGACTTTGTATTCTTGTCTTTCCCGTTATCTTTATAGGAAAATAGTTGAGAGGAAAAAAAAACACAAAGAAAGATTTGTTTCTTTTTTATTTTAAATTTTATCATATAAAAGTTGGTATAAGAAGGAACATAACAAGATAGAGATTTTTAAATTAACTTATTTTATGTTAAAAAATTATAAGATTTTTTAAAAATAAATCTTAAAAATAATATATTTATTTTAATTAAAACAAGTAAAACTAGATATACTAAAACAATTGCCTCATTCAGATTGCATGGCAAATGCCATTTACATCGCAAAAACATTTTCCAATTTTTATTTGTTTTCTTCTTACTAAATACAATACCGAATAAAAAATTTCATTCATAAACTATAAAATAACATAAAATACACGATGACCTTTTTAGTTTCATCAATTTTCATGTAACCCTAATTATTTTTTGTTGTGTCACTTAAAAATTAACCAACGTTGGGATTGGGAGGTAATTTAAAAGAAAATAAAAAACATAGGACTCAAATCCAAAACACAAATCCTATTCATCTGGAGGAACACGTGAACATATCCATTATGGTCATGCACAACTGGGTTTCCCTCTAAGTGTCTTCAAGGTTCCATGGGCCTTCCAGCAAAATGGGTCTTTGGAAGTTTTTCCCAGTGAAGGACGCAGATCCACCCCCGAGAACGTGAGATTAACGCATGGAACGGAATCACTGCAAGCAAAATGCACCGCGGAGATCGAGCTTTGGTTGAAGCATTCCTTTGACTTGGAGAGGCAGTAGTATTGGTTTATTATTATTGTGTTTTCCGCACTGTGTCCATTTCAATGTTGTTGAAGTTTACGTTTTTTAACACAGCTCCTTCTCCATCAGTCCATGTTTTTATCCCAACTTATAAATGAGTCAGTAACTGTTACATTCGAAACACATGCTCGGGAATTATGTCTCCCAACACTACCAATGCTGCAGAAACCACAAAGAAAGAACACATATTATTAAATTTAAGTGACTTAATTAATTCATTTCTAAAAGTTAAAGTTAGTTTAAGATTATAGGTAGTTTAACGTTATGGGTAGTTTAACTTTAAGACAGTATAAACTTTGATACTATGTTAAAAATAAATCGAATTTAACTCATTGTCAAAAATTAGATTAAGAAAAAAAGTTATCCAAATATTATAAAGAAATTTTAATCATATTCTTAATTAATGCGGTATATCTCAACATACGTGTCTAATATAGTCATATTAGGTTGAAACTTGGAAGTTATAATTATAGTAGGAATTTAATTTTGTTTTTTTAAACTCTCTTAAGCTTGCAAAATTAATGTACCTTAATTATTCCATGACTTGGACCACATGTTATATTCCTTATGTCCACATTGTAACAACCGGCTCCAAGGGAGACACAGTCATCGTCTGTATACAGTGAGGATGATAAAGGGAGGGCATGATTGAGCTTGTTGGGTTTGCTCATATTGAAAGGGAACCTGTAAAATTATCGTTGGAAATGACTGAACTGTATATATTGACATTTTTGGTGTTCTCAATGTGAATTCTATCGGCTTTGCGACTTAGGGCATGTGAAATCATTTCTTTATGGACGTTTATGCAGTTATCAAACCGTAAATGGAATTCTGGGCTGTTGTTAATTTTGATTCCTGTGACAGTTAAATTGGAGCTCGTTAAAAATCTGATTGCTTGCATAGAAAAACTCTAGAGGATGAAAGTGTCAGTGCTTCATGCAATCGAATTCAGAT
The DNA here is from genome assembly GCF_003935025.1 of Abrus precatorius. NCBI lineage: Eukaryota > Viridiplantae > Streptophyta > Magnoliopsida > Fabales > Fabaceae > Abrus > Abrus precatorius. The sequence continues at coordinate 5,326,813 of NW_020874373.1, read as the reverse complement.
AAAACAGCCTTCTACTATCTAAGACTTACAACTGGGCGATTATCACATGAACCTGAATATGTTCTTCCGTTAATTTTCTGTGCAAAGCAGAATCATCGATATATATTGGTCCGGTGGCATATATCAGAAAATTTAGTTAAGATAAAAAGACAAAGGAGAAGTGCTTATATACTTTTTGATGTCTAGAACAAAGATCCCACCATTTTTGTCCTCTGCCATCAGTAAAACCACCCCCTTGCTGTATAAATCCATTGATTCTGTCAAAAACTAGTCATCTCCTGCCGCTGTCTCTTGGCCATGACTTAGCTCCATCCAGTGACACAGTGGTTCCATCAATTTAATGTGACATAAGATAGAAGATGTGATGAAAAAAGATAAAATAAAAAAGTATTATATGAAATATTTTATGGATATAATATTTCTTTATCATACACATTCTGGGAAGAAATACATAATTAATTAAATGAATATTAATAAAAAGGTTAACAGGGTTAGCAAAACAACTTTTTTTAACGTTTATTTATCATTGACATATATTTATTAGTGTTTATACAAAATGGTATAGGCTTCAATTTTTATTTATTGTTTTATTTATAATTTTCTAAAGAATGTTGCTAACAAATGCTTTTCAACACTAAATGAAAAATTAACAATATTTTTATTAAAAATTTGTGTCTTAGTATAATTTTTTCATTATCAATACATTAAATTTTATTGGTACTTTCTTAATTAATATGTTAAGAGTACTCAGCATTTTTCTTTTATAATTTAAATAAATTTTAGTCAAATAAAAAGTGAGTTATAAGTGTGATATCATCATTTCTCAAGCGCTACATGCATGCACTAATCTGTTTTGACATTCATTACCGGAAAAATAAGCTCTGATATACAGGGCCCTATGAGATCTTGGGGCTTGGCAAGTTGTGTCTCAAGCCAACTTAAATGCTTTGTCATCAGATATACCATCCCCAACAGCGCCAATAGCTGTCACATCAACAACACGAAGCCCATAATTAGAGGGAGAGTATGGAAATGAATATTGGGATGATGGGTGTAAGTTCTTCTCATTTGCACAACTACCAAGTCTTCCATGGATCTTATTTGGGTATAACCATAACCAAAAACAAGTTAAAATATTAACAAAAGCTGAAGGTCTTTAACGTTTGGTTTATTTTGCTTCTAGCTAGCTAATCAAGATGAAAATCGAATGGGGTGAGCAAGGAAAGTTTATAGCTACTTATATAATATATATAGCATCTGCCATGCAAAACGAGCTAATTAATTACACTTCAAGCATTTTCAAAGAAACCACAACATTGGTGATTGATGAATGGATGGTGCAGATCAATAATGTATGGTTAACTGTTGTCTGTTATATGTATAGCAGGTCGAGGAATGCGCTCTGAATGTCATGATAATGGCAGAAAACCGACCGGCCCAACATTCCACATTCGTAGTCTTCAAAAAGTTCTCTGGAATACTTGTAAGTAAAGATGGCAATATATCTTCCAGTACAGACATTTTTCACTTTTACTTTTGGCCAAGATTTTCTTGTTCATATTTGGTATTTCGCATGATGTACATTATTTAGTGCCCCTTTAGTACACATAACTAGGTAATCAATATCCCATAAAAAGAAGTCTTTAAATCCATAGGCTAATACACTACACTGTATATATGTATCTTTAGTTAACGATATTGGCAAATACTGGTTAGCCAATTAGCAAAAGGTTACAAATAAAATTATAAGTAGACTATCCATGAATGAATATAATGTACATTAATTTAGAGATTAATTTTAATATTTTTGCTTTCAGGAATCAAATCGAAGAATTCTATATTTTTTTAGAATTAATTTAACATTTTAGTCAAAATGTAATTTATAAATGTTAAATAACATTTTCATTGCTTGACTTGTGATGTAAACCACTCGGCATCGTGACCATGGCGTGCCATGCGAATGCGATTCAAACCACTACAACAGTTGGACCAGTCACGCACCGAAAGGGAAAACAATGCATCTTGTAAAAGAATAGTATTATAATATTCTACCAAAACAAGAAACAAAGAGCCTTCTCTTCTAATTCCAACAACGTAGTGGGGCAGTTAACACCGGGTTTAATGGTTGATATCATTGCCAAAGTAGAAGAATATCTTAGTGGAGCACATAGAATATAATATTAGCAATTTAGCACACACAATATATCTTAATTAAGGTGAGATAAATAAATTCATCGGCAAACAGAAACTTATGGTGTATGTCTCTCTATTTTCCATTATAACATCAACAAAATTAATCAAAGAAAAACATTTAGACAGAAATTTTCAGCTTCAACATCATGTAAGTAGACAATTGGTCGATTCAATTTCTCAGCTTGTCTCATTGTGCTTCTGATCTACAACTCAAATATCCTGTAATATTACTCCAAAATGGGAGCTATATACATATGGTCAAACCCATTATAAAACGCATTTACTACGGTTAGAAACTCTTATTATATGGTGCAAGAATTGACACTTTGGTGAAGTTCATTCACAGGGAGCCACATGTTTTGTTGTTCTTATTTATCTTTGATTTGATAGTAGGTTCGTGGCCTCATGCTCTATGAGCATTTCAGGTCAAGGAAATTATTTATTTCTTCCCTTCCAGCTCGGATAGTCTCAGTTTACACTGTTCACATGTGTTTGACTTAAACCATTTTTTAATGTGAATGTGTATCTTGGTGCTAGTGAACAATTATACAAGTCTCTAGAGTTTTTGGTTGTACACGGATCTGTCTAGTGTATGAAACATTGAAACATATATATCAAGTAAAAGAATTAGGATTTTTTTTATAAGAGTGGAACAATTATTAACTATTAAATTTTATTTAAAATAAATGATATTAAAATATAAAAGTTATATGACGTTTAAAGTAGTCAGATGACTTCAAATAATTTTTATTTTAATTATTCATGTAAAATTTTATGATAAATATTTTTTAACTAAATACATTTTCATTTCTATTTAAAAAAGATTATTAATAAGCTATATGTTTAAACGTATAATTTGTTGCTATACAACATTTAAAGAACAAATGATAGAGCATTGCTAAATAGTACAAGATTTTAGATACGAAAATCTTATAAAATAAAAAATAACCAATGAGAACAAGCGTTTATGTGAACATAAATAAAAAAAATATTATTAAATAAAAATAGTCAATCAAATTTAAGAATCATGGTATACGAATTTGTGATTTACTGAAAAGGATTTTTGTAAATAATAATATAGAATTTGCTACTTGATCTTCAAAATACATATATACGAATAAGTTATATCTTTTTATTTATTTATCATCTGCTCGATCATCTTAGTCTTAACACAAAAGAACATCATTTTGAGGTAACGTTAATGGATTTCCATCTAAGAGGCATAAAAGTGGCGGGCTTGTGAGTGTCTGCACAACTCCATAAGCATTCCAACAAAAGGGGTTGACCAAAATCTTGCCCTCAGCAGGAAACAGTTTCACTTGAGATAGCGTGAGGTTTGTGCATGGAACAGAATCACTGCAAGCGAAACGCATAGAGGGGGATCTCACATCATAAGTACCTCTGATGTTTGAGTATGAAACATTCGAAATTGAAACCGCATTGCTCTGGTTGAGACAATTCTTGGTGGGGCAGTAGTATTGGTCTATGATTATTGGATTACGGACAGTGTCCATGTAAATGTTTCTGAAGTTTACCTTAGACACTGCTCCTCTGCCACCCTGCCATGTTTTAATCCGAACCCCATTATCAGAGTGTTTAATAATTGAGTCACTGACCATTATGTTCGAGACACAAGCTCGCGAATTGTAATTTCCTAGGCTGCCAATGCTGCAACAAAGCACAATGACAACTCAATTAATATGCCTCTTTTGTTTACTATTATTGAAAAAAAATGTTAACATCATCCTTAAAATAGTTTTAAACATTTAAAAAATATTTATTATATAAAGAATATATATAATATATTTTTTTTAATTTTTTTAATGTATATCTATACATTAAGAAATTAAGAAATAGTAAACTTTTATTAAGAGTTATAGTATTTAATGTGTTAATATATTGATTTTTGTGATAAATTATATTTTTTTAATAAAAAAAATGATTATACACCTTACGATACAATTTTTCTCCCAACTTTTTCAAAATCAATTTTATCTAGCTTTACTCCAAACACTAATTAAAGTGGCACATAATTTATGGTCACTTGGTAAGGGTAGGATCAAAGCTATTGAAGCTCACACGAGTCACAAATGTAGTAGATTGAGTGGAGTACCTTACCTTATTCCATGACTTGGACCGCATGTTATATTCCTTATGTCCACATCGTAACAACCAGCTCCAATGGACACACAGTCATCACCTGCAAACAAACAGTGATGCCAAGGTTGGAAAACGGAAGGCATAATAGAGCTTCTTGGCCTCGCACATACGAAAAACGTTATAGTAAATTTGTAGAATTACCGTTGGAAATTACTGAATTGTAAATACTGACATTATTTGTGTTCTCAATGTGAATTCCATCAGTGTTGGGACTCAGAGAAGGTGAGGTTATGATAAGATTTTCAACATGCACATTTTGACAATCTTCAAATCGGAAATGGAATTTCGGACTGTTCTTGATTCTTAGTCCTTCCACTCTCAGATTGGAGCTCATAAAGAATCTGATGGCCTGCATAGTGTTCAAAAATTCAATGACAACTTTCAAGTTACTTGCAGTAAAAAATAAAATAAAATTCTACCAACATACTTTTTATAACATACTATTGACTAAAATTTATTAAAAATTACAGAAATTATGTGACCCCAAAAATACTTAGTCAATAGTTAAAAATGTATTAGAAAAAAGTGAATTAGAAAATACATTGCTAACGTTACTAAAAAATTTCTGAACTCAACAAGAAGAGATGCAACTTACCACAGGGCTATCACATGGACCTAGTTGTGTTGTCCCATTAATTCCCTGTTAAATCTAAAAATAAGTAAGGGAAAAACACTAGCATGAGTGGCGTTAAAAAGTTACGAGACATAAGAAAAAGTTTACTTTGTGTGATTTGCATGGGAGACTCCACCATTTCTCTCCTCTTCCATCAACAAGACCACTTCCCTGCATTAACATTCCATTGATTCTATAGAAAACCAGCCATTGCCTCTTGCTTCTATTCAATGGCCATGAATCAGGTCCATCCGGGGGCAAAATAGTGCCATCAACCTTTTGTAAGTCCAACAAGAAAATAGCAAGAGAAAACCATCAAAATGTAACCATACATTAATAGTAAATTATATACCTAGTCTTTTGCTCTTACAGAATATCTTCAAGAAATTAAAAGTGAATTTTTTTTATGAAAAATTGTTGTTAATGCATTTCCATCGTGATTTTCAATACATTTCAGCATAATCTTAAAAAAAAAATCTTATGACTCTAATGAGCAAGATCCCACATTTATTTTAGTAGCATGGTGAAATTACCTTAAAAGTGAGGTTAAAATTACAAGGCCCTGTGAATATAGTAGACTGTATCAGGAAGATATGAGCTTTTGGAACAAGAATAGTTCCTGATTCTTCAGCATGACATGCTGTATCCCATGCCAACTTAAATGCTTCTGTATCATCAGAGATACCATCCCCAACAGCACCAAAAGATTTTACATTGAAAACAAAGGGTCCATTGGCACTTTGGCTAACAGCCTCAGGTGAAGGAGAAGGTGGTAATGAAATAAGGGATATTGGAAGCCATTGATTCCCTTTTGCATTACTGTCAAGTTTTCCATGAATTGTGGGAAAGAACAAACATGTGAAGACAATTAAGAAAACTAGAGTGATACTCTGTAAGAGCATCATGTTTGGTTACTTAAAAGCTTTGTAGCTAGTAGGCAGTAGCTATGAGAAGCAAATGAAGCGAAATATTTTGCTATTTATAGTACCATAAGAAATTTGTTAGTGCTCCTATATCACTAGGCATGCAAAACTAACAACATGTTGGTCATTATCATTGGCTAGACATAGTGATGGTATAGAGAATCAAGGCGCGCACACATCAGAACGGGGTCAAGCAGCAAATTGTGTGACCAGTTTGATTAAAACTTCAACTTGCAAGAGATCACGAGTGTCGAGCTAAGGATATTGCAGAATGAAGTCACTTATAAACTAGCTAGCAATCAGAGAGCTTAGTGGAAACAACTTTTGTTGTGGACTTGTTTGAGTCTGACATATAAATTGTAATAATGACACAAACCGACCTATTACATTTAAGGAATTGAGAGTGGCACTCCAAGGCAATATGTTGAGTCAATTGTGGAAATTTTGACACAAAAAATGACTTCCTAAGGGGATAGGACCGATAGGTGCTTTGTTGCTATTCCTGTTATCCTCATTCACTCTCAAGTTCAGCACATTGAAATAACTAGATACAAAGCAAGTACAATAATGAAACACAACAAAAGCATCACACTTCTCGTGGGAACAATATAGTTGCCCTTAGGATATATCATAAATTTAAAGAAGTTACTAAACATATTATAAGTGTATTTTAGTTTAGTCGCCTCATTGCTCTTAAGTGGTCCCTTCTAAGTGATGGGGTTGACAACCTAACAGATAGTAGTAATAGACACGCGGATGAGAGGTGAGGGAAAGGGATGGAGGCTTAAGGGTGATTGGCAAGTTAGCGGTAGAAACATGATTTTGGAATTGGGTGAATAAGTTAATGAAGAAGTGCACGTCATGTTCTACATATTTTTGCCTTATTCGTGGTTTTTAAGGTTTACTTATTTTATAAGACTACCAATATAGAACCTGATGTCTGCCAGTGAAAATTACTTCAGCTTTTATTGTTAACGCTTTGTAAAGGGGTCAGTCTACAGAGGGACTAGTCTCGAAAATAATTGTTTCAATTATATACACACAAAAAAATTAACTTTCTTTCACAATTTTTACACGTGCGTTATGTTTAGAATCTTTATCTCATTTTATCCTTTGTTAAAGTTGTTCCTTTTTATATTTCAAATAATATTTTGGTCTTTCAAAAAAAAAAATTTATAATTTGATCCATGCTTTTAAATTTTTTCAATCTAATCTCACAAAATTATCGTGTTACTTGCTTACATAGTATCCGAATGAATTCATATAATTTATCTAAAGCATGACATAAATAAAATATGTTCTTAACAATATTGTATCGTTTCTATTTCATAACAAAATATTTGTTATAAGATTAAAATTTTTATAATTAAAATTTTAAAATATAAAAACAATAATTATATAAATGTCAGATCATCATTTATGTTATTTTCATGTCATATATGAGATAAATTAACACTACCTATGCAAATAAATTAAATACTACATATATAAATGACAAAGAAAATGAATAAACCAATAATAAAATCAAATTAGAAAAAAAAGATGACATGGTCCAAAAAAATTAAAATAAAGGTCGAAGTTAAAAAATCACGTACTTATAGAGACTAACGTTATTTTAACCTTTTTTCCCTTCTTTTCTAAAGTATATATCCAGCGTTGTGGTCTGGGGAGAAAATCAGTAGATAACTGTTTTGAAGTGGAGTGATTTATCAAAAAGAACAGACAGTAATTGTAAACTAATAGGCAGTTCGATAACAGAAGGAAAAACATCTTGCTTTTAAATTTATAATTTGTACAATGAAACATCTATTTTCAATCAGGTTGAATTCAAATATGGATTATTGACGATCGGATTAGTGCTAATGAACTCTGATTTGTGGAATTGGGAGTTACAAATTATAAGACAAGCCACAGAACAAGAAGAAAAGCCCCCACGTTCATCAGAACAACCACCTGCCGTTTCTCCCATTGGTGTTTTCGACCCCTGCGCTTTGCTGCAAGCACCTGTCAGCATATGCTAACTATGTTCTAGTACAATACTTGCACAGTTGCACCTTGTTGTCAGTAAAATTCAAACTGAGTACGAAAACCCAGACAAAAGAGTTTGAAAAGAAAATACAAAAGTAGTTAAGATCACAAAATATAAAATAATAAGTTTAGACAGAATTGTACTTAGCAATATCCTCCCCAGGAGGGGCGTGCAGCTTAATGTTGTCAAATTATTTCATTAAAGATTAGCCACACAAAATACAAAATTGAGATCACCGTGCAGAGCATAACTAAATTAGCCAACCACCCATCACTGTATTCACAAATACCAATACCAATTTAACACGACACTCGTCTTCTATTCGATGTTACAGTATGCTGTTAAACAGTAGACAGTTTTCTTCTGAATACCCATCGAGGGTTGGGTAATGTTGAGTATCATATATCTCTAAATCTGTTTTTACAAGGCACCGAAACACAACAAGGATACATAGAGGAACAAATTTCATTTCATAAATAGGGGAAACACGGACCATTCATATGGAAACGACTTTTGCAGTTTTGTTCCATTTCACAACATCACAAGCCAAGAAACGGGCATTGCTTCCTCGCATGATCTGGAATCAATTTCACCAAAATCTCAACAGGGACTCCTTTCAGTTCTGGTAAACAGGCAGCAAGAACATCCAGAACATCAGCCAAAACCATAAACTAATGATTGGAAAAACAGACCACAGTTATACAAACACAGTAAACAACCCATAAACTATCATACCATGAGATTTGAAATTGAACAATGGTGGAAGGAAACGACCATTTGGCAAGCGCGTGTTTGGATCACGAAGTTCATCAAAGAAAGGATGGGTCAAGGCATCTAACTGCACCAGATCAAGTAAAAACACATTATATATAACTTCAAAGGAAGAGAAATAATCATTACATGATAAAGGAGAGCAGTTAAAGCATTATTTTACAAATTAGCTGGAGAGAAATTAAAAATGCCTGCTAAGTTATTTACTCACAGCTGAGCACCGCAAGTTAGGGGAGTATTGTAGCAGTCTTGATACCAAATCAACAGCTTCTGGGGGCATGCGCTTATGAAAGATCTACAAGGAGCAGATCAACAAATATATATTAGTGTGGTGGGGTGCAGTCAACAATAGGAATTAGAAGATTAATATTTTTATGATCACTATAGTGTGAAAGCAAAAAACCATGAAATGCCAATATATTTTTATCATGTGATACCTTGTGCCATGGATGTGCCTTAATCTGTGGGAATTTAAATTCTGTATAGTTAGGATTCATGCACTTGATCTCTTCCCTTGTTGGAGTACCCAGAACCTAGCAAAGCAACAAGTGGTAATTTACATGTTACTAGCACTGAGTAAATAAGCAAGACTACCCAAAAAAGTTAATAGCGATTCAAGTATGGAATTACCAAGTAGGATAAATTCAGCCTAAAAGGTAAAAAGTTAAAAGCAAAATACATGATCAATGGCTCAACATACATTGTATTATGGTATTACAAATTACAATGTAGTTAATTGAACAATCAAAATATACTAATATGAAAAATGGATTCAATGGAAAACTAAAACACTAACCCATGACGATGTATGGGAAAACACAAAATTCCTTTCAAATGAAGGTCCATTTTTTAACAAACTACAAAAAACTGCATGTGTGTGAAAATTGACAAATGCCTGTGTTTTTCAGGAACTGGCTGAATTGGCAGTGGGAAATTAAAAAAAAAAAAAGTGACAGAATTTCAATGCTAAGCAATGCAGCTGGAGTGCTGGGCAGATTTAATATATTAATAGATAAAGGAAAACATAGCAGCAATAACAAATAAAATAATCAGAGAGATTACCTTGATGATCTCAACCAGCTGATCAACTCCACTCTCGCCAGGGAATAAAGGCTGCAAAAATAAAAAAACAAATTTCATTATGACATAAACTAAATCATAGAATCAAAAGAGCTTTCATCGACAACCACCTACCTGCCCAAGCAGAAGCTCAGCCAACACACAACCAACTGACCAAACATCAATAGCTGTAGTATATTCAGTTGCTCCAAATATAAGCTCAGGTGCTCTATAATATCTAGAACATATGTATGATATATTTGGTTCGCCTTTAACCTGCCAAAGTTAAAACAAAGTGAAGATAAACTCCTACCTCCACTGAGACAAGTTCCAAGAGGAATGGTTGAAGAAGACAGAAACGCACACACACATGTATAAAACATACCAAGACTTTTGCACTTCCAAAGTCGCATAATTTAACCTGGTGGGTATGTGGATTAACCTGCATATAAAGATTTGGTTAGTATTCTCTAACAGTTCTTAGTTTCCAGAGTTTAAACTAGCTGTCTCCAACCTTTTGGCAACTTCAGACATAAGTTAAACAACCATAAATATGAAATCTGAGAAGTTGAGAACTGAAATATTAAAAGAAAAAAAAAGTGGAAACAATGATTAGCAAGAAGATAAGCAAAACAAAGCACATACTAATAGATTTTGAGGCTTAATGTCTCGATGGCAGACTCCAATACAACGGTGAATATAAGATAGTGCCCTAAAGATCTGCAACATATCAAGAAAAACAGTTACAACCTCAGCAAGATGAGAACTGAATACACTGCATATATCTCTACACTCAAAAAGCCAGTTTGCTTGCATAATAGCACAATAACAATTCCACATCCACGCCCAACTCAAAATAGAATCAAATGAGCAGATTGTTGTGTGTAAACTAGTAATCACTAATCAAATTTAAACAACTGAAATCCAAAGGTCAATCAAGGGTACATAGCAGCAACTCTTAGCTAAGAGAATTAACATCGCTTGGACCACAACTCCATGGTTTAAGATTTATTTTGCAATTCATGTGTGTTCCAAAAATTTGACCAATAATTTAGAGTGCTGGAAAAAAAACCAAAACATTAACACACCCATTGCCCAAAATACAGCTTGACAAAAGGATCATGACAAAAATACTGTCATGATTAACCATACCTGATATGTATAGAGTTTCACATATATCAGTGGCATACGTTGGTTCAACTTGTTGTAATGTTTGATCACACGATTAACTGTTTCAGGAACATACTCAAGTACCAAATTAAGGTATAGTTCATCCTTTTCGGTGGTTGAAAAGAAACAATGCTTCAAAGAGACAACATTTGGGTGGTCAAGAAGGCGCATTGTTTGCAGCTCCCGGTTTTTATACCTCTTGTCTTGAAGAACCTTTTTGATAGCCACAGTTTCACCAGTCTCCAAGCATTTAGCCTACAATTATACCAAAATATCAGTATCAAAGGCATCATATATAACTCTGTTTGAAAGGCTAAACTAAAGAATCATCCAGAAAACTGGATAAGAATCTATACCTGGAAGACAACCCCAAATGATCCATGCCCAACAACCCGCTCTGCCATATAACTTATAGTCTGAAATATTAAAAATAAAAAAAAAATAAAAAAAAGATGTTGATGATTGTAAAGAAATAAACATTAAAAAAAAAGGAGAAAATGAATTAAAGAAAACACGCACATGAGGATTAAATTCTACTAATGATATCCCATATCTCATTGAGATCCATCAATCAGTAAGTATTTCAAAAGGAAACTTACTAATATAAAAAAGGCACAACAAAAACATGTTGAAGACAGAAATTAGTTGTAAGACTCACTGTATAAAGATTCACGTTATTGGGATGCAGTACAGCTGGCATAATGCCCAAAACTTGAGAGAGGAAAAAATGGCTTTGAGGAAAAATATGATAAATCTCACTTCAAAAGTCAATAATCACAGACAGGGAAAAAAGACATTTTAACTCAAATAATAACACCGAACTAAGCCATTGATTGCTTATCAACTTCCAAACACCGAGATGTCAGCAAGCAGTGAGACAGTACAGTAGCCAAATTATTTCAAACTGCATTCCATCCGATTTCCACAACACAGTACGAGTTAGTGGAAAAAGAAAGGAGAAGGTGTACCTGCTTCGGCTGACCGTTTCTACCCCCAATGGTAGTAACAATGATATGTCCCGTCTCCGTTCCGTTACCATCAACAACCGTGGCTTCCATTTCCTACAAGATGAAGTAAACTGTAAGCAACTCCTAAAATATGAAACAAAAACTTAAGCTAAAAAAAAATGAAGATATTGAATTGAGAATTAATACAATGTCTAACATACTTTATCATCCCTAATTTTCATATCATTCATCTCCTCTGGCAATCTATCAACAACACTGGATTCTCTCAAGCTTGATGTTGGTGCCACACCAACCGACGCCATCTTACACCAAACTTTGGCCTTCCTTGCTATTTTAACAGCTGAGAAGTTAGAACTCACTCACTAACCTCCTGGAATTAATAGCACCAAAATCAGAAAAAAATTAGACTGACATAAATATGAAATATTTAAAAATGGAAACTAAAGCCAAAACAGGAAAGTAGCATCTTCCACACACAGTAAACACAATAATTTAAACATAAATAAACCAAAAAAAAAAAATGCAAACGCCTTTTTTTTCCTTTCGCCTGAAATTATAAATAGTAATTCGGGAAAATACTGAAGAACATCAAAGATCTATCTCTCGAACATCACAAATCCAACGGGAAACCCATCGTTGCATCAATAATCTCACGGTTGAAAACAAAAATAAAAATAAAAACACAAAAATCTCAAAAATAGAAAAATACCAAACAAATGAACCGAAAGATCTTCGTAAACATCAACAGCATAATCGAACGGGAAATAGTAAAGCCGATCCAAATACATAAAACTGAATTAAGAAAAGCTCCGGGTGAGAAAAAATGAACAGCAGTTAAATCTGATACAGAATAGAAAGAAAATAATAGAAAAAATAGGGGAAAATTTCAGAAACGGGAAGAATGAAAAAGGTACCTTTGGTAACATGAAGTGTGTGAGGAAAAGAAAAGGGAAGAAGGGACGTGAGTGTGAAGGTTAGAGTTAAGATGGATGTGTGAGGACTGAGGGGTTCTTCTTTATGGAATTGTGTGAGCAAAACAGTGCTTCTGCTTTTTGTGTGGTGTGTACTATAATGCGCTGGTGACAGTCAAAGAAGAACACTGTTTTAGTTTTTCTTTTGTTATTTTTTAAAGAAAAATATGTACATTTATAGATAAATAAATTATAAAAATCTTAGATGTACGGAAATATGGTGGATAATTTCGTTATTTAAATTATTAAAAATCAATACTACACGTATTAATTAGCCTAAAACGATATGGGTTAAGCTAATAAGTGCTCTCAGGATACTAATTCAAAATTAATAAATAGTATTCTTTATTAAAATACAATAATTATTATGTAAATAAATACATTATTTATATATATATAAAATACTTTTATTCATTAACCAATACCTTATACTGATCAACATTTTTCAAACAATAACAACATCGTTTGCCCTCAGCAAACTCCAGCCTTAACGCTTACAAATTTTATTATTTTGACAAAGATTAAACAATAAGGATTTTTTAATTATATTATTTTAAAACACAATCTTAAGTATCAATTATATATATATATATATATATATATATATATATATAACAAATATTAAAACTTGTAATAGAAGTTGTTTCACATTTATATCTACATACTAATTTTATTTGAGATATAAATAAGTGATTTAGAAAATTTTAACAAAACACTGTTAAACATACTTTGCATAAAGTAATATATATGCAAATTTTTTAGTTAAGTTTAAATTTTTTTTAAAATTATAATTTTAAATATTAGGTTTTACCTCATGTAAATTTAAGATTACTTTTTTATATTAATGACATGATAGTTTCGGATTTAATATTATAATTATTTTTATTATTAAGTTAACCTTCCTAACAAGCAAAAAAAATATAATTTTAATTATTTATCTAATTTAAGCCAGATTTAACTATTATCAACAATAAAGTTTTTTTCTTTAAATATCAATACAGCTATATTTATTATAACTTTTTTTAATTCAATATTATAAATTAAGCCAAAACTGCTATTGTAATTCTAATCCACTTGAAAAAAATTGCTTTAATAAAATATATGTAGTCTAAACAAAAAATTATGTGTATTTTATTTTAAAAAAAAACCCTTTTAGCAAACATGTAAATGTTACATTTCTAAATTCATATTCCCAGCCAGTTTTATAAATTTTAAAACAAATACATTCTAAATTTAAGGAATGTCAACACAAAATTTATTGTTAGCGAGCTTAAAAGTTGAAATCATTTAAGATAGTCAGTCAAAGCATGGATAAAGTCTAGCTACCATCTCCAATTGAAGGGTAAATTGATTGATTCAAAATGTTATTTTGAATTTCCATTCTCCTTTATTTCTATCCTTATTATAACATCACATCATCTCATGCCACCATTCTGATGGAAAGAAAGAGTGGATTGTTTAACTGCATGATATAATGTGCTATTCAAGCTTTGACAGCCTCCAAGATTGTTGGGTGATGACATTAGTAGTTGAAGGACTTTCCTCGAAAATGACTTCATAGCCATCACGAGTGTCATTCATTCCTTGGGCCAGTAGTTGCCAAAAGAGCCCACCAGCACATGGGCCTCCATTGCTAGCGCTACTGTATATGATATTGTACAGTTTCCTATAGTAATTATTCCTTTTATCCACACTGTACCCTGATAACCTTGAGGACTTTCCAAACTCAGTAAGAAGAATGGGCTTTCCTAAAATATCATTTGAGTCCTGAATATGAGCTTTTACCCATTTGTTAACAAAAGCATTTTGAGCCGCTTCGTCAGAGCTCGACACCCTTCATCAAAAATCATCTTATATATTAGCATCCATTGATTCATACCACTGATGATATAGGTGATGGCAAAAATAAAATTCAGTTCAGTTTCTTACATGTTTTTTTAATAACATACAACAATATTAAAATAATATATAAAAGTTGTACTTAGGAGGATCTACCATTGATAAGGGTAGAGATGGATGGCGGCGAAATCGATTTCGGGAACTTGATTGTTGGAAATGAAATCAGTTCCAACTTGATTTCCAGCATTAAACTGCTTCTTTTCTGGCATTGATTCGCCATAAAATCCTTCAATTCCTACTTCTAGTAAATGATTGTTATCAATGGACTTCACATAAGCAGCCATTTCGCTCACCCAATCCTAGAATAATTGACACTTTTTATTTACACATCACATATATATGAACTTGATTTTATGTTGGCGAGTGAAAAGATACGTAATTGGGACACTTTGTGATTACGCATGACGCATCGAACATGAGAAAGAAAAGGGACCTGAAATGATTTCCCTGAAGAGTCATTCTGGGAACGAGGTTCATTGATAAGCTCCCATGAGAAAATGGTGGGGTCGTCCTTATATGCTAGTCCAGTTATAGTGTTCTTTCTTGTCAAGACAGTCTGCATTACAACCAAATTTACCAAAGTTGTTAAATCAGTGAACTAATATATCATACTAATTAACTGTGACTTTGAAGAATGGGCATTCCTAGCTATTGTTACCTTGACATGATTTTTGTAGTATTGCTTAATAATGGGGTGTGTGAAGAATTCATCATCGTTTTTTACTTGCTGGCCACGTTCCCTTGCCCATTCCACATACTGACTCTTCCCACCCAAATTCTTCCAGTTGTTAACTAAGACTAGTATCAGTCGCACCCCACATCTCCCTGCTTCTGATATCACAAAATCCAAACCCTACAAACCATGCATGCAGTTCACCAAATTCATGAAAATAATATTTAAACAAACAAACAATGCTCAAATAAATAGTACTATATGATAACAATTCTGTCTGGACAATCTTTCTATGAATACTTATATATGTAAAGAGAAATAGAAAAGTAAAATAAAATCTAATAAAAGTTAAAATTAAGGTATTTGTTTGTCAATAGATTAAAGGTTGTGATTGTTTTAATATTTTAAAAATTAAATGATATTTATATTTTTTTCTGAATAAATCATTAATCTTACTGTTTATTACTATGAAATCAACTGTAATAACTGTTTTAATTGTGAAAAGATATAGAATGCATTCTTAATTTACAAGATATCTTTGAAATTACTTAAAATTAAAATAGGATTCTCAATTTATAAAGAAATTAAATAAGATGATTTTAAGTTATAATTTTTTACTTTTATATTTTGTTCTTTTATAAATATTTATAGACAACCTTGTCCACTTGCATCATTATCATACCACTAGGTCAAGGACGAATTTACATTGACCTAACCGTAGTTGAAAACAATGTTATTTGTCCCTCAAAACCTAATACAACAGTTAAATTCCTTTCATGACTTTTTTAAGACGAGAGCACAGGACACTTTCATGTGTAACTGGCTTAAAAAAAAGTTTTTTGTAAAAAAATAAAATCAAAGAAAGCAGCCCGGTAAAAAGCAAGGTAATAATTTCATGAAATATTTAATAACATCACATTATTAAAACCAGGTAATAGCTTTTACATACTTTTTTCCACACTGAATCCTTTGTAGAATTTTAAAATTATGAAAAAGAGTTAAGATATTTACTAAGTAAATAATTAAAAGTAAAAATAAAAAAGTTAGTATCGATATATTCTATAATAGTTATGAATAGAAATTATTTGTTTGTAATTTTTTATTCTTAATAGTATTTCGATGTTCAAGAGTATAATCCAAATTGATTAATATAGTGTATTTCTTTTTAACTTTTTTGGGGGGAAAACTCCGCAAATAATGATATTTCACACATACATAACATATGCACACAAGGATACATTTACTGATTCATTATATAAAATATTTTATTTTAAAATATAGGTTATGGTTTTGGAAGTTGGGATTTAGAGAAAAGACTATAGAGAAGATATAGCAAATATTTTATATTCAAAACAGACAAAAAATCATATAATATTTATTGAAGTAAATAAAAGTTTAACATATAAAATTTATACTAAGTAATTATTTCATTTCTGATTCCAAAAAAATAGAAAATTAGAAAGTGTTAATTAAAAATAAAATTTTGCCTTATTTTCTTTAGAGAAAAAAATAGGATAAGTAGTACCTTGAAGACATTTTCATCATAAGAACCTGGAGAAATCTGAAGGGCTTTGTAACCTCTATCGTTGAAGGCCCAGGTTCTTGCTACGTTTAAACCGTGCAGGGAAGCTTCTTGAAAGATTGTAGTAACCTTGGACATTGTAGATGCCTCAGATGCCATAATCATCAACCAATAGGCATTGAACCCATTTAAGTAGTGTGGCTTTCCATTTAGAACAAAACGGGTGCCATTTCGTTGAATAAAACCACGATCCTCAATCATTTTGGTGGCTAAGTGTTTGTATGAGTGATTATGAGGACCAATGGTAACTTTGCAATTCCCAAATTGATCAACAACCATTACCAACATAAAATATGTCAATACCAAGTTTTGGAACCCCATGTCTTAGTCCCAAGCCACAAAACCACTCTCTTATATATCTTCTTGTTTTACAAGAAAATTCAACTTATAGAAACAATGTCAAGCTGAAAATCAACTAGGAAAAAAGAGAGGCAAAGGCATAAGTTTTCAGTTCTGTAGAAAAATAACCTGAGGGGGAGTTTATAAAGTATACTGTGTATTAAAATATATGGAAAACATTAATTATATTTTAGAGTATTTTTTAAATTAAGTTCCTTATTTACTTTATTTTTTATTCATTTAAATAAAGATTTTAATATAAATAAGATGCAATGCTTCATATTTTTTCATTTTAACAAAATGCATATAATTAATGCATCTTGACTGATATTGATTTGCGTTTATTATTTTTTCTCTATGCTTAAAATGTGATAATTCCAAAGCTGTATTTCGTATCGTGCTTGGGTCCACTAAAAACTGAAGAAGTGTGATTGGATTGATCAAATTCAATAAAAGAATGTGGAAACTCATCCATTTCTTATAATAGCTGTTTTCCCACTAAATTCTATTACTTTTATTCTTTAATTTTCCATTTAAAGTTCTGAAATTAAAAAATACAATTAATTATTATATGTTAAGATTATTTATAATTACTAACATGTTTTCTTTTATCTTTTTTATATCTCATTTTAACATTTTATTTATCAATATTTTTTTATAAGGGTGTAATTAATAAGTAATAAGTAATGTTATCTTTAAATTTTAAAATTTTAACTCAATAAAAACATTTTTTCTAAAATGATATATAAAAAAATAGGAGTATAATTATATAATAGCAATACATAATAAATACCGCCCATTAATTGAAGTTTCGAATTGTGTATTTTTTTACATATACTTACCATGTTTTATTTTTTTTCCCCCTTAGTTTAAGAAAAAATAACACACTGCAAGGATTTATTTGTTAATTAATGAAATATTTATTATGTGCTTTGTAACTTTTATTTAAAAAACAAACAATATTAATGTTTTTCTTATATATTAAACATTAGTTATTGTATTAGAAATTGAAATAAATGAATAAATAAATTTAATGTTTTTAGAATGAGAAAATAAAATGATTTAAAAAAACTAAAATTACGTTAGCTGTGATGAAAAGAGCTATAAAATGATACATACAAAATATTATTTTTATTACTTGAATCGTTTAAAATAAGATTAAAAAAAAAGAATAAATTCCAACAAAATGCATTTTATTTCATTTAATTGAATACCTGGATTTTTCTTTTACTTTATTTAAGAGATATGGAGCAAATGAAATATTTATGTCATTATTTAACAAAATCTTGTTTTTTGATTGTTACATGATTTTCTTTTTTTGGATTAAATATGTGTATGAGATTTTTATTTGAGCATTATTTTCTATTTTTATAATATTTTATTTATTTAAATGATTTATGTATTGAAAAAATTATTTAATAATTATTTTCTAATAATATTATTACAATTATAGTATTTTTTATTAATATTGCATTATATTCAAATATTTTATATTTATTACAGTTTTAATAATGTCTTTATTTTATGTTTGAAATTGTATTTTAATTTAATAAGATGATTTTGATAATAAAAATATTGTTTTAATTACATTTTAAATTATTCAATATTTTCATTTGAACAAGACGTAATATTTTTATATTATATTTTAACAATAAGAGGTTGTATTTCATATATATATATATATATATATATATATATATATATATATATATAATCTAATAAAATAGATATAATCAACGAATTTATAAATCGTGCGGAATTAGAATTTTCAATCGTAGAAATCAACAACACACACATTCATTTATAGAACAATTTTTGTTTGCTCACTCAGCAGAGAGGCAACAAATTAATGTAGGGAATTAAGTCTTACAATTTCTATTTGTTTCGCGTCTTCCCTATCTTAAAAGGTAATTTTAATAGTAATTTTAAGATTAAAAAGATATTTTATATTTTTTATATGTATAATAATCATCACTGTTAATATTATATTAAATATACATGATAAATAATAAGAGTTAATAATCTATATTTTCATTTTTAAAATAATTATAACTATCAATTTAAAAAATATACTTTCAATTTAAAGCGAGTGTTATAAATAATGCCACTCCTTAAGGTATGGATAAATAAATTATGGTATCGCCAAATTGAAGGGCACACTTAATTGATTCACAATGTTATTTTAAATTTGCTTTCTTCTTTATTTCCATTCTTATTATGATATTATTATTACTATTATTATACCATAATACCATGCCACCATTTTGATGGAGTGTTTGATTGGAGGGAAAGAATGCTCTTATAACTAACACACACTCTCCTACTCAATATTTGACATTTTCTGAGATTGTTGAGTTATCACATTCACTGTCGAGGGACCCTCTTCGAAGATGACTTCATACCCATCACGATAACCATCCATTCCTTGGGCCATTACTTGCCAGAAAAGCCCACCAGAACATGGGCCTCCGCTGCTAGCGCTACTGTATATGAAACCGTATAATTGCTCAAAGTAAGTATTCCTTTCGTCCACGCTGTATCCTGAAGATCTCGAAGACTTTCCAAACTCAGAAAGAAGAATGGGCTTTCCTAAAACATCTTTTGAGTCCTGAATATGGGCTTGGACCCATTTGCTAACAAAGGCATCTTGGGCCGATTCGTTAGAGCTCGATACCCTGCATCCAAATCCAAATTCACCTTATGCTAGTGATGTGATTTATATTATACAGTGAATAAATGAAAAGAATTATTATACACAGAAGATGTACCATTGGTCAGGGTAGAGATGGATGGTGGCGAAATCAATTTGGGGAACTTGGTTGTTGGAAATGAAATCAGTTCCAACTTGGTATCCAGGGTTAAACTCTTTCTTTTCTGGCATCGATTCACCATAAAATCCTTCAAGCCCTACTTCTAGTAAATGATTGCTATCAATGGACTTAACATAAGCAGCCATTTCGCTCACCCAATCCTGTAATAGTTGACTCTTTGTTGAGAAAGAAACGCAAACACAAACCCAAAACATTAGGGGGGATAAAAGGGACCTGAATTGATTTCCCGGAGTAGTCATTCTGAGAACGAGGTTCATTGATAAGCTCCCATGCAAAAATGGTTGGGTCATCCTTATATGCCAATCCAGTTATTGTGTTGTTTCTTGTCAACACAGTCTGAATTACAACCAAATTTGCGAAAGGTTAAATTGCTCAACAGATAGCTATTCATTAAGCTATGGATGATCGACTGTAATGTTTCAAATAATTTATTTAAATTTATGAAAGTGATTTATGATTATTTTTAACATAAAATTTAGGTACAATATTATTGGTGATATTCTCTGATAATAGTTAGAATTTTATCTTGATAATATCTGTCAATCTTTAATGCAAATTATGGAAGTGAAACTTTAATTTTGATTGGAGAAATATTTTCACTTTTTTAGCTATAGCTTGAAATTTTATTATATCTCATTTAGTTTTTATATTCAAAATACCATGTTTTATTGAGATTTACAAAAATCCAGAGCCTCCCATGATTATTTCATACAAATCTAAGGATGCTCATATATTTAATCGCATTTTTTTCAGCTTATTTTTGAAATGTAATTTTTTTTCTAAGATGTAAAAACTGATTAAGTATTTCATCAAAATAAATTAATCTGAACACACACTAGATTAGTTTACCAATTGAATTTAATTAATTAACATATGCAAATGTCTTTGCTCACAGGGTATTCTTACCTTGACCTGATCTTTGTAGTATTGCTTAACGACAGGGTGTGTGAAGAAGTCATCATCGTTGTTTACGTTCTGGCCGCGTTCCCTTGCCCATTGCACGTACTGCTTCTTACCACCATAATCGTTCCAGTTATTCACCAAACTTAGTATCAATCGTACACCATATTTTCCTGCTTCTGATATCACAAAATCCAAACCCTACGCACAATGCATGCAGTTCACCAAAAGCACCAAGTTAATTAAAATAAAATTTAATAGACTCGTACGTAGTTGACAATAATGTTATTTGTAACTCAATATTTAATATAATTTTTACATTCTTTTGGATGACTGTTTAAGACAGACAGAAGTACAAGACACTTTCATATATCCAAATTAATAGCATTATATTGCATCATTAAGATCAAGCAATAATTTTTACACATTTTTTCCCTCGTTGAATACCTTTTCATACCATTGTATGATGAATTCATTCACAATTCTCACACCCTCAAGTGTCTGATGAATTCATTAGGAAAAATTAATGTTAAGGTATTATTAAGAAATTTTTAATTTATAAAGTATTATCAATATTAAAAGTATTATTATTATTCTTAGAGCACTAATTAAGAAATAAAAACAATAATAATTTTTTCATTAAAAATTACATTAGAATATATTAAAATTCATCGGAGTGAGTTATAATGTTTTATATATATTTTTTAATTAAAAAAGTTCATCATAGTTATTCAACTACTTTCCGAAAGGAAAAATTTATTTATAATTTACTAACAGTGTTTCAATCTTCATTAGTAGAAACCAACAATTGATATCATGAAAAAATATTTAAGTGCTAATGATGCATTATATATAATATATGCATTTTAAGTGCACCTAAGTACACACAATGTTTGTATTCATAAAATTATTTTTTCTCAAATATAAACAAATTTAAACTAAGATAAAATGGTGTAAAATATAAGTAAATATTAACTGACTTCACACAATTTAATGAAATTATCTATGAAATACATTTATTTAATATAATTTTATTTAAATATAATTTTTAAATATAAATTAATAATTTCATATACCTTTTAAAATAAAATAAAAAATCTCCTTAAAATTAGTTACTAAAATTTAATTCTCTTCCGTTATGATACTGAATTCTTAATTTTTATAATTTGACTTTGACCTTGACCTAAGACTTTAAACCATCAACTAATAACATTTAATGTCAATAAAAATATTAAACCATTCTTAAATGATCGCATATTATAAAATATAATTATTTTTTAATAAAAATACAAAAAATTAACTAATATTTTTAATTAACACAATTTAATTATTTTTTACTTATATTTTTAACAGGAAGGAATATATTTATTTAGGCAATAAGTTAGAATAAAATGCAGTACCTTGAAGATGTTCTCGTCATGAGAACCTGGAGAAATCTGAAGGGCTTTGTCACCTCCATCGTTGAAGGCCCAGGTTCTTGCTACGTTTAAACCATGCTGGGAAGCTTCTTGAAAGGTTGAAGTAACCTTGGACATTGTAGATGGCTCAGATGCCATAATCATTAACCAGTAGGCATTGAACCCGTTTAAGTAGTGTGGCTTTCCATTTAGAATAAAATGGGTGCCACTTCGTTGGATGAAACCAACAACCTCAAGTTTTTCGAAGGCTGAGTGTTTGTATGAGTGCTTATGTGGACGAGCAGTAACCTTATAATTCCCAAATTGGCCAAAAACCAATGCCACCATAAATGTCATCAATACCAAGTTTTGGAACCCCATGTCTTAGTCCCGTGCCACACAACCCAAAATATAGCTGGGTACCCCAACACTCTCTCTTATTTATCTTCTTGGATTACAAGGAAATTAAACTTATAATCAAAGAAGAGGCAAAACCGAAAACGTTTTGAGAGACTATGAGTTTTCGATTCTATGAAAAAATAGACAACTAGGGTGGAGTTTATATAGAGAATCAGAGATATGGACATCAACGAAACTAGCTGCATGGGAGAGGGAAAATCATTATTATATTGCGTTCTAAAATATATTAAAAAATACCCATTGATATATTTATTATATGTTAACATACTTTAGATTATCTTTTAGAACTATTATTTTCCTAGTTTCCTTATTATTAATTCATAATTTATTTAGTTAATATTATTAGAATAAATAGGAAAAACATTGCATTTTATCATTACAAATATAATATACATCTTTTTTAATAATATCAAATTATAAATTCATTTTTTTTTTAATCTTTATTCTTCCCTTTATACGTAAAAATTTCTTAATTTCAACCCTGAGCTTCATGCCATGCAAGGGTCCCACCAAAAACTGAAGAAGTGTGATTGGGGTGGTGGAATTTCATGTTGATAGGACTCCATGTTCAAAGATAAGCCTGTTAGTTCAGTTATTTTGGCCGTTTAGTTTCGTGCAATAAGATGGAATTGATCGCTTCAAGTTGGGAAGTTTGTGAAAGAATGTGAATGAAGAACTTATTTTTTATTAACGTTCGTTCACAATGACATGGGTCACTAGAATTGGCAGTTGCAAGAAAGATAAATCACTCCTAAGACAATTAAACTATTATTCAATACTTTTTTGGAAATTAATGAACAGTTATCACTATCATTTAATAAAAATATTAGTTAATATGTATTTGGTTGAACAATGATTTTTTTTAAATAATATAATAGTTTAATGGTATAATAGAAAATTAAGTCAGGTTTGTTTATAAAAATTAAAATATTAATCATTTTCTTAATTCTTATACAAATTCTTAACATCAAAAAATGAAAAGAATAATTTTATCTAAATGGTAAGTTACATTTGTTTCTGTGCATCAAACTTTTAAATTAATTTAGAACTTTTACAAATATAATTTATATGTAAGAAATTTTTAACTTAATAATAAGTTTTAGAAAAAAAATTAAAAGACCGTTGAACGATATAAAAACAGTATAACTTATGTAAATATAAGATTTTTTTAAATATAAAAATAAAAATAATTTTTAACTTTTGAATCTTATTATATAGTTCAAATTAAATATAAAAGTTATATGATATATTTAACAAGTTGCATGACTTTCAAGTTAGTTACTTAACTTTGACGTGTTTAATAATACAAACTAATTTTTTAGAAGCTTGTGATTTGCTTTTGTTTTTGGTTAATGAGTTAGTAAAATTACTTTAGTCATTTAACATACTTTAGTTAGTAATATAATTAATTTTACTGAACAATTTTAATTCAACTAGTTAGTTATAATTTTTAAACTTTTAACCTAACTCATAAAATATAAGTTAAAAACTTTTAACAAATTTTATTAAATAAAATTTTAATTAACTTTTAATCTTTAAAAATGTTAATTTTGATTTTTAAAATTGAATTTAAATGATATTAAAAAATAAATTTTTAGGAAAGATTATAACATTTAGTGTTATTGATATAATAATTTTTATAATATCCTTTAATTTTAAATAAAAATATACTATACATAAATTCTTATTAGTTACAGTTTGACTAATGTTCAAAAAAATTATATAATAAATATTTTTAATAAAAATTTATTATCATTATATACTTGAACTCAGTTTATAAGAATTGAAATTAAAAAAAAATTAATCTTAATTGTAAATATAATTATATATTCTAAATTGTTTATTTTTATTCTTGTATAAGAAAGACATCCTCACTGAAGAGAGGGAGGCCTTAACGAATTGCTTACAGGCCATGGTAGTCTCATAGCATACAAACTAGTAACGTAGACACTATAATTTTAAAAAAATACTTTAAAAATATTATTAATGTATTTATTATAATTTTAATACGTTTTTAACATACAAGACTCAGTAAGTAATAACTTCACATAAAAATACGAGACCTATGGGAGTGTATTTGGGGGTCTCTTTATAAGAACATTATAAAACTCTTTTAACTATAAATAATTAAAATGCTTGATTAATACAAAAATATAATATATAATTTTAAATATTTAAATTGAATTTTAAAAAATAATGGAAGCAAAATGATATTATAAGTGCAGTGCCGTCCTCTTAGAAGCATAGTCCATAGAATTGGTGCAGTCACGAAATGGAGGTGCATTTAATGAATGGGTTCTCTGTGTTATTGTTATTCTCCATAAAAGAGATCAAACAAACACGTAACTTAACTAATTCTACCCATGGCGTCACCAACGTACTGCGTTACTATTGCCATCATAGGGATGCTCCTCCCTTATTAATTTCACTCATTTGTATAAAAAATACTCGCTAAGAAATTAAAAAAAATTAATAAGCATATTGCAATATTTAATGTATTAATATTTTGAAAGTTTATTTAATATTTTTTTAACTCTTTACATGCCAATAGAAGAATATCTCTTAGTATAATCAATGCTTTGAGCTTTTGTAATATTTGTGTCCTTAAGCTTGTTCATTGCATTTTCCCACGTTTAAAGTACGTTTAGATAAATAATTTATACTATAAAACCTTTTAATGAGCTATAATTTAATTTGAATAAATTATAAAATAATTCTTACATAAAATACAAAGTTAGTATAAAAAAATAAATATTTTTTACGAATATTTGTTGATTAATAATATAATATAATTAGTTTAAAATTTTAATTAGATCTAGGGTGTTCATCAGATAAATTAATGAATCTGATGATACAAATTGATTTAAATTGGAAAGCGATCCAATCTGAAATTTAATGAATCTGATCCAATCTAAATTGATCAAACCTAATGTGGTTTAATTTAAATAACGGGTTGGAAGTATATCAATTCTAAAATTCGATAACATATTCGATTAATCAATTGACTTACGCTAACTTAACAAGAAAAAATATATTCTAACGTATAGTGAAGTGTATTTTAAACTGAGACTTATTTTAAATTTATATAGTTATATTGAAATGTTGTGTAATTTTATTAAAATTATGTATCAAGAATTATTTGAATAAAAATATATAATTTTTTTTATATTTTTTTATATTTTTATTTTAAGTTATTTAATCAAACAATTCAATTATCTGAATCAATACATTTGTATTTCATTCAGATTAGTTTAAATTTTCAATTTTTTTTTTACAAATCTAAACAAAATTAAATCAATCTATTTTTATCAGTTGATATTATTTTTTCTCCAAATCCGAATCAAACCGCCCGTGGCCACCCTAACGAGGTCAATCTTCTTAATTCATCAGCCTCAAATCATTGGTTTGAACTCTTAAGGATCCGATCCTGTACAGCAGGTTCTAACTAAGGGAAAAATTCATTTTGAAAATATATTAGCTTTTTTTTTCGACTGAAAAAAAAAATACTTTTCAAAGAAAAAATAAATGAGAGCTTCAATATTTTTATTTATATTAACTGATATTTCTGCGAAAGAGACAAAACCTTATAAACTAATCCAACCAACTAGCGGTGAAAAGCCAAAATATGCGCGTGCCTTTATTAGACGTTAACTAGTGTATTTACTAGATGCTATCTATACTTAAAATAATATAAACATAAATTCCAACCTAAAACAATATAATCAATATCAATAAAATAAATATATACTCGTTCAAAAGTTAATTCAACGTTGACAAAAAATAAAAAATAAAAAACGTTAATTCATCATGCTACTACGGTAGCGTCAATATAAAATACAAAGGCAGAAGCAATACATGCGATCTTCTTTATCAACAATTACGTTATCAATTTTGCCTGAAAGAAGCGTGTTTGTTATCCTATTTAAAAAAATAGGATAACAAATTCATGAATTATCATTTCTTTATAATATAAATATTTAAAAATAAAAATATATTATCCTATTTTTAAGATGATAAATTATTTAAAATAAACTAAAAATGTAAAAGCATTATATAATTTAATATGTATAAAGATTTACAATATTTAATAATTGTTAAATCATCTTTTATCATTATAATTATATATATCTAATTTTATATAATTTAATAATATATTTATTAATTTTATCTTTTAATAAAATTTTATAAAATTAATTTATTTAATAAAAAAATTAAACTAATAATTAAATTAATATTTTATTTTATAAAATGTCATTAAATTGTATAAACATCCAATCCAAGTTCGTGGGCATGTCAGATGACATGAGCATATCAACGGTTGGTGAAAACTTGAACGGATAAATTATTAGCTGCAAAGTGTATAATTTAAAATTTCAATTGTTATTTTTTCAGTTAAGGATGCGTACATACAACTTATCAAAGGTTGTTATTACAGTTTATCCGAAATTTAATTGAAATGTTATTCATATTTGGAAGGATTAATTTTTTGAAATAACCATTTGTTAAGTTCCCTCAGAAGTTAAAAAGGAAAAATAAAATTTATCTAAAATAAGTTGAAACTAAATTACAATTTGAAAGGAAAAAAGTTTCCACATCAATTAAATATCAGAACAAATAATAATTGTCCCCAAACAAAATTTAAGATTTCGCATACTGATTTGACATGCTATCTCTTCTCAGTTCCCTCTGTCTATCTTCTTTTTCTACAACGAATGAATCAACCGTAACGACAAAAAGGAAATATAGGAAAGAAAATGACAACTTATCTCACAAGGTAAAATAACAAAAAAAAATTAAACTTTCCTTTTACCCTCTATATCGAAGACATGAAAACATGTTTAAATTCAATCTCTGGTGGAGTTCATCTAATTGATACATCCTAGGATGAATCAACAATCTCCCAAAAGCATCCTTCTCACAAGTCACGACCAATTCGCCAAGTCAAGATGCTTCACCATGCACCCCAAAGGATAGATTCAATACATTCCACTGTAGAAAGAAATGGCCCTCCCTTATGAGACAGATAACAAGCTGCCTGACCAAAATACAAAAACTGCTTATTTAGCCAGCGAGGCTGCCAAAAGGTAGTATATAAGGTAGATAATCATGTTCATATCAGTATATATAGAATTTCAAACACTAACTCTGCCTTCCAGTCACTAAAACACAGTTTCAAGGATGATACTAAATTTCAGTAGCCCAAGATACTGGTTATTCATAACTTAAAATGCAGTAGTGTCCATTGATTTTCCTTGTAAAACCAACCAGATTTAACTAAAATTCCAAATAAGGATTACAATGCATACCTATATATTATGATTGTTGCACTTGTCGGGATATCTGTAGCATCCAATCAGCATACCCACTGTTACCACCCATCTGGTCCTCAACAAGGTTTGCAAGGAGGAGGAATCCTTCTTTGGGCTGTTCACCTTGCCTAACAAGTTGGCACAACTGGTAATATGCACGATCTGTATTTCTCAACTTCTCAAGTACCCTCATCAGCCTCCTTGACATTTCATTATCATGCTCCATGAGACTAGTCTGTTAAAAGAAATAAAACATAAAGCCCCGGATGGATTTCAGTTTTTGTTCAACTAGATGAATAAAGGAGAAATACACAAACATATATACTCTAATATAATTTGATGAAATGAATTGGCCATACAATAAGTTATTCAATGGTTTTAGAACAGCATCCATCAATATCAATGCAACTAGAAGTCAGTCTTGTTAATAAACTTGGGAGGAAAATGTCAACTTTGCCCCCAAAACACTGCCCAAACTATGCAGTTTGAGGGCAAAAGTAGTTTTTTTAAATGCCTCCAAGTAGGGCCGTGAACAATCGCTATTTTTGCTGTGATTGTGGTCACAACAACTATTCAAAAACAAACCATGATGGAAACTTTGTAGTAGCCCCTAAGCTCCTCCACGCTGCTACACCACTATAGCACACTCACTCTGCCACTACTGGTGAATGACATACAAAAGCTCACCCTTGAATTAAGTGTTTTATCATGAAGATGACACTCATCATACAATTTCATATTAATTATAACTATTTTATTACTTAATTGACAAAAAAACTCAAAGATAAAATTGACATGCAAGATCAAAGTGACCATAATTTACAATTCAAGGACTGTCTACCCACGGGAATTGAGAGAAGAAAGAAAGAGCAATCAATGAGTTTATGTAGTTCAGAACCAAAAAGCGAACCAGCAATAAAAGTTGAGAAGAAAAAGGATAAAGCTGCTCCATATGACAACAACCTATAATATAGTCTCTAGCCCTATCTCGTCTGTCTTGAAGAACACATTATGAACCTTCATTTTGTATAGAAGGGATATACAATACCTTTGATAATTCTGCTGCAAAGTCTGCCCCAAGCAAATTCTTGGCTATATCAGGAGAAATCACCCGACCAAACCATATAATGAACCGGAAGCCATCATCATATATATAAAGTCCTCTAGAGTCTAAGCTCTCCCCAGTCAAAGGTAACCTCCTTTCAATGCTTTTTAAGTCATCTGCCTGTACAGTCGCCTAGAAAACAAGAGGAAATAATTCAAGCATCTGATAGTTTAACCATTTTATTGGTAATATTTCAAAGACATTAAAGTATACCTTCAAAAGATATTCATCAAGTCGAATCAAGCTAGGATATAGAAGCTTCAACAGTCTTTTTATTGGTACAGTCATTATTATGTGTCCCGCAGCACATCGTTCATCCAGTGGAACATCACCATACCCTCCACGTAGAGCCGTTGATTTACAAAGAGTTAATCCATACAATATTAGGAACTTTAAAGACTCAGGATATATCATTCTGTTGGCCAAGCGATGTTGCACAGCATAAAGATTTCGATATTCCCTGAGGGCTTTCACAATTCGTAGTTGCACAGCGCTCCGTGCGTCTTCCAGTTTTTGGGACAATGTTTTCTCAATTGCTGCAAATATGAAGGAACTGTTTAAGAACATAAAGCAACTATGATCCATCCCATATGATGTAACTAGATCATAAGTCCTGGTCACCATACCTAGCCTACTTAACAGCGATACGATTGCACCAGTATCAGCAAGGCGATAGAGATCTGGCAAGTCTGTCACTACTGGAACTGCCATTGTGTGAACTCTTATACGCCTTTCTCCACAAGATGCAGTATATCTATTTTGTTGTTAGGGCTGCAACTCGCATCAAAACAAGACATTCTAAATATCCTGACTTAAATAAATACTAAGCATAACAGACATCCAGATAAATGTTAAACAGTAGAGGATAAATAGTAAAAACAAAGCATGATAAGATGAACAGAATTCCCTACAAAGAAAGAAAAGGATAAAAATGAGAGTTTTTTGGCACTACCAATGAAAGAAACAAAAATACAAACTCTTGAAAAATATATCTGAATTTCTAAGGATAGCATCTCAAATAGAGATAGTCATTTCTTGGGGGCAAAAATAACAATATTGTAATGCATAAAAAGTGAATGAATAAATGAGTCCAACAATTAACATGAATGACTATATTGCAAGAACAGATAAAAGTTAATAAAAGAGGATTGCATTAGGGAGCAGCTAGCCAATGTAGAACTTTGTTGAATGTCAAATTGTCAATGATATGCTTTATGAAACTACTAATTAGAAAAGAAAATGCAGCATCATTCTCATAATATAGCCATCTAGTATCAAAAGACATACAATTAAAAATTGTAATTATCATAATAAATCTCATGTACAGTACACATTAGAACTTGTCGCAAGATTAGTTGAAGCAAGGATACAGCAATGCAACTTGGAAATACATCGTCTGAGTTGTCAATAATGTCTCTTCAAGAGACAACTGCATGGCAAAGGCTTTATCACAATCTACAGCTGGAAGTGCTAACAAATCAGTGGACCTAAGCATGAAGTTTCCATGATAAGTTGTGAAACGGACACCTGGAAACATAATCAATTATTATCAACAGTGTGTACAACTACAAGTTGCATGAAACAGGATATAAACAAAAGGAGCTAGCATAGGAAAGAATTTTCACGACACAATGAATGCACAGACCTTTCGCACATCTAATACGCATTACAGATTCCCATGCAGTTTCTCTGGTAAGGTCTCTCCTTAACTCATGCCTCAATTTCTCCCCATGAATGGCTGATTGGAAAGCTGGATAGTAATATACTTGACCAGCAGTATACTTTGCCAGAGTTCCTAAACAGACAAAAAATTATAAATACTTAATTCAATTTGCCAAGTATAGAATGGCAATAATATGTGCTTAGAGGACCACATATGCTGAGAGAATTAAATCTAACAGAATATGGGGGGATGCATTGTTTCTAGAAAATAACTACGCATCAACACATGCTTTGCTAATTCCAATTAAGTATTTAAACGCCAGTTTTTTGGCAAAAACATCCATGGGTAACATTATCAGTTGAGATACTCCACACATCTTTAATCACAACATAGTCAAGGAAAAACACAGCAGTCATTCAATTCCACACATCTTTAATTACAACATTGTTAAGCCCTCAAGTGAAAATAAATAAGGCAGCCATTTGAAAAATGAAGATGAGATCAAAACAAACTTTAGCATACTTCGTTAACCTCACAAAATCATGGAACTAAGTCATCATAAAATTTTGTAATGACTAAATATTCATTTAGTCCCTCAAATTGTAAGCATCAATCATTTTATTTTAATCCCTTACTTAACAAAACAACATTCATTTTAATCCTTCTTAATATAAAATGATAATAAATAATGAAATAGAAAGGACTAAAATGAGTAATTTTAAAAAAAATTGGGACTAAAGGGAGATTTTAAAAAAGTTAAGAACATAGTGATCGGCGCTTATAATTTGCAAGATTAAAGTGGGTATTTACTCATTCTATAAAAATAAAGAATCATCCATCAAATATATCAATTAGAAGTCTTCCAATCAAAAGTGACACATTTAGCACTTTTTTAGGGTATGGCATAAGTTAGAACAAACTGAAAAATTACCTAAAGAGGCTACATCGGTGTATTTATCACTGAATGCATACACATTTGCTGAGATTTGGAACTTGGAAAACTCAGCAGCCATTTGCTTGTAGAATGGATCTTCAGGCAGTCTCAGTCCATGCTCTTTGTCTGTCCCATAAACACGAGAATCATCTCCCCGTAACTTCAAGCGGCCAACCCCAAGGGATGGGAGTGTGTTTTGAAAAATTAACAATTTCCCTCCAAGTTGACTCTGGAAAGAGAGATATGAAAGGCCACAACAAAGTAATGCATAAGAGCAACAAAATTGTTAAATGCACAGGAAAAAAGTACAGAAAATTCAATGAATTCCCTTCGAATGATGTTCTCTTAAGTTTAGCTAACCACATGTCCCACCATTCCGTATGGAATGCAACTTGCTGTGTTGTTTCTCTTTGGTTCATCCGGTTTATTAAGTGACCTTCTGATAGTTTAGTGTGCCCAACAATGCCGAGGCCACATTTGGAACTTGGAATTGAGCCAGAATTAAATCTTAAAATATGTAAATTCCATATGGTCTGCAGTTGGTTGTTTCAAGTTAAGTATAATTGTTTATATAGTATATTTTAAAAACAAAAATAAATAAACAATTTAACTTGCATCAAAACAACAGAGGGAGGACTTCCCATAATTGGCACAAAAAAGCCTCACACAAGTATCGTAATTTCATAAGTTGGACCTTACAAATACAAATATTAAGACAATGCTTTCCCCCAAAATTAGATTAACAACTTCCTACTACCAACATCCCAAAGAAATGTGAAACACATAGCACAGGTCTTACCATTCCCTATCACACTTCTTCATAGATTTTAAATCATCTGTGGGACCAACAGATCTGCATTAATATTACTTAAAAAAATGTAAAGCACACACCACTATTTCTTACAGTTGCTGTTGAAACATTTCCTTTCAAGAAAATTACGTTTACATTTGCAAACTTCAATGCCACCATCCTCTCATTATCTAAATTGAAAACTAATCTTCTAAACTATACAGTAACTTTGTGTCAATTGATAGATTGGGGGAGAGGGGGGGCTAGCAAAGGTATTATGACAAAAGAAATTCACCATAAAAGGTAGGAACTAAACATACCATAACCATAAATGCAGCCTTAAGAGCAGGACCAAAAGCTGATTCCAGGTTAACATTATCCTGGAACATGGTTGGCAAACTATCTAGGAAGGTTTCCACCACACTTCTTGATTCAGACAAGTTAACAAGAAGATCATCTGGAAGAGGAACAAATATATCATCTAGATCTGATACCACCAACATCTGTGGTTGAGTCAGGGATGACTGCAAAAACATAACACAGAATAATCACTGCCAGTATATTGAGATGGATGGCAGGGGGAAGCAGAGATATATGAACCATGGTAACACTAACAACACTGCAAACCTTCATATTATAAAAATGTATTGTGCTGTCAAAAGTTGCAAACCCTATTTGTGTACGTGGAAATCCAGGCAGCTCATCTAAGCATGACTTGATTGTTTGAGCCACAACCTGCATTACGGACAGTAACATCAGCAATCAAAATAAAGTTCACTAAACACCTCCAAAATGGTTGCGACTATTTGGTTATTTAGCAACCTCAAATGCAAAATGTATCATATCCAAAGTTGGCCACAAAGATATTTGCAAAGAAGTAAATATTATTATTTCTGGGCAAATTTCATTTTTGAAACTTGCCCTTTAGGTATGAAAGGGCAATTTCAGCGATGCAATGTCAAAACAAAACTCGTTTCTACAAACTTACTTTTGGTAAATATTCCCAAAATAAAAGGCAAAATTTAGTGATTCTTTCAGATTTCATTCTAAACAAGTAACCATGCACAAATTACCCAAACATGCTCATAAAGTATAAAAAGCAAAGGCAAACGTGCAACCCTCAAATAAACATAAGAAATAGCTCCACTGATATGATGTATAAATTTTAGTGAAAATGAAAAACACATAAATAAGACTTTAGACCATTATCAAATCTAAAGAAACCAATCCAAGACAAAATACATTATAGCATAACTCTTTTGTTTATCGTAGATGAAACCAAAATTTATCAAACAAGTCTCTAGTAGTAGTATAATCCTGACTCTTTTAACCCACAAAAATAAGGCCATACATTACTACAGTATGATTTATTATTTTTCCAAAAACAGAACACCAAAAAACACTATTAAATGGATAATACTCAGAATGCAGTACAAGCTACACATTATGCTAGAAGTAAAGTACTTGCCTCAATCATGCCACTTCTAACTGCAGATATGGAAACATCGATGAGGAAGAAATAGACTGGTGGCATAGGAGGCCGCACCATATACTCAGCAGGGGCAACAAATTCTACAGTCCCCTTTGTCAGCTCAGGTCGTTGATTCAGATCAACTCTTTTTCCAGTCGCATCTAATTGTGCATAATATTCACTAGGAACTGTACATAACACTCAACATATTAAACATCATAAGAAAGATACTATTCAACCAATTACAATATTCATGACATGAAATACTTCACACAAATAATTAACATTTTATCACAAATTCTCAATCATGCTAGTCAGTAAACTGTCTGGTTTCATATCATGGCATAGTTATGGTCTATTTATTATGATAGTAATAAACGTACAGCATAACTGACATGAATATATAGAGTCAGAAAAGTCAGAGAACAAGTTTAGCATCCAATAGAATGCAAACGATACAGAAATTAACGAATTTTAAGAGCAACTGAGAAAACTTTTTCTTATGACAAATGTGCTGGCCTAAATTAGTTGAGACAAGGTTCCTACTATTTTCTTATTTTGATGGTTTTATAAGTAAAGCAAAGGACAAGGTTACGAAAGTAAAAAGTACCATCGTTGAGCAAGGTACAGACGTTGCAGCGGAACTTTCTTCCAGCTTCTGTAAATGTCACATAAGGATTCACATATGTGCGACATCTTCTGCAGCGTACAACACTAGCTGGAGCAAAATTAACAATGGGAACCTCTTCCTGAAAACAAAAACAGGTAAATAAAGGAAAATAACATTATCGGTATGTTACTGCCCATCAAACAGGGTAAGGAAGCACTAACCCCATCAGGAGGTTCTGCAAGCGGACATACAACTGCTCCAAGAGGAAGATGCCACCTTGCAGCCAAGGACTGGGAGCTAGGAACTGCACTGGTTGTGAGTCGGAGATATCGGGGATTGCAGTTCATGGGATACATGTCAGCCAAATTGTTTAGCTCAACATCGCCTTCCAATGGCCTTGGAAGTTCTTTAGTGTCAAATAGTGGATCCATTGTTCCAGGACGAGTTTGCATAGTGAGCGCACTGAAGTCTTCTGTCAAGCCCTGAACAACACCCATTGGGGGCACAGATCCTGGCGGGTGCATTGGCTGGATTCCTGGTGGAGTAGCCATTGGGGGTGACGGAACATAGCCTCCTTGATGAGATAAAAAAGGAGAAGGTGCAGCAGACGGGACTGGTCCATAATTTGCTTGATTAGCAGGGAGAGAGGAATGCATAGGTGGAACTTGAGCAGCGGCACCAGGCTGCTTACTGGCATACCCGGGAAAAGACGGCTGAAATGCAGGAGGAGGAACATTTGGACCTAAATGTGCAGGAATGGCACTTTGCGGTGGTGGCGGCGGCGACCCCATTGGAACAATAGGCATCTGTTGCTGAGGAAAAGATGGTGCTTGACTAGCTGGAGATTGAATTGATGGTTGTCCCAAGGGCGGAGCACGTCCAAGGGGTGGTTGAGTTGTTGAGGAAAATGGTGGTGCCGGAAAATGCTGGAAAGGTGTGGCAGCAGGCGGGGCATTGGATGATTGGAGAGGAGGAGGTACTGATGGGTCATTGAACCTGCTAGGTGGAGTAGGTCTAAAATTGGGTGCCCCTGGTCTAACTGGAGGTCCAGACGGCGAAAATGGCATCGAGCTCTGGGGAGGAGCCGGTCGAAAAGAAGGAGGCTCTGATCCGGCCATGGGACCGGTTGATGCAAAAGGTGTCACAGTCTGTGCAGCAGCAAAGGGTGAGGAAGCAGGTCTTGCAGGGAAGGTTGGACGACCGGGATTTTCAGTCCCCATGGATTACAGAACAATCCAAATCACTCGGCTCTTATATTTAATTAAAACCTCTGTTCCATCACCAAGCCAGTCAGAACAAAGCAATTGGATACATGCAATGCTTAATACAGAGAAGTAACCAAACACAACACAGCTCAAATCAACAACAATTATGAGATTAGAGGCGCCTTGGTTCACTTTTCTATGGTCAACTCGTCTCTGACAGCTTACCCTACGTGAATTATCGGAAAACAAAACATTGAAAATAATAGCACAAGTAGGAATATAAACGAGTGCGCAGACAAAACTGTTAGGGTTCTGAGAAGAATAGCACGGAAGCGGAATACGTGATTTTGATTTGAGAGGTAAGGTGGACTTTTCAAAATTGTGACGGATCGAGAAAAAGACGGCACGGTTGCAAGAAGCAGTTGAAAACGAGATCGGGAGAGACTCACCGAGTTGCCGATTCGGATCGGAGACTCAGAGGCTGAATCGCTATGTGTTAGATTGGGTGATTCCAATTCTACTAGGCTCAGGTCACGACCCTCTCTCTTACAACCGGAAGTGGAAGAAGCACCCTGCCAGCAAGGACTAGGATCCTACGAATTTCACTGTTCTTTCCCCTTTTTATTTATTTATTTTGTTCCGTACCCCTCCTCTCGGGACCGAAGTCATTTGGGCTCGTGACCCATCTTTGAACTGGACAGCAATTGTAAGCCCATTTTATTTTTAGACAAAAAAATGCTTATTACAATGCTCTAAATTTGAAAAGGCATATATTTTTTAAATTAAAAAATATTTATATTTTTTCTAAATAAACTATTAAATCTATAATTAATTAATATAAAATTTATTATTATTATTATTATTTCACGTAGAACATAAAAATAATAATTAAAAAAAAGGCTTAGGTGTCTCGATGCAAACATTCTCTCCTGCTGACTATGCAGCCGGACACAACATCTTTTATTTTAAAGAAAAAAAAACAAATTGAATAATTTTCTTCGAATAAAAATTACAATCATAATGACAATAGTAAATTATTTAAATCCTTCATCATTAATTTAATTATAATAATGACTTAAAAGAAAATAATTGATCCACCCACTCACTCACCCACCCAATGAGAATTGATTATGCCTAATAAGCACGATAAGCCATCAAGTTCTGACACTTAAAAACTAACAAACAGGTTCTGATTCTGATTCATTTGTTTCATTGATATCGAAAATGGCGAGGAAGAAGATAAGAGAGTACCAGTCGAAGAGGCTGCTGAAGGAGCACCTTAAACGACTTTGCTCCATTGAACTTGATATTCAATCAGTTCAGGTGACAGAATCAACAGACCTGACTGAGTTGACGAACCAACACCCATGGCTTTCCTCCACCAAATTGGTTGTGAAGCCAGATATGCTGTTTGGGAAGCGTGGAAAGAGTGGCTTAGTGGCTCTCAATTTAGACATAGCTCAAGTATCAGAGTTTGTCAAAGCACGTTTTGGCGTTGAGGTTGAGATGGGTGGTTGCAAGGCACCTATAACTAATTTCATTGTTGAACCGTTTGTTCCTCACGATCAAGAGTATTATCTGTCCGTTGTTTCTGAAAGGCTCGGTTCTACCATCAGTTTTTCAGAGTGCGGGGGCATAGAAATTGAAGAGAATTGGGATAAGGTATTCTTCACGTATTGTGTTTACTGTTTTATTTGCTATGCTCTGTTCTGTTGATCAGTTTACATATTTGATTCATTGCTTTCACGTGTAGGTTAAAACTGTGTTCCTTCCCACCGAGAAACCTATGACTCTGGAGGCTTGTGCGCCGCTGATTGCTACACTTTCTTTGGAGGTCAGTATTTTAGCGCTTCTCTAATGTTTGAAACTCTGTTGGTTTCTCATGTCATTGCAATGAGAACTTATATCGTGTTGACGCGTAGTCTGAATGTGTTCAATGCTTTTCGGTATTCGACATTGAACTTTCTATTGAAGTACTTTTTATTGGCCTTTTAGCAAATCCTTATTGTACCTTAATTCTCAGATTCGAGGGAAAATTGGCGATTTCATAATGGGTGTGTTTGCTGTCTTCCAAGGTATGCAGTCAACGAGCTTGTAAACTAGTGTATCCTGTCATCGTTATGAACCTGAAGGGTAATATAACTCTGGAATTTAGAGTTAGAAAATGCTTTGAAACTTTAATATGTGATTTTAAGTTGTTTATCTAGCCAAATTGTGCAGGGCTAGTTAAAAGAGTTTTGAATATAATTTAACTTTTATTCACTTACAAACTACAGTCCATTTGATGCTAGACAGGGGGGTTCCTTTGTATATTACTTCTCTCATTAGCCAACTGGCTCGGCTATTCTTACGTGCACAGTTTTCTGCTCTAATTTTTTTTTCTCCCATTTTGTCCTTAGATCTGGACTTCAGTTTTCTAGAGATGAATCCATTTACACTGGTGAATGAGAAGCCATATCCATTGGATATGAGAGGGGAATTAGATGACACTGCTGCATTCAAGAATTTCAACAAGTATAAATATAATCATTTCACATATTGTTCTGAATATTCTAATTTTGAAGTCATGGAAACTTAGCAGGTAATGCATGTAACTAGCTGTTATCCTATGTATATATCATTATGCACACAGGTGGGGAAATATAGACTTTCCTTTGCCTTTTGGAAGAGTTCTGAGCCCTACAGAAAGCTTCATTCATTCCTTGGATGATAAGGTATTTTTTATTTTTATCTGTATAATTTCTGTGCAGCTGTTATAAAAATAAGGAAAGCTTTTTTTTGGTAAAAGTTGACTTACGTTTGCTGAAAACAAGCTTTTTTCACTCATCCTTTTGGCAGTTTATTTTACATAGGCTTTATTTCACCTCCAGCACTAATGTAACGATAAAAGGTACTTTTCACAGTGAGAGCTGGAAAATCCTTAAAAGTTTGAAAAACGTAATCAGAATCTAAGTATTTTCCATCATCATACCGATGAAAATTGGGAAAATAGTTCTCCAGATAATTAGTATTAAGCTCTATAAAACTATCTGTCTGCATAACCTTGACATGTCTTTCACCTTATAGCGATCTTCTTGTTGCAATACCATAGTTTTTGCAAAAGTCATACTTCCCTGTTCTAATAACTACAGCTGGAACATTTCTCTGAATAGAGATTCATAAATATATTCTTCTTCACATTGCAGACAAGTGCTTCTTTGAAATTTACTGTATTAAACCCAAAAGGACGCATCTGGACAATGGTAGCTGGAGGTGGTGCAAGCGTTATCTATGCTGATACTGTAAGTTGTTATGTTTTTTTATGAATTCAGTTCAGTAATGACTCAAAATGTGAAAAAAGAATCACCTCAAACAGTGGATTTTAAGAAGTTTTCTATTAGTAGGTCTTTTGGTGAGTTAATCGACTTGTTAGATTTTGTTCACTAGGTTGGAGATTTAGGCTATGCATCAGAGCTTGGCAACTATGCTGAGTATAGTGGAGCTCCAAATGAGGAAGAGGTTTTGCAGTATGCAAGAGTCGTAATTGATGTAAAGATCATAACCAAGTTGGTTATTTTTTTCTTTTCTTGTGGCTTAAATTTGACTAATTTGTCACAGCTAGTGGTTTTATCACTACATCATTGTGAAAATTATGCTCTTGACTGTTGCAGTGTGCTACAGCTGATCCTGATGGCCGTAAGAGAGCCCTTCTTATTGGAGGTGGCATTGCAAACTTCACTGACGTTGCTGCCACATTCAGTGGGATTATTAGAACCCTGAAAGAGAAGGTGGGTTAGTGGAATTTGTATCATTAATCCACTTCAAGTTGTCAATCTGACCGTTATGAGTTAGTTTCCCCATCACTCTGCAGGAATCAAAGCTTAAAGCAGCACGAATGCACATTTACGTCAGAAGAGGCGGTCCAAACTATCAGACTGGTTTGGCAAAGATGCGTGCATTGGGGGAGGAATTGGGAGTACCAATTCAGGTAAGGATGACAATCTTTTTATGGATCTTGCATGTAAATGTGTATGATTATGCTCAGCTGCTTACCACTGACCAGCAACTTTTAGTTATCAGAATCCAGGACCTATGAGTGGTTACTAAATTCTTTTTGCTTGTAGTCAAACTGTACTCATAAATAGTGTAAACTTGAGAAATTTTGTGACTTATAATTCTTCACCTTAAGGTTTGGCAGTAAGCCTGAAGATTTTAAAGCAGAAAAGGTGAACTGTCATTGGAGTCTCGCATATAAGTTTTCTACTATTTTTTTTGTTTAAAAAATTATATAACAGTGTTAGAATTCACAATTCTTTTTGTATTTTGTTTTGTGATTGTGGCAATATTGTGGTTCCAGGTTTATGGACCGGAGGCCACAATGACTGGCATCTGTAAACAGGCTATCGATTGCATCACGTCTGAAACATAAAGCAGAATTCTTTCTCACCTGTGTCATCATGTTTCATTTCTGAAACTAATTTGATGGTGTTTTGATGAATATAAGTCTGTACCAGGCAAGGGGGAATAAGATCGAAGAGAAGTAGATAGACGTCGCGAGCCTGACAGAGTTATTTTCTTCTCTTTTCTTCCCATTGTCATTTTTTGTTTTATTTTGACCGCAATATGGTCATAACATTATAAAAATCTCCAAAAAAATATGTGAAAAATGTAATCTTAGTTGACCGTATTTTCTTTGAAGTGTTAAATGCCATGATTGATTTTCTGTTTATAGATTTTGCGTTGATGTCATGGACACATATATATGTGCAGAGAGAGATGAGCTTTCTTAGGTCATTGTCAAGAACCAACGCTTTCCAAAAGCTTAACTTGTGGAATAGTTAACTAATGACTTAATATTAAAGCTTCTTGATAGATGGTTTGAAGTTTGATCTTTTTTGTCCACATTCTTTAAGATACCGAGTTAAATTTGTCACAGGGTTAGATGGGTATACGAGCTATTGTATGAAGGGGTGTATTAGATATAATGCTCGTTGCAAGTTATAATGCTCCTAGCACAGACCAAATGCAGTCCTTTGTTTAATTGTTTGATATACAGAAATAGGGTATTATGGTATCGTTTGTTTAGCATATCCTTCCTCCCATCGGTTTTAGAAATAATTTGTTAAGAAAACACATTTTATCTTCTTTCTTAGCAAGAATGTTATTCACATAGCAACTTAAATGTACGCCATTTCTGCGTAATTGTAGTCATTTTTGTAACAGACTAGAATAAAAAAAGTAAAGGGTTTGAATGTTGGAATCACTTGTGCATTTAGTGTACTGTAGAATTATTACTGCGGAGTGCTTCTGAAAATAAAATTAAAACATAGATTACTTCCATTACTGTTGAAAAGCATAGCGAGATAGGTTAAATTAATTGTCTTTTATCATAATTTCCAATATATTTTACATTAGTAAAAAAAAGTCATTTGTTAATAATTATAAAATACCCATCCATACAAATGTCTACCCCTGAAACATGGGTTTTGGAATCGACAAAATATGATGTTGGTCAGAAAAAAGGGTGGTCCCGGCGGGGCTCGAACCCGCGACCTTCGGCTCATAAGACCAACGCTCTAACCAACTGAGCTACGGGACCATTACATTATCGTACTCTGTATTAACAGATATAGTCAAACATAACTTTTGTCGTCTTGTGAACAAAGAATAAATTTCTCACCTTGCCATGGTATTACACTTCTAAAAGTTTATGTTCATTTTGTGTGCCTTGTTTTCTAATCCGATCGGCTGAATTTTTATCAAACATGTGAATTGAAAATGAAATTCCATTTGCATTTTAAAACATGAGCTTAGTTTAGACAAGTGCTCCATTAAAGATGCACAAGATCACTCTTCTATTGGTTATGCAAAAAATATATCATACTCAAGCATATGCTAACAATAAAAGAGAGGATTAGATAAGGCTGCATTGTAAACAACCCCCTTAAATAAAAGTTCAAACAAATAAAAGTAAGGGAGGTAGGTAAAATAGTTTCTTCCTAGTCTTGAGTAAGAGACTTAAAATAAGTGTTACAACAAACCAAATTGTGGAGTGGAAGAGGAAAAACTAGGTTATGTGCCTTATATTTGAGCAACGATATATTGTACATGTATAAAAAGTATGTTCAAGGAAAAAATATATTGTTAGTCATTATAAATAGAATTAAATATATTTTAATTTTTTAAAATTATATTTTAAATTTTTATAAAACTTAAAATGATCTTTATCAAACATGTCATATTATATCACTAGCAAATAATAATAATAATAATAATAATAATACTTTTAAAAAATTAAAATTTATGGGGATAAAAAAATAATAATAATAAAATATAATCGTATCATTTTTGTTTTTTATTTTTTCTTAAATATCTAGGTTTCACTTGTGGCCATTGTTCAAACAATGATATAGCATTCTTATCGAATAAATTGTACCTCTAACACTGATATTTTAGCAGTATTTAAAAAATATAACAAAATTTATAATTAACAATGTTAAAATAAATATAGATCTATCTCATGTTATTATTTTGTCAAACTTCTCCTACGAAAGGTATCCAAGTTTTTTTCCCACAAGATGCGGGGATAGCTCAGTTGGGAGAGCGTCAGACTGAAGATCTGAAGGTCGCGTGTTCGATCCACGCTCACCGCATTTTTAAAATATTTGTATCGTTTTAATTTTATTTCATCTTGTGGTACATTTTCAATTTTATTTCATAATTAGTTATTTAGCACAAATAATTTAAACTACATTCAGTAAGTAATTATAATCACTCGTATATTTGAAAATAGTTTTATTTG
The DNA here is from genome assembly GCF_003935025.1 of Abrus precatorius. Lineage (NCBI taxonomy): Eukaryota > Viridiplantae > Streptophyta > Magnoliopsida > Fabales > Fabaceae > Abrus > Abrus precatorius. The sequence goes on along the minus strand of NW_020874373.1, from coordinate 5,284,047 downwards.
ATTATAAAAATAAATGTTATGGTCGCACTTATTGATAATTTGTTTTTGGTAAGTATCCACTAAATATGATTTTGGTTAAGCATAGAATCCCGTCAAGGTTGGTAAACGCTTGCATTAATATGCCACACGTTAATACGCTACGTCACTCTCACTCACCCACTCCAATCAATACCAACCGTTCGATATATTTGATCCAACGCTCCAAAGCACGCACGTCACAAATCACAACCCACTCCCACCAGTGTCATTCTTTCTTTCTTTCTTTCTTCTAATTTTGTTTATACAACAAGAAGAAAACAACACTACCATAAATATATTTTAAAATAATAAAAAATGTTTTCACTTGTGTTAATTTTTATTTTAAAAATTAAAATATTATTCTTACTTTTTTAGATTTTGAAAAAATGATATTACTAAAAAACAATACAATCATTTAAAGTTATATTTTAAGATAAAAAACTTCAGCTTTATAATTATCATGTAAAAAAGTTTATTATTTAAAATAAAGAGAATGAAATATTTAAAAAAACACAGTTCTAATGTAATACAATACACGGTTGATATTATTCTCGAATTAAATTAGAATTTCAACAATTTGTATAATAAAAATCGACAATAAGAATAGCGCTAATATTTAAATTAGATACACATTATTTAGATAAAAAATTTAATTCATATGATACTTCCCTTTATTCGAATTAAAAAAATATTTTAGGACACGTGTCAATGCATTTTTGTTGTAGGATAATGGAAGCGTTACAACGTTACAGCGTTACAACAATTATAAGGTGTGGCAGGGGAATTTGGATCCACTGTCTATAAATACCAACCTGAATCCTCGGCGTGGAAGTGGCAAAGACCCTCTTCACTCTATCAGATAAAAAGGTTCTTATCAAGGTTTGCATTGTGTTTTTCTTTGGGTCTGTTCCTGCTTCATACTCATCTTGTCATCTCATTCTGAGTCAGTGTAGTTGTTTGCATGATTGCTTAATCTAAATCACACGTTTTTTCATTCTTGAATTATTGGTAATGAAACAGGGAGGAATTAAAAAAAAATTATCAAATTGATTAAATGTTCTGGTCAAAATGAAACGTTCTCTTGTCTGAATTGACAATTTTTACAACAAGAAATCCTGATCGCGGCCTAATTTTGTTAGATTTTTTATTCTGTTTTTCTTTTACGTGGAAGAAACTGGACAAAAGTCGCAAATTTTTCAGAGGTTTCGCTTTGATTTCGCTTTTTTTGGTTGGTTGTGTGCATATGTTGAAGTATTGTTGATTTTACTGATCATATGCATAATTGGGCATGTTTGTGAAGTTGAAAAAACTTGAATTTTAGTAAATTGAACCACCTTCAAGAGTTTGTGCACCACCATTTTTGGCTGCTTCATACAGATCTAGAGAATGTTTTGTTAGAGTTTTTATTATTTTCTTTTACATGATGGAATACATCTTTATGCTTTGAGATATAGGAGACGGTTCCTTTACACTTCTTCGAATCAACGCTTCTCAATGTTCTTCTACGGCTGGAACTTTAATTTATTTATATGTTTATTCCGCTTGTACCATAGTCTGTTGGGTTCATTGCCCTTTATTCAGAGTTTGAACATGACACTTCTGCTTTATGTTTTGTGACTCAACTAGACACATTTTATCATGAAGCATCTATTATAATTTTTAATCCTTTCATTTGTGTCCTGAAGGTAAGTGTTGTTAGTTTTGATTTGATTAATCTTTTGGCTCTTGTAGCTTCGGAGAATGGATACCTTTCTATTCACTTCTGAGTCAGTGAATGAGGGTCATCCTGACAAGCTTTGTGACCAGATTTCTGATGCAGTGCTTGATGCCTGCTTGGAGCAAGATCCAGAAAGCAAGGTTGCATGTGAGACCTGCACAAAAACCAACTTGGTCATGGTGTTTGGAGAGATCACAACAAAGGCTAATGTAGACTATGAAAAGATTGTACGTGACACGTGCCGTTCTATAGGATTTGTGTCCAATGATGTTGGCCTTGATGCTGATAATTGCAAGGTGTTGGTGTACTTGGAGCAACAAAGTCCTGATATTGCACAAGGAGTCCATGGCCATCTCACCAAGCAACCTGAGGAGATAGGTGCTGGTGACCAAGGCCACATGTTTGGCTATGCCACGGATGAAACACCTGAGTTCATGCCTCTTAGCCATGTCCTCGCAACCAAGCTCGGTGCTCGTCTCACCGAAGTGCGCAAGAATGGGACTTGCACTTGGTTGAGACCTGATGGTAAAACCCAAGTCACAGTGGAGTATTACAATGACAATGGGGCTATGGTCCCTGTGCGTGTGCACACTGTTCTAATTTCAACTCAGCATGATGAAACTGTTACTAATGATGAGATTGCTGCTGATCTCAAAGAGCATGTTATTAAGCCTGTTATACCTGAGAAATACTTGGATGAGAAGACCATTTTCCATCTCAATCCATCAGGCCGTTTTGTCATCGGTGGTCCTCACGGCGATGCCGGTCTCACCGGGCGCAAAATCATCATTGACACCTATGGTGGTTGGGGAGCTCATGGTGGTGGTGCCTTCTCTGGGAAGGACCCTACCAAGGTGGACAGGAGTGGAGCCTATATTGCTAGACAGGCTGCAAAGAGTGTTGTGGCTAGTGGACTTGCTAGAAGGTGCCTTGTGCAAATTTCATATGCAATTGGTGTTCCTGATCCATTGTCGGTGTTTGTTGACACTTACGGAACAGGAAAGATTCCAGACAAGGAGATTCTGAAGATTGTGAAGGAAAATTTTGATTTCAGGCCTGGAATGATTTCCATTCATTTGGACCTTAAGAGGGGTGGAAATGGAAGGTTCTTGAAGACTGCTGCTTATGGTCACTTTGGAAGAGATGATCCTGACTTCACCTGGGAGGTGGTGAAGCCTCTTAAGTGGGAGAAGCCACAAGAGTAAGGTTGTTTGCCAAGAAAGTTATGATATGTTGGTTCTTTAGCTGCTTTCATGCCAGGGTTCTGTGGTTTGTTTTTGCCTTCTCTTTTGGGTCTTTTTTTTTTTACTGTTTTTCTCCACCTCCGCTTTGTTACTTCTTTCCCACATTCAAAGTCATGTGTACTGAGCAGAGTATTTAGAAAATATTAGGGACTGTGAAATATCATGTTTGAAAATCAATTGCCATTATGATCAATTTTTATTCTTCACGAGTCTTCTCTGTTGTTCATAGACCCTAATATCGGTTACCCGACACAATATAGGGAGGTGGCAAGCCCTAAAATAAGTTCTCCCCCTCCCTATAGATTCCTTAAGAATGGTATCTGTAAACGTTGTCTGCAACTTTGTACTTGCAAAAGAGAATCAAGTAATCCTCAAGTTGAAGAGACATGAAGAACGCATGCATATTGTTATTAAAAGGGGTAAGACAGAATGTACATATCAGTATTCGACAATATGTTTACACATCATGGCAGATTAATTCAGTTAATGCAAATAGGAACCATCTTAGAGAATTGAGAAGGAATTGCTATGACATCAAGTAGGTAGGTTGTGCCCCTTAATGCTTCTCCAGCATTTTTATTTTTGAATGGGTTGATGCATTTAGAATTAGAACACACAGACATATTTTGTATTTTTAAGCACAGCCACTGCTTAGGTCCAACATATATAATTTTCTTCGTCATATTTTGGTGGTCTGACACCAGTTCAAAAACTAAGTTAGCAAAAGACTTGACACTGTTGAAAAAAATTATATGTTCCATCCGCTCTATATTATGTCTTTTTTTTAACTATTTTAATTTATCTTAATATATTATTATTTTAAATTTAAATATTATTTAATTTTAAATAATGCCTTTATTTAATAATATTTCACTTAAATATTTAAATTGATTTGGAACTGCATTTTAACCTTTTTAATTAATGTTTTTGTTAAAAAATATCATTTTAACATATTAACTTATATAAGTAATTTTTTTTAAAAGCTACATTATCTTAAATTAATATAAGATGGAGAGAGAATCATTTAAGTTATGATGCTGAGGCTTAATTTTCTTTTTAGACAAAATTTCAGTATAATAATACATGTACTTCAAGTGTTGTTTTTTAGTAGGAAGAGTTTCGTCTTGATAACAATTGTCAACCTTTTTTACACGAATTGCCAAAATAAAACTGTACTTTTTATCAAAGAACATTACTAAAAATATCTATAATACTACGCAAAAATTATGTTCTTAATTCTAGGTTGAACTATCAGATTCGTGCAATTTTAGTAACTAGCCTACCAAAGGATTTCTTCGACGAAATGGGTCTACGGACCACGGAATAATTTAAACTGAAATGTTACATATCCTTTTTATTTTCCCCAATAACAAGAAAAGATTCATCTAACAAATGTTGGAATTTGGAAAGAGATCAAATTCTGTACACACCCCAATATTATGGGTTCTTTTATCTTAAAATACCATCCATCCCCATACACAAACAACATCTATCCTATAAACAAAAGGACACCAAAACCAATGCATGAAAATAAAAATAAAAAATGAAAATATCTCCAGCTGAGCCACCCCTTTGCAATGCCCATCTTAGGCAGGCAAATCCAAGAATCTAAAAAGCTATGGAGGGTAAAAAAATAATACAAAAACTACCACTTTATACATCCCAGTAACATCTTAGGGTCATCTGTGTTGTTACCCTCTTCTCTCTGCTCTAGAATCCTGAATCTCACTCCTGTCTGTATCAGAATATTCCCTCTGGGATTCGATTTCTGCACTGCCCCCTCGATTTCTTCGATCGTATCTTCGGTCCTGAACATCCAAAGAACCAGTGAAGTCAATGTAGGCCTTAAAAAATTTGATGAAATCACTTATCCCTAACTAAGATGAAATAGCAAAGACCAAAAGATTTATTTTGATAAAAGATGCACTGAAAAGGAGTTGTGAGATCAACTTCCTGAATGGTAATATGACTATTTTATTGTTCTAACATAATTTTCACAACTAAAAATTATTATGAATAAAACTATTGGATCTTCTAACTAGTCTGGTTCAATGTTTTGTTTTATACACTTCCATCAATTTCATGCTTCCAGTGGCACTCCAAGCCAAAGTGTTTGGTTCCATCTATTTTATACTACCCAAGATAGGAAGGGAAAAAGAAAATAAAACAAGATTGAGTGTATTCATGAAAGTAGAGTGAAGTAGAAACAACTAAAAAGAGAACAACAAAAATTGAGGAATTAAATCATGACAGTGGGAAAAACAAACCTCTCTTGGTAAAGGGTATTCCTCTGACTCCAGCATACGTACAACTTGGCCCATCTTGGGCCTTTTCTCTGCGTCTGGATCCACACATCTTAAAGCAGTTAAGAGGGCCCGTTTTAAAGCTCTGGTGGATGGCTTCATCTCAATGTTGGGGTCCACCACTTCTTCTGATCTCCTGTTTCCAACCATCATCTTCAACCAATCAACCAGATTCACCTGAAAGCATTACAGTTTCATGGTATAAGATAGTTAGAACACTTGATCAAAAGTTGTCTTGTAGAAATAATAATCAAATAAGTAATTCAGAGCACACAAATTCTAGTTAATAATCGAACAAAAGGTGCTGGAGAGAAATATTTATAACCCTTGAGACAAACTAATCCTATTATAATTATTGCAGGTGCCGGACCAATCTTCATCACTGTACAGTTAAATTCGTGGTGATCATGAACTCTTCAAATTACATCCCAAATTTTTAGGAGGTCAACTGTTTATGGTGTTATTGCAAGCTTTGGATAAGCTTCAAAAGGGAAGGGTAAAGAATTTTGCTTTGTGGGAGGGTGGGTACCTCATTAGAACAATAACTTCAGCAGCAACAACAATAATGATAATAATAATAAAAAAAGAAGAACAACAGTGAGAAATTTTTAGGTACTCCGAAAAGACAAAAGAAAAAATTGTGGTGTACTGTTCAATGTATGCCCCCTCATACGTAACATTCAAAATGTTGTTAAAGTGGAAGGCAGAGATGACCCACAAAGCTGAGACGGTACACAAGGAATGATGTAGAGCAAGAAGTTTTTTCTCTAGGAAAAACTAAGAATTAGTCGTAAAATAATAATGACAAAAATAAACATGCAAAAAAACATAGTTACTAACATTGTTTAGAATGTTGGTGCTAGTTGTGTTCCCTGTTTTTAAAGAGTTGCTTCAGAAATGAAGAATAACTTCAACTCCTATAATTCCTACTGCTGTCTAACAAGAAGTCGATTAATTTTTAACCATAATGTCCCAACAAAAATCCTGGACCTAGAGGTCACCTATTCAAATCATGAAAACAACATCTCTCCTTTAGAGAATAAGGCGCATACATTTACGCTCCTCAAACTACACCAGATTGAAGCCTCATGCATTGAGTCTCCCTTTAATGTCCCAGTTATTTGCTTGTCTTTAGAGTTGGAGAAAATGATTAGAGATCATAGAACAGTCATGGAGCAGACAATTGAAAACAGAATGGTACAGGCTAGATTTTTTATTTTTCATATGAATAGATCAGCTGTTATTTGTTAATAGCACCTAGCTAGAAAATACAGGCAATTTTCATCCTCAAGCTGAATGGAAAAAGTTACAAGGGTTGTGTCTCTGTTACATATGTTAAGATTAGCCCAAGATACACAAAAACACAATTTGACTGAATGAACCAAACTTACAGCCAAAGCTTCAGGATTATTTGGTGAATTGGTTAAAAATACACACATACTGAAATCTGGATTTGGTGGCCAAGAATAAATAAGTTTACTCACTTCATTTGGTTGGCGACCATAGTCAACAGGATCTCTTCCAGTAATTCCTTCCAACAGCAAAACACCAAAGCTATAAACATCACTCTTCTCATTTAGAAGGCCAGTGTTTGCATATTCAGGAGCCACGTATCTGTGAAATATTTAGAATAGACAAGAAAATAAGGATAATTTTTTCATACAAAGTTCAACAATACAAAGCATGGGAAATGTTCATCGCTGCACGAAAATACTCACCCAAAAGTTCCCATGACTCGCGTTGTGACATGACTCTTCCCGGAACCCAATAACTTGGCCAGGCCAAAATCAGAAACCTTAGCATTGAAGTCATTGTCAATTAATATGTTGCTTGACTTGATATCTCGGTGTACCACCTTTGGCTCAATTGCTTCATGCAAATATGCAAGCCTGAAACAAGTATTGCCACTTAATCTAAGAACTACGAAAAATAGAAGCAACATAGATGCAGAGACTTACGCTTTGGCTGTGCCAAGGAGAATCTTGATACGCGCTTCCCAGGTAAGGTATCCATGGTGACGCATGGCTCCATGAAGCCATTGTTCTAAGTTTCCATTATTGACATATTCATAAACCAACATCCTGAAAATATACCACAACAGGAGAAACGAGTTTCTGTAAGCGTGAGATTGACCTCACCACCACAAGGTAGCAGATTAATGAACATGCAATTCACACCATGACTCCCATTAATTCTGGCAACAATTATTCAATTAGCTAAGCATGCTATTTGAAACCATATAACTTGAGATGAGACTGCTGTAATTGAGAATTGGGATACCTGTGAGTTCCCTCAATGCAATACCCCAAAAGGCGAACCAAGTTTTTGTGTCGAACATGGCCAATAGCTTCAACTTCCACTCTAAATTCTTTCTCCGCTTGACCACTGCTAAACCAAACAAAAACTTTAAGAAGTTGAATTTCGGCAGAATAGATACTAATAAAAACAAAAAAACTAAGGTAACTAGCCTGGACATGGTACTGGAACTCACATGTTGTTGAGTATCTTTTTAACTGCCACTGGAGTCCCATTGATCAACTGTCCCCTATAAACAATTCCATATCCACCTTCACCGAGAACATTTTCTTTGGAAAAACGGTTTGTAGCAAGTTCAAGATCCCTCAAGGTAAACCAATGACCCCAACCCAAGTGAGAGAATTCTGGAAGGCCAGAGAGAGGTGAAGGTGCTGTTATAGGGTATGAAGAAGATTGCTTGAACACTGTAACCGTGCCAGAGCTACCTTCTTCTCCTGACTGTGAGTGTGAACCGCCTCCATCTTTCTCTATATGCTGAAATGAATCTGAGTTATTGCTGCTAATATCCTCATTCTTCATCTTCCCCACACCTAAATGAACCATCACTTTGTCTGATTCCTTGTCACTGGACTTATCATGAATAGTAAGAAGTATTCCATCCCGAGGAGCAAATCCATTTGTTGACACTTGCTCAACTCTCACTTCCTTAATTTCCTTTGAGACAATTGGTATTTGACTAAGAGGAATCTTGTCCTTTGCTTTTCTAGATTTCTTCCTTGAAGTAAGGCAAAGTGAGAGCCCACAAAGAATGACTATTATAGACAACCCAACTGAAATTCCAATTATTTCCCAAACCTTGAGACCAAAAATAGGAGTTTTCTTGGATAATTCAGCATTAAGATCAGCCCCCATTTCTCACAAAGCCTTGATAACCTGCAACATGCAGCACAAAGAGATAAGCAATGAATTCATAAAGCAGCACACATTCATCAAACACTTGGAATGATACCGAAATTAACTGAAACAAACAAGCTAAAATAAACCATGAAGCTAGATGAAAACACAACACCCTACAAGCTATAAACCATTCATAACCTCACTTTTCACAAGGACAATTGAGAAAGCTCAAATCCCAGATCTCTGAAACCGCCCCATGATAAGTAAGTAAGCTTAAACAAAGGAACAAACACAAAAGGCCAGATCTTTGAGACCAAGAATCTTGGGAATTGTCAGCAAAAGCAACTGTGTCTATATAGGTGAATATTGTATAGCTATGTGAGTGTAAATCTAAGATGGGGTGGAGCTATCTAAAGAACAAAAACATGGACAAAGGTGGTCGGGGAAGAGAGACATGAATGGAAATGTGTGTGACGATAAAGAGGAAGGGGTGGAGTTATCAGTGGTAGGTGATGAGTTTGGGAATAGATGCCTTCCAACGCATGCATATGCTTATAAACATCCATTTCCAACAATGTGTAAGGTAAGGTCATCTTCCTCTTGGGATTTTCTTCCTCATCTCTCATCAACGCTAATTCATTTTATTTTTTTTTGTTCATTTTCATTTTTATTCTGACTATTTTTTTGTTTCCTTTCCTTTTCTTGATTTGATTTGATGGATGGTGAGCTGAGCTGTAAATTTACTATCCATCTACTGTACTGCAAAACCACTCTCAACTGTTCCACTTTTACACTCATTGACATTGCGTTTAGATAGCATGTGTATATTGTACTTTTCTGTGATTATAATTTCACATATACTGGTCTAATCACCCTTTATTGTCATAACAATTATAGTAATAATCATCGTCATATCATTAACTTTTTACACCAAAATTTGTAAAAAGTTAATATTTTGTTAATGATATATAGCGATTTTTTTGCACAAATATTTAAGCAAGTTAAAGGAAGGAAGAATTTATCTTGTTTTCTGGAAAAGATATGTTATACAATTTGTAGGCTTATAAAGGATCCACGTGTTAATTCTTATTTTGATAAGCAATGATGTGGTTTTCTTTTTTAAGGGTGAGAGAAAGAGAGGTAAGAGTTGTCATGTAAGAAAAGTTTTGTTAACAATGTTTGAAAAAGCACAATTAATAGTGTTAGTTTTTAAGGATTAAGTTTTAAAATTATACGGACTTATTTGAATGAAAATTAAATTATTGGGATCTAATTAAAAGAATAGTAAAATTACAAAGATCTGTGAGTTAATTTAACATACAAATGTATAAATAGTATTATTGAATAAGATATAACAAAATTTCAGGTAAAAGCAAGCATGCACTTAGCTGAAATGCACAATAATTATCAAGGATTCAGGATGCTTTTAACCCACAGAATTTATTTATTAAGAAAGAGATAGAAATTGGGGACCATGCCTTGTGTATTTTAATATTATTCTTTAATTAAAATTAAGGTGTCATTTCAATCACTTATGTTAAACTTTAGTGTTAACCTTCATTATATAGATTATCAAGTTAGAACTTCAAATTTAATTAAAAAAAATAACCTTAAGAATATTTAATACACTTAAAGTTTTACTAAAGAAAATAATCGAACCCATATGTTTAGAAGCAAAAAATTTATAATTAAATTAATCAATAAATAATTTTGTTCAAGCTCATCCAAGTATCCAAACCCAACACAGTTTGCGCTAAGTTGCTCGATTTTACTTTAATCCAAATCTCTGTCCAGAGAACTGTAAAAGTGTTGCAAAATATCATCAATTGCCAAAATGCCTTCATGTCAAAACTTTCCACATTTAGATTTGAGTGCGCGTCATCAAATAGCAATTGGCTTACACACCCACACTATTATTAACTAAGGGATCACCCTCACTGGGTATAAACCATTTTATGTTACTATTACTTTGCCATAATAGTTCACTAAAATCGTTATGTGTCTTTGCATGTACCTATTCACGTGTATCTTGCTCACAATCATAAGAGAAGAGGTCCAATCAGTAACTTACATTATTTTATGTTAAAAAACACACAATACGAATGGGTTCGATACAAGTCATCCAATTAGAATAATTTTTAAAAAATGATTATTCTAGAGCTAGGAGGAGGACATTCTTGTGTTCCTTGTTACAGTGCAGTGTATTTTTCTACTTTTAGGTGACACATGAATGTAATATTTTGATTATTGCTGCAAGTTGGGTAAGGTATACTTTTATGTTGAATAGTGCGTGTAAAAATAGTTATAGCAAATGACATTCCCTAACAGGGGCCATGTATGATATATATCTGACAAATCATTGCTGGCAGTTTGGTATTATTGGTCTATTTCATTTCTAGCACCTGATCCCAGTTCTATACATAATATATGTTTGTGGGACCGTCATTTTATTAGACCAATGAATTTTCTTCAAATAATTTCCATTATTTTAGAAGGGTTGTTCAATTAAAATCTCGTGGAACCTGGCGATTAGATGTTATATTAGGCTCACAAACTCTAATAAACCCAACGGATTATAATAACAATGACTTGCATTAGAATACAAAGTGTTGTAGAGATTATAATGTTATCCACTGTGTATAATGAAAAAATGAGTCAATTATTTATAATGGCGGTGAGGGTCTACATGCCTTCTCTTTTCAGGGCAGATACATTGACGGATGCCCAAAGTTCAATTTAATAATGATATGCATATAAACTTATATTGTCCCAAGTTAGGCTAGAGTATACCCTTGACCCAAGAATTCGTTCCACTACATGAAAGATAACAGACATTATTATTAATTTTGTGCATAACCACCAATGAATATACACTTTTGTTACAGTACTCCTCCAATTACATCTCGAAATTACAAGATTCCTGTAATTTTTATATTCAGATGAAATGTTCAATATAGCTGTATTTATTAAAATTTATATTTGAGATTACAGTTTAAGTTGAAACAGCTTCTAATCAGTGCATCACAGTCATATTTTCATATTTTTACATGCAAAGAAAACAAGACATATTCTTAATATGTGACTTAGTCATCTTACTTTCTTTAGCATAGTTGGATAGATCAATTATGAATGTTATTTCAGGTGTAGAATAATTTGCATTGCATAACATGCCGTGTGTGTATTAAAAATACAGGTGTTAATATTTTAGGGTTTAGGGTATTTATATTATTATCATATTTGATTATTAAATAAGTGTTTTTATTTTTAAAATAATGCTAACAAATAAAAAACACTTTTTAATAATTAAATGTGATAATATAAAAAATTCAAATTTTAAAAATTGACATTTTTATTTGATATATGCACTCCATGTTATCCAATATATAAATTATTCTACACCAAAAATAATTTATTTGTAGTTAATCTATCAAATTATTTTATTTTACAAAACATTAAAAATAAAAGTTAAATAAAACCATATTACTCTTGTACGACTATCTATTTTATTAAAAAAAAGTCAGATATAAAAGTATTATATTTTTAACTTTTTATTGTTAAAATATAATTGTATATCACAAATATAAATTTTATCTTTTAATTAAAAGATAAATTATATATATAATACAACTTATTCTATTAACATGAAAATTTTAAAAATTACAGTAAATTATAACTGTGAAATAAAATTACACCAACAGAGAAAAAAAAAGAACACAAAATACCCACTGTATATACACTCTTTATAATTCAATAGTGCACCTAATCCAACATGCATAAAGTGGTTATTGTAGGGTAAACATGGTAGGTGGAAATGTATAAAAGGATGCTACAAATTAAAAGATGACACCGAAATGGATCAATTGTTTTTTCTGATCTTGTGAACTAATTCTTGTAATGTAGATCCATATGTTTGGTTGAACAGTTCAGGAAGGTCTTAAATTCTTTCACGCGTAGGATCTGTGTCTGTGGTCCATCTCATCATCATCATTTTGTGGTCAAAGGAAGATAATCGCCGACCTAAACATCTTAGTCACAAGGCAAACTGAGCTTTACAAGCTATGGCGATCGAAAACACCTGCATGTGAAAAACTAGTTTTTTATTTAAGAGAAAAACTTGTTTTATTTGTATATATAAATTAAGAATATTAGTCTCAATGTGGTGTATAAACCAATATGGTAAGTGTATGGGCGAAAAGCTTAAACCTATTACGTACACGCCAACCACCATAACCATAGAAAGAAATGGATCGGGTCCTATGAACTATAAAGTATGGATAAACTAGCTATTTCATCACTACAGTGGGACACCTTTTAGGTGTCACCATAATTGTAAATCTACAATCTTCCCCTTCCTCACCTTCATGCAAATGCTAAAACAACTAGTTCATCTTAAATAATAAAATTTAATTTTGAAGGATGGAACTTAGTTAAAATGTTAATGTATATATCTAAATTGGTTCTTAATATGAATTTTATATTAAAACATGTAATATAGCATAGAATTTGATTTGGAGTAATAGTCGCAAGACAGGTATGTCATTTTCCGTTCAAAAAAAAACTCAAGTAGCATGCAATATTTCAATTCATTATATGAATACGCTATAAGTGTTTGTGATAAATCTATTTCTTCGTTCATTATTTAGCCCATAACAGGTGCTTTACGTAAAAATATTTCGTATTTGAATGTATACCACTGAAATCTAGTTAAGTGAGATCGATGTAATTGGAATTTCCTTAAGCAAGTGTACAGTGTACAAAAATCTAAGACTATAATTGATATAAGTAATTAATTTGAAAGAATTTTAATTAAAAATCTGAATGAAGAAAAAGTTACCAATGATATGCGTCATTAATAAACTGAAAAATAGGTCATTCTTCATATAATATACTTTTTGATCTTGTGATGATAATATACTTTATACAATTCAATAGTAAAAAGTAAAGTGTAGTTGAAATTTAAAAAGAAAAAAAGAGTATAAAAAGATGAGCTTATTGAAGAAAAAAAATTCATAAAAGATTTAAAAATATATATGTTTAAAATATCAGTGATTAAAACATGTCCAAAATAAGGAATTTTATAATTTAAAAAAAAATAAACAATGATGAGAAAAATATGGTAAAGTGAAAAGGGTTTCACTTTTTTATGTTTTCGGATTAAAAACCAAAAACAAAAACAAAATGTTTCAAAGTTCAAAAGGTTAAAAAATGATTCTTGCTTGTAGATTTATTTATTATAAAAAATCATTGCACCACACAGTAAATCATGCCTAAAAAATTTCATGAAATAACCGTGCATTTTTAAACAATATTAATTGAATCAGTGATTCAAATAAAATTTCAAACATAATACTAAATTAATTTTTATAATATAAAATTGAAACCTCATAATTGAATATTTTAATTTTGAACAAAAATATATTTATAAATATTATTTTTAATTATATAATACTTACTACTTATTTTTTAAAAAATGAAATTAATATTTATGAGATATTTATTAGATAAAGTATATATGAGATATATATTAGATAAAGTACTAGATTTATTTTATTTTATTTTATTTTGCAAATCTATGACAACATGGTTAACTAATATGAAATTATTGTAATTTAATTAATAATGTTGATTTTGAGTATATACTTTTTTAAAAAATAATTTTTTGTCTTTTATAACAATATTACTTGACTTAATAAATTTATTTTTAATAAAAATATTCAATGTATGACAAAGGCACATGAAATGATGAAATCAGTGTTTTTGTTCTTTTCAGGAAAATTAGGAATAAATAATTTAATGACCCCGTGAATGAGACGTTAAAAAAATGAAGAACAAATATTCCTTGAATCCCGGCATCAAAATAGCATGCCAAATTGAGAAATTATCATTGTTATTATTCTTTACACCATCTACCCATTTTAATTTATATGGTTAATTGAGAACTTAATAGCCTTAATCTTGTATTTCACTTAAATTCGCCCACGTGGACCCAACGACGACTATGCAGGATCATTTATTAGATTAATTATTGGATTATTTGGATTTATTACGTGCAGTCATGTTTCTGGCATTTATCCAATGGCTCTTTTTTTATATTTAATTATTTTTGTTAAATCTTAAAAATAAAATAAAGGGTAAAAATGTATATCTATATGAAAATTTAACTGCAAGAGATCCATCTACGAAAGTGGAACAGAATTTTACCATTTTTTAAGTTAAACAAAAGTTTATTTGTTGTTTTTTTCACTTAGTCTTTACATAAAAAATTATCCAGTGAACAAAATTACAAATTGGTTTCTTTCGTTGTTATCATTACTGTATTATTAAAACGTTATTTAAATTAGTTGTTCAACATTGCAAAATAATAATATGTTTAAATCGGTAATTTCTAGTTGAAATACGCATATAATTTGAAATGAACTTTGATACATAAGTCTTGGAAACTATCATTAATTTTTTACGTTATCATGATTAATTATCCACGTACAAGCTGAAATTTCTGGGAAATGAACACAACTCGCTGTACAATAATGGAGAACGTCGAGGGGCAAAGCTTGAAACCGTCAAAACCTTTTAGAAGCATCAATGGGGGCAAGAAAGTTACAGTTTACAAAACATGTAATCATGATTACAAAACTACATGATCAACTAAGGAAAGAAAAGTAGGTTGGCTGGTATAGATAGTGCTTCGCGTTGAAAAAGATACCCTAACAAAATTGATTTGAAATATATCAATACTCGGTCTGGAGCAGATTTATGAGTTGAATTAGTCATCAGCCAAAATCATGTAGTGTGGCAATACTGGGTACTTATTTTTGATTGGAGAGCACGATCTCTGATATATCTCAAAGTGCATAATTGTTGTGTACTTTATGGCGTCAGTGATCAAATCACATGAATCATCTACGCCAAAAATAAATAAATAAAAGGGTCTTGAATGGCCTCAATTGCTCCACTTAGGAAGCTTCATGGTTCGGATTGATGTGATTTATTGGCCATTTAATTTGGCATATGTGTATTGGCAAATTATTCCACTAGCAACCAAACCAAGCATGTCAATATCCACACGGATATGCTTATGGGTCTTTCTAGTGAAGCACATCAGGAGGTTAATACGACTTTATCTAAAGTACCTGCTATATATATGGTTGGTGATTCAATCTAATTATTTGTCCCAATCAAAATTTGCATATTTGTTGTGATTCATGATACTACCTTCAATTCTGATTTTAGACCACAAATTAGTGAAATGCAATTCATTCACCCTGACGGTGGTGTGAGAGGGACAGAATTATTATTATTATTTTTTGGCTTTCTTCACCTTCTAAACTAATGAGAATCAAGACAGGGTGACATCGCTTTGCCCTCAAACCTTTCCCATAGAAGCATAGGAGGTGAACTCATGCCATATTTTGACTCTTAAACAATTCATTTGTTTCGTATGAAATATGGCATATATATTTTTTTATTTTTGAATTTTAGTATGAAACTTTAGATATTTAAATATGTAAGTTGCTACAGCTAACAATGTTATATAAAACTTCTAATTCTTTTATTTTACAATTATATATAACTAATAAAAAATATACTTGGTGATTATAATAAGAATTTGCTTAATTGTTTCATTTAGGAAAGGGACTTCTTTCGTTCAATTAATTTTGTGTAACGATGGATAACCACTATTAACTATCGACATTAAGGAAGGATTATCACTTGGATGTAAAGCGTTTCCAATGGGCTGGATCCCCCAATACTTGAGCTCAGTGGGAAATTGTTGGGTGCGAGTGCGACCATCCAGTGTGACTGTGTAAGCGTGCGATTTTTATTTTTTAATTTTTTTTTTCACGTTAAGTGTGTTATTTTGAATTTTTCTATTTTTATATTATATTTAAAAAATGTATTGATAAAAATATTGTGCTCACCATTGTGCAAGGAAGAAATGGTCGAGATTTGGCCCGTCTATCCAAAGAGTTAAAATATCATTTCATTATTTAAACATATAGAAAATGTATACGGTCAGATCATATTATATATATATATATATATATATATATATATATATATATATAGGAGTGAAAAACGTAAATTTATATTTAATATATATAAATATTACATTTATAAGATTTAGAAATTATATAATTACTTAAAAATTTCGGCAACTTTTTAAAGATTAATATAATTTATATATTCTAATTTAACAATTTATAAACTTCATATTCTTATGTAAGTTTCCTTTATGCTCAATATATATATATATATATATATATATATATATAGAGAGAGAGAGAGAGAGAGCTCTAATATAATATTTTTAAATCCGACTAGTTATTAAATCAGCGAAGGTATTTATGTATCGTTTATTGATTTGACCGTAGTTGAATATATAATAATTAAATTTATATGTTTTTATATAATATGTTTAATTAAAATTTATATAATAAAATAGTATTTTTAACTAAAAATATTTAATTTTATTATATATTACTAATAAAAATTATATTTTATCTCCAAAAATATTTTTATTATATAGAGTTATTTTGATATATTTTCTTATATTTTAAATATTTTATTATATTAATATAATTTTATTATATTTTTAAAATATAATATAATATATATTAAAATATTTTTGTTTATATAATTAATGGTTAAAAGCTTTATTTGTAAGTTAGAGTCATACTAATTTATACAAAATTATATAAAATAAAAAATTTTAATATATATTTCTAATTAATAAAATAAATAATGACAATTTTTATTTTTTATATTAATTATAAATATTCTTAACAATTTCTTTAAATTAAAATAAGAAAAAGGAAGATGTCGTGAAAATTATTTATTTTGCTTACTATGTTTAAAACAAATGAAAAATATTATTTACTTGCATTTTTTTCCTCATTGAAATAATATATATGTTTATTATTATTTCTTCTTATTTTATTTCTGACCCAATAAAAGTATTAAGAACTAATATCCATTTTCTTAAAAAGTGAAAACAAATTGAGCTTCTAAAATTTTGTACTTGCTATGCCATGAATAGTCTCTCTTTAGGATCATTTTAATTGTATGGATATCGATTATCTTATGCTCTGTTATTTATTGAATGATTAAAGTATTGTTTGATGAAGCTGAAATAAAGCGAATTAAAATGTCAAGGGAGTGAACAAATAGATTTTAGAGTACTTTATTTATTTGTTTTGGCCGTATATGATATATGAAATATAAAATTTTGTGTGGAATCCACCATATTACATATCTGTTCTTTCATGTCATGAAATAGAGTCACGAGGACGGGAGGATGAGATTTTTTAAACTTTTATTTTATTTTTGGTATTTTCAATTATTTTTATATAATATAAAATTGTTAAAATTAAAATTTTAATATAATATAATTATTTTTTTATTTTATTCTTACTTATTTTAATTTCTCCAAATAACATATATTTTTTACTCTATTTCTTATTTTTTATATATATTTTATTTTATCTCTCGTTCAAATATACTATTAGTCTTTCCATACATGTAATTTATATATTATTTTATAAGTTACATATTTATTCAAATTATGTATAATTTTGTATTTAGATTAAATTTTATAGTGGGTATCTCATTTCTTACCATAATAACTCATAAAAAATAGTGATATTTTTAAAAATAGAAATATTTATTTATAAAATAGTTAATAAGTTTATTGTAGCCCTATTGGGGTTTGGCGGGTTCCCGCCCGGCAGCGTTTTTAAAATGGGAACGTAGGAATGAACGATGCAGAAGCAGAAGCAGAAGCAGAAACATGAATCCGAGCGCAGGTTCAAATTCCAAAGCACTTAAGGCCACAGAAATCACTCTTCCTCACTGTTCCTCTTCAAATTCAAATGCACCGCCACCAACTACTTCTGGTGATCTTTGGTCTGAACTCTTTGCCGCTGAAACGCACCACCATCAACAAATCCAGGTCGTTTACCACCGAAGAAACCTTCGCAATAACCACAATGATTCCAACTCGTAACTCCTTCTCCGTACCCTTTTACCATTTTATTTTCTTTTTATTTTTAGGAACTTGCTTTTAATTTCGATCGATTTTTCTAGAACGGCTTCCGATTCTAGTCGACCGCGTCTGTGTCGGGTGAGTTTGGCCGATCCAAACAAGCGAGTCAGTTGGAATCGTTCTCTTTCCACCAGGTTTGCTTGAAACTACTCTTCCTTCTGAGTTTAAGTTTGTTCCTCATTCCAATGCACATTAGCTAGAAGATATACTTCAACATGCTTTCGTCATTTTATGGAAGGAGTAGATTTTGGAATATGCAGATAGAAATCTTAATCGTAGTTTATTTTACTAGAATCTAAAAACGTTGTTGAGTTTTATCAAGAATGTAAGGTGTTGAGTTTTGTGCTCTGTTTGGTACTATCAAATCATGAATTGTGGTTTCATCTAATTTTCAATTAATCATTTTTGACAGAGGAAGGACAAGTATAGCGGTGGGTGCTTGTCTGGTTTACCAGCCTCAGTTGAAGCAGGACAAAAGAAAAGGGAAACCTGCTCTTCCCAAAGTATGTCTGTTAAATCATGTCTTATTTTTTGCTTGGCAATCTTAGTAAAATAGATTTGTATTCTGCATCTGCTTGTACCTTTTTTATACCTTAAATTTTGGGGATTGCAATTTTCTTTTAATTTTGAACAATGAAATAACGTCAGATGATATCTTAATCAATGCTATTCTAGCAGACTTAAACTGTTTGGTTATCATCTGTCTGTTTCATATGTATAGGGTAAGTTTGTTCAGCCGCCAAACTTTGAAAAGGAGAGGCTATACTTTCAAGAGGTTGATGCTTTTGAGTTGTTGGAGGAGAGCCCCTCACCCAAGAAAGTTGGCACATGGAACTCAGGCAATATGGCAGAAGAGGGCCCAATACCAGCTCCATGCTCCAGATTAGAAAAATGGTTACACTCCAGAACATTAAACCCCATCTCTGGTCCCTCGAGCACACTGTCCAAGATATTAGATACTCCAGCCACGACTTTGGGAACTATTCATGATATTGATTTGAATTCTTTAGACTTGAGAACATTGGAGCGAACTGAGCTTAAATCACTTCTGCATACTGTCAAAACTGGAGACAAGAAAAGTTTAATAAATGACAGTCTTATTAAGAATGAAATTAATTTGCATACAAATGATAAGAAGCTGTTTGCTCACAATGAAGGATACGAAGAGATTGAAGATGCTGTTAGGAAACTTTCTCTGGCATCGACATCATCTTTGGTAGACGGTGACCATATTAATCCATTTTCTGCTTTATTAGAAATTTGTGGACAGTCTGTACCTTCAACATTACGAGATATGTTCTCTAGGTATTGGGTCACTCCTTATTTTTTAGTATCATGCTATCTTGGTTTATTGGCGACAAAGGTTAGGATAAGTGTGTACTTGTGGATTTTGAAATAAATTTAATTTGTCACTGCATCCATATATATAATAATTTGTTTTTTGAGAGGCACTATTTCTACTTTCTATGCCACTCACTTCTATAGTTGAGCATCACAGTAAAGGCCCTTTGGTTGCTCGGTATTGTTATTGTTACTTTGCATTCCAACTTTGTTTGCAATAAATATCAGAATGTGGCATTAAGCAGTCAATTTGATGTTAACTACTGAGTTGAAGGTTTTTCTTTCCTTGAATGCATTAGAGTTTTCTAATCTCCCCTGAGCTGTTAAACTGGAAAAAGATTATGCTTTTTCCTCAGAATCACAATATACTTCTGTTATAAATCTGAAAATTCAAGCTCATAGAAATCAATTAATTGAACCTCACATCTAGTATATGAAGAAACTCCTTTAGTCATTTTCAATTCAGAGGTTCCTTTACTGCGAATAATAAAGTAATGACTTTTCGACTTTCAGTCCAATTTTGGAATTATGATTCAGCATCCTCATATTCATAGGAAGGCATTTTTTCTTTTTACAGTGGTTCAGAAACTATTGTGAAAGTTGGTGAAGGAACATTTGGAGAAGCATTCAAGGTTAACAATTACGTCTGCAAAATTGTTCCTTTTGATGGGGACTTCAGAGTGAATGGGGAAATTCAAAAGGTAACCATAGCATTTATATTAGATTATACTATTATTTTGTTCCTTCGATTTATTTTTTCAAATGTAGTTATGTTTGCCCTGCTACGATAAAATATATGATGGACATCTTGATGATTACCTTCTTAATTGAACTGATTGGATGCCGTGTTCCCTGACAGAAGTATTGTTATGCTAATGAATTATTTGGGTTTATGTACTACAGAGATCAGAAGAATTACTGGAGGAAGTGCTTCTTTGCAAAATTCTCAATCAATTGAGAGGAAAAGATGGAGATTCGGATAATTTATGCAGAGCATTCATAGATTGCATAGAGTAAGTATCCGACATTAATAATTTAAGTTTCTGTTCAATAACATTTTCCTGGAGAAGGGTCGGTGCTGTCTGGCCAAGATTAAAATCACTATTACCGAGTCAAATTTTTCACTCATTTTGTGGCTAAGTACCGCTAGTGTCTCATTTATCTATGGTTCTGTCTTCTGTGATAGATTTAGAGTATGTCAGGGTCCTTATGATGCAACACTGATTCGAGCTTGGGAAGATTGGGATCTTAAACATGGTTCAGAGAATGATCACCCAAGGGAGTTCCCAGACAAACAGGTTTCCCGTTTTAACCTTTTTATGATCATACGTTTATTTCTAATTTCTAATTTGAATATGTTGTAGTAAACATAAAATGGTGGGCGTGGGTTTTTTAGCTACTAGCCTCTTCGTATGCTAGCTGTGTTTCGCTTTCACAAACTAAGGCGTTATGTAAAAGAATGGATTGTTGGGAATAGATATGTGAAGAACGAGGATATACTCTTTTGTTACTAATTTTCTGTATCTGTTAGTACTTTTACATCAAATGGGCAATCCATTCTTTCATAGATCGGGTGTGGCTACATATCCCAAACAAGAATCTACGCATTGAACGGTTGAATGTGTATATGTTCAATATACTAACATAAATTTACATCTAGTGTTACATGGTATTCGTACAAGAACATGGTGGCAAGGATCTTGAAAGTTTTGCGCTCCTGAATTTTGACGAGGCGAGGACTTTGCTGGTTCAGGTATCTTATATTTGTTATGATTGCACCTTCTGAGTGATTAGCAGCTTGATTAGGGATTAATATTTAGGTTAAATGACCATCATAAAATACAGGTTACAGCTGGGCTTGCTGTGGCTGAGTCTGCGTATGAATTTGAACATCGTGATCTTCACTGGTGGGTCATCTTGCAGCGACATTATATATGCAATCATTGCATCGGCATTATTACTAATTTATGAAAATCTCATCGCTCAGGGGAAATATACTTATCAGCCGAAGTGATTCTATAACGTTGCAGTTCACTCTTGATGGCAGGACAATGTTGGTCAAAACGTATGGATTGATAATATCTATTATCGACTTTACTTTATCAAGAATAAACACAGGTGGCGCTAAAGTTTTGCCTCTCATGTCATATGTTTATGGATTTTAAATTTAAATCTGTCACTTGTATGATTAACTGTCTTATTCACACAGGTAATAGAATACTGTATTTAGATCTTTCTTCTGATCCTGAACTTTTTAAAGGACCAAAAGGGGACAAACAGGTGAGGAGTGTTTTTTTAGAGTTCTAAGTTCCGTCAGTGCCATCCGATTGCACTAATGATTCTAAGTAACACATGCAGTCAGAAACATATCGGAGGATGAAGGATGTGACTGAAGATTGGTGGGAAGGACGGTAAGATTCTCATATTTATTTTTTATTATTAAAATATAATTTCACTCAACTTGGAAAATGAGAATTTGAATGCTTGATTACAAGTGTCATATGGTGTTCAACTATGAAGCCTCGATGGTCAGTACGACACGGATAATTTGAAATTCAAGATATGATATTGCTTAGATATGTTAATATAAATTTTAAAAAAATAACCTACTTTATATATATACAAAATATTTATAAAAAAATATTAATAATTTATTTATATTAATGTGTTATATTTATATATCGATAATTATATTTTAAAAAAAAAATATGAAATTATTTATATTTTTTATTTAAGTAACTAAATTAAAATATTTTTTATTATAAATACATACAAAAATTACATACTTTATTCTCTATTTAAATTAGAGTTTTATAAAAGAATTAATATTTTTATTTAAAAAAAGTCCTGTCTTTATATTATTTAATTCTATTTAAATTGTATCAAATGATTAAAAATTATATTTTAATCGTATTTAAGCCGTATTAAGCTAGAAATTAATTTTTAAAAATAAATTAAACTATAAATATTTTTAAAATAAATATTTAGATGTATCCAACACGTATCGGTATCAGATATACGTGTCCGACATGGATACGTATGCTGTTTTAAAGTAGTGTTCAATATTTATAGTGAAGTATGTGACTGGTCAATGATTCAAATCACTTGTTCCGCCAGTCTCCTTTTTAATCTCTCTAATTAAAAAATGACACCCCATTAAAAAACTTTTTTTTATAAAAAAATTGCTACATTCTGTCTTTACTCTTCAGTTTGCTTTATGGTGCCACAACTTTAATTAAAGAAACAGGAGAAAAAGGATTGGCAAATTGACATCTTTTAATTCCTTGGCAAACGGAACTAAGGAGAAAAGAGAGGGAATATGTACTTCACATGTCATAATTACTGATGGATGAGTTAAAGCTGGTTTTGGATTCTTACTTATGTGGGTCTTGGAGTGATTATGTGTAAAATTCCTGTCATACTTTGCATTTTTAAACTATACAAATACAAATGTGACATATCCCTCTTAAATCTTCCTTGTAGCCTTTGCTTATATGGATATTTGTTTGTGTCAACAATTTCCATGACATTCGATTGATTCAAGTATAATTCCACGCCAAGATAATAATTTGATTTGGTATCATAAGATTTAGCACAGTTCCCTATGTCTTGACATTAGTCTTGGTGTATAAGTTCCAATATTTGTTGTTTTGTAGTTTCCAGACACTGAATCCTTGTTTTGTTCCTTTTCAAATTTACAGTTATCCTAAAACCAACGTGTTATGGTTGATCTACTTGGTAGACATACTCCTCACGAAGAAATCATTTGTAAGTCTTCTCTCTACTTTTAGAGCCACGTACCAGTTTTGCTTGTATTCGTATATGAATAAGCATTCTTTTAGAATTTCAATTTTTTGTTTTAGATATGACTCTGCAAGTCTTGTTTTGTATGCTTCGATGCCATGCCACTGTGCATTACTCGACAAGATTTCAGGATAGTTTCATTGTTAAGAGTCAGTCTTTTTTTATTTCATTTCCGTTCTGAATATATACTATTCCCTTTCATTTTGGTGTGCTACTTTGGGAAATACTCAAGTTGAGCAACATCTATTTTGAACGGTCACAAACTCTAGTCTTAAATGCATTGAACTATTGTTATTGCAGGAACGTAGTACAAAGAACGAGAGAGATCTACGCTCCTTGAAGAAACGTCTTG
Organism: Abrus precatorius; assembly: GCF_003935025.1. Lineage (NCBI taxonomy): Eukaryota > Viridiplantae > Streptophyta > Magnoliopsida > Fabales > Fabaceae > Abrus > Abrus precatorius. The sequence goes on along the minus strand of NW_020874373.1, from coordinate 5,260,073 downwards.
ACAAGTATAATTCGGCCAAGGAAGCACTTCTTGACCCCTTCTTCACTGACTTGTTCGTTGAATCTGAACCAAAAGCTTAAGAAGCTAAAAGCTCTGGTAAATACCTTCAAATTATAAATAGGATTTGTTGGGCTGTTGCTTTTCTATTTCCTAACCTTCCCATTTTCTCAAAACTTACTCTACTTTCTTGCATCCATGGAGGGTGTTTACTCCGGTTCATCGTGATCCATACAAGGCGAATTTTGTTTTTTCTAAGTGAAAACGTTGTGTATAGATCGAAATGTGATAAGAGTGAATATATGACCTCAAAACAGCTACTGTAACTTATTCAGCAATGCAATTATGCAGGTAAAAGGGCAAGAATTGTTTTCTTCTGTAAATGTTACAGCATATGATGGTCGCTTATTTTTCTGAGGGAATGTTATCACATTGCGATGTTTTCACTTTACAAAACTTTTTTAAGTCCTGCAAAATGTATAATTCTGAGGGAGGTTTAATCTTGTGTGGCAAATATTAAGATGGGCATAGCAAAATTGAGACGACCGAAAGAAAAGAGATGGCAAAACATTCAATTCTTTTATTTAAAATTAATATCATCACTAGAAAAAATGATTAGGAAAATTTTGAATTAATCGACTATATTTTGCTTACATTCATGAGCTATATAAGAATCCAAATGACCAGTGAGGTACGGACATGCCGTAAGCTTTCTATGCCGAATTTCTTCGCATGGTATATGCATGTTCGCACTATCGTGTTAGAACATGTTGCTATCCCGCAAAATCCGCAATCGCTTAATATCGGACAATACTTTTTAAATGCAACATCACCGAACCACCGATTTGTTTCTTGGTGGGGGAGGGAGCTACCTAGCCCTCGAATATCTATTATAGAATGAATACATGGATTAGATTTATATAAATTTAATTTAAATTTCTTTTAAATTTAATTATGTAGATTAGATTTTAAACTTTTAAACTAATTTATATAATTTTTTCAAAATTTAGATTAAAATTGATTTTAAAATTTAAATTTAGTTTAAAATTGATTTTTATAATATATTTTTTTAGTATAGCAAAATTTATAAATAAATATATATACACATAATATTTATACTTTTTATTTAATATAACATGTAATATTATTTTAAATTAATATATTAAAAATATTATTATAAGATATAAAATTTACTTATCTTAAAATAACTAAAAATATAATTTTTCAAATATATTTAATAAAAAATATTATATATATATATATATATAATACTGACCATAAGTAAAAAAATTTAACAAAATAAAAAACATATGTTTGAACGCAATAAGGCTTGTATCTTGCACTAGAGCGAACTGTTAAATATATTTGGGCAGGCTTGTGTAAGGGCATTGGAGTATTTGGGCGCTGTAAAGCTTGTGCTTGTAGGAATTAATTGCTTAGCATGAAAATTAATTTTATTATATGAAATCTAAAATTTATCTTAATCTGAAAAAAAATGGATTGGATGTCTTATTTTAAAAAAAATCAGATTTTTAAATCCAATTTATTTTAGTTATGAATTGAATTATTTTTACCCATTTTTTTTTCTTTTTTGGAAGGCACAACAAACTTTATTAACAGTATTGTCTTCTTGATTATCCTATTAGACGAATTGTCTTCTTGCCCTTCAATTTCTTTGGTCTTAGAGTTCAGAATGGACTCTTTTAGCTTACTACATCAACCCCAACCTTCTCCTTCTTCCTTTGCTTTCGGCTAGAGACCTAGTCAGCACTAGTCCTTTTAAAACGAGAGCAAGCAGAATGGATTATTCCACATGGGTTGTCCCCAACCATACATAGGGCATTGCCATTTCTGAATCTGTTTGCACTAGACTGCATACGACGAACAAACTGACTTAAATAGAAATTTTTGGGCCTACTACGCCGAATAACTCTTCTAATTTCATCCAACACTTTGGATCCCACAAAAACAAGGACAAATAAATTCAAGACTCTCTTTTGCTTTAATGAAGCGTCAATCTATTACTCCTAGTAGTGGTTTCTGCTGAGCGAATACGACTCTTTTTTCATGCAAATCTTTAACACCACCCACTCAACTTTAGATCCTTAGTAGATATTCCAAACTGACGCCAAGGCACATGGTCTGATTTCTGATGTCAGAGCCATTTTTTTTTTAGTCTTGTAATATTTGTTCCATAACAGTTAATTTTTTCAATTTAAAAAGCTTTTCTTGTTTTTGTTTTAAAATATATTAAAAATCATATTTTATTATTCTAGCCAGAAAATGCGTACTCTTTTTTTGTTGCCACAATTTGAGATTACTGGTTAAAATAATTTTGTGCTATTTGATTCACACAGAGAATAGCATATACACTACCCAAAAAGTATAAACACTTGATCTCATCTTCCAATTAAAGTAATTTTTCCTTCCCAGTCCCCCCTTCCACCCTTGTACAGTTAAAAATGTACATTTTTCGTTGTCATAATATATTGGTAGCAAAACTAGTTTCATATTTATAATAATAATAATAATAATTTAAAATTTGCTTAATTAGTTATATTACGATACAGGAATTCTATACGGTTTTGGTTCTCCATGATACATTCTGCCACTTTTTTATTTCCTTATCTCCTTCCCTTCGTCTTTATGGAGCAGAGCTTATGCCTTGTTGTGAGTCTTCTCCCAGAAAAAGACATAATTTTTTTTGTTGATTGCAAGTGTTACTCTTTCAAGTTATATATTGCTTGACCTAATTGTTCAAATCTAAATTTCTGGAAGCAAGTATTATTAAAGAATTTAAAAAATAATAGAAATTCTAGCATTTATTTAATAAAAACTCGAGATAAACATTTGTTTTCACAAGATTATTCTATAACAAATAAGTATAGTAAAATACAAAATATTTCCTAACATTATCCTAAAAATATTTATCTTAGAATTTGAAATCTTCTTTTTTAAATAGTAATAATATTTTTTTAATTAAAAATGTATTAAGAGCACCTAAAACAGTGTACCTTAGTTTAAAAAGCTACTCGTTCTTTTAACAACTGCTGCGTTGAAATTGCGGTTGGTACATTAGTCAGCCATCATTCATGACTCAGTCAGGAATCCAACGGTTCACCATAGTTATTCGTGCATAATATAAAAATTAAATTAAATTAATATTTCTAGCAAAAGACACTGTGTTATGTCTGTGCATAACACAGGAACAGGACATAGTGTCTCCACACTTGAAAATTGCCCATGATAAAAATTTGAGTAACCTTAGTTTTACAGGTGTTTTTTTCTTCATAATGATACTTACATTTCGGAGAAAAATAAGGAGAGAAGAAAGAAGTGTTATAATATGTGAAATAGCAAGAAACAAAGAGATAAAAAAAAAATATAAAAATAATATTATTGTGTAAATTTTATCACTTGGGAAGAGAGGCAGCTAGATATTGCACTTGAGGGCTTTGAGAAAGATAAAGAATAAAAGCATGTTGTTGTTTCAGACCAAAACATTTCCACTTTGTAAACACATTCTTCGTGACAAAGTAACATATTTTAGTTTTCTTTATGATTACAGCTTGGTCGTTTTCTTTTGTTGAAACTTTTCCCATCTTTTCACTCATCTTTCAGTTCACCTTTATGCCTTTTATCTTCAACACCTTCCATGGTCCGGGCCTTTACTCCCATGTTTCATTGTTTTTAAAAGCAATGCCTTTGCATGAATCACACCAATATTCCAACACCCTCATTCTCTACATTGCATAATGGCCAAGGAAGCTTCTCTATGCCTCTTCTTCCTCTCTTTTCTCTTTATCTGCTGTTCAGGTAAGTTACTAATGCTAGTATCACTTAGTAACCTTTTTTCTTCAGATGAATATTCTATGTAAAAGAATTAACAGTTTCTTGCTTGTTTCTGAATCTGCACCACTTACTGGGGTGGATCCTTTTCATCCCATAACTTGTGTTAATTTATTGTCTTTAGTTTTTAGGATTACCCCACTTTGTGTTTGTAGTGAGATCAGTTCAAAATCAAGAGGTAAAGACACTGGAGATTGGTTTAGTAGGACTTTTAATCCTATTTTTCCACTGTTTGCAGGTATTTTGGTGGGTTTTTCCTATCGTGAGAGAGGAGACACCGCATCTTCAACAGCTGATGGAACCACATTCCTTCAGAAAAACAAGATCTCCCAATCTCAGATTCCATTTTCTGTATTGACTAACGCCAACATGTCAGTTGATTTCTTCTTGAATAGAAGCTTCGTTGAAATTTTTTTTTCTTCAAAACCATCTGTAGTTTCGTGGCTAAAAGCTCATCTTGTAAACATTCTTCCACAAGCTGACATTAGAAGCATCATTATTAGTTGTGGCAGTGAGTGCTTAGGCCAAAATGAGATGCCTTTACTTGTTTCTACTCTGAAATCAATCCATTTATTTCTCAGCAACCTTCACACAAGCAGAGAAGTAAAAGTCTCAGTAGCATTTCCAGTATCAATCATAGAGAATTTGAATGCATCATATGAAAATGATCTCCTTAGGACTGTTCAGTTTATAAAGAAAATAAAATCATTTATCATAATAGAAGACAGCACTAATTGGGAATTAAGCATGGAGAATCACTTTGTTCAATCTATTATTAGAAGGGCCACTCTTGCTGCTTCTATTCTTCCATGCAAAGATGTTCCTGTGGTTCTGACAATCAAGAGCCAAGTTATTCACAGTTCAATGGAATTAACTCAATTTAGTAAGGCAGTATCCAAATATCTTGAATCAAGATCTCATGTTACAAAAAGAATAGTTGCATTATATGCTGATGTACACACAACCAAAAATTTGGCAAAGAAAAAGCTCAAAGAAAAAGAGGAAGAAGAGATATTTCCTTTGTCCCTTGGAGAAAAGCTAAGCAAAGTCCATATCAGAAGAATTCTACAAGATACAAACAACTCACCTACCGCAGTTTTCCCCACAAATCCAACCCCACCTACACCAGTCATCACACCTCCTGATACCCCAACCATCATCACAGTTCCTTCAACCAATCCTGTCACAGTTTCCCCCACCAATCCAGCTGCAACCCCAGTGACAGTTCCTTCTACCACACCAGTTCCCTTACCACCTACAAATCCAGCCAATCCAGTTACAGTTCCAGGATCACCACCAGTTACTACCAACCCTATGACTCCTTATCCACCCCCTTCAGGTAGTGTTCTTCAGCCTCCTCCTCCAAACACAAATGCTCAAGCCATGCCGGGTCAGAGTTGGTGTGTTGCAAAGTCTGGAGTTCCAGAAACTACTCTTCAATCAGCATTGGACTATGCTTGTGGAATGGGAAGTGTGGATTGTTCACAAATACAGCAAGGTGGGAGCTGTTACAATCCAAATTCAATGCAAAATCATGCTTCTTTTGCCTTTAACAGCTACTACCAAAAGAATCCAGCTCCAACAAGTTGTGACTTTGGAGGCGCTGCCACCATAGTTAGCACCAATCCGAGTAAGATATCAATAGTTTAATTTCCCATGTTTTTCTATTATGCTTAACAAAATTGAAGACCATTTCTAAAATCTGAAGTACTCTTTTGAACTGTGACTAGGCTCGGGTTCTTGCATTTACCCATCATCTTCTGGAGCAGGCACATCCGGGTAAGTGAAATGACATGGTTTTCATTGCTGCAAGAAATCCTTGGTACCTCTTAAGGGTTGTGTTTGATTAAGTAACTTAATTAAATACTTTTAGCTTATTCAATAAATATCTCAAAATAGATTATCAGAATAAACTCTTCTCAACTTATTATAAGAAGTTGTATGATCAAATTTATAAGATAAACTTTCATATAAAAAGAGTGTATCGAATAAACACTTAAACAGTGTATTTACATGCACTTAAAGTTTAAAAAATCATTGGAATTATAAGTTATTTCTATTAGTTGTTCCAGACGTTTCCTAAATTTTGAAGATACTAATCGTGGTCCTGTTTGATTCCATCTTTTACAGCTCTGGTATATCACCTTCAGTTTTAGGGGCCCCAAGCCCTCCAGATTTAGGGGCCTCACATTCAGCTGGTTTGAGACCTTTTCTTGGCTGCATGGTTCTGGTGATATCGTTAGTAACTAGAAGACTCACTGTATAAGTTTTCCACAAGAATCAACGAGGAAGTTCGTCACTCTTAACTCCATGTTGAAGTTGTATTGTTGTATTACAAGGCAGTGTAAAGGTGTACAAGTGTAGAATGAATAGAAGTGAAATAGAGAAGATTACATGATGATGACAGGTTATGTTTAGGTTCAGGTAATAAAAGAGTAGTTGTTCAGTGTGCATTGGTCAGTTTGTGTTGGAAATTCATTTGCATATAAATGGGGGTTTGTTATTCCGCAAAATAATTCACTTGGATAGGATTTAAATTAATATCTTAATTAATCGTAGATGGTGTCACGTTTCATAACAGCATAAGCAAAAATTATGTTATTGGTAAATTGTGAAAGTTTATGAGCAACCACTCCAAAGGGCAATCAAGAAAATCATCATACTCACAAACATTCTTTTTATTGTCCATGTTCAAGATCAGTATTTTTCCTTTCTTTTCTTTCCTAATTGAGTTACTATTTGTTAGATAATGTTGCTCGTGCATTATCATGACAAAAATTAGTCCTTTATGGCCGAGTTCGCTTTCCTCTATTTATATACAAAGAAAATTCTTCTCTTAAACAAGCAACTTAAACAAGAGCACTCGAAGTTTATAGAGTATTACTTTACCGAAGTGATTACTCTTGGCTTATTTAGTGTTAGGTGTCTTTATTGTGTTTATTATTCAACTTCTTTATCATATATTTTAGTTTAATAAGCTGATCTGAACTAAATTCAATTGTCATTGGATTGATTTAATTCATAATAATTATTTTTAAAAAGAAATTGAACTAAATTAATTCAATGAAATATAAGCAATTATATTTAATTTCACCATAAATTTACACTCCTGAAATTCACTCAATTTCTCGAACAAAACAGAGACATCAGCCAACTATACCTAACACCTTTACTTTTTAGTCTCTACGCATGTTATCAAATTTTCTAAAATCTTATAGGGCTGAGAGATGCCAGCGCAACGATGATATTACATTCATTGTACATATCTGACATTATTAAGTGGATGGCATTTCATTCCAATTTTTTGGGTCTACGTGTATGACACTTCGTCACTGTGCGCGCGTGCGCACAAAAAAAATAAAAATTAGTGTGTGTGCAATTAAGGATGGAAATAGGTCAGGCCGCCTGATAGGGTCTGTGGCCTGACCTAGTTTTGGTCTGACTTTTTTAATAAATAAATCAGACTCAGACCTTTTTTAAAGCCTGTTTAAGTAAACAAGTCAGACTTGAGCTGTTTATAAAGCTTGACATGCCGGCCTGTATAAATATATATATATATATATATATATATATATAATATATATATATATATATATATATATATATAATTTAAAAATAGAACTATTAAAATATATTTAAATAATAAAGTTATTTCATAATATATTTTTATATTCTTAATTCTGTTATTATTAAATTAATATATTATGTTATAATTTTATTTATTTATAATTATAATAAACAAAAATTATATTATATTAAAAATTAAAAATATTTATACATGATTACACTTTTTAAATAATAAATTTATTTAATAATAAATTATTATATTTAAACAATTTAAAAAATAGTTAAGTCTTTGAACAGGAATAAGACGAAATTAAAATTAAACGAAATAAAATTTAAAAATAAAATAATAAAATTATATTAATATATTTTTTATACTTTTAATTTTATTATTATTAATTTAATTATTATATTAATATATTATGTTATAATTTTTTTTATTTATAATAAATAGAGATTGCTTAAATCTGAATTATATTTTATTTGAAAGTAAAAATTAATAAAAAAAATAATAACAAAATAAAATAAAAAACTTATTATAATATATATATATATAAATTATATAATAATATATATTTTTATAACTTGCACATGTTTTAATTAAATTATTAGTCAATTTATCAATTTATATGTAATTTATAAGTATGTGTTTTAATTTATTGTATCAGTAATATTTTTTATATTACATTAATATTATAGTGTAGTTAATTTTACATTTATTTGTTAATTTAAAATAACAAATTAATGAGACAAATAAAATTAAATATTTTGTAATTATTTTTTTAATTTAATAGTTATTATTGTTTTCATTTTATATATATAGTACATTAAGTTTAAATTTTTATATTAAGTTTTATCACATATTTTTTAATTAAGATAAAAATTTAGAAATATAAGTTATTTTAATTTAAATATAAATTTTAATAATTCTTCTTATGCTCATATGTTATTTTTCTTCATCTATGAATTTTATAATATAAGTATTTATCATCTACAATTTTTATAATGACAATATTTATTTACTTTTTAAAATATAATAATTTTTTTAGCTGATTCAATAAATTTTATAAGTGTTATTTTTTGTAATTATTTTTTTAATTTAATAGTTATTATTATTGTCATTATATATATATATATATATATATATATATATATATATTGCAGTAAGTTTAAATTTATTTATTTAAAATATATAATTTTTTTTAATTAATTTAACAAACTGTGTGAATGTTATTTTTTTTTTATCAATTTTATGTATTTACTATAACTTTATTTGTTGAATATAAGATGTTTTTAAATAAACAAAATATGTTTCTAAAATAAAACTAAAATATTTACTATTTATATAATTTAAAAAATAAATAAAAAATATAAATATAAATTTTATTAATATAAAATATTTATAATTAATACTTAAATAATATTTTAAAAATTATTTATAAAATTATATAAATATTATTATAATTATTTAATAATTATTAAGAACATAGATAGAAATTAAAAAAATGTATAAACTAATTTAATAATAAAATATTTATATTTTTATTAATATTAATTTTTTTTTAACAGGCTTCAGGCCACTTAAACAGGCCAGACCAGGCCTAAAATAAAGCCTTTAATAGGTAACAGGCCAGGCTTGGGCCTAATAATTATGTTACAAGGCAGACCTGTTTAGAGTAAAGCTTGTCTTGACCTGGCCTGTTTCCATCCCTATGTGCAATGAGTCCACCAAAGATTCTAGCATATGGAGAATTAAAAAAGTTGTAAAAAAATACATTTTTTCCACTTTCTTTACTCTTTCCTCCATCTTAAAAGCCATAAATCATCCTTCGTGGGCAAATTTACAAATTAGCCTCAGCTAACATTCAGGTTCTTTCACTAGTAACAATGCAATGATGTGTCTTTTTTTAATGGTAACTATATGTGACCTGATATTGCAACGTAAGCTTCAGACAACACGGCAAAAATGCGTTTGTGATCTCATAAAGTTATATTCTCTCTAAAGGTGCATTTATACAAAGCAAAAATGACTTGTGCCACTTCTCTAGAATCCTTGAAAAAACTCCTAGGTTAAGGTTAGGTTTCATCGTTTTGAAAATATCATCAGGATCAGCATGGACATAGAGATCACAATTTTGAATCCAGAGGTTCCCCAAAAGTTATTTTGTTTTTCTGCACGCTCAACCCTGCTTTGCTGCTTTGTTGCTAATTGATCTCTCAGTTCTTTAATAGCTTTATCCTTTCGATCTCCCATCTGCATGCGGTTCACAAACCCATATAATTAAAGAGACGTGTGATTTATAACTAGTAAATTGCCTATGCAAGCAGTGTTACATTATAGAAGTAAATGGTTGCATTATTGGCAATAGGACAATAAACCAATCTTGAGAACTCATAAATAAGGGCCAAGTAGTAGATGAAAAACCAAACCACGTTTGTAATCATGTTTCACAATTCAATGCAAATTCTGATTCAAAAACAACCAAAGCAATTGATTTTTTTTTAAAAGGCAACACTAGTGGAATATATTCTTATATATGATTAGTATATATAAATTGAGTACACCAAACCAATAAATAAAACCGATACATCATTATTGTTCATTAAATAAATAATAAGCAGTTCATATGAACTAATTTGTTATGTATTTCATTAATGAACAATAACTGTGTATCAACTTTTTATTAGATTAGTATACACAAATTGTCTCAATAGAAAAATTTCCCAACCAATATAGCCCGTAAACAACAATGGCAATATGAGTATTGTAAATGACAAAATGCTAAAAAAGATGGATTTGTTTAACTCTTTGGAGCTTCCGCGTCTGAGAACGAGCTTCCTGAAGACAAAATTCCAACTTCAACACCCTCTTTTTGAGCTCTTGGTCCTTATGCCGCTGTTTCTCCAACTGTTTTAAAAGCCATATTATTAATGCCCTTAAATACATAAGTGATAAGCCACAAACCTCGAAAAGAAAAGAAAGCACTAAATAACTGAATGACTAATTACACAGGCAAATAAGGCTTTACTTGTGACTCTAATTCCTTTGTCTTGAGCTCCCAATGGGAAGACGTAACCACAATATCATCATTCAGTTTTGATATTTCTTCATCCTTAACAACCAGAATCTTCTTCATCTTCTCAAAATTCTTTGGAGAAATCTCATCTAATATTGTCGTCAGTGTAAAATCCTTGTTCACTGTGGCTTTTGCAAGTGCTTCCATAATATCATGCTGAATTCTGAGGACTTCATCTTTTATTTGCTTTTGTGAAGATTCCCTTGCCAGAAGATCTTTCTGTAGATTATTTACTTGCTCTACCAGCCTAATGATACAACCCTCATGCTTTCTCATTGAACTGTTTTTCTCATCCAACTCTTTTTGAAGTTCAAAACATAGGAGCTGTGCTGATTGAGCTGATGCAGCACTTGCATCTGCACTTGCTTTAGTTGCTGAAAGCTGTGTTCTAAGATCATCCAACTCCTTCAGATCCTGCATCAAGAATTCAAATATGCTCATCAGTCAACAACACACGTATTACTCTGACAGCACCTATGTGAAGCATGCATGCTGCAATTGATCATGTCTAATCACTGAAGACAAAATGCAATATATTGCATTAATTCCTGCATAGGAAAAGTCACTTGATCATAGTGATTAATTCCTTATCCTTACATTTAGTTAAAATCAACGGGTTGACGATGAAATCTAATCTGATATTCATCCTTTTAGAGTTTATGCACGTTGAAAGAAAATTATTTATATCAGCCTTGCAAAACAATAATGGATATTATATAATTAAAATATTACTAATTTTGTCTTGACAAAAAGATAATAATAATGCTTTTCCTTCTGCAGAAGAGGTTCAAATAATAATATTGCTTCTAATAACCCATAATTAACAATGCTTTTGATCAGAACACAATTTAATAATAATAATAATAAATAAAAAAACAAAATTCAGACCTTCACAGTAGAAGAGATTGAAGCCTGAAGCTTTTCATTTTTGTCTTCTAGTTCCTTCTGCAATATACCAATCTTCACTTCCATCTGCTTGGCTTTTAACTCTACTTCCTTTGAAAAAAATATATGCATTTATTGACCGATTAAAACCAATGAATTTTCTAATCCCTGACCCCACAAACACAGATTAAAAAGAGTAGAAACCATTGACATCAAGGTTGCAAAATGGTGTATCTGCATTGGTTTAAAAAATGAGAGAGAAACAGCCTAAAACGAGAAGAAAATATTTACCAGTCTTGTTTGGCTTTCTTTAGCATATGATTGCTCTTTGGATGCAAGTCGCCCACGAACCTCCTTCAACTCTGCCGCTAATGACAACACATTACGCCTAAAATTCAGCTTTTTCTCATCTAAATCCTTTAACAATGGATCAACATCTTGAGGTGCTATGGATGAAGATGAGAATTGAGACGGTTTCTCCAAAATTGACATCGGAATTACAAGTTTTCATCCAAAGATGCCCTTGTCTACTTCTTAGGTAATCACGGACGGAGTGTATCTACGCTAAACTAATTTCTATCAACAAGAGATCAGCATTTTGTAACTATTAGTATTACGATTTTATTTTTTTTTTATTTACGCAATACATCATGATGTATATATATATATATATATAAAATTAATTAAATGTGTTATAATTTTCATAAAAATTTACGGAATATAGATTTTTATTAAGTACTCCTAGAACATAGTTTTCTCCAAAAATAGATCACGGGAGGCAAATTCAAAGTAATATTCTGTCCTAAAATATTACTAACTCCAAGAAAATTTTGCCAATTTCTTTTATGGCACCAAGAGCTTCGGTTATTCCCTCCAGCATTATTGATAAGAAGCAGAAGTTAATACTTTTAAGTAGACTTCAAAATGCCCATATCCTTGATTAACCTGCTACTGCAACTCAGAAAATTGAAGAGCTAATCCAAGAAAACACGAAACAGGGGATAGAGGTAGCGTACCATTTTGTGATCTCATTTTTCATTTTGAGTGGTAGCCTCACAGTCACAGGTGCTTTGCTTTGGTTCAGCTTTGTTCTCGCACTGCTATTATTGAAATGAGTATATGCAGTATCATCACTGAGCAGAATCAAAAGTAGCCGTAATTTCAGTACAATAATTTAATACTGAAGAAAAATAAGAGAATAAAAATATTTTGAGTGGTTTTTCATATCATATTATTTTGTGGAAGTTCTATAAATATATATTACAAATATTAACAAAAATAAAATATCATAAGCATAGAGTAGCTTCACGCGTGAAACAAGTGATTTTGGCCATCCGAACCTTGGGTTTGGCAACAGGACAGATCCCGAAGCTACAACTGGGATACCCTGGCACGGCATTGTGCTACACATATGGATCGATGTGTGGGGTCTTCCTATGTACACTTGCACAAAATCAATAATTTCTATCTTCATCAAGAAAAAATATATAATTTTTATTAAATAAAGATGCTTTATTTTGAGTGTAAATTTTACTAATTAAAATTAGAGTTGTCAAAACAAATTAACTGACTCATTCAAGTTAGCTTATGGTGGATAATGGACTTAAGGGGTTCAAACTAAAAAAACTTAAATCTAATTTAAACTTGTAAAAATAATCTACAAAATGAGTAAAACTTAAGTTTTTTTTAGATTTTCAGGAGCTTAACTCATTTTGAATCCAGCAAAAAAAACAAAATTCTGCATTTTATTTAAACTCAAATTGTCAAGTCTATATCTTACATTTTTATCAACCAATTTGGACTAATCAATTAGATAAATCTATTTTATAAGCTCTAATTAAGATAAAAAAAAGACAGTACTTTAAAAATAAAGCTAAAAAAAATGATTTGTTGGGTTTTAACATCATTTTTAGAAACTCAAATTGGATTTGACTCTCTTTTTTTTCCTCTAAAAGTCACCGCTCACACTAGTCCAAATCCAAATGCACGTAACTGATTTTGTTAGTTTTATTTAAGAATATTATTTAAAGCATAAAAGGTAAATATAGTTTATTGAAAAAACATAACAATGCACTCATTCTCACATTTTGTATGCAATTATGTATTGATTCCAAGGATAAAAAATTAGCAACCGCCGGCTTGCCTAACCCACTAAAATTAATAGGTTGGGTTAAATGTTAAAGATTCATTGACTCGCTTAGTTTGTTCCATTTTAACTTGCTAAAATGCAGGTAATAGCAGGTTAGTCCAAGTTCAAAATTTATTAAAAAAAATAAAAATAAATAAATATTAATTTTTATTACTATAAAAATATTTTTTAAATATTTTTATTATTTATTATTATTTTTTTATTTTTTGGTTAATTTTTTATGGGTTAGCTCATTAATTCAATAACCCATTAATTTTTTATTTTATTTTTGAGTTTTTGATAGGTTGATCTATGCTTGTTAACCCACTCTTAAACGAAATAGGCTAAAAAAACTAGCACATTTTTTAAACGGATCAAACTTAGACTAACTTGTTATTAGATAGACTTTTGGCAGACTGGAGCGGGTTGACCCGATCCTAATTGATTCATTAATGAGTGCCTTTAGGGCATCAGTTACTCTGACAATTTAATTAAAAAAATACATCTTTCTTTGTCTAATATGTTTTTATAATGTTATTCAAGAACATAAAAAAAAAATTAAATTAATATATGCATTTTTAGAATAAATGTCAAGTTGACTTTTTTTTGACAAAAACTAATAAATTTATTCGATATCCTTCCTTTTATGGGTGCCCTTTATAGTTATAACCAATATTTATTCACGTATCTCACTTATTTAAAATATAATAGATATATTGTTTTGTATTTATATTTTAAATAAATAAAATACTGACTAAATATTAATTTTGGTTTAGTGAGTTGAGTAAGTATTATAGTTGGTAATTATTAACTACATTGCTATTGTTATAATTCAGTAGATGTTTTTATTACATGTATATTGTAATATACTTATAATACAGGTCTTATTGAAAACATCGAAGCTATACAAAAGAAAACTCAAATCCTAATATTGTAACTTACAATAAACTATTTATTAATATTAATTTAAAATAAATTATATTTATAAAGTATTTAAATTCAATTTGACTACAATAAACTACTTTTTTCTTAAAAATATATTAAAACAAAGGCGGGAAGCACGATTATAGAGGAGGGTGAAGGAAATGACGCACGCAAAGCACAAAACAAATCCAACAAAAACTGGAAGTTAGTAGGCAAAGGGCAGGAAAGGAATCAAACCTTTCCATACGAATAGGAATAGGAATCGATGAACATGAGCTCATATTAGTAACATATTCTACATTTAAATTTAACTTCATTTGTAGCACACCATCTTATATTCCAATTCTACTACTTACTCCCTACGACAAATAAATATTCATTCACCCAAACATTGGAAAAGGAATGTTATCCCCAAAAAGCAACCCATGACCCAAACAGAAACGGGCACGTGGTTACCCGACCCGGAGACCAAATAGCTGACTGGGTGTGGACTCCACCCACCAAGAACTACGTAAAAGGGGCAAATCGGTCAATGCGCAGCATCTTCTTTTCTCATTTTCTAATTTTCCACTAACCATATAAACCGAGAGTGTAGACCCAGCCAAGTACTTTCTTCTTGTTCTTCTTTGAATCGCAGTGGTTGGTGTCGTTTCTTTTGAAATTAGGTGAAGATCGTGAAATTGTTGAGGAGTCGAGATCGGCGATGGGCGGAGATGGAGCGACGGCGACCGCGGAGCTGCAGTACACGACGGCGAAGATATCGGTGTGGTGGGACATAGAAAACTGCCACGTGCCTAAGGGTTCGGATCCTCACGCGATCGCTCAGAACATAAGTTCCGCACTGGTTCGCATGAACTACTGTGGCCCCGTTTCCATCTCCGCCTACGGCGACACCACTCGCATCCCTGCGTCTGTGCAGCACGCGCTCTCCAGCACCGGAATCTCCCTCAACCATGTCCCTGCTGGTCGGTAATTCTTCATATTTCGAACTTTTGCTTATGCCTTTTCAGATTCTGTTGCCTCGATTTAGGTTGCTTCATTGCTGTTCTCTTATTTTTAGCTAGTTAGTTAGTTAGTTAGTTCCTTTCACCGATTGATTCCTTTTGCAACACCGTGTCTACACTCGTGCATGAACTGTGTAAGTATGCTGTTTATTGGATAGAAGTTATGTTATCACTGAATTTTGAATCAAATCTTATCGGTTAAGTGTGTCATGAGGAATTGCCGAAAATTTTGACATTAGAAAATCTATTGTGAATTTGTTGCGTTGCGGATAGTTTGAAACTCAGAAATTTCCATATGTTTTTTATAACTGACATTTCGGTGTTTCGAAATAGGCGTGAAAGATGCAAGCGACAAGAAGATTCTTGTTGATATGTTGTTCTGGGCAGTGGATAATCCTGCACCTGCTAATTATTTATTGATTTCCGGTGATCGAGACTTCTCTAACGCTCTCCATCAACTGAGGATGAGGAGATATAATATTCTTCTTGCACAACCACAGAAAGCATCTGCACCTCTTGTTGCAGCTGCCAAGAGCGTGTGGCTTTGGACTAGTCTTTTAGCAGGAGGACCTCCGCTATCTAATAATGGTGAATCGCAACAACTTGGTAATAGTAGCATCATGTCATCTTCTGACACCTTACAAATTCCGGTCACAAATGCCGCTCAGATACAGCAACAGGCGGATTCCTATTTGGAAGTTCATGTAGGAAATTCAAAGTTTCCAAATGGAGGAGGAAGGGGATTTGATTCTAGATATCAGGGGAAAACTACTTGGAGAAACCCGAGTCAACCTAATGGACCCAGAGCCATGAATCCACCGCCAGTTGGACTTCAAGATAATCGTAATAATATAAACTCTTATCGACCTGGCAACTTTAATCCAAATGTTCCGCTAAGTGGATCTGCTACAAATTTTGTTCGTGGCAATAATGATCAGTCATGGAGCAACAACACTAATCTCCAGGGAAATCAACAAAATCCTTATTCACAGCCATTAAGATCGAACAGTTTCCCATTGCAACCTTCTTTTGCACCTAGTAATTCGTATACTCCAAATTCCCATAATTTTGCAACTTCAACAGTGCCACCTAGGACTGGTGGTCCCAATTTCACTACTGGGCCACTTACCAATGTGCCAGATATTGGTAATCTGAACATTTCTGGATATCCTAATAGTGTTCATAACCCACGTACTGTTCCACAACGGAATGGAGAGTTGAAACATAATCCTAGTAGTAATGCTTCTTCTCTTCCTGTTAGACCAACCAATGAACAAAATGGACATATGGTACATAACAGTAGCACACAACAATCATACCAAGATTATCAACATGGTCCGGAGTATCAACCCTCACCAATGGCAGCAATGGGTAATAATAATAATCCTCCCAGTAATGGTATGTGGGGTTCTCCAGGATGTCCTAAACCTTCTGAATATGTGCAAGGCCTTATAGGGGTTGTTTTACTTGCCTTGAACTCACTAAAAAATGCAAAGATGATGCCAACCGAGGCAAATATAACTGATTGCATCCGTTATGGAGATCTCAAGCACCGCAACACTGATGTTAAGAAGGCTCTTGAGAGTGCTATTGAGCAGCAGATGGTGGTGAAACAGAATTTGGGGGCTTTGCAGTTGTATGTTGGTAAGAACGATAAACTTTGGAAGTGTGTAAATCCTTTAGGTGGTAATCCTAAGCAGCACTCAAAAGAAAGGTGGGATGAGATTCAAAAGTTTATAACAACTCCTGCAGGAAGATCAGCAATAATGGGTACACAGTGCAAGTAAGAATATTCTATTGTAATTTATTTTCATTTCCTCCAAGCTGTATTAGTGATCTAATATGTCCTTATTTTCTTCCTGTAGGTATGAAGCAGGTATGGTGATAAAGAATATGTGTTTTAAAGATCTTGCTTTGGGTGATGTCCTTCAGATATTGAACATGTTGATTACCCATAAAAAATGGATTGTGCATCATCAATCTGGTTGGCAACCACTTAACATTACTCTTCCTGAGACAAACCCTGATTCAGGGGTTGTAGCTGGTACATAACTGGACCCTGACTATGGCAATGGAAAGTCACCCAGAGAAATCTCACAACAAAAGTTAATGAATAATCTAGTATGAGCCAGTTGTGCTAGGAATTAATTGAACAATCCTCTCTTTCCCATTTGAATCAAATATTAGGTAGTAATGGTGAACTGTAGTACGGTAAATATCTTGAGTGTTTACAGTTTTGTTAAAGCCTTCAGCTGCTCTTGAGGAAGAAATGAGAGCAGCATTTGCACAAAAGTTGAAATATACTAAACACTAATTTTGTTGTCGTAACTGAGGATCCTACTATGGCCTGCTAAACATAACAGTGGATCTATCTAGGAATTAGTATCCCTTCCTGTGTCCTTCCTAAAGATCTATATTTTGCCTGGAGATTGCCTTATTAGGCTGAACTGCCTGAACACTTTAGATCCTTTTATTTAAATATTTTAAATAGTGTCCGAGATATTGGCCAAATATGTGTTTTGTACACTTGCCGGAAGTTGATGGACCCTCAAGCAAGTTAGGTAAACATCATCGATGCTGTTTGTTTATCACTCGGGAAGTGATCTACCAAATCATATTCTGCAGGTTGGATTGTGGAATGCGAGTCCTGAAACTGTTTTGTTGCCTTTTGTTCGTTGTTGGCATTGTCTTTGAAATGTTACAGGAAGTTTAACTACTAGACAGAGAACACTTAAATTGCACAAAATTGTAGGAGACTGCGCTCTTAAATTTCTGCATGAATCTCATGATCTGTTATCTCAACATAAATACTCCTATGTTTATGATGTTGGAACTTGACTATGAAAATCACGTTTTGGACTTCACAAAATGATTCAAAAGATGAAGAAACTAAATGGTAGTGCATTCTATTGCATCTCTTTTTCTGATGCTGCCAACAGAGTTCTGATATTTTATTATTCAAGTGGAAGTGGCTTCTGGATGTCTGGCTCAATGTGCAGAATTCGGTAATTCAGTGGGATATTGGTCTCTGGTCTTTGCTGCTTTCTATTGCCTTTTAATGTTAGTAGCTGCGTGTATAATCCGGATTTAAATTTGCTTTGTATCATATAGATTGTTTAATTATATGCTGGTCTCAGCTTTTGAAACTTGTTTTCACATGTGTTTTTTGGTTGGAAATAATCTTGTTAGAAGTCCTTATTACTGGAACATGGTTTCATTTACTGATCAATCGGATAGAACTTTCTTAATCTTCGGAATAACGGCACTCGTTGAATTATACTGATGCCCACTGATGTTAATAGACCCTTGTTATTATGGAGCTGTTCAACATTTACTCGTATTCGTTGATTAGCTTGATTTGGTTCGGTTCAATAAATAGAATGGTGTATTTGGGTGTTAGCTTTTAGAGAGGAAGGGAGGAAAAGATAATTTTTTTTTTCATTTTTAAATTAAGAGTCATAATATTTATAAAAAAATATATATAGAAGATGAGGATATTGTAGTTTACATCATCTTTACTTATCTACGGTTTTGCACCAAGATGTATTCTTCTTTCTCACAGGACATCAGTTGGAGGTTGAGAAGATCACTTCAAAGTTGCTTGCAAATTAATGATGATATAGACTAGCATATTGATATATCGACTCATGACCACTAGTCATTCTCATTTTTATTAGGAATTATAACATTTAATATTATTAATGTATCTATCATAATTTCTAATTTTCTTATTAATTTCTTAATCATTCTCGTATTAAATTTACAGAAACAAAATCGTTGTAGTAAGACCGAATTTCACCCCTCTTATCCAGTGGGGTACTGTCGAATTGCTTATCTCTATAAAAAGTCTTACCTCCTCGCCCTCGTTGCCGCAGTACATGTGAAAGTGACAGGAAGAACCAAAGCAACCAAGGATTTCTCAGACCATACACACTGATATTCTCTTTCTCCTTACCCACGATTGCATCAACTTATCAAAATCTTCCATACCCGAACATAATAGTCAGCCACCAGAATGAAATGAGCCGCCCCGTTAGGATGGACGTGTACCCCAAATGCCTAAAATGGAAACAAAAATACATTTTTTTTTCTTAAATCATTTTTAAAATTCTGTTGCAATATTTAAATAAATTGCTTTAATCAGTTATAGCATAGCAATGCATGACAACGGATTAAGATAGGCGGGGGGGTTATTTTGTACCATATAGTTGATATCGTTGACATAATCCGGTAAATTTGCTGAGCATGAGTGTATGTAGTTAGACGCATACAAAGCGTTTTGAGTAGGGTAGAACAAACATACTTGGTGGTCCCAGACAACGGTGCAAATGTGGAATTCCAGTTCAAATATTATCTGTCTATCACCATCCCCTTTCTCTAAATATAGTTATCAGTGCAGGTAGGAAAACCACCCAGGCGCCGAAATTATGTCTATGATCAGGAACACAAAACCCATCGTTATCATCATTCATCATAATCACGAGGGGTTCTCGTTAATTCTTAGCAAGATCTTTTCACATAAAATCAAGAAGAGTGACGCATCATGCATGCAGTAAGTATCTACGTTGATTATGATTTATTATGCATTATCTGGGTCTCACAAGCTATCACGACAGATGGCAGATGATTCACAAGAGGAAGGTTTGAATTTGAACATAGCGATCATGGGGGTCACCATGATTGTGATTGCATTAGTCACCATTGCTATTGTTGACAGCATAGACGGCTCCGAACCAAGTACAGGGAACGTGAAGACCCTTCTCTTCGTTTGCAGAAAAACGGAGGAACCAGAAAGATGTTGCCGATTCTCAAGACATGCAGGTGAGAGAGCCACGGTTTTGGAATATGCTAAAGTCGGTAAGCTACTTTCGGTGGCTTTTTCGCAAAGACGGGGAAAATTGAAAAAAAAAATTTTAAATAGGCAAAGAAATAAAAAGAAAAAATTATCTAGTCATTTTAACTATACTTATTTTTTAATAATAAAAGAATAAATAGACAATACTTAATTTTTTTTATTAAATCCTCGTTTTGGTATGATATTTATCACCGTTTTCAGTTCCTTCGTGATGGCCACCGTCCGGTACACATGACTACCCGTGGTACCGCCGCAGAACACCATGCGGAGAGGTGGTTGGAGTTGAGACATCATGAAACACTTCTGAGTTATTGGGGGATGGTTAAGTTTGAAACTTTGGGAAGGATGTAGAGAGGAAGAGGGAAGGGTCATTGTTGACCACGGAATGCAAATTACAATTCGTTTAAACAAAAATAAAATTAGAGGTGCAGGAACTCTTGCGGAGACTGGAAATGATCCAGATCCTAACCTACTAGACCTTTGGTACGGGGCTACTCATTTTGTCACCGGATACGACCGTGCAACCCATTATTTATTTGTCCTATGCAGCAATTATTTGTCCCTTGAGACAAAAACGTCGGTGGAAATCACCCATAAGGTTATCTCCTCTCCTGATGGTACAATAATGCCAAATGACGCGCATCGGAGAGTCCAATAAAATTACACGATAACAAGACGGGGGCAAAATATTGTTTCTATTACTTTAGGTATAAATATTAATAAAAATTAAAATATATTATAATAATTATTATTAAAAATAAATAAAAACTAAAGAATACTTTTGTTAAATTCAATCCTTACCCTACAAAATCATCGTCATATATAACGTCACATGTTCTTCTGCACGTCACGTGAGCTGAAAATAATTGTCACCTTTTAAAATCATGTGTATTGTACTGTAGTTGCAAGCTTGGAGTTCGTTCTGTTACAACCATGAAAAATACAAGAAGTCGCCTCCACGGCTCTACCTCAAGGATCCGGATTTTCTCAGTTTAGACGAAAATTGGGCTTTTCGGTTTAAGTAAAAATAAGTTATTTTTATTTAAAATTATGACAAAATAGTTTGAATTAATTTTTATAAAATAAATAATTTAAAAAAATTTAAACAAAAAATAGCTTAAGCAAAAATGATAAACTTAAGTAAAATTTAGAAAGAGTGTTTTAATTTTTACTTGATTTTTTTTTCTAAATCTAATATTTACTCCATAATCTTCGTATTCAACTTTTTTTAACATTCATATTCAACTTTTTTTTTTCCTCTTATACTTAACTTTTCTCTTTTTCTTTTAACTCTCTTTTCTTTTAACCTTATACCTAACTCCTCTCCTTCTTTTCTCATTCTCACCTTACCTAATACTTATCTCTTCCTCTTTTCTCTATACTTAACTCTTCACTTTCCTCTAAAATTTTTTTTATACAAAATTAGCTTAAGTTATTTTTTCTGACTTAAACAAATTATTTTAGCTTAAGCAGATTTTGTGTATTTGAAAATATAAAAGTTGGGTGTAGAAAAAAGAAAGGACTAAGAATAAATGTAGATAAGAAGAGCGGGTGGTATAGTAGTGATGGTAAAGAAAGAGAAAAGTAAAAAGTTGAGTATAGAAAAAAGAGGACAAGATAAGTATTGGATGAGGTGAGAATGAGAAGAGGAGAAGATGAGTTAGGTATGAAGTTGAAGGAAAAAAGAGTTAAGAGGGAAAGAGAAGATTTAGGTATAAAAGAAAGAAAGCTGAATATAGAGATTAAAAATGATTGAATATGAAGGTTGAAAAAAAAATGTTAAGTTTAGAGAGAAAGAGAAGAGAATATTGAATAAAAATTAAAGCTCTTTGTCTATTTTTCGCTTAAGCCTATTATTTTCACTTAAGCTATTTGTTTTTTGAAAATTAACTCAAGCCATTTTGTCATAATTTTAAGTAAAAATAACTCATTTGTGTTTAAGCAAATTTTTTCACTTAAAGCAAAAAATAAACTTTAGGTTCAGTTCAGCCTGAAGTGAAGACAATCCGGATCATTACCTCAAGGCCTGCAGACCCCACATTCCACGACGCCATCGTCAATAGTGATCAATTAAATGCAAGCTCATGAATAACCACAAAAAGGACCACTGAATGATTAAAAAAATTATCCACTAAATAAATCTTGAGTTCAAATACGAGTATTTTACCCTGCAAAATTTTATAGAAATGAGTTTAGATCAGATATTTTAAATCTCAACTCACACTTGTCTAACATCTTCCTCTTCACAGTTGTGTTGTGCTACAATACTGTTGCAAAGTCGTTCTTTGAGTTTGCTAGTCAAAGAGCATCGCTAATTTGCTGTCTGACAACTTCATCTTTATAATTAAAATATGAAATAACACACTAACAAGAGTGTGGATAATGGACACCAATGAGTATTTAAACACCCATATCTTAACTGAGGGGTGGGTGTAAATAAATTAACCAAAACTCTCAGATAGAGAGCCGGAAACCGACTTCAATGAAGCTTAATCCAGGATAAAGCCAATCGATTCCCCGTCAACCAAATAGAATCCACCCCTATAGTTATAGGTCACTGAAACTTAGACATTTCCCCCCATATACGCCTTGCAACATAAAAAATAACCCATAGGAACAGTACACAGTACAATCAACAAACCAAGATAAAATCCCTCCGTAACATAAGCCACAATCATTTTGGGTGCAGGTCAGGTTTACGACAGAAAGGGTGCTACGATAACTATCAACAAGGCTTCCAGTTGACTTTTCTTGTAGGAACAGGGAGCAGGGTGTGTTTGGCATCTGTGCGAGTGGCTGTGGTACGGGAGACCTACACATATGGAGTTGGTGTTCTATGGTTATACGACTTTGTGGCTGAGGGATATTCAAAAGGGAAGACATGATTGATAAGAAAATCAACCAACTAGGCTGTTTTAGTAAAAACTAAGCATCCCCAGAAAGGTATTTGAATATTAAATTAGTAATAACACAACACAATTTAAAAATAGTCCTAGATTAATGAGAAGATTTACCAGAAAAAAATTTCATTTTTTTCAAAATTTCTTGTACAATTTTTTAAAAGCATGATACAATGTAAAAAAAAAACAATGCGATGTTTTTGTAAGTTATTAGTTAAAGAAAACGTTTTCTCACTTAGGTTATGAAACTTCTTACAAAAGCTAGAATAAGTTTAACTTCAATTGGCATAATGTAGGTTAAAAGCATTAAACCATCTGAGAATCATGATTATATTTACAAGGATATTTCCATATATCACAACATTGAAGCTACTCCTAAGGAATTCAACTCAGCAAAGCTAATATCAGCAATTGCTGTAGTTTCTCTGCAAAACCTGCAGTCTATGGTACCGAAACCATCATAACTAGTCAAGCTTGCAAGCAATCACAGAGCCATTGCGTTTATTCATCAGAACACGACAGTGACACCTCTCAACTGCAAATAAACAGAATTTTGCTCTAGTTAGAGTGAAAACAAATATAACACAACTAGAAGATTAAAAACAAAACAATTAAAAATAACAACAAACTGGTGTTGTTTGGTTAAAAATAAAAGATGGCATTGACTCTTCAACATTTTCAAAAAGAATGTTTTGCCTCTACACTTACACGAGAAATGCAGCAAAATACTCTTTATGATTAGTCAAATATTTTAAAATTCGAAGCTGTTGTCCCTAAATTGATCACTTACTAAAAATTATTTTGAGTTTTTAAAAATTGACCAATCACAGGGATGTGTTGGAGAATGTGCTGTTCACATTCCTCTACTTATATAATGCATGAAAACCTCAAATATAACTTTACTAGTAGCACCAATCGTGAATGAACTTCTTGCTCTTTCCCATGGTTAGAAGTATGAAAACATAGAGTTGCAACATTTTTCAGTAATCTTTATAATTTATGAAGGCAATATTACTTTACCCTTTGTTGAATCTTACTTGTTCCCATGATAAGCATTTTACAGAAGCATTGGTTTTCAATGGAAAAGTATAAGACAAAAAAATCTGTATCGTAAAGTTATCAGTTTGCAAAGAAAAAGATGCCAAGAATCACAAGTGAAGCGAATAATACCAACAGGGCAAGATCACAATAAAAGTCATTGCCAATATTCAAAAACAATAAGGGAATGTAATGAAAACAATTCCTAAAATTCAAATATAAGAATGTCATAATTCAAGATGCATATAATATTTTTCTTTTTCTTTGAGAGGGAGGATGGACGGTTAATCATTTATGTATGATGCAAATAATAAGAAAGCAAGATGGACAGAAAAAATTAGGTCAAATTAGGAAATAGATGTACATAATTTCTCATGGGATAGAAACACAATTTCCTTTTTTGATCCTTGCTAATTTCCAATTATTGATGGGAAATAATGTAAATATATTATGTTTCCTTTTGTAATACCAGCATGGTTCCTCTTCCAACGTTTTATAAAGGAGCATCCACATTGATGCTGCCGTGTTAAGAAATAAAACATTTAGATAAGTCAAATAACATGAGTAGCAGATTTCGCATCAGCTAAAGTCAAAAACCTGTATTTGTAATGACGTTTTCAATGGACTTGGAATGACATGAAAGCACAATCACCAGCTTTACCACAGGTACATACCCAATGCAAACTTGATATTTACAAGCATCTACTATAAAAACAAAGTACCATTTCAAAAAGGTCTGAGCAAACCTCTTCAATCCGCAAGACCAGCACAAGTAAACCCATTTTGGACGAGCTTGTTAACAGCATCCCTGAACTTGTAATAGTCCTCAACTTTGTTGTAGACTTGATAAGAAATTCGTGCATATCCAGTAACCACTCCAACTTCCCCATCTTTGGGAGCCCGATAATAGATGGGAACTTCAACCCCAAAAGCATCCCTCAAATGTGTCCTCAACCTGAGAGCATCAGAATCACTAGCAATCCCCAAACAAGGAGGCAAACCAACCATAACCATGCTCGCACACATATGGGGCGGACTCCCAAGATGAGTCCCCCACGCTTTCACCAGCATATCCCCCATCTCCACAACAGCATCATGATTCCTCCTCTTGATCCCTTCAATTCCTCCTTCAAACCGATTAACGAAATCCAAAACCTCCGGAACCACCAACTGGGAACTATAATCCCTGGTCCCAATCCAAGCACTCTCCACAGCCAAACCATTACCATACTCATGAGACACCACAGGATGATGCAAATCAGAACACTTAGGGTTCCTGCGACAATACAAAAACGCAATAGAAGGGGGACAAAAGAACCACTTATGCAAATTGCTCGTGTAGAAATCAGCACCAATGTCTTTCATATCAACATCAGTGCACCCAATCGAATGCGCAGCATCAACGAAAACCTGGTCAACACCTTCTTCCCTGCAAATCTGAATCAACTCCTTAACAGGAATAACAACACAGGGCATGGAAGTCACGTGATCGATAACCGCTAACCTAACCCTCTTTCCCTCACTCTTCCCTCTCTCCAACGCCTTTCTAAACTCGGAAACGATTTCGTCGTTAGAGTTAACGGGAAAAGGAAGCGGAACCTCGATGACCTTACCTCCGGAGCGCGTGACGTAAGCTTCGATAGATTTTTTAACGGCGCCGTAAGCGTAGTGGAGCATGAGAACGACGTCGCCGTTTTGGAAGGTTCCTTCTCGGAAAGCCCAAGCGGTGCGTTGGAGGACGATAGCGGCGGCAGTAGTGGCGTTGTCGACTATGGAGATCTCGTCGACGTGGTCGGCGTTGACGAGGTCCTTGATGATGGTTCGGGAATGGTGGATTCCGGTATTGAGTTGGTTGAAGTAGAAGTGGTCCGGTTGACGGAGGTAGTCGAGTTGCCACCGTTGCTGCGCGGCGATGACGGAGGCGGGGCAGCAACCGAAGCTTCCGTTGTTGATTCGTGCGACGGAGGGGTCATGGTGAGCGAACTCTGATTGGACCTCCGACGGAGTTATGACGGAGGAGAGCTTAGGTTTCTTGGAAACGTGAGAAACGGTGGAGCCGTTGTGGTGGATGTGGTTGTTGGTGGAGGCCATTGTAGAGATGAGAATTGAGAATTGAGAATGAGAAAGAAGAACACCATGTGAGAATTATGATAAAAATATAGATTTGGGGAACACAGACAAGTGGGGTTACCTAAATAATACCTCCCCTCATGTTCTCATCAATATCACTTGGTACAAACAAGCTTCCATTAAGTATCATCATTCATCAGTAGTTTTTGTTGTCTCTTCTGTTATTTTTATTTAAACATTTTTTAATTAAATTAATAATAAAATATATTAAATACAATTCTTTGAATAAAAAAGATAAAAGCTAATTAATATTTTGAAGAAACTAATTCAAAAATTACAAGTAATTTTTATTAAAATATATATTTAATCACTAAAAATTTATTAAAGACTAAAAATAAAAAATTTATAAAAAACTAAAAAAATATGTAAAGATTAACATTAATATTTTAATTTATAAATATGTTAAAAAATTTAATGCAGTTAAATATATTTATTTGTTTAAAAAACAACTTTCAATTTTTCAACCAAAGACATTAATTAGCAAAATCATAAAAAAAAAAAAAAAACACCTGAAGATAACGATGGACAGCCGTGCATCGTTTACTTTCTAAAACTGTGTGCGTTGTTTCGTAACTTAGAATCTCAAATGAATTTTATTTATTGAGTTTAAAACAGTCATTTTATTTATTTAAAATATTAATTAAAACTTAATAAATAATAAATTTTTATTCAAATTTAAGTTGAAAATGTATTAAAGATCCTGTAAGGAAATATATTATTATGTTTTTATATAAAAATTATTTTTAGATTTTAATTACTATCTTAAAAATAATAATTAATATTTTTAATTTATAATATAACGAGGCAAATGCTAATTAACTAGTTAAGAAATAAGAAAAATTGTCTTAAAAATATTATGATTATTTTTTAGTTTAATTAAAAAAAATTAAAAGTGATATTTTTATTCCCAAATTAGCCTCTTAGAGAGAATTTGCCCGCTCTATATCTAAACTTAATAATACAGGTTTCCTAATAAAAAACTAGAAGTAATACAGATATTATAATTAAAAAATTAATTTGAACTGATCATAAAATTAAATAAAATTAGATTTCTATTCATACTTGGTGTTGTCAGCAAGATCTTAATTTTTTTTAATTATTAATGAGACATTTAATAATAATAATAATAATTAATAATAATATTATTATTATTATTATAAATGCACAAAATATTTTTTTTTTAATTTACAATAAATTAAATAAGTTGACTTTCAAAAATCAACCATGACCAGAACATACTTTAAGATAGTACTTGTAAAAATACTTACACGTACGGCCATTCATTAATATTTAAACTCTGAAGGTTAACAAAACTCAATTGTTTATTATAATTTTTTTTCTGGTCACACTTTTCACACGATAATTACAGTCCATTAAGATTAATTAATACTAGTAGTACTTTAACAAAAATATTTTAGTCAACTATTTTTTTATAATTGAGTCAACTAATATTTTTTCTGCTGATTAATGCTATTTAAATATCTTTCTTAATTTTAATGTAAATTTTTAAATAATAGAGATATAATTTGAGATAACTTATAAAAATAATCCGTAATTCTTATTTATTCTTTTCAGTTTATTATAAAAAATAAATTATACTCGAATATGTGATATAAGTTTCTGTGTAAAAATAAATAAATAAACACTAAATTAAGTTAGATTTTCCCATGCACTCTTAGGAACACTACATCATACTGCACCAAGTTTTAAGAAAGTACTCAAACTATCTGTTATTCTTCTACTATTTCTGTTCATTCACTGGTAAAAACAATCGATTTACCGCTGGTATCAATCTGGCAAAAATCATAGTAATATTTTTTTTTATCTATAAATAATTGTAATCATTAAATAAAAATATAATACAATTTGTATATTTATTTATTAAAAATAATAGAAATTTTGTTAAAAAAATATAAGAGATGTTAAAAAACTGATGAAATAAAGAGCAAGGTTACATCATGCTTTATGTTGGGATTCTCTTGTTAATAGTTTTGTCCACTTGTAGGCATATGAGCAACTTGTTTAGAAATTCAACCCCACAATTACAAGTCATAATTGTCAGTGCACATTCTTGCATAAACCATTATCTCAAGGTTACTTTATAAATCTAATTTTTTGTTTAAGAATCTTTATTAATGTTTTTAAATACTTCTTATGATAAAAAAATAAACAAATAAGTTTGTAAAATCAAATTTTAACATTTTTAAGAATAAATTTTGAAATTATTTATCTATTTTAAAAATAAGCTTCTATAATTAATATTATACATTTTCAGGAATTAGCTTTAGGAATTAGACTTTAATATTTCTAAAAGTTATTTTCTAAAAGTGTAAAATTCTAATTTTGAAAACTTATTTACAGAAATAGCAAATAATATAAAAAAAATTAAATTTTAAAAGTATAAAATTTTAATTATAAATATTAGGTTTAAAAATTTATAATCCTAATTCTAGAACCTTAATTTTAAAAAAGGACTAATAATTTTATAAATTAATTTTTATAAACATAAAATTTCAATTCTATAAATTTATTTATAAAAAACATTAATAATTTTGAATCTTTATTTTTTGATATTCATGGGACTAAATAGTTCAACAGAATCTACAAATAACTCATAGAAGTCTCACTGCGAAGAGCATCAAGACACAAAAAATGAAGCAAGATGAGAGGAGCCGCATCAAAATAAGAAAAATACAAAAACTTTTAAAATGCGAAAACTTATTTATGAAATATCATTTTTTGAAATGTAGAATATTAAGTATGGAAACTTATGTAGAATGTTAATAATAATGCCTGAACATGCTTTAAAAAGGTAATAATGGAAGAACAAAAAAAAACTTAGAATAATAAAGAAAAAAAAATTCAATAAAGACAACGAGTGAAATTATAAAACTTAAAATAAAAATATGATTATAATTAAAAAATAATACTAACAACAACTATGATACTATAATTAAGCTTTGTCTCCAATATAACTTTCTGAGTTAATTCATGGTTAGAAATGTGCAAACGATAAGAATTTCCCTTTGTCTCCAAAATATTATTTTTACTGTGTTTTTTTTGTTTCGTTTTGGATGGCAGTTGCTTGCGATTGGAATTATGGATGTCGATGACACCATGTTTTTTTATGGACTAGCACGAATTTTATGCTCTCCAGCTTCGTATTCCACTCATTCCCACTTTTAAAAATTAAGAAATCAACGGACATCATTTTCACTCTGTAATTGGGTGATCAGAATATTAAAAAAGAAAATGAAAGCTCTTCTCACAAAAGCTTTATCTGGATCAAACTGGTGTACAAATATATACATTCGTTCACAAGCTACCCAACCAAGGCTCCAGGAATTGTAAATCGAGGACGTGCATTAATGTAAAAATGTTAGAATTTGTTGAAAGTTAATATTTTTCTCTCTCTTTCCAAACTTTCAAAGAAAATGATACCATGGCCAAAATACATACAATGGATGTGCTCCCAATAGAAGCAAGGTTAATGGTAGACGCATTTTCCCTTATTACCTTTCTTTATCATTTTTCTCTCGTACAGCAGTAGCTACTCATTCAATTTTCAAATTATATTATCTCTAGGAATTATTATGAGAATATAAAATAAAAATAACATTTTGGGTCTCTACCAACTATTCAACTGGCAACCAAGATTAGTATGGAAGATTATTGTTTGGTCCAGTGGAGGAATTGCTTTTCAGGGCCAAGAGTATTATGGATTGGGTATTTGAGCTAGAAGCCCATTATGTGATTCCCACAATATAGTAAGTAGTTGGTATTGGCTTTGGCTATTCAATTTCCAGACATAATGGGAAGACAAGTGAACCACTCAAATTTGTTTTAGGATCACTTGAAAGGATAAAATCATTTTCAGCCGAAAAGGCAAAACAACGAAAAAGGAAAAGAAAAGCAGACAAATATTGTGGGAAATTTCGAGGTAATTTCCTTTTAGAGGGTGTAATTTAATGTCTTTTTGCTTCCACGTTTTAAAAAGCATTATAAGGAGGATTGGCAGAGACACAACGCAAGCACTGTAGTGTTTGGTAATGAAAATGATAGGATATATGATAAAAGTTTATGTTAACGTAATTGGAAAAATAATTTAAATAGTGTATGAAATGAGTTATTTAGATTAAAAATGAACGAGAGCAACTAAGAGATATGATTTGTTTATTTTATTTTTTTCAATCAAAATGGGAAATCACAAGAGGTATCAAATGTAGCAAGACATAAGTTTCAATTGAAACTTAATCAATATATTTGAAAATTGTGGCTATGTGTATTTGTATCCTTATCTGTATTGGTTGTCATTTGTCTGAACCCACACGCCAGCGTCTCCAATTGGATGAATCTTTAATCACATTATTTACATCGAATTATTTTGGTTGAAGTTTGTAATGAAATATATAGAATACTTAGGTTGCGTAATGCTGAAATCAAATAAATTAAAATTAATATCCTTTGTCAACTTCATGTTTCGCTTGCCAATAAAAAGAATCTAGGTAACATCTCAGTCAAATGGTCATCGTCAAATAAAAATTCTAATGTTATCTATTCTGTCTTTTTTAATACTTCAATTTGTATTGTTTTACGCCGCGGAAGAGATAATAATATTTATTTGTTTTTTTTTAAAATTAAACCAAATAATAATTAAAGTAATAGTTTAAATTACTTAATGTAAAATTTTTAATCATAAAACAATATTTTTCTTCAGTTTTATCAAACAAAATTATGTTTGACTAAAAAAAAACCAATACTACTACCCGTTTTTCCCCTTAAAAATAGTGTCCGAGAGCCAACAGTCAAAGCTAACAGTCGTAGTTACTAACGGTAGATACAAGATAAGGGCAGCGTAGCTTTTTGAAAGTAAAAGCAGATATTTTTTAATTTATATTTAACTTATTTTTTTCATCTTCATCTAATTATAGATTAATATATCAATAAAAATTATTAAGTTTTAATATAAGGAAAATAAAAATTACATTTGTAATATATTCTAATCAATTGACAGTGTAAAAATATTTACACTGTTAATATACTAAAATTAAATTCTTAAAATATTTTATTTATTTATTTATTATTATTATTATTAAATACACTTTATTTAGTTTGAAAATGGTACCAGAGAGAAGAAGAATATTGTTCTAGGCCTAGTGGTGTGAATGATCAACAACCATTCTATTATTAGTAGAAGACCTTCCATCTTATTTGGGTGTGTGTTCCTTCCAACTTTATCCTCACCATTACATCTTCGGAGCGTTCACAGCAGCTTCTGCCTTCTGTAGTAGTTTTAACTAAGTTAAGAAAGGTTTGTTTTACTTTTAATAATTTGATCATCTTAGTGTGTTCAAACCAGTTGATTCTTATCCTGTTACATCTTTTTTCTAGTAATCTTTACTGTGTTTGACTTGTACTTAACTTGGTTTGTTTCTGTTTTGATTTTCAATCTTTTGATCTTGTGTGAAACTTGTAGGATGGTGACCCAGTTATGAGTTATCCGTCTAAACATGTTTTGTCTGTATTTGGTGCTCCATTCTCGTATAACTTCTGTTTTTGATGGATCTGTGCATATATCCGGTATATGAGTATCAAGGATCTGTATGAAATTGTTGCAGTAGTAGAGTGAACTAATTCTGTTTCTTCTTTTTTTTTCAATACCCTTTATATTTATGGCTTAAACGACTGTATAAATGACTTGGGTTGAGGATGCAGAAACAAATCAACTGAAAATAACGTTGGTTATGAGCCTTGTGATGAAAATCTTAATAATAGCATTTCCTTTCTGCTTCGTTGACTAAACAGGAAAAAGATATATGTTAGCTTAATACATCTTTTTTTATAATTTTAATTTCTGTTTGAAAAATTTACTGTTAGAAGACCATAGTCTCTAGCTTATTAGGAAGCCAAATTTTTTCTTGTTTAAGCTTGACAAAAATATGATATATGATGGCGAGTAGTTAAAGAATTCTATATTACCTTGTTTTTATTCAGCCGATTGTATAGTTATCTGTGAGACCGGCAGTGTGGAAACTAAACCACAAGGACTTGGTGTCTCAACTGTCTATATTCCTTACTTGTTCCATGGTTACTTACCTGCTGAGTTGTGTGTAAAATTAGGAGTGTATACAGCTGAACTTACTTTGGGATTACCTTGTCAGACAGATTTAACTTGACCATGGGGCAACGGCAGGTAGTGGTGGCTTTCTGTTTATGGGCTTTAACATGTTCCCTTCTTCCTTCTTTCTCTTTCGGAATTATGAAAATTGGTTTGAAGAAGAGACCTCTAGATCTTAACAGTATTAAGGCTGCTAGAAAGGCAAGAGAAGATCTAAGATCAGGA
Organism: Abrus precatorius; assembly: GCF_003935025.1. Lineage (NCBI taxonomy): Eukaryota > Viridiplantae > Streptophyta > Magnoliopsida > Fabales > Fabaceae > Abrus > Abrus precatorius. The sequence continues at coordinate 5,227,379 of NW_020874373.1, read as the reverse complement.
AGACCAATGATGGGTGCAATTGATCAATATATTGGTAAGTCAAATGATGAAGATATAGTACCTTTGAAGAATTATTTGGACGCTCAGTATTTTGGAGAGATTGGAATTGGCACACCTCCACAGCCCTTTACTGTCATATTTGATACTGGTAGTTCCAACCTCTGGGTTCCATCATCGAAGTGCTACTTTTCTGTGAGTTCAACTTAACTTCGATGTCTCCACCACTATGTAGTATGTACATATATGCATATCCTATTGACTAATGTTTGCTTGCAGCTTGCCTGCTATACCCACAATTTTTACAAGGCAAAGAAATCCAAAACATATGCCAAAAATGGTAATGCCAGTTTCTCATTATTCATGTTGAATATTGTAGTTCTATGATAGATGCATGCATTGAACTGCTTAATCTGGGTACCATATTATGTGCCATGTTTGTAAGTTTAATTACACGTATCAACTTGTTGATCAGGAACATCATGTAAAATATCCTATGGATCCGGATCAATATCTGGTTACTTCAGTCAAGATAATGTTAAAGTTGGCCATGCAGTTGTAAAGTACCAGGTGAGTACTTTATTATGAGCTTCCACTTCAACTTTAGATTGTACATATTTGTAGATGGCAATACTTATTTTTACTATTGTGAACTTTAGGATTTCATTGAGGCTACCCGAGAAGGAAGTCTTTCCTTTCTGTCAGCAAAGTTTGATGGAATACTAGGACTGGGATTTCAGGAGATCTCAGTTGAAAATTCTGTGCCAGTATGGTGTGTTTCAACCTGCCTTTTGTTGGTTCATCTGTATCTGATTTCCATGTTAGAGTGAAGTGCTGTGAGTCTTTTTGTGCCTTTAATTTACTGGTCCATCATAAAATCACAGGTACAACATGATGGAGCAAAAATTTATCAGTGAGAAGGTGTTCTCTTTTTGGCTCAATGGGAATCCAAATGCGAAAAAGGGTGGTGAACTAGTTTTTGGTGGTGCTGACCCAAAGCACTTCAAAGGAAACCACACCTATGTTCCAGTTACTAGAAAAGGTTACTGGCAGGTTAGCAAAAACACATTTAGTTTGATCTGGAATTCCTTTTAAATATGTAAATATTCAGACCAGAAAATTTTTAACACATTACAATTTTCTTTTTCAGATAGAAATGGGGGATTTTTTCATTGGAGGTCTTTCAACAGGTGACTTTATTCTTCTTCCACTATACGTTCTATTATGGGAATTCACTAAAAAATAAAGTAGTGACTTGAGGATTTGGAATACGGTATGAGGAGCAAATCTAGAATGAATATTTTCACTCTCTCATACTTCAGAATATGTTTTAAGAAATATTTCTAGTCTCAACAAATTTTATCTTTACATTCATCATGTTTATTTGTTACATACGCTTTGATTCCAAAATGCATCTGATTCTGACATATATATCAATGTTTCTTAAAGGGGTTTGTGAGGGTGGCTGTGCTGCTATTGTGGATTCAGGAACATCTTTGCTTGCTGGTCCAACTGTATGTGCTTTCATAATTCTGAAGATTTTTTGCTTATAGATTTTCATTTATAATTTCTGTTGACTGTTAATTTCAGCCTGTTGTGGCTGAAATCAACCATGCTATTGGAGCTGAAGGAATTCTCAGTGTAGAATGTAAGGAAGTCGTTTCTCAATATGGAGAGTTGATATGGGATCTCTTAGTATCAGGGGTAGGTTCTCCTGCCTTCTCTATTAAGTTATGAATTGAACATCATTTGCGGCTTGTGCTCTTTTTCCTGATTGCATTTCCACTCTTTGGACCTAAATGACTTTGATCTTATTCTACAGGTGAAACCTGATGAAATATGTTCACAAATTGGTTTATGTTCTGCCAAAAGGGTTCAATCTAAGAGGTTAGGAAGAGGCCTTTATTTGATGGCCATTTGATATATATTAATGTCTCATTTTCTGGTTCCATGTATGCATTTTTCACCATAGTTGTTTCATTGCTAGTCAATTGGGTGAGGAAAATGCTCTAATACAAACAGAAATTTGTGAAAGCTATATGAATGAATGTGAATGCTTAAAACTTAAAAATATAGAAGTGGGTAATGTAGCTACTGTAAAACATCTTTATACATGGACCCCACCGCACATGGTTATATATATTTTTTTCTTTTCGTACTCATTTTTGTTCTTTCCTGCTAAATAGGATTACTGTTTGGGTAATAATTTGAAGATAATAGGTGGATGCTTGATGATTCTTTCTGATTATAAAAGTTAGAAAGCCAGAAATCAGACAGAAGTATTAATTCAAAGCATAAGCAAATAAGAAGAGAGATTTTTTTCAAAAGAACTTCCGTTATATTTATAATTAAAAACTTGTTGATTTATTCTTTTGCCATTGGGACTTGGGAGAGTTTAGCTCTTTATCACATTCATGCTGCAATATTTCGGATGAAACAGACTGCTAAATTACTTTGAATGTTATTACTGTGCAGCGCTGGGATTGAAATGGTGACTGAAAAGGAACAGAGTGAGATGACAGCTAGAGATACTCCTTTGTGTTCTTCTTGTCAGATGCTTGTTCTCTGGATCCAGAATCAACTAAGACAAAAGGAAACAAAGGATAGAGTATTCAACTATGTGAATCAAGTAAGCCTTTGAATTATCCTCTCCACAAGCTCAAGTAGTAGTTTATATTCATGTGGTTTAGAGTTTAAACATGTAGTGATGAGTGTTTGTTTTGATTGTTGCAGCTGTGTGAGAGCCTACCAAGTCCATCTGGAGAGTCAGTGATAAGCTGCAGTAGTCTTTCTAAAATGCCAAACATTACATTCACAATCGGAAATAAACCTTTTGTCCTCACACCAGAACAGGTTAGGCTTTGATCTTTCCATAAATTAAATTACATTGTGGCTTCTTTAAGATGATTATACTTCCAGAAATGTACCTGAAGTGTCAAAATATGGAATTGAAGTTCAAAGAAAAGCCAACAGTAATAACATTCCAAATGTTGTGGGCACACTAAAACTGAATAGCAAATTGAAGTGCAAATTATGCTGTTGTTGTTATCTATAGATTAAGGCTAACTTGTGAGTTGTTTTTATTTTGAGTCTAAGAATTCCTTTTGTGCTTTCAGTATATTTTGAGAACTGGAGAAGGCATTACAGAAGTGTGCCTTAGTGGGTTTATTGCTTTTGATGTTCCTCCTCCACGTGGTCCACTATGGTATGTTACCTTTTGAAATTATTTATCAATACAAAATCAAATATGCACACACTTGAATGCTGCAGAACAACCATGATGAAGTGAATTACATCAAATGTTCTAAGCTTTGTTCCGTGTTCTGATGCTACTATCTCTGGCAGGATTCTTGGCGATGTTTTCATGAGGGCATATCACACCATCTTTGACTACGGAAATCTCCAAGTTGGTTTCGCTGAAGCTGTCTAATTACACTTCTGAAGGATTATCTCTGGGAATATTTTAATTACTTTCTACGTGTATCATAAATAAGCTGTTGTTGTGACCACTATTGTAGCTTAGATTCACTTTATGGAATTGCAAATGTATTTATCTATTTAAGACTAGAAAATGCCCACTTGGAAAAATTATGTGCTTTCAAAGAACCATTTTCATTTCATTCCGTGTTGGGTAGAATATTATGCACTCTTTCTCTTTCAAAATTAGGATAGTCGTGTGTTATACTGATGCGGAACCTTAACCTGCTTTCTGTAGTCTGCAATGGATGAGTGGTAGAACTCTGTGATCTGCCGATGGAAACAGCAGCAGAAATGGAAAGGTTAAATCGACGACAAATTGGTCAAAAAGGATTTGGCTTAATAATACACTTGTTTTAATACACTTTTTGTTATTAGTTAAAATTTATTAGTAATTTAAAATATATGAGAGAAAAATACTAGTTTAAGAATAAGAAAGAATGAAATCTTATATAATTTTTATAGTTTTTAATAAATTTTAACAAATAAATGAAGTGTGTATAACAAATAGTATATTAGAAAGTTTAATGCTAACGTTACTCTTTGTTATAAGAGAAGAGAAATGATAGATCTATAGAATATTTGGACAAATTATAATACAATTCTTTAGATATTCTTTATGAATCCGAATTCGTTATTGCAAGAACTAGACGGTATAATTTTTTTTAAAAAAAAATTGAGTTGTAAGGGAACGAGAGGGAAGAGCTGAGAGAGCCGGAAGGAGAAGGAAAAGTGAAAAACGAATCTGGATCATCTAATTTCGACGTAAACTGGAGCTCTGTCTTCATTCTTTATACTATTTTTCAACTCAAATTAGAACTTCATCTTAATAATTAAACATTTGATGATATCACAAATTGAAAACCCATAATTTTAATTTAAAATAACCCTTAAAACAGCTGTTAAGTTATACCTAAATTATCTTTTATATACCTCCAATAGGATAAACCGAGGGTTCAAAATTGCTTCACCTTCAGTAAAATTTTCAGCCGGTTTTTTAAACTCAACTATTTTGGAATAAGATTTTTTCTGAATCTTATGATAAAAACACTAGACGAAAAAATCAGTTCCTTGAAGTCTCCGTAGGTATTATATTAACGCGCAAACGCTTTACATCGAGGTTTTACATTGTGTTCTTTGCCATCAGTAATATGAGCATAATGGTGAGGTGAACCTAGTTAAAGCTGATCTGCAATATATTAGAAATTACACATCTATGTCGTTAGGCATTGGCTAGCCTTTGTAATTCAAATATTGATGGAACTAACGATGTTAACCATGGCACTCAAGTCAAGATCATCCTTGCAAACATAACAATGTCACATAAGCAATATTTATAGTCTACCAAACTCTCCAAATCATCACGGAATCCCAAATGTATTTTTTGTCTCCTTAAACTGACCATGGTGACAAATAAATAAAACATCTAATGCAAACCAAAACACCCAGGAGATAATGTTCATATGTTGCTGCAAGAGTAATGTTCAGCTATTCTTCATCACTATCATTACTAAATATGGAGGACACCGAAACATTTTGCTTCTTTGCAACATTTTGCTTCTTGGCACCAATCGTGTTCTGCAAGAAATTGCGGGAAAGGGAAAATAGTGTTAGCATATAAATGGTCTGATTGGATAAATTCACAACCTCCATTCCATCAAAATTGAAAAATAACTCCTCACATAAAGTGCATTGGAGTGCTGAAAAAATATTTTATGCATAAACATGAACTTTGTAAGAATGCAAAAGCAACACTATATCAGCAGAGTTGAAACTGCTAAGACTTGACTTGGAACAAATCATGAAGACCTGGACTATGGGAATACATAAAAGCCAAAGCATTCTGAACTCTTAAGCACTATTGACAGTGATTAGCTTCTTTTCAAACCCTTTATACTGGATGGACATACCTTAGAAGCATTGCCTTTAGAAGAAAACCCAAACTTCAAAGTATTTCGCTGCTCCTGATCTGTAAGTGCAGTAGCAGTTCTAGTTTCGGCAGAAACTGGTGCCGATCCAGACTCGTGTTGCAGTTGAAGCCGCTGCTGCTTTTGAGCATCAGCACTGATTGATATTAAGGAAGCCAAAAACCAAGACAACACGCAAATAAGTCAGTAAGAATTAAAACATTGATTTCTTGGCCAACCACCCAACCATAGCCAAAACAATAAAGGGAGAGGAGAATAAAAAAATATTGATACACCAGCAGATAATTACATTTGAGCAAACTTTGCCATTTCTCTCTCTTGCCGCTGCTGTTCTCGCTTTTGCCTATCATCCCGGCTACTACTACCGTGCATCTCCTTCATTTGTTTGAAGCGCTGTTTTTACATCAGGAATTTTGCGTTAGGAGAGTCATTAGAAACAATTTGGGAATCAAGTCAACAAAAACAAAAGCAAGTTAGTATTTAGTTAACTGTCTACCTTTCGGTGATTATGATCATAAGAGCTCAAGTGTGCTTCAAATTCCATCGCCAATTTGTATTGCTTGTTGCAGAGATCACAGTAAAACACCTTTCGGATTTCTTTCACTTCAGTTTGAATTTTTTGCTCACGTTCAGCTAACACCTGAATTTTCATAATGTGCACGAAGCAGGCAGAAGAAGCCACCAGGTAATAAAAACTGCAGGAAATTCTCAAGACCTTCCAAAGTTGATGGTTCCTTATGATATACCAATCCGGTCAAAAGACAGGCATATATGCTATATGCTGCCTTCTGCTATGAGGTGCAGGTTTGAGAAAATGTAAACATCAACCTCAAGACTACTATATGGTCTTTGCACTAAGAGCAGCTATAAATGAATTATAAATCATACCTCCCGCTTTTTCATGTGTTCCTCTGTCTCCTCCAACTCAACATCAAGTTTTTTCCGCTGGATATTTTCTTCTGCAGTGAAAAAATCATCTTCTTCTTGTTTACCAACCCCCAGCCTTGGATCTCTGATCCCAGATTTTATTGGCTCAATGATTCCTGCACACAAGCCCAAGTCAATTTGGAAAACCAAGATAAAGCATTTAAAATCAAGGACAACACTGAAATCAAATCGCTTTCAGTTAAAGCATTGTTCATTTAGGAATATATTAATACTGAAAGAAAGGAAGTGAAAAATGAACTTGTTACCAAAATGCCAGCTTCAATGAGGTAAGTGCAAATACACAGGTGATTCAATAAATGAAGCAATCAAGCACAGAACTAGGGAAATTACAACTTTATTCAAAAAGCAAAAAAGGGTTTCTGCTAAACTAGGGTGCCAAAGGTCAAGTTTGGAAAGATCATAATAAAAAGACAAAAACTACAATAATCTTGGCCAGGCTAACAAAGAACTACTGGGTATTGATCTATGAAATGAGGCTGCTCTAAACACCAAAAACACCAAGCTTTGAAGCAGAAGTTTTGTAAGTTTCCAAGGTATAAGATGTCACAGCAATCAATGATTAAGAAAAAATTCTGCCAGTTAATCAGCAACATCAATGGGATTGAAATCATGCTAGACAAGAAGAAGTTAAACAAAGGTAGAAGTTAAACTAAAGGTATCTTTTTCCTCCCACCCACAGCATAAGAATGAAGAAGTAGAGAAAGAAAGCAAAAGTTAAACAACGGCAGGTTGTAGCAACAATACAGAGGTACAAAAGAGAGGAGCACAAGAGGAAGAGGAGATACTCAAGATGAGTGTAAGGGCAAAGGCAACCCATGCAGCTGGCACAAACTAAATGCATTTTGTGAATCTTCATTCAAATAAACAAATTGAAAAATAATGAAGAAAGCTACTAACCTTGTTCATCCTTCCCAAGACCCTTTCCTTTCCATCCCATCTTTTGCAGAAGCTTAAAGCCAATATTAGATGATGCTAGCTGTGTGTCCAGAGACGCTTGCTCTACATTGTCCAGATCAACATTTTCGGTTGGCCTGTGGTTAATTGGCAAACGAAAATCATCTGACAAATCATCAATAAGGGAGTCCTGATATGCCTGAAAAACTAAATAATGTTAATAAAATGGGACTTACAGTAATAATTGTGCATCTAAAATGCCTTAAAGACACACATTATCATTAAAGTTAAACTTTTTAAAGGCTTCAACCAGTAATAATAAAAATAACACCCACACAAACGCACACATACAAAACTCTACATCTTCAAGAGAAAATCAGAAAAAAGGACTCAACTGGGGAAAAATATGCCTATTACCTGTTCCCTTTTAGGTTGTCTCCTGTCACGGCCACCAATTTCCTGCCTACCATTGGTCCATCGATAGTCCATTTTGGTATCTACTCAATACAAGAAGCATGCATAAGGTGTAAAGATATAAGCATCGACAGAGTGGATGCATTACTTTCCAGATACAGGTACCAAAAATATGAGCGAAAAGAAGTGCATATATCATGAATCTAATATTGATTGATACATATACAGGGTAAATTTTACAAGAAATACATATATACTCTGATGAAAACAAAATTAAACAGATAAATATATAAGCCAAGCTTGTATTAAACAGATGACACCCAACTCGTTCACAGCACTTGTATTAAAACATCTGAAAACACAAACTCTGTAACCTAAATCAAATTTGCCAAAGGAAAAAAGGTCAATACGACATAAAATTCAACTAGCCAAGCTAGTACCAATCCCCTTTCCAAAAGAGACGATTTTTCTACTACCCTTTTGAAATTTAACTAAAACACAATAAAGAGAATCCTGGGGAAAAAACTGAATCAGATCTAGGAAACCCTAGCTTAATAAAATCAATACTAGGAACGATAATAGTCCGAGAAAGGGAAGAACCTTGATGATGGATGGTAAAAATTCTGGCAAAACAACGCTGCTTTGATCTCGTCTTGTTAGATTTCACTTTTCAACACGGTCTTCAGTGCGAGATATTCAGATGTGAATGTGATAATAATTAGATCAATGCCACGACGTAAAATTATGATATTTTAAAATTAAAAGAAAATAAAATAGAAAGACGGGAAAAAATAAATAAATAAAGGAGCGGTGGATATTGATTGATTATTGGGTTGGTTTTAATAAGTGGGCCTTAAAATCAGTTTTCTAGTTTGGGCCAATGCATTAATTCTACTGAACCGAAATAAAAAAATAGTTTCGATCTCAGTGATTGATCGACCCAATATATGTATATATGTAATTTTTTTTATAACAGTTAGTTTTTTGCAATTACATAAACACTGATAAATTTAAAATAAAAATATAATTTTAAGTAAAGGTAAAATAATATATATTTTTTAAGATACATTTTCAAAATAACTAGATTTTTTTTTATTAGATACGATTAAGTGAAAGAGATAAATCTTTAAAAATTGAGGAAAAACTATAAATTAGGATAATAAAAAACATGATCTTTCTATGCTTATTAATTTGGTATGATGTGTCAAGATTTAAAATTTACAATTCAGTTTAAAATTAACTAAGTTTACACAATGATATCTAAGAGAAATATAAAATAAAAAAAATAGTTAATACAGAGAAGCCATATAGCCTAATAAGAAAAATAATAACTCTAAGAATTATCTTCTCAATAATAAAGACTCGTGTTTATATTATAGAGGTGGATTAATATTCGACAATATGATATTATACTACTTAATACACATATCTATGCAAACAATTAAAAGCATTAAATAATATAGTAGACAGTATTTGATATGGGTATAAAAGATTATATTAGGAATACATCAAAATTATGTTTAAAAAAAATATCATTTTTTAAAACTAAAAATGAAGTTGTCACGCTATCTCAATAGATCTCTGAACAATTATATAACATTTTTTATGGAAGTATAATTATATATAATTGAAATTTTATTGAATAAAGATCATGTTCATATCACGATAAAATGTTAAATAATAAATAGCATGCTTTATATAAAGTCACAGACCGTATAATACACGGGTTCCCATTTTGTATTGTTTCCTTTTCCATGCATAGTCAAGCAAAATAGAATTTATGCATAAAAACCTAGGAAAGAAAAGGGCATAATTTTATTGCCTTTCCATGATGGGTAGAAGGTAATTCTTCTCAGAATATTACGAAGATGTCCATCTTTTCTTGCTTTCACCATTGGCTTCTAGCATTTAAGCAACATAACCGTATTCGTCATGTGTACGTAGATTCCACCCAAGTCAATTCATGAGTATGGCACTTATAGTCCAAAATTAAAAGGGATTGTTCATTATTGTATTTAATTTAATTGCGATCAAGTATAATTTTCTTCACTATCATCTATACATTTGATCACGTAATAACATACAATTGAATGATAAAATGAAAAAAAAATCACATTAATCATTAATCAAAACCAAACCCATCAATATAAATGTTTTATAATTGCATATACCAAGCTTGTAGTTCAAATATTAATACACAGAACTGGAATTATTCTTCAGTTCAGCATAATTTTGAAAAGCTTAGATGTGATTACAGCTAGGAAACATCATTAAGGACTTAAAACAGTAGTTGTAATGAAAAAGAAGGAATAAAGGGTTTTTTGTCTAAGAGTACAATTTGGGTATGCCAAAAGCTCGTCCTTACAAATATTTTAGTGGAGATATTTTGAAGATTCCACAATAAGTCGACAACTTGCATGTGATTAGGCAACGACGGAGAATAGTGAAGAGTTCATTTCCCCGCAACAGCAATATCCATGTTTAATGTTAATCTTTGATATTTTGGGATTAATACTCTGTATGTTAAAACTTGTAATGGTGGTTTTTTCAATTGGGTTCTCATCAGCGTGAACCTTTCTCTTGTGGTCGTAGCTGGGTGCCACCAGTTCAAAGCCACTTAGTGCTTTCTACGGTTCATGGGGAAAGCTTAATAGAAATAGAGAATCAACTTTATTTAGAAGCACCTAAACGCTCCTTTTGTTTTAAAAAATTTCAGAAACACTTGAACCTTACGCTCCTATATTATGCATGAACCAAATTAATAAAGCTATTTATGACTATCTGTCTTCAATTTTCACTTAATAACGATTATTATTACTTGCTCTTATTATTCTACACACTAAAGCTACGGTTGATCTGGCATTATATTAATGCAAGCTGGTAGGTAACTTACTTAAACAACGCGTTCCACAGTTCATGTCATTTGTACAAAATAAGCAAACTTTTTTAACATAACAATTGTATATTATGCGCTGTCACATCTGATAGTGGAATTGTGCTTCTTAGTTTATAATTAAAATCAATGTCTGGTTAAATCAATCTTACAAATTGATAAATTGCTCTAGATCTTGCAGAATTTATAGGTTTGTTAAAGTTAGTATTATCGCAATCCATTTGCTTTGGCAAACCTAGTTAAGACAGTGACACATTTTCAATAGCTGTCAATGCCCAAATGGCAAATTAGAGAACATAGAGTGATGCATATAAACAAAAATAAAAAATGTTTCTTACAAAGAAAGAAAACAGTAAGTGGCAAATGGAAGCCCAACAATTGTCAAATTTTCATCATCGAACGGAGACAGCCAAGATGAAGCCTATGACTGAGTAAAACTAGCGGACCACAGAAATGTGCCTTCAACAAAAGTTGGAATAGTGTTTATTGTTCCATGTCAGCTTTTTGGACCATGAATATTGATCATAGCAGTGGTTTGAATCAGATTCTCCACCTTTGTCTCAGTTTAACAAAGGTGGCCTAACTTGCACTATAAATTGAGACCCCTAGCATGCAAAATGTAACACAACACAACTAAACTACTTCAAGTTCCTTCCTCTTCCAAGTCACTAAAAGAGCCACCACTTGTGTCTTTCATATTCATAGCCAACGATCATGGGTGGCAAAAACAGGCAAAGGAAGTCTTCATCTTTTTTTTCTGTTTTCAGCATTTTCAAATCTAACAACAAGCAAAGAGGGGGAGGTAACTACAACAACTATGAAGAAGGACCAAAGCTTGGTACCAAAGTGTGGCCTAGTGATGAGGACAAAGGTCGTTGGGGGGTAGCTGATCCTGTCATTGACATCAGGGCTACAGCTTACATTGCTCAATACAAGAAGCGCATTTCAGAGTCTGAAATTCACTGTCAAGCTCAATCCCAGCACTAGAAAAAATTTTCATATGAATTTTTTTATTGTACCCTTTATTGTATTTGTCTTTAGATATTGTTCATTACATGTAATTGTGAAGCACATTTAATAAATAATATTTAATATGAGAATAACTTTGTTATTTCTAATTTTTTGTCTTAGTTGTTGAAGCAGAGCATTTTTTCTAGCGCATGTAGTCTTTCACAGTTCTTGAGTGTCATTAATTATACATTACATCTTTTCATCAGTTTGAGCTCAGTGCTGGAGGAGCTGCTATAAGTTTCCAAGTGCAAACATATGAGAATGTTGAAGTCAAATGTTGAAGTTGATTTGCAAGTATTAATATTTCTTCCAATTATAAAGAACATGGCTGAGTAATTGGAGAAAATATTCAATAATAAGTTACAACTATGATTCATAGGCACTTAAACAGTGTTATTCAACATCTCTCACTTTTTTATATTTTTTTAACTGTTATATTATATTATCTATCGCATTTATCACTTCTTTTTCTTGTATAATAAATTTTTTCCATTTACTCATTTTTGTTGACGACTTTAATAACGAGAATTAATCAGTGAGCTATGGCGCTTCACCATTTTCATGACTACGTGTGATCTTTTGTTTAGCAAATATGTGACAGTGGTTTGATGTTAATGGACAATTCCGAATGGATTCCTTTTTTGCTTCCATGATATGACGATTGGGACATCATATTCACCAGCATTTTTTGTGACTAAAGACTACCTTGATTGGTTTGACTGGAATACAATGTCGATTGATTTATAACAGAAAAATGTTTCTTCAACGTCGAAATAAGACAATAAAAATTTGTCTCTTTTGATTTTTAGAATATATTTTTAAAATGTATAATAAAAATAATTATATATGATATTTGGTTGGAATAATGGAGCAATTTATAATACAAGTTTAAAAAAGGTAGAGTAGAAAGGAAAAAAAAACATATTACAATTTTTTTGTTATCCTGGAAAGGAGTCTTCTTTTTTTTTCTCTTCTAATTGTTTGGAATTCACATAATTACTAAAGTAAAAAAGATTATAAATTAAACCATGAAATTTGACGAAGAGAAAAGGAGAAGAAGAAAAATTCTGTTAATGCTGTGTATTTTGTTAAATAAAAAAATTGTTTTTCTTTCTAGGATTAATATTAATTACATGTATTAAAATATAGTGGCATCACTAGAAGTAAAATCGACCAATATTTTGACGCCCGTTAAGTTAATTATGTTTTTAAAATTATTGTTTAACTAAAACACATGTTTAGAAAACTATAGTACTTATGTAAGTTTGTTTTTGTTAAGAAATGTGACTTAGATATAATTTTCGAAGAAATAAGTGAATGCCAGCTCTTGGAATCTTATAGACTTCGTGGAAGTGGGTTTATGGTTTCTTTAAGAAGCAAACAATACCGTACGTTGTACAACTTTCTTATCGACCTCTTTTTGTGCTCAAGTCACGATACTCCTTAATTTGCTCTCTCTCCTTTTTGGCCCTCCCTTTATTCCTTCCTTAATAGTTACCACTTACCACCATCTCTACCCATTTCAAATAATTGGCAAATTACATGCAAATTCCAAAGAGCAAAAGATGATCGTAACAGTACAATTTTCCTAGTGAAAGTTAAGGTATAAAACGCAATTCGTTGTGCCCCAGAAATGAAACGGAAACACATCATTATTCATGTTAAGAACCTCCATAGTCACAAGTGCGCCATCTAATTACCATTACTTGGGTGAAGTCTTAAATAAAGGAAAGAAAATTATTGAAATTAAGTTAGGCGTAGGCTTTGCTAGTTAGGGGAGTAGGGACAGGAACCTGGCTCTGGGGAAATTCTAATCTGCACCAATTGCTGTGTTAGGCTAAATTTTAGAAAGGAAAAAGTGTTAAAATCTACTGAACTTTGCCACTTCACAAAATGTAGACTTTTTCAATTGATTCATACACTTCAATTAAGAATAATATTCCAATAAATCCTTTTTTTTCTCTATCGTGTGATGTTAAATAAAGGTGCAAACTGTTACTCTCAAGCTAGGTCATATCTAATAGCCTTTCATATATATAATGAATCTAGAGCGTAGAGTCTAGACCCTTGATTTTTGTTGTTGTTGTTGTGAACATCTTTAAACTATCGTGATTTCAAAGTTTTCGTCTTGGTTATTGATAATTAGACCTAATTAAACTTTTTGGTTGTAAATAATATGCTAGTTAAGCTAGCCAAAATACCTACTACTACAACTCATTAATATCATCAAATAGTTCGTTCCTCCAAATCAGTCTCAATATTCTCATTGTTTTCCATCTCACAATCATATCATGGAATAGCTAGGTTGTTTCACTACCAAGTTTGGAAACACATTCCTCACCACCAACCTTGAGATGTACCCTTTAATCATCCTCGAACTTGTTGACCTCTACACAAGATTGCTGGCCTCTTGCCAGATGAACATAGAATATAAATATAAAGATTATATTATAATATGACAAAAAAGAGAGAGAGAGATATTAAAATAGAGGTAAAGAAAAATTGTGCTAGTGTATTGATATTATTGGTTAAAAATAATATTTGTATTAATTAATAATTACGGGTTAAAATTCATCATAAATGAAAAACTGAGATTATTTGACTATTAGTCAATATTTAACATTATCTTCATAACAAAGTTCATTAAAATATTTAAGGTTACGTCTTAATTTTAAAAAATAGAAACTATGTTTAAGCAAGTTTTGTATATTTTTCTCTTTAAGAAATGGGTTTGAACGGTTAAAGATAAGAGTTGGTGCTCGGGTCGTGCGAAAGAAATGTATAGAAGAGGTAAAGAAGTCCATTATTGATGGCACAGAATTATGTGCATAAAGTGAAAAGTACCAATCGATTAATAATAATTAGCCGTGAATCATCAGGTGAGAAGAAAGTACAAAAGCAGAGGTAGCATTATTGACAGTACCCTATAGCTATTAGCTACTTCCCTTCACAAAAAAGCTTGCTCCAGTCAAGTACGTTACTAGCGGACCATAGCAAATGTGCTATGGCAGAAGTTTCGAACCTTCAAATTGTCGTTTGTTACCCTGCCATGTCAGCATCAACGTTGATTTGAGTTGTTCGAGTTACCGCTCCTTTATCAGATTCTTCAGTATTCACTGTTCACAAACAAATTTACAATGATAGCCTCCTCTACGTACTACTATAAATTGAGATCATAGCTTCTCAATTTAATATAATCATCAAGCTAGTGTAAACACACTGTGTTCATGTATACATTATAAAACAAAAAAGAGCGAGCTAGTGTATGTGCTGTGAATTAGCGAAATAAGAAGAGTTGTTATACATACAAATATATGGCAGGCAAGTATTCTTTTAATCTCTTCTTTGTTTTCAACTTCTTCAAACCAAAGAAGGGCAAAGGAGGGCGTTTAGATGCATGTGAAACTGGGCGTAAAGTGTGGCCTAGCGATGATGACAAAGGTAATTGGGGGGTGGCTGAGCCCAACATTGACAAGAAAGCTGATATTTTCATTGCTAAGCAGAAGAAACGTGTTTCGGACCTTCAACTTTGATGTGTCAGTGGCTGCATCCTGCATGGCATATAGTATGAAATAATAAATGTATATCAACGTATTTGTTTATTTGTATGGTTTTATTATTAATAAAACAAGCTTTACGTGGTAGGATAATGCTGTGATAATTATTACTGGTTTTTGTTTTTTTGTTTTGTTATGCATACTTACTGATTCACGAGGACATTGCTTGGTTATCTTTGTAGGAGTTAATTTAGAGACATGATTGTTTATTTTAGAAAAGTATTGAAAAATAAGTGATTATTTTAATTTCTAATGAATTAGATTAAATATACAATTAGTCTTTCTGTTCTATCATATTTCTCATGTATATGTGCTTGTACTCACGTGATATGTAGAATTTTTATTTATTTTTTGTCTATGAGCTTTTGTACTCATGTGCAACATCACCGAGGGTGACAAACCTCACTTTATATACCAAACTTAATTTAGTTGTATTCTTAGAATTAAAATTCAAAAACACCGATTAAAATGACAAAGACTCTTGTAAGCTTATTCATCAATTTGCATCACATTCTAGAACTAATATAAATGATCAATTTTACTAATCATTCATAATCTTATCACTTTTCATATGATTTATGGCTTATTTTATTTAAAATAAATTTTCAACTCCATAATTATCAAAATATTCCAAACTCAGGCAAAGAAACTACATCATGTACAATGTTATTCAAGTCAATTTTAAATGAGTTGGGCTGGTATTTATACCGATATGATATCTGTACATGTATTTGTTCATGGCTGGAATGATACAGGTTTGGGTGCAGGTTGACCTAAGTTTTTTTTTTTAAAGATATTATACGATAGTGTCATAAAATTAAAAACAAGCACAAGAAACATAAATTATAGAATATTATAATTTCTAAAACTTATAAACGTTAAAATAGCATATAATAAACTCATGCATCGTTTCTAATTAAGTTTTAATTTAGAAAAAAATTATTAAATAATATTTTAAGTAGAGTTAATAAAATAAATTAGATCCATAAATTCACTCAAATAAAATTAACCTTTTTTTTTTACCTATATGAGCTCAATGTGATCAAGTCATTTGCTTTATTATTTTTATTATTATTAAGGAGGTTCAAGCTAGAGTGTCAATATGGATGAGTCTACTTCACCAAAAATTTGTATAATAATGGACTAATTCAATGTGTTTTATATAAAAAATACATTAGATTTTTTTAATTTGGCTGGTTTAAGATAAATGGATAGACTAAAG
This sequence comes from Abrus precatorius, assembly GCF_003935025.1. NCBI lineage: Eukaryota > Viridiplantae > Streptophyta > Magnoliopsida > Fabales > Fabaceae > Abrus > Abrus precatorius. Next base: position 5,211,038 of record NW_020874373.1, on the reverse strand, counting down.
AGTTAATGGATTAGTCCACTTAAAATTTTAAAAAAAAATTAAAAAATAATATAAAATATTTACATTAATAAAAATTATTGTTTAATTAATTATATAATTATTTTTAATTTAAAATTTTAAAAATATACTCAATTAAAGACTCATTAAATTCAAAACATTCAGCCAAGTCCTTCATTTTTAGTAAGTTAGACAATAGACAGGCCGCTCCTTAGAATAAGCCTAATTTGATGCTCATATTTCTAGTTAAAGTTACTTATATTTAAAATAATTACATTTAAATATTATTTTATTTTGTTTAAATAAATTTTTAAAATGCTTAAAATCTTTTTACATGTTTCATGTTTGTTTTAAATACCTAAATATCACTATGCCAGAAATGAGATAAGAGAGCGGTTCTAATTTAACTTAGAGAGCATTTAAAACTGCTCTAAAATCTCGTGCTATCCAATATATTACATTTAGAAGAGTGGTTAAAATGTTAAGATTAGAGAGCGGTTTTGCGTGAAACTACTCTCCAAAGTATGTAGCGGTTTCACGCAGAATCGTTCTCCAAAATATAAATTTAAATCGCAAATATGAAATTTGAAATTTATTTATTTGCGAGTTTTCTGTAGCAAACTAAAATTAATTTATTGTTACATTTAAATTTTAATTTACAAGTCTAACAATCAAAATTTCTTCATTTTTATCACAAATCAAAATTGAATCTTGAGTTCATACGCTATGTTAATCAACAACCATATCTGCACAAACCAAACAGTAAACAAAAAAAAAAGAGAACAAATTAATAAGATAATTCATCGTTAACAAAGAGAAAATAAAAGAAAGAGAGAATGAAGATTTACCGTTAATAAAGAGAGAAAGAAAGAAAGAAAGAATAGAAAAAATTGTGAAAAAGGTACCTACAAATATGAACGAAGAACTGTGAAAACATAGAAGATGAAGAGAACCTACAAACGTGAAAGAGAACAAATACACTAATTTTGTTAACGCATAAAAGATGAAAAGAACTTTCAGAGGTAAAAGAGACCAATTTTGTTAAGAAGACAGAGATTCATGAGTTGAGTGTGAGTGTGTTTTATTTGTAAAAGTTAAAGACTTTAGAGAGCAATTCTTTATTAATCGCTCTCCAAGAAAGACTTTAGAGAGCAATTCTTTATTAACTGCTCTCAGATCTATACTTCTGAGAGCAGTTCTTTATTAACCGCTCTCTAATATATGACTTTAGAGAGCAGTTAATAGAGAACTGCTCTCAGAAGTATAGATCCGAGAGCGGTTCAACACTAACCGCTCTCTAAACTATATTTTAGAGAGCGGTTAACAGATAACCGCTCTCAGAAGTATAAATCTGAGAGCAGTTTAATGTTAACCGCTCTCTAAATGTATTGTTACAAATCGATTTTTACTAACCGCTATCTAAGTTAGCGCTTTAAAAGTTTATTTCTGACGTAGTGTACTATTTAAAGTTTTTATTTAAATTTAAAAGATGATATGTTATTTATTTATTTATTAGATGGATTGATGATATTAAGTTTTAATATTTTCATATTTATTTTAAATCTATTGAACTACATATTGTAACACCCTCTTTTTATTTTTTTTATAATTTATGTTTTATTTAATGTTAAATACTTTAAAATGCATTTAGAATAGAAATGGAGAATTTTAGAAGAATTTTGGTGCAGTAGATCAAGCGAGATAGGATAAATTTAACCCAACTGTCACCTTGCCTAGCCGAAAGTGATCTCGCTCAGGCGAGATGGGTCGTTTGGCGAGGACCCACAGAAAAAAATAACATACTCTCTGGACACCATCTCGCTCAAGCGAGATGGAGTTCGCTCAAGCAAGCATATCAAAAAATAGTGGGCAAGACCACTGTCTGTGTATCTCGCTCAAGTGATAGAGACGTCGTTCAAGAGAGATGTTCTTCGCTGAAGCGAGAACGCGCAGGGCTAAAGGGTATTTAAGAGATTTTCTGTATAGAAATCTCATTTATTTCTGAACTCATGTCTTTTTATCAAGTTTTCTCTAAACTCTCTCTTTCTTTTACCTAGATAAAAGCATCAGAAAACTCCGTTTTACCTTCAAAGTCAAGCTTGGACATTGAATTTAAGCAAATCTAAGAGAACCTTTATAGTTGACTCTTGATCCTTTTCAATATCTCTCTGTGAGCTCATCTTCGAGGTAAAGAGAGCTTTATTTTATCATTATATTACAATATTTATTTTATGCTAATAGAGCACTGTTATGTGAATATTGTATGGGAATAGATGGTTGAGATATCTTTTGTGTGAATAATTGATGAAAATATGTTTGTTTGATGAGTTAGACTGTTTGGTTGTTTAGACTAAGTGGTTAGTAAATGTTCATATGTATTATATGATGATTGTTTAATGTGAAATATTATGAAATTTGCTGAATAATTATTATGAGATTTTGTGTGAATTATGTTCGTGTAAAATGATATTGATAAAAAAGGAGTTAATAGTAATGACTATAACAATGTGTATGAGTGGAATTGACTGAAATAGAATTAGTATGAAAGTGTTTTACTAAGCACGATCTTATGAATGAGAAAAATAATAACTCTGAGAATGACCTAAGAGTTGGATATAAATGGAATCTAGCGTGAATAGTTATAGAGAGATATTGAGAGTATAAAGTCCGGAGACGATGAAAATATGAGGAGAACATAGGATGGTGAGCGACATTTGTGTATGTATACACACTCTTTCTGAGAGCGAATGCGTCACATGGCCTCGCACTTGTTTCCTGACTAGACTCCTGACTATGCCCTTGCTAAGGGACCCAATTTTTGTACATGTTGTATCCTTGTGCATGAGTTAACCTGCGACTATTTACCTAGTTGAGTAAGACCTCAAGAAATGTTGGAGGCATCGATATCTATGATCATAGTGCACTGGGAGTGCGTATTGAGATATGAAAAAGGAAAATGGATAATAAATTGTTGAATGTTATGTGTGATGTGAATATGTTTGTAATATGAATTCATGAAATTGAATGTGTTGTATTTACGTTAAAACTTTGATTTTATGATAAATGTTTGTAAAGGATAGAATAGATACTCATCCTTACTAAAAATTTCAAAAAATTAGGATGACGAAGCTTCAGGAAAGGATTAGAGTAATAAATAGATCTGTACAGTTTAGTTTAAACTATATATTTCATGAATATCAAAGAGTATGTTATTTTAAATGTGTTGTATTTGTAGAAGATGAACCTAGGGTTTTTGTTATGATAGAAATGAATTTCTCTTGTAGTATCCCTTTTGACTTTCCTAGGAGTAGAATACACTAGACTTTGTGTGTATATATGTACAGAAGTACCGTTAGAACCTCGACAGCTCTCACGTATTTATTTACCTACAACAACCATGATTCTCTTGGAAGACCGTCCAGATAGACCTTTAATGCGTTACTAGTACAGACATTAAAGCTGATTCAGGTGATCACTACTTGGGATCGGACGAGCATTTGGATTCAGAAGACTTAACCGAGATAGAAAGTTGGAGCGCTAAAAATGAGTAGGACCAGTCTTCAGTAGTTGGTTTTGGTAAAGATTGCTCTGGGATTCATATATGTTTATGAATTGTAAATATTATGGTTATGTATATGTTGTGTTAAGTCTCATTCATTTTGACAAACAGTTTATAAAATTTGATATGAACGTGTGTAATTTATATTCAGGTTTCTCAAAATGAAGAATACTTAGTGTAATTGTGAAATTTATTTATTCTTCACAGTATTTATTATTATTATATTAGTATTGCAAGGTTTAAAATTCTCATTTACATACAGAAAAACAAAGAAAATTTTTATTAATTTGCTATAATTAATTCATTGAATTCTGCAAATGATAGTTTATTTTAAATAATTAAGAATAATTTATACATTATACGGATTTTGAAATAAGAATGTTACACATATAATTTTTTCAATACTTCATATTAAAAATATGAACTTATACGTACACTACGTTTTTTAAGTGACAAAAAAAAATCAACACAAGTTGTTATTAAACCCAACCTGTATAAATTTGTTACTCTCAACGTTAGGCTTACACTTTTTTAAAGGTCGAAATAATTGTATATATATTTTTTCAATTCAGCGAGACCAAATTCACCACTTTCGTTAGGTTAAGATTCAATTTAGATGAGTTTGTAAATAAATCTTTATAAAAAAAATAAAATAATATATTAAATAAATAATTTTTTAAATAATATATAAATAAATTATCTCTTTATATTTTAAATATTTAAATAAGAATAATTTTTTAAATATAGCAAAGTTTAAATTAATTTTAATTAATATTATTATTTTATTTTTTATTCTTGTAAAAACTTGTTGAAGAGTCTATTTTAATTAGGCCTAAGTCAACTGACTTAAATTGACAGCTATCATCTTAAGATTTTAGTTAAACATTATTTTTTTAATTCTAATTTTACTTCCAAATAAATTATAAATACAATATTTTTAACAATATATGAGTTAATTTTTTGGAAAATAATTAATTAAAATTATTTTAGTAATTAAGACGTTAATGTTTTGCTTTTCTTAAATTTTTTGTAAAAATATTAAGCATCAATCAATTTATTATAAGAGATTAAAAAAAATAAAGGTGTCTCATGGATTAAAATTATATTATGCACCTAAACTTTTGTTAAAAATTTCTCATTCGACTACTAAAAAGTTAAAATGCATAATTTAATTTAATCTTTAAAAAGTAATAAATATATTTTACTATTTTTTTCCTTCATAAGTACTTGTTAAAAAAATTATCCAAACTAATCTTGTATCAAAATAAACCAAATCCACTTAAATAATGCAAATCCAACACAAAATTGTACAAAAATATAATTTAAAAAAACATAATTATTTTCAAAGTGATGTGGCCCTAAGTTTGTTTTGTTCAACCTTACTTTGCATTATAGCCTACATGTTCTTTAATTCCACGTATGGAAAAACCAATCTTATATATGCCTTATGAAAGAACTAATTAAGTGATGCCAGATGTGGAAATTCTACTTGTTTAACTATCACAGGGTAGGGTTCTGCATTTTTCTTTTCTAAGTACAATATGGCACGTTGTACATATTTCTATTATTCTATTTTACACGTTTTACGTTTTGAGTTCATAAAGGAAGGTTCCTTTCTTTTCTTTTTTACCCGTCTTTATTCCTTCCTTATGTTTTCTATCAACCTGTTCTAACCTCTTTCAAGTGAAGGTCGCTAGAAATAATCCAAATGCTATTTATAATTAATGGAGGAAATTATATTCTAGCCATCATCACCATTCTCCAGAACATGAGAAATGATGGTATCTCCATAGTTCACCACGCTGAAATGCTATATTTCCAATAATATTTATATCATTTTTTTGTTGCTAGTTAAAAATCCAATAATATAACAACGAAACAAAATGGGAAATCTTAAAAAAAAATAAAAATAGGCCATATACTTTTTCAATTATAGTTTAAATTTATCTTTATCTTGTTATGCATTCCCATTCTAATACGCTTTTTGAAGAGATATGATCGTGTTAATTAAGCCCATCATTCAAGTTCAAGATTTCATAGTCTGTTGAGTTTTAATCAACTTAATATACGTGCATGAAAAGCATACATACAAAAGTTTTGAACGAAAATTCTATAAGCATCAAATTTTTGTTTTTGATGCCAAATGTCTAATGTTTATATAATTTTTATATAACCATGATAAAAATTGCCTATAAATTAAATTTAAGAAAATATAAATTTAAATGTTATATAATTTTTATAGAGTAACTTGGGAAAGTGCCGATAGAGGTGCATATATTTTTAATTATAGCAACTATTTCCAGGTTGAGCTTAAATATTTAATAATAATGAAATTTTATCAAAAATATTTATTATATTTTTAATATAATAAATACTGAAAACTTAAATTTAATAACCGTGCAAGTGGTTTATTAATGAATGCGTTAAAAGTTTTGAAAAATCATAGATATTTTTATTTATAAAATCATTTTAATAACAGTAGACATTACATTTCTTATAAAAACCTTTTATTATAACATAATTTATTATTGTAATCATTTGAGAACTAATTAAACACTTAATCATTCATCAAGACGATTCAATCATTTATCACAAACATTTATATAATTTCTTGCAAAGAATAAATAAACCCAAAAATGAATCACCACCAACACTTTCGAAAAGGTAGGTTAGAATCCCCTTTTTTCACCAATTTCGACTTTACATGTGAAATTGCATTCCTGAATGTTGAGGGCATGATATGTTCCAACTTTCCATCTACCATCTACCATCTACCTCCCACGTAAACAGACACAGAATTTGGATGGGAAAAGGGGTGAGTTTATTTGCCAGCAATTTTTGGAGATTCTTCCTTTGTCTTGTCCACTTTTATTTTCTTTCTTTGGCAATAAATAAATATTGTCTTCTTTACTTTTCTCACCAATGGTTTCCTTCTTCCCTTTTGGATTCTGAGCCAAAAACAAAATAAATTCAATGAGTGATGCCAGGCTAAAAGGAAATGGTATTTGGAGTGTTGTACACCTTTTGTATTACAGCAGGTAATGGTGACCATCTATACAAGTAAAGCTTTTACACTCTTCCTTTTTAAGATACCATCACTTCTCTTTTATGCTTTTCATGTGTTCTTCACCCCATTTTTAAAGACCCTTCAATACCCCTTACTACTTCAATGGTTCCCATACTACCTTTTTCCACTGTTGCTCTTTTGTCCTATCTCAAATCGAATAAACTCTGTCGAACCTTCCAAGTATATCACAATAATTATGTCAGGGACAAGAATGAAATTGCACAAATATTATTATTAATATATAACTTGGTCCTTACAAAAACAATCAGACAAGATAATGACTAATGATGTCGTGATGAAAATGTTTATATTTTAAAAAAATTTGTTACATAAATCTTAAAAATAAAGGTTACGTTATTATAATTAAAATAAACATAAAAAATGTTTTCTCAAAATAACTAACGTATTTAAGTTTTTTGGACAAACTGCTCTCAAAAGTTATCTGGCCAAGGGAGTTTTTTCCTTTTTTCTGCCTTGGAATTAAAATCTCTTATGTACGTACATAAGCCACAATTTCAATACATTGTTTTAGGCTTATATCTATGCCAACTTAGTTATAATAAAGCAGAGTTTATTTTGTATCAACTAAAATAAGAGTAGCTAGGATTTACTCAAGGCATTTCAAGTTATACTTTAACATTATATACTTAATAATAAACTTAAAGAATTGCAGAAAAAAAAAGGGTATGCTAGTAGCCCATAGATGGGTATTGGCTGTTGTTAAAATTCAGCACATAGATGGGTGAAGATTTGCAGGTAAGGAAGCAACTTAATTTGGATAAAAAAAAATTGATTCTAGTACTTATGTACAATTATTCATAAGCAAAACCTTTTGAATCCGATGACAGTGTTCATCAACGAGACAAAAATTAAAAATTTTCAGATAATTTTTACAATCATGAATTCAAAAGAAGAAAACTTATCATTAAAATTACTCATAATTTTAGATATCATTCAAGTATGATTTTACAAACCTTAAAGAAAAATGCTTTCACCTTTGTAGAAAAGAATCTAAACTAAAGTTATGATTAACTACCTCATTAAAAAAATAATGATTCACTGGTAAAATTATGAAAACAAACATAAAATTCATAACTAATTGATAATAAATCCTAAACTATTACAAAATTAATTTCCCTAAATAACTAATAAAAGCATTATCAAAATACATTATAAGCTCAAATTAGGCCTTACTGACCTGGTAAGACTCAATAATTAATTCCATCTCGTTAAACTTTTCAATTGTCTAAATTCAACCAAGCACATCCAAGTTGTTTCATTACTATATATACAAAATTAGATTCATATGAATATCAACAATAAATTACTCTTATATTTAGCATTAAACAACCTCCTTGTAATTTTCCATTCAGTATAAGTAACGGTTGTTCATAGATTGAACAGCAAGCAGTCAACATGCTGAAAGAATAATCAACTAGTTGAATCTTACAGAATTATAGCCTGTCCTGTGCTGTGGAAGGCAAGAACATGACCATCTTTTACAAGCATCATCCTATGTTCAAAATGGTAAAGGCCGGGTTTACCATATAAACAAAAGTACATCATACTTGATATTTGTAGTCAAAAGTAAGGAACATTCTCTTTTGATTCATTCAAATAATTACTTTACCACAAGTAAGAAAATAATTGGCTTTCACTTTTTCCTTCAACTCTTTTTCACTACTTCGCACTAAGAATCATATTCGACTGTGATCCCATGCTAGCTCCTATCTTTGGCATTATATTAAAGCCTCCCAAAAAGACTTCAATTTTTTATGTAAGCAGCATCTAATCAATTTGCTTTTGAGTTTGAGTTGCCAGAACCCTTCATTGCGGGCAATTTGCATGGCATCTATCCGTAATGCACTTCAAATTTAAAGTAGAAGCTATTGTGTTGGGATATATAGATAACATATAAAAACAAGATTCATATAATATGGATAGTAAAATACAAAATTGTGACTTGTCTCTTGGTGTAATTTGAACTCAAATTCGCAACATTGATTCGTCCCTTGATCTATCTTTTTATTTTGGGTGTGCCTATTGTCTTTACTCCTAATTTGGGTAAGTGGTATTTAGGAGGATGTTTAAACTTTGGGCTTAGAAATCAATTTAGCTAAACGTTTTTTATCTTAAAATATAAAGCGAAAAATGAAAACAATCAGTGGGTGACCCCTTTTGTTTTTTTCTGTTTTGTCAAAGGAGAATATATTGCTAACAGCCCACAAATGGCCCGGAACAAACAAAAACAAAGCGTTTTTGGTCCACTAATATCAACAACTTAGAATAGAAGTCTTAAAACATGGACTAATTGTGGAGTTCAACCACTTGGCCCAATATAGAGTTCCAAATAGTGATGGATTGACAAAAACAAAGTAATAATTTAGGGATGAAAAGTTGAAAAAAAAGGGATGAACAAATCATATAATTTAAATTGGTACTACATCGTACGCATTTATGAATGAATACAGAGAGTTAGATAGACGAAAAATATATATAAACAACACTAATTAACAGTTTTAATGCAGTGAATAAAAAAAGTTTATGCAAGTTTATTTTGTCAACATATATTTAAAATGAATAAAAAAATTTCTACAAATATTTCACACAGTTGTACTTACTGTATTAGAATAATTTCACATCAATTAATCAATATGTTCAATAATGCTTTTTAAAGATTTAATCTGTTATTGTTGACAAAAAAAAACCTGTTATTCAATCAATCTTTTGAAAATTTAAAATATCATTGTATTTTTTAAAAAATAAAATAAGAAAATAGTAATTTATGTAATTTTATTTTAGATAATAAAATCATTATTATTTTTATATGAGAATAATGTAAACAAAAATAAAATTAAAAAAGTGAGAAAATTTGATACGTATCTCTGAACTTTTTCTTTTTTCTTTTTAGGGAAATGCTTAATAGGACGAATGAGTTGTATATGAAAAGTGATAATATATATATACATATATATACACCGTGATTTTTGTCTATGTTCATTTTTATTTAATTTTTTAGAGGCATAATTTGTTAAAAATCTGTAATGAAATGGTTGGTATACTGTTATATAGCGTAACTCTATTTTTAATAATAAATAGATAAAATGTGAATTCTAGTTTGATACGCAATTACCTAAAGTCCTCCCCAGCCAACGAAAAGCACATATTTCGTATTATATTAATTATTAATCGTACAATTTTTTCCATGCTGACCTTTGTTCAGCTATTTGTACTCGAGTAGGCTTTATATTCAAATTATGAATGCTACTTGCTCATATTATAAAGCTACCTTCTTCTTTTTTTAAGAAATTCGATTAGTTGGCCTAATTTATTCTTTTTAGGAAAAAGAGAAGTTAAAAATAAACTAAACCAAACCTTACTTAAATCTCATTTGCCCCTTTTTGTTTAGCCTGCTTAGCGTCTGCAACTAGTCAACTTAGTGACTAATGCTTTTATATCATTAATGGTTTATCATATATAAAATATTAATTAGCATATTTATACATGATATAAGACCTCTTAATTAATATAGTTTACACTAAGCATAATCGATTGAAATCCTTTGTTTTTAACATTTGCGTGGTCCCACTAACGCCACTTATTAATTGTATCAGCGAATATTTTTAGCAACTAATAAAGGCAAGAAAAAATCCATGGGAAGATTACATGCAAAAACCTCTTTTATTGCTTAACAAAAACGCTCTCAAAAATAAAAAGGGATATAAAAAGAACATGGTAGCACATTTATCAGCAACAATTGATATATTAAATTCTAAGAAACTATGAACAAAATAATTGATACCGATCAAATAGTATATTTCAATTCAATTCAATTCAATTACAAATAACTAGAAACTGGAGGCCACTGCAATGCCCATACCTCATCCCACATAAGACATAATACAGTAGAGTTTACACGACAATAAAAAGCAACATTGACACTGAGGGAGAAAAAAAAAAGTATCACTTTTGTCTACAGAGATCAAACGGTTATACACGAACACCAATAACAAGGCTGAGCGATCGACATGAACACGCCCTTAACAACTGTTCATTGTCCACCTGTCAACAAAAAAGATTGATTTTCACTAGTAATAAGTAGAAGGTCCACATCCTTGGCACAAAACAAAAAGGAAGGTCCACTTCCTTATTATTGAAGAAATTCAACAACACAAAAAGCAAGGTAAAGCAAAGTAATTAAGTATACCACCTAATCACAATTATTTAGCAAGAAGAAGACATCAATTTTGTACGAATGAAAACTTATCTCTTCTTCCTTTCATATTCCTTTTTTGTTCTAATAATGAAGGTTGTAGAAAATCACATATATTCCTCACCATAACATCATGCTTTACAGACCTTGAGATAAAACCAAGAGGAAACACCTTCCAAACTCCCAGCCTCTCCCATATAAAAAATATTTACATATAAAAGCAAAACTAATTCGTGTGTAAAATGAAATTTATATAAACTGATTAACGAATAAAAATATAAAAAGATAGTTTAGTGCATCTTGTACATGCATGGCATGAATAACACTGTAGTTTGATTTTAAGGTGAAATTAGAAAGGGAAATCCAACAAGTAGATCGAAAATAAATAAACAGGAGAAAAAAATGATACTTACAAAAAGCTGAATTATAAGGGTAGAATCACTTGGTAATAGCATAGACAGCATAGATAATTCCAGGAATATATCCAAAAATGGTAAGCACCAAACAGATCCAGAACTCTACCTGCACACCACACACCACAAACAACAATGAATTACACGTACATACAGAAGCAACCAAATCAAACAAACAAACAAACAAACAAAAACAAAAAAGAAAGAGGAAGAGAGGTTCATTTCATTGAAAATTAATACCTTGCAACCATACTTAAGGAAGACACCAAGAGGTGGGAGAATGATGGCAAGGAGGATGTCGAGGCAGGTAGCTGTGTTCCCATCAGCCATTTTCTCTTTCCTTGTTTCTTTCTTCGTTCAAAATCGCAATTTAAAAGCTTGATTTTGCGAAAAATGAACCAAGAATTTCCTACTGTTAAGTCTGCCGAAAGACTGTGTGAAAAGATAATGACGAGTTAGGCGGTGGGCAGAGTGGTTATTTATAGACATGGAATTACGAAGATGTCAGGAAACATATATATCCACTCTATGGACCACGTGGCATCTATTTATTAGAAAAATTACGAGATTAAAACTATAAAACTACGTTTTCGATTAATCTTTCTATAATGTTCTTTTATAAATTATAGTCATCCCCTTCTTATAATGCCACGTATATTGTAGTACAAGCACGCGATTCCCTTACCGCGTAAAACCGTAAACTGCGACTGCGACTGTGATCTTCTTTCTTTAGGATGTGTGGGACAATCTTTATATTTTTCTTATATAAAACTCAAAATGGAACATTTGCAATTCTAGAATAGAATCAAGCGACAGCTCACGATTGAGACGTGATAGAGAAACTCATGCTGGCACGTGGGATGGGAGCTATGGGTTAGGTATGGGTAGGGTACTACAGTACCCATTCTCGTACCCGCGTTTTAAAAAAATATCCGTATCCAGCCCCATACCTGTATGGGTATGAACATTAATCCTCGTACTCGTACCCGTACCCTCTGGGTACCCGCATACCCGTCTTGTATCTATTACCCGCGCTTGTTTGAGAAAAAAATATTTATAAAGAAAAATATGTTTATATAATTTTACATAAGTAGCATAATAATACAAAAATTCAATATGTAGTTGTCGAACAAGGTACAAATATAGATAAAAAAACAAATATTCAAAGATCATAAATGTTAAATGTATCTTAATATAATAATTTTCTAAATTAAAATTCTTAGAAATAATAAGCAAAACTAAACACACAAGTTATTGTCAGTGATAATCCTATCTTGTGTGAGATTTGATTGATTAGTAATGTCAGAATGATAACGAAATAGATCTGTACAATGGTTGTCTCTTTGTGTGGGATCACTTAGTAACCTCTTGTGACGGCATTAACAACAAACTCTAATGAATAACATTTCATAGTTATTAAGTTTTAGTAAGACAAACATTCAAAATGAGAATAGAGTTAGAGTAGAGAAGTTCAATACTAACAATAGAAAATTGATACATAAAATATTTTTTTTAACTTTTGAATTTCAAATTGTGAGAAAAATAATAGATTTAATTAAAATAATATAATATAATTAATATATATATATATATATATATATATATATTAATACTATTATTTTTTAACTCATATACTATACGAAAGTATTTTATCAAAAATATAAATTTTTGAAAAATTATTTTAGTGAATTAAATATTTCTAATGTATATAAATTTAAAAAAAAAAGAATTTGAATAAAAGATAAATAGTTACAATAAAATTTTATAATAAAGAAATATACGTGTATATTAAAAAAATTAACAAATAAAAATTAACAATAATTTTTTATATTTATATCTTTTCAAAAACTTCTTTGAATGTGAATAAATAGTAAGAATAATATTATTTAGATTCAATAAATTATAGTTGTACTTGTAATACATATGTTGCATAGAAAAATATTATTTTAAATTAAAATATAAAAATAAAATTTAAATATTATTAATAAATAATAAGTTTACGGTAATAGTAGGTGATTGTAAAATTTATAAAATATTTATAAAATATTTATTATTTATCATTCACTTTATGATTAAAACATCAATATGATTTTATTAACAAAAATATTTGTGTAAAAAATATTTTATGTGTGTCATATATAAATAATATTTTAAAAAAAGTCAATCTCATATTAACTATGTAATAATTAAATTGTGTTAGCCAAATTAAATGATATAAAATAGTAAATAAATTTTTCTATTAAAAATATAAACCAAAATAAATTTTTTGATTTACTTTATTATTAAATATATTTTTATATTAATCTTATATAACTTCACATAAGTAATATAATAATACAAAAATTCAATTCATAATTGTATAATAAAGTTCAAGCATATATATATATATGCGGGTATGGGGCGGGGTGGGTACTTAGATACCCATACCCGCACCCATCCCCATTAAAATTTGCGGGTTTTTACCCATACCCATACCCGTACCCATATAGCGGGTAAATACCCTACCCATTGTGGGTAAATTTTGCGGGTACCCATCGGGTACTTTACCCATTGCCATTCCTATACAGAGGTTCCATTTTAAGCTTAAAATAAGAAATAAAATATATTAAATAAGTGCTTGCATTATTTAAAATCAAATTAAATAATTTAAAATATTTTACATATATTCATAAATTAATACGTATTATATAATTTTATTAGAATAAACCTTTATTGAGAAGTATATGAAGTATTTTTTTTCAACTATAAAATAATCATCAAACCTTATTTTTATTTGTATCATGCCGCACAAATTACATAAAGGGCATGTATTTGCCACACAGGGTCAATATTATTTATTTTTTCCTATAATTACATTCGTCATCTGTGAAGCAGATGTGTTCATTTTTTTCTTTGACGTATGGGTAGAAGTAGGGATTTCATTTTGCAAGGGCCAAAATTACGATAAACAAGTTATAAAATAAGCTAAATAAATTTGGAAGAAAGTGGGTAATTTGAATTTGAATGCAATTAATTAAATCGAAACACTGATTAACTATTTCCGAAAAACAAAGTTCATGTTTATCTTAAAAGTTTTGATTTATTTTTTTAATATTTTTGTTTCATCCATTTTTTTCATTTTATTTGAATTTCTTTTACATGTGACAAATTTTTATTTTTAAAAACTGTGTTATGTTCATTAATTGTGAAAGGTTTTTACTATCACTAAAATCAATAATTTGACAGACGACCATAAAATGGAAATAAATAATAAAAAATATTCGCACAGTGGACTTTTTTATTTGTAATTTTATAGGCAATGCATAATGATGATTTGGGTCATTTCCTATGGCTCATCTTCATCGACTGATTGTTTGCACAGGGAAAGAATATATTAGTTGTACTGGAAACGTGGACTGGTCCAATGATGTCATATAATGCTTCGGGAGTTTATAAAAGTCATATCTTCTGATATTGTTAACAATAATTAAATTTTAAAAAATACTGACAATGAACATTTATCTTACTTTAAGAAAACAATTGAGGGATTAAATCTACAATTTATTATATCGAAGACCTATTATTCTCCAGTCAATTAACTTTGCTGATTTGCATATTCTTTTATTGATTACATCTTAAAATTTTACTCGAATTGATCATATTATATATGTATACACACACTATAGACACTCAACTGTCTACGATGTTGAGCTTTCTTCGTTTTATTGTTTGAAGTTATAAAATAAATTTCATATAATATAAAAATTTAAAATGTATTAATTTAACTTCTTATAATTTATATAAATAAAAATATTTTTTTTATCTTTTATTTTTCTTATTCTTCAAATAACATATTTTTCACTGTATTTTAATTTTAAATTTTTATATTTCCTTTTTCTCTATTTTTTTTCTTCTTGATTAAGCATGTTATTTCAAATAAGTTTTTAAAATAGCAAAATAGGTTTCAGGTTAGCTGAAAATGTAAGTTTTATATTGATGGTATATTAAAATTAGTCTTATATATACATAGCAATGTTTATTTTCTTGACAATTATTATTATTTTTTTAAAAAAGAAGCAATACATGTAAAAAAATATTTGTCACTCTGTTCTTATTTTTAAAATATATTAAAAATAAAATAATGGCTTTGTGATTTAAAAAAAAAAAAAAGTTTCGCGGCCAAACAGACATTAATTTTTGTGGGGTTACGTTAAGCAAAGCTAACCATCCTTTCCACGTTAGAAACGAGTTCATCACGTGTGCCAGCTATTGCACATTCTTTTCCAGCACCCCAATGACATGGAGCACCTAGGGGGAATTCTCCTCGCATAAAATACTATTAATCAAAATAAGGTTTATTAATAATTTAATTAAATTTTTTTAACGATATAAACAACTTTTCCATAATTATCTAATTATTGACGGTCATATCATTAAAAATTATTAGAGAAGTGTGGAAGGTGCAAAAGAATAGAGAGTTTTCACCACGTGCCCCCAAAAAAGACAAGTCAAATACACGTCCACCTCTTTCTAAGTAATTAAATTAAATGAAAATAAATCACGAGTAAACTATGTATTTTTTAATTTGTATTTGAAGGCCCGGTGAAGACCAAAAACAATTGAAGGCCCGGCCCAATGCTCCCGTAGCTTATGGTGGGTGCTTTGGTCTTCGGGTAGAAAGTAGAAAGAAGGAAGTGCAGTAAGGTAAGTATTATGAAAATTGCGTTGCCAATAAGAAAGGTTGTGAGAAGAGAAAGCAGAAAGTATTATGAATTGTCCTCAATCGATCACTTAAACTATATCCTCAGCAATTCATCACAGTTGAAGAATCTAAAACACGTGACACAAATCCACTCTCAAATCATAACAACTAATAACGCTTCCCTTCCCAACGTGAACAACCTTCTTCTTCTGTACGCAAAATGCGGTTCCCTCCATCATACCCTTCTCGTTTTCTCCACAACCCCTCACAATGTCCTCACGTGGACCACCCTCATCACCCAACTCAACCGTTTCAACCAACCCTTCCGTGCCATAACCTATTTCAACCGCATGAGGACCACTCACACGTACCCAAACCAATTCACCTTCTCCGCCATCTTACCCGCGTGTGCGCAAACAACGCTTCTTCCCTATGGTCAGCAAATCCACGCTTTGATTCATACACATGGTTTTCAAACCGACACGTTTGTAGCTACCGCGTTACTTGACATGTACGCTAAGTGTTCCTCCATGTCCTTGGCAGAGAAGGTGTTCGACCAAATGCCCCACAGAAACCTCGTTTCGTGGAATTCTATGATTGTCGGATTCTTGAAAAACAAGTTGTTCGGTCGTGCCATTCGGGTTTTTCGAGAGGTTCTCCGCCAGACTTGGTTTGCTCCCGATCAAGTGAGTTTCTCCAGCGTGTTGAGTGCTTGTGCTGGTTTGGTTGATTCGGGTTTTGGGAAGCAGGTGCATGGGAGCATTGTTAAGCGTGGTTTGGTTGGTGTGGTTTACGTGAACAACTCCCTGGTGGACATGTACTGTAAATGCAGGATGTTTGATGATGCAGCCAAGTTGTTCTATGCTGCTGGATATAGAGATGTTGTGACCTGGAATGTGATGATTGCTGGTTGTGTTGGTGACGATAACTTCGAACAAGCTTGCAGCTTTTTCCAAGCTATGAAAAGGGAAGGCATGGTACCCGATGAGGCTTCTTACTCCTCTGTTCTTAACGCGATTGCATGTATTGCAGCATTGACACAGGGCACCTTGATCCATGGTCATGTATTAAAAACTGGCCACATGAAAAATGCTTGTGTTTCATGTTCTTTGGTGACTATGTATGGCAAATGTGGGAACTTGTTTGATGCCTATCGGGTTTTTCAAGAGACAAAGGATCGTAATGTGGTTTGTTGGACAGCTATGATCGCGGTTTTTCATCAACATGGTTGCGCTGATGAAGCGATTGAGTTGTTTGAGGAGATGCTTAAAGAGGGGATTGTGCCTGAGTACATTACTTTTGTTTCCGTGCTATCGGCTTGCAGCCATACGGGGCAGGTTGATGATGGTTTCAAGTATTTCAATTCCATGGCTAACATCCATAACGTTGAGCCTGGACCTGAACATTATGCCTGCATGGTAGACTTGCTTGGTCGTGTTGGTCGATTGGATGAAGCGTGGAGCTTTATTGAATCGATGCCAATCGAGCCTGACTCATCAGTTTGGGGGGCTTTGCTTGGGGCATGTGGCAAGTATGGCAGTGTTGAAATGGGCAGAGAAGTTGCAGAGAGGCTTTTCAAGTTGGAACCAGATAATCCAGGGAACTATGTGTTACTTTGTAATATCTATACACGACATGGGATGTTGGGAAAAGCCGATGAGGTCAGGAGATTGATGGGGATCAATGGGGTGAGGAAAGAGACTGGATGTAGCTGGATTGATGTTAAGAACAGGACCTTTGTGTTCACTGTGAATGATAGGTCACACTCAAGAACAGAAGAGATTTATGAAATGTTGCAAAAGTTGAAAGAGTTGATAAAGAAGAGAGGCTATGTAGCTGAGACCCAGTTTGCAACTAACAGTGTTGAAGGGTCTGAAGAGCAGAGTCTGTGGTGTCACAGCGAGAAATTAGCTCTTGCATTTGGTCTTCTGGTCCTTCCAGTTGGGTCTCCAGTAAGGATAAAGAAGAATTTGAGAACTTGTGGTGATTGTCATACTGTTATGAAATTTGCTTCAGAGATTTTTCAGAGAGAAATTATTGTGAGAGATATCAACAGGTTTCATCGATTCACAAATGGCTTGTGCTCTTGTAGAGATTATTGGTGACTGAATTTGAAACGCACGTAACAAAATAAACTTTGGAGCCTGCCTCTCAGCTCCCTTTTTTACTAGTGTCAAAGAGTAAAGCGGAGGAGGTTGTTAACCCCGAAAATTTTGAGAGAATATTTTATTTATAAGGGAACTTCTTTTTAATAGTATACTATTTTTTAAATGAAATTAACAGGGAAAGTGTCAGCCAATGGAAACGATTGATTTTGATTTCTAAATTTGAGAGATTAAAATCAATTGACCCATCAATTGAGAGATGTATGGCATCAAAATCTTCTTTATTTGATTTTGATGTGTATTTTGGAGATGTGTGTACATAAAAAATATATGCTTATATGCTTGTTCAAGTACTGGAATTGATTTCTGTCGTGGTAGCTAGCTACTTCCTTGCGGTGGGCCTAATTGGTAATGTGCAGAAGTTATAAACATTCAAGTCACTGAGCAGTTCAAGAGAGAGACAAATGGGAGAAAGGGTACTAATCTCACACTATGCAAGGCAATTCCATATATACAGTAAGCTTGCAGGTGACTCATATTCGAGTGAGTGAAAATTGATGGTTTGAGGAACGGAGGATGATATCCCATCATGAGAGAGTTGTTGAAAAGAACATTATTTCTTTGGGGTCGTGAAAACAACATTTCTAGATAGCGGGTCCCCAACAACTCGGGCCGATGACACTGCATGAGTTCGACTGTAGCTACCAATTGGGCTTCGTAGCGTAGTCATTGAGCTGGGAACCACAAGTTGGGTCCATAATCCTTCAAGTATAAATAGTATTTCTGTGTATCAAATTGAAAAGTTTCTTAATCCATCCACAACTTTATACAACAACATGTTGTCTTTCGAACGTTCCAAATGTACATGCTACTAATATATATTTTGTTTAATAACAATATATGTACAATTTTTATTAATAACGCATCTGATGCAGTCTTACAGAAACTCGTTTTATTCATAGTGGCTGGAACATTATTAAATTGTACATAGCACAAAAGTTAAGAGTAATGATGAAAACAGGCCGGTTGGTTGTTCACAGTACCCTCCTATATGCGTTCTTGCGCGTGCTGTGATTTAAGATTACGTTTTTCAAAAAATGTATGTTAATCAGATGGGTCTAGCGGTCATGGGCAGACTCACCAATGTCTGCAAAAATGGTAAGTAGTGAGACAGCATGCTTCGAGCCAATACTAAGTAAATTATCAGTTCTGTTCTCTTTAATCATTCAGGCAACCATTTATTAACATTATCCTCAGTTATGGTTCAACTCCTCTATAAGGAGATTTGTTTTCATAGATTCATGCTACGTCATTTTAGAAAGATAAATAGAAGTCAAGTCAAATTATGAGAAACAGATTTCTTAACTGTCATTTTGTTTTTTATAAGTACTTTATTTCAGTTAAATTACATGTCTGACAATTGTTAACTACAACCCTTCAAAATGTGTACTTCAAGTACTTGTGTTAACGGGATGCCAAAGTCTATGTAGTTGGAAAACAATTAAAAAGACTACATGTTGAAAATATTTGAAAAATAATTAATTTAAAGATCCATCAAAATTGGTCATTTTGAATATACATCACGTTGTCCCAAGTGTCACAGGTCCATTGTCTCCGTATCAATTAATTGATTCAATTCAAGGTCACTTGTTATTTCAAGGAGGCAAATTTGGCGCGATCCACGGCTTAGACAAACTATTCCTATATTTTTTCATTAGAAAGGTGTTTAATGTTAGTTGATTCAGCAGTCAAACATCCAATTTGTCACCAGTAATGTACTTACCCATTATACAACGCAACAATGCATATTCTGCTGTCTGCAATTAAACCGATATTGCCATGATACATTAGGGTCCTAGTTAAGTACACACGCCTTCGTACGTAGCAAAGCAGGTGAAATATGTAGAATAATAATAACCTGGTTCCGCTTTGAACTTTATCAATGTCACATAAGAAGGTAAATCTCTAAAAGTCTAATCTCACCATTTTGTTGGACTTAGAAAGTGTATTTCTTATCCATGTTGAGAAAACATGCAAGTTAATAATAGTAATTTTATCATTTGCATGCATTATGTATCATTAATTTTACAAAATATGAGTTCTCTGCATTTATATATTTTTTTAATCAATTTTCACTCTCGTCTATATATATTTATATATTAATTTTAATATCCATCTTAAGTTCTTAACCACAGATAGAACGATAAAAAGTATTATCATTGGGATGAGTATGCAGGGACGTGAAGTGGAAGGTAGACGACCACAAAAACTGAGTCACATCTGACCAAATAGGAAGAGACAATGAGTCACGTGAATTTCACCGACGCACGTGAAATCCACGCCCACAACCCAGTGGTCATAGTTTAGTTTCACTTCTTCATCGTTAACACGGTTTTGTTTCGTCAATTTTAACAACATACCCAGTTTTCTGATCCTGTCGCTAATAAATCTTAATCATAATGTGGTATATACTCCACCAAAAATTAAAATAAATAAAATCATGTCCATGTCATTGGAACCAAATCGCTTTCTAGGTGACCCAGGTGATCCCTATTTTGTCTAGCAAGTGTTTATCTCCTCTCAAACTTCATGTTCGGTAGGCATGGTAATTAGATTTAAATCTTTAAGGAGTATTTATAGAACAGATGATAATTATCTGTTAACTTGATATAGAATTAAATATGCATATTTATTCATACATATTTGTAATTATCTGTTAAGATTTCAAAGTTTATTTAAAAGCATTACAAGATATTTACTCATGGAGGAGCTGGGCAGCAACCAAAAAGTTTTATATTTACTCTTAAGAGATATAAAATGATATTTCTTTAATTAAAGTGTAGGTAATGAGTTTTGAGATACATATTTCAAAAGATGAGAATAAAAATCTAAGGACTGATTTTTGTTTAAATAATACTTTTAAATTTATGTAGGTAAGTGCTATTTAATATTTACTCATATTTTATTTGAATTTGTTATAATACTTTAGCACGTAAAACTCTCTTTCCAACAGGAAAACAAAGTAAACAATAGGAGAAAAGGACAGCACTGCTCCCATGATTGCAACGCCCAATCAAAACACTTTCACGAGTCCAACAAAGAAGGGAAGACCTTCCATCACCGTCTTTCATTCTATTCAACAATTAAGAATTTGAGACAAAATAATGCTAAAGTCAATAAATAGTAAATCCTTAATCCTCAATTTTTAAACCCAAAAATTTGATTATTATTTAAGCTTATCCATATATAGAGGGTCATTGTTCAAACGGATTATAACTTATAATAATCCGTCCATAATTTTGCTGTGTTGCACTGTACATTTATCCACACACAACACCACACCTCCTCCAAACTTTTAATGCCAACCCTTATCATATTTTGAAGAACAAACTTTTAAATTGTTATTTGAATTTACATGTTAAACGTTCACATCATTATCTTTGAATATAAAATTTCAGTAAAATAAAAATTATTATTATTATTTTTTTATAAAATAAAAGACTAATGATTTATTTTTTTAATTAAAGGACTTGACTTCCACAATCTAATGAAGTTATGAATTTTTGTTAATATTATTCTTTAAATTTATTTTTAAGTATTTAAAAATAATATTGATTATATTCTTATATTTTTGGTTTAATGAAAAATTATTTTTTATACAAATTTTAATTATTTAAAATTAACCCTAAAACAGTAAAGCATGAATACATGGCTTTTTTTTTATATTTTTTAAAATTACATAAATATATATTTTTCTTCAAAAATCGTTATGACAAATTTGGGAAAATCATCGGTGACAGTTTTTAGTGTTTTTTAAATATTTTATTATTATTTTAAAAATTATTATTATCAAATTTTGAACTGTTTACATTTTTTAATATTTTTTTTTCAAAATTGCTACAGACAATTTTTGAGATTTTACCACTTTTTAATTCTTTTATCTCTAAAGTTTTGTATCAATATAAAAAATTGTCAAATAATAATTTTTAAATTTTATATTTCTGTAATTTTATAAAAAAACAACATATTTGTTTATTTATTATTTCTAAATACTATATATATATATATATATATATATATATATATATATATATATATAATCCTAAATATGATGGAATTTTTACATTTAAAAAATTTATTTTGTGTTCTAAAACTACGTAGTATCCACCACTTATTTTGCACCATGTGTTAAAACATTATAATTTATGAGAAAAAAAAAACATAATGTTAGCAACAAGTGGTCCAGAGCAAGTAGATCATAGAAAAATTGCTTCTCTTGTCTTGGATTAGAGTTAAATGAAAGCTAAAATAGCATCTATCTTAACCTGATCCTTATGTCCAAAAACACAACCAGTGTGGGCCTCTGTTGAAGGAGACCGTTGGATTTGCAGAGGATTTTGCAAAGTGATGAATGGACCCACATGATCACCATAATTCTATTAAAAATATTTATATTCTTCATTACTTTTTCTTATATTTATTTTTTATTTTTATCACATTTTATAATTTTTTTTATCTCCCTTTTTCTCAATCCATTTCACACCCCATTCACAAGGTTAAAGTAACATTTTCTCTTAATTAACAATGGTTATTGAATTTATTCCATTTCTTACCTGTCTGCTTCCCTCTGCAACTGTTTGGCCGCCTTCTTTCACCACTCCCATTCTGAAATTTTGAGGTTTCCCTTAGTTCGAGAGGAGAGACAGTCTCTGAACATCACTTTTGTCAACTCCAGAGTCAGTGAAACTGCCAATGCATCATCACTCAAACAAAGGCCATCACTGTACAATTACGCATTAGGATTAAGAATTGTTCATTTTGTTTCTTCTTTTTGGAGGCCTAATCGAGGGCCTTACTCTTTCTGGTTTCTGGGTAATTCGGAAGCTTAAGATGATCTCAAGTCTCAACTTTGAACGAGAGTTGTTATTCTGGTCCATAAAAATAGTAGAACTTTGGGGTATTTTAAAATGAACGCTGATTGGACAACTACAAGATCAAATCTTTTTCAAGTTTTCGGGTCCTCACTTGCACATATAATATATATTATTTGCCAAATTTCATTAAACAGTTGGTTTGACCACGATGCTCTCTCTCAGTTATTAATTTATTACAGTGCATTCATAATGGGGAACTTGTTGGTTATTAATGATTAGTTATTTATTACTGTTTCTTTCTTCTTCTATATTCAAATCAAACAGCGCTGCTTTGTCTCATAGCGTAGTGGGGCTTGCGTCAGGTTTCCGTGTTTGGGTTGTCAAAGGTGGTGGTTCGCAGTTAATATAATATTTATGTCTTACGAAACAACAATAGTAGTTTTGTTCATCACTTTTTAGGATCCATTTATCATGTCTCTGCATGAGTTATACTACCGCATGGCTGAAGGGAAACTTGATCCTAAAGAGATTAACAACACATGTGCTGCACCTGATCAATCTTCCCGGTGAGTTCAACACATCATTTCATCTTTGTTGTCTTTCTCCGACTCCTCTTTTTTTTTTTTTTTAGTTTTGACCTGCTTTTGCCAAAATTGAATTTTAATGCAGACCCAAGAATGATTTGTTTGAGCTGGTTTGGGAAAATGGTCATATTTCAGTGCAGGGTCAATCTAGTAGAGCTAAAAAGAGCTCAACTTTAAAAAACTTGCACAGTCCTATGGGTGAAGATAAAGATAAAGAAGTAGGATACAATATAAAGATGGGAAAGTATACTGAATTGAAAGAAATCACAAGGCCACTCCCTTCAAGTGAAGTAGATTTTAGTCAAGAAGAGCAAGACCTCATTCCTTGGTTTAATTATGGAATGATCAACTCTTTGCAACATGAATATAGTTCTGATTTTCATCAACTATCTGGGGGCACCATGAATGACATCACAACCTCAAATAACTTTTCTTTACTAGTTAGAAGAAATAGTTGTAATAAGATACACTCTTCATGTCATGTTTTAAGTTCAGAACAAGGGATCCTTTCCAAGGGATCTTCAGCTGCAGCTGGAGAAGTTGACAGTGACACTCCTAGAACTAAAGCTAGCACCACCAATCACTTATACCAGCCATCATCAATGCATCAATCTCAAAGATCATTTGCATCAGTTAGATCAAGAATATCAGATATAGCTGAAAATAATACTAACAATGCAACCCAGCATGAACAAATCCCTCTGATTCCATCGGCCTCAAGGGGTTTTTCTAGCTTGCAAGGTCCAGTTATGTCTAGCAATAGCTCCAATATGATGAATTTTTCCCATTTTGCAAAACCCGCTGTTATTGTCAAGGCTAATCTTGAGAGCATTGGCTTGACACCAAGATCAGCGAGTGTAGGAGTGAAGAATAAAGGTGTTGCCGCAACTGGAAGCAATCCTACTGAATCAACACAAGTTGATTTAAGTGGAGAATGTCCACATAAATCACCTATACACTGTTATCAGGTTGTTGAACCATCCAAGTTTGAGCCAAAATCTGCTGAGCATGATGCTGATGTTTCTACAAAGTCTGAACCTTCTGGTAAAGAAGATGTGCCTAAGATTGATCAAAAGTCATATCTAGTTGTTGGTGAAAGTGGAAGAAAAGAACAAGAAGCTCTTGAAAAAAGGGTGGAGCCAGCAGTAGTATCTTCCTCTGTTTGCTCTGGCACTGGTGCAGAGAGAGGTTCACACCAGCCAAATCAAAATTTGAAGCGAAAAAGTCTAGACACTGAGGATTTTGAGTGCCACAGTGAAGTTAATGTCCTAAAATTTCTCTCTTATTTATGTTAAATTATGTTCTTTCTTATTTTATAGTCTTCCACCATATTCATTTATTTCATTTTTCGTTCTTGTAGGATATTGAGGAAGAATCAGTTGGTGTTAAAAAGGAAGCTCCTGCCAGACGAGTTGGCTCCAAGAGAAGCCGTTCAGCTGAAGTGCATAACCTATCTGAAAGGGTGAGCAAGATCATCTGCTATTTGTGTTATGTTAATCAAGTAGCAACAGATGTTCCCTCTTAGGTTTATTTTAATTATGTTGTTTCTGATTGACATGACTAATGACTATAAACTTTTGGGACTTGTTTGTGTAGAGAAGAAGAGACAGGATCAATGAGAAGATGCGTGCATTACAAGAACTCATACCAAATTGCAATAAGGTTGAGCTTTTCGTTTCGTTTACGTTTGGTACATCTAGGAAACTTCATAACATTATGAAAGGTTGATTATCACTGAGGATTTAAGCTTCAATTTGATATATTTCAGCATGTTTTGATGAAGTGTTGAGTTATTATTATTTTTTATCAAATCAGTCACTGCAGGATTGGCCCAACATTTATATAAACCTAAAATGAACTTAAAATGAGTCCTTTTAAAAATAATTTATTTTACTTTTATTTTAAAACATTGACCTCCTTGTTGACCTCATTGTGTCATTTGTAAGATTTGTGGTTCTTGTACGACACAAGATGTAAATAATAGTTAAAGGAACACTAGGATTTGAGGCTCAAATAGTTTATAGAAGAAAAGGGCCAATATATCTTTCAACAAAATGATGAGCTATATTTAACCAATGATATAGAAAAACAAACCCTCCCAGTTCTTAAGAGAATCTTATGGATCAAATAAGACTATTGATCTTCTAGGCTTGTACCTTGTTAAACTGGGAGGGTCAATGATTATGGCCATTTTAAACAAATGGGTAAAGGGACTCGTGATGTGATTGATGAACAGAATAGAGAATGACGCACATTAGTCAGTGAACAGACTGAAAAAATAGATGAGAGATAAAAAGGATGAAAAAATGGAATAAATTATAATTGATACGTAAAGTGTTTTTGCTATTTATGAGAAGATAAAAAGTAATAACACCATAAGCAAATTTTTACGGAAATATATAATTAATTAATAAACCAATATTATTTATTAAAGAATTAATATATAAAATATTATTAATAAAAGATTAAAACATTTTATTTTTAAAAAAAATTAAAATATAATAAAACCTATTAAGCTAAGCCCAATCTTAACTTACTGCAATAGATGTCAATACTAAAGCATAGTTTTTTCTTTCAATCCTGAACTTGAAAATTACAAATCACGATCTCTCACTAAAATTCACTATAGAAATAACAAAAATTCTGTTTCAATATCTTGAGCACACACATTAATTAAAGCAGAAGTTATTCAGGCGATAATATTTTATTAAAATAAACAATAAAAACAATACATGTAGACCACTATTTTACTAGTCAATATTAAAATATAAATATTAATTTGTGACTTGCAAATGGTTGTGTAATAGCTGACATTTAATTTTAACTATTTAAATATGATTATATGATTCAAAATTATTCTTATGTTCTTAAAACAATAATTACTCTCATAATATATGTTAGTGTAAATAGAAAGTGTCGTATCATCAAAGTAACTAGGAATTTTCACTTATATCAAAAGCTGTTAATTACTTTTTAAACAGGTTAGGGTTACAAATACGGTTTCTTGATTGTATAAAACTCTTCACACTACTTGTGGGTCAAAAGTTAGATTCTATTCTTATGTTTGATTTCTCATTTATTTTGGCTTTATTGACTTCATGTGCAATAGGCGGATAAAGCTTCAATGCTGGATGAGGCAATTGAGTATCTTAAAACACTTCAACTGCAACTTCAAGTACACTTTCTCTTTCCATTGATCCTTTGAATTTTAGTTTTTCAGATTACATGCAATTCAATGTAGGGTGAGATAGTTACCTATCTTTTTACACAGATTATGTCAATGGGAACTAGTTTATACATGCCTACTATGATGTTACCTGCGGGAATGCACCACATGCATGCATCACATATGACTCCTTTTCCACCAACGGGTATTAGCATGCAAATGGGGTTGGGTTGTGGAATGGGCATGGCTGATGTTAATGATGGATCTTCCACATTCCCAATGATTCAAGTGCCCAAAATCCAAGCAACTCAAATTCCGGTTGCACATGCACTTGGATCCAATGCTTTAAATGGAATGGCTAGATCAAATCCTCAAGTGTTTGGGATGACAATGCCACATGCTCCCATGTTTTCTTTTTCAGGAGAACCTCTTATGAATATACCAGCTCTAGGACTAAATGCTTGTGGAACAACAGGGCTTATGAAAGCTATGGATTTGGCTTCACCCTCTAGCTTAAAGGATCCAATGCCAACTATGAATTCACATGTTGTGCAAAACACTAATGCTTGTAACTCAACAAATCACATGTCCACGCAGGTCTGTTTGCTGACAAATTTCTTGAGCTTTTGTGGAAATACATATTGATTGGTATTAAGGTTCAATATAATCATGTTACTGAGTTGGTTTATTACAACTAATGTGGAAGGATAGACCCCATTTATTGTATCCAGTTATATAAGAGTTTGCTGAACATATAATTAAAATTGTTTCCACAATAATTTTCTGGAAGTGATACGTTTCTTGATGTTTGTGTTCATTTTGTTATGCTAGTGTGAAGCAACAATTGGTGGATTTGAACACTCAACTTGTGAACTTAATTTTGGTCATGCCTCTTCAGCAACTGACAGAGCTGTTAATCATGGTAAAGAAGATATCCTTGTGATTGATAAATCTAGTATATATCATTAGATGAACGTGTTTAAATACATGTGCCTTTTGACATTTTACTTATATTTTAAAATTAAGGAGTGTCATATTAGAGCAATTTAACGTTCAACTGTACTTACAGGTTATGATTGATGCATTGACTGCGGCTAATAACACAAATTCTCGTATCATCCCAACAAGTTCAATCTAGAGTTCAACAGAAGATACTTGAAAGCCATTTTGGGTCGTCACAGTAATCATTGGGATCCCAATTTTTACTACATCGATTTTGACGTCTTTGGACAACACTCGTAGTCTTATACATTCACTGTAGTGACTAACTTCTAAAGTTCTTTCTTTTTAGTACTTAGGAGAGTTATAAAATATTTTAAAAAATGAATAATGAATGCTTAGAACGTTAGGTTATAATGTCTTATTTTCTTTCTTTTATTTTGATAGGTATTTAAAGTGATAAAATATTATTTCAGATAAAAAAATTAACCCTTCTTTTCCTTTCCTTCTAAACTCCATTATCCAAACATACCCTTCGGTCAATAATTGACCAAGCCTCTTCACGTTTTTGTGTTCTACAGTGTATTTTATATTTTGTACATTAAAAGTAAGTATGGGCTGTTCATACTGTTCTTTTTATCACTTATGTTGCTGTATTTCTTAGTGGGTTTATACCGTGTTTTCATGAATCATAAAGTGATGTTGATTTGTATAATACAGAATTTACATAACTGTTGACCCAAAACAAAAAAGAATTTTGCATAACTTTGAAGAGCATTAATTCCAACAAAACTCCACTTGTTCGTGTAAGTGGAGCATATGGGCTTGAACATGCAGGCTTGGAAAAGCTTCCTTCGCGGTATAGACCCAACTTGACAATGGCCTCGAGATTTGACCAGACAAAAAAAAAAAGATATAAAGACAATGGCCACCAAAGAATAATCAATGAATCACCCCATTGGAAAAGAAATTAAATAAAATTGATAAAATATTGGGAAATTATTTATTGAGAAGAAGATATTTAAAAAGTTAGTTAAGTTTTAAACAGCTCAGCAATATGAAGTTATATTTGTACGTTGATTTTGTGTAATATAAAGTGAAATGTTATAATTCTATCATGTGTCTAAATATATATAACAAAAACTCATACATAGTATGTTTTAATTGCAAATAATAAAATATCATAAATTTTAATGCCTTAATACCATTATATACTATAGTTTTTAATAAAAATCTACTATTTTTTTTTAATTTCTTCACATGTGCCTATGGATACAAAAAATTAATGTTAAAATGTCATAAGTGCTATTGTGATGTATCATATTTGAATATAATAGTTTTATATTTAAAATATTGAAACTCTATTAACAATGTCATCTTAAAACGAGTACAATTACTAAATCAATAAAAATTCAATATTTCATAGACTAAACTACTCTATTTGTGGAATTGATTTATGATACAATGTATGTGAACTCCAGCACCAGGAGTGTTGCAAAAGCTATTTAAGTAAAATGGCCGTCAACAGGCGTGGAATATCAGCATCTTGATCTATTTCAGACTAACAATTGAAATCACTTATTCTTACAATTTAAATGGTCTCATTGATGCATATAATGGCTATCTAGTTACTTAATAGTAATAATAATAATAATAATAATAATAATAACAGCTTGACATTATATCTGAATCAGCAGAGTATAGAAATTCCATGTCACTAACTAATAACGCAAATACAACTATATGAGTGATCTGACATGGATATGTAACCATAAATCTCTTATCGTTAGTCAATCTGAAGCTGGCAACGTGAACAAGATGATGACATTAGGAGTAGAATGATACACAGGCATGTTGTGGACATATAAATTATGGTTGGCTCAGATGTATTAAGCTGTATTGTAAAGTAAATATGTACTACGTCCAAGGATGGTTGAATTAGATGTTGGGTTTTCTAATGTCTGGCACTAGTTCTCCTCAAAGTTTTTCTTTTTGGCCCCGTAATCAAAATCTATGGAGTATTCCCCAAGCTCAACACAAGTTATGGAATAGAGATTGATTGAGAAGACTTAAGTCCTAGAGCAAAAATGCCTATTATAATCTCAAATAGTTCAAGTAGAGGCATAAGCTCTCTCCCAAAATCAAAAGTAATGATGCAAATGTAGCAATAAAGTTGACTATCATTTCCCACTACAAAGTAAAGTGAAAATGTAATTATTCAAGAATGGGGTACAGAGGAACATTTCAACCAGACAAAGCTTTTGATAATTAATGGTGTTAGGGCTTTTGATGGGCTTATGTGCCATTAAAAACTCATATAATTTCGCCTTGTTATTGAAGTCAAATTCCTACTTTTATTTTGGTTTTTTCCTATCTCGTTTTCTAGATGCTTACATGTTGTAAACTTAATAAAATAACTAATCAAAGTGATTAATAGGGAATAAGTTCTACACTTTAACTTAACAATGATTATTAGTTGGATCTTAATCTTCCATTTATGGAAACCAACGTCATGAAAGAGACAATCGTGTTTCTGTCATCATCGCTCGTAGCTTTGACAAGACAAAAGATAACATAAGTTGCTGTTAACAAAAACACATGAAATTTCCATGTGCTTGTGTTTCCAATAACCCTTAACGGGCCAATTTAGCAGAATAACATAAGGACTTCTTAGATTGAAACTTTTGTGAAAATTACTAGCTTCAGTTATCCAACAAATCAAGGTGGGAACTGGCTGGCCACAAATCCTATTTCATCATCATTGTTGTACTACTAATACTACTACTTAAAGAAATTTCCTAATTACTTAACTAAGTAATGTATTTTGTTCTGAATCTTAAGGAACAACCCCACAAACTATTGAAATCTTTGCGCTGCTTAATTTGCAATGATAATAATACATATCTTCCTTCTGGAATAATCACCTTTTTTACTGGGGCCTAACTTAAGAAAAGACACTTCAATATTGGCTTGTGCAAAACAAATAATTTTGGTGGGAGCTTTGACAGAGACCAAATTTTGCTAAGTAAACTTAACTTGAAAGTGGTTACAACTATTTCTACAGTTCCGCGTTGGTTATTTTAATCAAATTATTTCCGATTAGCTAATTACAATTACACCAAGCATAGATAGGTGAGTATCATGAAATTATGAGTTGTAACAACTGCTCTTTCTTGTCAAATAGTTGTCTTTTGTAGGATTATTAGATTTGGAAAAGCTGGTTTTAAGGATAATGCAGAGGCATTTCCATTTTTCAAGGGCAAGTGGATTGTGTCTCCCTCAATTTCAAATGCCCATTATGATCATCCCAATAGTTGTCTTTATGAATTTTACTTAACAAACTTCCCATCAACATTATACTTATAATTTATAAGCATTCAAGCCTTTCAAATCACACATTTTGCTTTACTTAGATTGCATCGTTTACAATTGTTAAAATGATTAAAATCGTTTGTAGTACTAATTGTTATTAAAGCCTCCCACATGATAAGATAGGCTTTGCAGAATATATGCAAGTTGGCATCCGTTTCAGGAAATTTTTTAAGATAATTTCTAAAACCAAATTATACTTCCACTTTATGTAGTCAATAAAGAATAAGAAGACCACAGAGACATTTTATCACTGAACCTGTTACAATCATATCATGTCACTGAAGCAATAGATCAATATCAATTAAAGCGTTATGGTTGCTACCAATTGTTCTGTACTGCTTGTATTTTGGTCAGTGCTAGAAATTTTGTTGGCTATGTTATTAACTTTTGAATTTGGGAAGTATTCTCAAGTATTGTACCCTACTGCTTTCAATATAGGAGGGCATTTATGAATAATTGCTAGGACCGTGTTGAAGTGAGAGGGCTCATAGCAAGGACAAGATTATTGTAGTTCTATTTATTTCAACGTAAGTAATCAATGATTTTCTGGACAAATTCGAAGAAATTTGAATACAATTTTTTATTTTTTAAAAAGGGGGTTATAGTCCTTTAATATGTTATTTATGGCATTATGCATTGGACCTAAATAATAAGCTTAATTTTAGGTATGGCCTACCAAGATTAACATCACATATTCCCATTGACGATGATGCCACACAATTCTTTTCTTATGCAGTTCTAATAACTGGGGGACCAGGGGCTGCAATTACTAAATTTTCCATACATATTCTACCTTCTCAGAGCAATCCCAACTCAGCAACTTGTGAGACAAATACACAGCAAAGTGTTCAAGCGATTTTGGATTAGATTTGTCTCAACCATTGTCTGGGTCTGATTATGAGGAGGGTTCAAGAGAACTTGACATACCTATTGGCCCTTACCTTCTCTGACTAAAAGTCAGTTAATTTTTCAAAAAAGTAAAATGAAAAACAGATACCATGAACCAATCCTTCCATACATGCGTGTTTCTTGAACAATTTTATTCAAACACGAGAATTAAGGTGCCACCTTATTCCATCTATTCTGGCAGCGAATATTTGCCTCTACATGCTTAACGTTCATCATAAGAAAACAAATTCAATAATTTATTTATTGTTAGAACAAGGCTCCTTCATTTGTCCCAGAAACATAGACATCAATTTTGATTTCAAGGAAGAAAAGAAAAAAAGGACTAAAAAATGTTGGTTCGATTATGTAGCTGACCAATTTCATTTTTGTCACTAATTAAATGACCCAATTGATTAATTTTGATGTGAATATCCTAAGGACAACGAAGCCGACATATATTATAGACGTATGTAGACAGCAAGAGTAATGGAGCGTATAAACATTTTACAATGTTCGGAGTTTGACTTTGCCGAACAGCTCATATGGGAAATATAAGATAAGCCCATAAGTGCATGATGAGGTATGGTCGTGGACTACGGAGATTACAAGCATCTTCACATTGAGGACTTATTTATAATTCAAATGCCCCTATTGGATGGCTGAATTAAGACATAGTTTAGGCCACGAAAGCTCACAATGTCAGAACAAATAGACAGGCAATCACAGAAAGATATCAAAATTAATATTACTAATATATTATAAATTTATATTATTGAGAGGTGAAGATACTTCTTTTGAGTTCAAAATGTGTTCAGGAAAAAATGAAGCACTTGAAGACAAAGTACTGTTTTGGCTGCTTCTGTGCCATGAATAACTTGCAGAGAATATTGTACAATTTGTGCCATCTCAGAAGGACAAAGGAAAAGTTTAATTTATTATGCGTACAATGTCCTATAATTACTTCTATTCCAAGATATGTAATGTAATTATTATTTTTCTATATAAAAAAAGTAGGTCATCCTTTCAATCTATCTTCAATTTACATTACTTTAGACACATGCTGCGACCCTTATTGTTGTTAAGTTTTCCTGTTTTGAAATGATTGAAGCAAACGCCTGTGAATTGATTATTTTACTACTTGATCCCATGTCCTTGTGTTGGCATGCACGGTAACTCGTCCCTCATTTAACTAACTTCTGTGGCATAATTTTCTTTTTTCTATTAACTTTTGGATGATTCCTCAAGCAGTCAAACTCTTTAGAGTGAAAAGGCTTCAGATAATTGCCTCTCACACATGCAGAATTCAACGACATATTGAGAAATCCTCCATTGGTGACACGAATTACGTAGTTCAAGGGAATGCCATTCAAAATTGACTATATGTAACAAAGGTCAGAAAGCTCATGTGCTTTTTGGACTGTGATCTCTCTTCTTTGCTTTTGTGATTTGTCCCTAGAGAGGGGAAAAGCTACTGTTAACCAAAATCTTTGAACATTTTTTCTTCTCCGAACATAAAATCTTTTATCTTTGTCTCACAATCATTTGCTTTTTTTATATTGAATGCCTATGTAATAGCTACCACCTAGATGAATAATGTCTAGTTATTTTTGGTCTCCCATTTGGTAGTATTTTTAAAGTGGCACAAACCCTTTGTCCTAGAAAAAATTTTCAATGTTTATCAGTAAATTTTTTTGTATCTTCATCAATATTAATCCCAATTCAAGGCAGTGAAAAAAGTACAGTAATTAAAGTCAAATGTCAAGTATTGGTATCCTGTGTGTACAAATCAAGTGTAATTTAATATGAGCCATTAGATGAAGATCCAAGGCAGATGTTCTTCGACAGCACCAACTGCGTCACTTTTTAACTACAGTGAATTCATATTCTTTGGGTATGTTTTTTTAAAATTTTTGTTTCGACTAAGCTAAAGCCTAGTCAGAGAATATTTTTGAGCAAACTATACATACAAGAGCCCAAATATTAATGATCAATTGCGGGCTGAGTTTTGTTAATCTTAATGTGACAATATATAGTTGTATAAATACTTGATACGTGACACAGATGCAGACATAATAATACAGCAAATTTGAAGTGTTTACACGTAATTCAAAGTATCTTCCAATACAAAATAGAACCCGATCTTAAAATATCTGGGGTTCATAAATACCAATTAATTATCCATACTTATTTGCTTTAATATATTTTTCAGAAATGCAGGCTTCAATAAGAAAAGGGACAATTATATTATTGTGATTGTCGCATTTGCATAGAGTTGTTTGTTTCTATTATTAACTATGGTTTTAGTACTCTACCTAAAAAAACGACGGTTTTAATATCTTTCCACACAACGAAGAATTTTTATCAAGTTAGAATATTGAAATTGAAGAAATCCACATTTAATAAAAAAGGTACGTAATTTTCAAATTGCAAAAATGACGAATCATTTGGATAGTTGGTTGAATTCCAGCAATTTCTATGGGAAGAAATGTGACCTTAACTGGCTCAGATGTCAAAAGTAATTTTGTATTTGTACCCAAATGATGAAACTTTTCCAAACGATATTGATTTTTCAAAATGATCCCAAAAAGCCAAAAAGAAGAGAAGGTCAGTTTTCTACCAAAGAGTATTTGGCGGAAAAGTAGGACAAGAAAAGGAAAGGGCTATAGAGTTTTCAAAACTTGAAGAATTATCACCAATAGGAACAAAAGAACCTAGAGAAGGTTCTGTTATCTTCAATTTAATGCACTATGCTTTGTTTGCTTACCTTGCCCCTCTCAGCCTTTACTTCTCCAAGGGAATTTTACCCTTCTTTATTCTTGTGGTTTATTTGTGATTCATATTACTAATCTGGGAGTAGGCTTTGCCTAGGCTAAGCCACTCCTTGAAATTCTATTCAAGGTTCTTCTTTTCCTCTCTCTCTCTTAACTAAGTCATACGGGAATGGAGACATTTCGTCACACTCGAGAAGTTTCAAACTCACGAGATAACATCTATGTGGTCTAAGCAGCATGGTACATATTACATAACCACCAAGGTCGGTGAAAAAGTGAAACTAAAAACCGTCCTAGCTAGCATTATAGCAATTACCCACCAAAAATTGGCATATAGCTATCTATAGGATTTGATTCAAGAAAAAAAAAATATTATTTGCATGTTATTCTCTTTACATAGCTCTTGCACCTTTTTTAAAAAATAAAATAAAAAACATACTAATTTTAACCTACTCTGTCTTTATCTTTCTTTACAAAAAAGGTAAAAATATGAATCCACAGATAACAAAATTGTTGAGAAAATGCAAGTGGGACATTCACATATAAGTCAAACCATATGATCCTCTTTGATGGTGTCTTATATATCCATGGGATAGATGAGAACAATTGCATCTGGACCGTTGGTTGGTCTTGTGGGACCCAAACAATTATGTGGAATGTCCCGTGAAGAAAAGAGAGCAAGCCAGTTCTGGAAGGTCAGATATAAATTCAAAATGACACTGTCCAATCACCCCTCTTAACATAAGCCTCCTCCTATTTATTTGATTCTCTATCAACTTACAATTTTATTTGTCAAAACCTCTTAAGCTCCAACTCTTCCCTATAATTCAAATCAAAGTTCTGTCCTTGAGAATCCACGTAGCTTCACACACAATATATATAGTTTCTCTTTTCAAAGGTAGTGCACATGGGAAGACACTCTTGCTGCTACAAGCAGAAGCTCCGTAAGGGCCTCTGGTCTCCAGAGGAAGATGAGAAGCTTTTGAATTACATCACCAAGCATGGACATGGATGTTGGAGCTCGGTTCCAAAACTAGCTGGTTGTAGTACTACTATATACATATATATTGTTTCATCACCATATCAATATAGCAGCAAGTGCACACAATAATCTTCCCTCTCTTAATCTCTCTGTGTATGTTATATATATGTGTGTCAGGTTTGCAACGGTGTGGGAAGAGCTGCAGATTAAGGTGGATAAATTATCTGAGGCCTGATTTGAAGAGAGGAGCATTCTCACAACAAGAAGAGAACTCGATCATTGAACTTCACGCTGTCCTTGGCAACAGGTAATTGTTGTTAGTTATGACTTTTGGTCATTTAGATTGTTGTTTTTGTTGCATGGTTTCTATATACATGTGCTTTGATGCTTTTGTTAGGTGGTCTCAGATTGCAGCTCAGTTACCGGGAAGAACTGACAATGAGATAAAAAATCTATGGAATTCATGCCTCAAGAAGAAGCTAAGGCAAAAAGGTATTGACCCAAACACCCACCAACCCCTCTCTGAGGTTGAGAACGACCGGGAAAACCCACTCATAGCTGACAAAAGCAACCAAAAAACCTCACTGGGATCCAATGAGGTGAGTGTTGTTGAGGCAGCAAAACCAAACCCAATAACCACTTCAATGCCTACAGAGAGATATTCCCTTGAAGTTTCCCCAAGCTCCAAGATCAACAACTGCAGCAGCACCCTAGATAGGTTTGGTACCTGTCATGACAACTCCATCCCTAGTTGCAAACCTTCTGATATGGTAGGAA
Source organism: Abrus precatorius (assembly GCF_003935025.1). Lineage (NCBI taxonomy): Eukaryota > Viridiplantae > Streptophyta > Magnoliopsida > Fabales > Fabaceae > Abrus > Abrus precatorius. Next base: position 5,174,650 of record NW_020874373.1, on the reverse strand, counting down.
TGGGGTATTTCTCTTACCAGCATCTGAACTATGGATCAACCATGGGACTCACTGCAAATCCCAACACCCAACTTTGCTTCATACCAAGTTCCACTTCTTCCCAAATGATGTCATCAGAGCTCAATTCTAGCAGCATGCTCCATTCAGTGTACCCAAAGCCCACTGTTAGCCTTCAGTCCAATGATCCTTCTTCCATATCTTCTGGGGACATTGATGGGGTTCAGAACTGGGAAGCTCAAGCAAGTACCTTCAGTACTAACAACGCAACCAAAAGCAATGGAAGCAGTAGCTGCAGCATTCAACTACAAAGCAGCACTAACTTCCTTGATAGCACCGCCCTAACCTGGGGGATGCAGCAGGCAGAATCTGCAAAGGCTGAGAAAGATGCTCATTCTTCTCATGTACCCTTACAAGCTGAGCAAGAAGACATTAAATGGTGTGAGTATCTCAACACCCCCTTTTTTCTAGGAAACACAGTGCAGCATCAAACCACTCACTCTATCTACAATGATGAGGTCAAGCCAGAAACAGGCTTTATTGCAGAGGAATCAAGTACTAGTTGGCACCATAGCCAGCATTTTCAGCCTTCAGATATATATACCAAAGATCTGCAGAGATTTTCAGTGGCTTTTGGACAAACACTGTAGCGTACCAGTACTTAACACGTGGGAACTTCAAACCAAGCGAGAGAGAGAGAGAGAGAGAGGCAAGGCAAGAATGCCGACATTTCCAATGTGAAATAGGTCAGATATTTGTCGTGAGTTCTGACCACAGGTGTGTGCTGTAAATTTTTCTTTTTATAATTTTCTTTTCATATTGTAAATGTGTCTGATTTATACACCCAAAAAAAATATCTCAGCAAATCAGCGTTATGTTACGGTATAATATATTTGTGATTGATTCAAGTTTTTCCCTTCTCATCACTTTGTTCATCAAACAAACACGGGTTTTACTGCAGAACAAGACTTGTTCCAGATATTGGGTTATATTATGGATCTATATATACAATTGACAGTGAGCATTGTTTTCCAATAAGGATTTTGTTCTTATTCTGTAACAGTTGCATTTAAAGTGATGGAGCGTGCTAGTGAGTGTGACACAATTTGTATGTCCGGGATGTGATGCTTTTCAAATTGAGAATCCAGTGAAGTTGTTTTGTGTGTCAAAGGTACCATTTTTTCTTAAATGGGTGGCTATCACTGTCTCATACAGATAAATATTGTTTTCACATTTTGGACAAACCTTAGCTCACTTCCCTTTCCCCTTAATGAGTGAAGATAAGAATAGTATGATATGGTCTACTCTTCCTTTCATTTACGTCTTTCTAAACACCTTCTCAAAATCTACACAATCAAAAACTGTTGATGGTTTTAATACCCAACTGAACCATTGTAGTTTGTAGAATAGAGAAAAAGAGGCCAAAACCACTCACGCACCAAATTTATGGCACCCCACCGACTAATTCAGTTTTATGAAGGTCACAGAAGCTTATTTAACAGCTTTTTTCATATGAAGTTATCTTATGGACGCGGCGAAAGCCAAAAGTAAAAAGCAAAGGGAAATTGGATTCGTGGTTAAGAAACGAGGATGTTTCACTACATTCATAATTTTACTTGGTTACGTACATGTAAAAAGTTTTAATGTTCCACGTGAGACGTACATAACTTTCAAAGTCGTTCTGTATCTCTACTTTTTTACCCCTTTCATCTCTCCCCCATTTCTATTTCACCAGAAAAATTCTATTTATACAACATTTTATAAATTGATTAAGCAAAAAATAAATAGAGTGATACAATGAAAAAATATTGTAAAATTGCTAAAAATAACATAATTCAGTTCATTAATATTAAATATTAATAAAGAACCTAAGAGGTAGATAAAGTACAACTTACAGTGCTTGTTTGTTTTCCTGTGACAATACGGTTTGACGACAAATAATTGAGTCTTACATTTAACTAGGTTACTGTTAGAGTATTTTTATATTTTTTAAAATTAATTTTGTAGGGAATAGAATTATTCTTTAAAATTTTTTATTAATAAGTTAAATAGTGTGAAGAGCGTGGATGACAAAATTAATGGATAAACTAGTTTAAAAGTTGCTGCACAGCTAAATTCGAAAGCTAATAAACAAACTAATTAAATTATGAGTTTCTGATAAAAATAATTATTGAATTAGCTGATAAATATAAAATGATAGATAAGTACATGATTAATTATTAAATCAAAAAATGAATTTTTTTAATTATATGTATTTTTTAATTATTATAAATAAAAAAACAGATTAAATTTTAATTAGATAAAATTTATTATTTAAAAATTATGTAATTTTATTAGATATTTGTATAAATAAAATTTCAATAGTATTTCTGTTTAAAAGTTAAAATTTTAATTTTTTATTAATAAAAGTTAAAGATGAATTTTGAGTTCAGGAGAATGGAGGATTTATAAAAAAAAAATTATAAATAAAAAAAAATTTAAGTTAAAGCCAAAGAATTGAACTAGTAAAACAAGTTACTTATTCTACGTTGAGACGTTTTGCTTTAGTCTTTGTCAGGTTAAATATAAAAATTAATTTTTATTTGAGCTTTAAAATATATTTAAACATCATGTTTTACATTTACGTAAATTAGATGAACTTACATTCAATTACAAAACAAGTTATTTGAGTCGTTTTATTTTAGTCTTTATCAGTTTAAATATAAAAATTCATTTTTATTTGATCTTTAAAATATATTTAAACATCATGTTTTATATTTAAGTAAATTAGATAAACTTAAATTCAATTGAAAATAGTTCAAATACGTCAAGTCAACAAATTTTGAAATTAATTCAAGTCTAAAATTTGTTAAGTTAAATTATTATAATTTAATGATTTTAAATATTAGTCTAAACTACATGTATTTTTTATTAAAAATAATCATGTTTTAATTGAGTAAAACTATTTCGTTCTTTAAAAATCAAACTCGAAATTAATGTTATCATAACTTCTGAAGCAGTTGATCCACATGTTAATAAATGAATATGCTAAGACAGTTGATTTAGCATATTTATTTTACTGACTTTACCAAATAGTAATATTTTAAAATTATTAATTTCAACTATTTTATCAAACATGGTTATGTTAATTAAGTAATCACATTTATTAACAGATTGTATTAAATATTATCTAACTTTTTATACTATAAAATCATATTAATAGTATAGTGTGTTATAGTGATATTTGATCTAATAATAACAATAATATTATTTTTATATTAATAAAGTTATATTTTAATATAATATTGTTAATGTAAAATTATAACATTCATGTTAATAATTAAATATTTGTGAAATAAATTGTATATGAACGATTAATAATATAATATTAAATTATGAATGGAAGATAATTTTTATTTTTGAAGTTATGATGACGATAGGATTGTGTGTGAACGTCCCAAGCGTGGGCTCAGGGCTGTACGTTATGCAGCAGAGAATGGGTCCCTTCATCGATAGGAAAACGAAGGATGGGCTTAGCCTCCGGAGAATGACACAATAAATGAACGGTAGAAAAAACATCCCAAAGTGAAAGAAGGAAAGCACCATTCTCTTGACTTACAAACAGCAAGTGTTAAATATTGTTGCAAATAACGTTTGCAATTGGATGAGTAGTCTCTTGTTATTGTCATTTATTATTTGATCATTTATGTCATTTTCTTAGATGAAATGAAAAATGAGGTTAAATAAAATAAGTAGATTCTTTTTTTATTGAATAGCTAATCAATAAAGAATCCATTAATTATTGATAATTAGTGTTTTAAGTTGTATGATTAAAACAAATAATTCAGAACTTGGTCAGTGACATTTAATGAATTAAGAAGACACTTGTAAATAATAGAGTTTGATGGTTATGACTCTTTTCAAGGTTAAACCAAACATTAGGAAATGTAATGTAATTCTTTTGCAGGTTGTTGAGAATAAAAATTATATTCATTTTATATATTCTACATGAATGTTGAGAAATGTTAGCATACTCTAGCCTTAATTAAAGTTGAAAGTATGTCTTCCTTCTTCAGTGGCCCGCTTTCTTAAATCTCCTTCCATCTTTTAATCTTTAATTTTCTTCCCTTATCTTCAAAATTACTTTCATTATGCATGGATTATTAAATAACAGACAAAACAAAAAATATATATTGAACTATTAACTCAGTTATACCAATACATATACTCGGCCTTTTTTAATGTTGTGCTTATTTTAATTGAAAATTGAAATACAATAAATTAAAATTTAAAGGAGTAAAATACAATAAAACTATTTAACTACTTTACATATCATGTCTTAGTTACTGTTCAATGGAATGAGTTGGAGGAACTATTATCAATGTATAGAATTTATCTCTAATATAAAAATTTTAAGTGTGTTAGTTTATTTTACAATTTACTCTTATTTCTATCTACTTAAACACAATTTTATTTATTTATTATAAAAATTACTTTTATTTCCTTTTCTTTTATTTTACTCCACTGTCCAAACAAACCCAATTATTTATCCACCAAAGAAGCTTATGCTACACTATTTTGGACTCAGCTGCTGAGACAGTGACGCCTGTCTTTTCCCTTTTTTCTCAAATTACATGACAAAATATTTAAATTTTGCGCGACACTTTACGAATAGGAAGAAAAATAAGCTTCTTATATCATAGTCATACACTAATCAGAGAGGTCCCCTATAACGCAGAAAACCGAATATTTTTAAGATTTGGAGTTTGCTTATTCATACGTTAGGACAAATTTCTGGCACCATAGGAACAGATACTAAACTTATCCTCTTCATATTTTGTTGTATAATTTCTCTTACTTAATTCAAACACTATATGCTACAATTCGGACCCCGTTAACTCATACCGTCCATGTGCACACACAAATTCAAAACTCTTCATAGTCATTTAAATATTTGAGCTTATTCGTTGTTTAATTTGCAGGCACTACCAATTGCATGCATAGAATCTCAAACCATGTGAAACAAATTATTGGCTTTATTTGATGGGGCCCTACAATCATCAATGTAAAGGAACATAACAAAAATCCCAGGTGGGTAGCAATGGGTTGGTAGCTAAGCAATCCCAGGTTTGAACTCACGTAATTTATTAATATTGTAGTTTTACAAACCTCACAAAGTTGCTTGTTTCGAATTATTAGCATCTATTTGATAGTGTAGGCAAGTACAAGTAACTAATACACAAATTGTTGATTATGATAAAGATGAATAATTTATTTTTGTGAGGGGTGGTCATGAAATTACAAGTGATCGGGTTGGGCAGATGGAACATAGAGATTCTTGGGCCAAGACCAAAAATGTGCGGCGCAGTCCGGCCCCAATCTAGCCCAGTCATGTTGACCAAAAAACAAAAACCCCACTGATCATGAGAATCAAACTTCAGTTCTGGACTTTTCTATAGGTTGGGTATATATGCCCCTTTATGCCCAAAAAAGAGAGAGAAAGAAGAAAGTCTAATTAATAATGTGTTTAATTTAATTTAAAACTGTTTGGTAAATTAAAAACACTTTTTTTCTCAAAATATAAATAAAACACTTTAAATCACTAAAAAATTAGCTTAATGATATAACATTGGGTGTAACAAACAAAAGAGACACGTCTGAACAAATAAACTCATTCTCTCTTTCATTTTTTTAATATCTTTGGGTACACTAGACATCCTATTTATTCCAAGCCAAGGGAAATACTAAGTGATGGCATGAAAAGTACGAACTCCAATCATGGTAATGATTGACTGATTAAATTTGCACTTTTCAGTATCCTTTTTTCCTTTATTGTTTTACATAATTGAATAGCATAAACCTCCACTGATAGACGAAGCGCAAAAATGAATTGAGATGATGAATGAAATTAGGCTCATCTGAAAGTCAGATGATGACACGTATTGTCACAAGGGTAAGGACAATCAATGGCCTTAACACCTTCTCGATCAAAATACCAGTCTCCAACAGCCAGAGCAATTGCCTGCATATTTTCAATGTATATATATTAAACTTAATAATGATCACAACGACATTATATTAACTAGCAATCACAGTTAAGTAGCATATTCCAAAACTATTTATGACTGCTTATAATGTTTCTACAGGTGAATCGATATTATATACCGAACGTCATGGCATTTAGTAATATTATAATAATATGCTCCATCAAATATTCACTCTCCTATTCTACTTTCAAGCTTTTCAGTGGCTACAAATTTCATTATGAAAAAAATGCATGCAAACGTGTCACAATTTTCAACTGAAACTACATTGAAGTGCCGGGCTCACCTTGTTCCGAATAACAGGAGAGTTGTCAGCAAACCATGTATCCTGTCTCTCAGTTTGGCAGTGAGCAAAACAGGAATTAATAAACAACCCATTTTTGTTTGATCTTGAGAAGTCTTTAATAGCATTTAGCATGTGGTTCCTGAATCCTGTATCAAAGAGACAGTGAAATGTCTCAATCAATTGAACAGTTTCTAAAAAGACTTCTATCGCACTTGTAATGAATGCTATTTCTCGTATATAATATCACCTTGCAGAAATTGGATTTGTGATGTAGTACATTTAGCATGGTTTAATCTGCAATCATGCCAATAGCCATTTGGATCTGCAGATGGAGGAGCTAAACTGGACTGGATCTGTGGTTAAGCAGGAAAATGTATTTATTTAGTCTAATCTATCAACAATTAAGTTACTGGTTATTACTGCCTAGTGGTTGATAAAATGAGACAATTTACCTGCCATGAATCATAAGCAGCATTAAGAATGAATAATGGGGTTCTAACATTGGCAATCAAGTTTTGAGGGAAGAAGCACTGTAAAGAAGGTAAAAAAAATGAGTCACTGAAAGCTCAATTAAGAGCAAACAATAATGATGGATCCATTTTCTGCATGTTCTTTGAAATGAAACCAATAGTCCTCAATTTTTGGCATGAGAGAAATCAATGATTACCGAAATGGGATCAAGGTGATTAGTACAAATTTGTGGAAGATTCTTCTGCGCTCCCTGCAATGATTAAACTTATAACCATGTCAATTGACGAAGTTTTCAATTCATACAAACTACTATGGTCTAGATACCCGTTTTCATTAAAGAAAGGATTTTAAAATTCAATTTAACTGCTAACAATATGAGTTCCTCATCAGTCTTCAGGTTTAGCCAAAACCATGTGAAAGATCACTGACCAGACCAAGATATGTCTAACAAGATGCTCGAGTAAATTTCACATTTAACATTAGCATTCGGTTTTGAAGTTATCAGTCAATTCTCAAGATGACCATGAAAAAGGAAAGTGCTTTCTTCATACATTTTGCTTTCACACTACTATAATGCCTGGGTGGTACCTGCAATCCTACAACACCGCTGTATAAATTCCTGAGGGTATGCCCACCAGATACATCCATCCTATAATTCCAAAGGAACAAAATTTAAAAACCAATTTAAGAACCAAAATATACGATGATGGAAATGGCACTGAAAGCATGAAATTCTGCAGCTTTTCACTTACGCATCAAGAAACAACCCAGCATCACTTAGACACTTGACTTTGGTAGTTCTTGGAAAGAAACCTCTAAATTCATCACAATGTATAATAGTAGCCAGGCCACCCGCAGAACATCCGGAGAGAAGAGCCTGAAGCAAAATTAACATAACATGAGAAGAAAGATTACTAAGTGTATGTATGCACATAAGAGTCTATGACCTGATTGGCAAAACGCATTCCCTTTGACATCAAATCTTCCATTGCAGCTGCCCAAATACGCTGTCCTCTGAATTGCAGCTGTGCAGTCTATCTCAACAGATAATTTGTACCATTAAATATAGCAGAATATTATAACCCTCATTTGATAATCTAAACTTAAAGTGAATTTAAGTTGAGTATGCCAAATAGTGTTATTTTCTCTTTCTAAAAGCCTTACACAGTAAACCATTAAGTACATTATATTAAATTTATAAGGCAACAACTTTTGTTATTTCATCTTCTTGCAACCAAAATAGAACTAAATTGCATTCCAAGAACACCTAGATATCAATCTTCACCTTATCTTCACCATCCCCAGCGAATGAGGCACCATCACAATAACGAAGCTTTACTCTGTTCCAATTGAAAAAATCTACAAACATGATGAATAATAGCATGAGCAAAACGGATAATGTCTATAACAATAACAAAATTTGAGCATCCCGAGAATGGAAACCTGGGTTTTCTCTAACGTTGTTACTTAATATTCCCGTAAAAGGTATCTTCTTTTCCATGAATGATGATGATCCACGCCGGGTTGTCTTGCGATAAACACATGTTCTGATATTATTACACCATCCACCTCCCTGTTACAGTATTTCACTTTGGCATCACTATAATGCTTGAAAAAGAAATATGACATTTGGAGATCCTAAAGCTTTTATTTCTAACTATTTTCAGCCATGTCATGTCGCGTCACAATGGGATTCCAACAACACATTCACAAGAAATGCTTTCAAAAGTGTCAAATGAAAGACTTGTCAACCTTTTGTAGTATAAGACATATTCTATTCAAAATTATAACAAAAAATAAAATTAAAAAATCAAGTGATACCATTACCTCTAAGTTAATAAGCCAGCTGTTTGCTCCTGATCCATATCCCCGATGCAAATGATAACCAGGTAATGTTCCATCCAAGCACACTACCAAAGCCAAAAAAAAAATTAGCCAAATTAAAGGCAAAGATTTCTTCATTTTTGTTAAAACCTGTGCCTCTGCAAATACTTACATAAATATATTTCTTTATGTAGAAACGTTCATATTTTGTTACTTTATAATTAATTGACATACATAGGGATTATTTTAAGTTGAAAAAAAATATTTCTATTAACATGTTTACAGAATTTTTAAGATAAATAATAATTTCTCAATATTCATGTTATTATCAATTTAACAGAGAGACTGGTGCAAGGATTTGGTAGTAGGAAGAAAGGGGAACAAAATAGAAGGGGTTGACAAATAGGTCAAATTAACTAAATAAAACAATATTAATACAAATAATAACATATTTCCTTTAAATAACACGCAACAAGCATTAAAAAATTTAAGGAACAAAACTTGCAAGAAATTAAATTAAAAAGAAATAAAACAAATTCAATCAGATAAAGTGTATTCGAATATTAAAATGAGAAGAAGGTGTGGTTTCTGTATTGGTACAGAAACACAAAATTAAGCAATTATACTTCAATTGGTTTCAATTAGATTGTGTTGTGTACCTGCTCCTTTAGCATCAGCATTTTGGATAAGGGTGAGTCCTACCAGCAGAAGATTCCTCCCTTCCAAGGATAAAGAAGCTTCATGAGCCTCCAACACAGACAGTTCAGTTTCATTGAAGTGATGTTCTTCAAATCCTACAAAACCATCAACCCAGTTTCTAAAAACAAGTCCTATAACAATGCCAACCCACAAAAGTCTAGCCATGCCGCTTCTGACTCCTCCTCTCTGCTCACAAGGTACTCACTGTAACTGTATCTTGGCTAATGAAGCAAACAATGCACAGCCAAATCTGATATTAGCAACATATGAAAAGCCATTTTTATTCTCTTAAAATTCGGAGTTGATCAAGAATGAGTTACAAGGTAACAAGAGGGAGGAAGGAAAAAGAGGTGAGAATTTTATACATTTGCCGGGCTTTTTTAAGGTTTTTATTACGGCAAGTTTCGAATCTTATAAAGTTTAAGGTCGCTAAATATGCGTAAGAGTTAACTTGTAATAATTAAATCATGATATAAAACTTAGCTTGATGTATGTTCTCGATTTGGGTTTCAAAAAATATTTTTGTATTAATTTTTTAAAAATTATTACTCATAATAATATTATGTGACAAATATCCGTAGCCTAAAAATAATCACGGTATAAAGTTATAAGCAGATTTTCATAAGGATATTGAATTATGATTAACTTTTTGCACAGTTTAAATAAACATGCCAAATTAAAGCTAAATTTATATTAAGATATCAATTATTAATTAATTATGGGTTTGGTTTCCTGCATTTTCGTTTGGGTAACAAAAGAAAAGGGCAACCAAATCTAAAAGTGCACCCGAGAGCACGAGACATGGCGGTGATCGGTAGTTGCATGGACTGTTCTGTCGTTCTTCTTTGTTCTCTTCTTAATTGTGTATAATTGATCGTCGGTTTGGCCCGTTCTATTGTTTTATATTTTTATTGTTTACTAAGATTTTTTATTTATATTATTTTATTTTTGCCCATGATCGTCTCAGCCAGAGAAAGAAAATAGGAAATAATGTTTCATAAATAATAACATTTAAATCTGATTATGATCAGTTATCAAAATGGTCCCCAAAATTTAGGTAAATCAATTAATTAATATAGACTTAGCCAATTTGTTTTAATAGCACCGAGGCTTTATAAGACCGAATGGACACCCGTCACCCTTAAAATTAAGAAAGAAGGATCAAAGAATGTTTGCTTGTCACAACTAAAATATAGTTTTTATCTTGAAAATAAATTTCTTACAATAGTCGAAAGCATTTTATTGAAATAATTTAATAGAGTTCTCTTCTAGTGCCCTGCCTACATCTCAATTGCTTTTAATTAATGATTTGAACATGTGTACGATAATTAGGAGTTATATTTTTTATTTTTATAATATCTTTCATAACATTATTGTTTTTCTTCATTTTCATGATTAAGCTTTTATAATAGAAGGGTGAGATATTATCACATGCTCAACACGTTACGAATTTTTTGTTATATGAGTTCAATTGTCCTAAAACAAATTCGAAACAGTTTGAGTTAAATTAAAGGTAATTACTTAAATGATATATATTTAACTCCTCTCAATTAATTTATACTAGTATTTTATAATCAGTTTAAGTTGTACATATATAATTACCTTTCAAGAAACTCTTGGTTGATTGAATTTGTATCTCATGGAGGATACATATGAGCGAAGCAAAGCAAGAATTAGAATTATTGGTACCCAGTTCAGAGCTGCCGACAAGATCAAGGGAAGAAGCTCAAAGCAAGTGTATGGCAATATGGGCCCTTTTTTCCACTTTTCTAATTAGATGCAAAGCCAAGTGAAGAATATAGGAAACAAACAAATTGTTTTGAAATTTAATTTTCTTTGGGGTATATAGATGCCAAACTTTTGCATAGTGGGATCAAATATGCGTTTCTCTTGAGGTGCATTACCCACTCTAAGGTTAAGTGGATGAGTGATTAGTGTTACAAGGGCAAGCACGTTTGGAACAACAATGACTTCTAGAGAGGTGTAGCAATGGCCTCGAGACACCCAAGCTTGTATACAGCATACACATTGCGTGTACGCAACTTATCCGTATCTACGCCACCGCTTTGATCTCTCCCATTTGCATTGCACTTGTGCCTATCAGATTTTGTGTTGTGCTCTACGCCTAATCTTCTCCAAGCTTAATTAATTCCATCCATTTGCATTGAGGCTAGTAAGCCACATGTTGCTGACATGTACTCAAGTAGTTGCTCTTTATGTGTGTATATTTTTATTATTTAAGCTATAAAATTTCATGGGAGGGTGGACTATTTAAGCCCAATTTCGATGTTCTTTTTACTAAAAATTCTCAACACACACAAAATAAGTGTAGGGTTGGTCAAATTATATATCATAAATCATAATGTTTGTGATCACGTGCAACAGACACAAATTAATGGTGAACCCAATTCATTGTTCCGAATCATGATCCTCGCAAGAAGTAATAAATAAAAAACGGTGTGCATGTGAGAATTTCATGTTCCGCAATCACATGCGCGATGCAACTTTTAGCATAGATAGAAAGGGCACAACACAGCTAGCTATCCCACAAGTTTGCTGTAAAGCACAAACAGTTGAGTAGGCACTAATTAAGGTGACAATGTGAAAAAGTACACCAAGAAAAAGGTCGCAGCAGCGAAACAGAAAGGGCAAATCTTGGTCTCTCTGCACTTGCAAGTCGTAGCATTAATGTGCATAAACCCAGCCTTGTTGGGCTGCTGCACAAATGCATATGACTTACTGTTTATTAATTTTCAGTGGCTTACAGCCTCATTGACCAAATCACCAATAATATATTAAAAGTGAAGGGATGCGATAGCATATTTTTTAAATTTCAAATTAAAAAAATTATGTATTACTTATGATAATAAATATATGATTACTATATTAAATTTATATTTATATTTTAAAAATATTTATTTTAAATATAAATTTTATCTTTTTCTTTTCTCTCTTCCAAAATCCCTTTTCCCACTCAGTCTTCAAGAGAACTTTTAGTTCATGATAGTCAAAAACTCGATGTAGCAAATGGTAATGATATGTGAATTATCTAGGTTAATTCATATTTTCTATGTTTTAGAGTTCTCATCATTTTGAATATCTATTTGTAGTAAGCATTTAACGGTGAATATGAAGGTGCGGATCGATTGAAAGAAAGAACGAATAAAATGAAAGTTAAGGAAATATAAGGATATTCTATTTAATTTGTAAGTAAAAGAGAAAATTTGTTTGTCATTAAACATATTTAGCATAATTCAATAAAATTTTAATTTAAGAGTATTTTAATTCAATTAACAGAAGATGAATTTTAATCCCCTACTAGAAAAATATAAAATGTTTATAAAAATGTATTTCATCTCCTCTCCTAGTCTTCAATGTTCTCCTATCATACATAATAAAAACTTCCTATTTTTAAAAATAATTCTAATATTCTTTACATGTTTATGTTTATCGACTTTTTATGGTTAAAATTTGTTTTGTTTTATTAGTTTCTATATTTCTTATTGATTAATTACTATAATATTTGTATACCTTTAATTAAATTACTTGTATAAAATCAAATTTTTTCAATAAATAAATGTTAAAGTTAATGATTTTCTTAAATTGTGTATAATAATATTAAGTGACATTTAAATTGAGATAATTAGGTAATTTTTGATAAATTTTATTTACAATTAGATGATTAATAAAAGAATCTATCATATTTTAAACCAATGAATCAAAATATTAGATTGACAATGATTACAAAGGTATGAGCCTGTTGCATGTTGTCCCAAAATCAGTCCTTATAAACATGAAATTCTTAGGATGAAATTTTTTGTTGACAAGTAAAGCAAACCTTCAAATATTTTCAACATGGATGGATTTAAATTTAATGTTTATTTATAAAAAAAAATAGTTTAATGGATTTTTTTAATATTTTAATAGTTGATATATTAAAATTTTAATGTATTTTGAATAGTTATAAATAAGGTAATATTTTATGTGTTACTATAAAATTCAGTACACGTTTGCTTTTCTATTATTTAATGAAAAGTGTTTGAAAAATATAAAACGAATGATAATTTATACGTAAACACCAATTTCAAAGTGTGTGGACAACTTTGATGTCTGTTTTTTCAATTCTATTGCAATTAAACTCTGCAAGTTACAAACAAAAATTAAATTAGAGTTTTATTTAAATTTACTGAAATCGATTTTAAACATTTTTTTCAAACGGGTACTTAATCTAACTAAAAACCATTAAACTGGGATTTTTTTTCAAAATAATATTTTAACAAATATATTTTAATATTTTGTCAAATAATTTTTTTTATCTGTAACATTCTTTTAACGTTAACCCTGTTTATATATTGATAATTTATAACGATTATAAATCGTCACAATTTAAAGAAATAGGATAATTTTAAACACATTGTGGCAGTTTTGTGCTAAAAGAAAAATAGATTAACAATAGCATGCTTTGTTTATTTATTTTGCAGTGGATGAGTCTTAACGAAGAAGATGTTGTTCGTATAAGTTTATTGAAGTTATTCTAGGACATTTTTTTAAAAGGCATAAATCTATTAAATTAGCAGTTAGAAACACCGAAACTAATTGAACTGGTTTTAGAAATAAAAATGAAATAGAATGAATTTAAGAGAATAAGATTGAATTATACACACCAATGACTTGATAAAAAATCTTTAGAATGAAAAATCATTTTAAAAAATATTACAATAAAAATTTGTCTTTAAAAATATCATTTTGAAAGATAAAAAACTTTTAAATTGTCCATTTTACACTCTAACTTTTTTTTAATATTATTCTTGTTAGTTTAAATAACTTAATAAATACATAAATACTTAGATATATGTATATTTGGTTACACATGTGCTTGTTTTATATTTGAAACTAAAACGAGGGTTAACTCAGTTTTTTAAAATATATTTTTCATTATTAACAAAATTTATTAAAAATAACATTATAAATTAATATTTATTTTACAATATAAGTAGTTAAACAATGAATTTTAAAACATTCGTAATTATTTATGATATCAATAAATATTAATGCATTATATTTATTATTATTAAAAATAAAATTTGGTTACACAATATACAGACGAGAAACAAAAGTAGCAATGCTTATATGCATACCAAATCCTAAACCAAAGTTGTCAATAAAATTTCCGTTTATGTTTGGTGATGGAACCCCTTATAGCCAGTAGTCACTTCGCTATCCTATCACACCAAACATCTATTTTGTGTTTCTTTTTTCTCCTTTTCATGCTCACCATTTTCTTTTACGAAGAGAGCAAAAAACACATCCACATTTTATTCTAAGTCTTTCATAAATAATATTGCATTTTTCTAAGTTAATAACGATAAATAAAAACTATATGTTTACTATATTCTAAAAAATAATAATTGTTTAATTTAAAAGTGTTTAATGATAACCATGTTTATTATATTAATTGATAGAAGGGTATTAGTTTTTCTTTAGTTCATGTTACTTAATTAATGCGCTAAAAATATGAAAAATTATTATCACTATTTTTTACTTAAATAATAATTATTTTTTAAATAAATGAGTTAAAAATTAGAAATACTATTTTCATTTTTTTACATGATTTTCATCTTCTGATATTGTTATCAAATAGAATAGGATATTAATAAAGTATAAATAGTTTATTAAGTTTATATTGTATTAAAGTAAAAAAAGTATTTAATAATTTTCTTAATTTTATATCAAACCTTAAATAATATTTGTTTAAAAATTGATGAAAAACTAGCTTTTTGCTAGTACAAACCTGTGATATCAATATTAGGATGACACTTAGCTCATTATTTATCTACGACTATGTTACCATAAATGATGTTGGATACAAATTGAATAACTTTTTATATGACTAAAATTTAAGTGTTTAATTTTTGTTATCTGTGCAATATTTTGGGCAATAAAAAATAAAAAATATTATAAAAAAATTATAGTATTTAATATTATTATATATTAAATATTATAATTTTTAATAAAATTTAACTATAAATGCTTTTTTATAATGTGAAAAAATAGACATGTTATAAAAATTATTTAAGTATTAACTTTGCTTAGCAACGAATTACAAAAACATTAAACAAGTGAACTAACTTGGCTGAAAAAAGGAACAAGTTGAAAAAGAAAAGCTTTAAACTCTGGAGACAAACAGATGGTAGCAGAGGCAACAATAATAACCATCAATCATACAAGCACGCATGTACCATAACAGATATTTCAATAACTATCTATTTCCAAATCCCAAGCTTAGCATTAGTACATTACATAGCAGCCTCTTATGCTCACTCTATTCAATTCAGTGTTGTCTTGACTCTTGACACTGTGCTTCAATTCCATTCTCTAACTTTGCCAGAGGGTCCTTCACTCACGTGTGTTCCCTTCCCTCACTCTTGTTTTCAGAGACATTTCAGCTAAAGCCTTCAAATCTGGGCTTGAGTTACGCTCTTCAGATTTGTACTTGTACCGTGAGGCCCAATAAAGGTAGTTAAAAAAATTAAGACAACTAAGTGTGGCTAGGAACCAATAGAACAGGTTGAGGTTATTTTGGTTTAAGTCAAACCCATGCAACCAACCTTGTTTACTTGGGGTGATCCTTTTGGTAATTGCATTGATGACATTGACAAAGACAGTACTCAAGAAGTAGCCAAGAGACATTGACAACCATGTGAAAGATGTAGACAGTGATTTCATGCTTGCAGGTGATTCCCTGTAAAAAAATTCCAGTAGTCCTACGAGTGTGAACATATCTGCAATTCCAAATATACCATATTGAAATGAGAGCCAAAATAGACTTATAGGCTTTAAGGGGTCATTCCTCCCCTGATCCCTTCTTTTCACTTCCACAATCCCAGCCACTGCCATTGATATTGCTGAGAGGACTAATCCCACTCCTACCCTTTGAAGTTGTGTGATGCCTGAAGGGTGGTGAGTGATCTTTCTTGCAAATGGCACAAAAAATAACTCATACATAGGAACAAGGACGCTTATGAAAACAAGAGGGATGACGGGAATAGATGGTGCAGGCACTGTAAGAGAACCAAGTTTCAGGTTCATCACATTCCCTTGTTGAACCGAGAATGTTTGAAGCTGAGCCATACAAGTGTTCAGTATAATGGTACTGGCCACTATAGGTAACATCCTGGTTAGGATCTTCACTTCTTCCACTTGTGTCACTGTGCACACCTTCCATGCTTGAGGTTTTGAATTTTCTTGGATAATAGCCGCTTTATCTAGAAACCTGAATGATTGAAAAAACCCCAACTTTTTAACATGCATGTATGTGAAAAAAAGTGTGTCATCAATTATTGTACATGAGGAGGCTATGGTTTAAGCAACAAAATAATAACTAAATATCAGTAAAGAAGAAAATCATTGAGGTAAGCTGAACGTGCTTTTCAAATTTCATCTTCTCACGGTAAAGTAGTAACAAAATAAAAAGCACAGCTATTCCCTATACCTCAGAAAAATAAAAGAAAAGAGAGAACATTGATTGCATCCAGTACTGTTCTTTAAAGACCACTTCCCTAGTTTGTCAGAATACTTTTATTTTGTGTTTAGCAATTTACACACGGCATAGATATTTTTTTCCTTCCACGATCATTCATTCATTCTCCATATCTCTGCTACTCATAAACGTGCAGAGGTTATAGTGGGCCCATAATGCTTGGCTTTACCTTATAGTGGGCCCATAATGCTTGGCTTTACATACTACGACGTACATGAAAAAGAATCATAACATGCCAATTTGCTGGACCCTCTTTAGTTTAATTGTCTTATCATTTGCAGGGAATTATTAGCCTTGATTTGTGTATGCATGTTGTTAAGTATGAAGTGAATTTTCAGCAAGGAGGGTCACCTCATCTGGTTGGTGTGCGCAATCTTCTCAACTGTAGCATCTTTATCACTCAGTTCATATAGTTCTTCATGTGACTGCGGCAGTGACAGCTTTCGATTTTTAAAAGCCACAGCAATAACCTACAGTTCACAAAAAAGGAAATATTTTTCTGATCATTATAAATTGTATATGTGTATGTTTATGTTTAGTACTTATAATGAAGGGAAAAGGCGAGTAGAGACGCATACTTGAGCAATTCTCAAAGTGGGGCTATCTCCTGGAGTTTTGATGCGGTAGAATGGCTTACCAAGAGCAAGGGTCACAAAGCCAATAGAGGAAGCTATGGTTATTATGAAAAAACCCCAATGCCATGCTTTTTGTGTGCTAACCCACACAACACCTGTAACTCCTGTGATTGCTCCCACGGTTGAACTCATCAAAAGCCAATTGAAAAAGCTTGCAAGAGCTTTTGCTTCGGTTAGATCCTTTTCATCAAATTGGTCAGCACCAAATGCTGTCATAGATCCTCTCACCCCTCCCATTCCCAATGCCAACAAGCACAGTGATGTGTAAAACATCATTGCTATGCCACCTTTCACACAGCTTGATTTGCCACAAGCATTTGGGTGTAAGTGGTTGGAAGCAGCTTGAACTGTGAGCATTGCCAAGGCCTATAGGTGTGTGAAATCAGATACATACAAGCTATGAAACTTGAAAAATTTTGAACTAATTCATTTCTCTATTTGGTCAGGTCATTGGGATTTGGAATTTTTCCAAAGATATTTATTTAATTGTTCACCACTTACCAGAACCTCGAGTGATCCGAAAACCAGGCATGTGGTGAATCTGTTTAAGTAGGTATCTGAGATGAAGCCTCCAACAAGGGAAAGCAAGAAAGTTGAACCCATGAAGTTTGTGAGAGTGTTGGCAGAACTGGACAGATCAAAGTGCATCACTCCATAAAAGTATAGGACTAAGCTCACCATGTTTGCCACAAAACCCATGTTGTCCAATGCTGACAAGACTACAATGAAAAAACAAGGAAGAGAAGGGAGAAAAAGGTTAATTGGCTTTTTAGCAAAGCACAGAACAAAGAGAGATTTTTCTTAACTTTTTTTTTTCTTTTGCTTACCAAAAATAAACATGGAAGCCCTGAATCCACCTTTTCTTCTCTTCCATTGGTTGAGGGGCTTGTGTTCTTCTTTTGCATCTTGGTCTGCCTGTACAACAAGATTTGAAACTCATGAACCATGCAGATGGTGAGAAGATAAAGAGAGAGAGAGAAGGGGGGTTGAATTGAATGACTAGGCTTACCATTGTTGAGATGATATTGAGAGTTGTGTTTTAGACAGGAATGGGATGTTCAGGGGAAATGGTATTTCTGAACATATAGCCCAAAAAGGAAGCTTTCGAGAAAAGCTAAAAGCTCAGACAAGGATGGTAAAGAGAGAAACTTTGAGCACAAAATGCACAAAGGGGTCTAGTTTATTATTTCCATGGTCTTAAATTGATTCCCTCTATCCTTCAGTAATTGTCCTCCATGCTACTTATCATGCTCTCTGTCTCTCCTTTTTCAAGGTCTCTTAGCTCACCAGTTTGGCATTTTCAATTTTCAAATCCAAAACAGTAAAGAAAGATTTGGGTTGTATTATTGACACAGCATCATTCATTTGATTGATATATGGAAGCACAATTTACAACTGGTTTAAGGGTGCTAATTGTGGATGCTTAATCAATCAAATATCTTAATCAACCCAACACAGTTGCCCCACTCCACTCGATATATATGCTTGTCTTCGTTGAACAATCCATTGCCAGCATTTATCAATTTCCTAAACCAGAAGCTTTCAGTAAAGGTCATGGGTCAAATTGAAAGGAAAAGACTTTGCTCACGAAATTGGGTAGACTTTTCTCTGCTTGATACATAGCATCATTTCATTAAGTGGTCATATCACAGATCAAATTCTTCAACTATTTACAAACTTTAAAGCTGCATCATACTTACATCACGTGGTTTCCTAATCATTTTGCTCTTAATTATGTTATGTCATAAGGGTAACCTAAAGGATGGTTCTTAATTCAAAGAATTTAGTGAGTTAAGTATGAACTCTTATCTTAATATTGGTAGTTAAAGGTGTCAGCAACCTTGGATAATTAATTATTAATCATCATGATACATAAGAAGGGACTAGGGTTGAAACTTGTCCTTTTGGTTAGACAACTTTGTCAGACGGAAAAGGATCTTATATTTTACTTCCTATGGAAAAAAAGCCACATGTAGCCCAAAATTTCCATGCGTACGAAGGTAACACATAAAGCTACCCATTTCACCAAAGCTGACCTTCCATTCCCCAGGGCAGTAAAAAAAAGTATGAGAAACCAAAATCCTAGGTCAAATATTCAAAGTTCAAACTATGGGTCACATGGTACAGCTCATATGGTGTCCTCAATGTCCTTTAGAGCTAGCTCCATTGTATGATAAAAGTCCATGAATGTCACTTTCCCTCTCTTATCATCCATATATATCACAGAAATTTAAGAGTTTTGCCTTTTGATTTGCCTTTTGATTTGCCTTGTGAATCTCATTCTACTGATAAAATCCATCTTACATTTGAACAGTCTCTTTCAAAATAGCAGTCTAACTTCTAGTATCTCAATCATGCTAAATCTTTTTTGTTTTAAAATCACTATCAACTGAAAACACTTTTTTTAGTGTTCCATCATCCTGTTTGATTGGTGGGTGAAGCAAACAAGTGTTGCAATGGGTATTAGTATCATCCCTTCCCCAAGGAACTTTCACCTTTCAAATGAATGAATCACTTTGAAAGCATGGACAGTAAAAAAAAAAAAAACTGAATATAACTGTACTGTCCTGCACTGGGTACATGTTACTAAGCATGGTAGCTTTCTTCGTCCAGCTAGAGGCCTAATGGCACAGAAACAAAGACATCATAGTAAATGATCCCATCAAGTGGCTGCTTGTCAAAATGAAAATGTCCATGATAATAGTCCAAATTGTGTTCATAAAATTTGAGGGACATATCAAAACACCTGATACTATCAATATCCTGCATCAAAGATAAAGAATAAAAGATATATTGATATCCAATTTTTATATTTTATTTGGCAACCTCAATGAAACTAGAAGCATTAGTGCCAACAAATTGTAAGTTTAAAATTCAATAGGCATCAAGTGACAAAAATTCAGATGGGGAAAGGGAACCGAAATGTCAAATGGTCAAATGGACCACATCCTACTCCTCTAAATGATAGGGTAGGATTGTAGTCAGACACTAATTCTATATATTCGATGAATTAATAAGCCCTGAACTAAAATATAAATGAATTCAGGTTAGTCTACACTTTTGATGGAAGAAAAATTATTAGCTAGCTATAAAGCAAAGGGATTACCCATTGCTCATCCACTGCAGCTATTAATAGAAGAAACAAAGCATTTTATTACCCTGGGGGGACTAATCAAATCAATAATCACTGCTAATAGAAGTTGCTTATGTTCCCTTAAAATTTTGGACCTATCAATTTCAGTCTATATCATGCATCCCTTTGTCGTGGAGCTGAAGTTGTGTAAATGACTAGACTTTCATAGCGACTGTGGATCCTTTCTCTATCAAAAAGACATAATGTTTTAGTCCTTAATTCATAAATGTTCTTTTTTCATAAAGCTTGATTTATAAACCCCACCTTCCATGCCATATGCTTTTCCAATAACAACCATTCTTATCACTTTCCCCACAAACTTATTCAAGCTTTTCCAAAGTGCTTTAGTGATTCAATTCTCTCAATATCTTCTGGGCTTCTTGCTGTCCCTCCACCTCCTTTTAAATCGGTTATCCATTTCCCAACAAATTGTTCCTTCTAAACATACACCGTGTACCAGTTGTTCTCAACCTTTGCACTTTTATTATTATTATTAGTTGGTGCCTTGTGCCTAGTGCCTTAGACACTGTACATACATATTCTATTGCATTCTGGTATGCACGGCAAATTGTTTTCTATTTCTTTGAGCGTGTGCCAGTGGTTTAATGATTAAGAGTAATTTTGCTGAAGATGACAAGTGAATAAGAGAATCTATATTATTTTATGTTAATATAAAGTTAGATTTTGACTTTTGACAAGTGGATAAAAAATAATATATGATAATAATTTAAAATGATTTTTATAATTAGATAAAATACTCTTTAAAGTTATTAATTGAAATCAACCCATATATATTAAAGTATTAATGTAATGCATTAAAAAAAACATTTCATATTAATGTCGCATTAATATCATGCTTGAATTTTTTTTTATTATATTAGGTAATTTAGTCTTAAAAATGTTAAATTCTTAACACTTTTTTATTCATTAATTTTAACATAATATTGTTAGTAGAGTTGTAAAGCAAATTTATTACATTTCAATATTTAAACATTTGAATAAATTTTAAACTTTCAAATATAAAAAATAATATTCAAATATTATAAACCACAATAACACTCTTAATATTGTATTTTATACTATACAAAGTCAACGTATAAATATAACATCATATGAAGTATTGTTTTTAATGTAAACAATAGTTATAAGTTTTTTTTATTAATTATGTGTTTAATTGATGCTATTCCTACACTTTGCTTTAAGAATAATTCATATCAATTTATACATAAATAGTTTTTTTTTTCACAAAAAGTATACTTTTATGCTATATATTTTATTGAATTTAATTTATAATTATATTTTAGTCATTTTAAAAAAATTATAATTAAATTTTATCTTACAATCAACAAGTACTATGCTAGTTCCACTAGCTAATCTCCAGCTATGATACACAGTTCGCAAGGTTTGTATTTAATCCGCACAGGCAACAATTAATTGTTTTATAGGCCATATGTAAACATATTATATAAACTTCCGTGGAGTATTTAACACACCTTAAATTAAAATGGGGTGCCTTTATTCCTTCATTACATTTTAGAAAAATAAATAAACACTAAATTGATCAACAGTTTTTTAAAATAATTGACTCAGTTTCTTTCTTTTGGTCCTCTTAGACAACAGCTGCAAAATCAGTGAGAAGGTGTACGTGTTTGTTGTATCTTCTAGGGCGTGGGGACCTCAGTTGGGACCATTACTCTTTTTGGGCTCTCGTCTTATTGCAATCTGTACAAGTTTTATGTTACCTCTAATTTGCCTCATTTTTCATCACAATTATGACCCACCCAAGTTCTGATGGATTGTAATGGACTCTGCCCAAATCAATTTCCACCAATTATATGTTAGCCCAAGTCAATTTTTCAGAAAAATGTCAACCTCAAATTTTAAAATTAAAAATAATCAATTAAAAGTACTAAATTTTTATTAAGAAAGAAATTATTAATTATTTTGAGAATATGAAAATGTAATAAATATTATATTTTTAAATAAAATTTTATTATTTAATAATTTTTTTTATTAATGATGCTTTTTTGAGATTTTTTTTCGGGTCTTGAATGCCTTTTCGAGATTCAATAAATGTGTGTTGCACCGGTCGGAGGCACAATCTCCTGCGCTAGTGGGCCAAAATCCGAGAGCCCTAAACCATGTTGATGTGAAGATAAAGTGGATCCTAACTTGTTTTGGACTTGCACCTGCATTTTACCGGTGTATTTTTTCTAATTGGGCCTGTTCGGGCCCAACCACTTATAATGTAGTTGGTCTTAAAATAATAAATTTTAATTAATAATGAGAAGTGTAGTACAAAGAGTATATTAAAGTGCGTGGCTAGCATGAGTGCTATATCCTATTCACATATTTATGACATTACCCTAAGAAAAAGAAAGATTGAATTACAGATGTGCTTGTTTTAACTTAAAAAGGTGACTTTGTTATACAATTGCTTTTAAGTTACAACGTACTTTTAACCACGAAAATAGAAGTTACTTTTTTTACTCCTAAAATAAAATACTAAAAAGAGTTGTTTTATTTTTTTTTGTTTATTCATAAAACTTACATAATGATTACAGCTTTTTAAAATACTCAACCAACGAAAACATGATAAAGTCTATATTTACTCCTTTTCTTATAAGCTACATGTCTTTTTCATTATTTTGCAATCCACGTCTTACAAGTTTATATATTAAACCAGACTAATTTTTTACTTTAATTGATTATTCAATCAAATGAGATTTTTAATTTTCTTAATTATTTAAAATAATAATTATTTTATAATTAATATTAAACATAACAAGATTTTCATTGCTGAATCTCAAATATATTTACATTCACGTTTTTAACACTTTTCTATTATATTATTTATTTTACTCTCTCTGACAACTATTGTTTAATTTAGTGTGTCGGTGCAAAAAAGGAAACTTGAAAATGCTTAGGAATTCTCCGGTGTGTTTACTTTTGTTATATCTAATACTACAATTAAGGGATTGGATCAGAAACCATTACTTTGAACAATGCGTGTTATTTGGTGAGGATGGCGACGAGGGATTGGTTCCTCTACTTGACTTGACATGGTCACCGTTCGTACCTTCTAGCTTCTCATGAGGAAAGCAATGATGTAAGCTTCACGAGTAGTCCCTTGTTTAATTAAGTTTCAAGGCCAAAGAAACCGAGTAATAAATGTAACACCAATATAATAATATTGTGTTGTTTCTTGTCCATCCCAAAACAAAGGAATTTCTATATATGACCATATCTATATATAAACTTACCCACAACCAAATAAAATAAAATCTTCAAAGCAATTGTATGTTATTCAATCCCTTGTCCAATTGGTGTGTTGATGCCTTGATCATTTGAAGCATTGCAACAATGGTATGAGGAAAAAGCCAAGGAATGATGCTAGCAATTAAAAGAGAAGGAAGAGACAAATAGTCATATAATTAGAGGAGTAGGTTTGAATTTGGAGGATGGCTTGGTGTCTCTGTCTCCCCTTAGCAAAGACTTATGTAGTTCCACGTCCCCACAAACACCTAACATCCATGTGTCACTCTTCTCTATGCATGCAAGAGATCACAGATTATTTTATTTGAGGGACAAAACCCAAACACCAATAGTCATATGGGGAAGTTGGCACGGCATTTTAGCCTGTTTATCAACTCTTTGTGCTTTAAGACAGCCTAAGATTCTATGCTTTTTGGATAAGATTTCAATATTAAAAACGATTGAAGTGGTCGGATATGTATGAAATCAAATTAAAAATAAACAAAGGACCTCTAAACTCAACATTTTTGCAAGAATATCCGCATGAAGACAAATCACATATGATAAAACCTTATGGTTGGTAGTAGATCAAGCTCATACCGTAGAAGACACGAACTAAATAAACACAAGGAATAGTCATAAGCAGTAATATGACCATTAGATTTAATTTAAAGTCCATGCCTTCAGAATTATAATTTGGAATTTTAGAAGCGAACTGATCTAGATGAAACCGCGAACTTGGAACATTAAACGAGGTCTTACTACAAATATAGTCGTAAATTAATCCAATAAACAATGGTGTGGGCCAGGTTATTGGTTGATGAAGGGCCCAATCGAATTGGCTTGGGCCTGGGATCACCCCAATAACTTTTCTTCTAAGTTCACACAAGAAATAACAAGTTGACCAAAACAACACAAGAAGTAACAAGTAGGCATATTGACCAAAAACAAGTAAGCATGTTGCATGCTTTTAAGCCTTAATAATTTACACGCGCGGCATTTATTCAACCAATAGTAGATTCCTGTGTCTCTCTTCTAAGTCTTCCTCTCTATCTGTCCATTGTTATAAATACCCAAAACCCCCCATCACTTCATCACAACTCATCCAAAAAATTCAAACAATTCATATTGCCAATTATGAAGCTTGAAGGCTCGCTTCTACTCTTGACTCTTGCTTTGGTGTTAACCACCCCCGCTGCATCAGATCCTGATCCTCTTCAAGACATCTGTGTGGCAGACCCTGCCTCAGGTACTACTCTTACATCACACCAATCTCTTTTCCTTTCATATTCTTTTCTATATAGATGAAGAGGATGCATAGTATAGTTTCATGCATACAGCAAGTAAGCTGGAAAAAAGTATACCCTTTTTTTTCCCTTACTTTTCCTCAAAATCATTAGATTTGATCCTTTTTATTTCATTATTTTCTATTAGATCAACCACCTACTTATTTTGCTTTTTAATAGCTCTAAAGTTTAATCATATACCCGATAGTACCCCACCATGTAATTAACTTTTCTCTGTATGGCTATAATTGAGCACCAAATAAACAGTCTTTTTCAATTAAATTAAATTACTAGCAAATCTAGAAATAATTGCATATTGTTGTAGCATGATTGGCAAATTAAACTTTTCTTGATGTAATTAAAAGATAATTGGTTGGTGGTAACAGGGGTTAAAGTGAATGGATTCACCTGCAAGGATGCTGCCAAGGTAACTCCGTCTGATTTCTTCTCAGACATATTAGCCAAACCGGGTGCCACAAACACCACCTATGGTTCCATAGTGACAGGAGCCAACGTTGAGAAAATCCCAGGATTGAACACACTTGGAGTGTCTTTGTCACGCATTGACTATGCCCCAGGAGGGTTGAACCCACCTCACACACACCCACGTGCCACAGAAATAGTGTTTGTGCTTGAAGGGCAACTAGATGTTGGGTTCATAACCACAGCCAATGTGTTCATATCAAAGACCATCTACAAGGGTGAGATATTTGTGTTCCCAAAAGGCTTAGTTCACTTCCAAAAGAACAATGCAAAGGAACCTGCTTCAGTCATTGCTGCCTTCAACAGCCAATTACCAGGGACACAATCCATTGCTCTCACCTTGTTTACTTCCAATCCACCTGTTCCAGACAATGTGTTGGGCCAGGCTTTTCAAGTGAGTACCAAGGAGGTTGAGAAAATCAAGTCTAGGCTTGCACCCAAGAAGTAGTTGGATGTTTATGTTGGTGTCATGTCCTTGTCTCGTTCTTTTGTCATTTCTTGTCACTTTTCAATTCATGCTTGTTTGAAACTCATAAAGGAATTTATTAGAATTATTGGAGCAAATGGGGCATATTCATTCCTTTGATAATTGAAATTTGAAAGGTTCTTGCATGCTTGTTTGCTATTTTATTAATAAAATGGGCTATCAGTGGATCTTTCCAGTGTTGACTTCTTAATAGTAGTTCTTCATACCTTGCATATTGTTCTCCTGTGGAATTGTGAATGAATGTTAAAAGTTAATGCCCATTTCCCTCTCTTTGATTACTTTCATTTCCTTGCCTTGATAATTACTGTCTGCCATCTATTTAAGCTCAACGAATTTGAAATTACAGAGGATTCTACTATGACCCAAACGTATACAGTGTTAGGATAATTAGTAAAATACCTAATAATTAATTATAAAATATTGTTATTAAGAAAAATCTTATATAATTTTATATTTTCAGTAGATGTAATGTACTATTCATTTATTTTATAATTTATAGAAGAAACGTATTATTTATCGTTATTTGTTTTAATTTTTATAAAAATTTAAAAGGTCAAGAAAATGGAAGTAAAAAAAATATTAATAAAGTTAATAAAAGTAAACTTAACAAGTAGTGAATTAACAAAATTAAAACATAAAAATTTAGAGAAAAAATCACGTGACATTAATTGTGGTGAATAATTTTTATTAGCATATATAAATATGGAGTTGTGTAACTATAATAAAAGCTCTTAATGAATTCAGGATATATACCAAGATCTAGACACATGACATGTTATTTTAGAAAAGTTGTTAATGTGGCATGAATAGATTCATAGTACATCATTGTTAAATGATAATAAAGACTATTTAAAAAGTATATTTTTTAAGATTAAAATTAATCATGAACTAATTTTTTTTTAAAACTAAAATAAAGTGCCACACAGCCGCATGGGAAGGTGAATTTCTTTGTTAATGTACTGTTTAATTTATTGTTAAGATCCCTTATTGCTTTCACTTCTCCAATCATCTTTGAAAAGGTTACAAAGCTGCTAACCTAAGTATGGGCAAATTTTAATTATATACTATAAGGTCATAATTTATAAACTGACCTTCCACATCCATCTGAAAGGTGCAAATTAAAAAATAATCTAACTCAGACTACCAACCAAGATTCGTCAGGCATATTCCTTCATGGGAAAACATTTTAACCCCATAGCTTTTCTCCAAATGAAATTCCAATTTACACAAAAATTAAAAAGGAGTAAAAAAAAATTATTCGTTGCTATAGTCAAGAGCCCATTATAATGTCTTTCTTATGAATATTATATAGATATGTAAGTATAATTTTTATTTTGTTATAGAGAATGTTAAAATAACATGAAACTATGACCCAGTTTAACTTAATTTTTAGTTTATGAAGAACTTTTAATTATAAAATCCACGCCTTTAAGACTTATCTTAACTAGTCAATAAGATTGAATGTACTAGTTAAGAAAACTGAGCTAAGGCTCTAGAAAATTGACGATGCATGTCATATGACGATGCTGGGTAAGTAAGAGTCAATTTTAGTACAGCAAAACATATTGACTATGGAAAACTTTTAAAAGAAGTAATGTTTCAGCATAAATAATTTGACCAGTGTATTGGCTGAGAAGATAATAAATGAGACAGATCTTACCGTAATTTTAACTACTATTATTCCTTGACATTTTTATATTTATTAATCATTGATGCCAATTGAATAGGGTTAACTACAGTTGGAGAAGAACATACTTTTGTTTTTTTTGTATTAGATGATGAAGCTCTAGCAATGCCAGGTTAAAATAATTAATGTGTGAGGTGACCAAGTAGTCATGTTCCCATCTGGTCCTTCTCTGCAATACATGCTGTGGTAAATTAAATTGCAACAGACGAAAAGAGTTTGACCCATTTCATGAAATTTACATCACTTGACAGTTGACATACCCTATAGAAGTATTAGAGAACAGTCATCATCAACTTTCCAAGAGTAATAGTATGACAAATAAATTTAAAATTTTGAAAATCATATTCAAATTGAGATTAACTAAACTTGAGTTTATCTAAATAAATAATTTTTTTGTAATTGATATAATGTGTCAATATTCCAAATTTTAATTGCCAAACATGACGAGCCTCAAAGAATCGAAGTCCAAATGGAACAGCAAAGCCATAATGGCGAGGGAGAAAAATTGTATGCTTTCCATTTCAAATTGTCTATTATTTAATTGTAATACTTGTATCTTAAGAGATTTTAATTACACTAAGTATTATGGTAAAAAATTAATTAAAATATTCTTATTAAAAGAGTTAAAACATAGTTATAAAATAATTAAGCATTTAACTAAAATACTATAAAATGAGGGTATTTTAAGAAAAACCAAAATCCAATGCTTTCTTAAATTTTTGAAATGATAAATATTTTAAAACAAATCGAAATTCTTAAAACTTTCTTTCTTTCTTATAGCACTAAAAAAGAAGAAAATCAAAACTCTTGAAGTCACATAATTTGATATGAATGAAGTATAGTTTATGATATTTTCTGTTCTAAAACCATAAGTTAATGAAATAAAAGTATAAAAAATTTAAAAATTATATTTGTTAATTTTTTTAAAAAAAATTATTTACTTTTAAATAATTAAAATATTTAATAAAATGCATTTAATGCTAATCAGTACCTGTAGACACAAGTTATTTATCCCATTTAACATGTTCCTAGTTCCTATGTTTCATTTTGTTGCAAATGATGCATAATAGTTGCTGTAAATGGGAACAAGTGAAGACATAGTGAATAATAATACATATCTACACCACCTTACAAGTTACACAAATGTTCCCATGAAAACAAAAAGAGTTAAATATTGAGAAGGAATGCAAATTTCTTGCTCCCTTCAATTTCTGATGTACAAAATAGATGGTTTCATTTTATTTTCCAAAATTTTAAGCCCTCAATTTATGGGCTGCAGCAAGTTCAACAGATAAGATGAAAGATGATTTGCCTGCTTCCCTTATATAACGTACATCTCCATTCATTAGCTTTAGCAGCTTTCTGCTGATCAGAAGGCTAATACCCTCTTCAGATTCATGTCCATCACGTCCAAACATTTGGTTCAGCAATGCTTCTGGAACTCCGATACCATAATGTGTTATGCTGCAGAAACAACAAAAGCAAATAAATGGTTTAAGAATGTATATAATCACAATACAGTATTGCAACTAGTTTCTCATTTCTCAAGCTTATTTTCACAAGGGTATAATGTGAAAATGTGACAAAAGGCATTTATTCACACCATGTTTATTCTATAATGACATATAGAAAGTGTCAAATGGCCATTTGAGTCTAGAACAATTTTACCTTAGCTCCAAATTAGCAAGATGGACTAGTTTCCCTAACTGATCTTTGGTTAATGAGGCTGCTACAACAACTTGACCTCCAGTTGGGGTGAAATTGATGGAAATCGATAAAAAGTCGGCTAGGATCTGCTGAAGCCGAAGACTATCACCATGTAAGGTTTCTGTTGTGATCTGTTCTTCAACATCATTGACTACTCTGATACCCTTTGCATTACTCTTTGTCATGACTTGACTTAGGGAGGCAACCAAAACTTCATGCAGAGTAAATTCTACCATCTCCAAATCCAAGTATCTGTTGAACAAGGAACATGCACAAAAGAAAGGTATATACAATTGTTATAAACTGAATCAAAGATTTATGCTAGACAAAAGGGTAGCTAGTACATCAAGGTCTATGCATATGCTGGAAGGTTTTGTTTGCTGTAAGAATCTGATTCCAGAAATTCAGGAGATGAGCTCATTATTCATTCATAAGAATTGACCACAGTTGAAATTTTGATCCCTTTCTTGCTTGACAAGAGCACACAAACAAAAGTCAAATTGTAATTGCTAAAACACACAAAATTTTTCTTGACAAAGTTGTCATCTGCTAAAATATTTGATACTTTCTACAGGACACTAATACTAGGTGTAATTCACTTGTCTCTCCTTCCTTTCATTTATTTATTTTGGGAGATTTAAGCCAAGCATGAGGTTGGGACTCGAGAACTTTCAAGTTTAATGCTTCAACGAGTTTGGGAAATCGGAACTTACATGATTAAATAGAAGCTCTCATTGATAAACGCTTAATACCATAAAAATGTCAAGGACAAAAGTTAGTAGCACAAAATACACAGATATCATACCCATCAATAATGCTGTCAAGATCAGAGTCATCCAGAATTTTGCTAAGTTGGCGTTGGCACCGAGTGCCAGTTTGCAGAAGTTGTTTTTGTTCAGTTCCCAACTCAGTACCCTCTAACAATTTCCTGGAGAACACAATCCCACATAAAGGATTCCGGATTTGCCTTTTCAGGTAAGTCAAAGCTTTCAGTCTCTTCAAGGCAGTTTGTTCAGATAAGTGCTGAATATGCAATGCTTGTTGCAGCTCAGGACTAGCTAGTTGCAAGAAGCAAAAGACCCCAGTAACTACACCTTCTCCATCCAATTTCTTACTCACAGATAGCAAGCATTCTACATACTTCCCCTTACGAGTAAAGAAACCAAAAGGAACCTTCTCAGTTTCCAAACCAGTCATGGCTTTATTAAGTACAATGCTAAAATTAACAACAGCTTCTTGATTCCTTAGACGACAACATGCTATCTGAGTCCCAAAAACCTCTCCTAAGAGCATTTTATCCATCACCTCCTCTCTCTTCCATCCAGTTAACTTTGTCATAGCAGAATTCCATTCACAGCACCAGCCAAATTCATCTGTGCCAAATATTGGCGGGATCAATGGGTTTCGGTTCTGTACAATCGCCTTGTAGTCGCCTTCAATTCGGGTGAATTTATCCATCACTGTCTTCTGAGCAGTTATATCTTGGGCTACAAAACAAACCCCCACAACATTATCTTGAAGATCCCTGCTTGCACAAGCATTAACTACCAAGCTGATAGGACCAGAATCAATCTTCAAATCATGTGTTCTGATCTCAAATTGAACATTCTTCTCTTCTTCACCTAATCACATTGTAGCATAACAAATCAGTTATTTAGAAATATGGAAAGCTGGGTTCCAGTATTTTTTGTAATGTTCCATTCCTTCCCAAGTCTTATGAATTGAATAAAATTATAAACAGAACATACCATATGGATGACTTCAGGGAACATGGCATGCACACATCTAAATACTTACACTCATTTCAAAGTTTCTTCTCATGAATGCTAAGAGTAAAAAAGATAACAAAAGAGCTTGTATAAGGATATGATGGGGAAAGGAAAAAGGCATACCTTGCAGTGCCATGTCCAACATCTTCTTGACTCTATCTACTGAAAAATCTTCAACAAGTGTGAGTAAATGCTTCCCAATAGCTTCTTCAACTGGAAGACCTGTCAACTCAGCAATTTTTGTATTCCATCCATTGACCATACCATGAACATCAACAGCCAAAATTGGCACCGTTGCTGTTTCAATCAACCTTACCATCTCACTTGTCACTGCTTCCAGTTCTTGCATCCCTTCAATCTTCAAATCGTTTAGTCTTGTATTGATAGCATACGTGCTTATATCCATACTCTCGGTATCTTTGAATGCATTTCTCAGTATTAGCTGCAATGAGTGGATAGCATCCATTTCATAGTCCTTCCACGGTAAGCTCCTTGTCTTAACAACTTCAAGGAAAGCCTTGAAGGATGATCTTGGGTGCATCCTCCTACCATCATCCCTATCACCAGGTTCATGCTTTGCACCACCCCATCTGATTTCAGCAGCAGTGTGAGACCGAAACCAGAAAACCATGTCTTTGGTTGCAATTCTCACAGCTGCCATTCCACATACAATATCACCAAGAGCAGCAGCCCCTGGGAACCCTGCATCTGACAAGCTATCTGTACTCAAACCTGTGGAATCCCTATGGCACTCAGAGAGCCATAAAGCTATCTCTCGAATCTGTGATTCGCTTGGCGTTACCCCTAATTTCCATACCTTGTTCTTATACAACAGGGCTGCTCCATCACATTTCACAAGATCCATTATATTAGGCCTTTGTGATACAATGCCAAGGGGTGCATCTCGCATCAACATATCACACAAGAGTGTTTGAGTGCGCAGGATATTCTTCTCAACAATCTGATACTCTATTTCTAGTTCTTTGTTCACATGGATGGCAAATACTTGAGCCAAGAATTCACAAGCATACCTAAGAGGAAAAGGAACAAACCTGGGAGTAGTGTGATGGCAAACTACTAGACCCCAAAGCCTCTTTCTCTTTTGTGGCTGAACAGCATCAGAGCTATCTCCATCTTCATCATTGTCATTGACTACAACTGCCATAACCAAGGAAGCACTAGAATTCATGTTCTCCATGTATTGCAAATGGCAACTATGAGGAGCCCTTAAGGTGGATCCACACAAAGTTAAATCAAATGGAATGTTTTTGTCTTGAAGGACTTTCACATGCTTTGCACGACAATCAACTATCATACGAACCTTGTTCTTCATAAACAAAAAGCGTGTAGCCTGAGGAATATCAGTGGCTGGATAGTGCAAACCCAGATACGGCTCTAGGCCTGGCTTTTTTACCTCTGCAATCACTTCTCCATGATCATCCTCATGAAACTTATAAGCCATCACCCTGTCATAACCTGTGAGTTCAAACACTTCTTGAACCGTTGTGTCACATAGTGTTTCCATGCTCCCACTAGGCAAAGATTGCAACCTGGTTATTGCTTTTGCTGCAAGCTTGTAGGACTGCAAGGCACCTGCTGCAGTCATGGGAACTTCATGAGGCTTGACTGGCTCAAAATCAATGATCAAGCCACCGGTAACACGATGGATAATTGCATAAAAGGGCTTCCCGGAGGTTTTGCAATGAACTAGAATTGGGTTAAGAAGTGAAACCTCTCCAAATCCTAGTGCCTTCTGAAATGCAGAAGCACTTGGGGCAGTGAAAATTGTTCTTACGTCAGTACCAATGCCAAGAGCAGGGTGATCACCAACACTGGGAACAGCATGACTAACCATAGTCAGCATTTCAGGTGCATTCTCACTGTATGCAATGACTTTGCATGTTTTCTCATCTAAAGCTAGCAAGCACCCAAAAGGTTGAATAAGCTTGCTTTTCTGAAACTGATGGAGATATGCAGTTGTTACTCTATCAGACATTGATTGATGTTCTCCACTAGCTGTGCCTGAGCCAGGAGAAAACCTCACTGAGTTGGAGTAGTCAAAAGAACTACCAGACTCCTCAAAAGTTGCATGGAGTTTTGCATCTACAGTGGTTTGAGCAATTATCCTAGCATTGTGTCTTGATGATCTGCCTGAATTGTTGCTGGATGATTGGCTACGCCTTGAGGAGGACATTGTCACTTCAACTGCACTTGGAATCTTAAGAATAAGATTACTAAGTTAATCTCTTTCAAGGAAGAACGGAATCTATTCTACCACTGGTGCAAATCTACTATAGACTTTTAGTCAAATGACATCATCCTTACTCACTGTAACAATTGAAGAAAAGAAAGTTAAATTTTCAACTCCCAGACAATTTTTTTAAAAGCTGAATTAAGTAATAATAACTTATGATTCAATCATATCCTAGTGAACTACAAGTACAACCATATCCAAAGTTCAAATAATAATAAAAACAGTATTAGGAATCTTTAGTATTACACTTCCGCTGTTATCCTGGTGCATATTGTAAGAGGCTATAAATTCTAAAAAAGCATGACAGGAACTCATGAGCATGCGCTCAACTGTACATGCTTCAGCCACCAAAGCATAACCTTTCTTTTTTCTTTTTTAATTTCCCACTTTAATTTTCAGGAACAGGGATGAGTACGGAAGCTTAATTAACCCGGAAAAGACAGAAACAATATCCAGAGTACGGAAAACAAGAATTTTCCTTTCCAAAAAGTAGCACATAGCCACATACAACAGAAACGTTAAAAGAAACAAACTTACAAGGATAAGGGATGATAACCAACCTACCCAGAAAAAGCAAGAATCAAGTGAACTGAGGACAGAGAAAATGCAGAAAGAGAAACCTACCTTGCAAGAAAAATTCCGATTCCAACCAATGAGTAGAGAAAAGGTTTGAGTAGAAGCAGAAGCAGAAGCAGCTAGGGAATAATAATCCCAACTAGCTACTTACTGTTACAGCAGCATCTATATATATATATATATATATCAGGTTGTGATGAAGCAGAAAATCTTAATCACCGACCTTTGAATTGAAGAGTGAAGACACAGCTAAGTGGAAAGTGGGAACCCCTCCAAGCTCAAGACTCAGACATAACTCAGCAGTTAGAACTTACAACTAAGACACTGCCATGCCACAATAATATTATTAATACTACTCTCTCTCTCTCTCTCTCTCTCTCTCTCTCTCTCTCGCTCTTTTACTTTATAGTTATATACTATTCTTCAATCATTAAATTATAATTATATTATATTATATCATTACTCCTTTTATAGAAAACATACAGAAGAGGGACAGGTGATGATGATTGTATCCATAAATAGCAACCTGCGGCTTTTTTATTAACATTACTACTCTGATCCCTCTCTGCATCATCACCTTCAACTCTGACTTTCCTTTTTGGATTGATTGTTGGGAACAAATTTAAAAGAAGAAAATACCCGAACGGTATTGTCCAATTTTCTAATTAAGTTGTATTAGCACACTAACACCAAATATGATGTGGGGTGTTTGGATTTAATATGGAAAATATAAAAATAATACTCTTTCTAATGGTTGAAAAAGATTCACGATTGATAACAATAAACAAATAGGAACAAGAAAACCTTTATGGTAATAAAGAGAGCATCCACCAAAAGAAGGAAACTTTTATTTTTATCTGGGTCACTCATTTTTTTTTTCATTGGATAGCAGCCTCATCCCATGGCTTTGTGTAGAAGAGAAGGCATAGCGAATAGCAACAACAAAATGAGTAATGGGTGTCACGTGCACCCCTCAAAGCAAGGAGGGTCTTACGGCTTCGAGCAGATTAACAACTAACAACAACACAAGGAGCCACATCATAAGCCACTTTGTGTTCGATCACAACTCGTAACTCACACTAACAATCATACTATGAAAACTTCACACGTTTTTTTTTCCTTTCTAGACCATGCTCGGTTAAAGTCAGACCTATTAAGGATAAAACTCTGTTCAAACTGAGTAAGACCATAGCGAGTAGCAAAATTTTTCTTCTCAACTGCTATATTTACTTTGACTCGAACTCAAAACATATGTTAAACTAGAACAATTCTATCACTTGATCATATGCTTGCTAATAAACTTTACACGTATGGGCACATATAGGCTGCAGTTTATGAAATTTAAATATTTTTTCACCCTCTAAGATGTACTCTTATTTATTATTATCCACAAA
The DNA here is from genome assembly GCF_003935025.1 of Abrus precatorius. Classification (NCBI taxonomy): domain Eukaryota; kingdom Viridiplantae; phylum Streptophyta; class Magnoliopsida; order Fabales; family Fabaceae; genus Abrus; species Abrus precatorius. The sequence goes on along the minus strand of NW_020874373.1, from coordinate 5,139,144 downwards.
TGAAAGCAAAGTTACCTTAGTTTAGGGCGGTTGAGCCTGCTTTATTCTTAATTATTTTAAAATAAAAATTAATTCTCATTTTTAATAAGCATATGCTTTTTTTAATATAAACTTATGATTCAGCTTAATTTAGATATGCATGGCAAAAAAATTCATGTCTTGTTATTCAAGTGTTATTAGTATTATTTATTAATTAAAATTATATTTTAATAAAATATATATACTTAATTTTATTGTATATTATTGAAATAAAATTTTAATTAATAAATGTTAGTACTTGTTTCATACATTTTAATTATTTAAAATTAATTTCATCAAAATTAATTCTACCAAATTCTAAATTAGAGATTCACAGTTTTTTTTGGGTAAAAATTTAGTGTATTCAATTTTACAGCACCAAGTTAATAAAATAATAATGTTATTTTTTTTATTAAATGAATGATATGTCTATTAATATACTAACAATACATCAACGTTTAACTGTTGTAATAATATACTCAAATTAAGGACGCTAAATTTACAGAAGCATCTCTGTAGTGTAGCTTTCGTCTTATCAGCATAAGTGTATCTTTATCTGAAGCTGGTTTTTTATTCATTGATAGCGTAATGTGCACGTTGGGTTGCTTTCATAACGTGGTACTTACGGATTAGAAGCTTTGAAATTGTAAAGGCTTCTAATTACCTGAACCCAACCAATTGCTTTCGATTTCCATGACTGATAAACCAGAATTTTGGTTATCTCTAATCGGCCCATAATTAAAACTTTGATTGATTGATTTGTCCATTTATATTACAAGATTCTATATTTAAAGTTTTAAAAATACTTTCTTTTAGTCAAAAGATATGTTTAAATTATATAATTTAAATAAATCTGAGAAGATTGGGTAAGTACTTTTTACAAAAGGTTAAAATAACGCTTATTTTAAAATTTGTAGATATTATATCATAAAATTACTTTTTGGTAAAATTTAACCAAACTATAAATAAGTGTTTAGCTTCTTTCTGTCCTATAAAGTAGAAACAATGATTTGTTAGTAAAAGTTATCATCCAAAGTCAGTTACAGCTTGCTTCGGGACTATATTGCTTGTAATTTCAAGCGTAATGTAATGAATGTGATTCAACTCCAGACCACCTTGTTTTGGTATCAATTTGGTTTCCATCACTAGTTTATTGAAGAAAAAGCTAAACAGAACAAAACATCTCACTCAAACAACCCACTCATCGATATGCCAATCAAGAGAATTGCTCTTCCTATATCGATGGTAGTGTGGCCATCCACCACTACTACTCTTTCTGATAACTATCAGGTTTGATTCCGAATATTTTGCCCCCCACAAACAATTCGAGATATTTAAAAAAAATCACGATTTTTTATTTTCTTTTACATGGTGATATGAGTGTTTTAATTTTATCTATTTATTGCATTGTGTTCCAGCTTTTGGGATAAAATGCTTTTGCTTTTGGGATTCCTGTGTTTGTAACCAAAAGTAAAAGTTTTAGGGATAAAGGAATCTCATAAGTATAAATTCACAATGGATGGGATAGGGATACCATATTTCTAATCTGTTAGTCAAAGCCTGCAAGCTTTGCCTGGGAATCACAACTCACAACTAAGTGATAGTACAGCACATCTGATTTTCGTTATCAAGGAGATGGCAGATGAACTCAACTTGTGAGATCATTAAAGCTAACTCACATTTCCCATTCAAAAATAGACTGTACCAAATTTAAGAATAATGATATACCCCACGACCATTACGTAGTAAGAGATTATGTCAAGAAATTATTTGTAAATAAGTTTGTCTTCTTTTGCACAACAAAGGAAATTAACGACAGAGAGAGAGAGAGAGAGAGAGAGAGAGAAAGAGAAGTGTGTGATAGGATATTTATGCAATTGACAAAAAAAAGTGTTCTCTCTAATTTGTAATAATGTATTCAAACTGTCTAATTAACAATTGGACAGGTGATAGCGATTCTTGTTATTTTTTCCCTCAGTTATCATTATTTGCATTAAAAAAATTATATTGGACTGTTTTTGGCCTTGTCTTCCTTACAAAGCAGGAGATCAATATTCTAGTATGATTTATAGAACTCTTTGCTTACATTATGTTACAAGAGTATAATGCTGTAATTACCAAATCATCAATCACAAGTAATCTTTTCAGGAAAAGACACTACCTGGTTGGCAGCTCACCACCTTTATTTGTACTTGTCAAAGAACCTATCTATTCTCTTGCATCCAATACGTTACTCATTCTAAATTTTAAAAAATCAAGGGTTATACAGTCAAATTTTCTATACAAGCAAAATTAAAAATGCATTTGTAAGCCGAACAGCAGCAAACTCTGAATTAGTAATGACAGTGTGACATCTACAAGAAAAATTAGTGATGAGGTTGTAACATATGTCAGAAAGAGTAGCCAACAAGCAAAACTACCTTGTGATAGAAAGCATGGGAAACATAGTTTATCAACCTATTAAATTCTTTAACAACGCGAAAATTTGAGGAATTTTGATAGAAATATCTTAAATGACCTAGGTAGAGATAACAAAAGGGAAGCATGTGGCGCTTCAAAATGCTTTCAAATTTAAATATAAAAATGTCATTTTAAAAGAATCTCTAGCTTGGCTATAGGTCAGAGATATAAGTCTCATCAAGGACGAAGGTGTACCTCCCATGGTTTCCACCATCAAGTTCGGAAACAATAAGAAGATCACACCTCTAACAACAGAATAACTTAACTGCTTGACCAGGGTAATTTGTATCTTGAACTGAGGTTTGGTGCAGAAGCCGCTATATCACTAGCACAAAACCTTACAAACCTCGCTTTTTTTTTCTTAAGTCAACATGCAAATGGTAAGGACTGCTACACAATCAAAAGAAAAAGATTTCCATCCTGCCTGATGAAAAATGCCATAAAAACCGTTGTATGTTTGCTTTGGCTGAATTAAATTGGAGCGCAGAAATTTTCAGGCAAAAACTATATTAATTAATTTTCTTAAGATGAAATACCAAAATTATACACTAAAAGTGATAGAAAGTATGTGGACTAATCTTCTTAACATTGGAAACCACGTGAAACAATTATAAATTGGAAATGACATCTGAATCCAGTCATCACTTCTTTTCTCTTGTAAACTTCATAGTATAATAATATACGTGAATTGAACCAATTAATTAGAAATGTTCACAATGTAAATCCCTTGAAATTGGATTTTAGCATCCTAATGAAAAGAAGAGAGCACAAAATGTTAGGTGTTGAAAAGAACTTGTAGGAAACCAAAGAGAATTCAACGACAGAGAAGAGAGAGAGAATACTAATTGTGTATACTCATCAAGAAAATCCACTGACGCTAGCAGCATAACCAAAATGAATGATAAACATATGAAGTATATTATAAAACTAAAATATGTGCCAGACGAATCTACTATCCAACAAATTTGTCCAGCTTTACATATGACTTCTAATTTTTGCTTCCAAAATTTTCCAATCTGCTAGGCATTGCCAAAGATCATCAAATGCACGTTACACGTGACACTAATATAAAAGAATGAGAATGAGAGTAACCATTTCTGTTTATGTTATTATGATGAAAGAATCCTATGAATGACAACCAAAACCTCTCACAAGATGAAGAAAAACATTTGTGCACACGAGGAAACCAACAAAAAATAACATCTAAGAAACAGACTACGAAAAAAACAGGGTTCAAAATTTTTCAATATCAGTATGTACACCACTCCTCCAGCTGAGGACAAGTAGAGATTCCAGAATGCCAAAAAATCCAGTTTTCATCAACCTCTTCCAAAATAACAGTTGATCAAGCAACCCTCTGTTATGTATAAAACCCTTCTCATTTTCCAATCCATATTAACCTCCCCTAATTCCTCAATCTGTAATCATTGAATGGCAGCAAGTACACTGTCACTGTCTACAACTTCTTGTACCACATTGCTCTCTCTAATTGAATACAAATGCAAATGGCATTCTCAGTTCTCCCTACACTGTTGACTGTTCCACACCAGTGCTGTTCTCAGCTCTACCATTTTTATTGAACACCCAATCATTGCCCGAAAATGCGTTATGAGCCACACACACACTTAAAATTTTAAAATAGGCACCAAAAATTAACAGTGTGTTAAATGAACGCAAGGAATCTTCAACAGTAACTAATTCATGTGCGGATTGCATTCTTTGGAATAGAAATCGTCCTTCTCTATCAAAGATTTCAACAGTGTGTTAAATGAACGCAAGGAATCTTCAACAGTAACTAATTCATGTGCGGATTGCATTCTTTGGAATAGAAATCGTTCTTCTCTATCAAAGATTTCAACATAATCTGAGTAAAATTAGGGTCATTAGGATCACTGGTTGGAGACTCGTCACGAGGCTCCAACACTTTAGGGCGCGAAAAACAAAACCTGCACCTAATTCCACTTCCATCACCGCCAATAGTCATCTTACCTGAACCCTTTGTTCTTGCATTCGAAGACTGTGATGGAAGAAGAGGCTTTTTGCCTCTAATTCTGCGTAGTTTCTTCTTCGCTTTTGAGAACTGATGCTGCACCGCCTTTTTCGCCTTCTCGATTTCCTTTCCAAAACCACTACCCGTTCTTCTGCGTTCCGTCTTTCCGATTTCGGAATCGTCGTCATTGTCATCGTCGCCGTCACTACCTCCTCCATGGGAACCGTGACGATCAGCATTCGAGATCTCCTCATCGGATAAACCAGACATGAAATCGAAGCGCGTTTGTTAATCGCGTCTTCAACTTCTATTGAACGGAGTTAGGTCAGGCAAATTAGGATTCTCAATCATGAAATTGAATATCGTTAATAATAATGGCACCGTTGATAAGAGAGAGAAAGAGAGATGTTTGGTGAGGTCGCAAAATTGCGCAAACAAAAGAATTCAAGTTAGAAGCAAAACTGTAACAAACAAACGCATCTAAACCAAATTCACTTCAAATTTAACCTTACATGTACGCATGTTATCATTTGCTTTCGTTTCATTTCGAAGAGCAACTAACTATTCATCATCGCATTGCAGAGTACACGTGTTAGATCTTTAGGTGCCCACGGTGGCATCTTCGTCTTTCATTCCATTTTTTTTTTTGGGGTCAAATTTCATTTCATTATTTTGGGGACCATTTATGAATATGTTTGTCAGGGGCTTAGGCCCACCAAGTCTGTGTCACAATAAAAGCCCAAAACTGAAGAAAGGGACCGCATTGCTTGTATAAACAGTGCAAAACTGATGATTATTAATTTTTATAATAACAACTTTAAAAGTCATATTTATATATTTTTTAATTTATTAACAGTATAAAGAATTCACATATTAAAAATAAACTTAGTATAATCCGTAATACGTTTGCTACTTGTAGCAACCTCAAGAAGAACTTATGACAGAACCCTATAAAAACTTAAAGCTTAATCATGTATTTGATTTAATTAACAAGGACTTTCTTTTATGGGCATTAATATTACAAGATTGTTACTTTATGCATGCTTGTATTTCACACGATAAAATGAATATTTGTTTGAGCTTAAGCTATAGAGAGTTCAAAATACCCCTCTGCTCTAACGGATGATGAATGCCACAAAGGCCCAACTAGCTCCTCCCCACCCCTAAGGAAGCCTCAAATACACACGAGTTGAATCTTTCTTTTGTTTTCTTTATGTTGAAGTGCATTTATGATCTGCTTAGAGTAAATCCCTCAAATGGATTGGTTTATATCTGTAAAAGTTATAATCATTCATATTTTATTAATATTTTCTATCGAATTAATTTAAAATTATTTACCACCTCATCATATTATTTAAAATTAACTTATTCTAGATTTCTTTTTGGTATAATTGACATATTACGTAATTTAAAAAGAAATAAAAATTAGTTAATTTATATATCTTTATTGTACTCCTTGTTTGGTATTCCTATACAAATTTTAAGCCACTTAATAACTGATTAATAAGGGGCAATGACAGCAAACAATAATGACAACCAAGTACTGGAAATTTTGTATCAGACATTTTCGTAGTTGAAGTGGTTTGAAATCAGATTGACAAGGATTATTAATTAGGAAAAAACTTTAATTCATATTTCCTTCCAGTAATTCTTTTTCATTTAATTTGCTGAATTTAAGAATCAGATAACAAAAAAAAATGTAATTTTTAACGAGAGAACACAAAATCATGTATAATATCGTATGTAATTTTACAATGCATGGAATTTGGACTTAATCCTGTACATTATTTGTGATGAATACTTGGTTGGCAAAAAATTATAAAGCTATAAATTATAATTGAATCATCGCTGTAAAGGAATGTGTCAGTGAACACAGTAGCTGTTGTAGACAGTCAATGCTTTTTGATAGCTTTCCAACTAGTCCAATTAATCATACTAATTTTCTACGACGTAACATGCTCTGAGTTGTTTTATACTATGTACAGTATATATCCTTCCTACCGCATCATATTTAGAAAAATATCGTATCTATCGCTAAGAAATTAAGAATAGACAATTATCCTTAAAGTGTATTTTTGAACGTGTGTATATATAAAAAATAAATAAGAGATAAAAATAATAAGATACAATATTATATGTAGTATTAATATTAAATAGTTCAAATTATAAAATTATGTAAGCTCCGATTTTTCCATTTTGGCCCCAAGTCTATACTTCAATGGAGCGTGGAAGAACTAACTTTGGCAGAACCTTGTAACTAGTGAATCATTTTTCTTCATAAAAGGGTGTAGTACTCTAGTATTTACAGCAATGTCATGGTTAATTTCAAACTTTCCATGAATAACATGCCCTGCTTCTTGAAGATGTTAATCTACCTATTTCACAGTGTCTATTTTGTTAAGATATATCAACCGTAGAGAATTAACTCACAAGGTGATATTTAAAACAACATTGAATATTTCCTATGAAAATGAACCTCCAACATTCTGGGTGGTCAGCATACCCTTTTAATCCCTGGTGTCGGGTAAAAAAAGTTTATGCATTATCACTGTAAATAGGTAGAACAAGGCTTCATTCAGCAAGAAGCAGCCCTCTTTAAAGTTTACCTAAAAGAACATAATAAAATGTTTTGACCAAACTTTTCATGGAGATACTCAAGGAAGAGTTCTCAAATTATTTCCAATAAATGTCTTCTGTCTGTTTATGCATGAAGCTGACTGCATTATTTAATTTAATTTACTATTGAATAGAAGCAGATTAACTGTCAACCATAACATTATGGAGCAAAGGCATTCAACACCTTAAATTTTAGTAAATTATTTGTAAAAAGTAGCATCATGAACTTTATAACATAATGGAGCAAAGAAGTTGATTGAACAGGGGAAAAAAAAAAAAGAGAAGAGTCAGCAAAATGTCCTAACAGAAAGTCACTTTTCTGTCAAGGGGAATGACGCTTCTTCTGCATACATGTGAGGGATGAGATAGAACAGGAAGGCCCCATTGAGTAGGGAGAACAATGGTGGGATATATGTTTTGCATGTTCATTCTGTTGACAACCTCAGTGTATATTCTTACAATTCTGCTTGAAAACACAACTCCTAAGGAAAGCTTCCTAGACCGTGATAACTTAAGGCCACGTAATCTTCCATTCACAGACTTCACCCAACAACGTCTTCCAACCCTCATCATCTTTTGACTTGGACTTGTTAGTTTCTCATACCCACATCTCATGCGTTTGGTAGCAAAGTATTGCCAACCCATTTGCACCATTGAGGCCTAATCAACATAGAACAAAAAAAATGCCAAGATTTGGTTATCTATTTCTCTTGATGGATTGTGCAAGAAAAATGAAAGAGGTAAATGATGTTAGTGCTTTAACAAACACAGAGATGGTGATGTGATGGCATGAACTTGCTAGAATAGATTCCTTATATAACACATGGCTACCTTCATACTTCAACGTACTTAGTCTACCTTGGGGCAGATAGAGACAACATTACCTCATTTTAAATGGTTATATCACATGGCTACAAAAATGTTGCCACTTCAGAGTCTATTAAGTTGTTCTTTCACATTCTCAGTTAAATATATATAGCTTGCAATCCAAATTAGATGGTGGTTAAAGGAATATTTGGTGCATGTGCAATGATTGATGTCCCTGTTAAAAATATAAGCTGAAGCCAATCATTCGCTTAACTGTGGAGTGTATGTGGCTGTGGTATTTTGTTGCTAAGAAATGTTTAATTATATCTATAAATTTTTGTTTGATAGAAACCTTTACAAAATCAAGCCTATCAACTGTTCGTCTACTTTGTCCTTTTTAGTATAGAGATAGTATCTACTACTTGTTTATTCTAAGTTCCAAATCGTGTTCTTTGACTGGCTTAACCGCTCTTTTTTTCTTTTTTTTTCAAAATTTATAAACAATAATATTTATCTCACACTTCTTTATGGGATGTGAGATGAGTAAAAGACGAGAGAAATAAGAAGATAAATAAATAAATAATATAATAAAAAGAGAAAAAATGTATATAATAAATGCAAGAGAAAGACATCAAAATTCAATAAAGGGTAAACTGGTAGTCTGGTATCTTATTGTGATCCTGGCTAATTTTTTTATGGGCCCTAATTTTGGTTTAGGATAATCATCGATTTACATTAAAAAATGAATGCAGTAGAGGTGGAAGAAAGGAGATAAAAAATAAAATAAAAGAGAAATAATAATAATATTAATATGATGGAAAAAATTAGATTGAGAAAAAATTAAAATAATAAAAATAAGAATATTATGGTTTTGTTTGGATAAATTTCTAGAAAAGTTTTTATAGAAAAAAAAGCATAAAAAATGAATAAATTATTTTTAATAAGTTTAAAGCAATTTATACTTCTCTATTTTTTTTAAATTTTTTTATTTAACTTTTTTAAATTTTGAAGAGAAAATTTAATTTTAATTTATAAAAAAATTATTCATATTTTACTATTTTTATAATAACTTTTCTAAAGTCGGTCCAAATTCAACCTATATAAATGTACGACTATGGTTAATATTTAGTTTATAATCTTCTTAAAGTCTAGGTTTCAGTGAGCCAAGACAGAGGCTAACCAATGTGAATGCCCAATAACAACAACACGAGGTGACATTTTCATTTAGTTAAAAAAAAAAACAAATATAACTCATTCTTCAAATTAATTACAAAAAATAATTATTTAAGTTTCATAAAAAATTATTTTAATTATATATTTTTACATTGAAAACTAAATATTTACGAGTGAGTAAATATTCAAACTTGACATAGTCGTATCAATTCAAAAAATTAAATCTAAAAACTAGTTTATAAAAAAATAAATTCGGCATGTTAACATTATTATTATTATTATTGGTTGCAGTTAACAGCGATGGATGTTTAAGTTAACTTCTTAAAAGAGCAAAATTAAAAATGAATTTGGGTACCCAAACACCTCAGCATTATTGGGAATATATGATTCATTGACCAAATAAATATATATATGTATATGATTCATATCATATCCCATATGCCAGTAGCCTAATTATACCAAACGGTCTTAACCCATTCATAGAAAAGTGTGTTGTTTTGAACACACTCATAATCATTTATTTCCACCAAAACCATGTGTAACTTCATCTCCTATGTCACATGGATGCTCTTTCTCAATTTTTTATTGGTAAATTATACTGTAACATTTATAATATAACTGAATGTTTCATATTCTAAGTTAATTATAAAATAATTATTATCGTTAATAGATGGTAAAGTTAGTAATTTAGTTAAAAAAGACAATAATATTTTTTAATTTTTATAATATTAAAAAAATCATAATTATTAATTATAAAATTATAAAATACTCTCATTGTCATTTATAAGAATGCTGAATTTAAAAATATGAATAAAATTTGAAATTGAAAACTCACAAAATAGAAGGATAAAAAAATATCTAGAGCAAGAGAAAATAACATACGTTAGTGCTGGACTAGGCCCCATTATTGTGGTCAATGATTTCCATTTGTTTTATCCAATACAATCCAACTTCACAAGCATATCTCAAAATCTAATGATCTTTAGGAAAATCAAAAGCCTATATAGTATGGCCATTGCTTGCAGGTCGTGTGAAAGTGAATTTAGATCATTTAGGTGATCATTTTTCTTTTTCTTTTTTAAACACTGCCAAGTGATGCTACAAGTCAGTTTAGATAAGTTTTTTTAATCAAATATTGTTAGTCTTTATATTTTTGGTAAAGTTTTAATTTTAGTGGATGATTGAGAATAAAAAATTCTTTTACTTTTTTTAAAAAAATTAAACAAAAATGTTAAGTTCTTCTATTTGTATGAATACTTTAAAAAATATTTTTGAAAAGCTAATATTTGAAGCATATTTTTAATAAAAAAACATTTTTATTAAAAAGGTGTGAATCTAAAAAAATTAGGAAAGCTAACAGTTGTTCATAATAGAAAAATATAACTCTTTAATATTTTTGATATAAACTTATTTTATGTAATATTTTATTTTGTCATTGCATATTCAAAACTTTTATTGTTTGCTCCTTGTTATAATCAAAAGTCATTTAAAGATTTATTATAATTAAAATTTTGTAACACTGGATACTTATATTGGTCAACTTACATAAACATTTTCTTCTGATCTCATTACAGTGTTATGTGTCTATATTTGACAATTTGGTCCTTTTACACATATACATGTACACAGTTTTTGTATTATAAATGTCTTATATTATTTTTAAAAATTTTAAATTAACACAAAAAATTTCTAAAATATTTAGAAAACAAGAAAATATCAAAATATATGTGTTTATACTTTTGGGGTTTTATTTTTTAAAATTCTAAAGAAGATTCTTGATATGATGTTTTTTTAAAAATCTAAATAAATATCTGGTTCAATTTATTAAAAAAAAAAGTTATTGCTTTTTATAATATTTTGAAAAGAGTTAGAAAAAATAATTATCCTCCCCCAAATAAAAAGAATCCAAACATTTAAAAGAAAAACAATTCAGAAGCATTCGCCTTAGGTTATGGAAAAGAAGATATATCTTAGCTTGCACCAGCTATATCACACAATTAAGTTGCTGCTTTAACTTGCTTTCATAAATTTATTATAATTAAGCTTTGCTTATTTGCAATTACACGTTATTTATTTCATGTTAGTCTGACAGTGGCATTTTATCCATTAATTACTGCAATTATTAAATGGGGTTGAAGATTTCTGAAATATAAATTGTATATGTTCCATTTGCTTGGCATGTATGTTACCGTTGGCAGCTTGATGCAAATGCAAAAGCCGTTGACCCTTTTAAACATTTAAAGCAATAAAATTTGATCAACCCATCTTTTAATATAAAAATATCTTTTAACGTATGTTTAAAGATGTGTATCAATTAAGAAATCAATAAATAATAAATACCTTTTATGTTTTCTAATTTAAAGAATTACTTTTAATACCTTTATACTAAAGAGGATTTGCATGTTTCAATTGCATCTACTGGTAACCAATTCCTTTGTATTTTTGTGTCATGTAGATGTCAAAATTTATAGAGTGCGAAAATGCTTTCATATTCAAACAAATATAAACAATTGACGAATATCAGATTGGCGCACCCAAAATTCAATTCGACCACTAAAAGATAGTCAATATGGACATGTGCAAAATAAAAAAACTCATGCATAAAAAAAGAGAGGTTATTATCCCATAATAAAATGAGGTTGATGGAAACTTCATTGCCATCATCTAGTTTCTGGTGGAAAAGCTTTGTATTTGCTGATGTACCTTTACACCATGGACAGTGAATTAAATAGGACCAGAGTTTGAACAACTGTTTCAGCAGAGTGCTCACCCAATTTTACTTCACCATTTTATTGTCCTCCATATTCACAAATAAAATCGTGTCAGCAACATCAACCACCAAACAGATAATTGCCCGTGAGTCTTGAATTCTGAATCACATACACGGGAAGCAGCCCCTTAAATTGGTACCTGTTTGGCTGTGTTTTTTTTTTAGAAAAATAATATTTTTTTCAAAAATTCAAAATATTATTATTTCTTAAAAATAACATAACTTACAATAATGATGAAACTTATTTCTGAACCAAGCAGCTTTATGCTTACCTTATGAATGAAACCATTAATGATGATTTTAAAATATATTCTACGCATGTCATCAGTTACCTATTGATCTTATCTGTTCAAGAATGATTATAACGGAGCAGAGAAAGCCTGCTTCCATTTTACTTCGTATGAATGACAAACAAATGTTGTCGCAAGTTACCAAATTTTGAGGTAAAATAGGATAAAAACCATAAAATTAGCAGTCAAATACACAACTCGCTTGTCTTTTTACATAACTGAAAAAGAAGAAAACAATAGTAACCGGTGTACTAAATAGTATTTAATTACTAGCTCCAATTTCGAAATTGTCTTCCTAAGTCAACAAATAATAAAGGATTGCACTGCGTTGCAAGCAGTAACTGATGAATAATGAAAATAAAAAGTGATGGATAATATATTACATAATCAGAGGAGTGATGAGTAATATTGGTCCCAGAAACAAGATGAAGAGTGGCTCTTGCGGTGGTGGGAATTGAGAAGCCATGAAAACCTTCTACGGTAATAAAAACCGCGTTTGATTCTGAAACCAGAAAACACGGACCTTCTAAGTCTCTTAGCAGATCGCAGCCTTAGACACAGCACCTTCTTGACACGAACCAAAGACCCTTTGATCCTCTCAGTGAAACTCTTCTTTCGAGAGAAGTGGTAGCTTCTGAGGAAAACCTGTCTCTTCTCCATCATGGTGTAGTTGTGCTCAGCCTCGGGATAGTAATTCCCAAAAGACTCACTTCTAAATAATGGGTTGAGGGTACCCATGACATTGACATCATGCTCACCACGCATCAGCATCATATTCATGCCAATGCCACCCTATGAAAAGTTAAAACAGAAAAGCTAGATAGATACACAGATAGATGCAAGTTCTAAAACTTAGTGGCATTAAATAGTTGAAGAAATGGTTTCGTGGAAGATAATGAGAAGATAGAGTAAAATGGAAGAGGAGAAAGGGGGTCTGAACTGTAGAAATTCTACGAACCTTATTGCTTCTTCCTATGCCTGGGCGCCGCCGCAATAGCTAAAGACAAACTCCTCCCTTTATTTTTGTAGTTCCTATTCCTTCTTGGGGTAAAAATAATAACTTATATCGGATTTAGATGGGCCCAATTTATTTATTCAATAAGTAAATAAATAATATATTTTGATGATGTGTATTTATTTTATTTAGAGATTTATGTCAAAATATGAAACTTTGGGGAAAATTACATAAGTATGGAACTAAAAAATGATCATTGTAAATTTTTCAATAAAATAAGTTAATTTCAATTGATAATTTTAAAATTTTCATATTCTGTAACCTTTTTTAAAATCATGAATTTTGATAATATTATTTTTAAAAATTATATAAAAAATATGAATTATATATAATTTTTTATCCATAAACTTATTTGAAAATATTTTTTTACTTATTTAAAATATTTATTATAAAATAAGCTTTTAAATACATTTTTAAGTTAAGTAAAACTCTTGAAAAATTCAAGTCAAATAAATAAATCGAGTTCAAAACTTAAATATAATATTTAAATCAAATTTAAATATTAAAAAACTTAACAAAATTTGATTTGTTTTTCTCCCTAGTTACCCTTTTGTCTCGCTTGAATGTTATTGTAAACATTTGACTGTACTGAATTAAAATAAGTTATTACAAAATTAGCTTTTAAATAGATTTGTAAGGTAAGTAAAACTTTTGAAAATATCCAAATCAAATAAAAAATAAAATTAAAATCTTAAATGCAAGAGTTAAATCAAATTTAAAAATTAAAATGTTATTGTAAAAGGGTGAGCACTTTTACACGTGGATCGTTGGATAGGTTATTGTTCTTTTGGATTGACGGTCACGTGCCTTTTGTGTTCTCCCTATATGTTTGGGGTTTAATTAATTTATTTATTTATTTATTTCGGTATGCAATGCATATGTGAGTGGTCTTTAAGAGAATCACACAGTAACATCCTCTTCTTGTGGTCTACATGGATGGTTTGGTGGGTGTTAAATCAGAACCGTCCTTATGTGATGCTTGTCCAATGGTTTTCCCATTTTGTGTTCACAGTTTAAAGCATAACCTTCTGCGTGTAACAATAAATGCCAGGAAGACTAGTGTCTTTAAACACAAGTGACAACAGCGCCATAGTATATAACGAAATTCGAATGAATGACTATAAAATAAAACGCTTTTGATAAGATGGTGATCTGTACGTTATTGAAATAACAATAATTGGCTTTGTGAATTGGAAATATGAGCAATTCAAGCAATTTGGCCAAGGTAGCGTTGTTATACTTGTTCAAAGAATTAGATAAACAAATAATTGAGTTTCCTTACCGATCAAAGATAGGGTGATGAGTTCTAGTAACATGGTTTGTAAACAGAAATAATGGTTTGTTTTACAGTTAAAAAAATAATTGTCGTAATTTTAATAATTAAAATAAGTTTCAACAAAATTTATAGTTCAAATTAATTTAGAGATGTATTTCAATTATATTTATTAGTTCCAAATCAATTTCATCAAAATTAGTGTTATTCAATTTTAAATTAAATAGCAATACACAGTTGACGTAGCAATGTAACAGTGTTTGTCCTTGGTCAAAAAGTTAGATAAGCAAATCTGAACTCAGTTCTCATGGGTTCTTACCAATCAATACAGGGGCTTACATGGATAGGTGCAACCAACTCTTTAATTTGGCCTTTTTTTTTATCATCAACCGCAAGTTTAAACATTCCCACGTGGATATGAATTCAGCATTTTCTTACAAATTTAGATTACATCGTTTTCCTCAATTGAATTTTCTTTTAATTTATTTGAGCTACATCAGCTGATTTTATGTTTATTCAGATTTCAACAATGAATTAGGAAAAAGGTTCAACATGTGTAATATAAAAACAAATCTTTGGGAGTTAAGACTTGTCAACTCCTCAGTTAAATTTTGTGATCATAAACAGAATTTACTCAGGAATTTTTTACTTAGAGATTTTTCTAGTTACTTGTTAGAGTATACTCATAAATAGCTGTATAACTAATCTCGAATTAAGTTTCAACACTAGGGCATTTTCATGTCATTGAAACTCAAATCTGACATTAAACACGCCAACAACTTTACCTCAACTAGTAAAATTTAAAAAGAACTGACAAATTAGAGGTCTGAACCTGATTAATCAGGATGCCAAACACGTGGTACTGTCCGACCAATGTTTATTTAACATTTAAAGGTATGAAAAGGTAGTTGGTTAAGACATGGATAAAATACATTAAATTTTCCACCAAAAAATGGCACGACTAATTGTAACTGCCCTGATCGTCAGTATCTGTAGTATCAAACACAAATTTAACGATATGCCCAAAATGGCGTAAATAACAGCAATGTCATTGATATAAGCATTAAAACCAATAATAACCAGTATCTTCACAGTTCATGGGAGAAAAGAATCAATAAATTAGTTCTAAATCAATGTTTTTGGTATCTTTAATGTTTAAACTTTTAAGCATGTCAACAAGTTCCGTATCTACAATGTACACACAGGACACACAACCATTGCAGACAATTACAGTATGAAGACTGTGACCAATATCAATGACTGTTTTGCTTTGGAGTGAGGCCAACTACGACTTTTTTAAGGGAGATTTTACACAAATGTAGGTTTGCATATGATCTGCTTAATTCCTTACCCGGAATTTAAGAAACCACAGTTTGATCATTGTTCTTTCCAAGCACAGAAAATATGTTGGATGCCCCTCTAATCTCCTCTAACAATTAACATTTTTTCCCCACCAGACCTAGTTATGAATGTTCCTCAGGGTCACCTACCATCAGCTTTATCAGCCGCAGGAACTTCTTCAGGGTAACTGGATACATCCAAGTCAATAAGCGTCAAATCATAAGGTAGAGATGCAGAATTGGACATATCCACAAGCAAGGAAGATTTCATTGCATCAGAATTAGAAGTATCAGGCATGGGATCAGAATTTGAGGGAGTGCTACTGTTAGAAGAAGATAAACTTGAGAGCTGTATGTCATCTAACTTGTTTCCAATCATATTCTTATTTCTTCTCACAGAATCCATCTCCGGGCCAATTGGAACAAAAGTTCGTGACCTGTACTTCCGTGCTCCCTCTTCACCTTCACTATGATTATAGAGAACATAATCATGATACGTTGGTGCAAACTGCCACAAGTTTAAGTAGTATCACGTTGTCAGTAGAGAAAATACAAGCAAAGGAGAGTAAAAAATTTCAACAATGATCACGGGGAATCGGAAGTGCATTGCAGCATAAGAGTTGCAAAGCCAGGCATTAGGCCTGGTGCAAAGCCATATGTCAACAATGTCCATAAACTACAGACAAAACACACAAAGTGAGACTCACCTGGTGGACTGTATCATGGTAAAAGTCATTTAACTTCAATGCATGCCCAAGGCTAGCTGTCAAACCACGGGATCCACCTATATTAGCACCGGCATATTCTTTGTATGGAAATGCATAAAAGTGGCCCACAGCTGCAACAAGCATCTCAACACAAATGATAAAATTTTGAAGTAGGGCAGCTTCATTAGCATCCTTGATGAATCCTGACTTTGCAGCAAGAAAGAATAACACCCCCTAAGAAAATGAATAACAAAATGTCACCCTTCTTTAAACCTCCAAAGTGAAAACCAAAAACAGTATAACCAAGCAACCCCAAACTAACACATAGCCATCTTCAAATTCTAAAAAAAGAATCATATAACATAGCAAACCTTGTGCATTCAACAGTGACCTAAATAATTTCGATCATTAATTAAAATAAGGAAAATAGCATAAATTCAGAAACAAATACAACAGGAGGCAAGATGAAAATTATAGGTGACTGATGACTGTTGCAAAACAAATCAATTCCTAAAATTAAAGTTGATGTCTGTGAAGAAAACACACCGAATCCAACTTCTAGTGTGTAGTATGTGTGTGTGGGTGTGTATTAGCAGAGATGTTATAAAAATCGAGGGTATATTCAGTGTCTGTTCACATTAAGGAGATATTATTTTATATCCCAGAATTTAAGATGCAAAATTGTTAATCTATGTTTTTTCCAGAGAGGGAGGCTAAAAAATAATTTTGCTCCAAACAAGCTACATATCATCTTAAGATCAAGGGCATCCTCATTTTACATAACACTCACATCCTCGGTAATGATCACAAGAAAATAGAAAAATATTTCCACTCTTTCTCCACCTCAAAAAATGACACTTTTTTTTTTCTTCCTGTTCTTCCTACATCACCATACAAACCAGAAACATGATAGAGTTGAAAATAAGAGAAAATAATAAATCATAAAAATGAAAAGGCATAAAAATTACCTGCCAATAAGTCAGGAATACAACAGATTTTATCATAATAAACTTTGGAACTGGGTTGAATGGCTGAAGCAGATCCTTGCATGCCATATAAAACAAAGCAAGAACATAGAGTGCCATTGTATATGAGATCGTATAAATGATTGTAAGATATAGGTATGCCTGCTTTGGACTGAAATTTCCATCCTCATACTTCCCCCTTGCATAAAGTATAAGTGTAACAACAACTAAAATGGGCTTCAAAATCACAAACTGCAGACATCCTTGCTTGCATTTACGTATGAAACGCCTGCAATAGAAGTTTTATAAGCAAGAAATGAACATGAATTATGATACAATGTCATGCCACCATGTTACAAGTCTATCAAAATTCACTGTTTCTCAGGGATGGTCTTGATTGTTTCCAATAATCCATAAAAACATATTTTCATTGTGTATAGGTAAGGTAATATATAAAACCTCCAAAGAAAAAATTCAAGGGATTAATTTTCAAAGAATATATAACTATTTTTAGGTACAAAAGCTTTTAATCCAAAAATATGATTATAAGAATCAGATACAAACCCACCCATCCAGTGGTATAGGAGGAAAGCAACAAGTCATCAGACATAATGATGGCTTCAGAACCCGACCACTTAAACTTATTACAACTGCTCCAGGACCACCAACCCATGCCAGACACAGTGACAGGAAATTATAAATGACCCAAGCTTCATAGCTGAAACATTAGACAAGAGAAATCAATTCAGAAATTGCACCTGGATAAAAAACAGAGATCAGCAAAATTCATTATAATTTTAGAACAGACAAGAACAATTTATAAGGTTAAAACTATAAGTTAGCATATGCACTAGGGGTGGTGTGGGGGGGGGGGGAGGGGCATATGTAACAGCGGCAGTCATCAACACATCCCCAATCACATCAACAATGGGAGAATGTTATTTTTCTTAAGCATTGTTTGGAAGTTACTAGCTGACATGGTAAAATATAAGTACCTCATTGACATGTTTACAGAAATGCTCCAACAAAAAATCAATCTATTTGAAGGACTACACACATTTTTCTATTCACGGAATTTACAAACTATCTAGAGAAGGGTACCAGACCAGATAGTTCAAAATAGCAACTTCAAAGGGGAAACAAAGAACTGTTGCTGAGTCATCATAACTCATGATTTGCGTATAACACCATGGAATTTATATTTATATATTCATATAAAAAAGGAATAAATGTATGACAACATGGGAACCATGAAACAGGAGTGAAAAAAAAGACTCCATGAAAAAAGAATTCAGAATAAAGATCAGCAAAAACAAAAATAAAATAGTAGATAGAGAAAGGAAGATGAACTTACACTTCCAGAATAGAATTAAAATAGATTGAACTGTCAGGTAGAACAAGGGACAAGAATGACATTAGCGCATATACCTGAAAAAGAAATTAAATTTACAGCTGTTTAAAATGAATTGTACAAAGAAATGTTGCATAATACAAAGTGCTGATATTCCCAGTGAAAATCCAAGAGAACAATGGTATGAAAATGAAGAAGGAAACAAAGGATCAAATAAAACATACCAAGGAAATATTGAGAAACACAGAAACAAGACATGTGCTGGTAATGCAATTAATAACAAACAGGAAACACCATTTTTAAGCATATAAATACAGCAAATAATTGGACGTATGGGGGAGCATTTAAGCTCCCCAAACTACCTTTTGGAAGTGCCAATGGTATTTTGCAAAAAAATTATCATGTTTGGCTGTTATTTCCTAGAATGAAGTTTGATCCTGAATCAATTATGACTAGAAGCCAAAAAAAAGTAACTTTTGTGCTGAGGTAAGAACTTTATACTATGTTTTTCAACAAACTTGCTTAGAGATAAAAGTTTCCAAATAAAAATCACTTAATTTAAAAGTTCAATTCAAACTCAATTTTAACCAAAATAAATTTTACTAAATCAAGGTCATTCAAAATCAAGTTTGCAAACACTCACAGCTCACCCGTACACACACTAAACAGAATGGGTATCGCCCAGTCACAAAGTTGTGGAGAAAAAAAAAATCCAGTCTCCAGAATTTTCCACTTCCTATATTAAGATGATGAACAAAGGCCACCCCACAATCCCTATTCACTTCTCCCCTTTCTGCACCCAGGTTTCCAATGAAGTTCAAAAGTCCTTCCTTCACTGAAGTGAAAGAATTAGTAAGACGTACATCTGATTTGATATTTCAGCTACGAAAAATGCTAAAAGACACCAATATCAACCGCTGAAAAACAACCCTAGTAGGAATCACATGTACTCTTGTTCAATTCCATAACAAAGTTGCTTCAAAATGAGGGGAATTCGATGTCGGCGCGTGAGAAAAAGTGGTTATGATGAAATAAAGCACTCACCGGAACCATGAAAATAATCCGAACGATGAAGCGTTGATAAGTGGGCTCAGTGTAATTGAGAAGGTGTCTGTAAATGTGGAGAATAGCCAAAGCGATCGCTCCAACGGTGCAAAAGAATGCGACGACGTAGAAGAGAAGCGGGACCAGAACCCCCATTCTGTCAGGGCAAGCTCTTTTCCCTTCACCAATTCAAACGCCTCGGATCAGCAGAAAGCGTAAACCCTAACCAGAATCAATGATTGATAGGTGGAAATGGAAGGCAGAAAGGGGAAGAAACAGATCTGTGGAAGTTGAGGGTTTAGAAAGGAAATGATTGAAGGTGATGAATGCTTCACTGGCACAATAATGGTGACTGTTCGCTTTGCTGCGAAGGAAAATGAAAACGAAAAAATGGGAGAACACTGCGTATCAAAATTGAAATTGAAAATTAATATCAGTATTAAAAATTAATAATTTAATAATAACAGCTATGCTATGCCTATGCAATGTTTTTTAGTTTTTGTTTTTGTTTTTGGTAAAGCCAAATTGACCTAGCCGACACGCTCGCACCAAGCGTGTGTCACCCACTTGATTCTCATTACAGCCTTCCTGTGAGGTGTAAGAAAATCCATTACAGCAACAAATAACAATTTTGTTGTTATTTATCTATTTATTTTTTTTGTTTATGTGATGTTAAGCAAAACAATAATCACAACTCAGGGAAATTATAAAAACTGCTCATGATGAATATATTTTTTACCTATCAAATAAGTTTGACTCTAGGTTTTGAACAAAAATAAAGTTTGAATGTATATAACTGCAATTTACGCTAAACAATATTTTTTTGTAATTAAAAAGTTTATTATTTTTTGGGTTATTTATTCTTGATGTGGTAAAAAAGGAAATAATATTTTGTAGGTGTTTTGATTGTAAAAGGAAAGCAAGTAGTAGAGCGGAAGTTGAAAAATCTAAAAAATGAAGAAATATCCAAAACCACATCCTATTATCGTATTGTATATATCTTGAGTAGGAGAGCGAGGTGGAGGTTGGAAAGGCCATACATTCCTAAAACCCTGCGTGGCCAACCCTCCCCTTATCATCTCCTATTGTTCTTCACTTCACTCACTCACTCACTCGCCCCCATAAACGCAACCATGGCTTCTATCATTGGTGTCTCCTCTATACACCAAACTCCCTCTCTCGAACTATACAAAAGACCAACCACAACTGCTTCTACTTCCTCCGTTCGGTTACAATGTTTAGACTCAAAGTCTCACTTCAACAACGCCCTCAGAGCCCACCGTCACAAAACTGGCCTCAAGCCCACACTCACTTTCGTCCCTTCCGCCATTGCCACGCCCAATTCTTCCCTCCTCAGCGAAGAAGCCTTCAAAGGATTGGGCCGCGGATTCGACGACGACGCCCAAATCGACGACGAATTTGGTTACGCTTCTGAATCCGACTCCTCTTCTACCAACCCCGACGAACTCGACATTTCCAAGTTAGGTTTACCTTCTCCTCTCGTCGATTCTCTCCATAACCGTGGAATCACTCGTCTTTTCCCCATTCAGGTTCCTTCCCTCTTTCGTTTATTTTTCCTTTGTTGTTTAAGAAATGCGTTAGGGTTGCGTTATTTGATTTGTTTCATTTTGCGTGATTGATTAGAGAGCCGTGTTAGTTCCTGCTCTTGAAGGTAGAGATATCATTGCTCGAGCTAAGACTGGGACTGGAAAGACACTAGCATTTGGGATTCCGATTATTAAAGGCCTCACTGAAGATGAGCATGCACCTTCTCACAGGTAATCATTGTTCATGTTTGTACTTATCTTCATGTATGTCATCATCGATGGTCATGCGTTTCTTTGTTTGTTGCAGGAGGTCTGGTCGTCTTCCAAGAGTTTTGGTTCTTGCACCAACCAGGGAGTTGGCAAAGCAAGTGGAGAGGGAGATAAAAGAATCTGCGCCTTATTTAAACACTGTTTGTGTTTATGGGGGTGTTTCTTATGTTACCCAGCAAAGTGCGCTTTCGCGCGGTGTTGACGTGGTGGTTGGAACGCCGGGTAGAATTATTGACCTGATAAATGGGAACAGCCTTAAACTGAGTGAGGTTCAGTATTTGGTTCTTGACGAAGCCGATCAGATGCTTGCTGTTGGGTTTGAGGAGGATGTGGAGGTGATTCTAGAGAAGCTCCCGTCTAAGAGGCAGAGTATGCTTTTCTCTGCTACCATGCCTAGTTGGGTTAAGAAATTGGCTAGAAAATATTTGGACAACCCTTTGACGATTGATTTGGTAAATTTTTTTTTTTGTTGTTATTTTTGGCTTCCTTTTTCTAATTATACCAATTGCCAACTTTTTTGTTTATAGAATGCCAGCAGAGACTATAGCATATGATTGTGTGAGCAATATGATATCTACTAGGAGTTTTTCTGTGAAGAGCATTACATACATGTGCATTTGTTTTTGGCTAATATATCTGCCTATGGTGTTTATGTAGTTGCATGCTATCTGGTTGGTAATTATTACAAAAGACATCTTCTAATGCTGTTCCAGAGTTGACTTTGATCCTTACTAGATTGTGGTTTTGGTGCTCATATAGCTAAAAATGTGATAAATTTGGTGGCAAGAATGTGCACTGTAAATTGGATAACTTCCAAAGGAACATGTTAGAGGAGACTGGGCAGAAAACTTTTTAATATTGTTCAACGAGAATTGATGCATCAAATATCCAATTAGATTTAAAATCTATATAGTGATGCAGGTGTTAACCTACCTAGAAATGCAAGGCTTGTTTATGTAAACTCTGTTGAATGTTAGGAATTAGATGCACTTGAAAACATTTATTCTTTTGTCTTAGTTTGTGTTTTTGGATATTCTATACGAGCAATACTGCATGACTTATTGACTTAACACAGAAAGCATTCTTTATCTGACTTAACATGTTCATGCAAACATACGCCTCTGTTCTGAATAATTTAGTTAAAGTAAGGGGTGATGTGGGGCAATTCGTGTTCATGAACCTGTTTTTGTCCGTTTAGACACATGCCATGCTATGGTTGTTACAATGGGTGTGGAGAGAAATGAATGGAAACACTTGTATTTGGACTATATCATAATCTAGATGCATAACCTTAAATAATTATAGATTTCATTATGGCCCTATCATCAAATGATTCTGGCCATAATTGTGCATATTAATGTTTAAGTTGTAATTGAACCTCAATTATGACACATCTTAGTTTGAAAATAATAAATTATGATTATGATGGTTTTTCATTTTCTTTTAAAAAGGTTGGCGATGAGGAAGAAAAGCTTGCTGAAGGGATAAAACTATTTGCCATGGGAGCCACTGCCACTTCAAAGAGAACAATTCTTTCAGATGTTATAACCGTAAGTTGCTGGTTATTAAATTTTTCTATCTTAGCTTGCTATTCTATAACCTCCTCACTTTTCATTCTGAGGGTTCTGTATAATCATTACATTGGGTACTACTAGTTACTAGTTATGTAACCGAAAATTGCATCAAATATGATACAATGTTACTGACTTACTGTTGAGTGCAATATTGTTTTTACACAGATGGTCTAATACATTTTGTTGACTCTAATTCACTAATCTATCAGTTTCATTAACTGTCAATAATTTAACTGAATGTTCCTTTGTCTTTTAGGTTTATGCAAAGGGTGGGAAGACTATAGTTTTTACGCAGACAAAGAGAGATGCTGATGAAGTATCATTGGCATTAACAAATAGTATAATGTCTGAAGCACTGCATGGTGATATATCTCAGCATCAGAGAGAGAGAACATTGAATGGTTTCCGGCAAGGAAAATTCACAGTTCTCGTTGCCACTGATGTTGCAGCTCGTGGACTTGATATTCCCAATGTTGACTTGGTAAGTCCTAAGGATGCTTTGTGGTCTGTGTAACAATCTGATCACCAGTGGTGTTGATTCTCTGTATGAATCTGTTTGAATTCCAGCTTCATTATTTGTTTGTTTAGATTTAATGCCAACTGAGGCTGAAGTAATAAGTGAACCGCTTGAGTATTTTTAATTTGGTGATTGGGGTTTCTAATAGTTATCAAATTTTTGGAATTTAGGTTATACTAGTTTGGGTTTTGGGAAATATTATCCGTAGATTGGATTTGGACTTTCTTGCCTATTCTGAATTATGATTTGTCAAGTCTTAAATCTTGGTTGCATGCCCTAGTAGAATTAAGGTTTCCTGTTTCATTAAGGAGATAATTTCTGCTGCTGCATTTGACCTTTTCTTCGATCTTTTTCACTGTACAGTCTACTGTGTATCTTCTGACTCGGGAGTTAGAATTTGATAATTGATACCATAATGCATGAATTGTGGGCATAAATATATGTGGATTTTAATTTCTTTGTTTAATTATTTCTTCCAAATGTTGAATCTGTGTAGGGAAGCTTAACATATCTGAATTAGATGGTTTTTTTAATGCCTTGCTCCAATACTGAAATGCTATCTGTTCTCAACATATTGAAAAACTTATTGGTCTTGCCTGTTTTGTTCAGATTATCCATTATGAGCTTCCCAATGATCCTGAGACGTTTGTACATCGTTCTGGTCGTACTGGGCGGGCAGGGAAACAAGGTACTGCCATTTTATTGTACACCAGTAGCCAGAGGAGAACTGTTAGATCCCTTGAACGTGATGTAGGCTGCAAGTTTGAATTTGTTAGTCCACCAGCTATGGAAGAGGTTTTGGGAGCATCTGCGGAGCAAGTTGTTTCCACACTTGGTGCAGTTCATCCTGAGTCTGTTGCGTTTTTCACCCCAACTGCACAAAAATTGATTGAAGAACAAGGAACAAGTGCCCTTGCAGCTGCTCTAGCACAACTGAGTGGATTCTCCAGACCTCCATCGTCCCGGTCTCTTATCACCCATGAACAGGTATGTTAATGATACTAATTCCTTATTAATTTATCATACAAACCAGTGGGAATTATATCTTTAAGCATTTAAAGCTAGGGTCATGGTCATTCCCTAATTCATGGAGGCTACGGATCTTGGACTGTAGATATTTCATGATGTCTTATAATTTGTGTGCTCAATTATTATGTTCATAGTTTTGAGCAAGGTAGTTAAAATCCCGATTTGAATCTTAAAATCTTACGATTTTGGAAGTCTCACCGATTTAAATCGTGGATAAAATCCTAATTGAGTAAAATCCTTGTAAAATCCCGATTTGAATCATAAAATCCCTCAAATTGTGGGATTTTACGATTTCACTTCGATTTTGAAAATTTCTCGCAAAGTCTATTTTGTTGAACCCTATCGTACGCCTCTTTCATATATCTCCTTTTTATGGAATCTAATTTGCCTCTAGCAGCTTTGAACCCTAACATTGTTGTCAACATTCAACAGTCTTCCTAGTACGTGCAACCTGGTTTGCAACTAAATCTATTGTTGTTGTTCTTGCATCTTTTCTGTTCTGGTCTATTTTTTATTCATGTAAATACATTACATTCTTATGGAATAAATTATGATTTGTGAGTGCTACGTTGTTTAAGTACTTTTACTGATTTGAAGCTTTTTTCCCTTAATTTATGATATTTTATATGAATAATATGAATTTATATCATATATATGAATTTTATAAAATCTTACGATTCAATTTACGATTTTACAATTTATGATTTTCACTCTCCTTTACGATTTAAAGTAAAATCCCGATTTTAACTACCTTGATTTTGAGTGTGAACAAGCACAATTTGATGCATAACTTTTTGGTTGATCGTGTACGTACATGCTGCTTTTGAACCACTGTTATTTCAGTAGTTCATTAAAGTTGTTTGGTATTTCAGGGATGGATCACATTGCAACTGACTCGAGATTCAGATAATACTACTAGAAGATATTTTTCAGCAAGATCAGTCACTGGGTTTCTATCTGATGTTTATTCTGCAGCTGCTGATGAAGTTGGAAAAATCCATTTAATTGCGGATGAAAGGGTTTGTATTTGAGTTATATTCTTTATAATTTTTTTTGTGCTTGTATTACTTGGAAATTCATTCCCGTTGGGAATGCACCCACAGAGTTCAAATTGTTTGACATTGTCAATACGTAACATCAGGTTCAAGGAGCTGTTTTTGATCTTCCCGAGGAAATCGCTAAAGAGTTACTCAATAGGGACATACCACCCGGAAACACCATTTCCAAGATCACCAAGGTAAATTACAATATTTGGTTAATATTTTGTTTTGTTATTCTTTGTTGATTCTCTGCCTGATATTTTACCCACTCCAAAATCGTATTTTGGCACCACTTCACTACGTTGCTAGTTATATAAAAATATTGCATTTACTTTGTATTGGCAGCTACCTCCTTTGCAAGATGATGGGCCTCCAAGTGATTTCTATGGGAAGTTTTCTGACAGAGATCGAAGTAACCGAAGAGGTTCAGGTTCTAGGGATCGCAGAAGTTTTAAAACCTCACGGGGATGGGGTAGGGACCAAGACTCTGATGATGAGTTTGGTGATCAATTTAGGAGAGGAGGTAGAAATTCTAAAACTGGCAACAGCTGGTCTCGAGGAGGAAAAAGCAGTAGGGATGGGGATGATTGGCTAATTGGAGGCAGACGATCAAGCAGGTCTTTATCATCAGACAGGTTATACTATAGAAGTTATAATAATACTTTTAATTTTATTTGGTATTTTTCTTCCTATACGAGTTATAAGAAGCCTTATCTGCATCATTTTAAGTCTATGTGTAACTGATTTGACATTTGAATGTGCATTGCAGAGGTAGCTTTGGAGGGTCCTGTT
Source organism: Abrus precatorius (assembly GCF_003935025.1). NCBI lineage: Eukaryota > Viridiplantae > Streptophyta > Magnoliopsida > Fabales > Fabaceae > Abrus > Abrus precatorius. The sequence goes on along the minus strand of NW_020874373.1, from coordinate 5,112,556 downwards.
TTAATTGCGGGGAATCTGGGCATCGTGCATCAGATTGTCCAAACCGGCGAACCTTTTATTAAGTTCCTAAGTATTTATTTTTGGACACCGCTTTGGCCAAGACGTGAGCTGCTACCACTGTTGTTGGCCTAATGGGTTCAGAAAAATTGAAAGATCCTTCCTGGAAGATTTACAGAATCATTATGGATTTGCATCTCATGTGGTGGCGTGGTCTTCATGGGGGCCTCCGTTTTTTTGTCCTCGTTTTCTAAGTCGTCTTGTGCTATTTGATAAGAACAGTGTTAACATTATGGCTTTGCATCTTCTCTTTTTGTGAAGGAGGTGGATATATGATCCTGTATTCTACTTAACCATATTATTTAAGATCTTTTTGAACGTTAATCGTTTAGAAACAGACAGGAAGAATGAATGAAAGGTGAAATGCCAAAAGGTTATGCAGATGTATAATACTTACGAATTCATAATGCCTTAGTTAAATCTCAAGAATTAAGAAAAAAAATAAGAGAGCAAAAACATAAAATCAAGTCTATAAACCAAAATTAAAATAGTACAAGCACAAAAAAATTACGAGGCTTAAGGAGGGATATAAAAGAATAGAAAAAAGGAATATTGGAACAAATTTACAATCTATTTTATTGTTGTGTTTAGTTTTTTTGTTACTTAGAAATTATACCAAAAATAAATAAATTACTTAGAAGATAAATAGACATCATCCATTCAGATGCACTAAAACTCATTTCACAATATCAACTTTCTTTGAAAAATAAATAAACTCAGAATATGATGTTTATCAATAATTTAAACTAAAACTTGTTTCAGAAACAGTTCTGTCCAATTACGGAGCATAAAAAAAGGTATTACATTTTAAAAAAACTATTATAATAAAAAATATATATAAACCGAAATGACCTATTTATACATTGCAAACACGGGGGGAGCATTTTGAAAGTTCACCTTATTTTAAAAGTCAATTAATAAGGATTTTGTAACTTTGAGCGGCAGTGGCTGTGGCAGCACTCTCAAATTGATCCTCTCAGGTTCGTTCATTCGGGGCTCCTTTTTCTCCAAATTCATTTTCTTTTCAATCCTACGCTCTTCAATTTCAATTCCCTTTTCCCATTTTAGACATCGTCTCCGTAATTGTCCTAAACTTCAAATCCAATTGTGCGTCTTCGCCGCCGGTAAGCTTTCCTCCGTGTCTCCGACAGGAGCCTTTCCGGCGGCAACGTTCACAAATTTGTGGGTTTTAAGAAACTATTCTGTTGAAGGAAATTAAAATTTAGGTATTGCATATGAAGCTAACATTTGTATGTGTATTTATATATTAGGCATTTTTATTTTATTTGTTTATTTAATTTTACAATTACAATTGCTATGTTATCAGTGAATAGGAAATAAGGTGTGTGAAAAGAAGAAAAATGGCAGAACTGAGTTTGGGAATTATAATTGATATTGTTGATGAGGAATGGATGAGAGACACCCTCCCTGATGATGGTATTTTTTTTTACTTTTTATTTTCCTTTGCTCCCTCTCACCATCAGATGAGTCTTTTTTAGCTTTATTTCCATGTGGGAATTTGATGTGTTTCTATCTTTGTTGCTGTATTACAGATCTTCCACTGCCTCCAACTCTGGTTGTTCGAACCGATGATACTGAGGATTCAAGTATGTCTCTTGAGCTAAACTTTTTTAACGAATAGTTTGTGATTTTCTTTTCCAATTAATCACTTTTTTTTATTATTGAATTTGATTGTTTTTCTGTAGGATAACTCCACATTTGTTCATTTAAATTTGATGTTATTTTTAGACGTTACAAAACTACGAAGTTATTGTACTAAAATTGTGGTTGTGAGAAGGAAACGTTATTGTAGATAACAGAGATGATTATTTTTAAGAAGATGGGTCTTTTATTGGAAGATTGTTCTAGTTTTCTTCTTGATTTTAACACTGTGCTTTGTTATCTCGATCAGATCAAGAGCCGCAACAAGTTGATGTGGATGCTTGGCATGATCTTGCCTTGGGCCAAGAATAAAAGTTTCATTAATTAGTGTTTTGCTCAGTAGTGAGTTGAGGATGGTACTTCCTGGTCCTGTACCATGCATCTTCTTATGTCCCTGATAGATTGTGATATACTCAAGTTGATCGACCTGTTAATGTGATATTTAAGGAATTTGGGTGTCATTGCTTAGTGCTTGCTGCATGAAACCACACTTTGATTTTTTGTTTTAAGGATTAAGCAAGTTCAGGACAATCTCTGCCTAACTATAGAGTACTGGTATGTACTTCCAATCATTAAATTGTGTTGAAGCAATATATTTTACACCAAGTTACTTGATACGAAACTTGTAAATTTGAAAGGACATTCTATATCTTTTTTTATAGATTGATGGTTATAATTTTTTTAATATTTTTAATATTAAAAGATATTTATGTATTTTTTAAATAAATTATTAATTCACTATCATTATTGATGGTTATACATATTTAATATATTATTGACGGTAATAATTATTCTATGTGAGAGAATAAAATATTCTCTTGATTTGTAAAGTACCGCACTGTAAACCTTATAATAATATACAATTGCTAACTGGTTTATCAATTTTTTTAACTGAAAATTTTTATTAAAAATTATAGAGTTTAATGTAATCCAATGAATTGATAATATTAAATGTTACAATTTGCTTTTAAAACTTATTATATATAACTTATTATCCAGTGCATATTGCATAAGTTAAAAAAAAATTGATGATATAATAATATGCACGAGCTTGGAATCATTTATCAGTTAAAAATTAATTGCATAGTTCTTTAAAACTTTGTTTGGAAATCACAAAAATAAGCAACCATTCTAAAGTAAATTAAGTATGTTGGTTATACTATTGTTGTGCTGATGAAGTACCTTTTTTTTACTTATAAAAGGTTAGAGGCCGTGAAATTATTGAATGAAACAAGACAGCTATTCGAATTCTTAAGAATTATGTGTAATTTTATTCTGATAATCAATTTTGTACATTTATGCAGTCTAAAATTTCTGTTTTGTCATCCAAATTCGGTCTTCTGTTGGTAGCAAACTCCTCAGATTGGTTAGCGTTCAAAATTCTATGTCTCTTCTGTCTATAATCTTGTCTGCTAACTATTCGTAATCTTGTTTGTTTACGAGAAAGATTTTTGAATTACTTTGTGGTGCATATCTTGTTGAAGTTTCAACTGATAGAAGACTACCATTGACGTTAAGATACTAGATACGTCTGACGTTGAAACAAACAGCTGCTCAATTACATAAAATGTAAGCGCTAGACCAGCTGCCACCCGAACACAATTTTCAATATTAATTATATCTATTATATTGAATTGGCTTTTGTTAACCTCAGGATAAGTAAATAATAATAATAATATTACTAAAAAAATATTTATTATATTTTTATAACTTTAATGTAATAAATGTATATTTTTTTTATAATTTTCTTATGGATACTGGAATTTAAGAATTGTGATTAACAAAATCTAAAATCATTTTATTGTTCAAATTTGCAGGATTTTAAACTCACTAGTACTGAACTGCTCAATTTAATTAATAATAACGATTTCTTAAATTAAGAAATTTAATTAAACGAATAAGATTGACTGAATATAAAGATTAAAAATAAGGTAACTTTTTATTTTTATCTTGTTATTAAGGCTTTTATTGCGTATTGCATCATGTAATACGTGTGCAACATCTTCGGTATCGTGGTAGCCTACAACGGCAATACCCGCACAAGAAGTTGCAATTACAACTTGCGTCGGCCGCAATTAGTCATTAGCCTGCGTGATGCACGGAATTGGAAACCTTGTTACTAAATAATGATTGCATCTCAAATTCCACACATAAAAATGGCCCAATTAATATAATACTTCCTCCGCTCTTATTTGTAAGAAACTACGGTTACAAACTACTGAACTAGAGATTGACATTCAACTTGTAAATTTTAAAAATAGCAAAAATTAAATTCAATCAACAAAAAAAAAAAAAAAACCGAGAACAGTCAACTCACGTGTCAGGATGTCACAATCACAATAATATGAGACAACACTGCAGCTCGGGACAATTTCCTACAAAAAATTGAGAGAGAAAGGGGAAACAGCTGCACGGTACAATTGTACCTTCAAAGTTTAGAATTGTTACAAACTAATATACTAGATTTCCTTCATCTCTAAAATGATTTCTTTACAAATGTAAATAAAACTTGACCTGTAAATGAGTTCATTTTTCAAGTGCTGTCAACAATGCGGCAGGTATACCAATCATATAAGGGGATCACTCACAGGTATTGTTGTTGGACTTGGAACAGCAGTGTCCAAAACCTCTGCTACTGGTGATGGGGGGACCTCAGGTGGTGCTGGATTGCCTGTAGACTCTGCTTGGACAGTTTCGCCATTAACATTTGGATCTCTGTCACTAACTGGCGCAGAGGTAGAAACTCCATCCTCCACTGTAGTTTCACCTGATTCTGGTTGAGGTGGAGCAGCCACAGGAACTGGTGTGGAGTCTGATGTAGACTGTGATGAAAGTGGATCACTAACTGGTGCAGGTGTGGATTCAGGCTGCTGTGTAGCATTCTCTGGGGCAACTGTGGTTGTAGTAGGAGGTGCTTCCAGTGCCAATGGCTTGCCTGGTGGTTGTTGGGAAGTCTGAGCAGCAGAAGCTGGTTTTTTCTGGATGGACATGGGAGCATCAAGAGACATCATCCCTGGAGGCAGGATTTCAATAGGTGGTTTCTTCCCTGCTTCTGCCAAACTTGTAAGCTTAGGCTCCTCAAGAGAAGCCAGAAATGCAGCTGTAGCATCTGTCTTCTGTGATGGAGTAGGTTCAATCTCTCTCTGTAGCATTTGGTTCCAAGCCTGCACTAAGTTCTTCAAAGTTGGACGTCCATGTGCCTGGAAATAACAAGGTCAGACTACAAGTACTAAACTGAGGGATCAACTAGTTGAACATGACAAATCATACATGAGCATGAAGCACAGCCTCTGCCAGCATTCCAGTATCTTGCCATGCTTTCTCCATCAAAGCATTGTCGCCCAAAACAGCAGCAGCAAATGCACCTTCCCGTCCCAAGCCAAGCGTGATTAAGTTGTTAACCAAACCCTGCAGTGCAAAAACGTAATACTTTGTTTATGCTTAAGGGAAAAAATTAAAGCTAAAGAGCTGAAAAGAAGACTAGTTACTCCCAAAGAAAAAGAATGTATACCATCTCAAACAGTCATTCAAATATAAACTGCACGTGGTAAGTTCAATAAAAAAAATTGGAAATTTAAATAGTAGAGAAACAAAAACACCTTCATCAAACTATGTGCTACCTTTAACCTAACAGCACTGGATGATTATGGCTGAAAACCAGAGGCATTGAGTAATAGCTAAAGTATTATATCCAATCTTAACCAATTCCATTTTGTGCACAGATCAGATTGTCTATTCATTATAAGGAACCAAATACAAATTATTATGGAAACACAAATTCAATTGTGACATTTATTTATAAAATCAAGCACCCAATTTATTAACAGGCAATTTACTTTATAAAAAGAGAGACGCCAAATGAATTAACTTGAAAACATGCATCAAACAGCTAAAAATCAGTGGAGTGGAAATGCAAAATTAAGAAAGACTGCCTACACTTAGCCGAGTCAACTCTCCATGATTAGCAAGGCGTAATGCCAATCCTCTCAACTCATGACCTTGTAAAGCACCTTTCACCGAACCTGCTGCAGCTAACCTCTTGAGAGCTTCACGGGCAATTTCACCCTGTGCTGTAGCATCTGCAGCGTCAATAAGATCCAAAAACTCTCTTGCAAATTTCACTATACCCTGAACGCCTTCAACTATATCTTGTTTTTTAACTGTATCTTGTTTTTTTTCTGATAAGTTAAGAATGTCATTCAAACCAAGCCCAGTACCATCATGTCCTATATCCCTACTATTACTCATGGTAAGAAGACATTGAAGAGCTCTCTTCAAATCATTACTCTTCATTGCCAAATCAAACTCCAACCTGCAGAACGTAAATAGCAGTATTTTTTTACCACAAGGAGTTAACAACAATCATAAGAACATCCATTAAAATTTCAAGCTCTTAGCTCTAAGCAAACAGCATACCTCTTAGATATTCCAGGCAAATGAAGTGCTTCAGTGGCATAGCCCATTCCTAGCATAAATTGTGCTAAATCATCGTGGTGTTCTCTTCCAAGCCTACTTGCCCTGTTTCAAAAGAATAGTGAGATATACAGATATATCTAATTAGTAAGCAATAGTTATGAAAACAAAGGAGGGGAGGGAAAGAAATAAAATACCATTTTACTGCACTAACAGCATCACCGTAAGCAGCAAGACATCGACAACGAATACCAGGATGACTCAAGGATAAAGCATGCGCACACATGTACCTACCACAACCCAGGTATCAATTGCATCATTCTTGAAATTGGTATCCAATACAAATGAATAATCTTAAATTTGGCATCCAGAGGCGAGAGTTTACAAAGAAAAATTCAACACTCAACTGAATCAGCTCACTGCTCTAAACAGAAGCATAAACACATTTAATCAACCACCAAACAGATTTAATTAGGGCATAATTACATCTATTCAATAAGAGTTACTCTAACTTTCTCCTGAATACATTTAATCAACCCCTGATTGCATTTTTTTCTTGTATGACTGCTCATCCACCCTGACATTTCCGAAGTACGTAACATCATATTAATGTGTTGACCTCTCTTAAGGATTGACTAAACTACATTAAAACCCACTTGAGCTGTGGACATTCGCTCCTCTTCGTGTATTTTCATCTGCATGGAAGGGATCTAGGTATAAAAGGGTATTTGTTCTGGTGAAAATTCGAAAGGGCAGTTAGTGTAATTTTTGAAACTTCAAAGGAATTCAATGTAATTACATCATAAACTCGATGGAGGTAGGCATAATTTACCCTAATGGTGATCTATGCATTAAAGGGGAAGGACAGAGAACAGAAAACTCCAGGGAAAAAAAGATCACAACAAAAATGCAGATATGTATAGGCTTGAACAAAGTAAATGTTGTGAAGGTCTTGTATTTATTATGGAGGTGCCAAACCGTTCATGCTGATTGTGTTGGGAATATCATTAGTATTTAGTGTTGTATTAAAAGTATTAAGATCATTAAATTGTAACTGTTGTAAATAATACACAACAGGAGTTGAGGAAGCATTAGAAATTTAAGATCACAGGGATTAGTTTAATTCCTACATATGGTTCTTGTATGAATTTATTTTTCCATGCATATAAATACAGCCTCCTGAGTGCAAATCACTCGAGCAATCCATTATTTGCCAACCCATTTTAAGTCTAAGCATGCAATCAACATAACAAAGTCCAAATTACCTGTCAATTAACCAAAGAACTCCATCCCTGACACCTACAACCACAAGAGGCCCAACTGGACGTTTCTGCTCCATTGGAAAACGAGTAACTGCCACAGCCACTCCACCCCCGCCAACAGCCACCTCACTTGCTTTTCTCTCTTCTGCTTCTTTTGCCATCCAAGAGTCATCAGCATCAACTCTAGACTGTTTTGGTAATGTTAAGAAAGGTGGGACCGAGGGAGCATGCTGAAATGAAGCCAATCGAACCACCTAGAGCAGGAACAAAAAAGAAAAACTTCACATTTTTTTCAGAGAGAAAAAAAACAAAGAAAAAAGTACAAGATCAGAGGACAAGACATCCTCCAAAGGGAAACCAGGAAATATGTTTGCTTTTAACAGATAAGATGATAAAGTAACTAGTACAGATAAAAAAAAAAAAATAGGTGCAGCATGTACAGAGGATAAACAACAGTAATGTTAATTTTCAAAGAAGAATGAAAACGCAAACATCAGATACATAATCATCAAACCAATGCCTGTTGGTTCAAGTTGGGAAAAGCTTAGTTCACTTTAAATGAGATCTCAAGTTCAAATTTTGTGAGTAGAGAAAATAAGCATTTAGAGAACATTGCCCCCTTCTCCCTTAAATGGCTCCACCTTCTGGATACCAACAGTCTCAGACCAAAATATAAATAACCAACACGACAGCAACTTGCCTCGGCTCTCAAATTTCTCACAAGAAATTACTTAGAATAATTTGGAGAATAGTTCAACATAAAAAATCGTACACTTGAATTGCATTTAATTGTCTTCATCTATGCAAAAGTCAAGCAAAACTCCCCTATTCATTACAAGCAGGTTGAAAAGATTAAATGAAATATTCTCATTAGACACACTGCCATGTAAAATATTCACATCATGTCCTTTCACCAACCTCTATCAATCATATCCAGAAACAAATACTAAATCCCTGAGGAAAGAAAAATAGATCCGGAATGTTTGAAATCATTTTCATAGATGATAAAAAGTTAGAAGATTTGTTAACCTGCAACATTGGTGGCCTCAATGTTATTCTTTCTTCGGCAGCTGATTGGGGGCCTTCTACTGTAATTAGTGCTAACTCTCCATGCTCTGCAACTGCTCTTTCCTGTACTTCTTTCATTTTCTGCTCTTCTTTCAACTTCTTAGTTTCAATGTCAATTTGAGCAACCCCAGCATCCACAAAAACAATTCTGAAAAATCAAAACATACAAATAGTAAAGCTAAAATGAATACCAATTCTGGTCTTTAAGAGATATTAATCAAAAAACATTTCTAAAACTTCACCTAACAACATATAAGCTTGGGATGGTTTGTTCATTCACACTAGTTCCTTTAATATGTTTACCTAATTAGTTATTACTAAAACTTTCACATATTCACATTAAAGATTTGCAAATGAATATGTGTTGCCCTTATACCAGATAGCAAGCCAAATACATAAATGACTATCAGAAAAGCAAAAAAAAAAAAAAAAAAACGTTTTTCTTTTTATTATTGTTGTTGTTTATGTGACCAGTGATGTTAGGACTGCAAATGTGGGCTTAAACTTTGAAAGTAGGCCCATGATTTGGAGTGTTTGCATATAGGGGAAGGAGAGTGAGGAGAGAAGAATATCTTTGGATATTTCGAAATTCTGTTATAGTTAGGGGGTATTAACCTCTCTGGAGGAGCATGCTTTGGGTCAGTACTAGGAACTGTCATCTTGCTGTATTTCTTTTTCATTTTAAAGAATAATACATATATTATATCATTTTCCCTGTTTATTCTTCTTCTATATTTTGGGTCCTTAACAGGTCAAGAGGAAGAGATAACAAGTGTTTGCATATCAGTGTGTTACTTAAGAGCAATGTTATCAATGGTGGAAAGTAAAAAAAACTGCCATAAAATTATGGCGGATGCCATAACAGGTTATGGCAGTCATAATATATATATATATATATATATATTGCAAAATATGATATAAAACTAGAAAACTAACTACATATAAAAGAAGGAAGGTTTTGAGAAAAAAGGAATAAAATGGTTGTACAATGGTGAAAAAAAGCTAAAGTTACAACAGAAAAGTAGAGAATAAAAAATATATATGAAGAAGGAAACTTGGAAAATGATAGAATCAAGGAAAAAAATAATAAAGAAAAACGAAAAAAATGGGGGAGTAAAACAGAATGGGAGAGGGAAAAACAGAATTGAAAAAAAAAAAAGAATAGGAGAGAGAAAATCTACAGGACAGAGCCAAGAGAAGCAAAATGGAAAATAGATGTTGGAAAACAGGACCTTCCACTCACAGTTGCCGAAAAACAGCCAGAAAGGATGTCTTTTCAGGCAAAAATGGTAAAGGAGATGAAGGAGAAGTTGGCTTTAGAAAAGAAGGAAAAAAAACAGCGCAGAGAAAACCCTAAAAATTTTACCCTTCAGAAAATTTACCGCTCAAGAAGAGAAGGAAAAAATTTTAAGTGGAAAAAGTCTATTTTACCTTTAAAAAAAACACTAAAATACATATAGCAAGGGCAAGAACGGACTTTTGCTCTCTTTCTCCATTACACTTCAAAAAGTACACCCCACACCAAGACACTACAATTAGGGCTTAACCTTTGCGAATAAAGAAATACTTCACACCAAGCATCACGTGGCCAACTGCCGCTCCACAGCGGCACAATAGCCCGAGCAGCACAACAGCAATGAAGAAAGGAAGAAAATATGTGATTTAGGGTTTGGGCTCACAGATTTTCTTTCTTGAGCAAGTCAAGGACCTTAAGCCCATTCCAATTTGCATTCATTATGAAGAATTAATCAGACACAGTCAAGATCAAGGGGCATTAGTGCATTATTTTTGTTAAGATGTCTCATATTGACTAGAAATATAACTAAAATACTCCTTACAAGACATGAGTAATCTTCTCCTCTTCAGCTAGATTTAGGAATTTAGTTAGTTAGACCTAGTCCATTTCCAATATCAAAGTCTATCCACTTTTAATGTTGGGTCTCCTACAGATGACAAACTTTATATTCAGGGCATGAAGGAAATGAGCTAAGATATCCCATATTAGCAAGGAATATGATAGGAACTGAGATTGCATTGGAATAACAGAACCAACACAGGAAAATTCCCTGAGATTACAAGCAGTACAAATGGAACCAACAGAATAAAGGAACGGAGTACAGTAATCTAACGAGCTAATAATAAGCAAGAGCAATCCCTCCTATAGCCTCAGCTAACCCCAATGACCTTCCCGATATTTTTCCCCCCTTTTGCCAAGTGTTCAACCTCTATATAATCCCCCTCTCTCCCTGCCCCGTCCCCTTTGCCATGTATGCTAATTTGTTAGTTTGTTAGAATCTAGCATACCGGCCTCCTTGCTCATCTTCCCATTCTACCCCTCTTCCTTTGATAAGTCTTTAATGGGGTCCAATTGGCTTAGACCCAACAGAATATAACTAAAATATTTCTTATAAGATTTACGCAATCTTCTTCCCTTTAGTTAGCTTATGGGATTGAGTTAGACAGTACATTTTTCATACTTTTTACTAGTGATATTGTTTGCAAAATCCTAAGCTGGAATTGTGAAGAAATGCTTCTGAGACCAAGGGTTTCTATTTGATTATACCAAACATAGAATATATGGAATTTAAGTTCAATCAACAATGGAGAGAAGATGATTGAACAGTAAGAGTTAAGCAAGAGGTACCCAAACTTTGGGGGTCTATTCAATAAAAGGACAAAGGAATTGATGCTGATGTCATACATCATATTGAAACAAGAGGAAATATGTTGAGAAGTGCCTTAGAGCATTTGTGTGAGTGTGATCATAAAATTCTCACAAAACACAGGAAAGTTTAACAAAACCACGGTTAGATCAATAATGTTAAACACCACTTAATGGGAATGAAGCTTGATTGTTTTTGTAGGGAAGAGTCCAATTTAGGAAGTCCTAACAAACAAATTATCAATTAGGGAAGAAGATTACCATTGTTGAGACCTAAAGTCAATCCAGTTAATATTTTGTTAGCCATTAACCATTATTAGGACATGGATTATCCATTATTGGTTATTTCCTTAACAAGATATATGTTCATAAAGATTTCCTAAATCATAATTCTCCCTCTTCTTTCTTTGGTTGTGATGAATAGAACATATATTTAGCCTATTAGTAGATAGACAAGAAATTGATAGTGTAAAACATAGTTTGTCGTTTACACTTTCTAAGCAAGTAAAGCAAACTTACCAAAAATAATGAACGAAAAAATAAAATTGCAAGGACTGAATAAAACTGTAGGCAATGCCCTTACTCTATAGTAGTTGGTGTAGCCACAAACAGTTGCCTCCGGTGCCAAACAGCACTAGTAGCATATGGGATTGCAACATCTCCCAGGTATCTATATTGAGGGCGCAAAGAAGATATGACCAAGTATTGCTGGTACGCAAATGCACAGAACTCAACGGTTTGGTCCCAAGCAGTCCATTCTGGCTGAGGAAGTAGACCCCCAACAGGCTGGAATGTCTCCCAACTGAATCACAAATAAAATTAAAAATGAAATGCCAAATCAAAAGAAAACATTACCCTCACAAACAAAAGCTAATATAAAGTAATACTAGCATTCAACTTTAGATTAGAATATGCTAGACAGAATTATTCTAGTAAGCTATATCAAAAAATTTATTAAAATAGGCTGCAAAAAGCTTATGGGAGTCGTAAGCTATTTTCATAAACTCTCCAAGCTTATGAGATGGGGACAGGAAAAGATAGTTTAAAAACTTTATAAGGAAAAAAATTGATGGAAGGGACTTTGTTAGTTCAGAATTTCAGATGACCCCCAATTCTAACTCAAACCATATGATTGAGGAAAATAATATCATTTACAAAATGAACTACTGTAGACTTTAGCTACCATTCTCAGAAGACACTCTAGTGGGCTGGCACAGAGGAAGATTGCATGCTAACTAAGATGATACATGTTTGAAGTTAATTTTACTTTAAAAGGGAAACAAGTTAATGAATCAGACTAACTATGAACCTAACATTCATTTGCTGCTTTGAGCATCCCATCTTTCATAACATTAAGAGAACATCATTGGAAGTAGTAAACATTTTTTTAATTATTTCTTTATATACCATAAGAAATCGTATTAGATAGAAAAGAGGGGAACTACAACTAGTAGGGCTAACCATAAATTATCATCCAAAGAATAAAGGATGTGAAACATAAGGAAACTCTGAACTATTTTGAATAATAATAGCTTTTTCTTAATCATACAACAATTATAAGTTTCACCTGTATAGCTGGAAGTTTTGAGGTGCTGCCTCAGCTGGAGATCTATGTGAAGAAAACCCATCATCATAGGTAGTAAAAGAAGAAAGACCACTGCTTCCATAACCTGACAAGGGCATGGACTGGATTGTTGAAATAGCTGTAGCAGCAATAGGACTGACTCTCCTAGATGTTCGATAGGCAACGCCAAGCAGTGCCCCTCCATGCAAACCAATGACCTAAAAGAGATACGAGTTAAAAAAGGCACCTTAACATTCAAATTTGTTCCTGTTTTCAGCGATACTTACTTTGAAGAATAGCATGCATAAAATTTCATACTATCTTTAGATGGAAAATCAAACAGATTTCTCATTATTGGCAATAGAGCAGAAGTGTATTTACCCTAAAGATTTTTAAAATCTTAGATTTCTTTAATACATATAAGAAAACATTAGGACAGTCAACCCATGGACTATCTTGTGCTAGTCATTAATCAATTAATATACGTAATTTAACAGGGTGAACATCAATCTAGTAAGAGTTCTTTCCCCCCATCTCCCCCTTTATTCCGTATATACTATGTCTGTAATAGTTATCAATTAAAACAAATGTAGGCTGAGATAAATAATATCTTAATTATTGTCATTTACTTTAAAAATTTGCTGAAGTTTTATTCTTAAGATAGGAAGCATTGCTTGCAGAAAAGCCAGAAATCATCTTGACCTAGATTTTATGAGAAATTTTTAGACTCTGAAAGAATCTTACTGGTTCATTGCGGGCACCAACAGACCTCATTAGTATATTTGATGTTCCATCATCTAACAAGATGCGAACTTGAACAGAAGCTGTGGAAGCAGCAGCAGCAGCTGCTGCTGCTGCTTGTGCTGCAGCAGCTTCTTTTGCTCTTTTTGATGAACTACCCTTCGGAATTATAGGAATTCTAGGAGGTAATGCTGATTCCAATATAGCAAATCTGTCACGACAAGTATCCCAAGCGAGAAGCCTTGCACTTCCAGAGTCAACAATCGACCAATCACTCACCTTGTAGATAGAGAAATAAGGAATATCTGGCCAAACAATTGCTAGATACCTGTAAACATATAAAGCAGTTAGAAAACAACAGAAAAGCACTCCAATTTAACAAACTGAATGCTAAGAGAGGAGGAAGCATAACCATAGGAAGACCATGGGCACAGCATACAAACCATAAACACAGTAAAAATAGCAATTATTGTGTTTTGACTGATATATGTGGAACACAAAAGTTAAAATTTTATGCATCGGATATTCCATAGAGAAAATCAAAACCACTAAATTATATTGAAGAACAAAATATAGTTACTTCTTAATTACAAAATAACTCACAAAATAAAAATCAATGGAACTGTAGCTAAAGTCAGAGGCAACTTACTTTCCTGAACTGCTCACAGAAAGAACTGAGTATGAATCATGTGGAACAGGTGTACTAATGTGCTTCTTCCCCTGCTTGACAGGTAATGGTTCAAAAAAATCTCCCTTGGGTCTTCCTGTTTCTGACAAGGAGCTGTTATTTCCAAGAGATGGATTTGCAGAATTGTTTAGCTGAAAATTTAATAGCTTTAGCTCCCTTTCAATAACAAATATGGCAGAATGCTCTCTACTATCTGATGGAGTTGGTAGGGGAGCTACAGGTGGAAGAGATCTAGCATCAAACTCGCAGATAATAACACCAATGTTGGTTCCAGTAGCAACAAGATGTGGCTGCAAAGTATGTGCAACCATACAATAAACCTGCAGCAAAAACCAGAGGCAAAATTAAGTTTGACGAAACCTATTACAAGGTAGACTCAACAAAAAGTGTAGAAAATTGGGCAGGGAGTAATGTGGGCTTAAAATTCGGTTTCTTCTATGTTAAAGAGGATTTATTGCCTTGGGGTATGACAAGCATATTGTTAAGATGCATTACATATTGTTAGTTTTATTATTCTATTACTTTAATAGATAAGAGATATGATTAGTTAGTAAGTTAGGTTGTTAGCATAAAGTTTAACATATTGTTAACCATTAATTTTTGTGTATATAAACATTGTATAGCTCTCATTAATCAATAGAAACACATTATTCAGACTCAAGTAATATTCTACAACATACAGAAATTTATGACAGGATTGAAGTAAAGCATTCCACAGACTTTGTCACAATCAATCTTGATCCATCCTCATCTCCATTCAAAATATTGACACTTAATTGCTTTGAAATATATTCATATCATTCTATGTAGGATGACTATACATGGAACAAAACATACCAAACTAATTAATAAAAAAAAGGTCCTAAATGATAACCAACTAACGACATACCCTCAGTTTCTTATTAGGAGCAAGAGCTTGTGGAGGAATAACTGAGGTCAATTCACACAATGGCCTCGTCAGAGCAGAATAAGTGGGATGTTCAATTGCCCTAACAAAAATTCAAATAAAAATTCTTCATATATATAATGAATATAGCACATCATCACAATATCAAATAACAAGATAAGAAACTTAAAGACACCAAAGGAGAAAGAAAACTACATACCATATGTGAGAATCTTTGACGCAGGTTAGAATATCAAGGTTTGGAGCTCGAGGATGACACCAAGAAGCCACACTGTGGCAAGCAAATTTGGGAACTGGCTTTATCCGACGCAACTCCTGGGAATCAAAAGCAAGTTCATGCTAAGTCTTTATAGTTACCAGGAGAATTTTCACAAACTTTAAAATATCTACGTGATAGCACAACCACACCTTAAAGGAGACAGTGTCCCATATAGCTAATGTCTTATCAGCACCAATTGTAATTAGCTGAGGAGCACCTCCCATCACCCTTGACAGCTCAACTGCTACAACCCCTCCATCATGTGCCTAGATGCACAATGTGGTATCGTTAACCAATGAAATGTGCATGCATGGAATCATCACAAATTGTATGAAAAAGAATAACAGGGTAGTACAAGAGAAGGGAAAAGAAAAATAATAGGCAGCCAAGTTAAGAATAAAACACTTAATTAGCCTCAAGTTTGCATTCACCTTGTTGGCTTGTCCTTAGATGTTAGTCCTTCCCTTCTATTATAGTTAAATGTTATTCATCTCATATCATATTAAACTTAACCAATATATAATGCACTTACTTAAACAAGGAAGAAATAGCAACTGTAATTAAACCATGACTGACAATGACTTATCCCTTCCCAGATTTTAGTCCTTCCTTTCTATTATAATTAAACGTTATTCATCTCATATCATATTAAGCTTAACCAATATATAATGCACTTACTTAAACAAAGAAGAAATAGCAACTGCAATTAAACCATGACTGACAATGACTTATCCTTGTTTTGCAGCCACAGTTTGATTCATTTTGTCATCAATCAATTATTGAACTAACTGACAAAGAGGAGTTAGCATGAGGGAAGGAATGGTACTTTTAAACTCAGCTTGGGTACAAGTTCACGTGAATCTGGTCCATGGTCAGCACTCCAAATTATGAGCAATCCATCACTAGCGCCCGAAACGAGAAGAGCCTGCAAGCCAAACATAGCCCCTCAAAAAAAATTAATTTCATACCAAAACAAAAAACAACTTCCAAGAATCAAAGCAATATATATAACTAATCAGCCATGCAAAACCTGCACATACATTTAACATATCAACTAGCAATTGTAATTTCTTGTCAAATTATCTTTTTGAACACAGTGCTGCAGCAAAAATGCAACTTCTGCAAATAGTGTTGGAGCTAGTAATGCAAGTACAATATATATATATATAACCCAAAGAAATCAGAAAATTTAAACAAAAGAGTCTTTCATTGATATCCAGAGAAATTCTTTCTACTTGCTACTTTTGCCTAACCCAATCTGTCACTACACTGCCTATCACATCAACGCCTACTAAGTACTAAGACAAGTCTAAGCTAGTGGCTACCTATGCAGAATACTAGCGAGGGTGTAAGAGCAACAATACTTTCTGCTAAAGCATAATGTATGGGGATGCCACAGAATCCTAAGTTCCTGCAAAATACAATGAAGTAGCACAAGTTTTTCAACGAGGAATCAAAATTTACCTCGCCAGAAGCAGCCATGAAGGACATCAAGCAAGTGATAGATCCTTTATGACCTCCAGTGTACCGTCGCACAAGCTGCAAGGAACAAAAGTATCACATAATATGCTAATAACTGTAACTAGATTAACATTTCAGGTACCCACCTTCCATGTCATCATTGAGAGAACTCTAATGACACCATCAGATGCACCAAAAGCAACAAGAGGACCATCACCAACACCGGTTCTATAAAGGAACTCCATGCTGCAACAGAAGACAAAATTAGAAAATTGAAACAACTTATAAACTATGCATAAAAATTGCAAAAGTATAATATGTAAATAAAAATATGTATTTGTCTACTTAATTTTTACTAGGATACAAAATTATATATCATACAATGTACAGAGGATTAATAACACATGCTACAAAATTTCCATCAAGAATCAAGAGAAAGAAAAAAGAAGAAATTTGATACCATGTAAAGGAAAAGGTGATGATTATTCACACCAAGGATTTCAATTTGTACAAATAATTAGAAAAACAGCAGAGAAGGCAGGAAACAATGGATTGCCTAGAGAGAGAAATCTCCATTTGGAATATGACAATTTTTACATGCATATGATTATGTTTGGGAAAGATATTGGGGAGTGGGGAAACCAACAAGCCCACACAGTAGAGACTAGAGACCAATTAAGGAGAAATTAACTTTATTTTATAAGTACAATATTTTACTGGGAAAAAATTACCAAGCCTTTTGCGATGGTTGAATTTAAGGACTCCAACAATATTTGTCAGATGAATCCACCAGAATGCAACTACTATCATTGTTTAATTAACAGTCATATACAGTTGACATGATTCCAGAAGAATCAAGAAGGAATGTCACAAACAAAAAAATACTGGCATAGTTTGATACAACATAAAAGCACTACTTAAGTTGAAGAACATCAAGTTATATCAATGACAGCGTCATGGTTGTAAAAGGAACTAGAAAGAGGATGATCCGGATAGGCATTAAGACAAAAGGACCATCACCTATCTGATAATCTACATGTCTTGCCTTAATAGATATAGTCTATTGCAATTTTAACATAAAAGTGGTTGAAGAATGAAGAGTATTGAATAACGTAATAAAAATTTACCATAAAAGGGACTTGTTATCGAGCTCTTGCTTTGGTACATCACGGCCACGCATTGTCACCAAGTCCAAAAATATAGCTTTGTTTAAACAACATATGACAAGAAAATGTCTTCCCTTTGTTGATGGGGCAGGAGAGCTAAAAGCTGAAGTATGGACAGCTGTTGGAGCCTCAGATGCTGCAGAGCGATTATGCCAAAGTTGCCAAAAGCGTACATCATCATCATAAAAATTCACCTGCTTAACACTTTAAGGTAGGTAAAGAGTCATGATAAGTAATAAATGAACCACAAAATAAAAGCCAGAAAAAGGATATACAAATGCAAAGCAAAGATATCTTACCTTCCTCCACGAATGGCTTCTGTGGGTTTCCCTTTGGACTCTACCAAACAAAAAACATATCAATACAAAATTCTGTAGCTAGATCAGCCCAGAAATGCTGAAGGCCACAAATAATGTTTGAGATAGTTTATCATACCATTTTCTTTTCGCATTAAATGAAACTCATTACAATTTCCTAGAGACTATTAATGCTAACAAGATAAAAACTCAACCATGCAAGCATGTTGCCAAAACTAAGCATTGACTAACATAAACATTAACGGAAATTCAAGCAATTCTTGCTGTCAGCGCATAAAACTATAGTAAAGATTGCAGTTTAGCTAATCAGGAACGGTATTAAGCCTGGAGATTATAAATTATCATAGCATTCAAGGTCACAAAGCAAATTTACCTGATTTAAGTTTTACACTACTTTGAATAAAACAACTAGGCAACCATGAATAGTTAATTCCTCAAAATAAAAAATGAAAAATGACAATTACAACAAGAATGTAAAAAAATTAACAAAGTCACGTTGACAATTGTTGCAAAAGACCAGTAGCACAGTAACTAACATTGACAGATCAACGAAACTTCTGCTTCCAAACTCGTCCAATAAAAGCAAATGCAGCAGGTCTATAATAGAACATAAATTAAGAAGACTATCTAAACATTCATCATTACAATTTTTCAAGTTACGCGAATAGAGTTGAACCTGTTTCTCCCTCGGCCAGCTTCTCCAACTTGGCGCCGACCAAACGTCGCTCATCCACTCCGCCAGCTTTCAACTCATATATCACCTGAATTAGATTTCCATTAAAATACAATAACACCTAACTGAGATGAAACGACAAATTGAACAAGAGACTGTACCTGGCGGTGTTCCCAGTTCCAAACCGAGACGCGATCTGAATCATCGGCTGTGACCATCCATGGATGTGTCGGGTGCAATTGGATCTTAACGATTTTATCAGCGGAAGGCCGAAACGCTTTCAGACGCAGCATCTTCTTCTGTTTATAAAGCTAAATAGGGCGGAAATAAGCGATGATGAGGAAAAATGGCTTCAAAAGATTGACAAAATCGGAATCGCACTTCAGATTTAGTTCAAATCTGCGGAAAACTAAAACTCCATGTAGATTTCAGAAATGTGCGTTCATTGAACGCACGTTAATGGCGCGGAGTTAAAAAGTTCTTCCCTCGTCAACAACCATGCCCCAAGCCTATCTTATTTTGAGTAATCAATCACGAATAGGCAAAAGCTTGCCCTGTATGAGATTATATCTTTCGAGCAACTGAGTGGTTAGCCTTGAAGGCTTGCAGTTGAATTGTCTGAGAGCAATTGCGCTCGTGTGAAGAAGCAAAACGAAGATCTCTGGGGGTGTTGGCCTTCAAACTTTTCCTCGTTTTGCTTTTGGTTTTTCGCTCTTTCCTTTCGTTTTCTTTTCTTTTCTTTTTCTTTGGAAGACTATTTTTTTTTTCGTCTCAGGTTCTTTTGTTTGAGTTTTGAAATTTTGTTTTTGGACAAACAGACGGTTGGGTCAGGTAAGCTTTTTATGTCTAGTATTGCGAGTTTTGATTGAGCCCAACTTTCAATAAACAGCGAGCTGGGCTTGATAAGAAAAAGTTAATCGGATGTGTGAGTGGGACCTTCTTTGTCAAGTAGATAAATAAAAAATTATAAGCCAATATTGTTATGTGTTTTAAATAGATTGATGATAAATAACTTTTTATTTTTCACTTTATAATCAATATTTCTTTTAAAAAAAATTATTTTGAGGACGTGAAACTCAATTTTTAATATAAATCAAAGATATATGATATAAGTTTGGCTTAACTGTTTTATCAACTTCTATGTCATAAATAAATAAAACCATTTAGAAATTGAGACTATACGTATGATTACCTTCTTTCATAATTAGTCTTGTGCATTTAAGATTGAATTTAACTGAGAATAATTTGTAAAATGCATTTTCTTTAGTCATAATTAATTTAAGTTTTATTAATTCTATTTTAGTTTTTGTAAATACGTTATTTCTTAACATTGTGTAATTTTTCATAAGAATAGCTGTATATAAAATTATATCGTTTGTCATAAAATATTCATTAAAAAATTATATTATTCTATCAATATTTCTTTCCACACATAATTTGTCTTAAATATAATTTTTTTTATTATTTATTCTGTCTCGTCATATATGTAAAATTTATAAGATACTTTTGTTTGATTACAAATATAGTTTTTTTTATTTTAGTAAATAATTACACTTTTATTTTTTCTACAAACCATTCAAAACAACTTACTAAAAAAGGCTAAAATTATTTTGTTTAGTTTATGGGTTCTTTAATCTTAACCTAACAGTGTAAACAATTTAAAAATCATTACTGTTTGAAAAAGGTATTTTTTTTCCCAAAAAAATAAAACAAGCAGTCTTTATATAATATAAAACTAATGTGAACGTTGATGTATTATATATATTTTCATTTTTTTAAATATTTTTACATCTTAATTTTAAAAGTATAAATTTTATAATTTAAAAAATATAAAACATGTAATATTATCAATAATACATCTTATTTATTATCAAATTATATAATCTAATTAAAATATCATGTAAATTTAATTAAATGGGTTAACAAGTTACTGATAAGTTAACCAAATCAAATAAATAATATTTTTTAGAAAGGTAAAATTAAAAAATTTGAGATGACAAATAAATAAATAATTTATTAAAATAATTGTTTAAATCGCATCTTTATATTACTCATTATGTTTATGTAATCTTGCAAGTATTCAATTGTTGTCATTCTCAGGATCTATTTGTATTTCATCCAAAACTCGATTTATTTAAAATATGTATTTTTTTTCACTTCCACAAAACAAACCTCATAATATGGTATTTTGTCTAAAGTTATAAATTTTTCGTTGGACTCTTTAAATAAAAATATAGTTTTTCAACTTCATACTATTTATTAGCCTAATCTTTTTTACTAACACGCGGAATAAAATTAATAAAAATACAAAACTACTAAATGCTGTAAAGTTAGAAGAGTAAGTTTAAAATAAATAAATTAAAGTGTTTAATTGCGTCATAGAAGTTATAGGGAAGTGCGACGATCAAGCAGCAGATCGCCCATCCTCGACGAGAAGCCCAATCGCTTAATGATTAAAATAATGATTTTTTAAAAATTAATTACTAAAATAAAATAAAAAGTAAAGTAATTTCCAGGTCAATTTGTTGTGACGTAAGCTTCGATTTTGTATTTGACCTCAGTGAAGTTAATTTTATTTATTTATTTATTGAATTCGTCTAGAATAGGGATGAAATTTTGCAAATTTGGACACGTGTACTATGGTTTCGCATAAGAAAGAGACGAAATAGGTGTAATTCACCCTTAATAAAAATGAAACTGTGAAATAATGACAAGTGTATGGTTGTATTTGAAATCGTCCCAATTTCAGATGAAATTATAAGCACGTGGTATTTTTCATCTCAATTTGAGACGAAAGTAATCATTATCCCCTGGCCACTCCGCTGCTACTTAAATGTCCACCGAATTTAGAGTATATAATTTTACCTCCTCCTACGGATCCAAATTAAAGTGAAGAGAGGTTGTATATTTGGAAGACTTGTATATAAGGTTAGTTATAAATTTTGTATATTTTGTTAAATATTTTTTATTATTAAAAATTTTGAGATATTATTTTTAATTACTTAAATAAATAGGAGTAGTTATATTTGTTAAGTTAATAGATGTTTAATATTTTAAAAATAGATATTATATTTATTGTGAATATTTATTATATATGTGTGTGGAATATGTATAAAAAAATATAAAACTTTTTGTAATATAAAATATTGTGAAATATAGTAGTATGTTTATGTGGTTTAACAATAATTTATTTTTATTATTTATACAAAAAAGTATAATTGTAATTGTTTATTGATATTTTTTTAAAATATATGATGAGTGAGATTATTATTATTATATATTGGAATGGAAAAATTGTTGTTAGAAATGAAGGTGTGACATTTGAAGGTAACAAAAAAATGATAAAGATAAAAAGAGGAATAAGTTTAATGAATTTGAAAAAAAAAATATTCATGACAAGTTGAATATTAGTAATAATCATTTCATATCTAAAATAATTTCTCGTTTTATGGTTAGTTCAAACGCTAAACAATACACTGCATTGGATATGTGTGATGATGAAGATATTGATTGTATGATTAGTGCGTATCAATAATAAAGTATTACAACTGTTATTAAATTATATGCGGATATTGCATTTGGTGAGAGTTTAAAAGTTGGGTCAAATATGTTGGACTTAAACTTATCATTATCATTGCTTAATCTTATGGAAATGAGAAATATAAATGTTATAGAAGGTATGTCTTACACTATAATATTTATTTTTTTAAAAATTTTAGTGATGACACATATTGAATAGGTGTATGTAATTTGAAGGATATATATATTTATGTAGTTATGAAGATGAAGATAAAGTCAATAGTAATAATGATAATGATAATGATATTGATGAAGGACATATTTCGTTAGATAGCTCATCGGATACAGATGTAAGTAGTAATTTTGATTCAAACTTAAATGTACAACAAGAAAATGTTGGAGGTAATATTTATAAAGTAGATTTCAATGTGACTATTTTTTTTTAATGATGAATAATGTCTGATTATATGTAGTTATAGGTGAAATACCTTTTTGGAATATAAGTTCACACTACAATTATATTAATTAAGATCACCCAGACCAAGAAATTGAAACAGAAGAAATTAGTGATAACATTTCATGGGTTATTGGAGATTTGTTACATGAAGGTTTATTATTTGACTCAAAAGAAGAAGTTAAAAATGTTTTAAAACAGCATGCAATGAAAATACATCAGAGTTATTTTGTTGTTGAGTCAAAACCGATAAAATTGTACGTGAAGTGTTTAAACCATAATAATGGTTGTCTATGGAGAATAAGAGTATCATTGCTTAAAAATTCAAGTCAATGGAAAATAACAAGGTGTGGGAGTAAACATACATGTCTCAACCCAACAATATCTCAAGGCCGTACCAAGCTAGATTCATATTTGATTTGTTCATACATCATTGATAAGTTTTGTATAATATCTTATTTCGTGAAGCCTTTTGACAATAAAGAGATTTACCTCTTTTGTTTCGTTGTTATGTAGGTATGATTAATCTTGAACCATCATTGCTTATAAGTCTAATTCAAGAAATGATGACAAGTCAATTTGGATATAAAATTTCATACAAGAAGACTTGGAAGGTGAAACAAGAGGCGATTGTAAGCATATTTGGTGACTGAGATGAATCATATGCTATATTGCCAAGATGATTAGAGTATATGCAATTTCATGCTCCAGGTTCTATTTATAAAATTAAAACGAAGTCATTTGTTGTTGGACATCAGGTGGACAATAGATTTAGAGTATTTAAGCGATTATTTTGGTATTTTAATCAATGTAAGGAAGAATTCAACTTTTACAAACCTATTGTTTAAGTAGATGGAACATTTTTGTATGGTAAGTATCGTCACACATTGTTGATTGCAACGACACAAGATGGGAATAATTGTGTCCTACCACTTGCTTTTGCTATTATTGAGGGAGAGATTCTGTCAGTGTGAGAATGATTTTTGGCAATGATTCGTGTGCATGTAACAATAAAGACAAGATTATGTTTAATATCTGATACGCATCAAAGTATCAAAAGTGTTGTTTCAAACCCATATATTGAATGACAACCTCCTAATGCATATCATGTTTATTGTATTCGTCATATAGCAAGCAATTTTAATCATAGATTCAAGAACATTGATTTGAAAAAATAGCTGACGAAATTAGGTAACATGACCTTTTTATTTTTTTGTTTCATCTTAACTTATATTGATTTTAATTTACAAGTAATGATTGAATATTTGTTATTTGCAGCATATATACCTTCAAAGGTTGTATTCGAAGAGAAATTGAGAAGATTTCGCAATGTATCACCAGAAATACAAAGGTGGATTGACAATATTTCAAAGGAAAAATTGACTTTGAGTCATGACGATAATGGATGCCGTTATGGACACATGACCATGAATTTGTCAGAGGCTTTTAACAAGGTATTGAAGGGGGCAAGGAACTTACCTATAACCGCTACTGTAAAATGCACTTATAGACGAATGGTTGAATATTTTGTGAAGCGTGGACAAGACGCAATGAATGACCTGAACAATGATAAGAGGTTTTGTTCAAAACTGATGCTAAAAATGCAAAAAAATCAAGAGGAAGCATCTTCACATCAAGTGAGACAATATGATATAGAAAGAACAAGATTTGAGGTTGAGCAGGCCTTCAATCCGATCACACAAAGGGGTGATAATAAGTGGACTGTTGTTCTGTATAGAAGATACTTTGAATGCGGGAGATTGTAGGCATATCGATGTCCATGCTCACATGTGATTGCTGCCTGTACATCGGTAAGTATTGACTTTTAGCAATATATTGATGATGTTTACTCTGTGCAAAATGTCGTGAATGCATATTCATCACCATGGTTCCCCCTGGAAAATGACAATAATGTTCTTACACGCAATGAGTGGAAGTTACTGCTTGATAAGACGAGAATCAGAGGTAAGGAAAGATCCAAATCAACTCGAATTAGGAATGAAATGGATTGGATTGAGTCACAAAATAGATATAAATGTAGTAATTGTCATCAAATTGGTCACAATACACGTCAATGTACTTCTATTTAACCTAATGAGTAGTAATTTTTAATGGCAATATTTTCATTATGACCCAATCCTCTTTTTATAAGAAAGTTGCATAACATAAGATCATGTTAATAAAACAGTGTGAAAAAATAAACAAATTAACATATGTCATAAAACATCTAGTTAAGGTACATGTTCATAAATGACAGCAATATCTGTTCCTAGTGACCTCAGGAAGTCAATCTCTATCCTCGTGCGATTGGTCAGGCTAATGTGGTGTCAAGATGCACTCCCTATGCCTATCTCTGGCTCCACGATGTGAGTTACGACGTATCTCTGGAGGTAGAACATCTAACATTGTTTCGAAGTTAACATTTAAATTTATTCCTTGACTGTATGAGGTATCATATGAGGTCCCAGTGTCAAAAGCTACTGGTGGTGGTGGTGGTGTTAGAATAGTTGCATCATATGGAGGCAGAATCATGAATGGTGATGGACATGGGATATAATACTCTGTGGTGATGAATGGTGATGGAGGGTTATGTGGCGGATGTTGTGTGGCCTAAGATGAGTGGAAATTTAAATTCAATAAACACATTTATTATTTCATCATAAACCATAATTTACCAATATTAGTTAATTTTTTTTTTCAAATATTTTATAAACTCAAATTTTTGCTACTATAATTTTAATATAAATTAGTATAGTCAATTTTAACAACATGATTTTTGTATGTTTAACTATAATTTTTTTTGGTAACTATATTGTCATTAATCATAAATCAATATATCTATTTTATATTTTTTAATATAAAAAACATAATTTATGTTATCATTTTATACATTATTTTCTTATTTTTATCTCTCATGTAATTAATCAACCAATTTGATACAACTATTTTCTATTTTTCTATTCTAATTTTTATTTAACTATTTTTTTAATTATTTTTTACAATTTTATAAATTTATACTTCAAATTACTATAATAATTCTAAATGCAAACTCAAATTTTTGATCATAATATTACTATCAAATTTTAATTATACAAATTTTGGTTATTTTTATATATCTACAAATTTACCAAAATTATTTTAATTTAATTTTTAATCTAATTATTACTAAAAAATAATCAATCAAGTTTTTAAAATTTAATTATAAAACTTTTTCCAACGAGGATTGATTCTCAACGACGGCAACAAGGAGTCCGAACGGCGGCGTCTCTCTAGCGAGCAGTTCCTCTTCTCCGTTCAGCAATGATTAAGCAGGTAACTAGTTCTCCGAAGTTCTTAAAGTTTCAGTCCAACAATGCCAGAACTCACTGCAAACCCAATTCGATCTGGACACTTTTGTATAATGGATCACAAATCTCACTCAAAAATCACTCTAAAACGATAAAAAAAATTCTAGGCGAAGCTTCAGAAATGCAACAATGATGTTTTTCTCAAGCACCAACGGAAGAGCAGAAGGAGAGAAAGGAAGAGGAAGATGCATTAATCGTTGCCTTGGCTGACACGTGACCTAATCACAATGTTTCGTCTCTGAATCAAACAAAAAGAGTGTCAAGAGATGAGAATATTTAATTCAAACCTTTTGACTGTTTCGTCTCATTCTTATATGAAACCATAATATACATATTCAGTTTTGTATAATTTTGTCCTAGTTTTAGACAAATTTAATAAATAAATAAAAAAATTAATTTTACCTTAGTTAAATATGAAATCCAGACTAACCGTGGCAATATGTTGCCCAAGACAAGAAAATTATTTTACTTTTAATTTTTTTTTGATAATTAATTTTAAAAAAAATATTATTTTAATTATTAAGCCGAATCACAATTGAGTGGAGCAAATAATGATATTTAAAGGAAAAATATCTATATTCTTGGAACTTGGAGGGTGTGCCGGGTGACGTTGTCAGTTGTCAAAACTCTCAAATCACCAATCCCAACTCTGAGGCTTGTTGGACACAAAATCCAATGACGCATGGCACACGCATCACTCTATTATTATGTTATGAAACCAATTCATTCAGCAGCTGCAAGTAAGGAATGAGAAATTCTCCTTGGCTGCCCCACTCAGTTGCCTTTGTCAACAAAACAAAAACCTCAATTATAAATATCTGTTCTCTCCCACTTTCCATCTCTGCTCTCCATTTACCAAATGGCTTCAACTCTTCTGCCTCTTGTTACTTTCTTCTTAGCCTTTTCTGCTTCATATTTCCAGGTAGGGTTTCATTTCTCCTTTTGTTTCTCCTTTGCCTTCGTTATGTCTTTGCTACTGTTCATTCTTTGGCTGTTACGTGTGTTAGTTCTGAAATCGCTTTGTTCTTGACAGATCGCTGGGGCGGAACGCCTCTCTAGTCTGAAGCTTAACTCTGGTATTCTTCAGGTGATGATTACGTTAACTCTCCTCGTTTGTCTTGTTTTTTTTCAACTAGGTTTTGTCACGTAAATTTGGGGAAAAAACCGTAGATGATTTTGAGTGCTATTGCTCTTGTGCTATGGCTTTGCTTATATATATATTTGGATGTATCCAGTCATGTGATTGATGAAGCTTTTTATTGTTACTACGCAGGACTCTATTGCTAAACAGATTAACGACAATCCAGAGGCAGGATGGGAGGCTGCTATAAATCCTCGTTTCTCCAATTATACAGTTACCCTTCAATTTGTTCTATACACCTTAATATGATTATCATTGTTATTACCCTTTGAAGTGGATTTCACAGTTTCACTTGCACATGTTTAGTTACACAATATGCTTTGACGCACAGGTTGAACAATTTAAGCGCCTTCTTGGAGTCAAACCAACGCCTGGTAAGGAACTGAGAAGTGCGCCAGTTAAAACCCACCCAAAGTCATTGAAATTGCCAAAGAGTTTTGATGCAAGGACAGCTTGGTCGCAGTGTAGCACTATTGGAAGAATTCTAGGTTGCCTACTCGTTGCCTGTCCTTTTTTTAATTAAATAGTGAATTTCGAAGGTGGTGCTGACTCTTCTTTTTATTTTTGACAATGACATGGATTACTGAATCAATTTCCTCACTAAAGATCAGGTAATCCTCTTATTTTCTCACAGTAACAACTTTTCATACGTTCAAGGTTCAAAGAGTTTTTAGCTGATCCTTGTGCTTATGATTCAGGGTCACTGTGGTTCTTGTTGGGCATTTGGTGCTGTTGAAGCATTATCAGATCGCTTTTGCATCCATTTTGATGTAGTAAGTAAAACTTTTTATTGAAACATTGTCGTACCTCATCTTGTTTAGTGTGCGTGATTGTGAATATTCTCCGCTATTTTTTAGTCTTCTCCTCTCCCTTTCTCTCTTTACCCCCATCTACTTGAGCATCTTGGGCTGCTTGAAAGAGGAATTTATATCTTATCCGTTTAATTGCAGAATGTGTCTCTCTCTGTTAATGACCTTCTTGCATGCTGTGGCTTTTTGTGTGGATCTGGCTGCGACGGGGGATATCCCTTATATGCATGGCGATATTTGGTCGACCATGGTGTTGTCACTGAAGAGGTAACCATTTCCATTTTGCTTTGGTAGTTCCCACTTTGTAATAATAAAAATGGTTAATGCTTAGAGACAAACACCCTAGGCTTCTTTCTCTTAGATCCCCCCCTCCAATTAATGCTAATTTTCTGCTGAAGACTGATATTTCACAATTTATCCCTTTATATGTTTTCCCTCCACTTTGTCACAGTCAGCACTCAGCATTGTTTCTTCTTTTGTGGCAGTGTGACCCATATTTTGATCAAATTGGCTGTTCTCATCCTGGTTGTGAGCCAGCATATCGGACTCCCAAGTGTGTTAAAAAGTGTGTCGATGGGAACCAGCTTTGGAAGAAGTCAAAGCACTACAGTGTCAATGCATACAGGGTCAAGTCTGATCCCTATGATATCATGGCAGAAGTTTATAAGAATGGGCCAGTTGAAGTCGCGTTCACTGTTTATGAGGTAAATGGAAACTCTGACCAACATTTCTGCAATTAAATTTCTGAAAACTCAAAACCATTCTGTTTTAAACATATTATTATTATATAATAATTTAGATACAATTGATATAGAGAGTGAATGAGATTGGGTATATCATGTGATCTTACATGCAAAACATACTATAAATTAGAAACTTATGGATGGTTGTTGAGAGGAATGGGAAATCTCTACCAGGTTTTCATGGTTTAGGAGAAGAATTAGTGGGGAAGTTAAAGAGAATATTGGTGATTCTAAAGCTACAAATTTTCTTACAAAGAAAAAAAAATTGTTCAAACATCTAGATGTTCAAAATGGCTCCATCTTAAACCAGATTATGGATTTCAAGGTTTTGTGGTTAATCTGGGGAGATTTTATAGAGTCTGGGTTAATGACAAAGCATATTGCTTGAAGTCTCAAACAATATTGTACAAAATAAAACAGATCTTAAGATATATTTATGCTAACAAACATACTTTTTAATTAATATATGCCAACTAATGAATTATAGTTGATTGGCCTTACTAGCCCTATTGTATTGGCATCTAAATCTGACTACTATGCAAATTGAATATGGTATGATTGAGGATTGTTTTAGGGTAAAAACCTTAAGCAAGATATTATAGGGGAGAAGGAGAAGGGATGGGGATGATATAAATGGGCTGGATTGATAGTAGGAGATGAAGTTGTTGGCTTGAGAAAATTTATATTAGTTTTTTAAAGAATTCTTTTACAACATGGGGGTTTTCAATTTTTATTAACAACTCTTCTAATTAAGTTTTCCCCATTAATTGTCATATTGGCATAAATGTTTGCTTTTAGCTAGCCCAATATCCATTACAAATACAATTAACTTCCCCCCAAAGTCACGAGCAGTGAATCTTTTCTTTTCCCTGATATTTGCTTGCCTTTCTTGGGCAGCGATACTCTAAGAATTGTACAAGACTGGCCAAAAATTTACAATTCTCCTTCATTTTATTCTTGCATTAGGATGCACTGATTGACTAAGCTACTGTAAAGTAATCTAAAAGAAATTTGAAACTCCATTCAAAGAGAAACCTAGACTCAGTCCATACTCTTAGGCTAGAAAGCTGTGAATAATCAGGAAAGGACATACTGTGAGTAAGAGTTGGTATTAAGTAATGCATGTATTTGTTCTGCCATCTTGCGTAATTTCTTTGATAAATCTCAGACAGAAACAATTGCTCAAGTTTCCACTTTGTTAATTCTTCTATTTACTCTTGGCTCTTGGGTCTGTGACACTTAACTGCAAATCTCACATTGTCTAAATGTTATTCTTTCGATGCCATTTTATCATATGACATAGATCTCCTTCACATACGTCTGGTTTGTGTTATGTTCTTTTTTTTTTTTTCTCCTTTTAGTTAGGCCAGGTACATTTCTTGTAATGGTGCTTCTCAAGTCTTATCAGATTTTTCATTTATTTACCTGTCATTTAAATTTGTTCTTTAAACTTGCAAATGTATGTACCATGACCTTTAGTTTTCTTTGGTAAAGTTAATATTGGTGCTGAATCTGCTGATGGAGCTTGTTGCTTTTGATGAATGAACCCCTTTGCTTCCATCAGCATCCTGTTGCAGAAGTATATAATAGCTAGCCCTTTGGGTGTGATTGGTCTCATCACCTGTGATTCATTATGTACACTTCTTAATGGTTCCTTGGGGCCAGATTTAACTCACACAGGTCTGAAGCTACTCGTCTTCATGGGGGGTATGATAACTTAGGTGCTATTTTTAAGGTTAATGTTTACAAGTAAAGAAAAAAATATCAAATGTCTGAAAAACTACAATAAAATGCATACAGTTATATGCATCAGATATTCAAAAAAGTAGTGATTGGCTTTTCAACGATATATGTGATGATCATTAAGAGACATTTAAGGCAAGGGTTATGTGGAAGGATTTTGGAATTAGGATTTGTTTCCTAGCAGTCAATCTACTAAACCAGGGCAAGTGCGAAGACATTTTCATTTAGGCATTCACAAAAATTTGGTCGAAAAAGAGTTTTATGAGGCTTTGGTTTCTTTTTTTTTCCTTGATTTTTCTTTATCCTTTCCCTTTGTTTGGGTCCTCATTGGATCAGAGCAAAATTGGGGGCAACTGTCATCTGTTGTACTTTGAGGTTATAGATTGACCCTAGGATTTTAAATACATACTAGTGTTACTAATCGTTGGAGACACAATTATAACACATCAAAAGTAAAACGGACCTTACATCGTATTATATGTTCCATGAGTCACCATACAACTATTAAGTTAATCTAGCTGACTTTTGAGTTATTGGATTCATTTATTTGTTTAATTTGGTTGCTTGGTCTCTAAAGTGGTGTAAAAATGACGGTGTAACTGTAACTTCCTATGTCACTTGCATGAACTCATCAAACAGGCAGGATATGAATATATTAGTATATACGTCCTTCCTCTTTAAGCATTTAGAAGAGCCCCTCTTTGCAAGTGACCTTTTAATTAACAAAAATTTCCGAACTGTTACCTGTGTCTTTTTTGCATCTAATATATAGACCTCAAACATAATGATTACATTTTTACAGAACCTTTGCTTTTCTTGTGTGTAGAATAGTCGCAGAGTCGTAGGCATATTGTGTGTCTGGTTTGGTTGTTTTAGGACACAATTTGCTTTTACTAATTTGAACTCTTAACAGGATTTTGCGCACTACAAATCAGGAGTTTACAAACACGTCACAGGTTTTGAACTAGGCGGTCATGCTGTAAAGCTAATTGGGTGGGGAACAACTGATGATGGAGAGGATTATTGGGTACGTTGACATGTTCCTGAGTGACATTTCAGCCCCCCCCTCCTAACATACTAGCTGAAATTCAGAATTTTAGACTGACTGATATTTCTATTGTTTCAGCTTCTGGCAAATCAGTGGAACAGAGATTGGGGAGATGTATGTTTCTTAATTTGTTCTTCAATTTGAATGTCAGTTGCTAAAGATATGCATTATAGCTAATGTAATATTTTAATCTGTGTGGCAGGATGGTTACTTCAAGATCAGAAGAGGGACAAACGAATGTGGGATTGAAGAAGATGTGACTGCTGGTTTGCCTTCCCCCAAAAATATCGTAAGAGAAGTGACTGATATGGATGTTGATGCTGATGCTTCATTCTGAATGTAAATATATTACTTTTCACATTAAATTCTGTATGGATATTGAAAATCATTAAATGTTGTCCGTGGTCTGGACCTCTGTTTTAAGGGGAACAATCTAAATTATGATTAGGATGTGCTTCAAGGTCGGTAAACTTATGTTTTTTATGGGCTGTCACATGAAATAAGAGAATGACTTCAGTAGTTACCTATTAGACTTGGATTACTAATTAGCACTTGGAGTAAGTTATGTTCTCTAGTTAATTTTGCTGTCGATGATGCTTAATTGGTGGCGAGCCATGATCTACAAATCAGTCCCCCTATTTTGTGTGTGATTGAATTGATTTTCAAATTCCTGAATTTGAACCACAAGTGTTTCTTGCGGGGGAAAAAAACATTTATTGTTCAAAATATCTTATGATGTGTGGATACAACACATCGTGAAGGTGAGTTCTTAAATGATTGCTGGGTGTAAGGCTATACGCAGTCAATAAATTAATATAAATTGCAGTTGTGTCCACAACGTCAACGTGCCATAAATGGAGATTACCAACCATGGGCACCATCCTTTTGGAGTTGACTAGCTTCTCAGTTCCGCAACCTTTTGCCATTTCAACTGGGAAAGACATTTCCTCACACTACACACTTGAAAAAGTAGTATAAGCTATTTTGGTAATTGTCGCGAATCGGGATAGTATCACAACCTTTGAAAGAATGAGAGTGACGTGACACCAAGTTTAGTCTGTGGTTTTCATTTTTTAACCTTTTTGAAAAATGTTGCTTTCTTTGGTAAAGAATGAAAATGATGGAACAATGCTCCTAAAAGGAGACGTAAAGGGAGTGAAAGCATCTATGTGCTGCATCAATATCAAGTTGGGTTCTCAAAAGAACACAAATTGGTTGTCATGACATTAATTAATTGCAAATAAACTAAACTACAGCTGAAAAAAGGGGTCATTTCTGTGTAAGAATTCATTAATAAAAAACATCTGTTCTTTAGTATATACAATGAAAGCATATATATATATACATATATGTATATATATATATACAAAATTCCTTACAGGAAAAATATTACAAAGTAATTCGCTCACCATGTCGTTCACGTTCTTTTTAAAATATAGCATTATTTGAAGTTACTTCCATTGGCCCCTCACATGCGCGCATTATTTAATTGCGTTATGTCAGTTAGTGATAATGTGCAACTTACGTAACATATATAAAGAGAAGTAATTAATTTATTTTGAAGAAGAAAAAAATAGTGTTGATTGACGTTATCTAAATTAAGTAGGAAAAAAATTGCACTAGTGGAAGCAAAATATCCTCTCTTTTTTCTCATAAAGCGTGGAAATTGATTTTTACTTTTAGTCTTAAGCCAATAAAAATAGTCACTAACAAATTATTATTATTATTATTATTATGGACTGTTAGACTGTTACTTTGAGTCTGTGATAAACTAATCAACTTTGTTGGTTGGGCCCTGAGCGTGACCCGGAGACTCACCAATTGTCATTTCTTCCCCGTTTTGTTTTCTCCTTTGATTTTAAGCACCGATTTTAACAGAAACTATATTTTTCTGAAAAAGAAGAAGAAGAATA
Organism: Abrus precatorius; assembly: GCF_003935025.1. Taxonomy (NCBI): domain Eukaryota; kingdom Viridiplantae; phylum Streptophyta; class Magnoliopsida; order Fabales; family Fabaceae; genus Abrus; species Abrus precatorius. The sequence goes on along the minus strand of NW_020874373.1, from coordinate 5,078,939 downwards.
GGAACTATATTTACCGTTTATTTTTCTATTACACGCAATTATTGATGTAAGGAAGTATTGATGAAAAAAAAAGGTAATACAACAACGTCAATATCATATCATTTGTACAAAATCTTATTGCATAAATATAATTTTAGTAATGTTAAATTTACTTTAAATTTTGTAACAAAAACACCAACGTTTTCCTCGTATGAATCTACAATATAAATTATAGCAAATCTAATTTATGAATTATTAAATTATGTGATTTATGTGTGGATCTTAACTAAACCTAGTTAGATTAAATTTAAGATTAATAAACAATCGTGATGTTTAAATATAGAATAATCACTAACAATAGTCCTCAGTAATAAAATAAGTCAAACTATCAACAGCTAAAGGATAATTTACTGACAACTAATTAAATAATAAAAACCCCATGTCTATAATAAATGATAATGCAGAAAAATAAGAGAATGTTTGATTACTATTTTAAAAACAGAAAACTGTTTTTAAAAATGAAAACAAACACTCTAGATATTTTAGTAAAATAATATTAAAACAATATAACATAAAAATAAATAAAAAAGAAATATAATAGATAAGAAAATAATATAATAATTAATGAATACTTTGTAAAAAAAAGGAAAGAACAAGATAATAAAAATCAAAATAATTGTAAACCCATATTATCAGAGTCAAAGATAATAATAATACCTAAATATTTCATTTTACTGTCTGTCAATTTAATATAATAAGTAATTATTATTCTGTACTTAAATATTTTAATAAGTTATTAATATTAAACTGAATCTAATAGTATTTAATGATAATTCATCAATGAACCACGCAGTCTAATAGCTCAGCATAAAAGTTACCGACATTAATTATTTCATTTTTTTGTTTCTAATAATAGCTCACATTATATGCATGATTATGTGTTAAATTGCATTACTTTTTTTGTTTTTTGTATTCTTTATCCATATAAGATATGACAGTATCTTTTATTCCTTTTCCTGAATTTATTTATCTGTGTCACATTTTCATGTGGCAAATATTATAATTCCCGTTTGGAAGGAAAAGCTGGTTTGGTCGATGGGCAAAGTGCATATTGCACCCCAGGGCCACCGGAGCAAAGACAAAGAATATTCACAGCATAAGCCATTACTTAAGAACTTTCAAATTGTTTCATTGTTTTCGTGGTTATTTATTTATTTTAAAATTAAAAGTAAGAATGTTTTAGAAAATTAAGTATGCACGTTAATCAGGTTTTTGAAAAAAATAATTAAAAAAAAAGATTCTTCATTTTATTTAAGGTTAAATCACACTCCCTCACGCGGCTTTACTCGATCACTCACGTCTTTCACGTTGTGAGAAAGAAGGATTTGGGTTGTTGGGACTACTTTCAGAAAACGTCAGAATTTTCCCAGAAAATTCACTGCAAAGTAAAAAGAGAGAGAATAATTGACGGCATCAAATTCGAAATCTGTGGGAGGACACACAGATAAATTCACCTGTAACTATAACATAGATAGCACATAGTATAGTGAGTTTGTCGTCATTGTTTGTTTGAATTCAAGTAAGAAGCAGCATTGCGGAATCCACATTGCAAAAGTGTGAAGAGAAGTGAGTGAGTGAGATGTCGATAATACCGAAGGAACCAGAGCAGGTGATGAAGATGAGAGGAGGAAGTGTGTTAGGGAAGAAAACCATTCTTAAGAGCGACCATTTTCCTGGTTGCCAGAACAAGCGTTTGTCTCCTCAGATCGAAGGCGCTCCCAATTATCGACAGGTTTTCGCGTTTTCCACTTCTCTGTCTTTCTTTTCTGCTTCGTGCTTGTGCTTACTCTTCTTGTTGTTAGGCTTCCGATTCGTTACATGTTCACGGTGTTGCCATTCCGACAATCGATGGAATTCGAAATGTTCTCAACCACATTGGTGCTCAATTTCATGTTCTTTGGATTAGTCTTCGTGAGGAACCGGTATGTTGTTGCTTTGCTACTTAGTCAAAACCTTTTATGTTTATGTTGAGGTTGAAGGAGTTGAAGTGTTCTTCATTTGTAAGTTGTATAGTGTTAGTGTATACTTGAGTTGAGTAGAGGCTAAGTATTGTTAATTAAACTCGAACTCTTTTTTTTTTTTTTTTCTGATGATTGATGCTCTGAACTGTTCTTTCTCTTCATTTGTTGGAATTAGCTTGCTTACATTAATGGTCGCCCCTTTGTTTTGCGTGATGTGGAGAGACCCTTCTCCAACCTTGAGTATACGGTATGTTGTTGTTCGCTCGTTTTTCAAATTCTTTTATGTCAATGCGGTATTTAGGTTCTGTGCTGGCTTGGGGATTAACTTGTTTTGAGTTGAATTGAGTGCTAGTGTTTCAGTTGGTTATTTTGTTTTCTAACTTCTGTGGTTTTCTGTACATAATTAGGGGATTAATAGGGAACGGGTTGAACAAATGGAAGCTCGTTTGAAAGAAGACATTATGATGGAAGCTGCAAGGTATTTCTGTGGCTAATTTTGTGCTGCGGAATTTGTGGTTGTCTTTGCTCTTTACTATTAAGCATTTATTCTTATTTGTACATTGACATAACAGATATGGAAACAAGATCCTTGTGACTGATGAACTGCCAGATGGTCAAATGGTGGACCAATGGGAACCGGTGTCGTGTAATTCTGTGAAGACGCCTCTAGAGGTATGGGTGGAACTTGTCTACAATGGGAGTGTGAGACTGCTCAATCAGTTTCTGATAAAAATGCATCGAAGATGTTTTCTTTGCTGTAGGTGTACGAAGAATTGCAGGTGGAGGGATATCTTGTTGATTATGAACGTGTTCCTATAACTGATGAAAAATCACCGAAGGAATTGGATTTTGATATTTTGGTAAGTTCTAAGTTGTTTATATTATTTTATTTTTTTGGAATAAATGCTTCTGAACAAATTTGGTAGGAAGAAATTATGAATGATCCTGCTTGCTTTCCCTGTATTAGTTATATTCTATCACTGTTGATATCACTTTCTGGATGTATTTTCTTTTGGTACAATCAAGGGGTTGGGTAATGTAGCTTCCCTCTCTATTGCCTTGCCATTAAGCTGCTGATGAACAATGCTTAATTTTCTAGGGTCTTTTATTTGGTACAAACACAATAGTTATTATTGTAGAAAACTCATACTCACTTGTTCTGTTTCCAGAAACCAATGATTTCATGTATCTTAGCTACTTTTCCTCTTTGATTTCAGGTTCATAAAATTTCTCAAGCTAATGTAAATACAGAGATAATTTTTAATTGTCAAATGGGGCGTGGACGAACTACAACTGGAATGGTCATTGCAACTTTGTTTTACCTCAATCGAATAGGAGCCTCTGGTAGTTTTTTTATTTATTTATTCAACTTTTCAGTTTTCATTTATTTTCTTTCATTTATTTCATTGTTCGTATAAGATATTTTAACATAAGATTGTGATCTATTTCATATTCAGCCTCTGTTTTAAAGCTATATATTTTGCTGTTTATTGGAAAAAAGAAAGGAATTGTTTTATTCACTAAAATGCTCTTCTTTGTTACACCAATACTGGAGAATATGAATTTTTTTTAGCATAATCTATAGATTTTTAAAAAATGTGGCATTTTTTTTATTTCCAAGGTAACATGAGGCAGATGGCTACATCCTTGCTGTACTTGTTAGCATCCACCTTGATTATGATGAAAGTTGCAAGTTTAATGGAAAATGAGCTGGTTATTTTATTAGTTTCTTGAAAAGAAAATATATAGTTATGGAAATGTTGCTCTTTAGTCACCTCCAATTGGTGCATTACTTTTGTTCACATTGTTGCTAACTTAAAAATTATTGCTGAGCTTATTTTGAAAAGTTATATCAAGAAACTTATTGAAATGAATTAAAAAGAGCTTGAGTCAAAAGTTATTCTCATAAGTTGTCTAAAAGCTCTTCAATCTTCATAATGGGTCTTAAAATTATTGAGGGCCATTACTTGGAAAAAAATTGAACTGATCCGTAGCATTTTTGAATAATAATTTTTTAAAATTTATTCTTACTCTTTTGTCATCAAGTTCAAATCCTATGGTATACCAGCGAAATTGCCACCAAAAAAGTATTGAATTTATATTATTACATGATAGGGTTTCCAAGGAGCAATTCAATTGGTAGAATTTCTCAATGTGCGACAAATGTTGCTGAGCATTTGCCTAACTCAGAAGAGTCAATTCGCAGGGGAGAATATGCAGTCATAAGAAGCTTGATTCGAGTGTTAGAGGTATAGACATTAAGTTTAATGTTTCTTTTTAATACTGAAAATATGTTCTTGTCCTAATTGTATGATATGCTTCAGGGTGGTGTTGAGGGGAAAAGACAAGTGGACAAAGTCATTGACAAGTGTGCTTCAATGCAGGTATCTGTTTCTAATGATTCTAATCTGCTGTTATTTGGAAATAAATTTTTGGTTCTTTGCACTGCTTCTTTGATGTTCTGAATTCTTGTATCTTGAGGATAGAATTTTCACATTTCATCTGAAAATGCCTCATTCAATCCTTGTCTTGCTTGAATTTTAGAATCTACGTGAAGCAATCGCTACATATCGCAATAGCATTCTGCGACAACCAGATGAGATGAAAAGGGAGGCATCACTATCCTTTTTTGTGGAGTACCTGGAAAGATACTACTTTTTAATATGTTTTGCTGTGTACATTCATTCAGAAAGGGCTGCACTTCATTCTAATACAGCTGGTGACTGTAGCTTTGCTGAATGGATGAGAGCAAGGCCTGAACTCTACAGTATTATTCGCAGGTTAATATTTTAATAAATATGCAAAGTCCATTTTTAAAATTTTTATTAATTTCTCTTTATTTGGTCTATGGAGTCTTGAGTCAAAGTGATTTTGACTAATGAGTTGTTATGGACCTAATATGTCTAGTAATGGACACTTTATATTCATAAAAGTTACTGAACTGAGCTTGCTTCTACTTTCAACTTCAAGTATGGTCTGATGTTTTAATTGCTCTTGTATCTTGGTTCTGGTATTAAAGAAATCCTTGGGTTTATTGCTTTTAGGTTCAAAATTAATTAATCACTTAGATCTATAGTTTACAATTAGGCTTATTTATGTGCTTAGTTGGGACATAAGATTTTAGTTATCTCTGTTTTGAACAATGATGATGCTTAGGTAAGTAGAAAAGCTTCTTATGTTGATCCAATAGAGATTCTTCAAGGCATCCAATTTTAACTTGGCTCTAATTCTCTGAATAAAATAGCACACAGCTAATTTTATTATTAATTTGAACGTTATGCTGTGATTCCATTCTACCTTTTTACCTTGAAAAACATGTCTCTTGTCTTGTCCCTATTTTGTCTTTATATCAGTAATCTGAAAAGAAGCACCAAGGACATGACTCCATTTGAAATATCTGTCATGCTTACAATTTATTTAGCTTCTGATGTAATCTTATTTGTTAACTTGCTTGATCTTATGTCACCATTGGCATTGTAGGTTACTCAGGAGAGATCCAATGGGTGCACTTGGATATTCAAGTCTGAAACCATCTCTAAAGAAGATAGCTGAATCTACTGATGGTCGCCCTTTTGATATGGGTGTGGTTGCTGCCATGAGAAATGGCGAGGTTCTTGGTAGTCAAACTGTTCTAAAAAGTGATCACTGTCCTGGATGTCAAAATCCAACTTTACCCGAGAGAGTAGATGGTGCTCCTAATTTTCGAGAAGTTCCTGGATTTCCAGTTTATGGGGTAGCAAATCCAACCATTGATGGTATCCGATCTGTCATTCGTAGGATTGGTAGCTCTAACGGTGGGCGCCCTATACTTTGGCATAATATGAGAGAAGAGCCTGTTATTTACATCAATGGGAAGCCATTTGTTCTTCGTGAAGTTGAAAGACCATACAAAAACATGTTGGAGTACACGGTAAACATGGCTTTGAACTTATTTTTCAATCAATTTTGAGTCAAGGGAGGGGGAGTGAACACTAGATGTACTTAGAACTTAGAATTATTATCTTTTGGTTCATAATCAACTAGATCATAGAAATGATAGAATTATTGTCATTTGGTTCATAATCAACTAGATCATTGATTGGCATATCCAAATTTTCCTGTAATCAGTCAATAGAACAATTTAGTTGTAGTTGGTAGTAAAAATAATATGCCTAAAAGAATGTAGTTGTCTAATTGGGAAGAAGTGTATATAGTGAGCAGTGTGAGACAGGAAATGGGATCTGTGTATACAATGTTCTTTTTTTTTCTTCACAAAAAATGTGACTGTAGTAGTGTCTTCGGAGGTAGCAGAGGGATATCTGTTTCACTGTGGTATAATTATTGCTTGAGACAAATAAATAAAGCCACAAAATTCATAATCTATTGGATGAATTGTTGAGGATTAACTCTTCTAAAACCTTAAGCTGTTAAGTGAAAACCTAGGAATAGTTTTATGTCTCAGAGCAGATTAGCTGTTCCAAACTCCTATACTTTGTTTGGTGCAGGTTGGGGATGCATTAATATATACATGATCAACAAATAGTGGAGGATTTATTGAATAAAGCTTATCTAATACATTGAAATTATAATACCATTAGATGCCCCTTTGAATTTCGTGGTAAAGTGGAAATTTGTCTCCAGCTGTTGGTAAATTGGAAATTTAAATTTGTTATTTCAGGGTATTGACCGTGAACGAGTGGAGAAAATGGAAGCTCGATTAAAAGAAGATATCCTACGTGAAGCTAAACACTACGGCAGTGCCATAATGGTAATTCATGAAACAGATGATAAGCAGATATTTGATGCTTGGGAGCATGTTACATCTGATGTGATTCAAACCCCACTTGAAGTTTTCAGAAGCTTGGAAGCTGAGGGTTTCCCCATTAAGTATGCGCGTGTGCCCATCACTGATGGAAAAGCTCCTAAAAGTTCTGACTTCGACACTTTGGCAACTAATATTGCTTCTGCAGCAAAGGACGCTGCATTTGTTTTCAATTGTCAGGTAATTTCTTGATCTTTTATATCTTATGGTGTTTGCTTTGAGTTATGTCCATGTTCATTTTCTGATTGTCTATTGATTCTTATGGTCTTTTTTTTTTCCCCAGTGCATCTTACTGTTGTTATGATATTACAGATGGGTAGGGGCAGGACAAGCACTGGTACTGTCATAGCTTGCCTTGTGAAACTTCGAATTGATTATGGTAGGCCCATTAAGACACTGAATGATGTTGTGACCCATGAGGAATCAGATTGTGGTTCTTCAAGTGGAGACGAAGCAGGGGGTGATGTCACAGCATTAACCTCCAATACTTCTCAAGTAGAGGCAGATGAGAAACAAAATCATGTTTTTCGTATAAACGACATCCTCTTGTTATGGAAGATAACAACATTATTTGATAATGGTGTTGAATGCCGAGAGGTCTTAGATGATATTATTAATAGATGTTCAGCACTTCAAAACATTCGTCAAGCTGTCTTAAAATATAGAAAAGTATTCAATCAGCAACATGTTGAGCCTAGGGTAAGGAGGGTGGCATTAAATCGTGGTGCTGAGTACTTGGAGCGGTACTTTCGTCTAATTGCTTTTGCAGCGTATCTTGGAAGTGAAGCATTTGATGGGTTTTGTGGACAAGGAGAATCTAAAATGACATTCAAGGTTTGGTTGCATCAGAGGTCAGAGGTGCAGGCTATGAAATGGAGCATCAGATTAAGACCAGGGCGATTTTTCACTGTCCCTGTAAATATTTTTCTACCTCCAGTATTATTTTCTCCCAATTTGAAGTAAGATTGGTTCAATAATGTCTATTTAAATTTTAGGAAAAGTTGCGAGAACCACAAGAGTCTCAGCATGGAGATGCAGTGATGGAGGCCATTGTCAAGGCCCGGAACGGTTCTGTTTTGGGGAAAGGCTCCATACTGAAAATGTATTTCTTTCCTGGTCAGAGAACTTCCAGTCACATACAAATTCATGGTGCACCTCATGTTTACAAGGTATGTTTACTTAAGTAAGTACTGCTAAAGAAACTAACTCATCAAATTTACAGGAGGTAGAATTAGCATCTATAACATTTTTTTTGGTGTAAGTTTATTTGGAGAAAACTGTTGTACTGTGAAACTAGATTGCACATATGATTAATTTTTTATCTTGTATTTGCACAAAAAGACTTGTTTTACCATTAGTTGATAATTTACTTTACTATTTAGTCTGTTTTGCTTCCACTCATTTTATATTTAGCTTTTTTATTTTACACTTGTCCCACTCACACAATACAATCTTTGCGTCACTAGTTTTAGTGTTATTTATAATTTTAAAAATAGTACTGTATTGTGATTTATATTAGTTTTTTTAATTTAAAAATTGTTTTTGCATGCAATTATGACATCTTGGTTTGATAATTGGGACTGCTAACAATATATACGAATTATCAATGACCTGTGGATGTGAGAACCATCAAAGAATCCAAATGATAAAACATTATCATGCTTTGCTTAAAGTAGCTTGTCTTATTATTTTGGTGTTTAAGCGCTTTCATATCTTTCTTTTTATTATATTCCAATTCTTATTTTTCTTCTATGTAATAAGTGAAAGATTTTATTATTTTTTTGTTATTATCAATGTATATATTATGTGATATTGTGATTGTGAGATCGTCAGTACCTAATACTTCATTTTTTCAGGTTGATGAATACCCGGTGTATTGCATGGCAACTCCAACCATTTCTGGTGCCAAGGAGATGCTAGATTATTTGGACGCTCAGCCTAAACCTGCTTTCACTACTCAAAAAGTAATATTGACTGATTTGAGAGAAGAAGCAGTTGTTTATATAAATAATACTCCCTTTGTCCTCAGGGAATTAAACAAACCAGTTAATACACTCAAATACGTGGGAATCACTGGACCTGTGGTGAGTCTTCTAGTACTAAAGTTCGTCTGTTGGATCATATCACAAAATTCATTGTGTTGCACAACTGATGGTGACCACAATGCAGGTGGAACACATGGAAGCTCGGCTGAAAGAAGATATATTATCTGAGATTAGACATTCTGGGGGGCGAATGCTATTACACCGTGAAGAATATAACCCTTCAACAAATCAGTCTGATGTGGTTGGATACTGGGAAAACATTCGGGCAGATGATGTGAAGACACCAGCAGAAGTTTATTCTTCCCTGAAAGATGATGGATATGATATTGTCTATCGGAGGATTCCTTTAACAAGAGAAAGAAATGCTTTGGCTTCTGATGTTGATGCAATACAGCGATGTCAAGACAAGTAAGTGTCCTTAGTTTGCTGGCATTTTTGTTCTTGCGCTGGTTGGTTGAATCAGTTATAATATATGTACTTAAAATCATAAAGAACCTGTGGTTTTTAATAATTTGGGGGCTTTGCTTTGTCTCCAAAAAGCAGTCAGGGATTCTTGTAACAGTTTCGCCTATAGCAATGGTTCTATCCGAAGTGTTGATTGTGCTGCATCAAATAGTACCATTGTTTTTTATATGTTCCCTCTGGTTCTAAACTCTTGCTGTATTGTAGTTCTGCAGGGAGTTACCTTTTTGTGTCACACACAGGTTTTGGTGGAGTTGCATATGCAATGGCCATCATCTGCATCAGACTCAGTGCAGGATCCAAAGTCCAACAGCCATCATATGATCCTCATATACATGCTGTGACTGAAGAGAACGTGCCCTCTCATGCTTCTAATGAAACAGCACTTAGGATGGGTGACTACCGTGACATTTTGAACCTCACAAGAGTCCTCATACACGGTCCGCAAAGCAAAGCAGATGTTGACATTGTCATTGAAAGGTTATTAGGAAGAAGTTTGATTAGAAGCTTTACTAACCAATGTTAATTTATTCAACTTCAAAATGGATAAATTAATTGTGTTCTCTATGATGTAAAAATCTATATTGATGGAATTATGGGGTTCTCCATGTTCTTTCTCCTTTCTTGGGTGATTGCGGGGAGGGGGGAGGCTTTCATTAGTTCAAATTTACCTTTGCAAAATATTATTTTTTCACTTTTATAGTTCTGAAATATCTTTTCCATCATTTAACCCTCGGGAAAATTTGATCTGACAACTAAGCTTTAGTTATTGGATTTTTATTGTACTGAAGTTTTCTATTTTTCAAATAGATGTGGTGGAGCGGGGCATATTCAAGATGATATTCTTTATTACAATAGAGAACTCGAGAAAAATACCAATGATGGTGATGAAGAACGTGCATACCTTACGGACATGGGCATAAAGGCTTTGAGGTAAATTTACTTTCTCACCAATATAAATGTTTACTTGGTGCTTGCGAAAGGGTATAAATATATTTTCTCTAAAAATTATGTGGAGAATGGATTATACCCTCAAGAATTGATACAATTAATCATTACACCGCTAATTAATTTATAAAAAATGAATCGATCTTTCCAATTCTAGAATTATAGCCAATTATTATGTAGATCAGGCATGATAAATTTTCGAATTTTAAGAATACTATGCAATCAAACGATAATTTAATTTCTTTTCAAAGTAATTTATACATTAACTTAATTTAGTAAAGGACATTGGATAGAGTATGAGACAACGTTACGTCATACGAACTTTCCAAAGTAATTTATACATCAACTTATTTGGGTAAAATTGATCTTGACTTGCATCTCTTTAACACTTAGATTGCCAATTTAACCGCCTATCATAAATATCTATCATGTTGATCTTGTTCTCGCATGTCAAATTTTGTAGGGAAAAAGTAGAAAGAAAAGTACACAATCATTTAATTGTTTGTCATCGCACAAAAAAAATATTCACAGTAAACAATTGCTTCTGATTTACTTCCCCAGTAACAGTTGGTGATTATACTGTTTACACGTAGGCATGTACTATTTTCCTGTGTAACCATTCTGTTTCCCCCCTCCATCTGCAGGCGATATTTTTTCCTTATCACATTCAGATCTTATCTCTATTGCACCTCTCCAGCCAATATGGAATTTGCTGCGTGGATGGATGCAAGACCAGAGCTGGATCATCTATGTAACAATCTAAGAATTGATAAATAATATAGCTATGCTAATGATCATGTTAATATTCTTAGGGCATTTGCTGTTTCTCAGTTACAGTTTGCTCCACCTGTAGCCTCTCCTCCCCTTGTCGTGTAATACCTTATTTTTGCTACATAGCCCCCAAATTTAGTAAACTGAGCAAGCGTGCTACTTTGCAAATTGCTATTCAGGGAGAGCAGCATCCTGTAATCAGTTTCTATCTAGCTTTGTATATCATGAGCAGCTGGCTCTGACACAAGGCACTAATGTTGGTGGACAGAACTCAGAAGTGTTCATTGGGGACCTGTTGGGCATTAAGTTACACTGCTGAGGGATATTATGTATCTCTTCCATAAATTGTATTTTTGTTTCAGTGTTTATTTGGGAGGTGTGCAACGGATGAATGGAGTGCTTCAGTAGGATGGGAAGAGATGTCATTCCAGTGAAAGGGAGGTAGAAAGGTTCCCTTTTTTCTGTAAACCCAAGTTTCGTTAATGTTCACAAGAACCTCGGTTTATTTCTCTCAAACTCAATTTATAATTTTCCCCCTTAATTGAAGAAGTTAATTCTCTCTTGGCTTAATATAGTTTAGTAGAATAACCACACCGATAAAGTCCAATAGCTGGTTAATAGTCTCGCACCAATTATATTTTCTCGTCTGTCCCTTGTTCTTCCCGAGAACTTTCTTTTACTGGAAAGGAAAATGTTTGTTGCATATCATGCATCTCTACCATTGCGTAACGAGTATGATGAGATCGCAGAGTCAGAGTGGTGTCTAGAAATTCTAGCATGCCCAACTATAATCTCTAATCACATGGTAGGAATCTTGTACATGTGAGATGACCTGCGCGTCTGAATTACTCTATCTGAAGAACATTATCAACATCCAACGGTTGGACCATTCCCATAATTATCAAATTCCCTCATTATCCCTACGAACTGAGTCAGATGAAGAAAGCAAATACGATGGAAGACAGAGAATGTCGTTGCCATTAGCAGTTGACATGGGTGAAGGAAAGAGGAAGCGTTGGGTTACAGAATGAGATGAGCATCATTTAAGTTTCCAGGAAAAGAAAAATTAAAAAAGATTCTCTTCTTTAAAGGTGGGTTGAACTTCATTATTTATTTAGTTCTGACTATATTTTAAAGTAGAATTTTGTAAATAAAAAAAGTGGAATTTCAACTTATTTTAATATTATTTTGTGATTTTTATTTTTTTGAAAAAGTGTTTTTTGAAAATTAAAGGATATATATATATATATATTAATATAAAAGTCATTTTTAAGCAACAGTATTTAATATAGGACAAAATTTAAGATTAATTTTATGGATATTTTTAATGTTATTTTTGGAATAATTAAAATTTTACTTTAATAATTATGTAATAAAAGTCGATACTTGTGATCAGTATTGATTAATTAAATAAAATTCTAATTTTAATTTAAAATTATTAATAATGAAAAACTATCCCTAATTTTGTCCATTTGAAAAATTCATTCTTGGCATCATGTTATATATTTTAAAACGACGTGTCACGTAGCCATTGCTGCAATGTCCTGCGTTCCCGCTAATTATGGAGGCAAGTATTTGCAGATACGTCTGTCTTGTGGCTCCACAATTTTCCCACAATTTTGATCCCTAGTAGCTTCTCTTGCTTGCAACGATGGGGCTGAAATTGAATCCACTTCCTTGGTTTTTTTCATCATTTGAATTGATAACGAAACTCAATTAGCAATAAGCTGAATGGACATAATTCTAATTTAATTGTTTTTTTAAAACGATCATCAAGTTGCTATCAACAGTTCAGTGCGTCTTGTAACCTTTCTGCAGCCAGCTAGAGAGTGAGGAACTAGATTCCTGGTAGAGAACAAATCATTATGATTATGATGATGAAAGAAAGTAGTAAATTACTATTTGATTGATTCGAAAAGCATCTGCCTTAATTTTTGGTTAGATTTGTTAGACCAAAACCTCAAAAGATGAGGGAAACAGCGTATGATCTGACAAAAACAGTGCATTTAGGAATAAGGATGCGGTTTTAGCTTTTAGTGTAGTATAAGCTGCGGAGAATCTTTAGAAACTTATAACTCGGTTTGTGTTGTGTAAGATTTTCTGATCCTAATGAAAAAGAGAGGAAAAAAAAAGTTTGGTGGGTTTCCATGTTGGTTTTGTGCCATTAAGCCATTCCTTGCTCTACCTTGAGGGAAACCCACCTTGCTTTAAATTCTTTTAAATATATCATAAAACAATATGATACATGGACAACCCAACAAGACATATATGATGCTGCTTTAATTTCCCTTTTTTCTCTTCCCTTGTACATTGCTTAAACAGAAGGGTCTTGTAAATCTCTTATTTCCATTTATATGCATTCGTTTTCCTTTTATAGATTATTGCGTGGTAGAGAGCGAAAGTTTTGTTGTGGTTTGATGTTTATTAATTTGTTTTTGATATTGTAGAATTTAGATACTCTAGTTGAATTAGTTCTGTCTAGTACTAATAAACTTTGGCTTTAAATAATAACCTGATTGTTTCAACCACCTGAGGGAAGAATCAAATAAAGACAATTGTCATGGTGTATGGCAATTTAGAAATGATGGTGGCAAGTGGGTTACATGGATTTTCCTTGTCATTGGGTTCAAAGAAGTCATCCTTCCACCGTGACAGGATTCCATCTTCCTCATTCTGTGGCACCAGAGTGAACTTGCCTCATTCAAAGAATATAGCATCTGGTTTTCCTCTAGGAAAATTCTTGAGTGTTACACGGAGAAACACAACCAGAAAATTTTTGGCTACTTCTACTCTTGCAGATGTTGCAAATGACTTTATGGTAACTTACCTTCCTAAACAGTATTTTAGATAGTGTTAATGTTATGATAATATGATATACTTCACGTTCCCATTAACAATTTCTGCTCCATTGAAAGCCTTGGACTTGTTTATCCTGATTTTGACTTTGACCGAACTTGATCCCTGATTATTGACTTAATTTTTACCTCGTTACTTAAGTTTACAAAGTACTCATGGTCATGGAGAGCAACCATAATTATGTTCTTTTCAATCAGGATATGAGGACTTGTAGATTGAATATGAATTTACCTAGATAATATTGCATTTCAGGCCCTTCAATCACCAATACTTGCTGGAAGAGAAGCCAACCCAAAGACTGTTGCATCCATCATATTAGGTGGGGGAGCAGGAACTCGTCTATTCCCACTTACTCAAAGAAGGGCTAAACCTGCTGTAAGCTATTAAATTCACTAACCTCTGTGTGTCTTTTAATGTTATTATTCCAGGCATAGGGTATATTCATTTTGCATGTAATGTGATGCTCAGGTGCCATTTGGAGGATGCTATAGGTTGGTGGACATACCAATGAGTAATTGTATTAACAGTGGAATTAATAAAATTTATGTCCTCACACAATATAATTCTCAGTCCCTAAACCGCCACATTGCTCGAACGTATAATTTGGGAGGTGGGATTAACTTTGGAGGTGGTTTTGTTGAGGTATGCTTTTTTTTTTTGGTCTTATATTATTATTACCATTGCTATTATCTTTTTTGTTAACCTTTTTTTATGTCTCAGGCTAGACACTTATTAACATGGTTTACACAGACTAAAAGTTTGTCATGGTAGGTATTGGCAGCAACTCAAACACCTGGGGAATCAGGAAAGAAGTGGTTTCAAGGTACTGCTGATGCTGTTAGACAATTTCTTTGGTTGTTTGAGGTATGCTATAGTTCTTTTTCTTGTTCATGAAATTGAAGATTTGGCAGAATAGTCCTTTTCTCAATAAGCACATAGGATTGCCACAAATGCAAGTGTTTAAGAAAGACTTGTATCATTCTTAGTTACATCTTACAAAACTGATTTGAGTTTGTGGGACTTGAATAGGATGCTGATCATAAAAATATAGAGAACATTCTGATATTGTGTGGTGATCAGCTCTATAGAATGGATTACATGGAACTTGTTCAGGTTGGGTATTAGAGTTTAATTTGATGATTGTTTTTCTGATTAACTTGCTGTGAATATTTCACATTATAACTTATCTCATATGCAGAAGCACGTTGATTCAAATGCTGATATATCTGTATCTTGCCTCCCAGTGGATGGCAGGTATTCTAAGTGAAGCTTCCTCTATTCCATTGTGCACATTTGGTTTCTGAAATGCTTATATTTTCTTCCTTTTTGCTTGTAGTCGGGCCTCTGATTTTGGATTAGTGAAGGTTGATGAAAGAGGACATATACGCCAGTTCTTGGAAAAACCCAAGGGCGAAATGTTAAGATCTATGGTTGTTACTTTTCCAATTTCTTCTTAAAGACTCTGATAATCTTCTGTAACTTCAGCTGTCAATCTTAATTCACCTCTCTCTGATTGAAGTACTTGTTCTCATAGCATGTAGATACGAGCATTTTTGGACTATCAACTCAAGAAGCAAGGAAACTTCCATACATTGCATCAATGGGTATATACGTGTTTAAAATAGATGTTCTGCTGAAACTTCTCAGGTAATTTTTTCTTTTAGCAGGTTGGGTTTACCCTGTTGGTTCTTATTCCCTAATATTTAGTAGAATTATCAATTTTGTAACTGGGAGGTGATTCTATAATAGTGAAGTTATTGTGTCCCTCCCTTAGTGCAATAATTAATGGAGGTGATATTGATATATTGTGTGGAAGTCTTATTCACTGGTTGGTTGGTTACCTTACTTGGATCCAACGATGGCAATGGCATTAGGTTCTATCCAAGACAAACTTGATATGAATGTATAAACTGTGGCCAACCTTTTACTAGTTGGCTTTTCAAATTTCATGAATTATACTGTCAATTATAGAAAGCTTTGGACGAACATATATATGAAGGTATTTTAATTTTAAACTCAAATAAATAATCAAATAGGATGTGATTTTCATTTTTCTTTAATGACAAAATTTCAGGGGCTGTTATCCTAATGCAAATGATTTTGGATCCGAGGTCATTCCAATGGCTGCAAAAGATTTTAATGTCCAGGTAGTTGCTCAAAGTAAAAACTACTCAAGTAATACAAATTGTTTAATCTGAAAGAATTTGGCCAAATTTTATGTCCATGTAGTTTTTAATAAATGCATTGAACTATCATAGTCGGTTTGTCTCTTTTTTTTTTAATAAATAATCAAGTTTGACCCTTGTATTTCATCACAGGCATGTCTTTTCAATGGTTATTGGGAAGATATTGGGACTATAAAATCTTTCTTTGATGCGAACTTAGCTCTTATGGATCAGGTAGGTTTTTTAGTATTTAAAAGTTATAGGTGTGAGTGAAAAAACCGAATCCAGTGAGTTTATACAAGCTGCAATTTATTGTTCTTCCATGTTGAAGCCGCCCAAGTTTCAGTTATATGACCAGTCCAAGCCTATTTTTACATGTCCTCGGTTCCTACCACCAACTAAAATGGAGAAGTGTCAGGTAGAACTGTAAAATTTATTCCATATAGCTTGCTTCTTTGATTCTGACAGAATCTAATGATACTGTGCAATAATGTCAATTGTATGTAGGCAATTAATTCTTTGGTTTCAGATGGTTGCTTCTTAAAAGAGTGCATCGTTGAACATTCCATTGTGGGAGTTCGCTCTAGACTTGATTCTGGAGTGCAGCTAAAGGTAGCCTTTCTCTTTTTGAATTGAGATCATGATCCACTTCATTGTAACAGTATTTATTAGGAACAAAGTGTTCTTGTTCCATGTTACTCATCATATTTTCCTTCCTTTATTCTCTTTCCAACGTATGGGAAGTGTGTTTTTTTTTTTGCTCAGCTTCTCTTAACCTGACATGAAGCCATATTAGTCATATTTATAATCACTTTACAGGATACCATGATTATGGGTGCTGATTATTACCAAACAGAGGCTGAAATAGCTTCTCTTTTAGCAGCAGGGAATGTTCCAATAGGCATTGGGAAAAATACCAAAATTGTGTAAGAATCCTGAAAACAGAATTTCCTTTTGTCGTATTTTTCACACTTCCGCACAATGCATGAACAAATTTACATGGTGTTGAATGATTCTAACCATTAGATTGGCATGCCTTCAATACATGTATGTGTATGCATACATACACATAGGGGCATAAACAAAGTTACGAAAAGTTGAAAGTTTAACTTGACCAACACAACTGTTACCACAATTATTCTTCTGAAGTGGAAATATAAGAATGATCCGTATCATATTCTATGTGGAGTTCAACTACTGTTTCTGTGTCTTCTGTAATGTATACATTATATAGTCTTTTATTCTATGACTCTACGAATCATATTTTATGTGCAGGAATTGTATAATTGACAAAAACGCAAGAATTGGAAACAATGTAATTATTGCAAACAAAGAAGTAAGTAATATCCTAGCTGTTGAAACCCTACTTATTTTTTCTCTGTTTAGATTGAATTCAAATTCACTCAAACGTGAATTTATTTTAACTCTATAAATTATAATTTTATTATTAAAATATAATTTGACATGATTTTGATTAGTTTCGAAACAGAGCTCTACTTCTTTATTTTCAGAAGTTGGGGCAAATGGGTTCTTCAATACATAGCTATTCTTTTGATGTTATTGGTCTTGGATGTAGAACCATTTAGCTATACTTCCACAAGGGTATCATGTTACATGTGGAGGACATGCGGCTTGTAATTTGTTTGTAGACTAAACACAATTTAGTTGGTATCATTTTAGGTTAATTTAATCCCTGGATACATGTGGGTAATTAGTTGGTCCTTCAATGATGGCGCCAAACCTTTCTATACCAAGGCTTTGTTTGATGGTCACCCAATTGTATGTTATTGTTTAGGTTTATTTATATATTTATAGGTTAATAGAATACTCTTGATAATAGTACTTCATCCTCACTTTACTATTGACAAAAATACTTTATACAATAGATTAGAAATGATTGAGAATATGCCTTGTTGGTTAAAGAAACTGTCATCATTATTTTTCCATTTTTTATTTCAGATAATTACAGTCATTTTCCTTGAAAAAACAATATAGGTGATAATTTAATTTTTAAATTTAAACTAACATTTTAGATACAAATTTCTCTTTCTATAATTCTCAATTTCAGCAGTAATTAAATTAAAAAAAAAAATATTGATCTTGAACTTTTAAAAGATAAAATAAAAAACAGGGTATAGTCTTAAAACTGAGAGTAAGAGTGTTTAAAAATTCATTAGTCTTAAGATTTATAATAGAGAGTTTAAAATTAGCTAATAATGTTGAAACTCAGAGAGAGGAAAAAATTTGTTTCTAAGGAAGTTATTTGTAGTAGTTTGTTACGGTCAAGAGGATCATTTACATTAAAATATATTAAAGTATAATTTAGGGGGGGAAATGCAATTTTTAAGATGAAAAGAGTAATTTAAACCTAACTTGTAAGATTAGAGTGTAATTTACCTAAATATTGTATTTTGATTACAGTTAAATGACAATTGTAGTTGGGATGCAGAATGTGCAGGAAGCAGACAGACCCACAGAGGGGTTTTATATTCGATCAGGAATCACGGTTGTGTTCAAAGATTCTATAATAAGCAATGGTACAATCATTTAACGATGGGTGTGAAGTGGTGAGAAATTAAAGCTTCAAAGGCATCAATGGAAGGTACATGCCACCTTCAATTTTTCACTCAGAATAAACTCTATGGTCCTATAAATAAGGGCTCAAGTATCAATTTTTGAATCTTCCATCATGGAATCAAGGAAGTACAGATTCATTTGACCCAAACATTTTTTGTTCACTCATTCAAATTCTTTTATAGCTTTATTTGTATCGCTGTTATAAGCCAAAATGGTTAATAATTAGTTGAGATTATTTGCATTATTGAATATTACGGGGGGAATAAGAGAAATATAGTTGTGGTTAATGACAATATATAAGTTCCTGTGGTTTACACTCGAGAATGTTATTAAGTTGAAGTTCCTTTGTTCAAGAATCATAAATAATGTCAACACCAGTAATTCATAATTAGCTAACTCAAGAATTATAAATCACACCACTCAAAAAAAGTATATATAAATTGTGTTATCACTAACACAACACATTTATAAACTCGATTCTATTTTTAAATCCACTTAGTATGAGATTTTGTTACTCCATGCCACCATTTGTGATGGCTAAAAGGACTGGATTATTTGAGAACAGGGAGTAATGTTCTTCCAAGATTTGACAACATCTCTGTGATTTTACAGGTTCGATAAGCACATTTGTGAGTGCAAATTAACCTATAATTATTAATTCAGATTTAACAAAACTAGATCTTATAAGTTATAATATAGCGATGTAAAGCATTATAAAATACTGATATTTAAGATTAAAAATTATTTAATACAGAAAGGAAAATTATAAAACAAATTATAGAATCCACTCTCTGTATTAAAAAATAAATAGAAAAGACATCAATTAAAAATATTATTTTTTAAATGTAAAAATAAATTTTAATTAATCTTACAGTGAATTATTAAAATAAAAAAATTATAAAAGTGATGTAATAATTTAAAAGAATCAACTGTCGTTCTAAAAATTATTTATTAAATATTTTATTTTTATGATTATATTATTTTATCATTATTCCCAATATCATTTAATTATTAGTTATTAAAAAATATTTTTGATCAAATTATAGTATTATTTTTACTCTTGATATTGTTATAATAGTTTAAATTTTTTTTAAATGAATGTATATATATTTTTATAATAATATTTTGTTAAATATAACATTATTTTATTTTATTTAGGCCATTATAAGAATTTTAATGTATTTATAGTATCAATATTTTTAATAACTATTTTTGTTTTTTAACTTATAAATATATTAAAGCATTTTTTTTATCATGTATAAACTGTTCATAGATTATACAAGAAAGATTTCTTCTACGCAATTATGCAGCATTTGCAAAGGATTAAGGGCAACACGCTTTTATAAAATTTATTATTTTTTTAAAAAAATTTATTTATTCAAGATAAATAAAAATTTTGAAATTTATGATTAAAAACTATTAACATATTTTTTTAGTTAATTTTTATTTTCTTATTTTATTTTTAATAATGAATTGTTTTAAAATATAAAATAATTATTACACTATTTATATTTTAAATTTTAAAAATTAATCAGTTTACATAATTTAAATTTAATATATTATTTTAAAATTATTTTTCATTGAACATATTCAAACATAAAATTTATTTCATATAATTAATTATTCCAATAATAAATTATATACATAATTATTAAAATAATCTATTCATTTATTTTAACTAATCCAAAAAACACAAAAAGTTGACGTGAAATTAAAGGAGTAGCGTGCCGTCCGAGGCACGCATATGGCCTTGATATGACAAAAGTAACGAGCATGGAGCAAATAAGATTCAGAAATAATAGGATTATTATTACGTTAATTAATAACACTTTATTTTTTACATAAAAAAACTATATATAAATCACTTCGGTTTAAATTTATTTTTAATTATAGTTAAATTTAAATTATTTCAAAATTGAATTTAAAATCACTTCAGCTGAAACACGTATTTAGTGGTGAACCACAAAACCCAAAGCAATATATATTATCTCTTTAAAACTTTTTCACACAAAAAAACTTGAATAAACTTATTAAAACAAGACCAAAAAATTGAAACCTAAAGAAAAGCAAAATGCAAAGAGGCAAAAGAACCGAAGTTTCGGAGATTTGCAAAGAGTTTCGGGCTCTATCTCTTGGGGAAAAATCGGTGGAGTTGATTTAGAGGCATTTTGCCAAAAACTGAAGATGTTTGATTAGATTGGAGGGATCTTCTTCTGGTTGGACCCCAAGTTCAAAGTTTGGTGCATTCTACATTTCTACTAATACATCACTTAATGGAACTCGTCCATTTCCATCAGTCTCAAAAATATGCATAGCAAAGTAACATGGAACAATTTCATTAAAAAGGGATAACAACATTTGTTGCTGTTTCCGATACAAACATCTTTCCTAAGTTGTCGTTTTTTAATTCATTTGAGATATAGGAAAGGAGGCAAAACATTTCATCCATGGGTAGACATGCAGTCACCTACTCAAATCCTTGAAAAAGAAATTATATGTAGTCAGAAAATGTGATCCATATTTTAGACAAAATTAATTCTACTCGCGCGATTTAAGAATAGTTCATAGAAAATTCAACATACTTATTTCATCCGGTTAAATTTTGATAAAATTGAATTTAAAATGTTTTATTTTCATAAAGCTGATTTAAATAAATTAAAGCAAACACTTATGTCACCATGCAAATTCAATTTGTTACGGTGCAACATGATTCAAAATTATAAATGCTATCTAAACGGACAATAAGAAATGAACATTGTTTGGGACGTTTATTTTCTTATATAAGGAACCGATCTTTACAGGTTATAGGGGGATCAGAAAAGGAAATTGTGTTGGACCTATTCATCTATTATATTTATGACTCTTACATTTTCTTAATTTATTCCCACACCCAATTAAGGTAGAACTTTTAATAAGAAACAAATTTATTACACGAGAGCTACAGGCGAAATGCTTATCTACTAAGCAAGACTTGACATTTTGCGAGATTGCTGATCTATAATTGTGGTAGTTGAAGGACTCTCCTCGAAGATTATTTCATAACCATCTCGTAAACCATCCATTCCTTGAGCCATGAGTTGCCAAAAAAGCCCACCAGCACAGGGTCCCCCACTACTGGCGCTATTATATATGGCACTGTACAATTTTCTCATGTAATTGTCCCTTTCTTCCACGTTATACAACTTTGAAGACTTGCCAAACTCACCAACAACAATAGGCTTCCCCAGAACATTTTTGGCATCTTTAATATGTTCTTGTACCCATTTGTCAACAAATGCATTTTGAGCAGCTTCGCTTGAGCCTGGCAACCTTCATCCATGTATAATAATAATTTATTTTAATTATAGAGAACACTTGTTGTTTGTGCATGTATAATTAATATTCATGAGTTAAAAAATTTTGTATTTATAAGTACCATTGTTCAGGGTAAAGATGGATAGTGGCAAAATCGACATGGGGAACTCGGTTGTTAGATATGAAATCAGTACCAATAAGTTGGTATCCAGGATTGATTTGTTTTTTTTCTGGTATTGTTTCACCATAGAACCCTTCGAGTCCTATTTCCAGCAAATGAATTCTATCAATGGATTTGACGTAGGCAGCCATCTCAGTCACCCATTCCTGCAAAAGGAAAATACTCATCAATTATCATCTATGTACATATTTGAAATATCGGTGACCAAGAGTTTAATATTTTTTAATGGAATTTAATGATTTATTTATTCCTCAGAATCAATAATGTCCACATCTCTATGATAATCATAATATTGTTCTTGGCTCTTTTAAAATTGGGTGGCCTATTTCTTTTAGGCATCATGAATTCAAGGAAAGGAATCATATATAAGGATAATTATGCAATATTTTTGTTGTCAAATTATCTGGAAAGAAATTAAGCCACGAGCATGGATACTATGTGTATTGCGTGTGTGGCTAATTAAGTTTGTTGAGTAATATTTATAGCTAGCTAGCTGCGATTATCAGAAAAGGACCTGAATAATTTTTCCGGAGTTGTCGTGTTGGGAACGTGGTTCGTTCATAAGTTCCCAAGCAAAAATGGCAGGATCGTCCTTATATACCACCCCAGTTATAGAGTTTTTTCTTGTCAGCACAGCCTGCATATTTATAAACCAGAGAAAATTAATTACCAACGTTTTAATTCGGGAATTGTTGGACAAGGAAATAATAACGATATTATAATAATATGAAGATTTATGATGGTGACTGGCCTTAATTACTTGACCTCTCGTTATCCTACTATTTAATGAAATCTTGTTTTATACAAAAAATTTGGTATAGGAATTGATTAAAGCGGTAAGAATGCAATTATTGTTATTTCTCTTTCTTTATGTATGGTTGTGCTGGAAATTAAAAACTTCCGAATTTTCATAATAAATTCATAAAAATAACATTATTTCATTATTTAAAATTAAGTAATATTTATTATATACAAAGGTTGAAATATATATTTTAACGGTATTAAATTACTCATTTTGATTTTAAGTACGGTCTAAAATCCTACATCCTATCGTCTACACATCCATTTGTGTGTGAAAAGAAAGACATAAATTTCTATCACTTCTTCATGTAAATGTATAAATCGTAAGATGTAATATTTCGCGGGGTCAAAAAGCCCTTACCCGAATATGTGAATCGTTTATACGTATAGTATATTTTATGATTCAAGTGGTTCATTTTGATATATTTAATAAGTATTATAGGACAATACATAAAATTTTATCCAAGTGGGATTACTTAGCGCATGCTTAAATAGAATAGAAATTATCAACTACTTAATAGTTGTCATGCATGCATTTAATTAACCTAATAATGTCTAAAGCTACACGTAATTAACTTAGACGTGGCAACAAGGTCATGCATGCTTTCATTCGCTTACCTTAATATGGTTTTTGTAGTGTTGCCTAACAACGGGGTGCGTAAAGAAGTCATCTTCGCTGTTCACGTACCCGCCATGTTCCCTTACCCATTGGACATACTGGTTTTTCCCTCCAAAATCTTTCCAATTGTTCACCAAACTCAGTATCAATCGTACACCATATTTTCCTGCTTCTGATATTACAAAGTCCAGTCCCTACGCATGCACTTTCATCAGTAAATAAAGAACCACGTAGCATGTAAACTATAAATAACAAAAAAATAAAATCTAAGTATCGTACCTTATTTTTAGAAATTAAAATTAGTTTCAATCTCGATGGAAGAAAATAATGATATCTTTGAGACTATATAACAAAAATAACTTTGTCATATTGGTAGAATTAAAAAGAATATTAATTGAAGATGCAATACCCTGAATACTTTCTCGTCATAGGAACCGAGAGAAACCTGAAGGGCTCTGTACGCTCCATCATTAAAAGCCCAAGTTCTTGCAACAGTTAAACCATGGTTAGAAGCTTGTTGTAAAATGCCAGTGACTTTGGACCTTGTGGATGGGTCAGATGCCATGTACATTAACCAATAAGCATTGAATCCATTGAAGTAGAAACGCTTGTTATTCAGAATGAAATTGGTGCCCCTTCGTTGAACGAAGCCACCCTGCTCAAGTGATATGCGGTCTGAGTCGTGAACCTCCTCACACTTCACATGTTGAACGAAAACCAAGGCCACTGTAAAAGCGGTCATCGAGATTAGGTTTTTGTGACATCCACTCCAACCCATATCGATCGCTTACTGCTGAAAACAACACAAAAATCATAACCAAATTCTTTGAACGATATCTTCTATCATATTATATATGCAACTGTGCATATATATTAATTTATGAAAATGATATTTTAATCGACTAATTAATTTTGATAGTGACAGTGCTTCACTAATAAAAATGACCGTTCCAATTCCCTTAATGATAAAATTAAAATTTGTAAGAGAAATTCAAAAAAAGATGATAATTGTCACTGCCTTAAAAACAAATTCCAATAAGATATTTTTGTGTAATTAGATATATACCCAGATTTCTTCCCAAGACACAATTGTGTGCTTAAGTCTGTACAGTCAAAACTAGAAGAATCTCACAAATAATTGTTCAAAAAAAGAAAAAAAAGGAAGTAGAAAAAAATTATAAATAAGAGAGAATTTTATTGTTGTGAGTCAATGCTTATGTTGTTTTTCATTTATAGTGGAAGCAAAATAAACCTGTAGACAACAATATATTATGAAAAGGCAATATATTATAATGACTTTGAATGAAGAATAAATTATAATAAAACAAAACCATGCCAATGTAATGAAACTGTCAAAGTTTAGATAGGATACAACATACTGATAATAATAAAAGCCATATATCGAAATGAAATCAACGTGCTTTTACAGAAAAACTTTTTTTTTTTTAATCTAAAAGAAGAGGAAAAAAAATACTTGGATATTATTATCTTTACAAAAGCAAATAACAAGAATATCGTACCAAACAGAATGATATAATGAATCAAAAATTGTAAATTAGAAAGAGAGCGACTAGCTAGGACGATAGAGCTTAAGCTTCTGAGAAGAGAAGCGTTCAGGGGGAAACGGCTCACTTTTGTGGCCTTTTATAGTTATAAAGAGAAACCGGTACAAGAACAATCCGATGATTTAATTTGTATTTCAGATATGAATTGCAACAGTTTAAAAAAAAGGGTATATGTCATTATTTAAAAGTTTTAAGTTTTTGTTAACAATTAAAAACTTTATATTCTGTGTCATTTATTCTACCCAAACCCATGCATTTGAATATATTTTTGAAAGTATGAAATTTATAAAATTAGATTTGATAAACTTTTATCATACAAAAAATGGACAGAATTTGATTCTAAAAGTTAACTTAGAGAAAAAGATTATTCAAATTTTAGAAAGAGTATTTTGATTATATTCTTAATTAATGTAAGATATGTTAACAGTGTTTATTAGATAAATTAATACATTCGATCTGTGTCTAATGAGCTTACGCGTACGACTCGCGATTTTCATTGACCTAATCTCAACCCATCTGCATGCCAAATTCTGGGAGTTATGGGGTTGATCATCTGAACTGGCTACTTTGTAAGTTTGAGTTGAATCATTAGTGTATAGTTTCTTTCTATTTTTTTCCAAATCGCAGCACTTTTACTGAGAGTACAGGAATATTCTAATTACTCGGCACAGTAAGTTACATCAGAGTCTTTAGTAAAAAGTAATGTTTTTCACAATATTAGGGTGTGTATATATACTCTTGAGAGAAAAGATAGACAAAAGAAAAAAAATAGTAATAATTTTAATAAGTGATGTAAAATGAGTGTAAAAAATATGGTAGGAAACAATCATAACTATTTTCATATCTATCCATAAGAATCACACATCATTTATACTTATCCTTATATCCATTTAAAAAGAATCTCCTTAATTTCTCTGTCTTTGTCAAATGACTTGATATTAACAACAAAAAAAAAAAAACAAATATGTGAGATAAACAGTTTTCTAAACCTAAATTCTTGCGTCCGAATATGGAAAGTTCGGTTTTGATGGGTAAGAGTGTATATTGGCCCCCACCACCTTGAAATGCCATTTACTAATAATGCACTTTAAGGGAGAGAGAGAGAAGAATACAACATAACACGCAGGTTGTAAACAGCTGGTTATTTGGTCCCACAACATAGGGGCTTGTGATTGGACGAAAGTAATTAAAAGATGATCCTCCACTCCACAGAAGAGAATGGAGATAAGCTTGCTGATCATCGATGATTGGCGATGTAATGTTTATCGTTTCATCAGTTAGGTTTTGTGCTTCTAAATATCGAGTATTGGAATGGATCATATTTGATTAGATTCGAGGCATTTGGGAAAAGCATGGGGTTCAATCGTATTTCTTTCACGAAAATGATACATTGATAGCTACACAATTTGAAAAAGAAAAAATAAAAATGAAAAGCTTCACATGTCTTATATGGATAATGCTAATGAATGAGTCCTTAAAACATTGATTTAAGAAATAAAAATATTTATTATATTACAAATATATAATTACTTAACATTTTTGCTCAAACATTTAATCAGTGCAGGTACTCGTTTAGGAGCATCTCATGTAACTAAAACATTTAGGGTATTTTTTATTACTGTTTTAAAAACAATTTTTTATTTTTAAAAATATAATATAATACAAATTTGTATTGAATTTTATTTTTAAAAACAGAAAAATGTTTTTAAAAAAGAAAATAAACACTCTCTTATTTTTTTTCTTTCTTTCTTTTTTCACATTTTCTTTTGAACAGTGAACATATTTTCTCTCTTTATAGTAACGAATGAAATTGTTATCGTTAAGACTTTTTATTTAGCATATTCAACAACATCGACCATAATTAATTATCCTTTTTAACAAAAAGAAACATTAAATATTATCCTCAACTTAAAGGATAATTTCGAGAAGTCATTTCTAAAATAAATTTCAATAATCGTCTATCAACAACCCAATTACGGTCACACCGTCTTGAAAAATTTATTAATTATTTTATGCTTAGCCTGACCTTATTTTATTTATGATATGTGTGCCACAAATACTTAAATAAAGAAATGTTCACATTAAGTGTCTAGTTATAAACTTTTTTTTGGTATTGTAATATTATTATATGCTAATAATTATAATTTACAAAAACATGACTCAAAATGCGTTTGGACGAGATTAAGCTCATGATCTATATTTACTCACTACATATATACGACGAAAGTCAATTCGTTTAAAGCAGAATACTATAAAATTCAGTACAAAGTTATGTATATTTGTAAAACATTTATCAATGGAAGTTTATCAACAAAATTTAAAAGATTTTTTCTTTTGGGTCCACGAAGCTTTGCTTTTATTACCTGTGTGCAAGATGATTGATTGGGCCATAAAGCAGCGGGCCCAATTTCCTAGATTCAAATATAGTTTAAGGTAGATTTTATAGAAGGTAAAGTACTATTGAAAAAGAACGAAAGAAGGTAAAGCACTAAGTTATTGCTACAGAATGAAGAAATCAATATTAAAATTTTGACAATATAACCTGTTTTACACACGTATATATACTCCATTCTTTTATTTTAAGGTTTAATTTTGACACAAGAATTGAAAAATAAACTCAATGTTTCAATTGTTATTAAAGTTATTATCTAATTGTTTGCTATATGTTTTTGTTTGTATTGTTGATTAATTAACTATTTTTAATTAAAGATATATAATTAATATTATTTTAAACTTTTAAAAGTGTTAGATAAATAAAAAAAATTCTTAAAAAGATAACAGATATAAAGAAAATAAAAAAAGATTTGTTTAATTTCCTACATGATGATCAAAGAAAATAAATAAATCCGACGTACTCTGCTGGATTTGGTGGGGTAGGCCTCTCTATTTGGGCCTTTGTACTTATACGCAGTTCTAGCTGCTTTTGTTGCTTCAATGGTAAAGGAATTTTTTTTCACACACCAATATTTTTATTTGTATCTTCTTAAGTTTGTTTATATTCTAATTGAATTGATGATTGGCCCTATATAAAATATGTGTGTGTAGTAAATAAAAAAAATATAATTAACATATAACTGAAATGTAAAAATTGATGTTACTTTAGTTAATTATAGAACCATAGATTTAAACCCCACTAACAAAATTTTATATTAATATTTTACAAAACTAGTTAAATTTATTGACTTATAGAGCTGGTTTGCATACATGTTGGGAGACCCTCAACCTCCCTTCACTTTTTGTATACATCATTTGTAATTTTGAGAAAGTAATTTGGGAGATTAATATAATTTTGTTTGTTTAAGCCTTCCAGCACCTGTGGCTCACCATAATTTAAAAAAGAAAACAACACAGTTCAAAATTCTAATCACACCACGAATCACAGATTCGTGTCCTTGCAAATTTTCAAATTGTTGGCTTCGGCTTGCCCAATGGAAGTGAATTGTCTAGTCATGTCTGTTATTCATCAATGGAAGGAAAAAGAAAGGTAAAATTATGAGATAGTTAGCCTTTTTCTTTTTCCTTTGGAGAAACATATATTTAGGCAAAAGTTTGTATTTTCGCTTAAGTAAAAATGTAAAAACATAAAAAAAAATTTGGCAAAAACTATACTGAATTTAGATCCGAAACATATATAATTGGTGTGGCGACCAAAACTTAGCACAACACGAGTGAATAAAAATTATAGCAGATTTCCCACTACTCCACCAAACACACGCTGTGGACTAAATGGAGTAGAGTGCAATTTAAAATGCAAATATTCCCACTAGGTAATGAAGATGAGCCAAACTCAAGTGACTTTAGGTTATATCATGCATGTATTATATAGGGCTGAGAAAAGACAGCTGAAGTGGACCCATCTTATTTGGGTTAATAATAAAGATTTATTTCTTTTATATTTTCGTAAAAGTGATTTTAAATAAATAATAGTTTTTGTTTGATTATGATTTTCTAAAAGCGAGTTAAAAACTTTTGATTTTATGTAGTTGGTAAAGTATATTTGTTTTTGGAGTATGAATAAAATGTATTTTATGCGCCCACACTCAAAATAAATTATTTTTAATGAAAAAGTTAAAAATTTTATTTCTCACAAAACAATATTATCCAAGCAGGATATAATAAAAAATTATATAATTTTTTTTATAAAGTTTAACATATCAATTATTTTCCTAATTTTTGTAAAAATTTAAATGTTAAAGAAACAAAAAGTAACATTAGAAAATATGTTCTTATGTTGGCTTGTTAACCCAACAAGCACTAAATCTTCCCTTGTCAGCACTAAATATTTAATCACTCGTGACAATCTAATGGAAAACAAGATAGCTTCCCCAGCATAAACTTTATTCACTTTTTTTTTTTTTAATCAAAACACAGTAACTTTAGAGTCTGATTAAGAGTTGGAATTTAAATCAAAAGAACAGAAATAAAGCTGAATTTCAATAAATACTTTTTTAATTATATATTTTTAAAATTATGAAAAATAAGTAAATACTATGATTTAATAGATGATTATATAAAACGAGTTAAAAAATATTATATATTTCTTTTTTGGAGCATTAGTCGCTCCTATACACACACAACATATATATCTTCAAGATAAAATCTAATCTAATAAGAAATGTCTAGTTTTTGCAGTTTTTTCGATTTGTGAATATTTATATTTAAAAAAACCCTGTCAAACCATTATTTATTTATTTATTTTAAATTTTTGGTAAAAGCAGAGTAAAATCTTGAATTGAACAGGAGAACATTATGCACACCTAAATAATTGTTTGTTTAAATGTACTAACCATTTCTCTTAGCCATTAATCGGCACCACATTTTTCTAAATTAAATTCACAGATTGTGACTGAGAAATCAATGTTAGTATAGTTCCTGTAGGACCAGCACTTGGAAAGCAAAACAATAATAATACTTGGCATTCAACTATTCATCTTGTTTAATCGATAAAATCAAGGTATCATAATTGTATATAAAATTTGCAAGAACCTTGTGTATTATTACGGATAGTTTTAAGAATAAATAAAATATTATTAAAGAGTACTTGGAAGAAAGACAACTTAAAAATATAAAAATATACATGCTTAAAATTTTTAATGTTGAAAAATCTAAAAATTTAATTTTAGTCATTAGGATTTTTTTGTGATTTATAAACATTAATTATATTTAATACTTATACAAATTTAATTGTTAATTAAAAAATTAATTTAATAACCAGTTAAGAATGAAAAAACATTTATTGAACATAACTCGTTCAATAGGTATATGATTATAGGAAGAAGAATACGTATGATAACACTACTTTACATTAAAAATAATTATTTGACATAAAAGATTTAAATTTGTAATATATAATTTTATTACGGAAAATATTTTAATAATTTATAGTCTCAAAGAAATTAGTTTTAAAGGGTATTAGTTGGGAGATCCTCAGGCGGAAGAAAATCAAGGAATATGATATGCAATGACTAATAGTAAAAAAAACCAGAAAATGAAAATAGAAAGAGAGAAAAATAGGTTAAACCTTTTATCCCTTTATGTTGGGTTCAGTATTTGTCTTTGTTCTTCACATTCAACACAGCAACGCTCGAGTGAGTGATAGAGCATTGTGTGTCTTTGGCCATGGCGTCATCATTATCAGCTCAATTGCTTCAATGTCAGAACTCACTGCCTCTTTGTCATTTCCAGGTTACTGCCTCCTACTTCTCTTTATCTTATCTTTTTCTGTTTCATGCTCTTCAAACTCACCCTTTTAATCAATACTCATGTTCCAAGTTAGCTTTGCTTATTGGAACCACCCAAATCGCTTCCGTTAAATAAAATGTATGAAAGGGATGAGTTTTAATGCATTTGTTCTTATGGGGTTGCAAATGTGCCTAATTGTTTGAGTACATTAATAACGATTGAAATTTGCTACCCTTTTTCAGGGTAACTTTAGCCAACATGTGTCTAAGGTTCGGAGGCCACATGTGGTCTGTTACAGTACCAGATCACAGCTTGGTTACAGTAAAGCATTGGCATCAAAATCACATTATGCATTTAGGTTTTCTGTTACGCGACAATCTGAAGCAAGATCAACTAGATATAGGAGAATGACATGCGTCAGTGCTACAGATAATGTGAGTTTGTCATATAAATTTTGTGGTTTGAGAAATTATTTACAGAATAGTGGTAAGCCGATGTTAGACAGTGGAGAAGTTAAAGGATAACAACATCTTCAGGATCTCTGACTTTTACTTTCTGTCCACTTGAGCATTATAAGAGTGAAAAGAACATGGTTGTTGCCATTTCCTGTAGAAGTTTTTGAAAACAAGTAACAAAGTGAAAAGAATGTGATATTTATGTAAGTTTTTTCAACCAAACAGACCCTAAATGGTTCTTGAAATTTAGACCACTTGTTGACTGTAGAATCTTTCAGTATTTGGATTGTCGATTGTTACGACTTATGATTCTAGGTTTATAATCAAATTGATCTATAACAGGAAATTTCTTGGACATGTTCTCCAATATCTTTCTCACTGCTAGTGGTTGATTACCTTACATGATTTTGCTACCTTTAGGAGGTTCTAGAGCTGCAAGCCAAAGTGACAACCAAGTGTTTCTTTGATATAGAAGTTGGGGGTGAAACGGTCGGCAGGATCGTTTTGGGCGTATTTGGAGAAGTTGTTCCTAAAACAGCTGAAAATTTCCGCGCTCTGTGCACAGGCAAGCAATCAAGTTTTTCTTCTGCATTGTTTTTGTAGCTGGATTGCTACTCTGAAATGGTTTGTGTAACACAGCATTTTTATAGATCAAGTTGAATAATCCTTGTGCAGGGGAGAAAGGATACGGATACAAAGGAAGTTCCTTCCATCGTATAATCAAAGATTTCATGATTCAGGGAGGAGACTTTACTGAAGGAAATGTGAGCTCTATTATACTTGTTTGTATGCCTACAATTATATGCTGTTGATATTGAGTGCATTTACTTTCACAATAGCGTGCCATGTATGAGCATCGATGGGTTGATAATGTTTCTTCTCGCCTAAAACGTGCTTTTGTTGGCTGCAGGGAACTGGTGGAAAAAGTATCTATGGCTCTAGTTTTAAAGATGAGAGTTTTGCATGTATGTTTTGGTAATTGGCTGAATAATAATATTTAGTTCTAAATTTTTACTAGTAATTGGTATTTGAAGTTCAGCTTTAGCCATTGTTCCAATTTAAAATAGTTTCATTATTATTCTGAAATTTCTAGTTTCAACATGTTCTGCAGTGAAGCATATTGGTCCTGGAGTTTTGAGCATGGCAAATGCTGGTCCTAATACCAATGGTAGTCAATTTTTCATTTGCACTGTAAAGGTGAGAAGCACGCACAGTCCTCCTGATTTTTACTAGTTACTAATATATAAACATAAATGAAAGTAAAAGTCAAAATTCTAATTAAGCCTAAAATCAAATGTCCACTGACTGTTTGTTTACATTATTGGAGAAGTGTTACAAAGTAAGGATATTTAGTTCTACTCTGTCTGTCTGTTTACAGATCTAAGAATATTATTTGTTCTACTTTTTCATCTCATTTTTTTGGCTAATAGACTGGATCAAATTGCTATTGATGTTGTTTCTCAAATTTAGTGCTCACTTAACTAAAATATTGTAATATACAAAATTTTAACTTTTATATACTTTCTTGATTTTATGATGTAGACTCCGTGGCTAGATGATCGCCATGTTGTATTTGGACATGTCATCGATGGAATGGATGTCGTGAAGACACTTGAATCACAGGAGACAAGCAGGTTAGATATCCCTCGGAAGCCTTGCAGAATTGTTAATTGTGGAGAACTGCCTAATGATGGTTGATCCTTCTGCAGCAGTACATCTCTTTTTTTGTAATTTTCAGTTCAATTTTTTCAATCTTATATTTGCCCCCTATTAATCATGTTAATTCGTTTGAATTATCATTTGTCATTGCTGAATTGGTTTACATTTGAAGACACAGCAGAGATACAACACTCGCATTTTGTATTACTAGACTCAATACTAAGGTTGCGTTTGGATGACAGCTTACTTAAGTACTTATCTAATAATTCCTTCAACATAAGGGATTTACATCATAAATTTAATTATGAAATTTATTAATATAAGCTTAAAACAGCTTATTTTGATAAGCTATATAAAAAAAGCTTATTGAAATAAGCTGAAAAGAACTTACGAGAATTATAAAAACTCTATAAGATCTTTCAAACACGCCTTAAATCCATATAACCATAGTATTCTATTTTCTTTTCATAATTTCATGCCAACAACGGTATGATTTACTTTTTTTAATCATCACCATTGTGCTGAGATGACTGCGCAGTATTCTAAATTGAAAAGTAGTTATGCTGAGCTAGTGACTTGTGATTGCTCGGTATGTTAAACTGGTTTTTGATCGAAGCAAAATCTATGCTAGGACCATGGTTTCAACTGCTGGGGGTTGGATCATTTGGTGTTGATCTCCCTCAGCCTCCCATATTTCGGGTAATGCTTCTTTGATATTATGAATGCTATTCAGTGCATGATCAGCACCAGGCACCAAATCTGAGCGACCCACCTGCCACCAGTATGTTAACTCTCGTAAATTGAGGAGTCATTTTATTTCTTAAATATCCCGATAAGATGCATAAATAGTAAATTATAGCTTACAATAACTGTGTTAAGTCCAGCAGCTTTTCCACTTGCAATATTTCTAGCACTGTCATCAAAAAACAGCTGCACAGTATTGAAAATGCCAAAAATATTAAACAGTAATAAATTGACTCCAAGACTATAAGGCCAAAATATATAAACAAACACATTAAGGCTTAATTTTCATGTGCCACTTCTTAGTTTAAGTAATAAATAATAAATTTTACTGTTTTC
Organism: Abrus precatorius; assembly: GCF_003935025.1. Lineage (NCBI taxonomy): Eukaryota > Viridiplantae > Streptophyta > Magnoliopsida > Fabales > Fabaceae > Abrus > Abrus precatorius. The sequence goes on along the minus strand of NW_020874373.1, from coordinate 5,044,978 downwards.
CTTGGATCTGCATTGGCAATCTGAATAGCAGCTTCGATGGCTTCCACTGAGGGTTTGCAGAGGATTTGTGTCTTGGAGTTGAAACACCCACTTTCTATTTGGTTACAGGCTTTGTTAAACGAATTACTCCTTGTTAGCACATGATTATCATTAGGTAAATCCGTGTAGTTCGAAGGATTAAGCGTTTCAAAGCAAATGATGCCATCAAAACAATCTGTCAAGCCCAATCTATAGAGAACTTCGTGTGCATGTCCTTGATCTGCATTAGTGAATATCTGCCATGGCCATTTCCAAGTCTTAGAATTATATGCAACTTTCTTCTATTAACAAATTTAACTAATATATAAATGACTTAAGTAACTAGTTCCTGATAATATTGCAGCTTTTGGAAGTTCTTATAAAATTTTTATTTGATTTTAGTCTTTATATTTAACAAAATACATGGACTAAAATCACAAGTTTTTTGTATTTTATAAGAAATAAGAAACAAATTTGAATAAATTTTTTTATAAGAACTTATTTAAATCTATCAAAATTGACATACTATTTTACGCTGAGACATGGAAAGCAGAAGGTTCCTTAACACTGGATCTGGCTTCAGTTTCTCGTATGGTAATCTTCCATGCGCGTAAGCATGAAATTCATCATTGTCAAAATCATAACCAAGGGCCTGAAAGCAAGGATTCAATATGTTAATGGTTACAACTATCGTTGGTCATGAATCAGTATTTCATAAGGAAACAATGGTGAACAGAAAACTGAGAATAATGTCATTTTTTTTTATACCTTTAGTCCTGCCATAGTTGTCCCATATTCCCTGTACAAATCCAGGCACATCTTTGGTACTTCACTTTCTTCGATATGCAAGTGTTTCAACATGTACTCTATAAATAAAATTTTGTTAGCTAGAGAACTTCTTTTGCATGTTATCTGAAAACTAGAGGCATTGTAGTTATAGTAATATTCATTGTTAATGCTTGTACCTTCTATGTTCTTGCGACATGCCAAATTGAGACCTGAGCTTATTGGGTAGAGAGTATCGTCCATATCTGTGGAAAACGTTGGAGCCATAAATAAATAGCCTCTCTAAAATGTAACCATTTTCTTAAATTTGATTCTCTCTCTCTCTCTATCAAAATCAAAATTTTAATCATCCAAGAGTGAAACATGTAAGAGTGCACTGATTGTGTAGCACCAAACATACCAAAAAGCAAGCAATCATACTTGAATCCAGCGATCCTACGAGAAGTATCCATCTTAAAATAAATTATAATCTGCAACAACATTCAATGAATTTGTTAATTCCGTTGATCTTAAATGCAAATATCATCATCACTTGCAGTTTGATCATAAATTTAATTGAAATAGAAATACTACTATAAGTTTCAATGCAAGTTCCACAGAAGATCAACGGAGTATTTAGGTATATATGACCAAATCTTGCAATTTATAGCTCAATAATATCGACTACGCCTAATATGAAAACGACGAGCTAAGTGAGTTATTTAATTGGGTGTGATAAAATCAATACATGAAGCATTCTCATCAATCATCAATGTGAACCACATAAAGTCACATATAATAAAAATATGAAGACTATGCACGGGAACAAGACATCAAGAACAAAAAAATGAAGTACAATAATTGACAAAGAAATGAAACAGCACTTGCGCTGGGGTTTTTGAATGTATAGCTCCTCCAATGCATGACTAAGTAGTGGCTCAGAGAATCTATTTATATGTGTACATGAATTGTAGGGGGGGTCCCACCACTAAGCTAAATGTGCGAGGTGACGTGTGAATAGTTGAAGTCTTTGAGGTGGAGAGCATCGATAATTTTCAAATGCATTGGTTGGATACCAATCTTTGATGTTTTCTGCCACTAGTCATTTTATTGCTATGTTGCTCTCATTGATCAAGTCCACTAATAAGATTTACTATTATTTAATTATAATTACTTTATGTCCAATGCATGTTGGCCACGTGTTTGTTAGCTCTACAAACACTACTTGCAAATATTGAACAACAATCAATCTTGTCCAAATAAATTTGTCATATAAAAGGACCAGATTTTGCTGGTTTTTGGAATCATCATGCCAAGGAAAAAGGGAGGCATAACCTAGAGATGGGGCAAAGATGAGGTTTATTCTTTTTTATATAAGGAATATTATAAGCATCAGCACTGTTTTCTGTAATTCTAATAAAGCATATCAACATCAAAATGCTTTTTACTTGATGTCCTTTGCTACCAAATCAGATACCAAAAGGCTGGTCTTGTTGAGGACGGGCATTGTCCAAATACATCCACTAAGGTTTCTGGTTTATGAAATCATGGAATTTTCCGTATTCAAGTTAAAACCTTGCATCCGAATTTATACTCAAGCGATAATTTCAATATCTATTTCATATTCATCCCTGAGTATGTACACTATATACTCAGATTTGATCTATTTGTGTTATGATTGAATAAATATTTTTTAGAACAAATTCTTAACAAAACTATTATTTGAAATAAAATAACTATGAAAATCAATAAAATAAAAACATTAAATAAAATTTCAAGATTTTATTTTAAAAAATACAAATTTATGACAAATATAATACTATGTAACTATATTTAGAGCTTGTTTATATTCGAGTAATACTCTATTCTTATATTGGGAAGAATTTATCACTTCCATCCAAAGTGTATCAACTTCTATGCAAAATAAATGATAGCCGTTCATAGTAAAGGTGAAACTCAATTATATGGTCCCTGAACGTGTAAACAAATTTACTCTAAGTACATGTGCAAGTACGAGTAGGTTGGGTGTTATAACATTTAAGTTTGAAAATACTCATATATATGTTTTTAGGTGATAAACTTATTTAAATCCACCCATCTAATAAATAAAAACCTTATCTATTACCACTTACAAGTAATTTTTACAAATATTAAGTTCAGATACAATGGTCCTCTCAACAGTTAATGCACAAGTGAAGTACACTAGACTGCAACATAATCCTTTCCACTTAGAAGGAATAAGATATAAAACACTTATTCGTTAGGTAAAATCCCAATCATTGTACTTTATGTATCAAGGTTTAGCGAACAAATTTATTCCAACGAGCATTGGCAGAAGATAATATTAAGCCAAAGAGAATCTGCATCAAATGATTATAAACATATAACATTACAATTGATTAATCTTTAACGAGGTTCTTGAATTGGATTTAAAAGAGTTGATATCTTACTAAAATAATTTACGAGTCTTGTTGTTTTTTTTTTATTTTGATAAATTTATAATTAAATATGACATAAGCTTTCGTATTATGAAAATATTAAATAATTTTTCAATTAAGTTACTTGTTTAAGTACTCCTATAGTTTAAGCATATGTTTGAATAAAATCATACCTAAGTAACTGTTGTTGTTGTTCTTATTATTATTGTTATTATTATTATTATTTTGAAAATTGAAGTAAGCTACCTGCAATGAAATTACTCTAATATTTTGTTTGCGCGACTGATTTAGGAGAGAAAAAACAAGAGAGATGGAAGAAGAGCTGTAAGATATTTCCATTGTTTGTTTGAATAATATAAGAAGAAAGATAATAAAAATAAACATGAAAAACACACCTTATTAATCTTTCATTATAAAAGTGGAGATAAATGAGAAGGGAGTGACGGAGGGGGATAAGGGAAATTGGGGTTTTCTTTTTAATATCAATTAATATTTTAAATAATATAAAAATATTTAAAGATTTTAAGAAAACATATTGTAGTAAATATTTTTATTAAAATATTATATAATTATATAATTTATTTAATTTTAATTTTTTATCAATATAAATAAGTAAAAAATATATTTTTTATTTTATTTTTATTCATTCAAATAACATATCTCGTGTCCTTTATTTTTACTTTACTTTTTTTTTTAAAAAAAAAATTCTAGTTCACTTTTTATATAAATAAAATATAAGATTTTGTTTGATAGATCATTTTAGAAGAGAGAAAGAAGGAAAAGAATAAAAAGAGAACGTTGATTTGAGAAAAAATAAAATGTAAAAAAAATTGTATAACCTTTTTAAAAAGTTTATAAACTCATATTTTAATTTTTAAAATTTTTTTAGACTCTTAAAAAAATCTAGAAGAAAGAGAATTGACATTACTTCATCTTTTCCTTTAACTAGGATTAAACCATTATTTAAATAATTTTAAAAGTATATTATACATATCTAATACACTTATGAATTGTTTAAGATACAATTATTAGAAGATAAGGGAATAGATGATATTTTGAAATTAATAAAATTATAATTATTTATGATAGTATATTATTTTATATATTTAAGTTTAAAAATTAATTTAATATATGTATATAAATTATAAACAAATAAAGAATTGTTGAAGAGGGAAAAACCTTCTTCTAAATTCTCAATCTTTATCTAAATTTATCAGCGCCCTGGCCCCTATTTATATTCTAAATTTTAGAGTGAAAAGAGTATTTGTGAAATGTAATTTGATTTGAAAGGAAAGTTTAAAAAAATACTTTTATTTAATCTAAAATGAAAAATATATTATTACAAGTCATTATAATATGTACCAAACAAATCACACCCTGCCTACCTTGTCTTTTCTTAGTAAAATTGCTTTCAATGGTCCTTAACAATGCATAGGCTGTCAAACTTTTTAGACAAAATAGGATCCTATAGACTGAAAACAAAGCCCATATGGACTAAGACCAAAATAGAAGGCCATCTTTTATAGCCCGATTCAGTGTTATGCTTCTTATTTTCTTAGTAAGGTACAGGCCCACAGGCCCACGTATGTGTTGATAATCACGTTGCTAAACTCTAGTTTTTGAAGAGAATAATTAAACATATTTCTTAAAGTCTTGTCACTTAAAAAAATTTACCAGTTAATCATCAGCATTCTGCAGTTTGAGTTGAAGGACTCTTTCCAAGACAGTTTCGCGTGAAGACATTTATGTATGCAATGATATCTTAATTATGGCTGATTTCATTGTTACCCTGTTCACCATGTATGCAAAACATAGCAATTATGTCAGCTAAGATATCATTGTATTAGGTGTCTTATTTCTAATTATAGCTAATAAACAGAACAATGTTTATAAAATAATTATTATAGGAATATGTTACTAAGTTTAAAATTGGTTGGTGGATAACATCTGAATGAATGCAACTTGGCGAAACAACGAAACCGCAATGAGTGGAAAGTGGAACCTTAAGAGAATTAGATTGATTTGAAAGAGACTAATTCTAAGTATATATATATAATTTTTGCAATACCTTAAAATCAAAACTTACCTAAAATAATCATCTTCATTAATATTATATGAAATATATGTAATAAATAGTAAAAAAATAATTATTCGTTTTAAATTATGCAATTACTTTTAAAAATTTTTAAATGTTAAAATAATTATAACTGATAATTTAAAAAGAATATAAAATATCTTTAAATTTATGGATACAATAATAAATACCTTTTTTAAGCTGTCGTTATCAAATTTGTTCATAATAATTCAGTTCATTTATTAACATGAACATATTTGACATGATTAAATGAAAAGTTCGATAAAAGTTGAAAAATTAGTCTTTAGCTAAAAATTATTAATTAAAATTTGTGAAACTAATTTATTAAAATTTTAAAATAATCAAAATTAACTATTAAACTACCTAATAAATTCAAAATATCATAAAAATATATTCTTTTTGTTTAATATAGTTATATTTAATGACCTAATAATTTTAATAAAACGAAATACAAAAACATAAATCAATTTAAATTATTGACTTGGTTTAGATTAAATAATAATATAGTCAATATAATTGGTTTAAGTAACGACTTTTAATTAAAAAATTCAATTTCTCAAAGGCTTGATTTAATTATTGCATTATTCAATATTCTAAGTTATATTTTAATATTTACAAGAATAATATATGAGCAACTCAACAACACATATAGGTATATAAATACTGCACATAAGATTTTCATATTTTTTTTATTTTTTAATATTTTCCAATATTTTTAAAATTGTCTCTTAAAAAATAATAAATCCAATCACTCAAATCAACCTGATTCAAGTTAATTATACTTTTAACATTTATTAAAACTTAAAATTGAAATAAAAATTGAATTAAAATAATTTCATACCAGTTAATTCACATATTTAATAATATAAAATATATCGATATATATATATATTTTTTAATTTTATAGATAAAAATATATTTTTAAATTATTATGATTATGGACTTAGTAGTGCATTTTAAACTCATGTCATTTTTTTATAAATTAAATTTTTATTAGTGATTGAAATAAATAGTATAGATAATTTAATGATTAAAATAAAGAATGCAATATTAAAGAAATATAAAATTGTATAATAAATAAAATAAACAATGAGAATTATTTAAATTCTATGTTATCATAATATCTCAAAATAGTAAAAAAATAAATAAATTTAATGTCTAACATTTCACAATAAAATATTAATATTAATAAGTAAAAAGAGAATTTAGTGTAGTAAAGACAAAAGTAAAAAAATATAAAAAATTACAAATTCAAATGTTAGCTTGAGTAGTATTTAAAAATATGCTACGAGTTAGCGAAATAGTATCATTCATTAGATGATTTTGTTTTGATCAAATAATGTTATAAAATTAATCAAATAAATTACAGGTTAATAAAATTAGTATTTTCCATAATAACTACAATCCATTTATTTTAAAATACTATTATTTAAGTTAATTGTACAAAATTCAATAAAACATCAAATAGCATTAATTATAATAGATTTTCAAATACATTGAATTTAATTAACAAATAGCATTAATTATAATAGATTTTCAAATACATTGAATTTAATTAATCTTTATTTTAAAATTTGAATTGTTAAATTAATATATTCAATTTTTTTTAATAAATACAGTAATATACAAGGATAATTTTGTTAAAATCATGAATACTTAAAAAAGGCATATATATTAAAATAAAATAGTTTTTATGTTAGCAAATTAATAAAGATTATTTCAGTTTAATATGTGATTTTAAATTTAAATTTAAATAAATATATGAGAGCTTTCAAGACTATAGTAATTTTATTCAGTTGAATAATATTTTATAATAATTTTTTATGTAATTTAAAAAATACATCATAATACAAAAAGGCACTTATCAGAATTAAAAAAATGACAATAAAAAATTGAAATAAGCTTATAAAATTAATTTAATATATTTTATTAATTCAAATGATGACTAGTAATAATAATGAATTCTTTTAGAGTGTATAATGAGCTGATTATTTTTTATAATAGAGAAAAAATGATAAATAAGTTTTTAATGCGTGTTAAAAGGCTGGTAATAAAATAATAACAAGTTTTTATCAACAAATATAATACATTAAATTATGTATTATTTTATAATTTACAATATATACATATAACTAAAAAATGGAACTAGAAAAGATAGATGATAAATTTGATTGGGACAGAGAGTTACAGAAGTAGAGTTTTAAAGACATTGAAAGAGAGGAGAGTTAAACAAAAGAAAAAAAGGGTATACTCGGGAAGAGGGAGAGTTACTGACATGCACATACATAGCAGATAGCATGTCTGATTCCCTTTTCTCCGCAATCAAACGTAGTATATTCCTATTTTATTAGTTTGTAGTAAAATTTAAAGAAAAAAATAAAATGAATGATCCTTATTTAAAGCAAATAAACTAAATTCTGCATTAATAACAAAAGACAAACCGACAAAGGAGAGTGTGTTCGTGCTCGTGAGTGAATGATTAAGCTCAGAGCGTCTTCCTTTGTGAGTTCATTCAGAAACATGGAAAAGATGAAGCTGATTCTCATTGCGTTGGCCTTCGTTTCTGCGGTTATCTCCGTTAGATCTGAGTCTGAGTCTTTCTCTCCACTGTCTTTGATAGAAAACGATGCCGTTCCAGTGGCAGCTCAATCTCTCATGGTCCCCCTCCATCTCATTCAAGGAGCTGCTTCTAAAGGGGCTGGTCTCTCTCTCTCTCTCTCTCTGCATTATCACATTGCATTTTCTCTCACTGCCCCTAAAATGCCCTCTTTATCATTTCTTACTGCTTTAATGATGTGGGAGTAGGAGGGACAGCATAGTGTGTTTGGGTTAGTTGGGGTCTTCATTATTGATGATAGAGCCTATTTTGTTGTAAACACTGTCTCCAATGCATAATCTTTCACTCTGCTTCAGAAAGGGTCATTACTTTATGTTTCTGTCCTGTGATGACACAGTATGTTTGGATGGAACATTGCCTGGTTACCACTTGCATCCTGGATTTGGATCTGGTGCAAATAGTTGGCTAATTCAATTGGAAGTATGTAAAACAATATCCAGGTTTTTTTTTACTGAGTTTCAATAAGAAATCAGGAATACTTTTGAAGATTTTATAATTTCTTAAATTTTGAATTCTTTGTGATAATTTATGGGTATGATATTATGTGTATGTACCTGCTTACCTGGCTTGCTTTATTATGCATTATTGCAGGGAGGAGGATGGTGTAATACCATCAGAAATTGTGTCTTTAGAAAGACTACTCGTCGTGGTTCCTCAAAATACATGGAAAAACAACTACCATTCACTGGGATATTGAGCAATAAAGCTGAAGAAAACCCTGGTTTTTCTCTTTTCCCTACACATGCATATGTTAATTACTTCTGGAGTTTCTTGTGTGTTTTTGATTTTGCTGGAATTATGTTTTCTTCACAGATTTCTTTAACTGGAACAGAGTGAAAGTAAGGTACTGTGATGGGGCATCTTTCAGTGGAGACAGTCAAAATGAGGTGCAATTTTTTCCCTTTTATCTGTATAATAATCGATAACAAAGTTACATTTTGTAAATAAGTGGACAGAAGAAACACAACTTGTTTTGTGCCATTTATTGGACATATTGTCTCAAACATCAGAGGCAAAGAAGCAGATTTTTTTTTCTTTGTTGGGTGGGGAGAGGTAAATTTATGGTGCAAGCATTACTTCATTCTCCTACTCATATATGCCAAGTTTACATCTCTTGCAGGAAATTACTGTGACACAATGATTCATAGTTTCAAAATACATTTACTTTTATGACAGAAAGTAGACGTACTTCTATGTCTATTTTTTCTAATATAGACATTTTTCTTTTGGAAGGAAGGATGTTCAAAATTTCAAACTTAGACAGAGACCGTGCTGTTCTCTAAAATTATTGAAAGCATGAATTAAACATATCTATTTGTATTATGAATCCTTGCTGGTATGGAGTATGTATCTATCTAAGGAGCAGGCTCTTCTCATATTCTATAGTGCTGGCAGTTGGTTGTTTATAGAAGAATTGTTCATTTTCCAAATTTATGATTGTATTGATATGTGAATGTGGATTTGTTTCAGGCTGCTCAGCTTCAATTTCGCGGACAAAAAATATGGCTAGCTGCAATGGAGGAATTAATGTCCAAGGGAATGCAAAAGGCAAACCAGGTTTGTCTCTATATTGTAATTTGTTAATCAATCTTCAATGTGCATGGATGCAGATGCTAAAAAAATTGTTTATTAGGCTCTTTTATCCGGATGCTCTGCGGGTGGTGTAGCATCTATAATACACTGTGATGAGTTCCGGAGCTTGTTTCCTACATCTACCAAAGTGAAGTGTTTGAGTGATGCGGGGTTTTTTCTTGATGAGTAAGTAATATGTTTTGTTTTATACACTTTCCATTAGCCTAGAAACTTAGCTATAATTGATTATCTGTTCAACCATGTAGAATTGATGTATCTGGGGGGCACACACTGAGGAATCTGTTTGGAGGTGTAGTTAAATTACAGGTAGTATTTAATGCTGTAAAAAAAGTTCTAATAAATAGAGTATAATATCTATGGATCTATATAATATCTATGGATCTATGCTGTTCTTAGCTCAATTTTGAAGAGTTATTTGATTCAACATTACTATGAACTTTCTCCTTACTCCTTAGCTTCTTTTTTTTTCTGATATAAAGTTTAGAAAACTTGGATAAATATGTCAAGTAATTGCTATTGTTGAAACTGTAGGAAGTGCAAAAAAGTCTGCCAAAGAGTTGTCTCAACAAACTGGACCCAACATCGGTAATCTTCTGATTTTGGAAGTCATTCTATTCATAATTTGAAATTGCTAGACTTGCAAACATTAACATAGAAGTTCTTTTTCTTCAGTGCTTTTTTCCTCAGAATTTGATTAACCATGTTGAAACTCCATTGTTTCTTCTCAATGCCGCTTATGATGCATGGCAGGTAATAATGATAATGTTTTTTCTTGTAGTTTTAAGTTAATGATGTGCCTAATTATGTACTTGCAAACACGCATCTTTTTATTTGGCCTCAAAAGTGTTATCATATGGATGCCATTGTATCTATTGTGACTAATTGTTCTGAGGATTTCCCTTTGTTTCAAATAGTTCCTGTGGTAAATTTAATTTGGACTTCTACCAACACTCAACCCACAATAAAAGACCCACCAATCAAATTGAATACAACTATTGTTGAGTAAATTAGAGTTTCAAATGTCAGTGATTTATATCTATGCAAAAGCTCTTAGGGAAAGCAAACAAGGAATCATATTTACTATGATTATGGTAGTTGATCCCGTTTATAGCTGCTGTAACCTAATTACCACTGAATTCTTTATGATATGGACTAAAAATCTCTCATTTGTTTTCATTAGCTCCAACAAAGTTTAGTCCCACCTTCGGCAGATCCCCATGGCTCTTGGAATGAATGTAAATCAAATCATGCAAATTGTAACTCATCTCAGATTCAGTTCCTCCAAGGTGATTTTGATCTCTGCTATTGTGAGAATGTGAATTGTTAATGACAATTGATGTTTATCTACAATTATCTGATTTCCTACTGACATAGTATATCTCATCTTTGAATCAGAATTCAGAAATCAAATGCTAAATGATGTGAAAGACTTCTCAAGCACATCTCAAACTGGATTATTCATAAATTCTTGTTTTGCTCATTGCCAGTCTGAGAGACAAGATACATGGTTTGCTGATGACTCTCCACTTATTAATAACATGGTATGCATGATTTTGATTTCTATGCTTCTAAAACTGTGCAGGTGGAATGTAACATTAGGTTTTTGTAGACTCTCAAGTCTCAACTCTTCCAATTGTCAGTATTGGAAACATTATGCAAGAGAACAGATAGACTCCAGAAAGATTCTTAAAAACTTTTGCTATGATGAAAGGTCTTAATAAGAATAAAATGGGAGAATCCTAGGATCGTTGACTTATTAACATTGTAGTTCGATGTTGTTGAAATATAGCAGATGTGGGGGATAGCATAAACCTATTTCGTTGTGTGTTTTTAAGAAAGGAAACTTGTGAGCTTCAGAATAGTTAAGGTTACAGTTACATACAGAATACATCACAGTCCAACCCTTTTCACATAAAGGAAAAGTCATTTAAAAAATATTTTGCCTTCATTTGATTGCTGACTCAAGTTTGCTGAGTCTAAGACAAGTGACATTAATGCCTTGGATGGAATATTCACTATTTGTTGTTCTTGGAAAAGAATTCTCTGATAAACTGATATATATTATCCTGCAGCCAATTGCAATTGCTGTTGGAGACTGGTATTTTGATCGGACAGCTGTCAAAGCTATTGACTGTGCTTACCCCTGCGACAATACCTGCCACAATCTTGTCTTCAAGTGAGTTGAAGTCTATTGTCTTTTCATATGATAATTTGATATTTACAGTTTCATCATCGCAATTGCCATTTGCAAATTTAACATTCATTAATTATAATGAAAATATCATTCTTGGCTATGGTTGCAATTCATTAGATCTATCATCGTGTGAACTATAATAAATCATTCAAATGAGATTTCTTTGGATTGAAAATCCAACTTGACAATTGAGCTTGTGCTTCTGTTGCCACCTTTATATTGTTGATGATGTTATGTTTTCCTGTACTAATATTTAGCAAGGACTCAAATCTATGCCTTAAGGGTGCTGGCCTTTTTCAATTAATCACACCACCTTTCAAGGTTCCTAGACATTGATAGCTTGATATAAAATAATATATAAAAAAAAAAAACAGAGAAAATTGAAACATGATTCCAGAATCAGTTTCATAGAACTTGCGCTTGAAAATGCAACTTTAGTAAAATGGAATAGATTTCATTTGCTGTTCACTCTCCCTCTGTTCTTATACAAGTTATACCATACCTACTATCCGTGTTTTTCAACGCTTGAGTTGAATTTGATCTACTGCGGTGTGTGTACTAAAGAAGCATGATGATATTGTGCTGTCTCCTGTGCCTTTTGGGTGATTTGCATAGCACTCTGGCAAACAATGGATAGTTTTAGAGTTATAAGTTGGTGACGACATGGTCTGTAACTTTCCAACTAAGAGGAAGAAAAATCTTTCTGATTGTCTTCGTATTTTGTCCCTTTCAAGTTTAACAAAACTTGCACCCTTTGTCTTTACACCAATTCCACTGTGACATAGAGATTGACATTTTCCTGCTTTGCAGTGTTGGTAGATCTGTCATGGTGGACTCCCAGTCCACAAGGTTGACTTTTATTTCCCCCTTCCTTTCTGAATGCCATTTTTGCAATTCCTCAGTGGAACTGAAATTCTCATATTCCTCCTTTGCAGTGATGATGGCACATCTACCATGATTTATTCCCGTTCCATGAGGTTGAGTTTTAGCATTGGCCTTTGTATGCTAAGTTCTTTATTGCCAATTACATGCTTCTAGTCCTAGTGCACTTTGGTCACTTTTGGCCCCATAAAGCAAATGCACTGTGGGGCGGTTTTGGTCCCTCTAAAGCTAGTAAATGTGTAAAGTGAGAAAATAAAAGTGTATATACTGTTAATTGAAAGCTAGTTAAAATTACAAGGTACTTCAATTCTAATTAATGTTAGATGCACGGTTACTTTCTCACGTTTTACATTTGCTCACTTTAGATGAACTAAATCTAAGGTCCATTTGTCCTTGTTCAGTCTTCCATTTAACTCAATTAGAATTATGTCAGCTATTAATTAAACGTGACCTAGGATCAGCTATGGATGTTTTAGGACTCGAGATCTTGAAAAACCAATCTCGTTGTAAAGGAGTTTAAGAAAGGTGTTATGTTATTGAAAATTGAATTACATCAAGGTGCAAGCTGTACAAAAGGTAATGGTTGGCAGATGCGTTTTGTAGCTTGATATAGGCTTTATTATGTGCAACATAGGACACAACAATATAGGCTTCATAATCATGAACTCCAAAAGGAGCAAGGAGAAAAAAGATTTTGAGGCACTCGATGTGTGATGATTTGGTTTGACTTATTTCAAATAAATTTTATATATATATAATTTTTTGAGAAAACTTGTTTTAATAAATGCAATTATTTCTCAAAAAGAATTGGTTCCCAAACATGGGCTAACTGGAAGCTTTGCAGCATTGAGTTCAATTAGATCATTGGGTGGATAAGAGATTAGAGTGCTAGCGTAGGTTGTGATGATGATGCATGGTCATAGGATGGATAAAAGAAATGCTAGTGAAGCAAGAAGCTGTGGATACCATTAAGATGTTCAAGAAAGATATTTGTTATTGAAATTTGAACGTCAAAATGATGTGTATAAACACGAATCTTACAGAATGGATACAGAGTGGATTTAAAGTATAATGAGACGTGTGAAGATTACTAAGGTTGTCAGAACAGTCCTATGATTAATATGATTGCGAGGTGTGCTGCTATAGAGGTGGATCAAAGGCCCGAAGTATGAAGCCCAATTAAATTTAAGGTATTTGGGCAGTAAATTCCTCGGTCTATTTTACCGTGATTATCGTCAAAACTCCTAATTTATTTTCTTTATTTAATTAACTATTTAACCAATGATTTTTAACATGTTTCTTCGTGTAAAATTCGTATTATACCTTTTCGTACCATATAGCAAGACTTCTCCATTTATGAACTTGGCTAGTAGATGATACCCGCTTCTATCGGGCCTTCGTTCATGAGAATGGGCTAATGAGTTGGGCTCATTCATATTTGCATCAAGAAGCATGGGATCCGAATCCTTGTTCTTTTCTAACAATGGACCACCGGCAAGGTCCAAGGTGCACATTAATTAAATTTGCATATTTGAAGGCCATTTTACTTTCAAGCATGATGAATTTAATTTATTTCATAAAGGTATATTTACTATAATCAACCGCATAAGTGAGAGATTTATTTAAAAACAAAACGAAGATGGAAATGTAGAAAGTGATATTTTTCTCAAAGGCGTTTATCCCTTGATCAATACCATGATAAATTTTGAGGAAAAGTCAAGTAAACTAAGCTAAAATTGTTAATGTTGCTGCAAGATCGCTCTCAACTTGTTACGTCAAATTAATGACCAGCCATAAACTTCGTATTCAAGCCAAAAGAACTGTCCCACAATTTCATATCATTATCACACATTAAAGCTACATGCTGTGCCAAAATATTTTCTATTTTCTTAATTTTCGTTCATACATATCAAACTTTGACACATGTTCAAGGAGAACGTGTGCAAATCCAAGTTCACTGTGTTTATGGGTTTAGTTACAAGTTCAACATGTGGTCGATAGATACAACAACAGAACTCATATTTAGCGGGTGCGGAGGGACGCGCTAATGTTAAGAATCGAATATTCTAAGTTATCTGATGCCTACATTATTGCCGTATATTACATTTACCTTTTACGACTTAAAAAGAATCGATAACTTTTATATAAAATGTTTTTTAAAAATAATTTTTATACATAATGTAAGCAGGCGAAAATACAACTTTTACATACCCTGCTTTCTTATTTGGAAAAATATAATCTTAATACATGAATAATGCTTTATGAACGGTATGAGAAGTACATGAAATGAAATGTATTAAAAAATGTATAAAATGCTGTACACGTTTTATTACTTTGGAAATGTTCTGTAATTTGAATTCTGTAATAATTAATAATATCATTCCGTTTCTTTTTTTCTTTTTTTTTTCAAATAGAAGCTATTTTTTAAAATTCCACTTTAGTGAAGATATCACTCATCGGAGATTCCTAAATTCGAATCAAAATTATATAACTACAATCTTCAGTTTGCATGTCTATTTCATCATTATCAAGCATCTGGGTACTCTCTAATATCATTTAATTTTCGCCAAAATATTTTAAATCACGATTTAGGTAAGTGATTTCTCCTATATAAGTTATATTTTTTAGGTTTCGAAAAACAATCCCAAATAAGTGTTCGATAAGTTACGGCATAACAGTGTTTAGTAATTGACATATTTGTCCGTTTGTTTTACCTGCGAAGACTTTTCTAATGGTTTTTTAATTGAAGGGGAAAAAAATCTTTCGATAAATCGTGTCTATAGCCGTGTTTTCCTTATAGTTTGCGACAAATAAAATCATAACCAAACATGTTATACATGAATCCAAAATTCCCACTGTTCCACTTTTTTTTTTTCTTTTTTCCATTGACATTTCTACTATATATTTTCATTGCCTATTCACATTGTTTTCTCTTATCATTGCTTTTTCATCTTATTCAAACACCACTGTACACAAGAAAAGTGATCATCACTCAAAAAGGAGCTTCAACCAGAAACCCCAACACTCCAGGGGAAAAATTCATGAAGAAAATTCTAAACCTTTAAAACAAAATTATATAACCAATCATAGTGGGAAGAAAAGCTTATAATATAATATACTATATACGTATTGTCTCAATCGCACAAAAAGAGTGAGTGAGTGCTAGTTAGAGGAAAATCAGGTTCATGTGCCGTATTTTGAGGCAGATGCTAGAGCTACCGCTTGCGCCCACACTTTGAGCCTAGCCTTCACATCTCGCGGATCATCACCTATAACACAAAATTTGGTAGATGAATCACTTCATTCTTCTTGCTCACAAAGATAAATCACTAACTAAGTGAGTCCTCCTTGCAATGAGATGCTATTAAACATTATATAAAAATAAAGGATCCAATTAATAATAGCATTTAAAAACTTCTAATTGTTGTTGAGTAATTAAATTGGTGAGAAAAGAGTAAACAAACATACCAGGAGCAGAGATACGCCAATTGGCGATGGGTGAATTGCTACCACTGCTAGTGTCAAGTGTGGAATTAGAGAATGAGAGATGAGAAGGCATTTCCAACATACGCTCATGTTCTAACTCAAAGCCAAGATCTCTACAAGCCTTAACTTCCTCCAAGTCCATGCAAAGAGACCTCTTTCCCCCTTTAGGCCTTGTTATGAGCATCACCCCAGTTCCTGTGCTACCACCCCCACCACTCTGATCACTCTCCCCACTAAACCCATCATCATCTTTTCTCTTATTCTTCTTCTTCCCTCGGTCAAAGTCAAACACCCTTCTCATTCTTCTCCTCCTTGGATCATTCCCCTTTCTACCCTCATTGTCACTAGCGTAGTCCTTCACGTTCCTCCTTCTTGGGGGCGTTGAAGGCAAAGAATAACAACTACCCATTTCGTTTTCCGACTCGGAGGTTAACCCTGTTCCCACCTCCTTCCCATCTGATAACTCTCCATCTGCGTCTCCATCACTTTCTATGGACAGAATCGACACGCACATCGAAACCAGGTTATCAACCTCGTCGTCCACGTCATCAACACCAACGGTGCTACTCGTGCAAACAGAAAGCCTGGACAAGTTGTGTGGATGAGGATGTTGTTGTTGTTGATGATGATCATGATCATGATGATGATGATGATCAAACCCATCATCAACATCATCGTCAAAGTCTTCATCTTGCAATGAAGAATGAAAGGTCATCATGGTCTCATCCGAAGCCATATTAATAACCACTTTGGATCGATCGCCCAGATGAAATGAAGAATTGAAGTAAGAGAGTGAGTGAAAGAGTGTAAGAAAGAAAGAGGTTTATGATTATGAAGAGGTAGAAGGTATAGCGGCGTCTAGTGTTGGCTAATGTGAATCATTCGTTTCTCGTTTCATGATAAGGTGAAGAGTAGGAGTAGAAGGACACCTTCAATCAACCACCCCTATTTATGTCAATACTTCACTACCCTTTTTTATTTATTTTTAATTAAAGGCGAGTAATTAAACCATGATTCATTCATTTCGTTAATATTCTTATTTTGGCTTCGAGTGAGGGTGGTAATATGGCGGTCAAACATTGGATGAAAAAGTGAAGGAGATTGGGGTTAGTTAAAGGGAAAAAGTTATAATTGACCACCTGATTAACACTCAACACTCTCACAATGTGGCAAGAAGTTTCCGGCATCAGCTTTTAAGTTATTCTATTTCATTGGTTATTAATAAATATGCTTCTTATCTAATTACCACTGATTCCTGCACAAACAAGTGTTGCTAAATGCTAATTAATTTCTACTCTCAAGAGACGCGCAATTTACGCGCAGATTATAGATGGACCTGACAGTTACGAAAGATTACTTAACGACCAATGTTATTTAATTCCAAAAGTTTTTGACTCATGTTATTACCACTGAAATATTTCTAATTGAGAGGGGAGAAATGAAAAAGGTCGTAAAAATGGAAATAATTTATAATATAACTCCTCGCTCCTAATTCTTATATAACTTTATAAAAATGATGCCACGTGTGAGGGAAAGGAAAAACGTATATAATGGTAAATACATGTTAGAGAGGTTAAGAGAAAGCGCTACACCAATTAACCTCGTAATCATAATGGTAGTAAAATAATAGAGTTAGATTTGAAAGCTTAAACCTTTCTATAAACATGGTTTATCCATATGTATATAATACTAAGGGGGTAGGATAGAAAAGGGATAAGAATTATGAATTTGATATGATGAGTGTTTGGTTTTGGGCCACAATCATTCAACAAACAGCAAAAGAATACACTGGAAATTTTGTGGTGCCCGTTGGGATTGGGCACTAGCATACCTTTACCCAGGGGTTTTGTTTTATTTTTAATTTACATTTTTGAATCTAACCACAAGAGAAGATAAACAAAGCTTGTTTATTCTCCACGTGCAACTCCGCTGATGTAATTTCGCTCTTTTCTTGTTTGATCCAAAGGGATTCGAGACACCTGTCCACGTTTTATTACGCTTTTCATTTTCATCATTCTTAAAAAAATTAATTTATATGATGAATATGACTTTGGGGCTGTTTTCTAAATTTGAACAAAACAAAATAAAAGAAGAGGGATATGTACTCATCACATATCACACATCACACATAAAGAGCATACAGATACATACCAGAGTGTGCACCACGTGGCATTTCATCGATGCATCCAACGCTTAATCATTATGATTCATTCTGAAGAGAAGGGTACGGTGATCGAGAAAGTGGGTCCGTACCATTCACTCGCGTTGGTGTACAGTTGCACAAGGCAAACTTGCAGGCCATCAATGTATTCATTTTTTTAACGTTTTCTTCAGCCAACCCATTCTCTAATTTACAATTTAAATAAATTTAAACAGTCATTGTCATTTTTTGGTTGAGTTTCCCATTCCAACTTCAAACTTGGAAGAAAAAAAAACAACTCTTCAAATTTTAATTTCTGACTAATTAAATGTTTTGTTGAATGCATTTCAATGGTTTTTGGTGAGACCAAGTTGATTAGCGCTGGGACGCTCACCGACCGTTGATAAATAGTGTTTTATTTTGTGAAGGGGTTTTGGACGGTTGGAGCGATTTATATTTGCCATTCGATTGTTTACACGTCATAATTTTTCTTTATAAATATCAAAACTCTCACTTAACTGTTTAAGTAGTTGCTGCATTTGTTAATTTTGATATTTGCAATTAAGTAAGAGGTAGTAACTATTCAAGCAAATGGATTAACTTAAATTTAAGACCTCATTTTAATAGAGGATATCTGATTCTTTTAAAATGAAAAGTATATAATAAATGGAAAGTATACAAAAGAGTCTAGTTTTTGAAAAAAAATATTATAATTATTCTACGAATGTTTCTAATTTAAATTGAAATATTTCCTGTAAAAAGTAATTATGGTCATGAAGATTTTAGTCGCTAAATATTATTTTATATTATCAATGATTAATAAATTAAGGAGGAGTCAACTTACATCGATATAAATTACACTTTTTCTTATATTATTGATAACTTAGATAAAATATAAATGTATTTAAGTTAATTATTAAATTAAATTATTCATTGTCTAAATTATTTATATCAAACTTTCTATAGTTAAATATTAATAAATTAATAACAAAATAATTTTTTATATATATTTCAAAACATCCATGATATTAATTTGAATGACTTAATAAATTAAATATTTATATTAATGTAAAATTTTAAAATATAATTTATACGCTAATAATTTTTACTTAATAGTGAATTTTAGAATTTAATTATCTATTAAAGAGTTATCCAATAATATAAACATTGGTGTACTTTATATGACTTAATTTCTCTTCAAACACATTTTTTTTAAAAATAAATTAAACATATTTAATGTGATGAAATTATAATTTTCTTAGTATTATTAATTAAACAAATATGTTACAATAATTAATTGAAAACTAATTTTTTTAATTATGTATTAAGTGACGGCACGAAATGTTTTTATACATAATATTTAAAAAATAATTGTAAAATTAAAAAAAACAAACAAAGTAATGAATCACTTATGAAGTTAGATGTTGCGTGACAATCACATGGGAAATATGTGGTGATGAAATGTTTGTTAAAATTAATGTGGATTTGAATAGTGTCAGTGTCATCACACTCATAGACATGATGGGTCCCTAGCCGTTTGATCTGTCCGAGTCTTTGTCTCATTGATGTTCTCTGTGACCACTAACCCCAAATCAATTTTATTAATGATTTTAAATTTATATTTAAAGATTTATTCTTATTGAAAATTTAAGTAAAAAGTTTTATTGTTTATTGTAATTTTATTTTATTCAAATATATTTTTATAAAAATATTTATAGTTAATTTTTTTACATTATTTAACAAAAAATTATCATAAAAAATTAAATTTGTATTAAATAATTTAAAATTATATTAGTTGGGTACTCGAATTGATTGAAGTGTAAAAATTATTACATTAACAATGTATTATAATTAAATTCTAAAAAAATTAATTCACATGTACAATAATTATGTATGTAATTGGAGTGGATATTTATAAATTTAAATAAAAATAAAAATAATATTATAAAATTAAATTTGTATCAAAATAAATTAATAAATTATTTTTTTATATAATTCCTAAGTTGTTGACTAAGGAGTGAATGATGCTTTAATATACATGAAATATGATAATTTCCCACTCACCAAAATTGGGTTAAAATGAGCTTTAAAAAAAGAATGGGGGTTAAATTATGACAATTGTTAATACATATTAAAGAAAATACAATATCAACTAAAGAGTATCTTAGTGGATTTAATTGAATAGATCACTGATGATCTAATAATGCCAACTTTTTCAGCATTATAATTGAAGCATGCACTGTTTGTTATATAAAGAACAATTATAATTTAAAGCAGATTGATAACAATCTAAGTTAAATAAATAATTGTTTGTTATTTCTGAATAATTTTGAAAAATCAATAAAAATAAAACATACGTTTAAATAAATAAAAACAAAATACAGTAATTTTAATACTGATTTGAAAGATAGGTGGAAAAATCCAGAAATAATCAGAATACTTGAAGTGGAAACGGTGTTTAAGCGTTCGCGCTCCAACATTTGAACAGCGTGGAGGATTTGACGTGCGAGGAGCAAACATAGATCACGAAATAGTCCTCTGTTTGGGTCATACATAATTCTTTGCCTTTTGACTTGCCATCGCATTTTCTTTGTCGCCAACACCCAAAAAAAACTATACTGCATTTGATTTGATTTTGGACCATTTCATAACTTAAAAATTGTGTTGTTTATTTGCTTTTGCAAGAAGAAAAGGTTTTATAGACACTCTGATAGAAAAAAAAATGATAATTAATATAATATAAATAAATATTGGCTCTGTCAATATATATATATATATATAAATTAAAATTGAGAAATCAAAGAGTGGAAAATGACTTCCCTTGCATCAACGATGAAAGTATATATATCTTTTGACGGATTATTTTCTAAAGCCATGTGATCTCGTTTGATTTTAACGATTCATTCTTAATTTCTTTAATTGATATATAAATTTCTTCAATCAATATATTTTACAAATTACATTGAAAGCAACTTTTTGCTTAGTAAATTAAATTCTAAAATATTTACAGTCTATTTTAATTTATATTTGTACAGTTACCTTTATTTTTAAGTATCTGTATATCATGGATGATGATTGCTAGTTAATAATGCAAACTAATTCTTATTTCCTACAGCAGAACCAATGAAAGCATTTGCATCTTCCGCAGACAGTGATAAGAAAGAAAAGAAAGGAGCAATATGATCTATAAATAAAATCAAATAGATACTGAGTTGTCTAAGCTGGTGAAGGCCATCAAAATTGTGATAAGTAGCTAGCAACCAAAACATGTGAAAGACACTTCCTGTGGTGGTTTTGTAGCTTCTAAATCCAGAAGAAAGCTACGTTGCTAAATAACACATATCAAATGGGACCCTTGCAGTTTCTTCTGAATCTGTCAATGACCACACAGTAACAGCGAAATTTCAAGCCATGCCTACAATATCCATTGATAAAAATGGGTATTCATTTACACTAGGTGGCCAAAATTCATAGGATCAAAATTGTGTTAAATTACAGAAGCATTTTTGTTTTAAGATCAAGAACATGAAGTTTAATCTTATTTTTTAAAAATATATATAACAAACTGTAAGCTAATTTATCATAGGATATCTTAACCTTGGTTGTGAGAGACAGTTTATTTTAGATTTATACATCTTGAAAGAATTAGTCTCTAATTTTAAGAATGTTCTTATTCAAAGGCGCACACACAAATATAACAGAAAGATATTATGATGTTAAGAAAGAGGCTCACCACAAATTTTCTTCTCCACCACTAGCTAGCAAAAGTGCCTAATATCCATCCACTAATTAGCAGTCCTAAGTTTAAGGCTTCTGAACTTGGATTAAAAAGAAAAAAGATTATAAAAGTTGTAGGACAGTGAAAGGAAAGTGCAAACCATACGTGGAGTTGTGTCTTGGATCTTATAAAATCAGATAACAAGCGTTATCTTTGGGAAATAAAATAAGAAGGGTGAGTCGGTGACATATTGGCGACAGTGACATATTAATATTAATTTCTGCAGAATCGCTCTCTATTGTCATCGTGTCCTCTGTAGTATGAGAAAAATTCAATCCCAGAGTCTGAGTCTTCCTACAAAATTTTGTCTTATTTTCACCATTCCTCGAATCAAATCAATTGCTTTATATGGTACCGCAAAGCGAAAAGTCACAATAATAAATTTCTGACGAAATAAAAAAACTTCAAATATTTGACTTTACAAGATATATGTAATCCACATATTAGTATTCTTTTGACGATTTGGATTTTTTTCAGATGTGCCAGTATGGATATTTTCACATAAACACGTATAAACTACAAAGATTGTTAGGAACTAGAAATCCGCATTATCAGAGAAAAACATCTACTGAGATGCAAAATATATACTATCTTTGTTAAAATTATTCAGTAAACTTCTTGGTTTACTTTTTATTTATTATAGTATTGTACTCTCTTTCTTTCACCAATTTGGCTCTCTCTCTTTCTAGTTTTCTTATTCGTTTATATAAGATATCTTTTAATTTTTCTTGTTTTATTTTAATTTTAACAATCACACGATAACACCTCTCACGACACACACCCTCGTTCTCAGCAAAATTTCCTCACACAGTTGCATTGATCTGATCCATCAGCATTCACATACTTTTTTGTTTTTAATTTTAACCGCTGCTTTTTATTGTGTCATTTCGTTTGTTTTTGTTATATTGGGTTGAGGATTTATTGTTGATGGTGTTCTTGGACTTTCTTTTGGGCTTTGGTCAGGTATATGCCTCTTCCTTACCAAATTAGGTTTTTGCCTTTTCTTTTACAAGAGGAAAAGAATAAACTAGATAAATGACATGAGGAAAAAGTATAAATTATTGTAAAGGTGCTCTGATTTTTTTAATCTTTTTTTCATCACATCACGTGTCTTATCAGTTTTTTTTCTTCTCATTTTTTCAAGTTGAAACAAATATTGTAAAAATCTTTGGTGCAAGTAACAGTTTTTTTCTAGCTATTATGACTTATTTCCCTAGCTATTATGACGTTAGGCTAACAAGTTTTTTCTCATACCACATCTAATTTGGGCCCTCTTTTGAACTGATCCAGATTAAGAGGGACCTATCCACTGCGATTCACAGATGAGTGTTACAGAAATTAGCCCAAAATTAAACAAGATTCAAGAAATATGAACTGTTGACACAAGGCAAATAATGATAAAAAAAAAAAGGAAACCCATTACACAGTGTGTATAGGATAGTTGATTTACATGCCCGTACTTTTTAGTTAGTTGATTGGTGAAAATTGTTTATTATTCATACAATATTTTTATAATATTATTTTAATCATTTTTAAATTTTTTGTTGTGTAAAAAAATATAAATATAATTTCTTATATATGTGTGTGTGGATCCATTTGTACATGAAAAATATTTTTTATATAATTTTGGGGATAACTTTTAGCTGTCTCTTTTACTTTTAGTGTGTTTTTTTTAAACGGCTATAGACAAAAGAGAGAGACAGATGGAGAAATAGAAATAATCACATGATATCAACTTTCATTAATTTAGATAACAGAAGTCTTTGTATATTATCAACCTGTAATACCCTCAATTCATTATCTTCAGTTCAATATAATCTCTCGTGTAGTTTCTATGGTTTGTTATCAAAATCTATCTTCCGTTCGCTTTATATTTACACTGATCGACAAACATATTCACGTACCCTGAAAGCATTCCCTACATGGATTTCACGTTTACTGTTAGGAGAAGAAAAAGCCACACATAAGTTGCCATTTCTTTTCTCTCTCTTTCTTCAATGATTTCTCATACGGTGGAAGCTTAAAGAGTAATCTTATGTCTTTGTCCTGTTTTAGGGTATACAATTACTAGTAGTTACACTCCTTCTTTATTGGTACGAATGTATTGTGATGGGTCCAACACCACGAGTTGGGCATCGTGTAATTTATTGACATGTTGTAAGGTAACTTAAGGCACTTGGATGATTAACTATCAACTTCCGTTTCCAACTTTTAGCAATTGGATTAGTGTTCATCGTTTGTTTTGAAGCTTCACCTTCTTTTAACTATTATTTGAACTTGAAGTTATTCTCTGTTTAACTTTTTGAGGGATTTAAGCATCAAATTGGACTGTTAAATGACATGTCAAATACTGATGAATATTTCACCAACTGGGTTACGATGTGTACCACTAAATTTTCTAGTCCAGCGTGTATTCACAAAGCAATTCATATTTTACCACATGGTTAGGTGTTTTATTTGCGTTTAAACTAAAAACCAACCTTAAGAATATACTGGTCAAAGTCATTTCAGTGGTGGGCATAACGCATGTATTCCTGTACCTATTAACTTTGCTTAACATATCAGCAAAGTGAAATATTATTTGTGATCCAGTTTTTATTTACGGTTTCGTTGACATTATTTCTTAATGTTGATTTTAAGTACCCACAATAAGTTTTTATACAAAAAAATGTTTATAATAATTTTTTTAATGAAACTTAGTACTTTAATTATTTAAAATTAATCTTAAAGATTTATGTTTACATTTTACTTCTACTTGTTTAACTATTTTTTTATAACAGTTATGTTTTTCATGTATTCTGAGTAGTGTGTACAAATGTATTTGTTGAGGATGACTTATAACTCACGCAAATGAAACCATTTGGGTTCCTCGTTTTCCCTATGAATTGTCGTACATAATTTAGTTCATATGTCCTATTGTTCGGTTTAAAAAAAGCAACTTAAGTATAGATCTTTATATATTTTTTTAAATTATTTTTAATTATAATTAATTTTTTGATCTTAATAAAAAGTAAATATTCAATATTATCACAAATGAAAAAGTTTTTTAATTTTTTAAGAAATTGAAGCTTAGAGTGAATAATACAAATTTGTATTATATTTTATTTTTAAAAATAGAAAATTGGTTTTAAAAAAGAAATAAAACATGCAGTAAAAGTGAAGATTTGTGGCCTCTTTGAATTAACATTAAGTGGGCAGTAACTAATTTTATCTCCAATAATAGACAAGTATAAACACGTTAAATAATATTAATAAAAATTTCAATTCGAACAAAACTGATCTCGTTTGTCCCACCAAGCCACATGGCACTTTTCGTAGAATTAATGAAAATAAACGGGTAGATTACCAGCTTTAGTAAATGTTTATTGAATGTAATATTACAACCTCAATTTCAATGTGGCGTAGGGTGAATTGGTGGAGGGATATTGATGTTGGCACATGTGGCGGGGACGTGGCTAGCCATAACCCATAAAGCAGTTTCTGAAAGAAGCATGGAACTAAGGCTCTTTGGAATTAGAAGTTTCTCACTTGCAAGGTTTGAGTTTGAGTTTGAGTTTGAGTTTAAGATAATGTTTCATGTGTGTTCCAAAGGACTAAAACACATATATGGCGCTCATTGCCCTACTTGTCTCTGTCTCATTGTACGGACCGTAGTTCCACAACAACTTTCAATTCATTAGTGGTGCCATCCTACTACTTACAAGCACATGATCCCTGTTACTCTTCCCTTCCCCCAATCACTCTTCTAATAAATTCAGTATATGCAAATGTGGCTCTTTATAATATTGATTAAAGAATAAACTATATTATCATATTTTTCAATGCAAAATTATTTATTAATTTTTAATTAATGTCCTTAACAAGACTAAAAAATAAAAGTAAAGCAAAATGTTGCAAATGCACAAAGATTTCATCCCGGGGAATATTATTTTTCTTGTTTTTTGAATTTAATCTTTGGTACTGTCCTTTTCTTGGCGAGTAAAGAAAAATATTCACTTGTAGTTTTATGGAGAAAACAACACCAAACGCCTAGTTGTGCAAGTAAAATTAAAACTTGCTTAGATTGGAAGGTGTCAAGGCAATTATGGAAGTGAAATAAACCATTCTTCTGTCAAGAAAACGACGGGCAACCCTTGGAACATTGGATTGGGTAAAGCTCTGGAAGCACAAGTTTGGTGTCATTTTGAGTAGTGTGAAAGTTAGTGTGGTGAGAGAATATCAATATCAATATCAAACCCCGGATGAAAGAGATTCGGTAAATTGTTTGTAGGCAAAGTAACTATAGTGTGTGTGTGTCCCAGCCAACCATTGAAAAGAAAAGTGAAACTTCTCGTGCACAAATAAACATCTGTGATGGCATAGATATGGAAATGCACCATTGTAATGCACTTAACAGTGTAGCAAAGAAAGAAAGAGTAGATAGAGCAAAGCAGAGCAATCGTTATTCTGCAATTCTATTCTACCCAACACCCGAGATGTTAAATGACAAATGATTTTGGTTCACAAATGAAGATGGTGAAAGAAATGTTTTTCTGACAGGCCTATATACAAGAGCAAAATCTGTGGTTTCACACACCTGTACTAAGATGAGAAATCCCTTGGAGCCCCTCTAAAATATTTTCTTTATGTCAAATCCTCATGCTATATATGTCCAAAAGCTGCTGTTAGCTTCTGGATGTCCTTGGAAAAGATACTTGAAGTTTGGGACTGTTCTTGCTCCTTTGAATGAGGCAACATGGCCCCTAAAGCATGATCAGGTACCAAATGTGTAGCTGGCTTTATCTGGTTGCATAAAGATTCAGGAGCTGCCAGCATTAACATTGGGTTGTGAAGGTATTCAGACCACTTGGCTTCTTCTGTTTGGTTTTCCATCAGAGAAATTTGAGCCTCTTTGGTGGAGGTGCTACAATCTGTCATACCCCATGAAGAAAGGACACTGTTCTTCACGTTTAAGGGGCTGCTACTTGTCAATTCTCTGCTGCCATCACTTGTGTTGCTACTATTACTGTTGTTGGAGGCACTGGCTTCCCAGTAATTGGATCCATTCAAAGCAAAAGAGGCTGTTGAAATTGAAATGTCTTCTGAGGGGACAGCAAGTGATGGCTTGTAGCAAAAAGAACTAGAATTGAGGAATGAGGTAGCTGTAGGGGGAAGAATAGACATAACATTGGAAGTGAATTCAGAGTTCATATCAAACGGCCTTGCAGTTTGGCTGAACCAATGACAAGAGTTTGAATTGGTTGGGAGAGTGTCTGTGGATGATGCATAACTCATCTGAAGAGGGTAATTTCCCATCAAATCTGAGGGTTGGCAACTTGTGGTGTAGCTCTCTTGGTGGGATGTCATAAACCTGTCTAAAAACAAGTCCTTATTAGAACAGTTGGTTATCAAGTTGGGGTCGTTTTTGCTGTTAATCTTGGAGCTGGAAGAACCTTCCATCTCGGTTGCATACCCTTTTGGGGCAATTGGGGATGTTCTGTGCTCATAGGAGGCTTCATCTGACTTGAAGCTTTCTGAATTTAGGAGGTTCAATTCATTGGATAATTCTGGTACTTTTTCTTGGCTCCTTGTCTTGTCCTCCTCTCCGTTCTCAACCTCAGACAGTGGCTTATGTGTGACAGGGTCTATACCTCTTTGCCTTAGTTTCTTCTTTAAGCAAGAATTCCACAGATTCTTGATTTCATTGTCTGTCCTCCCAGGCAATTGTGCTGCAATTTGAGACCATCTGAGAAAGCACAGGATATGCATACATGTCAAGGAAGATACACACACACATATATATGATGACACAGACACAAGAGAAAAAGAAAAATGGAATAAATTATTATTTAATGATGCGCAGAAGAAGCAAGATTTACCTATTCCCTAGTACTGCATGAAGTTCAATGATGATGTTTTCTTCTTCTTGTGAAAATGTACCTCTCTTCAAATCAGGCCTCAAGTAATTGATCCACCTAAGCCTGCAGCTCTTACCACACCTCTGCAAACCTGCGAAGAAACGACATTGACATGGAAATGAAGGACACTTTGTTGTCTTCCCTTGAATTTATGCTCAAAATGAGGAAGAGTTGAAGTACCTGCTTGCTTAGGAACTGAGCTCCAACATCCATGACCATACTTAGAAATATGCTTGAGAAGTTTTTCATCCTCCTCAGGTGACCAAAGACCCTTCCTAAGTTTCTGCTTGTAACAGCAAGAGTGTCTTCCCATTTGTAGTTTGTAGTAGTTTGCACCCCCACCAACAATGAGGGGTGAACCTTTCCAATTAACTGATTAGCTAGGTGAAATGTCAGCAAGAGTGGCACTGAACCAGACTGTGATAGGAGAATATGAGAGCGAGAGAGAGAGAGAGGAGAGAGAGATTATATGAAGACAGGAAAATGAAGTGGCAGCTAAGAAAAGGAGTTGAATTAATATAAGAGAGAGGCCCCATCAGAGACGTCATAGTCAATAAGGTTCCTTATATTTCTTTTCTTTTTTGGTTCTCTTAAAATTATGTGTACGTATGGGATGGATTTGGAGCGAGGGAAGGTTCATTTTGGCTAGGTGAGAAAAACGGGGTTAATAAACAGTATAGCATGTCTTATCGGAGGCATCACTTGTGAGTATTGATGTCTCTTGTAGGAATGGTGGGGGCAATTTCACTCATACTATTATCAAACCAAGACTTATCTCACTACAATCCATGCTTGTAACTGAAGCATGGAAATGGATAGTTATATGACCATTGAACAATTTCATAAATGCCAGGGATTATTTTTTACGTCTCTGCTCAACCAAGTTACTATACAAACTTATCTTACTCGCTACATAGTACAAACAGTTCCACTGTTGACTAATCCTTTACTATGGAAGACTATGGACCCCAACAACTCTAAATTGATGCAATTCTAACAAATCTATAAATTCAAAAATACCACACCAAATTTCCTCGCCACACACTACAATTTCTGTACGGGGGTTCATGAACCAGATTTTTGCCTCCGACCACTGTTGGTTCTATATCTCTTTTTCCCGATTAAAAAAGAAATTTTACTTCTATCTTAAAACTTAAGTAATATCACATGGCTTGACCCACATATAATATATCTTTTTTTAATATATTTAATTGACTAATTTTTATAAATTCATACGCTATTTAACTCAACTTAGAATTTATTGTGGGTATTTTTCTTCTTTCTTGTTCTTCTTTTCTTTACTAAGTGCTAGGGTCGTGGTTTTTGACGTCTTTTATATGTCATACATTAGAGAAGACTCTTGAATTGTTTTTTAGTGATATTTTTATCATTTTTATATTCAGATTAACTTAATTATTCGCTTAAATTTTGAAAATTAAGGGAAACAGCTAGTATACTTATGTGTGTCATTTTCTTATTCGGATTAACCTAATCCAGGAATTCTTTCAAATTTAAGAGCAAATTGAATCTAAGAAAGTAGTGATCCGAGACTAGTATATATCATCCATCAAAGTCCATAGCACGAACACCCTAGTTTTTGAAAAATCCGTGTGAAAAGCGAAATGGCAAAGTGCGAAACACTCCTTTGGCTAGAACTGGAAAACTTGGGTATGACAAAATGAAAAAAAAATAAAAATGGGATTCTGTCTGTTCCTTATTCTTTGAGCTTTATGTGTAATTCATCCAATGTCATGATTTGTTTGAAAAGGTGCATCAATACGTGGAAAGAACAAGGTTTTTGGTTTTTTATTAGAAAAAAAGCATGTTACCCTTTATATGTTGAAATCCACTTAGTGTTGCAAATGAACTCCTTCTGATCATAGTTTCCATTTTGAAGGATATATAGATTTCTCTGAGTTCTCCTGCTGCTGAACTCATTTAAAATATGGACAGATTACTCTATGGAGTAAAAAAAAGTGATTAAATTAAATTGTTGGTCACGTCGACGTATCTGCGCTAGCTGATAGCAGCGAAATTTGGAAAATATTCTATTAGTATCGTATATGCTAACCCTAACCATTTTGAATATTATAGGGTGTTATATCTCTATTTAACAAAGTGTCTTTTTTCTCAATTATTAACCTGCCACTTTTAAGCAAAGCTTTAATTATGGACAACCAACTATTGGGCGCATTACTCCTTTCACTCCAAAATAATTTGTCAATGGATTTTTTCATATCTCATTAACTTCACAACCATCCCACCGGCATCTATGCTCATCACATGTGCAATCTCTCTCAACAAATTTTGATTCATTGCCCAAAAATTAATTCAGACTGTTGCTAAAATTTACTCTTTTTTTAGGATCAATTTTATGTTAATTGCCGAATTAGTCATCAAATATAATCTTAGCATAAGTGTTAATTAGCAAGTTTCTTAAAGATGGTTAGTACATCAACAAATTAAAATATATTAACAGTAAAAAATATGCTAGTAATCTTTTTTTGTTAATTTTTTAATTAGTTCCCTACTAAATAGCATTATCTTTTAAAGAAGTCCATTGATAATATTTTTATTAATTATCATGCTTAATAAATAAAATAACTATTTAATATTTTTATATTATCAAGATATTAAATGTATGTATTTTTTTTATAAAGTATTAAGAGGATTAATAAAAGGACATAACTATATGCAAACGGTTTTGTTCAACCTTATCTATAGTTTAATTGATTTCGTATTTATGATTTTCCAGATGGAAATATGAGCATGTGGGAAAAACGAAAAAGTTAAGGAAAAAAAAGAGAACATAATAATTATGATATTTGCACTTTATTTGACGTGTCAGACTTGCAAGAAAACCTCATATGGTCTATATAAATGGCACATGTGATAACTAATTAATTGCGAAATATATTCTTTTCCGATAAAATTGTTGATTTTGAATAATCAAAAGCTAAAAAGAAAACAGAAAAATGAAAAAGAGAAAGAACAAAGCATGATACTTCAAGTTCATGTTATCATGCACACATACAGAAATACACAAAAGCAGGTATTTCTATAATATTTTATATGAAACTAAAGCAGAATGGGTTCTGTTCTCTCTCTTGATCTTTTCTTTCTCTTTCTTTATAGCTTAAGACTCCCTATTTATGCTTTCTCCCTCTTTTCTCATACGTACCTTTACTCACAAACCCAGGCAAGGATATAAAAATGGAAAGAATATCATGAACTCAACTTAACTCATCTACTGAACTAGGATTAGAATGGGGGAATATATAGCATAACCTAATAAGCAGCACAAAACTTCATTAACATAATATATTTTTATATTTAACGCATGTTTAATGACAATAAATAATTATAAAATTTAATGAATTAATATCCTTAAATATTATAATTTTTAATATTTAATTTTATACATATGATTAAAAGGAAGAAAGGAAAGGAGAGGCATTCTTTGAATTATTGCATATCATTAGCTGTCGTGCCTGTGGCCCGCATCGAACTGTAGAACCTTTTAGAATAAATAAAATAAAAATATCAAAGATAGGATCGTGAACTCAACGTCAATCTGTTACAAACAATTTTACATAAACTAATCATAATCATTATGGTCTTCACAAATTTTAATTATATCAGTAAGAGGTTTTATACATTTTAGGGAAATGGATCAATCTCTACATATGCAATTGCCTTAATTAAATATTCAACTCCTCCACTTCTGGTTGTCAAGCTTCGATGCCATATTGTCGTTCCCAAATTTTTCAACTTTTGATAATTTATAAAATAAAGATTAACAAAAATTGTTTATAAATTATTAGTTTTTCCATAATAAACGTCTTGTCAGTGCAGTAATTGATTAAAAAATATTTAATTTTTCAATAATTTTAAAAGTAAGGTATTAACTATTTTTATTTACAAAAAAATAAAAAATAAAAACAATGGTGCTGTGGTTGCACAAGTAGCAATGAGATGTACCTTGGCGAAATTTTAAAAAGAAACGTGGAGGAAGTGTACAAAATAGCAATAGTATGCCGAAAATTTAAATAATATATATAAATCCTATTAAATTGTTCCCTTTACTTCTTCAACGGGTATGTACTCACTTTTAAAGGTAGAAAATCAAAATCAGAATATAATAATGGATATATCTTTGTATAATTGATAAGAAGTGGTAATTAAACTACATTTTAAAGAAGAAAAATAACAGTGCCAATTGTTAAGAAGGTAACTGTTGGTAAAATTCCATATTATATTGCTATATGAATGTCTACTTTACAGACAAAATTTCTGTAGTTATTTTAAAAGAAAAAAAAAAAGTGAGAACATAATCTTTATTCATTTTATTTCAAGCTTTGGATAGCTAATTGTAATTTGTAAGTGGTGATACCGGTTTTAT
Source organism: Abrus precatorius (assembly GCF_003935025.1). Lineage (NCBI taxonomy): Eukaryota > Viridiplantae > Streptophyta > Magnoliopsida > Fabales > Fabaceae > Abrus > Abrus precatorius. The sequence continues at coordinate 5,012,673 of NW_020874373.1, read as the reverse complement.
TTAGCCTTACGATCTACACTTGATGTAGTCAGAAAGATATTTTAACATGCTTAATTATAATTATAAAGTTGGGTTCTATTTATAGGTATTGTTGGTATAAGTTTTTTCACTGTCAAATAATTAAAATATGTGGTGTGTATATTTTTTAATTATTTTTATTAATATGATAATTTATTATTCATAACAGTATAAAAATTTATATTATCAATATGTTTAGTTAAATTATTATAATTTTGTATACATCGTACAAATATTATTATGTTAAAATTAATTTTAAACACAAATTAAAATTTCATTGCATGATTTTTGTTTTATGACAATGATTTGTGATAAAAAAAAATTTAAAAGCATATTACATGATTTTTTGTAATTTTATAAAATTTTAAAATTAGGAAATAAATTATGGAAGTTTTAAATATAAAATAAAGTCAAATTTTAAAAATAAACGTTGCATGCATGAGAAGTATTTTATTTATGAAAATTTAGAAAAATATTTTTATTTAAAATAATTCTTGAAAACCCTCTTCCAAAAACTCACGATTAATATATAAAAGTAGATTATAAGTAGTCATTTTGGAGTAGTTTAATTGGTAAATTCCAAATCATCTCAACCACAAACAATGAGATAACACACTGAAAAAATCAATTCTAGTGGAATTTTGGAAGAAGATTTGCATGGTTGATTGTAAAATTGATCCAATTTTTGAGTGGTTCCATTTATCCTGTGCCACAGCACATCGCTCTAAACATGTCCTTGATGCTCCACCATAGATAAGGATTGATGTGTATGCCGTGTTCTTGGGCCCTAGATTGTCTTAAACTTTTTCCCTCTGATTATTGAAGGACTGTTTATCATTGCACCCCCACGCATTATGTCATTCTTGGAATCTTTCACTCCATTGAAGATTCAATTTATTAACCCTTTTAGTTACAGCCATGATGGAATCCTAAAACTGAAATATCTTTCCAATTCAAATTCAACAAACCAAAAAAATAATTATAAGAGCGACGTTACTGTTTTAAAGCAGAAATAAAAAGACTAATGTTTCTCTAACAGAAACATGTATTTTTTATAAAAAATTAAAATTTTAATATTTAATTTTAAGATTTGGCCATGAAATAGTTATAATTGTTAATTATTATAACATTAAAAGAATATTATATGAAAGATAATGCCTGAGAGATAAAAAAAAATGTCCGCTTAAGCACAATATTTTTAACCCTGCTTGTGTTGACTATTGATGCATTTGTAAAAATATTAAAAGCGATCAATGTGACTCGATCTAAGCTAAAGTCATATTTTGAGGTTTGATAATAGCTTTAAAATTAAAATTTCTAAGCAAGGCCGAATATAAAAAATATTATATTTTACATCCTGTTTTATTTTTTTTTCAAAATACCTTAACAATATGCATATTCAAATTGTTAATAAGGATGACATAAGAGTCTATTTCCATATTTTCTTTTCAGTAAAATGTATTGAACAATAAACTAAATTATGATATCTACATAACGTTAAAATAATTTTTTGTTACTGATTTTCAATTAAATATTGCTAAAATTTAGTATTAATATTTTACGTTTTTTATGATATTTTGATATATTAATTAATTAGAGTAACATGCGCCTTTGCGCACACACACAAAATAACAACCAATGAAAATATCTCTTATTTGTATACATATAATAAAAGAGCCACGAGGATCAAAAGAAAATTAGATAAAAAATTAACACGTGGTAGGAGATTGAACAGATTTGTTATTACTATTTAGTATAGATGACAGAGATATTTATCATTTTTTATATATATTTTATTTTCTGGAAGATATCTTATTCAAATAATCCAACATACCAAATAGAATTGACTTATCAATCAAATGCTTTTACGTGTGTTATCGTTATTTAGGTAACGATGTTCACAATTATGTGAGGCTTAATTTGTCATTTCCTGTGCAAGATCCAGTCATCTGTAACTTTTGCACTCCCCTTTATCAATTTGAAGTAAGAGGATGCACAATGATTCAATGAATGATTTTTTCTATGCTTGTGGTTTCTGATATATATATATATATATATACATACACTGCATATAAGAAGACATCAATGTTATTCATTATCAATGGTTGAAAACTGAATTAGATCGATTTCAAACTGTCATATTCAAATTTAAAAATTAAAATTGATTAAACTTTAATCAAATTTAAAATAAAAAAATTATATAGTATGTATTATAGTTTGGTTTGAATTTTAGTTTCTGTCATTTATTTCATCATAACATATTTATATTATATTTACATATAAAATTTATTGTAAAACAAAATAAAACCTTGTCATGAAGATGTCTATTGTTGAACTCGGTTGGTTATTGAACATAGCAACGTATGTTGATTTACGTGTTAGAAAATCGCGTCAATTAAATATGTGGAAAGAAAGAAGTGTACGTTCAAGATATTAATTTTTATATACTAGGTGAGAGATTATTATGAAAACAGTTTATTATGTATAATGTATGTAAAAAACTATTAATTAAACTCACACTTTTAATTCCTTTATTTATAAAACCCGTACATTAATGAAATGAATTTAAATTAATCTTGAAGAGAGAAAATAAGGTATCTCATAATATTTTATAGTATTTTTTTTATAATACAGACTTCTCTTAATTTTTTTTGTATTTTATATAAATTAAAATAATGTCAGAAAATATAGTAAAATTTTGTTAAATTTCATAAAAAATGAACAGGGAAAATTACATGTTTATCCTTTAAATATATATTTTTATTTATTCCTCTTTCCCTTTTCTTCGTCGTCGTCTTCTTTACATGTAATCTAGATTGTCTCGTCAGCCAAATTAGCCACCGTGTTGTAACGTACTCACAGTACGTGTACATACACCCACGAAGAGTGAAGCTGTGACGTACACTTGAACACTGTCACTTGAAGCATCCACGAGTACTTCATCCATTCTTAAGTTCTTGAATTGAACACCAACATTTTCATGGAATGAGATCCATTATAGGTGACAAAGAAGATGAACAATAATTTTCAATGAATTTAATGTTTTTAATAAAAAATTAACATTTCATAATATATTTTTAAAATTTTAAAAAGCAAAAAAAAAAGGGGTTAAATAACAAAAAATAATATTAATTCTACCAATGTAAATACTATTTATTCTAACTCAATTCAGAAATAATGCTTAAACATTATACAAAAGAATGGGCAAAATTAACATAAGTTTATAACTTATTTAAATTTTTTTAGTTTTTATGGTTAATAAAATTAGTTGGTGAACGAAAAATAGAAAAAAAGCTAGTAGTTTTTAAAATTATGTCATGAAAATTTATTTTAAGTAATATTTAACTTATTAATATTTTCTTTCATTTTTATAACTTTTTTTAAAAAAATTACACTTACACAAAATAATTATAATCCTTTTTTTTAAGTTATTTAACATATTTTAAATAATATTATACAACTAAAATTATAAAAAATTTATAAATTAATTAACTAATTATAAATTAAATCATAACTGCAATTAAAAATTATAAACTTTTAACTAACTTTATAAAAAATAAGTAAAAAGACTAGCTATCGAGTCTCTTTCTCTCGTGCCATGGAGAGAAGCAAATGTTCTCCCAGATCTTGCATATATGTTCACAAACAGACAATTAAGTGTTTCCCCCATATCTCTTTCCTCCTCCAAGTAGAAATTAAAAGAAAAGCTAATTAAAGATATAACAGCAAAATGAAAGGAAAACAGCACTAAGTGCGTACGATGGTGAGATTATTGATATGGTAAAGGGGAAATAGGAGCTAAGCTAATAAACACAAAAGCTATAGCTGTGAGTCTCTCTCTGCATTCTGAAGGAGTTGGCAACGAAGGAAGATTAGCCAAGGGCACATGGCCTACCAACACGTCAATATTTAATGAGGTTCAGATGAGACGTATAAGGATGTGGCTGCGTGACCTTTCAATAATGTCTATATGCATTGCTTAAACTGATTAAATCACATCACACGAATGTGCTTTATGATCGGGTCCTGTCAATTCCAAATTTAGGTATTTCAGTACACTTTTACTCACTGTTGTCCCCTCTGAATTTTAAAGTGAAGTTGACTTGTGGGTTGTATTCCACATTAGTTTTGCGTACAATGTCCTTATATGCTCTACATTTTTCACCAAAAGAAAATGGAATCTTATTGTACGTAATACTTTCCGATCGTTGAGTTGAATGAATATTTACAACAATTTCAATTTCATCTTTTCTTTTTATTTTGGGATAAAATGTCTACACGAATTCAATTTACCTAAAAGGTGAGGCAACAATTACTTAATATCTAGTTTTGTAACCGAGTATAAAATTTGTGTAGTAATTAGAATTTAGGATTTTATTGATGAAATGGACTAATTGTATAAAAATAAATAAATTCAAGTGATAGGGTTTTTCCTACGGGCATTATATAGAGCTTTCCATATCCACTTTATGTATAACCCCACTCGAATTAAGAGTATAAAAATAAATGCGCACTCGAGGTAGACAGACATGTAATTCAATCTAGTACTAGGGTTTCTCATAAAATAAGGTCTTGTGCCAAATATGGCCCCAGTTGCATAATGCTAGGGTCGTTTCCCTTAAATAATTTGGGGGGGGGGGGGAGCCCCATCCTCCAATCTCCATCCAGCGGCAATATAATGCCAAAAAGGGAAGCACTACTCTGGCCGAAATTAAAGACCTATGGGCGAAGTTTGATCCCAAATAACTGGTAACAACCGGGTGTCAATTCAACAATAGTTGCTGAATTAATTAAAGAGAGACAACCTCATTACCCTATTACCTTTAAAGATCAAACTGCCTGGTTCTCTTTTTGTATGGTTCGTTACAATAACGCCTCATTATGATGCAGTCCAACACTATTTTTCTAGTGTATTTATTAACTGTTTAGTTAATGCTGCTGTGCAAATCAAATCATTGATGACTCTTGAAAAGCCTTACAATTAGCTACCACGATATAGCTTCACATTCATCATATATAAGTCTACACATGATTATAAAATCTATTTGAGGATACAAAATATGCATAATTCGCTTATAAATTGAAATGGTTCATTCGCTCATATATGAAAACTGAAAAGTACGTTTCACACAAAATCAAACAAAAGGAAGATTGCGGAAGAAAGTTATAGGTCGAAACTTAATTAATCCAATGTTATTTGGGGTCTAATAGCATCGTCAATCTGGCCATATACTTAATTCTTTTTAATTATTCTATAAAAACAATAAAAAATCAACCCCCTTATGTCAAACTGTCTAAGCACAAAAACATATATAGAATCATTCTTTCCTTGAGATTGTGTCAGTGGTATTATTCTCTCCTCAAGTGACTTGAGGTGAAAACAAGCTCTTAAAAAGTGATAAAAAGTAAGGCATATTTGGCCGAAATTTGTATTTCGTATCTTTCCCTCTTGACTATGCGCACGGATAGTTGAAACGATGGATGATTAATTAATTAATATACAGTTATAGTTATAGTTGTATATAATTTGTCTGTCTACCGGCTATTTGTACTTGTTTAAAAAACACGTCATTAGCTATCATTAAAGATCCAAACAGGCGAAATTTGATTAAAAATGAGGTTGTAACATTACTCTTAAATCAGCAATTCATTTGTTATATCTCTTTTCACTAAGTAGTTGAATTGTGGGTACAGAAGGAAAAGAAGCCAAGACAGGCAATCCAAGGTTATGTCACGATCTTCAGGACGAGCAAACACATGTGCAATGTGATATCTTCCATTTTCAAAAGAGGATAAGTTAATTGCAAAGGTAGCACTGAGCTGAGCCATACATACAACAAACGGTATAGCTAAACCTTTCGTTTCAATTATTGGGCATTAGATGAGTGGAGAGGGAATGGGACATAGCTTAGCTCATGCATGGCCCAATACTTTAAAAGACACATAATCTTTAGAAAACTCTGCATGCAATGGGGCCATTTGATCCTTCCTTCCGCGCATGGGACCCTCCTCAATGAGTAAGTCCCGACGTGATGCATAGGGTTGATGAGACCGTACAACTACTTATGCCATAGCCATCATTACCATCCAATGGAATAGGATGTACTTACTCACATGCACACTTATATATATGTATCTGCACAATTTTTATTATTTAATTGCAGTCAATATCATTGAAGTTTTTATTTATGATCGATCAAGTGACAATTTTATTAGAAGTCAAAGTCCACTCTTTATTTTTTATCAGCTCTTGATGTGATTATTGTTTCCTTCAATTCCTTTACTATTTCAAGTTTGTTGATGTGAATAAAGTTAATTACCGTTGATGTATGCCTTGCGGTCCTTGCCCCTGATTAGAAATTTAGAGTACACAGTGGTTGTCGGCAAATCCGTTTTAACCCATTTGTTAATTAATTATTCACTATTAATTACCAATTGATGTGAGACTGCGGCCATATTAATTTCTTTCTATATCTCTCTGGCCAAGTACCAATTTGCATTTGCACTGCCTGTCTCCCTTTATCTTATCTTAATGCCAAATTCAGCATGCAAAATAGGAAAAGAATAAATATAATATCATAGATATTTTTGGTGTTGTTATTTAATTCAAGTTAAAAGTGTAACTAGTTATATAGATTATCAAAATGAAACTTTAACTACAATTAAAAAACAATATTAATTAATGATATTTATAATACTGTCTATTGATTGTTTATAATCACGGTTGTGTTAGGCATATTTAAAATACTTTAATTAAATCTGTTAGTGCCTGGAGTTTATTGAAGATTAATGATTTGCATTGATCCTTGGTTACATAATCTAATAAAGTCCTGACAAGGCTAGCCTTAATTACTACAGTTACAAAAGCACACACGTTTAACCAATGCCAACGTAGGCACACATCAACGAACATGGTATTCGTAAGACAAAAAAAACAAGTAGCTTTTGTAGATCCTATTGTTCCCCTAAATCACTTAATCGATTACGTGTCCAATTTGATTGAATCAATAATATCTTATCTTTTTTTAAGGAGGTAATGGATGTTGCTTATTTCAAATTTACACTATTGAATTAGATATTGCACAGCTTCTCAAACCTCAAGTATAATTTTTAAATAAAAAAATGTACTTATTTTCTTTAATTGTGATTTATTTTGTTTTTATTGACGATATCTTATCTTTTTTTATTTATATTTCTCTATTATATATTATAAATTTTTAATACAGAATGTAAAGGAGGACAAGTGACACATAAAATTTAAATTGAATTAAAATTTATAATTTATAAATAATAATAAAAAGTATTAAAGAATAAAATCACAGAAAAAAAATTATAAATACTAGTATAGGCAGTAAAAGGCGAAGAGATAATACAAAACCAAAAAATGTGTTCGAAAAGAAAATGTATAAAGAATGAAAGAATTCAAAAACACAAATCACGAACGGCAATTTGTATTACAAAGATGCTTCTACACAATCAATAAACAATCATATGAGATGTATGATTTTCAAGGGTTCATGATTATTAATCAATGGCCATTGATAATAATGATGTGATACTACATTGTCATTTTTTTTTGTTCTTACACATTTTTTATATAAAAATTAAAATTCTCTTATTCAAGACACATGCATTTGACACTAGATGAAGGTGTATCTATTAAAATTTTAAGCTCCTCTTTTAAAATAAAAAAACAGGAAAATAACTATGTAAGGATGAATAGTATAATAATTTTATATATAAATTAACATAAATTGATTACTAAAATCAAGACAAAATTTATACATTCACAAATTGTACACATTTAGTTAAAGGTGTTTTTTTTTTTTTTTTATATGGATTAGAAGTTTGTAAGTGTGTGATCATTAATCCGTTAGTCTTATGTGTGAATTCTAAGAAGAAGATTATTGGCTAAAGTAAGATATTTTTACACTAGTGTTAGAAGATTTTTCTTATATATATATATATATATATATATATTAAACTTAAAAAAGAAAAAATTATAAATAAAAAGTTTTATTTTATTTTTACTTATCACGATGATATGTAATTTTGTAAACACCGGGGCTTATCCAATTATAAAGGCTAGAATTTATTATTTTTTCTTACATTTATATTTTCTATAAAATTAACTTTGTTGTGGGGGAAGATTAACAGGATATAAATGCTTCCTCCCTTGCTCATCATTTGGAAGCTTGGTCTTGTGGAAGAAGGCTTTAAGTACAAGATTATCATCGTAAAAGTAATTTTTATTTTTATTTTCCTTTTATTACGAGGTATATAATTCTTGTTTCTAAAGAACGAGAAGTATCGTCTTAATATTAATGTAAATTGATTTTTTTTCTTGATTAAAGTTCTTCACATTTTTATTTGTTATCTGCTTTTAATCTTTATGCTTCTAGATTTGTTGGTACGTTGATATTATGTATATCTTTTTCAATTAGAGTTGAACTAAAGATTAAAAATTAAATAAAGCAATAAAATTGGTGACTTGTATGAGGAAAGATTGGCATTTTATGAAATTTTATAAACTTTTTAATCTAATATGTGTTCTAACTAGGATCTAAGAAACTGTTCTTTCTAAATAAAAAAATATATTACATTATTAAAAAATTGAATTTCAACCACTATTGTGAATACGATCTTCAATATTACTATTATAATTTGGATTTGAATGGATGCTTGTTTGCTTGGGGTGAAGGTTAAGATTAATCATTTCCCAACACTTTTAGTGATTTTTTATTTTATTTTGTAACATCGCTCTAAAATTTGAATTATAATGTTAATTAAGGAATTAAAGATAGTTTTTATTAAAAAAGTGTTATGATTAATGTACTCTCATTATATATGAATTTTTATTCAATTTTTAGAATTTTTTTTTATTAATTATCTAACTAATTATATCAAGGCACTCGTTAATAAAATCATAATCTTAATTTAATTTTGTAATTTTTTTGCAAACAATGGTACTTTTCAATGAAGTGATTTACAAGTTATGTAAAAATACAAAAAATAAAAATAAAATTGACGCTTATTCACTATAAATACCTCCTCGGGTATGTTTAAATTTTTTAACAATAAAATCGTATAATATTTAGTATATTAAACTGTTTATTGACATATATAAATAAATAATCATATACCTTATTATATTAAGTATAACTACTTGTGTCATATTCATTAAATAAAAAAAAATGCTATATTTAGTTGTGATATAATAAATTTTAAACTAAAACCAATTTCATTGTGGTAAAATACATAAATATTGTACATTAAGTACATGGCTTTTTTAATATGTGCCGGTTTCACTGTGGACGAAGCGAGCTCACGCTCACGCTCACCCTCACCCCTCATCGAATTGACAAGTATCCTGAGTGAGTTATTGCATCACTCTACGTGCAGAGAATATGAATTTGAAACATTGTAAAATTATAAACAAAATTGTATCTCATCCACCGCACTCCTCCTCCCGTGTGAGTAAATCTTTGACTAAGATTAGAAAGATCTTGACGTTTCCTTGATATGGCTGAATTATTAAAGTTGTGATGAGATATGTAGCAAGAGTGCAATGAATTAAACCCGCAATATATTACATCTAATTTTGAATTCTTTCTCCCTTGCATTGCTGTGAATGTTTGTAAATTATTCCACTTTGGTGGTGAGGTATGCTTAAAAGAAAAATGCTGCTATTTGGGTACCGATGGGATGGGTTATTAGTAGGGGGAAGTTACAAAATCGTTAACTTTGTAGATTCTAATCAACAGGTTACTTGAAGTCTTAAGGGACCATCATTAACGTGTCCTTGAATACATGAGTGAGAGGTGCCTCCATTTGCCTCGTTTCATTATCTTTAACCTATCCTTTTCCTAAAGCATGACAACCAATTGACAAGAAACATCAACCATCACCTTGGGATAATGGGATTAGACATTGTGCTAAGCTCTTATTAATATTGCTAATAATTTCTTATATGTCATTGCCTTATTGGACATTTTACATCGCCCACGCCTCTCCATGGCTGGCCACTACTATCCACTCCCTGATGTTAACGTCCAACAGATCAACATCTAATTCTCTCAAATCCCACATTTTATTCCAGGAAACACCCCATGTTCCTGGATACTATGTAAAGCTCCACCACATACAAGGGTCTATTCAACCAGACGCTGTTGTATAGTTGTAAACCATTTTTTTTCTTTCTTCTTAGTTATTAATAAATAAGAGGTTCTTCATATTTTTCTTTATTTTTAAAACCAAATTAAAATTAGTATATAACTTAAAGGAATCTAAATTTCTTTTACTCGAACAACACACGTAGATAAGTTATATATTAAAGGTAAATTTGCACATGCATTTGTCACCGATACTTTGATTTATATCTGAAATTAGCTTGCAGTACGAAACATGATTGGCGATTAAGAAAAAGAGAGAGAAATCCCGGGTCATATTCAATGCATCAAATCTTAAACGGATTAATTATCAGCCAGATAGACTCAATTACCAGCATAATTAGTGAAGTACTGTCCATTACTTTTTGTCATAATGATGCCATCCTTACGATCTTGTCAAAATTTTCTTTTTCCCACATCTGATTTTGATTTACTAGAGTCAGATATGTTAGAAATAAGGGAGAATGCTCGACTTTTTAAGGAGAGAAAGGCATAACACTTTTCATGAGTGTGTATGATATAGTCAAGTTTGATGGGGAAAAAAGAAAATTGGGACAATAAAGAGGAACGATGATCGAAGACGAAGAGGGAGTATGGCACGCAGTCATTATTACAAAAATTACTTTAATTCGAAGGAAGAAAGCTAAGCAAGAGGACGGGACATCTTTAATTCCCATCAAGAACTAAGCTTTTTTCTTTAACTTCAACGGTGTTAATTCTAATGCTATGTTTATATGATTGATAAAATATAGATAAAAGAAAAAAAATGAAGTAAAAAATAGACTAAAATTTCTATTTATTTAAATAAAAATAATAATTTATAAATGTTCTGAAAATTTAATCAATAACAAAATTAAAACTTTTATTGTAATATTTTAATAAATTTTACTATAAATTTTTAATGCTTTTTTATGTTATAGAGTTTATTTTAAAAAATCCAACATCCAACTCTCACCCCCTCGCTCCATTTCATGCAACCAGAAATGATCAAATTCAATTATTCTTTATTATGAAAAGAAACATTTAAAGTGGAGTAAAGTTGGTCTTTTTCATCCAATCTCATTTCAATGCTTTTGATTTCAACTGTAACATACAAGAGAAGTTCCGTCTCCTTTCATTTTAGTGTGGGAAATGATAGTCAACGTCCATCAACATTAACATCAATGAAGCAAACTTTGAAGATATATATATATATATATAGTATTGGTTTCACATACTCGAGGTTTAGTCTCATCAGCTAGTGATTTACCCCATGATGTGCGTCACCATCTCACTGCAGAGAAACAATGGAAATAGGACATGAGATCTGCTACTGAGCTAAAACTTTTTTTTTTATCTATTTAAATTCAGTCCATTGAGTGAATAAGTTGAATTTATCCTTTTTGAGAAAAAATAATTAAGATATTAGACCAAGTCTTTTAATAAATATTAGGACTTGCCAAAGTCTTCACTTAATGTGCGTATTGAATAAGGAGGTAACTCATGTATTGGTGAATTTTTAATCGATCAATTCTTCTGAAAAATAAAATAAACGTCTCAGTGATTCAATGATGGGTTACCAATCAAATTAAATCGAAACCTATAAATAATTAGCATTCTCCTCACCATTCCTATATTCTGTCTTTCCCTCTCTAAGCCTCTTTGTTTTTTCTTCTCCTTCGAAGTTTTTTGTGTTAATTTTTTCTCTCATTAACTCTCAATTACATTAGAAATTCATTCATAGTTTTGTGTTATTATTGTAATTTTTCTTTACTTGTCTTATCACTCTTATTTATTTGAGTTAAACTTATAGATAATTTTATACCGGAAATTTTAAAGATAATTTTTAAACGCTTTAAAAAGAATATAATTAAAATGTGAGTACTAACCTATTTAACCTGCAAAGGACTCCGTTGGATTAGTAAATTATAAACCAAAACTAAGTAGCCCAGTAGAACCTAACTTGAAGAGATAAAAAAGAAAGGGCTGATTCGAATTATTCAGATTAGCCTAAATGGATATTCCTAATTTTGACATCAATTATTGCAAAAGTGTGATTCAATAGGGTCACATGTTGGTCACATGTGTCTTAAAAAGATATCCAAAATAAAGAAATTTAAAGTTAGATCCAGTTATATGAATGAATTAAACTGATGCCTTGTAGGCTTAACCCTTATGTGAGGGGTTAGAATCATTTACACTGTGTACCAAGATTTGTAAAATGTTATAGTTGATATTTACAAACTTTTATAATATAAAAATTTAATTAAAATATAAAATAGTTTATATTAGTTCAACCTAAAATAAATGTAGCAGCCGCATAGTTTATATTAAAGAGTATTTATAAATAAATATGGAATGTACAAGAATTTTAATTTAAAATTAAATTTATTTAGTAATAATAAAAAAAATGCCAATACTATGTTTTTCAAATTTTTTAAAAACTAATAATAATTTATAAATATTTAAATATTGTTTAACAAATTACATATTAATCATAGCCAACAGAGAGATTAAATTTTTTGCTTAATGTAATAAAATCCCAACAATCAGTTAGTAAAAACAAACAATTATTTTTATAAAATAAAGTACATAAAATACACTTATACGTACATTATATGTATGAATGCACTCCTTTTCCTTTATAAAAAAATTGAATAAGGGGTTTAGCGTTTTAATTATTCAGAAAAGTAGGTAAAATGATTTTGAAGAACAATTTGTTATTTTGTTTTGAGTAAGTTAGCGCATAGCAGTAGTAAGCGCTACAACCAAGGGTCGAGGAAAATTGGGAAAATGAAGTGATTTTCATCAATTGAGTTTGTATAGAAGATGGATTCAGTGAATGCGAGGGTTAGGGATTTCATAGCGAAGGAAGTTCCCAACTGGAACGACGAAATGGTCGCCGTTGCTCGATTCAAAGCCTTTTCCGGTCAAAGATGTGATTGGCAACCCAATTTCCTTTTCTGGAGGCATTTGATCATCAAAATCGCCACCCATTTTGGCCTCCTCCTCATTCGACCGTCCCAGGTACCAAGTTCTAGGTACTAGGTTTTACAATTTCCCTTCTTTTCCTCTCTCACATTAAATTAGTTGTTTTCAGGTCAAGAATGATTGGTTTAATCGAGGAGGGTTAACCCCTTTGTGTCTTGACCAAGTAATGGTAAGAGCTTATGTTACGATGACCACACTTAATTTGCTATCCAAAACCATTTTTTAGCTTTCTTGTTTCTTTTTGTGTTTACATTTTTTCATTTTCCAGTCTCTAATGTATAATGAAGGTGACATCACAAGAACTGTGGATCTTATGGATCCAACCAGTGGCCGATTCTCCCAACTAGTTAGAAAAGTCAGCAACTTAATAACAAGATCAGCAACTCCTGATATTATGGCTGAAGAATGCATTATCGTAACTTCTCTGCTTAAGGTTACCAGCCACCCTTTTATTTCCAAAGAGAGGGAAAGTCTATTTTTATAGTTTGTTAGGAGGGGGAAAATAAAGTAACTTAACTATTATATCTTTACAGTGATCACATAAACAATTAAGTTTTCGAACTAATGATAGTTTAGTAAGTACAAAGTACAGTCCGAAAACTTTTAGCTTTTTCCCTCCCCACTAAACCCCCCAATATTTGATGAGGAGCAAAAATGGGAGTAGAGGCATCTTAGGTCCCATAACATCCTTGTTTCTCTTTCCTAATTTTTGTACCGAATGAAAATCCTTCCATTTTGTTCCATTTATTTTCTTCAAACCAACCACCATGTAAACACAGTTAGTGTTCGGTTTATCTAATGCATTATGTAATTCAGATTTATTTCACAGGCACAGCAACCGTTAAAATGTTCGTTTCAGTATTTTCTCAAAGAGTGGTTCCATGCCAATATTCTCATACTTGGCAGGGACTGTGCATTGGTTCATTTCCGTGGTCTATGATGTCTGATAGTTCATGTTTACTTCCACGCAATGCTAGTGCTATCAAGTCAATTTAGTTATGCAGGAGTTGGGTTATGTTTTCATTTGTTTGATTATGCTTTATGTTTTCATTATATAACCCAATTATAGCTCTGTTTCTTCATACATAGGATAAGGCTGCTGAGGTTGTTAAACATCTATCTGAAAGTCACTGGAATTCATCTTGCATCATCACGATGAAGAAATTTCAGGACATATGTGGAGGGTCAGATGAAGCATCTGTAATCTTGAGGTATATGTCAGGGTGTAAAACAACACAGTATCTGTCAGTGCATAAGAAAGAATTTGTAGAGGTACAAAATCCTAAGTTATTCTTCCAATTTGAAAAAAGATGGCCTCATTTGATATTTTTCCCTTTAAATATAGTGGTATATAAATAGAATAAAAATATGGCTGTTATTAATAATTTAATACTGGCCAAGTTTGTTCTGTTGTTGTGGACTGTGATTTTCAATACTGATTTCATTTTATGCCTGAAATACTTGTCTTGTTTCAAATTTTATATTACAGGGGGTAAAAATTTCTCTGTCAGCAGGAGCATTATCTGGTATCTCTGATTTAGATTGTGATATACTATACTTGATATGGACAACTGAGAAGCTTCAGCAACAACTGAATGTGACTGACAGGCGTTATGAATCGTAAGTTTGTTTTATAAATTTTTGTACTCGTATATCTATCATGAAGGATTTTCTTAATAATTAAATAGTAAATAAAGTTTCAATTGAAAATAAAAGAAAATCTGCCCACATATGCTGACTTATTTTCCCTTTCTTGTTCCAAATTAAATTATACTTTATCTTAATGCATGGTTGGTTTTTATTTCTTCTTAGAAAAAAACAATTGTTTTTTGTTTTTTCTTTGTCAAAACCACGAAGCCTCTCTCAGTAGGATTATAACTATAAGCTGTTTTAATACAAAATAAGCTAATCCAAACACTCAATTGATTGACAACAAAGTTATTATGTCTAGAATATGATAACCTTTGTGTTTGATCCTCATTCATATGATGTTTTACTTTTGTATAACTGTCTCATGCTCACTGACATAGACTACTTTGCCTTTTGGAATTATTGAACTATTGTGATAGTTTGGTAGTAGTCAATTCTTAAAACATGGATTAACTGACAAGAATTTATCCACAATGCAATTTGATTGGTTCTACTTATAATATTTATGCACAAGGAGTAGTATGGTTGTAACAATCAAAATTCGAAAGTACCAGTGATTTTCAGAGTGTACACTATCTTCCCGGTTTATAGCTATGTTCGTTAGTGTTGGGATGTTTACTAAAAAATGTTTTAATAGCCTCACATATTGATTCTATTAGGTCAAGAAAATCAGCATTGGCTTCTCTACGTTCTGGGAACAAAAAATTGGCCCTTAAATTTGCAAGGGAAATGAAGTTAGTCACCCAGAGTAGAGAAAAATGTTCATCGCTTCTGAGCAGAGTAGAGGAAGTACTTGGCATTATTGCTGATGCTGAGTCAACAAAAAAGGTACGACTTTAAATGTTGTATGAAAATTATCAGTTTATGCTTTATACCATAATTTAAAGATTGTTTTGAGCTATAGATTGTCTTTCTTACATATGGTGATCCGCTGTTTGTTGGCAGGTTTCTGAAGCTATGCAGATTGGAGCTCGGGCTATTAAAGAAAATAAGATCAGTGTGGAAGATGTTGATCTTTGTTTAAGAGATATCCAAGAGAGCATTGATTCGCAGAAGGAAGTTGAAAAGTCACTAGGTATCTTTTGTCATATCTTCTGTGGCACGCATTCGAATCGTGCTTCAGTGTTTGATGTCAATAACCAGGATTTGAAATTTTTCTAAGCATCATTTTGCTTTCTGGTAACTGCAGAACAAACTCCATCATACACAGATATCGAGGATGAAGATATTGAAGAGGAATTCAAGGAGTTGGAGCTGGCTGTGGGGACAGAGGCTCAAGTTCCCGCACCAGAGAAGACGATTAGTAGTGCAGAAGGAAGAACTGCTTTGGAAGCCGCTGAATGTATTAGCGATGCTCTTTCAAGTCTCAAGCTTTCAGATGGTCCAGCTGGGAAGCCAGGAGTTAATCGGGTGGTGTCAGAGGGAGACAAAATAACAAAAAATTTAGAAATGGAGGCTGCGTAAGTTTGTAAAGATTAAAGTTATTCTGCTTTATTTCGGGTGATATATAGACATTAGGTAAGATGTATTTGAGGTGTAGAAAATTCATTTTTCAAAAAAAATAAAAATAAAAAAAAATCTCGATTGACCCATGTTGAACCAAGTCCGCTGTAGAGTTTGGGTGCTTTAGCAGATATTGCTTTTCACAAACATTAAAACAAACTTAAAATGTGTAGTTAGAAACTTCGACTTATTTGTAAGTGTTTAGGTGGTAGGATTTTATTTATTTTTGGCTACCACGGTCAAGTAACTCAACCCAATGTGAAATAAACTATTCAAATGGTGAAGCTGGCAAAGGGTACAATTTACGAAAGAAATTATTGAAATCAATCCATATATGCTTGTGACAAAAGCTTCATGATGGGTTATTGGTTAACAGAAACTAACATCAAGATGAATACAAGTGGTAGAAGAAGATGAAATTCACTATGGGTTGTAACTACCATAAAATTCTGCCTACGATGAAAGGTGAAGGAGATAAAAAAAAGATGAGTGCATAGAACAACATGAAAACCCTTTTTAGTTTAAGGTTTTAGAAATTAGGCACGGTAAAA
Source organism: Abrus precatorius (assembly GCF_003935025.1). Taxonomy (NCBI): domain Eukaryota; kingdom Viridiplantae; phylum Streptophyta; class Magnoliopsida; order Fabales; family Fabaceae; genus Abrus; species Abrus precatorius. Next base: position 4,995,812 of record NW_020874373.1, on the reverse strand, counting down.
TATTTAACTAGTAAAATAGAGGATAAAAATTTAGCCTAATTTTTTTTCTTACTTGAAATCTTATATATAATTTAACGTATCAACTCATTATTTGGTTAGTATTTTTAATATTACTTAATGGAAAACACTAATATGATTGATGTTAATTAAAGTTAGGGACTAAATTGAAATTTTTAAAGTATTAGAGACAAAATTAACCGATGCATACAATTTTAGAGATAAAAGTGAGTATTAATTCAAAATTTATCTTAACCTTATTTGATAACTACTATATCCTCTAGAAATAAAAAGATGTAAAATCAAATTTTTACCTATATTTCTTAGATTATCTTCTTAAATGATTTCCCATTGACAAACATGCGCTAATTTGTATGACTCTATTGTTTGGTTCAGATTGATGGAGACTCCAATCCAATTTTAGGTTATAAGACTATTCCTAAGAAAATATAGTCATAACAATTATTCTTTAACTATTCATTGATGAATTCAGTATTTTTTTAATTGCTTGTTAACAAGCAAGTAGTTAATATACTATATTTAATATTAAACATTAAAAACTACTCTTTTTAAATACTTTTTATTTTTGAAATATTCTAGCATAAAAAAGAAGTTTTTTTCGTGATTTTCATTTTTCAACCCTACAATTAAATCAGGCTAGGCCCGTTTTTACAGGCCCAACTAGAAAGGGAGGGTGATTTGTTCTTTCGTCTGTGTTTCCCGCCGTTTTTTTTTTTCTTGAGGAGTCGGCTCTCACTCTCTTTATATATAGCCCGATCCGTTAATTTCATTTGTCAATCTTCCAATTTGGTTTTGAGATTCTGTGTTCTTGTGGAGTTTTATTGTTCATCTATAATAATCTGATTCTGATGCCTTCTGATAAACGATTCGGTGAAGAGAAGGATGACAAATTCGTGAAGAGAAGACACAATTCTGATTCTGAAAGTTTTGATCATACTGTTACACGTTCTTGGAGCAGAAAGAGAGATTCCGCCAAAAAGCAATCGTCAAAAGGGAAAAATGGCCCATCTTCAAAAGTCACAGAATCCAAAAGAAAATAAAAATATCTTGTATTTTGTTGAAAGAATTCCAGAATAGGCTCACATAATATCTGCTTCCTTGAAAATGATACCGCATATAAACTTTGTCCAGAGTGCAGACACTTTAGGAACTGATAATTCACCGCATGATATTTTTAATTGTATGATTCTAGATAATTTAGGGGTTTATTGAAGGTTTGCTTCGGAATCGGAAAACTAAGAGCAAGTTGAAGTTCATAACAAGTCAGAAATTCTGAAGAGATACATCTGCAGTTTCAGAAAGTCTGTTCTCAGATTCAAACATGCATCTAGGTATATGAGACTGATGAACTATTAAGCTTAAGATTTCCCATTTTTTGTGTGTTTCTGGAAAGAAGAAATATGTTTCAGAGGGAAGCTCACTAATCTCAGCAAATTAAAGAGGAAATGGTTAGAAACAAAATTTGAAGGAAAAAATGGTTGGCTGAACTAGGGATAGGTTATGTTCTTTATGTGCTAATTTTGGTACTTTCTTGTCTTTATGATTATGTTCATGCATCACATCCCCTTCTGTTCCTTTTCTCTCCTCTTCCTCTGAAAATAAATGACACGAGAAACGTTTTAAACTGCATTTACAGGATTGCAGAAGCACTACTGGAAGTCTTGAGGCAGACCACATAGCCAAGTATCGGAATTTCTTCTATGTATGTGTTTTGTGTTTGTTAAAATACCAGCTTGTTGATGTTTTGCTTTTGATTTAATTTGAGCGAACTGTGAAAGTCGTTTTATTCCCTCTCATTTTTCATTGAACTCGGGCCTTGTTTATTTTTTTTCTTTCCCTTGGGTTGTCATTTCTTCATAATATTGAAAACTATCATTGTAAGTAGGGGCAAAGCTTTTTGTTAATGCAGAGAAATCATCAATAGGAGAGTCATATTGTACTTTACCATGAACCCAACCTCTTTTAAGCATTTTTAGTTTGAAGCAGTAAAAAGGATTAGTTGAGTATCAACAGGCTTAGTTTCCGAATACCATTACCATTTCCACTAAAATCAAGCTGTTAAAAAGAAGTGGTGAAGTAGATCAAATTCTGACATGCATCCTTCTCTGATGAAAGGCAAAACCTTAAGATATCTGAAATTTCTCCTCTTAAGATGATGAATCAGACGGGCCATCCACCACTTCCCCAGAAATTACAGCTTTTCTGGGAATGGAATCCATGAGCTCCTTTGGAGTGATAAGTATACGGAAGATTGATTTTAGTGTATTATTGGTTCAACTTATTTTACAAAAATAATTAATTTTTTTTTTTTACCAACATAGTAATAGTATTTTTGAAACACAGGTAATCATTTTTATAGATTTAAATTATACCAAATATGTTATTACTCACTCCTATTTCAAATCGCCGATGGCGAAGTGTTAACTGCTGCAATTGAAGACATTATAGCTGTGTCCTTTTTTCCTGTCAAAGTTATAGCCATGTGCTAAAAGGAGAAAATTTAAAATTGATATAATTTATGTTTATCATTTTCTATACAAGTCCTTAATCCTTATGCGAGTAAGAATTTTAATTATATAACTATATCTAAATGATAAAAAATTATATATTACTTAAAATCATATGATCATTAAAATATACAGCTTTAATTTAATAATTCATGATAAATTTAATAGGTAATATTTGTCACTACTCTAGAATATATGTAGGTAATATATACACATGTTAACCAAAAAGGAAAAAAAAGTAGTATATACATATAGAAAATGAGATTATCTTTTCACTTAATATTTTTTTAATAATCAAGTTATTTACTCCTAATACATTACAAAATTCTATTGTGTAAATTTGATGCATGATCAAACTTCCTTGAGTAATTCTATTTATAAAGGATTTTTTTTCCCCCCACAATTTTCACCAAAAATGGTTTGGCTGAGTTCAAGCACTTATTATGCATGACTAATGAGTGTGGGTGAGAAGGGAGAGAGTATTTGGTAATATAAATTTATACATTATTTAAAAGTTTATAATTTATTTTTAATAAAATAATAAAATTGTTTGATAAATAAAAAAATTATACCCTTTAAAATTTAATTTATAACAAGTTATTTTAAGTAACATCTAACTTATTGGAAGTTAATAATGGATATTTTCTTCGACTTTTATACCTTTCCACCTAATCATTTATTTATATGGTAAAAATGATTAAATAGTCTCGAATTACCTATAATATGTTGAGCTTTGTGACCATCAAATTTTTACATTACATTTTTCTTACTTTGATAAAAAAATTAGGAATTTTTGTTGTTGATATGAACGTTTTGGACTCTAATTATCAAAAACATTTTAAGGACTTTAAAGAAAAATAAAAGTTTTAGAAACTTATTGTTGCTGGTTAAAATCCTAATTCATCCCTACACCATTTTATCTGCTAACTGATATTAGACTCTAACAAAAGATTGTGTTTAATTGGTTTAAACTTGAATAAAATTGATTTTAATGTAAATAATTTTAAACCCTTATATATTTTTTAGATGTGTGTATGAATTAATTAGAATCATATATTTTTTATTAAAATGTATTTTATATTAAAAAATGCGAAAAATAATTCTCCAGTTACAAAATAAACAAAAGCTGATAGGCTGGTTGTGTGTTTACTAAAAAAGAAATATATTAAAATTGAAAAATAAATCTTCTGACAATAAACTTCCAACATGTCGGTCGATTTTGAAAAATGTGCGAAATCAATTTTGGAAGCTAATCGAACAGGCTCTAATTTCTTGTTTTACTTTCTTGTTATCTGTTTGATCTCACATACATCAGTTAAAACTTGACAAGTTTAGTGATATGTTTGTAGATAATTTGTAGTTCAAGAACATGATATAAGTTTAGAAGAAAACAAGAATGGTTATATAGAATAAAATGTTTAAATCCATTCATCTGCGTGACAAACGCTAAAAAACATAATGGAATTATTGATTGTTTTCTTGTTCTTTTTTAGTTCATCCTTTTAGTGGAACCACAATTAATTTCTCACTTCTCTAATTTTATATCCTGTTTTGTTTTCGTATAAAAATATACTAAATATAAAATCAAATTCATATGTTATCCGTTCCATAACGCTTTCGAGGTTCAACATATGCTGAATGTAAAATTAAATTATGTAAATTCCTTTTTTTTTTTAATATTATGATCAAGATATTATAAAGGATTTTTTAAAATGAAAAGTCATTGTTGTTTCAATTAATCACGACAAAAATACGTTTGAATCAGTTTGGATTATTTTTTTTCGAAATATCTTTTCAATCAAGAATTTTGACAAAAGAAAAAATCTTTTCTGAAATTAAATGGAGAATGTTATGTTGTTTGAGGTTCATTGGGATACAAATTGGTTGGACTTATATCGTAGTAGGCAAATCAAATGCCCTGAAAAACCCTAAGGCTGTTGGACGACGGCGGACAATCATAGAAATATTGGTCATCATTAGAGACTTTTGTTTGGAACTGAGGAAAAAATGCCATGGACAACCCGTTATATATACGGTCAATATATTATTTAATAAATTGTTTATATTTCTACCAAAACCAAAAAGGAAAAAAAAAAGCTTTATATTTTAGTTTATCATATTGCGGTAAGGCGTGGTTAAAAGAAGTTATTATTATTTTTACTACAAATATCTTTACATGAAATAAATCTTATTTGCATAAAAACATCTACAAATTGGTGGGACAAATTCCCTTAACAATTTTCTTATAGATAAAGTTTGAACATCAAACCTTTCTTTAAGGTTTAAGTAATTGACAGATGCCACTATGAAATGAAAAATATTTGATCAACGTAAAAATGGGACATTTGATTGCACCATTACTTTAAAATATATTTTAAAGATGTTTGTATATATATATATATATGTATATATATATATATATATATATATATATATATATATAAAATAGAAATAGATGAAAAATTAAAGACAATTATTTAAATATAACATACAATGTCAAATTTTCTATGTTTGAAATTATAAAATTTAAGTCTTGAAATTATTTGGAAGTGAAAGCAGAAATTGAAAGAAGATGAAAATATAAATTGCTGATTGCAAATATATCTGCAAGACATTATCCACACGCCCCACAAGCTGAGTGTTATGGTGTCGGGGACTTTGTCTGTCATTTTCGGTGTCTGGTGTTGAATCGTCCTCGTTAATTTCCTTAGTGTATAGTAGCTACCTCGATCACCCTCGTCTAAAATTTCAAAGTTCCCATAGTCATGAATATGAAAAGTACCGACAAGAGTACAACGGGGCACGTGAATCGAATGTGAGTTTCACGTGAAAGTGGGAACCACTCGCACATTTCTCCAATTCCTAAGATTGAAAATGTGATATGATACATGAGGGAGGGTGTGCCTTTGCATGTACCTGTGTGACCCCCCCCCACTTAGATGCTCGTGGTGGAGGGTCCTCTAAGCAACCCAATAAACCCCACCATGGGCCTCACACCCCACCAAAACCTTAGATTCCATGTAGTGGGGTTTCCTTTTGATGTAACTATCAATAATCCCTCTCCTTTGAACCCCCTCTATACGTGTTCTCATAACCCATCTCACCTTCATCTCTAAACAAGTAAAATCCAGAAATATTAATGTCAAGAACCTAAGGATCTTATCCCTGTTTATATCTGTTCAGAAATAAATGTCGCACCATGCTTAAGGTGGAACCAAATCACTTGTCCCCATTCATGTTCCTTCAATTAAAAAATGACACTTCAAAAATAAAAAAACTATGATAGAGAATGTTATTTTTTAACCACGTAACAAAGATAAGAAATGAGGACAAGAAACAAAAACAATTTATTTCAATCAACGTAGAACATACTAGATAACTTGTGTGTGTATGCTTGTTTCAGTTTTATTCTTAAAAGAAGAACAAGACAGTTTTTTTTTTATTATTTATAAAAACTTTGAGAAAGTTATTGAAAAATTCTCCTCTAAGTTAACCCAAGGACAAAGAAAGTTCGGAAAAGTAATGTGTTTTTAAATATCTTCTTTTGATTTAGGAACATGGTGTGTCATTTTCGGCGAGAAATACAAACAACTAATTTGTTTGATATACATTAGAAAAATGTGGAATAAACATGTGGAGAGCAAAGGAAGGTGTTGGTCCACCTTCTCATGCTTGACACCTAACCAGTATAAAACAACAAAAGAGAACTGCATGAAATTTGTGGACACATTTGAGAGAATCCCATGAAAATTTATTTCGCTGAGTACTAGGAATTAAATTGGGATATGACTTGTATGCCATCTGAATGAAGACCACATGGATTATTATTTATTACTGATATCATATCAATTCATCTTAGTATAGCCATAAATTCCCTCATAACAAGATCTTGCTTTCGTACAAGAAACCACTCCATTACTTGAATACTTCTTCTGTACAGGTTTAATCAATCCGGGACATCTGCTTTCTCAAAGAGCTATATAATTCGTGCGTGCACAGTGGCCAATTGCGATTATCACAATTTCACTTTATTAGCTTCACATAAGTTATTGGGCCTCAAGTGAGACTAGTAATTATCTGCCGCTTATATACATCAAGTGTGTGGCACCAAGAAACAGCATAACACCTTAGGCAAGGAATTAGTTCAATTTCTTAGCTTAATTTCATATAATTCAAGGACTCAAAAGATGCTAGACTCCGCTCGCTCAGGGATGACAAGAAACTCCTCCCATCTAGCCTCCATGTAAGTATTGTGTCGCTCAATTACAATTTGGATATGATGGCTTGTCAAATATATATATGTATATGTATATATGTTCAAATGGGTTTTGTATTATATTTTATTTTCCTTCTTTAATCTTATTTCAGTTATGATAACGATTTTCTTGAGCTGGTATGTGAAAACGGTCAAGTTGTTGTACGAGGAGGTTCATCAAATAGAACACAAAAGACCCCTTCCTGCATCGGGTATTCCATAAGCCCTTCACGTAAGCAAACAACAGATGAAGATGCTTGCATTGCAAAAGGAACAAGGTTAAGCACATTATACACACTTTTAGATCACTTTCCACCTCAAAGGGACGCTGACAAGAGCTCTTCAAATCAAAGCAATGACCAAGAGTCCTCTCAATCCTCCCATACCAAGAATTCGTGTAAGCTGAATGAAGAATTTGCAAACTTACTGGGACCAGAAAAAGACTATAAGCCCGTTACCACAGATAATGTTCATTTGTGCCCATACTCCTCACAACAGTGCTTACCTTCATCTCCGCTCAAGAAACAAAGAACAGACCCAGGCCAAGCACCAGCAACAAACTCACACAACTTAGGATGCGGTCAAAGAGCACAAAAAGTGAACTTCTCCAACTTTTTGATACCTGCAGTATTTCTCAAATCTACTACAAACAGTGCAACTGAGCCAACAAGAAACGCACTTTCAGGAAGAGTAGTGGAGGAGATTGAAGCACGCAAGGTTGAGAAAGCATCAGCTGAAGGATCACATGGTCTCACAGGATTTCAAAAGCAAACATCTTTTGTTGAAAGAAGACCAGAAGCGCCCCTTGATGAGCATTCTGAAGCTGTTGGCAATAACAGTTGTGGCCTTGGAATTCACAGATCCAATACTCAACGTTGTAACCAAACCTCAAGCTCAGGAGCACTTGGAGCAAAGGGAAAAGCTAACACTAACTTGTGTAATGAGCCGTTGCTAGCATCTCCTTCTGTATGCTCTCTTGGAGCCTCAAACGACCCAAACCTTGCTATCAGGTTGCATGAGGACACTGATGACCCAGCATATTTGAGTGATGTAAGTGGAACCCTAGGCTATATTTTTACCTTCTTTGGTACTTCGTGTGGGTTACCATCATTCTAAGGAACCTGGATTTGTTTGATGCAGAATGATGAAGAAGCAGAAGATTTACTTCAGCAAACGCCAGATAGGGAGGGTAACAGAATTAAGAGAAGCAGGAATGCGGAGGTTCATAATTTATCTGAAAAGGTAAGGAAAGCATTCAGAAGATATGATAAAGTAGATTTCATGAGATGTAGTAATGTACCCCCCCCCCCAAAAAAAATAAGAAAAAAAAGATAGAGAATTTGTATACGTGTCAAATAATTCCATCTAACCGGTAATTGTGGATGTTTGCAGAAGCGAAGAGAAAGAATCAACAAGAAGATGCGTACATTGAAAGAGCTCATACCCAATTGCAATAAGGTGTGTGTGTGTTCCCGCTTTGTCGTTGTATATTTAATTTTTCTGTCAAGAGACTTTCTTGCACTTGTTTTAGTTCTCTAAGTTTGTCTTGTATGTGTGTCTCTTAGGTGGACAAAGCATCAATGCTTGATGATGCAATCGACTATCTCAAGACTCTAAAGCTTCAGTTACAGGTAAAATTTTGAGTTCATTTCTGTTGGTCAAATTTTGTAATTAAATGTTGAAATTTGAATGAAAGTGTTAGTTAAGCCCAGTATCATATTATATATATATGATATGATGCAGATTATGTCAATGGGTAGTGGTTTATGGCCACTTATGATGTTACCTGCTGCGGCACATCACATAAATGGACCACATTTACCACAGTTAATGGGAGCTGGAATGGGTTTCAGGCCACCACAGCTCCCTATTCCGCTCCCTATTCCACCACTGTCTGCTTCTGCTATCACAAACAACAGATTTCAGATGTTTGGTTTCCCCAACCAAATACCACCCATGCCAATTCCACATGCACCATATTTTCCCATCATTGGAAACTCTTCTACTACACAACCACACTTGGCAACTAGCCCTACAGCTACCACCAACCTAAGGGAACATCTAGCTAATTCTTCAACTCCACAGGTCGCAATTCCCAACAATATTAACTCAGATTTTCATGCGAAGGTCCAAAATGCAGTAAAGCAAGTGCCTAATCAGGTTTCCCTTCACCACCACAATACTAGTCCACTGGCTATCCCTTTCATTTTCCCACAAAGATAGAGGTAAAAACGAAAATGATGGAGAAGAAGGGAAATTTTGAATGATGAAAAAATTAGATTAAACATGTTTTCTTTTTCTTTTTCATCAACGATTAAAGATGTTAAACGACTGTGAAGTTAGTTTACCCTTTACCGAAAGATTGCATATATCATTTTCTGATTTTGTAGAACACCAGCAGCAGATTCTGACTATTCACAGTTTGATGCTCAACCACTCTGATGTACCGATGAAAATGATGGATAGAAAAATGAGTTATGAAAATTACAAAAATGTCCTCTCTTTTTTCACATCAAATTTTTTGACACCTTTTTATCAGGAAACAACTTTCGTCATCTCTTTTAATTTTAGTGAATTATTTTTTAAATATGTATATATAAAAAATAAATAATTATGTTCAATATTAAATTCGGCATTAATTATTTGATGGGTTAAAATAATAAAAAATAAAAATATGAAAATTAATTACCATAGTAGATATTATTATAACAGTTATAAAAAATTAAAAAAGTTTTTTTATTAACTTTATAGGGGAAAAAAAAGAAATTTTTGTGTGTATAAGAAAATACTCACAATTAGCATTATAAAGGAAAATGGATCACAGTAAGAGAAATTAAACCAAACACTCATAATTTATGTTTCACTGTTGAACTGATTAAGCTATGCACGTTTATGATAATACTGTAGTGTAGGGCCTCACTTGTAAGTTGCATATGGAAGTTAAATTTCTTAAAAATTTTGCAGCACATTTAAGATTGTATATTTTAAGGGTAAATACCCAAAAAAGATTCAAAGATCCATTCACTCCTTAACAACAAACATAAAAGGGTTGGGGGGATCACACCCGAATTCTTTGCTACATTAGCATGCTCGAAATACAATTATTGTGCTATGCACGAAAAGCTGTGGATTACATATGATATGAGTTGTTTCAAGGTTGACTTAATAATTTTAATTAAATATTTCAACGAGAAGGATTAGAATCGAAGACTCATACGTGGTCTCAAATTTTAATACTAATTAATACAATTATATTAAATATTTAAAAAGTAATTTTGTTGTTCAGAATAATTCTCGACTCGAACAAAACAATCTAAAATTGATATAAAGTTCTAAATGATTTATATATGAAAAATACAAGTATATCCTTCAACATTTTTCAATTAAAACTAAAATTAGTATATCTTGTCATAGTTCACCTAAAGTCTATATTGTCACCTTAACATTGTAATTGAATATTATTTAAAAAGTTATTATACTTGAAAGTTTATAATATTTATTATTCATGTAGATGAACTTAAGTAATAATATCATATAATATTATATATATATATATATATATATATGGTAATTTTTATTGTAAGTATCTACTGAATGAGATATATTTCATCGGAGAGGCCTAAGGAAAAGGGTATTAAAGTATGTGAATTCGATCTGCTTTGTTAAGGTCTGATTTTTAAAAAATTTAGATGCTATGTATATAATAAAAAAAAATTAAAAAGTTAATTTAAATTAAAATATTGATGATTAACATTTATTTATAAAATATAATTTAAAATCTAGTTAACGAACTATAATCTTAAAGTAACACTTTTAAAATAAGTAAATTTATGATTTTTAAGAAAATAGACTTTATATATTAATTTTTCTAAAACAAAATCTTATATTCGTCTTATACCTCCATTTATGTAGAGCGGTCATGATTTTCATTCCTATTTATAAAGGCATGTTCCTTCATTAAAAAGGTAGGCCCAATTACAGTCAATGAGAGAGAGAATACATAAATTCTTCGAAAAATAATAGATCAAACCGATTTGCATGCACTTATAATTAAGTTAATTTGTTTAAACTTGCAATTAAACGAGCTGATTTACTTATTAATTGGTTTTTTTTTTACCTAAAATTGATCTTTGTTGATCGGCCTAAACCATTTAATGGATAGCCCAAAATAATTTTTAAAAAAAAGTATTTTCCGCAAAAGAATGGGTTGATCTGTAGGTTTGCAAATCAAGTCCATTTCATTTGCAACTTTTGTTGGACGCAGTTATATTTTTATAGCTAAACGTTCAAATATTTTCCTAGTCCAAGTTCACAAAAATCGCAGGTTATGGGGACTGCCATGAACATATTCAGAAAAATAAAATAAAATAAAATAAAAAATATATTTAATTATTAAAATTAATAAAATTATTAAAAAAATATGTTTTTTTACATTTCAATATATTAAAATTTAAAAAATATTTTTATATACATATAAATTATATCCTATTATTTAATATAAGATAAATTATTTTATCTTGTCTTATTCTAATCAGGAAACAAACCCTAAATGGCTTGGTAAATGTTGAGAAAATGAAAAGAAAAATTCCAATTCTACTATTGAATTACATTAGTGGGGCTACCAATTCTGGAATCTTATCAGTGTTCAATAACTGCTTCATGAAACTGATGGATACTGGTTCAGAACATAGATATTAACGGAAATAAAGAGATGAATTTTATTTAATATCCTCCTCATACTTCAGATCAATGGAGCCCAAAGAGAATGGTTTATATTGTAATACAAGTTGCCAAAAATTCACAAGCCTAGCCTCTCTCAACCTCCTTATTTCTCCCAAAGTAAACATTCCACATTGTTTATGTACTCCAGCCATTATTCCAACATTGAAACAATTGCCTGACAAAGTGTATTTTGATGCTTTAATCCCAAAGTTCTCCCTCTACCCATTTATGCAGTCTCGAATTAGAACTGAGCCAAAAAGGTGAGGGGCACAGCATATGTGCTTGAATCAGGAGTTCGTGTAGGTGTAGTGTCACACACAAGCGGTTATAATTATTTGATACAAGTGATTACTAAAGCTCCTTGCATATGCAATAATAGTAATAATACTATTAATAATGCGATGAAGTCAGCAACATATGAAAGTAGTGACTTAGAATCGAAAGGAAAAGGTTAATGATATTTTGCTCCATTTCATAGGGTGACATCAGTATAATGTTTAAATGAAGTAGTGACTCCGTATCAACAAAATTCCATGTTTATGTTACACCCCAATTTGGAATGTTTATATGAAAAGGCGTCTCCAAAAATAATAAAAATTAAGATAAATGAGAAAGTGAAAACTGTGATAAGTGATAAAAAAGAAGAAGAAAGGGTATAAATAATGAGAGAAAGTGATTGTGAAAATATCGTCATTGAAAGAAAAATAGTTAATAGACAGCTGTTAGACACTACTTGAGGCGTCTACGCTGTGAGAAAAAATGATAAACAAAAGGTTATAATACCATGACTGTCATGATATTATAAATCAAGAAGGGTGAATAGTATTAAAGGAGTGATGACATTATATTTTGTCTAAAATTAAATAAAATTAGAATGCTATTTATTTTATTTTAAAATATCTATAAAAATGGGAAAATAACCTATATAAATCTTTAAAATAAAAAAAAAACATTATTTTGTAATTGTTAAAAAAATAAAAACATTCTCAAACCAATCGATAATAATACATAAATTAATTTTTATATGTTATTCTACCTTAATCAAGGATTGAGCCTTAGTACATAGAAATGTAAAAGAATACCTTTGGCACTTACTAAAAATTAAAGCATCGATACTTTTAAATAGAAGTCACGTGTGTCATGTTAGGACATTGCACGAACACTTCAAATACTTCTAGATTTATTTTTTATATAATTTTCTTACTTTGATTTTGTAAATTTTACACTAATACTAATTGATATGCCGCAATAATTAGATAAATTTTAAAATATTTAATGCCTACAATGACTCACTCATTTTTGTCTCGTGTAATTTAAAAGTTTAAATTCACATTAATTGTCCTATTTTTAAAATTTTAAAATTCATCATATTTTCGTGTGTATTTAATCATTATCGTATCTCATACTATATCATACTTCCTAGGTGACTCGTTGCTTTTACTTGACTTGGATTAATTAAATGCTTAGTGTAATATTTACAGAGTGATAATCTTAAGGGGAAAAATCAATAACAATGTATGAAAAAAATGATGAAGAAGTAAAAATAGGAATTCAAAGAGGTAATGAGCTTGTTATTGTTCAACTATTGGATTTGGTACGGAAAGATGATGAAGAAGTCGTCAATTACTGAAGCATAAAGGGGATGATGGGAGATAGAATTAAAACCCATCTTTTACAATAACATAAACATAAAGAAATTGGAGGATTTGGTCTTAACATGGCGAGACACATTTACTTGCGCTATTAAACAAAAGGGGAATGTAGGTTACACGCTGCTTTCCTAAGGTTCTCTGTTGGAGACCAAATGACAATTTGATGGCTAATGAAAGCAACGTTATGTAGTTATGGTTGGGGTGGCAGGGAACATTTCACTTTTTCTTCTTTCTTCTTTTATTGCTACGTTAATAACTGGTTTAGACACACCCATTAAAATATTTAATAACATTTAAAGCATTAAAATTTTAATAAATGTTCTCAAGACAGTCATTTTAATTTATTTTTTTTCCGTTTGAATATTACTTATTTCTTTAGATCCAAGCATACAAGTTCTTGCTCCCTCTCCAAGTTGTGAACCATCGTTGAAAAAAATGAACACGTGACAGAGGGAAACGAAAATTGCGTTAGACGCGTGAAATCGTACACGTGGGGGCGAGGTGTTGAACGTAGAAGAAGTTGTTTAGTTCTTTTGTGTGTTAGCAAAGAAATAAGCTTGATTTTGTGTCCCCAAGACTCACACCACCAGATTCACACTTGTCACTTTGTTCCACTTTTCTGCTTCCTTTTTTGCTATTTCTTGCTCCCTCCCATTCATAACATCTTCTTTCTTTCTTTCTTTTTTCCCCTAATCGTCTCTCTTTACTACTTAAAATTATTTATTAAATGAAATAATGTTTATTACACGTTTCTAAAACTTTTAAAAGATTTTTGAAACTACTGTTTAGTTAATAGCATATTGCTTTGCTTTCGCAGCCTGAGAAAGAGAGTCTATCTCGTTCTTAAAAACTATATTTAAATTAATAATGTAAAGGTAAATAATTTCTGTTAGTAAATTTAAAATAACAAAACAAGTGTGAGACAATAAAGTCAAGCATGCATTGGTTTTTCTGTACCACACCTCTTTTCTTTAAAAGAGACTTATTTGAAAAAGGAATGGACTATTTACGTGGGTTCTGCTTTAAAGAAGCAAATATATCAAACGATCAAAAGTAAATTATTCAATGCATTGATTTTCTTTTTTTAAAAAATTGTTAGAAGTGCTTCTTAACCTAAAATCATTCATGTTCTAGCAATGAAGGAAAATAAAAGAAGGATATTATTAAGAATTACATATTATTAATTAAAAAGAATTAATGTACAAATACTTTTAATGATTTTAAAAATTAAATATAAATGATTTTATATTTTTAGTATAATATTTGTTAATGTTTATTTCATTGACTAATACACCTTAAAACATACATAACTTTGTACTAAACAACGATTTATTTATTTATTTTATCTTTTTATATACCTATAATTAGAAAACAACTAAAATTATCTTAAAAAATTATAGATAAAAGATCTTCCTTCTTGAAAAGGAAAAGGGAGGACACATGTCTGATGGTGAGTTGGGTTTAGTGTAACTGTAATAAAAGCGCACAACTTCTCTTCATAAGTATGTTGTGATGTCGTGGATGGGTTTTGTGGTGTTGAGAGAGCGTTTCAAGGAAGTACATCAATATGTTTCAAAGCATCACAGCAGTAGATGCAGCATCACCGGTTCCAATGCCTTTATATATTTTGTCCCTGCAATCAACGTCCCTCATGCGCAACACGATGATTATATCCATTGAACATTGATTAATGGGCATTACATGTACATGTTAAAGGTTTCAGATATCAATGTTCTCTTGTCCACCCCAATTGTCTGCAGTCTAGGTTCACTCCCTCAATCTCACTATATTACTTCCTACACGCGTTGTCCGTCACTTGTCTCTATAGTAACTCCAACATCAAATTACTAAAGCTAAATAATACTAGTGTTAAATTCAAGAATTACAAACAAATAAATAAACTTTATTATACATTATAATAATAAAAATATTACATGAATCATAAAAGTATGAGATCATCAATTCTAACTGATGTTAACATACTATGGACATGAAGGGGGATGGAATGAACGCATATTTCAATGGAATCAAGCCACGTCATTGTATAGATGCCAAGTTGGAATTTTGTTAATGACACGTGTAGTTGTCGGCTACCATGACAACATTTGAGGTCTACCAATTACATGGAAGAAAGAAAAAGAAGGGAAGTGGCGCTGCAGTTGAGGAAGTCTTGATTCGTAGAATAATAGCAACAGGACACGTTCTCTTTCTTCGTTTATTTAAGGCCTTAATGTGGCGGCTTTGTCTGTCATCTTGCTACTTCCTTCTACAATGGGCAAAGCCGCTAGTTCTTCCTCTTCTTCCATTAGCAGCAGCAGCAACCACCACCACCACCACTTCATTTCAACCGCATCCTCTCTCACTCACCTCAACACACAAGAACTTCCTACTGATCTTAGCCTTGGTCTCAGCATTTCAGCCACCCAACATGTTGGCTCTTCTATTTCAAGGTTTGCACTGCATTCTACTCAAATTTTCCAACCCTTTTGCATTTGTATTAAACCATGACTTGTGTCATAAATTTAATGATTTGTGTATTTCTTATATTAGAGGGCAATGGCAACAGAGCCACCCACTTGTGAGCAATTCACAAGCTGCTGAAGTAAATGATTGCAATGATCATAGCAGCTTCTTTGTGAAGGTGTACATGGAAGGCATCCCAATTGGAAGAAAGCTGAATATACTAGCTCACGAAGGCTACTATGAGTTAGTGAGGACACTAGAACACATGTTCGACACTACCATTCTGTGTAAAGTCCATTGCTAAATGATATCTCAGTGAGGTTTTGATTGTGATGTTTTTTGTTTCCACATCATTGAAATGACAGTGGAATGTGGTGTGTTAACAGGGGGGACAGAGATGAATGGGGTGCAACCGGAGAGATGCCATGTGCTAACTTATGAAGATGAAGAAGGGGATTTGGTGATGGTTGGGGATGTGCCATGGGAGTAAGTTTAATTTTGTTTTGTCTATGAGAAACAAGCGCATTATGTTCCATTTTTGTGGACTAAGGTGTTTGGTCTTTCGATTGTGTAGGATGTTCTTGTCCACCGTAAAGAGATTGAAGATCACAAGGGTAGACACATTCGGGTGTTAAATGTATAATAAAATGACATGGATTGCCCCTTCCTCCCACCAGTGATTTCAAATTTTGTCCTCTAGTACTGTGGTTCGCTGATTAGAAAATTTAGAGAATCTTAGTGAAATATGCAAATAGATGTATATGCATAGCTCACTCTGTTCTTCTTTCGTTGAAAGAAAATGGAAAAGAATAGTGTTGTACATTCTTAACACAGCCTACTGGCTTTACTTTCTTTCTAGAATCTCAACGGCTAAGTTCTAAATGTTAGCTTTATTTCTTTGCCAACTAATTTCCCTCAATAAAGTAAGGACCAAGAGGAAGGATTGCAAAGAGATTTTAGCCTGTTGAGAAAATGAAATTGTGCAAGTCTTTTTGTTTTATTCCTGGGAATTGAGTACGTTACATTCAAGAGTGGAGCCATATCACAAATAGTTTGAGATTACATATGGTTTACATATTTAATGTTATTTTATAGGCTAATAAAACATGTATGCATGTGGCTAACTTAACTTTTGTATACATCTCCTTTTATATGGTAATAGGTACATAGAATTTTAAGAAGTGGGCGTATTGTCTCCTTCCAAAATAAAGAATAAACCATAAACCTTATAAAAATTGTAACAATGTTATTAATGCATTGAATTATGTGATATTTTAATTTTTTTAATAAAAAATTAGTATAAATATATTTTGAAGAACTTTGTACGTGTAATACAATCGAACCAAGATCCTGTAGATCTCCTTAATTTACGATGCGAAGAATGTGTACAGCAGTTACTGAACTTATCTGTGTATAATGCGTGGTCCTAGGCCTTAGCTCTCCTAATCAAGCCTAATTACCCAATAGGTATTATTTTTCCAGTTCGGAATCGAAACTCCAAATTACTCAACATGTGTAATAATAATTGCTCAATATGACATGGATCCCAGTAGATTGGTTGAGTGTCAAAGCCCAAACTAGAGCCCGTCTAGTACTTGTACGTTAACCCAAATAAAAAAGGTGTCAAGCCCAATCTACCTAAAAGAACTTTAAAAAAAATACGTCATTGTTTCTCTAAATTTAAACTGAATTAGAAGAATGTCACAAATAGATATATTTGATTCAACTTAATTTAAAAAATAATTACTTAATTTTGAATTTTTTTAAATAAAAAATTCTGTCTTTAAAATAAACTAAACTAAATGTGCACTACATAAAATATGGTGTTAAGATTAATTCGGATAATCACGAAAAGAAAAAGGATTAATTTGGATAAGTATAATTCAAACTCTCGTTGAAAAAAAAAACTACATTTAATGCCTATCCGTGAATAAAATTGTGAGGGAAAAAAAAAAAACTAGAATCCGATGGTAGGATAGATCCAAATATTTCGGACAATCAATTTATATATAAAAGAGTGACATCATGGCTGTCGTTTCTTCTTTTATTTGTATTTTTTTGCCACTCGCGGTTTAGAGTTTTGATAATGGATAGTAAGAAGAATATAAAACTTTCTATTTGTCAACACCACAGAAGGAAAATGCCATGAAGCAGGCATTACTATATTTGAATACATTATTGAAGATTTGCTAGAGAAATTAAAGAAAGAGAAAACAGATGATGAAAGTGAGAAGAAGTTCATTAGAAGGGTTTCTGATATCCACAATCTAAGTTAGGTCCAGTGTCGACGTTGAACAACTTAGCATATCTTTCAAAAAATCCAATTCTATCATTTACTCTTGCATCACCAGGAATTCCACATTCTAGCCCACCATTGATTATGTTAGTCACCAAGCCATAACCAGCTGTTCGATTAGCTGCTATGTCAGCTTCTGTTGGCACATATTTTCCCACCATCACATCGTGGCAAGAAGGTTCTGCCTTTCTCTCTGTCGTCCAAAACCACAGCGCAGTTTTGAAGGCAATCACTGAATCGTTCGACACAATCTCTGGGCTCCTCAGTCCATCAAACCCCAAAGCCTTCCCTGCTGGCCCATAGTTATAGTTCCTGCAAAAAAAATTTATTCCAGTTAATAAATTACACCATTATACACATAGTTATATCTGATCATAAGAAACTTTTATTTTAATTTGACTTTATAAAATATCATCCACTTTAATTGTAGGATCCTCTTCATTTATTGGATACTCTATAGAATATGAATATCCATTATTGTCAGTGTATGTACCAAGAAAGTTGAATGGGTCCTCTTCCCTTGTAACTTTTGCCTGGGTAGCAAGGCCATTGTTTGTTAGTAGAATCACAGTAATTAATCTTAGGGTTTATTTCTTCCTTGAAGCACAAGCCCCAAGCATATGGACCGTCAGGTGCAGTGGCCCATCCACCGGTGGTTTCATGGGAAATTTGAGCAAGAAATGCAGCAATCTCACGCTTGCGTGTGGTTAAACAACCAGTAGTACCAAATGTGGGATAGAATTTGGATGCATGAATGAACGAGTCGTAGGTGTAGAAGTCTTTGGCAGGGCATGCAGTGTCATCTTTGTGTAGAAAAAGGGTGTTAAAATTTTTTTTGCTTATGAGAGAAGAGATGGGCACGTAGGGGGAGCCCCATGCTTCAGCTTCCAAAGTTGATGAATATAGAAGACCAATGAAGCAACATAAGCTCAAGAAGAAGAAGAATGTCATTTGCCAAAATAAAAAAAGAAAAAGGTTCAGTTAAATGTAGCTAACTATTATACACAGTCTTTGTTTTGGCAATAGGTAGGAACAAGCAAAAAGGCCTTTTATAGGCACATGTGAAGAGGGAATATATTATCAGAACAAAACTTGCCCAACAAAAGTACCGATTTCACGGATCTCACTCACATGAGTATGTGTTATTTTGCAATTGATCGGCTTTTTGTTTTTTCAATATTCGGGATTTTTGTTTGTATTTGTTTGTGCTTGTTCGTGTTGCATACTTTTTCTATAGAATATGAATATCTTCGTTCTTATTAATGAAATATATAATTGGTAATTTAATAATTCGCGGCAGTTGACTGAGCATTTGCTAAGGTGAAAATGGTAAATTAGAAAAAAATATTACTTATTAATAATTTAATATTAAATAAGTTATTATTAATATACATTAAATATGGGTATAATATATTATTTATTAATTAGTGTAAACATTTAACATTTATATTAAGATTTTTGGTAAAAGAATTATACTAACAAATATTATCTTAATATTTAATATTTTTGAATAAATAATAATGTTTTTGTACAGAGATATATAAGCCACAGGACCCACGAATTTATCCCCGCCTGCAGGTTTTTGGCCACGAGTGGCATAAATTGAATAGAATGGTCAACAAATGTTTAGTTTATGTAAAGAGAGGTGAGTAAGACAAAAACTAGCGACGATCGAATATGTTACTTTGACAAATAGGTTCTCTGTTTTCTCAGCCTAATTTTTTTTACTCCATTGTTAAAACTATACATATTGAAAATATAATCTTTATAGTTCTTTCTTTTTTTTACTTTAAATATCCATTTCATATCTCATTAAGAGGGGTATGAAATGGATTTTAAAAATTGATTTTAAGAATAAAAAATTATTATATTACAAATATAAGTATATAATAAATATTTTATCCTAAATGAAAATATATTGCTTTCGTACATTTAAAATTAATGTTAACCTAACCGTGAAAATATAAATAAAATTAACAAGTTTTTCGGCGTATAAACGTCGCCTCCATCTTTATTTCCAAACACTTATCTTAATTTTGCATTTGCTTCGTCGTGTTTGAAAGGAAAAATGGTTTATTAAAAAAAATTTAGGCATTGTTCCATCTCCTATTCTTTATTGGTGGAATTGCCACTTGCCAATATGCCTATGCATTATTTACAAAAACACCAACATTTATCAAATAGTATAAATTAAGTAAAAAATATTATTTTTATAAAAATTGAATTTAAGTATGAAACTATAATTTATCACTGTTTTAACTGATAATTAAGATCAATAACGCATCACATTGACTGATTCAAAAAAAAAAAAAAGAATAAAATATTATAAATAGAGTAAGAAATATATCACAAAAATTACAATTAAAGTAACAACAACGATTAACAGTTGATAATATTAAACTCTTTTCTATTCTCCTGTCCAACATCGAGTTTAATAGTAAAGAGAGTAGTTATTTTCATTGTGCAGTTATTATTTTAAAGGCAGTGACTTAGATTCTAGAAACTATATTTGTTATATTTTTTGTTTTAAAAGTTATTTTAAAATTGATGAAATTTAAATTTAATAAAGAGTCAAGATTGAGTAGAAATATAAGATTTGGATTTTAGCCATGCGACATTTTATTTTGTTATTCAACTGAGATTAATTTAATAAAAGAAGTCTATTGAAAATATAATTGGAATTTATGGATCAATTAGGATGGTTATAATGAAGATCATAGAGTCTCTTTATAAATGACTTGAAGTATAGAGAATAAATACATTTTACCATTGTTTTAACTAAATAGGACAAAAAGTCCAAAAAATATATTCCATTATATAATAATAATAATAATAATTAGCTTCACTGCATATTTTTTTAATGATATATTCATTTCTCTAGTAACTTTTTTTCTCTGTTTTTAATTGTTTACGATTGTCTTTATGACTGGCTCTCTTCAAAATTAATTTGAGTTTGCCCCCATAAAATGTAAAATGACTTGATTCGCTGTACTGCTATATCAATATTTGGTGTTAATTCATGGATCTCAATCTATTTTCCCCGATTATTGAAATATCCTTAGGCATTACCAAATGGTTCGATTCACATTTTATTTTTGCCATTTTATCCAACACAATCATTTTTATAATGACAATATAAAAATATGAAAATTTTACTCTAACTATAATAAACTACTTCAAATATTGAATTTTTAACGAATTCAATGAACACAATAAACTTGAATTGAAATAAGAATGAAGAATTCATATAAAATATATATTAAATGGTAATTTTTTTTATGTGTGAATGAGATGATAAATTTTGAACATTAAATTTATTATAAATATACAATGTTAAAACATATGAGTAATGTTATTTTTTAAAATATTACATAACTTTTTTGACGTAATCATATAAATTAAAAAATATATATTTTAATTAAGTATGGATGCATAGTTTAAATTTACCATTCTCATTCTTATATTAAAAGAATTATTCTTACTAAATGCATTCCTAATTTAATGTTCATAATAAATTATGCTTATATTTTTTTACTTAGACATATCACGAATATTAAATAGACCTACCTATTTAATGTATATATGGTGAGAATAGATACAAAATAAAATTTCAATATAACCAATCAAGTTAAATTTAACATTGAGAGAATTTATTCTCGATTTAAAATAATTGTGAGTTCTTCATTGAACTTACTCATTCTTCAAGCAAAAGAATTAAAAAAGATGACATCCAAATCCCAACCAAAAAGAAAGGCTACTTACAATTTTGCAATTGTAACGAGGGCCTTAGCCCACATAACAGTTTCTGGACCTATTGTATATTGGTCTGTTGGATAGAATGTCACTATTTACAGATATACAAATATTTAATGGCTTAACAAGCAAAAACGATATACTAATGTTTAACCCAAAAAGAGAATATTGACACAAAAGAAAATAAACTTTTAGTGTATACAAGAGGAACTATTTTAATCTCATAAATTTAGTGCATGTTAAATTAATTTTTTTATATTTAAGATGATTTATAATAAAAATCGTATTAAGTGAAATTATCAAAAGAATAATTTTTAAAGCGCGTATATTTAGTTCAGTTAAACGAGTAACTATTCAGTTTCTTTTTTCTATATGTATGTCCGAACAGTTTTCTTATCCAATACATAATTCAAATAGGCTAATGTTATTAATAAGGTAGCTACTATTGTTTTAGTTTTTTAAAGTATTAATTATTATTACGTAAAAGCATTATTTGGGAGGCTTTAAATTTAAAGTGAAGCTTCAGTTGCCTTAGAGTTGGCCTAGCCCTAAAACATAATAAATACTTAATATATTTATCGTAAAAAATGGAATTAGATAGTTCAGAAAATTTTATATTCTTCTTTCTTGATAAATCAAAGTTATGTCAATAATTTTATTTATCTGAATTATTTCATTAATATTGTAAGATTGGTTTAATAAAATTAATAATATTCGATAACCATGAGATCCGTACTAAGATAATTTTTGTGAATTTTTGTAAATATAAAAAAGGTTTTTTTGCATAAAATATTCTACGCATGACCAGTCAATTGATTTTGTTTTCGTGTTTTTATGTTTCATGATATTAATTAAATTTCGTGGGTATAAAGTCCACAAGGGTTATATTATTTAATGGCAATTATAACCGAAGTCTTAATGTATTATTCTATGGGTCTATGGGATAGTTTTTTTATAAAAGGAGTTTTCGCCTATTTGAGCAACTTGTAAAATGCCCACAAACGAAAGCAGCTGTAAACGAAATAAATGGCCCATCAAAAAGGGGAAAACATCAAATCATATTCTTCTTCTTTTTACAAAATGTAAAATTAAGTAAAAGTTATGGAATTGAAGATGATTTTTTATATACACAAGATAACACTAAATAACAATGCAAGAAAAAGCAACTCATAAGAATCTTTTCTAAGATGAATAACATTTTTTGTCACTTTATGAATTTTTTTAATTAAATTAAAATATATATTTTATATTTATAGTTTATATTTATTTATAAATTAATTACTGTATAATTTTTTAGTGTTTTGCATGTTATGTTTTATTTCTTATAACTTTAATAGTATTAATAAAAATTATTATTTATACATGTTAGTATTTTTTAAATAGTATCATAAAGATAGAAAGACTAAGAAGTAACACGGTTACATAAAAATTAAAACATAAAAACTAATTTATAAATAAATATCAATAAAAACAGCCTGTGCTTTTATATTTTAACCATTTCAATTGCATAGAAAAATCAGAATCTATGTCTTGAATATTTAAAGAAAGAAAATTGGTTTTGACCGGTCAATAAAAAAGGGAAACCATGAATTCTACCAAAAGTTTTACAGGCAAAAATCAGTTATAATATACAAAGTTTTTTTTAATCTCTCTCCACCATATGTGATCATGAAAAAAAAAATGTCTGACTATCCTGAATTTGTGAAACTCTGTATGGAACTATTCATAGATAAAAATAAAATATCAACTGCACCATGATGTGCATGGCAAACTTGCAGACGAACACATCATTGCTTAGCAAGTTTTCATATCTATCCATTGAACATTAAAACATGCAAGTCGAAAGTCGAAAAGATGTCATGTATATTCAAACCAGAGAGAAATAATTTCGAATATACATATATGTACTAAAACTTTCAACTATATTCAAAGTATATGTTTCCACATACTTGAATTTAAACAGAGACAAATAATAATAATTAGGGATATAAATTTTCTCACTTTCAAAATTTACATGATAATATTGATATGTTTAGGTTTTGTATTTATCTCGTTTTTTTATATAGACATTAAGTAATTAGCATTCCTGTCCATGTTAAGTGGAAGATTTTTTTTCACAGTTAAGAAAGTAAGGTTAAGTTTAGGTAAAGAAGTTTTTGTTAAAGAATATTAATATAAAAATTGAATTAAACTTTATTCATAGATTAAAAATAATGCATACTTCTTTATTTTAAAAAAAATCTTTCATTTAAATTTTCTAAAATTTAAAAAGATATATAATTTTTAATTTATAAAAAAGTTATATTTTTTTGTGTAATACCTTGCATTTCTTTATATTAAATATATTAAGCTTATAAAGTATTATAAAGAATAATCAAAATTTTTTTAGTAATAATTAATTATAATTTATTAAGATAAAATCTTTTGCAACAGTCAATTCATGTATAAGGCTAATTTAAGAAAATAAATTACATAAAATATACTATAAGTCAATATTTATATGCTAAAATATTTTAGTTACGACATAATATATTATATTTACATATTATTACATAAGATACTTTAAAATTTACAACAGTTCATATACATTCTCTACACTGAGGATCTAAAACTATTTATCTATATTATATCAGTCCTTAATTTTCACAAAGTCTTCAACAATTAATTTATCATTATCTTCAAGATAGGCATCACCAGAGTCCGCTATTATTTCTATACTAGAGAATCTCTCAAATGTATAGTTATTAGACTTTCCTAGCAAATCATGATTATGATAAGTAAATACATTATTTATGATTTGAGATAGCCTTTTTATTCCCTGGTATAGAGAAAAATTAAGAAACTGATGAATTTGACCACTGATGAGAAAATCAAAAGAAACTGCATAATTATAGTCTACTTCTAATGTATACTCCTGATTCTCCTTGAAATGTACTCTAAAATATAAATATACTACACGTATATACTCCCTAAAAACATAATTTAATCTAATACTAATATAAACATCTACTATGTCAATCCTCACTAAACGTCTTGTCATTTTTACTACTTGCAGGATAGTGTAAGGATGAGCAATCATTCTACCTTTCAAATATAACGCAAATCCATCATATCACTTATTACAATAAATCGTAAATATTCGATAATTATAATTTCATACCACATATCAATTATTATCATCCTAACTTGTAAATTCACACAATTTCATTATATCCTTATCATTCCATTTCCAAATATGCACCTTTAGTGCATTGTAATCACAGTCATTCGATGTTTTCAACAATTCTCGAGGTTTTACTCAACCAGATAAATATTTGTTAGTTAGCTCATGCAATACGGATACAACGCATATAATCACGAGTCCTTTAGCAAAGACATAGTCAGGAGTCAAGTCAGAGAAATGAGTGTGAGGCTATATAGCGCATTCACACTCAACAATAATATTTACACAATCGCGAATGTTGTTCACTACCCTATATTTCTCTAAAATTTCCTTATCGTCTCTAGACTCTATACCCCTCTCTATAACTATTTACACCAATCTATTCATATCTTATATTCATTTCTCAATTTCATCATAAGATCGTACTTAATAGCATTTCCTAACCAATCTCATATCACTAACTCATGATATCAATAACCACATTATTTAATAAATCATCGATGACTCATTCATCATATTCAAATATCATCAAAACTTGTTTAACTACAATATCATGCTTTCTCATCATATATTTCATATTTACACAGTAAAATCAGTCAACTAAAACATATTTATATCAGTAATCCTTCTTCATTATTACTTATTATTCACACACACACACATATAGAAATGCTATATAAACATACTCTCCTAAGCTCAACATATAACTTATAATACATAATAATAAAATAGAGCTCTCCTTACCTTATAATGAAGATCTAAACGGAGATTGATGTTGAAGAATGTCCTAAAATGACACTTCTACCTAGACAACATGAGTTTATTCCTTAAGAACAAGATTCAAAGAAAATTAACGATAAAAACATAATTAATCTCAAGGAAACTTACTTAGGATCGCTTAGAACGAACGTATAACCTTTGATTTGGAGAGGTTTTATCTAAGAAAATGTAGAGAATGTTTAGATTAAATGAAAGTGGGATGTTAAATAGATTGAGAAATGAGTTTTTTTTTTTTTCATGCATGAAAACTCTTAAATACCTTCAGAATCGCCATATCTTGCTACAGTTAGCCTTTATCGCTACAGTAAGAAGTTATTCGTAACACTTCTCGCTACAGCAAAAATATCAAACAAAATTACACTTTATTTTCTGCAGTTTTCGCTACAGCAAAGGATCCTCGCTTGCAACTTCTCGTTGCAGGTGATGCAATCTTATCCAACTTTCTCGTTACAACAAAAATCTCTTGCTACAATAAAAAAGCTTTAGAATATTTTAATTTTCACTGCCTTATTTTTTCTACAGCGAAACTTATCTTACTACAGTGATAATTATCTCGCTACAGTTCTAATATTTTAAAACTCTCCTAACATTCCTTACATTTTGTATACTAGTTTTTTTTTCTTTATAATAATTCTCAAAAAAATTTATCCATTTAAAAGGTAAATACATTGATTATCAGCATCTTTGTTTTGTGCTAGTGTCTTCGAAATGGCTGCTTGGCCGAAAGAAGGTTTTTCTTCTTTGACAAAAATGTGTATTAAGATGTCCACTTTTTCACTTCTGTCAACAAGTTTTAAATAAACAGTTAATTTATTAATTATTATAATATTATATTAGAGGTAATATATTTTGATTTTTTACTTCATTTAGTTAATAGTTTTAGGATAAATATAATAAATTTTTAGCCATAATATTTGTTTACAGGTCTATAACCTATCTATTATTCTGGATAACAAATTGTATTGTATAGTAAGCAATCGAACAGGTTATGATGGAATTATTCTATAGAAATACATCTTATATATTTGGCGTAAAATAAATGATCTATATATCTCCTTTTTTTTATTTGAAATTATATGCCTACTATATTAAAGCTGATTGGCTTCTACAGTGATATTAGCAACAATTTTACTTTGAATTATGTTTTTATTTATTTGAAATGTCACAATTTTCTCATATAGTTTATTAATACGTGCTATATTAGTATGAATGAAAAGGATTTTGGGCCCTTTGCCCGGGTTTCCTTATTAAATGATTAAAATATATGAATAGGAAAAATAAATATGAATGGGATAAATTCTTATCTTTAATGCCCGAAGGTACTTGATAAATTAATCTCTTACTTATTAAGTAATTAAAAAGATAGTTTGATATAAAGAAAAAAGTGAAAAATAAAAAAGAAGCAATGGGAACATTGTGCTTAATTATATTCGCTGAATAAGTTAATTCATGTTTTTACATTTAAATTTATTATTCAACTGATAAAGATATTAATTTATGATTCATTAGTTTAACTATAACTGGTTTAAGTTTGAATAAATAATTATATATATATATATATATATATATATATAATTATATAATGCATTTAATGATAAATGAATATAAATTGTAAGAAAATTAAATTAGGTAAAGAATTAATATAAAAATTATATTTTATACATTTTATAAAACTATTTATTCTAAAGCTATTGATTAAAACCAATTTTCTAGGACAATCTTGATTAATTTTGGTTGGCTTGTGATCAATATTTTTTAACTATTATTATTATTATTATTTTATTTATTCAGACTGATGACTTGATCAATTGCAATTCTCAGCCTAATCGCTTGAACTAACTGATTTTTTATTTTAAATGCCTTACTGATCATCGACGAAGGATGGATGATATATTTAAAAGTGAATAGTTATATTTTTTTTCACTAGTTTTTTGTATTTAATTTTTATTTTCTCTTCCTCTTTATCTGTCTTTTTTTTATTGCATTATTTATCGCATTTGTTTTATTTATCTCTCTTTCTTCATCCATTCCACGTCCTATGTTAAAGGCGTCAACATGATATTTTCCTTTGAGAGTATATGCAGATCCTCAAGTGGGTGCACAAGTGTATGAATGCAAACTTAAAACGTGCCATTTTCAACTGTAATTATTAATCAAAACAAGAGTAATAGCATTGTAGACATGTTATAAATAGTCAACTTTTGCTAGTAAAAATCTGCATGGTAGTAGTCGTAAGGCAGACCAACACATTGGTACTCCCAACAAAACGCATAGTATATGTGATATTTAATTATAGTAAGGTTGAAGGCTTTGAAAGCAGGACCATAAAGGTGGGTAAGTTTGTTGATATGTAGTCATTCACTTCCTTTTCTTCTAGTGAATGCTTGCAATAAAGCAAGCGGAAAAAAGTGCATTCAAAACAAAGAAGAAGACATCACTTTTGAAGAAAAAAAGTGGTCTACATGGTTGAAAATGGGGACAACCCTCGAAGCTTTCTTATTCTCGTTGGGGTACAGATGAGGTCGCTCCATTTTCCAAATTCTTAAGATAGGGGTTGGCTTCCCTATTGATGGATCACACCCTCAACTTGGTCCAAACCCAACCGTCACTTTTAGGTTAAAACGTCGCCGCCCTATTGGCTACGCAGAGCAATACAAGATAGGCCAAATTATTATAAATTTTAAAAATCATAAAACGCATTTTAATTTAACTTATATTTTAAGTACAATGAAAAGCATCTATTTGTCGGTTTTTTATTATCAGTCATGACTTTGAACATTATTCTAGTTTGCAAGAAATCAGATTGTAACGCTGCTCTTACGTGTCTTGCTATTTTTGCTATTTGCCAATTTATATTTGTTGTTCTATTTACTATTTACTTTTTCCTTTTTATCTCGCACACTCAATATTATATTTAGCGAAATACGACAGTTATTATAAAAAATTTACGTGCATTAAACGAAAATTGAGAGAGATTATTCAACTTTATTTCCCTTTTCCCGCTTGCTGCAAGTATGCTTAATCATCTTAAATCCTTTCAGGCTTGCGCTCACACTACCGCTTAATTTTTCACGCTGTCTGAAAATTAATAATAATAATAATTAGAATCAATAAATTAAGCTCAAGACAATTGATAGATAGTTAGATCTTTTAAACATTCATGTTAGTAGAGGTTTGATTTTGGCTCTATTCATGAAAAATAAATATTAGAAGAAGTTATTTGCTTTGATGATTTCTTCACTTTAAAAAAATAATATTCTTCTACCACTGACTGAAAGATATTTTAATACAGAAAAAATATAAATAAAAGAAGGTCAAGAGCCCTAAGACAAATTAGGCAACAGAACACGGGAGAGCTCTGAATCCTAAATACTAATGGCGGTAATAAAACAATTAATTGTTAGGCTTGTATTTGTTGGAATAAAAAGTTTAATGAAAATTAAAATTTTAATATAAATATTACGAGTCTATAGACAGTGTGATATTTTATTTAGATATATATCATAAAAAAATTGAAAACATTCATTTTCAATTAATTAGTTGATATTTGTTCGTTTATCTCTGGTCCACATTTTCTTGAGCAATGGACACCTTACAAATGCAGGCATCAAGTATTATATACGGATTGGTTTGGCATAGGAAAGTGAGAAATCTCGATTAATTATGAACTAAATTATTAATATTATAATATAATGCTTAATAAAAAAATGTTTTTTTTTATCAAAAAAACAAATCCGTCAATTTCAAGTAGCAAAATCCTTTCGTATGTAGACTAATTCCATAATGAAAAATTTTTCTTTATGTATTTGGATAAAACCTATAGAGAAACGCGAATCTTTTTCTTTATTATTATTATTTTTTTTTGGTGATGCCGAATTCTTCAGTGACGTGAAAGAGCAATTTTTTTAAAGATAAATTTCGCATTTAAATGTTTATAATTAACATTCATTTATGAATTAATATTTATATTAAAAAACATATTTTAGTCATTTTATGAAAATGTCAGTACATTTTTTCTGTCCTTCGTGTATAATTTATACTTATTTTCTAATATTATTACAAGAATAGTGATTAAAGTATAATGAAATATTTATATAAAAATTGGAATATAAATTTTTAGTATAAGAATTACTTTATGAATGAGTAATAACTATAAAAATTAAATAAGTTAAATGTTGATGCACTATCAATGTAAAAATAAATATATTATTAATTAATTAAAATATTTGATAGATATAATTTTATATTAATTATCACAAAAGTAAAGAATTTTTGTTTATATAATGATTTATTATTAAAAATTAAAAATTTACATTTTAAATAAATTCAAATAAATATGCGTTTGAACCATTTTATTTTATTTTTATGTACGTAGACAAGAGTAAGAAAAGGCAACTAACAGAGAAAAGGGTGATTAATTATTTGGGGTAGTAGTGGTAAACCTAATGCTTAATAATAATTAAGAGTGTATTAGTCACTTATAATAATGGAGGCGTGAACAAACAAGGAAGGAAATAGAAGCTACTCTCATCCCATACACGTGAAGTTGGGTTGGGACTTTGCCGCTTCTGGATTGAACGTGCGGTGCGGGTAAAGTTGGAGAATTGGGTGGGCGTAGCACCCTAAATTGTTTCCCTCTTCCCTCAGTACCACACACAACGCTCTTATTTTTTCTATAATTAACTAAGATTATAAAAATAATATGAATTTTATTCTTTTTCATTTTTAAATTTATATTTTTTATTTTTAATCAATAAAGTGTTGCTAATTTTATTTTTTTTGCGTTTTCCCTCTTCACTTCGCGAGCGGCGTCTTATGCATCCGTCATGCATTCAAATTGCCGCGTTTGTTTACTTTGCCTTCGCACGTCCCTAACTAAAATTTATTAACCTTTTTTGACTCAAGATGCATAGAAAAGAAATTATTCGAATTTTCAATCCTATATGTAATTTTATTTTGAAAATAAAAAGTGAACGATTAAATATTTAATGAACAATTAAAAATGAAGCAGGGAAGAAGCAGGCGTACATTTTTCAGCTTCGCTGCTTGAAATCATATATAACTGTTAAGTCTATAATTAATGCATATTCTTAGAAAAATGAATGAACCTGCTCCCTTGGAATAAACTGTGCACTTGCAGTCTATGGAAAATCATCTTTGTCAAAGTTATGGACAAAGAGGAATTTAAAAGGAACCTTTGTAACCTGGCATTGACTTGAAGATATGCATATATGTGATTGTACATGGATATCTTATTCACATGGAAGGTGATATATTGGCTTAATTTCTTTATCGTTCACTGCTATGCTATAGCATTTTTATATGATTATTTACTACACGAGGACAAGATCGTCCAAAGAAAAAGCCAGCTGGAATTTAATATCAAATCAAGTGGCACGTCCAGATTCCAGAAACCTTTAGTCATTGACTTCAATTTTTACAACTTGACCAATTAAACTGAGATTTCATATTTTCATTTAATATGCATAAATGCGTTCCTTAGCTCGTCCACCCCCAGGCGTGCAATCGTTTTTGCCTCTGCCTACAAGATCAAATGTTTCATACTCGTATAATAAAACAAAAAAGGTGTTATATTTGTTTTTATCAATATAAATTTTCTTTAATAAAAAATAAGTTCTTAGTACATACATGCTAAGGATCCACTTACTCCCATAATAAGTTTTGATTGCTTATTCAAACTGTTACTTTTTATTAATTTAACTGTATAATCGTGAAACATTATTTTTATAGTTGTGGATGTCAAAAAGTAATATTTTATAGATATATAATTTTATGGTTAATATCTACTTATATTTTAAAAACACTATATTATATATTAAAATAGAGTTTTTTCATAAAATATTAACCTGTTTTAAAAATTTATAAAACTTTTAAACTTGATTTACTTAATAAGAATTTTCAAAACTAATAATTGAATTAATAAATTTTATCATTAATAAAAAAAATGACTAAGCAAATTTATACTAATATATATATTGACATTTGGTAATACACGCGCGATGGATCCCATTGCTTGTTACTTAGAAGTTAAGGGAATTTCAATAAAGATATTAAATGGTTAAATATTCTCTTTCTTTCTAATTGAAAAATTAAGTGATGGAAAGTTCAAAGGAGAACAAAATTTCAAATATCTGATATAACAAATACAAACAAACCTTTGTACCATCGATCTATAATTAAATTTTAATTTGATGGTTATCAAACAGTATCTTTTGCTTTTTGTCAATATCGGAAAATCCAAAGTCAAATAAAGTAGGTTTAGAGTTTTTAGAATTGTTTTCCGAATAAAAGTATGCATTATGAAGGGAGATTTTGGTTATTTTCATAATAAAAAGATTTAGGAAGAAAGGCGGTTGCTAAAAACAATTTTTTTTTTATCTATTATCATAAGGTATCTGACCAAAATCTAGTATTGAGTTGCTCTCACATCTTTAACAAAATATTTTACCTATATTATCATTTCAATTTTTTACTCGCCGGAAAAAATGAAAAATATTTAAAACAATGAGTGGGTCATAAAACTTTTAAAGTAGTTTGTTAATTTTTTCAGTAGGCATTGATTTTATTTATTTAATTTTGAAATTCAACGCGTTGAAAAATATTAATAGAAAATTTAATACTTTATTACAAGTATTAAATTATACCAAAATACTTAGAATTTTTTTTATAAAATTAACAATACTGTAAATTTTGTTATGCACAAGCAAAGCTAATTATATTGTTAGGTAAAATCCTTCTCCAAGAATAAGAAATAAAAAATGGAATGTACGTGAATAGAGAGAAGAATGTGGGGAGGATACGCGGTTGGGTCTTCAATATGCCTCGGTTAAGGTGGACCAATGATCCCAATGACGTCGTCGTTGCCTTCAAAGTCAGTGGGATTAGGTTTTCCAATCATGTGGCCCCCACTTACTCTAACTACCGTCTCATACAGAGAGAGCCGTGCCGTCAACTGGGTTGACCTTATGGGACTACCCCACGTGGATTCATTGCCCGTTATTCTTAACGCCGTTCCCCCATCCTTTTCCATTTTCTTATGCTAATACCACGACCTTTTACTCATAACAGTATTTTTTTAATGAGAGATAGATGGTGTAATCAAAATTAAATAAAAAATAATTTAAAAATATATATTGTATTAAATGTTGACAACTCATAAAAAGTTGACCACTTAAAATTTATTGTCAATTAAAAGAATTTTTGTATTGTTTTAAGTTATTAGTACAATTTATTTAACAAGGTAAAGAAAAACTTAATATTTCAAACAATATCAGGATTTAAAAGGTAAGTGACAAACAAAGAAAATTAATAAATTATGATACAATTAATTTTATTTTGAAATAGTTGACAATATTTAATGTGAGATATATTAAGCCACGCTCTGCAAATCAATTAGTCAAGTATAATAAAATAAAATAAAAAAGCATTTAACGAGTCGCATTCAAATTCTTAAACGTTTATTTAAGAAGAAAACTTAAATATTAATTTTCTGTAATATATATTGAAGTGAAAATGTTTTTTTATCTAAAATGAAATATAAATAGTATTAGAAGTTAGAACAATTTACATAAAAAGCTAACATTTTTACAGGCGTACAGAAAGTGGCTTAATGGTGACGTCAATTATGGCGAAAAAACGGCTGGTCCCTCCTGAGTTAACCTTTTGGTGGACCTCTTTCTTACTTACATAACAACATTACCTTTTTCCATTTTAATTTTATTGTGGGACCCATACCTCAAGGTCCAAGTGTGTGCGATACCACATTTATACCTCATTTGCGTTGAAAACCAATGCAAACTACCACACTTTATTATTGCTACTTCCCATCCTCTCTTCTCTCTGCAAATATTATATGGACAACCCACACCACCGTGAATTCACCTTCTTAGACTCCGGCCACCGCATAGATCCTCCAATCAAAGAAATGGATTTCTTCTCTTCATCACGTAAAGACAATAATATTAACAATAACAATGATACTAATGATCATCGTCAGAACCACCTTGATCAGGATCATCACCATGCCAACATCACCAACCGTCCATCGCCCACACGTGTCACTCATCAGCCCATAAACGTGAGGTTTCAAATGCTGAATCATCCGATTCTGCATCACTCTGTATTTAATGTCATTTTTTTTTTAAATTCCGTTTTTATGCCTTTTTTTTGGGATAAGCAAAGAGTTATTATTAATATGAGTAGAGGGGTACTGAATCTAACTCGATCATTTTGATGTTTTTCATATGTATATGCAGACTGGGCTGAATTTAACGTGTGCAAGTGCTGGAGTTTCAAAGGCAGAAAATGGTGAAAATCATGAAACTGAGGTTTGTAATATATATATCGTAGTCATGTGGGGATATGGATTATGGATATACTCGTGAATCGATTTATGTAATATTGTGTGGGTTGGATATTTTTTTTATTTAATTTTTGTTTTGTTCTTAGCTCATGAGTTCTCTTGAAAGTGAATTGCGGAGACTACAAGAAGAGAATCGCAAGTTGAAAACTGTGCTGGACCAGATCACCAGAGGCTATACCCAACTACAAGCTCAACTGTTCATAGCTTTGCAGAAACAAAAGCCTCATCAGGTCGATTTAATATTTTTTCAACATTTAATTATGTCTTAAAATGATCAATCTTTTAATCCTCACGAGTAGAATCTGATTTAAGGGTATTTTCATCGCCAATGAGATAAATTTTCTCTGCTGCTTCATGAATAAAAATTGTTTTTTTTTTCTCCTGTAACGAAAGCAAGATTTGTTTGTTTAGGTGTCTATGTGCTCTTTTCTCTATCTTTCTTAGTCAGTGAAGAAACAGGGTAGCGTGCCTCACTTAAATTAGAAAGCGTGCTATCTTCATTCACTGTCGTTTTTCAAGCTCTTTCTACTAGGCATATATAAAAATATATATATTCTTTCAAACAAATTATGGTTTCAGTTTTACTACTATCTTGGTCTTTCCAACCAGTTACAAAGTATTTAATATATTTAACTTAGTATAATTAATTATTTTAAAATATATTAAATATTCAAATTTGTGTTTTTTAATTTAATTAATATTTTTATACTTTCTACTTATTTATTTAATTTCCTGAATAACCCTTAACAGATCTCACATTATTTTTTCCCCATTCAACAAACCGCGTTCTCATTTCAGACTATGAAATACCTATTTAAACAATAACTTTATTTTTTTTATACCAATATTTCATCCTCTTTTATCTTTTTTTCTTTCCACTATATTGTTCATCGCATTTATTCTTCTCTTTTTTTTTTAATCTTTATCTTCTATTATTTAACGTACACATCTAATAAGTGTGAAAAAAAAAAACCATTTTACGATATATTATTTCCATAACATATTTTTACAATATTTTTTATAATTAAAATTTATTTTTATCTTTCTTCAATAGATCACTCATAATTGATCTTACATTTTTTAAAAATTTGACTGATTTATTTCAAAATATGTTGCAAGAATTTGTAATTGGAATATAATTTCTCTGTCAAATAAGCTATCAAATATCGACAATCAATGCAAACAAGTATGAGATAAAATTGACTTGACCCTAACATACGACTGAAAAGTCTTTTCTTCCCATGTCTAGCAGCAGATAGCTAGTAGTAATACACGTCGGGGAATAAGATAACTGTGAAAATTAGGGATGGCAATGGGTAAAGTACTCGATGGGTACCCGCAAAATTTACTCACAATGGGTAGGGTATTTATCCGCTATACTGGTACGGGTATGGGTGTGGGTAAAAATTCGCAAATTTTAATGGGGATAGGTGCGGGTATGGGTATCTAAGTACCCACCCCGTCCCATACCCGCATATATATATATATGCTTAAACTTTATTCTATAATTATGAATTGAATTTTTGTATTATTATATTACTTATGTGAAGTTATATAAGATTAAAATATATTTAATAATAAAGTAAACCAAAAAATTTATTTTGGTTTATATTTTTAATAAAAAAATTTATTTACTATTTTATATCATTTAATTAGGTTAACACAATTTAATTATTACATAGTTAATATGAGATTGACTTTTTTTAAAATATTATTTATATATGACACACATAAAATATTTTTTACACAAATATTTTTATTAATAAAATCATATTGATGATTAAATCATAAAGTGAATGATAAATAATAAATATATTATAAATTTTACAATCACCTACTATTACCGTAAACTTATTATTTATTAATAATATTTAAATTTTATTTTTATATTTTAATTTAAAATAATATTTTTTTATGCAACATATGTATTACAAGCACAACTATAATCTATTGAATCTAAATAATATTATTCTTACTATTTATTCACATTCAAAGAAGTTTTTGAAAAGATATAAATATAAAAAAATTATTGTTAATTTTTATTTGTTAATTTTTTTAAGATAAAAAAGTATAATTTTTTTTAATATACACGTATATTTCTTTATTATAAAATTTTATTGTAACTATTTATCTTTTATTCAAATTTTTTTAAAATTTATATATATTATAAATATTTAATTCACTAAAATAATTTTTTAAAAATTTATATTTTTGATAAAATACTTTCGTATAGTATATGAGTTAAAAAATACTAGTATTAATATATATATATATATATATATATTATATTTATTATTTTAATTAAATCTATTATTTTTCTTACACTTTCAAATTCAAAAGTTAAAAAAAATATTTTAAGTATCAACTTTCTATCGTTAGTATTGAACTTCTCTACTCTAACTCTATTTACATTCTCAATGTCTGTCTCACTAAAACTTAATAACTATAAAATGTTATTCATTAGAGTTAGTTTTTAATGCCGTCACAAGAGGTTACTAAGTGATCCCACACGAAGGGACAACCATTGTACAGATCTATTTCGTTGTCGTTCTGACATTACCAATCAATCAAATCTCACACAAAATAGGATTATCACTGACAAATAACTTGTGTGTTTAGTTTTGCTTATTGTTTCTAAGAATTTTAGTCTAGAAAATTATTATATTAAGATACATTTAACATTTATGATCTTTGAATATTTATTTTTTATCTATATTTGTACCTTGTTCGACAACTACATATTGAATTTTTGTATTATTATGCTACTTATGTGAAATTATATAAACATATTTTTCTTTATAAACATTTTTTTCTCAAACAAGCGCGGGTAATGGGTACAAGACGGGTATGCGGGTACCCAGAGGGTACGGGTACGGGGATTAATGTTCATACCCACGCGGGTATGGGTCCAGATACGGGTATTTTTTTAAAACGCGGGTATGAGGATGGGTACTGTAATACCCTACCCATTGCCATCCCTAGTGAAAATGCATATGCACACACGTACGTAGATGTACCCACGGTTAAAATCCCTAGTAAGTGTCAAAAGTTAAACACTGACGTGCATACCGACAGTTAAAATCCATACATAGTAGTGAAGTGATAATTGTGGAACAGAATATTGAAGGAAATGGGGTGATGTCGGGACAAAAAATAGTGGAGGCAGGTCCATTAACCAAGTTAGACGTGAATGATGCATCGGTTTCGGATGAAAAGACTGATTGTGAGGTATCTGTTTCTCGTTCGAACAACGCGGAGGTAATGTCAAAGGAGGATGACCCTCATTTGACTATACTTAATCTTGGAAAACAGGCTTGTCCTGATGCTTCAGAAGATGTTCTTGACCGCTCCTCATCCCAGAGTTGGGGTTCATCCAAGTTTGAAGAACAGCCAAAAACTCCTCAACCTGATCAGATTCCTTTCAGAAAAGCCAGGGTTTCCGTACGTGCAAGATCAGAAGCTCCCCTGGTACTTTTTTCATTGCATTTTATAAACACTATATTAATGTCCTTTTCTTTTATTAAAATTGAATCCTTTATATTTTGTCCAATAAAAATAAAATTATTAATATAAATATTCTCAATGTTTATTCTAATAATATAGTATATTGTATTAATATTTAATATATTGATATATATTAATAAAATTATCTACTATTTTCATGTATCATATTATTAATATAAGCTTATCCAATGTCAAATAATTAATAGATGGCAATTTTAATTTTTTTCACAGCTATTTAATTAATGAGAAAATAATTGTAAATTCTTTAATGACATTTTTGTTAATTTTCTTTCTTATTGATGTATTGTTTTAAGATATTAAATATGATATTTTTTCGTTTAATATATTTTATAATTGTTATGATAATTAATTAAAAGATATTGTAAAAGAAGATCTAGATAATGTGTTTCTGAATGAAATTACAGTATAGTGTAATTTTCTTTATTTAACTACTTTAACACCTAGGTGACAAATTAAACACGGATGCATACATGTGAAAATTCATTAAATGAACAATTAACATTTGATAATGGGATACTTTTAGATTAGCGATGGATGTCAGTGGAGAAAATACGGGCAGAAAATGGCCAAAGGTAATCCTTGCCCTCGTGCCTACTATCGATGCACTATGGCAGTAGGATGCCCAGTGCGCAAGCAGGTAAATAATTATACTTAGTTTTTATTATATGCCTTTAATTACGTTGATTCTTCTCACATGTAACATTATATATATTATATATATTGTGGGTTGAACAGGTGCAAAGATGCGCAGAGGACAAGACTGTGTTGATAACAACATACGAAGGCAATCATAACCATCCATTGCCACCAGCTGCCACTGCCATGGCAAGCACCACGTCAGCAGCTGCAGCCATGCTGCTATCAGGTTCAACACCGAGCAAGGAAGCGCAAACAAACTCTGCAGGATATTTCTCTTCACTTCCCTATGCTTCAATGGCAACCCTATCAGCTTCTGCACCATTCCCAACCATCACTCTAGACTTGACTCAAACCCCTAATGCCATGCAACTGCACCGAGTACCAGGCCATAGTGTCACGTTCCCTTTGCCATTGCATGCGCCTTCTGGTCCTCAACTTCTAGGGCATCCCTTGTTGCTCTCACAAAAGCTACCACCTCCAGCATTGCCTCTACTCCAACGACAACCTTCAACTATGGTCGAAACGGTTAGTGCAGCCATAGCTTCGGACCCAAACTTTACTGCAGCTTTGGCGGCAGCGATATCCTCAATCATTGGTGCGCCTAGAGGGCTCAGTGATGGTAATAACAATGTTGGTAACAATGGAAATGCTGTTATTCCTGGTTCACCACAGCTTCCTCAGTCATGCACAACTTTCTCCACCAATTAATTAGTTATTATGTGAATTTTGAGCAACTATATACTATTTCTGTGTATATACAGAAAAGAGAAGATTAGGCTTGCGCGCGGTTTACTTTTTTTTATTATTATATTTATGTAAAACAGTCACCTCTGAGTGTAAGACTATAGAAAATCGTTTGAACGGCACCCTTCAATTTGCAGGAGCACGTTGATCTTTCTGATACAATGCAAGTGTTGATGTGGGTGGAAGATTCAGCTTAATTTTGAAGTCTTTTAGAAAGTAAAACTATGGATATAATTACAGATTTACTTGATCGGTTTAACTCAATAAGTAAATTGAGAAAGTTAGCATGCAGTTAATTTTGATTAAATATATAAAATGAGAAATAATAATATATACAGTATTCACTGTTAATTTTAATTGAAATTCCGTGTAATTTTAATAATATAAATTAACGGTTACTTGACAAATTTTTAGTTTAAATTCTTATCTGGAAAAAAAAAATTTAGTCTTTGTAGATAAAAAATTATTTAATCTGTAACTTTTTTTTAGAAAAAACTGACAACAAAAATATTACTTTTTTAAAATTAATATATTTAGTTCTCACGCATTTATTACACCGTCATTCGTAATTGTAATACAGTAAAATATAGGGATTAAATTTAAATAAATACATAAGGACTGACAATGTTATATCTTTTTGTACGTGTACGTGAGAATTATTTTTATAGAACTTTATTAAATTTTCTTTTTTATTCTCCTATACATATTATCTTGAAAAAATATTTTTATTTTTTTGTTTAATAATTAAAAAGACTTATATGAATTAAAAAATATGAATTTACTCATGCAATTCTACCAATGTAATCGCCAAGAAACGAGAAGGAAGATGTTTAAAACGATTGCACCCGCAGCATATATTAAATTCAAAATATAATATACTTCAAAAGTTTTAAATATAATTTTTTTTTGTATATTTGAATTTAATAAAGTCAAATAGTACTATTGTAAACAGCAAAACTCCTTCAAAATATTAAATATAGTAATCCCAAGTAATAATCATCACCCTGAATTAATAGTGTCGTGATATATAGACCCTGAAATATTAAATGAAAAATTTATGATCCATTGATTCTTTAAATCTATTTGTCAAACCAATAGTATTATCTTTATTTTGTTCCTTATAAAACAGTAGGAAACATGCACACGTTCATTCATTCAAAGATGTGTATTTTGAAGATCCCGAAAGCGTATCCTGCGTCCACCATGCGTGGTTCTGATAACAAAACATTGTGCAGTACTATGGTCAGACAGAAAACCAAATGGAAACAGTTATCATCACCACAAATTATACAAACTGCTACTATTTAAAATTGGTGTAGAAATCCGAGATATATTGGATCTGGAGACCACAATAAGACCCTGGTAATTCCCACGGTATTCTCTAAAATCTGAGAGAGAATTGGCAGCTGGTTTCCCTGGCAGATACAAAAATAAGATTCTTGCATGTGTTATATTTCTAAAGATTTTTCTTCGATCTATAATATAAGGTTTTCTTTTTATAAATCTTTAGAACTATTTTTTTTAATAAGTATTAGATCTTTTAAATTTCTCAATTGTTAATGTAATAATAAGTTAAAGTTTAAATAAAAGTAAGCTTAGATAATTATTTGTAAGAAAATCAATATATACATTAACTAATTTTAATAGC
The DNA here is from genome assembly GCF_003935025.1 of Abrus precatorius. Classification (NCBI taxonomy): domain Eukaryota; kingdom Viridiplantae; phylum Streptophyta; class Magnoliopsida; order Fabales; family Fabaceae; genus Abrus; species Abrus precatorius. The sequence goes on along the minus strand of NW_020874373.1, from coordinate 4,955,264 downwards.
TTTCCTTGATCTACGTAATTTAATTAAACTAACCTTATAAATAAACTTTAGAAAGAGTATTTATATGCTTAACTGGTCATGTTTTAATTTTTACATGGTCAAGTTATATATATTAATCAGCCACACCCATACTTCACAAGTCATGTGGTGGGGTGAAGGTTGGGCCATTTTTTTTTTCAACCTTTCAAAGTCTTTATACAAACTTGATCTTATTTGGAATTTGACATGTTGTATTCTGAGCAAGACTCCTACTTTTATTTAGGTATCACTGTTAATCTCCAATGGTGGTGGATAAAGAGTATGCTTTTTTCTTGCTATCGCTATTGATCTTATTAGATGATCATGCTTGAAAACAGGAACCCCTTACACAGTGTGATAAAAATTGGGAAAGCTGTATCCCAAGTAAAAACATTCGAAAATTATAAATAAAAAAGTAAAAACATATATATATATATTTATTTATTTATTTATTTATTTCATACCAAATTATCCCTGATTAACTTTCTGTATTTCTTAGTCCATTTTCAAAATTTGACAAAAAAATTAGAAAAAAAGTCAACCTTCCACCTGTCCTATTCTTTTGACGGGTTGGTGGATGAAAGGAACAGACAAATAATCCTCTTTGTCATCTCTAATTTATATCAAATATTAAGTTTCAGTTTTATAATTTTTTAATGTTTAATTACTAAAAATTTCTTTTGAATTCTTCGTGACATCGTATACTCTTGATGTTGACTTCATGGAAAATTTTCAAATTTATCACAAAGGTTTGTTTTAGTCAAGAATATTTTTAATAGTACTTAATTTTCAAGTAAAAATTGTTTTAATAAATCTTATTATTGTAGGGGTATTTTTATTATAAGTTATTTTGAACGTATAAACACATAAAGTATTCGTTTTAACAAGTTCTACAAGTTATGTGACTCAATTTATGCGTGTCCACAAAAAATATGCCTTTTTTTATGTCATCGTTTAGGTCTATTTTTGTCCCAACCATTATTTAGTTTGTCTTTCTGGAGGTTGATTTTTGTTTTGGTCAACATTGAGTTGAGTTGTCATTAATAGAAAGGAAAGGAGGGATGTGGCCCAAATGTTGGGCTATGATGTAGTTCGTGGGCTCAATTCACCAGAGAGAAAACGCTTCAGCCTAACCATTGGAAGGTGTCCAGGCCCACAAAGATTGCTTTGTTATTTGTGTAAATTGTTTTAAGAAAATAAAACAAATGTTAACAGGGCCCTTCACAAATAGTGTTATTAATATATTGTTATCATATTTTTAAATAATGGTTAGCATAGTTTTCAATAAATTTTTTTATTTATTGATTTCTTAAATAATATTCTTAAGATACTAGTTACTGAGACAAAAAAAAACTAAAAAAAAAGGCAAAGAAGCACAGTAAACATCTAGACAAAATTTAGTGCTATCCGTGTGTGAGCTGTTATTTTTCAACATCCAAATCAAATGAAGGCTCAACACACAAATTTACACAAATACTTTCAAGTATCAAAATTAAATGTTAGCTTAAATATGTTTTAAATCTTTGAAAATGTTAGTCCTTCAAAAAACATTTTTGTAATTTTGATCTTCATAATTTTCTTTTAAGTAGTCTCTAATGCTACTTACTTATACTGTGATATATAACTATGACATCAACAGTTTTTCCAAATACATGTGACTTGACATATCTAAATGCTACTACATCATAAGTAGTGATAGAAATTACAATTTAAATTATTTAAAATTTATAAAATTCAAAATTTTAAAAATATGATTTGAAGGACTAAATTAAATTTAACAATAGTTACGGGTTTAGAGGTAACACTAGAATTGAAGTTAGCTGGTGTATCTAGGGAGCTTAAGACACATTTCAAGGCATGTTTAGTTTGAATGTTCAGTTATCAGCGACGAGGGAGTCAAAATATTCTTAAAATGGAGATTCTCAACTCAACCTAAGGGATAAAGATTTGTTGTCATTGGCTTGTCCATTGTTCATGCTCATCTCTACTATATTGATCCCTTATGATGTAATACATGACATTTTTTGTTTAATTTATATCTGGGGTGGTTCCAGTTAGGCATTTAATGTAACTTGGATCATTAGGCCAGCCTTAAAGAGAAACGAAATAAAAGCACCAAATAATAAATCATTCATGTATTAACTAGTTAAGTGTAAAAGAAGAGGTATGCAATTGATTAGATTCCACTTTTCTAGGAAGCTTATTTATAGGAATCCTTATTCACTCAATGGATGTAAAGCCAACAAGTCCCTTGCCACGTACTTCTGCAAAATCTCCAATGTCCAACAACATTGTAGCAAAAGGGAGTTATGTCAGAGTAACCATATCTCAGTTCTATCGGCAGCCAAACACATTCTTTCCCTTAGAATCAATAGAAACACAAAATTTTGCAATTTTCTTTTCCAAAGCCGTATGTAGCTAGAAAAAGCAAGACATGAAATCATCCAACTTCCTATTTCTGATAAATCACTCAATTATTTGTTACTGCACACAAGTTACAAAAAGCAATCATCTCTCGGTATCTTTCTGCAGATGGACAATCACAGGTCAGCAACTCCACTCAACTTCTTATGTCACCTGAAATTTGTCCTGCTGAAAAAATGAACCAATCAAATTTCAGCTATGAAGTGAGCTTTGGTAGCATAATGCTATAAACTCCACAATTTACCAAGACATAAACCAAGCACCTCTATGTTGATCATTCGAATTTGGTAGGGGATTTGACAAATAGTAACAGTCTGAACAATGCTCAGGGAATATTCTATCCTTGAGAGGTTCACAAGCTTCTGGCAAAACCAAGTCAGAGTATCCTTCAACGTTTGAGCAGTTCCATGGATAGTGTGAGCTCACATTAAGGGTGATGTTTGATAGGCAAATGTTGACAAAATTGTCACCTTCTATACCCTCCATAAGACCAGCTTTTTTTATCTTTTCTCCTATCACATCCTTGATTGTAATCTTTTCTATTACAGGTAGAGCATTTGGGTCATAACCATCATCAGGATGATCTCCATATAAACCAGTGAACCTAATAGCAATATCAACATTAGTCAAGGTCATGTTAGAGACATAGATGTTTCTAACATAACCACCCCTGCCAGGAGAAGTCTTTATTCTGATTGCATTATATGATTCATAGAATTGAATATCTTCTGCATAAACTTCGGATACACCACCGGACATTTCGCTTCCAATAGCAATCCCTGCACTCGTTTCAGTTCTCCCAACAAGCCTGTGGATGATAATGTTTGTGCTGGGCCGTCCATATGCGATGCCATACTCATCCCACCCACTTTTGATGGCAATCAGATCATCACCAGTGCTTATATAACAGTCTTCAATGCATACATTATCAGAAGAGTCTGGACACATTTTAGAGGTGTATGTGAGAATCTAAAAATCTTCTAGAAAGGAAAATAATTGTCAGGTTAGCACTGCCTAGTGTTTAAGAGATACATTGCTTTATAGCTTGGATATTTCCTTTGCCCTGATGCACAATTGCATAAATCTAGATATTATGTCTTCATTTAGTTCATATGAAAAATTTTCCTTAAAATATTTTATAATAAAAGGGTGATACTGCACCAAAACAGCTGTAAACATTTTTTTTTTTTTAAAAGAATGCAGAATACTTGGTAATTGTGAATTTCACGTTAGTATGACATTCCAGCCTAAAGTGAGAAAGCTCACCTGGATCAATCCCATCTGTGTTTGGTGAATTAAGAGGAGCAAGGATCCGGACATTCTGAACTGTTACTTGGCTGTTCATCCAGAAAAACAGTCTCAAATCTCCCCCCTAATCATGAAAGCTCAACTATTGCACAGTTTTAAAAAGGCAATGGAAGCACTTGAACTACAGAACACAAAGGAATACAATATAAAATCTGTCCTTCAGTAGGGGACAAACCTGCAGTACACAGGATGAATAGTCCAAAATGGAGAATTCAAGAAGGTTAAATTTGAAATGAGAACCCCGGTTGAATTCATCAATTCCACCAAATGAGGACGTGTATAATCCAGAGTTTTGTTCCAAAACCTGCTCCACCAGATACTCCCTTGACCATCGATGGTCCCATTATTACCTTCATTGAGACATCGATAGCATCAATATACTTATATGCATGGAGAAAATAATATTATTTGTTGAATTACCAACCAGTTATGATAACATCAGTCAAATTGTGCCCATAAATAAGGCTCCTATGCCTTCCACCTGGCAACTCTCTTCCTCTCCCATAAGATGGTAGAGGATCAACAACTGGCCAATCCTCAGAGTTCTGTAATAAGCAGAATATACATATCATAATTGAAACTGCAATAATGTATAAGCATATTATAGACTATCAAGTTTATAGGACTTCAGCACAGCACATAAAACACAAACCAAACTTAAACAAATTTGGCTGTCAAAATACTATCCTTGCATGGTAATTGATTAACTAAAATAGACCACTGCCACATTGATTAGCAAAAATAAGAGAACTATGCTGAAAGTGGCCTTTTACTTTGGAAAAACTGCAGACAAGTCAGCGAAGCAGCTTTACTAAAACTTCCTTTTTTTATTCTGCATTATTACAACGAGTGGCTTACCGTTGATCCAAGAATTACTGCATCTTTGTCCAGCCACAAAGTTAGATGACTGATGAGATCAAAACTACCAGTTAACCACCGGCCAGCCGGGACAAAAAGCTTTGCTCCGCCTTTGTCTGCAAAGGAATTGAGGTAGAAGATGGCATTCTGAAATGCTTTTGTGTTGAGAGTGATCCCATCGCCAACTGCACCAAATTCGGTGATGCTGACACTGTGAGGTCGAACTTCCTCAAAGTTTGTCTGCTTGCAAAGTGTGCTGCTCCACACTGTCCATGAACAACAATTGAACAATGCAAGTACCAGAAGCACTTCCACGAGCTGCAAGAGAAACATTTCACCATCAGTTACCATGGGCTACCCTTAAGACTGTGAGCAGCTTTCCCATTTTGGAGTTCATTTATCAATTAAGAACAAAAGCAATCCACATTCTTCTTCACCCTTTACTAAAAGGACCGTGAAAATTATGAAATTCAGGTAGGATCTAGAAAGAGCAATAAAAAATTCAACTTTCAGGAGTTCAAAATTGAAAATCCACTCAGATCATCAGCTACATTTTGGTTTTGGCCACACAGTTGATAATGCAAGAAGAGATATACACTAATCACAAAAGGAACAACCAAAAGTGAAAAAACCAATCACCCCCCATTTTTCCACTAACCAAGTGCCACTTCCTTAAGAATTAGCACAAATTATAACAAGGTGAACAGTGGATGATCCCACTAGTGTTATTCTTCATCTATGTAAGAAAGACTTAGCTTTTAGATCTTACTCCACACTACAAAGCCTGACAGGTGATAAAAGTGAGATTGGGACCTCTCCAAGTGAGAATGCAGAGAGGGAGAGAGAGAGAACTCACTGTTGAATGTCTCCTCATATGAATGAGATCCGGGTACCTCCAATTCCAAATTCCCCTACTAGTGAAGAAAAAGAAAGGGTGAAGGAAGCAAAGTTGAAGAAGAGGAGGAGGAGGTTTGGTTCATTGATTAAAATCCCCACCCCAGCAATAAGCAAGTGTGATATTGATTGGGTGGGTCATTGAAATGAGAGAGTCACCACCCAAGTAAAAATCATTGACAAAGACTGTTACTGCCCTCTAAACAATAAGCAGTAGGACCCCCCCCCCCCCCCTCTCTCTCTCTCTCTCTCTCACCGTCTATGGAAAAGTCCCCAGAAGAGTGAAGAAAGAGAAACTCAAATGATTTTGAAGATGGTACTGGTGATGAACTCTTCAAACACAGGAGTGGTATCTGATTTTGCGTTTGTCACCTCTTCTATTGCTAAAGTGAAGAGATAGTGACTTGCAACACAAAGTGACACACAACTTCAGACAACGCCAACTGCTAAGGTAACACCTTTCCTCATAATTTAGCTTTGCATGTACCGTCCCTTCACTGTTCAACTTCAGTTTTTGTGTAGCTCGTGACAATTTTTTCATCCCAACCCACATTTCTATTTCGTAAACTCCGTCAAGTCAACATTCATGTTCATACTATGTTTTACTTTAACTACTTCACACCATTAATCATTTGTTCCCTTGTTTTTCTTCCTTCAGTCAACATAACAATAACAATAATAAAGCATTCAAATAAAAAAGGTTATTCCGTTATTTTCCCTACTTTCTTCATAATTTGTGGAGTCTAATTTTAAATTGTAACACAAAAATAAATAAAGGGATCATAGTAAAATGGGGAATGGTGAATGGAACAATGGGAGGCAGACAAATTTTAGCCATAAAAAGCAAAACCGGTATGTGTTAGTGAGTATAGGGACGTGATGCTCTTGTCAATGTCAGAGAACCATAACCTTGTAACAATAATAGTACAAAATTTAGTTCACATTCGCAAGGCTGGCTCATATGCTGAAACGTCGTCGTACAGCTGGGATTTCGTCTGTTTCTTCTTAGGGATCTCGATTCAAGAGTAAAAGCAGTAACGTTACTTAGGATAACAACAATGCTTCTACTTCTATATCACTTTCTATTTCATTATTTTATTACGTTGATTATGTTAACAGAGTCAAAAAATATAAAATGGTATTATTGTTTTCTTGATAACAAAAATATGTCATATAAAATTCCGTTTTGTGGCATGATTGGACCGAAATGAACTTCGTCGTTTATTGGCCAACCAAGAAAGGAAAAAAGAAAATGAGATTCGTCATTTTCTCATCCACAACAAACAAATCCTTGAGAGCTGTTGCCTCACCATTGCATGTATCTCATCTTTTCCTCTCTCTCTTTATTTTTTCGAGTGTGGGTTACATCTTTGAGTTTCACACGAGGAAACAACTAACCACCCCCTTCTAACTACAAATAATTGATCTTAAGGAAAAATAAATAATTTTTTTAAAATATTCATCTCAGTTTTTGGAATTGAATTTAAGTAATTAATGTTGATGATAGTAATTTTTTAAAATATTGATTATATTTTCATATACTTGATGTAATAAAATATTTTTTTTAAACTAAACTATTTATTCAATGAATGATAATTTTTGATCAATTTATTTAGATAAAAAAAATGTCTAGAAAGAGGGGGACAGGGTCCTAGAACAGACAATATCAGAGACACAAAGGTCTAAATCTCACCCCCTGGCATGTGAAAAGTTAAGGTTTCCAAAGCCAGGTATCCTATGCCCCATAAGCCAAACGGTAACTAAATTGTGATGATTTTATTCCACACAGCAAAGCATTATGCATACATATGGATTAATGAATTATTTTACAAACATGTATTCCATTTAAAACTTAAAATATCATTTTTATTATATAGAGCTCGAGTACTGAAAGAAGAACCTCTCTCTCCAGGGCAATAAAGTATTATTTCAAGTTATCAAAAATGCATTTTTCCCTTATTGTTTTTCCAAGTTACATTTTAAAAGTATTTTCTGGACAGTTGACTAACATAGTTTCTTTGTCACGTTAGATGGCAATAATTTCAGAGTAATTATTATAATGCCAACTTGTGCATTAATTTTCTTTTAGTATTTTGTTTTGGTCGAAAACTCTTCTAGCTTTATATTTGATTTGATCCTTTATGTGTGGTTCATAATGATGGTAGTTATGCTTAAGTAATATAACTAATAAAGGGTAGATAGTATTTCAATATCACAAATGAGTAAATGACGACAAGCTATGGCCTGCCTCATTTATAAATTGTGAACATGTTTGACAAATCCGAGGACATTACCCATTCCAATTATATTTAGGGGAAAATGCACCAAATCCCTATCTCCTCCTTTCATGTGGATAAGAATCTTCTAAGTAATTGTTTGTAATAACTATCCACTTTAAATAATGCAAAATAGGGATACATTGTATGATTTGTTTATGGTATGTAAATTACTAGTATATAATAGATTTAGGCATTAAGAGTTAATTCTCTTATTTACTGGCTAAAGTCTGAATTCAGTCAGTGAATGTAAAACACAACCCTTAACCATAACAGCAACAATATCTTTAGTTAGGTTTTTTTTTTAACAAGTATAATTATGTAAAGTTACATTATTATTTTGATGGCAAGACAGTACTAAAAGGAGCTAGCTATAAAGCACGGTCACATAATTTTGTGCATTTTACCCTTTCAATATTATATGAACTTTCCGTACAAAGTTTGCTGTAGCTATACATATATTATGCAAGGAAAAATAATACTGATCATGCTTTGTGTAGCATCATTAACCTCAGTAGGGCTAGTTCTTTGCGTAATTTGTTATTTAAGTTTAAGTGAGGTGCATATTTCATGTTTTGTTACTCTAATTAATGACAGAATTAACCAACACCCGACACATTCCGAACATACCTGAAATCAAATGCGTGGGTTTTCGCAACATAGATAATTAGATATCTTGAAATCATAGGAGAACGTGAATTAGCCTTGGAATTGTAGTAATAATAGAGGATGATGATAAATCATCAACTTCGCTTCAAATTTGCGTTTTTGGGAAGATACAGTGGAAATATTTGTTTACCTGCCAAACTATTCAGATTGGAAAATGTTTTGTGTACCTTTCGAATTACATATTTAAGAATGTATTTTTAGAATGTCTGTATCAAAAAATGAAAAATAAAAATAATAGTAGATAGTATTTCATATGATATTAATTTTAAGAATTAATAATTTAAATAATGAAACTGCAAGATTCAAATAATCCACTTAATAATTTAAATTTTGAAAGTTATTCGTCACATAATGTCGTGTTGCAGTAAACAAACTATATAATATGAGAAACATAATATATATGACAATAAGAATTCCATATTATTATTAGATTGTTTTGATAATAATTGAATTGGCAAGAAGGGGAGAGTACTTAGATCCAAAGGCGTTTGTCTTCTATCGTTCATCTGCTAAAGAAGTCACAGTCTCACAGATAGCATTGGATCGATGGACCATACCACATTGCACACTAAGGATCGGACAAGCTAGGCAAAGGCAAAAACTTGTCCAAAGTACCAATATAATTCACATACATATTATGAAAATATCACATCTGAAGACAGACATAAAGATATGGTTTATCTCCATAAATGCACAATATTTAATTATTTGAATTTTTTTTTTATCTATATGTAGAAAAATCATCAGTATTCATCAACACTTACTAAGAAAATAAAAGAAACCATTATGCATTGATTAAATACACATCTCAATTTGAAGATGAGTCTGTGGTACCCAAAGTAGTATACGGGTTGCAAACATTGCATTTGAGGGATGTTTCTTCTATTTGTTGGCACGATGAGCTTTGGCATATACCTCCGCTCCCAACACATTGAATTTGATTAAAAGGGGTTCTGAATAGATGGTTGATCTAAAAAATTGTTATTGCCATAGTTTCTTTTTATTCATGAAAACATTCATTTCTTCTTTTTGTTAATTTGTTTTATCGCAATAGATCTTTATGCTTACGAGAATATGCTTGTAGTTAAGACTTTCTTTGGGAAAAAACAGAGAGTAAAGAGAGTGACGTAACGATTAATAAAGCACACTTCTTAGTCTCCCACTGAAGATTTTTTCTTTTCCTTCAAGGACTGAATCTCTAGCTACAAACAGCAACATCAAAATTTGGGATTTGTACCTTTTAAAATAAGAAAATGTGTAAAGTAAGCGGCAAATATATGTTTATTTTTGTTCAAAAGTATTTCACAAATTTAGCTAATTTTAAATTATTTTTTTATTTTCTAATTGTATTCACTTTTTCCATTTTAAATAATTTAAACCTCAATTTAATTGTATCGATATACATATGTACGATCTACATGAAAAATCCAACTCTGGTCAATCCTTGCTTCATGGGTAAGAATTAGTTAGAAATTATTAATTAGCATTGCTTAATGCTTAGTTGAAAGAATGTGGGGCAGTTAGAATTGGCACATGCATATGCTTTCAATATCACCTTCTTGCCATTCGTTCTTTTACTGTTAAATTAACATTTTTAAGAATTTTATTTTATTTTTTCTAATCAGCATGATAAGCATATAGAATTTAGATTTTAAATCTAAAAATTTGAAGATGGCACTAAATGAAGTTGTAGAATTAACTATGCATATGAAAAGTAGAAACTGGTTAAATGTTGACATACGTACAATCATAAAATGATTTGTGAAATGAAAAGTAGAAAATGGATACAATGATTTGCCAAAATGGAAGCCTACTTCTATTGGCCCCATTCTTTTTTATTCGGTACATTTTCCTGACACATCCTTTGTGGGTGAGACGTGCTTGATGCAAATTCCGCTCTATACGCAAACACATTGGATAGTCACTACATGAAAATAAATGTTCACAATAAATAAATACACTCAACCATCAAGATGCCCAACAGAAAATAGAAATTACAGCTCGAATTTTCCCTTAGTAAAAAGACCAAAAGACAAGAAAAAAAGGGAAAAGAAAGAAAGACATAAATACGCCAAGAGTAAGACCATGCTATTCCTTACCAAAAAACAAAGGATGCTTTTTCATTTTCCTAAGGCAATGGGCCCAACAATTACAAACTTGATATTATAGGTCAAAAACTCCCCCAAGATCAATGGGACAACGAAAACTGTAGTTGAAAAAAAGAAAAAGATCCATTTACAAATGTCACCTTTTCATGCCTGCATTTGTACCTTACAAATAGTCATTAATAATGAAACACTAGCAAATTTCTGAAGCCATGTTACATATTATATCTCCCAATTGTAACAATGCATGCATGCTGGAACTATCATGTAAATGCGTGGTAATACTCAGTCGTGCATCGGCATATATGAAAGCTCTCTCGCCTATGGGACTTAACAACTTATGATGGACCACGAACAATTCCGCACCACATCTGAAAAGTGATTCTACTAATTGATGCAAAAGAAAAAGGAAATATATTAATTCTATTCCTGCAATAGTTGGTCAATCAACTTTTGCAGAGATTTCGTAATTAATGTATAAATTTTAATCAGAAAATATTAAATTAAAACTTTTTTTTTCAATTATCATTTTTACACTTTGCTGCACCCTTGGATCCGCCATCCGAAGTTGAAAAAAAAAAAACACCAAATACCAGCAGTATTAGAGTAGACTACAGCCTTTATTTACATTATTATGCTGCAAATAGACAAAAATACTAGATAGTGTTTTTTATTCTAGTAGAATATTGCAGATACCAGAACTTGATCATGTTTGTGGCTGCCTTCGCTTTCTCACACTGGTTAAACTACATTACTTTTTCCTCTATAAACAAGGACCAAGTTTGTAACACATCAAAATGAATGAATTCATTGCTGATACAACAGTTTTTTTTTTTTTTTTTGTCATGAACAGTTTTGTTATTTGAATCACTAAAAGTCGATAACATATATAATATTGAATATAATTATTTTTATCTTTTACCTGTTTTTTATTTTTTATTTTTTTATTTTTTAATATACACATGTTACAAAAATACATCCAAATGGTACACAAACATTTCACCACATATAATGCAACCATTGTTAATAAATGCCTTCTTCCGATATGGTTTTGCTTTATTCAGTCCTAAAGAGACATGGTTTACATTCTGCGTTGTGCAGTACTTTCCACCTTCTGACTACAACCCCTGATGACTGACAAAGCACGGCGAAGTTTGGGATTTTAATCGACTGGCCCTTGTTATTTTATAGAAGTAATGAAGAGGGTTCAGAGACTGGGTAAACTTCTTGGTAGATATTGGACAGGGGATTAGGTGAGGTCCTAGCCTCTTACTAGATTCATTAGTTTTTTGTTCTCACCAAATATTATAGGACGGATTTTCAGTAACTAAACATATTTTCCGATTAAAAATTTAACATTTATTACATAAAAAATTACAAACAAGCACAATAAATATTTTCTAAAAAATTCTTAATACATTAATGTAATTCTTTACAATGTCAATTAATTAGAATTTTCCTATATATAAATTTTAAAATAATTATTACAGAAATTAACAATATTCAATTGTATAACAATCCATGATTAAATAACAATATAAAAAACTTTGTAAAAGCATTCCTCATATAATTATGAAATGGGCATACATAAACAAATTTTATTTACCTTCAATTCATATATATATATATATATAACTGTTTAACACCTTTCAGGTTTTCGATCTGAAAATTGTCGGATATTAACTAAGCGGACCGTTACTTTACTTAAAGTCTACACATAACGAACCAAAACCTCAACGCCACCAAGCATACCCTTGAATTCCCAAACCAAAGGGAGAAAATCTAATTAGGGGTGTGGAGATGTCATTAGTCAACACATAACTATTCGAGCTCGCCACTCTATATAACCAAATAATTCAATTAGATGAATCAGTTTTAAATCATTGAGGAAGGCACACTAGGAAGACAAAAATAAAAATTCTTAAAGACAATATATCCAGGCAGGCAGAGGAACAAAAGTTCACATGCATGTAGTAACATGGTCTAAAGCATAAAAGGGTTTCTGAAACTTAATTAAATTTCAAAGTTCGCTACTTTCTTCCTCCATTATATTATATATACTATATAAACCAGGATTGAATGGTTCCATCAAAATTTCCATGCCATTTCATCCCTTCCATCCATTTAAACATGCAGGAAATGATGACGTGTTTCAATTGGACGACCGCATATGTAAAACTCATTTTTTAGATCACAATAAATATTGTATCACAAAGAATCAAAGTAAAACTATCAGTTGAAAAAGGTACCCATGAAAAGAAAAACTAATATTTGTGAGATCCACAAATCCGGTATCAAACTAGCTCCAGAAAATACAACCATCAAGAGCTAATAGTCTAGTAACTTCTGCCCCAGTATGACCACTTTGTTGCAGGTTTTCCTGACGCATAGCACTTGGTGCCTGTAAAAGTCAACCATATTTAATAAGCAACACCAGCATCAACGGTGATGTTATACATTAGCGGGGTAAAACATAAAACATTAGCAGATAGCATGCTCATACCGAAGCTAAAGGTGCAAATAGAATTTTAAGGTCAGTTGCACAAAAAATAACACCCACATAAAAACAAGGGTTATACCTTCTGGGAGTTCTGGCTGATCAAATGGGCTACAAAGAGTCTTAGCTGCTCCCATCTCACCCTTTGTCCTTGCTTTGACATCTGCTTCCACAGCCTGAATCATTATTGACCAAAAATTATTACCAAAAGAACACCAAACCATACACCATGCAAGATTACTCGAGAGACAGCCATGTGATGTCAAGACATGGCAAGCATATTATCAAGACACCAGAAATATCATATTTGAACAAAAACACACAATTCATACCTCCTCATCACACCAAGGAGCTAAGATCATTTTTCTTTGGTTCAAAGCTTGCAGAAATTCATCCCAAGTATGTATGACCTGAATGCATTCATCCCGTTTCTGTTTTGCAACATCAAACAGGTTCTGCTGAATAATACCAAGCAAATTGTTTACTTCCTCAACCAAATTAGCACTGGCAATGTCTATCTTTGCACCATTATCGCGTCGAACAGCACGAACCTATGCAGAATATAAGGAGATTTATTTGAAGTTCATTGAAAAACTAACAGTGTAAAGCAAAATGACAAATATGTGAATCGATGCAACAGTAGGACAAAGTTAATGACCTGCTTATTTGCTAAATCCTTCGGCCCAATTTCAATTCTTAGAGGAACACCTTTCATTTCCCAATGAGAATACTTCCATCCAGGAGAGTAGTTATCTCTAAAATCTGACTCAGCACGAATACCTGCTCCACATAATGTATTCACAGTTGCAGTACAGGCATCAAATATTCCTTGAGTATCAGCATCTTTGTAAGGCACAGGAATCACAATGACTTGTACTGATGCTACTTTAGGAGGTAGTACCAATCCCTTATCATCACCATGAACCATCACCATCACCCCAATCTGTTAAAAAATGAAGAAATATAAAATGCGATCAGATGTAGAGGAATCCTCTGATGCTTGTATATTCAAGGAGTCAAAGCTTACAGTTCGAGTACTGTAGGCCCATGAGTTCTGCCAGACCATTGCTTTTTCTCCCTTCTCATTTTCAAAGTTTATCTCAAACATTTTAGCAAAATTTTGGCCCAGACAGTGAGAAGTTGCACCTTGTATACCACGACCAGTGTTTGGAATAAATGCCTAGCAAAATTGATCAAAAATTTATAAACAACTTTCACCATCAAATCACATCAGTGTTTATGCCAGAATTTCAGACATATACCTCAACACTGGTAGTGTAAAGTCCACCAGCAAACTTCTCAAGTTCACTTTTCTTACCCTTTATGACAGGAACTGCCAAATACTCTTCATATATACGCCTATATAATTCTAGTATCTCAAGAACCTGAAAAAGAAATAGTTTAGAATATTTTGAAAACAAATTTTCAGAAAATGGGAAATCTGCATGCTTGGGTGGAAATTACAAATTAATAAGCAGTCTAGAATGCACCAGTCATAAAAAGGAAGTTCATAGCTAATTTAAGACCCATAAAACCCCAAGAAAGGGAAGATAGTGATGCGCAATTTTGATTTTAAGAAAAAAGATTTTTTCACAAAGCACTAGATGAGAGAAGGGCATTAACAACTCTTCATTAAATATCCACATACAAAAGATGACAAATTATGGCAAGTTACACAAATGAGAGTATGAGACCAAAAGAGAAATTCTTAAAATAAATATTTGATGCAATACCTCTGCATCTGCTTCCTCCTTTGTTGCAAAAGCAGTGTGCCCTTCCTGCCAAAGAAACTCACGACTCCTGCAATCAAAATTTATATAAGCACCGTCACCACACAATGGACTATAAAGAAGTTCCGTGACATAAATTAGTCTACATGATGCCAACAGTATCTGAAACCATATTAATAATGAGATATTTAATCAGGGCAACCTAGTGCACAAGGCTCCCAATTGGTGGAGTTGGGAGGATAGACATACATAGCCTCAGCCCAGCAAGTAGAGAGGCTGTTTTCCAGGACTGAACCCATGACCTCCAGGTCACAAGGCCAAGCCTGATTTTGATTGTAACATTTACATGATTTTCGTTAGAAAGTGCAAGAATTGATTATCTAACTTAAACCAACAGTCACTAAGTAGGAGGGTAAATAACTAAACATACAATGGCTGAATATTCCAAAATTTGAAGATTCTTATTTAAATTTGTAATTTATTATTGCATTAATGGCAGACTACAAATCATTACATAACAAAAACAATTAAACTTTATCCCACTAGGTAAGTTTTGTTACATGAATTACATGACGTCATTGAGAAACTTGCTACCTGATGAACAAAATAAGATGGAAATTCACTACCTGATGAATGGTGTGGGATTGCTGAACTCCCATCTAACAACATTGCACCACTGATTAAGTTTCAAAGGCAAGTCCCGATGTCCCCTTATCCACTTAGAGTAGTAAGGATACATGACAGTTTCACTAGTTGGACGAATAGCAATAGGAATTTCTAATTCAGATTCCCCGGACTTTGTCACCCAAGCAACCTGGCATAAGAGTAAGACAATCAGAAAAATAGTATCTTCAAAATAAAATGTCCTTCAGGAAGTAATGAAACTGTATAGATTAAATATTATACTGCAAGTTAAAAAATAACCATTCCAACATATGAAACTATCATTAGCTGAATGATACACAGATGTTGCTAAACTAATTTTTTTGTTGTACATCATACAATCCAGCATAGCATGTCCCTGATTAGAAAAGCCCAAACCATTAAACAAACAATTGATCTAAACACACAATAATCTCCAAATCTTTACAACCAAACCAATCCTTCATTATATTATGGAGGATATTCCCTGGTTCAAACAAAAACCTTAACCCAATTCATTGCACGCTCTACTTTACATGGCCCAACAAATCTGTACACTCACCTCTGGAGCGAATCCCTCAACGTGGTCTTTCTCCTTTTGCAAAACTCCAGGAGACACAAACAAAGGGAAATAGCAGTTCTTGATCTTCATTTTCTTAATTTCGGGATCAAAAAACTCCTGCACATTGATTTTAAAATTAAAGCAACTCTGACCTATGTATAAATCAAAAGAAAGAAATCTACAATTCTGTATTCACCTTCTCCAAATCGACACTCTCAAGCATTATCAATAGAGCTAAACGAGAGAAATTTCAGCACAAAAAAAATTACACTAACACATATTTGCATTCCCTCATTATCTTAAAACAAAAGAAGAATTAAGAAACTCACATGCATGATCTCCCATATCGCCATTGACCAAGGCCTGAGAATGTAGCAACCAGATATATCATAGTACTCAATCATTTCCGCATTAACAACAACCTATCAGATTAATCAAAAGTCAAAGTCAAGAAACAAACACACTGCCGAAATTGTCAAAGCGTGAAACAAAATCAGATTAGAACGAACAAGCAATTTTGACCAAACACAGATCAGGTCAAAACAACAAGTAGAAACTATTTAACTGCACATAATACCTCGGAATACCACTCTCCGAAGTTTTCAGCCTTCCGATGCGTAAGTCCTAAGCCAGTCTCCTTCTTCACCTCTTTCTTCTTACCACCTGCTAAGCTTCACCATTAGAAGAATGAAATGAAATGCAAATGAGGTGGGGGGGGGGGAATGCATCAGTAATGCGAATTACCAGATTTTTTGGCGTTTTTGGCTTCCGTTCCCGCCATCTTGAAATACGAGCACCTGATCCTGCCATAGCCAAAAGAGAATTGTAAACGATTAGAAGATGAAGCAAAAGCATATCAGTCTTCAAATGCAAGCTGTTTTACTCGTTGCAAAGATGCCGAATGCGAATGAAACGTGAGAGAGCGATTGTAGCGTCACGGTTGACCCTAGGGTTTTCGCTTTCAGATAATTGCGCCCTTCTCTCGTTTTTTAATTTCTTCTTCGCCTTTTTACTCTTCACTGTCCCTGCGCAAGTCTTCGGTTACTCTCTGTATAAATGTAGTAACGTATTACTCACATGCGGGTGAAGTTAAAGTAATTTTGCCCTTTATTATTCTTCGTGTTATTATTTTAGTTATTAATTATTTTATGAATTACAAAAAAATCTCAAAATCACATTTTTGTTAAAAAAATTATACAGTAAGACGTGGAAAATTTAATACCAAAAGTATTTTAAAACTTAATAGTTTAATGTTTTACATTTTCATTTTTAATATATAGTGGTGATATTTTACCTACTATCGAGAAAATGCAGCATAAATTAACGTTTTAAGAGATATTTATTGAATAAAGTACGCAGACTTTGTATGACTAAAGCAATGTTCTCTTTCACATGTAAACAAATTGACTTCTGCAAGGTGTCCAGTGAAATTAACAGTATTTTTAGGAGTTTTATTTGGATTTGATGAAGGAAATTACTTCCAAAACTGATACAGGCTATAATAACTAGGGACGACACTGGATACGATATTGTAGTACTTATTTACTTATTTACATATCATTGTTTAAAAAAAATACTCACTTAACTTTATATTTGTTTAGATAATAATTTTAATCTCTATATTAGTAGGTATCTGCATATCTATATTCGCTTCTATTACCTACTCTTATCTAGGAAAAAAATATTTATAAAAAAATATATTTGTATAATTTTATATAAATAACATAATAATACTATATATATATATATATATATATTTAACAAAGTTTAAGTATAAATATAAAATAAATATTTAAATATTATAACTGTTAATTATATCTTAATACATTAACTTTCTAAACTAAAGTACTTAAAAACTATAAATAAAATTTTACATATAATCTTCAAGATGTCTAAAATAATTAACTCATAAACTTAATAACCATACACTGTTACTCTTAAAAACTTAAAAAAAAAGAATATTAATTAATTATTTATTATAAAGTCAAAATAATAGATATAGTTAGACTATTTTATCTTATTATTAAAATTAGACTCTTCAAATGAACTTTTATCTTTTAAGTTTATATATTGCTTTGGTCCAGCAATACAATAGAAGCTAAAATATACAAACACATAACAAGAATTAAATTTTATATCAATTATGTAATAATTAAATTGTATTAGCCTAATTAAATAATATAAAATAGTAAATAAATTTTTTATTAAAAATTTATTTTATTAGTAAATATATTTTTATGTTAAACTCATAAAAAAATTAATTAAATAAATTTTTATATTTTTAAACATACATTCTTTTATTTGAGTAATATAAATATTTATATTAAATTGTTCAACCTTTTATTTTGCATAAAAAAATTTAAAAACAGAGAATTATAAATTAAAATAAATATTACTCAAAAATTCAAAATAAAAAATTTGTCTATTAAAAAAATAATTATACCTATAAAAGAACTTGAGTAAAAAATATAATAAAATTACACAAAATAAAATAAATAGTAAAATCTTTATCTTAACCAAAATTTTACAAAAACATTCACAAAAACTTTCTAAAAGTTAAAAGTAAGTTAGATTTTTATTTTCTTAAATTCTTAATTGTTCCATTATAAGTAAAAAATTATTCAAATAAGATTATATGAAATTAGAATAAACTAAATTTTATAAAAAGTGATAGGTTAAATATTTTTTTGTAAGTCACACTTTTAAAACACAACTCTCAATAAGGTAAGTTGTAGAACAACTTATATGGTTATATAATTGTCAATAAACACAGAAATAATCTAGCCAAATATATAAAGTATTAAATATTAACCATAATTCTCTCTTATCCTAAGTTTTTGTGTTAAGGTCTCTCTCACATAAGCAACATAATATATATATATATATATATATATATATATATATATATGCAGGATGAGACATGGTGAGTACTTAGGTATCCAACCTGCACTTATTTCAATTAAAATTTGTATATATTTGTTCATACTTGTATTTGTGATAAATTTTACAATTATCCATAAAGTACTTTACTCATTATCCTTCCTAATAATAATTAATAAATTTTTTTAATACACATTTAAAAATAAATAATAAGAATTTATATATCATAATTTTTATTAAAAATTATATGATATTGTTAAATTTAATATATTAATAATATTAAATATTATGATTTTTAAAAAATATTATTTATTAATTTTTTTTATCATGTATTGTTAAGTACACATTAAAAAAATTAAAATAATTAATGTTGATATCTTATAGAAGATCTCGTGTGGCATATACACCTGTGCCCCAGCTTAATTGTATAAGGACGATGAAATAGTTACGCTAGAAAGTTTTACTAAAAAACTTAAATTGACTAGTAGTTTCAGATATTCATGAAAATATTAAAATTTGTATATTTTGTGCTCTGCTCATTTTGTATTTCCCTTTGTTTATGCAATCATGTTCCCATTCCAAGCTTGTTCAGTCTCAATATTCTATCAAGATGGCAAACTACACTAATCTTAAACTGATTTAATTTAATGTAATTTAAAAAATAATCATGCATTTAAATTTATTATACAAACAGTTAAATGCTTGCTATTATATATTAAAGAATAGAATAGTATAAAAACATTGAATATATTATAATAATTACCTTAGATTGCATAAAGAAATAAACATTTAACAACTTTAATATTTTCAATATAATAGACATTTCCCTTTCTTATAAAATATTTGTATCTTTACTTCATGTCATATATTCTTGGGCACGCAATAAGCAACCCCATATTTATTTTATAAATTTGAATAAAAAAAAAGTCGTTTATAAATCAAAACAATTTCCTAAACACATTCTAAGAGATTAAAGAAACACCTACCCAAAAAAAAAAGAGATTAAAGAAAACCATTGACAAGCATTATGTGCTAAATATATAAATAAAGAGAACTCCTTTTATTGCTCTATGGTAACATCTGAAACGAAAAATGTGAAAATTTTCTTTGTCACAATCAACCCCACCCCCACTAAAAAAATAAAATTGAAGCTCGAAACTTTTCAGACGTTTCTCGGAAGTGAACAAAAATGAATGGGAAGCAGCACTGAAGCAAGAGTCTTGGGGGCATCAGCAAGTTCTCATTGTATTCTCCAGAAATCATGCAAACAAACTTGGATGAAAGATGCAGCACTCAACACCCTTTCTTTTTAAGTCTCATAAATCAAACCCACCAAATCACCTAAAGCAGACTGGTCATCAGCTTGGTTGGGGTGGCACCACTTTCAAACTTCGCATCCATTCGCAGAAACTGGGATCATCGAAGTGAACAAAACTGCTTTTCAGTTTCGTCCGTTGTTCTGATGTCAACGTTCTAAGTTGCGGGAATCTTGCCTCCTGCAAAAAAGTTGCATCTTGAAATGTCCTTGGTTCGAAAAAGAGTTGCAAAAAGGCCACAAAATGAATACTACACAGAGAACTTCAGTCAATGAGACAAACAACATATTTGAGTTTGCAGTAAAGAATAAAGAGCTAGTGCTGTTTCACCTGCTCATAAGGTGGATCCTTGTGAGCTGGAATGAGACGAGACACAAAATATCGAGCCTGGGAGCTACCCTCCTGTTTCAACTATAAACTATCAATTACCCTTATAAGCAGAAGATGAAATTGGGTGTGAAGTGTGAAGTGAAGAAAATTAACCTTGAATGCAAGGATACGAGGAGCTGGAAAACGGTACTCGGTCAACTCTTCAGCCAATGTCCTGCATGCAGCTAGAGCAGAAGCACTTCGTCCCTCGTCAGCTGCAAGTTCAGCACCCTAAGGTCCACCCACCAATATTAGAAAAAATATGTTATAAAAACTAGAGACACAGCAAATATGTTATAAAAACTGCAACATAAACCCCCAGGTTAGTCTTCAAAATTGTATGGGTCAAACACTTTTAAGTCCCAAAAATTTTAAAAAATCAATCACGCCACACCACCAGGCCCAGCAGAAATTTTTGGCACACAGAACATTTTTAATATAATTCAAATAACAAAAAGATGCTAATAACAACAATTGTACAATAAAATGCACTCCGACTTAAAGCATAACAGTTGACTCCAGCAATCAATCATGATCCAAATGCTTTAAGCATAAACATGCAACATATCATAAAAAAGTCAAAGTTGTAAGAGTTTGGGAATTAGGAGTTTCTTTTCCTGAGTATGGGTAGCCAGTTTGAACACCCTTGGCTGCCACCAGCCACAGCTGTAGTCAGCAACAGCAGCCACTGGCCTGATGGCAGAAAATGCTGGGAAAAAACAATACAGAAGAGAAGAAAGAAAGATAAAAGACAAGGGAGAAAGGGCCAAAGCATTTATGTACTGCCTGTAGCTCAGTGCTATTGCACTACAAACTATTGTACATCATTATCAACTGTGATCAATATGGATTCTACGTTTCCTAATGTAATCCATTACCAAGAAAACTAGCCTTTTGTTTTTATTGGTTATACCTGGCAGGAAGCTAATTTGAAAACTTGACCATCTTTGGCAGTAGAAGCAGTACAGTAATAATAATTGATTGACATAACATACCCCCTCCCCTAACCACCACCACCACCAAAAAAAATAAAACATGAAGATAAAGACTAAGTAATTTACCACATTTCCAACTAAGAAAATATCATGCTAGAACAGGTAATAGGAGGCATACCAGCCAAATGAACACATCAGTGCCATGGTCAAGCACAACAGCAGCATCAGACTGCATCGCCAGATCATAGGCCGGCAGTTCCTCAAAAGTTCCCCCCTCCCTGTGCATTAGACAACGAGGAGCCACCATTCTGAGTGATAGATCAAAGGATGCATTCAGAAACAGATTCCTCAGCACAGACCTCTCATCTTCATGGCCAATAATGCTTCCCAATAGTGGTCCTCTCCGGAGATGGAAAAGGAGCTCCGGTAGGAGAGAAAGCTCCTTTGGGAAGCAATGAAGTTTTGATTTAGGTAACTGGGAGCCAAATTTTAGAGCAATATCCTTGATTCTTTCCTCTATTGTTGCTTGCATATCAATTGCATCAGAATGATTTTTGGCTCGTAACAGAGTTCTTTTTGCAATGAGGACAGCAGCCACTTCATCCTGAACACTCTCAAGATATCCAGATATGCTATCCACCGTTGGCAGTCTAACAGTAATGACCCTCGACACATCAGCTTGATACACATTTGAATACTGAATTGCAAACTGGAAAAAGACAAAATCACTTTTGATATCTCCTTTAGTTTCCATTGAGAGAGAGAAACTTTGTGTTTCTTCAACACTCAGCATTTGAATATAAAGAGCAGCATCGTTTTTAAATGTTTCGTGGGTATCTACATGTGACTCTTCCCCAGGACCCACAACTTGGGTAATGAGAATATCATCTGACATGCGCAATTCTAACAAACCATGAGAGCCTGCTGATCTGGCAGATGCTCTTTGCAAATTAACACCAAAGGCTTCCCCAAAATCATCATGGAGAACCAAAACACCACCTGATGCTTTTGCAAGAGGATGTAAGACAGGAACTCTTACAGGGCATGTCCCAGCACATAAAATATCAATTATAGTACTGTGTCGATGAGCCTCACGACCAAGATTCTCCATCCATTTAATTGCTGTTTTTTCCATGTAAGGATAATTAGGGTGATTAAAAGAATGAGGAACAGATCCAGGCCCATAAGTGTTCGGTCCACCAGCACAGACAATAATTCTACTATTGCCCCCTGACCTTTTGACTACCCCTCGGGACAGATCAGCGGATGGGCCCTGAATTATAGCAAGAGCAACCTCAACAGCAGTTCCTAGGCACCGATCTCTGGAAGCTTCTGGTATTTTCAACTTGTATGAACTCAATGATGAAAATATGGAATGTGCAACAGTCAGCGAAGTATGCATTGGTGACAAGTATATGCCAGTACCATAAATCAATGCTTTCAAAGATTCTTGACTTGGTGATTTGTCCCCAGGAAGCACATCAGCAGATGCAATTGACTCTTCTGAAAGATCATAGACCGATACAGTACGACCATATAGTACAATTCCTAACCTTGTTGTTGGTGGGAGAGAATCGACAAAAGCATGCAAAGAGCTCTGTAAATGTTGTAAATGAGGCTCGTCTAAACATTCATCTATAACAAGAACAATTGGGGCAGACATTCTGGAATCTGAAACAGGAACAAAACCAGGTCTCTTGTTCCCAGTTTGAACATAGTCAAACGTGGGTGATGATAATTCTGAAAATCTGCGAAGATCTTCCTTGCTATGTGCAATGTACTCAGCTTCACTTCCATTCAGTTTCCGACATATAACACACTGCCACTGGCCTGATCCAAGCAAAATGTTGCAATATATATTTGCATAAGCCCCACAGTTTTGGCAGCGATGAGGATCACGCTGTATTACCTGAGGGCCTGTTGAGACATTCCTCCCAGGAGAAACCAATGCCCCAAAACCCAAACTGGGTACATTAGCTTGCTTCTTCTGTTTCAATACCTACTTATCAAAGGAAAGGGAGTTTATATATTTGAGCATAGAAAATAGTAATTCAATGTAAAATCCCATGCCTTGATTATAAATTAAAGCAAACCAAAATATACCTTATGAGCTGAAAAAAGAACAATGGATGACTCCCCACCAGGAACATGGTCCTCTATACTATCAGAAACCTGTTGCTGCAAATCAAATGATCCATTTGAAAACTGTGGTGGCGATGATGAAGTTGGCAAAGAAGAGCCTGAAGAAAATGCAAGTGGCTGAGGCGACGCAGGTGACGTGCGAAAAGGAACAGCCGCCGGACGTACAGGCGATGTAAAGACCGGGGGCCCAGGAGGGATGCTCAGGTGAGGAACAGAATTGCCAGTTGCAACCCCATTGGCTGGTGATAAAGCGTTTGGGTTCTTAATGGAGCGTGAAGAAGCTTGATCTTGTTGTAAATGTAATTTTGGTGGAGGAAATCCAGGTGGGGTTACAAAACTTGGAGGAGGCAGAATTGGACTCTTCTCAGGGTGTGAACTCTCTCTGTCTGGGGTTGAAGGGGTGAACCCAACATTAGGTTGTGTTGGGTTAGCCATTGAGAATCAAGGAAATCACAAACACAAAAACACTCACGACCCCAATATCAAGAAGTAAACTTTACAAAATGTACACAATTGATGATCGTGGGAAGTGTAAAAAAAACCAATACTACCAAGAAAACATAGAGACCCTAATCAAGATCCTAATTTTACTCCTCGGAATTTACAGAGACCATAAAACCCTCGGAATGAGAGTCTTCTGAACAAATTGAGGTGAATGCCCAATCACCAACTACCAATCAATCTCAGCAGCTCAGAGATCCCCTCTGCAGATTGAAATTGAACACCCAGGACGATGAGAAAAGAAAAAGATCCCAAATTCATGAAAAGAACTAGGGTTTGGAATGAAGATCAAGATTTGGTCGAAAAGAAGTGGTGAAAGAAAATAAAAATACGTACCTGAGAGAGACGAAAAAGGTTAAGGGAATGAAAAAAGAAGCAATGGTGAAAGGGGAAGTATCAAAATTGTTGACTCTTGTTGATAATTCCGAGTCCCGAATTGGAATAGGGATTGGGGAAAGGGAAAACGGTGTTGCTGTGTTATACTAATGTCATGTCCCCTCTCAATCTCACTCCCTCCATAATTGGAATTGGATTGGGGAGGGTGAGTTTGTGTTTTCACACACAAAAAACAACGGCGCGCCACGCAGTGAAACCTCGGTTTTCCCTCTTACATGTTCCTTCCCCCTTCTTCGTATTTCTTTCGTTTACTTTTTGGCACTTGCTAGTTGCTACCTGCGACACCTCCTCCCACCAAGATTTCTCACGTGACCTCCACAAGGCTAAAACCACGTGCCCAAACGGATACAAAGTCGTCTACATGAAATTAAGAGCAATATATTACCGTAAAACTACAATTTTTTTTCAAATATATCTTTTAAGTCTTTTTACAATGATAATACAATTTTAATTTATTTATCAAAATAATAACATTTAAAAGTTAATTAATGAAAAAGTAAATTCTTTTTTATAACAAAAGAAGCTAAAAAGTCTAAATAAAGAGAAAATATAAAAAGAAAAACTCTCCTAAGTAATAGTAGCTCGAAGTAAGAAAAGTTCAAATATATCATCATCAAGAGAATGAAGATGCTAGAAAATATTCTGTAAAAAATATTTTTAAAATGAATTTTCAAATATCTGTCCTCAAATATATATTAAAAATTTATAAATAATGTTTTTATCAAAATTATAACATTTAATGTTTTTAAAGTATTAAATTTATAAAAAAAAAATAAAAATTGGCTCCACAATATTTTATTATTTTTAGAAAATTCGTTTCTGAAATGAGCCCAAATTTTAACTCAACGGAACAGGCCAAGGCTTCATTCATCGTTGTCTTTTCGGCATTGAAGTTTTGGTGTAGTTTCAGTTGCAGTTCGAAAAACTCGAAGCCATGGATGAAAATTCGGATCGTCCTGTCAGGATTATGAACTTTGTCTCCGAAGATCAAGTAAATAAACTCTCTTAAGTCTCGAACTCATACTTCAATCTCAAATCCATGAATTATACATAAATTAGGGTTTCGTTAGCGATTATTGCTTGATCAATTAATTGTGTTGGAACAGTTGGTAGAAGCAAAAAGAACAAGGGGAGAACGAGTTGACGACGGCACTGCTCAGAGGGATAGACCTCTCTACGAGGTTTGCTTTCTCACTTATTGTAATGCAAAATTTGCTTCATAATTCTCAGTAAGAAAGTTAGGGTTATTCGGGAACAATGGTAAAATTGATTGTGAGGCAATTACTTACTAATCAAGCTTTCGAGTGCAGATTCTGAAGGAGAATAAGGACAAGAAGGATGCGGAATTTAATGAAAGATTCAAGCACAGTGAGTATTGAACTAGCATTTAGCACACCTATGATAATTTGTCTTCACCTTAGCAATTAGGACAGCCGTGCAACTTCTTGCTCTTCACATTAATTGAATGTGATATAGTATGTGGCAATGCCAGCTGCCAAACACAGCTTGTAATGTTGGAATTGTTGAATATTTCATGCTTCCCTGGTGTTGGCCCTTTCGAGATAGGCATACTTTAGGCTAATTGTTTGACTCATGTTCAAAATGTTCAGTTTCTCTTTTCTACACGGTTTTCTTTTGTTTTTATTCCGGATTGAATCTTGACCCCGACTATAATTATCACAGGACCACCTAAAGCTTTAGATGAAGACGAGACTGAATTTCTTGATAATTATGAAGCAGTGAGTTTTGCTTTTATTTTTACAGCATTTTGTTTCATGAAATTTCCATGGATGGAATCTGGAAGTGTCTAGTATAAATTTGTATATGATTGGCTATGTCCTTTGCTTCAATTGTTTTACAGACAGCTATTTTCAATAGTTTGCAAACGATTTATGACATTTAACGTTACAGAGAACAAAAGACATATTTGAACAAATTGTTTATGCAGAGGTTATTTAATTGCTTTTTCTTTTTTCTGATATTAATTCCAATTTCAGTCAAGAAGGGAATATGATCAAAAAGTGGCAGACGAGGAAGCCGAGCAAATCCGTAGCTTTCAAGTTAAGTCATGACATCTACTGTATGATGATAATGCTTCTATATAAATAACAATAGGCGAATTCTTTGTACTTTTAATTTAATCTTCCCTTGAAATGATTTTGTACTTGCTATTGCTGATGTGAATTTAGCATGGGTCGATTATTTGGTAAACAGTTTTCTAACTAAATTGTTTTTGTATGTTGTGATTTCAGGCAGCAGTGGCAGCGCAGTCCAACATTGTGCACGAAGTTAAGGAAAAAACCCCTTTACCTAAGCTCCAGGTAGGTCATATCCATAGAATAATGTTGCAACTGATTTCCTGATTCCTACAATAATTTTTTTACCCCAATATTGAGGTCTATCGTGCTGAATAAGATTTTTGAATACTAGACTACCTGGAACTTGGAAGAGTTTGGCTTCTGCCAGGCATTCATACCAACATGTGTCTATTGTTATTTTCCTTCCTGGAGTTCTGTTTTCTAAAATCTGAAATTTTAATGTTTATACGAGCAATTATTTTTGGCAGGTTTCTAATCTCACAACTGAAGGCTGTTTTTTTATAGGAGTTGACTGTAGCAATTAAAAAAATTGAGTAATTAAATTGCTCAAAAAATTATTGGAGGACTAAAATCTCTCATTAGTTACAGTAAAAGGACTAAAAGTATAATTAAGCTTCTTTTTTTTTTATGTTACTCTTACTGTTTGTACGTCTAAACTGTAAGCAGAAGCCATAATTTGTAATCCTTCAACTGCCGGCTTCTGAAGGGGTGTTTCATTTATTAATTTCAAAATTGCATGCAGTTTCAAATAAGAAATGATGTGTGTTGCAGCTATTGCTATTTTTATTGTTTTCACCAACATTTTTATCCATGCAGGAAGAAAAATCTGGCATTGGAAAGAAGAATCCAGCCTCTCGCCCATTAGGCATGATTATAAAAGTCAAGCCCCAAACTAAAAAAGCCAAGGTGGATGAAGGAAATGCTGAGGATTCTTCAAAGGCAGGAAACACTACTGTGAATGATAAGAGTAAGTCTTTAGAACCAGTGCAGTCATTGAATGGCCAAGCTGATAATTCCCGTGAACTTGCCCCAACTGGCCTTGTTCAATACAGTGACGAAAGTGATGATGACTTGTAATTTGATATGTTTTGAGATGTTACATGATTTCCCTTTCTTTTTTCTTGTGGTCTTCATTTTCCTTTTTATAGCACCCATGCTTCTTCATGCATATATTATATTCAGGATGGCGGAAACCACCGCGTTCACCGTGGCATCAAATGCCTAAAAGGCATCGTAGATTCATAAACACTTCGGAAATAGTTATCTGCACACCTTTTTGAAGCAATAAAAGAAAAGTTTCTTATGTAATAAATGATAGCCTATTACATTAAGAAAAGTTTAAAACGCGTCTGCTAGAATGACTCTCCAAACGATTGCAAAACTGAAGAGTTTGGGCTTGGGAATGAGAAAGAGCAGTGGTTTATCTTGATTGCGAGTATCTCCTAGCAAAAACGTGAGATGATTGCTACCCATGTCACTTGGATAACATTAAACTAAATATTGGTAGCCGAAATCTTCAAAATAAAAGAGACGCACTTTCCAATTTTGATTCATGATTGCTAACGGAATAATACGATGAAGCATTTTACTTGTCCGAAGTTGACCTTGAGTCGTTGACACCTTGTTTATTTTGACGTTAGTGAGAAAATAATTGATTTTCAATTAAAAATAAATGTTATGATTTTTGATAAATTTTGACTTCAAACAAAATCAATTCTATAAAATATACAAACAGACGCTGAGTTGTTCGGATTATTTTATTGGGTTTGACTAATTTTCACACTTTATTATCAGCGTTACACCTTTAGATGACGTGGAAAATTGTCAATTTTAGTTATGTTGGCTCCTTCCTTGGACTTATCTTGATTTAACGTCTACTTAGTTTAAATTTTAGTAAAATTCCTTTTTAAAAATTGACGTTTAAAGAATTAATGTGTTTGGAAATAATATAAAGGTTTGCTTAGATTAATTGAATTTATGTTGGTCTCACATTTAACGACAACTCTTGTTGAAAAAAAAAAGCATTTTCTTAAGATTTATAGTAGTTGATATAACACTTAGAATTGATTCATGCTGTCCAAACTTGATTTTCGACCAATTTCTTGTCATAAGCTAATCTTGTTATTTTCAGTTTTTAATCTTTCTCTCTCTCTGGTCAAACAGTTTATATTATTTGAACGAACATGTTGGGCAAGTATTGAGGCGAGGGTACATAGCCAGCAATAACAGGCCACAACTAAGGAATTTCCAACAAGCTGTTACATACCACATTAATTATTCGACTTTTTCATCATGCATTACATCGACACTTGTAAAAGTAGTTACTATATCTCTAACAAGCTGTTACGTCAATGTACAATTTCTTAGTTTTTCACTCCTTAGTCATCATCATCTATTAGTTCTTCCTCATTTACACTACTAAGAACATGAATGAATTTTCTTCCATGAAAAAGGGAAGCAAGGGTAAACTATAACCCTTTTATTGACTTCACAAAACTGAAGTGGAAAGAGGGAAACTTTGTTCACGAAAAAAAAAAGAAATATAATATACTATCACGCTGTTTTAGCACTTGTATGAAGTTGCACTAAGGAAGCGTAAGATCCATCCTTGATGTTAATGAGCGTGTCATGCCTACCTTTCTCCACTATAATTCCATTTTTTACCACTGCAATCACATCTGCATTCTTTATTGTAGATAAACGATGTGCCACAACCACAGTGGTCCTATTCACCATCACTTTGTCTAATGCATCTTGAACAACTCTCTCTGACTCAGCATCTAGTGCACTAGTGGCTTCATCTAGTAGCAATATCTTTGGACTTTTTATTATGGCACGTGCAATGGCTATCCGTTGCTTTTGCCCACCAGATAGCTGGATCCCTCTTTCACCCACTACTGTATCGTAACCCTTTCATAGGAGAAAAGACAAATACAAAAAGTTCAGTCACATTTGCGTATGTGAACAGTTAGCCCAATAAGACAGTGTTTGAAACTATTGCAAAAACATAATAAAGCTGAAAAAAAAATGTATAGCAGTGTGTTTAGTTTTTACCTGTTGTAAGCCACTGATAAAACCATGTGCATTGGCCAGTTCTGCTGCAGTTATGATTTCTGCTTCAGTGGCATTCCCGTTCTTTCCATATGCAATATTGGCACGGATGGTGTCATTGAACAACACTGGCTCTTGGCTTACAAGTCCCATCTGCTGCCTTAACCACTTGAGTTGTAAATTCTGAATTTGTATTCCATCAAGTGTAATTTGACCAGAATCAGGATCATAAAATCTTTGTAACAAGGCAATCACTGTGGATTTCCCACTTCCACTTTCACCAACAAGGGCCACAGTCTGAAACATCAAATAAGATTGGAACTGTTAGTTGAAACATGCATTTTCAGCTACTAGGTGAGGTGGAATGGAGTTTATGAATATTGAATAACAATAATTAATAAAGTCCTTGAATTTTTACCTTGCCAGAATGGATAGTCAAGCTTAGGTCTCGAAAAATCTGTATATCTGGCCTAGATGGATACTTAAAGCTTACATGACGAAGCTCTATTTCTCCCTTTACATTATCCAATGTGCCACTAGACTCATCACTTGGGTCTATCTTTGATTTTCTATCCATTATTCTAAATATGGAAGCGGTGGCTATCTTGGCTTTGCTTGAATCAGGAGCAAGGGAGCTTGATTGGGAAATTCCAATAGATGCCATAGTTAAAGCAAAGAAAACCTGCAAAGCATTTTAAACAGAAAATGTAAAGCTTTCTCACTTTCCCCACAAGATGAGAATTAATGTTGGACAAGTATTGAAGAGTTGGTACCTGGAAAACATTTGAGAATGATGCTTTGCCAGCTCCCACAAATCTGGCTCCAGCATAGAAATTGGTTGCATAGACACAGAAGAGCAAGAAAAATGAAACCCCAAATCCTGTTCCACTGATCAAGCCTTGTCGTATCCCAGTTTCCATGGGACCTTCACATTTCTTCTTGTACAGTTCCATAACTTTCTCTTCAGCACAAAAAGAAGCTACTGTTCTTATGCTTCCAACTGCATCATTAGCAACTTGGCTTGCTTCCTCATACATCATCTGCATCAATTTGTATTTCATTAGTCAGACTTTGTTGCAAAATCTGAAGTATGCAGTTACTTAGGTAGCATTGCATAAAATTTATGGAAAAGAAGCTCACCTTTGCATCTGCACTAAACCCCTTCATGAATTTCATTTGAACATAGCCATTCATTCCAATGAGGGGAACCAAGACAAGAATAATCAATGCCAATTGCCAGCATGCAGTGAAAGCAATAATCAAACCTGCCAATGCTGTTGCTATATTTTGAACCAGTAGTCCCAGAGCATCACCAACAAGGGCACGCACAGATGCAGCATCTGCTGAGAGCCTTGCACCAATTACACCACTAGAGTGCTCAGGCTCATCAAACCAACCAACCTCCATGTTGATCACCTTCTCAAAACAGATGAGTCTAATACGTTGGATTAACTTACTGCCAGCCATAGAGAAGAAGTAACCTCGAGCTGGAATAGCCACTAAAGATCCAACTCCAAGGGTCACAAACATGAGTGCCCAAAACTTGGAGTCCTTTTTCATCTCCGGAAATGGTTCAAAAAATGTTTTGATAACACGGGAGAGTAACACACCAAATATTGGAAATATGGTACCATTTGCTATGGCAGCTACACATCCAATCAGAAGCACAGGAATCTCTGGCTTGTTCAGAGAAGCAAGACGCTGGATTGGCACTTCTGGGGATTGTTCTTTAGGCTCTAAAGTTTCAAGTTCAAGATCAGCAGGATCGGGGATGTTAACTCCTGTAGGTAAACCAAATGAAATTGAAAATGAGTGGCGGCTACTATTTCCAACAGATGATCCTGATCTTTGAAAAGACCGCCTTTGACTCAACTTTGTAAAGGATTCTGAGGAAAGTTCCCTCTTGTTTTGATTGTCCGTTGTTTCTTCTGATTCCTTCTTGCTTCCTTCTTGTAAACGTATAAGTTGAGAGTAAGCTCCTTCAGGATCCTTGATTAATTCTATGTGTGTTCCTGATTAATAAATACAAGCTATAGTGAAATATTTAAAAACAAAAAGACTCATAATTTGAACTTTAGACTTTCTATTTGTAGCTTGTTATGTTCTAGGATCAGTGTTGCTTGGGTTCAAGAAAGACAATAATAGTTCATGATACCAAGAAATGCCTAATTTTTCCTCCATAATTGGAGTTAATCATCCCTCAAGTAGTTACTGAATTGTTTCAAATAATAACATATATAAATAAATAAGGAGTTTTAGAAAGACAGAAATTTGGGATCACGGTGTAAAATGCATATATTATGATCAATGGTTGACAACTCAATGACAGAAGCCAAGTCTTATATAACTTTTTTCATACCTTTCTCAACCATTTTTCCTCTATGAATTACAGCGATCATATCAGCATTCCTCACTGTGCTCAAGCGATGCGCAACAATAACAGTAGTCCTGTTGACCATAATCCTATCCAGAGCTTGTTGCACTATCCTTTCAGACTCAGCATCAAGTGCACTCGTAGCTTCATCTAGAAGTAGAATTCTTGGATCTTTCAGGATTGCTCTTGCAATGGCAATGCGCTGCTTCTGTCCACCGGATAGTTGAGTTCCATGCTCACCAACCATTGTGTCCAATCCCTGGATGCAAGAGGTATAAAGGTTGAGATTACTACACAAGTTTCAAGATCACAAATCACAAAAAAACTACGAACTAGTAGAAAATGGCTACAAACTAGAACCTGTGGTAGTTTGTCAATGAATTTAGCAGCATTTGCAAGTTCAGTTGCAGCTCTTATCTCTTCAATCGTTGCTCCCTCTTTTCCATATGCAATATTATCATTTATGCTAGATGCAAACAACACTGGCTCCTGGCTGACAAGGCCAATTTTTCCTCTGATCCATCTAAGCTGAAATTCTTTCACGTTAGTTCCATCAATAAGAACTTCACCTGCTTGGGGATCATAGAATCTTTCTATCAAACTGATAACCGTAGACTTCCCACTTCCACTTTGTCCTACCAAAGCTGCAGTGGTGCCACTAGGTATATGAAGAGAGAATCCATTGAATATTAACTCTTCAGGTCTGGCTGGATAACTGAAATAAACATCCCTTAAATGGATTTCACCATGAATGTCCTCTAGTGTCTTACCATTTGGGTCATAAGCATCAATCTCTGGCTTTCTCTCAATTGTCTGAAACATTTTATAAGCTGCTGCTTGACCCGCAGCAAAAGCACTCATGGATGGAGATGCCTGGCCAAGAGACCTAAGACATAGACCATATGAAAAATTATGTTAATAAGTTGTGAAGTATGCATCTACTTTATCTCTTGCCATGTGTGGTTGTGTTGGTTTTAGTAAACTTCATTACGAAATGAAATATATAAACTTCACTCTACTTACATGGAAGCATTTAGCACTGCAACAATCACATTGACCACAGTGCCCCCACCATATCCTTTTTCCATCACCATCTTTGCACCAAACCATACAGCCAAAGCATAACCACAGAAAATAACTAACATAACAATGCCAAGACCCATTCCAGCTACAAAACCTTCATGAACTCCTGATTTGTAAGCATGTGCAAGAAATTTCTTGTAACTAGATACTGCTTGCTTTTCCCCAGTAAAGGATGCAACCTGTAAATATACAGCAAGAGAGAAAATAATATAGGCATAATGAGAAGTTACAGAATTTCACAGGAAAATTTTAGTTTTAACAACATACAGTTCTTATTGAGCCTATTGTCTGTTCAACTACATGTGCAGCTTTTGCATACGCAGTTTGACCTCGGGAAGCTGTCTTTCCTATGATAACGGCCATAGCAGCACCAGCTGCAACAAGAAGTGGAAGAGTGGATAACATGACAACAGTAAGAAGCCACCCTTTGATAAATGCTATCACAAAGCCCCCAATAAATGTTGCTACTAGCTGCAGAAATCTCCCAACCTGTTTAAGCAAGAAAGTGTTCAATAAATGGACAATATGGAAAAGCAGCTGTAACAAAAGAATTCAAAGTCGCTTTTGCTCTTAAATTGCATTCAAGTCTTTCATGCAACTATTTTTAATGTGTAGTAGTAGTAGTTACTAGTTAGTACCTTCTCACCCATGGCATCTTGTATGAGAATAGTGTCACCTGACATTCTCCCTATCACCTCTCCAGCGTTAGTTTCCTTATCAAAGAAAGCAATATCTTGTCTTAGTATAGTTTTCAAATACAAGCTCCTAATTCTTGCAGCCTGCCTTTCCCCTGTGACCATCCAGCAAGCCACCTCTGAAAATTGAAATGATTTTTTTATAGTTCAGTGTCCATTTCTCATGTAAACTCTTATAATTTAATATATTGAGGTATAATGAAAACTGAAGTGATCTTAATTAGAGAATACACTTACGGAGGAAAGCAGCCACACCAGTGCCTATTCCCAAGTATACAAATTTCAGAGCAACCTGCAATTTTAACAAGTAACCAAGTCATGACATCTGCACATTTAAATGTCATGAAATAAAGCCAAGTTTATATTATCTATACTTTTCTCATTTAAAAGGTAAGAAGTGTAGAATTCTATTTAGTTCCCTCATTTTACCTTGGAAACTTCTTTGACAATATCAGGGCTAAATTGATTATTTCCAAAGCTATCAATCATTTGACCGAACAGCAATGTCATGAGAGGCATCCCCAAACCATTTCCAATTGCTCCAATGGTGCCAACAACCATCAAAATTATATCAGTGGAATCTGCAAATGAGAACAGCCTGTGATATGGGACAGTTTCAGCCTTTTCTTTCTGTTTGCTCTTTTCACTCTCTTCCCCGTTTGTGCTGCTCTCTGCTGCGGTTGTCTCATCATGTTTATGATCTTCTTCATCAGTGCCATTCTCATGCCTCATCTTATAAGATATAAGTGACTTCTACCCTCTCCACCTACGTAACACAGTTTTGATACACAAGATTAACAACTCAGAAAGCTTACCACCCCAAAAGGTTCAAATCAGACCTCAATGGATTGCAATAACAAACATATCCATCACTCCTTAAAAACTATGAGAGTGAGGTTGAACCAAGCTAAACAGCTCAATGAAATATTTTCTTAGCTTTTCTTTCTTGAATGCAACTGAATTCTACAATACAAGTCCTTTTAAAGCTGAACAATCAAACTTAGGACCCATTTGTTATTTTTTAACAGAATTACCAAACGGTTTTATTAAATATGAAACTTCAAGCACTGACAAACGTAAAGCAACAAAAAGCACAGTAGAAAATTTGCAATGTGTGCTTTACGAAAGTACCCCAAGGCTGAAACAAAAGGACCAAGATTTTTCTATCCCACAGGATTTAAAATAAAAAATAAAAAACGTGTTTTGCTCATCAATCCACATCAAACTCTAGTCAACTACATTTCTTGTAGAATGCAATAATTTTTCTTAGAAACAGCAGCAACACCCGCTAGAGTGGATGTTCCACTTGAGAGAGAAACAAAACAAAGGAACAAAAAGAAAGGTTTATCGCTCCGATCACCGGATAAAACTTGGATTAAGCTTTATTTAATCCCACTCTTAAACTTATCACTCTGACAATTTTTACTCTTATGATCAAATAACCTCAACAATCAATACCACTCTTAAGATAATAATAATAATCTTAATCCCGAAGGTAGAAAAATAATGCCTTGAAGGGTCAATCAGACAAACTGAGACTTAAAAAACATTATCTGTTCATGACAGAAATATATACCAGCAACATTGCATGTGACATTGACATAACCATCAACACAAAACAATTATAAAGTTGTGTACTAGAACTAGAAGCCAGAAAGAAAGAATAGGAAGGGTTGAGAAATATTCACTCAAACTAAGAGAATGCAAAAATTTAAGAGACAAGTATAGAAAGATAATATTTTTTTTGGTTAAATTGAAAAGGATATCCTCAAACTAAAGGCTAATAAAAACTACGAAAATTGTGGTATCTCACTGGATAAAGAACTCAGTTATTGTTCTGCAGATTCTAATTTATCCTGTGGGTTCTGTTTAGCAGCTCGTGCATAATATATGCACTTTGATATCGCTTGCTGGGCAAGCATCTACTTTCCATGATAGCTCAATGCTGCTAATATTCCGGACAGTTTGTTTGTCCTTTTACATTTTTAAGTTTGATTTAAAAAAAAAAGTATTGATAAAGCTATTAAATTTTTATTATTTTTGTTGATTTACTTTTTATTTCTTTAGTTGTCCACAGAATCGAATGTCATTAAATTTGATTTTTAAATTTCAGGAAATCAATTCTATTTCAAATTGACTATGTTATATTTTTCAAAACATTGTTTTCTTATAGGCAAAGTCTAAGACTAAGGGAGTAGGTCAAAAATAAAGTTTAATAAAAAAAATAGTTAACTTAGATTGAGTTGGTGATTTTGACTAAAGTGAGTAAAATCAACTTGTCCTTTGAAACTGATTCAAATTCGTTCGATAAAATATATATTTTAAACTTAAATTAAATTATTATTTTTAACTTCATTTTATTAATCACTATTCTTGTTAAACTTTCTAAAACCAACAAAGAAATTGAACTTTATTTGTTTAAGTCAAATTAAATCTAAATTTTTTAATTTAATGGGCTAAAATGAGTAAAATAATTTATTTTACAAACCTGTTATATTATTCTAAGTATAAATTCATTTGTGCTGCCAAATGAAAAAAAAAAAATTTAAAAAATCAACCTTTGAATTCTCTGAGCTTTAGCTTCAACCATGATTTTTCCTTAGCCAATAAATAGAAGATGGCGTGGCATTTAAAATTGTTTTCTTTTACCAAATTAAAAAAACACTTCATCTTCCTTTACGTAGAATATGATATTTTTCTCTTTTTTTTAAGTAAATTAAATTAAAATGACAATTAAATACCTTAATGTAGTAATAATCAGGTCACTAATCAAAATTAGTTTCACATTTTTTTTAAAATTCTCCAATTGGATGTTACAGAAAAGCGATATCACTCCATGATTTCGTTAACACTTTTTATTTATAAATATTTATATAATGTCAACGCATTTAACCTTCCATAGCATACGCATAAAATATAACTCTAAAATTTTAAGTTGTTATAAGTTATAACTTCAAATAAAAAAAAAAGAATCAGTTTTGCATGTAGAAAAAGAATGTAACATTTTCTACGAAAAATATTGAGTAAATTTTCAATAAAATTAATTAATTTTATTTATAATATTTTTATAATTAAGAATTGATTTTATTTTAATCTAGTTATATAATACATTTTTAATCAGTGTTTTCATTAGCTTTTGATTATTAATGTTAGTACTATAATAACACTTATATTTTACTACTTTGTCAAATAAATAGTTTATTAAAGATTGTTAAAACTAAGTAAAATGTGAATAATAATGCATAAGTACCCAGTGATCAGTAAAAGTATAATATTAATGTTTAGAAAAAAATTAACAAATACTATATTATCATTACTTTAGTCAATAACTAATTAATGCCAATAATATAAAGTGCATTTGCATACAATTATTTTGAAAGCGGCAGGGGATGGGCCCTCACGAGTGAGTATTTCTCGTGGGCCATGTTCAGGGTGGAAAGCATAAAACAAATGACTTTCATACGGATAAAAACAAAATAACAATAAAAAAAATGACTTTCATATGAGACATAACGTGTAGACTCAGACCAAAAAC
Source organism: Abrus precatorius (assembly GCF_003935025.1). Lineage (NCBI taxonomy): Eukaryota > Viridiplantae > Streptophyta > Magnoliopsida > Fabales > Fabaceae > Abrus > Abrus precatorius. The sequence continues at coordinate 4,917,905 of NW_020874373.1, read as the reverse complement.
AAAAACTGCGGGTCCACTCTATGGTGATCGAGCTAAGATTACCTATCACACGACAACATCATGTGAAAGATATTTTTCATATATTTAACATTTAGATTTAATATATGTATATATATATATAATTAAATAATTTTAAGTTTTTAAAATGAGCCAAAAATAATATTAATATAAATTTAATATATTAAATTTTTATTTACTTTTATAAATATTATATATTTTTTAAAATATATCTCTCCTTTTCGTTGAGGTTGACTTAGGAGGATGGTTTCCCCATAATCTTACCTTCTGTGTTGGCTTCTGGCCTTTGGTTGATTTGGGAACGAGAAAAATAATGTTTTACAACAATTTATATAAAGTACGAAAGAAAAAATTAATTCACAATTTTTAACATGTACTTTTTAGTTAATGAAACAAGTAATGTCACAATTTCATTTTTTTTTATATTTTTGAATAAATTATAGTAAAGTAATTTTTGTAAGAATATTAAATTTCTCGAAATAAAGTGACTTTGAAAAAACTTCCTATAAAACATCAAAGACAGTGTATAAGGAAATTTTTAAATTAGTGTATTAAATTATAGAAATTGATTATTTGAATGCTTAATTTTAAAAGTTTTCAAGGATTTTATCATATAAATTTAAATATCTTTATGCATGATTAAAATAAGAAAATATATCTTATAAAATTTCATTAAACTTGAAGTACGATGTCCCTAAAATGATTAAGAATTCATTTTCTCGTACCAAAACAACTTTTCCTTTGATCATGTCTCTGTTGGATTGGTGTCATGTGTGGATTCATTTGTATGCATTCGCCGGACAAGGTAGAAGCCAAAGAAATGAACCAAACATAACGCTCTCTCAAAATTTGGATACTGAATATAGTTTCCTCCATTTATGACATTTTCAGGATTGCAAGGATCTTTCTGATTATGGTTTGTCTTACCAAACATCTTGTTTGCTACATTAACTTATTGTCTAAGGCCACCACCACTAGTTGTACACGCTTTGTAGACTCCCTAAACCTAATCACTCATTTGTAGCAAAAATTTAGAAGTCACCAGCTAGGTTCCCAGTTTGTGCTTGTAAATCCAACGTTCAGGCACTCAATATCACGTTAAGCATTTAAATTTATATTTAGCTTATAATGATATTTCATTTATTTCACGTGTGAAAGTAGATGCATAAATAGAATTTCCAAATTCCAACAAACTTTAGGGATTAGAAAAGCTTCACGGAGTTTACAATTTGTTTCCAATGGGCATCACGGAATTAATAACAGACGATAGAAACTGCAATTTCAAGTTCTTAATTTTACTTTGAACCAAACCACTTTGATCTTATTCCTCAGTGAGGCATAGACATAAAAAAGTTGTTCCACGTGGAAGTTAATATTATCATAAGCTTTATATCATTTCCCCATTCACGACTCCACTCATGTGATTAAGGAAAGGAACTCGATGTGGCTCCTCCACGCACCACGTCATCAAGCGAACCCCTTTGTTTGGTAGAGGCATGGACCCTACAATGGCCACGGGTATAATGGTGGAGCCTTGTATGGGAACCACGTGGACAGGTGGACCCCACTTGTAGTCCACGTGGTTGAATCCTAGCCTTCCCCATTCTGATATGAACATAGTAGTGTAGGTGAGTGGAGGTGCAAATGGGTCCTCTTTCTCTCCACCTTGCAAATGTTCACCTTTCAAGTACTTTCCAAATTTAACGGGTAACTTGGCTTTTGCTTCTTGGATCAGCTTCACCACATCAATCATCACAGCCTCTCTAAGATACTCAAATGAAGCTGTGATCGTCACTGGGAAAAAACAGTTTCCGTAGAAACCATCGGGTAGAACAGGGTCCAAGAGATGACGGCAATTTGCAAAGAACACAAGCTTCAGTTGAGTTTTGGGTTCCAATTTAATGGCTCTTGTTCGGCTTCTCCAACATGCTGCAGCTACAATCTCGAAGACAGAGCAACCGAGTCCAGTTACTTGTTGAAATTCTTTCTTCAGAAGGATGATTTGATCCATGGGCATGTCTATGTTTGCATGCTCTAGTTTGTATTCTGGTATTTGAAGTGGGGGTAGCTTTGGTGGCAATGTAGCTTCTTGGGGTGTTTGAGGAGATGGGAAAAAGTCCCTTTGCCACACTGGTTCGATGCTGGCTTTTTCATGACCCCTTGCTAGCTCCCCAACGGCATTTAGAAACTGTGCAGCTCCTAGACCATCGCATATGCTATGGCAGAATATGAGGCCTATCACAAAACCCCCACAACCAAATTGTGTCACCTGAGGAAGGAAAAATCAATATTCTTTAGTTAATTGACATATTCAATGATAACAAGTAAAGTACACTATGCTTGCTGATAAAAGAAAAGTTAACGACAATTAAATCAAGAACATTTCTTGTGTAAGCATAATATTTATGTACACAAATAATTAAAATAATATAGTGAGGAATTGTTTAAGTTTTTTATTGATTATGCATATAAAGTATAATAATGGCTTTTATATCACTAAAAAGGAATTTTTTATATTTAAGATGTAGTTTTTAAATGTATCTATATAAAAATAATAATATATGATGTTACATGGGATATTAATTTTTAATGATTTAAATAGTAGACATATAAAAGAAGTATGGTATATGCACGTACAAATGTTAAACTATAGCTATGATGAAATTTTGAACGTGATACCTGCATTTGCACGAGGGGTTCGACGTGTTTGATCTCAGGAATATCATCAGGAAGAAGATCATCATATGGAAGAGACTGAACATCATCAAAGAAATTGACAGATTCAAGGGTACAATCAGCACATGCCTCAACGTACCACACGCCATCACCAGAGCACTGAATTTGGAGGCACCCTGGTTTGGATTCAGCGAGTGTTCCTGCAAGAGGGTAATAAGGAACCAGTGCTTTGGACAAGGCCTCTCTTATGACCCTTGCGGCTTCAGGGCCATGTCTGAACACGTGTAAGGTTCTAGCATTGCATCTTAGAACAGGTAATCTATCGATGGCTGATAGGTCCAGCGTGATCAATGGAGTTTCCTCAGCTGGTTTAACTAAGCCTCGTTTTGTTCTTATCACAGACATTGCCATGACCCTGCAGGAAAACGTTAGTAAAAAAGAAGGCTTGGTAAGAATCTATATGCATATCATGATGCATTTTGAGTAAGCTTTATTTATAAATGATGAAATTGGTATTTTATGTTTCGAGCTCCTTGGCCTTTAAGTCTAAACTTTGTTTGGTGTAGAAAGTAGAAACTGAACTATTCCGCCAAGCATTGTGGTTTGTGCCATAATTTATTATTTTATTTTTGAAAAGTAATAGTGTTTATATGTTAAAATCTTCACGTTTTTTCCATTGTTTTCTTGAAGAAAGATGAACAGAATGTATTGGAGCATATATATAAAAATTGTAAACTGATCAACAAAATGAAGTTTGGAAGTCATTTATGCGTAGCAAATGGTAGAGTAAATCATGTGATCGATATCATTCACATGAATGCATCCGTCCCAATACGATTATTTTAAAATAAGTTGTGGCAAATTATAATTACATAACACAGTAAATTGTCCTGTAAACAAAAATAATCGAAATATTAAATAAAATAATGATAAATTACATGGTTACAGGCAAATTAAAACCTAAAAATCGAAGCCTGTCTTCTTTGTGAAAAGCTTATCTAGTCTCTACACTGCTTGTTATCTAGGATTGTTAAAATCTTCTATTTCTCCAAACACTTTATCAAAGAACCAAAAGCCCAACTGAAATGAACCATTTTCTTATTCTGGAAAATCTGGAGCAGCTATAAATTAATGACCCAAAACACTTCAGCCCATAAAAAATACAGAGAACTGAAATAAACTAGAGTTTTTAAACATTTACATCTCTTGACCAGAATTAAAAGCATAAACATCTACTCCTAAAACAAAAATCCCCTGGACCCAAAGAAAACATTGACCTTAAATTAAAGATAAATTATACTTTATTTCCTAAAATTTCAAAATAATTGTATGCAAATGCACATTATATTATAGGCATTAATTAGTTATTGACTAAAGTAATGATAATATAGTATTTGATATAAAGACGAATATAAGTATGATTTTAATAAAATACTACAATATTCGTTCTCATGTTCAGATAGATAATAACATTAATATTTTAATTTTTTCTAAACATTAATATTATACTTTTACTGATCACTGGGTAATTATGCATTATTATTTACATTTTACTTAGTTTTAACAATCTTTAATAAATTATTTATTTGACAAAGTAGTAAAATATAAGTGTTATTATAGTACTAACATTAATAATCAAAGCAAATAAAAACACTGATTAAAAATGTATTATATAACTTGATTAAAATAAAATCAATTCTTAATTATAAAAATATTATAAATAAAATTAATTAATTTTATTGAAAATTTACTCAATATTTTTCATAGAAAATGTTACATTCTTTTTCTACTTGCAAAACTGATTTTTTATTTTTTTTATTTGAAGTTATAACTTATAACAACTTAAAATTTTAGTTATATTTTATGCGTATGCTATGGAAGGTTAAACGCGTTGACATTATATAAATATTTATAATAAAAAGTGTTAAAGAAATCATGGAATGATATCGCTTTTCTGTAACATCCAATTGGAGAATTTTAAAAAATATGTGAAACTAATTTTGATTATGTGAAACTAATCACATGAGTGGAGTCGTGAATGGGGAAATGATATAAGGCATATAATAATATTAACTTCCCTAGAAAATAGCTCGAGAGGCTTGCTGAAGAAATGGTCTCCCTTAGACCCACAATTAACCTCATCAACGTAAAAGACTCTTTCTAGCATAAACATAGCATACAAAAATAGTTAGTGATCTAAAGTCTCATTCCACTCCTAAATTTTTGAAGCCAACGACAAATTGTGCCATTCATTCATAAAAGAAGCACCTCAAAACCCGCTAAATATACACATTTTTTCCAATTTATTAGCCTAAAATTAAAGAATCTACACCTATAAAAGCCCAACTTCATTCCATGTCTCATCACTCCTCAAGCCTCCCCCTCAATAAACACACCCCACACAGGGGAGGAAACCCATCTTCTCTATTCGACCATCGAAGAGAAGATCCAATAAAGGAGAGAAATAAAAAATATATATATATTCAAGTAAAAAAAATGTCAGGAAAGGTTATTATCTCTGCGGTCTCTCTGATCCTTGTCGTGGGTGTAGCCCTCGGAGTGGTGGTTGCCGTGAACAAGAACAGCGAAGACCCAGAAATCCAATCTCAACAAAAATCCGTCAGAGTTATATGCCAAGACACCGAAGATCAAAAACTCTGCCATGACACTCTTAGCTCAGTCAAGGGCGTGAATGCCACTGATCCAAAGGCTTACATAGCCGCTGCCGTAAAAGCAACCACTGACAGTGTCATCAAAGCCTTTAACATGAGCGACAGGCTCACAACGGAGTATGGAAAAGATGACAGCACGAAGATGGCCCTCGATGATTGCAAGGATTTGTTGCAATCTGCAATAGAAAGTCTTCAACTCAGCACTGATTTGGTTCACAACAACGACGTGCAAAACATTCATCTTCAATCTGCTGATATCAGAAACTGGCTCAGTGCTGTTATCTCTTACCAACAAGCGTGCATGGATGGTTTTGACCGTGGAACTGATGGTGAGAAGAAGATCAAGGAGCAGTTGAACGAGCAGGGTTTGGACCACGTGGAGAAAATCACTGCCATCACGCTTGATATTGTGACTGATTTGTCCAAGATCCTTGAACAATTCGGGTTGAAGTTGGATCTTAAACCTGCTTCCCGTCGTCTTCTTGGGTCTGAGGCTGATGAAGAAGGATACCCCACTTGGTTCTCTGCTGCTGATCGTAAGCTTTTGGCTCAGCTTCAAGGCAAGGGATGGAGATCACGAGTGAAGCCCAACGTTGTTGTTGCCAAGGACGGAAGTGGTCAATTCAAAACCATTGCAGAAGCTATTGCTTCATACCCTAAGGGTTTCTCTGGTCCTAGATACGTTATATATGTTAAGGCTGGTGTGTATGATGAGTACATCACCGTTCCCAAGCAAGCAGTGAACGTTCTCATGTATGGTGATGGCCCTCTAAAGACCATTGTCACTGGTCACAAGAGCTTTGCTGGCGGCATCACGACCATGCAAACTGCCACCTTCGGTAATTAATTTACTTTATTACTATTAAATAAAACCATTTTCCTTACACACACATGTATACATATATATACTATAACATGAATGAATTAACGTGGACTAATTGATTTTGCATGGGATGCATGCAGCCAACACTGCAACAGGATTCATCGCAAAGGCAATGACATTTGAGAACACAGCTGGACCTGATGGTCACCAAGCAGTGGCACTTAGGAACCAAGGAGACGCGTCTGCTTTCGTGGGTTGCCACATATTGGGTTACCAAGACACCTTGTACGCTCAAGCCAACAGGCAATTCTACCGCAACTGCGTCATCTCTGGCACCATTGACTTCATCTTTGGCACATCCCCAGTAATAATCCAACACTCTGTGATCATTGTGAGGAAGCCAAACGACAACCAATTCAACACAGTGACCGCAGACGGCACAAAGACAAAGAAAATGAACACTGGCATCGTGATCCAGGACTGCCAGATCGTCCCAGAAGCAGCACTTGTCCCTGTGAGGTTTCAGATTAAATCCTACTTGGGAAGGCCATGGAAGGAGCTCTCAACGACCGTTGTCATGGAATCCACTATCGGAGACTTCATTCATCCAGATGGGTGGTTCCCTTGGGCCGGTAATGCTTTCCTTGACACCTTGTACTATGCTGAGTACAACAACGATGGTCCTGGTGCCAATGTTAGCGGAAGGGTCAAGTGGAAGGGTTACCGTGGTCTCATCAGCCGTGCCGAAGCTGAACAATTCACTGCTGGCAAGCTCCTCCAGGCTGGACCTGGTTCTGGAGTTGATTGGATCAAGAGTCTTCATGTTCCTCACGCCCTTGGCTTCGTCAAAGCTTAAAAACCAAACCTCTTCTTAGAACATCAAGTTTTATCACATCAGAGCCACTGTGCGCACCCACGCAATTTATTATTCTTTGTAGTTCTTTAATTTCGTTTGTCAATATCTAGGGTGTAATGGAATTTTTTCTAATGAAAATTTGCTTCCATTAGCCAAAAGTTTCCGTTTCATTTCATCATTATACTTGCCTCTAATGGTAATCTTAATTGCTCGTCATCACGGTTAATTTTCAAATTAAATTAATCTCAAAAAATATTAATGTTCAAGTAAAAGTCAATTAGGTCATTTTCGTTCAACTAATTAGTTAATATTGATTTAAAATTTTAAAATCGAAAGTAATTAATTAGCTAGTGAGGTGACTTAAGAAAAATGATAATATCACGGTTAAATCGGGAGAGGATAAAGATTCAAGTATAATTAAGCGTGATTAGTTACATTTATTTGTTTGGCTTTTAATGAAATCTTTTAAGGAATGTTTGGAAGAAGGTTTTTTTATTTAAATTAAAATAAATATATTATTTATGATAATAAATACATTAAGAAAAAACATTGAAAAGCATTAACAAATAACAATGAGATTCCATCGTAGCTTTATTATTTACCGTTATCTTTCTCGATTTCGAAAGCAATTTGAGCCAAACTCCGATTTCTCGTTCCCGAATTTCCGGCACCGACCTCCATTTTTCCTTTGTTCTTACTTTGCCGGTAACCTTTCGTTTCCTTTATATTTTAAGGTTTATTAAATTGATTATATTTTTTAATTGATAATGTATAGTTCGGAGCAGACCATAATCCTTCGTTGTTATTATGGTAACGACAATACATAGATACCACCTTGTTTGCCTCTGACAGTTACTTTAAGTAAGGTTGATGGTTTTTGTTAACAGAAGTGGAACCTCAACTGTCACCGGAGCTCTTAAAGATAATGGAACAAAGACTCTCGGCTATTGAGCACAGGACTGCTTGTCTTAACAATATCCTAAATCAGGTAATGCACTTGCACTGCTTCTTCTTTTTGGATTTCTTTCTCTCTATTTTCTTTTTAATGTTTTGCACATCTGTTTTAATGACAGATGATTAATGTGCTATTTTAGTTGCCCAATGTTTTTTTTTCTCTAATTAATATTTTTTTTTTCTTTTAATTTATTTTATGCGATTAAACCTAAGTGTAATTGTATAATTGAATGGTGTTGGAGTTCTTTAGCTTATGTTTAATTTCTGTTGTTGATTGAAGACAGCCAGAAGCATCACCATCTGATTATGCAAGAGCTAACAAGGAGCTTCGGAAACTGAGTGGTTCTGTGGACCTTATTAATGAATTGAGGGCCAAACAGAAGGTAATAAGTTGATGTATTTTGTGGCTTAATTTTAGGTTGGTGTTAACTTTCATATGTGATGGAGGGTTCTCCTTACTGTCTAAATCTGTGTCATGACTTTATTCCGGCATTCACCTATTCAGTTAAGCATACCTTACTTAGCAAACATTACTTGATGATGTATATACTTTTTGTTAGGCTCTTCCTTTACTAGATTCATGACGTAGAAACCAGTATAAATATGTCATTTGATCCATTCAGTTAACTCCACCCAGTGGGAAAATGCTTTCTGTTTTGCTGTTTCTTCTGTGATAATGTTTTACCACATAGCCTTTGGCATGATACTATCTATTTATCTACATTTCTGATGTGAATTAATTACTATGCCTTTTTGAGTTTAAATAAATAAGAAGGAAAAAGGGAAGATGAGTATTTTTTCTTTTTTTGGATATGTTATATAACAACCTTTCTACTATGCAGGAAATTGGTGGCTTGAAGTCACTAATGGCTGAATGTTCTGAGGATAAAGACATGCTTAATATGGCTTCAGAGGAGATGGGCCAGGCCATAGAGGAGGAAAGAAAACTGCAAAATTTGCTGCTGAAGTCATTACTTCCGAAGGATGATGCTGATGAAAGGGATTGCATTTTGGAGGTGCGAGCAGGTAAATTGTCACTGTTGAAAATGGATATCTATTATAAATGTTCATCAAACTCATGCTTAATGAATGTTTGCTAAGTTGTCTTAGGTCTTGTTGATCACTTTACCACTGTACCTGTTTACTTCTGTCTATTTGCTTTCTTTTTTCCCATTTTCATTTTCTTATTCTATTTTTATCCAGGCACTGGTGGGGAGGAGGCTTCCTTGTTTGCAATGGATATCTTTAAAATGCAAGGTTACATTTATGTCACTGGAAATTAGTCTGATTCAGAAACTGTTGTTAGTTTTCTTAAAGGAATCTTGTCTTACATACTTTAGGTATGAGAAGTATGCTCACAAGAAAGGCTGGAAGTTTGAAGTAGTAGATATAGCTCAATCTGATCTTAAAGGATACAAGGTACATATTTCAGACATTAATAGACACTAAATATGACCTGATTTTCAATACTTTCCTAGTAACGTGTTTTGAATTGTTTACTGCAATATTCTGTTAGGGTGAGTGGGTGACTGATATGGGCCCATTAGTGAGTCAAGTAGAAAGGCCCAAAATCTGGTGTGTGGACACTAGGAAGGGAAAGGGAACACACGTGTAATGGGGAGTCACTTAAATAGAAAAGGATGAGAGAGAAGTTTGTTATGGAAGAAAATGATCAGGGAGGCTAGTTGTGCCTAGAGAGGGAGGCTCTTGGTCTGTGAACTGAGAGTGTTACTTTTATACCTTCTTTCTATCATACATTTCGTATACACGATTACTCTATTTCTGATTTTTTTCTGTTCTTAACCATTATTTTTATATTCGTGTTTGGTGAAGAAAACATATTCACCTTGCATTCATTGTGACCCTCTGTCTCCGATTGTACTGTGTGCCACAAGTTCTCGATAGTGGAATTGAATTCATCTTGTAACTTGTAAGTGATGTGGTTTGGACTTTACTTTCTCAGGAGGCTAGTGCTGCAATTGCTGGAGTTGGTGTTTTTGGGAAACTAAAATTTGAAAGTGGAATTCATAGAGTACAGGTTTTTGCTAACCCTCTCATATACAACCAATAACTACATCTACTCTTAGTAATTGCTGATGTTCTTCTTTTAACAGCGAGTTCCTGTGACAGAAAAGTCAGGACGTGTTCATACTAGTGCTGTTTCTATTGCAATCCTCCCTCAGGCTGATGAAGTAATTTAGTAATCAATGCCCATTCCTATACAATTTATATCTTTCTTTTTCTCCTTTGATTCTGCTAGTTGATGAGTGGAATTATGAAGGCTTGATTAATATCTTTTGATCTTATGATGTGTTCCTACTTTTTTCTCCTGCGGGACTGCTGGTGTCTTATAGCTATTAATAACATGCCTTAAACAGGTTGATGTTCAATTGAAGAAGACTTAAAATCGATACCTATAGATCTGGTGGTTCAGGCGGTCAGCATGCAAATACAACCAATAGTGCTGTTAGAGTAACCCACTTCCAACAGGGATTATGATTGCTATACAATATGAGCGCTCTCAACATGTGGTAAATGGTTCAAAATATTTCGCATATTTCACATATAATGTTATTGACTGGAAGTGTGTTTTTTTTTTTTTTTCAGTACAACTACACACTCTCATTTTGTTTATTTATATAAAGTGCTACAATTAACTCCCAAATTGCTCTCTGTGAGCTGGAGTTAATAATAGTGCTACAATTTTTCTAGATTGACTTGCAATTTAATTAACTAGCCTTGCATAAATTTTATCTATACTTGCGAGAGTAATTATTGAGGCAATATGTTCTGGTGTACAGCCACTTCGTAATTTCTTGCAGTTTTCATATGGCATGGATGAAGCCATCTACACATTTCCAGTTAGATTGAGTGAATTGTATGTGGCATGTCTTCTTTCAGTTGAGGCTGGTAGGCAGCTTAAACTTGGCACACTTGTGCTGTTGGTATTTTTTTTCACTGAGAAATGTATGTTTAGGGTATAATTACATTTCAGTTTCAAAACTTTTTTGTTGTTTTTCTCAATGTTACTTATTTTCCTTAAAGCTTATTTTGTTTCAATAATAAGATTTTGTAAGGGCCATTCTGGCATATTTGATGAGGCAGGCTTAGTTAATTATGATAAGTGATGAATTCACTATTTTGGTTTCTCTGTTCTGCATTTATCTTCTGTGATAGGTTATTTTTCTTCTCCTTACGTTCTATCTCTGCCTTCTCATTTCTGCTTTTAGAACAAGGCGAAAGCTCTCAAGGTACTGCGTGCAAAGCTATATGAAATGGAAAGGCTCAGACTTCAGAGTAGTCGATCAAAGCTTCGATCAGAGCAGGTGGAAGAGATCTCTTAGTAAATTCTGTTCAATTGCCATGCCCCTTTGCATTCTGGAATCTGGATTAACTTGGACTTCGTCAAACTGTGCAGATTGGTAGTGGGGATAGATCGGAACGCATCCGAACATACAATTTCCCTCAAGGCCGTGTAACTGATCATAGAGTTGGTATCACTTATCACTCGATAGATGATGTGATGCAAGGGGAAAATCTTGATGTCTTCATTGATGCTCTTCTATTGCAAGAAGAAATGGATGCAATTGCAACTTTTAGTTCTTCTCAGTAAAGCCAGTGCGCTTAACTTTTGCCGATTATTAATTTAATGTCTTGTTGGTTTAATTCACTAACTGAAAATATGATGTTTCATGTTTTGCGTAAGACTCTAGGCAGAGGAAGAAGTTGGGATAGCATACGACCGACTGATGCGTGTTTATATATGTTATTTACATGACTGCATGCTAACTCGTTCTCAATAATATCAAGGCGAAAGCCCTGCCCTTATTCTTTTTTGGATTGAACATTTTTTGTTTCAAGAGAGGCTTGAGACCTAATGAAAAGTAAAAGATTTTTTTTCTTTTTCTTTTTAAATTATCGAGTCATCCATATGTTATACGTACAAAATAAAAATCTCACAAATGAATTTAGTAGGTTCAGCTCGGCAAATAATTATATTCAAAAGAAAATATCCTCCTTAAACTATCAAATAACCGAAAGGGAGAAGGACCAGTACGAAACTCATGTTTGATATATTCATAAAATAGTTACAATCACCGAACGTCAATGTAATTTAATCATTGAAAGATTTTGTAGTCGTGGCATGTCATCGCCCTAAGTTTTCAGGTCGGTTCTGTGATTAATTTTCTTTCTAGATCTCTTTTTACACTAGTTAACCCTTGAAAGTGACCCATTTATACTTGGTGAGGCATGGAATCGCGTCGAATCTTTTAGAAAGATTAAGCATTATTCAATCGTAATTCCTTTTCTTGCAAGGTAGCGTATTGAAATTTGAAAGAAAAACGAAATAATTGATAGGTAGTTTGCGATTATTCCTGCCCATTTATCTTTCATATTCCACTCATAAAATATAAAAATATATACGTATATACATTTCAAAATGACACATGCTCTAGCTCCTCATGACATCAATTGCTAGATTTTACTGCCAGACTTGGGATGGTCCCATTTAAAAAAATTTAGATTTTCACAAGGGCAAGAAATAGATGATGAGTTAATTTATTTATCTATTTTTTAGGATTTGAATTCTCGGACATTGTTGGACAGCGTGATATAGCCATGTTAGAGAGAAAAATATATATATTAAATTTAATTAACCAGTCCTACAAGTTATAACCAATTATAATGATTTCTTACTTAATAAAATTTGTATTTTTCTCCCGTCAACGTGACTAATTCATGTTATTTAACCATACAAGAGGATCAAAATTCTATTTTTTATTGATTCTTATTTCGGTGGCTTTAACCCATTTTTTATCATCTCTCTTCAATATGTGTTATTTCAATACTCTAAAGATATGACTTCTGAGGGACAAAATTTATATAATGCTAAGACTTTTTGTTTTGGGTACAGAGAAAACCTTTTAGATACACAAAAGATAACTATTTGGCATGCATTGCATAACTCTGGCTCCCCGGACATCATAAGGGGTGTCAAATTTTTGTCTAAGACTAGGAGTATATATAACAAAATGCCAGCAGGTTTACCATCCTACGAATTATTCTTCAAAGTGATTATAATGTGAATGAATTACTAGGATCCAGAGGGAGTGAAGCTAGTGACATGGATGATTTTACAAAGAGCTTGTGTGCATGGACTTGGGAAGAGAACAAATTGTTTGAGATGGCCTTAGCAGTGGTAGATGAGCAACACCCAGAAAGGTGGAAGGTGGTTGCAGCCATGGTCGGAGGACAAAAGAGTGCAGGAGATGTCGAAGAGCATTATGTGATCCTTCTGGAAGATTTACAGGTTATAGAATCTGGAAAACTGGACCATAAACTGGTAGAACTAAAGCCTGTTGTCCTTGTTGAGTGTAAGGAGTCCACATACTTGTCTGAATGATACAATCGTGTAACTTCCTTTTATTTGACGGAAGATAATATTTTTAGAATGGTGTTGAAAACCAATAAGCCATGAGAAGAAAGATTATTCGGTATCATGTTTCTGTTAATCAAGCTGTTTATTGTAATATGTTGATTCCAGCTTGCTCATTCAATTGGAAACAAAATGATTTGTGGTCACAAAAAGCATGGCTGAGCAGTTTGGCTCCAGGTACTTTATTTATGCTTCTCTTCTTTCTTTTCTTTCTTCTGTTTGGTTGAGCAGAAGTCTCTTACCAAAACCTTAAACGCTTTCTGTGGGGGCGCCCCTGATTTTGTGTTAAAAAATATTTGGAGTGTAACTACTAAGATATCGTTTTGTTGCTGCTGTTTTTGGTTAATTATCTTTACGGGGCAACTAGGATGATTCTTAATGATTATTTTTTCTTTCATTGCATGGTTGCATTCAATTATCCAAGTTCCTTGCTGTTAGCTACCTAGCATTGATTTAGAGTTCAACCATATGGATGGCTACTGTTAGAAATGACTTTAAAAAATTTATATAAAAGATTTAGTTTAACCCGGCCTAGTCCATAATTGGTTTAGCTGGAAGCACGTCAAATCGTCAATTCAAATGAGCTGATTTAATGTTTGATAAAATCTTGAGAACCTTATGTTGTTTCACTCTTTAATTATTTCTAAGATTTTAACACAAAATGGCCACCATACAGTAGTCAGTAGCGTTGTACAAAGGGCTAAAAGAATATAAGAAATGTCTGATTCATTTGTGTCCACCCACAATACTTCAAATTCACTCCCTCATTCTTCTTCACATCAATATGGCAGATGAGTTATACTACAATTGGTCCGTATATACAATCATTTTGCAGAGAACCTTGGTTGAGAATCTTGTTTCACAGTTCACACATTGGTGTGGAAAAGCTAAAGATCTTGACAATGAATCATCCTGTTCAATATGCTTGTGAACTGCTGCTGATTGAAGCGTGGCAGCATCTATGTCATCTCCATAATAGAAGGTATAGATTCACATAATGAAAGCAATTATTAACCTGAAAACAATCAGACTAGAAAATAATCACAACCTGAAAACCGTGAAAGTATGGAACTGAAACGATCATGCATGATCCAACAGAGCAGTAGAGCTATTTCAAGATTTACAAAATATTGCATTAAATAGAGCAGTAGAAGCAATTGGATTAGATTACTCAAGGATTGAGGTGATGCTATCTGCCCTTAGCCTTTCGATCAGATCACGTGGTGTTCTCAAGTAAAAAGAGCTTAAGATTAATTTCCACTCGCAATTTGTGATTGTAGCTGACTCAAGGAAATTTTGCACATGATAGAGTTTGAAGACGGAACTTCTTACTAAATAAATTGACCACACACATGTAAACACAATCAAACCTTATATTACTAGGCCAACCTTTCAGGTTGATAGGAACCATTTGAATAGAGATAATGAAGCACATTCCATAAATAAATAAATAGAGAAAGAAGGAAGTGGAATTAGAGTAGGAAAGAGAGAGCCAGGGAAGAGGCAGTGCATGAGCGTAGCCACAACAGATTTATCCTCTCATTATTGTGAGTTCCTTTCTTCGCTATTTTTCTGTTGATAGCTCCATTCGTGCTCTGCCTGTTCCCAGCCTTTGTCCTATCTCTTCCTATTCACTCCAACCTTTCCTCTTGACGGATCCATTAACTTACCTCAATCCTAATCGACCACCTTCCTTCCTATCATATATTACTGTGTCTAAACTGGGTTTTCAGATAACTCTTGAGCTTATGTTTGATGCAATTCGACTCTATATAATAGTGATAATATTAGCTCAAGCCTCAAGGGGTGGGAATGGTTTGTTTGTAGTACAAGCATGTACTATCGAATCTCAGTTCAACTCTGCCCCCATGTACTACTTGGTGTTTTTGGTACAATGGTACTACACTAATACTAACACAATTTCAAAATGAAAAAGAACCTTCATGGAGACCTCATGTGTACTAGTACCTTTCACCTCGTGGTACTCAAATATGTAAGATGTCTTTACTGTGCTTTTTGTTTTTGTACTAAATGTTATCTTTTTAAATACAAAATTTTTATTCTTTAATCAATAAATTCGAATTAATTAACAGTAGTTGTTTCAGTCTACCTGGTGATATTAAATTTTAGTCTTAGTTAATGCAGCCAGAGTTAAATATTTAAAAGAGAGATTTTTTTTATGCTAATTTTGTATCAGTAGTGATAAGAAAAATAAATTCATAAATAAAAAGCGGAAAAAAAAAGATGGGCAAGGAAAATATTCCTAATCTTTCGATTCCTACGTTGAATTTTTGTAATTTGGAAATAAATTAAAAACCTAATTTGGTGGTTGTGGAAAATGGTCGGAGGCGTAAAAAGTCAAAATGATGGAGTAATTGATGTAATAATAATGTAACAGCTGAAATTGAAGGCAACAATTCAATGAAAATTGACAACTGGGCTGGGCTTGTAGAGGTTAGACAAAAAACATTATCCATTGCTCCACTTTTATGTGATACCGATTACCCGTCACGTGAAGGAGCCATTAACTTTGGCACCTTATATATATTAGATTAATCAATATGAAGCAAAACCAGAAGCTATAAATGTAGGATGTTGGAACATTATGGTCTATTCGAGCAAACCATGCACCAAACAATCATGGCAGATCCCATGTAGTCTGTATGTTGGAGGATTAAAAGGGTTACATATCCAGAAAAGTTAGGCGACAAAATATGAAAATAAGTGTAGTTTTACATCTTCTAACAAAATATTTTTATTATTAATTCTCTCAACAATGTCATCAGAACATGGATTAGTGTTTTCCTATCTTTATAAGCAATTTAATTTGAATAGCTATCAATGAAATATGTGAGCTCCTCAAAGAAGAAACGAAAGAGACACCACCAACGTGGAGCGTTGTGAAACAAATGAAGCTTGGTCTGAGTTGAATGATGCTGTGGTCCTCCATTATTGCATAGCTAATCAAGTTACAGAATTATTGTTGTTGTGGCTTTCGTATCCAAACGCAACTGATCAGAGGATGATTTGCGATTTGACTACTGGTTATGATTTTTGAAAGATAAAACAGATCATGCCAAAAAAATGTACAAAGTGTCATTCATCTAATAAATATGTTGCAGTTTATAAATATAATATTTTAAAAACATATTAGCATGCAAATTTATCATTAATATTTAAGATAACATATTTTATACTTTTATTAAATTAATTATATAATATATTTAATAAATATAACGTAAAGGATCAACGTGCAATACAATTTTTTTAATTAATTTAATATATAATACATTTAATCAATATAGCATTACAGAGTAGTATACAATCAATTTTACTTATATAATAAAATTATACTATTAAACATTTAATTTGTCATTTTAAAATGTTTTATAAATAAAAAATTTCAAAAATTTAATTAATTATAATAAATATTAAAATTCAAAATAACACAGTGTAATTCAACTGAGACTTTAAGAAATTAACTTATATACATTGGTAGATAGATATAGATATATTTTAATGTACATTTAAGTCTAGCTCAATGATAATTATAAATAATAAGCTTTTTTAAGTACATATTTTGTTCTATACTTTTAGATATTAAATTCATATATATTTTTGTTTAATAATACTTTTATTAGTATTTTCTATAAATATTTAACCAATTTCATTTAATAAATATCTTATAATTAATCAGTATAATATTTAATTTAATTTAAAACATGTAATTATATTGTTGATATTTAATATGACATTTTTATTAAACAATAATTATATTCTAAAATCATTTTGTTAAATATTAATATGTAAAAATATGATAAAAAAATTATTATATTAATTATGTATTAGATTTAGTAACTATCGCATTAAATGTTAATATACAGTTAATTTGACATGTTTATCGATATAAACATGGCTGAAAAATTTTGTTTGTACTGATGTCTGTCGCTCAACGTTGGGAGGGTTCGTTTGAACTTTATTTTGAGAAATCTCAAGTTTATTTCTCTCATTGTTTACAAAGATAGAAATGGTAAAATTTATAGAGAAATAAAATATTTATTCTTAAAAAAATGTATAAAATTATAATAAAAAATTACTATTCTGTATAAAATTATAATAAAAAATTACTATTCTGGAAACTTAAAATTAATTTTAAGAACTAAGAAAAACTTTTTTTATAATAAAGAGAGAGATTATATATCTATAACGTGATGAACTGTGATAGAATGAAAAAAATTATTAAAAAAGTTAAAATATGTTATAAAAATAGAAGACACGCCCTAAATTAGTTCCTAAAATTACAAGAATTAATCAATTTAGTCCTTAAAATATATAAAATATTGTTAAAGTTTTAGGACTAAAAATGATTGTGATTTAGTAACTTAAAAATTCATAATATGACTATTATTTAATAATTTCATACATAAATTAATTTTGTAATTTTATGGATTAAACTAATTGGTACTTAAAATTTGAAGATAAAAACTTTTTTGCATCAAAATTAAAATCACGACTTGATATTACGAAAATTTTCCATGTCTAACATTTTTTTTTTCTGGTTACAGGAGAGGGAAATAATGCTTTTGGAATGAGGTCAAATTGATGGGTCTCTCTCTCTCCCTTTCTTTTTTTCCTTCTAGTAAATTCCCTTTGAGCTTATGACTTGCAACCACCTCTACGAATTGATGTAATTTCTGTACAAAATCTTGCTTCGAATAATTCAATCCCTATCACCTACCCCTAGGGAAAAATCTCTATCATGTACATTTGCAGAATTTTCCCAGCGAAGATTATCTTCCCTAGTTTCCCATCTTCCTCCTTGTGCAAAAATAATGCTCTGCTAGCACTTTTGCTGAAACAATTATATGTTCATATATCAGTTGTTTTGCTTTTACTCTATCATGATCTGTCCTCCAAGAGATGAGGAAGTGTTATCTTCCCACAATTAGAGGGGTCAAGTTTCCTGAATTGCTCACAAATTAGCAACACATCTTTTTCCTGTATTTTACCCATCTCTTTCAGCTTGAAGATTACATACTCTGACTTACTGAAAACAAAGCGAAGGGAGAAGAGCCACAATTAAATAAAAATAGCCCTTTAAAATAATAACCATATAAAATAATTGAATAATGCATACATTATTGATGCCTCACACTCTCTGCCCCTACCTGTACACTCTGCATGGTGCATAAAACATCTAGACACGGTTAATATTTTTCAGAAAGTGACATTGGCCATCGCATGTTCGACAAGAGATGACAGTTTTCAAACCAAATTAAACAAGAAAATCGCATCCAAGCTATAACACCGGATTAAACAAATTACAATTATGTCCGCTTATGACTACCGGTTTCTTTTATTAATAATATTTTGATTCATATCGAGATTTCGCGAATCATTACAATGCTCTCCACAAGCTACAAATGATGTAGCTAATTGTAATTAACGTAAGGTTAGAGGCATAATGCTTAATTAGAATATCCTGGTTATGGCATCTAAGGTATCAGAAGCAAGTTTTATTTTCCTACTTAGATTAGGTGCCCAGAATTGGTATCAGGCCTCAATTGGTACCCAACTAATATCTGGCTCTCACTTCTGAAAGAAAGAAGTCATCTTTAGTGCTGTTTGGTTCTAACAGGCAGTGAAGATTACCAATGGCAAAGAAATTAGAGGTGATTGTTAAGAAAAGAAGTGATACCTGATAAAACCAGTGTTGTTGATATCAGCAGCAAGCAAATCCTCAATAGTGATTTCTCTTTGCAAAACCTTCTTAGCCATTCTCCTATGTCTTCTATCAATTCTAGCCTCAGCCAAATAGAGGAATGCCCGTGCCACCATCAAAGTAGAAAAGAGGAGCCAAATAGCCGCAAATAACCGACCCGGAAGGGTCTTAAAGGCTCTGTCTCCATACCCAACCGTTGTGACAGACATAACCGACAAGTAAATAGAATCAACAAATTCCAAACCCTCCACAAAGTACAACACCAAACTCCCAATTCCAATACACAAAACCACAATACCAAGTGCCAAACCAACCTTCAATCTAATCCTCATCCTACCCTTTGCCACATCAACTATGTAATTACTTGCAGAGAAACCCTCCCTAGCACCCATTTGGAGACTGGTCAGAATCACTTTCTCTTGCAAATCTAATACAAAGTTTACAAGCCCACTGAGGAGAATATCAATAAACCCAAACCCCACCAAAACAAAAACACAAGCAAAAACCTTTGTAACTGGAGTTAAAGGAGCTATATCCCCATAACCTATGGTACACATGGTAACTATACAAAAGTAAAGGGCATCCACTACAGGGTGTGTCTCTATGCCAGAAAAATGGTTCCTATTGTAAGAGTATATAACCACTCCCACGAAGAGATACACGACAAGTAACCAAATGCCTTGTCGAATTATGGAACTAGATTGAGGTTTGGGAACTTGGGGTGTCTTAGGTTTGAGGTCTCGCATGGCAACCATAGCAGGGGCTGTCTTGCAACGACTAAGTTTCTTCTTTGGAAGCAATGGTTGGTGGTGTTCATTGAAGGATTGTATCTCTGAATTTCCCACACGTGGGGCTTCTTGCAAGGTGGTGACATCGTTGAAGGACTTGGAAGATGAGAAGGGCAAATCGGAACGTTCGATGATTTGGGGAGTGTTGAGAATTAGAAAGGGTTCATTCTCCATAGGGAGAAGAGCAGAGAAAAGATGAGATTGGTGTGGACATAAACATTGTTTCACTCATTGAGAATGGTTTAAACTTTCATTACTGAGTCACCAAACCAAACACACTCGTCAGTTGTTGTGGGCCCCATGCCACGTGTTCTGACGGCGATTGTGGGGCCCTATTCTGATTTATTCAAGTTAAAGAGACAAGAGTGCCATGCATTTTTTTATTTTTATCTTTTCCTTTTTTGAAAGAATGAAAAATAAATTAATACCAATCAAACAACCGCTAATCATACAAGCTATTCTATACAAGTTCACGATTAATTATTAAATTAAGTATTAAAAAATTAATATAACAGCGGCGGTTACATCCAAATTTCTCCAATGGATAAAAGAAAGGAAAGCGTTAATCCACAATAATTTTTTTTTTATTTTTTTAAAATGTATGTGTTAGGAAAAAATAATAAAGATAAAAGTAAAGTGTAACTACACTTTTACTTTATATATACATAGTTCGATCCACATGATTGTAGTTTTTAAAATTGATTACTTTTTTATTTTAAAATTAAGTAAATTTTATTCTTTAAATTTTTTTAATTAAAATTATTAAACTATTATCTTTATCTAACTTTTTAGACTTTATACGGAATTTGAGATATAAAATAATTTTCATTTTTTGGAATAGTAAAAACTTTAAAAAATTAAAAGATCTTATAAGACGTGAGATTAATGTTTAAAGAGAAAAAAACTATACATAGTTGTGATATTTAATATTTTAATTAATACTTTTTAATAAAATAAAAATTTATAGGTAATGATTAAAAATATTTAAATTTAGAAGTTAAATAAACATATATAATTAGAAAAAATCAAAGGAGTAAAATCGCATATAATATAATATCATACACAATATTAACTTTCACACGTTAAAATAAGATATCTGTTAAAGAAATAACCAATTAAGTGGGTATCATTGGTTTTCGAGGGGTGGGGTTTATAAATGAAATTGATTTAGCAATTTGGATAATCAAGTCTCATGGCCTTGTAAACGCAAGTTGCTAATTAAATTAAGTCCAATTATTATGACTTGGAAGACGACTGGAATTAATAACTCTTTGGTCTTTGATGAACTGCAACTTTTTTTTATTTTCAGTGTGTGTCACTTTGTATGGAGACTTTTTGAGACAGAACGGGATTATATCCATGGCACTGTAAACTATAATTTGGTAAATAAGATATTTACAGCTTACAACTGTACTTGTTTTTATATTTGCAAAAATATTAAGTACAAGAAATTTGAATACTGTTGGAGGAACTCGTTCTCTTTCTATCTTTCTGTTGGATTTTCTTTTTCATTATTCACCCCCTTCTTCTTATCTGCATCAATTTCTCTCTAATTTACAATCATTCATTGTTATTTTAAATCCAAAGGTTGGAGAATTTTACTAAGGGATTCATTTTATCGTTTGATAAAGAAAAATTGATTGATTTGACTTTATCTTTCAAAATTTTCTCTAAATATTTGGCACTATATAGTCAATTCAAATTTATTTTATATATGTACATTCTGACAATACATTTATAAAATTAGGAGAAACCAATTTTTAGCAATAAAGTTCGTAGAGACTAAGAAGTAGAGTGTATATTCATTGTTGTATTTGCTTTAAGACTCAACTCTATACTACTTACCAAACTACAAATGTTGAAAAAAGTCTTCTCCACTATGAATATCGTTGAGAATTGGATGCAAAATCGTATATAATAAAAATGGTTAAATGAATGTTTGTTATTACAATACTTAAAATGATAAAATTATTTAAAATTATAAAAATACAAAAGCTCGAAATAAATAATTATAAATTATATTTATCTTTTCAATAATATTGTAGATTTATGTATATATTGTCCCACAATGTTAAAACTATGAATTTGTAACTGATCAAAATAATAAGTATAACTATGAATTAACAATCTCCTACTTAAATCTAAAAGACAACAACAAAAAATATTCTCAACATTTTTTTGTACTTGAAAATTTTATCTATATATAACAATTGTTTATTTTCTTTTGCTTCATTTTGAGCCATATTTATATTCTGATATTAACATTTCACTTTGTAGTCAGTCAAAAATAAAATTTTTGTAGGAAAGATTTATTTGATTAGTTCAGTAAGAAGTTTGGATAGTTAATAATTGAGCACTGTTTGATGTGATTAATTACTAGCTACGCAATATTATGACTGTGATTAGATCACATGTTTCTATCGAATCCAAGCACCATGTTATGCACGTTATATTATCTTTGGTACAAATAAATATTTGGGTATACTTATTTTGTTAGATTTTTTAACATTAATATTAATATTTAATGTGTATAATAATAATAATAATTATTATATAGATTTTGTAATTAGGCTCTTAGAGTGAATAATTTGTGATGGGTTGCACTATTCTATGTGTCTAGTGAGATGTTCATGTTCTCATCTGATTAGGCTTATATAACTGTTGCCCATTAGACAGTTAATAGAGTGAGATAATAGTAATCAGATAAGTGAGATAATAGCAATCAGACAAGAGAGTAGTACACGCTCACTCGAAAACAAAGATTGCTTATGACTCATGGGTTCTCATAAGGATTGATTATGACTCGTGAGTTCAGGTACGCGTTTAACGCAATTATTCAATTACATATAGTTGGAATTGTATTAAGATGTTATGATGTGTATTATATATAATTATGTTATCTTTAATTTTATATTTAAAATTCCTGCATATTCTTCCACTCATCTTCTTTTATCAAATTTCACTTTAAAATTGATTTAAGTGATGAAATGTCTTTTTTTCTTTTATTGGTATGAAGTAATGAGATGTCTATGAGAGGCACTCATTCGCTTAGCCTAACCAATGAACCGCCATAAGCTTCTCCCTTTCAACCAGCATCACCGAGGAGTCTTGCATTGTCTCATAACACTAATAGCATATGTTTGCACATTAAAAAAAAAAAAACAAGAACAATGCATATTCCAATATACTCTCTCCATCTTCTATTACCCAATAAAGCATGAAGATTTTAATAATAGATAAATTATGGGATCTTCACATTATCGGCACTTATTATAATGTTGACCAAAAAAATTTCTCTTAGTTAAAAATAAAATAAAAGCAGGAGTAGAATGTCATATTCTGCACCTGCTTTGTTGCTATGCTATTTTGGTTCAATAATTTAAGCATAAAGGACAAAAACCAATAAAGCAACAAAGAAGAGTAAGGAAGAGGGTGAGAGATAGTATAAGAGGGGACAGAGACGAAACAGAGGGAGAGGATCAGAGAAATCGAGGTCAGGGAGATTTGAGAGAAACAGACGAGAAAGAGTTCTAAGTGGTGAGACTGCGTGCTTATAGAAGTGAGGTGTGAGAAATTAATTTTTTTTTTTAACTAAAATCTGTAAGAGTTAAAATATTTTTTAAGTGAAAATAGAATATAATTTTTTATTTTTAGACCCTCTTTTAAGTTTAGCCCTAGACAACGCACCATTAAATTATCCTCAAGACCGGACCTGTATACACCAGAACATATTGCCTCAATAATTACTCTCGCAAGTATAGATAAAAATTATGCAAGGCAAGTTAATTAAATTGCAAGTCAATCTAGAGAAATTGTAGCACTTTATATAAATAAACAAAATGAGAGTGTGTAGTTGTACCGGAAAAAAAAAAAACACATTTCCAGTCAATAACATTAAATGTGAAAAATATGGGAAATATTTTGAACCATTTACCATATGTTGAGAGCGCTCATCTTGTATAGCAATCAAAATCCCTGTTGGAATGTGGGTTACTCTAACAGCACTATTGGTTGTATTTGCATGCTGACCGCCTGAACCACCAGATCTATAGGTATCGATTGTTAAGTCTTCCTTCTTCAATTGAACATCAACCTGTTTAAGGCCATGTTATTACTAGCTATAAGACACCAGCAGTCCAGCAGGAGAAAAAAGTAGGAACACATATATGAAGCATGGGTACAGCACTTCTAGGGATGGCAATGAGTAATCCATACCTACGTTTTAAAAAAATACTCGTACCCAGTTCTATACCCACGTGGGTATGAACATTAATTCTCGTATTCATACCTTCTGAATACTCGTATACCCATCTTATATCCATTACCCGAGTCTGTTTGAGAAAAATATATTTATATAACTTCACATAAGTAGCATAATAATACAAAAATTTAATATGTAGTTATCGAACAAGATACAAACATAGATAAAAAATAAAATATTCAAATATCATAAATGCTAAATGTATCTTAATATAATAATTTTCTAAACTAAAATTTTTAGAAACAATAAGCGAAACTAAACACACAAGTTATTTGTCAGTGATAACCCTATATTGTGTCAGAATTGATCGATTGACAATGTCAGAGTGACAACGAAATAGATCTGCACAATAGTTGTCCTTTCGTGTGGGATCATTTGGTGACATCTTATAACGACATTGACAACTAACTCTAATGAATAATGTTTCATAGTTGTTAAGTTTTAATGAGACAGACATTGAGAATGATAATATAGTTAGAGTAAAGAAATTTAATACTAACAATAGAAAGTGGATGTATAAAATATTTTTTTTAACTTTTGAAATTGAAATTGTAAGAAAAATAATAGATTTAATTAAAATAATATAATATAATTAATATATATATATATATATATATATTAATACTAGTATTTTTAACTCATATATTATACAAAAGTATTTTATCAAAAATATAAATTTTTGAAAAATTATTTTAATAAATTAAATATTTATAATATATATAAATTTTAAAAGAAAGAATTTGAATAAAAGATAAATGATGGTCACAATAAAATTTTATAATAAAGAAATATACGTGTATATTAAAAAAATTATACTTTTTATCTGAAAAAAATTAACAAATAAAAATTAACAATAATTTTTTATATTTATATATTTTCAAAAACTTCTTTGAAAGTGAATAAATAGTAAGAATAATATTATTTAAATTCAATATATTATAGTTGTGGTTGTAATACATATGTTGTATAGAAAAATATTATTTAAAATTAAAATATAAAAAATAAAATTTAAATATTATTAATAAATAATAAATTTACGGTAATAGTAAGTGATTATAAAATATTTATAATATATATATATATATATATATATATATATATATATATATATATGCAGGTATGGGGCGGGATGGGTACTTAGATACCCCATACCTGCATATTAAAATTTTAGAATTCTAAGTAATTTTTTCATTGAATATCTAATTTAGTTTTCTTTTTCTTCTTTTCAACTTTTACATATCAGTATTTCTAGTTTTCTGATATCTACAATGTTTTTCTCCTCTCATTTTAGACCTCAATTATCAACTTTCACAGGAGAAAGATAAACAACGAGTAATATAACAATAAATGACAATAATAATAAGTTTAGTGACTAACTCTTTATTTGCTAAAATTTATGTATTTTTATTTTATATATAATTTTTTTATATTTATTTTATACAATTATATATATATATATATATATATATATATATTTTTTTTTTTTTAATTGACGTATCCGTATCCTATTTTTTTAAAAAATGCCGTATACATACCGAACCCGTATCGATGCAACATAGTATACACCTTTTTCCTCCCATAATGTTTGTCATTTGTTGTTTTTTTTTTATTGGGTAATGTTTGAGTATGCAATTTGCTGTGAATTATTTATGCATGTTTTAAGCTTCAAACTCGCAGTCATTTATTTGCACATATTATACAACTGAAACCATCATTTTACCTACCAAACTCATAAATAGCCCGACCAAGCTACAGAGGACACAACCATAATATCTAGGATTTTTTTTCCTATTTTTATATTTTACTTTTTTTCACCCTATTTTCTCTAAATGTCTCACGATAAATAGAATAAGATGTTAAACGTGATACTTAGAATTTTTATATCTAAATTATTAGTTTTTTTTAGTTAAAATCTCTTTGTATGTTTAAATTATAACAATCGGAGCTTTTAATAGGAATTGAGTTATAAAAAGAGTTAATTTTAATTTTTTAAATATTTTCCTTAATTATTCAAAAAAATGATATTCAAATTTTTTAAAATTTTTTTAATGATAATATTTTTAAAAGATTAATGTTTTAATATTTTAGCTCTTAATAACTTGGTGAACAAAAAGTTTAGAGAACTAATAAAATAGCACATTTGATTTTGAAGTATTCACTTCCAAACTTAGAATTTATTGGTAATTTAATAATAAGTTATAATTAGTTAAGTGAATTGTTTTTAGAGCAGTTAATCAATGGCAACTAACGACTTAAGATTTATTAGCCATCATTAAAATTATTGATATGATAAATTTCAACATAATTGTTAAAATTGGATTGAATCGGTCAGTTTGATCTGTTGAACTAGAAATTAATTAAGCAATTAAATCGATCAATTCAAAAATTTTGTGGTCGAACAAAAAAAACTGATTAGGAATCGATCAAAATCAGGCAATAATCGATGCTGAAAAATGGTTTGAACCAATCAATGCAGATTTTTCTTTTATTTTTTAAAATATCTTTTCTAAAATATTTTATTGAATATACAAAGACTCATATATGGTATTTAAAATAACTTTATTATTATTTAATTATTTACTATAAATTTTTATTCTGAAATATATAATATGATCATTTTATGTTATTTTAAAATTTTAATTAACTTAATTTTTTATAATTTATATTAATTTATTGTTTAATATATATAATATTAAAATATATTTTTTATTATTATTCGTCTGATATTGTTGAATCATGAACCAATGATTTTATCAGTTTAATTATAAAAAGATTATGTTTTGCTTTAATTTAAACACTTAGAAACTTTAATAGCATAAAAAAAGTAAGAAAGCATTAAATTTTAGGAAATAAAGTATAATTTATCTTTAATATAAGGTTAATATTTTTGTTTATTTCAGTTCTCTGTATTTTTTATGGGCTGAAGTGTTTTGGGTCATTAATTTATAGCTGCCCAGATTCTCCAGAAGGAGAAAATGGTTCATTTCAGTTGGGCTTTTGTTTCTTTGATAAAGTGTTTGGAGAAATAGAAGATTTTAACAATCCTAGATAACAAGCAGTGTAGAGACTAGATAAGCTTTTCACAAAGAAGACAGGCTTCGATTTTTAGGTTTTAATTTGCCTGTAACCATGTAATTTATCATTATTTTTATTTAATATTTCGATTATTTTTGTTTACAGGACAATTTATTGTGTTATGTTATTATAATTTGCCACAACTTATTTTAAAATAATCGTATTGGGACGGATGCATTCATGTGAATGATATCGATCACATGATTTACTCTACCATTTGCTATGCATAAATGACTTCCAAACTTCATTTTGTTGATCAGTTTACAATTTTTATATATATGCTCCAATACATTCTGTCCATCTTTCTTTAAGAAAACAATGGAAAAAACGTGAAGATTTTAACATATAAACACTATTACTTTTCAAAAATAAAATAATAAATTATGTCACAAACCACAATGCTTGGCGGAATAGTTCAGTTTCTACTTTCTACACCAAACAAAGTTTAGACTTAAAAGGCCAAGGAGCTCGAAACATAAAATACCAATTTCATCATTTATAAATAAAGCTTACTCAAAATGCATCATGATATGCATATAGATTCTTACCACGCCTTTTTTTTTAACTAGCGTTTTCCTGCAGAGTCATGGCAGTGTCTGTGATAAGAACAAAACGAGGCTTAGTTAAACCAGCTGAGGAAACTCCATTGATCACACTGGACCTATCAGCCATCGATAGATTACCTGTTCTAAGATGCAATGCTAGAACCTTACACGTGTTCAGACATGGCCCTGAAGCTGCAAGGGTCATAAGAGAGGCCTTGTCCAAAGCACTGGTTCCTTATTACCCTCTTGCAGGAACACTCGCTGAATCCAAACCAGGGTGCCTCCAAATTCAGTGCTCTGGTGATGGCGTGTGGTACGTTGAGGCATGTGCTGATTGTACCCTTGAATCTGTCAATTTCTTTGATGATGTTCAGTCTCTTCCATATGATGATCTTCTTCCTGATGATATTCCTGAGATCAAACACGTCGAACCCCTCGTGCAAATGCAGGTATCACGTTCAAAATTTCATCATAGCTATAGTTTAACATTTGTACGTGCATATACCATACTTCTTTTATATGTCTACTATTTAAATCATTAAAAATTAATATCCCATGTAACATCATATATTATTATTTTTATATATATACATTTAAAAACTACATATTAAATATAAAAAATTCCTTTTTAGTGATATAAAAGCCATTATTATACTTTATATGCATAATCAATCAAAAACTTAAACAATTCCTCACTATATTATTTTAATTATTTGTGTACATAAATATTATGCTTACACAAGAAATGTTCTTGATTTAATTGTCGTAAAACTTTTCTTTTATCAGCAAGCATAGTGCACTTTACTTGTTATCATTGAATATGTCAATTAACTAAAGAATATTGATTTTTCCTTCCTCAGGTGACACAATTTGGTTGTGGGGGTTTTGTGATAGGCCTCATATTCTGCCATAGCATATGCGATGGTCTAGGAGCTGCACAGTTTCTAAATGCCGTTGGGGAGCTAGCAAGGGGTCATGAAAAAGCCAGCATCGAACCAGTGTGGCAAAGGGACTTTTTCCCATCTCCTCAAACACCCCAAGAAGCTACATTGCCACCAAAGCTACCCCCACTTCAAATACCAGAATACAAGCTAGAGCATGCAAACATAGACATGCCCATGGATCAAAGCATCCTTCTGAAGAAAGAATTTCAACAAGTAACTGGACTCGGTTGCTCTGTCTTCGAGATTGTAGCTGCAGCATGTTGGAGAAGCCGAACAAGAGCCATTAAATTGGAACCCAAAACTCAACTGAAGCTTGTGTTCTTTGCAAATTGCCGTCATCTCTTGGACCCTGTTCTACCCGATGGTTTATACGGAAACTGTTTTTTCCCAGTGACGATCACAGCTTCATTTGAGTCCCTTAGAGAGGCTGTGATGATTGATGTGGTGAAGCTGATCCAAGAAGCAAAAGCCAAGTTACCCGTTGAATTTGGAAAGTACTTGAAAGGTGAACATTTGCAAGGTGGAGAGAAAGAGGACCCATTTGCACCTCCACTCACCTACACTACTATGTTCATATCAGAATGGGGAAGGCTAGGATTCAACCACGTGGACTACAAGTGGGGTCCACCTGTCCACGTGGTTCCCATACAAGGCTCCACCATTATACCCGTGGCCATTGTAGGGTCCATGCCTCTACCAAACAAAGGGGTTAGCTTGATGACGTGGTGCGTGGAGGAGCCACATCGAGTTCCTTTCCTTAATCACATGAGTGGAGTCGTGAATGGGGAAATGATATAAAGGCTTATAATAATATTAACTTTCCTAGAAAATAGCTGAGAGGCTTGCCGAAGAAATGGTCTCCCTTAGACCCAATAATGCCAAATTGAAAATTAACCTCATCAACATAAAAGACTATTTCTAGCATAAACATAACATACAAAAATAGTTAGTGATCTAAAGTCTCATTCCACTCCTAAATTTTTGAAGCCAACGACAAATTGTGCCATTCATTCATAAAAGAAGCACCTCAAAACCCGCTAAATATACATATTTTTTCCAATTTATTAGCCTAAAAATAAAGAATCTACACCTATAAAAGCCCAACTTCATTCCATGTCTCATCACTCCTCAAGCCTCCCCCTCAATAAACACACCCCACACAGGGGAGGAAAACCATCTTCTCCATTCGACCATCGAAGAGAAGATCCAATAAAGGAGAGAAAAAATTAAAAAAAAAAATTTAAATAAAAAAAAATGTCAGGAAAGGTTATTATCTCTGCGGTCTCTCTGATCCTTGTGGTGGGTGTAGCCCTCGGCGTGGTGGTTGCCGTGAACAAGAAGAGCGAAGACCCAGAAATCCAGTCTCAACAAAAATCCGTCAGAGTTATATGCCAAGACACCGAAGATCAAAAACTCTGCCATGACACTCTTAGCTCAGTCAAGGGCGTGAATGCCACTGATCCAAAGGCTTACATAGCCGCTGCCGTAAAAGCAACCACTGACAGTGTCATCAAAGCCTTTAACATGAGCGACAGGCTCACAACGGAGTATGGAAAAGATGACAGCACGAAGATGGCCCTCGATGATTGCAAGGATTTGTTGCAATCTGCAATAGAAAGTCTTCAACTCAGCACTGATTTGGTTCACAACAACGACGTGCAAAACATTCATCTTCAATCTGCTGATTTCAGAAACTGGCTCAGTGCTGTTATCTCGTACCAACAAGCGTGCATGGATGGTTTTGACCGTGGAACTGATGGTGAGAAGAAGATCAAGGAGCAGTTGAACGAGCAGGGTTTGGACCACGTGCAGAAAATCACTGCCATCACGCTTGATATTGTGACTGATTTGTCCAAGATCCTTGAACAATTCGGGTTGAAGTTGGATCTTAAACCCGCTTCCCGTCGCCTTCTTGGGTCTGAGGCTGATGAGGAAGGATACCCTACTTGGTTCCCTGCTGCTGATCGTAAGCTTTTGGCTCAGCTTCAAGGTAAGGGATGGAGATCACGAGTGAAGCCCAATGTTGTTGTTGCCAAGGACGGAAGTGGTCAATTCAAAACCATTGCAGAAGCTATAGCTTCATACCCTAAGGGTTTCTCTGGTCCTAGATACGTTATCTATGTTAAGGCTGGTGTGTATGATGAGTACATCACCGTTCCCAAGCAAGCAGTGAACGTTCTCATGTACGGTGATGGCCCTCTAAAGACCATTGTCACTGGTCACAAGAGCTTTGCTGGCGGCATCACGACCATGCAAACTGCCACCTTCGGTAATTAATTTACTTTATTACTATTAAATAAAACCATTTTCCTTACACACACATGTATACATATATATACTATAACATGAATGAATTAACGTGGACTAACTGATTTTGCATGGGATGCATGCAGCCAACACTGCAACAGGATTCATCGCAAAGGCAATGACATTTGAGAACACAGCTGGACCTGATGGTCACCAAGCAGTGGCACTTAGGAACCAAGGAGACGCGTCTGCTTTCGTGGGTTGCCACATATTGGGTTACCAAGACACCTTGTACGCTCAAGCCAACAGGCAATTCTACCGCAACTGCGTCATCTCTGGCACCATTGACTTCATCTTTGGCACATCCCCAGTAATAATCCAACACTCTGTGATCATTGTGAGGAAGCCAAACGACAACCAATTCAACACAGTGACCGCAGACGGCACAAAGACGAAGAAAATGAACACTGGCATCGTGATCCAAGACTGCCAGATCGTCCCAGAAGCAGCACTTTTCCCTGTGAGGTTTCAGATTAAATCCTACTTGGGAAGGCCATGGAAGGAGCTCTCAACGACCGTTGTCATGGAATCCACTATCGGAGACTTCATTCATCCAGATGGGTGGTTCCCTTGGGCCGGTAATGCTTTCCTTGACACCTTGTACTATGCTGAGTACAACAACGATGGTCCTGGTGCCAATGTTAGCGGAAGGGTCAAGTGGAAGGGTTACCGTGGTCTCATCAGCCGTGCCGAAGCTGAACAATTCACTGCTGGCAAGTTCCTCCAGGCTGGACCTGGTTCTGGAGTTGATTGGATCAAGAGTCTTCATGTTCCTCACGCCCTTGGCTTCGTCAAAGCTTAAAAACCAAACCTCTCCTTAGAACATCAAGTTTTATCACATCAGAGCCACCATGCGCACCCACGCAATTTATTATTCTTTGTAGTTCTATCCTTTCGTTTGTCAATATCTAGGGTGCAATGGAATTTATTCTAATGAAAATTTGCTTCTATTAGCTAAAAGTTTCCATTTCATTCCATCATTATACTTGCCTCTAATGGCAATCTTAATTGCTCATCATCACTGTTAATTTTCAAATTAAATTAATCTCAAACAAATATTAAAGTTCAAGTAAAAATCAATCAGGTCATTTTCGTTCAACTAATTAGTTAATATTGATTTAAAATTTTGAAATCGAAAGTAATTAATTAGCTAGTGAAGTGACGGAAGAAAAATGACAATATCACCGTTAAATCAGGGGAGGATGAAGATTTAAGTATAATTAAGCGTGACTAATTACATTTATTTGTTTGGCTTTTAATGGAATCTTTTAAGGTATGTTTGGTAGAAGTTTTTTTTTTTTTTTAAGGGAAGGGAGGGAAGGACATTTTTTTAATTTTTAATTAAAATAATTATATATTATTTATGTTAATAAATACATTATATTTTTATTAATATATTAATTTATATTTTTAATTTTTTAAAAATAATAATTTTAAATATATTTATTTAAAATTAAAAAATATGTCCTTTCCTTCCTTTTTCTTCAAAATCTCTCCTAAATAACCCCTTACTTGTTGGAATGCTAAGTTTAAATATATATATATATATATATATATTTACAATTTAAAATCTTAAATGCACTCAAAATACTCTCTCTATGTATAAACTCTACTAAAATATCTTATATCATAATGTAACACTCATGTTTTTATACGCGAAACAAAAATACAAGTATTTTATTAGAAAAGGTAAAAAAAAAATATTGAAGTTTAATTAACATTTTTTTTTCATTTCAAACATTTCTTTGTGGGTTTGTTATAAATGTTTTTCATATATAGTAATGAAAAAATTATGTACTAAAAATAGGCATCGTTCTTAATAGAAATTTGAATCATTATTTACTTTTTTGTAACATATTAAATCCTAATTGCTAAACCCAATATATCATTTTTTTTCCATTTTAACCGTAATTAGTTAGTAGACAATTCTATCAAAAAATTGAATCCTCTCCTGCCTCAGATTAATCGAAGAAAAAATCAGATGAATGAAATAAATTTCCTAATTCACGGTTCAATTTATTTAGATTGCGAATGAAATAATGAATTAAACAAAATTATTTTACTTTTTGGTCCTAGAAATACGAAACAACAAGAGGCTGGGCAAAAAGTAGAGTGGGCCGAACATGGAGGCCGGGCCTAATGGCTTTAATTGGCGGGTCGAATCATAGCGAATCATGACTTTTGTCTCTGCTGAAATTTGAAAGCGAAGGGAAGTTGTGTGGAGTTCTCCATTTCATCTGAAAGAAAAACCATTGAGAAGCATTAACAAATAACAATGAGATTACATCGTAGCTTTATTATTTACCGTTATCTTTCTCGATTTCGAAAGCAATTTGAGCCAAACTCTGATTTCTCGTTCCCGAATTTCCGGCACCGACCTCCATTTTTCCTTTGTTCTTACTCTGCCGGTAACCTTTCGTTTCCTTTATATTTTAAGGTTTATTAAATTGATTATATTTTTTAATTGATAATGGATAGTTCGGAGCAGACAATAATCCTTCGTTGTTATTATGGTAACGACAATACATAGATACCACCTTGCTTGCCTCTGACAGTTACTTTAAGTAAGGTTGATGGTTTTTGTTAACAGAAGTGGAACCTCAACTGTCACCGAAGCTCTTAAAGATAATGGAACAAAGACTCTCGGCTATTGAGCACAGGACTGCTTGTCTTAACAATCTCCTAAATCAGGTAATGCACTTGCAATGCTTCTTCTTTTTGGATTTCTTTCTCGGTATTTTCTTTTTAATGTTTTGCACATCTGTTTTAATGACACCTCTTGTTAGTTCTATAATATATTGCATTTTGGTAGATGATTAATGTGCTATTTTAGTTGCCCAATGATTTTTTTTTCTCGAATTAATATCTTTTTTTTCTTTTAATTTATTTTATGCGATTAAACCTAAGTGTAATTGTATAATTGAATGGTGCTGGAGTTCTTTAGCTTATGTTTAATTTCTGTTTTTGATTGAAGACAGCCAGAAGCATCACCATCTGATTATGCAAGAGCTAACAAGGAGCTTCGGAAACTGAGTGGTTCTGTGGACCTTATTAATGAATTGAGGGCCAAACAGAAGGTAATAAGTTGATGTATTTTGTGGCTTAATTTTAGGTTGGTGTTAACTTTCATATGTGATGGAGGGTTCTCCTTACTGTCTAAATCTGTGTCATGACTTTATTCCGGCATTCACCTATTCAGTTAAGCATACCTTACTTAGCAAACATTACTTGATGATGTATATACTTTTTGTTAGGCTCTTCCTTTACTAGATTCATGATGTAGAAACCAGTATAAATATGTCATTTGATCCATTCAGTTAACTCCACTCAGTGGGAAAATGGTTTCTGTTTTGCTGTTTCTTCTGTGATAATGTTTTACCACATAGCCTTTGGCATGATACTATCTATTTATCTACATTTCTGATATGAATTAATTACTATGCCCTTTTTGAGTTTAAATAAATAAGAAGGAAAAAGGGAAGATGAGTATTTTTTCTTTTTTTGGATATGTTATATAACAACCTTTCTACTATGCAGGAAATTGGTGGCTTGAAGTCACTAATGGCTGAATGTTCTGAGGATAAAGACATGCTTAATATGGCTTCAGAGGAGATGGGCCAGGCCATAGAGGAGGAAAGAAAACTGCAAAATTTGCTGCTGAAGTCATTACTTCCGAAGGATGATGCTGATGAAAGAGATTGCATTTTGGAGGTGCGAGCAGGTAAATTGTCACTGTTGAAAATGGATATCTATTATAAATGTTCATCAAACTCATGCTTAATGAATGTTTGCTAAGTTGTCTTAGGTCTTGTTGATCACTTTACCACTGTACCTGTTTACTTCTGTCTATTTGCTTTCTTTTTTCCCATTTTCATTTTCTTATTCTATTTTTATCCAGGCACTGGTGGGGAGGAGGCTTCCTTGTTTGCAATGGATATCTTTAAAATGTAAGGTTACATTTATGTCACTGGAAATTAGTCTGATTCAGAAACTGTTGTTAGTTTTCTTAAAGGAATCTTGTCTTACATACTTTAGGTATGAGAAGTATGCTCACAAGAAAGGCTGGAAGTTTGAAGTAGTAGATATAGCTCAATCTGATCTTAAAGGATACAAGGTACATATTTCAGACATTAATAGACACTAAATATGACCTGATTTTCAATACTTTCCTAGTAACGTGTTTTGAATTGTTTACTGCAATATTCTGTTAGGGTGAGTGGGTGACTGATATGGGCCCATTAGTGAGTCAAGTAGAAAGGCCCAAAATCTGGTGTGTGTACACTAGGAAGGGAAAGGGAGCACACGTGTAATGGGGAGTCACTTAAATATAAAAGGATGAGAGAGAAGTTTGTTATGGAAGAAAATGATTAGGGAGGCTGTTTGTGCCTAGAGAGGGAGGCTCTTGGTCTATGAACTGAGAGGGTGTTACTTTTATACCTTCTTTCTATCATACATTTCATATGAACGATTACTATATTTCTGATTTTTTCTGTTCTTAACCATTATTTTTATATTCGTGTTTTCGTGAACTTAACATATTCACCTTGCATTCATTGTGACCCTCTGTCTCTGATTGTACTGTGTGCCACAAGTTCTTGATAGTGGAATTGGATTCATCTTGTAAGTGATGTGGTTTGGACTTTACTTTACTTTATCAGGAGGCGAGTGCTGCAATTGCGGGAGTTGGTGTTTTTGGGAAACTAAAATTTGAAAGTGGAATTCATAGAGTACAGGTTTTTGCTACCACCCTCTCATTTACAACCTATAACTACATCTACTTAGTAATTGCTGATGTTCTTCTTTTAACAGCGAGTTCCTGTGACAGAAAAGTCAGGACGTGTTCATACTAGTGCTGTTTCTATTGCAATCCTCCCTCAGGCTGATGAAGTAATTTAGTAATCAATGCCCATTCCTATACAATTTATATCTTTCTTTTTCTCCTTTGATTCTGTTAGTTGATGAGTGGAATTATGAAGGCTTGATTAATATCTTTTGATCTTATGATGTGTTCCTACTTTTTTCTCCTGCCGGTGTCTTATAGCTATTAATAACATGCCCTTAAACAGGTTGATGTTCAATTGAAGAAGGAAGACTTAAAAATCGATACCTATAGATCTGGTGGTTCAGGCGGTCAGCATGCAAATACAACCAATAGTGCTGTTAGAGTAACCCACATTCCAACAGGGATTATGATTGCTATACAAGATGAGCGCTCTCAACATATGGTAAATGGTTCAAAATATTTCGCATATTTCACATATAATGTTATTGACTGGAAATGTGTTTTTTTTTTTTTTTTTTTTCAGTACAACTACACACTCTCATTTTGTTTATTTATATAGAGTGGTACAATTAACTCCCAAATTGCTCTCTGTGAGCTGGAGTTAATAATAGTGCTACAATTTTTCTAGATTGACTTGCAATTTAATTAACTAGCCTTGCATAAATTTTATCTATACTTGCGAGAGTAATTATTGAGGCAATATGTTCTGATGCACAGCCACTTCGTAATTTCTTGCAATTTTTCATATGGCGTGGATGAAGCCATCTACACATTTCCAGTTAGATTGAGTGAATTGTATGTGGCATGTGTTCTTTGTTATGGTGGAGGATAGTGGGCAGAATAATGCGGTTAGGCATAGTAAACGTGTAATATTCCTTTGCGGTTTAGGGACAGTTAATAATAATATATGTAGTGGGCAAAGAGGTTTAGGGGTAGGTAGATTTTGGGTGAATCTCTTTGCTGTCTCTAACTTGTCTTTCCTTCTTTTATTTATGATTTCCTAAATTCTGTACTGCACTTCCTTGCTTTTTTGGTGTAATTTCTCACTGCAGGGCTGATCATTACCATTGAGTATAAATTAACCAGAGGAATTCTTCTTTTATATG
Organism: Abrus precatorius; assembly: GCF_003935025.1. NCBI lineage: Eukaryota > Viridiplantae > Streptophyta > Magnoliopsida > Fabales > Fabaceae > Abrus > Abrus precatorius. The sequence goes on along the minus strand of NW_020874373.1, from coordinate 4,880,938 downwards.
CTTTCTACATATTTACACTCTGCTGGTAGGAATTGAATTGACAGAACCCATTACAATTTGGTGCTTTCATTGACTCCAATGGCGGAAAACACTAGACTCAAGGAGTTACAAATTGACATGAAAAAGGCATTTGATGCGATTGAGGCGCAAGATCGTAAGGGCATCGATTTAGGTCTCAGAGTGTCTCAGTTTGAATCACAACTGACCGGAATGCAACAAACGTTGGAACAACTCATGCTTAATCTTTTGTCATTTTCTTCTGATCCGTTGAATGGAGTGACGAACTCTGAGGCTGAACCCAAACATTCATCTCTGGTTCCTCCTTTGCAAATGCGGCATGTAAAGTTAGATTTTCCAAAATTTGACGGTATCGACCCTCTTGATTGGCTTTTTCGTGCAGAGCAATATTTTGCCTATTATAACACTTCGGATGCAGATCGTTTAACGATCGCCGCAGTTCATTTTCAAGGTTTGGTTATTCTATGGTTTCAAATGCTCCAACGAGCGAATCAATTGCCGTCATGGGCTGCTTTGGCCACTGCCATTGAATCACAGTTTGGTCCTTTGCCATTTGACAGTGCCCGTCCCAAGCTTTTTAAACTTGCTCAGACTTCTTCCATCTCCAATTACTACAATGAATTCATGCTCCTCGCTAATCGTAGTGAAGGACTCACCGATGAAGCATTACTTGATTGTTTCCTCAGTGGGTTGAAGGACCTGATTCGGCGAAAGGTCATCACCCAGGGACCTTTAGATTTGCTTAAGGCAGTTGCTCTAGCCCATTTGTTTGATGAACAAGATACTGTGAGCTTTTCGGTTCCGACCCCAAAATCTCCTTTTGTGCGAACCAACCCAAACCTGGCTCCCTCTTCATCTACTAAGGGGCCCTCTTCTTCATCAATGCCTCCTCCTTCTGTTTTACTACCGCTTTTACCCACACCGCCTGTCAAGCCGTCACATCTGGTTCGTTGTATGTCCTCGGCCGAACAACAATTATGTTGGGAAAAGGGATTCTGTTTTACATGCGACGAAAAATATACTTGGAATCACCGGTGTCCAAATAAACGGTATTAACTTTTTGAGCTTGAAGAGGATCTGCCCCCACCACAGCCTCCCGACGATTCCCTGGATTCTGAGGCCGCCCTTCACCATCTTTCCTTGAACGCTTTTTGAGGTTCTCCTAGCAAGGCAACCATTTATTTTCAGGGTGCAATTTCTGGTAAGCCTGTTCGCGTTCTACTTGATGGAGGTAGTTTTGACAGTTTCATTCAGCCACGCTTGGTGCATTCATTACGTCTTCCAGTGCAACCTTCGCCTTACCTGAAGGTCATGGTCTTTTTTGCAAACTGAGGGTTATATCCCTGCTTTATCTATTTCAATTTCAGGTCATACTATTACTATTCCCGTTTATGTCTTGGCGGTAAGTGGCACTGAAGTTGTCATTAGTACTTCTTGGTTGGCCACTCTGGGTCCTCATATTGCAGATTATAGTACTGGCTACATTAAAATTTTCTCTGGTGGTGAGTTTGTAACCTTACAGGGGGACACTTCCTCGATGCCTCAATATGCTCATTTTAATCATTTGCAGCGCTATCATTCTTCTGCTCAGATTTCAGAATTGTATCTTTTGCACTATGACTCTCCTGAACAACAAGTTACAGATGAGAATCCTTTTCCTCCAAACTTGCCTCCTGATTTATTATCTATCCTGCACCAGTTTGCTACCGTATTCCACTTGCCCAAAGTTTTGCCTCCTGCCCGTCCTCACTGCGGTTAAAGTCAAACCATATCGTTATCCATTTGCACAAAAGGCGGAGATTGAACACATGGTTAATGAGATGCTTCTTCAGGGGACGATTGCACCCAATAACTCCTTTCTCTACCCCAGTTTTTATTGGTCAAGAAACATGATGGTTCTTGGAGATTTTGTACCGACTATCGGGCTTTGAATGCAGTTACGGTCAAAGACTCCTTTCCAATTCCCATAGTTGACAAATTTTTGGATGAGTTGTGCAGTTCTGTGTTCTTCTCAAAATTGGATCTTCGGTCCGGGTGCCATCAAATTCTAGTTCGTCTTGAAGATCGCCACAAAACTGCTTTTTGCACTCATAAGGGTTTGTATGAATGGCTTGTAATGCCATTTGGCCTCACCAATGCTCCGGCCATTTTTCAAGCAGTTATGAATGATCTTTTTTGCGTAAATTTGTTCTTGTTTTCTTCGATGACATTCTCATCTATAGTCCCACTTGCTTCACTTGGAACACTTATCAATGGTCCTGCGTTGTCTGCAGCAACATCAGTTTTATGCTAAGCTCTCCAAGTGTTCTTTCGGGCAAACTTGGGTGGATTATTTAGGCCACCTTGTGTCTCAACATAGTGTTGAAATGGATCCCTCCAAACTGAGTGCAGTGCGTGATTGGCCTGCTCCGACTACAGTTACTCAGTTACGTGCTTTTTTGGGCTTGTCGGGTTATTACCGCCGCTTTATTAAGCAGTATGCTAAGATTGGTGGACCCTTGACAGATTTGTTGCAAAAGGATCGCTTTGCTTGGTCTTCGAGTGCACAAACAGTTTTTGATTCCCTTAAGGCTGCTTTGCTGGAGGCACCTATACTTGCTCTTCCTGATTTTTCCAAGCCATTTGTCTTAGAAACGGATGCCTCGGGTTAGGGAATAGGTGCGGTGTTAGCGCAAGAAAGACATCCAATTGCTTACTTCTCTAAGAAGCTCTCTTCTCGTATGCAGAAATAGTCGACTTGTGTTCGGGAACTTTATATGATTACTGAAGGTGTTGCTAAGTTCCGGCACTACCTGTTGGGTCACCACTTCATTATCCGTACGGATCAGCGTAGTTTGCGGCATTTTCAGGAACAGACTATTCAGACACCGGAGCAAGAAGCCTGGTTACCTAAACTTCTGGGGTATTCTTATTCTATTGAATACAAACCCGGACCCACAAATGCAGCCACTGATGCTCTATATTGTTCTTTCTTGATGGCATTGTCCCTTTCGCGATCGTCACTCCTTGATAACATTTGTGCCGCTGTCGCTCTATCATCTAATTTGCAACAACTGATTTCAAAATTTTTGTTGAATCCTTTGACATTTTCGCAATACTCTATGCGGGATGATTTGCTATTTTATAAGAACCGCATCGTCATTCCATCTGCAGACCGTTCGCTTGTCCACCTTATTTTGCAGGAATTCCATTCATCGAGACTGGGTGGCCATGTTGGGTTCTTATGCACTTTTTCTTGCGTTGCCGGTCACTTCTATTGGGATCAAATGCGTTCTGACATTCGAAACTTTGTGCGAACTTATCAAGTATGCCAGCGTGCAAAACATGTTCAAACCTCTCCAGCTGGTTGATCATTACCATTGAATATAAATTAACAAGAAGAATTCTTCTTTTATATGCTTTCTACATATTTACACTCTTCTGGTAGGAATTGAATTGACGGAACCCATTACATTCTTTCAGTTGAGGCTGGTAGGCAGCTTAAACTTGGCACACTTGTGCTGTTGGTATTTTTTTTTCCACTGAGAAATGTATGTTTAGGGTATAATTACATTTCAGTTTCAAAACTTTTTTGTTGTTTTTCTCAATGTTAGACTTATTTTCCTTAAAGCTTATTTTGTTTCAATAATAAGACTTTGTAAGGGCCATTCTGGCATATTTGATGAGGCAGGTTTAGTTAATTATGATCTGTGATGAATTCACTATTTTGGTTTCTCTGTTCTACATTTCTCTTCTGTGATAAGTTATTTTTCTTCTCCTTACGTTCTATCTCTGCCTTCTCATTTCTGCTTTTAGAACAAGGCGAAAGCTCTCAAGGTACTGTGTGCAAAGCTATATGAAATGGAAAGGCTCAGACTTCAGAGTAGTCGATCAAAGCTTCGATCAGAGCAGGTAGAAGAGATCTCTTAGTAAATTCTGTTCAATTGCCATGCCCTTTTGCATTCTGGAATCTGGATCAACTTGGACTTCGTCAAATTGTGCAGATTGGTAGTGGGGATAGATCTGAACGCATCCGAACATACAATTTCCCTCAAGGCCGTGTAACTGATCATAGAGTTGGTATCACTTATCACTCGATAGATGATGTGATGCAAGGGGAAAATCTTGATGTCTTCATTGATGCTCTTCTATTGCAAGAAGAAATGGATGCAATTGCAACTTTTAGTTCTTCTCAGTAAAGCCAGTGCGCTTAACTTTTGCCGATTATTAGTTTAATGTCTTGTTGGTGTAATTCACTAACTGAAAATATGATATTTCATGTTTTGCGCAAGACTCTAGGCAGAGGAAGAAGTTGAGATAGCATACAACCGATTGATGCGTGTTTATATATGTTAGTTACATGACTGGCATGTTTACTCGTGTTCTCAATAATATAAAGGCGAAAGCCCTGCCCTTATTAATTTTGTTTTTGGATTAAACATTCTTTGTTTCAAGAGAGGCTTGAGACCTAATGAAAAGTAAAGATTTTTTTTTCTTTTTCTTTTTAAATTATCGAGTCATCCATATGTTGTACGTACAAAATAAAAATCTCAAATGAATTTAATAGGTTCAACTCGGCAAATAATTATGTTCAAAAGAAAATATCCTCCTTAAACTATCAAGTAACCGAAAGGGAGAAGGACCAGTAAGAAACTCATGTTTGATATATTCATAAAATAGTTACAATCACCGAACCTCAATGTAATTTAATCATTGAAAGATTTTGTAGTCGTGGCATGTCATCGCCCTAAGTTTTCAGGTCGGTTATCTGTGTCTTTTTACACTTGTTAACACTTGAAAGTGACCCACTTATACTTGGTGAGGCATGGAATCTCGTCGAATCTTTTACAAAGATTAAGCATTATTCAATCGCAATCCCTTTTCTTGCAAGGTAGCGTATTGAAATTTGAAAGAAAAACGAAATGATTGATATCCTGGTTATGGCATCTAAGGTATCAGAAGTAAGTTTTATTTTCCTACTTAGATTAGGTGCCCAGGATTGGTATCAGGCCTCAATTGGTACCCAACTAATATCTGGTTCTCACTTCTGAAAGAAAGAAGTCATCTTTAGTGCTGTTTGGTTCTAACAGGCAGTGAAGATTACCAGTGGCAAAGAAATTAGAGGTGATTGTTAAGAAACGAAGTGATACCTGATAAAACCAGTGTTGTTGATATCAGTAGCAAGCAAATCCTCAATAGTGATTTCTCTTTGCAAAACCTTCTTAGCCATTCTCCTATGTCTTCTATCAATTCTAGCCTCAGCCAAATAGAGGAATGCCCGTGCCACCATCAAAGTAGAAAAGAGGAGCCAAATAGCCGCAAATAACCGACCCGGAAGAGTCTTAAAGGCGCTGTCTCCATACCCAACCGTTGTGACAGACATAACCGACAAGTAAATAGAATCAACAAATTCCAAACCCTCCACAAAGTACAACACCAAACTCCCAATTCCAATACACAAAACCACAACACCAAGTGCCAAACCAACCTTCAATCTAATCCTCATCCTACCCTTTGCCACATCAACTATGTAATTACTTGCAGAGAAACCCTCCCTAGCACCCATTTGGAGACTGGTCAGAATCACTTTCTCTTGCATGAATATCGTTGAGAATTGGATGCAAAATCGTATATAATATAAATGGTTAAATGAATGTTTGTTACTACAATACTTAAAATGAGAAAACTATTTAAAATTATAAAAATACAAAAGCTCGAAATAAATAATTATAAATTATATTTATCTTTTCAATAATATTGTAGATTTATGTATATATTGTCCCACAATGTTAAAACTATGAATTTGTAACTGATCAAAATAATAAGTATAGCTATGAATTAACAATCTCCTACTTTAATCTAAAAGACAACAACAAAAAATATTCTCAACATTTTTTTGTACTTGAAAATTTTATCTATATATAACAATTGTTTATTTTCTTTTGCTTCATTTTGAGCCATATTTATATTCTGATATTAACATTTCACTTTGTAGTCAGTCGAAAATAAAATTTTCTTAGGAAAAATTTGTTTGATTATTTCAGTAAGAAGTTTGGATAGTTAATAATTGAGCACTGTTTGATGTGATTAATTACTAGCTACGCAATATTATAAGACTCTGATTAGATCACATGTTTCTATCGAATCCAAGCGCTATGTTATGCACGTTATATTATCTTTGGTACAAATAACTATTTGGGTATACTTATTCTTCCACTCATCTTCTTTTGTCAAATTTCACTTTGAAATTGATTTAAGTGATGAAATATCTTTTTTTCTTTTATTGGTCTGAAGTAATGACTAATGAGATGTCTATGAGAGGCACTCATTTTTTTATTGGTACAAAAAAATGATATATTGAGTTTAGCAATTAGGATTTAATATGTTACAAAAGAGTAAATAATGATTCAAATTTCTATTAAGAACGATGCCTATTTTTAGTACATAATTTTTTCATTACTATATATGAAAAAAATTTATAACAAACCCACAAAGAAATGTTTGAAATGAAAAAAAAATGTTAATTAAACTTCAATATATTTTTTTTACCTTTTCTAATAAAATACTTGTATTTTTGTTTCGCGTATAAAAATATGAGTGTTACATTATGATATAAGATATTTTAGTAGAGTTTATACATAGAGAGAGTATTTTGAGTGCATTTAAGATTTTAAATTGTAAATATATATATATATATATATATATATTTAAACTTAGCATTCCAACAAGTAAGGGGTTATTTAGGAGAGATTTTGAAGAAAAAGGAAGGAAAGGACATATTTTTTAATTTTAAATAAATATATTTAAAATTATTATTTTTAAAAAATTAAAAATATAAATTAATATATTAATAAAAATATAATGTATTTATTAACATAAATAATATATAATTATTTTAATTAAAAATTAAAAAAATGTCCTTCCCTCCCTTCCCTTAAAAAAAAAAAAAAACTTCTACCAAACATACCTTAAAAGATTCCATTAAAAGCCAAACAAATAAATGTAATTAGTCACGCTTAATTATACTTAAATCTTCATCCTCCCCTGATTTAACGGTGATATTGTCATTTTTCTTCCGTCACTTCACTAGCTAATTAATTACTTTCGATTTCAAAATTTTAAATCAATATTAACTAATTAGTTGAACGAAAATGACCTGATTGATTTTTACTTGAACTTTAATATTTGTTTGAGATTAATTTAATTTGAAAATTAACAGTGATGATGAGCAATTAAGATTGCCATTAGAGGCAAGTATAATGATGGAATGAAATGGAAACTTTTAGCTAATAGAAGCAAATTTTCATTAGAATAAATTCCATTGCACCCTAGATATTGACAAACGAAAGGATAGAACTACAAAGAATAATAAATTGCGTGGGTGCGCATGGTGGCTCTGATGTGATAAAACTTGATGTTCTAAGGAGAGGTTTGGTTTTTAAGCTTTGACGAAGCCAAGGGCGTGAGGAACATGAAGACTCTTGATCCAATCAACTCCAGAACCAGGTCCAGCCTGGAGGAACTTGCCAGCAGTGAATTGTTCAGCTTCGGCACGGCTGATGAGACCACGGTAACCCTTCCACTTGACCCTTCCGCTAACATTGGCACCAGGACCATCGTTGTTGTACTCAGCATAGTACAAGGTGTCAAGGAAAGCATTACCGGCCCAAGGGAACCACCCATCTGGATGAATGAAGTCTCCGATAGTGGATTCCATGACAACGGTCGTTGAGAGCTCCTTCCATGGCCTTCCCAAGTAGGATTTAATCTGAAACCTCACAGGGAAAAGTGCTGCTTCTGGGACGATCTGGCAGTCTTGGATCACGATGCCAGTGTTCATTTTCTTCGTCTTTGTGCCGTCTGCGGTCACTGTGTTGAATTGGTTGTCGTTTGGCTTCCTCACAATGATCACAGAGTGTTGGATTATTACTGGGGATGTGCCAAAGATGAAGTCAATGGTGCCAGAGATGACGCAGTTGCGGTAGAATTGCCTGTTGGCTTGAGCGTACAAGGTGTCTTGGTAACCCAATATGTGGCAACCCACGAAAGCAGACGCGTCTCCTTGGTTCCTAAGTGCCACTGCTTGGTGACCATCAGGTCCAGCTGTGTTCTCAAATGTCATTGCCTTTGCGATGAATCCTGTTGCAGTGTTGGCTGCATGCATCCCATGCAAAATCAGTTAGTCCACGTTAATTCATTCATGTTATAGTATATATATGTATACATGTGTGTGTAAGGAAAATGGTTTTATTTAATAGTAATAAAGTAAATTAATTACCGAAGGTGGCAGTTTGCATGGTCGTGATGCCGCCAGCAAAGCTCTTGTGACCAGTGACAATGGTCTTTAGAGGGCCATCACCGTACATGAGAACGTTCACTGCTTGCTTGGGAACGGTGATGTACTCATCATACACACCAGCCTTAACATAGATAACGTATCTAGGACCAGAGAAACCCTTAGGGTATGAAGCTATAGCTTCTGCAATGGTTTTGAATTGACCACTTCCGTCCTTGGCAACAACAACATTGGGCTTCACTCGTGATCTCCATCCCTTACCTTGAAGCTGAGCCAAAAGCTTACGATCAGCAGCAGGGAACCAAGTAGGGTATCCTTCCTCATCAGCCTCAGACCCAAGAAGGCGACGGGAAGCGGGTTTAAGATCCAACTTCAACCCGAATTGTTCAAGGATCTTGGACAAATCAGTCACAATATCAAGCGTGATGGCAGTGATTTTCTGCACGTGGTCCAAACCCTGCTCGTTCAACTGCTCCTTGATCTTCTTCTCACCATCAGTTCCACGGTCAAAACCATCCATGCACGCTTGTTGGTACGAGATAACAGCACTGAGCCAGTTTCTGAAATCAGCAGATTGAAGATGAATGTTTTGCACGTCGTTGTTGTGAACCAAATCAGTGCTGAGTTGAAGACTTTCTATTGCAGATTGCAACAAATCCTTGCAATCATCGAGGGCCATCTTCGTGCTGTCATCTTTTCCATACTCCGTTGTGAGCCTGTCGCTCATGTTAAAGGCTTTGATGACACTGTCAGTGGTTGCTTTTACGGCAGCGGCTATGTAAGCCTTTGGATCAGTGGCATTCACGCCCTTGACTGAGCTAAGAGTGTCATGGCAGAGTTTTTGATCTTCGGTGTCTTGGCATATAACTCTGACGGATTTTTGTTGAGACTGGATTTCTGGGTCTTCGCTCTTCTTGTTCACGGCAACCACCACGCCGAGGGCTACACCCACCACAAGGATCAGAGAGACCGCAGAGATAATAACCTTTCCTGACATTTTTTTTTATTTAAATTTTTTTTTTTAATTTTTTCTCTCCTTTATTGGATCTTCTCTTCGATGGTCGAATGGAGAAGATGGTTTTCCTCCCCTGTGTGGGGTGTGTTTATTGAGGGGGAGGCTTGAGGAGTGATGAGACATGGAATGAAGTTGGGCTTTTATAGGTGTAGATTCTTTATTTTTAGGCTAATAAATTGGAAAAAATATGTATATTTAGCGGGTTTTGAGGTGCTTCTTTTATGAATGAATGGCACAATTTGTCGTTGGCTTCAAAAATTTAGGAGTGGAATGAGACTTTAGATCACTAACTATTTTTGTATGTTATGTTTATGCTAGAAATAGTCTTTTATGTTGATGAGGTTAATTTTCAATTTGGCATTATTGGGTCTAAGGGAGACCATTTCTTCGGCAAGCCTCTCAGCTATTTTCTAGGAAAGTTAATATTATTATAAGCCTTTATATCATTTCCCCATTCACGACTCCACTCATGTGATTAAGGAAAGGAACTCGATGTGGCTCCTCCACGCACCACGTCATCAAGCTAACCCCTTTGTTTGGTAGAGGCATGGACCCTACAATGGCCACGGGTATAATGGTGGAGCCTTGTATGGGAACCACGTGGACAGGTGGACCCCACTTGTAGTCCACGTGGTTGAATCCTAGCCTTCCCCATTCTGATATGAACATAGTAGTGTAGGTGAGTGGAGGTGCAAATGGGTCCTCTTTCTCTCCACCTTGCAAATGTTCACCTTTCAAGTACTTTCCAAATTCAACGGGTAACTTGGCTTTTGCTTCTTGGATCAGCTTCACCACATCAATCATCACAGCCTCTCTAAGGGACTCAAATGAAGCTGTGATCGTCACTGGGAAAAAACAGTTTCCGTATAAACCATCGGGTAGAACAGGGTCCAAGAGATGACGGCAATTTGCAAAGAACACAAGCTTCAGTTGAGTTTTGGGTTCCAATTTAATGGCTCTTGTTCGGCTTCTCCAACATGCTGCAGCTACAATCTCGAAGACAGAGCAACCGAGTCCAGTTACTTGTTGAAATTCTTTCTTCAGAAGGATGCTTTGATCCATGGGCATGTCTATGTTTGCATGCTCTAGCTTGTATTCTGGTATTTGAAGTGGGGGTAGCTTTGGTGGCAATGTAGCTTCTTGGGGTGTTTGAGGAGATGGGAAAAAGTCCCTTTGCCACACTGGTTCGATGCTGGCTTTTTCATGACCCCTTGCTAGCTCCCCAACGGCATTTAGAAACTGTGCAGCTCCTAGACCATCGCATATGCTATGGCAGAATATGAGGCCTATCACAAAACCCCCACAACCAAATTGTGTCACCTGAGGAAGGAAAAATCAATATTCTTTAGTTAATTGACATATTCAATGATAACAAGTAAAGTGCACTATGCTTGCTGATAAAAGAAAAGTTTTACGACAATTAAATCAAGAACATTTCTTGTGTAAGCATAATATTTATGTACACAAATAATTAAAATAATATAGTGAGGAATTGTTTAAGTTTTTGATTGATTATGCATATAAAGTATAATAATGGCTTTTATATCACTAAAAAGGAATTTTTTATATTTAATATGTAGTTTTTAAATGTATATATATAAAAATAATAATATATGATGTTACATGGGATATTAATTTTTAATGATTTAAATAGTAGACATATAAAAGAAGTATGGTATATGCACGTACAAATGTTAAACTATAGCTATGATGAAATTTTGAACGTGATACCTGCATTTGCACGAGGGGTTCGACGTGTTTGATCTCAGGAATATCATCAGGAAGAAGATCATCATATGGAAGAGACTGAACATCATCAAAGAAATTGACAGATTCAAGGGTACAATCAGCACATGCCTCAACGTACCACACGCCATCACCAGAGCACTGAATTTGGAGGCACCCTGGTTTGGATTCAGCGAGTGTTCCTGCAAGAGGGTAATAAGGAACCAGTGCTTTGGACAAGGCCTCTCTTATGACCCTTGCAGCTTCAGGGCCATGTCTGAACACGTGTAAGGTTCTAGCATTGCATCTTAGAACAGGTAATCTATCGATGGCTGATAGGTCCAGTGTGATCAATGGAGTTTCCTCAGCTGGTTTAACTAAGCCTCGTTTTGTTCTTATCACAGACACTGCCATGACTCTGCAGGAAAACGCTAGTTAAAAAAAAAGGCGTGGTAAGAATCTATATGCATATCATGATGCATTTTGAGTAAGCTTTATTTATAAATGATGAAATTGGTATTTTATGTTTCGAGCTCCTTGGCCTTTTAAGTCTAAACTTTGTTTGGTGTAGAAAGTAGAAACTGAACTATTCCGCCAAGCATTGTGGTTTGTGACATAATTTATTATTTTATTTTTGAAAAGTAATAGTGTTTATATGTTAAAATCTTCACGTTTTTTCCATTGTTTTCTTAAAGAAAGATGGACAGAATGTATTGGAGCATATATATAAAAATTGTAAACTGATCAACAAAATGAAGTTTGGAAGTCATTTATGCATAGCAAATGGTAGAGTAAATCATGTGATCGATATCATTCACATGAATGCATCCGTCCCAATACGATTATTTTAAAATAAGTTGTGGCAAATTATAATAACATAACACAATAAATTGTCCTGTAAACAAAAATAATCGAAATATTAAATAAAAATAATGATAAATTACATGGTTACAGGCAAATTAAAACCTAAAAATCGAAGCCTGTCTTCTTTGTGAAAAGCTTATCTAGTCTCTACACTGCTTGTTATCTAGGATTGTTAAAATCTTCTATTTCTCCAAACACTTTATCAAAGAAACAAAAGCCCAACTGAAATGAACCATTTTCTCCTTCTGGAGAATCTGGGCAGCTATAAATTAATGACCCAAAACACTTCAGCCCATAAAAAATACAGAGAACTGAAATAAACAAAAATATTAACCTTATATTAAAGATAAATTATACTTTATTTCCTAAAATTTAATGCTTTCTTACTTTTTTTATGCTATTAAAGTTTCTAAGTGTTTAAATTAAAGCAAAACATAATCTTTTTATAATTAAACTGATAAAATCATTGGTTCATGATTCAACAATATCAGACGAATAATAATAAAAAATATATTTTAATATTATATATATTAAACAATAAATTAATATAAATTATAAAAAATTAAGTTAATTAAAATTTTAAAATAACATAAAATGATCATATTATATATTTCAGAATAAAAATTTATAGTAAATAATTAAATAATAATAAAGTTATTTTAAATACCATATATGAGTCTTTGTATATTCAATAAAATATTTTAGAAAAGATATTTTAAAAAATAAAAGAAAAATCTGCATTGATTGGTTCAAACCATTTTTCAGCATCGATTATTGCCTGATTTTGATCGATTCCTAATCAGTTTTTTTTGTTCGACCACAAAATTTTTGAATTGATCGATTTAATTGCTTAATTAATTTCTAGTTCAACAGATCAAACTGACCGATTCAATCCAATTTTAACAATTATGTTGAAATTTATCATATCAATAATTTTAATGATGGCTAATAAATCTTAAGTCGTTAGTTGCCATTGATTAACTGCTCTAAAAACAATTCACTTAACTAATTATAACTTATTATTAAATTACCAATAAATTCTAAGTTTGGAAGTGAATACTTCAAAATCAAATGTGCTATTTTATTAGTTCTCTAAACTTTTTGTTCACCAAGTTATTAAGAGCTAAAATATTAAAACATTAATCTTTTAAAAATATTATCATTAAAAAAATTTTAAAAAATTTGAATATCATTTTTTTGAATAATTAAGGAAAATATTTAAAAAATTAAAATTAACTCTTTTTATAACTCAATTCCTATTAAAAGCTCCGATTGTTATAATTTAAACATACAAAGAGATTTTAACTAAAAAAAACTAATAATTTAGATATAAAAATTCTAAGTATCACGTTTAACATCTTATTCTATTTATCGTGAGACATTTAGAGAAAATAGGGTGAAAAAAAGTAAAATATAAAAATAGGAAAAAAAATCCTAGATATTATGGTTGTGTCCTCTGTAGCTTGGTCGGGCTATTTATGAGTTTGGTAGGTAAAATGATGGTTTCAGTTGTATAATATGTGCAAATAAATGACTGCGAGTTTGAAGCTTAAAACATGCATAAATAATTCACAGCAAATTGCATACTCAAACATTACCCAATAAAAAAAAAACAACAAATGACAAACATTATGGGAGGAAAAAGGTGTATACTATGTTGCATCGATACGGGTTCGGTATGGATACGGCATTTTTTAAAAAAATAGGATACGGATACGTCAATTAAAAAAAAAAATATATATATATATATATATATATATAATTGTATAAAATAAATATAAAAAAATTATATATAAAATAAAAATACATAAATTTTAGCAAATAAAGAGTTAGTCACTAAACTTATTATTATTGTCATTTATTGTTATATTACTCGTTGTTTATCTTTCTCCTGTGAAAGTTGATAATTGAGGTCTAAAATGAGAGGAGAAAAACATTGTAGATATCAGAAAACTAGAAATACTGATATGTAAAAGTTGAAAAGAAGAAAAAGAAAACTAAATTAGATATTCAATGAAAAAATTACTTAGAATTCTAAAATTTTAATATGCAGGTATGGGGTATCTAAGTACCCATCCCGCCCCATACCTGCATATATATATATATATATATATATATATATATATATATATATATATATATATATATATATATTATAAATATTTTATAATCACTTACTATTACCGTAAATTTATTATTTATTAATAATATTTAAATTTTATTTTTTATATTTTAATTTTAAATAATATTTTTCTATACAACATATGTATTACAACCACAACTATAATATATTGAATTTAAATAATATTATTCTTACTATTTATTCACTTTCAAAGAAGTTTTTGAAAATATATAAATATAAAAAATTATTGTTAATTTTTATTTGTTAATTTTTTTCAGATAAAAAGTATAATTTTTTTAATATACACGTATATTTCTTTATTATAAAATTTTATTGTGACCATCATTTATCTTTTATTCAAATTCTTTTTTTTAAAATTTATATATATTATAAATATTTAATTTATTAAAATAATTTTTCAAAAATTTATATTTTTGATAAAATACTTTTGTATAATATATGAGTTAAAAATACTAGTATTAATATATATATATTAATTATATTATATTATTTTAATTAAATATATTATTTTTCTTACAATTTCAAATTCAAAAGTTAAAAAAAATATTTTATACATCCACTTTCTATTGTTAGTATTAAACTTCTCTACTCTAACTCTATTCTCATTCTCAATGTCTGTCTCATTAAAATTTAACAACTATGAAACGTTATTCATTAGAGTTAGTTGTCAATGCCGTCATAAGATGTCACCAAAGGGATAACCATTGTGCAGATCTATTTCGTTATCACTCTGACATTGCCAATTGATCAATTCTCACACAAGATAGGGTTATCACTGACAAATAACTTGTGTATTTAGTTTCGCTTATTATTTCTAAAAATTTTAGTTTAGAAAATTATTATATTAAGATACATTTAGCATTTATGATCTTTGAATATTTAATTTTTTATCTATGTTTGTACCTTGTTTTGCAACTACATATTAAATTTTTATATTATTATGCTACTGATGTGAAGTTATATAAATGAGTGCAAATAAATGAGTGCGAGTTTGAAGCTTAAAACATGCATAAAGAATTCACAGCAAATTGCATACTCAAACATTACCCAATAAAAAAAAACAACAACAAATGACAAACATTATGGGAGGAAAAAGATGTATATCATGTTACTTCAGTACTGGGTATGGATACGGGTACAGGATACGACATTTTCTAAAAAAATAAGATACAGGTATGTCAATTATATATAGACACATAAAATCGTAAAAAATAAATATAAAAAAACTATATATAAAATAAAAGTACACAAATTTTAACATATTTATAACTTGTCATTATTAAAAAAGATGTTTATTAGACTTGCCACTATTGTCATTTATTGTTATTGTTTGTTGTTTGTCTCTCACCAGTACAAGTTAATGGTTAAGATATGAGATGAGTGGAGAAAAACAACAGTATGCAGTCTATAGGTACATGAAGGCCGAAAGAAGTATTAATATGTGAAAGTTGGAAAGAAAAAATAGACAACTAAATCAGATATTTAAAGAAAAAATACTTAAAATTCTAAAATTTTAATTAAAATTTTTTAAAAGAGACAACTAAGCCAGAATGGCCTTTGACTGAGCTAAGAGTGTCATGGCAGAGTTTTTGATCTTCGGTGTCTTGGCATATAACTAACGGATTTTTGTTGAGATTGGATTTCTGGGTTTTCGCTCTTCTTGTTCACGGCAACCACCACGTCGAGGGCTACACCCATCACGGAATTGACATTGATAACAAATTTTGCAAAATTTTACCCTTTCATAACATGTTGTCAGTTTCTATATAATTTTTCTTTTTTCTACATAATTTGTTTAAGCCCTTATTTTTGCTTAACCATCCAAAAATAGGCTCAAGCCATTCGCATTTCGCTTAAGCAAATATATATTAGCTTAAGCAAATTCAAGGCCTGTGCATCGCTGCTCTCTGTCCCAAATTTGCTTCATTTTAAATAAATTCGCTTGCTTTCGCTTCAAACCAATAATATTTCGCTTGAGCGATTTTAAAATGGCTTAAGTGATAAAGTTGCCTGAAAATCCTAATCCTCTGTCCAAAATTCGCTTAAGATTAAATATATTCGCTTGGGCTGAGCGGAGCGATTTTATTTTTGCTTAAGCGAGGATTCACCAACCTCGCTTAGACTCACTTTGAAGCCTGGATCCCATAATTCTGCCGCTTAAGCCATAAATCACTGCTTAAGCGAAAATTCACTTAAATTCGCTTAAGCCGATCCAAATTTGCTTAATCGAATGACGACAGGAGGATCATGTTCCCGCCAGAACATGAGAGGATCCGTATCCAAAAAATTCACAACAAATTGCATACTCAAACATTACCCAATAAAAAAAACAACAAATGACAAACATTATGGGAGGAAAAAGGTGTATACTATGTTACTACGGTACTGGGTATGGATACGGGTACAAGATACGACATTTTCTATAAAAAATAGGGTATGGGTATGTCAATTAAAAAAATAATAAATATATATAGACACATAAAATCGTAAAAAATAAATATAAAAAAGCTATATATAAATAAAAGTACATAAATTTTAACATATTTATAAGTTGTTATTATCGAAAAAAATGTTTACTAGACTTGTCACTATTATTGTTTGTTGTTTGTCTCTCATCAGTGAAAGTTAATAGTTGAGATTTGAGATGAGAGAAAAAAAAATAACGGTATGCAATCTATTGGTACATAAAAGCCAAAAGAAGTATTAATATGTGAAAGTTGAAAAGAAAAAAGAGACAACTAAATCAAATATTTAAAAAAAATACTTAAAATTCTAAAATTTTAATTAAAATTTTTTAAAAGAGACAACTAAGCCAGAATGGCCTTTGACTGAGCTAAGAGTGTCATGGCAGAGTTTTTGATCTTCGGTGTCTTGGCATATAACTCTAACGGATTTTTGTTGAGATTGGATTTCTGGGTTTTCGCTCTTCTTGTTCACGGCAACCACCACGTCGAGGGCTACACCCACCACAAGGATCAGAGAGACCGCAGAGATAATAACCTTTCCTAACATTTTTTTTATTTGAATATATTTTTTTATTTTTTTCTCTCCTTTATTGGATCTTTTCTTCGATGGTCAAATAGAGAAGATGAGTTTCCTCCCCTGCTCATGCCGGTGTCACTGTTTATGCCAAAATGATTGTTCACTTTTTAAAAAAAAAAATTTTTTTAATTAATATTTAACAAGTATAAAATATTATAAATTATTTAATAATAAATTATAATTCTGACAGAAATCTTTATTTTTAGACTAATAAATTTGAAAAAATGTGTATATTTGGTGAGTTTTGGGTTGGTTCTGTTGTGAATGAATGACATATTTATTGTTGGCGAGAAAGAGTCTTTTATGTTGATGAGGTTAATTGTTAATTTGGCATTATTGGGTCTAAGGGAGACTATTTCTTCAGCTAGCCTCTCGAGCTATTTTCTAGGAGAACCACTTGGTGTGGCTTTGAAAGGCTTTGTTTTCCATAACAACTTTATTTTGGATCATAATAGATTATCTCTTAATAATACAATAATGAGTTATGGATAATTAAGAGGCTCGTATTTATTCGCTATATCAGTCTTGGTTCTAGGGAAGGATTATTAATTTACTTGTATATACAATATTGTGCTAGCAAATTTATACGCCCATATGGGACAACACACAACTATATCTTAGTCATTTTAGGAGCCACTTGGATCTTATAAAGTCAGAAATATCATAAAGTAAAAAAAAAAAGTAAAAATGTATCCTTAATTGATAAAAAGTTAGTTAAGTTTGCAATATATATAGCCTTGATTTAAATCAAGAGTAAAAATATCATTATTTTCTCACTTCATATGTTTTTTATTTTAAGGGAAATAAATCCATTAGGGAAAAACAAGAATACCTAGATGCAATTTTTCTTAATCATAAATATTGATTTCAGTCTCAACAATTTCTTCATTTTTTTAAAAAAAAATTGTTGGTACATATCAACTATAATTTCTTAACTAAATTTGTTTGATTATTTAGATTTATCATCATATAGTTAAGATTAAGCTTAATTTCAAATTTTAAATAGATAAATTACTGCAAGAAGAGCTTAGAGAAAAAAAAAAGGAATAATTCAAGCATTTAAGTTACATTTGGCTATTGATCCAATTAAGAAAACTTAAATATTTACGTTGCATCTTTAAAACAAAAAAATTCTCACGACATTCAAAAAATATGGCAGGTCCTTTAACACTCAGAAGCATTTCATTTGTTATGCATTGTAATTTTAATTTTTGGTGCTCTAATTCCGTGCAAATTATTTAGTATGATTATATTATCGATGTTAATACTTATCATCTCAAACAAGATTGACAAAGATGATATTCCCAAAATGTTAAAAAGAAACGCATAACATAGACTAATATTTTGTAGAAAGAGTATATTTTTAAAAGTAAAAAGGTTAGTACGATTTACAATTTATTTATTTTTAAATTATATATTTAAAATTATAAAAGAAATGTTAACAAGTATGTTAAAAAATATTGATTAAAATATTTTAGATAAAAATTTTAAAATTTGTAATTAATATATATTTATCATAGGTATATTAAAATAAAAAATCTAGAGTTATATAAAATGTATAATTAATTTAAAATAAAATTAAAATGAGATGTGTTATTGTTAAAAAATAAATAATAATTATACATTCAATATTAATAACAATATTTTTATTAAAAAAATATAACATTTAATATTATTAATGTATTAAATTTTGTGATATATTATAATTTTTAATTAAAATTACTAAATATGTTATTATTATGAGTCTAAAGAATTATAAAACAAATCTTAAATAATATTTATAATTACATATCTCAAGATTGGACATGAGAAAGTCAACTTTCTTGAACAATAAAGTTTTAATTTTTTTATTGTTTAAATAAGAAAAATATTAAATTGAAGTTAATATCATGCAAAAATACATTTAATATTTTTTAAAATAATAAAGGAGAATATTAACTTGACTATTTAAAATGATTTAATTTTTTTGCTAAGAACTATATATACATAAGAGTTTGTAATAGTTGAAACATTTCACCAAGCTATGAATGAAATTTTCTGTACATAGTGTTATTTATTATGAGTTTCTTATAATGAAGTTTTTTACAATGAGAAAGGCTATAACCATATCATATTATAGCAAGTACAGAAGAGTATAAAAAAAAAAGTTTAGAATAAGACGAATATAGAGAGAAGAGACTTTGAGACCTAGGAGGAAGAAGAAACAAGTAACAAAATATTCCTTTAACACTTTGATTACGGTAAAAAATGACAATTTGTAAACAAATAATCCAATAGCAATTTAGGGACTGGATTTAAGTCATCTTTGGATTCTTTTAAGTATGTCGTTTAATGTAATATTCAAATTGACGTTGTAAAATAGAATATTTAACAGGAGTAATAAGCCATAATTATGTGAAAATGATTAAATGTAAAGGTTTTACATAAAACATGCAAAACAAGCACTGAATAGCATAAACAAAAGCAAAAGGAAACAAACAAATAAAGGAAACTATAATTGAAACGCATAAACGTAAATATGCAGAAATATAACGTACGACTCTTTACAACAGCGAACAGCAACTACCGTGAGTCCCCTCGTAGCTGGTATTTGGCGCGGTACAGGGTTTCAGTGTTTAGAGAATTTAGGTGTGGTGTCTGAGTACAAAAAGTCGTCTCCTAGGAAAATGAAGCTTTAAAGTATTTATAGGTAAGAGGATCACCGTCGTTCTCCTTCTTTGGCGGACACTTCTTAATAACTACCTTCAACTGCTGATGCCCATTATCTACGATTATTTGTAATCGTGCTATCGGTTGGAATTTCTTCTATAACTGCTACAGTCCACGATCTGTTTTCATGTTATTTAACCTTCGTCTGGTGGTAACTGTTGCTAGGTGCTTTTGAACCTTGCAATAGTTTTTGAGTCCTATCAAGACTTTTTATTTTTTCTCTTTCGAGCAATTTTGGACGAAATCTAAAAGGCTCCTTTAGCATTATGGCCTTCGAATATTTTCTTCTTGACTTCTCTTTTTGACTAATTCTAGGGGTCTGAGAGCTTATCTTGACCTTATGGAGTTAAAATATTTTCTCTGTTCATTCCTATTTTTTAAACAATTCTAGAGAGAATATAGAACTCAACTAGATTTGAGAACTTATAATATTTTCTAACAATTTTCTGTTTTTCAAGTAATTTTGTGTGTCAGAGACTTAAAAACTCTCATAAACTCCTCGAAAGATTTTCAGTCCTATGGACTTAGAATATTTTCCTGTTATTCCTGCTTTCGAGCAGTTTAGGGTGTAAGAGACTTGAAACTCCTCAAAACACCTAAAAATAAGCTTTTAATTTTGTGGACTTAAAGTAATTTTTTACCAGTCTTTTTTTTGAGCAGTTTTAGGTGTAAGAAAATTGAAAACTCCTCAAAACACTTGAAAAACATCTTCAATTTTGTGGACTAGTAATTTCTTACTAGTCCTATTTTTTAAATAGTTTTGGGTGTAAGGAACTTGAAAAACTCTTCAAAAATTATATCATGTAATATGGTTTTGTAGCTTAGAAAATTTTCTTTACTCCCAACATATTCAGAAGTATTTCATTTGTTATGCATTGTAATTTTAATTTTTGGTGATCTAATTCCGTGCAAATTATTTAGGATGGTTATATTATCAATGTTAAAAATCTCATTAGAGGTAATTAGGTTTGACTATACGAAAATAATCGTGAGTGCAAAGTGAATTGGTATATATTATCTTATAATTGATATTTATTTATAGTTTAAAAAGTATAATAAGGTTGGTTCATGAATTATTACCAGATTCTTAAATAATTTTTTAAAATCGTGTATACTTAATTTATTAAATGATAATTTTTTATTTAATATTTGAATTAAAAAAATTAAAATTTATTAAAAATTAAATAAAATAAATTTAGTAAAACTTACTTTAAAAGTAAGTAAATTCCATAAAATCTTCTCATAGTTAATATATATTTACATGTCTTTTATATTTAAAGGAGAAACCCTTGTTTTTAGTTTAAATATTTCAATTACTGAATTTTTTAAAAATTATCTTTTAATTTTTATTTTAATTATATATATTATAATTTTAAATATTAATTTTTTTATTTGAGAAAATTATACTCCTTTTTTAAATTTGTATTTATAAATCTAGAAAAAAAATTGAAAAGTAAAAGGAGAAAGTATAAAAGAGACAAAAAATGAGGATTAAAAATATTCTTTAATTTAAAATTAAAAATGATTTTATAAATTTTTAATAAAAACTCTATAACCCTTCTTCTCACTCTTTAAAAACATTCACGGAGTTACTAAACAAATTTTTTCCTAATCTCTCTTTTTTCTTAAAATTAACTTTCAAATAAAATTTTAAAAATAATATGTAATATACTTTATTTAATTTTAACGTTGACGAATTTGTTGACAGTGATCAGTTATAAAAGTGTTTTATTTTTCCATTTTAAACTTCTAAGTTCACATACTGCTATTTGTATACATTAAATTATTGATTTTCTGATTTTGGTAGATAAAAATAACATTTTAAACATTCATAAAATAAAATTTGAAACTTCATAAAATTTTCATTTCATCTTAAAAAAGTTAATAATAGAGTATTTAGTATTAGTTATTAGTGATGTTAAAAAATTATAAATAGAGGAAAAATAATTAAAATAATTGACCCTGTTAACTTTTTCACATAAAAATAGATAAAACAGTAACATATATTAACGGTGACTTAAATCTTCGCTAGAAAAAAAAAACATTTAATACTTATCACCTCAAACAAGATTGAAAAAGATGATATTCCCAAAAAGTAAATAAAATAAAATAACGCATAACATAGACTAATATTTTATAGAAAGATTATATTTTTAAAAGTAAAAAGGTTAGCACGATTTACAATTTAAATTATTTTCAAAAAACTGTAATATATTTTTCATATTTATAAGTTTTATTTAAATCAATGTATGTAATTTATTAAAGTCTTTATTTGAATTCTTTTACTTAAATTTGCGTATGTTATCTATCTATCCTTCCATATAGTGCTATACAAACAAAATTTCCTTGAAACTCTTTTTTTGTTTGTTTTTGGAGGACAAAAAAGAAGACAGTTGAAAGGGAAAGGTAAGAGGTGGCGGGAGCAAAACGCTTGTGATTGAAATTACCCTGTTTTCCTCTGCAATCAAAAGCTTGAGGCTAAATGTGGCACTGAAACTCACATCTCTTCACAAATGGATGCCGAAGAAGCCAAAACTTTACTGGGTTTTCCACCCAATTCACGTCCATCTCCTTCACAGGTGTTCCCATTTTCTCATTTATTCTCTTTAGGGTTTCTACCTCTTTCATTCGCATTGCCAAAATCAAAATTCAAGCTCAAGTTCAGTTTTTGAGCCTCACCCATTTTTTTTATTATCAGTTCTGCCCATCTTTTCCCTAATCCCCAGTGGATTAGTTAATTGTTGCTTTTTGTTGATGACTTGATGATAATTGAAAAGTAATCATCTTTCTATCCTGAAGTAGTCTTGAACTTGAACTTGAACTTTTTACCCTATTCTGATTGTTTCCCTTTGTTTAGGTCAAATCAGCTTACAAGAAGAAGGTGTGGGAATCTCACCCTGACCTATTTCCATCTCATGAAAAGCTTCTTGCTGAATCCAAGTTTAAAATGGTGAGTTTTCATCTCGTGATGATGTTCTTGGAGACTTGACTTGGTGTTAGATTATGACAGTAAAACATTTGTTATGAGTCTAACCTCGTATTTCAGTGTGCTTCACTTCAGAACTTGCTCATTGTTAAGTGTAAACTGATTCACGAGTCTGTGATTTTGTGGAGAAAAATTTTGTCATGACTTCCTACATGGTCAACTGTGTCATGGATGAAGATGACGGTCATTTAATCTGTTTTAGAGATTGATGCAAAGACAATAGTTTCCATGTTATATGATTTTAGGTGGAGAACAAATGTTATCATAAAACGTGCAGGCTTTTTTTCCTTCTTTAATAAAGGAACTAATTCACATCAATTTAGATTGGCTTTTCCTATGGTTCCTTCTCTGACTCTGGCATTGTTAACCCCGATGCCTGGCCTTGATTTGATATTGTGCTAAATTGAGCTAAGGGTTGGTTTTCTTTAGGAGGAGATGGTACTGCCCTTGATCATCGTCAATTCTCCGTTGTTCAATGGAAGGAATAACTGAACTCTTATGTTTTGCTGCAGATTTCAGAAGCTTACACATGCCTGCTGTCTGGTAATTCTCCAGGCCCCTTGTACTCAAAGAGTAAATATTCCAAAATGTTGCTCATGTATTGCGAACTCCTGAATGGATCACCGAAATTTTTAAAGAAATTCAACAGAGGTCTATGGTTGTGTTAAATGATTATAATATTGGTTTTCCAATTTCAGGAGTAAATCATAAAAAATGTGTTGAAAAACTTTTCAGAGGAGGCCAATGGTCAAAATGAGTATATTGTTTCAGTTGAAGACCAGATTATAGGAAAAAAAAACTTTGCAAAAGCCCCCTTTTATTAATTTTAGCTTGTGTTCTTGGTATTCTGGGAACTATCAGCGTTTCTTGGCATTTTCATGCCTGATTGTCTACAATAACCATGTAGAAGGAAATAAGATTATATATTTCATTATTTTGAATGAAATCTTTTGGATTTTGTCCTAATATTCTGACAAGTGTAATTTGCACTTTCTGTTCCTCTCGTTTTTCAACTTCCATCTTATATGGTGGTTAAAAACATACGATGATAAGTTGCCTAGAGCAATAAGAAAGGTCCATATATTTACACATCCAAATAAACTTATACAAACAAAAGCACGATTATCTCATAAAACACAAAGAATAATGGGAACGCTAATTTCCACCCCTTGAAAGGACCTTGAGCTTGCCCTACTGCTTGAAGGGGTTTAACAAAAATCAGAACTGCACTTGTTCATATATGTACTGAATAAAATTCCCAACGCAGGTGGGAGAGGAGAGGCTTCAAGTTCAGGTAAAATTCTTATTCCGAATCCTCCCTTGCATCATGTAAAACTAATCCTTCAGTTATTATTTTCCTTATTTAAAATGCGGCATAATTCTTGTTCAGTTGAATTTTCACATGTTGTGAGAACTGGAGTTCCGAGGGCTTATGGAGGAAGGAAAAACCATGCTATGATTAAAGTGCCATTCATTTTGATCATTGTGGGAACGGTTGCGCTTGGAGGATTCAATGCTTCGAGGTGGCTAACAACCAATATTGTGGTCGATTATTTTCATTTTTCGAATTCATTGCAACGAAACCGTATAGTTTAGTTCATTTATAAAATGACATCCATTCTGCTATTATCTCGCAGGGCTTATAAAAAGCAGAAGGAGGAATACCTTTCACACAATCCATTTCTTCCTTGATGCCTTTTCGAGCAAGCGGGTAACTTGATATTTGTTTCCACCAAGAAATATTTTTGTTGTAATTGGCGGACAATATTATACCGTATATCAATATGCAAGTGAAATTAAATCAGTGATAATTAATGTAGTTTGTAAAGTGAATTACATTTCGATTCAATACAAGCGGATTCTGAGGAATGCCATGCATCTCTCTCTGGGTCAACATGCAGCATGTGTAAATATTTAGATGAGAGCCCAAGTTGAAGGGAAAAAAAGAAAAAGGTCAACAAAAGAGCGAAAAATATTTATTTTTTAGATTAGTAAAAATAAAAGGCAAAGTAATGGTAAAAAAAATTCTCCATTTGTTTGGATGAGTGAAAAAAATAATCATAATAAAAAGCATTTATGAAAATATAAAAATTTAAATTAATTAAAAATACTTATTTATTATAATATCCTTTAATTAATAATTTTTTAATAATTCCAAACAATGAAACAAAAAAAAAAAAAGTGGACTGTCATCTCAATTTTACTTTTTTCCTTTGAACCCTACATTAAAATTTTTCCCTTCCTCTTTTTTTATTCATCGAAACATACAACCTTTCTCCTCCTAAATAGGATAGAAGATGATTACAAATGTGAAGAAATTATAGTAGCACCTATTGAGGAGAATATAATAAAAAAATTACGGTATTTTAGACACATGCAAAGAAGGTTATCAAAAATAGTAATGAAGACAATCTTTATGAAAATGAATAGAGGTACACCAAAAAAACTTTGGATAAAATCAAATCACTGAAAGAGATCTCAAGATAAATATTATCTCTGAAAATTTTGATTTTTGATGAGTCTGGTGGTGTTGGATCAACGTAGCTGACTTGACCTAGTAATATAAAACATTGTTGTTGTACCATCAAAAAATTATAAAACTCCTAGTTTCTAGCACACACCCACGACCCATGAGATCAGCCTTTAAAAAACTATTGTTCAACCATCAGTTCAAGTTTATATGCGATTTCTGCGTCTCTGGTTTTTAACAAAGCCACATTTTGATTTTACGAGCCAAAAGATAGGGTACCACTCTCCCACCACCGACTAAATGCATGCAAGTATAGACATGAAAAGCATAACATCAGATAACAATCTCCACAAAACCGCGAGGAACAGAGAAATTGCAGGGAAAATTCTGCAATGTATAAACTGTATTGGCGGAATCTGCCCACCTTATACTTGAAGTTGTTCACGATAGAGTTGTCTCAATTTCCTACATATCCCTAGTTATCGACAAAATCCTAACCATGTCAATTCTCACCTTGAGTTACTATATTTTTATATTGTGTTTTGACCGCAAAAAATCACCGTTTGGTATCACATTTGATCCGGCCAGATTAACACTAGAATTACAGTGTATCACCTTTAGTCTCCATAAGCGTAATGGTAATAGGCTGCCATCCGGAATGACGATGAATAATCCATTTCTTGACGGTGATTACCATCTCCAGAATTCGAAGCACATCCCCTAATAAAAACTCTCCAAGGCACAATCTCCTTATAATCAAAGACGCTTCATATCTAATTAAAAACTCAACAAATCAGCAATAAATCCTCAAGAAGCTCAAGCAACAATATTTACAAAGATATACACACCTGCAACGAGAAGCCAAAATTGACGATCTTCCAGAAGATGAAGCAATAAATTGCTTTATTCTATCCCACGTGGCTTCTGGGAAATCACTGGGCTGACCACCAACATGGTTCACAAACTTCCAGAGCCCCCCATCCTTACCAACATACAAATGCAGTGCACCGAAGGTTCTCTTCACCACCCCATGTTGCTCTATTGCAAAATCCAAAGCCTTCCTAACATCAATTCTCTGATATCTATAATCCCCATAGCGAATGCAATCAGTTATATTTCCCTCAGTGGACAAAACCATCTCAACCTTAAGAGTGTTCAAGGCTCTCATAACAACATCAACAAGACCTCGCACATACTCAGAAGGTGGCGCCAAACTCTGAACTACGGTATTCGGAACTATCACGTCGTTACAAGAAAAAAACTCATGAGGTGCTTTGAAAATCAGCTTCGTTAGCGGTTTCGCATTATCATCATCATCAGCCACACATTTTGTAGGACTTTCTGGCACGTTCGTGATTTTCCTAACATATTTAGGTTTAGATTTGAGTTGAACGGGTTCGAAAATAGGAGTAGGGTTAATTTTACCGGAAGATGAATCAGAATCAGCAATGTAAAGAGGGGCGCCACCGGCAGAAAGAGTGGTCCACAGCCAAACGACTTTAGCGGCGGCGACGAGCGACGCAGAAGCTTGAAACGGTTGGGCGAGGAGAATGTTGTATCTTCGGAGGCTGAGTTGGTGGAGAGCCATGGAGAAGTCTCTGTCGCCGGAAATCATTAAGTAGTTAGCAGGGGCGGGATTGTCTACGGCCCAGAACAGCATATCGACGAGAATCTTCATATCTTTGCAACCTGAAAAGGATGAATAAGAGTTGGAACCGGAGGGAACGTGGTTGAGGGCAATGCCGGTACTGGAGAGAGCGCGTTGGACTGGAGAGGGAATGCGGTTGGTGTCACCGTAGGCGGAAATGGAGAGAGGGCCGTTGTAGTTGATGTTGACGAGAGCGGCGGCTATGTTATTGGCGATGGAGTTTGCGTCGTGCCCTTTGGGAACGGGGCATTTTTCGATGTCCCACCACACTGAAATCTTCGCCGCCGCGTACACGCCGCTTTCGTTGCGCGAGTTTTGCACCATCCATCCACTTGTCAAAATGCCAACTCTTCTCTTCTCCACACTTCACACTCGCTCCCTCTTTTTTGAAACTATTTTTGGTGCGCGTTCGTCCCTTTATAAGAGAAGGGACACACTGCCACTATTTCGTGGCCTCCTCTTTTCAAGGCTATCTAATCCCTGAAACATGGTATGTTATGGGAAACATGCCATCTGAGCAAAGTTAGTACTTTTAAATTTTAAAATATAGTATTTAAAAATAAACGTCAATTACATTACTCTGTTAAAAAATATTAAAAATAAATAACAAATTGTTGATTTATTACATTAAATTTGACATGTAGGCATCTATGTTGTGGTGAAACAGTGTTTTACAGCTTCTTTTCACGGATAAATAATTCTTCTAAAAATCTCGATGAATTCTAACTTTTTCTCAAAACTTAGTTAGACCGTAACAAAAACTAAAAACATTAACCTTCCAAGAACATTTATTGAATTATAAACTGCATAGCGATTCAAAGGAAAATTCCTTTAATCCTAGAAGAATCCAAGTATAAGATACACCTATTCTTTCTGTCATCTCATCATCATGTTCATATTTCAAAGCATCTTTCTTAGAAAGCGCACTCTCATCTCAAGCAACTCAGTTCTATTTATGCACTAGGTAGAAGAACAGACTCAACAAACAAGGCAGACCCGTTATTGGGCGAACCCTTGATCTTGACGATGGAAGTAACCAAATTATAAATCTGAACATTCTCAAAGGAGGGTATCTTCCTCCCTCTTGCAAACTGAGGATCGTGTCTGATGAAAATAGTCCTCATGTTGAAAAACGCATTGTCATAACCATGTGCCCCGCCACATTCCTTGTTACTAGTTCTACTCTGCTCAACCTTAAACCCTTCATCCACCAAACCAATTATGGGCGGAATGTGATCATTGGCCGCATAATGGTGTTCTGGCATATCTTCCTTGAGGTACACCCTCAACTTGCCCCCATTCTCAACTTTTCAAGAATCCAACCCTTCATTGATCTTGGCAACAACACGTGCAGGATCATAAGAAGGAGGTGGACGAGTAGCAAGCAATGGAGTATAAAAGTGAACCCAATCAGGTTGTATCTTCAACCAAGGAGTCAAATCATCCAAAATGATAAGCTTTTGATTACAAGTACCAACCATCCCATGATCACCCACCATAATAACAGTGACATCCTCAAAAACCCCTCTTTGTTCCAAACCCTTAATCAACCTCCCAATAATCCCATCAATTCTAGTCAATTTTAGGGATGAAAGTGAAACTTTATATAATGAACAAATACAACATCTTTTGAGTCTACATGTATACATGTGTGTCTTACAAATCAGCACTCTTGCTTATTTTTAACATCATTGTTAATTCTAGAAACTAACGTTTCAAAATTATAGTTTAGAAGACTTATTTGACCGTGCATAATTCAGGGATTAAACTCCTTTTTTAAGTGTAGCTTATTAGGATGGAAATTTAAAAAAAAACTTACAAAAAAAAAGTTATATATATATATACACACACACCTATGTATGCTTATTATCCCACATTATTCGTTCAGATTGTAAGTATTCAATAAATTAGTTGCTTTTTAAGATTTTAAAATATATCAGTTAATTCTTGATTTTCTTAAATTATTGATATTTTAGTCTGATTAATAATTTTTTATTTCTGTTTATTGTAACTGAATTTTTGGTGTTACTATTGAAAAAAATATGTCTCCATTTCCATCTAAATACTTGTCAATCTCCTTTATGTTTAATGGGTTGAACTTGGTATAAGAATGACTTTGTCAATCCATCTGCCCTCCCCCTCATGCTCTTGTAATAGCAACGATGACGATTTAAGGTGAAGTCGATGCAAATTACTCTAACTTCAAATTAAGAATTTAACAACACAAACAAGGATCATGTGACTATTTAAGACATAGTAGGGACTCTTGGATAGGTGGTAATATAGAAGGTGGCATTAGCATCGATAGCGAAAGAGGAATAGGTAGGGTTTCAGGATACAGTAGAGATTTTAAGATAGCGGTAGACGCAACTATGATGAAGAAAAGATAAAAATGACGTTATTTTAACATTTTATATGTTACTTATCAACAAGCGTTGCACACAAAAATTATTAGTTAAATTAAAGTTCATGATGTTTAACAAAATTAAGAGTTAAGAAGTTCTTTTTTAAATCTTAGATATCAACTTATAAGATGCTCACAATCTCCAAACTAATAGGAGTTTACTTAAAATAATGTATTTAAAATTATTAAAAAGATGTTAACAGGTATGTTAAAAATATTGATTAAAAAATTTTAAAATTATTATCATGGGTGTGTTAAAATAAAAAATCTAGAGTTATATAAAATGTATAATTAATTTAAAAATAAAATAAAAATGAGATGTATTATTGTTAAAAAATAAATAATAACTTTATCTTTCTTTTTAAAAATTACTATAGTTTAATGCATTAAAATAAATGTTACTTCTAACATGTATTCAATACATGGTAAGACATTAATAACAATATTTTTTATTAAAATTTATAATATTTAATATTATTAATATATTAAATCTTGTGATATCTTATAATTTTTAATAAAAAAATATTATACATAAGTTATTATTATGAGTCTAAAAAATTATAAAACAAATCTTAAATAGTATTTATAATTGTATATCTCAAGATTGAATATGAGAAAGCCAACCTTGTTTTAAAAAATATTAAATGTATTTTTGCATAATATTAACTTCAATTTAATATCTTTCTTATTTAAAATGATTTAAGATTTTCGCTGAAAACTGGATATACATGAGAGTTACAAATTATATTTAACTTTTTTAACCTCACGGGCATTTAATATTTTAAAGAGTAACAAAACTTTTGTTTATCCTTTTAAATAATTAGTTTTGCAAGTTGCAACCTTGCTTACTTTATTCCTGAACTAAAGCTAAAGCCTCTAATTTTTCTGAACATAGATGCACCATTTAACTTTCATACATGATAGAAATCAAGGTAAAACATGAAGGGTACCTTCAGAGATGAATCAAAGGTAACAAAGATATGCAGAAACTTAGCTCCACTTAAAATGCACGCTGGTATTTCAATAGTGACATTTTAAAATCCGAGTTTTTAACTGATTAGCTTCAGCAGGAACAAGCAGCATGTGATTTCGAGCTGAATAGCTCCAGTCACTTGAGTAAAAAGACAACTGCCGTCAGAAAAGAAATCATGCAGAAAACAGGTTCGAATTTGAACAAAATTGATAATTGACAAGGAAAATGACCCTGAAATTTATACTATTTTAAAGCTGTGTTAGCTTTGTAAAAAGACAAAAATGGCGCTCAAATCCGACCTGTGCGAGAGTTATGCACAAAACTGTGACTGAGGAATATATTTTATTATACAAAATTTGGAGTTATATAAAATGCATAATTAATTTTAAAAATAGGATAAAAACGAGATGTGCAATAAAAGATAAGACCAATTTAATTCCTTCAAACAAATAAGTAAAATGAATTTCGTTAGAGT
The DNA here is from genome assembly GCF_003935025.1 of Abrus precatorius. Taxonomy (NCBI): domain Eukaryota; kingdom Viridiplantae; phylum Streptophyta; class Magnoliopsida; order Fabales; family Fabaceae; genus Abrus; species Abrus precatorius. Next base: position 4,850,191 of record NW_020874373.1, on the reverse strand, counting down.
TTCTTTCCCCCAATATGAATCATTACTTTCAGGAATAATCCATTCTCAATTTCATGAAATCTTTCTTCCTGAAATTGGAGGAAATAGAATAGTTGTTTCCATTCTAAATTATATCAAGCACGCTAATAGAAATATCGGCCAGTAGTTGGTTACAGTAAAAGATAATTGAGCCACAGCAGTTGTCGAACAATATCAATTCCAAATTTTAACTAAATTTAAATCAATAGTTAGCATCAGTCGAGAAAAAAAGTTAAAAATAGGAATATTGACTACACTTGTAATTCAAGAATCATCAATCAGAGTTATAAGAGGTCAATTTGGAAGAAGAACCTTCACTGCATGGTCAAGCCTAGCCTATACAAGAATGAATTGATTAGTACTTTTAACTTGAAAGTAATCAACTCTGCCAAAAGAATATCTATGTTTCCTCCGCTGTTTTCTTTCTCTTTCTGTTCTTTCCCTCCTCTTTTGGAAGGAGGCGTTGTGTTCCTTTTGGGAAGAAAGGTTAAGACAGATACTTTGATTTGGTTCCTGTAAGCATTGTCTCTAAAAGCTAGATTGCTGCTAAGCTGGCTTCTTCCAATAGGAGATGTTCTTAGCCTCTAAGCTAGATTGCCACTAAGCTGGCTTTCTTCCAAAATGAGATATCCGTGAAGAAGACATTAAGGGTGCTTCTTCATCCAAATGAGTGTCAGTAACTGAATCATTCCACAAAGTTTCCTCGATGTTACCCACATCATCATCAGCTTTTTTATCCATCAACAACTCCTATATTTTTTATAAAGGCAAAGAACAAAAGTTGAACCAATAAATATACTTCCTAAAAAATTAACATTGCCAACAATAATTGTAACAAATTCAGCTGAAAACATATTTGAAGAAGAGCTATGTTGGTAAATAAAACTTGAATATGCCCACAGAAAGGAACGGAAAAGTGAGATCAGATTAACAATGAGTCTAAGTCAAACCTATCTTTGGATGGGAAGAAATTTTCAAGACAGAAAGCACCATAATTAGATTTTCAAACATGGAATGCGTTTTCAATGGGTGTGTGAAGGCATGATGAAATAGAACATTACACATTTCTTTATTCACAAGGTATGGAATGACCGTTCTCAATCCAGCTTGGTAGCTCTGGAATGGAATGAGTTTCCAAGCCATTCATTTGTCTGATACACAGAACTAATGTCTAATCAAATCAAACGTGATCTGAATGATGTAAATCCCCTCACGATAAAAAGTATAGAAGGTTAACTTTTCTCATGTATAATGTTTCAATTCAAATTTTTTATAGTTTAATAATGAATTGTTGTTGAAAAGAACAAACACTTATCTAATGTATAAGCATGTACAATGTTTTGGAAAAAAATACTCCATACATTTGCTATGAGGCTTTCTTTAAGATACTGAATAATTATTGTGTTTGACAATATTTTTATATACTTTATCATTCTTTACACATGTTTATTATTCAACAAAAATTTGCATGACTATTAAAAATTACTGATAAGACATGAAGGGGTAGGATGAAAATAAAGCTTAAAAGTAGAAAAAAATAATTAATAAAATGGATAATAATTATCATTCTACAAAATAAAAGAGGGCATGTTAATAAGAATAAATATATCTCTTTTCATGGAGCATGGAATTGCCAATTTCACCCCTCTAGGAAGGAATGGTCATGGAATGTATCCACAATTCCATACTTTTCTCAGCTAACAAAGTGGGTAATGCTTATTCATTGAATAAAGCATAAAATCGAATCATCATCCACGTATTTAACACACAAGAAAAACAGAGTCAATGACAAATAATGCATGAATACTGATCAAACTACAGAACAAACAAAAAATATTTAAAAGGCTGACCTTTGCTGATTCATCTTGGCTATTTTGAAGTTGAGATGTACGAACATCCCTGACCTTCAGGTAGTTGTAAAAAACAACACCACTTAAAGCTGCGCATTCAAAATTATTCATAGAAGAAACACTTAGAATAGATCCATGCTACGAATGAAATTAAACTACAACAAAGTCTTTCAACAAAGAAACTATACCAATAGCATAGCCAATAATATTAAGCCCAGTAATCTTTGATTCAGGAAATAAGACAGTTGAAAGAGAGATAAGTATCCAGTCTTTCAAAACTCCAGCCACTCTAATAGTTACTGCCCCAGTTCTACCAATCACTAAGAATGTTGAAAGATTCAACGCCAAAGCGCAAAGAGCATTTGAGAAAAATATCCAGAAGTTAAACTGCATGTGTGGATCTTCCATCTCAGGCTTCTCAAGGATATACCATGGGATAAAAAGAAATACAAAGCTGCATACAATGATGTTTAAATAATCATTACTCAAAGAGATAAAATACAGATATAAGTTATCCACTGCAATTTTTTTGACACACAGATATCCCAAGATGTATTCCCCACAGCCCTATTCCCCGAATCAAAGCAGTGCAGTAAATAAACATAAATCCAGGACCCAGGCAGGAGGCAGCAGAGCAATCATTTACAGGTGAAGCACAATATCAAACCACAGGTCTTTCATTGACTTGTAAGAGTGAGCACCAAATTAATCAAAGGTACCCAAACATTTAATATTCATAACATGAATTATGATAAATACATTACATGAACACAAGATCAAAAGAAAACATAAAAAGAAAAAAACCATCATGATTTGCTTCTTTCTGAAAGATATCCACAATCCTATGTCTCACCCACTATATAGCATGTGAGTACTATTGCCCATGGCATAAGATGCAAAACGAAAAAAGGCAGAAATAGAAATTTTTGTATTGACAGTTTGACACATGATAAGAAGGAAAATATGACAGTAAATTTTTCTGAACAAAGTAAGTGAATCAGACAGCATCTAATGAGGAATGCAAATCCCATAATTTTAAGTGATGCTAGAAAATTAACAGGCCAAAATCAACATCAACATCCTATAGAGTAAAAACTGTTTTATTTACTTTTTAACCTCCCATCAGTGTAGGCAGAACTATATATGGGCTTTCAAATACTTAAAAAAAACACCTACCTGCAGGGTGCTATGTAATACAAGCTGGTAATGGGATTTAGAGTCAAGCCCTTCTTTTGAAGAAGAACCTGAGTTAAAACCAGCCTCAACGCTTCAGCAATTATTCCTGTGACCTGATAAACTGTACCAAGTACATTAAAATGAATTTCCCCATAGGAGGATATTACAACTCCAACACTGACCAGCACCATGTTCCAGAATACGTCACACCTCAATTTCTCAGTTCCACAAATAACAGCCACGAGAAATGTTGCCACTGGCACTGTAAATGAAAAAACATATATATAAAAATGGAAAACGATGGTCAATGCTATTCTTCCCAAAAAATGTCTGATAGAAAGATGAAAAAAAAAAAAAAAAACTTACTCAGTGCTTTAAGCATCTGGATGAAGGCCACAGAAATGTACAAATAAGCAGTATTGCCAAACCTAAATAGACAATAGAGTAATTTAACCAATATATCCATGCAATGCAGAATAAGTTTACCAGTTTCTAAAGTAATTAATAAAACTTCTTATTTAAAGGCTATGTAATGGTAATACCATAATATAAAATTTAAACCAAAAATATTATAGCTGGTTTAATTAATACAAGTTTAAACTTTAAAGTCTATGTACTACAGTAATCACTATTAATACTACTTTAACTCAAAATTTCTATTTGATTTTATGATAAATCAACCATGATACCGATATAGAAGAAATCCAAAGCTTTAAAAGCTCAATCTAAACAATTTTGAATCAGTGGTTTTAAAATAATTTGTTTGCTTCAGAAAAACTTGTGACCTGATGAGTGTATTAGCAATTTCCTACTAAATGCATATGACGGTCAGGTTGCGAACATAATGAATAACAAATACATGTCCCATAAAATAATAGTTAAAACTTCTTAATACTTATAACAGCAAACAGAAAATGATGATGACATTTGTGCAGGACTATATTTTCTTGATCCAAGAAGTTGCTTGTAAAGAATCGATTTCTTTTATCAGCAAATTTCCAATTATATGCTTAAGGTAATCAACAGAATGAATAAAAATATATTATAAAATACCAATAAAAAGTTAGTCAAATATTTGCACATCTACAAATAAAAATTCATAATCATCATTTTGTGCCACAACACTCATATCACCACACCCCTAAGCAAATGTGCACAGAAAAGAGTCCAAATGGAGTTCATGAAAATAAAGAATACAAACTGAAAATCATAATAAGGGTATGAACACCCCTACTGTCGCCAGACATTTAAGAGAGAGAGAGAAGGTAGAGCATCAACTTTGCTAAAATGCCTTAATTTTACAATCATAGAATTGAATTGGGCATGGGGTTATATTTAAGGCACCGACAGATGCATTTCAATTTACAAAAGACTTTGCTCAAATTACAAATTTAGGTCAGTGACATCAATTGCTTACCACAAACTAGCTGCAAAGAAGGCACTTATAGGGACCACACAAGTAGCATATCTGCAAACCATACAGATTGTGTCAAGCCAGAAATATTAAATGAAATGTGAAACGGGATGTCCATGTAGAATTCTTACATATTAAATGTCATTTTAATGGGTGACACAACCTGCAGCAATTGAGGAGGGGGGCATCGCCTGGTTAGTTCATTAATATTTTAAAGAAAAAACTAATGTATATTTATTAAGGAAATGGCAGTAAGGAGTGAACAGAATAATAAAGAAGAAAAGTACAACGAAAGAATAAAGAAAAAGGTAGTCTAAAACTGATGACATTAGGAACTCCAACAGACTCATACCTTCAGAACGCGGATAAGCAAAAAGGCCACCGCACCAGAAAAGGCCATATGGATCATAGTGAGTGTTATTGGAAATGGAAAATTAAAGTACAACGTGGAGAGAACCCACTGCAATGAACCAATGCCCACAAAAGGAAAGAGATTGAGAAAAATATATTACAGTATAAGAAAAAAATCAGAAAACTTAGATGAAATAATTTGTTGGCATAAATGTGCCTTGCCTTGTTGTACAGAATAACCCCTGATGAAAGCGAAACATAAACTAGAAGGTAGATGTAGGTCAGCAGATGCTGCTTAGTCATCATTGTCGAAATGACTGCCATATCTACCCCTGCAAAACTCAATGCAATCCAGGATGAGAAAGATTTTTTGACATAAGAAAGCAAGCAATCTCTGTTTATTATAATTGTTGTGCAATGAACTTCATTGACAAAGTCACTGCTCTTCAAAGACCATTAGTATACACGGGAACGCGATAAAAATCATGGATAAAACATGAGAAAGAAAGTACATTATGATAGAAAACTACATTGTCCTCTCATTGTCATACTTCAAACAATTAACATGTATTCCAAGAATAATCAACACAGATCTCAATTAAAGTTTTCCCTTCCAAACTCCCAACCACAAATTAGATGAAATCAATGGGAGTGGAAATTACTTACAGGCAGAAAGATATCAATGAGCACAATTCCTTAATGGAAAATGCATAAACAACCAAAAGTTTATCAATTAAAAAAGTGGCAAACAAGAACTTAAGTGCTTTACTCAAATTAGGAAAAGCAAACTCCACATCGATTCTTATATTATATATGTTGTTTGTCCGAGAGCAAAGTATCCTAGTGTTGCACCGACCAACATTCACACAACCAATACATCGTAGAACTAGGACGAGGGTACTGTTTGATTCGTTATGTGTGTCGAAAGTTCAGAATCTTCCGACACAGTTTCGATTCAATGGCGTCATACTGAATTCACGTGACATAAACAAAGCCATTATTTAAAAAAACCAATAATTACTGCGATAAAACGAAATTCACTGAGATTCAGTGGGGATTCACGGGAAGAAATTGAGCGCAAATCGTGAAAATGAAACATCAACAAAAAAAAAAGGCAAAGAAGAAAAGGAGAGAGAGAGAGAGAGAGATAGAGATTTTACCGACTATGCTGATCTGAAAGATGGAATGGCGAATGCAGAGATTGGAACACAGAAAATGGGTTCCGAATCAGAGCAACGACGAGACGAAGCAACGATAAATCCGAGATATTGTCCCTCCCTTCAAAGGGAAAGATTTCGATTAAAAAATTTAAAATTAACATTTTATTGAGGGTACGAAACTATTATTTTTATTTTTAAAATTATGTTTGTAAAAGAAATAACTTCTAAAATTGGAGTTTAAATAAAATGAAATGAAATGTTGATTATATAGTAAATATGTTGATTTAAAAATGAAATAAATAAAACTAAAATCAAAATAATAACTAAATTATTTTCATTTTCCTCGTTCTCTCAACCTAACATTACTCAATATTAAAAAGGTAGCCTGCGACTAAGGAGGCTTGGACTTGCTTTTGCAATGGCAAATGTGCATATCAACACACCTGCAAGGTATTGCAATAATCCACACACGTTATATATTTGACCTTTAATGCATTAAATATATTGCAATGCATATTTTATCTGTTGGACACTTGTTTTGCCTCTTGGATACTCCATTGTCCAAACAAATTTTGAATTTTCGATAATTATGATTCCTTTTTTATTCCTGAGAGTGAAATATTGTTTCCTTCTTATTTTTGTTTATGCTATTCGATAAAAGAAGTAAAGAGTGGGAGGGCCATACCAAGAGTATAAACAGGACAATGTCGTGATGGAGTTATCTTTCTCTTTATTTAATTCAAATCCTTTATGTGTTTCAAAAATTTATAGTGAATTATTTAAATTTCTATTTAACTCAATTAATATATGATAACATGTGAAACAAGATAAGTTATAAAATTTATAAATATAAAATAAAATTTAAATACATTTTATAATATATTTTTAAAATAAATAATATCAATATAAATATAATAGTGTTATATAAAACATTATCTATTAAGAATTCATGATTATCTGATGTATAAGTGCTATAAACAATATATATATATATATACAAGAAAATGAAGTCGAGTAGAGAGACTTGAGTATAATTTGTATTCATTTTCAAAATATATTGAGTTTAATTTCATAATTTTTTAAAATATAATATCAATCGCTTTAATTTTTATGTTTTAAAAATACAATTTATTTTATTTTCATTATCCTTAATTTTGCAATGACGGGTGTGAATATCCACACATACGAGGTATTGCAATCATCTAAACACATATTATATGAGGGATCCCAATTTTTGCATGTTTAATTCATTAGAGAAAATGCAATACATATTTTATTTATACCCGACACATGTTATGTATCTTGGCTACTCCATTGCCCAATCAAGTTTTCTCCATTATCCTCAAATTCAAAATTTTACTAATTAATTATGATTCTTTTGTTTATTACTGATAATGAAACATGGCTTCTTTTTTTTTTTTTTTTGGCCTCTTATCCTTCTAAGTTCTTTTAGACCCCTTATGTCGTTTTCATTAATGACATTGATATTCGATGAGCAAGGAATCAATAGTGGAAGGGTCATGCCAAAATTATATATGGGACAATATTGTTATAGTTTCACCTTTGTTTTTATTTAGTCGAAATTTTGATATGATCTATTATTTATATTTATATTTGATTTAATTAAAAGTTGATAATATATAAGATAAAATTAAATTAATCTAATTTATTAATATATCAATCTCAACATTTTGTAAAGTTAGACTATAGAAAAGATTATATGTAGATTTTGCTTGATATTTAAAATATATATATATATAAGTAGTGCAATTTTGTTATTAGTTGTAATATTATGTTGAGGAACAAAAAAAATATAAATGTTATGATAATTAAAATATAAAAAAATATATAAATCCAGTTAAATCATAAAATATTAAATTAGACAATTAGTTATATTAATAAAGATAATAAGATAAATATATTTAGAAATTAAATTATTATTAAGTAAAAAGTATGAAAAATTATATTATATTAGTTGTAATATTATGTTTAGGAAAAAAAATATAAACGTTATTATAGTAAAAATATAAAGAAATATAAAAATTTAGTTATATCATAAAATATTAAATTTAAAATACACAATTAGTTATATTTATAAGATAACAAGATAATTAGATTTAGAAATAAAATTGTTATTAAGTAAAAAGTATGAAAATCCTTGATATATTATTAGTTGTAATATTATTATGTTTACGAAAAAAAATATAAATGTTATGATAGTTAAAATAAGAAAAATATATAAATTTAGTTAAATCATGAAAATTTAATTTTAAGATACACAATTAGTTATTGGTAAAAGATAATAAGTATAACATGAAATGTTTCTATTATTGGCTTGATGCATAATTATTAATTTGAAACTTTTCATTAAAATTTAATATATAGATATATGATAGAAATTTGTATACAGATATTTCATGTGAGACATAAAAATAAAATACATAATTATTGTGTTAGACCTGTTATATTATTATCAATTTTGAAAAAAACTTTAAAGGGTTATATAATTGGGATTATATATATTTTTATTTTATATTCTATTTATATTCTGTTAAATTTAATTTAGAAATTGTATTAGTAGTAGTTTAACAATTTGTATACATGAATAATTGTTTTTAATGTGTTTATAATGATATTTAAATAGTAATATATATTTTTATTTATTTAGCTGGCTTCATCTTCATCTCAAGGTATGATAATTAATCCTGGGCTAGAGTATCCATCTTTGTTGCGTTTTCAAAGTATACATGTCTCTGAACATATTTTGGATGGGCGAGAGCATCCAATGTTGAAGGTCAGGAGGTCTCAATTCATACCAGCTGGCATAGACGGTGTTCCAGCAGAGATTGTACCTCATTTGCATATGGCTGGCTTTGGTGGAGTTGCTCACCTTGCTAACTTTCCATTAGATAGAACTTTGATCACTGCATTGGTTTTGATGAAATTTTGTTGGTTTTGATTCCACCACAATATAACTTTGATGTGTTTTCAATGCGAAGCTTTTAATTGCCATTTTAACATTTTCTTTACACTCAAATATTTGCCCAACAAATAATGCATCACCCTCCCTCCATGGTTGATCAGGATCAACATCTACATTTTCCAATTCATCATCAACATGTTCCCAGTTAATATAGGTATAATGTGGACTAGAATTCCAAAAAGGAGTTTCAACCAACCCGGCATCTTACAACATAATCGATTTAATTTACATTATTATTGAAACGTATTTTATAATAGCTTAATGTACTTAATACCTTCAACTCCAGCATTATCACTTATATTCAAGCTACTATGAATTTCATCCTTCATATCAGATTCAGATGAAGTTTCTTCAGGATCCCTCCATTCAATTTCATTGTCATCATCATCTTCATTCTCATATTCACATTCTACACAACCATGACATAACATACTTACAATAAAATTAACTTGATATATTTTCATCAGACAATATAAAATTACAACACCTGACAAAAATAAGGGTTCATCTGCCTCAGACATGTTATCGCGTGAACCTGATAAATTTAAGTCCACACCTTGTGACTGAATACAAGAATTCTCACCAGATGTAATATCTGCATATACTTCAATTGCACTTCGCTGATTTTGTTGAAGAAAAGCACTTAACATGCAATCAATATCTTCATTATCACATATATCCATAATTGTGTATTGTCTAACAATCGGGTCTACTAAAAATCGTGAAATCAATCTAGATATAACCTGACTACTAAACAATTTCAATTTTACATGAATCTTTCTTTTCAATGTCTTCAAACTTATTCCACGTGCAATCTTTATCATTTTATTATTTCCTTCAAACGTAACACCTTCATTACTTGAAAATATTCGACCATTCCAATATACAATTATCACAAAATCAGTCATCCTGCATCAACAAATTATACTACTCAATTAAAACACATTTAATTATGTAATTGTTAATAACAAATGACCCCATTCATATTTCAATTATAATTATAACATTTCACACATTTTCAATAATTTAATACGTGTGCCATCTATCATAATAGGAAAGCCTAATATGTATAGCATAGTATCTCTCTAACCTTTCACCATGGTTCTCCATAGTATGACATAGCTGAAATAAATCTCAAGTATGACTGTAGTCTATGTCAATTAACGTTTGTGATTTTACTTTAAAGAAACATCCAATAGGGAGGTGTTAGGTGTGTTCTGAATGTAAAATATCATACACTAACTTGTTTAATTCTCTGTTTTAATCGGATTTGGATACCTATCAATTACCACTTTCATTTTAATTATATATATTAAATTATTAGCAGCCACTAGCTAGCTAATGCGTTAATAATCCACACAGCTTTACATGTTTATCACCACAAATTTTTCCTAATTTTCTTCCATAAACCTATTATAATAAATTATAAATACATACTTATCAACAAATCTACATATATATTATATTAGTTTTATTTAAATCCTTCATTTGTTTTACTAATTTTCAATAAATAAATAAACAAATTAATTTTATACTAAATTTACACTATTAATACAAAAATATAAAATTAATAATAACATATACTAACCTCGATATTCTTCCGCTCCTCCGATCCAAATTGCATCCAATCCAAATTGCATTTTCGGAACTTCCTTCATCTATATATACCAAGTAAAATTGGATAATATCCGGTATACAATAATTAACAAATGGATAAAAAGATGCATTGTGCTACGTGTCAGCAGACTAGCAGTATCGCCCAAGTCAAAGCGATAGATCTGATGCACGTTGACCACCAACACCGCTATCGTCGCAAAAAGTTCGATACTCTCGCCTGCTCGCCACGTGTCACAAGGTAGACTAGTATCGCCGATCGATGAGCGATAGACTTTAAAAAAATATTAAAATAATGTTTATCGTTCCTTTATTTTCGATACTCATTTTTTTTTTCTGCTGTCTTAAAAATTTCACGTGTCAAAAGATAGCTTAGTATCGGACATATGTGGGCGATATAGTAATAAAAAATTATAAATAAAAGATTATCGTCGGTACATGACCGATATTACCTCTGACCTGACAAAAAAAAGCTCAGATAGAGAATTAATTTAAAAATAAATATATTTTAAGAATTTGTTTTTAAATTTGTATTAATTAAATAAAAAAGCCAAGATTTTATGATTACGATGGTTTACAATATTGATATTTATTTTCTTTTAGTGTTTAATTCCAAAAATTATTTTTCCACATTAATTAGATTTTCATTCAGTCAATCAAGATTTAAGGATGCTGGCCTTTATGATTCAATGTGGCAAGCCTTTCCGGTTTTCTTGCCAATATGATAAGATTGAGTTCAAAGTGATCGATCAAAGAACACACTCCACTTCGTCGCATCCAAGACAAGATGCAATGACAGCGAACTACTTGTAATATTACTGTGAAAGATTTTTAGAAATTACTAAGAGATGGGTTGATAACATTTGTTTTTTTCATGAAAGAACTTCTCTTTTTTAGTTCCCTAGTTAGTGCTGTAAAGGCTATTCGTATTTGTTTTTAAATTCTTTACGCTGGCTTACTGCATTGGATATGTTCAGGCTGATAAAATATGTAACATGTTCATTTAAAAAAGAACTGAGAAAATAGAAGGGTTAAATGATGAAATTTGATCGACAGATCATTAACTTGATGGTGAACATTGTTCATTACAATCATGGATATATCAAAGGGATTTTAATGCGTTCTGCCGTGTTATATTGCAAATGTTATGAAATTTGAAATGATAACCTGGTCCGGGCCAGGAAATTCTTTTTTGTGGCGGCTGCTTACGATATATTTTGTTTTGCGAAGTACTCTCTACACTCATTTTACACTAATACTTGATTTGATATTCTTGTATATTTGTCAAGGCTTAGTTTAGGGAACTGACTACAGGTGTTCTATACTGTTGCCAGAACAGGCATTGAAATATCAACTGAAGAGGGTTATTCTGAATCGGTGAGGTGGCTATTGGATTTCCGGTTTTAAACTATCAAACCTCTCTATCAAAAGTGCAGTATTGTGGTTCAAACAGGTTTGTTGGACCAAAACCCAGTTTGAGTGTTTCAAAACCCGTTTAAAAACCGGATTCCATTGAGTTTAAAACTTTTAAAACTGAAGTTTTGAATTAGTTTAACACCGGTTTTTGTTCAAAAACTGGTTTAAAACCGGTTCAAAACCAGTTCATCCTCAAAAACAGTTTTGGGGGAAAACAGTGGTTCAGCATTTAATTCAATCCATACAATAGGCTTAAGATCGGACATAAAACCAAACCATGCACACCCCTTATCAAGAGAAAAAAAACAATTCATTGTCAAATCAATGGAATGGACAAAAATGCCAACTCTCATCTTCATAAAAGAGAAAAGTTCGCATCAAAATGTTTCAACAAAAAATTAAAGAATTCATCTTGCAATAACGGGCCGTGGTTATTCTATCTTAGCTTCCAAAGAGGAAATAATCCGATAACGAATTATTTGATTTTAGAATTCCCTTTTCTGTTTCTGCACTTTTTCCCAAACACATAAAGATGACAATAATCCCAACAGGAAAGAATATAGAAAGATGGAAAATGGAGCAAACAACTAACAACAAAACGAATTAAAGAAGCAATTAAATCTCAAAGAACCTATGGATTATGAACAAAATGAATGCAGTGTAAACAATGGGATATATAACCATATTCGAGCAATTAACCATCCGCTTCGGAAGCAGTCACTTTCTTATATTTTGGCGCACACTTATGCACATACTTCCAGATACAGATAGAGAGAAATATAGACACAGATCAGTTTGGTGTTTCACCAGCAGGCCCATGTCTTGCATTCAACAAAGGCTGAAGAGCTTTGACTACAATGCTCATGTTTGGTCTGAAATCTGCTTCATATTGCACACACAGTGCAGCAACAGCAGCCATCTGTAATTAACAAAATATCATGCTGTCAAACATTAATCTTGGTCTCAATTAAGTAATTAGTCGATCTCTAAGGGCAGTTGTCCTGGGTGCCTGTGTTTCCTAAAAGGATATCACAAACTAGTGTTTCTAGAAGTATTTTTCTGCTCTCACGTTTCAATGCCTACTAATGGCTCTTAACTTCAAAAACTAAGAACAAAATTATAGAGAGAAAGCCATTGCATTCCAATAGTTCAGCTAAATAAATTATTAGAAAAAATCTCCCTAGAAGAAATAATTTGATAAAGGTTTAAATTAAAGTTTTGGTCTCAAGCATAGTAGCATTTACTAACTACACAAGATATAAGAATTCTACAGGCATCTCTTGCTAGCTACTTTTGATTAGTTTGCTAATTCATAGGCAAATGGCATAAAGTGAACACCTTAGCAACAGCTTTGGGCGGGTAATCTCCTCCTAGTCTTGCATCTACACATTGTCTGACCTTATCCTCACTGAGTCTTGGTGTAGCCTGCAACACATCAGTTACTGGGGTCAGCTAGCTGGCCTACATTCTAAATTTTCGAAAGACAGGAAATCAAATCATAAAAATGAGGCTTGCAATTACCCAAGTAACCAGACTCTGCTGTCCACGTGGTAGCGTATGATCAACAGGCTTCCTTCCAGTCAAAAGTTCCAGAAGGACAACACCAAAGCTATACACATCACTCTTAGCATTCAATTGCCCAGTCATTGCATATCTGCATCCATGGGATTAGACAGATCAATGGATAGTACTCAAGGTATTTACCAGGACAGTGACTAAATATAAAAGAATAGTTCAATATTTCCAAATTTATTCTTAGTTAACATTAATAAAGAAACACACAAAAAATGTATGGGAATTGGCAATGCCTTCTAGTCAAATAAAGGAAGAAGGAAAACTTTCTATTACTTTTCTAATAAATCTTCACCAATTATGCTCAAAACCTTGAAGTCTATGATAAGTTATCCAATATGGCTAAAAGAAAGCATGTCATGCAATAGATATTTAGAAATTTTGATAGGCCTATCTTACTCTGGTGCATGATAACCAAAAGTTCCAAGGACACGGGTTGAATGAAGACGTGCTGCCATGTCCGGAGCCTGATTTGACAAATCAAAATCGGCAATTTTAGCAACATCATCATCAAATATTAGTACATTGCTTGATTTGATGTCCCGGTGGATAATGTGGGGCTCAGCCCTCTCATGTAAATACTCAAGCCCTTTAGCAGCCCCTACAGCAATTTTAACTCTCTGTGTCCATGTGAGAACAGGGCCAGGCTGTGCTCCTTTAACACCTTTTCTACCTGCATGTAAATGACAACGACAAGAGCTTAACTAACAATATAGAATGGAAAAAGGAATAAAACAAATATCTTTCAAGTGGTACCATTGCTTGGCATGGCACCAAACAATAAAACTAACATCAAAATCCAAAATATTTTCAATTCCTCTAATACAGAAAAAAAAAATCCGCAAATGTTCTTAGGTGTCAATAGTTTCCTGAAGCAAAACAACAGACCATGTAAAATATCATGAAGAGACCCATTAGACGCAAACTCATATACAAGAACGCGGGAATTTCCATCAACACAATAGCCAAGCAACTGAACAAAATTGTCATGCTTCAGCCGAGAAACCATTGAAACCTGAAAGTTCAAAAACCAAGTGACTTATTGGATCTGAACAATGAATGATTAGAGAGTAAGCCTTGCTTGACACATACCTGGGCTAAAAATTCATCATCAGGTTGTTTACTAGCATCCAATTTCTTGATCGCCGCAGCCTGCTCACTTTTAAGAACACCATAATACACTCTTCCATAGGATCCCTCTCCAATCAGAGAACCTTCCCCAAAGCTATCGGTAATTTCTTTGAGTTCATCCACCGGTATTTCAGGAACTTCAATGGGCTGAATTTTAACAGTTTGAGCACCCTGCTTTGCAGTTTCAGAAGCATGATAATTTCCATCATTTCCTGCACAACACAATTTATCACATTATGTGCATCAAATTCAATTTCAGGTAACATAACATCAAACAAATTATCACAATGAAGTATCATAATGCAGCATCTAAATGACTAAATCCCATACTGATGATTCAATTAAATTCAGATAACAATGTCACTTAAAGATTCATGATTGCTTTCAAACTGTATTGTTGTGCCAACTATACATCATCCCTGGTGCATTCCTCTAGCTAATACGAACCCAATTACCTGTTGAACTTTTTACCACATGTTGTCCTCCACTTTCAGCAGTCTTCTGGAACTCGTCTTCATCACAACAGCTGAAACAACTCATGACTCTTTCAGCTGATAATAATTCATAACTCCATCAGTTCATACTAGTAAAAAGGTAACATATAAGGCTTGAATAAAAACACTAAACTTAAAATTAGGGGATGAGGGGCGAGGGGGGACATTACTACTTCCATGTAGATTTTCATTGTTAAAAAGAAGATAGGTTATGGCAATAATCACAACTTTAACCAATTCAAAAGAAACAGAGAATTAAGAAAACAGTGTATTTTTTTTCCCCAATTACATTGATTAATATTATTAATAAATTCACCGTAGTTTGATCTTGAAAGAGAAACTGAACCTCCATTTCATTCATACGATTTGTGCACGGAAGTTTTACAAAACGCATCAGTATTTCCGCATCAAAAAGAAGATTAAAAAAAAAAACAGCAAATAATCGGAACAAATGAGTTTCCATCAATCAGAGTAAACTGCTACTGACATCGAAGCCAACAACTGTGGATCAGTCTAAAACAAAACCAATTATTACATGTTAATATCAAGTTTTGGAAGAAGGTGCTCATTCATTTAAAAAATATCTCAAATAAAAACAAATATTGTGAAATAAAAAAAGTGACATCGAAGAGTGTACATGGATCGAGCAGTACCTGAAATTCAATGGGAATATCGTGTAGTTGAGAAGTGAGAGCGCCGATAAGGTAGTTGAAGATCTCGGCTAAGAAACCGGCGAAATATGCGCAGGATAAGCAGAAAGGAGGGCGTAGGATAAAGCGGTCCAAGTTCTTGACTAGATTGGAATTGAAATCATGATTTGGTAATGCTATTATTACCACAGGAATTTTAGTCCAACTAATATTAGTTTAAATGTAGACACCAACGCAATAATGTACTAATTAATATTTTAACACTATACTCCAAATTTGAATACTTTTCTTTACCATTATTTATTTATTTTTATTGATTTTTGAAATAAGATAAAACAAACATTTTTTTTTTAATTTAAACATGTATTGAGTCAAGTTACTTGAAAATTTTATACCTTAATTACTATCATATTTAAGAAACATCTTGTTATAAAATAAATTAGATTAATTTTCAATTAAATATATTTAATATAAAATATTATACATTTGTTAATTTAAATTATTTTTAAAATCTAACAAGTGACTTTATTCAAAACAATAGTAATAATATAATATTTTTGTTATTATCATATTTTGACTATTTTGTTTTTAAATTATATATTTATTGTTTTAATTAAAATTTTCAAATTATTGACCTATATATAATTATATATTTATTAATTTATTTAAAGGTATGTTTATAATCTTATTCGATACATCTTAGTTCAAAACTTAATTAATTTAGTTTTTAATCGAATTGTAACTTTAATAAGGCGAAATAAATAAATTTAGTTCAAGCTTTTAATTTTTAAAAAAAGTTAAGTTTGTATTTCATAAAACTTACATGCTCACATATCATGTTGAATATTCAACTGATTCAAATTAAATAAATATAATTTTTTTTTATAGAGATTCTAAATAAAAATTATTAAGTCAAAATAGATTTCATCAATTAATTCTATTAACTACCTAAAATTTTTAAATTTTTATTTTATTTTATTTTATATAAGCCATATCTTTAATTACCAAATAAATATTTATAAATTATATTTTAAAGACATATTTTCATATATATATATATATATATATATATATATATATATAAATTATTAAGTCAAAATAGATCTCATCAATTAACTATTAACTCGATGATAGTATTTAAAAGAATCTTTTAAAAAAAAACATTTTTTATTTTATATAAGTTATATCTTTAATTACCAAATAAATATTTATAAACTATTTTAAAGGCATATTATATATATATATATATATATATATATATTTATTGCAAATATCTCAATAATATACGAGATATTTGTTAATTATGTTTTTTTTTTCTTTTCATTTCTTTTGAATGGTTATGGTTTACTTCCAAGCTAAATTTACTGAAATAGTATTAATTAATCGCAAAAATTTTAAAACTTTTTTTTAACTTAAAGTAGGGATTCCATTTTAATTGTTAATTAATTTTATTACATGTTAATTTCTTTTAATAATAGTTAGACTATATAATTGATCCTGTTGAAACAATGCAGACTTTTTGGCATAAAATCATTTAGATGCATAGTTTATGCATTTTTTCTTTAAATATATGTATATCATTTTGACATGTCTTCATACTTCGACATTACCTTCAATATATTTCAATTATTTAGTATACAGTTTCTTAAAAAGAAAATGTATTTTTATGTTTTAAATTTTTTAATTTTAAATAAATTAAAAAAAATACAATACATGAAACAGTCACTAATTTTAATTCGATTTGTGTCTCTCGTAGTCCACACAATAGACTATAAATATTCGGATTCAAAGTCATTCGACAAGGAACAAGACTCGTGGTGGCGATGCCTTTCCCTTTCTCTGTTATTCCGTCAAATAAGCTCCATTATTATGATTGATAAGTCAAATGATATATAATTAAGAGTTTAATTTTAATATATTATTGGTGTATTTTTTATAAAATCAATTAATTGTGATTTATTTTGAATATAATATTTAAACTTATTATTATAAAATGATTAGTTTCTCTCTCTCCATGTATAATATTTTATAATTCAATAACAAGTTAGAAATTTCTTATACTATTAATGAATACCAATTAAATTCTATAATTAATTGTCACTTTATAAAAACCACCTTCATAAATAAATCAGTTGTGACTCTTGAAAATACCCCACCATTTTCTTAATGTCAATTAAGGCTATTTTATTATTGTATAATAGATATATTGACCCTCAGAGTGAAATTTATTTTTCTTGAAATGATAATTACAAAGTCAACACTGATTAGCATTTAAGAGATAATTTAAAAAAATTTAAATCACTAAAATGTTAAAAATTTGTAAATTAATAAAATATTAATAAAAAGTCACATCTTTAATTTCATTTTGTTTTTGGTTTTTTGTTTTTTGTTTTTTTTTCACATTTAAATTAAACAAAAATAAACTACAAATCTGATTAACATATATTTATATTCTTTAAAAATTTAAGATTATTCTGACTTGGTATTTCAAATTTAAATGAAGTGAGCTATATGATGATATTTAATAATTTAAATATTCTTTATATTTTTGGGCATTCAGCCTTTTTATTTAATAAATTTTATTTCTTAATCTCTTAAATAAAAAATCATTAAAACATGTTATATATTAATTTGGGAATCTAATATTACTCTGGTTAATAAAATATTATTTATTTATTTTTCTTTTAAAAATTCTTTAAATATTTTTAAAAGTATATTGATTTATATTAGATATATTATTAAATTAATCTAATCGAAATACGATATCTTTTTATGAACAAAACATTTTTTTAACTTCAAATTCAATCCAAAACTAAACCATAAATGCAGTTAGGCATAAATAGTTAAAGATTAGAGGGGAGGGGGGGGGGGGACTTCTCATTTTCATACATGTGCACAAATATTACCTAAATTTTTTAATGATAAATACTTTTCTCCAATGAAATTTGTTAGTGTTTAAAGATTATTTCAGTAATTAGTGTTTACACATGAATAGCAATTTTATATGTTAAGTTTCTGATGGTTTTTTTAACACGAACGTCAACCTAAAACAACTATGAGTTCGATAAATAGTTCACCTTAATTACTGAATCAGCTGCCTAGACTTATACAAGGATCAAGGATGCAATTGATTGCGGAAAAAAAAAATATAGGATTTTTAAAAAAGAAAAGTGATAAGAAAAAGACACAGTAGTCCCAAATCTCAATCTTACTGATCAAAGCATTATTGGTAAGGATGAAAATGAATGGCATTTTGATAATATATTACAATATTCACTCATATATTTACATTTTTTAAAATTACTAGTATTTAGATATATATTTTTATGGATAATAACTTTTAAGGATAAGACTTGTATCAAGTTTTATACGTCTTTGTCATCAAATTCTCTATTTAATTGATATTACACATGGATATTTACCAAAATTTTGTTATATATATTTCATGAGAATTATTTATTATTTAAAAATCCATGTATTACTATTTAACTAAAAACTTAATATTAAAGATATAAAGAACTTGATTTAAGTTTTATCTTAAAAAATTATCATATTTAAATTCAATACTCAGTGTGAAGATCAACTTACATAAAACCTAAAGAATTACTGTGTAGACTTAAAACCATTGGTAATATTACTCCATGACAATTATATTATTTTCATGCATGATTCGTGTGTTAGGGAGTCTCTGAACAAAGGGATACCCATAAAAGGATTCAAAACTGCACTTATAAAGAATGCATAGTTTTTTTTTTCCAAACTTTTTGATTATCTACGTCAATATGCATTGAGAATAATAATAAAGTTTTGCTAATCAATGTTCTAAAAATATTAAATAAAAAATTAAAATATGTTTTTATTGAAAACAATATAAAAATACATTAAAAAAAGTATAGAAATACATGTATTAATAAAAAAACTTATTTTTTCAACTAATATTCGAAAGAACCAGTTAGCATTAATAATAATAAATAATAATAAGTGCAATTTAAAGCAATTTATTTACTCATCTTGTAATGAAAAATTGATTATGATGACACTACTTAAATCACCGTTCCAATCCGGCCAGGAACCTTTCTCCGCCTCAACACCGCCAACAAGTCTTTTCTTTTTTTTTGTTACTTCCCATTATTTTAAGCTGAGTTAAATAATTTAAAACAAGTGTACCTGTTTTTCTTTAAGTTGGGTTTCAAGTTCGAAGGATCCAAATTATTTGTCACAATTATTAATTATTAATTAATAAGCATTTTAGTTAAAGATCGCCCATAGTTTTTTCACATTCTAAGTAGTTGACAAACACAACTAAAACGCCTATAGTAATCCAATGTGACATAATAGGGTATAGTTTTATACACCATCTTAAATTTTCATATCATAAGCACTTTTTTGTCCATAGATCATGCTGTTGCTAATCCTCGCATTTTTATATGTGAACAATTATTGGCTTAACATTCCACAAACATTGAGCTAAAAGTTTATGGGATTCATGAAGAGGGACAAAACAGTGTTCCTGGATGGTTATATATCTGGAATCCAATTAACCGACAATGAATCTTTCTGTTGCTGTCTTGTAATGTGAGCTATATCAATCAATAATCACGAATCACGCAGTCTAAAACATGTTCTTAGCAATAATGTTGCTGTCCATTGTATTTTAAACTTCATATAAAACAAAGCGTGTCAGCTAGGAGGGGATCCTACTAGACTCATGCATGTTGTGAGATTATTCTCATAAGCAACTAGATGCTTGACTTGTATGTTAATTTAATTAAAAAAAGAATTTTGAACTTCCTCTTTGCATCAGCTTTATGTTTTTTCTCATTTCTTAAACTTCAATAAAGGGAGAGGTTTTCTGTTTGGGTCTCTGTCAGCTTCTCGTGCTCCACTTCTCGTGGATGTGCTTTATTTTGAGTAAAATCACTGTCTCACCAAGTACATGGCTAGAAAGAACAATGGAGACTGGAGAATATTTACTTGGATTTGTGGGCTCGCGACATTTGAGATGGACTAGCTGTAAATAGACATTGGAGAAAGGAAAATGATTAGTATACATTTATGAGATATACACACTTAGTGGAAAACAAAAATAGTGAAATAAAAGATGTAATACATGATACAAAGTGATGAAAAAAAAATAGTGAATAATATGAATTATTATATAACAAGTAATAGATGCATGGAATAGTTGAGACATCAAATATAAAAGAAGAGGGTATATTACATACGTCTTAACTTGACTTGAATATGTTAATGCGTGTTTTGTTTGACAATTTTTTTTGTTTTTCTGCTTGCATGCACACATCTAAAGTAAACACAAGAAGATACAGCTTCTACGGTAAAAACATGGTACAGAGGTAGGCACCGTAATTCTAAATGCGCACTTAATCTCTAAAAAGTTGAACATAGTTTTTCTTTCTTGTTTCTCGATATTAAATGAAGTAGTAAACAATTATCAATATTTATAATCATGTCTTAAAAACGTACGCACAGAGGCAGGTACCACAATTCTAAACTCGCACTTAATCTCTAAATAGTTGGACTGGGATTTCTCTCTCTTATTTCTTAATATTAAACGAAGTATTAAAAAATTATCGATAACTATAATCATACGTCTTTAAATACATATTTATTGGAAAAATAATAAAGAGATTTGTCATCATTATATTTAGAATCACAATGATTTGACACTTTAACCCATACCTTTTTTTTTTAATTTTTTTATTAAGAGTTATAAGTTATAATAGTTTTATTCATCATAAAACATTTTAACTACAAATTATTCTATTTAAAACACTCTTATTTATAATTTTTAATCTTATGAATCATAAAATAGAATGGTCCATCAGGAAGTTGGAAACTTGGAAATAGAACGCAGAAGGAAAAATTATCTAATTAGGAGAAAAAGTATCGTCACAACCGCAATGGGCTTCAACATGCCATTAGTTATAAGTAAAATAAAAAAAAAGGGTCAAGATTATTAATGGAGATGGTTTAATTGTTCAGCAACGAAGTTTTGCTTATAAAGTTTAGGATTAATGGTTGGAGCTGTAATATATATAAATAACAGTGACACTGAACGGCTTCCACTCACTCTTAAATGTTATTATAATCCAAAAAATAAAATACTATTTTATGGATTGGATAATCGGTTCGTGCCAAAATTAGTCCGCGGACTTTTTGACTTGATATTGTTACTTTTGATTGGCTTTTGTTTTACAATTAATTGATTATTACTTTGATACCTATTTTTTTATCATTCATTCTTTTGGGTCATATTTATTATATTCTAATTCGACTGTTTTGAGGGAAAGTTAATGGCCTAAGAAATACGAGGGCAAGTCAAAGTCAATAACTTGATTGGCTGTTTATTTGACCCTAACAAATTTCACTCCACACAGTCATGTGCCCCGAAACGCACGTAATATGCGTCCATTTTCATTTCTCTGACCCTAGTTTTGGACCAAATTCAGCTCCCTAGTCAAATTGGGGTATTGCATTTATCGTATAAGCTATGGTGGGTCTGCCTGGTATAATTCTCTCTCGAGGAGCACTTTCGAGGATTAAGATAGTAACGCCTGACAAATTACGGTAATCCCATGCAATCATTAGCAGCAGTCATTTTTGTTTCATAATTGCACCTTTCAGTAATTGAAAGGTCCACAGCAAACAACAGAACATTATTTAATAAACTAATTGAAACCACCACTTATTCAAGTAAATGTATGTAAACATCTAAATTAATATTTGTGTTTTGTTTAACAATAATAATTATAATTATGTGTTTTGAATAAAAACTAACATAGTTTAAGTGAAAAAGTGAGTGGTGAGAGGCGCATGTGTTTAATTTGGGATGGTGGGAAAACGGGGGAGGACAAGGGAGAGCAATCCCAATCCGGCCAATATATAAAGTGGCCCACCACTATGCGGGTGGGCATACTGTAGCCAATCCCACCACCACCTTCCCTACTCCTACACTACAATACACATTATTATTAATATTATAATAATAATATTGTGCGTACATCACAGCATAGAATATCAATATCATGGTACCATACCATCCATTACCAGAAGTCTTTCCTTGTCACGCAAAGAAAATCACGTTCACATTCATCTTCCCATCACAATCAACACACCTCTTCGCTCACCCTCACCCAACTGTGCTTGCCGCACTTTCCGAATTTCACTCACCCTCCATCTTCTTCCTTCTGTTTCTTAACTTGAAGGTTCTGCTCCTTCAATCTTATTTTCAGTTTTATGGCAAGAGAAACAAAGAGCATCTTTCTGTAGTCAATTTTTTTTTATGGAAAGGGAAGACTCGGTAGTTCAGGTTACCTGGTTACGGTTCCTAAGTAGCTATGTGGATTTCGCTTAATTGGAACCCTGGTTGCGTCGGTGTAGTCTTTCTCGACTTTTGGGGGAGATTGATTCGGATTATCTGTTTTTCGTTTTCAGCTGTCCATTTAATTTAGTACTTCTTCTAGTGTTTGATTCCAATTGAGCTGTGAGTTGTCAACATGGAAGCTAGATTTGGGGCAGAAGCTTTTCATTTGTACGGTTCCTCTGATTTGCGGGGTGTGGGGAAGAGGACTGTTGAGTGGGATTTGAATGAATGGAAATGGGATGGTGATCTTTTCGTTGCTAGGCCTTTGAGTCCAGTGCCGGAGCATAGGCAATTTTTCCCTGTGCCTGGGGGTTCCTCCAACTCCAATAGTTCATCTTCGTGCTCTGATGACGTAGATCTCGGGATTCGACGGGGGAACAAGGAAGGGGAGAGGAAGAGGAGGGTTGTTGTGGTGGAGGATGAAACAGGGTTGAATGAGGAAGCGGGTAGTCTTAGCTTAAAGATTGGTGGTGGGCGGGGTGTTGGTGGTAGTACTGTTGCTACTCAAATTGCAAGCTGGGAAGGAACCAATGGGAAGAAAAGCAGAGTAGCCGGGGGTACTTCGAATCGAGCTATTTGTCAGGTGGAGGACTGTGGCACAGATCTCAGCAATGCCAAAGATTATCACAGACGTCATAAAGTTTGTGAGATGCACTCCAAGGCCAGTAAGGCCCTTGTGGGGAATGCAATGCAGCGGTTCTGCCAACAGTGTAGTAGGTAAGTTCATGTTCTTGGTTGTTTTGAATCATCCTTGTAGTGAATCAGTTCCAAATTTACTCTACAATAGGATTAATAAATGGCTGAGAAGTACAGGTGGGTTTGGCAGAATGTTGCTAATTTCCAAGTTCAGGTTAGATCGTTCTATTTTGTGACATTCTTTTACTTTATCTACAGGTTTCACATGCTTCAAGAGTTTGACGAAGGAAAGAGAAGCTGCAGAAGGCGTTTGGCTGGCCACAATAAACGAAGGAGGAAAACAAATCAAGGTGCTGTTCCCAGTGGAAGTTCGCTAAACGATGATCAGACCAGTAGTTATCTATTGATAAGTTTATTGAAGATACTTTCAAATATGCATTGTAAGTATTTATTTGGTCTTATCTCTGTAATGGAGTCTAGAGTTGGTTCCATATTTATGTGAGGTGATTTATGCTTGCTTCTCTTGTTTGAGATGCTGAAAACATAATATTAATTTAAACTATTTTGTAATTGATGGTACTGGCAGCCATTTGATAGCTGTAGAAGGGTACTTTGTTCATTTGCAAATTTGATTTAAAAACTATATTCTGTCAAGGATATAGAGGAAGACATTTTCAGTATGGTGAGTGATTTCATGCTTAGTTAGCCAAAGTAAACTGTTAAGCCGCAAGTACAGTTCTTGGTCGGGATTTTCACAAAGAGTTGTTTGTAACTACTTGGTAACATATTACTTCCCTAAGCTTCTATTTCACTTCTTGTTGAAGAATTGGTTTAAGTTTATTCACTTAATTTCTGTTGAAGATAAAGGGTCAGATGAGATATAGGATGAACACAAGAGGTGCATATTGCTTGATTTGTCACCATTGCTGCTGTCACGGGATTTTCAGTTCTTACCAGTGTAAAATTGTCAGAATGATTGAGATTTAGAGACTTTTAGTTTTTTAGAGTGAGAAGAAGCTATACCTAACTGGTTAGAACTTAGAAATGGGCAAGCAAAATGGTATGTTTTGGGCTTTTCGTTAGTAGACATCGCCTATTTAGTCTTGAGCATATCACACTACTAGTTTGCATTCACAACCATCGTTAGTACCTTGAGGGGCAGGTTTTGGAGTGAAATGCTCTTCAGTTATCTGAATAACCAGTAAATAAATTGGTTGAAGCAAGATTGAAATGGCTCAGAAGAGATGGCCTGAGGTGCCACCAAATATGTCTTAGTTCCATGTAATGGACAACTGAAATAGAGAGGAAGCCACTTAGAGAAGACATTATAATAAACCCCGGGAACGACTGTGAGAACTTGAAGTGCTCTTGAATATTGGTAAGCTTAGGGATAAGGGATGACGGAAATGACTCAATGATCAAATGTGTGTTTATGCATGCATGCATCTTGTATATATTTTTTTTGTTTCTAATTATTTTTGTTTCTTGAGAATCTTTTCTAATCCATTTATATGATTTGTATTTCTGCTATGACTGAGGTAACTTTGGGATGGATAATGACATTTTTATGAACTATAGCTGACAGGTCAGATCAGAACACAGATCAGGATCTGCTGACTCATCTTTTAAAGAGTCTTGCTAGTCAGAATGGTGAACAAGGGAGCAAGAACTTGTCAAAACTTTTACGGGAACCAGAGAATTTGTTGAAAGAAGGGAGGTCATCGGGGAAGTCCGAGGTGGTTTCTACTTTATTCTCAAATGGTTCTCAAGGCTCTCCAACTACTACAAAACAGAATCAATCAGTTTCTATTAGTGAAATTCAGCATCAAGTGATGCACGCACATGATGCTAGGGCTGCTGATCAGCAAACAGTGTCTTCTACAAAGCCCAGTGTCTCAAATAGCCCTCCAGCTTACTCAGAAGCCAGAGACAGTACTGCTGGACAGACCAAGATGAATAACTTTGATCTGAATGACATTTATGTTGACTCAGATGATGGCATAGAAGACATAGAAAGGTTGCCTGTGTCTGGAAATCTGGGTACTACTAGCTCTCTTGATTACCCATGGATGCAACAAGATTCTCATCAGTCAAGTCCACCTCAAACAAGTGGAAATTCAGATTCTGCATCTGCCCAGTCCCCTTCTAGTTCCAGTGGAGAAGCTCAGGTATGTTTGTATTGCAGGATTTGCAGCATTATTCGGGATTGGCTGTTGTATTTGTGCTCATGTACGCAGTCCTCATACACACACCTATCCCCCATGATTGGGATTTTGTGACCTATAGAAATTGGCAATATTTTGCAGAAGTTACCAGTGTTTCTGGTTGGGATTCTTAGACTTAGTGGTGCTGTCTTAATATGTCACTCATGCATAGTTTGGTGGCTTGACATTACTAGTTTTTTACTCATACTTGACAAGAAGCCAAAAAGTAACATTGCTTTAGAATTTCAAATGGGTGAATCTATTTGCTTCTTTTTTATGTAAGGGAGATCTGTAGACCTGATGAGGGGATAGGGGAGAGGTGGGCCAAGTATGAGAACGGAGACTAGCAGAACCAGGCATGATATTTTGTGCTGAGGAAGAAGCATTAGAGTTAGAGATGAGTATTTTGATCTTCCTCATCAGTCTTGGTTTATATAGCATGCCTGGAGATTGCTGTGTGACTGATATGAAAGCATTCACCTCACTTGAGGATGTCACATGATGTTCAGGCCCCAATAGTTATGCTGAGCTAGACCATGCCAGACCTTAGGTGTCAGAAATTATGCTACTTATTTTAGCTTGCAGAAATATTTCTACTTTAATGCCTTCAATTTATGAAATTTCATTCTGGATTTAAATCCTTCTAGTATTTGCTTGAACAATGCCTTTTATGTGTTTAATTAATAGGATTTTGAGATTGTCATTATTTAACAGCTAATATGTTTGTTTCTAACATTTAGAGCCGCACAGACCGCATTGTTTTCAAACTCTTTGGTAAAGAACCAAATGATTTTCCTCTTGTACTTAGAGCACAGGTATGTTAAGCTTTTTAAAGCATCTAAGAGTAACTGTTATTTATTTGTTTCTCTTGAAATTTAATCATGCAAAGTTTTGGATTCCAGATTCTAGATTGGTTATCACACAGTCCTACTGATATTGAGGGCTACATACGGCCTGGTTGTATTGTTTTGACCATTTATCTGCGTCAGGCTGAGGCTGTGTGGGAGGAAGTAAGTGTTATTCTTCTAAAACTACTAACTTCTATGTGTGTGTGGTTGTTTCTATGATCAGGGAACACAGTTGACCTAATATAACATGTGGTTGTTTTGTTACAGCTATGCTATGATTTGGCATCCAGTTTGAATAGACTTCTGGATGTCTCGGATGATGATTTTTGGAGGACTGGATGGGTTCATATCAGGGTGCAGCATCAGATAGCCTTCATTTTCAATGGTCTCTTGCCGTGTGTCTGTTGTTGTTTTTGCTAGGTGTCAAGATAACAGGAGTTAAAATTTTATTGCAGTATTCTATTAAGTCCATCAGTCCTTATTCTGCACAATTAAATATATTAACTGTTTAAAAGTGTAAAGTCCTTTCAGTGACATATCATCTACATCAAGGACTTTTATCCACATCTAAGTTAAGCTGCTGTCATATAATAACTTGAACTGATGGACATGATTGGGTGTTGATCTAATGTTAATGGGCTTCTCATCAATCATATCAATCAGAATAGGTACTGTTTATTTACTGTAACTTTTCTGCTGCAGGTCAGGTTGTCATAGATGCATCCTTGCCTTCCAGAAGTAATTATAGTAAGATTCTGAGTGTTAGTCCAATTGCTGTACCGGCATCAAAGACAGCTCAATTTTCTGTTAAGGGAATCAACCTGATTCGCCCTGCCACTAGGTAGTCCTGTTTCTCTGTGAAATGCAAAAAATTTTCATTTTTGTAAATTAAAAGCTAAATTTAGTGTGTTGAACCTACTCTTTCTCCATGATTTGGTTTAAATTTAAATATATTATATATTTATTTATTTTATATTTTTACGTATTCCTTCAGGTTATTATGTGCTATAGAAGGGAGTTATCTAGTTTGTGAAGATGCTTGTGAGTCTATGGATCAATGCTCCAAAGATCTTGATGAGTTAGAGTGCATCCAGTTTTCATGCTCTGTCCCTGTGATGAATGGAAGAGGATTTATTGAGGTGCTCTTTCTTCTCTCACTCTAAGAGTTCAATATTTCAATATTTAACACAATTGCAACCTGCCAATAAGGTTGACTCAACTGGTAGGATTGAACATCAATGAAAACATCTTGTATTCTGTTCCTGCTGGTGGTTCTTCATTGATGGGGCATCTATAACTACCACTGTACGCCCTTGCTGAGGCTTGTGGTGTGCCCTGACCTTGGAATAATGCAACCTCCTTTATATTCTTATAACACTGGCTAAAGAACAGATCTCATTACATTAGGCTCTTGGATTTTATGCATAACATAATCTCTTCTGTTTATTGGGGAGACAAAGCTAGTACTGTACATATTAGTCATTAGATTGGTAATATTAACTTCTTTGGCTGCTTAGTTTCTTATTTTTAGCAAAGGAACAAGACCCTTGCCACTGCCAGAGTTGGTTTTTAGGTCATGCATTCATTTGATTGTAATGAGAGTCATTGTTATATATCTTGCATTGATAGTTTGGACTACCTTATTGATTGTATCCTTACATATCGCCTGAGTCCTTATTCTTAAGACTAATAGTGATGGTGTGCTTTATTAATCATAGGATCAGTGAATTGGATCAAATTAGGATAGTATCAGTGTGCTTGTGGTTAAGAAGGATGTTGTTATTATACCATACAAGATGATAAAGGAATAAAGGTGCATGAATGTGTTATGATGTTATCTATCCTTTGTTGTTGTATTCTACCTAAATTATGATCTTCAAGCAGTGTGAACACATTTCATGCTTTATAGTTTTTAGTTTATACAATTTCATGCACTTCTGGTTACTCTGATGGTTGTCAATGTCCTTATATCCAGGTGTTGTTTGATTCTTATCAGCATTTACATGCATCCTTACAAATTTATGATATTCTTAAATGAAGATAACAAGGTCTGCATCAATATTATGCATTTGACTTTATATTTCTGATTTTCTTAAAAATGCCAGATTGAGGATCAGGGTTTGAGCAGCAGCTTTTTTCCTTTTATAGTTGTGGAGGAGGATGTTTGCTCTGAAATCTGTGTGCTTGAGCCTTTACTAGAATTAAGTGATACTGATCCAGATATTGAAGGGGATGGAAGAATAAAGGCCAGAAACCAAGCTATGGATTTTATACATGAAATGGGTTGGCTTCTCCACAGAAGCCAAATGAAATCTAGGATGGTTCACTTGAACTCTGGCGCAGATCTGTTCCCATTAAACCGATTCAAGTGGCTCATGGAGTTCTCTGTGGACCATGATTGGTGTGCAGTAGTTAAAAAACTATTGAACCTTCTGTTTGATGGAACTGTGAGTACAGGAGATCACCCTTCCCTGTATCTTGCACTTTCAGAGCTGGGTGTCCTTCACAGAGCTGTACGGAGAAATAGCAGGCAGTTGGTGGAGCTGCTTTTGAGATTTGTTCCTGAGAATATTTCTGATAAACTAGGAGCTGAAGACACGGTACTTGTTGATGAAGAGAATCAAAGCTTCTTGTTTACACCTGATGTTATTGGTCCTGCTGGCTTGACACCACTCCATATAGCAGCTGGGAAAGATGGTTCTGAAGATGTTCTGGATGCTTTGACTAACGATCCTTGCATGGTAAAATTCTTCTATCTTATATTAAGAATAGAGTTATTTAGTAGGGTGGGGAGGTTATCTTGTAGGTTCTATTTGTATCTTTGCTACATTTAATTCTTGAACATATTTTAATCCATTATATTCCAAATCCTGCGTGTTAACTGTTATTTGAATTGTCAAAATCATTTCAACCAGGAGTATGGTGTTTAGGTTAGTTATATTTATTTATAACTCGGGATTTTTAATTCAGGTTGGAATTGAAGCATGGAAGAGTGCTCGTGACAGCACAGGCTCCACACCTGAGGATTATGCACGTTTACGTGGCCATTATACTTACATTCACTTGGTCCAAAAGAAAATCAACAAAAAACAGGGAGGAACTCATGTGGTGGTTGAGATTCCGAGCAATCTAACAGGGTTCAGTACAAACCAGAAGCAAAATGAATCGTCCACTAGCTTTGAGATTGGGAAGACTGATGTCAAATATGTCCAAAAGCATTGCAAACTCTGTGATCATAAGTTGTCTTGTAGAACTGCTGTAGGCAAGTCTTTGGTATACAAACCTGCAATGCTGTCAATGGTAGCCATAGCAGCAGTCTGTGTCTGTGTGGCTCTTCTGTTTAAAAGCTCACCCGAAGTTCTGTATGTATTCCGTCCTTTCAGGTGGGAATCGTTGGAGTTCGGAACAAGCTGAGCTTCATTAACTTACAACTTAAATTTGATAGGTAATGTAATAGGATGCGTTCATAGAACTGTATGACTGAGATTTCTTGTAGGACTGTTTCTTTGTATTGGCTAAATTATGCAATGCTGTTTACATATTTATTATTGATGTGCTTCCTTGTGAGATCCATGTGAGTTTGCTTTTATTTTATTCTCAAACTTCATTTGGTAGTTAGACGTGGTTCCAATAAAACACAAGCTGAAGCGCACTCGATTGTTTCAGCAAATCCTTAGTAAATAATGTCATTTAAATAGCAATAAACGAAATCGAAAGGGTTAACAAATATGCAAAGTGAATTTTTATACATTTTTTTGTATTGTAGGTACAAATTTTTGGGTTCATAAAATGTTTGGGAAGTATCTTTTTTCTTATCTTCTGAAAGGAATGCTTAGGTTTTTTTTTCCCTTCAATGTCAAATGCATAGTTCATTATCTCCACTTTCCCACAATAACAAAAATATTGTTATCTACACAAAAACAGACCAAAAACAAAAAAAAATTGCTTGAGAAAATCAGTAGGTAACGAAGAAACTGACTAGAATCAAATGATGTACAATTTTCCCTCCACCAGAAAACTCTGAGATGTGATAATTGCATGGAGTAGCTTTAGTTTTGGAAAGAAAAAAAGAAATATGTATAAATTTTGAATTGATGGAGTTCTTACGCTAAATTCCATGTTAAGGTACTATGTATACGGAAAAATACTAATAATTAAACATTTAGTTGTGTTGGATATTTTTATTTATATTTGCTCATTATTTTCTTGGCTTAATTAAGTTTTGATCTTTAAAAATTCTTAATTTTTGTATAAACTATTTTTGTTTCAAAAGTCTTTTTTATTTATTCTCTCTAAATATTATGAGTTTTTTTTTTATCTAGTCCTTTTTAGGGAGATCAAATAAAAAAATTCATGTTATCTAGGAGGACCAAATAGGAAATTGTGATTTTTAAATCGACTGAAAATATTGAAGATATTTCTAGGAACTAAAATGAGAAACAAAAATCTCAAGGAGTTCATTTTGTCAAGAAAAATATAGTATAAATAATTTATTTTAAAAATTTAAAACTAAAGGATAAAATAAAAAAAAATGTAATATTTTTGGGACCAAAAACATAGTTCAGTCTATTTTATTTATTAACCTTTAATATTAATACAAATAAAAATACAATAATATAATTAAATTATGTTTTACTATATGTAAATGATATTTAAGATTTTTTATACTTTTGACATTAATTTAATTTGTTATATTGCAGTCTCATCATATTTTATAATTTTTAAAATTTATCATATTTTCATATCTTCATCGTATAATATTCATATGTCACATAATATGAATGCTTTCTAGCTCCTTAGCTTATCCACAAGTTATGTACCGTAGAATAGATGGTGAAATGGAATATGTCCAAGCAGAAGAAAAGTGATGGTTTGCTTTTAGAAAAGAGCATTTTTTTAAGCATCAAGTATGCAGCACCAGTGACTATTTCTCGTTGATATAAATCGTCCAAGAATTTTTTTTTTAAAAATGGCAATTTCACTTAGCAAAATACTCTTTTCCATTTAACTTTTATTCACATTTTTCTTTACGCTACTGGAATCGGTACACAACAGTACCATTCTTCAACAAAATACTTACAGGGTTATACGAATGCTCTTCTTGAACCACCAGAAACAATTCCTATAAAATTTTAATGCAAAAAATTGCGTAAATATATAAAAAATGTATGACAATTATTTTTCTTTCCGAAGTTTCTAAATGGGGTATCAATAATATACCAAAAAGGAAAAATGAAATGAAAATAATTGCTATTCTGTGTGAGATAAACAACTCAAGAGATAAGCAATGCTACAGTAGAGTGTAAAAAAAGTAATCAGTCAATATCCGAAGTGTGTCTAAACTAACCATATCTAAGGATATTTATGACTAAGAGGTGATCAAAACTAAATCACATCACAATAGAAGCTTTATTATCATTAAACATTTTCTAGAGTAAATTGGGCATTGACGTTTAGAGTGATATAATTGGGTTTAAATGATAAATTTGATCCTTAAGATCACCTAGAGAGGATTTCAATTCCATTTGCTTGAGATGTTAGACTCA
The DNA here is from genome assembly GCF_003935025.1 of Abrus precatorius. Classification (NCBI taxonomy): domain Eukaryota; kingdom Viridiplantae; phylum Streptophyta; class Magnoliopsida; order Fabales; family Fabaceae; genus Abrus; species Abrus precatorius. The sequence continues at coordinate 4,817,744 of NW_020874373.1, read as the reverse complement.
CAATAACAATTCTAAAGATAAAGGGTTCAAAATTAAAAGTGTATTCAGTACATTCTTAAATTGCATTACTCTTCTCTCTATTTATTTATTTTTTTAAAAAAAAGACTATACTTTTTTCTTCAAGAGATTAATATATGCTACAGTTTATTTTTTTTATGTGAGAAAACTATTTAAAGATAAATTTTCAACCTTTGTGACTCTTAGTATCATTGATAACTAATTAAAAAATGTTAATATTATATTAACCCTTAGAAATAATTAGTATCTTAAAGTAAATTTTTTATTGAAAAATACTTATTCCAATTCTTTATATTTTTAATTTAGTACGTTTGTTTTCAACAAAAATTCCATGCTTTTAGTTGTTTAAAATCAATCTTAAAAATTGTTATCAACAAAATCATTAATTTTCAACTTGTTTTTTATTTTAAAAAATAAAATGAAGATTTAAAATAAAGTTCCAAAACAAATATAAAAGGTGTTTCTAACATCATTTTATCTTCTAAATTTATAAAATACAAAATATCCCTAGAGCTGAAAGGTTCGTTTATAATTAGTTATTGTAACACATTTTTTATTAAAATAAATTAAACTACAATACTTTTATCTTTGTGGAAAAGAAAGTATAAGTCTTAGAGAAAGTAATATAATTTAAACATTTCTCTAATCCACATGAGAGTATAAATTAATAAAAAAAAAATTAAAGAAACATTAGCAAAAGCTCGGTTAAAAATTTGTTCATACACACAAAATTAAATTGACTAATTCTATCATTTCATATATTTTAAGATAAATCAATTGCTGAGCATCAAATTATGTCTAAAAAACAATCTTTGATGATGTCCATACTTTACATATTCTCGTTGAACATTTTATTTTTCGATTCCATTTTTTTCGGCCGCTCTTGAGTTCAACACAAGTCACGTTGATCGATTTGTTATTTCAACACAATGATGGCACTAGGATTTGAATCCAATCACTGCCATTGACCAGTTTCTGGAATTCAACTATTGAAGTGGTGTAAATATTTCTTTTCTGTATTTTTTATACTCGATACTGCTCACTTTTAACAAATTTTATTTATTTATTTATTGTAATTTTAAAAACCACCTTTTATACTTTTAAATTAAGCAACAGAGAACATTTTATCGTGGTTACCACTTACCGCGTTCATATATTTGATAAAGCTCTAATTCATCATAGGTTGAGGCCGTTTAATCAGTATATTTTAGTACCTACAATTTCTACTTGCAGAACTTAATCAGCAGCCCCTTTTCCAAATCAACCCGCATCTTACTCGTGATTACTTCTAGCAATTCTCTCTTGACGCTTAGTTTTTAAGGATCAAAGAAAACAAATTTTCAATTTTGTGAAAGAATACTTTGCTTTTAGATCAAATACATTGCATAAAGCTATGTCACCACTTCAAATTGCAACCAATTGGGACAAAATTCTGATAAATTTTCATTGCACCAACACGGTATAACATTGCATCAAACAAAAAATAAATTTAAGTGTAAAGGAGAAAAGGAGAAAAGAAAGAAAAAGAGAAAAGCAGTTTAGGTATGATGATGGGATGGTATTAAGACCTATGGATGGAGCAAGCATACTAAACACGCATATTATTCATCCACACCTAGTAAGTGAACCATTGAAGGGATGGAATTAAATCCACAACCTCTTAAGCCTGGGGTTTCTCCCACTTGAGTGGCTTCACAGTTTCCCAGGTGAAGTCTGGGTCATCCCTTCCAAAGTGTCCATAAGCAGCAGTTTTGAGAAACCTTTGCCCACCCCTCTTGAGGTCCAAGTTAATGGTGATCATTCCAGGTCTGAAGTCAAAATTCTCCTTCACAATTTGAAGGATCTCCTTGTCAGGGATCTTCCCAGTTCCATAACTGTCAACAAAGACAGACAATGGTTCAGGAACACCAATAGCATAAGAAACTTGGACAAGGCACCTGCGAGCAAGGCCATTTGCCACAACACTCTTTGCTGCCTGCCTTACAACATAGGCACCACTTCTGTCAACCTTGGTAGGGTCCTTGCCAGAAAAAGCACCTCCACCATGGGCACCCCAGCCACCATAAGTATCGATGATAATCTTTCTTCCAGTGAGACCAGCATCACCATGGGGGCCACCAATGACAAAACGGCCAGAAGGGTTAAGGTGGAAGATGGTCTTCTCATCAAGGTACTTCTCAGGAATCACAGGCTTGATAACATGCTCTTTAAGATCAGCAGCAATTTGGTCATTGCTGACAGTCTCATCGTGTTGGGTAGAAATCAGGACAGTGTGGACACGAAGTGGAACCATAGCACCATTCTCATTGTAGTACTCAACAGTTACTTGAGTCTTACCATCTGGTCTCAACCAGGCACAGGTACCATTCTTCCTAACCTCGGTAAGACGAGCTCCTAGTTTGGTTGCAAGGACATGGCTCAAGGGCATGTATTCAGGGGTTTCATCAGTGGCATAGCCAAACATGTGACCCTGGTCACCAGCACCAACCTCCTCTGGGCGCTTGGTGAAGTGGCCATGCACACCCTGGGCAATATCAGGGCTTTGCTGCTCAATGTTCACCAAGACCTTGCATTTGTCAGCATCAAGACCCACATCATCAGAGATGAATCCAATGCTACGGCACGTGTCACGGACAATCTTTTCATAGTCTACGTTGGCCTTTGTTGTAATCTCTCCAAAGACCATGACCATGTTAGTCTTGGTGCATGTCTCACAGGCAACTTTGCTGTCAGGATCTTGTTCAAGGCAAGCATCGAGCACTGCATCAGAGATCTGGTCGCAAAGCTTGTCGGGGTGACCCTCATTCACGGATTCAGAAGTGAATAGAAAGGTTTCCGCCATTTCTCAAGCTACACAAAACAGCAAAAAACAAAACGTTTAGAACTACAGTACAAAGCACACAAAGCTTAAAAACCATATGTGGGAAAATAAAAACATCTGTTGGTGCTCATCAACAGAAATTAACTTGATTGATATTCGAGATCATTTCACAAAAGGAATAAATTAAAGCACGTATAGCTGAAGTTGAAAAAGAAATCTCGAAACTTTATGTCAAGATTAATTAAAATAGTTATCTTGATTTGCTTTTTTTTAAAAAGCTTGTGTTCCAGATAAAACAATTGCAGACAAAACGATAACAAAGCACATCAAGATTCCCAGCGCACCGAGATATGAAATTGAACAGAATCTTGAATTCCAAAAAGCAAGCAAGCACAACACACGTCTAAAATATTAGTTTCAATTTAAAAACACTTTCCTTCACCATTGGCACGTAAAATTAAGATGCTAAGAGGAAATTACACCCAACTGGAATCACTTGAAAATTAGATATAAATGAACAGAATCACATAAGACACCAAAACTAGATCATGAGAGAGTGAAATGGCTAGAAAGGATTAATCTCATGAAAGCATCAGATCTACGCAACAAAAGACCAAAATTCAGCAAAAGCCGAAATGAAACAGGTTTACGATTGGGTAGTTCAACTTCCAACAGTAAAAGGTCCCAATATTTAAAAAAAGAGACAGACAACAACATTTCATAAACTCAAACAACGATATTTAGAATCATAGAACAAAGGAAAAAAAAAAACAAAACAAAAATTCAGATCTATAACCGTAACGGTCAAATTTAGGACAAGACAAGCAGCAGTTCAACACAGTAACTAAATGCTACACAGGGACATAATAAAAGAAAACAACGAAAATGTTAAGGAGAAGAAAAGAATGAAGAACCTGAAGCGAGTATCGTTTAGAAGTTAAAGAAACTGAGAAACTCGCTCGCTGGAAACAGACCTCACCAAACTCCAGTGGACTATGGTGTTGTGTGGGGAAGGAGTAGGACGCTGTCTCCCTATTTATACTAATCAATGCCCCACAATGACCGGTCACCGGAACCTGCGGTTTGGCCGTTAGATTTGACGCCCAAATCAAGGAGTTGGTGAGATTGTGAGAGCGCCCGGTAACCGGATACTGCCGGTCACGCGCCAACCTTAACCCAGAACGTGTAATACAGGTAGATTCCATTTTGATCGTTGTGCTGCGATTTGAAGGGTGCCAATCGGGTTCGTAAAATATTTTTCGACACTTTACTAGTGTTTTTAATATTTAAATATCAAATGATTTTATATTTTTAAAATAACAAAAAATCACTTTTGAACATTTTTTAAAAATATTATTTTATCAAATTTGAATTGTCTCATGTATATATAATAAGTTCAAATTTACAGTAGTTCAATTGTTTTTGTTTTATCTTGGTGGTGTTGGTATAGCACAAGGCAATATTGACATTGACTCTTTGAGTAATTAATTTTGTCGTACCAAGTGGTTTCCTTCTGGTTGTGTCATGCATGTTGAAAATGGAAAATAAGTCTATTATATAAAAATAAATTCATTACGGTCAAATCTACTTGGTTGATTTTTAAGAATAGAAAATAATAAACAAATGTATATTGACTAAATAATATGCTAAGTGTCATGCAATGTTGATGGCTTAATAGCATGTCAAATATGACCATCATATTCTAAAGCCATCTAAAAATTACAAAATTTCAGTCAATAAACAGAACCTGAATGATTCTATATATCCATCACCAGACCACGGGGTTAGCTGAGATAAGATACCACCTAAAAAGGTTTTTGTTTTAAAGCTTAAAAATATTTTTACTTCATGCTATAATATAATAAATTTAATTTTGACTCTTCACTGTTGTTTTTAAGTGTTAATATATATTTTTTAATTAAAAATAGTTTTATCTCTACTTAATAATAATATTGTATGTATTTAGTTATATCACATTAACAATTACTTTAAGATGATAAATAAATGTTGTCTATATGTGTATCACATTATCATAATAATATGAACTATTCTTAAATATTTGAAATTTTATAAAAGTTAAAATTAACCAAAAATAGAAAAAAATAAATTTATTTATTTTTGTAACGATTAAAATTACATTTTATCTTTATTTTGGTTAATCGCAAGGGAAAAAATAATTGTTTTAGCTAGCTATCAACATACACGAATGTGAATTAGGAAGATATACAATATGTTTGATATTTTCTTCAGTAAGAAATAGATAATTAAGTTATTAATATAAATAAAAAATAGTTATATTATAAATTTAAAGTGTATTTCAAAAATAATTATAATAATAAATGGTCAAATTGGTAATTCATATATTAAATGAATAAATATATGTACTCATATGGATAATGAATGAGTTTTTTTTATTAATGTAACAATTATACTAAATAAAAGTATTAAAAAAATTAACAATTAATGCACTTAACAAAAATAATCTTTATTTCATATTCTCTCTATCTCATACTAGTTATGACTTTTAGTACTATTGCACAATTTATTTTTTTTAAAAGTCATTAGTTTAACCAAATGTTACAGTAAAAAATTAAATTTCACTAAAATATTCCTATTAAAAGTGGTAATCTCATTACAATAATTAAGTGATAAGTAATCTTAAAGTTATATTAGTTGTTAGTTGGCAAAAACTATTTTTAAGAAATAAAGGAATTTTTTGACAAATATATAAACACTTTTTTAATATTTTAAAATGACAAATAAAAAGTGTTTAAGTAATAACTAATATGATACATAAAGAGTATACTTTTAATAATAAAAAAAACAGTGATAAATATTTTTTTTATAAATAAAAAAATAAACATGAGAAAATGGGTATATGATTAAAATGGTTTTAGTCAAACTTAAGCCAAGAATAATAACTAGGGCAGTGATGACTGATGGAGTATAAAACTGAATATATTGCTAACCAATTGACACATTATTGCAAGTGGAAACACCACAAAATAGTTTATGATTAATTGTTATTTGAAAGATGGTAAGTAGGAGGTTGGTGACCTACCAAATTGAAGCTACAAAGTATGGGTTTATGGGTATGTTTAGAACTCAACAACCCCATTAACCATGTAAGGGTCAAATCCAGTCAAGTGCATTTCCCATAATCCCTTTTATAATATGGACCTCAAAAAAATAAAATGGAAGAAAATAAAAAACAAATTAAAAAGGAGAAATTATAATAAATAAAGTCGAATAGGCAAAAGGTGTGGCATTGCTGTCAGGGAAAGCCCCAAAAGATTGGGCAAACTGGCACGTAACGGTCATACGCGGTTGGTGACTGACAGTGTCACGATTTCTGTGTACTGTGTAAGGTTCCTTACCAATCAGAATCGGTGTCACGTTTTTTTTATAAATCAGTGTAAAATCAGGTCATCACGGATTGTTGGAATTCGTCGTTCATTTTAATTCAAAGATAAATATATAAAAATTAAATAAAAGTACACATCTATAAGTCCAATTCCATTTTAATAAAATAAAAACATGAATCAACAAAACTCACAGCATTTATAATACATGTATTTCTTAAAGATGTTGACCATGCTTGATTTTATAAAAAGAAACTTTATTCTTTTCCTATTTTTTTAAAAAAAATAGGTAAAGTATTTCCATAAAAGTTATTTTCTAATTGGCTTTTTTAGCAAAATAAATTTCATTTATTTAAAATATTCTACTACAAAAATTAACTGTTAACTTAAAAAGTGAATGTAAAGAGGGACGTCTACACGATATAAGGAAGGAGTGATGACTTCTTCTTTTGAAGAATATTAACAACTTCTATTAACGTATTGTTAAAAATAAATAAATAATATTATCAACGTATCCATATAATTTCTTTTATAACTTAATTATTCTCTACTATGCCAAAACTGTAATTTGATCTATATTACTTTTTTTAACTAGTCTTTTAAAAGTTGATTTTTTTTTTAAAATTTCTATTTAACTATCACGAGTTTCTTATATTTGAACTTCATAAATATAATGAACTTTTCATTTGATTCTCCTGTAACGTGGAACTAAATGAAAACAAAAATGATATTTTAGTTGATCAAATGAAAAAAATAATAGAAGAGATTATTTTGTTACAACAAATATTTTTATGGAAGACTTATTTTAAAAATAAAAGATTAAATAAATAAAATCACAAATTTTGTAGAGACAAAAACTTAATTGTCAAGCTGGAGCCATCAATAATGAGAAATGTACTAGCAGCCCCTTGGACGTTTATCTTCCACAATGAACAATTAATCTTTTAAGTAAATTTCTTTGCTCTGCGCTGACAATGTTTGATATCTAGAACTCAATATCCCTGAACACTCCGACAAGCAATATTTTGCTAGTTTTTGGCAGCATCAGAAAATCACTGTATTATTCCTAGAACATAATGTCACGAAGATCTGTTGCTATTTTGCTGAGTATTACATAACATATGATGTTTCTATTTTGAGTGTGTACTTTATTATATTCCTTTCTTTCATGGATAATGGAACCGGATCATGTGCTTCTGTTATGATATTATCCAAAAGCACAAAGAGAATAAAAGGAACGTTAAGAGAGAGAGAACGCGGCGTGCTTCATTATGGGCTGTTTTCTTTTCTAAGTTTTTGGTCCCCTTTTTTTCACTGCGAAAGAGAACAAAAATTGAGAAGAGAAAAGAAAAGAAAAAAAAAAACAGCCTAGCACAGCTCAAGGACTGAACTTTACAATCTAAAGACAGAGATAGAGTCCCGTTTCGTCCAAGTTTGAAGCTCTGAAAAAGAAAAATCCACGTCGAAGTGCCTCCCTCACTTTGAAGCTATTGTGTGGCAGTGGCAACTTTTCAATGAGAAGCCAGAAAGAACAGATATGATATCTTCATCAAAACGCCATAAATGTGATAACGTGCATTTATATTAGTATTAATACAGTTGGTTACAATACACGCTTGCACAACTTCCTATGACCGGCCGAAACAAGGCTTGCTGTTAATTGATTTTAAAAGAGAGAAGGATAAAAAAAAAATATTTGCTACTCGTAAACTAGGATAATATTTAATTTATTTGAGTTGAAAAACATGAAGAATAAATTAAATTCACGGAGAAATTTCATCTAGAAGATAGGTGGAATTATGCCATAAACACGATTATGATTTAACTATGTCCCACAATTTTTTATATACACATTTTAATTTTTTTTCTTTTTTTAATCACATTTCTTATTCTCTCTCTCTTCTTCACCTCTCTCTTTCTACAACCTATTGCTTGTACCAAGTGCGCATGAAATGCTCATCTTCCACCATGATAAGCACGACATTTAATAATAGCTTATTCTATGATTGGTGGGAGAAGGAAAACTAGCTGTTTTTTAAGACAAATGCTTAAGTGCTAATTAAAAATTAAAAGTAGAATTTTCTATCAAAAAATATTATTAATGCATTCATCATAATTTTCAATAATAAAAAAAAATCATCAGCTTTTTAAACTAGTATTTTTAAGAACTCGTTAGCAAGATCCGTTTGAAACTATAATTTCTCTAGAGCTTTTAACTACCATAGCCTAAACATTGAGACATATCGTGTTCCTGTGGAGTGCAAATGCATCTTGTGCGCGATGGTAAGAGTCTTATGATCAGCATGCACACTTTGGGAAGCTTTTTCCTTTTGAAGTCTATGTTAAGACTCTTATGCCTGATCACATCAAGTACGTTTGATTTTTGTCAGCCATTTTGCTGAGCCTCGAGTAATTATCATCAGGATGAGGTTAGGACCAGTCATCAATAACAGCAAAACAATAACAGCAGCCACTTCACATTCCACACCAGTCATCAATCTGGTCAGGATCCAGAAAAGTCAATTATTTGCATCCCTCTTCCAGCAACACAAATCTGATAATGGTTCCTACACAAGACACAAACTAGAGTTCAGAGAAACAAAACATCGGGCAACCTGGTCATACTCTCGTATATAACAATCACCTGCCACATGCCCTAGCAGATAACGTTTCTGGCTCTGGCACACTAACTATTAGATGTGAATGCTCAATTAGTTTGCTCCGCTGAAGATGCCAGCATCTGACCCTCTGATCAAGTCCAGTCGAAAACACCCAAGATCCATCTGTCCAGACACCTTCATAAAATAAAGGCTGGTTAGAATGCATCAGTGATTATACACACACAAGTTCCAATGTTCATATGCATTTCCCGATAGGGCAAAAATTAGGCGTTATTTCTTACTTGCTACTAATATTGTTCTCTGATCAAAATTAGAGTTCCAATTTGGTAACTAATACTGACTTTTATTATGCAAATTACTAAGGTAATTTTCTAATTTTAATTGAAAAATATACAAAATTTACCTAAAATACCCAGACAAGTTTAATCCCATAAACAAGAATAATACAGAAAATAATGGATTTAACATCTTAATGGTACAAATTGTTAGATGAAGCAATTGAAAACTATTCAGATGAGAAGATAAGATCATTGAACAATGAAAGTCTGACATGCCTACTATTCTTTATAAACAGAGGGAAGAAAAAAGTTGTAGATAAATAGAAGTATAATCATAAGGCGTTACCTTTGACAGAAGAGCTGTGAGCAGAGAGTAATTTTTCATAATTTAAGAATCTTATCTCACAATTCTTGCTCTGGCTTTGAAAATCGATGCCCTTCCCATATTCAGGTTTAGGGACCAAATCGGGGGTCAAAATCCCATCATTTAAACATTTTGATTTAGATGATAATTCAACTATGAGATGATGAAGTGCTTGATCATCACCCCCACTAATTATACTGTACACATGACAACTATCAGTATTTTGGCCACCCTTTATCTCTGAAACATGGAGACAGTTGACCCCAGATTGGTGAGTATTTTGCAAAAGGTGTAGAGGCTGTATTTCACATATTTCCACCGATGAATTATCAGTCTTGATTTCTAGCTTGGAGTAAGGTACATGTGTGGATTGAGAACAAACCATCTTGCAATCTTCAGAATCACTTGGTATGTATGAAGTCCCCTGTGTAGCACAAACGATGTTTTTGGTCTTGTCCTTGGCTTTTGAGGTGACCAGAAGACTGTCTTGTCTTTTCTTTGACAAGCTATTGCTCAAAGATCTCCAGCGTCTACCACCCTGACTTCCTCTCCCAGTGCGTGGCCGTTTTTGACAATCAAAAAACTTCTCTACATTAAAAACTGAAACTCGCTTCATGAAAGACTCAACACTATCAGTTAGGTCCCAGAAAGCAACACTTCCATCGGTAGAGCCACTAATCACAATATAAACATTATCATTTTGGATGATTTCTGCAAAAGAAAGTTCAGACATAAGATGAATCAAATTTAAGCCTAAAAATAGGTGATAGACAGAACAGGCAAGCAGCAATGTCTAAAATCATTCTAGTGAGTATTTCAAAAATTATACTGGAAAGCAGTATAGTCAAGCAGTCATTTTAACAAAAAATTTGTTATTTCGTCTACTGAGCATGACAAGAAACACTTCAAATTATCACTATCAAAAATAATCTCATTACATACAAATTTACCATTATAAGCAGTGGATGCTTTTAGCTGGGATATACTATAAAAGATAAAAAGCACACCTATGAACCAAAAAACTGATCATTTTGTTAAAAGTATAGCAAACCTCTGAATAAACTTTCTATAACTTATCCAAAAGAGATAATAAATCCAACCCTCTGAAATTTTTAAGACTCCCAACAACTAACAACAACCCATAAGAAAAACACATGTACTAAAATAAAACCCAGTAACACCAAAATAGCATCAACCAATCCCAAATACACCCAATAATTTGGGATTTGGGAATGGAATGAGTTACTAAAATATCCTTACACTGAATACAAAATTAATGTAAGTGTTAACCTACTATGCTACCGAACCTATGTAACTATAATCCAGAGGGTCTTTGGACTATTAAAGCAGCCTCATTATCACAAGTAAATCCAACCCAACATCGAGACAATTTCATCTTTGAACTAAAACTATCTTGATGCCATTGCATCATGCATCAAGTTTTACCATTAACTTTGATTACCAGGCAACAGGTAACAACCATGTCAACTTTTGAAGAGGCAAACTTAGAAATATTCTGGGCTATTACAATAAAACTGCCACATCCACATGAAAGGAAGGTATTAGGTGGCCTGGAACTCTTGCCAGTAATCACTGGAAAGGTATACTAACCTTTGGAAGGCCTATGTATGGGAAAGATGATATGCTGCAATGACAAAACAGGTGCCAATAAAGGAACCAGTAAAGCGACATCAAACCTGCCATCAGGAAAAGGGGAAAGGAACCATTAAGATGTAGAAAAAGAAAAAAAAAACAGATAAAATTATCATAGAATCTGATAGGATTAACTGTAAATACCACAATCGAAAGGGCAAAATTAAAGCCCGTAACATAAGAGTAGCATCTGAACATGCAACAACAACAAAACAGACAGATAACCTGAAAGATATACAAAATGGATGATTAGTTTCAGTTTTTTTTAGTGTGTTTGTGAAATTATCTAGTTTAACCAAATACACAATCACAGCAAGAAAGCATATCTCAGGCATCTTATCTCACCTGGAACCAGAACATTTAACAAGAAAAGCAGTGACTGCAAGATATCTCCAGTCATCTTCATGTTTATCTCTGATCAAGTTTGTTATTCCACTTTCAGAAATGAGTGATCCCGGTCTATCATCAATGTTTGTATTAGAAACATTTTCAGCGACCCCAAGTTTTTCCAAATTATTTTCTGGAATTTTGGGTGTAATTGAATACTTGGCTGGCATATCAGTGGAAAGCCACTGGAATGTCATTGATGAGGACAAATTTGACAAAAGTTTATCATCAAATCCTTGTGACTTGTATTGATGATCAGTTGGTAAATCACCTTTGTTGTCCAGCCTCCTATGTTTGAGTAGCCAAGAAGTTAAGACACGCTTTGCACCCACTGATATCAGTAATGTTGGATTATCTTTGTTTTCAAGACCAGCATTCAGTTCACTACCCCCATCAGGTGCATCACCATCACCCATGTCTAATGAAATGGTGTGTGCTTTTGACACACAACAAATTGATCTGACTGCCGATCCTCCAACATGTTCACCAAGCAATTTTGACGTGGACCAATTTTCAACACCTGGAGAATACCTAAATCAAACAGACACATTTAGGTGCAAATAAAGCACTCAAGCAAGTTCTACAGACAGCATACAACAACAGTCTTACCAAGTCAACCTCACAGTTCCATCTTCACAGCCAGTGGCAATCCAACTTGATTTAGAAAATAAGGTACATTTATAACTATCTCCAATAAGTACATCATTGGAGATAAAGCACAGGGAATGTATCTCTCTTCCATGGAACTGCATATGCAAACTCTGAGGGTATATCTTCCCATCTATATCATAAATCCAGTGTCTATGTATATGTATCATTTCATCCTGTAATAATTTACCTCATTTGTTAGGATTTTATCCTGAATTTTATTTTTTTTTGTGATAAAAAAAGTCAACCATCCAAAACAAAAATAGGTCTATTATATAATGAAGTGAGAACTGGAAGAGCTTTAATAAGTTATAAAATTAATGCTACAACTGCAGCACTAAATATCAGCTCTAATTTTAGCACCTTTCTAACATTTACCAACACCCTTTTTATTGAAGCAACAGAACAAAGTGAAGCTAAACAAGCTGACCAAATGTTCCGTTCAGATACCCATAGATATGATTGAGAAAATTTTGAAATCTAAAGACTAAGCACAAATCAAGACAGCGATCGGTTTCAACTGGGTTTTCATTTAGCTTTACCCAATCCATCCTCATTACTAGGCTCAAACAAGAAAAAAAGGTGAGACCTCCATGCCCACAAAAAAGGTCAAGGAGAGGACTTGAAGCCATGAAAATCTTACAGAACTATAGGAACTAACTATACAGATTTTCTAACAAATATAAAGAACTATAGGAACTAACCATATAGATTTTCTAACAAAAGTATACTACTGTGAGTCTGAGCAGCAAGATGTATAATTATTAATGAGCAGGGGTGATGTACTTTCCAGGCTGGATAAAGCTTAAAGAAATACAAATTGCTTACTATATTTTTCAATAGTTAAGAGTTCAAAGCATAAAGAAAACCTTGACAAAGGCAAAGCAATTCTTCATCTCTGGTATATCACCTAGATAATATGAATGAGGACGCCGCCATCCGCCACATGGAACGTTCACCACCTGTTAATACCATACATAATCATCACATCTATAATAGGTGACAATGGTATGCAGCAACAGATAAATTAACACAAATCTTAACTAAACAGAGTAAAGAGAAAAGGTAATCAAAGTACCTTATTCTCGTTAACTAAGTTCCAAACTATGAAATCTACAGATGCAAAACCAGCTGCATATCTGCTAGATGATCTATCAACAGAGTCGTTATCCATTACATGTTCAATCAAAGTCAACTCCTTCACTTGTTTCATCCCCGTAAATTGCAAATTTTGTGTTTCTTTATCATATTCAAGATAGCATATACAACCATCTGCTCCAGTCTGAACAAAAATTAAAATCAAAATAGAACACAATCATATATGCACCTGCAGCTAAAAATATTAAGAGTGCTCTTGATGTTATGGTTTGGCCAAAAGTTTAAATTTGGGTCACTAAAATTAGAAGGATGAATAGTTGAACATACTGAGCATATCTCAATCTGATTATAACCAAGCCTAGTCACAGAAACACTGGAGACACTTGAAATCCCATGAACTCCTTTGAAATGACTAACTGGAGGTATCTTCATTTCATGTGAAGCAGATGTGTCTGCCACCAGATCTTTTAGCAAAGGGAACAGAATCACATTACCACGTAGATCTCCACATGCCAGGACCTAAAAAAACAGATTTCCAGATTCCAAAGGAAATCCCATTTAAAAATTATAAACTACTTATATTTGTATGAAAATATTTTACAAGTCAAAATGAAAAATATCCCATGTCTCTGTTCCTCATGATTAGTAATTGAAGTAATTTTTGTTAAAATGCTATTTTAATAGCATCATAAGTCAGATTCCATCAAGCATCTTATTGTGTTCAACAGAGAATCAATAACCAACATTGAACATGTCAAAATTCCATCAACTCACTCCAATAGGAATAAAATGTTTCAAATGTAGAAAGTTCCTAATCCATGGATAGATGAATACCTCTTCCTCCATGCATATGTCCAAGCACATTATCCTCATTCCATAATTTGATATGAACTCTGCTATAAGTGACACATTATTACTCCTTGTTGAGCTCTGAAGATCAGGTTGTGAAGTATCAGGCAACCTCCAGAGTTTCAATGTTGCTCTAGGATCAGCTGTAAAGACATACCTACACAATTGAAATAAAGCTAAATAAATAAGAATAGTTTAAAAAACTGAATGGAGCAAACTGTTGAGGCGTGTAAAATATTGGTATCTCCCATTTCATAACATTAAATAGTATGTATGGTAAGATGAAACTATGGAATGATTATGCTTGACTTAGTATGAACTGTATGATTTCCTGTCAATCAGACAGAGAGATGTAACTTGAACAACATCAGTAATAAGTGTATTTCCTTTCCCTTATTAAAGTTTTCACAAAGGTGGAGACTGGAGAGTACATGGATTTTCTTTTATTTTATTTTTTTAATACACTCATTCTAATAGCAAGGCCAGGAAACTCGTCTGGTAGAGAATACAGAAGGGTAGACTAGATTCACACCTCAACAAGTAGTATCATGTATCTGTGCACAGTTTAAGCTCAAAGTATCCTGCCAGTAAGTTAGACACTATTATTGAAAGATAAAGTAAGGTAACTCGTACCTACAGCCCATGGATTTACACCAAGAAGTACCCAAGAGCTGTCTCTCCATTTCAGCTGGCCAAGTAAAGCTCAATCTCACTGTAGGATTACAAGCAGCATTAGTAACTCTAACAATTGTCATATTTCCTTTACCATCTCCAATAGCCATCCAATCCTCAGCACCACAGTCAATTTCAAATGAGTCCTTGGTTAATAAATCCATACAGATAATTGGTGCCCCATTGCTGACCTGAACAAGTTGATTCCACTGAACACCTCCAGCATCACATAATTTAGCATGATAGAGATAACCATGATTGGTAGCAACATAAAGAGAATCCTGACAGGAAAAGCGCATACAACGAACATATTCACTCTTGCTGCAACAAATGAGGAAGCAAAAAGGCCAGTCAACATGGAAATTAGTAAATACAACTGACAATGGACCCAGGCATGTCAAAAACATTTCCAAATTTTATAATTTTAGTTATCATCCCAAGTGAGTTTATTACATTTAATAATCCCACCTGTCCATAAATCCAAAATGCTCCACCACATTGGGGATGCAAATGGAAAACATCTCTGTCCTGTCAGGGGACTCTTGTGCTGCTTCCAAGCTCTTAGACAGAGAAGCATAAGGTCGATGTACTTTAATAGCAGAGTCAAACCCAGCAGTAATAAGAAGAGATGAATTTGGATCATACAAACATCTCCATATACCCCTTCCACTGTATACAGAAAAGAATGCAAACATTTCAGTATGTCCTCTAACTACTGAGATTGTGAAGCAGTAGACTTCTAGAATTGCAAGATATAAGGAAACAGAGCTTGCTTGTATTACACTATACCACACATCCAATCAATTTTACTTTTAGAAAGAACAGAATTAAAACGTCCATTTGAGGAAAAACTCAACATTCACGTTATGAAATTAACAAGTGAAATTTTTGAGTCTGGGATTTTAAGGGTTAACAAAGGATCAATGACTCTATTACAAGTTCACTAATAGCTGTTTCCTGTAGATACTGAGTTCACATAATGTCAGAAGACCAGACAATCAATTATCTTCAATCTTATTTGATTTGAGCCACATTCAAAAATTAGTAATTAATAATTTAATTCTCAATAATCAAGAATTCAAGTTTATGACTTACATGTGCTCCTTGATGACTTGCAGTTGTTTACCATCAACTCCCCATATACGACATGTACAATCCTCACTGACAGTGACAATCAACTGCAGAAATGCATGATTAGAAAAAGCGAGAATTCAATTCCAGAAGTCAATATAAATGGAAATATAAATAGACAAATAAACACAGTATGAGTACAATGTCAATATTGTCAATCCATTCAAAGCAGTATTGATTGTGGCTGAATTTAAGTACTAAAAAATGTTTTAGTTGTATATGGATGGCTTCATCACTTATAAAAGATAGTATTCATGCATGAAACATCTACACAAAAAATTAAAAAACAAGAATGAGTAGATAGCTGACCAAAATTGATTCAACAAGTGGAATTTATCATTACTGGTAAAAATTATCAGACATGTAAAAAAAATTAATTGATTATGTCAGAAAAAGCTCACTTCTTAGTGTAAAAAATTCACAAAAATGACAACTTAAGAAATAAACTGATCCTAAAAATTCAAGCTAGGAGCATATGAATGTCTTCAGAAATATACACATCAATTTTAATGCAATTACTGGTCAGCAACAATTTAAGGAACAAGTTACAAGCAATCCAACTTAAGAGGCTAAATCACTTGAAGCACAAATACGGAAGACAAATAGCAGTGAAAATCAAAATACTTGACAATAAAATCTATTTATGGAGTGGAGTTTATCTCAAAGGTAAATAGATTTTCTAATCAAATAAATTAAATCAAAACTGAATAATATGGTTTACTTGTAAGTAGCAATCATTAGAAGGGAAAATTGGTAAAACTCAAAAATTTTATGAAATGACATTATATAATAATTCTCCCTTTTTGGTTGGGAGAGTGGGGGAGGAGCCACAACATAATATAATGAATAAAAGCATAGGAAGTCAAACAATATCAGTGAAGATACTTTCTTAAGATGAAGTTTCAGATAAGTATGAAATGAAACGTCACACTCTTTTTTTATGGTTTCATTTATTAAAGACCCTACTTAACCTGAGAAAGTGAAAACTGAACAGCACTGAATGGCTTACAAAATCAGAAATACAGCAGTCCCAAACTCGAGCATTATGTCCAAATAAAACAAGGGCAATGGGATCATGACACAATGAATGTTCCCTTTCAATAGGAACAGCCCAGACACGTGCACTGCATTAATAAAAGGACACCAATCATGACATGTGTCATCATCTCTCTAAGAATGAACATAGATCAGGGGTACAACAAAACCTGAAAAATTAACTCACCTCCGGTCATCAGAGACAGATACCAGTTTAGCTCCACAAGATGACCATGCTATTCGGAAAATTGAACCTTCATGTCCAACAAGTTTACATACATGAACAGCCTCATACAGTTGATCTTTTAGTTGGCAGAAATTGGAGGATGAAATACTCCAACAATCTTGGTCTTCTCGGCTTCTTGAAGATTTATTGTGTTGAGGGGCCACTTTCCAAACAATAATCTGCCCAAACCAAACTCTTCAAAGTAAATTAAAGAAAATAGAAATGTGAACACATTAAACATCAGGGCATAACAAACTTTGACAGTAACAGGTATTTTAAGTATAATAGTTTTATGAAGAAAACCAAAGATAATATTCAAGTACAGCCAGCATATAGAGATACAGTGCAGAAAATAGACCTTTCATGTATGCACTCAAAAATAACTAATATAGTCACGTAGTGTCAAGTTATGCCTGTAGTTCAGCAATTATTGTTAATACTCCACCAAGATGATAGTTGGGATTAGCTTGAAATGTTTTGAGTGTTTTTCCATGAGATCTTTGGTGCTAGTCTATGGAAATCAAGCAGGATTGTGTCAACAGAAAAATGGTTATATTTGATCATTGTTATGGAGGCCTTTCCAGCCACCAATCTAGTGTAGCTGCAGAAGCTGAATTTAGAGTTACAAATATGAATGCAGATGGAGGATCTTTGAACTTTGATCCGTTATTAGGAATCTGGAAGCCAAATAATAGAAAAATGCTTTGGGGAGCGGGAAAAGGAGGGAATTTTCATTATGGAGGATTCATGCAGTGATCTTAGTTCACTTTTTATGATACATGCCCAATCTATCTTGGATCACCCCATAAAAATTCAGTATTAGATATGAGACTATAAAAAGGAAATGGCTGTATCCTTCCAAAGGTAGTTTAATTGTTGACAAGAGCATCTATAGATTTCTACCTCATTTTATGCTTCCCTTCTATTTCCCCTTTGTTAACATGAAGGCCAGGAAGCATTAACCACCATTACTAGGAGAAACAAAAAATAAGGGAAGGAATTCCATTCAGTGATTCAGCAAGAAACACGTTAGCTGAATACTTCATCTACAGATATCAGCCAGCGCGACTCTATTTTAGAAAGAATCAATGAGGGACTTGCTTGCAGGGTGAAAGTAAAGCATTTAAAACAAATTTAACATAATTCCTGTGACTCTTGTCCCACATTTTTCAAGCACAATTAGGAACATTAAATATCAGGACATCTCTTACCTCATTGAATATTGTACCAGATGCAATACGGAGAACTTCAAGATTGCGACCCCATAATCGCATTGAGTACAGAAGGCACCGTACTATGATCCAACGACAAACATTACCTCATTAGAAAACAATAATCAATAAAGAACCAATCCATGTAGTGAAGTTGAAACTGACCTGGAGATTGAACCTTAAGAACCGTATTAGAATTACATGCGTCCCAAACATGAACTGAATTATCACTACATCCTACAGCAAGAAACTGGCTCTCCACATTGGAATGAGGCAAGCATCCCTACTATCAAGTATCAAATTAAAAAGTCAAGTTAGAACAGAAGAATAAGCATTCGTTATTCCGAAGTCGAAATCCGATGAGTACTCACTCACCTTGAGGAAGCAAACATCCAAAACCCAGTGACCAAACTTTGGCAACAAATGAATCAGCGTTAACTGTGGGCTCTTAGAAACCCTATCAAAAGCGAAGCTAAATAGCTTAACTCTTGTCTCCCCAAACACGGCAATTACGGTTACAGAGGCATTGGTTTCTTGTGGCGAGCTAGAAACAATTCCGTGCACGCGAACTCCTTCGAATACGGAGAATGATTTCACGATCTTAACGAGTTCTAAGTTGTAGAGAAGAATTTCCGAACCCAAACCTGAAGGAAGCAATGAGGATGGTGAAACGAATGAAGTTATAGAAATTGAGCAACGGAAAGAGGTGAGAGGAAAAGCATACCAGCGAGCAGAAAAGGAAGAGAGTGATTGGGAAGATGAAGAAAACAGAGTGCTGAAATGTCTCCGAGGTAGGGGCCACGATTCACGCGCCATTCGCTTAATCTCTCCACTTCCATTTCCACCATTGCTCCATTCGCTGAATCCATTTGCCTACTTCAACAATACACCAGGGTAGGGTTTAAGCATTAATCCATTCAATTCATGGGTTTATAATAAGTTTGCACTTTTTTTTATTTTTCTTTTTTGTCTTTAGTTTGCAAGTTTTTTATATATTTTGGTTTCAGTGCAATTTTGCATCAAGGCAGATAAAAAAAACCATAGGCCCAACGTCATGGGGCCCTAATACCAAAAAACTATATGCATTTTAGATTACTTTTTATTCTTAATTGCATCGTTTTTTATTTTTTTGAAAATTAAGTTTTAAAAGTGTATTTAATATAAAATAATTTATAAGTTATTGTTTGAATCTATTGTTCAGAAAATATAATTTTTGAAAAAAAAATTCAAATTTAGTTTATAAAATGTATTTAACAAAATTTCAAAAATGATTTTTGAAAGTGAAAAAATAAAATGGAACGATACAAGTAGCAATAACATTTCTTCTTTTCTGCCCATTTCTTATGTGTAACACTTTGAGTTTGATGCGCTTGAGCCGTAAACAAAATTTGTGAGCATAAGTTATAACGCTTCTATTTATTTTTTTCTTATTTTCCTAATTTCCCAAAAGAAAAAAGTTTAACCATTGAACTTAATCATGTAAAATGCAATCTATTAAATGATTAGCACGAAAAACTGTTACACGGATATTACATTAAAGTTAAAACCATGGTCCTAAAATATAGGCAAAGAATTTATCTTATACTCCTGTATAGGGTATGAGGTCAAGTATTTTGCAACCCATTGAATAGCATAAAACACCAAATTACACGTCACAGACCCAATTGTTGCACGTGACTGAATTCTGTAACGTTTGACACAGACACATAATAAAAAGACACAATACAATAATGTTTTTATTATTTAAAGTTCAATACACGAAAAGACCTAAACATTTTATCTTATAAATATATAATGCATTTTAATTTTTATAAAATCATTTTTATTTAGTTACATTTTAAAAAATTATTAGTTTTAACTCCCCTTACTGATGTGACTATAAAAAAAAAACGTAACATACAATAATATATAAATTAGTCGGGTTATAATCAATAAATTTAAAAATATAATATTAAAATTGATCATTACTTTTATAAATATCAAAATTTTATAAATGATACATTTCAAAAACTTTAAAACACATTTTATTAATTTTTAATAAAAGTTTCTATAAAATAAGCTTTTAAATTAACTTTTACGAAATTGATGCGATTCCAATAAGTAAATAAAAAAAAATCATTTTGATTGAATAATATTTAAATTTAAAATAATTTTTCAAGAAAACAATTAATTTTAAAAAATAAAATTTCAACTTTTTATAAATAAAATTAATTATCGTTGTGAAATTATTCACATTTGTTTCAAATGTCATTCCCAAACACTTTTTATATCAAAATTGATTCTTTCAACGTGAATTCTTCTAAACACAGTTCTAAAATATAGATTAAACATACCCTTATTTTGTTTATTACTGAATTTTAAAAATAATCCAGACAGCCCAAAACAGCCGACACCTGGCCCGGCCGCAGAAGGGAATACAATTGCAGAAGAACTATGAGACTACACAAATCGCCACGCAAGAAAAAGTGCCACATGTTGCGTACAAACAGTACACACCTGGCTTGACATACTTTCATGTGAGCCCTTGATCAAAAATAAAACTCAAAATATATATCTCAAACCAAAACAAAAAGGAGCCCATTGCATTCGGCCTTCAGCACAACGACAAAGTACATATCCAGGTTGATATGCTGGAAATCTAACTTAAATTCGACACGGTGAAATCATTACTCTTTAGAGGCTAAAACCGAATCCATGTTTATATTACACAGTTCAACCAGGGCTTTTGCCAGCCAGTTCAACTGCGTTTGATATTCACGTTCCAAATCCACGGAGAACAACTAAGAGAAGAGTTTATGACCTCCCCCATTTCGCCAAACACCTCGCACAGGAGGCCCTCCTCCGGAGTCATTTTTGTTACCTTCTGAACTATCAATTGTTCCAGAATTTGATTCAGGATCAAGAAGAGCCGAAGCAGAACCGTCACCAAGACGCACTCTCAGGAACTTGGAAGTTTTCTTGCGTTGTTTGTTCCCACCACCCCCATCATCTCTATTTTGATTAGATAAACTGTCATTTGATGTTTCAGTCTGCCCACTAAGCTTTAGCACGGGTTGACTACCTGAGTTTGTATCCATCTGTTGCTCGATTGTTAATTTGCCTTTGTCACTGCGGTAATCACCCCTTGATAGCACTTCCACCTTCTCTTCTGAAGATTTATAACCTGCCTGTAGTTGATGTACAGTGCTTAGAAAGTTATCTGCTAATTTCTCGGTCGAGTTACTCCCCCTACCATCTACAGACTTACCTTTGCCTTTCTTGTTTACGTTACTGTTTTTGCGATGGTTGCTACTGCTACCTCGAACCCCGCCATTTTCTTGTAAAGCATTCTTTTGCAAACTAGTGTTGTAAGCATCAATAAGCTCTTTCTGCTTTTGAGTATCTGGACACAGTCTTGCCAATTCCAGCACAAGATGAGACAAGCCAAACTGCTGCACATAGTCAAGGTATGTACCTGTATCTATTGTGCCTTGGCGATATTGGGCAGATATGTCTTTAAATATAGTGTATCTTTCTTCATCAAAATCAAGCGCACCTCGGATCTTTTCAACCAAGGTCTTGTTTGCAGACTGAACATTTTCCACGTTCAATAAAGATTGGCTGCTCGCAGGTAACTTACTCACCTGTGCAGAAGAAACTGGAGGAAAATCTGAAATTGAAACTTCAACAGAGTTACTCTCAACGAGATTTGGAGCAGACGCAGAGTGAACAATTCTGCCATTGTCACGTGCGTCCCTCAATGAACCAGCAGTTCTCTGTGTAGCCTGAATAGAACCAGCATAAGTTGATGGTGGAAGTCCACTGTTAATTACTGTCTTCACCTGACCAGAGTTACGAGACCCTCCAAGAGCGTTGTTTATTGACAGTTTAGATTGTGAAGGATTACTTGATGATTGTACTGGTCCACGACCTGCTGCTGGCCAAGCATTCCCAACATTAATAACAGAAACATTTCTCTTGCCATGCCGGCGTAAACGTGCAGCCATAGTGTTACCAGCGGAACCCTCCAATTCATGGTTGGACCTTTGCTGACCATTGCTGGAAGCTATGGGAAGTGGCGGAAAGGAAGAATCTTCCAGAGGTGCACTCCTAGAGTTTTGCCCCAAGGCTTGAAGGTATCTTGCAGATGATTCAGAACCTGCTGTAGCTAATGATTCAAACGGCTGAATGATAGAATCAATATCAGCATTCTCATCATCAACAGCAACTTGCCCAGTACTTGATGTCGGGAGATCACGAAACGTTTGCTCTGCATTAGCTGTCTCCAAACTGGCCTCTATGGCCATAGAAAGTTGATTTTCAGAAAAATCACGACGAAATGTACGACCTCTTCCGCGGCGTTGATCATGTTCATTACCATGTCTGTATCGGAAGCTAGTTGGTATCTGTAGTAGAAGAATGAAAGGTACAGTAACTTCTGTAAGGGAGTGAGAAGGATCTAAGAAGTAAGTAAAATTTGCCGTTGAAAACAAACATTATAAAAAGACATGAGAAGAAGTTCAAAAGAAAAGAATGTCATTGTACGTGCCTGAAGAGCAGCATTACGCTTTGATCGTGACATACGCCCTCCATGTTCAATAGCATTATGCCTCTAAACCATAAACAAGGAAAAATAAGTTCAACAACGAAGGAATGACGCCAAAACAACAGCACATCCAATAATTTTACATAAGCACGGGGCAACATCAAGCAAGTGCATGTAAACAGCATTCAAAACAAACAGAAAAAGATCCATGCTTTATAATTAATCAGTCACCTTCATCTCTGCTTCAGATTGAAAAACAACAAATTTCTTAGCAAGGCAAGACTCATCTTCACATAAAAAGTGCTCTTGACGAAAGTGGATCTGCACGAGAAGACATTTGCTAACATAAATACTCAGTTCAAACAACACAAAACATCTTGCAAAGCCATTAAGTTAATAATAAAGTAAAAGAAAAGCCTAATCCAGATATCTTGCCTCTAGGTCATCATAATTCTTATAGTATTCATAGTGCCCAGGATGCTGCCTGCATTAAGAAGTACAAATACTATGAATCTTACATTTAAAATACACCTATTGAGCACAAGATTAATTATTTGTTACCTTTGGCATATATGACAAGTGTAATGTTCCGTGGACATATGCGTGTATAGTTCATTGTCCCCATAAAATGGGGTTCTGCAGAATTCACACATGGGATGCCCCATAAAACCACCCCTCTCACTCTCATTTCCATCCACCTCAGAATCACCTGTGCTTATGTGTTGATTCAACTGTGCTCTAGTATATAGTTTTTGCTCACATATAAAAACCTGTCATGTAAATGATGGTTACATACTAACAGAAGATTAGAAATCCTGTTATTCCAGAAATTCTTAAGGGGAATAAAATAATAAAATTTCACCTTCCTTCCCTCCAAACACAAACTGCACATATGCAACTTATGACGATGGAATAAGTGACCCTTCAGCTGCCCTATATTCCTAAACTTTGCTCGCCTCCTTGATGCATCCTGTGGTTGCTCCTCCATCTTGTCACATACACTGCAAGAAAGCCTGCACATGGCCTTGATCATCTTGTAATGGTCCACATCATCGAAAAATCCATTTGTATCCTCGTGGTACCAGTATGATCCAACCTTGCCCTCCCTTACCTCCACAGGAAGGGCCGAAAAGTCATTTATCATCCTCGTATAATCACCTAGAGCCTGGGAGTATGCAGAAAATTTGAATATCAACGACACCAAAAAATAACAACAATTAAACAATACAAAATTTAACAAATCAAGCCCCACTGTTGAGGTATTAATTAAACAAACACAACAGGCTCTTAAAGGCTCAAACCAAGTAAGTTCAAAATGTCACGAATATTTTTCAGTGGTTTAGAAATAGTATGAAGTAAAAAAAAAAATCAAAGACAAAACACGCATAGCAAACATTTAAGTTTAAACAACATACCTACACATCATCACATTAGTTGAACAACAAAAAACTCCATAAAACAAGCATCCCACGTTTAAATACATATTAAATGTTCATAATTACACTAAATGTAGAGAGACAAAAAAAGAAGCAGCGCAAAGACAAGGTAAGTGACGGTGATTTTAGTAGTGCAACTTCACAAAATGTTCCAAATTAAGAATACACTCTAATCTCAGAACAACCGCAACCTGTTCAGAGGTGTGAACGGTTCTCCACTGCATACATAAATATTAAAACAACAGCTGGGAATGTAGTACAGTTCAGATTTTCACTCAACCAACTCAGAGCACGACGAGTAGCGAAGACTCGTCACTTAGGGAAACAGGCATAAAACAACTCATCGAATCAATACATAACAAACAAACAGCTTTTACGGGGAAAGAGAGCATTGACAATAGGGAATACCTTGGTAACGAAAACGATGTTGCATTCGGTCTTGCAGATGCAGCAACGACGATCATCGCAGATGAAACGGAGGCGAGCGACGCACGTGGAGCACACATCCCGGTGCAAACAGGGTCCATACGCAACCCATTCCAAAGGCTCAGCGCAGACGGCACAACAGTCATCCATCTCTTCTTCACTCTCTTCTCTTGATTATCGAACGCGAAAAGCAAGAAACCCTAATTCCAGTGCCCGGATCACGACACAAGGTTAGGTTACTGCAATAAGTAGAGAGGGAGAGATAGAGAGAAGGATCGATTGGGATTCTAGGGTTTGAAACGATTGATCTTGATTTTAAATTGTTGATTTGAATATTGGAGTGTGGATTGCGAGATGCGTGGGGCGGAAGAAATTGATCACCGGAAGATTGAAGGTTCCGAGAAGGATCAGATGAAGAAAGAATTTATGCGATGTGTGTGCGCTTTTTAAATTGGAGATAGAAAGAAGGGCTAAAGACCACAGCCACCCGCTACCGCCTCACCGAACCCAACCCCCTCTCAGCCTCGCTCGCGTTTCTGTCTTTTTCTTTCTTCTTTTTAATATTCTTGTGTTACAGATAATAAAATAGTAACTATAAAGTGTATTATTACAAAATTTTTTCTTTTTTAATATTTTATCAAGAAAATAATAATTAAAGTATAAATATATTTAATGTTTTTAAAAAAATTATATTTATTTGTTTTTTATTTAATAAGATATCGTAGACAGATTTAAAATTATTTATCTGTAAATATATCAAATATTTTAAAAAAAAGTCTACAATTTAATTTAGATTTTCGTTTCTTAGGTTTTAAAAGTGGAAGCTTTTAATCTTACACTATAACGAATAACGAAAGAAATAGAAAAAACAAATCTAAGAAAAGGAAAATGATCAGAAAAGAGAGAGAACATTTTTAACTTATTTCATTTAAAAGAAACAGGAAGAACAGTTAATATACATTTTTACTTGTTTGGTTGAATAAGAAAATAAAAAATAATAGTATACATATACTTTTATTTGTATATTAAAAATTATTATAAATTTTTGAAAAATTTAAGAAAATAAGTATTTTTTATTTGTTAAATTATATAAAAATTAACTTGGTATATATTTTTCGTTTAGCTGTTTCCATTTTACCAATTTATTTGGAACTAACATTACTGTTGTAGTAAAGTGATTCCCGCCTTACTCTTTGTTTTCTTGTAGAATTATTGGACCTCTTAATTTTTATATCGTATTTCTAATCAAGTAATGATATTTGTACCAGTTTAGATATTCTCCAATTATTTGATGGATCCGGAGGAGTTTTTTCGTATTCATATAATCAACATTTTGATGAAAGAATATAAAGGAGACAAAAATAATAAAAAAAATTCAGTTAAATGATATGATATAATAAAAAAATTAAGAAAATGAAATAAAAAGTATTTCACAAGTACATAAATATATTTATTTTTTGTTTGATGAAGTAAACAATACTTAAAATATTATTTTTTTTATTTTAGTGTATGTTAAAATTTTGTTTAATTTTAATCTCTAAAAGAACGCAATTGTTTTTATCTATCAAACTACTTTATTTGATTTCTTTAGTTATATTGGCCAATTGTCTTGTAAAACGTGGTTGAATTTACCAAAACCATCGTACATTCACAACTGTCAATGAAAAACCCTTAACCTAGGCGTAACTTCTCATTATTATTAGGTCTTTTTTGGAATGTATCGTATACAGAGAAACGTAAAAGAAAACTTCTCCCTTGTATTTATTATTATTATTAATTTTTTAAATATTTTTATTTTTAACATTAAATCTTATTTTTAAACTGCATAAATTAATTTTTACTTCTCAAATTAATCTTTTTTATGATAAAATATTAATAAAAATAAGGGAGAAGAAGTGCCAACAATAATAATAGTTATGGCATGACAGAAATAATGATTATTGTGATGAAAGTGATAGTTACTGACTAATGGTTGTTAGTTTGACTTTAACATTAATAATGGTTAAGGAGTATAATAATTGAAAGATTTGTTTTATAATTAAAAATTGATATTAACTATTTTCTTTAAAATTGAAGGTAAAATTATTTTGAAATAGAGTTAAAAAAAAATTCAAGTCAATTTAATTAATACCATTTAATTTAAAAATTTACATTTAAAAATTAAAGTCCTCTAACCGTTAAAATTTGAATTTAATTTTAGTATATTATTAGTTCAAAAAATTGTATACCATAAACTAATTAAAACATATTGTAAATATAGTTCTTGTATGGATTATTATAGTAAACCATCGATATAAATTGTTCATACAACAATCCATGATTTGATGACGACATAAAAATTATAAACATTTTTAGAGTATTTAAATTAAATTTGTCAAAAAAATTTACACAACTTTATTTTTCATAATTTTCATTTGAGGTTTGGTCAATAAAAATTAGAATTGGGTAATTAAAAAGTAATTTGGGCAAACTAGAACTGTTTGATGTGGTTTCTCTAGTTAATTAAGTTGAAAATTTATTTAATAAAAATTTATATAAAAAGTTAACATAACTGTGATATTTTACTTTTAATCGAAAAAAAAAACATTAAAAGTTCTCCCACGAATATGTTCTAACTTTTTTGTGTTAGTATGGCCTTAAAAATGCTTGAGGGAACAATCTGGGGAGAATCGTAATTTTTGCTCGCACTATGAGGGAATACACGCCATAGCAAGGGATGTGAATCACGGCCAAGCATAAATACCTGCATAGAAGGTTAATTAGTGAAATCATTTTCTTGCATGAAATGGCACAAACAATTGTAGTGTACTCACCAAACAGGAGCCCACTTGGAATTAAGCTCTAGAAATGGATATGGCCACCTGTTAGGGAACAGAACACAAACATATCATTACAGCAGATGTAGAAGAAAGCTTTTGGCTGATTTTGGAGATTGAGTTAAATACAATTACAATACCATTTAAAACCATAGGCGTGGATGATCCATTGAAAAATGACGTAACCACAGCTCCATAGAACAAAATAGGCGATTCTAAACCAAGGAAATGGCTAAAAAACAATGCGGCAATACCAAAGCCGTGAGTTGGATAAGTGCCTAATGCTTTCTTAAATTTATTGAAGGGTGTATGAAACTTACGAGATTATTAAGAGCTGTATCCAACAGGAGCAAAGCTACATTCAATGCATGCATGCAACCCATCAACTGACAAGAGTAGCCCAATAAAAATCAATAACACTATCTTTCTTAGAAATAGTATGGACAAAATTAATTATAAAGGTTTTGATGAGGATAACGGCAATGACTAGATGAAATCAATTTGTGACTTGTAATGCAATCAATCTACAGAAACAGTGAATGAAAGGAGAAATATGCACTAAGAAGAATATTTAGTTTGCAGAAGGGTCACACTCACCGGGCTTAATCTTAAATGAGAATTTGATAAGAATGGGACTATAAGACACCAAAATACAATGTCTGTTAGGATGGCAGCTCCTGCACATGTCTGTTAAATGCAGCATATCAATTCAAACCTCTGACAAACTAGGATAAAAATAAAATAATAAGAGTGGGAACGTTTCACTTCACCCTTTCCCATAAGTACTGACAATTATCTCAATATCTCTACCAAACCTCTGAATCCACCATTTCTCATACCTTGACTATTTCCAGCAGCTCTTTTACAGCACTTCAAACTCTCCTATAATTTCTTATTGAACACAAATTTATTTAATATCTTGCATACTGCGTATAAATACAAATAAAACAGGAATTTGACGCTAACCCAAACGCAGATAATTCAACTAATTGAAATTTGCAAGCTTTTGCTAATACATTTAGGCCTAAAATGAGGCATAAACCGGGGTATTTGCATTAACCATCTACCATACCACTTAACCCGTACGAAACAGCCCATCATCAAGTAACTTTTCATTTAATTCTATGTGTTTGACCAACCTGATATGTAGTTTGCACGAGGTAACCCCAAAACCCTGCTCTTTGTTGAAACTCCTCTTCAACATATCGGCTTTGCAACTTGATGGAACCCTTGGTTTCTTTCTCTTGATAAGCATTGATATTTGTAGGCATGGTCTCTTCTATATCCCTTTTCAGAAACTCAGCCCTTGCTCCATCTCGAGGAGAAGGTTTGTTATAGAACTGCCAACATCCATATGCAGATAAAATACTCCCTAGCTGCATCCAAAGTTTCAAAAAAAGTAATAAATGCAAAGTAGATGCTAATTATAGAAACATGAACTGTTTTATGCGCCTTCTACTAACTCCTACTTTCCTAGAGAACATATATAATCTCCCAGTGCATTTTTTTCGATAACGAATTTAAAACAAGGGATTTTGGTTCTTGTCATACCGCAAAATATATGGTAACCAACGTGAAAGTCCACCTGCAAATAAATCAATACAATTAAATGGTCTGCATAATTATATAAGAATCATACAAATACCCCACAATTAGCATGTTATATTAGAATTTTAAAGATGAATTCGATCCAAGAGGGTAAGAAAGAATAATCTCTAAGTAGTGGCATGTTTATCTAAAAGATTTGAAGTCATTTTGCTTGTATACCCTTTAACTGGTTCTTAACTCACCAATGTGTAACTTTTTATTATCTAACATGTAATTCAATTTCTTCCAGAGTTTTATACTAAAGGGAACACATGGAGCATTCAATTAAGAATTGCACTCATATAAGAATCATACAAAATCTCTACAGAATTAGATAGCAGTAAAGATTGAAAGAGGAGGACATACTCAGTGTAGTACACAAAGATGCTTGCATCGTATAGGAGAAGATCCCAGAGTAAGAAGAGGATCATGATGACAAAGGAAAAGAAACGGGTAACAAGGAGGTAAAAAGGGTGTAGTCCTCGCCAACAACTGGTCCATAGTTGTGAGGTGCTCACATGGCCTCTGGGCAACACATTCACGACCACTTCATTGTCAGGTCGAGACAACAGAAGGCTCTCATATGCGCTGTCAAAGTCTCTTTGGGAGGCTCCTTCGTTCATTCCCAGCACACACAAGGCACCTATAAAAGCCATCCCAACTATGCCAAAACACACAAAATCATACCATGCTACCTCCAATGCCATGATTTTTTGCCAATTAGTTTGGTAGTTAACCACCACCCATAGACACCCCCTCTTCTATGCAACAGCAAAGGGGAAAACGGTACGGAACACAAGCTTTGAACTTGCCACTTAATTAACCACTAAGTACCAAGCATACACATTTTTTAGGCGTGTTTTTCATAAGGGACTGGTAGTTTAAGTTTGACTGTCAAGTTTGCGATCTTTATGCCCAACTTTGACAAAAAGGTTACCAGGATTCAGACACATTGGAATTTGGATGCGACACTGTTTCAATGTGGATGCAAAGGGGAAAATGAGTTTTAAAATTGTAAATAAAATATAGCAACAAAAGAACTAAAAAATAGAACAGTATAAATACTCAATTAAGGTCAGTTTTTTATAATTTTATTTTTTAATTTATTTTTATCATATTACTCGTCTTATTTGATATTTTCTTCACTTTTATTGTATAATATTTTGTACAAAGTTCATGTACAAATGCATTTTTCTATTTTATATAAAAAAAATGTAATTCCAAAAAATTCCTCTTCTTTCCTGTTTAACCTAGATGGAGAAGAGCGACGGAAGAGTGGTTTTAAAATATGGGTGGCCTTTTGTAAGTAACATGGGCTTCAGCATATTGGGCTCATTAAGTTGTCATGTTATGCCTATTTATACTCGTTTTGCTATGGGTTTCTGACTTCTCGCTGTCCTGTCTTCTAGCCATGTATTTATTGAAAACAATATTCAAAACAATGAAACCGTTAAAAATTATAGAATATAAATGTGTAATGTTAAATAATAAAAAATATGTAAATATAAATAATATATGTGTAAGTGCGAGTACATATAGTATTATTTGTTCATTTTTATATTACTGCTTTAGGGTCAATAATTTGTCAATCTAAGAAATGTGAGTGGTTTTGACCAAAAAAAGAAATGTGTGGTTTGATATAAATCGTCTGTCACTGGATGGCTTCATATAATGCCTATTTTTATTTTTATTTTCTGTTTTCCATTCGGTTGACTTCAATAATATTCCACAGCTGTGATATTCTCTTTTAAGTCTTCATTAAAAAACACTTAGCTAATTGCATTGCAAGCGTTCATGAACAATGGTTTCTCAATAAATATCATTACCCACTTCAACACCATGTATTGCTGTCATGGCCTTTACTAATTATAGCATTTATTATTTTTCTATATTCGTGTTATACTTCTAAGATGTACAACTATTTGGACATTCTTATTATATTATGAAACTTTTAGGGTTAACCCTAACTGGTGCGCAAGAAAATGTGTACACGTACATTTATCATTTATTAAATGTTCACGTGTTTCTTCCTGCAGTTGTGGGGTTGACAAACGACAAACTGATTAATTAGATTAATCACAACAAAGTCTCTTCCCTCAGCTTAAGTGCTATTGTATATAATTTTCATCATGTGCCTGTGACGCAAGCATGAAGTGTGTTCTTTTTCCACCACCCTAGCCATGTAACCAGTTGTTATCAACTTGATAATGTGAGGATCTTAAATGCTTAGATAATAAACAGCGGTTGAGCAATGCCAGCAAAACATCTTTAAAACACCTTAATTTGTATGAGTTCTGTTTTCTCTTTAATAAAATTAAGGGTATTGCTAACTAAGTATTTTAAGTATATTAATTAAAAATCATGTTCAATTATATTAAAGATCATAAAAATAAGTACATTAAATTTTAAGAAAAAAAAACTTTATTGTTAATTTCTTAATCAATACCTCTTAAAGCACTGATTAACATTTACTTAACAAACAGGACAAGGATCAAGACTGAATAATATATCTTAATTGTCTTTACTTAGTTAGTTCCCAAATGATTTCGCAACTATTAGTGACTAGTAAACCTTGAGCCACACATGACACGACCGTGGTTTCCTTCTGGTCTGTGTGCCGCATAACAGTACATGAATAATTTTCAGGGCCTGCTTGTTCGTGTACTCTTCACTTTTCATCAGTTAAACAATTTGAGATAGCTACAAGCTTCCAAGCAAATTGAATCTTCAAATTGTAAATATCAATGCCGAAATCAAACTTGTGTAGTGGTCTTTAGTGGCCGACAACTTCGCCTCAAATGACAATATTTTTCTAGACTATATTATAGACATTTATACGTTAATGCTTCCCTAATAGCATTTAAATTAGACGTATATATAGTACTTCCCAACTAGCATTTCAATATACGCAGTAAAGTTGATTTGAAACGACAGAATATAATTGAAAGTGTTAATATATCTTGTTTCAGTGTTAAATGTTCATTAGTATATTCTTAGTATATACCCCAAAAAAGATCAGAAAATAAAATTAACTTTGACTTCATATGCGACACACTATATAACATTAGACTTATAAACAAAACTACAAAAACAAGAAAAGCGGGGGGGACAAGAGGGGGACAAAATACAAAAGATGGGGAATGGGGAGGGAGTGAAACAGTTGAAGCTAAGAACCTGAAACCCAAGAAAAGTTTAGAAAGCAAATAGGCTTTTGAGCCAAAAGCAGACAAGGTTGATGAATTTATGATTTGAAAATACAATGAAAGGGAGACATTGCAGAATTATTTGTAGAGTGCAAATGTAAAAGTTCCGGTAACAAAGTTTTTTGACGCACAGCATGACATCATGTAAACAGTGTGGAAGAATAACTACGCTTAATCACGGAGAAGCCACCATCAACCACCAAGTTGTGGCCACTAACGTAAACAGCTTCATCAGAGGCAAGAAACAAAGCTGCTTCTGCTATATGCCGAGTCTTCAACACAACACCCTTAAGATTAGCCTGAGAGCAACTATTAGCTTCAACTTGATCAGGTTCAAGATTGAATGTTCCACATGTGAGAGGTGTGGCAACCCCAAAAGGGGATATGCTATTAACTCTTATTCCATAAGCTCCAAGCTCACTACAAGCTGATTTCACAAGACCCAAAAGAGCATGTTTTGATGTGGTGTAACCATGAGGACCCGTTCCACCAATGGAAGCAGCAACACTAGTGGTGCATATGATGGATCCACGGATGCTTTTGGCAACCATGGCACGTGCAGTGTGCTTAATTGTGGCAGCTACACCACGAACATTTGTAGCCATGGTGCTGTCAAAGTCATTCAGATCAAGCTCAAGGATGCCACATAAGGACCCTATTATTCCAGCATTACTGAACAAGATATCTATGCGACCATGTTTTTCCAAAGTGTATTTCACCGTTTCTTCAACTTGATTTTCATCTCTCACATCACAATGGTGATATGTCACTCTTTCTGAGCCTACTGAAAGTGCAACTTGGCGACCTTGTTCATCTTGAACATCTGCTGCAACAATAAGTGCTCCATGTTCAGCAAATAATCTCACTGTCTCTTCTCCAATCCCACTAGCTGCCCCGGTGATAAGAGCCACCTTACCCTCTAATCTGAAACATGATTAATCATATCAAGAACAATCAAATCAACTAAATAATCAAAATTGACCGGATTATATATAAATCAAAATGAACAAAATTAACTTTGAAACTATATATGATGTTACACATACACAAAAAATTTAGAGTAAATAAATAAAAGGGTGCAGAGCTGAATCTGAGATAGACCAAACTAGGGGCACCTTTGCTTCGACATGGGGTATGACCAGTGAGTGAATAAGTTCCTTGTTTGAATGAGCTCTCCCCAAAACCTGGAAATAAAGCTCTTGGAGTATCCCTTAATAAGAACCTATATTTATAACGTTTGTAGAGTGCAAAGCTCCAAATATATGTTGGCCAACTAACTATTGCAATGTTCATAATAATCGTCATTAAGTATTAACAATTTGTCTTATTGATCTTGTGTTTGGAAAATATACTTAATCAGATTTCTTGTAGTAAGTGTTCAAACTAATTGAGACTAATCGTCTTTCGTTGGTTTCTTCTTTTTCAGCATAATGCATTTCTTAAGTACCCATTATCAAATAAATATGTACATGAACTGTAGCTGAAGAAATAAATTTGATTGTGCATTCAGTATTTATGTGAATTCCACGTTTCCAACTAGGTGTATAGCATATAAAATTCATTACACTCTGTTTCGAATCACATGGCCTTCATCATGCTTTTAATGTACAGTTGAAAGGTCAAGCATTCCAACTCGTACAGGCTACACAATATTATTCACTTTTTTTCTCATGCAATCATACTATTATACAATTTAATTATTTTCCAGATGTTTAGTGCTTTATTATATAATTTCATGCTGATTAAAAAAATAATTTCGCCCCTTTTTCAGGTAAAAATGAAAGTGTAGAGACGTCATATGCACTAAATACTGATCATATAATCGATTATTTAAGTTAAATTTATATTTATAAAGAGTCAATTCAATCATTGTTTTTAAAATATTATGATCTACGAAGAACATATAATTTTATTCAGAGTCTTTGTTGAAAGGTCACTTTTGTGTTTGAGACATGTGTATAATATACGAATGCTTTAACGGAGAGCAACAATACTTGTGTAAACTTTAAGCTCTATATAATTGGACACAAATTTTTTCTATATAATTAATTACATTTAAAAAAGTATTATCACACTGTGAAACTAAGATACGCACACATGTAGTTGTCACTGATTATAAGCTTGAATTTGTGTACTAATATTGTTTATGTTAGGATTGGTTTTCCAAAAGAAACACGCAAGTCATGTGGTTCAGGCTACCTTCTTTCTTTATTAAATAAAATCAACTAATTACGAACAATATCATTTACAGTATTAACATGTAATTTTATGAATACAAATTATGTGTAATTTTAGTCTTTTTAATTTAAATTTTTTGTAGTCTAAATTTTATATTTATTTAAGTTCAGTCTCTTTCTTCCAAAAATTCATCTAATTAAAAAATGTATAAAATATTCAAATAAGACATAAATAATATAATAAAATTATTTTATTTTTATTTATTTATTTAATATAATATTTGTATATAAATTAAAATAGATCAATGATATGTCATACATTTATTTTATTTTTCATTAAAATAAATTTTAAGTTAAAAGAACACTTTAAAATTTTAAAAATTAAATATAAACAATTAAAATTATAAAAATAAAAATCACAGATAAACTAAAATATAATAACTGTGTATATATTTATCAGATCATATCCTTGTGTAAATCTGTGTGAGTAAGCATTTGCATTTTATGTAAATTATTGCTTAACGTGTTTAGAATAACGCTTGATTGTTGTGCATATTTGTATTAAAAATAGTATCTCACATTAGTATGAAATGTAAAAATAAAACAAGATAAATTATTATTAAGTAATAGTAATTGTATAAATTCAAACCTCCTTGTGCTCTTTTTTTCTTTCTAATACGTAATCTTTATTATTATTTATTTTTTATACTTGTAAAAATAATTAAACTCTAAAATACTTTCAATTCAAAATGATTACTTTAAACCTCCTTTTTTGGGTTAAAGTTTTATTTTATGTATTGAATCTGAATCAATACTCTCAAATTATTATTATTTTCATTTCCTTAAAGTTTTCCTTTTTTACCTAAATCCTAATTTATTAATTTTTTATTCAAATTAATTACGTGTTTTTTATAAATATTTAATATTTAATTTTAAAAATTAACCAATTTTAAAATTAACTAAAACAGGTTTAAGTTTAGGAAAAGGCCCTATTCTTGACAAGGTTCTAATTTTCACTGAAGCTATTTTTTTTTTATGAAAGGTATTTGTTGAAACTAAAAAAGAGAGAGATATACAACTACAAAATAATTGTTAATGTAAAGCAACACGTATTTAAGTATTCTCGGATCAGATTAACGTAATGATGTACTAATCAAATTAATCAATTAGTACGAAAGTAATCGGTTTGTTCATTAGTCAAAATTTAATTAATAGTCTCTCCCTCCCCCAACGTCCCAACATTATATATTGTTTGTAATGTGTTTAGATAATTATTAAAACCATAATTCATGTTATAAATTTAATAACATAATTTATTATAATATATAAATAATTTATTTTATAAGTCATAGACAATAATTATTAAAATAAGTTAAAAATAATTTGTAAAAGTTATAATTTTTTTAAAATTGTTTATTAACTCATACAAAATCCCATCACTTTTTTTTTTCAACTTTGAAGTTAATATTTTTTATAAAAAATGTACAAATATTTTATTCTATAATTTAGTGTAATTTTATCATAATTTTCAATTAAAAGTTACAAATTTTGTTCACTATTATCGTTAAAGTACTTATTAATAGAACTTTGAAAAGAAAAAAAGCACAGAAATAAAATTTGGATGACCCACACATGACGCAAGTGAAGTTTGAAAGAAAATCTTGAAAGTATATATATATATATATAAAGTAAAACTTATTAGTGACCTACAAGGCCCACGGGGCCTATTGGACAAGTTTGTGTGTTGTGTATGATGTCCACAGATTAAGGCCCACAGGGTCAATCTGTAGCCTTCTTCTGTATTTGGGCTCCAAAACCATGCCTTTCAATTACAATTTACATATAAATTTGCAAGTGTCAATGTGATTCCCCCTTTCTTTTTTTCTAATAAAAGGACTTTCAAGCACAAGAAAAACACAAATTAGGTCTGAAATATTTATCTAAAATAAGAAGTTAAAAGAAAAAGCAACCTTATCTAAAATATTACAATAAAGAGATTTAATATGAGCCGTATCTAATTTTGAATGCAAGTTTTTTTAGTTGTGAGAAATATATTTTATTAAGCAGTGAAATAAAATAGTTTACTAATTGCTATAAAGTTAAAAAAGAGATATTTATGTTTTTGGTCTAGTGTATTAATATATAGAAAGAGAAAAAAAAAACTTCTCACATTAATATAAATTAAAAAAAATTTATAATTAATTTGAGTCTTTTATTTAATTTATATTTAACGATCAGTATAATAATAAATTATAATCTATTAAATGCAAGTAAAATAAAATATTTAGATTAATTGTAAAAAAAATTAGATTTACATTAATATGAAAAATTACTGTCTCATATATTTATATATATAAGTATTTACTTTATCATTTGAATGGCTCTTAATTAATGTTTGGGTAATTAATGAAAAATGTATTATAATATTCATATAATTACATATTTTCTTGTAAACATGCACACACGTTACATGTATAAAAAATATTTTTATGTATTTATCATCTTTTATAATTATAGTTTTTAACATTTTTAGATATTTGTCTGAGCTTAATTACATATTGCATTTATAGTTAGTACTATATGCTTCGTCAAAAAAATTTTAAAAAAAATTACTCACTAAAATAGCAATATTGTTTTATGAGATTGTAAAAAATATATATATCCTCTGAATATGTGTATATATTAACCAAATATAAGCATAAAAATTAAAGATTTTATCACGTGAGATATAATTTTAAATCAGATAATTTTCTTACAGGAAAGAACGAGGATAATGTTTTTAATATATTGTCTATTGGTATAGAAGTTCATAAGGGATACAAATCGTGTTTCTATTGCTAAAATGATTCTATAGCCATTGAAGGAGTATGTTATAAATTATAAATATTTAAAATGAATGATACAATAAAAATTCGATTAAAAATGAATGCAAACATTTAGTTAGTGTGTTTTATTTTATTGATTTTGTATTTTATTATGAATAATTATAGAATAGTTTTTTTTTTATAGACAAAATATACATAACTAATTAATATGACTATTATTTTTATTTTAAAAATTGAAATTTTAAAATCTGCAAATTCTCTATGATTCATATATTTAAAATTTTATAAGTGTAACTATTATGTACACTACACAAATTTTTTAAATTAATTTTTTAATAAATAAATAAAATTATATTGCATGAATTCTTCAAAAATTTTATTAATTTTTTTAACTATAATAAACAAGACTGACATAAAAAAAGTTTTTAAAATTAAGAAATATATCATGAAAACTTTAAATATCTAAAAATAAAAATAAGATTAAACTCAAAATGATAATAAATATAGAAAAAGTCACTCAGCATAATTAAAAAGTAATTTTTACTTAATATAATTTTTTATATATGTGCTTTTCAATAATTTATTATACTGGTTAAAAGGTTATGTAATTCTCTTACATGCTTTATAATCTTTATACACATGCATCTTATATACATGTAATATATGATTTTTAATTTTATAATTTTTTATTTTATATCAAAACAAATTATTATTAAAAATTTAAAAATATGACTTTATATTAAAAAAATACTATAATATATTAAAGGACATAAAAAAGTGATAAATTTGCGTTGTAATTTTTAAAAATAAGCTAAACTTTTAATGTAAACAAAAGGAAAAAAAATAATTAAAATTAATAATGTGGTAACAAGTAAAAGAAAATAAACTTATAAAACCCTATTTTACTTAAAATTAGTATTGTGATATCACGTAAGGGAAAATAAACTTACAAACTATCGCATTTTTAAGGATTAGGAAGACGACAGATAAATATGTAATGGTGGCAAATATATTTATATTTTAACATTAATTTTATTTTAGAATGATATTAATAAAATACAATTTTATTAATACTTTTAAAATATAAAATTGTGGCAGATATAATATTTGAAATATCATTATAATATATATATATATATATATATATATATTATTTTTTATTCGATGGGACTGGGACTAAAAGCTAAAAAAAAATTGAGATAGCTAATACCCAAAGCATTCAAACGTAATAATAAAAACGAAATAAATTATATTAAAACAAAAATCTATACATCGAATCTGGTCACGAGTCCCTATCAGACCAAACATGACAAGATAGAAGCCCCCACGTACGACACTGCACCCTATCTGTTTACCGTAACACTCAAAAGTGTATTTATCAGAAAAAAAAAGAAAGATAACACACTCAAAAGTCTCATAAATAATTTTTATTTCTGAGCACAAAAAAGAAAAAAAGAACAGCTTCGTTTTTTCCAAGATGCGTGATTGATTTTAATTGGATATATCAGAAGTAGATGCTGAACGAATAAACGATTCAGAATAATTTGGATGGAAGCCCACATTAAACTCTTTGCAGAATTTTTTTATTTCATCACACACAAGAGAATAATTTGAACTTGTAAAATGCAAACTTAATAATGAACGTGGTTCTAATATTTATTCATATTTTTTGTTTTAGTCCCTTTGAACTTTTTTTTTCTATTTTATATCATTCTTTTTCAAATACTCACAATGAGTCTCTCATCTAATGAAGGTCAATAGAACAAAGAGTAAGTTTTAACTCTAGCAAATCAAGCGGATATAAAATTTACTTGAATTAAGATAAAAAAAAAAGTTTAGAACTATTTTAATTTTTAGAATGGTTTTTTCAAATTAGGTTTTATGCAAAAATAATGTTAACTTATATAATTATAAATTAAGTTTAATTTTATTGCACCGTTACATGATCAATCGATCAATCGTAATATATAAAATATATAGTTAATATGATTTTTATATTAACTATCATAAAAGGAAAAATATTATTTATATAATAATTAATAATTTGAATGATAGCATAAAAATTATATATTGTGAATGTTTTAATTAATCTTTTATATTTTTATAATAAAATATACTAATAAGTACAAATACATTAATAATAATAATAATAAACGACTTATGCAGGCCTGCTACGTCATACCTATTTTTTATGTAAGTTTTTTCAAGTCGAATTTTAAATATGCACATTTACTTGAACATTATACTAATTTTGCTACGTGACTTCAAATATGTTGGACTTGTTTTTTGTTTTAATTAAGTATCGCATCAGTCTGCAAGCACTCTCTTCTCCCTGATTTTTCTTAGCCGACAATTCTGACATATCACTGGCTTACATCTTAGAAACACACAAATCACGTTTTTTGAATGGATCTATCAATTTTATTAAAAAGAGCCTGTTTTTTTTAATAACAATCACAAAAATTTATTTAATAACAATAACAATAACAATAACAATAACAATTTAAAAAAATATATAATATCATAACAATCACACACACACAAAAAATATTTTTAGTATTTATTTAATAAATAAAACAATTCTAAAACATCACAGACTTGTTTGTTAAACACGTCTAATTTATTCAAATAAACTTATAAATCATCTAAACAATTTAGAGGCTAACAGCTTTATTTGAAGGAGGAGGGGACAGAAGTTACACTTAATACAAGGATAAACTAATTTTTAATACTGAGAAGTTACACTTAATACAAGAATAAACTAATTTTTAATACTGGGAAGACAACGATTAACCGAGTAGAAGCCTCCATCCACAACAAGGTTGTGTCCACTTATATAAACTGATTCATCAGAAGCAAGAAACAAAGCAGCTTCTGCAATATGTTTGGACTTCAAAGTGATTCCATGTAAATTGGCATTAATATGGCCAATAGCTTCAACTTCACTTGCATCCATGTTAAATGCTTCACAGGTAAGAGGCGTGGCAACTGCATATGGCGAGATACAATTCACTCTAATCCCATAAGCTCCCAGCTCACTGCAGGCTGAACGAACAAAGCCAAGAAGACCATGTTTTGATGCAGTGTAATCATGACCCGCACATCCTCCGAAAGAACCAGCAACACTAGCTGTACATATTATAGATCCGCGTATTTTTCTAGCCACCATGACACGCGATACATGCTTTATACATGCTGCTGCGCCAAGAACATTCACGGCCATGGTATTGTCAAATTCATTCAGATCAAAGTTAAGAATGGTAGATAAAGGCCCTGAGATGCCAGCATTACTGAACAAGATTTCCACGCTGCCATATTTTTTCAACGTGAAAGTTACTGTTTCTTCAACTTGTTTTTCATCTCTCACGTCGCAGGGGTGGTAACTCACTTTGTCTGAGCCAATTGATGTTGCGAACTGGTGACCCATTTCGTCTTTGATGTCTGCTATGACTACGAATGCCCCGTTTTCCACGAATATTCTCACTGCTTCTGCTCCTATTCCGCCGGCTCCACCGGTCACAATAGCCACCTTACCTTGCAACCTACAAAACATAACATACCAAACAATAGAATGCAAGAGTAATAATTTTTTATAAAAATAATAAGTATTTATACCAGTGAAGATATATAAAAAATTATCATTTCTGTATAATTAAAATTAATTTTAAGCAATTATGTTAATTAGCATGTTTGTATTCGTGTTCAAAAGCACATATATATATATAACTTGCATGTTAAGTGTATTTACAGTGTTTTTATCGTGTTTCCAAGCACAGGCTAGCTAGTTTGATACTTGGAATGGAAATACTGGGTGGACAGAAATATAGAGAGGGTGAGGAACATGGAAGCCATACCTTTGTTTGGACATTGATGATAATATGGCTCCTTCTTTGCTTGATGTGAAAATGAAAATTTTGCTCTGCTTGGATATGCAGTTTATCAGTGTAGAATTTCCCTAATCTTATAAGATAGGAGATGAAGGGCAAAAGTCTAAGATTGAGAACCACGTGTTTCCCGTGTTATCGAGGTGTGCTAATATCATGAGATAAATATGGGAAAGAAAAAGAAAGAAGGTACATGCATGTGGGTACGTGTATATATATTTTTTAGCTTTATATGTGTGTTATATTGATAGAAAATAAATAATATAAAAAATAAAAGTAAGGGATGTAATCTTTTAATAAATATAAATTTTATTATTTAATTTTATGCCTTTTTTTTATTTTGATGAAGACAATAAAATCTTATTTTAAATACATGAGAATACAATAACCTCAAGAACCCGATACAATAAATTTATATTCTTTTCTTCTGTTTTTCTTGGCACTGCGCTTTTGTTTTGGGTCCCTATCATAGGGCTTCACTTATTTATGGGAATCAATACAAAGCCCAAGAAGCAAGACACTATATTATTATTTGGGAGTTTGTAAATACTCTCTTTGATCAAAATGAATAAATTAATAAATAATATTTATTTCTGGGTTGGTTAAGAATCACGTGGAGGGGGGTGGTTGAAAATGATAAGAGGAGAGAATATAATTTTTAAATTCATAAAATAATATAATATTCATGATAATAAATAAATAAATATGTTTATTTTTATATTTTTTATTTTATATTTTTTAAAATTATAATATATATTTTATATTGAGATAAACTTGCAATTGACCAATCTATGAAGACAGACCAGACCAGACCAATATAAGGATATGAACAGGCCCAACAAGAAAAGAAAAAAAGAGAAAGAAATGGCATGAAATAAAAGCAAACTCTGATGGATGAAAATATTGATAAATAGAGAGAGCAAAGGAGTAAAATGAAATGTGCTTACCTCGCCAACTCTTGGCAATACCAATGAGTAATTAAATAATTGGTTTTGTCCCCTGAGTATGATAAGGCAGGAAACATGGCATCTTCCTAACTACAACTTTTGTTCAGAAACAATTATTAAACCAAACTACATTCATTTAAGTATGATGACTGCTAACTGACTACAACATAATTTGACATCCACCGAATCTAAATTATTTCCATCTGAGCTGAAACAGCCAAGTTGTGGACTCATTGAATCAATGAATGAATGACAAAGAAACAAAGAGAAAACAAAAACTTGATTAATAAACAACTTGGAGGCTTCAGCAATGATTAGTATTCATGGTAAAAGGCTTGCAGGTGAGGGACAGTCCTGGGACAACTTCAGCTGTGCTGCTGCACTTGAAATCCAGGTTAAGGCAATGCAGCTGGGTCAAACCGCAAGCACCTTTTTTTATGTTGAAATATATTGTTATTCTTTAGAGTTAATTTTTTTTATAAATTAGTTGTTATATATATATTTTAAAATTTTCCTAATTCTATACAAATATTTTATTATTTTTAATATCAACTATTATAATAAGTTATTAGATTCTTTTTATTTTTTTTTTGTTAAAAAATTTTATGTGATTTGTCAAAGTACTTGTTAATTTTAATTGTTAGAGCTTATAAATATGATATTAGATAATTGAACGCTTAAATAAGGTTCTTACCACTTAAAAACTTGTAATTTTTTTTTTCGTGTAAGTTTCTCAAAAATTATCATTTTTTCACATAATCTATCTAATGGTAAATTTTTTTTTAATATCTACTAATCTAACATTCAACTTAACTTATATAATATAATATAAAGTTTATTCAGATGATGATGTGTCATTTAACTTTTTTATATACTTTTAAATTTTTATTTTGGAAGTCTTATTTTTATAAACTAAAAATTCATTGAAAATATAAAAGGTGTGATGTCATCGATGACACATCTTATTTATGATATATCTTTGTCAAAT
This sequence comes from Abrus precatorius, assembly GCF_003935025.1. Taxonomy (NCBI): domain Eukaryota; kingdom Viridiplantae; phylum Streptophyta; class Magnoliopsida; order Fabales; family Fabaceae; genus Abrus; species Abrus precatorius. The sequence continues at coordinate 4,774,556 of NW_020874373.1, read as the reverse complement.
TATACAAACCAACTTGAATGTTATGTAAATAAATAACAAAATAAGTTATCAATTATTAATAAAATGGAAAGATAGAATGAAAAATAATTTTTGAGAGATGAGGTTGAAAAATTAAAAAAGAGAAACCAAATAAACAAATAAAAATTTGAAAAAATAAATACCTTATTTAAGTCAAATAATTTCATATTATGCGATCAATAAATAAAAATCAAACAAATAAATTTAAAAATTAATAAAATCAAATATTTTTTATATAAAATAATTTTGTTATTTTTTCAATTAAGGTATAAGAGTTTGAGTTAAAAAGAATTTAAAGATACGAAAAAGGTCAACTGTCATGTATTTTTTTAAAAGAGTGTTGTTGGAAAAGGAGAAAAATAATTAAATATTTTGAAAGCTTGATAATTTCTAGATCTTAAGGTTAAAATTTAGTCTATTTACCTAGTTTGATTTTTTTTTAGATTTGACTTTATTTTTAAAAAAGTTTAACTTGATTCTCAAACTTATATAAATTTTATTTTATAATAAATATTTTAAATAAGTAAAAATTGTAGCCTTAATTGAGTCGGTGAATACTAAGCCTTTATTGAACTTAAATTTTTAAATAAAATAAATGTAATTTTAAAACGTTATAATACTTGTATGATTTTATATTATTTATTTTTATTTAAATAAGTTGATTTATTAAGTTTAAATTTTAAAATAGCCTATAGCTTAATGTTTTGTAACTAAATAAACTTTTTAAATTTTAAATAAGTGCTTGAATATTGTAATTGGCTTGAAAACATTATAAGAAAAAAACAAAGAAAAAATATTTTTCACCTTTAAATTTATTAATTTTAAATACTCAAATTTTAACATGCTAGTAGTATAACAGTTTTGTTAATTTGAAAAATCAACAAATAGAAGTTTTGATAAAGACTGCTATAAAAATATATTAATTACATGAAATATCACATTTCATATTAATTTTATTACTTTTATTTTTTTCAATCATTGTCCGACAATGATCAACAAAATCATTGTGATTCATATGATTACGAAATAATAATTTTATTCATACATTTTTTTTATATTTCAGTTTTTTCTTATCATGTGACATTATTTGCCATATCCCCCCTATTATCCCTCTCTTTTTTAGCATAGTATTCATAATAATTATTTTTAAAAAATAAAGCATACTAAAAAAACAATTTATAGCATAAGGAATAATTAATAATAATATTTAGTTATAATAACTATATTTAAAAAATACACTACTAATATTTCTCTTAAAAAATAATATTTAAACAACTATCTCATATTCAAACTATTTTTGCAACATAACTACAAGGTCAAATAGTTGTATACAAGTTGATACATGCAGTAAATGAAAATTAAAGCAACGAATAAATTGAATTTTTTATTGTCTATTTAAATATAATATTTAATATTATTAATATATTAAATCATATGAATTACAATAAAAATATTATATATATTATAAACTTTAAATACATATTAGAATATATTAAAAAAAAAAGGTAAGAAGGATGCGTTATTGGGTATGAACGGGAGTTACGAGAATATGGGTAAAATATAAAAATAAAAGATATAAATGTGATTTGAGAGAGTAAAGAATGGGGAGGTGAGTAGAAAAGGGGTTGAACGGTCAAAAAAGAAAGATAAGAAGAGAGAGCGGTTGAAGAAAGAAAGACATACATAGGTGTTTGTGTTGACTGTCATCGCTCACCACATCACACACCAAACAAAGCATTTTCAATTATTTCCATTTGTCCCCATTCTATTCCTTTGTCTCTTCTTTCCCATTCCGAATCCGAGGGATATCACTTCCACCTCCTGGATCCAATCCCCCCCTTTTCTTCACTTCATCGGTTTGTTTCTTTTCCCTCTTTTTCCCACTTCTCTTTCCTTTTATCACCTCTTCATTGCATAACAATTTCCCTCTAACTCCTCTAAAAATTATACCCATTTGTTTTCTCCCTCTGATTAACTGCTATTCTGCTTTGGTGCTAGTTGGGTTGAAGCAAAGGTTTCATTTTTAGTATTATTTTGTTGTTTAAATTCATAATGGGTTCTCAGATTTCATAAATGAAGAAACCCTTCACTCTCGATCAGTTTTTCTCTTACTGGGGTTTTGCTTGAGTTGCTGACTATTGATGTGAGTTTTGACCCTCGTTTGCAGGCTTAAGGTTTCGAAGTTGGTGTTGGTTGTTACCTTTTTGAAGTTCTGTATGATCTGCAAAAGGAATAAATAGGAAAACCTTGATCTCCCTTTTTTCTGAGTTGATGGCATCAGCGGGAGTAGCACCTTCTTCTGGAATGACAGATATGAATGCAAGTTCGGTTGGTGCTGAGAGGTTGCCCGATGAGATGAATGACATGAAAATCAGGGATGACAAGGTGAAGATTAGCTTTTTACTTTACCTTCCTGTGTAAGCATTTTTTTAAACAAGCACGTGGTGGAATGTGCAGTCTATTTATGTCAAAATTTACTGAACAAAATGCAGGAAATGGAAGCCACTGTGGTAGATGGAAATGGGACTGAAACGGGACATATAATTGTCACTACCATTGGTGGTAAACATGGCCAGCCCAAGCAGGTTTGTGTTTCATTTCTTATTCCTAATAACTGGACAGCTATATAGTCTTTTGAAATTATGTGATTGGTTGCTTTCTCGGTTTTAGACCATAAGCTACATGGCGGAGCGTGTTGTTGGACATGGCTCTTTTGGTGTAGTTTTCCAGGTTAATGCTTTGTATACTCCTTTCTTGCCATCTTTGAATTGAATAGCTTGAAGGTTTGCTGTATACTCATGTTCATTTGTTGTTCTGCTATTATTGTGCAGGCAAAGTGCTTGGAGACTGGCGAAACTGTGGCTATAAAGAAGGTTCTTCAAGACAAGAGGTACAAGAATAGGGAGCTGCAAACCATGCGCCTTCTGGATCACCCTAATGTTGTATCTTTGAAGCATTGTTTCTTTTCCACAACCGAAAAAGATGAGCTCTATCTGAACTTGGTACTTGAGTATGTTCCTGAGACGGTCAACCGAGTGATCAGACACTACAACAAAATGAATCAAAGAATGCCATTGATATATGTGAAACTTTATTCTTATCAGGTACATTTCTGTATGCTATATCAAAAAATTATTCATCTTTTTTTTTTCTTGTAAGCTTTAACTAGATGTTGTGAAAGCTGATGTATGTATCAATTTGTTGTTCTCATAATCCTTTCTTTTTCTTAATTTATAGATTTGCAGAGCACTTGCTTATATTCACAACAGTATTGGAGTATGTCACAGAGATATAAAACCTCAAAATTTACTGGTATATTCTCACAGAAACTCGTTTATTTTATTTCTTATTGCTATTTTGAATTCGACTTGAATGTGAATATAATATTCAGAGTATTGAATCTGTATTTTGAACATTTATGAATGTGCAAAATCTGCAGAAAATTTCTTGAATGAATATTTTGAGTTTGAGCGTTTAAAATTTCAAATTGATGCATGTGTCCACTGAAATCTGTGAGGCAGTTATAGTTTTTGCTATCATTTATAAGATGAACTTAACTATTTTTATGCAATGGAGATTGACTCATTTTTGCTTGTCTCTTTTGCATGTTGTCTTGTAACAGGTCAATCCTCACACACACCAGTTGAAGATATGTGACTTTGGAAGTGCTAAAGTCTTGGTTTGTTTATTCTTAACCCACAATCTATGTTTTGTATTTTCAATGGCTATCTTATGCTTTTTTTTTTTTGGGGACGAAATCCTGTCCTGCATATATCTTACAGGTAAAAGGAGAACCAAATATATCTTACATCTGTTCTAGGTACTACAGAGCTCCTGAACTTATATTTGGTGCAACTGAGTACACCACAGCCATTGACATTTGGTCAGGTGGCTGTGTACTTGGCGAACTATTGCTTGGCCAGGTATCTAGCTTCTTCAAGGATGTCTGATATATTTACAATTCATATATGTGTAGTAACTAATGATGAATTTCTGTTGCTGTCAGCCTCTCTTTCCTGGTGAGAGTGGAGTAGACCAGCTCGTGGAAATTATTAAGGTAAGATATGTTTTAAAGAATGCTAGTTTAAACTCTAAAAGTACAGGCATTCTGATAATTGCCTTCCTCTGTCTCCGCATGATGGCCCTTTGTACAATCACCCAGTGTGTGTGTGGTGATTATGTTTTCTATGAAACTAGATTGGATATATTAATTTTAAAGCGGACCTTGTTTCATCTTTCTGTTTTGTTTAGTGTTATTTTATATTTCATTTCCTCTGAAGATTCTTGGGTTTAACTGCAGGTTTTAGGATCCCCAACAAGGGAAGAAATAAAGTGTATGAATCCTAATTACACAGAGTTTAAATTTCCTCAAATCAAAGCCCATCCATGGCATAAGGTATTGTGATATTCTTTGACTGTTTCCTTACACAGACTTGTGGTGGTGTTGATCCATATCTGATTCTGAATCATCAGATCTTTCACAAGCGAATGCCACCTGAAGCTGTGGATCTTGTTTCAAGACTACTACAGTACTCTCCAAATCTTCGATGTTCAGCTGTGAGTATATATGATTTCGTAAGATGTGGAAGCTTTTAAGACAGTTGTCTTCATTCAGCCTTAAACTCGTCTTATGTGCATGATCATTATGTGGCTGCATTTATATTTTTCCAGAATGCATGTAGTTTCTTTTTTCAATATATTATATTCGAATTAATAGTTTCCATGGCATAGCTTTAGAACAGAACGCCATGTATATGTGACTAATGTCAATGTAGTTGGCCTAATCCTTCTTTTTTGTGACTGAACTTGTGAACATTATTTCTGTAATTACTTCCAATTGAATATTATTTTAAACTACATTGTTTCTGCATTGTGTAATGTAGTTGGAGGCTCTTGTTCATCCATTCTTTGATGAGCTGCGTGATCCAAATACCCGGTTGCCAAATGGGCGTTTCCTTCCTCCACTATTTAACTTCAAAGTCAACGGTAAAGAGATAATTTCCTGATAAATATTATGTTGTTATATCATTTGAAGTTCTCGGATAATGACGTGTTGCTGGAAATCTGATGCAGAGCTTAAGGGAGTACCTGCTGAGATGCTGGTGAAGCTTATTCCACCTCACGCAAGAAAGCAGTGTGCCTTGTTTGGGTCATAAAGAAGCTCATAAAGAAGCCTTATTTAGTTAATAGTACTTTCTGCCTGTAAAAGTGTATCTAGCCTGTTTCGGGTAGTTGATAGGTTATTTTCTTTCTGTTAATTTGTTCACCCTTCACCCCCCCCCCCCCTCCTCACTCCACCCACCTAAAGATCTCACCCACCTTCCAATTTATTAATCTTCTCAATGCCTGTAGAAATATGTTTGAGAAAAGCTTCATCTTGATTCCTTTGTAGCATGTGATGGGTTCATTCACCTTAAACGTGTAGCAGGTTGTATTAACTAGAATCATTATTTATTGAAGTGATATACTTGATCACTACCACACTGAACATGCGGGGATGCTTCCAAGCTTGATGATACCTTTCCTGTTACTATGGGAAATGTGGCTGTGTAGGACTTTGATTGCCTTTTAAGGAACTGTTACTCCCCTATTTCCATTCAAATGCTGTTACATAATATAAGTGGTTGATGGAAGGGGAAGATGTTAAACTAGACTGATTAGTACCTACTAGGAAGTGATTACTGCTACGAAATTGTTGCCAAACTTGCACGGCAATTGTATTGATTCGCTTCGAAGTGGTTGCAAGCATTCCATGCTACTTGACAATAAAGAATTATCTTGTTTCGGGCTTTATAGCGGTACCTTTGTAATCCAAAAGAAGTGCAGATGAAGTTTCACTCAGATCAGGATCTTGTGTTGTCTCCCAAGGATTTTGGAGATTAATTTCTTCTTAGTAGTCTTTTTAGGTTGTATCTTATATGCAAGCATCACAAAGTTCAAAGGCTTGTGGCATGATAATACTACTACTTGGTATTTTTTTTTAAATCTATTCTTTATATACATTTATTCTACATTTGTTTCTCCTCGGTTATACCTCTTATAAATTTATTTCTCACCTGTTTCTCAAAAAATTACTCTATATTGAACATTTTAACAGTGGAGCAATTAATGCTTGAGAGGAAAAATAAAAGGCTCCAGCTTCAACCAGAAATTAGTGGTGCCAAAAGAATTAGATACATTCACCCCCTCTTCCATCCTAAAAATATATTAGGACCAAACGATTTTAGAATCCTCTTCATTTAATACTAGAATCAATTTTATACACCTTAAAGCATGTTTTAATATAAATTTATAGTTGAGAATGATTTAGAAATATATCTTAAATATAATCAATGGATCGATTCTTTTTATAAAAATTTTAACTAAACGATCACTTAGCTGACTTGAGATATGCACGGATACTTGTGTAAGGAGGAAATGTGTGAAGGAAAAAAAATTGATAATGGTTTGAAAAAGATACGACGATTAATCTCAAATTCTCAATAACACATCTTTAAAATGTGTTTCATGCCCACGCATAAGACATAAAAAGGCTTTATGGGGGCTTTAAAAGTGACAATCCACAAAATCTCAAATTATGCACATCAATTCTAAGAACAATAAAATAATTTTAATAGCAATGTGCATTTTTCTTTTTCTATAATGAAAATGTATCCAACAAGGTTTCACATTAACGTGATGTATCGTGTATGTATTGTTTTCAATTATATTCGGATTAATAAATTCAGATTGGGGTAGCGTAGCACAACATAGCCACTTGACCATCAACTTTTCTCTTTCGGCTTTAAAGTTTAAAGTAAAAACTATCAAACAATTGGATTGGGTTTTAATCAGTAACTTTTTGCATGCTAAATGCAGTTTATGATTATTATTATAGGTCCTTTGGAATTTTGATACACCGAATGTGGAGAAAAAGAATGGCTCTTACAGCATCATTGCTGCTGAAATGAATTAAAAAAATAATATTGTTAATCTTAACTTTTAAGATTTAATTTAAATATTTAAAAGTAATAAATTTTAATAAAAATAAAATAATTAAATTTAAATATACTTTTAGTCCTCACATCTTAGTGAATTTTTAGTTTTAGTTTTTTCAAATAATTTTTTTATTTTAGTCCTCATTTTTTTATAAATTTATGTTTTTAGTTCCTAATGCTTACCTGATCCTTCCATTGAGATACTGACACTTGTTAATAATTTAAGCCAAATAATTATTATATTAGATATATAAAATAGTTTGTTAATAAACTTTGTAGTTGGTTAAACTCATTCTAACATTTTATTTATGGTAAGATATTTGAGGAGGCAGCTTACTGACAAAAATACGAAAGTGGCATCATTGGCTATGAGTAGCACAATGAATTGAGAAAGCACGACCAGAAATAGTGGCATATCATTTTTTGAGCAGCAAAAGAAAGCTATAGGCATTATACTCATATCGAGTGGAAGCAGTCAGAAACAAGAATTTTCAACTCAGACTGGATGGAGGGTTACAGATAAAAGATATATTGTATATTAACAACGCCAAATCAATATTTTAATTTAGGGAACTCTCTACTTTCAAGAACTGCATTCATATGTTTTTAACTCCATTAGTTAGCCCCTTCTTTCTTGGCTTCTTCATATATTTCACATTATAACAATGACAAGATTATAATTGGATCTGTATTAATAAGTGTGCGTTTGTTAAAATTAAAGTTTTAGCAAACGTAAACTTTTGCCAAACGTACAACCCTTTGTGAATCTATCATTTTTCTCAGCTACCCATAAACATAATTTTGTGGCCATCATCGTGTGACGCCAGATATAAATGATTTATACAATATATGCACATGAACATATATATATATAGCTCCCTTTTGACTGTAATTGATCTTTGTGTTATGTATTGAGCTTGTACTCGGAGTTCTCTGCAAAACCTCCCTCTTCAGGGATGAAGACAACGTTGATCTTCTAAATCAGTTTGAAAATCTTCATTAGAAATATACTATTTTCGTTGTCCATTTTTCACACACGTATATATTATTTGAATAAAATAAGCAGGGTCTTAAACTTGTTGATCTAACTTTAATATACGTATATATGAGCTTTGTGGCTAATAGAAATCCAATTCGACTTAAACAAGATTGTTTACTTTGATTTAGACAAAAATAAAAATGACAAAATCTAGACCAAAAGAAAATAGTAGTTGTGGGAAGAACATGGGAGGCTTATCGACTACCCACTAATATGATTTTTAGTTATTCCGTTTGGGCTTTTTTCAGAACAGTCATATGCAGACTCCACATTCTCTAAAGGAAGGGTAACGCTTAGGAGGTATTTGTCGTTTCCCACTTCGAAAGCCATTAATAAATTGGTAACGTGAAGATGAAACTTTAACAGACCTTCCACTATGATTTGTTATTATATATAGTAACTTAAGCTTTTTGATTCTGCATGCACTCCAAGGGCCAAACTCAGTTATACTTGTTGCAACTTGTGTTCTAGTGCTCATAGTGGTCTCACTTACACTACAAAACTAGAGACACTGGTTTCTTTCTAGTTCCCAAAACTCAGGGTCTAATTAGTCAATGATTAGAAATTACTTATTTCATTATTCTAGTTGTTGGTAATGACTAAGCCAATTGGTCTCAGGTTTTCTAAGTTTTAGAGACATAAATTTCTTCTCTTTTTTTAGCTTCAACTAGTTATTCTCTGTCAATCCATGCTAGAAAATTTGAGAATGAAACATTCTCATATTTTACCACTAGTATTCTGTATATTTTTCCTTACTTTAATTATTGTCCAAGCTAGGCATCATTCCCATGCAAAACACAAGCATTCACATTCTCATAAATCATCTGAAATTCCACAACCTCCTGCTCCACAGCCTGCACCTCCTCATAACAAGAACTATTACAATGCCTCTGGTATTTTTGATGTACGAAAGTTTGGAGCAATAGGAGATGGAATAACAGATGATACAGAGCCATTCAAGATGGCATGGGACACTGCATGCCAAAGTGAATCAGCAGTTAATGTTATCCTTGTTCCTCAAGGTTTCTCCTTTATTATTCAATCTACCATCTTCACAGGTCCTTGTCAAGGAGGCTTAGTATTGAAGGTATGCATACTTATTGTGCACCTTTTGGTCCTTAACTTCTTACATGTTTTAAGGGTGAATAATCTGACTATTCACTTTGCTGGCTCAAATATATGGAAGGTAGATGGCACTCTTATGCCACCTGATGGACCTGAATCTTGGCCAAAGAACAATAGTAGGCACCAATGGTTGGTTTTTTATAGAATTAATGGAATGTCACTGGAAGGTGGTGGGTTAATAGATGGGAGAGGAGAAAAATGGTGGGACCTTCCCTGTAAGCCTCACCGGGTACTAATAATTTAGAATAACAAGGAGCTGTTTGGTTTAAGAAATTTTTTTCTATTTTTATTTTTTGATTTTAGTTTTAATTACAAAATTTTCACTTTGTTTTCATTCTGTTTATTATTTTCAAAGCTTTGTACAGGAAATACTGGAAACAACTTTTTTCTTTTTAATGTTTTCTGTACAAATATTTAAAAACAGGAAATAAAGTGAACAATTTTTTTAATTAAAGCTCAAAACTGAAAATGATTTCTAAATTAAATGGCTCCTAAGATCTTTTTGTTTTCTTTTGCAATATGCTTCAATCAGCTGCTGACTCCAAGTTCCCTACTATAATTGCCTCAGGGATCTGGTGGGACAACATACCCAGGACTTTGTGATAGCCCAATTGTGAGTCTTCAAAGCCTTTCTTCTTCTATTTGTATAAATCCATTGTGATATGACCATAATTATTCATGCAAAATTATTAATGATGCAGGCCATAAGGTTTTTTATGAGTTCCAACTTGACTGTGCAAGGACTTAGGATAAAGAACAGCCCTCAATTCCATTTCAGATTTGATGGCTGCAGAAACGTCCACGTAGAATCAATCTACATAACAGCTCCAAAACTAAGCCCCAATACTGATGGAATTCACATAGAAAATACCAATGACGTGAAAATATATAATTCTGTGATTTCTAATGGTTAGGCACGAGAAATTCTTGGAATTCTCCCCATCTGTTGCATCAAAAGGCATTATTAATGTTTGTTAATTTGCTGAATTATCTTTTATAGGTGATGACTGTGTATCCATTGGTTCCGGATGCTATGATGTCGATATAAAGAACATTACCTGTGGACCTGGTCATGGAATTAGGTAATTATTTGCTTTCTAGAGATGTTTTAATCTCCTCATCTATTGCATTAGAAGGGATTGATAAAGGATATTTGATGACTGGAAAACTAAGTTTCCTTTTTGCATTTATTTGTTATAAAAACGCATGAAATGAAAATAAATACATATGAACTAAAAGAATTGCTTATTACACGTTCTTTTGAATACAGTCTTCAACACACTTTTTTTTATTGGTTACTTTTTTTAAAAATCAAAACAGTTACCTGGTAAATTTATTATTATTTTAAATTTTTTTTAACTTTTTAAAAACCTGATTAATAACATGAAATGATGTGTTAAAAAGTACGTAAGCTTAAAAAAGTATGTTACTAGTATTTCTCGATAAATCAAATACTCCCTTCACTTTTTTACTTTTTTTTTTGCTTCAGTCTACTATTTGAATATTTTTATTTAGAAGAGTGGTAGGGAAAGACTCTAATACTATGTCTTGAACTACCTAATCCCAAAAGCTCAAGCTATTAAATGAAACCACAAAAATGGTTTTATTACATCTCTAACAGTGATCTTGTTAACTAATTCAGTATTGGTAGTCTGGGAAATCACAACTCTAGAGCCTGTGTTTCAAACATTACGGTGAGAGACTCGTTGATAAAAGTGTCAGATAATGGAGTTAGGATCAAGACTTGGCAAGGTGGATCAGGATCTGTATCTGGAGTGACATTCAGTAACATTCACATGAGCAGTGTAAGAAATCCCATCATAATTGACCAGTTCTACTGCCTCACTAAGGATTGCACCAACAAGACCTCTGCAGTATTTGTATCAAATATTCTCTACAAAAACATCAAGGGAACCTATGATATAAGGAGCCCTCCTATGCGTTTTGCCTGCAGTGACTCCGTTCCATGCACCAACTTAACACTCTCAGATATTGAGCTCCTTCCAGCACAAGGTTATCTAGTGCATGATCCTTTCTGTTGGAATGCTTATGGAGATTTGCTCACACTAACCATTCCACCAGTCTCTTGCTTGTTGGAGGGCACTCCTCAGTCCGTGTTAGACTATGACATAACTCTTTGCTGATCCACTAGATTATTTAAAGAGCCAAATGTAATTATTAGAGAAACTGAATATTATTATTGCTGAGGAGTAAAGTTTTTTATGCTCCTCTCCAATTGTAAACTATGTGGCGTTATTATTCAGGATTGAAATTAACGTTTGAACTTGCTTCATTGCTTGTATTTTAACAGTTAATTAAGAGCTCGGATTTGCTTCCCGAACTAATCCTCCATAAGTGTCATGGCTATACTATTTGAAACACTTGTGTTTTCCATCTATCGCATGGACTTTCGATTGCCTACTCATTGACATAGTCATTCTCGGATCACACGACCAAGAAAGAAAAAAATTAACAGTTGGGTGTTATATCAGACATTCATAATCCAATACGTCATACTAATAGACTGTTCTATTAATATGAAAACAAATATACACATAGGTATTTCCCTCTATCATATTATTAGTGTAATTTATCATACTGTCAGTGTAAATTGTAAATTCTGTTGAACAAAGTTTGTATTAAGAGAGACAATGATTAGATAACGAAGTCCTACGTTAATGGATTAATAAGTTAAAAGGTATATAAGTAAGATGGTTATGACTCTCAATTACTCAAGCTTCTGCTTACTCTCTCACACACTTTGATCGGACCCGCACTCAAAATTCTGATAACAATCTTGATGCCAAACATCTTAATTTTCTTGTTAATATATTTAACTATTTTTGTAGTCAGATGTAGCAGAACAAGTCATAAATAATTTCTTACCTTTCCCGATCGAAATTCATCCCAGGCAAGTGGTCATAAATAATTTCCCAGACGTTCCTAGCTCCCACATGATCCACCATATATTGTGTGAAAAGTTTTTGGTTATATAAGAAAGCATCAGATTTGGCCATAAAAATTGTGTTACTTTCATGACTAAACAGTTAAGTGGAGTGGTGAAGGGTATTGAATAGGTTTATACATCTGACAAATCCCTGTGTCCCCATTTTTTGTACCCTTCATGTCCATTTGACCTCCTAAGAAAAGACACTGAAGCTGAATTGTTTATGGATGATACCACACTCGCTAATTTAGCAAACCAAGTCAGAGACTTGATGAATTTACTGTTTCTTTTTAATAGAACTTTATGCTTCAACAGAAGCACTGAACTTTTGTCTCCCACGGAAAATAATATAATATGGCCCAGGATGAATCAGTTTACTATTTAAAATCAGAAACTTGAAGAGATTCCAATACTCCCTTGGCATTTGTGTCTTCATGGAGAAGACTGACTAGAATATAAACAAACAAAAAGAATGTACATAAATATAGAAGGAATCCGGAAATCAAAGCAAAAAGAGTATGATAATAACATAGTAGTTAGTGAGCGTGAGTGATTTCAAGAAGATTTGCATCCCATGACCCTCCCTTCTCAAAGTTGAATGTGCAAGTGGAGAAACAAACTTCCTTTTTAGTCATGCACACCCACTGGCCACTGTTGTCATGGGTCAGGGTTTTGATATATCAAGAGGGGAACTAGACATATATATGATCAACAAGAAAAAAGTCACCAAGCACCTGCTAAATCCAATTGCTTCCCACCAAACATACTTTTTTTCTTCTTCCAATCTCTTTGTATGTTACTGTTGTTACGAGGCAGAATTACAAAATGATATTTAATAAGATTTTGTGTGTGTTTGAAAACATGTTTAAAAATCTGTAAACTTGGATCCAATACAAAAGTTGTAATTAGTAGCGTTGAAGTAAAGGAAGATATATAACCATTATGCAAATCTAAGCATGCATCAAATATTATGTGCTTGGTAAAATAGTGATTTCTGTTTTAGGCACATTCTGCCTGCTTTTTTCTGCTCAACTTGTTCCTCTTCTAGTCCACTAATTATTTTGCAGCACAATGGCAGAACATTCTTCCAAAGTCTGTTCACTTCATGATTGATCATTCTGCACACGTTTTTAACTCCAAGCGTTCCAGAATCCATTTTCAATTTTCTTTTCAACTTTTGTTTCCTTGTTCGGTGTTAGAATTTCTCACTTTGGAGAAGAATACTAACAGACTATATTTTATAACATTTGGAAATTTCTCTTTTCTTAAACTACTAAATATAAATAAAATTCGGTTCATTTCTAATATGATATCAAAATCTATAACCTCATGCAATTTATTTAACCCTTCAGGACTAACTTTTTTTCAGTGGCTCGAGATAAGTGTGACATTGCTATTGAGTCTAAAGACTTGTGGTTAGATGATGCTATGTAGGTATAGCGCTTTTTTTGTTCTTTAATTTTTTTAATTATTGCAGTTTCATGGAAGGAGAAGGCCCAACAGCTCCTAAATGATTAATGCAAGGATGTCGCATGAATGTGGGTATGGAAAAATGTCCAAACTCTAAAGTTAAAAGAAAAAGGGAGAAAGAATCTAGGCCATTTAATGGCATCTCATGGTGCCCACTGTTAATTTATCAATATGATAGAATCATACTTTATTTCTTATATATAACATCTAAAGATAGGAAACAAATGCCACTTTCTTTATCCATTATGCTGTTTGAAGAGACTGTTAACAAGAGGAGAAAAAGCAATATATAAAAGAGGGAGAGTGCCAAAAAAAGCTAAACAGCTTTAGTGTAGTCTAAACATTGGCATTTTTTTATATGTTGGAAAGAACTATCATTCTGTTGCTTCTTATTGATTTCTTTTGTCCATGTCAAAAGATGAACGGATTCGGATCTCTTCATGTTTCGGTCCAGGTCATGTTAGTGTATTTTTATAATTTTATTTAAACAAAAGCAAAAAAATTTCACTTAAAAATGTAAAAATACACTAAAGGAGGGAATCTTTTTCAAGATAAACATAAAAGATAAAAGATACAAAATTCTAAAACAAAGCTATGATATTGAGAAACAATATTATCAAATTTATTATAACAATATAGATAATTAAGACAAAATAAAAACTTACGATGTTTATTTTAAAAAATAAAATATAAGATAATTACAATTTTTTTTCCTTTCAATAAACACAAACAAATTATCATACTTCAATATATCTGAGACGGGAGAACACGCAACGTTGTCAGCTGCACGTCAGCCACAGTGGAAATTCCTCTTAATTATAATTTTAATTAAGTTGTAGAGTGTAATGATGTGGGTCCACAGATTCTCTACTCACCCAACAACTCCACACCCAACAATCCCACACAGTAATCTCTCTCCAATCACACATTGAATATTTATTAGACATACACAAAAAATATTTACCACAAGTAAAAATACATTTACTTTATAAGTTTATATATGAGAATAGATAAATATTTATAAAGTTATATGTGTATAAAATACGAATATTATTTTTATACTTATTTATCTGTATTGAATAAACACGTCAATGTAGTAATCTAAAGTATAATTGAAGGGAAAAAATCCGAGAGAAAAAAAATAATATAGTACTCTTTCCTTGTTTAAATATTAAAATATATATTGGAAGAAAGTTTTTTTAGAGCATCTAAAATTCTCCATATTTTTAAACTCTCAAATATAATAATATTTTAAAACCTTACCCTTTTTAAAATTGAATTTCTAAATAAATATACGAAAAGGGTTATTTTTTAGTACTATTTATTAATTTTGCAAATTTTACAAAAACAAACTTATTTATGTTTATTAGACTTTTTATTATACTACTATGATCATGTGATTGTAATATGACTACTATTGTTGGTTATCATATTATTTTGAAGTTTAGCAAACTCTTTTATGATTTTAATGTATCTTTTGCCTTTGAAATTTTTTTCTCTCTCTCTTTTCCTTTTCTTTTCAATATATCATCCTTGTTTCAGTGGATAACACTTTTTGGAATGTTATATTATGATTTTTAGGGGAAAATATCTATTATTAAGTAGTATTTTTCAAGTTTTTTAAATGAATATTTAACGATAAAGTGATAAATAGTGAAAATTTTATGTTGTCCTAACAATGATTTTTCTCGTCCTGTTTCTTTTAGTTACCATACCCCTTTTAAGTCTTTTATAATTGAATTGCATAAAAAAATTTATTTCATAACAGATATATTGAATATATGAATTGTTTTGATTTCAACTTTATTTTATTTGCATATTTCTCTCAACAATTCTTACTTTATGTCATTCTTCTACTTGCCGGTTCAGTGTATAAGATTTAAATGTCATTATTATTTTATTTTTAAAATAAGGACCACGAACTTAACTTGCTAAGAAAATGTATGGAAGCAAATTCAATACTTCTTTCATCACTTATTATTATTTTTTATTGAAAATACTGAAATTATTACAACAGCTAGTTGATAAGAACTAATTTTAGAGTAAGAAATTATTATTTTTATCGTGAATTAATACAATTTTGTTTATAAATTATATAACTTTTATTTTACATTACTTGCAAATAATGTTTCGAAGTAAATATTTTGTTTATTTCAGTTTAAATATTATTTTGATATATATATATATATATAGAGAAAGATCTTTTTACACTGATGTAAGTCTAAAATTTTTTAAATTAAATCTAAACCTTTCATTTAATTTATATTTAATAGCTAGTAAAATAATAAATTATAACTTGTTAGATATAAATTAATTGAAAGGTTCAAATTAAGTGTAAAAGTTTTTAGATCTATACTAATATAAGAAGATCATACCCTAAACTTGGTATTAACATTTTTAAAAATATTTTCATGAAACCATATCTAAAATAGTCTATGCAAATTATAAAAATCATGTGCTCAACTAAAAATATATTATTTTTTTAAAATAAGAATTAAAAAATTATAATTTAATTACTGTATAAGAATTAAAATATATTTATTTATTTTATGGTAACTATCTTATTGTGATATATTTTTCCTCTTTCAAATCCTATTAAATTAGAAATAGGTGTTTCTTTGGGAGTTGTTAAAACGATATTTTCTTTAAAATGTCTAAAAACAATGATTAATTTTTAAGTAGCTTTCTATTTTCTAAATAATGTAGACAGCTTCCATAATTTACTCAACCCTCTCTGAACCACTAATTGATGACACCTTTGGCGGTGGGGCAAGAAGGATAATTATTTCCAGCATAGACTTATGTCCTTCATTTCTCTTTTTCCTTCCCTTCAAATTTAAGCCTCAAATCACCTCTCTGCCATATCTCTAAATTAAGAACTTTGAAAGAAACTAAATAAATAAAACCTTCTCGTTTGAGTATTTTAAAAATGTGATAAATAAAATGAAATATTATAACATGAAAATTTCAATTAAATTTTATTAGCTATTTTTCTGAAACATCTGATTTGACTATTAAATGTTATTATCTATAATTTAGATTAAAGCACAACACTTGTACGAGTCTTTTAAAAATTACATGTTTTTTTTTTAAAATATTTTTTGTTTTAAAGTTTATATTTTTTTAATACTTTTCAATAAAAAGTATCACAATCAAATTCAACTCAAAATTATTTTTATTAAAACTATTTTTTCACATTTAAATAAAATGAATACTAAATGATTATATAACCTTTCAAATACTGTATTCTTATATATATATATATATATATATATATATTTATAATATATTTTTCTTATTTTTATGTAAAAATAATCTATCTCATTAAATACATTTTCTATGCATAAATAATGCGATATTTTTAAAATGTTTAATCTTTAGTTATAAAAATATTTATTGTGACTCTAATTTGAATTTTTATATAATTATTTTATTACTCATATAGTTGTAACATTAAAAACTATATTTTAAATAATTTTATAAAAATAATAATAAGTATATGAATCTAACAATAGTGACATCCTTGACAATTTTCTCGTAGTTCGTGTACTTGGCACCATGGCGTGCTTTTTCAAGTCATGCATATAGCTATCTTTTAATTAGAGTTGGCACGTAGACGGGTGATCTTAATTAATTTTAACCACGTTCACGATTGCTTTACATGTATTAAATAATTTTTTTTAATTTTTTAAAAACTTAATAATTTTATTTTGTTTATTTGTATTGTAATTTTAAAATTTCAATAAAAATGTTCATAACTTTGTTGTTTACTTGAAAAAAATGTAATTTAAATATTAAGAACATGTTTGTTTTTATTTTAAAAAAGAATTTAATAAACAAAAAATATATAATTTTTGGATGAAATCATGATTCTCAGTGGTAGGACGTAGCTGAAGACGCGATGCATGACGCCATTGATGGTACGTCATCAACGATAGCACTGTTTTAGTTGTTGGGTGTCTAAACTTGCAGGTCCATCTACGTGATTACCGGGATGACCGTGACACCAATTGGGGGTCCCAATTTTGGTAAATGAATTGATATTTTTCCATTTTTACGTGCTATGAAATCAATGTAAAAGAAAATTATAAATACGATAATAATGTAATTAAAAAATATAAATGAAAATTAAATAAAAAACACAGATGTAAAAACTAAATCTAATACATTATTAGAAAAAAAAAAAGGAAAAGAAAAGTAAGGATCACATCACTGACTTTCTTCCATTTTAAATAAATTGGCATAAAAAGTCATTCAACTTTTTGTCTGATAAAAACTTTCAATTGTGAGGTTAACGAAAATTGTTCACCCTTGCTTGCATCTATTTATTAATAAAGCTTTGCAATATTAATATATTATTATTTTTAATTCTTTTACTTGTGTCGTTAAGCTATTTGTAAGTGAAACTCATAACAATAATAAACGAAACTTGGATTATTTCGCTTAGTTAACTCTTCTACACTTAAACGATGAAAATCTATTATACACCCCACTTTTATATCATCCTGAAATAAGTTAATGCTATTATATACTTTAAAAAAATAAATAATTCTCATGATTTGGACACATTCAATAATTTCTGTTTGTGTCATCATTTTTGACTGCGTTGCATTATTGTTATGATTATAAAAGGAAAGCTTGACAGAGTGAAAGTTGGGACACGGCATATCAATGAGCACTCGCTAATGTCGATTCCGCTACCAAGACACAGTAGACATTGTCATCTATATATACACATTCTCTTTTTCTTCTGTATATGCAGCACTTTCTTTCTGTTAACTTTATGTTATGCAGATTAAATATTAATATTAAAAATTTTGGTGTGGATGGAAAATATGAAAAGAAAGGGGAAAGAAGAGGGAGAGAGCGAGGATCTAGAAGAAGAGATGAAGATGAACAAGTTCTACTCGCTGTTGCGAAGCTTCCGTGACGCGCGCAATCGACGGAGAAAGGAATTGGAGGAGATGGAGAGGAAGAAGAGAAAGATGAGTACACAACAACATGGTTGGGTGCCATCATTCGAATGGGGTGATTTCACAAACGATGTTCAGTTCAGAAAACTACCTTCGAATTTCCCAACTCCATGTATGTCTCCTCCTCCTTCTTCTTCTTCTCTTTCTCCACGTGGCACTCACGAACGTAGGAAGGACCAACACTTACACGATTCTCTCGATCTCAACCTCGCTCTCTAGCGAGCCTTTATCTTTTTTTTTTTTAATTTAACTTTTACTCTTTCTTTCTCTTTTTCTCTCTGATGTGTATCATGATTCTTGCAACAAAGGAATATCCTTACCCTATCGTATAATAATGCTAAAATTTGTAAAAAAAAATAATGTTTTCTTTCTTTATTGTACCAAACAAAAGAAAAGAAGTCACGGAAGCAAATAGCTAGCATATTTTGAGGGGATGCTTTCACTCTCCCAAAGTGAATAGTGAATCGAGGGGTGTACCTAATAATAATTGCTCATCGAAGAATAAACAAATAAAATTTAATACTTTCGTAGTTTATATAATACACGGCTATGTATTTATTGTAACTTTAACAATTGATAATTATAATTTTGTACTTCAATTTTAAAGTGTATCTCTCACTTCAGAGGAACGATTAAATGGTTTATGTGACACAAGCCATTTCTAGATCAATATTCGATATAAACATTTTATGCAGTTAAAAGAAGCTTTAAATGTGTCCTTTGCTTCTTTATGTCATGTCACGGACATCTCATTAAGTGTGATGGGGTTGAAATTTGGAGACATGATAAATGACATTTTATATTAAAAATGTATGAGCAAAATAAAAAAATTATATGACGCTGTTATTAAGCTTGTATTACTTAAACGAAACTGTTAATAAAGCATCAAATCACTTGATAAGAATAGAGAGAGAGAGAGAACATTTTAAATGAGTATAAAAAATTATAATAAGATCAATTTTTTTAAACATATAATAAAAAATTAAATATAACAAGTTTTTATTAAAATTACAAAATTTAATGTCTACAAGTTCACTAAGTTCATTAAATATTATTATTTTTAAAAAATTATATTATATATTAAATTTTATCTTATATAATATTATACATTTAAGGAAAAATTCTAATAAAATATTAAAAAAAATTCGAGAACTTTTCTTTTAAACTCATGTAATGTTAACATCATCTTACCATCGTCACACGGTTAAATGTTATTCTTGAAAATTAATAGCTATATTAGCACTGATGCGTTTGAGGTGATTCGAAATCAATATATTGACGAATTGATAAAGTTATAATATATTATACTAGTAAAATTTAATGTAATATGTAAAAACTAATTATTATATGAACACATTGGCTGTAATCACAATTAAAAATTTAAGATATATGTTAAAAAAAAATTACAAGAAAACCTTTGTTAAAGTTATTTTAATAATATATTAATTTTCAGGGTGTCTTGTACCTTGAAATATAAGATATTAAGGTTGTTATAAAATGAGAAATAATACTTTAGGATGTCGAAAATGCTAGAACTGAGACTACTCTTTACAAAGTGAAAGTGATAAATCACTTTTATCTTCAACTAAAGTAACACTCTTCTGCCTTTCCTTTTCTTACACTACTAACATATAAGTTGCATCATTAGGTTAAAATATTTAATACCACTTTTGCCTCATTTCAGTTTAGAAAAAACAACCAACAACAACTTCATTTTCTTATCCTCTGTTTTCCTTCTGTAAAATTCCATTTCAAAACACGTTTAAATAAAAAAACATTTTCGGAAGCATTTTGTTTAGTAAAAGCATTTTTCTCCCACTATGTCTAATTTTATTTAAACGTGACACTTTAATTTCTCTCACTAAAGTGAGTCAATAAAAAAACATGTGCCATCATTAGGGGACGATGTTAAATTTTATAAAAACAGAGACCATATTTTAAATTAAAATTAAGATCTAATAAAAATAAATTCGTTTTATACATTGGCCTGTTGACCACTTTCTGTGCAGGGAGAGAACTGGCTAACAATTATTTCTTTCCTAATTCTGTTTTTAGTCTTCCAAATATACATATGATAGGATCTGACCCGAAGTGAATTAGATGAGGACCTGTTATGGGCTTCATTATGGGCCTATGGGCCTACTCATAGATACAGTCAAAGTAACAACCCATATTAATCACACACACTAGCCGAATTGCATTTTTGGTATAGCAATTCTTCGTCACCATTTCTTTTCCAAAATAAAACCCAAGTCATGCTTTTCCACAAATATCTACAATATCTATTTATGTAAACTTATCTAAAAATTAACTATTTGTGTATAAATTTGAAGGCAAGGAGATTTTATTAAGTGCGACATTTTTTTCGGTAATCGATCACAAAAATATTTATATATCATATTCCTTAAAAATTAACTCTGGTGAAACAAAATGAGCCTAAACAATATACTTCTTTTTTTGGGGGTCAAAAGCAATATAGTTTTTTTTTTTTTTTTTAAATCAAGAAATGCAATATACTTTTTTGTCAGCTTGCTTTGTGTCCTGAGCTCGACTCGGAGTCTCGACTCAAACTCACTTAAAAATCTACTTCGTAAAATTTTATTAGTTATAAAAATATTTTTAAAATCATCATTAATCTATTTATATATATAATATTAAAAAAATCATCATTATTTTGTCATTTTTTCTCTTATTTTGGAAACTACATCATTCCTCTAATAGATTAACACACTTTAATGTGAGTGAACCTTTTAAAGTCAATATTTTATTTGCCTTTTATGATTCTTAACATTACGACAATTAATTTTGAATTTGTACTATGGATTTTAAGACTTCGGAAAATGAAATGAAAATTTTGGTTTCAAAGTTGATATTACGAGTATATACTCAAAACATTATTTGTAATATACTAAAATCTAAAATTGATAATATATTACTTAAACTGAGCTGTTAATAACCTTAACATTTGAATATAAAAATAAATATTATTTGAAAGTTTGTGTATTACTCACTACCACCAACAAATTTATTTATCTCTCAAGAGAAGGGAGGATAAATTTTAAATAAAAGAGAATAGTGCAATTTGAGCATCTCTTTTAAGAATGAAGTGTATTTTTTATAAAATTTCTTTGAGTTAATTAAAATACTAATTTAATAAAGTGTCATGTTATGTAATTACTAATTTCTGTATGCAATTAAATGGCTCAATAATTAAGGGGTTAAGTTCTTTTTACTAAAAGAATCCAGAGATTTAATTGTTGCGAAAAAAAAAAAAAGGTATCAAGAGACTAAAATTTGACGTCAATCTTAACAACGGGAATGGAAGTTTAATGAACTCTAAAAGTTATAATATTTGAATATATGTGTAGTTGCGTATAATAGTGGCACATGGAAATAAAAAAGAGAGTGAGAGTAAATACATTGATAATTAAACAATTGAAAAAGAGTGGCAAATATTTAACTCTTTTGCATATTTTAAATTTTATTCTTCTTTTCTCATCACTCTTCTCACCATGAATTTTCAATCTAAATCATTTAAATAAATATAAAAAGGGTATAATTCAAAAGAGTGTGAAATGAAACAAACTCATTTCTCATCCACGAAGGAGGACATAGGGAATCTAGCTTACTCCATTTCTTTCCACCACCACTCAACAACCTAAAAATATTCGTACTTTATTATGTTCTAAATTCAGATTGCAGTGTCCAAAATTGGTAACCACCAACTTACCAGCCTATATATAGGTCAACATTCTACTGATAGCAGTTTTATCTTTTCCTCTGTGGCCAAAATCAAATAGCATATGATCAATCATCATCATCATCATAAAAAAGTAGTTTGATTTCTACCGTTCATCCTTCAATAGCTTGTTTTATATGTAATCAATAGAAAGCCTTCATTAGCACACATCTTTAGTGTGTGTGTGGTACTCTTTTAAGTTTCTGACTTCTGTTTCCACAAATAAGTGAGGGCATTACGTATGTTGGAACCCATTACTACATATTTGTGTTAAGCATAGTGTGTCAATGGTTCAGTGATGTTTTGTTCATTTATGTAACAGGTTGAAGATGCAATTGTTGGGGTGGCCTGCACGGGTGAGAGTCTTGTGTGGCCACAAATTTTGACAGGGTTTCTTTCAAATGATTGTTGAAAACTTCACATTCTACAAAGTCTCTTGTGGTGATACATGGTCAACTGAGGTGTCAAATCCTTAATAATCTGATTCAGGTTTAATTCCTCACCCAATATAGATGATGTAAACCGACTTCTTTTGTCTTTTTAACTTGATGTTACGTTGTTATTTTGGATCTTTTTGCTGATTTGGACTCAAACGACAGAGATTTCGGAATCATTAGATTGAGATGTAAGCTCTTTAATTAAGCAAAATGAACGAATGAATTGATCCCCACTAGTGAATAGTGTACAATACATAACGTGGGAGCCACTTGTTCTTTTCATTTGGATATGCGGTGGGAAAGAAATTTTGTTCACATTGCTTGCTTACTTTTCATTTTTCTCCTTTTCAAAAGCTACTTTTCCAAGTAAACTATATTGTTTAGTGCGGTCTTGTTTTCGTGTTGTAGTGATAACCATTTTGACTACCAATAAGACTAGCGGGTGAATCTTCTTGAATTCACGACGCTGCTATCACCAAAAAGGTTACCCCAGAAGTTTTATATCCACACCAACACAAACAATTTATCATAAACACAAGATACTTGCTTTCCTCGCCTGCCATGGTATAATATTAATGTACGGAATTATGAGCACGTATTTGGATCATATCGCAGTTTCAAGGAAGAAAAAGATTTGTTCAAGTAACATTGAAATCCTTTCAACTATTTATGTACATAGCCATTTATGAATGCTTTCGAGGTCAAAGACAGAGATATTATCTTACTAAATGATCCAGAAAAAATAATATTAATAAACGATAAGCAAATTATATACATAAAAAAACTATATTTTGTTTAATATATTTTGTTGTATTGGTATCTTACTCTTTTTTTTTAAATTATTGTTTTTAACTATTGTATTGTATCTTATATTCACAGCTGATCGAGGAATATAAACCATAATATCCCGTTGTTGTAGATATATACCCATCTCAAGTAATATACAAGACTCAAACTAGTCACAAAATTTATTGAAACAAACGTGATGAAGATATACATATGCCAAATGTAATAACATTCACTAATACAATTGATATAGGAAAACGCCACACTTTGGTTACATACGTGTGCCGTATATGGGATAAGGGAAAAGACTTTACAAGTTACAACTTACAACCATGACAAGCAAAATTAAAGACCAAACCGCAATGGAAATGTAGCAACAACTAGCCTCCTAAATCCTTCTAAGGCATATGATTGCAATCTTCTACGTTCAATTATTTGTTGTGATCCTGCTGTTTAGAATCTGGGTTAAGAGGACTTCTTCCAATATTTGATAATCTAACTTCTCTGGCCTTTGGACTATGAGGACCTCTTGCACCAGACCGTGGACTCTGCTCAGTTGTGAACTCACTTAAACGAGAACTGAAAGAGAGACGTGGACTCAAGTGGCTTTTAGGTTCATTTCCTGGTGTTGGGGTGGAACTTGTGATCTTTGGACTACTAGTGTGCCTAAACTCGCCACGGCTTCTAGTTATAACTTCATCTAATATCTCACCATCTCCAACATGAGAAGCACCAGCTCCAAATTCTGATTGCTGTTACGAAAGCATGCACAAGTTATATGGAATATAATGAAGTGTAACAACAAAATATTATACATATTTAACAGTAACTCAAAAGTGGGTTATCATAAATTTAAGCCAAGCTTGTTGGACAAGAAATCTTACTGTTGCAAGGTTGAATGGTAAAGCAGTTTGTTCTTCATATGCTGCTGCATCCAAGTCTTGAAGGTGTACCCCTTTGAAAAATTTGGGGAGAAAGTACTGTCTTACGGGAACTAAGAGCATGATCATCATAGGAAACATGACCCCGGCAATAGGAACCCATGTTAGTCCAAAACATATAAGAAGATAAATGGTTTGGAAAATGGTGAAGGTTGCTATTGTCTTGAAAGGGACTGTTTCTACAAAAGTAGCATGGTAATCCTCAAGCACCCTGCACATAAAGAACAGATTAAATTTGTTGATCATTATAGGTGCGAAGTAGAAGATTTTAACATCAGAAGGATAAAAGCAATAGAATGTTTACTTGTATCTTCTGCTTGGTGCAGTGAAGAGTAATAAGATTCTTTCCCAAAACTGGTTTCCTGGCAAACTTTCAATGGCCATGAAGGCAAAGTAGCCCCAAAGGACTGAAGTTGGGATCTTCTTGAGGAAAGGCATGGCTGCAACGCATCCTCCAACCATGGTTGCTTGAAGCAAGTTACTAAGACGCTGTTCTTTTACCTCAACGGGCAAAAGGTCATCTATTTCTTTCTCAACATCAAATACAGTCTCATCTACTGGGGCATCCATGTTACCCATATTGGTAGCTGCTTGAATGGTTGATTCTTTTAATTCTCTTAGGCCTTGTGCCTAATCATAATATATATTTGACTTAATACCAATATGTAACATGTTGATTGTACAGAATCTTCTTTCAATAATAAGAATTATTGGTAAACAATGGTTAAGCTATGATATTTTCACTTAGGCAAAGCATTATATTTTACATGCTTGAAATGAAACTGGCTTACTCTAGCAGAGGGGTCCTGATAAATAAGAGGCGTCTGCATTTGATTGTAAGCTTCTTGCATATGGCCATATAACTGTGCTAAACTAGCATTCTTTCCAATACTTCTTCGTGCGGTTACCACCAATTTGTTACGAAGCAACTGTAATACCATTGCTCATTTTTAGCAAGACACGTTGATATATATGTAGTACTAACAATTAGAAATTGACAAAAAGACCGATGTTATCTCCTCTTCCTACACATTTGATTCAACTTACCTGATGTTTAAGAGTTGCTAGACTCTTTGTGTGCATTGGAGACTGTGGTATGACTCCATTTGATGGAGGAATTCCAATAAGGCCACACATTAAGGTCTTTCATCATGAAATATGAAATTTACCATTAGAAAAAGAATCAAGTACGAGTATAAAATAAACTGAAGTTCAATGGTATCTATATTCTGAAGCTATGAAGGGCATACCAAAAAGCCCAAAAGAAGCAAGTCATAATGGTAAGAAGTTGGCTTTCTCAAATTGAATTCTTTCTGCTGGGAAAGCTGGGAGGCAACACTATGGTCAAAGTAATAAAGCACAGCAATCATGGTTGCGGGGATAAATGCTCCGATTATGTAGACAACAGGAACATGGACCATATCCTGTTCAATCAGTACAAAATTTTCTTTTTACAAACCATTTTGTTAGTAAAAAATGGTCAATTAGATGAGAACTTGTAATTTACATGCCTTAATGACAGTCCAATTCTCATATGCACCCGGTGACCATGGATTTGGGCTAAACAGGCGCCTTGGGATACCATGTGGAACGCTGCCAGCTGGTATGTAGGACACACCTGTCCAAACTAGGACCATAAGTGGCACACCATAGTCAGCTATTAGGCTGCGTAGCCAACCTGTTATGAATTCATAGTATTAGAGATGTAATATAAAATCATTCGAGTGTCTTTACCTAAATTTGAGGTTGTTAGTTCATAACATGGTATTAAAACCTCTATAATTAAGTAGTTTAGATTTAATCCTTGTCACTGTCATTCTTCTAATAAAAATTGAATTACAGTCTAAAGGGCCATTGTGAGGGGACATGTTGAGACATAATATAAAACACTGGAAACAAATGACTACCTGACTGAAAACCAGGAATTGTTTGGTTTCAGGACATTTTTTCTGTCTTTAATTTTGGTTTTTACTTTTAATTATAGAACTGACACGTTACTTTCATTATGTTTGTTGTTTTCAAATATTTATACCAACACAGAAAATAACATTTTTCTATTTCCAGTATTTATTATACAAATTTATCGGAAGAGAGAATGAAAATAAGATGTCAGTTTTGTAATTAAAAGTAAAAATATAAAATCAGAAAATATTTTTTGAAACAAAACAACCCAAGTTTTCATTATAATATTAGGCATACTGTATGGAAAAGGAAACCTTTATGTCCTTTTCTGATCAGAAGGCAAACACTTACCAGTACCATAACGCCATGACCTAGCCTTCCTGCTTCTTAATGCAGTGAGGAGAAGGCCAAACGAAAGGACTAAAGCAAACATCCCATTAGCAAACCTCCAAGAAGGTGTAAACTCAATTGATTTCGGATTTTCTCTCTCTGGTATGCCAAACTCATCAACAAGTCCCTGAACAATGATGCCGGTAGGATGTTACATAAATTTGGCCAAAGTGAATCGTGAATTCAGGCACTAATATATCAAGTCAATCCATAGTATTAAGTAACAACAATAAATCATTGCTGATAGAATGAAATGACATGGTAAATTTTGATAACAATTCTTACCTTGATAGCTTGCTGCATGAAGAGCATTGCAATAAGAAGGCCAAACAACTCTCCTGCAATACGGGTAAACCTGTTGATTATGGAGCAAGCCCCTAAGATGGAAAATAAGAATAGCAACAGTGCAGTCCACACACATACCCTGCAAAATCAAGTTATAAAAGAAACATGATAATGTTAAGTCACATCCTGAAGAGAATTGTATCAAGGTCTCCACATGAAAATATGGAGAAAATAAATGAATAAATAATTCACCATCCACTCCATGCCAGAAACAAATTCCGGCCCAACTCTGGTCTCTCTTTTGCAAAATTGAACATGAATGTGTACATAATCACGGTAGGTTCTGCCACTCCTAAAATCAGTAAAGGTTGACCACCAAGGATTGAGTGTATAATGCCACATATGGATGTGGATACCAGGGTTTGAACAGCAGTTAGAACACCATCTGCAAATGCAAAACAGCATGCACACGTTATCAAGCTGTGTGAATATTCTCTAGTTATAACTACTGTCCTATTTCCTTTTCATTTTGGCAAAGAAAGCATATTCCAAAAGAAAAAGGGTCACGATTGAGAAAGAGAATACTAGTGTAACACTAGGAGGACTATATCTTTTAGAACTTTTTTATTGCAGTTAGAATATTCAGTACCAGTATTTCTCTCTAGTTGTTCCCCAAATGAAATGACAGGTATCGCGGAGGCAAAAAATATGTATGTTGTGGGGGCCCAAATCCTGCAAAGGGAAGCAAAAATTGTGAGTTATATATATATATATATATGTCTGTTAAATGCCATTGGTTGAAGCATTGAAACATGGATAATCTCTGAAGTACCAAAACCACTAATGGCAAAATTATTTCAGCATATATAGTATACCTTAAGCCTGCTCTGATTCCACCCGTCCAATCTTGCTTGTAGCACATCAACCTTCCTCTCAGATCATTCTTGATTCCTTCAAACGGTACAAACGTTTCTTCCATATCTTTGCCCACCAAAAAGGGTCAAAGGGAATCAATATCGAAGTATCAACCTGTGTGAACCTGTTCGTATCTCTCTACAAAGTTACTTGGCTGCCATTGGGACTAACACTGCTAATCAGAAGCCAACAAAGTATAATTTACATGTTTTTCTTGGTTTCAGTTTGTTTTGGCAAGATATCTCAACAAGACTCAATCACAAACAAACTCAGGAAGAAGGGAAGAAAAATGTGGGAATAAACTAAACAAGAAGGTATCATGAATAGTGCAGCCTGGCTTCTAGAGACGAATGAGAGAGTGAGAGATTCAACGCTGTAAATATGAAAAGAAGCCAGCTGTAGCAAAAGAGCAACTTGTATACTTCTTGAGTCCTTCCTAATATTTATAAGCTTTAAAAGAGCAAGCAACGAGGAAAGAAATGAAGGTAGATTTGGTGTGGAAAGTATAAAAATTTTGTTGTAAAATGTAAATACAGATCATTCCAATCTTTCCAGGCTCATCATCAATAGTCCTTCCATGCTTTTGTGCAAAAAGTCAGCATCACCAATAATCCAGACCCACTGAATAATGTGTGGGATCTTTCAATAGAAAATGCTGAGTTTACAAAAATAAATACAAATTGAATGCTTGAAACAAAGTAACTTATGCCATGTCGTCCTTAACTTATAAGATAATGTTTAAAAGATGTTGTGGTGAAATGAGAGCCGTTTATTTGCTTTAGAAATATGTATCTTAACTTTCAACAGGAAAACAAGTGAAAGCTATATGTATATAGTAGGAATAGATGCGAAATCATCCCAAATGCCTCATTGAGTATATGACAACCTACTTAGTTGACCTTTTTTTTTTAATCTAATTTTCGATCCACCTCCTTTGATCAATGTGGCTGTGTTTATGACTCCTTGCTTTTTGTGAAGAATGCACTATGCTGGGCACCATAACATCACGAGAATGCTAGTACCCCAATTTCTTATACTTTTTAATATATTACTTGTTACTGAATAAAATTTAGGTGAGTCTTGCTAAATATTATTTTTTGTCCTGTTTTGGGGAATTTATCGTAGTTTTTTTTTTATATAAGATCCCTTTAAGTTGTTTCTTGTATTAATTAACTTTTTAATAAACATGCCATTGTGGAGACAAAGTAAATTAATTAAGCGAAAAGATAATAAGATAATGGGTTCTAATAATTTTAAAAGTTGTTTTGAAAAAGTTATCTAAATTGTTGATAAATTTAATGTCATCAATAAAAATTATATTTTTTTAATTATTGTAAAATAGTTAAAGAGGTCTTATATTTAGAACCACAAGTAGTAGTGATATAGTTACTGTTCTTTATTTAATAAGTTACCGTTCTCCCCTTTTTAAAAAAATTCAGACTTCCAAAATATACTCTTTTTATTTTTCTTTATAAGACAATGTTAAAAAATTTATGGTTTTCATAGTTGTTCTTGTTCACCGTATATATACACAAAAGAATTTAATTACTTTAAATTGACCCAAGTAACATGAAAGTAGAGTTTGACTTTAAATTATAGTATATTTAAAATGTTTTATACTCAATGCATGAACTAATTCTAACATTTTTTTTTTTAACATGCGTGTTTTCGTGAGAATTATCTTATAAACAGAATTAGAAAAGCTTGTATTTATTTATTTTTAATAGAATTGAAAGTATATTTATATAAATGGTGATATTCTTATAAGTTATAAGGATTGATATAGTAGTTAAGAGTTTTGAATAATTTACATTAGTCTTAAGTTTAAACTTCATTTTCACAACATGAGACACTGTTAATATTTGTCATTTTAGTTTTTATAATTAATTTTCTCTCCTTTTGTAAATTTTAACTCAACTGTTGAACATTGAGCATGATTGGTCTTGATAATCGCTATAATCTGATTTTTAAATTGAACAAAAGCAGCAATGTATTTAACTATATATCAAACTAGTATTCAAAAAATTGTTCTAAACACGACATTCGAAATTTTAACAGATTATAAAAAAAATAAAGCCCCATAGTACATTTTGGCCATGTGCCTTTCAAATTTGACAACTCATGCATAAAGAGGTTTCTGCGACGTAACCTAAATAATACTGCTCCATAAAAACACATTTAACATTAAGCGATTTTGGGAAAATCCTTGACTTCAATCATACAATTTGCTCAAAATTAAAGAAAATTTCTAAGAAATCGAATAAGGAAAAGGGACAAAAATACAAAGGGTCAGCTGCATTGCATGCACTTATAATTTTAGGAAATAAGTCAACGGGGGAATACAAGGTCGAGCATTATTTGTAGGTAAAAATATTAAAAATATAAGAGGTTCAGTTAGAGGTTTATTTTATGTACTATAATGTAGTTTTTTTAAAAAATTACAAAAATATAATATTAAAAAATTTCTAAAGATAATTTCTAATGTAAATATAGATACAACAAAGAAAAGTTATAAAGTTTCAAGAATTATGAAACTCATCAACGATAATTTTTTAAAAAATAACAAAAACTATTTAAAGTACCAAAAAATTGTCATTAATTTTAATTTTTTTATATTTTTTTGCAATTTTTCTTAAAATACCATAATTTAGTATTTTTTTTTTTATATAAAAAAAGCCTCAATCATAGTATGAAAATAAAATTAATATCAAAATGGAATGCCTTGCATACTTTGAATCTTTAAACAAAATCGACGTAACACGACTGAGCCAAGAAAGCAAAAAAAAATGGAGATCATATAAAATTGTGTAGTCTTTAATGATACGGAGTATAATTATACAATATTGAGTCACATATTTAATGTTTAGAATGTCGCATCATGCTAAAGTATTGAACCAAACCACTATTTAGACGTGTAGTAGCATTAATAAACTAGTAAATGCTAATTAGTATTTTAAAATAGTTATATAAAAATTATATTTATACATTTTTATAACAATTTTAATAGATTTTTAACGTAAAATAAAACATATTTATTATTATCATTTAGTTAATTAATAACATCCCAATTGATTTAGCTAGGTAACGAAAGAGTTATGCACACAAGCATGAACTATTACTCCGTGGATTCTCTATAAGCAACTTTCTAAAGAGAGATTCGTTAAACAATTTGCAACTTGCCCATATAAAATCAATTATTCTGTTTTTGTTCCCTAAACCCTGTGGCTTTTCAATTATACAAATTGCATGCTTTGGGCATTGGGATCTCAATACACATTTATTATTCAAATTAACAAAGATGGATAGTTCTATAATGGTCCAAATAATTTTGTGACCATGAACGGACCTTTTTTTTACTAAAATTTTTATGCTTATGTAATTTTAAAGTTATTTGTTGTTAAAATCTGTTTGAAAAAGTTTTATTAGAAGTTTAAAAATACTCTATTTTAATAAATTTTATAGTTATTAAATAATTATTTAATTAAGTTGTGTAACTAAACTGACCTTATATCCTTTATAAATATTTATTTTCTCTTTAGTCTAGAGTACTAACATTAAAGTATAAATGGTACTTATAAAAAACAATAATAAAAATATCATAATAATAATAAAACATTTATTTAAATTTTGATAAACTCTTAGTAGAGATTTTATGTAGAAATTTACGGTTCTATTGTCTGGTTACACTTAAAAGCTTGTCACAGCTTCAGTTACGTTGAAGGAAAGTTTTCAATTCCTAACATCAAATCATCAACCATGATGTGGTGGTCAAGACAACCTAACATCCTCGTATTGGTTTGGACAATTGGCCCCATGTTTTGGCGAATATGACTGGGCGTGTCCTCTTTCAAGTGGTTCTGTATTTGAAGAACTGTCTTTAATTAATCACCTTCTGTTTAATCGCCTCTTGCTTTTCTCTATATATCTTTACAATGTTAGTTATAATAAGATCATCATGTTTTCAGATCTATAATTGAATAATTTATTATATTAATCTTCCTCAATTACAGGCCTAATGAGTATGAAATTAATATGTGTTGCAATAAATTATAAGAAGAAAGAAAGCTTATATAGAAGAGATTCTTTAACCACTCAGTACCAAGGTTATGTCCATTCAAAAATAATTCAAGTTATCACTTATTTTCTTTTTCTTTCAATCGTATTAATATCGAGTCCATTCATAAGTTTAAATAAAATTATCAGTATAAGATAAAATAAGTTTAGACAGAATGCATGCAATATTAAATAAGAATATACAAAACCTCCATTCGTATGTAGACATCAAAAGATGTTCATTTATGCCCTAATTTATAAGAAAGATTGAAACCTGTATCGCACTATCCAGTAACCTTAACACCATATATAAGCCATGTTAATTTATTGTTTCTTTGTTTAAAGCGTTGAGCATTATGGTTCAGAATCTATGAATTTTGTTATCAATGATTACAAGTTGAACTAACATTAGACATGCTGCAATAATAAACCTCTAGTAGACTATTCCAGAATAAATTTGTATAATTGTTTATTATGGTCAAGAGCATATATTTTCCTCCATAATTTTTGTATTTGTTAAATTAATATATTTCATACACTTTGAAGCTCATCTCAATGATTAAAGAAAATAAGTCGCATGCCATTATTGTGCACAGTCTCACACCTAAAAAAACAACTTGGGGAAGGTTCATATGAACACAAAACTTGCTCTTCAAAGTAGTTTTCCTCCATTATAATTTTTGCTAAACCTTGAAATGATTTTGTCGAGCACAAACCTTTATTATTAATAACTCATGATTGAAGATTTCAAAGGCAAAAATTAGGAAAAATAAATCAGCCAATAAAGGCGAATGGCACCCTATTTAATGTGAAGTTTACAACCATTGACAAAGTGGTAGGTCCATTCGATTAACTGTGTAATGGTTAATTCACAATTAATTGCTTACATCCTTACTTTTGATGTTTCTATTTGCTATATATTAGTAATTCTTTTCCCACTTTTTTTCTTTTCCACCTTTAAAAAAAAAAAAACATTTCTGTCATGGCAAAAACAAGTAAGCTAGTTATGTTAATATGGTGAGAGAATTGCCTTGTATATACACAATTATTTAAAAATTGAACTAGTAATTAATGAAAGTGTAAGTTTATAATTTATTGATTTTGTTATGGTTAAATTAGTGATGATATAATATAGAAAATTGATTTCTTCATATTCTTAAAATGGGATGTGGAATGAGTGGAAGAGAGGAGTAAAAAGAAGAGGAGGATGAATCTAAGAATATAGCTGTTCTTTAATAAATAAATAAATATATATATATATATATATATATATTATATGTCTAGTAAAATAGAACAATTCATACACAAGTTTTTATTTTCCTTAAAAAAATGTTTTTAATCAAATAAAAAATAAGAAGGTTCAAACTGAATATTTATTCCCAATCTGTACTGATTCATTGACTCTGCTAGCTCAACTTTACTTACTTTTGGGCCAAAAAGAATAAGAAAAGGTTTTTATCTCATCTTGTTATTGCGCCGTATTAAAAAAAGCAATTTTTATTAAACTTAATTAATTACTAAATTCTACTACAAATCATATTAGACCCTTAATTGATAACAATGAACAAGTGTGAAGCTACAAATATATACGTACACACGCGTTTATCCAAGTCTATTTTTATCGAAAACATTGATACCCAATTATCTCTCAATAGTCAAACACGTCAAGTTGAGCGTTTTACCAGTGGATACATTGGTGCCTGTACCCACACCATTGACAGCTTAAGGAAACTGAGTCATATGAGTGTAGAACAGTTCTAAATTCTTCTATTTTTCATATTTATATTTTTTAATTATTAAATATATTCTATAATTTCAAAATATTAAATACATACATACATACATATATATATATATATATATATATATATCCCCATAGACTTAACCTAAACAGTCAAATTCTTTCACTATTTAATATTCAGAGTATAATTCAAGCGTTCGTTGACTTTTGACCTCAAAAGTTAAAAACCAGAGTATCAATTTACGGATATTTCCCAGTGTGATGAGCTCTTAATTTGAATGACTTGAAGAATGTAATATAAATTGATGAATTAAGAACGAGAATCCTCTCATGTTGCCAAAGAACATGAAACATCATGTTATGAGTGAAAGAAAAAATTAATGGGCCCTGCATGTGTTTATCTCTCATGGCATGACATTAAGTGTTCCTTAATAACATGATACAATCCTAATCCATGAATAAAAGGATATTCGATTATGTGAACTTGTTTTACCTTTCCACGTGTTTGATTATCAGTGATTAGATAGGCTAACAATTTCCAAACCAAAATTCAGTCTGGGTGGATGGATTTCCGCCTCAGAACATGTGGTAAAACTGGTTATGGGTAATTAATAATTAGGACTTGAATGCTTTAGCAAGTATATTTGTGGCTTAAATTGTACGTAAAAGTGAAAACCAAAGTGAAAGGGACTACTCATATGATCAATTAAGAAGGCGAAAGTGAACTCACATTTAGAAGCAGCCAACCAATATTCCTTCCTTGGACAAAGCTAATGCCAATAAGAGAGACCTATTGCAAGTCCAGCACCCATTGAGGGCTAAAGTCCAGTGCTTGATTTGAATCATCAATGCCAACTGGTGTTGCCCTTGTTCGTGTGGATGCATCCCCACTTCGAACCAAAGGACAAAAACACTTGCCTAAAAGAGTACTAAATCATCATAGCATAAATTGCATTCTATCATATCTAACTTCTTCCTAACATTGATTTTACATATCTCTTTTTTACTCCCCTAACCTCAATCTCACAAGCAAAGATATTGATTTGATCCAATCACTTATGCCCATACCCTACAATGTAATCCATTTCATAGGCACGGCTTGTAGACCAAATACATTGACCCTAGCCAGTTGTATTATTAGTTTGAAAAATTGTATCTATACAAAAGTTGTGTTAAAAAATTACACAATAATAAAAAAAATGAGTGTGGAATAAGATGGTTAGTGCAATATAGAGAGACAAAAAAAAATAGCATTATATAAAGAGTTGCATGATTTTATTATATAGATAATATATGAGGATTGCTATCACGAAGCCACATTTGTGTATTTTATTAGGTAAAAGATGAATTAAAAATTTAAAAAAAATAATGGATTTAACGGAAATCAAGCGTGGGTTTAAAATAAAGTTTTCATGATCTCAATTCGTGCAAAAAATTCATATCATAGAGTTTTTCACATAATATTACTCAGTTAATTATGCGATCTTTTGTTGACTTCCTATATATGAGCTTACATATTACATAATGTTTAATACAAATAGAATACGTTTTAAAATCTGCATCTATTTCTTCGACTCCATGTGAAGTGTTTATGCGTCTTCGTAAAGAAACGTATTTAATGCAAATGATACAAGCAACATATACTGTATAAGATTCCATTAAACTGTATTGAACCAGATCCAGAAGGAAGCGATCGCTCTCATGACCAGAACGAGGAGAGCTGTAAAGTGTAAGGCACATAAAAATTGGAAAATTTATTAATTTGTGTCAACCCCCAAACAGAAGGAGGATATAATATTCTCATCATAAATTTCAATGTTATAACATTTACATTCACTTTACATTCTCACGCATGTTATTCTTTTTGTTGTATAATATTTTACAATGTGTTCATAACCGATTCTGTCCTGTTCTCTAGACAATTATATTCAGCTTCCATAAATTCGAGGTAAATTGTTTACTAACAAGCCATCAATGGCTCTTCAAAACCCGTCGGTGATAATAAAAACGGGTGTATCAGAAGACAGATAGAGAATCAAACTAATTAATCCACGCTTTCAGATGTACCAGTCGCACATCCCACATATACTTTTAATTATGGCCAACATCTAACTTACATATATAGTTGGCAATGGGGTGGTTGTACTTGATGCTATGTACAACATCCAAGGGACCAGCGTTGTGTATTTAGATTTCTTTTATTCTTATTCTTTTCTTCCATATAGATGATATATCATATCTGTTCTTCCAGTGTAGTATCAACAGTCATTGAAGAAATCATCACCATCATCATAATATTTTCTGACATTTTAAATGGCTTAAGAACAGATTATCACATTATATTAATCCAATAACCACTTGTTTATACATGTCCACCTTAAGCACTGATTATTACAGAGTAAAAACCTTTATCACAAGTAACATCCAGAAAGATAAATATAAGTATATTTTGAAATTCATTATTATCCTAATGATAAAACCCTATTCTCAGTATTTTGGTCCGTCATTTAGTCCCTTACCAACCAATTTTTGCTAATTTAGTCCCTTGTTAATTAAATTGATCTAAAGTTAACCTTTCTATTGTCCAATCCTTCCTGAAGATGATAAAAAACGATGTAATGCTCATTGATGGAAATCTTTCAAACCAAGGAGAACGTTGACATTGCTTGGAAAATGCAGCTTGGTAATTTCCCCTTTTCATTTTCATGAATGCCTCGAATAGAGACGACACCTACACAAGGTCTGCAGGCCACCACTTGTACAAGGAGTCAACAGGGAATTTTTGAAAATGCCTGACCAAGCACCACTAGTTGAAAGTGCTGACACATAAACCCCCACTTGAGGGATGTCCTGTGCTAGAAAACCTTAACAACCATGATGATGTTAATTACATAAACACCACTTAGGGAATTCATCCATGATACCCCAGCCATTGCACTAAGATATCACTGTACCCATGTGTTTCACCCTGCCTTTCTAACCGTTAAAGTGTGGTTCTCAGGTATAATATTCATTTTGCAAGCAATGGAATCTGTGCAGGTGATCAATTTAGATAGAGTGACTACAATGGCGACCACAGAGATTGAATTGGTGATGCTGAAGGAGAAAGAGTGTATTAACAGGGTGTCAAAAATAGAGTTGAACATTGATTGAGATATGTAAAAAAGAAAAGAAAAGAAAAGAAATACTGACTGCAAAGCCACAGAGGATTCTAACACTGACATGTCGGCATCCATCTCCTTCATTAAAAGGGATTATGATTTGTCCATTACAGAGATAGTCAGGTAGATAGGAGGCAACAAACATTCACGCTCCACACACAATACAAAGGAGAATGAGAGAACAACAAGACGGCATATGATCAGCAGAATACTTAATCAAGCAAACTACAAGTGAATTGACCATCTGAGAGAGACAGCTTCTCTGCTTTCGTTACTGCATCAAGAGGGAGAGGTATAAAGCTCCGGGACGGCCCATAGAAATGAGGGAAACTATTTGAACCAGCCACAATTTCATACACCAAACCATCGCCAAGCTGAGGGGAAATTACAGCAAACGAGAAAATATCACTATTAGCAAGACAAGTGGCCTCATAATAAGAAGCTTTGCTTATTTTAGCTCTCAATAAGTAATATCCTAAACATACTAGTGCAAACTAAATCAGCGCTAAACACGCAAGAGTAAAATTTGTGTCCACATTTCACCCTCTTTATCTAGAATTAATTGGTTGCTTGGAAGCTCCAAGTTCCAATGGCTTGTTCGGCGGTTATAAATGCTAATATAACTTTGAAAGCATTAATTCAGTTGCATATTTGATTCTATTTCATTGAATTAATGAAAGTAATTTCAGGTCAGACATTTTAGGTTCATCCACCAAAAGCCTTAATTTTCCAAGAGTAATGGCTAAGACCATTATACTGCTGTGGAATTTCTAAATTTTTTTTCACTCAGTTATCTCTTCCGATTAAGAATCATGATTTATGCCTCATCTTCATCACTACCATGTATGAGGTACAGAAGCATGGTTTTTAAAATCTCAACCACGAGAAAAAAGATCTAAGCAGGAAAAATCATAGAGAAACATTTGAAAACCTTTTTAGCATCAATCTGAAGCAAGTAGAGTTCCTCCTTGCAGTTCAAGTAAAAGTTCTCCAGCGTTGACCGAACCTTCAACATCATAACTCGTAAATCAGCAACAGCATTCAAAACCACGATCGTAGAATTCAGAATCTCGAAGTAGAACACGAATTTCATAAATCACCAAATCAGCAAACAACTGAACCGCAAAAATTACAAAAGCATGAAATAAAAACCTGGTCGAGCTTGCTGAGATGGATGAAAGCAGAAGACTTATCAAGATCCCCACCGAAAGTGGATCCATTGCTCTGCAACTCTTTCCACTCCTTCTCTGTACTGATTCTGTATACAAAATCACTCATCTTCAACGACACTCACATCACAATCAACCGCTGCGATTTTCCGTTTTCCAAATTCGTAACCGTCAATGTCATTTCATAGCGCAAATGGGCCCAGCCCGTTGAAGAACAAAATGAATTGGGTTGGGCCTATATGTATAATAGCCCAATCCAAGTCATGACAAATAAATACACTGATATTTGTTCTTTGGGTTGAAACTTGAAAACCAGCTTAATTAGTTAGCTGTGAGTTGAGTGTGTGTGTGGGTGCTACTGAGTCGAAGTGATGGCTACGATCGCGAAAGCGCGCGTGTTTGGGGTAGTGAATTTTCAACTGAAAGAAACTGAGATGCCTTTTGCTTGTTCCAGCTTAATCCGCAAGCCTAGTGGAGTTTGTCCTCAGCGCAATGTGGCTCTAAGATGCAGAGGAAATGGCGCGATTATTCCCAAAATCAGATCCCAGAATCTTACTGGTACCAAACCCTACTCTATTTCTATGTCCACAGATCATGTTAATAAATGTGTTGTTTGGTGATTGTTCTTTCCCAGAATCTGCTCCAGATTCCAAGTTTTACAAAGTGGAAGCGATTCTCAGGTTACAACTTAAAACCTTTATATTCTGTGGCTCGCGGAGTCATAGGTTGAAACGAGCTTTTCTAGATACCTATTTATATTTTCACCGCTTTTATGCTGTTGAATTTCTTGTGGAACAGGCCCTGGCGTGTCCCTCAGGCTTCTTCGGTATGACATTTGTTTTATCAGTATTATATACATATATGTGCGTATAAAATGCAAGGTGAATCTTGTTATTTCCGCTGTGTTAAATGCATTTTCTAGCAGTTGGTAATTTTTGCAAGTTTAAAAATGCTTGTTAGTTGTTGTTATTACTAATAATTTTGTGGCAAAAGAAGTGAAAACTAATATGTGTGTGTGTTTGTGTGTGGCTTTTCGTTAGTTGGTAACTTGCTTCTGACATAATTAACGGTTATAGAAGAAAGTGAAAAGCAACTTACCTTCACCTTTCTTGAATAATTGATTTGGCCAATATTGTTTATATACATTTCATTTGGGTGGGCCTTGTGCTTATTCGATTTATTAAGTTTATTGGCATATGCTGGTATTGAATTTTAGTTTTCTTGATTTGAAGGCTTTGCTGAAAATGGGAATTCGTGGTGTCACTGTATCTGATGTCAGGGGCTTTGGTGCTCAGGGTGGTTCAAAAGAAAGGCAGGGAGGTAACTCATAGCTGATTGCAAGTAGTTAAAAACTGAAGATATGTCCTACCATAAATAAGGCTTCTAAAGTGAGTTTGTCTTTAAAATGAGCATGTGCAAGGGTATCTATCCTTAATTTAATTTAAACTGTATTGCATCTTAACCCACGAAAATCCATGGGTGAAACTTAGTTACTTCTGAAACAAACTCACTGTAGAAATTTTTTTCTGTTGTCCTACATGTCGGCATTCCATTTTCATTCCCAAACTATTCATTGGTAATAAGTTTAGGTGAATTTTTGTCTTCAAAAAAGGCCTAACTTTTTTCTTCGTTAACTAAAATGTGCACACACACGTTTTGGCCTGGGTGGCCCACCAACTTTAGCTGTGTTAAAACATTTCTTAATAAGTTAAAGTTAGTATCGTCTGTTGATCATATGTAGTTCTAGAAATGCATTTTTTTCCTTTAGGTTTGAGTTCTATACATATAGTTATATGCATATAGGTTACACATTCTCACTTACACCATTGTCTTTTACTAATAGTGTATTCTTCACAGGCTCTGAGTTTTCTGAAGACAATTTTGTTGCCAAAGTTAAAATGGAAATAGTAGTGAGAGGGGACCAGGTATGTAGACTTTTAGATGTAATTTTACTGGCTTCGTGCACTATAATTGACTCACTGTACTTCTATTATTAATGCAATAATGTAAGATGGAGAGAGAGACTTCTCAGTTCCTGTCAGTATGCCCTTATTCTCTATACCAATCTCTGCAAAAATCAACAAATTATTATTAATTTTAAAATGCTTTATATTACTAGTAATGAATATGATTTTGTCCATAACCATTGGATCTGATACTCCAAAGTTTTTATGGGTTCTAAAACTATTGTCTATGGATTTGAATCTTCTCAACAGTCATGACCATTGACCAGACACCTACTGGGGAGAGAAAAACACAAACTTTTGTTTGATAATGCCATTACGATTGGGTCTGTTTGTTCCAACTACTTTTAATTCTTTCAGTAGTTACAGGACTGGTCATTGTTTAAAGTTTTTGAATTTTATAAAAATTAAAGAAAACACAGAATATTTTTACAATTAGCACTTTCAGTGTTACTTGAATTTTTTGTGACATAAATAATTTTTAGATATTCATGGAATGAAATTTCACCATACTCACGGACCAACAGAAATGCTCATTGATGCAGCATATCTGATATTATCAATCGTGTCTACAGGTTGAGGCAGTAGTAGACACAATTATTGAGGAGGCAAGAACTGGGGAGATTGGTGATGGAAAAATTTTCTGTAAGCCCTAACTGTACTTTTTTGGCAGTGAATTATACATTGTGGTCCATATGAAGCTTCTTTTCATCTTGTATGTGCTCACATCATTATGTTATGTGCTGTTCTAGTGATATTGATGTGTCCATTTAGTTCAGTTAAGGCTTATTCTCTCGTACAACTATCACTCTTCTTGGTGTCCTGGGTGAAGAGGTTGTAAATGTAGAAGCTCAACAGCTATCCATGTCAATAATGATTTGTAATTTCTTCTTGCAACTTGGCAGGAATAAATTGGATTTTTTTAACATAAAGAATTATTTTTTTTAACAATTTATGCAGTCTTAGATAACCCAAAAGATATGAATTCTGTTTCAAGGTGAACAATATTCATCTTTCTTTTTCTGGTTATTGTGAATATCCTTCTCATGCTTGAAAAACATAACCGGATGTGTATTTCACTTTGGAAAGTCAACTATGCAGGAAATGCTTGTTTCTTCAAATGATGAACTTCCTGATTACATAGGACATTGATGTTATTATACTCTTGGCTTTCACGTGTACTCCTCCTGTACACTACTCTACAGAATCTTTATTAGATTGTTCAAAATATAAGCTTCTGAATCTTTTTGCTCATTTCCTGTATCATGTCTACCTTGCCAAATTTCTCATAACGGAAGATTTTCAGGAGGGAATATGAATTAGACTGTAATTTCTAGATTCAACAAGTGATTGTAAATGCCCTCAATGGGGAATCATATTTCTAATAAAATTTTGGTTGTGCAGTGATCCCCGTCTCAGATGTTATTAGAGTTCGCACAGGTAACCATTTTCTTCCAGGATTTTTTAAAAACAATAAAAATTATTATTTTGTGTAGTCAACATATGGACTCAACTTTTGATTATGAAATTTTCAGGTGAACGTGGGGAACTGGCAGAGAGGATGACTGGGGGGCGAACTGACATATTATCTACTGTATGAATGGTTGACGCGAGAAATCAGCATTTGTCATCTGGTTCTCTTACCCATTCTCCTTTTCCCTTGTGGAATATGGAGTGCATTACAATGCTTGTACGCTTTATATGTTCTGCACTTTACTAATAGAAGATGTATGACACTGTTGATACGCAGTGTAGTTGTTAGGCAGTGAAAAGAAAATGTGAAACAATGATTGACAATTGCTTTTGCTTTGTAGTTAATATGAACTTGTTAATATTTCGTTCTGAAATCAATTTGGTGTGTATTTGTACAGCAATTTCTTTAAGGAAAAGCTGATAAGAAAAAAATATATTTTCTTCAAAATGAGTTAAATAAAACGCACATCAGATCAGGCAATTTTACAATTTTGCCATACACATTCTTGTTATCAAAGGAACAGTAGTTTTAGCAGAAGTGTACGAGTTTAATGTTTTTTTTTTCTTATCTATTTTACATAATATTGTACGTGTATGTATATTTAAATTATAATTTTAACCGACGATTTTTAATTAATAATTATAATTTCTCAATTTCTTAACCTTCTTTTTTTTTATTTTAATCAATTACTATCAAGAGTATAATTTTATGCCAGGGCATGTGTTGCTATTTTATGTTTTCTTGTATATACTATTTCTATGTCATCTAACTCATTTTTGTATCTAAATTTTACTTTCTAACTCTTCTAACTTATAATAAAATTTTGACAAATTTATATTTATACTTATAAACAACATGAGAAACCTATAACACACTGAAAAGATATTTTTAAATACACGTATGACGACATGCTTATCGTAAAAAAGACGTTATTCTACTGCTCACGTATAGATGTTGATGTTAAATTTGACAACAAACAATAATACATACTTTTCATCGTAATATAAGAAAATGATGCATTCAGATTTATATTATATTTTTTTGTAGAATGGTGAAAAGAAATTTCAATTTATAATCTCATTAATATTCAAGTCTCTCAGTACTTACTACTAACCTAATTATAGTGGGTTAAACAAAATTTTATATATAAAAAATGAAAGTGTAACTAAACTAAAAAAAAAATCTGATACAAAACGAAGGGTGTACACGTAGTATAATTTTGTTGTATAAAATCTGTGAAACGGTCGTTCCCGTTGCTTTCTGCAAACACCAAAATCGAAGAAGGAGAAGAGAATCCAGATCTCGTCTCCATTTCGCCCACACTAATTCCTCTCTTTCTCATTTCTCAAAGGCAAGTTCCTCCCCCTTTTTGAATTTTGCAATGCTTTTCTTTTCGATCTCTCTTCCCTTTTGTTTCCTCATCCCGATCTGACTTGCAATTTACGATTTGGTTTCACCTTCGTTCGATCTGCTTCGCTTGTCTTTAGATCACGATTTCAATCTTCATTCTCATTTATTTCCCCTTTCGAATTTGAATTTTTAGCGTTGAAATTAGGGGTAAGATGTGGCGATGATGAATGTCTGTGTTGTGAATTGTTTCAGAGTAGTTGAAAATGGGTCTGTCTTTCACGAAGCTGTTCAGCCGGTTGTTTGCTAAAAAAGAGATGCGCATACTTATGGTGGGACTCGATGCTGCCGGTAAAACCACCATTCTCTACAAGCTCAAGCTTGGAGAGATCGTAACCACCATTCCCACCATAGGTAAGCTTCATTCCTTTTATTTATTCTTCTACTCTTACGATCTCTCAAATGGAATGAATAACAACCGATCCTCAGCAATATCTGTTATATAAAATAAGAATAAAATAATGCAATATTTGTTGTTAATATATATAACGTTTGGTATAGGGTTTAATGTGGAAACCGTGGAATATAAGAACATCAGCTTCACTGTCTGGGATGTTGGGGGCCAAGACAAGGTATTTCTTTTTCTCTGTTACGTTCGTTACCTTTGGGCTTTGTCTATCTACTGACATCGGAAAGGAATTCTTATTAACTGTCCAGAATGCTTTGTTGATTCAATAACATGATCATTGGCTGAAATTGTGTAAGCTGCTCTGCACATATTACGGGTTCGATTCCAAATTTGACTGTTAAAGAGAAAACTCTAGCTCAGACACTAGTACTTTTGGGTAATGAATAATAATTTGATGCAACCACACAGATATGATTCCA
Source organism: Abrus precatorius (assembly GCF_003935025.1). NCBI lineage: Eukaryota > Viridiplantae > Streptophyta > Magnoliopsida > Fabales > Fabaceae > Abrus > Abrus precatorius. The sequence goes on along the minus strand of NW_020874373.1, from coordinate 4,730,815 downwards.
AATGCATATTTTTGCCTTGGGGGTACATGAGATTAATTTTGCTGTGATGTTTTTTCAAATAGTGTTGGTTATATATTCTCTTTTTACAATTAGTAATTTCATACAGAGAGTTTAATCTTGATCCGGCTTGTTAATTTGTGAAAGACTTAGTAAAGCACATGATAGTTAAATCCTAAAGGACCTAAACTAAATTGCCTTGGCATTTTCTACTGGATTAAGATCTGGCTGCAGTGGCGAATATTAACCTGTTACCAAAATGGATTAAGTTCTATGTGTGGCTTAAATCGTCTGACGGTTGGCCTTTTGCTATATATTTTTGTCTCTAAATATTTAGAAATAGATTGTTTCTACCAGTAGTGAACCTTGATATGTTTTTTCTTCTAGATCCGTCCTTTGTGGAGACATTACTTCCAAAATACACAAGGACTGATTTTTGTGGTTGATAGCAATGACCGAGATCGTGTTGTGGAAGCAAGAGATGAGCTGCACAGGATGTTGAATGAGGTAGTAAAATAGATCCCCAATGAATGAATATGATAAATTGTCTTATTTTCCTAGCTTAATTTTGTGTGACTATAATCTTGTTAGGATGAGTTGAGAGATGCTGTGCTTCTAGTTTTTGCAAACAAGCAAGATCTTCCAAATGCTATGAATGCTGCTGAAATAACTGATAAGCTTGGTCTTCATTCTCTTCGTCAGCGTCACTGGTAATCTAAAATATTGCTGTCAGCAATTTGCTCTTCTCCTTAATCACCCGTCTCCTTGCCCCTTCCCCTAATCATTGTTGTCAACAATCAACGTGTTATCTACTACGTGCAGGTATATCCAGAGCACATGTGCCACATCTGGTGAAGGACTTTATGAAGGACTTGACTGGCTGTCGAACAACATTGCAAACAAGGTTAATACAGAACAATTATTTCCAAGGACTCAGCCATTTATTTTTGCACATTGACAGATTTCATATAAAGGCCTTCATAAATTTTTCTTTTTTATGATTTGTGATTGCAGGCATAGTCATTGTTAGTGGGTTGCATGAAGTTCAGTTGAGTTTAGCGAGTGTGACTTCCGATGTTTGATGTGGTTACTCTGTTTAGAATTTTATCTGCTCTAGCATGTATTATTTGTCTTGGAAAAAGAACAGATGTCTACTACCTAATTTCAAAATAATTTGCATTTTTTTTTTTTCGTGTATAATCAAAAAAGCGTTGTTTTACCATTGATTTGTGAAGTCAATTTAATCATTGAGAAAGAAAGCCTTTACATTTATACCTAATATATGTACTACAAAATTGTCTACATTGTAGCCAGGGCAGCATGGCACGTTTGAAAATCACAAACATCTGTTATTGCTTCAACTTCCAAGCATTGCAACTGATACACAGTTGCTGCGATGCAGCCTTTAGTCTGAACTGCAGCCATTTCTTTTCGGACGGAAATGTAGGCTAATGTTTTAAGAGTAATGACATTCATAACGACCAAACATTATATCGAATCATAGGCTAATAATGCTCTGAATTTAGGTGCTTTTAAATGCTCTTTCTGGAGCAATTCTTGCTTGGCCAATCAAAAGTTCAAAGACATTCATAACGACCAAACATTATATCGAATCATAGGCTAATAATGCTCTGAATTTAGGTGCTTTTAAATGCTCTTTCTGGAGCAATTCTTGCTTGGCCAATCAAAAGTTCAAAATAAGTAAGGGCAGGATTTCTTCTCATGCTTATTTTGTTTGCTGATCTCTTTTCATGCTCTTACATTATCTTCCAAGGATTTTATCAGCTAATCTGAGCGACAATTCACAAGTATATGAAACAAGTTAGACTTTTAAAATTCTGAATTTTATAGTTGACATTCAGAAATTGTCAAATATTTTAGGATTTATATAAATTTTAAATAGACTATTTATATTTCTATTTTTACCTCTGATTCCTAATAACCTGTCATGCTACATGATTGGAGAGATAAATAATATGGGCAAACGTGTAAAGTAAAAAAAAAATCAAATCCAGCTGATTTCATTTGTAATGAGTTTCAAAGACAATTTGTTGAAGTTTCAATTTCTTAAACGTTCTGAGTATGATGTTTAATTTCAAAATCAAATCAATATTTTATATGTATTTTTAATAAACAATGCTGCTCAAGCCCAAAAGTTAAATGTTATTCAACACGATGGCTTCATTTTATTTTCCGCACAAGTCCAATTCAAGAGAAAGTAACGTGTAAACATAAAATCCTCATGACCTAAAACAAATTAGGTAAAGCGTGTGTTTGTATGTGAGTTGAAAAATAAGATATGCACTATGAGATGTATCAAATATTCATAATAGCTTTAGAAGTAACGCATGTCCACCTGTGTATATAACTTCTTCACCTCATTAATTAGGCGTACAAATGAGTTTTATTAAAAATGTGTACTTTTAATTGTCTGTATATTTGTCAAACAACCCAGGATCACTTTCTAAAATTAATAAATAAAACGTTCCCCATCTGAAAAAAAAATTAAACAAAATAAAGACGATTGAAAACTTAATTAGTGCATGCTTGGTAAAGTCTAAATTTAGAAAAATAACTTTTTTTTTATTGTTAATAAACTACCCAAAAATAAGTGATTCTTTCTTCAAGATAAATTAAAAAATAATTTTAAATCTTTTTAACTTTTATACCTACGAATCTTTCTAATACTTAAATAAAAAAAAACTTAAATATTTTTATGTTTTAGAATAATTAAATATATTTAAATTTTTGTTTAATATTTTATTAAATAGTAAGATAATTATTAAAAAAATTATAGGAGAATATAACAAAACTTTAAACTAAAACTATACACGCACCTAATTGTGAGAGCATTTATAGATCTAATCGAGAGAAATATTCTGATACCAAGAATCGCATTAAATCGTTTCTGGTGTGTCTTATGTGACCTAACATTTTTGTTTTGAACACGTGTGGGATTTGTTTCTGTACATTTTTTTAGCTTTTAAATTGGCAGCTGTGCAGGGATTAAAATTTCCCTTAAACCTATAAATAATTTTAGAAAAATGATACACTCTAATATATTCTTTTTTTAACACACTTTTAGTTATTGATTAAAATTTATTAAAATCACAAAAATTATTTTCTTTTCACTTCTATTTTAATATTTCACTGTCATACTTTTATAATTTTAAATAAATTTGAACCAATAACTAAAAAAAATGCGTTGATAAATTTATTACAGTCAATTTGTTTATAGGGTTTCTAGTAATTGATAAGTAAATGTGTGCTATATTATATCTAGTTCTCGTACATGGGGGATCGCATAATTCACAAAACCTTCCCTCCTCATCTCCATATAATATAGACTTCACTTTTTTGTGTTCGGTAACTTTGGTTAAGCAAAAACTCTTTGTCCCAAATTTCGTAAATTAATGATTATTATATTTTTAATCTTCTCCGATCATATCTTTTATTTATTTCTATTTCAAGTGATTCATTAGAATTCCTATTTCCATATTTGTTTTTAATTTATGCCATTTTACTCTAATACACTAGTTAACAATGAAAAACAGTGCATAATTATTTCTATTAATTAGTAAGTTACACATTTGGAATAAAATCTCTTTTTTAATTATTCTAAACAGTTTCATTTCTTCAGATAAACAATCATTTGATGTAACGTTAAACGGTTTTGATATTCATTCACTAAAGTGGAGCTAATTAAGTTTCCTGTTTAATCACTAGAAGTTTAATAAATCAATTTCTACAACTCAATATTTGATCATTATGTTATGCTTGATCAGAGGTTCTTTTTTTTTTTTCTAGTATCAGAGACTTTTTGTTGTATCTGTTATTTCAACTAAGATATTTTATCTATTACTAGTGGGAATATTTTATCACAGGTGAAAATAAATGTTATTGTCCAAAATGACTAGCAAATTATTTCTGATATTTCCCATAATCGTTTAGTTCTAGGGTAAGTCAATTTTCTTAAATATTGGACTATAATTATTACTTACTGCGTGATGCATAGAATGCAAATTTGATTACATCTAGACAAGTGGAGAAGCCTCAAGCCTATAAATAGCATATTCTGTCAAATCATTTTATCCCAACATTACATAGACTTTGTCTGGTTTGTTATCTCAATCTTTTCAAGTACTCACCAACTTTGCCTCCATGGAAACTAACAATCGACATATGGTACACAAACAATACTCCTCTTCTTCTTTTTCCCTTCAACTTTCTGTCTAATTAATAAGAACAATACACATCTCTCTCATTCACTTTTTGGTTAATTGGTACATGTATGTACTGAATATTCACATAGAACTGCATATTGAAAGTGGATACGCAGTCTTCTGGGTGGGAGAAGTCTCTGACAAAAGTGATTAAGCGAGTCAATGGTTACAATCTAGTTTATACTTACTCCTCAATGAATTTCCATTTTTTATGATTGATCTTTACTTACATAATTTTCGTTATCATTATGTTTTTGGAATTGGATTTGTAGATGTATCTTATAGAATTGATGCAACACATGGGGTTATTTGGATTTCTGGAGAAATTAATCCAAACAAATTGCTGACTGACATAAAAAAAGCTGGGAAACATGCAGTACTCGTTCATGCTGAATGTGGTGGACACTCTTGTTGCAACAACTATGGATATAGGTATGATTATGATAGTGGATACGGAAAAGTAGTGGAGCCTCACACATACCCCTACTATGAAGCCAATAAACAAGGACTCGGTTACTTGCAATCTGATCCTCATCAGTTCAGTAGTCTTCCAGCACTAGAAGCAGAAAGGAGGCATGTTCCACTACTTCAATCGCCAAGTGCACCTCCACTACTACACTATGATTCTTACAATCCTTCTTGCAACATTATGTGACTAGTCTGGTTTTAACTGAATATTGATCTACTCTTTTTCTTCTTTTTTTTCATTCACGAAGAAAGTTCCTCCTTTGAAGTGTTGGGATTTCTATTTTGTTTTGTTTTAACTTCCTCTTATTTAGAAAATACAGTGAATGTTTGATCATTTGAGTTTTATCTTTCTAAATAAGCTAAACGTACTTAATTAGTTCATTTTTAAATATATTTTAGGAGGATTTTAGAACTTGAACACTGGATTTCCAATTTATTCTATGATTTTTCTCAGAGGCTTTAACATTTTTTTTGGTCTCAACAGTGATATAACATTTATTTTTCCCATGATAATTTTTCATTTTTTGTAACAATAAATCAAAACTTGACTAGTTGATTTTTTAGTTTTTTACGTGTTATATATATATATATATATATATATAACTTGCAGCATTGTTAAAGTAATCAAATGTTTTAGCATTATTTTGGATATGCAATTTAATTCTTTTGAGGATGTGTAGAATACAAATATTTTAATTTATGAGGACAATGATAAGGAAGAGAGTATTAAAGGTCTTGGATGGTAGAAGCAAAAGATTTATATTGCTTGAAGTTGCTATCATACACAGGCAGTATATCTTAAGCCTCTATAAGCTTTGTCCTGACTTTTTAGAAAGTTCATGTACAACTAAGCTTTCAAATTCTAAGAAATAATTTTCTACAACTATTATTTGTTTTTTTCTCACAAGTTTGCAAGATTTTTCTACATCTACACGGATGTTATAGACATTACATACATCAAGAGAGTTCTAAGAACTTTCTAGAATAATTTCCAATAGGATGATAAGGGATTTAGTAAGAAAGTAAAAAACAAAAAGCACTAAATATAATAACACCATGTTAATTATCGAAATGTTATTTAATATTTTTTAATAACTGAAAATATATTGAATATTTTTAACTAATGTATTTAAATATTCATTAATTAGAAAGAACTTTCTTGCCCGCACACACTGTCTATAAATACATACATTCAATCAAGATATATTACAACGATAATTAAAAAACAACCAAGTCTAATCGCTAAAAACCAAAGTCATATTAGTAGTCATGAACCTTAAGTTTGTCTGCTGATATACTTTTTCTTTGATAAATAATTAATTAATGTACATATTAAAAGTCTATACTAATAATGATACATTGCAATAATAGATTATTTTATTGGTATAAAGAAATTAATATATACTATTGACATTTCGTACTATTAATATAATATATAATATTTTATACTAATATTAATAGTGCATATCTAACAATCTGTCTATACGTGCTAATAATTTGATTTTTATTAGACAAAAATTATATTAATGAAAGTAATTCAATTCATAATTTTTTTTCATAATATATTTTGTGTTCTTCTTGTTGTTATTATTCAAGTATTATATTAAGTTTTATTGGTTGGTGCAAGTAAAAATTGTGCTGATATAAAAAGTAGATTTGGAATCCTGCAACAGTTATGCTATAATAATTAGAATAATTTATTGTGCAACTTTTAATAGGAATTGCATATTGTTTGAATAGACACGAAAAGTAATAACTAAATTTTATTTATTAAGTGAGGTCGATTAAAATATAACATCACTAAACTCGTTAAAGAAAATTAAATTCTTTGATATATTATTTAGTTTTAGATTTTTTAAATATTTTTTAAAAAAATTCTTTGATGTTTTTCTTTACTTGTTTTTATCCTATCAAAGTTATATCATTGAGTCTTATCGTGACTTTTAATTGACATGAACATCTCAGAAAATAAAAATAAATGATCATAACTGGCATTATGAAAATGATATATTTCAACTATTAAAAAGAGGATGAAAGTGAGATTTGGAGATACTCGTATCTGACTATCTGTGAGTGTTTGAAAGGAAACCCATACAACGATAAAGATATTTCATCATAAACAAAATTTGTAGCAGTAAACGATTAAGATTTTGAAAACTGACAACTGCCAATGCTTGTTTAACGAATGGAATTAGAATTAAAATATGTCGTTTGAAAGTTTTTCAGAATTAAAATTATAAATTCAAAAGTTAATTTTTAAAAAAATTAATATAACTGCCAATAATATTTTTTATTTCACGATCTCTATCCTAAATTATTACTTTCATCCCATTCTTACGTTATTGTGTATCACTCCTTTTAACTATTAAAATCTCTATCACTAATTAACATCACAATCTATTATTAGCATTTCTTCCATCTCATTATTAACTTATTAACGATGTTATTATTATTATTATTAGTTTTCATCATCTTGTTATTCTTACTATCATTGTTATCATTTTATTATTTTATTATTATAGTCGTTTCAACTTCTAACGTTAATATTATTGATTATCATTATTTTCATCTCGATTATTATTGCAATAATCTAATTATTGTTGTCACATATAAATTAATTTTTTAATATATTTAAAAATATATAATAAAAATGTTTATATAATATTTTTTTATGAAAATTAGAAGATATTAAAATTTTTAATACATTCAATAGTATTATACTTTTAAAAAAAATAATTATTCATCAAATTTTTATTATTGACTCTCAAATACATGTAAAGAAAAATTATTCAAAGTGAACATAATCTAACCTAGCTATGACTACTATAACTAACTACGAAAAGTATCAAAACAAAATTCAAATTATTAGATTATTAATAATATTGCCATATTGTACACACTTTAATAATCGATGAACATGTAAAATTGATCACCACATATCATTGTTCAGAGATCCACCAACATGAAAATAACATGAAAACTTATTTGAATGCCTGATGTTTGGAATAATCGTGCCTAAAAAATAAATTTCACCACGTTTTAATGTGTTGGAAAGGGAACTATGACGACACACACATTTCATCCTGAACAAAAATCTCTAGTGTAACAACTTATCAACGCCTAACTGGAAGAGTAACTAATCAGCTTAAAAGACCATGAGACACCCGATGACAGAGAAGATGAGCACATTTTGTTACTATTTAGCTGCTTCAATTAAGCCTTTGCTTGAGTATGGAGGATAGTTGAACAGTGATGTCACTCGTTCAATTGATTTCACCTTTAAGGAGAACCAACTAATACCAAATTCCATTACACAGATCGCATATCAACTCACAAAGACATTGCTTCGTCAAGCAATCTATATTCCATCACTCCAAACTGAGTGGTCAATATCAAAAACCACCCACAATTTTACAAGAAACAGACAAGAGACCCTTTACACCATAAAATGGACAAATCATTTCGTTCATCATTAATTTCCCTTTATCATTAAGCATTGCCACAAAAGCATTACACAATAGTAAAGTCCAAAAGCGACGACAGAATATATTTATATATACGTGATTACAAAGACCAGATCCAGACTCTATAGAACAGACCCACCAACCTTAACAAACGCTAATTTAAAAAATAAAAATTAGAAAAATACAAAAAATTAAAAATAAAACCGAGCTCCTTTCTATGTATGCGAGCGACCATGAGCCACGATTCCTCCCCATAGAGAAAATATATAAAAACAAAAACAAAAAAAGTAACCTCCCTTGTTTTGAGCGCAAAGTCTTGCGTTGCACCGACTCCTCCACCCTGGTCACTTTTTTTTTCCACAACATTTTCTTTTATTTTATATATTTGGTTGCATTCATTACGTGAAAGTGAGGAACAGATGCAGCTCCACCTAAGCTGCTGAGGGTGCTGTGACATATTGAACCTGACCAACCTCTGATAGAGCCTGGACGAATGGCTCAATGTCAACACCATCAGCGACACCTTCAGTTCCACTCAATGGCTTGTAGTCAAACGAAGGATCCTCGTAGATATCCCACCATTTCTTCACCAGCATCTTTATGTCCTCCCTCTGCATATTCTCTTCCTTCCCCGTATATCTCCACGGCTTCGACCCCGCGGCGCAATAGTGAACAACCTTAACTTCATCGAGCTTCACATTCTCGGGGTGACGCCACAACATGGCAAGTACGAGGTTGTAGTTCAAAGGGATTGGCTTGTAAATGTCCTTAAAGTACATGTTCAGGAAGTCTTGTTCCGCAAAAGGAGTAGGAGGAGTAACTTGCAACGTCTTCAATAGGTCGTGGTAGGTGGCGATGTTGGGCTCGAACACGAACATGCCAGCATTGAAGTAAAGAGAAGGGGGTGGGCCCATTTCGGTGGGCCACTGGGCCTTATTTGGACATTGCTGGCAGTACCCGATTTTATACTGTGGGGTGTGACTCCACGTCTTCTCGCAGAAGCAGTCCATCACAGCGTAGAAGTAACCATCGGGCAAATCAAATAGGTGGTCTATGTTTTCAAACACTTGAATGTCTCCATCTAAGTAGATCATCTTGCTGTATTCCACAAACTGCACCCATTCCAAATCCCAATTAACCATTTTTCCAATTGTAATATAAACACCTAAACAAACTAGACGGAGACATTTTAAATTATTATTTGGATGTAAAATAAACATAATTTATTCAAATCTATCCACTAGCACTTTATATATAGAGTCAAACCCCAAATTTCGGAACCTATATGGCTATACATCCCGAAATAGAAATGAAAAAAACCCTTCCTGGCCTTCCATGTACGCAACCAAATATAAGTAGCATGGGTATTTCCGTCAAGGAAAGAATAAAAATGAATCGGACAAATTAAGTAAAAATAATACACACAAAATAAAGAGTGAAAAAATCCGACAGGGTGTAGGAATAGAAGAAAAATTGTATCTCTCGTATTTATAAGTAATATAATATAATTATATTAAAGAAAAAAACATTTTTATTAAATAAAAATTCATCTTAGTTAATTATTATGTTAACAAATTGGGTCTAACTCACTTCTATGAGTTGGAAAAAGGCTGTTATAACCATTATAATGAATGTTAACACACTAATTGCACCTATGTGAACAGTCCAATATTTAAATTGAATGCACTCTAATACCATGTTAAAAAAATTCAACCTAACTCTCCCCCAAAACTCTATTCCTAACCGACGCAAAACATCTTAACATTATACCTCATTAATAAAAAGAATGTATTTATAAAAAATATAATCATATGATATTACTGAAGTCTAAACTTAATAGAAGAAACATGTCATATATATCTTGAGTCCACGCGTAAGAACCCGACCGAGTGAAGAATCTACGTGTAACAAGAATACATAAGAAAGAGAAAGAAAGAAAACAGATGAAGGACGTACCTCCCATATACGGAGCTTGGAATAGTTGATGACGTAATAAGCCATCGCAAACTGGGTCTGGTTTTCGGGTGGATAAACGGGTTCAATCTCACGGACAATGCAGCCCTGAGACTCCAACATCCTACGGTGCTCCTCCGGCACATCGGGGAGCACCGCCACCACCAACGGGTGCGCCGTCTTCACCCGTCGCAACCCTTTGGCGAGTCCAACTACCCCTTTCACGTAGTCACCGTTTCCAGCAAGAAACGTCACGTAGGCACGTCTCGCCAGAGTGGCAGGCTTCGTGAACGCAGCACCAGGTTTCGCAGCGGTAGGAACGAGTTCGGGGGCCATATATGTCTTAGGAAAAAGGTAGTTTGTGATTTGTTAACGTGAAACTCGAAGAAAGTTTAGCTTAACTAGCTTGGATCAAGTGAGAGGAAGAAGAGAATTTTGCAGAGGTTATTTTTATGTTGGTATGTAGAAGTGAAGAAGGCGAAGGTGGATGTGTGTATATATAAAGGAAGAGAGGGTGTGGTGGGGATAGTGTAATTTGACCATTTTGTGGTCATGCAAGTTGGGAGATCTTGGGCTGTATGCTGGCCACGTGTCCTGGTTGAGTGAGCCAACGGTGAGGGATACGTTAGGAAGGTTCTGGAAAGGGTGCCCCTCATGCTTATGGGTGCACCTCGTGGAAGACACTAGAATGGACTGGGGTTGCTAAAGATCCTTGTAGAAATGTAGAATTGTGTGATCTCTCTGCAATTCACCTCAAAGCATGCACAACATAGAAAGGGAATCAATAATAATAATAATAATGAGAATTCATTTCATCATATATTTCTTGGAATATTTCCTACTCCACTATCACGGGAGAAAAAATTCAGAATATTTAATTTATAGAAGGAAAAAAAATCATAAACAGCTTCTTGGTGAATTGAATATAACTAAAAGGATAAGTAATAGAAAAGGTAGAATGGAAAGAGAAAAAAAAATATAAATAATTGTTTTTTTATATTTTATAGAATACTTTTAATATGTTATATGTTATGCTTTCGAATCTAATAGGTTTGGATTGGGTAAACTTTGATAGAAGTTTTTATAAATATAAGAATAGGTTTTTATAAATTAAAAATAATTTATTTTTTAAAATTATAGATAAGTTAAATAAAAATATATTTTAAAAATAGAGAATCATAAATTATATTTTATTTTTAAAATTCTTTTAATTTTTCATTTTATAAATATTTACCTTGACCAAAGTAGCCCTATTTAAGTCATGAACATTGTTCCCTTTGTTTTCTAATATTTTGACATTAAAAGAAAAATTAGGGGCTCTTTTACTCCTAGAGGATTAATGAATATAATGTTATGAAAATCAATAATTCCCAAGTTCCTCGGTCACCCTTTATATATATATATATATATAGATTCCAGTATATATGCTTGTGTTTTATCTTTCTCTGTTTTTTCATTAATTAATAACTTAATATAACATAACTCATTTTGAGGATGACAGTATTTTTTATTATAACGTCTCCATGAAAATTCTTCAAAATATATTAAAATTAAAATGAATTTTAAAAATAAAATGATAAATAAACCACGACACTTTTTAAGAACTAAATAGTTGTGCTACTTTTCATTGGTTCATGAACTAAAATATACTAGCAATGAAAGAAAAACGAATTGGTTCTTTTTTTTTTTGTTACATAATTGGTTCTTGCGTAAGAAAGTATAAAAGTTAAATTTATATTCGGCTGCATGCTTTTTCAGTGACATATTCTGGAATAATTATTTAATGGAGATTTTCCATACTGAAATAGATGTGGGTTACGAAGCCAACAATAATTTCACAAAACACGTGCTTTTGGCTGCAAATCAAATCATGAAAAGGAAAAAATTATTTTCACATATTTTTATGATTAGTCTATTTTGTAAAATATTAAAATACTTATTTAATTTTTTTTTAAAAATAAACTAATCACAAAAAATATGTTAAACGATGTGCTTTATAAAATAAAAATGTCAGGTATTTACACTCTTAAATTATTTGTTTACATGTAAATCTGTTCCTTTAATTTCTTCCAAACTTGACTGTTTTACTTTCATATTAAATTATACTACGGCGGTGTCTTGAGAGAGAATCTTTTACTTTCACAATAAATTAGACTATAGTGTGATTTTCAGTCTGAGAAAAACATTATTATTTTTTTAAATGCGAGATGAATCTACGAAGCAGACGTGGTTGGTGAAGAAGGGAAAACAATCGAGCCAGCTTGGAATGCATGCATGTATGGTTCTAAAAGGATGCATGGACCATGGCATCTAATTCATGGTTCACACGCCACGCACGTGCGTCCAGTCACGGTGACGGAGGGTCAACATCAGAGTTTGCGGGTCAGGTTTCGCCACCTGGACTCTGGAGCCGTCAACTTTTCCGATTATAGTGAACGAAACTTAGCTTTTCCGCTTCAAGAAAATCTCTGTAGTGTATTCCTTGCTCAGGCCTTTCTGAACTTCGAGTTTGTTCTCGGTAGCTTCTATATCATTTCCCATTTAATTTATCTTTTAATAACTATTTAGTGTAAGGATTCAATTTTTAAATAGATTTGGTTACTTGTCCGGGATTTACATATAAGGAGCGTTTGCAACTTATTGTAAGTGGAATGGTAATGATATATTTTTAAGGTTAAAATTTATTAAAAAACATTAAATGGTCAACTAAGTTATTAAAATTAAAAACTTGAAATTTATATATTTTTTAATTAATTTAAACAAAATAGTAATTCAGTTATATGACTAACTTTTTTTATTTTAATTTAAATGTTAATCTCCTTAATTATTATGTAAAATACTCTCTCTCTCTCTCTCTCTCTAATTGTCTAAAATTCTGAAGTAACGAATATCTTACAAGAGAGTACGGAGTATAATAGTTACTTGGATCTAAGAAGACATACAGTGACATCAACATGAATCATTTCATATTTAAAATATTTTAATTTAAAAAACAATTTTTTCATAAAATTATAACAAAATAAATATTTACTTTCTAAGAATTGTGAAATGCAACTAGTATAAAAGTAATTAGAAAGGTGAGGTTTGTAGATTTAACATGGAAGAGAAATTAATACGTGTTTATATTTCTTCTCTCTGTAATAATGATAGACAAGTTTTGTATTTATTTATTAACATTTGTTGTGTCCTGTGCTTTATCCACCATTTTATGTTGTTCCACGACTACTTTAAAATTAAATAAAATAACATTTTATCTTATATTAATCCCTCTATTTTGTTTCAATTCAAACGTCCTTTAAATGTTAGATTATTTTCCTTCCTGTCATACATTTGTAAATCTTTAAATTGTTACATTTAATGCGTTAAAAATATCAAAATTTATACAAAAAAAAAAATAAAGAAGTTTTATAAATAGTTTTTTTAATATCATAAATTAAATTTATCATTCTTAAAGGTCATTTTAATTCGTTTTTTTTTTCTCACACCGATGTGTTTTCTTTTTCTTTGACGCGTGGCTTTAAAGTTTTCATATCAAGTTAGACATTTTTCTCCTTTACTTAATTATTCAGCCTAGAGAAAAAAATTTTAATACTGAGTTTCTTTAATCAATATTCTAATTATTGAATTTAACATCAGACATAATAAGATACTTGTATATCAGTATCAAGGTCGTTTTCATTAATTAAAGAACTTTTAAAATTTTGAAAAAACTTTAAATATATGAATTTTAATATTTTATAATTTTCATATTTATTCTTGTATTCTAAATTGAGCTTTCGTGTACATTTTTTTCTCTCACAAAGCCACATTTTTTTGTGACATATTTTTTAAATTTTTACATCAAAATTAATTTATTATTTTTCCATTTTAATCAATTATCCAAATCTAAGCAGGTGTAGTTTTCTTATTTATTTTGCATAATACTTGATTTTTTAGTCAATATTAATCATAATAAATATGAATTTAATTTGATATACTGTAAGTGTAAATTTTTTTACACTATTAATTAATTAATATATTATGAAAAACAATTTTTATATTAATTATTATATAAATCAATGTTTCTTGTAGATATAACAATTCGTAGTTAAATGATAATGTACTAAATTTTTACGCTATCAATGTAGTTAAATTAAATTCATAAGATATTAGTAAAATATTATTAAAATAAAAAAAAACTATTTATTTTAAGAACAAATCTCGAACACTCATCCTACTCAATACAATTTTACAAATATAATTTTATCGCATCTAGCTATTAAATTATTTAATTTATTGTTTTTAATCATAACATTTTTAAAATTAATTTTTTGAATATATAATTCTATAATAACATTTTTTTTATCAAGATGCTAATTTAATGAGATTCAAAAGAACGAGCATCTATAGTGGAGGTTGGTGAATCCATCCAATGCATAGTGCTAGGTAAGATTCTATCAACACTGGCAAATAGATGTGCAGATAATGAATGTGTATGTTAAAAAAATATATATATAATCGGTAAAGATTGAATTCATTTTATAAAAAATACATTAATTTAATTTCTATTATTAATGCAATTACTTTATTAATACACAATCTGTAAGTACTTTTTAAAACATATTTTTAGTCTGGAAGTATATTTTAGCCTCAGTGAGCTCATCTTGTGTGAATAGAAAACTTATATCAGACGTGTAAAAAGAAAAAACACTGAAACTAATTAAAGTTTTAAAATATTTTTAAGTCATTGCGATGGCAAATTTAGGAGTTAGATAATAAAAATTTGATTTATAATAAAAATACACTAATAATTAAAAAATTAGAAATAACTTAAAAAATATATAAAAGACTATGTTTTAAAGGAAAATGATACACTATTTATATTATTATTATTGTTAGCGAGTGACGAACTTACGTAAGCTAACCTACATCGGACCTATTTTTCATGCAAGTTTAATCAGATTGGTTTAAAACAATATAGTTTTTTTATTTTATTAACAATCTTAGTCAACTGAGTCGACGTTTATTAGTTGATGTAAAAAAAGTTTCTACTCTACATTTGTAGTTGTATAATTCTCTTTTTCTTTAGATTTCCTTTTGATAAAAAATAAACAACTAAAATGTCAGTGTGATTCCCTTAGAACACAAGAATAAAAATAGAAATATCAAAAGCTTCGTAGCATTAAAGAATACCCCATCATTGAATGCAGTGCTTTTATCACAAGATGCGCACATTTAATACAAAGTTTGACTCCCCCGCATTGAGCTAACATTAGACCCTCGTAGATAGTTTATAGTCAATATCCACTTTAAAAGACAATGTTTGTTAATATATAACTTTTACCCATTAAAATAATACTTTATGTTGCTGTTAGAGAAATACTACTCTTTAAGTCTCTGCTCTAAAAATGTGATGTCCTTCTGACTGTTGCTGACGTGGGGAAGATACTTACAAAAGGTATTTCGATGTTGAAGTTAAGATTCGGTTCTGAATAATGAATGCTATTTAATAATGAAAAGTCAACCATTTACTTGTACTTCCTACCTTCCTTTTATAGACATTATTATGGGTTAGTTGGCTTGCAAAGTCACCCTTGATTTTGGCCCTTTACTTAAAGTAGATAATACTTTGATTATTACCTTTAATTGGGTTAATTACCTTTAAATCCTGACAAAAAGTATTCGGCAAAACTAGGCCGAATAGGTACCCAGTTTCCTTTTTCTATATGTAGGACCAAGCAGTTTCCTATCCAGTACACTAGCCCCCCAAACCCGAAGAGGTACGAGATAAGGGCTTAAAAATATATAAATACCACACTTAGATGAGGGGGTACTCGATTTTTAGGGAGGGCAGAAATACCGAGGAGGTTATTCGATTTGAAGGGATTGGTAAGAATACCGAGGGGGTATTCAGTCAATGTGTATGAAATCTTATTTAGTGGGTTGGAGTGTATATTACAGTAATATTCAATTTTTCAAAAAAGTGGCGTAGACCGAAGAAGTAAAAGGTAAAAAAAAAAAAAGATAAATAATAAATAATAATAAAAAAGATCATTCTAGAACTTCAGGTTTTTAGGGTTTCAGGATTTTTTAGGGTTTTCTCGATGTGTGTGTGCAAGACGAAGGGTGCCCTCTCTCAACCGTTAATCTGGAAAAGATCTAACGATTCGGAAGGGAGGCGACCCTTCGCATGTCCGACCGCATATCTCCTATAAGTACATAGTGGTCCAGGTCTTTTGTTCTCCACTTTTTCTTTGAGCCGAAAAGTACACATTGTTGTTCCAAACCGAAGGGTATTTAAAATTTCTGTCTTTCAAACTGACTACTAGTGAGGTACGTTTTGTTTTCTTTTTCTTTCCTTATTTTACCATGGCCGTATCCTTGGAATGGGAGGACTCGTTGTCAGACTCATCTAGGCCGACTAGTGTCGATGGTTAGAATGCTGACAAAACCGAAGGAGGGGTGAAAACTTTTTCAAGACCGAGTGGGGTAATTGAAGAACTAGAAACTCACTTTAGAAAATGTAGTGACGAAGCCGAATCATCTCAATCAACTGATTCTGACTTTGCTGAGCTTCTACCGAGCATGAGCCCTCCTAGGGAAAGACCGGTATTCCCTCCCTGTACAGTTCCTGGATATGAGTGGGTACACGGTGAAGTAGCCGCCTACTTCTCTCGGTTTAAAAAAATAGGAGTCTTCAATCTTTCGTGGACCATTGTGACATTTCATTATGGGAACCTTCCGATCCCTACCCTATATCCATTGACCCTTGTCGAGGAGAGGAAATGGGGACCCTGAATTTGTTTTTCTAGGGAGTGCCGGGATGACCGACACTTTTTTTGTATATGAGTATATGTTTAGAGAACTAGGTATAAAATTGCCCTTTGACAACTTCCAAATAGGAGTATTGAGGGTTTTAAATGTAGCGCCGACACAACTCCATCCGAATGGGTGGGCGGCTATCCAAGCTTTTAGAGTACTTTGTAAATTTCGTTATATAGAACCTGGTGTAGGCTTATTTCTTTATTTCTTCTGTACTCGTCCATCAGACTTGGCAAGATGGATATCTTTAATAAGACAACTAGAATTGCCACTGTTTAAGCCTTACGCTTCATCTTTCAAGGGTTTCAAAACTGGCTACTTCAAAGTAACCGTCTACCCTGTAGGTAGAAATTTTTTCTTTGATAGTGAAAATAATCCTCTCTTTCCCTTCCACTGGACCCAAGTGCCTCATTGGTACGAATGGATTCCTGGGGATCTGATGTTGGCCAAAGAGTTATCGGCTTTGGATTACTTGAAGTCTCTACTCCAAGAGCTTCCTGCCCGACACATACTCCTAGTGTTAAAATCTCCTCAACCTCGTCTGGACATGGATGATATATTTTGTCCTTATGATTTAGTTTTTGAATTAAGTTGTATTGATTTGACTTTTTGTCTTTACTGTAGGTTTGATGGCTCAACGTGGTGTTCACGTACTAACATATCGTCAAACCTTGAAGACTAAAGCTCCTGAAAACACACCTATTGAGGAGCACCGAAACCCTCAAATCGACCATATGCCAGAGATAACCAAGCCTCGTCCTCCTCCCCGAGCTACGCCGAATGTACACTTGTCGGGGTTAAACCGCATCTCATGTCGCCTGGCTTCCCCGAACACCTCCTTTAAATGGGCGAGATGGTGTTCCAAGGCAGTAGATTTTACCACCATGTCATCTACATATACCTCCATGCATTTTTTCACTTGTTTTTCAAAAATTTTATTCATTAGTCTCTGATACGTCACTCCTGCATTCTTCAGGCTGAATGACATTACTCGATAGCAAAAATTTGCTGAGTCTGTGATGAATGTCGTCTTCTCTTCATCTGGGGGATACATCCGGATTTGATTGTACCCAGAATAAGCATCCAAAAAACTGAGTATCATGTGGCCAGCTACCCCGTCCACCAGGGTATCAATATTTGGTAGAGGATATGCATCTTTTGGACATGCCTTGTTGAGATCCGTGAAATCCATGCACATTCACCATTTACCATTTGCTTTTTTCACCATAACCACATTGGCCAACCAAGTGGAATATTTGAGTTCTCGAATAAATCTGGCCTTTAGCAGTTTGTCAGTTTCCTCCTTTACCGCTTTCGCTCTATCGCCTCCAATCTTCCTCTTCTTCTGAGCTATTGGTTTGGCTCCCTTATAAACCGATAGGTGATGACAAAGAAATGTCAGGTCAATGCCCGGCATGTCAGAAGCCGACCAAGCAAACAAATCGGCGTTATGATGCAGAAATTTTTGCAGATCTTCTCTCTCTTGTATAGATAGACCTACCCTTAGATAAGTGACTTGTTCAGCCTTTGGTCCGAGCTGAAAAGGTTACTTGTTTTTATTGGGCTCAACCTGACACCCCTCATCCACTCTAGGATCGAGTTCAACATCAAATTCTTCTCCAAACCGAGGGGATACAATGTTGACATCTCGGCTATCTCCATGGAAAGGCTTAAGACGTAGGCTTGCAAAGTAGCATTCTTTGGCCGTGTTTTGGTCAACATGTACTGTAACGATTCAATCCCTTTCAGATGGAAACTTCATAGTTAAGTGCGGAGTAGACACTATGGCCTTCAATTTGTTAAGGGATAGTCTGCCGAGTAGTATATTATATGAGGTGTTCACGTGTACTACCAGATAAGTGACTTTTATACGTTTTCCCTTGTGCTCTGACCCGAATGAGGTGTACAGGTCAATACATCCTCGAGTCTCTACTCGCTCCCCAGAGAAACCAACCGGTGGTTCGTGATATTCTCTAAGCTCTTCTACTGGGATGCCTAGTTGCTTAAACGTATTCCAGTACAGAATATCGGTCTCTTCGAGTATTTTTCTCGCTCTTCATACCTTCTTACATGAGGTTCTCTTGACCGGCTCCACTGTCTCTCAAGTTGTTCTCTTCGTACCTTCTTGAGGATTAAGGATACCAATCTCTCCCCCTTTCGGTGTAATCGGTGGGGTTTGTTTGAACAAATCCTCTGAGGTGTCCGTCCTTGATCAAATCTTCAATTTTATCTTTTAGGGCCCTGCACTTCTCTGTCGTATGGCCCCTATTGCGATGATATCGGCAAAATTTGCTGATATCGGCAAAATTTGCTCTTATCTGCCCGAGGGGGGTGTTGGCGCGCCTGGGTATAGTCAAGATTTCTGTTGCTAAGGCTTGATCAAGTACCCTTGATCTGTTAGTGTTGAGTGTGGTGTAGAAGGGGTATTTGGGCCCCTGGGTGGCCTCTCGGGCTCATCCTTTCTTTTATTTTCTTGCTGGAGTTTGAAAGTCTCTCTCTTATCTGTGTTTTTTGAATTGGACCCCTGGTCTATCCGAATTTAATTTTGGTACTCGGCTAATTCTTCCATCTGCATGTACTTTGCTCTCCGACTCCTCAATTCATCCAAATCAACTGGTAGTTTTTTACAGATACTGTTAACGAAAGGCCCAGGTTTAAGAGCCGTTGTAAGGTAGTGCATGGCCACGGCTGGTTCTAGATTGTGGATGGAAAGGGTCACTTTGCCAAATCATTCCATAAACGCTCGAAGTGATTCTTCTTTTTCCTGACAAATGTTGACAAGCACCATGGATGTCAAGGGGTGAGGGCGGCTTGTGGCGAACTGCAAATTGAACCGTCTTGTGAGGGTTGTGAAGGAGTCAATAGATGAGGGAGGGAGTCGGGTGAACAAAGTAAGAGCTGGTCCTCTTAGTGAAGTTGGAAAAATCCTGCACCATAAGAAGTCATTCTCTGTGTACAGGCTGACCTGGGTTGTGAAAACATTCAAATGCTCCCTGGGATTAGTTGTGCCATCGTATTTTTCTATTGTTAGACCTCTCCAATTGTCAGATAGTTTAGCATCCAAGATATGGTGAGCAAACGGGCTTCGGCTCACCACATTATCTCGATCATTCTTAGTTTCAGATTGCTAAACTAGCTTCGATTTCTCTTGTAACGCCGAGGACTCCCCCTGATCTTGGGCGAGAGGTGTAGTTTGAGAAGGGATGTATGTTCTTATTTCTTCTCTTAAGTGGACATTTTCCCTTCTCAAGACCATAAGCTCCAGGGCATCTTTTTCCCTTTACTTTTTCATCTCCATCATTTCTGTTTTGAGCTGCATTAACACTGCTAAAAGACCCTCGTCGGTTCCTCCTTCCACCAAAACCTCAGGTGTCGGTTGGGTAGGTGTGATATCTTCTTGCTGTTGCCGAGAAGTTCCCCCTGCTGAATATGTCTATCCTGTTGGCTTCTTGTTAGTACCATATTGATCAAAAAAGCAAGGCAATCATGCCCAACGGTGAGTGCCAAAATGTTCCTGTTAGAGAAACACTAATCTTCAAGTCCCTGCTCTGAAACGGTGATGTCCCTCTGACTGTTGCTGACGTGGGGAGGGTACCTGCAAAAGGCACTCCGATGTTAAAGTCAGGATTCGATTCTGAGTAATGAATGCTATTTAATAATAACAAGTCAACCCTTTACCTGTACTTTCTACCTTCCTTTTATAGGCATTATTATGGGCTAGTGGGCCTGCAGGGTCAGCTTTAATTTTGGCCCTTTACTTAAAGTAGATAATACTTTGATTATTACCCTTAATTAGGTTAATTACCTTTAAATCCTGAAAAAAGATATTCGGCAAAACTGGACCGAATAGGTACTCGGTTTCTTTTTTCTATATGTAGGACTTAACAGTTCCTTGTCCAGTACACTTTATTTATTTATAATTTTTTTCTGAATTAAAAGTTTTATATATTTTATGTTTTGTTATATTTGAATTTATATTTTATTATCCCAAATAGTTTTAATTTTGTTTTTTTATTTCACATGTATTTACACAATATACGAAATATTTTCTAATTGAGTTCAATTTCAATAATGCAAATAGCTCTTTTTTTTAAAAAAAATAAATTAATGATTAAAAACTTTAAGATTTGTATTTTTCATCTTAATTTGTGTTTTCACCGTGAATATAATACATTTTTCTTTCAAGTTTATATTATCGTGCATATACAAATAATTATACAACATACTTGTAATTTGAAATAAAATTATCATGGAAGGTACCAAAATTAAAGTATAAAATAAGAGTTGTTTGTAAATAACCTTTTCAAAATGTTTCAATCATTATATTTTTCATATATTTTTTACATTACAACATATATTAATCTCTTGAAGTACAGGTTAAAATAAGAAAGCTTAAAATGTACTCCTAAAGTCAAAGGTACGTCGAGTCAATCTGCAAATTATTTAGCTTACATTTTTAACGGTATATGTTTCTCGCGCGACTTACGGAACTTTTATGTATATATAATCTAGAAGGTCTATGCACGAAACTTCTATACACGAAACTTTATGCAGCTAAAATCGTATTTAATTGATACAATTTTTATTAGCTACTTGCTAACTTCGTTTTAATAACAGTAAACGCTCATTCAATCAAGTTGTATATTCTCTTATTTTTTTTTATCTTTCACACTCACTTTAAAAAATAATTCATTTTTATCACATAAAATTTATTCAGAAAATAAAATTCATAAATTATAACGCAGCCATCGCAATGGTATAAAATCTCATTGCCTGTAATAAATCTATTTATAAAAACATTTACATTCACTATGCATCGATCAAAAATTATCTTTCGAGGACAATATTTTACTAACTAAACAAAACTAATTGCTTTGTGTTAATTTTAAAACATTATATCCCTAAATATAAATAATTTATTTTAATAATTGTAATTAAAACTAATTAAACTAAAATTCAAAACAATCGCACATGAGCTGTAATCCTTCAAAATTGAACTGAACCTCGTGGCCATTTAACATTGCAACATTAACATCATTCGTCGTCTTGACCACAGGCGTGGGACACTGTTCAAAAGGCATACCAAGATCAGCATCGATCCCACTTTTTCTTATGATCATCACGTGATGGAAGATAAAACGGGTACATATCAGACAGCCACCAAATATTGCTATTGGAAAATTGAGTTTAAGAGATAATTCTTATTTGTAAGTTATTTAATTAAAAAGAACAAATTTTAGAAATTTTTTAAAATTATTTAAAGATCTTTTAATATTAATTTTGTGAATTTGTTTATCTAGAGATATTTTAGAGTTTTTTTTTTTTCGCTCAGTTCTCTTTTATGATTAGTATTCTAATTTTTTAAATAATAATTTTATTTAAAATTTTATAAAAAAATTTATTTTTAAAATTATTATTTTTAGAAAAAAAATTTATTTATATTTTTTATAAAAAAATATAAATAACAAATAAAAAATAAAATAATATTATTTATATAATTAAATTTCTTGTTACTCTCTCTTCTTAATATTAAATATTTATACAAAAAAAAATTAAACTTATTTTCTTCTTTCTTTTTCTCTTTAAACTTTTTTTTCTCTTTTAATCTTTCGAACAAAGCTTTAGTCATATACCAGATGTTGGATATATTTTAATGAAGTTAAAATATTTTATTTTAATATTTGTATTTCACTAGTAATAATTTTTTCATTGTCAATATTAATATATTTTAGAAAAAAGATGTTGATATAAACTGTATTCATTAATTTTCAGCTTCGAAAACGATATATCTTAAATTATAAGTTGAGAAAATATTCTTAGTGTATCAAATATTTTCTTAATTCTTAAGAAAATATCTGCGTTATTGCTGCCTTAATAGAGATTTATTTTAAAATCAAATTAATAAACATTAATCTTAATTTATTGATTACAGAATCAATACTGGCTTCGTTGTTGAATCCTTTTGTTATATTGAGCAATTAATTTTAGATTCAAATGGAATTGAGACTTTCTTTTACTTCGATTTACATAAAAAAAAAATTGATAATATAACATGACTAAAGAATAAGCTCTCTTGTTAGAGAAAGGGGCAGCAAAAAATAAAATCATATACTTGATAAAATGAATATTGATTATTTTTAATTTTAGTTAAAATATAATTTCTATAGTCTACTTTTATTTATGAATTAATATTTAATACTAAAAATGTATATTTTAATTTTATATAAATATTTCTTTTAGCAACATTATATAAATTATAATTTTTTAATGGTGTTACAAAGACAGTAATCAAAACATAATAAAATATTTAAATGATATTGAAACAAAAGTTTAGTAAATATAAAAATTAATTAAACTTTATATAAAATTGTATATTTTAACTTTATAATTTTAATATAAATTTTTAAATTTGAACGGAGAAAACAAAAGAATGCTTAAACAACGAACACGACAAAGTTTCGCTAATGTCAACGTACTCAAATTGCGACAGTAATGCCGTTGAATGAACACTTTTCTTAGTTTTCTACCTCATTTGCCCATGGAAGATATTAGTATAGGGTCAAAATTAAATTAATATATTTTAAGATATAAAAACATATTTAATCCGTAAAAGAAAGTTAAACTACCATTTCATTTTTTGAACAAATTATATTTACTACAAAACAAAACATATCATATGTGCAAATTTTTACTTATAACTTTTTGAGTACTAAATTAAGAAAACTTACTCCAAATAATAGTATTTAGTAATAATATTTTCCATTCACATAAAACAACTTTAACACCTTTTTTGGAGTGTATTTATTATCACTTTTAAGTGTTTACAAAAGTTTGTCTAGAACACTTTTTTCTTATAATCATATTAATGTTAGTGATATTTTAGAGTAAAAAAATTACTGAAATAAAATTGACAATAAAAACCTAAAAATAAAATAAAAATTTAAATATCATTTATTATATTTCAACTAATTATAAAATTAATTTTATTTAAATAATTATTATTCAATCCACTAATTAGAAGCTGCAAGTCAACTGTAAAACTAATCTTATAAATCATTAAAAAATAAATTTGATGACTTGAAAACAAAATTAGAAACTAAGTGGCTCCCTATAAGTGACGAGCGCATCCACTTGCATTGAACATTCAAATCAGTAGGATGCTAAAGGGATGTTACTGCTACTTCTTTTTTAGTCATGATGGTCTCTTTGCTGACCACAAAAAATTGGATATCACGGTTCATATAATTTAAAGAGTAATCATAGCAGCGAGAAGAAAGCAAGCAATGCGATGTACAAGATAACCACAAGAAGACAGCAATAGGTAGATAGGGCCACTTATTGGAAAATGGTGAATACCACACTGTAGCTCCTTTTGTCCGAGGTCACCAACCAACCAACCAATTTTTTTCACTTCACTGTGCGATTCGCTCTATTATAAACCCAATCCAATTATAATAATAGAAAAAATAGCATCTCTCTATTTTTATTTATTATATCACAATATTAATTGTTATTATTTTTAGTTTAAATATAATTTTAGTCTTTGTATAACATTTTTTTTTTATTCAGTCTCTGTAAAAAAAATTTGTAAACAAAATTTTAAATGAATAAATATTTTTAAAAATTAATATTATTTTAACATTTAATTTAGGTATTCCTATCGTAGATTTTATACAACTGTAACAAAACTACTTTTGTTTAGTTCTTGCATAAAAAAAAATTAAGCTACAAAAATCAAAATAAAAAAAGTGTTAGGCATGTGAACTACAATTAAAAATAATAATAATTAAGAGAACTCAAAATAAAACTTACAGTTAAAAACAAGTTTGAAGAAGATATAATAATTTATGGTAAGTTACAATAGTTAATTTACTAACTTTAAGTAATATATATGTAAATTGATGTGGTTATAAAAATTGTTATGAGAAATTGATTTTTAAGAATTTAATTAAATTATTTTATTGTTATACTTTAGTGTATTTGAAAGTTTAATTAAGAGATTGTTCTAGGATGAAATTTATAGGTAATAATTTAAATATTTTTAATGTTTTTTAATTAAAATTAAATAGTTATCTTTTAGATTAGTATTATTCTTTAATAATAACTTATATTATTTTGTTTATTAAGATATATTTTTAATTTAAATTAGAGATTAAGATTTAAAATAATGCATTTAAGTTTTGTTCATAAAACAAATAATTTATTATAATTATATTTAAAAGTATTAACAAATTTAATTATAGATTTTAGCATATAAAATGAATAAAAAAATTATAAAAATTTCTTAAATGAAAAAAAAAAAACTTGCTGTCAATTCGAATAAATTCTTCTATAACGAGAAAAGAAGAGTATATTTACTGTCAATGTGAATCAAAATACTCACCTCGTGTCTTCTCATCTTGAAAATATGCTAGCTTTAGTTTAGCCGGTATCCAAGTTCTAACCTTACCCTTTCGATTTCCAAGTCAAAATAGACAAAAATATAAGAGGTAATAACTTTTCAATCCTTGAAATGCACTTCATACCCAAATTCAAATATCTATCTTTTTATTCCCTGTAAAAATAAAAACGGAAAAGGAAAGGTAAGAAAAGGAGTGTATACAAAGCTTGCCCATAAACAACCAATATCTCTTAAGCATATTCAATAGAATCCAATTTTTAACTATCTCTAAAAAAGAATAGAAGAGAAAATTTTTAATGTTAATTCCCAAAGCTTAAAAAATTAATATGTACGGCAACTGTCAAGAGATATCTTTAATATATACAAAAATTATTATCTTTAAAATAGTCATTTTTAGTCGAGCCAGTGAGACGACCTTCTACCTAGAACGTATTGAACCCATTTAAAACTTGATTAGAAGTAAAGATAAAATGATAACATATATTTATATTTTATCTAAATGCATTCTCTCGTATATTTTAAGTCAACTTTTCCAAGTATTATCCTTAGTTGGGAAAGTAAAAAAGATTATATTATTTTACTTACACTTCAGATTTTGACTCACAGAATCATCCAGCAGTTTTAAAATATTTACTATTGAAGATTAATGTCAAAAAAGTTTCTTCACTTTTGACCAGAATAGAATATTATGACTATTACTAACCCACCATTGTGTTAATTCTTATGTTTGGTCTAGGCATTTATTCTCGATGAACTTTGGAGCCCATCCATTCCCGGGTATTTTCGGACTTTTGACCATTGTCCTCCCTCCCAACTTTTTAATGTATGAAATAGTTGGAAGAAACGTTTCCACTGAAATGAATGAAATTCTTGACATATACAACAACTAAAACAATGTTTTAAAACAATAAAACGAAAACTATGATTGCCATAAACAATTAAAAATCATATAATATAAAGTTATTTCTGTAGTTTTCCAAAAAATTTCTCAGCATTCTCTATGGATATGGTCTATGGGCGGTTCAAAGATATGTCACTTTATTATTAAACCATGTAGTCAAATCTAAAAGCAGTCAATAAATCTATCAGCTTTTACTTTCTTTTGTACATAATTAATCCATGCTCTTAATTTAAAGGAAACACGCTTAAGCTATGGTAAACTAAAGGAAAATATTATTATAATTTTTCTTGTTGAAATTTATTGTGTTATAACTTTGGAATGCAATAATTTCACTTACTTGTAATTTTGTTAACGAGGAGGACAAGTCTTTTTAACATAGATATTAATTTTAGATGTGATTTTTAAAAATAATTAAATAACAAAATCTAATATTAAAAATAAGTAATTTTTTATTTTTAAGATTAACTTGTATCTAATTTATTTATTCCACATCTCATATGCAACCCTAATTTGTTATTACCCAAAACATTCAGAAAAAACACAGCTTACTATATATTTATATAATGCAAGAATATTTAATTATTTGGTTTATACATTTTGGATGTTTTAATATAACGATTATATTATACAAGGTCTAGTTGCATAAATGTGGGTATTTGAATATAGTGTGTTTTTAGTTTAGCTTTTTTTAAGTAGCTTCTTATATATATATATAAGAATCATTAGTATAATAATAATAATTATTATAATTATATATATAGTCATTAAGCTAACACTAATGAATTTACTCTCTTAAATGTACACATTTAATATTGAAAATTCATTTAATAAAACCAAATTTAAAAAATCGTGCCAGTACTATATAATTAAAATTATTTGTATGATACACTAATTTTATACCGGAGTAATGAATGATATACACCATTTTGGGTAAACAATATATATCGAAAGTAAGCAATATACACATCTAAATAATCAATATAGATAACTAATTGATAAAAATAAATAACAAGTAAATTATATCCATGTCTAGCAAATTTATTAATACTACACCTGTTTAAGAGAACTTATACATAGAAAATTTTATATAAAAATAATAACTTATGATTTTATGTTATATTTAATTTATTTGAATAAGTTTTTTATAATTTATTTAAAAAGTTATTTTTAATTTGTTTTAAAAAATTATATCGTTAAAATTATAATATAAATGATCATTTAAAAAATATCAAATAAATATTTAAATAAGTGTATGTAAATTGACCCTAAGTCAGTACTCAGTCGTCCCTCTCAACTGGGCTTTGCAATTACAACTTCAATCTTATGTCGACATTCTGCACTCTGCATCACTTGTTTTTGAAGTTACCTTTTAAGTAGAGGTTAAATTTAATTTTTTTTCATAATGATAATGATGATGTATTTTTATACTAAATATTTACGTATTTTTATTTAATAATCTTTTTATTTTAAAAAATGATTTTTTTTAAGCTTGTACAAAGCAATATTATAAGACTATTTCACTAATTTAGTCCACCTCTTAGTATTTCTACAGTTATGTTGGAAAAAAATAGTAAACTAGTTGAAAAGATAATTAAAACTAAATATTAATTTTTAATTGAAAGTTGGTAAATCAAAGTATCAAATTTAAAATATTTAGAAAAATCAATTAATAAATATAATTAACATAAAATGATATATTTGTATAATTTTTATGTAATTGTTTATTAAAAAAACTCATAAAATATTTATTTATTAAACACCTCGATTTTATTTAAACAAATTTATTAATTAGTTCAATAAACTATAAGTACGTTCATTATATATGTGTGTGTATATATATATATATATAAAATAATTGACTGTTAATCAAATATCTCAAGGTTTAAAACAGGGATGTGTGGCCTATGGGTGGTAATTAATACTCGTAAAATATGCTTATAACAATTAAGGTAAGTATTTATTTAATGAATTTATATTTAGGTGTAAGATTTTTTTTTCAATTTATGCGTACGAATATTTGTATTATAATATTTGTTTTTTTTATTACACTATCTCAAAAAAAATTATTTAATACATCTTTTATGTATGTAAAAATTTAGTTTTGACACGCTGTTAGTATAAAAAAAAAAGTTATATTATCAACTAACTACAAATCATTATAAATATGACTTTTAAAAAATTTATTAAAAATTAACAAGTTTTAATAACACATTAATTCACGATTTTATGACAGTGTGAATTACACTGTTGGTATGTTTTAATTAAACTATACATATATAAGATATTTAAATTATATTTTATAATTTTATTATGCAACTAATATTTATATAAATAAATATTTTTGAATTTTTATTTTTTTACACAGATTTATTTTATAAATAATATATGTATATATAATCACGTTTAATTATATTTAAGTTCATGAAATAATTACACTGTCTGTGAAATATTGTATTCTGGTGAGAGATGTTGTTCCACTCCACTTTTTGGTACAACGACACATTTGAAACAAAGTATTTCATCAAAACACGACACGTTACAGTTAAATTGATTTTTTGTTTGAATTTTTTCAATAAAATGAGACCAAGTCACTCAATGTCTTGTAGAAATGACTCCTTTATTTATGTCAACACGTTAGTGATATAAATTATCTTAACTTGATAATTACATTTTTCGATATATTTTTAATAACTTGTTTTTTTTTTTAATATTTATTTACGGAAAGTGCCGATTATATGGTCCATCAAGTTCATTTTCGTTTGAATTAACTTTCCGCACTTGCTTTGCGACACGTGCAATAAGTCACTTTTTTCCATTGCCAGCGCCTTAATATCAATAGTGTCATTTTCAATGATATAGCAGAAAGTGAGGATGAAAATAAAAAAGAACAGGAGCGATATTAGGTTGGAAGAGAAGAAATATATTGCTTCTCTCAAAAGTTTTCTATTTCACTTCCATCTTCTATTCTTAAAGATTAAGTTATTTTTTCGTTCAACCATAATTCTACATTTTAAGAATCGAGACTCAAAGGTGCAATTGCATTTATCAAGTAGATAATTATAATACACATCAAATATGGTTAACAATTATATGATAATTTAATAAAATGATCATGATAAAAAAAATTAAATTTGTGTAATTAAAACTTGGGAGACTAAAATTGAATAAAATTGTAAATATAAAAAAATAAAGAGCAATTAAATTATTAAATTTTAAATTTAGTATAAAATTTCTTTTCACCTTTACTTTCTTAAATGTAAGATGAAAGTTAAAATTAATTTATTTAAAACTCATTAATTAAATATATTGAAACAATAATTAAAATATGTTTATATTTACTTAACATTATTCTAGAGATCCAGACATGTTTTTAAACATACATTTAATAAATTTTTATCTTTGTATTTACTAAAATTTTAATGAGTTAAAGAGTCGTCTTACGTCTAAAAGTCATTGGACAACACACTTGCATTTAAGAACATTGAATCTGAGATACTAATTCTTTATTTTTTTTTTATTTGAGAATTTATAGAATACTTAACGATTAAAAAATTTACTATAAGGAGTGTCTAGAGGGAAGAGAAGAAGATAGTGAGAGAGAATATTCTTAATTCATTTTTGCATACCTCGATACATATTATAAGAGTGCCTTATATACATTATAACAAAAAAAAGCAATAATGTAAAAGAAGATTCTGGATCATTAAACTTCATACAAAATAATAGAATTGGTCTTATTGTTAGAGGTGGCCCTACACGTAGCTAATAGCAAATGTAATCCTTCAAACGAGTAAAAGTTTGAATATTTCTTCTAGATTTCTCTTCAATGATGTCAACTATTGTGCTTAAGCCAGGACTAATGGGCCTTTGAGTACCTTATTCTGAGGTAGTGGGTGTGGTACTAGGGGTAGTTATACTATCATTTCTCGCTTGATTAAGAAGCACCTTGTCCTCAAGGTGAAATTAGAACTGTAACTGAGGCCATGGTTCCCAACTTTCTTCTTCGAGGGGTAATCCCTTCCATTGGACAAGAGCCCAAGTGCCTGAGTCATTTGTTTTCCAGTCGACTATGGCGATTGGCTCAAGGACTGGTTCGTTGTCCACAACCTCAGGAGGTAGGGGAAAAGGTTGAGCTGGGGACGGTCCGAGATGAGGTTTTAAGAGGCAATACGTTGTGTATTTTTGCAGCAGGAGGTAAGTCCAATTTATAAGCAACTTCCTTGATCTTTTGTGTGATTTTGAATGGACTGAAGTAACGCTTGTAGAGCTTGCTAAAGCGTCCCCCGGTAGGTGATATTTGTCTTCTAGGATGAAGTAGAACATAGACCCAATCGTCCACTGCGAATTGTAGGTCACGATGGTTGGAATCAGCCCAGCGTTTCATTGCCAATTCAGCTTTATGCAGGTTTGTGTGATGTTTGCGTAGAATTTCCTCCCTGTTGGACAGCTCGAATTGAACAGTAGCATTAGATGTGTCATTGAGCAACAATTGAGGGATGGAGGGTGGTGGACGTCCAAACATTACTTCAAAAGGTGTGAAAGTTGTAGAAGTATTTGGTGTTGTATTAAAGCACCATTCAGCCCATGCTAGATACTTGCCCCATAACGAAGGACGGTGATGGACAAAGCACTGTAAGTACTATTGTAGTATTTTGTTTGTAACCTTGGTTTGCCCATCAGTTTGAGGGTGATAGGCAGTAGACATACGTAATTTTGTGCCACTCAATCGAAATAGGTCTCGCAAAAAATGACTGATGAAAATTGGGTCTTTATTAAAAATGAGACTAGACGGTAGGCCATGTAGTTTGCAAATCATGTTGACAAAAAAGTGAGTTACTGTGAGGACTAAAAAAGTGTCCTCTGATGGTAAGCGAGAGAGGGCATCTGCTGCGTTATTAGATTTTCTAGGCCTATACTGTATTTCAAAATCAAAACCTAAGAGCTTGGATAGATGAGTTTGTTGATCCGGTGTCAAAATTGTTTGAGTCATCAGCTCTCGGATTGATTATTGATTTGTTTGTATGACGAAATAGCAGCCCAATAAATATATGTCTCCATTTATAGACAGCAGAGGTGATGACACATAATTCTCGTATGTATGTGATGACACAAAATTGTTTGCTAAAGTAAGCTATTGGGCGACCCAGCTGTGAAAATACTGCTCTCATGTTGGAACCTGATGCATCAGTTTGGACGGTGAAAACATGGTCGAATTGAGGAATTGCAAAGACCGGTGCATTTCTGAAAGCAGTTTTTAGTGCCTGAAAGGACATGGATGCTTTTCTGACCACAAGAAATTGTCCTTTTTTAGGAGGTTTGTAAGAGGGGATGTAATAAATGCATATCCTTTCACAAAGAGACACTAAAACCCAGTTAATCCAAGGAATCCGCTGAGGGATTTGACTAAAGCGGGCAAAGGCTAATCCAATATAGCTTGTATTTTTTAAGGGTCGAGTTGTACGCCCGAACTCAAGACAATGTGCCCAAGATAATAAATGGATTGTTGCCCTATTGAACACTTCGAGCCTTTCAGCCGGAAACAGTTATCCATCAACAATTGAAATGTTGTTTCTAAGTGGGATATGTGAGCATCAAGGGTCAAGCTGTAGACGAGTATATCGTCGAAAAAGACAATGATAAACCGTCACAAGTGAGGGCGAAAGAGGTCGTTCATCGTGGCTTGAGAGGTTGAGGGGGAGTTGCAAAGCCCAAAGGACATAACCTTGAATTCAAAATGCTCGTTATGTGTTCTAAATGTTGTTTTCACGAATCCAACAGACAAATAAGTATTTGATGGAACCCAGAAAGGAGATCCAGCTTTGAAAACCAGGCTGCCTGACCCAACTTGTCTAGTAACATTTACAGTGGGTATTGAAAATTTGTCCTTAATAATGACGGTGTTTAGTGCGCGATAATCTACGAAAAAACGTCAAGTGTTGTCCTTTTTCTTCATAAGGAGCACTGGGGATGAGAAGGGACTGGTGTTGAGTTTTATGAAACCAAAATCAAGCATTTTTTGGACCTGTTGTTCGATTTCTTGTTTTGGGAAGTGGGGGTATGTGTATAGGCGAATGGATATTAGAGGTGTGTTAGGTAATAGGGTGATTGGGTGGCCTATTGGTCGAGAAGGTAGGAGTGAAGTTGGTGGTTCAAAAATGGAGGAGTATTTGGTAAGAAGATCTTGTAACTCAGGAATGGAGGAAGAGGGTATGTTTGAATGTGTGGTGCGGTTTTGTAAGGTTAATGTGTTTAGGGTAGTGGGAGTATCAAGGTGTACTGCGTTTGGCGCTAGGATCAGTTGGAATAGGGCCTCAACTTAGTGAGTGTTATGTAGTCTCTTTAGTTTTTGGACTGAAATGGGTGTGGGATTTGGGCTTGTTTCTCCTCTTAGTTTGACCAAATGGTTGTCCCACATAAATTTCATAAATGGGCCTATGTAGTCCATTACAAACGGGCTGATTCGGGTTAATCATTTCACTTCCAAAATAATATCAGTACTCGAGAGTTTCAAAGGATAGAGATCCACCAGAAATTTTAGAGAAAATAATGTTATGGTGGTATTTGAGCAAATGGTGGAGCATGGAAGGAAATCTCTGTTGCCAACCATAATACGAAGAGGTGAGTGAGTGTGCTATTGAAGCAAGTGAAGGAACTGAGCAACTATTTGCTGGATGAAATTGTGAGTTGCCCCAATGTCCACGAGGATCTGAATTGCATAGCCTTTAATAGATCTAGTGAGACAGAATGCACGTGGGGTCCATTGGCCCGAGAATGCGTATAGGCTTATGAGCCCAGCCTCTAGGTTTGAGTTGTCTGGTGGACCCGGATCTGTGTCATCACTTGGGTCAGGTGTACCGGGAGGTTCTTGCGAGATGAGCAGGAGAAATTGGATCTTACACCGATGACCGCGGTGGTAACGTTCATCACTGTTGTAACAAATGTTTTTTTCTCGACGAGGTTGCATTACTGCTTCTGTGAGCTTCTTTATGGGTATTTTGGATGTGAGGGTGGGCAAGAGAGGAGAAAGTGATTTTAATGGTTGTGTAGGAGTTGGTGGTGGTGGGGTTGACGGCCTTGGAAAGCAGGTGAAGGGAGAGGGAATGTGTTTGTGTTTATCCTCATGTATCTTAGCAAAGGCAATCACCTGGGTAAAGTCAGTGGGTTGTGAAGCTAACACGTCATGATGTAGATTAGATTTGAGGCCAGAGGTGAAATAGCTCATGTAAAAATTGGTAGGATAACCAGATATGTGGTTGGAAATTATTTCAAACTTAGAGAGGTATTCATCCAAGGATTGAGTTTGAGACAACTTACACAGAGCGGCTATCAGGTCATCAAACTTGGAAGGGGCAAATCAGAGTTCAAGTGCTCTAAGGAAGGACTCCCACAATGTGAGGAGACCGTTGTTGAACATCCATTGATACCAAGTTAGAACTGGTCCCTCCAAATAGAACAAAGCTATCCCGGTGTGTTGCTCTGGTAGAGTTTGATGATAATAAAAAAACTGGGTGATTTTGAAAATCCAACCCAAGGCATTAGATCCGTCGAAGTTAGGGAGGTCAAAACAAAAGGGTTTTGTGAGAGATGGGGTGTTGGTGATGGGGGTGATGGTTTCTTTGTTTTCAAGGTGGGAGGTGCGTTGGGCTAATTCATGAAGTGTATTGGAGAAATTTGCGTAGGAAAGGAGGAGTTGCTTGAGTTGGCATTCGATGTTGAGAAGAGCTACAGAATGGTCAGCCATGGGAGGGGAGAAAGGAGCTCAATGAAAGCACCAATGAAAGGGGTGTACAGAGGGAAGAGAAGAAGATAGTGAGAGAGAATATTCTTAATTCATTTTTGCATACCTCGATAGATACTATAAGAGTGTTTTATATGCACTATAACAAAAAAAGCAATAACGTAAAAGAAAGTTCTTGATTATTAAACTTCATACAAAATAACAGAATTGGTCCTATTGTCAGAGGTGGCCCTACACGTGGCTAATATCGAATGTAATCCTTCAAACAGATAGGAACTTGAATATTTCTTCTAAATTTCTATTAACTGATGTCAACTATTGTACTTAGGTCCAGACTAATGAGTCTTTGAGTACCTTCTTCTGAGGTAGTGGGTGTGCTACTACGAGTAGTTATACTATTATTTACAATCAGATTAGATTTATTTCATAACTTTATATGATTTATTTAAAATTTAATTATATAAATGATTAAGAGAATATTAAAATATGTATTTTATATAATTTTTAAAACTATTTTTCATAATTAAGAGAATGCATACAAAATTAATTTAATAAAAGTATTATTATTTTATTCAACAATAAAAAAATATTTTTGGGAAAATATTATTTCTATTTCTCTAATATTTTTAGAATATTAGAATCTTATAATCTGATTGTCATTGGGGAATGCATAAAATATACTTCGAAGAGAGAGAACAAAAAGAAAGAGAGAAATATAAAATATATAGGGTGAATACGAAAAAATGACGGGTAAAATTGATAACTGTTATGTTAGCACCAGTATCTAACTAGTGGCTACTATATATAGAGTACACGCTCGAGCAACAAAATCAAAATCCACACTAGTTTCTTTCTTCATGTTCTTCGTTCACACATCGTACTGTCTCGTCCTTATATATCTCTCTCAAAATAAAACACGCACTTCCACTCTCACATGGTAAACATGTAAAAGAGTGTGTATAATTAACAAGAGGAACATGGATTATGCTAAGGTGAAGAAAGGAGGGTCCATAGAACAGGTGCAGCAGAGTGGAGAGGACGAGACAAGCATCAGAAAAGGTCCATGGAGCATTGAAGAGGACACCATTCTCACAAACTATGTCGCTACCCACGGTGACGGTCGCTGGAATTCCGTCGCTCGCTCTTCAGGCACTTATTTTTACTGTTATTCTAATGCTACAAAACACTTCGTTCTGTCACAGTCCTCTTTTCCTTTTTTTTTTTAATTATAATAATGTAAAATTAAATATATACGCAGGCCTAAAGAGATCGGGGAAAAGTTGCAGGTTAAGATGGCTAAACTACTTGCGTCCTGATGTTCGTCGTGGGAACATAACACTCCAAGAACAAATCACCATTCTTGACCTCCATTCTCGGTGGGGTAATAGGTAATTTAATAGTAAAGAATATACAAAAAAAGAAGTGGCAAATCCGCATAAGCACATTATTTAATTATAATTAAAAAATATATTTTATAGGTGGTCGAAAATTGCCCAGCACTTGCCGGGTAGAACAGACAACGAAATAAAGAATTATTGGAGAACACGAGTGATTAAGCAAGCAAAGCAACTAAAGTGTGACGTCGACAGTAAACAGTTCAAAGATGCTTTGCGTTACGTATGGTTACCCCGTTTGATTGAGCGGATTCAGCCACCCTCTCAAACACACCCAAGCCCAAGAGTACACGGGTCAGAAAGTTCTGGTTCGGGAACAGAGTGGGTGAAGCAGAGTTCATCGGGTGTGGAAGTGGATCACAACACAAGTTTGAATGCGTTTGGTGGCGGTGGCGGTGGCGAAATAATGGAGAATTTGTGGGAGGATGAGAATATATGGCTTATGGGACTGCTCTGTGATGATCTACAAATTAAAGACAATTTCCTTGCGTGACGCGTCGTGGGTTGGCGGAGGACAAAGATAAAGAAGGCAGAGTGAGCGTGTGATGTACAACTGCATAAGGGACAAGTCCATGTGTGTTCATAGAGCTATTGCTGCAAAGTACAAATGCTTCAAATTTACAATGTGCTTTGTCTTTTCCTTTAACCAATAAAAGTAAGGTAAGCTTCTTCTCTTAGTGGCCGTGAAAAGAGTTCCCCATATTTTTACTTTTTTCTTTCTTTGGCAAACAGTGAGTCTCTCTCTATAACACAATTACGGAACAGGGTACGAATTATTTGTTTATTATGTGGCAGATTTAAATATTAAATCCAAACGCTTCCATAGCCACAAATTATTACGGTGATAAAGTTTAGCAACCATATATATATATATTCATTCTTCTTGTACGTTGAACTTAATTTGCATTCAAATTCTAATATCACAAGTTTTAAAAAATAAAATAAAAAAACCTAACATAGAAGTTTATTTTTAAAGATGCAAGTGATGATTAATCTAAAGATAATTAGACTCGAATGTAAGTATTAAAATAATAAGGTCTTACGGTTAAAAAAACACAAAGGATATATAAGAGAACCATAAATTTAAATTGCTAAATCCACTTTTCTCTCATTTTATATTGAGTACAAGTTCAAAAATTCTAATGCAATCAAAGGTGCATGTGGATTATTTAGACCACAACCCTCCTCAGTTGCTTCTACGTTTGTTAAAGCTCTGCATTTTTGCATGGAAAAGAAGAGTTTTTGTGAAGGAAGCAAGGATTATGTGTTCCATTAGTAAGATCTTACACAGTGCCTTCCAATACCAAAAGCATCAACGCTTATACGTTCTATTTGAAAAGTTGGTTTGTTTTTTCTGCTTTTGAACGTTGTCTTCTTGCTTAGATCGATTTTTGGCACGAGTAACAGTGTTTGTGAATGGCCTCCACATTTCACGCTTTTGAGTGATGCGTATTAGAAATTAAAGTTGCTTTAGTGAACTTAAAAAAGAAAAAACCCATGGAGAATACATTCAAATCATAATTCATAACTCTTATATTTAAGCTTACTAATTGAGAAAAAAAATTATAATACCACAATATTAGATAGTGTATACAGAAATGAAACAGTAACATTATTTTTCAACTTTTTTAAATATGAGAGATTCTTTTGCGTTTTGAGAGCAAAAGGCTTTTGTTGTTTTTCTTTTAAAGAAACTGAGAATCAAGTTTCACGATTTTATTAAGAAATAACAAAGTCTAAATCAGCAGCTAGAGCAATATCAGGTGAAAATTTGTTCCACCCCATAAAATCATTATGTATGTAAATTATGTTAAAATATAAAAAATATTAGTAACGCACTTTTCTTTAATAATTGGTAGTTTTATAAGAGTTAAATTATATTTTAAAAAATATTAAGTTATAAGTAAATCCTTTAATTTTTTAAATAATTAATTATAAAAACATGTTAAAAATCATGAATTATCAAATTTTCCTTTAAAAACATCGTGCTTTAAATATTTTTTAAAAAAATTTAACTATAAATTTCATTCCATTCGACTCAAATAAAATCACTATAAATAACATAACTTTAAGATTAAGTACACAATTTTACTAGTCGATCAACGTGTTCAATATTATTGATAAATATTGAAATTTTATTTTAATATAATTATAAATTATTAAAATAAAAATTTAATTTTAATTAATGTTTACCTATTTATTAAATCAAAATAAATATCTAGTCAATGTATTTGTTAAAGATGATCTCAACTACAACAAAAAAAATAAACTAAAATATAAAATAAAATCAGTAAATTGTTTTTTTAAAAATAAACCATAAAAAAATTATATAAGTATTCATTTTAATATAAATATTTAAAATCATCACGTTTAGTTAATTGTCACGTAATTAATTTTTAAAAACATTATATTATAATTTTTTCTATTCGTACAAATGTAACATACATGGGACAAACTGTTTTAAATGCCACTTAATTTATTTTAAATAATTAATTTAGTTTCATGTGTATAGTTTATATATCTCAATTTTTAAATGAAAGTATTTTTAATATTAATTTTAAATTAAAATGTTTTTACTATTTTTTTTATTATGTCACGTGATTTTTTTATTTAATCTAAATATAATTTTAGTTTTATTTTATTATTATTTTTAATATAAAACAATATTCGTATTCTTAATTTTTAAATTTATTAAAATTTAAAATATTTATATAATATATCTTTTTAATTAAAAATTTGTTTTAATTTTATATTATACAATTAGAAATAAAAATAAGTCAAGCTAAGTTATACTATATATAAATAGGCTTGAACTATTTAATAATTTTGAAGCCTATTAATCTATCACATGTTATTTATTAAATTTAATTATGATTAATAATTTGCAACAAGAGTAAATAAAATTATTTTATTATTCTTAATTTAAAAAATTATTAATTTAAAAATAATAAAAAAAAAATTACATATAATATAAATAAATATATAAAAAGACAAAATAAATTATATTAAAAAATATGTAATATAATTACTCTCTAACTTAAGCAAAAAATATTAAAGTTTATAATTTAAAATTTTAGTATAAATTATTTAATAAATTATTATAAAATTATTTTTAAATAAATTTTAAACATTTTTTAGCTCAAATTTAATTTAATTGATAATTGAGTTTTTTAAAAATTTTAAATTAAATTTATTACTTAAATAAATTAAATCAAATTAAACTTGAAAAATATGTTCTATTTTTTTTTTAACAATTAAATGTATTTTAGCGTTTTTTTTTTTTTTTTTTGTGTGTATATAGGTATCTCAATTGACAGTTGAAATTTAATTTTTTCCTATAAGAAAGGAGTGAACTTTGTTTAGTCAATTAAAAAAAACTGATTGGACAACAAAAAGCCGAGTCTTAAGCGAGGAGTTATTCGTCTAAAACGACGCCGTTTATTGCTTTGTTCTCAGAAACCCTAATATGCTTTCTATAAATTCAGAACGCGAGGCCCGCCTCTTTGAGCCACAAGCTTGCTTCTGCACAAGCAGCGTCGATGCAGCCTCACCTAATTAGTCGTTCTTCTGACGGTGTTTTGTAATCCAATCCTTTTACGATTCTGATGTTTATGCCTTTGTTTGTGCTTTGTTTCTTTTTCTGAGTGTAGTTATGTATCTTGTGATTGAGATCACGGTGATGGCTCCATAAAATTCAAGCTCAACAGACCGGAATGCAGTGCTTTCTCTCTTTCGGGAGATTGCTTTGCGTGTCGACCACCCCGCTGAACTGAGTGATCTCTTTTTTTTTTTATTATTATTATTAATATGATTTGTTTCAATGATTTTAATTATTGATAAATGGTACGTGCTTGTGTGGGGAAAGAGTTTTCACGATGAGGATATAAAAGCTCCCTCTTCTGAAGTTGAGTTGAGGAACTTCGCTGGCAGAATCGAACCATAAAAATTTAGCCATCACTGAGTGATCTCTTTCCCCTGTAAATACTAAATATCAAATCTTTTACTACGCTTGTCTTCTACTAACAAATTATTTGTGTTTATTGTTTGGAATCGCATCCTAGTTTGATATGGGTGAGGTCTGTGATGTGTTTAAATTGCCTACATTGGCTGATTATGTTTTAAACTGATGTGTTCCAACAGTCTGAGACCTCTGAATGTGTTATATTCTAATTCGAAAACTTTACAATCTGAATGTGTTTATTCTAATTCGAAAACTTCACCAAATTATGCTTTGTAGTCATAAAATTTTTGCAGTTTTGTAGCATTTTTAGTGTTAAAATAATTTATTTTTCTGGATGTGGAGGATTATTTATATGATTTTCTTCTTCAAACGAAGAGATACGTTATTTTCTTTAAGCAAATTATTTGTTCTGTAAATGATATAGCAATTGTTAATCTTTTTGCTCTACTATTTGTGATATTCATTAAATTTTTAATCTATCAATATCGGATCTGGTTTTTGGTTAGAAACATACCAAATTCAAATATATATTGAGCTCTCAGTGAAGAGCTGAGAGAGAACAGAACAAATTCCTCTTTATAAGAGGATAGCATGTCAGCCACGATTTAAGACAATAAGACTCGAGAACAGAGAGAGGAGCAGACTCGAGAACAGAGTTGCAGTACAAATTCCAGGACAAAGCTTTTTAAATCATTTTGCACGTTAATTTTTAAACAACTCGACATTTTTCGATATATAATTTTATCATTGATATTTTAAAAAGTATATTGTATATTAAACTATAACTTTTCTGATTGATGAAATATTAATTTAAAAAGAACATAAAAAGATTAGAAAAGTATAATCTATTTATGAATGAAAAATAGACAAATAGTATTTGATATTACATTAAAACGTTAATTTTGTTATATAAAAAGATTAGGAAAAATGAAAAAGTAGATATTATAAATTAGGAAAAATAAAGAAACAATTAAGTTGTTAGTTTAGGGTTTAAGGATTATCGTAACTCCACTGGATCAACTACCATGTCATTTTGCGTTTTTTAAATATCTTTTCAGTTGGAGAGATTAATATTTCTAGATTTAGTTAGATACAAAACTGAATTTCTTTGTCAGTATTTAAGTAGACGATGATACTGGCCTTAAACGACACACCGGTTAACCCCTAAACACTCTAATAGGGAATGGTCAGTTTTGACATTTCTTTGCGGTCTTTATACAGTAAGGAATTCTACAAATTCATTGTCCAAGACGTTTAGACCCCTAAATTTTATTTTTCACTTTTTAGTAAGATGACTTTAAATACTTGACACACTATATGCGTAATATGTAAATTGAGACATTTTTAGAATTTAATCAATGTAAATACAATTTATGCACAATATGTAAAAGGTAGTTGTGAAATGACACCAATTTCAGCACATAATCATACAAATAGAGTGCATGTGCAATATATAAAAGGTGATTGTATAACAACATCATTTTTACTACACAACTGATGCAAATGTCTTCTAGTTATAGTAACTATTTATATTTCATTATTTTTACATTAGTGACTAACACAAAAGCCAATATGTTAGTAGACCTATTGGGCAAAATGGTGAATTTTAGTGTTGAATCATAGGGTACGAGATGTGTGAGAATAGGAAGAAATTGTATTAGCCAAAACGAAGCCTTGGTGAGAGAGGTGGCAGAAGCCTTGGTGAGAGAGGTGGCAGAGTGGTATGGTTTTTGGTATGAAGAGGTGGAATACTTAGAGAAGAAGGGCAAAACGAATTTGCAGTGCAAAAATAAAGAAGAATAGGACAACGAAAGGATTTAGGAAGGCAAAAAATACCCATTATATAAATCAGTTTAACATGGATTTCACTCGAAATGATAAAGGAAACAACGAGGTTTATGTAGGCTATGTGTATTTCAGTGAATAACCATAGTTATTATAATCCAAGTAACCTGTGTATTATTTATATATGTTACATGTTGTTGAGTAATGTAATGTGAATGAGGAAATGGCAAGTTCAGATGAAGTTGATATG
Organism: Abrus precatorius; assembly: GCF_003935025.1. NCBI lineage: Eukaryota > Viridiplantae > Streptophyta > Magnoliopsida > Fabales > Fabaceae > Abrus > Abrus precatorius. The sequence goes on along the minus strand of NW_020874373.1, from coordinate 4,689,479 downwards.
CACAAGGATAGATACGTCAATTTTATTGATTTATGTAGCACTGAGATTAAGATAATGGAATTTTTGAGTGTTTAGGAAGGTTATAAATTTTATAATGAATATGGCAAAATTAATGGATTTAGTGTGAGGAAAAATAAACGGGGTAAAAATAAGAATGGAGATGTTGTGTGGCAGCAATTTGTTTGTTCAAGCCGAGGTTTTCGACGAGAAATGTACAGATGTAATCTCAATCAACTTCGGGAGCACAGAGCGATTACTAGGTTTGGCTGTGAGGTAGAGATGAAGATACATTTAGATGTAAATAGAGGGTGCTGGGTAGCTTATTGATTCTTTGATGATCATAATCATAATTTAGTTGATGAGAATTATTTTGAAATGTTAAAGTCACATCGTAAAATGGAGTAGATGATGATGTTGAACAGATGGGTCGAATGAGGAAAAGCAGTATTCCAACCTGCAAAATATATGACTCATTTGTTAGCCAAAGAGGAAGTTATGACATGCTTGGCTTTTGCAAAAAAGATATGTATAATCAAATTGAGAGAGATAGAAGAGGACAGGATGGGGATGTTAAGGAGGCAGAAAAATTCTTAATAAGTTTGCGCTTTAAGGATCCCAAGTTGTATTGGGGTCACAAGGTTGATTCTAATGTGAGGTTGTTGCATATATTTTAGTGTGATGGTATGAGTCAAATTAATTATGACATCTTTGGAGATGTTGTTGCCTTTGATGCTACTTATGGGAGGAATAAATACAAATGTCCTGTTGTAGTTTTTTCTAGTGTCAATCATCATAAACAGACATGTGTATTTGGGTGTGTAGTTGTGTCTGATAAAAAGGAGGATACTTATGTATAGGTCCTTCAACAGTTTATAACAGCAAAGAATAGTAAGTGTCCTAATTGTGTGATTACTGATGGTGATATATCAATGAGAAATGCCATCAGGAAAGTTTTCCCAACTGCTCATCATCGATTGTGTGGATGACATTTAATGAGGAATGTAACATGCAATGTTCGCAATGAAAGGTTTAATAAATTGTTTAAAGAATGCATGCTTAGTGACCTGGACACTCAACATTTTGAACAGAAGTGGGTTCTGTCGTTGAGGAGTGTCATTTGAGAGGTAATGTTTGGGTTGAAGAATTATATAATAAGAAAGAGATGTGGTGTATAACTTACATTAAGGTTAAGTTTTTTGCTGGGTTAAAGACAACCTCAAGATGTGAGGGTTTACATTCTCAAATTGGTAAGTACATTAAGTCAAGAAATAACTTAAGAGAATTTATGGAGAATTTTAAGCAATGTCTCGATAACATTCGTAACAATGAAAAGGAAAAGAATTTTAAGTCAAGTTATGGTCATGTAGTGCCTGTAAGTCATGCAGTTGAGTTGGAGAAATTTGCAGCAATGGTATATACTAGGAATGTTTTTAAAGTTTTTCAGAAAATATTATTGAAGTCAGTATCTTTAATAGTGGTTGATGTTATTTAATATTTTTCATCAATGACTTATATTGTTATGAAGTGTGGTCATAGACCAAAAGAATAGAAAGTTTGTTTAGAACCAACAAAATTGGAGATATGTTGTTCCTGTCTTGCAATGGAGTCTTTTGGTTTACTATGTCCTCACATTGTTGCAGTCTTTTGGTTTGGACTATTATATGAGAGTGGAAGATCGATGTTCCAATTGGTTTGTCAAAGTTAACATGAGGTTTGTAATGTTAGAGAAATTATGACAAAAGAAATGCAACGAGTGAAAAGAAAGTATGGACATGAAGAAATTGATTTTGCTGATTATATCATCAGTGATAGTAGTGGAATTGATGCAGACTACCCCCATTGCAAAAATAAATAATACGGTGGGTACATGCAGTGGTTTTGTTGGAAGGAAACACAACTGTGTGACACGGTGTGGTTGCTGTAAACTTGTTAGTCATACTCGGCGTACCTGTCAACATGCCATTAATATAAGTCAATCATTGATGATGACAAATGATTGTAATTCTTCATCAAGAAGTGTGTGTTTTGAAGAATATTTGTAGAGATTAAAACCTGGTAATAATATTTTATGAAATATGGTTATTGTTTTCAATTACTTCATGTGAATACAATGGGAAAGAATAGTAATAATAATATGGTTATATATGTTTTGCAGGAGTCTTTTTATTGTCCAAACACGATACAAGAACGACAATCTTGTTAAAGGAGAAGAAAGTTGATCAAATCAAAGTGTATTATTGTGTGACTGTTGTTAATTGATATAACTGTGTTGTTTATTTACGTTGGATTGTAAACCTATTTTGTTCTATTTAACAGTGGTGGTGTTTATATGTTATTTATAATAAGTCAATATGAGCTTTCATAATATGAAAATTTATGACATAGTGGGTGTAATATGACAGACATGTTATTTATAAAATTGACATTATAATAGTTAAGTACCATAAGACATAAGTAACTTGTTTGACTATTTTTAGCTAATGCCTTGAGAGAGATGTTGAAATGCTTAACACTAAATGCAGTATCATGATTTTCGATTGTGGAAAGATAAAATTTTTATTTTTACTCTATGTAGGTACTATTTTGTGCATATGCCATATACGATTAACATATTGTACATATGGTGGTGTACGATGGATAAAGATATACATATGTGTGACAAATATATGATTGATGTACTGTGTAATATGAAGATGGTTATGTATATATAAATATACATACATACATACATACATACATATATATATATATATATATATATATATATAGTGGAATCAAATTTGAAGAAAAGGATTGAAAATCACTTATAAAATAACCATCACAGTTTTGATTGTTATATTTAGGTACTTACGAGTTTGGATTTGTTTAATAATTGTATTGATTGATGATACCCATATGTACAAACAAATGTTGACGTGAGTGAGTCTATTGTTTTGGAACGAAGTATGACATAAATTATGTAATATTACTAGAACTTGGTTATATATAAACATCACCAGAAATTTAACTGTGTAGATTACATAAACTATAACTAAAACGATGTCGATGTTACGCAACCCAAACTAGAATAGAGCTATAGAATTATTTCTTAAGTATGACAGGATTGACATAATCATCTTTGATATAGGTCCCACATGTGTTCAGTGTTTCTTTCCAACCAAGCTTGTATCTGATTGCAAGGATCTAATAACAGTGATAATGCTGTCTTCATCCTTACTTTGTTGTGATTCACCTATATAAAACTAATGTTACTAACCTTGAGAAATATGAGAGTAATATTTGGACAAAGATCTTATGTATGTATGTGTGTGTGTGTGTGTGTATATATATATATATTCTTACCGCTCCTAAGAGATTGGTCTGGAAGTCATAACCCATGGATTCAACGTTGGTGATTATTATATCAAAAAATTTATCACCAACATAAGTACAAGTCACAAAAAACACTCCATTAAGGCCATACATTTGCATTATCGACCTTGCATTTTTCATAAAATCAATTTTGCGTTTTTTATAGACTGTGGCATTGATTATGTTCCCCAATAGATTTTTAAGCTTTATCTTTTTCTCCACCAGTTGATTATTCCATTTCTTATAAAAATCAGCATTTATAATTATATCATCCTAGAAAAAATAAAAGATATTGCTTTTGAAATAATGAATTATGGTTTTAAAAAATATCAAATATATAAATCTAATACTGTGTCATTTCATCTAATGAATAATGAATTTAAAAAAAAAAGAATCAACAATTTCAACCATTTAAAAAACCTCATACATAAATAATTTGTATAAATTTGTACTATCTTTTATTGATATATGACTTTGTTGTAATTATATAACACAAAATGCCCAAAAAGAATAAAGTAATGGTTACCCGGTAAGGTTTTAATTGATATCGGAATGAATTGTTGTCAAGATCTGTTCCTTCTTGTATCTACACCCAATATTGCACTGTCGTCATGCCTAATGCTTGACGGATACAACAAAAATTGTTTCAAATAGGTATTTTTTGTAAATATTGTTTCACACTCTTAATCAATGCTTCATATGTTGTTAAGTTTTGGTTCTTTTAATATATTATAGGTTGCCAACTTAATGGAACATGTGTCAGTTAATACACTTCACCTAAGTCCTAATATAATATAATTATTTTACATGATGAAAAGACCTTTCTATGAAGTTAGGTTTAAATGTGGACTCTACAGTTTTCACAATATTGACGCAAAGTTGGTACGTTTTTCACTTATTTGTATATGAGACATATATTTTTTGTCTGCAATCATCATGACTTGTCAAATCAAGTGCACACATGATTGACTTTACGTGCTCCAAATAATGTCATGTCAACCTACTGAGGCCGTCAGTCGCCATATTAAAGGGAAGTTAAAATTGACATGTTACATCTTCTCCAAGTATTATATAAACATCACAATTTAATCTTTGTTTCTGTTTTTAAAATTAACATCACAATTTCTTGAAAATTTTTCCTATTTCATTCATTTAATAATTATATAAACACAAGAAATTGAATAGACTGTACATGAGGTTTTGTAATGGCCATAATGGTATGTGACTTCAATAATCTTAAATGGTGAATAGGGCATAATTGTCCAACAATAATCATAGGTATCTAAATGTTAAGATTAACAATACATTTAGATATACCTTATAAGTACTTCAAAATAATGTTAAATAAAATATGGTATTATTATTATGTTAATTATTATGGCAATGTATTATTATTAGGGTATAACATTTTTTAGTGTAATTAAAATACTACAAATGGTATTATATTTATAATTGTTGTTTGGGAGTTAATTGATTTGGAGGGGGAAGGGTTAGGAGCTTTTTCTAAATGCTCCAAAACTGTCCTAAACTAGATTTTGTGAGTTTCTCCAATTTGGGGGTTTTTTAGTCCATAACAATATTTTTCTTCACGTCTTAATTATCAAATGAATGAAACTAAACAAAAAAAATTATTTTAAACAAATATATAATTTTTGAGTGATAGTTTCAAAATAACGAAGCAGTCCTTTTATGAACATTAACATCGTATCTGTCCTTTACATGATGTTAATACGCAGACGATGTTAAAATTTAATTATACTTCATCTGCATCAGGTGGTTAGATGTCCACCAATGTTGCAATTGACGCCATGAGTAATGTCATAATAGATTGAAATAAATGACATTGGATCTTTTGGTGCACCGATGTGTAGAATCATCAAATTCATGCGTGTTTATTAATGAAATGAATCGTTAAACATATGCCCTGTTCTGTTGGCTGGTAATTTCTGAGAGCTCACAGAAGAAAAGTATAATTTAATATTATTTATATCTTATTCATTTTATATAAATAATAAATCAATAATAGTAGAATGAAGTACAAAGTGATTTTCATACATTCTACAAAAAGTAAAATATATATATATATATATATATATATATATATATATATATATATAATCAATAATAGTATAATGCAAGATTTTGTAATTGTCATACAAAAATAAAATTCCTTTTTATATATTAAACGTAGGTGTTTGAAAATCATATATGAAATTGTACGTGAATATGTTTAGTTTCATGTTCAAATACTGATGCGTGGACAAATATAAGTTAATTATATAAAGTGATGTAAAAACAATTAGGTGTAATTGTTCAAAGTTCACAAAAATAAATAAAAAATGATTTACAATAAGAAAGAACACATTGTTAAAATATATGTTCACCGGCAGCAGCAGATATGTCAGGCACGATCAATGCGGACTTAAAGTTCATCTTGGACACCGTAGTGCCAAAATGAAATTTTATCTCCTTCATTTAAATTCAGAGTTTTACAAAAATCATACCACCTTGCACCCAAGTACCTTTCAGTTCTAGTCATGTTCTTCACAACACGTACGACACAACTTTTTACCACCAAACCATGCTCTTCCTTCAAAATGATGTGGCTCTGTCCTGGGACCATCACCTCTCGAACGTATTTTATAGGAAGACACTGAAAAATTACATGAAATTGAAAATATAAAAAAAAACATTTTAAAAAATTAATTGAACTTAATAACTAGGGAGAGGTACCAGAACATTCCTTCCAGATTCTAAACTTTTAGAAACTGTACGTTGCCACATTAGAACAAATGGAATTTCATTGTTAACAGTTGAGGGTACACTATAAGGATATTCGATTTCAACATTGTTAGCGTTGCTGATTGTTATATGAAAAACTTTATCACCAACATAGGTGAATGTAACAAAATATAGACCGTTAAGTTCATACATTTCGTGTATGAACTTTGTGCCATTTCTTATGTACCCCACCACGCCTCTTTCATGTATGGCGACAGTTATTACATTTCCCAACAGATCTATCAACTTAATCTCTTTGTCATATAGATGATATCGTCATCTCTTAGAGAACTCACAATTGATAATTATATCATTCTGAAAGAACAGAAAGCTGTGTTAATCACAGTATAATCGTTTACAATATTAATGTAACATAAACATGCACAAGTGCACAACATTGTAACAGGGCATATGTCACCGAACCTTAAAACAAAAAATATTTTTAAGTATTTCACTAATGTTACAAAATGTATAATTTGGGAGTATGTTAGTTTTTGGCGTACTCGGTAAGGCTTGAGTTGATACTGGAATGCATTCTTTGTCAAATCAGATCCTTGCATGATTTACTGATAATATTACATAGTGATGATTCGTAGTATAATGCTTCACTCAAATATGTATTAGATAGATAACTCTGTAAATGAACACCTCATATCCACGACATTGTTTTATACTTGTCATATAATAGAGATAAAGAAATTTAATTAATGGACTTGACCTAATAGTATTTATTAAGTGTGTTATTGCATGATACGAAAAGACACCATATTCAAATGTTTAAATAGGCACTAAACAGGTTACATATCTTTTTGTGCCTTCTCATTATGTTATTTATGTATGATGATAAGGTTGTTTGATAACATTATACGATAAGCTCATTATTTCATAAATCCTAACGATAAGGCTATTGGCAATTTGGCATTACAAAATATTATTTCATTTTTTAATATATTAATACATTATCATTAAAAATAATATCAATATAATTATTGAACAAGCATGTTTTAATATAACATGTTTTTGAAAACATAAAATATGACCTACACAAAATAAACTAAATATACAACAATAATTATAATATAATAAAGTAATACAAAAATATTAATATTTATTATTTATAATATCAAAATATTTAAAGTTAATACTAAAATAATATTTTAATATTAATTTGAATATTTATATATTTAATTAGATATGTCATTTCTTTACACAGGTCGGGCATAAAAAACGATGTAAAAGGCATTAATTGACAAATTTATATACTGCGCTTGCAACATTCAAATACTTCAAAATCCATTATGATCTACAACCCATGTCAAACGAGGCCTCTTTCAAATAAATCAAAATTGGTTATGATTTACAACCCATGTCAAACGGGTCCGCTTTCAAATATTTTCAAAATCGTTTATGACCTAAAACTCATGTCAAATGCATCTTTTTCTTATAATGCAAATTTCGGTTAGAACCTACAAACCTTACCACGACATTGTAAAACTGCAACCATCTTTGTTTTCATTTTTGACACGAGTTATATCATATAGTATAACTTAATTTTTGTATCATGCTCAAAATATTGATATTTCTTGTTATACAATTCAATTTAAAGGCGTTATCAACCATTCTGTTTATTCGTACTAATTTAAAAAATCTTACAATTTTGAAAGGCTTGTTAAAATAATTAATATATATTACTATAACCTTTTCAAAATACATCTAATTTAATACAACATTGATGCAATTTCAATATAATAAAAAATAATTTTATAAAAGTATTGAAAATAATTTGTTTATTAGGATTATTTTAAATGTATATTTAAGATAGATTTAAGTTAAAGGTACATTTAAAACTATCTTAACATAAACTATTGGATCTAAAACCGGTTTCAACTACAATTATGGTTTAAAGCATTATTAAACTAAATATAAATTTTAAACCACTTATATTAAAGCATCATATTTGCAAAACTATTTTATATTAATAAACAAAACAAAATCCTTAGATTGCAATGTTATAAGTGATCATAAACTGCAAAAAAAATAATTGTTTAATCACACACACATATTGCATACGAGTTCAATTCAATATGTCCAAAGAAAACCATAAAGCAAGTCACCAAAAAAAAATTTGAAAAGTCAAGCATTATTATTGTAACTGTTCATGATGCACGAGTTATACGAACTTCAAGTTCATTTTGCACTCCAAAGTGCCAAAATAATATTTCATCTCCTGGTATCAATTTCAGTGCTTTGCAAAAGTTGTACCACCCTGCACCCAAATCCCTTGGGGTCGCCTTCTTCCCATATAATATTTGACAAGATGAAGTGATAAGTCCATCCTTCTCTTTCAAAATCACGTGTGTCTGTCTTGCTAACATCACCTCACGAACATAATTAACAGGAAGAGACTGTACTTACAAATATACCAATAAAGTTGTTAAAATAAATAAAATCAACCATTCATTTAAATGACCAGTGAATTTTTATTTTATATTTATACATACCAATACATTATTCCCAGATGCGAACGATTTTGACACTTGTCGTTGCTACATCTTCACATATTGTAGTTTAATCTTAACGAAGGTTTTGGTTGCAGCATGTGGGTCAGTATGACGATATTCAATGTCTTCATCTTCAGCGTTAATGATTCTTATTTCAAAAATGTTATCACCATTGTACTTAAAGGTGACAAAATATACACCATCAAGTTGATAAAATTGTCTTATCAGTCTTGATGCATTTCTAAAATAGCCTACTATTGCATTTCTATTTTTATATATTGTCACATTAATAACATTACGCAAGGATCTTTCAGGTGGAAATGTTTTTCCATAATATTAAAATGCCATTTTCTATAAAAGCTAACATTGATAGTTATATCATTCTGCATCAATACAAAACAATAGAAGATATATATATATATATATATATATATATAATATTCCTTTACAAATTGAAAAACATAATAAATGAATAATGACAATTTCATCACCCAATAATTACAAAAATACAATACGTTCAATATCCAATAAATTGATGAAAAGGTTATGTACCCGATCACATTTCAGTTGACATCGGAATTCATTACTGTGAAGATTATTTATTGCCTTGCTGGATGTAAGAATAAAATTCCATGGTTGTTTATAATCAAGCGATGACTACCTCCAATATGATACTAAATCATAGGAATCGTAAACTTTGTACTGCCCATGAAGAGAAGAGCTGAAGAGGTTTAGTCACAAATATAAGTTGTTGTACTTGTAAATTTTAATGCATTAAATTTTATTTGACTTGTGGATATTTAAAGAGACAGCTCCTTTTAATTCTTAATGTGGACTGACACTGTTAGAGTCTATCAGGCGTGTATAGAACCCGAACAAACTAGTCCTTTCATCAATGATAATGGAGTTGGTGATCCACATGACATGTCACATTGTTCATAACTTCCTTTTACTGTCTAAAAAACATGATTGTAACACATAGAAGATGCTTCTGCTCTTCAGTCACCTATTCTCCTTCACCTTGCAATTTTTTTTCAAAATTCATAGGTATATATATTAATGCTTAAAGGCCCATTAAGCCCATGCTTCTGTTCATAATGTTCAGAGGGCAAGTGTACCCATCGAAAATTAATAAAGGGTTCTTAAATTAAGTTTATGAAATATCGTCCCACAAGAATTTATTTCTAATTACTAAGAATTTTCTAATTCAATTGTTTAAGCTTCAAAGATTCGAGATTAATTAAAAATAAGAATTTATAAAATCAATTATAAAATTACGAGTAAGGAATACAATGTACGTCTTGGTTAAACTTATCAGAGAGGAACCTAGGGCATATGGATTTTCTCATTCAATCCTTTATGTTATTCTTCTGTTTAACTCTAAATTTGATTTCCTTATAATTACCAATCATTCATACGAATACTAGTAATATCCAATGGTCATGCAAGACATTAATTTAAGAAAGCTTTAGGAGCCTACGAACTTGTTAATTTAATAACGATTAGAAGAGAAAGATTGGTTTGGTCCACCTAATCCTTTGTCTCGTTTTACCCTATAGATTTATTAATTAACTGAGGTACGGTCGCCTGACGATATAATTAATTAGGATTAAGAAATAAGCACAATAGGATAAAATCTAATTACAAAACAGAAATCAAATTTAGATTCAAGCATCAAAATTCCATAAATTCATGAACAATAGTTCCCATAGCCCTAGCTATGGACTTAGTTACTTATGCTAAAGAAAAGAACTAAAATAATTATAAACAAAGCCATAATAAAAAGAAATAGCAAACTAGAATATGAAATGTGTTCCTAGTCTTCAAGTACGATCGCTTGAAGCTCCAAGTCTTGCCAAACATGTGCCAAGGATCCCGTGTAAGAGAGACGAGATCAGATGTATTCTAGAGCCAAAGCCAAGATATAAAAATGGTGTTCTTCTTACGATGTCTAAGATCTCCTTTTAATAGGGTTTGAAAACCCTAAAAACTCTTGATAATTGGGCTTCTTGCAGATGAGCACGGTCGTGCAAGGCCTTAAGCACGACCGCGTATGGGCTTGAAGCACCTCGTGCTTGTTGAAAGGGTTTGGGCATGCTGACTGCTGCGAAGCTCTAATCTTCCATCAATTTGAGCCTAAAATGCACCCAACATCCACTTGCGGCCTCTTTATACCAAATTGCACAATTAATATATAAATTAGTGTAAAACTCAAGTAAAATAAAGGTCAAATATGAATATATGGACTATAAAATAGTGCCTAATTACAGACTTATCACATAACATGTCATTTCACGTCATGGTTTCATGTATATATTGCTCATTTTCACAACACAAATGCTCAACATTTCCTTGTTAAGGGAAATATTTAAACATTGGTTCTTTTATAATTGGGTTATGGTACAAACTGATGTATAAGTTTAACTTACTGTAATATTACCTACAAATACAAATATTAAGTTATTTAATGAGTTCCATCATTTCATGTGTGCAATTTGTCTCTTAAAGGTTGATACAACACAAAATATATCTGCATTGCACCACAAACCGCTGTATATCATCAAATATTACGTTTTTTTTTATTTTTGGTTTTAAAAATTTTAAATAGTGTAACATTATATTTTTATCATGCTCAAAATATTGTTATTTCTTTTTATAGACTTTATATTAAACTTTTGTCATACATTTTGTTTACTGATACTAAGTTAAAAAAAAAATTTAAAGCCTTCTATAAAGTATAAAGTAATTAATTAATAATACTATAATGTTTATGAAAATATACAAATTTAATACAACAATGATGTAGTCAAATAAATTAACTTCACATTAAAAATTAATTTTTTATGAATGCATTAAAATTAATTTTTTTTCTATTATTTTAAATTTAGATTTAAAATTCATTTTACTTAACACTAAAATTTAGAATTAAGTTAACATAAAACATTGAATCTAAAACCCATTATGGGTTTAAAGCATTATTATACCAAAATATAAAGTTACAAAGCTGTTATAAACTAGTTTAAATTAAAATAAATTTATCTATTCTAATATTTAATAAGTATAATTACTTTGTGTAGTGAATTAAAAATGCAAAGTAAAAATATTTCAATTTTATTTTAATACAATATGAATGTAAAATATGCACATAATTTAATTTTTTTAAATTAAATATATACAGATATATTTTTATATTAATTATATCAAATTTAAATTTTTAAATTTATAATATATCAATAATAGTATAATGGACTACAGTTTTTTTTTCATTATATCAAATAAAAATTGAGGATAATAAATTATATTTGATATGATTTGAATTGAATACAAGATTAATGCACATAGCAAATCGATTCTATCATACAAAATAATTTAATATAATATATGATAATGAGACAATGACATTCGTGAACTAGTTATATAGATGTATAATACACACCTACCGTCTTGAGGCTAATATTTCAAAATTCAAAATCGCCTTTGTAGCCCAACTGCTGTAAAAGAGCTCATCTATAAGTAACTTCTACATCGGTTAAATTGGATGACCGAATCAATAATCCTTTACAAAGTATATTTTTAAAAAAATAAAATGTTAGTTCTACATAGGTTCTCTCAGATAACAGATATAAAAAGTAGCGACATAAACTCAACATAACCGATGCAAATACAGTCCATGCGAAAAATGCATAAAGTGGTTGCCTAATGACATCAGACTTGCCACAAAATCAATGCAAATTGAGTTCATTTGCAAATATAAAAGGTGTTCACCTAATGATATTGCTTTTATAACACAACCGATGCAAAGGTAAAGGCCCATTAAGCCTCTGCTTCCATTCATAACAACATGTCATTTCACGTATATAGTGTATTTTCACAACAAAAATGATCAACAGATGTTTGTTAAGGAAAATTATACATGAGTTCTTCTATATGTGGGTTATGGCACAAACCGATGTTCAAGTTTAACTTACTGTAATATTGCCTACAAATACAAATTTAATTATTTTATTAGTTTCATCATTCAATGTACAATCTGTCTCTTAAAAGTTGATATAGTACAAAATGTGTCTGCGTTGTACCACAAACAGCTATACACCATCAAATATTATATATGTCTTTGCAGATGAAAGATAAAAGTACAACTAAAATAAAACATATCACTGTTAAATGTAAGCCTGAAGAGAGGATTCTGATACAGTTCCACGTTTCCTAGGAAACCAATTGGAACATAATGGGACCCAGTTCAAGACTTATGTTGCAACACGGAAGATTAAAAGAATAAGATGACCAACAAGAAGAAGAGGTAGAAAATACGAAGAATGAATAGAAATATGAAATTACCAATGTATCCTTTCATAAATGTAACTTGAATAACCAATATCCTATAATTCATTCTTAACCATTCGATTAAAATTAACGGTCTATAATATATGATTACTTTTACAAAAGTTTTCTTTTCTTTACTTTTTACAAAAGAAAGGAGGATATTAGAATCTGCCATCCTGATTGTTTACTTCCTCTTTGATATTGTTGACTTGATCCCATTATGTATAGAACATTATTTGGTGTTTGAAGAGACTAGTTAAAAATTGAAAAAAAAAAAAAAAAACTTCACTTCATGCACGATGTCTCTCTAAAACATAAATGAGAAGCCAGTGGTTGTTTATAGTCGTAACATACACAAAAAATATGAGCAAATACTCAATCCAATCTTGAAAAAATGACCTAACCTAATTGGTCCTTGTAACTTTTACTGGACACGCTAGTCCTTCTAACAATTTAACGTCGTTTATTTACAAAAGTGCTTAAATGATATGTTAATTGACTAAAATGATACCTTACAATTCTCATTTTTAAAACATTCTTTAAAAGTCTGAATAAAAAAATCAATTTGGTTGGTTAAAATAAAAATTTATAGCATAATTGCATGTGGTTTATTAAACAACTTCGGCAACTTCATGCTTGAAGATGGAAATCGCGATTCTCTTTGTACTGGAAAGGTTTGTGGATTGTCTAAAGGAGTTCCTATTTTTATGACGTAAAGAATTCATTTCTCACTGTATGATTTCAGAATTTCAGTTTAGAATCCTTAGACTCATTTTTACCATCATACATAGTTAATTTTAATATAATCTAAAAAAAAAATTGTAAGAATAGTTATCTAAAAGAATAAAAGGGATAACATAAATTTATTCGCTTAACATATAAATTTTATGAAAAAAATTAACAAAGACGTGTGTGATTTTTAAAAGTTAATAGATTAAGAAAACTAAGTCAGCAGTATTACGAGGATACACTACAGTTTAATGAGTAAATATAAACCTTTTTCAAAATATATAATATTTTTTATTCTTATATCAGGAACGTTTTCAAAATCTTTTTAGGGGATTTCTTGCGTAGAATGTGTCAAATGAAATGCTCAAAGGCTCAAACAAAAATAATAGAATTTCTGGTCGCTAAAAAGTTGGCCAGATACAAGACCCCTTTCATTTTTTCCATTTTGGAATCAAAATGCTGACCGAGAGTCGCAGCAAATCCACTGTTTGTTTGACTCTGAATCTCCAGAAGAGTATTTTTTCAGGTGCACTTGTCCTATAAACGTGTCAGAAGTCAAACGGTCAACTCAAAATCCCAGGTCAAAGTTTAAAAAAACAAAAAACTTGGGACTAAAAACTAATATAATATCTAATAAATAATTAACAATTGATAGTTGTAGTACTATTTGGCAGCCACCAAGCAATTTTGGCTTAGAATAATATACTTCAATTCAACCTAAAACTAAAAGTGCAGATCCTCCTAAATCCAACGAGAGATGAATTTGATCTCAAATCTCTTTATATAATAATCTTTACTTGCACTCTCTTAACCGAATTAGCCAAACCAAATCATATTATTTCAATTCCAACCAGAGCTACCTCTCTCTCGAATAGAAAATCCAAACAACTATTTAGTAGATTGTTAATTTGTAAATGGAGAGTGTTGACATGATTAGAAGCTTATCAGAAACATATGCAAGTGAAGAAGAGATGTCAATAACGAAAGGTCCATGGACCGAGGAAGAGGATTCTGTTCTCTTCAACTACATCACTGTCCACGGCGAAGGTCACTGGAACTCCGTTGCTCGCTCCACAGGCATGCATTCATGTGTTTTCATGCACTTGTAATTCTACAAAATCAAAGTCTTACCTAAACTAAATAATCCTTGTTTCTCACCATTAATATACATTTTATATACATAATACATATCCACCTGTGTCGTTAAATTCTTATGATTAATGGTTCAATAACAGGTCTAAAGAGAACGGGTAAAAGCTGCAGATTAAGATGGTTGAACTACTTGCGTCCTAGCGTTCGACGTGGGAACATAACCCTCCAAGAACAGCTCTTGATTCTTGATCTCCATTCCCGCTGGGGCAACCGGTATTACTATTATTATTATTATTATGAACTACATTAATAACAATTTTAGATAATTTCTTAATTAAGTTTGAGGATACTGGTCATCACGAAGAGTCTTATTATCTGTTTGTGATGGAAATTGTTAATTGAACTGATTTGTGTGTTATTTGTTGAAATTGAAGATGGTCGAAAATAGCTGAACATCTACCAGGCAGAACAGACAACGAGATAAAAAATTATTGGAGAACGAGAGTGGTGAAGCAGGCTAAGCAACTCAAATGTGATGTAAACAGCAAACAGTTCAGAGATACCATGCGTTTTGTGTGGATGCCACGTATGCTAGAGAGGATCCAGGCTCAGGCCTCGTCGGGCCAGGCCCAGCCCACCTCAATTTGCAACACTCAAGCCCACAGCGACCCTTGTGGAGTCAACGCCAGTTTGTTGTCAGAAGTCAACGCCCCTTCTCTCTCTGACTCTGGTGCATCTTATAATAATAGGGAAGAGGAAGGTGGCACCCTATCCCTATGGCAGAAGAGAAACTATTCAGACATATCATGCAATGGTTTCGGTGGTTCAGACTTATGGACGGATGAAAATATTTGCTTTTTGCAACAACAGCTAGCTGATGACTTGTAATCGTGTTTTCTTATTTCATGCATGCACGATTTAACATGTTCCAAAATAATGTTAAGTTTAATCACTTCACATTGCTATGTTTAAATCGCAATATACAGCTCCTCATGATTGATTAATTGTAATGGGCATGCTCCTACTCTTTATATTTCTTGCTTCTTCAGGGTTTGGATTGATTACGTATATGCACTGTTATGGGCGTTCAATTTCAATTTAAATCATTTTGAATTGATAAACCAATCTCAAATGATAAAAAATTGATAAATCTGTTAAAAAAATACTTCTGTTATCTTTCCTGTCAAGAATTTTGATAGTTGTCAGTAATTTTTTTCGAGGAGTTGTAATGTATTCATAATTTTATTATTTTGGTCTTTAAATTATGAAAAGAATGATATGGTATAATTGCGTATTATTGAATTGCTAGAAGTACTGGTGCATTGTTGTCAGGGTGAGTATTACTATTAAGTAATGTCTTGCATCCCACACAACCCAAATAATTTATTAGTAGTAGTCAAATTAAAATAATTTTGAAGTTGTATAGTATATAAGAATAAGAATACAATTAGCATTGGTATGTTAATATGATAATTTAAGTAGTATTAGCATAATAAAGATATTAAAAATTGAATCTTTTAATCTAATCTAAATTATTTTTAGTCAGATTGGATTGAAATTATGATATTCTATTTATCAAATCAAATTGCAATTTAATTTTATGTTCGGATCATGTAGTTTTATATTTATTAATTAATCTAAATCAAGCTGCGACCAATAGTATCATTTTAAACCCATTTTTGTTGATTTCGAGAGACGAATAGTTGGGTCTGATATTACTGGGAACAAGTTTAAAATCAATTTGAAAACTCAGAGTAGTTTGCAAGTGCCGTCTTCTACATTCGTTTTGTGTGATATCTAGAAGAAGACAATGAAAGCGTGATTAAGGTTTGACATTGATAAATTAAGTTTAAGGGTAGGATCAGTATTCAGTATGATATGGTTTAATTCAACGTGTCGTTGGAGCTGAGGCACTAATGGCCGCAACCTTTGAAATCCAAACATTTTCATTCTTCCTCGTTGGGTTGTTCACACGTAACTAGACAGTCAACTTTATTTCCTTTTCTTATTATTATTATTTAATTTTAATTAAATCAAAATTTATTATATATGTGTTTGTGTATGTGTGTTTTCTCCACTTTAAACCCAGCTAGGTAAGTTCGTTTTGTCACCCTGTAGAATGTGAAATGAGGCTTGGGACAGCGACAGAGTTATCATCGCAACAATGAAATTATAATTTTTAAATACGAAGTGTTTTAGAATCATATAGTTTGTCGTCTAATATAGATATGGTGAATCAAGATTAAATTGTTCTTTTCATATATATAATATGTTACTAGTTATGTGATTGTCACTTTCTTTATACTTCGGAGGGATTAATTGAATTAATCATGAAAGAGATGATGGAAAGGCAATAGATGTTTCATCTTTGAAGCAAAGCAAATTAAGGCTCCTATAGAACATTGAATAGTCAAAACTTATCTTTTACTGTAGTTCCATCTAAGAGTTCATTTACAAAAATATTGAAAATTTAAATTTTTAATTATCTTATTTAAAAATAACTATAAACAAATAAGATAAAAACTCAAACTTTAAATATAATTTTATACTAAAAAATTAAAATATACTTCACAACTAAATTAGAATTAATTAAACTTAAGGAAAGTATTATATATATAATAAAAACTATATATTAGTAAGTTTGTAGTAAAATAAATATTATATAAATAAAAAATGATGAATCTAAATTATTTAAAATATTTTCAATAAATAAATCACTTAAAATTAAAATTTATTCTTCTCTGATCTTAAATCGAGTAAAATGACAAGTTGTAGAATGCCACGTAGGGAAGGAGATTCAGCGTAAAAAGTTATTCATGCATATCACAAATATGTATAAAGTTTGCATTAGGTTTTTATGTCCAAAATACAGTCAAGACTTTGAATTTTTTACACTTAAATTTGTATATATTCTAAAGTTGAAATGATGCATTTCTTAAATAGTGAATAAATAGCCCACGTATGCAAAATAAAAAAGCAAACTTAAAGTTCAAGGATGAAATACTAAAGTTAAATTTATATAGGCTAACGTTGTTACTATTTTATAAATAAAATTGCATGCAAGATAAATTTATACAACTTTCTTTCAATTCTAAAAGTTGTTTACTTTATTTTTTTGTATGTAAGAAATTACGAAATTTAAACATGAAATGAGAACTCAGATATTTAAACCGTAATAATTAAATTTCTCAACTCTCCTGTTATGGGTTTCATAATAACGTTAAGCTTACCTACGTAATGGCTTATTAAACTTAATTTAACCGCCCAATTAGACTTATTCAATTAAATATTAATTTACATCGCAAATTTCTTTTCAAGCTTATAATTTTATTGACCCATTTTGTGAAAATCAACGTAAGGTCGGTGAATTATAATTGGATAAATATTTTTTTAACAAATTGAAGTATATTATTGTGAGTAAGTGGGTGTACTGGCGATGATGACTCTATACAAGCGTGACTCACTCATATGAATTTGAATTTTCAAATAGTTCTTAACGAGCAGTGAATTAATAATTAGTAGCTATTCTTCTATGCTTTTATCGGCTAGTAACCATTATCTAACACCCGAACGACCTTAATTTTAGAAGGAATATTTTATGATCTTTCGATCAATGATATGTTTTTAATAATTGCACAATTCGTTACATTTATTTCCTAAAAAAATAATCTTCTCCATGGAACCATAAATTGCAATTGATATTCGAATGAACTCAGTGGATCTGGAAAATTTGAAGATAGTATGATTGTAATGTCGGCTTTCTATTGGAAATTTTAAAGTGGGATGTCTTGACTTGGACTTCGAAAAACATGTCAAGCTTACTCAAATTTAAGGGAGTGGGAGAAATAATTGCATGACCGAAAAGCATTAGCACTTAAATAACGTTTGGCCATGACTCCATATTTACATGTTTGGTGGGGTCGGAGGAGAGAAGGAATTAAAACAGGGAAAAGAAGAAGAACAAGAAGACAAAAAACGTAAAAGAATTTGAAGTTAGTAATTAATTATTTTACTTTAAGAATGTTTGTATTTTTTTCCCCCTTTCCCACGTTAGAGTTTTCTGTGTCTTTTGGCTGATGATTGTCATAAGTACTGTTTGAATCTCTTAAATTAAGCAAAATCTCGTTTGCAGCCTCAGTTATAGTGACTGGTTAAGGCAAAAATATCAAACATTTAAATGAAAGGGTATGTGAATAATATTAAAACATTACACTAAATAATAAAGATAAACATGTAAATTTGACATTTATAATGCGCAGATTAAAATGTAAATTTTTTAAATGTTTATAAAATCTTGTTTGCAGTAATGTAATGTTTTGCATTGGAAATTTAAAGCAAAAGTCAAATGAAGCTAGTGTAAATAAATCCTCTAACGTGAGCTCTTAAAAAGAATATGAAAATATTCCAAAACGAAAAGGACTTACAAATAATAAATAATCCAAATCTAACTAGTCCATACTCTGACTAAAATTATGCAGGGCTAGAATATATATATATATATATATATATGAACATTGAATATGTTGTTTTTGGTGAATCAACATTGAATATGTGAAGCAGAGGCAGCTACAAGATGGGTATCTTGTTGGGCCTTGAAGAGGTCAAGACGAGAATCTCCGAGCCGTAGAGAGTATGCTGCTTGCTTGTACTGGGCCCATGTGAAGGGCCTATACAGACTTGGATTTTGTGGTGGCGACACCATCTTCGGCAGCGGTGTTATCCACCAATTAAGTGGTGGTGCTGCAAAGTACATCACCGACATCCTTGCCTTCATTGTGTTCGTTAATGCTCTGTGCCTCACGCTTATAAACCTTCCATTCGTCAAAACCTTCGCCGTTGTCAAAATAAAAGGCAAAACATTAGTAAATTTCTCCGTCTATGTTATGCAAACCATGATTAAAAATGTGAATCTGTGGTGCATGTAAATTCAGTCATATATCAAGTTAATCCATAAAATTATGAATATCAGCCAATTTTGGCTATTGAAATTACAAAAATATTATTTTAGTCTTAAAAAATCATATATGTGATGTATCTTAGGCTATGGTAGATATTTTAACAAACTCCATTTATGTTGAAGATATATGCGAGTGAAATTTGCGACATAAAAAATTTGTGAAAGATCTAATATTTAAACTAGATAGATTTTTATGTAAGAAAATTAAACTAAGAGGAAGATTATTCAAACCTTATAAAAAGTATTCAAATCATATCTTTAATTAACATGAGACATATTAATTAAATTTAATTATTTTATAAACAAAATTTTAAATCAATAACAAATCAGCTCCTACTTTCTCACTTTATATATTTTTCTACTTTAGCATACGAAATTATGATAAAAAGATAGAAAAGCTTTTATTTGATAAGTTAACATACCAAAATGATATTTTAAAGCATATAAGAAGGGATTTGTGATATAAAATTGTAGCTGGGAAAAGGTTGATTGTAGAGATGATATATAACTGGAGTTGATAAAGGGAGGAACCTGGAGGACATCACCAACCATGACGAAGAATTGATTGGGGTCAGGGGGGACAGGTATCCACAAGCCGTCGGTGGTGGAAATTTGAAGGCCTCCAACGTTGTTGGACCACATGATGGTCAATATCTGAGGGTCAGAATGCGCCCCAAAGCCAATGCTATTCTTGTTGCCCTGCAACCTGAGCTTCAATGGAGGGTAGTGATTTATCCTAAGAACTGAATCACTATGCACATCCCTTATCATCCTGCTAAGTGAGAACTTGTCTGGGACCCCTAACCCCTCAACCACCATATCCACAATCTCACACGCTACTTCTTTTACTGCTTCAATATAATCATTCACTACACAACTGCAATCAACGTACCAAAAACCATGAGAGCCGAGAGGGTTCAGATCACGACTCCCCAACATTATACTACAAAAGTAACAACATCTAATTTGGTGAACCATTGTTAGGCCAATCAAACCTTTTTATTGTTTTTCCATTTTTGTTCTTTGGACCATGTCAGTTACTGACTTTAGTCATCTAATATATATTTGCTCTGTTTTTTGGAAACAACATGACGATATCGTTACTGGTGCTCGTACCTCCACTCGCGATTGTACGAAGAGAAACCTATGCCAGCACAAACAACCTAAATTTGTTGTCGTTTCTAACGAACCCCATCCTAAGGTTCATGAACCGTCACACTATGGGTTCCCTTTTCAATGCCCAACATAAATACTTATTATCCAGAATACGAGAATGGCCTTTTAATATACTTATTAGTAAATCATTTCCAGATTTTAAGTAAAAACGTTACGAGTAATGCTATATTTTAATATATTTTTAATACTTAATGAATATAGTAAAATAATAATTTAAAAATGAAAATATTAAATATCTTTAGTCGATAATTAACGATAATTAATAGGAGGATTTGAAATTATTGAAAAGTTTTTTTAATTAAGCTTTGTCTAGCTGTCATGGTTTTCTTTTAAAATTACTTTTAAGCACTTAGATACGCGAGTGGATCCCGATGCTACAGCCAGTGTCGGCTTATAGTAAAACCAAGGTGTAACATGGTTCTCGTACAATTACTTTGCTTTTTGTGTTGGGCCCAGCCTTAATAGGAAAGTAAGCCCCATATATTCAAAACAATCATAGAAAAAAATCCAAACAATTATCTCATAATATGAACAAAAATAACCAAAACAATTATCTTATAACATATATGTGCACGACTGTGAACATGGGTTAAGCCGCCAAGCCACCTTATGTATCTTAATGCGACTAACTTGTTTTAATAATAATTTAAATTGTTACAGAATTTGTCAAACTAATTCTTTTGGACTTTAGATTGTGAATTGATTAAATTTTAATTCATATTTGAAAATTTTTAAATGTAAAACTGTTTCACACCTACAAAATTAAATTTAGAAATTCAGATTAAAAAAAGGGAGTGCCAATATATTATATTCGGCCTGAGGCTTACAAGATTATATTAGGCTAATAACTAAAATCATAGCATGTAATTAAATTATCCCCGACAAGGCCTTGTATATTTGTTTTATCAACTCACAATGAATCCATTTACCCTAATTTGATAGGCCTATACATATTGCAAATGTTAAGTGTGTATTTGTTCTCACTTTATCATCTTCTCTTAACACCTCTATACATTCAATCTTAATAATTACACTTTTTTTCTTTCATTAAGAGATAAAATATTATTTGTTACACCTAATAACAACAACAATAATATATCACTTTCGCAAAACTGGCTGAAGCCATCTACTTAGATAAAATAATTATGGCAATATTTAAGAAGAAAAGGTTGGATTACAGCCAGCTAAAATATTACACATTATCTGGTTCCAATAATACATATTTAAAATTAAGTTAAACAAACGAATGAATTTTACTAGATTAGGGGAATTTTTTTTATTAAATTATAATATAAGTAAATGTATAGAAATTAAATTATAATTTGCACAATACTTTTATTGCATCGCTTTTTATTATTTTTAAAATGATAAAGGTCAATAAACAAGTTTTTTAATATATATATATATATATATTAATAAGTAAATGTTTAAAAATATATATATCTTGGGGGGGGGGGGGGGGCGGCGGCATTACAATTATTCCCTTGTATTAAAATTGGAAACCACTGCCACAAGGTTGTTTGGAGTAGCTCGTGTGTTTGGCAGTGGACATGTTGCTATGTACCTTTTTAACTCGAATATTATAAATTGAATAGATATTTGATAAAGAAAGTCAGCTCGATCAATTGTAGAAGGAATGCAAATATATAACATAAATATTTAATGTAATGCAAATTTTAAAAAGTAATTGAAAATATCCAGAGATAGTATTCTGCCAAATCCCCTCCCCCTTGTCTCAATGTAAAGTACATGGCCAATAAAACTGTAATCCAAATAGAAGAATACACCATGACGATGATCATGGACGGATCCGGTAGAAGAAAACCCTGATCCAACTAATTCAAAGGTGCACAAGTCTTAATCATGTAGACGAAACATGCAAACGCATGAAAACAACCATTTTGATTCATAAATAATAACTAGCATACTTGATTTCAAAATATAAAGGGAAGATGTCCTTGACTAGGATTCCAAGCACGAACTACACGATCTTTTGGTAAAGAAACTTCTTTCACAAAATCGTAAGAAAGATATCACATATATGTTAAACACATGACTGTCAAAGACCAGACGTCGTTAGTCTCCTGGACACTTACTTAAGAAATAGAGACAAAGGCCTTTTTCCTTAACTTCCTCTTTACGTTCATTTGTATATCAACATAATTAATTACTTGTAACTTTTCTCAAACTCGGCCAGAATCAACCAAATATTTATATATCAAAAGATAAATTTATTTGAAAACAAAGCGATAGTTATATGCAATAATTGGATTAAAAGAGAGTTTAAAATTAGTTCATGTCAATATTTGATAAACAGTAAAAAACAAAAAAATTGAACTCCAACGAATATACACTAATTAACCTAATAGATAAGTATGTGTGCGTGTGTGTATGTCAAAAAATGCACTCAATAATGTCGTTTTCAATAATTGATGAAAGAAATAAAACCTAGTATTAGCACAAGGAAATTTTTAGCGAGAAAAGTTATATAGGAGTGGTACCTGAACTTGGAAGAGTCATTAGCGATGGTTTTGGATCTCTCAGATATGGAAAGCGGATTAGCATGAAGTAAGAGATACTCAAGGTCACCCATATCACCATTGGGGCCAATATTGCTGAAGCCATAACCAAAAGGAGTGGCTGGGCCAGCTTGGCGTTTTTCTTGGGTGGGTTTGGCAAAAAACTCAGTTCCCTCTTCTTCCAATCTTGAAATGACCTCTTTTGGCACACTGTGGTTGACCACTTTGAAGAAACCATATTCTTCACAGGCTCTTACCACTAGTGCTGACAACTCTGACCTTTCCATGGATAGGTCAATCGTTGGAATTCCCATTGCCTTTGTTTTCTTGCAACTTCTCATCATGGAAGTTGGAGAAGGCACAACCATTGCTATATATATATATATATATATATGTGTGTGAATGATCTATTAAAGTGTTCGGCTCGATACAAATAGAGTCTGAACAACTATATGGAGGAGTATAACTATAAAGTATGTTTTGTTTAGAGAAAGGTGGTATCAATATCGTGTATATATATATATAAGGGATGGAAGAGGAAAGAATGAGGAGAAAGGAGAGAGGGAGTTTTAATTTATATATGATTAAAATTAATTAAATTATAATTTGTAAGACCAAGATGGGGTACGATGAACAATTACATATTACCTAGGAAATCGATTGATTTTTTTAGTATATTTATTTAAGGAGGCATGGACTTTGTAAAGTACAAGATAGAAAGGACCTCAAAGGAGGAAGGAGTTGAAATCTTTGGTGTGCATGGAGCCTCCGCAGTTCTCACCAAATAAGTGCAATCGAGTCTCAGAAGATAATATATTATTAAATTAACTAACTAACTGATTATAAGATTTATTTATCAACTCATGGAAGGTGTCGGATCTCATCTTCAATGCTCGTGTATGCTCAAACATTTTATATATCATGTCATGTGCTGTCATATTATAAACACAAGCCAACTCTTTAATTAAAATTTTAATTTTGTTTGATAAAAATTATATTTATATATATTTTTAAATTTAGATCATAGGTACCTTTGGATGAAAACAATTTTATTTAAGTCAAATAAAATCACTGTAAAATAATAACAAAAATTCAAATATTTTTGCACTTAACAGCTCAAAAACACTAATTAAGTTATAATTACTTTATGTTAATTAATTTACACAAACGCATTTGATGGTATTACATTGTATATATTAATACAACTAATCCCAGTGCATATTTTTAGCTGTTCAATTTAATAGTTGAAAATATTACCTTTTTGAATTTATATTTTAAAAAATAGAAGAAGAAAAAACAAAAACAGAAGTGCCTACATATCCCAGCATAATAAGGGAAAACTAGTTTACACCTCTATTTTTCGTTTGTTAAAGATATACTACTGGTTTTTACCTTCTAAAATCAGTATATTAATTAGCTAAACAGTGTTTCAAAAATAATTAATTTATAATAAACAAATTATAAGAAAGCAAATCATAATTAAATTACGATAGTTACCATAAATTGGTATAGAATAGGTGATGCGCAAGAGACATTTTCGACCCACTATATAAAGCAATATTCATATTGATGTGAATAAATCAACAACTTTTTTTTTTCTTAATTGAGTCCCGGTTATATGCATCTCTAAGATCGAATCTCCTCTCGTCTAAAAACTATATACCTATTTCATTTTGATTTTCATATAACAAAATGGCAGCGTTATGTGTACGTTTGAAATTTCAATTTACTTATCAATGTATGAATTGTATTAGAAGAAAGAACGAGAGAGAGAGAGAGAGAGAGAGAGAGAGCAAGAACAAAAGAAAAATAAAGCCAGCGGAACAAATTAAATAAATTGCAGAAGAACTAGCGTAGGGTATGCAAACAAGCAGTTGCTTTTGCATTATTGGGAATAAAGACGGATTTGAAATGGAAATGCTGATAAATATATGGAGACGGAAAGCAAAACTAATAAAGGTACGGTCTGGTTTTGTTTTTGATAGACATGGTGAATTTTTGGTTATATATTAGAAAATAATTAAGGATACAGCTTTAACATCACTGGGCAAATATATGGTTCACATAGTACTGAATCCCCATTGGTGGAAGATGATATGATGAGTTGTTCAAATTTAATTTGCTCAAGTGTACTTGGTAAAATAAAATGAAAATAATAGAGTGCGTGAACTGGAAACATTGAATACGATCAATATCCCTCGTTTCGTGGTGATCAAACATAGGTAAAAAGGTGGAGATTATGAGGACCATCTTAGATTCAAACATTCGCTGAAAAAGAAAAGAAAAAGAAGGGCTAGTGTCATCATGGAGAGTACTAGTTTATTGAAGAGAATCTCCTCACTAATTACAGATATCGTGCTTTCAGACAATAGTCATTTCCTATATTTTAGGTTTGCTTTCTCGTATGTAGGTCCTACACTTTGATGGGCAGGTCCCACCTAGATCCAATGGAGAATTATATATATATATATATATATATATATATATATATATATATATATCCATACAAGGTCATTGTTATTTATATTATTGTTGAATTAATTATAAATATATATTTTTAGTTATTTGTATTGATTTTTGTAAAAATAAAATATTTATAAAATAAAAGTAAAAAATATGTTTATATATTTTAAAGATATATATTATATTAATTTTGATTTGCATAGATGAAGTATAAAACAATTTTATGTTAATTTAAAATTTTATGGATATAATTAAAATATATAAAGGTATCAACTTATTATAATCTGAGTTACACTAATTAATATTTTTTATTGAGCAATTTTATTTTAAAATTAATTATTAAATTAAAATATTATTATATCATTTATATTTTATAAAGTTTTAGATTAATTAAATTTTTTAACACTTATTTGTGTACACACAAAAAATATAACATATACTTCTAAAATATAGAAAAATAAGAACCATTTAATTTTTTTATGATTTAACAAAAATTTAAGTAATATATTGTTGTAATTTAACAATTAGATAAATGAATATTAAACTTTATTCCTAAACATTACTTGTAATTTTTTAATTGTTAGTTGCTTATATGTTGACAAGTTTATTATAAATTGAAATAAAATTTATTAATAAAGTATAAAATATTTTTAGATTATATAAAACCTTATAAAATTAATCTATTTAATAAGGATATTTAAACTAATAATTAATTTAATAAAATTGAATGTCTATAAAATTTTATCAACCCAGTACTTATATTAGAAGAGTGTGTGTGAACAAAAATTGATTAGAGATTTAGTGAAAGGGAAAGAAAAGAGGGATGAGTCTTCCTTTATACAAGATTAACCTCCTATAATCTCAACCATGGC
Source organism: Abrus precatorius (assembly GCF_003935025.1). Taxonomy (NCBI): domain Eukaryota; kingdom Viridiplantae; phylum Streptophyta; class Magnoliopsida; order Fabales; family Fabaceae; genus Abrus; species Abrus precatorius. Next base: position 4,662,715 of record NW_020874373.1, on the reverse strand, counting down.
ACCATAATTCTTTCAATCTCTATAGAACTCCTTCAAATTAACTCAACCATACACATCGTTGAATCTTCCTTCAAGCATGACAAGTTGAGCTAGCCCCCTATCCAAATTGTTATCATCTACAATTTCCTCAGCCTAAACCTATAAAACATAGTGAATACAGTCACCTTACAAAGCAGCCAAGAGATCAACTACGTTCTCCTACATAAGAGTTTTCATGACTAACAACCGTCGAAATGCCACCACACATAAATTGTTGTGTGACTGTCATCAACCTCCTCACCTCACTGTGATTCAAACTAAAGCTAAATAAGCCAAGTTTCCTCACCAACAAGACCGTGTGCTCAACCTAACTCATGTGCATACCATCACTACAAGAATTAACTTTTTCATGTTATTAAGTAACATGACATGATCACGTTGAAAATAATGAAAAAAATCTAAATTTAACTTCTGTTAATAAAATTGTCTTTTTCTACCTAGCATAGTTATATCACTTCATTAAAAAAAATAATCTAAATCTAACTTCCATTAATACCTAATAAAATGGCGTTTTGCTTAAACTGGTGAGTTTCTGCAATGATATTCCACATTTGCCATGGCCCATGTGGCACCCTTGGAAACAAATTTCCCGACCTCCCTTTCCCCACGAGTCCCATAAAGAAAAACTCTGATCAATTAATCTTCTTTTCTGCAGAACAGCTGAATCATATTCATAATTTGGTTTCATGGACTGGTCCCCTGATATTTCCTTACAGGTTTTGGATTCATAACTTTTTATGGTGCTGTTAAACTCAAAATTTTTTATATTTGCTCGAATAGTACCAGAAATGGTGTTACTTTACGTCTCCTTCATTTATTTATTATTATTTTAATTAACGTTGGTGTCATCACTATTTAGCTATGATTATATTCTTTAATTCATTGTCGTCGCCCTTTAATTGTCGTTTAGTAAAAGTGGGGACACGAGAGACCTAAAAGTTGTTTATTGATTATAAGTCAAGTCTTCAACATAATAGTTTTGTCCTATTGATTAATAATAGAGTTAATTAAATCAGATTATATATGTATGCATAAAGTCAGATTATATACATGCAAACCCGGATCAATGTTTTGTTCAATTTGATTAGATACCTGGAGGGGGAGGGGTGAAAACTGCATTTTAGCTAGGATCGATCAACAGATAACAAAGTTTTGCCACGCCAAGTTGCTAATTTTATAAATAAATGGAAATTCAGCATATTTAATCCTGGTTTGCAGTAAGAAGGGGTTTAATCATGGGTCCGTTGACCTTTCCCATTTTAAAAATATGTTTGGTAAAAGTAATTAATAAATTAATTGAAAGCTAAAATAAATTAATGTTCGAGTGTTATTAATCAGTGTCTTTGATATTAATTAAGGAATCAAAATATATATATTGAAAAATATAGTAAGAGTAAATTAATAATATTTTTAATAAAAACTTTTATTTTTATTTTATTTTTTTAAATAGTTGGGAACTGTTAAACTATTTTATTGAGCTGATAAATTGATAAATTACGACAGTTTAATGGCCTCTAGTCTTCTATTTTTTACAATTTAATTGTCTCATGCTTTAAAAGTTAATTTAAGCACAATACTTCATTCATTCAAAAACAATTTCTTTTTTTGACTATTGTTGATTGGTACAATTTTTTAGACAAAACTAATGTATAGATGACATGGGTGATTTCTGTTTTATTCCTTAATTACAGTTTTATTCTTTAATTTATTGTTGGACTCGTAAAATAGTTACTAGCTTGAATTCGTATTAATTCACAAGTAAAATTTGTGCATTTTATAACATTGCTCGTGTTTTTTATATTTATTTTTGTATATATATATATATATATATATATATATATATATATATTGAACTGGCTAAAAAATCACAAACAACTTAAAAAATAAATAGGATACCCAAATATAGTAAAGAGGCTAAACAATTTAATATTTAAGGCAATTAGTTTAAGATCAATTATTAGATATAACGTATGATTAACTTTTTACTCTCTTAGGCTTAAAGTTGACTCATAAATCTAATCTATTTTTCATATATCAAAATTTTAAAATTATTTTAATTTAAATGAAATTGTTGACAATTATAATTTTATCTATTTTTATTTTTAAATTTGATTTACTTATCACCGTGATCTAAGGCATGACAGGAGGAATAAAAAATAAAATATTAAACGTATAAAAAATACATAACTTAATGAAAAAATGGAATAATTATTTAAATTATCTGAAATTCATATTTATATTATAAAAAATGAAAAAACTGACCACTGAATGAACTATTCATTTGAGAGTGAGCAGGAAAGTGGTACGACGTCGTTGTACAGTGCCCATTCTAATACGAGTGGAGAAAGTGAGAGGAAAAACTTGAAAAGGGGCCTAATTGATAATTCCCCAAATCCATAGTTGTTTTGCGTTTGCGAGCTGTGTAATGGAGAAATTGATCCAGAAACCCTAAATAGCCCTCAACGGTATATGATTGTGAATGGACGCGAAGGATATATTGGGATTACCCAAAAACTCATTCCCACCCCTCGAGAAGAAGTCTCGACCTCCCAAAGAGTCTAAGAGAAAACCAGATGGCATTTCGCGCGAGGTAGCATTTCTGAATTTTTTTATCAATTACTGTAATAATGCAATACTCAGTTCTCTGTTTCTGGTTACTTAATTTTTCTAGGTTTATGCGCTTACTGGTGGCATGCCACCTCTTATGCCTGCTATTGAACCATCTCAATTGAAAAAAAAGCCTCCTTCTCTTGAAAAGGTTTGGTTTATTTTATTTCTTTCTTTATTTGTGTTTTCGAAATGCTCAATTAATCTGGTGATTTAACTTATTAAGGAATTTCACTTTTTCTTCCTCTGTTCAGATCACTTGGCAATGGCTTCCTTTCACCAGTTCTGCTCGTAAAGATAATCTTCAGCTTTACCATTGGGTTAGACACAGTCCTTGTAATCTTGTATCTTATGTGTGACTATGAGCATGCAAGTTATTGTTGTTTCTCTCTTCTAATTCAGGTTCGAGTTGTCAATGGTATTCCTCCTACGGGGAACTATTCTTTTGCCAAGTATAATAAGGTAAATGCAAGTGTACTCTTTGCCTTTGTGCATGTTCTGCAATGCTTTGTTTTTGAATTTAGCTTTAGTGAACGTCTTCTGTTTGCATCATTGAATGTTCGTTTATATGGTGTGCTGCAGTCAGTTGACGTTATCAAGTACACAGACGAGGAGTATGACAAGTATTTGACTGATCCGGTGAGTATCATGTCTAATTGTACAATTCTATGGAACTTGATGAATGGTTTGCTTAAACTGATGTTGCTATTTTTTATGCCACCCAAACTGAATTTTATTCACTATATCAACTTGTGATTGTGGGTTCTCCATTGACTTCTATTGCAAGAGGACAATTGAAAGGTATTTTTGTGTATACACCATTAGAAGTGTTAAATTGCTTGTTACTTGTGATGGAGCTTATAAATCATTACATTGGAAAGGCCTTTTTTATTTTTGGAAATTGTGTTTTTTCTGTGTGGGCTAATGACAAGAAGTTATACCATTATATCCAAGAGGTGTTTTGTTTAGTCATTAATTTAACAGATTTTGTGTAAAATAATTGATGGACTGATAGAGACCTATTACTAGTGAGCCAAGCAAATGGGCCTAGGACCTTGAGGGTTTACACTAGGAGAAAAAAGAAAGAAAGAAAAAAATATGACACATGTAAGCTGGTTTATTATGTTTTCTGCTTTGCCTCTTGTAATATACCAATAGTGAGTGATAGTTATATAGGAGGAGTAAGTTGCATGGATTCATGGATTCCTTTTTCTGTTATTATTTTTGGCTTCTGGCTTTGGGCAGCGATTGTTTTCTCTGTGGAGCACTTGCTCTGTTGGGGGAGGTTGTAGTTCTCTTATTTTGTTTCTCTATTCAAGAATATTACACATCTCTGCTCCTTGGTTTCCATTATAAATCCTTGACCTTGAGTTTAGTGTGAAGTTGGATTAATATACTTTTATGAGTGATGACATTATGCTATATATATGTAGATGTGGACCAAGGAGGAGACAAATCAACTATTTGACTTGTGTGAAAGATTTGATCTTCGATTGGTTATAATAGCTGATAGGTTCCCATCATCTCGAACTGTAGAGGAATTAAAGGATCGATATTATAGTGGTATGTCTTTGCTTAATAAATTATTGTGTGTTGCAAATTTTCTTTTGTTCATACTTTAAGTTTGATTTGATGGAGAATGTGTAAGCAAAAATGTGATATTTGAACATTTTTCTAATTTCATGCCCTGTCAGTATCCCGAGCGATATTAATTGTCAGGGCTCCATCTTCTGGGGATGTTGCAGCACATCCTCTTGTAAAGGTGCAGTAAAAACAAACTGGTAGCTGCCTTATGATATTGCCATGTGGTCATAGTAGTAACTTGTCTTTCCTCCCCATTGTAGGAACCGTATAATGTTTCACAAGAAATGGAGCGAAAACGAGCACTATCCATGGTCCTCTCTCAAACAAGGCAACAAGAACGAAGAGATGAAGAGGTTTTGACCTTTCTATAAAAAAGTTAAAAATTAGTAGTTTACATGTTTCTCTATGAGCATACTTTCACAGCAAATCAAATATAGCTACCTCCTTCTGTTATTTTATGCAGGTTCTTGTCGAAGCAAAAAGAATAGCTGAATCACGCATTCCTCCTAAGGTAATTTTTTAAAGATTTATTTTTTCTATAATACAGGTGTAGGGGAGGAATCATTATAAAAAATCAATGTTAAAGTTTTAGATTATCAAATTTGGATTTCTTGATTGATCATGATTCTAAATTCCTACACATGAACTTAAACTATTTGGTGAGGTTTCTTATGTATTTCTGCATCATACAAAATTATCCTGGTATTTACCTTTTCATTTGAATTGTGGCAACAAATTAATGGAATATATAAAATATATTCACTTAAGCTGTACAAGCATCTGTGTGTCTGTCACTGTGATGTCATGCTGTTCTCCCCAAGTCATATGGACCAACCTAGCTGCTACCTTAGGTTGAGTATCGATTGTGTGGACCAAGCTCCACCTCTGGCTGTGCCCTTTGACCAAACTATTTGTAGGTCATCAGATTTTTAATTGTTGCTGGCTTGCTGCTAAAGGGAAGGAACCAAAAACATCATCACCCATGTGTAGGTCATGGGATATATATTGCATAGGGGGCATAGGGTAGACCTTACTTTTTCTTTTACATTATTGTGTACTAGAAACTGATTAAGGTCTTCGCCTGGGGCCAAGATTGGAGCTTTGTGTGTATTGAGATAACACATGCTTGATTTTATGCATTTTAGGTTGCTGAAGAGTCTCAGTTGGTTGCTTCTAATGCTGGTGCGGAAGTTACAAAGAGGACTGTCCCGGTTGAGACTGTATCTCCGTCCAATATGCAACTTCCATCAATGGTTGTGCCTTCTACATTATCAGATAACACATCTACTTTAGCTTCTCTTCGCATGGTAAGTTATACAGAAGGTTTATGGTGATGCATCCTCTGTTCACTGACACATCTTTTTAGCACCTCCTAAATCTCATTCCCTGCTCTGCCCATAGGAAAGGTTAACATGGACACTGATGTTAAAAAAATTGATCATGTATTAATCATAATATTTCAATAATAGTTTTTTATGAGAGGCCATTTCAGCAATTTTTTTTATCCTTATACATTTGAACATAGTCTGACAGCGAAACATTTCAGCTTCATGTATATTTGAGAACATATGCTCTTGAGCAAATGGTACAAGCTGCAAACTCTTCTGCTGGACTTCGAACTATCAAGCGGGTTGAACAAACTTTGCAAGATCTTGGGGTTTGTTTTTACACCTTTGTTATGCAGTTATGATATTTCATTTTTTTTTGTCCCTGGTGCAGTCATGTGGTATTCACTGATCTGTATTTGTTACAGTATATAAAGACAAATGTTAATGAGTGCCTTGATGCAGTTGTTAAGGATTCGAAAATGGAAAATGTTAAATAAAAAATAAAGTTTTTAAGTTTCCAATTTATTAATTGTTGTACTTCTATTAAATACTTTTCTATGTTTTTATTCTCTATCTAGTACCCTCTCAGGGTACTCATTAGTATTACTACTTAGTAGGCTAGGGCCCATTTATAAAGCCCTTATGTTCTTCATTTTTGGAGGGCTGATGATTTTAAATGCCTGTTTTAACTACTAAATTGGTATTTGGTTTTGTGTGTATGGCTGCAAATGAGCTATATACTTTCAGTTTCAGAGATCTATCTATATACTTTCAGTTTCATAGATCTATCTAGGCTTGGCTTGTGTCAGCTTAACTAGCCTCATTATATTATATTATAACATAAAAATATACTTGAGCTTATTTAAGCTTAAAACCAGCTTTATTACATGAGACTGAGAGGAATAATTTTGAATCATATAACTATACATGGATGGTCAAGATTAAAAGATTTGGGAAATCACATGATCACTTAAAAAGTCACGTGACTTTAAATAACTCACATGACTTGTATGTTCTAATCTTGATTATTCATGATAAGATCCTTTTCATTTGATACATCACACACGCATACATATAATCTGAGCAACAATGTGTTGTTGTGTGTATCAAATTTGAGCATATCATTGGATTCATGAGTTATTATACCTTTGTATATTATACCCAATCACTTAAGAAGAATAGTGATTCTATTCCTAATGCATTTCCCTTTTAATTTGGTTCTACTGGTATTGCAGGTCAATTTGAAACCAAGGGTTCCCACGAAAGCCGTTTGTGCAGAGCATCTTGAACTAAGAAAAGAAATACTAACTTGGCTGAATCTCCAGAAACAGGTATACAAGAGTTGCAATAGATATATTTGCTACTGGGAGCATTATTTATTGTGTATTCTTGAGTAGATTTTGAGGATCTCACTAGTTAGAATGTCCATAGGGCTGCCTTTCTAATGTTTATTATTTTATAGGAGTAGCAATGTTAGTATTTGCTTGCTTTTCCCAATTTCTTTAATTTAATCACAGTAATGGTATTTGTTTCAGGTGCAATATAAAGAAGCAGAAGGCTCATCTTTCCGTGATGGGTCATATGGTGAAACACCAGGCACGCCAAAGGTTAGAAACCTGATTTTGGTTTTGGTCTTTCCCCCCTTATTACTTTCATTGTTTTAGGCCTGTGATTGTCCGAGCATTCCATTCTTTTACCCGAACAAGAGTTTGTGATTTAGAAACTAATGACAGCTTTTGCATCGTAGTGGGGATCAGGATCGGGCATTTATCTCCATATCATAATCTTGATGCAGCTGAGTCCTCCCCGTTCATTCATCTCCCTACACATATTTCTCCGTGACAATGAGGACGTTCCTAATCCTAGGCGGAGAAGGTGACATTGAGAATATCTGGAAACTTGTCTTTGATAGCAGCTTTGATTCTTGATCCAATGGACTCAGGCCCAACATACTTCACAAGACACTCCCCACCTTCAACGGACAACACTTCCACACTCCCTCCATAATTCTTAATGGCCGGTCTCAATATCTCAACATGATTATTCACCGCCTATAAATAATTTCAATTTTCACCTCAGACAATCATATAATCACTTTTTATTATAAACAATTTCAATAATTCAAATATGTAAACAAAAGCTAACCTCAACTGTTGTCTCTCTCGTTTCTTTGCCGTAGATTTGCCGTATATCCTTCACGGCGTCGCCAAATTTTTCCTTGAGAACGCGCTCGATCCCCATTTTCATTGTTGTGGTGGAGCTAGGGCAACTCTCGCATGCTCCTTAGAGACGTAGGGATATAACGCCGTCTTCCACGGAGACGACGTCCACGTTGCCGCCGTTGGCGATGAGGTAAGGGCGAACGTCGTGAAGAACGAGGTCAACATTTGATGCGGTGAGGTCAAATTTCGTGGCAGAGTATAATCCGGGAGAAGACTGAAGATTCTGGTTGTGATTAGAGGCAGAGACCAATCGGATTGTATTGTTTTGCTTTTGAGGTGTGAAACTGAAAACCGATGATTTGAATTCATGGTCATGGTTGAGTACTGAATCTAATTGTGGAACAAATAAGGGTTATTGCCGTCATAGGAGCCACTAATCACAGACTCACGAACACTACGAATGTGAAAGATATTTTGTTTGAAATAATTTTTCGTAAGAGGCAAGTGTCAATGGTAACTAACCCACTGGGCTTGGGAAATGGGCCTCTCACGTGTTTGGGCTGTCGTCATTTGTTATTGGAACTCTCGTTTGTACTAAAAGCCTGTTTTATATAAATGAAATTAAAAGTAACTGTTTAACAAAAATTATTTCACTTCCCTCTTGATAGCTTAATATTATGTTAGAGCGAAATAAAATGTAATTTTTTTTTTAATTTTGATTAAAATTTGAAGTAAAAATATTTAATAAATTATATTTAAGTTATATCGATTAATTATTAGAGAGCACTTTGATTGAACTTTGTAGATATAGCATCTCGTAAATTTAAAATATAACTATATTAGGAGCTCTACATTGTATTACCACAATAACATAGTATCAAAGTTTTGCAAGTATGATAACAATGCTCTCTCACTCATCGGCTGTAATCTCATAGTTCTGAAACCTTATCTTTCATTTAAGATAATAATACGGCATTAATCAAAGAAAAAAAAAATATAAGTTACATCATTTTATGGTCAAAGTAATACTTGAACTTAACATTATTGTATAAAATTTACTATCAAAAGTTCACTAGTATTAATGTTGAATTTTTTATTTTTTTTTTGTTAACTTATTAAGACATTTGAACCGACCTCTAAAAAATTTATACGTATTCAATTGAATATTGAATATTTGGTAAAAAAAAAAAAATCATACGGTGAATACACATACATACTTCAATATATATATATATATATATAAAAGATTTTTTTACATTAGTGTAAGTCTAAAAATTTTTACACTCAATTTGAACTTTTTATTTAATTTAAATTTAACGGCCAGTAAAATAATAAATTATAACCTATTAAATTTAAGTTATGAAAGATTCAGATTGGGTATAAAAAATTTTAGACCTATACCAATATAAAAAAAATCTTTTTAATATATATAAGTGATTTGAATCTTATTCAATTTTCTACCTAAAGACGAATATTTTGGAAGCTGACAATGATTGGTTGGTTTGGTTGGTCGCAGTGTTGGGTAACTGACTAACTGGTAGTTATATTATGTGGAAATTTTGGGAATTGAGGTCCACCACAGTTATACTGCTGCGCAGATTAATTTCTTTCTTTCTTTATTTACAGGCAAATTTGGTAGATTTTCATACTTAATTTCTTAATATTTTTTTATTGTTTTATAAAATAAGTATTAAATATTTATAGTATAAAAATTATTTTATTACCTTAAAACTATCTCGTTATTATGAAAATAATTTCTTTAACTAAAAATGTTAACACAGTAAATTTTAATTAGATCCTTAAGTGAAATGGAAAAGTCTCCGAGAGTGAAATCAGTGGGCAGTCGTTGTTATTGCAACTTTCATTTGATCAACGCCGTAAATACTGGTCACACTCGAAAGGTGATCCAAATTCTCATTTGTGAATTGCGTTTAGAGAGAGAATCAGGGTTATCTATGCTTCAAATAAAGCCAAAGGAATCCCAACATTAAAAGAATATTTATACGAAACAATAAAACAAAACATGATATAAGAAATTATAAGATATTGGATGCAAATTGCACAACCGTGATTAATTATTTTATAAGATGTTAAATAATATAATAAAACATGATATAATCTCATTCATTATTTTTTTTCCCTCTCCATCTTTTACATTTTCCTCGAGCTCCGTACTAATTATAATATGAATATATCTTTAAAATAATATACTTTTATACATAATCATGATTATAATTATATTTTTGTAACAATATAACAACCTAGTATTATGAAATAATAAATTTAAAATATACATAAAAAAATAAACTTACGTATATTTTTATTAGATGTAAAGTCAGTTTTAAAGTTTCTACTAGCACTGCACACACAAAAAAGCATCTACGAGCATGATTGTTATTATATTCTATGACTCCATTTTCAGGTAAGTTAACTTAATAAATTTTTAAAGTCAGAGAAAACTAATTGCTAGCAGTGGATTTTTAAGTTGGTGGACAGATGTTAAGTAAAACCAACATATTTTAAGTCCTAGTGTCATTTCACGAATGAAGATATAAAATAAAGATGAATTTTACGTGAAAAAAATTTGAAGGAAACTAGTTATAGGAAGACCAACTAGAAAGAGAAAAGAGAAGAGTTTGTTGATCATCCATGCCAAAGTTGGGTCGACAAGGCGAAGGCATGGACACATGAACGTAATAAATGGAATTCAATATGCAAATGGGTATCGTGCTTCTGTTTCAACTACCCCATTGCTCTAATTTTTTTTCCCTATAAAGACTCGTACTTGTTCATCGTCTTCATTCCAACTGCATGTCACACTAAGTCACTTCATAGTAGCACCCTCATCCCGTGTTGCTTCTCTCTCTCAACACTGTACAGTTTCACACACAAACACACAGGTGACAACCTTGGACGAGGTACACCCGTTATCCAGAAAGTCACTTTCACAATCCTTTTTGTGTCTGTTAGTGCGCATATGATACGATGTTTTTTATGCCATCATATTGTATGTCCTATAAATGATCAAAGAAAATATCTTCTTTCTCTTTTAAAACTTCCACACTCACCCCTTTTGGATTTTCAGTGGGCTTTACTTTTAATGCATCCTCTGGTTAAATTTTTAAGCTTTATAATAATTAAGGTCGTCGATTCCAACTTGACTCGGTTTTGGGTAATACTAAAAAACCTCCAGCATTATCCTTTGCTTTCCTGGGTGCTAGGAACCCGGTTTCCACATTCCACTACTTGTTTTTAATATAACATGTTCCTGGGTAATACCACATCATGCTTTCTCTCTGTCACTTTCATTTTCTGAAAATTTAAATAGAAACAAAAGGTTACCTTTTTCTAGAATCACCACTCGTTGATTTAATTAAATATGGACTGGGTTGATGAATATATATTGAAGCGAGTTAGTGTTCTTTTGTTTTGCACTAGTGCTTGCTGGCTTATGCGTTTCGTTCAGGTTTCATACAGTAATAATCAACACGAATGAAGAGTTTTGCTTCTAAGGTTAAGGAAGGAAGAGAAGGTACAAATGGCGAACTATCTGTTGGTCCTATATATCGCAACCTTCTCTCCAAAAATGAATTTCCTCCTCCGGATCCTGATTTGAGTACCGCTTGGGATATCTTCAGGTATTTTCATAATCATGTGTAGTTTGAGAGTGAAACTGAAAGCTAATAAATTCTATTTTATCAAATAAAATATGAAGATAATTGGAAACTTAGTGGTTGGTTACTGAATGATAATTTTCTCAATGAGTTATTAGGAGACTTAAATTGACCCTTTCTTTGATGATTAATTGCAGCGTGGCTGTCAAAAAGTATCTTCAAAACCGCATGTTGGGATGGCGTGAATTTGTTGATGGAAAGGTATTATATTTCAATTCATTTTATTATGTGTACATATTCATAAGATAAGGGAGTTTGTTGTTGTTTGTCTATAGATAGGACCTTATGTTTGGAAGACATATAAAGAAGTTTATGATGAAGTTCTGCATATTGGTTCTGCTTTACGAGCATCTGGTGCTGAACCTGTAAGTGCTTGCAAAAGGACTCGTCTTAATGTCTATTGTAATAATGAAGTCTTTGAAGGGTTTTTCTTAATGTCTATTGTGATAACACTGTGTCACAGGGCTCTCGTATTGGAGTTTATGGGTCTAACTGCCCTCAATGGATCGTGGCAATGGAGGTTTAGCTGTTCCCGAAGTTTTCACTATTGTTCCTTCTAGAATCCTATAATAATTCATGAACGTGTTTGTATTGATGCAGGCTTGTTGCGCGCACAGCTTGATTTGTGTGCCTCTCTATGACACTCTTGGTAATTTTTATTCTCAATTTTATTTATCCTCTATGTTTTCTCTTTTTTGTGTACAATTATGAGCTTTGACTAAAACTGATCTAAGTCAGAGCTATGCTTTGGATTTTCTTCTTCTTTACATCTCACAGTACACTAGTAGTTCTAAATTAGTGTTAATTTATTTCAGTAGTGATAATAAAAGTAAAATTTACATTCTAAGCTTCATTTTTCACTAACTTGTTTATCTGCTTTGTCATTCTTCATATATTTATTAACTTAAAGAAATTAAAACACCAAATGCAGGGCCAGATGCTGTAAATTTTATCATAGATCATGGAGAATTAGACTTTGTATTTGTTCAAGATAAGAAGGTTATACAAGTAAGAATCACTTTCTTGAGACATATCATTTTCCTTTCCAGTTTGGATTTAGATATCAGACATTTCAGAGGCAAATAGAGGTTCCGAATTCTGATTGGGTACGTTATGCTATTTTCAGCTTTTGAATCCTGATTGTAAATCTGCCCGACGACTGAAAGGTAAATGTGACTAGTTTAATGTTGTGGTGCTGCATTTAACAGAAGGCATTTGACCTAGTTTGGTTGTGGATACAGCTATGGTTTGCTTCACTTCATTAACAAAGGAAGAGAAAGATAAGGCCATAAGCATTGGGATCAAGCCATATTCATGGGAAGAGTTCTTGCACATGGTTGGTTTGTAAGAATGTAAAATTTTATCACAATTTTTGGGATGTGAGGTTTGGTAATCTTATGCAAAATGGTGTTCTCTATAGGCCAACTAATGTGATTACACATGCTTAGCTCTAGGCGGGTCAATCTGAACAGCTTACTGTCTTACAGGGAAAAGAAAACCCCTCAAACATTTTACCACCTCAGCCTTATAATATCTGCACAATAATGTATACGAGTGGAACCAGTGGAGACCCTAAGGGTGTTGTTTTGACACATGAAAACATAACGGCTTTCGTTAGAGGAATGGATCTTTTCATGGAACAATTTGAAGATAAGGTAAATCTTTTATGTTACCATTCTTCCGTGACTTTCAACTGCATAGAATGACAATTACAACAATAATTTCTCAACTCTTGTAAATTTAATGGGATGTACAGAATACGTTCTGTGCATATGAAGTTTTCTGTCTCGAGTATGTTGAATCAACAATAAAATTATGTTGTGCGATAGTTTTTTTTTTTCTTACCAACCACAACTATGTAATTTGTTGCGTTCAACAGTATAATATTAATGTATCAAAGTTTACAGTACTTTATTTGTATGGGGAATACACGTATAGTATTTAGGAATGAATTTTTTCCATTTACGATATACGAATATATATTTCAATAATACTTTGACTTCAGATTCTAACACATTCCTCCTTTCTAGCTTTTTTGACATGAGTATAATATTTTGCATAGATGACAACAGAAGATGTGTATTTATCCTTCCTCCCTTTGGCTCATATTCTTGATCGCACAATTGAGGAGTATTTTTTCCATAAGGGAGCATCTGTTGGCTACTACCACGGGGTACGTTCTTGCAGGAATACTTTTGTTGATTTGAATTCATTCGATAATTTTTGATATGAATATGAGTAGAAAAGACACTAGGAATATGTATGCTAATAAAATGGTCATAGAAGTTCCGTTTTCCGAGAGACTTTTTTACTTTTCTTCATATTTGGACTAACAGAAGATGTAGGAGATCTAAATAATAAATAGAGTAATGCTATGAGGATTATACATTATACATACCATGAATAACAGTAATAGAATTGTTGTTGTTAAGTGACAATGGTATTTATAGAAAAGGAATTGTTCCAATGAGAGATGATTACCTAGCTTAAACATAAAAAAATTGCTGACATTTTTCTCTGCTCAGTTTCATCTGTCTAGATAAGTACATAATCTTCCAGCAATATATTTCCCCATATGTTTTTCCATTTGTTTCAAAAACCAATATTGAATTCAATTTCCTTTTCGTAAAGGATCTAAATGCGTTGAGGGATGACTTAATGGAATTGAAGCCAACGTTGTTTGCTGGGGTCCCCCGAGTATTTGAAAAAGTCCATGAAGGCATGTTCAAGCATCAGCAGAAAATTTATACTTTATTTGAATTCAGTATAAAAATTACCAAAGATTATCTGTTTCAGGAATAAAAAAGGCAGTGGAAGAACTCAATCCAGTGAGGAGAAGAGTTTTTGGCATGCTCTACAAATAGTAAGTTGGTATTCTATAAATATATAATTTTGAATATTTTGTTAAAGGTGGACTTTGTTTATTGGATGATGATATGCATTTTGAAATGACATGGTTTTTGCTTTTCATGCCTATATTGGTACAGCAAACTTGCTTGGATGAACAAAGGATATAAACACTGTAAAGCATCACCTTTTGCAGATCTGCTAGCCTTCAGAAAGGTTGTATCTAATATTTGCTACTTAACTGCATTTTAAAACTATTTTCCATATTGTAACCCAAGCTGCTTCTACAAAAAAAGGCTAATGCTAATTCATGCCTTTCATATTTGTGAAAAATTGACTTCTTTTACTTATGGTAAACTTCAAATTTTCACCCTTCTCCTCTCCCTCACACGGGTGAGTCAGGTCAAAGCTCGGCTAGGTGGGCGTGTTAGACTGATAATATCTGGAGGTGCACCCTTGAGCTCAGGGGTAGAAGAATTCTTGCGTGTTACTTCTTGTGCCTTTCTATGCCAGGGCTATGGTAAGGAACTCTCTTGTTTTATGTTTATAAGAATTTTGTTAATTTCAGCTATTAGAGCTAAGTTTAAACATTTAAAAATAGAAAAAAAAAACATATTTTTATATTAAAATTATAAAAATATAATATATACTTTAGAAAAAAAGTACTATTAATTGTTTGAATTCAGCCTTAAGGACTTCATAATATAAATAAGATAACACAATACTGTTAGAACTAAAAATATATACAATACATTGAAACACTGACATTATGAATCTATGATGGTTAATCCAGGTTTGACCGAAACTTGTGGGTCTGCTACTCTTGCCTATCCTGATGAAATGTGCATGCTTGGTACCGTTGGTCCTGTATCTGTATATAATGAACTGCGGTTGGAGGAGGTTCCAGAGATGGGCTACAACCCTCTTGGAAGTCCTCCATGTGGTGAGATATGTCTGAGAGGGAAAACTGTTTTTACTGGTTACTACAAAGACCCTGAGTTAACAAGGGAAGCCATAAGAGATGGATGGTTTCACACAGGTTCAAATGTCATTTTCAGTCTCAAACTGAAACTTTTTGTTTTGAATGTTTACATGATTTGATCTGACTGTGCCATTGCTGGTATCCTCAGGTGACATAGGAGAACTGCAACCTAATGGTTCTGTAAAGATCATTGACAGGAAGAAGAATCTTATTAAACTTTCTCAAGGAGAATATGTTGCACTAGAGCATTTGGAAAATATTTATGGAATCACTGCAATAGCAGAAGATGTAAGCATCTTCATTAATTCAGTACTGTTAATGTGTACAATTTTCAATGCTAACTCTTGATGGGTATGTAAACATTTTTTTGTTTTTCTATAAGGTCTGGGTTTATGGGAATAGTTTCAAGTCAGTGCTAGTAGCAGTAGTAGTTCCCAACCAAGAAAATACCAAGAAGTGGGCTTATTCAAATGGTTTCATGGCTCCTTTCTCAGAACTATGTTCTCTTGACCAATTGAAGAAATATGTGCTCTCTGAACTCAAGATGACTGCTGAGAGAAACAAGGTAACATCTATGTTTAGTGAAATAATATTATAAACGGACCATGTGACTATTCTTCACGACTATGTTCTATGTTAAGCTTTTGGTGCTTGGAGACTTTTTTTCTCCTTTTTATTTTTTCTCTTTCAATGTACTAGCTGAAGGGTTTTGAATATATCAAAGGGGTCATATTAGACCCGCAACGATTCGACATGGAAAGAGATTTGGTGACTGCAACAATTAAGAAGAAAAGAAATAATATGCTCAAGTATTATCAGGTAATTCAAAATAAAAGAACAATAAAAAGATCTCTCAATTTAGATGTAAAAGAACATTTTCTTATATATTATTAGTCCTCACTCCACGAATTGGTGACATTATAACAGGTTGAAATAGATGAAGTATACCGAAGTTTGACCACAGATAAGCATAAAATTTGAGGTTCCATTGCCAGATGAAGCTGTTCATGATAACAATACCATTTCTTCTTTTTCAAGTCCCACCAATGTTCAACCTTGTGGCCATTGCTATGGTTCGTTCTATTCAGCTCAAATCATGTCCTAATTGTCAAGTGTAATTTTGGAACAAGCAACGCGTATTCATTTGGCAATACACCATTATAAATACAACGCGAATTCAACTGTCCAGGACCTAATTGTTAAGTAATGCATCTCAGTTTTAAGAAAATTTAGTTATATTTAGCTAAAGTTTCGGTTTCATGTTTTATTTAAATAAAAAAAATCATTAGACCTTAACCTTAGGCCTATCTTCTAAAATTGAGTTCATAAAGCCTGACTACCAGACCAAAAACATGCAGTTCAACAATTAATTTTATAATATTAACAAAAATAAATTAATTAAAAAACATTATAAACATAAAAACAACATTTTCTTATATGTAAAGTTGGAGCAAGTGTAAATCTGTAGCCAGTCAGACATGAATACAAACGCATTTGTGGATAATAACTTGATTCAATCATGTTGAGAAAGAAAAGCGAAAAAAGAAATGCGTGGCGTGAATAGATTGGTGTTGCGGACACCGTGTTCCCACTCTCGCAACATGTGTACGTTCACATCGACAAAGCTGAACTACATGATCGACACTTACATACACGACAACAACATAAACCAAGCTCGTAAACTGTTCGATGAAAACCCCTCGTCCCGCAACCTTGTTTCCTGGAACATGATGATGACAGCATACGTTCAACGCCATCAAATCGAACATGCCCACGACCTGTTCGATCAAATGCTCCTTAAAGACGCCGTTTCCTGGAACATCATGCTTTCTGGTTTTCACAGAACCAGAAATTCTGATGGGTTGTACCACTGTTTCTTGCAAATGGGTAGAGCTGGTGTAGCCCCCAATGACTATACCATATCCACATTGCTCAGAGCAGTTATAGGTACTGTGTTGGATTTTCTGGTCCACCAGGTTCATGCTCAAGCACTGCACTTGGGACTTAACTTGAATGTGTTTGTTGGGTCTTCGTTGATTAGAGCTTATGCAAGTTTAAGAGAGGAGGATGCTTTAAAGCGAGTGTTTGATGATATATTGGCGAAAGATGTTACATCTTGGAATGCTTTGGTTTCGGGGTATATGGAAGTGGGAAATATGGTTGATGCTCAAACAACATTTGATGTGATGCCCCAGAGAAACATAATTTCCTGGACTAGTTTGGTGAATGGTTATATCAGGAACAAGAGAATAAACAAATCAAGGTCTGTTTTTAACAAAATGAGTGAGAAGAATGTGGTGTCTTGGACTGTAATGATTAGTGGGTATGTGCAAAATAGGAGATTCATGGATGCATTGAAGCTTTTTCTTCTGATGTTTAAGTCAGGAACTCGTCCCAATCATTTCACGTTTTCAAGTGTGTTGGACGCATGTGCTGGATGTTCCTCTCTTCTGATGGGAATGCAGGTTCATATGTGTGTTATCAAGTCTGGCATACCAGATGATGTTATCTCATTGACCTCGCTTGTGGATATGTATGCAAAATGTGGGGATATGCATGCAGCATTTTGTGTTTTTGAGTCCATTTTGAATAAGAATTTGGTGTCATGGAATTCGATAATTGGCGGTTATGCTAGGCACGGGCTAGCTACTCGGGCGCTGGAGGAGTTTGATAGGATGAAAAAAGCTGGCATTACACCTGATGAAGTTACATTTGTGAATGTGTTGTCAGCATGTGTGCATGCTGGTCTTGTTGAACAAGGTGAAAAGCACTTCGCAGCTATGCTAACCAAGTATGGAATTCAAGCAGAGATGGAGCACTATACTTGCATGGTGGACCTCTATGGAAGAGCAGGGAAATTTGATCAGGCAGAAAAGTTGATCAAGAATATGCCATTTGAGCCTGACGTGGTGTTATGGGGTGCATTACTTGCAGCTTGTGGCCTGCATTCAAATTTAGAACTTGGAGAGTATGCGGCAGAGAGGATCCGCAAACTGCAAAGCGATCATCCCGTATCTTATTGGATGCTTTCAAAGATCCAAGGTGAGAAAGGAATATGGAGCAGTGTAAATGAGTTGAGGGACATGATGGAAGAGAGACAAATCAAAAAGCAGAAGGCAGTTAGCTGGGTTGAGTGATAAAGATAATGTGCAATTTATGAGAAAATATGTTGCCAAAGTCTCATTCTTTTCTGGCTCTTTCTATTTTTTGTCAAAGTCTTTCTTTTTTGGCTCTTTCTACTGCAATGAATTCCTGAGGTATATATAATACAGCCCAATTAATGTGGGAATCTTTGTTATGAAGATCCTCAAGCCATCGGCAAGGTAATATGACAGGTGCACTACTAAATACGTTTTCCCTGCCTGGCTTCTCATATGTAAATCAAACGCCTATTTCTTGAGGATTTCTGAAGTCTGAATTGCTCTTAGCTGTTGAAACAAATTGATAATGATTAAAATGTCTGAACGAATTTTTCTAAAAACAGGTTTCCCAAATACTCACATAATTACAACAGGAGGCCAATAAAAACATTGCCAATATTGAAATTGTATATCATGTTCACTCAAAAATATTGAAATTCTTTGGAGATATGTGAGGACGGGTTATTGGGGGCGTGGACTAGTGGATACCAGATATGAAGTGGAAGTTGTATATCTACATTCTTTTAATCTAATCATAATTTCTTATATTTTACAGGTATGAGCATCAGTTATATTTGGGTAGGTAGAAAATGGAAAAACGAAATTTGGAGAATGACAAGTGTAATGGTTAGCTTATGATGATTTTCGTTCACTGTTACGCAGCAAATAGTTGTTTTCTTACACGAATTACCAAATGCATGAGTTGCGCTTAACTATTGATATCCTACATTTCATTATAACCATGCAAGTACCAAGTTATTTACAAATATTCCTTCTGAACTTTTTACATCCCTAAATATTGTACTGTTAGAATTGTCAATTAGTGGCAATAGATAACTGCGAATGACAACACTGTCGGCTTAGTATATATCATACTATCAGTCAAATAATGAAATCCAGCATCCCCACATTCAAGATGGGAATCTATCCTTGGCCGACACTAACATCCAGAACCAAATTTGGACTACAAGGTACTAGAGAACATGGAGGGCAATGGTACAAGATCTTCCTTCATTTTTAACTAAACTACCGATAATCAGTATTACATTTAATGTCTCAGCTCCAAGAGATGAAACATCAATCCAAATCCAAAGGAAAAAAAGTAGTGTGGATGGCGACGACTTCATTTGCGGCTCCTCGCTTCCACCTTTTCCTTCTCTCGCTTCTTGTAAAGTCTCTCAATAACATGCTTTGCCTCACATTGTGGAAAATTAGACAAATCATAGTAATGCGGTGCTATATCAACCAACCTGGTTAGAGTAAATTTCATAACCAAACAATCAGAACTATGAAAACTAGATAACCCAAAATCAAAGAAATTTGATAACACTGTGCTTGAAAATCTAACTATGTTCCAACACTTCTCCCCACCATAATCTAACACCATAGTTCAATGTTGTGATTGCATCTGTCTGAGCGCTTAATCGTATTCAAAACTTTATCATCAGGTTTTCACTTAATATCAATAATCCATAAAGAAAAAATCTCACCATTCCCCGCGTATGTCTGTAACAGTACGAATAAAATTCCGACTGGTAAGAACATATTCATTATAAATGACCCATTCAGGCTTGTGGTCTAGACAATTTGATGGATGCAAATGCACCACCTACAAAGAGGACATAATTCATTATAAACTTAAAAAATACAATATAGAACACTACAGCTGACAATCTAGCTCTTCTAGTAGCACAAATGAAAGAGAGAAGAGACACACAAAAGGAGCTCATCTAAACAAACCTGGTTATCCTTCACTGTCAAGTAGTGTCCTGTACGTTCCAGATGAGCAACCTGCATGAAATACCCAGCTAGCATAGCTTTTCTAATGTTGACATAATAGTCACGGCTGTTGAAGTCAGTGCTGCACAACTTCAGATTAAACCGGGCCATGATACGCACTAATTGTTGTCTAACATTATCAGCTGCTTTCAAAGCCCTATGATTAATGAAGTTATCATAACACCAAGATGGATCCTCATCTGAAAAAACATTTACAAATAACAAACTTATAGCATAAAAAAAAAATCAATAAGTTGTAAACCTTTGAAACAAAAGCTAGCAGAGATAACCACTTACTATTTTGCTTGTATGCATGGTAAACATTCAAGAGCGTGAGATGATCTCCATCAATGTGCCCGAACCTAGCTTTTGCCTCATCCGCAGCTTTTTGTGCCTCCCTAGGCCGTATAAAGCAATTGGGTACTAAAGAAAGAAATTGATTATCACAGAGGAGGTCCACGGTAGGTCAGCAGATGCATAGAGGCGAGACCACACCATTTGCTTCATGAGAGAATACTGAGAAACTGCAACTAACTACATCAGCACTTACTTAGAATCCTATGGTGCCTGCCAACCGGGGGCATGGAACCCAGAGAAGACAGTTGCTGATGACAACCTAACAGGACACACTACTGACCACATTCATGTGCAACTAAGCACACATGTAAGCAGTCAAACATACTCCAATATATTCACAAGATTATCACTGTGCACATGCACAATGGCAGGGAATCCATTTCAAAATGGAGCCCAACAGAACTATATTGCCTTAACATTGTGGTGGGATACGGGACTGACACAAGCAACAAAATAAAAGAATAATACCTGAAAGCATGGCAGAAATTGACAGAATCTCATTTGAACAGTTGAATTCAGGACTGACAACAAGCATCTTTGACATCTGTGGGTCCAAGGGTAACTCACTCATAATTTCACCCAGTTTGGTTAAGTTACCATCATCATCCAGTGCTCCCAAGTAATTCAACACTTCCAATGCACGCATTAAGGTCTCAGGGGCAGGAGGGTCCATGAAATCAAAATGCACTAAATCATCTATACCCAGTTTCTTCAAAGTAAGAACTGTGTTGGCAAGATTTGATCTCAAAATTTCAGGATAGGTCTGTGGCTGAAGATCATTATTGAAACTTTTCTCAGTGTAAAGTCTAAAACATTTCCCTGGTTGAGTTCTTCCAGCACGCCCTGATCTCTGATGTGCACTGGCTTTAGATATTGGTGACACTAACAGAGATTCCACACGAACGCGGGGATTATAAACTGTCTGCTTGGCAAACCCTGGGTCAATGACATAGACAATACCATCAATTGTCAAGGAAGTTTCTGCTATGTTAGTTGATACCACAATCTTCCTTCCAGGAGGCCCATCCTCCTTCAGTGGAGGTGGAGGTGGCTCAAAAATCTTCTGCTGCATGGCTGGAGGAAGAGTAGAATATAGGGGTACCGCTTTGACAGGCCCCACCTGGTCTCCCATATTAGAAACTTCTTTTGATATTTTGCGACATGCATCTTCTATCTCTTCCTCTCCAGTCAGAAATACAAGTATATCTCCCGGAGGTTCACACATGTGTATCTGTACCACTGTCCTAATGGCAGCCTCCAAGTAATCCCTTTCAGGTTCCTGTGTATAGAAAATTTCCACAGGATGTAGCCTTCCTGGAACTTTCATAAGAGGGGCACCAAAAAAATAGCCCTGGAACTTTTCAGCTTCAAGAGTTGCACTCATAACAACCAACTTTAAGTCAGATCTATTTTTAAGGACCTCCTTCAGAAGGCCAAATAGCACATCTGTAGCTAAAGTCCTCTCATGTGCCTCATCAAGAATAATAACTTTATATCGTTCCAAAAGTGGATCTGCCATTGCTTCTCTTAAGAGCATACCATCTGTAAGATACCTGCAAACAAAGCATTCCACTTGAGACTAGATGAAAAAACGAAAAAAGAACAGAATGAAAACAACATAGATAACGCATAACAAGCTCATAATTAATATCAGAAGCAATTTAAAGCAATTAAACATACTTCAAAACTGTCCTTGCACTACTGCAGTCTTCAAATCTGATACTGTAACCAACCTCTTCCCCAATAGTTACATCCATCTCTTCAGCCACACGACGAGAAACAGACATTGCAGCCACTCTCCGCGGCTGAGTACATGCAATCATCATCTTCCTACGTTTATCCGGGGTTTCTAAATCGACAGCATCCAACACAAACTGAGGGATCTGTCACCCCAAAAAATAATTTTAAAAATGTTAAATTAGAGACACCCACTCACACACAGAAAACCTAATGCATCTACCACCGCAACATTAGTGTATACAAATGAAAACAAAAATAAATAAATAGATATAATAACAATAACACTAAAACACACTACAAAACAACACGACACAGCATAAAGCCAAACACTTCGTTAAATAACATTCTCCACAATTATAATTCATAACTTCTAAATACAAACGTAAAAAACACGAAGTACATAACTTGAACTAAAAAAACAGGGATAATGAAGTTAAAAACCGAAAACCCATGACCAATCTTAACATCCCAGAAGCTGAAACGAAGAAAACAAACCTGGGTGGTTTTGCCACTACCAGTCTCGCCGACGAGAATCAAAGTCTGGTTATCCTTCAAAGTCTGGAAAAACTCGTCTTTCTGGTGCCAAACAGGGAGCGTCTTTCTCTTCTCCAAAATCTCAAAGTACCTTTGGGAGTAAGGCTTCGCTGTCCAGCGATTGATGAGACTGTTAGCGACGCTGTTATTGACGCCACCGTTGGATTTCGTCATCTTAGCCACAGAATCGTCTACCACATCGAACAAGCTCACCTTCCTCTTTCGTTCCGTACCCATCAATTCCGAAACCCTAATTCCCCCCTAATTCTAATCCAAAAAAATGGTTCTCGGAGTGACTAGGGTTAGGTTTTGGTGCAATTATAAAACGACCAGACTCAAGGATGAGAAGATGAAGTCTCCATAATTACGATTGCGCCCACTATTTTTCACTGTTTCTCTTTTTCTTTTTTCTCAGATTTCTTTTTTTCTTTTTGGTTCATATATTAAAATCCAGCAGCTACACAAGGCCCAAACCTACCCCTTATTAAATCTTATTATTTGGACCATCTTTTCTGGGTCACGTATCTTGTTCCTTTCGACATCCTCTATAAAACCACAAGCAGACCCAAAAGTAGTTGACAGAAAAAAAAAACACAAAGATACCCAAAAACAGTGGCCTAATCCAGAAGAATGACTCATGACCAAAAAATATGAATCCTTTCCTGTGATATGTCAATGGAAAGAACTAATAGAACAAATTATATTATGTCCAGGATGGAATTTGGTCTTCTTTTTCCTTTTTTTTTGTCAAATGCGAATTTTGTGTCTAAAAACACAATATATGATAACATTTTACCCTATTGCAAAACTCATGCTCTAAGCACTTGATATTTTGACTGTGTTTTAACTTTAAATTTTAAGTTCTCTCGATGTATGAGTGGAATAGTATATAACTGCTTAATTGATCGATAGTATTAGTTTAAGTGGCACATGATTAGTTGATTTAAGTAATATTTTTAAATTTAAATATTGTGTGTGAACAAAAAATAATGTGATAGTTACTTAATGGGTCTCCAAAATCAAAGTACATGATCACTGCTTTATAGTCACTACAGTCACACTTTTAATTTTTAAAATTACTACCCCTAATAGGCAACGATTGTTATATATTATATAATTTTTACTTAATAACAAAAATAATGTTAAAAATTGTGTTAAGGAAAGTATAGCGCATATAAAAATTAAATCAAAGATCTTCCATTAGAAGATTAAGTAACAAATTATATTTCAATTGAAGTCCTTCTGTTGTAATGTTATATACTTACTTTATTTGCATTTTATTATTTTTTACAAAATTAATTTATATGACACTTTATATGTTTATCCTTTTTTTTGCAATTTTCTAATAATTATTTATATTTTCAGAAAAATAAATTATTTATATTATGTTATTTATTAAAATAAAACTTAAAAATTAATATAATAATATTCATTTGATAAATCCGTACATTGTGTTTCCTTTCATCCAAAACCAGGTCCATTACGGGGAATATGACTCTAAAGAATAATAAACGAAGGATAAAAAAATGCAAATAATTTGAAATAAGAGATTATTCTTTTTTCGTGAGGGACGAGACCACATCACATTTATAATGATATATCATTATAATCTGTAAGAGCATTACACATAATGGATTTTTTTTTTTTGTGAGGAATGAAAAGACCACATACACTAAGGAATATCTTGTGCTCTGCCAGATTTTCACTGTAATATATATGAAAGCAAATGGACCAATTTATCATATAAAAATAACAATATACTTTGTACGAAGATGACATTAATTAATAAAATAGTAATTTTTAGAAAATTATTATTTTTATATATTTACAAGTCTAAAATAATGTTAATTTTTAGTTCTGTTTTTATTTTTATCTAATTCTCAAATATTTTATATACCTGTTATAAATAAGAGAAAAATAACAATAGAGATCATGTTAAAAAGTTAGTGTTTTTAATATAATTAAGAAGATTAATCACATTTCTTAATTTGAGCATTATCTTTCAAAGTAGATAAACAAATGAAAGAAGTATGATCACTTGATAATGAACATTTTCTATCATTTGTTAATGGGCATGCGATTTAAAAACATTAAACATGGTTTTTTTAAAAGTAATTTTAATGACATAAAAATAATAATTTAAATAACTGTGTTTTTAACCTACTAAATGACTTTTTTTATATTTTTTTCTTGCGTATCAATGAATACATCATATATAACCAACACGTTTAAAAAATTTTGGGCACATATCAAGGGTGCATCGTTCACAGAAAAAATGTAATTTGTCATACAACACTTTTAAATTTTTTACTATATTATTCATCTTATGTTTCATTTCTTACTTAATAATAATAATAATAAAAATAACACTTTTGTTTTTCTCTTTTGATTTTGCCTTTTAATTACAAATACAACTATACAAAAGTGTTGTATAATTATATTTTCTCTTATAGATGCACTATGATGCATTAAATACCAAAAGTCGTACTCTCCCTAAAAAAAGGTTATACCAGAAAAACGAAAAGACAAAATCTAAATAGAGTTTTATAAATAATTTTAGCGTTATTTTTAATTAAAATTAAGTTTTATACCTTGATAATTAACTTCAATTTTTAATGTCTATCTATATAAACACAAATTATTAAAATAAAACTTTAATTTTAAATAAAAATATTCCAAAAATATTTTTAAAAAATTGCACTATGTAAGTTTTATCTAAAAAGAAAAGCTAGAAATGTGGCTATTTAATTGTAGTAGCAGAATGTTGAAGAGAGTCGTGGGCTGGCAAAACTAGACATGTTCCCTACCTGTGAGATTACAAAAGTTCATGGCTCCACTTGAGTCTGATTTATGACCATCTTTCAGGTTCTGTACTGCATCAATATCGATGATGAATCATCCTTTGGTTCATTTTATTAAATGCTAATTTTATTTTTAAAAATTAAATTTAATTAAGACATATAAATATTGTTGATATTTAAGACTGCATTATAAGCTGATAACCTGCACTTTCCCATTTCCTTCAGGATGTACTGGAATCTCTTTAATGGAGTATGACAATGGTGTAGTGCAACTTTTCAACACTCTTTACTACGTGGTCTTCTTCCTTCTATGTTACCCTGCAAAAGAAATACGCGTAGAGCCCACATATATTTAAATTGTTATTATTAGGCTGTCAGCGTATATAAACTAGTCAACTGCTTTGTTTACACTTAGTTATTAGTTAAAAAATATGTCAATGTTTAGCTAATAGCTTCTACCATGTTATCTTCGGAGAGTATTTTTAATTCCTAAAAAAAGTATGAAATTTGGTTTAGGGTACAGTTTAGATAAATTTTTGAACATATATTTATAAAAGTAAAAAAAATTCAATGTAAAATAAAGTAAATTCTTCTTATGAATTAAAATTAATTTATCTTCTGTATTGTTTTAAAATATTTTTATGTAACTTCTTAAAAATTTATAAGTTATAAATACTCATCTAAACATTGTATTCAACAATATCAATGTGATATTCTATAGGCTACTACCAGCGGTTTGTTTACTTAGAGTGTGTTTAAGTGAATGTTGTGAAAATTGATTCTTAAATTTTAAAATTTTATAAGATTAATTTTAGTTATATTTGAATTTATCAGAGTGGAGTTTTTTTTTTCTTCTTCAAATATTTGTATCAATGAGTCTATCATAAAGGTTAATATAAAAATCTTTAAAACAAAGATTATATCTTTTCCTTTTTGAAGTATTTTTAAGGATGAAATCCTGCATAGTCGAAAGTAGTATATTTTTTGTGGCAAACTCACGGTTTCATTAAAGTAGAGTTGCTTGTTTTATAAATTGATAAGCACAATCGCGATTTTGTTGAAATGGAAGTACTTCTTCTCCGTTTTCACAAAATGCGATTAAAATGGCCCTCCATATATGTACAGAGGCATGATTATTTGGATTAAAATTCTGAGCGATGGTTGATAGAATGGAAAAAAAAAACAAAAAACACATTTTTAATTTTAAATGGCCCGCAACTAAAATCACATTTTTAATTTGTATTACCCCGCGACAACTAATACGAGTACACAAACAATTGCCAAAAGTCTCTGTTCTAAAAATTCGATCATATCCCCTTACATGTAGTTTAAGTTTAAACTTTGCAATCAAATCAAAAGTGCTGGAAAAACAATGACGAATTCGATAGATT
Source organism: Abrus precatorius (assembly GCF_003935025.1). NCBI lineage: Eukaryota > Viridiplantae > Streptophyta > Magnoliopsida > Fabales > Fabaceae > Abrus > Abrus precatorius. Next base: position 4,635,750 of record NW_020874373.1, on the reverse strand, counting down.
AGCTGGCATGCAGACTTAGTTAGTTTACATGGCATATCACCCACGACGAAATAACATAAGCGTTTGGAAAGTGGATAAACTTCATTAATTATTGTAATATAATTACTATAGATGAAATTAATATGAAGATATGAAACAATATTGTTTTATATTACAAGGTAGAAATGAAGACAAATGGCAAAAAGATAACATTCAAAGGGGAAGATATAGAAATACATTTTCCCCGTAGTTTTCTTGTCTATCTTTTCCATCACAACAAGGTCGTTGTTTAACTATAGGTGATTTAAACTGACCATTAACATTAACATCAAAACTATATAGTATTTATTATTTACCAGTGACTATACCTTCATTACCGGCCAAAGTCAAGTACTTGTCTTTTCTACTAAGTTTAGTGCATTGAAATCCGAGGGCATTCGCAATCTGCGTTTGTACATGATTCGCCACTACAAATTTGGAGTCCTCATTATCACACGTGGCAACTGAAGGTGACACGTGCTCCAGCAATTGAACAAAGTAATCTGGGAATGGATTCATCATAAAGAAAATTGGGTCCAAGCACTTAAGACCCCCTGCGGTTGTGCCGTGGAACATATTCACGTGGCTATCAATAGCAACAGGTTCAATTTCATCGCACAGTTCCGAAAACAAAGGGCTGAACCTTAATAAATATGGCTCTCTGCATGTGGTCCCTTCAGGACACACAACTAGGTCTCCTTTTTTCAGCATTTGCTTCATCGTTTTTGCATCCTCGTTGCGGTTCCTCGTTAAACGAACGGTCTTAATTGGTGCTAGTATCTCTGATATTCTACTTAAGCTATATGTCACGGCCACTAAGTCTCTTTTCAACATGAACGAGATGTATAGAGGGTCTAGTAATGTTCTATGGTTGCATACATAAAGATTGCCATTGGGATTTTCTTCTTTTTGTTTGTGGGTGTTGTGGGTTTTGGGCCTTGAAGTTGTGAGACGAAGCCCAGATAAGGTTAGGAAGGGTGTTGCAATGTTATAGGGAAGTGAGACTCCTGCTATGATCCTAATCAAGGAGAGGATGGAAGCAAAAGGAACCCACATTAAGACGGATAGAGCATTGAGTGGTGTGGGTCTTAGTGCTAATCTTCCATCATGGAAGATTAGTGCTTTGGGGTATTTGTCCTTTGCTAGCTTTTGCCAGCTTTTCTTATCAGCTTCTGTCACCATGAAGACTTCCTAATTATTGTTCAAAAAAGAAAATTCAAACCACAGTCAACAAATGAGTTTCAAGATTCCAAACTCGAGCATATGCTGAAGTGAAAATGCAGAGTAAATGAAGTAAAATACTATTACTTTTTTTCTTTGCACTTTAATAATTTTGTTTCATTCACTTCTTATTTTTATTTTATAAAATTTAATGAATAATTAATATTTTTATAATTAAAATTCATTTGATAGACAATAATAAATAAATAAGATAATTAATATAATAAATAAAATTTATAATAAACAATTAAATGATAATAATTTTTTCTTACTTTCAAAATTAAGAATAAAATTATTGAAAATAAACATATTATTCCTAAAATATTTTAAAAATAAGCAGATATATTTTATTAAATTTCCTAAGAATCCTGTCCTAAAAGTAAGTCGCCGAAAATAATTTAATTGGGAAATGAAAGATTTCATCAATCAAAATGCAATTGAAAATTATCAATATGCAAGAGAGAAGTAAGAAATAACACAAATAATAACATAATGAAAAGATAGAAAAATAAGTTGTCAAAAAAATGATAAAAATAAAATAATATAACTCAACGAAATTATTTTAAAATGCAGCGAATAATTTAAAAGACAAACCTTGCATGGAGAAAAGAAGGAATGGTCAAGATCCTTATGAAATCTTGAAATTCCAATGATATCGGAACAGTATCCTTTCCCTTCAAGAACTAGCTCCAACTCATGCATGGTTTTTCGCTCCTCCATGAACCCTACAAAGAAACCCTTGAACACTTTCAACTTTCTTCCCACAACATCATCTATCTCCAAATAATCTTTCAAGAAGCTTTCCACCATCACTAGAGGCAACTTGCTTAACCCCACTTTCTTGCCACCTCTATTCACCACCTCAAACATTTCTGCTCCAACATCCTCCAACAACAACTTGGGCAAAACAGCACTTCCAACCCTGAAGCTCTCTGCTTTGATCCCAAAGAAGCATATCATAACCATAATCTTCAACCCCATTTCATCCCCAACTAAACAAACAAAAGGGTATAGCAAAAGCAAAACAATGGCTCTTAAGATCCCTCCTGCTTCAAAGGCAACGAGCATGAAGTATGGGAACACTGAAGATGATTTCAACAACGAGCCTTCTACATCAAAGATGATAGTGTGTTCATTGAGGTCTGAACGATGAAGCAAAGAGGGGTATCTCTGGTATTTAAATTGGGTTGCTAATGTGATATTGCTAGTACTTTTGCGGAGACCCTTGATTGGCCTGAAGAAAAAACGGTACCAAAACGTGAAAAGAGATTTGAAGAAAAACGCACTCTTCACCATTCTAGCCATCACTCAACGTATGATTTTGATACGTACGTACAATTGTTGGTTGCAAATTTTCAATACCTTCGTACTGTGTCAATGGAACCTAGGGTATTTATACTCGTACAAATACATCAATACCCTTAATTTTTGCTATTATTACGAAGCACCATCTTGACCTGGATTGCATGCCCACCTCGCGTTGACTAATCAATTGTTTGGTGATTATGAACGGATTCAATTTTTTCTTCCTTTTTGGAGAAGAGATAGTTATGGCCGCTCTCATTGACTTGAATGGAGAATCATTAAATTACGGTTTCACGGGGCCGAGTTTACTGAATAGTTGTATTATTCATCAGCTGATGGAATTGACTTATGAAACATTAATCATGCATTATGTATAGCATGGGATTAATACAACTGTCAAGTTGTATAATAACTGCTGTCTTAACACAAGTAAACGATCGACTAGCTTATATATATTTTTGGTTATATCTTCTTACAAGCTTTTTTTAATAATTCTCTTACTACCTCATAAAGTATGTATTGAATAAAAAAAATTGCATGCATTCATTATTTCAAAATATAAAAATATTTAATCTTTTTCATTTAATAATTAAGATAATTTTTAGAATAAAAGATAAGGCAATTTAGAATTATTCTATTTTTTCATGGGTTTCTTACGACATAAGTTAATAAATCAAGAACACTAACTTTTATGTTTAAGATTGAGTTTAATAAATAATGATAGTACGATTTTATAAAAATACAAAAATGTAACAATTTTTTTAAATAAAGTTAACAAATCTGTTAGACAAATCAAAGCTCTTGATATCTAATGCTTTAAGAACACTGACCATATAATTTAAAGTGAAATATTTTTACTAAAAATTAAATCAAAATATATTTGAAATTTATGAGAGGTAATGCATTAATAGAATTTTATTTCTTTAATCAGTATTTTATTAATTAAGATAGATTACAAAAGTAAATGTTACGTTAATTCATTAGCCTACATGTTAAGGCACACGTTACCAACATACATTTTACGAGTCAGGATACATTATGAGAAGATATTTAGTGTATATTTAAATTAAACTCAACTTCACCAATAATGACATGTACTTAATTAGTAAAAATAAAAGTATTTAATTTGGAATATGATTGATATTTATGTTTTAAAACAATTGAAAATATTTAATAAAATATATTGAATTATACATTTTGAATGGTAATCCTTGAAATAATTTTTTTTAAATTATTGGTTTTACGATTATAATGTTTTTAAAAAAGAATAGATAAACACAGACAAGGCATTTAAGAGGTTGTACAAAGGGAATTAACTTCCAGTGTTCCACTTTTGGCGATAATCTTTTCTCACACATTAACTCTAACCATGTGGAAGATGAAAGGTGCCAACCGATAATTGTTCTCAGCTTATTTAGATATAGAAATATATAATACTTTTTTCTGTTTCAAAATTATTATTATTTTGTCTCATTTTACTTTTCATTTAAAAGTAACTGGATAATTATTATTATGGATTTCATTACTTTTCTTTTTTGCTTTTTGTTGAGACCTTTATGCACCGATAAAGTGAAGAACATGTCAAATATAAATATCGTTGGCGCACAAAATGATGTTCCTACGAGTAATGTGGAGGCTTGCTAGCAAGACCAAATCAAATTATTTCTTCAACAGCAGAACCGTGTCATCAACTACATTCATGCATCTTTAACACTCCTCTATAAGCCTTTTGTGATTTTTTATTTTTTTTAAATAATATATTTGTTTCTAAAAGTTATACAAGAATGACATTATTTTTTATTTTAAAGCATTAAAATTTTCAAAGGAAATGTTGAGAATAATTAAACCTTATGTGTTTATATTTATTTTTAAAACATCTTCAAAATAAGAAATAACATAAAAATACTTTTTTATTTTTTAATTATAAAAAATATCATTGATAACGCGAATACAAAATTAAAACCAAAATTACTTAATTTTAAAATTAAACTACATGTATAATATTTATAAAAATACATAAATAAATTAGCACATTTCATAATGATTTTTTTTTATTGACAGTATTCATTTGCAATAAAAAGAATCTACTTCGTCTTCATTTTCTTATGAAATCATATGTCTCGAACATTTCTTTTAAAAAAAATTAACTTTTTGATACTTTAATCTTATTTTTTTTATTGTGGTTAGATTTATAATTTTAAATTATGTTTTGTCCTTTATTTTTTTGTTTAATTTTAATTTTTTCTTATTTATTAATTATACACGGCAGTGAAATCTGTCATATTTAACCAAAAAAAATCACAATTTATGAATAAAAGTGGCAACTGTTGACAAATTTGATTAAATTAAAACTAAATAAAAATATAAAATAATTTTAAAAATAAAATATTAAAAGATTAAAATACTATCTAAATTATTATTATTAAGTTCATTTTTTTATGCCAAGTAAATTAACGTGCGTATATTCTCATTCTCGTTTTTGAATTCCACCAACAAACATAATCAAACGCCTTTAGCCATGAAAGAGAATTAATGTATAGCTAAAGAAAAAAAAAAGGGAAAAAATTAATGCATGGCTATCTTTCGTTATCAATTATTATGCGATAAAGAAACAAATTTCATAGAAAAAAAAAATACTCGTCCTATCACAGAATATTCCTTTCAAATTCATGCTTTGTTTTAGCTTTTAATTATTTTTATTATTTAAAAATAAAACTATTACTATTATACAATTATAGTTATTTGTTGTTTTTTATTTTTTTTAATACACATGCATTATAAAAAAAAATATATGCTTTAAAATCAGAGACAGATTTTTTTTAATACACATGCATGTAAAAGGAACGAGGAGAAAACATGTAGATTAATTATATTTTTATCATTTATATTTTAATTTATGTGAAATTTTATTCTTTCTATTTTAGTTACTTAGTTGCGATTTGTTTTAAAAAAATGAATAATAAGAATGAAAAGTTGACTACAAGAAATGAATTTTCAAAAAAAGAATATTGTTCTTCTCTTCAAATGAAATGTTAAGTTGTTTTCTCTTTACTTAAATAAACAAAGGGCTAGTCCTTCTAATTTTTCAATTAATAAAATTAAGTTTGTTATCTCATATTTCATTCAATAATTAATAAAAATATACATGCTATTAATATATGTACATTAAAAAAATTTATTATTATTAACAAAAAATTTAAATATTTAAATAAAAAAGACTTTTGTTACATTTTACAGTTTTTTTATTTTTATTTAAATATATTACAATTTTTTCTACTCTATACAAATTAATGTCATGTTTTCTTATAATTTTCATTAATTATAAAATAAAATATGGGACAAGTGACTAAATTTTAATAATTGAAAGTTATGAAGGCTAAATATAAATAATTAAAATTAAAATTATTATAATCACACAATTAAAATAAACAGAATTGGCACTAAAATATTTTAACTTTTCTTTTTTATTTCATTCGATCTTTTAATTTTTAAACGCATTTTAAATAAATTATTTTCTTTAAATCATATTAACTTTACACACACACACACACATATATATATATATATATATATATATATGTATGTATGTATATGCAAGTTATATCATTTTAGGCACCACCGTCATTAAGCTATATTCATCCTTTTTCGTCAAACAGTACTCATTGTCTCGTGCTATGTTATATTATCACCACCACCGGCGGCCACCATGCTAAGCTCCATTGCCTTACTTATTGTTTTACAATCATCCTCTCCATCGATCACTTCAATTTACAGATATTAGACCCAACACTAGATCGACCTTCCTGGAAGACTCTAGGTTGCCACATCTTAGCTGCAAGTGAAAGAGAAAAAAGAGGAGGAATATATGATGCAGAGGAACAATGGCATGAAGGCACATAAATAATAACAACAACAAAAAGTTGATATAATTAATATAGAGAATGACTTATTTAATTAAAGAACTAAAATAAAATTAAAAAAAAAAAGAAAACAACTGAAAAAAAACAGATAACCAAATTATTGATTTTATCATTGAGACTAAAAATATAATTAAATCATTTCTTATTCATAACAAAAAAATTAAAATTGAGAATATACTTAATTTAATCCAACTAGTTTTTTGGCGACTCACACATCAGTATGACACGGGCCTTTCATGGCTGACATGCACCCACTGAATGCAACTATACTCGGCCCTTGAATCAAGGATTGCTACTTGTGCCTCTCCTTTATCGAAATCAAATAATAAATTAGATTAATGGAGGTAGTAAATACGTGATTCTAGTACAATGAGAAGTTCACTTCCTTGCACTCATCTTATCGAAAACTCCTCACAACCATAGAGGCCAACCATCGATCAGAAATACAAAATCGACATGCAAATCATTTGTGTGCAGATAATGTCCCACACAAATACTATCATTATCTATGCTATAATTAAGCCCATAAACATTACATCATTATAAGTACTAAAGATATTAATTATTTTGATTAAAAGCAACTATAGTTTGAGTTTGGCAACAGTTACAACAAAATTAAATTCTTCTTTTCTTTTCCTCCCATCTTTCACAGCATGTTTTGGCTTCACTATTATAATGAATTGAATATAGTACAGCATCTACCGTGGTTCACGAGTGATAATAAAAACAAAGTGCATTTGCGATCATCACATTTAAAAAAGATGGGTGAGAATGTTAACAAAATAAGTGTGCGAGTGAACTAAGCTACTTGCCGAGGACGCTGGCAACTGAATGGAGTCTAAGGAAAATCGGGTGGAAAACGTTTGAAATGCTCCGTATGAATAAAATATGGATGCTGAGTTCGGTTGCTCTATAATGAAACGTGTAGTATTTAATCGTACACTCTACACAACACTAAATCTGAGAATTGTGTTGTTTTTTATATAGTAAAGTAATTTAAAAAAGAAAATCGGATTTGCAGTAAAATATTGTACATCTTTATTGCTGAAGAACTAAACTGATGGATACTTCAGCTAATTATGATTGTCGATTGTGTAGAGAAAAAAAAAAGAAATCAATACCAAGGATATATTACTGGTAACTTGATCAATAGGTAAGGTAAATTTATAAAAATTTAGATTGCTAATCAATTCCTGAATGGATTCCGTTTCTGAGAAAAAAGAGCAAAGAAAGTTGAGAACCTTCCTCCTAGTAACATTTCTAGAATAGCCGCCTCAACAGCACTCTTACTATACTAAACCTGCTTTTTAATTGGGTTAACATGGCTTGTAAGATTAACTAAATGTGTATATATAAAACATTTTTATGTCTTATATCCTCTTTGAACTACGTTGTACCCTTAAATTTAAGATAAAAACATAAAAAAAATTATATTTTTGACAATAATTACAGATTAATTCACAGACTTACAAATCAATCTCATTTAATTCGAAAATTTCACAAATGAACTTACTTAAACATGCAACTAAATAGATCAAAATTTCTTTAGTCTAAACTCGCATAAACGGTAAGTCGTGTAGATCAATTGCGAACTAACACATAAAGAACAGACAAGGTGGAAAAGACGTAAGCATGGCCAAGGAGTAGTATTCACAAGCAGGGGAAAGGCAAAACAACTGGACAATGTCCAAAAAGCAATAAAAAAAAAATTTGTTAACGATGTGAATCGTAATGTTCAATTTTAAACAAGTTAAATTAATAATTTTTTATTAAAAAATTATTTTTAATGAAACTTTATTATCTGTAGTTACTTAAAATTAATTCTAAGATTAATACCAACATTTTAAAAAAATTAAGGATAAGTAGGATTTTGAGATTACAGAATTTGAATTGTGATTATATAATAATATGTCCCCAATTTTATACTTTTGCTTAGGCGAGCAAAATATTTTTTATCAAGCGAAAGTGAAAAAAATAACTAATTACATGTCACGGAAGATAATCCTAGTCTATTTGTTTACGGAAGATAACTAATTTAGGGTTGTGCGACATTTTAATACCAGTAGTTCAATAATGAAAGGTAATAGAAATAGAAATATCAAAATACATGCGCTAAATAGAATAATTTTTTTTAACATGTTTTAAATCCTGATATAACAAATATTTTAGACCCTAAATTTAATTATATTGACTCAGTTACACCTATAGTTCTTTTAAATTCGTCAATGTGCAATTTTGCTCTATTAAATATTTTCAATCTAATTAAATTTATTTATAAAATTATGCAAATTTAGTCCTTTTATCATTTTTTTCTAATTAATATTCTCAGATTATTTTTTATTTAAATATTTGTGGAGTTATGATAAATTTGAGATATACAAAAAGATTTAAAATTTTTAGACGTTTAGTGAAAACTTGACACAATTTGAAAGATTTTATAAGATGTAAGATTGGGATTTGAAAAGAAGAGTTTTAAATTTTTTAAGTAGAAGATAATTTAATTTGTAAAAATTTTGGATAAAAATAAAAAAATTTAAAGATTTTGGACAAAAGAAAATTAATAAGATTAAACTTGATTATAAAAATAAAGGACTCAATTTACTAAAAAAACTTAGAAAAAATCACATGTGGTCCAAATTAAAAAGACAAAATTGCAATTAATCTAAAATTATTTATTTATTGTAGTTTTATTTAATAAATTTAAAAGTAGGTACTTTTTAATTTTTTTTAAGAACTAAAAATCGATAAATTTTATATAAAAGTTGTTCTCATCAACAAAACCTAACACACTTAGAAGATAATCGTGCCCATGAAACATGTTAAAAAAAGTTCAATTCTGTGGACGAAAATGAAAGTTTATTTTTTAATTATGTGAATAGAAAAGACTGTTTTGAAAGAAAGAGAAAAAAAAACTCGTTAGTGATGCTATCGATTAAAAGATATTCTTAGTAAATAAAACACAATAACAAAGTCTGTGATATATTTTCACAGACTATATGCATATTTCACCCATTTCGAAAATAGAGACAAAGTTTAGGAGGAAAAAACTATGAATCATACAATAATAATCCTTTGAATATTAAAAATGCTAATTACAACACTTAGCTCCCACAATTCTTTTCAGTTAGTTTAAAACCACGAATACATTTACAACATTTACTTAATTCTGGATTTAACAAGATAACACTACTATGAAAGATAATAATTTCTCTTCAAAATTTTAATACAAAGCCCCTTTTTCAAAGGTCTAAACAACGGCAAATTAAATAACTTAATTCCTGATTAAGTTTAAACAAGTTGATTTATGACTTTTGCACTCAATATTTATCTTCCGTAGTTCTCTCACTATATCGACGCCTTTAATGTCGTTGCAGATTCTTAATTGATAATGTATTCAAAATGTTTCAATAGAGTTAAATTTACGACACATCTTTTTTCTAAATGAATTATAAATCATACGATTCTTAATCGCCTTATGCTAATGAATTAATTTCTCGCCAGTTTGAAATGATATACAATTGCCAATGTTCCTTGAACAATTAAATGTCTTACATATTCTTTTTAAATACTTCCTTTAATTTGTAATGACAAATCAATAGCGTCATGTCAAACTTGCAACTAAAAAAGAGTTTTTAAGATAGAAAATAAACATCTAATAATAAAATTTAATTGAAACATTTATTCTACTTCTATAGCTTTAATATAATAAATATTTGCCTTTTTCAAAAAACAAACCTATTTATAAATGCTTAAAAGAGCTGATGTTAACAAAATCTTTTGAAAAAAATTACATCTTGATTTGCTATCATAAAACCATTTAGATGTAATGTAATCATTCGATGCGTGACACGGAAAAGTGTTAATAATACGAACCAACGAGACCACCTGCTCGAATAAATTATTGCAAGAATGAACATGCGCCAACCTAAAGAATGAACAAGCACCAACCGTTTTCAACTACGCGGTGACATCAGTACCAACCTCAATAAACCATAAGAACCCTTACGCGTAACAAAGCGTAAATTTCATTCTACTAAAATCAATCAGACCAAGCTGCAGTACCATGTTACCAGTTAAGATAATAACCCAATAATGCATCGCAATTTACAGCAAAGTTCTTAACAAGGCAGAGCAACTATATTTCAAAAGGGGACCAGATCAGTCAATTGAAATGCATGTCTTTCGCAAACCTAGGATTAACCATCATACTTACCTAACTTATGGGCTCCCGGGGCGTTAAACTGCCTACTCGATCAATCTGGACCCTGAAAATTTTTTCGAGCAAAATTAAAGCTAATGGCTGAAACAAAACACAATCTGCAAAATCCAGCGCAACAAACTGCAATGACATCCTTGGTCAACTAAAATCTACAGATCTATGAACCTTACAATATTAGACCCTTCTATGAGACAACATGAACAATATATACTACTAAATGAATTTAGAAAGAATGGCAATCAAATGCTGGGCCAAGATCCATAGCTGATGAGTGATGTTTACCAAAATGAGACAAGTTCACCAACTGTACAGTTGAGGAGAGGAAAGATCTAAACTAAATATTAAACTCCTTTTTTGAGTAGGTTTGACAGGCTAAGTAGAATAACTCACCCCTTGATTGACATAGAATTTTAATATCTGTTGTAAGCTTTTGCAAAATCTCCATGCCTGCGAAATTCACCAAAATTATCATGAGGCCTAGTAGGATAAGTTTCCATGTTGTCTGAGAACCTGTTCCTCGATTCCAAGGGTAAATTAGTCCCACCATATGGGGGATTAACATTGGACCCATCATATTCAGGAAAACTCTGCTGTTTAAAACCTCGATAACCAGATGACATTTGTTGGATTGCCTGCTGTTGACGCCTCTGCCCATCAAGCTGGAGAAATTCTTCCCACTGTTTTGCATGTGCAGCCCTCACCAAAGCAACTCTGCTCACGTGCTTCTCCCTCAAATCTCTAATAGTCTTCCATAGTAATAAACAAAATATTAGAAATCATGAAGTAGCACAGTAAACAAACAAAGAGTAGTATCTTGTGAGATTTAAAACCACTTCCAATGTTACTTTCCTCACTTACAAATCCAATGTCTAAAGATCAGCAAAACTTCTTATACAAGCTAAGTTGCAGGAAAACAGAAACAAAGTTCAAGTTAATTTTAACCAGCAGCCCTTCACTAGTGCACAACCAAAGGATAAACATTGGCATCAGCAATGCAAGCTGATACTAAAGTGTAAGATTTGACAAAAATAACAGAAATAAGAAAATCATCACAGAGAAAATAATTCTACTTTAGCAATTTGGTTATAACTTTATTCCTGATTATAACAAAGATTTTAATATAATACTACATTCTTTTTTTAGCAAGATGGCACAGGCAAGAATAAAGGATTGTTAATTATGACTTGAGAGATTTCAGAAAAACATGTATCACCCTTGATCATACCTCACGATGCTTGAAATTTTCTTCATCTTCTTCTCTGTCACGAATTTTCATTAGCTCCATTGCCTCGTTCTTATGCTCCAACTCTAATTCTTCTAAAGTCTTAGGGCTGGCATTGTAATCAAACTGATGACCAGGCTGGATACCAGATTCTCTACCATGAGAATCCCACCCATCATTCCTATAAGTACCCATGTTTTGATTACGGCCATCAAAAGAATTATATGAGTTCCCTGTATAAGGGGCCTGTCTTGGAGATCTTGACTGGCTTGAACGACCTCTAGCTCCACTATTTCCATAAGCTTCATGAAATGAAGAGTATGTTAAGCACTTGATTCAGGATGCCAACATAGATGATTTGCTTTAATTCAACAAATTGCACTTGATTCAAGATGCTAACATAGCTTTAATTCAAAAACTATCTTTATATTCGCATACTGAAACCATGGGAGCCAATCCTTTCAGTAAATATGTTCGTAATGGAGGCAACCCTTCAGGACCGAGATAATGCTTGAAGGCTAAGAACTTACCTCTTGCTGCAAGTAAATGACAAGTAAGATCAATATTGTTACAATGCAGGTCATTTGAGGATAAATTTTACTCAAAAATAATAGTATTAGTATGCAGAATCCTATCAGACTACGAAAATGAGATTACCAGTTCTCTATGGATGCTGTAAACATATCCTATGCTGTCCCTACCTTGTGGAGAACCTCTTGCAAACTTTTGAATGTCCTCCCGGACACGCTCTTCAACAGCCCTCTCTTGCCTACCAAACCTATGTTGAAACTGAGATGTGTTTCGTGGTCCAGAATGAGACTTTTGAGGCTCAGACCTTTGAAATCGAGAATTAACCGGACTCCTCTCAGGTGATCTTGAACGGGTCATTTGAGAACTAGAAGATCCCCTTTGATCACCATCCTCTCGAATCTTGTGCACAGCATCAACACCTTTTGCCAAAATTAACCTGTCCTTACCACTGACTATAATAAATTTCTCATCCATCTTAATTTTGCATCCAATATCCCTTTCAATCTTGTTTATAACTTTCTCCGTGAAAAGTGCCCGTACTTGTTTGTCTCTAGCAGGTATCCTTTCAAAGAAATCTTGAGACTTGCGATTTGCTCCAAGTGTAGATGGACAACCCTACATTCTCAAGTAGAATATCATTCAACTAAAATAATGACAACAATTATAATAATTTTAATCAACTACCACCTTATATCATAAATCACATTCACAATACCATAAGGCCCCAAAATGATAAAGAAAATCAATCATCCCAAAACAAGTAGAGACAACTCAACTCCCCGCCTCTTCTCCTCCAAAACAATAAGGAGTCAGCATGTGTGATTTAGTTCATAGTTCCAATGCATACTAAATGAAACCGCAAGTGCAGATACTAGTGCCAACCAAAAATTAAAGACATTTTTTTTATTGAAGGACTGAAGAAGTGGGAGGTTAAAAAATAGAGAGAACTAAATTATCTCATTGCCCCCTTTTCTCTATTGAAGTCAGATGTAACAATCTATCAAAACCTAAAATTTAACCACATAAGCACTGGGCAGGCTTGAACACTACATGCCAATGCTTACATAGCAGAAATGTTTGCAAAGGGGTAGAACTGATAATGAAGCAGTGGAGGAACCTGTCATACCTGAGTGAAATGCCCTGATTCTCCACAAAGTTTGCATATCATTTCCTCCTCCTTCCTTTTCTTCCAGTTCCTTTCAGTAGCCTTCGACTTAGCCTCCCAAACCTTAGCTTCTCGGCTGGTGAAATCAGTTGGGACAGCATTAGGGTCCCGGGCTTCTTCCTCCTCGTCAGAACCTGCATTAGACCTTTTATTTGGTTTTGCCCTCTCTTGCGTATTCGTAGTAGCAGATCCTGGGGGGCCAGTGTACTCCTTATAGAGCTCATTAAAATCGTCGTCAATGTCAGGATCCGGTCTGTTTGCCATTAAACAAAAATAGCCAACCTAGATTGAACTCCTGCATTCCCACAAATGAAGCAGCAATACTGAAATCCACTAAAATCAAAAATAAATAAATTAAAAAGATGCGCTATCAAGGAACATGCCATGAATACATTTTACCATTAATTTCAATGAATTATACATTGCTTATGATTAATTTCAACTAAATTCGAATTTAATAGACGCATACTCGTTTGGAAAAATGCTGTTCATAAATCAGCATACACGATTAGTGCAGAACTTATCAACATAGATTACGGTAAATGAATAGGTTTGATAAATGAGCCGCGACAAGTAGACAGTTTACAACGAAGTGTTTATACTAGTGGGTCTTAGTCCCTCGATAAATTAATCGTTTGAAAACACGCTCAAGTGAGGAATATAAACAACAATATTCGAGAACGAAGCGTTGAAAACAACGGAAACGAAAGAGATTGCGAAGCTCGAATTGAAATGAAAGGCGTAAAACGAGAGAAACTAAGATGTTATGTTAATCTCATGAAATGAAAGTGTTAGGGCATTGGATTTGGGGAGAGAGGAGACTTACGGTGAGAGATGAAGACGACGATCCTCCACACTGCGAAGTGTCGATTACGTTTCCACAAATAATTAAACAACACACAACCTATCTACATTTTCTACTTAGGGTTACCTCCTTGCTCGCCCGACCCGACCTCGTTTTCCCAATAATAATAATAAAAAAAAGGGGTTAAAAATAGATATTTCATCTATAATGGAATTAAGAAAATTAAATGTATCAATAAGAACGAGAGAATTAAATGTATATTTAAGGAAAAAGCATAAACACCTTAACTAATTATATATAATTCCGTACCAGCAGTTAAAAAATTGTAATAATATAACTAAAAATAATTTATTTATAATTATTTATTTAATTCAAATGCTTCATTTTTCTGTCAAAAAGAAAAATTATTATAAATAAAAATCACTTATTTTAAGAATAAATTACACTATTTAATAATTTTGTATATTATCAAATTTTATTAATTAAAATTTTTATTTATATAATATTACATTAATAATTATACGATTAAGAAAATACAATGTTATAGTTTATATTTATTTATTTATTTATATTTTAAGAAACTTATTACATTCTAAAATAAATTTATTTAATAAGATTTTCAATAGTTTCATGTTAAAAATTTTAAACTTTATCAATTTTAATAAATTTTATACATTTATTTAAAGCTCTTAAACTAATTATTAAATTAACAAAATTTTATATTTATAAAATTATTAAATAAAATAAATTAATTAATATTTACTTTTTAGAGCAAGTAAAACCGTTTTTATTACATTACAATTTATTGCTCTAAGATTTATAATAATAATAATAATGATAAATTACAAAATTTTATATATATTTTTAAATTTTTAAATTTTAAAAAATTAAAAAAATAATTTGTTTTTAACATATAAAAAAATGGTTTTATTTTATTATTTTTAGTTTTATAAATATTTATTAAAAAATTATCTAAATTTAACTTGACTACAATTAACTGTATACTTTTAAATTAGTTAATTATTAACAAAGAAAATAGATAAATGTGCAATTATTTTTTATATATTATAGTAAATGTAACTCATTGAGATTAATCTAAACTTTAGTATTTTATCATAAAATAAAATAAACTTTTAACATTATATATAAAAAAATGATACACATAAGAAAAAGTATTTCGTAAATGTATTTTTTTATAAAGTATTAATTAATTGAATGGATAATTTATATTTTTGTTTTGAATAAATAGTGGTAAATTTAAATTAAATTATCATTCAAATATCAAATATTTTAGTATATAACTATTTTTAATTATAGTTTAGTTGAGTATTTTACTTTTGATTATTTTAATTTTTTTAATAAAAGTTCATCAAAAACTAGAGATCCAGATAGAAACTATATCTGCATCTGCAGTGCATTTTTGTTTAAGCAAAACAAAATTCGCTTAAGCGAATTTAGCAATAAGTGATTTTAGCTTAAACCTAATTTTTGTTTAAACAAAACAAAATTCGCTTAAGCGATTTTAGCAATAAGTGATATTAGCTTAAACTTAAAAAATTTGCTTAAGTCAAAGAGTAATTTTTGCTTAAACAAAAATAGAAAATTTCGCTTAAACTAAAAATAGGGGTAAAAAAATCATAGAAAAAAAAAAAGGAAAAGAAGTCCAAGAGACAGATGGAAGTGAGAGTGAAAGAGAGAATGAGGGTGAGGGAAAGTGGAAGAAGGAGAAAAAATAATAAGGAGAGAATGTGTGGTGGTGAATGGAAGGAGAACTATATGAAGAGAGAGGAAAAAAGAGACTAGGTGAGACTGAAAGAAGAAGAGATAAGAAAATAGAGGGAGATTGGGTGAGAATAAAAGGGATGAAATGGGGGTGGAGTGAGGAGGAGAAGATGAAAAAATAGTGAAGAAGAAGAAGGGGCTGAGATGAAAAAAAAACGAATCTAAATTCACTTAAGCAAAAATAAAAATGTGAAGTGCAGTTTCCTAAACTGCAAGGAATTTTTTTCCATAAACTAGTAAACAAAAGTTAGTAATGATAACAAATTTAAGGTTCATAAATATTTAAGTTTCATAAATTTTAAAATACATTTATATTATAAATTATAATAATAATTGAAATTTTAATGGCTAAAAAAATTATTAAGCAAGATAAGTATTTAAGAGTTAGTTTTAAAATAAAAAATTAATTGTCAGTAAATATTAAATAGTTAAAACATGAAATTTTATCTTGGTTGTCTTTCTTATTATAAAATAATAAAACTTTATATTTATACCAGTGCTGATTCTGTTATCAGAACATTTTTTTAAAAATACAAAAAAAAGAATACTAAACCTCACAGGCACTGCAAATTGTCTGAGAATTGTTTAGGAAGCAGAGCAGAAGAGCAACGGAGGCCTGTTACGTCGGTGATTCTTCTTCAGTTATCTTATCTACGGCTAACGTCAAAGTAAGTGTAATCGAGAGTTGACGAAGCTGGAGAATCAGAAGGAGCACGCAGAACAAAGGGTCAATTTCAACGGAAACCCTACAAACCCTTATCCCCACGACAATGCCAACGCCTTTAATCACTTCCACCCCATACCTCCCGTTGTTGATTCTCCATACGCTCTTAACCATTCCGTGCCTCGCCCTCCCCGCAAACGCCCCTGGCAAGGAACTTCTCCAGGCACTACCGTTTTTCCTTCACTCTTTTATTATTATTAAATTTAATTTAACTGAAGTTGTGTCTCCATATACTATATGAGTGTATTATGCATTTGTTTTGCAAGTTTTGTCTGAATTGTTAGGCTCTCCTTTTTGCAGATCAAGTGGACGGTGGATGTCACGTAAAAGTTTATGTTGCGCCAGTTCCAAGAACCGCAACAGAGGCTGATGTATGTCTCTTTCACACTTTCACGTTAATTTGTTAATATAAATGTTACATAGGAATGATCATGATGTCCCTGTCTTTATTGCATTAGAATGGTGGAAAGCACTTGCGAATTCAATTGTATGCCTTGATTTGCTGAGCCTTGAATCGCCTTATTTATCTTCAGTTTGTTACAGTTGTTATCCATTCCGTGTCCTGAGCATAATAGTAATTGAAATCAGACAAATGTGATTTCATTTTTCTTTCGTAACCAAACACTAGAGTAGAAATTATCATTCCATTCCATCTCTATGCTCAATCCCATTTTGATTCCTTGAAATTCCATTATCTGTGCCAAATGTGCTCTATTTGTAAGGGTTTCAATTGGTAAGAGATGCCGTCCCTTCCCGTGGAAGAATTTTAAGGCCCCCCCTATAATGTACAGGTGAAGAGTGTTTGATTGTGATGTTCAAACCACTTTTTTTTTTCTCTCTTCATTGTCAAAAGGGATACTTTTATTTATTATGTTTTCACAATCAAGCGTGCATTTTTTTCAGCTAAATGGTTGGTGCAATACTTGTTTATTATTTTCTTCTTTGCTTTCTTTATTTTTATTATAGTGCTTACTCTTCTATCTCTTTTCATTTTTGTAATTTTATATCAGATTCGCCCTGTGTTTGAAGGACATGGAACTATTGTTGAGGTTGTTCTTTTAAAAGATAGGAGAACTGGCATACGGCAAGGTATCTGTATTTTAGTTTATGCAATTTGGTTTTCCAAGCTTTACAAGGAGCAATGACTTTCACTTGATGCTCGCGTGCATATATGCTGTATGCCATATCTACAGGTATTAAAACTAGTGTAAATTTCTTTTTACTTACACAGGAAGCTGTTTTGTGAAATATGCAACATTAGATGAAGCTGACAGGGCTATTAAGGCTTTAAGCAATCAATTTACATTTCCTGGGGTAAGAACAATTTTACCTATTATGGTTGACTTAAACCATTTCTTCTTGCTATTTGTTTCATTATTTTAAACACATCTTTATTGTTTGACACATTTACATTTCCTAGGAATCATGTCCTGTTGTTGTAAGATTTGCTGATCGAGAACTTGAACGTCTGGGTAATTGTTTAATTTTAATGTCCTTTTGAACCTATAAATTTAATACTGTATTGCCATGTCTTAGCCAGGTTCCACTTAGCTAATTAATTGAAATTATTTTCTCAATCCAGATTGGTTATTTATTGAAATATATCTGTTTGCATACCTTATTCAACTTTCTAATAAAAAAATTAATGATGAGAACAGGTTTCACAGTTTATTATGGACTCCAGATGTATGTCCTGATATAGCTGTTAACTCCCAGTCTTGTGAAGATTATTTGAATAATAATAAAATTATTAAAATCTGCTCAGTTTCATTCAGTGTACCATTTTGCTCTTGGCATTATAAATTTTCCTTATTGAGTTATAAAAAGTGTTGTTAAGCTGCAGTATTTTCTGCTGCTGATATGCTCTTTTTAATGGGGAATTGATTATTGTTTTCATGCTTATGCTGTGTCACTTCCTTTCAAAGAGTAAAGTTGGAAAGGGAGAAATGAACATTTTGAATTCCAGAATACAGAGTATTCTTGTTCTTTATCTTCCAAAGACTTTACTATATATGCTCAAACTTTCCCTGACAATGTTCTGTTTTGGAGCAGTTTCTGTAGGTTTTTGAAATAGAGGGGAGTTTTGTCAAATAAAGACAAATTTCAAGGGAGTTGAGAATAAAATTCTCTCTCTCTGTACAAAATGAACCTTTCTTATCTTTTGGTTTAAGAAAGAAAAATCTTTTTCTAGCCTTTATTTTTTGTGTTGAGAGTAAACTATGTTGTCACTTGTTATAGTGTTAGCAGCTTTGAAGACGAGAGATTTAGTTATTATGTAGAAATTAATTTTAGAAGTTTTTGAGACAAAAACATTTCTTATAGTATGTTAATATTAAGTTTAAATTTAGGTTTAAATGATATTTTCGTCCTTATACTTTATTTTCATTCATAAGTTAATCCGTACATGTAAAAAATTTGTATATTAGTCTCTATACATACATTTGTTTTTTATTTGGTCTTTACCATTATATTGAAACTAAACGATGTTTGTTTCATCTACCTCCTCCATTCTTAATCACCTATTTGTTGGGATTGTTTAAAAGAATTACCCTTTATACTAAAAATCATCTTTCACTTCTGCACTCTACGTGTGATGATGATGATCCTGTTGAGCTTGATGACACACCTGACAGTCCCAAGTTGTGCTTCTCTTTTGTCCCTATTCCACCAAATGCACAAGCAAGTTTCCATTCGGCTTTGCAAGTCACAAAACATGCCTCTTGTCCTTGCCATCTATCCTTCATTCTTTAACTTGCAGCTCCTCATCACTGTTACATTCTCCACCAATACAAACACCTTATATCATGTGCCCCTCATCCAGTAGAGCTTATCTTTCTGTGAAACTAACCCACAAATGAGCAGTTGACTTGGTCTTAGTTGCTAGTCCCAATGGACCACACCTAAGACTTCTCAAACAAGCAATGGCTCTTGTGTTTCTCCCTCGAACACATCGATCACTTGGCCATTGTTACATACTCCTCAGCTGCAACCTGCAACCTGTGTTTTTCCTTTAAGACACATGACTTCTTATGGAAAACACACAGTCCTTCAAGTCGTCTACCGTTTGTTTTACACGGGACAAGCTGATCTAGTTGAAGGGTTGAAGAAAGGAATCAAGATACTTGAAGACTGGGTGCACAAGAACCTGGAGTCCTGCTTATCAGATAATCCTACAAGACCATGCTATGCTATAAGCATAGAACTAACATCAACACCAATTCATAGATTTTATGTGGGATTTGGCTTTGGCAGTTCAAGTGGGTTTGTCATACAAGAGTTTGAGGAGTTCTTGGCCAAGATTTTGGGAGGCATTGTTAGGGAAATCCAACTTGGAATATGTGGTGTTGGTGAGGAAGTTGGCAGTGGCAGAGTCATAAGAATTGGATAGATAAGGGGGGAAGAAAGGAGTATTCTGTTAGACCTTGGTGATTGCACTCATGTGTATGTAGAATATAGCTACATTGAAGGTGAGATTGATTAGTGTGTTATAAGAAGAGCGGAAATTGTTTTAGGTGTTGGAGAAGCAATGCAAATAGCTGATTAAGAATGGAGGAAGATGAAGCAAACGTCATTTAGTTTAAATGTAATAGCAGGGACAAAATTTGAAACAAATGTACATATAAATATTGATATACAAACTTTTTATATAAAAGGACTAACTTACAAATGTGATTCAAGTATAAATATAAAAATACCATTTAAACCTTAAATTTAATACTTCTAAGAGTTTATACTACTGTTTTTCTATTGTAAGTTTTGTTGATGAAAACATGCTATAGAACACGGTTTACTTTTTCTCGCAAGTAATGAGTAATTTAAAGCAGAATACTCGTGTTTTTTTATGTGATTCTTTTTTATTCTTTTTGTAGGGGTTCGAGGGTTCTGCCGTAACTTGGAAAAGAAAGATCCTTTAGAAGGCATACTTCTCTTCCTTTTCCTAGGATAGCGATGTCCTTAGAATTTGAATATATAACTGGCCAAACTAATATTTTATTCTTTACTGCTGTTTCTTTTATCTATTTTCAAACAGTCACTTCCTATTTTATTTTTAATTTGTTTCTATATTTTTTCAGAGGTGGCAGATAAAGTTTTTGTTAGTTACATCAACAAAGAAGCTTCAAAAAAGGAAATTGAAGAAGTATGTTTCACCATTCACATTCATCCATATGTATTTTTCCATCACCTGAAAACAAGTTAGTTTAGCATTTTTTCATTCCAATGACTATATCCATGGTTTTGTATTTAGCTGGAGGGTATGCTAATTGTAGAAATGTACCCACATCCTAGTTCAGATGGATGGAAATGTTGCCCAATTGGCTCATTTTAAATGGAATAGATATAGATATTAGATACAAAGGTAATAGTTCCCATGTGGGCACTTGTCATGGTGTTATTATGGGCTTATGGCTAGCAAAAAATTTGTTATTCACATCTACATATCTGTAACTATTGGTGGTTCTCTATTTTGCTTTGATACAAGATATTGTGGAATATTCTTTATAATCTGCAGGATGTGATTTTCATTGTGTTTCTGAGTTTTGTATGCATATTCTCTGCAGATATTTTCCCCTTATGGGCATGTAGAAGATGTCTTCATTGCACACACTCGTGGTTGGTCCTTGATCTTTCCATGCAATGTTTTTGATACAATATCTGCGGCTTTGAAGAATGGACATATAATTGATTCTGTCCTTTATTTCTTACCCTACATTTCTACATATAAACTGTGAGAGATAGAGCAAGAGGCAGTGTCCAGATAGATTTAGAAAATTCTCTCTTTCTTTCAAATCTCATTTAGCCAAGTTTTTCTTCAAGAATGATTCTTTGTAAGAAAAAAATATGAGTAACATGTTAGGACTTAGGAGACCCCAACCATTGGTTAGTTAGAGCAAGCTCATTGGACAGAAAGGAATAACAGAATATAAAAACTAGGAGGGAAAGCAGAGAAGGAGTGATTGATTTTGGAGTGGAAATTGGCAGGGAGAGTCTAGGTTTCTTGAATACCTGAGACACGTGAATAGGAAGGGAATAAGGGAATCATACTTTTGTTTCTTCCTTGATAAGTGTTTTGTACCTCCTTGATACTGAAGAGAGGCTATCTGTTGCAATGAATATTATTTATTTTTATTTCTGGTCCACTTCTACTTCTATCATAAAATTACTATATATTTGGTACATGCATATAGAGACAGGACCATGCCCCATCCATGTTGTAGTTTTTTTGCTGTGCTAGATTTTAGCACTAAGTCTTGTATTTAATTTATGTCATCAATTTATTATTCATGGTTTTCTTTTCACCTAACCAGTTATGTGGCATTTCTTCATTTTCAAGGATATGCTTTTGTCAAATTTTCTAATAGAGAAATGGCATTGGCTGCAATCAAAGGGCTGAATAAAGCCTTCACAATGAGAGTAAGTCTATTTTATTGATTGATACATATTATTCTGTCCACTTTTGAATGCTAGCTAAAATCTTATTTTTATTTACATAGGGTTGTGATCATCCATTAATTGTTCGTTTTGCGGATCCTAAGAAACCTAAGACTGGGGAATCAAGGTTTTGCTTTCTCACCCCGTTATTTGTCATTAGCTCTGTTTTTCATAGTCTTTGATTGGCCAACCAATCATTAAAGCTTATTTTGATATAGTTGATCTGTGTCTGGGAATGATATTTTAAAAGTTAATTTAAAAAATTGTTCTTGTTTGGATAGTATTAAGTAAATCACTTTAAAGCATAAAATACTTATAAAATTTACTTATTCTCAATGCTAGTGCAAATATTTTTAAACTCATTGCTATTAATAATAAAAGAGTGAAGGAAAATAATAAAAAATGAATGAAGGTGGTTGGAATGGATTTTGTCTGCCACAAAAACTGAAAAAGGTGGCTGATGATGGAATATGTTTTATAAAACCATAATCTTTCTTTCATCCAGTGTGAAAACGTTACCAAATAGACATTTTGCAGTTGAATTAGGGTTTGTTAAATGCAAAAGGGAGTTTTGGTCACTTAAAATCTGGAAAAAAAAAAAAAACACTAAGTGGTATTAAAGACTCAAAGTGTTATACTTTGAATATATATTTGTCATATTTACTTAGAAAATAAATCCTTTACAGAAAAACTTCCAACTGAATTGTAATTCAACCCCAATCGGATCATTCAACGATGAATTGAGTTCCCCTACTCTATCAACAACCAATATGGTTTTCCAAACACTTGAATATTTTGTTTGCTATTTTATTAAAGGAGATAAATTTACGATTTGTATTAGTGATCTCTTTAGGGGCAACTATTTATCTGGGAATGCAAATTTTGGTCCCTGTTCTCAAGAACCTCCAATTTGGTTTGTTTCGCTTCTTCATCTTCTTCTTCTCACATTCTTTGCTAATTGCAACATGCATATGACTTGCTAATAAATTTCTATTTAATCTCGTCATAGGCCATTGCCAAATTTTGGTGATTCCAATTTTGGAGGGAGTATTATGCCTATTGGCCCGCATCATTCCACAATTGCACACCCACAAGTTGCTTCTCATATGCAGAACTGGGAACCTGGTACTGCTGTCATACAGCAACCATTTGCTCCCCAACAAGCACATTCACATTTGGCTACAATGCCTTTACGGTCTATTCAACCTTCAAACCTGCCTTCTCAGCCATTTTTTCCTGAGGTGCAGAGACCATTAAATCCAGCAGATTCATCAGTTCAGAATATCGAGCAGCAACTAAGTTCACAGGTTAGTGGCTAACAGGTAATACTGCAATTGATCATTAGAAGTCTTTCAGGGAAATTTTGGTTTTGGTATAAATAAATTTCTGTTATTGAAGAGGTGGACTGACGTTGTTGAATTGATATTAGAAAAGTTCTAGGAACACATTATCTAACACATTTTTTTAACATACTTCTAGTCATTGACTAAAATATATTAAAAACTACAAAATTATGAGAAAATAAAATCATTAAATTAAGAATGAGATCTACATAATATTTGTAATCTATAGGCTTTGTTTGAGAATTTGGAGGGAGAAGGAAGAGAAGAATTTGAAGGGTAAGAGAGGAAAGGAGAAGGGATGGGTGATAAAAAATCTTTCAAGATGGGAGAACTTAAAATCATGGACTTTGGAGGGTTTATAAAAATTCTCCCTCTTATCTAAAAACTCCCAAATAATGATTATCATCAAATTAGCCTTCCCCTTCCCTCCTTCTCTCCCCCAAAAACTAACTCCCAAACAAAAGACTTAATAAATTTTAGCTAATAATTAGAAGTATGTTAGAGAGTGTATTCCTAACACTAGTTTCAATTCACATCAATCCACACCTAATATTGTCATCTATTGTATTCCTGGGTATATGTTTGTTGTTAGCTATGACAGCCTTTAATCTTCAAGTCATTTTTATTCTCCTGAAATTTATGCAATTTTATTCCTTTATAAATAGAACAACTTCGAGCATTTATGAATGTCTTAGGTGCCACACTGTCATGTTCAAAGCTGTTTAACTTACTTCAATAGTCATTTATGAAGTCATTTGTTTTTTTTTTTTTTTTCCTTTCTTTCTTTCTTTTTCTAAATTATGCATTGTTACAATTGAGTAATGGTATTAAAAGAGTCATTATTGATCTGTTATAAGTAATGGTGAACTACTAAGCATTCCATTCTTTTTTAATGTTGGACTAAATCTCTGCATCTGTGGTCATGAACTACTTTGCACGTTTAAATGGGTTATCTAATTTGACATAGTACTGGTTAAGCACCTTAATTTGGCAGACCACAATAATTTTCTTAGTTTAATGTTCTTCCCAGCTGCCTACTGAGACTGGAAACAACCCTAATACTGTTGCTGGCAATAACCAGCCTGATATGCCTACTAGTCCACAAGACGAAGATCCCCCCGAGTGTGACTGGAGTGAACACTACTGTCCTGATGGTTATAAATACTACTACAACTGTGTCACTTGTGAAAGCAAAGTAATGTTTCAGCTTTTTGATCTTTTTCCTACAATCTGTTTTGGATTTCTGTTACTTTGGTGTGTAATGGTTACTCTTGGAGCAGTGGGAGAAGCCTGAGGAGTATGCATTACATGAGAAAGAGTCTCAGAAACTGCAGGAGCAGGAGGATAAAAACCGTAGTCACTTGCAATCATCATTACCTTCCTCTCAACAAGTTACTCAAATACAACAGGTGCATTTTCTGATGTATTTCTCTCATAAAAAGTTCAGCAAAACCAGAAAAATAGAATAAAAACCTTCCTTTCCCCCCTTGATTAATTGTTCGAGAAAGTACTCTCTATTTGGTTAATAGAGGGGACTTAATCTTCACTCATCTAACATTCTCGAGTTTTGCAGGAAACAAATCATGACCACAGGCAGTCAGAAACAAGTCCTGTTTTTGGATAGGCGTTATTTATTTATTTTTTCTTGGGCAATCGAAATCTAGGTTAGTACTTCTACATAGATATTTAGATTACCAAATGGCTTAATTTTTTGTTTAGAGGCAATGTAAGTTAAACTCTATCTTTTGGGGGGTAGGAAAACCTCCTCCCTAAATGAAACGTTGAGAGTTTGAAATGTTTGAATTCCAGGCGGGACTTTTGTGTTTTTTGGGGTGCTGTGGAATCTGATTTTCAGAGATTAATTTGTATTTATATTGCTCGTGATTGTGAGAGGAACGAGAAATTGATTAAAGGCTAGGGAGTTTGATAAGAAATGTGGCTCCACTACCACTGTAGGGTCTACAAATTTAAGAAGCGCTGCCCCCTAGGTGTACGTGTAAGTTTTCAACGCATACAAATAATTATTGTCTATAGGAATTGGATTTGAACTTGAATCGCTTTTCTTGCTCCAGTAGTAGTGCCATGTGATAAATGGTACCGAAATGCCCATCTCATTCACTTCGTCTTACCTTCATGGTTGTCCTGGATTCCGATTGATTAAGTTCTTGTGGATCTAGAAACTGACTTTTAAGTCAAATGGGTAACTTTGAATTGTATTTTATTTTATCTAAGTTTGATACTGTTACAATAGTCGGCAGGATCTTTTCTCCTGACATTTATTTGTGTACGAGTAAAGGAATAGAAGATAGGTAAATAGCACATTGTAGCACCAATAAAGGTAGAGCCAAAGCCTCAATTTTTGACCCAGAAAGCGTTTTTGAGGAGTATTATCACTGGGAGGCAATGGGAGATGGATTTTGTAAACATTCTTTAACTGCTAAGGAAAAGGGGAAAGAGAAGAATGCGAGAACTGGAATAGAATCTGAGTCTAAACGGCAAGCGAAGGAAAAAGAGAGACAGAGGGGCTTGACAATTCAACTGGGGAGAATTTAATGTGGGTTGGTAATTATTCCCTGCTCTATGCGGAATTGAACAATTTTAATTCAATCCAATGTATTGGGTGCTTAATAGAGAGAGGGATCATGTAATAGGGAATAGCAGGGCCCCATGGGCTCATTGATAATGCCGTATCATATGCAACCCTTAGTGCGCATTGGTCTATGCCTATCTGTTGAAACCTCTTGCGATGAGAGCCTCACCTGCCCAATAGCACCAAACTTGCGAAAGAATACGACACGAGATATTATGGTGCCTTAATATATTAAGCTAAAATGAGTCATTATCAAGATCCATTCCATCGTGGAAGCCAGATCACGCTTCAAATGCAATGCTTGTTTTAAGTTTTTACTAATTTGTTTACTTCTCTTTCTTTAATTCCCCCCTCTTTTACCTCTCCAACGAATCAAATCCATGATTGGATAACATTGCATGCAGCATTTACTTGATAAGGTTAAAGTGGATTGTCAATAGTTGAACTGCTCTTCCTATTTATTAACTTGTTACCGTATTGGCACAGTTCTTTCGCCACCGTATCCTTCAAATTAGAAGCACATTTCCCTAGAATTCGTTTTCTGTGGATTACCGGAACTAAACAAAGCAAGCAAGAAGGTTGCACCTCAGTTATTTCCGTTTGAAAACCTAAACCTAGCAATCTACTATACTGCCGTGCCAGTGAAATGAATGCACATTCCTTCAACAAAAAAGAAACAAAAACACAAGACAAACGAGGAGTCAGCATCTTCAGATTATAAAGAAGATAGAAACCTATTTGATATATTTTTTAATCATTTCCCCACAGTCCAAACCACCAACGGATATTTTGACTTGCTCTTTCATTTTTTTGTATCTATTAGAGTACAAGATATTAAATCAAAACCAGCTAGTAAGAGACATCAACGAGGAAATGATACATCTGATCATCGTGTTACACTGATATTTATGTTATGACAAGACCTATATGTGCAAAAAAGATAAAGCGGGTTTTACATATGATCATCATCAGTATCACCAGTACCACCTGTCAGTCAACATAAGAAAAACTTACATATACCAGTAATGGAGTCCTCATCTAAGTCTCCTACAAAAAAGTAATCATAATAAATCACATAATGGAGTTATCATTTACTCTTCCTTCAACATGTGAGAAGGAACAACATCTTGAAGAAGGCCATGGTCACATAACAATGCAGTCGACCCTGGATTACAAAACAGTCTCTCTTGAGGAAAAGAGACATTCTTTGAAGAAGGAGGAGGAAAACCCAAAGAAGACAATGTATTGACGTGGACTTGTTGATTGTGCTGATAATATTGGGACATGTAGTTCCCAGATCCACCCATTACTGAACCAAATTTGTCGGCACACCCAGTAGAAACTCCTGAGCGAGTTATAACTGGGCTCGGATGTGTGTGTTGGCCTTCGTAGGTTGTCACTACAATGCTTGGATCATTAAAAGATCGCTCCACACGTTTCTTCACATTACATGAAGCACTGGTGCAACGATAGTAGCTCCTACATATGCACACAGTTCAAATGTTCACAACATTTCTTATTTACTTTCGTTTTAGTGGTCAAAATTTAATCAAACCGAAAGAAAAAAGGGAAGGAATCAAAGCGTGTATAGAAGAATTAAAGTGTTACCGAGGAAAGGGGCTGTTTTTCACAGCTTTTTGACCGTACTTTCTCCATCTGTACCCATCTTCCAGATGATCGACCTCGCTTTTCGTCATGAACGCGAATCTCGGTTCTCTCTGTCTCTTCTGATTTGTCTTTTTGGCCTTCAACCTAAAACCAACAAGAACCAGATCCCAGGAACCATCAAATTTTATTAGAATGTCCCAAACATCAAACAAATTAACGTACTATAACATTATATCTCGGGAAAAAATGTAAAAAACAAAAACCAAAAGACACTCATGACCCATCTTATTCATTTCATATCCCTAATTGAATTATCAAATGCGTATTTTACACTCAACCGCCCCAAATTATGCTCCTCCAATATAGCATGAGCCATCCACCTTGAATTTTACACCAAACTTAACTTCTCCCCTACCCCAAAAAAATTAAAATAAAACACCAAATAACTTAACAAAATGAAAAAAAAGGTCCATCTTTGTCCTTCCATCACAAATTAAATTAGCTTTCAGCAAACACTAAAAAAAAGTGAGAAGAAAAAATAGAAAAAGAAACCCACTGTTCCTTTGTCTTTTGCTGTTCATGTGCTTGGTCTACAGTTTTATTCTGTTCATCATTGACTGCTTCACTGGACGCAGACGAAATGGATGAAGAATTTGGAGTGGCAGGTTGTTGTTGGTTCAACACCTCGGAACACTCTTTCCCAGTCTCAGGTTGTTCCTTAACAGCAGAGGTTAGAGGCACAGACACGTTTGCCAATAGAGGCAAATCAAGAAGAGGACTATAGTCTTGCACACCCAATAACTCCATAAACCCTAAAGTGCTTTTATCTTCAGAAAAATCAAAGAATGGAGGGCAAGGAAAGGAAGAAGATCCTACGGCATAATCCTCCATCTTCACACCCATCATCTCCTTGTTCTCCATCTCAAATGCTCAAACCAAAATCCTTCATTTCACAGACTCAAACCTCACGATATGGTTGATCTGGTTTATAGATAGCTAGGTGGAGGAAAAAGATAGAGTGGTTTTGGGGTTTACACATTACAAGAAAGTGAAAGGTGTTTGTGAAGTGAATGAATTAATGAAGTGAAACTAGTTACATTATGAACGTGGCTAAAGCCAAAAACAGTGACTCGAGACTTGACCGGCAATTGTAGGTAATGGGGTGGTACGGACAATGTTGAGCCGGTTGTATTCAATGCATGAGGATGGTGGTGTTTCTCATGGTCGACGCTTTCATACGTAGCGTTTGACGGGTTGTATTTGTGTGCCGTGTGTGAACGCTGTTACAGTTTACATCCCTTCCCTCACGGAGACATGTTCTGGATTCTAACGCCGTCATGGGAACATGCTGCTGTGATGTGAAAATCAAGTACCAAATTTGGCGTCTGCGCCTATAATCAAGATATATATTCAAGAAAGATGTTATTAACATTCTTTTAATATATTTTTAATTCTCTCTCACTTTTATAATTTTAAATTAAATATGAAAAAATTGTTCCTAATACTTTTTTGATAAAAACTATAAAACTTAGGACAATTGTTTGATATTTTTACAGTTGTTTATCAATAAAAATTAAAGTGTTTTAATAAAAAAATTAATATTATTATAAATTGTTGAGATAAATGTCTAATTTTAATTAATAAATAACATAAAAATACCTAAAGAGTTGTAATTATTTCTTGTCTTAATAAAAATTTTAAAAAAACTATTGATATATTTTTTAAAAACACTCTTTAGTATGTTTTGTATAATTAGCTTATTTTTAAGAAACGTAAAAATGTTTGACTCGCAAATTGATTAGTCTTTCAATAATAAAAAAAAAACTGTTTAAAGTGTGTTTAAAAGAATATATATATATATATATATATATATATATATTACTAATATTTTTATTAAAATCTTTTGCAAACCAGAGAGACAATGTATTTTTTAGTTCTCTTTTTCTTTTTTTTTTAAAAAAAAAATACCATTTACACGTTTATGTATGTATACTAATACGTGAAGTGATCGAACTAGGCACATCCAGATCCTCCTCTGTACTCTTTTTCTCTAGTATTATTGTTTTGCTTTACGAGCTTTTCGGTGTGTTTTTTATAGAAGAAAAAAACCCGACAACCTTTTACTGTCGGTTACTCGATAAGAAAAGATAAAGAAAACGAGGATAAAATGAGGGGAAAATAGTAAAAAAAAAAAAAACTTAATTTGACATTTAATATATAAAATAAGAAGCAAAAAGGTTAATGAATAATATATGTTATATCAATAGCATTTACGAAAACAAATTGACTAAAAAAGTTATACGAACTCGGGGGCAAATGATTCATGTATAAGAAAAGAACATTACAGTCCCATATAAATAAATGAGTGATTCGTTTTGGGTTTAACCGGGAATTTATGCCAAAGCGAGGGTTCACAAGGAAATGAGATTATACCCCATTACTGATCTAGAAGCAAGAGAATATATTGAAATATGAGACTCTGCCTTTGGAGTTTTTCTACTTTCTATTTGGCATATTAATTGGAAAGAACCGCTCCAGTACTGTTAGCTGAACGATAAAGAATAGACATATACTTTTCATGCTAAACCGACCATATCCCAGGGAGCCTACAAGGTTTTCCAAGTTTACTTTTCGGTTTCTAGAACAAGTTTTTTCCTCCCATGTAAATAAGAAAATAATCTATGATGAAATTTCATTTTTATTTTTGAAACCGTAGCAGAAACACTATTTGGATGATAATTAAAACATAGTGATGAGTCATGTGTAAAAGTATTAAAAAGTTGTTTTAAAAATAAATGAATAATTTTCAGAACCCGAAATGGATGGAACACGCTTTTTAAGAAGCTCAAAGGGTAAGCTGTGGACGCATATGATATCTAGCAAAATAGCAAAATCTAGAGTGGGTGTGGACGAGGCTGCTTTACTTTTCTATCAAATAATACACTCCAAAACCGAGAAAATAAAGATTAGAGAGATAAGTAATCACTAATCAGCGATGTGATTAAAACATAAAACAGAAAAAGGGAAAATGAAACGAAAAAGTTACGATCTGAGGAACTCTTTCCGCAATTCTCTTCTCCTTTTGTGACGGGAAAAGAATGCTAAGTTCATGCACGTGTGGTTTTTAGCGAGCCACGAGATGCATGCTGACGTTTATAGTGCCGTGTAAGTACTTTGTTTCTTCCTACTGGCTACCACCCTTCAATAATTCTGTTTCTTCCTTTCCTAATTCTTGGTAATTAATCAATCACCGTTTTTTCTTTTTAGATTATTTTTCACTCATTAAATGTTTCAAACACGTGTATAAATTTAATTAAAATTAGTAGTTTATTTAAAAAATATATAAAATATTCGACTTCAAATTTAGGGTATGATAACCATAACTCAAACATTTTAACAAATGAAAAGTCATAGCCACAGCAAACAATGTTGGAGTTATCAGCAACAAGTGGTTTCTTTAACAATTTTTATATATATTCATACTTACTTTTATGCTAAGTCTATTTTTATTTATCTTTTCCTCCAAAAAAAAGGGTGTGTGAGTGTATGATTTTCCTTTAATTACCGGCTTGGACTGCGTGGTACCGCCCTATGGATGCCCGGAAAAATAGCCACGCTCTTTGGTCCCCTGTTCTACTATTTCATTAACTTTATGGTCCCCTCTTTCACATACGTTGATGAACCCTTTATACATATACAACCATTTTATAAATTTGAAAATGACACTCACTGCAGAGAAGAGGATTAACTGTTGTGCTAATAAAGGCTTCATAAACTCTTGGTTCTGCATGGGAGGAAGCACGGTGGGGATGCCCCTTTTATTTCCAAACCCAACTATTTCTGCTCACAAATATAGTTTCTACATACATGAATAATTTAACGATATGCTTTTCTTTTCTATCTTTATTTTTGAAATCACGAAAGAAGATCCACGGCTTACGAGAAAAAGACGAAAAGGAGATCCTTTGCATGCATGTTTTCCGGTAGGATATGCCCACTGTCGCTAAGAGGAAATTCTAGTTTTAGAAATTAAAACCAATGAGGATAGAGAGTGACTATTCTGCAAAGTGGATTCGCTAATCTATATTCATTTCTTGGTGGGGTTGGGCAACTCTCGTATATAATATAATATAATATATATATTCCATTCTACCCAGTATAGCTTCACATGGTTGCATAATTATTTCTTTTTCATGTACTAATGTACTATAGAATAATTTTATTTTACACAAACAATATTTTCACCAAATGCATAACATTTTAAACATTCGGTTGACTTTTCTATGCCACACAAATCTAAACTAGTACCATAATTTTGGATAAAAATAACCAAAAAAACTATTAATAGTTGAATTTAAATACTTAAAAATAATATTTTTTATTAAATATATTTATCACATTTTTATAAATTTAATATGATAAATATTTTTTTAATGTTTAACCTCATCTTTCTTATGAATATATAACGTTTCTAAAAAGAGAAGTTTAATAGTGTATATGTATTATCTAACCATGAGTACTTAACTAGACACGTCATGTTGCAATCGAACTTAACTTCAAAACACTAATATCTGGCCAACTTGTCATTATGTGCAACTTTCTGATTCAATTATATATTGCATCAAGTTATCTAATTTGATTACTTTATGAATCTAAATTCTTTTTCATTATGAAGAGAATTAGATCATTCAATTTTAATTTGTTAAAATAAATCAAAATAAAATAACAAATGAAATACGCACCCACCACGACATTTTTCTCGATCTTCAATCGGTCCATCAACCTCTTTGCCACCGGATTCAAATCCTTGTCATCAACCTCCTTAACTTTATATGCACAAATACGTGTGTATAATTTGAAAATATTTCAATAATAATATTAATTATTAGATTATGTAAATAATTATTCTTTTTTTATATATTAAACATTGTTTGAAATGCATTATAATTAAACTGTCCTAATTTATATTTAAGAAAAAATAGCATCAGATTTTATAAAAAAATTTAATTTATAAAGTTTATTACATGTTAGTAAAAAAATTTTAAAATTTATTTTATTATAATTTACTAAATTTAAGAAAATACTAATTATTCCAAAAAAATTATAATGTCAGTTACATAAATATTACATAATTTATTTTTTATGGATAAGCTTTTTTTTTCTATTATAGTCGTGTAAATTTTATTATACATATATATATATATATATATATATATATATTTGATTTTGAGCCTATTTAGTTTTTAAATATTCAAATTTAATATTTGAATCTATTAAAATTGAATTAAAATTTTAAAAAATTAAACTAATCTAATCGATCAAATCAATCTATTTTTTATTAATTTAAATTATTGATAAATTTACTGATAGACCCGTATCCCATACACCTTAAGATACTGTTATGAACTACAAGTCAACAAAGACTCTTTACATAAATCCAAACCATGATTCATCACTTTATAAAAAAAAAAAAATTCCGTCCACTTGTATTTAGCCTTTATGTCTAACTATTTTAAGGGAGGACCAATCGATAACATTATTATCATTTCTATATTCATTGAGTGTGCCTGTTTCTCAAATAAAATACACTTTTTTATGCTCGAATGACTTAAGAAAAGGTATTGTTTGAATGAATAAAATTAATAATAAGAGAAATTTATTTCATATTTTTATAAAAACAATAGAAAATTAATGAAAATTTAAAAATTTAATATAATATTATTTAGTTGTGTACAATTTAAAAATATTTTTAATAAAATATAAAAAAACCCCGGAACTTTTTTTATAAGTCACATAAAAAATATTATCATTCATTCGTTCATAAGTCTCTCCTTAAAAATTATGACGTGTACGTTTTTAGTTTCTGCGCACATAGGATTGACGAAGCCACAAAATTGAAATATAAATAAATTATGAAATAACATGACACCACAACATCTTGCGATAGCAATGCATGCTTGTGGCGATCTAAGAATGCGAATATCAATATCCTGGTCATGTGAGAAAATCTAAGCTTCCAATTTCTACTTCATAATTCAGAAATGACATTGTAATTACATTTCGATTGAATCTTAAACCGGAGAAGTAACCAACATATGAACTAAAGCTGTAAAACATCGTTATTCAGTTAAAGGATTATTATAAATTATTTATTAAAAAAAAGATGGAAATGAAAGACTGACGGTTTGTGGTTGGGTTGGGTACAGAACAGAAGGCAGGATACACGCGAGTGAGGGGTCCCCTTCGCATTCGGTATCCGTCCGCTTCTCCAATCCCACACGTGTGGGATTCCCGCATGCGCCATGTAACCCCTCTCTCATGTCTATTCACCTCCTGTTACGCCATTTTTGGATGCTTGTTACTCTGTTCATAATATTTTTAAATATTTATATTTCTAAAATATATTATTATATTTTATATTGTGATCCCCGACTCTCTCTCAATCTGTTGACGTTCCAGAAGATTCACACAATTTAAGGGAGCAGAAAATACGGCAAATAAAACTCGTGATAGTGTGAGAAACTTCCCGTTTTGGCTTCTTTTGCCTTTTAATTTTTTCTCGTGAATAATGGTAACCTCATCCAATTGGCCTTTGAATGAATATTCAAAACCCAATAATAAAGTTGAAATGAGGACGCTAGCTGCACATGGAGACGAGAGCAAGTATAAATCACATTCAATCATTTTTGGCTGCCTTTGCTCTAATATGTGTTCTAATTCTATTCACGCATACCTCCACCCGTTAATAAGATAATATATATCCGTTTCTAAATGGTCAGAGTCAATATATACAATCAAACAATGATCCCAATGTTATATACTTTGGACAAAATTATACGTTATTTTTTATTTCAATCCAAAAATTATATTTAATGTTAATATATAATTATCACGTGAATCAACCAATCAAAATTGTTTCAACTTAATTTGTAATTTTGAATTTGAATTTCAATAAATATTATATTAATAATATTTAAAAAACTGTACTTAAAATTGTTGATTGAATATTGGGGTGGAATCGTGACGCCCCACCACCATCTCTTTTTTTTGTTGTCTTGTTTGAGGCAGGCATGGAAAATCTTACAAGTAAAATACTAGCACGAAGAATCGTCGTCAGATACAGCCTGGTATACCAACTCTCTTTTTAGTTAATAACAATATTCCTTACTCAATTAAGACATCTGCTGGAAAAGCAAGCACCATAAATTATTTTTTTCCGTTCATTTTATATACATAATTTATAAAATAAAAAATGTATTTCACTAATATCACACATTTTTATTAGATAATGATGCAGCATTTACACTCAAAATGAACTTTTATTGGTTCCTTACTCCATTCAGATTTAGCTCTGAATTGCTGTAGCTGTCTCATTCGGTAATTAAACGGTTTTCATTAGGGTGTAAGAAGGGTTTATGGATACTTGACTCAAATTATTTTATAGGGTTATTTTTAATTTAAATCTGACCTCTTGATATTCTGTCTTAATATTATTGAGTCTACTACTTTTAACTAATAATGTTGTATATAGTTAAATTGTATAATTAATATAAAATTCTATGATGTGTGTTTTAACGTGAATAATATCAATATAAATATGATATTGTGATATATAAATTATTGTTTATTACTTTTTAAAATATGACTACAGATGGATAAAAGAGATAAAAAAAATTATAATAGAAAATAAATAAATATAGAAAAGGTGTAAAAAGTATAATTATTAATACGTTGATGCCATGTCAATGGTGGCCTTCGTTTTGGACTACAGTTCCCTGAAGTTGGAAATAACTGCATGGTGGTGTAGTTTTCGACTTTCATTTCACAAATTAAGAATTTTCCTGTCCTTAAACGACTGAGTGTATTTTATACGTTTATAATTATTAATTAAATAACAATAATTGAAACTTTAATAATTTTAAAATTTGTGTATATATGTATATCTTTTTACTAATAAAGAAATAAAATCTATGATGCTTTTTAAGTGAACCATGAAAGTTTCTTAAAAATTACCTGATGGAATTCCCCTTTGTTAAGCTTATAAAATTTTGGTGAACTTTTATAAAAAAATAAATAAATTGGCTGTATTCGGATTCTATTTATATGGTTTTTCTATATCATGATTAAATCTTACTCTTCTATAACGTGATAGTAGAAATAAAATATATTTATGAACGATTTTATACGAGTTAATAATTGAGTTAAATTTAACAAATGCTTTAATTAAAATAACTGTAAGTATATCTTTAATTTTTTTTATTTTACACAATTTATTAATAACTGTAAATATAAATTGTTAAGAATAAAAACATATATTGTATCCGTCACGTGATTTTATAATCCATTTTTTATTTTTAGGTTTTTAATTAATATTTTTTTAGATTTTTATCTTTGTAATTATTCCTTTATGTTTGTTTAATTCTTAAATGTTTATTATAAGTATGAAAATAATTAATAAAGGTCAAATTAAGAAATAAAACAAAATTTGATATAAATAAATATATTAACTATATTTTTAATCCATGTGCTATTTTTAAAATGAATAAAAGGAATGAAAATAGTAATAAGAATTTAACGGTATATTATGTGTGTGTTTGATGTATACAACAAAGATAGTTTCGTATTTTTCTTGATTGGTTGGACTTGTTATTGGGCATTAAAGGTATCATTATGTTTGTGTGTTGTGAGTCCCACTTGAAATGCAAAAATGGCGTTGGAAATGTTCCATGTCCATGGCTTTTAGGGAAAGAGTAGACAGTACTAATTAACACTCAAGAGACACATATCATGTGACTCGGTCGCCCGTAAATTTGTTAAAAGCTTGTCCTGGATTTATATTTATATATATAAAAAATCTTCTCATTTAGATCTTCTTACGTTAATATATGTGTAATTATATTTAATCTGAATATTTTTATTTAACTTATATTTAACTGTCAATAAAACAATGAATTATAATTTATTAGATATAAATTAAATAAAAAATTTAAATTAAATATAAGAAAGAGATTTTACATTTACAATATAATTTTATATTTATAAGAAACAAGTATTTTATCTATTATTTGATTCTTGATTTTCAATTTGATTTTTGCATTGGATTGCATTAGTTGATTTACACCCTACTTAAAATTAATTTTAATGACTTACGCTTCACCGTTTTAAACGAAGCACTTTTCTTTGAGCTGTGGACAATGCCAGTTCTTAACAGATGCCGAAGCAATTTTTAAATTGTTTTACTTTTTAAGTTTGTAAAATTCCTTAATTATTAGATTAAAATTTGTTAAATATTTTTTTATGTTTTAAAATTATATATTTATTTAACTGTTATTTATAAAATAATTAAGAAGTATTAGAAAGGATATAGAATAAATATAACAAATATTGTACTGTAATATTTACTCCAAATCTATTCCTTGTTTCTGTCGTTGAACTGCCCACAATCAACTTTTCCTTCGAACATGTTTAGCGCATCACGTTTGTTTTCTTTTTAGAACTCATTTGACAAACGGGATAGAAATAGAATAAGATTTATTTTATTTTATTTTATCATGTTTTAGTGTTTCGTTAATTAACAAGATATAAAAATTACAAACTTATTTTATTCTTTCTTTTAGTGTAATTTTTTTTATGAAGAATTGAATTAAAGATAGATAAATATAATAACACAGTACATTTAATTTGTTATTTTAATTCGTATCAAGTGTTGAATAAAATAAGAACTTATCATACTCTTGTTTTTTTTATTATTCAATTTTTATATCCTATCTTTTTTTTTTCCAATATAGAAGGCGTAACTAAGGGATCAACCAAAACAGCACACCGAAAAAGAAAAATAAAGAACACGTTTAGCAACTTTCAACTTTCTAAAACTTTGACCATAGACTAGTTTAGATGCAATCATCCAGGAGATAATAAGAAAAAGGGTTTTAATTTTTCATTCCACTTACAAACACAAAAAAATTCATACATAAGGAAATTTTTTTCAAAACTATATAATTTAATATACCAATAAAATTAAATATCATAATCTTTAATAAAAATATATTATTTATTAGTTTTTTAATATTTTTTAAACACATTAAGAAAAGAACTAAGCCAAGTCTAGAAGTTAATAGTCTGTTTTTTTTTTAAATAATGACGAAGTAAAGGATAAAAACTAGAGAAAGAAATTGGATACACCCCAGCAAGACTTGGGAATGGAATGAACTGTATAAACTTTCACTAAAATCATCAGTTCATACATTCCAAATTAATTACAAATATCGTCATAATAGAACTATAAAAATGAAGATAATTTTTATTTTATAAGTTAACTTTTAAAGTTGAATTATGTTAAATTTAAATTTAAGGTGGTACGGTAATTCATTGTAGATCGGATATTGCACTATGATTGATTGAAAAATAAATAAATTAGCCTCACAATTTTTTTCACTGCAATTAACTTAATCTCGTAAAATTTGCAGTACAACGTACTTGTTCTTGTGACTCAAAAACATTTCTCACTTTATAGGTCAACTTTTGAAGTTTATACTCAAATTTAAGAGAAGTGCATGTTTAGTTTGGACTAAAAAGTAGTTTTCATAAAAAAAAATTATTATTGATTTTGAATGTAAAACAAGCTACTAATCCAACAAAAAAAAACATTGAACAAAACAAATCATAACTAGTGCTTTTGTTTTTTGGATAAATCTCTTGGATCCACTTAAACCGAGCTGATGTGAGGCCCAAGCCCAACTACAATAATGGACCCAATTACCATCTAACCCTGTCACAAGATCAGGGTTACCTGCTCCATTGGACCACCGATGCACGAATATTCCATTGCACAATGAGGAGCATAATCAACAATCTTTATATTCAGTCCAACATATAACGTGGCGTGAAACAGGCTAAAAGAAAAGAAATATCAAAAAGAAAAAAAAAAAGTAACAAAAAAGTTTGATTTAAAAAAAAGTGAAAGATAGAAGGGTGAATAAAAAATAACTGTAAGAGCCAGAGGATATAGGAAAAATTAAATATTGTGGCGAGGGTATTCAATAAAAAATTCACACTTCAATTAATGAAATTTTGTTTATTTACTAATCAGAAAGATAAATTTTGTGCTCCTTAAAAAAACAAACAAAAATAAAAAATCAATATAGTTAATTTAGACTCAATTATAAAAAATATATAATTAATTTAATTCGATTCATCATATTCTTCAAATTAGTTCTATCCGATCAACACCCTTACCGTTAATTTCCGACCAAAAATTCGTTTCCATTCAACTTTTTAAGCTGCGGACAATCTATTATTTATTCAAATCAGTTTGGTAGTTACTAGTTAACGCCTGATTAGCGTTGGTGATGTAACAAGTCTACTTTTTCATTAATATAGTCATTACTTTGGTCATAAAGTTAGTAGGACTAGGATTTATTAAACCAGAATAAAACCGACCAAAGAAACGGATAATTTATGTAATTATAATTTAAACTTTTCAATTGGTCTCATATCACTTTCACTATTTATTGGTCTTAACTTTTGGGGATGATCCTGCTTGACCAAACCTTCTAATGGATTCCTCTTTCGCGAAATTAAAAGAACAACCACCGACACATATAAAACATCGCAGTGCACACTCAAAACGGTTGATTCACAGGGCCATTGTCCACGTTACTGCATACGTCACAGGTGTTGCTTGCTTGAAATATCAACGCAACAAATGTTCATGTCGTGAGCTCCAAGAAACTAATTAGTTAAAGGAAATTTCCTCAATTCTTTCAATTTTGCGTGGCACTAGTATCAGATATCTCAGCGCAACACGTACCTTCAATCACCGCGACAAATGGCAACAAAAGAGTGCAACTATTCGATATATCTTGGTCGTAGAAATATAATCTTCTTGTAATTAATGGCCATTCCAAGTTCAATAATGCTTTGCAGAAAACCAAATCACTTGAATCATCAATTATTGTTAAATCAGGTTATAAACGAAAGAATTAAATGACAAATCACACTCCTACATGCCTTTTATAAAGTCGGTTAGGGATGAGTTTAAGTTTTTAGAACAGTGACGAAAGATTTGGTTTTATCAATTCGTGCTTTCTCGTACGTACCAACAAACAGTAATCTAAATGAAATTAATGGCAAATGAAGTCACAAAGTTTTAATTTCACGATAGAGTATTCATATGAAAGAAATTCATTTTTGTATTTGCAGTTTAGAGAAATCAATTATGTTAATAATAATTACATAAAATAATCAGTTTATTAACTGATATAAGAACATATTTAAATAATAGTGTACAATGATAATATATAATAATAAAATTCAATCAT
Organism: Abrus precatorius; assembly: GCF_003935025.1. Taxonomy (NCBI): domain Eukaryota; kingdom Viridiplantae; phylum Streptophyta; class Magnoliopsida; order Fabales; family Fabaceae; genus Abrus; species Abrus precatorius. The sequence continues at coordinate 4,595,547 of NW_020874373.1, read as the reverse complement.
ACATTATAAAATTTTATACTATATAGTATCATTTTATATTGGGTGCAATTAAGTTTATACTCGATCAGGAGGAAAGGACATCCATACATTACCAAGTGAGTGATTTCTAATCAAATAAGGGATCTGATTATCCTTTCACAGCACTATTTTGAGTAGGATATACCGATTAACTCAGATTAATAATCGTTGTCCATTTTTAAGTGATTTGAAACTATAAGTCGAATATCAATTAAGTTTGTTCTAAAGTATGTACGGAACGGAAAGAGTCTCAAGACATATAGTGCTTTAAGAATCTAATATAATAAAACTAGCGTCGATTAACAAATGTGCATCGGAAAAACAGTTTCCATGGTTAAAGAGATCAATTTGATTTTCTAATTTACAAGGAGACAGGTTACGCCATAAATTGATTCATTTTCTTGGCATGTAAGCAACAAATACACATACTAACGTAAAGAACAAAGAGATTTAATTACACGAGTATGGTTTAAAACTCAAAAACAAAAAGAAATCAAGTAATAGACAATAAAATCGTTATCACATCAAAACGTAGTTCAAGCCTATCAATGTGAGAACCACAAGATAAAATCTAGAAGAAAATTGCCAAATCAGAAACCCCTCCAGCTTCTTCAATCCAAGCAAGGTTGAGAGTCAGTTTGCCATCAAGCAGCCACTCAAAAGCAACATCAGAACCATTCAATTGGAGCTTCTTTGGAGATTCACTTGAGTAAGCGAGGAAACTCCCACAACCTTTAACCTTAAGCTTAGCACCACTCTCAACATACTCCAATTCTTGAATTGCCCCTCCACTGTTGAACAAGTTTGTCAGCCCAATTGGTGCAAATTTGATGCTACCACCCCCAAGATTCGTGATTGGGACAAAGCTGTAGAGCTCAAAAGTGGAAGGTTGGATGGTATATTGAATTGGTTCAGATTTTGGGGTCATCAAATGAAGTTTCTCAGCCTGATTGTGGTATACTACATACTCTTCTGCCTTACCCATATGGGATGCTTCTTTCTTTTGGTCCCATTCAACCTCAGTTACATGTACAGTACCAGATATTGGCTTGTAGCATTCAGGGAAACCCCTGATCTTCTGCACCTTAGGATCCCAACCAGCCCCTTGACAGTTGAAAGCTCCAATAACTCCTCCATACTGTTGTATGACCATACATAGTAACACAATCAAATATTTCAAAGATGAAAACCAAAGCCAAATTTAATAGACCATACTACTGAAGTTTTGTATGTCAGCGAGATAGAATGATAGATACCTTATTGAAGTTCCAAATTTTGAGAACTGTTTTTTGGTCAAAAAGAGGGTTCTTGAAAAGGCAGTCTCTTGTTGGAAGGGGAAAATGTATGCATTTGGGTACAGTACCATCAGGGAACACAAGCTTCTTAATCAGATCAAAGTCATGAGAGCCAACATTGTCACTCAAATAGACAGGACCACCACAAATAGCCCTTGAACCTGCATGAAATTTGGCACACACGTGATCTGATTGGAACATGTCCCAGTCGGGCTGAATCATCTGCCCCATCCACAAGCTGTTGTAGGAACAGTGAATCATGTGTACACCTTGTAACCAAAAGACTCCCATTGGGTCCCCATTGGGATCTTGGAACCAAAAGTCATCCCCTACAACAAAATTTTGATGAATTTGGTTAAATATTGATTTTCTTAGGTCCAAGTTAATAGATCAACAAAATTCATTGTAACACTAACCAACTCTTCCCATTGAAATTTGCTTCGTTCCTAGGAAGAAAAAGTCATTACACTGCTGCATGCTAGCAATGATTCCATTTCCATTGAAATTCTTGACAATAGAGTCCGTCAAACCATCGTAATAAGCCTTTGCAAGTTCGACTCTGCCTCCATATTCTTCACACACATATTCAAGACTCTGCAGTCACAAAAAGGCGTGTATAGTTGAAGTTAATGAGTGCTTAGTTAAAACAGACACAAAACTACAAAAGCTAAAACATGTTAAGAAAAATAAAGAAAACAAAAGTATAAAACTCACATGAATGACATCAACTTTAACTCCTGTAATACCAGATTGTGAAAGATAAGAGTGCATGGAGTTGTACAAGTCATAAGCTTGATTAGGATGAACAAGCCCAATTGACCCTTTCACAATGTTAACCACAGCAAGATCTGGCATTGTTCCATCAAGACCAGGGGAGAGTTTGCAAGGGGTAATTTTGGAATTTAGGTGTGTAGTCCCTGGCCTCACACCACCCCACGCGCCACAAAGCGCATGCCACACATAAACATCATCCAAACCTTTGAATTCAGTCCGCAAGTCCTTTGTGAAAGCCTTAATCCCATACTCCTGTGCTTTGCAACAACACCTTCCACATTCATTTTTTGAAGCATTGCTTTCTTTTTTCTCTCCCCCAAAGAGATCATCAATTTCCTTTTTGACCTGCATGATCTTTGACTCAATATCGGTCAAATTGGAACTCCCAGATTGTATGACTTCATCACGTTGCTTTTCCAAACGCTCAACTTCAATACCTTTTGCAATCAACTCCTTAACCGTCTTTGGGTTAAAAGAAGGAGCATTAGGACTCAATAGGAGTCCAGCTTTGTACTTTTTGAACTTGTCACCTTCATCAAGTCTATGAAGCCTTGCAGTCATTTGTTCACCACCTAGAACAAGATTTTTAGCATCCTCATTGGGGTCATCACCATCAAGATTGATACTTTGCCACCCATCATCCATGATAACAAATCTTGGAGCCACACCACCCTCTGCAAAATCCTTAAGTCCATGCCAAACTCCAACAGGGTTCACCGTTAAATAGAAAGCATCCCAAGTGCACCAACCGAATTTGTCAACAAGATTTGGCACCGTTTTCTCTTCCAACAATCTGAAGGAATTGAGGTGAACCCTAAGCGCACTATAAGTCTCTCTCATCAAGTTGTAAGGGTTTTCACACACATGCACGTAGGCAATTGAATTAAAATTTGAGGCTTTAGTATGGGAAGAACCACTCTCAGCACAAATCATGACATGGCCATCAGAGCCAGGGTGAAGAGCAGACCTAAAACTTGCTTCAATGATGGGAATGATTATGACATAGGATTTGATTTCAGGAACTTCAATGAGGACCCATTGGGTTTCCATTTGAAGATCTGAACCAGAATTTCCCACCCACTGAGTAGACCACCATGTTTTGAACCTGAAGATACTAACAAAGTCCCTGCTACTGAAGCTACCCAAAGAGTTCATCAACCTATTGGAGGGTTCCATCTGAGAGAACCCAAAGAAACCACCTTTGTGAGACACAGCAATGACACGCTGAAGGAGGGAAGGTGGGGCTTCGGAGGGTTGACAGACAGAGAAGAAGGAACTGAAAGAGACATTCATAGGTACCTCAGAGAGTAATGGCACACCTTTTACTGTAAACCTCCCATCAGATAAATCAAAAACATTTTCAAATGACTCTAGTCCCAAGGTGGAATTCACTGGATCGTTTGGAGGAGCCATGGAAAATGGAGAAAAAGAACAGAGAAAAGATGGAAAAGGGTGAAATGATTCAAAGCTGTAAAGACTATAAACCTTGCTTTGAGAAGTTGAGAAAACTAGCACTCTAGTGGGATATATATAACAGTTTTGAGTATCAAGTTAAAACACTGTAAAAGGAAAAAAAAATATAGGATGTGCCAATTTAGTGTACTTCACTGATATGTGACGATTCCGTGATCATAGGCATTCATCGGGTTATAGTAACATGCGATATTTCAAAGTATGGAAGCTGTTAAAAAGAGAGATTTCAGCAATTTAAATGGAAGAAGGTTATAAAGCACAGTGATTTGAGGTCATACGTTTGCAACGAAGAATATGAGAGTAATTATAGCAAGTTGGCGAAGGGCGGGTATCACAGCCACAGGACACAGATATAGCTAGTACGCAGAAAAGCTTGGTTTGAAGTGGGGCACTAGAAAGCAAGAGCTGTGTGAATGAATATATAGCCCAAAAATGGAAATGCCTTGTCAGCGGAATTTAATTGAAAACAGAGGAGAGATGATACTAGATATATATGAGTGCGGTTGTTGCCATAGTTGATTTCTACTCGCCTCAAGTCTCAGTTTTCTTGCTTTTTGTTTGTTTCTTTGTCCATTCTAACGCTCTTTTTTTTCTTTAATCTTTTTTTTTTTTAATTTTATGTTTGTTTTCTCGTTTAATAGAGAGACAGATACATAACCACGTTAATTAGTGTATCTATCGAATGAAATACAATTTAAAATCAAACGTTGTCTCTAAAACTTAATGTTCATACTATATTTTTATTGATAATTATCCATAATTATATGTAGTGTCTGTTTTCTTTTTCTTTTTCCACGTACACATGCGGCCATTTTTTCCCGGCTATCCATAATTCCATAAAGATTCATATGGGGGCTCTTCCTTAAAAAAATGACAAACAAACAAGCAAACAAGAATTTTGACTCCTATATTTAACGGTTGTTTTCTTAAGAACTACAAAGTTCTTAGGGGAGAGTTCACACCTCATTTCACTATGATGCTCTAAATTCAGCTAAGTCATCATTAAGGGCCTAAACTAATAGCAAGAATAGATGATCAGATAATTGAAAATAATTAGTATCACATAATAATTTTCATAAATCGTGTATCTTTTAATTCAATTATTACTTTGTTAGTTAAAACTGATTTTAATATTCTTAACTTTGAAATAAATAAAAATTCTAAATATACTTTTAAGCGTATTACATTAATAAATCAAGTTGAGATAGTATTATTAAAATTAAATTACTGTATAGTTTAAACTTAGACCGTTGATTTACTTTAAAATAAAAAAAATAAAATAAAAGTACTTTTCGAAAACAAAGACACAAACTACTTGACGCACTCCATAGAATATTATTTAAAATATATTTTACCAGATTCATCAGTATTCAGAGTGGAATAAAAAAACTCGATTTTTTTACTATGTGAGGAAAGTTTTTTTTATTATAATTCAGCAACGTGTAGTTGTGAGTCCTCGTACAGTTTTGTGACCATAAACTGAAAAAAAAAAAAAAATTTTGCGACTCCGAAAATGTGGAACCCGAACAACAATTTAAAAAAAAAATCATATTTAAAGCCGACGTTAATATATTTTTGAGTTAAAAATTAAAAAAATACTTTTGTTTTGATCTTGATATTTTTTTTATCGATTTGTATTTTACATTTTATAGAAGCGAGTTATTTTAATCCTTGCTCTTATTTTTCTTTGAAAACTAAAATAGCTCATTTGATAAAATAAAAAATATATAAATTGACTAAAAAAAGTATAAAATCGAAATGAAAAGCTATATATGATAAAAAAAAAATATTTAAGTCTTAAAAGTTTATTTCCTAGCTACCAAACAAATTTTTCCAAGTCCATTCAAATTCACTCTCTCTTACACAAAACCACCGACCCTAATCAACAAGCCACAAAATTACGGAATTTGATCTTCATAGATTCTTCCTTTCCTTCATCTGTCAAGGATTTTGATATCCCTTTCTTTTCCTTTCTCTTTATTGTTAATTTAGATTTTTTTCTCAATGCTTGTTACTTTCTTATGGTGGGTCAGGAACATTGATATTGCTATCCTAATTCCTTGTGGAGCAAGTCCCTTGAAACCTCAAATCTTCTCGTCTGGAACCTGCTTCATAGGATTGCATAAAAACTTTTGGTCCCAGACATAGGATGGCCCTAGCTTCTTTCTTGACAGAAAACGAAACACTTCACATAAAATTTCAACTTCTCACGATAAAACCTCGCAAATTTTGTCAAGAATATTGTAAAGGCCATAAAAATAAAGAAATTCCACCAATTTTATCTGTTTGGGTTTTCAATGGATTAATTTATCATAACAATATGCTTACTAATACATCAATTTGAACTATGTGCTTAGTTAAATTCAATAGGAGAAACTGCTTTAATTTTTCAAAAATATGTTGGTGCTTAATTGAGTGCTCCCGTCATTTTAAAATATGTGGAGGTCCATTTGTAAAGTGGTTGAAGAATTTAGTATTAGGTTTCTTGTGGACATTCAAGATTCTGATGTAGAGATTCTTGATGTTTTTCATAGTAATAGAAGTTGATATGAGAGAACTTGCCACGGGTTTGGATTGTGATCCTTCTTTCTTTGGGGTGTATATGATCTACGATTACTGGTCATTTAAACCTTTTTATGTGGACGAGAAAAGGTTGACGAATTATTATTGTTTGGGCTTAAATGAAACCTTTGGAGTTTATCCTTGCTTTACAATTGGTTGCTCCAACATTTGGAAGCTTCACATTGTCGAGGTTAATTACTTTCTTTGGCTTGTGATGCTTGATGCAGTGCCATGTGGCTTAAGAGACATGGGATTCAAAATGCCTTATGTCATTGTTGTCAACATATTGCAAAATTTTTGGTGCATTGCTTGACCGATTGTGGTCAAGTTCGTAAGATTCGGGGCATACTGGGCTATTATGGGAAGGTGACAGACATTCTAATCCTTAAAGCATGAACTTGGATTATATTGTTATTAAGAATATGAAGCTTAAAGCTAGTCTGTTTAGTTTATTTTAAAAAAATTATCAATTTTCTTAATTTTTTAAAAGTTTATCAATTTAGTACCATGTTTGAATTTTTTTAAATAAATTATCTCAATATATTAAATAAAATAATTTGAAAAACATCGAATTAATCTTTTTATGTTAAAAGATAAAGTTAAAATAAAAATATTTGTAAATATGAGTTAAGACAATAGTATAAATTATTAATGAAGATGGTACATCTTTATTTTAAGAGAAAAATGATAGTCGCTTAATTTAGAAACATACATTTCAATTGATCATTCTTAGAGACAAGTTTCTAAAACATCTTAATTAGCTTTTCAATAAAAGGAGTGAGGACATGATGCTGGCTGATCTCTCTGGATCATTCAGAGAAGGTGGTGGATGAAGAATCTATAAAATATCTGATTACATACATATTCGTGATTTATATGTTCCTAATCCCATGACTATTATTGATCAATTTGATAATATCCACTTTGTTTATTGCTTTTCCTTTTGTAGCACTGACATGCACAGGTATTTATAAATCATTATTAAACATGAGCTATTTTACAATATTATTTATTTTGAGTATTTTTATCTGTCATACTATCTCCTTTTCACAGTAAAATCGAAAAAAATATATATTGTGATTTTCTTTTTCTTAAGTAAAGAACGCACCTTCTTCATTTCACAGGTGACAAAAAGAAAAGGACCCCCATATTTTTGTACTTCCTTTTTTTCTCTCTCACTCGGTTTAGAAACCAACATCATTATTTATTTTTTGGTCTAAAATGCTTTTTTTTTGTCAAATAAAATGCTTGGTTTCTTAAGATAATGAAAAAAGCACAAAAATTTACAAATGGGGCAATCACCAGAGAAGTCGGTGGATTAGTTTTTGGTTGGTTTGTAAGTCGGTGGATTAGTTACAAAGACACTTGTGATTTGAGATTATCCTTAAAGTTGACAACGAGGTCCATTTCAGGACCCAATTAGATGTTTTCGTTGTACCAGAAAATAGGTAGATCTTTGGTATTTCTTATTTGGGATCAACACAACTTCAAACACCTGGGAATATATTCTCTATTCGGGACATCGTTTTCTTTACTTTTTATACCTGTTTTCAAGATAAAGCTGTAGTTTAATCTAAGAATATTCCAAGGCTAGCTTTTGAATTTTGTTTTTCTTTATTTAATTTAGGTGTTTTCAGTTTAGTTGGATCAGTCAAAGGTTTGAAAACATTTTTAGGCTTAAATATATTTTAGTGAATTTGTAATTTTACTTCGTTTGAATATTTTTTTTGTTTAATTTTTATATTTTCTTAAAATTTATTTCTAGTTTTAATTATTATGGGTCTATTATGAGATTGTAGGACGTTAACTTTTTTTTATTGTATTATATCAATTAAAGAGACTTAAAAATAGCAATGGGTACTTTATAATTTTATTATATTTTAAAATATATAAATAAAATGAATTCTTAAAATTGTAATTTCATTAATTTTTTTATTGATGTGAATAACGGAGAAAGTCTGATTTGATAAAGTTTAATAAGAAAATTATATTTACAATATGATTGAATTTAAAAACTAATTATTTTTTTACTCTGCAAATAGTTTAGAAAGCATGAAGAAGCAGCGTTATATAGATAATTTTTTTATAATTAAGTTTTTTAAGTTAAATATTTCACAATAAAATTATCTACAATAATTTATCTATATTAATATTAAGTTACTATTTTTTTTGTTACCAATTAATTTTAAAATGCATAAATATTTCTTCGAATATTTTTTTTATCTTTGTTTTAGCAATTATATCTATTTAACTATCTTTTACTAAAAATTATCGTTTCATCTGGTAGTTGAAATTCAACTTCTAACTATTTTATCAATCAGTCCCGTAATTATTTTAACATCAATGGAGGAAAGAGCCTAATTAATAGCTAAACTAATGATATAAACTACACCCAAGTCCAAATAAATATTAGCCTTCTGGACCGAGCAAAAAAGTCCAAAACCTTGCGGACCCAAAAACAGTAAATGGACATCCTAAGCCCAACTAACACAAAATAAAAACGATGATGCAACGAACATACAGTGACACTTTTGCACAACAAATGCATACACAGTGAGAAAGAGGCTGCTGCATGGGGCATGCATGTTTTGGCGTTGGCTGACTATGGCAGATGCCATGGTGGCTTCAAATACGAGGAGAGGAAGGTTCCTTCACACTGTCACAACATTGCGTCTCATGTAACGTTATCCGTAATTTCTCTTTTAATTTTTCGTTATTATTATTTTATTTTTCAATTAGGGTTTGAATTGAAAGAATCTTGACGACACAATCGAGAGTTCTAAATTAAAAAATGGTTAAGAATGTTTTGAATTTTTTAAAAAAAATCGTATAATTTTTGGCTTAAATATATGATTAATCTTTATAAATATAGCATATTTTGTAATAAATTCTTATAAATTTTTTTATTATGATTTAGTTTATAAAATGTTAAGTTGTTAAAATTTAGTTTTCATGAATATGATAACGATTCTGACAAAGTGAATGTGGTGAATAATTTAATGTTCAAATAAAAAGCTGACTTATTGCAATTTATAGGTAATTTGTGTGCATTATTCTTTTAGTACTGAAGGGAAATCAAATTTACAATATCTGTAGTGTTCGACAATGAAGTGATTCAAAGTGGAGCTAATGAGTTTGACTTGCAATTTATGAGCTCTGATGACTGGATAAAGTTCCTATACTCTTAAGTCTAAACAAAAGTTTAGAAAACAAAGATTCGAGTTTAAGATAACCTAGTTTTTAGCAATATTGAGCGACAATTTCAACTCCTTGATTATATATTCTTGTTCTATATTTAGTACCTGAATTCTATCCTCACTATCAGTCTTGTGATGTTCTTTCTTTTCTTCATTCTCCTTTTGAAATGGAATCCAATGTTTATATTATCATCCATCTATTATTATTTTACTCTAAAGTACCAAGGCAGGTTTGATGAAGTTCACTTGTAGTAGTTACTACTTGTATTTTCATATCTCTCTTTTTTAATTTTATCTTATATAAAAAAATTGTTTCTTATTTGTTTTTTTTTGTTGTTTAAATGTCTCTTTTTTTTTGTAATTTTTTTTACAAATCTACAATAAATTTTAAAATTAAAATAAATAAATGAAAAATAAAATAAAATAAGTACAATAAAAATTACAAAATAAATAAGATAGTATTTAGTATTCATATAAACTTAGTCATGCGCTTTCTCAACTTCTAATGTAGTTTCTGTTTCTGTGTGTTTGGACTCGTAATAAATTGCATTAATGAAATATTTAAAACATTTTATTATAATAAAAGATTAATTAACTAATTTTTAATTAAAAATAATTAAATTTGTGAGTCCTAACTTATGAAAGTGTAGTAATTTATAAATTTATTCTTTCTAACATAATGCGATATCACTTTTTTAAGCAATATATATATATATATATATATATATATATTTATATACTTATATTAAGAATATAATTTATATTTCAAAGTCTGAGTGTGAAATTTTTATTATAATTAATTTTTTAATTATTATATTTGATAATATTTTTAAAAGAGTTGAATCTTTTTAAGTTAAAATAATTTTTTAATATTATTTTGGTTTTAAACTTAAAGAGTAAAACAGATCTTTTTAAAATTTTATAATGATTGCATGCTAAGATAACTATTTTAAATAAATGTATTAGGAGTATATTGAAATTAAGTTTTCATCATTTCTTGCATATAATTAGACTTGCAAACTTAGCTCAAAAGAATAATTTTTAAATAAAAAATTACAATTATTTTCCTTTAAACGAGCATTTAGTTGGCTTTCAGTCCAACACCTTGGCTGATACATTACAAGAAATTAAGTTAATATTTTTTAGTTTTATTTATAAAAATAACTATTAATAATTTATTAATTTTAAGTATAAAAATATTTTTTATATTTATTATAAAATTAGTTTAATAAAATATTTTTCATTTATTTATAAAAATGTATTTATTTAATATAGATTATATTAATTTAACTATTTAATTTAATTTAAAATAAAATATAAATTTATAATTAATTTTTATTGATCTTAATGAATTAAATATTTATTTATTATAAATAATATTAAATGTAATTTTTTTACAACTTTTTGATCGGTTGTAAAATTTTAATTTTCAACAGCCACGTAGTATAACTACCGAAAACTAGCTCATTAATAATTTTTTTTGTTATTTTGCACAAATAAATAAAGGTGATTTTTATAATACTTTAAAAATCAAGAGATTATTTAGTGTAGAATAATTATCACTTCAATGTTATATTAAATATATATAATAAATAATAGAGATTATTAACTTATCTAAATAAGATATATGTCCTTTAATTTTTAATACACTAAAATAATTATAACTATCAATTTAAAAATATATAAAATATCCTTTCAAATTTATAAACATAATAACAAACACTTTAAACAAATAGTAACTTTACTGACAACTTAAACCTAATTACAATGCTTTCAAGCTGATGACTTGAGAGTGGGAAAATGTATGCATTAAATTATATTAATTTAATAGTTAGATTAAAAATTAAAGATTACATTCACAAAAAATTATATAATTTAAAATTTATTTAACATTGTTTTAATTAATTTTTTTAAGTAATGTATAATCTATTTTTTAAATACTATAAAAAATAATGTTTATAATATAAATACTAACAAATATTTAATTCATATAAATATTAGCATGAATAAGTAATAGTCATTAAGAATTAATATTCACATTTTATTTTTAATAGGTGAATGGTTTAAGTAATTGTTATTTTTACAACAATTGCTAATTAATTTTTTTAATACATATAATATTTTGAAGTGTTTATCCAAATATCATTTACCTTTTTATCATGCCACAATTTTTTTATGATACGCCTATGCTTAATTAAATATTCATTTATGTTAATTATTAAAATTATAATCTATCTTATTTTCAAGAATTAACTTTAATCAATAATTTTATTTAAGGTAACTATAATAAATATTTTTAATAATGATTTTTCCAACTTATAAAATATTGTATAAGATTATATATAATAAATTTTTATAGAAATTAACATGACATAGGATCACAATTCTCTTATAAAAAATACTAATATTTAATTATTATAATTTAGAATTATTTATCATTACATATACATCTACTACATATTACAACTAATACAATTTTTTTATTTATTTTCACTTATATCAACTATAATACCATCAGTAGCTTTTGTTTAAAGACTTCCTCAATAAATCATATTCCTTTTTCTTTCATTTCATGTTAATTTTCTCCACCAACCCTAACACCAGCCCTTTCATTAGTAGCTTTGCCTCCATTAACACCTCCACTTGCACTAATGCTAGCTCTTCCACTTGTACTAGTACTGCCACTACCACCAATACTACCTCCTCCGCCTGCGCCAACACCACCACCTCCTCCAGCACTGATACCCCCTCCTCCCCCTACTCCTCCACCTGCACCAACGTTAGCACCCCCTCCTCCACCAACACTTCCACCTCCTCCACCACCAGCACCTACTCCTCCTCTCGCACTTGCACCTCCACCAACTCTAGCACTTCCCCCTCCTCCTATGCCAGCACCTACTCCTCCACCTGCACCAATAGCAGCACCCCCTCCTCCACCTACACTAGCACTGCCACCACCACCAATGCCACCTCCTCCACCAATACTTCCACCTCCTCCCGCACTTGCACCTCCACCAGCACCAATGCTAGCACCTCCACCTCCGCCAATTCCAGCTCCTCCTCCAGCACCAGCACCAGTACCTACTCCTCCTCCTGCACTTGCACCTCCACCAACTCTGGCACTTCCCCCTCCTCCTATGCCAGCACCTCCACCTCCTCCCGCACCAGTACCTCCACCACCACCTGCACCAACACCTCCACCAGCACCAATGCCAGCGCCTCCTCCTCCACCTACACTAGCACCGCCGCCACCACCAATGCTACCTCCTCCACCAACACTTCCACCTCCTCCTGCACTTACACCTCCACCAGCACCTCCACCTCCGCCAATTCCAGCTCCTCCTCCAGCACCAGCACCAGCACCTACTCCTCCTCCCGCACTTGCACCTCCACCACCACCTATGCTACCACCTCCACCAGCACCAATGCCAGCACCTACTCCTCCACCGACACCAACACTACCCCCTCCACCACCTCCTCCTCCTGCACTTGCACCTCCACCACCACCTATGCTACTGCCTCCACCGGCACCAATACCAGCACCTACTCCTCCACCTGCACCAACACTAGCACCACCACCACCGCCTATGCTACCCCCTCCACCACCTCCTCCTCCTCCTGCACTTGCACCTCCACCACCACCTATGCTACCGCCTCCACCGGCACCAATGCCAGCACCTACTCCTCCACCTGCACCAACACTAGCACCACCACCGCCGCCTATACTACCTCTTCCACCACCTCCTCCTCCTGCACTTGCACCTCCACCACCACCTATGCTACCGCCTCCACCGGCACCAATACCAGCACCTACTCCTCCACCTGCACCAACGCTAGCCCCCCCTCCTCCACCACCACCTATGCTACCGCCTCCACCGGCACCAATGCCAGCACCTCCTCCTCCACCTGCACCAACGCTAGCACCACCTCCTCCACCGGCACCTCCTCCTCCGCCAAGTCCAGCGCCCCCTCCCGCACCAGCACCTCCGCCACCACCTGCACTAACACCTCCACCAGCACCAACGCCAGCTCCTCCACCTACACTACCTCCTCCACCTCCGCCAATTCTACCTCCTCCTCCAGTACCAACACCTACTCCTCCACCAGCACTTCCACCGCCTCCTACACTAGCACCTCCCCCTCCGCCAATTCCAGCTCCTCCTCCACCACCACCACCAATGTTACCTCCTCCACCAACACCTCCTCCTGCACCTATATTAAAGTTACTTCCACTTCCTCCACCTTGACTACCATTTTTGAAACCTCCTCCAACTTCACCCTTTCCTCCGTTACCACAATTTTGAACTTTCCGCGCTTCTACTATCCCAATGATTAGTATCATTAATAAAACAAAATGCATTTTAAAAATAGGTGAAAAAATAGCCATATTTGTTCGAAAGTGAAAATATACGAGACAGTGTTCAGAAAAAGAAAGTAGTTTGGCAAAAGCTTGTAGTTCGATGGGTAAGTCTAACATACTATTTATAGCATGCGTTTGAAATAGAATGTTAATGATGTGGCGACTAGCACTAAAGTTGCCCGAAATTTCTACTAGCTTTTACGGATAGTTGATGGCCACGGGTGCCCCCTCTAATTGCACTAAAATTCTCAGCCAGATTTAGTGCTTCTGCCGGCAAGCATTTATATACACCAAAAAAAGACGTGTCAATACATCCTTATGTATGTATAGCTGGTTGTCATTTCCCTCTCTACCATGTCTACTACTACAACTCCCTAGCACGTTTGATTCTCCATTATAAGCTTCAACAAATTACCTAATAAAACGTGCCCCCATAAGCTTCAACAAATTTTGTTTAAGAGAGTTTTAAAAGCGACTTATCAAATAAATAAATCTAATAAAAAGATTTAATGTATTAATTTTTTAGTCTAATGTTACAAAATCATTAAACTCTTAAAATATAACTACATTTTATTAGGTTATGTTTTTGTTTACTTAAATATAATTAATATTTCGAATTATTTTTTCTAAATCATTAAAAAGAATCAATAATCAATAATTTTTGCTTACCGTACAGGTAGGATATGCATCGGTATGCTATCGCCACATCGTTAACATTGGTCGATTATTGCAAGTTCCTCAACCGAGAGTCCGAGGGCCACCCTTTATTATCAATCCAATGAAGCTTTTCAGTAAAGGAGACAAGTCGTTCTCTTTGCAGTTGATGATATATTTTGTCAATAATTATATTATTTATCTAACAACAAATTCATAACGTCATATAATTTTTTTTCCATTTTTTTCTATCATAATAATTGTCTTATTTTATTTTTCTTTTCAGATTTTTTTTTTTATCTTTCTCTTTATTATATAATTATTTACAAAAACATTGTATCAATCTAACTTTTTAGTTGTGAATCTTTCGTATATTAAATTTCAGATTTTATTTTTAAATAAAAATAATTTTTATAGGAGTTATCTTAATATTTTAAGGAGTCATTTTCTTTCTCGTTATATCATATAGCTTCTCATGCATTAATTATTTAATATTTTTGTTTAATTTTTATTTTTTAAACATTCTTTATTTTAATTTTTGAAATATATGCTAATAAAGATTTTTTAAAATTAATTTTAACTTGAATTATAAACGTTCATAATTTATTGCATAATTTTAAAAATATTATTTCTTAATTTAGGCTTATTTAATATAATATTTTGAGTTTACTAAATCAATCAAGTCATTATTATATAAAAAATTAAAGGTGTAGTTATCAAAATGTTACGTTAATTTTTGATATTCTAGTTATTTAAATTTTAAAAATATTATGTTAGCTTTTGATTTTTTTTTCAGACATTTAATTTTTTAGATATAGACATTATTAATAGATAGTAACAAAATGCTGACATGTCACGTTAAATGACATGTATAATTAATTACGTGACAAAAATGATGTCGTATGTGATATAATATATGTTTTTATTTCATTTTATTCTTTAAGATTATCACTTGTCATATATATTAGTTTCTTAAATTCTCACTAACAAATATTTTTACTGGAAACTACTCTTACTCTCCACCACCTGCGTTCTTTGTTGGCAACAGAGTCATTGCTTTATATCTTATTTTGACAAATTTCAATATCATAATTTTAAAGATTATTTATATATGAGTTTGGGGTATACATAAAAAAATTATCTATGATTGCTTCAAGGGATGGAAAGTGCTCTTGAATTTGACTATTTCAAATTGCATTTCCATTTGCCTCAAATGGTAGTGGCATGACATCATGATTTTACTTTGTGAATTGTTGATTAATTCCATGCAACTATTGCTTCTATAAGTGATATAATTAAAACCACTGCATTGATATTCATTTTTTCATATTCTTTAAGCTTTACTATTAAAAATTATCCTCAAATAATAATTTGTGGAGAGGAGTTTGAAGGGAATTGTAAGGCCCAAGTTCGTAACAAACATAAGCTTGGGTTGCTAGCAAAGAACCTAGACTTTATTAGTTGGCGATGATAGTTTTTTCAGTGATAAAAAATGAAAAAGAAAAATTATTAATAGATAAAATATTTGAAAAACCAAAGAGTAAAAATATCAAGAACTAAAATGTCTAACGAATGATAATTTCAAGGAGTAAAAATAAAATAAAAATATATATTATATTACATGTGTCATTTTTGTCAATTATTAAAATTAAAACATTTAATTATTAATATATAAATCATGTATTTTCAATAACAAATTTTTATATAAATTTTTATCGTGTGTGATTAAACATATTAAAAAATTATATAATTATAATGAAAAGGGCAAATGAAAACTAACGTCCTAAAAAATATTGATTAAGGAATTAAAAGTATAATTTTTTAATTAAAAATGCACTTATCCTGTAATTTCCAATACATCATTACATCTTTTTAATAAAAAAATTATTTAATAATTTCTTAATCAATATATTAGAATAGTAATTAACAAAATCCATTGAAAAAAAATAGCACAAACAAGTTGGCCCTAGATATTAAGTTGCTAACCATGCCAACATTCGGGGTCGCCCATGGAATTTCCGTTCACATTTTCAATCCACCCTTAGCAAGGCACCCTTAGCAAGGCTACCCAAACAGCCATATTGACAGTTAATGTGGGCAGGGTTTAATTTTTTTGATCAGCAAAGTGGGTGGTGTTGAACGTTGATTCTTACAGCGTGCCTCCTACACTACACACTTTTTTCCACGTCGCAAGAATTCAACAAGGTACATTTCTCCTTAGGATAAAATCTTGGATTTGCTTAAAAAACATGCAAAATTTGCTTAAACAAATCTGCAGTAAAGAGAGACTCTTGGCCACAAGCAACCTTGTACTATTCCCTCTGGTGCACCCCATCATCACCACCACCCCGCTTTTCCTTCTCGCACCATCACTCACTCTCTCTCGAACCGGCTTTCACTCCCTCCTCATCGCGTGAGCTGCGGGCACTGATTTCTTGGGCGATTTTGGGGTGAGAAACCCTTTCCCAGCTGAGTTGGAGAGAGGGTTCGGAGAAAAAGTGTTGGGAAAAGTTAAAACCGAACACAAAATCCTCATCCCCAGTACCTCCCATTTCACAAGATCATGCTCAGAAACTCGTCAGAAAGGTAACGCATTTCACTACACACAATTCAATCATGATGTTGCTCAAGTTTTTATTGTGTTGTGTGGATTGTCTCTATTTGCTTGGGATGGTTCACATTTTAGCTTGTGAAATTGTGGATTGTGTATAGGTCTGTTGTATTCTGAATAACGGTTATAGATTATAATGCTTAAAAACTTCTCAGGTGGGACTGGCACAAGGTTGCAGCTTGGTTAAAAATATCAAATCCCTCCAGTAGTTTATGATTTCCCTCCTGTTGAGTTATCTCAGGATCTGGACTCTCTTATATTGAGGTTGTGTCGAGGTGTTTTAAGTTCTATTTTTCTTAAAAAATAGAAAAAATGATTAATTTTTACTATAGCTAGAAAGGATGTATCTGTTAGTTACGAAAAATTTACTTAAACAAATTTTACATTTTTTTTTATATATTTTTTTATCATTATTTATTTAAGCAAATCTTAATTTACTTAAAGGAAAAACAGACTGCGAGCATCGAGCATCCTTAATTTTATAAAATATTCATTTTAATTTCCTATTTATTCTTCACTTCAGTTTGAACAGAATGATAGTAAAAGTTCCGAATCAAACTGACTAACGCCTAAGAATCTCGAAAACTAAAATTGGACTTTATTCCTTTTCCTAACATTAGATGCCTAATCCCATTTTACTACTATTCAATAACATCCACGTTTCTAGTCCGCTTTGACCATTGGCGACCTAGAATAAAATACCAATCTAACTTTAACTAACGAACTATAATATTTTCGGATTAATGATATTTTTAATCCCTCGAAAATCATTAAATTTTGATTTTAGTCTCTAATTAAACTTTATTTATTTTAATCCCAACAAAATAAGAAAAAATGTATTCTTAACTCCTAATGAGGGACCAAAAATATATTATTGTAAATAAAATACAAAGACTAAAAACAAATAAAATTTAATCAAAGACTAATAAAATCAAATTTATATAATTTTACAATGACCAACATATTTATCTCAATATTTTCGTATCAAATACGGTAAGCATACAGCTTATATAGTAAAAAAAATTTGGCTTCATTAATTAACCGAATAGCATTATTCATTCCCTTAATAAAATGCAAAACCCAGTTCTTTCATTGTATGATAAACAACCGGCACTTCCAAAGTGTCAAAACGTTCGTGCTTAATACCTTGGATGCGAAAAAATAAAAATTGACCAGCAACAGATACATATTGCTTCCATTTACCTTTGCTCCTCAGCCAAAAAGTGAAGTACAAAAATGATACAAACAGTCAAGGAAGATTTAATAATTACATTCTATTTTGCATTCTGCCCATACGAACCTATCAGATAACGTGAATACTATCAGAGTAACTCAACTAAGAGAAGTTATGCTACCGTATGCCTCCTTTGGTCGGAAAGGAGAATTAATATGTCTTCTTTCGCAACGTTGGCTTTCTCACGTCTTTTCTTGAAGTCGCACTGAGTCCTGGCGTGGGTATGTCTACTGTGGCTTGATACAAATCCTTCAATCTTCGTATAGGGTAGGGAGAGGAGATCGATAAGGATACATGGTCAATAGAAATTCAAAACTAGTTGCTGTTAAAGTGGGAAGAAAAATTAGGAATATCACACTTACCTTGGCATGCTAAGAAATAGTGCAACAACTACAAATCCAACTATAAGAGGGAATACTGGTGCTGGAGTCAACTCCTGCATGTACAAGAATTAAGAATAAAAAGATATAATTTGCCAAAGCAACAGAAGAGAGCAGAAATAGTTAATGGCAAACTTTGAAAAGTGAAGGCAGTAAGGCAAAAATTTAAAGGGTAGAGTCAGGAAGCAACCTGCTTCAGCTGATCTTCAATCCTGTATCGCAGTGGGCCCACATGGATTTGAATATTTTTCTCCAAGTCGACCTCAACAATATCAGATTCAAATTTGAGCGAGCTTGATGGGAGACCAGATCGAAGCTGTAGAAGGTGTCTGCCCTTTGATAAGCCCTTGACTTGAAAGAAGTTAGAAATTGGCAGGGGGAAGACTGACTCTACCCTGGTTGTGTCACTAGCTGGCCTGATTTCAACCATCAGGTGTTTACGCAGTTCATCTGTACCATTTCCTTCGACATGGCAACTTATAATTGTCATTTCCGGTTCCTCAAAAACTATAAAATCCAAACCCTTGATATCCTCTTTTCCAACCTGGGAACAACAACCAAGAAGTTCACACCAGGATCAATACATTCACAGCAAATCAAACAGAAAGCTACCCAGAACTAACCTTGACACCAATAGAATCTGGAGATGCACGCTCTATATTAGAACTGCCCACAACATCCCTTTTAGCTACTTTAACAACATAGACAGTATCAGGCAGTAATCCTCTCAGACGATAATTTCCAGAAGAATCTGTCAGAGTTTCCTCAAAATAGCCTTTTGACTCTGACCGGGCTTCAATTGAAACTTCTCCTTTGGGTTGGCCAGACAACAAGGTGACTTTGCCTGTAGCACTGTATGAGTTGATTTACCTCAGCATCTTTCAGAGTAAAGTATGCTCAATTTAAAATGTGCAAGCGAAGAAAAGAACAACAATTTAATATAATTTCAACATAGAGAATCTTATAAATAATGCAAGCATGTCCATTGCTCAGTAGTATAGTGGTCCATAATTACTCTGGATATCAGTTTTATATTGTCTGTAACCCATTCACAAACTTAGTTTAAGTGCCCTTTTTATATATATAAAAGGATTTGACTCTTCTAAAATGAGAAGATATGTAAAGTGGGAAAGTAAGGATTTATATATCTGATTTAAACTTGGTTATATTTTTAAAGAATATTTGAATTTGAATTAATAGTGGGCAAGTCTTCACTTGCTCACTTTCCGCATCTACTCACTTTAGAAGAGCTAAATCCAAAGAAAAATTACTAGTCTCATGTAACCCTGCAATGGTGTGCATCAAGTCTGAGGTAACCTAATGCAGAAGTGGCAGTATTGCATTCCACTATTATCATGTATACTTGTATAGATATGCTTACAAGTCAATCTATTAGATCAGCTAAAAAGTTAAACCATTATTCTTTTTCACACAAAAAAGATAAGAGCCAACATGAGCTACTAAACCATAATCTACGAGAAAAATCATGACCACAAAGCTAAAAATATGAAACCTGTAAGCTACACGCGTGGCCTGAAAAATAACTTCTCTAAACTCCCCTGCTCCAAGCTCTATTGCCTGTGCTGTAGGTGAGAAAGCATACTCCTAGGAAATAAGATAATATGTGCTAAGTCAGCTGATAAAAAATCTAGCTTCAGCAATGACCAACACAATTTTAATCATCTTCATTTTCTGAAAAATCCTCATATTTACAAACTTTGCAACTTCTTATCAGTTATGGTTGAGTTGTGCACAAGCTAAAAAAATATTGAATAATTCAGTACAAGTATAAAAATAGGTGACCTGTTCAAGCTGAAAAGAAATGCAGGAAGATTCTGGATAAGTAAGCTAAATAATTAACATAAAAGTGAAATGCTACAGCTGTCCTTTTCTTTTTCACACTTTGTTTCTTTTCATCAATCACAAGTAGGCTCTCTTACACCCTTTGGGGGGTAGAGATGATCTTGGATGCACAATAAAATAAGTGAAATTGTTTACTGCAAGTGCAGCAGTGCATGAACCAGAGATGATTGATAGACAATCCAGGCATGCCAAGGACGAAACAAGTACTAGAAGACAGCAACATTGTAAGAGTTATGTCCAGTATAGTACCTTTAAAACAGGACGTAAATAGAACATTCCAGGAAACAAATTATCAAACAGGAATGTCCCTCCAGTCCCAGATACTGAGTTGTTTCTATAACCATTGTCACCACTCAGAGATAAGAGAACAGAAGCAATAGGGTCTGTGGCATCATCTTTGTGATGTATACGTACTGAAATTTGACTAAGCTTCTGACAAGTAAAGGAATAAGGCCCAACTTGTTTTAAATGATATCCAGGCTGCAAATATAAAAATGAATAAAAAAATTAAACAATGTAGAAAACATTAAGGCAATCACATGAAGGAAAAAAGAAAAACTTAAAATGGCCTTTTGAATTGAATACTTAGATTTATCTTTCATCAAGTGATACTCTTAAGCAGAGGTAAAGAGCAATAGATTCATAAAAAAGGCCACTCCAATGTAAGTAGCTCCCAATGCTATAGGGCTTGGGAGAGTAGGTATATAAACATAAGTGTACACAAAATATAATGAGAAAACCATGTTGTAGTTCTCCGCCAGTATTTTATCCCTCTCTGTCTCTTGGACTCCTCATATTTAACTGGTATAGACAACGCAACCAAAGATTGTTGACCATTGGTCTTAATGAGAACTAAGAGGTACAAACACAAAAACATCATGGATAAGCAGATAAACAGTACAACTCCATTTCAGTATTTTATATAAAGTATTTTGTCTTACTATGTTTGTTTGAGAGAGAAAGAGAGTAGTCCTACCTTTGAAGCTTCAACATTGTAACCAACATCATCATACAGAGGACCTGCCACAAAAGAACCATCGGTCCCAGTGCTTGTTTCAAGTACTAATTCACCACTTTTAAGTGCAGTAATGCTACTGTCTCCAGCAGCAAAAACCCTGATATGAACGCCAGAAAGAGGAGGTGAAACTGACCCTTCAAAATATACACCCAGTTGACAAGAAAATGTTGGAATATGAGCTTGACAATTATCATCTGTCACTGATACCTAAGGAAATGGATTTTGCAAATGAAACTCAGTGGTAGTCCCAGAAAAACATAACTAGACAAATAATCTGTTTATGCTTATGCTTACATGATGCTCCCTAGGATAAAATAGAAGTTTTTTCTGCCCATCGTTCCTGTAATCAAACAAGAATACGTCAACAGTATAAATTGGGTAAATTGTGGCACAGTAACGCTATAATTGGTTTTCTTTCAAAGCTATGGAGGGAAGGGGCTGGGAGAAAAGAGATCAGTAATTAAATGGTTAAAGAAAAGTACCAGACACAAACCTCCCAAAAATCATAAAATTGTGAGCATTATGTGCACAAGACAGTAATAAACAACATGGAATCATACAAAAATGATTAGTTAATTATAACATTTAACCTTACATGAAAACTGGAAACATACAATACAGTGTTGATATTTATAAATACTTTTTCTAGATATAGCGTGTGCGTGTGGTCAACCAAAACATCCACTATACTGTACTGTATTATTACAGCTGTACATTCAATCCTCTCAGGATAAATAAGCAAAGATGTAATGAGATAATCACTAGTGTATTCACACAGTCCATTTTTCTCCCTTGATCCTATCTCTTTCTATAAAAGCCTTGTCACTAAAATAGACATTTATCTGAAATTGTTTGAACTACGAATGTACCTTGAGTCCCATGGAACAAAGGTAAGCTTTTCTCCGAGATTGGCCCAAAAAGAATACTCAAATATAGCTGTTTGATCCTTCTCATGGGACTTTAATGTAGCTGTAGCATGATCAATATCACCAGCTCCATCATGATGAATATCAACAACTATATTCTCAGGCAATGCATCAAGTGAACCAGACAGCACATTTATCTGTCCTTTGAGAAGATACTTTTCTCCTTTTAGATGGATAGGCTACCAAAGAAGAAAAAACCAGATGGAATAAAATCCTTGAAAGAACCAAATACAATAACACATAAATAAATTTAAAAATATAATTATGGATATCTGAATTATCCATACCAATTGATTATGTGTATCAATTTTCACTGATGAACTCCCAAAGAAAATACACGAGTCAACAAAAACAAATTCATGTACGCCAGGATATTCCACACATATACGCTGGGAACCTTTCTGCAGATAAGACAAGAACAAAAGTGAATTTTGTGAAGCTACAATTTCCAGATATATCTGTATGGACTATAATTGTCATACCAAAATCTTCAAATTCACAGTTGAACCATCTGGTTGAGTCATGTAACCATCAACATTGTGAGTGGAGATAATATTCACCCAATAGCCTTTTTGAGCAAAAAGGATTCCTTTTAAGTCCTCAGCTCCAATATTTACATCTATGAAGCTCTGCTCCCAGCACCAATTATCTTCCAAGGTCACTGATTCAGGTGAACTATGTTTGACCTAAAAACAAATATTATTACATGGTGGGGAAAAATACAACAATTTAGAACATTCCAGTAAACAACTAACACTCAAAGCAGTCAAAGAAATTCTACTTAAACAAACCACAAATAAAATTGGAAATAAAAAGAAGGCAAACCTCAAGTCTGTATTTTCCAGGAATAACATCTGAAAACAGAAATTCATCACTCTCGGGGGTCAAGCTAATTGTCTTTCTCTCTTCATTATGTTTATCAACCTGTCTCATAAGGGTAACAGATACAGACGGACCACATTTCTCCTTGCAGGCCACAGCACCGTGAATATTGACCAGAGCCTACAATCATAAAGCAAACAATCAGAATAGAACAATATTTTTGAAATTTTGACTTATCAGTGTTATCTCCCGGTCTTTATGGGGAAAGGATCAATAGGATTCCCTAAGAAAATAAGAAGAAAAAGGCATTTAGAGGAATCAAATAAAAATTCAACCGTACAGGAATTATATTAATAAATAGAAAATAAAATCTAGGTTATTAATTCTATTCGAATCAAAAGAACTGTGTTTAAATAGAGGGTTTTAAAATTTCAAAGAATTTGAAATGCAATGAAACAAAATTGATGTAATTCAATATCCATCATCAGTAAAACTTAATGTTTGGATAATTGTATATGAAATTCAATTTAGGAAATCTATCTCCTATCTTCTTTGAATCTTTGCTGACGAATTTGCAACCACAATAACTTTACATTCATCCACCACATCCACACCTATGAACTACCCTCAAACCAACAGTGACACCATAGAAGATCCACAGTCTAGCAAAAGAAAACATAATTGCCAATCATTTGAAGTTTATCCCACTGAAACGGAAGCACGAAACAAAAGTACCAAATTTTGTGGAATCATTTTAGAGTCATCTTGTTTCATCCATCCTTGATGAGACTAAACAGGAAAAGGGAAGAAAATTTGAAGGACAATTGCATCTTTGTCATAAACAAGCTGAAGCAAGGACAGCAACCTGATCTCTGTCACCTTGATTCAAGGCTGCCTGTGATGACAGCACCTTCTATGACCATTTCAACAGCATTCTGAGATAACTCACCATTCTCTCCTTTGACAATGATGGTGACGCACTAAAGTTGAGGAATCTATTGAAATTGGGAGAGAATAGATGCGGAATTTTTAAATTCTACCATATGAGATGTCATTTGAAATTCTTCATTCTGAAAGAAAAATTACCTGATGTAAATGTATTTTTAAAATTCTTGCATTAAATATACCAAAAATAGTATTTTATGATGAATCATTTTAAATCCTCTTAAAAAGTACATTTCCTCCTTAAACTCTTGTCCAAAAGTGTTATATTAATGTCATCATCAAACAACAATATAAGGTTGATCTTTCTTGCTCAACTATGATGACAAAGGACTCTAATTTTGATACCCCAAAGAATTCAGCAAGCATGATGCAGAAAAGAAAAAAATGAAAGGAAAAGGAAGAAAGAACTAAGAAGCATACAAGATGACCTATAGTTACTATGGATGAAGATTTACTTGAGAAAATTCAATATTCAACAACGGGCTTTTGACCACAACATCAATATAAGATGGAGAAAACATGAGTCCAGCAGTATCCTCAGGAGTAGGAGCAATAGCTGACAGGCGATATTCACCAGGTAGAACCTAGACATCAAACAAAATATTTATGCATCAGTAGTAAGGAACAATCAAAATTCACCAGATACTCTAGATACATCACTAAAGAAAGTAGCCATAGAATTATTTTTATTACTTAAAAATAAAAATTGAGATTCCAACTTCCAAGATACATGAATCATGACAGGTTACTAGTTCTACTAAAACTGTTAACAAATGACTTATTAGAAAACCTATGTCATAGGTCCAAAGCTGCAGTCCAAATTCCTACTTTTTGATAGATGGTTACCACTTTCTAAGATCCCAAGAGTAGTTCATAAAAAATCAATTGTCAATAGGCATAAAAGTACATCATAAATTGTGTAGTCCATGGTTCAGAAGTTTCCTGTCATAGCTTGAGACCACAAGATTAAAAAGATACAATAAATCAGATAGATTCAAGGGTGGGTAACAAGATAGTTATTAAACTAGCTAGCAACAGTAAAAACAAAAACTCCCAGAGCATATGGTAGAATCTTTATTTAACATCCTAATCCACCACCTCTTCTATTTCAGCCTGAGCTACTTGTATCCACATGATATTAAGAGAGAAGAGACACTGAGCACAAAAAGGAACAAAAACATTGATTTATTCCACTAAGCTAACATACCTTGAAGCAGAAGTTTCCATTTTCATCTGTTTGTTTCTTTTGTGGTTTCACATTATCAGGTCCATGAGTCAAAGCCACCTAGATTAACAAAAGATCAACCTTCACTTTAACATGAAATCATTACCAAAATAATTAGACAAAGGGGAAATGCATACCTTTGCTTTCAGACCACCACTAACCATCCTAACCAAACCACAAAGATCATATGAAATGGCATTAATATCTTCTATTGAAGCCATATTTGGCAATACCTGAGCAAGCAAACAAAGTTTGAAAACAAGAGCCATGCAGCAGCATTTTTCATTCTTATAGAATAGGTATCAAAGCTAAATTCAAAGCTTTTTTTACCATCTAACAATTTTTTATTACCATACTAAAAGAGCAGTATAATAAACTTTGTATGATATATTTTACCATATAATTCTCCAATTTCTTGAATGTGTAATGCTCTTTTTGTGCCTCTATGGTATAATGCTTGGATGTAACCTAATAAATTTAACATAAAAATAAGAAAGAGTAAAATAAAATGTAATTGTAAAAGAAACTACAATCAATTGAAAGATATCATTACAACTAAAATGATTATAAAAAAATATACAGGTCTAGGCCCTAATTAGTATCCAGGAAGATTGAAAAAACTAACATACTCAGATTGACAGAAAAAAGGCCACTTATCCAAACAAGGAAGAAAAGTGGGGAGAGAAATATTATTGAGACAAAAGTAAACAAAGATTCTAGACCAAATAAGTTAAATGGAAATCGAGAAACTTATGCCCATACACTGGGAAAAAAAAGGAATTCCAAATTAATGGATGAGTTAAATGAAGCACATCCTCCTAAATTAATACCTGATCAAGCTTGTAATATCCTTGAATGTCAGTAATAGACCTTTGATGACCATCAACTATGATTTTGACACCCTCCACTCCAATGTCATTTCCATCAACTACACGGCCTCCAACAGAGAATCCAGTTACCTGTAATAATTTACATTTATGGCAGATACTTGAGACTAAACACATAACTGCAATAATAGACAGATATTAGTAAAATTAAAATATGAGAATTATTAATACGGCAAACTTGTTTCAGCATACTAAATGTTTATAACTTTTCAAATAGTTGTGTCTATATTAGATACCAAGACGTTTTGCAATTCCAACCTTAATATGCTTTTTTTTTGTATTTTTTTTTCTTTTTCTTGTCTATTTTTAACAGTCATATGCAGTTTTAAATTTAAATAAAGTAAATGATAACCACAAATATAAGCAACCGACAGCAAACAGTTTTTCTTCCATCAACATGTAAATTGTTAATCATAGCAATGACCCAATAGTTGTTAACTGTAGTGGGGACACAACTATCCCTGAGTAGTTTGATGCCAAATAAAGTATAATCATACTGCACTTAGCAGCCCATTCAAGAAGTGAAATCTCATTTTTTTTAAAAAATTGATTTACTATGCCTCTGAATCTGATGACATATGTTTAATAATACAACATCTATGTGGAAAATTGATGCAGAAAAAGCTAATCTATTTTCTTCTAAGGGATTTTTATGAAATGTGATAGTGCAATCTAGCATTCAGATTTCATTTAACAAAAGTATTGCTGCAAGGCCTGCACTCAATTGTGCACATAATTAGATTTGTTAATGTACCCTACATCGACAGAAATTATATTTATACTTTATGTCACAGGAAAATGAAGGTGGTAAGTGTATGAAACATTTTCATCCATATAATGTACCTGAAATTTTTGCGGCACAGTTACATGCTGATGCTTAACATTAACTGAGACACTGGGCGGGGAAACATCAAATACTGTATTTTCACCCTTATAGTAGGGCACAAGTTCATAACTTCCTGTAGATTGATAAAAGGAGCAACCACTAAATTCAAGCAAATATGTTCTAGCAGTATGTCCGAAGAAGCAATTCTCAAAGCACAGAAGAAGGATAAATGCTCAATCCACAGAAAAGAGTATAATTATTTGATGAGAAAAACAAATAGCAATAGTAAAGTAGGCATAAATCCAAGAACCATATTGAAGCAAAATTTCACATGATCAAGAACCAAGAGAAACTAATTATAAATTTATGTGAAGGGTGAAGTTCCTGGAATCTAGAATATTGAGGGGTGGTTTATTTGAGAAATGATTTCTGTTTTCACTTTCAAGTTTCAATTACAAAAATACCATCTTGTTTTGTATAGAAAATAATGAAACAATTTTTTATTATCTATACAAATCTTTGAGAACAAAATAAAAATAAAAATAAAAATAAAGGGGCATTTTTGTAATTAAAAGTAAAAATATAAAACATTTTCACAAACTAAATGGCCCCAAAGTTCCATATATAAATTGCAAGTTGGGGGTGTCTGTTTAAAAGTTAAATGCACACACTAAAAACAAGATGACAAAAAGCTCAAGGAAACAATATTATTTTTTATCGATGTATAACCACTAGAAACTCAATGCTCCCAATCAGACATGTTAATAACATGCTTCAGCAGTTCTTAAGAGGGCTCCACTTCAGCCAAAACACACACAAACATACACACTTTGACACACATCGAAAGGGGATAAAAGAAAGAATATGCATTTAAAAAGTTAATTACCACAAGGTATTGAATTAAATGTGAACTTTCCGTCCGCATCTGATACAGCATGGCAGAGGGCTACTCCTTGCCGTGGACCACTAGCAGAACCTTGCAAACATTCTACCTCAGAAACATCATCCGAATATAAGAAAATATGGACTCCTAATATTGGATTTCCCTGGAAAAGGAAGAACCAAAATAAAAGACATAACTACATGGAAAAAGTTTTAATTAAACTGTCAAATTAAAAAGTACACTACATCAAACTATTTTGGAAATTTAAGTTGATTGAGCGCCAAAGCATACTTCAACAAACTCAAAACCATGAATAGATAAAGCAGCCATGGCAAATAAGAATTCATTCTTTTGTTCTATACATCAAAGACATACAAATATGGATCCTTTCACTAAATTATAACATAATATTTCCACAAAGAAAATGATATAGCAATTCCAAAAAGAAAGTGACATTGTAAAAAAGATATGTTTCTTCAACGAACATTACCTGAGCAACAACAAATCCACTAATACTATACCCTGGGACAAAGAAAACATCATCAACTACCCCATTTCCAAAGCCCAATTCCAACTGCAAGAAGCATTATGTTAGAAAAATAGCAAGCTTGATATGCAAGTTCTTTAAATGTATAATGAGACTAGAAAGTGGCACAAGAAAGACAACAAGAAATCGGTACAAACACAGAAAAATGCTGAAATCAGAATAAACACAATATTTTGACCTGTGTAGAACCTTTAACTTCAACTTTCATATCAGGATTTGAAGCATGGAGTTCATATTTTCCTGCACATTACACGTTAGGAATGTTGTCCAATTGTTTCAACAATTTTGAGGAGGAGATTAGCAAATAAGGAAAATCATGGCAACAATAAATGATTTTTAAGCCAAATCCCATGGAATAAACCAAAAGAACTAATTCTAGACATGAATCTACAAAAGAATGAATGTATTACCTGATTGAATTCTTTTATCTGACAGTATTACTGATTGCAAAGTGTAAACACAGAAATTTGTTCTCCATTCAACCTAAATGCCTGACTAAACTTTCATTCCAACTTTTTGAATCTAAACCCTAACTGTGAACAGCATATATTATTAATTAGGCAATCTTGTTCACCTCCTGTTAATCTAGTTCATCCTCATCTACTTCTCAAGCAATTAATCTTGTTCACCTCCAGTGAAATCATATTTTTTATTGTGGAAACTTGAAATCAATTTTGCCTATCTGTAAATCATTTGTACCTTTAATACCACTTCATTGTATCTAGTGTCACGTAAATATAAATATTATACACACAGATGTTGGACAACTACTTATGCTATTGCAGTAATAAATTCCACAATAGCAGAAGTGCACAACTAATGGATTCAAACTTCCCTACCAGGAATTATATTTGTAAACAAGTAACTCCCTGTTGATGAAGTTAAGACTGAAGAGACAAGATCCTGAGAAAGGGACAATAGTTCAACTTTAACGTTGGAAGGACCTCCATTTTTAACTGAGCAGCTTTCTCCCCCAACAGCTCCCACAACTCTACCAGATATAGTGAACCTACAATATAAAAACTTTTCCCCGGTAATTTCAAAATTCAGAGCATGCACAAGCATAGGATGCAGAAGGAGGTAAAGTTTAAAAATAAAAAATAAATATTATAGCCCACCCTGTGAAACGAAAATTTATATCTTCATTGCCATTGCAACCATGATTGTCAACCACCACTGAGACCTGTAGGGAGAATACTTCAGATTATGTCAAGATCAAGGAGAAAAGAAACAAAATACAGATCATGCATACAGATGTCACATAAAAAAGAGAAACAAAAATCCTCATAAGAAAATTACATCAATAACTAACCTTTTCTGGATCCCATGTCCATCCTTCAGGACCATTGACTTTAATTACAAAGGAACCCTGTAATGAAAATAATTGCATTGAAAAGAACTTAAGGTGTGTGTGTCTGTATATATATATATATGCCATTCTGTTTTTATGTAAACAACAGAAGATGCCCAGAACATGCTTACATATACACTAATTCAAGTAAGCTTTACCTTGTCATATACTGGAATAAAATAGTATCCATTTGGAGCACATTGTGTTCTATCCTTTACCAGTCCATCCACTGTTTGTAGCTCAACCTACAACAAATGGATCAATTAAATGCCATAAAAGTGCAAATTGAGACGAGTGCATCATTATCTAATTAAAAAAACAGGAATTCCCTTGTGCATGTATCACCGCATCCTCCTCCCAGTAGTTTACC
This sequence comes from Abrus precatorius, assembly GCF_003935025.1. Taxonomy (NCBI): domain Eukaryota; kingdom Viridiplantae; phylum Streptophyta; class Magnoliopsida; order Fabales; family Fabaceae; genus Abrus; species Abrus precatorius. The sequence goes on along the minus strand of NW_020874373.1, from coordinate 4,565,326 downwards.
ACAAAATAGCTTATAAAAAGGGACATGAAGGGGCTTTCTTATGCATGTCTTGTTTTTCTATAATATGCCATTTTGAACGCAAGGACTCCAGGCAAACCAGTAACGTTGTTACAGTTACTGTGCAAAATAATTAGAGTTCAAAGTCAAATGCGGACCAATGGCAGAGTATGTTTACAACTGACATGTGTTCATTTTTCTTTTACTTTTGGTTAGCTAAACAATTAAAACATTTATAAATTATAAATACTTAAAAAGTATTTCAAAACGCGAAGAAGAGAAAAAAAAGAGAATAGAGTGAGGATGCAATAAGTCTCATATTACACGTACTTACCGTGACAGCTGAATAATCCAATTTGGAATCAGTTTGTTTCCTCGACTTTACCAACGAAGAACTCGCCTGCGTAACTCGAATTTGTAAGCAATCATAAGCGTCGAGCGAATATTACAAAAAAGGCAAGAAATAAAAATAAACAACCGATTCATCCAAGATAAATGTAATAGAAATATCGAGACCACAAAACGACAAACAAACTGAGAGTTAGAGCAGAAATTTTAGATCCGTCCATGTTTTGTTTTTCCAATCCGAATGGCTAAAACTCAATCTCGCAGTTTCTAAGGAGAAAGCGTAAAATTGATGATGGGCGAAATCTGCGTTTCAATTATTTCGGCGAGTTTTGTATTACAGAGGCTGATAGATAGGTAAATTACATTACCTGGACAAATCCACCGCAGCCATAGATGGAATCCGCAGAAGCAGCTGAAATCGAATAAGTTGCGATGAATAAGAAGCATAGAAACGCATCTCTGATCGACATTTTGGATCTGATGTTAGGCGATGAATTCAACCGAAGGTGGATGAACAGATCTGAGGAATCATACAAGTACTTATATTTCTTCTTCTTTCATTAATAGAGTCACTTCACTCCCGAGTCACAGAGGGTTTATGGGTTTTTAGAACAAAACAATAAAAGTACCAAGTTACAAATATTTGTCATTAACAAATAAAACTCGTTCAAGGGATGGTATATTATGGAATTAAAAAAATTTAATTGCAAGAAAATGATTATTTCAAAAACAAAAATTTTGTGATCTTATTCAATTTTGTTCAAAGTATAGTTATATCTTTCTTTTAAGACTGCTAGTATCATTTATTAATTAAAATCAAAGTTTTATTTTAATGATTTATGATAGCATTGAATGTAAATATTTTATTAAAATAAAATTTTAATTTTGACTAAAAAATAACATTTAAAGAATAGCATATAAGTTTTGTCTATTAATTTTTAAAGGATATTATTCATTAATTTTAAATATATATTAAAATAAATTTCAAGGTTTTATATGTATAAAAAATATAAAACATTATAAATTTTCAAAATAACTTTCAATTCAAACCGATATTTTTTCAATTAATTAAACACAATAGAGTTTTAAACCAAAAGCAAAAACAATTATAAATAAACGGATACGAATTATAAAATAGATGAAATAGCGGTAATTTTGTTTATTCTAGACAACGATTGTCATGGATTTTTAAATGGAGCCTTAAAATAAGGTTTGGGAATCGATTAGAAACAAAATGTATTTTATTTTTAAAAAATTCCAAATAAATTGATGAGTAAAACTTTTTAGTATGAATTAAATTTCATGAATTGATAATCGAATGATTAATGCCTTTATAAATTTTCAGTGTTACTGAAAAAGTTAAATTTATTTAATGATGTATCATTAAAAATCATCGGAATACTATTATTTTAAATTACAACTGGCAATGCTTAGAAGACTTCTGTAAGTTTCAATTGTATCATCACTCCAATCTAGTGAATGTGAGGTTGTCTAGATCAGAATTACTCTTAGGACATAACTACATATAATTGATATAACTAAAATTCGAACATATGATTATGTATGTATCCACCTAAACATTACATACTTTCTACCATTAAGCCAAACCTTCAGGAATATATAACACTAATATCAAATTTAACACCTTCTAAACACAAAACACAGATGGGGATAGGTAACATGATAGAGGGAAATCACATCTCCAACACATTTTGTTTAATTGCTTTTAAACTTGTTGGGAAATAAACTATCCAACATCTTTAGTCCCTTTGTTTTAAAAATTTGCTTTAAAGTTGTAATATACAAAACGATTAATTACATTTTTTTTTACAGAACCCGAAACTATGGATTCAGTGATCCCTGCGGACGACCACATTGACATTTCGTAGGATAATGCTTTACTTTATTGTTTATACGGCTTCTTAAAATCAAAAATAGAAAATAGAACCAAACAAACCTCAAACCTTTTTTATAACTTCAGAAGCTAAAATAATAGGTGATTGAAAACTGGAGCATTTAATAATACAAAGAAAACAAACTCGAGACTTGACCTATAGTATAGGAACATTGATACATTTGACAATGGTGTCTTTCCATGGGGCACTATCTATCCCAACCTGATGGCCTCCGCCTTTCTCTAGGTTTAGAACTGCAGCAAAAGAAAACAAAAACATCAGCAGCAAAAAAAGTATTTATCAAGATATTAATGTGGCAAGTTCAGCTTTGAAAACGTAACCTGTTGGTGCTCTTCTGACCAGGATTTACTCCAGAACTTTGACTAGAGAAATTTACTGCTGATGTAGCAGGACTTGATGAAGCAGTATGTTGATGAGTATTTATCTCACCCCCAATTGATCCACCAGATACAAAACCAGGGAGTGCTGGTCTCTTATTTGCAGCCATGCTTGTATTGTTACTGAATTCTTGATTCTGTGTGTTCGATGAAGCAGCAACGAAGTTGCTCCTAAATTGTGACATCATTCCTGTTCGCAATGAATTTACAGCGGCAGATCGACTTGGAACCGTGTTAGATGATGCGATGTTTGACTCTGGTTTATATCCAATGCCCAAGCCAAAATCCACTCCACGCACACCTCGGCCACCCCCGCCACCACCTCTGCCTTTGCCTTTTCTCCCACCTGCACAACATGCGACATGTTAAGAGGCAGATTCTGAAATCAAGTAATTACAAATATCAAAGATCCACTGATTAACAATTCGGCTCATGACAAGGTCATAAGCTGGGGTGCTTCTCAGATCTTATCCTTTTTTTATCAAGTTTTTGCCCAGCCAATTATTATTCTACAGACAATTATAATGCAGGTCACATCTCATACCCCCTTTTCTTGCATCACGCTTCGATCTGAATCTCCCATCCTGTGAATTACAAGAAAAATTTCAAGATACATACGAGAGAAGTGATCATGATTCTTTCAAATCATCTTAAGATATCTAAAAGACAAGTTTTTTGAAACAGATAAGTATATCAACAAATAAATATATTATTAATGAGAAAAGCACCACCATGATAAACTGTTTATTGTTAGTGCTACTAAACCTATGTTAAATAGTTATGAGAACTAATATATTATTCCGCTTTTGCACATGCTAAGATTTGGGTCACAAGGTTTATATGGATAGCTGCAAATCAGCAATGAAGAAGCCAAGATGACAAGGTCTGGAAAAAAGGGGAGACCAAGATAATTTGTCACAAAATCCAATTTATTCTCTTCAGAGTAAGCTCCATCGGCCTCAAAGTCATGCACCCAACAAATATACCCACAAAATAATTTTGTACCTCCATACTCTTACCAAACTGTTCATTTCCAATAGATATTCCTATCTGTATACATCCAAGGCCTTTGTTTGATATTCAATTACTAAACACCATCCCTTATGCATTTGAATTTTCAAGAACTATTCCATAGTTGAAAAGAGGGATACAATGATTTTAAAACCATTAGAAAAAGACAGGCAGTTTCAAACATGCAAACAAAAGAAAACTAATATATATTTAATTATGGGCGTCAAATTTTCACCAAAGTTAGTTTCTGATGTATTCAGCCTTTTAAAGAGTTACCTCAACCGGTATTAATTCCACTTTTATAACTCTTTCAAGTAAAATTTATTAATTAATAATTAATTCTTGACATGAAAATAGTACTATTATATTAACAATTACAATGAACAAACAAAGTCAACAAGAGTATCATACAAGGATGAATATGAGATTCTACAAAACCTTGCATAGGAGAGTCTAGAATCATTAAACAAGTTGCATAAACATCAAAATACATTGATGAAATGAAGAATGTCATGAAGGGCACTCTAACCTTCATAGCAAGATCCATCAACTCCATGGACACATTCTGACCGGCAGCAATTAAGCTATTAACCAATTCACCAGCAAACCGTGCCTCTTTCTGACTTATTAGGGTGTATGCAACCCCATCCTTGTCACCAGCACGGCCTGTTCTTCCAATGCGATGGACATGCATGTCCATATCTTTTGCAATATCAAAGTTTACCACCGACTTAATTGACTTGATATCAAGACCACGAGCAGCAACATCAGTTGCAACAAGCACATGGTAGAGGCCAGATTTAAACTTCTGTAAAATATCCATACGAGAAGCTTGATCTTTATCACCATGCAGGGCAGCAACTTTAAACCCTCTTTGAGCCAATTGTGATTCAATTTCATCCACAGTAGCCTTTTTGGAAGCAAATACAAGGGTATCACCTTGATCGATCATTTCAGGCAACTTTTCCAGAAGCCATGGCAATTTTTCAGAATCAGAAGGAATTACATGAACAACTTGTGTAATATCTTCATTTGCCATTCCAACCTCACCAACAGTTACCCTAATAGGATCAGTAAGGATTTCCCTGGCCAACTTTTCAACTTTACGAGGCATCGTTGCAGAAAAGAGTAAAGTTTGACGGTCTGGCCGAATCTGACCAACAATGGACCTCACTTGTGGCTCAAATCCAAGATCAAACATCCGATCAGCCTCATCAAGCACCAGGTAAGTTGCCCTCGTCATTGTCAACGCCTTCATTTTTAGCATGTCTATCAATCTGCCAGGTGTAGCAACAACAATCTCACTGCCGGCCTTGAGTTCTTTGAACTGATCAAGTTTTGACATTCCACCATACACAGCAGCGACGCGTATACCATACGATTTTGCAAATTTCTTGGATTCCAAATATATCTGATGTGCCAATTCTCTGGTAGGCGCACATATCACCCCTATCGGACCCTCCTCCTTCTGAAGCTCAGGCTGATCCATGATATGCACAATCATAGGAAGCACAAAAGCAGCAGTTTTACCAGAACCAGTTTTTGCTATGCCAATTATATCTCTACCAGAAAGCACAACTGGCAAAGCTTGACATTGTATAGACGTGGGCTTCTCATACCCTTGTTTTTTTATAGCATTCATAATCTGTGGAGCGAACCCACAGTCCTCAAATGCCTTTATTGGCTTAGGAACATCAAAACCTGACACACGAATAGCCAAACTCTTCCTAAATTCAGTTACATCCTGCTCACTCATACCTGCAGTATAAGTAAAAAAGCTAAGCACTCACAATACTACAAATAGAGCACCTTCTAAACCCTTAAAAAAAATGATAACAAAAGATTTATAAGTTATAACTAACAGAATTTTGGGGTTATGCTATGCTAGGGAATGGAATTACCTGATATTGAAGGGGTCTCCTCATAAAAATCCTTATTAAAGGAATCGTAATCAATGGAAGAGTGATCAAGAGCAGGTATGGGCTCAATTTTCTTCTTGTCAACAATAATAGGGTTATCATCAGAATCGTACTCAATCATACCAGCGTCCACAGCTTTGGCAGCAGCATAAACCTCTTCATCAGAATCATAACCAGCGTGCAGCGCCTCCGACGCAAGCGTCAACCCTAGGTCCTTCTTTGCCTTCAGAAAGCTCTCCATAGGATCGTCCTCTTCGTCGTCTCTATACCTATCCTCTACCTTCTCCTTCGGCTTCGGAGGCGGCGCCGCCCTCATCTCTTCGTGAATCCCTTCCATGAACGCATCTAAGGGATCGATTTCCTCCTCCTCGTTGCCGCCATTGTTTTTATTGCCGTCTTCCTTGGCGCCGTCGTTGTCGTCGTACTCGATGTTGTCGAGGTCTGTGTCTTCGTAGTTGTCGTGGCCGTGGCGGGAGGAGGGAGGGACGTAGAGTCGCTGAGGGGCTTGAGATCGTTCGAAACTGTAGGTTGATTGGCGATTTATGCCGAACCCTTCGATTCCGAACTTCCTCTTCGACATGGATGGTTGTGAAACGAAGAGAAAGATAAAACCCTAACTGAGTTTCTGTGCGTGGACGTTGCAACCAGTGATTTTGCACACCACCGTGGTCGATTTCTGGTTAAAGCAGGAAGGTGATGACGACGGGTCTCAAGATATGGGTGGGCGGTGCCCGACCCGAACCAAAAGATAAAGCCCGTTAAATTGAGTAAAAGAGAAAGTGATAGTATTTGGGCCTACTAGTGTAGACCCACAATGACGTAAATGATAGCATAGTAGTAATGTAAAGCAGGCCCTTGTGAAGACAAAAAAAAACAGTGCATTCTCATTGTAGGTTTTGGCTGCTTGTCTTGTCATGCCTAACTAAGTTCTTTTTTTAGTGGCTTTCTTTAAAGGATCAGGCGTAACTTGATCATGGAAGCTTACGTTTACAAGAGCTTTTGTATAGATATGCGCATTTTTTTGTGGTGTGAAAACTAATAACACATTATATGTAAAGTAAGTATATTGTGCTAATTAATTGTGTATCATAAATTCTTAGTTATATGTGTGTAAGTCGTAATTCCGTATTTTTGTAAGGTGAAATTACGGATATAACTATTTTCATATATCATACTGTAAAGGGGTAGTTGGTGTTTATCATGCTATCACACATTCCAAGGCTTCCCACATCTATGAATTTAAAGCAATATCAAGTCACCAGCGTTGAGAGAGAGAGAGAGAGAGAGAAGCCTATTGAGGGCAAAATATATGTTGACTCCTTGCTCCATTGATTTTAGGAAAATGTTTTACAGACATCTTTAGAAACGTTTATACTTAGAAAGAAAGAAACTTAAAAGTCAAATTAAAATGATAAATATGACAGGTAAAATGATGTGTTAGAAAAAAATTATTAAATGAGTATAGATACTAATTAAGTTTGTATAAGTTATAGTTTTAAATTTTATCCCTCTTAAATTATGTAAACTTGCTTGGTATTCGCATGTATGAGCGATAACATTCTATTTTCACAAACACATATATGCCTTCCATTAGGAATCTAAATTACCGCTGAGATGTACGTAGCAGCGTCTAACGAGAACCCATAATCCACAAAACCAAGTTGTACCGAATTTATCCACCACATTCTATTTTCATCACCGACTTTATTTCCATGCTCCAAAATAAAACCTCCCACCCAACTTGCTCTCATTTTTGACGTGAGGCTTAACCTTTTTCACCATTCTCTCTTCTCTTAGAACACTTTTCAAAGAGAAGAGAGAATGGCTATCGATAAAAGCCTTTTCGTCTTTGTGTCTCTATCTTCTCTCCTCTTATCCATCCATGCCATGCCTTCACCTCATAATGTGCCCTATGTATCTCCATTAACTAACCTAAACAATGACATAGACTCTATCTTGAAGGAAGCAATCAAAGTTGGCGAACACATATTCAAGCCCGAGCCTGAGGTATTAGAATTTTGTAGAGGCACAGAGAACCCAACCTTTTGTGCAGAAACCATTGCCCCATATTTCCAAAGTTCTTTTGACCCCCTTAAGGCACTCGAGATTGAAATGAAGGCCACCTTAAACCAAAGCTTGAAGGTTTCTCGTATCATTGCCAAATCAATCAGCAGCCCCACCACCAATAAAAGGGCACTTAAAGCACTTTACTTATGCAAGTCACAATACAACACCATTTTGTATACCATCAAAGAAGCCATAGACTTGTTAAACCAACAAAACGTGGTCGATGCTTATTACAAGTTTAACTTAGTGTTGTCCAAAAGCTTAGCTTGTGAGTATGCTTTTCTGGAATCTCCTGGAGTTGACATTCCCTTCGCTGATGACTCTTTTGCTGTGTCTCAGCATGGTAGCAATTGCTTGACCATCATAGATGGAATAGTTAATAATAATAACCAGTTTGCTATTTAATTAATTCTTTTAACTGTGAATGTTCAATGTTGGACAACGTTGGAGGGAGGAGGACTTGCGGTAGTTGCTATAAACTAATTGTTGGAATATCGTTGTTGTTTGGTTGCATGTTGTGACCAAGATTTTGTGTGGTTTTACAACAAGAACTGCAGATCGAGCTCTCCACCCTTTTAAATTTTTTATTGAGGGATGATATTTGACAATAACGTATATAGTTAAATGCACGTAGATATGATTGGATCATGCAATGGTAGAGGGGACATTTTTTATATTTTTATGGTTTCTTCATTGGTTTTGCGCTTCACTTCTTTTTAAAATGTTGAGGAATTTTCTGTTTGATGGTGTGCATTTGTTGAGCTTCGCGTCAGGTTCTTAATTATTTGCGTTAGATCAATTTTGTGTTCATTTTGGAGAAATGAAGCTTTGAATTAAAGCAAAGATCGTTTCCACATCGAGCTCATAGTAAACCGTACTAAGCACCATAACATTAATGTTCAATGGAATTTCTTAATTTATTGTAATTGGATAAGCTGAGGTATATTAATTGACAAATCGATTATATAATGATTTGAAAGTATGCATTGATCACTTTTAAAATCGACGAACAAAGAAAACGAAAACGATTATGGAATGGACAAAACAAGGAGAGAAGGACGTGATCTAGCTATGTATGTTAAATGTTAAAATCTTTTAAAAAAAATTCATGTTTGACTTATTACCCTTTTTGACAAACTATTTTTAAATATAACCGTGAGATTAAATCTAGCTATTGAGTATTGAAGCATTTCACTTTTAAAAAATTATACCTGCCGCCTTTTCGGTAAAAAAATGTTTAAATATTACTGTAAACCTTTAAAATGTTAAAATTTTCTCTTCTTAAATTTTAAATTAGATAAATATCATCTTATGAAAACCTTTTTAGAAGATATTGATTAAAATCGTTTTTCTATAAAATACTTTCATTGAATTTAAAATTTTCAATTTTTTTCGTAATTGCTCTTGGTGCATATAACTTGGCCCAATCCAACTGATCATAGCTGGATACAAGCATGATTATCAAAATCCTCCAAGTAAATTTAGGATTATTGAAGTTAAAGATTGTATTTATATAAAAAATTAAAATAATAATTTTTAATAATAAATAAATAAAATTTATCATTTAATCTTTTAAAAAATTATTAAAAAAATATAAATTGGTTTTAACTTATAAACAAAATTTAATTCAGTTTACATATTATTTTTGTCTCACATAAGCACTTAGTGAGAAGTTAATTTAAACTGAGTCTTAATTTGCACTTTATATTGTCTCATGAATTTAAAAATATAGAATTTAATCTCTTAGCTTTTTTTTGTACGAGTTAATTCAAGTGCTCTACTTAACTATTTTATACTCTTGATGGAAGCTATTTAATGTTGAATTTTGATAGTAAATTGGTCAAAATTTTGTCATGTTTCGTATTAAAAAAATTACTTACAATGTTAGCCAATTTAAACAATATCGCACAAACCCTCGTAATATACGTACGCATACCCACATCTGAAAACACACCCGTGCTTGAAATCATATATGTATGCACAAACAATATCTTTCAATACCCATATGCTTGATTCCAACTCAATTAGTGGTATTTTAGTCAAATGAAATATAATATTATTTTGACATGTTATTTATTGAATAAATTATATAACACAAATGCTACTTTTATATTAAAAATACTAATAAGAAAAGATATCTTCCAAAAACTAATTATAAAATGTATGCGAAAAAAAGTAATACAACTATCTAAATTTACGTCTCTAACGGCAAACCTTCATAAAATATTATTCAAATTTAAACTCAGATTTCATAATATTCGAAGGTACTTGTTATGTTTAAATTTAATTATATTTTTAGAAACATATCAGTCCTCCTATAATATATATATATATATATATATATATATATATATATATATTTCCATTCTTGACATGCGTGATTATTTCTCCTATTTTTAAAATTAAAATTAATATTTTTAAAAATATCATATTAAAAATATATCAACACTGACTTTTAAGGTTAAAAAAACTAATAATAATAATAATATTTTAAAAAATATTTATTATTTATAAATAATTAAATTCAGTGTCAAGTTTTAAAAGTTAGAAGTTAAAAAAGATTTAACCTCAACCGTTAAAATTGAGAACAAATATTATATATATATATATATATATATATATATATATATATATTATAAATGGTTAAACTCAGTGCTAGTAAAATTAACTCCCCTTTAATTGAAATACATAGAAATACTGAAACAACGCATGAGAAAAAAAGAAAAAGAAAAAGGTTATAATACATAAATTTTTCACGCATGCACTTTTATGAGTTTTATCGGTCTTCCAAATATGGCTCTTTCAGAAGAATCAGCAGCAGATGAACCCCTATTTGGTTGTATTGCAAAAACTCGTCTCTGTTTTCATCATCTTCTTCTTTCGCCATCTTCCCCAAACCCTCGTCGCACACGTCAAATACCCCACCTTTGACACTCCCACTCTTCGGATACCCAAATTCCTCAATTTGAAGAAGAGAGCACACACGACATAACCCTTCGCTTCAACAACTCTTTCCCCTTTGATCCCACGCCTATGGCTAAGGGTTACTGCTAACAACAGCGAGGGAAAATTGGGGAAATATTTGTACAAACTGCGAGGTCTTTACCCGATTCACCCTTGCTTCTTTTCAATTTTACTGAATCTCTCATTTTTATGTGTTTGTTTTGCTTCTACTCTTTTATTATGTGATTAGGTTTCAAAATTCTCGTTCCTAACACAAGGGTGTTTTTGAATTTCGTATTGGTGGATTTTGATACACAAATGCTGCACGACTTCTGTATAGTTCAAAGGTTGTAGTCAATTTAAAATCATGTTAAAAAATAAGCTTAAATAAAATTCAACTTTGGGTTTCACTGTGTTAAACTCCTTTTTTTATTTATTTTAAAAACAGCGGGATAAAGAAGTTGCAATTGGGGTAGATAGGAAATAATATGGTTTGGTTTTAAGAATGATCAATGTGAATGCTGATGGTTTTGGGTAACTCAATTGCAGCGGAAGCAATATTGTTTTATGAGGGTTTTCCCTCAGGAGTAGTTGAAAGTGCAACAGAAACTTTGCTGTTGTACAATAACAAGTCTTTTAATGGAAGATTTAGGCGGTAGTCGATTTGATGGCCTCAGCAATGCTGTGAGAAGGAAGAGGAGTCAAACTTCGCGCAGGCCTCGACCTGATTCACAGCCTGTTTCTGAAGGTCAGGAGCTGTCTCCCATGTCATCCACACCGCCTTCAGAGGATGCCGGCAAGGCCTCCAGTGATGAGAACGCTGGTTTTGATACTAATTCCAAGAGAAAGGAATTCAATCTTAACCATTGCGTCTCGCAGACCTCGTCTGGTACTGGCGTTGATGATGATAAATTCCATAAAAAGAGTAAAAAGGATGGAGGGTTCCATGCGTTTTATAATAATGAGCCTGGACGAAGTGGTTTACATAATAAACGCTGTAGTGAAGGCGTTCTTGCCCCGGCAAATTGGAAAGGTTCTAGCAAAGTGAAGGATAACTTCGATTCAGAGTCAAGAAATCCAGACTTATATGCCGGAAGGAATCCCGAGAGTCTGAGTTTGGGGCAGTTTGGTGGTTCTTCTCAGGATGGATCAGGGAGTGAGAACAGGGTTAAGAAGGTTAAACTCAAGGTTGGCGGTGTTACACGTACTATTCAAGCCAACTCAGCATCCAATGGTGCTTCAGGAAGTGGGTCAACTGCAAAGAGCTCTCGTTCATCAGATGCCTCCAGACCACGCCAAAAGCACCAGGTATTTATGTTTTGGATGTAACCGTAGCTTATATTGGAATTTATGATGTCATCTTACTCCTCAACATTTATAGATATATAATATGATAGAGAGATAAAACTATTCAATTGTTTCCACATAAAAATTTTAACTCTTAGGAGAATTGGTCCTTGATTTGTTATCAGAGCCTCTATTATCAATTAGTTTCAAATTTGATCCATGTTGACCCAGTACTTCATAATTATGTTAAATTTCAACAAAAGGTAAGGTGGGCATTTGCCTTGTCAATGCTTCATGCCCAAGGAGCACCTGCATGAAGGAGAGCATTCGAGATTTAAAATCATTTAAGTGCTTCCACCCAAAACTTAGTTGCTCCTTGATGCCTTATATGGGTATTGGTTATAGGATATTTGTCTTTTTCATAATTAATCCTTAATCGGTGGGAAGTCTACAGAATGTCATTTCACAAGATTATAAAGGCATATCTTATCTGACCCATCTGCAAGAGTGGTGGCTTCTTAGATCTTACTTTTATAGAAGAATATATTTGGTCTTGATTTCTTATCCATAAATGTAATGATTTATCATTACATTTTTAAATTGTAGAATCCAACTTTATTGCTCTCATCAATCTGTGTTATTACAGAGTAATTCAGATGATAATAATTCTCCTTCTGATAAGAGGAGTGGTCTACAGGGTGTTCCATGGAAGGATTTCTCGAGGGGTGGTTTTGGTCTAGGGAAGGAGGAATCTCTGATGGGGAAGATATCTGGAAAGAATGCATCTAGTAAGCTGGGAGACAAGTCTGAACCAGTTCGTAAGAGCAAGCGAGTGCCGAAGAGACGTGTACTTGATGGAGAATTTGGTGATGAAGATGACGAGGATGATGAGATTCGATACTTGGAAAAGCTGAAAACATCAAAAGTTTCTGCAGTCTATAGAGATGAAGAGGAAGTAGGCAAAAAGCACCGAAAACTCTCTAGTGTCTCTAATATGGAAAATGCTACCTTGTCAAGGTCAGGTAAAGATGGTAAGAAAAGGTCTAGATCTGATAGAATGTATGAGGACACAGATTATGAGGGTGAAGAGGAGTCAGGGTCTGATGGTGAGCTTGAGGATAAGAAAAAGAAAAAACAGAGGAAGGAATCTGTTGATGTATTGATGGACAGCAAGAGGGAAATGACTCTTACAACACGTCAACGGGCCCTTCAATCAAGCAAAGATGCCTCTGCGTCTGGCACTAGTTTAATTGAGTTTCCCAACGGATTACCACCAGCCCCGCCTAGAAGTGAGCATTTATCTGTATTTCATTTTCTTGTATCAATTTGATACAAGAGTCATTAACCATGTTGCTTAATTGCAGAGCAAAAGGAGAAGCTTACGGAAGTAGAGCAACAATTGAAGAAAGCTGAGGCTGCCCAGAGGCGGAGAATGCAAGTTGAGAAGGCTGCCAGGGAATCTGAGGTTTGTTTTTGTGTTTTTGTTCACTACGAATCACAGTTTTTTCAATCTCATTACGTTTGGTTTTACATAAAAAGCACGTCAATTTAAATTAATTTTGTAGGCTGAAGCTATCAGAAAAATACTTGGTCAAGACTCCAGTAGGAAGAAGCGAGAAGAGAAAATGAAGAAGCGCCAGGAAGAGCTGGCACAGGTATTGGAATTTCCTACCCTACATTTCAATTTTTTAGGCACTGTTTTCAATTTTTATCAAACTATTCTTTGCAGGAAAAGGCAGCAAATGCACGAATGCTTGCATCAAATACCATCAGATACGTGATGGGTCCGACTGGGACAATTGTGACTTTTCCTGAGGAAATGGGTCTCCCTTGCGTATTCAACTCCAAACCTGTCAGGTATGAGGCTATGCAAATTCGATATATGAGACCTGTTAAACCATCTTCTTGATAACTTGTTTGGTTATTTTTGGCCAAAAAAAGAGAAGAATGAAAATTGATTAAAAGAATTGTGTTATTTATCGTAAAAGAAATCTTAGTGTTTGTCTTTGGCTCTAGATGATTCCATGATTTGACAACAATCATTGGCCTGAAGGTAGATACTCATGCATGTATTGAGCTTCGTTAATTTGATGTATAGGACTTTGTTAGACTGTCTACCTGGAACTTTTTTTAGATATGTTTGGCAAAGAAAATTGGAAATTTTGATATTAAAAATTGTGCTGTTCATCAAAAAGGAAATCTTAGAGATTACCTTTGGCTTTAGCTGTTTCCCTGATTTATACACAACAGTGATCACATGTTAGAAACCTGTGCTGTTTGTTTGGCAAACACATCAAAGCTGCTAATGATATCACTCTATTGTTTCAGTTATCCTCCACCTCGCGAGAAGTGTGCCGGTCCATCTTGCGTGAACCCTTACAAGTATCGGGATTCTAAATCAAAGCTTCCTCTTTGTAGTCTCCAATGCTACAAGGCCGTCCAGGAGAAGATGGCGGCTGAAACTACCTGTTGATGTTGTTAATGGTCTTCTATTTCAGGCTTCTGCCAGTTATATGGCACCATTGATGTTTTTATCTTTGACCAGAGGCTTTAGCCAAGCAAATGTGCGTTGAGCATTTGGTAGAGAGCTCTATTACCCATTTTGTTTTATTTTATATTTTACAATGCTGGTATGGGTGGTTTTGTGATAAATCATCCAGTTAATCGGAAATGGATACAGCATGGACAGACCCAACTTGTTCTGTTTATTACCCTGCCTTTTTTTCGTAGCAACACTCAATGAATCATTTTGGCAGTAATTTACTGTAGGGGAAATTAAAGCAACTTTTTTTATTTGCGTTTAATTAACGTATTGTTATTTTTATTTGATGTCAGTACCACAGTTTTACTGGCTTATGCTAGTTCGGTCGCACCTTCTATGTTTATCTCAGGGAGCGGCTCTAGGTTAAAGCAAATATGTTCTGAGTGCTCATATTTGTTCTCTTTTAACTAATTTTACTTATTGCTTTTTGTCCAATTTCATCTTTTTGGGACTTCTTAACAGTTTTTTACTAGTTGTGATTTTGAGGAGTTTTCAAGAAATTTGTTATCCAGATTTAAAATTTAAATATACTTTTTGAAAAAATAAAAATAAAATAGAAACCGTCCGTCAACTGCGTTATGTATTAAAAATTGATGTTCATATCAACCAAGCTTATAACAGTGATCGAGGTCAATAAAATGATTCAAAAATAAAGATTTTAATTTATAATATATATAAATTAATTATCGATTTTGTTACTTTAACTATAAAGATTAAGTTTATAATAAATTTATAACATGAATCTAAAAATAATATCATTTTGTTTTAAAAAATATTATTATTTTTGTAATTTTGATATAAAAAATATTTTTAATAAAAAATGCCATTTTTAGTTTTTTAAAGGTGAAGTAATCCACCTTTCATTAAATGAAAAAAAAAAAATCTATGACGAAAGGATTGAAAAGTATTCCATTACAAGTGCAGCAGGACTAATAAAATGCTGCGTCCGCTTAAACCATAGCAGGCCAGTGAACAAAAAAAAATTAAAAAGCAAAAACCACTGGTACTGTTGATGAAGCACTTGGATAACAACTACTAGAATTGAAGCAAGCAAAGCAAATTCAAGAATGGCGCACGCACCCTCTCTTCGGTTCACCTCTCTCGTTCGTTCCTCTCCTGCCCCTTCTTCTTCTCACTCTCATTCCCAGACTCATACCCTTTCGCTTGCTTCACACGCTTCTCGCCTCTCCTTGTAAGCTCTTTTGAATGTCTTCTCTTGTTTACTTATCCGCAATGCAAGTTCAAGGCTTGTCAGTTTACTCTTGGATTTTACGAGATATTGGATTTAGGGTTTTTATGAACATGAATTATTGGGAATACAACGTCCATCTATTTTTGCTCTTTTTATTTTTGCACTTAAATTTCTATTATTTTTTTTAGCATGAAGGAAACTAGAAGATTCTCTGTTACCGTGGTTATTTTGTTTCTGTCTGGAATCTGGATGATGTAACCCTGCCATGATTTGCAGGAAATTGGTAGGAAATAGAAAGAAGACTAAATTTTCTCCTGTGGCAGTGAAGGCTGTGTATGCTAATGAATTTTGGGCACCAGAGAGGACTTCCCGTCTGGGAATTTGGTCCATAAGGTGTTTTATTTTCTCTTTTCATTTGTTTTAGGCTTTTAGCTTTTCATCTTTGTCTCATACATTGACATGCTTTTATGTATGTCTTAAGGGATAATGTGCAAGTCCCATCTTCTCCTTATTTCCCTGCATATGCACAGGGACAAGGGCCTCCACCAATGGTGCAGGAACGTTTTCAGAGTGTAATTAGTCAGCTTTTTCAATATGTAGGTCCTTTCTTTAGCCCTTCTTGTTTTTCTTCAAAGTTGAGTGTTCAGCTTTTATTTACTCTGTGTCTTTAATTATTAATAATATGTTTTGGTGTTTAGAGAATAATACGGTGTGGGGGAGCGGTCGATGATGATATGGCTAACATCATAGTTGCTCAGCTTCTTTACCTCGATGCTGTTGATCCTCATAAGGTTTGTTCTTCATTTGTAGTTATTAAAAACCAACGGTTTATCTTCTTGTGTTTTGAGTCCTTGTAAAGTAATCCCTTTGCATTTCTTGAGAATGACATTCAAATTTAATGTTTATATTTTGGTTTCCCCTCATTTATAATATGATAGTCACCCTGCTTCTGCTAATTTTTTACCTTTTTGAGTATCTTTTCAACTCAATTTTGGTAATGAAAGTACTTAATCAACTACTAATTATGTTGATCAGGATATTGTCATGTATGTAAATTCTCCAGGAGGATCAGTTACAGCTGGTAATCATTATAATGTGAATCTGCTTCACTTTAGTTTTACTGGATTCAATCTATGAATAGACTTAAAAGGCAACTTACTATGTTATTTATAAACTGATGTGCTTCCCTTCTCCTTTTTGTTAGGCATGGCAATATTTGATACAATGAGGCATATACGACCTGACGTGTCCACTGTTTGTGTTGGACTAGCAGCTAGGTAATGTATAGTTCTTTTTCTGGGCAAGATCACATTCTCCCAAGTTACCCCTAGTAAAAGCTCTATCATCCCTTGATCTTAATGTGGCAGCAAAACTCATGCTTATTTTTGCTGAATGCTAGGTGAATTAATACATCAATTATTTATTATCTTAACATCCATCCTCAATGTATTTGTTATGTGCTATGATGATATGCACATGGAATAGTTCCAGGAATTTAAATTCCCTATAAGCATTAATAGTACAACAACAACCAAGCCTTTTTTTCACTACGGGGTCGGGTACATAGACCAAATGATGCCACAATGTTTTGTTGTAAATTATGTCTATTGATAAATCAGTCTTCCAAGTCTTTTTAATAGTTTAGCTTATAGCTTTTCTCACATTCCATCAATATCTAGTTGCCAGGTCCCAAGAACCTGAGTTGACTAGCTCTGTTGAACTTAGTCACAGATGTTAGTAGCTCAGTTCAACTACACGACGTTAGGATCTGGTTTTGGTTGCCATGTAAGGCTCACTGACCTTCTTTGAATTCAGTAATACTACTTCACTAGAGAATTTTCTCTAGGATTCTTATAAAATCATCTAAGGTGAGATGGTAGCTCTTTTTCTATAACAGGTGTTACTCTAACTCTCTCTCGTGCATTCATTTTTAATCTTGTCTCATCTAATGTGTCCACCCATCCAACCTCAATATTTTCATCTATGCTGTATTGAATTTACTCTCTTTTTTGACTTTTTTACTATCCACCCCACTTGCATCCTGTTGTACACCAGTCTCTATTTCATGTTTGCCTTAATAATAGGCCACTGAAATTAATTGATAGTTGATTCTATGCTTGGTATTACCGTTCCATACTTTTATATCATTGACCTTTTTGTGAACAGTATGGGTGCTTTTCTGCTTAGCGCAGGGACCAAAGGTATGATTTCTTCAACTTGCAATCATCCTATGTATTTGTTCATTGTTTTCATTTTTTGTTGTTTCTCATTTTCACATGGTGAGATAAGACTTGATTGTTGTTATTGTTTTCATAAAAGAAAAATGCTCCTTCTAACTTTATATCCTTCCTCACTTCTGAAGGAAAGCGATACAGCTTACCAAATTCAAGGATAATGATTCACCAACCCCTTGGTGGAGCTCAAGGAGCACAAAGTGACATAGATATTCAGGTACACGTTTCATTTTCCACCTTCTATTGCATAAACCTGTTGTTTGCTCCTATATCTAGGCTTGACTATCATCTAGTTTATATGCTTATATTTTTTTTTTATGCATTTTTTTGCATTTTTGCCAATTAATCAACCTAAGCAACTCGTAAAAAGCATCATCTAAGCAATTCAATCTTTCAGTGGTCAGATAAATTAATCCAATCCAATATAAAATTAGTTTTTGTATATTGGAATATAAAGACAGTAAAAGAAGCCCAAAATCCTTAAATTGCTTTTCTTGTCCGGTCCTTACCATTATTTTGTTTTTGTTTTAGTAGAATTTTGGTTGGTCTGAATTCCTCGTTGTTTTGGGCATCTTACTATTTAGCAGCGATACCATCCATTTCTTTACCCAAGGAGGACCTGATGGATTTGCTAGTTCCATTGCTTTTAAAGTATTATAAGTTATTAGATAAACTAATTCAGTCATGATCCTCCTCAGGCAAATGAAATGCTGCATCATAAGGCAAACCTGAATGGATATCTATCCTATCACACTGGCCAAAGTTTAGAAAAGATCAACCAGGATACAGACCGTGATTTTTTCATGAGTGCAAAAGAAGCCAAAGAATATGGACTCATCGACTGTGTCATTATGAATCCTCTCAAAGCTCTCCAGCCATTGCCTGCTGCAGCAGAGGGTAAAGATCTAGCTAGCGTTTGAACTTGAGACTATTGCTTCATTGCCGGGTAAAATTATTAAAGCATAGTGTTAAATAAGAACGATCTTCTGGGTTTTTGAGTCTAACTTTATTTTGTTATAAAACATTTTGGGTGGCGCCCAGTGATTTGAGGGTAGTTTTAGGATAACATTAACAGCTAACTTCTTCGTGATTTTAACTAGGAAAAAATCTAAATCCTCAATCTTTCACTGTGATGTTCTCACGTCTGTATGATTGTATATGTGTATGCACAGGTCGAATACACCCGGGTACGTGTTTGTTTTGGGATTTGGATTCCCAGTTATTGGATAAAATCCCTGCATTTGGATTCTCATAACAATAATAATGAAAACGACACCGGGCAATTGTGACCTCTTTGGTCCCTGTTCATATAATCGGTTCTTAAAGTTAGGGGGTAGAATAATAAAATATGAGAAAAGGATTAGGTTGGATTACTTACGTCTACCCACTTTAAAAAAAATTCCGATGCATCAAACAATCAATCATGCAACAAAGATAAATCATAAAACTATTTACTTATAGGCTAGCATAAAAACAAGCATAATTTAATCAAGAAAAACAAGGTTACCATTATTGAAAATAAAATGTAGAATAATGAGTGCAGCAATGTTTTACATAACCACTAATGAACAAGAAGCCCTTATAATTTAAAATGACTGCACGTCGGCGAACAATATTTGATACTTATATTTTTAGAAACATTTTATTATACCTTTTAATTTGAATGATTAACAATTTAAACATTTTTAATCTATAAAAAGTGCATTTTTTAAATTTCAGTATCTATGAAATTTTTATTTGTTATCGTTCTTAAAAATTATAATTTTTAGTCCCTAAGTAAAAATTAAATTTATATAATTTTGATTCAGTGCAAGAATTAAAATGGAATAAAACTAATAGCAAAAAAAAATGGAATAAAACTTTTATAAAAATTGAAATAAAAGCCATATTTTTTGTCGGACATACTTAAACCTATTAATATTTATTATCAAACACGATATTATAGTAATTAAATATATGACATTTTGTTATGTATAGTTAATATATGAATTATTAATGCCTTTATTATAATTTAAAAAAATATTTTGAGGTTATGATTATTAATTTTATATATTATATTTTAGTCATATTGTATTTTAAAATTCATCATATTTTAGAAACATACCCCTTGTGTGACGGAACTCTCAACTTTTGGATGATCTCCATCACTGTTTGAGTACTGCCAAAAATGGTTTGGCACAGCCTCACAGGCAACTGTTCCACGAAACGAACCACTCAAGATTCGTGCCAGCAAAATAAATAAACAAATAATTTTAACATATATCTAAAGATTCATAATAAAAAAATTAATAAATAATAAATTGTATTAAAAATTATAATATTTAATATCATTAATATATATTATTTTATAACATTCTTGATTTTTCATTAAAAAAAATAGCATATATTTTTTTTAATTATATATCCTCAGAATAAATAAAACACTTTCCAAGAAAAAGAAACCCCTCATTATGCTAAGTGCTGCAAAGACAAAAGAGCGCTCACTCGCGAACCTCGTGCTTTCTTTTAGTAGAAGTAAATGACAATAACCTCCACTCCTCCATCTTCATTCTTCTCTTTGCCTTCTCCATCCCCACGTGCTTCAATCACTATTCTTTACAGAAGATCTCCACCGTCTAAATTATTTTTTGATACATTAAAACATAAACAATTTTAATAACCCCTGTAACATTACATAAGATAATAAATTTTTATTACAAAATTCAATGCATTTATAGTATTAAATATTATAATTTTAATTAAAAATTATTTTATTTAATTTTTTATTCTGTTGAATATTGCATATCTTACAAAACGTGTTTTTATTGTAATATTAGGAGGCTAAAGATTAAAAAATAAAGCCATACATGCACCTAAACCTAATGCATAGTGCAGAAAAATTGAATATATAAAAATAATTATATAGCAGTGATTGTGAACCATAAATCCTTATTCAAGATCTGATGATTTTGTCAACACACGAACTCTGCCCATGACAAGGTGATGAACTATTCTTGTTTGCAAAAAACACAGTATCGGATTTAAATAAAGACGAAAAAAATTCCGAATTGAAAAACTAGCTGAAATGGATATATAGCATGGATGATAACAATACATACACTAACTAGCAAGCAAGCACCAAGAAAACACTTGAATCAAGAAGGGGCAACGGGAATCCTTTCATCAGAAAAAACGCTCCTCGTAAAGTGTAAGAAAGATGAAGACATGGGTAACTCCTCAAGCTCATCGAAAAAGTCAAGTTCTTCTGATTTGGAAGTAGAAAAGCTCTTCAACTGTGGGTAACAAAAGGGCTCTTCCTCTAAGAGGATATCTATGCTTTCATGGCTTTTCTCCATGTTTAGTTTGAAAGGATCTTCTTGATCTACAATGATGTATTCGGGAATTGGAGATTGCAAGTAATGAAAATTTTCTTCACTTGTACCCTCATCATTGATCATAAGAGTAGGCTTATGATTATTATTTGTTTGTTCTTCTATATGTTCTTGGTCATCCTCCTTTGATGTAGCTGAGAGATCTTCGGTATTTTCGGTTTCATTTGGTTGTTGGGGTGGTGAATTTGTGGTGGTAATTGTAGTTGGGCCTGGATGGTTATGTGTAGAGGTGTAGGTAATGATGAGCATTGAAGAATCTGTCTTGCATCTCTCTACTTGCTTTTTGGCTGAACAACCTTTGGATGTGCTGCACCTGTAATAACCCCTACACAATCATAGCAAAACCAACACACTTTTAAGATCTTGCAAGTTGGAGACAAAACCTGGGGTTAAACTTAGAATATGAATGAAGTTAGCACGAGTTAGCTTGTGTTTAAAATAGTGTGTGAAAGCTTGAAGTTTTTTTTCTTTTTCAAAATTAACGTAATTTAATTATGCAATTAATTCCTTTGGATTTTCCTGCCTCTCAAGATCTTAGGGTCTGGGAATCTAGTTAAGTAGATATACCCAATTGATTATGAACGGTGACGAGAGCTAAAAGCTAAGCACTAAATTTATCACTTCTATTTTTCTGAATTGTAGTTTTTATGTGGGTTTGGAAAATTATGGGTCCATGTGGATCAAGAAACAGACCAACATCGCGTAGTAGAAAGAATGTACACCTTGGATATGGAGACCCTTTGATTGGCTTTTGTCCATATTTTCTCCAAGACCAAAAATCAGAAGGTAACCCTTCATTCTTCAGCTTGCTAACATTCTCTCCTATCCTCACTGCCACAACTGTTTTCTGAACCATTTTCCTGTGACATGCAAAACATATATAAAACTTAGAAGCAACAGTTTGCCAAAACTAGAAAGAGTAAGAAAAAAACAAAACTTGTTATCAACCAAATTTGAGTAGACACTGCAAATTTTGTCTACTTTCCCTTTTTCTTTTTTTGTTTCCAAGCACTAACCCACCTTTTCTTGGATGTTTGAGTTTCTGATTTGAGCTCTGAAGATGCCTCTGACTCAAGTTGGAGGGAGGCATTAGTATTACTGTCCATAGTTGTATGTAAATTCCTCATTTTTTCAATCTCTTGCTTCAAGCTTTATCTGATGAAATGGAGGTTTGAGAGGTGAGTGGATCAAGATCAAAGTTCCTTATGGATGAGAGAGAGAAGTATAGTGTAGGAAGGAAGAGATAATGGCAAAGCCTTCAAGTTGCTTTCTCTCTTTCTTTTCCCTCATTTAATATAAAGGTATGAGCAAGTATGCACATATCACTACCACCAGCCCCAGCAACCCCACCTTGCATTATATTATTAAGCAGCCTTAAATAAAAAGATATTTTTCAGAATTGGCTGCACTAAGGTTGGCCATGCTCGTCACTGCAGATAATCCCTCACTGCCACGTGCAATACATATCCTATGTGGAACCAAAGAGAGCCTCAATGAAATCCCATTTGTAAGGAAATATGAGATTGGGAGCTTCCAATCACACACCATCAAAACCATGTCCGGTCATTAGTACTTTAATGCATATAGTAATCTATTTTGCTAAATGTTTTTAGATTTGTTAACGTTAATTTTGAGATTGATTTTAAATAACCAAATTAAAGTATTTCAATAAAAATTATTTATTTTTGTATTTTTTTAATTAAATATTTTACTTTTAATTACATTAAATTAGTTATTGGAATTTATGATAACAAAATTCATTTTTTTAAAGTTCTTTGGGGTCATTTAGAATAAATACTTACTTCTTTATAGAAAATAATTAAAATATACAATAAAATAATGAGTAAACCTTCACTTTATTTGTTATAAATTTTTTTTAAATTTAAAATTTTAGTTTTTAAAATTAATAATTGTTGATCATGTTAATTTTTATTATTAAAAGATGTTAAAATTAAATATTAAAGTAATAATTTATCATATTAAATAATGTGACAATCTACTTTAAATGTAAAATGAAGTTGTTTTAAAATTATTTTAAAATTTTATATTTGTTTTTAACTTTTAAATTTTTTTTGACAATAAGGTATTTACTTTGTCTTTTATTTTCTTCTTTTTTATGTCTTTTTTTTTCCTTCCTTATTCATTTTTGTAATAATGTTCATGCTACAAAATATTTTTGTTTTAAGTTTTTTCACCTAAACCACTAAATTTAAGTTTTGAACTTGAAAATTTTAACTAACGTAAAAAACAAACACCATAAATGAATGTGAAGCAAAAGACGACATAGAAATTTTATTAATTAAAAATTTTAAATTCAAAATAAAGATGACTTATTTTTAAAAAAATTTGAAATAATATCATTTTGTATCCATAATTAAATGTCACGTGTCACTTGTTACATCATCAATTTGTTATTTAAATTTAAATATTACAATTACAATGGTTAATATGATTAACAATTGTGAATTTTAAGAACTAAATTTTATATTTAAAATTTTAAGAATTAACATTAATCAAATTGCATATTTTAGATATTAAAGTAAGTGTTTATCTAATAAAAAGTTGGATATTAAATATAAAAAAGTTTAATCATACTTTTATTTTTTTTATTTAAATTATACACGATTTTAGTGTTGACTTATTTTGGTTAATTAATTTTTTTTATTTTTAAAATTATGCAAAATTTAAAGATTTGTGGTAGTATTAAGATATTAGATAACTTTAAAAGTTTAAAATTAAGAAATTTAGTGAAGATTTAATAAAATTTAAAGAACTTTATAATATATGAGATTAGGAATTAGGATCTAAAGAGAGAGAGAGAAAATATTTATTTTAAATAAAATTTGATATTTTAATAAGTGAAAAAATAATTATCACAAAATATCTAATATTTTGACTAAAATTACTAAGCTGACATGTTAAAAATGTTATTTAAATACACATAGCAATAATTTATAATTTATAATTTTTTATTAAAAGTTACATAATTCAAACATAATATTATTAAATATTAAAATTTTAATAAAAAATATTATTTATTAACATAATTAAAAACATTAAATTCTTTCAAGTTATTGAATATATGACATATGGTCATGTTAGAAAAAAAAATTATAAAGCTTAATTAGTGATTCATATAACTAAATATGGTAATTTTTTATTTGACAAAAAGTATATTTTTAACTTAATGCTATCATGTTAACTAATAACACAAAAATATCTAAAATTTTAAATAACCATTAAAAAATTGCTTCCAAATATCAATGGATTGCTTACCAGTTTGGGTTAATGGATTGGGTGGGATTGTGTCATATAGTTTGACGAGTGTTAGTTTGTGAGCTCCGTTTAAAAAACAATACAGACATTACCATAAACACGGATAGAAGCCCAGTGCCCTTTCTGCATTTCCACTTATTTTTTACTTTTCAATTGCACTCATATACATGAATATTACTCCCTATCCACAAACATGGTATATGATTTCCATTGCCTTTACTCTGGTTTTTTATTTTAAATGAAAATTTTAAAATAAAATATATTCAATTAAAATATAATTAAATTAGTTTTCATTTTATTTATTTATTTTAAAAAAAACTTTTCATTTTCTGTTGTAAAAAAAAACGCTATCCCACTTTTGGACTTGGATTGGACCTTATCCCTCTCTTTCAATTCCCATAGATCCAAGATAGGACAATTGTTTATGGTCAACGAGATATGACAATTGAGTTTCATCAAATATCATTGGGCCTGGTGAATTATTTTTATTCTTTTGTTTTAATTACCCCACCTCTTCTTTACATATATTTCAGAAATAAATACTTGAAAAATAATAATCAATTCAACTAATTAAAGTATAAAAACAATTTTAGAATTAAATTTTAGAAAGGAAGTTGTTAAAGGAAATCACCAAACATAATAGAGGTGGGTCCACAGCTGGGAAGAGACTGTCCAATTCAGATGGTTGGGTTAATCGATTGAAAATAAAAAATTGTTGGGCTTGAAAAACTATTAACAAATTCATATGCTATTTAGAGGGGAGTTGTTTTCTTCGCTCTCTCTTTTTATTATTATTTTTTACATATATTTCATGTAATTTTTTAATCAATAGATTATTTGATTTGTATGATTGAAATTTAGTGTAAATTATTTGGTGTCAATGGATCCTATCCCACATATATATATATATATATATATATATATATATATATATATATAATTTGTAACTTTGTTTTCTTTAATTTATTTTAAATCTAAAAACTTATTTTGAAAGTGTATAAATTTAATTTTGAAAATAGTTTATATTTTGTAAGTAAAATTCTGGATGTGTAAAAGTTGAATTTTATAAATTAATTCCTAAAAATGTAGATTTCTATTTTTGAAAATTGTTAATCTTTATGGAAATTAATTTTTGGAAGTAAAAAAAATTAAGTTTGGAAATTAATTTTCAAAAGTGTAGAATCCTAATTTTAAAAATTTATTTTTGAAAATGGTTAATAATTTTGAACTTTTTTAAAGTGTAAAAATTTAATTCCAAAAATTAATTTTTGGAAATGTAAAATCTAAATTTTAAAATTTTATTTTAGAAAATGATTAATAATTTTAGAAATTAATTTTTGGAAGTGTAAAAACTTAACTCTGGAAAATATTTTTCAGAAATGTAGAATCTTAATTTCAAAACTTATTTTGAAATTTGTTAATAATTCTAAAAATTAATTTTTTAGAGTGTAAAATTCTAATTTTAGAAACTTAAAAAGTACCAGCATTGATAGCTTGGCAGAGGCTAAGAAAGATGTCATTTCTTACAATAAATTTATTTCTTATAGTATGTTTAAAATAATGGAAGCGTATGGAGAGTAATGATGAAGGAACAAAGTGACAATGAAGGAACAACGAAACTTGAAGCAATGAAAAGAAAATGCAATGACAGTAAAAATGAAGAGTTAAATTTCAAAAGAGAAGAACATTATTTTAAAATTTTTAAAAATAATAAATAATAAATAATAATTTTTTTGTTAAGAGTATTTAAAAATAATTATATAAAAAATCAATAGAATGTAAAAAAAATGCAAAAAAAAAGATCCCCTATTTAGAGCTAATAAAACGGACTATTTAATTTACTATAACTTTAGGATGTTTAAATTTGATTTAAATTTAAAAAATATATTTCAACACCAATAAAATTTGATTTTTTTGGAACTTTGTCTACTCTGTGATTGATGAGATTGAGGTAAAAAAGTATAAACTTCAATGTAAATTCAAGCTCAGTGTTTCAGTAGGCGAATTCGAATCAGCTGTGAGTTGAGGAAAGCCATTTTATGAGCTTTCTTGTCCCATACAAAACAGGACATAAAGAAAGAAAAGGAAATAATCCATCCAAACAAGGACTCTCTACCTTTGTTGTAAGATAACTGCCCAACCTTTAAAATTAATCCATTCCATTGGTAGTTAAAACTTCAAGAGTCACCTATTGCTGACACTCACTCTCCATCGTCAAGAGTTTCTTCCTACTTATCGTTAATAAACACAAGCACTATCTACTGAATTGCTTACTGTATGAAATCAAAATGTTTAAATCCTAACGTGATATTAGAATATTCCAACATGCTTGTTCTTCTGGGTTTTAATTTTTAACCATTAAATGCATCTAACAACATGCATTTATTTTGAACTTAGAGATGTAACGTGGATGACTGAGTTTGATGTTTGCGAGAGTGTTTTTTGGAGATCATCTAATTCTGAACTTTAGTAATAGTTTACCTCTTCCTTCTTCTTTTTTTTGGCACAAACCCCTACTTTATTAACTAGTAAATTTGCCAATGTTATTATACTAAACTATTAAATATTAGTTGTATTGTACAAGTTAATTTACAAATAAATATATGTAAACATTTTTAAACATTAAGAAAAATGTTTTCATTGGTAATGAAAAATTAAATTAAAAAATAAAAAGAATGATATGTTTTAAAGTTCTTAAAATTATAAAATTTAAAATTTTCAATAAAACATTGTTTTAATAATAATTTGCAAATTTTTAATTATATTTAGTGTTGATGGAAAAAATTATATATTTATAAAAATATTTAAATCTCACTTGTTTGGAAAATTGATGAAAGAAAAAATATGAATTTAGTTTCATATGAAAACTCATAAAACACATGTCACAAGATCAAGATGTCCACATAATTATAAAATTTTTTCACGAATAATTATTAAAATGTATAATACAAAGATTGATTACTAAAACCCTGTTTGTGGAATAATGATTCTCCATCTTCCGATTATTTTATATTAAAGACATGCCAAAATTTAAAACGTATAAAAAATGTATTATGGATGTTTTGTTGGGTCAATCTTATAAAACAATTGAAGGTGGGAGCCACGGAACTGCCAAATAGATGTCCTCTAAATTTCCAAATGGCTTGTTATCTGCCAAATTTAGAGCCAAACACCCCCTAAGTCCAATCCAAACTCCGAAGTACCGATACCATCATTTGTGCCAAACCAACGCGCAAACGAAAAAGAGAAAAACCAAGTTGATATAATTTAATTATATTGATGGACACAGATACCTATATATTGCTAACAGGATTCCAGACCATGCACTATAAAAATGTCAACTAAACAAACAAGGGACGTGACAACCACTTTAAATTCCTTTTCCAGCAACAAGTTGTTAAGTCACATATAAAGAGAGACACACACCTTAACGTTGAACTTCTCGTGGCTTGTAAATAAATAAGGACGTGTTTGCTGCACACAATCATTGTGGCTATGGGTTTGCAGCAGAAATCCAAAAACCTCTTCGACTACGCAACTTCAACACCAAAAGAGGTCTTCTACCTCTTCACCCTTACCATCCTCACCCTCCTCCTACCCCTCTCGTTTCTTCTCCTTGCAAGATTCTCCGATGCTCAATACTTTCTTCAAAGCTTCACTTGGTACCATTCACCAAACCCCTTTCCCTATGTTTTAACACTTGCCATGCATATCAACCCCTTCATTCTCAACGTTCTCGTGTCCTTTGTTAGCATAGTTTCCCTTATCCACAGCTTGACGGGTAAAATCACCATTTTGAATGAGTCATCATCATCATCAACATCAAGTAGTGTTCTTCATCCTCGTCTCTACACTGCATGGATTCTCCTTTGCACTTTCCAAGTTTGTGTGGGTTTGGGCATTGAGGGAAGCATTGAGGCGGGGCTTTATGACACTGACTCGAGTTTTGGCGTTGAAAGGAGTCTTCTGAGCAGAGTGGTTTTTCTCTTGGGTTTGCACGAGACAACGCAGGTTTGGTGTAGAATGGTGGTGAGGCCAGTGGTGGATGACACGGTGTTCGGTGTTTTGAGAAAAGAAAGATGGGTTGAGAGGGTGGGTATGGCTGCTAGCTTAGGCATGTTGTGGTGGTGGAGGTTGAGGGAAGAGGTGGAGACTTTGGTGATTATGGTTGAAGCAAAGAAAGAGCTATTGATGGATGTGAGACTAATTGACTTTGTTGGGTGGTGGCTCTATTATGTTATTGTCACAATTGGGATGGTGAGGATTGTGAAGGGTCTTGTGTGGATGGCCATGATTTGTCTTAGAAGAAGAGCTTCAGAAATTTCAATGGTACAGCCTAGTGAGAACGATGATAAGGTGTAGATTTTACCAACATTGTGATTCTTTTAATTTTATTTTTTCCCCACTCCATAATTTTTCCATTCTCTTCTCTGTTTAGAGACACTACAGTATCGCACATTTATACCTTCTTGAGATGTGTAACACGTTATTATAATTTACTTATTTGATATACATAACTCAATTGTTGAGTTCTTCAATTCCAAAACGAGTTATCGGAAAACATTATATCATGAATATTGTAGTATGACTTGCAAGGCACAAGAAGGCAACATAAGAATGGAATGATACATAAAACCATAATAGACCCACATTTTTATTTTTTCTCGAGGCTTCTTTAACAGCATGAGCGAAGTAATTTCTAATTACGCCCCTTCCAACAAAAATCAACTAACTACTTTTTTGTGTCACCTTGAAATGATATTCGATTCGGTTTCACTCAATACCCGTTTGTTTTAAGTTTCAAGAAAAAAGAAGTGATTTAATAACATGAAATAAAAAAGAAACTTTAACAAAACAGGCTCTTATCCCTATAAAACAAAGGGTGAATGTGGGCTTGTATTGAGCAATAGTAGCTAACTGTGGCCCATTATATGTAATATAAAGTTTGAATTGATAAATAAGCCCTCGCCCCCAGACAGCAGCCCTCCACCGCAATTTGAATCGACAACATTATGCTGTAACAAAACCACAAGCAAACATTTCATTTCACTCAAACAATTTGCGGAATTAGTTATTAATTCTCATAGCATATTGTTTCCTAACACGCTTTACGTAGTAATTTTTTTTTTATTCTATGTAGTATATGATTATTTGTTATAGAATATTTCTAACGCTTAATTGCATATAAACTGATAAATTTTGTATTAGAAAAACACATAAAGACATTTCGGTGTTGTTTGACCCCCTTGTTTTCTTGGAAGCAGCCAACCCGCCACTTTTATTTAAATCCCTCCTCCATTTTCTTGGACCGTCCAATCAACTTGGGCTGAATTTCTTATGAAAATCATTCATATATAGAATATTAAATCTTTCTACTTTTTATGCATGTAAATATTTCTAATTATTAAATAAAAATATTGAACAATTTTTATGATTCCAATATAATAAACATTTATATTTAACCATTTCTAAATAAAAATATTTATAATTATTCAATATATACTTTATAAAATAAAAGGAAGATTATTAATACAAATTTGTAAAGAAACAAAACTTCGTGGCTTCTTCAGACCATTACTATAGTTTCCACAACGACAAAATTATTGATAATCAAATACTAATCTGTAATTGTTATGGCAGACTTCAACTATCACCAGCTAACGGTTTTGTTCTATTAAAATATTAGATATTTTATAACTGCTGGCTTACGACTGCAATGAAAACATCGACGACATCACCATCAAAGTTACGTACATGTTCCTAGTCACATTTATTTATATATTTCGTGATGGTAAGTTTATTCAAGCACTTATAGTAATGTTAAAAATGTTCATTTTTTCAGAACGAATGATGATAATGGACACCCTCTCTTCGATGTTTATCTAGACAAGCGCAGTGTCTTCAGTGTAAATTGTTGAAATCATTCATGTTTTCTGTTGTAATCCAACATGAAAATTGACCAATTTTCTTCCACAACTTTAAATTTCAAAGGAATTCATGAGGATTATGGCTCTATAGAAGAGGTTGTATTCCAAGGGAAAGACAATTTCTCTGAAATGGAATTGATGGGAGAGATTGATCCCCTGCCTCCTGAGAATGGAAAAGGAGCTAATTTGTTCGAAGGTCAAAATCAGCAGCAGCAAGAACAACCTAAAGTTGATAACTTGATGTTAGAAGAGATCAACTACTTCGACCCTGATATGCAAGTGCAACCAACACAACTATTTCAGGAAACTACAAGGCTAAAGAAACATGGAGTGGCAAATTCAGAATCAGTTGAATACAATAAACAGACGCCACCCTCTTTCGCATCCTTAGAGCTTCTGCGAAATTACGGAAGCAGGTTCAAGAAGCTAAGCGAACCAAGTACAAGCACCTTTAGCAATATTGAAACTTCTTTGGATCACCAGAAGATGTCAACTGAAGAAATAATAAGATTGGCCGGAGCAAGGTATTGTTACATATATTAATTAAACCATTTTTCTAAGGTGTGTAGAAGAACAAGTAATAAGAAGCTATATACAGTAGATATTTATTAAAAATTATAAAATATTATAAGATCTATCATATTTATAATATTAAATATTATAATTTTTTAATAAGTTTTTTTTTTATTTTGTACTCTCGTAAATACGTTACAAAATATTGATTACGAAGTTAGAGTTAATTGGATTATTTATTTTCCACTTATATATAAGCTACACCCATGGCTGATTTGTATCATCTTTCTCATTTTCAAGCAACAACACATTTCTAATTTTTCTCAATTTCTCTCTTATGATCATGTGCTTCTCAACAGGTATGTCCAATACTCTGCACATTGGAATGATAGTTTTTGTCTACCTATGCACCCATATGGATTGGAACTTGGGAGTTTGTCCGAGGAAGAAAATAGAGATGTGGAACTTGCTCAGTTTCTCCTAGCTGCAGCTGAGAGGGTAGGGTGCAAACAATTTGAACGTGCTAGCAGGTTACTTCAACATTGTCAATGGAATTCATCTAGAAGTGCAAGTCCTGTTCAAAGAGTTATTTTTCATTTCGCTCAAGCACTTCGAGAGAGAATAGACAAAGAAACAGGAAGGATGACACTTAAGGTATCGGAGAAAAATGAAGAAAGGGAGTTAATTCAAAAGATGGATACCAACACTTCCCTCACATGCCATCAAAATATTCCATTCAATCAAGTGATGCAATTCACTGGAATACAAACTATAGTGGAACATGTTGCATGTGAGACAAAAATCCATCTTATAGATCTTGAAATAAAAAATGGGGTGCATTGCACAGCTTTGATGCAAGCACTGACAGAACGCCAGAATTACTCAGTGGAACTTTTTAAGATCACTGCCATTGCACTTGAGACATGCAAAGCCATGATAGAAGAAACAGGCAAAAGGTTAGCTAGTTTTGCTGAATCCTTGAACTTACCCTTTTCATATAAGGCAATTTTCGTTATAGATATGGCAGAAATAAGGGAAGATCATTTTGAAATGGAAGATGATGAAGCTGTTGCTGTATATTCCCCATATTTTCTAAGGTACTTGGTGTCAAGGCCCAAGTGTATGGAAAATTTGATGTGGGTTATAAGAAATATTAAGCCAAGAATAATGATAGTACTTGAAGTAGAAGCAAACCACAACTCTCCCTCCTTTGTGAATCGCTTCATTGAAGCGTTGTTCTCCTACTCAGCCTTTTTTGATTGCCTTGAAACCTGCATAAAAGAGGAGACTGGGTGTAGAATGACAACTGAAGCAATATTATCTGAAGGGATACGAAACATTGTTGCTATGGAAGGAAGGGAAAGGACAGTAAGGAATGTGAAAATAGATGTTTGGAGAAGGTTCTTTGCAAGGTATCGAATGGTGGAAACCGGGTTTAGTGAGTCATCTATGTACCAAGCTGAGTTGGTCGCCAAAGAGTTTGCTTTTGGTAAATTCTGCACTATTGACAAGAATGGCAAGGGTCTCGTTGTTGGATGGAAGGGGACTCCTTTGCATTCAATCTCAGCTTGGAGGTTTCTTTGAGATTGTTTTTGGGGGACACTTGATAGTGATATATTCAGTGTGTGTTTGTAAAGCAAGAAAAATCTTTTAAAAGTATGTTTAAAATGAGTTATAACATGTAATGTTAAAATAAATTTACTTTTGAGGGTACTTCACACTTCCAAACACATGATTCATTTGTAAAAATACGAAGTTAAGTTCCCTTCTTATTCCCTCGGAAGGCTTGTTTGTTTTATGTATTTTGTGGATTGTATAACATGCATGTCCAGTATTTTGATTGCCAAAGTGTAACAGAATTAAACATGTATAATTTTGTCAAACATGGTACTTGTGAATGAAACTCAATTTCTACTCTTTAAAATGAGGTGATTTTCAAATTCTAGATATAAAGTACGATAAATGCATTTAATGCGTTTTTGACACTTAAAAATAATGAAAGATTAATCCGTTACAGTGTTTGATATTTGGAAAATGATGTATTCGTTTAATTAAATAGTTGGGGATTGATTCAAAAATAAATCACCATGAATCTACTTTTCCAGCTCTTACGTATATAAACTCTGGAAACCGAGAAAATAGAAACTGTATGCATTAATTTATTATTGTTTCATTACAAAATGTTTGGCATAATAAATTATTCATTAAAATTTGTATTTTTTTTATTTGAAAACACTCTTTAAAATCAGTTATTAACTATTCACAGCTCTTACGTATTAATTGTTTGTTTACATTTAGTTAAATGTGATTTATTCTTAAACTTGAAAATAATAAATAAAAGATCAGTAGCTACTGAAAAGCGACTTCATGTTCGTATAGTGAAAACTTGTTTGTACTTCATTATAAAAAAAATATTAACTCTTACTATAATCATTTCCCACAAATAATATTTAGCCAAAAAAATACAAATAATAATAAATAACCATAAATAAAAACAATTTTCGCATTGGTTGTCCCAAGAGGACATTTTTTTGGTTGTTCCTAAGATCCTCTGATTAATTTATGTCTTTTGGTTGAGGGGAGGGAGAATAAAGAATATAGTAGGGTCCGTTTAATTAATAAGTATATATTTTACGCGTTTAATGGATATTCACAAAATTGACTCACAATGAGTATACATTTTATCCATTAAATCAGTTTGAATGTAAGTATAGATAATCATCTATAAAAAAATTTAGTTATTGAGTAAGAAGCTGATTTGGGTTCTAAAAATATATCGAAGATTCACTTGAAATTGCTTATGCAAGACACATTAGTTCCTTCATTAACAGAACTCCATTTAATTTGATGAAAGTGTCTGCTACATAACATGTAAACCATATAAGGTAGCAACCAGCAATTCCCGTTGTGCAAAATATTTTTAAAAAAAGAAGCCTTTTCCCTCACACGAGAAATAGTCTAATTTGATTATCGTAAACAAGTTTTTTAATATTTATACCAGTAATAGTTATATAAAGATGAATGTGAGAAAAGATAAGCGTATATACGATTCTTTTTAAAAAAATATTTAAATACTTTTTTACACCATAAACAATTTCCATTGTGTAAAATAATATTTAAACAACCTTTCTTATATGAAAAATAATCTAATTGATCCTTAGAAAAATAATATTTCCAAAAGTATAGACATAAGAAAGGATAATAAATTTTATACACAATATGAAGAATAGATGTCAGAGGTTAAATTTTATAAATATAATATTTTATATAGAGGGAAGGATATTTTTATATTAGTATAAGTCTAAAAATTCTTACATTCAATCTGAACTTTTCATTTAACTTACATCTAACAACTAATAAAATAATAAATTATAACTTGTTCGATATAAGTTAAATGAAATGTTGAAATTAGGTGCACGAGTTTTTAAACTTATATCAGTATAAGAAATATTTTGTCTCTTTATATATTTTTTAATAAAAATATTATTAACTTAATTATTAAACAACGTGATAATATATGCTCAATTTATTTAATAAAAAGTTTTATGTTTATATATTAGTTGGTTAAATTGATTATTATTAACATATTTTAAAAAGTAAATATTTAAAACTAAAAAATATACTTTTAATTTAACTAGTCAAAATTTTAATGATTATTGATCATCTCCATTATTTTTTTTATTTCTTTTATTATCTAATTTGTAGTGGTCAAAACATTCAAATTGAATATTTTGATTTTTTTATCAAATGATATGACTTATATATGTTAAGAGGGAACAATTGTTATTATGTTAAAAAAAATAGATTTTATTTTAAAATAGAAAAAAATTAAATTTATTTAAAAATTTTAATCGGACGACCCAATTTAATTGTTATAATTATTGGTCACTTCTTTTAATTATTAAGTGATTCAAATTAAATAATTTGAATGAAATTTTTATATCAAATAGTATTTTTGTTATATTAAATATTTAAATGAAAATTTTTATTATTCTTAATAATAATAGAATTGTCTTTTGCAAAAAAAAATTGTGGTTTAAAAAAAAAATACTCTACCTCTACATACATTAAGATATAAATTTGTTAAAATATAAAAAATTCAAATTAAAATATAAAATAAAAATACTGGTTAGTAAATAAATTCAATTAGACAATTTTTGTTTGTTATATATAGCAAAATATTCAGGTGAGTTGGATCTCGTAGTTCAAGAGGGTGCATGGAGGTTTCACAAAAATACTTACAAATCACCAACTAATAAATTTTGTACGTCACCATTGGAATTTGAACCCACATCTGCATGAGATACATTCCATCTGATTTTATTAATTATTGAATTTATTCATAAAAAATAATTGTTGAATTTTTAAATTATTTAATGATTTAAATTGAATAAATAGACAAATTTTGTATAGTATAATATATATTTGTTAAGAATTTCTTTAAAAGTGTTAACAAAAATTAAAACTATAAATGAATAAATAGAAAATAAAAAAATTCAATTTGAACGTCTCTTTCTTAATTATCAAATCCCTCAAATTGAATAATTTCACAATATCTTATTTTTTAATAGTATAATCTATTTATGTTAGAGAGATAAATTTGTTAAAAAATTTAAAAATGAAAAATATTATTTAAAAATAGAAAAATATATTTTAAAAAAATGTCAACCATGTGATTCAATTTAATTTTACTGATTATTGAACGTCTCTTTCCTAAATATAGTTATCAAGTTACTCAAATTGAATAGTTTGAGCTTGTTTTTTATAAATCTTATTTTTTTATAAAATATATTTTTTATCAACATGATAAATTATAACAAAATATTAGTTTGATTATTTATATTAAATTTTATGAAACAGAATTTTATAAGAATGTAATTAAATAATCTTTATTTTTATATTTTTTAAAAATACATAGTACATTAATTTTAGTATATATATATATATATATATATATATATATATATATATATATACTTTTTCCGGTGTAAAGTGAGTGAAAGTAAGAGAGAATCAGGAAAAAAAAGATATAATTAATAATGTGATAAAATTTAAAAAGAAATAAAAATCAATAAATATTAAAAAATTGTAAAATATAAGAGTTCATATTAAATGTTTTAAAATTCTAAATTTATTGGGATAAATATCTATCAAATGTCTGGTATTAAATTTTAATAATTTTGTTTAGATTTTTTAAAGATAGCATTTTTAACAATTGAAAGGATGACTCATTTAAACCTATTTTGAATATCCTTCAATTATCGATAACCTGAATAAGTTTGAATTGATGAACAGTCGACGATATCAGTTATTAATTATTTATCAAATGCAAATAAATAGTTACATATAATTAAATAGTAATGAACTATAAATTCATTAATAAAAAAATAAATTAAATATTAAATACGTTTTCCAAGTCTTTAGAAACTAATCTATTTATTTTTAAATAAAAGAAAATAAATATTCACTTTACTTACTTACACAACTTGAATGTGAGTACTGACTAGTTATCCAGTACTCTTTTTTTTTTTGGCAATAATTGTCAAATATTAGGAAAACAAAGTAAATTTTAGTCACATAATTATCAAAATTAAAATATATAGTCTTGAATTATACTTTATAAGTTTATGATTACATCTATGTTAGTTTATTTTATGTGCGAACAAATCCGAATTATAATTTATTTAATACAATTTAATTGTAACTTTTTGAAAATTGAATGAGCTAATTTCAATATATTATTATTTGACATTTAGAAAAACTTGTAAATATAGAACGACACTTAATAAATTTATCACTTTTATTAACCTGAGCTGATTAATTTTAAGCATTTAAAGATAGTGTATTTTTTTGTTAAAATAGATAGCATTTATTATTTTTTTATCATTTTAAAAAATAAATAAAATCTTTCAATATAAATTAGCATTTTTAGTTCTTTATACACTCCTTTAAAATTAACATTTTTCTAAATCTATATACCATATTTTAGAAAACTTTTAACAACAATGAATATATATAATATATGTTTGTCTTAAAAAAATATATTTATTTTTTAATAAAATAACAATATAAAATGAGATGATACTATAAAATAATTTACCTTTATTTTGATGCACATTAAATTAAAATAGGATACAAGTATTGAATTTTGTTTTATTTGATGGCAATTCATGTGGACATATGCTAAAAATAGAACAATTATAAATTTCTTTCTTTTTATAATTATTTATTTTTGAGAAAAAATATTTCAAATAAATCTTTAATTAGTGAATGAGGAAAATAATAAATACCTATAATTTTTTAATATAGTAAAATTATTTACTTTTAATTAATAAAATTGATATTAAGTAATTAAGAAGATACATTTCACCTCTTAAAAATATAAGTTTAATTTTAATATATTATTATTTTTAAAAAAATTACATTCAAATCATTAGAATATATTGTAAAAGTAAATTTTATATTAATTATCAAAAAATCAATGATGTTTAATGATATAACAGCAATTAAGATTAAATTATAATATAAATTTTTATACATTAATAATATATTTAAATAAAATTCTAAAAATATTATTAAAATACTATTACGGTGAGAAACGGAAAATTTTTATTCCCTCCCTTTTAAATATAAAGTGAATGGAGGGAAAAATTAAAAATTAAAAAAATGAAATATAATTAATGATGTAATAAAAAATTAAAAATAGATGTAAGAGTTGTTAGATAAACACGTTGAATTTGAGGATGGTGGTCCCCACGTAGTACGTAGAAGGGAAGGAACAGTGAATAGCGCATGAAACGGCACCATAAATTAGGCAGTGTTGGCGGT
Organism: Abrus precatorius; assembly: GCF_003935025.1. Taxonomy (NCBI): domain Eukaryota; kingdom Viridiplantae; phylum Streptophyta; class Magnoliopsida; order Fabales; family Fabaceae; genus Abrus; species Abrus precatorius. The sequence continues at coordinate 4,527,578 of NW_020874373.1, read as the reverse complement.
ATGCCATGTCATTTCTAGAGAGCGTTACTCGCTTCATTCACTCTCTCCTCCTCCTCTTCTTCTTCTTCGATTCACTCTTTCTCCTTTCACCAAACTCTGCGCGCATCCATGGTCTCCAACTCTGCATCCAGCTCCAGGACTCTAGTCTGTTTCTCTTTACACTCTCTCGATATCTTCATTTCCTTTAATTTATAATTAATTAGATTTTTATTTTTTTTTAAATCTCATTCTGTTCTTTGAAATCGTATCGCAACGACGGTTCAGAGTTAAACTCAGATGATTAGACTCTATTTTGCATCTAATCGGATATTGAAGGGTGAAACGAAACGAACTCTCTTTCCTCTATCTCTGTGTGTAATAGTACAGCCACAAACGACATTTGAGTTCCGGAATTTCGCACCGTGTTTGGATGTCGATAATTCCTTTTGAAAAAGGAACGCGTAGTTCCATTGCTTCAGTGCATGAGGATTGAACTTCGCGTTCGTTACTTTTTTTTTTGGTGGCCAAACGTGATATACAAATTTTTATTTTTTTACGTAAAATTATAAGGAGTTTTGTGTTTTTTATTTTATTTAATTTTTGAAGTTTTTTTTGTAATATTTTATTGTATGATATAATGTTGACAGAAACAACCTGGAAAAGCAATATCAGATCCTATTAGAAACTTGTTGACCAAGATAAATCAGTTGATAGAGCAAACCCATTGGAGGAGAAAGGGATCAATCGATGTAAGTTTCCGATCGGGTGGTCTGATTCTGGGAAATGGTTCATCTCTGTGTTCTTATGTATATTGGACAGTCAGCTTCTTTGTTATTTATGCTATCTGCAAAGTTAAATTGATTTTCTGGAATTACTGTTCCTAGTTTTTTCTGTGGAGAATTGGATAATGCACAAAGGTGAAGACAAATATTGAAAAATAAAACGTGTTGCAAGTTGGCATAATGGACTCTTTCCTTGCCTACAGCCTTATTATTACATACTTGAATTTGTTTTCCTCAATTGCAAAATGCAAGGTTGAGATGGGTTCTTGTTGTACTCACTGCTGGTTAGCTGCACTTTCAATTAATCTGAGTTATGTTAATTTCCACAGGAAAAGCTCCGGAATAACTGGGAGACTGTTGAAAGCCAGCTTGTAATGGTCATGTCAGAAATATCAAGTAGGGACTCATTGGAGACTGAGGAAAATACCAATATGCTTGCTTCAAGAATTGAACGCCCTTTACGTATATTCAGTGGTTTCCCTCAAGGTGGTTTGGTAGAGATGGACTTCGAGGACATATTATCTGAAACAAGCATCAAGATACCATACATGGAAAAAGTACCACGATATACAGCTTGGGTACATTTGATCAGGTGCATTTGATTTTCAAGTTTCAAAGACTAATTTTCTGTTCAGACGTCCCTGATGTGCAGTAATGCAAATTTCGCCAATGTGAAAAATACATGCTTCCTGAACTGTATTTTCTTTTCAGACAGAGACATCCATTTCAAATATTATTGATCAATCTGTACACTGATCATGTCATGTATTTGTGATTTTTCAAAATCTTTCACGCAAAACAGAAATCAGAGAATGGCCCCAGATCAGTCTGTTATTGGGAAAAGGCAAATATACTATGATCAACATGGAGGTGAAACGCTGATATGCAGTGACAGTGATGAAGACGAACCTGCGGAAGAGGAACATAAGTTCACTGAGGCTGAAGACGAAATTCTGAGGTAAATTTAAGATGGAGATTATGCTTACATGTAGAAGTTCTCTGTTTTCTTTTATGAAGAAAAATGAAATTACTGCAGTAGTTAGAGATCCTGACTGCAGTCTTTTTCGTCAAAGATATAAATCCTTAATTTATTTATTTTGCTGAAATAGAAGCCTCACTGGACCTCCAGTGGCTTTCCTTGTTGCTGTTCAGGAAACGAGACCCTTATCGTCATCACACGTGATATTTAAATTTCATACCAAATTTAAATTTATTGTGGATCTATTTTCTACTTTATTTAAATGTTTGAAGCTTCTCCATTCTAAAATTACTATCTTGACTCTTGAATATATTAGGATGGCATATGAGGAACTTGGGTTGATTGAGGAGGTAATGAGCATCGTTAGGCTGTTTGTTCTTGGTTCAGAATCAGAGATTAAGGTAATCTAGTGTAACTTCTAGACATGATTAACAGCCTTTGCGCCATGGATATTTTGAGCAGCCATTTTCACGTCTGGGAGTTGTCTTTTTCCATAAAAATATGCAGGAGAGGTATGAAAATCTCAAGGAGAAGAATATGAGGAGTCTAGAGCAGCATTCTGAAGATTCTGGAGGATGTGAATCTCTTACTGGCATATGTTTGGAGAAAAGCTTGAATGATGCTTTAGATTTTTTCGATAATCTTTTTTGTCGCCAGTGCATCGTACATTCTACAACAGGAACCTTTTAACATTCTTCTCATTGCCATGGTGTCTAATATGATATTAACTATTTTGTGTGTCTATGCTTTTTTTGTAATTCTTCCAGCGGGTCTATGACTGTCCTGTGCATGGCTGTTCTCAACCTTTAATATATCCTGTAAGGAACCGGGCTCCATGTTCTTTTTAGCTTAATATGTGTTTCGAACTCCACCAGTAAGTCAATTTCATGATTTATTTCAGAGTGAAAAGCAGCCAATTTGGTCCGAACCTGAAGGTGAGAGGGAACCATGCAGTGATCAGTGTTACCTTCTGGTATTGTTCTTCTCCTTTGTCATAGATTTTTTTTTTTTTTACTATGTCATAGAGTTCAAGTTAGGATTTGGGCAAGTTACCTAATGTTAAATAATTTCATATTAAGTCAACTAATGTCTATAAAACGTTAAATATAGTTATTATAATTTTTAATATAATTTATAATTTAATTTATAATTTATTTATTTATCTTATGAAATAACTTATACAATCTCTCAAAAAATATACCAAAGTGGTACAGTAAAAGTGTTTTTTACCCTGCTGAAATTGTTTGAAGAATAATTTAAAAATTCTCCAACCTGTTATTATCACAAATCTCCTTAGATAAATCTGTAGGAAAATATAGCAAAGCCCATATCTTTAATTACTAAATAAAAAATATTAAATATGTTTTATACTGACAAAATGAGTTTTGTTATATCCTCCTCCACTGGTTAATAAATTAAAATAAAAAATTATTTAAAAACGTAATAATTCATTTATTTTTATAATTTTTAATATGTTTGTTTAATAAAAGTTTACTATTTTTTATTTTTTTAAATAATATCTTAAGACACTAGTTAATAAAATTATAATATTCTTATTAATTTATAAAGTAAATATTAAATAAAAAGTATATGTATTTATTATTTGAAAACAATGAATGCATAAAGTTTTTTATTTAATAACTAAAAACATTTGTAGGATCAAATGATAAAAAAATTAGAATTATTCTTTCAAAATAATGAATGCATACAGTTTTTTTAATTAGTTATTATTTTAACAAAATGAAAGGAAAATTATTAAAAAAAAAAAAAAGTGACAGAAGCAAATTTTTATAGTCCGCGGGATTAGTATACAACAAAAAATGACAATGCCTCTACGATAAGCGCTTTGTTGACCTGTATTGGCATAAATTCTTCAATAATAAATGCTTTCTAATTCATTGAAACAATAACATTTAAGTAAAATTAACTTTTTGGTTCTTACGTATTTATATAACTTAATTGAAGTAATAAATTTTTTAAAATAATTTAAAACCTAAGTCATTAATTTAAATATTTAATAAATTCTTAAATTATTTTAAAAAAATAGTTAGATTATTGTATTTAATGGAACCTTGCACAAAGTAGCTAGCAACTCAATTAAGAAAAAAATAGTAATATCAATTTTTGATGCTAGTCTTTAGCATATAAAAATGATAAAATTTTATTAAAAATATGCGCAAGATATTGAATTGGCTCCATTTCATCTTTTCGCAGTTGAAAGAAAATTCAGCTCTAGGGTCTTCTCAGGATAAAAAAATTAAACCAATGTTAGAGGTAGAAGGGATATTGACACCCTCCAGTTCAAAGGAGCCTGGTAATCATCAGAGTACCAAAGCTAACTGGCAGAAAGAAAGATCCCGTTATGTGACAGTACCTCTTACAACAGAAATTTGTTCTCATGGAGATCCCAATTCGGATGTGCCTGTATCAGAAAGTATGGGGAAAAGGAAGGTCATTAATCCGTCAGACTCAGTACTGCATGACTCAACATTGCCTCCTGCTGAGTCTCTGATGCCTCCCGATGAGTCTCTCAGTTCTTGTAAAAAGCTGAAGAAAATCTCAGATGATGTAGTTACCGCAAATGGCAATCACAACAAGGACCTAAATTTGGATGCTTGTGATGAAGAAAAACGCACAATTAATTCTTCATCTTTGACAAACCTTGCTGAACATACTTCAAATAAATTGTTAGTTTCTGGTAGCAGCTGCCGTGGTGAGCATGACAAGGGAGTTGAGGATGGACGAAAAGATCTCACAAAAGAGATAGAATTTGAGCAGCATTCTAATTCAACGGAAATGCAAGTTGATGAGATGCCAAGTATCTCAGATTGGAAACTTCTGGAGAAAGACTTATATTTGAAGGGAGTAGAAATGTTTGGGAGAAATAGGTATGGAGCTATCTTTTTCTTCATCTTACTTCTAATACTTGGACCATGTTTGTTAGTATTTTTCTTCCAAAAGCTTTGTACTGTGTACAGAAATGGAGGCATCAAATTTAGCTGTGTGTGTGTGTGTTTGGAGGTGCTGTTTTGTTCCTGGCATGTGTTTCGTTGTCAACCTATGCAGTCCCGTGGAACCAGTAAAGTTAAAAAGTGGGATCCAACACATTTTATAACCTTTTATTATTTATTGATTTTCATGTTAAGTCCGCCACCCAGGGAGAGGGCTCTCTACTCATCCACAAAATAAGGAATGAGACTAGCATTATTATTTAGTAAGATCAATACAAATTTAAGTGAATAATAAAGAAAATATATAAAAGAATGTGTCGAGGGCATATTACTAGCATTTAGTAAAGAGTGGGTACAATGAATATTTTGCAATAGTTTTCTTTTTATAGTATTTGTGCTTGTACATGTGTAAAATATTCTTTCTTGTGCAAGAATTAAGCTCTACCGAGGTATTTTTCCTCTTAATAAGCAGTCGGTGTTTTTCTTTTGAGGTCTGATTGCATTTTTAGGTCACTATTTGATATCTCCCAAACGTTGCAGTGATAGAGCAACTTTAAAATGTTTGTATTGTAAATACCGTTGCAGCTACCTATGTCAATTGTGATTTTTTTTATTTTTTTTTATTTTTTTGGTTTTTGCTCATGTGCTACTCACGATCTGCAGTTGCCTTATAGCCCGGAACTTACTTTCTGGCATGAAGACTTGCATGGAAGTAGCTACATATATGTGTGCTGGGGGAGAGTCAATGGCCCACAAATCCATAGCAGGATCAATCATGGACAAAATTGAAAAGATTAATACAGAGAACACAGTGAGAATTACAAGCACTCGTTTCCCTTTCTTTATGTTTTCTTCTATCGTCTTGATCATTTTTTTAAGGAGGTGGAGAGGAGTGGTTGGACGAAGATGGAAATTTAGCTCTTCCTTACATATTGCATGGCATAAGTTATGATGGCATTTATTGAAGAAACAAATTTAAGTAGAGAACATTAATATATTCTGAAATGACTTGCTCACATAAAAAAATTAACTCAACATCACTAGTTGGTAAAATTTGAGTTCTTATTATCTTCGATGGGCTTCCCAGATTTTATATTCCGTGTAGCCTGATAGGAAGGGTGTTTTCTGGTCAGACTTGCAAAAGGGGTTGGGTTACACTTTAAAGCTGACGTGTGTGTTTATAACCGCTATACTCTTGCATTCGTGGTATCTAAGGATTCATGTGTTGTACTTCCTTGACGAACTTTTTAAATCCATTATTGGAAAATTATAATTCTGAACGTTCAGCTTTTAGCATCAAACCACTTGTGAACCAGAGTTGTTTTGCTAGGACCAAGAAGTGCCATCAAGATCACGGTTGCTGCGGAAAAGGGGCAAACCCAGGAAGTTCACATCTTCTCGGAAGTCTGCCGGCCTCCCGTCTACATGGAGAATTGCTCATGGAAAAAATCTGGGTAACAAGCAGTATACTCCATGTGGGTGCCGTGGAATGTGTGGAAAACAATGTCCTTGTCTTCGTAACGGAACTTGCTGCGAAAAATATTGTGGGTATGTGGATTTTCATTAAATTATTTACCTTTTCTATTAAAGAAATACACAATAGTTGCAGGATATTTCATATTTCTCATGGCCATTTGTTGGTCCATTGGAATTGTTTTGTTAACTGTCTTTGTGGGGTATCTAGCCAGAAGATCCAAGTCTAAAGAGGTGATCTGTATACGTTATCATATATGGTTACCTAAGCATTTTAACTCAAACGGAAAGACGCATGATTTCTCTTGGAGTGCTACGATAGACACATGTGTGGACGGAAAGCTATTAAAATAAAACCGTGCTTTACAAGGCTGGAAAAATGTTTTCTCAACATAAACTGGAACTATTTTAGAGACTTGGAATAATTATTTGTTAAACAATTATGTTTTGAATGTCGTGATAAATAAGCTTTGTACCTTCAGGTGTTCAAAGATCTGCAAGAACCGATTCAGAGGATGTCACTGTGTTAAAAGTCAATGCAGAAGTCGACAATGCCCATGCTTTGCAGCCAACCGTGAATGTGACCCAGATGTCTGTCGAAATTGTTGGGTTAGGTAATGTCCTTATTTTTTTTTGGTGATTTTGAACGTGATTTTATGTAGCCTTTTTCTTTATCAACATTTCTTGGATTTTACTTCGACTGATTGAGAAAGTCAGACTCATAGGTAAGGTAATGTTTTTGGTCCTGATTATTCAGTAGCCTCCGCTCATGCGACAACATGGTCGCATTCCCATATCTGTATATCTTGGCTGATTTGAAGATATTCACTTGTTTAAATACTCAACTATTACAGTTTTCCATTTCTTAGTATTAGTTTTCGTGCTTCAGTAAAATTTCTTACATAAGTAAGAAAATGTTCCAAGTTTAGATGATTGAAGATGACCTTGGGTGTTTCTTTATTGTACCACATTAAAAACAAAAGATCAAATGGGTTCAAACATGTACAGTGCAATCGGCTATGATTCATCACTGATCACTCGTCTGAAAGAAATCTACTAATTGTGACTTACCATTACTTCTATCATTTTTGACACTGGGATATGGACTGTCTGGAAAGATGCCATGTATCTTTTGCTGCTATACATGAATGGAGTTGAGCTGACTGATATCTCCATTTTCTGTTTTATTTACCATTTCAGCTACAACCGAATGAACTGAGCTGTATCCTTCCCTATTTTAAATGACTCTTTTTTACAGTTGCGGCGATGGTTCATTAGGGCAGCCAGCTCGACGTGGAGATGGTCAATGTGGAAACATGATGCTTCTTTTAAGACAAAAACAGAGGGTCAGAAATTATTTTGCTCTTTAAATTATCTGTTTTTCATTCATGAATAAAATCATGAGTACATGAACATCAGTATCTCACATTGTTTTTCCTATATCTGTCAGATTCTTTGGGCAAAGTCTGATGTTGCAGGATGGGGAGCCTTCTCAAAGGTTGAGATGTCTGTACTTTTTTTGTTTTCAAATAAGGTGACTGCGTATTCTCCTCACTAATTGATGATGCATTTCAGAACCCAGTTAACAAAAATGATTGCCTAGGAGAGTACACGGGTGAACTAATCGGTCAGAAAGAAGCAGAGAAGCGAGGGAAACTATATGATCGTGCAAATTACTCATTCCTTTTTAATCTTAATGATCAGGCAAGTGTCTCTTATCAACAACATTTTCTCTTAACTTGAGCCTGTTCTTGTGCTTCTCCCATTGACGTTGTTTTCTTGTAATTTCATAAGAGGGTACTCGGATGATGTAAGATCTAAAACCTGCTACCTAATAGCTCTGATTTGGCAGAACTACTAATTGTTTTATTATCTTTCTATTAGCTTTTCATCAATCTCTCTTTTCCCCCACCGCTTTCATGGCAATATATTGGGATTTGAAACTGATGATTTAAGTTTTTTCCTCACACATCTCTCATCAACCATTCAATCTGCTGCCTGTTTTTCTACAGTACGTTCTTGATGCTTATCGCATAGGAGACAAGTTGAAATTTGCGAACCACTCATCAAAACCCAACTGCTATGCTAAGGTCAGTCCAGAAACCCCCAGTTTTGGGGAGATATGAATCTTCCCCTTTGATCTCAGCACGTTGAACTCCACTATGAGATTATCATAATGATTGGGCTATTGTATCGGTTGCATAGGTGATGCTCGTTGCAGGGGATCATCGAGTTGGCATATTTGCCAAGGAGAACATTAAAGCTGGTGAGGAGCTATTCTATGATTATTTTTATGGTCCAGATCAATCACCGCCATGGATTCGTAAACTGAAAGCTGAGAAAGCCAAGAAAGAGGAATCAGCAGCTTCTCAGAGCAAAGCAAAGAAACACCAGTCTCATTGATGAGCCATAGCCAAGGACCAAGGTCCAGGACGTATGGGCATCCTATAGTATAACCAAGAGTAACTGTCATGAGGATACCAATATCAAACGCTAATATGTATAATATTATGGATGATGGAGTTGAACAATAAATCGGCAGAAGATTAAACAATTCTATTTTGAGATCAGTTTAGACATTACTACATTAGCCCAGGGTTGTTAACAAAGTTATGAATAAATTCATAAATTTTTTTATCTTGGTGTAACAATTTTTATTATATCGATTTAAAATATTATTAGTTAATTTATTTTTTCTCAATTAGATTAAAAAATATATAGATATATTTATTTTATTAACTCAAAAAATTAAATATGTTTATTTTTTTTAATTATAATAAAAAATATCATATATTAATTATTCTTAGTATTTTATTAACTCTAACATTTATTATTTTATTAATTTATATATTTACTGAATAAATTTTATTAATATGTATATATAATTTTAAATTATAAATAATCTTTAATTTAAATATGTTTTAGTATTTTTTAAAATTTAATTCTTTTATTTAATATTTTATTTTTTCCAGATCAGTTTATCAAGAATATTTTTATTTATTTATGTTTAAAATATAAATTTAATTCTTATAATTAATATTACAAATTAGTTTTTACGCTTCAGAAAACTTATATTTTACTCTTTAATGATAAAGATCAAAATATAACAAAATATTCATACAGTAAATAAAACAATTTTTTAAATATATAAACTATTTTTGTAGACTAAATGTATAATTTTTTTATGTAAGTATTTTTTTGTTCTACCGAGTAAATTAACTTAATTAAAAGGAATTATAAGTTCCTCACCAGCAAAGAAAGAAAAGGCTGGTAATGCAGTCAAAGAAAAAATAAATAAAGGGTACAAAGGATTAACGCAAATGACAAAGGACCCGCTTTTTCAGCTATCAACGAAATCTGACATCTTGGATGGAAATAGTTAGGGTAAGAGTAAGGTAGTATAATACCTATTTTTACATTTGCATTTTAAAAAAATATTCGTATTCAATGTCATATATTTGTATGAGTTTTAACATTAATTTTATATTATTTGGATACCTATATATTTATCATGTACTTATTATCTATGTTTATTTAAAAAAATATATATTTATATAATTTCACATAAATAGTATAATAATATAAAAATTTAATAAGTAGTTGTTGAATAAGATACAAACATAAATAAAAATAAATATTTAAAAATCATAAGTGCTAAATGTATATTTATACAATAATTTTATAAATTAAGATTATTAGAAATCATAAGCAAAATTAAACACATTAACTATTTGTAAGTAATGACTTTATCTTGTGTGAGATTTGATGGATTGACAATATCAGAGTAACAAAGAAATAGATTTGCACAATAGATGACCTTTTGTGTAGGATCACTCGATGACTTTTTGTGGCGATATTAACAACTAATTTTAATGAATAACGTTTCATAATTATTAGGTTTTAACGAAGCAAATATTGAGAATAAGAGTAAAGTTAAGGCTGAAAAATTTAAGTACTAAATAATAACAAAAAGTGGATACATAAATATTCTTTTTTTAATTTTTAAATTTAAAATTATAAGAAAAATAACAGATTTAATTAAAATAATATATATATATATTAATAATAATATTTTTAACTCATGTACTATACAAGAGTATTTTGTCAAAAATACAAATATTTGAAAAAATATTTTAATGAATTAAATATTTAAAATTATATAAATTTTATAATAAAGAAATATATTTGTATATCAAAAAAATTATATTTTTTATTTGAAGAAAAAATTAACAAATAGGAATTAATGATATATTTTTTTATATTTTATCTTTTCAAAAATTTCTTTAAATGTAAATAAATAGTAAAAATAATATTATTTAGATTCAATAGATTATAATTGTACTTGTAAAACACATGTTGTATAGAAAAATATTATTAAAATATAAAAAATAAAATTTAAATATTATCAATAAATAATAAGTTTATGATAATAGTAGGTGATTGTAAAATTTATAAAATATTTATAATATGTTTATTATTTATTATTTAATTTATAATTTAAATATCAATATGATTTTATTAACAAAAATATTTATGTAAAAATTATTTTATATGTGTGTCATATACAAATAATTTTTTTAAAAAAATTTAATCTCATATCAATTGTGTAATAATTAAATTATATTAGTTTAATTAAATAATATAAAATAGTAAATAAATTTTTCTATTAAAAATATAAACTAAAATAAATTTTTTAATTTACTTTATTATTAAATATATTTTTATTTAATATTATATAACTTTACATAAATAATATAATAAAATAAAATTTTAATACATAGTTATAGAATAAAATTTAATTATATATTGTATATATTTAACAAAATTTATAGATATTTATCTATATTTATATCTATACTTATATAATGAATAAATATTTTACTTATTACAAGTAAATTTTGTAAATATTCATGAGATACTTTATTTACTGTGATTTTTACTGTAACCTTACGTAACAGAACGGGTTGTCTTCCATTGAAAACTTGGGTCACATCTTTTTGTTGGTCTGGCCAAAATATTGGGCCTAATAACCCGCAAGCCAGGACCATGAAACAATGGGAACGCTATTTTTTCTATTTGCACTCTTCTTTTCTAAGCCTTTTTTAACTTTCAAAATTTAAGTTTTAGAAGAGAGTTTAATATATTGTTAAAAAGTTATTAAAAATCATTTGGCAATTGATTTTAAAATTATTTTTTTATAAAATAGTTTGTGATTTCTGAAATTTAGTTTCTTGATAAAATAGTCAATTGATCAAATCCAATTTCTATGTTCCAATTTTGAGAAAAATTGAATCAAATTCAAATGTTAGATCAATAAGTAATTTAATTTTAACGTTATAAAATTTTTTAACCAATAATAACTTAATTATTCTTATTTTAAAAACTTAAATTAATTCAACTATTTATTGTATTAATGAATAAGGGTGCAATTACTTACTTTTAAATCCTCATTTCTATTTATCATTTTATACACAATGTTGTCTATAACTTCCTACATAAACTTGCATCATCTTAAAACGGTTTAGTTATTTGCTTGTCAAATAAATTTTAAAATTTAATCTTAATTTCTCACAACATATAATTCTCAAAATGTATATATCAAAGTAATATCAATTCAATTGATTTTAAACAAACAAACCAGAATTATAGCTAATTTAATGACGGCTCCTGTTCTTATTTAAAAGTTGTTCTAAAAGTCACTTTCAAATTCAATTATTGCCAAATTTGGTCGGGTTAAACACTTATGAAGTTAAGACTCTTTGAAGCTTTAACAGCTATTTTTTAAAATATTTTAATTTATTTCGTGCATAACATGGATCCTACTAGCTCGGTTCTAATTCACTGACCATGAAAACGAATACACACCCTATTATATCAAGGATACAGTTCAAACCATTTAACTGTTCTTCAAATTTTGAAGTTTTTACTTCTCTAACATTTAGAATAAGGTGCAGTGCAATCGTACTATGCTTACATGCAAATATGTACACGTCGAACAAACATGAAGAGCACACACTAGTTTGAACAAGTCAACCTCATATACTTTGTAAATGAAAATATAACAGTTCATTCCATGCATCAGGAACCCCTGGAAGACACCAATGACTACAATCTTGAATGCTAGATGACTTTGTTTTTCTCCCATAAATCGATGGGTGACCATCTATCCTATATTCTGACAAACTAGTTATATTCAACAATGTCACGGGAATTTTCATTTGCTTTATTATCTCTTCTATGATTATATTTTTCTCAGGATAAGTAGTTCTTAAGGTTTCATTTAGAGGATGAGTGGCTTCAGCACAATGTCCTCCTGAATTCCAATTACCATCCCTGTTGCAAAGGATCAAATTCACTAATTAGCATCTTGTAACCATTTTGGTTTTTGGAAACAACAAAAAGGGATCACAGAGTGAATGATATCAGAAGCAAACCTGAAATGGGATGGTGCTGAACTTCGAAAGAAAACTCGGGTTTTTCTAGGATCTATGCGTTTGTCCACCCATGAAGCCCAAGTCATTAAGGCTTTCCTGAAAGCTGTAGAAACATTTAACTGAGGATGAACTAGACTTCCTTCTTGGTAGTAATAAATCCTGTCATATGGCCAAAGGTTTGTCAAAGGTATTACTGAAAGAAAAAGGAGATATAAAAGTGTATGTTTGGAAATGGTTAAATATGGAGAAATAATCGTTTATTTTTCAAAATTCTCTTAGAAAGCTGGCAAAACTAAACAATTATATTTTGAACCAAACATGCACTAAGTGATAAAAAGATTCAATGATTAAGCTATAATTGCTCATTTTTCAAAATTAGGATGTTACAGCACATGCCAATTTTTGCTGTTTATGACCCCCAATGTCTAGAATAAAACCATTCTTTTTTCAGCAAGCCATTAGCCTCTATAAATGTTCAAGCATTCTATTTCAGCAAAGAGGAATCATGTCGGGTTAAACCCTTTCTTTAACATAATTACACACTGAATTGCCCTGCTTTGAAGATGAAAAGATTATGGAAGTATATCATACTAGCAATGAAGGATGCACACACCAGCAAAGGTTTCAAGGCCTAACAAATAAAAAAGATAAAGAGAAGTGCTAACCCAGCTTTTGTTTTGTAATGTGACCACCAATGTGCAGTGTTGAAAATCAAAATATCAGCACCCCTCCATCTCGATGAACCATGATCAATGGCATCAATTCGCAAGGTTGGTCTTCGTTTCTGCCCTATTCTTGCCTTGCTTTCATGAACTAAGAAATGGCTCACATAGTATTCAACTGTACATTGATAATCCTGCAAGGTTTGTTGAAAGGGAAAATATGAAAGTATGAAACATCTAACACGCCGGGACCAAGCATATATATACACAATACAAAATTCAAGGTTCAGCAGAATTACCAGAAACCTGAAACTATAATTTCCCTTCTCCTTGGTAATTTTCCTTCCATGTGTCTCATACACTCTCTTTGGATCTTTAATAGCACCCAATAACATGCACAACATCGATTCCCATTGGTTCCTATTAATCGAATCACCCACAAAAACTAGCCTTTTCCCTCTTATCAACTCCAGCATTTTTGTTGCATTGAACCTTTGCCAAAAAATTAAGAAAAAATAAAAACTGTACCCTAAAAAAAAAAATCATTTTGTTCCCAAATATTGCCTCAATATAGGAAAATGCAGTTCCTAAACTTGCTAGATGCTGGAAAACAGAGACAGAAGAAAAGGTCATAAAAGATTGAAAACGAGAATACCTTGGAATGTCACAATCTTTGGGCTGCCATCTCCACTTTGAATAGTTTCTATCCAATCTTCCGTTTCCCTCACAATCAAAACCTTCATCTATAAAAGGACACGAATCTTTGGAATAAAGAGGATACGTTTCGTCAAAAACCCAATACCCTTTTATTAAATCACACCCTTCAACTCTCTTCTGCTCAAACTTATTCAAAGTCGGAACTTTAGTTTTCCCAACAAAACCAGCTGCTACTAACTGCTTCTGTTCCTCACTGAAACCCTTCTTAGGTGAAGTTCCATTGTCTTGAATTACCGTGAAATTAACAGTTGAAGCAACAACATGGTTTCCTACAACTTCAGATTTGGATCCAGAGATGTTTTTCTCAGTCCCAGCAAGACGGTTATGAATCAAAGTTGGAACGACACCAGTTACAGTGAAGTTTTTGGTTAAACCAGTCAAAGCCTGAACAGTTAAAGGTTGAAGACTCACATTAACCCTTTCACCGACAAAAGAAGAAGAAGAAGAAGTGTTAAAGTGAAGATGAGTGTGCTGGTGAACAGAAGAAGTGGAATTGGTGAGCCAGATGGTGAAGGTAGAAAGGAAGAGAATAGAGGAAAAGATTGTGAATGAGAAGACCAAAAGCCTGGTGGGTTTGAAAGAGAAACTTCTCTGTCTCTCCATTGATGAAAATTATGCTTCAAAACAAGTCAATGATAGTCGTTAGACGGAGATTTGGTAGTGTCATGGTTCATGCACGATTAGATAATGGAACTTGCAGAGAATAATTAATTAATTAATATATCCCAATATTAAGAGAATGAAGTTAAAGACAAAAACCATTGTGATCCAGAATCCTTCTCATATTTCCTGGTATCCATGGGTTTACGATGCAGAACTGGTGATGGAAACCAGTTTCCTTGGGTTATGCCATTAATTTAAAGTGAAATGATAATTGTATAATAAATATATATATATATATATATATATAATTTTCTATAAATAAAAAAGTGATAAGATAAATAATGTAAAAGAGAGATAGAAATTTTTATTATAACAAAAAAACGTTGTAAAAATATTAACGATATTAAAAATACGACAAAGTGAATGGATAACATTTTTTAATTTAAATATTTACCAATAATTAATATTTATCTCACTTCTTTAATTTAATTTGTTTAAATTTTTTATGTTTTAAATTTTTTTGTGAAAATATTTTATATTCTTTCAATTAACTTTAGGCATGTCATATGATATAAATTGCTCTTCTAGCATTCGGCTGAACATCCGAAATTTGTAGGATTAAACATCTACAGTTGTAAAAAAAATTAAATAGGCTCTAATAATATGTAAAAAAAATTAAATTTAACCCACTCTTAAATTATAACTTATCTAAAAAAATTATCTAAAAATTACATTAAATTCTTATTAAAAAAGTATTGTAATTCTATTCCTAAGTAAGAAACGTAGAAAGTATTGTATCAAACCTGATGTGAGAGAAACTTTACTCTCAGTCGTTTATATGAATTCATAGGTTTTGTAGATTTATTTATAGCCAAGGGCCCCACCATTTTTATTTTAAAACTAAGATAAGAATAAACCCAAGCGATGAACCCCTTTTACAGGTCATCCAGATCAGACTAATAAAAACACCTTGTACCCCCCATATTAAATAATTGTAGAATTTTCTTTATAACAAAAAGAAATAAAAAAATTGAATTATAAAAATAATATATCTCATTTAAATATTTAATCACAATGTACAGCTGTCGTCTCTTTTGCGTATCTTGCAAGGCCAAGATGATTTTGCGGAAGAGTACTGTATATCTGGATTTGCTTTTCATTTGCTGTGTACGGCAACTACTTAATAGAGTTTTACGTCACCTGAAAAAAGGAGCTATTTAGTCATAAAAATTAAATTCATGCTATATATTATTCAACGTACTTTAGGTTATTTTACTCCCAATGGCTTTCGTTCTTCAGTTTTATTGTGTCATCTTCTGGTAGAATTGACAACGAATTCTCGTGCTCTAAATTCCGTTGCAGCTAAGGTAGGCATAGATTAAATTCACACAAAATCGATATACATTCATTTTAAATTTTATTATATAACTTAAATTTTAAACTAATCTCTTTGAATTTAATAATATTTTATAACGTTTTTTATTCAGAAAATCTTTTATAAAATCATTTTTTAATTTATAAAAGAAGTGCACAGTTATTTATATAATTAACATTTTTATTTATCCTTTTTAGATTTTAGTCGCCTACCCAAATAATAAGATAAAACGTATGGGAATATATATCCTTACCCAGCTCATACATGTATGGATGAGGATTGTTAATTTTTATTAATGCGTAAATTAATATTCTTTATATTTGTTGGGGGTATCAACTCAATGCGGAAGAGAAGTAAGAGAATAATGGAGATAAAATTTTAACGTGGGAAAAACTCTAAATCGGAGAAAAAACCCACGGATAACGACGAGCAAAATGATTCCACTATGTAAAAGAGAGAGTACAAAAAGTCCTCTAAAATTATGAGGACAAAGAGTAATAAATCACTCTATTTTTTCTCTCAATAAATACTCTCTCAGAATGGAATAAGAGCTACAAAATAACACTCTCAAATTTCTTCTTCTGATCAGTGAATGATCGATTTCCGTATCTCGACCTTTCGTAATTCATTGCCTTTTATAGGAAAAAAACTGCTACAGTAACTCGTTATTTTTTCAATGTTGACTGTAGCAATTTGACAAATCATGGACGGTGCCTACCAAGCGACTGTAGCAATTTGACAAATCATTGGACGGTGCCTATCAAGCGAAAAAATTGAGCCATCAATGTTGACTAACAATTAATTTTGACTAACAATCTCCACCTTGGATCAATTTTGATAAATTGCTTGACGTCGTTTAAACCCCGAAGGGTGTTCAAGTGCTGTAAAGACCAACCAAGTCCAAACAATGTTGGAACTTGGTTTTTGGAAGAGGCTTAGTAAGCATATCAGCTGGATTCTCAGATGTATGAATCTTCTGAACCACGACTTCACCCTTAGCGACAATTTCTCGGATAAAATGATGTCTCACATCAATATGTTTTGTCCTATCATGATAGCGGTTATTCTTGGTTAAGTAAATAGCACTCTGACTATCACAAAACACAGTAAGAACATCCTGTGTAAGACCAAGTTCATTAATCAGACCTTTAAGCCAAAGAGCCTCTTTCACACCCTCTGTTGTTGCAACATATTCAGCTTCAGTCGTAGACAATGATGGAAGAGACTGAAGCTGAGCTTTCCAACTAATAGCACAGTTATAGAGAGTAAATATGTAACTAGAAAGAGATCTTCTTTTGTCAAGATCGCCACCATTATCCGAATCAACAAAACCTGTAACTTCAGTTGTTGCATGATTTCTATCGAATACCAAGCCAATATCAGAAGTACCTTTGAGATACTGAAAAATCCATTTTACAGCACTCCAATGATCCTTTCCAGGATTATGCATATACCGACTCACCATGCTAACGGCATATGCTAAATCAGGTCTAGTGCATACCATAACATACATAAGACTGCCAACAGCACTAGCATAAGGAACGCGTGACATACGCTCCATGTTTTCCTCTGTCTCAGGACAAAGATCAGATGATAACTTGAAATGTGCAGCAAGTGGAGTAGAAACAGGTTTGCAATTAGACATATTAAACCTGTCAAGCACTTTCTCAACGTATTTTTGTTGAGATAGGAACAATTTACCAGCTTGACGATCCCTGCAAATCTCCATACCAAGAATCTTCTTAGCTGCACCCAATTCTTTCATCTCAAACTCATTATTGAGTTGAGTTTTTAATTTTCTGATCAGAGACTTGTCACGTGATGCAATCAACATATCATCAACATATAGTAACAAGTATATGTAAGATTCATCAGGAAGTTTTTGAAAATAAATACAATCGTCATATTGACTTCTGCAATAACCTTGCCCAATCATAAAGGAATCAAACCTTTTATACCATTGTCTCAGAGCTTATTTGAGTCCATATAAAGATTTCTTCAATCGGCAGACAAGATGCTCCTTACCAGAAACAATAAATCCCTCAGGTTGCTCCATATAAATTTCCTCTTCCAGCTCTCCATGCAGAAAAGCTGTCTTAACATCAAGTTGCTCCAATTCCAAGTCAAATAAAGCAACAAAAGCAAGCAAAACACGTATGGAGGTATGACGAACAACAGGTGAGAAAATCTCATTAAAGTCAATACCTTCCTTTTGGCTGAAACCTTTAACAACCAATCGTGCCTTGCATCTAGGATCTTCAACCCCGGAAATGTCGTCTTTCTTCTTATAGACCCATTTGCATTTCAAAGGCCGTTTGCCCTTGGGAAGTTCTGTTAAACTCCAAGTACCATTCTTATGAAGACTTTCAATTTCTTCATTCATAGCCACTAGCCATTTTGAAGAATCAGCACAAGAAACAGCCTCAGTATAACTGGCTGGTTCAATGTCATTATTTATTTCTTGTGTAACAGATAATGCATATGCAATTAAATTATCATCATAAGCATAATTTGCATATCTAGCTGGCTTAGTAATCGTCCTTCTTGATCTGTTTTGGGCAATGGAATACTCCTCTTCCTGCGGCTGAATTGGAGAAGTGGTAATCTCATCAACATCATCATTATCACAAATATCAGCGCTAGACTCATCGATAAAAGAAGATGGAACATCAACATTAGGAGTTGTAGATTTCAACTCCAACTCCACCTTCTCGCTAGTACCCTGCAGATTATTAGTACTAGTAGAAGAAATCACAGAAGTTTGTTTTCCAGAAGATAATAAAGCATCCTCATTAAAAGTCACATCTCTACTGAGAATTAATTTTTGTGACTTAGGATTCCATAAACGATATCCTTTAGATTCAGATGCATAACCAAGAAATATGCACTTGACAGCTCTTGGAGCTAATTTGCCATCATTGACATGTGCATAAGCAGGACATCCAAAGATTCTCAAATTGGAATAATTAACAGGATTACCTGACCAAATTTCTTCTGGAATTTTCAAATTAAGTGACGAGTGTGGAGAACGATTGACCAAGTAACAAGCAGTTGATACTGCCTCGGCCCAAAATTCACGTCGATGCCATAACCCAGCATTTGAGAGCATACAACGAGCTCTCTCAAGTAGAGTCCTGTTCATTCGTTCTGCAACACCATTTTGCTGGGGTGTTCTTGGAATGGTTTTATGTCTAGCAATTCCATGATTTGCGCAGAACTCATTAAATTCACCGTCACAGAACTCTAATCCATTATCCGTTCTGAGCTTCTTGATTTTTCTCCCTGTCTGGGTTTCAACAAGAGTTTTCCACTTCTTAAAAGTGGGGAAGGTCTCATTTTTATACCTGAGAAAATAAACCCAAACTTTGCGAGAAAAATCATCAATAATAGTCATCATATAACGGCGTCCTCCATAAGAGGGAAGTTTAGAAGGCCCCCAGAGATCAGAATGAATGTAATCAAGAATACCCTTTGTACGGTGAGTTGCAGTAGAGAAGCTTACTTTTTTCTGTTTCCCAAAGACACAATGTTCACAAAACTCCAACTTACTGATACCTTGATTACCAAGGAGACCTTGCTTGCTCAAAAGATGCATGCCTTTTTCACTCATATGGCCCAGGCGCATGTGCCATAATTTGGTGACATCATTATCAAGCATAGAAGAAGATACAGCTGCTGAACCTGTCACAACAGAACCTTGCAAGAAATATAAAGTACCAACTCGGTTACCTTTCAACAAAATAAGGACACCTTTTGATACCTTTAGGACTCCACTTTCAGATGAAAACTTGCACCCAAGAGATTCAAGGGTGCCAAGAGAGATAAGATTCCGCTTTAATTCAGGAATAAAGCAAACATTAGTCAGAGTCCTGACAACACCATCATGAGCCTTGATCTGAATAGTACCTATTCCTTCAACTTTGCATTGGGTATCATTAGCCATTAAGACAATACCATCATTAATTGGTTCAAAAGTGGTAAATAGATCCCTATAAGCACACGTGTGGTATGTGCATGCAGAGTCAAGAAGCCACTTATTTTTACTTCTCTTGTCAGAAGAGACAACAGATGCCATAACATCTCCATCAGAATCAGTCTCAATATTAGCAGCTTCAACAGGTTGTTTACCTTTTTCTTTCTTTTGTTTATTTTCTTCTTTTTTCTTTAAGATAAAACAATCAGAAATAGCATGCCCATATTTTTTGCAATAACGACAGGTAGTGTTGGATTTTCGTCCCCTAGATTTGGATCTACTCTTTTTGTGACTAGTACTCCCTTTGACTTAAGTTCTACCTCTAACACTTAGACCCTCACCCTTGTCCTCAGAATGAATTTCAAGATCAAATTTTTCTTTGGATAATAAATTAGATTTAACATCTTCAAAGGATAAGGTGTCATTATTACCATACAACATAATTTCCTTGAAGTGTTTGTAGGTAGAAGGTAAAGTGACAACCAACAAAACAGCTTTATCTTCATCATCAATTTTAATATCGATATTTTGTAGATCCATAATAATAGAATTAAACTCGTCAAGATGAGATTGAATGGGAGTACCTTCTATCATACAGAACGTATATAATCGCTCCTTGAGACGAAGCTTGTTGGCGAGGCTTTTAGTCATATACAAAGTTTCCAACCTTAACCACAATTCCGCAGCGGTGGTTACATCGGCCACTTCACGTAGAACCTCCTTGGACAAGCAAAGTTGGATTGCTGAAAGCGCCTTTTCATCCAACTCATCCCATTGCTCATCGGTCATGGAAGCCGATTTTTTTAACTTTCCATCTAAAACTTTCTTTAATCCGTTCTGAGTGAGAACGGCTCTCATTTGGACTTTCCAAATAGAAAAGCTAATCTTGCCATCAAACTTCTCAATGTCAAATTTTGTAACAGTAGACATTTCCAATTAAATAATTGCTCTGATACCACTTGTTAGGGGTATCAACTCAATGCGGAAGACTGGATCGAATTTAATTGGAAATAAAGAGAAGTAAGAGAATAATGGAGACAAAATTTTAACGTGGGAAAAACTCCAAATCGGAGAAAAAACCCACGGACAACGACGAGCAAAATGATTCTACTATGTAAAAGAGAGAGTACAAAAAGTCCTCTAAAATTATGAGGACAAAGAGTAATAAATCACTCTATTTTTTCTCTCAATAAATACTCTCTCAGAATGGAATAAGAGCTACAAAATAACACTCTCAAATTTCTTCTTCTGATCAGTGAATGATCGATTTCCGTATCTCGACCTTTCGTAATTCATTGCCTTTTATAGGCAAAAAATTGCTACAGTAACTCGTTATTTTTTCAATGTTGACTGTAGCAATTTGACAAATCATGGACGGTGCCTACCAAGCGACTGTAGCAATTTGACAAATCATTGGAAGGTGCCTATCAAGCGGAAAAATTGAGCCATCAATGTTGACTAATAATTAATTTTGACTAACAATATTTTTATTTGGATTAAAAGTACACCTTTCCTTTTCTTTGTTGTCAAGCAAATTGTAAATACTGAATAGTAAAGTTTTTTTGTTTTCTAAAATTTTCAACAATATTTTTTCACTTAGTCTGTTGGGTATTATGAACTTATAACGTATTTAACTGTAATATTATATTAATAGAATGTTAAATATTTTTTAATCTTTTAATATATTTTTAGTTAATTATATAACTATAAATTCATAATTTTCAATGGTTTAATTTCTCCCTTACACAGTTTAAGAGTATTTAATTATCATCTCAAATGATACAAACACCTGCTGCTCAAATTTGCCTGAAGAATATAGATCGTGACAATGGCATGTCATCGTTACATTATTCATACGTAGAAGGAAAAAGAATATTACAAAAATTACGTGATTATGCTTAAAGATGGTAACTTGCACTCTTGCATTATTTTTCTGTGTTACTTTTTTTTTGCTATGTGTATATAAATTTTGATTTTTTTAAAAATTCTTTTTAATAATATATATTTTATCTATAACAAAAATTTACACTCTTGCATATATATTAATAATAAAAAATTATAAAAATATAATGAGAGAGAAAATAGGTGAAATATTTTTTTGAATAATTTATTAATTATATTTAAAAAAATAAAAAATACTATTATTAACAATAAAAAAGTCAGTTTTTTAGTTTAAATAAAAGATTTTTAATAACTTCAATTCGAGGATAATTAATTAATAATATTAAAATTTTATTTTAAAAAATTATTGTATTTTTATAATTTCAATCTAATAATTATATATTTTTTTATAAAATATTTTTAATAAAAATACAAAGGATGCTAGTCTATACACCGGTACGTGAAGGGTGATACACTCCTAACTTTCATACACAAATTAAATGAATTTAATTATACTTGACTCAAGTTCTATTTATTTATCGAATGTGTTAAATTTTCAATTTAAGTAGCTCATATGATTGATGAATTAAGCTGACAAACTAATTAATGAATTGAGTTTCGACCTAATTATATTTTCAAAACAATATTTTAAAATAATAAAAGTATTTTCAAGATTTAAAATATCTTTAAAACTCCCAATGTAATTTCATTAAATAAACTATTTAAATTAATATACTTAACCATGAGTATATAAATAAGTAAATAAAACATGAACCAATATACTAACTCATAAATTATGTTTTGTTTATAAAATAAAATTAAGCTAAACGATCAATTTATCAATTAGAACTATACAGTCCAAATTTACCTGCTTCCATCTTGACTGAAACGGTATCTCCTCTCTCTCCCTCGTGTCCCACTTAAGTTATTATTATTATTATTATTATTATTGCTTAAGATACCTTAAATTAGTCTTTAATCGTACTTAGTACAAGTCTATACCATGATTTAAAGCCTTATTTACACCTTCAAACCAGTTTGTCCGCGTAGATCAACCTTTCTCACATTTTTCCTTTATTAACGCTTGCATATTTGGGCCCAAATGGATTTGGGTTGGGCTGATGGGCCTCCTTCCAAAGTGTATATACCGTCCTTCCCAAGCACCAACGAGAAACGTAGTGAGGAACGGATCCCGAGTCACAACCTCTGGTGAGTCCTCTAATTTCGCTACAAGATTAATATTGGATCTTCAATTCCTAGTTGTAATGGTAGGTTATCGATCGATTTATCAACTGGGATTAATTTCCTCGCTCACTGTTTGGATTGTTTCTGCAGTTGATTTCTTTGATTTACGACATTTTTTTGGAAAACTAATGGTTAATTTGCGGCCACGTTAGAATTTTAGGTTCCTTTTATCTAATGATTTAAGAAAATTTTGCAACCAAAATGGGCTTTATCGAACTGGTACTTTGGTCCGTATGAACGAGTGGACCAAGGATAAAGCTTGCCTTAGAGGATGCATTGCCATAACTTCCATTTCATTGCCTAGTTTTAATGACAATTTCTTGGACGCGCAGCTGGTTTTGATTGCGGAGGAAGTGTTTGTTTTAATACGGCTGTCAGTATGAATGATATAGAAAAAGGATTTATGTATTTATTTCCTCTCTCAGCTTGTTATTGATTAGTGGCCTCAATCTGACGTCAATTCCTATGATTAGATTCATTCATTCATATTGCAATAATTATAAAAATTGCAATTTATGTTATTTTGTTTTTTCATATTTAAGGATTTGTGTTAAAAACCATAAAGCTGTAACTCTTTTGTAATTATTGGCGAAAAAATATATTTTCTCAAACTAAATAGGTAAGTGAAATCTAATTGTTATTTTTACTGAGCAATTCTATTTTTACATTATTCACTCCCACCGCAGTACCCTCATGGCCTAACACGTGCTTGGTTCAATTTATTTTTAATTTTTTTTGTCAGTTTCTTGAACAAAATCTAAAAATTTAGAAATAATTTTTAAAAAATAAGCTATTCTAATCATGCAACTACTCTTATATTTATTTTCTTCCTTCTTTGTCTTGGGGGTGAACGTGGGGGAATGGCAATCTTCGTTAATGATCAGAGAAAAACTGCCTAACAATAATTTAAGTATCTTTCCTCCCCCTTGCCCTTCCCTTTGCTCTCCATGCGTTCCTTTACCATCAGTTTGATTGTTGGGAAAGTTTGAACTGCATCTCAGCTTTATATTTAATCGGCCAGTGTTTTGTAACTTGTAGACTTGACAAGCTTATAGACAGTGAAGCAAATGGCTGGTCCTAGGATTGCTCATGCTACTTTGAAAGGACCAAGTGTTGTGAAGGAGATATGTATTGGAATAGTACTTGGCATAGCTGCTGGCAGTGTCTGGAAGATGCATCACTGGAATGAACAGAAAAAGGTCAGGACATTTTATGATTTGCTGGAAAAAGGTGAGATTAGTGTTATTGCGGAGGAAAAATAAAAATGGTCATGTTTTGAGGCTAGGCTCTCCATTTTTATACATTTTTTCTTTGTTCAAATGGCTCTTGAGGAATAAGTTTCTTGCACTAAATTGCGGTCTATATTATTGTTGACCGAAAGAAAGTTCATAAAGCTGTATTTTATTGTTTTTAACTGCGAAGTTATTTTCTTCTAGCTGCACAACTGATGTTTTCAGTATTCTTTTCTCTGCTGATTTAAACTTTTTTTTACAACTAAATAAAGTGCTTCTGAAGGATTCAATGAGAGAAATATTAAGTCAGGTGTTTCTGTTGAAATTACAAATGCAAATTTCCGTACAAAAGAGAAAATATATGTGAAGCACTGACGAATTATGTCCTAGTAGAAATTCGCACGTACGTTGTACGTAAATTGAAATTTCAGCGGCGAAATCACGTTGGATTGTTGAACTAGCATTTCCTACCAAATCGTATCCTGTTCATGAATATTGTTACTTCGCGTAAAATAAATTATTTTTCAATACCTTACAAAAGTTTAAGAATTTGTTTGACTTGAGAGAAGTATTCTTTTTGCTTTTCTGTTTTCACAAATGATTGTAAAAATGTGTCATTAACTTCCTTTTTATCTAGGTAGATGTTAAATTTTGATTAAAATAATTATGAATACTTAAAATACTACATCTAAATTTTGTTCTTTTAAATATTTGAATAAAAAATGAAAATAATATTTCTCAATTTCGTAATTTTTTTAATAAAAGTTTTATTTTATAGACAGAAGACAAATAAAATAAACAGTTTTCTGAAACAAAAATGACCTTAAATATTTTAAACCAAATATTCCACGATCAAGAAAATTCAAATCAGCACTTTTATAAGAGATTTCTGTAGGCGCGTCATAAAGTTATATTTATCAAGCCTAATTTCTCAAGTTTTATGGGAAAATGTTGAATTTGTCAGACTTGCCCCGCAAAAATATGCAGCGTTTATTGTAGTCAAATATCATGCCAAGCTTCTAGATCCGCCGTCAGAATACAATTGCAGATGCAGTTAAAAGAATCACAACTCCACAATTAGGAAGGCAAGATCAGAAGCAAGCCCAAACTGCATAGGTAGAATAAGTAGTAGTTTGGTTATTCCTCAAATAATTAAATTGCTTTGCCAAATAACTCAGCTTAGCCGCTGAGGACCCTTCTGAAAGCACGTGCAATAGATGAATCGTCCTGGTTCATGACCATATTTTGGCAACTTGCCACCGCACCCAGGAATGCAATTATTGCTATAATAGTTTTTAAAGGTCTCTTTGACATCATGGAGTGCATTTGATATCCAACACTTGCGGTATAAGTAATCCTCGTCAACTTGAACGTGTTCTATTCTCACAGTGAAGGGCATATTGCTGCTGTCTTCCACATGCATCATTTGAATGCTTTTATTCTAGCTCTTGGCAGTCAAAGATCAGATAATTCTTCTACATCATTAAAAGTTCAAGGTAAAAAATAATGTCATGGAGAAAATGCCCAGTAAGAATCATTCATTTCTTACTATAATGGTTGCTAAAGGTCCACCGTGAAATGCCAGAATTACATTTAAAAAATAAAATAGCAGCAGGTAGGCATGCTTACCTACTATTCTTCACAAGCTAACAAGAATATGTCCATGCTATACAGGGATTTACTGTTAGCAAACTTACCATTATCAAGAAATAGTTAACTTTCAGTCGAAGGTGCTTTATATGGTGTTAAAATTTAAAGGATGAAGAGTTTACCACAAGGATGACCTTGGCAGAGAATGAAATTCTTCAAACTCAAATTCAGACACCTCTCCGCTGCCACCTCCACTAGTTGCAACCACTTTGCTTTCAGCATCTGTAGTTCCTTGGCCAGCATATTCTTTGACTGTGCCAGAAGCATGATCTTCTCCAGCATCAGAACCGTTTGACACACAGTATTTATGCAGCCATCTATCTGTTTCCCAAAGGACATGCATGATGCTTTCTCTGGCACTATAACCGTGACTCTCATGAGGCAAAATCACTAGCCGACAAAGAGCACCATGACCTTTCAGAGCATTGAAAAACCTGTCTGACTGCACAGCAAGGCAAAAGGTAGAAGCAGCAACCAATTGGCTAAAGTAAGACTCCAGGAGTATTTATTCGTGTTTCCCAAAATACTGCAATAGTCAATTAATTAATAAGAGCTTATGAGAATAGCACAGGTGGGAATTCCTCTCTTACCTGCATAGTTAATGTTCCTGGATTATTATCCTCTTCCCCATGGATAAGCAAGATGGGCTTCTTAATTTTATTAGCTGAAATAAAAGGACTCATCTCTACATAAGTATTAGTCGCCTCCCAAAGAGTTCTGTCTTCATTCTAGAGAAGGAAGTGGAGAAAGATGTAAGACCTTTGTTTCTAATATACACTCATAAGGTAACATACAGTTCAAATAAAAAGTTGTGAAAGCAGATTAAAAGGAACTGTAGGATAAAAGAAAGACAATTTATGGGAATTACTTAGCCAATGGAAGCTAAAAAATCCAAGCCGTTATGGGAAGTACCTGGAAACCAAAAGGTGTAAGCGTTCTGTTGTAAGCACCAGACCGGGCAATTCCACAGCAGAAAAGATGAGGTGCATGTGCCAGGAGGTTGGCAGTCATGAATGCACCATAGGAATGCCCACCAACAGCTATTTTCTTTGGATGGGCTACCTAGATGTGATTAGCGACAACTCAGAAACGCTTGTGTCTTTCATATTTCAATTGGATTGGCAACTTTATATATTCCATACAGTAAAAGTAAAGCTTACCCCACGCCGGATAACTTCATCCACAGCAGCCTCTGCACTTGCAACTAATTGCTCTACATACCTGCATGGATTGTAGATATTTGGTTTATATCAGATTAACACAAATCATTATTAGTTATCTGGCATGATTACTTCACAACAAAATTTGAACATGCTGAAGAGAATAGAACAAAAGAAACCGAAGCCTCACAAGTCCAAATATTTGAAACTCCAATTTGAAGGGAAATGAGAATGGAGATGGTGAGACTACTCATGGTGCTCAAGAACAATTATTTAATGATAAGTAAATGGTAAAGACCCCACAGCTATACAATATCATTATTAATTTACCTATCATTTGCCTCTTCATCACCCTCACCAATAATAGGAATGGTAGGCCCAGATAGAATTGCAAACCTACATAGTTGAATAGTTCAGCTTATTTGTCACAAAATATATTGAATGAGGAACAGAGAACCGAGTAAAATAACACCAAATCAGAAATTGCCAAACAACTCCTATATTTGATACCTCCTAGCCAACCAAAGAAGGGCTGATGTGGGTCCTATCCCAGCAAATTCATTTGGAGAACCACGAACTTGTCCAGCAGCATCTTTGCTCTTAAATTCTCCTGGGTAAGACCAAACCAGACATGGCAAAGGACCATCTATTGATGGATTGTAACCCGGTGGCAGGTATAATGTAGCAGTAAGTTGAACCCCATCTTTTCTTTGATACCTTATCATCTCTTTCTGCAATGATGCAAGCTGAGGATATGGATGAGGGAAATCTGTAATCTGAACTATTTTTTTATCTGGCCAGCTAACAAAGTAATATTGGGTGTTTTCAGTTTTTGATTCCTTTGAATTCAGTAATTTCAGCTTATCTAAATGCAAATCCCCTTCTTCTTTATCAGACATTAGAGCAACAACAGTCTCATAATACTTTTCCTTATTGCTCTCCCATATTCGCTCCTTATTACCTGTATTTCTGTAACAATTTGATTCAAACCATCATATCATGAAGAGAATCTGTGAGAAAAAACAGAAAACAAGCAATTTAAAACACGTACATGTCAAACAGATCAAGGAATGGGATGTTCCCTTCTGGAGTAGCACCAATTCCATTCAGTATGATATATCTTTCTTCATCACTTTCCTTCTTTATCCTGGCAATAATATATGTCCCATCTTGAGTTCTCCGCATCATAGGAGAGCCAGGATCAGAGTACACATCTTCTGAAGATCGATCAAATAGGATGCGTGGAGTCACATCTTCAAGTCCAGGAGAGACTACCCATGTTCTTATTTTCCGTGTTTTGTACCAAGATTCATATACCAATGCTAGAGAATCATCACACCAAGAAATCCCTCTGTAGATATGGAAAACATCTACCAAGATTTTAGAAGACAACACGATTGTGTCCAACCAACTCCACCTTATCTCTCAACACCCCCCCCCCCAACCAAAAATAAAGGGGACATACAGAAAGAAGGTTAATAGTAACATGGTAAGGAATTTTATTAAAAAACAGCTACTTAGGTGCTAAAGCCATTAGGATAGACTTAAAAGCAAATAATAACTCAAACTCTTCTTTGCAAGAATGATTATGAGTCTGGACTGAAAGTGGTATGCAAACCAAACCAAATTTTGGTCATTCCGATCGAGGCTATAAATAGGTATTAATACCAGTACAACATCAGATGCACAAATGGAACGTCAAGACTTGGCATTGAACCAGTATCAGCTATAAAT
Organism: Abrus precatorius; assembly: GCF_003935025.1. NCBI lineage: Eukaryota > Viridiplantae > Streptophyta > Magnoliopsida > Fabales > Fabaceae > Abrus > Abrus precatorius. Next base: position 4,498,748 of record NW_020874373.1, on the reverse strand, counting down.
CTAGGCAGTCAAAAGCACATTTGAAATACTAAGAAGCAATGTCTGATATTGAAAACATATCCAATAATGTCCATATATGTAATTGCCAATGCACTGACATGTAGATATAAGATAAATATAAAGAGAAGAAACCAATGTAAAATAAACTGTATCCATACCCATAGCGGAGATCAAGCTTGTGAAATATTGTTGGCTGTTCACCTTCCAGTGGTTCAGCAGGCTGTGTATAAATTATATCACGAGGAGAATTTTCCACCTTTGCATCACCTCCATCTTGAGTTTCTACCCTAGAAACCTCAAATGAAGCAATTTAAACAAATCCACATACAAATGGGACTAGAAAACCAACAATATAAATAAAGGGGGAAATTTCAGCATTTTATCAATTGATTAAAGGATGAACCATCTAATTAATAGAAGTGCATATGATGAGAAAATCAGAAACTCAAAAACTATTCATAAAATAGAAAAGAAAATGCAAGAAGTTAGTTGAAGAAAACAACCATACGTAATCCAACATTGACCTACAATATGTGTTCTTTAGTAAAAGAAATGAACATAAACCTATATTTTAAATGCATGAACGTGATATTCCATCAGCACACAACCACAAATATATACCGTGCAGAACCAACAGCGAATCTTATTTGGAGAGGAGGCTATGAATGTAATGTACGCTCTCACTGAGTGTGTATAAAATATCCAGGATATGTCATAATTAAACTTTCAAATAACAATAAAAAGTTACATACTAATATAATTCATGCATCCTGTTTGTTATGCCCTTCAAGTGGATAATATGTGTGCATATAAATACAGGCACACTCAGCTATAGACGTAAATGATTGCTATTATTAAGTGCAAGCTTAGTCATTACTAGAGATATCCTTTGGAAGTTTCAGTTTTTAAAAAGAATCACAATTGCATATTTATAATGCCTAAATTAAAAAGAAAAATGAATGCTTGTTAAATTAAATTATTGTAAATTGTAAAGTTCACAATGCACATGCCCCAGCAGAAAATATAAATTAAAATTCTGATCTGTACCAGTAAAGTGTTGATGGCTTATCAGCTCTCCAATTAATGGAGCGCATCCCTTTTCGCACACTGTTGAATGTAATTGGAATGTCCTCCGCGAGGGGTAAGTCACAGAGCTCCCTGATGAATTTTCCATCAGCACTCCATAACTCTACCTTCTTTGGAAATCTTCCGCAAGGTACAATGAAAGAATATGGCCTGTGAATTGAACTAATCAAAACGTACTTCCGATCTGGGGAAGGGTCCATAGATGTATAAACAGCTGGTGGGCCAATTTCCTTTGCAGTACCATCCAAAGAAGCTAAAACAAGCTGTGAGGTGGCATAGTAGTCAAACAAATCTTCATCATATTCATCCTTCAGCAAATCCTGGAATGTTCTAACTTGAATAATGTTTTTTTCCTCATTAGATTGAATCTTTGGGCCACCAGGAACAAAAGGTTTCTTTGGTGGAGCTCCACGAGATAATGGAATGGTGCAAACTAATAGTGAGATGTTATTTACCCAAACATAGTTGTCAAAAACTGTGTTCAAATGTACATTAGGTGACTGAAACAAAGGTCTAGCTTGCCCTGTTTCCACATCTGCAATCCATATTGTGAGTTTACCACTATCATTGTCCTCGTCATTCACACGAATGCTGAAGGATAAATGGCAACCATCAGGAGACCAAGTAACAAAATTTATCTTGGCACCACCAGGGAAACCATGCACCTCAATCTCTGGCCCTAATTTACCATCAGGAAGAATTTGATGGATCCCTATACCAGTGTAGAATGACATACGACTCCTAGTATTGCACTTTCCATCAATACGTATACCAGCCAACTTTTCCTCTGGCCTTGCTAATTCTGCTAGTGGAGGTAAAGCTCTTCGCTTGAGAAAAATAATTTTGTCCCTAAGTGGTGAAAATGATAATGCAGGAACAGGTGGAGCATCAACAATATCCTTGATCTCAGGTGGCGGAACACGATAACTTACTCCTGAAGTTGACTCATCTAACATTGATCAATCAAAATAAATGTCAAAAACTAGAACCAGTAATGTAATCTAACCAGATCCACAAAATACTATATGCAGAAAGTCTAAGGCTCAAAATACATGATGAACTAAGGAGAATATGACAGAAAATGAAGGGAATCTCTGCGATTCATGAGCCAAACTTTTCAGGAACTTCAACTTTAGAGTAAGGATACACTTAAAACAAATTTTTACAACACCTTTTATAATTCATTTTTCTCTTTATCTCTTTCCATCACATGCCCACCGGTCATATCCAATACTTCTCTCTCTTCTCTTCTCTTCCCATCCCTCTCCAAAATTGTAAATTTGAAGTATAAAACTGATGTCTGAGATTTTAACTATTTTAAAAAGAGTTTGGTGTAGTAGCCACCGGTTACTCAATTACGTAGACAACGAATACTAGAATCGAATTTTCAAAGAATCGGAAAGATAATCGAGTGAAGAAGCGCAAAATTAATAAAGTCGAAACTTTACTCTCTGATCGATCAACCGTGAGAATATGCGCTAAACGATCAACAAAATCATCAATACTTGAAGCTTCCAAAATCTAAATGCTTAGTGATAATTTTGCTGGATAACCGTGGAAACAGAAGTAAAAAAAATGCATCGTGAGCTAACCTTCGTAATCAAAGGAAGTAGCGGCGGTAGCAGAGGAAGAGACAGAGCCATTGGAAGCACTGCCAGCGCCGTCTTCAGACGACGCAGCAGCGATAGGTGCTAAATTGCGCAACCGCGACGTAGCCATGAAAGTGAAGTTTGCGGCGGTTCCGTGACGGAGCGTGAGGCGCAGGGGAGGAGCAAGAGGGAGAAGAGAAGGAGTCGATGGGAGCGATAACGGAGAAAAGGGAAGAAGAGTGAGGCGATGGTACAGTTTGTGAAGTCGCATCATTGATAATATTAAAATTCTATTCCTTCTCGATATTTTCTCCCTTCCTTTCGGTATATCCAATGCCACTGTTGCTAAGTAAGTCGCCAATAGTGTCAAATAGACCCCCGTTGAATGGTGTCACTCACAAATATTTATTTGATTCATTTCTTTTTTTATTTTCTTACTTTTAACTTTTTCTACATAAAAAACTTTTATCAAATAAAATGAAGTATTCACTTTTGACAATAAGAACGCTTCTTATTTTGCTTTACTTTTTTACTAATTTGATATTAACAATGTTGTCATGTTTTTTTACTATTATTTATAATTTTAATGATATCTAAAATTAAAAATACATTATACTGTTGCGAAATATATGCTGATACACGATAAGATTTATTCAATTGTCAATTCCTCCCTCACATGTTTTTCCGTTCTTATATATATACACCCATATTTGGTTTCTTGATAAATAGTGATGGAAAACGATACTATGAAAATGCTTATCCACACTGAATCTCATAGAATACTGTTCAAATACATATAAAAAATTATATTAAAAAAAAGTGTGCAACTTTTTATTTACATCGTAGATATTAAAACTTGACTTCTCGTTTCATCCAAATGAAATCAGTCCTTCCTTGTCGCTAAGATGTCTTGATGGGCTAGATTTTCACATTTATAGTTAATAATAATAGGGTGTTCTTTTTTTACGACGAAGCGTTTTTTCTAAGCCAGATATTTGCTCTTCATGTTGGGCTTAGAAAAAAAGTGCGTAAGACGTTGGGCAATGGTTAATTCTCACTTCGCGAGATATCCTTGTTCTAAAATAAGTTTTTAATGTTTGGTTACATAATTATTTGTTAACATAGCTTTTAATTGTTTTTTACATTTTTAAATTTCTTTAAAGGATATCTAATCCTAGATACTTTTATTTTAAAAAATATTATTATTATTATTATTAAGCTGATGAAATTTCAGCACAATTGTATTAGAAAAATATATAGGAAAATAAATAATTGAAGATCAAAATGGGTACGGGGGAACAATAGAAAGACGGAAATATGAAATGGTCTATGATATATGATATATCTTGCTTCGCAGTTCGAACAGGCGATTTCTCTACCAAATTTACCAATAAACACTTAACCATCTCTCCATAATTAAAATTAATCAAATGTAATCACAGCTAATGCACGTCTAACATCTCGCACTAAACATCAGTTCCTATTAGAAAAAATAAAAAGATGAATGTGAATAAAGGAAACAAATATAGGCTTATCTAGATTGCAAACTTTGAATAACAAGACAAAAAGCAGCAGTATATATATAGAGATAAAATATAAGATACGAATGCGGCTGTCCGAAAAATCTTAGTAAATTCTACGTGGAAAATAATAATTGGTTGGAACAAGATAAGAAATATGTGAACACAATCCTCGCCAACCTCAATTATAATGTTCCCATTCTGATTCTGTTTCTTGCTTAGACACCATTACAAAACCCCAACACAGAAGAAGGCAAAAAAGAGGAAACAGAAGAAAAAAATGGCAACGATGGCTGGTGTGAGCGTTTCAAGCCCCAAGGTCTTCTTCAAGGCATCGGGCTCACTGCAGAATGCCCAGCCCATCAAGTTTTCACTTCCACCAAGCCCAGGCGGGCCCGCAATTATTATTAGATCGGGTCGGATGGTAACGATCCGACCCGTTCGGGCTGTGCCGGAGAGTATATCGGAGAAGGTTGAAGAGAGCATAAAGAACGCGCAAGAAGCTTGCGCTGGAGACCCTACTAGCGGCGAGTGCGTGGCGGCGTGGGACGAGGTCGAGGAGCTGAGCGCAGCGGCCAGCCATGCTAGGGACAAGCAAAAGGAAAAGGATTCCGACCCGCTTGAGAATTACTGCAAGGATAACCCCGAAACTATTGAGTGCAAAACTTTCGACGACTGAGGTTGACATCAAATTGTCAAGTAAAATCGTTGCATTATTACATGATATTATCGTTGTTAACAGCTGTGTAATAATGTTTTTAAAGCATAATCCATAGCTTGTTGAAAATCATCAACGCTCGTAGTCTCATGGTAACTTCTGTTTAATGAAAGCCAAATTATTAACTACTTGTTATTTTGCGTTGTGAATTGAGACGCCAAAGAACGTGCCACATGAGGTTAGATCAAATTGATGAAACGGATAAAGATTATGCGAAGTGATCGAAGATCTATGTAACAGCACCGTGATTGCTACACACCTTTGCTTAATCTCTTTATTATTATTCCATTATTTGGTAATGAAAAACTAAGACTGCTATGTGCTAACATGTTGGTCTTCTTGTTGCATAAACATCACAGCTGTAACTTGCAAGAAATAACTTCGTTTCGCTTTGTAAATTATAAATTATGGAATTTGAACTTCGTTAATGGAATTAATGAATTTTGATTGAGAACATGAACATTATTTAATCTAATTTGTTTTTTTTTAATTATTACTTTATTGTGTAAATGATTTGATTTTATATTAAATCTAATATGTGGAGTTGTTAGTATATTCAACCCAGATCCAACAGCGTTCCTATATTGATCATATAACTTGTTTGGATACATTCTACTTACGGGAAGAAAATTGTTGTCGATAATTTATCTGATTCAAAATTGAGGGCAAGACAAGATAATTTATCTATTTGTTTAGTACCTTTGTTTCTTTAACTTGCCATCTCCACTTAATTTGACGCCCAAAGAGAATGACATTCGATCAGCACAAAGAACCGACACTTAATTTGATCCTAATCTCAACCGTTTTATTAAGTTAATCCAATTGTTCTCACCATTGCAGCGGTTATATCAATGCAGCTGTTCAATTTTAAGGTTTATTAAGTGTTTTAAAATTTTATCTTTATGGTCATTTATGAATATTACTGTAAGTCATTGTCTTTCTTCTTTTTATTGCAATTATTGTGAGTCATATTAGACTTTTAGCATGCATTCATTTTGAAACAAAAAACTTTGGACCATTACTTGAACACTTCCATGTCATTTTATCTAAATTATTTAGCAGTCATTTATAATAAAAATACCAAGTACTTGTTTATTTGAATTTATAAAATTATTTTCATTTATAATAAAAATAAATAAATGTTTGTTAAGTTTTATTATTTTTTGGTAAGTTATATACTTATAATTACTTTTAAAATCTATTCTTTCTGTTTCTAAATATCTATCATTTTAGGAATTGAGACCATACTTAAAAACTAAATTTAATGTTCTCGCTTTTATTAGAAAACATTGTATAATTTTTTGTTATATCCTTTTATTTCTGTTGTTGATTGATTATATTGATTTTACAACAATAATGTAATTAATGTTTTCTTCAGTTTTTAAAAATAATAAATAAATAAGAAAAAATTAAACGATTTGACAGATTAAAAAAATAGAAATGGTATATTTTAATTAAACTAGTTTATAAATGCAAACAACCGGACCAAAATATTTGTCATAAACTTAGAATATTTGGTTTATGACCTCTTAATATTCACCAAAATAATTGATAATTTTATATATATTGGAGTCTTGGAGCTGATGCCTATCTAATCCGCCAGCCAACACTACAAATCATTCTGCCATTGACACTATTTGGCTGATGTTTTTGTGTGCATTTTTATTTTATTTTTTGTATTTATCCTCTCGAAATTGTTTTGCTTTCAACGTCGTCAAAGATGCGTGCCATTAATATTATTTAAAATACAGTAGATAAATAAATATATAAATGTTAAATATTTTTTATTAATAATTTTTAAATTATTTATATAATTAAATAAACAATGCCAAAGAATATTATATATAAATTTATTAAATCTTAACATATGTAAATATAATTTTTTTGTATTATTCTCATTACATTTTAATATATTTTATATATGCATGTGTGATATGTCATACTTTTTTTTCTCACTTTAATTCTTCTTTTGTCTCCTGAAATTTAAAGTCTTAATTGTGATAAAAAAAATTCAATTTATTAAAAAATTGTATCACCTCTTATTATTATGGTGACATTATTGTTATAAATAAATATTAATATTTTTTTTAAGTGACTAGATTGTGGCACGTTTTTATAAGTTATTTTAAATATAAAATAAATCAATTCAAACATATATTTAATTTTATTTTTATCATCTATAGGTCTATAAATGGTCAAACTATAGAGATGAATGGTTAAATTTAATATATATATATATATATATATATATATATATTCATTTTTAGTGAACTAAAAAATAAGATAATTTCATCTTATTAACTCATTCTTTTATGTTTATTCATTAATTAAAAACATATAAAAAGAAAATAAGATACAAATATTTTTATTTATGATATTTTATAATTCATATTTATTTATTTATTTTTAATAATTATTATTACTGTTGTCACATTTATTGTTATTGGAAAAAAAAATTTATTTGTATATAATTTATATTTATATAAATTTAATTTAAATATATTAACAGTATAAAATATTTTATTTTATACTATCATTCGATCATAAATCATTATATTGAAGATTTTGTTACCTGTCATAATAATTAATATAAAATTCATTTTTATTTTATATTTTAATTAGTGGTCTACAGGCACACCAAAATTAAATTCTATTTATATTCAATTCTTATTATATACCTCAGATTCTCCTTTATTGTTTTTACATCTTTTCTTATATAATACTTGAATTTCTGATTTTATCCTATTTGTTATTATTCTATTCCAGTTATTATTTATTAAATTGTTATTTTAAAAATTACGCAATATTTTTCAGGAAAAATAACTTAAAATTTAAATCACATAAGAGAAGGAAAAAACGACAATAAAATAAAAATGCATTAAAAAAGCAAAAGTAGAATCTATATCCTCACAATTCACGTCTGAAATAATCAATAATTAGTTTGTGATATGCATTGCCGCCGATGCTTATCTAAATCCGCCAACCAATTTGGAAATTATTTAACATATCATTGCTATTGACACAAAATATTGTGGGAACAAACTCTGCACTATGCCATCATCAAGTTCAAGGTGTGAACAATTCCCTCTACGACATCTATGGATTAGTCGCTTAATAATTATGCTGAAAACTAATTCGAAGGATTTACCAAAAGAACACACGATTAAATCATGTCGCTTTGTCGCACTTCAAGAAATTGTCTTACCCATTCTGAATGAAATGAGTTTGAGATTGAAATTATAATTTCTATCTATATCAAATACGTAAACAAGGTTAATGCTAGGTGTACGTCATTGCATGTGTCTTACCATTAATTGGAATTTTAATATTTAATCCGAAAATTTAATTAATCCATATTTTATTGAAGAAATAGTCAAATCTCGTTCACGATGTGCTACAAAACAATTCACCGATGCTAAAATAAAACAATTGTATTTGTGTTTTCTTGACTGATTAATTGTGCTTCTTCTCTTCCTAATCCAGTTATGAATAATGCTTAATAGTACAAAAGTTATAAAAACTGTTTTTAACCAGATCTTGTGGTTTTTATCAAACAAGATTGTTTGTAAATTTTAATTATTTAATATTAACCGATAAAACCTTTAAACAGCCGATTCTTGTCATTTTTTGTGTTTTTTTGGGTAGTAAACAGTATCACTAATGTGATTTTGTGAAACAATTTATGTGGGCCTTTATAAGTTAATTTTTTTGCTAAACAGGTTATGGGTAGTGCATATTGTTCCAATAATCTTCCTGATATGTTCCAATAATGCATGTATTTTATTTTATTTTTATAATACTTTATTATTGACTAATGAAAAATCTTACTTAATTGTATATTTTAATTTTTATTATATTTTTATAATAATTAATAAAATTTCAGTGTTAGCATTTTTTTATAATTTTGTAACATGTAACTATATTAATATTTTGTTTTGTGTTAATTAAGTGTCTAGTATGTAAATAAGTTACACAATCTTGTTTTAACTATTTTAATTAAAGTCTTATACAATTTTGGTAGGATCAAATATTTAATTAAATTTATATTTTTATATAATATACTAATTTCTATAATATATTTAAAAAACACAAATAAAATATTTATTATATTTAATATAAAATTACACTATTATTTAAAATTTTAAAAAATCAACTTCATTACATAAACAAATTCATAATATTTTTATAAGATATAAATAATCATTTTATTAATATTTATTTACAAATTAATCTTACACTTAAAAAAATTTATATTCTAGTTTATATAAATATTTTATTATGTTTTAATTTACGTCATTATAGTTAAATTATATATTTAATTTCTATAATTAAATATCTATAAAAAATTTAAAATATGTTTATTAAATATAAGAATTATTTTGTATATAAATATTAATTATAGAAATTAAATATATAGTTTAACTTTTATTTAAATAAAAAATAATTACTTAACCAGTTATAAGTTTTACTATTTTAAGTATTTGTGGATTTTGCCAGCTTTTGCACATGAATTAACGTGTTTGAACAAATCCAGAATTTACGGATAGTAAGTACTAAGTAACAGTTAGATTAAGCATTTACCGTAATTGTCCCAACAAGTTCCTTGTCCACTTTATAGTAATCCGTGACAACTTGCACTGTCATGTATAACAATGTGGGCCACGTTTATTCAGTTGGCCTACAGCGTTAGAACGAAGGACAAATATATAAAAATGTAAACAGTTTTACTGTCAGCTCCGAAATTTAAAATTATTAACCAGGATACTTTCTCTGTTTAGTTTCATTTGATGTGTAGGTTTAAAAAAAAAAAACTAATTCATTAACGATAGCTATCATTCCTACATCAATTCAACAAAATTTTGTGGTGTCTTTAATCATGGATGTTTACGAACTGAATTGAATTAATTTTTCAATAAAAAATTATTCAATTAATCATAAAATAACAGTATATTTTAATTTGAATTGATTTTAAAACAATTAAATCTAATTTAATTCAATAAAAAATAATTTTTTAAATTGAATAGTTCAATTTTCAATATAATTAAAAATAAATAATTTATTATATCATTTTTTTGTAGTTTTAAATAAAATTAGTTTTTGTACAAACTCTATATACAAAAATCAAATAAAATACTATATACAATAATAATTTTAAATTATTCTAAAAAATGTACTTATATAACCATAAAAAATAATATAATATAAAATATGTGTGTGTATGGTTTGATTTTGACTTAAATTAAAAGTATTCATTCTACACTGCGTTATTATTAGTAGATAACTTTATTTTTTTAATAAAAATGAATTGATTATACTCCCAACGAAGATAACTTTTGTATTTATTTTTAACCAAATTTATTTATTTTTAGCCAAATTTAATATGCCTAATACAATAAAAACATTAATGATTAGTAATTGACTTTCTGTTAACATATAATTTTATTTTCTTTGTTAGGTCTATTTTTTCTTCTTGTAACAAAGAATATATATTTTTCACCCAATATAGCATTTTTATATAAAAAGATTATTGCTTATTTTAATTAAAGTTTAAAAAATATTAGTCTTAAACAACTTTAAAAAGTCATCATTTCTCCAATATATGCAACAGTGCACTACATTTCACAAATGATTAGGATAGTGATAATTATTATCTCTTGTATATGAATAAAAAAAAAAACTATTGAAGAGCTATATAAGTTTTTTTCACAGTAATTTCCCCTTCAACTTCATTACGCAAAATAATTACAAGTTAACCGGAAAAAAGTTAGACACAAAAAAACTAAATTGTCAACTTGCACGTAAACACTAAGATACATTGGTCCAAACTTCACTAGAAGTTACAGAACTTCCACGGTAAAAAAATCACTTTAAAAATTGATGTGTTCCAAACACGCTCTTAATCATCCATTAAAAACATAAACTTAAAAACTAATTACTGAAAATAAGCCTGCAACATTGCACTCCTTTCCTGCAATGCTTAGAATAATGACAAATACTTTTATAAACAGAAAGCAACATCCAACATTAACAATGCTTACAAGTCACAAGAAGGGACAACGCCAGTAATGCACAGCCTTCATCTCATATCCCTCCAATAAGTCGAGAGGCCATTGCAGGCCACATTATTTAGACACAGATGACATCACTATTACAAACACTAATACAGATTACTAAAATAAATAATCCTAATTAAACTACTAATATCCACCAAGAGCAAGAGCGACTCAACACTAAAACAAAGAAAGGATCAACGCAGAAACATGTTCGCCGACGCCACAATCGGTTGAGTTGGATGAGGAATCTGCCACGGTTTAAGAAGAGGATCTGGAATTTCTGGAATCTCAACGGAGAACCCGCTGACCTCTTCAGCAATCTCAAGGATAGAGTTCAGAAACCGCAATCGATCGGTTAGTTCCATTGTTTGAGCCCTAAGGATGCTGTTAGCAGCTTCGGTCTCAACGCATGCTTCTTCCTTGGCCTTAATGCTCTCTACAAGCTTCTTGTTCGAACCTTGCAATTTGCTGACTTCATCGGTCAGATCCTCCAGCTGTTTCTGCTTCCTCATCCGCGATCGCCTCGCAGATTCACGGTTAGACAGCATCCTCTTCCTCTTCCTCTCGTCGATTTGCGGATCTCCGCCTTCGGATCCCGAACTCGCCGAACGTTGAACGGAAGACATTGATTTCCCTTGGTGAATTGATTTAAAAACAGAGCAAATTGAAAATAAAAACTAACGGAGATAACACTTGCAGATCTAATTATTGGAACAATAAAAACAACGATGAACTACTACGAGGATGTCAAGGAATTGAGAGGAAGTTCATGAGAAAACGTAGAACCAGTAGAGAAACACGACGGAGAACGAGTGCAGCAGGCGAATTCGACGCATGGGGATAGCGTGTGTCATATAATTTCGAAAAACATTGTATTTTTCAAAAACCCTATGTTCTCATGCAAAGAATCAAACCCAATCGGAAAGAGAGAAGGGCCCGGAAAACCCTAGATCTGAAGCAGATCTGATTCTGAGAGGCCAAGTTTTTTCGAGAGATAAAGGAAGCAACTACTGAAGAAGAGAATGGGAAATACTTTGGAGGAGAAAGAGAGGGGGGGATTGTTGAGAAGGAAATGAGGAGAGAATTGAAGCGAGTGTGAAAAGGGTTGTGGGAAAGAAGGTGAGAAAAGGGGATGAGGTTAGCTTTTATAGAAAAAGGGAAAAGAGAAGGGGTGGCAAGGGATTAATTATTGAGGGCGTGAAATGACCGCGTCATTGCTGGCGTATGCAATGACGACACTTTTGTTCCGCCACAAATCTTATTGTAATACTTTTTACCTCAACTAAGCCGCAGCTGTTAGATCGATAAAATCGAAAAGTAAATACAATTTAGTCATTTTCATAAGATTAAAATGGCATTTAATGTTTTTTATGTAAAATAATTATAATTATTAATATTATATTAAATATTTTAAAAAATTTTAAATCATTATAACTGTTAATTTTTTAATAATATCAAATACAATTTTAAGTTTATGAACATAATAACAAACATTATAAAACTTACTGTTATAAGTAAAAAAATAAAATTAAACTTACTTTTTAAATGAAATAATAAAAATTAAAAGAAAGAGTATTATTAATTAATAATTTAAAGGTGTTATTAAAAAATTAAAACGTATAAAAATTTATAATAAATGTGTTTAATAATATTAATTTTTAAATAATATTTTTAAGAAATTAATTTACATTTACTTAAAACAAAATAGTAATGTGCAAGTCATTCTTTTAATTAATTTATACTTACACAATACAGTTCGTGTTTAACCACTAAAATGGTATAACGATTATTATTATTTTGTGTTAAAATAGAATTTCGCAATTGTTATGTTGGTAAAGTGTGTAGTTTAATTAATTATATAATAGTTCGGATTATTCTTCCTTTTAAGCCATTTTATTAAAAGTGATTATGGATAAGAAGTGATTAATGTGAGAAGAAAGTGTATTTAATGTAATCTCATCGACTTTCTCATTTTTCGTTTGACCATATTAGTTTGATTTGAAATTTGAGGACTTTTTTATTCTAATATTATAATTTAAAAATTTACTGTTAAAATATCATTATTTAAAATAGCTATTAAAGTGGTTTTATTTAATGGTTCTATAATAGTACTGAGAAAAAAAAAAAGGCTGTCGTATTGTAACGGGACATACATTTTAGTATATTATTCGCATTTAAGATTCATGTTATATTATCATGCGATTTTTTTTTTTTTACTTTACACATTTTAAATTATAATTTTTCTCATCTTAATCAAAGTTAAAAATTAAATTTTAATTTCTTTCTCGCATTAGCTGAAATTTTAATTCAAAATTTATATACTGGATATAAGGTCCTTGTGATATACCGGATATTAATTTAAATAATTGTATCTATCCAGGCACATCTGTTATTTATTACTACCTAACAGGTAACAGAGATTAAATAAAAGATTTAAAAACCATTAAAACCAAAAGTTAAATTTTTAAAGTATAAAAATAAAATATAAAAAATATAAACTTATTTTTTATATATTTTTTTAATTTCTGACTGTTGACCCATGAGACATTCGTCCCCATTGGTGTAGACCTACCCAGTCTATTTTAAGAATAGATCAACCCATTTTAGTAGATTGGTGGCGGCGATCAGGTGGATTAACCCTTTTCCCCAATACTAAATAATGACATGCGTAATTCTTAATTTTATAAAATTTGATTATTAAAAATGCAGTACACCTTTTTCTAACCCACACTTTGAAAAAATAAATTTAATTAATTATATATTTACAATTTTAAAAAATTTAATTATTATTTGTTGTTATACTTTATTAAATTTAAAACATTATATACTTCAGTTAGAAACTTAAAAATAGATTATAGTTTTAATTTTTTAAAAATTATTTAAAATAATCTATGTTTTAAAAGTTACTTATCAATATTTTTATTATATTTTTACTGTAAAAAAATAATTAACCTATTAAACAATTTAAACTTTATGAACATACGTTAATTTTATTAATTTTATTTTTTTACATGTAGTTTCATTTTTGTTATTCATTTTTTATTTAAATATATTTTATATTAAAAAGTATTATTTAAAATATATTACGTTTAAATGTATGATTTTTTATAATTTTTAATTAATTATAAAAAAATAATTAATTTAAATATTATATTAATATAATACTATACGTGTTTTAAGATATTTAATATAAATTAATTAATTATACAATGAATTTACCAAACAATTTTAATTCTATAAATTTGTTGTATAATTATACATTTTCAATTACAAGTTTATAATGTTTCAATTAATTTTAACAAAAATTACAAATTTACAACTTTTATTTTGTTTTATTGAATGTTATTTTACTGACAAATATAATAATATTAATTAGAGTTATGTTATCTTTATACATAATTTTAATAATTTTGTTAATATATTTTTTTTTTATTTCTTTCAATTAAATAACTTATTTTACTTTATGTTTCCGTAATTCACTTAATCTGTTACCTATAAAACTACACAAAGCTTATGTTCAAACGGTTTATTTATTTATTTTTGGTGAGTATTAATTAAGCTTTACGAGGGAGTGAGAATAACATTACAGCATGATCAGCATCGTTCCCGTGTTACACAGCTGAAAAAGTCTCTTACCATCGCAACAACATGGAGTTGTAAAGTAGGCTATGAAAAGCTTGTTTCAGACGAAGGCGACATAATACATTTCAGTTGCCATTTCCTCAGTCGCTTGCTATTATAATCAAAAAGAGAATAAAAATGGAAAGAACGGACGCGAACGACACGCCGTTGGATGACAAAGCAAGGAGAATGAGAGATCTGCTATCCAGTTTCTACTCTCCAATCCCTTCACCGTCTTCCAATTCCGCTAATGCATTTTCCAAACACGCCTCACCCGACGACATCAATTCCCCTTCATTCCAACCCCATCTCCACATGAACGCCCTGGTAATTCTTCTTTTCTATCTTTTTACTTCTCAGATTGAACCAACGATACGACATTGTCGTTTACGGTGTTGAAACAATCACTAATGAAGGCACGCAAGTCGAATTTGGAAGGGCTACTACAGAGACACGTTGAAATGGTAGCTGAAATAAAGAATCTCGACACTGACCTGCAAATGCTCGTCTACGAGAATTATAACAAGTTCATCTGCGCCACAGATACTATAAAGAGGTTTAGTTTAATTATAATTTGAATTTTCCCCCTCCTGTTAACCTTTGCTACGTCACATGCAACTTCCATCTCGTGAATATTTTGTCTAGATCTTTTCACGTGTTCGTTTTACAATATATATACATGTTCTCAGGAATTTGTTTGTAAAACAGGATGAAGAGTAATATTTTGGGGATGGAAGCAAATATGGAACAGCTTCTAGAGAAGGTAAGCGTTCGTTAATTATTCAATCCGTTTTGAGATTTGTTGTTTTCATTATAAAGAAGCAAAATAAAAAGTAAAATGTATGAGTAATCTGCATTTTCCCCCAATGTAGATAATGTCTGTGCAGTCAAGGAGTGACAGCGTCAACACTTCTTTATGTGAGAATAGGGAGCATATAGAGAAATTGCATCGGACACGCAATCTTCTTCGTAAGATTCAGGTATTAAAAGCAACGATACTAGTTTTACGCATGATGATTTTAACAACAGATGTTTTATTCATTTTTCATTTTTGTTCAAGAGCAGTTCATATATGATCTACCTGATAGACTAGGCAAGTGCATCAAGTCTGAGGCCTATGCAGATGCAGTCAGGTTCTACACTGGTGCAATGCCAATTTTTAAGGTTTTGTTTGGCTGATATTACTAATTCAATCTTTTTGGATACTTTTACTGTTTATCTTCTACGGCACGCATTAGGACACAATTTTTCCGGTAAAGCAATGATTTAGGTCGTAGATGATATATCTTTCGTTGTTTTTTTTCCCTCTTTGTTAGACATATGGAGATTCATCATTCCTAGATTGTAAGCGAGCATCTGAAGAAGCAATAGCTATTATAGTAAAAAACTTGCAGGTATAGTTTTTTTTTGCACTTTTATGCTTTTTATCGTCTTATAACTTGATACAAGGCCTTTACTGGATAGCTATATAAAACTTACTATAAAATTGGATAAGGCTAGCTTTGCTCTATCCATCCCTTCTAAATTAGTTCTAAACATGATCTAGAAGTTTAAGGAATGATGTAAACATTAGTTTTCTTCGTAGTTTAACATTATTTTTTTTCTAACCAGGGAAAGCTATTTTCAGATTCTGAATCAATGCAAGTGAGAGCTGAGGCTGCAGTACTCCTTAAGCAGTTGAATTTCCCGGTTCGTACTGATTTTCTTTTTCTTAGAAACGGCATTTTGTAGTAGTTTTGTGAGTTGAGATGGGCCTCCTTGAACCATTAATTATTTTCTGAACATTTAAAATAAATGGCAGAAATGAATTTATATATATGTATAAATTTATTTTTTCTTGCATTTTGTGAGATTTATTGGGATCGATCGTACGTGTCTCAATTACTCTCATCCTATCCCATTTTGTAGAGAAAAATGACACTGTTATCCTTGGTTTTATTAGTTAAGGACATATAATAGTAGGTTTTTTATATATTGGCAGGTGGACAATTTGAAAGCAAAGCTACTCGGGAAGTTGGAGCTTTCCCTTACTGACATTCAGTTTATCCCTGAAATAATAGAGAGTGTTTCATCCTCTGCTCATGAGGTAGGTAGTGCTAGAGTATCATCCTTTTGGTTAATGTTCTTTTCCTCATAAGCTTATCTATGGTTTTATTTACTATCTTGTCTTTGTTTATTTAAGATTTTGTTCAAGTGCCATGTTGTGCGTCTCGTATATGTAACTCTTGCATGCGGGTTCTCTCTCAGTCAATAAAAAGCTTATTGAATAGCTTTAGTCTATATAGGGCCACCATTCCCTTTGATGACAAACAGCATTAAAATCACGTGTCTCAGAACAACATTTCTTGTAGAATATATATTTTGTCACAGTATTTGGGAAGACGTATTCAAATGTGCAACTAAAACTACTACATAACGTGTAGAAAAGGATATCAATGGCTAAAAATGATTAAACTTTAAATGCTGATTAAGCATCCACGATTAGTGTCAGACTATTTATTAAGAAATTAGGTTACAGTGAAATAGTGGAGTTTGGATCGTCTCCTATCTCTCAAGTATTATTTGTCTACAGCTGAAATCTCATCCCTCCATCATATATTCTTCTTTAGTTATGGTGCAAAAACTATATCAATGGTTGAGATTTAGCTGGACACTGGCTGGATAAAAAGTATGCTGGAGAGGATCCAAACTAGAAACATTGATGCACTTCCTCTATTTTAAGATAATTATTTTGTTCTTTCTAGTCTTATTTATAAGAGCTTTTCAATTAAATTACATCAATTGAAAAAATTGTTGAAGTTAATAAATTTTTTAGTTTTAGTTTTTTTAATTTCAACATTCTAAATTTATTCTTATTTAAAATCAAACTTTATTATCATATTAATTATTTTTTAAAAGTAATTATCATATTAGTTTTTGAAAAGTTGGAATAATTCAATATGTATGAAGGATAATTTTGAAAAAAAAATTATAAAATTATATAAAGAACTTCATATATTAAGGACTGTAAATTTCTTTTCAAAGAGTTTTATAAAAAAAGGCAGGAAGAAACACAGGTTTAAATTTTGCACTTTGGTTAAAAACATCAATAAATTATCTCAATCTCAACAGAAATACAAAATCATTTGACTATATTACATTTTAACACTATTAATACTCTCCTATTCCAGTGGATAAGAGACATGATCAAAGACAATGATAAAGTTCAAAAAGAAATAATAATAACTTTTTGGCCAACTGAGACAAACTAAAACTTCTGAAGTAACAATTATTTTGGAAGGGAGCTAGTTTCTGTTCAATTTCTTTTCTTCCCCCCCCCCCCCGGGGGGGGGGTGGTCATATCATCGTTGTAGTTATAATGGTTAGGGACTGATGAATTGAACATTCGTGTGTGCTCCTATTTTTTAACATAGGCAGCCGTTCATGAGTTCGTGGGGGCCATTCGTGCATTTCGAGTAATATTTCCGGATTCAGAAAAGCAATTAGTTAAACTTGCTCAAGATTTAATCACCAAGTTAGTATCTTTATGTTACAATGCGAAGTATTGTTGAATTTATTGTAGTGCACCTCTGCCTGGAATTTTCATTTTACGCAAATTAACTTTATAATTGTTATCCAGACACTTTCTAAGAATTGAGGAGTATGTAAAGACACGAATTGGTGCTGCAGATCTACTTGGGGTTCTTCGTAAGTAGCACTCATGCAACTACTTCAGTCTATTAGTTCTGATAATTTAATTTCTTAAATTAACTGAACGAATTTGTTTGTTTATTTAAATCTATAGTAGTTATTCTCATAAACATCAAACAAAACTATTATGATTCTTATAGGTATGATTTTAGGCGTGGCTTTTAATTTTCAATTCATGAATGTATGCAATTCATTTATTCTCTTCTATGTTCTAAGTGATGATTGTATGCATCTATTTGGTCTGTTTTGACTTCGTTTAAGGCCTTTATTGCAATACAGTGCAAATCTAATCATATATATCTTGCAATTATATATGCTTATAACTTATAATAGACAGCGTGCTATATCAAAGTAGTTAAAAGAAGTGTCTTACATAACATCATGCTTTTAAATCACCAATATAAATGTGTTCCCAAGAAATGTTTTCAAAATCAAATGTTAATATGAACAAATGCTTTTGTGTCTGATTTTGGCGCTTTCAAATGTTTAATTACACTCAACTTGGGCACAGGAGTTATCTGGAATGACGTGCTCCGGATGGATGAAGTCTTACAGGAAACTTCTCTCTCTAATCATTCTCTTGAGGTCATCCATCAAAGTTATTCGCTCCATTTTGATTTTGACTTATAGATGCTGTTTTTCAAGTCAGCATTCTCCTTTTCTCTTCACAATACAATCCTTATGAACTTATAGTTTAAAAAAGAATTTTCATCAATCAAAACTATTTTTTTGTCAGTCTGCCAAGGTTGCTGTCAAGCTGTATATTACAAGTGCATTTTCTCATCTAATGCAAGACATCTCAGGTTAGTTCTGTGACTTCGTAGAACTTCTGAATTTTAAGTTCAGCATATAAGTTTGAAATATTTAACCTTGTCACCGTGGGAGAATGAAAACAAAAAAAATTGAGACTGTATGTTTTGGACCTTTTGGCCAATATAACATCTTATTATTGAAAATGATCAAAAGCACAAAATGGAGAATATTACATTGTCAAGGATTCTAGTCTTATAAAGTTAGTTTAACGTTAATATATATGTTTACCTGATTTAAGCTAGCTACAAAAGTAGTTAACAGACACTTGTCTTAATAACTATGCTCTGTGTTAACTTATGTTTGGTAGATTCCCTCTTAAAAGTACTGAAACGGGAGGGAGCAGAGGAGCACTCACTAGAAGTTGCTCTTGATACTAGCATAAAAGCGATTTTCCACGGAGGCGGGAACATTTTGCTGGTAAACAAATTTGTGTACCTACACTCGTAGATATAACATTATATTTATCCATGTATATACACAAAATATCATTGTTAAAAAATTTCCTTTTGTATATTCCAGGATATCCACAAAATTCTAGATGACGACTTGGAGATTGTAGATAAACTAAGAGACTTAATAATTGAATGGGTTCAAGAAGGATTTCAAGACTTTTTTGGGCAACTTGAGGTTCAGTTCCTATTGTTTTCAGGAACAAACAATTCTTCAGTTACTCAAATTCATCGTTTGACAGAGGGAGCCCTAGGTGACAAAGCCTTTCCTAGTCTTATCTTAGTGATGGCACAATTGTCCGCTTTCATTGGACAGACTGCCATCCCAAAAATCACTGAGGCAAGGATCCACTTAATCGACTTATATTTGATATTTGATTCCTTAGAATGGATCAACCTTAAAAATTGCCTTGTAATGTTCAGGAATTAGCAGATTCCTTTTCTGGTTGTAATGTTGGAGGTTATGACTACGGACTGAGCTTTGTTCAGATCTGTCAGAAATTTAGGATAACCGGTGAAAAATTCTTGCACATGGTATGTTTTCAACTTCATAATTTTTTTTTTCAATAGAATTGCAGTTTGTGTGAGCAACTGTGTGTATTTTATCCTTGTCTTTATCACTCTTTTCCTCATTCTTATGCCTTTATTCCTTAGGTATCATACAGTTATATCTAAAGCCTGCTCTATGATGACGCTTTGTTTTAGTAATGTTTCTTTTTTTCAGATGATATTTTTGTTTCCAAGGAAAAAAGGATATTCAAGGATATCTATATAGCTTAGGCCCTTATTACAGTGCCTGTTTTAATGTGAAGTGCAGCCTGCTTTGATGAAGTAGCAAGTTTAGTTGCCTGTTTGTTATTTTTACACTGCTATGCAAAAATTTTTATCCGGAACAAGTTGTTTGAAGTTCTTGGAAAAACATGGGGCAGTTACTCATTGATAGGTTTTAGAGTCTTAGGGAAGAAATTGGAGGGCATGACTACGGGAGGGTACGGTTTGTTCTATTTTTGGGTGCATGTAGTTAGAGTAAATACTTTAATATTTAAGAAAAATTTTCCGTCCTTAGAGTTTATTTGGGATTGGCAAAACTTACATGGTTTAACTTAGATGTACTTTTGTTGTTTTTTTTTTTTTTTTTGTTTTATATGGATATCAGATAGCGAGTAGAAATGTAGAATAGAATGGGAAAAAGTTATCATTCTCTTGTTTGGATATTTTTATGATGAAACGGTTGGTTCTATTCCATACCCCTAAATTGGAGGGACAGAAAGAGATGGAATGCATTCCATCATGCTTCATTCTATTCCGTCTTGTTTTAACGATTCAAATAACGAAACCTAGAGTAGTCATTCTATTCATTTTTATAAATCCAGACATAGACCAAGGTACTTCATATCTTGTGTACAGAGGGATTGATTACCTAACTTTATTGCACTGTTTTCATGTTGTAGCATTCTTTCTCGAGTGCTTTTCTTCTGCACAATACTTATCCTCAATTTATACCTCTTTGTTTAATAACGTTTCTTCTTTCAGAACACAATATGACAGTTAATTAGCATTTGTTCTTAATTTTATTCTTTTTAGTACATAAATATCAGATCTCAGCGAATATCACTTCTCCTACAGAAGAGGTTTGCCACACCTAATTGGATTAAGGTCAGTATGTTTTATACCTATGTTTAAAAACAATACAAGTGTCATCTTTGAAAGAGCTTGAATACTAAGTTGTTGCTTTGCACAGCATAAGGAGCCAAGAGAAGTTCATATGTTTGTTGATTTATTTCTTCGGGAGGTTAGTATTTTCAAATCAATTGCTCAATTTTTCCCCCCATCTTTTAAGTTGTGTTGAGTTGTTTGAGAATTGTACTTGAACACTGGTCTTTCATATATTTTTTGGTCTAGAATATAATAAACATAAAGCTTTATATATCTTTATGCGATGAGTGTGTTTAGTGATTACTTGAAGCAGTGTAGGTACATTCTGATTTATTTTATTGGATTTTCTAGCTCAAAGTTACAGGCAATGAAGTGAAGCAAATTTTGCCTCAAGATATACGAAAGCACCATAGGGCTAATAGTAATGGAAGTACTGCTTCATCGAGAAGTAACTCCTTCCGAGAGGAGAAGTCAAGTCGGTCTAATATTCAGAAGGCAAGGAGCCATCAACTTTTGGAAACACATCTGGCGAAACTGTTTAAGCAAAAGGTTGAAATTTTCTCCAAAGTAGAATATACGCAGGTAAGGAAGAATCATCATATGAGTTAAGCAACATTTAAATAATTGGTTGCAAACAATTTTTATCAATCTTTGCTTGCAAATTGCAGGAATCAGTGGTTATGACCATTGTTAAATTGTGCCTTAAAAGCTTACAAGAATTTGTTCGGCTCCAAACTTTTAACCGGAGTGGATTCCAGCAAATTCAGTTGGATGTTCAGTTCATAAGGACTCCATTAAAAGAAATAGTTGAAGACGAGGCCGCAATGGACTTCTTGCTTGATGAGGTTGGAAAATAATCTTACCTTGAACTTTTTCAAATTAGTTGTATGCTTTTTTTCTGTGAAAATTTTACCTTTGTTATTGGTAATTTTTTTGTGGTACACTCATCTCTAGATTCTCTCATATTCTCTGTATGTGTGCTCTCCACGTTTGACTTTGTGCACAGGTTATTGTTGCTGCTGTAGAGCGATGCCTTGATCCAATTCCATTGGAGCCCCCCATATTGGACATACTTATACAAGCAAAGCTGACAAAAAATAGGGAACAGATTATAATCTCTTCATAAACATGTTATAGAACTGGAAGTGGAGGCTATGATCGATCATGTTGGCCTTTCGTGTCTGCCTCACAGAGACCAAGTTTTCCTTACTTTTTTTCCCTAATAAATTGAATATTTAATGTCCCAAATATTAGAAAGATTAAAAAAAATGCTTTTGCTGATAACATTCTGTTAATAATTGTTGTTCCGTAGTTATATTTTTCACAAACAAATCTCTTGTATCACGTGCTAGATGAGCCATGTATGAATTGTGACATGCCTGTATGAAAGGAATGAAATTGCAAGAAAGTTCCAACTGGCTCAGCACCAAAGGAAGGCGTTGGTTTCAGACAAAAATCTCAAACCGCAGCTAACCGACAATCTAAAAATATTAACCGATTTTGTCCATTTTTAGCGGTCAATGATTTTCTAGAAACTTATTATAGCTTTATATTAAGCTAATTAAAAGTAATTGTGCTTAATTTTTATGACTAGACTGAGTTTCATATTAATGGACTTCATTGGAGTTGTTAAAATTAGACTATTCTCAGTATCGGTTGAGCCTCTAATCTCTGCCCACCCCGCTCAGCAACATAGTTTGCGTGTGGCACCTTGTGATGGAGGACGTTAGTGTTTAAGAAACCTGAAAACGGAAGTATGTGATGTCTAATAAATATGTGGCTACACAAAAGTGAAAAATTGTTGTATGCTAATTATGCTAACTCAAGAAACTAAACTACCTAATCTTCAAGGTTACCACACTATGTCTTACAGTTGTTGTATGTGTATGTTTTGCTCTCCCATGAACAAATGTTCCTCGTCATTTTTACAAAGTTTGGTGTATTGTGTGTCTTTTGAAAAATTATAGTACACACTAAGTTATTATGATAAATAATTTAATTTAACACTTATTTAATAATTATTTTTCATTATATAAAGAAATATGTTATAAATTTGACAATACAACTTGTTAAAATAAACTAAAAATTATTAAAATCGCAAACTATTCAACTAAATTTTTATTTATAATTTTTTTCAATTCCAAACACGTCCATTTTAATTATTTAAACTTTTAACTAAAATCAATCTCCACGTCATAAATTTGAATATTTTTTTAGATAAAAAACTTAATGTATACTTTTTTTCTCTTTGTAATACGAGACTTCATTATTATTTAATTTTTTTAAAATTAAAAAATGATTGATTATTTTAAAAATATTCTTAAGATTTTAAATTCTCATATTTAAAATTTTAATTGATTAATTTATATATTATTTTTCATCTAAAATCTTAACTTTCTATATTTTAATTATTTTTAAAATGTCCTCTTTTCCATAAAATAAAAACTATTTGTGCTTTTTTTACTTAAATTTAAAAAGTATCCATAAATACATGAATCACTTGTATTTTTAAAAATTTCTTCTTCTTTTATGCAGTTTATGAAGTTAGAGAATAGACAAGTGAGTTCACTGGGAATAAACTAACAAGGGTTTGAGAGGGTAAGTAGGAAAAACCAAATAAAATAATGATGATGGTTGGAAGCAAAAATTACACTTTCAATTTAAATAAATTTAATGAGTTTCTCGTATATTATAAGGATATTGTTAAATTTATATTTTAATAATTTTTTTTAATTTTACAAATTAAAAAATAGTAATTATTTTAATATTTGAACAATATAATTAGGAAAAATTAAAAAATTTCAAATTCAAAATTTAAAGTAATTTTAAATTAAAAATAAAAAATATTAAATAAAGATGACATAATACAATAAAATTTAATACCTATAAAGTAAAATTGATTTAAAATAGGTTTTAAAAAAACTCTTAATTAAAACTCAAGACTCATTTTATTACATAGAGCTGGATAAAAAATATTTGTGCTTCTCGTAATTATAAATTTGAAAGGACATTTTTATATTTAGATTATAATTATCTTAATATCTTAAAAATTTAACTACATTTATTTTTTTTAAGATGGATATAATTTCACGTAAGAGAGGTTGTCACTTAGAAATTACTTTCTTTTTTTTCTCAATTATCCTCTCTGTTCGTTTCTTTGGATAGACGGTTCTATTTTTCTTATATTCCGGAGTACTGTTCGTTACAGTGTACCCGACCGCAGCATATCCTGGAGGGTACTTCTTTTCCCGCCAAAAGTTACCTCCATGTTTATAGTTTGGCGCCCAATTCTCAGACTCACTACCTCCAATACATTTTGCTCCTCCTTCTCCTCTCCCTCTCTCTCTTTCTCTGTCGCCGTCTTCGCCTAATTCAACCATGGCCACCAAGGACCTCGACTTCAATGCAGACAAAGGTGAACCTCCCACTTCCTTCTCCCTCTCTCACCTATCATTTTTTCTTTCCTTTTTATCATTCGGTTAAACTCATTATTCTACTTTCCCCAGTTCTGGCGAGGGAGTTCCTTTCCAACTTCGCAAATGCCAACGGCGAAGCCAAATACATGAGCATCCTGGTCAGTTCTCTGTTTCAATTCAACTCTTATCTCTCTTACCTCTCTTATTGAACAGCAAACACGATGACCGTTAACCCTAATTCCATTTCAGCAAGACGTTGCAAACCACAAAACTCGAGCAGTCCAGATCGATCTCGAGGACTTAATTAATGTAAGATTTATTTCTCTATTTTACGTTTCTAATAGATACCGGTGTTCCGTTAATTTTGTTTTGGGGAATTTCAGTATAAAGATCTGGATGAGGAGTTTCTGAGGCGAGTCACTGAGAATACTCGAAGGTATATTGGAATTTTTGCCGATGCAATTGACGGGCTCATGCCGGAGTCCACTGAGGCCTTCACGGATGATGATCATGACATATTGATGACTCAGAGATCTGATGAGGGGGCGGAAGGTGCTGATGGTTCTGACCCGCTTCAGAAGATGCCTCCTGAAATCAAGCGTTATTTGTGAGATTTTCTTCTCTGTTTTTTATTCAACTTCTAGCGTTTGTGTATTCGATAATTGTCTAATTTTGTTTCGTAAGACCAATTTCTCATGTTTTGCTTGGAACGAAATTCAATAAGCGTGAGCATTGTGTGATGTAAAAATATCTGACTGTGCATGGTGTTTGTCCCTTCGTTTTATAATGACGTGATAGTCCTAATATTACTTCGTGAATGTGTTGCAGTGAAGTTTATATTAGAGCATCTTCAAAAGGACGGCCATTTACAATTAGGGAGGTGAAGGCTTCGTATATTGGTCAGCTTGTAAGGATATCTGGTATAGTGACGCGTTGTTCAGATGTTAAACCGTTGATGCAAGTGGCTGTGTACACGTGTGAGGATTGTGGTTTTGAAATTTACCAGGTACTTGATGAAATGATTGCTTGAACTGCTCAATTTAAGCGTTCAAAAGATTTTCTGCAGCAAAAGAAATAAAGGAACTGTTGCATGGGATTTACTTAGTGTGATTCACAGAAATTCATCACAGTTCATGAAATTTCTCTCTATCAACATTTTTTGATTGGCAGGATGTTAAGTACAATATTTAAAGGATTCTAACTATCTATCAGACCTTTTTTGTGGGACTACTATGGAATTTGTATGCCAACAGGTCCTTGACATTGTTATTTTCTCTGCCTCCTAAGCAGGAAGTAACAGCTCGAGTCTTCATGCCTCTCTTTGAGTGTCCATCAAAGCGCTGTAGAACAAATAAAAGCAAGGGGAATGTTATCCTTCAACTGAGAGCATCAAAGTTTTTGAGATTTCAAGAGGTTTGCTCTCTGGTTCAGTCATCAAAGCATATTTATTTTCTTTCTTTTTCATGCAGTTCCATACAATTGCTTATTTAGTTTAGTGTAAGATTTGTGATATTGTTAAACTGCAGGCCAAAATTCAAGAATTAGCTGAACATGTACCCAAAGGCCATATTCCTCGAACAATGACTGTTCATTTTAGGGGAGAACTCACTAGAAAGGTTGGTTATTTCCTGGCGTTAAACTAAAAGTTACTGTCTCACATTATCAAGTATTTGAAGTTTAATGGCTAATTTATTGCTAATGTTTGTTAACTTGTTGTAAATTGTCAGGTGGCTCCTGGTGATGTGGTTGAATTATCGGGGATTTTTCTTCCTATACCTTACACTGGTTTTAGGGCAATGCGTGCTGGCTTAGTTGCTGACACTTACTTAGAGGCCATGTCTGTAACTCATTTCAAGAAAAAATATGAAGAGTAAGTTAGTTTTCAGATCTTTATTGACAATGACTCACACCTTTTTTTAACCCCACGCTCAGCACATTAGTCTGTCTTGGACTTGTTTTTCTGTATGCTGCTTAGCTTTGTGTTTAGTGGGGATATTGCTATGGCGTGCTCGAACATAATAAAATCCACACTTACCTTGTTAATCTTATTAGAGTAGTTTGGGGGAAAACAGCAGCTGCCTAACTGATTAATTCTGTCATAGATATGAACTTAGAGGAGATGAGGAAGAGCAGATTTTACGTTTAGCAGACGATGGTGACATCTACAATAAATTGGCACGATCTCTGGCTCCTGAAATTTTTGGACATGAAGATATTAAAAAAGCACTGCTTCTTCTCCTTGTTGGTGCTCCCCATCGGAAGTTGAAAGATGGAATGAAGGTAATGAACTATGGTTGTATAAATAAAACCAAATATGCTTAGTCAGTTGAGCTTAAACTTTACATAAAAACCATGAATTAGTAGGGATTAAGACATGGCATCAATTACAAAATTAAAATGATATTACTGACTGAATCAAGTAAGGAATTTATGTTTTCCCCCCTCTCCCTCACACTCCAATGCTATTGGTCAAATTTTCTGTCTCCACGCTTATTTTGCTTGCTCTTTGATTTATTGTGTATGCGATATCATAAACTTCATTTGATTGTAGATTAGAGGAGATCTACATATATGTTTGATGGGGGATCCTGGTGTTGCCAAGAGTCAGCTTCTTAAACACATAATCAACGTAGCACCCAGGGGGGTGTACACCACTGGCAGAGGAAGTAGTGGAGTTGGTCTAACTGCTGCAGTTCAGAAAGATCCAGTGACGAATGAGATGGTTCTGGAAGGTGGAGCACTGGTAATGCAAGCCTCCTTTTTAAACATGCAGCAATTCCTTCCATCTATGTTGTGCTTATATTATAGTTCAGCTTGAGAAAAGTAGAAAAATCTGGTGAAATATACATATGAAATGCATCAAATTATTGCTTTATCTCCTGTAATTCAATATATGCGCTTTTAACTAGTTGTTTCCAGGTATAGGTGGATAATATGAAAGGACATTCTGAATTTCAGGTGCTAGCAGATATGGGCATATGTGCCATTGATGAATTTGACAAGATGGATGAATCAGATCGTACAGCTATACATGAAGTTATGGAACAACAGACTGTTAGCATTGCCAAGGCCGGGATCACCACATCGCTGAATGCAAGGACTGCTGTCCTGGCTGCAGCTAATCCAGCTTGGTATTATGTCTTTTCACCTTATTGGTTGCAGACTAGATCTTACAGATGTGCACAGGCATCTAATTTTATCCATATTTTATTGTGAAGGGGAAGATATGATCTAAGAAGAACTCCAGCTGAAAATATTAATCTTCCGCCTGCCCTTCTATCAAGGTTTGATCTCCTGTGGTTGATCCTTGATCGAGCTGATATGGATAATGATCTTGAAATGGCTAGGCATGTTGTATACGTCCACCAAAATAGAGAGTCTCCCGCTCTAGGATTCACTCCTCTTGAGCCATCTGTTCTACGGTAGGATTGCTAACTGCTTTAATCTTTTCTAATAAGATGCTCGGTTGATTTCCTGTTTGTTCTGACTGCTCATGTAGATTCACATAGGAGTCTGTGTCAATGTTCTGTTGTTTTAGTAAAAGATAACTAGAACAAATTGATTTGTTTTGCCTTTATCTAGTGCATACATATCAGCTGCAAGAAGATTGTCTCCTAGTGTCCCAAGGGAACTGGAAGAGTATATTGCTAGTGCATACTCCACAATTCGTCAAGAAGAAGCAAAGTCTAATACTCCACATTCCTACACGACTGTCAGGACATTGCTCAGTATTCTTCGCATATCAGCCGTATGTCTTCATCCCCCCCCCCTCTCCTTTTACCAGTTGACACTTGTTTATTTAGCTCTAGAAATTTAGTTCAGATAATTTGACGGGGATCAATAAAATTAGACATTGCAGTTAGATGGCTCTTCGAGTCCTCTGATCATTTTCTTCTGTTGTCCACGCAAATATTATTCCTTTTTTAATTTCTAAACAGGCGCTGGCAAGACTACGTTTCTCTGAAACGGTTGGTCAGAGTGACGTGGACGAAGCGCTGAGGTTAATGCAGATGTCAAAATTCTCTTTGTACTCTGATGACCGTCAAAAATCTGGTCTGGATGCCATATCTGATATCTATTCCATTCTACGAGATGAAGCAGCTAGAACTAACCGAATGGATATCAGCTATGCCCATGCGCTGAATTGGATATCTAGGAAGGTGAGCTCATAATCATACCGTGTTGACAATCAGAAACTGATATTTGAGAGAGAAATAGTTCTCATCATAGATAGCTGATAAAATTGAAGTTTATATACGTTGTTTTTTATATGTGCTAACTGAATTACCTAACATAACTGTCATAGTTAGACTAAGTTAATTTTCTACATTATGTATAAAATGCTCCTTAAAGTTGAATACTGTCATTATGTAGCATTGTAGAAAACGATTTTTGCTTCAAACTTGAGAAGGGTTTAGATTCAAGTTTGACTGCTGAACCCGGTAGATTCAACAGTAAAAAGATCATGAAACGATTAAATGAATACTTTATTTCATTGAATGAAGGGACATGAACTGAATAATATTGGCTACCATGAACTTAAACGAAATGTTGTAAGGAAATCATTTTAGGCTGGTATAGTTTGAGTAGATACTATTCCTATCTTTGCACCAATTGTCCCTTGATCCGATTTGGAATTATTTACCGACAATGTAATACCTGGATATTAAGTATTAATAAACATGCTAGCATTTAATGTCTACTCATGGCAGTCCTTTATGTTGAAGCTTATATTTTGTTTTAGTTGTGTGAAGCCAGAGTAAGGTCCTGTCTGTTAATAAAATACCTGTTTTGTTTTCCCTATAAATAGTATTCTGACCGCTCAACTTCTGGCTTTCAAACAGGGGTACAGCGAAGCCCAGTTAAAAGAGTGTTTGGAGGAGTATGCAGCACTAAATGTATGGCAGATACATCCTCACACTTTTGATATACGATTTATTGATGCTTGATGCACTTCTTTTCCTCTGTTGAAACATGGTTTGCTGTAATCTGGTTTTAAGAAGCTGGGATAAGAGTGCTTGGTGTAGGAAATGATATTTAGCTTCGGTTTTTATTAGGTTGATGTAGGTTATTTGTATTGTTACAGATAGATTTCCATTTTTTTTTCTTGAGCGCTGTAATTTTGCATATTTAAATTTCTTGAGGTTGCTTCTCTTGACCTGACAAGTCAGCCTTTGCTACATGGGAATAGGAATTAAGAAAAATATTGACCTTGTATGCTTCAAATGGCTAAAGTCGCATGGATATTGAGTTTAATCTATGCTTCGATAAATCTTACGATGTTCCCGAAGTTAGTTTTCCCTGCGGTACCGAATGCATCCGGAGAATGAAATGCCATTGAATCGCCCAAAACAAGTTTTCATCAGGGCCGCAGAGGGTTAAACAAATGACAACAGTTATGTATAGAGATTTTTGTGTATTTTTTTTTGTTACTTTTCAATCAAACTTTGAATTTCATATTAGTGAGGAATTATTTTTATCCTGGTGGTTCTTTTTATCCTTTTTACGTTGGGCAGGTTATTTTTCGTTGAATATTATTAAACTTTAGTTAATTTTTACTTTATTTTAATTTCAAACTTAATATAAAATTTTCACTGATATAATATGTTGATAAAAATGAAAAAGAATTTTAAATTTTTAATTTTTTATAGTTTTTAATTTTGAAAATTTTATTTCTTTAATTTAATCATGTATAATATAATGAAATATTTATTACTAATAATAATATTATTTGCTTTTTTTAATTTATAAAATTTTAAAT
Source organism: Abrus precatorius (assembly GCF_003935025.1). Lineage (NCBI taxonomy): Eukaryota > Viridiplantae > Streptophyta > Magnoliopsida > Fabales > Fabaceae > Abrus > Abrus precatorius. Next base: position 4,468,376 of record NW_020874373.1, on the reverse strand, counting down.
GATCAAATAATATCTTTAACTTTTTTCATTAAAAAAATTTAATTTAATACCCATGTAAAGTAGAGAAAATTTAGTAATTTATCTAAAATTTTTAAGGTTGAATTTGTATACATGATATTTATTAATTATTCTCATTTTTTAAGTTTGAGTTCATTTTAAATGTCAATTTCTTATATTTTTTCAAACTAAACACAATTGTATTATTATATTTGATAGTAAGTTTATTTAAACAAAAAAAATTATTTTTTTTATTATAAAAATTCTTAATGTTTTAAATTTCATTACATAAGAGTCTCAATCTAAGATAGCATTTGAATATTGTTATTAGACACCGAAAATAGAGACACTAATGTTTATAACTGTGTATTATATTTTAAAGTGAGAATAGAATATGATGTATTGCGTATTGTATTATGTTTGGATATAAAAATTATGAAAATAGTTTATGTAATTTTTAAAAATTATGAAAAATATTTTTGTTTTAAAAGTTTACTTTGCATGTTTCTGAAGTTGGGACATTTGTGTTTTTCAAATTTGTGTCTTTTATATTTTTATCTTTCTAGTGATACACTAGTCAAACATAATATGTGTCTTTATATATCTCTGTAGTCAAATGCTAATGTCTTAAATGTAGACTAGTTATTATAATATTTTGTCCATGTTTAAAGCAAATTTTTATTTTACTATAATAATAATAATAATAATAATAATTATTATTAAAGTAAATTATTATTATTATTATTCGTTCAACATCATTATCATAGCAACCAGTGTTACCCCTATCATACAATTGTCAAATCCTTTCGGAAAAGACTACCCGGTGTAGGTGACAATGATGACAGCTCTTTGCTTTAAACTTCCCCAACCACAAGTCGGTATTAACATATATTTTTGGTTTAGACATTGTTTCCAATTGGTTTATATTCTAATTATGAAGAAACAAGGACGAGATGGGATATGTTTGACTGCAGTAATATTACTGCATATGAAATTTGGAGTTATAATTGTTTAAAATCTCTTTAATATCTTTTAGCATGGGGAGACAATATTGATGGAATTTTCGCGGTAAATTTATTTTTGCTGTGCTACAATAAATAACTGGAGGTTGTAAAATTATTTTTGGCAAAGCCAAGCAGAGAAGGATGGTAAATTTGAACTTTTTTATCACCTTTTTACTTTTTAATCAGGCAGGTTCGTTTCAAAGAGTTACATACAATGCTACATGTATATCACATGCATTTCAAATCGAATGGTCTAAAAAAATGTTAGTAATCTAAATAGAAAATAAAATTCCATCAATGCCCTAAATTTGAAGATCATTAATTTACAAACTTCACAGGACCTTCCTATATCTGACCCTTCAGTTAAGTTTCAACTTCTTCTAAATATACACAGCTAACACATGCCCTACTATGAAATTAACAATTAAAACTACTTGGGTTGTCTTTAATCCTACTTAAAGCATGTGGCCCATAGTTTTGCTTTTATACAGATTATATAAGAGAAAATTAACAAAAAATAAAACTAAACTAAAGATGAAGTTCATTGCCATCAAACTTTTAAATCAAATAATGATTCGTTCTTTTTTTAATTTGCACGTATTTATTGGAAAAGTTACATTGTTTGATTTAAAAATTTGATGACAATGATATATATAGAACTTGAACAGAGAAGCATGTTTTTCACTGTTTGTTATGTATGTTTCTGACTGCTTCAAGTAAAGCCACTTGATTGATGGGTTTGACTAAGTGATCGTCCATTCCAGCTTCTATGGACCACTTTGCCTCTTCCCCCGTATTAGCAGTTAATGCAAAAATTGGAATGCGAACGCCATAGGGCTTCTCAATCTCCCTTATCCTCCTTGTTGCCTCGTATCCACCCATTACCGGCATCTGTTGAATCACCAATAACGCTAGTCAAATTCGTAGCATGCATAAATGTTTGGTTATCTAATAGTTAAGTATGCCAAGTCATATATATATATATATATATATATATATATATATATATTAAGAAATACGCCTAGCTATTTGCAATAAGATTGATGAGTAAAATTATTGAAAAGAAACTTAGCGAAAAGACATGAAATTAATAACGAAATGAAAGGAGTAGAAATCATAATAGGCATTACTACCTGGCAGTCCATTAAGATGTAATCATATGGAGGATTGGAAGAATTCCGAGTTAAACCCTCTTCAACTAGCCCAACAGCTTCTTCACCATTCTCACATTCCTCGATAGACGCATCAAGCCGTTCCAAATTTGCCTTAGTTATCCTACGCAACAAAACATGGTCCTCAACAACCAAAAATTTCATACCCCTCAAGGATTTGCCATTGCTTGATCCTCCACATTCTTGTATTTCTCCTTGGTGAATTGGAAATTTTCCTGCTTTAAATCTATCATACTTTCGTCCTTCAACACTTTGACTTGCACCTTCAGGAGCACTTGAGGAAGCTTGATACCTTTCTTTATTTACTATACTAGAATTACACTGCCAAACACCACCATACTCAGGAAGAATCCTTATAACTTTGAATAAACGGCTACCATGAAATGGCTTGCACAAGACAATGTCGTTTGAATGAGAAGCATCCTCCTCAAGGAATTTGAAGTCAACGCCAGGCATAAGTGGCTTTTCCAACCAAACAACCCTCGTAGGGTTGTTTAGGCCTCTTTTGAAGTCAGATATCACCATGCAAAGTTCTGAAAATGGTCCTGCATTTGCATCAATCACAATCAGGATGAAACTCATGGTAGCTTCAATATCTGTCTTCTTGAAGATGGAATTCATATAGTCAGATCCATCCATGGCACTCAAACGGACTCCTCTGGCTCTTCCAAAAGATGTAGATGGAGAATCTGAAGAAGACCATGGAGATCTTGGGCTAGTGGAATGGAGCCCCTTTTGTTTGATCTTCCTTAGAGTGTAAGATAAATCTCTCCACTCCTTCACAACCTTAACTTTGATCCCTAAGTTCTTCATGAACCTCTGATTAGTCCTTAGGCGTTCTTCATTTTGAATCAAAAGAACAACTTGAGAAGCCTCAGGTCTTGGACTAGGACTGATGATAGGTAACCTGGGATTCATGGAACCCATGCTTGAAGCAGGACTTGTAGTGCGAATGGTTAGTCCCTGAGCTTGATTTCCTCTTGATCCAAACCAACACTCTATAGTTTCACCATTCGTTTGTGTCTCATGTACAGTGAGGAGCACATTGAACCTAAAGCAGGTTCCTTTTTCGCCAATGTCCTTGTCCATAATTCCAATATCTCCGTGCATCAATCGTACCTGGAGGGAAAATCAGGTGATTTTGTTTCTTCCTTAAGGACTTCTAATTGGTATAACTAATCATGCATAAAAATAAAAGGAAAAATATTCTTATGCAGTCATGAAGCGTGTACACATATGGTTAGATTAAAAAATAAAAAATGTGATGAATAATATAATATGACAAAAGAGAAGAAAAAATATATTATGTAATTGTATAAATATTAAAAATATTATTGTTGCGCACCCATTTTGAAGCGTGAAATTGGTAATAAAATTTGTAAGAAAAGAAGAAAAAAAAAAGAGAGAAAGAGAAAGTAAAATATCCGGGGAAATGGTACAATGAAAAAGAAAATAGAAAGAAGAGAAGAAAAAGAAATATGATGAATGTAGCCTTGTGTCTTATTACTTTCTCTTTATTATATACTGCAGTTGTTGAACAGGAAGTGCACTGAAATAAAACTGCAATTCTTATATTTTACATAACTCAATTTTTTATATTTTATTATTATTATTTTCTTTTTTTTTCTTTTTCTTCTTTTTTTTTTGTATTATCTATGGGTTTTTTTTTCTTTCTCTACTTCTCACTCAAAATTAAAAGTAAGCGTTAAAATATAATTTTTAATATAAAAGTGGATACTTACCAAGGACCGGACAATACCAAGTCCCAAGCCAGTTCCTTCATGGCCAAGAGCAGTTTCTTTGACTTGGACATAATTCTCAAATACAGACTTGTACTTCTCCTTGGGAATTCCAATGCCAGTGTCATCCACTTCAAACGTAAAATCCATACAATTTGGATCATATTGGATTGCCTCTATGTCATCAAGTGCTTCTTTTTTCCTATAAAAAACACATGACAAAAGTCTCTTTAACCTGTATCGGTTAGTAGCGTTTAATGAGCTCTTCAAGCTTGGCTTCCGAGCCCATGCTCGAACCGCTATGTGCCCCTCACTCGTAAATTTTACTGCATTGCTCAGTAAATTGCACAAAACTTGTTTCAGTTTTCCTCTGTCGCCTTTGGTTCGTGAATATCTGAGTAGAGAACCATCACAAGGGTCCATCACTATCTCTACACCTTTCTTCATACCTACGGGATGATATAAATCAACCACATCTTCTAAGAGTTGGAATATATCAAATTCCTCTTCCTCAAGCTGCATTTTGCCCGCTTCAATTTTGCTTGTATCAAGTATAGAATTCAAGAGTCCTAATAGTATACAGAAAGAAAAGAAATTAGTAATGGCACAAGAAGTAAATACAAAAATTGAAGTAACCTTATCCATATCTTTAAATACATGTTTTTTTTTTTTCAAAAGGACTCGAGGCAAATAATGAAATCTAAAATGAAGGCTGATTTGGGAATGGTTAGGAAAACAATATATTAATCATTATGCTATATATAGTGATACCATATTACGAAATTTCTTAGAGAATTTTCTTTTAAACAAAAAATTAATACATTGAATGGAAGCCAACCATTTCATTATTTTAAAAAAAAAACTAGGATAGTAAAACTATAAAAGACAACAAAATTATTGTGCCAATGTTGGTTGAAAAAACAATTAATAACGATATCGTACAATAAAATTGCATTGAGATTTACTTCTTAAGAGGAAATAATGGAATAATAAAATATAAAAGACAACAATATCAGGGCATGACTGTTTGGTAAGGGAAAAAATAAGTAGTGATTATATTAAAATCAATTACATGCGTTTTGGGGTAAGATGAATCAATAATGTTACCTAGTAAATCTTTGGTACAAGAATCCATTTGTTTTAAGTTGGTCTCCAATTCAGAATCAGGGACAACTTCATGGTAGCACATCTCTATCAAACCAGTAAGGCCCGCCAACGAAGCTCGAACATCATGGGTGGCACTAGCAAAAGCATGGCTCTTATTCATACTCTTCCGCTCAGCTTGTTGGGTAGCTTCCATTTGTTTGATGAGTGACGCACACAAGTGCATTTCTCGCTTAAGTAATCTAACATTTGTAAATAGAAAACTAAGCATGGCAACCAGTGCCATTACCATCATCACAGTCATTAACGTCAATCCTTTTTTCTTAATCTCGTGAACATAGCGAACCAACCCATTGTTTGGGACAGCCAAAACATACACCTGAAAAATATACACATGATCAGTGCTAATATACTTTTAAAAATATATAATTTTTTTTCTGAAGTTGTTTTAAAAGAAATAATTAACTTGGTACGCATCAGTTAATTATCTATTTTTTCAAATAATTGTTACACTTAAGGCAACATTTTACAAACATATTAAAATGAGAGTTATATTTTATATGTAGTGTATTCTAAAAATATGATAGAACGGGACATGAGGTTAAATTTTGATGATATATTCTGGTTAAATTTAACTGCACATATTCACACTCTACCCGTGTCACATTTAAGTAATGTCCTCAAAGAGACTATACTTTCAGTGAATATGGAAAAAATAAATAAATTAATACGTACCGATTCTATTCCCATTATATCAATGGGGGAGCAGTGAATTAAATACTCAGTATCCTGAATATTCAAAATAGAAGTAACATCCCCATCTCCACCTTTGCATGAGACAGTGCCATCATAATAACTTGTGTGATCACCATTAACATTCACTGATTGGAAGGAAACCGTATCATTATAAATAACCATACTAGTATTTTGGATCCCTTCTACAAGAACTTTTCCATCTTTGGTTGCCAAATACAAGCTTGCTCCTTGATAACCAACATGAGATAAAAAATTAGCTATTGTTGTTGCTGGAAAACCTAAAGAGACCCCTCCAACCCCTGTGATTCTAGCTGAACTAATGAATAGAAGATCATGAGCGTGGTTCCACTTGGTTCCCAATGAGGCATGCCCATTTGAACTATTTATAACCACTTGTGCAAACAAACTTGAATTGATAGAGGGTTCAGATACTATGGCTTCTCCATATAACTCTCCAGTGTCACGATTTACTGGTTGAATATGATATACTTTTGCTTTCGAGGCACTCCAAGGAGAAGTCGAAGGAAATGACGAGTTTGAGTACATTGCCAAAACTTTATCGTTATCAGTGTAGTACGAGAAAAAAAGACCTTCCATCCCCATGTATGAGATTTGGGCTAAGTGAGGAACCGTCTCAAATGCTTGAAATAATAATGGAGCCACCTGCAAATCCAAAGCAAAAAATCAAATAAAAAATTCAAACGAAATCCAAATATATCTTCTTCTTTTTTACTGACAAATCACAGTAAGATAATTTTTTAATACATTATTTTAACTCACTTTGTTTTCTATTATCATTAAGTGAAATCGCAAAACTGTATTTGAGATACATCAAATAAATAAAGAGTAAAAAATCATGGTTTTGTACTCCTAAGAATTTAGTTGTTAACGAATCATATTAAAGAATGTAAATAAAGGTTATGTTACTAACATTTTTTTCTTAAAATATATATCCTCCAATAATATGTTTTTAAATACATTAAATAAAATACATATATTTAATATATCAAAACATAAAAAATGATTCTTTCTCTTATCTTACTAACCTTGGTCACGATATCAGAGAATGAGATGTTAGCAGCTTTGAGAGTTGAACTCAAAAATTTTGCGACCTTGGTTGAGGACGAATTTATAGGGTGTATCAGTGTAGCTGAATGCTCAATTTCGGATTGAAATTGGGAGAGAACAGTTTCTGAATTCAAAATCACACGCTGCTCTAGTTGCGTGACCATGACATACCAGCATGGCGTCAATGTGGTAAGAACTAACAGCGCAGCGTAAGCCTATAACAAATGTTTACATGTTACAAAGTAAACATAGTTGCAGTAGATATCTGTTTATATTTAAAATTAAAATTACTTAAATAAAAACAACAATAAACACTTAAAAAGCACAGATATATTATTTGGTCAACATCCAATCTTAGCACAACTAGTGCGTGATTCGAATTGATCACAGTGAATGATTATAACCTTTCTAAAAAATGTTTATTGGTAATCTTATTTTCTCTTTTTTGATAATATTTATGAAAATTATATTATAATTTAAATTTTTTATGATAAAAAAGGTTTTTAAAATAAATAGAATTTTGAAGTTTATAATTAAATATATAAATTATTATTTTCTCATTTTATTTTCAATATTTAGTTTTTCGAAGTACAACAGTGTTTAACACAAACAACTGTATAGTTTTTAAAAATGGTTATTTTTAACTTATTCTAAAATAATTTATGGTTAAATTGTTAAATTATGACATAAAATATTATCTAAAAAACTTATGAATAAACGTTAAATTAAATTATTTATCTAAAAGGATACTAAATTTTAAATTACTTTTCATCTAACATACTTGAAAAAAAGAAATTAACTTATGTTACATATATGATTGCAACAACAATTGAATATATTTTTAATAATTATTTAAATAATTTGAAAATACAGACACGCACTAAAGCCTAAACCCTCATCTATGGCATTAAAAAACCATGAAAAATGCATCTTTTAAACTGTTTCAAATAAAATTAAAAGAAATATATTGAGTGACCATTCTTTCAGACTCCTTTGAAGAGAGAAGACCAAAAGTTAAGAGAATAAGATGTTAAAAGGATGTAAAAGAATAAATGTAAAAACATTGTACCCCTTAGGGCCATGAATTAGTGAAAAGAAAATAGATGCAAACAACAATGAAACGAAAGTGACACATACCAGTACAATGACGAGAGACGAAGGACGCAAAACCATGGATGAGTAGAGACTCATTGGTGTAGTGATCAACCTCCACAGTAGATGTCTCTCTGCATTGGAAAATTCATAAAATCACATATTGACGCCGATTTACCTTAGTTAAAATTTGGACAACAAATTATGTACACATAATCTTAAGAGAAAATCTATCATCGAGTAGATTTGATTCTTGTTCAACAATATATTTTTATATTGGAAACAATATTTTTAACGATTAATTAGCACGCCTACCAAAAATAGGTGTTTCCTTTTTTTCAAATAATGTTGATGTAAACCGTGTAATTAGCTAAAATCTAATATAGAATCCAAATTAAGATGTGCCAATTACCACCCTTAAATCATGCCTTTGTTTGTGTTTTATGTATGGGTAGAGGAACAAAAAACAAAAAGTTTTTATTGTGCCATCTATAACACTTCGTTATTAAGATTAACATCCTTTCTGCTGGAGTGTTTTTCCGTTTGGTTTTTGAGAAAAACATAGTAACCTGCTTTTTGAGATTCTATTTTTAGTATTCTTTTATTATAAATTAAATGGTATAAATTATATATACACTTTTAGTTATTGATAAAAATTCATTATAAATTAGAAAAATGTAAATACAAAATATTAAATTAAAGATACAATTCATAGTTTTTTGTGATTTTAAATAAATTTTAATAAATAATTAAATACATTAAAATTTATATTAGAGATCTACTACTAATGTTTTATTGGAAAAGTGGACACAAATTCTTTAGTGGGACTAACATAATTTCATTCTATATATTTGAAAAAAGGAGTGTTTTAGAGTATTTCAAAATAAATATATTTTAAATAAAATTTAAAAAAAGAAAAAAAAAGGTAATTGATGCAAAAGAAATCACATCATTCAAAACATTTGTTATTTTATAAATTAAAATCGTTTGTTAACCGCACATTTATTCATCAGTATTTCTTATCTATAACATTTCGTTGCAAATGGACTATAAATGGAGGCAAAGTATTTTAATTATAATATAGTAAAATTATACATTAATTAAAGATTTCTTAATATGTTGCGTAATCTTAAACATCAAAGGATATATAATATAAAAAATAAAAGTGAATTAATTATAATATATGCGATGTTTATCTAAATTGCGTGTATTTAGTCAAATGGTATATACAAAGCAAGGGGCATGCATAACTTTTGTTGTTCTGTAGAAGGGTCATGAATAACTGATAAATGTTGCTGCTGGTATTATTATTACAGTTTTGTTGACAAAACTTTAAAGATAATAGTTGAAAAATGATAAATATTTTCAATTTATGCACTATCGATCATTGTGATTTTAATAAATGTCAAATGTAATTTGTATAATATACTTTATTTTTTAATTATTTAATTAATATCCTGCAATACCCTGAATATTATTTTTAATTGTTGTTTTTAAGTTAATAATTAAGAAATATTAAGTTAATAATTGATTGTCATCGTACTCTTGACTTTGAGACTCATTTGACAATATTGGTATAAATTTAAGTTATTAATGCTATAAATTTTCATTTTCTCTTTAATTTCCATATTTATATTATCCATTTTTTTAGCTTTTCACACTAAAGTTAATGATAATTAATTTCAAATCCTAGGAGTTTTTTATACGATTTTTTTTTATTTTATTACCTTTTTATTTCTTTCATGTGTGTTTTTTTTATCTTTATGTTTTCAACATTTCAATTTTAATTTTATATTATTTTTTCTAAGTTTTTAAATGAATAACATTTTAAAACACATTAATTCATAATGAATTGTATAAATATTATATATATATATATATATATATATATCAAATAGAGAACAAATATTCCTACAATATTAATTAAATATTATTTGTATTTATTTAAATTTTATTACTGCTTAATGATTCACATATAAAATCATTTTATCTTTTGCTTTTTACAAATTCCAACATAATTATAATTATTAGAATAAATAAATTGATACATATACATAAATTTATAGTTAAAAGTATTAACTTTAAAATTTATAAATTATATAATGTATTGCACAAAAACAAATACTTAAGTAATAAAACTCTGCTAATTTTATCTCATCTTCAATTAACTGAGTTTTAAAATTATTAAAAAAATAGATATTCAATAAATTTCCATACAAGAAAGAAAAACCTCCACTAAATACGAGCTTCATTAATAAAAATGCCACATATTTGTAATCCACAGTATCACTTTAAGTCGCTGAAATTTAACATACTATATTTAAATTTAATAGTGATAAAATTTACTCTTATATAATAAATTTTAAGTATTTATTAATAAATGGGAAGATATTATCTGTTGTATTAAGACATGCGAATCTAAGTTTTAAGTTGTCTTTTTGTCTTATAAGATTTATTTATTTTCCTCAAAGTTTAGTTTTAATTACTTATTTTTTCGAAATATTTAAAAAAGTAACAATTATTTCAGATAATGTTGACAAGTGAAAGTGACATCTTTTATCGATGAAATTGTTTTTTTTTTCCTCTTATATTTTTAAATCTCAAGGGTTTCTAGCAAACTATGAGAGTGCTTATTATATAGTAAAACACAACCATCGCAAATCGATCCGTTATAAATTGGGTCTTCTAAAAGTACTGTGACACTATGAAATGAATAGCGTTCCTTTTATCTTAAACTATCTAAAAAAGGTCCAACGGCGCTTAATATTTTCAAAAAAAATAAATTTGGGAAATAGACATTAAAATAAATAAATAAAATTAATGTTAAGCACCCTTCTATTACTAAAATTCAGCAAGATTTACAACTGTGAACATGAATCTAGGGTACGCGTAAGTTTAAATAACCACTTGTTTAAATATTATTTAATAATTTTTTAATGATAAATTATATCATAAATTTTATTAAACAAATTAAATATAATTTATAAAAAAACTTAAAGTTATAGACGCTCATATCTTACGAAGGTGCATGTAACATATATTGGCATAAAAAAGGGAATATGTAAGACGAAATAGAACAAAATTACAGGGAAAGGTGGAGAGAGGAGAGCAAAACCTGCAATTAAAATAAAACTGCGTTCTTCACTATTTTTGCCTTTGTATGCCAATCACTGTCAATTTTGTAGTGCAGGGCCAGATTTGACGAAGAAAGAGATTCTTCTTTGGTGCCTTCTAGAATCGAAGTCTTTCCATATATTACTACTGTTATGTCTTAAATTTTGTTCATGTGTGTTTAAATATATATACTAAAAAAAACTATACATGATAAAATTTAATAATAATATATAATTTAATATTAAATAATATATTTTTAATGAGATATATTGTTTATTATTAAATATTTTGGAGAAATATTAAAAAAACTGTTATTTCTTTTACTTTTTTGGACTTTATAAAGGCAAGCTAATCGCATGGTCATTGCAACGTTCGCATTACATTTGTTAAGGAGTTAGCAGAAAGACGCGTTAGTTTCAACCAATAATTTTCAAATTATTGTAAAAAATTGGCAATTGAGAAAAAAATTATTTTTTTAAAATCATGCCATTTTACTGTCATATTAAAAAAATAAATTTAAATTGTATGATTATATATAAATAACTACAAAATTTTTAAAATACGTAATCACTTAATAAAAGTCACATAAATTTTTTAAAAATTTTCATAAATTTAAATATTGATGTTAAAATTTATTAATATTTAGATTATTATATAAAAACTAATTTTAATGTACTATTAATATAATTTTTATATCAATTATGACCAAATAACAATATAAAAATTATTAAATGAAGTAAGTTTGATAATATTTATTCTTAAAATAAATGAGGAGAGATAAAAATAAATTCTTAAATTTTGAAGATTCATTTTATAAAAATAACTATTAATATTTAAATTCAACCTTAAAGATTAAAGCTAACAAAATTTAAATTTTAAAGGATGTATTAGACTTTTGATCCCATTAATTTTAATTATATTCTTCTCATTCTTTATAAATTAATTAAATCTCTTTGTTTTTTAAAATTAAGAGATTTTATCTCTTTTGTTGATTTTCTTTACATTTATTTGGTAAAAACTATAAAATTCGTGCGTTTTACTAAAAGCATGAAAACATAGAGTTCCCGTTAATTTTAGTTACAAAAAAATACTAAGAAGTTATTGATTGAATATTGAAGCTGCTACTCTTAAATATTTGGTCAAAGCACTCTTTATCAATTACAAGTTAACATAACGACACTGACGCTTGAATGGGACATACATTATGCTTGTTAACCCAATATCACAACTTTCAGTAGGATCCATTAGAGTGTAGCATCTAACCTTCATTTTGCAAGTGGTATGTGAATTTTATTTAATAACATTTATCTATATTTAAAAACAGGAACGAATACAAGAATTTAAGTATTTAATAAATGTATAAGAAAAAGTTCAAAAAAACCATCCGTGTTGAAATAAAGACAGGAGTTTCACGACTGTTAACCCAAAATGAAATCCCAATTGAGATAGTATTGATTAAAATTCATTTTTCCTCTTTCTTTCTTATTTTTTTTATTTCCAAAAATCGATATCCGGAAATGGCAGCAGCAGCGTCGCAGAGCGTGTGCGCTCACGGCTCTAAAAAACTAAACTAGAGAAAGAGAGAGAGAGAGTGAATTCCCGCCACACGCCATAAACACTTCCCGCCACCACCACCTTTTATGAGCCTCTGAGTCTCACTATCACTCTTCACACTACACCAATGGCTCCTTCTCGTCGCAATAGCAACGGTCGATCACCTCTTGTCAATCAACAGCGTCAAATCACTTCCTTCTTCTCCAAACATCCTTCTCCCACTAACCCCAAAACCAACCCCAAACTAAGCCCTAACCATATTTCAGACCCTAACCCTAACCCTAGCCATAGCCCTACCGTTCCAACTCCTTCTCCTCTCGATTCCAAACCGCACAAGCCCCTTCTTCTCATTGGCGCTTCTTCTTCACCCTCCTCTTCGTCTTCTCTCTACGCTACTGAGGTCATTGGTAGAAGGGTCAAGGTTTACTGGCCTTTGGACAAAGCTTGGTACGAAGGTCTTGTCAAATCATTCGATAACCTCACTTCCAAGCACTTGGTTCATTACGACGATGGCGAAGAGGAATCCCTTGATCTTTCCAAGGAGAAGATCGAGTGGCTCCACGATTCCTCTTCGAAGAAGCTTAGACGGCTGCGTCGTGGCGTTCCCGCCGTTAGGAAGATGGTGATCGAGGACGACGAGGTGGAAGAAAGTCGCAAAGAAGAAGACCACGAACATGATGATGATGGTGATGATTCCAATGATGAAGATTGGGGGAAGAATGCTGCACTGGAGGATGCTGGGGACGATGGAGAAGAAGATACCGATCTAGAGGATGAATGCGACGTAGAAGAGAGGGTTAAAGGAAGGTCTAGTGGGAAGGTTGAATCTAAAAAGCGGAAACTGATTAGAACAGAGAAAGCGGAGCCTGCAAAAAAGAGCAAGAGTGGAGGGGAAGTTGGTAAGGGGGCTTTTAAGCTCTCGGTGGCGGAGCCTACTAGTATTTTGGAGAGTAAGTGACCAAGTTAGAAACAAGCTTTTAAGCAGAGGAACTGCTTGAGATTAATTTCGACGTTCAGATATTGCTCCTAATCATATTAATTTTATTTTTATTTTGTTGGTGGAGGGAGTGTAGGTGTTAAAAATGGGATGTTTCAAATTCAGAAGTTACAAAATTCACATTGTTTGTTAAATTAGGTAATGTCCAAAAACACTGAATGGTGTTGGAAAGATTCCTTCACGCAAAGATTAAAAAACACAAGGGCAAATAAAGATTATTGGATTGGAGAAATTTGATGCAAGGAGCCATTCTGATGGTTTTTTCTCCAATGATATGCGGGATTTACACATTAAGTTTTCTGTATTTTAAATATGCAATTTTTTTTTTTGTCTTCACTGGCATCACTTTTTGGATGCTCTTTCTTATTCCATTGGATGATGTCAGTAGTCAACTGAAATGCGGAGATAATTTGTTATGTAATTTATAATTTAAGTCACGTCTTTACTTTTTGCAGTTAAAAAGGCATCTAATGGTGCTGACAACGTTGCAAATGTTGAGGTCTCTGAAAGATTTGCATCTCGTGACAATCAGAAATTGCGCTTCCTGAGAGAGTGAGTGCTGACTATAGTGAAATTCTGTTCTTATCTCTTAAAAGTTAAAAGGGATTTAGGTGCCATGCCATTTTGCGTTTGCAGTTATCCTCTGTTTTTCCATTTTTATGGCATATATTGTTGGTTTATATTATGATGTTATGGTGCTGTGTATGTATATGGTCTTGGTACAGAGATCGCAGGGATGCCAAGCGAAGGCGTCCTGGAGATGAAAATTATGACTCAAGAACTCTCTACTTGCCTCCTGGTTTCTTAGGGAGTTTGTCAGATGGTCAGGTAATTACTGGTAAAGCAGTAGGGTGAGATTCTAAATTTTTCAATGGTGCCTGGCTGCATGCGATTGATGTGGTCATGGTCATTTGATGAGTGCAGAAACAATGGTGGGAATTCAAGTCAAAGCATATGGACAAAGTTTTGTTTTTCAAGGTTTAAGTTGGCTATAATTTTTATTAGTGCCGTTAGTTCATTCCGTATAACCAAATGAAATATTTTCGCTTCCTTTTGTTGGTACAGATGGGTAAATTTTATGAGCTTTTTGAGATGGATGCACATGTAGGAGTCAAAGAGCTCGACTTGCAGTATATGAAGGTGTGTGTGAGTGTCTAGAGTTGTTGATTTTCTTAGAATCTCAAGATGTTCTATTTTCTTATGTTAAATTGTGCATATTTATTCATTTACCTGTGACTGTTTTAGGGAGAGCAACCTCATTGTGGATTTCCGGAGAGGAATTTCTCAATGAATGTGGAAAAACTGGCTAGGAAGGTTTGCGTCGTAAATGACTTATTTTATCTCTGCTACCTAACTTATTAACATCTTCAACAAGCCAACTTGCAACTGGGGAGGAACTTACAAAGTTTCCTTGGCTGAGCAGGGTTATCGAGTTCTTGTTGTAGAGCAGACTGAAACACCTGAACAGCTGGAGCTTCGTCGGAAGGAGAAGGGCTCTAAAGATAAGGTCTGACCACATCTCACAATGAACAGAGAAGTCATTGTTTTTATCCTTTGTATTTTTTGTGTTGTGCCTTGTAGTCTTTGTAGACTTCCCTGTTTTGTAATTTTTATTTTACAGGTTGTTTTTCTTGCTAACCCAAGCATTGATGGAGAAACAGTGATCTCTAACTTAAACAATTTTTTCTTCTAGGTTGTGAGGCGTGAAATATGTGCAGTAGTTACAAAAGGCACATTAACGGATGGGGAGTTGCTGTCAGCAAACCCTGAAGCTGCATATTTAATGGCCCTGACTGAGCATCATCAAAACCTTCAAAATGAAATTTCAGAGCATATCTATGGTGTTTGTATGGTTGATGTTGCCACAAGCAGAGTCATTCTTGGACAGGTGCAACTATACATTCCATTTCTTTGCTAAATTTGATTATGCATAAACTTACTCCAAATTTTGGATGAGATCTGCAAATATTATTGATTTGTGAAATACCTAATTCCTTTACCACTATTGGAAGTGGAGAGAGGAGATTGAGGTGGGTGGGTAACTGGGTTTTATGTCAGGGATTTGTGCTGGTAACTTAAATGCATTTGCTTAAAATTTCAATATTCATTTGGCTGCTTTGTTGTGTCCTGTATTTGCTAGAGTTTTGTTGTTTTTTTCTAATTTTTCATGAACTTAATTGGGAAGTGAGCATTAGTTGCACTAGTCAGTTAGTTGGTTAAGAGAGATTGACTATAAATATGAAAAATCAAATAAGGGGGTTGGGTGAAATTGATAGTTTGTAAAAGTGAAAGGAGAGATCCTTTGTGAAGGGGAAACCCCTGGAGAGAATTTTATTCTTCATTTTCTGCTCTGTTCTTCAATGAAGTTCTGTTTCTTCAATTCTTCCTCTCTAGTTTCCATTTTATTTTCTCTGGGTTCCTAACTACTGGTACTAACCTAACACAGCATAATATGTGCATGCTACCAAACATAGACCTAATTAATCTTCTAATTGCTTGTATTATCACCTGTGTTAAAAACCGAGTTGGCTTTTCTGTATGGCAGTTTAAGGATGACTCTGAGTGCAGTGCCTTGTGCTGTATCTTATCTGAGATCAGGCCTGTTGAAATTGTGAAACCTGCTAAACTACTCAGTGCCGAAACAGAGAGAGTGCTACTGAAGCATACTAGAAGTCCTTTAGTGAATGAATTAGTTCCCACCGTGGAATTCTGGGATGCTGACAAAACTGTAGATCAATTGAAGAGAATTTACAGGGACCCTGAAGATGTTAGTGTTGAAGATAGTGGGTTAGATTGCCTGCCTGATGTTTTACAGGAGCTGGTGAAAACAGGTGATGACAGTAGAAGTGCACTTTCAGCTCTGGGTGGTGCTCTCTATTATCTGAAACAGGCTTTTCTGGATGAGGGGTTGCTTAGATTTGCACAGTTTGAGCTACTTCCATGTTCTGGTTTAGGAAATCTTGCTTCAAAACCCTACATGGTTCTTGATGCAGCAGCCCTGGAGAATCTTGAGATTTTTGAGAATAGCAGAAATGGAGATTCTTCAGGGTATATATGTTTGTTATTTGGTTATCTGCACTCTTTTCTATTTTCAGAAAAGATGCGCAATTTTTTTTTATATTACTAAATTTGTGATTCTTCTTGTAGCACGCTCTATGCCCAACTAAATCAATGTGTTACTGCATTTGGAAAGAGATTGCTAAAGACATGGCTTGCTAGACCATTATGTAACGTGGAGTTAATTAAGGAACGCCAAGAAGCTGTTGCAGGTTTGAAGGTAGGTTTATTGACCATGTATTTTGCTTCTGATTCTGATGATCCTTCAAGATACAATGGTCTTTATGGAAGCCATGTTGCTATTTCATTCAGCTGTTAAATCAAGCAAGGCTCTAAAACTGTTAGATTTTTAATTTTCTTATTAATGTTAGCTATGCTTGTCTATTCTTGTTTGTATTATTTTAGTATTATCTTTCATTTTGTCCCACTTTTAGATTCTCATGTTTTTAACTTAATTGTATCTCCCTTTGGACTTGTATAACAGGCACCATTCATGGCACATTGTGATTATTTGATATAAATTATTATTTGATATAAATCTGGAGTCATATCACCTTAGCATATTTGTTTATGGTGTAATTAATTATTAAACTCATTTTCTAGAAAATCTACCCCTCTCACTGTTTAGAACCCCCCCAGATCTTGCCTCTTTCTTGATTTTCTGTGTTCAGTAATATATAGTATGGAGTATATTTTTAAGCTTGGGTTGAAAATCTTCTGTTTTTCTTTTTGTGCTGCTTTTGAACCAGTATAGATAGAAGGTTAGCTGTTGCATAAGATGTTGACATCTACTAGATCTTGGCTAGATTGAGCTGTTAATAATCATCATATACAAAATCAGAACATAATATTTGATATATGATTTGCATTTCAGGGAGTTAATCTGCCTTATGCACTAGAATTTCGAAAAGCATTATCAAGGCTACCTGACATGGAGCGGTTGCTGGCACGCATCTTCTCTACTAGGTTGAACTGTAAAAGATATTTGTGCAGCAACTGTGCGATGTTTATGTGGACCACACTGATTGTTATCATCTGACATATTTATGCTCCTTGATTTTCATGAATGCAGTGAAGCTAGTGGAAGAAATGCTAATAAAGTGGTTCTGTATGAGGATGCGTCAAAGAAACAGCTGCAAGAGTTTATTTCAGCTCTGCGTGGTTGTGAACAAATGGCACAAGCTTGCTCTTCACTTGGTGTCATTTTGAAGGGTGTCAAATCTGGACAACTTAATCATCTGCTAACACCTGGTATGATTATCTTACCAAATAAATACATTGTAAAATTACTTGGGAGCTGCTGTTTGATTTATTGACTGATTTGAACTTTAGGTAAAGGTCTTCCTGATATTTGCCTGGATCTTAATCATTTCAAGGATGCCTTTAACTGGGTGGAAGCCAGTAACTCTGGGCGTATAATACCTCATGAAGGAGTTGACATGGAGTATGACTCAGCCTGTAAGGCAGTTAAAGAGGTTGAGGCAAGTTTATTAAAGCATCTCAAGGAGCAGAGGAAACTACTTGGAGACACATCAGTAAGATCTCCAGTGGAAATAATTAGAGTTTAATTTTTATATTGCATAAAATCAAAATTTGAATGTTCTTATTTATCCATTACAGATCAATTATGTCAATATTGGAAAGGAGACATACCTATTGGAAGTGCCAGAAAATTTGTCTAGGAATATTCCTCAGGATTATGAATTGCGTTCATCCAGAAAAGTGAGAAGACAAACAATTCTCTGAAAATTTTATGTCAATTAAATGCAAACCTGTGTAGTATTATCTGTTGGATTGCTATATTTCTATAATGGAATCTTCAATAATATTGCATTGTCTGTTGTTATCACTAACAATTAAAAAATTAGTGCCTGTGAAATTATTGGTTAGTCCTTGATATAGTTGATACATTATTGTCTGCAGTTATGACAGTCAACATAAGTTAGTTTTTCTCTCAGGCTTCTTATCTGGTACATGCAGGGCTTCTTTAGGTACTGGACTCCAGATATTAAAAAGTTTTTAAGAGAGCTCTCCCAAGCTGAATCTGAAAAGGAGTTCCTATTGAAAAGTATATTGCATAGATTAATTGGGCGTTTTTCTGAACATCACACTAAATGGAAGCAGTTGGTGTCTACAACTGCAGGTACACATTGTGGTCCTTCTGAATAATTTTTTCATGGATGTGCAATTAGCCAGTTACTAGCCCACCTACTAAAATTCACTAGCCGTTTCTGAGATTGACAATGTATTGTACTGCAGTCAGAATAATACATTAAAATATAGAAAACTCATTTTTAAAATGAAGACTTTCCAGCTCCCCATGGAGGGAATTAGTTTATCTTCAACCAAGTATCTTCTGCTAAAAATAAGGTGATTACTAGAATTAAAGAAAAAATTTGTAGTTAGGGAAGATGTGTACTTGTTCCCTTGTCATCCTTTGTATAATTTCTGTTGGTTACACCCTATATTTCTTAAGGTAAAATCAAATTCCTTTTTTCTTACCTTTTTCTTTGATTTAAAGATGTGCCTTTCTTAAGGAGTTTTTACAAGGTGAATTTTTCCATGATGGATTTAAATAGAAAATCAAATGCTTTTCTTTTACCTGACTTAAATTGGATGTTTGCATTTCATGTTGCAGAACTGGATGTTTTGATTAGTTTAGCTATTGCCAGTGACTACTATGAAGGACCAACATGCAGACCTAGTTTCATAGGCACATTATGTACAACAGAAACAAAAGCTCCATACCTCCATGCTAAAAGTTTGGGACACCCAGTTCTTAGGAGTGATACCTTAGGCAAGGGTGCCTTTGTACCCAATGATATAACCATTGGTGGTCCAGATCATGCTAGCTTTATTCTTCTAACCGGTCCTAACATGGGTGGGAAGTCAACTCTTCTTCGCCAAGTTTGCTTGGCTGTGATTTTGGCCCAGGTGAAGCTTTTAAGTTATGCTACACTTCTCATTATTATTTCTTTGACTTTTTGAGGGTGGGGTGGGGGGTTGTGTGGAAGAAGGTTAGCCTTGTCCATTGAATCTTGTCTCAAGTAAGCTTGTCCTTTTATCTTTGAAGTTACTCATTTGATTTCTCATGGCAGGTAGGGGCTGATGTCCCAGCAGAAAGTTTTGTTTTGTCACCAGTGGACCGAATTTTTGTTAGAATGGGGGCCAAAGATAATATCCTTGCTGGCCAAAGTACATTTTTAACTGAGCTTTCAGAAACTGCAACGATGCTGGTAAGATTCCTCTTAGTATCAATTTGTAATTTTGTATCATTTATAGTAATTTGGGTGGGTTAAGTAGGCATATAAATTGGCTGCCGGTAAGTGACAAGACTGCAACTGCGAAATAGTTATATTTCAAGTCTTGTTTTTTCTTTTGAGCATGAATGGATTATGTGGTTTGCGATTGCCATTTTTCTCTAAAATGTAGAAGCAATGACTGAACTTGGAGGAAGAAAACGTATGCCTTGGTTTCTTTTTTATAAGAATTCACAACATTAGTATAATGTTTCATCTGTAAAGTTAATAGTTGTGTGTATTTCATGAAGCTTTATAAGCCCTTTAACAGATTCATATGCATTACTGATGCATATGAATCTGATCTTATTAAAGCATTGGTTGTTTCTGAATATGTACTTCTGATGGTGAGTACAGTTGTCAGCCACTTGTAATTCATTGGTGGCTCTGGATGAGCTTGGGCGAGGGACCTCAACTTCTGATGGGCAAGCTATTGCGTAAGTGTCTATTGTGGGATTTCTTGGACATACTTTTGTCCAGATGGATTCAGTATTCTTGATTGACTTTACAGCTTCTGGTAAGTTCATCTCAGATTATGCTGTGTTGTAAATATTTGGCAGGGAATCGGTATTAGAACATCTTGTGCGGAGGGTGCAGTGTCGTGGATTATTTTCTACACACTATCATCGATTAGCTATAGATTATCTCAAAGATCCCAAGGTATACCCGGTTTTCTATCCAGTATAATAATCAATGGTATATTGAATTCACCCACTAATGCTTGTAAGAAACATTTTAATATTTAATTTGTTAATGTACTTGATTGGCTGTAAGTTTGCCAGTCGTGACCTATTTGGATATGATATGCCTTATAAAGTTTTCAGTTTAGTGTAGTAATTTTTTCCGCTTTTTATTTTGGTTAGTGTTTTAGTTTGGAAACTTGATTTATTTCTGAATAGCCTTTTGTGCTTGTAAAGGTCTGTCTCTGCCACATGGCATGCCAAGTTGGTGGTGGAATTGCAGGTTTAGACGAAGTCACCTTTCTTTACAGGCTGACACTTGGTGCTTGCCCCAAGAGCTATGGTGTTAATGTTGCTCGATTAGCTGGTATGTTTTTTGCAGTTGTAAATTATCACAAGAACGGAGTATGCTCCTCTTTAGGGAGGGGTATACATCAGAGGATAAGGTGTAGAATTATAATTATTGACTAGAAATTTAACAGTGAAGATTTTATAACCACACATTTCGATATTAATGTAAATGTATTTTTTCACAATTTCAACGATTAATTTTCCAATCAATGGATCTTTTCCCTTAACCTCTAATTTAATAAATATTGACTCTCAGCATGCTCAGTTACAATAAATGGCTATATCTGCAGTTCATTAATTTTTGGTTCATTGACTTACTCTCGGACTTTCAACTTGAGGCTTGCTATATCTTGAGTCTTTGTCCTGCCTTGCTATATTGAAGCATAAACTTGAGGCTGGCAATCTCAAAATATACTATCGAGATGGGCTGCACGTTTACAGTTTATACATGTCTTTTGCATCACTGTGGAAAACTGTTGATATTTGCTATGCTGATTATATTATTTGCTACGAATGTGCTAAACCTTATTTTTTCTAATGTATTGTACCATTATTAACCATACATATTCCAATAAAAACAAATTAACTTTATTTCAGGACTTCCAACTTCTGTGCTTCAGAAGGCTGCCGCCAAGTCCAGAGAATTTGAGGCCACTTATGGTAAATGCAGAAAGAAGTCTAAAGAAACAAATTCTGCCAATCAAAATTGGTTTGACAAGATAGCCGTTATCATACAAAAATTGAACAATGCTGCTACAAATTTGAGTTGCCAGGAAACCATTTGCGTTAGTTCCCTAAGAGAACTTCAGGATAAAGCAAGAGAACTAATGCAGCGATGTTAAACTAATTCAAGCTAAATTATTATCCAGAATCTCGATAATAGTGGTAATTCATTCTTTTGAGAAACGCGCAATACTTTTATGGCCACATTCTACGTTGATATCCATTCTGGTAGATATGGTCGAATCTTGCCTTGTATGTTGGTTCAACATATCATTTTTGTACGGTGTGCTTGTAAATAGTTGCTGTGAAAATGGTGATACGAGTTCAACTAACACAGTATGACCCGTTGTTCTTACGACTGGTAAGTAGTTAATACTTTATTTTTAATTCTTGGGCGGGTGTGATAGTGAGACAATGAATATTCCAAATGGCAAGGGAAGATGCATTTCTATCAGAATTCCATTATCATATATTATGCCGCAAAATGTTGGAATTTTGACGAGCATCATCATAACGCTCGCATACACATTAAAGCAAATAATCTATGAGTGTCTTAAATTTGCATTATGCTGTGTCTCACTTTCGTCGTCTTCGTCAGACATTGACGTGTCATAGTAAGAATCCTGATAGTGCTGAATACTGTTCTGAATGACTCCGATTATCTTGATAACTATGTACATGGGTATAATAATTCCGCTAGCCTTTAGTATAATGACCTACATAAAAATTAGTGAATGAAGTTCCATTAGCTAAGCTGCTAGCTGGCAATGATTATATACATGTTTTTTTTTTCAATTTAAAACGAGAAACAAGTACTTACTGTAAGAAGTGTAAATGGGTAATCTTCCGTTCCATTTGTAAGCACTGCGAAAAGATGTCTTACAAGTAGGACAATTGTAAACTGCAGAAATAGAGTAGCTGGTTATTTTTCAGCATGTCTACATGATTACAATTAAATGGGTAATGGATTTGTTAAAGCTCGGGAGAATCTCCCGCATGTTATAAAACGACTCAAAAAAAAGTTTTCCATCAGGAAAATAATTGATCCATTGTTTTCTTGAAGAGAAAATGTGTATATCAATTCTTCGAGCCCTGTGTTGGCACCCAATTGAACGCAACTGGCAATACAGTTGGCATTAGCGGTAAACCACCTGAGTCGACTTTGACTCGTTACTTTTCACAACTCCAGGCAACTTAATTTTATTCCAAATTAATTATTGCATAACAAAAGGCATGTACTGCCAGTTGCCTCTGCCGAAATTAAATAGAAGAGGAATATGAACTTTATTAATTATTACGGCGGAAAAAAAAAATAGATATACAGATAATGCTTACAGCTATTGCTAGTGATCGACAGCAAGACGCGTTTCTGTCCGCGGCAGAGCTGCATTCAGAGTAATTGCTTTCTATTGCAACTCCTTCAACCATACCCTCTATTCTTGCGTTGGACGGTTCTTCCTCCCCCCTTTTCAAGCATAAAATCAAATTTTATTATCGTCAGCTTTTCTAAACAACATATAATATATTATTAGTTGCAACCTCTCACGTAGCTAAGTCAATACTTCACGTTATGAAATGATTGATTAAATAATTAGTTCTAAGTTCACTTTGATTGGATTAAACGCGGAAAATACATATATAATATGCATGAAAAAGTACCTAATGGATATTACTTCATCATCTATTTTGGACTTTGGCGGAGCTGAATATCCAGGTTCATATTGCTGCAAAAACAAACAATTTGCCCCCATCAAATCATCTTTGTATCTGAAGCTATTCAGAGATAAATAGATATGCAATAAGGATATAAATGCTAAAAAAAAATCCACAGATTTTTTTTCCTACAATATAAAAATGGAAATGGAGATTGAAAAAACGAATGAGAGTAAGTTCGGTTGTTTTTTTTATCACCGTTGCACAGGATTATTTTTATTTTATCTTTTGTGTTAGCTCAAACATCTATTAAACTCTATTTTAACAGAAAACAAAACAACATCCGAAAGAAATAAATACGCATTGATATAGAAATAATATACTAATACAGAGAGACTTCAATATTGAGCGAAAGACAAATACAAAAGGAACCGCAATCCAAAAATAAACAAACGTGAAAGGAAGAAAGGATCAAAGGAAATATCATCGTTTCCACAAGGCAAATGGCCAAGCCCACCCAATTACCATAATAACGACCGCCAAAAAAAATGGTACCCACTTATACTCTTTTTTTTTTTTTTTAAAACAACAAAAATTTGATTAGCATCAAGAACCCAAATTTGATTATAACTCTCTAAAATAAAATGAAGAGAACGTTAT
The DNA here is from genome assembly GCF_003935025.1 of Abrus precatorius. NCBI lineage: Eukaryota > Viridiplantae > Streptophyta > Magnoliopsida > Fabales > Fabaceae > Abrus > Abrus precatorius. The sequence goes on along the minus strand of NW_020874373.1, from coordinate 4,444,356 downwards.
GCAGAGAGAGCAAAAACGAAAAAACTGAATGACAAAAGTTCATACCTGGAGACATATTTCACAAATTGTATTTCCTTTCTCGTTGCACCATCTCTGTATGCAATCTCTATGAGCAAACTGCACAATTCAAACGCAGTTGATGATGATAATTAAGAAGGATTCATCAAGCATAACAGAAAAAAAAAGACTACAATAACTGCTTAAGAAATTATGTAATTACCTTAACAGTCCCAGAACAAGCACAAGGTGCTTCCAAGCTTTCACAGCTTTCAAACTCTTCGTCATGACATATTCTACAACGAGGAATCCCAAAAAGTAATTTCAAATCATCAACTATCAAGACAACCTCTGCCATATATTTCACACCCAATGATCTTCGTTTCTTAAAATTTTAGCCTTTGTTTTCAAATTCTGTCTGCTACTCTGTTTTTCCTTTTCCTTGTTCTCTCTCTTTCTCAGTCTTTCTCGGGAATCTGAACTTTATATATGAAAGAAACAATTCTAGAATTCCAATATTGCCCCTGTTTTGATTTTTCCGGATAAATAAATAAATACTAAATTGGCCTAATTTCAGAATAACCTAACCACGTAGCTAGCTTTGACATTATAAAATTTGGCAAAAGAAACTTGCTTCCAAACGTAGGATCAAACTAAAACTTTGTTTAAACTTCCTTTAGGTTTGAAGTAGAGAAGATTGTTAAAACAACCGAGTAATTTTATTCAGATTCCTTGCTTATTATATATAAATAAGTCTTAAGCTGTGACAAATTGGGAAAGAGGAAAAAACAAAGGTGAAAGAAATGTATCTTTTTTCTAGTCCTTTGTAAGGAAAGCATATCTAGGAGTGAAATAAAGTCTGTTTATATCACAATATACTTATTTTGTTTTCTCCGATAAAAATTAATAACTTGATTTTATATTTTGCAAAGTTAGTATTAAATAATCCTTTTTTATTTTCTCTATTTTCATCAATTTTTTATTTTATCAACGGACATTTTAGACTATGCTTCATTTATGAGGTGATCTTTTCAATTTTCCTGTTGTTTGGTCAGATATGCATGCGTTGACAAAAAATCTAAATCCCAATGTTCACCAACTAACTATTGCCTGAACATAAATGTTAGTCTCATTTTACAAATGGGAAATTGTTCTAGATTAGTGGTTGATATTGCCAAATTAGTAATTCGATTTTATACGATTTGGCTATAAACGAAGGTAACTTGGAGAAGGTTGAAAAATAACGTAAACAATGAATTATTTAGAGTAACTGTCTAAACTTCTACCCATTAACGGAATAAGAAAAGACAAAATACGTTGAGGAATTAACATCTATCTACACCTAAATAAAAGAAATATATATGAACATGGTTTCGATTTTACAAATGAAGACATACAAACAGGATGAAGCATCTTGTGCACCTTTTTATTTGTTTATTTTCGGTTGGAAGGGAAGGGGGCAATGCTTGATGCTTGCAAATTATTGCATCTATCAAACCAAAATTAATGACATTTAGGTACCCTTTTTTTCTGTGTGTCCCTCTTAGTACAGTTCGAATATCTGGGACCTATGATCCTTCACCAACGGTAACAAACGTTCAAAACAAACTGAAATTTGAAATGATGGGCCCCGCTTTTGTGTTAGATTAATCAAAAACGCGCTCATCCTATTCCTAATGCATCATTAGACATGTTCGGTGCTCTTCTTTATACGCCACAAGCTGTTTACTTTTTAGAATCTTTGGATTTCTTAGTTGAGGAATAGTGCAAATTATTCAATTTTTGTAAGTTATAATTAAATTATATTAATATGTAAATGAGACCTATCTACGTATGTGACAAATGTGACATTTTTATTGTTGATGTTTTTATTCACATGTACCTTACTAAAATCGGCTTCAATTATGTCTGCCGTGTGAAGCAAAGAAAGGGAATCGTTATTTATTTATTTCATTTCGTATCATATGCGAGGAAGCTGACGCACGTGCTTATCCTTTCACGCTTGTTCTTATCGTTTGCCTCAAAAAAAAATTTTCTGGATTTATCCAACAATTATGAGCAATCCTTGTCATTTACAAGACTCACAATTCACAAATCACAAGTAATGGGGGATTGAATTTGCATTTTCTTATGGGTCCTTTTTCGCAAGCAAGTGGTAGGCACAAATTTTGCGTCTGTGGGGAGTGGGGACAATAGCCTAACACTCAGAAAAGTGGACCTCATCTATCCAACTAAAAATTCTAATTTGGCACCTAACGACCCTGTTATTAGCACATAGCTAAGTTAGCCACGTCCACGTAAGTAAGCATATATCATTAATAAACTTAAATGGGGTCAGAGAAATTAACTTCCGTGCATATTATTAATTTTATAATTAATTATTGTTGTTTATAAAGATAAGAAAACTGATGTTGTAATTTACTTTGTCATAAAAATCATTGTAATCCGTAGAAGTTGGAGATATTTGGTGGTGGTTTGATAACGAAGTTTGTTCCGTTAGATCAGGCAAATGCTGTCGCTGTTGAGTTTGGTTTAAGCTAAGTCTTTTGTGATATAACTCAATAATGTCCTCAAATAAACAGAACGAAGGAAATTTGTAAATTAAACTCTTCTGATAAGGAGTGCAAACTAGAAAGGTATCCCTTAGTTGTTGAATGCCGATGTCTTAGCTTCAAAGTTCATGCATTTGTATGGATAATGCAATACAGACTTTGGTCATTGTACGATAAATACATGAAAGATAGAGCGATAGCCCATTAATATAAAACAAAACACTTTGGAAATAAAAACTTAATAGTCTATTCCCATGAGGAAAGGAGTGTATGGGCCAATAGCAAAGTTCTGTTGGCTCGTAGGTGTCTGGGCCATTTTGGGTACTTTCACTTTCCAATCGGGAAATACCCACAAATCAAAAGCAGCACCATTGGGGTTAAGGTCTCGTTCAGTTTATTGATTCAGAGACTTTAGTCCTAAATTAGGCTCAACGCCGAGGAGAAAAGAAATTGCAGAAAATCATAGACAAAAAGAGGAGATAAAATACGCATAATTTATTTTCAATGTTTGGTTTAGCAAGAAAAAAAGTGTAAATAAATTATTTTATAATTCGTTGTCTACTAAGCTTGGTTTACATCAAAGACATAAAATGAATAAAGTACAATGTAGTATGTGGTTTAAATTTATTATTTCATATAAACTATTCAAATTATTTGCCATCAATCTCATTTGGACGACTAAAGTAAGGAAAACGTATTTTCCCCTGTAAAAGTTTATGTAGTAGCATAAAGGGAAGGCAAAAGAAAGGAATATGATAGAAAATAGAATAAAATGAAGCAGGGGAGATGCGGAAGAGTTATTCATAATCTTATTTGACATAATCGAATGAAATATAGTGGTTATGCATATAAATATATCTTGTGATTCTACTTCATCCAAGAACGGAAAGATGGAAAAAGGGTGGGACTCAATTTTATTCCTCTAATTCATTTTCTTTCAATCTACATACACATATATCAAATAAGGGATAAATGTAATCATTTTGTGTTTTTTTTTCTTTTCACTACAAAATTTCACTTGAAAGAAACGTTAAGATTATATTTAATATCCAATAGTAAGTGGAATAAAAGAAAATAAGATAACATCGAGTGAAATAAAATAAAATAATTATTTTATTATATATATATATATATATATATACTTAAAATAAAATATTAAAAATGCTCTATCTCATATCTAAATTTTATTTTACAGTAACAATGTTAGTTCATCAAGTTTTCTTTTATTCTCTTAAACAATCTAAGCAACAAAACTTAATATCGTTTTATTTTTATTGATTAAAATAATCTAAGGCTTAATATAAAAAGAATAATCTAAAGCTTTATTTCGTATCACGTGTTAAAAATGAAAATAAGAAATACAATAATTGTAAAGAAAAGTAGCAAAATTATTATTTTAATCTTCTCTTCATTTATTTAATCTTATCGAATAAAAATAATTAAATTAAATACACTGATACTACGAATAACTTTTTTGTTAATAAAATATATTGTTCTATCAAGATAGATTCATAATATTTGTATTACAAAATTATTTTGATTAACAAAGTCATACTAATAATAATTAGTTTAATGTCAAACAGTTACTTAATATATGACGCTAAAATGATACCAAAGGAGGGGTCAATATTTTGATCCCTCGGGTCATGCTTTCGTTTCCGGTCAAACACACTCTCAGACAGCGTAGAGTTCATGGTGGTCGTTGTTTCTTCTTTCAACGTTAGAATGAGATGATTTTCTGGCATTTGACACGTAGCATTATGTGTAGGTGTACCCCTACGCGTGCTAGTTATGCAATTGTCAATTAAATGCTCACTACACGACAATGTTATCTTTCGGGATATTTTTGTTTGCTAAACGAGTTTCTTAGTCATGCTAGTTTAAGTGTTGCTATCTGATATCTTTTCGTACAATTCACAACGACAGAAGGGGTTGCTGTAATTTCTAAAAGTTTTAAGAAATCGTAAGCATAGTACTACCAGACTTAACAGAGTGCTAGATAATGCTGAAATAATAATTTAAATACACACTTTTCGAAGTATTTGATATATTTTATAAGTTTTTATGTAAATAAATATGAATAAAAAATAATTAATGTATCACCATATTATTTATAGGAATCTAGCAACACAGTTTTTAAAACATTTTTTATTATTAATTAAAAATTTTAAAAATATAAAGAAAAACATTAACTTAGAGTAAAAAAATAAAATTCACTTTATAATTTTAATCAATAATAAAAAATATATTATAAAGAGTATATATCTAAAATTATTCAAGGCATTATCTATCACTTTCTAATACTTTGATACCATTACTGGTTGGGAACTCCTTATATCATAACCCAGATAGAGAATAATAGCATTTTCTAATACTTTGAGCAATCCATATACATTTTTCTTATACTCGTGCTAACCATTCTTTCTGAATCATGATAAAGAGGCCCGTGGCAACAAGATCTTTCACCTAGAAACTTTTTTGATGCATAAGATCCATTAAAATGACAAGTGTAGAGCATACTAATTTCTAGTCAGAGACTAAAGGATAGTCATTATAAACAAAGCTTTCAGAGAGAGAAGTCTAAAAAGAATTCATGATATATAAAACACAAGTTTTATTTCAGTTCGATCTGCCTTCAAATGACAAGGGATTTCTCCTTATATAGAGGATGGACAGCAAACATAATTATTACATCAGACATGTTTGAATAAGATTCCAAACTTTTACAAAGTAACTTTGTGCTCACAAACAAAGCAAGAACTTTAAGTACATCAACATACAAAATACATAAAGATACTTTATTACATAAAGTTGTTATCAAAGATTCTTCAGTCCTTGAAGATAGACTCATGACTAGGTGACAAATTGGGATCATCATCAGTACCCCATCTTTCTTGGTCTATGACAGATTCATACGGATCTTGTGAATCCAGTAATTGTATCAGAGTCTTCAAATAATTTGATGCTCATATACTCAGGGTTTATCTGCTAGACAGTTGACAGGCACCTACCGAAGAGGTTGTATTCACAGTCATCCCTGTCTGTAATAATGCCATGAACTCCTGTATTTATTTAGAGCCTAAAGTCTCTGTTGAAGAAAGAGATAAGTGTGATAGTCATTATAAATAAAGTGAGTAAGATTTTTCACAATATCATGAATACAACTACAAACACTAGTCAACCCTCTTCCACTGAAATTTCTCTTATTCTCTTAAATTCACCAATCTCATTATCAAAAGATTGTATCAGAACTGTTTCTGATAAAATTGAGAACCTGATAGAGTATACTTATGTTCCTGAAGATGCACAAATTCAGGAATCTATAGCCCCTTTATTGAGTCCCTACAATGTCTTTAGAAGGAAAAAGTCTTGGACCAACAAAATAAATCTGTTGATTCTTAGGAAACAATCTCCTATAAAAGAGTATGTCCAATCCACTAAAATGAATCAATGTGATATACCTGCTACTAAAGAAGAGAGATATATCAATCTGGAGATCTCCAAAACCTTTATTGACCATTTGAAAACTGAGGGATATACTGCTCTACACTTTGGAATAATCAGATTAGTCCTATCTTTGTATAGTAGGAAAAATCTCCCAGTCACTGCTAGGATTTCCCTTCTTGATACCACTTACATTCACTATGAACATGCTGTCATAGCTACTCTGCTAACCACTCTTTATGCTGGAAGTGTGGTCCTCACTATTTTCCCAAACTACAATGTCTCCTTAAAAGACAAAACCCTTTTAACCAGGCTGAAGGTCCAAATTCAGTTCACTGGAGCTGAGCAGATTGAAGAAGCCATATCTGCAACACTTCATCATCAAATGATTTACAGATTGCAAAATCATGCCCATGATCTTTCTCTTCCAGGAATGGTAAATGACAATCTTTTTGTTATAGCCAACAGAAGTGAGGATGAGGTTTCATCTATCATTCAAGTTCTTAGGCAAATTCCTAAAGAAGAACTTCTGAAGTTGATCCCACTTGAATGGACAACTAATTATGAAAAGATCAGGAAAAACAACAAACTAATCCAGTCTTTTGAAGCCACTTTCAGAAGATCTGTTGATGGTGATGTTCGTACCATATTCAAAAAACCTGAAGATGAGCCTAGCCCTTCCTCCAATTATTTCTAATCACTCATGGTTATTCCCGTTGGAAAAGAAGACAGAATCCCAGTATCAAGTTTCAGATTTGATGGATCTTCCATCTTTTCTGATAAATTTAATGATCACTTTATGTAGGATGTTGATCCCTCTATGTGTGATCCTGATTGTGACTGCTGGATGCATACTAGTGATACATCTGATGAAAAATCAGATGATGATAAGGACAACTCAAAAAGGAAGAAAAAGAAGTCTTGTAAGCCGCCTCCTAAATTCAAAAAAAGAGACCCTGGATTTACTCCATGGGTGGGAATAAGGAATGAAAGAAAACCTTTGTCCATATATGATGAAGCCCTGGAGATCTTAAGAAAAGAAGGCCTTTTGTCCAAACCACCTTGTGATCCAGATTTGATCACATGGCCTCCTCCTCCAGGATTATGTAATTCTTTCAGCACATCTCCAGAAAAGATTCCAGATCCTATCCCTTGCATGATGTTCACAAAATATGATAAAGAATTTCCTTCACTAGAAAGGAAAGTTGATCTTGTCACTAAGGTCAATACCAGACCTTTAGTGATACTTACTGAAGTTCAACTTAATGGGGTTCTTAAAGTTCCATCTCAGGCTGAAGAAGTTCTCAATTGGCAGACTGAGAATTCTTTAGCTCAAAATAAACTTTTAAAAAGGATGGATGGAAAGATAGATCAGATTGTTGAATTCGTCCACAAGAATGAAGAAAGACTCCAATACCTTTCTGATAAACTCAGAAAGTATTACAAAGAATCTCAAAAGCAGATTGCTAGTTTGGAGTTAGATATTTCAAAACTGACGGAAGAAAAAACAGTATTCACAGGAGAATATAATAAAAAAGATAGAGAAATCAGGAGACTCAAAGAGCATATCAAAGAAATGGATGAATTGATTACTGCAAAACAACAAAACAAGAAAACTAAAGTTAATCCCTTTCTTGTTCCACCTCCTGTACAATCAAGTTATTATTCTCCTTTCAGTCCATCACCCTTTTACCAAGGTACCTTTACAGCACCATCCTATTCCTTACCTTCTGCTTATAGACCTAAACCTAGGTCTTCCACACAAGACTCTAAGAGAAAAGGAAAGATGAATATTTCTTCCTCAAAAACAATCAAAACAAAAAGTTTTGGTTCTTCTGATGATGAAAAATCTCCACCAAAGAAGTCATCAAAAGAAAATCAAGAAAAAACACATTTCATAGGTGCAATAATCGAAGAAGATGACCAAGTTGATGATTCTAGTTCCAGTTTATCTGAGGGGACTAAATCCCATGAATCCTCAACTACTGAAGAAGGATTTCATGAAGAATCTTATGAATCTTCAACAATTGGAGAATCCAGAGTGAATCAGAATTGTCAGAAATAAAATCCTCAGAAGAAAACTTCACTAACATTACTGAGGTGCTGATGGTAAACACAGCACAATCCAGTAATCAAAGAAGATCTTTTTATGATTCACCTGAAGAAGAAGAAAAAAAAATCAACAGACGAGAAAGAAAAGGATCTAAGATCAATGGAGGCCCTTATTTTACCTTTGATGATGTTTCTCCACAACACTGGAGAAAAAGATTGCTTGATTTTGGAGTTTGGTTAGACACTTAATTTATGAAAATAGATGCAAATCCATATAAAGTCATTGAAGAATTTTGTTGCAGAATGACTGTCACCCTTAAAGAATGGTACCATAACCTTGGCAATGTAAAACAAGACCAGTTTCATCAACTGGGAAATACCCGCCAAGTTCTTAGAGCCTACATCAATAATTTGTGGGTGACATGGATCTTTATGATAAGAAAATCAGGCAAGAATATTTTGAGATGAGATGTTGTTCATTGAAGAAAAGTGATTTAGAAAGACATCATAAGAGGATGGTAGAAATCTTCTATCTTCTCAGTGATTACAATAATGTTAGTCTAAAAAACACTTATATTGCCTCTCTTCCTCAAGAATAGAATCTCTTGGCCAATGATTACAATGCTGTCCAAGGACAAGATTTAACCAATCTAAGCCTTGGCCAAATCTATCAGAAGACATTAGAATCTCTTGATAAACTTTGCAGGACACATCTATTCATTTCTGATGTAATGAACGAAAGATCAAAATTCACCAAAGCTTGTAAGAAGAAATATCTTGAAATTGGATGTAAAGACAAGAAGTGCGTCTGTCCATCCAAGAGAAAAGGAAAAATAAAAAAGTTCTTAAAGTATTAAAAAGTGTTATTGTTCTCTATCTGAGTTATGATATAAGGGGCTCCCGGCCAGTAATAGTATATATATATATATATATATGAAGAAGTATCTTCTCACACTAATAAAGTAATAAATTATAATTTATTAAATATAAATTAAATAAAAGATTTAGATTGAGTGTAAAAATTTTTAGACTTAGACTAATACAAGAAGATCATATTTTTATATAAACTATAAAATTTATATTAATTTTTTTTAAAAAATATTTTAGTAAGTCAAATTTTATTTTATTTTTTAAAATAATCCAATTCAAATTAAATTTATAAATGTGTGTAAAATTTTATTTATAAAACTAAATTTCTATTCATATTTATACAACTGTATATTTATTAAAAAACTGTATAAGTAAATATCATTGTTGAATCTCAAAACTACAATCGATAAGTTATCCACGAAATCTTATGTGCTCTCATCAACTACAATTAAGACAGGACAAACATAGAAGTTGGAGGACAGAAGCAGGTTTTTTGGGTTGAGGAAAATGACGACAAAAGAGCGAAAGATAATGGTGGGTGTGGATGCGAGCCAGGAGAGCATGTTTGCACTGTTTTGGTGCATCACCAACCTAATTGCTGACACCCCAAACGTTAAACTAGTGCTGCTTTACGTCAAGCCACCCCCTCTTCTTCACTCCTTCAATGTTGCATGTTTTAACTTCTTCCTACTCCCAATGTTACTTAATTTATTACTCTTAAGGCATATTTCCATATTTGACTAATTTCAGTCTAGATCATTTGATGTTTTGCAGGGAACATGTTTCCCAGTTATTTTGTTTCAGCTGTGGAAAAACACGGCAAGGATTTGGCTAATTCAGTAATGGAAAGAGCTGGAAATATTTACAAGAACTTACACCACCAATGTAGGCCTCTCTTTATTATCTTTGTCTTTTATCCTTTTATTTGTTCTTATATCATGTGAAAATGGGCGTGTGCAGATCAAAATGGAGAGAGTAATTGGGTGCGGAGATGCAAAGTATGTGATATGCAGTGCGGTTCAGAAACTTGAGGCTGATACCTTGGTCTTGGGATCTCATGGTTATGGATTCTTTAAGAGGTACCACTATCACGTTCTTCAGTCTTCTGGAGCTTACTCGCACTTTTATTATCCTTTAAGTCTATAGTTACCTAAATATTAGATTGCTTGCTTTGTGTACAAAGCAAATATAATAAGAGAGGAAAATGTGTGGCAATTTTGAGTCATAAGTGGAAATTGCTTCGGTTTAGAGGTGAGACATTTTACAAATGTGTATGAAATAAAAACTCTTCTATATTAATTTTTCACGACCCGATTGAGAGGAAATCATGTGTCCGAAAAAACAAGGAACCACGTTAGAGTTCGACAAAATTTAAAATTTAAAATTGAGGTTAAATTAAATATATATTTTTTATAAAATTTACTATATTTTTTATAATTAGAGTTTTCTTCTCTTATATGTGAAATAATTGTCACGTTAATTATATGTTAATAAATAGTATATTTAATAATTTAATTAAAAAAATTAATACTTTTTAATTTTTAAGATATTAAAAAAAATTAGCTATTAATTTTAAAAAGTATAAAATACTTTTTCAAACTTATAAATCCTGTAACAAGTTTATATATTTATTTATTTATTTATTTATTTAGCTCAATTCAACTAAGTTTAATGCAAATTTAGTAGTAAGCACAAAATATTAATTTTTTGTCAAATTAAATTGATCTTAACTTCTTCTTTTTTTTTTACTTGATTCATTAAAATTTACCGTACGTATGCAAAGGGAATTGGTGCAACTAACTCATTTTGCTACCTCCAGATGAAGTGAACTAATAGTACTTGAAAGGTGCCAAAAAGTTGACAAGAACTGAAACACGCCAAAAATAAGAAAACCAACAGCGTATCATCTACCACAAAGAAGTTGTTAAACATTCTGAGTGGAGAGGTCTGAGGACTAACCCTTCAATTAACCATTGGAAACCTTTGTTATATACATGTTCCAATCACAAACTGTAATATTTGAGACATCACGTATGTAAAATGACAGTTGCCTAATCTCTGTCCATAAGGATACAGATCAAATTTACTTACTCACTAGCATTGGTATGAACTCAGCATAAAGCGACAGGAGAGATGAAGGCCACAAGACAAAAGAGAGAAGAAGATGAGCAGTATATTTATTGTGGGCTAAGTATTTCCCACCTTCAGTTCTTACAGAACTGTCAACAGAAATATAGCATCAACAAACACATAACTTTTATTATATTAAATAAGGATAATACTATTATCATATAATGTTAAAAAATATATCAATTTTTTATTATTTTTATCAATTTCTATAATTTAATTAAAAATATTATAAAAATTTAAAAAGAAAGAAAGAATATATGTTAACATTAACTTCTTAAAGTTGATTTTAAATAAAAAAGACATGAGTTTTTATTAAAAAAATTATTGCATCAAGGATATAAAAAGAAAATATTAATTTTAATAAAAATTCAATATTTTTAAATGTATATTAACAAAATTGATATTATATTTAAACAATAAAAATATACAACTCTGTCTTTCTCCCCTCTCAAGTGTTCGTTATTACATTACCCATTTTTTTATACTATCTTTATTATTTTTTATTTGTCTAAAGAGAGAAAAAAAATTCATTTATATTTATTTACTTATATAAATGTTTAAGATAGTATTAATTACTGTTGTTAATAGTTTTTTCCTATATCAAAAAATTTTGAAGCACAATAAATAAGATATTTGAAAACTACACATTAATATTAAATGCTATATTTTTTTAATAAAATTTTTCCGTTTATTAATTTTTTTATTGTATGTATCTTGGTACTTTAAAAAAAATTATTACGAAGAAGAAGTGAAATGTTTTCATTAAAAATAATCTTAAGATGAATTAAAAATCACCAAAAAAGTAACATTAACAACAGCTTTTAATAAATACTTTTCACTTATATTTTTTTTAACCAGTATTTTAAAGTTATTGGTTGGCATTTGTCATTAAAAAATTATTAAATAATTGTAACAAAACAATTAAATTTTAATTTATATAATATTTTCAAAATAATAAATAGAAAAAGAAATAATATTTTTTCTTTTTTTTTATTAATGAATTGTTATATGTTTTTCATTACAAGACTATAATTTGTCTTGCCTTAATATCTGTTTACGCGATTCACTCAGGTATTTGTCACAGGTGAACACTAGATGGTATTTCGAAGGGGAAGGTAGTCAACTATTGCCTGAACAAGGTCTTCTGATATGAATGTCACGGTGTCGAGAAGAGTCAACCGTTTGGAACCCTCTGGGAGAATGATACTTTTTTTAAAATTATGTTAATGATATATTGAAAATTTTATGAATAAGTATAATTTTATAAAAACAATTTGTTATCGTGTGTTTTAGATACATAATAAGAATTTATTCGTGATAAATTTTATGATATTTTATTATTTAAAAAAATATTATATTGTGTATCTTTAAACATTATTAAATATATATTTTTTTAGAAAATAAATTATAAATATAAAATATATGAGTCGAGAGGCAGGCAGAGCAAAGAGCAATGTTAGCACTGTAAAGCGCACTGCCGAATCAAATTAAATTGAGATATGAATTTTGGCCTCATTCTCAATTCTGGTAGCCACGACTGTTCCCTGTTCGTTCAAAATTGGAATCTGACTCGCATATCATAATGGATGGCAAGAAAACTCCCACGTATTCACCTCCCACTCACTGACAAATTCACGAATTTATTCATTCTTATAACCCCATCCGTAAATATATTTTTTAAATATCTAAGTCATTTATTAATGATTGCTTTTAAACATTCAAAAATATTTTTATCTTTTTAATAAAATCGAAAAAAAATAAAGGTCCGCGTTCTTGACACTACTTCTCCGTCACTCCCTTCTTTGCGTTGACTCATTTTTCAACCTTAAGTTTCAATTAATTTCTCTACTGCCCATAATAACAATACACACAACGCAACACTTCACCGTTCACCACCAAAGCAAAGCATTGCATTCGATGGGGAACAGCACTTCTTGTTCTTGTGTCTCAAGTGTTAGTATTGAGAATAGTTTGAAGAAGAGTGGAAAGGGTACTAAAACCGCGATACTGTTGGACACCAGTGGGAACATTCGGGAAATCAAGCTACCCGCGAAATCCGCTGAGCTAATGATCGAACAAATGGGCCACGTCATTACTCCGGTGGACGAACTCCGGAGAACAGGACGCGTTTCGGCCTTACGCGCCGATGAGGAGCTTGGGGCGGGGAAAGTTTACTTGCTGTTGCCGGTGACTAGGGTCCATTACAAGGCTACAGAATTTGAGATGGCGATTGCGGAGAAACAGAGTGGCCATAGAAAGAGCGTGAGTGGGAATAACGTCGCAAAGGTTTCACAGTCACTTGTAAGGGAAAGGGACGGAGAAAACGAGGTTGTCGTTTTCCCTGCATGTACTCCAAGGCCCAGGAACAAGGCACGATGGAATCCCGTTTTGGATACAATTTCTGAATCTTCTTCGTGTGTCAAGGAATTTACCCCACAATTATAATCTTAAAATCGTCTTCATTATACACACTTTGCATCTGTGTGTATTCCTTTTTTTCTTTGTTTAACATCGTTATTTTAATACAATAGTTCGTTGGCGAGGAATATTTTTTATATTCTCAAATTTAACAAATGAAACCTTTCATGATTTTGATATACATCCCACATCACTGGTTAGAGGAATTTTGTGATCAATTTTGACAATCATTATTTTTTTAAAAAAATTTAACGTTATTATAGTAAAAAGAGTAATATGATATAAATGTAAAAGTTGAAAAATTATAAATTTATAATAAAAATTCTACTAAATGCGTTCTACAATAAATTATTTCGTATTTTTATATATTATAACATTTACTTTTATTTCAAATTTTATTACTCAATCCCACAATTTTTTAAAGTAACGATTGCTTAATTAAATAACTATAATTATTATACTCTTCACGTCAGTTTTTTTTTTTTAAAGAACAACGATTGCTTATTTAAAAAATGTGGTTAAATATCACCTCCTATTGAAGATGCTTTTAGGATTACATTCCCTCTATATTAATACTCTTAATATTTTGTTAAAGATCAAATTGAATCAAATGATTTTTTAAGAAACAAATTGGGCCTTTTACTCTCAAAATAAATTAAAATATTTTTTGTGGATTTTTTATTAGAGTTTAAAGAATTCCTTTTTGGATCATTTATTGGAATTTATAAATTAAGGGTGTGTTTAATTCAACTAATAAGTATAAAATGATATAATATGTATATTGATTATATATTTAATCCAAATGTATTAATATTATAATTTAGATAATGTTACATTATTAAAAAATGATTATAAAAATGTATGTATAAAGAGTTTTATAATTAAAAAATTAAGAAAAAACATAATGAAAATTATGAACTTAAAAATTCAAACGTTATATAAAGTAACATTTTAAAAAATATATATTATAAAACACAAAAAGTAATTAAAATAAAATCGTTAAATAATAAATTTAATTTAATAAATCAAACTTGTAAGTCAATTAAAACTAACTTATTCATCTTGTTTTCTTTTTTTTTTTTAAAGTCGGAAATTTATTTATCTTGTTAAACACATTACTAAGTCAAGAACTAACCTCAACGGCCGAAGTGTTTTAAACAAAGCTTAGAAAAGGTTACAGCCCATACTCTTTTTGATCGTGATTACGGCCCATACCAAATGGTACCCCCTGTCCTTAATTATAAAATGTATAATTGTATTGACCAAGAAAAATAAATAAATACCACTCTAGCATTTTAACGATGACAACGACAATGATTATTGAAGTACGTAATTATTTTGATAAATTAAAATTGATTATTTTTATTATTCTTTTAATGAATAAAGAATTAGTAATTCAAAATCATACTTCTTGAGAATAGTTGTATTGTTAAATTATTTGTATATTATTTTGGAGCAATTTAAGAGAGTCCAAATTTAACAACGTAAAATTTAGATTGGGCTAAACACATGGTCTAAGGTATGTTATGGTCCATGCACTTGCACTTTTCACTTATTATACTTAGCTCAATGTATGAGATAACAACTAAGAGCTTACCCATATAACTCTAAGGAATCATAACTTTTTATGATGCATTAATCACATTAAGCAAAGCTGGACTGTACTATGCAAACCTACTATAGTATCTTCACTATTAGTCATCCTGATTTCGAGTCATTAGCCAAAATATAGATTCTATCACTTAATGTAACTCTGTTACTGTATCTTGATTTGTACCTAGAATGTGTTTTGCAAGTATCCCCATCACTTTGAAACTCTAACTCACTGGCCCATTAGCAACCTTAGTTTTGGATTGAACCACATTGAGCTTCTTCCTTTGAGTTTATCAAAGTGACACCAAATTATTTATTTTATTTCTAATCTATTTTGTTGCATTCTATTTAGAGAAAATAAACAAATTGTATATTATTTATAGCACGAGAAACTAGCCAAAATATTTTAAATTGTTGTATTTGATGAAATAATTATAATAATCTTAGCAGAACTGTAATGATTTTGCGGGCATGTGACATGTCCCTATGACCGTCGGTTTGCAATGATTGTCATCATTCTTTAGTTGCTTCAATTGTTAGTAAGATTTTACCAATATATCACATGAATGTTAGGTTTGATGGGTATAATATGCAACATCTAGCTCCCCCAAATTGAGGAAAGCACTTTTTTATTCTAAGTTGTTTGTTGTTAATTGTTATCCAAAAGTTACCTTGAACCCAGGCACGAGATTTTCCCAATATATTTCATAGCAATGAAAATTTGCTTGTATAAAAATCAAATTGCCAACTGAACCGTACCTCAAATCTTGTTTTTCATACAGGAGGTTATTCAGAAGTTATAAAGACTTTAAAAAAAAAAACACTGCAGGAGCTATCTTCACGAGGGTTGAACAAAACTTACATATTACCATTCTGCTGAAAAAGTTTTTAAAGAAAGATATATAGATTGGGATGATTTATATGATGAAGAGATATATAGAGAAAAAATAATGCTATAAAAAATGTTATGTGAATAATATATATTATTCTTATTTTTAACCTTTCTCCTTGAATGGTCATTTTTTTTAATTTTTTGTTAATTTGTTGTTGTAATGATAACTTTTGCACTTTTAGCATTTTTTTGCTGACACGAAAAAAGTTAGAATGAGAGCAAGTAATTTGACTGATAGAAAAAATAAAGATTTCTTTTTTCAAATTTTCTAGATCGTATATAGGAAGTTGTTTTTCTTTTTCTTTGAACTGGAAAACATACATATGAATCTAACCCTTTTACATCTTACTATTATCCGTCATTATTACAGCATAAATCTCAACGAAGCTTTTTCCAATGAATTTTACATGCAAATCGCGTGCTACCTTCATGAAATCAAGCAAGCAAATTAATTCCTCATATTTCACGTTATATACCATGCATGGTACATCAAATTAATTGCATCCAGCAACATTGGGCTGTTCTAGCTGCAAGTGAATCGGTGAATACGTGTACTTTTTTATTCCCACTCAAGCGAAAAGGTCACGGTGTTACAAAAATACAACCCACAAGCAACCTAATTTTCCTTTAATTAAGTTAGAACCGTCATTAACAATAGAGAAAGGGAAACACAAGAGAAAAAAAAAGGCACATTAATTGGAGAGTTCAATATAATTACACTGCGTCACATACAACAATAACCGAATCAAATTATTTGACGTAGTTGTAGTTGAACGGTTCCTTGAATTAATTTTCCCGTTAGGTAAATAGACTTGGCAATATTAAGAACACTCTAACGGCGTCACCACCTATCAAACTCAAGGCCATACTAGATCCACCCACAATCTAAATAAATAGAAAAAACACACATCAAAGTCGAGAATCTTATATTTTAAATTTAATAAATTAATAAATATGGGAGGCAGCCAAATTCGAAGTCAAAAAAAGTGAAGTAATGTACTTGTAACTCACCTCAGAGCCAACGACCCAGCCAAATCAAACCACCAAGTCCACCATTATATCCTTCACAAGATGGAGCGGTTTAACAAACATCATTTTTTTTACGTACATTACCACAGCCACAATATAACTCAATTCACATCCTCTACAACTGAAACCTAATAGTCATGGGAAACCAAATATCATTTCGTGGCTCAGATGGCACGGGGAAAATAGTGTATTGGGACGGTTCGGTTCAACAATTTGACGAACCACTAACGGTGGCAGAGCTCATGTTGGAGCACCCACAACAGGTGGTGGTTGAGTTCCATTCAGCTGTGAACCAGAAAAGGCCAACACCATTACCAGCTGACAAGAAGCTTGAGATGAAGAAAACCTACGTAATGCTTCCAGTGAAGCCAGGGAAGCCTGTGGGATTGAGTAGTGAAGATAGTCGACGCATGATCTTGATCGTTGATTCTGCTTTGCATTCTAACTATCTCATGCGTTCTTCTGGCTTTCTTCCTTGGTTTGCACGGTTATTCCATCCAGGGAATGCCTCAATTGGGGATGCTGCAATGTTAAAGGTGGAGAATGTGGAAGAGAGGTACGGTTTTTCTGAGCTTTTACAAGAAACGATTGAAGGGAGGCCTGAATATATGAGTAGGCAGTTATCAGGGAAAGGGTGGAAGCCTAGCTTGGACACTATTAAGGAGAAGAAGGTTAAGAGAAAAATGCTTCGTTGGTTGTTTCTAAAGAGTTTTAGTGGTTCAGAAATTTAATTAAATATATGGTTAAACTAGTGAAATGTTGCTTTATGGGGTGTTATTTTTATTTTTATTTAATTTCTAAGAGAGTGCAGGCGGGACTTAATTATGTATGTATATGCTAAGGTGAAAGAATGTGATGGAGCCTGTTCTTGTGTTTGATGTCACTGAATTTAGCAAAGCCTAAAGCTCATGGGATTAGATTAGAACATTGCTTTATGTTCCTGAACTTTTTAATGAGCACAGTTCATGGGTTCATATAAATTATGAGACTTCATATATGGTTTATTTTTGTTGTAAGTTGGAATGTATACCAACGTGAATTAAACATGAATGTTAAGAGGGGTCTGATAGAGTTTCTTTCGGAGCCAGAACAATGACAAGGAATTAGATGAATTTTTAATTCAGGTTTGTCCTGCGTTGATCATGATGCAGGGCAAGATACTCGAAAGGAACACGATTCAGGAAGATTTAGTCAAGTCACGATTACGCCTTGAAGCGAAGTCACACCGACATGATACAAAATTTCTTAGTAACTTGTGTCAGTTTGTCACACGTACCAGGTGTATTATCGATTTTTTTAATGTATATTCTATGTGTAAAAATTTAAAAATAAAGATGATTCTTATCTTAAAATCATAAAAAAATTATTTTATATATATTTTCTAATAAATTGTATTTTTTTTTAACTTTTTATTTAAACGTACTTGAAAGAATGTGATATTATTACGAATGTTTGCTTTTCACTTTTTATTGGCATTGCTTTTATACAAGACAAGATAAAACAAGCGAATACTAAGAACTTTTTGTCCTTTTGACATATAACTTCGATGAAATTACTTCTATCCTTTATATCATCAGCTTGGAAGCACCTCCTCCCTATCTACCTAGAGATGTCATTCTATATCAAGTCAAACTAAATAAAAGATAAATAAAACCTATGGATCTTACTAAAATGCGTTTTGAAAACGATAGTTATAAAGTGATATATAAGTATTTTTTAATAAAAATTACAGCATAATTGTATTAAAAATCATAGTAGAAATGTATTGCAAACTTTTTAAATAATTTTAATTTTAAATTTTTTAATTAATATCTTGAGAATATTTATTAGTATTTTTCAAAACATCAGAACTTTCAGTTTCATTCCGATTGGGAAAAAGAAAGTGAGGAAGGATATGGTAGTTTGTGTACAAAGCAATTCTATACGTACTCTCATAAAATATTACCATAATAAGCTTTTAAATATTTAATTAAAAATTACATTTAGAACCCGGTTGACATAGATTTCATTTTATTATATAACATAATATCGTTTCATTGTTTGCAGACACTATCGAAATTATATTGTTTTTCCTTTCTTATTTTACACGTATTAAAAGTTTTATTCTTGTAGAATTGTAGTAAGTGGTAACCCCTATCGCCCGAGAAGATTTGATCTCCTCTGCATTTGTAGCCAACTAACTCTCGTTTAGGAACACGGTCTTTGACAATTAAATCTTTGACTAGCATATACCAAATCAAATATTAAAATGTGTAAGTAAAGTTTAAACGCTCACGAAACCAAGCAATAACTCATCAAATTAATACTAGTTAGACAAGCTCAAATGGATTGAAGCGCTCTCTCTATTGTAACTGAAGAAATTAAAAACGACAATAGAAATTTAACAAATACACAAAACACCAATTAAAGAAGTTAGCAAAAACAATGACAGGATTACAAGTGAAAAGAATATTACCATATTGATTTCATCAACTCCTTCACATGTAATGATATCTTAATCCAACCTTAATTCCTTTCCTTATATTTGAAAGCAAACCTTTCCAATGGCAAGTTATCATTTCCTTGACTAATTAATTATCTCTCTAATTATCAATTAAATTTAGCTTTCTGATGTCAGTTATTTATTTATTTATTTATATTGAAAAAGCATAAAATTAAATAATTGGACGGAAACCGACTTAGGCCCAACATATTTAACGGCCCACAAAGCTGTTGAGCGTCAAGATAGTTAACTACAGCCGAAAAAGTGGGCCTGATGGGACGTCAACCTGATATCTGCACAAGTAAAATGAATCAATGCTAATACAGAGTATAAGAAACACGCCCACACGTACACACGAAAAGTTGTATATATGAGAAACAGAGCACCCAAGGGAAAAAATTGCTGGTACTTGGTAATTTGGGGGCTCCATTACCATTAGCTATGTTTGCTTCATTTTTACACCAAGAGTAAGGTCCCATTCATCATAATACAATTAGGTACAAGTTCTCCTGCGTCAACTGCTTATCATATATCCCCGTAGTTCATCGTTTATATGATCCCATCATTTGTTAAACCACCACCAGCCCCTCTACTTTAAACCCTAGTGGGAACACTAACTAAGTGGATTGCCATCTATTTTTATCCTAATCGAACAAGCCAATGATACACAAGTCCATTATGTACTTGAATAAAAATTTAAAAGTGAGGAAAGCAATGACGAATTCAAAAAAGTTGGACAGTGAAGTAAGATAATATTTCTTACTTCACTTGAGAATTTTTTTTAATAATAAAGGCAAAGTAAAAGATAACAATATATAAACGATAACATTTTCACAAGAGTATTAAAAAACATGAATGCTGCCTTATTGCTTTATGTACCGTCGCTAATTGAAAGCATGAATGTTTGAATTTTATATTTAATGGTAGGTTAGAGCACAAAGACACGAGAATGGAAGAACGAGAATGTGAATCTTCACCATATTTTTGTTTCTCTTATTTGGCTTAAAGAACCAGATATTATTTGCAATCAGACTTGTGCATATTTATATTTGAATATATTAATCCACGTCATGGGCATACCATATACTAGAGTCTTTACCGATGTTTACAAAAATCACTTTTGGATCCGGTATTAATTTCTAGTGATTAGCGCTCCAATTGCAAAAGGGACATGGATCATATATATATGCTCCCAGCTCTTGCAGGGCAACGTGATGTGATACCATTCTGGGCTGGGTTACAACTTTTTTTAGAAAACTGGCTGTAAAACTTCGGGTTGGTTAACAGAAACATTCTTACGAACTGAGTTACCACCAACCTCAAAGTATAGTTCAAGTGCTGAGACTTAGTATCTTATATATAAGATGATCGTTTGAATCCCGTGTCTTGAAAATATCCACATCCTCCTCCCCAATTCCTATCTTCCAATGACTGAAAAAATGGAGTTAGCGTTGAGTTGTTATAGTATTGATAAAGCCAAAAGAAGAAGAAGAAGTAGAAGTGTTTATTTTTCAAGAGATTTATAGTTTCAAACATAAGATTACTGGTGATGAAGTTTAAGAATTGTTTTAACTTTTTGTGTTACCTTTTATACAGTTGTCTTTAAACAAGCATGCTGTGTGTTACAAAAATGTATTTTGTAATACTGCAGAGTTGCTTTTGTTATGATATGGTTTTCTTATCGTATGACAATCTTTTGAACTTTAATCATATCATCGTCGATTAAAAAAATAATAGATAATGACGGACTAAAAAACAAAAATCAAAAGAGGGTCAGCGTTCTAAAATCACTTGCCAATGACTAAATGAGTTTTTTTACTAGAGTTTTACATGAGAGGTCATGTGAAATTATTGTTTTTACCAACATTTGCAAATGTTTTAGACATGAAATAAATAAATACAAAATTTTAACATAAAAAGCATGTGAAGTATTAACATGATATGTTGGTGTTGTTACTAACACAGGAGCATGGTTGTTAATGGTATGATCGAAGTCTAGATCCTTGAAAACCATGCCTTAATTACGCGATGTGGTAACATTGTGCATGCAAATTCTTATACAAATCCTGCCAACTATTGTACACTTCTCTTTATCTTGGAGCTTCTCAACAATGCTGATTGATTACGTCTACAAGTTAGGACTTGTTAGTAATCGCTCAACAGAAGAACAAGAAATTAAAGAAGCTAACTCTTTTTGGTACTAATGCGCCATCGTGCTACCAGATTGCGGACATATTTACATGCATGATACAATAATAACAGTAACAGTCCAAGAAGGGAAGTGCATGCCAACCGATGTATGATCAATTGGAGTATACGGTCAAACGTAGCCTTCAAGTATATTTACAAATCATTTACCATTATTTCAACTGCGAACTCTTGCTTAAAATCATTCGCATTTAGTTATATCTTTATGATGAAATTCTTGGTAACTTTTTTATGTTCAATATGATTTCTATTTGGTGTGCCCAATAGATGATATCATTCATCAGGTATACTTGTAGGCTACTAGTTAGCGCATGTTTGGAACGTCAATTTTAATCATATGCACGTTTTTTATGCAAAAACTACTGAGTAAGGATACACGTTTAACCTTTTCGAATGCAAAACCAAACACATACTTAGTAACAACAAGCAAACCCAATATTGCGAAATTATAAACGTATTTCAATAACATTTAAATTAAAGCTACATAAGCTTAACTAAATTTGATTCGTGGAAGCCTATTCTCAAGGTGTGGGTCTACCAGGGCAGTAATTAGCCCTTTTGAGCCTGAAAGATGATAGTATAGTGATAGTGGTTGTGAATTTCCGGTGCTTCTCTTTTTGTATTATTTTCTATTTCTCTTTAACTGGTCTTGTTTGGGTTTGAAACGCCAGATATCTGCAGTGAGTGAACGAATCAGTAATCAGTACGCTCAGGAGGAGCTTATCGTGTGGGGTTGTGTTGTAATCCATTGAGACACAGCAACTTGTGTCACTTATAAAACAAATACAGTGAACTGGGGCAGAGGCAACCCAAATGCAATCAATATAAAAATGTGTTATAGTGTGGACCACTTGAACCAAAACAAAATATTCCTTGTATTATAATATAATGAGGGATCTTTCCTTCAGAATATGGAAAAGGCTTTATTAACTATTTCTTTCTGTTGTTGTGTTAGGTTTAATAACCCAAAAGAGAAATCGATCTTACAGGAAAGAATAGTAAGATTCGGAACAAAGATTAGAAGCATGAATGAGAAATGGGTCCGGTGGCGGAAGAAAGCAGACAAAACTTCTGCAATACATTATGGACGCCTTCCCAAGAAAACCTAACAATGCTTTTCATTAATGTTCTTTTGTCAGAAAATGACCACCCACATACAAGTGGTTATTTTCTTAATTTCTTCCCATTCTTTGTGTCCATCCATCAAAACACGTGCGGACATAGTACCGCTACACTTCTCCTCCTATATGTCTAGAAAATTATAGGAAGCCACAAAATTGACCCAAAAAGATAAGTGATTAGATCTCCTAAACACTACGTTGATAACCAATTTATTAACCTTCTCAGTAATTTTTATACGTTCACCTAAAAAGTTGTAGGAATCAACTCGAGCTAGGTGGCTAAAAGCAACAACTAGAGATCTAGTATTTTCATAAAATTGGCCTCTACCTGCAAGGGAAATTCTTGTTCGTCGCCGCGAAAGGTGATATTATTTATGTGACTAATGTAAGGTCCTTTGTAACAACTTTCTTAAGCTCTTAGCTTAGCTTACCAGGCCAATATTTATTCATAAAAGGAAGATAGAAAAAACGAGGTTCATTCATTCTAATGCTTATCTTTTTGTTTTCGTAAAGTAATGTTTTCCTTTTTCTATTTCGTTGATGCCATTATATAAATTATGTTAAGTTTTCGCTGTCTTGATGTAAGTTTTCCAATCATCCACCATGCATAGTTCTGGGTTTGAATATCTGAGCCAGAAAAGCTCTATGCCTAGCCTTGCTTCTAAAATTGGACTCTTGAACTCTAATATTAACTTCTTGCAATACAACCCATGCTTCCTTTATTTACTCCTTGAATAATGTGTGCTATACTCAACCCATTTTTCAAAAGCTTTGCACAAAGTTAACAGCTTGACTTAAAGGGTGAAATCTATTAGCTGAATCTTGGTAACTAGCTTAACAATGACTTGACTCGCACGCTTTGATACATTTGATGGATTTCAGCAAGCATGTCAATTATTCTTTCCACATCTGAGATATTTGGCAGAGGAAAAAAAATGAGCAAGTTAATAATACTTTCCATAAACATTAGCCATTAAGTGATAAATGCTGCTTTCTCAGCATTTTTCTTCCTCTTTTTTTCCTTCCGCCGAATCAATTTTTGGCTTTTAAGGCATAATATCTCATCCAACTCTATCACCTAACCAATTCATTAGCCAAAATGTTCCGTACTTGGCAGGCGTGTAACTGAAAGACCCAGAAAAGCAATGGAAAACATTACCTCCAGAAAAGGCAATTTGGTGTATCTAATTAAAATAGCCCTTTATGCCACAATTATTAGTGTTTGATAAGTAAATTAGGCTCCTCTAGTTACGCTGCATAATGAATTTTAGAGACAACAATGCAGATTATAATGGTTAATTTAAAATATAATCTCAATTATTATTATTTTTAGTCAACATTATATATTTTAGAATTCTCGATGAGTCGAATTCTTAATAAGATAAATTATATGTGAAAACGGATGAAACAAATGTACCCTAATATATATATATATATAGTAAAAGGAGCACAATTTCTATAACCGCCTATGAAATGCGACAGGAATATTATTACAAAAGAATATTTTAGAACTCTTGGCGTGGGGTGTATGAATATCTGTAAGTAAAAAAGTTGTACGTACTGTGTAGGCTTGATTTTAATTGTACTTTTTGCCTATAAGCTTGACCCCAGATAAAGTGCTTAGATTATCAATTTTAAAATAAAAATAAGTGGATGTTTGATTGAATTTGTTTTTTTTTTTAAATCACTTATGTATACCAACTTCTTAAAAGATATTTGCAATAACAAACAACCTTTTTTTAAATAGTCCAAATAAGCAATAAATTAAAAATGGTTGTTATGAACAAGTAAAAACACAACATTTATTATGTATGACCCTTATATAATACATATTTTTATTTTATTTTTAACTCGAACCAATAATGTTTTAACAATAATAGAGGACACGGCAATGATTAAAAGAAACATTTTATAAAGTCAAATGAATGAAATTAGAAAATTTCCTTAACAACATGCGATGAAAATCCTGCTGGTCTATTTCGTAGGTTGTTAACTTGTTAAATAAGATCAGCACCGATTGAATTCTTTTAGTTAATGACCCACTTTATTGAAATCTTACCAACCCAAGGCAACTTGCTTCATTTCTTAACGCAGTTAAAGAAAAAAAAAAGTAATGGAAAATATATCCAATCATAAAAGGGACTAACAACTAGATAGCTCTCTCAATTACGTCGTCATTATCATCATCGTACAGTGTCATTTGTATAATTGGACATCACCTCACCTATTCTATATATATAATGTTCCCTCCACTCTTTACTTTGATAGCCGCTAACATTATTTTCTCTTTTTGCCCAAATGGCTACAACGTCCTCACCCCTCATTGCGCTCTTCCTTCTGCTCCTTTTGGGGCTTTTCCGGCACAATGGGGAGGCACGTGACCCATTTGCATGTTACCCAAAAGATGGCACCACGAAGAACATGCCATTTTGCAAGGTGTCACTGGCGATACCAGAGAGGGTAAATGACCTCATTGGAAGGTTGACAATGGAAGAGAAGGTTAACCTTCTAGTGAACAATGCCGCGGCGGTTCCAAGGCTTGGGATCAAAGGCTATGAGTGGTGGTCTGAAGCACTCCATGGAGTTTCAAATGTGGGTCCTGGAACCAAGTTTAATGCCAAGTTCCCCGGTGCTACTAGCTTCCCTCAAGTCATCACCACCGCTTCTTCCTTCAATGCTTCTTTGTGGGAGGCAATTGGACGGGTGAGATTTAATTATGCTGTTCTTTGCATTATCAAACAATTTTCTTATCATTTTTTTAATGATTTTTTGTTATACTAGTACATGTAGTTGTGTTAGTAAAGCTAATTTGAAATGGACAAAAACTATAGAAATATATATAAAGTATGTATAATGTAGGTTAATTTTTTATTTATGTTTTTATAAAGTAAGCTCAACAATATAAAATGAATTACGATCATTTTTGTATGTTATCTCCTCAGTTAAAGTCCTTGACTTTTTTGCTTTGATGTCTTTTAGTCAAGGTTTGTTTTTTCTTTTCGTTTTTGCTGAGATTCTTTTAAGTGGTGTTACCATCATAGTACTCTACTTCTGCTCTGTGGCCTGGGCCGAAAACTTAATATTTAGTTACCATACATGAGAATACTTATTACTTACTTATGGCTAAATTATGGGGGGTTTTAGTTGTATTTCTATGGACAAATAGTATGAAAATATTAGAAACATCTAATTAAATAATTTTAAATTCTTTAAAAAGTAAATATCGAATAGTTTTTTTTAATAAAATAGACATTTACTTTTGAGAAAAAAAACATATAAAATTTTCTCTAGAAATTAACTGAAGTGAATATATATAATTAACCAATTTATAATGTATTTATTTAACAACAAAACTTATATATGTAAATATTATTTGTTTATATAGAAATGTATTAAAAAAAATTACACCGCCAATGTATTTGAAATAAATTTAAAAAATCATATGAGAATTCTATAAGAAGATGTGTGTGTTAATCACACCCTTGGTTTTTCAAAAAAAAAAAAAAACTAATACTTATTAATCAGAAGTTATTAAGTGTGGTACAAGTGACATTTTGAAGTATATCTGTAACATTATTGATTACCAGTAATAAGAATGGAGTACGAGTGTGAGGCCACACTTGTGCCTGTAGCCGCTCATACTTATGGAACACCGTGCATTGTGCACGGCGAGGTAGCCATTCATTTAATTATGTTGCTTGACTTTTCTGCTCACGGGCTAGGGGTGGGAAGAATCTTTTAGTAACTTTGTATATACAATGACTGAATTTAAGAATTTAATAATAATAATATTTATAATTTTATTTTTAAGTCAATTTCAAATATTTTAAAAATATATTTTTTTATTAAAAATCCTATCAAATACACTAAGTCGCGTTTTATTATTGTTCCCCAGAAGACATAATTGTTCACGAAAACGTTACCTTTTAATTATCCTTTTCTCTATAACCAAATAATGATGGAGGTCATGTTTTTCTAACGAGATTATGAAATATTTTTCCTTTAAGAAACTTTATTCTTATAATTTTTTTATGATTAAAAATGTATGATAAAATGAGTTATGTAACTAAAAATTATTATAAAAATATTAATATTTGTGTTTTACTCATCAGTGATTGGTTCAGTTCAACTTGCATATCATTGTCTGTGGGGGGGGGGGGGCAGCTTATTGTCCTCCTTTTACTGAACAACTTGCACATCATGCCAAGTCACAATTTTCCAAAAGTGACATTGAAGCAGAGAAAAGTTAGTGAAGTAAATAATAATAATACATAATGGATTGGAGGGTGTTAATGCGCAGGTAGTCTCGGACGAAGCAAGGGCAATGTACAACGGTGGAACAGCAGGGCTCACATATTGGAGCCCAAACGTTAACATTTTCAGGGACCCAAGGTGGGGCCGTGGACAGGAAACTCCCGGTGAGGACCCTGTGCTAGCCGGTACATATGCTGCTAGTTACGTCAGAGGCCTACAGGGAACAGACCGTAACCGGTTGAAGGTTGCTGCTTGTTGCAAACACTTTACGGCTTACGACCTCGATAATTGGAATGGCATGGATCGCTTCCACTTTAACGCGGAGGTACCTTTTTTTTTATATTATTCTTATATACTCTTTAATTATAATGTATTTATATAAAGTTTAAGAAATAGAAAGATTTATGTGTAATGAGACAAATTTTGTAATAAAAATATTTTTATCAAATTTTATATCAAAATAAATGCTAAAATTTAGCATTTTTAAAATAAAAGAAATGCAGTGTAAGTTTTCCATATTATTATGACTATATGTAATTTCCATATAATTGAAATTTAATGTTATAGAAAAATTGGAAATCTTCTTAACGGTACCACTCATTCACAGATCATATCACTCCTCGAAGAAATTTCTCAAACTTGGCACTTTTGTATAGTCTTTGATTTGAAGGTCCTCGGTGCATTCCTTTTTTATCTTACTGTTTTCTGTCTTTGGATACTTCTATTAAATTTAATGGATAAAAAGACTAAGTATGACTCAGATGATTGGATTTGCACATCAGATAACAGTGCTTTATTTTCCCCTACTTGCTTAGAATTGGTCAACTTATCAATGATAACCTGATCCACGTGATTCAATTCTTGCCACATCAACTTGTGCATAGTTAATGTCAAGAGTTGAGATTAAGAAAATTGAAAAAAGAAAAACATGACTGATGCATACAATAATTTACAATGTCATGGTATGATTTGCATTATTATTATTTATTTAGAAGAGAATTGTGTATTATATTCACTTGTACAAGCAGTTTTAGTGTTTTATTGTGGGAAACATAACATAATGGGAAGAAAGATGGATAGCACAGCTTTGCAGGATGACAATTCAGTTGAGCCTTCAATTGAAGTGCACTGGCTTTGCTAATTCAAGGTGTTTGTTGAGTAAGAGCTGACTTAGAAGCTAATGTGCAGGTGAGTAAACAGGACATAGAGGACACATTCGACGTGCCATTCAGGATGTGTGTGAACGAAGGGAAAGTAGCGAGTGTAATGTGTTCTTATAATCAGGTCAATGGAGTCCCCACTTGCGCTGACCCCAACCTCCTGAAGAGAACAGTTCGTGGGCAGTGGCATCTTGATGGGTAAACTCATAATTGCTCATTCATAGGATATGGTTACCTTCTCAGTGAAGGAATCATCTCAACCTAAAAACTAATTAAATATATCTTTTGCTTTCCTTAGGTACATTGTATCAGACTGTGACTCTGTCGGGGTGTTTTACGGTAACCAACACTATACATCAACGCCAGAAGAAGCTGCTGCCGATGCCATTAAAGCCGGTTAGTTACATACATTGACCCCTTAAAAAGATAAAATTTAAATAAATGTTAATCAATGGTTGGACATTGATTAAAGAATTGAAATTTAGATTGTTTTTCGTCAAAAAAATATTATTAATGTACAGTGTTATGTATGATATCAATTTACATGAGATAGTTTTCTTGTTTGATAATGTTACAGGTTTGGATTTGGACTGTGGGCCTTTCCTAGGTTCGCACACGCAGGAAGCGGTGAAAAAAGGCTTGTTAAGCGAAGCTGATGTGAATGGTGCTTTGGTAAACACACTAACTGTCCAAATGAGGTTAGGGATGTTTGATGGAGAGCCATCGACTCAGGCATATGGCAACTTGGGCCCAAAAGATGTGTGCAAACCGACCCATCAAGAGCTCGCTCTCGAGGCTGCCAGACAAGGAATTGTGCTCCTTAAGAATGATGGTCCCACTTTGCCTCTCTCCCCACAGCGTTACCGTACCTTGGCCGTCATTGGGCCCAATTCCAATGCCACTGTTACAATGATTGGAAATTATGCGGGTAAGTCCAATTTTATTTTATTTTTTTGTTATCAAGTCATTTAGATTTTGAAAACTTGATCCAACCCCATCATGTAAGAAAGGGAGGGAAGCTCCAAACCCCAAGTCCAAATAAGTTGTACGCTCTTTCTACTTCTAACTATCTTTATGGCCTAAAAGTTTGTCTAAAACGGTTCTAATTGGTCTCTACCTAGGTATTGCTTGCGGATATACCAGCCCCTTACAAGGAATAGGAAGATATAGCCGGACTATTCACCAGTTCGGTTGTGAAAAAGTTGCTTGTGCTAATGACAAGCAGTTTGGGCCTGCGCTAAATGCAGCCCGTCAAGCAGATGCGACCGTCCTAGTGATGGGCCTGGACCAGTCTATTGAAGCTGAAACAAGGGACAGGGTTGGCTTGCTTTTACCTGGGCACCAACAAGACCTTGTTTCAAAAGTAGCAGCTGCCTCAAAAGGACCAACTATTTTGGTCATAATGTCTGGTGGGCCTGTGGATATCACTTTTGCAAAGAATGACCCTCGAGTTGTTGGCATCTTGTGGGCTGGTTATCCGGGCCAAGCTGGTGGTGCTGCCATTGCAGATTTACTGTTTGGAACGGCTAACCCGGGTTTGTCTGTTTATCACAAAATGACACTCCTTATTTTTCAGATTACATCAAATGTAAATTAATATAACATTAATAATTCTAAATCCTCCATTTCTTTATTCCTACAAATTCTCTTAATTATTAGATAAAAATTTTTAAATATTTTCAAGATAATAATTTTTTTTTATTTAATACTAGATAGTAAGAAGATAGTATAACAAACCTGTTGATATAACACATGTTTTGGTATCAGGAGGCAAGCTTCCAGTGACATGGTACCCACAGGAGTTCATAAGAAACTTGTCAATGACAAATATGGGAATGAGAGCAAGCAAATCAAAAGGATACCCAGGAAGAACGTATAGATTCTACAATGGGGCAGTGGTGTATCCATTTGGACATGGATTGAGTTACACACACTTTGTTCATACAATAGCAAGTGCCCCCACAGTGGTGTCAATTCCCTTGAATGGACACCGCCATGCAAATGTGACCAACTTTTCAAACAAAGCGATTAGAGTGACACATGCAAGGTGTGGGAAACTCTCGATCACCCTTGAGGTGGACGTGAAGAATGTGGGATCAAGAGATGGGACTCACACACTGTTAGTGTTCTCTGCTCCGCCAGCGGGTGCTGGGCATTGGGCATTAGAGAAGCAACTCGTGGCTTTTAAGAAGGTGCATGTGCATGGCAAGGCTGAGCAGAGAGTGAGAGTGAATATTCATGTTTGCAAGCTCCTAAGTGTAGTGGATAGGTCTGGGATTAGGAGAATCCCAATGGGGGAACACAGTCTTCACATTGGCGATGTCATACACTCCGTGTCACTTCAAGCTGCGGCACTTGGGATTATCAAGTCATGAATTTTTGGGCCAAGGTCAACTTCATGCCCCAACGGTAGTTAAGTATATATTATGTTGGCATTTGAAATTTTAACTTAATTTCCACCATAAACGTTGGTTCTAATTAAGGAACCATCTATTCAAAACCAAACTGTTGATATGTATGGGTTGAAGACAAGACACGATAGTTTCATTCATCTATCACTGTCGAATAATAGGATTGTTTCAATTTTGGAGAGGGGATTGATGAAATGTTCTCTCTTCTAGTGGCATAGTTTTGTCTGTCATCGTCACTATTGTAACCGTAATTGTAACTCCCCCTTTTCATAATTTTTACGAGATTGGGAATAAGATTGGGTTCGTATCGATGATAGATCCATTTGATGCCTAAGAACAGTACCGGTTAGTACTATATTTGTTTATTCCTTTTTTGCCTTCTTCCTTCCCTTTAGTACGAGTCTGGACCTGCAATGGTTACTGCATGAGTAACTTATATGGCCCTTTTTGCTTCTTCCACATACTGAATATATATATTTTTTCTCAATTCTCACCCGTTAACTTTTTCCCTTTTAATTGGGAGTTTCTCGTGCACTATTTCTACACATCATTATTTATAGAATGATTCTAAATCCTCCTACGTACTCAAGTATTTCCCTCGTTTTGGGCTTACAGCCACGTTGCTTGCAAAAAATTTTAATCAACACAGTTGCAATACTAGTATGGTATGGTATGCTTTGCGTTGGGCTTGGAAATCTACGGTGATTATATTTAAGCTTCTGATTCGGGCCAACTTAGATAAGAAAATATGGAATGTAGGGGAGCAAATACCGGAGAGAAGGGGTTTAAGATTTTCATTTTTAAGATCAATCGAGTGCGTTTTGATTAGTTAATATTTTTTTACCTAATTACAATTTTCCCTTAAATTTGAATTATGTCTTATTTTAATTCCTGATTCTTCTAGTTAATTATGTACTTTTTAAAATAAATTAAATAAATTTAGTCCTTTCATTTTACATATTATTCACAACCATGAGTTTCGAGTTAATTAAATTAAGAAAATATTTTGAACTAATTAATTTATAATTATTTCCAGACATGTGAACAAATTTATATAAATCTGGATAATTTTATAATAATTACATAATAATGTCACATTGTGAGAAGAAAAAAACATAAAAGTAACTGTATAGTAGAATCTACTAATGTTTCTGTAGAATTCATTAATTTTTTTGTTGGGATGTTTATCTATCATGTTGATAAGTAACATCAGAAGATACAAATACTATTTATAAGAGGCTCTTTCACTTCATACCATCTTTCTATCCCTATTTTGTGAACTTCAGAATTAAGATGAACTTTAATTACGTGCTAAAGCTTTATTTTGGAAGGTAATTTTTATTTTCTTTCTTTCTCATGTGTATGGTTATTAGGGTCTTAACTTATTCATTTTGTGCAGCAAATAGTATTTCTGTTATTTTTATTATTATATTGTTAGTCCTGTACAGTAAAACATAACTTAGTTTGTATCACTTTTATGATACAATATTTAAGTTATTTGATCAATAATTTAGCTATGTTTAAATATTACTTAATCCCTGAAACTAATTACAATTGTTGTCAAAAATATATTTTAAATCAGCGATCAAATATAAGTAAATAGTTGAATATATTTCATAGTTGATAGATGATGATGAAATAAACTGGTGTATTTATAAGGTGTTAGTGAATGGTATAAATTATTTAATTATTTGTACAAATCATAGAGACCCGTTACTTAGTTTTATTTATTTTTTAATCAGAAGCGAATATGGAAAAGAGAGTGCCAAGACTTGCTATATATTTTGACGTGACTAACACTCGACCATTCAAGAGATGAGCTAAGAAAGCAAATCATGTGCTACAATAATGTTCCAAATGATGAGGGAAGTGAAGCTGGCATGTGCTGGGCCAATAAAAACATAGCCAACACAAATACAACAAAAACTGAAAACAAAGGGTGGCTTTGAGAACTGGAAATGGCCTTGACGTGGACATACATATATAGTATATGATGCATCAACAAGAATGGTTGATGGGCTCTCACAAACCAACCAGGGAAAAACATCACCGTCCCCATCCCCATGTTTCAAAATATGGAATCACAAAATTCCCAACTGTTCAAGACCCTTATCAACCACTAACTCAACATAAAAAAAATATATTTATTACACGAAATAATAGTGCAATAAATTAATATTTATTACATCAATGAGTTCTATTATTTTACTTTCTTAAATTAAAATTTTTTAGTTTTTAATAAATTTTAACAAATAGTAGTGCAAGTGCATCGATGCGAAGAATTGAAATATAGAAAACGGATGCTTGACTTTGAATAGAAGTCTGTGTTTTGCAAGACCTCTCTCCTTGAAGCTGGATCGTTCCCTCTGATTGGTAGCAGTGGCGATGGCTTTAAATGGAAGTACCTTTGCTTCCCGTAAGCAAAAGGAATAAACAGATCGGGCAGAGCAAGCAAACTTGCTTTGTGTTTTATTTTTTTCAATGGCTGATTCACTCGGTAGGTTCGGATAAAATGCGAAACAGAAAAAGGAGGTTAGGTTTACAGTAACAGTACCCCCCATGAAAGAACCACATTAAACATCTTCAAGCACACTTTTCAGTGTTTATTGATCAAAATTTTAAAAAATCAGATGTGAAAATTAAAATAATTTTTATTATGTACATAAATTAAAATATTCTAAATATAATATAAAAAATAATAATGCATAATATATTAGAAAATTATTTATCGACTTTAAATTAAGTTATTGTAATTTAATATAATTATAAGATAAATATTTTAATTTTATTTGTTATAACAAATAAAAAAATATGAACAAAATTTTAAATATCAAAGTAATTAATTTGTATTTGAAAAATAGTAAAAAAATTATTTTTAGTTTTAAAGCTTTATCTTATAGGAAAAAGTTAATTATAAAATTTGTTCGTGTTTTTATATATAATTATTGTGTGTTGCTTACTTTATGGATTAAACTTAAATACAGTATTTAAAGTACTTTTAGTGTTACTTTTTATTTAAAATAAGAGTTTTATTTTAGTCAACATATTAAAAGTCAATATTAAAAATAAAGACGTGTTAATTTTTATGTAAATTTTTTATTTAAAAAATAACATTAAAATTTCATATAAAATACATGTAAGTTTTAATTATCAAACAATTCCTATAAATTATGTAAGATGTAACGTTTAGACATATATCCTCTTCTCAAAACAATACATTGAGTTACAATTATAATTAGGGCTGTACAAATCTGAAGTATCTGTTTCGCTTCATATAAATCCGACTAATACATCCAACCAAATTTGGATGATAACGCCTATTGAATAAGTATAATATTTTTTTGAATAAAAATGGATAAATTAGGTCAGTAACAGGTAAAAAATTAAAAATTTGTCGGTACCTAAAACTGACCGAATATACATATATATACTTAAATCTGTTGTTTAATTTATTAAATATACATTAATTTGGGTATAGCTCAATTTTGTTATTAGGTTAAATTGATACTGCAATGTCTTTTCCTTATTTCTTTTATCTGTGCGGTGCTGTGTTTCGTGAATTCATTGTTTAATTTACTAAATATACATTAATTTGGGTCCAGCCTAGTTTCATTATTGGGTCAAATTGATACTGCAACATCTTTCCCTCATTTCTTTCATCTGTGAAGTGCTGTGTTCCTTTCTTTATTATTTTGGAGCTCTGCTAGGATTTAAAATTTTTCTCTTCTATGTCTTTATTTTTGTTATCATGGATTACGGTTTCTTTCTTTCATTTTATTTGTCTTACTCTCAAATTTCAACCGATCAACTCCACTTTCCTCTTTATTAAGGTAACTATTTTTTTGGTTTTTTATTTCTTTGAAGTTAGGGTTATGGTTTTTATTCTTTATTTTTTGTTAATATTGTTATGTGTTGTTGTTATTTGGTTCAATGGTTTCTGATTTTGTGTTGTTGTGGGTGAGGGAGGGGTTCACTGATTCTTTGAGTTAAGCTTAGCATAAGACTTAACCGACCGATTTATTGAGTTATCCGATATACTTGAATTCGAACTAACCGATAAAAATTAGATTTTTTTTAAACAACTCTATTAAATATAATTAACTAATTTTAGACCTGAATCCACCCAAAATCGACCGATGATCACTCCTAATTATAGCGTTTAAAAGTAAGTAAATCACCATTTTATTATATTATGAATCACTATTTTTTTTTCTAACTTGCTTATGTGGTGATTCATTATGATCTTTATTATTAACATGTTTTTCATGTTGTTTCAATAGAACATTTTTTTTTTCATTGTTGTTTCTATTTTTTTTATTTAGATTGCTAAAATTGAACTTTTTATATCAAGACTAAAATAAAATGTATTATGTATAAGGAAAAAAAATGTTACATATATAAATTAAATTGGGTATATTTTAGGAAAGAAATTTACAACTTTAATAAACTCTTTAATTTATTTTAATAAGTTGTTTGAGTATAACTGATAAAACAATGATTTTTAAATTATTTAAATAAATTTTATAGTTAAATTTATATCATTAGTCACTATATAAAAATATTAAATATGTACTTAATTAAATTTTATATTTAAACGTGTCATTACAAAGCTTATACTATATGTTATATTGAATTCAGGTAAATAAAGTTATTCTAAGAAACATATTAAAACAAGTATAAAATAGTTTGTAAATTGTTTTCATAAACTCTTTCAATTTTTCACAAAACATGTAAAATATAAGGTGAGACGTTATAATAAAAATAGCAACAAAAAATATTTTAATTTTTTTCTTACTTAGAATATCGTTTATAAACTTTATTCTATAAAAATTAAAATTTTAAAAATATAAGAATAAAATATTATTAAATCATATTAAAAGTTATTATGATATTTCAAAAGTTTTGAGAAGAGCTGACTGAATCATAAGTACCGCGTCAAAATTCTCATCGACGAAAACACAATGCGTTGACTCAATTGGCCTGTCGACTGTCGTCAATTATGTTGACTTTGGCTATGGCTTCTGAGGGAATATCCAATGGCATTGCACAATAGACGGTGTTCCTTTCACATACATAGCACATGCACACATTTAATGTTACTTCAAAGTGGGTTAGCTCAATTCTTCCCACACTCTAGTTTCTATTTTTTTCAGACTTTGGGAGCTCCTTTCACACGTTGTTTCATATGCAGTTGATTTTTTTATTAAGGATATTCAATAATTGATTCATATCATTTTTAAATTAATTAAAAAATAAAAACTGAAATAATTATAAAGTAAACTTTTTTTGTATTTTATTTTTTATTAATTATTTTAATTTACTATTAAATAAATTATAACTTAAAATGTACTTTATTGATATAATATTTTAAACAATCTCAAATAACATTTTAAAATGATACTATAATATCGATACAGATCAAAATGATTTTAAATATATTGTCACTTTATAATAATATTTTATTTATTGACAAAAATGTTGTCTTTCTTTTAAAATAAAAAATATTAAAAAATGAAAAATTAATCGAAACAAAAACACAAGCTCTTTTACAATCGAATTAAATGATAGTTAACTTAAAATTAATTGAAATCACACTGAAAATACTTCTAAATTTTATGTAATGACTTGGAAAGATACAAATAATGTAAGTATACAAATGAAGAAATATTCTTTAGAAGCCGCCTTTTGCATGCGTAATCATTGATTCCTAATATTCTTCACATTTAAAAATTAGCATATGTTTAGCTATCTCGCAAATCAATTAGTTGATTTCATCATAAGTATAATAAGAATCTTATTTGTTTAAATCGACTCTGAAATGGTTATTTAATGATGCTTTAGTTAATGCTCCTTGTCTTGATTTATTTGGATGTTACATTTTGATTGTTTAAACGGAAAATTTTTATTTTACTAATTAATATACTCTGAACGCTTTGCCTAGTTCCCTGAGAAAAGAAATGGTTACAATTAAATATATAAAGGGTGTTTCTTTCAATTGTAATTTGAATTTGAATTTGCTAAGTGAGATGCATTATTGTGAAACTTTATAGCTAAGCAGCTGAGTTGAGAGACTAAGTTGGCAATTTCATTCAGCTACACAAGACTGCGTTACTATTGGTTCGCAAAGCTAAAACTGCACATGGAGCACCGTTTCCACGTGAAATTCCACCCACGAGACACGTGCATCCCACAGAGCACTCCTCAACTTTTGCAAAGAAGCTTTTCAATTAAAATATAATATAACAACGAAAATAAAAATGCGGCGAATATGCTAATTTATAACTTGCAACCCAAAATAATGAAAAAGTTAACGTTTTACTATAAATTATAATATTAAAGTCACTGACGCATTGCGTCGCCAAAGGAAAGAGCATACATCACACAATATTCAACCAAAATAAAAAATAAAAACCTTATCCAGCGAACGGTATTTTTTTATTAGAGAATCTTTAGGGCTTCACGTCATACTGCTTCCTTGAGTGCAAACATGTCTTTCAGAATCGGAGCGTTTCCCATGACCCTTAAATTTTAATCCCAGTTTAGCTGTTTAATCAATTAATTATATAACTCTTCAACTACTAGGATTACCAAGGGTACCATTCCCTCGTTGGCTATATTTTTATATATAATTTAAGCATCGGATTTTGTATTATATGTTCATTTTAATATTTTATTTATATTCAGTTTTTTCTTTATTATCACATTTAACTTGAAAGACTAACATAGTAATATCAAGTTTTATTGTATTCACATTGTGGTCTCTGACTTCAAAAATATATATTTAACTCATTTATTAAATTCTTATTAATAATACATATGCATAATAGTATAATGTCCAATCAATATTCTGGATTTAGGTTCTAAAATACCATTATTTTCAATTCTGGGCCGTTCGTTTAGCGTAATTATGCAATAATTAAGTAGTTTGGTTTGTATATTTTTTCAGCAATTAATAAGAGGAATGTTTGGTGATTGTTAGAGTTACAACTAAATTAAAGCTGTCTCCATTGCAACAACAAGTGATGAGGGATTCCTAATGATATAGATGTAGTTGGGTACCACAACTATTAGATTCCTATTAATAACATAAAATGGTCCCCCTTTAACACCAACAGAACATATATTAAAAAATAAGAATTGATTTGCACACCAGGATCTATATATTAGTGTTGTAAAAAAATTTTAAAAAATGGTTGTTGGTTTTGTACTTTAGACTTAAATAATCTTTTATATCATTATAAATTAAATATATAAACTTAAATGATATATTAACATAATTAGATAAACTAAAGTCATCAGTACGTGAGACAAGAGCAAAAACCCCAAAATGGGAAAATATATTAATAAACAAACATTTTTTTTTATCAATTTTATAAAGTGAATTTGTTAATTTGGAGGGAGAATTTAGATTAATTTATGAGTAATTCAAAGCTTATTTAGTTCAGATTAATTTATAAGCCATATTTCTTTGTTACCCTACTTTACTCAGACGATCTTTCCATCAATATACAACAAATATGCCCGCAATAGCACGGAGTTAGATATTTTGTTTCATCAAAATCATAAATATCCTTAAATGTTTATGTGAGACTGAATATTTATAGAATTGCGTAATTTTCCTCTGAGAACTCGGAACAAATCTCCTATGCAAGTTTGCCATTGCACTTGATAAGTGAGTGTCTTCTCTCTTTAAATTTAAATTCTAGCTCTAAACATGCTGAAAAAGGTTGCAACATAATAACCTTAAATTAGTTTATAATATTTAATATATTTACTACAAAAATAATAAATATACTAAGCTAGAAACATATAAACTGAATAATAAATAGTTAGTGTTTTAATAGATGATAAACTTATTTTCTTAATTTTGATTAATTACTTTTAATTTACTTTTAACTAGTATCTTTATATTACTCAGTAATTCATCTATAATAACAATTGTTTTAAAATAAATTTATAAATCATAATAAAATATATTTATTTAAAATAAAAAATTATCTTTCCCTCTCATTTCTTTTAACCCCCTCCAAAATAAATCCTTAATTATTCTTAATTTACACCCGTTATTTACTCATTAACAATCACCAACTACTTGGATCGCTTATTAAAACAGTGGGTCATCGTTGAGATATTTTTATCCGCTTAAGTCAATCAGACTTCTTTTAATTTTAACCACATGATATGATATACGTGTTTGCAATAATAAAAAAAATGGTATAAAGAGAAGATAAGAACTTAAAGAGCAGTTTCTAGACATTTAAAAGATTGCGTCCGAACTAAGGGTCATTGACCTTTCAATGGGAATTCTAGATGAAAATAATAATTGGCAATAGGAAGAAGAGAATAACAACGAAACAAGGATAGGTCCAATGCAAGGAAAAAGAGGCAAGTTATGGCTGCACCAATCAAACAATGTCCAATAAGAAGGGCCTCTACCTTGTGTTGGGTAGTGATCTAGATGCCACTTTGTATAACCGAGCTTTTGATTAATATAAGGAAACGTAGACACTGCATGTGTTGTATGCAGAACTAAAACTTAAATGAGTGTCTGATATGTTTGCTAGCCTGTTATCCAAAACCGTCCTTTCAATAATTCCTGGCCCCCAGTTTCATACAAACAAACAAACAGAGACTTCATATGGCCTAACAAAGAAATTTAAAATATCCCTCTTACAATAATGTCTCCCCCGCGCCTTCCCTCCTAATGAAAATGGAGAAAAAGTGAGGGGAAAAGAAAGGCCCAGTCAAGTTGGAATTAACTAGTTATTGCTAGGTAACAGAGGAACGAGGGGGACATATAGAGAAATGAAGTATTTCATAACACACACAAAGGTGGAATGGAGTATAGTGCAGAAATTTGATTTTTGTGACATAAGGCTTCAAGGGGGTTGTATCACAAAACAAGTGGACCCTCTCAAGGCCATGTTGTAGTTTCCTCCATTGATGGCTTCTACCAAATTACCAATAAAACAGATCGTCCCCATCACAATGAAGGGTCCCCAGTTTCCTTACACAACTTTTGATCCTCTTAGCTGTTCCAGCATACAGCAGAATTGCGCAGCCAAGTGTATGGAAAAAACCAAACTTTGTACACCCTTGTCCTTAGACCTCAAATGGTCCCAAATTGGCCCCGTCGGAACAACGCCAATACAAATGTTGCTTACGTGCGTAGAAGAGCTCTATTGCTATCCAAAAAAGAATTGAAAGAAAAATGAAAACTGTTTTTTTAGTATATATTCATTCTAATTCTTAAATAGATTTTTGCCATTGCCAATTTTAATTCCTCCAAACAAAATAATATGGTATTTCCGTATTTAATACAATATATTTTGTTGTATTCAAAAAATCAAATAAATAATAATAAAATATTAACATCAGCCTTATAGGCCAATTTTAAACAATTAAAATACTATTTTTTATTAAAAATAATTGTTATTTCAAGAATTTAAAAATAGTAAATGTTTTTAATAAAAATTATCATTTTTAAATGCTTAAAACTTATCCTAAGAGTTGAAATATAACAAATTTTATTAATAAAATATATGAGATACTCTATTATAAGTAGTCATGTTTTTAACTAATACATATCATCTTAATATACACACTCCTCATGTTAATGTGTACTGTATCAAGTTTGTTGAACTATATATTTACATGCCCAACATTAATTTTTTTTTACTGTATTCTTAATCAATATAAATCACCTTAACATGTCCTTTATTATCATTTTAATCATTTATTAATGAAAAGCATTAGTTCA
The DNA here is from genome assembly GCF_003935025.1 of Abrus precatorius. NCBI lineage: Eukaryota > Viridiplantae > Streptophyta > Magnoliopsida > Fabales > Fabaceae > Abrus > Abrus precatorius. The sequence continues at coordinate 4,403,983 of NW_020874373.1, read as the reverse complement.
TATTCAAAATATTTGTGACAGAAATTTAGTATATTTATAACATAAAGTGTTACTAATATAATCTTTAATCAAGGAAAATATTATAAATTCACTTTCTAAAATAAAATTTCAGTATTTTCATTTGTTTTAAATTGATAAAAAAAAACTACTAATTTTATAACACTTTGAAGTCTTTGGTAAATATATCACTTTTAGGATTTTTAAGTTGAAAATGATAGATTTTTATGTTTAGAATAAAAATTTTAAAAATATATTTTTGATCAATTAACACTTTAAAGATAAAATTTTAAATTGTGGTTTTCAATAAAAGATTCCAATAAACCGTTAATAATTTAGAAATTTCATGTAAGCAAAAAATTTGTAACTATACTCATAATGGTGCTTATCACTTTTTTTAATATAATAATTATATTTATAGCATTATGAAAAAGGTGATAAGATTCTATATACCAAACCTCTCATAAAATGTAGTAAAAAATGAAATTTTAAGATAGAATAAAAAAATATAATTTTATTTAAACCTTAGAGAAGAGTAAGTAAAATTGATAAATAAAGTGTGTAGGGAAAAAATACGGAAATAGATAAACAATGTGTGTATGCACATCCGTGTAGCATATTGTTTTAGGTGATTCAATGACTTTTGTGGTGAACCATTAAATTGTGTAATTTATTGGGGAACTATAACTAAACAACATTAAATTAAACTTAAAATTAAGAAATATTTATTATATTTTAATGTAATAAATTATTTTTAATAAAATATTTATATATATTACATATATATTAATTGACTTTCTTATTATTGAATTTCATGATTGAGTTTAAACATTTAAATATAATAAGATTTTAATGCAGCCAAATTATAGGATGGGAGTTGGCTACGGTAGGTCGCCTAAACTATGACACACCGTGTGTTATTTATAGTAACTTTAGAGGTTCATAAAGTTTTTAAAAAATGTTTTTTAACGCAATTTTATTTAAATAAAGTAAGTCAAATTTATGTTTCATGACTTAATTTTTAAAATTTTTAAATGTATAAATTTATGACAATTTTAAATACATTTCTTTTTATAGTTTTTTACTGCAAAAGTTTGTGGCTGTAAAAATTGTTAAAAATTTATGTATAAAATTGTCATAATTTTATTCACACACAAAAAATTAAAATATGTATAAGTTGTATTTTACATGCATGACTTATACTATTTTGGTCATTTTTTTAAAATTACACTAATTGAGTATTTTTAAAAAAATACTCCATTTGTGTAAAAAAAAATAAAAGTGACTGCTTTAAAATTAATATTTGTGCAATGTTTTCAAATGAAAGTTTATAGTATGATATTTATTTTTATTAAATAAAATCATATAATATATTCGTGATACAATTTTTTAATGCTTATAATATAATATGTGATACTTTAAAGCTAGAAAGAAGAATCGTGTCGGTCTTTTACTTCTCGGGTAAATCCTATGCCGGAATTGTTGTTCCATTTATCCACATCTAGATTTTGAAAGGAATTATATCTACCGTGGAATGAATAAATGACCAGATTTTTTTTTCATCAGTGATTTAAATTTAAAAATCATAAAATTTGCACCCAGAAAAGCTTAATTAATTTTAATGTTTTTTAAATTAAATAATAGTTGCACTAATTGGTCATCAATTCATGTTATTTATGCAATAAATTCATGCATCTTTCTTACTTTTCTTCTTCGCTACTTGGCTTTTAATTAACATTCGTCAGTGAGAATTTGACAAAAAAAATTTCCGTTTAAATTTATAAAAAACGGTATATGAGAGGGATAGGAAAAGAAAAAGAAAATATGTGAGATAAAAGGGTAATACATGGAGGGAGATAAAGAGAAAAATAATATTATAAAAGAGTGTTGAATGTAATTGTTATATGATTAATATAACTAAAAGATTATCAATTTATTTAAAATTATATTATTTATTATATAATTTTATTTTATATATATTATATTAATTTTTTATAAATATTTAATTTTGAATAAAATATAATTTATATTTAAATAAATTTTATTTATTATAAATAAAAATTATAACATAATATATTAATATAATAATTAAATATTAATAATAATAAAATTAAAAATATATTAATATTATTTTATTATTTTATTTTTAAATTTTAGTTAGTTTAATTTTAATTGCATTTTATTCTTTTTTAAGGACTTAATTATTTTTGAGCTTGTTTAAATATAACAAATATAATATTTTATTATTAAATAAATTTATTATTTAAATACATGTATAAATATTTTTAATTTTAAATAGAATATAATTTTTATTTATTATAAATAAAAATAATTATAACATAATATATTAATATAATAATTAAATATTAATAATAATAAAATTAAAAATATAAAAAAAATATTAATATAATATTATTTTATTTTTAAATTTTAATTTATTTAATTTTAATTACATTCTAATTCTATTCAAAAACTTAATCACTTTTTAACTTGTTCAAATATAATAAATATAATAATTTATTATTAAATAAATTTATCATTTAAATACATGTTTAAATATTATTAATTAAAATTTTTTATATACGGTATGCTGAAAATTTTTAAAAATAACACAGGATTTACCTTTCAAATTTTTTTTTTATCATTGACCAGATTCTGCACACATAATTATATAAAGGTCTATTGTTAAAGATGAAAAACTGAGATTGTTTAAAAAAAAATCTGAGAGGGGAAAGAAAAGACATAAAATATTGTTGATAGATAAAATAAAGTAGTTAGAATTTAAATATTATTTAACTAGATTAAATATAGTTGTTACATGGGATTAAGTACTAGAGACTATTTACCCATTCAAATAGATCAAGCATACTGGTCCATTATTTGAGGGGGGTAAGAGGTAATGCTTTGCATGATGATTTAGTTGCGTTTTGGAGAGTGGATAATCGGAGTCATGTGGCAGAACATGAATAAAGAATGTCCAGAGCATAAAGGAAATTCAGGTGCAATTATTTGAGGGAAAAAAAATAGAGTAGGATGGGGGAAAATGAAAATGTATATAGGAATTGAATTGTTCGTAGGTTATTAAAAGTGAAATCATTGATCATGTTAGGAGTGATTATTATATACACACAATGATAGCACTGGTCCAGAAAGGAGAAGAACAAAAACAAAGGGCAGGCTCCAAAAACTGAGGTTTATCTATATAAATTGGATATATATGGGGATGGAAATGGGAGAGTGCTTGGGGTGTGGGCCTTAAAATTGAGAAATGCCACGTGGAGACAGGCTGGCTTGAGTAGGGTGACATGGCAAGGTGTGGGGGACTAAGTGACTAGGGAGAGGGGAATATCAAATGCAATCCACGAGATTGTAGGCACTGTGCCATTTATAATGCGATTGTGGGGGCAATGGAAAGGGAAGTTAGAGAGCCTTAAAGACAAACCCATCTGGCTATCTAATCCCAATTCATGTGCATTCATTAATCAATGTGGGTGAAATAAAAAGCAAAGCAAACCCTCCCAAAAGAAAAAGCATGATTCCTGTGGCTTACGAGAGAAGAGTCGCTTTCTCACTCCCCATAAATATGCTCCCTTTTTACTAATACATCCTCACACTCTCCTATTCTCACCATTTTGCCCTCACTTCTTCTTATGCCCCTTTCTTTATCAGTCCCGTAAGTTGACAACTATAGAGTGCTTGTATTTATCAGCCAAACTGCAATCTAACATACCAGAAACAAGCATTTTGTTCCAAAGAAAACAAAATATTTGCTTAGAGATGAGTTGGAAAATTAGTATATAAAAATTGGCTCCATGATATATCGGTTCAAAAGCTCATGATACCCTCTTGTGTACTGATAATATCTACTTGTCAAATTATGGTAATGGGCAAATTATGGATGGCCTGTCCCGTTCACTGTGATTATTGCAACTTGAAAAGTTATAAATCGGAATAATCATTCAATAGCAATGAGGAAAAAAGGTGTGTTTAATGTCAAAGTGAATCCTTGATTGGTCATTATTTGTGTATGTACCTCCTTTTGTGACACAAAGAATGTCTAAAGGCTAAAGACCCCCCGCGATCACGGTTTGTTTTATTACTAAGAGGGAGTAATTTACTGGGTTTGTTTCATCAATTACCCTCGGAGCTCACATGTGGAGCTACTATTTTTCGGCATCTTTATTCACAATTCTAATTGAATCAATCATGGGTGTTACGCGAAAGGGACAGAAAGAAGGGTGATTGTAAGTGTAGAAGAATAATAAAAACGAAAAGAAAGAAAATGATCAGGTGCCTGGATCACAGAAACATTGGGTCAACGTATACAAGGGTAAACCCGTAATTGAGTAGGCTACTAGAAATAAATAAGAAGGGGATCTTCTTACAAGCTTTGCTTACTTTTGGGGCATTTAGCTGGAGTTATCTTTTCCCGGTAGTTGAACCTTGAAACAGAGGACCCGTGATGGGTCACTGGCTATATCCAGTAATAATGATGAAGTCACCGGCTGAGTCAGGTAACAAATCATAAATAAATATTAGTATTAGGGCCATAGACCTAAGAGGGGATGCATATAGGTTGTGGGTGTGTGAGAGAATCTGCTGTGTGTTGCCAGCTATGAATTTGAAGGATGAAAGCTTTGGATGAGGGTCAAAGCTGTCAATTTTTTATTTTTATTTCCCCCCCCTCCCTTTGTATTTTTACATTTACACGAAATCCCCGTGTATAAAAATGCTTCATTTGTTCTCCCTACTCCCTGACCGCATTTTCCATCTCTCAAACTCGACACACTGTTCTCTCTATCTTGTTCTGCCCTTATATATTCCTCTCCCTTTGTTATTATTAGAGCGCACAAATTATGTGCCTGTTTTGATTTGATTAGGAGGGAGGGAAAAGGGAGAGAAAATTGGGGTTTCATTATTTCACGGTCCAATATTGAATCCTTTGCAGGCACCCAAACATGGCCGTCACTACTCACACTCTAAACGCCACAGAAAAAAAACACTGGTGGCTTACCAACCGAAAGGTAAGGTATCACACCCTTTTACCCTTTTATCTATTATTTTGGGGAAATTAATGTAAGATTGTGTCTTAAGAAATGTTTGAAATGACACACATTTGTGTTTTGTAGATTGTTGAAAAATACATCAAAGATGCTCGTAGTCTTATTGCGACTCAAGAACAGAGCGAGATCGCTTCGGCTCTCAACCTTCTAGACGCGGCTCTAGCCATTTCGCCGCGGCTGGACCAAGCTCTTGAGTTGAGAGCCCGGGCGCTACTCTATTTGCGCCGATTCAAAGATGTAGCTGATATGCTTCAAGACTACATTCCGAGCCTGAGAATGGCGAGCGATGATTCTTCCTCTGTTTCTTCTGATACCTCTTCTCAGCAGCTTTCGAGGGAGGGAGTGAAGCTTCTCTCGTCGGATTCACCGGTTGGGGATCAGAGTTTTAAGTGCTTCTCTGTGTCTGACCTGAAGAAGAAGGTGATGGCAGGGCTGTGTAAAAGTTGCGCGAAGGAAGGGCAATGGAGGTAATTTTCCATGACTGACACTAGCATTATTCTGTTTCATTGGTTTTTGCTTTGCTTTGCTATTATCTGACTCTCGTTTTTATGGGGTTTTAAAAATGGAATTTCTTCGTTTTCAGAATCGGCTTTTAATTTAATGGCTTTTATTATTTAAGTTTGAGATCAGATCGAAGTAAGTACTCAAATGGGTTTTGAGTAAATGCTCGTGCCACCCACGCAAATGCTTTCCAGCTTTTTTATTTTGAAAAAAACCCAATCATATTCAATGCACAACTAAAGTATTAACTGTTCTGGTTTCTTAATAACGCTGTATCTTTTCATAAATCTTCTCAATATTTTATAAAGTAAATATTAAGCGAAATTATGTACGTAGTTAATGTCTTGAAAGTATAAAATATGTCCTAATTTTTTCCTTATTTAAAGAGGACATCTTAGAATTTTTTAAATTGAAACAGAGGTGCTTACGTAAGACCCATTTCCTTTTTATCAATTAGACTTGTAAATTGTACGCTAGATTTGTTTTTACTTGTTTGTTTTTATCTCAAAAAGTATAGCCTTCCTCTTCGTGGCTTCTTCAAGGGGAAAACAAAACAAAATGTAGCATACTATATCTCAAATCTGAATACTGAATTGGCTTTGAACAAGTTGCTTAAATTCCATACGCCTGGTAGACATAGGCACATAACTATCCCATCTCATCTCTCTTTCGTTACACACTATTCCCCTTTAAGTACATGTTTCTAACATAAAAGTATTAGACAGGTAATGCACGTGAATTAGAAAATCAACCATTGAGAGTTTTATAAATAATGTATACCTGGACAACAAATTAAATGTAATTTAGTTAAAATTTGTAATTAGCCATCACATGTTTTTTATTACTATTGTTTGACTGAGTTTGTGTATGGAATGGAAACAACAGATACTTGGTATTGGGGGAAGCATGTTGCCATTTGGGCCTAATGGAGGATGCAATGGTTCTTCTCCAAACTGGAAAACGACTTGCCAGTGCAGCGTTCAGGCGCGAGAGTGTGTGTTGGTCAGAAGACAGCTTTTGCATCTCAAGCATTCCCTTCGCCGGAGACCCCACAAACGCACCACCCACAACTCCACCGCGAACCCCTCTCACTGACTCAGAGAGCGTGACCCAACTCCTCAGCCACATAAAATTCCTTCTCCGTCGACGCGCCGCTGCACTCGCCGCCCTTGACGCCGGCCTCTACTCAGAGGCCATCCGCCACTTCTCCAAAATCGTCGACGGCCGCCGGAACGCCCCACAGAGCTTCCTGGCCGAATGCTACATGCACAGAGCCTCTGCACACCGTTCCGTGGGTCGAATCGCCGAGTCGATCGCGGATTGTAACCGCACCCTCGCCCTGGACCCCACCTGCATTCAAGCCCTCGACACAAGAGCTTCACTCTTCGAAACCATTCGATGCTTACCCGATTCTCTCCACGACCTCGAACACCTGAAGCTACTCTACAATTCAATCCTTCGTGATCGCAAGCTTCCTGGGCCTGCATGGAAGCGCCACAACGTGCGCTATAGAGAGATTCCAGGGAAACTTTGTGCCCTCACCACCAAAATTCAAGAACTAAAGCAAAGACTTGCCTCAGGGGAAACGGGTAACGTTGATTACTATGCTTTGATTGGCGTGCGAAGAGGGTGTTCACGATCAGAGTTGGAGAGAGCCCACGTATTGCTTTGCTTGCGGCACAAGCCTGATAAGGCCACGAATTTCATTGAACGGTGTGAGCTTGCGAATGAACGCGATGTTGATTCGGTTAAGGAGAAAGCCAAGATGTCAGCGTTGTTGCTGTTTAGATTGGTTCAGAAGGGTTACACGAGTGTGATGAGTACTATAATGGATGAAGAAGCTGCAGAGAAGCAGAGGAAGAAGGCTGCTTTACAAGCGCTTCAAGTACACAAAGTTACTGAACAACCTGAGCTGAATCCGAATAATAAACCAGAAGATAATAGTAGGAGCAGCGTAGAAAATAAGGCTCTGATAGCTTCTTCTACTGTGAATCCGGCAGTGTTTCAGGGTGTTTTTTGCCGCGATCTTGCGGTGGTTGGGAACTTGCTTTCTCAGGTGGGATTTAATCGACCCATTCCGGTGAAGTATGAAGCGTTGAGTTGTTGATTCAATTTCGTCAAAAATGGAAAAATTTGGTGGGGGGGCTGTTGGAGATGTTGCCGGCAGAGGGAATCTCTGGTTCGTTCACTTTATTGTACAAATTATGCAAAGGAAAAAAAATGTTTCGACTGCCGGAAAATTTTGTCACCTTTTCCTTCTTTTTTTTAATCTTTTATTAGTTATCCTTTTCATCTATCAGATGTACAGCTTATCAGTACTGAAGACTCTACTTTTCGATTTTGGTTCTTCCTTGGACCTTCTTTAATTTCGTATTTAAGTAGTGATACTGATTTTGGATGACGGTAATCTTGTGCTTCTAATGGACGTGGAAAAAAAAAATTATATATAGGTTTTGTTCCGTAATGGGAAATAAAGTGTTTACTGGGTGATGTCGTATCAATAGCGTGGAACAGGAACTGGAGCTGATTTCCTCAGGCTTTCTTTTTTCCTTCTTGTCTTTATCTGCTCGAATTACATTTTTAACTGATTAGTCTATCACGAAAACTGACATTCCATTTACTTTTCTTCATTTCTGTATCTACCAGAAAATTTGCTGTGTACAAGTTTTGGGTTTTTGTTTTGGCCATTCTTCTTCGTGCCTCTGTTGGCGTGGTTTGTTTTATGAAAAAACTCTTGCCTGGATCAGAGAGAGAGAGAGAAAAAGGGGAGGGGGGGGGGTTGTAAAATCACAGTTTGGAGAATTGCTTCTTGGCTGTCCATGTCATAGAGCATGACTTTGAGGAATGTGAACGTGGTCATATTATAGTGGTGGACAGTTTTGAAGTGATCAGAGAAAAAGGGGTGTTAGTTTTTCTTTCCTCTTCCCTCAGGTATACATTCAACGAAAGAGAAGAGCAAGAGGGTCTAATCTGCACTGCATGCACTCAATACGAGAAAACAAAGGGATTATATTGAAAATGTCATCAACTTTCTTTTGCTTTTTTGCAAATGTGTTCCGTACATCCAATATTGGTTGAATAAGTTGCTATCTATATAATATGAAACAAGTGTTAGAAGTGGGAGAGTTAAAGGTAGATATTAGCTAGTCTGAGGAGGTTGATGGTGTTGTTGCATTGGTACGACTTGTCCTGCTAAAGAGCTTGTATGTAAAAGAGAACAAAGCAATTTTTGCAGTCTTTAGGTTCGCAGTTCGCACATAATTAAGAAGGGGGATGGTTTGAAATCAATGAGGGTTTCAACCTTCCAAGTGTAATAATGGTATATGATTTGAGGCGTGGCTTCTGATTCAAGAAAAAGCCTGTGTATTTCTGCTCTCACGTAAAAGATGCATTATTGTGTTCCTACAGTGATTCCCTGGCTGTCACTTTGGACAAAGTATACAACTGTTGCCACGTAAAGGTTTGAATGCACGGGCTGATTTGCACTTGCATATGCTGATTTGAATCCAAATGTGAAAGCAACCTAAAACGTGAGATTAAAAAAATCTTTATGATCTTTCACTCCGCAAATAATAGCAATTATAGGTCAAAATCCATCTGTCAAAGGAGAATTTTTTTGTATATATTTTTTTTTTATATCTCATTTCTCTTTATTTTATTTTTATCACTTTTGTTCTCTCATTTATTTCATATTTTTTATGGGATGTGAAAATATCAAAGCTGAAAAAAAAGATCTACTCGAAGAGAGAGGAATTCAACGCTTTCGATTTCGATTTCGATTACAGTTGGATTGTAGATATATTTTTCAACAAATGTTGAATGCAAATGCATAATGGTGCGTTTTCTCATTATACTTGTAAAGGACAGCAAACATTTCCCACATGTAAAATTTTAACCATTTTTTGGGTTAACTATTCTGTTGACAGCTATCTCTTTATAAGTTCCTTCTTTTCACTGCCTCCTAATTAGAAGCTTCCTTAGGAGCGATAAAAGAATTCAATAGTCTTACGATATTTCCCTGTGAGACCGGAAAATTTTCTTCCTTTCCTTGCTTGCAAGTGATTTGATGCCTTTTTTCCTTGGCAAGAATAAACAACTAAAAGAAAAGATTTGACGTCCCTTTTCCTTGAAGAGCGCCACTTTATTTTTCCACCTTACTCTATCTTTATAGTAGTATATGTTTCGCATATTTTTCACCCTTGAACCACAAAAGCAATGTAAGAGATTTTATATTATCAAGATGCCTCGAGTATTCGAGTCATCCACAATCATTCAACTCTGTATACGTCATTGATTCACCCCATAATTGGTTAATTAACATCAGTAATTTAGTTCTATATTTTAATAATGTTCTCACATTTTCTTGATTTCAGTACGTAGAATTTTAACTCTTCAAATCTGAACCCTTTATTAGAAAGAAAAAGGAGAAATAGTAGTAATTAATTATGCACTTCATAGCCACTAGCGTTAGAGGATGCAAATTCAAACTACGCCCATGTTAAATAATAACTTCCCACCTTCCATGTTAGCTACCTGCACTAAAAAGTGCTTCCCAACCCACTCGAAGCGAACATTTAAATAATGGGGCCAGATGTGGGGATTAAAATGAGAGTTTTAGTTGAAGTTTTTGAACCATAGAATATATAGCTGGATGTATAGTATACTTCACAAGGCCACACAGCTAATACTGAACTGATCAGACTTTTTTTGAATGCTGAAAACGAATTTCCTTTTCTTTTTTTTCATAATGAAAAGAAGGATAAAGAGGGATATTTATTAGTTAGATTTGGAATGATGAATAGCATTGGTGGAAAAGAGGAAAACATGCCTCGCACATCTCCATTCTCCATCATTCATGTAAACAACAAAATTCTTCCAACTCTGCAAAAAGCATGGATATAGCGCCATTGGCAAATTAGTGATCTTCAACTACTCTGACAGAATATTATTTTATTCTTTACATTAACCTCTCATATTCGTATTGAAAGCATATTTCGATTTCTTGAGGCGAAAGAAAAGGTACTTCTCACGAGGGCTCCATTTCTTTAATACTTTATTCCGTAGACACAGTCTTTAAGGGCATCTGTGTAAGACTCACATTTTTTGCTAAGACAATTTAGGGTATGATTAGATATAGTTTATTTTAAAAATATACTTTAAACATAAATTAAATAATAAAATTTATTAAAATAAGCTAAAAATAACTTATTTTATTTTAATATGCTGTATCAAAAAATTTATCAAAAAAATTTAAAATTAACATTAGAATCATAAGCTTAAAAAAGTTATAAGTTCCATCATAAAAGAGTTAGTTTTGAATCGTATATTAACATGATTTCTACCTCGTGGACCTATCATAAATTGTATTACTATTATGCTACTGTATATTGTATAAAAAGAACAATGACTCTAGTGTTAAAAATTCTTCCTTCAAATTAAATTTTAAGTGGACTTATCTAAGAGGAACACATTTAGTAATAGTTATAAACAAATGCTTTAGGAAAACGGGTTGAAATTGAGATAAGAGAAACATATCTAAGATGTGTTTGGAGGGAAAAAATAACACCTCGTGTTTGAATGTAGGGAGCATGAGGGGAACTCGTGGCCAGTTATAATGCTAATGGCATCATGTGCTGCTATCATGTGGCTTCTCCATCCCAACAATGATGGATTAGAGGGTTTTCTCTGGCACGTTGTCAAACCTTGGTGGCACAATGTGCTGGATGAAATATCTGACAAATTCTTTTCAACATTATCTATTTTTATTAATCAATTCTATAACGCAATTCAGATAGTTACAAAAGAAAAGGTACAAAAAAATGTGTTTTTTTCTTATTGTTTGGGACATGGGGAGTCGAATTTCATTATGAGCCTAAAAAAAAGAAAGAAAGGTTTATAGAGATCTGAGTCTGCAGTGAACAACCTTTACACCTCATTTAGAATGGTTTTTATGTCACCATATGTAAACTAGTCAATTAAATTTTCTACCTTAATATTATATATGAATAATGGTAATGACTTTTGAAAACACTATTACTTGTTTAAGGATTGATTCTGAAAATAAGCAATGATACGGAATCTGAGGATATCTGGATATGGCTATTGTCCATTCAATTGCTTCATAGGCCTATTCATCTAACAAGCGCATCAGGAAGACTAAGACCACGTAATGGATGTGTTATGCACGGTAATATAGTGTGATTAGTGATGCGCAGAACATGAAAGTCCACGGAAAAGGGTATGGGCAAGAAACATGATAATTGTGTATAGAGTAGCATGCATTCAGCTAGTGGGAATGGGTAGGAAAAGTAAGCAAATGAAAGCTTTTGAAAAATTGTATCTGGGCCTTAAAATGTCATATGCAGTAAGTTGAGTACGCCTTTGTACTAGAGATTGGTTGATTGCTGGCGTCTCCACTTATAAATTGTAGGGATGAACAAAAAAGCGATCGTACAATTATAGGCTTTAATTTCTGATCCCACAGGTTGAAATTTAACACCAAGCCAAGGACTTTTGTCCCTGTTAAGAATCAGATGAAAGTGAAATTGCGTGCCTTCTACTTTTCTTCTCTTTTGGTTTAGTTTCCTTTGCACCAAATAAATATGAGCATGCTTGCTTTATTCATTTATATATATATATATATATATATATATAGAGAGAGAGAGAGAGAGAGAGAGAATTTTTTGTATTGTTGGCTCCTATTTTAACATAATTCGCTCGTGTCTATAGTGAAATAATGCGATGCCATTCACGTGTGTCTTAATGTATCATGTTGTATAAAGTATTTATTCCTATATAATTAACTAGTTAGATTTTGGCAAGTTGCATTAACGTGTTTTCCTTTCTCCCTACTAGTCTACCTTATAGTATTACGTTTTACCATGACGGATTACTGACAAAGCAAAGCAAAGCGGCATGTTATTTTTGGATTGCATGTTCTGTAGAATGATTAATCATGTCAGGAATTGAATTAAAATATTTTATTAGTAAAAAAATGTATAATATCACTACAAATTCTCATTAGATTAGTATTATTTTGACTTGCATGTGAGCGAAGTTTCTCCTAACTTTAACTTTTCAGTATTAGAAAAAGGAATTAAAATTATTAATTAAAAATTAAGAAAATGATAATGTATATTTTGAAATTATTAAATATATTCCACCTGTTTCTTAGGGTTTTTTTATTTACAATAATAACTATTTTTTGTATTGTTACATTACACTTGTTCTAATATAAAACTTTTACTGAAATTAATTTAAACACATCTTCTAATTACATTCAAAATTTAAAATTAATTCTATTAAAGCTTAAAAAAAAACACTCAATTGCTGGTTGAAATTTTTAACCTATTTTCTTTTGAGGTATTGTGTAAGCAATTGTCAATACTAACCAAGACCTTTGCGTCATTTATGATCGGGCTTGAACATGGGCCGTTCATAGTATTTCATAGACATCACTGATCCACAATCCAGGTTTTTTTCTCTCTATAGAATAAGATAATTCAACACTAATGGGTTAATCGACCCAAAAGAAAAAAACAACTTAAAGTTGGTTAGATTAAATGGACCCAAAAAAAGAGCGACTGAGAAATGCAACAAATGAAAATGCGAGAGAGAGAGAGAGAGAGAGAGAGAGAGAGAGATTTGATACGTTTTATTTTTCACCTTGTATTTTTATTACGTCAAAGCAATTATAATATGATTTTATAGATGGTTGGTTAGTCTAACAAAGAAGCAAGATGAATCTCGATTATTGGCTTATGGCATGTTTGGAGGTAAAGGGTGATGATTATTTTTTTTCACTGATTTGACTCTTTGAGAGTTAAAGATTATGTTAAGGAGAATTGAAAACGTCCCCACGATTGGTATGCATATGATGGCAGTGATGGCTCTAAACCATATCCAAATCGGATTCTGCGTTTGTAATTGCGCTGAAAGGTCAAGAGAGTTTGCTTTGTTGGATGGATAGGGATTACTCAGATTTTCAGGCATGGCCATATGGTGTGGTGACTGTTCTTTTGTCTCTGACCAGTTTTCAGACCAAAATCTACGTTAAACTAATAAACTTGTCGGCTATCTTTGGATTGTCGTGTGAATTGTGAATCAACATGTGCATAACATGGGTTGTCGAAGTGGACTAGACACAATCTAGCTAGTTTTTATGCCTCCTATCTTGCAAAACGTATCCAGAGTTGTGATTTTTATACATCTATAAATTATTTTTACTTTTAACTTCTTCTTTTTTATCTCTCTTTCTATTTCTCACTAAATTTATACACCTTATTTAACAATCACTGTGAAGTATTGAGTAAATAAATTCGTTTGAAATTATAAGCATTCACTCTCTTTACCCTTCTAATCAACTTATATGACTAAAGGAAATGAGGCAAATAAAATAAAATGAATGGTTTTTATTATTATTAATGTTAGAAATAAACTAACGATAATTACAAGGTCATGTATTAATATAGAGGTTTGCTCTATTCCTCAAGTTACACCACAGCCTTTAACACACGCAGTTCTGTGTTACTCACGTAAGACACGGGTGATATCTATTAATCGAATGTACGAGGAAGCAGCTCGCAAAACGTGAGGCTTTTTTTTTTTTATTATTATTATTATAAACGCGATTCTACACCAGATATGTATTTTTTTTTATTGTAACAAATTAAAATTAAGTTTGCTCTTTAAAAACACGTTTAGTTAGAAGCGAATATACAACTTTTGCATTAAGTTAAAAAATTTCACTAATTTTGTCATTGAAATAATAGTATTCAAATATTGAATGTTTATTTACTTTGGTCAATTTATGTTAGCACCACACGAAGCTCGTTGTGTGAGGACTCCATGCCATCAATAAATGTTTTACATGTAACTTGATGCGCATAGGCAAACTTTATAACTAATACTAGTTGTACAAACAAAGCATACCTAAAAGCTCAATTCCTTGTACTATTTGGAGCAAATAAGAGTCACATGAATGCTAAAGCAATTAAGAATTGGGTTTGTTAATATTGAGCAATATTTTCTATACAAGTACATTTAATTTTGAAATCAATGAATAAAGAATGGCCTAACTGTTCCACCAACAATGTGCCCTCTCCCTATACAACACTCCCAATGGGAAAAAGAATAAAGTATCATCATAGTGTTTTCATCTTAAGCTAATCATGTTACATGCTCCCAAGAGTAACAAACGTGCAGGAAACAATAGCACTACAAAGAATTGCATATGTTGAGAGCCCACAAGACTAGTGAACCTTTTCAAGGACTCTCGACCTGTCTGTATGATGGCAGAAAAAGGAGGCTGGTCTTGAATCACATTCACAGATACAACGGACTTCCCAACAACAATGCCTTCATGATTTCCACGTGGCGCCACCAGAGACCACCACGCCTTTCGCCTTTGCTTTCTCTTTGCCTTACGAATTTGGTTAAGTTCTTGGCGAATCACAGTTCTCACAGATTTTAAGTATGAATTCATGTCATGGTCTCTCTGTATGGTTCCTCCTGATCCATAAGCTGATCGGTCACTTAATATTTCAAGTGGGTGTGGTGAGTTCAAGAACACCAATTGTGCTGCTCTGATCAACTTGTCTGTGTCATTGGATTCTGAGAGAGGAGTACCACTCAAAAGATATAGACCACTGCCTGAAGGTAGTAGATGATGGCTTGGTGAAAAATTCTCATCTGGCTGTAGAATCAGCAATTCACCCATTGGTGCATATAATAGCTTCTGCAGTAAAAGATTCACAAATCAGTTGTTACATTTTAAGCAACTAAAAATGTCATGCTTTTATTGAGAAAGACAACGTAAAAATATAATAAGAGGTTGCTACTTTTTGTATGCATAAAATCAATATATAAACAGAACGAGTCTCTATGTATTGTTTCTTTTGAATGAAGTAGAAATTTACCTGGTTATTAAGACATGGATGACTACGGAAGTTTCCATTAACAGCCTTTAGTAGTTCAGCAACATGGTTAGGGTACTTGCAAGAAAATGCTCGTGGCACAATGTCTCTGTGCATTGTGATTGCTTGAACATGACTGCGTGGTAATCCTAGTTTGTCAAGTAGATTATCACCTCCACACATGATGGATGGGGAGCCAAACGTTATTACAGGAAGCAGAGAGGACATTGGAAATTCCTTCCTTATCAACAGCATAAGATTTACAAGTAATGCCAAGCTTCCCCCAAGAGAATGACCCGTAAAACGAAATGTTGCACGAGAGCCACGACATTTTAGGTGAGCACGAATTTCTGGCAACATCTGTTGATATGTCCCTTTGGCAGCCTCATAAATACCTCTATGAACATGTACATCCAACCCCTAAAAAAATGTATCAGAGAAATTACATGGCTGTTTGGTTTTAGAAAACCTTTTTTGTTTTCACTTTTAATTACAAAATTGACACTTCAAATACAAATTTGCAACATTAACAATTACCTCAAATTGAACTGGCTCAAATAGTAGGTTTGCTTGCCAGGATGCAAACGACTCAGAGCCCTGCATATTAAAACAATGATTAGTTGGACAGAACATGGCAAATATAAATCCAAAATTGTCTGTGAAATCACATATAAGTGTTCACGCATGACTGCTAAATGAAATAACTAAAAAGTGGTAATTATAACAATCATGCTTTCATCGTATTTAAGTGCTCATGCATTATTGCTAACTAAGTGCATTTTATACGACAAGATAAAAACATGTTCCTGATTAGTATACCACACCTGAATAACAAAATATCTTGTAGAGGTCTGGTCATCATCACATACGAACCATTCACAGGGTGAAGATCTTGTTGAGTTCAAATCATCCACAAAAGCCTGCTTGACATCCTCATTTGCAGCAACCACTGCTGTCATAGAATCAGTAGTTGCTCTCAAAGCTGCCACCTCAGTGTTCCTCTTGCTGTCACTGTCACAGCTTTCATTGCTTGCTTCATGTGAAGCTTCACTGACCCCATCATCAGAAGATTTGAATGGAAGTATGCTCCTTGTCTGAGCATGAAGATAAGAGGCAGCAGAAGCAGCAATCCCATATGCAGCAGATGCACTTATTTTGCATACACCATTCTTTTGCTCTTTTCTTTCTCCCACATCCTTTTCATTACATCCTTCTTTCTGAGTTCCACCACATGCCTGATTTTTTTCAGCTGCCACAGCTAGTTCCTTCTTTTCTATGGATGAAGTTACAAAACGTAGACCAGAGTTTTGCAAGAGCTTCCCTGGCTAATTAAACAAAGAAAAAAATATAAATTAGTATGACCTACCGTACCCGTTATTGGAAAACCAAAAATTCCAAATTTTGATTACAAAAATAAAAATCACCAAAACTTAGAGCAATGCATTTTTATACTGGTGTTACATCGAAATTAAACCTTTTAAAATGCAGATTTATATACCTATCACTGGCCTGACATAATGGGATTCAAAGATATCATCCAAAATTCCAGATCAGTCTATAAAAAAATTAGAAAAATTAAGGATAACAGGGTGGATCCGATGTCAATTGAGGAGAGTAAGAAATCTGATTCATTTATATCAAGATGTTCCGTTGCTAAAAAAATTGGAAATAAAAAACTAAGAAATAGAAGAATTAAAATACTTCGATTTTTGGAATAGAGTATGCCAAGTTGCCCAAGTGGGACATGTGCGCATACAATCTAGCTTCGGCCAATGACACCCTCCGTAGCATTCTCGAAAACGAGTCTCTATCGAATTCAACCTCTTCTTCATCCTCATCCTCATCATCATCATCGACCTTACAACCATCACACTCCTCTTCATTCGTTCCATCATTCGCCACAACTTCATCTTCATCGTTTGCATCGCTCCTTCGCTCCCCATTCCAAACAGACCTGACATGAAAAATCTTGAAAACCCAGTTTCCGTTTTGACGCTCTCCTTCTCCTTCAAGCTCCGCCGTTCCATTCTCCGCCAAAACGGCGTCGTCGACGGCGAGCCCTTTGTAGCCGGCGGCCTTGCCACTCGGCTGTGGCCACAGCGACTTCAAAGGGTGTCTAAAGGAGAATCTAGAAAACACGGAGGAGAACCCCACCGTGCTAACCTGAGACTGTGACGCGTAATCATTGGCGCGTGCAGTTACAGCAATGGGAATGGAAATGCTACTTCTTAATAACAGAGTATCCATTGTTTTTGTTATGTAATGATTATTAAGACTGCGTGTGTTGGTTTGCAGAGAACGATGATGGAACCCAAAGATTCTTCAGCTTCAGGTTCCGTTTGTTGGTTCCTTGAAATTCTTAGAAGAAAAATCAAAAGAAGAAAAAGTAAAGGTTGGAACCAAACGGATCGCCAAATATAGGAAATGTTGTTGCTAATCTCTCTCAGGCTCTCCAACTTTGCAAGGAAACACGCAACTTTTGATTTGGCTCTCACAAAATAGAAATTTTTATTCGCACGTGGGTGTGGTCGCAATTGTGTCGTTTCATGGCAAAACGCGATGTTTCAGGGAAGTGCCACGTCGTATAAAGTGCATTTGAACAACATGGCTACAATCACTGATTTGTCCCTCATGCTTTTAACTTTCGTCATCAGCTTTCTGTTCCTATCTTTTTGGAGAGATCCTCCTTGTCACGCACCACCGTTACCGTGTCTTTCCTAGTCGCCACATTCAAAAGCTACACTTCTTTTTTATTTTCAAAATGCTGCATTGAAATAAACTCATCAAGATAAATATAAACAATATTATGAAAAATAAAAAACAACTTTGAGGTCTAACAAAAGAAGGCATTATTACAAGAATTAGAGATGGTGACAAGATAATCGAATCACACAGCTAGTTGGTTGAAGTTTAAATTTCAAAATATAAAACAATTAAGAGTATCTTGTAATAGTAATTTCAAAGCAGTGACAATGTTCATTATTAATCTCACATAAAATTGATAAAACAATAGGCTAACTTGCAATAATCCTGTTGTACTTAACAATTGCTGTCTTGTTTTTTATAATTATTAATTATCTGATAATATATAATATCATCTTTGTTTTTATCTATCTTTTCAGATAAAATAAAAAATAAAAAATAAAAGGATAATTGATTTTTTTTTAAACTTTACCCATAAATAGAAAATTAGAATAATATTCTTTTATTAAATAAATTCATTTGAAAGTATTTCAAAAATTGGTTTGCACGATTCAAATCTCGTCCCAAGTGTTATATAAGAAGGGGTCTTAAATTCTAAGAATTTGATACACATTGACTGTAAATAAATATCTCAACAAAGATAAAAATGTGATTTATTGCATTATAGGGGATTAACTTCTTTGACTAAACTTGATTTTCATTAGTATCCATAATTGAAGTTATTTAATATATTTCTTTATTATTATCAATAATTTCAAACGAAATAAAGGAGTTGGACAAGAGTAGTGTAAGAAAAAATAAATCCCAAATAATAATTCACGAAAGTCAAAGCAATAAATATTTACATAATCATGAATATTGATTGCTACTAAAGTGCAAGTTAGGTTATGATAAAAAAAAAGGGAAAATATAAAAAAAAGTACAAGTTATGTTATGCAATTAAGAAAAGCAAATAATTAAATATTGATTCATACCAACGATCTTGTGCATGTAGTTTATACGGTTAAGAAACACCGGTCAAAAATTACGGTGGAAGCAAATCAATGGTCAACCCAACCAAGACTGCAGCTGTTACTATTATATAAAATATTGAGTATAGACACGACAAAAACAAAATTGAGTATAGCATCAATTAAGTGTGGGCGTTGCCTACACATCTTTCTTATTATGTTCAGTTTCAAATTACTTTTTACTTTAAAATTTTCAATTTATTTAAAATGTTTATCTTCATAAAAATATTAAGAAAATATTAAAATACCCTTATTATTTTTTTCATTCACTATAAATAACTTTATTTACTATAAAAATATATAAGTATTTTAAAATTTTTTTTTTAATCTATTTATACTATAATACAAATTATAAAACCTATAATGATATAAGCGCCACTTCAGAACATGAATTAAAACTTAATTTTAATGCCAAAGATGCAACAAACATGCGTATGGGTGTGCAAACATCATGGGAACCAATTTTTTTACATTTTATATTTTAAATGAAAGTTTTAATTTTAAAATACTTTCATAATTGTAAAAAGACTGAGGAGAACTTTTTTCTCAAAAGGTTCAATAATCATTTAGATAGAAAAATCAAAATCAAAATTAAAGTACAGAGAGAATAAGTAAAATCAGTACTTTTTAATTAAGTATAATTTTAAAAAAAAGCTACATATTTTAATTAAATGTAAAACTATTAATTAACCTGAACAAAATTTAATAATTTGAAAAGTGCCTTCCAATTAAGAAATGAGAAAGTATTAAGTTAAAGTACATCAATCATATAATTAACCTCAATCATTGATTTAAATAAATTATGAAAATACTATGTCATATACGCATAACAATGTTAAAAAGTTTAGATGAGTAAATAGAACAGTCAAAATATGAGTGATACTCAGACGTAAATGCAAAAATACGTTGCCATCATAGTCAAATGCTTGCAACAATAAAAAAATATTATGAATCACACTAATGGGGTCCATCAACATTGTTTTCTACGTTTCAACAACGACACATATACCAACTTCAGTAAGACGACCTTGTGTTTGACAACATCATCGAAGAGACTGTAACTCACTCGCATCTCCAAACATTTACTCATTTTATGTTAGTGTCAACCACCGGTTAAGGCAGAAACCACAAAGAAATGAGATATGCAATCAAGTCTAACTCTACAATTCACGAGATGAAGACACAGAACAAAGCTAACTTAAGCATTTTTTTTCTCATGGCATCAAAATAGCACCGCAAAGAAGGCACTTGAATTCACCAGGACGGCAAGGCTTACAGGATCCGCATCATTATGAATGGGAGGGGGGAGGTATCTATTTGTCAACTAACAAAAAAAGGGGGGCGAGAGGCCCAAGGCATGCATTTACTCTAACATCCTATCATGTTACATTGAGGACACAAGAGGACATAACGTAATGAGCGTAATAACACGTTCCTTGTGTATATTCTAACCAAGAATTGCTTTTATATTTGTTTTCTGCTCCTCCGTTAGTGACGTGGGGAATAGAACCTCAAAAGTGACGTAAAGGTCTCCTTTCTTGGTGCTCATATGCAACGGCATGCCCTCCCCTTTGAACTTTCTTACCTGCTTTGGCTTTGTGATTGCCTGCGGATTCAAAAGATGTCTGTCAACCGTGTTCTCACACACACACACGCACGCACAAATACATCAACACGAATGAGATCTGAAACATGGATATTTCATGCTCACCTTTGTGCCTACGTCTACCAGATGCTCGTCTAGGTGTTTAATGGTCTTCTCAAAACCAACAAGGGCTTGAACCTGAAGATGATTAAGGTTAATAAACTTTACAATGAAAAGAATTTTAGAAACCCCAATTGAGAGCAAGTAACGGTTGCAAAATCAACATGTTGTATTTAAACATGCTGATAATACCAAAAGGCACAGTAGCAAATGATATGCATATCAACAAGAGCGATACTTACCAGAGTTATAGTGACAGTAGTGTGCAAGTCATTGCCTTCTCGTCTGAAAAAGTCATGCGGTGCAGTACGGATACGGAACTGTTCAAATATGAATTGTCAGCACACCGCTACACGCATAATAACATGCATACAAAAACTGACAACTACTAACCCTTAAATCTCCAGACTCTCCATCAATTATTGGTTCGCCATCCTCATAAAATAGCACCTCCTGTGAATGGACAAGAACTTGTAATTTCTATAGGACTTCAATTAACTAGATTTTAAAACACCTTAAAAAGTAGAGAGATACTAATAACACATGCTGATACAAACCGGTAAAATCAACAAGGAATTTAAACAACTCATACGAGGGAAACAGAGGAAATGATGTTGGTATTACTTGATCTAAAAGAAAAATCAGTAGAATGAATACTACTGTCCAGAGCTAGGATCCTACGGAGAGCTAGTGCTCTCCATCCAGAACTAACTTTCAAAAGATATTCCCTCTCACACACCAGTCCCACTATAACGGACTCCCTCCTTACTTTGGCTAATCACTTACTTCTCTCTCTATCACATCACTCTCCTTGTCTATACACTTCTTCTTTCTTCTAGTGTAAACTCTATGGTGTGGGCTAGGCCCCATTTGAGACCATATCCTCCCCCGCAGTCCTAACACATGCTTCAAGAAACCATGTGGGAGATCCATTAAATACGGAGTAGGAATCACAACTTCATGAATTCCAATTACTTTCAGCCAATAATAAAAAAGCGTATTATTGACATTCCGCTACAGAGTTCAGTTGGTAGAAATGTAAAATAGAGAAAGTGGAGTGGATAGAAAGCTTTAGCTTATCACTCCTTGGTGCTAGGTAAATGGAAAAACCTTCTTTTTACCACTCGTTGAGCTGAAGTTAAAACAAGGATCCATTTAAAACCATCCCACGGCTGTGTAAAGTAAATTTCACTACAAACTTTCCACTTGCCTATTTTCAGCTAAACTAGGCACACCTTTAAAATTGAAACATGGCCTTCTAAAGTTTGGAACGATTCACATTTTTTTTTATTCTTAGTTTTTGGTTCCATGATTTATCTCACCCGTGCATAACAGCATCAATTATTGGTTCAAGACTTCAAGTAGCTAAACCAAAGTACTGAGAAAGGCTCTGGCTGTTGGTGTTGTTTATCCAAACTTGGAACACTTTCTTCAACTTTTACTAAAGCTCGGATTATATAGCAATCAAAAATTGCAACAAATGCCTCCACTAAATAACTTGGAACCATTGACAATATCAACACAGCCAGGAATTTGATATATGTGCTACAAAAGTGTAGATAGTTTGAAAACCAAAAATAACTTCAATTTTTGTGCTAGCTTACAGCAAGGGCGAATGAACTGTTTATACATATGGCCATTGGACAATGTCATAAAAATGTTTTTCTTTTTTAGATGCATCAGAGGCTATAATTGATGGATTTTGTTCTCACTTTTTAATGCTAATAAATAAACTAAATGAAAAAACAGGTATAATTGGTAATAATTACAAGAACTTTTTTCAGTTGAAGTGACACAATAGAGAATTTAAAAATACTCTATGCTGTTCAATCTAACATGTAGAATTAATCCTGAGTCCTGACAGAACTAAAATAGGAATTATTAAACAGAACCCTATTGTCTTCAGAATTTGGATGTATACACGATTAGATACACTTTAGATATTAGGGCTTTTAGGACAATCGGTAATAAGACATGATATTATGCATACTTACATAAAGTTTATATATAAACTTTAAAGTTTACCTGCCCATCTTGCATGCCTTTCTCAATATCAACAGTGATGAAATACCCCTCCCTTTCATATTTGACATTAGGACACTGCTCACAGACCTGGACAGTTAAATTAGGGAGTGAAAATTTCCACATATGGCAACAACAGGATTAAAAGATATCTGCACAACCCTCAGTCTCTCAAACACATGCAGACAAGTAAAAAAAATTCTGAGCATGAGCAATAAATAAACATTTTACAGTCAGATGTCATGGAACATGAAGTCCGTGTGTTTGTTGTATTGGCATCCTAAAAAAAGTACCAACAATAAAGGAGAGTATGTATTTTATATCAACATTCTCAGAGGTTCTGTTTACCTGCTCTGTCATCTGTTGAAACATCCCAGGCCCAATTTGCTTGTGGTAAACCTCATTTCTACAGTTACAGCGTCTCTTCCCAGGAGCTGGCTTTACTACATTTTTCTCCCTCCAAACCTGAAAATTACAATGCAAACTCAGAAATTCTACGTTTCAACTCACTATTTTTCTGTTAATCATTATGATAGTTTACAACCATGCTTAGCTAGTGGCCAAAGTGCTTCCTCAATTAATATATTTAATAGGGTATAATACAGACTATAAGTATCTGAGATAAATTGGAAAAGGAAATAAGAACAGCTACCAAAAATATCAGATGCCATATGAATGTGGAATACGTTATGTGTGTCAGAATCAAGTTCTGCTTTTCAGCTCTTAGTGCAGTTCTTCCTAGCTGCTAAAAATTTTACTTATAATTTTCTACAGGCTGATGTAGCTAAATAAAGGCGTACTTTACTGTTACCATGCAGCACATGAAAAAACCATTTTGATAATTGATAATCTTGAATCTATCCCATATCCATCTATATCCTTAGAATAAAAATTGCAGAAGTTCAATAATGGAATGTTTTACAACAAATCAGCAGATATATAGCAAAAATGCATATGCTCAGAACAGTAACTGGATGCGACCTCACCTTCAAGGAACCTCCCATGTATAAATCTTCAAGCGTTGCATCCAATTCAACAACAACGTCATCTCCTTTTACAATTTTCTCTTCTTCCTCCATGGATCCCGTACCAAAGAAACTAAAACAAACAATTATGTTTCACAATGTCATTCATAAAACCAAGCTCAGAGCTCCTACTAAAAACTAAACACCCAAGAATTGCAGAATTAACATACATCCAAAACCTAGGAGTCTGCCTATTCAGGACTGTAACCTAATCTTAGCCCACAAATCAATAGCCAGATAGAGATTGGTGCCATAGCAAAATTGATGCAGACATGAGGGACTCAATGAATCAATAAAACCATATAAATATTCTTATAAGAATATGTTAATAGGATTATATGGAAAAACTGTATTAATTGCCGCTTTGGATCCGTATTTGATGCAACATACATATCAAAGGTGATAGATTAAGAACCAATCCGGCAAAAGCTAAGGCAACACTTACGAGCCAAAAATATCTTGGATGTTCATTCCCATTCCACCACCTCGGCCTCCACTAGCAGCGTGCTGCTTCAAACCCTCTTCACCATACCTGTCATAAATACTCCTCTTTTCGCTATCCGACAAAACTTCATATGCTGATAGTGATAGCAATCAAAAGAAGCAACAATAACAACCCCTTAAAACCAACATAAATGGTCATAATAGACCAGGTCATTGAAATTAAATCAACCAAATAAATATATGTATATATATATATATATATACCATTGCTAATCTCAGCAAATTTCTTATTAGCTTCTTCATTGCCCTGGTTCTTATCAGGATGGTACTTCAGTGCCAGCTTCCTATACGCCCTCTTTATCTGCTCGTCCGATGCACCCTTCGATACTTGAAGTATATCATAATAGCTCTTTCTGCAACCCACCAAACAATATATACAAACTATAAGCAATGATACTAGGCACAAAATATAAAGTGCTTTACTGTTTCAGGGAAAGTTAAAATTTAAAAGGAAGAGAGAACATAGAGAAAGAGTACCCAGCAATGGCGTTGAGAGAATAGCAGAGAGCGCAAAGAAGGAACAACAACTTGGCTCTTCGATGCGCCATGATGAAGATCACGAGAGACTTGGATCTCTCCGAAACGGAATTTTAGGACTCTGCTATGCTCCCTCAGATCTTGAAGGAATTGGAATCAAAATTGGGGATTAGGGTTTGGGATGAGAAATCAAATGTGTTATGATTAATGAATCGCTTCTTCTCTTGTGGCCGTTGCTTTTTTACAGTGGCAGACCTGAAAGGGATTCCGCCAAGACTTGACTACGGAGTCGACAATACGCAATGAAACGTGTTCGTTTCGAAACTGACCAATCACCGTCAACCTTTGGTTGTTCCAACCAATCCTCGTTCTCCACGTCGGTTTTCCTAACGTCTTGGAAGTTCCCCCCATCTTCGCCTAAGGAAAAATAACAAAATTACCATTTTCGCCTTCTTTTTTATTAATTTTGGTCCCAAGAAAGGCTTCACATCTTAGCCCAATTCTGCATCTTTGGGTCCAAAGCTTAAATGCTATATCTCTTTCTTTCTCTCAGCTTATGTTTGTGGCCCAATGAAACCGTAAAGCCTAAGCCCCGAGATATGCAAAAACACATTTTCTTATTTAGTCACAATTTAATTTTCAAGCATTATCGTTGTAAATATAAATGACATTTGGATATTAGAATCAATTTATTTAGTTAGTTTAAATTATAATTGAATAAAACCTTTATTACTAATTAATTTATGTGAAATTAAATTAAAAAAAACAAATTAAGATATCCATAGTACTCATCGATGACTACCAAATACAAAGGGTAAGAGATTATTCCAGTTTAAGATACATCATTTAGATGTGACGGAATTTGCCAAGCCCCGTACCAGTACCACCCTCATTGTTACCCAAAAAGAAGCTGAGTGGTTTTTTAAATCGCCATGTGACTCTCTGTAAACAATAACATTAATTATTATCAATGTGGGACTCGCAGCTCAAGTTGATAAGTTCAGCTATCCTTTATGTTGAAATATGTTTTGTTCTCTTATCGTTATATGCTTCTAAATTTGCTGCTAGTCTCTGCTTTGAGGGTCTCTCAGAAAATATCGCCACTCTTTAACTATTTGGCTTTAGGCGTTCAGCCAACTTCAAACTAATTTCCAAGTTATATTTAGTAAAATCAACTAAAAATTTACAACTTATATTTTATAAGATTGTTGAAAGTTTATAATTTTTAACTTAATATTTCATTTCTCTTTGATTGTTTTGTGAGGAAAGAAGAAAAAAATGTTATTATACCCTTGCAATAACGCAAATATTCTTAAACGACAAATTTTACACTCCTTCCAAATTTTGCTAATTTTAAGGAGAAGCCAAAATTAAGTTAGAACTAATGCATTATTTTAGTTTCTTTCATTTTCCTTCTTCTTGGTTTAAATTTTTAAATTACAGAAAAAATTATAAAAAAAACCTTACACATTTTTCCTCTCCTTCAAAACTCTTTTCTTTCTCTCTTGGTCTAACAAAATATTTCAATAAAATAGTGTGTTAGTGGCCTCCCACACCCGCAGATTCCATACGCCATTATCAACATCTTGTACAAGCTGATTCTCATGGCCCATATAGGCTTCTATTTTTTATTTTTGACCAGGTGGCCCATGTCTGTTCCTCATTTCCATACCTCTTGAACTGGTCGTTGTCCAACAACCTAAGACACGCTGATCTTCGTTTTTCTTAAAGCTGATTGTTCCTTGTTGGCAAAATTGTGGTTTATTGGCCATAAACAAAACTCTGGCTTTGGCTCATGTAAGAAAAATCATAATTTTCCTCACATAAAACAAGGCCAATCAGAGCATGCTTTTACTTTCCGATTTGAATATTATCTTCTGGAAACCTCTCTTCCTGCCGTGCAACTCGGAGACCAAACTTGATGGCTGAAATCTCTTCCGCACCACCAAGCGTAGCCATAATTCACAACCCACCACTCCGTAACAGGACACCCGTGCCGACGTTTAATTGAATAAATATCCTTCTTGATTCTTCAAACTATAAGGATCAGTTATTTTAAATTTGAATTGTATACAAAATTATTTTAGTATTTTATTTTATGAACAATGATATAAAACAGTAAATAATGAGTTTCATGATGTTTTTTATACCTATAAACAAATAAAACCCATTGAAATGAGTTTAAAAAAAGTATTAAAATTTAATCAATAATATTTTAAAAATATTTGAAATTAGTATATGTTATTCATTTTTCTTTTTTAAGTAAAAGTACAACTCGTTATTGATCTCATTATTTTTTATAATATTTTATTATTTAAAATTAATATTTCAAAAACAGTTCTTAAAAAATATTTATATTATTTTAAAAAAGTAATAATGAATTAAGAAAACCCTTTTCTTCTTCAGTCCTCGGAATCCGCTTTAACTCCATTATAATAAATACTTTCAAGTGTGTTCTCGGTGTTCTTTAAAAAGTTTCAACATTTCCACACTTAATGCTTTGATTTCCCTTTTTTGGCAACTGAGTAAGCACGGTTCTAATTCTGTTTACCAGAGAGATTTTGAGTTTTTTCTCAATTTATCTTCAAGTGGGTATTCTACATTTAGCTCAAGTTTGTTGTATCTTCTTTGTGGACGATGAGAGTAAGCTTTGGACTTCGCTTGCTGAGTATTACATTAGGAACGGGTTTGCATGAATGTGTTTGAAGAGGGAATGACCCTCCACATTGTTATTATGTGATCAAGGTGTTTATCCTAATATCTTCATTTTTTATTTTTAATGATAATATCATGCATCATAAATTAAAAAGCCCACTGTTTTAAACTGACGACGCATAATAAGATACTTTAGATTAACATACCTAGTGAAGTGTAATATAAATATGGGAGTATATAATATTAAAAAAAAAGCTTTTATTAGAAACAAGGAATTTATTATATTTTAGATATAATATACATTTATTTTTTAAAAAATTATAATACTATTAAATGTTTACATTTGACTTAAAATTTAATGTTAACATTTTTTAAAACATTTTTTTAATATATATTGCTAGACACAGAATAAAAAATCAATAAATAATATAATTTTATTAAAAATTTACAGTATTTAATATTATTAATGCTTTAACTTTTATAATATAATGTATTTTTTAATAAAAGAACATTATTTATAATTATAATTTTAATATTATTTATAGTGAAATTCAATCATCATTGGCTTGAAAATTATTTTGTGATTTAAAACCTTATTATTATTATTATTATTATTATTAAATGAATTTTTTTATAAGTTTGACTATTTAGAAAGTATATCTAAAATATTTACTAGAGGCGTAGGGTTTACAAAAATTCATCAAATAAGAAAACATTGTTAACATTATCTCTTAATACAAAAAGTGAACTAGAAATCGTATTAATGAGGACAGGGCTAATGACCTGTAATTATCAAATTTAGCTAGTGAAAAATTTACTGAAAAATAATTTATTTTACACAGTATAAAATTGTAATTAAAAGTTTAAGAAATTTTTTCTCTCTTATGTTTATTGTCATTTCTATTTAAATTTTTTATCCAAAGTATCTCTATTAATAATATAATTATAAAAGAAAAATGATATTTTAAAAAATAAATGAAAGTAATAATAGACATAACAATTGAGACAAATTTTAATATAAGCTATTTGCAGTCAAAGTAAACTGTAACAAGCAAATATAGCATTAACCTTAGATTGAAAATTATTTGTGGTCTAATCTTGCAGTGAAAGTAATAAAGATTTCGCCTAATCATTATTTGTGGTCCCACGCTTAATCTCACAATTATTTATATGAAAACACTTGGTCAGAATATTGAAAACAAAAATTACATAAAGATCACATAATTATAATGTAACACACGTATAAGATTTGAGTTTTACATTGGAAATATGTAGTTTTAACGTAAACTTTATAAAACTTTAGACTCATCACCTATAATAACTAATTTTTGTAGTGCGTTCTTTCAAAGTTCTTAAAAATATGAAATTCCAATTAAGAAAAAAACTCAATTGTTTTTTAAGTTTGGGATTAATAGAACTTAACACGTATTCCTTGTTCTTATTATGATAATGCTAAGGAAGTTTGGGAACCTTATTACCTTTACAGGCTGTACTGAGAGTAGAGTACATGCGTTTCGTCCTGTGTTTTGGTTGGCAAAAGTCCTCAATTTTTAAGTTTGGTCCATATAACTTGTAACTTAAATAGGTTGATCACGCATATTCGTGGATTAACTCGTTTAATTTACTAACAAAATTAAAATAGGTTTTATATTTTTAAATAAAAAATGATATTTTACTTAAATTACTACAAATAAGAATAAAAAATATAAATCAAAATATTAGTAAGTAAAAATTTTAAAGATAAAAAATATTCAAACTAATTTGAGAGCTACCCTGTTTAACCATGAACTTATATAAACTTTTAAAATATAATTATATTTAAATGTTAATCACGTGACCTTATTTTTGTGAAATTTATGTAAAGTGGGCCGGTACAAGCCGGGCCTAGACGGACCCCATAATTCAGACGGTATTGTCGGTTCGGCCAGTACAATGCCTTGGGATATTATGATGTTCTTATTGCACTAGTTTTAGTATAAAATTATTTATTTATTATATAAAATAAAACCAATAAATAAAACCA
Source organism: Abrus precatorius (assembly GCF_003935025.1). NCBI lineage: Eukaryota > Viridiplantae > Streptophyta > Magnoliopsida > Fabales > Fabaceae > Abrus > Abrus precatorius. The sequence continues at coordinate 4,374,384 of NW_020874373.1, read as the reverse complement.
TTTTATTTATTATATAAAAATATTTATTTTCAATTCTTACTATAAAAATATTATTTTATTAACCTACAAAATTGTCAAATATTAAGATAGCCATTGTTCATGTAATTTTATTTTAAAAATTGTTGGTAAATATTTTAATTAAATTACTAACAGATAATGTGTTATGTTAATATTCAATTCAATATAAAACATATAATGACGTGATTACTAATTTGGTTTTAAATGCTAACTATTGATACATGTATATATATTTATTTGGTTATAAAATGTTAAATATTGTGAAAATTTTGAGTTTTGGCTAGTATTTATTCTTAAGGTATCCATAACCCACCCATGCGACACACATCTCTCGTTCTTATATTTAAACATGTTTTTCTACAAAATTTTGATGATCGTTGGGATCAATGTCATTTTTCTTCTTTGATTTATGCCATATTTATATGATGCATAGCCACACATTATTCATTATCATGTCATAGTCCTCCAATCTCATTATTTTCAAGTCAAAGTCTAACATAATTTACTTGACTCTTTCAATCAATTTTTAATCTAGTCTTTCCATCATTCACTTTTTAACACACACATAATACATTTGAGGCACATATCAGGGTAGAATTACAATTCTAAAAAAACAAAAAATCAAACTAAATATTTAGAATCAAAGATAACTAAATTTTAGAGTATCAGAACTTTATTAGTTAAATAAAAATAATAATTTATAAACATTTAAACCTGGATAAATTAATCACACATTTAATTATAAAAACTTTTTATCAATCAGATAAAATTTTGTAGTAAGAAATAAGCAATGCAAAACTTCATACTGCCAACTATAAAATTTCAAATTGAAAAACATAGACAATTTACAATAAACTTTTTAAAATCTATTTTGTGAATAAGCATACAGTTAAATTAAATTCGTAATAACTTCTAAGAAATAAGATTTCATGATAAATAAAACAGAAGTAGTTTGTCTAATGGTTTCTGTGTGTGTGTCCTAAATAATATATGTATACTTATTTGTTTAGAGTTTAGATAATTATACTATATAGTCGATAGTCAAAACAAGAATTCTAAAATACCATATAGTAAACAAACATAAAATAAAATCACATTAAATTTTATAAGAAAACTTTGAAGTAGAAATTTAATTAGCAAGCACACACAAATCAATTCAGAGTGGAGATAATATAAAATTTAATCAAACACTTAATATATATTTTTGTGCTAAACATATAATGACGTAAGAATTAAGTACTCCCCTTTAACAAAACTCTAAATGTTACATCTTAGTATTCTTAGAGTGTTTCTTCCCTTGCCTAGAGATTAAGGTTAAACAATATCCCAAATTTTCTCTATTTTCAAGAGTTTCAACCCTAAAGAAGTATATTGCCTTCATGTTCACCTTTTTCTTTGGAAACAAATTTTGTATAGTAAATGTACTTGGAAAGAGAGTAAATATCGGTTTTGAAGATAAGACAAGATTCGTTGTAGCCTTCTTTTTTCTTTAAAGCAGTTTAATTACGCTTTGATAGGTGGGCCTAAGGTTTTTTACCGTGAGAATTGAAGTTAATTCATGTAATGATTTTGGTTTAATTTGCCAAGACATGTTAAAGGAGTGCTTCATTCAATCCACCATTACATCCTAATAGACAAGTGTATTCCTCACTCATTCATGGTCAATCTCGACCCTTAATTTGGCTAAAGAGCATGCAGACCTTGGATCAACAAATAACTTGCAGTTAAATCGATAAATTGGTTTGAAAATAATTGGGAAGCTTAGCCGTAAACGTTGGGTGTTGGTTTGGGCCAAATAAGAAGAAAATGTCTTCCATTATCATAGGTTTATTATTCATTAAAATAATTACGGTGGTTCTAAAATTAAAATTATGATTAGCGTTAATTAATTTAATTAAGGATTAAAAGTGCAAATAATTGTTTCTTTGGTAAGTTGCTACAAAGAAAAGGTTTAATAGAAGTTTTGCTAATTATAGTTTATGTAATAAATGTGATAATAGTCATAAATTTGTGATGCATATCTTTAAAAATTATGATTTTTTTAAATATTTTGTTAACTTCAATTCTAAGAGTTGAGAATAAACAGTTGATAATAGTAAAATTTTATTAAAAAAAAAGTATTTATTGTATTTTTATAACTTTAATATAATAATTTTATTTTATTTATAAAAAATTTATATTTGTAGATGTTTATTCTTAACCTTTAAGATTAACAAAATTCTTTCTTTTAATATTCAAAATAACTTCGTTCTTGATGATTTATAAGCTATAAGCTGCTTTTTTCAATTTGAGTTTGATTGGTTGACTTGCTTTTTAAATTTTAAAAGTTATTTGTATAAATGATATTAACTATTAAAATGTTCAATTTGGAATTACTCTTTCACTTTTTTAATTAAATAGGGATGATTGAATTTTTAATAGAAATTATTGAATTTAAATGATTTTTTGGTTCATTCTTAACAAACATATTTTTAATATAACTTCTATTATTTTTTTCTTTTGAAGACTTGAGCAACCAGAAGATCCTTATTGACCGATCTCTTCCTCCTTTCCATAAATTCAAGCTTAATGTGAGTGGTTCTATCTATAAATATTAAGAGTTAGCTACCTGTAGAAGTCTTATTAGAGATTATTAATGCAAATTTTGTGTGGGTTTTGTCACGAAACTAAACTCTTGTTCGGTTATTGCCTCAGAGTTATGGGTTCATCTTTTGGATACTAGGTTAATTAAAGACTTCAATTTAGAAAATGTTTTAGTTGAAATAGATTATAAATTCAACATTCTATTAATTAATTATAGTGTTTTCATAAAAATAGGTTATATTTTATTATTAAAGAAATCTCTTTGCTCATAAATTTCACTATAATTGTTAGCTTTTATCATGTATTTAAGAAAATTATTCATTTTGTAAATTAATTCGATAATTGGGCCTTTGATAGGCCGAAAAATAATCTTGATTTACAATTTTCCTCCCAGCTTATCCACATCTTTAAAAAGGATAATGGAGAATTTTAATTTTCCATATTATTCAAGTAATCTTTGTTTTATTTAGGTTTATGCTCCGTTAATAAAAATAGATACAAATAATATAAAGAGAAGAAATTAGAGTCATACAAATTTAACTACCACAACTTTAAAACATGATAAAATTCAATAATTTATGTTTTAGTTTTTTAAAATATAGATAAACTCCGATAGAAAGATGTATATAACTTTTATTATCAATATTAGATTTTAAGTCAATGAGTTGAAATATCAGAGTTTTAAAAAAATATATTTCTATCAACTACTCGAGTTTATACAACTAAATACTAATTAAAATGTTTTAAAGTTAGCATAAACTACTTTTATTATTTATCATAATATACTAAAACTTTTTAGAGCTATACTCCTCACGTTTAGTGTTATTAATTAAATAAAATTATGAAAGTTATAATTTAGAAAAGTATAAGAACATGTTCAGTAAACATGATAAAGTAAGAAGATAAAATATGCTAGTTGAATAAAAATAATAAAAAAAATAAAATATCATTTTATTTTAATATATGTTACGACATAAAAGTAAATAAGCATATGTTATTTTATTAAATATTAAAAAATAAGATATAAATTATATTTAAATGATAAATTTTTATTAAAAATAATATATTTTGTTTCTGCTGACATAATATTAAATTTGAAAACCTATACTATTTAATAAATTTTGATAAAACGCAATGTTCACAAATACATAATTCTGGTCGCACGGAGACACCGGTCACGACTCACAAGACAAAAATTGACGAATCCAACGTCGACGAGACACGGAGACGGAATAACTCTACGTGGGCCACAGTAGCACATACGAGGGGGGCGCGAGCATAGAAGCACGTCAGCGAAGACGACGACCGGAAGACGGAGCATTAAGCACAGCAGTGGGTAGCGGCGGCTCTAGTTTGAGGCTTCTCGTTTTACACTTCACGATTGAAACTATAAAAGAACAGGAGAATTATCGAAGCCATTCAGATTCAGATTTCTTCTAGTTTAATAAATTAAGTTTTAAATAATATTTTCATCCTTATATTTTGCTTAAAATTGTAATTTAGTAGTTATATGTTAAAAATTTATAAATTACTTATATTTTTTTTAATCTAGTTTTAGCCATTAAATTCAGAATAAATAATATTAAAAAAAGTAATAGACTAAATTAAAAAAATATATAAAATAAAGATTAATTCATAATTTTTTTATATGCAAATAATAACTTATAAATTTAAATTAAAAGTATTTTTATAAATTTGTGATGCATCTTTAGTCTATGTCTTAATTTTATAATTCACTCACACTTTTTTCTTTACTTTTAACTCTAATTTCATTATTTTCATTCTTCTTATTTTATCTATGTAAATGAGGATATAGTCTTCTTCTTTTTTTTAATTTTTCATCCTCAAAACTCAATCAATTTTTAATAATTTTTGTTTAATTATTTTTTCTTTTCAACTACTTCGTCATTTTTACCCTCACATTCACCTACTCTAAACTTTAATATTTCATCAAAACTTTTTTTTATCCTCAAATACACCTTCATTGACGTTGTTAGCAATAGAATTAATAATGCATTCATCTACACTTTTATCCACTCTTTTAACACTATCAAAATCAAGATACAAACTAAATTTGTATCACCAATTTACAAAAATATTTTTGACTCAAATTTATAAATTAGTTCGTACACAAATTTATCTTTTTTTAATTTTTAAAACTAAACATTTTTTTTATTTCTCTTAGTATCATAATTTGTTTACTTAAATAATGTGTTTTTAAAAATAAATTTTTAAAATATAGTTTTTTTTAAACTAATTTTTTGTCTGATATTTTTTTTATTATTTTAACAAATTATTATCTCAGTATGTCTGACTACATCAAAGACTACCATTTGTTGTAACTATATGTATATCAAATGAGATAGAATAATAATAAATTATTATTATTATTATTTTAATACTATAATTGCAGGTAGTCTATTTAAAAAAAAAAGAAATTTATATTAGTTTGAGTATTTTATTTAATTTAAATCTGATCATTAATAAAATAATAAATTATAATTTATTAAATTTAAATTAAATAAAAAATTTAAATTAAATATAAAATACCGATTTAAGAATATTCTGCTCCTTAAAAAAAAAAAAAACTATCCTCCCAAACCATCTTATACTTATATTTTTTATTATTACCTGCTTTTGAATGGACGCTTGATCACCTGGACTCGCCCGTACCCAATCCTATCTTCAAGCTTGTTCTTCTTTATGCTAAGAACTCTGTTGCCTCTTCTGTTGGCTTCGTTGGCCCTGGTAAGTAACTCTTCCTTTTCATTATTTTTATCAATTTATGGTTTTTGTTGTTCATTTTGTGACATTGTTTCGTAGGAGCCGCTGAGGTCTTGTCTGTTGTCGATGCGGATTTGAGGAGAACAGCTACCAAAGTTGTTGAACAAGCCAAAGAACTCTGCTAGAAGAAATCCGTATGATATTTTTAAAAAATATTCTTATAAAGCATCATAAAATTTAATACAGGGATAGCATTAAATGTTATAGTTTTATTCTATAAACATTTATGAATTATTAACTTTTTTATAATATATCCTTAAATAATATTTAAAAAAATTATTTATGTAATGCTCATGATTTATAATTTTAAAGTTTTTTTATTTTATACAAACACGTAACTGTATATATTTATGCTACGTATTCCTTGTCTGCAAAAAAAGTATTGTATGACGATTATATTAAAATAATTATTTTAATAAATTTAAAATTGTTTAAAATAATAATTTTTTAAATATTTATAAAAAATATAATTATCATGATAATAATAAAATATACAAATATTAAATATTATATGACAATAATTTATTAAAATACTAATAAAAATTATTTATTTTATTTTGTTTAATATACATATAATTATAATATGTGTTAATCTTTAATGTAGTATAAGATATATTGAGATAATAAGTTATTATAATAATAATAATATACTATCATGTGTCCACGAAGGATACTATTGCTGATTTAAAAGAGAAAAACATTAAATTAAAAATTAATTTTAAAAAATCCTATTTAAGAAATTATTTTTAAAAATATTATTTAAGGAAAAAAAAGCATACTATCGGAGCATAGATTAAAAAATAAAATATTAAACACATTTGAACGGGCCAGAAGTGATTGTACATGGTGACCGACGTGGGAGCTGAAATGCCCCGTCACAAGGCTATGTAGTCCCTCAATGATGGGAAAGCCACGACAGAGGATTCAGACACGGTCAACGTGGCACTTCCACCACCGCTGATACATCTCATTCGTTAGCCCCACTTCTCGTTCTCTTTCTCTTTCTCTTTCACTCCCACTCTCCCCTCACTTATACTCATGCCTACTCCGGCACCCACTACGACCCTACCTACTTTAAATAAATCGTGCTGCTTCCTTCCTTCCTTTGCATTTGTGCTATATGCCAGCTCCAACACAAGACGAGGTTCTCACATTTAAAAGTTAACTACTTCGAACATGCACACACCCTTGCATCGCCATTATTCTTAGTGAGAGAGGTAGCCATTTCCAAAACTAGTTTGTTGTGTGCGTTGTACGTACCATATTTGACAAAACAATCACTGGGCCAACAAATTAGCATACCTCTGATATGGGAAGGGCTCCTTGTTGTGCGAAAGTGGGTTTGAAGAAGGGGAGATGGACCGCAGAGGAGGATGAAATTTTGACCAAGTACATTCAGGCCAACGGAGAAGGTTCCTGGAGGTCATTGCCCAAAAATGCAGGTATAAATTTAATCAATGACTTCAAATAATGACGTTTATTTTAAACTTTTGATGTAAATCACAGGTTAAAATTAAAGTAATTGTTTCCTAAAATTAAGAATTAAAAGTGAAAAATATTTACATCTTGAGATATCAAGATTAGTATTTACACTGTATATTTGTTGTGTGACCTTCCAGCTATAAGGTTTACCGTTGAATGCCTGATTTGTGTTGTTGATTGGGTTTTCTCTTACCGGCATTTTAATTTTTTTCATTCTTAAGGATTGCTGAGGTGTGGGAAGAGTTGCAGATTAAGATGGATTAATTATTTGAGAGCTGATCTCAAAAGAGGTAACATTTCTGTTGAAGAGGAAAATATCATAATGAAGTTGCATGCTTCACTTGGCAACAGGTACTCTCTCTCTTTTTTATTATCAATGTGTCAATATTAATTTCATGCTTATTTCTGGGACTCACTCCAGTTACTTTCATATTTTTTAAGAAAAAAAAGAAGAAGCTGTTTGCTGTTGTAGTAATAAAAACAAATTAAGCAAATGTCTGAAGGCTTGTTTTAGGATGCAAAGCGACGAACAGTAACTACCGTTGCATCATTTAAAATTTCTTAAGATTACAAGAAATAAAATTAGAGCAAATTTTTTTTCGTTTTTTTAAAGTTAATTTTAGATTTAATTTTCAATACATTAAAGTCAAAAAAATGCAATGAATTATTCATTCTATGTTTTTTGTATTATAAAATATGAAAAAAAATGTGCGTCAATATAAATTTGATTTCGTTTTGTTTTATTGAAAAATTTCTTTTGAACGAAATATAAAAGTAACATAAAGTTTGACTTGCTTATTTCGTTTTGTTTTTACATAAAATAATGACAAAATTAAAGGAAAAGTATTTTTATGCTTAAAAATATAATAAAAAATAATGAATATGTTATAAGTATGATTCTATTTAATTAAAATTTAGCAATAAAAAAGAAAAATTGAAATTATAAAATTTCATTTTTTAATTTAATTAAATTGTAAAGTTAAATTATTAACTTTTAAACAATTTAGGTCCCTCCGGAGGGTATGCTCCAAAGGGCGCATGCAACTCGTGGTTTGAAAGTAAAATATACTATTAATAATTTTATATTCTAACTTTATTGCGAAAAATTTTTAGGTGGATCCGGATACTTACGCCTCGTCGTGCATTTTTTTTTATATATAAAAATACATATATGTCGTGAAACTATTGGTCAGGTGGTGGAGGTGTAGAGATTAGAAAATTTTCTCCTTAACTGCCATTGAATTTAATGGTGGTGGCCTCTGCACAAACTTAAATGCTGCTCCTTTGCAACCTGCAGCCATTTCTCACGTATTACTACTTTCGTTTACCAATTTTCTTATGCAAACTTTTCCTCAATTTATGGGATCAATTTTAAAGATTTAAGAAATCTATTTATGAAATTAAAAATTATAATTATTGTATAAAACGATATTTTTTAATAAAAATCATTATTTTAAATTCGTAAAATAAATTTCAAAGATTAACTTTAATAAAATCATTTCAAACGAAATAATCTAACATTATATTGATTTTTATTTAACTCTTTATTTTAAAAATTATTACGAAATACCTTAAATATTTTTAAAGTCATGAACAAAACTGCTGCATAAAAAAAGTATATAACAAAACTGTAAAAGAAGAAGAAGTAGAAATGAAAAAGACATGAAAAAGTTTCTGATACCGACTTGGTAACTTCAGGTGGTCGTTGATTGCAAGTCACTTGCCCGGAAGAACAGACAACGAGATTAAAAACTATTGGAACTCTCATTTGAGCAGGAAAATTTACAGTTCCCGTGGAACAAGTAACAAAGAGATCATCACTCTCCCACCTAAGCGCAAAGGTGGTAGAACAAGCAGGTGGGCCATGAAGAGGTCCAAAACCTATGCCCAGAAAAGTACTAATCTATTAGAAAGGCCGAAACCTAGTGACACTGATCACATCCACAATAATACCGAAGCAATTCCGCTCCCACCCACTCCGACACTAGAGAGCGAGAACTTGTCTAGCACTATAATGGATTTAATGGTTTTGGACGAGCATGAAAGGGAAGAACTAGGTGATGGGCCGAGTACTAGTGCCCATGATCACCAAGAAAGTACTATTCAAGAAGAAAATGAAGGCACTGTGTTGTTACAGTGCCTCAACGGTGAGAAAAATGGAAATTTAACATTGGGACCGCATGACGAGGATATTATTATTATTAATGATGGAGAAGTGTGGAATTTTAATGATATATTGGACACGAGTTGCGTGCTAGAAGCAAGTGGGGAATTGACCTGTATTAATGACGATAATGAAGTTGTTGATGTGATGGGAAATGAAAGAGGTGACACGTGTAATGACAAAATGGGGTCTAGTGAGGAGGAGCGAGAGAGTAGTGGGAACCACAGCACGAATGGGGAGTTGCATTCTTGCGCTTCAATGGCTTCGGGCTTAGATGATTGTAACTGGGACTGGGAAAGGGTCATGCAGACGGATCATAAAGATGAGTCGGTGTTATGGGAGCACAGTGAAGACTTGTTGAGTTGGCTGTGGGAAGATCAAGACTGGGAAAAGGATTTTCAGAACTTTGGAGAGATTGGTCCTGAGGAACAAAATGCATTTGTTTCTTGGTTTCTTTCTGAAGCTGATGTGTAATCTCTTTATGAGCATGTATTCTCAGCTATTTTCTTTCCCTTTATTTGATTTTAGGATGTCAAAACTATGAACATCTTACCACTTCAGAGAAGAATATGTAATTACATTTACACCGATCTATTTCTATCAGATTTAAATCATCTTGTAAAATGTGAAATTACGGATTGAAAACGGGTAATATTTGATTTTTTTAAAATATAGGTAAAATATGATAATTTGATCGATAAAATTTGGGAGGAGATTTCGAGAAACAATAATTGAGAGGCATAAGAACAGATTAGGTAACTAAAAAAAAACTATTATAACTACTAAAGAAAAAGTTAAGACACTGAGATTGAATAAAAGATATATGAATATAAAAAATACAAATTAGTCATGATTAATAGATTAAAAGTGTACTTACACTCTAAAATTTTTTATTTTAAAAGCAAATTATTTATTATATTTGATATGATATGTTTTTATTAAATGGAAAATTTTAATTTTAATTAATAAGAATTATAGATAACAAATTATTTTAATCTATAATATAATATAAATCTGTATTTTGTCAAATAACCTATTGAAGTAATTTCCCTAAGAAACCCAATAATAAAATTTCCCATCTCTCGTACTAACGGTGGCTTTGTATAAATTACTTTTTTTTTAATTTATTATTATTATGTATAAAAGTTGTTAAGCAAATTTTATGTAAATATTATTATTTTTTCTATTTTTATTTAAATAAAAATGTAATTAAACATTCAGTTAGTGCCACAATTAAAAAAAGAATCTATATGCCTTTTACATGTATTGAGTTAGTATCTAATCAAACAAATCAAATCATGCCTACTTACCTTTAACTTTATTAATTAAATAAGTTTAATTTTCATTTTTTAATCATATTACATGTTTTTTTAATTTTATTCTAAATATAAACATTCAAAGAATATTTAGGTAACAAATTTCATTTTAAGTAACAACCCACGGCTAAGAGTGTGAATCTCAGTAACGTGCAAATGGATCCATGACAAAGACTACTGTTATGGTCTGTTTGTAATAGTGCAACACTGTTCATTTTGTAGTAAGGGTAAGATTAAAACAAAATTGTGAGATCCATTGGTTTATTTTCTTTATATCTAAAAATAAAAAACATCGAAACTAAAAAAGGATAATTAAACGTAAACTTACCCTGCACGTGGCCGTGCCTTCCTCGCATTCTATGCATAATTTGTTTACATTTGAGTACCTTCTGCTTTTCAGTCTGTGGACTGTCGAATCGAGTTTATTGCAGTTTCCGCTTGCCGCCAAAATTGTTGTTGAAGTGCAAATGAATGCTTTGGTCCATCACTAAGAGGCTTTTATATATATATATATATTACTAAAATATTTTTTTAAAATTATAAAAATATAATTAAAAAATTGCATAATATTTAATATTTTTTTTGAAAAATCAACCAAACAAAATTTAAATTTTTTAAAAAAAATTATTGATAAATATTTTTAAAAATTTGAAACTTTTTATCATCAGTATATACAAAAATTATAATTTTTTATATTTATAAAGTTTATATTTTCATAATTTTTTTAAATATTATATTTTATTATTTATAACTTCCAATTTTCATAAATATGAAAAATCAATCTCAATAAAAAAAAGTTTTCAGTAATATATATTAAAATTATAATAATTTTAAAAATATATAAAAATTTAAAAAAATTTATTGTAAATGTAAATTTAAAGATAAAATAGTTAAAAATTATTATAAAAAATATTTTAACTATAACTTTAAAAAAATAGAAAACACTAATAAATTTAAGAAAGTAATGTTTAAGTGAAATTATTCACAATCAATCTTTTTTGAAAAAAATAACTTTCTCCATTTCAATTATAACAATAACTGTAAATATATGTAAACCCTAAAACATAAATTTTCATTGTTACACAAATATTATCTAATTGGATATCTTATCCATATATAATATTTTGAAAAAAATTTAAATGTAGGTGTTATTTTTCATACATCAATTTATTACTTTTTAAATAATCTTAATTTAAATTTTAAAATTAACATATTTATTAATATATATATATATATATATATATATAATAATCCTCATTTAATTGATAAAACTTTTTGTTAAAAAAATAATAAAATTATAGACCTCTAATACACTTAATTTTCAAACTTCAGTTTTATTTAAAACTTTAGAGGATATAAGAAAGAAAATATTTTTAAGATAATGAGAAGAAACGATGATTAATATAAATTATTTAATAAAAAGTTATAAAATATAAAATAAAAAAATTAAAAGCTTTTTTCATCATTTAATTTTCTTTTCTTAAATTACATAAACCTTATATTCTTTCTTTTTCTCCAGGAAAAAAAAAAAATCATCTTCCGACGAAAGTCTCGGTACTAATCACACGGTCAGGATTTAAAAAAAAAGATTTAAATTGAAAATTTCACTGAGTAAATATGGATTTTGGTTTATTAACGGTGTTTAGATATAAATAATAAAATAAGTCACAAAACAAAAATTAATAATTAATATGATATTTTTAAATTTGAAAAACTGAAATATTTAATATTTACTATCTATGACTATGAGTTGATTTTTTCAAATTTTTTAAGTATAAAACAGGTTAAGAATTAAGATAATTTACTATTAATATCATATATCTATTAATCTATTATTCTCAATAAAATCTTAATCCCATTATAAATACTAAAATATGAAATGTAAAAGAAATTACGAAGATATAAGAAATTTATAAAATTTAACAAAAAATATTATTAGTAATTTTTATATATGTTAAATTAAATTTTTAAAAAATATTATTGACAAGAATTTTTAGTTTTTCTATTTTTTAATAACTTTGTAAATTTTTTTATTTTTTTTAATGTTTTTAAAAAATATTTTTTAAATATATATTTTTTTAATTAAATTTTAGAAGTTAGATCAACATAAAACGTGGTATAATTGTATAATTTTGTATTTGTTAAAGAAGAAATTGAATAAAAAAATTAATTTCATTTATATAGTAAATAAAATAAATGTAAACGTGACAAAAAAAAATCAAACAAAAAATATATTTTAAAAAATATTATTTTAAGAATTTAAAAAAAAAATTTAAAAAATTAAAAAATCAACTAAGTAACTATTTTATATCTAAATATTTTCATCTCATTAAAAATTATAAATAGTTATTTGTTGAAAAATTTAAATTCTATATTTTTATATATTACTTTAAAATATCATATAAATAAAAAATATTTGTAGTTGTAAATTGACCGATAAATTTTAAAAATACAGACACACGTTTTAGTGGTGCATGATCACAAACCTTTTCCGCTTGTCAGAGCTTTCATGAGAGACGGCTGACAACAGTCCCACGTAGAAGAGGGGGCGACATTGATATTACTTTGCTGTTTCATAAGTGGAAATTAAGACCAGGCCCCACTAACATTTTTAACTTGGTGGAACCCGGTCTTCCCTAAATTGTCAGCATCCTTGTCTTCATTCGATAAAAGTCAGCATTTATTTTAATATTTTTTAATTATTTATTAAAATTTATTATAAGTTCAAAAAATAACGTGAGTTTCATTTTTTATTATAATTTAATTTTTTAAAATATTTTCTAATTGTGTTAAATTATTTTTTAATTACAAAAGGAAGTAAATAAGTATAATTTTTTTAATTTTAAAAAAAATTATTTCTCCAAACACATAAATATAAATATATATATATATATATAATAATAGATTTTGTTAATTTCAATATTTAAGATTGAGTTTAAGCATTTATTAATAAAAAAATTTATACAATTATTATATTAAAGTTATAAATAAATAATAAATAAATTTTTTAATAAAATTTTATAATTATTAGCTGCTTATAAAAATTAAAATTAAAAAATTCTAAAATAAATATATAATTTTTTTATAAAAAATTATTTATAAATATTTAAACTCTTCCAGGTAGGTTTTGTTAGTAAAACAGCAAATGCGCTTTAGTCGATCGAATGAAACAAAAGAAGAAATGGACTAGCAACTTGATACCTAGTAAATGAATCAACTTGTAGCTGGCAGCTTGCAGCTGCATGTCCTTATCACTATTGTGTATCGATTCCTTCATTTAACCTTTTCAATCCCCATATTCCTGTTTTGTTTGGTGCAATTAAACTTACAAAATATTATGTTGTAAGACTATGTTATAACTTACAATTTGCGGTTGCTTCAGTTGCTTACATATTTATGGTCCCGATGGTTAAAAGCAAAAGACATCAAGGAAACACAAAACTTAGCAATACTGTTGAACGGTTGAACCCATGTTTAGTCGTACGTCAACGTAACTACTAGAAAATAGTAGTAATCATTTAAAGGAATGATTTGCGAGACGAAAGCTATATACGTTCCTTTGCATATTAATTGTCTATGACTAAAAATAAATAAATAAATAAATAATATTTAAATTCAATTTAAATTCACATTCTACGATTAATTAGATGGAGCTAACTTAATTAAGAAAAGACGAATAGATTCAATAAGCAAAATACATAATTAAATTGAGCTTAAATTTTCAAATATGAGCTTTATATTTCAAAACGAATTTGAAAAAGGTTACTACATATACCTTGAATTGGAGCAGTTAATAGAAAACGAGAAGACCTGTTCAAAGAAGTCTTGTCAAAGCATATTCCTTCGTTCTTGCTAGTTCTCATCCACATTCCACGCCTCCAATTCCGCCTCCACATTCTAATATTCTCTTTGCCCTCTCTAATTCTATAACCACCCCTTTATTTCAGTTTCACTCTATTTTTTACTTGTTTCTTGTATTGCCCCTCCATTTCAACGAAGAAGTGTGTTAAATAGAGTATATTCTAACATTTTTAATATATTTTTATTATTAGTTAAAATTAATTAAAAATATAAACTTAGAATTAAGAATAAGATTCATAATTTTTAATAAAAAATATCATCTTTAAAATAATGTATATGAGGAGCACGGGATGGTTTGGTCATTAAATTTGTCAAATAATGCGTGGCATGCAAACCCATGATAGACAACCCAAAAAATCTCTAAATAAAGATTGAACAACTCGAGACCTAAACCATGCACCAATGAACTGCTGAGAGGCACCCTCTCTCTCCCCATTTATATAAAATGGCAATAGTGATTGCAGCTTATTTCTGCTATATAAACTTGTTTGTGACCTATTATTTCCTTCAATAATTTCAACTGGTTAACCTCCCCTGCTTGTTGCAGGGGGTGAGAATATCACCTTAAATTCATCCTCTCCTCTCCTCGCTTTCATCATTCTCTTCACACTTCATTAATTTATGGAACAAACCCTTGAAAGCACTATCATTATCAATAACAATATTCCAAGCAATACCAACGCTCTTCATGATGATGGCCAACACAAACATGAAACCCGAAAGAGAAAGAAGGGTGCCATGCATGTTCTTAGGGTCGCACTCTTCATATTGAGAGGACGTTCCCGAAAATCAAAAGTGCTTCAAGTAAATGATGAGTCCAAAAGCATTTGGAAGAAACTTGTTGGATCCATGAGACCCTTGCACCTTCAAAGCGACCAATCCTCGAGCTCGTTTTCTCAACCTACTATCACCCTGCCGTCAACGGGCTCCGACGGCTATGTTTCCGATATTCCGGCGTCTGAGGAGGAGCCTTATTCACCTTCTCCGACTAGCAGTCGTTACGCTTCAGCGGTAGGTTTGAACGAACTGGTGCAGGGTGATGAGGAGAATGAAAAGAAAGAGGTGATTGTGGAGGAATGTGAAGAACATGATGACGGGGATGAGATGATTGATGCCAAGGCTGAGGAGTTCATTACACATTTCTATGAACAAATTAGGTTGCAGCGTTTGGAGTCCCTGGATCGTCGCTACATAGAGTGGAATCAGAGGTCATTAGGCTGATGATCGTTGTCGCCCAAAATTTCTGCATGCATGTGTACATGGATATCCAAGATTGAAATCACTTTTCGGCGTTTGGTGCCTTTGTCTCTGTTCCGTAATTAAAAAATAACACGAGGTTAA
The DNA here is from genome assembly GCF_003935025.1 of Abrus precatorius. NCBI lineage: Eukaryota > Viridiplantae > Streptophyta > Magnoliopsida > Fabales > Fabaceae > Abrus > Abrus precatorius. The sequence continues at coordinate 4,358,835 of NW_020874373.1, read as the reverse complement.
AAAAGATATTTTCTCACCTAAAGTTTGGGTTTTTTGCTGAAATGTCAGTTTTTAATTAAGGAACAAGGAAGGAGACACCAAACGAGAATAGGTAATTTGGTTTGGGATATTCATGTCCTCTCTTAATTTAGAGTACTATACTCTTTCCGTTAATTACACCCTTGTATACGTATTATTTTTTTCTTTCTTTCTTTCAATTTGTTATTGTTGATAGAGGAAATTTGAAGGCAAAAGAGATTGTGTTTGTGTGAAGATGGAGTTCTAGGGATTAATTGCATGGAATTGTTATGATATTAGGGAGAGAAATGAAGTTAGCATGATAACTCTTAATTTGTTTGTTTTAGGTGATTCTTGATTGAAATGAACTACTTCGCGGAAGGAAATGTCACGTGTTTGTGCGCCTTTCACTTTTTTGCTTGTTTTTATTTAGTGTGGTGTATTTTTAATTTAATCTAGGGATTTAATTTGATGATATCGGTGCTCAAATAATTTCAAATATTTATAGTAGCGTGTTGTGCGTAGACAAAATGAAATTGAGTGTTAGGTTGAGTGCAATCCACTTTTTTCAATATATTTTATGGAATTTTTGTTCAAGTTAAAATACTTATAAAATTAAATAATTATAAAAAAATACACTAAAAAAAAGTATTTCATTAAAAAATTCCATATCATGTTTCGCTCCATTCTCTTTAATTTCACATGTAGTTGTTATATTAAAAATTAATATAATAAGAAATTTTTTAGACTTAATTATAAAAATCATAAACTTATTTAAAGATGTATTAGTCAATAATTTTTGTATATTTTTATTTTATTACAATATTTGTATAGTGAGACGGTCGCGTATTTTTCATACAAATAAATATAACCATTTCAACCATTTAATATTATCAATAATTTTGAAATAAATATAAATTTATAACATGTAATTATTTTTTATAGTAATCCTCGTTAATGAATTAATTATTCTATCACATTCTAGATTAGTAAGAGAGACTAATGTCTATATATGATTTTTGTCACTGTTAGGACAATTTCGAATAATAGAGGTCCTACACTATATTGTTTTATTCAAAAATGATGAAAAGGTATAATTTCTGCTCTATATTTTTTCGCCTTATTTGCAAGAAACCGGGAATTCCTTCGCAAGGGCATAGATGAAATGGATCACACGTAATGATATGTATATCACAAAACGAAAAAAGGTTTCATGAACTCAAGGCCCAAAGTGTAAGGCCCAAAAAGGTCCATATCCTCATTGCAGTAGCCCGCAAAATTGCAAATGTTTTTTTTTCTTAAATTATGAATTTAAATATTTATTATTTAAAATTATGTAATCTCGTAATTGTTTCCTTTATTAACCTCAGTGCTATGACTGATTTTAAGTAAAATTTTGTTGAAATTTGTTTATTATATAAAAAAATATAAGAAATATTTTATTTTCTTATAAAATCTTATTGTTATATGTTAAGACCCAGCCTTAAGAATTTACATTTTCTTAATTTTTTAATTCAATCATTATCAATCATGTAATATTTTCCTCTTTTAGTCAAAATATACTTAAATATCTTAATCAAGGTTAAGTATAATGAAGTATTTGCATATCATCGTTAAAAGAATAATCTACCAATAAAAGTAGTTTGAAATTTTCTCGAAGTTAAACAATTATCATATTTATATTTGTAGTAAACTATTTTTCTTAAAATATTAATAAATTTATGTTTCCTATGTTTCGGATATATTTATAAATTAATGCAATGTAGTGATATTTACTTGTTGCTATTTTCAAATCTTGAATATTATTTTCCATCAAGTCATACAAATATTACCTTCAACATTGAATAGGCTTTTTTGTACACAATGTTCTCAACACAGGTAAATAAAATGAAGAGTGATTTTTAGTGCCAAACAAACAAGAGCTTAATTTGACCAAACAAGTTAGCCTAAATATTGGATCCTTTTTTATCATTTATGTTTTCTTCCTAACCTGATAGACTTTCACTTTGACGTTGACTGTGATATGTTGGATGATCATACTTACGGTCTTGGAAAATTTAGGCGAACATGACAGCAAGAGATAACGACAATATTCTTTTCTTTATATGAGCACAATAATTTGAGAAGTTTATTACTTCCTTCAGGTGATAGGACAAAAATATGACAATAAACATCAATCACGAGTGAGAAACTCTCAATCACGAGGTTTTATATATTCAAAATTTCTTATCAGGATGAAATGAGCAGGACGATATTCTTGTCACGGCTGGTCTGCTCGGATTTACCTTAGAACAGTGACCTTCATAATTAAGCAAAAACATTGTTCACAATTTTTCTATTTTTCGTTTTCATATTTCAGCACACGAATTGACCCAATATTTGGCCCTGTTTATATTAGACATTGGAAAAAATATATCATTCTTGAACTTTTTAATGTAAACATATGATTCAAATTATACTTGAAAAACAGGACATTAACCACACATCCGTACATTGCAAGATTTAGGAATACATTTATATTTAAAAAATGTAAATGGAACTTGGTATTTGACAAGGAGCAACCTTTTACATAAAAATTTCGATTTTTTTTATAACTCTACGACGGGGCTCTAATTTGATGGAGGCCCCATGATACAGCAGCAACAAGATAATCCTGCGTTCAAGCTTACTTTTCTTTCAATCCCGAACAATTGAAAGGGGTTTAAGTAAAAGGGCAAAAAACAAAAAAGGGGGAAACGAAAAATTGAAGAAGAAAAAAGGAAAAGAACCTCTGCTTGCGGTGTGAGGAGTGAAGTCTCGTCATCAAGACATTGCCACGTCATGACATGACGTGGCAGTTGTGATTCTGAGCAGTAGAACTAATAGCCATTAGCGACCTGAGAGCACTTTTTCTTGATCCATCGGAGGCCTTTCCGGAGCGTAGCTTTAACCTTCCCCTCTACGCCGTAAACATTGTATTTCGCTATCCTCTTCTTCCTCTTTGCTTCTGGATCGCTCAATCTCCAAGGTTTTTCACTCGCCTGAGTTGGATCTGGCGACCGTGTCCCGCTCGAACCGTAGCTTTTCCCGCTCACAACCTCCATCCTCCGGTCCCCGCCGAACGGACGGTAACCCGACCCGCACCCGTCCATGTGCTCCTGCTGGGAAAGGGAAGGGAGCGTAGGCGTAGGGGGTTTTATTTTAGTATTTGAGTATATTGAGTTAGGGTTTGGAAGTTTCGAGAAGGAATTGAGTTGAAGGGGTATATTGGGAAGAAGATATAAGGAAAGGAAGCGCCGAAACGTGTGGTGTGGCGAGGAATGTGAAATGTTTTGATCTTTGAAAATCTCTGCTCGGAATCTGGAACGGTTCTTTCCGTGATGAAAGAAACAATGAACTCTCTTTTTTAAGACTTTGTTTTGGTTTATTCAAATTTCAAGTAAACAAAATGGCCACTTATGTATGCGGCAGTGTTTGATACTCGGGTTGCAGTAAAACCAGCGACTTTGTCCATTTTTGTGGCGTTTTAGCACATCTTTTTAAAAGGAAAAGTTTTTCCTGTGCAGTGCTTCAAAATCCATGTGTGATGATTCATTTTGCATACGACGTCATTTCCGGAGTCCACCGAATTTGATGTGGTCCTCAAATCCCAATGGAATGACTATTTTCCGGAAAAGATCTCACGATACTCGCAAGTCGTAAGGCACCCAACAATGACTTGAAGGAGCTCAAGCATGGTGAATAATACCAAATTATTCGGTAAACACTTGATTCCTACTTTCTTCAATGTGTGAGCTTTTTTTGTTTTTTTGTTTTCCCTTTTGGATCAAGTATCTGTCTCTATATCTTTCAGATTGGTACAAGTTTGATTTTTGAGATGGCGCACAAGAGTCATTCACTGTTTAGGCCCAAGAGTACTGGGCCATGAATCCCGTAATGAATTGGGTCCTGATATATGAACCTTTTTTTTTTTAAACGAGGCATTTGTTTTTGGCGTATATCTTATCTCAATTCTATGAACAAAAGAGAAAACATTATTGTTTTAAAATGGGTAATGCTTTTCTCACACGATTTTTGCACCACAAATTCTTAAAATTTGAGAGAAAAAGAGAAAAATGGGAAACAAGCTGCGTGTTATAATAGAAAGAAATAAAGGAATAAAATGAATTATAAAACGTGTCGTGAGAATTTGTTAATAAATTTGAAGATTACTCTCTAATTACAAAATTAGTCTAATTCACAATAGACTACGACAACGGGAAATATTTTATCGTCCTTTGCCTTTTACAGAACTTCGATTCCAGCATACGCGTTAGTTAATAGTTACATTCCTCATGCAATAAAGCAATTACTTTGGTATAAGGATCCCCTTCAGTGAAAGAACTATATCGTAAACAAGTAACTTCTCATATTTATATGCAAGTTTAGGGTGTAGTAAAATGAAATATAAGGAGTGGGGGGAATTACCAATTAGCACTACGCCTTCCCCTACTACTGATTGGATCTCAATTGGTAAAGCAAACAGAAAAAGATACGATAAGAAAGTGATGCAACAAGAAACTAACACTAATGATAATAGTAATCAATCTGACAGGGATAATTTGAGATGTACATCAACATTAACACCAACATGCGAGTCTGGAGAAAAATGAGGGACAATAGGAGGAGACTGGAGTGCAGTGGGGGAGGCATAAAGCTGAAAAGGAAAGCAAGGAGTGGTAGAACGATAGGAGGAGGAAGGAAGGAAAATGGGGCGTGATGGAAAGTGGTGGAGAGTGATAGGAAGATGAGTGGTGGGGGGTGAAGGGGGTTGTTGTTGTTGTTGTTGTTGTTGTAAGTAAATGGAGGGTAGTGTGAGGAGAGGTGTGGATCGTCTATGAGTGTGGATTTGGAAACGCCTTGCTCTTTGACGCTCTTTCTTGTGAGCGTTTTGGTGGCCCCCTAAGGCCTGGGAGTTAGCGAATACTCGCCTGCAATAGTGGCATCTGAATTTTCTGTCCTCTCCAACATCGTATTTTGTATCTGCAAATTCTTCTTGCTCTGTTAGTGGGAAACCAAACAGTTTCGGTCCTGAGGTTTGAATCTCATCAGACATCCTTCTTTTGTTCATCTCACACTCTTCCTACCCTATGCTGCCATATATACACACACACACACGTTAACTGCCAATTCTATATTATTCAAGCAACCCAAAATTCAATAAATCTTTATTCAATTCCTCAATCCACTTACTCCCTCTATTTTTAAATGTTTTTCGCTTCAACCTTTTGTATACTAGTTAAGAAAATAATATATATATTTTTTAAAAAATTAGATAACAAATTAACCATGAAATTATATTATCTCTTCTTGAAATTAGTTTTTTTTAATATTTATCTCTTAAAAGGAAAATTTTTTTAGCTTTATTTTATAAAAATCAACTCTAAATGCTTTCAAGAATGTTTAGAAAGAAAGATGAATAATAATAATAGTTATATGCTTTTTTAGTGTTAAAACGATGGAAGTATTTTGTAATGACTCATTCGTACCCAATCTCGGAGCCTTGGGAAGATTAAAATTCCATTTGGCATTAATAATGCAAATTTTAAAATCCTTTACATTGTTAGTCTAGAGGATTAAGATTTCAAAGTTAAAACTGCATCCTTCCCCTGTTATACTTGTTTTGCTTCTAAATTTGCTGCATAAAAATTTAAGTGTGTGTGGGTAATTTTTTTTTTTGTAAAATAATACTCATTTTAAAGTTTTTTAATACATTTTTTTTAGAATAAGCTAAATCCAAGAACCACGAGAATTCAAGCAAAAATTCGTATATTTTAATTTGAATGGACTGTTAAAAAAATACTATCAACAAATGACGTGTAATAATCATATTATTGAATAATACAGCTTTTTTTCCCCTTTACATTATTATGGTATTCTAGTGAAACTCTTATCAGAATATTTTAAAAATAAAAATTGACATATTTTGAATAACAAAAAGAAATCGAGCATGGGATTTTAAATTTAATCTTGTCTGAATTTTGGGAAACTGGATATGTGCCATATCTATGTCATAATTAATTACACTTCAATAATTAAAGTTAGCATTTTAAAATTTTTTAATATAAATTTAAAGTTTATATCGATATTAAATTTCCTTTACAATTTACTGTTATTAAAATAGTTATTAAAAATCCACTCTAGTATATTAGCTCCACATGAACAAAGAATATATGTACTAATGTTTGGACATTCCTATCAAAATGACGTGTGACAAAAGGCTTCAACATACAGATAATGATTTTAATTGGTGATACGATTCATGTATCAAAATAAAAGGGACCAGGAGAGCGATTTATGCAATGCAGTACTACAGGCCACAGGTCACGCCCGGCCATTGAACGTGTGAAAGTGAAAAAAAAGTTACTAGCACGATAAACACACTGAACCTCTATATGCTCTCAAGTCTTTAATTTTTTCTTTGTCATTTTCCCATTTTCCTTTCCACTCATTATTTGTATCCACTTGTCCAGATCCTCCAGTTGCCGTTGTTAAACGTACTTCAATTCATACTCATAAATGATTCCATGAAGCACAGCCGCGACATGATCGAGGATGTGAAATATGACAGACAAAGACGTAATTGTCACAGCACAGGTATACATCTCCCTTCTTAGGACCTGTTTGGACGAGGAGAAGAAAAATAAAAATTAAAAATAATTCCATATTTTTTATTTAATTAAACAAAAGAATAGTAATTATTTTTTAAAACGATCATGAACGAATTGAGACATACATGTATGTGTATTTTCCCATCAAAATCCAATGGTTTATGGCAAAACTATGTAGTCTTACTCGTTTGCATTTATCTTTGCCATTTGCTCTTTATCCAAAAATCATGGCATTGATTAAAAGGACGCAATGTACTCACTCCCATTACATCACCGCACTAAATGGAATAGGCGTGGCTTCGTAATGGCAAAATGCTTCTATCTGCTACGTGGTAAACCCGCGCTTCTCTGAATAGTTCTTGTTGATAAAAGCACTTCATGTTTAAATTGCCGTGGTTCAATGTATGCGATTATGACATATATCTTCCCTACAAGAATCATTTTGAGGGATGTTTATGAGCTATGATAAGATATATATCCAAACATCCTTCCGTCGTTTTTATAGGTTTGTGTTTTATGTGAACCTATGAGACAATCCCGCTTGTGATGTGATGGCCCTTTTGGCCGATTCATAGGGGTGGAAATGGAAAGGCAAGATAAGGATAGCATAAATAGCTTCACTTTATAATATTTTTTGCTTTTAAACGAATTAATACATTCATTATAAACTTTTTTGAGTCTCCTTACTCCTAAACTTTAAGTTAAGTAACATGAATAACATGAGTCTCCCAAATGGAGTACAAGGGGATGACAAGAATTTTAAACAATCAACATAATTAAAGGAGATTAGAAAGTTAAAGGCCAACACATGTGAGTATGTGATATGACGCTCGACGAACTAATCTTATTTTTCAGCTATTTGAATGTAAATAAGTCTTCTTAACATGTTTTTAATATATTATAAACAGTTATTAAATAAAAATGTGATATATTTAATATTCCATACAGATAAAAAAAAATTAATACATAAGTTTTGAGTAAGTTAGTAGAGATTGTTAAAAAATAATAATGTAGGATGAATTAAATTTAGTTTTGTCAATCATTACCTTCAAATGGTTTTAAATTTAGGAAGTTTTCTTTTCTCAACTAAACTGTTTTCCTTAAAATAATTTTTAAAAAAAATTTAAAAAATAAATTATTATCATGACAAATATTACTCTTATCTATAAAATTGTAGAAAATTACTTATACGTATTTATAAATTATCATTATTCCAATATTTTTTATTCTAATTTTTTAAAATTTTCTTCTTATGATACTATTATTCACGTACTACTTTTACCAAAATATTAATACATTCTTTATAATTATACTAAACACAAACTTTTAAGTAATAAAAAGTTTAATTAAAAAATAATATTTAATGCTGTAAATATTTTTAATAAAAAGATTACTTAGTAATTTTTAACTATTATCCTCAGAACAATGAAAAGCAAAATCGATTATCATTATTCACAGTAAGTAAATCATTTATTGTACTTGGCGAATCCACGGTATCCCCGAACCTCGACACGTGTTGAAGCCTTACCATGTATATATCCGAAAGATGACGAGATTGATGTCGGCCACTTCAACGCGCGTCCTATGTTCACATTCTTCACTCCTCAATTAGGATTGATCAGTGTCTCCCGTAACCCTGGCTCGATCGATTGACCTTTGCTTTGTGAAGAATCTTCACAAGTTGTATGAGAAACCCTTCAAAGTGTCGTAGGGGATCTCTTTAACGATATACTTGTTCATGAGAAGTCTATACATAGTTTTGCACTTTTGCAGCAACTTTTAACACAGCTAGCTAACCAAAAAAATTGATTAAATGGTTTATGCAAAGGGCCCGATTTTCATCATCCCCTTATTTTGAATCATTTCAGTGGACATTGTTTGTATAAATCCATGTGCTGTTTCTGTTTCTTATATGTACTTGGCTACTTTTGCTATGGAATTTTAGAATTCAGATGCATTTGAAGAAGCTAGCTAGCTAGTTCAGTCCCCCCCACCACTCCGTAATGGTGTCAAATCTTGGCTTCCCTCCATGTTTTGGATTCCCGCAGTAGACCAAATCATTGAGAATTGAGTGATGGGTACCTAGCTTGCTATTAGAGGTTATATATCATTAGGTTCAAGCTCATAACCTTTTTTTTTTGTATTGTGTAGGAAATAGGAAATTCAGATAATGATTTTAGATCCCTCCCTATTTGTATGTAAATTTTCATATTTCATTTATAAGACTTGTTAATGTAGATAATAATTGCAAGTTGATTCTTTTACTCTTAAAAGTTTGTAAAATAATATTGAAAATATAGACAGCAACGAAAATGTTTTATAACAAAATAATTGTATAAATATACAACAATAATTCAAATAGGATACCTAATTTGTATTATATTAAAAACTCCTCCATATGTGTTGTTTAGAGTTATATTTTTTTATTAAAAAATATTAAATTTAAATGTTGTTATTTTTTTTTCTTGTGTGTGTGTGTATATATATACCCTCGTCAATTAACAAAACTTTTTCCTTGAATGTGTTCAGATCACTTTGCTTTACACAGGCAATGAAATACATAATGTACAGCATCAAGTACCGCAATTGGCCCACTCCTTTTATTCCCCTCTGGTTCAGTCTACTTGTCTTACATTTTACTTTTCGACAATTTTCACAAAATCTTCGTTGTTAATCATGGGTTGTCTTCTCGCTAAAATTTGAAACAAAACCCGATAATGAATGCATTTGAGACTGACAGATCTCTTTATGCCCACTTCTACTCAGAATTAACAATCCGTAGTCAATCATTTTCAACATAAATTTGCAATCGTGGCCAGTAGTTTTTAAATCAGTTTACAAATCATTCAAATGTATAACCTCAACGTAATATTGTTTGAATCATAATAAAAAAGGAAAATGAAAAAACTGGTAGAGTCTTTAAAATGTAAACAAATTTACGCATAAGAAAATGATATATACATTTCAAGAATTTTTTTAAAGAAAATTCAGTAACGTAAAAATAATTATAAACTTTACGCATTAAAAAATATTATCTGAATAACATCATCTTAAGCATAACCCAAATATCTTTTGTAGGCAGATTTATTTTCATATTATTATTTCCCACTCTTGTACCATCTCTTACATTTACAGCGCATTATGGTTATTCGGTGCCTTGTAATGATTATACGAAGGAACATGCTATTTCATAATGGTATGTCCAGAAAGTAGAAACTAACTCAGCTCGTTCAACCATTTAAAATGCATTTCTGAATATTTATTATGATGAGATATAATTTATACCAATATAAGTTATATTTATTCTTATATTGTATGTAAAATATGATATTTATGGATTTAATTATTGAATGATAATTAGACATTATATATATTTGAGTAAAAATTTATAAATATTAAATAAAAAATTAAATTTTTTATTGTTTTATGTTTCAAATATGTGTGTACGAAACATTAAGATTAATCTAAATTAAATTTTATAAATATAATTCATATAATATGAGTTTTTAATTTAATAGTAGTTTTGAGATAATTTTTTTTTTATAAAATACTATTAAATAATAAATAAACAGAGATTTCTCCTCATTTATATACGGTTAACATCAAAATTGTTCAAATGCCTAATTACTGTAATTAAAAGGTGAAATATCGAGTAAGTTCTGCTGTCCCAATGAAATTTTGCGGAAGAAATGGGCTGTGTGAGGATGGATTGAAATTTATCCAAATCAAGTTTTGAGAGACGTAGAAGTATTGAAAAGTAAATTTCATCTGGCCTTCTAGAAGACATTCATCACTTGTTCAAAGAAGAAAGATAATAAACTCCACTTCCAATATTTTTAATAATTCCTACAATGTGCAATCTTCTTAAGAGAAAAATTATTGATGCATCTAATCAGATTTTGTGCTGCTAATGTCAGCAGTATCAACAATTTTTGGTTCACTTGTTTTTAGCATCTAAACAACTAATTATCAATGGTTTAATATGCTTTCTATGCTTGGTTTGGTTTCAAAGTGGTGGATCTACTTTTCAAGAACATTCAACACGGTGATCGATCTACTGCGAGATTAAACGTGCTTGGCTGATGCTTCGGCGTTGAGCTTCATCTGTCAGGTTAGACTAATTATGTATTCTTTAAGGGTTGAGATATCTACCCATTATATTTTTATATTTTTTGGCTTAAAAATATTCTAAACAGTTCTTTGGTTCTACATCAAAGTCTGTTTCGAACAGAGAAATGCTAGCGTATATAAACATGTGGCTGCTAATGTAGTTGGATTTGAGTAGATCAAAATAAATTCGGATCACATCAATAAGAAAAAGTGTGATCAAATCAATATATGGGGAAAACTTGTGAAGACAACATCTTTTATTTTTTTTATTCTGGGGTTATTTCTGGATGTGTCCAAAACAGTACTGCTGCGTGATGTTGGGATCAAACACAAAATGGAATTATTTAATGGAGCACATGCATCATTAAGATTACAAAATCCTGAAGATGGCCCACAGCCCAAGTCACCCCAGTTCCTTTTTAAGTTCTAAGAAGGGAAGAAATGGCCGTCATGGACACAAAAATGATGAAGCAAGACGACCTTTTAATAAACAGATAAGATTTCAATTTTTAGGTCAACTGTGCATGCTATTGGCCACTTTATATACTTCCATCTAGTTGCATTGTTAGACACAGTGATATGTCCACATTTCTGCACTATAATGATTGGATGATGCATATATTCCAAGGCCTAGATCTAATTAATTAAATAATTCCACGTGAGGAAACAATATATATGCTATTAAAACGGTTAAAAACTAGAGGTGAACTCAATAGGGGTGAAAATGGAGCAAGTTAAAGAAACATATTATTAAATCTGACACATGCTCAAGTAATAATTATTTTGAGATAGCTTTTAGAAATAGTTCATCTCAAGTGGCTGCATGTGTGCTGGGAGGAGGGGCCGAAGGTTCACAAGTGACAAGCCCAAGACAAGATTAGCTTGGCAGTGGTTTACAGTTGGAAGTGGGAGCATGGTTGCTGTACCACTTGTAGTCAAACCCAAACCGCAATTCATGTGATTTGTATCGTATAACTTAAGAAACATAGGTCCCTTGTCTATCTCTGCCTTCAACTTTCAGATTAATAATTTTAGGATCAAAGCTTTGTGTTGAGCTGAGAAAGAAAAGTAAAAAGTTCGTGTCCTATTAGCTAGTTCCTTTCTGAAAGGTCAAGCAAAAGGGTTAGGAATTTAGATGGGTCTTAAGTCTGCCAATCTTCAATGGATCCACGCCATCCCCGACAATAGGGGACCTGCACTGCTACCACACCCATAAATCAACTTCATAACACTGCTTCTACTGGGGAAGAGGAAAGCTCGGAATTTTTTTTCCCATGGTATTTTTTAGTCTTTAGATTATGTATACATCCTTTGAGAGAAATAACAAGCAGGAAAAATAAAGACAATAACCAATGTGACAGAGAATGTTTTAAGAAATGACGTGGTATTTTTAGAAAAGGACATGCAATATAAGGAATACGTGCAAAAAAGTGGAAACCCCATTTATGTCGTCATGGTATATTTAGGCTCAAATATTTGTATAATTTTTTAATGAATATTTATAAGTGAAAAAAATATTATAATTTTATTATAAATTAAAATCAACTTATGCGAATCAACTTTTTTAAGATCTAAAACTTTTCTTCTTCTTCTCCAATAAGACTGGGAAGTGATCTAAACTTACCATTAGTCGAATATTAACTGATTAACTTAATCTTTTACCTAGATGAAGCAAAAAAAAAAGGTCAAATGAAGCAAATCTTAAGGTTTATTATTTTTTTCTTGACAGACTAGGCGTACATAAGGTTCCCTATTATGTCTTTATGTGTTTTTAGCAACGATGCTTAGTAATTCGTGTGTATTGCTATATTGGTCGGAGTTTGGGCTGCCTTTCTTATTTGCCTTCGGGCTTTGTTGCTTTTCCTTTGTGTAAGAAGACTTCAACCACAGTGCAGACTTGACCAAAAATTTCATTGTTACTTAAGCCACTGCCCAAACCAACTTGTTTTTTTTGCCCCAACAACAGTACTGTCAAAATTGTTTCATTCACTATCATGACAAGTCAATTATAGTACTTTTATTTGTTGAAAAATGATGATTTAACTTATGCTTTCAATTTTTTTTGTTTGGCTTAATGGTAATTAAGTTTTGTGCTAATTCAAAAGAAAAAAAATATGAGAAAAAAATAGAAGTGTTTTATACTAAATGGACTCTTTGTTAAGAAAATATGTGATTTTAGAATTTTATTTTATTTTTCTTTAGTTATGCTTCAAATTTCAAATTTGCTACATTTGTTTAAGTATCAGCCTTTCTTCATTTACTTATTGTGCAATGCTATAATACTCTTTTTTAACATTCTTTCCTTATAAGTGCTGTTGCATATTTTTCATCTATGAACCTTGAAAAAAAAAAACACGGTTCTCAAGTAAACAGGCATTTCATATTTTGGTGCAGCAGGAGAAAAGAGGAACAAAAGCTAATTTCACAGAAGCATGCACCATCATATATATCAACAGGGGGAAGAAACTACTTTGATCTCACGGCTTTGCGGGGTGGGGATAGTTGAAAAAGCCCATTTTAGTTAACATGTCCTTATTTTACATATTAATTCGAAACAAGATTCATTTGTCCCTATTTTCTAGCTATGAAAGATGTAAATCTTAAAAAATCAATAGTCAATCCAAGTATATATGAGGTTTTTTTTTTTACTTTATCATAAATGAGTGATTTCTACATGCATGCTATCGTTCAAGTTCCATTTTGTTTCTACAATATTTTTCTTGTATTTTTCATTTATGAATAAGTAATATTCTATATGTTTTCTTTTTCATCACGTAGAAGCAATCAGCTCAAACATGAAAACTGACTAAAGAAATAGAAAGACGACCTCAAGAGGTTCATAATATAAATTTTATTGATTGTTTCGTAGCACTCCTTTGTAAAAAAAAATAAGCACGCAAAATCTAATTTTTTGTGATGATTCAAGGCAAAGAGAAATCGCAAGACACCTTTGAGAAAGTTAAAGAAGCCATTTCTGATTCCAAGCATTAAAATTTTGAGAGCAACGTGTGTTGCTATAGTGATTGTGTTGTGACATGGATGGTCAAAGTAAATGCATACTTTAAACCAAAGCACACGAGATTGCTCGGTTACTCGAAAGTCGTTTCATCGTTAGATCCTTTTATATGTAAGCTATCGATATCTACATCATTATTTTATTTGGAATGCAATTTCAAACCACTAGTTTATATGTATGAGTTATGACCTTATAGATCAGAGCAATGCAATAAGGGTCTTTGATTGCTTCATCTCCTGTGACAGTATTTCATTTTCATCTTTTGTACTCGGTTTAATTCACTTGTCTAACTTGCCATCTGTTTAACCCACTACCCGCTCAACTTGAAACACTATTTAGACGAAAGCGGCTTAGATTAGTAAGGAATCAGATTGCTTTAGTTCTAAGTTTTTGAATTCAAACTCATTTAAACTTGACCGTTGCCCACTCCTAACAAGCCTTCTTTTGTTTACATGTTTTGTAATTTGCATTTTTCCATTGCACTTGAACAAACCTATAAAAAGAATTATTATGCTTTTTGTCATAAATCTAATCCACATAAACAAGATTGGGGTCGTTTATCCTCTGTTAGTTTCCATGTTTTTTCAAAAGGGAATATGGGAAGAAATGAAAGAGAGAAGAAAAATGCGAGAAAAGAGATAGATTTTACTTGTTTCGAAGAAGGGAGAATGTGAAGAAAATCGACACAAGTCTTTAAATGTCAAATTTATCCTGCGCAAATAAAGAATAAAACAATTTATTAATATTATATATAAATATATCTTTATATCAAAGATTTTTCTCACTGTTTTATCTAATCAAACAAGTAAAATCTATTTCTATCTCTTTTCTATTATTCTCAATTCAAATATCTTAAAACCTATCTTATTTCTATTTATGTCCCTATTTTTTCCTATATCCAAATTGTGAGAATATATTTCTAAACAATAAAGTATAATATAAACACTGATTAAAAATCAGTAATTAAATTTTAATTATTTTGTAATATATATATATATATATATATATAAACTTCGATTATTTAACTAATAATTGTTATTATATTTAAGTTTCAAAGTACATTCCAACCCTTCAAGAAAGAAAATCTCTAAAAGTTGTATGTTAGTATATTTCATCTCATGATTAAATTATTACTATGTTTTTCCAATTTATGAAAAATTAATGAAATTCGATTTCTGTTTTACATAACTCAAATTTCTAATAAATTATTTTTTTCATATCCGTGTTACGCTTCTTTTTCATGTATCATATTTGAAAATAGAAGAGAAATACTGTATATACTAAATTGGTTAAGATCAAGTGTAGGATGTCAGATGAATTATTGGGTAGACTAGTTCTTTTTCATTTCTGGAGCATTCGAGAAAGCAGTGTTTAGTTCTAGAGTGGCTTTTCTTTGTAGCAGAATATGTTAATGATCTTTCTAACACGCAATATCCACGTGGCGAAGGACCATATTGCCACGTCAAAAATAAACACGTGTCGAGGAAATTCGAGAATGCTCTTGTGGTTATTTTTCTGAGCATCAATCTTAGAGGAATTAAACTCATCTCATCTCGTGCCGAGTATTACTCTCTCAAATCCAACACAGACAAAACCCATAGAATTAGAATCAGAAAGCAACAACGTACGTAAAGATGCAAGCAAGAGCAGCAGACGCAGTGAGAAGGTCATTTTGGGGCTTATCTTCAGCCTGTCGCTTTTCCCACAAACGAAGGTTTTGCTCTGCCACTCGTAGCCGCACCGCAGATCCTGCCATCCATTCTGGAGAACTAGAAGCTGGTCCCGCCGTTCACAAAGGACAACCCCAAGTAAGTAATAAGTTAATAACTTGGAATAATTCATCCTCTCAACTTCAGAAATTATTAATTAATAAAAATATATTAGAACTTTGTTATTTATTATATAATTATATAATAATTAGTCACAAGATGTGTTATGCTAGAGCCTCATGTGTATGAATAATGCAGGGTACGAGTACAAATGATAGTGGCAAGTTTGACGAAACCGATCATGTACCCAGTAAAGAAAACGGGGTTTTTACGTCTTCAAAATCTGCATGTGACCCTTCCCTGAAACTGAAGAGCGCGGGGGTGAATCAGCGATTGGACCCAAGCATTCAGCAAAAGCGGAGAAATGGGTCAAAAGCTTTTGAAGCGGCGAGTTGTGCTGGTTTTGATGGAACTCCATTGCCAGAGGATAAACGGAGAGAAGACGATAGAGATTATTATAAACATCACAAAGCGTCGCCGTTGTCGGAGTTAGAGTTTGTGGATTCCCGAAAGCCCATTTCTCGAGCTTCGGATAAGACGGCGGATTCTGGAAGAGGTGGGGATGTCATTGGGTGGCTGCCGGAGCAACTCGAGACGGCGGAGGAAACTTTGTTGAGGGCTGCTGAGATGTGGCGGCAAAAAGCCATGCGTGGTGACCCTGATGCGCCTCATTCAAGGGTTCTCAGAGCTCTTCGTGGCGAAGACTTTTGAGAATCGTTGAATGAAAAAAATGTACCACTTGTGATTTTAATCGATAATGATTACAGTGTTTTATTAAAATAAATTGACTTTGTAAATATTCAGAAACCAAAATGTTGAACAATTCACACAGCTTGTACTCAGTAGCCTTCTTCGGGATCTCAAGTTTTGAATTATCAATGGATCCTAAACCTAATTAATTTGTGACTAATGTTGTTCTTGATATGTGAACATAGGATTTTGATTATACCATCTTAGAAAAAACAATTATGTTGAATATACACAAATTATTCAATTAAAGATTATAATTATTTTAAAAGGAGAGCAAAAATATTTTAAAAATAAATTGAATTGAACTTACGATAATTGTTCAATTAAAATGAATGAAGTTTTCTTTTGTTTAATATTTTTTAAAAATTAATAAATTCGATTTTGAAAAAATTAATTTTAAATTATTATATAAAATAAGTATTAGAATTATATATTTATCTTAAAATATATTTTTATTAAAAGCGTATAATATTATTTTTTAATATTAAAATAAACAGGATTAAGAAATACCCAGTGTATTTTGATTATTTTCAGCAGTCAACAATAAATTGGCGCAGTTAACTTTATTATATTAATTACATGCATAATATATTTTCAAAGTTAAACTCATACACAACAACGTATAAGCTCACCCAACCCCACTACTGGGTAGTAGCAGAAGTCCCATCTATCCCAGCCTCTGGGCTAAAATTGAAGATCCGCTACACGACAAATGAACAGAAAGGTAAAAATACTTCTAAAGTTCTTTGCGCTTTTTCTAAGGAATGTATTTAATTATGTAAATGTATCAGCGACATTTATGACACATAGTTAGAAAGGTAGCATTATTCATTCATATATTTCATTCTTATTTCGATTCTCTCGTCATTCACGTGACTAGGAAAGCGAAATATGTGAATGCAGCCAATATATCTATCGGCATATATGCTACGACTTGATAGAATCTGCCGCTTCAAATTTGTGTATCGTCTCAGTCCGCACTAGCATTTAGCATACGTAACGCAGACAGTAATAGGGGCTGCAGTGACAACAAAATATGAATAAATTAGTAATGCCACCAAATTTTACTACTTAGATTTTAATCCGTTTGAATACTATAGGAAAGAGATTGTAGAAATACAAAACACCAAAAAACATACTTTAAAAACTGAAGTTTATACGTAGTTTATATTCTATCAAATTAAATAACTAATGATTGATGAATGATAAAGTCTTACCGACTCTGTATCTGTGGAATTGTGTTTTTATATGCTTTGGTTGCAAGATTTGATGATAAGACGATGCCGTAGAAGATAAGATAAAACACCGACAATGGTGCGGTTACCAATACATTATCCACATGCATATGACTCTCGCTCATGTAATATTTAACCAAATAACTATGCATATTTTATAAGCACTTACAATATAAACAATTATTTAATATTGTTTATCATATTATATCACTTATTACATTTTTCATTTATTTATTTTTGTCTCCGGGTAGACACTTCCACAGGTATAAACGCCTTTCACATCTATTTCTTTCGTAGACTTGCTCTTTAGTTGCACCTTGCATTTTCTCTTGCTCAGATCAAACAGTTCCCGACTAAAAATCATGGTTTATTCATTGCCTTTGATGTCTTCCTCGTTGATTCTCTTGCTTGTATCAACACTATGCGCTACTGTTTCAGCCGTCACCCAAGCCACTTCAACGGTGGCAAAAGACATAGTTCCATGCACAATGTGCGTTGAGTGCGAGAACCCATGCCAACCGTTGCCACCTCCACCTCCGCCAGTGATAGACTGTCCACCACCGCCGTCGCCGTCGCCGTCACCGTCACCGCCACCACCGCAACCATCACCTCCACCGCCATCACCAGCTGTCGTTGAATGTCCACCACCACCAAAGACACCATGTACATATAACTGTGAAGTGCCACAAGGACCACCATCCTCACCAGCATCGTACTTTCCACCAGGAACGCCATATGCATTCTATGCACCGTATAACGTGAATAATAGCGGTGGAAAGATGAAGCCACTTCAGGCGCTGTTGTTCGCGAACCCGAGTTCTTACTCACTCCACTTCATTATGCGGTCCTTCATATATGTGGCCTTTCTCTGCCTTTCATATTACTTGTTTATTTAGGTGAATTTTTTTAGTGATTATTTGTCCCTGTCTAAGTGTTTTTATTGGATTAACTCTACTGAACTCAAAAGATTTGCATTGCGAAAATGAATGCTAAAAGATAAAAAGAAATGTACTCATCATGGTGTAGGTGAAGGCACAACACTTGAGCGGAAGAGAAGAAAGAAAAAATAAAACGTGGCTAGAGCACGGTACCTTCTGCTATCCGTATTATATATGTGTTAGAGGCTGTTTTTTGTTTTTGTCATTTATCAGTGTTGAAGGTTGAAATAATTATGAAACGTTGTTTATTGATCAACTTTAGTTTGTGCACGCCTACGTTATAATTATATCTTGCAAAAACATTAGCTGTTGCATTGCTTGCTTTCAGGACACGGTTTTGCTAACTATAATTTTAAAGGTAATCGTTCAGGTGATTTGTATTCTATTCGTTTCATATATATATATATACATATTGTATGTTTCTTTAGGTAATATATTAAAAAAAATTCCATTTAAAACTAAAAAAATACTTTTTTATATATCACATTTATTATTAATATATATTTAAATAAATTTCTAACTATATTTTAAATTTTTTTAATGAGATAAATTTATATTATAATAATTTTTATTGTTTCATCTTTTCTTAAAAAATATTCTTTTAAAGACAAATGATATAAAACAAAGGAAGCATAAAGTAATTTTTCACTAGACTACATTTTATTAAGTAATGAATTGTAGTATAATTGTGAATCAGAAAATAAAAGGATTAAAATTACTATAGATGGATTGATAGTATTACATATTATATTCTATATTCATTTTTTAACTTTTATTTTTAATTATTATTCTCAAGAATTAATAAATTATCTCAAAATAATATAACTGACAAAATCTTACCAATGTCTTAAGGTCATTAGATCGAGAAAAAAAAAATTATTAAAAAAATATTTCTTACCTTAAAAACAAGCCATTCAATACTAGACTTTTTAGGTGATGTGTGTGTCCATTCTTTTAAAGGAATGTACACGTCTTATGAAAATTATAAAAGACATAACTACGATGAATTTTTTTTGTTAAACTGTCATTTATTAATATGATTATGAATCTATAGAATTGGGAGGCTCAACAGTCAGGGAATCAAAGAAAAAACATTCTCATAAAATGTTAAAGTCCTTTAGGGAAAAGTTTCTCTAGAACGAAGATAATACAGTAGAAAATTTTCAGTGTTAGGTTTATGATTGAGGAAAAACACTTTTTAGCCTAAGGATTAGACTTTTTTTATGTACAATCAAAGTGAAGGAAAAATATAATAGGATTTAAAAATTTTAAAATTAGAAAAGTTGGGGTAAGAATTAAGAAGAATGCCGACCGACTTTCACGTGGCGTTTTGTTGTTCAAACAAGAACTAGGGGTTCTATTAATAAGAAAAATTGCATGAGAAACAACAAAGTTTTAAAATATTTTACTGATTTAAGATCACCTAGTCACATTAAAAATGTGTTGGTCCTTCATTTAAACTATATATCCCATTTTTGTTGTAGGTTTTCGACACTTTTTTTTATATATATAGATGATTCCCCTTTGCTTGTAGAGTTTTGTGAGAAAGAAATCTGGAACTATTCTTATGCATTTTAGTTTAGAGTTAATTAAGTTTCAATCGATGCCATGAATGAATAGATATGTTTTTGCTATTTCAAACATTTTTTTTTTTCGTGATATGCGTAGAGTAGTCAATAACTATGGTGAGACAACCAAGAACATATATATGTAACGAAAAAAAGAGGACACGTGTCGATGGAACAAGTTGAAAATCTCATGATTAATTTGATTTAGAATTACTCAATTGTTAAGGGAGTCTCTTATGTTTAGCAAGAGGGTAAACTTTACAATTGCTATCTTTATTTTAGAGAAAAATTAAGAAAATTATCTATGCATTACATGTAATTTTTTAAGAGACAAATATCCTACTCGACAATGTTAGGTCTAAATTAGCATGAAGCACAGAAAGTTCAGCTTTGACCTTAAATTGACCCAATCTTGTTTGAAGTACTGATGTTTTAAATAATAATAATAATAATAAAACAAAAAACAAAGTATCAAGAAGGTGAGCTTACATTGAAATGACTTGGAAGTTAAAGGAAAATTCAGGTGAAAAAAACAACTAGTCCAGGAACAATTTTTCTGAAAGTGCAAGGGTCCAAGGTCCTAAAATACATAAAGTTTCTCTTTGGTTCCGGTTGATCCAGTCATCTTTGAGGTGTTGATGTCCTAAATCACACACGAATTAACTAGAAGCGTGAATTTACATTGAAGTGACTTGGTAAGTTTTGTGGCAAATATAAAATTTTAAAGAAAAGTCAAACAAGAACAATATATCATTTAAGTACAAAAGAATTGAAGGATAAACAACGAGAAATTAAAAAGATTAAATCTTTATTATTGAGTGGTAAATAGAACTGGATGAATAAATTACATCATGCTAAAAGTATATGTTCAAGAGTCATCTAACTTTTAACCGATTTACTAACAAAAGCAGGGTAGGATAATATTTTTTTATTCTATTATATTTTTATTATTTATTTAACTAATATAATATGATAAATTTATTTTATCTTATTTTTTACTATAAATTTCATTATATAAAAGGTTTGAGTTAAAAAATAAATAAGCTAAGATAATATAATATAATTAATATATCATTTTAATATATATTATTGGTAGAATACAAAAATTATTCTCCTTTTATCTAATTCTCATATCCGACTATTTTTATTTTATTATATAAACACACCAAGTCTAGTCATAATCAAAGTCTACGTTAACAAAAATAAAACGACTGCGTCCTAGTACTTGGTTTTTTTTTTTTTTTTGGGTTAGTGTAGTATATTGCTATTAGTATGCTGAGGAGAGTCTCGATCAATCTCAATAAATGGCCGCTAATGCTGGAAGTGTGTCTAATAAATTTAGTAACATAAGCTAAAAACCCACATATCTTTGCAAAATTCGTTCGTAAAATAAATAAATGAGTAATAATAAGAATTGAAAAGTATTGCTTACTCTTTTAGGAAGTACTAAATTACTATATGTTCCATATAATGAATTTTACAAATATTAATTTTAAAAAATAGTAAAATTTCTGAACGAAAAAAATTACAAATCCGGAATTTAATGAGAAACAAAAATAAAATTGCTTCTAAACAAATAAGAGTTTGCCAGAAAGAAAAATCCCTTATACGCAGTTACCCATTTGAAACGCAACTTGGCTGTTTAATTGATCTCTCCGCATAAATGCCGACCTCATTTATGCAGTCATAACATATACCTACATATGGTGGCTGACATTAAATGATGGAGAGTTGGTTTGTGCTCTTTTTTTTTTTCAAGGTTTATTTAATATTAAATTATGACAATGGAACTTTTTTCCAAATAAAATTATTTAATTTTGCTAAATAAAGAAAGAATGGGGCTTTTTAAATGTAATATAAACTACATAAAAAAATTATTATAAACATTATTCTAAAAATTTGTGGAAATGGAAGTGCACCTTAACACAAGGTATATGGGGGAAAATATGCAATTGAGATCTCATCAACTACCAGCCGAAAGAGGGAGGACGCAACACTTCCTCGTTGACTTCATTGATGACAGCTTATATTACCCTTCAAAAAAGTCAATTTTAAGCTACCCCACCAGTGCTGGCCTCCATTGCAGGGTCGGTGTTTTTGGTTTCTTTTTATCAGGAAATGCATGAATGTTTGCAGTCAAGAATTTGCGAACGAACGAGAGTTTAACTATAAATAAAATATTTAATAAATGTGTTAAATGCTGATTACATAATTTCTATCCTCTTTAAAAGGACCTTTACTTTAGCTTAAAATTTTATTCCACTAAGTGAGGTAGGTTAAAGTTTAATAACTTTAATTATTACCTTTGTATTTTAATTCATTTCAAATACTTTATCATGTTTATTAAAAACTAAGATAATAATTTTTAAACTTATTTTAACACATTCTGATAAATTATCTAGTCTTTTATTTTTTTTCCTTTTATATTAATGCTTGGTTGAAACTATTTAATAAGAATAAGTCAAGCCTAATTCAAGACTGACTCTTACAAAAATATTTTGATAAGAATTAGAAATTTTGCTATATAAAACTTGTAAGATTGAACTTGGACATTTAAAGGAAGAGAATTGTTTAAATCTTATAAGGAATATTTTTTCTATATTTTTAATTGATGTATAATATCTAAATATTGTTATTTTTTAAAATAATACTTGGGATGTGTTTTGGTAAATAATATTTTTATATAAAAATTTATGTAATAAAATTGTGAATAAACTTATTAAAATAAATTAATAAATTATACTAAATATTTTATTAAAAAAATTATAAGAATACTACATTATTTTCCCATTAATTCTTCCAAACTATCCCAAAAAAACCAAGTATAGGTAAACTTCAAGAGACTAGTCTTGATCTGTCATTTTTTTGCGTGCTTATTCATTTCCACTTTCATTTAACTTGTTAATTGGCATGTGAATATTTAATGATAAACACATTTATTATGAAACTCACTTAATTTATATTTGGACAATGTGAATTGCTGACAAGAATAGGAAGAGGAAGAAATTATAATAAAAATAATAATACATTGTTACATGCCGTTAACATTTTATAGTACATTTGAGTGAAGTTTATAATCATAAGTTGAATGAAGTTTATTTATAAAATTAATTTTATTTAAAAATAAATTTAAAGTGGCGTGTTTGTTTAAAAATTTTCTCTTAAAAAATTTATGATAAAATTTAGCATGATTTTTTTTAATTGAACGCAAAATTTATAATTTATCACATTAATTTAAATATAAATAAAAAATAAAAAATAATTATATTATAAAATTGTCAAATATATTTTATACATAAGTTTAAAGCTTATTTACTTGAAGCATCCACTTGGTAGATAAGCTTTTCCCACGAAACAAAACTGATACTAAACTATAAACGGATGGATAGTTTGGCTGCAATATCACGGATTTATGATGCTAACCCCATAAAGGAAATATATTAATCCAGCGGAGTCCTTCTGTGGCTTAAGCCTACACTCTTTCGTTATGGAAAGTGGACATGCGTGACAAAAATTAAGTGTCAAGGAATACGGATACACTCAAACTTTTAATGGGAATTTCTCTATCACTATTTTGAAGTGAACAGGGATAAAAATTCCATTTTAATTAATTATGAAATAAAAACCAAATCTTAATCTATTTAATAAATCAACATGTTTATCATATAAGAATTTCAATTTTTTTCATGTTAGAAGTAACATAATTAACAATGTTATGTTAAGAAAAAAAATATATAAACTTAAAATCAGTCAATCCTAGATGAATAAGGACAAATTCTATTGTGGTTATTTTGCATCTTTCTCTTTGGTAATATGACCAAAAGTAACATTAAAAACATAAAACAAAACATCAGCATCCTACCGAATAACGTTAATTAGGCCTTCATAAAATGGAATATTGTTCAAAGAAGCATATATATTACACGTATATAAGAGACCATCAACGTGTACCAAACTCAATTGCGTCCCTTCTCACTTTCTTACCGACCCTACCTCCTCTTCTTGTGCTTGTGTTTTGCTCCCTTTCGTTTTCACTTTCTGTGTTTCAATCGGAGCAATGGAATTGAAAGGTATCTCGGGGAGTTTGAAGAAGTACTGGATGAGAAGAAGGGTTATGGGGTACCAAAGATTACATGGATCGGATCGAAGAAGGATGAAAAGGGTGGAGGTAGGAGGCAGCCAAAGTAAGAGGAGGTGGCGAATAAAGATAGGCAAAAAGATCAAGATCCCAAAAATCTCTTCCCCTAAGAAATTAGTGTTGTGGGTCAGAGACGCTTATATGAGAATGATGTTGGGCTTTGCTAACTCCATGAGTGTCTCTGCCACCGGCTACGGCGGGAACACCACTTCCATCGCCGTGAGTGGGTTCGGGAGGGCCCCACCACCGAAGGAGTACGACGAGAAGATGATCGTACATATTTATAAGTCATTGATTATGGCACGAGACCCCAACGGTGGCACCGCAATTGTTACCACGTTTTGAGTTAAGTAGATTTAGTACCTGCCCTATGCTGCCATTCCATGCAAACATTTGCTACCTCTTCCACCTATTAAGGCCAAACCTTTCTTCTCTACTTCTTCAAAAGTGGAAATCTTAGGCTATTTTTTTATTTTTACTTTTTTTTAATTATAAAAACATTATCTTATGTTTGTTTCAGTTTTTATTTTTTTTTAAATTATATAAAAACAGTGAAAATAATGTTTTCATTATCATTGTTTTTATATATTTTTTTCATAATAGAAATATGATTGTGTTTTTATAATTAAAATGAAAACTTAAAAAAACAAAAAAGAATTATTAAATGAAGCAATCCTTAACTTCTCCACCCCCAACCCTTCTGTCCGTTTCAATTATCTTATTATGCTCTTGGGTTTTGCTTGTAATGTTCTGGATAAGTTGCATCAACGAACTACAAAGTTCTTCGCTTCAGATTATATCTAATCTCTAATTAAAGACGTCGGCTTCATCGTGATGTTACCTGTTATACGCTGTGGCTTTTAATTACAGCAGACTCGATATCATAATTCAAAGTCCGATTAATTGTTGAATCATACTATTGTTTGGTGTAGTCTAATTAGGAATGTTGATGAGTCGGACAGAATCCGACTAAGCTTGACTTAATTCGAGACAAAATAAATATATTAGTTTAAGTCATGTTCGCAATTTTAAATTGTAAAGTTTTAAAAAATTTTAAAAAAACTTTTATACTTGTTTATTGCTTTTTAGTCTTAAAATTTAAATCCTAAAATTTAAATTATATAATTTTTTTTTATATTTCAATTTAATTTTATAATAAGGTAAAAGGATTAAAAGTAATAATAATGATAAAGACAATTTATACATGATAATAAAAATTAGTTGACAGTGATAATGAAAATTACAATAGTTGTGATAATAATAATAATAATAATAATAATAATAGTAGTAGTAGTAGTGATTATGTATCCTTTAAAAGATAAAGGGTTTAATAATTTATTTTTATATTAAAAAAAAGTAAAACTACTTTTTTGCTATAAGTATTTTAGGCTTATGACAATTCTCTTCAACAGAACATGCTATTGCACCTTGCTTGATATGGTTGGAATCAAGTCATCATCTTTCTGTTTACTTTCATTAACAAAAATATTAAATTTCCAATTTTGCTATAAAAAATTTAGACCACAGATGTCATAATATTTGAGTTATAAATATCATTTTTTTAAAATCCCCTTGTATTTAAATATTAATAAGAATAAAATTTAAAATAAATATTCATATTTTTAAGAATCAATAATATGTTTTCAAAATTTATCAAAAATATTTTTATTTATGTTTAAGTTATTGATTCACCAATCCCTTGAATAATAGGTTGATAACATGCATTATCTCTTAATTTAATTAATCAACTGATGTTAATTCAAGTAAAGATAGATGATCAAGAATTAAGAAATTTTTTTACCCTTTTAGGGAATTGACTAAACTCTCACTTTAGTCCTTGAGAGAGTTTAAGTCTAGCATTTTAGCTTCTAAAATATTTAAAATATCACGTTAGTTCCTAACTTTTTTCTTTGTTATTCATTTTAGTCATTTACGTCAGACTCCGTTAAAAAACTATGATAGAAAATTGAGTTGTCTATTTAAGTACTACGTCATAATCCTACTTGGCAGAAATAAAATTCATTTTTGAAAGTTAGAGTGGCATTTTTAAATGCAAAATGGTGTCTTTCTGGTCTAAGGACCCATTTGTCAAATATTGACCATACATTTGGATAACTACTACCACCACTACTACTAGAACTTCCCTATTCCTTAATACCTCATAAACTCTGAGGATTCATCGCCATGTGAAATGCTGCAACAGAAATCTGAGATATTAGAGCTACTTGCCTGCCTAATGAACTCCTTCCCAGCCTATACTTAGGCTTCACCTCAACACGAGAAGGTGAAGCATGAATGCTCTCATCACTGATTGTTCTCTATGGGACATACATATCATCAAGGGTCTAATACACATATCATAATCAGAACAATCTGAAGTCCTCACAGTCCTACGAAATATCCAAAATCAAAAAAAGTAAAACATTACTAGGGGCTGAGACACAAATTTATCAATAAAAAATCTTCATCAAACCAATAGAAAATAAAAATCATGCACAATTAAAAGTTACAGATCTAATTTCTTTATCTTATTCGTCCCTAAAATATTACTTAGGGTTCTTTATTCCCAAAACAAAAAAATGACTCAATGAATTAAAAAAAAAAAATTCACCGAATTCTCCATCTATTAGCCTTTTTTCTATTACAATAAACTTTTATCTTTAAATATTTTACCTCTAAACATAACTACGAACAAATAGAAAAGGAACAATTAAATGTGACAATTCAGTCTTTTATCATGAATTCTTAACTAACGAAGTCTGACATCAAAAATTAAAATAAATAATAAATAAAAAAATTAAAAACTAACATAATATTTTAAATATTTTAAAGACAAAAATACTAAACTCAAACTCTCCGTGAGAGTTCAGCAGACAATTCACATTTTCTTGAAGTCATTTGAAATCCTACTTTTTCGCATTTATCCCTATGAAGAGTCCATTGACATTCGATGCTGATAATAGGATTCAAAGGTGTCACTTCCACGATTCAGATTACCGAATTAATTAAGATGACCATGATGGTTATGATGTGACTTTGGGCCTTTTTGTTTAGAAGCCCCAACAAAAACAGGCCTCAATGAAAACTTCATAAGCTTGACCATGAGAATGGTCCCCTGTTTTGATACGAAATTTAGTGTGCAAGTACAGCGTCCGACTCTATTTATAAAAAATAATTGTCAATTTTTTAATTATAACAAATAAATACTTATTTTTAAATGTATTAATTATTGAATTTTTTTTATCTAATTCATTATAAAGTTATATTAACTAAGCACTCACTTATTTTTTTATGCAAACTACTAACTTAGTTATTTAATATGATTGACATTTTTAGAATAACATTAATATTTATAGTATGCCACTATTTTTATTAATTTTTATGAATTAGTTTGTGTTTAAATTATGCTTACCGAAAAAAGCAAAAAAAAACTTCTCCATGTCATCACCAGCAACCACCCCATCGTCAACATGATTAAGTCCATTAGATATGCGTAATCTACATGCTTGGGTGGGTTTATATGGTACTGTATATGCCTCGGTGGGAGGGTCATAATAAAATGAAGGGCTTTATTAAAAAAAAACATTTGATTATTCTTAATAAATAAATATAGTTTTTTAAATATTATTAATTAATATAAATATTATTTGAAACACAAAGAAAAGTCTTTCCTTGCTTCAGAGTTAAATTCATTTACGCTGCTCAATCTTGATGCACATTCCTTACCCAAACCCCTTGAAAAAAGATTGGGTTTTAAGAAGCAGTCATATATAAATATCATATTTTAATTGATCAGAAATATAGTAGTCGAGAATGATGAAATAATATTTTCCTGCAAAGGCATAAAGTCAGCAATTGTGGTACGCACCTGTGACCTGTAAGATGGAACGTGGCTTATACCCGAACGAACCAAATAATGGGTAGGGAGTGGATGACAGGCTGGGAGGGGTAGCATACGGTCGGAAAGAAATAGAGTGAGAGCACAGTGTTGGCCGTCGTGCTTCAGCACAGAGCAAAGCATGAATCAAGATTCAAGACCACCGTACACACGCAGTGTACCCCCTCACAGTGACTTTACAATTCACATCACATTCATGCATTAAATGAGTAATTTTTCATATGTATGTGTTTATAATAATAATAATAATAATAATAATTAATTAATTTAAGCTTAAAAGCAAGCTTTAAAATGAATTTTTGTATGTGTTTATAATAATAATAATAATAATTAATTAAAACGAGTGTTTTATTGTTTATTATTGGGTCACAACTTTCTTGCTTTCACCTCAAACAAACATTTGGCCTTAAACATGTGTGTAATTAAACAAAATATTATAAATAAATAAACAAATAAATAACAAAGTTGTTGGAATTGAAGTTAAAATAATGTAAAATATCTAGCACAAAGACTTTCAAAGAAATAATAATAATAATAAATGGGTTGACAGATACTTTATGGGCTTTATTTGTTTTGCGAATAAAAAAATAAATTTCAATTTTTTATAAAAAGTTTAAAACAATTAAATTACATATATTTTAATCATATTTAAAAAATTAATATTGGTTTTATTAAAATTGATTTAATAAAATTTAAATTAAAGGGCACTTAACTTCTTTGTACAGTGACAATCTGACATTGATTGTGATTGAGGGAGTATAACGAAACTCAACCAAGTGTAATCGAAAGTCAGCAGGTATAAACCCTCCATGTTGACGCACTGTTTGAACAATGGTCAACAACCAATAGTGTTTATGTGGCAATGGTATTATTGTTCATAACCTAGTCATGGACTCATGGGTGGATGGAATTCAAGATTAGTTATGGCACTTCTGGTTCAGCTTTAGGTGATATGTGGTGTATGATGGACTAACAGGCTTTTTATACGTGGCTTTTATCGTCCATCAAGCATATTTGACAAAAAATATGTTGACTATATTAAGAGTAATTTTATAGTCACCATTATGTTTCTTTTAATTTCATTTTTAGTTACTTTATTAGAATTTATATTTTTTTTTTCTTTTCATGGATTTGTATAAATTATTTAGTTTTAAGATGTTTAAATATGTTTTATAAAGTTCAGATCTTGTCCATTTATTTGATTACCAATTTTGAAGCTTATTAATGTATAGATGTATTACTTGACTTGCAAACAAGAGAATGATAGAAAAGCTGAAACAAAGACTCAAGTGAGAAGGTTTTGAAAAATGTCATCACGCAGTGAAAATATATTAAATATATTGTAATTGTTTTTGAAAATACTAGATTCATTTTCTAAAATTGAAAATGCAAATATTTTAACAAATATATTTTTATTTTCAATGAAAATAAATTAATGGACACTGGATTTTATACGGGAGAAAGTAATTTTAAAGAAAATCTATAATTACAAATATTAAATTTTAACTGATTTTAAAATTGATTGGAATTTTATAAAGATTTTTTAAAAAGGTAAAACAATGAGAGTTCGAATATCATATGGAAGGTGAGATTAAGAGACTCTCCTCACAAACTTCTTTCTTCTTTTTATTCTTTCTCTGTCGCACAAGCTTCTCTTCAATGCTATGGTCTTTTCTGGATCTTTTGGAATTGAGCTTTCAATTAAATTTCTTTCCATTCTCACTTTGCTTATGTCAGCTTTTTTTATTCTAATTTGGCAACTAAAATATTCATGAACATAGAGATTTGATTCTCTGATATTTGTGTTATTATTTGTATGTATGTATATTTTTATTAATTGTGTTGTTATTAAGACTATAACTAGTAGCATGTAAACTAAAATGCATGTGGTGATAAAAATTTAAATGAAGTAATTTTAAATTCTCTAAACTTTCTAATTGCCTGATCCTAGCACTCGTGTTCTAATCTCTAGAGATAATTTTAAAAATGTCAACAGAAGATGGCCATTGTTGACACTTGTTGAGACGTTTAGTAATTGGGGAAAGAATGAGAATCTTGTAAAGCTCAAAGAGGAAGAATCCAAGATGGATTTTAAATGATTCTTGACTGGTTTACTTGCTAGTTATTATTATTATTTTTCTTAGGAGTGAATTGAACTACCTAGATATTGATTCGTTGTTATGAATACGACTGAGAAAGAGTTACTTGCTACTATTTTTACTTTTGATAAGTTCAAGTCAAACTTGGTTGGTTCTTAAGTTGTTATTTGTATTGTCCATTTTGCTTTAAGGTATTTGTTTTGTTGGATCTAAAATTGTGTTCATTGTGGTAAAGTCCAACTTGTGAAGTGTTTGGGAGAGGGGAAATAGAGGTTGCAAGCAAAGCATTTTTATAGCTTGCAGGAGTTGTGGCGCATAGAATGTTCGTAGAGTTTGAGGCTTATTTGAAAGTGGAATATTAGTTTCTCATAATGGCTATTATGTGGTATCAGACTAGTTATTCACGCAATTTTGCTGTTGAGTCGATTGGTTGAACTTATTTAATTCAATTTCTATTCGTTTTCCTTCTTTAGTTTGCTATTGTTGAATTGTTGTATGATTCGCATTTGATAGTATTAATCAGTGTTATTAAAATTATTGTTATACACCTATCATGATTTTTAATATACTGTTAATGATTTTTTTATTCTTTGATAAATACTGGTTGATAAGGTTCTTGATACCTGAATTATCTTAGTTACAAAATTAGTTTGGTAGGCGTCGTAAGAATGTATCATACAATTTAAAAATCATTTTTTAAAGCCAATTTCATTCATTTAATTGTTTTTGGACTCGTGAGAACTATCTTAATAATTAAACTATTCATCTACAGCTTGGTTAAAAGTACTATTGTTAAGGGGCTTTGCAAATATTAAGATTTATTTTTATTGAAAACTCAATTCAAAATATTTTTTTCTCTTCCAATTTTTTTACTCTAACAAACAAAGCGTTTGAGGGCTAAAGCAACGTTACAAGTGTATTTTACGTGACACTTAATACCTTGTAAATTGTAATAGCACCTCTATTAATGTTACTTGATGCCGATTAATGTTAGGATTAAAATAACTAACACATTTAAAATTTAAAATCTTAAGAAACAATTTTTTTTAGACTAAAATCTGAATTAACCATTCACCTCAGGTACTGTTGTTAAATCCGCCGAGGAAAAGGCACGGGGGTTGAAAATATAATATGAAACAAATGAGGGCTAGTATAGTAATTTAAGAGGAAGACACCCCCCAAATGTTGTTTGTAAGTTGCAACCTCTCAAAAAAAGGTCTTGTCATGGTGTTAGATAAAAATTTTAAAATAAAAATTTTGAATAAAACTGCGTTAAAATTGTGGAACACTGACTAATACTATTTTTTTAAAGGCATATTAATTTTATGTTTCACTCCCTATTTATGAATGAATAAATGAATACTAATTTACAGTAGTTATGATTATAAATTCGGCACTGGCGAATAATAATTGTTTTGGTTTGGAACCGTGCACTGCCAGCAGTTCAGTGGTGGAAACCGCAATCGCGAAGGTGCAAAGACAAAGAGAAGGCCTCGTTTTGTTTCAGAAGAACAGAGAATAGGAAGAGGCACCGGAGAGTAAAAGCAGGGAACCACTGCAGAGGCCAGAGGAGGAAGAAGAAGAAGATTAGAAAGCGCGAGGGTGCGTATGTTAACGCCGCCCACTCAACTCAAACGCAGCAGCGACACTGAAAAACACCCATTCCAAGCACTTTCCTTTCCCTAACACTAAGAAGGGAAAGGAACCCTAACGGAGGAGGAGGGGGCGGCGCCGAAGTCAATAAAATGTTATGGATTTTGAGTTTCTCCGCCGCAATGTTCATCGTTATTCTCTCCCCCTCCCTCCAATCCTTCCACCCGGCCGAAGCCATTCGATCCTCTCACCCATTTTCCTTCCGCAAAGCCCCTTCCTTCCGCAATGCCGATCAATGTGCTTCAACTTCAGGGGAAATAACCGTCTGCGACCCTTCCTTGGTACACGTTGCCATAACCCTCGACGTTCAATACCTGCGCGGTTCCGTTGCCGCCGTTAACTCCATCCTCCAACATTCCCTCTGTCCGGAGAACATCTTCTTCCACTTTCTCGTCTCCGAAAGCAATCTACTAGAATCCCTAATTGAATCGACGTTCCCTAAGTTGAAGTTCAAGGTGTATTACTTCGATCCCAGCCTCGTGACTCATCTGATCTCGACCTCCGTGAGGCAAGCGCTGGAGCAGCCACTCAATTACGCCAGAAACTACCTCGCGGATCTTCTGGAGAGTTGCGTGCGCAGAGTGATATACCTGGATTCCGATCTGGTAGTGGTGGATGACGTGGCCAAACTGTGGGGCGCGAGTCTTGGTTCGCGCGCAATCGGGGCGCCGGAATACTGCCACGCGAACTTCACGAAGTATTTCACGGCGGGGTTTTGGTCGGAGCAAAGATTTTCCGGGACGTTCGCGCAGCGGAAGGCGTGTTACTTCAACACGGGAGTGATGGTGATGGATCTGGGGAAGTGGAGGAAGGAAGGGTACACGAAGAGGATAGAGAGGTGGATGGAGATTCAGAAGAGCGATCGGATCTACGAGTTAGGGTCGTTGCCGCCGTTTCTGCTGGTTTTCGCGGGACACGTGGCGCCCATTGAGCATCGCTGGAACCAGCACGGTTTAGGTGGCGATAACGTCAGGGGAAGTTGCCGTGACTTGTACCCTGGCCCCGTCAGTTTGTTGCATTGGTCCGGTAGCGGTAAGCCGTGGCTCCGTCTACAATCCAAACGGCCGTGTCCTCTCGATGCTTTATGGGCTCCTTTTGACCTGTACGCTCACTCTTCCTCTTGACTAATCGCTCTCTGCATCCTACATTCATTCTTCTCTCTCTTTCCTTCGTTCCATTATTTTTCTTTTTCCTTTATTTTTCTTATCTCTCATTTTTCATCCGTTAGTTATTCGTCATATATTTCTTCTTTAGACCCTTTTCTCCGCCAAGTTGTCTGTCATTTGTATTCTATTATTTTCTGTCATTACTGATTTTAAAATTTGATGAAGGAAAAAAGAGGTCGAACTTCTGATTTCTTCCTGTATATAAGTGACGTATTATTATCAGTATACGGTGGCATTTAGGTTTGAACTAAGAACTCAACTCAACTCAACTCAACTCCACTCCCTACTAATCTAACCAATATAAACTCGTTAAATTCAATAACTGCGATGATTTTATTTTATTTTTTGCTTTAACGTGATTTATTAGTGTTCTGGCCTGATTGGAGCTTTTTAGTTTGGAATATATCCATCCTGTTAAAATGAACGTGTTGGAAAGAGGGGTTGGTAGTGGTACTTGCGAAAGGGGAAAAAGGAAAAGAAAGTGAGCCTTTTAGCTTTTATATTTATTGCATAGTAATAAACATATGCGGAAAGTGGAATACACGTCGAGAAAGAGGGTTTGAAGGTTGAGAATGAGATGCATGATGCCAAACGAGGGATGAGTGATGAGAACAATCGAACGAGGGCGTGGATTGCGTTGGCAGCTAATCTAAGTTGGCTTCGGTGGCCGCGGCGGAATATTTTCACTTTCAGCTCTCTCTTAATTTCGCGTGTCGCTCTCGCTTTGTCCTTTGCACCGCTCGCACAGCTGGCAATTCTCTCTGTTCTGTTTTCTCTTCCATCATCCTGAATCTTAACACGACAACGTTCGATACTTTATATTTTTTAAATAATATAAAAGATGGTGATGGCTATGAGTTGGAACAAATCAAGTTCAATTCTTATTTCTGATGTCGTTGGATGAGGGTCCAGATGTCGTTGTTGCTTTTAAGGGTTTACTCACTGAAGTGTTACGGACTCCAATTCTCTTTGCCCTTCGTCTCCACCTCCTGCGTTTTTTTTTAGTTTTGGGTACAATTTTTATATCTTCTTTTCTTCAAAATATATGATTGTGTAAACGACGAAGCAGCCATCGTTCAAAATACATGTGATAAGTGAGAATTGAGTCATTTAAATTTTTTTTACAACAATGGCATTTATAAATTGTCTATTACGAAATAATTTTGGCGGTGAGAATTAGACTGAATTTCAAGTTAGTCTGCTTCTATCCTTAGATTTATCATAAATTCTAGTCCGACATGCTTTGTGATTATCATATAAAAAAGACAAAAAAAGAAAAAGAACTTTGTGATTAATGTTCCAAATGTGTGCATCTGTTAGCTACGTCGTTACTAGCCTGCTAACTGTTGCTATATATTACTTTAATTACTTTGGTAGTAAATTGAAGTAGGGAATAAAGTCTCTGGTGTTGCGTTCGGATAATGTACTAATAGTATAGGGCTAGGACGTGTCTGTTGGGCGACCTAATGGTATATAGGCAAACGTGAAAGATCAGTTTTTATTATTTTTCATGACATTGACATCTTTCTAGACATGGTTATCATAATCACAAGTTAATATCGGTTTGATATCGACATGTTTTGGACGGATCTAGAATGTGGAGATAGACATAAGAGGGGGACACTAGACGGGGCCGAACACAGGGCAGCTGGCTGGCCACTCTGATCGTAACACTTTATTCCATTAATTGACCATCTACCAAATATGGATCTCTAAATGACTTTATTTGAAGGACTTATTTTCAAGTTTTATTCACACTTCTCGACTCTTGGCACTTTGCATTGGTTTCATCTGCATGAAAATAAGTGTTTATATGCTCTGAAAATAGTTTCTCACCAAATTTTCAGTGGGTAAAAGGTAGTTCATTCATGTGGATGGAATTGCAATTATTATTATTATTCTTCATGTCAGTCGATATGCAGGTATTTTCGTGGGTTTTTAGTATACGGGTTATAGGTAAATAAAACTAGCCCACCACGGGAAATTGCAAGAATTTTCACTCTGGGTGGAGGGTGAAACAAGAGATTGATCCCTATAATTTTGATCAATTGGTCGCAATCTCCCTGGGATGTATACGGCCCTGACCTTCACCCTTGTTCAGGAGTCATATAATAGGGCGATATTTAAATGGCAAAATGCCAACACAGTTTCGACCCTTGAGATTAACATTTTGTCTTGGCCAGTGACAAATAGGTCTTTGTCCCAATTCAATTAGGCGTCAACAAGACCACACCAATCATTGCATACTAAACACAAAATGAAAGATTATTACGTATACAAATTGTAGTTTGATAATCTGTCGGTGGAATTTTGTTTTTATGCGGGCTGGCTTTCTCGAAAAATAAATTTATACAAAACATTATCAATGTCTTTTCTCTTTTTGTGGCTATGATCAAATTTCTTGATGAAAATTAACAAACGACTTTCCTGAACTGTATGAGAATTAACAGTCTGATAATTAAATCACAAAAAGGAATAATAGGTTCGTTTTTTCCGGATCTCAAAAGATTAGTCTACTGCTATTAATTAGAAGATATTTTTAACACTAAAAAAATCACAAAAAGGAAGTTACTAAACCATTTATCTTTTTGTTTGTAATTATCTTTAATTTTTTCTTTTGGCTTCATCCGATCAATGGCCTCAGTATTTAGCAATTGGTCAGGGACTTATATATAAAACCATTTATAATATGATATTATGATAGGTGTGTCAGATTTAGTTTTTCGTTGGAAGAATATGTGGGTTTAGAATTTCATCTTTATTGTCCATTTTTTTTTTCAATTAAATTTTGACGCAAGATGAAAAGATTATGTTTTGCATTTCGAACTCAACAGACTACGACAAATTAAACTTTACCGATAACGAAGATTTAATCAGTTGGATTTTTTAGATCCAGCTACGAAACCGTACAATGTTGTATTTTTTGTTACTTGGCGATTTGGTTTGCAAACCCAAAGAAACCAGAAAACATGTACTCCGTCCTTCGTCCCCTCTCTCTAGACAAACCACAATATTTGGGCTCAAGTTTCATTTATTATGATTTCTTAATGGATATGGTCAGAAGCAGAAAATGCAGAAGATATATTACTATGAGCCTTTTCTAGTTAAAACATTTGATGTTGATGATATCGTACTCACACCACCCCAATAAGATGTTGAGAAAATAATGATTCCACCTTGTGCACAAGTTGTATGAGTAAAAATAGATAAATAAATTATGTTTGCTTTCTTTTATAAAAAAAAATTAGAGTATGTTAATTTTCCTTTATTTTTAAAAAGGCAGTAAATTATTTTAAAGAAGGGAAAAAACCGGATTTAACAGAATTCAAAAACAAGAGAAGCAAAGGAAGAAGAGATTGATTTCCATTTAATCAGTCCCATTTCCATCAGAGCACAAAAAAAAAGGCACGTTTCAGGTAGAATTCTTGATTGACACAAATGATTGCTCGAGCACTAAAATTTAGACGAGGAGAAGTGGGAGATATTATCTCAGTCACTTGAGATGTTAAACAACAAAATTCTGGTAGCTACAGCATGAAGTTCGCAACTTCAATATAAAATAATTCAAAACAACAGAAAGTGAGATATAATCACAAATTAAATTTAATTAGTACAACATAATAGCCATGTGATTGGCACAGTACAAGATGAAGTAGAGGAACTTCATCTTCCTCTAACTAAGGAAACTGGAAATTCATGTAATCTTGTTGTCTTCCAGAAGGAGGGTTTATGTACACCCAAAGCAAAGAGATAATAATGGAGAGCAATCCAGACCAAACATAAACTATGGTTGGAACCTTCCCTCTCCTTCCCATTAAACCCTTCGCAAACGGGTAAAGATGGCATAAGACCCAGAAGCTGAAAAACACCCCTCCTACTAGTTTGCTCCATTGTGGAAATGGGCTGTACATAGTCCTGGCTACTCCTACAGCAATAGCAATGGTGTTCACCATCATAATTGTAATTGGAGGGATCATTAGAAAGCTCCACTTTACCACATAAAGATCAGCAAACTCATCATCTCCATCTTCTGAAGTGGCTGACTTTGACGTCAAGGTGAATGATATGTCTACTCCTGCTATGACCTTCAACAACCCTTGTAAAACAGCAACAGGATGTGCACTTGTGCCACCAATCAACCAAAACTGTTCATTTCGCCACCAATCATGCAGAGTGATTCCTGACCACTTGATCTCAAGCAGTGCAAGCAAGCACAGTGTGATTGTGATGCCCAACAAGAACACTAGAAAAGTTGCACTCAGGGATTGAACTATAAACTGCCCTGAAAAAAGTGACACTGCAGGTAGAAAGCAATAGACAATCAAAAACATTGACGTGAAAGGGTACATTCCCACATTGAAATATGCCACCCTCTGCAAGAATTTCATTCTAGGACTAGCCAATAACGCATTGTTCCTCGAGAAGAAGATCTCAACAGATCCTGTTGCCCATCTAAGCACTTGGTGGAGCCTGTCTGTCAAATTGATTGGAGCTGTTCCTCTAAAAGCATCCCTCTTGGTCACACAGTACACAGATCTCCACCCTCTATTGTGCATTCTGTAACCAGTCACCACATCTTCTGTAACTGAACCATATATCCACCCAACTCTTTTGCCCCATTCAGTCTTGTCCTCGTAGAAACAAGATATGACACTAATTGCCTCAGCAACAGTGGCTGCATCTAATGGTTCTCTAGGCACAGCAAGAGAACCTGCCGGCCTTCCATGTGTTCCCTTTCCTTGCAAGTCTTGAAGCAACCTTCCCTGGTATTCTGCCACAGGAATGGATGCAGCAAGTGAAGTAGAATTCCCAAACCTTTTAGGAAGAAGCAAGGACTCAATATCTGCATCATCATCATTAGGATCACCATTTATTGGCAGAGCCACTTCATCTTCTTCCTTCTTTGACACCTTAGGCTTTCTCAAAAACAGCTTAATTTTCCTCCTTCCAAGCCAACCATGATGTTCTGTAGCTCTAGGAGGACTAAACCCATAAAGAGCTGTTCTTCTGAATATGCAGCCTGTTCCCACGTACATTGGACCCTGTAAGCCATCAAGAGCTCTCATGCTCACATCAAAGAACACTGTGTTGTGGTTTGCATATCGATCACTGGGGTCAATGCCCTCAAACCTTTGAGGGAACTGAACGTAGCATATCCTATCACCACCCCTGTCAAGCATAAAGCACATTCCTTCTCTGAGAGCCAAGGAATTGTATATATAATGATCACAATCAAGATTCAGAATGAATGGTCCATTGGACATTATGGCACTGGTCCGAACAAGAGCGTTCATGGCTCCTGCTTTCTTGTTGTGATCGTATCCCGGCCTCTTCTCACGCGACACATAAACAAGCATTGGCAACCTGATATCAACATCTGTCGTGTCAATCAAGTTCTCCCCATCAGCTTCTGCACCAAATTCAGGTTCTGCATTTGGTGGAGCCAACATTGCCTGCAGAAACAGATCAACAAATCATTGTTAGTTAACCACGACATCATAATACATATGCTTGTTACATACACACACAAACACAATATGATAAGAATCTTAGAAGGCACACCACAAAAGCTAGCCAATGTAGCTGAAGAAGTTACCTGAATTATACCAGCATGGTCCCCTCTTGAGTGGTCTTGTTCTGCTGATGCCCAAGTTCCTGGCCAATGAGAACCATCAGACATCCATGTAGCTTTAGGAACCTTAATTGGTTCAGACACATTAGAACCTGCTTCCATCTGTTTCTTCTTGGCTCGTAACTCCTCATGAGCATTGTAAGCATCGGATCTTCTCCTTATGGATTCAGGTAATGAATTTATCCTCACTTTGAATTCATCATATTCCCTCTTCACTCTTCTCCTCTCTCTCACAAAGTCCAACCGAACCTTGTTCTTGAGAAAATCACGCTTCTGCCCAAAGTATGCTTCGGGATTTCGGGGCTCTATCTGGTGTTTTCTACAGAAAGGAACCCATATTCTAGCAAAGCTAGCTGTCTCAGCAAGAGCTTCAAAAGTCAACAAAGCACCACCATCATCAGATAAGTAACACGCAACCTTCTCCACTGGATAATCAACTGCAAGGATAGATAGAATGGTATTGGCAGTGACAAGAGGAGGCTCCTTCTCTGGGTCTGCCGTGGAAACGAACACGTCAATGCCGGGTAAATCAGACCTCCCTTTTGGGTTGCGAAGGTTCGGTGACTCAAACCTCTCTTTGAGCACAGAGAGATCAGTGACTCTGTTCACAGGGCAGAGTTTAGGGAGCTGATCAAGAAGCCACGAAAATGCAAACCAAAGCTCACAAGTTATGGACATTGCCCACAGCCAAAGTGCTTCATGGTTGGGGTGTCTAATCCTCCATGTAAGAAACAAGCACAAAGCAGCAAGACGTAGCAGAATAAGCAACCTGAACAAAGACATTGAAATTACTAGAAATTCACACCAAACAATGTGTTTATGTTCATGAATTTGTATACTTTTGTCAATAAAATGATAAGGTCATGTCACATAAAAAAAAAAGAAGACAATTTTTGTAAAAAAATAATTAATGGATCTTATAATCAATTATAGAATGTCATTATTTGAAAAAAAGTGAAGGTTTGGATTTGGATTCACTGACCTATAAGGACTGAGAATAGCAGCTGAAACTCCAACCTTACGGGTCAAGGGTCTTCTTGCTTTCTCTCCAAACTCCGGAGGAGGTTCGAATCCATTAGCACCATACCCATCTTTAGGCCACACAGCATTTCCATAGCCATAGGTTCCTTTAGTTTCAAAGAGCCAGCGAGTGTGGTCAAAATCAGGAGGGTGGTTCTGTGCCTTGAAGGATTTCACAAGAGAAAGCCTTTTGTCCAATTTGAACTCTGCCATGGAAGGCAAAGGCAGTGCCTGGTCTTCAGCTTCCTCTTCTTCTTCTTGTTCATCATCATCATCGCTCATATACTTATAAGGCTCTTTGCAACCAGGACACTTGCCAGCAGTACCTCCTCCTCCTCCTCCATTTCCACCACACTCCAAGTAACAGTCCCTGCAAATCTTAAACCCACACTCGCATGGACCATTAGCCCTTGCTACTGCTTCCTCATCACAACCTTTCATTCCACAAACCAACCCAGATTTAAGGGTCTCATCGCGTTCCATTGAGCATTCTATGACGTGGCCACGTGTGACAGAGTTGAAACCCCCAGTGAAGATTGTGCCAGAGATGTAGCTGGTGTTGTTGTTCTTGCTGTTATTATCTTCGGGGATGCTTGTTTGTGATGTTGAGAGGGGTTGGCGATCAGGGGTTGGAGGAATGTGAACAGTGTATGTTACGTATTCTGAGTTCATTTCTTCCATGCCATCTCCTCCACCTGAGAGCCTCCTTACACCGAGGGAAGCTCTGTTTGATCTAGAACTCAGAGGAGAATTTTGGTTGTTGGAGACTGAAGCACGAGGAATGGGACTCGTTAGTCCCATGCTTCTGCTTCCTCCTGTTTTGCCTCCGGAGGACACTGTAATGGTCACAGGAGAGCAGGAAGAAGGGGACGACGTCGTTTTAACCATTTTGTTGTTATTACAAAAGAATAAAGAATGAGAAGGAAAAGGGAAGTTTTTTCAACGGCCCATGAGAGTGTGAAGTGAAGGATGGTAATGATATTGTTAAAGGGGTAGGAAGAAGAAGAATGGGTAGGAGCAACGGTCGAATTTGAATATGAACTAAAAGGTTCGCATTGGGATTTAAATGCAACGGTCGAATAGATCTGAACCGCCGATTTGCTTCAATTTCTGAGATGCTTTCGTTTATTCGCTTTCTAATGTAAACGGTCCGTTTCTGACAGTCAACTAAAGGAGTTTCAAACTTTGAAGTTCAAACGGTCCAATAACTTGTTGCAACCTCGTCCCCTGCGTAAAAAAAAGAAAAACTGGTCTGCTTTTTGTTTATTCTGTCTTTTGTTTTTGTTTGTTTAATGGAGTTATTGACGTATAATGTGTGAATCAATTTGAATCAAACAATGGCTCCACAAACACAGCTGCCACCACCTCTCAAAGTTGAGTTTCCCTCATGACTGATGCATCCTAATTGCTAAAGAACCAATTCAAAATTCATCCTCAGATTTTGAAGATACTTGTTTTAGTGATATACTGATAAAGATACCCGCACGTTTATATTTTTTATTAAAATATTTTATTTTAAAAAAATATATCTTAAAATATTAGAAATTGTATTTTAAAGAAAA
Source organism: Abrus precatorius (assembly GCF_003935025.1). Classification (NCBI taxonomy): domain Eukaryota; kingdom Viridiplantae; phylum Streptophyta; class Magnoliopsida; order Fabales; family Fabaceae; genus Abrus; species Abrus precatorius. The sequence goes on along the minus strand of NW_020874373.1, from coordinate 4,317,655 downwards.
ATTATAATTTTATTATTATTTTGAAATTTCAAATTTTTAAAAAATATTTTATATTTTTTGATAGTTTAACAAAATTATTAGTCATAATAAAACCCTGAAAATAAAATAAAATATGTTAAGTAATTTATTGAAATAGAACGAGTTTGTTCATATTTTTTAAATATTTTATTTTCAGATAATCTTAAATATAAATTAATATATTTTAAAGAAAAATAAAAAATATTTTTTTAATATTTTTATGAGTTTGAAAAAAATTAATTTAAAAAACTATCATTTATATAAATACAATACAATACATATGTAATTTTTTTTATTTTTAAAGTTTCACAATCATCAAATAGTATGAAAGAATTAAATTCAATTGATTAATATTTTTTAATGGATTTTAATAATTATAAATTAATTATAATTTAGCTTTATACAAAATAATGTTATTTCAATATAAATATGTAAAACAGTAAAGGATGATTTTAGTGAATTAGACAAAGATATATAAATATAGATAGATTACTTGTTCAAAATAATTTTGTAAAAAATAAAAATATAATTATAAATATACATTTAAATATTAAAATATAATATATATTTGTTGGTTTCAAATAACTTGGTTTGACAAAATTTAAAAATTATAAATAGAAAATAAAATGTAAATATTATTTTTTTCATCAATTTATATGCAAATTGAAGAGTTATGTAAAAATTAATTATATAAGTGAAGATAAAGAGTTGTTTAATAATATATATTATTTCTTTGAATGTTTCTCATAATACTTGAATTCTAAATTTGGCCTAATTAATTTACTATATACAGATTTAATTTAATTTATTCGTCTTAATATTTATAGATCAATTACATTACAAGATAAAAGTTGTCATATTTCGTATGGTGATAATATCTCATTCATATATCTAAATTGTAACTATCAAAGACAATAAAAATAAGATTACATTCAATACATCAATCTTATTTATTTATTAACTAATAAAAAATACAAACAAATATGCAAGTCAAACCAAACTTAATATACAAATATATTAAAATATTTAGTAAATTTATTGAAATAAAGTAATTAAGGTAATTAATATATTTTTTAACATTATTTAGTTAATTTTTTTTATATATGATCAATATAAATAAATTTTATTATTTATAACATTTCATATTCATTAAATAATCAATAGGAATTAAATCCAATCAATTGTAATTGAATTTTCAATTATCTTTATGAATTTTAATAATTATGAATCAATTATAATTTAAATTTATATACAAATAAGTTATGTAATGCATTAAATGTACAAATATATTAAAATAATTAGTAAAATTATTTAAATAAAGATAATTAAGGCAATTAATACATTTTTCTTCTTTCTTTTACATTATATTATATATTCATTTTTTGATATAATTAATATGAATAAATTTTATTAAATGCAATTTATCACCAATATTTTATTTATTTATAACATTTCATATTCATTAAATAATTTGTAAGAATTAAATCCAATCAATTGTAATTAAATTTTCAGTTATCTTTATGAATTTTAATAATTATGAATCAATTATAATTTAAATTATATACAAATAAGTTATGTAATGCATTAAATATTAATTTGCAGTAAATTAATAAAATTTGAAATTTACCAACATTTAATAAAGACTAAATCAATTATGAGAAAAATATATATTGCAAGGCACATGTGGGACCAAGGATGGTGAAAGGATTGAGAAGGGCCGAAATTATGCCATGAATAGAAATCAAATCAAAACCCAGCAAACCTTACCATCGCGAGCTCAAAATAAAGCCAAATCACTCAATTTTGAAAAAAAAATTCCCCCTAAGTGGGATACAAATAGATAAAGACTGAAAAGAAGCATCTATGTGTGACTCTCGGATGGATATAATTTGCCCTTCCACTTTGTCTTATCCAGGATCTATCTTTGAATAATGAAATTTTCTATCTAGCACTACCTTTTCTAATTTTTCTAAAAAAATGGTCAAAAGATGAAATTGATGAAAACCCCTCTATACATTATTTGATAAAACTACTAACATGTACAAATTTTCTTTGCAAATCTGAAGCACCAGCAACAATCATAGGAAGATATTTGCAGGAAGCAATGCTGTACAATGCCATCCCCCAATTGCCTCCCAATAAGAAGCCAATCATGTAAACTCAAGGCACTTTCAAAAAAAAAATTCCCACAACGTGAAATGCATTATAATAGTGCCCGATGATACTGTCTTCAAACAGAAAGCAATTTGATTCACATTGAAAGGAGGAATGGGAATTAACAAGATGCTGGACGGTAAATCTATCAGTAACACAACTAAAAGATGATCTCCTTGAATATCAAGAGAACTATCATGACAACGCACATTATAACAAGCACTGTTGCACACATAACCATTCCTCCTTTTTTCTGCGTTCTCTCTGCCTGCAAGTACACAAGTTCATGTCTAAGACGATGATAACAGACAAACGTCAGATAAAAACTTCAAAAGAAAGGTGCTCAAATTTGCATATGTAAAGACCAAACAATGTCTCTATGCATGTAAGCAAGAGCACAAGAGAAAACAAAACCTTTTGTAACTGCTTGAAGCCCTCCTCAACGGATGTTGCAACGCTCTGAATGTTGTAGTCAATTCTATCCACAATAGTTCCCTGCAGGAATATAAGCTTCCTGAGCCAACTTTCATTCTATAAATCCATCTTATACAAGGGTGGGACATTCACCTGATCTATCACAAGGACCGAGAGATCCTTCATGATTTGAGCAAGTTCATGGACTGATTTAGCAACCTACAGCAAAGTTCAAATAGTCAGACAAGGTACATAAAGAGAATTTGTCTTCAAGCAATACACCAAATGCCTTCAAATTGCCTGTTCAATCTCTCTTTCCCTTTCCTCTGAGAACTGCTCACTTTTCTTTAGCTTTGTCATTTGCTCTTCACTAAAACCCTGGAGTTGATCAAATACCACATATAATTCTTCAGATAAAACTTCATCCAGGATGAAACAGAATGTAAGTAAGTATTTCATAGCATTTAATGCTCCTTTTAAACTGTCAGATTCATGGTGAGGATAGAAACATTAGGCCTAAGAGACTAATTCCATGGCAAGCACAACAATCCTAATGAATCACACTGCTCCCTCTAAAAGAACCTTGTCAGATTCAGAAGAATGGTAAACAAATCCTATATTATCATAAGTTCAAGAAAATATAGTGTTGTAAATAAGAATAAGGGATTTGTTTTTCTATTTTTTTTAGTGAAAAAAGTAAATGGTTGGTTTTATTTACAAAATCCAGTCCATATTGCAGAATCTTTAAATCTATAAGCTAAAACCCACAACAAAGCAAGAAAAATTTGTGTCACAGAAGGCAAGATATGTACGTTACAGTCCTCCACACCACACCGAGAATGTTTTGCAACTAAAGGAGTAGGACTATAAGCCAAGAAGTATAAACAGTTATAAATAATAAACGTGTTGTGTGTTGAACACAATCATGTCAGGCATTGCATGGACATTTCAAATACTTTTAGTTGCATTTTTATAAGTTCTTCACTTTTATTTTTAAAATTTTTATACCATTACAAAATGGGTCTCATTCTGAAAATATAGCAATTTTATGTTAATTTTAGAATAATATTAATGTTATATTATAGCCATTTCGTGTCCTATGATTTTTAAAATTAATTGTATCTCTATTTCCGTGATATATCATATTCATGTCACATGTCATATTTATGCTTCCTAGATTGTAAGGGATTCAAAAAGGTCAGTGCATAGTTGGACAGAAGTTTTGCAGTTTTACCATTACAGTTTTGCGTTAACAATTTCTAGGGAAGAAAGGAAATCATGAATAGTCACTTGATAAGGAAAAAGAAAGGCATCCTACCTTAAATAGCAGTGTTAGAATACATCCAATGATATATTGACTGTATCTTAGAGTAGTATCTTATTATCTATAATGATTGGTTTCTATATTTCTTTATTATCTCAAGATTTTTTTACCTTATTAAACCAGAGTTAAGCGTTTATTACATATATAAATAGGGATTAGTGTTCAGCCTAAAGCCTTTTGTAACATAACCATTACATGAATACACACTGCAAATAGTTTTTATCATCTCCTTACATCTCCATAATTTCAACACAACATAAGGTTTCTTAAAATAATATGGCTCTGAAAGAGAAATTAGTAATAACAAAAAAAAAAAAAAAGAAGCATACCACATCATCAAATCCATCATTATGTGATCCATATTTACTCCCATTGAAGTTCATCTCCAAGTCAACCCCATCATAACCCTGCACGATTACACCCGATGTAGACATTAGTGAAGTAACATAAATGCTAACGCAGGTGTAGCTCCAGGCACACCAGGCTTGCAAGTAGGACATTAGGATAGTAGTGACCAATGACCATAAATTCAACCATTTGAATACCGTGAGTTAAATATAGAAAGAAAGAAAAAAGTCAAGAAGCAATGCGTCCAGGAAAGTAGATTGATGAATTAGCAAAGAGACACAGGACCAAAAAAAATGGTGGCAGACAATATGGAAGAAATTTGTATCGAAAATTTAGCTACCCATGAAAAGTTGCAACCTCTTTTTGCTGCTGCAAACGTTTCAAGTATGCTGACTGTTTTCGCCGGAGATCCATTGACAGGTTCTGAAGGTCTGTAGCAAGGGAACGCTGCCAAAAATAGATAAAAAAAAAAACCAGTCATACCAATCTCAAGATATAAGCAAAAATTTGCATATCATAAATTGCCAAAAATTTAAAGTAGGTAACCAAGATAGAAGTAAATTCTTGTCTATTTACAAACCCTCTTTCACCAAGGAACTATTTTCAAAAGATATGATGTAAAATCAGTATAGTGATACTAAGGGTATATTTGGATGAGGAATTAGATGAAAAGAGAGGGAAGGGAAAGGCTTATGGTTAGCCATTCTCTTATGTGGGAGTAATCTAAAAAGAGGGGAAGGGAAGGAGAATTTTCATAAACCCTCCCTTGTTGCTATTTTGGTTTTCCTCAAATGAGGGGAGTTTTAGCAGGGAAAAGTATATTAAGTTGGTTATATTAGTTTAATAAAAAAATATGTGGAAGATCACAAATTTGTTATTGTTAATCCTTTTAATTTAACTAATCCTCCATTTCCTTCTCCTTGTGAATTGGTAACATCCAAACAAGAGTAAGGGTTTACCCTTAAATTTCCCTTCCTTCCCTTTCCCTCATAACTCACAAACACAAGCACATCCTTAAACAACAAATTCTAAATGAATATAATAAGTTATAAATTTATGTACAATATAATACATAAAAAACAAGGAGAAACAAGAAAAGGGGCCAAGTGAGCTTTTCAAGGATGGGGGAGCCTGAAGCTATAGTTCAACAATAAGGCCTGTTAATCACAGTTAAATTGAAGATAAACTTTCTACAATAGCTTATATATCTCTTGGACAATCACCAGAGTCCTGACTAACAGCAAACAGAACTTAGATTATCCATTACTAACCTACCTATATCTTTCTTTACAATTAAGTAACAAGATCCGATATTAAACAATAACAGTGAACCTAACTGAAGAAAAAGCTAAAGTTAGAACAAATTAAGATGCAGCACTATATTTGATGTTATATGATACCTTTACAACAACATTACCTGCACATTTTTTCTGACATTTGAATCCTCAGAAGATCCACCAGCAGCAGAAAATCTTTTAAGCCGCATTTCAGACTTTCTGAGGAGAGACGTAATTTCTTGGGTGAGAGTCTCAATATGACGCTGATCCTCTTTGCCATCACCAAACGAGGGCATTAAAGCCTTAGCATGAGCTTTGGTTAACTCAGAAATTTTAACACGAGCACGTTGTATAGTTGTAGCAATTTCCTCAGAATCATCCACCCAAGATGGAGGCAATCCCACAGTAAATGCATCCCTAACGCACCAACACACAAAAAGGTAATTGGGTGCGCCAAACCATATAGAAATAAAGGGGAAAAACATATAGAAATAGTGTTTCGATAAAAGGGGAAATAGCGGGAAGGAGAACAGAAAAACCTAGAGGTGGCTGGACCTGGATCTTCGGTGCTTAAAGGGGCATAAGAGGAGCGATTTGAACGAAGAAGCGAAGTGCTAACCATTTCAATGACGGGACCGGTGGAAGCAGATGCGGAAGAAGAGAGAGGAGCACGCACGCTCTTCACGGCGTCTCTGTGCTTTCTGAACTGTAGAGTTCGATTCCTCGTCGCCATTGAAATCAATTTCAGGTTTCCAAAGTGATGAGTTTCTCTGTCTCTGAACTTTTGCAGAACTGGAAAACCACCAACCAGAAGAATCGTAGATGTTTGTGGGTTTAGAAATCATGTAAGGGTCATATTTGTAAATTAATCTCAGCCATACCTTACTCAAGAAGAAATTGTGTCCTGCCTCCAAGCAGCATCACCATTTCTTCCCATGTTTTCTAGAATATTGTTATAATATTATTTTTTTTACTTTTATAAAATAACTATTATATATATATAAATTATCTTAAAATATAAAAAATAAAAAATATTTAACAAAGATTGAAAATTATTTTCGTCAAAAGAAAAAAGGAATATCATGGTACATTCCAGGTATAAATTATATTGTTAGCTTGAGCGCATATTTTACAATAAAGCCCTTTAAGTAAGCTTAAACCTATTTTACAAATATACTTACGGGTTTACTACATGTTGTTATAAAACGGATTAATTTTGAAAAAGAAAAAGAAATATTTATTTTTAAAATAAATTGAAACAAACGTCTCATTTTAATTTACACTATAATTCTGTTCGAACTAGAGAAGTCCACTTACAAGGAAGTAAACATTTTATTTATAATAGAAATAATTATTTTCACTACTTTTTATATAAAATAATGCATCATAAGGTACAAAATCTAGTAAACGTATGATGTGCTGAATTTTTAGTTGGATTTGGATAATGCTCAAATGAGGATTTCTTTATGAATTAGCAAATGACCAACGAGGCCTATTGAAGCCTGGATTATTTGAATGGGCATAGGCTTAGATTGATAATTGTGGTGGATGGTCCTCGAGGGTTTATTGGTAAAGAAAAATAACTAGAATTCGTGTAAGCTAAGGATCCCCACCACCCCAACGCAACAACCACGCACAGTCCGAAATCGAAAGTCCTTGGTATTTTCCTCGTCCTCTTTCCTTTGGAAGTAACAATATATATAGCATAAAACCACTACCACCCACAAGAAGAAGAACAACAATTCCCGAAACAACTCTACTGTGTAATTCCGAAACCCCTTTGTTTTTCGTTTTGCTTGTACTTTAGCAGAAGTCAATGGAAGGCGAGACACTGAGTTTTGGCCTCTCTACTGCTTCCAGAAGCTACCAATCGAGTCTTAAGTCACACTTCGGTGATTCCTTATTTTCAAACATCTTTTAGTATTGTGGAAACTGTTTGGATTTTATGGGGTGTCTTGTCTTAGCGAAATGTTTAACCTTTTTTGTTTGGTCGTTGAAGCAGAGCTCTTTATCGATTTTGACGAGATCAATGGGGATGATGAGTTGAGGACGGTTTATCCATGCCCTTTTTGCGCTGAGGATTTTGATCTTCTTGAGCTATGTTGCCATATTGACTTGGACCATCCAATAGACGCCAAGTCTGGGGTACTTTTTTTTATCTTTCAGCTTAATTTGTTTCCTTTCCCTTTCTTCATATTAATTTTTATATTTGCATAGGATTTTTTTTTCTATACGATATACCTTGCTGTTGATTCTTTATTGTTTCCTGGCTATACTCTATCAAATTTGGTGGTGTTTTTATAGAGATAAATCCATATTTCACTTCCTTAGCGAGCCTTATAGTTGTGAAGTTAACGTATTGAGATCTCCTAGTGGGTTGTTTTTCTCTTTGGCGAAGAAGTTCTTTCATAGTTATTAACTTTGTGAATGATCTGTTGATTTTATGTTCCCCCTTAAAACAAAATGCAGAAGGGGTAAACCATGTGTTTATCTTTAATCAGCAAATTCACAAAGAAGCAGGTGCTAGTGATTGCTGTTGAGATTTAATGTATCTAATAAATATAATCTATTTTATAATTTTTTTAAAAATATCTTGTAAATAATCATTGGCTAAACTTTTTATGCCTTGTAATTTGAGTCAATATCTGCCTTTGTTCCTAATCATCAGTGCAGACGAGAAATCTAATTTTCTTTTAACACCGTTAAATCAATTGAGACAGCTTTTCTAATTGACCCTTGCAATTCTGCATCCTATTGCCTATATGAAACGTTCATTATTATTTTTATCTCTCGATTAATATTTTGTTTATCTTAACTTGAGATTCACCATTTATGTGATTTTACAAAGTGAAACCTTGCTATGATTTTCTTATTGGATTTTTTATATATCTTGCATCTATGCTGAAGCCCTTAAAGATGTGGTTCCTGACAGGATATTAGCTTGTAGAACCTGAAGTGGTTACTGCAATATGAATCTAATTTAGACCTTTGTCACGTCTAGAATGAGCTCCCATGTAATGTTGATGTTGTACTTTTTTGTCGTTGGATTTTAAATATGATCAGACACAATGCACACATATCAGTTGAACTTTAGCGAGATTGCAAGTAGAACCCATGAATTTACAAATCCATCGATTGTAACCCCCTCCACCAAAAAAAAATCATAATTAGACCCTCAAACTATGAGAGATAATCCAGATCCGTCTAACAATTTCTGTTAATCATGTGATTGCTAATATGCTTGTCATTGCTAATCTTCGTTGACTTTCATACTTTAAAATATTAAAACGTTTACATGCTTTATTAATTTTTTTTATTTCAAGTGGACTATGAAAAGTGTTACAACTTACAAGTGTATTAGACAGACATTGCATGATTATCACATAATTTACAAAACTTGTTAGAAAGAGGGATAGGATGATTGATTGTGATATTTCTCCTAATTTGGGGGTTCAGTTGGCGGATTTAGAAGTTGATGATGGCTGCTTGCAATAGCCCTAAAATTCAGACGTGTGTGTACTTTTTCTTATACAATTGATGTGTGTATCTATTAACCTATAATTTGGAGTACTATCTATTCTTGTGCTTGTTGAATTACACTCAGATATATCTAACTTTGTTTGTACGTGCAGATTTGTCCTGTTTGTGCTATGTGGATAGGGACAAATATGGTTGATCATATAGCAGCACAACATGGAAACATGTTCAAGATATCCTTTCTGACCTTCATGATAGAAATGCCTTTATATATTAAAAATAAATACTCTTAGGTTTCCCTTTAGTCTCTTTTATCAAAATCTTTTACTGTTTACATGTCGTGTTGTTCTTTGTGCTTCATTCAACTATGTACTTCCTTTACTGGAGACTACAGTCAGCTGAAATCAAAATGCTACAAACATGAATCCTACCCAGCTCTTTCCTTTTCAAGAAAGTGTCAACGTGCTGGACACTGGCAGTCCTTTTCTGCTGGGTTATCTCCTGTGACATCTACCTCCAAAACAGTTTGTGATCCATGGCTGTCATTTTTAGATGGTGCATGTGCTGTCGATGAACAAGAATGTGGGCAGCCATATTCTTCAAGTGAAGTAGGCATTGAAGAAATACACTCAGATGACAAAGTGTTAAAAAGGTATGATAAAGTATAACCCTGTCAAATGTGTCATAACACATTCCTAATGTATTGCCAAACATCAACTAAGAAACCACACAACTTATGCTTGATCCTTTCACTTGGTGAAGCAATAAGCTATATAAATATTTGAAACTGGCACTTTGCCTGAAATCACTAGAAGCATCCCTCTAATACAATTGGATTTGATTGGTTTTTTAAGTAATTTTTAGAATTATTAATGCAATTGACTTGCAGTCTCTACAGTAGTGATGGTTAGTATGCTAATGAGGAGGCAATTTAAGTGTAGTCTTCTTTTTTACCACATCCTTCTACATCTAGTATCAGTGCATTGAGGCAACGATGATTTGAGCCACCAACTTAGTTGCAAATGCAAGTCCCTAAAAAGCATTGGGCTTTTTGTTCCTTTCTCGCATTTTTTTAAGGGAATTTTGCTCGTCTAAAGTGAAGAGAAGAACAGATTACCTATCACTGTTTTGAATTTAAACATTTATTATGTTTAACTAAGTTTTAAATCAAAGGTAAATAAAGGTTCACTTTACATATCCTCATATGTTAAAGGAACCAACTCCTTTTAAAGGTTAGGGTAAATTGATACTTGTAGCTTTTAACATGACCTTCATCATCTCCCCGTTGACTTACGTTCGTTTGGCATTGTATTATTTATTAAGATATTTAATTTACGCAACTACTTTCATCTTTCTCTTAGAAATTTACCTAATATTTCAATTATTGCAGAGATGTTCAGCCTTCATTATCTGACAAAGACCAAATAGAGAAAGCACGGAACAGTGAATTTGTACAGGGACTTTTGTTGTCTACTATCCTTGATGCTGACTTCTGATTGTGACAATTAAGAACAACAGTTGCTAGTTTCAATTTGATAGGTAAAAAATTATTGTAGTTTTTACTTCCAATCTTGAAACTGATTCATGGCCATAGAATTCCTATTTCTATTGTATGCAAGAGATACATCTAGTATAGAGAGCTAAGCAATATGTAGGAATTTAATGTAATGTATGTTCATGCAATGCAGTTATGAAGTTCAGAACAATTGCGTACACTTTATGGGCTATAACTGAGATTACGTGAGAAAACGTGTTTGTAACGATGGGATGTTCTGCACACTCGTGGGTCCCACCTAATTAAGATGTACTGTTGAGTTCATTGAGCAGGAATAACACCTATTATGTTATTTAAAGAAAACACCATTATGGAGTACGATATTCAAAAACAGCTTCGCAATGGAGTACGAAATTTATGGCGCCCTAATTTGAGCAAAATAATGCATAACCAATCAAATCGACGTTGAATGTAACACGAAGCATTAATATTTCATCAACAGCAGTGATTTATTTGCCGAAATTTTCGTGAGAAAATGTACTTAATATTTTTCATTTTCGATTCAAAAATATAAAATTACGGTTAAATGTGCAGAATAAATGTTAGTATCGACTACTGCGTAGCGTTGCAGGGGGCAGCGTTTAAACTTCAACGCGCGTCAAACCCCAAAAAGTAAGACCTTTCCACATCTTTGAAAGTCTGGACTAGCAAACTAGCAGTTATGGTAATGATAATAATCGTCCACGGAGAGATTGTGTCAGAGATCATATGCTGCCAAACCATGTGGGAAATATGAGTAAAGGACATGACAGAGGCTTTTGGGTTGAAAAATCTTGCTTATGGGGCAAGAAGGGTAGGAAGGAAAAGAACACAGTCAAGTAACTAGGTAAGGATGGAAGGGAGAGAAAGATAGGGGTCAAGGGAGGAAGGTGGGCAATCATTGAATGAGTTTTGGGGCCTATGAGCAGGAGGGTGCGGACTAGATTCTCATCTTTGTAACTGAGATTTATTCCTATTTCACTATAATAACCACCTAGTTCCTATTAGATTATCAATCAATTGCAGGCCGCAGATTTTTAAAAAAACTTCATTCCCATAAACTGAGTATTGTTATATATATACACTTTGTGCAGTCATTAGCTAAACATCTTGACGAATATAAAGTTTACTTTGCCTTCCAAAATACTATCCTAAAATGAACCAAAACCACTACCCAGTAAGAAAATAGAAATTGATGAAAGGGGGCACAGGCTACACCTGTGTGCGAAGTTTCCTAATCAACCATTTCTTTCTTAACTTGACATCCAATGCAAGAAATGTTTTGGCCTTCCTTTCATCCTCCAGGAAATCGCAAGCATCCAAAACCAGATCTTCATCCATATCAGGCAATGCTTGTACTGCTTCTATGACATTCTCTATTGATATTGAATTATCATCATTCTTTTTCGTAGACAGAGTTGAAACCACAGCTGCCATCTCATGGAGAGCAACAGCCATGCCTTGTTCATCATTCCTTGATTTCTTAGGACTGGTAGAATCAGAACACTTTTCTAATTGACGCTTTTGTTTCTGACCTATATGAGCTAATTCCTCAACACCATTAAAATGGTCTTCATTGGAATTGGGTGTAATTGGAGATTGACCAGTTTTGGATGTCCAAGGACTCCCAGTCTTAAAATCAACTACATTTTGATGCTTATCTTTAGGCAGAGAAGATTCTTTTTCATCAAAATTTGGATCACATATGACACACAAATCTTTATAATATGGCAAAGGTCGGGTCATATATTGTCGTGCATCAGTATGAACCTGCATGATCATATCAAATGTTTCAAACCTTTGTATAATAAGAAGACTAAGATATCATCAGAGGTATTGAAATTCCTCAAGGGCTAAGCTTGATAAGGATGAAAAAGGGAAGGTTGAAAAAGAAAATAAAATCATTCCATGCTTCCTATGTACAGCCATAAAGGAAAATGAAGCAAGTAACATTTACTTCCATTTTTATTCCAGAAAAATAAAATGAAAATGCAATGTCAGGAGTTCAAACACTATATTTTGGTGATTAAATTGTTTAGCCTGGTATGCTTCAAGCATTGTCAATAAGGATAATATGGTACTTTTGTAAAACCTTTTAGGATCTCAAAAATCTTCCGTGAGTTTGACATGTTAAGAGAGAAATAAACACAATATTCTATGCAAAATTGTGGGACTAAATACAGAGATTTGATCCCCCTACATGGGATATTTTGTCTATCTCTCTCTTCACTCAATATAATCATGAGATGACCCTAATCCTACCTTCTCATTCCTATTATTTATCTTCCATAACCAATGATCAGCAAATGAAATTTAAAACCTTCCTATTCCTACCCCTCTCTGTTTTACAGGTCTACTACCAGACGCACCTTTGAGCTTTGCAGCATTTATGAAAAATGTAGTTTTTTCTATTTCAACTTGCAGATCAAAGCTTAGCCAAATATTAAATTCATCACAAAAAAGCATGGAAATAAAAAAGGAATGAGTAGATGCAACTATTTCAGGAAAGATAAATGACTTCCAAGAACCAAAAATAAGACTTACGTCCTTGACAAATCGTTTTCCAGAACCATTCACTCCAAACTCCATAAATCATCATTAAAGGGAACTCAGATGAAAACAAACAGACAACTCTGGTTGGCGATATAACCAGTTTTATAATTCTAAGAATAGACCAAAGAGGTTCAATTTCCCAGCAGATTTCTTATATAGGTACGCACCTTAATATAATCTTGCCAGACACAATCATCTGCAGTAACCATCAGGCGTGTTTCATCCCAGGCAAACCCATCCAACTGAAGAAGATTTTTAATTAAATTGTATTGCCTTCTCATGGTTTTGTATCTATTTTTAAGAATCTCCAAACTATAGTCAAAACCAAATTTTTCATTGAATGATGAAATCATCTCTATCCATGCTTGTTTGCTGAAGACACCATCAGATTGATTCCCTTTGTGCACATGAGCAAGCATTAAGTTAATGAAGTAACGATCCATCGGTGGCTGCCAATATGTCCGAGTGCGGGTACAAAAAGAGGTTGATGTTTCCTTCGATGCCCTCTGCTCACAATCATCGGTTGCATTCTCCATGGTAGAGATTCCACAGTCTTCATCAACCTTTCCATCATGCAGAACCTCATCAGCATCCTCACCAACATCCTTAGATAGGCAGGATATGATTGGTCCATTTTCACCTGAATTAGGTGACCCTTCTTGTGCATTATCACCTGGGAATTCATACTCATTAGCATAACTTTGACCCTCATAAGTAGCAAGCATGACATGCATTAATTAGTCTTAAACAAGAAGAGCTACTTTTTCCTGCCATCGTTGCATGTCCATAAATTGCACACAAATCTTTAAAATAGGGAATGCTTTTCACTCTGCATGATCGTACACTCGCATCTACCTGCTAATATCACACGTAAGATAAATTATTGAACTCCTCTCATATGATTGACGAGATTTAAGAATAACTTCAAATTTTGATACCTTGAGATATTCATCCCAAACATGATTATCAGCAATGACCATATTTCGCTTTTTATCCCAGCTAAACCCCGGTTTGGCAAGAAGATTTTTAACTCCCCTGTACAAATTCCTTAACGTTTTGTGGCGATTCTTGAGAACATCTTTTTCAAACTGAAAATTGAACTTGGCATTGAACATTGAGGACATTTGCTTCCAAGCTCGTTTGCTAAACAAATGATCATCAAATTTACTACCTTGGCCAACCTGCTCTAACATAAGATCAATGAAATACCGATCCATCTCAGGTGTCCAAATTGTTCTGAGGCGTTCACTGCCATTTTGGAAACCCATTTAGCTAAAATATAGCACAAGATAGCATATATCAGTGTCAAGCTTGATGAATAATAGAACACTAGAATCATATTGTTCAAGGTCTGTACCAACCAACTCAATAAAACTGAACACAACAAGATAAAAAGAAGTTGAACAATTGTAATCCTGTGGAGATATATGTCTTGTGCAGTTGCGTTTATAATTAGATTGATATTAAATTACGATAATTTATCAGTTCAGTGAAAGTTCCAAAACAGAAAAAGTTGCACATATAAAGGGGTAAAGGTTATCCTAATCCCATTTAAAAAAATATATATGAATGATGAATCCGAAGAAGAGTGAGATAACAATGTCTGTCGCAATTCTTTCAACACAAACAAAGTATTGTTGATAAATAAGAGAATCGTAATTAAAAGTGAATGATAAATAGAAAAAGGACCTTGGCAGGGGTTTGCTTCGCGGGGATAGCGTTTTCCAGGACAAGGACTGATGTGGTTCGTGAAGAGGGGATACGGTTGTACCCTAACCTTATTAGGCTTATCGCTTATTCACTCCGCTGTTGCTCTGTTTGTCTCCAAGTCCAACTCTCCATCTTTTATTTTTTTACGAATTCCTTTGTTGAAAATTGATAAGAATAAGGCCTTTAACCCGGATAAAGTGAGCAGTTATGTTTGAGAAGATAGAATATGGTCGTAAATATTGATTAAATTTTTAATGGATCATATTTTGATAATTTTATTGATATTATAAGTTTACTTTATATTTATATTAAATTTTTAATTTAAAAAATATTATTTTTCATCCAATTAAATCTAAATTTAATTCAAGTCATACTATTTTACATGCACAACGATTTAAATTTAAAATTTTATTTAAATAATATCGAATCATTTGTCATTTAAATCAATTTTTATTAATAAAAATAATAATTTTAAAAACTAATAACATTTTTAAATTTTATTGAATTATCTTTATGTTATCATGTAATGAATTTAGTTCTAAATTTAAATATATCTAATTAACATTTATAGATAGTTTTTTAATATGTATTTTTAAACTATAAATTAAGCAGTTGTTTTTTAACACTTTACATATTTTGTAGTTTGTTTTATTTTTTATTTTTAAATTTAATATGTGTGTGATTTTTTTAAGCTAATAATTAGTATTATTTGTTGAAGAAACATGTAACGATCAATAATTATTCATTAAAATGATAATTATTTAATTAATAGATATATTTTTAGAAGTAAAAGAAAACGTGTAAAATATTTTTAATAACAAAATATATAAGATTTGATCACTTTTGAATTGTACAGGTAAACCTAAAAACCGAAATTAATTAATTAATAATAGAATGAAAATTTCAATTGTTAACATAAATTATATTCACTTCTATATCGTAAATAATTTTATATAAAAAACTATTTTTAATTAAACTGTTAAATTATAATTATATATTACTTATTGTTTATATTAAATTTTATTAAATTTAAATAATTATAAAATTAATTAAAATATATTTATTTTTTATATTTAAATATATATTATGTTAATTTTGATGAACATAAATAATATATCAAATAATTTTAAATTAATTTAAAAGTTTTCATATAGAATATATGTAATTGGAATCTTAAATTTAATAATTAACTTTAAAAATGAATTATCTAATAATAAATATTAAATAATATAAAAAAAAGTAACTTACATGGTGAGATTATCTTATTTATTTACCATTAGTAACTAAATTCAAAATGTTAAACAAAATACTACATCATATTGTTGACGAATTTGTGAACATGAGTTTCTCTCTCTAGTCAATATGTGATTCTGTCTTGAGTTTCGAGGATGCGTTCAGCAAGAAGTTTAAAAAAATAAGATACATTATTTTATTTTATTATATTTTTAATATTTGTTTAATTAACATAATATTGACATTTTATTCATATTTATTTTGTTCTCTTAGTATAAAATTTATTTTGTAAGATAATTATTAAAATAAATAAAATAATATCATTATTTTATTTGTTATCTTAATACATATTAAATATAAAATAAGATAAAAAAAAACAAGTCTATTTTCATTTAATTATTATATTTTATTACGTTTTACCTTTTTCATAAAAAGAGCCTTAAAAAACCATTAAAAAAAGCCTTAAAAGAATTAACGTTGACACATGCATCACCTGGTGACCCAAGCCGTTTTGACATGATCACTGTCACACATAAATAAATAAATAAATAACTTTTCTGTGTGCGCCTTCTTTAAAAGGTAAAAAAAAATGTAATAAGAAACTTACATCACTGTGCAGTTGCTTTTTTGTGCTGCAACTTTATTTCAGTTAGTAGCATTTTTTTGTTTTTGTTTATGATCGATATCAGTAGTAAAAAAAAACAATTTTTGAAAAAAAAATAGCAAGAATAGTTGTTGATGTTTTTCAATTTAAGAAAATAAAATTTCTTAATATTTAATTTCTAACAAATAAATCTCAATTAAATTTGAAATTTTATATTTTTAATCCTGATTTTTTTATAAGTAGTTACTCTAAAATATAATTTCATTATAATTAGCTCTAATTTTTTATTTACTTTCTATTTTTTTTTAAGTTAGAGCTAAATTTCTAACTTACATACCGCTTGGTTGAAGAAGAAAAAAACACAGAATAATTTTTTTATACCAAACGTAGAATGGTTTTTATTTGTATATTTAGTTTAATATTATAATGAAAAGTGAGGATAAGGTTACAAATGTCTCTTCGGTTAACTTCAGAAGGATTTGAAGGAGAGCATATTTTTAAATTTAATTAGATAAAATAATACTTATAAAACCTTTCATCTTCTTCCTTTATCTAAATTAAATAAAGCATTAAATGTACTAAATTAGTTTATGAACATCAAATTGTCTTCATTTAATTTTCCAAATCAATTTGTAGTTATTTTTGACATTTTAAAAGATTGTTTTATAAAAACAAAACTAATCAACGATTAAGATTTAAAGTGAATAAATTTTTAACTTTTTATTAGTTATATAACTCCAATTTAATACATAATGTTATTTAAAAACAATAATAATAATTAATTGAGATGAAATTAAATTTAAGATATTTTTCATGGTAAAAATAAAGTTTTAAAAAACTAAGACATAGTCTTTGTTTAGTTTGTCATTGAAAAGTAAATCTCTCACTTTTAATAAAATAAACACAAATTTTAATTACAAAGTGTGGTAAAAAAATAATTTTAATAGAAAAATTTTAATTTAAAAAAATAATTATTTTGAGTTTAAATTAAATTATTTGAAAATTTAAATTCAAGTTATTTATTAAAAATTAAAAAGATGGTATTAAAAAATCAATGTCAGTTTTATTTCTAATATAAAATGTGCAATTCTCTACTCATAAATCTAATATAAAATTATTTTACTAAATTTATTTATATTTTACATGACTTGTAATTTACATATTTGAGAAAATTGTGACTTATAGCTTTGAGTAAGTTTTTTTTAAAATTTATACTGTGTATTCAAATTTTATTTAATAAATACTATGCCTTAAATAAAACTTAATCATTAAAAATTTATGTGCTGCTTTGAGATTATATTTCTATTTCCAATTAATGAAATTTAATTAAAAATAAGTTATTATACTTTAAAAACAATAAATAAGATAAAAAAATGTTTTGACATCAATATTTTAAAAGTAACTCATATCAAGCTAAAGAAATTATTTAAAATTAGAATAAATAAAAAATGAGTTTAAACATACAAATTATTTAAATGATTTTTTAATAAAACATTTTTAAACAATAATTTATACCATATATTTAACAATGGTATTTATTAAAAAAATAATCTTATTACAAGCTTTTCATAGTTTCTTTGACACATATCCTAATTACAACTATTATTGATATTATTATAATTATAATAGGCGGGACCAGAGCGGTGTAGAGAAGATACTTGTTTTTGTGGTTTGGTGAATGGTAATGGATGGATGGAAGAATAGACAAAGCAGAAGCCATGAGGCGTTTTGACTGGCGTTGTTGGATCTGATCCAAACCCTAATCTCATCGTCTCGATCGAATTCGAACGAGACACTCTCACTCCCTTCCTCTCTCAGTCTCAGGCCATGCGACTCTGTTCCTCCGCCATCGCCCTCTCCAGAGAGGACTCCTTTTTCACTTTCCCCACTCTCTCCTTCGATTTCGCTCACCATGTCCACCGATTCCCACGCCGCTCTTAATATCAATCCCAAAGGTCTCCTCTGCAATGCTGCCGCCGGTGCAGCCGCCGGTACTTCATACTCCCCGTTCCGTCAATTCTCATATCTCAATTATTTTATTTTTAATTTTTGCTTTATTTGATGCAGGAGTTATTGCTGCTACGTTTGTGTGTCCT
The DNA here is from genome assembly GCF_003935025.1 of Abrus precatorius. NCBI lineage: Eukaryota > Viridiplantae > Streptophyta > Magnoliopsida > Fabales > Fabaceae > Abrus > Abrus precatorius. The sequence continues at coordinate 4,298,913 of NW_020874373.1, read as the reverse complement.
TTAGATGTCATCAAAACTAGGTTTCAGGTTCATGGTCTACCGCAGCTCGCCAAAGGAAATGTTAAAGGTATAACCTACTTTCTGCTGCTTTTATTTGTTTTTAAAACTTGGATAGAGACAAAATGACAATTATTAAGAGTTTCCCTTTAGGTCATTCAAAATTCTAGCTATTTGAGTGTTTGTTAGTAGAACTACTGAAACTGAATGCTACAAATTTTGTGAATTGGGTGTTTTTGTCGACAGGCAGCATAATTGTTGCTAGTTTGGAACAAATATTTCAGAAGGAGGGGTTACGTGGCATGTACCGTGGCCTTGCTCCCACTGTTCTGGCCTTACTTCCAAACTGGGCGGTGAGGCGTTGCTCCTTGTCAGTGTTCTGTTTGCATCTATTATTTTTGTGATGGAGTAAACTGAAGTGTAGAATGTTGACCAATTCGTTACCTTCCTGTCCAAGATTTGTAATCTTCTCAGTTTGGCTTTGAAATATATCTATAATCATTAATGCCTATCTCACGTTTTTGGAAGGTTGACATAACCAAAGGTTGATGTTGTGTCTCTGAAATGCTGGATTAAATCATTTATGAGCAACATTAATGCGCTGAATTGAGTTAAGAATATGAACGTTTCATGATATCTAGACAAAGATTGGATTTCAATTAAATTTTTTTCCCCTGGAAATACAGTAGAATACACCATCACTCTACCTTTGATCACGTATCAACCAACCTCCATTTTTATGGTTGGTTCAGAGTGATAAGTTATTTGGCCACACTTTCTATGCAAATGAGAAATGGAACGTGTTTGTGTTAAAATTAGAATTTTATTGGAGAAGAAACTGAAATTCCAATGGTAGAAGACAAAAAAGATCTTGAACTGTGGATTATTCTACGACATCATACCCTACATCCCTCCAAATTGTTGACATCCATGAAAATACATCATTTTGTCTCATGTATATTCTTTAGAATCTTGAGGATTTGGACTAGGTAGAGTTAAGATTTTGTTGAGCAGAAGAGTAATGGGAAGAAATATTGGGTTAGAATAATGGAAACTTTGACAGTTGTGGACATAAATGGGATCAGTCAGAAATTGGGGACCAAACTTAATGACTTAAGGTCCATGTTAAAAAACTTGCTGCTAATAAATAAAGTGCTCAAAACCAATTTATTCAAATAAGTTAGGAAATGAACCATAAATATAGCATATAGATGGAGAAGACTGAATAGTGGACTTTAAAGCATCATCTGGCTTAACTAAAATACCTCTGAAATAAAGTAACTTAGTCTTAAATTAAGTGAAACTAAGTGGTCAGTTACTAAACCTAGTAATTCTTGATAGTTACGGCACAGCAGAGCGATGGGCGTTACTATGAGGCATTTCTATTACTTTTAATGCCAAATTAGTAAGATTGCTTGATTTAAGTGTATGCCTTTGGTGTTTTCTTGTTGCCTATCAGCTTAATATTGGATAATTTATTTTATTGGGCTGTAAAAATCTATATATTTTGCCTGTCTACATTCTTTTTGTAAGCAGAGGATTGTTATATTCTGTTAGTATTCTAACTGAATCGATTTGGGAACTTGTAGGTTTATTTTACAATGTATGAGCAGCTCAAGAGCCTTCTTCATTCTGATGGTTAGTCCATTAATGATTATTTTCTATTGATCCCAATAAGGGATTATTGAAAGCATTATCTTGTTTGTGATGGCATTAATCTATTGATTGACTTTTATTTTTAAGTTGTCAGCTTGCTGTGTTTTTCCCCCTCATTATGTAGATGTATAGATTAAAATAGCTTTGTTATGTGTGCAGATGAAAGCCACCATCTTCCAATTGGAGCTAACATGATAGCTGCTTCTGGTGCTGGAGCTGCAACTACAATGTTTACAAATCCCCTTTGGGTTGTCAAGACTAGACTCCAAGTGTGTTTTTCCTGTTCATACTAAATTTATGCTGATCTATTTGACTATGTTAAGGGCCTATACTTAAATTTGGCATAATGCATGGGTCAATTAGATTATTAGTTATATATGCAACCAGTACTTTTGTGGAGGGTAAAAAGCTCATATGATTGTCGTATTTACCATTTGTATCATGGAGTTTGATATTTTACAGTTTAGTTTTCTTTTCGTTTCTTCCCTAGCATGTCTAGAATGATGTGGTAATCAAAGAAGGAAATGAAGGCACAATAAATTTGACATTGTTTTGTCTGTGTGCTTGATCTCCGTGCAAGATAGCACAACCTTTATCTAGTGAATTGGGGGAAAAAAATGTACACATAGAACAGCTAATTTAAATATGTTTGCTATGGGCAGATTGTGTTATCCATTTAAGAGCAAGGTTTTATGAATGCTGAAGCATTGATAAATATACAAACTTGCCTTATTTTAGTATGCACAAACTTTGTCTTGCATATATTTTGTTGAAACCAGAGACAATAGAATTAGAGGGCTTCTCTTATCTTATTATCACTTATAAGTGCTTATGTGTGTATTCTGCACTATATGTTTGCTGCCCTTTTTAATGCAGACCCAAGGAATGAGACCTGGTGTTGTACCATATAGGAGCACGCTATCTGCATTAAGAAGAATTGCACATGAGGAGGGCATTCGGGGGTTATACAGGTTGGTGTTGCCTAACATAAATGCAACGAGATGATCAATGTCTATAGCATTATAGTCAATAATTTAATGACATTTAGATGTTCTTTACCATTAACAGTGGCCTTGTACCTGCTCTAGCTGGTATTAGTCATGTTGCCATCCAATTTCCAACTTATGAGACAATAAAATTTTATTTGGCAAATCAAGGTAATTTCATGCATGCCTTAGCTCTTTGTGAACTCTTGAAAGTTTTGGCAGTTAATTAGTGTTTTCACCCTTTTGTATCAGATGACTCAGCAATGGATAAACTTGGAGCACGTGATGTTGCAATTGCCTCATCAGTCTCCAAAATTTTTGCTTCCACATTGACATATCCTCATGAGGTATGCTGCTTAATGATTGACTTATTTTAGTTTTGGATATTTTTGCAAATAGGTAGGTACTCACACCTCTAGTTTGCTAGTCTAGTTAATGAATTATCTTGCCCATCATTTGATGGGAAAATTATTTAGAATCCATTTTCAGTGTTCAAAGCATCCTATCTTCACTGTATTTAGCAGTTTCATGAATATTTTGAGTTCGCTTTTTTTTCATTCATTCCCAACTTTGAAACTACAAAGCCTTATATCTGTTAATTGGGGAGGGGTTCACGAATTCTGTTTCTTTTTTTGGTATTTCTGTTCTTTGGGCCGACAAGAATTAGAAAGTTACAAAATATTTTCGTATTTTGTTTACAGGTTGTACGTTCCAGACTGCAAGAACAAGGGCATCATTCAGAGAAACGGTACTCTGGTGTGATTGACTGTATTAGAAAGGTTTTTCAACAGGAAGGTGTATCAGGCTTTTACCGAGGTTGTGCCACCAACCTTCTAAGGACAACACCAGCTGCTGTCATCACATTCACGAGCTTCGAAATGATACACCGATTTCTTGTTTCACTTTTTCCTTCTGATCCACAGGGTCATATTTTGCGATGATTGACCTTCTGTCTTCTATAGCAATTAGATTCCAAAACATAATTTAGTCTAGCTGAGTAATCCTTCTCTTGGCGATGCAGATATCATTCTTTGTGATTTTTAGTTGTTTATGTATGGTAGAGCTCACACATTTCAACCACAATTGAACCCGGTTTCCCTCGTCAAACTTGTGTAAAGTCATTGTCTTTGTAGGGAGACTGAGGGATAATTACAGATTCGAGAGTGATAATGACGATAAAGATGATAAAGTGCTACGAGGATATCCTCATGCTGCTTATTTTATTTGGAAGCCGTTGAATAATCATATTCTGTAAAACATATTTAGAACAATGTGTTGCTTCAAATATCTTGCATATAGGGTCCTGGAATTTAGATTCACAAGTCAGGTACTTGCCACATCAATAATGTGAATTTACTGGTCAAATATTTTATTTTTTTTATATTTCCTAACTCATGTGGGAAAAAATGTTTTTTTAAACTAATATCAAGTTGTAAGTAATTCTTCAACTGTGAACTGAGATAGAGGAGGCCATAAATTTGAGAAACAGGAGTTTGGACCTCATAAAACTTAACCTAACTTTGCCTATATATTATTTCAGAGTAGTGGGATATTATTTCCTTTGGAAGGCAAAATAGGAAGGTAGATAATAATTTTCTAAAGAAAATTTTCGATACGCTCGCAACTAGGGATACATGTAATTAGGAATGACAGTGGATACGTCTAAATAGTTTATCATGGCAAGCATTTGTATATATGCATTTAAAAAAGAATACATTTTCAAAAACAAAAATCTTTTTTTAAAAAAAAGAAGCAGTTATCAGACGAATCCATAGTCTTTTAGGATACAAATTCTCAGGTTACTATAATCAATTTTAAAATCTCATTGGAAAAAATAGAGATGGAAAATATAATGAGAATCAGGCTCTTTAATTTTTGCTTTATTTTGCGATGCTTAAATTGAGTTCTGAGACGTTTTGGAGGGCTACTTTGCTCTCTCAAATTATATTAAACGAGTAAGAGCACTCGATGCAAACACAAGAATGAAAGTGTAGAGCTCATGAAGAAGAATACGTAGTGCTGAAGCTTTATGCAAGTTGAGTTGTCAAAATCAGAGAGACTTTGAATACCAAACAAAGCGTCCTATTAGCAGGGATGTTTATCTCTAGCGAGAGAACACGTCTCCATCAGATTCCTAATTCCTTGCGAAGCAATAAGCATGCTATCTTATATTGTTTAAAGGAGAACATGTGTTATCGCACAAAACTTTTTATTTCTTTCTTTCATGCCATAAAAAAAAAACTTTTGAAAATTTCCCCTGAACTAAATTAGAAAAATTCATGAGGATGCCAATTAACTTATGCTAATTGAGGCAATGATGAACTCATTGGTGAATATAAAGCGGGTTACTAACTTAATTACAATGAAGATTAAAGTCTAAGCATTAGCGCCACTCCTTGGCATCCAAAGTTGAAGACATCCTTGGACGGCTAGGCATGACACGTGGGATTGGATTCGTTTGTTCACTTTTATTATGTCACATCCAAAAGAAAAATGACTATGTATTGCTTTAATTTAAACTTGTATAATTTTACCTATCAACAAGATTTCTTATTATTAACAGTAAGACGGGTTGAGATAGATGAAGACAAAGAGTGTACTAGTTGACTGTGAGTGGCGTTACTACTGTCGTGAAATGAGAAACAATATGTGATCACAAGTACATTGGAGATTACAAGAAAACATGGGCGGGTATGGATGAGAACAGTGTGAGTTTCACCTTAACCTTCACAGTAGTTTGGTCGGTCCCAAAGACCTATTCCTTTCCATCTTTTAATTATTCGAGGGTGAGAAAGTGCAACTTTCTTTTTTGGACCATTTTTCTATTTCAATTTTGACCATTAATTAATTCTACAATCAACCCTTTTTTCCCTTGTGAGTTTAAACCCACCCACTCTACCGGCACATTTTGGTAACGCATCAACACCTTACACCGCCCACACAAAAAATTAAAGTAATGGTTTGGCTTCCCTTTTCCTTATAAAATTATTAGGAGTAAAATGATAGTAACACATTTTTTAATAATTTTTACAAGAAATGTGTTTAAAATAATATCATATTAAAATTCCTTAATCTATTATTATAAACAAAATTTAAACACAGTTTCTCAAGTACTTTTAATATTATTTTTAATTAAATTAAATTTTATTTCGATAATTTATAATAACATTAAATGTTTCCATTTTATTTAAATATAACTGAATTTTAATTAAAAATATAAAATACCCTATATATTCGTCTTTTTATTATATATCCATCTATCATTAACTTTTTCACTATTTTCTTTATGGGTTATATATGCTTGTAACTATGATCGCTTTGATGAATGGCTTAACTTTGTCAGGAAAAGGGGCTATGTTGATCCTTTTATCTTGTGGTATCCTTTTTTACGAAACCCGAAGTTGTCCTTCGGAAGGTCACAACTATGATGAATACAGTAAGTGACAATCTTCTTATATTTTGGGGTTGTGGATAATGTTGCTTATAATGACTCATTAAGATGCAAGTACATTACATAAAAATTATAGAGGATTATGCACATCTTGAGCAAACTCGTTTACTTAGCCTTTCATTGGTGATGATATCGTAATTTGAATTTGAATTCGAATTCAGACTCTTCTATTAAAAGGAAATGTTATAGTTTTATTATGATTTCTCGTTGGCATTGTTAGTTTGTCGTGACATTGAAATTGAGAGAGTTTCTCTTTATTTTAAAAAACTAAACAAAATACCAACCGGATTGTAATAATGTTGACACGTTTGTCTTCTTTCTATCATTTTAATTTTAAACAAACATCAAAATCATAGTCACAGTCGTGAATTAGCAACAATTTTAGATAGAAGAATACGATTTCAAACATCTCATTCTTGTTTTTATTTAAGGTAAAAATATCCGAACAAAGCAAAAGATTAACACAGGTCGGCGTACATTATATTCGAATATTGAGCATTGCTTTGTAAAAAATGAAAGTGCATGTGCTTCCGATGTATGATGTGGCTGGCCAACTTCAGAGTTGACAGCATGAAATAGCACATTTTTGCAGCAGAATGTGATGTGAACCTCTCACAAAGAGAATTCACGAATATAATCATATATATTGTGGGCAGCACTGGGCTCACTTAACATGTGAAAGTCATAAAGAAAAAGCAATAGCACATAACTTTACCCTTTCAATAATAACTGTAACTACAAGTTTTCTTAGATTTATTAGTGTTTCAGATTAATTATAATCCAAAATCAATTACCTTTAGGAGTGATCATAATGCAACAATTCTAAACAGGCCCCATATGCGTAAGATATTATGTATTTCCGCTTTGAATTTTAACAGATCTGCCCCCACCACCCCAAGAAAAAAATGAGTAGCAATCATCTGAAGCATAGTCATTAAGGTTAACGAGTTCTTCCCTAATCAGTTTAGTTATATTTTTATCTCTTTAGTTGAAATATTTGCAATACTTGCTATCTTAATTTTGTTTAGTTAATTAAGTATATTTATTTTTTAAATTATACAAATTTAGTCTCTTTATTAAATTTCTTCTACTTAAAACACTTAAATGCTCGTATTTTACTCAGAATCTTGACAAGGAAAATTAATTAGATTATTTTATTTTTCAGAATGCACCATTTTCAACATCAAATTTAAGTATTATATATTCTTCAAATCCTAATCCCACATTTGTAAAGTTTGAGAAATCTTGTCGAAATTTCAGTAAGTTTTTACTTTTAAATATTGAAAATTATTTTTTATGATAATTTTATCATAAATTTCTAAAACATTTATGTAACATTTGTGGTTAGTAATTATTATACTGCATGGCTAATGCATACGCCACGCGCTTAGGTGCCAAATGGTTGTATTAAGGGTCCGATTGAGCGGGTCACTCGCTGGTTGACGCAGTAGCACGTTGCCGGTTGAAAGTTCGCCACGTGGAAAAATATCAAGGCTCACTCCAGTTAGAAGGCCGTCCGATCTTGTCTTTCTCTCCATCAATGACCTATGACTGTCGGTAAAGTGGGTCCCTTTTGAAACGCTCTCGTGGGCCTTCCCGAACCTAATCGATTTGGTTCCGAACGACCAATTTGAATTTTTTGAACGTTAAGGGGATGCTCTTGACTCTTTCTTTGCCCAATTTACAACTATGCCCTCGCCCTTTAATGCACTTAACAGCTTTTATTTTAAATTTAATAATATTTCAATTGAAATATACTGACTGTCTTTTAATCATAAAATTATTAATTTTAAAAAATCATGTATATAGTTATTAATTTATTTGCTTCCTATAAATCACAAATGCTACAAATTATGCAAATTTTTTTCACCCTAAAATAATAATTATACATGTTTTTTATGCTTTTTTTTTACATTAAAATGATGCGTTAACCTTATCTAGAATTTTTGTCTCCAATGTGATTAATGATATTTATATATATTCTATAATATATTTATTAACATCTTAAAAATATATCGTTATGTATTCATTTTTTTTAATCTTCATAATGTTTACTTTTTTTCGTTTTTTGTTTTTATTTTTCATCATTAATTTGTTTATTTTATTTTTTGAAATTTCACTAGCTCCTTATTTATTTATGTTTAAAATTTTTAATTTTCACTTTAACTGACACGTGTAAAAAATTAGATTGGTACGGTTATTTATCTGGTCAAATTATAAAAAAGTTTTAGATATATCTAGTTGTATCCTAGTTGTTAGCTCTTTGAAATATAAATACTACATTCATAATACAATATATAAGATTTAGTTATAATACAAATTTTTTTCTCAACTAAATTTGACGTCATATATTTTTTAAAATTATAATTAGTTAAAATATACATTTAATTCATATATTCAGACATTTATAAATGAATCTATATATTTAAAATATTATATTTTAATTATTGTATAAATATTTTGTTATGTTTTTATCCATTTTATGATTAACGACGTTTGAACGACATATATTGAAATGTAATAAAAGAGTGAGTAAAATTAAAATATGTAATTTAATCTTAAAGTTATTTCCTGGAAACTTAAAACTGAGCGGAAACATAATTGGCTTAATGAGATGGGCACAAACAATTGATGCTGAGTTGTTGCACTGCGTTTTCACTATCTTGGTTTTAATTTCATCATTATCATTTGAAGGCTGGGGAGAACTGTTTTCCAACAACCATTGCACTAACTGAAAGAGAACGTTTACCAAATAGTGTGGTTGCATGCCCCATTCGTTTTCAAGTTACTGCTACATTATGGATTATTTCATTACCATAAACCTTCTCAACTTCCTCAACCCACTGTTGTTGCTACGTGGCCTTGTGCTTATAGTTCATTTGTTCTTTAGATTAATTAACAACACCACCATCTAATCCATACAAAATCATCATCATCTTATTCTTAACACTAGACAAATCATGCTTAATTATCCTCTCGAGTCAACTCAATCAGTTAAGTTAAAATGTGTTATGAGTGAGTTTTTTCAATCATATAATCCTTTTTTTTTCAATGCATTTCTCTCTCTCTCTTTATAGGGATGTTTTCAAATATTGTCAAAATACTTTTTAATTCAATAAATGAACTTATTTAATATAATTCAATTTTCAATTAAAAAAGATTATTTTAAACTTTTAACCAATCTATGAATTATTTTTGTCGAACACGCTCTTTAGTAAATATGGCGTTTTTACGATTCTTGACGAAGCAGACAAATCCAACCACCCCAACCTCTCTTTTTTGACCCCAAAAGAGGGTTTTTGTTCCGTTAAGTTAGGAACCGGCGGCACTTCATTTTTCTTTTTCTCGATTATTCTATTTTGTTTTACTTTATTTCTCACACGGTAGCACATTACATAGAATAGAATAAGCAAATGATCATCTAAGCGATTGTGATATATATTAAGAAACAGTGATCATGTCATAACTCTTAAATTATACACTTCAATTTTTTTATTAGTAAAAGGTTACGTCGACAACCAATATATCAAGACATGATCATCCCCTAAACAATTGTACGTAATACATTTTTTTCCTCAATTTTATTACTTTAATATTAGAAAATGAATACTGTATGTAACATATCTATATATATATTTTCAACTATTTTTACCTTCTTTTATACATATATATCTTAACAATATATCTCAAAATTAAAAGAAATAATTTTTTATTATCTCATATTGATGTTCAAAAATATTTTCCTCTCTTTTTTCTTAAGGCTGAAAACTTGGAATTAAATAGAAAAAAAAATAATATGGCAAGTCTTGGTGTGACTAAGTTGGTGGGGGGAAATGAGGACACAGGTTCATGAGTCTTAATGGAACAGTAAAAACGGAGCACTAATAATAATGACCTAAAATAAAAGCAGAATCATTAACGGGCTAATGGTTGGCCTAGCCACTTGACAATTACCAAAATCAAAGCATCATCTAAATTATTGATATTTTAGTGTAACTAAAATTGATTATTCCTTTAATTGGTTAAACAACATCATTAAAGATTGCTTCAGATAAATCATTGCATGCGCTTGTAGCCGAAAATATAAATCATTCGATTTCCTTTTGAGAAATTATTGTTAAAGTTTTGTAACATTAACTTTTAATATTGAAAAGCCATTTCTTTTTTTTACTAAAGAGTATATATGTTATATTAAAATTATAAAAATATAATAAGAATTTAAATTAAGTTTTAAAATTTAAAATTACTGGGCACGTTAATTAACTTATAAAATTATTTCAACTTAACTTATAATATAAAAATTGAATTATTTTTAGAATTAAATATTCAGATAAAGAATTTTTTTCATTCATTAAAATTTTAGTTGATTAAAACATAGTTAACTCTAGTGGACGATACTCGTAGTGCAAACAAGTAAAAAATAATCTGAAATTAACATTTTTTAAAAATCTTATTAATAAATATTTTTAGAGCATTATTTAAGTACTTTACACTAATTTTTTATATTGAGTTACATTAAAATTCGTATTAAGATACGATATTTTTGCTTTGAAATTACTTCTTCACTGACCTAGTACAAAGTTACTAAAACAAGCCTGAGCCTAGAAGATCCAACCCATTCTATTTGCATACGATCCTAAAATCCAACCATAATATCCCTTTTTAAGGCATACTAGTATCCAACATAAATCACCAATCCACATTCAACAGATGTTTTTTTTCCTTGGTTGGTGAGGAGAAGAAAAAGAAGAAGTGGGGTGAAGCGCACGCTCCTTGAAAGGAAGTGAGGCTTGGGAGACAAACCCAAGGGAAAACATAAATCTTAATTTTAGTGAATGGAAGAGGGAGGTGTGGGACTAGGTTCGGAGTTGAGGTGGGGGAAAGAGAAAAGAGTGGTGAGTATAAAGTGAGTTTTGATACTGAAAGAGAACTAATGAACTACCTGTAGTGCTGTTGTACGAGTACCACTTTGTATTTGTTGTAGGGAGAAAAAGAGAAAAGCTAGATAAAGGTAATGAAGAATGTGTGTGTGCGTACAACTAACAAGGAAAGAAATCTCAACAACACTCAATACCATCATCCCCCGTAATATCTCATATAAAACCATAGCACGCTTTTAAAATCTTGTTATTTTCTGTCTTCCTCATCTCAGATTCTTTGTTTTTCTCTCTGCAAATTCAGCTTTCTCGTCCTCCTTCATCTGATGGATCAGATTGTGCAATGTCGATGAGCTTGGTCTCTGGTGAGGAATATTGGTTTGGTCACTTTCTGGTGCTCCTGTTATGGCGGCAGAGGCGGCATTGTTCTTTTCTGTTGCATCGGTGGTGGAGGATGTGCTTCAACAGCACGGTCCTCCACTCAAGGATCTTGATTTGGAATCTAGGAAAGCCGAAGAAGCTGGTATTTTCCCATTATTTTTTCTGGGTTTCCATCAAAATTCAGTTTTTGAATTGCAGATAATAATAATACTAATATGTGAACATTCATCTTTTTATGTGAAACTGAAAGTTTCTATTGATCATCTCTTTTTGTCTATGGTGGTTGCTTTTACTGAAATTTGATGAGTTTCAATTCGTTCTCAAAGAAAAGCTGTCTGGATTTTGCATCAGCATCCTGAACTAGAAAATTTTTTACCATGCAGCATCGAGAAGATATGAAGCTGCAGGGTGGTTGAGAAAAATGGTTGGTGTAGTTGCAGCTAAAGATTTACCAGCTGAGCCCTCTGAGGAAGAGTTTAGGCTTGGTTTGAGAAGTGGGATTATTCTGTGTAATGTTATTAACAAAGTTCAATCCGGAGCAGTACCCAAGGTGGGCTAGATCATAGTGTAATGTAATTTACTCAGTTTTTTGTTATTATTATTATTGTTGTTGTTGTTGCTGTTGTTTACAATGTGTTCTTCTTTTAAGGTGGTTGAGAGTCCTGTTGATTCTGCATTGATCCCTGATGGAGCACCATTAACTGCATATCAGTATTTCGAAAACGTGAGGAATTTCCTTGTGGCTGTCCAAGAAATTGGACTTCCTACCTTTGAGGCATCTGATCTGGAACAAGTATGTAAATAAAGCATTATATACATATTATACTTTTTATTTAATTAATGAATTTGTATCATGGTGGATTCAATTGTTAATAACACCAGAAAATCTGTTGACACTTCAAATTTGCGGAGTCTGGAAGTTTAATAATGTATTGTACTTGGCTCCGAAATTTTAGGGAGGAAAATCATCTAGGATTGTGAATTGCGTCTTGGCTCTGAAATCCTATAGTGAATGGAAAATGACTGGGGCAAATGGTGCGTGGAAATTTGGTGGAAATCTCAAACCTACTATCGCTGCAAAGTCGTTTGTGAGAAAAAATTCGGAGCCATTTACTAATTCCTTGTCAAGGACTTCATCGGCTAATGAAAAATCTCTAACTGCTCTTAATTCTGACGTTGAATGTAATAAAATGGTAGGTAAGCTTGGTTTTTGGCATTTATACCTGCTCTGGATTTGTATAGTTGAACAGAAAGAATAACTAATGAAATTTTATATTTCTACTATACTTGCAGTCTGGTTCACATTCTTTGAGTATGCTTGTTCGTGCAATTCTATCAGATAAGAAGCCAGAGGAAGTTCCAACGGTATGGGAATATCATCACAACTTTATTAATCAAATAAGGCCTTATAGATTATAACTTGAGATTCTTTGCCTCTACTATGATAACTTTTGAAAATTATAACATTGTCATGAAAGACTACTATAATGATAGTACTAGTTGTTCTTAAGTAAATATTTTTCTTCTTCTACATTGGAACAGTTGGTTGAATCTGTTTTGAACAAAGTTGTAGAGGAGTTTGAGCATCGAATTGCTAGCCAAGGTGAACAGGTATGAAAGTTTTCACCTTCTAGTCGTAGTAATGTCATTAATTTTGGCCGGTCATATTATGAGCTATTTACCTCATTCCTAGAGAATACTTGTCCTTACTTAAGTTGATTTTGGTCATAAGCTGTTCTTATTTTTTTTTTCCCTTTACCATGTAACTTCCCAGACAAAAATAACTTCGGGTGATCCTGTTTCTCAAAGCAACGGGTCTGTATCAAAGATTTCTATTGCAGATAGAAAGGTAACATGTCTCGTGTTTAATATATTTCAGGACATTGATGATACTTGAAAATGCAGGAATTCTTATAGTCATCTAATTTGTGATTAGGTGGAGCATAAGATTTATATGGTAACAAAGAAAGAGGATTACATTCATAAAAATCGAGTTGCTGATGAGGAATCACAAAGCCAACTTATGAAGAAGCAAATGCTCTTTGACCAGCAGCAAAGAGAAATTCAAGTAGAGAACCTGAGATAATGTTTACCATGTTTCATCTTTGCAACTTTTTACCACGTTAGTTAAATTCCTTCCCTTATGTTATTGTAGGAACTAAAGCATACTCTTCACAGCACAAAAGCTGGTATGCAGTTCATGCAAGTGAAATTTCATGAGGAGTTTTCCAATCTTGGTAATTTGTGGTTAATTCATTTTAATTTTTCACTCTATTCTTCTCCTGTTCATTGTGGGGGATGAGATGCCGCATCTTATGTAACATTTTTAATTTTTCTTTGTAGGTGTGCACATTCATGGCTTAGCTCATGCTGCTTCCGGATATCATAGAGTTCTTGAAGAAAATCGCAAATTATACAATCAAGTCCAGGATCTTAAGGGTAATAAATATATCTGGTTGTTGCTTTTAGTTCAGGCCTTTATGCCTTTATATATTTTTTAATCCCAAAATTGAATTAAGGTGGGTAAATTTGCTTGAACAGGAAGTATTAGGGTGTACTGTCGAGTAAGACCCTTCTTTTCTGGACAGTCAAACCATTTGAGCACAGTGGAAAATATAGAAGATGGCACTATCACAGTTAGTATTCCTTCAAAAAATGGGAAGGGACACAGATCCTTTAATTTCAACAAAGTCTTTGGACCATCTGCAACACAAGGTTGGTTTGTTTTTGGTTTCAATTATCTCCAGGATTTATATTTTTTAGTGTGATTAAAAATTTCTCTCGTGTTGCAGCTGAGGTCTTCTTAGATATGCAGCCACTCATTAGATCTGTTCTTGATGGTTATAATGTTTGCATATTTGCATATGGCCAAACAGGATCAGGAAAAACTTACACTATGGTAGGATACATTTGAATTATTCTCTTTAAAAGGAAAAGTTAAAAATCCTTGAAATTTTAAATGAAATTTTGCTGATTTATGTTTTTTATATGCAGAGTGGACCAAAAGAGATCACAGAGAAAAGCCAAGGTGTAAATTACAGGGCTCTAAGCGACTTGTTTCTTATAGCTGACCAAAGAAAAGACATTTTCCACTATGACGTTTCTGTTCAAATGATTGAAATTTATAATGAGCAAGTCAGGGATCTATTGGTCACTGATGGAACAAACAAAAGATATCCTTTTGCCAGTTATTTTATTCTCGTTTGGAGAAGACTATATTTTAGGTCTTATATAACCTCAAAAGTTATAGAACATACATAGCACTGATAAATGAAAACAAGATTTAATCATGATGCTTGCCTTAACACATTGATACATTAGAAATTCGTAGTAGTTCTCACAAAGGGCTCAGTGTGCCAGATGCAAGCCTAGTTCCTGTATCATCAACTTGTGATGTTATTGAACTAATGAACCTTGGCCAAAGGAACCGTGCAGTTGGAGCAACAGCCCTTAATGACCGCAGTAGTAGATCTCATAGGTATGTCATATTCATTTTCCTTTTATCCAATGTTGTTTATGTGATGATATTTCTTGGACACAGTTAACCATATATCAATTTGGCAGTTGCTTGACTGTTCATGTTCAAGGAAGAGATTTGGCATCTGGAACCATTCTTCGTGGATGCATGCATTTGGTTGACTTGGCAGGAAGTGAGAGGGTAGATAAATCTGAGGCCACAGGTGATAGACTAAAAGAAGCACAGCATATTAACAAATCGCTTTCAGCTTTGGGAGATGTCATTGCTTCCCTTGCTCAGAAAAACTCTCATGTTCCTTATAGAAATAGTAAACTCACACAGTTACTCCAAGATTCACTTGGTAAGGTTTAAGAACTTGGTTTGCCAGCTATATTATTTTCTCTCATTGAGTTGTACAATTCTTTTGAATTCTGATAATGTTTGTTGGGTTTGTTTCAGGAGGACAGGCTAAGACATTGATGTTTGTTCACATAAGTCCAGAGAGTGATGCTATTGGAGAAACAATTAGTACCTTAAAGTTTGCTGAAAGAGTTGCTACAGTTGAACTTGGTGCTGCTCGAGTAAACAAAGATGGTGCAGATGTTAAAGAGCTCAAAGAACAGGTTGATAGTTAAATCTTAGTAATTTGTTTATCTTTTCAATTATATCTAACTATTGAATTGTGTTTCAGATTGCTAGCCTTAAGGCAGCTCTAACAAGAAAGGAAGGAGAATCAGAACATTCTTTATCCAGCAGCTCCGGAAAATACAGGACTAGGGCTAGTGAGCTATCACCTTATCATATAAACCAGCGTGATGCAGACACTGGTGATCAGCTTGGATGCAGGCGACCAATGGTTGATGTTGGCAACATAGCGGTATGTATTTATACTTCATTTCCTCATGGTTTTCTTATGTTGATAAAGAATTTTAATTTTTTAAAGTGATTTGGTGTATACTAAAACAGAAATACCCTTAAATTTTGTGTATTGAGAATTTATTTAGAAAATTTTGATCTGAAGCGTTGTTATGATGTTGAGCAAACACATGGTTACTGCTAATTCAATGGGATCCTCAAAATACAGTCTTGTGTACTCAACTCCTAACTTTGGTTAGGAACAAACACGTTTAACCATCAAAAGTTGTGTGCCAAGCCATGCAAATTTTGTTTGGTTATTAACTTATTACAATTCCATGTTGAAACACACATGGAATTTGAACTACACATGTTGCAGCTTCAGAGTAATACCACATTGAGGCACAAAACTGAGAGCTTTGATTTTGATGAGATATCAACAAATTCACCACCATGGCCCCCAGTGAATAGTCTTGGACAAAACTATGGAGAGGATGACAAAGAAACTGGTTCTGGAGAATGGGTTGATAAGGTCATGGTAAACAGACAAGACGTAAACAAAACCGAGAATCTCTTGGGCTGTTGGCAAGCAAGCAATGGGAACTTATCTGAGACATTTTATCAGAAATACCTCCAAGATTCTTCCAAAATGTACTCAGAACAATCCTATAATGTGTTCATGGGAAGCAACCACTTTAACATTGCTGGATCAGATGACATGGATGAGCTTGATGCTGCAACCAGTGATTCCTCGGAACCTGACTTACTTTGGCAGTTTAATCATTCCAAACTCACCAGCGTCACCAATGGAATTGGATCAAAGGCTATCAAATCCATCACAAAGGCAGCAAAAAGTCCAGAGTTGAGGTAATGAAAAGAATGTTATTCTAGTAAAATGTTTCTTTTATATAGTATACATGCTCTACTAAAGTCTATATCATTTTTTTTATCTACTTTCTATTGGATGTTAATAATTTTATCGTTAATTTTCCAGCAAGAATGGTGTTCATTCTTCTCTTGGTCCTTCACCTTCATTGAAACAATCAAATGGTGTCTCAAATCGAACAGGAAGGCATCCAGCTCCCGTTGACGTGAAACGTAAAACTGGGAGTAGAAAGTAAATGTGTAATTGAAAACGAAAAAGAGTGATTTTTTTATTTTTTTCAATTTTTTAGATTGAGGAGAGAGAACGTTTGTTATAATTTTCTATTTTCGGTTTGTAATTTTTGTAATTTGTAATCACACAGATAATGGAGCAATAATGCCTGTTGCTTGCTTTGTATCATGACATTCTTTTATTTTACTCTAGATTTTAGGGGATGTAAAAATTTGAAACACCTAACACTGCAATCATTTTTCATTTGCACAAATAAATTTTCTTTCCTCCAATAAATCCCCTCCATTTCTTTCGTTAAGCGTTTTTTGTTATTTAATAAATCTCATTTTTCTCTGTAGCACTAAATCAATTGATGCTATTCTCTCTTTTGGATCATGGAAAAATAAATAAAATGCATACCTTTTCTTTATAATGAACTAAAGTCCTAAGAAGAAAAGTTTTAATAGAATAAAAGCAGATGCTTAATTTTAAACTTTTCACATTCTAGAGAAAGATGTGGTGAAGGTTGAATTCGATTACAGATAATTAAAATCAACTTTATCGACTACGTTAATTGACACGTTTTATTAAAAGAACGACTTTCCTATTTGACCTTATCACTATGTTCAAAGTAGGCCAGTCTTTGGCATACGAAGAAAAAATATAATGGAATGATTTGTTGTATTCTATTGTTAAATTATTTTCCTGGAAATTATATATAGAAAATAAAACAGTAAAAATTTAATGTAGTTTCAGCTTTGTTTTAAATCCGTTTATGAAATGCTGTTTTTTATGGCTTTCAGACTGACAAGAGGAGAGGGACTGGTCAAAGTACTAGTATTTTTAAATATTGTGGCCCAAAATTCTATTTTTCGCCCAAATATTACAGTTTTCGCCCAAAATGCTGTTTGTTATTATTCGGTTCTTGGGATTGCCAAACATTCCACCGACGACGAAATCCGATGTGCCTATCGTAAGATGGCTCTGGTATTCCCACGTATTCCTTGGACTCAAACAAAATATACTATAATATAATTTACTATCATTATTATTATTTAGCTGAGTTCTGAAGTTTTCAATATGTGTTTGCTCCTCTTGGATTACAAAGAAGTGGCATCCTGATAGGTGGATCAAGGAACCGAAGCTTGCATTAGAAGCTAAAAAGCGGTTTCAACGCGTTCAAGAGGCTTATTCAGGTGCTTTACGTGAACAAATTAAGCTAATGTAAGTGTAATATAATTTGTTTATGATGAGGTTGGGATTGATTTTCTCTGCTTTACTTTGTAAATGTAGTTTTGTCCAATAAAGGGAAGAGAAGGATATACGACGCTGGCTTCTTTGGTCTCATTGGAGAGGACGACGATGGGGTGAGTTTCTCTGATGTTTTGGTGTATTAATTATTTATTAACTATGACATAAGATTGGGTCTCTGAATTTTGGAATTGTGAATTGTAGGAATTTGTTGATTTTATGCAAGAAATGATTTTAATGATGCAGAAAGTGAGACCCAAGGTACTGCATATCAATAATAAACTCATGAAAAGAGTTTTGCCTTGTTGATTTCATTTTCGGATATAACGGTTATAAATTATGAATATATTTTGGATATTGATTATTATAGGATGAGAAAGGCATGATGGAGGATCTTCAGGGATTGCTAATTGATATGATGATGGCAGATAATGAAGGGATGAATAACGAGTCTGGGTTAAGCTGGGGTTCTTCTCAATGTTCTCGGAAAAAGACACGAATCTTATGATTCCCGTGTTACAATTCAATTGATTATTTTGATGATGATCTTTTATCAATCTTCACTATACATAATTGACAATTATTCCCGTTGTTAAATTTCTCACCGTTCATGCGCACACCAATTGTCAATATCTCATAATTTCGTCGAATATATATGGGGTGTCTATATAGACCACTTCTTTGGAAAAATAAAAACAAAATTAAAAGTGGACGGAACCGTAAACGTGTGATAAATAATACCAATTTTATTTTTCTTTTCTGATCAAATTATGATGGAAAAAGTGCACGAACTCGTGTAATACGAAAACAAATTATTAATTGACTATCGTTGATTTTGTTAAAAAAAAAATTATTGTTTTAATATTTATCCAATAATCTATAAACACGTAGATTCGTGTCGCATTTTAAAGGATCATTTCGTGTTATAAAGCATTGCTCAATTATGATATCAATATCGGTTTCTTGATGAATATGGTAACCGCTGGAAGACAAATTTACAACTATTAGAGTTTAATGCAAGCAAATAAATGAGGCTGGCTATTAATGGCAATCGTATGACCTGTTATTTAGTAATATAAAATAAGTAGGATGTTTTTTTTTTTTTAATTAAAGTAAATTTAAATATTTATTTAGCCTCGATATTTTAATGAATTTTTATTTTTGTTTTTTAAATACTTTTTGTTTTAATTTTATATTTTAGCAACTTATTATTTTCTATATTTTACTTATCTTAGTCAACCAAAAATTAATATTTGATAAGCTTTTAGTGGGTCACATTAGTAACAAGGATTAAAAACAAAAATTTACTAAGATATAAGAACGAAAAATATATTTAAGTTATTAAAGTATAAATTAATAAATTTATTATTATTGAAATTCATCTTTAAATTGAATAAATTGATTATAATTATGAAAATTTATATATTTAAGTAAAATTATATAAATTATCATATGACTTATATTTATATAAAAATGTTTGTTGTAATTAGTTATATTTTTTACCATACTATATTATATTTTCAAAATATAGACATGAGCTTGTTATTAATTTCTTACAAACGTGACGCTTTTCCATAAACTATCAATCAATTGTAAAATAAATTGATCCTTCGTTATATTTAAACTATTTTGGTTACCGGTAAGTTTGGGGCAGACTTAATGCATGGAAAGCTTCTTCTTTGTTGAGAAACTCTAGAAGAATCCAAAAGACAGGTAGAAATTGAGAGAATAAGCGAATTTGAAATTAATAGAATGAGAAATGTGCTAAATTTAACTAATCATATAGCTAATGCCACAACCGCCTTAACTTCATAAATATCATCTTTCCATGGCGCGTGGATTATATCAATCAGCACCTTTCCTAGTTTTGGACGCTTCTGATACGTGTTCATGATTAAGACTGATGAATCTTGTAGGGACTTTATATGGGCATCTTGTGAAAATGAAAGGACAATTCATCATATCAATTGGCTTGATGTTTGCAGGCTTGAATCTGTGGGGGCCTTAGGCTTTGTCAGCTTCAATCAACCTTTCTTAGGAGTAGCAGGGTTTACAACATCGTTGAGATTTTTAAGAATGAATCATTAGCAAATCACATACATAGACTATACATTAATTAGTTGGTCTCTTTATATAACAACGCCCCGTTGTGTTTTTCTAAAAGAGCTTATTTGTATACTAACGCAATCAACATTAATAATTGTTTAAAGTAACAAGGGATTAGTTATTGCTCGACTCATAGCATATAAGGATCTCTTTTTATCCTAGAAAATCCTTACAGTTACAAGATCTTTTCAAAAGAATCATAGTACTATACATTTGTTAATGTAAATGAGGAAAGTAACGAATCGCTTGTAGATTTGATGACGATGATCACCATGTTTTGCATGCCAATTGCTGCTTAGTGGTGGTTCCATTAGATGGTACGTAAGAAAGTTGAAGTGATGTAAGTAGCAGCTTGGGGTTCCCCAGCTCCAGGTGGAGTGGGACAATGAACAACCATTGATGGAATTGGTGGCCACTCGCAATACACCAGACTAATCTAGTTAAGAATAGTTGTCTAGCAACTGGGAAAAGCACAAGAATCAAGACCACACTAAGCTAACATTTGGACAAGAACTTTTCAACCTTGCTCACCAAAAGATAGCTACTAATATTCCTGTCCTCAAATTTTAAACCAATTAGTTTAAGATTGGCTATGCATGCCATGACAAGAAAACATCATAGAATTCAAAGCTAACAAAATTTCATCACAATGCTTGCTTCTGCTATATCAAGCAAGTCAACATAAACAATCATATATTGAGAAGTAAAGAGAATACTGTCAGCTTTATCAAAACCAATACACTGTACCCCAGTGTCAATTCATTGACAAGAAATCAAGGCAGCACTCCACATCCAAAGCAAAAAGCGTCTTGGGCTGTACACCACCAACAAAAATTTTCTTACATGTATGAAGAAATTGAGGCTGTACATAAATATACTATATGGACTTGACACCCACAATGGAAGGTCGATTGAAATGATGGAGAGAAGGAAAATATTTGCATCAAGAATCTTCTTTTATTGGAAAATTTTGATGACGCTCTGGATGGAGATCGAATTTTGTATATCATGTATAGAGTGAATGAAACGAGTGACTATAATTCTTGGGGATGATGATATAAAAAGCCTGAGACATTACTGAAGTGTATATATAAGGAGGAAAAGCAAGAAAAAGAAAGCTTGGAATACGAGCTTTGGAGATCAGGACAAGGCTCAGGAAAAACCTCCTCAGAGAAACCCAATACATTAGAACAAAACCATGAAGGGGGTGGCTCAGAACTGACAGAAAAAGTCACGTTTGAAAGACAGATTGTTGTGAATGGTGATTCATCTATTCCTGAAAAATTCCCGGCAACATTAATATTTGCACCAATCACATTCTTAAAAGTAATGCTACCAACAAATGGAAGTGCACTTGTGTCATACTTGTCATCTGGATGGAGACCGGAGGATCCTGTCATGCTGATACCCAAGTAAATATTGTCCAATTCTGCATCAGAAATGAAGATGTCTTTCATATAGCCACCTCTACCCCTAGTTGTCTTCAGTTCAATGCCAATAGGTGAGTTAAGTACATGAAACTTCTCAGCAATAATATCAGATATTCCACCAGACATCTCACTCCCAAATGCCAAGCCAGCACCTGATGATGATTGTAGGTGAACATTACTGATATGGACACTCGAGGTTGGTTTTCCATAGGCAATACCGTACTGATCCCAACCACTCTTCAGCACAATTGCATCATGACCAGTGCTAATGTTGCTGTTGTCAATGCAAACATGCTGTGAAGAATCTGAAAGTTTCAAAGACTAATGAATCACAATGCCCAAGAAGATTACAAGTTTATAGAACTAAATTGCATGTTGAAAATATCAGAATAATGAGAAACACCTTTAAGAATTGAAGAAACCAAATAACAGTAAACTCTTATGGCTTGCAAAACAAAAGTTTTAGCTAACTAAACTGTTCGTGATTCAAAGGTGCGTAGCTTGTGTGCTGTGTCCCAATGAGGTAAGTGAGTTATTAATTTACCTGGAACTATACCGCTTGTATAAGGGGATTCAGCTGGTGTACGAATAGTTATGTTCTGAATTTTAATGTTACTGCATTGTCAAAAGAAGAAAGATTTAAAAAACAGATTCCTTTCAGGAATCAATCAATTAGCATCAATATGTTCTACTGGTACCTGCAATATACCGGATGGATGTCCCAAGCAGGAGAGTTTAAAAATGTCAAATTGGAAATTATGACATCAACAGAATCAACAAATTCTACAAGATTTGGTCGACTGTAATTTAAGGAATGAGAACTGAAGAGCTCCCACCAGATAGAGCCTTGCCCATCTATAGTTCCATTATCACCTGGTGCATTTATTAAATACATAAATTTAAGTAAGGCAAAACTATATTACCTATCCTATGAAAGAAAAATTTAAAAGACAAGATGGTAATGGAAGAACCTGTAATCACCACATCACTTAAATTCTGTCCATAGATCAAACTGCGATATCTCCCACCTGGAACATCAATTCCTCTACCATAAGAAGGGAGGGAATCCACTAAGTCCCAATGAGCATAATCCTGGTATGATATATAAAATTTTTCAAGAGTAAGCAGAATTAGTACTTTGACAAAATATTGTTCATTAATATATCCTTAACAACTAACATGGCTAGGCAGGGTTTAGAAAACAAAAATGGAATTCAAGATTTGATTCCACTATTTTACATATATTGTTCTCTTTATTATTAAGAAGGAAGAGACAAATAATATTTGCTTGAAAATAGAATACACTGCTAAATATGCTGACTAATTGAATTTCTCACCTTAATTGAACTTCCTTCTAAACTTAGTTTTGATGTAGAATACCAGAAACAAATCTTTTTGGTATGCATTTGAGTTTTTATTATTATGGAATGGAGAAGTTAATAGGTAAGCGAGCATTAATTCAAGCTGAAGATTTTAACCTGGGATGCAATGATGGTTGCGCCTCTCTCAAGGAACAGAGTGAGGTGGCTGGTGAGGTTAAAACTTGCAGTAAGCCATCTACCAGATGGAACATATAGCTGAGCACCACCTTTGTCCGCAAATGACTTGAGATAAAATATTGCATTTTGAAACGCAACTGTGTTCAGCGTTATCCCATCTCCAACAGCTCCAAACTCCAAGATCGACACACTGTGAGGCCTAGCATCCAATGCTTTCTGTTTACATGGGCCACCGTTTTCTTCTCCATTGCTTTCCAGAGCAGCGCTTAATGCTACAAGTAAAAGCACCGCCACCTAAAAAGAAGATAGAAAAAGAGATGCATTAAAGTGCAATTCTAACTTCATAACTGTTGAGACGGAGAAACAATACGAAAGTGCTTCTGAAACGCTATAAGTTAATTACAGCCTATTCAGTTGGATGCAATTTTTTAAAACATAATATACCAGTATTGCTAGACGAATAAAAAGCAAACTGAACATGTAAATCAATCAAGCGAACGGTTTAATAGTGAAATTCCACTTTCCAGTTAGACAATATTATGAAAAGGCCAAGACTAATAAATCATAGTACCATACTATACCATTTAACTACAAAGACAAGAAAACAATATCTCAACCAACCTACCTTAGCGTAGTCACCAATATCTAATCACTCAAATTGTCTCCACAGAATTTTTATTAAGAAGATGATGTTAACAAGATATCGACGTAATTTATGATTACTATATAGACATTATAACAATATGATATAAAGTTGGAAGTGTACTGTAAAAGCCAAACACTGGAACAAACATCAAGACCTATTGTAGGTGTTGAAGTGAGTCAAACAAAAGATTTTGCAGGCTACATGAGATTAAAAACAAACTAACCCAGCATAAAACAACAATAAAAGAACAAACTTTACTTGAAAATTTCTTCTGGTATAACAAGACAACGTACTTAGTAGCCCCTTCATGTGTCTTTGAGAAGCAACAAGTCGAAACTGCAATGGAACAAGAAACTTCTGAATCCAGTGCAGGAAGAGTTGCATGGACTTACAAGAGGTTGAAGGAAGAACATAAAAAACAGAACAAGAGAAAGAGAGAACCGTGTGAAATCGTATATAATGGTAGGGAAGTACTAGAAACAAGAAAAAGAAAAATGAAAAAAAAGAAGGGTGGTAAGAGAAAGAGACAGCTAAAAAGGGAATGCCAGCTCTGCTTTTCTATAACCTTGTACATTAACAAATTTATACGCATCCAACAAGGAAAATAGTATAAAATTAATAATAAATAATATTGTAAAGAATCTTAATTCTCATCGACATTTCGATTTGATGTACCATGGAATTATATCAAATTCAGGCCACGGGATTGCCGACACAGATGGCAATTGCAGAGGGTCAATGTAACTCTGCTTAGAGGATTCTAAGAGAATAATATCGTACCATCCTTGATTTGTTTAATTAAGGAAACTAATTAACTACGTAATTTGCACTTCACTCACGTGCACTGTGAGCAACTTACCTGTCGTAGATTTCTACCCAGAATTTATTATCAGAATGGTATCGTTATTTTATTTCGTATTTAATTTTTATTATGTGAGTAAAAAGATATATATTATCTACTCTTTATTTAATAATGTGCACCTCATTCAAAACAAATTGTTAAATGTACTAACTATTTGAGGAATAAAATTATCAACACGAAAACAAATCCGATTTCACACTTGCCTCAAATACAATCAGTTGCAATAATTATTTTACTTTTTTTAGATATATCTAAAAGGATATATGTTAAGAAGTTAAAAATATTTTTATAAACTTAGAAAAAAATATTTTTACAAAAAATGGAAATTTTATTATCTTAAAATTATAAAAAAAATTAATATATTTTTATAATAATTTAAAGTATTTAATAAAATATATTTAATATTTTTTAACTTGTACTTTTAAATGCAGGTTGAAAATTTTGTAATTATTTTGACCTTTCTTATCATAAGATAAACAAGTTGGCCGGGTCCCTGCGAGCTTTTGTTGCTCTCTCAAACGAAAGTTGCTCGTTTTAGTTTAAGTTTTTCTAAAAAATTTATTTTATAAATATGTAAAAAATAATGTTTTAGAAGTTTTGTAATAATCAAATGTTAATTTTCTTTTATTGCAGTTATATAAAAAAAAAACCTATTTTTATTTCAAAGTTAAGTATATAATTTTTTAAAAATTACTGAAACAAATTTTAAAACTAAATTTATGTTTTCAAGTTTAATTAAAAAAAAAACTTTAACAAACACACTAAATTTTTTTAAAAGCAATTATTATGTAGAAAAATTCAAAAACAAACAGATTCTTAAGATATAGTTTTCCTTTTGGAAAACAAATGTTTTCCACTTTAATGCCCATAAAATTTATGAAAGATGGTACACACAATGAATTTAATCATTGATTAAAAAATTATATGGTTGAGATTCATGATTTTCAACTTTTAAAATAGGTGTAACTTTTAAAAATGTTTAATTATAATCTATCATTTAATATACTATATTTTCGAGCATATTTAGACAAATGAATATTTGGTTCAAATTTTTTTCCTGCTTCAATAATCGGCTCAAATTTAAAAATATTATTTTTTAAAGATGAAACTTTATAATAGAACACTTGAATTTATATATTATTACATACTAATAAGAATTATCTCAAGAATTTTGAAATTACATATGCGTGCGTGGTTGAAGGGAAGAGGATAAAAGATAAGAATGAAGATGAAGTTACATACTTTTTATTTCATATTCTTTCTTTCTTTTTTATCAATAGAAGATTCATATTAAGCCTCACATGCAGGAGTAAACAACTGAATAAAGTTAAAGAATATTCATAATTTTATTAATCGAGTTGTTTTCAAGAGATATTAAATATAATATATGTAGACTAAATTACACTTCACTCACTTACAATTTTATGTTTTTCAATTTATTGCTCTACATATTTTTTTAATAAACTTATTTGTCGAAGATAAAATAATACGACAAAGTAGTACTGCATAGATGCTAAGTGACATGAAAAAATAAGTATAAAGAGATAGAATATGTTAATTTGAGTTCTTAAGACTATTTTAAGTTACGAATAATAGTAAGTATTGTTAAAAAAATATTATATTTTTATAAATATAATATAATAAACGTTTTATTTTTAAACTTTTTTATTTTTATATAGTTAAACTCAATCTTAAGATTCATATTAATATAACTCTAAAAAAGTAGTAATATAAAAATATAAAAAAAAAATAAATAAATAAATAAATAAAGTATAAAATTACACAAGAATAAGCTATAATTTACCCACATATTTATTGTACGTGATTTAAATTTTATTTTTTTCTCTACTAATGATCAAACAAATATTTTATCAATGTAAACCAAAAGACAAACTCAACGTGATAATTGTGTGGAGGTTGATAGCAGATAATCACGAAAAGTGAGTATGGCTACATATATTGCACGGCTGAGAAGGGTAGCTTGCAACTTGCAACACATTTTATTAAATTGAATTCGGTTCAGATCGGTGCACATGGAAGGGGCAGTATAATAGGTTCAATGACTAAATGTAATTCGGCCATGAGATCAGCAAGAGTATATCTATTTTTTGAAAAAAAAATTAATAAAATCACTCAAAAAATATTAAACAAAGTAAAATGTACAACAACACTGAATCATGTGACAATAGTTTGAGGACTAAATTCAAAATTGAATCAAGGCTTTATTATCAGTGAAACTACTGTTTTTTTCACAAATTTTAAGTGATATTAATTTTTTATATATAACTTTAACATTAAAGTTTCATCTCAATAGTTTATATAGTAAAAAGTGATATTATAATTTATAAATCAACATTGAATGCTAAAGTGATACTTTAATTTTTAATTGAAAAAAAAACCAAAATAGTCAACATATATATTGCAGTGTAAGTTATCTCCCTACTTTTCCAGATCTTCAGTCCACTGCTGACAATTTATTGTTCTCTTAACTTAAAAAGTAATTAAAAATGTGCATACCCTAGCCAACTGCACTTACTTACACACATGTGCGCCATTATAGATTTGGCAATACAATGCATTGGCTATGTCTTGTTGTCGCCAAGATATTAGATAATGTGCATTTTTGTCTTTTTATTTTTTCTGTCAGAGAAGGGGAATTAAGATACACAGGGATCCTAGAGATTGAATTTCTGCCATTTGAACAACTAATAACACATGCAGTAACGCGTAACACTGACACTGACGTCGTGCGCTCCTATATTCTCTTTAAAAAGGTGACAATTTTGTTATGGGCAGAGACTACTTCTTTTGGTGAAGACTTTGCAGCAATGTCAGGGTCCCATCCTTCAGCTTCAGCAGAGAAAGAAATAGAATCCGAGGGTTCTTTGCACAATGCATACATGTACTCGATTGCTCCACGCTCCAATTCAGCTGTTTTTCTAGTACTAAATTAAGGACACACCCATATATCATGATAGATAAATAACCGGGATATATTTGATTATTTAGCAAGACACAATTTCTGTTAAATATTAACCAAACTGCTCCATATATATGTGCAATTTTTTCTAGCAACAAAATATCACCTAAATATATTGAATAGGTGATATTTTGGTGAATGCTTAATCGGTGATTAACTTGTGGGTTTAGCCCAAATGAAAAATGTAAGAATCCTGCAACTGTTGTAAGGGTATAAGTTGAAAAAATTAATAAATATTTTTTTTTATTGTGACATGATAATTATGGTGAAAACTGAAAACCTTCTTTCTCATAAAATCTCTCAACTTCTCCTTCACTTTCGAATATCGTGGATTCTAACAATCATTATCAAATTCTATATCAAAGGTTTCAAAAGGATGGAAGGGAACACGGTGTAGGGTTGGGATGGATTTTTTTGCATTGAGAAACTTTGCCATTTAATAAATAATGAATAAGACTATGACAATGGCTGAGGAGTATGCATTTAACATGTCTTCAAACAAGGTTGGGGGAGACAAACAACCTTCCACCAAAGCTGCTAGTTTGATTGAAGAAGGAGTGGGTGCAATGAACATGAACACTAATGGCAAAGGATGGAGGGTGCTGAAAAACAAATACGACGAGTTAGGCAAAGGATGAAAAAGGGTCATGGAAAAATAGTGGATGAATGAGGGGTAAATGCTGGAGATAGGGTCCCATTATTTCGGTGCTATCATGGTGGGTTCTTTGATGAGTGGACATATGATGGTGCAAGAGTTTTTTTTCAAGAGGAAGAAGAAGGAAGTTTTGTTTGGTGGATTCTTTGACTTCATGGTTTACAATGCAGAGGAATTTTTTTGTGAGTAATGATTACATAATGGTGGCAGAGAAAGAAGATGATGGAGGATTCCAAGTTTTTCAGTTTCTAATGGAAGAATCAAGATTTCGATAAGAAAGCTCAAATACTGGCAAACTAACAGGGAATTTACATCGTCATAGTAAAAAGATAAATTTGATGATATACAATAAAATTAAAGAATCAAATTAAAACTTAAATTAAAATATCAAATTACTAAATTAAAACCAAAGTTATGTATGCGTGTATAATTACAGTTCATATTTAATTGGACAATTTTTTTAATTAAATTGATAACTTGATTCAATTTTTTAAAAATATTTTTATTTATTTTAGTTTTCAATTTTTTTAAAATTTAATTTTTACCGTTTACGTTAAACTGAATTGGTTTGTGAATACCTTAAACTATTATACCATGCCAATGAATACCTATAATTAGGAAAAACATCATAGACGTGATTCAACACGGTTTTGCCCTAACATATCTAGAATTGCTTTTTCACAAATAATATTCCAATATCACGTTTACACAAAATAAGCTATAAACTTTTCCCACTCTACCACAGCTACTTGTGCGAACAAATTAACTGTGAACCCAATGCCAATACAATATTTTGAGTTTATAATTGCTAAGCCTCTGTTGTTATTTATTTATTTTTTCTCTCGCATCCTCATAATCTTAAACTATTGCAAGTATTAATAGCCCAGAAGAAATGCTTTCAACCCTTACATTGGCCTTATAAACAACTTCCACGATTTCATGTTAAAATATTAAATTTGATATTAATTTCAGTATAAAAATAAGAAATCGACAAGGCTTAGCTAAATAAGAATCTGGTTCATATTTTATGTGGTAAAGGAACAAATAAAAGAAACCTAACAACAAAGGAAGGTGGCCACTGATCTGATTTGTCTGGCAGGAGAGAAGAACGGAAGGTATATGCCATTAGCAGCTTGGCTAAAAGATGAGCATAATGATTACCATCCAAATTAAGGAAAGCTTGACAGAGAAGTTCCATTAGCATTGGAAGAAGTGGGTAGCATGGTCGTTAACCAACCGGCACGCTTCTCTAAACGTTCCTATTCACATTCAATTGCTCGGAGGCCAATACAAGCTTACTGGTTAGGAATAACTTGGAATTTCCCATTGAACCCACATAGAAGCTTAATTGGGTTTTATTATCACTGAGCCGAACCAGCCCAAAAAATCTGAAAATGTTGAAGGCCCATCTCACATTTTCAGTGGACTAGAGAACATTTCATCGTCAGCGCTAATGACACAACTCACATGTGCAAAACAAAAGTATCAATTTAGTGTAATTTACTAAATTTGCCCACATAGACATGTGAATTTCACCTAGGTCAGAAACGAAACAATAAAAAAAAATTGAAAAAATAAGCAAGTTTCATTTTTTGTAATGGGCTAAACTCTCTCACCGACCGCAAAAGCTTACCCTTGACTTGGGTCATTCATGTAATCTTATTTGTATGACTATTTATTTTGTTATGGTGTGGGATTATTTGTATCTTGTAACTGTACCGTACGTAATTTTGTTTTGTTTTGTTTAATATGTAACCCATCGAACATTATTATTTGAGATAACGCTCGTTTCGTCAAATTAATGTGCACATCTTTTTACATTTGTAAGTATGATAAAGAAGGTTTTTAGGATGTCTAAGTTAACTTACAAATCTCGTTTGTCTAATTTATTTTTAATATAATAATTCATTGACGACTATTAAATAGTTGAGTAATGAATGGTGAGAAAATTTTAAAAGTTTAAAAAAATCGACAAATAATGTGATAAAAAATAGAAAATAGATAAATAAAGTTAATATCAAAATATAATAATTTTTTTTGTTGAAGGGAACAAATAGTTTAGGTCAACTCATTAAATCATTGTTTTATTTGTAAATGTCAAACCTACTAATTTGTGTCAACTCGGGTCATATCTTTAAACATTTTGAAATCGATCAATCTTATCCTGACCTAGGTGCATGACAATATCCATGTTTTTAAATAGTTTTTCTTTTCATTTTTTCAAATAATTTTTATTTTAAAATCAAAATACGTCAACCCAAACTAATTTTAATTGTTTGGTTTAGATATCCTTTACAGTAAAACAATTTTATTTGAGATCTAATGTGATTTTTTTAGTACATACATCTCAAACCTTGCTTTTAAAAAAATTATGTATATTATTTGAAACGATTACTTTTATCTTAATTTACTGGATTTTTTTTAGGAATACTTTAAAAATATTGACAAAACTCAACTCAATCTAAACAAAACAATAATTTATTTTTTTTACTTTAAATTTGACCTTATCCAATTATACCCATACCTATGTGTGTAAAATAAACTATAAATTACTTTAAAATAGAAGTATGAGTAAATATGCATGTAAATACATGTATGGTTATAAATTTTATTTCCTTTTTATGTTTATTAATTTTTTAATATAATAAATTTAAAATATTTTTTTAAATTTTTAAGATGATATATATATTATTCAATATTTATTTTAGATATTTTTAAATGTATGTTTTAATGGTACATAATTAGAACTTATTTATAGTTATATTTTATTAGAAATTGTATAGTTTAATGCATTTATAACATTAAATACTATAATTTTAAATAAAAATATCATTTATTGATTTCTTATTATGTATTATTTAATATACATATATATCTATGTATCTATATCTATATATATATCTATATGTAAAATTGATTACACTTATTTATTATATATGCATTAAATTTTGAAACGTATAAAGTTATTTTTATATATCTAACTCTATTTACTTATTACTTTATGCATTAAAATTCAGAACATATATGTAAAATTGACTACACCTATTTATTACACATACATTAAATTTTGAAACGTATAAAGTCATTTATATTTATGTAACTCTATTTACTTATTAATTTATGCATTAAAATTCAGAACTTATAAAGTTACTCTAATGTACACTCACTTAGTACTCTATGCATTCAAATTCAAAAATAAATTTTTATTTTTATTAAAAATATTTTAATAGGAACTGATATATTATAATTATGTATAACTTATTAATATAAATAATATTTTATTTATATTTTATATTATAATAATTATGATGACAAATTTAATTTTTTTAAATTAAAAAATTAACAATATTTATATTTAATGATTTTGTTGCAATATTTTTTTTATAAAATACAATAATGATGATGATAAATTCAAAATTCTCCAGTTAAAATTAATTAATTATAATAATTAAAATAAATTAAAAATTATTAAATATCATAACAATTAAAATAAATATGATTTAACTATTCTATTTTTATATTTAATAATTTTATATTATAATAAATAAATAAAGAAAATATAATATTTTGACACTGTTATATTTAATTTCTATATATATCATTTATTTTAAAATTTTATCTATATGAAGTCTAAATATTTACAACTATTGAAAGATTTTAAATCTGAGAAAGATAAAAGTTAGTGTTTAAAATGATAAAAAAAAAAATTATATTAACATATCAAATTATATTTATTTTATTATAATTTCATATTTTAACTATATGATTATTTAAAATTTTTAGATTAGAATATAAATTCTAATGTTTTTAAAATTTTTTATGTTAGCATTTAATTACAAACGTAAAGAAGAGTGCTTCATAATAAAAAAATTTAGTTATTTTATGAACTTATAATTAAAAAATATAAATTTTAAGAATATAATATAATAAATAATTAGTTCCGAAGATATAAATCAAAATAAAGATATTATACATAAAAATATGAAATCAATACAAATTTTTTATTAATATAATTATTTATTATATTATATTCTTAAAATTATATATTTTTTAATTAAAACAAATTAAATTAGATTTACTGGATGTTGACATCTTTTTGTAGAACTAAGTAACGTATAAAAGAGACAAACAAAAAATATATCCAAAAACAAGAAGTAAATCTCTAATTCACTATATTTGCGATAAAATAGTTAGAATACATTTATTTTTTCAATAGCGATATAATATTTTAATATATTTATATTAAAATTATATTTATATATCTTTAAAATAATTAGAGACCTAATAATATATATATATATTAAATTTTTTTTAGTTCAATGTTTAATTTTATATAGCATTTTAAATTTTATTTAAATTAATATTTATTTTTTTAATAAAATATTTAAAATATTATGTCATGATTAAGTTAGTTTATAAATACATTTATTTTTATTAATTATTAATTAAAATAATAAATAAACTATATTAATTTTTTAAAAAAATAAAAAACAATTATATAAGAAAAATTAATAAATTTATTATTTTAATTTTATGACCCAAATAACATAATTTTATTATACTTAATTAGTTATTAAATAAAATTAATTTATTTATAATGTCCATCAATATTGAATTATGTTATTTAAAAATATAAAATAATTTAATCATTTAAAAAACTCAATTCTATATTTTTTTAATAAAAAAGTAAACTCTTAAATTCAGTATATTTATATTATTATAAATTTTTATTTTCAATAATTTTAAATGGTGATTTTATTTATATGTAAAATATTTAATATATTTTTATTTTTAAATATTAATATATAATTTTGTATATATTGAAATTTAAAGTAAATTTTTAAAATTTCATACATTAGTTAAATAAATACTTTATTTTTGTATATATTAGTTTGATAAGTTATTTTAAAAAAAATATGATATCATATTTTAATAAATATATAATAAATTTTATTAATAATTTTAAATAAATAGTTTATTATATAAATTTAATTCAAAAAATATAAATAAATATATAAAAAATTATAAAGCTTTTTATTTATAATTTATAATTTATATTAAAAAATTTATTGTTATAATTATTTATTTAAAATTTTATAATAATAAATGATTTATGATTTCATAAAACAATATAAATTTTACTTTTACATTTTAGAAATAAGATATTTGTATGCTATTTTGTTTTATACTAAAAAAATATTAAATTATACATATTTTTAATAATAATTTATTTTAACCAGTAATTTTTTTATTATATTTATATACTTTTTGTATTTAAATTATATTTTTATATTATAAAATAAATTAATTTAATAAAAAAATAAACCATGCAATACACAGACATATTTTCTAGTTAATAATGATTACTTTATATAATGGTATAAAAATTATTAAGAGAAATTGTGGAATAATATAACAAAACTATAAATATATAAATGATAGAAAATATATTTTAAACTACCAAAAGAGACACTTAAAAGTGTTTTTTTGTTTTTTTTATAAACAAGATGTATTTTTAGAAAACGTACATAAGAAAAAATAAAACAACAATGGTGAGTTTTTAAGTTATTTAACTAATAAAATAGAATAAAATATTTCTTTATAAAGGCAAATTTATTGTTAAAAAGTCACCTTTAACCAAAAATACAAAAAAATAAAATTTTCAAACAAGGATAAAACAATGACATGAACTATCAGGACGTACAAATAAAGTGAGCTTTTAAGTTATTTAACTAAGAAAAAGGGAAAAATAAAGTTTTTGTACAAAGGGGTGTCTGGCGTTAAAATTTCTCTCTTGTTTTGTTGGCTGTTGTGAAGAAAATAGATTTCACGTGGATCTCACTTATCCTTTGTTTTCTTTTTCACCTATTTATTAAAATTATAAACAATAAAAGATACATGAAAAAATATGTTTATTTTTCTAAACTATTTGTCTTATGTTAATTTCTATCATAATCAAGAAGAAAGTGTAAATGAGACGATGATGTGATTTGTGGTGCATTGGGCGACGGTGACGGTCACTGAAATACATTGTATATGGACCAACATTCCGATATGGCAAATGAGGCAATGTATCTTCCTTTCCACTACTCGTCGCTTCAGTTTGACAAATACAAAAGTAATCATACATTGTCCTTTACATTTTTATTTTATTTTTTGTAATTTCCAAAGATTTGTTCTTCACAATATATAAATGATTTTAAGGATTATCTAAATAATAATATTTTACTTAAAAATATTTACAAGTGCAAAATTTATAAAAACAATAAAATACTTTTTTTAAGAATATATGTGTCTCAATTGTCAACGCTCCAAAGAAAAAGTTAAAACAATTCTATAATAGCCCAAATTCAAACATAGTTAATAATAGCACGGCAAGAAAAGTTACTAACAAAGAATTGAGAACATCTGAATCTGTACTGGGGCTTGATATTTTTTCTAAACAGTGAATCAAAACTTGAAATTTAGTAATTTACTAGCAATTAACCAGAAAAAGGAAGGAGGGTAGGCCCAGCACCATCCATAAATTGATACCTAGCAAATCCAGAGGAACCAATGAATTTTATTTTCTTCATAATAAAGAAAAACTTAGCCTCAAAACAGAAAGCAAATAAATGTTTATTTAACTTACGTAAATACAAATAAAAAAAATAGATATATAATGAGATGCCAGCCAATACGAAAAGGATGTGGCACGTGTGTAAAGTGAAAAGTTATATGAGAGAAGCATGGGAAAAGGGCACGGTGGAGTAGGAGTAGGAGCCTGCCATGTTTGTCCGTGAGAGAAGGGAAGGGTTCATGCTTTTAACTCTTCTTTCTCACTCCCACTCTCTCTTCTTCTTCTAACCAAATGGACTCTTCCCATCACTCCACCGCTTGATCTACTTCTCCGTTTCTTCTGCTTTTGGTAATTACTTCTTTTTCTCACTCTTTTTTCTTTTTTTTTTGGGTGCACTTTGGATCCATTGGTGAATGCTCATGGGGTTTTTTCTCTGCTGTTTTGGAAATACAATTAGCTTTTTTTTTTTTTTTTTTTTTTTTTAATTGAGCATGTTTGCTTGTGCAGATTTGTTTTGACCTTATAGATTAAAGGTGTTATTTTATTTCTAGCGGATTTTATCTCCTGATTAATGGATTTGAGCGATTGTTGGAAATAAGTAATTTATATATATGAATCGTCTCGAAGAGTATCCGGTCTTGTCTCTGAACTCATGTTTTTGGTGCCTTTGATTTCAACCCTCTTTCACAAGCGTGGATTAAGAGTTCAATTTGGGTTTATTTATATCTAAGTTACTTGTTGATGTTGTTTCTGAAGTTTGAATACAAAGCTGGGAAAGAATAGAATACATACAAAATTACTTTTGTTTTGGGGGAATGAAGGGGAGGGGTCCCTTTTAACTGTTTGGAAACCTGTGATAACAACCTCTGCTTTGGTGATGACAGATCCGTTTGCACGGGTGTTAGATTATGGAATCCTGTGATTGTATAGACACACAATATCCTCCAGATGAACTTCTTGTCAAGTATCAGTATATTTCGGATGTTCTGATTGCCCTTGCCTATTTCTCAATTCCTGTGGAACTTATCTATTTTGTTCAGAAGTCTGCTTTCTTTCCATATAGATGGGTGCTTATGCAGTTTGGCGCTTTTATTGTGCTCTGTGGAGCAACTCACTTCATAAACTTGTGGACGTTCTCTCCACACTCTAAAGCTGTTGCTGTTGTAATGACAATTGCCAAAGTGTCGTGTGCTATTGTGTCTTGTGCGACTGCTCTGATGCTTGTTCACATTATTCCTGATCTGTTGAGCGTCAAGACGCGTGAATTATTCCTTAAGAACAAGGCTGAAGAACTTGACAGGGAGATGGGACTTATTCTTACTCAAGAAGAAACCGGAAGGCATGTTAGAATGTTGACTCATGAAATCAGGAGCACACTTGACAGGCATACCATTCTGAAGACTACTCTTGTGGAGCTGGGTAGGACTTTAGGCTTGGAGGAATGTGCATTATGGATGCCGTCAAGAAGTGGCCTGAATCTGCAACTCTCCCATACTTTAACCTACCACCAAGTGCAAGTTGGGTCTACTGTGCCAACAAACCTTCCTATTGTCAATGAAGTCTTCAATAGCCCTCGAGCTATGAGGATACCGCACACCTGTCCACTGGCCAGGATCAGACCTCTCGTGGGAAGATATGTGCCACCTGAAGTTGTTGCTGTTCGGGTGCCACTTTTGCATCTGTCAAATTTCCAAATTAATGATTGGCCTGATCTTTCAGCAAAAAGCTACGCAATCATGGTTCTCATCCTCCCTACTGATAGTGCTAGAAAATGGCGAGACCATGAGTTGGAACTTGTTGATGTTGTTGCTGATCAGGTATTGAGTTCATTTGTGATTTCCTTTATCATATTGGTTGTTGTTTTCCTTATGCCATTCTTGTTTTTATATTGTATAATGTCTGTTCCTTATTTTCATTATTCTGTATTCCTTTACTCCTTGTTAATTGCTTAAACCATTATACTTGTTGTCATCGGTTGTTGGAAGTTATGTTCTAACTGTCATAGCGAATTTGTTTTGGGGTGTAGAATATTAATAGAATTAGGAAATGGCTTTCAACCATTGGTCATTTGGCCAGGCCATGCTTGACTTAAATGATAACGGTTTGGGGTTTATGGGTATTTTTCAACCACTAAGGAAGGAAGAAGGCGACAAACGATACTTGGTAGGTACGTGCGATCCAAAAGCTAGTTTAGGGAGGATGCCAAATCATGTATTTACTTGTAGTCAACACATGGTTTCCATCATATATCTCTTGTTTTTTTCTAGCTTTTGTGGTTAGAGTGATATCCTTTGGCTCCATTTGTTAAATGTTCAAAATCAATTTTAATCCCATGCACCTAGTAATTCATTTCAGAAAAAAAATTCAGCTATTTAAATAGGGGGTCAAGAGAGACCCAAAAGAACTTCTCTTTTAGACAAAGTTATTAAAAGATACATTTTAATTAATCAAATTTTTAAAAATTTGATTTTTGACCAAGTTCAATGGTGTCATGTGATTCATGTAGCTGATCTCACTTAGTGAGATAAGGCTTGGTTGTTGTATCATGACTTGGAAATTGTGCTGCAATAGCTAAAAGGAAAATCTTATCAACAGTTCAACACTCAGCTGATGTGTATCTTAAACACCTCTCGCCTCCTCCATGCACAAGCAACTAATCCACCAATAGTTTGGGATAGGCTTTGATATTATGTTAGAGTTGAGAATAGATCGGCCTACCTCAACCCTAAAAGCCAGCACAAGGGATTAGACTTGCCCAAGTCAATATAAGTTATACTTGGACAGTTTAACCACTGAGTGACCCCACCCATGTAAATGTATCAACAAGTTGTACTTTGACCGCTGATATGGGATGTTAACAAACCCCATTATGCTTTCTAGGAATTTTCTTACTAGACTTAAATGACCATATTAACTATGTTTTAAATTTGCATTTGTGACATTTGATATAATGCCAGAGTTGCCATTTCAAAATTTTGCTGATGCCTGCTGATGTTTTAGCATTTGCTTCTTTATATGACCTCAAATCAAAATGTTGGGTTATGGCTGGTTAATATATATACATTTCAAAGTATTCACTTCAGGAGACTATTCTTCTACATATTGAACTCATTTGTAGTTTCCAAACAGGTAGCAGTTGCCCTTTCACATGCTGCTATTTTGGAGGAGTCTATGCGAGCCCGTGATCAACTCATGGAGCAGAATGTTGCTTTAGACTTAGCTCGGCGAGAGGCAGAGATGGCGATTCATGCTCGCAATGATTTCCTTGCTGTCATGAATCATGAAATGAGGACACCAATGCATGCAATTATAGCATTATCATCACTTCTCTTGGAGACTGAACTGACTCCAGAGCAGAGGGTTATGATAGAGACAGTATTGAAGAGTAGTAATGTTTTGGCAACACTTATCAATGATGTTTTAGATCTTTCTCGCCTTGAAGATGGTAGCCTTGAATTAGAAATGGGAAAATTCAACCTTCATGGTGTTTTGGGAGAGGTAATTGCTGTAAGATTTTCTTCTTCATTGGGTTCTCATAGCGGTACATTATTAATCTTTACTATGAAATTGTTTTCATCTTTTTCTATCTTAAATGCAGGTCGTTGAACTGATAAAGCCTATAGCATCTGTGAAAAAATTACCTATTACTTTAATTCTGGCTCCCGATCTGCCTTCTTATGCCATTGGTGATGAAAAGCGGCTTATGCAAACTCTCTTAAATGTTGTGGGTAATGCTGTCAAATTCACCAAGGAGGGCTATGTTTCTATAAGAGCATCTGTTGCAAAACCAGAATCTTTACAGGATTGGCGCCCTCCTGAATTTTATCCAGCATCAAGTGATGGCCATTTCTACATACGAGTCCAGGTTATGACTGGGGCATCAACTATCCTAGCCTTAAATTAAATTAATTTTTGACGTATAGGTTCTAGAAAAATTCCTAATGTTTATATCCGGATAGTTATGTAATTGAATTCTTCGATGACCTAAATAATTGAATCATCTGGAACATGCACGCCTAGATGCCAAGGAATTAACCCAAAGACATCCACCGTTTGTTTGTTTTGTAGTTAATCCGAGGAATTAATTTTGATATTGCTTGTTTATTGACCCTAGCATCCTTGTTTGTTCAGGTCAAAGATTCTGGATGTGGAATTCTCCCGCAAGATATTCCACATCTCTTTACCAAGTTTGCTCAGTCTCGGAGTGGACCAGCACGACCTAGCAGTGGTGCAGGTCTTGGGCTTGCCATTTGTAAAAGGTACATCCAAAAATGCTGAGTTTGATGCTGATTACCTAGTTAGATAGCGTTATTACGTCTATTCTTAATGAATGTTAATACTATAGCTTAAATATTATTTATCGTATATTGACTCTTGACAAAATTGGTTCAGATTTGTAAATCTCATGGGTGGTCACATATGGATTGAGAGTGAGGGCCCTGACAAAGGAAGCACAGCTACATTCATCGTCAAACTTGGGATTTGCAGCAATCCAGACTCATCAGATCATCAAGCTGCAAACAGAGGCCAAGCATATAGTGGAAGTGGAGGCCTCGCTAGATTTAAACCCTTTGTCAAAGAAGATGATGACGCAGGTTTTTCCAATCGACGCAACCAAAGAAGTTTCTAAAATCCATAGAACCTAAATTGCATACCATTTGATCACAGTCGACCAAATATAGTAAACTTATTTTCATTTTGCATATTGCAAATTGTATAATTTTCAGTTTGCAGCTATAGATTAGGCTACTGCGTCAGGTATGTTTCTAACAAACAGGTCTTACCCGTAAGTCCTGTCATATTATTAACTAGCATATAATACAAAAAAACGAAGTTGAGGGATGATCCATAATTGATTTAGAGTACTATTTCTGATATTCAGTACGCAAAAGTTAGTTTTGTTTGGTGCCTATCATTTTTTGAAAAATATAAATTATTTGGTGAAAGAAACTATAGTACCTCATAATGTATAGTGATACGGTAATTAGGAGCCTAAATAAATAAACAAAATGCGTAGTCGTGCAGGTATCAAGACATTTTTTCTTTTGTTTTGAACCATAGATATGTTTTTTGAGAGATAATTTAGCAGATGCATTAAAACAAAAACTTAAATGTGTTGGAATATACATTTGATTGTTCAGCAAATACGTTAAACGCAAAAAGGAAAAAATTCCATGAGATGAACCCTATTTCATAAATATTTGGTCCCATGAACACCAACTTATATTTCCTAAATCAAATGTAATTTTTTACTTAGACGTGGATTGCTTTTACAAATCTGTACTACAGGTCTTTCTGCATACGGTTTAAAACTCAATTGCACGAATTCCAATATGGTTAAAAGCTTAGTTGAACAAACACGGTTTATTTTTTGCTTTTCGGAAAGAAATATTTAGAAGCGATAATGTCAAACCAATGAAACTCTTCTTTACTTCCTTTTAAGTGAGATATTTCAACGTTAATATTCGTCTCTTTCAACGTCATCTCAATTGTGCAAATGCTTTTCATTGACAAATTATCAATTTACAAGTAAAAAAATTTAACTCAACTTCTTATCCAACTAAAATAAGATTTTTGATGAACATATAAACAATTTTATTACGGACAAAATAGTCATTTTC
The DNA here is from genome assembly GCF_003935025.1 of Abrus precatorius. Lineage (NCBI taxonomy): Eukaryota > Viridiplantae > Streptophyta > Magnoliopsida > Fabales > Fabaceae > Abrus > Abrus precatorius. The sequence goes on along the minus strand of NW_020874373.1, from coordinate 4,258,548 downwards.
AAATACCTCTTGATCAATTACAAATTAATATTGACCAAAAAATAATTATTCTTTTAAGTTTCATTTTTTTGTTGTCACGGTTGAAATGAATATCCAGATTCTTAGCGGGAACTAAATTTTAATTTTATTTTTACTTAAGCAAAAATAAAACAAAAAATTATATAAAATTTGCTTAAATAAATTAAATTAACTTTAAGCGAATTTTAAATTACGAGAAAAAGAATTAAAGATAGCTATAGGTGGAGATGAAAATGAAAAAAGAAAGAAGAGTTATTTACGGAGTAGGTGAAAAGGAATTTGGAAGATGAGAGGAGTTGAATATGAAAAGAGATTAAAGAAGACGGAGAGGGGGGAAATTAGACGTCTAATTCATTCCTGTTGGGAGAGATCCCGTATCTTCCAAATAATCAATTATGCTGAACAGTAACTATTTAATCTTCAGATTTTTTATTTTAAAAAATTGAATCTGTACTATACAGTTATAATACTTACTAAATATAATTCGTCATACAAGAATTTATTCTTGGTGATTGTGAACTTATAATTCTCTTTTAATTATAAATATCAAAATAAAACTTTACAATAAAATAAACCTTGTTCATCATCCATACGAAACAATGCCTTATTTTACACTTAGTACTTGAATTTTGCCCCAGAATTACACATTCCGGAAATACAGAAACAAATAAGTTTCACGATCAAACTACCAAATCAAAATGAAATAGGCTAACGATAAAAACCTAAATGCTTAACCTTAGTTTTCGATTTTGTTACAGTTTAGTACCTCAGCTTCATCGGATCTTTGCTTTAATGATAATCGAGGGCTTTAAATATACCATAATTGCAATAATCTCATAATTTTGAAGATTTGTTTCCGCCGTAAAATGATTTAAAGTGGGGCTACGAGAATTGAGATCAGAAGAGCAGTAACTATAAAAGGATAATAACATCAATATTTCCGCAACAATGATCATTATCCATACCAAAAACAGCGAAACACCAGCAAAAAATAACCGAATATTATAATTTCATATACTTAAAACAAAACTAAACAAGGTCTAAACCAACAAAGAAACTCGTCAAAACTACTTTAGAACAGTAACTCAGGAAGCCACCCCGAAGGATTCTACCAGCCAACCTCAAAATGTGAATCACTTCTTGGATTTCTTTGGTGCTCTGTATAAAAGATATGTATTTAGAAAACACATGAAGCATGGCAATAAGGTAAAAAAAATATAGGGCAAACATAAATTGTACTACTCACTGGGCTGGCTGTGATGCTGTAGCAGGTGAAGCACTGGGTACAGCTGATGGCTTTTCTCCAGGGCCCTAAACATTTTACAGGGAGAAATTTATCAATTTTTCATTACCAATTTCAATGACAATATTTGTTAATACAGTAAAACCCCAAAAGCAACAGCCAAGAAAATATAAATCAACTGTATGATCTTAGAAATAGATTTTCAAGACAGTATGGAACTCACTTGAGCCAAGCGCTCCTCCCTCCGAGCAATCTTCCTTTCTCTGCTGGCCTTGTTCTTGGCACGTTTGGCCTCAAACTGGTCAGACAGGGTCTTCTCTCTTGCCTTCTCAGCTTTGGACTTGTGTATGCTCTCCATCAAAACCCTCTTGTTCTTGAAAACATTACCTTTAACCTTCATGTACATGTCATGGTACATGTGCTTGTCAATCTTCTTAGATTCTCTGTACTTGCGAAGCAAGCGTCTGAGGACACGCATCCTCCTCATCCAAAGGATTTTAGTTGGAAGCCTAGCCTCCCTTGTACCCTTACGCTTACCTGGTATTATTCAGCAAGACATTATAGGTAGTAAAAATCTTTCTTTCTATGCCCACATATGAATGTTTCATATACACTGATTGATACAAATGGCGAGCAACTTGGTATAATCTTCAAAGTGTTTTGATAACTTCCTAATGAATAAATAATGAGTCTATGACGATAATTTATAAATGAGTGCAAGCTTAAATCACAAACTAACAACGATTAGATCCCCAAATCATGAGTTAGAATCAGTTTCAGTTTGACATGAAGATAATTAAGGTTGGGAATGAAAATACCATATCCAGAGTGGCGTCCCTTCCTCTTTGCTTCCTTCATTCGACGGGCCCGTGAGCGTGAGTGAATCTTGGTAGGTTTCCTGATGATAAACCCATCCTTAACCAGCTTCCTTATGTTTTGGCCTGAAAATGACAGAAGTTTTATTATTCACACAACAATTTCTACAACAAATTTCTGTCTCTTTCTATCACGTCACCTATCTTATCACCACCTTCTATCTCTCTCTAATTTGTACAAATTTGTTTCACAAGTATCATTTCTCAAAAGGAAAATCCTTGTGTTTAAAAGCAAAATTATATAGAATCTCAAAGATTGTAAATAGATTTGCCTCCATTAAAACTATACAATCATTGGAAAAACCGATAAGAGTTTATGATAACATATAAAGTGTAGTAATATCATGTTTGCAATCTACGCGCATACTATCGCTAAAGCTCAAAACAGCAAAAAATGTTCAGATCTTGTGAAAACTAGCAGAGATATTATTCTTTATTTTTTTTAAAATCGAATAGTGAAAAAGAAAAACGTTTAACAAACGACAAGGGAGAGAAAGTGCATACGGGAATTGGCCATGGAGATTTCATTGACTTCATTGGGGTCAAGCCAAACCTTTCCTCTTCCGCACTTGAGAACGCTTGCGGCCAGCCGCTTCTGAAGTTTGAGCGATACCATCTTTTGCTGTGACTCTGGTGGAAGCTAAGGCTATCGCGCTTTGCGGAAGGGAACCACTATATAACCTAGGGTTTGGAATCCACAACCATATAATAATGTTTCTTGTTGGGTTTTTCTGTTATTTTCTTAGTGGCCCAATACATTTTTTTCAAAACTTGGTGGCCCAATTCAAAAACTATATAGACACACAGCCGTTTTGCATTTTTATTTCTGAGCCCAACTTCACCTCCGCATTTTATAATTTTACCACAACTCCCAAAAACTCGTGTGCCCCAAAGCCGATTGAAACAAAGAAAATTATTTGTTGGCAAAATTTAAAAAGTTTATTTAGAAAAAAAAGTTATAAACACTAAATGAAATATACCGAATTGAGGAAAAGATCATTGCAAAGGACATTTTTTTAACTATAGGAATGATAAATTTTAAGAATCAACTATGCACTATAATAAAATGCATCTCCCAATTTTATAGAATTTGTTTTTAATTGAACTGGACCAAGTTTGGGTAAACAAAATTGCTTTTAACAATCTTGCAAAGTATGATAGTCTATATAAGCATTGGACTTATGCATTAATAATGCAGTTGGTTTAATAAATACTGAAAAAAAAAGTTTAGGAAAGTAGAGAAAAGAAATAGTGTTCGTGTTTGGTATAATTCACGAGGAGGAGTGAGAAGTAAAACAAGATCTGAAACATTTTAATTGGTATAATCTAAAATTTTTAAAATGTTATCCTTCTTTAGTTTTCCTTAAATCTTTTAATATTAGAGGAGAGAAAAAACAGAATAGAACTAGTAAACATACCTTGCAAAAATTTGCACGAGTATATTTCTATTTATTTTATTATTTAATTTAGTTTAAAAATAATAATAATTTAAGTATAAAAAATATATATAACAGTTAAACTTAATTTGTTTTAAATGTTATAAGTTATTTTATATTCATTTGTTATGAAATAAAAATATTAAGTATTGCAAATAAAATAATTATTATCAAAATTTAAAACAAATAATATTACTTGCTAGGTAAATTAGTAAGTAGTTGCCTCTAAATTACACGAGTTAGGGATGCTGTCGACATTGTGTCCAAAACCCGTTTAAGTGAATTGAAGTTAAAATTACATACAGGACATTTATCATGAAAATAGTTGTCATATGAAAAATAGAAGAATAAAAAATTTAATAATATAATTACACATAAATAATTAAATTTTAAAATTAATTATGCATATATAAATATATATTAATCTTAATTGTTCAATTTTTTTAATAATTAGCATTCACTATTTCTATTTCTCACAATAATAAAGTGAAAGTATTCTTACATTACACACAATGCTTGGTTTGTATTCAATTAGGAAAAATCACCTTTTTTCAAATGCAAAGAAAACAAGATAATTTCATTATACTTTTAGCATTATTTTCGCTAACCTACAAGCACTTGGTTGAATTACCTCTATTTCTCACCTATCACTATGGTCTGGGTGTGGTTGTGGTTATCTCGATCTCCTCGTACGTGTTTTGGAGAAACCAACGTATATATAAAATGTGAAAATAAAAAAAAATATTTCAAACGCATTTAAAATCAATTAGATACTTTTTAAAATTGGAAATCGACCAACAGAAAAAATTGTGAAAATGTTTTATTTTGGCCAAATATTAACTAAATCAAATTCATACTTTATCATCAACATTATTAACTTTCATCATAATTAAACTATTGTGATGTTCTCACTGAATATGTTCATATCCTTTGTATGTGAGGTTAATTCTCGATCTTCGGGTGCCGAGGCGGTTTTTCTTAGGAGTGTGTTTTTAAAAACTTGAATAGTAATATTGTTTATATTTTGTTAAAAATAAACTTACTGAATTTCTAAAATAGGAATTATAATTATTTTAAATTTTTGAACGATGAAATCACACTGCTACTTTGCTTTGGGTGGTCAAAAATCACGTTGCTACTTAGAAATGAGTGGTTGCTACGCTGCTTTTTCAGCCGAAACCCGTAGGCGCCCACCGAGCGCCCCGTCTGTTAATTTAATGCCAAATTCAGCGGCGTCCCTCGATTTACATCACTTTTCAGTTTCTACTTCCACTGACGATTCATTTATTTATATTTTAATGTTTTTCATATAAAAGATTGGACTATGGTTAAAAATAATATTTTAAAACAACCAATCTTATGAAACCAAGTTATTTTCAAAATAAATATAATTTTTTTTAATTTCGTACACTTCACACTTAACATTATTTTTACTTAACAAAAATGCTAATAAAGCATTCACTAATCTATAAAACAATTCTATTGACAGCAACTTCACTTATACGATGTGACCCGATTCTATTTAAAAGTAGGGTGTGTTTTGTTTTGAGATTTGTAAAGTTGTTCATGAGAAAAGTGAACTTATAAACGTGGAAATTTGTTTAAAAAATATTTTTAGTTCAACAAGTAAATATTTTTATGTTTTATTAATTTTCTTTTTATAATAAAAGGTAATTATAATTTAATTTAGCTAAACTTTTTATATAAAATATAAGTTATTTCTAATTCATTATTTTATTTTTTACACTAATTTATTTCTCGAACTCCTTTAAAAATTCACTTAAACTGAGTTCAAAATATTGAAAGTTACTTTGCCATCTAACTTATATATTTTTTTTAAATTTTATATTCACTTTTTATTGTTTAAGTATTAAAAGATTGACAAAATATTAAAATATAACAAAACAAGGGACATAACATTCTTACTTTGCAAAAAGTACAGCTAAAAACATGAAGATAAAATGTTACTTGGTAGTATAGCACAGATTCATCGTTAAAATAAGATAGTAGTTGTTATATATCTTTTCTTCTTTTTTTAACGTAACGGCATTTAGTTGTAGATTTGATAGCTTAGAAAAAACCTTTGAAAAAATTAACTGCTGTCAGAGTCATCGCAATTCCTCCATGAAGAACCGGGACACAAATTCTGCACCGTGATTTCTTATTTACGTAAACCAAATTAAGAAATTTTCATGAAGAATTAGGGAAGGAAAGTTGAAGGAGACAAAAGAAAAGGAAACTACGTTCAGTACATTAAAATTGTAATGAAAAGCAAAACACAAGTGATTTCGAGAACAGAATTGAACACTACGTAGTACAAAATGAAGAGAAAATTCCAAACACACAACAGCACACAGTTTGATAAACAATTTACAGTGCGACACCAAATCAGAGAGCTGAAGAAGAAGTAACAGCCTCAGCATCAGCATCAAAGTTCCAAAGATCCCCAACGACGTTTTCCTGAACGGTATTATTAGGCGCAGCCAACTGGGCATCATAATACGGAATCTGATAAAACCTCATGTAGTTCTCGTACGCCATCAACTCCTCCGAAAGCTTATCCACCTTGTTCTTTTCCTCTTCACTTGCAACCCCCAACACTTTCACTTCTGTTTCCTCACCCAGTAACTCCGACGTGGAGTAAGTACCTTCAGACCCCGACGCAGATCCATACCCACATCTCTCATCAACAGAAGCAAAATCTGGCCCAGCTTGGTTCAGATCATAACCGAACTCCAAGTTGAGACTTTTGCTAACGTATTCTTGTTGTTGATAGAAGGGAGGATTTTGATGGGGTGGTGGAATAACTGGAGCTTTAATGGAATATTGATCTTCATTGGGGAAATTGACTTTGGCTTTTTTGCCACGGATTATTCGGGCTTCTCTGTCGTAGGCTCTAGCAGCTTCTTCGGCAGTGTTGAAGGTGCCAAGCCAGACACGAACCCCTTTTCTTGGATCACGAATCTCTGCAGCCCATTTGCCCCATGGTCTCTGCCTTATCCCTCTGTACAGGTTTTTTCTCTGCTTCTTTGGGGGGGCTGGCCCATCCCTAACTGTTAAGTAAATTTGTTAATATAATGATAAAACGAAATGAGTAAAGCAGAGAGAGAGAGAGACCTGGTTTGAGAGGGGGTTGTTGTTGCCGTGCTTCGAATGTGTTGGGCCAGAGCTCGGAGGCTGTGAGGTGGCGAGAACGATGGCGAGGGATGAACTCAGCGATGATTGCACCGCCACACATGCTTTAAGGGAGGGTTTGTGTTTTTGTTTGCTATAATAACGAAAATGAAATGAATGAGACTCGGAGGACGTGAAAAAAAAATGGAGAGTGAGAGGGCTTTTGTAGCTGAAAATTGAGATGACGTGGCACATTCTTTGAAAATTCTGATGGCAATCACAGTAACTATAATAGTGAAACTTTGACACTACGTCGTGGGTGTTAAAAGCAGGTCGAAAGACAAAAATAAGAAAAAAGGAAAAAAATAATAAAAATAAATATATCTCCTTTCAAATCACAAGTTGCCCTCGCTTGATCTTGATCCTCAAAAATCAAATTTTGCTTTTACTGGTTGCCTAGTACCCCTCTATTATTCTATATTATAGAGTAGACCCTATGATCCGGGAAGGGAGCTTTTTTTCTAAATAAAACGTTTTTTTTTTTAAGAATAAAAGAAAAATCTCTTAATTGTGAAAATTTTAGAATGTAGAAGTTTTTTTTCATCAAACTTGAACATAATAAAGATGCATCAAACTCTAAAAATATCAACACACATACACGAGTTGGGCTCATCATTGGAAGTCAAACAACGTGATTTATCCTTAAGTGCTAGTTCTTGGTATTGTTCTTCCAAGTTCCAATTCCGCTGTGCTTTTAAAGATTTTCGTATATATTTGCTATGTTTATGTGCAAATGCAAAAATTAGAAATCTATATGTTAATAGTGTGTTATGAATAAAACCAATAAAACGTTAATATTATCTCTGTACGTGATTAATACTATATGATTTAGTACAATTAAATTGAGAATGCTGAGTTCATCCATTAATTCTTATTTCTTATAACGCTTTTGCAATCAGCAATCAAGCAATTGAGATAATCTTGTATTGAGAAGGATTAACAAATGGTCCAAATGAAAAATTATTAAAGTAAAAAAGGTCAATCGACTCAATCGTAATGATTAAGTTATTAATAATTTTTTTTTAATAAAAACACATAATTTAATGTAAATAATGTTAGATATTGTGATTTAAAAAATACATGGTTTATTTTTTTATTGTATAATTTTAAAGCATAAAAAACTTAAAATATATAAACCACCCGGCACATCGTTTACCCAACTGGTGGGCATGATCACCTATAGATTCAAGGAAATTAAACAATCCATCAACCAATCGTGACTGTGACTTTGAACAACAAAGGCTGCTGATACATATTAATTAATATAGTGAGCTTTCTGCATGTAGTTGGAGCATTATTTACATGCAATGCAAATTAGTTTGCAATGCTTTATTTTAATACTGCACTTCTCACATCTGCACGCTATATGTTTTAGAATAAAATTTCACCCTAAGTGTGAGGTTAAAGTTTAAATTCAAGTTTGGCATATTATCTCTCAGTTTTTTGTCACAATAATAATCTAAATATTATAAATATCCCTTTTCAGAGTTCACATGGTTTTCATAGGTGAATAGATATATGGTTTTATAATAAATTTCGTATAAAATAACATTTTCAATTTTGATAGGGTCAAAACATAATATTGTTTTTGTCCATGGATTCTAATGAATCCATTAATACGGTAAAGGAGCCCAACAATTTATGTTTTCTAATTTTTTTTTTAAATCATAAATACCGTTTTCTTTGTGGGTCCAAGAAAACATACATATTTTGAAGGCTTTGCTTTTTGTATTTGGTATTTTTCATTTGCACCTTTATAATATTTTTTTATAATTTTTTAAAAATATTTTTATTAAGAATTTAAGTTACTCTTTCACTTTCCTTCATATTCTAACTCTTTCATCACTTATTATACTAAAAATAAGAAAAATGTAACCAATTCAAAATATAAAATATAAATTTGAATGACAAAATATGTTAAAAAAATATATTAAATTTTTTTAAATAAAGTGACAAAATGATAAATTTGTGTGTAAAAGACATGTTATGACATTGTTATAATAACCAGCTGTATCAGTTAAATTATTAATTAATTATAGATTAGCTTAAAAAGATTTAACTCTAATATCAATAAAAGTATGACGATAAAAAATAGAAGATAAGTTAGAAATAGAAAAAAAAAAAAAGAAAAAAAAAAAGCAAACTCGATATCTTATGGGTCAAAAGGTGAATTAATGGCCCTAAGGCGCACAAGTCTAAATAGTAAATACTAAAAGGCAAGAAAATGCATAAGCCCAAAAATCACCATGCTACAAGTACACAAAGGAGACAATTTTCCCTTCACCAAAAAAATAAGAGAACCTTTAAATGGAGATATGTTGCACTTTATTCCCTTATTTTACTAATTACATATCATGTTGATATTTTGTCATTTGATAAATTTTCATTCAAATTGTGTAAAGTGGAGATAATTACGTAAAACCCAAATTTTAATAGGATTACAATTTAACACGTCACTATATGATAAAAGATTGGTTGAATTATTATTTATTTTGTCAATTAATTTGAAATATTTTTCATTTTTTGGGCATTACAAATTTAAAAGTTTCTTTGGAGCTGAGCCAGCTGCTTGTACATAATTTCCAAACATGATTGAATCTTACCTATACAAAAGTTTTAGTAAGCCAATGACAGGCTGGGTTACGCACATTTTCTTTCATAGACATATATTTTGTTGTCAAAATTATTATTTTTGTCTTCCTACGATAAAATAAGTTTCTATTTTATTCTTTAATCTTTTTTTTTTGTTTTTAAAATATTTCCAGTTTTCACTCAGTTATTTATTTTTTAATGTCTCGACATTCTTTCTCTTACATTTTATTTCCATTCACCTTTTCTTTTTATCTTTTTTTCTTCTATCGCATTTTTTATTTCTTTCTGTTTTTTCCCTTATCCCTATGTCAAAAATCATTACCCTAGATTATATAATCATTCACTCCAAATTGTAAGTTTATTCACAAAAAAAGAAAAAGGAAAAACGTGTGCAAGTTAGAAAATCCTGAAAGGGCAAGATGAGGCGCGAAAGCGGTAATCACGGATCGTGTATGACCCTCTCTATCTCTAAGTAGCTTAACTCGAATACTGAACAAGTTTTAGTCGATGGGGTTGGGGTGCCATTGATCCGAAAGTGTTATGGTAGAACTAGCAAGAATTGCGGAGGCTTAACTATAATAAATTATGGATGATAAGCAAGCACGTGTCTCGCGAGGATGAACTAACAGATTCTTCTTGACGTGTGAGAGGCCAAAGAAGATGCCAATGTCAAGCAACGAACAAAACCCGCTTCTATCTCAATTCGCTTGTTTCTCTCAGTCTCACTATTTATAAGGTAAACTTCACCCCTTGCCTTCGTGTTGTGTCGCACTTTCAAGAAACAAAGGAACAAAACAGGAGAAAGCAAAGTAACGAAGATATTATCGATGGAGGATAAAAGGATCACAATCACAAACAAGCGTGGAAAGAAGAAGATCCACCCACTAAGCAGCCTAAGCATAGGCGGCGAAGGTGGGATTGTGGGGCTTCTTGTGTTTGGTGGAGCATTGGCCATTGCAGGTTTCATGGCAGTTGCTTCTTTTGCAAGCAAAAAACGCAAGGGGAAGGGCACCCATGATCACCAACCTAAACCTAAACAGCAACATATATTGTTGGACCAAAACGGGTGTAAGAGTGAAGAAGATCATGAAATCACCCAAACTCTGACCTCTCTTCTTCAGCATTCAACAATCCATCATGAGGATGCCACATGGTATGCTATATATATATATATATATATATATATATATATATATATATATATATATACACACACACACACACATAACCTTTATTTAGTTAACTTAATTAGGAGCCTCTTCATGTTCATATAGGCTTTTGTTCAATTTCAACGCTTCTTTAACTTTTGTCAGTTGCTGCAGCTGTTGGACATCCAATAAAAGCATCGACCAAGTTAGTTCCTCGCTGTCTGCTCAACCTTTGATTCTGCTAATTAATATTGATCCCTCCATTTTTTTCAATACAGTTGTTTGAGTTTGTGTATGGCCTTTTTAACATTTTATAAACGACTTGGATGTTGAATATGGTTCAGGAGGAGAAAATCGAGCTTAAACCCAGTAGCGTAGAGGAGAGCCCAACCCACTTTAAGGATCAGCAAACGGTGTTTTCTGACAATTCGCACCCAGAAAATGCGGTGTCGTCCAACCAAAGTGGGGTTGCGGAAGAATGCTTGATGCCATTGTTACACAACTCCAGTGGCCAAGCACAAGAGGTGGAAAAAGATGAAGCTCGAGATGGGCTAACATCCTCAGAAACGGAGGATGATGATAATGAGGAAGACGTTGATGATGACGACGACGACATGATGTCCGATAATGTTTCAGAGATTGGCGAAGAAGATAGCTCAAAAGAAATAGCAACCACGTCCCTGTCCCTGAATTACAACAAGGAACAAGTTTGGCATGCGGATCGAAAATTCAAGGGAGAATACTGTGATAGTCAAGTTTGCAATGACTCTGATGAAGATGACACTGACTATGGTGGTGATGATGAGGCTGTGATAGTGGGAAAGGAAGCAAGTTTGAACGAAAAAGTGAAGTTTTCTATGGTGGCGAATAGTGAGGCTTCAATAATAAGAAGCTGGGTTTTTCCCTTGCTGTTGCTGGCGCTGGTGTTGCTCTTAGTTCTACTGACTCGACGCCCACAAGAATCATTTTATGTTCTTGATGATAGTAATTCAGTATTAGTCCCGTGATGCGAATTCAAGATCAATATGTGAGATTTTTAATTATGTTTTTATTTTTTCGCCAAATGAGTTTGGTAATGGACATTGCTTTCATACGTTTCCAGAACCATATACATTGTGGATTATGATAGCTGTGGAGATTAGAAAAATGATATTAAGATACCTTTTATTGCTGGTTTTGTGGATGTAATTAGAATTGACATGTAGAATTACAATTATAATTTTAATTTTGATAAAATTGGAATTGGATAAAAATTATAATTCTATATTTTGCATACTCAAAGAATTAGATTATAGAATTAGAATTCTTTTATATTAAAATTTTATTTAATAATTTATTAAAAATAATGTGTTAATAAAAAATATAAAATAATTATTAATTAAATTATTAAAGATGATAACGTAAATTTATTTTTTATATTTAATTTATCATTAAAATTTAATATTATATTATAAATTATCTTTCTCATAAATTAGATTAAAGTATTCAAATGCTTACAAATATAATTTAATTTTTAAAATTAAAAATATAAATTAAATATAAGTGCTTTTAAGAATTCTCATTTTTAGACTATGAGCTAAAATAAGTAAAATGTTCTAACAGATTCTTCTATGCTTATATGATAAGTAAGACGTAATTGATTGTAATAATTTTTATTAGTCCCATGATATAATCGTTTTAAAAATAAACTTTTTACTATGTCTTTATCATTCTGTACATCTAGCACTAATTTTCTATTTTTTTTTCTTTTGTACTCTCACTAATTCTTGAATTAATTTATAATATTTACTCTAACATGTAACAATTGAAGAAAAATATTAAACAATTTATTATACAATAATATAAATAATATAGTTTACGATAAGTGTAAAAAGTGTAGAATAGTAATATAATATAGTTTGCAATGAGTGCAGAATAGCAATACAACATACTAACGTAAACATATTAAATATGTAACAAATGTAAAAAAGAAAAAAGAAAAAAGAGAAAGAAAGAAGACGCAAAAGAGAGAAAATAGAAAAAAAGGAATAAAGAAAAATCACTTTTATTAATAATTAATGTAAAACCAAGAAGAAGAGAATAGAAAGAAAAGAGATAACACAAAAACAGAAATAATATTAATAATTAACATAAAAGTGGAGTTAAAAGAAGAAGATAATACAAAGAATACAAGAAGAGGAAGAAAGATGTATAAGTAAAAGAGAGAATAAAGAAAGAAAGAGAAATAAAGTATTTAGGAAAAAAGTATGTAGAAAAAAACAAGAATCACGAAAGATAAAGAAGAGATATAATATTTAAGAGTATATTTGTGAATTATGACAGTAGAAATTCAAATTCTTATGATTTAGGTAAGGAATTGAAATGAGCCAAATTTAATTATTATAGAATTTCATGAAATTATAATCCTAATTTTAAATGAACATCCAAACATGATAATTAAAATTATAAAGCACAATTATAATTCTAACATCTAATTTCATACTTAATTTCGTAGACCAAACAAGCACTTAATGTCTATAACATATTTCTATTATCAATTAAAATTTTGTATTTTTAAATTCAATATCTTAATGATAATTTCATGAGTTCAACTATTTTTTATTAATAATTAATAATAAAATATTCTAATTAAAGTTCAATTTAAATAAACATTCTCAACCGACACTCATTAAAAAAGAAAAAGAATAAAGTGATGAGATCAATCAATTTTTTTCATAAATTAAAATTAATTTATACATATTAACTTTTGGAGAAGATAAATAAAAATAACTTTCTGAAAAAATAATGTCCATAAATTAATTAACTTTTGAGACACTTAATTTAATTTTTTTTTCTGATTTTCTTCTCTTATAATTATGTATTAAAAAGTTTATGTAAATTAGACCCAATACTATTAATAGAAACAAATCTATTTTGAGAACCCAAATTTCAATCAATTAAAAAAGTAAAGTTCAAATCATTTACATCATAGAAAATGGAATCTTTTTTTTAACAAAAGAACAATCAGAATGCGTTTGCTGATCCTGCCTAGTACGAATACCATTATAATTAGCATTTTTCACATATTAGGTAGAAATGGGAGACGTAAGCTGGTCAGGAAGTGATATAGCAAGAGATCCCTAGCAATTTCCTTGGGTAAGCGCTTAATTTCTGCACAAGTACTTTACAGTGTATAATCCTTTATCCTATCACTCTTTTCTATATACAATGCCTTGAGTTTCGAGTCTTCGGCTCAATAGGCAGCTGCCGGTTTATTGGGTTAGTAAGTTGGAACAAATATATATATATATATGAGAACTATAAATCAAAATTTAGACACATAAATGTCTGCGCTGCTGTGGACAAAACTTAATTCCCTTGTCTGGTCTGTAATCGTTGGGCAAACTGTAGTTGGCGTCTTGGACACGAAGTGCCACTTAAATTAACTAGCATTCGAGAATGCCAGAGTCTTCCATCAAGCTTGGCCAGCTGCAACCGGTAGACCATCCCAAAACGCCCAGTATTAGATCTACTTTAGAGCAAGCACTGACCTGATAAACGAATAATTTACGTAAGTTGACCAAGAACAGTTTGATGAAATAAATACCATAGATTAAGTATCAATCATAATTAGTGTTTTCAGACATGATAGAGTACCAAATTTTCTAAATTTCCTTCTACGTGAAATAGCATAACAGCCATTCCCCTTCCTCCATCCATCTCAGCCTGCTCATTTGATAAATCAAGTGTTATCGATATGCCAAAAGAACCATTCATTTATAATGAAGACGCTTATTTAAGAACTGTACAATTGCATGGATTTGGTTTAACCACTTACCACACAAGAACATATGGTTATGCCTGCAGTGGCCAATGCTGTAGTGACGTCAGCCATCATGCCTGAAATAATTGTTTGCCAGGTTACAATCAAAGATATACCATTTATTTATCGTGTCAGAGAGATCTATGATCAACCAGAGCAGACACATGGAAGATTTCTTACTAGACGGAATAAAAAATGCAGGTAATGAAACACTACTAAATACTCATTTCACCATTGGACCATCCCATTTCTAGGCCATGTTTTGACTAAATGGGTTTCACCTCCATGATATCAGTCTACTCTTACATTATTAGAGCCGAAAGGCATAAAACATCCAGTTTACTGCCAGGGATAATCAGAAAAAGATTCTAGATTAACACGCATCATACATTGACGAATGTATTGTTAGATTACTGACTCCTGCATAGCATATCCTCTATCAACAATGTTAACTTACATTTTTCACATCCTGGAAAAGCAGGTTTAATCAATATTATCAATTAGAGGAAGCTTACCTCTTCGGTCTATACATACTACAGATAACCACTGGATGGAGTGTCCTTCTATATTGTGCCAAGAGGCAATTTTCTGGGCTTGCCAACTTTCTAAACCTGGCAGGACTTCCTTATATCTTGGAATGTTAACTTGAATCATTTTCGCAACAAGGTTTCCCTGCAGCAACAACTCCCCTTTGGCCTTGAAATTTTCATGCTGTACATGCTTGTTATGTTTTCCATTGATCTTGGGTGTCCAAACACTTCCATTCGTACTTTGGAGGACAGTCTCACTTCTTCCTGGAGTTGATATTTCCACTCCATTCACAAACATTTTCCCCCATGTATGTTTAGAACCATTTGACAGCTGTTCAGATTCACTATCCCCTTCAGAATCAGTGACAAAGTCATTGACTGCTTCTGTAGTGATATCAGCAGCAGAACGTGCAGCTTGCTCCCTTAGAAACTAAACAAAATATAAAATGTTTATTTAAAGCACAACTTTATTATAAAACATAAAAGTTCAGGGTTAGGCCTTCATTGAAAACCTACCTTCATTATTTTGTGTCTCGCACTACGTGTTTTAGCATGTTGCAACCACTGCTTGTGCCTCTGAAAAGCTGATTTGCTAGAAAGTGCCTGGAAACAAAGTTAATATTATGAGCTCCAACGAAGACATGGTAATTGTGACTAACCATTTATGTGTGTGCATGTATATAAGCAAAACAATTTCCTTAAACAACTTAGTCTAAATAAGGGTGTAAAGAATTTATCACTGTCATGGCAGAAACATGCAAATCATTATGAAGTGCAAATAATGTTAAATTATAGGATTTATATAATGAGAGAGGACGAGTGAGAAAAGGAATGCTCAATACAGGAAGATTATATCAATATGGGGTGAAATGATATGTAACCCAAAAATTACATTTATATTGATAATTATGTCAAATAATTGCATAATATCACGAGTATAAGCCTAAGCCCTCTAATACAATGAGAGACAACTAACTCTAATTAAATAATGAATTAAATGAGGAAACGTAATGAATATTTTAACAACTTCTAAGAATGCTTCCTCAATGAGATCAATACTTGGTTCCATAATGTATTCTAAAGACATTGTAAGATAATATTGATAATATGCTAAGTTATTCTAAAATGCTCTCAAGATATTCTGAAATGTTCTAACAAACCAAATTTGTGTAAGCATGTACAAGTTAATACCAAACACTTAGATCATAAATCTGAAACTTGAGAAATGCAGATAGTGAAGTATATAATTCAATAAACATTTACATAACACAATATCTTCCTAGTTTTTTGCAAGCAATTTATATTTGGACATATTAAAAACATAATGACTTTCCAATTACATTAAATATATCAAATGAAAAAGTAAACACATAAGATGAGTTGAACAATACTAACATTATATGTTATTATCTCCACAACTTCTGCATTTGCAAGTACTCGAGCAGGAGAAACAAGATTGCCATTGACCTGCATTTACACCAAATGAGTCCCTAATATTTCAATAACACAAACATCTTATTTCATGTGTCTTTTCCTGACTGACACTAAGATTCCATTAGCATGCAAATGAGGAGTGATACCTTGGCAGCTACCATCTTGTTGCCTATTTCAGTGTGTATCATGTAAGCATAGTCGATGACAGTAGCACCCTGAGGAAGATTCTTAATCTGAATATAATATGACAAAAAATTATCAAGAATGCAGACAGCATTCAGATAAAAGTTTCTTAATCATTTTCTTCAATAAATGAAAGGGGAGAAAGTAGTCATATAGCATATAACATAGTCCACCCTTACCTCTCCTCTTGGTGTGAAAACAAAGACACGGCTGCCAAGCAGATCTCTTGTAATAGTGTCTACAAATTCCCTGGAACTCATGTTGCCAACAAACTCTTCTTGCCACTCTCTAATTGCATTTAGCCAGCCAATCTGTGGGAAAGGAAATAATTTGTTTGAGAAATCAGCATCAAGATGTTTTGTGCTAAGCCAAGATTTTCGCTTAATGGCATCAAAATTGAGTGTTGACTATACCAAAACCTCTCCTTAAAAATTTATTTCTATAATATTATATCAGGGACTGATAGCATACTCTGAGTGCAATATTGGCATTGTTAAGACAAACTGTCTTCCCTCTTGTGCTTTTGCTACTGGGCATCGCACTTCCAACCAAGCCTGTGACAAATTCTCTCCCACTATAATGAGCAGCAATGCCCCTCTCAGCTATCAAATCCATTTCTTCTGTTCTAATCTGCAAAAGTAAATAAAATAGGACACACTCATAAGAAAAATTTCTGATGAACTTCATTTGGAAATGAAACATGCAAAAGTAAAATTTAAAAATGAAAAAAATACCTGGACTTCTAGCCTAAACATGCTCTCATACAAAAAAGGAATCACAGTGGTATGAAGACTCTGATAGCCATTTGGTTTAGGGGTTGCAATATAATCCTTCACCTATAACCAAAAAAAAAATAAAATTTCTCACCAGTAATATTCGTTTCTCTTAAAATTAACGCTTTCTTTTCTCAAATAGAAAAACATATAAATGTATTAAACGTACAGATCTTGGAATGGGGGTCCAGATTCCATGGATCAATCCCAGAACATGATAGCAAATCTACAGAAAACATGAAAATAAGAGAAATTCCTTCTAATATATCAAGATAGAGTGGAGTGGAAAATAGTCACAGCTGTTGCCACCATGAGTAAGTAGTTACCTGCTGTGAATTGCATAAAGGCCCAACCCCAACGCATGGCTTTGGTTTAATAATAATGCGAAGCTGGTTACAACAAACAGTTGATCTTCAACAAAAAAATCTAAAATTTCTCCAAAATCTTTACAAAACATTAAGCATTTCAAGGTATATTTCGAAGCAAACCTGTGCAACTTGGTTAATCTCACTGATTGAACTTCTTGATTTGAGAACAGCTTTATAGACACTGCAAATGAACAGCAATATTTCTAAATGAATAGCCAGAAAAGTACATCAAATTACAAAACAAAGCATGCATATAAGTATTAGGTGATATATGGAATAATATAACAGAGATTAAAATGTACATGATGTCAAACTCATCAACCAACAAGATCAGTTGGATAAACAAAAACGGTAGCATTGAAACTGAGATTTGCGACTTAACCTGTAAGGCTCTTTACACACAGCACGAACTTCTGTTTTGACAGTTAGAAGGTCTAAGAATTGATCATCTTGGATTTTCTTCATCAATATTTTGTTCGCCTATCAAGAAAGAGAGAACAAAGAAACTTAAAACAATGGACTAAATCAAACACACAATCATCTGGAAAAAAAGGTTCAATAATGGACAAAAAAAAAATAGAAAGATGGCAAGCAGTTATATTCAAGAAAGACACTGATAGACCATTATTACCTCCACAAGTTCTTTCTCGTGTTCTTTGTATAGCTCTGACACTCTTCTTTTCACCTTGGCATAGTCTTCCGCATTTGTGTAAATAAATGATAGATTTTCTAGTTCTGACTGAATCATAACAAATGCATAACTATGAATCATGATATAGCAAAATTTCCCTCTAGTAATGAAATATAGGTATATTATAAAAAACTTCAAAGAATTTGATACACAAACAGTCCTTAGTGATTTTGTAACTATGGGATACCTTAATTTGATACATCCCAAGCAACTTTGCCAAAGGAGCAAACACCTGCAATGTCTCCATCGCAATGCTAGTCTGTACACACAGTATGTTAATGTTAGGGAAACAACTTAGGAGCTAGGCTTCTCATACACTCACCCCTTTGATGTACAAAACTACAAATAACAAGATAAAACAGTAATATTGCTATACACAATAATGGTAGCTTTCAGTAAAAGTGGACCATGACCCCAGGCAAAGTCTAACTGCTATATTAGGGGTTCAAGTCCTGCAGTCATCAACATATCACTATAGGGAGGGCTTTACCTAACCACCATCCCAGGCCCAAGTGTTAGTCTTAATAGCTGCCTATGAGGCTATGTGGTCCCAAAAAAAAAATATAGTAATATTGCTATAACGTCAAAGACATAAATGCCTACGGTGTATTCAGTACTATCACTATGTAACCCTTTTTAAAAAATCAATGACAATAGAAGAAAGTAGTAAAGGCCACTCAGAAAAAGATAGTTCTTCAAAATCAATGAAATTCACTTTTTAGTTTCAAGTCATTGAAGATTAACAAGAATTGACGTAAATGGATTTATGAAGTATGAACCCCAGTTTCAAAGTCAGGGAGAACAAATGTAGCTAATATGCAATATTTCTATCAAAATCCCTAATTCTATTTGATTGCAAGGTAATTTTTGTAAGGGAATAGATCTTTTCATGTTAGATTTTCACATGGCAAGGTCATCTGAAAATTATGTCCATGTCTATCTTTATAGACATTCACAAATTTGATAGGGACCCACCTATTCAATGTTTTGAAGAGATAGACAAAATTACATGAGAAGATCCATTCCCTCTCTGCATTATCTCAAAGTAAAAGAACTGCAAGGCCACATAATAGTTCTCTTCATCTTGGCAGAACAGAAAATAGTCACCAGTTGCATAGTCAAACCAGTGGCACTAACCTGTTTATGTGGAGGCATATGTGATAGAGTGCGCATGTTATGCAACCTGTCTGCTAATTTGACAATTATAACACGGACCTGAAATGACACATTTATTGGTTGTCAAATTGCTTCCAACATAATACACCAAGAATAGACAAGCATCTATAATGAAAAAGAAGTGACCTCCTCTGTCATAGCCAGAAACATTTGCCGAAGATCCTCTGCCTTGACATCTTGAACGGAATCATTTTTATTCTTGTACTTTAACTTTCCCAGTTTTGACACCTAGTTAGGATTTAGAATGTAAGGTACATCCAATTGATTTGGCAAATTTATGAATACAGAACCAAATCTATTGAGGATTTAGATATTTCATTAATGCATTTCAATCAAGATTCACGAATAATAAGTACCTTGGTCTCCCCTTCCACAATGTGGCGCACGGTAGCACCAAATTCCTCCTCTATCCTCTCAAAAGTAACAAAATTTGTGTCCTCAACTGTATCATGAAGTAATCCAGCAACAATCGACTCCCAGTCAAGTTCCTAGACAAATGATTGAATCCATCATAAATATTGACTTGTTATGCAAGCTAATTATGTACAATTTTCCAAAAGAGGAAGCATCTCATCATGACTCACAAGTTCTCCCAGAATACGTGCAACCTCAACTGGATGAATGATGAAGGGTTCACCACTGCGTCTTTTCTGACCATCATGAGCTTCAAATGCCAACTGTAACAACCAGAATGAAACAAAACAAAAAGATAAATCCTACTACGTTTAAGAGATGATTTTGCCAGAAAGAGCATGTTTAGTTTGCTTTTCCATGTAGACAACTTACCATAAAAGCATTGTGGACTAACTTCAGTTCTTTAGGAGACAGGTACAAGATCGCAGGTTTAAGATCCTGAGGCAATCAGATGATAAATAGTAAAGCTCAGACACTAGCAAAGAGGGTGTCCCTGTTTGCAGAATTATAATCAACAATACACATGATTCAGTAAACTTCAGGACTGTACCTCCCACAAACTTTCTGCAGAAAACTCAGTGGCAGTATCCAAAGAGAAGGCTGAAGAACAACATAATTTCCGTCTTCCATTTCCAACTCGAGACAAGATAGATCTAGAGAATCTTGCAAGAAGTACGATATCAAGTGCTTCATCAGGATATGAACCTACTACACTAAAGGCTTCGCATCCCTGTCAATTTCGTAAGATTAAAAGGTGACCTAATTAGAAATTAAAACATCCATTGTAACCATAATGATTAAGGACAGACCGCAATTCAGGTCAAAAGAGAAGGAAAACGATCAATTAATCACAATCACTCCCTTCCCATCCCAAGTATCAGCATCCCAAATATAATTCAAAATCGAACTCACTCACACGATTGAAAACGCCAAAACACCAAGGGAAACTGCAAAAACTTACAAAATTATACCGGTTCCTTCTTCCGTTACGCCCGTTCGACAAGGATGAACACTGATGAGGGTGTGTCGTGCTCGCAAGAAATCCAGTGAGGACCCTCGGAGCTTTCCACGCGCACGATAGAAGACTACAGTCGAATTTTCCGTTTCCATCCGCTCTCCACAGCTTGCACGCGTTCACGCATTCTAAAGAAACTGCAGCATCACACCCTCACTCAAAAACCACACTCGCAAACTTTTAACTTAAAACAAACAACAACAAAATGAATGAACCAAACGAGAAAAAAAAAAGTTCAGTAAGATAGTAGAAAAATTCACGCGCCACGATTGGTCGCGCGCGAATTCGTAGATGGAGAAAGAATCTTAAGCTTGTGAATAGAGTTGAACTTAGGCATTAGGCAAATTAGTTGAGTGTTGGTTGTGCATTTTTTGGCAACAAAGACACGTGCACGTAGGTATTTTGGGGGTTCAGGTTTTAACGAAGGTTTATTAGTAAACGTACCTGACATGGAGGGTGAAGATGCCATGTTTTATTGGAAGAGAGCAATCTCATTGAATCTTGAATCCGAATTGGAAGCAGCGATGGAATGGTAGGGTCATTGAGTTTTGGAGGAAAAGGGAATCGGAATTGTGAGAGTGATAGTGGTTGTGTTGATGAATGAATGAATGAAAGAAGGAAAGAGGTGAAAGAAGAGCGAGCGATAACAAACACAGCTGCGAGGGGATATCGAGTTTAGCTAAGGCCACACAACGTAAAGATATTTTTCTCCTTCTCCTCCTTACATATAGTATTATACTTAAAGGGAAAATAAATTTGTTCTTGTCTTTCTCTTCATTTCTCGGGTTCAAGTTTTCTAGGTTTAATAACAATGGTTATTAATTATTCAACACAGGAACGTTAAGAATGCATTTTTTTTCAATATACATATTTTTATTATATTTTATTTATCAATTAATATTTATTAAAAAATAGTAAAATTTTAAAAAAAATATAGTTTTTAACAAAAAAAATAATTAATAAAAAGATTTGAAATAGTGCGTTTGAGAATTTGTTATTAACATTTGTTTTGTTGAATATTCAGTAACTCCATGTATTTGTTTTTTATGGAAGTATTTTAAAGTTAAATTTTGAAATATGAGAGAGAATGATAAGTTTTTAACTTTTAATTAATAGTTTCTAATTTTATGTTTTTTAAAATTATAAAATAATAATTTAATGTAATTTTAATGTATTAATATTTTATTTATTTTTATAATTATTATAGATTTTTTTAAAGCCAAAAAGATATTTTCCCCTCTTTTCTTTTCAAAATTCATTATCAAACATATATTTAAATATTTTTTAATATTAATAATATATATATATATATATATATATATATCCTTCTATAAAAGACCAAATCTAATAACTTATTCATAGAAACTTCAGATGATAAATTTGTCAAAAAAATTTATGGAAGATATTAATCAAATTTAATAAAATGATCAAATTTCCTTCTTCTTACAGTGATGAAACTCTAAAAGTTAACATTTTAACAAAAGAATAAGATTTTCTTTTTGAAATAATTAATTATATTTCTGATCTTCAAGAAAAAAAAATTTTCTCAATAAACTCAAAGATATTTTAGAAAAAAAAAATCAAAAGAGCTTATTACAATAAATAAGTTTGATGTAAATAGCATTTTTAAAAAATTAGAAAATAGTTCTATAAAATTAACCACTATTCAAGATCTTCAAATTGAAATTAATAATCTTAAAAAGGAAATCTGAGAGATCAAAAAACAACAACAAATTTATCAAGTAATTTTTTCAAAATTTGAAGATGATGATGAATCTAAAGTTGTGAAACAACAATTTTTCAAAAAAGATGATTTTGAAAATCTCGGAGAGAAATTTTTAATGGGTTTGATCAATAAGGTCAAAATTCAAAAATTTTATATTAATATCAAAAATATTATTGACTACTTTGTTCTCGATACTTTGATATTCCTTGATACTGGTGCTGATTCAAATTGTATTTTAGAATGATTAATTCTTATTAAATATTTTAAAAAAACATTTGAAAAATTCAGCGCTGCAAGTGGTTCAAAACTTAAGATTAATTACAAATTATCCAAAGCTATTATTGAAAATCAAAGTTTTAAGGTGGAAACAAATTTTCTCCTTGTAAAAAATTTGAAAAATTAAGTTATTTTAAGAACACCTTTTATAAAAACTCTTTTTCCACTTCAAATCTTAAAAGAAGGTATTTCGATTTGTCATTTAGGCAAACAAATTACTTTTAGATTTTCAAGCAAACTTTTTACCAAAAATATTTTTATTCAAAATAAGATTAATCAAATTAATTTTTTAAAAGAAGAAGATTATTTTGCTAACATTGATGCTCAACTGAAGAGTCTATCATTTAGAAAAAAATTCAATCTTTTTTAAAATCTATTCAATATTGTATATGTTCTGATCTTCCTCGTGCATTATGGAATAGAAATAAGCATATAGTAAGCCTTCCTTATGAGAAAGGTTTTAAAGAAAAGTCAAATTCCTACCAAGGTTAGACCCATTCAGATGAACGAGGAACTCCTTCAATATTGTCAAAAAGAGATAAAGGATCTCTTAGACAAAAATCGGATTAGAAAAAGTAAAAATCATTGCTTGTGTTCTACATTTTATGTTAATAAACAGACAAAATTAGAAGGAAAAATTTTCAGGTTAGTTATCAATTACAAACCTCTTAATCAAGTTTTTTAGTGGATTAGGTACCCAATTCCAAACAAGAAATATCTTCTTAAAAGACTGAACTTTACTAAGATATTTTCTAAGTTTGACATGAAGTCTGGATTCTGACAAGTCCAAATTAGTGAAACTGATAAGTAAAATACTATCTTGATTGTTCTATTTGAGTAATATGAATGAAACGTAATGTCATTTGGTCTTAAAAATATCTCTTCTAAATTTCATAAGATCATTAATGATATTTTTAATTCTTATTTCAAATTTGTCATTGTCTATATCGATGATGTTTTGATTTTTTTCTCAATATATTGATCATCATTTCAAGAATAGAAATATTTTTGTTAATATTGTCAAACAAAATGGTGTTACTGTGTCCAAATAAAAAATCAATCTCTTTCAAACAAACATTAGATTTTTTAGTCACAATATTCACCAAAGAATTATTATTCCAATTAACAGATCTATTGAATTTGCAAATAAATTTTCAAATATAATCATAGATAAAACTCAACTACAAGGGTATTTAGGATGTCCCAATTATATAGGTGAATTTATTCCTCACCTCAATAATATTATTAAGTCTTTGCATGATAGAATTAAGAAAAATCATCCATCTTGTTGAAATAGATGCTTCAGATACATATTATAGCAATGTTCTCAAATAGAGAGTTGATTCTCATGAGCATATCATTGAATCTATATCTAAACACTGAAATTCTGCATAGTATAATTATTCAACTGTAAAAAAAAAAGTTTTAATAATTATTTTATGTGTCTCAAAATTTCAATCTGATTTATTAAATAAAAAATTTCTTATCAAAGTTTATTGTAAATCAGCCCAATAAATTTTACAAAATAAAAATAAAAATCTTGTCTTTAAATAAATTTTTGTAAAATGGTAAATAATTTTAAGTATTTTTTATTTTAAAATTGAGTATTTTAAAAATATTTCAAACTCTCTTTCCGATTATATATATATATGAATTATCCCTTGCAGCACAAATGATAATGATAGAGTTTAAAGAATAGACACGAATATTATAATACTTGTTCTGTGGACATCTATTTATTTATACAGATATTTATTTAATATTATAATTATTATGATTTTTATTATTTTAAGATGATATATAGTTTTTAATTGTTGTTTTATAATTTTTTAGTCTATAGACACATAATAACGTTATATGTTATTGAATTTTTAAATTTATAACATATTCATTTTTACACGAGAGAGGCAAGCTAGCATTTATTAACACATTTAAGAATTTATTTTTTGTACTTATAAAACTTAAACTCAATAAATGATTTTTTAAAAAAATTTGTTCACTTAAATTAGCAGACGTTAATGCATTTGAATGAAGAAAATATAAATGATTTTATTACAAAATTACGTAGAAACTAGTAATTTACTTTAAATGAACATAATTATCTCTCATTATTGTAGTGAAAATGCGTAATAAATTTTTAAAATAATTTAATTTTTTAATACATGTCTAATAACACACTATACAAAATTATATATAATAATTTTTTATTAAACCAATAAATTTAATGCATTATAACATTAAATATTATAATTTGTAATTAATATTTATTTATTAAAATTTTAATGCACATCCTTAAATAAATATTAAAAATAATATTATTAAATCTTGAAATTTTTTAGTAAAAATTTATTACTTGTAAATATTTATAATCTACGATATTGTACAGATTAAAAAATATATTAAAAAATTTAATAAGAAATTGTCTAAATTCATCAAAGAAGTACTTGTTCTTTCTCAAATTTTGTTTTTTATTAAGAGTAATGCTAGCAATTCAATAACAATAATTAATTATAATATAAATACTATAAAATAGTTGAATATTTTAACATTTAATTAATTTAAAATTAAATTAAAGTTATAACAAAATTTTATCTCCCCTCATAAAATATCCAAAGTAACCTTCACGGAATGAACAGCACACACATTAAAGAGTTTAGCTAAAGAAAATGAGCATTTGGCCATGACTGTTGGATTATGATCCCCTCTTCTTGTGAGTGAGTGCCCAAAATATACCTGCATTTATGTATAGCATCTATTCGCCACCTATTTATCGTCAATCCTTTACTTAGTTTTTTTACTTCGTTTGCGTGATTGTTTTGGACTCAACACATTCCAAGGAAATTTGGGAATTTATACTGCTAGAGTGGGAATGCCACTCCTGCCTTTGCCTTTTCACAATAAAAGAGATTGGTCAAGTAGCTATCCTCGACCTTCGCCCCGCTCATTTAACCCCTTTATTCTTTCTTTATTTCAACACATGGAAGCTCCACACACCATTCACAACCTTGAAGAATAATATCACACTTTCTCTAATTTGTACATATAAAATTTAATGCAATTCAATGCATTAATATAATTAAATATCATATTGCATAAGTTTAAAAAGATCCAGAATGCTATTATAATAATTGTATCTTCCTGCAGTTTTTTTTCTAATACTTTAAAAAGAATGTATTAAATTATAAATAAATGTGTTTGATATTAATCATAAAAAAAATCAATATCTTATCATTTAATGAGTAAAATAATTAAAAAATGTATATTATGATGATACTATAATTAACTTTTGAACATTTATTCATGATACACTGTCTAAAAGTCACCCCTTTCGCATCTTGGCCTGTCAAGGCAATACAAGTAGATGAGATGAATTCTATGTTGATGGTCAATTGTTGCGTGTTTTCTCCAACTACTTTGCGTTTTATATCTGCCTCTCATCGTGTCCCTGTGATGATCTTGAAATATTGGAATTGTCAACTTTTTTGAGTTTACACCCATGCATACTTCACTTCCTTCTGCAAGAAGAATTATTTTTCTGAATAATTATGGTTTTTATTTTTTATGTCTATATACATTTTTTATATTTTAAAAGTATTAAATACATAACTTTCTTAGTTTATTATTATTTTATAAAATAGTAAATAAATTATCAAGAGGATATGTATAAGAATACCTGATTGAATAGAATCATCTCAAGACTTTGTTGGTTTGAATGTTCTGTTGATTTAATACACCAAATAATAGAGTAAATAATCAATTTAATTCCTAAAAGCATTGTGATAGATCATTTTTGTTGGTTTGAATGTTTTGTACATTAATACGAATCACTTAATATTAACAAACTAGCTAACATGTCATGACATTCATTGGGCCTGCACCATTGTCATTTTTTCTCTTCCTTTCAATTCAAACCTACTTTATTCTCTCTTTTTTTCTTTTATCTCTTAAATATTTTAAGTTAAAAAAATAGGTTACACCCATTTTTTTTTGGTCAAAACATCACATCCCCGAGACGACCGAAACCCAGAATACTCGAAACTTTTTTTGTTTGTTTTTGGGGATCAACTCAACACTCGAAAATAATAGCCCAAAAGAACTTTTGAAACCGTGATAGTAGCCCAATTTCGGCCCAATATTGATGCTCCCACACTTTAGTTATAGATGATTTCGACCAACCAAAAAGTTAGTATGGATAAAAGAAAAAATGTTACAAATGACAGCCTTACTTTAAAGATTATTACATTTGTTGAATATTTATAAAAAAATTATATTTACTTTAAAGAGACAAATAAGAGTTTAAACCTGTGAATTGTAATTTATCACTATTTAGATACTATTTATTAATGAGGTGATATACTTTAAAATAATTGTTAATGCGATATAATTAGATATATGTCACATTATTATCATAAAATAATAAAATTAAATTAAAATTTATGAAACTAATAAGAATTTAAATTAATAAAAAATTACAAGACTGCAAATTATTTAAAATTTTAACATTTTATTAAACAATATTGTGGACGACCTCAACTTTAGTTACAACTTTATTTAAAGGTTTTAATTTTTCATTTTCTAATAAAGGATCACTATGTCTAACTCAATTTTCATGCCTAATGTTTTCAGAGAAGAAAGAAATTATAGACATAATACCAACTAGACTAAGAAGTCAATTTTTGTTTTAAATATCAATAAATATTGACATTTTATTTCAAGTAAATATTGAAAATTATTTTCTCTCGCAATATTATTTATCGTATGACAGTAATATAAGAGTTATCCTATTTGATAGCATGTTTTAAAAAACATTTTAGTGCGGTGCAATTTTAATTAGTCATCATTTTTTATTTCGTGAAAAAAAAAATACCAATGTTCCTCGATTAAGAAAACAAATCACAAGCTAAATGAAAGATAAAAATATGCATACTTGAAGGGAAAAAATGGTCGAATTGAGATTCGTGGTATGTCGAGCTTATTGTGTTACGTGCTTCAAACAAACAAATAAACATGCTAAATTATATTTTTTCTTTTTTTAATTGTTAAAAAATTTAGGTCTAATTCATTCTTAAAAACTAGTTTATTGAAGAAAAAATATCTTAAACTCTTATAAAAAGTATTTTAATTTTATTTTTAACTAATGTGAGATATTTTAACAAACTCAGAACTGGACATCTCATGATTATATAGTTAGACCCAGAGTCTATTTAATTTAAATGTTAGGCTACTCATAAATGTCTAGTCCTGTTGGGTTTACTCATGTAAATGTCTAATTTTACAAATTTTACGCATCAAATGTCTCTATTAAGTTCACTTATGCAGATGTTTAGTTCTAAGCATGAGAAAGATATTAAAATATCTCACATTAGTTAGGAATAAAACCAAAATATAAGGATTAATATAATTTTCTTCTTATAAACTAACTTTTAAGAATGAGTTAAACTTAACTTTCTTAACATAGTATCAGATTTTATTCAGTTTAAATATTAAACTGTCTATGCAAATATCTAATCATGCAAACAAATAAACATGTTTAATCATATTTTTTTTCTTTTTAGCAATTTCTTTTGTTGAGTTCTTAAAATTTAACATTTTTTCTTTTAAAATTTAGCAAATCATATTTCTTATTAAAAACTTAACATCTTACCATTTTATGTAAAAAATCTATTACAAGTTTATAAAAAAATTAGCCAAAAAATTTAAACGGATAAAAATAAATAAAAATAGATTTATATAATTAAAAAACCTGATTAATTCAAATTAAAATATGAAAACCATGCATAACTAAAATTTAAAAGAATATAAAAGTGTAATTAAGCGAAAAGTTGCAGCACTCAAACTGGTCCCGTGGATTTGGCAGGAAGATTCACGAAGAGAGTAATAGCTCTGAATGAACTTGCTGTTTGGCCATTCGTGTCTGATCCCATTTTTCGCTATAAAAATTTTCTGTGGTGCGTCGCGGTTTGGAGCTGATTTTGATTGGCATGTGAGGTATTGTGCATATGCACTCGCGTAGGCGAAGCACAAAGAGATTAATAAGAAGGTTCGAGTCTGGTTTACCTTACCATTTGGCGAGAGCCTCCATAAGAATGGAAAAACAATCAATGGCGTAACCAAAAGCCACATGTGCAATAGAGATAATGGCAAATAAATAATTGGATAAGATTGCCTAACGTGGACCAATTTAATAGCCCTGAAGCCTTTTTTTTTTTTAATGTCTGAAATAATCATTTGTTAGTATGGATAAGATTGCTTTTATTGACTTTGTCCCATCATTATTAAGTTTTCCTTTGGTTTGGCGAGCATTATATTTTGAAATTTATATATTTTTATTTTGTTTGAGTTTTTTCAGTATATGCTTTTTAGTATACAGTTTGAGTGAATTTTTTTCTTATAATAAACAAATTTCATGCTTTTATAAGTTTGAGTGAATTAATATGTATTTTAAAATCATATTTTGCACAATAAAAATTGTTTGAATAACGAAAAAACTACTCTTACGCATATAAGTGCAGAAATGTGAGTTTTCTTATTTGATACTAAACTGTTAATTTAAAGCGATGTCTTCGTTAATAAACACACAAAATGGAATTACTAAACAAAAAATAACAAAAGGTCATTTTCACATTAAGGGGGTCCAAACCAAGTTAGGCTCATGCTCAATTTTGCTTTGAGATTGAACTACTTAACATCAAAATAATTACGTCCTTCGTGGTCAACTTATCTCAACAGGCATAAATATTTATTTAAAATGCTACGAGTTTTCATTTAATCTATTAATTTGTAGAAAGTTATAATGTATTTTTTACAAACATCTGTTACTTTTCATATTGTCTTTCTTTTTAGTTTATTTTTATCATGACAAACATCTTAATGTATTTTATCTATCAAATATACTTTTGTTTATTTTTAGTCAATATCACAAGTTTTTTATTTGTAAGAAAAAGGGTATTTAGTCAACAAGAGATTAAAAAAATACTACATAAAAAAGGAAAACTTATAACATTTTAAATAAAGAAAACTTCACAAAATGATTCACAACAGAAAGAAAAATAAAGAGAGAAAACAAATAATATGTGAAATAAGATGAGTGTCATTATAAAGAAAAATAAATTGAAAAAAATTAAGTAAAAATAATAATATCCTTTTAAATACAAGTAAACACGTGTAAAATCGAAATATTTAACAATTATAATAATTTCAGACAAGATATCATGATAGTATACAATTTGAATTTGTTTGTTGAAAAAAGTAGTGTCTAAGTTAAAATTTAAGATGTGCAGTGGTCAAAACAGGAGTAAGGTGTACAATTCTGGCACACAGAATATCCAAGCTGACAGAATCATGAGCATAATATACCAGGGCTAACGGATAAGATCCTACAGCATATACCAGAAACAAGCACATCAAAGTAAACAGTAGTAGTTGATGGATTCAATTGAATAATTGAATAAAGAAGGGAAAGGCAAGCCAAATTTTCGGTGTAAGCCAAGCAAAATCGTTTGATTCCATTGGTAATCATCAATAGATGCACCATAGGGACAAGCCCAAGGTTTTGCAAAAGTTCAGGATAAGATGTGGCCTTTTAATTTTACTTTTCAAATTGTTTACTGGATAATTCATAATGCTAAGCAAAAATATAATTAAAGGGCAGATAATGGGCGGATTCATGAGGGTTAGGTTGATGACCTAATGTGTATCTGTCTCCATTCGAAGTTTGTTTGCCATACGGAATCACCTTGATCCATCGGAATCTTTACTAAATAGAATACATATAGAGATTACTCTGAATTACGTGACTAAAAGTATATGTTGTAAAAAAGAAATTTAATAGATTTAAAGTTTGAAATATAATTTAATTTAAATTATATACATTTTGAAGACAAGTTTATTTTAAAATAATATTGGCTTGTATTTTTTAAATTGAAATATATATATATCCTATTTTAGGTGGGGTTTATAAATTATAATATTTACCAATTTCTAATAAAGTAATTTGCTTATTAATGGAGCCAATGCAACATGAGTGTCACTTCTCGTCCTTGATATTGACGTGTCCTGTTTTAAGCAAACAAATTTGACAAGGAGGGGAGATCTTGACAAAAGCACCAGAATACTAGGCCCAAGTTGTAAAGTTGTGTTATTTTTAAATTTAATTTTCTAAAACTAATTACATTTAAAATTAATTATAAAGTGTTATTTTTATATTTAATTTTATAAAAATAAATTTACAGTAAATTTCAGTGTAAAATTTCCAATTTAACACAAAATCAAAATTTATTATATTGATTTAAATGTAAGATTTAAAAATTTACAAGAAAATTTGAACTTGGATTTGTATAGATAACGAACATTAGAAGTAATTTCATCTTTAAACCACTAACGATAGATATAAAACTTGACTGAAAATTATAAGAAGTTGTTTCATCTTCATCTATTTGTTTTGAAAGATTTACGAGCATTTGAAGGTAGTATTTTATTAATTTCAGTATTTAGGGTTAAATTTAAATATATATAAATAAAATTTTTTATAAAAAAATACATAGTTATTATATTAAAATTATAAAAATATAATAAATATTTTTTTAATAAAATTTTACTATTATTAACTGTTTATTTTTTACTCTAAAAATTAAAATTAAAAAAATCTTAAAAATAAAATAGTTTATATTTTCTTATTTTGTAGCATTGAATGTAGACCATATTAATTGCATAAAATATTTTGACAATTTTATTTTAGAGAAAATTTATAATTTTTATATTAATTAAAACATTTAAAATATAAAATTTAAATTTTATTATACATGTGTTGATACCTTTAAGCAATAAATTTTCATCAATATTTTTAAGTTATTATTTTATTAAAGTTAAAGTTAATTTAATACGTGTTTATGTTAATTGTGAATGAATTATTTTAATAATCAATTATATAATATAAATGTTATGCTTTTACACATTCGATAAAAAGATTAAAAGAATATTTTGTTTAAATTGTCTATGAATGAATTTTGTATAGTAAATAAAATAATAGAAATAAATTTATATATAACAATCCATTTTGTATTCAAAATACTTATTGCCAGGAGTAAGATGAGAACAACGTTTCTTTAAAAAAATATGATAACGTTTAATTATAATTAATAAAAAATTACTTCAATTTTTTTCACCATAAAAAAATATTTATTTTCACTTCAATAATTTTGTCAAACATATAACTAAATTTTTTTTTATATTCATTTTTTCCAAAAATATGACATTACTCAAACTAAATGAATTTTTAATTAATTTTTTTAGATATTTGTTATGAAGTTGTTTGTACGGAAATATTTTGGAAAGAAAAGAAAGGCATATTTTATACTTTAAATAAATACATTTAAAGTTAATTTTTTACAATAATAA
The DNA here is from genome assembly GCF_003935025.1 of Abrus precatorius. Classification (NCBI taxonomy): domain Eukaryota; kingdom Viridiplantae; phylum Streptophyta; class Magnoliopsida; order Fabales; family Fabaceae; genus Abrus; species Abrus precatorius. Next base: position 4,226,278 of record NW_020874373.1, on the reverse strand, counting down.
AAATATATAAATTAATATATTAACATAAATTTAATATATTAATTATATATTTATTATTATATATAATATATAATTTTTAATTTAAAATTAAAAATATATATCCTCTCTCTTTCCTTAAAAAAAAGAAAGAAAGAAAATGTCACAGTTAATACCATCACCATAATTCCAAAAAAAAAAATAAAAATTATAAGCCTTCGTTTTATATCATTCAATATACATCACCTTACCGTAACATTAAAATATAATTTACTTAAATAATAATAATTATAAAAGCATGAAAAACAAACCAGTTGAACAATATAAATTATTTTCATCCCCTTAAGAACAATAAAAAAAAAACAGAATTTAGTTGTTATGCGATATAAAATATTTGTATTTTCACGTATTAAGACAGTGGTCTCATATTAAATTTATAAGTTCAAGAGGATGAAGATTCATTTAATATTCATTAATTTTTTATCATTGGTTTTATCATTTCCATTTGCATACACAAGCCTAAAAATTAAACCTCTCTAAAGATCTTTAGAAAAATAAAAAATAAACAATCTACTATTTATGTCGAATTTTATCGATAAATCCATTTTAAGCGTAAATAACATTTTGGTGTCAAACATATTATATTCTCATTCAACGACAATACGGAGTAAAATACAGAAGGATCGCCACGTAACCCATCTTCTCTGTATTTCTCTTACTATATAATGCTCAGCTCTTATGATCCGCACTACACGTCATAGTTATCACTCTCTTTAACTTTAATGCTTTTTCCAATTCCAAATTCCAATTCTATCTAAGTTGTGTCAGTTCCGAAGCTGGGAAGAACATAACAGACATATATACAAAGTGATCGTCATGTCTACGCAACCAAAACTTGGTCGGGTTCCCAGTATCAGAGACCGAGTTGAAGATACTCTCTCTGCTCATCGCAACGAACTCATTTCTCTCCTCTCCAGGTTCTTCATCAACCCCAGTTTTTGTTTTTTTTTCTTAATTGATGTTTGATGCACGTCTCTCTCTGTCGCTCTACTTTTGTGTCTTTCTAAGAGTGTATTTGTGGATACTTGTTGTTCTGTTTGAAGGTATGTGGCACAGGGAAAAGGGATTTTGCAGCCTCATAATTTGATTGATGAGCTTGACAACATCCCTGGGGAGGATCAAGCAACAGTTGATCTTAAAAATGGCCCTTTCGGTGAAATTATCAAGTCTGCACAGGTCACTATATAATAAATTTGGTTTAGATCAACTCATTTTTTGGAAATTCATGACGCTATTTTTCTCTCTCTCTCTATTTTTTTTTTTATGAAAATTTCATGTAGGGCCCATTTTTGAAAGTTAGTAGGGTTATTTTACCTGATAATAAATATATATATATATATATATATATATTTTTTAAAATTGAATGGTGTGTTACACTGTTACTTGTCTTCGTGACGAAAAATTTCACCCATGAATAGTCTTATTGTACTCACTCCATACGTTATACAGGACAATTACAAGTTTTGCTGTCTTGAAATATTTTGACATAGATTTTATAACTCAAATGAAAAGGGTTTAATATTGCATGTTTAAGTCATTGTTTTTATCTATTCGAAGCAAATTGCATTGAGTTGGAACTGAATCCTATAGTAATTGCAATTGCAAAGTGTGACATGCAATTGATCTGTCTGCCTAACAATGGTCTGGAACATTAGTACCAGTCTGCCGGAGGCTAGATACAACTAAATAAATTAACGGCCTTTATCTAATAATAACAATTTTTTATTAAAAAATAAAATATTTATTATACATTTACATTCTTATGTAAAAAAAAATGTTTTTTTTTTTGGGTAAATTTTGATTGTTGGTACTGTCAACGAACGAAACTGTCATATTCGGGAAAGTTACGTTACTATCACAATGGAAGACATAAGATATGGCATAAAAATGCTCATTATTTTTATGACAGGAAGCCATAGTTTTGCCTCCTTTTGTGGCAATAGCAGTTCGCCCGAGACCTGGTGTTTGGGAATATGTCCGTGTTAATGTCTTTGAACTCAGTGTGGAGCAATTAGGCGTTTCTGAATATCTCAACTTCAAAGAAGAACTTGTAGATGGAAAGTGAGAAATTTACTGCTTATCTTTTATTAAAGAAATAAACTCTGACCATGTACTATACTGTAACTCAAAGCTGTTTTTGTTTTATGTTGTGCATTAGGATTAATGACAATCTTGTATTGGAGCTTGATTTTGAGCCATTTAATGCCTCGTTTCCTCGGCCGAGCCGCTCATCGTCCATTGGCAATGGTGTCCAATTTCTTAACCGCCACCTTTCTTCAATTATGTTTCGCAATAAAGATTCCTTGGAACCTTTGCTTGATTTCCTTCGAGTTCACAAATACAAAGGCCATGTAAGTTTGCTTTGTTATGTACTTCTTACTTCTAATGAAGTGATTATGTTACATGACAGGAGCTATAGTTTCAAAAATGTAACTTGGCCCTCTAAAAGATTATATACTCTTAAACTTAGTATTCAATGTCAAATTTGTAATTTTTATTTTGGTGCAAGGGATCTATATAGATTGTAAAAAAATTATCTCCTTTCTTATCATGTTACAGGCACTGATGTTAAATGATCGAATACAATCCATCTCCAAACTTCAGTCTGCTTTGGTCAAGGCTGAGGATTATCTTTCTAAGCAAGCACGTGATACACCCTATTCTGAGTTTGAATATGTGTAAGCTTATTTTTGATAATGGGTTCACCTACATTCACTTAGCAGCATAAATGGTGTGAGAAATTTTTAGGACATTTTAGTTAAAAATATTTTCCTTTGACTCTTTTCTGAATGTAGATTGCAAGGAATGGGTTTTGAGAGAGGTTGGGGTGATACTGCTCAGCGGGTATTGGAGATGATGCACCTGTTGTTGGATATTCTTCAGGCTCCTGATCCTTCTACATTAGAGACTTTTCTTGGGAGAGTGCCTATGGTGTTCAATGTTGTTATATTATCTCCTCATGGCTACTTTGGGCAAGCCAATGTCTTGGGTTTGCCTGACACTGGTGGGCAGGTATATTTTTATCACATGCTGTGAAATAACAGTTGAGCTGGACATTTATATGTTGTTCAAAGCCCCCTCTTTCTAGTTCTTGTTTCCTTAGTTGTCTCCATCCTTTTGTCTTGCATTGTTTGAGTTGTATATTATATATGAGCACCATCCTACATTAAAGGTTTTATATGCAGGTTGTTTATATATTAGATCAAGTGCGTGCCCTTGAAAATGAGATGCTCCTTCGGATCCAGAAACAAGGACTTGATTTCACTCCTAGAATTTTAATTGTAAGTGTAATTTCTTCATATTGATAAGGGTGTTCTAGTTGCTTGTTTTTTCAGTTCAAATCAAATTAATAATACTCTGCTATTCTGAAGGTCACAAGGTTAATACCTGATGCAAAGGGGACAACATGCAATCAGCGACTAGAAAGAGTCAGTGGTACTGACTACACTCATATTTTGCGAGTTCCATTCAGATCAGATAGCGGAACTCTCCGCAAATGGATCTCAAGGTTTGACGTGTGGCCTTATCTAGAGACTTATGCTGAGGTAAATGTCTATCAACATGTATTAGCTAGAATTGTTCACAGGATCATGAATCAATATCATCATTAGGAATTGTTGGTTTCTTAGCTTTCTTTAGGCATGGTAAAGACTTGTAATAATGCATAATATACTTCATGTGCCAGCATTTCCATTTAACATTGATGGTTACGTCATTTTACATCAACAGGATGTTGCCAGTGAAATTGCTGCTGAGTTGCAGGGTTATCCTGATTTCATCATTGGAAACTACAGTGATGGGAATCTTGTTGCATCTTTATTGGCTTATAAAATGGGAGTTACACAGGTTCTTGTCCCTCCTCTGTATCTTCTTATTTTGCCATACGAAATGTGAAAGCTCATATCATGTTATGCTAATAATCCAACTTAATTGATTTGAACGTTTGTATGTGCAGTGCACAATCGCGCATGCACTTGAGAAGACAAAATATCCAGATTCAGATATCTATTGGAAGAAATTTGAGGATAAATACCATTTTTCATGCCAGTTCACTGCTGACCTAATAGCCATGAACAATGCTGATTTTATCATCACCAGTACATACCAAGAGATTGCAGGAACGTAAGTGTTTTTTTTTTATGATAAACAGTTTACTTATGATTTGTCACAATGTCAATTCTTCTGATACTGCTTTATACCCTTCTTCCCCTTATAACACTTGCTTGGTAATATTATTGGCTTCTTTTCATGAAACCTGCATACCCATTTGGCATGCAGGTATCCTATGACTATCCCAAAACTTATCCTGTTTTTGGTATCGCATAGTTTTTTTGTCTCAACTTTCCTAATATGTTTATGGTGACTGTGACTCCCATGGCTTACGAAAATCCTCGCAGTTATATGATGCTATTATTGCTATACCTAGTGATTTCTATTATCTTTGAAATCTCTCTGGCAGGCATATGAGTTACAATTTCTATTATCCTCTTTAGGCTTCTCACATACCCATCTCTTGTGCTAACTTACTTTTTCTTCTAAGTCTTTTTCCTAGTTATATTTTTTGGTTTTCAAATATGTTAATGCTACTCATTTTATTTTCTTGTGTGTTATTTCAGGAAGAATACTGTTGGCCAGTATGAGAGCCACACTGCTTTTACTCTTCCTGGACTCTATAGGGTTGTACATGGCATTGATGTTTTTGATCCCAAGTTCAATATTGTCTCTCCTGGAGCAGATATGTCAATATATTTCCCCTACTCCGAAAAGCAGAAAAGGCTTACGGCCCTGCATGGTTCGATTGAAAAGCTATTATATGATACTGAGCAGACTGATGAATACATGTGAGTCTATTTCAATTGCAGAAAATTTTAATTTGGGCTGTTTATTGCTACAACAATCCACATCTCCATAAATAATTGATCTTCTGATTACTTTGACAATTCTACCATGCTATCTGTTATGTATCAGGCAAAAACTTTATATAACTGTGGTTCATTAACTTCACTTTCAAGAAATCACTTGTCCTTCAGTACCTATGCCAGGATTAAACCTGCCCGTACGACATGCTTATTTTCAATATCTAAAACCATTTTTAGGAACTGCTAAGAAGCATGCCGCATTTGTCAGATACGAATAAGTGACTATGACAGCTAAAGAATTTATCTGTCTATCTGTGGCAGTGGCTCGCTAAAGGACCGGTCAAAGCCCATAATTTTCTCTATGGCAAGGCTCGACAGAGTGAAAAACATAACCGGTTTGGTAGAAAGCTATGGTAAGAACAGCAAATTGAGGGAACTGGTCAACCTTGTCGTTGTAGCTGGTTACATTGATGTCAGTCAGTCCAGGGACAGAGAAGAAATTGCAGAAATAGAGAAGATGCATGATCTCATGAAAACATATAATTTGAATGGTGATTTTCGGTGGATCGCTGCCCAAACAAACCGAGCACGTAACGGGGAGCTGTATCGCTACATAGCAGACACAAAAGGTGCTTTCATTCAGGTATTATACTAATGTCTCTTTACTGTTTGATCAAACTGCTCCCGTATCGTTGTTAACTGTTCCTCCCGTGCTGCAGCCTGCTTTCTATGAAGCTTTTGGACTTACAGTTGTGGAGGCCATGACTTGTGGACTCCCCACATTTGCTACTTGCCATGGTGGTCCTGCTGAGATCATTGAGCATGGTATATCAGGATTCCATATTGATCCTTATCACCCTGATCAAGCTTCAGAGCGGTTGGTTGAATTCTTCCAGAAATGCAAGGAGGAGCCAAGCCATTGGAATAAGGTATCTGATGGAGGGCTTCAAAGAATTTACGAAAGGTATTTAATTTTGATTAAAAAAAAAGTTTTTTTTTTCTTTCTGGTGACACACTAAATGCTAAGCGAAAAATAACAGGTACACATGGAAGATTTATTCTGAAAGGCTTATGACCTTGGCGGGAGTTTATAGTTTCTGGAAATACGTTTCCAAATTGGAGAGGCGTGAAACTCGACGATATCTTGAGATGTTCTACATCCTTAAGTTTCGTGATTTGGTGAGTGATGTTACATTTGCTCCTTTGTTAGTTTTGGAAAAAGGGTCGGGATACTATCATGCAGGGTTATGAACTATGTCTTCTTAATTTATAGCATTAATTTTGTGCAGGCAAAGTCTGTTCCACTAGCAAAGGACGACGCAAGTTAACTAGCTAAACATTTTCACTACAATAAGAGTCGTATATGTGTATATGAGTTTGCCCCTCGTGTTTAAATAACTTGTGATGCGGACCTGAGGAGTCTCATGGAAGACTTTTTCTATGTTAACTTCGATTATCATGTCACTAATGCTGGGCTCTGGCTGTTGGATTTGGATGTTACTTGTTTTTGTTTGATTTGCAGCTATCCATCATCTTGACCTGGAAGTTACCTGTGTGGATTATTATCCTTTTTATTTAGGGTTTAGAATAAATCATGATGAATCTTATGGCTACTTAAAAAAGACAACTTAGAACTAGTGAGTCAATTTCCACGTGAAGGGTATTGCTTTTAATCAAGGCTTAATTATTTGTATTATGGCGCTGCATGTGATAAGAATTAAGATTCATTAAAAAATATTGTTTTGTGTAAGTAAATAAAACATTATTAATATCCTCTTGGTGCCATCAATGCATACAACCACATGCATATACTCGGAAAAAAAACCAGGTGAAGTATAATTTTTCTTGTTTATATAGTTATTTTTAATTAAAATTTTATCAACCAGTGTTTTAAATTTTTTATTAAAAATTACTGTGTATTTATTTTAAAATTTTTTTCAAGACCATTTAGAATGATGCTACACGCTCACCAATGTTATTATATAAAGGTTCTTGCCGTGGTTAAGGAATACAAAACATACAATTATTAATGAGAGGTTAAAGATAGAAAAAATTAATTGAATAAAATATTGGTAGAAAATTTGTGGTGCTGGGTTAAAGAGAAAATTGATTTTTTAAAATTTGAATTAAATTATTTAATTGGTAGAAAAAGGTTGAAAATGATGTAACGAACTCAATTTACGAAAATTCAAAGATTTTAAATAGCAAAAAATAATAATTGAAATAGTTGATTATAAAAATTTAAAATGATTGAAAACTTTAATTTTAATATATAAATAAGAATTAAATAAAAATTCCATATATTACATAAAAGAATAAAGTATAATTAAGCTAATAATTAACCTGCCACCCTCCCTTAATGGGCCCAACCATTGGGGAATGTCTTTCCGTCTTGCAAGAGTTGCACTCCTTACTTCTCAGTTCTGACATAACGCAGCCTAACCAGCTTTTTTGACTGTATGATCCTCAATCTCCCTCTTTTGTTCACATGTGACTCAAATTCTTCTTTCTTCCTCTCCGTCACTTTCAATGGTCAAAACTCGTTATTATACACTGCTCGTTAAAATATTTTGATTACAGAGTGACCCGTGAACTACGTCTCTTTCCTTTCCATATCTACCCCTGCAACGCTTGGCTAGTATCAACTCATTATTTCCAAGTTTCAAGGAACCTCGATTCCAAGGGATTCTATTTCCGCCTCTCGATTCAAACGCCAATTCTTTTGGTTTATATTATTTATCTTTAATGACTTTTAAAAATTTACTAGTTATGTAAATTATTATGATGACATTTTTTTGAAAATGTCTTCATTTTAAAAAGTTAAAATATAATTATCAGCTCATTTAATTATTCAAGTAAAGTATTAATAAACAAGAGAATGTTAAAAAAATAAACATTTTATTAACATTTTAAAATGATAAATATCTTAAGACAACTAAATGCATAATGTGAATCGGAAAGTAATGTAATTTATAACACAGCCGCATCCGAAAATGAGTTTTTAAGCTCCTAAATCTTAACAAGGATGCTAATTACCACCGGACACATATACTAGTGTCCTAAATGATAGTTTAATATATAGCAACACAAGTGCAGGATCATCGCCGCAATGAACCAAATAAATTAAAAACATAACCTTCCACTGATCAAATTAACGCCATCTCTGACACGAAATTTTGGTCAGAGCAATAGATAGGTTGAGCACCCAAGTCCTAACACTACTAACAAAGTGTAAAATACTCCTAAAACATAACACAAGGCTATCTATTTTTGCTTTGAACAACGTGCTTCAAGGTTGGGGGATTGCACAATAGCTGTTTATCCACTCCATACCTTGTGCAATTCCAAGGAATACAAAATAGTCAACAATCTGCTTAATCTAGTAAAATAATATTATAAAACAAGAGATGCGCATACACAAGCAGGAGACATTACTACGCTCTACAGTTGGCCAAATGAGTGTGCGAGATATGCAAGTGCTCCTACAAGAGGTGCGTTAATATAAGTAGCTGGTTCTGATTGCTCATAATCTGACCGTTCATCCGGGAACCTATCATGCAGATCGGGCCCTCCAACAACGGCACCCACTAGAATGTTGGGGTTGGGTGATTGTGAGTTCATCACACTGAATCCTTCTGAGCATTGGATCTTGCCGGGGTGAACACCAATGGACGGAAGGGATGAGCCCCTGTGGTGTATCCTTCGTGGGTATCTCGTACCATACCCCACCATGTACGACATTTTCAAGGGGTTGTCTCCTAGCAAGTAATCCACCTATAAAATAAGAACAAAATGCACATTTTTTAAAAGCACATTAGCAACATACTAGATATGATAGCTCTTTTTTTTTTTACCTGTTTTTTGGCTATAGCCCGAAGCCTCTTTGGAGTTATAGTGGTACCACCACAGTTCACAGCCATATGGGCTGTGGTCAAGTATTTAGCATAAGTTAGGAGTAAGAAGGAAGTGGACGTGACATATTGCATGTTGCTATCACTCATCTTGAACAGAAGCCCACCTGCAAAGTTTTTGAAGAGCCAGGAATCACAGGTAACCGTTACACATTGGACCACACGGTTGAGACTTGGAGAATGTGAACAAAAGTAAGAGAAAAGGGAAAAGGAACCTCACCTGGGGTGTATTGGGCAGAAGAGAAAGAGCCACCAGGGATAACAGAACAGATGAAATTGTCCGCGTGACCCTTGTAGTCATGAAGGGATTGCACCTTCCGAACAAGAAATTCCTAAAATCCATAGCACAAATGTGAGTTGGAAACCATTATCATTGTCACCAACCCTGGAAAAGACAGTAAGACGAAATGTGATGGAATTCGGAACCTTAGAAAGCAGTATTCTTGCTCCAACATGTTTGTTATCCCATCCAAAGATATTGTCAGAGTCTGCAGCACCAAGGGTCTGTCCATTAACCTTAATGTAGTTTAAGTACATTGGGTTCTTAGTAGCCTTGTGCAACCAAGCAGCACCCCATAACAGCTCATCCTGCCATATATCCAAGGAAACACTTGTTAGTTTAATACATTATTAAACTTAATCCCCCCAAAATGCACACCATCAAATGTGCACGGTAAAATATTACAACTTACCTGATAACCAGAGTAAGAGCAATAGAAGGGGCACACAATGGCCTTCAACCCAGTGCTGTAGGCTCCCCTGTACTTATCAGCAAACTGGAAAACCTACATCCATAAACAATTACAATGTCATATTTTAAGCATGAGTTGGAATAAGTGAGAACTCCATTATATTCAAAACGTTCTCAATTTCATCCCAAATCAAACAAACACTTACACGGATAGCCCTCCTAACCAAAGTTTTGGAGTAGGTGGGGTCAGTTTTTCTGAAAGCCAGAGAAGCAGCTGCAAGAGCCGCAGCAGTTTCTGCAGCCACATCTGAACCGGGGTTGTTTCTATCTATCTTAAAGACACTTCTTGGGGTATCCATGTCCTCAGGTCTCTCCCAACAAGCGTGGTCCTTCTCAGCATCTCCCACCTGCAAGTAAAACCCACCCTCAATCATAACACTTCCCTTGCTTTCTTCTCTGTAATAGGAACAGAAAAACAGAAAACTAACCTGAACATAAATTGTGTCTGGATGTACAGTAGCTTTGAGAAGATAATCCGTGGCCCAACGAATGGCCTCTCTGGCATTCTGCAACTCACCTTTCATCACCCCTCCAAACTCAACAACACTCCACGAAAGCATGGTGGTGGTAAAGGCCATGGGAAAACCGAACTTGACATTGTCCCCTGCATCGTAGTACCCTCCAACCAAATCAACCTGCATTGCATGTTTACACTTAAATAAACAAGAACTGAGACAAATAAGAATGCGGTATGATTTATTACACATACATGCATGGTGGAGCCATCAGAGAGAGCAGAATCCATCCTCCAAGACATCCTCTGAGTAGAAGGGAGCTTCCCTGACCTTTGACCCTCGAAGAAGATGATGGATTTGGAGAGAGCATCTTTGTAGTTGTGTGTTGCAAAGCGAGGGTGGTGGAGGGAAAGGGCAGGGACGAAGAGTGTAGTGGAGAAGAGAAGAGAAAAATGGAAAATGAGACAAAAATAAGTCATACTCACTCACTCACTCTGCCCAAAGAAAAATGAACCAACCAAAACTGCAAGGCTATGCTATCACTTGTTCTGCCTCTATTTATAAAAAGCAAAAGCTGCCCCTCTAACGTCCTACTTGCTTGCTTACAATGCAACAATAATAATTAGGCCGCATCCTACTGCACCGCAGTTTTGACGGAGACTGTAGAGCGTAGTTTTTTCTTTTAAATGATTTTTGCTTAAACTAATACAAATTCGTTTTAGTTAATTTTTGTTTAAATTAAAAAAAATCACTTAAATAAAAATAAAAATACATTGCAGCATATAATTAGCTTAAGTGAAAATATGTAAAAAAAAATACTTTTTTTTTTTCATTATTTCAGTTTTCTCTTTTCTCCTCTCCTTTTAATCTAATCACTCTCTTCTTCTTTCCTTTTTAGTCTATTTCTTTTCTTACTTTCTTTATTTCTTCTTCTTTCAACCTCACTCAATCTCCTTCTCTCTCTCCTAGTTTAGCTCTCATTTCCTCCCCTCTCCTTCACCTCACTCATCTCTCTTCCTTTCTCTCCTCATCTAGCTCTTTTTTTTTCTTATTAGTCTTCTTCTCCTGCTCTCTTGTATTCTTGTCTCCATCTCTTCCTTTTTCTCCTCATCTAGACAGTAGTTTTTTTCTTTTAAATGATTTTTGCTTAAACTAATACAAATTCATTTTAGTTAATTTTTATTTAAATTAAAAAAAATCACTTAAATAAAAATAAAAATACATTGTAGCATATAATTAGCTTAAGTAAAAATATATAAAAAAAATTTAATTTTTTTTATTACTTTAATTTTTTCTTTTCCCCTCTCCTCCCAATCTAATCATCCTCTTTTTTTTCTTACCTTCCTTATCTCTTCTTCTTTCTCTCTCCTCGTTTAGCTTTCCTTTCCTCCCCTCTCCTTCACCCCACTCATCTCCCTCCTCTTCTCTCCTCATCTAGCTTTTTTTCTTTTCTTCTATTAGGCTTCTTCTCTCGCTTTCTTGTGTTCTTGCCTCCATATCTAATTTCTCTCTCACCCTGATAAGACTATAAATCTAAAAAACAAGAGTTATGAAAAAAATATGAAATGTGTTCAAAAATTAATTAAAATTAGTTCAACTTAATATTAAAATAAATTTATGTATAAGTAAACTTAATGTTAATCTAAATACACAAAAATTATGTATAAGTATGAATTTGTACAGGTGTGTATAAAGAAACAACAAAATTTATTTAACTTTTGATAAATAAAAAAACATTTTACTAAGAATAATTCACTCATTCTTTCCTTTTTTATTTTAATAATTTTGATAAAAAAATACATATGAAGTTTGTTCCTCAGTTGTACCTTTATGACATATATGATTTTTATTTTATTATAGTTCTCTAAGTTTTATGAATCAAAATTAACATTATGCGCAAGAAAAGATTATTATAAAAAAGTCCCACATTTTATTTTTTAAATTAATAAAAGTGTGATAATTGCTTTAAAATAATGTGAAAAAAAATGCACTTAATTTTTGTTTAAATGTGTGTGGATATTGTATTTTTACAATTTTTGTAAAACAAAGGGAGAAAAGAAGGAAAAAAAGATTAAAAAAAGAAGAAGAGTATAACAACTGTTTTATAAACAATACTATCTTTATCCTTACTCATTCGTTGAGAAAAATAAAATATTGCACAATGTGAGGAATCTAATTATTATATTATAATTAATTAGTAAAATTGTCAAATTATTATTTATCAATGAATTTTTTAGCTACTAGACTATTTATATGATATAAATATTTGACATGGATAAAAGGATATTAAGAGAAAGAAAATTGTATTTCTGGGGCAATGGATCTAGCCAGCGCTTGAATCGAGAGAAGTTTTTGGGCACGACTTGGATGGAGAGTATATATGAACTCAACTATTTGTGAACAAACAAATAAAACAAGTGTTCGGTGCTCGAAAACGGAAAAACTGTCGGAGAAAGGTGATGAACACAAGCATGGAGAAGAGAAGAAATACCATAGAAATATCACTCATTAAGATCCATGAACCACCATCAACCCCCATCCATCGGTATGGAACTTCTGCAGATACGCTAAAGAACTTTCGGCCTTTGGTCGTCAATGTCATCCCTCACAGAATTCTAGGCAGAAAGGAAGCTTATAGTTTATAATTAATTAGTTTTATTTACTAAGATTTTTTATATGACTATAAAATATCATTAAGTTATTTCTATAAGTATAAATTAATTAAAAGGATAAGTATGAAAATAAAAAAACATATTAAAGATTAACTTTTAGTAAGCTGAATATTACTTAAATTTTTTTTATAAACCAGTTCCTGAAAAATCATGTTATATTTAAAAGTCACAAACTTTTTTTTTTTTTATCAAATAGGTTTATTACCTTATTGACAACAAATAAGCTTCTAAATAATATATATATATATATATATATATATATATATATATTATCCTTGTAGATATTTTTGTAAGTATCCAATGAATATAGATGCATTATCATTCCTACGTTCGGGTTATTTTAGACATTTTGAGTTGGATATATAAACTACGTAAATTTTATAATTTATTGCATATTTGATAAATTTTGTTTATTTTTTCAAATATTTGACGAAACTTGAATATGCCAATAATTTTAAATTCATTCTACCAATTTAAATTAAATAGTCACTTAATTGTCTCATTTACATAATAATGTCAACTATCATTTGCAAATTAACAAAGACAATTTAAAGGGAAGTTAACTTGTTTTTACTTTCATCTTAGTTATGAGTTAGCAAAATGTAATATTTATTAATAGGATTCAATCTGTTCACCTCAAATTAGAGTGACGTTACATAAGAAACAAACTCTTACACTAACGAATAGTCATTCCATTGCTCATCACTTTCTCTCTTGTGATCATCCTTCCAGACACAGTCGTAGTTTTCTTTAGTTTCAGTTAGTGACAAGGGAGTCTATTTATGAGAAGCATATCACTAACAGATGGGAAGCAATGCGGGAATCTAAATCAACTTGCAGATGAGTAAATATTTCCACTATCTTGACATGAGCAAATTTCACGCACGTTACAAGAGCCATAAGTGGCCAAGTTAATACCTGGTCGAACCTATTTCATAGCCACAAAGACCTATCAAGCATACAAACATTTCATGAACACCATAATTGCGACAAACCCCATTTCATAACATTCCACGTGCTTTGAGCAAGATTATTTCTTAGAAAAGCCCAAAAACATGTATAATAGTTTTTTCTGCGAACAAAGATTAAGGTGTAATGTTAAGTTTAACTACGCTAATGCAGAAGCTTGCTTTTTGTTATTTACGGTGGTGCTAGCTTCATCATTACTTATACTACTCAGGTTTCATTTACATCCCGTGATCATTCTCCGGTTGGTTGCTGGACACTATTAAATGAGCCTTCCTTCTTTTAGAATAACAATTCTCAGTGGCATTTTGAACGTTAGAGTTGTGGACCTAACAGCGGTGATTTGATTTCTATTCAAACCTAAAACTAATTTTAAAATAAGATATTTTTAAATTAATTTATTAAAATTATTATAATTATAATTTTATTTAAATTTTATCTTCTAGACTTATTAGATGTGAAGTTATTTATTATTATAATTAATTTTATTTTATATTTTAATTGATAATAGAGTCAGTCCATTTAATATTTATTAAAATATTAAATTATCTAAATTTAGTTTTCAAAGCTTCTTTTTTACTTAACTAACCGTTATTAAAATCATTCAATTTTACTAATATTAAATAGTAAAATATCAGTATTTTCAATTGAACGAAGATAAAACGTTAACTAACGAGACCAATAAAATAGTTATTAATTAGAAGAAAGAAAGTCATACTAAGATGAGTAAACTTTCTTTTAGAAGAAAATGATTTACTCTTAGTAGTAATATGCATGGCTAGAAAATGGTTTACTTTCTTTTTCTTTTTCTTTTTTAAGTCAAAAATAGTTTATTTTTATTTGAGCACAATTTCTATCCCAAAGTTGAGAGTGGGGTTTTAGCCCAACACATTGGACTCGTAAAGTTTCAATAAAATAAAAAGTTTACGTAGTGGATAAAAAGAAATCAGCTTCCCGCTGTGTAGCCTCTGTGTGTGTGTGTGTGTCTGTGTGAAGTTTCAGTTTTCAACTTAACCCGTTTGCTACTCAGACAGCAAATTTATTCATTTAATAATATTAAAAAAAACTACAATTTATATCTCAATATTAATAGAAATAAATTAGCCTGCCCTTTTAGTTTTATATCCGGTGGATTTTTTTCATACTCATTCACTGAACTCAATGAAGAGGCTTTTAGTCGATGTCCTTGTCGTTTAATGTCATCAAATATATTTTAAAATACTTGATTTTTAATTTAATATTAGTGTGCTTTGAAAATACATTAAATTTATAACATGAATCGACAAATTTTAAGCATATTAATTAGTTAATGATTGACACAAAAGTTATAGTTAATAATACTAAAATAAGTATAAATTTCTACTTATTTAAACGTAAAATTATCTAAACACAGATTTAGCTAGCCTCATTAGATAGTTGTCATATTTAGCTCTTAGTTTGCTTACACATGTGTTTCCATTCAAAATTTTGATCTTAAGATCTCTGTTGTAATGTAACAAGAAAAAAGAAACTGTTTCCTAATTCCGCATTGCAATCATAATTACGTGCAAACTCTGTGATTACATATATTCCATAATTAAATTGCATGCATGAATATTGTTGCAAAGAACAATTACCTTATTTTTCCATTCCATTTCCACAACACACATTTCTTATTTCACGAAATAACGGGGACACCAAAAGAGCATTAACTGGCAGGCTAAGAGTACTAAGCCACAACCATTGATTCAACTTAAATCAGGGAAGAATGGAATGTTGGTGGAGTCCAACCATGCATCGCCTTGAATGAACTGTCCAACTGTGAACTGTCTTGCCTCGGTGGCGTTCTTGAGGACCCTATAACCAGGCCACGTAACTCTGCCACTTGTATTCGAACCTGGACCCCTATTGTTGTACTCCGCATAATACAATGTGTCCAATGCAAACGTGCCATTCCATTCCAACCACCCAGCTGGGTCTATAAGATCTTCCATGTAAGAATTTAGATAAACAGTTCTTGAATACCTTTTCCAAGGGCGACCCAAGTAATTCTTGAACGAAGTTTTAACTGGGGTCAAATCAGCAGAAGATGCAACCTTGCAGTTCAAGATGGAAATGCCAGTGTTTTGGTTGGGGTCTTCTCTGCCTTGTGCAGTGAACAGGTTCTTCTGGTTTTCTAATGGCTTGCGTGCGTATAAGTTACAGTTTTGTAGGACCACTGCTGCATTGCCAAAGATGAAGTCTATGGTGCCATAAATGTCACAATCGCGGAAGAATTGACGGAGGGAGTGGACATAGAGAGTGTCTTGGTAGCCAACAAAGCTGCATTTGTAGAAGGCTGAGAAGTCAGCACCGCTCCTCAGTGCCACAGCTTGGTGTTTGCTTGGCCCAGCATAGTTCTCAAAGGTTATACCCTTCGCTATGAATCCGTCTCCCACCACAGCTGAAATCCACAAATGTTATCAAGGGTAGCATTTTATACTTTAATTAGTGAAGAAAATATAGAATAAAATACAAAGAATAATAAAAGAGCATAGCATTTTTTTGGGTCAAATAAAAAAGCATAGCATAAAATAAGAAATTGGCAACGCTGGCCTCATGCACTGAAAAGTGAGGAAGACCCAAAAGAGGAATTCCCCTTTAGTTGGGTTGGAGCAACGTGGACTCCATCTGTTACCCAACTCAAAAGGTTAGTCCTGAATTCAGGAAGGAAAAAAAAGGACAGTAAAGACTGAAGAAGCTAAGGTTAGAAATTTCTCCTGGCCAAAAAATAAAAAAAGGTTAGTAATTTCTACACATGTGTATTCTCGTGTCTTTATAGCTAGAGTTGTCGGCAACTACCATAAAATGAATTAAATGTTTAGGCCAAGGTGTCAAGTCGGATGCGAGATTTTTTGTTATGTAATATGTTGTCCTTGATGGAAAAGCACAATAATGACTATTATACTTCTATAATTTTTGAAAAATAATTCATTGATACTCGTTAAATGAGTGCTGGGAAGATAGAGTTAGAAAAAAAGAAGATGATATGATAAATAAGAGAAATAAAAAACAGAAGTAAATATAAAAATTGGTATAAGAATATGTATTTTTTTTCATATCATTTAACGTTTCTTGCTTCCTCTTTTTTTTTTTTTTTTTCTTTCTTTCTTCTGCCCATTTCACATCCCAAACTCCAATATGAGATCTAAAATAATATATTTTCTCACAATAATGTGAGACACATCTCTTATCCTATATATCTTATGATTATTTTTTTTATATGGATTGCTTTTTATTGTGTTGTCTACAATATAGTACACACATGAAATGCATCTAGTGAGATTTGTTTTATATGAGAATAATAAAGATAAAATTAAACTATACAATCATACATAAATGGTTAAGATTAACTTTTTTAAGTCATATGATTATTTAAAAATATAATGAATTTTAAAAATGATCACATCTCTTTTATATTTTAATGTTAATTTATAATAAAATTTAATGATTGTTTTTTCATTTCACATATCTCTTTTAAAATGATTATTTGAATTTAATTTTTTTAATTATAAATTTTTATTTATAATTATATGGTCCACATTTATCATTTTTATGTAAAAAACATCATAAAATACATTTTAAGTGGGTATAAGCAAGTACTCAATTTTCAGACTTTCAAATCTAAGTTGTGTTGGAGACACGAAAAAATAGTTTACATTTGTAAATGCCAAGAATGTGTACCACTACATACAAGCAGTCATTTTTATCGTTGCAGTGAACCGACATTGCCCGGGATTGGAGTTAATGAGTAATTTTGTTAACATTCTTTTTATTATGAGATTTAAATGAACGAAGTATTTATGAATTTAATATATAATTCAGTAATTTACTTATTTAATATGGATATTTTTAGAATAAATATAAATGTATAATATATAAATATATGTTTTTTAAAATTTTTATGATTTATTAATTTGTTTCTATAAAAAAGATAAGAGGGAATAGGAGTTACTATAGATAGAGCATCAGAAAATGAGATCTCTGTTTCCTACTTTCATATTTGAAAAACTCAACGTCGGAAGTGAAAGATGCCTTGACCATTCTCAAATAGTGCAAGTGCATGTCTGTTTTTATACTAATAATTATAATCGCTTAAATAACGATATTTTGCAACATCTGTCCTTCATGATTGCTTCATAAAAGTAGGAATTTTTCTGCTGTCTTTTCTACATTTTTTATAATTACTACTGTTATTGTCATCGTTAGCTTTAAATTCAACAGACATTAATTAATTAGACAAATCCGTTTGTTTGATTGGTTTTTATGTTTATTTCTTTAACTTTTCCGATAATGAATACTCCTATCAAACCCAACCATCGTAAGCTGGGTAAAAAGTGGCACCAGATTAAGAAAGTTTTTATGAAACGCACCGACAGTAGCTGATTGGAAAGTGGTCCACCCGTCCACTACATTCCTACTGGCCTTCACCACAGTCTTTCCAATTCCATCTCCGACCAGCATCAGATTGGTCTTCTTCCTGGTTACCTCCACATTCTCGAAGTATGCCCCGGCTTTTATGTGTATCACAAATCTATATCCACACAAAATTAACAACCCAATTAATGTTTAACAATTGTATTCATATTTTTATATAGTATTTTTTCGTTATCATTATTTTTTTTTCTCTTATTTTTCTTCACATACCCAAAATAAAACATGTGATTAATTTTATTCATTAATGGCTAAAAAAGGGCCACATGCATTTATAATTAATGAACGGTGATTGTTACAGACCCGAGCATAAAAAGAAAAAAAATAAAAGACATGATAATTAATGTGATATAAAATAAAAAGAAAATAAAAGCATCGTGTAGGTATATGAATATCACAACTCATAATTAATGAATATATAAAGATAATGTGATGATGGAGAAGCCATAGTACATACCTTGTTGTGCTAGAGTTTGGAGCTGCGGCCACTGCTTCCCCTATAGTGGCGAAGTTACCAGTGCCATCTTTGGCCACAACAAGATCAAACTTGGTCTCATTCACAGCAGCTTGCAGCAACTTTCGGTCTTTGGGGGACACCCACAATGGGAACCCGTCTTTCATCTTACCATATTCGGGGAATGTCTCACTCTTGGAAGGTTTCTTCGCTGCAGGCACTTTCTTCATCATGGCCAGTGCGTTACTAACGTGATGAGAAATCTCATGCAACTTCCCCTCGATCTTCTCTCTCACATTTCCTTTCTCGTAAGCAAAACCATCCAAACAAGTGTACAAATTGGTCATTGCGCCACTTAGCAGAGTCCTAGAATGCTGGTTCCTTTCCGAGCCTATTGTGCCGTGGGACAGATCAGCGATGGTGGTTTTGAGCTCCACAATGGTGGCATCGAACAAATTGAGACAGTCATCAAGAGCTCTTTGTTCGAGTGTTGGGAGACCTCGGAGCTTACTTCGGAGACCGCTGCAGTTTGAGGATGACAATCTGACCTCGTATATGGTATGGTTCACGACGGAACAAATAATTTGTGGGACAGATTTGGAGGTAAGATCTGGGAAGGATGCTAAGGTTGAGACACAGAGATCTGGGTAAAGTGTTCCTTCGCATGTGGAGTTAGCTACTTGAATGTGCTTTTGGTAATGGACGTGAGTTTCTTGGAGGCTTGTTGTTGCTTTTGCCGAAGAACAGAGTAGCACAAAAACCATGGAGAGAATGGGTACATGATGAGATAGCAAGGGTGGTGTTCTTCTTCTAATGGAGCTATGCATGATAGAGAATTAAGGAGAAGATAAGTGATAGTAGAGAGTGGATCTCAGATGGATGTATTTTTCGAAGTGGGTGATGGGAAATGATATATAGATAGAGTAGTTGGGTGCATAAATGAATCAACTGGGGTTTGATTTTATTCAGATCTGAACAAAATTTGTTTACAGTGTTAAATTTGTTTGATTACGATTTTTCTTAACAAAATTAACGTTGCAATGAATAAAATTAATTTTAGGTATGCGACTCACAAAATATTTTAAAACACAATGTTTATACTTTAAAGTAGTTTTATTTTATCATCTAAACCAAAATTAATTCATATATATTTATTTTTAAAATTACACAAAGTAGATTTTCTTAGTATTAATTTACTTTTTAAGATTATTATATTCTAACTTAAAGTATTTGTAATTTTGGTAATTTCTTTTATCACAATTTTAATCTATGAATTTATTTTAAACATTCTCTTACTCAAATTTTGTTAACTTCAAAATATTAAATCTCTTCTAGAATAAATAAAATATCTATTTTTTTTCAAAATTTAATCTCACATATTACTGTTATTTTTTTTACTAAATTTATGATTTATCTATTCTTAAAATTATTTTATACCCCAAATTAATATTAAATACCTAACTACTTAAATGAAAAAAAAAAGGTTGAGAATTTTAAGCAGAAAAAATTAACAAGTAGATCATGTTTTTTTATTTATTTGAAAGATAAAAAATATTATTAAGTATATTGTTTTACATATACTACACTCAGTGTAGCATGTTTGTGCTTATGATCATGTTTAAGAGAAATGATATTTATATAATAAATATTTACATTAATTTATACATAAGGAAGAAAAATATTTTGAAAAGGAAAAAAAAGCTATACTGTAAAAAACTAAGTATATAAAAAAGTATTTTTAAAGTTTGTTCTACAATGCTTAAACTCAACATGCACTTAGAGTTTTGAATTGCAAACTTCAACCGACTTCACAGGGCACAGCGACAGGACCAGATCCGTGCACTATTATGATTTTCATACGTGACAAAAATATCTTTAGACATGGGTCAGGGGAGAGACCAGATAAGTCTACTGATTTCAACAGGAAAATCTTAAGGTGCTCCCTGAGTTCGCATCAAATTGAGAATGTGTTTTTATATTTTTTAAATTAATAATTATAATTTTTTAATATTTTAAAATTAAAAAATATTAATATATTTTTTTAATTAAATTATTAATTTTATTGTCTGTTAATATAAAATTAACGATAATAATTATTAAAAAAATATCAACTTTTTTGAGATATACTAAATTTTAATTTAAAAATTATTTTTAATCATTAATTTAATTTTTTTACTACAAAATAAGATATATATATATAATAAAATTATTTTTATTATTAATTTTTATATTTTAATTTATATCTAATTTTAGTCTCTTTAATTTTTTTTTATTTGTAATTCTATAATTTTTCAATTGTTTAAATTAAGTATTTTATTTTAAAATTTTATCTAATAATTAACAAAAATTAGTAAGTGAGTGACATATTACTAATTTGTATAATTAAGTCTTTAATCTTCTGTTATATTTTTTTTATCAAGTAATTTAATATTTTATAAAAAAAAGAAGATATGTAAGTTTAAAAATTCTTAAACTTAATTTAAATTTTTTATTCAATTTATATTTAACAGTAAGTGAAGTAATAAGAAAGATTCAAATTGAATGTAAGAATTTTTAGACTAAAAAGATTTTATTTCTTATAAAATTAAAAGTTAATATAAAATAAAATTTTTTATTTAAATTTAATTAGACAGACTCTCTTATGCAAGGAGAAAACTTGTCCCACTCCGATGCCATGACTTGACCATGTTCCTAAAAAGGAGAGCACATGCATATGAAATTCAGTATTTTTCTCGCAGGTTTGTGGGTCAGTGTGAGCTCAGGAAAACCCATGAGTCATTAACGTACTGTTGAGTGATAAACGACCCTCACATGGAGTCTCGTGGTGCATTTTGTGTTCGACACCCCTGACAGTGTATATACACTTAAGAGAAAGACAAGGATAGAAAGAAAGGAGCAAATAAGTGATAGATGTTATACCAATCCCAGTGTATTTCCAATTAATGAGTTGTTTCTACAGCAAATTGCTCATCAAAGAATGGGCACAAGTTGTATACTTAATTCCAACATAAAAGATAGAAAAAGCTGAATACAAGGGGCATCAAACAACAATCGAATTAAAAATGATTAACAAAATTGAACAAAATTAAAAATGATGAACAAATGAAAGAAATTAAGAAAAAAATTATGATCACATAAATAACATAGAAGGAGACTAGCTAGTTATATATATGGAAATAAGAAAGAATAATTTTGAACAAAAACCTTTATTGAATAAGTTATTACAAACTTTAATTTTAATTAAAAAATAATATCAAAATTATTTATAATGTTATATTTAATATTAGGAGATATGAAAAGCATAGATACACTTGTTTGACCAAGAATAACATATTTAATATTATGTAACCGTGTATAAAATTGCTGTTTTTGCTTTTATGTAACATTTTTTTAGGAAATATTTATTCCAAAGCATTAAATTATAGATTTAATTCAAACTATTTCTCTAATTTTCTTCGAATATTTATATCACAATGCATTTCATCTTTCTTAAAGTTTAAACATAATCTCGTTTTCAATTGGTACTTTTTAAATATTATCAATCTTAAGATTTACATACATTGTACGGGATATCACTAGGTATAATTATAAATAAACATTCTCAATCTCAAACAGCGATGATTTCTTATTGATTAACTTCACTGATTCAAAGCAAATCTACCTTTCTTTCTTTGGAAAGATAGCTATATCACCAAATCTATATAAGATAAACCTTTCTTTCTTTGGAAAGGCTATTTACGGGACGTCTCACGTCATATGCTTGCAACTGATGAATTTAAGGGGAATTTTTTGAATGTTTACTAATATATTCGTTGCATGCTTTGCGTCGGTTGGATTAATATAATTTTTAAATTAATAATTAAATTGATGTAATTTATTATTTACAAGTGGATCTCTTTCTGCTTTAACATTATCAAATAATATTAAGTATACTAAAATGACATTTTTCATAAAATTTATAAAAAAATAAGTTTTATCAATCAAATTATCAAATATAATTTTTTTATAAAATAAATTTTAGAAATAATCAATACCATCTTACTTTATTTTATTTTAATATGTAATATGTTATTTAAAATATAAACAAATAGCTATTATAAAGTTATATGTTTATAAAAAATAATGTTGAAAACTTATTAGTGTGGGTTTGTTTCAACCTAGCTACCAACTACACGGTTGACGTAATATAATCCCTAAACTATACATAAAATTCACAGCCTTTACCACCTTCAACACTGTATGGATAAAATATACATGCAGGGTCGAATTGCGTTTCTAAAATTGTTATTTATTAAGCTTCGTAGCTGCCCAGCTTCGACATGGAAGCCATTACATGGACACACCAAACGGGAAATGTCCTGCCATATATAGCTGACATCCACAAATTATAAATACCAAATGAAAATTTCTTCAAATAAACAAGTTGACCAAGTTAGGTACAAGTTGAAGCCACTTAATCACGTATCATGTTGCACTAATTAATCTTAATTTGAATTTAACACAACCCGCCACACGCTATACATGTGGAGCTTAAACATCGATGCTTTTCATAGACATCTCCCAATCTCTCTTCTATTCGATCCATTGTTCATAACAATGGCTACGAAAGTGTTCTTTGCAGCTTCACCATCATTTTTCTTTCTCCTTCCTTTCTTTGCATCCCTAGCAATGGCATATAACGCCACAAACAACCATGTTCCGCCAGAAACCATTTGCAAGTTTTCCCCATACCCGTCTTATTGTAGAGACATGCTTCCTAAGCAAAACGCCAAAGTTGATGACTTCGCCAGGTTCTCAGTTCAAAAATCTTTGCTTCAATCCCGCACCTTTTCAAACCTAGTGAACTTTTATCTTAGTCACGGCTCCACCTTGTCCCAAGGGATACTTCGTGCTCTCAAAGATTGCTTATTTCTCTCTGAACTTAGCGCACAATACATATCAAGGTCAAATGATATTGCTGTCAAGAACACCAACGAAACACTCTATAGCTCCGAAGCTGATGATGCTCAAACCCTCCTCAGTGCCGTTATAACCAATCACCAAACATGCTTGGATGGACTAATGACCACGGCTTCTGATTCAAGCATAAGGAATGCGCTTTTAAGGCAACTATTTGATGACAACAAACTTCACAGCGTGTCACTGGCTTTGTTCACAAACGGTTGGGTGCATGAAAAGAAAAACAAGACAACATGGAATAATTGGATTCCAAGTTTTCGAAATGGTCAACTACCATTGAAGATGTCAAACCGAACGAGAGCCATTTACGATTCAGTGAGAGGCAGAGGGAAATACGGGGATGATGATGATGGTGTTTTGATTAGTGACATTGTGGTTGTTAATCAGAGTGGAAGTGGAAACTTCAGGACAATCAATGACGCTGTTGCTGCTGCTCCAACTAACACTAATGCAACAGATGGCTATTTCTTGATTTTTATCAGAGAGGGTGTGTATGAAGAATACGTTTCCATTCCTCAAAACAAGCCGTACCTGATATTGATCGGTGAAGGAATGAACCGCACAGTAATCACCGGTAACCACAGCGTTGGTGATGGATGGACAACTTTCAATTCAACTACTTTCGGTAAGAGAAGTATATATTTTTTCAGTACGTAAAAACGTTTAGTATATGTGGTCGTTACCCAGTCCCATTCACCTTTGTTTCAAGTTATTTAACAGCGTATAAATGCATATTCATTTTAATTAATGTTTACATAACATTTGGAGAACATTTATTAGACGAAATCTAACAATTTGGAGGCTCAATTTACAACTATGCTACAACTAAATCCTTAATTTTTCTAACCAATATTTAAAGGTACACAACAAAATTTTATAATAATTTTTTTAAAAATTATATAATATTACACAATTTATTGAAATGAGAATTTTAAATATTATATTTTTAATAAAAATATAATTTATTTACCTTTTATTGGGTGTCATTCAACAAAAAAAAATTATCCTTTTACTAATATCAGTGCTTTGGTAGCTTCTTTATGAAAGTGACTATATTATACATATGTTTGTTGCAGCTGTGGTAGCACCAGGGTTCGTAACAGTTAACATAACCTTCCGTAACACAGCAGGACCAAGCAAATTCCAAGCAGTTGCAATGAGAAGTGGAGCAGATATGTCCACCTTCTACAGTTGCAGCTTTGAAGGGTACCAAGATACTCTATATGCACATTCTCTCAGGCAATTCTATAGAGAATGTGACATTTATGGAACAATAGATTTCATATTTGGAAACGCTGCGGTTGTTTTGCAAAACTGCAACATATATCCTCGTCTTCCCTTACATGGACAATTCAATCCCATCACTGCTCAGGGACGAACAGATCCCAACCAAAACACAGGCATTTCCATTCACAATTGCACTATCAAAACCTTCTGATGATTTAGCTCCGAGCATTGGTACTGTGAAAACCTTCCTTGGAAGGCCATGGAAAGTGTATTCAAGGACTATTGTTATGCAGTCCTTCTTGGACAATCTAATAGACCCAACTGGTTGGTCTATATGGAGTGGGGATTTTGCACTCTCCACTTTGTATTATGCAGAGTATGATAACAGGGGACCTGGATCAAACACTTCTAATAGAGTGACATGGCCTGGTTACCATGTGATTAATGCCACTGATGCAGCTAATTTTACTGTGGCTAACTTTCTGCAGGGGAATACTTGGTTACCTCAAACTGGAGTTCCTTACACTGGTGAACTCACAGGTTTTAACTAGAAGCTAAGGGAAAAGTACGTGATCATCAACCCCGGAATTTGAATATGACCATGTTGAGTAATTTATAATTTTCACTGAGGACCAAATTTGTTGGATATGTTTATTCTTCGTTGTTGTTTGATTTGTTCATTTTTCCTTTGGATAAGAAAATGCTGAAGTACATTTAAATTTAAAGTCCGCTTGAAAAATTAGAAATTATATAGTTTTCATAAAAAAAGAAGAAGTAATGTAGATATCTATATTTGTGTACTAGTTCTCGAGGCTTTAAGATAATAATAGCTAGCGGCAGGGTTTACTTGACGTGGTGCTTACATGCTACATTATTCTGATTTGTCAGATTAATTAACTTGGTGGATGACGAAGCTAAGTTAAGCCTAACCATACAAAGCTTTACCTTGCTTCTTATACCAGCTGGCTTAGTATTCCTTCGAATTGTGGGAATATTTAACGTTAAGGAGCCAACCAGATATCATGTGCAAAGAACTTTTTGAATTTAAATAAAATGTAGAATTTTAAAATTATAAAAAAATATCTAAAGATAATTATATAAAATTAAGGTTAATTATAATTTTGGTCTTACATAAAAATTCTACATTTTATTTTAAGAAATAGTTCATTTTTTACTAAAATAAAATATAGGAAATACTTTGCATCTTGACTAATCCAATTAAATTTTCTCTACTCGTCGATTTGATTATAATTAAATTTATTCATATATTTAGTCATTAAAAATTAGAACTAAATATCAATGCATTAAAAATTTGATCTTTCAATAAATCGCATATCCTCCTCTTTAATTAATTTCTTGTATGTGTATATATATTATACCAAAATCATAAAAATGTAGATAAGATATTTGATTTGAAAATCGTTAGTTTTAATTGCAAGTTTCTGTTTTAATGTTTACCAAAAAAGTTGCGATTATGAGTTATGTTATTTCATAGAAATTAATGACAAGCCAGCTAATTATTTATTTGAATAATCTATTAATTACTTTTAATTAAATATAATTAATTTATTTTAATCATTTAAATGGGAACAATTTAAGAAATCATAATTAAATAATTAATAAAAAATATAAATAATTAAAAATATTAATGAAACTAACTAGTTTGAAATATATTCGAATATTTTGTGTAAATAATATAGGTAAATATAAAAAGAAAAAAAATAATGTCACACCTATATAAGATGTGTGAATGATGCAGCCAGCCACATTGCAATAGTGGGCGCGTAACTTTCACAAGGTATTTGAGATTTATCTTTTCTACTCCTCAATTCTTCATACTCAATTAGGGATCAGAGTTTTTCATGAGTTATATGTATTCTTTTTCGCTTTATACATATTTGTCACTCGTAAACTCAATTTGATTAAGGTGGACTTGGTCAAATACTTCATACTATTAGTACTGATTTCTCTTTTTTAATAAATTCTCATTGCTGATAACTATGAGTAAAATTGGATTTCTTTGCTGATTACTGGATCTGGGAGATATATTATCTGGATTCCGAATAACTGCAAAGAAATTAAACAATTTGCTTCCGAATCTATGGGTATTGATTCTTTCTTGATCAATAGTTTTTAATGCATGCAACGCTTCAATGCAGTCTTGATATTTGAAGCCGTACTTATTACTCAGTTCCCCT
Source organism: Abrus precatorius (assembly GCF_003935025.1). Lineage (NCBI taxonomy): Eukaryota > Viridiplantae > Streptophyta > Magnoliopsida > Fabales > Fabaceae > Abrus > Abrus precatorius. Next base: position 4,199,338 of record NW_020874373.1, on the reverse strand, counting down.
GCATATACAAGAAGACTAACAGTAAGCGTTTTGTCTTGTAATTAACTGTTTTCTTTTCCCCTTGAATATGAGGTAAGTTTGACCTCGTGGACCCGTTTGCGGCACAGGGTGGGATATGAATGAATAAGATAGCGAGAGATGGTTAAGAGCAAATATCTTTATCTTATTTTATGTTTAATATGAACTAAAATATTAAATTAATTACAAGCTATTCTAGCCGATATGAATGAATAAAACAGGTATGTGTAAGTTTGGTTTCAGATCATCATATTTTGAAATATCTTAGCCGAACCCAATACCACATATTTTTATCAATGGATTAAACCAATCTTGATTCAGTCATTAATTGAGATATAAGCCTGCACCCATCTATATTTAAGTGATAATATCCTTATGATTTGGTTCAATGGTTGCAGCATATCAGTAGACGCAATGGAAGGGAATTTTCTTTACGTCGATTCTGATGTGCAGCTCATTTACGATCGAAGATGGACTAACTTCGATTCCGAGGTCTTGATCAATGGTGATCAATCTTTGGTTAACTTGGATTCTAAACCGATGAAAAGCTCTCCAAATAGTCCACTTGGTCTTGTGCTGGTCGATGATAATAGCACTGATGGGTTGAACTCAACAATTCAAAATAATGACACTGTTGACAGCAATGTTCCTTCTGAAGAAGTTAACTTGCCTAACCATGACTTGAACGATTGTATGGTCCAAATAGAACTGTGGAGTAAAAGAGCCATGAATGTGTATCGGGAGCGAGAGTCTGTTATTGAAAATTCTGTTCGTGGCCAAGATTCGATGCAGCGGGAGATAAAGCGGCGAGATGAAGTAATTGAACGCTTAGAAAAAGAGCTTAAGCATGAGAAACTGAGAAGATCACAGCAGTTCTATCGACTTAAGCGTGAAATTAATGAGACGGAAAAGCTTTTGAAGGAGTACAGAGAGCAGTTGGGGGCTGTAAACCGCAAATTTGAAGAATATAAGGCAACTGTGTCCCACTATTTCATCCATCCAAACAATGCTCTGGGGTATGGAGGTTCTATGTTGAGCACCAATGGACATGGTCAGAACCAGAGGCCAAGCTTTGCACCCTTTCAACAGATTTAAAGAATTTCAAGATACATGGAGTGGCATATTTGAAGTGGAGCTGTTTTATCAAGTATCTGCCAAGTCAAAGTCTCTTTGTTAGCTAGCCATTTTAATTCATAGAGTTTAGATGGGGAGCTATAATATGTTCTTGGTATTTGGCATTGCCTCTTTAATTTCGCCCTTTTTCGTTGTTAAGAATTCTAGGTGAATTTACATTTGATCTGTTTAAGTGTTTATTATGATCATAATTAATGCATTGGTAATTTTCTAGTTTCATGTCACACACAAATCAGAGATATTACATAACAAGTTAAAATTTATGTCAATTATCAAAACATTGATACACAAAGTACACGACTTTATAGGAGAGAAGAGAGAAAAATTTGTAGCCAATATATGACCAGACTAGGTTGAATATTTTACAGACAGGTCACTTGCCATCCTCACTACTGCACCCATGCATCTTTACTGCTAGCAACTGAATTGGAATTCTGTGATTCACCAATGTTAATATTTAATGTGAGTATGTTTAAAGATTTTATTAGAAATTTATGAAAATAGCTTAATTATGAAATTTTCACAATTTTTAAATTCATTTTAATGAATTTTATGATTAAATTTATGCCATAAAATTTCATGTGATAAGAGTTTTTTGGATTATCAATGTATAATTAAACAACCTAATCACATCCTGTATATGTGGCCACTTAAATTCTTTTTTTTTTTTTAATAAGCGAAACAAATTTATTAAACAAGAAACAAACTTAGGCGTAAGAACTACCCATGCTAGTTAAATCAATATTATATGCTAATTAAATCATCGCAGTTGCTACATGTGTGTCCATAGACAAAGATAAGTTCAATTGTCACGTTAACACTTATTTAGATTCCAATTTTTTTGAGTTTTAATTCCACATACTTTAACTTTTCTTTTCAAACTTTACATCGTTTTTAATCCTTAAATTTTTATTTTTATTTTAATTCTAATTAAACTTTTTAAATGTGAATACTGTTCATGAATAAAAAATCAAAATAAGATAAAATTAAATAAGATTAAAAATATCAATGTTTATTAGATTTGTTTAATTATATCAACTAAGGATGGAAATATTTCAAGCTCTCCAATAGGGCTTATGGCCTAACCTTTTTAAAGTCTAATTCGACATAATTTATTTAATTAATAGGTTTAATATAAAAATTCAATTGACTTTATCATAAGTATAATTTAACGAGAAAATAAAGGTAATAACTAGAGATGAAAATAAGTTAAGTCATTTGACAAAGGTCTATGACCAATCCCTTTTAAAATTTAGTCCACCTTATCTTATTTAATTAATAGGCTTAATTTAAATTTTTTAAAAATTTTAATTAATTAAATAGGTTAAGCTTAAACTTACGAAAAAGCCTATTAGAATGATTTATTTAAAATTAATAAAATTTGTAATATATTAAATTAATTAAATTTTAAAATGATAAAATCTTTAAATTAAAAACCCTAATATTTTTTTTAGAGTCGAAAAATATCTCTACTACATATCGTTTAAGAGAGAGAGAGCTATATTAGCTCTCTCAATATAATATACCTAATTAGATAGTTTAATAGCCTATTTATAAGAAAGATTAATGACCTATTGAATGTTTCAATATAAAATATGCCATTAAAAAAGTTAATACGCCAAATCAGACTTTTAAAAAAGCTAAGTTAGGCTTAATAAAAAGTTTATGATAGGTAATAAATTAAACTTAAATTTTAAAATTATTAAACAGTGCAGACCTATTTATACAAAGTCTAACCTAATTTAGCCTATTTCCATCCTAATAATAACTTCTGAAAGTATTTTTTAAAAATTTTTGTAATCACTATTTTTAAAGTATTTTTATTCTAATAATATTTTATTTTATTTTAAGTGTTAATAAATAATATAAAGATATCTTTTTAAAAATCTAATGACATATTTGTTGCTTCTCATCTACTATGAAAAAATATTATTATGTGTACATTTTAGATTTTTGTTTGTTGTATTTGCTAATTTTAGGTCTGAAACTTATTTAGTTATATTGTATTTATTAATTTAATGTGTAAGACTTTATATTACTAGATTGTTTAATGATTTATAAATTGATATTTATTTTATTGTATTTTTTGTATGTGTAGTAATTTATTTATTTAAATTAAATATGTAGTTTAAAAATAATAAATAAAAATATATAATTTTATTATACATATTTAAGGTGTTAAATCATTTTTTAATAATTTATTTAAATATAAATATTATAACTTTTAAAAAGATATACCTATTTAGATGATTTAATAGTTTATTTACAAGAAAACTTAGTAACCTATTAAATATCTTAATATAAAATAGATTATTACATGTTAAATTTAATAAAATATATATGAGAAGTAATGGGTTAAGTTTCAAAATTATTAAACACCTATTTATTTTCATCCCTAATACCAGCCCAGTCAATTTTTCGCGTTCTTAAATAATCATTAGTCGTGACTTATTATGTCTCTAATACATTAACATGGACGAAAGTATTATGTGCAGCGACGTTGGTTGGTAGACACGTGTAAAAATATAAACGAAAAAGGAACTAAAATATAGAGTTGTATAGACTATTATAATGTGTCACTTTAATTATATTATTAAGAATTCTATTATTAAGTTATAACATATTCAGCTACGCAAAATGGGGAAACTATCTGACTACATACATTCCATCGAAGCTCTCAAACACAATTCTCTTAGCAATATTCCAAGGGTCACTAAGATATTGACTTTTCGTCAGATACAATAACCATCACAGAACAAACGTTGTCAGATTTTGCCAAATCAAAACCCATGTTAGTTTAGTTATTTTTATTCTGTTGTGCTCCTATGTCTTGTGATTGCTGGGAACCTACCCCACCGTTGACAAGATTTAAAATGATATCCAATGCTTTATCAGATAGGCATGTACCAAACAAGTCTTAGAAGCAATTTAAACAAATAAACATAATCCTAATGAACATTCGCATACATGCATGATTACAGAAAACTTAATGAATTTTCGTCCTAAATTCTGAATCAAATATTTCATTAGGTATGGCGGTTTAATTTTAAGCTGTTGACAACGTTAATGGTAGCCACGACATCAACATCAAGTACTAGGCAACGAAAATTCCTTCTGGTTGACTTCCAATACACAATACACTCATTATCTCGTTCACACTAATCATTTTAATGAGACAAAATCATCCCCAAACCCAATATAAGAAGCCCAACTAGCCATGCATCGATCACAACATCCATCTAATTTTCAAGCTTACAAAAACTCTTATTTCATCCAAAACAACAATGGCTATGGCTGTCTACAACTTCTACGTTGTTGTGCTCGGTATTTCCCTTGTGCTATCTTTCTTGGCATCGTTTTCCATAGCAGATAATAACCATGCAGCAGTTCCACCAGAAACCATATGCTACTCAATCTTAAATCCTTCTTACTGCAAGCTTGTGCTTGCGAATCAAAATGGTAGCGTTCATGACTATTGCCGCATTTCTGTGCGAAAGTCCTTGTCCCAGTCGCGAAAGTTCTTGAACTTGATGAATTCATATCTTCAAAATCCCTCGTCTCTCTCTCAATCCACTTATCGTGCTCTTGAAGATTGTCAATTCCTTGCTGAACTAAACTTCGAATACTTATCAAACACCCATGACACTGTCGAAAAATCTAGCGCTGATATTCCAACATCTCAAGTAGACGATGTTCACACATTGCTTAGTGCTGTTTTAACGAATCAACAAACTTGTTTAGATGGCCTGCAAACTTCAGCTTCAGATCCAAGAGTGAAGAATGATCTTTCTGCCCTACTCTCGGATGATACGAAGCTTCACAGTGTCTCACTCTATCTTTTCACCAAGGCTTGGGTTCCCGAGAAGAAAATCTCAACATCATGGCAAAACCAGAACGATGGTTTACCATTGAAGATGTCAAACAAAGTACGTGCCATTTATGATTCTGCTAGAGGCCACGGAGAAAACTAATTCAAGCAATGGATGAAAATGAAAGCGTAGGGGTGAGTGATATTGTGGTTGTTAGTAAGGATGGAAGCGGAAACTTTTCCACTATCAATGATGCTATAGCTGCTGCACCAAATAACACAGCTCCTAGCGATGGCTACTTCATCATTTTTGTCACCGAGGGTGTATACCAAGAGTATGTATCTGTAGCCAAAAACAAGAAGTTCTTGATGTTAATTGGAGATGGAATCAATCGGACAATCATCACAGGCGATCACAATGTTGTCGATGGTTTTACAACATTCAACTCAGCAACATTTGGTAAGCATATATAACACGCACACACAAAAACAAATCTTGCTAGATGTCCTTTCGGCATGCAAATAAATATACTAGTCTTTAAAAATAGAGTAAAATATATTTCAAATTTCTATAATTCAGCTTTAATTTTTTAAAATTTGTTTCTTAATTATAAAATTTTGACAATAATATTTTCCTTTACTTATTAATAATGTATCATGCATCTAATCATAATATCTTAAAATTGTTGTGAAGGTGTCATGCCTAAATGCATGTTATATTACTATTAAGTAATATATAATAAAAATTATTGTTTAAAAAATTAAAATTATAACTAAATTATAAAGTAAAATATGATGTTTGAAAGGACTAAACTAAAAATATTATTTAAGTCTTAAAAATATAATTCTCTTTGTCGGGCAGACTTAATATATGTTTCTTCCTGATTTGCAGCCGTGGTTGCAGAAGGATTTGTAGCAATAAACATGACATTCCGCAACACTGCTGGGCCAAGCAAGCACCAAGCAGTTGCGGTAAGAAATGGAGCAGATATGTCCACCTTCTATAGTTGTAGCTTTGAAGGGTACCAAGACACGTTATACACTCATTCTCTGAGGCAGTTTTATCGCGAATGTGACATCTATGGCACAGTTGATTTCATATTTGGAAATGCTGCTGTTGTTCTTCAAAACTGTAACATATATCCTCGCCTCCCTATGACTGGACAATTCAATTCCATCACAGCACAGGGTCGAACCGATCCAAATCAAAACACTGGCATTTCCATTCAAAATGCATCCATAAAAGCAGCAATGGATTTGGCTCCGGTCATTGGTAGTGTGGAAACATACCTTGGGAGGCCATGGAAGGAGTACTCAAGGACAATTTACATGCAGTCTTTAATGGATAGTTTGATAGCTGCTGCTGGTTGGCATGAATGGAATGGGAATTTTGCATTGAGCACACTATACTATGCAGAGTATGAAAACACGGGTCCTGGTTCAAATACTGGGAAGCGAGTGAACTGGCCTGGCTATCATGTTATCAATGCTAATGATGCAGCTAATTTTACGGTGTCTAACTTCTTGGATGGGAATGATTGGGTGCCTCAAACTAGCGTTCCATATAAAGCCTCGCTATAATAATTGTTTGAAAGTTTGTCAAGATTGGCATATATATAGCTGTCGTAGATTAAGCCTAATGTTTTGTTCCTTTCGTTATACATCAAACTAGCTGCCTAATATTTGAAATTAGATTAAGTGCTTTCTATTGTATCTATTATTAATTATAAGCCTTGCAATCTATGTCAAAGTTTACTATAATCTCTATCTTTTCAATTAAAAAATAATAATCTTTCACCTGAGTACCAGTGTTTTTGTTTTTGTTAAAATACCAATTTTCAACTAACAAGAAAAGAAAAAAACTAAAATAAACAACAAAAAAATAAAATCATTTGGCTCTATATATTACAAACATCCCCATGTATTCTTTTCATGAGGACAGCTTATAGTTGGATTTAGATTAATCTTGACATAAAATATACCGAATTCAAGGTTAAGAATCTTGCGGTTAGGATTGTAAATAATATTAAAAAATCAATCAATTTATTTTTATTTTTATAATTTAAATTCGATCAATTAATTTAGGTTTTTTGCCTTATTTTTATGGGATAATACTTTAACTTTTTTAGTTAGAAAATAAATATAAATTTATTAATTAGATTAATACGTAAATTTTTTATATTTAAATTTGATACATGATTGATATGAGATTTTTACACTATTGACTAACTAGAAATCATCATAAGTATGACTTTTTAAGTGATTGTTATAAAAATAATAATAATGCTTAATAATATGACAACTTATAATCAAATAACAATGTAAAAAAATTATATTTTTTGTGCCTTTTAATTAATTTTTATTTAAATTCAAATACATAATAAAAAAGATTTTGTTAACTTCAATTTTTAGAGTTGAATTTAAACATTTATAAATAGAAAAAATTTATAAAAAATATAAATTTATTGTATTAAATTTATAAAAATACAATACATATTTTTATTATAATTTAAAATTTTGTTTAAATTGCAAATCACGAGTCAAAACAATCATTTTTTAAAAATATAAATATATTTAACAAAATATATTTTTAAGTTAGCACTGTATTAAGATATGATAAGGAAATTAAGAAAAAAAAATAGTGTATTTATGCTTTAATTTATTTTAATTTTCATCGTAAAAAAATAGAAAATCAAATTATATAATATATATGTTTTGTTTGTTTATTTATTTTTATTAATTTTTTTTTTATCAATTTAACATTTCGGATAGATTGTCGAACAGTCCTACATTTCATTAAGTGCTTTCAATTACTTACAAATTTTTTCTTTGATTAAAGTTATTAAAACTACATGAACTTTTAAAAGCATCAGTTAAAAATTATACACACACACACACATATATATATATATATATATATATATATATATATAAATATATAATTACAGCATAATTGTAATAAAAATTATAATAAAATTGTGTAATCTTCGTTCGTAAAATTTTATCAATTTTCATTCTATAATTAATATCTTATGACACATGGTATGCACAAGTGCATCTATTAAAAAATAATAACGGTGAGTATTTAAATTTCTAAAATATCACCCCATAAACATAAGATAATAATTAAAGAATGAGTTAACAACAATGGGAAAAAAGAAAGACGACAAAAAAAGTATAGAGCTACTAAGTGATTCTATTTATGAATCAACTTGAGCCATCTGACTTTACTTAGCTATATTGTTTCTCAAGGTTTCATCTATTTTTATTCTTATGATCTATGTTCTTATTCATTGTTAATCGCTTATTTAAACTTTATTAATATTTAATAATTATATAATATCTTTTAAACTATTATTAGAATTTAATAATTTTTTAATTTAATAATGAATTGAATTAGTATTAAAATTGATCTCGATAATTGATAATGTAATATTGATCTTATTTTATAATCCATTGAATTTGCTAGCTTGGGTGTGAATATGACATGCTTCTTTGACTTGCATTGGATCTTGATAAAGGCAAATTCCTTCCGCCCGTCAGCAACCGTACATATTAATCATTTTATAATGACCGATTTTGACTTTTAACTAAAAAACCAATCCATAAACTACGTAGTCCTATGATAAAATCATAAGCAAAATGTTTCATGAACATTCAAAATGAGATACGAAGAGATTATATATATATAACGAAATTGAAATCATAATTCATAAACTACAGTTAGGAATATTAAGATAATTTTCAAGAATAAATAATTATGTTTTTAAAAATTATCATTTTTAAACATGCACCTAGTTTTTTGAAGAGGCGTGGGAACTTGGTCGATGCAGCCCAAAACAGTCAACAACGCGTATTTAGACAAAGTATCACTCTTGGTGAAAAAAATAAATAATATATATATATATACCAAGTTTTTTTTAATTCTTAGTATGCTTTTTTATTTAAAAATTAAGATAAATAATATAAATATTAAGGATTTTTATTTATAATACAATACATTATATGAACATATAAATTTATTAATATTAAATATATAAATGCTATTGAAATATTATATCATTCATATAACATGCCTCTATTTTTTTAATGTAAATATATTTTTTTACATGATCCTCTTGCGATTTTTAGTTTTTATTTGGATCATGTAAATATTATGAGATTTTAATGTTGATCGTTTTAAATATTATGATTTTTTTAATAAATCCTCCTCATAAATATCACAATTTGTTTATTTGGTCCAACAAAATTGAGAGATTAACGGGGACTAAATGAAAAAATAACTCGGAGGGAACCGTTTGTATAAAACAGAGAATAAATGCATTCACGGTGACGGTGTTTGCAAAATCAATTAGTAATTTAATGTTTACATTTCTAAGAAAATTCTACAAGTAAAACCCCACATAATTATTATTTCACGTGCAATATTCTATGACTAAATTTTTATTTGTTCTCTGAAACCAATTGCAAAATAGAAAAACTCCTTACGCGTTGCATTCAAAATCCAAAGCCAAAGGTTGCAGCAGGGGCAGGGAGTGTCTAATTTTTCAAACAAATGGCATATATATGTATGTATGTATGTATATCCTGTAGTGAAGCCTTAACGGTTTTGACTTTTGAGTCTTGTGAGCCATTGTTGTTTGATCCCAGCTTCCTAAATTTGGCAGATATTGAAACTAAAGAATATCAGTAGCGTGTAGGGCCATGCACCGTCTCTACATATGCACCAAATCGTTAATATACAAATCTTCAGATCAGAGTGCGCGTTACGCTAAGGTCAAAAGTAGACACTCTTCGGATCTAATTTGCTTACTTTCCAAACGAGTCGCCACCTATCAAATATCAATCACCTAAAGCTCCACATATTAACCAATAATGCATGCAGTCCTCTTTCTTCATGCATTTGCTGAGTTATGATTAGAGTTTGATGAGCATTTGTTAAAAAAATATTTGAATTAGCCATCAGATTAGTAGCTATACTAGCTAGTTGTAAACTTTGATTTATTTAAGTCAGACAATGACTTTGTATCTCTCATTTCAATGAAATTCAGAATTCTCATGTCCTCTTTCTATTAATATATTTGTCTTGTCTGCCATATTTTCAAACAGTTAGGCATCAAAAGCAGGGCTCCCCTGTATCCGCTGGCTTCCACTTTTCTTTTCACAATCTCTTAAATAGTTTATAAAATGTATGGCAAGTGTCTATAAATATAATTAACCATAATTTCCATTACGAGTCTTGTTACTTTTTATTATTATTATTTTAGTATTTTGATTTAATATTAAATTTAAATATTTGAAATTAACATTTTCATTAAAAATATTTATCGTATTTAAAATATAAAAGCCTAATGAAACTATTTTAATAAAATAATATCATTATTAATTATCCAAATTTAATTTATATCTAAAGCTAACAATTTTTTAAAATCATTTTAATGTGTTTTGAGTCTTTTATTTACTGGCATTCTAGTGTGCTTTATGTATGCAAGAATCACTACCACACATCACAATAGTAAGTATTTACGGTGTGTGTGAGAATAGTGTTTAGCTAAATCCTTGTTAATATTTTTCTAGTTTAAAATTTTATTTTATAATTTTGTTTTTAATATTTTCAAAAATAAATTAAAAAGTGTGTATTTTGATAAATTATACAAAAAATTATTAAAATAAATTGAATAAAATTGATGAGAGTTATAAGTTATTATTTAAATATTTGTATATTATTATTAGAATAATAGACTATTAATTAAATTACTTTTAATCTTCTCAAATAATTTTTTTAAATGTATATATTTTTATATTTATTTCATATTTAAAATTTTTAATAAATTAATATCTTACAAATTCGACAAATTTTTTTCGTATTTTGTAGATTCACTTTTAACATCTTATCTATATTATGAATATTTATATATTGTATAAACACTCATACGATACTGAAATACTCATTAGTTAAATTTAATTTTACTCAATTGTCAGATTTAATGTTCACTGTAGATGACAACGTACGTATGCTAGGTATTCTTATTAACACATTTAACATTTTTTTCATTGTTTGACCGTGGAGTAATAATAGCACTTTGTTTAGCTTTTTTTTTTTTGGGTATTTTTTTACGTAATATTTATTAGATAGAGAGTATAATTAAATTATATAGTGAGAAATATCAAATTGTTCTGTTAATTAAAATATTAAAAAACTGCAGAGAATTGTGAGAGAATATGACGTGATGGATATCGTATACAATTTTTTAAACTCAAATTCTATGAAATGTTATAGAACTTCATTTAATTAATTCTTATTTAAAAATAAATACAAAGTTTATTTATGAAATTTTATACGGAATTTGAAATATAAGAGAATAAAAAATGTTTAGTGGAAAACCAAAAAAATAACTAAAAGTTATTTCATTTAACTGTGAAGAATATTTTTGGTATGTTACATAAAAAATTAATTATACATAATATTACTTGTGATATCAATTTTTAAATAATTCAATATCAAAACAGTAAGAAAGTTAATAGCTTATTCAAAAGTTTGTAAATTTTTTTTGTTAAGAAGTATGTATAATTGCTTAAAAAAAATAAAAGAAAGTAGATTTGAAGGTTAACTTATAAAAAAATATTTCAAGTAATATTTAACTTATTACAATTTAGATATTAATATTTTCATTTTAATCTTAATTATTTACATGATTTATATTCACAAAGAATAACTTTAACTCTTTTTTTAATATTGTAACATATTTTAATTAAATGTATAATTAATTTAATTAAATAAGTACAAGATATAGAATTTCAACTACAAACTAAAAGTTTTTAACCATATATATCCGTTATAGATTACATATTATAAACTTTCTGATATCTTATTTACAAATGATAGTAAGATTTGTAATCTTTGAAACAGAGCAGGGCAATGGGTTGGGTAGTGTCTCCAATTAACCAAAATAAACATATCCCCACCCAATGAACACTTTAGAGAAATAGACAGATCTAATTAATTAGAAAATCCTAGTGGGATATCCAATAGTTCCAATTTCCAAGACGTCTCATTTGTTGGATGTGCAATGGACAAAGTCTACATTGATTGACTATTCAATTAATCTTAATTGTTAACTCTCTCTACATAATGGCCAAGTCAACCTTTTGCAGCCGTAAACATGTAAATTATCACAGATCGCTCGTGAAAAATTTAGCCCTTCTCCTCCTATAAATTGAATCGCACTAACCAAGTTTCCAAATCACTAACACTCAACACACAAATTAACATCATTACTCAATCTTTATCATACCAACACCAACATGGCTTCCAAGCTTTCCTATTCCCTCTCAACAATGTTAACATTTCTCGTTCTCCTACCCTTATTTGTCTCCATATCTTTCGCAGACACCGTTCCCAATCCCACCACTCCAGTCTCTCCCGGAACCGCATGCAAATCCACCCCAGACCCATCCTATTGCAAATCCGTTCTCCCTCCCCGAAACGGCAACGTTTACGATTATGGAAGGTTCTCCGTGAAACAATCACTCTCACAGGCTCGCAAGTTCTTGAACCTTATTGATAAATATCTCGCTGGCCGCTCTACTCTATCCGCCACAGCAATTCGTGCGCTCCAAGATTGCCGTACTCTTGGGGAACTCAACTTCGATTTCCTTTCGAGTTCTTTCCAAACAGTGAACAAAACAACGAGGTTTCTTCCTAGTTTTCAAGCTGACGATATCCAAACCTTACTCAGTGCCATTCTCACCAACCAACAAACGTGTTTGGATGGCCTCACAGACACCGCTTCAGCTTGGAGAGTCAGAAATGGACTCACTGTCCCACTTTCCAATGACACCAAGCTCTACAGTGTCTCTCTCGCGCTATTCACTAAAGGTTGGGTTCCCAAAACCAAAACCAATGCAAATCACCCAACCACGAAACAACTTGGATTCCGAAACGGGCGTTTGCCGCTTAAGATGTCTAGCAGAACCCGCGCGATCTACGAGTCTGTGAGTAGAAGAAAGCTCCTTCAGAGCTCGGTGGGTAACCAGGTTTTGGTGAGAGATGTTGTGACGGTGAGCCAAGATGGAAGTGGAAACTTCACCACAATCAACGACGCCATTGCCGCAGCTCCTAACAAATCTGTCTCCACCGATGGGTACTTCCTTATCTATGTAACTGCCGGTGTTTATGAGGAATATGTGTCCATTGATAAGAGGAAGACGTACTTGATGATGATCGGAGATGGTATCAACAAAACAATTATCACCGGCAACCGTAGCGTCATCGATGGGTGGACTACCTTCAGCTCCGCAACTTTCGGTAATAACAACTCTTCAACTATAATCACAATAAAAAATTATAACTAAAATTAATTTTATCGCATATTTTAATTATTACGTTTTACAATTCAAAATTTTACTCAATTTTAAAAAATATCTTTTAATTTTATCCCCCGATGTTTATATTTCAAATATAATAAATATATAATTTTAATTATTATTTTTGTTGACTAGTATATGAAACATATATTAATTATAGTTTCTAAAAAAATCATTTTTAACTTGACCCATTTCATCTTGCACGGGGATTAGTCATTTACTAATAAAACAAGAAAAACATCCTCATGATGAAATAAGATTTTATGTAGGGACAATTCTTATTTTAAATAAGGTATATCATCATAAATACATCTAAAGACGACACGAGACAGGTTTTTGTCGTCTCAATTATGAGTTCACAAGTTTCTGATACTGACAACTATGTCATCGATGTTACAGCGGTAGTTGGTCAAGGATTCGTGGGTGTGAATATGACAATCCGTAACACTGCGGGGGCAGCAAAGCACCAAGCAGTAGCAATTCGAAACGGAGCAGATTTGTCCACGTTTTACAGTTGTAGGTTCGAGGGGTACCAAGACACATTATACGTACATTCCCTAAGACAATTCTACAGGGAATGTGACATCTACGGTACAGTAGATTTCATATTCGGAAACGCTAAGGTCGTATTCCAAAGTTGCAACATGTATCCTCGTCTCCCCATGAGTGGTCAATTCAACGCCATAACCGCACAAGGTAGAACCGACCCGAATCAAGACACGGGTATTTCTATCCACAACTGTACCATTAGAGCAGCTGATGACTTAGCTGCTAGTAACGGTGCTGCTGAAACGTATTTGGGAAGGCCATGGAAGGAGTATTCGAGAACGATTTATATGCAAACTTTGATGGACAGTGTGGTCAACGCTGCTGGGTGGCGTGAATGGGATGGTAATTTTGCATTGAGCACTTTGTATTACGCAGAGTTCAACAACAGTGGACCAGGATCCAACACTGGTAATAGAGTGACGTGGCCCGGTTACCATTTGATTAATGCCACCGATGCAGCTAACTTTACAGTGTCCAGTTTCTTGCTTGGTGATGATTGGTTGCCCCAGACAGGAGTGGCTTACACCAATAACTTGATATAGAAGATCTAATATTGCATTTCCATTCACACATTTACTTTGTTCTTTTCTTTTGGTATTTTTTGTCTCCTTAAAAGAATAAGCTGCCCATCGCCAGCACTACGATCTAATTTACTAATACCTCACCCCTGCCAAATGTTAAAAGCATATTGTTAATTGTTTCATTAAATTATTGTGATTTTGTTGTAAAGCAAATATTATATTGGTTTCTATCCCATTTACAATTGTTTAATGTTTAATCAGTTTGTGACTATTTACTGTATCCACCGCTGATTTTGACTTCTTCCAACTTTAAGAAATAGGCTTTTTCGTTGCCGTGTGGACGTTTCTTTTTGACAAACAGGCACGAAAGACGTGCCTGTTTTTTTATCAGATGGAATAGTTAAAAATAATTATCTCATTGACTCCATGGCAGTGATTGAAGTTACATATAGCTAAACTTTAATATTAAGTGAATTTTGACAATGCAGGTTTAATATTTTTAGTCATTCAAAACTTGTTTAAAAACGATTATTTTAAAGAAATATTTATTTGACAATAATAATATAAATTAAATACATAGTCATATAATAGCCATTTCTTCCAATCACGTAACATTTTTTCACAATTTTTAAATAAAAAAATCTCATAATGGTATTACACTTTTTTTTTAGCAATAAACTAATTTAATTATTCATGTGATTCACGAAATTGTCATATAAATGGTACACATTTTTATTAAACTACATAAATATAAAAAATTTAACCTCAACAACATATAAAAACAATGTAAAAAGTGGATTTTTTATATATAATATTTAAAAATAATATATACTGAAATATGGTGTTTTACTATGTAAGTACAGAATTTTTTTTTAAAAAAAGTCTCAAAAATTATTCTTAAAAAAAATAAAAATTCAAACTTGCTGATAACAATTTTTCACAAAGTATCAAAAGTCGGCCCTAACAATTTTCGTCACTGGCAAAAAAAAATTCATATTTCTGTAATTTAAAAAAAAAAAAAAAGTCTGTCCGACAAATATGCATTAAGTATATATGGCGGAACTGGTCCAATTCAAAAGTAATCATGAAATTCGCCGGCTAATGAAGTTTCGATGAAGAATGCTAAAAAGAATATTGATATTTCATAATAATTTTACTGAACTTTTTATAACATATTTTTTATCTTTCTTTTTTTTCTAAAATTTATCTTATATTTTACACTTTTTTTATCTCTCTTTATTGTAAAAGTTGTCGCAAAAATTTGACTAAGAGCATCATTCATTCTGAAATAGGGACGCAAGTCAATTATTTACTTGTAAACGTTTCAAAATTATATCTAATGAGAGGGGAACAAATAGTCTTATATTATATTACACATCCTGATTGGTAAAATATATTAGAATTGCTTTCTAATTAATTATATAGGAGATAAATGAATTACTATGAATAAACAAATAAAAGAATAAAAAATAAATATAAAAATATTGAATTCAATATTTATATTTAATTTTGAATAATTAAAACTAATAAATTTTTATTTAAAAGTTATTGTTTCATAAAAAAAATGAATATTTTAAATGGTGAAAAAAGTTGTTTTAAGAAAATTAAAAATAAAATAAAATAGAAAAAACTGACTCCATTGATTCAAACAAAATTAACTTTTGTGTCGATTAACATTAAATGACTTGCGTATTTTGTTATGATTCCCAACATTGGAGGTGTGTTCACATCAGACAGGATTTCCCAAAAAAAGAAATGGAAGAAATTAAATAACAGAGAGATTATCCAGATTGACCTTTGCCAATGGAAACTTGCAACAAAAACAAAATTCAAAAGAAGGATTCACTATGAACAAAGAGCAAGACACTTCCAAATCTTACAGCAACAGAATAATTTGGGTTGTTTGTTTCGTTGATCCCTCTCTCATATCGCCAGCCCTCCTTTTGCAGGTAACAAAATAGACGACAGTAATAATAAGAAAAAAACTGGGAAACGAAGAAAGCAGTTATATCATAATATAGGAAATTTAGGAGGACTTTCCCATAAGCATGCTGATGGCGACGGCAATGTTGCACAATTTGCGGAAGACATGACTCTTAACGGAAAGAATATCATCGTCTCCCGGGATGGAATCGTCGCAGGTGGTTATAGCAGCCAAAGCAGCTTTGAGCCAAACCTGAGCATCAGCATCAGATCCAACCAACAATGCAGCAATGGTGTCTTCGAGTTGACTCTCAGCGTCCAAGATGTTTTCCTTGCAATCAGCCAAGCCTTGTTGAACGTCTGGGTCCAAGTTGGCATCGTCGATGAGCATCTTAGCGTCGTTGAGAATGCTAGAAGCGTTTCTGGCAGCGATTTTGAGGGATATAATTGCCAAGTCTTTAAGGTTTGCGTTTGGGCTTCTAATTGGGTCGGATGAAAGGACCTCAGTGCAAAGATCCTTTGAGTCGGACTTTTGGCATACCTTGTTGATCAGCTCCTTTCCTCTGCATTCTTCTGCGGCTGTTGTCTGCTGCGCCATTACCAACATGCAGATTGCAACCACCGAGAAGAGCTTTGCAACGCCTTCCATTTTTTCTTCAACTAAGAACGCTTTATTTATTTTATTTTCTTTTATTTAATTCTTCTCGGGGTTTGGTTCTACCAACTGCACAGCCACGACGAAACTATGGAGAGGGTTAAGGGGTTTATAAACTTAATGAATGCGCTTCCTGTCCGTTTATTTTGCCATTTCAATGCTAATTTTAGGAGTTTACCGATTCTATTTGCCCAGCTTTTGAACGCCCTTCTCATTTTACGGGATTTAGGTAGGAAAAAGCCCAATTTCGTTGTATTCATCCTTTGGAAACAAATGATTTAATAATGAACACGCACACACATTTAAAATAAAAATTATAGGTCATTCTAAAAGCTATATATAAAAAACTCAATATAGATATATAGGACTTCTCTGACTCAATATAACTGAAGCCCATGTTTTAATTTTTAAATTTTCTTTGTATTTATTATATCACTCGTTATCTCTATTAATTACTTTTTCTTTTCTTTTATCTCTTTTTACATTTCACACTCCAAAAAAAATGTGACAATAACGTTAGCCTAGAAACACCGCTAATGAACAAACTTCATGGAACTAACGCAGGAAGAAAGAAAATATTAACAACGCTTATTTATATATAGAACAAGGCCCATGGCATCAACCTTTGAGTCCGTAACTCTCCCAATTTATCAAAACACAATAACATCACATCCAAATCAAACGTGTCAGTTCTCTGCTCTATAAATAATAGGTTTGTTTTTAATTCCATCTTTTCACTTCTCTTCATATCTCGTCATTTTATTTTTCTTTTCTTTCTTTTCCCCTTCTTTTTACTTCCTTTTTCCCGTTCCTTCTTTGTTGCTTTGTGTAAGTTTGGGAACGATTGGTTCTTTTCTGCCTCAATTAAGAGTTTTAAACATGCCCCATCTCTAAATTTGTCAAATTTGTTACGTGTGTAATACCACAACCAAAATCCTTAAGATCGCCTATATCATAATAAGAGTTGAAAAATGTAAAATCTTAGGCTTCATAACAAAAGCACTAATCAAAATCATCCAAAAGAAAAACTTTTAAGCAAATAACTTAAACAAATAGGCAAAAGAGGTGTAGCGTGCTTAATATTTATAAAACTCTTGACTACAGCTCTATGATAGAAGTGGGCACTGGCAAATAAACATTTAAACCAAAGCTACCAAGGAAAATCATAAAAAAAGAACAAGCCTATAGAAATTGTAGCCTACTTGGTAGAAACATAAGCCTATAATTGAATAAAAAAATATAGATCGATGTAGACTTATACGGTATGAAATAGATATTTCCAAGTAGAATAAGTGAATTAGATGCAGAAAATAGCATGCATGAAAGTAGCGAAGCAGGGTATGAAAAAAAATACCAGGGTTTAAAAGTACATCATCACACTATCAGTACATTACTGCTACGTTTGATAGATACCTATTTCAGGTGTGCCAATACCTCAAGGAAAATTCTGTCAAACTGAAGTGATTTTGAATTAGCTTTCTCAGCTTTCTTATATTCACCAATTGAAGATTTTATAAAGTAGTGAATTAGTAATCTCATACCTCGTTTGGTTAGATCAGTTTACATGCTTTGAAAATTTAGTGCTCAGTGCCTTCTAAAGATGAAAAGACAAGATAGTATGGACGAAATATATGACACCTTGAAGGAGTGTGCTTTCAGTAGCAAACAAGAAGGAGAATAAATGGGACAACATCCAATGAAATCTCAGTATATAGAACGAGAAAGACGTAGAAGAAATGTAGATAATTTACGAGTAATTGATAACTCCAATATTTAATGAATATTTGTGGAGTATATTTATTTACATATCTTACGTACTTTTTGTTAATGCATTTGTGTTCCTGGAACCGTAACATAATAATATATTGAATTATTAGATTTAAGGGAAAAAATAATTGAAAAGAATGATTGAATAGGTTTAAAGGATGCCTGCCTTATACCTTAAAGAGTGATTGAACATGCTTAGCACGAGTTGCATCCTGGTTTCATTTACCAGCAAATCCAAAATTACCACTTACATTTCCACAGCTTCTGCTATCGTGGCTTTATTAATTTTAGCAAACAAAGCTCACAATTCCTGTATGCTCCACCCATTCACTATTTTGAGAATACTAACTTAATAGCTTTGGTCAAATTGGATCCAACAAGTCTTAACCAGGTGCCCATCTCAAAAATGCCTAAACTGACTAAGTTGTATCTATTCACCGCCTTATTTGAACCCCCCTAAAAAAAATATATTCACTGCCATGCCCATCCCTGCCCTACTAGAATACAAACCCCCAAGTTGAATTCTTTTATTATGTGCCCTAAAAATGTATGCAACTAATAAACACAAGTTTCAATTTCATTTGCAAACTTAATTTTCAATAATAAGTTAATTGAAATTAAATTTGAAGGGAAATAAATTTTGAACTATATCAAAAATATATTATTTTACTTCTAACGAAATATATTTTCTTTTACCATAACTAAACAGGTAAAAATTTATAAAATTACCATTGCGGTACATGAACTTGCGTCCAAGCATACAGCTGAGATTGAGAGTTGGAATTCTACAGATAGAAAGTGGAAAGAAAGATCTGTACTAAGAGCGATAATTCATCTAAGTAACATATTTTTCCTTATTTTCAGCAAAGATGAATGCCCATGTGATATCATGAATTACCTTGAGGAGACTCTACATGACTCATAAGCCATATCACTTAGACGCTGCAAAACCTCTTCAAGGACCATCTCAACCCTTGATCTCCGGTTACAGGATCCGACTCTCTTTCCACCTCGGGTTGCTCCACGATTATATGCAACGGCTTTCTCGGACACCCTATGGGTGCAGGCAAAGACGAGGAGCAAGAACCCTCCCCCGCTTCTAAAACCGAAACAGAACCCGGTTCAGCGCCAGAGCAAGCCGTCGCCGGTTGAACCAGGGTTCGGCAGAGAGGACAGTTCGAGTGAGAGACGAACCACGTGTCGATGCAATGAGAGTGGAAAGCGTGGTTGCAGTTTGGAAGCACGCGCCCTTCGTCGCCGTCAGCGAACTCCGACAAGCACACGGCGCAGTCGTGAAGAGCGCGGTGGGTGGCGGCCGAGAAAGTGAACGTGGGAAGGGATTTGAGAACGGAGGGGTGAAGGGATGGGTGGTTGAAAGAGGAATTAGTGGGAAGCGAAGGAGAGGGAAGACGGCGACGGCGACGGCGGCAGAAGCGGAGATAGGCGTGTAAGAAAACAATAAGGAGTATGATTATGAAGAGAAGAATGGCAGTGCCCACCATGACCTTGGCGTTGTGGGCATACTTTGATTCAACGTCAGGGTCCATAATCATGATGGATTCAGAAAAGGCAAAGAGAGTAATGCTAGTGGGGGCAAGCAAAGAGGCTATAGAATGCAAAAGGAATTGGAAGGATTTTTATTTGGATCACATCTATCTGTGATTATATAATATGAGGAAACACTCATCACTCATTACTCATTACTTTTTATCTTTATATTCTTACCAACACCTTCTTTAGGATTTTTATCTCATTTTGGATTATCTGCCACACACTTTCACTTTCGTATCATTTTCTTCATTTCTCGCCACTGTTACCAACCGTCTTTTCTAATTTCTTTTTTTCACGTTCTCGTGCAGTAATTCGTTAACTTTCTCTTTTGGCATCTTCTGAAAGAGACATGGTTACGGGTTAGGATCCTCACCATGATGCGTGTCCTAATTCCTAACAACACTTCCCAAAGATAATTAAATATACCATGTTTTACCAGAATATTAGTCTTTCTAAATTAAGGTGTCACCCGTGACGCAGCGCCAGGGTTTCTATTTTTTATTTATTTTAATTTAAATCTTGTTGTCTCATGTATTGTAACTCAAACAAAATCCTTCATCATATATATATTTGCCTATTTGGGATACTCGTAATTACTTATTATAATACTATATTTACTTTTGTTTTCTATTTTTCTAGCTAAAGAATAAATTTTTTTTAACTCGTGATCATCACACGCATTAGCAATTGTCATAAAATAAGAGAGAAAAACAATATAGCCATGCATTAATCAAGGTTATGGTACGGATTCCATTTTGTTGAATGTACGTACCCTACATGTTCCCCTTTTAGCGATGTTCGCGGGGATTGCTTTCCTCTTTCTGCAACATCTGTTCACCCAAAAATAAAATAAAATGAAATTAAGCTCACCTTCATTTGGAGTTATAATCGTCAATATTTTCATTTGTAAAATAATAACAAGTAATTAGTTGAATTAGTGAATATTAATTTCCCGCAATCTTCAATTCAATCAGGAAGTGTTAGGGCCTCCTGGACGTATTAAATAATGTCGCATATACCCAATTCATGCGATGTAAAGCACTGGCTGTCTCTTTTGTGAGCTACTTTCATTTATTTACTTTTAATTTGGAAAGTTTTATGCTGCGAAGATAAGGAACCAATTTTTGTGTCACTAAGCATGTCGATTGATTAGATTAAATGGCATCTCACATACGTCGCAATCTATGCATCCCACGCACTCTAGAGTTGAGAAATAAACATTGATTTTCGTGCATGTCTTATTAGGAAAAAGAAAAAGGATCTGCAAAGCCATAGGGTGTGATTATTTGGCCGATATGCCACTAATCCACTTGAAAGTTGAAACAGAGTACTACCACTTGGGCCTCTAATCCAGTAAGATTGACATTTTTCTCGCTCTCACTTTCACAGGCTCGTAGTCTTGTTTGATTGGTTCTTTTCCTGCAATCCGATGCATGCCATAGGAATTGCAGCCTGTAAAATCGCAGGGCCTGATTAAACAAATATGAAAACTGAGAAAGCGTTCATATTGTTTATTGTCTTTCGGATAGAAATTTGAACCAAATCTCCATCGCTTTATTTGTTATTTAAAGAGAAGAAAGATGCAAAACAAGTCAAGAAATGGGAAAAGAATAGAAAAGGCAGTGAAAGGAGCACAACTTGTTCCTAGAAAAAACAACAAATGTGCAGCGCAGGGACATTCCCGAAATTTTCGAACAACTTGGTTGTTTTCAAACAACCAACATGTGAATAACTACGGATAACGAAGCATAAGTGGTACTAATTAAACTCATGATTTTAAACTCAAGAATAATCCAGCACCACATTCAAATATCTATTGTGCTAATCCTAGTCAAATACACCCTATGCCTCTTACTGCATAGTGACAAAAACGCTCTCCTTGCTCCATCCAGTACATGAGTCTTGGTGAAGTTAAGGTAGTGGTGTGACACCGCACTTGTCCCCGTTCTATTCAAGTGGTTTTATATCAATACAAAATGCCAACAAGCTATAGTCACCTTAATCTCCTGCACATTTTGCCACCCAATTGTCCTATGTTAACGACTGGAATTACCTTTAATTTTATATCATAGGCAGATTACTTTTATAATTAATATTTAAAATAAGAATAAATTTTACTAGGATCAGCACAATAGATATTTGAAACAAATATATAACATAATTTTACTTTTTCTTACTCTAAATTATATTATTTTTTTTACTTTTGTAATTTTGAATATCACTTTTTGAAACAGAGTACTTGGAATTTAAAACAAAAAACGTAGTTCCAAAATATAACAAGCCAAACTATACTAAATTATGTGACAGTTGTGGATACTCCTCTGCTTAGTACAATAAAATATAGACAACAGGATCGTCCAATGGGAACAGGTTGGAATCTATGGGAATATAACATTGTAGCAGGTCTATCATTATATTCAAGCGTAATATGCATTGCTGCCACTCAAGTTGCCCTGACTACAATGTTGTTTATGACAATTCAATGCACGTTTGATTGGAAAGTCCTAATTTACGGAAAACACTTGACTTCTTTTGTATAATTTTGAGATTCCAGACAGAAACAAAACATATATCCGTTTAACAAAATACGTATACATTATTAGACTTCGGATGAGAAAGTGCCAAAAAACACAATATAAAGTAAAAAAGGAACGGAGCAAATGTCAAGTGAGACGCTTTTTGGATTCCGATTCTCCAAATTAAAATTAATGAAAGATGCTGCGCTTATCGGAATCGTGGTCTCCGCAAATGTGCTGCTAACACGACTCGTTATTCATCATCATGCTCTCAGATCCCCTGTGGCTTCGTGGCGTATTCGAAACTACACTTTTGTTAACTGAAAAAAAGCCAACTCAATTATTCCATTCCCACTATAGTTTTATAACACACTATTATAATGCTCGGCATTGCAAGATACTGTGTTAAATACTTGTAGAATGTATGTGCAAAGCACGTGTTATCATTCCCATTGGTAAACAAGAGTTATTTTTATGTTAGAATAGTGTATCCGAATCTAATTATAGAAAATGGAAGTGTTAACCATAAAGGCATATATTGAAAAATCAATTCAATATATATCACCCATTTATAAAAAGTATATTATCAAGGGAAAAATTATCATTAGTAATGTCATTATGAGATATTGCCAAAAAGTAATAACATCATTATCATGAGATTGAAGAATATGAATGTGTTTCTAGATTTTCACACCTCACGACAGTAGGAGTGCCCGTGTTCTTTGTTTTTTTCGGTCAGTAGAGTGCCGTGTTCATGTGCCTCGTTTACTAGTCTGCCACTGTCGTGTACTCGTGGGGCCTATCAATTTGGGCTGCCCCATTAGCTGATATAAATGGGCTGGCCCGTCAATAATTAAAACCCGAAAAAGTAGATTGAGCTCTAAGCTTGGAATCGAAATCTATATTATTATTAACTGTAATGGGTCTAAGAAGTATCCAAATGTGAATGACCGAAAGTGTGACAAAGGTGTAAATGCAAATTTGGAATCAGATTTTGAAAAAAGGGAAGAATCGGATCTTCCCAGATGAAATAATTCTGATTTTTGTCTAAAGAAGGAGAATTAATTGAATTGAGACATTCCTCATCGCTTTTGTTTTTAAAAGGGAAAGGCAAAATTCGCTTCCCACTCTCAACTTACCAAATTCCTGGTAACAGTAAAATTGACTTCACGAATAAAACGACATCAGAAAGAGCAATCCAAACATGAGCGATACGGTGTCATCAAAGTTGAAGCTGAGAGTTGAGAAAGAGAAATGGGAGAAAAGATGGACAGAATAGAACACAAAATTGTGAGTACCAATGGAATAAACATGCACGTGGCATCAATTGGGTCAGGCCCAGTAGTATTGTTCCTTCACGGCTTCCCTGAGCTATGGTATACGTGGCGTCATCAGCTTCTGTATCTCTCCGCCATGGGCTACCGGGCCATCGCCCCTGACCTCCGCGGCTACGGCGACACCGACGCGCCGCCCTCCGCTTCTTCTTATTCCGCCCTCCACATCGTGGGTGACCTGGTTGGGCTTCTGGATGGTTTGGGCATAGACCGTGTGTTTTTGGTGGGCCATGATTGGGGAGCTGCCATAGCCTGGTATTTCTGCTTGTTGAGGCCCGATCGTGTGAAGGCCTTGGTCAACATGAGTGTCGTTTTCCGTCCCAGGAACCCTACCAGAAAGCCCATTCCTACCTTGAGGGCTTTGATGGGTGATAATTACTATATATGCAGGTTTCAGGTAAACAATTCACTCTATTCTCCAAATTGCTTGTTTATTTGCCGTTCATAGATAGTCTGATATGCATGTTCCTCGCACCAATTAGAGGTCAAATTTGGGTTTGTCAAGTTACATGCATGAAAAGTGAAATGTTATTCTTACAGCAATTTATATCCCGAGAAGAGATGGGAAAAGAAGAGAAACAAGTATGGAATGAGATGGTTAATGTGTTCAGTCAACAATGCCAATGAGCCAATCAATATTACGTATTTTCCCTTGTGTGTTTGCGTGCTCTCTTGCCTCTCAACTTGTCTTTATTGAATCTAAAAATAACAGTTGCTTCATAACACAAGCTTCTGAATAAATTTCTGATTTAGATGGAACAATGTTTGTCCTGTTCAATGTGGTTCACAAGTTCCAAAGACAGATTTGTTGTATGGTAGTTGAAAGCTTCAAAGAGATATGTGTGAAGTTAATATATAGCAATTGGGTAATTTGGTTGTCCTGCAGCAACCTGGGGAGGCTGAAGAAGAGTTTGCCCGTGCCGGAACAGCAAGAATAATGAAGACATTTCTTTGCTCTCGTGATCCACGTCCACCCAGTGTCCCTAAGGAGATAGGATTTGGAGGTTCATCCAAACTTAATACTGCTTTACCTTCGTGGCTGTCTGAAGAAGATGTCAACTATTATGCCACCAAATTTGACCAGAAAGGCTTCACTGGCGGCCTAAACTATTATCGTGCTATGGACCTGTAAGTTTCTTCTAGTTCGTTCTAGGAAACGTTGCTAATACTTACTGCAATCAGTAAATGTAAATCAAAAACTAAAAGTTTATTTTAGTAAGAATTAATTTTTTCTTTGAAGCAAAACGTTACCCCAAATCAATTCTACCTCCTTGCTCGAACTAAATATGAATAAAATGTTCCCAATGATTATTAACATTTACTATCAATTTAGCACGAGTTAAAGGGGACATGTTTAGCAATCGCTTTCCTACAGCTATACGTTACTTTTGACAAAGTATTTGAACCTTAGTTGTAATACTGCATGCATATACCAATAAAATAAATTCAGAATAGATTTTTTTTCATTTGCGAAGATATTATTAAGTTTTTGCGGATTTATTTTGTTAAAGGATGTGTGTGTGTGTGTAGTAGTCTCAGTCTGGTAAATTATGTTTTGTCTGCAGAACCTGGGAGCTCACAGCACCATGGACTGGAGTACAGATCAAGGTACCGGTCAAGTTTATTGTGGGAGACCTTGACATTACTTATAACACTCCAGGTGTTAGGGAGTATATACATAATGGTGGCTTTAAGAGAGAGGTGCCATTCTTGCAAGAATTGGTTGTGATGGAAGGAGTAGCTCACTTTATAAATCAGGAAAGACCAGAAGAAATCAGCGCACATATATACGACTTCATCAAGAAATTTTAATCCGCATTATGCTTCAGAATTATACCGTATAGAAGTCATTAATAATCCCTAAAATACTCATTTGAATTGCACTGTTTAACAAGCTTGTATGAATTTAAGTCCGCACAATATCTGGCATAACACGAGGGATTTCTTTGTCTTAATTTGGCTTATACAAGAATTAAAAATAACGCGTTTAACTACCTATTGGTAGATTTCGTCCCGTCCCTCATTCGTCGTCAGTAATCGTTAATTTCTTAGAAGCTTTATATCTAGCGTTTGAAGCAGTAATAATGTGTTAAAGTAGAAGCTCTAACAATGGCAGCAAGATAAAACGAAAGTGTGTAGTTGCGGTTCATGATCTAAACTTTCACGCCGTTGAACGGATAACAAAAACGAGACATAATTGACTACTCTATGTTTGTGAAGACGTAACACAGAAGAAAATAGAATAGTAGAAAAGTAAGCAAAATAAACTTACCATTATTTTTACAATTAAAAACACAAACCACTTGCGTTTTATATTCAATGAAAAACAAATATATGTAATATATTAAAATACATTCTCAATTTATACCAAAAAAACATTTGAGGGACGGTGGTGACACCAAAATGTCAACAACACTTGCCCAAACAGATTTAAAACGTGATTCATCTTACCAAACCAGTCATCGGGATATCTGTCTTATTTTAAACAATCTAAAACAACAAATTAGATATTATTCTCTACTATTCTTACCTTATTCCATTCATTTTCATTAGTGTAAAGGTCACAAAAAATGGATATAAAGGATGGTTTGTGGTTTGTAATGGGAACCCATAACAAAATACAGGATATAAAGGAAGGACGACAACAAATAATTTAATCCCACTCTAATTAAACAGCTATCCTTCTTTTTAATCCTCTTTTGCAAGACAGCTAAAATCCAGGGATAGAAAACAAAAAAATAGAAGAAATAGTGGCACCATCACACCTTAGGTATAACAAAAGCTCTCTCAAAAAGTTCATTAGAAAGTTTGTGCTAGAACAAAACTCTTCGGGGAGGGCGCGTCATTTTTCTCACTTAAAGAGAGAAAAATAAACTAAAATTAATAACTTGTTCAAAAAACACAAAAAGGAAGAAAGCAATACAGAATGATGGAATGATCATAAAGTAAGGAAAGACCCTTCACGTTTGAGCTCCAGAACTCAAACTCTAAAACCTTTGCTGTTCCTTCTTCCTCTGGCACGCTCAAACTTTCGTCCCTTTGAACGGACATAGGGCTTGGTGTGGCTATGGGGCACACCAGGAGCTGGTCCAAAGTGCTTGACAGCCTCACGGGCATTCTTAGGGCCTCTAAGAAGAACCTGAAACATTGCTCCAAAAATAAACAACAGTCACTCCCGAGAGATGTGTCGTTTTTAAACACTTCCCCTACTGCAGTGAAAAAATGAACCTTCGTTTATTATTTTCCTCTTCCACCCCCAGTTAACATAGAAAAGCAAGAAATCTAGAAGAACCCCAAACAACAACTAACTAAATTGATCTAAATTACAAGGCTAGGTTGGTATGAAAGTGGATGGACGAATAATGCAAGCTAGAAACAAAATGTATAACAGCTATGTTGTTAACACATAAAAGAACCTTTGATAACAAACAAAACTATGCATCATCCGTGTCCTCCAGATGAACAAGATGAAATATAAGCCAAATAAATCCTAGACTACATATACATTATCATCCAGTTGATTACATTTACTAAGATAAATAGCCAATAAGGTAGCACAATCAACACCACTCTCTGAAAGTCTGAACTATGTAACTCATTACAAGGGTCAAGTACACACTGTATTCTACTGAGAACTACTTGCAGAGTTGCAGGAGATGCAAAAACAGAAATATTGCTACCTGTTCGGACAAAAAAACCACCAATGCAAAAGACCAATACAAGCATATAACCTTTACAACAAGATAACATACACTAACATTTAAGTTCATTCATTCTCCTGTTTTGTTTGCATAAGCAGGCATCACAGCCACTAAGAGTAGAAAAAATTGACAGAACAAGTAACAGTTTACAATAAGCAGACAAAGAGTAACAATAAAACTCATACCGTGTTCTGACCCAAAGGAGCTCTAAGAGCGAGCTGATCAAAGGTAAGACATTCCCCACCAGCCTTCTCAATTCTGGCTCTTGCAGTTTCAGTGAATCTCAGGGCAGTTACCTTCAGAGCAGGGACTTGGTATACCCTAATGTCATCGGTCACGACACCAACAACTACGGCTATCTTATCCTCCTAGCCAAATCAAGGTAAATAAAATGCAACCACAACAATGATTATTTTAACTATCATTTCCAACGTTATAAATTCCCTATTCTATCAAATAAATACCCAATAAACGGAATAATAAAGAAAAGAGATAGGTACCTTTCCCTTCATGTAACGAATCAATCTAGACAGGGATAGAGGAGGTTTGTTGACCTTGCTCATGAAAAGACGCTTGAGGATTACCGCATTGAAATTACTTCCAGTCCTCCGAACAAGGAAACGGTACAGCTGAAAATAGAACCAGAGAACAAGCATGTCAAAAACCAAATATTCGTTGAGAGTAACAGCAACACGTGGGAGAGATAGAAGAAGGCACCTTGACGAGAAGCTTGAGGTAGATATCATTGGATTTGGGTGCGGTTCGCTTGGTCTTCTTGGACTTACCTCCTGCCTTCAAGTCGATTCCCTGCAATTCAATTCAAACCAAGTCAGATAAATTCTCAGAAGAAGCGTGACATCGTTCAGTGGAACATACCATTGTCGATGGAGCTGCTTGCTGCTGCTGCTGTTGCCACCGAGCAAGAAAATGGCGCTAGGGTTTTGTTTAGGGTTAGATCAATTTATTTGGTTTTTTTTCTCGAGCAATTATAAACCGAGTCGGGTCGGGTCGGAACACTTTCATGGCCCGTTTAGTGAAACAATAGTTCTCTGGGAAAGGTGTTGTTTGGTAAAATTGGAATGTATTTCGTGACCCCAGGGGTCACAGTTTCAGGCGTTAGTCAAAGGGAAAAATGAAAATAAAATAATCCCTTCGAATTTGAAAAAAAAAAAGGATAAAAAATATTTTTGTTACCGTGCAGTGTTTTAAATATTTAAAATACAAAATAATTCTTTATTTTCTATACATGTGTTATTAAATATACATTATGTGATTTTTAAAAAAAATTAATACATAAATATATTTTAAAACTTTTTCCATTTTATAATCTGGCATTAGTTCATTTGTAATATAATCTTGGGTGTTAAATTGATTCGATCAAAATTTAAAATTGACTCGAATTGATTCTGAAGTTACCAATTTGCAATTCAAATTAATCAAAATTTAAGTTATTTCAAATGTAAGTGTATTGTAAGGGGGGAGTGTAATGATGTAAATTTGTCCTTTCTAAGTAGTGATGCTCTCAATGTGTTATCAGGGCCCATTTGTTAGCTATTTATGCATCTTTGAGCATTGAAAATTTACTTTTATAATGTCAAAATATAAAATAAAAAAGACATTAATCTAACTGGATTTCCAACTACATCAGGATATTTGTAACGGCGGGTTGAGATATAACAAATAAACTTTCTCAATAATATTTTTTTATTATAAATATTTTAAAACGATTCTTCATTTTAAAATATAAAAAATTCTTAAACTCAAATAACATTTTCAGTGAACTTGAACTTCTAACTTATCATATGTAAAATCTTAGTTTGTTTTACTTAATTACTTTTTAATATTATTTTAACAGCATATGTGTCATTGATGAAAAATGAAAGAAATAACCAATTGTGAGTTAGTGAGAGAGATTGGAAAGAATAAACAGTGATTTGTTATCTGATTTAGCTGAAAAAGACATAAGAAAAATATATATACTGTGAGATTTACCGAGTTTTAGGTATATGTACTTCCGAGAAAGTTAGAAAATTTATTATTTTTATCTAATATTATACTCTATAGTTGATTTTTTAGAGTATTATAATTTATTCATTAAAAAACTATTTAATTTCTATTTACTTGGTTTTGCATTTCTTTTATTATAAAGAAACATAGTATTTTTCTTTTGTCTTTAATTACATTCTTTCTTTCTAAACTCTCTTTTTTTATTTTTTTTAATATATAATATTTTTTATCACTCTTATTTAATCTGTTAGGTAAATTTGAGTTTGCTTTGAAAAATCAAGTTATTTGCTTAGTTATTAAGTAAAATAATTTCTTCCAAACTTTATAAATAGAATATGTTATAAAGTACGGAGTTTAACGATGAAATATTTTACTACTTAATCTTTACGATGTGAAATTTGTTTTAGAAATAAATTTCCTACAAGTTTCTTGAAGATTGTTTAAGTATATAATTAGTTATTAATAATGTCAAATTATTTGAATATATGTCTTTTAATAAAAAAAAAATTATTTATTAAATATTTATACTTATCATATCAACCACATTTTAACTGGACAATTTATTTTAATTACCATTATAATCAAATCAATAACATCATCAACAATAAACCATGCTATGGTGAAAACTTAAGCCACACAAAGTCACACCGCTTTCACTGTTTTTCCTCACCATCTTCTCCTCACAGGCTTCTACCCTGTGTGCTTTGCTCAGGCTTTTTTTGTTTAAAATAAAAAATTTGAGTTGGTATGGAATATTTTGGATATATATATTTTTTGCAAAGTTGATCCATTTTTATAGAAATAGTTTTTTAGTCAATTTTAAATCCATAAACAATTAAGATCAGATGATGAGAATATGTATACAAACAGAAATTTATAAATTTCTTTTATTTTACTCTGTTGAAAAAAAAATTACAAAAAACTCACGTTCATGTGAATAAGCAAAATAGATAAGTAAAAATAAACAAGTTATTCTTCCGCACTTAATAAATTATAATTATTTATTAATCTCCCGTTCGTTTTCCTCTTATTTATTTTGAAAAATATTTTCTTTAATTTAAAATTCTCAAACAAACTCTTAAACAGTTACAAGAAGGAAAAAAATTCACTTATTAACAATCAATCATAATTATAATAGATCACATGTAAACATTATTTAACTTAGGAGAATAATCATATGTTTTAATGGGCACCATGTTAGAAAGAGTGTATTCATACATCACATTGACCTAATTTTATAGGTCACTTTAACATATTTTTTCGTATTTTAAAACATTTAATATTTTGGCTACTGTGAATTTGTATGGAAGTTTTACAAAAACACCCGATCATTTCTTTTCCTGTTTTGTCATTCACCTTCCCTGATTGATCTCCATTATGAATGCACATGGAAACTCAAGCCAACTCATTTACCCACCCAATTCATAATTTTTTCATTATCCTTACCCATTCACTTTCACTTGCACAAACCCAAGTATATGGTACTTGAAGGGAAGAAAATACAAGAGTTTTATTATTTGAATATTTTTTAAATTTTTTCACATCAAAACTTAAAAATGCACAGACATTATAACTACTCCTGCAGTGTTTTGAAAAAAATGTTTAAAAATCAATTTTGAATACTGAACAGTTTTCTATTATTGCAAAACCAATTGTGAGAAATATTAACAAAATAATTCCCCAAAATCAACACCTTCATAAAACCACCTTCTAGCCATGTTTACTCGCAATTGAAACCCCAAGTCCACATTGCCATTCTCTGCATACATAGCCACGTGTGCTTCTTCCCCTTCCTTTAAACCGCCAACTTAAAACTCACCAAAATTGATATATGTCATCTTCCCACAAACTATAAACAAATGCTTACATTCTATTCACACCATACTAATTTAATTTTATCAAATTTCAAACAATTAATGAAAATCACCATCCATTTAGAAAATGTTTTATCTTCCGACTTGCTAAGGTGGTGCACAAATGCATTGCGTTTCAAACAATCAAGCATGTTTAGACGACACTAAGAATGATTACCCAATCAATAAACTACCCACATTTCCCTCTTCGTGTCATTGCTTTGTTTAGTCAACACACATTCAACAAGGCGTACTTTATGAGTCAGGGTTTATAATAAATTTGTTTATATTATTTTAACACATTTATTTCTGAATTTTTTCTTCTTGATAAATTATATTTTATGTTATTTCTGACGTAGAGACATTTTATTTGAATGGATTTTTGTCCTTTTTATCGTACAAAATAAATATTCGTAGTATATAGTTATGATAAAGTATAAAACTATCTAGAACGTTATCACGAACAAATTGTCATACATTTTTTTATTGCTCGGTCGCTTTTCCATATAACTATGGACATTTTTTTTCAACGGTGTTTTCATAATTTAATGTTTTATTTCAATGAGTTTTTATATTTTTTAGTGTAAAAACATATATCACTCTAGTTTAATATTCTTGTACTCTCGTCAAAAAAAGTCGAAGGACATTTTGTGTTCCTTGATAAAAAATCTCCTCACGAGCTACAATAAGATTGTTTAATAGTTTTTGTTATAGTTTTTTCTTTTCTTTCGTAGCCAAGCATTCCTGCAGAGATATAAATAAAGACACCTAGCTACTAACACAAGACTAACCGTTAAAGTACGAAGAAAAAAGGACTTATGATTCTAAGATCTTAACTTGTAATATTACTAATAAAATTCATATGAAGTCAAAGCTTATTTTCATTTTGACAAAATTATACTTTGCTACCCTTTTACTTTAGAATTGGAATTAACTTGAATTTTTGCTTATAAATTATTGATTAAAAAAATGTCCATTAGAAGCACTTTCGGCGCTTAATAACTTGGTGAGTACGTTTTGTTAGGCAAAAATATTAATGAAAACGCTCATTACTGATTATTGCACACAACAGATGTAAACGTGGGGATACAGGTGTTGATGAAGGAAGCTCCCGAGTAGTTATGAATCATGATCAGTCATGACACGTAGCAGTCATTCATGTGTCACAGAAATGAATCGTTCCATGTGTGGTTACTTGTTGCATTACTCTCAGGAATAATGTCACGTTATCGACACTACGATGGCGTGAGATGAAGTTATTATTTCATTTCGTAATTTTGTTTTTTATACCTTGCGTTTTTTAATACAAAAATTACATTTCATTTTCATGTAAAAAATAAAATTAAAAACTCATACGTCACAATATACAAGTTAAATTAAACATTTCTGTAATTTTAATAATTAATAAAAATGATCCGTAAATTAAAACTGAAATGTATAGTTTCTTCATTTATAAACTAAAATAAAAAATTGTATTAATCACAATGACTAAATTTATAATTAAACTTTATAAGAATATATGATTATATGGTGATCAGTACATTGAGCTTTAGTTTGTAATTAAATTATTAAACACGTTATTTTAATATTTGGTTATATTTAAAATTAATTATCATGATAAACAGTTATATAAAAAAGAAGAAATAATTTCAAAATATAAACGATTATATTTGTTTATATGAAATAAAAATTACATTTTAAAAATAAATATAAGTTAGTAAAAATAAACCAATAACCTTTAACCAAATAATTGAAAAAAATTTAATACACAACATTATAAATGCATAGAAGACATTCATTTGATTGTAAACCTTATCTTACTCCGGAAAAAAAGAATTTAATGTGAGAACAGAGTTTGATCTTAAATGGGAAAAGTAGAAGCTGTGCTTACTTTTTGTTGGTCCAGCTATAATGATGACTGGATCAATAATTTATGTCATGTTGTTTAACATGTTTATTTTTTATATACAATTATATTTACAAACAATGACAATGGAACAAGGGCAAGTTAGAATTATATATTTAGGCTGTTGGAGTTGATCCACCCACCATGTGTAGTCCTACAAGTATATAAGGTATATACAGCTACTTTCTTTTTTGAAAAATAACCATTTATAATTTCATATACCAAGTCTTCATTTTCCCAATATGAAGATTTTTCGTTTTTCTAGTTAACTACTAGAATACCCCCACTTGACGATGGAATACCCAAAAGGAACGAGTTGAGTTCCGACGACTATTATGGTGTGTCCAAAAAGCTATTGTACGGCGTTTAATCCCTAAATTTTCTCCTCCTGCCACGGCTACACCTACGATGCTCTCCTCCAAGCCACCGCGCCGGAAAATAGTTCCGGCGAACGGCGATGACTCCGCCGATAAACTGGACCAGCTTCTTCTCTCCTCCGCCATCTGCAACAACGAGGACTTAGGACCCTTCATCCGCAAAGCCTTTGCTTCCGGCAAGCCGGAGACGCTCCACCACCACCTCCGTCACTTCGCCCGCTCAAAAGAATCGGAGATCGAAGAGGTATGCAAGGCTCACTACCAAGACTTCATCCTCGCCGTCGACGACCTCCGATCCCTCCTTTCCGACGTCGATTCTCTCAAGTCTTCCCTCTTCGACTCTAACTCTAAGCTCCAATCCGTCGCTCGACCGCTCCTCTCCTCTCTCGACTCCTTCGTCGAAACGCGGAACGTCTCGAAGAACGTGAACCTGGCCATCGAATCGGTCCGGACGTGCATCAAGCTGACGGAGGTTTGCTCCCGAGCGAACCGCCACCTCTCCAACGACAACTTCTACATGGCGCTGAAGTGCGTGGACACGATCGAGAGGGAGTACTTGGACAAAACGGCGTCGTCAACGCTGAGGAGGATGATGGAGAAGAAGATTCCAGAGATTCGTTCGTACATAGAAAGGAAGGTAAACAAGGAGTTCGGGGACTGGTTGGTGGAGATCCGAGTGGTGAGTCGCAATTTAGGGCAATTGGCCATCGGTCAAGCCTCGTCGGCGAGGCAGAGAGAAGAGGATCTCAGAATCAAGCAGCGCCAAGCGGAGGAGCAGAGTAGGCTGAGCGTTAGGGACTGCATTTATGCTTTGGAGGAAGAGGATGAAGATGAAATCGCCGGTGGGATCGGAGAAGACGGTGGTGGAGTTGCAGGTTTTGATTTGACTCCGTTGTATAGGGCTTATCATATTCACCAGACGCTAGGGTTAGAAGATCGGTTTAAGCAGTATTATTTTGAGAATCGGAAGCTTCAGTTGACTTCGGACTTTCAGGTATCGTCGATGACGCCTTTTCTTGAGTCGCATCAAACATTCTTTGCGCAAATTGCGGGGTTCTTTGTGGTGGAGGATCGTGTGTTGAGGACTGGGGGTGGGTTGATATCAAAGATGGAAGTTGAGAATCTCTGGGAGATTGCTGTTAGCAAAATGTGTTCTGTGTTGGAGGATCAGTTCTCCAGAATGCAAACCGCTAATCACCTTTTACTTATTAAGGATTATGTGAGTCTGTTAGGAGTGACTCTGAGGAGATATGGGTACCCCATTGATGCCTTGCTTGATGTTTTGAGTAAACATAGGGATAAATATCACGAGCTGCTCTTGTCTGACTGTAGGAAGCAGATAGCGGAGGCTGTTGCTGCCGATAAGTTTGAGCAGATGTTGATGAAGAAGGAGTACGAGTATTCGATGAATGTGCTTTCTTTTCAGATACAAACATCGGATATCATACCTGCTTTTCCTTATGTTGCACCATTTTCATCCACCGTGCCTGATTGTTGTCGCATTGTGCGGTCCTTCATTGAGGATTCTGTGAGTTTCATGTCATACGGCGGGCAGCTTGAGTTCTATGAAGTTGTTAAGAAATATTTAGACAGGCTTTTGAGCGAGGTTTTGGATGAAGCATTATCAAAGCTTATCAATACAGCGATTAGTGGTGTTTCCCAGGCAATGCAAATGGCAGCAAATATGGCTGTACTGGAACGTGCGTGTGATTTTTTCTTTCGCCATGCCGCACAGCTTTCGGGGGTTCCCTTGAGACTGGTTGAGAGAAGCAGAAGGCAGTTCCCTCTGAAAAAAGCTCGTGATGCTGCAGAAGAGATGCTCTCTGGGTTACTCAAGGCCAAAGTTGATGGATTTATGTCCTTGATTGAGAATGTGAACTGGATGAGTGATGAAGCGCCTCAGAGTGGAAATGAATATGTAAACGAGGTCATAATTTATTTGGAAATTTTGTTTTCAACTGCTCAACAGATATTGCCATCTCAAGTCCTTAAAAGAGTTTTACAGGAAGTTTTTGCTCACATATCGGAGAAGATAGTTGGAACTTTAGTTAGTGACTCTGTTAAGAGGTTTAATGTGAATGCTATTACTGGAATTGATGTAGACATCCGGCTTTTAGAATCATTTGCTGATAATCAGGGTCCCCTTTTCTCTGATGGGGATGTTGATGTGCTGAAAACATCACTTGCTGAGTCAAGGCAATTGATTAATTTGCTGTTAAGCAATCATCCGGAGAACTTCTTGAATCCAGTAATCAGGGAGAGGAGTTACAATACTTTGGACCACAAAAAAGTGATGATTATTTCAGAAAAGTTGAGAGATCCTTCTGATAGGCTCTTTGGAACCTTTGGTAGTCGTGGGGCCAGGCAGAATCCGAAAAGGAAATCGTTGGATACATTGATAAAAAGACTTAAGGATGTTAGCTGATTAAGCTTATAGCTCTATGTGAGGTATTTCCTCTTGTTTTGTCTTTGGTTCCATTTTGACTATGAATTATTTAATAGTGAGTTGTTGATAAAATTATTTGGTTAAGGCCTGCCTATAGCCGATGTCCAAATGCATTTTAAGATTTTCCAAAATATTTGTTTGAAATGTATAATTCTTATGTTCTTTTTTCCTTTTCTGGATTTGATTTAAATACTTTAATATCATGTTATTTTATCTTTTCTGAACTCTATCCTGTCAGACTCCTGCTTGCTAAAAGTGCCTTCAATGGGTAACGTGATGCATGTTTTGTCTTAGTAGCAGATAGTGTTTATTCAACTTTCATATATCTATGTCTAGAAGACTCCAACTCCTGCTAACTTACCTGAGATTTATCAATATATCACAGTCATTGCTTTGACATTTATATGTCTTTGTTAATAAACTTTATTCTTGTATTTTACCTCATTGTTTAGCTGTAAACCTTTGTTCAGAAAAATGAAAAATTTATCACGTTCTAACCTATTGTTTCTTCACATTTGCCCATGATAAATGATGATTGAGATTACTGAAGACACATTAATCCACACATGGAGCTTGATAATATAAATATGACGTCATGTACAAATACTTGAGCCAAATTGAAATAGAAAAGCTCTCAAGCTGTTGAACATAATCAATCCCATGCTAATTGAAACCCAATCTTTGACTGTGAGGTTGTGATGTGATGCAAACAGAAATTTTTGCTTCAAATCAAAACCAAAACATCAGATTTCAAGCTTCCAAGCTCTTTGTAACGTGGTAGCCTAGAGAAGCTGAGAGGAGAGATGAACCATAACTCAAAAGCTCAAGTTATTAGGTGAAGACACGTGAATAATTTTATATTATATTTCTTAGGAGTAAATATTCAGAATTATAATGTGGGGGAGAATATATTTGGAGGAGGGGTTTTTTACTTTACAGATATATGAATGATAAGCCTAGCCAGAGTCTTATTGATTATCTACTGTGTTTTTCTTTGCATTCTTCTATTTTAAATAAATTTTCTGACATTGATTTAATGAAAAATTTTGGGGCATAGTTCTATGCAAATGAAAAGTACGTTGTTGTGATCATCTTTACATAGTAGCACTAGCACTCATGGCTATTTTGACTTGAATGTTTGTGAGGCTGACAAAAAAATTAGTAAACGTCTCTAAGTATTGTAAATGATTGAAATTGTGATAGAATATATGCACATACATAAACGATAAAGATGTTAGAAGTTCAGCCATTAGTTTTTCAATCAATGGCTACAGTTGCATTTTATCTTTAAAGTGCAACCTTCTCGCTTTAGAATAATCAAATTGATTGTATATGTAATGAATGTGTTTCTATTTAGAGAAGGGTTGTAAGGAAGAGTACTTGCTGATTGATTTATCTGTTATTTAGCGACTACGATAATTTGTTATTCCTTGACCTTTCTGAATTGACACTCGCTAATTTTATTGAATTATGAAAGGTAATGCTTAAAAACTGGGAATTCAAAGAATTGGGAACTACACGAATTGATATTTGATATGAGAATGTGTCATCTTTTCAAAGATGGAATGAATTATACTAGATGGTCAACATTAAAATAGTAGCTTTGTATTGATTCTATTGTCTTCACCCTTTAAATCTAGAAATTCTAGTGTAATTTTCTCAAATTTTTGACAGTGAACATTACTCATTTGGAATATTTGTTTACTTCGCTTAGTCGTGGAATATGAAGTTGATGAAGATTGGTGTCTTTTTGAATATATATGCTATCTGATGATAAGGTGAAAAGTTAATCTTTTCAGGATCTGTAAGATTCTCCAAGAAATTCAGCCCCTACGCCAAACCAATAGTGTGGTGAGATCCAATCTTTTGCATCTCTCACCCTAATGCATATAGGTCCTTCTTGACTTTTTTATGTTTTTCATAGCTGACCTTAACGTGTTCTTTTAGGATATTAATGTGATATACTGACTGAATTGATTTTCATCTAAACGAGATAAGAATCTTGACATACGTACAACAGTTATATCTATCATACATATAAATTATAAACACGGATATATTATTATGAAATTTACAAATAAGAGAGTGGGAATACCCTGATCAGTATGTGTTCCTCGAAAATCAAAATTTTCTCGACCAAACTATGTTTTCCTCTTCTTTTTTTCTTTGGGTCTGAATATTTCTTGAAAGGTTTTTTTGGTCCAATATTCCTCTAAATTGAAATGGTGAAAATTTACCGTTTCGTGGTTCAGGCCCAATATCCAAGCGTTGTGTGACCCGATCGACTGGTCCTGCTAGCCTAATTACCCGAACCCAAAATAGTTCACCACTGCTTGATATGATACGTCCCTTTTGACATAAATATATAGTTGCAAGTAACATAATCATTCTTCTCATTTTAATTATTAAGGTTTTTAAAAATAATTAAGTAGTTTAAGGATATTTTAAATTTAAGTAAAATAAATATGAATTAAAAAAAACATTTAAAGCTATAGAAAATGTATAATCAATTTAGAAATTTATAGATGTATGATAAAAGGGAAAATAATTATAAATGTATACATAATTCAAAAAATGAATAGGAAATTTAAAAGTAATTTAAATGAAATATGTTATTTCTAAGAAAAATAGACTACGTTATTTTCAGGATAAAGCACTCTGCATAGAATACAGTTGAATCATCTCACGTTTAAAATTTGTTGAGAATAAGTAAGCTGTTCATGCTTAAGCTTATTTACTTTACTCTTTTTGGATCGGATTCTGAATTCTCATAAAATTAAACACTTTTTGAAATGCACACAACATATAGCGGTAACAAAAAACAAAAGTCCAACTCAGAAAAAAGCATCAAAGGTTGGACATAAATCAAGCATTAGTAATATGAATCAGTGGAAGGGCAGCGTATTATATTCAAATATTATGTTTATTTATTTATTTGTAATTGTTAATGTATTTGATAAAAAAAAACTATACATATCGACAAAATATTTTTGGTGGGTGTACATACGAGAGAGTTCAATGTTTGCCCCCTTCTCTTCTTGGATAGACAAAATTCATTTCAGCACAGATCTCCACTTTAAAAAGCCTTGCCCACGTGCTACACGAGTTGCACGCACTACTAGAATATTAGGGAAAAAACAATTGCAAATCGAAATAGTCAAACTGAAACACTTGCTGAATTTTCCATTGAAGTTAATATAAAAGAATTATACATATCCATATATTCTTCATTAGTTAATGAATTATATAGCAATTTTCACGTGCAATATTAAATTATATATGTAATTTTTAATTAAAATTATAAAATTTATTATAATAATACTATTAAACACTATAATTTTAATTAAAAAAACATTTAACTTGGCACATAAAAAAATCATTTAATAAATATCTATTCTTTATGGACCATAACGCTTACAATCTCCACACTTTCCACAGCATAAGCTACCAAATTAAGAAAAAAAATCTATATATTGGACCTCCGTTTCCCCCAACAACCTAACGTCACAGAGGGGACTTTCTGATCAGGTGTGAGGAAAGTGGTCATATGCAACAAACAAAAGGGATGAGGTCTTCAATCATATTTCTTTGTATTGTGGTGTGTGTGAATGTAACAGCTGCACGCACGTTGAGCCGACAAGAACCACTGTCAGTGTACGATGTTCTTGAGATGTATGATTTCCCAGCGGGTCTTCTTCCGCAAGGTGCCACAGGCTATGAGCTAGATGAAAAGAATGGGCACTTCACGGTGCATTTCGATAAGCAATGCATCTTCAGCGTACAGTCATATGATCTCAAGTACAAAACCACCATCAAGGGAGTGATCTCCAAGGGAAAGCTTTCCAAGCTTAAGGGTATTAGCGTTAAGATTGAACTGTTGTGGCTCAATATCGTTGAGGTGACTCGCGAAGACGATGAGCTCCAATTCTCGGTGGGTGTTGCTTCTGCTGCCTTTAGCGTCGACAGCTTTTCAGAGAGCCCTCAGTGTGGATGTGGATTTGATTGCTACAATTCCAATAAAATTGGGTATCTTTCTTCCCTTTAATTTCAAATTGGGGAACACTTTCTAGAACTCTACTCTGTAGTTTGATTTCACAATCCATTTCTGTTATGTTTTCCTTTTAGTTTTTAACTGTTGGTCATGATGCTGTTTTCTTTAAATATATTAAACAAATGCGATGTATGTAAGGTTTGCTTCATTCTATTTTTCCTACATTAACAATCAACTACATTCGACCTGTCTCCACTGAACAAAGAGTTAAAAAAGAGAGAGATATGATAATTTTCAATATAAATAAATAAAAGTGTACTAGAAAATAATATATTATTAGCATTTACCTTGTTGTTTTTTCTGCCTAACACTGGATTATTCAAAAAAGAAAGGGAACACTGGATTTTGTATTTTAGAATAAAGATGATAATCATGGTAGGTGGCAATTACAACAACGTAATGATCTGTATACCGGTGAGACAAAATAAATAAATAAATGTTTATCTTTTATGTATTTTTCTTTTAAGGCAGCCAATCATTAAATTGTTCAATTTTTCAAAATTGGCCGACGGCCGACACAAGACTTATCTTTTGTCTTTTTATGATTCATTAAAATTCACATCAAATTTAGCTACGGATTTTTTTAAAAAAATTATAAGAGATTTCGGATCTTGAAAGTGATTTTTTGTCAGCTAAGTTACAAAATAACAAATCCAAACCATTCGTCGAACGATAATTACATCTTTCTATGTTTATTTTCTTACTTTAGATCACGACTATAGAATATTCGGTAAAGACCTATCTGTGATTTTTTTTGGGGCCCATACTTACCTGTATATCAAATGTATATTGATTTTTGTTTTGGGTCCATACCTATCTGCTAATTTTTTTTGGGCCGCGTTCAAGAGTTTCCTAAATAATATTTGAAGGATACAGAACCCCTAATTCGAAAGTCTAGCATGAGCGAAAAATCATGAAAGCTTAGTACTAATGGACCAAAATAAAAGTTAGTACTAAGGCTTCAAGTTAAAGAAAATATGGATGGATACTAGCAAGATACACAAGTCCCCAAAGTTTAAATCCATCTTCAATATGCGTACGCTATTTTGGATAAAACAGGAAATGAATTAAAAAACAAGAAGATGAGAAATAAGATGAACAAATGTAATTAAATGAATAAGAACAAGAAAAAAGTGAAAAAAATATATTCAGATGAATAAAAGAGATTTTAAAAAATAGAAAATTTATATTTAAAATATTTTTATAATAGAAATAATAAATTATTTAAAATTAACAAGTAAAACTTTCAATATGATATTTTTCTTAATTATGTAATATTTTTATATTATTTTAAAACTATTTTGAGTAAAATATATAAAAACAACCCACATCCTCCCCACCCAAAATGATGGGTGTCACGTGATTTATTTTTTCCACTAACTGTATAAATATTTTAAAACAAAAATGTTACAATTTTGTAATAAAAAAGTAAAATTTATTTTCTAAAATAAAATCTCTATTTTTATTTGAAGTTTTAATTCAACCCTTTATTTGCTTAAAGTGGCAACATTATAGAATATATAATTGCCAGTATTGGAAAATAAAATAATTTTTATTTAATTTTTTATCATATTTAAAATAAGAATTTTATGTTTTACTGTAAAACAAAATTTATTTTATATATTCATTATATTTGATTTAATTTATTTTAAAGTTTATAATAGAAACATATTAATGTTGTTAAAATGTAAGACAAACTTAAATAATATATATATATATTAAAATTTTGATAGTGAGTGCCCTTATGACAATAGTTAGAAAATTAAAATGCTAATTTTTTTATTAAAA
Organism: Abrus precatorius; assembly: GCF_003935025.1. Taxonomy (NCBI): domain Eukaryota; kingdom Viridiplantae; phylum Streptophyta; class Magnoliopsida; order Fabales; family Fabaceae; genus Abrus; species Abrus precatorius. Next base: position 4,157,066 of record NW_020874373.1, on the reverse strand, counting down.
TTATGTTAAATTACATTAAAAATTACAAGACTGGTGTATTTATTATGTGTTTTGAAAAAAAAAGTTATTTTTAGTTCCTTAATCAATGTTCTAATGGTTAGAGTTTGTTCCTTTTTTACAATTCCTTAAGCATGTAAAAATAATAAAATTTTGTGATTTTGTTAGCTTTAACTCTTAAGACTAGTTTAAACACCTAAAAATAATAAATTTTATTAAAAAGAACATTTATAGCATAAAAATGGTAAAAGGATGATAAGTATTTTTTTAATAAAAATAAAATATTATTAGTTGTTTAAACTCAACCCTAAAAATATATATTAATATTTTTAACTTATATTAAAAAAGAAAACATTTATTATATTTTTGAATCTCCAACATAACAAGGAGCAAACTTTATGTACTAAATATCTTTTAAAAAATAATAAAATTTTTAAATACTTAAATGTCTCAAGTAACATACATTTTATAACACACTAGAGCATCGCATATCACGTTTCCGTAGCAGAATCGAATAGACTTGTGTATTAAGTAACTATGATCCATAAAAAATATCATAGAGACAACTAATTCACCAGTGCTTGTTAGACACAGAGATGCAACTTGTCTGGTTTTAAAGCTCGCTTTCTATGGCAACTCATCCAATTTTAAGCATATGATGCAGAGGAGAATGAAGTACATTTCTTAATACATTCTTTCTAATACTACATTATAATTGTTTGTTAAAATTTATCAAAGACAAAAAGTATGAAAGAACAGTATTAATTTAAAAATAAAAAATAATGACATTTTTTTATTTTTAATAAAATTTAAAAATTAAACATGCGTCAAAGAAAAGTATGTCAGCATTACTCGTATACATATCAAAGTAATGACCTTGAAAAAAAGTCTTCTCAATGTGAAAGGAAATACAGGGTTGTGTGGTTTTGAGGAAAGAAGGTTCTCTGTTTGCAAAGCATCTTTCAGGGCTTTTTCGCTGCCTTTTTCTGTTGTCCACAATGTGAACTCACCTTTATATTCTTTTAAGGGCTTTTTTGGCTCTTTTTATTTAATTGCTTTCTTTGCATTGTAATATTTCGTTTGATGTGTAAAACTAAAACGTTATCCTAATGCGTTCACTTCACAGCATATCAAAATAACGAAGTTATCTCCATAGCGGTGAGAGTAAGTATCCTATTATATTTGCATAAATTAATTAAAACAATATATTTTTATTAGAGTTTGTGTTTTTTTTTATTACAAAAAATATGAGATCAGTTTTATAACTTTATAAGTTGTAAAATTTTAAAGTGTGTCAAATTCAAGAGTTAGCGAACGTAAATAAACTATAAATTTGAGTGACTTATATAAAATATTTTAAATAATTTAAATTTAAAGTCCCCTTATTTATATAATTTATTTATCTATTATTATTCCATTTTTTTTTTATCTTAGTTAAGTGTCTTTAATAGTTATTCATGATGTAATGGTTGATTCCTCTCTCCCAAGTCCTTATTCTCGAAATCAAACCTGCATTAGAATTCCCCTCCTGTTCCTCGACAAAGCTATGAAATATCAATATTCAATAGTTTCTTAGGACTAAAGCCGTCAACGTTGAAAGGATTAGTCACTTCTTTTTGGCTTCTTCCTACGTTTCCTTTCCTATATGCTATGGGATTCCTTTTTGTGTCCCTTACGCATGATCTCATCTCTTTAAACTTAGGGGGTTACCAATTATGATTAATGTGAATCTTCCTATGAACTTCCCTGTCCACTATTTGTGTAGACGTGACATGGTTCCATAAGAATGTTCAAGTGATAAATATTTTCAGGCATATTCCCATATGAACTTTTAGGTTATATTGGATGGTGGTGGTGACTAGTGAGTCATTAATATCTAATTCTATTGAATGGTGCCTGTCGAATTGTCCGTCAATTCATTTCCACTTCTCGTAAGTTAGTTGTGTAGTACAGAGGCACCTTGCCGAACCATATTCTTTAGGAATTTTTGCCAAAACTAATACAGTCAAAAGCATTGTATGGCGATTTAAGTTAACATTCAATGCGTAACTAAAGTTAGACTGCATCGAACATTTTATTGATACTGCCCATGAATAATGGAATAAGCACGCCAGATCAAAGAAAAAAGGTTTTGTGATTTAGGTTTGCCAAATTTTCATTCACAAATTTGGTTAAAAACAAAGTAGTACTAGTTGAGACATTGTTGATTGCTTTGGCCACAATTGCAGTTTCATCCCCATGCATGGGTTAGAAAATGGAATTCTAAGAGTTTATTATAGCTGGGTTTGTTTCTTGCTTGGGCGGCTTCAAGCAAAGATGGCTACATCACTGCCTGCATTTTATGCTGGCCATTCCCCTATGCCGTGACTATGAAATTCTTCTATGTTGAATGGTTTTTGTCTTATTGATTTGTATCGTCTGAGCCAGAATCCATCAACGTACACATTGAAAACGACCCAAACCTTCGATAATTCACTTCATCTTAAGCTTACTTGCCACACACGCTTCGTCTACTATGTCTATTTAATAGTACTGCCCAACAAAACGGGAGTTGTTCCCTTTTGCATTTTAGTACTTTTCCCTTTGTTTTCATTTTATTTATTTGTTTAGATGTTACAAAGCAAGGGATGAAACCAAATTCTATATAATGTGTGTCAATTATCAGTTGCTTCTAAAATCTTTCACTGGTAAATCATACGTTACTCTTAAATGTTTTATATCAAGCTTGGGTGTATATTTTGCAGTGAAATTAAATTCAAGAACAAAATTATCACGAGGGTAACCAACGAAAGAGCAACAATTAGTGTTGCTTGCCATAGACAACCAATTTGTTTTGCGTCAGTGGTTGCTCGTACGTGTATAGAAATTAATAAAATTGGTCATAAAACCATATTTTAGCCATTGGCGCCAATCATGTTAATTTGCATTGCCGGAGGTAGATTAGCTACCTTCATGGGTCCAAGACTATATAGATTATAGCTTTTTACCTCGATCATTAAACTTTTTTATAGGCAGAAAATGTCCAACTATTCTCTACTGGTTTCTTTTACTTATCCAGTGCGTGAAGATTACGGCTTTTCCCCTTATTAAATTATTACTATTCTGGTAAGATAAACGCTGTAATTTATCACAAATACTGTGTTTAATTCAAAAATCGTCTATTATAGTTTTAATTAAAGGAAAAAAGTAAAAGTTTTTCAATTCAATTCAAATTATGATTTTAACATATAAAATTCATATGATCGTCCTATTTGTAAAGCAAACTTAAATTTGCACGCTTTGAAGTAATAAAACCATTTATATAATCTGTAAGATCAATATTTTAACGACAATTTATATTTATTTTTAATAGTGTTCTTTTAAGGTTAGAGATACGTATAGTCATACTATCAAACGTTATGTTTTTAGTCAAATAGTATAATAAGGTGTAGAAAAACAGTTACGTTTTTTATTACACCTTTCCTAAGCCAATTTGTGTTGTGCAAGCTATAATCCCATCACACTAATTTTAAAAGCAAAAACTTATCGTATTCAATAAGATTAGAAGACATTACACTCCTGATTAGCTGCTAATGCTAATTCCACTGATTTCGAAAAATCAAACTAACATATATCAGATTCAGGTACAAATAAATGGACTAGGGGAAAAAAACCACAAACGTGAATCGGATCTTCCATTTATCAAGTAGAGTCAGGAGAGCATATATCATCAACAGTTAACATTCCATAGCCTTTGTGATTAACATAATTGATCACCCACGATTGAAATCAATTGTTGATTTTTTTGCCCAAAAGCGTAGCACGCAATTCGGCAACATCAATCTCCTTGACGTTCTCAGGTTTGTAGTAACCAGTAACAGGATCTGGCAACCACGAAACCTTGTTGGCGGAGACCACTTTGTCTTCCCCGGACTTGGGTGTCATCTTGCCGCCGACGGAAGCCACTCCTCCCCTTGTTTCCGATGCTACAGCGTACCCACGTCTGTTTTCAAACCATATATTATAAATCATGTCATTCATTGATTAAGCATATAATAATCATGACATTTAAAATAAAGCTAAAGACGTGGAAACAATCATTTTACCTGGCGAGAGCGTTAGAGAATCCATAAAGGAAAATCTTGGCGTTAGTGAAAGAGCAAGCCATTGGTGATTCAAATAGTTTGAGATAGGATATGTAACTGTGGAAAGCTTATTTATTTGGTACGAATATTTGCACAATGCAATTGATGAGGAAAAATAAGCTCCCCACGGCCGAAGGAGTCCCCTATTTGAATGGGAGGAAGAAGGGTTGAATATATATATAGAGGCAGAAAAGAAAGAGTGGAGACGAGAATATTATTGATTACGTCAGAATAGTAACCGCGTCAAAATATGATATGCGGAACCTCTCGTTTGCTGCCACCTGGCCCTGTTTTAAGGAAGGGACCCACCTTGAACAAACGATATTTTCAGCTTAGCCAGATATTACGGAAAGCCCGCAAAGGACTTCTAAATGAAAATGAGAATCATTTCGCTACTATATTTAACCATTATTAATATTTGTTTCTGTAAAATAAACACTCTGAAAATTTGTTAGTCCTATTTCTAAAAAATAAAATTTTTAAATATATTAATTGTTAATTTTTTTATATTTTTATTTAGTATAAAATTATGTTAATTAAATGTTGTTTCTCATATAAAATATGCCATGCTAGTGACATTTTTTTTAATATACTCTTTAGCATTGTTAACTAAAATTTAATAAAAATTTAAAAGTAAAAAGAATAGAATTAATATAAATTATATAATATTTAATATTTTTTAATTAAAAATAAAATATAAATTAAAATTATATTAGAAGGTGTGGTAATTGCATTTTCAAAGTGAGAGGGAGTGAAGTTGGCACTCTCGGGAATGGCATGTATTACACGTGCAAATTCAGTGGTCAATAGTATGACGCATCTTCCAACTCCCAATTTTAGAACCTTCCCCATTCCCTCGCTTCAACTGGATAAGTATTGTGCCTTTTCCAAAGGACAAATATCAATTTTTTTTTTAAATCAAATTATTGCCATTATCAATCAAACTAAGAAATTGCATGTAATGTTATTATATATTAATAAACAAATTATAATGCTAATAAATAAATACTACATACAGTATCTAAGAAACTAAATTTAAATTTCACTATTTCATTAATCAATACAACTTGAACTTAATTCGTCCTTGCTCAATCAACAGTGAGATGCCACATTTTAACAATAATTAATTTATAAATTTTTATAATAAATACAAAGATTTTATACACGCATATAAATATTAATAAAAATTAATATAAAATATATATTTTCAATTTAAACTACAGCTATATTTATTAAAACTTAAATTTGAAATCACGAATTAAAATAAAAAACTATTATCAACTGATTCACGATACAATTTTAAAACACTTTAAATAAATTGAATTAAATTAAATTTAAAATTATATTTTAACTCAAATATTCAATTAAACAAGACATACAATTTTTATCTTTAAAACTGATTTAATTAAATAAACGGACACCTCTGTAGATATTTGGCGCAGATACATCCTCGTATATTTTAAGAAATATAAAATAGCAAAATTTTATTTTAAAAAATTTATTATACTTGATAATTTTAATATGTGTTGAGAAGTGTATTCCGAAAGAATATGTTAGTAATTTTTATTTTTTTTTTATCAAAAATACTAATTTTAGATTTTATATTGTCAACTGATCTCATTATTTTTTTTATCTTGTTAAAATGGTTAATCAATTAACAAAACCATTTTTTTTATGTCCACAATCAATCAATGAAAATTTTTTGGTCAACAAAGTAGTTGATCCGAAGCGAGGCCCAGTGCAACACATGGGCAAGTTTTGAACTAAGCTTAGAAGTTAGTAGGCCCATATCAGAAGATGGTCGAAGCCTAATGGTTTTGAAAATCACTTGCAGCTTCCCCGCCGTAGCTTAGGGTTTTGCTCACTCTTCTTCTCTTATAGTTGGGGAGCGCAAGATGTCTGAAGTGAATGCGGGTGCTGAAATCCCACAAAACAATACAATCTACATCAACAACCTTAACGAAAAGATTAAGATTGATGGTACGCTATTTATTTCGTTTTTCTGCGACTTCAATTTCAACTCGCTTTACATTGTTTCAATTGTTGTATTTGTATACTTGATGCAGAGTTGAAGAAGTCTTTGCACGCTGTTTTCACTCAGTTTGGGAAGATACTTGAGGTGTTAGCTTTCAAACCCCTCAAGCACAAGGGTCAAGCCTGGGTGGTCTTTGAGGATGTCTCTTCTGCTTCCAATGCACTTAGGCAAATGCAAGGTTTCCCCTTCTATGATAAGCCCATGGTACCATTTGCACCTTTTCATTCATTCCACCTTCTTTAAGTATAGTGTTTTGGAATTACCAGGTTTTGTATGATTCTAATTTCTAATGACACTATTCATTAAACACTATAACAATCTCCTACTTGCAGAAGCTTCTATGACAGAAATTTGTTTGGAAATTTAGCGTAATTTATGTGCCATGGGATAAAATAAATAAAGATTGCAGAGTAATTCTTATCTGATAGCAACTCTTTTTTTCTTAAAAGTTCATGAACGAAATTGGATTTTAGATTTATTTAGCACGAGAGAGAGAAGATTTTCGATGACATTTGGCCAGACTTCACGATCTTGCATCAAGAAATTGACAATTATTTCTATCTGAATGTTCTTACGCTATTCAAATTGCTTATATATTCCTACGCCATGCAAAATACTTATAACATTGTCTGTTGTAATAATGGTTGCTTGATTTCTGCTGGTGTGGCTTTATTTTTATTAGCCTTATACATGGTTCACCTGATGATCTGTGATGTAATTCCATTTCCATAGTCTTGTATATTTAGGCAATATCTTGTGGAACTGTTTTCATAAACGTTCTCTTAACATGCATCCATTTTGTCGCCTGCTAAACTAGAAATTTGGCTCTAAGAAGTTAATAGAATTTGCCTTTAGAAGTGAATTTATTATAGTCATGCTTTTCATTTGTATTTTTTATTGAGAACACTAATTTCTTTTTTCCTTTCTTTCTGTGGATAAAAAGCATCTGATTGATTCAAAATACTTAACTTGCTTATTTATTTGACTTCATCTCCTTACCTTTTGCTGCTGATTCATATATGCTATAGTTTTCTCTAAGTATATGTCAGTGCTGTAGATCTCATTCTTTTGCAAGAAATTGATTTTATATTTACATTTGTCCAGAGAATACAATATGCAAAGACTAAATCTGACATAATAGCAAAAGCGGATGGTACTTTTGTTCCTAGGGAAAAGCGTAAGAGGCATGATGACAAAGGTACGACACTCTTCAAGCTCCCAACTCTTTTAATAAAGATGTTACACGGTAAAGTTTTAAACCCACAAGTCACTGAATGCCCAATAATGGTGATAAGGGCTGATAGATTTCATGCAACTGTCTCCCTGAGAAAACTGAAGGGATTCTTCTTCTTCTTCTTGGTTTTTTTTTGGTTGGGGGGGGGGGGGGTTGTCATATCTACATATGTATCTGTCTGCGTGAAAGTAACTTTGTTACATTTTATTGCAGGTAAAAAACGGAAGGACCAACATGATGCTAATTTAGCTGGAATGGGCCTAAATCCAGCTTATGCTGGTGCTTATGGTGCAACACCTGCTGTAAGTTTCATCCGCTGTTTTATTTTTTTTCCTTTTGGTGAATGATCATGTTGAAGACCTAATATTTAGTAACTTGTCTCATTAAAATTTAGCACTTTTAGAATTCTTTCCATTGTATAGTAATTTGTCTCTAACAGGAGTTTTTTTCTTTCTACTTCATTGGTTTGCCTTTGAAAAACAATTTTGATTTGCTGATGCCTTCAAAAATAAAGGAGAAAAGTTTGAGAATATGAGATAGAGATTGTCCTCATCGATAGAAATTTTGATGAGATGACATGCTATATTTTTCAAACCATTAATCCAAATAAACTGAAGCATGAATAATTTTGTTTCATATTCCTTGGTCATCATGTTTCATAGTTACTTCTATATTTGTTACATGCCCCTTCTAATATTGCAGCTATCCCAGATGCCTTATCCAGGTGGCGCAAAATCTATGGTACCTGAGGCTCCTGCACCGCCAAATAATATTCTCTTTATTCAGAATCTTCCCAATGAAACAACTCCCATGATGCTACAAATGCTCTTTCTTCAATATCCTGGATTCAAGGAAGTTAGAATGGTTGAAACAAAGCCAGGAATTGCCTTTGTGGAATATGGAGATGAGATGCAGTCCACTGTGGCTATGCAGGCGCTGCAAGGTTTCAAGATTACCCCCCAAAACCCAATGTTGATAACTTACGCCAAGAAATAAATAAGGGGACGAATCATATATCTTCAACTTAGAGTTCTTAATCCATTTAATGCTTTGGTGTGTACCTTTGGCAGCCTTGGTTCGTGTACGATTGTAGTTGATGGTAATAACTTTGACATTTTATACAAATATGTATTTACTAAATTACTAACTGGTTCTAGTTTAACCGGTACAAAATTATTTTGCTTTTTGTAGAATTGTCATCTGTCATGATTTCGCATTATTTGATGAGAATTTCCCACAAGCATCTGCTGGTAGAAGAGTAAATGAATAGACGATGTCTTCATTGTGCAAGTATATAATCATTTTGTTTATCCTTTTGTGACGTACTGTCCCTGTTTAATATTTGAAAATTTGTTTATTTTTTTACATTATCCCAAAGTTGAATAAAAGTAAAAGCTTGTTTAAGGTCTGGAATAAAACTCTAATGCCAGAAAAGGGCGAGTATTGACACAGTTCTGTATAACTACGAGCCATGTAAAAATTAAAGTGATCAGTAACCGATTTCTCTTGAAGATCAGCATTTCTTGTATGTAATTGTATAAAAGCTGGCATGAAGTTGGTAATGGTATGTTTTGACTCTGGCTCTTAATTATCATAGCCCGGTCTTTCTGGATATTAGCCTATGAGGGAAAACAGTATGAGGTAATAGTAATAGTATTAGCTCTATACTGCTAATGTACGGTTTTTAAATGAATCTTTCATTGGTCACACATGACTTTTGGGGTTTGGATTTGAGTAAATCAATTAGAAAATTTTATAATTTCTCAAATTTGATGAACAAGGAAGTACATTTTTGTTGGGTTGTTGTTCCTTTTTCTGAAGCATAGTAAAAAACACATATCAAGTGCTGTAGAATTTTAGCAACTTGGGAGCATGATTTTCAAATGCCTTTGAATATTACGGGGGGATAGCCAAGTAAGCTTTTATTACACACCAAGTGCAGGATGCATTCAGAAATATTTAAGTCAGATTTTATGATGATTCTGTCAGAATCTACGTTCTTATACAAGATAGAGCACGGCAATTTTAAATTATCACAGTTCCAAGCCATCTTCAAATGACGCCAAAAAAACAAAAAATACACTTCCTTACATTGACCTCATCAAAACTCTTTAATGCATCCTACGTAATTCCTTTTAGAAAACTAGGCATCCACTGTGACAGGCAAGCACCGTTGCACTTTGTTTTTTAACCTTTATGCCATTTCAACTTATATGGCAGTGGACGATTTACCAAATCGAAATGATGGCCTCGTAAGTGAGTGCGTGACCTATGAAAAAAACTCCTCACTAATATTTAAACCAATGTCGCACGGCACAGATTCTCGCATGCTGTGGGCTATAACTTCGCAATCTGCTTTGAACAGAGAGGATGGTCACCCATAATTATGCATTACAGGCTAATCATAAGCACATTACATTACAATGAATAATGAACTTCGATTAATATTTTCTTCTTGAATAAGACCAAATGTCAATACTAAGTACAAGCGTTAGTTCAACCTATGTACTTCACGATTAACAAGTCTAACATAAATCAAAAGTATCTGTCTGAAAATTACATAATTCACACTGTTAATTTAATAATTTTACTGATGTTTAATAAATTTTATACAATAACTAAAACTATATTAAAAAATTACATTAAAATGTATATTTTTAGCGCTCTTCAAATTATCTTAATTCCACCAAATAACTAGTCATCTTTCACCTTTTTACAATAACCCAACTTTCATTAATATTAACCCTCCAAAAGACAACCAATACCGGAAAAGCAAATGCATAAACATAACGTTTCTTGACCAAACCGTAGTGATGCTAGCTGAGTACCAAGTTTGCCCTGGTCTGGAAGTTTTGTGTCCTTCACGGCCAGTGTTCACTGTTTACTTTTTTCTGCTGCAGGGTATTGATGTTGTCATTGAAATTCTTGTGGTCTACCCTCTGTTGAACCACCAAAAACTATGGGGGAAAAGGTAAGGGACCTATTACATATAGGGAATGATATCTACCAAGGAAGTCTCCCAACTTTCTCTAAAACACACACAAGGGCACACATTCACATGCCATAATCAAAAACTTGCACCCAACACGCAAAGCCTACGTGCACTCATACATTATTCTTCTCCCACTGCTTGCACCATTCAATCCAATTCTTCACGAATGAAAAAAGGCAACTCAGAACAGGGTTGCATGTGGGACCCCACATACTTGAATCTTGATCCAAAGTCTGGCGTTTGATTTAGTACAAGGAGAAGCTTGTCTCCGTGCTGCGGTGAACCTCAAATGCATAAAGGAGTTGTTGGGTAATTTTACGCAACACTCCGTAGATATAAAAATATTTTCTTCTCTTTTTAAAGTTACATCTATAAATACTGACCCTTTTCCAATGTCTTCTTCATCTTCCATTACCGTTCTCATCAAGCTCAAGATACTGGTTGAGGATCTCCTTGTTGGAGAAGCAGGGCACGTGCAATTCTCTTGGCTCTCAAATGCCACTGAACCCTTTGCACGTGCTCCCTTTCTCCAACACGGGTTCCTCCGCTTTGTCTCTTCTAACCAAAGCCTAGTGTATCTGATTCAAACACTTTATGAGGTAATTGCTTGATTCCTATCTTCGTTCCTACGTAAAATTTGTAAGTAATATGTGTCTTCTTCTTCGAGAAACTGAGTGAAGCATGTCACTTTCAAATTACGTAAAACCATTTTGACTTACCTGTAACTATCCAATAACAAACAATAATTACATTTCATGATTGGAGTTATGTTTATTTTATAACATTTTTGAGACAACTTTTGAGGTAGCTGTAGCTTTAACTTAAACAGTAAAGTATTTTTGGAACATGTGTACGCTGAAAAAGTAAAACATAAATGACATCAAATACCATGCAGAAAAAGGGTGTTTATGTACAAACACACTTATCTATCACTCTGATTCGGACGTTGTTCTTTGTGTATCTAATTGTGGCGCTTCCCATTCAAATTCCTCTTAACACTCATAATTATCAACTTTTTCTCCATCAACAACCACTACTCCCTCCGTTCTATAAAAAAAATTAGGATTTTGTATAATTGGTTTTTCATATTCAATAACCATTGTTAAAAAATACTCACAAAATTTATAATATTTATCAATTTAACCACGAGTTATATCATACTCTACTCCTCCGATGAGAAAAAATAATACATGATTCTTACATCTCAACTTCAACTAAATTACATATTAATTCTCTTTCTACAATAATATAGAAAAAAAGAATTTGTGCACCAACATCTCTAGGTTCCTATCACACGGTAAATGAAAAGCTGTACTATTCAACTCTTCCATAATTAATTATTAGTACATAACCGGCTCATTTTTTATTATATGAACATAGTAGTTAAATAATTCTAACGTGTTATGACAAAAATAGATATAAAATATATTTTATTTATGTAATTACCAAATAATAAATTGAATGCTTAGAAAATAAAAAACAATTTTATTCAATTTTTTATATAATAAATACATGATTAAATTAATATCAATACTACTGTGTATGTCTCCCGTTTTTGTTATGTATATATTACTTTACTTTTATATACTATATATATAAAAGGCAAATTTCAATTAACGCGTTTTTAATCATGGATACATATACGTCGTTACTATATTTCAACAGCTTCTATTGTGTGTATTAAATTAATAGCAATTTATACAAGCTAATTCTTATAATGTATAATTTGAATAAAGAAAAATTTTAAAATTCTTTAGTTTTTTTTTTGGTCAAAATTCTTTCATTTTTTAGTCAATAAATTATTACCTTTATTCTCATTGTAAAATTTTGTCTTTTTATACATACTATTTATATTCGTAAGATCTAAACAAATTATAATTCTTAATTCTCTACCATATGTTGCTAGTAAAATATTTTTTACAAACAATTTTTTTGTTATTTTTGGGTCTCTTGTTTGTGTATTGTATTTTTCAAAAATTTTCACATCAACATTATTTTTTTGAGTATTTTTTTTATTCATTTTACACTTACTCTAATGAATTAGAGAAATGGCTATTGTTTGATAAATAAATAATTATTTATTATTTTTCTTAAATAGGCGAACTGGTTTGATGATAAATATTTATTTTATGTAAATTTTATATTTTTATATTTCTTCAAATCTGAAAATGCGAAATCCTTATAATTTTGTATCATCATAATTTTTTATCTAGATAAATTATTCCCATACAATAAAATTAGTCTTATTTTGTTTTTATTTATCTTTTTTCTTATACCTTTATCATCCTTTATGTTGTTCAATCTTTAAAAAAATAATATCCTTTTTTATTTAAGAAAAATGATTAAAGATTTACTCAACTAGACGTTCTATTTTTCTTGATTTTGCGTTTCTAATCCAAAGTCTAAAGATTTTTTTAATGATATAAAAGTATCTATTATTCTTGTCTTATTATTAGTATTATTTTAATTTTTTACTAACATTTTGATTTATATTAAAATAAAAAAATTATAAATATAATTCACAAGTTATTTTTATATGCATAAAAATATAAAAAATTTAAACAAATAAAAATATCATAGTCAATATCAAACGATTTAGTATTTTTACATGTATTATCATCCAATTAAAATATTTTCTATCTAAATTTTTTTCAATATATATAATATAATTTTTCGCTGTATAATTATTGATTGAGATATTAGATATTAGTCATTATATCAACTAATGTGTGTTGTAATTAAAAGAAATTGTTTGTTTTTTATTTGTTTGAAATAATGATATATGTCCATAAATATATAAGCATTTATTTTCTATATAATTAATAAGATTATAGGATAAAATATAATATCTATGTTGTTTTTTTTAGAAAATTAATCTAATTTTTTCATAAGAATCAAATTTGGTTAAATCTTTATTTTGAGTTAATGTTTATTGATTCTATTTTTGATTTTTGTGGTACTTATATAAATCATTTGCTTTTAGGTAAGTTATATTAATAATGTTTTTATTTGAAATGAAATTTTTTGTACTAAAATATTTTTTATTTCATTATTAAGAAAAAAACTCTCATAATATTAAAATATATATATTAACTTATGTATGTTAACATTGATTACTTAATTTATGATAATTTAGAAAAACACCTGCTTGTGATAAAAAAGAGACATCACAGGAATTATGTGAATTTATATATTCTTTATATTGTGTATAATTTTAAAACAAAGTGAATTATATTTTGATTCGTTTTATTAGTTATTTTTATATTTATTTTATGATCGTAAATAAATCTATTTATTATTCTTTTTATTTCATAAAAGTTATATATTGATTCTATAAATACTAGTAATATACAGAAAGATTCTTATGTATGTTTTTTTATGAACTTTTTTTGAAATTAAGTTACAAGTTAATCAAACATTTTTTAATATCTAAATATATATATTTTTTAATTTTAATATTTAAGTATAGGATTTGTTCAAATTAATGTTTATATCTGAAATTAAGAAATTTTTTTTTTCTTTTGTAGTTTTTCATATTTGTTTTATAATAGTTTTTGTTTTAGTGTTTAGATCTTTTTATTTTTTTATTCATGAACAATTTCTCTAATTTTTAGATTGAATTGGAATGATTGTTTAAAAAATAATTAAATTATGCTTATAAATTGTTTAATATTTTATTCAATTAATCAATTTTTTGAATTTAATAAATAATAAAAATTGATAAAAATAAAAATTAAGAGTTGTTTTATTTTTATTTAGAAATAAAATACTTTCGATTAATTATTTTACAAAATCTGTTGTTAAGATATTTATAAACAATTTTGTTTGTTGATTTAAAACTTTTAGCGATAGAAAAAAAGAATTTTAGATTTTTTTTAAGTTCTTTAACAATGAGGATAAAAAAGTAAAAGGGTCTGTCGTTAATTTTATATTTATCTATAATTTGAGACATGTTATATAATTCAATTTGAATTATTTTGTAGAGCTTTTTTATATATTTAAACGTAAATGTGATTCAACGTAAATCGAGAAACGGTGTATTTTTATTTTTAAAAGCAAATATTCAAATTCAAATTATTTATATGTTTAATTTGTTAAACTCGCATTGTAATAAAAATATGATTTTGAATTTGATGCTAAGTCAGACGACAAGTAGGTAGGATAAAGATTTTTAAAGTGATTTTGTTTATAAAATAAAATATATTTATTATTAATTTACTTTAAAATATATAATAATACATTTTCATAAAAATTAAAGGGTAAAATTTTCACTTTATAAACAAACTATGTATGAAATTTCAGAACTCAAAAACCTATCTTCGGGGCTTTAAACTTGGATCAATTTTAACGAACATAATCTTAAGTAGAAGTTTAAAATTTAATTCATATTTAATATGATACATAAAACTTCATTTTATATTTAATTAATTTTTATGAATGTATTATACTAAATTAATTTTATAATCATACAAAATCGTAAATTTTTCCATATTTTGTTTTACATAAAACATGTTAAATTCGAGTAATATAAATATCACATACTATAAAAAATTTAAATAAAAACATATTACAGAGAGTTTTGCATTTTGTGTTAACATAAACTTTGAATAAACAACTGTTATTAATGTCTAAGTTTTTTAAAAATTTAACTTTTTTATGATTTTAATTTCGATATCCACACAATACTTAATGGAACGACTTTTTAAAAAAATTACAAAATTTAATTACAATAACAAATATAATGAGACGATAATGTAAATTTTTTATACTGTTAATGAATTTTGATTAAATTTATTATCTATAGATATTTACACTGTGTGTTAATTTAGATTTTAACATCAAATGTTAAATCTGTAAAGATATTAATTTTCAACTTTCTGATTCCATCGTAATTACATCGTTAATAATGAATATTTTGTTTTGTGGTTAATTTTTTACGTAATAAATAATATTTTTTTACAAATTAAATTAATAACATTTTTAATTAATATAAAAATAAAATAATCGTATTATATATTTTGAAAGATAAAATAATAACAACAAACAAATAAATAATAACCATTTATAACGTTGATTTTATTAATTTTTTATTAAATTAAAACACATAATAAATAAAAAAACTGTTAAATTAGTAGTATTATTTAAAAAATATATATATATTTGTAGTTATAACAGTTTTGATTTAAAAAATTAATTTATCTATTGAAATTAAATAGAAGTTGAAGTAGGGTTATAATAGGTTGTATCTTCTCTTTGGATGCAAACACCGTAGACGCCGTTCAGAAAACCACAGCTATGGCGGAAAAGAAGCGCAAAGAGAGGGAGGAAGGAAACCGGCGAAGACACAAGTCGAAGAGGAACTCCAACACTCAATACAAGAAGAGAGGTCCTCATTTGCCTTCTTCTCTGCGAAAAGAGCTTGACCGTTTAAATCCCACCACTTCGTTCAATACCATTGATTCCGATGACGACAATGACATTTACGAATACGAGGAAGAACGAGCCGAGGAGGAGTCCACCAAAAACAAGCGTTACGACCCTGCTTCTGTCAACGACGACAAACTTTCTCAGGAATTCGAGGTTTTTTTTTTTTCTGTTTTTTTCTATTAATATAAACTTTTCACTGGAACTTTAAGTGTTTCCTAAACTATGGAAGAAGGGATTGAGAGAGGGGATAAAGGGATTTGGCTCTGCAGATGATTTTCACTATCATTGATGCTTTCGTATATTAGGAGCTTTTTGGTGTGAAAGTGATCTTAACTAGGAAAAAAAAAAGAGAAGAAATACCATATCAAAGAAAGTCTTACGTGCTCTCTAAGTTCCATATATTCAGATACTTTTGGAATATTACCCTCAGAATGGATTGTTTCATTGATGGTTAAATTTATATTTTAACTAATCCACTATATCTATGCTGGTTAATTGTCATTAATGTTTTATTTTGTATTTTAGGATGAGAATGTGCAATCTGATGATGAAAATGAGGATGATGATGATTACATTGGGACAAAGGGTAATGAAAATGCCCTGAGTGACGATTCTGGAGAGGAGGATGATGGAAGGCATGCAAGGATGCTGCAAGGAATTACCGGTATGCCAAGTGAGGCTTTTGAAGGTATGAAAATTGTCAAACTTTTATGTTATCCATTATTTATGTTAGAACTTAGAGTCACGTGATCAATTTTCTTCTCTATTGATTGGAAAACATAAATAATTATTGGAGATGCATATGATGTTTTTAACTTTGCATTGTAGTTTTTAACATCACACATTTATTAACATGTTACAATATTAAAAATTTATTGATCCAACCATCGAATCATATGATATTATTTTGAGAATCATGTATACCCAATTTTTGATAATTTCAACATTAATAGATATGTAATCTATCTGTAGAAAGTTATTTATTTTTTAAATAATAATTATGTGTTAAAATAAAGTGATGCCATGAAATATAAATTAGTTTTGAAATTATATGAAATTTTGTAGAATTGGTCTATAATATATTTCAAGAGAACGATCTATGTAAAATTTAAATTGAAATTGTCAAAAAGTTATTTAAGGTGACATACTGCTTTGATTTTGGCTTTTGGGAGATGTGTGGAAGAATGCAAAAGCAATTTTTTTATATGAATGGTTCTGAGAGAGAATCCTGCTATTGTTGCCATGTCTATTGTGTTTTCCTGACTATGATATGATATACTTGTAAATTTTAAATATGATGCAGAGAATAAGAAAAAGAGGAGGATGAATGACACTGTTATACCAGAGCTGTATCCGGAGTCTGAATATAATCCTAGCCGTGATGTTGTGGATGGTGATGGACGTATTAGCATTGAGGACCTTCTGAATCCTCTTCGTGAAAATCCTGGTTATGGAAAACTTAGGAAGAGAATGCAACAAATTGAAAAAAATACTAGAACTATTCATGCACCACTTTCAAAAACTGCTCAGGTGAAGGTAGAGAGGAAGGCAGCATATGAAATATCAAAAAAAGATGTCACAAAGTGGCAGCACATTATTCAGAGAAATAGAGAGGCACCAACTCTTTTCTTTGATGAACATGTAGATTTGAAGTTTTCAACTGTAGGAGCAATAGCTTCTGAATTTGAACCTAGAACTGAATTTGAGAGGAAAATAGCTGCACTGGTTCATGATGACAAAGTTATGGAAGCTCATAAAAAGGATGGTTCTAGGCTTCTTGAAATGAACAAGGTATGACTGCACTGATCAAGTTGTCTTTTTCTTATTCCCATGCTATTTTGATGTATGATACAAATGTCTTGATTGGTTATTGGTAAAGTTGAATCAATTGAGGTTTGTCATTGTTGGAAGTTATTTAGTTTCAAGCAATCAAACATTTTTTTTTTGTTAAATTAAAGTGCTTGGATATTGTTGTGAATTCTAGTGCGAACTGTTTTTTCTTTTTTGATGTTTTTTTTTTTTTTTTGGAAGGGGGGGGGGTTGGTGATTGGATTTTCAATATACCTTTTCTTCCACTTCCACCCTCTTATTTTTCCGTGTGGAAAAATCTAATAACATGGATGAATAGAATTTCAATTCTTTACTCATTACATAAGCTGAAGTATCATTGCTTATGATTCTGGCAACTATATGGAGGTAGACAAAACATAAATCACACAGTTGGAGTAATGCCTTTAATTTATCCCAGTTTCAGTTTAAGTGCCATACAACGTTCCATATGTGCCTTACTGCCTTCATTTTTGTTTACTGAGCATCCTTTTTAGCCCATTTTTTTTTATGCATATGAATGGAACTATTGATGTAAGGCTGCTTTTCAATTGCTTTATGTAGTTTATTATGCTTGACAGGTCTCTATTGAAGATGAGAAAGATAGGCAAAATCGGATTGCTAAAATGCGGAGCCTTCTTTTTCGTCATGAATTGAAGGCAAAGCATATTAAAAAGATCAAGTCCAGAACCTTTCATCGTTTATTGAAGAAAGATAGATCAAAGGAAGAAGCTTCTCGGATTCAAATGGATCCTGAAGCTGCTGAAGAATATGCCATGAAACAGGAGCGTCTAAGGGCAGAGGTATATCATCATACCTCAAGAAATAAGAGCAGGGGACATTTTACTTAGCAATGTTTACTGACATATCTAGTATCTTGTTGATTAAAACAGGAAAATTATTTCTATTAATATTTTTCTCTCTTTCTAATTTGGTGCAGGAACGCATGACTCTGAAACACAAAAACCAGAATCGGTGGGCTAAGCGTATTTTACAGCGTGGTTTAAATAGTCAAGATGAAGGAACACGTGCTGCCATAGCTGAACAACTTCAAAGGCATGCTGAATTGACTAGAAAAATGCACTCTATGAAGGGTAGCAGCAGTAGCAGTGATGATACTAGTGATGAGGATGATGGAGATGAGAACTCTACTGGTTCTGATCAAGATAGGGCGTACAAGCTTTTGGCAAAAGCAAAAGATAAAACAATGAAAGTGTTAGAGGAAGAGGATGAGGTTCCTAAGTCAGGATTGCTTTCTTTACCTTTTATGGTAATATCCATTCCTTTTCTCTTCTTTCTTTACCTTTGGCTTATGTTCATTTTGTTTTAATATAATCTCTAGTATCCAATTTAGGGATTGAGATTTGTTAGTTAGGAAGTTTTTCTTATTGGTTTGTGGGCTGCCCTTGAATTTTTCTGTTGTAGAGGCGTGGATTGGAGAAAAGAAAAGAGGCAGCTGTTGAAGAAGCCAACCTTGCTCTTCAAGAATATGAAGATTCTTTGAAGAAGGTGGAGAATTCTGGTGGCTCAGGAGATTCAAAAGCTGCTTCTACAAGTGGAAGAAGAGTATTTGGAACAGCTAAAGCCCCGGTATCTGATACCGAAAATAGGGTGAAATCAGATAAGTTTTATGGTGGCAGCGATAGTGAAGATGGCTTAGGGATCAGCGAAAGTGGCAACATAGAGAATGGGGGAGGTGACCTTTTGCATAAGGATGTAAAAAATGATTCGTTCTTAATTCAAGAAGACATTGATGTTCACCAGGAATCTGTTTTTAAGGTGACGAGATTCTTATTTTTGAACATTTTCTATAGTTTATGTCTTGCTCATTAAATTTGGTACATTTTATGCATTTTTTGTTCACAGAATTTTGATGATATTATTAAAAATCCTGGGCCAAAAACGACATATGAAGTTTCGATATTTGCATCAGATACATGGAAAAAGGTTCTAATGCTTCTAATGTTTTGTTTGAATATTTTTAATCTCTTTCTTTTCTAAAAAAAAAATGTTTTCCATATATGAAATGGGTGTTATGTTGGACTAATGTATTTGTGATGATGAGCAGGCAAAAAACAAAAATGAAGAAGGCACAAATATCAAAAAGTCTTCAAAGCTTGTAGGGCCTGTTAGGCAAGATATAAAAGTATGAACCCATTCTGTTTGTTAAGAAAATAATGTGCACTGTTGGTTTATCCTTATATTTTGTCCATTTATGCCCTAGGATACTAATAAGGAATTTGGAGAGGACAGTGATACGGATAGTGGACAAATGGTAGATGGAATTCTGTCTTCTGTATCTAAAGTGCCTTATGAACTTCCTTCTCAAGAGGAGCTCATACGGCAAGCTTTTGCGGGTGATGACGTTGAAGATGATTTTGAAAAGGACAAGCAGGAGATCCTCAACGAAGAAAATCCTGCGCCAGAAAAGCCTCTATCACTTCCTGGGTGGGGCCAATGGACACATATACAGCAGAAGAAAGGCTTACCATCTTGGATACTGAAAAAACATGAAGATGCCCAGGAAAAAAGGGCAGAAGCCCTCAAAAAGAGGAAGGATGCTCAGCTAAAAAATGTGATTATATCTGAGAAGATAGATAAGAAGGTTAGTGTCATTAAATAAGATAGGACTTTTCTTATTCCTGTTAGATTATAGATGTCGACTTGATTCCATGCATGCAATAATTCATTTCTTATAAGAAATTTGAGGATCTATTCTGGATTGGCATATTTTTAATTTTGGTGTTTGCAATGGTAGTTGACGTCATGAAGATTTGTACTTGTAGTAATATTAGTAACGATTTGTCTAACGCGTGCCCTTAGACATACAATAAGAACCTACACACAGTAGGTATATTAAAAATCACAAGATCTAACACATTGATAATATAATGCTACAATTTTTAATACTCCTACCTCCTATTGTCTCTAATACATGGACTCGCTCTCATTTACTATTCTTTGGTGTTGTCTACTTGCTTTAATTACTTTTTCTGGAAGACCTTCATGCTCTAATTTCAGTTTTGTAATATAGTGGCTTGAGTCATGTTTCCAACTGCTATATGCTTCTAATTATCTGCTGACTACTTCTTATTTTGTGTGTGTTGTTTTTTCTATCAAGTAACTTGAGGTGGTTTTAATTTTGTACTTCCTCTTGAATATGGCAGGCTGAGAAACTACATACTAAAGCGATACCATTCCCTTTTACTTCCAAAGAGGTCTTTGAACAGAGCATGCGTGTGCCCATAGGACCTGAATTTAATCCGGCAACTGCTATTGGTCCTCTTAACCGGCCTGAAGTAAGTGTTTCGGAACAGTTCATTAGCAAACTGATTATCCTTGGAATTTTCCTTGTGTTATAATATAATGCTGACCTGCTATAGCCTTTATTTAAAATTTAAAATTAATAAAAAATAGTATTTATAGACCGTCCTGCTCCCTATTAGTGAAGGGAAAACCTTAATTTATTAGGCTTTGTTTGTGGGTTTTAGCGGGTTCTTGACTTTTTACCAAGTGAAACTATTTAGATAAATTGCGGTTAAGTTGCATGGCTATTTTCTCTAGCTCTTTTGTAATTGTACTCTTCTTTGTGCAGGTGGTGAAGAAACCAGGTGTTATTATAAAACCAGTAGAGTTTGAAGAAGTGAATCCTCATGAAAGACTAGAGCAACAGAGCGGAGATAAGCAGAAATCTAAGAAAAATAAAAATAAAGGCAATGGTGGCAAACCCATGAAAAAGACAAAGGTGGGAGGAAAAAGTTAACGGGCAGGAAGTTTTGGTGCCGATTCAGTTCTAGAAAATATTCGCAGTTTTCAGTCACTTTGCGAGGTTACAAGAAAAAGGCTAAGTTAAAAGAAAAAAAGGTGCAGAGTATACTTAGCTCGAAAGCACGGGGTATACAAGAAAGAAAAACAATTTTGGTTAAGGAAAAGAAAGAAGAAATAGAATATAGGACAGAGGCTTATCTGTATTTTCATTGTATCGTAGAATTGTTGTTGATTATATTATTTTCACGTCTAGCTTCAATTTATTATTTTTTTTCCAATTGATATATGCTCAGGAGTAGTGTGGCAAAGAACCTGTTATTTATGTGACATTTCTACTCCCGTCATTCGTTCTGTCTCTTCTTTTATTTTATTTTTAGCTTTTATACTTATAATTTTAATTATTAAATAAAAATATTATAAAAGTTATAATGCATACTGCATAAAAAATAGTAGGAAGATTAATAAAAATATTTAAGTATAATAAATCTCTTTGATCTAAAGGAACTTTTATTGAACTATTCCTTGTCTTCTGAAAATATACTTTAACGTGTTTCTGAACTTCGTTATATGAATGCATTGACTTCTATTTTTCATTGTTTCTTGATTCACTGGTTAACGTATTTATTATAATTAACATAAAATTGGAAAGGATATTTTGATGTTAAATTTTAAAGGGATAGCTGCACTGGTTTTTCCTAAAGTTGAGCAAAGACCCTACGTTTCCTTTATTTCGAAAATAATTTTTTAGATTTAATTTCACTTTTAATTTTTAAGCTTGTATGGGATCTTGATCTTCTAATTTTAATTGTTTTTTTTTAATATTTTGATTGTTCCAATTAAATTTTTTTCTAAATTTCATTCAACAACTAATAAAAAAAACTATATAATATATAATTAATTTATACAATTTGTAACTATATATATATATATATATATATTATAGTAATTAAATAAAAATATGAAATACTTTTCTTATAATTTAGATGTTTTATTTAGTTTTTTTATTTAAATTTTTTATACCTTTATTTGGTAATTTATATAAATCAACAATATGTGATATTTTATTAATTGTTAAATAAAATTTCTCTTGACGACTTTTTTTTCTTTTTTCTTTTTTTTTTCTCATATTCTTATCAATCATTTATATCTTTACAACTTATTTCTTCTTCTTCTTTCGGTTCTCACATGTGCACACAATATTTCATCATTGTGCTGCACGTATAAAAAATAGAAACAATTATTAATTCATTAGTATTGTTATGTTCTTACTATAAATATATAGCAATCCTTAAGTATAATATAAATTGCTTTAACTCTCTTCTTTTTGTTTCAGTTTGCTAGTAAAAATTGTTAATTCCTCTTTCGTAATATTTTTCTGCTGTTGCTGTGTCTTTCTTCACTTGCATTGTCAAAATTCAAATTGATGATTTTCTTTTTTCTTTTCCAGAAGAAAGATTCATTGATCAATTGTAGTTTGGGAAAATAATTGATACACTTCGTGAAAAACTTTAGCAGTGGAAATGTGGAAACGAGTAAGGATGCTATGGGTCACTAAAACTCACTGTTGGAAAACAAAGGGAAAAGAGGAGTAAGAAGAAAAAGCTAAAAAAAAAGTAGAAATAATTAAAATTAGACTTGATAGATTTTAAAAAAACAAATCATAATAAAATTTTGTAATAAAATCAAATAAATTTTATTATGAATTTCAAACAGCCAAACATATCATCCTTTGTAGGAACCATATTACAGTGAAAGAGAGAGGGAGTTATAATGGTAGAGCTTCCCACGGTGTTCTTAAATTTGATGGGTAAATTAAATTCTCTTTTTAAATTATATTAAGATATTAAAAAATATTTACGTTGTTTTTAAATATACTATTAACTTTATCACTAAAATTAACGATTACAATTATTTTATATATACAAAAGCATATAACACTATTTTTTTATAATACCGTTAAATTTACCTATAAATTAATCTATTCCTGTCATTTTTAAAGAAAGATAGAAAAACAAATTTATAATTAAAAATAAATAAAAAATTTGAGAAACTAATCGGCCCTTATATTTTCATTGATGGTAGGAAAGTGTACTCAATCGAATATGAATTGATGTCAAAGACTCAGTTAAAGATGAATTCCTGATAAGCGGTTCTTTCAAATGAAGGTACTTTACATGGTAGGTTGAAGATATTTTATATTTTTTATGCGTGAAATAATAATTACTATTAATTTTATATTAAATATTTATAATAGATAATAAATTTAATAGTTTATCTGAAAAAATATAATTATTTTTTAACTTCTAAAATATTACAATAATCATGATTATCAATTAAAAACAAAAGTATAAAATATACTTTAATACCGTAGCAAGCAACTCAAATTAATTATATTTTTGAAACGAAACACTAAACCTTTGGTGTCCAACTAATGCATCTAGATATCACAATCTGCTCTCTGATGTCTTGAGTACGCAAAGTCAAACAACAGCAACAAATCGAATCGAAGCTTTTATTCTTTTCAGATACAATAATGAATAATTACGCAATGGAGCCATTGTTGAAACAAATAATTATGACCATCTTCTTAATACTGTGCTAATTTGGTTTAAAGTGAATACTTGTTAATATCATTCAACATACTTCATTTTATGCAAAAACAAATTTACAGTTGTTCATTTTCACGTCTAAAATAAATTACAGCCATTTTAACACTAATTCAAACAGGATTTGCAAAATAAAATAATCATAATTATTTCTATGTAGGTTGAATGGATTAGGATCATGGTGGAAAAAAAATAGTACACATGTAAATACAACAAGGTCTTACACTTCTATGCTAATCGTTAAGGTTTTATTGTTATTAATATATAAAATTTGAAAAATTAATATAAAATTTAAACATATATAATCCTGTCCCATAATACAAGAGAATCCATCCACATTCAAGTTCTGTGGAATTTTTATCAAGTTCTACCACACAACTTTGAAAACCTCAAGGAATCTCTTGTGTAATTATGTTTCGTGACTCTGCTCATAAATTTACAATCACAATTAATCAAAGAAATTAGCCATAACTACCCCATATAGAAAAAGAATAGCCTAAGATTAGTAGGTGGGTGTTTGGTGATCTGTACCTTTTTTTGGGTTTGTGATATAAAGCAGAGCTTATGGGTTATCAAAATAAGATTTTCATTTGGTTATCAATAAAATGGGTTCGAAGTAATTTTTTTTTAAAAATTGTATTAATCTTTTAAAATTTAATCTTGATTTAAATTTTATATTTATTTTAATTTAATAATATTATTACAAAAAACTCACTAATATAGTATTTGGTTGAATCACACGTCCCCAACACAATACATAACATATAAAAGTTTAAAGACGTATACCGATATTAATTTAGCTCGATCGTTGCTGATGTTTCTGTTTTTTGTACTATACATAAATAGACATTTTTTCAAACAATGATCAATGTAAATATAAATATAAATATAAATATTTTTCTTCAAATCGTCTTTGGACATTCTGCAAGTGATTTTCATGATTCGTCCAAAGATGTAAAAAGTATGGGTAACGTGCATTGGTGCATGTATCGATATCCTATGCCCATATTATTCTTTCTCACGTTGAATCCATAAATATTATGCAACTAACATTTTGATTTAAACAATTTAGCAATATCATCACTTCTTCTTGGGCACACGAATCAACACAAAGCATTATCATGCATCTACACACTCTTGGTCTAGCTAGATTATATTATCCAGATTACGAATTTTAAAAGTTTACTAGTTCCCAATACATTATATGTATCTATGTACATATTCTTACACACACATTAATAATTATAATTGGACAATAGTTGCAGAAAATAATTTACAAATTATGCATAATGATTATATTAACACAAATTATGTATGCAATAGTTTTCTTTTTGAGTTTTTCACACGAGGTATCGTATTTATACAACAAAAATGCAGCATAGGATGACTAGTGTGATAAAAAAAGAGTAGAGAAAAGTGTTTATTTTTTTATTGTAGAAATTGTTATATAATTTTATAAATATCATATCTGGTTTCACACATGTCTGGGAATTATAGCTTTGCTCTGGAAAAAGATGAGAAGAAGATATTAAATGATGGTGTGCGTGTATGTAAGTAGATCCACAAATTAATGTTGAAAGTTGAAACTGGGACTTGAGAGAAGACAAGGGATTGAAACTTGGGAAGTTCTCTGCAGATACGGAATGAGCTCCTTCATTTCAACGCTCACCTGACCTCATTACTCTCCATCTTTTTGGTAAAACAATAAAAACCTTAACTTCACTTTCATATTTTTCTTTGTCGGTGAGAACGTTGATTTATTTTAAGTATTTTGCACATAAAAATAAATTAGAAAGTTTTAAATGTGTAAGTTACTTTAACTGATAGATAATTTGAATTAGAATAATTAAAGCTTTTAACTATTTTTTAACTAAAGAGTTAAATTCTTTTATCAATCTACATCATTTAATTATTAATAAAAAGCAGTGACATTATTAATCATTTATATGCAAGTTAAATATTTTACCAAATAAAACATACTATTAATGGGCTAGACTTTAATATCTTTAAATGCGCTATTTTATATTTAGTTTATTTTTATATATGAGATTTTTAAAGAACGATCACAGTGTCACTAACATTTTAATTAAATAAAGTATTATGATATGTATGTGCAAACTATTGATTAGGTATCACCAAGCACACAAATTAATTAGCATGGAGTTATTTTAACTTAATATATAAATTTAAATTTGATTTTAATAAATATTATTATGTTAAAAAATTGAAAAAATATTGTCAATAGTTAATTTTATTTGAGTCAAATAAAATTGTCTCCTTGAAAAGATATACATGTAATTTAAATTAAAAAATTGAGAGGTTTAATTGTTTAAAAAAATTATATATTCATTAATTATAGTGAAATTGCATTTGTACATAAATCTTTTATTTATTTTTTTACAAATAATAGAGAGTGAAATGTAAGATGAGTGCTATCATTAAAAAAATTATGAAAATTTACTATAAAAATAATACATCTCTTGGATATAATAGAAAATTACGAAAAATTATTGAGTGGATATAATTTAGAAAAACAATTCATGTATATATAAGAAACACACTACCCATTGGTTTTCAAAAGGACGTGTCTATACTCTTATCTTTCTATTCTCTAATTCTCTCACTCACTCTCCTATACCGCTCTCTTTTTTTGCTATTCTTAAGGAACCAGAAATTTTCTTCTATTCCTTTTCGTAAAATTAACAGCTTTCATCACTACAATCACTTTCACGAGCATTAGAGTTCATAATCATTAAGCAAGAAGTGCCTTTTGCAGATCAATCATCACTTGGTGCACGGTTATTGGCTTCTCTTTGATGGATTTGGAGTTTGAGTATCAAGAGGTGATTATTCTTTTTGTTGTGGTTACGTCAACTAATATTGAGATTGTATTAATTGTATGTAACTTCAGGAATACAGGAGGAACTCAAGAGGAGTGAAACTCTTCACCTGCAACTGGTTACCTTTGCGTTCTCCCAAGGCCTTGGTTTTCCTTTGTCATGGTTCACTTCTGTTTCTCTCTATCAATCTCTCTCCTTATTTGTCTATCTCTTAGTAGGTGAGGTTTTACTTCGGCTTCATTAATTATTTCTTGCAGGTTATGGTATGGAATGCAGTCGCTTCATGAGAGGTAATAAATGATCTTGCTTTTCCAAGCTCCCTTAACCATTTTTTACATGTATGTTATTGCCTGTTTAAAGAAAATGATATGAAAATTCCATGCATAAAACTTTATGTGAAATACTCGTGTGTGTGATTGAGTTGACAAATTAAATTGTGATATAAGGATTTAAGTTTTATTAGAATATTCTGTGTTCAAGATCAAATTGACCTATTACCAAATATTAACCTTAATACATGTTTGTTTCTCTCTCAAGGGAACGAAAGAGTTTAGATTAAAATCAATGGTCATTTAATTATAAGCACAAGTCAAAATACACGTTAAATAACGCTGATTTTTTTTTTTCACTTTCTAGAAAATTGATTTTAGTGGCCTCTAAAGGTAGAATCAATAAGAGTCTTACTTGTAACACTATCTTATGGGTAGATATTTAACATTGGCTAAAATCTCTTAAAATTCCAATGTGATATATATGTTTGTGTTTTAAGTTATATTTTGTCGTAGGTGGTTGAACATCGCTACAAGGACATGAACATTTATTCCTTAGTGGTTGAACCTCCATATTAAAATCTCACGTGATTTTTTTAAAAGAAAGTGTACAGTTATTTTTTCTAATTTCTTATTCTAATAATAGGAAATCAAATGTACCTAATAGAATAGAATGCAGATAATTCAATCAGATGCCAATCTTGCAACCACCCATCCAGTGATTATTTTTTTAAAGCTAAAATAATTTGTTCACCAATAATTTTGCGTGTCATCAGCGTCGGTTTGATTTTGCTGCCTTTGTCATTCTTCCAAAATGATAACCTCTGAAATTGAGATTTATTGCAATTTGTTTGGTACGCCTTCGAATATTTTATGTATAATTATGCCATATATAGTTTAATTAGCCACGCAATGGACACAGTTGAACCAAAAAGGATGATGGTATTGGTGCATGCCACATAGATCTACCGTGATTAAACAAAGACTTCATAGCTCTACGATGACAGAATAGGTAGCTCTGTTAGTTTTAAATTAAAAAAAAAACTAAATTTTTAAGTAATTTTTTTTTGGGAAGTATAGAGCCACCACACAAGAGGCAACATATTTTTTAATCAATATTTTAAAAATGAAAGAGGTATATTAACAAAAAAAAAATTATAATGATTTTTTTTTATAATATTTAATGAAATACATATATGATTCAACAAGTAACATAAACTGAGTTAAAGAAAATGTTGAAAAAGTATAGTCCTTATATTTTTCTCCACCACAAAAAGTGATGGACTGAAAATGTTTCTTGCATTTCATCTGAGTGGACCATGCTAGGCAAGTGGATGGGGAGACATAGATATCATGCCAATGGTAGTGGTCTGGGGTGATCACATTATGCTACAACATTTTTTCTGCTCTCCCCTCTTAGATGGATTTGACAAGAGTGAAAATTTACTATTTTTAAAAACCCCCCAATAGAAATGTTGCTCGTATCAGAAGTATAAATTTTCAATTTACCATTTTAAACAAAATATTGGTATACTATTTAAATTTGTTTATAACAATTGTATAATTTATTGCTTTGCTTGCATGATTGGTGTAGAATGTGGAGTACGGCTAGCATGTGCCAAATATGCAGTGTATGGTATCGATTATGAAGGACATGGACGCTCTGAAGGTGCTCGTTGTTACATAAAGAAGTTTGATAACATCGTTAACGATTGTTATGACTTTTTCAAGTCAATTAGCGGTAGGAATTTAAATTCTCGACAATGGTAGCATTACTTTCTGTTGAAACCTTTCACTATTTAGCTAAATTTCATGGTTCATTTGTGTATTTTAGAGCTCCAAGAATACAAGGGAAAGGCTAAGTTCTTGTATGGAGAGTCAATGGGAGGGGCTGTGAGCCTACTTTTACATAAAAAGAACCCTTCATTCTGGGACGGTGCGGTTCTTGTTGCACCCATGTGTAAGGTATGAAACTAATAAATATCTTTTATTATTATACTCTAAATTTTAAAAGTTTTCCTTTTATTTTTTTGAAGTATAGGAATACTAATCATATTAATGTTATAAAAATAATTTGATTGACTATATAAACTCCAACAATTGATCAGTAGTTATTTTTCCTACATAAAATGGAAACACGGCTTATTCAAATGTTGAAACAATAAGCCAGATATCAGAGAAGGTGAAACCACACCCTGTGGTCATCAACATGTTGACTAAAGTAGAAGATATTATACCAAAGTGGAAGATAGTTCCCACAAAAGATGTCATCAATTCAGCCTTCAAAGACCCTGCCAAACGTGAAAGGGTGAGGTTTAACCTTGTTTCTCGATGCTTACAAATTCTTTTTGAGTTTGTACTATAATTGAGGTTTACATAAATGACTTAATATCTTGCCGATTTAGAGAGTGTTAACTAACACGCCTTTTCCTCGAACGGTGGTTGCAGATAAGGAAAAACACGTTGATATACCAAGACAAACCCAGATTAAAAACAGCATTAGAAATGCTGAGAATCAGCATGAACCTTGAAGAAAACTTATATAAGGTTATTTGCGTCTTTTTTTTTTTTTTTATATTGAATCAACTTGATAATCATATTACCATTTATCACTTGTTAAATATAATTAGTTCAATTTGAATAAACTTCTCAATAAATATTTTTAATCGGACAAAAATAAGTAACAATGTGAATCAAATTTCTACAATTTTTTTAGAATTTTGTTTAACAAGAGATAAATTATTTTTAATTTATAAAAAATTATTTATTTTTTATATTAACTTTGATAAACTTTAAGAGAAATTCTTATGAGAAAAAAAATCAATATAAAAAATGAGTAAATTTTTTTATAAGTCAGAAATAACTTTTTTTTTATTTATGAAAAAAATTTTATTTATTTTTTATACTTATTTTTTTATAACACTAATTTATAAGTTCACTCAAACTAAAATATTGTTTATATATATAAAACTTATCCATAAATTCACTAAAATTGGGTCTTATTACATGCATTTACGGTGGATCCATTGATTGAGTTTAATTTGAACAGGTGACCCTACCATTTTTTGTATTGCATGGAGAAGCAGATAGAGTGACAGACCCAGAAGTAAGCAGGGCATTATATGAGCGAGCCAGTAGCCAGGATAGGACTATAAAGTTGTACCCAGGAATGTGGCATGGCTTAACATCAGGGGAGCCTGATGAGAACATAGAAAATGTCTTTGCAGACATTATAGCATGGCTAGACAAGCACACCCATAATGCTGCTCATGCATCCTTACAACCAATTGAGACTTATAACTATGGCATTGGGAAATTGACACCAATTGCATCACCAGCAAAGATTGAACAACAAACAAACCGAAAAAGCTATCTCTGTGGGTTGAAAGGAAGTCGCTTGCTCTACCACTCAGCAATTTAGATTGTAATTTTATTATGGTAGGGATTGTAAGCATCTAGCTATATATAATGTTTTAGTGTGCCTATCTTTCTCCCATGGTTGTCTGGTCAATGGTGGACCAAATTGTTACAAAAGTAAAGCAAAATGTGCATTGATTGAGGATAATTCAGTATCAAATTAAGAACTTTCATTAATTAGATAACTAAAAAAATACAAATATTAATTCAATTTAATACAAACATTTATGAGACATGTGACAAAATAAGGAATACAATATAATGAGGTATGTTTCTATTTTCAACAATTATATTCTATTATAAAAATTATAGAAATAAATACAAATAAGTTTATTTATTAATTTGTATAATATCTTAAAAATTCAAAATGAATAAAATAAATCAATGCTACTTGTTAGAAAAAAAATAAATATTTGTTATAAAAGAAGTGCTCACTGATAAAAGAAAAAAATAGAAATAATTTCTGCATTAAATAGTGAGGAGTTAAAATGATGTATTTTATATAAAAAAACATTTTAACATCTAAAAAGAACATAGAAATAAAAAAGATTTTGCGTTTGGTACAAGAGGCCAATTTTCTATTAAAATGTAACTTTTTTAGAATATTAATTTATAAAAATCTGAAAATAAGTTTTATCACCTTGATAAGTAAAAAGAAGAACTATAAACTTGTTGTAATATTTTATTATATAATTACTATACTTGTCTATGGAATATAAATATATTATTAAAAATTCTTGTAGTATAATATTCTTAGGAAAATTGAATAATTATTAAATATATTTTTATAGATTTTTAAAATTTTTGTTTTGGAAAAACTCAATTATAGGAAAATAGTTTATCAATTATTTCCAAAATTTAATATATAATATTTGAAACCCATACCTGAAAGTTAAAAGTGAAGTCTATCAATATATTATGAGTGCAATTATGTGTCTTCAAAAAATAAAATCACCTAATTTATCTTTTTATGATTGATTAAAAACACCTAAAGTAAAAAAAAATTCATTTTTAACTTTTAATCCCTTATATTTTATTTAAAATCTTAATTCATTTTATAATCTTTTTTCTTAGTTTATCATTTGCTTTAATTCAGTCTCAATTAGTTTTTTTTTAGTTTTAATGGTAATTTAAATTTCGATTTCAAATGATTACAATAATTTAAACTCTAAAAAAATCCTAAATTTTAAATGATAAAAAAAAATAAAAAGTATTACACTCACACACACACACAAACATATAAATAGTTGATCGCGATCCGATTATCAAACCAAATTAAATAATACATTCAGAAAATGAATGAATTATAATCTCGTCAGTTGTCACCAGTAGCTTGTTTAAGAATGGATATTATTGTGAACTAAAGAAACAAAAGAACTTCAACTGACCCCTTTCGATATTGCATGTCATATTTTCAAAGAGTAAGCAGCATCCAATCCATAGTTCTTGTTGAACAACACATCCACGGATATCTCGTCCTAGCTAGGCTTTCTTTATTTTTTCACAAATGGTTGCGTTTTCTGGACGATTGAAAAGAAACAGGATTATCTTAGACATAAGTAAAACCTCTTATGATTCTCTAGTATTTGTAGGATCTTGTTCATTGCCTATTTATATATCTTTTACTCATTTCAAAACTTCTATGGATAGGTGATGCTTCCCAGACCTGTAGTGGCAAGTTTGTTGACAAGAGCTAGAGCGTTACTGGTTATGTGAGACACATTCTGAACCCGCTTCCGAAGCAACTTAATTTGTTTCTCATTTTGGCCTTGAAATCCGTCAAGGCAAGTATCTTCATCAGTGAGTGCAGCACTGATCCATGTATTGAGGTCCCCAATTTGGGTACTAAACTTGCTTCTGCTTAATTTCCTAAGCACACCAAGTGACATGTGAAGCTCATCAAGGGCAACGCCAAAAGATTCGACACAATCTGAAAGGGCAATTCTATTTCTCCCCTTCATATGCCCTTGCCTCTTCAACTTTGCTAGATATGCTTGAACATTCTTGACCTGGCTTATTGTCACTGACACTCCTGCCCGTGCCCACTTGCTTGGGCTTCTTCCAGCAGCTTTAGAGAAAGGTGCTAGTGAGTGGACACAAAGGTTTTTGTACCTTGTTACACTGCAAGCCTCTATAACGTTGCTCCCTTTTGCAAATACCATTTGGCCAGTGTTTATAAGTAGCGAAAGAAACAATGCAAGCATAAACATAAGGCGTGTTGTAATGATCATTTCAGAATGACAATGAAGAAGTTGAAGGGAAGAAAAAAATGCTATTGTGATGCTAGTTTGGCGGTGCTAAGAGTGTTAAGAATAGAACAAAAGAGTAAGGAATGACTATAGTTCCTGTTCTAGGCGTGGATTAGAGAAGAATGAGATTGGCTTTGAGGGTAGGGTCTTTAAAAGCAGCATGTTATGTTTTCACTTTATGAACTTTTTCTAGAGGGAGCTGTTGCATAGGCAAGAGGGTAGTGAGTGCAATTAAAAAAAGGGGTATGGGTGGTGAACTAAAATAGATGGGGAAAAGTCAGTAACATGTGAGTGGAAGGTGAGTTTCGCACTTGTCTTGATAACAATAACTTAACTCATTTGTTCATATTGTGAAAGCTTCTTCTTTCTATGTCGATCAATATTACAATGATCAAGCAATGGCAGTCAGAGATAATTTACACCCATAACTGTCAATTTCATCAAACTAAAAACAAAAGGCCAAAATCAAAATGGAAGTGAAACTAAATTGTTAGAGACATTAATTGTTTGTACGTACAGAACTTATCTCCACAAGTCCTTCCCATAACAAGAAGAGAAATGTGTCGTTTTGTCATCAGTTGTACTTAAAGGTCTAATTACTGCTTCATTCCAATAGCTACGATTACGCGAAGTAGTAGAAGATGAGTGGGTGGCTGAGTGGGGCATTAATCTGATTGGCACACAAATACCTCATCTTGGGTTTGATTACTTGAGGTCTCTATCGATTTTGCCTCCTTATGACAATATAAAGAAGATGAGAAAAAATTATGATTATGAGCCTAACTGAAAAGACAAATACTAGATTCTAAGGTTAGGCCATATATAGGTGCATTATACAAATCTATCATCCCGTGCTGTCGAGGTATTTTATTATTTTGTTTTGTTTGGATTAAATAGAAAATAATTAAAAAATAAGATGAGAAATATATGTTATTTGGATAGATAGAAAAAAGAGAAGAAGTATTGAAAACATTTTCTTTTACTGAATGGAAGAAAGAGTAGAAAAAAGTAATTAATATGAACAAATATTTTTATAATAACAATAAAAATTTTATTTTTACAAAAATTGAAAATTATAATATAATATTTTTATTAATTGTTTTTTTAATTATTTTCAATAAATATAAAAAGTATTATAACATATATTTTGTGTGAGAAAAGCTTGTGGTAAACCCCATTAAAAATATGATTTTTCACTCATATAAAACAAAATATTTTAACACAAAAATTTTCTTTTTTACACTTTCTCATTCCTACATAATGTTTTTCACAAAAACAAACAAAGACTCATTGTATGTCTTGTTATATAAATATAGCTTGTTTTCATAATTCTTGTACACTATCAGTGAATTAAAAATTAAAAAAAAAAACTATTTGTAAGTAATATTCTATTATTATAATAACAATGATGATAAGAATTAAATTCATATAATTCATGAGTATTATAATTAGTTATAGTGATTTTTGTTTAACGAAATTATATATTTAATGTAATTATAAGTCTGGAGATCTAATAGAAGCACTTCTACATAATTTGCCAATAAAAACTATCATATTCAAACTTAAAGACTTTTGTGTTGTTGATAAATTGATTACTTAAGTAGGGCTAAACTTTATTCATGTTCTCTTGTAGATTAAATGATAATATTTAAACGTGATATTTTATTCATATTTTTTTTTTCCGTTTTGTCATGATTTTATACTTTTTTAGTTTTTCTATATTTTATGTATATTATTATATTAAATTATTTTAAACTTAAATATATTAAATTATTATTTGACAATTTATAAACTCTGTAATGTTAAAATAAATATTTTATTATATTAAATAAAATCAAGTTATACATAAGAATTTTAAAAATATAAAAATAAAAATTTTAATATAAAAAAATTAAAGGTTGAATAAAGAAAAAGACATATAATGTAATAAGGATAATATATTTTTAAAAAAATCTAATCATAATTTTTTAAAATATTATAGATTTTTTTACTCAAACTCGTAAAACAATTTTCTTTAAATATTTAATATAACTACGTTTGATTCAAACTCAATATTATAAATTAAATGAAAATAGCTATTATTAATCGATTCATGTGTTTACTGATATTCATATCATTCTTAGTTAGTAGTAAACAAAAACTAAAAGTGTTAAATTTTAAAAATTAAAGAATAAAATAAAAATATATTTAAAAATAGTTTGCAAAAATGTAGGACCAATAAGTCAGAAATATTTTAGTTAAAAATATACTAAAAATTTGTGGTAGTTACCTTAAAAAAAAAAAAAAACTCGTGGTAGTTTGGTAATTTAGGAATTTAGCCCTGGGAGAAGGGGAAAGAGGGATCAGGGAGATCAGCAGAAGGGGAAATTGGTGAAGAATCGGTGGAAGAGAGAGAGAGAGAGAGAGATGGCGTCTGGTTGGGGAATCACCGGAAACAAAGGTCGCTGCTACGATTTCTGGATGGACTTCAGCGAGTGCATGTCTCGCTGCCGAGAGCCCAAAGACTGTGCTCTCCTCCGCGAAGACTACCTCGAGTGCCTCCACCATCCCAAAGAGGTCACTTCTTTCCCTTTCCCTTCATTTCTCTTTCATTTTTCCGAACCCTAAGTCTTACCTCCCCTATTCATTTCCGTTTCACATATTTTCTTCCTTCCTTTTTCTTAGATCGATTTCCTCGCCTTAGTGCATTAATGCGACGGACTAATTCATCCTTTGTTTGGGATCTTCAATTGTTGACGATTAAATCAACTATATTGCAAGTGCTTAGGCTAGATTTGAATTCGCAACTTCCCCGTTTTTGTTTGTATCCATACCTCAAAATGAAGAGAATCGATTGATTTTCATAAAATTGATATTCAATCGGTTTATGATTGATTTTCATTGGAAAGTTCAATAATTGATTTTTCAACTTTAAAATATACAACCTCATATTTTATTGTTCATAAGTAAAGGCATTTGGTTACGTTTGAAAAAAAATATATCCGTTTCTTAATTTAGTGATTAGGGACCCGATATAGGCTTACTGTTATCTTTTTTTGTGTGTGTGTGTGCATATCATCTAGCAGTAGTTTAATAAATCACAAGGTAAGTAAAGTGAGATTGAGAGTGATACTGTGGAAGGACTGACAATCTATAGTGATACATGCAATTTCTTCTTGCACTATTAATTTAGTTTCATCCATTCTGTCCATGTGTCCAATGTTTGCCTCTCCCAGTGAAGCTATGAGGACATACAAGTGAAGTGTGAGGATAAATATTTCTGTATACTCTGCGTCCTTTCTGCTCTGATTCATCTGTTGTATTTTTCCCTGTTAACATATTCATGCTATATTTTAGCATGGTTTTAGGATAAAACTCTGTAGGCTTGTAGGTGGTTTTCAAGACTTCAACAAATTGTTTCCTTTATATCTTAAAATGTTATTTGCCTTTTCCCTGTTGCAATCATATTTTAATCTAAATTCCATATCAGTCTGAAAACAACACTCTGTTTGTGCTGATTACTTGGGATTCTCTGATTTCGTATCTGCTTCTTTTTGTTGCCAACTATATCAACCTTGATTTGTCCAAGGGCCAAATTATTTTCTGCTAAATGGGATATCAGTTGTTGACTATTTGTCTGAACTGAATGGCTTAAAATTATATAGACCTTTTTATACAGTTTTTGAATGTATAATCCTGTGGTTGACAACAATATGGTGGCTAATTTCAGAAATTTGACGTTGTTATCATATAACACTGTTTAAATATAAGGTTAGAAACTTTCATGTGGATTCTTGGACTCCTAATAACAACTCTACCGCATGAATATCGAACCTTAGGTGAAAAATTGCAACAGATTATCTCTGTTGTCTGTCATTACATACACAACACAAACATAACGGTATATGATTGTCGACAATATTAGTTATAGAAATTGAAAAGTGATAAAGAAGTGTTTTTTTCTTATTACTTTTATCCGGTTTAAACCTTTTACCTAATGTAGTCAAGCTTATAATTTTATTTGGATTAATCTTAAAATGAGTTACCGTATATTATACTCTTGGGATGCCCTTGATTTGCTAAAGAATAAATGACCGGACAACACAATAACACTTATTCCAATATTGATTTCAGACATAAACATGGGACACAACAAAATAAAAGATGAACCAGAACAAGAGTTTTAAATTTTGTTGCTCAATAAACTGCCTGCACAATACCACTCAAAAGTTGAAAGTACCCAATCCTTTCTTCCTCTATGCAATAGCCCTCTTCCTGAAGACTTCTTCTCTTTCTCAATGTTAACCCTGCTGTGCATTGACCACAGAGCAACAAATTTAACAGAAAATTGCATTGTAACTCAACTACTTGTGTTGCTTATGTTGTCTCTCACTGTGCATCAAAAGCACACCCATAAAGTTCTTATTTTATTTTATCTTTTAAAAAGAATCTAACAGGGTTTACTTTGGGAGCGGTGTTGACAGAAGGAAAGTTTTGGGTTAGAATCAAAATAAGGAGTGAAAATTGTATATCTTGTTTGAGAGACAAAGGGAGTATTACAATGACTAGAGTAGTTAACATTGAGCATGAAGAATTCCTGATTACATAGCTATCCTGGCTGCAATATTTTCTCAATGAAGTTTACTCCGGTGATAGAAATATATCCTGTTATTTAGTTCAGACCTGGAAAGCAACTGGCCCATATTATAAAAAATTGTCAATTTTTTTCTTTGCCCCAGGCTACGTAAATTAACTTTCTGCATCAGTTACGAGTAACCTTATGACACGCGTTGCTTTGTTAGGCAAATGAATAACTGATGTTGATTTTATTGCTTGGTGCAGTTCCAACGACGAAACCGGATCTACAAGGAGGAGCAGCGCAAACTAAGAGCTGCTGCCAGGAAAGGTCAGGAGGATGGGGTTGCTAATGAACATCATTAGCACTTGGAAATAATTGTGAATTTATTTAAGCTTCTGAACAATCATTTTGATGAAACGTTTGTTATTTTATTTGCTTGGATGGGTATTCCTGCATGTCCTGTGAGCCCCTTGTTTTATACATTTGACGTTATGGGTTTTTTTTTTACCTGTGCAATAATTCGGAGGTCAACTTGGGACTGCTGATTAAACTATGAGCTTGTGAATTTGGAACATGTCAATTGGGTTGCAAACATGCTGGGTTAAAACGATTGAAATCCTTGAATGAAAAAATCAACATATTGTGTTCGGTTCAGCTTTGTTAATTTTTTTCGGGAACTTTTTAAAAAGTAAGCATATTTTTTTATATATATTTAAGCATTTTCAGACACGTTCTAATAGTTTATATTAAGTGTTTGCATAACAAATTTTCTATAAGTACTTATTGATTTTTATTTAACGTATTTTGATCTTAAAATTCAAAAATACATTTTTATTGTGTTATTTAATCTTGACCAGGTGTCAGTATGAAATCACACATATATTGTTAAGTGTTAAATTTTATAAAATGACTTTTTAAATAATTTTTAATACAAAAAATTATTAATTTATACCACATTTTAGATTATTCTAACAAATGTTTAGTTTTATATATTTAATTATATTGAAAATAGTTTGTTTTGCTTTAAATAATATGGTTTGATAAAATATTTTTAATTATATAATATTTTGTAGACTTAAGTTATTTTGTAAAAGCTTGAATGTGTCGATTGGATTAATAAATTTTATTTTTTATAAAAGATTATAGAAGAAATAACTTTTCAGATTTTAATACCTGCTACTGATGCATACTATATCAGCTTCTTCAGCTTTTTTTTAAATTGTTATTTTCTAAAAACTTGCTTTCCTACATGTACTAAACATAGGTATTATATTTATGATCTTTTAGATTTTGATACTGTTGGTTTTTTAAGTGAAAATAACTTCTCTTTTTCACCTCCTTATGATTTGGCAGTAACTTTTTAAGAATTTCTTTATGATGCACTGAGAGTATAATTTTTAAACATTGTCATGTAATTTTGTATACTTCATCTAGTGGTTGTTGTTGTCATGTAATTTAATATTAATAAGTGTAATTAACATTTAAATCAACAAGTCTCGTTGAAATTTAAATTAATGATATTGATTAAGGGAACCTGGGAATGTAAATTCAAAAGAAAAACTATAATAGTTGGAATAATGAAAAATATCTGTAATGTGCCATATTCTAAGAAAGGTGTTGTTAGAACAAATTTTTATAATTACGATTATGATTACGAAAGCTCTTAATAATCTTTTATTCTAACATGTTAACTATTGTTTTATTTTACTGTCATCGATGACCTTGTTGATTATTTTTTTCCTATAGTTTTGCTTCTATAATGGAATGCGATTATATAGTGAAGATTCAATCCTTAAATTTCATAAGAATTTCTTTAATAAAAGGAACGTCTTTTAAAATATTCTTTTTGTCATTTCACCTTAACTTTCGTTAAGCTGTTTAGTTATTTTTTAGAAGAATAAAAATAATCTAACTGTCATAAATTTGAATCTTGAACAATCTTTATTTCACTTTACTTATTTATGACACATGAATTTGTTTATTTTATTTATAATGAAAGAATATAACCATGTTGCGAAATTTGTATCTCAAGTCTAACAGGACTTTCTTAAAAGAAGTTGTAGTTACACTTGTTGTTATCATACTTTATTTTACGTATAACTTTTGTTTTTAGTTATAATTACTCTTTTTTTTTTTCAACTGCTTAAATTAAGTTTTATACCTCAAATACTTATATAATAATTAACAAAAAAATAACATATTATAAGAAAGTAAATAAAAAATAATTAAAATAAAAAGGGCATTTATCATATTTCATTGAATATTTTTATTCAAATTTTTATATATTTTTCTTCATTAATTTATATAAATCAATAATATGTTACACTTCTCCTGTTTTGTTGTTAATACTTGAATGAAATTTTGGAATTAATAAATTAAATAAATTAAATGTAATTAATTAAAATTAAGATGACTAAAATTATACATATCTTATTTATTTATTTCGTCCAAGCTTTCGTTATGCTGTTCAAATAATTTATAAAAAATATGAAAAGTTTATTTATCTTTTATATTATAAAACTGAGTTCTTAAAACATTTAGCATTTTATTTACCGTCCGTTTCTTACAGATGATATCGTAAACATATAATCTTTATTTTTTATTTAAATTATATGTATATTTTAAAAATTACATTATTTCTTGAATCTTAACATTATAAATCTTTTTTTAAAATCCTTAATTACTTATATTTCAAAATAAAATTTTAAATTAATTGAAAAATGGTATAAAATATCGTTAAATGAGAATATCTTATTTTTCTGCTTTTTTTTTTCTTTTTTAGTTTCTGCAATTTCTATGTGCTGAAAAAACAAAGAAAATATCCAAATCCAATTGAGGTGAGAATCCCGTGTGACGCGCACAAGGCACGCCGTGCTGGGACTGGCCACAGTGTCTCGAAGGCGTCATAGTATATATTATTATTATTATTCTTATTATTATTTAATTTCTGTACCGTATAAGAGTACCTTTTTATCATACCATACGACACAAATCCTTTTCCCTCTCGCGTCTCCCTCCCCTAAAATCAAAACCCTAACCTCACCGCATCGCCACCACCGATCCCCAATCTCCACTAATCGAAGGTGACTCCCTTCCCCCCTTCATCTCTTCCTCATTTTAACCTATTTCATTACAACCACTAAATTCCTTTTTTTATCCTCTCCTCTATTCGTTACTCTTTCTCTTTCTCTTTTTTCTATGAAGGATTTTAAATTTCTCTTTCAATTAGCTCAAGTGCGGCTAGGGCTTGAACAGAAATTTGCATCTCTTGAAATTGTATCTTGCTGTTGCTTATTGCTCGAGTTTATTATTAACGTGTCGCAGTCCACAAAAGAAAATGAGTAGACGTGCGAGCAGAACTGTGTACGTTGGGAATCTACCTGGTGATATCCGTGAAAGAGAAGTTGAAGATTTGTTCATGAAGGTGCTTTGTTATTTCTTGTTTTATCTGCATTTTGATCTGAAACTATGGTACTTGTTTTAATCTAGGAAAGGTGACTTGCACCTCACTAAAGAAGGGTTCTGTTTGGAATCGTCGGGGGAATTTACATGACATTAATAATACATAATTTGGAACTGGAAGTCATTAGCTTGCTAGGATCTTTACCTACATTGTCTTTCTTCGGCTATTTGAGGAATTCGTTTGGTTTTTACTTGTTAAGGCGGGAAGTGAACCCCATTTTAGTCACTCAGATTGGGAGCTCTGACTTAGAAATCGTCATTTCAATCCTTGATTTGGTAAAACATGATTCACTTTAGTTCTTAATGTCAGTGAAAAATGTAGTGGAAAAGTGACTGAAGTAAATGATGTTTTGCCAAGTCAGGAGGCACTGTAGTGACAGTTTCTTGAAGGTAGAGAATAGGGACTAAAATGACCATTACT
This sequence comes from Abrus precatorius, assembly GCF_003935025.1. Classification (NCBI taxonomy): domain Eukaryota; kingdom Viridiplantae; phylum Streptophyta; class Magnoliopsida; order Fabales; family Fabaceae; genus Abrus; species Abrus precatorius. The sequence goes on along the minus strand of NW_020874373.1, from coordinate 4,115,840 downwards.
TACAATCTTTGAGACCAAAGTGGGGCTTTAGTTTTATGGTGGTCTTAAAATTAAAGTATAATAATGGATGGTGATGTAGTAAGATACTAAGCTACAATTTTTAATGGTCTCCTTTGGGACAATGTATGTGGGATGTGTTCGTGATGTGCATGTATGGCTGTTAATAATTTTCTGTTTTATTCTCTTTGTTAATTATGAGGTTACTGTTGTTTAATTATAAATTTCACTTTGTAGTATGGACACATTACTCACATTGACCTAAAAGTTCCCCCAAGACCACCTGGTTATGCATTCGTAGAGGTGAGTTTGCAGTTACTCAGCATGATTTACGTTTCCTTTTTCCCTCCTTGTCCTGATTGAGAACTGATTGCTGCAGTTTGAAGATGCTCAAGATGCAGAGGATGCAATTCGTGGGCGTGATGGCTATGATTTTGATGGGCACCGGTTACGGGTGGGTTATATCTTTAGAATCACTTGCTGTAATGATCTGATAGCTGTAACAAATTCTTTCAGAAGTGGGAAAAAAAGATAGCAGCAAATGTATTGCCAATATTATTTGACATGTATCTTTATAGGTGGAGCCTGCTCATGGTGGACGTGGTCATTCATCCTCAAGAGATCGATATAGTAGTCACAGCAATGGGCGGGCTGGACGTGGAGTATCTAGGCGCTCTGAGTACCGTGGTGTGTAGATATTTGGAATATTTATTATATTTTAAGGACTATTTTGATATGCTTACATATTTTTCATGCTCCCTTTTCACAGTTCTAGTCACTGGATTGCCTTCTTCTGCATCGTGGCAGGATCTTAAGGTGAGCTGTTAGAATTGACACGTTTCCTTTCTATCAAATGTTTTTTTTTGGGGGGGGGGGTGTTGTGCATATCGACTTAAAAAAACTGATTTTCCTAAATGCAGGATCACATGCGGAAGGCTGGGGATGTTTGCTTTTCCCAAGTTTTTCATGATGGAAGGGGTATGGAATATTTGGATGAATTTTCTGGTTCTTATTTGTACCTTTTTTGATGTATTAGTAGTTAAGAAGATTTTAAACTGTTCATTTTCTCTGTCTACCTTATTCTGTTATCTTAGTTCTATTCATGAGCGGGTGGCATTTGAGCCTGTAAAAAGAGTCTATGCAATTTTTGTGTTTCGGTTTATAGTTAAAATTGTTTGCAGAATTCAGTGATGTATGATGAGTGGTTTGCAGGTACTACTGGTATTGTGGATTACACAAATTATGATGATATGAAATATGCTGTGAGTTGCCTATTTACTTATTTATTTATTTATTTCAAAGGACATCATGGATAACCTGTCATAAGCATTGCTTAGTGTCTTCTCTAAAATACCTAGAATATTTTCAATGGTGGTATTGTGTTTTATTGCAGATCAAGAAGCTTGATGACTCTGAGTTCCGAAATGCATTTGCCAGGGCTTATATTCGCGTATGGCCTGAATTTGATATTTTGAAAATTATTTATTTTTTCTAGTGCATACAACCTATGCTAATGCTCTTTTACTCCATATAGGTTAGGGAATATGATTCAAGGAGGGACTCCTCTAGAAGTCCTAGTCGCGGCCCATCTCATTCTAGAGGAAGAAGCTACAGCCGCAGTCGCAGCCGTAGTTACAGTCGTGGTCGAAGCCAAAGGTCTATAGGAAGCTTATTTTAATTAAAAGTCATTCCTTCTCTTAAGATTCATTGCTAACCCATCAATCTTTTTCTTAATCAATTTTGTGTTCTATATGCAGCAAATCTCCAAAGGGTAAATCTTCACAGCGTTCACCAGCAAAATCTCCATCAAGATCTCCCTCTCGTTCTCGCTCAAGATCAAGGTCCCGTTCGTTATCAGGGTATGTTATGTTTTGGACACTCATAATTTTTGGTCTAATACTGTTTGTCTGGTGACTTATCTCTCTAAGTATATTTTTAGGCAAATGCTAATCAGTGTCCTAGTATTTTAGGGCACTCCTTAAGAAATTAAAAGACTTAGATTGGAAAGTATAACAGTGCACTTTTCCTGTGATTTATTATGCATCCATAACATGATTTTCATTAATAATTTATATTTAGTGATTTCTTAGAGAGCACTGGTTGGCGGTTTTTTTTTTTATTATATTGTTTAGTATCTTGAAGTATGGTTGACTTGACCATTTTACTGATCCATTAAAAGTTTCGTAGCCTTATGAGTACGTGCAGGAGGGGCAAAGAGCCCATCAGAAGAGGCATTTTAATAGATTGCATGGGGCTAACATAGATAAATAGGGGTATTGATAATGAATAAAATAGGAGTAGGCAGAAATTCAATTGATGAATCAACTAAGTTCATGGGTATCTTGTTTTAACTAACTGTTAGTAATAATATCATTTGATATGTCCTGGTGAAGTGAGTTGTCTGTACTGTCTGTTGACTGTGTTGATAAGCATCAAAGACTGGAACTTGTTTGATTTAACACCCTTCTTTTATTGGAAAAATGAAAGTCAGAGGGAATTTTGTTTTTAAATGATTTGTTTATCAATTTTCTCTATGAACTCAAGATTTGATAACTTTTTCCTACATAAAATTGTTGCACTCTACACATTCCATCCGTTGTCAATTAATTTCCCATCTTGCTTTGTTCGTGCGGAACCTGGTGAAAAATGCCTCGTCGGAGTGTTCTCTTTCAGTTTCCTTTTGTTTTTGTGAAGATTCCTTTGTTTTTTTTCCTAGATATGGAAACTTGCAGCATACTGGAAATTGGAAATTAGGAACTTGGTGGGATTTGGTTCAATTGCCTGCAACTCATTTGTTGTGGAGGTATGATATTTTATAGAATGGGCGACTTTGGATACCTTCACAGTACATCTGTTCTAATACTTTTAGCATGCAAATGTCCATGGGTGCTAGATTGGGAACCAAGGAGATCATGGATTGCCATTTTAGAGCTGGATGTCTTGTGTATTAAAGGCAATTTGGATTTGGAAATCACCACCAATGAGCAATAGGGACAATTTCATTACAATTGTGGGCTTCAAGATTTTCCAAGCCAATAGGATGCACTATCTGGATTCTCTGGATTTTGTGGTGCAGTAGGGAAGATTTCTTTTCTCCAGTCCATTGGTGTCTTAATATTGTACCCTGAGATAGCCTAATTTTATTCACTTTTCATCATATTATTGTGCATACAGTCTTACTTTTCCATTTTTAGCCTTCTCTGTTTGTCTGTTTTATATTTTACAATGCTTGTTTTTACCTCTCTTGGATATGTTAACTGTGACATGGGAGAGGCACCAAGGCTGTTGGATCAATTTGATAAGAGAACTTGAGGATTTTAAACTCTGTTGTTTGTGGAACTTTTGCAGATCACGGTCAAGGTCCAGGTCTCCATTGCCTTCAGTGAGTGACTTCTCTTTACTTAAAGTGAACATTATTATGCTGCTTGTCTCATCTTGGCTGAGTCAGATGTTGTGATTTGCATCATTGCCATGTATAAATGCAAAACATGTGGGTGAACTATATGAAGCATTATTGTGGGGGTGGGGATTGCATAAAGCATATTTCCAATATTCAAGTACAGTTTTGGTCCGCTAGGCCATTTTTTCCCTCCCCAATTGATGATGATGTTCTTTGCCAGCATAATAAAAGCCCCAAAAAGCGCAGTGCAAGCAGGAGCCCAAGTAGGAGTAGGAGCAAGAGTTTGTCCCGGTCTCTATCTTAAATTCTGTTATTTCTATGGCGTTTGTTGACTTTAAATTTTGTTTGGGTGTTGGATATAATCTCAACTTATTTGGATCTAATTGGGCCTTGGCCTGGGCAGGTGATCTCTGATTGTTGCAATTGGATGAAGTTGTGGAAGATGGTGAGTGCTACCAAGTTTTTCTAGTGAATTGACATTAGTCAAGAAAAACACTTATTTGGGTTTATGTTATTTGAACTCCTTTGAATTGAACCTGAGAATTCTGCCCATTGGCCTTGGTTTTTATTGAATGATTTGACGGACCCTAGTTTTCTGTAATAGACTGTTGAATGACAAACTTTAGCTCTTTGGATCCTTAACGCGGGTTTATTATAACTCAGTGCTTTTTATATATACATATATTGACCATCACTTATTTAAATGCTTATTTGACACAATTATTGTCACTACGTCAGTTTATATCATAAATTTGATTATAAAATAAGCTATAAAAATTAAAATTTAATTTTTAAATAAATGTCATATCTCCGTGAGCGGGTATCCTTCTGTTATGGTCCTTGTCTATTTGTAAATACAGCAGAACTGCGCTAATATTTGAAGAAATTTATTAAAATAAGTGAAAATATTACAAGAGTTATGAATAGTCTAATGCGGTTTTGGGACTTCTCTAGCTATTTACTAAAGACTGTTGGACACTAGTTTATGCTATTTGTTGTAGTGTACAAGAATTCAAAATTGTACGGCAAGTCTTTCTTGTCAAGGTTAAAATCGTGTTTTGGATTGTAGAATCGTATGGATCGATGGGATCGTTTATGCTAGGTCGTAAACTCGTTGAAGACGTGTGATTCTGACGTGCAAAGGAGAAGGCTTTTTGGGCTAACGACCCGCGACTTGACCCGGCATCATCTAAGTTTTTGGAGTCCTAAAATCTCATAACTCCTCATTGCGTTTTTTCCTTTCTTCACTCTGTTCTGCGAGATTGGGCGTCTTTGTTGTGCGACTTCTCTGTGAGGTTCTGATGATTGCGATTTGGTTCCAACGACTGTGATTCAGCTTTGGCAATTGCGTCTGTTGTGCGAATGCGAGGTTTCGACGAGTGTGATTTGGTTCTGACCATGGCTCTGGCAACTGGGCTTAGCTTCGGCAATTGGATTTTTTCTTATTTGGTTTGGGATTTTTTGCTTTATCTTCATCATCTTGGCTGCTGCATGTGATTGGGATTTTCTTTATTTTTTTGCTTCTATGCTCCGTTTTCTGTGCTACTGCTGTTTGCTCCCATTAGATAAAATGGCTTCAAGTAGTAGTTAAGCTCCTCCCTCCAAGTCATTAATGAAGAATGCACCAGGAAACAAAAGTGATGTAACATGGCAACAGGGGATTGCAATTGAAGGTACAAGAAAAATTCAAAGCAAATATTGTCAAAAAACTATAAGCGGAAGTGCTTATCGATGGAAGTATCACTTGGCTCAAACAGCCAAAGATGTTGGAGCATGCAAATCTGTTCCGGATGAGGTAAAAAATCAAATGTGGAATTTACTTGTAAGCATGCAAGAAAATTTGAATAAAAAAATCAAATTCCTTTGTTGAGAGAGAGACTTTAGATACAAGTGATGGAAGCAAAAGAAAATCAAGAATGAGGTAACTGGAGGAGGAAATATTTTTAGGAAAAGGACCACTCAAGTAACAATCAACAACATATTCAATAAAACTAGAAGAGAGGAGGCTTGCCAAGCTATTGGAAGGTTTTTTTTTATAATAATGCCATATCATTCAATGTGGCAAGAAGTGATGAATTTTCTGTTATGTATGATTTAATTGCTAGCCATGATCCTGGATTTAAATCACCAAGCTATCATGAAATTGGAGTAAAGTACTTGAAAAAAGAAATAGAGTTAACAAAGGAGATATTAGAAGAACATAGAGCTGAATGAAATTTTGTTGGATGCACATTAATGGCTGATGGGTGGACTGATAAGAGGAGGAGAACAATATTAAACTTCTTGGTGAATAGTCTTAAAGGAACTATTTTTTTGAAGTCTATTGATGCATCTCATATAGAAAAAATAGCTGATAAAATATTTAAAATGATTGATCATGTTGTTGAAGAAATTGGTGAGAAAAATGTAATCCAAGTTATGACTGACAATGCAGCAAATTATAAAGCTGCAGGGGAGATGTTGATGCAAAAAAGAAAACACTTGTAGTGGACCCCTTGTGCAGCACATTGTATTGATTTGATGTTAGAGGACTTTGAAAAAAAGATACAGATTCATGAAGAGACAATTCCAAAAGGTAAGAAAATTATAAAGCTACAGGGGAGATGTTGATGCAAAAAAGAAAACACTTGTATTAGACCCCTTGTACAGCACATTGTATTGATTTGATGTTGGAAGACTTTGAGAAGAAGATATTGATTCATGAAGAGACAATTCCAAAAGGTAGAAAAATTACAACCTACATCTATTCAAGGACAGGTCTTATTTCTCTATTGCAACATTTCACCAAAGGCAAAGATTTGATAAGGCCAGAAATTACTCTTTTTGCTACATCTTATTTGACTCTAAGGTGCCTTCAAGAAAATAGAGTTGCTTTGATAAGAATGTTCACATCCAATGAATGGAAATCTTCTAAGTTGGCTAAGACAAAGGATGGGAGAGCTATAGAAGAATTGATTTTGGATAAAGAGTTTTGGAAGAATATAATCACTTGTTTGAAAGCAACATTTCCTCTTATCAAAGTTCTTCAAATGGTTGATTCAAATGAGGAAACTATGAGCTTTATTTATGAAACAATGGATCAAGCTAAAGAGAATATTCAAATTGCTTTCAATGGTGTTTAAGAAAAAGTAACTAACTATAACTACTATCAAATTAAATTAATCTCTATTTTGTGATCTATGTTATATTGTATATTGAATCTTTGTTGTTTACTCTTTATCAGTTATGTACCTATATGGAACATCATAGATGAAAGATGGGATAAACATCTCCATAGGCCTTTACATGCTGCAGACTATTTTCTTAATCGTAGGATGCAATATAGTCCTAAATTTAAGGCTGATCTTGAAGTTAAGCGTGAACTATATGATTGTTTGACAAGGATGATACTTGATCAAGATGAACAATGTAAAATTGATTGTCAACTTGATTCATTTAGAAAGCGAGCTGGTAATTTTGGTAGCCACTTGGTTAGAAATACTGTTGATATGTGTTTGCCAACTGATTGGTAGATGTCTCATGGAGATGAGTATCTCGAGCTTCAAAAATTTGTTATTCGAATACTAAGCTTGACATAGTTCTTCTGGATGTGAACGTAACTGGAGTGCCTTTGAGATGGTAAGTAGAAATTTTTTTTTTTAATATTATGTATCAGGCTAGCCAACTATTTTTTTTTATCTTAAATTATAATTTAATATATTATTATTTGTTTAGGTGCATACTAAAAGAAGAAACCGTTTGAAACACAATACAATGAATGATGTGATATTTGTTATGGCAAATTCAAAATTAGTCAAGAAGAAGATAGTTAGGAGAGTGAAGGATCTTCACATAAATATAGATGATATTCCATCAGACAATGAGTGGATAGTAGAAAATAATGATAAAAGAAATCATGAAGATTTGAGTCTATAAGATAATTTGGAAGATGAGGACATTCAGGTTGATGCTCTTGATGAAGATGGAAACTTGGATTTGGACCAAGAATCAAATTAAGATGTTGGTATTAGTGATGTTCTTAATATAGACAATTTTGATGATAAAAAATATGATAGATCAAATGAAAATGATGAAGGAGATGACGACTTTTTTATTATCAAAATATTTTAGATATGATAAAATAGATATTTAAAGTTTAGATATTAATTTTATATTTCGTTTAAAACTTTATGTTAGACATATTCTTAATATTTATCTTTTAAAGTATTGTGATTTATATTAATGTTTTTATTTTTTTTCAATTTATACTATTTTATTTGTATATATACAATTTTGTAAGATATTATGTTGCGTGTTATAATCCTACAGTTACGATAATAAACCTACCACGTAAAATCTCAATTTTGACTATCAAGTTATAAGATTATTTGGTGTAGGCATTAGACAAAATTTCCTCGAATTTTAACATAGTCGTCTGTCGTCACAGAATCAGTAGTATAGCTCCTATACGAACAAATTACTGAGTTGATTTTCAATTTTTATTCATGCTTAGTCTAGTCTTGTTTAAGAAACCTGTTGTGGAGGTTAATTGTTTAAAAGATTGATAATCCAGGGTAACATTTAAAGAGCATTTTTGACTGAGTCGGTGATATCAATTGCACGGATTCAACGCACTTGTTGAAAAAAGGAACAGAAAGATCACGAGGTGAGAATAAAACAAGCATTCACTGGTTTCTTACATGACAGATGGATAAGAGAGATGCGAAGTTGAATGGAGGGTGGCGTTATGTTGCGTCCCGTAAAAGGACAAGTTGATTGTCAAGTCGAATTAAAAGTAGGGAAGGGTGACGAGGCAGGCATCATTTGTGGTTGTTGGGCTGTCCTCTTTCTGTGGCTCTGCTTTCTCTTTACTTCATTTCATGTCATGTCCTGTTCTGTGCCTCTTCCCCTTCCATTATTTCTTTTACTCATTTCATCTTCTTCTTCAACTGCTCTGTTGCCACACTAGTGTTCCACCCCTCCAATGAAAATAAATAAATTAAGTGTCCCTTTAATAAATTCTCATTTTTTTAGTATATACATTTTCAATTTCCTTAGGAAAAAAGGTTTGCTGACTAAAATGAAAAAATATTATTATAATAGGGCTTAATTTTATTTTTATTTTTATTTCTGGTGGTGGTTTTTGTGGTTTAATTTGAGAGATATTCATTTAATAACGGAAAGGAGGAATGGAAGGAAGAAAGATGGGTGAGAAAGAGAAGAACGCGTTCACAGAACTAACCGACGACATAATTCTGAACATCTTCTTCAACCTCGAAGACGATCCTCGCCACTGGGGTCGCCTTGCCTGCGTCTGCACCAAATTCTCCTCTCTCATTCGCGACTTCTGTTGGAAGAGAAGGTCGTCACGCACCATCCCCTCCGATCTCCTCTCCACCGACGATCCCTCCATCCACAAACTCTCCTTCTGCTGCCCCGGCCTCCTCCACGCCGGCCTCCTCTTAGACACCTCCGATTTCGGCCTCGAACGCGACCTCGGCCCCGACCAATCCCTCACCCCTTCCCCTTCACCCTCTATCCATCTTCCTCCTCCCCCTCCCCCTCACGATTCCTCTTCCTGTTGGTCCCTCTTCGACGACCTTTACTACGACACTCTCTACGACGCCACCGAATCTCACGAACCTCCGCCATTCCCTGAGGCGGTTAGCGCGGGCGCTGCGGTTAGCGCAGGCGTTGCAGTTAGCGCGTGCAAAAAACGCAAGGTTTCCCGGTCGTGGAGGTCCCACTTGGCTTCGGGGACTTGGAGCTTGAGCCGCGAGCAAGGCAGCAAGCTCCTGGCGAGGCAGTTCCGCGACGACTGTTTGTACGTTTGCGATTGGCCTGGTTGCGTTCACAAGGAGGAGAAGCGCAAGTACCGTCTCTTCCGTGGGGTTTTCAAAAACTTCAAACGCACGCGCGTTTGGAGAACTATTCATGACGCCAACCGCAAGAAGCTCGATCTGCCTTGCGCCTTTTGTTCCTCTATGTTCACTTGGGATCTTCACTCTGCTTTCTGCTTGAGACGCGGTTTTGGCTTCCACGACGATGGTGAACCTGTTGTTCGTGCTTTTGTTTGCGAAAACGGACACGTTTCTGGTGCTTGGACCGATGTCCCCATGTACTCTTGATTTCAATTCCCCTCTGGTATGAAATCTCTACCATTTTCTTCGTTTTTAATCTGCCATTTTTCATTTGTTTCCCTATTTATTAATACACTATTCAATTTGAAATGCATATTTGACGTGTGTGATGGATGCCAATTGTTTGATGAACGAAGACTTATTAGCTACCTCATCGTAAACCAGAGCACCCCAGGAATTGATCCATTTCACTCAATTTTTGTTCATCATTTGTGGGTCCGTATACAATATATAGTATAGCTACTCGTGAGTCCAAGAATGTGAGGCTTTGTCATAGCCACCGTAAAATTTCTCATTCTTTTTTACACTTTCATTAATTTTCCATCACATCTTTATTGAGATAATCTTTATATTGTTATTTATTTTGTTGAACCTTATTTTAGTTAAACTTGCATCACTATTATTGTCGTAGCTATGTCACTACTGCGAAGAATCAAACGTGTCCAGAACTTACAGATAAACATAACAAAAATAATTTCCCAATTCCTAAAATACTTTGAACTTAGAGTATCATTCACACTGCACAGGAGTGCTTTCTATTTTATGCACCCCACACTTCGTGTCGTGCTTCCATTTTCTGGTCCGTAATTGGGTATACACAATGAATACCGTTGCTTTTTTTCCTTTCATGGTTTAACGTGTCTCATTTTATGCCATTCTTCACTGATTCGATACATTGCATGGGTGCATTATACAAACATTTTCATTATATAAACTACTAAAAATTGAGACACTGTATGTGATGTTATTTTTATTTTTGACTTCCTTTTAATTATTTCTGTTTATTTCAAAACACACCGTTAAAACAAAGAAACACCCAAGGGTGCCTACTCCGGGATGTTGCTTAGAAAAGCACAGTCGTATTGTTTACGAACACAAGGGTTATGCGCCATTATAAGTAGATGATCATACGGAATTGATCGTACAATTAAAATATGAAATTATGAATGAGTTTTTTTATTATTAATTTTATAAAATTACAAAATAATTAATAATTAAAAAACTTTTCAATTCTTAACAAATTACTCGAATGTTACTATTGTTTTTATATTAAAGAATTGAAAGGCACTGAACCAAAAAGTAAAAGATGTCTCTCCCGTGTCCTTTTTTATTTGTATAAACTAAATTTTCACTCTTCAAAAATGTAGAATTGCGCTGCTTTTTCTTTTATATTTTAAAATTAAATTCACCTTTTCAACAGTTGAATTGGATTATTTTAGTTTAATCCATTTTTTGAACGAATCTCTCAAATGTATTTTTCCCTTTTTTTCCTACTTTTATTGTCATCACAAATCAATTTTAAAAATAATTGTAAGGCTTTAGATAAAATGGAACTTTAAACACTTGATAATATTGATGTGAAAATTTGCCCAAACACCTTCATTTCATCTTTTGATACACCTTGGTTAATTATAAGGCTCGAAAGAACTGGAATCTGCCGATGATACCCAAATAGTAAAAAGAGAAAATAATATATATCTATAAGCGTTGTCTCTAATAAAATAGGTTAATTTTAGGTGTATATTATAAATTCTGTATGCAAACAATAAATAAATGAATTTTAAATTATAATTTAAAGCCTAAATATTTTGAGAAATATCTTGCACAGCTCAATAATTGAAAATAACATTTTGAACTAACTTCAATATTAACAAAATCTTGGTGAACACGTCATGGAATTTAACTATAAACTGTTAGTTTCTACAAAATTACAAAATGCATCGACCCCCGAAAACTGCAACCTTAAAGATTGAATAACCAATTTATAAATCCAGAACTTAATCGAGAGAAAGCTAAGTTTGGGACCGGAATTTCTTTTACTTGGCTGTCGTAGTCTTGTAGACGTTATGTGGAGATTGAATAAAATTAAAAATGGTTAAATAAAATCTAGAAATTGAAGGATAAGCTATAATCAGGATTGAATAAGATTTAATTGCTGAATTAAACTACATGACCAATTAAGCCACTAAAATTAAAGTAATGTTAAAAGACTTGAATAATTTAAACGAGAACATGAGTCTAAATTTCATTACTACTATTGTATCCAAGAAAGAAAGAAAGAAAAAGCTCCAACACCAATTGTCAATTGAGAGTCAATGGGATGCGACCGAATCGCAACTTTCCCGAGTCATATGCATAGAACAGACACATTCATATGAATTGCTTATGAATAAACCAAGTCCCACAAGGAGGATGGGATGAGAAAAGTACTGTGCTTACATTACATTTATATGCATAGAACAGACATTTACATGAATCGCAACACCAATTGTCGGTTTTATTTTTTAAAATAAGAAAGTGAAATGAAGCTTACCATAAAGTTGATCATCATAACATGTTACAAACAATGCTATATATGAATTTTTTAGAACATTTATTTTCCCTTTAGCTAAAAAGATTTATGTTCATAGCCGTAATCTCAGCGAACGAGATCAGTGTTTGGTTTTTGGCTTCTTCACGATCATCACAGTGCAATTAGCATGATGAGCACAGTAGTCACTTACACTACCTAAAACCGCCCTGCAAATAAAGGTAGTGTCAAAGCAAAGCTGAATTAAAGATTTTGAAGTGAAAAGCTACCTTTCAAAAACAATGCAAGTAGTACGTTGCGTCTTCTACTACTACAACAGCCAAAATAGCTAGCGTGATAAAGCATAAAGAGTTACCATGAACCAAAGTGACAATGATTGTACATAACTGGTAAAGATGAGCCCAAAAACTGCATGTGCTAACTATTAAGCACAAACACACAAACCATACCAAAACCAAAATTGCCAAGCTGGCTTATACAGTAAAAAACAAACAAACAAAAGCAGTAGCTTTGGGGCTGCCTATACTTTCCATGGATTTGTGTGGCAGATAATTGCTTACTCTTGTTCTTGGCAACTTTAGTTGGAGATAATGTTGGTTCATAGAGAATGTTAGAACACAATTTCACCAACTTAAAAAAAATATTTATCAAAATCCTATATGACCTACACATTACAAAGCGATAATCGATAAATTGATAACTAGGATCAGAATGAACCTGTACCTTTTTAAAGCCCCATAACCATGACTACCCACAACCAATATTGAAGCATGGTGTTTTTCCACAGCATCACAAAGAACATTTCTAGGATCACCTTCCACCACTTCCACTGTTACGTCATTTACCTGATAAGAAAAACGTCATTGGATATTAATATGCGCACACAGCCTCACACAAGCATATATATAGAATGTTAATGCTCTGAGATGTCATAAATGAAGTAAAATGATACAGCATTATATTTATCTGTATTTTTCGTTTCCTTTTACCTCAAACTGGGAAAAAAACGAAGGGAAATCACAATAATTTAAACGCCACATTTTCTTAGAAAGATGCACTACTCAGCAATTTTCAGTACTTTCTCTTCTCCCTCAAAGAAGGAGAAGCCTGCATGGAATCAATCACTGAAATTAACGCTACTTGTCCCTGGTTTTAGAATTAGGATGTGGTAGATCTTGATAATCATATTAGCTTATTTCATTAAACATATGAAGACCAAAGCTAGTAGAGAGGTAGTGTACTTCTTTCCACTACCCTGCAGTTCTGAGCGTGATGCATCATTGTTAAATTCAAATCATGTTCAACCTATTACATGTATAACTAGAACAGCATAGTCCTAATACATCTTGTTGACACCATAGTGGGTCCAGTGCATGTTCCACATGGAGCACAATGAAGATTGTTAGCTTGGGAAAACTGTGAGTGGTGCGTATCATAAGCCAGAGCCAGAGGATATGGTAAGACACAGAAAGCACAGCATAAACAGATCAAGGCCAAAATTTTGGGCCAAAGACTATTGATCAACTACAAAGTATCATCACTGATCACCTTAAGTCCTTAACTATCGACATGTTGTCAACGAAATAAGACCTTCCTATTCTTGTTCCTATAAGAAATTACACACCTTAAGGTGGTTTTTTTTTTTTCCTCTCTTATTAGCTCAATTCATGGACGGGATGAAGATCACAGAAACTATAACGAATGGTTAGTTTGGTTCTTAGGTAGTGTTTTGCTGTTTTCAAATGAATTACATGGACTCGGGGAGGGGGGGGGGGTGTTAAAAAGTTACTTTTCGAGTCCAATGAAGAAATGAAGTGAAAATGTATGAGTTTTTTAAAATAAGGAAACTTGGAAATTATAAACCATGAGCATTGCATAAATAGTTTTTTAAAATATTATTTAAGGATATATGATAAAAAATTAATAAATCATAAATATTGATAGAATAAAATTATAACATTTAACACTATCCCTATATTAAATTTTATGATGTTTTATAAGAATATTTTTTAAAAATAGCATACGGATTTCTTCTTGCAGAGTTCTTTGGCTTGTTCAACAACTTTGGTAGCTGTTCTCCTCAAATCCGCATCGACAACAGGCAAGACCTCAGCGGCTCCTACGAAACAACGTCACAAAATGAACAACAAAAATCATAAATTGATAAAAACAATGAAAAGGAAGAGTTACATACCAGGGCCAACGAAGCCAACAGAAGAGGCAACAGAGGGCTTAGCATAAACAAGAACAAGCTTGAAGATAGGATTGGGTACGGGCGAGACCAGGTGATCAAGCGTCCATTCAAGAGCGTTCGTGCTGAAATCACTGTCGTCGATTCCAACAACCATAACTTGCTTTTCTGCGGCCATGGAATTGGAGTTGCAACTTGCAATCACAAGATCTTAGATTACAAAGATTCTGTGTCTCCTCAACGCTATTAGCATCTGGCCTTGTGCTACTTGTTTCCAATATTTATATTTATTATTATTCCAAGCGTTTAATTGAAGCGCGAACCTATGCAAGAATTTGAATCGGGTTCGTCCATGAAAACAGCCTCCTACTATTCGGGATTCTGTTCTATCTCGTTCGTTCTACCCTTTTCATTGTCACATATATCCATTAATCATCATTCTCAGAAGCTCTAATTCTTTCTGCTTTCCACTCCTCTTTTTCGTCCCAAGAAAGATTTTGGCAGGACACAAAAATATCCAAGGTATATTTTATATTCCCGTTAGCATTATTTGTTTTTGAAGGATTTAAAATAAAATAACAAATCATAATAATTTATTTGATCATTTTAATTTAAATATTATGATACCTCTTAATTTTGAGTTCCAGGATTAGTTATTATATTTATATTAAATATTTAGAATAAAAAATTCCCGCATATTTATAATATATTTTTTATTAATTGACAGTTATAGGATGTTGAAAAATTAAACTCATTATATCATTTATTATTTTTTGAAGAAAAAACACTTTACAGCTCTTTTATTTTTCTGGAGAATCTTTCATTCTATTATTTTGTTAAGAAGTGTTTGAAAATTAAATTTTGGAAATAAAGACAGGAATAGTCTGGAATTTCGGGTTCTAAGGACAATGCTTGAATAAACACAACATTGATTAGGAGATATCCCATATATATAAAGTACCAGTGTTTTATAAATATAAGCAAAATATTATTATTTTTAAATACATAAGATAAACATTTGAAATAAGATTAATTTAGTGATGATTTGTAAACATCTCACTCTGATTAATGTTGATCGAAGAAGTTTAAATATTGATTAAATTTTTTTTAAAGAAATGTAAAACAAAATATAAAAGAAAACCCGATGATCTTATCCTTACGTCCCACTTGGAAGAATAAAAAGTATTTATAATGTAAGAGGGAATTTATCATCTGTTAGGTAAAAAGAAGAAGAAAAGACACCACTATAAGTATCTAAAACCGTGGTATAGTGGTATGCTTTGATAAATTTATTAATAAATATTTGTAAAAATTATAAATAAAATAAATTTATTTAGTGATAACACGACAAGGTGAGGCACTAGCCCAACGAAGACGACGAATTGGATGTATTTACTTCTTCAACTAATAATCATAAGGCCCAACTTTTGATTTCTCTAAATATTTCCCTTTTACTGCATACCACTATCAACAAAATATGTTTTAATAAAAATTCTTTTTGAAAGGGATCGTTTGAATATACAATATATGAATTGAACCCTTAAACTTCTTTATCTAACTCTTAACTCTGTATTATTCTTATGTGTGGATATCTAACCTATGCATTAAATAAGAAAAAATATTCAGAAAAACAATTTATTTATGCCAAGGGGGGGCTTAAATAATCATAAACAAAGCAAATCAACAGCATGTTTTTTGACTGAGTAAAGCATGTTGCTTTCCTAGGTGGGTTGTTGTAGTTGCTGCTTCAAATACGTATCAGAAGGATTACATCCACCGATTGTTAATATACTAATGGAATAATTTATGGTGATGTAAGAGAAGAAGATAATACATAATAATAATTACCCTCTCTGTTGATGATTTTTTGTTTTTAAAGCATGTATTCTTTAAATAATAAGGTCACCCTACTTAGGCACATTCAACGTTAAACATGGACATTTTTTTCTAACAAAGATTTAAACCGTAATTCACTACTCTATAAATTGGATACTCTTATTCTTAATGTAATATTTATGTTGATTCGGTGCACTTACCATGTGTAAAAAGTGACCAACATTACATAATTTGTTTATTTTGTTACCCAAATGTTATTGATTCTTTGTAGACACCACTGTCAATCTTCCACACAAATTCTTAATCCCAAAAATCTTGTCATTTTAACATCTTTTAATTTCCCATCAAATTTATTGGAAAAAACTATCTTGCTTGTATATGTAAATCACCTTTTTCTTTGTTGGTCATAATATTATTACCTATGTCTACGATTAATAATGCATGGTGAGGAAATTCCACTCAACCCATGACACTGTTATTGGTGCGTCTAAACATTTTTTATTTGCTGCCTCTATGAAATGAATTGCTCGACAACTATTAGTGATCCTTCCACTTACTGTCCCTAAACAGTCAAAAGATAATAATTTATCCATTTTGGTATTCTGAATAAAATAAAAGGACCACAACCACGGCCATCCATTTAAAGGGTCATTAAATAATAAGATTATATAGTTTGATCACTTGTAATGTGTGTGGAGTATAAAATATAGGTCAGTGTAGGTAAAGATACCAGCTTTTGGGACCTAAAATAAAACTATTATGGCACCTTCTTCATCAATAAATGTAGATGCATTCAATTGAGGGCCACCATCAAGATTTTTCTGTGTGCTCTGTGTATGGATTCACACAAGTCAATTTGAGTGCCAACACATATATGATTAAAGAAAAATACAAATGCTTCATTGCGCTGGAGATAGTTTAGCCACCTCACTAAGTGAAAAAGTTTAAAACCAAAGTTATGATAATTAGCAAAACACTAGCAAATGGATTAGATCATATTAATCTATTACTGTATTTCGTGGTTAATATTCCTTTAGCTGCTTTGAAATGTACTACAGAGAAAAGACCTAATCTCAATGGAAATATTATATTATAAACTAGATTAACTTTAACTATATTGATTATATATTCTATTTAGTCATTTGACTTTTTTATTTCAATCTAACTCTATAACTTTTAAATATTTATTTATTATGTTTAACTATATCAATTAGATAGGAGGAAGAGAAAAAAGAAACAATGATGATAATGTGAACATTAATAATTAAAAGAAAAGGACAAAAATAACAATTATCATAGTTAAATATAACTATTAAAAAATTAACTTATTTTATTAACATTTAAAAATGTAAAGACAAAAAATAAAGATAACAGGGAAAAAAAACCAACATAGTTGCAATAAAAATACTAATTTTGCCTTATAAAAACAAACCTTTCCTCAGATTGTCAAACATTTTAAGCAAGAGATTTCAGAGGGAAGATTATTTCTTTGGTTGATCACATGAACCCCATGATAACTCGGCAAGATTTCATGGTAGACTCATTAAACGGAAGCTAGCTGGATATCTTTTCTATCAATATAGCATGCTTTTGCTTGTGAGCATACAACCACAAACATCGATGATTCATATTTGAGCATACGTTTGATATAAGAACAAGAGAGATGTTAAAAATCAATTGTTTATACACTTTTAAAAATTACAAAAACATATAATAATTTACAACTAAGAATAAATTAAAAGGTGTGTGTTAAAGATTGAACAGATAAGATTTGTCTAAAGAAAAATGAATCGCATTAATTGCAAAATTGGTAACCTTGATGGAGAGGAGGCCATGGGCACTTTAGGGGACCACTTCTGGTTTCGTGGACGCAACGTTAACAGAGCAAAGCGCGTTAGACACCAAAAGTTTAGGCCAAGAGAGCCTTTGAATTTAGACGCACTGTTTATATTTTGGTGGTGTAGTTGTTGCTTATGAAAGGGTGCGCTTTATTGCTAAGATTTCTCGTAACCAAACCCAGAAACAGTACACGATGATTCGTATCTATCACTTCATGTTCATGACATTTTCATGTTTGTGCCCATAATCAACCCAACTACATTACGCACTAAATCAATGCGTTCACTTAGTTTTAATTAATACTGTGATTTTTTTTATTAACTATATAATTAATTTTGAACTTGATTTGGATTATTTTTTTAAAGTATGTTAGTGTTTATATTTTTAAAATGATTTATATTAATTGTTCTAAACTTACAGAAATTAATTTTTAAATTTTCTCTAAGTCAATTAGAGAATCATTAATTTAAAGAATATATTAAATTATCAACCAATTGTATGGTGTTTGGTTTTTCTTTTGATAAATACTGTGCGCTTGCTTTTGTGGATGTATATGACTGTTTGGGTACATAAAGTAGTCAGCTACCCATCAATATTTTTTATATAACTGTTTTATTAAATTTATCATTTTATTATTTATTAATAAGATTTTTAGTCTTTAATTATTTAATCAATACAAATATTTTATATAAATAAATAATATTGAACAATTAATAATATTTATATGACATTTTTATGATATTATTTCGTCGCATGAGAAAATATCAGTGTGATAAAAGGAAATTAAAATAAGTTAAGTAATTTAATAAAATAAAATAAAAGTAAAGTAAATTTATATTTATTTTTCTAAATGGCATGACTGCTTTTATTTACACGTCGCAAAGTAAGCCTGGTACCTGACGTTATCAATACTTTAAATGATCCCAATTTATCGTTTTCAAAATCTCATCCAAACGTATCATTGCGCAACACCACGATATAAATATAATATTTAATTTAAATTTTTTTTTGCTAATATATTTAATTTATTTTTATTTGTTAAATTACTAATAAATTAATCATAGTATTTATTGTAAAACTCTTATAAGTATTTATTTTTAACAATTAATAAATTATAATACTAATTTTTATATTAAAAATCAATAAATAATATTTTTTATTAAAATTTATAATATTTATTAATATCAATGAATTAAATTATATTATACTTTATAATTTGTTAACATATAATTATTTTGTCAGAAAACGTAAGTATGTGATCGGTTAAGATTGTTTTCTTAAATAATTATTTATTTTAAAAATTAAAATTCAATAAAAATATACTTTAAAATATAAACATGTATTTTGGTTCAAATGAGGAATTATGAATTTTTAAAAAATGTTAACAGCCAATTTTCAACTTAGAAAATATATCTAAAATTTTTAATAATGTACTTAATTATTCTATTTTTATAATTTTTTATTTGACAACTATTTCATTCAAATTGTCATTACTTTTATGATATTTTATAAATTTCTTCACACACTAATTACTTTTATGTAAATATAATTTTATAATTAAAAAATATTTTTCTTATCATAATATTTCATAAATTATGAATAGCCACTATAAGAAATATGTTATTGAGAGTTCATTTATTAGTAGAAATTAGCAATACTTGTCAATAAAATATGTAGAAAATAACATTTAGATGCAGTTTTAATAATCGCTGCAAAAAATACAGGATTTAATGATGATTTTTTGCAATCACCACAAAAACTGCAAAATTTAGCGGTAGTTTTACGCAACAGTCACAAAATTTGTGAGATTTAGTGGCAATTTTTTACAACTGTCACGAAAAATATAGAATTTAGTGGTAATTTTACGTAACTGAAAAAAAAAATGCAAGATTTAGCGGCAATTTTGCATAACCGCCATAAAAAATGCAGGATTTAGCAATGTTTTTATATAACCGTTGAAAAAAAAAGAAGAGAGATTTAACGTCGATTTGCAATAACAAAATATAAGAAACACCACTCTACTTCTATATCACTCACTCAAAGCTATCCCTTCACCTCTATCTTGGCCTCATTAAGTTTTATCACTAGCCTCCTCTCTACCACTACTACCACTGTCACCATTGCTATCATTACTACTACTACCAAAGTATCTTATCCAACTATGACAACATGATATTAAAAAATAACTCTCTTTTAACGACTATACACTATAAATTATATAACATATATGTTGTGCGTTAAAAAATAAATAGAATGTAAATTCAAAGAATAAAATAAAGAAATAAGTAGAAGATAAGGACCGAAAAAAAATGTGAAACTAAATTTTAAAATAGAACATTCTTGCCGTGCAGTCTGATTTTTGAATTTTAAATTTTAACAATAGTTCAAAACTATTACTAAATAACCGCTGAAATAAAATTTAGAGACCATTAATCTTAAAATTTAATCACCATAAATTAGCAAAATTTTTTTTGTAGTGGTATTAGATTAATTTGCAAAAATATGAAATTGTAAATAACACACCCACTTTAATGATATTAATATTAAATTTTAACGCAATTGATATTAATATTAAAATTTCAGTTATAAAGGAAAGAATTTATTCATAAATTAAATAATAAAAATATAATCTATTTATATTTTCTTAATAAAGACATTGTTGATTATGCGAATACGTTGAAGCACCCGCATGTCAGTACTACATTCTCTCATTTACGAGCGAAACGTACTGATCTGTGCGTTCCCGAGGAGAGAAACATCCGATATTTTGACTATTTCGCAAGGAAGGTGTCATTTTCTGAGTTTATCATTTGCACACGCCACATAAGTTAGAGATGCATTTGGCAACAACAACACAGATACAGATAAAGGCCACAAACCCAAAACAAACTTGTAAATTGAATTGAAAAAATCAGCCCCATAAACCTCAAACCCCATTTCAGTCCTTTTCAGACTCTCTCACTTTGTGCTGTGATTTCTGCGTCTGCTTCTTGGGACATTCATTCATTTACTGTCCGAAAGAAAATCATGAAGTTCTGCAAAAAGTACCAGGAGTACATGCAGGGCCAGGAGAAGAAGCTTCCAGGGGTTGGCTTCAAGAAGCTCAAGAAGATTTTGAAGAAGTGCAGAAGGAACTGTTGTACCCAGAATGCCCTTCATGCATCCCTTAGCGTCAAAACCTGCCCTGATCATTGCCCAGGTCGTCAAAACCTTCCTTTCTTCTTCTATCTTTCGAAGTTTTAATTTTTACCCCCAATCACCGATAGTTAGAAAGAGACTCTTTTGATGCCTACTGTCGCATGCATGATATGCTGTTTTTTCTATAACCAATTCCAAAGCATTTTTGAGAAATTGACGAGTGATGAGAGTTTTTTTTTTATTCTTATTGAGATGAGAGAGATTTTTCAACTTGTATTATTTGATGTAGAATTTCTACATATCCCTGTGCTAACTTGGTACATTTTTTATTCAGTGTGTGACGGGACCTTCTTCCCTTCTCTTCTCAATGAAATGTCAGCGATAGTAGGGTGCTTCAATCAACGTGCGCAAAAATTGATGGAGTTACATCTGGCTTCTGGTTTCAGAAAGTACTTTCTTTGGATCAAAGGGAAAGTACAAGGGAACCATACTGCATTGATTCAAGAAGGCAAAGATCTTGTTACTTATGCACTTATAAATGCCATTGCAATTCGAAAAATACTAAAGAAATATGACAAGGTATGTCTATCTTTTGTAGGTGTGCTAATTGCGAGTTTGGTCAATTTTGGTGAAATTTTGTGAGGATTTGTTTCTTACTGTCACTGCAGATTCATTATTCCAAGCAAGGGCAATTGTTCAAATCGCAGGTCCAGAGTATGCACAAGGAGATTCTTCAAAGTCCTTGGCTTTGTCAGCTTATGGCCTTCCATATTAATTTAAGGGAGACAAAGGTCAACTCGTGGAGGTCTCCTGCCTTGTTTGATGGGTGTTCTCTCGCACTTACGGATGGGAAACCATCGCTTACTTGTGAGCTCTTTGATTCTGTCAAAATTGATATTGACTTGACTTGTTCTATATGCTTGGTAAGTTTCTCACTATTAATCGTGAGGCTTGTCTATTCTCATTTCTAAATGTATTGTCGTTCCTGACTATCTACTATTGTTATCATTTAAGTCATTTATTTCCTTCTAAAATATCATTTTTTCCCTCTTATAATCACGTTAATGGGAGAGGTATTTAACATATATTTTTTGAAATAGGAGTGGGAATAAACACACAACAGTGACTATAGCATTCTCTTAATCATCTTGTATAATGTATTTATGTTTTCATTTGGATTTCACATACACTGAGGTTTTCTTTTTAAGATTGTAGTTACTCACGCAAGTCAAGTTAAATATTATGCTTTAGAATTTTAAACTGAAGAGGAAACTTCTTTTTCCTACCAAAAAAATGAATATTCATAAACCATCTTATTTTTCATATGGTCTTAAAATCATATATCTCAACGATTGTCATTCATAATCTTAAGCGATCAATAACAAAGGAAGTAAATTGACAATATCACCTTATATTTCTCAGAAAAACACTGGCCTATATGGTCCTTCATTTTTCTAACCATTGATATTGTTTATCTAATTTCTCCATGACAGGACACAGTGTTTGATCCAGTTTCTTTGACTTGCGGCCATATATTCTGCTATATTTGTGCATGCTCGGCTGCATCAGTATCTATTGTTGATGGACTTAAGGCTGCAGATCCTAAAAAGAAATGTCCTCTATGTCGAGAGGTAAGCCACCACCAGAAGCCAGAAATGACATTTATATTGCATGCTCTCCTACAACTTGATTATTGTAACAGGAGTGTAAAACGTGGGAGAGTTTTCCACTTTGCTTGATTCCATTAACTTGTGTTAAAAGGAGTATATAAATCATGTTTATAACTCATGATTTCACCCTTCATGGTCGTTAGAGCCGGCCGATGGATGGTCACCAGCCTCATGAGTCATGACAGTGCTGAATGGCAATTTTGTAAGAAAACTCGAGTTTGTGCATTCCTTTTGCATCTGCCATTCTTGACCTTGGTTTTTTAAATCCTTTGATGAGGGATAAACACAAGTTATGTAAGGAAACTTTGTCCACCTACTTTAGGCACTTTAGTACCTAACAATGATTGATCCATTGTTTGCTTCTACCATAGAGTGGCGCTGTTAACAATCTACAGCCAACATTTTTTTTATTTCCTTTTCTGGATTTGAACCGGTTAAAATAATTGGCTACTTATACTTAGTCTTACTTTTGTTGATTATAGGGTGCAGTTTATCAAGGTGCTGTGCACTTGGAAGAACTAAATATTCTTTTAGGCCGAAGGTACGGTCCTATTTGTTTCATACATAAACTTATGTGTTCATTTGGGTGATTAAAACCAGTTGTCGTAAAAGAAGAGATGGGTTTAATTAGAAGCTGTTTAATATCATTTTGTTATGTCTTTTAACTTGATAATGTCTACCCCTTTTACAGTTGTCAGGAATACTGGGAGCAGAGGCTTCAGACAGAGAGGGCGGAGAGGGTTAAGCAAATAAAGGAACACTGGGAATCACAGTGTAGAGCATTCATGGGTGTCTAAGTACCATATGCAACTTTATTAGTGTC
The DNA here is from genome assembly GCF_003935025.1 of Abrus precatorius. Taxonomy (NCBI): domain Eukaryota; kingdom Viridiplantae; phylum Streptophyta; class Magnoliopsida; order Fabales; family Fabaceae; genus Abrus; species Abrus precatorius. The sequence goes on along the minus strand of NW_020874373.1, from coordinate 4,092,516 downwards.
TCTGGTGCAATATAGGGTGATTTAAAGCTCAAATGTGAATATGCATATGTTTTGATTGTTATTTTGTAGTTTGTACATTTTTGTATGTAATCTTCTGAATAAGGTGAAGTTGCCTTTACACTATCTATAAGCTTTTTAGTGGCAGTGTTCTTACCTGATTTATGTATGATTCCATAAGCGGTTCTGCTTCAGAAATGAGGATTGAGTATTAGGAGTGAGAATAGGTTAAACAACTGCACTAGGTGTTACAGAAAAAATGAAAAAAAAAAAAAAAAAACTTTGAAAAAAGAGCTTTTTCTACGAGAAATTGTGCGAGCGGAGTTAGTAAAAAACAAAATTATAAGGGTCATATACGGAAATAAAAGAAAAAAAAAGGTTATATATTACGTAAATCTACCGACTTAAATAAGTTTACATAAATTTTGAGTATAATTTTATTTTTTTAAGTGAAAAGTATTTATTTTTAGCATTATTTATACACTAATTAACAATATTTGTTTTTAATAATTGATATTATTTTTTAGACCTTTTTTTATCCATAGTTTTTTTAGGGTCTCAAGCAAAGGTTTTGATGTTAACAAACTAGTAAGGCATTTAGTTTAGGCTAAGGTTTGGACTTGCAAAAAAGGCTTATTTGATTTATCAGACTTGTATATTAATCTATTATTTATATATAATTAAGAGTTTATAATACTTGCAGAGTTTATAATTAACACATGATCTTTTTTACAAATTTTAATTTGTATCAACTTTATATTTAAAAATATTTTCTCTACATATTTTTTAAAAAAATTTCACAAAAGAAATATGGTTAGACACTAAACGCTATTTAAAAGAGAAAAAAACGAAAAACAAACTGCCAAGTTAAAGACAAGATTTACACTGATGTTATGTAAAATAGACCCAAGTCTTTTTAATAATGTCAACCACAATGTAGTTAATCATTCTTCATTATAAATGTCAAATTCTAAAATTTTAAAATTTTCATACAAAAACAACTCAATGATGTTGACATTAACCATAAACTGAGCCGTTCGTGTTTTAATTCATGGAAATTCCAAATACATAAATGGCAGCATTGTGCATAACATAGTTAAGAACATATTCTATCCAAATCAATTTCATTTACTGATTTTCTTTCTGGAAATTCTTCATCTTCCCATCCTCAACTCCACAAAATTGTTCAGCTTTGGAGTAACAATAGTTCAATCATTTCCCCGTCTACAGATCAGAATTACACCTTGGGAGAAATCTTTCACTTCGTGAGACTAAAAGGATTTTTGTCTTTATAAATATGACACTCCTCCTTCTATAGTTTTTCTAAAACTTTGTTTACAAATTAGTTTTGATAAGTTTAGGCCTGTGAAAGAAAAATACCAATACCTAACCTGAAAATTATCTCCATATTTATTTACTAAAAAGTAAAATTTTATTTTAATATTTTACAGTAATATTAAACATAAAGTTACTATTAAAATGAAATATTGATTTTAATTAATAAACGGTGCCCAAAGAACATCACATAAATTTGTGATTTACAAAATTTATACACGGGACCATGTGATATTATTGCATTTTCTACCCTTCACATCACTTAATTGTCTGGCATAGAATGGTGCGTTCTTGAGTCAGTTGGGTTCATGATAGGTATGTTTAACTAAGCATCTTAACTAGCTAATTCAATTAGTTGTACATTTATTTTATTAGCTGAATAATTTATTTAATCAAAATATTATTATTTAATAAAGTAGCTGAAAGGGATGATTATTAATAGTTTTTATTTTTAACTACTAACTAAAAATAAAATTATAAAAAGAAAAATTTAGATACAATTGTATAACAATGCTTATCAGTTTCACTTTCATGTGTTTGCCGTGCTAAATTCCCATTTGCCAAACACGTACCAACCCCCATAGTGCCATAACTTCAACACCATTCCTTCATCTGAGCAGAGATTATTATTGGAGAAATGTAAACTTAAATTTGCATGTTCTCAATTTTAGTGTTTACTTCACTCAATACCAAGTATATTTTATTTGGGTCACTTAATATTTTATAAGAAATCATAGAAAAGCAACATGAACTGAGACATTTTCTATTTTCCCTGTTCATTAATAAAAGGCATTTTCCTTTCCAAAGCCTAACTGAAGAACCTCAATCTTTTCACTTATTTAAAAGGTCGATCAGTACGGACACCATATCATTACACTAAAAACAGAATCGAAGGATTAAGATTAAATTATAAAAATACCCTCAGTCAGATCCACACAGGTCAACCTACCTGCTACACATTTACAATACATCTTCCAAATATTAAATTACAATTTCCTTAACATATCTCACTTCACTGGTTAATAGATACCCATTTCATTTTTTTAATAAGCTACTCTTTCTTTTCTTTTACTCTTAAGATTTTGTAAAATAATTTTTAAAAATATTAATATTCTATATTTTATTAAAAAAATTATTTTTTTATTTTAATTACTGAGGATAAAATTGTAAAAAATAATTATTTATTAATTTTATTAAATAACAATAATGATCAACAAAGTAAAATCATATAGTGTAAACAATTATGTAGGTACTTTTTAAATGATTTCATTAATGTTTATTAATTATATTATATTTTATAGAAGTTTTTATAAAATATTTATTTATTTTTTAATAAATAAAATTGATGATGAAAGTTTAAATTAAAACATAAAAATAAATATTAATATATTAAATAATAATAAAAATATTATATTACAATATTTTTAAAAATTAAAGTTAAATATTTTATTAATTGATGAAAGTTTAAGTTAAACATAAAAAATAATTTACTAATTTTAGCTTTTAAAATTAATTTTAAATATAAAATAATTATTATTTTAAAATATTTGTTATATTTTTACATTTTTAATATAATAATTAATTGAAAATATTATTTTTAAATATTAAATTTTAATTATAAAAATTAAGATTAATAAAAAATATTAATCATAAAACATGTTCATAGAAAATTGTGTCATAAACGATACTTTATGTAGTATGTACGGCACAGTTTCATTTCTCAAATCTCACCACTTGTTTGCTTGCAATGATTTAAATCTGTGTCACAATCCCTTATCTTTAACACATTAAATATATGATTAATTCTCTTTATACACTGTACCCCACTATTCTACTTCTTATTGCTTTTTGTTTTACTCCAAGGTGATGTACATTAAATATCCAACTCATCACAATCTTTAACTTATTTGAATTTTTATTTTGTATAAATATTTGGTTAAATTGAGTTATAATAATATCTCTTAAAATATGCATATCTACTGTACTAATTTTGTAAATAGAACAAAAATCGATACAAATGAAATGACCAATGTCTAAGGTAGGTCGCGTCTAACGTCCTCAGAAAACCGCGAAGATCGCAGGAATGCCACATCTCTCTGTTATGCCCTGGACTATGGTCTTGCTCTTTCGAATTATTAAAGCTTTTCTGTCACGTGTTCGGTAGAGCTTTGGTGTTCAAAGTGCATATTGCATGCCCATGAAATACTTGTCATCATCATTGTTTCACTAATATGTACAACTTTTTTTCATCTTGCTCCCATGTGACCTATGAATTGTGCTCTCTTTTCAACACAATATTACTAATTAAATAGCTCGGGTTCCTCGAGTGTGATACAAGGTTTGGAACATATTTGAGTTGAAGCTGAAGTTGCTTCTGGGGAAGCACAACATGTTCTCTTCATCTTCAAATTGGATAATCCTGTGAATCCATTTATAAAGTGGCTCTAGTTCGTGGAGTGGAGGTGCATGAAATACTGGGAAAACAGTTTGGGCTCAAGTTTCTTCCGGGAGCACAAACATGTTCTCCACATCTCTCTCATGTGCTTCGCCTGTGAAACAAAACTCAACTCTGTTTCAATGGCTGAGATTCATTTTCCTTTCTCCCTGTCCTCAGAGAGTTCTCTTGTCTGCCGTTGATACTCTACTATTGCTCTTTCTCTTTGTGTTTGCTGTCACAAAGCTCTGTAAAAGGTTCACCTCTCATGGCCGTTCCAACAACGACCTCAACAAGCCTTTCATTAGAAACAACATATCCACTTTCAGAACTACTCTGTGGTTTAAGTTAACTTTGACTGTAACGGTTGTTTTGGCTGTAGTTTACACCATTGCTTGCGTTCTCGTCTTTAGCAGTTCCACCAACGTGCCGTGGAAGCAAGTTGATGAAGCTTTTTGGATCGTCCAGGCCGTAACACATGCAGTGCTTGCAGTGTTGATCATTCACGAGAAAAAATTCGAAGCTGTAACACACCCCCTGTCCGTTCGAGTTTACTGGGTTGCGAATTTCGTTGTCATTTCCTTGTTCACGGTTTCTGGGGTTGTACGTTTTGTGTCTGTGGATGAGGATGGAGCCAAAAGCTTCGTCATTGAAGTGGATGACGTGGTCTCTTTTATTTCACTCCCTCTGTCATTGTTTCTTCTTTTTGTGGCGGTTAAAGGAGCCACTGGTATTGTGTTGTCGACAGAAGAAAAAAAGTCACTTGTTGACGAGGAAACGAGGTTGTATGAAACAAAATCCGAGGTTACTGGCTTTGCTTCAGCTTCTCTACTGTCCAAGGCATTTTGGATTTGGATAAACCCTTTGTTGAGTAAAGGGTACAAGTGGCCACTGAAAATTGATGATATTCCAACACTTTCCCCAGACCATAGAGCTGAGAAGATGTCACTTCTCTTTGAATCAAAATGGCCTAAAACAGACGAGAGATTGAAGCATCCAGTTAGAATCACATTGCTTAAGTGCTTTTGGAAGGAGTTGGCCATCACTGCCATTCTTGCAATTATTAGGCTGTGTGTCATGTTTGTGGGGCCAGTTCTCATACAAAGCTTTGTAGATTATACGTCAGGGAAGAGAAGCTCTGTGTATGAAGGGTACTATCTCGTGTTGATTCTTCTTGTTGCCAAGATCATAGAAGTGTTGACCACTCACCATTTCAACTTCAACGCTCAGAAACTTGGGATGCTCATACGGTGCACGCTTATACCTTCTTTGTACAAAAAGGGATTGATGCTATCATTCTCAGCTAGGCAGGACCATGGTGTGGGTAGCATCGTGAATTACATGGCTGTTGATGTTCAGCAACTTTCTGATATGATGCTTCAGTTGCATGCTGTGTGGATGATGCCATTTCAAGTTGGTATTGGTTTATTTCTACTTTACGATTGTCTAGGTGCCTCTGTAGTGACTTCTTTTCTTGGTCTTCTTGGGATATTAGTGCTTGTTGTGCTTGGTATCCGGAGAGATAGGGTTTTCCAATTGAATGTGATGAAAAACCGTGACTTGAGAATGAAAGCTGTGAATGAGATGCTTAGTTACATGCGTGTGATAAAGTTTCAGGCTTGGGAGGAGCATTTCAACGGGAGGATTATGGGATTCCGTGAGACAGAGTTTGAGTGGCTTACCAAGTTGATGTTCTCCATTTGTAGCAATATTGTTGTGATGTGGAGCGCACCGATATTGGTATCAACTCTGACGTTTGGTACAGCTATTTTGCTGCGAGTTCCGCTTGATGCAGCCACTGTCTTCACGACTACTTCTATCTTCAAGATCTTGCAGGAGCCTGTTATGACATTCCCACAGTCTATGATATCTCTTTCACAAGCAATGATATCACTGGGGAGGTTAGATAGATTCATGTTGTGTAGGGAATTGTCGAATGATTCAGTTGTGAGAGAGGAAGGCAGTGGTGGACAAACCGCAGTGGAGATCATAGATGGTACCTTTAGTTGGGATGATGAAAACATGCTGCAGGACTTGGAAAATATTGATTTGGAGATCAAAAGGGGGGAGCTTACAGCAATTGTTGGGACTGTGGGGTCAGGAAAGTCATCTCTCCTAGCATCAATTCTTGGTGAGATGCACAAAATTTCTGGAAAGGTATGAATTTTGTTGAAGCCTCAAGTTGACTATTAGATATACCCAATTTAGAACTCGTAAAGGCTAAAGCAATCATTACCTTAAGAGCTAGCTTTTGGATTTCTATACGAGCATATTTATTTAAGGATGTTCACAGTTGAGTGTGGATTTTTGTAACAGGTTCGGGTTTGTGGTAGTGTTGCCTATGTTGCACAAACATCTTGGATTCAGAGTGGCACCATTGAAGAAAACATTCTCTTTGGTTTACCAATGGATAGGCATAGGTACAATGAAGTTATCAGGGTGTGTTGCTTGGAGAAAGATTTGGAAATGATGGATTATGGAGATCAAACAGAAATTGGAGAGCGTGGTATTAACCTGAGTGGGGGCCAGAAGCAGCGTATACAACTTGCCAGGGCTGTATATCAAGATTCTGATATATATCTCCTTGATGATGTCTTCAGTGCTGTTGATGCTCATACTGGCTCTGAAATATTTAAGGTGTTTATCTTTAAGTTAAAGATTCTTACTCAGCATTATGTTTAATTTTGTTGATGTCTTCCGTGCTAGTTTGTTGCTTGAACTTCAAGAGTTCTTCAAGTAATCTTTGTTGAATTGTTATATTAAGAAATGGTATAGAATTCAATTTGATTGGTTGCTAATTGGATTTTTCTCAGGAATGCGTGAGGGGAGCTCTAAAAGGCAAGACCATTGTTCTTGTAACACACCAAGTGGATTTCCTACATAATGTGGATCTTATATTAGTAAGTCTCTTTTTCCAATGCTGTAATGCTTCATCTGTTGTAATCTTCAATTTGACTTGAATTCAAACACTTGTATTTGCTTGCTAAGGTGATGAGGGACGGGATGGTAGTCCAATCAGGGAAGTATGATGATCTACTAGATGCTGAAATGGATTTTAAAGCTCTGGTAGATGCACATGAGACTTCTATGGAACTAGTAGAGCAGGGTGTGGTCTTACCTGGTCAAAATTTGAACAAACCAACAAAATCTCCAGAGGGAATTTCTATTTACAAGGGGACTGGTGGTGAAAGCAATTCTCTTGACCAGACTGAGCCTGGCAAGAATAGTTCTAAACTCGTCAAAGAAGAGGAGAGAGAAACTGGCAAAGTGAGCTTACATATCTACAAACTCTACTGCACTGAGGCTTTAGGTTGGTGGGGTGTTGCAATAGCATTGCTTCTTTCTTTGTTATGGCAAGCGTCTTTGATGGCAAGTGACTATTGGCTGGCATATGAAACCTCAGAAGAGGGTGCCAAAATGTTTAACCCCAATTTGTTCATTTCTATCTATGCAATTATTACTGTTGTTTCAGTCATTTTGGTGATCGCAAGATCCTACTGCATTACAATCTTGGGGCTAAAAACAGCACAGAGTTTCTTCACACAAATTCTTCGTAGCATCTTGCATGCGCCCATGTCTTTCTTTGACACTACTCCATCTGGGAGAATTCTAAGTAGGGTAAGAACATCATATTAAATGGATGAATCTAATCCTAATTGAAATAAACTTTTATATTTTATATGTTAATCACACACTTGTGATGACTTATTTTTCTTTATGTTAACTTCTACAGGCATCCACAGATCAGGCCAATGTTGATGTGTCTCTCCCCATGTTCACAGGAATTGTTATTGGCATGTACATGTCAGTACTCGCCATCTTCATCATCACCTGTCAAAATTCTTGGCCTACAGTGTTATTGATAATTCCTCTTGTTTGGTTGAATATATGGTATCGGGTATGAATATGATTTCCCTGCTTGTAAAATGCTTTGCCCTTCTTTGATTGCCAACCTGTAAAACCTGAAAATTTGTTGCATGTAGTAGAATGAATAAAAGGGTTATTCCATAACCTCCAACATGTTGAAGTTATTTACAGATTTTTCTGTTCAATTATGAAAGTAATTCATATGGCCGTGTTTCATAATGTGGATAACAACCACTATACTCACTTGTTTGACAGATAAAGTCCATTAGTCATCAGTAATTTTGTAACTTGTTTACAATTAAATATATCTTACATTCTTTATGTTAACAATTTCTGTGTGTTCTCTCTCTTTTCTGGTGTTTCAGGGTTACTATCTTGCATCATCTCGTGAAATAACTCGCTTGGATTCAATTACCAAAGCACCGGTAATTCATTACTTCTCCGAAAGCATTGTGGGGGTCATGACAATCCGTGCATTCGGAAAGCAAAAGAGTTTTTGTGAAGAAAATCTCAAACGAGTGAATGCTAATTTGCGAATGGATTTCCACAACAACGGTTCTAATGAGTGGTTAGGAGTAAGATTAGAATTTCTAGGAACCTTTGTCTTCTGCATTTCTACTTTGTTCATGATCATCTTGCCCAGCGGTATCATAAAGCCAGGTAAAAACTGACACTAAAAGAATTCTAAACATGTGTGTTCATTGTCTGTTTATAAATTTGTACACATTGTCAGTACAGTATTTCTTATTCAAATTACTATTACTCAGTTCTTATCTTTGTGTCTATTATCCGTTTATAGTTTAGTTATGTAGTATCTTGCAGTCTTGCTCCGTGAACTGTGACGTAACATTTAATATTTTTTTTTATCTTGGATAACATTGAGTAGAATTTCTTTGTAAACTAATGATATTTATGTCACTGCAAATATTTTATTAACGTAATTAACTGACTGACTGCGTTGTTCTGCCTGATGTAGAAAATGTTGGTTTATCTCTCTCTTATGGATTGTCCTTAAATTCGGTCATGTTCTTTTGCGTATACATGAGTTGTTTTGTCGAAAACAAAATGGTGTCTGCTGAGAGGATAAAGCAGTTTACAAATATTCCATCGGAACCCGCTTGGAATGTCAAGGATCGTTTGCCTCCTTCAAATTGGCCAGATCAAGGCAATGTAGATATCAAAGACCTGCAGGTAACTTGTGTATGAAAAAATGGATTATTAGTATCAAGAGTGTTCTTGCCTTTCTGTATGGGCCCATCTGTTGAAAGCCACTACAAGATTTCAAAATACTTATTGATATCTATCGGTTTAAGCAACTACATTCATTAATTTTTATTATCAATTTGCATTGAGCAACAGTATAGTTTCCCTGTTGTGCTGAGTTGAGCTTCTGGTTAACAGGTCAGATATCGTCCAAACACCCCTCTGGTTCTTAAAGGCATCACTTTAAGCATTAGTGGAGGTGAAAAGATTGGCGTTGTTGGTCGAACTGGAAGCGGAAAATCAACTTTGATTCAAGTCTTCTTTAGGCTGGTGGAACCTTCAGGAGGGAAAATAATAATTGATAGTATTGACATATCTGTCTTGGGGCTTCATGATCTTAGATCACGGTTTGGTATCATTCCTCAAGAGCCCGTCCTTTTTGAAGGAACTGTCAGAAGCAACATTGATCCAATTGGACAGTACACAGATGATGAAATATGGAAGGTAAATAATGCACCAATTCAAAGTTTATAAGGCTTAAAATTCAAAATTTGTATCCTTTAATGTTAACATGGTCATATCGTACTACTCCAATAGGATCTAAATCTTAAAATTCATGTTTTGAATCCATTAGTCTAACAAGTTGATTATTGATACAGAGCTTGGAACGCTGTCAACTAAAAGAGGTTGTTGCTGCTAAGCCTGACAAGCTCGACTCTTTGGGTAATAAAGAATTTTGACCATTTTATTTGGGCTACTTGAGTTTCATGATTTTACTGATGGGAATGTTGTTTGAAATTGACAGTGGTGGATAATGGAGAGAACTGGAGTGTGGGGCAGAGACAATTGCTTTGTCTGGGACGCGTGATGCTTAAGCGAAGCCGAGTGTTGTTTATGGATGAGGCAACTGCTTCTGTTGATTCTCAAACAGATGGTGTAATACAAAAGATCATTAGAGAGGACTTCGCAGCTTGTACCATCATCAGCATTGCTCACAGAATACCCACAGTCATGGACTGTGATAGAGTTTTAGTTGTAGATGCAGGTATCATATTCTCTTTCCAAACCACCATTCACCTTTATGCTTTTATCATTGTTGCCTGTTGCCTAAGGTCTCTTCTTGTTTTTGTATCAGGCCATGCAAAAGAATTTGATAACCCCTCCAACTTGCTTCAGACTCAATCTCTCTTTGCAGCATTAGTTCAAGAGTACGCCAACCGTTCAACTGGACTCTAATCATATGTTTCCCAGTTCAACTTTTGTTAGAAAGTGGGGAGAGGATGGATATTTTATTTTAAATATATAGTTAAATTTTAAAATAATAAGTTTATGCAAATCTTAGAAATAACATGTAAAGGTTATGATCTTTACACGGATTGAAAGAAATTTGACATATGGAGTTCAGCCATTATCGTCAATCATTTAAATATTCAAAGATATATTATTGCTGAGCCTGAAATGTTTTTATCCTGGAAAGTGGAAACATATTCCTGATTTCTAGTTATTACAAAAAGTAATAATATCAATCTGTTGTCATGTGAGAAAAGAAAATTTTGACACGACCCACCTTAAGGTTTAGATTTTGACATGGTAGTGTATAAACATTAGACATTTTACTATTATGTATAGGTATCGATTAAGTGCCCAAGTGAAGCAGAAGTTTATCCAAAGTTTCATTGGTGTTACTATGTTGCATGGCAAATTTCATTTCAATTAAGTAATCATGAGTATATTTGGTCAATAGCACTAGTTTAGGTAATTGTGGCTGTTCCACGGACATGTCTTATGGCTCCACGATACCAGGTCAGTAGCGATACCTTCAGTTAACACTAACCATTAATCATTACAAACTCTTAACATATTAGTTTGAAATACAACAATGCAAAACATTAAAGTCAAAGTGAAAGAGACGTTGTATAAGAAAAAAACAACCCTTGACACATTTTTTTCTAAGGATATTAAGGAAAAGGAGAGAAGAAAGGGTAACATGAAGCTACTCACAAGCGAAAGACGCATAACCACCACCATTCACCAAAATTAGATATATAGTGTGCAATTGTCTCCACGAATTAACTTCAAAATAAGGCTCATTTAATTAAAATAATTAAGAATTAAGAAATTGAGAAGTGATGCTGTCAACAAAATATTGCTACACGTTGTCCGTTAAAGATTTGTTACTTACCACCACACTAAATAGAGTAATATCATGCATTTTAGATTAATTTATATTTGACAAATATTAATAATAATTGACTTCAATTTTATTAAAAATTATTCAACTACATTAATTTTATTCTTGATTTAACAAGTTTCACTCATAGTTTATAATTTTTAATATATTTAAATTAATAATTAATAAATTATATCTTGAAAATTATATTATTAACATGTTTTTATAATTTATTTGATTAAATTACAAGTTTGTTTGATAAAATAAAAATGTAATTTAAATGTTCATGAATATTTATTTAATGAATTTTAATATATGTAAGAGTTCACATTTAAGAATTTGTGTATAATATATAATTTTTTATAAAAATTATAAAATATAATACAATAATAATATTATAATTGACAATTTTTTAAATTTTAAATTTTCATACTTTTTTAAAATATAATATATATATATATATATATATATATATATATTCTTTAAATATCATGTATAAAAAAATAGTCCTATAATTATTGTTTTGTACATTTTTATCATCGCTCCCGAGGTAGACGTAGGATATCACCTTTTTTTGATAATCATTGCCAAACTTAAATAAGTTGTACTAGAGTTATGATTACAATTGATGTCACATAAAAAAAATCTTTTCAAATCACTCGAGCTTGACAAATGGGTAAGCTTTGCATTTAATGTCATTTGCTTTTTTCAATTACAAATTAAAGTCTTATCTGAATTAGGATTATAATTATAGATAATGTTGTTGTTCTTATCTCCTGTTAGCCTTTTATTTTCATAATTTTGTTTTGTTACTCATGAATCATGATCTCTCTTTCACCTCATGTGCTTTTTACAAGCAGTGTTCCACCTCCATTAAGGTTACTCTTGGGTAACCATTGCAATTCACCTTTTAACAGCAACGTCCAACACATTCAACATTTCTCAGGGCTAAGATTCATTAGCTTTATCTTCTACCAACATATTTGCACCAATTAAAGTTAGAACAAAACTTAAGGGTGATTTCTTAAATATTATTAATGTTGTTTATAAGTTAAAATTAAAATTATATTCCAATAATATATATATATATATATATGTTAACATCAACATTATTTTCTACTAAAATAAAATTATAATTTGAATCGTTAAATAATACTGTAACGCTTAAAAATTAATACATAAATTTTGTTGTATAGTTAATTTGCATTTTGGCACACTTATTTTAAAAAAGTTTCCTATTTAAATTTTAAGCCTACCCTTAACTCTAATGATTTAGGCCTAACCCCTGACCCTATTATTGTTTTGGGTTTACAACTATTATTATGATATTATCCACTCAACATAACTAATATTACCATCTACAGTATACATTGATTATTCTTACATTAGTTTCTACTTTGCATAAAATTTTAAAATTTCAACAGTGTACCTTATAATAATTTCATACTTAATTTGCGCATGATTTAGTTTATAACAAAACTATATTAAATATTATCATTTTTATTATTATTATTATCTTGGTTTGTTATTATTGTTGCTGTATTTAAATATTTACATAATTGTTTTATACCTTACTACCAAATCCTCAATATTATTGAAAAATAATTTTGATATTAAATCTTCTAATTTTCAATCCTTAAGTATATACAAATGCTAAATTTTGATTTTATTCAACATCTGTTTTTTTTCTTTTTTTTCTCTTCCTAACTTCAAAATTTTCGAATACAATATTACCTTCGTCTTCTGAAACCCCATCTCTGCCTTCACCATTGCATTAAATTTTTCACACACCTAAAAAGTAGAAAATGCTCCTATTGCTGTTTTGCATTCATGTGAATCCCCTAGACATAAAAGCTTCGCCCAACATAATCCAACACGTGAAATTAATCTATGTCGCATGCATGTCTTGCTGCAAGTCCAACAACTTCTCCGTTTACTCGTCCAAATCGAGGTGAAAACGACATGTCCCCGCCGCAGAAGACCATTGTCGACTATGAAATTAAACAGAACATGCAGTACCATCGTGCAACCTCACTCCCCAGTCACCATCTCCAAAGAAATGTCGTCTTCGATGGTTTCAATTTTCAAAGAGGTAACAGAATGAGTTGCATTTGCATACCATTTAACTGATTAACCTCTTATCAAACACGAAGACTGCAATCAACTCCTCAGTGACACCACATGCAGCATGAATCTTTGCAAAACTGTAATCATCGCCATAACACTACTGCGTTGTATATAAAGGTACGAGCATGAGTATTGAGTATGATAGCGTCATTATTGTATTATTATTGTTCTTTTATTTCTTCAAAGATATGCTTTATCTTTAGTTTCATTAAAAAATTTATAATAATAACTTCTCACTTAAAAATTAAAAATATAATTTAATATATTTTTTGTGTAATTTATTATACAATGCAATATAAAAATATAATAAAAAACTTTACTTGTTCATTTTTATAAATTAGTAAAAAAAGTATATAATTTAATTATTTACTATTACATTTCTGTGTAAAATTATATAAACTAATAATATATTATATTTTTGTTATATTTTTTTAATCATTAAATGAAAATTTGAGAATAAGAGACTTACTTTGAATAATTAAAAAAAACAAAATAAGAATAAAATTAGATTGAAATATTAATATAAAACATGCAATCAAATAATTATCTTTATAACTAAACGGAAAGATTCCTAATTACACCATACGAAAACACAAAATTTATAAACATGCATGATCGAAAGACGTAATGACGTATGATATATCACTGTAGCAATATTACAACCAATTTTCACTTTCTTCCGTTCTTTTTTGCTCTTCAATTGACTCACACACTTTAATGCTAACTACCGAAGGTATCGGCTTTTTTTATTTAAATAATGTTTTTTAAAAAATAAATTATCAAATTATAACTTTTTTAAAATTATTTTTTAATCTAAAATTATTTAACAACGTGTTATGAATTTTACCATAATTATTGATAAATTTTATTTTTAAATTTTGAAAAATAAATTTTGTTATTAAAAATGTAAAATCTATAATTTTTTTATTTTTTAAAATAATTTTTTAATTAAATATACAAAATTTATAAATATTTTTACAAGTGTTAAATTATTATTAATTTTATAATTATAATAAATTATTTATTTAAAAATAAAAAATTTTACCATACATATGCAAAACCTTTTTTTATTTTTTAAATAAATAATTTATTATAATTATAAAATTTTTGATAATTTGACACGTATAAAAATATTTATAAGTTCTATATTTTTTATGGTAAAACTTATTTTTTAAAATTTATAAATAAAAATTTCACTAATAACTGTGACAAAATTCATAATAGGTGATCAAAATTATCCAGAATAATAATTTTTAAAAAATTATAATTTGTTAATTTGTTTTTTAAAAAAATTATTTAAATAAAAAAGTCAAAGGTATCGCTACTGACAACTGCAAAACTGATGGTGTCAGATTGTGAGTGCATTTATTACCTGCTGTCGTGGAGCCATAAGACATGTCCGTAGAACAGCTATAATTACCTATACTAGTTCAATTGACCAAAATATCCTCGAGATTACTCAATTGAAATGAAAATTTCCATGCCACATAGTAACAACACCAACGAGACTTTGATAAACTTCCGCTTCACTTGGATACTTAATCGATACCTATACATAATAGTAAAATATCTAATGTTTATACACTACCATGTCAAAATCTAAACCTTAAGGAGGGTTGTGTCAGTTTTTACTTTTCTCACATGATAATTGTCCTTTTATGAGGAAAACAGATTGATATTATTACTTTTGGTAATGACTAGATCACAGGAATATGTTTCCACTTTCCAGGGTAAAAACATTTCAGGCTCAGCAATAATATATCTTTGAATAATTAAATGAGTGGAGATAAACTCCAAATGTCAATCCGTGCAAAGATCATTTCCTTTACATGTTATTTCTAAGATCAATCAAACGGCCTGCGCCTCCTAAGGAAAGTTAGATTTTGCATAAACTTATTATTTTAACATTAACTCTATTTACTTAAAATAAAATATCCATCCTCTCCTCACTTTCTAACAAAAGTTGAACTGCGAAACGTATGATTAGAGTCCCGCTGAACGATTGGCGTACTCTTGAACTAATGCTGCAAAGAGGGATTGAGTCTGAAGCAAGTTGGAGGGGTTATCAAATTCTTTTACATGGCCTGATACAAAAACAAGAAGAGACCTTAGGCAATAGGCAACAATGATAAAAGCATAAAGGTGAATGGTGGTTTGGAAAGAGAATATGATACCTGCATCTACAACTAAAACTCTATCACAGTCCATGACTGTGGGTATTCTGTGAGCAATGCTGATGATGGTACAAGCTGCGAAGTCCTCTCTAATGATCTTTTGTATTACACCATCTGTTTGAGAATCAACAGAAGCAGTTGCCTCATCCATAAACAACACTCGGCTTCGCTTAAGCATCACGCGTCCCAGACAAAGCAATTGTCTCTGCCCCACACTCCAGTTCTCTCCATTATCCACCACTGTCAATTTCAAACAACATTCCCATCAGTAAAATCATGAAACTCAAGTAGCCCAAATAAAATGGTCAAAATTCTTTATTACCCAAAGAGTCGAGCTTGTCAGGCTTAGCAGCAACAACCTCTTTTAGTTGACAGCGTTCCAAGCTCTGTATCAATAATCAACTTGTTAGACTAATGGATTCAAAACATGAATTTTAAGATTTAGATCCTATTGGAGTAGTACGATATGACCATGTTAACATTAAAGGATACAAATTTTGAATTTTAAGCCTTATAAACTTTGAATTGGTGCATTATTTACCTTCCATATTTCATCATCTGTGTACTGTCCAATTGGATCAATGTTGCTTCTGACAGTTCCTTCAAAAAGGACGGGCTCTTGAGGAATGATACCAAACCGTGATCTAAGATCATGAAGCCCCAAGACAGATATGTCAATACTATCAATTATTATTTTCCCTCCTGAAGGTTCCACCAGCCTAAAGAAGACTTGAATCAAAGTTGATTTTCCGCTTCCAGTTCGACCAACAACGCCAATCTTTTCACCTCCACTAATGCTTAAAGTGATGCCTTTAAGAACCAGAGGGGTGTTTGGACGATATCTAACCTGTTCACCAGAAGCTCAACTCAGCACAACAGGGAAACTATACTGTTGCTCAACGCAAATTGATAAAAAAATTAATGAATGTAGTTGCTTAAACCGATAGATATCAATAAGTATTTTGAAATCTTGTAGTTGGCTTTCAACAGATGGGCCCATACAGAAAGGCAAGAACACACTTGATACTAATAATCCATTTTTTCACACACAAGTTACCTGCAGGTCTTTGATATCTACATTGCCTTGATCTGGCCAATTTGAAGGAGGCAAACGATCCTTGATATTCCAAGCGGGTTCCGATGGAATATTTGTAAACTGCTTTATCCTCTCAACAGACACCATTTTGTTTTCGACAAAACAACTCATGTATACGCAAAAGAACAATACCGAATTTAAGGACAATCCATAAGAGAGAGATAAACCAACATTTTCTACATCAAGCAGAACAAACCAGTCAGTCAGTTGATTACGTTAATAAAATATTTGCAGTGACATAAATATCATTAGTTTACAAAGAAATTCTACTCAATGTTATCCAAGATAAAAAAATATTAAATGTTACGCCACTGTTCACGGAGCAAGACTGCAAGATACTACATAACTAAAATATAAACGGATAATAGACACAAAGATAAGAACTGAGTAATAGTAATTTGAATAAGAAATACTGTACTGACAATGTGTACAAATTTATGAACAGACAATGAACACACATGTTTAGAATTCTTTTAGTGTCAGTTTTTACCTGGCTTTATGATACTGCTGGGCAAGATGATCATGAACATAGTAGAAATGCAGAACACAAAGCTTCCTAGCAATTCTAATCTTACTCCTAACCACTCATTAGAAGTGTAGTTGTGGAAATCCATTCGCAAATTAGCATTCACCCGTTTGAGATTTTCTTCACAGAATTTCTTTTGCTTTCTGAATGCACGGATTGTCATGACCCCTGCAATGCTTTCAGAGAAGTGATGAATAACTGGGGCTTTGGTAATTGAATCCAAGCGAGTTAATTCACGAGATGATGCAAGATAGTAACCCTGAAAAGCCAGAAAAGAGTGAGAGAACACACATAAATTGTCAACTTAAAGTAAACAAGATATATTTAATTGTGAACAAATTACAAACTGACTAGTAACTTATATGGATTTTATCACTCAAACAAGTGCGCATAGTGGCTATTGTTCTTTAAATTATGAAACACAGCCATATGCATTACTTCCATAATTGAACATTAAAATCTGTATATAACTTCAACATGTTGTAATTTTCATTTATTCATGTTACTAGATTAAACAAATTATCAGGGTTTACACCTAGGCAATCAAAGAAAGGCAAAGCATTTTTCAAGCAGGGTAACGATATTCATACCCGGTACCATATATTCAACCAAAGAAGAGGCACTACAAAAAATGCTGTTGGCCAAGAATTTTGACAGATGATGATGAGGATGCTGAGCACTGTAATGTACATGGCAATAACAATTCCAAGGAACAAGGGGAGCATGACATCAACATTGGTTTGATCAGTGGATGCCTGCAGAAGTTGAACATAGAAGAAAAACAAGTCATTACATCAATAAGGATTTAATTCTTCCAAATAATGTTCAATACGGCATACTTGGGCCCTGAAGTTCTTACCCGACTTAGAATTCTCCCAGATGGCGTGGTGTCAAAGAAAGACATAGGTGCATGCAAGAGGCTATGAAGAATTTGTGTGAAGAAAGATTGTGCTGTTTTAAGCGACAAGAATGTAAAGAAATAGGATCTTATCACCACCAAAATAACCGAAACAGCAGTAATAGTTGCATAGATGGAAATGAACAGAGAAGGGTTAAACATGTTAGCAAGCTTTTCTGAGGTTTCATATGCCAGCCAATAATCACTTGCCATCAAAGATGCTTGCCATAACAAAGAAAGAAGCAATACTATTGCAACACCCCACCAACCAAAAGCCTCAGTGCAGTAGAGTTTATAGATATATAAGCTCACTTTGCCAGTTTCTCGCTCCTCTTCTTTGATGAGTTTAGAACTTCGCTTGCCAGGTTCTGGCTGATCAAGAGAACTGCATTCACCATTGGTTCCCTTGTTAATAGAAACTGCCTTTAGATATTGTGTTGGTTTGTTCAAATTTTGACCAGGCATGACCACACCCTGCTCCACCAGTTCCATCGAGGTCTCATGCGCAGCTACCAAAGCTTTAAAATCCATTCCAGAATCTAGTAGATCATTGTACCTCCCTGATTGGACTATCCTACCGTCCCTCATCACCTTTACCAGCAAATACAAGTGTTTGAATTCAAGTCAAATTGAAGATTAAAGCAGATGAAACATTACAGCATGAGAAAAAGCGACTCACCAATATAAGATCCACATTATGTAGGAAGTCCACTTGGTGTGTTACAAGAATAACGGTCTTGCCTTTTAGAGCTCCCCTCACGCATTCCTTTAAAAAAGGCATACAACAAACACTTGAGGCTTGACAAGGTTTATCAGCCAATCAAACTGAATTCTATATCACTCCTTAAATGTAACAGTTCAACACAACAAACTAGCATGTGCTTGACACTATTAATTGATATTAAAATTAATCAAGATGCTAGTAGGACTCTTAACTTCGAGATAAGCACCTTAAATATTTCAGAGCCAGTATGAGCATCAACAGCACTGAAGACATCATCAAGAAGATATATATCACAGTCTTGATATACAGCCCTGGCAAGTTGTATACGCTGCTTCTGGCCCCCACTCAGGTTGATACCACGCTCTCCAATTTCTGTTTGATCTCCATAATCCATCATTTCCAAATCTTTCTCCAAGCTACACGCCCTGATAACTTCATTATACCTACGCCTATCCATTGGTAAACCAAAGAGAATGTTTTCTTCAATGGTCCCATTTTGAATCCAAGATGTTTGTGCAACATAGGCAACACTACCACAAACCCGAACCTGTTACAGAAATATATGAATATAATCATCACACTCAACTGTGAACATCCTTAAATAAATATGCCCATTGAGAAATCATACCTTTCCAGAAATCTTGTGCATCTCACCAAGAATTGATGCGAGGAGAGATGACTTCCCTGAACCCACAGTCCCAACAATTGCTGTAAGCTCCCCCTTTTTGATCTCCAAATCAACATTCTTCAAGTACTGCTGCATGCTATCATCGTCCCAACTAAAGGTACCATCTATGATTTCCACAGCAGTTTGTCCACCACAGCCTTCCTCTCTCTCAATTGAATCATTCGACAATTCCCGACTCAACATGAACCTATCTAACCTGTCCAATGATATCATTGCTTGCGAAAGAGATACCATAGACTGTGGGAATGTCCTAATAGGCTCCTGCAAGATCTTGAAGATAGAAGTTGTGGTGAAGACCGTGGCTGCATTAAGTGGAACTCCGATTAAAATAGCTGTACCAAACGTGACAGTTGATACTAATAACGGCGTGCTCCACATCACAACAATATTACCACAAATAGAGAACATAAACTTCGAAAGCCACCCAAACTCCGTCCCGCGGAATCCCATAATCCTCCCATTGAAATGCTCCTCCCAAGCCTGAAACTTTATCACACGCATGTAATTAAGCATCTCATTCATAGCTTTCATTCTCGAGTCACGGTTCTTCATCACATTAAATTGAAAATGGTTGTTTCTACGAGTACCAAAAACAGCAAACACAAAAACACCAAGAAGACCAAGAAAAGCAGTCACTACTGAGGCTCCTAGACAATTGTAAAGCAGAAATAAACCAATACCAACTTGAAGTGGCATCATCCACACAGCATTCAACTGAAGCATCATATCAGAAAGTTGCTGAATATCAACAGCCATGTAATTCACAATGGTACCCACACCATGGTCCTGCCGAGCTGAGAATGATAGCATCAACCCCTTTTTGTACAAAGAAGGTATAAGAGTGCACCTTATGAGCATCCCAATTTTCTGAGCGGTGAAGTTGAAATGGTGAGTGGTCATCACTTCTATGAACTTAGCAACAAGAAGAATCAACACGAGATAGTACCCTTCATACACAGAGCTTCTGTTCCCTGACGTGTAATTTACAAAGCTTTGTATGAGAACTGGGCCCACAAACATGACACAGAGCCTAATAATTGCAAGGATGGCAGTGATGGCTAACTCCTTCCAAAAGCACCGAAGCAATGTGATTCTAACTGGATGCTTCGACCTCTCGTTTGATTTTGGCCATTTTGATTCAAACAGAGAAGACATCCTCTCGACTCTGTGCTCTGGGGAAAGTGTTGGAATATCATCAATCTTCAGTGGTGACTTATACCCTTTAATCAACAAAGGGTTTATCCAACACCAAAATGCCTTGGATAGTACAGAAGCTGAAGCAAAGCCAGTAACCTCGGCTTTTGTTTCATAAAACCTCGTTTCCTCGTCAACAAGGGACTTTGTTTCTTCTGTCGACAACACAATACCAGTGGCTCCTTTAACCGCCACAAAAAGAAGAAACAATGACAGAGGGAGTGAAATAAAAGAGACCACGTCATCCACTTCAATGACGAAGCTTTTGGCTCCATCCACAGACACAAAACGTACAACCCCAGAAACCGTGAACAAGGAAATGACAACGAAATTCGCAACCCAGTAAACTCGAACGGACAGGGGGTGTGTTACAGCTTCGAATTTTTTCTCGTGAATGATCAACACTGCAAGCACTACATGTGTTAAGGCCTGGACGATCCAAAAAGCTTCATCAACTTGCTTCCACGGCACGTTGGTGGAACTGCTAAAGACGAGAACGCAAGCAACGGTGTAAACTACAGCCAAAACAACCGTTACAGTCAAAGTTAACTTAAACCACAGAGTAGTTCTGAAAGTGGATATGTTGTTTCTAATGAAAGGCTTGTTGAGGTCGTTGTTGGAACGGCCATGAGAGGTGAACCTTTTACGGAGCTTTGTGACAGCAAACACAAAGAGAAAGAGCAAGAGTAGAGTATCAACGGCAGACAAGAGAACTCTCTGAGGACAGGGAGAAAGGAAAATGAATCTCAGCCATTGAAACAGAGTTGAGTTTTGTTTCACAGGCGAAGCACATGAGAGAGATGAGGAGAACATGTTTGTGCTCTCGGAGGAAACTTGAGCCCAAACTGTTTTCCCAGTATTTCATGCACCTCCCTCCACGAACTAGAGCCACTTTATAAATGGATTCTTTCATTGTGACTAGAAAAAATATATTTTAAGAAATATTAAATATTTTAAAATTTCTATAATATGGTCAAATATTAAAAAAAAAATTGTAGTTAAGAGCAGTAAAAATTTATTATAAAAAGAGTATTTATTGTTTTTTTATAATTTTAATATAATAATTATATATTTTTTTATAAAAATTTTCTACTTATAAATATTTAAATTCAGTATTAAGAATTAAGATCAACAAAATTTATTAAAAAATTATTAATTAAAAAATAATCTTTTATAAAATTGGCTGATAGCTAGAATACAAAATTTTGTGAGAAAATTGGAGTAGTAATCTTAAAGATGAACAAAAAGCAGAGTTCACATGTGACTAAGAGGAAAAAGGTTTGAAGTCTGAAAGGGAAGAGTGAACGGCACATATTAACAAGGTAGGGAAAAGCTGAATCGTGTTGCTGGATCTAGAACATCCATGGTGAAGAGCCACCTCTCTCTCTCTGCCAAACACATGATTGTGAAGCTTTCTTTAAATTCAATTAACTCATTCAAATTTAATTAACACGAATTTAATGAAATCGGAAAATAACAAAAGAAATCGAGAGAGGTAGTTGAAATTCGTGGCTAGTGAGCTGTGAGCTGTGAGCTACGTTGCTTCGCGCCTTACCTTAAAAATCTGTCACGGATGGACCCCACTATTAATGCAAAATGTACAACTTCAGCAAATTTTCTTTTCTCTTTTTGTCTTTTTCAACAGTACGGACAACCTCATAACTTTCAAATTTGGAGGAGCATGATTTCTTTGGATTTGGATTCACTTTTTCGTTTAACCAACACATTTTTCTTAAGCAAAAATATAACTCCTTTGTTTTATTACTATTTTTGTCTGCCGATATCTTATCTTTTATTCATAGAGAAAGTTTTAATTACTTTTTTATCAGTATCTTATCTTTTATTAATATCATGATTCTTTCTTTAGTTTCTCCAAATGTAATGACTCGTGGTTTTCTCATTTTATTTCTTGTTTTTAAGAGACCTATTGATACTTAATGCACATAATATATATTAAAAAGTAATATAGGCATCATGTAAATAAATGAAAAGTAAATTCTAATTTTGAAATTTCAGAAGTTAAGTTAAAAGTGTGATATTAATAGAAATAAAAAATGTATTCTACTTTCTCGCTTTTATCATAGAAGTGAATGTAAAGATAGTGTGTCTTAAAAGAATCATATAAAAAAAATAGCTGTTTAACTCTAGGGCATTGAGGATTTTAAGCATTTCATGCTCTTTTATGTTTCATTTTAAATTGTTTAATATTTTAAAAAATACATACCTCATAAAAATTATTTATTATTTTTATTAAAAGAGCTGTACAATAATTGTAAATTGATAAAATTATTAAGCCATGCGTCAATAATATAAATAAATAAATATTACTATTAATTTTCTTTAAAAGTTAAATGTTTTAAAATATAAAAAATAAAATTTTTAAATAAGTAGAGTAATTAATAATATATTTTAAAGAAAGCGATTAAAGATATATATCTAAACAGTTTTGAAAATATAAGTGATATTTTTTATTTTTCTCCGGTAAAATTGTATTTTGTACACTATCGTATCCAAATCCGTAAGGATATTTTAAAATAGTTCCTGTTTTTTTTTTTTTCAAAATAACATTTTTCCCAGCATATGAAATGTTAAAATAATCCTTTTATTTATAAATTTGTATTATGTTTTTTACAGGTTAAAAAATTGTTTGGCATGAAATAATATATATTATTATAAAAACGAAAAAGTGCATCAAGACGCGCCCATGAGCTTCACGAGGTGAAATTCTAGTATTATTAAAATATATAAAAGCCTGCGGCATTTTCCAGCCCACGGCAACATTACTCGTATGTTTGCGTATATTCATGGTTAAAAGTTTATTATAAATAAAATTATCACTATTTATAATTTTTGTGAATATAATTAAAGGAGTTATTTTTCACTTGCTTATTAGCTAAGGTGTGAGTTTATATAAAAATTATTAAAATATTATCATACATATTTATATAAACATATTATTATTTCATAATTTTATTGTAATTTTGATATCTTTAACTTAATATTGCTTTCTATTATTGCAATCAAAATTTGTATTTTTTATTTAATTTAATTTAAATTTAACCCAATCACATACTTAAATATGGTGTATAAGTCTATTATTTAAATTTATATATATATATATATATATAAACTTAAATTTAAAAATTTATTTAAGTAATACTGAGTAAATCGTTACTCAAAATAATCTCCATTGATAATTTTGTCACTTAAATTAATGTATGTATTATGTTCTTGTAAACATAACTTATAACAAATAAAATTATTAAATAGCATATTCTACGTATGAAACTAATATTGTTTTACAGGTCCTCCAATTTCATTTTCAAATGAGACGAAACTTTTTTTGTTCTTTCTTGAAGCAATTTCATCTTATTCATAACAGATAAAAATGCTTCAGAAAACTGTGTTAAAACTTAAATTCAATTTCAAATTTTATTACAGACTTTAAACAATAAAACTATTGCTGAGGCCAATAATTTAATACTATATAATCTGATTAACCTATCTTTATCATCTAACATATGCCTTCCTCCATAATGCAAGGACATGTTTCTCTTAAAGAGTTTCACATTTTTATACTAAGAGGAAAATGCGTAGTCCATTAGACCCCATTGTAACCTTTGTAGCGAGTTGTATCACAGACAGTCAACTCTTGCTAGTGTCAGAAATTTATTTATTTATTTATTTCAAATTCCATAGATGTTAAATTTCTCTTTGCATGATTCCTCATTCCTTCAACCTTTACAGCATGTAGCTACTTGCAAGTAATTTTAACTTGTGTATCTGTAAAGTAGAATAGATGTAATAATTTTAATTAGTTAACTTAATTCTGTTGTGTAAAATACAATTTTCATTCTTTTTTTCTATTTATTTTTCTTTCAATACTTTGTTGTGCTTTAGGCTAATACGAGGGCTGAGATTATTTACGACACATGGTAATTAATCATGCCAACTAAGCCGCGTATATTTTTATTTTTACCAATCTACTTTAATCAATTCAGGAATTCCAATAATCGATATATTATTAGAAATGAGTAAGTAAGCAAACTTAATTTAATTAATTTCAATCTACTGAGATCCACGTAATTTCACATTTAAATGAGATGTGAAATTACGTATTTTAACGCCCATTTAGTATTGATTTTGAATGGTGAACAGATTTTTTTGGAACATGTTTTTCAGCTTTCTTAATGCTTTCATTTAATATAGGTAGGTAAAGTTCTAAAGGACGAAAAATTAAAAACTACAACCGATTCAATACGGACATAGTGAAGGATGAAAATTAATTTAATGCAATACTTGAGTAATATAACACTCCTCTGTCAAGAAATATGATAAATTTTTATTAAAGTTTCTTTTTTAATTCTAAAATACAGTTATATTTTAAACAACTCAAAAATATCTTATAAAATCTATTTTTATGTATTGGAAAAGTTCGTTATCAGACAACGTTAACTTAAGTATGCGCTTTAGCGCAGTAATATGGATTGATTTGACTGTTAGCAATTGACAGCAAGGAAATGGCGGCGGTTGACCTCTCTGACATGATGCGTAGACTATATTATAAATTATGATCTTATAATAAAATATTAAAAAATTATCCAATCAATATTTTATTAAAACCACTTTTTCAATACGCATTATAAGAAACATTATGTATCCATGTCATGAACTATGTAACCTTTAGTATCGGAGAAATTATAAGTGTACTGAACATGAAACTGTTCGGTCCCTTATATAAAAAAAAATAAGTATTTATTCAGTTTGGTTTAGTTGAATATTTTTTTGTCAGATTTAGAAAGTAATTAATTAAATTAAAAGTAATAATTAAGATATTATCTATTTTAAAGTAAAAAATTAAAATAAAGACTTAACAGGCTTATTAGTTTAAAATAATGCATATAAAAAAAAAGTAAGAAGTACAGGTAAAAAGTTGACTTTTTATTATTAAATAGTATTTATTACTTAGAACTGAATCCTGACTTCAGCATCGGAGTACCTTTTGCAAGTACCTTTCCCATGTCAGCGACAGTCAGAAGGACGTCACCATTTCAGAGCAGAGACTTGAAGACTAGTGTTTCCCTAACAGGAACATTTTGGCATCCACCGTGGGGCACAATTGCCTTGCTTTTTCTATCAATATGGTACTAACAAGAAGCCAATAGGACAGACATATTCAGCGAGGAAACTTCACAGCAGCAGTAAGAAGATATCACACCTAACCAACCGACACCTGAGGTTTTGGTGGAAGGAGGAACCAACGAGGGCATTTTAGTGGTGTTAATGCAGCTCAAAACAGAAATGATGGAGATGAAAAAAGAAAGGGAAAAAGATGTCCTGGAGCTCTCGGTCTTGAGAAGGGAAAATGCCCACTTAAGAGAAGAAATAAGAACACACATCCCTTCTCAAACTACACCTTTCGCCCACGATCAGGGGGAGTCCTCAGCGTTACAAGAGAAACCGAGGATAATTTAGCAATCTGAAACTAAAAATGACTGAGATGATGTAGTGAGTCGAAGTCCATTTACTCACCATATTTTGGACGCTAAACTACCTGACAATTGGAGAGGCCTAACAATAGAAAAATATGATGGCACAATTGATCCCGGGGAACATTTGGATATTTTCACAACTCAGGTCGGCCTGTACACAAAAAATGATTCCTTGTAGTGCAGGATTTTTCCCACTTCACTAAGAGGACCAGCTCTCACTTGGTTTACCAGACTCCCCCCTCATCCATTGATTCCTTCGCAACCCTCACAAAACAGTTTAATTTGTAGTTCGCCACAAGCTGACCTCATCCTTTAACATCCTTGGCACTCACAACATTCGTCAGGAAAAAGGAGAATCACTTCGAGCGTTCATGAAACGATTTAGCAAAGTGACCATTTCCATCCATAATCTAGAACCAGTCGTGCCTATGCACCACCTTACAACGGCTCTTAAGCTCGAACCTTTCGTTAACAGCATTTGTAAGAAACTGCCCATGGATTTGGATGAGCTCAGGAGTCGGGCTACCAAATACATGCAAATGGAGGAACTAGCCGAATATCGGAACCAAGTCCGAATAGACCAAGGGTCTAATTTTAAATAAGCAGACAAGAGAGAGTCTTTCAAGTCTCGACAAGAGAATAAAGGTAGAAGAAACGATGTTGAGAGTCCGCATAAAGGTCCCAAGTATCCTGCATATACTACCCTCAACACCAACCGATCTAGAGTACTTGATTAAGCTATAGCAACTGAAATATTGAGTATGCCCAGACATGCTAATACCCCCATCGGGCAAATAAAAGCAAGTCTTGTCGATATCACAGCAATAAGGGCCATACCCCATCGGGCAATCAACCCACTGGTCGTGCTGAGAGAGGTAAGGACCGATACCTTCAATCCTTAAAAAGGCACGAGGATAAGCAGCCTGAGAGACAGTGGAGCTGGTCAAGAGAGCTTCCTGTAAAAAAATATGATGAACGAGAAAAATACCTGAAGAGAGTAATCAACACCATAGCCGATGGGTTTGCTGGTGGAGGACCCACCCATTCAGCTAGAAAGAGACATCTCAGACCAATCCACTCTGTTAACAACATTTCATTGGGCAGCAGAATTCAAATTTCGCCCATTACGTTCACAGACGATGACTTTCAAAGAGTGGATCCGGTACAAGATGATCCGATGGTCATCAGTGTTGACATTCTTAACTGTACTGTCAGAAAAACACTCATTGACCAAGGGAGTTTGACTGATATCCTCTACTGGAGTACATTCAAACAATTGGGCATACCAGAAGAGGAGCTTCGAGAATACCACAAACCACTAGTTGGTTTTTTTTTGAAACGGGGTGGAAACCTGTGGATGTATTGATCTTTACACCTCATTTGGGTCAGAACACGAGGGAAAACGTATCAAAGTCACTTACCTGGTAGTACACACGAATACCTCGTACAATATACTACTCGGCAGACCATCCCTTAACAAGTTGAAGGCCATAGTGTCCACTCCGCACTTGGCCATGAAGTTTTCGTCCGAAAAGGGTCGAATCGTTACAATACATGCTGACCAGAAGACGGCTAGGAAATGCTACTTTGCAAGCCTGCGTCTCAAACCTTTCCATGGATGTAGCCGAGATGTCAACATTGTATCCCCTCGGTTTAGAGAAGAATTGGATGTTGAACTCGATCCTAGAGTGGATGAGGGGTGTCGGGTTGAGCCCAATGAAAACAAGCAACCTTTTCAGCTTGGTCGAAAGGATGAACAAGTTACTTATCTGGGGGTCGGTCTATCTGTACAAGAGAGGCAAAATCTTCAAAAAAATTTGCAGCATAACGTTGATTTGTTTGCTTGGTCGGCTTCTGACATGCTAGGTATTAACCCGACATTTCTCTGTCATCACCTATCAGTTTATAAAGGGGCCAAACTAATAGCTCAGAAGAAGAGAAAGATTGGAGGCGATAGAGCGAAGGCAGTAAAAGAGGAAACTGACAAACTGCTACAGGCCGAATTTATCCGAGAAGTCAGATATTTCACTTGGTTGGCCAATGTGATCATGGTAAAAAAAGTAAATGGTAAATGGTGAATGTGCACGGACTTCACAGATCTCAACAAGGCATGCTCAAAAGATGCATATCCTCTACCAAATATTGATAACCTGGTGGACGGAGCAGCCGGCCACAGGATACTCAGTTTTTTGAATGCTTATTCTGGGTACAATCAAATTTAGATGTATCCCCCAGATGAAAAGAAGACGACATTCATTACGAACTCAGCAAATTTTTGTTATCGAGTAATGCCATTTGGCCTAAAGAATGCAGAGGCGACGTATCAGAGGCTAATGAATAAAATTTTTTAAAAATAAGTGGAAAAAGGCATGGAGGTGTATATAGATGACATGGTGGTGAAATCTACTGCCTTGAAACAACATCTCACTCATTTAAAGGAGGTATTCAAGGAAGCTAGGAAACATGAAATGCAGTTTAACCCAGAGAAATGTACATTCGGGGTAGCTTGTGGCAAGTTATTGGGGTTTATGTTATCCGAGAGAGGGATCCAGGCAAACCCTAACAAGTGCCAAGCCATCATCAAAATGACTAGTCCTCAAAATGTTAAGGAGGTCCAGAGACTTTCTGGTCGTATTGCTGCCCTTACCAGATTTTTGCCCATCATGGCGGATAGGTATCGACCTTTCATTGACTTACTTAAAAAATCTCAGAAGTTTGCTTGGACTGACAAATGTGAAGCAGCCTTTATCCAATATAAAAATATGTTGGCGGTATCGCCTGTGTTAACAAAACCGAAGCCCGAAAAAGATATAATTATCTACTTGGCCATGTGAGAAAATGCCATCAGCTAGGTCTTACTACAAGAAACACCTAAACCTGTCCCTATCTATTTCGTCAGCCTGACACTCCAAGGTCCAAAATCTCGTTATTAGCTAATGGAAAAAGTGGTGTTAGCCTAATTCACATAGCTCGACTGTTAAGACATTACTTTCAAAGTCATTGGGTGGTGTTGCGAACTGATTGCCCAATGGCTAAAATTCTAAGGAAACCAAAGCTAGCTGGTCGTATAGTAGCCTGGATGATTGAGTTGTCCTAATTTGATATCCATTTTGAAAAGCGACGCCCCCTTAAAGCTCAAGTGCTGGCAGACTTCGTCAATGAGTTCACTGCCCAGAAACATACCAGCTTGGATATATAGAGCCTACATGTCGATGGATCATCAAACCGACTAGGTAGTGGAGCAGGAATTATACTTAAAGGGTTGAATACTGTAACTATTGAACAATCTATTCGGTTTGAATTCAAAGCCTCCAACAATCAAGTCGAGTATGAAGCTCTACTAGCCGGTCTTAGATTGGCCAAAGAAATTGGAGTAAAACGTATCACTTGCTAGAGTGATTCAAAGATAGTGGCCGAACAGGTCAATGAAGCATATCAGGTGAAGAATTCGGTTATGCTTCAATATTATCAAGAATTCAAAAATATAAAAGATGATTTTGTCGAAGTACATGTTCGACATACGCCAAGGACCATGAATAAACAAGTCGATAGGGGAATGGACCTCCTTGGTCATTTTTCCTTGGCAAAAAGGCAATGTAAATTCCTAATTGTCGCTGTGGATTACTTCACCAAGTGGATTGAAGTCGAACCACTCGCCACCATTACGGCCAATAACGTGCAAAAGTTCACATAGAAAAACATTATTACATGATTCGGTCTTCCTCATGCCCTAATTACAGATAATGGGTTACAGTTCACGGATCGTTGGTTTAATGAATTTTTGGAAGGGTTCCACATCAAACATAGTGTTACATCTGTTGAACATCCCCAGACTAATGGTCAGACTGAGGCTGCCAATAAAGTCATCTTACATGAGTTAAAAAGAAGGTTGGGCTCGGCCAAAGGAGAATGGGCAGAGAAACTACCTGAGATCTTATGGGCTTATTGGTGTACGCCATAAACTACCATAAAGGAGACTCCTTTTCGACTTACCTATGGTACTGATGCCATGGTGCCAATATTGAAGAACCATCATTTCGAAGGAAAAATTTTGAGGAATCGGCCAATGACGAATCTCTAGCCGTCAACCTGAATTTACTAGATGAAGTACGCAGCCAAGCAGCAATAATAGCCAAGGCTAGCAGAAGAATGATGGCTAGGAAGTTCAACTCCAAAATCAACCTAAGACAATTTTATGTGGATGACTTAGTATGATGAGTAACCGAAAAAGCACACCGAGACCAACGAGAAGGGAAATTGGCAACCAACTGGGAAGGACCCTTTTGGAGACATTAGAAGGAAAGCTTATACCGAGAACTTGGAACGCCACGCACTTGAAACATTATTTTAGTTAAACACCTATAACATGTAATCGGTGCACTCTTTTCCTCGCCCAGGTTTTGTCCTCTTAAAAGAAAGTGAAAAAGAGTTTTTTGGGGAAAGTTTTTAACGAGACACCTTCCTTATCAATGAAATATTTCTTCTCAGCTATTCGGTTTTTATGAGTCAATCAATGAAATCTCTCTTCCAAGCACTTGATTAAAATTGAATTAATTGCCTCTCGAGTACCCCTACTCAGCCAAGGATGAATCATTATTATAATTCCCTCCCAAGTACTTTTACTTGGCTAAGGTTGAATTAATTAATTCCCTCCCGAGTACCCCCTACTCAGCCAAGGATGAATCATTATTACAATTCCCTCCCAAGTACTTTTACTTGGCTAAGGTTGAATTAATTAATTCCCTCCCGAGTACCCCTACTTGGCCAATGATGAATCATTATTACAATTTCCTCCCAAGTACTTTTACTTGGCTAAGGTTAAATTAATTAATTCCCTCTCGAGTACTCCTACTCGGCCAATGATGAATCATTATTATAATTCCCTCCCAAGTACTTTTACTTGGCTAAGGTTGAATTAATTAATTCCCTCCCGAGTACCCTTACTCGGCCAAAGATGAATCATTAATAAAATTCTCTCCCAAGTACTTTTATTTGGCTATGAATTAATTAGTTTCCTCTCGAGTACACCTACTCGGCCAATAATAAGACAAACAGAAGTATTCAATGTTAAGGAAAGTTTATTAAAAATGTTATATTTGTTTGGTTTGGTTGTTTTTCAAATTAAAGTACCCAAAAGATAACAATAAAAGAATTGAACTTGTATTGATATTTGAAAGGATTACAAAATTTGGGCGTTATCGGCCCATGAATACAAAGAAAATAAAAAATCTGTTTTTTAATTTTCTTCCTCTACAGCATCAGGATCGGGGGCCTCAGGTCCGAGAGCATTGTTATTAACTTCTACTTGGCAGGGGACTTCGATGTCAAGCTCCACATCATCATCCACTTCATTATATGGTAAAAATCTGCCACCGAAAAAGTCTTTGGTAAGATCAAAACGGAAGTCGGCTGGCACTTGGCAGAAACCATAACATTGACGAGCGGCATGGCTAAAGCCTGACTCGTGTTCGATAGTCACTTGGACCGAACACTTGTCAAAAAAGGCCTTCAGTTCGACATCAACCTTTTGCCTTTCAAGAGCCAACGCCTCTTCCATTTCAACAGATTTGGTCTTTAGGGCCTCCTCCATTCCCAAATACTTCACCCTCAGAGCCTCCATTTCCTCCTCCTTAGCCCTTAGGGCTTGCTTGGTAGCCGGGAGTCGATTCTTCACTATATGATAGTATTCTTTGTATTGAACAATCTCGGCCTTCAAAGCTTTATTGGTCTCAGCAAGATTCAGTCGAATCTCTTCATTATCCGCTAAAGCTTGCTGGGAGGAGGAGTACTCGTTTTGCACCCTTTTCACCTCAAGTGTGGGCTCCAGAGCTAGTCTTCGGAGCATCATCATGGATCAGATTTGAAGCTCTGCGTAGCATCACCACAGAGACTTGAGGTCTAGGTTGCTGACCTGGACCTGGACCACCATGTATTTATAGGAGATGTGCTCTCAGACATACGAAGGGTCACCCCCCTTCGGACCATTAGATCTCTTCCAAATCAACGGTTCAGAGCGGACACCCCTTCGTCTTGCGCGCATATATCGAGAAAACCCTACAAAATCCTGAAACTCTAAAAAACCTGAAGTTCTAGAATGATCTTTTTTTTTTATTATTCATTTTATTTTTATGATTTTTTATTTTTACCTCCTCGGTCTATACCACTTTTTGGATAAACCGAATACCCCTTCGGTGCACACACTCCCTCGTTTTTCTATACTTGAATCGAATACCTTACTCGACTTACTTATGTTGCTTAAACCGAACACTCCCCTCGATATTCCTATTCATCCCACAAAACCGAGTACCCTCTCGTTTACATGTTCTTGGTAC
Organism: Abrus precatorius; assembly: GCF_003935025.1. Taxonomy (NCBI): domain Eukaryota; kingdom Viridiplantae; phylum Streptophyta; class Magnoliopsida; order Fabales; family Fabaceae; genus Abrus; species Abrus precatorius. The sequence goes on along the minus strand of NW_020874373.1, from coordinate 4,060,259 downwards.
CTGTATATTATTAAGCCCTTGCCTCGTACCTCTTCGGGTTTGGGAGACTAGTGTACTGGATAGGAAACTGCTCGATTCTTCATGTAGAAAAAGGTAACCAAGTATCTATTCGGCCCAGTTTGGCCGAACAACTTTTGTTAGGATTAAAAGGTAATTAACGAAATTAAGGGTAATAATCAGGGCATTATCTACTTTAAAGTAAAGGGCCAAAATCAAAACTGACTCAGCAGTCCCATTAGCCCAAAATAATGCCTATAAAATGAAGATAGGAAGTACAGGTAAATGGTTGACTTTTTATTATTAAATAGTATTTATTGCTCAAAATCAAATCCTGACTTCAGCATCGGAGTGTTTTTTGCAGGTACCTTCCCTACGTCAGCGACAATCAGAAGGACATCATTATTTTAGAACAGAGACTTGAAGACTAATATTTCTCCAATAAGAACAATAGATAGTTCAAATTACACAGTCTGGACCATTCACACTTTCTTATGTATTTATTTTTTTTATAAAAATGTATATATAATATGATAATATTGGTCAAAATTAGAGTGATCATACTAAAGTTTCTCCTGAGATGGGATATGATAACATGGACCAAGTATTGTGGGACATCAACGTTTTACTTTGACAACGCTGAGGAATCGATTGTTGAATGACGCTTTCAATATGTGATGTTGGCAGACCAAGCGTAAACCATTAACACAAATAATTGATGAAAAGTCTTAGTGTTTTTTATATCATATATTGAAATAATTGATAATATGATTTATAAATTTTTAAAAATGTATTAAATAGATGTTTTAATAATATTTAAAGGCATTCATAACTTACCTTGCAAATTTTTTATATATAAAATGACTATTTTTTTATATAGTTTTTTTTTAATTTAAAAATATAATATTTTTTACAAAATTATGAGAATATAAAATTTAAAAATCGTCAATAACAAATTTTGATGCAGTACAACAATTCATAGATAAAATAATAATAATAATAAAATTTTAAAAGTAATCAATAATGATTTTTAAATTGTTAAAAAATTAAAAAAATCAACAGTCACATAATAATTTTAAAATATAATTAAATATTTAAAAAATACATAAAAATCATCTATGACGATTTTTAAAAAAAATCATATTTTCATAATTTTATAATTTAAAAAAAAGATATATAAAAAATTGTTGCTATACAGAATAGTTTGTACAATACCACATTAAAATACTTCATCGTTTTGTGGATTGCAAGTTGCGGATTTGGTGACCAATAAATTTGTGTCTGGTTGGGTTTATTAAGAACGACATGGTCATCGCCTAAGGACCCTACATTGCTTGAAGCCTCCTTACGTCATCTACTTAAAAAATATTTATTGTAAATTTAATTATTAGGCAATAAATTTTACTATAGATTGATATAAAGTTGTTTAGAATGGTTTAGACTGCTTATCAAAATAATTTATGAAAATTTTTAATTTATTTCAATTAAATTTATAATATAAAATATACTTTAAGAATATTTTATCGAATAAAATACATATTTAAATACACTATCTTATAAAATACAACATTAATTAGTTTTATTGATGGGGTTGTACGGGCTAACTTTCAGAATACCACGTTTAAATAGTTTATCATTTTGTGGGTTGTAGGTTGCAGATTTGGTAGAACCAACAAATTTGTGTCTGGGCTCATTAAGAATGATGTGGTAATTTTGCCTGACGACCCTAAATTACTTAAGGTCTCCTCATGTCATCTATTTTTTTTTTATATAATTTAATTATTAGGTAACACAATTTTTGCCAAGATGATATATATTATTTTCTATTAACTCTATTCAAGTTACACAACTTCATCCACTTACATATAATTTAAACATGTGCATATGGATTAATTAGTATAATATTATTTTAATTTAATTTATAATCTTAACTTGGAGTTTTAATAAATACAATTTGATAATAATGTAATCAAATAAAAATATTTTAGATCAAGCTTTGAGCTTCAATTTTATCGTAGTCGAATTTTGAAAACATGACCACGTGGGCAATAAAGTCGTCGGGCCCAGTTTTTGTTTTTCATATATTGGTTGCATGTTAATGTTAGTCAAATGTACCACAAAATCAATCGACTAACTTATCATTCTCAAATAATCAGCGTGGTCCAGTAATTATTAAATAGATTAATATCCACACTTTTGTAGAATAATAAACAATTTGATAACAATTATGACGATATCCTTGTTGGGACAAGAAAGCGTTTATCGTGGAGAAAATATACACGTGAGTTTTGTTCATGATAAAGAAACACTAGTGTCGAGGGAAATTAAATAATTTAATCTTAGACACTTGGGAGTGAATTTTAATAATAATTTATTATTGACCGAGTAGGGGTACTCGAGAGAGAAATTAAATAATAATTTGCTTGAAATAATTCCATAACTGAGAAGAAGTGAGTAGTATTTTATTGATAAGGTGCCTCGTTAAAAACCTTCCCAAGAAAACTCATTTTCACTTTCTTTTAAGAGGACAAAACCTGGGCGAGGAAAAGAGTACACCGAATACAAATTACAAGTTTCTAACTAAAGTAATGCTTCAAATGTGTAACATTCCAAGTTCTTGGTATAAGGTTTCCTTCCAATGTTTCCAACTTGTATGTTCCATTGTCTAATCTTGTTGTTACCCGAAAGGGGCCTTCCCAGTTAGCCGCTCACTTTCCCTCTCGCCGATCTCTTCGTGCATCTCCTGTTACTCGCCATACCAAGTCATTTTCATAAAATTGTCGTGGATTAATTTTGAAATTAAATTTTCTAGCCATCATTCTTCTGCTGGCCTCGATCATAATGACTGCTTGGCCACGCACCTCAACTATTAAGTCCAAGTTGACGGCCAAAGCCTCGTTATTAGCCGATTCCTCGAAATTCTCCCTTCGAAATGAAGGTTCTCCAATTTCTACCGGCACCATGGCATCAGTACTATAGGTAAGCCGAAAAGGAGTTTCCTTTGTTGTGGTTTGTAGCGTACACTGATAAGCCCATAGCACCTCGGGCAGCTTCTCTGCCCATTCTCCTTTTGCCGAACCTAATCTTCTTTTTAATTCATGTAAGATCACTTTGTTTGCAGCCTCAGCTTGACCATTAGTTTGAGGGTGTTCCACAGACGTAACCCTGTGCTTGATATGAAGCCCTTCCAAAAATTCGTTGAATCGTCGATCTGTGAATTGCAATCCGTTGTCTGTTATTAATGCATGAGGAAGGCCGAAACGTGTGATGATGTTTTTTTAGGTGAATTTCTGTACATTGTTGGCCGTGATGGTGGCAAGAGGTTCAGCTTCAATCTATTTGGTAAAGTAATCCACAACGACAATTAGAAATTTACACTGCTCTTTTGCTAAGGGAAAAGGGCCGAGGAGGTCCATACCCCAAATGGCAAAAGCCCAAGGAGAGCTAATAGGGCGGAGGGTATCGGCATGTTGATGTAAGTGTGGACCGTGTTGTTGACAGGGGATACATTTCTTTACAAACATATGGCAATCTTGAGAAAGTGTTGGCCAATAGTACCCAGCTCTAAGTATTTTTGCCGCCATGGTTCGTCCACCCGAATGGGTACCACAGATACCTTCGTGAATCTCGCTCATGACATAATTTGCTTGGTCGTCATTAAGGCATTTAAACATAGGTGTTGAAATCCCTCTTCTGTACAAGTATTTGCCGAGAAGGAGGTATTTAGCTGCATGCATTCTTATTTTCTTGGTCGAGTCTGGGTTATTTGGCAGGCTGCTGTCGGTAAGGTATTAGATAATGGGGGTCATCCAATTGTGAGGCATATTTTCTATATCCATGCACTCTTTCTTAGCTACGCTCAGTTTGAGGATTTCCTGGTAAATTATGCTTTGTAATTGCCCAGGTTTTCTTTGGCTGGCCAACTTAGCAAGCTTATCGGCTTGTTCATTCATTATTCTTGGGGTGTATCGAACACATACCTCGTCAAACTTAGCTTCTATATTTTTAAATTCTTGGTAATATTGGAGCATTACCGAATCCTTCACCTGATATGTTCCATTGACCTGTTCGGCCACTATCTTTGAATCACTCCAACAAGTGACACGTTTTACTCCAACGTCTTTTGCCAATTTGAGGCCGCCTAGGAGGGCTTCATATTCAGCTTGATTATTATAGGCTTTGAATTCAAACCGAATGGATTGTTCAATTGTCACGGTGTTCGGGCCTTCAAGTATAATTCCTGCTCCACTACCAGATTGGTTTGATGATCCATCAACATGCAGGTTCCACATATCCCAACTGGCTTGTGGCTGAGTCGTGAATTCATTGACAAAGTCGGCAAGTATTTGAGCTTTAAGGAGGCTTTCAAAGTGTATATTAAATTGAGATAATTCTATTGCCCATGCTACCAACCGACCAGCTAATTCAGGTTTTCTTAAAATTTTGGACATTGGACAATTTGTCCGTAGCACCATCCGATGACTCTGAAAGTAATGTCTTAACCGACGAGCTGTGTGGACTAGGGCAAGCATCACTTTCTCAATTAATTGATATCGGGATTCAGGACCTTGGAGCGTTCTGCTGATGAAATAAACTGGGGTCGGTTCAGGCATTTCTTGTAACAGGACGGAACTGATGGCGTTATCCGACACCGCTAGATAGATGATCATCTCATTCTCAGGGTGCGGTTTTGTTAATACAGGTGGTGCTGCAAGCATATTTTTGTATTGGGTGAAGGCGGCCTCACACTCGTCATTTCAAGCAAATTTTTGAGATTTTTTAAGCAAGTTAATGAAAGGTCGAGATCTTTCTGCCATTATAGGAAGAACCCTGGAAAGGGCAGCGATCCTAGCGGCTAGTCGTTGAACTTCCTTGACATTCCTAGGACTAGTCATCTCGATGATAGCTTGACATTTATCAGGGTTTGCCTCGATTCCCCTTTCGGATAGCATGAAACCCAAGAATTTACCGCCGACTACACCAAATGTACATTTTTCAGGATTGAACCACATCCCATGTCGCCGAGCCTGACCGAATACTTCTTTGAAGTGCATAAGGTGGTGCTCTAATTTGATAGATTTGATTACCATGTCATCAACATATACTTCCATACATTTTCCTATTTGTCCTTCAAAAATTTTATTCATCAGCTTCATAGCCAAATGGGGAGTAGATACTATAACTTTAAGTTTATTAAGGGACGGCCTGCCGAGTAATATGTTGTACGAGATGTCTGCGTGAACTACCAAGTATGTGACCTTGATGCGTTTTCCTTCATGCTCTGATCCAAATGAGGTGTAAAGGTCAATACACCCACGAGTCTCCATCCGTTCCCCTGAAAAACCAACTAGGGGTTCACGATATTCTGTGAGTTCCTCTTCTGGTATTCCCAATTGCTTGAAAGTATTCCAGTAGAGGATGTCGGCTAAACTCTCTTGATCTATGAGTGTTTTTCGGACAGTGCAGTTGAGAATATCTACACTTATCACCATGGGGTCGTCTTGTATAAGATCCACTCCCTGAAAGTCTTTATCAGTAAATGTGAGAGGGAGAATCTGAATCCTGCTACTGAGTGTGATATTGTTGACTGTTCTGACTTGCCTCAAATGTCTTTTTCTAGCCGAATGAGTAGGTCCGCCACCGGCAAAACCTCTAGCTATGGTATTAATGACCCTTTTAGGATACTTCTCACGTTCATCGTATCGTCTAGTTAGAGGTTTCCTGGACCTACTCCTCTGTTGTTCAAGTCTCTTGTCATCATATCTCCTTGATGACTCAGGATAACGGTCTCTTCCTCTATTGGATTGACCGACAAGATTTGTCTGTACAAAATCTTTTAAATGTCCGTCTTTTGTTAATTCCTCTATTTTATCTTTCAGCACTATGCACTCTTCGGTGGTATGACCCATTTTCTGATGGTATCGGCAAACCTTGCTTTTATCTGCCCGAGGAGGGGTATTGGCATGTCTAGGCATTCTTAGTATTTCTGTGGCCAATGCTTGATCTAGTACTCTAGACCGATTAGTGTTGAGTGTAGTGTAGGAAAGATATTTGGGTCCCCTGGGCAGCCTTTCAGGTTCATTTCTTCTCTCCTTATTTTCTTGCCTAGACTTAAAAGTTTCTCTCCTGTCTGTGTTTTTTGAATTGGACCCCTGGTCCATCCGTACCTGGTTTCGGTACTCATACAATTTCTTCATCTGCATATACTTGGCAGCCCTGCTTCTCAACTCGTCTAGGTCAACAGGTGGTTTTTTGCAAATGTTGTTAACAAAAGGTCCTGGCTTAAGAGCCGTTGTGAGGTGGTGCATAGCCACTGCTGGTTCTAAGTTATGGATTGAGAGGCTCACTTTGCCGAAACGTTCCATGAATGCCCTAAGGGATTCTCCCTTTTCTTGCTGCAAGGAATGTTAATGGATGAGGTCGGCTTGTGGCGAACTGCAGGCTGAACCGTCTTCTGAGGGTTGTAAAAGAGTCGATGGATGAAGGGGGAGTCGTGTGAACCAACTAAGGGCTGGTCCTCGGAGTGAAGTAGGAAAAATTCTACACCATAGAGAATCGTTTTCGATATACAAACCAACTTGGGTTGTAAATACATCCAAGTGTTGGATCAGACGTACCATCATATTTTTCTATTGTTAAGTCTCTCCAGTTGTCGAGTAGCTTAGCCTCCAGGATGTGGTGAACAAATGGGCTTCGACTCACGAGATCGTCTCGGTCATTTTTTGCTTTAGATTGAAAAATCTATTTTGATTTCTCCTGCAACACCGATGATTCCCCCTGATCTTGGACGATGGGTGTGGTCTGGGAAGGGATGTGCGTTCGTATTTCTTCTCTCAAGTTAGTAAGGATGACAATGGGTAGGGTATGGGTAGGGTACTACAGTACCCATCCCCATACCCGCATTTTAAAAAAATACCCGTATCCGGCCTCATACCCGCGTGGGTATGAACATTAATCCCCGTACCCGTACCCTCTAGGTACCCGCATACTCGTCTTGTACCCATTATCCGCACTTGTTTGAGAAAAAATATTTATAAAAAAAAATATGTTTATATAACTTCACATAAGTAGCATAATAATACAAAAATTCAATATGTAGTTGCCGAACAAGGTACAAACATAGATAACAAACAAATATTCAAAGATCATAAACGTTAAATGTATCTTAATATAATAATTTTCTAAACTAAAATTCTTAGAAACAATAAGCAAAACTAAACACACAAGTTATTTGTCAGTGATAATCCTATCTTGTGTGAGATTTGATTGATTGGTAATGTCAGAGCGACAACGAAATAGATCTGTACAATGGTTGTCCCTTTGTGTGGTATCACTTAGTAACTTCTTGTGACGACATTGACAACTAATTCTAATGAATAACGTTTTATAATTGTTAAGTTTTAGTGAGATAGACATTGAGAATGAAAATAGAGTTAGAGTAGAAAAGTTCAATACTAACAATAGAAAGTGGATACATAAAATATTTTTTTTAACTTTTGAATTTGAAATTGTAAGAAAAATAATAGATTTAATTAAAATAATATAATATAATTAATATATATATATATATATATATATATTAATACTAGTATTTTTTAACTCATATACTATACGAAAGTATTTTATCAAAAATATAAATTTTTGAAAAATTATTTTAGTGAATTAAATATTTATAATGTATATAAATTTTAAAAGAAAGAATTTGAATAAAAGATAAATAGTTACAATAAAATTTTATAATAAAGAATTATACGTGTATATTAAAAAAATTATACTTTTTTATTTGAAAAAAATTAACAAATAAAAATTAACAATAATTTTTTATATTTATATCTTTTCAAAAACTTCTTTGAATATGAATAAATAGTAAGAATAATATTATTTAGATTCAATAGATTATAGTTGTGCTTGTAATACATATGTTGCATAGAAAAATATTATTTTCAATTAAAATATAAATTTTTTTAAATATTATTAATAAATAATAAATTTACGGTAATAGTAGTTGATTGTAAAATTTATAAAATATTTATAATATATTTATTATTTATCATTTACTTTATGATTTAAACATCAATATGATTTTATTAACAAAAATATTTGTGTAAAAAATATTTTGTGTGTGTCATATATAAATAATATTTTAAAAAAAGTCAATCTCATATTAACTATGTAATAATTAAATTGTGTTAGCCTAATTAAATGATATAAAATAGTAAATAAATTTTTCTATTAAAAATATAAACCAAAATAAATTTTTTGGTTTACTTTATTATTAAATATATTTTTATATTAATCTTATATAACTTCACATAAGTAATATGATAATACAAAAAATTAATGCATAATTGTAGAATAAAGTTCAAACATATATATATATATATATATGCGGGTATGGGGTGGAGTGGGTACTTAGATACCCATACCCGCACCCATCCCCATTAAAATTTGCGGGTTTTTACTCATACCCGTATAGCGGGTAAATACCCTATCCATTGTGGGTAAATTTTGCGGGTGCCCATCAGGTACTTTACCCATTGCCATCCCTACAAGTTAGCATTTTTCCTTCTCAGAACCGAGAGCTCTAGTGCATCCTTTTCTCTCTCCCTCTTCATCTCTGTCATCTCTGCTTTAAATTGTCTTAGTACAGCTAAGAGACTCTCGTCAATTCCTCCTTGCATCACTACTTCAGGTGTTGGTTTATCTAGTGTGACACCCTCCAGCTGTTGACGAGAGGTTCCTCCCTGTTGAACATGTCCTTCTTGCTAGCTTCTCGTTAGTACCATGATTAATCTGAAAAACGAGGCTAATCGTGCCCCACGGTAGGCGCCAAAATGTTCCTGTTAAAGAAATACTAGTCTTCAGGTCCTTGCTCTGAAACGGTGACATATCTCTAATAGTCGCTGACCGGGGAAGATACCTGTAAAAAGCATTCCGATGCTGAAGTCAGGATTCAGTTCTAAGTAATAAATGGTATTTAATAATGAAAAGTCAACCCTTTACCTGTACTTTTACCTTCTTTATATAGGCATTGTAATGGGCTAATGGGCCTGTCAAGCTAGTATTGATTTTTAGTCCTTTATTTAAAATAAATAATATCTTGATTATTACCTTAAATTAAGTTTAATTACCTCTTAATTCTGACGAAGAGTATTCGGCCAAACTAAGTTGAATAGGTACTCAGTTTCCTTTTCTTACAAGTAGGACTGAGTTAGTCCCTATCCAATACAAGTTTTTTCAATTAGCATCCAACCAAGTTTAATCCTTTCACTGATTAGCACAAAAAAGATATCGCAAAATTCCATCAATTAGTTATTGATTTTTCGAAAACATAAAAATTGAAAAAGTGGTAATTTTTGGGTACGGCTTTTATAGCTGAATCTATGAAGGTCGACATGGCTGTCTAGTTAGCAAAAAAGCAAGAGGTAGACGACATTGGTGAGTTGGTGATGGAATTGGAGGATCTTGTGAAAAGTCCCATGTATTCGCCTCTATTTCGTTTTCAGTACTTGCAAGGCATTTATAATGGCACACTAGTCTTCTGGGCTGCTTGAAAATTTTTATTTTATTTTCAAATAAATTTTATACATTATTAAAAATATTTGATTTTTTAAATAAAAATATTATACTAAACAAACACTTTTTTTTATAATTATTATCAAATTTACTTATTTTTTTTAAATGCGGTACATAAGCGTTTTTAATATAATTTTTAATTTAAATTAAAGTTTTAGTTCAATAATTTATGCAATAAAAATTTACATATATTATTAAAAAAACTAATTTTAATTAACGAACATAATTCTATCTAAATTTTATCCTAAAGCAAAACAACCTTATAGGCGCATTTGCATTTGAAGAAAAAAGAGAAGGATAAATCAGATAGAAATGATAAGGTGGGCCTAGCATGTCTTCGGAGCAGTCCAATGGTTCATGGCCCAACAATATCCGGTATCCAATAAAAGATTGAAAGTATGGGAAAAGTTGAGTTGGGCCCATATAATCACAGTTAGGCCCGGGACCAAAAAAAATGAAAAAGAAGAAACTAGAAATTGATTGAGCGCAGGGAAGGTACTAGAAGTATAGAAGTGTCGTTCACTCAACATTTTTTATGCTCTATAAATAGCATTTGTTCAAAAGCGATAGTTTGGGTTCTCTCTCTGTTGCTAAGGAACTAGGGTTTTACAGAACCTGTCTTTTCGCTTCAATCTTCGTCGATCAAATATGAGGTACAAACTATAAACCCTGCATCTTCCTATGCTGGGTATCCGTTAGGAACCTCTTCGTTTAATATCGTGTGTTGTTTATTCGTTTTTCTAGATTTTCTCGATAATCTTATTTTGAAGTTGATTTCTCTAGTGTCTTATACTTTTATAATTAGGGTTCATAATCGATCGAACTTTTTTTGTTTATCCTGTTTTGTTGTCTTGTGAAATGATTCTAGGATCTTGGTTTAGTTGTTACCGATCTGTGATCCTGAAATTGAAGACTGGAGAGTTGTTCACACACACATAAAATGACAATAAATTTGGAACATATGGGATTGGGAAGGGGGGATTTTCAAACTGCTAGTGCCAATTGAAATATACATTAGAGACGCAATTAGGATAGGAGTAGGAGGCAGATTTGGTTGTAAAAAATGCTTTTGGATAATTAGGTGCCAATATTTGTTTATAAGTTTCGTTTTGTGTTGTTTCATTTGATTATTTTGCTTTTGACCTTAATTTCTTTATCATTTCATTTCTTCGTATTCCTTTTTTGTCAGTGATAAGGGTTTTCAGTAGGTCGACTACTTTTTTGTTTAATTTTCCTTGCTTTTTATGCATTTCTCAACCCTCTCTGATTTTTCACCTAATTTCTTTGTTATTGTGTTTTGTGATGCAGTCGTCATCCTGAGGTGAAGTGGGCTCAGAGAGTTGACAAGGTCTATATCACGGTGCAATTGCCGGATTCCAAAAATGCGAAAGTGGATCTTACTCCGGATGGTAAATTTACCTTTTCTGGCAGTGCTGGCACTGAAGACCGTCAGTATGAGCTACAGCTGGAGCTCTTTGACAAGGTTAACGTAGAGGTGAGGAGGCTTCCCCAATTTATGCATAACATTATCTTTAAGAATGATTATTCTTACTTTTACCTGTGAATTGAATAATGACCTGGCCTGATTGCTTGTAGCATTTTTGTGAGAGTTGTGTATTTGTGTTGAAGTTTCGTGTAAGTTTCCCTTGCCAATTATTTGTTTTGATTTATTTTTAATGGGTTTCCTGTTTCTTTCAGGAGAGCAAAATTAATGTAGGAGTGCGAAGCATATTCTGTGTAGTGCAGAAAGCAGAGAATGGATGGTGGAAAAGGTTACTGCGTGCAGAAGGCAAGCCTCCACATTATGTGAAAGTTGATTGGGATAAATGGGTTGATGAGGATGAAGATGATGGTGGTATGCGCTCCTGTAACCATGCTCTTCTGCAAATAAATTTTAACACAGTATAATTTTATGCAGAGACTAATAGAATTGCTTCATTGTTTATGGATTAGGTGATCTGGACTTAGGAGGGATGGATTTCTCGGTATGCAGTGTGTACATTTGATTTTCTGTTTAAGTGTGTACATTTGATTTTCTATTCCGATCTCATATTCTAATTATTATTTTATACTTCTAATTGTTTTGCAGAAATTTGGGGGGATGGGTGATGATGCAATGGGAGGAATGGATTTCTCTGTATGTAATGTGTTCATTGGATTTATTGTTTTTTTTATTAATGTTATAGATGTAGTGATGTCTTGATTACTTGTGTTGCTGCAGAAATTTGGTGGGATGGGTGATGATGCAATGGATGACATTGACGAGAGTGATGATGAAGGTATGTGTGCAAATTTTGTGCTTGTCATTTTTCTTTTTGTCATTGTAACTTTGATTATGGTTATAATAAAGCATACATAGTTTTGTGAGTGAGGAATGTTAGTTAAGCAAGTTGTGTGTGTGATTTGCTAGTTTTTCCATGTTAATAATGGTAATGTGCTGATTCATGCTTGGCAATTTTTCATTTTAATAAATAGGAACACAGAAAACTTGCTGAGTCACAGGGTTTGTTACAGCTTATGGCTTTAAGAGTAGCTGCCCGGGGGGGGGGGGTATATTAAATATTAAGGATTCTTGTTTTCAGTTATATGGGTTTTAATGGAAGTGGGTGGTGGTTGAGTTAGGAAGAGAGAGCTTAGTTGGTAGGGCAGGCTAGAACTAAGGTGGAGAATCAATGTTGATTGTAAGATATCAGTGCTCTGTGATTGACGAGTCCAGTCCTGTAGTAAGTTTATTTTTCTGAGTATAGATGTTGGTGGTTTTTCTTAGGATCAGAAGGGTAGCTTCTAAATAATGGAACTAACTGATAAAGCTATTAGCTCCATCTATAACTAGAATCTGACACATACGGAATCAATAACCTCTGGTGGTGTAATTAGGCAGCATCTGAATTTGTAAATGTAACTATTTTGAAATGAACATATATATGTAAACGTAGGATGTTGTAAGGTCAGAATAGATCTTCAATTCTTCTCTTGTACCCCTATTAGGCTTTTAAAATTTGCCATTTTGACCCTCGATTGTAGGTGCCATATAGGAAATCCTGAACATAATTCAGATAGCTTCAAAATGCTTTCTTTTAGAAATTGCTATTATTGGTGGTTATTGCAACTTGGATAAGCCGAACAAGATGGTTTATCTTCAATTCTCTTTGGCCTTAAAATATTAATATGCTGCTACTAGGCAATTCCCCGTTTTCGTTTGCTATCACTTGATATTGCTATAGGGTTTAGCTATGCTATGTGCGTATAATTTGTGTCATTGAACAATAAATGTCCATGAAATTTGACTTGTGGGATTGGAAATATATCTTGCGGTTATATTATATATTCTTAAGATATCCGTTATAATTTTGACACTGTTGACTTATTCGAGATTCATTTACTGAGTTAACCAAAATAACTTTTACTTTGCTAACTCTTTTAGAGCAAGAAGTGTCGAAGCCTGCAGAACAAAATGCTGGCGAAAGTGCTGGTGAAGCATCGACAGGGAAGAAAGATGCTGCTGAAGCATTGACAGAGAAAAAAGAAGCAGTTCCAAGCACATGATGCCCTTGCTGTTGAGGATGCTACCCTGAAGATGCTTATGAAAATTCTCGAGTGAGGTTTTCATTATCTGTATCATTGATCGGTAGTTGTTTGAGTCATTTATGTGTCTCTTCTGTGTTGGCTAAACATTTAGCACGTATTATTTATCCAAAAAGGCCCCCTCCCTCTAGTTGGATTAGGATATTATATAATTGAGATTTTTATTTTCGTGCATGAATGGCGGTATCTGGATTTCTACATTTTTATGTTCCATGTTTTTGAGCATGTTTGGATTGTTGATTAGGCAGTCTCTGCAGCTGGTGAAGTGAAACCTCGAAATTGCTATGAATTTATTTTAGACTTACGCATCCTTTTTCTCTTTTGGTCAACAGACTTGAGGCATAGGAGTGTGTCGATTGTAGCTGGGAAAAATTTTTGACGTCTGGGCAAAAAGTCTTTTCATTGTACCAGGATTCCTTTTTATGTCAATTAGAAAAAAAATTGGTTTTTAATTTAAATCGAGTTACACTAATTATTGTTGGTAAAACTACAAAAGCATTAGTAATAAAAAAAATCAGCAGAAATAAGATGAAAAAGTAGTGATAAGTGTTCTGAATCATTTAAATTATTTAAAGTAAAATTAAAATGTGACGTCAGTACAAGTGTTTTGCTATTTTGCAAATTATTATTTTGTTTGGAGGTGTAAGGAACTGGTATCCGTAGAGATTATAATGAAATTTGACTCCTGTCCTTCGTATATATTTCATAGAGAAAGAGAAGTACAAAATCACTAGGTGTTACAGACCTAGTTCTTTTCCAAATGCAAAAAGTCTATTTTTTTCTGAGACACCCCTCGGCACCTCTCTTTCCCAACTCATTCAGTATTACTCCCTCCTTCTCCTCTAATTGTGTCAGCTGTTCAGTTTGTTGCAAAGCTCATTGGAATCACTCAGTTTGCGTCCCTTTATTTTCTTTTCATTCCTTCTTTCACACATATCGTCATAAAGGTTAATTAAACGGTAAATATAATGGAAAGAATGATAATAGAAATAAATGATGAAATATTATGAAAGTTTTTTTTATTAAAATAAACAGATAATTCTAAAGATAAATAAAAATTTGTCAAAGTATTTAACGTGATACGAAAAAGTATAAACTTGAACACTACTTCAAATAAACATATAAAAAGAAGTCATAAATTAATAAAATATATCATAAAATAATTGAAATGACTTGTCAATGTCAACAACATTCAAGAACCCAAACCTGTAGGAGTCATAGTGCCTACGGCTTTTCGGTAGTCATACTATATCCGTCAAGATTTTCAAAATTTCAACTTAAGTTATTTAGTCTTTAAGTTGGTTCAAGAGTTTTAACATAGGAGACTAAGTATATAAATTTCAACTTGAAGTATCTAAAATTATTAAAATATGCTAAATTGTTATTATTTATATTTAATATTTGACTTTTGACGGTTTTTTCTAATGTAAAACTACATATTATTCTTTTAAGTATCATCATTAGTTTTCTTTTAACACCAAAGATACACGTGAACTTAAAAAGACATACATTCTTTAATGTTATGATTTTTTAAAAAAGAGCATTTATATATTTTTAAATAAATTATTAACTTATTATTTATTATTGTAAAATTAACAGTAATAATTATTTTACGTATTTTTTTAATATATAAAGTATCATAAAAATTATTAATAAAAAATATTAATATTAATTTAAAAATTCTTTCTTTTGACATAATAGCTATTAAAAATTTTAATATTATTCTGTAAATAATATATCCATTTTAAAAAAATAAAAATGTCCAAGTGATAAAAAAAATCGTTTTCGTTTAGTTTTCGTATTCTTGCAATCCTTACTCTAATAACTTTACTTTCTCAATGTTCAATAAAACATCAGTTTTTTTTTTATATATTTTAAATTATTGAATTTTATTTTAAAAGTGCATAAATCACTTGATTTATTATATACAAAAAGTAAGATTTTTGGGTCATATTAAATTTTTTGTTAAATAAATTTTCTAAGTTTTGTTTTAAAATTTTTTAGTTTTATTATTTTAAACGAAAGTAAGGAGAATGACGTTTAAAAAAATTTAAATAATATACTTTTTTGGAACTAGGTGTTAATAATATTATTGAAAACACAATCAGTTAAAGTTAAAAGCATGTTTGAATGTTCGATAAAAATTGCATTTGGTGGATGTTAAAAAAATATTGTTATTATTTGTTCTTTAAGTCTTTAAAAAAATTAATAAAAATAAAATATTATTATTATTCAAGAAATCGCCTCAGTGGACCTTATCCCAGCTGATCGAAGCCCTAAAACCCTCGCTGTTATGAAGAACTTGAATGCTTTTCTGTAATCCATAGAAACCGAAGCAAACAATGGAAACCAGTTCAGACATGGATGTGGAGGAACAACCTTCACCCAACTCCAACAACGTTAAACGCTTCGGCCTTAAAAACTCTATTCAAACCAACTTCGGCGACGACTATGTTTTCCAAATTGTCCCAAAGTACGTTCTTTTAGTTTCCCGTTTAAGCTGTGAATTTATGCTCAAACTCAATGAAAAATAGTAAAGTTTCATTCTTTGTTCATATCCGTGACATGGGTTCTACTTATTTTCGTGAATGGAAGGGATGATTGGAGTTCAATGGCAGTGTCATTGTCGACAAACACAGTGAAACTGTATTCGCCGGTTGGGGGTCACTATTATGGAGAGTGCAAGGGTCACACTGCAACAATCAATCAGATTTTGTTTTTGGGTCCTTCCAATCCCAATGTTCTAAGCTCTTGTTCTTCTGATGGTACTATTAGAGCTTGGGACACTAGAACACTTCAGCAGGTAGATTTGATTTATTGCTTTTTTATTTGTTTATTTTTGGTTTGTTCTAAGTCATTTTCATCGTGACTAATTTGCTGCTTGATTGTTTACTTGAATGTCAAATTGTAGGTTTCTTCCATCAATACGGGTTCTTCTCAAGAGGTTTTCAGCTTCTCTGTTGGAGGGACTAGTGGAAATTTAATTGCTGCTGGTTGTAAATCGCAGGTTTGCTTTTGGCTGTGGCAATTTCAGTGATGCTGTGTGAAATGATTTAAAACTATTATGTGAGCTCTATTCTCATGTGTAATTTTGCTCAGATACTCTTCTGGGATTGGAGAAATAAGAAGCAAATTGCATGCCTGGAGGACTCTCATGTGGATGATGTCACTCAGGTTTGTGCTTTTCAAATTGCTCAAATTACATGTGACGACAATTTATCTTTGGATCAAAAACTTGATCTAATGAATTAGTTGAAAGCAGTGGCCCTGTGGGAAAAAGATGATTTGCTTGGAGATGCCACCGGGAAGGATTTTGACATGACAAAAACTGCAGCTAATTCAATATCTTATAAAAATTGTAGGATAGTTTACACTGGCAACAAAAAGGTTTTGGAATATTTCTGTGAGGAAAAACAGTGGAAGTCTTATTATGAATGAAGAAATAATTGGAGGATGTTCCTTACTGATTTATGAAACAATATCCTCGATTTCTCATATTCTGGTTCGGACATTATTTGTCAGACTGGTTGAAATTTGGCTGTTTCAGGCTATAGCCATTTTTATTTGTTCAAGCATGGCTTTAGGCATTACTTGATCAATTCAATTAAAATTTGTTATTGATGTAATGTAAGATTACTAAAGAAATTTTTTTATTTAGATCTTGCGTCTTAACTTTGACCTTCTATGAGTGGAAGGGAAGTCTTCTCATGGGATGGGCATGGTGTTGGGAATATGAAGGCCTCACATGTATTTTATGGCTTGATGGCTTCTGTTTGTTTCAACTTGTTTCTCAACCTACCTTGTAGTTCATCATAATTAATGCATTTATATTTTTGTTGGTCCTTGCCTCATCTGCTTGTAACCTGTTATAGAATGAGGTTATGAAAATATTTGCTACGTGTTGTGTACATAAGATGAACATGATAATTTCAAACCTTTTTATTATAACAAATAAAGCTTTAGCAAATTTTACTAGTTATGATTCTTTTTAGTACTTAAAATGTAATTAATTAATTAATTATTAGATGTGGCACATGGATTCATGTCTGATCTGTTGAAAATTTATAATTGAGGCTAGGTTCATTTTGTCCCTGATGAGCAAGACAAGCTTATTTCTGCTTCAGTAGATGGATTGATCTGCACATTTGATACCACTGGAGATATCAATGACGATGATCATCTAGAATCAGTAAGTATGGAGCTTTAATTCACATTCCATCAGATGATAATTCTTTAGATTGCTAAAGATTAATGGTGAAATTGATCATATCACAATATCTACTACTGTGAGGCTTACATAAGCAGAGCTCAAGCTTCACATTTGAAAAATATAAGAATTCTTTGAGTCCTTTGTATGCTTGAACTGCAGTTTCTCATACAAAATAATAAATATTTTGTTTACAAAATTGTAGGTGATTAATGTGGGGACTTCAATTGCAAAGGTGGGGATTTTTGGAGAAAGTTACCGGAAGCTTTGGTGTCTAACACACATTGAAACCCTAGGGTACAGTTTATCTCCGTTATTTTTTTTTTTTTTTTCAATCGTAACAGTTAGATATAGTGTACTCATACTCTATCTCATCTGCAATGATGCATAATATGGTTGTGTGACGTACATTCAATGCCATCATTATTGCTAAAGAAAGGTAAATTCTTGAGGGAAAAAATGACTGTTATACAATATATATTGCCGTGCAGATAGTTCTACTATACTGTCTGTTTATGATAAGAATTCCATTCTTCTGCTCCTAATATGGGTTATATGAATTTGCATATGTACACTAACTCCTTCCTCTTTTCAAAGTTTGATTCTAATATTTCATTGTACTATGCTTTTATAGTATCTGGAACTGGAAAGATGGTACAAATGAAGTAAATTTCTCAGATGCTCGTACTTTAGCCTCTGAAAGTTGGAGTTTGGATCATGTGAGTTCCTCCCTATTTGATGGAATGTGCTTATTTTATTGAACTGGAATAGCATTGTGCTTTTATATGAAGACTTGTGAAAACTGTAGTTTTTATCTCAATAAAGATGTGTAGGCATCAGGTGCTGATGATATATCATTGCTTTTTGTTCGAAAGGAAAAAGAGGGAGGGAGGGGGGGATTATATGTTGAAAGAAGTATAGCTCTATTAAAAGTTTAATCCTCTGGATCTTTCCTTGTTAGAGGCTTTGCTTCGATGACTTTTGAGTCATGTAGGCTTCGTTTAATTAGAATGGAACTCTGGGTTTGAGGAAAATTCCAGGAGCAGCAAAGCTTGTATTAAAATATTATCTCTCATCTTAGATTTCATGTTGTGTATAAAAATGCAACATTGGTTGAACTGGTCGAGTAGATGATCTTGCAAATTTGGTGGCAACTGCTTCCAACGCAGAACTTGCATACTGCTCCAGCACACAAATGTTGCATAATGCTTATAGCTGACAAATTGATGGTTTCCTTTGGCAGGTTGACTATTTCGTTGATTGTCACTACTCTGCTGAAGCTGAAAAACTATGGGTGATTGGTGGCACTAATGCTGGTACTTTGGGCTACTTTCCTGTAAATTACAATGGAATGGCAACAATTGGAACTGCAGAAGCAATTCTAGAGGGTGGCCACACAAGTGTTATTAGGAGTGTTTTACCCATGTCAAGAATTCATAGTAATAGTCCTAGCCAAGGCATTTTTGGATGGACTGGTGGTGAAGATGGTCAGCTTTGTTGTTGGCTCTCTGATGATTCCTCTCAAATAAATCGATCTTGGATTTCAAGTACGTTGATTGTGAGGCCAGAAAGAACATGCAAGAAAAATCGTCACCATCCCTACTAGCAAAAAGTTTGATAGCTCAATGCTGACGGAACATTTTTTGTTTTCTTTTTCATTTAGTTAGGCTCATTTTTCACTACAACTTGTGTTTGAGATGTGATGATTTTGATATAAGCACTGTATTTTTTGTCAGATATATAGTTACTGCATGTAATATTTATACGGGATCGGTTTACCTAGTCCTTTTTTTACGAAAACGTACTACTACACTTGATTCATTTTGTAATCTTGTATTTGTATCAATGTCAAATTTTTATGTCATACTTCTACAGGCAACCAGTAACTTAGTACTCCTTTAGTCGACTGCTTTGATGATTATGTAATTAATTAAACAATCGTTTACGTAAAATCCCTCCGGGTTTTATTTGAAATAGTTGATGACCTTATGCATATTCACTAGGTGTTTTTAATATTAATTTTCAATCAAAATTACAGTTTTATTTTGATAATTCGTGCAATAAAAGTTTATACTAGTCAAGGTAATTTTAGCGGAGAATATTATTTCATCAAAATTTAAATTTTATTTTGATAATTCACACAACAATAGTTGGTGCTAGTTAACATTGTAAACCCCTTTTAATTGAGCAACAACGCTAAAATCACTTGAAAGTGTTATTAAATTTTGTCCAAAACAAAACTGCATGGTCAACTTTGCCAGATACAGGTAAACTGTAGAGCTTGGACGAAAGAAAAGTATTAATCAGTTCTGGCCAGATGTGTAAGCATAAATTAATCATAACGAAGGTTGCAAATCATTTGTGATATACTAATAAAACCATAAGCAACCAGGTTACCCCCTACCTAAAACATAAAGAGAACCAAATTTGTAATAACTTAAGACAATGGTGAGAATCAACATTCAAAATGAGGAATAAAAGAAAAGAACAGTTCATCTCTAACTGCCTTTGCAATTACTAGAACACGAGTTCAGGTTAAGACCCCTGAACGTTTCATGTACAATTGTCAAAGGAATATTTCCAAATATACCACCACACATTGCTCCATCACTACTTCTCAGTTGGGGAAAAAAAAGATAAAGGCAAGTTTGCAGTTGGAAAAGTAATAGAAAAAGATGCAGGCAGAGAAGCCTTCCTCGAGTAATATAATTTATCGCTCCAACATTTTTGTGGTCACAAACACAAGAAAAACATTGGAAAGCTAAAATCCAGGGATGCACAGGAAACACGGGCAGTGAAGTTGCTACCGATACACATTGAAGAGAAGCACAGCACAAATGCCTCTAAAGGTAGCAATCTGGCCCCTTCTGAAGTAGTTCATGTCACATATCCACTTGTTTGAATCAACCTCTACCTCGCCCTGTACCTACCAAAGGAAACAAATGCCTCCGTCGATATTCACACAGGATTTGACTTTAAGCTACCATTCAAAAACTAAAAAGGCACTGGAAAATGTTAACCTTAGTCCTTAACCTTGAGTTTATGAAACTAATAATAATAGTAAATTTTTATTTTAAAAAAATATTTATCAACTTTTATAACTATAACTTCAATGCAATAAAGATACTCTTTTTCAATAAAAATATATTACTTCTAAATGTTTAAACTCAACCTTGAGAACTGATATTAATAAAACTTTGAAATAAGATTAATACTTTTACAGTGAAGAAATTTCTTGCTCCTCAGGAGCTCATCAAGTCAAGGTGAAAATAAAGCAAAATAGCACCAAACTCTTCGGACTGTGACAAGGGGAATTTGAGGATAGAAAGCAACATATGATTATGAAGAGGGGATAGTACACACAATTAGTGGATTCATGATTTACCTCTGTTTCCACCCGGCTTTCCACCGGGGCCACCCTTGCCTCGACCTCCTCCAGCTCCCTTGGTACCACCATCATCAAGACCACGCCCAATTCCTTTTGGTTGCCGTCCACCAGCACCATCTTCTCTGCCTCTTCCCCTTCCACGTCCCACACCAGGTGGTTTGCGATCTAAAAATGGGACATTGATCAGAGAATGATATACATATTTTTTATGATAAGCAGTGCGACCTACCAAGTAGATCTACATATTTATTATGATACATATTTATCAGATTCATCAAGGGAAGATTTTTGGGTTCATTAGGCACAATGAAAAACACCAAGTAGATCTGTTTCAACAAACCTACAGAAGATTGAGGAACTTAAACCCATATGGGCTTCTCCATCTATCCACCTAAACTTTTCATTTTATAGGTTCTTTAACTTGTCCATTCTGATACAATGTTAGACTTTTCCACTCACATCCACATTGTACTCACACATTAACACACCAACAAGATGTCTAAACAATGCTTACCTGCACGGCTCTTGGTTTCTTCTTGAACTTTGTCAATAACCTAAAATAAATGGCAATAAACAAGATCAGTATAATAAACGCATGTAAAACTCAGACATCAATTGACAAAATCTCAACCTATTCACTTAGGGATTAGTACAATAAAGTATATAATCCAACAAGGCTCCCACCAATCCGGCCTTAAACTCTACTATTGTGCTAAGACTCGCCTTTGCAACCAATTTATTAAAACCTTATTTTCTAATAATTTTAAAACTAAGAACAAAAATATCACCACAACACACACCTCATCAGGAACTCGAAGGTACTTGATTGTATTCCCTCGTATGTAGCATTCAGGCATCCGCCAAAACCTATCTCCATCCTATATTGCAAATTTCATTCAACACAATCAGCAAACCCTTCCATATTCATAAAAAATTACAAAAAGGGGTTGTAAAAAAAGATTACTTTAGAGGTACAAATGACTTCTCGGAGATGGATGTTCATCCATGTATCACAGTTAACCAAATGGCCGTTATAAGTTTCCCCATTCTTCAGTTCCACCAACTACCACAACATATAGCAACTCAGAATTCACAAGTTACAAATCAAACAGAATAAAACAAGTGAATATATTGACAAGGTAAATAGTAAGTAGAATAGGGAAAAGGGGGTGAATTACCATAGGGTGGCCTTGAGCTGTTTTGAGAAGGGAAAGAGGAAGCTGCAAAAAGGAATAAATAGAGAAGCTAAGGTCATAAAATAAATTAACAGAGAAGAGAGTGAAAGCTTAAAGGTTTCGAATTCTATGAACGGTTTTAAAAATTGAAGCTTGAAAAAGAAAGAAAGAGAGATCTTGGGTGTAGGAAGTATTAGCGTTTGAAAAGAATGAGGTTGGAGAAAGAGAGGTAGTTACCATGTTGATGTTGAGGATTGGTGGAGTGATCAAAGATGTTGTGTGTTGTGTTTCAAAGAAAACGAAGGCGGAAGAGAAGAGGAGGGAAACAGGGAGAGAAAGTTCTTCACACTCTATGATTGCTTTCACTGTTCCTCTCTGTCTTTCTTTCTACTAACACTAACTAATTCATTGATTAATTTCCCTCCTTTGTTTATGCAAAGCAGATATTCAGTCTTGCTGTTGTTGTTCAAGGATTTGAATGCTGCGTGAGAATAAGTAAAATTAGGTTAAGTTTTGTAAAGTATAATTTTTGTTCTGATGTATTTATTTTATATATGCTATTTTTTAAGGTTTGACTTGATTGTTTTAATATATGTCCTGTAAGTATGACAATTAATAAGTAATTTAATTAAATATTTTTAATGCATTATTATTATTATGACACGAAAATATATATATATATATCTCTGCGTGTGTGTGAAAATCTCTCATCTAATATAATTAGGTTATGTGTAACTGTAAGTTATGTGTTTATATTTTTCTTTGTTAATTTTTTAGGTTACACTTGTTTAATGTCTATCATTGAAGAAATAATACAACTTGAAAGAATGAGAAAGTAATGTTCACCCGTGTTGATTGATTTATGTAGCAATCGCATGTTTGTTATTGTTTATTTCTATAAAGAAAACAATTTTTTTTTAAAAAAAAACCTAAGAATGTCTTTAAGGCTCTGAATAACATTGTTTTTTAAGGACTATTCTTTTTTTGTTACGTTTAAGGACTGCTTTAAAGATGCTGATTAACATTGTTCTATTTAAAAACGATTTTTAAATTTTAAACATTTTGAAATAACAACATTTTATTAAAAAATTATTATATTTTTTTATATTTTTTCAATACAATAAATACCATTTAAATTTGTTTTTTTATTGTTTAACTTCAACTTTAAGAATCAAAATTAACTTCTGTTTTTCTCTCAACTCCTAACTTGGACCTAAAAATATTAATGATCTCTTCATCTATTTTATTAATTATCATCTCTCAAATAAACATTAATTAAGAATAAATTTATAAAAAAGTAATAATAATTCAATAATTTTGTAAAACAGTAATAAAAAATGACAAAACAATTTGCTAGAGTATAAAAAAAGAGAGTAAGCTACATTGAAACCCATTTACCATCTCTATTAGGCAATGTAGAACGCGAATTAACACCATTGAATTTCCAGACATCCACTCCCTACAGAATAATTCTAAATCTTTCTTCCTTTACTCCTACAAATTATTATAATTAGTCCATAAAAAATATTAAATATTGTAATATTTTAAAATAATAAATACATACATTTTTTATTTAATGCTTATTTTATAAAATAACAAAAATATTATTAAGAAGACAAACGAGATATGACAAAACTCTATATATATTACAGAAAGCATATTTCAGTCGACAGTCACTGTTCTGTATGCTTATTGCCTAAGGACAAGAAGTAGAGTCCACAAGACAAAGTGTTCTCATTCTCATTTCTGTTGTTTTGGCAATCTTATTCCGCTTATTTAATTTACGGATTACAATACCATACGACTGAGCCAGGGAACGTAGAAAACTTATTTGAAAACTGACCTTCCAAGGCTCATTGGTTATTAGGAACAGAACTTGCGACATTTGAATAATTCCCCTATGCCCTCCCATAATTCACATAGTAAATTAAAAGAATGAAACATAAAGAAAGGTCAGCAGAAGCTCTGGCCTTAAAATGAAATAAGACCCATCTAAATAGGTACTGTAGATCTGAAAAATCACTGAACTATTCAACATGTAAAACCTAGAGCTTCTTGATAGAAATAGTCCAAAGAAGATCTGAATCAGACTGTACTGTAACTATATCCCCTTTTACGATATTTGATGTGCTTATTAAACCTCCAAATCTCATCGCCATGTCATCTGAAAATGTCAAAATAAAATGTTATTCATCAGACTCCACTGAGAAGCAAGATCAGAACTGGGAAAAGGCAATAAAAGTCAACGATTTCTTCTCCATCACCCCGCAGCATTATATTTATACCGTCATGTGTTTATTTTCTGATAGGTTGCTGATTAGGGTATTAAACTGTTTATTTTATTTATTAGCAAGCACCGGATGAGTGTGGCATCCCATATACTCATCAATAACAGCCATACAAGAATAAAATGTGTTTCTGATAGCATATTAAAGTGGAAGTGATTATCATCCTACTCAAATGAGCCTCAGGAAGACCTACATTTTTAGAATTAAACTAATCACATAACATTATTATTAAAGAATGATATACAGTACTTACTAAGGTCCCACTTGAGTCCTGTGGTTGTAGAACTTCCAGATGGCATGCCAATGGGAACTAGTCCACAATGTGGACCCTCAACAGAAGATTGAATAAGGATCTTATGACAATGATTCTTTGGGAGAAGGTGAATGAGGCAATCATCAGATAGAAGGATAATTCGTGTGTTGGAGAATCGGCAGAGCACATTAATATTTCCAATCTCATGGTCAAATCTCCCACCAAGTGCTCCAGCAACAAGAATGCATAGCTGCCATATGTTAAAAAGAGTAGAAGATATGGGTGTGTCAAGCTGAGATTATTGCCAATGGTACAACTAAATAACACACAGCACAACAGCAATTTTTTACTAACAAAAATGATTAAGGAACAACACTACACCAGAATTAATTCATTTCAATTATTTCAAAATTATCCAACTCTACAGTTAAAATTGACATCAGTCCACTCCCCTCTTCTCCCTCCAAAAAAAATTGCTGAATATAAAGTATAACCAGATATACAACTCACTGCTGATTGATCAATACTTGGTGTGAGGTCACGTATGTATGTTACACATTTGTGTAAATCTGTGGTGTCCTGATCATGAGACTCATCAATTATCTGAGTTCCCTACAGGGAGAAAACTAGCATAAGATCCTTGGTATGATTTAAGCAAGATTGTATATATAGCAGTAATATAGGAATAAAAAAAATCTCAATTTGGAGTGAACCAGAAAGTTGAATTTTGAACTCATATTCTCCATTACATGCACATGTATGTGCTGAGACACACAAAACCATAAATACAGAGAATGTGATACCAGCTTTTTATAGAATTCAAGTACTTCTGTCCTGATTGAATCCATGTCACCTTTAATTACATCAGGCTTGTACCTGATAGAAACATCGGAAGTCAGATAGAGAAAATTTGCTACTAGACACTCAAGATGGCAAACTGTATCCTCAATCACTAGCAAAAGTAAAATTGCAGAGTTTTTTAGTCTAACCTAGTCCTCCCACAATTGAACTCCATAGACTAGAGATGGAAGTAAAGTTAATTTGGGAGCCAATGCTATTGATCCGCTAGAAAGTTTTCAATGAAAAATCACATCGGTGTTGCATTAGAAATCATGGTGAAGTATGTTAGTAACTTTTTTTTCACTTTTGATTATTTTATCAGTGTCTTAAGAGCACTTGTTAATTATTAGTAATCTCTGTGATTAAAAGATATTGTTGACTGCTACTCATATATGACATTCCACATATACTCCATGAATAAATACTAACCACAATTACATTCAATATACGAAAAACTAACAACTCCAGCCCAATACATATAAGTGAAAACATCAATAGGAAATATAACATGGTTGAATATTTTTAAATTTGATCGTATCAAATACGCGCATAGGCAATGCCACCATGGGAAGAAATTAACAAGCAGTAAGCATTAATGATAACATGGATCAGTTTCTTTAGCACGACAATACGAAAAAATGATTGACAGAAGAATAATTCTAAATCCTCCTACTCTTTATTCCTACAAATCCTCCCAATTACTAAATGAAGAAAGTATTTAATGTGTTTTATGTTTTAAACATAATAATAAATGAATATTTTCATTTAATACTCACTTTACAAAGTAGTAGGAGAATATAGCAAAGCTCTTCACAGAATCTAATTGATGTAACATACACGAACTCACATTAATTACTATTGTGTTGAATCCTATTTGGCCATTTCCTCATCTGATTCTACAACTGACAGCCACTGAGAATTTTAAGCCACCCCCCTCACAAAAAATACGTAATATAGAAGTTGCAAAAAATAGCAGCTTCAACAATCACAAACGTGAGGATTTGGTGATCCTGTGCCCAGTTTTTATTATGTTAAAAGAAAAGGGAAACCACTTCAAACCATTGCTTTATTAAAACACCTGGCCATTAATCATGGACCACCAAACCACAGAACCTAAGAAAGTCAGAAATCATAACTTTACGTAGTACCCAATATCGCAAAACAACCAACGACAAGCAAACAGTCACGCACACTGAAGTAAGCTAAAGAGAGAAACAAATTTTAGAACTAATTATTATTATTATTTTTTTTAAAAAAAAGCCCTTTGGATTTTCAGTGGGAAGAAAGGTGTTGAAGTAGGAACCTAGTGCGAACATGGGAAGGTTGTTGCTGAGGGAAGAAAAGAGGCATTTCATCATACACCCTGTTGGCACCTCCATCTGCGCACACCCGTAGTTGTGCTGTTGCAACCAACAACACAAACAGCAATGCATGAACCAACAATACAAAACTCAAGAGAAACAAAATAGAAAGGGGTGTGGTGCAGGAAGAAATACCGTGGTCCCAAAGCAGAGGAGCGAATCTGGGGAGGCTTTGATTGAGAACAACGAGAGCGTAGTTGAGGGAAATAGAACAAGTGGGGTTGCAGTTCTCCGGCGGAAGAAGGAAGCTTGAACAATGACTCATCAACTCCATCCTCTCCCTCACCGGATAGATGCTTCAATGCTTCTCTTCCTCCCCAAAACCCTGTTTCCTACTTGTTTTCACGTCCAACCTTTATAACAATAATAATAATATTTGTTATATTCTATTGACTATTCTTTTTATATCATAAAGTTGAATGCACCTACTTCTCATCTTATTCTATCCATTCAATGTTTCAATTTTGATTGATTCATCTAATAATTTTTTCATCTACCCCCGTGTGTGAGTCCGAGTGGGACTCCTTAGCTCCAGTTCTGTGCCAGCTGCCAACTATTCAGTTAATTTTAATATTTTTTATTTAGTTTACACTTAAATTTACTATTTAAACAAGTATAATTTTATTTTAATCTAATGAATGTACGGATAGATTTAAAAAATAATAAGCATAATTTTAGATTTACGAGTTAATCAATCCATTGTAAGTCAGTTTAATTTGTAATTAATTGAGATAAGATGATTTACGTGTTAAGTCTCCCATGAAGGCCAACACTCATCAAGTTGGACCAAGTCAATTTTATTTATAAATTAATATTATTGACTTTTTTTTTTTCTTTTTACCCCACATGTAATATAAAGTTACTATAATACCATTGATTTTACGTCCGTGCAATGTGTCATTTTTTAAATTAACAGGTTTATAATATCATTTTATTGTGTTTCAACCTTCTGTGTGTTCATAGATCACACGTTTGTTATTAATAAAATAATGTTTATATTTTGTTTTTATGAAATTGTCCCTGTATAATTGCAACTCGGGTGTTTTCATTATTTTTACTATTATGTCCATATAAATGATTGACGCATAACTATCTCCTTATTAATCACATAATCTTTTAAGGTTATTGAAAAATTAAAAGTGTTAATTGTAAGAAATAAAACCAAAACTAAAAAAAAAAAAAAACTATTTGTTTGTTTTCTCTTTTTAAATAAACTTTTTTGTTTTAAAAATTTAAAAATAAAAAAACTTGTTTGTTAATATAAGTTTTAAAAAATAATTTTTATTTTCAGTTTTTAAAACTGAAAAATAGATTTATTATTTAGGTGTTTTTATTTTTATTTTTCTGTTTTTCTTTCTAAAACTAACAACAGTTTAACTAAACAGTTTTAAAAACTAAATTATCAAACAAATTTTCTTTCTAAAATTGTTTTAAAATATAATTTTTAAAAAATTAAAAATCAAAGTTAAATTAAACAAGCCCTTAAAACACATTTAATTTTTTTATAATTTTTTATAGGACTCCTCAACTGAGCCTTATTTTTATTTAGATGAAAACGAAATGGGAGAAACAATATTGTGTCGGCAGGACAAGACAAAGGTCAACTGAAAGTTTTTAAAACTAATTATCAAATAAAGTTTTAATCGCATCTGTAACACAAACACGCGATTTTTTTTATTTTTAAAAAATATAACAAGAAGGCACGTGTCACCATTCAAACAAATATTTTGGGGCATGAGTGAAGTTATTATTGTATTTATGTATTCAAATGGCAAAATATTTTAAGAAAAAAAAAAAGGTGTGGTGTTGTTTGGGATAATGAAAATTTTATAAGTTAAAAATCATCTCGAAGGAAACTACATTTTAACAAGTTTCGGGAGGTCAAGAAGGAGCCAAAGATAGTCTGAACATAAGATAATATTGGAAGATTATCTAAGATCTTTGGTTTTAATTAAAAGGTACACATTTCGAGCTATTTTATGAGATTTTTGTCACATTGTTGATTTTTCTCTAAACTGCTTGAAAGACAAGAAAATATTCTAAAACCACAAAACTAAAAGATTTTTTTGAGGAGTTTTCAAGTTACAGACACCCAAAACTACTCGAAAAAAATAGAACACAAAACTGATGGCTTTCGAGGAGCTTTTGAGGAGTTTTCAAGTCCTTAACACCCAAAACTACTCGAAAAACAGAATTAACAGGAAAATATTCTAAGTTCACAAAAACTGATGGCTTTTCGAGGAGTTTTTGAGAAGTTTTCAAGTCCTTGACACCCAAAACTGCTCGAAAAACAGGAAGTGGTCAGAAAATATTTTAAGTCCACAAACCTAGCCGAGCTCCAGATTTCCTCCAGAATTGCTCGAAAAATAAGAAGTAGTCAGAAAATGTTCTGAGTCCACAAGACCAAGACAGACTCTCAAAACTCCAGAATGGCTCGAAAAGAGAAGTAAAGAAGAAACTATTCTAAGGCCATAACATTAAGAGTCTCTTAGGTTTCTCTCATAAATACTCGAAAGATAGGAGTCTTGAAAAATTCAAAAGCGGTTACTAGTAGTTATCAACATTCATCACTACGCAAAGGTGGATAGTGAACATCAACAGTTGAAGGCAGATACTAAAAAGTGTCCGCAAAAGAAGGAAAACGGTGGTGATCTTCATGTCTATAAATACTCCAAAGCACCATTTTACAAATGGCGACTTTTTGCACCCAGACACCGCACCTAAACTCTCTGAGACGCTGAAACCCTGCACCGTGCCAAACACCAGCTACAAGGAGACCCACGGTGGCCGCTGTTCGCCGTTGTGAGGAGTCGTACGTTTACATTTCAGCATATTTACATTCCTGTACCTTTACATTCTGCATTTCAATTCAAGTTTCTTCGTTTGTTTGCTTTTGTTCTTGTTTCTGCAATTCATTTCTTATTTCATACTTTTCTGAAATGAACCTCTACGTTTGAGTCAATTCTGCACGTTTAATATTCACTATTCTTGCTAAATTGCTGAATTTACGCGTCCATTTCACCGTTACGTTAATAACACACTTAAAAGAACCCAAAGAGGATCTAAATCTAGTCACCAGATTGATCTTTGGATTATTTATTTACAATTGTCATTTTTCACCGTAAACAGGTATTTAAGGACGATAAAAGAACACCCCAAATAAAATATGATATAAAGTTTTGATCTTTTGAAAAATATAATTCCTGTCCATTGTCAATCAAATTATTTCAAGCTTAATAAACAATTGATGAATTCAAATGATAAAAAGATACAATGCTCTCAAAACATGTGACGAGGAAAGGATGAATTACTTACTTCAAAATATGATATATTTTTTGTGTAATTCAAGCATTAAAAAATGCATTACTTTGTGATATTTATAAAATCACATTGCAGTACAAAAATTTAACATAAATAAAAACAGACTAGTTTTTTTATTAGTAGTTTATGTTAGATATTTTATGTGTGTATTGAAATAAATTAATTTTTGTTATAATATTAATTTAATTTCAAATTAATTTGATATCAAAATATTGAATCATATTGTTTAATCTATTTTATAAATAATTATTATTATTAGACTTATTTATAATAATTTTACAGTTATTAATAGATATAGTTATATGATTATTATTACTGAGTTAAGTATATAAATTTGACCTATCTTATTATTAATTAGAGAGATTTTTGCTCTTAACTTTTTAAAAGTCATTGTTAAAAAATCTAAAAAGATAATAGAATGAAGGTAATAATTTTTTTTTAATTTTTTTTTTGTTTCATCAATTAAAGAGACATTTTGTCATTGATTCATAATCTCAATTATTCTAAATAATTTTAACATCTAATCCTATTATAATATTTATTTATCACTTGTTATATTAAAAATTAAATTTTATTTTTCTTTCCGTTTAATCCAAACTTAATAACAATACAGGATTATTTGCAGAAGTGGTAAAATTGAAGGATAAATTGAAATAAGGTCAAAGTTTAAGATACTTATTTTCAATTTTAGTAAATTTTAAGATATATCTGAGTATATATATATATATATATTAAAAAAATATTTTGTTTCCTTAAAAGTTTTTTCATTTGTCTTCTCTTCTTTGTTTTTATAGTTTTAGTCTTTCATTCGCCTAAACGACGAAATGAGATGGAATCACACTGTTAGCTTTTCTTCTGATTGGACTATATCTAAATCTAAACATTATCGTATCTTAATGTTTAACATACGGTGCATGTAATTATTTTTCCTCGCACTTTGAAATCTAAAATTACATAAGAAATATATGTTATTGTAAAAATATAACATATTTAATTCAGAAAATGGTGAAATTTATTGCATAACAAAAAACTAAAGCATATCAATATTAATTTATTGCATAACAATTACTGATGCAGTCATCGTCCAATAGCCTAACTTTGTCTTCACTAATATTTTAATAATTGTATTAAATTTAAAAAATGATAAGAACTTAAGTTTCCTGTCTTTCTATGACTGCCACGAATCCACCTTTCACTTTTTTCTGGGGTCTTTATAGAATATAATTCGTAATTATTTTTTAAAGATATTTACTTATATTTCTCCATTTAAACATTTAAAAAGATAGAGAAATCAAAACGTTAATAGAAAACTAAAATTGAATTCGGGGAAATTAATAACATCACAACAACTCTCCAAAACGAGAATCTGCTGTCTTTAGCTAAAGCTTGTCTGGTTTTGTTTTCTCTCTCGCGAGCATCAAAGGAACACACGTTTCTGCATTCGTCAACAACACAATCACGCCAACAATATCCCTAAACTAGCACCGTATTTGCGTTTCTGGATTCTAATAAAAACCGCACTCATTTCCCATTCTCAAATTCTCTTGTTGCATTGCACTTCCAACACGGAGATTGAAATTGATTCTTGAGGTACCCAAAAAAAAGAAAAAATGTTAGATAAGTGCTTGGGAGCACAGAGGGCAAGAAGATTCCAGAGAGCTTTCAGGCATTGCAAGATTACCATCCTCTGCCTCGTCCTCACCGTTGTTGTCCTGCGAGGCACCATCGGCGCCGGCAAGTTCGGCACGCCGGAGCAAGATTTCGTCGACATTCGCAACCGCTTCTACTCCCGGAAGCTCCCCGACCCTCATCGCCTTCTCGGGGAGCTTCATTCTAAGATGTCGTTTTCGTCTTCCTCTAATTCCGATACTTCCACTTCCGCTAACAATTACAACGCCTTCGACATTAACACCACATTGGTCGGCGACGAAGAAGAAGAAGAAAGCAACCGCGAGAAACGAAACCCGAACGAGCCTTATCGTCTTGGCCCCAGAATCTCGGATTGGGATGAACAGAGATCGAGGTGGCTTCGCGAAAACCCCAATTTCTCGAATTTCTTTCGACCCAACAAGCCTCGTGTGCTTTTGGTAACTGGTTCGTCACCGAAACCGTGTGAGAATCCCGTCGGGGACCATTACTTGTTGAAGTCTATAAAGAACAAGATTGATTATTGTCGTTTGCATGGTATTGAGGTGTTTTACAACATGGCCCTTCTCGATGCTGAAATGGCTGGGTTTTGGGCCAAGCTTCCTTTGATTAGGAAACTTCTTCTGTCTCACCCTGAGGTAGAGTTCTTGTGGTGGATGGATAGTGATGCCATGTTCACGGACATGGGGTTTGAAGTGCCGTGGGAGAGGTATAAAGAGTATAATTTGGTAATGCATGGGTGGAATGAGATGGTTTATGATCAGAAGAATTGGATCGGGTTGAACACTGGAAGCTTTTTGTTGAGAAATTGTCAGTGGTCTTTGGATATTCTTGATGCTTGGGCTCCAATGGGACCAAAAGGGGAGGTTAGAGATGAGGCTGGGAAAGTGCTTACACGTGAGCTCAAGGACAGGCCAGTTTTTGAAGCTGATGATCAATCTGCTATGGTATATTTGTTGGCAAAAGAGAGGGATAAATGGGGTGATAAGGTTTATCTTGAGAATGGTTATTACTTGCATGGTTATTGGGGTATTTTGGTTGATAAGTATGAGGAGATGATTGAGAATTACCATCCTGGATTTGGTGACCATAGGTGGCCGTTGGTGACACATTTTGTGGGTTGCAAGCCATGTGGAAAGTTTGGCGATTACCCGGTTGAGAGATGCTTGAAGCAGATGGACAGAGCTTTCAATTTTGGGGATAATCAGATACTACAGATTTATGGCTTCACACACAAGTCCTTGGCTAGTAGGAGAGTAAATAGAATAAGGAATGAGACTAGCAATCCTCTTGAGGTCAAAGATGAACTTGGCTTGCTTCATCCGGTATTTAAAGCAGTGGAGGTATCATCATCTAGCTGAGCTCCTCCCTTATTCTTATGTGGTTAAATAGTCAGAAAACTGGTCAAGTCTGTGCATGTTGTTGGAATGTTTCGCATATTTAGTTGCAGAAATAGATCCTCACGACTACTTGTGTTAGAAGGTATATTATGAGAAACAGGAAAGCGGTGCATATACATGTAAATTATTGGCTCCTCTCCGTCTTAAGCTTCTTAACTTTGTAAATAATTCCTATCCATGGATTGTGACGCGAATTTGCATGAAGTAATGGAAAGGTGGCTTGGAATACAATCACTATTTGTTGTCTATGGTCCCTTGTAGCTTTCACCAGTTTCTGTTTGTAGTTATACAGTTAAAATTTCCTTGGACTATGGGCTGATGGTCTCACAAGAAAGAGGGGTCCCCACCGAATCTAATTTTATACTATATTCCTTCGTTTTTGGAGTTTGGACTTCTGTATTTTAATCTCTCATATTTGAATTTCTATGAAAAAAATTTATCTCGACAATTTACTATAAATTCTGCCCAAACATGTTTACAAGGTTTCTTGTGATTTAATATAAATTCTAGATATGGAGGCAGGAAAAACCATCCGTTGTCTGCTTTGTTACTGAAAACTGCTTTTTATCTGCATAACTTTTTTTGCTTGGTACAGATACTGAACTGCATCTGAAATTAGATATCAGTGTTTGATATTGCGTTCTTAAGCGCAAAAAAAAAAAAAAAAAAAAAAAAACTAAGTTCAGACTAAGTTGTGACAAAATACTAAGTTCAGACGGTAATTTTTTACCGTGAAAAAAGCGTTTAAGGGAAAAAATTAAAAAAGACTACACTGCT
The DNA here is from genome assembly GCF_003935025.1 of Abrus precatorius. NCBI lineage: Eukaryota > Viridiplantae > Streptophyta > Magnoliopsida > Fabales > Fabaceae > Abrus > Abrus precatorius. The sequence continues at coordinate 4,026,444 of NW_020874373.1, read as the reverse complement.
ACTCAAATTTAAGACAGTTGAATCATATTTGGACAAAAGAAAAGTACAAAGCATCTAACAACTAAACAAACAAGATACAAAATACTAGGAATGTTATTTACAGCACGTGTGTTTACTCCGTGATTAAGCGGGCTGTATACAGAGGATTTCTACGTGACAGTGTTTAGTTTGAGTCCACTCCACCACAAGATTGCTACAAGGTTCAAACAAAAAGGAGCTTGAGATTTACAATAAAGAGAAAAGCAATCCATGGCAAACAAGGTTTTATCAAATCACCGGCGATCGGATTGATGGGGCGAAATACACGCATGCACCCAACCTGGCTCAGAAACAATCCAAAACACACCATCAAGCCAACTCTGGTTGCCCCAGCCCCCAACACAATGGGATCCCAAAGCACAGTGAAGAGAAGCTGAGTGAAGTAAAGCAATAGAGCCATGGGGTTTCTGTGGAATCCCCCATCTGCCCACACCATCCAAGCCGAGAGACCCATCAAGAAGCTGGAAGCCGGGCATGTGAGGTGCAGAGCCCACGAGGGTGGGAACCAGAAGGGCTTTCTCCACGTGACAGCATCATGTGCACGTGACTGGCTGTGCATGGAAGAGCCTATGCAAGCTGATAAGACAGTGAGAGAGAGAGGGAGAAAAACGGCTATGGCGAGTGACCTGAGGCCGCGTTTGGCCATCACCATTCGCTTGTCCCTTCTTTTCTTCTTGTCGTTCATAGTGTCTGGACCTGGATTGGGTGTGATTCGATGTTTGAGATCGTTGGAAGCCATGGGAGAAGGAAGAGTTAGTTTGAAAGTGGAAAAGAAGAAAGGAAAGAAGAGAAGAGAAGAGAAGAGAAGAGAAGCGAGTGTGGGGGAGAAAGTGAAGGGCGCGTTTTGGTTTTAAAGGAGAGAGCGTGGATTTCTCTCGTCAACCATGTTGGGGGAATGAGTGACACGTGGATAGATTTGATGGAGTAAATAGAAAGAGTTGGCTGCGTGTGCAAGAGACACAACTCTTGGCAGTGACAAAATCATACGTAGATAGATACGAATGCGTTTGTCTGATGAGAGGTGTGGAAGCAGCTGCAAACTGCACGTGCCCAATGCCCATTTCGTCTTTAACCCTTCTCCCCATCCACACTCAATTTCCCTTCTTCATACCCCTACTGTTACCCCAACACCTGTTCAGCTCAATTGCGTTTGCCGACACACCAACCGCCATTTTAAAACACAATAAATTAAAGGTTTGAGGAACTTCTCCATAGTTCTAATAAAAATTGTTTTAGTTATTAATATGATGTTTTTATATAAATTCTTTATTTTTATTACTAAAAAGTTAAATATAATAATATTGTTTGCATATTTTTAAACTTCATAATATATATCCAGTAAAAGAAACAATTTTAATCAAATATGGGGGGGGGGGGGTGTTATTTATTTTTTAATTGATCAACATGTGTGGTTACGAAGAGAGGAGGGAGAAGTCTATTTTTTTTTTTTGGTTGGATTAGAGGGAAAAGTTTAGTCATCAGGTCAGAAACACTTTAAATGGGCCACGGGATTGAGCCCAGAAACGAAAATTAAAGTGAATGAGGAGTGGTTCAACTTGGACGTTTCAGTTAATCGAATCGAAATGGAAATAGGAGGCAGAAGGCTGAAAAGCAGAGAAACGATGGCTGTTAAATCGGTGACGAAGTCGTCACCACCGCCGAGATCAAGAGCAATCCCCTTTCTATTTGAAAACCCCAAAATACCCTTCGCAGTTGCTCTGCTGTTTGCCGACGCCGTCCTTGTCTTTCTCATAATCGCGTTTGTCCCCTGTAAGTTTGAATTTCATACCTCTCTCTTCTTCAATTCAATTCAATTCAATTCAATTAATGGAATGCATAAGCTGATGTGATATGATGCGACTTGTCTTCAATAATTTCAGACACGAAGATAGATTGGGACGCTTACATGTCACAGGTTGACGGGTTTCTGGAAGGGGAAAGAGATTACCGCAATCTGAAGGGTGACACTGGTCCTCTTGTTTACCCTGCTGGCTTTCTTTACATTTACTCTGCATTTCACTATTTTACTTCTGCACAAGTCTACCCTGCTCAGGTTAATAATGCCTTCCAACTACATCTCATGTTTTATTCAATTTTTCACAATTGATACTTCATTCCTTTCTCTTTTCTCGATGCAGATTTTGTTCGGAGTGTTATATATCATAAATCTCGCAATCGTTCTTGCTATCTATGTCAAGACTGATGTGGCAAGGAACTCATTTTATTCAACACATTTTTCTTCTGGTTATTTGTTATTGATATGAATGTTTAATTCTCGTTGTTCTTGAAAATTGGAATGTCTAACAGGTTCCGTGGTGGGCCCTTTGCTTGCTCTCTCTGTCCAAAAGAGTGCATTCTATCTTTGTGCTTCGTCTGTTTAATGATTGTGTGGCCATTACGCTTCTCCATGCTGCATTACTCTTACTCATGCACCGAAGGTGGAATCTGGGGTTGATTTTGTTTAGGTAAAGGTTCTCTTTCTACACTTGTCTTTCTATGTGGATATGGTGTTTACATGGTTTTTCGTGATTATTTGTTAGTGGAGCTGTTTCGGTAAAGATGAATGTGCTTCTTTATGCTCCATCTTTGCTGCTCCTCATGTTGAAGGTACATTCAATGTTTAAAGTAGTATGTTGCATTCTTTGTTTCCTGGCAATCACCGGAACAGTGCTCATGTAGCCCGCTTTGTTCTTGCGTATTGCAGGCTATGGATATTGGCGGTGTGTTATTGTCGTTAACTGGCGCAGCAGTGGCTCAGGTCCCTTACCTTTCAGTTTCCTTAGTATAATTGTGATGCTATAATTGCAAAATGTTGCTTGGAATTGTATTTTCTTTCTCTATTCTGCGTGACATGTTATTTTCATCATACAAAATGCTATTACAGAATGAACAAATCTTTAGATGCCTGATGGTGGTTGTATTTTTTTCTTAAATAATCTTTCCATATTGTCAGGTGAGTTTCTCTTCTTGGGCTTCAGGATTGATTGGTTCTCAAGAGTGAGCAATGTCCAATTTTTGTAACATTAGTTAACTCCTATATGGTTAACTACTGCTACAGATATTATTGGGGCTTCCTTTCCTGGTTTCACATCCAGTTGCATACTTATCAAGAGCTTTCAATCTTGGCCGTGTCTTCATCCATTTCTGGTACTTATATTTTCAGTTTCGTATATTGATGTATGCTTGATAACCATGAACTGCAAACAATGATACATGAGATAAGGGAAATAACTGCAAACATTAGTGTCTTTGATATAATTTGAAAGCTATTTTTTGTTGGTAAAATAATGATAAATTAGATAAGGCCATAAGGGAAATAACTCAAATAGAGGCATCTAAGTTTTATTCCATGTAAAGATCATCTGCAACGCTTTGGCACCAAGGAACATAATTAGACAGGTGCCTCCAGATGCAATACATAAGCCAAATAAGCTGCTGAAGATATGGTGTCATGTGTGGTGGTGTGATTGGAGAAGCTGCTTGTAATTTTCAGGTTAAAGCTTATGACAAGTGCATAAAATTAAAATTGTGTTTGGTGTTTAAAATATCATTCACATGTATTAGATTGAAGGGGAGAATTATGATGCTGGGGATTTTACAATTAAGGACTGGTTTTGTTGATTGTGGAGTTGGGAGGGTTAGTGTGATATTTCAATGAATGGTCGCGTGTAACACATTATCTGTACTGTTTAACTTAATAGAGATACAAACGGTTTCACTTCAGTCCTAAGTCCTAACATCAAGGGGGTTAATGTAGGATCATGAAGTTAGTGCGTCGAGTTTGTGGTGCCCTTTAGTTTAGGGGTGCAAGTTTATTTTGCCCTGTTTTAATAGGTCCAGTTAGGTTTTCCTGATACATTATTTCAATTGCTTGTTACCAGGTCTGTTAACTTCAAATTCATCCCTGAACCAGTATTTGTATCCAAGGGATTTGCAATCTTTTTGTTGGCTGCTCACCTCATATTACTTGCTGTATTTGCGCATTATAGATGGTGCAAGTAGGTATAAAGGTTTATTTTACTATTCTTCTTTTTAATTTTACATACAGAAATGATTGTTATAAAACTTTTTCTGTAATGCAAGGAACTTTCTTTAACTATAGGTCAATTGCTGACATCCCATTTCCCAGGTTTAGAACTCGGCAATTTTCCTTCTAGAAATTAGCCAACTAAAGTTTTTTGACTCCCAGGAAGCTTTCTACACATGCATGAGGGTTTAAATTTACAGTTTGCTCTACTTGGCAGAAGTTACTAATTTGAGGGTTTTCTGCAATTAACCTAACCTATATAGGAGGGGGTGAATTGCATTATTAACCAATTTTTTTATTAATTGTTCTTGTCAAGTTATATATATGATAAGTTATTTGTCTTCTGTTTTGATGCAATAAACAATGTGAACCAGTCAACGAAGTGTCAACAAGAGCATAAACACAATGTTCTAGAGATAAGAATGTTGTGATGATGAGTGGACATACTAGAGTAGATAACATTCGGAATAAATATATTAGAAAGAAAGTAAGAGTAACTATTATGGAGGAAAAGATGGTAGAATTATGTCTAAGATGGTTTGCCATGTGAGAAGACCAATATATGGCCCATTTAGAAAAGAAGAGTCTATTAGATAGAGGATTGCCTTGTAGTTAGAGGTAGAAGAAGACTAAGAGCCAACTCAATAAGTACTTATAGGAAAATAAAATAAATAAATAAGGTGATATGATCAAGCTTCTTGATTAAGTTAAAATTAACTTCTACATATGCAACTATAAACTTAATAAGTTTGGCATTCTTGCTTTAGAAAATTCGTAACAGGAGGGTTAGCAATTGAAAAGCTCTTATAAGCTAGATGCTAATCCAAACTTTACGTAAGAAATACTCTACGATGTGTTTGAGAGTTGAGTTTTCATTGTGAAAAAGAAGGGAGGATGAAGTTTTCGTTTCTAATAAATATTTTCTAATTTGATAGTTTTTTAAATGAGTAAAATAAAATAATATATATAAAATAATAGATTAGTATATGCTTAATATTATATATATATATATATATTCTTATATTTTTATGAATGTTACATAAATGCTTCCTTCCATTTCCTTCTGAAACCTCATCCTTGAACATATCCTAAGTGAAACCTTAAAAAAGGACTTAGATCTAAATGATTTCTCCAAAAACCTGGTTTTCTTTGGCATAACACGATGGCATTGTTTGATCGATGTGGATCCCACTTTTTGTGGGAAATGGCTTTTGTTATTGTTTTTGTTGTATGACTAATGGCCTTGATTATTTTGAGAAAATGTTTGTTTTTTTTTTTTTATTTTGTTTTAAAAAAATTGAATGAAAAACAATGAAAATAATAAAAAATATTTTTGCAATTAAAAGTGAAAGCTGAAAATGAAAACAGAAAAGAAATCATACTAAACAGGTCCTAATATTTTAATGTTGGTCATGTTGTGGATCTACGTCCCAAGAGTTTCTATGATTATTGGGAATCTGGCATGTATAGGATTCTGCTGTACTTTGGATTGAAATATTGATGCAGCTGGATTATGTGTGTTTACTTATTTAATTGGTTACAGACATGAAGGAGGCCTTTGCAACTTTCTACGTTCCAGATATGTCTTTATGAGGCTGAAGCTTGCACTCTTCTTCTCCTCCTCTCCTAAGAATTTTGGCAAGAGTAGTTCATCATCCATCAAGATACTTACTGAAGAACGTGAGTAAAATTAGTCTTATGTAGGATTTAAGAGCATAACATAACATCAACTTTTTGCGATAAGTTTGTAAAAGTCTTGACTTTCTTTCAGATATTGTGACAACTATGTTTGTTGGAAATTTCATTGGCATTATATGTGCTCGGTCATTGCACTATCAGTTCTATTCATGGTAAGTCTGCTCGGACTGTCCTTTTCTGTTAATGATTTGGATGCAAAAGTTGCTTGGTTTAATTTTGCTTATCAAACAATACAAGAAAAGAAAAGGAAAAATAAAAATAAAACACCCTGCCATAAGCAAATCTGCTGGGTTATCTACATTATAATAAGATTGAGTTTTATCTAGGACACAGTCTGACTGCTTCCCAGTGACTATGGGAAAGACATTTTTCATAGAAATAATTTTCCTGTCATTGCCATCTACTAGATAATTTTGCATTTTTTTTTATAATTTCTTTCTTTTTTTGAGAATAGAAATTAGCTTTCGATGTAATTTTATCAGCCAGCCTTTCCTCTCTCTCCTTTTATATTCCTTCTAGCAGACGAGTAATGTGTGAACCATATTTTTGCATTGATGGTCAATGATATCGATTCTCTTATTGACTTGACTGGATCTAGTTTTCTGGTGTATTATCTACCTTCTTTATGCTGAACCTTCTTAAACTAGTTCTGTTAGACAAATATTATGCACAGAATGAAACGGTTGTTTCACGTTTGTGGTTTTGTATTCTAACAAATGCAAAGGTTCTTACTCTTGTTGTGATTTGGCTTCTGGCACAGGTATTTCTATAGCTTACCTTACTTGTTGTGGAGAACGCAATACCCGACATTGCTGCGGTATGTTAACCAACATCCCATGCTTTGCTTTAATTTTTAATTTTTAAAAATGATTTTATCTTCTATTCAATTCATAAATGATCCGTTTCTTCATGTGGAGCAAGCAGTTTGATTTTGTTCGTGGGAGTGGAGCTATGCTGGAATATCTATCCTTCAAACAACCTTTCATCAGTGCTTCTTCTCTGCCTTCACTTAATTATTTTCTGGGGTTTGTGGTCTGCTCCGCCTGAGTATCCTTATGCACAAAGTAAACCATCCTCTCACAAAGACAAATAGAAGTTCAAAGGTTCCTCTTCCTCTTTTCTGTAGAGGAAAAGGGGTGACTTTGGACAACTGGTTTTTTTTTACTTATCACGCCTTCCCTTTTGTTGTAGATGTTTGTGATGTGTCTTTGAGCAAGCCTAAGGAGTAAGGATTACTAACATGGATGTAAAACAGAATATAGGAGCAACATTAGATCTCGGTACCCTCAGTTGTTAAGGTTTTTTATTTTCAATTCTATTGATAACTTGCTGAATGTATTTGAGGGAATTATCGATATTTAATTAATATTGAGGAAAAATAATCTGTTGATATTTTACGCTTTGAAGAGGGAAATGAGAATTATTTTTTTGCTTGAATAAGTGGTTTTTTTTTTTTACCAAATAACGTGTTTTGGCTGGAACTTTTCTTTTGTGCAGTCAACCTTTTCTCATCCTAAACTTTTTATTTCTACCGACAAGAATTGTCCACTTTTTAATATCCGAATTTATTTAGTTCTACTAAAATATGGGTAAAGTCAAAAGTAATATAAAACTGTCAGTGCATCTTTAACCAAAACTGACGGGGGGGTTAGCGTTTTATAGATTTGTTTATTTTAAATTCTTGATGATAAGCAAGAGCAAATATTGAATTTTGTGAATGTTTAGCTATGATAAACCACTAGTCAATCATTTTAAAAAAAAAAACAGTTTCGTTCATGGTCTGGATGAATTATTTATTTATCAATTTTGCTTAATAATTGAATGATATTTATTGAAAACTTTTCTATATATCAATTGGGTGGCCGGTAGTATGTTTTTTCCTCTTTTTTTCTTTTTATTAGTAAGTTTCAACTATTCTTTTGCTGACATTCTTTGCATGTATGTCATATGTCAACATGAGAAACTCTCGTCAATTATAAATACACTCTGTATAAAAAAAAATTATATATTTTAAATTATTTTACTCTTGTCATGAACAAAAATTATTATACTTGTGGTCAAAAACAATCTAGACCGGTAAATTACTTTTTGGATGCCTTCTTTTTTAGGGTAAAGTTGTTTCTAAAAACATTTTTTAAAATAAAAAAGCCTAAATAAGTTATTCAAAAAGAAAAACATTGGTAAATTATTCTTAGTAACATCTTATTTATTTCATTATGATTTTCCCCTGTTCTTTTTTTTTCCAAATGTAGGAATCGGTTTGCTTATGCTCTATTTTCTCAATTGAAGATTAATATATTGTGTGATTAATTTTTAAATGGGTCATATTAATAATCTTAAGAACACTACAGGCATTGGTTATTTTTATAATTGTTTTTACTGTGAATTATGATCTAATGTTTTAAGAACACTTGTAGTATTAATTTTTTTATTAATTTTATGCGTATAATCAGTGACAGTTTTATTAATAATAATAAACTTTGTTTTTTCTTCATTATCCTGCTAACCTTTATGTAAACGGATGATAAAACTCCTATTAGAAGTGGAGTGAAATGGCATAATTGACGATCCCGCAGAGTTCAAATGGATGCGCGTAACAGTAGATAAATGGGAAGCCGCTGAAAGGCTCTTCCATTTTGCCGATTCGAAATGACGAAAATACCTTTTGATATTTTATAAGAAAATATAGTAAATTCAAACACACATAAGGCTGTACTGTCAGGTAAAATTTAACAAGCATAGGCCATTAACCCTAAATTTGAGATATGCGTTACAAAATTTCTAGTTTTTTTATTTTATTTATTTTATTTTTTTATTTCCGGGTTTTATTAAAGGGAGGGTTAATTCTGTAATTACATTTTTAACCCATTGAATGAATATAATTGTAGGGACGATTGGTCCTGAGTCTGAGTCCCTTGTTTGTTTGGTCGCGCATTTTAGGCTTTGAAACGTGTTGAAGAAGTTGCCGCTGCAGAGTTGTTCAGATCATGGTTAGGTTCTCTCTCTGTTTTCCTTTTATTATTATATCATCTTTGCGGGGCTTTATTCCCACACTCGACTTCTCATTCGTGAATCTCAAATTGAATATTTAACGATTAGGGTTTCCAAAATCCAATACCAAAAACGGGCTTAGATTTGCTTGTTAATCCTCGCAGACATGTTCATTCTCGATATTTTCTTGTGTCAGTTACCTATTCACTTTCAATTTCAAGTTTCTGCTGCCTGATTGCATTGCATTGTATGGTTTATTTGTCATTTGAATTTCATTTCATTTGTTAACTTTTGGTTCATCATGTGGTTCCTTTTAATTTATAATGTTTATATTGCCTTTTGATGACAGGACGGGCATGATTCAGAAGACCCAAAGCAAAGCACTGCTGATATGACAGCTTTTGTAAGTTGTTAAGCATCTTGAAGAGTTGATGGTTTTGTTCTGTACGATTGTGCTTGCATGCGTTTTTGTTAACAATGCTTGTGATTTCGTTTTTGAATGCGTTTATGATCATATTGTCAATCTGGCTAGTTCACCAGGATACCAATGTTTACTATGACTCTACGAGAGTGGGATAATATGCAAATCAGTGTACCTGAACGTTTGAGAAATATTTTAGCTTCTTACTAGTTTATGTTTTGAGCCATTTCTGCTGATTGGTTGTCCCAAACTCCACGATGAGTGGGACTAGTGAATTGATGCATCTGCTATTTAATTAACTAAATGCTGCTCTTGTGTGTGTCAATCACGTTTGACCTTTGTTTGCCCCCTTTCTCTCTCTTCAGGTGCAAACTCTTCTTCAGCAGATGGTGAGTTGTATACTTTAGGCTCGAAGAGCTGCGTTGCTGATTTTGCAGTATTATTTCACTGTTGCTAACAAGAATATTGTTTGCAGCAAGTTAGATTCCAGACAATGTCTGACTCCATAATTACAAAGAATATCCTTTTCAGACACTCTTCTAGTCCATAAAGTAAGTTAATCTTAGAATTTGCATGGAAACTAGTTTCATAAAAATGGTAATTCCTTATAGTGATTTTTCCCCTTGAAATAAGATACGATTCAAAGAAGTCAGATGACAGGAGATAAATTATTTCTGGAGACAGCTGCATTTTGAGCTTTTTCTTTATAAACTCAATACTTCCACCCTTGCAAATGTGCACACAGTTGTGACTCTTGACTTAATGCAATTTATATATGGGTATCTGTGGTGTCGTGTATGTTGGCTGAAGCCAGGAGATGGGCTATGATCTAAATTCTATTACATGGTTATTATTGATTTGCCCATGAAATTGCTTGAGTAAAGTTTTTCCTTGACGTCAATGCACTTGATGAGATGGGAAACCGTATAAATGAGTTGGAGCAAAGCATCAATGACCTAAGAGCAGAGATGGGAGTGGAGAGCACTCCATCACCTGCGGCCCCTGCTAAGCCAAAGGAAGAAGAGTCGAAAAAAGAAGAGGGTTCCGCTTAAGTAATGTTTCGTGTGCAACTGCATTTTTTTTTTAATTGTCTAGTAATACATCAGGGTTTTGTTCAGCAGTTCAGAGTCCAGTTATTTGGCATGTACCCATCAGTGCACTTTCTCTTTTGTACCTTAATCTGTCTTAACTGTTCAAAAAAAAAAAAAAAAAGAAGTATGTGCACTGCTGCGACTAATGGTCTGCCTTTTCTTTCTAATTCGAGATGACTAGATTAGGTGCTACATTTACTTCCGTGTTGTTTCCTTCTTTCCCCTTTGCATTTTCTGGGTTGTTACCGCTTATTAGTTTTCTGATTGTACTAGTGCGAAATGATATATGGCAGTTTTATCAAAAAAACAAGCAACCATCGGTGTATTGTGATATTGGCATCCGTGTATGGTTATTTAAGATGTGATTGGTCAATTGGTTTCGCTACTCTTTTGTACACTTGTTTTCGTACTATTTAGCACTTTCGGGTGCACTATATTCTAATATTGTGCACCGCTGTAATTCGAATATATATCCTGGAATATAAAAAAGATCAAGTACATATTTGGTCGTGCATTTTTAACGCTATAAAGTATAAACTAAGGTTCTGATCTAATGAGCTACTCTGTAGTTCTAAAATTACAAGTGTTCAGGAGATAGCAACGCAGAGTCAAATGTGGAAAACCTTTTATTGCTTTTCAATCTCATCCTCTCACCAGAAAAGGAATTTCACATCCTCTACTCATGCTGGCGAGAGAAATCAATCACCCAAGGTATTCACCCTTCTATGTGCGTTACAGCCCAATGTTTAGTTTCTTGTAATAGTGCTCGTACAAGTTTGACTCATCCGAATAGGGCCCTAGTTCATGTAGCAGGTCCAACAGTGTCCGACACGAAAAGTAGTCTAACCTAAATTTTGGTAAGAAAAAGGTGTATTTTTTTTGCAAGTAATGGTCAATTTACGTCAATATATTTTTCAGAAGCCGTTTTATGTCGATGTTTGATCTAATAAATAAATAATAGATATATTTTATTCTCATATTTTTAAACTACTATTATTTGCATATGAGCTTCAGTAACTACTGTAGCTATTACATCCGAGAGTCCCAGATGAACAGTGTTGTAGGTTCGTATGGATTACCAAAGATAACCATAAACATGGACAAAACATTTGATTTGACCACTATTGACTTACAGTTCCCAATAGTTGCCTATCTATGTACAAGATTTTGTTATTTGCAAATCTGTATTTAAGACACAGCACCCTCGAATTGACGACTTTTACAACCTCTTAAAGTATAAAATTAAGTGTAATAACGGATTGCCTATCTATGCATCAATTGTACGTAAACATCATATTTCTACCATTCATCTTACACTGCCCCTCCCTTTTCCGACGAAAAATAATGGTTAAAGCGGAATAAGCAGCATATATTTTACTGTAGTCACACATGTTAAGCTTAATTTACATAAAATTACGAAAACGAAGAGGAGAGAACACCATTCAAAGCAAAACATAAACAAGCGTGATGAACACAACTAGAAAGCATATTCAACAAAAGAAAGAGTAGAAAGAAGGTTCACATTCTTCTAAGAATTACGGCAACGAGTGATGGCGGGGCATCCACGAGTGTAAGGATTAGCATTTGCACCTGGCTTGCAGTTGTAGTAAGATGCACCCCTCCTAGAACATGGCACCGTGTTCCGCTGCAGCGCTTTGTAGCTTATATACTGTGAGGTTGCTAGGATGCGCCTGTGGGACTCTGATTCCATTCCAAACACACCATCTGCTATGCACTCTTCTATGGAGCCTTCGCAGGGTGTTGTTGTTTTGGGCACCCACCTTAGGGGGTGCTCACCTATTGCACCCACCATGGACATGGCCACCATGAACAAGTGCAAGGCTAGGAGTAAGGAAAAAAATGTACTGGACATTGTTTTGTAGTGAAGGTGGTGGTGGTGGGGGTGGTCTTGTTCTTGTTTCAGTTTCAAGTGTTTTATTCTTTCTTTTCTACCATTTTATAGAAGAAGCTTACTTGGAGGGTAAGAGCGGGTAAACAACTTGTTTTACAAGGATTTCAGTTGTATAACAAGGGACAATTTTAAGGAAATGTCAATTTTCATTTTCATGAGATTAAAAATAATCAATATTCAGTAGTTTGATTCTCTCAATCTAAGAATGAAAATAATTATTTGACTACCACAAAATGGACGTTGATCGAGTGAAGAGAAGAGAGAGAAAGAAAATAAAAGTGATAGATATTGTGACAAAAAAAATGAAAATAAAAAAATGATAATTAATCTTAGAATACTAAAAATAACAAAAACAATAATACTAATAATAATAATATATTAGTAATAACCTAACACCCACAAGTGAAGAAAATTGAAGCACAACAAGTAGATGGTTTATACCCTTCTAGTGATTTTCAAGTTCAAATGTGTTTCAATTGCTAAGAAGAAAGTTGGGTACACGATAAATATAGGCATTCAAAACCTACCAAGAAAAGGATATTAAGAATGAAAGGGCATCGATGATACTAGGTTTAGATTCAAAGCACTAACTAATTAACACTAAGGCCAAGTATTGGGCCTAAAATGTGTGGATTACGCAAATGGCTAATTCAACACTGTTTTGAGTCTTAGCCCTTAATCGATGTTGGGTTTGAAATCATGTTGTCCACGACAGGCCACTACAAGTAAATTTCCGTTGGCTAATTGACATTGAGGACCAACTTCTTCTGGACGGAAACTCTTGTGCTTATCTTAACAGTCGCCATTGATCACTTGTTTTTAAATCAAACGAGTGTAGCCCAAGGGTCGGTTTAGTGATAGCAATACTCCTTACTCTCTGTGATAATTTCCAAACACACTAATCCAAAGTGAGAATGCATTCTTGACATTGTCAGCGGATGTTTGGAAATTAATTCTTCTTGAGAAATAATTATTTTTGTTTAAAAAATTTTTGATAAAAAGTTTAATAAGATATTGTTGCGTTGTGTTTTGTATCACAAAAAATATCCTAATTTATAACTAAGGTCTTATGTTAATAGCATGACTCCTGCTGATGTCTTACACTAATAATAACACCAATGCTATGTTAGGATGAAATAAAAAAAAAACAGAGTAGAAAGAAAATAAGTATAAAAGAATATGGTCAGAAAAAGATAATGTTATTTTTTTGTGATTACATGAAATGGCCCAGTAACTAATGTACGATTAACTCATTATCTAATTATTAGAATAGAATACAGTTGCTTCTTCTTCTTTTTAATTTCAAATGCATTTGTTTGTTTCTAAATTATTTATCATCACACAATAACTTCCCTTTGAAGATAAAATTAATTGATTACTATTAACCTCTTATCATCGATACAATTCTTACAGACTTCTGTCAAACAAAAGAACAATACATCTTTTTATATTATTTCTAAAACATGGTTAGCTTCTTGTTAGAAAAAATGCAAATATTAAAATAAATATTTCTTCTTACCAACCAGCCACTATCTCAAAAAGGAAAAATGAAAAATACAGAATATTAAAATATCCTCTAGGATACATTTGGACAGTTGAAGGAATCCCAGAGAGGGTAAATTTGAATTATGCATTTGAAAGAAATATTATTAGTCCATTATGTGCATAACTATAGAAACCACGGGCTTATTTCAAGAATACTAACCAACAAATCTAAAATCAAGCCTTTCAAATTGCATGATTATAACTAAGCGCAACTCACTGTGAGCAGGCTGCGTAATTCAGATTCATTCACTAGTCAATCTGTGTAGTAGAAAAATATACAAGTACAATATAAATTTGTTAACAAACTATTTCATCAATGTTAATCTTTCTTTTTATACTTTGCAATTGATGAAGGAAAAAATTTATATAAAATTGCACCCTCCAGATTCAGGAAGAAAAGTAGGCAATGTAAACCTTCTCATCTTTCAAGCTTGCTTAAAATTGCTTCCATTGGTGGCAGCTCCTTCACAATTTGCTGCCAGTCAGGCATACCCTGTAAATGCATTAGCACTTGTATTACCAACAGTGGCAGAGTATGAGAAATAGTATACTGCAATTATGAGAGTAAAAAAAACAGAAACCTTGTAGTGAATTTCTTTAAGAACCTAAGATTTCATCACACGGTTTCCCTTTAATCAAACTGCTTTGTTGACAGTTCATAGTTGAGAAACAAGATGTATTAATCAATAATATTATCCCTTACTGCAATTTCAGTTAGTCAAATGAAAATTTTCCCAATGGCGTACAACTTAGAAGTAAAATGAATTTGGAGTAAAGCAATTTTTGCATGATTTTCAAGCTTTACAAACAAGTCACATAAAGAAAGGCATTCCAAATTATCATTTGGTTTTAACAGTATTCTTAAAATCCAACTCCTTTTAAATCATGCTTATTTATGAGACAGTATTAAGACCAGATTAGGATTGCAAATCAAGAATAATGACGCCATAGTTTTTTTATGACATACAGCAATGGGACGAAAAGCATAAACAAATTTGCTCTGAAATGGAACTTACTGTTCCTGATCTTCGAACCCGCCCATCCAAGCGTAGTATTATGTATACATCTTCACCAAGTACAACTCCTTCGGAGTTCTGCTGATCTCTTATCCACCTAGTTAAGTTAGCATGAAAACTATTAGCAACTCTTTTCTCTCTCTCTCTCTCTCTCTCTATGTCTCTCATGCACTTAGTTGACATCAATCCACCCCTTGATTACCTATATTGATCTAATTTCCGCTTCATTTAATAAAGAAATAGATTAAATGGCAGCCAAGTCAACAATATAATTATAGGCAAGATAGCAAAGCATATTACTGTTCCCATTCCGCTGGTGATACAATCTCAGCCTTGAACCTAATTTCAGCTTTCAACTTTGATTTTGCAGTTATGGACTGTGTTTTCTTCTCAAAATCTTCCTAGCAAAGTTTTATGGGTTAGTGTCACCTCATCAAAGAAACAAAAGCTACGGATGAAGAGCTGGATTCACAAAGGCACATGGTTATATCAAGCCTTACCCCAATAGATGGAAGAGCTTCAGCAGCCTTTGGCTGAACACCAAAACCTTTCTTCTCAATTTTTATCTCCCTACCTTCTCCCCAGATTACAGGAACTAACAGAACACCACGTCTAAGGAGCTCAGTCCGAAATCTCTCTGCTCTTTGCATTGCCAAAGATACTGTTTCCTTTTTTCCTGCTACTATAACCTAAAACCCAAGCTTCAGTTAAAGCATGAAATGTTCGTGTTGAAAATGAAAAGGACAGAAGGGAACAAATAAGGAGAAAGCATAAAAATAATTTTACAAAGAGAAAGAACGAACTGTCATAAGTCATAATTGGGTAATCATATTAGTCTGTCACTAAATAGTTATTAGTAGATGACATAATTACTGAAAGGAGATAATAGGGCGAGTGAAGTCAACTTGATTGATGCCTCAAGCATGTCAAATGTCGTGATCATTTTACAAATCAACTTCAAGTTACCAGTATGACTCATTTATCTATGAATTTCTAGATGAAAGTACTACTTCAGAAGCCCAATATTATAAAGAAAGGAGATAATGCTGTCAATGAGAAGTAGTAGACTAGTAGTGTTTGATATTATTGTAACTTGTGATAAAAATGACTCACAACATGATAAACAATAGAAGAAACGCTGACAAATATGTCTCCCCAACAGATTACATTCAGAACTAATAATAATAATAATAATTTATTACCCAGTTAGCTATTTAAGAGTTTAAGTATTTAAATGTTGCAGCTACTGCAAGAACCCCCTCCTCCCAGAAATAAATAAATAAAACAAAAAACACAAACAAGTACACACACACATCTAGAGGGGTGGTAAAAAGAACACATATACTGACTGGCCTAACTGTGTCCCGTAGCTGCACAAGTTCAACTACACGGTTAGTTGAAAGGCGCAAAGGCAACCTTGATAGTGTCTCATCTCGAGATATTTGTGCAAGCTGTTCCTCCTCTTTTTTATTGTCCCAAAAGAATAATGCCACAAGAACAACAATACCTGCACATTGCTGATTCCAGTGCTTAGTCATTTAATGAAGCAATGAAAAAGTATTTTGTCAGATGTTACACTCTGCAATTATCTTGAATGAAAACACACACACACACAGTAACACACTAAGTTTAGCAGGTGTAAATTGGATCTGAATTGTTTTTATCAAAAAGTTAAATAGATCACTATTCACCTCCAATGTTAATGGCACCATTCCCAGCAGTTTCCAAGAGATCAGGAGCACCATCTCCACCATTAATTGCACGAAATAGCCTAGGCACAGTAAAAAATAAAGATATTCCTGCAGCTGCTGTCAGTGCTACATAAAAGAATCTCCTAACCCCACGAAATGGTGCTTGAACTTCACTAATAAGTTTTAGATCTCTTCGAAAACTGTAGCCAATATCTTCCCCACCCAGCCTGGCCTGGTTGCGTGGTAGAAAAGTATTAGCAATCAATGGTAAAATATTTAACACTCAATTAGACAGAATTATAACAAGGATCATGAGTTCCTTTCAAATGATTTTTCCCCTCAGACTGTCATGAGTTTTAGATCTAAATGATATCCTCTTGTACTTTAGGCAACAGAAGTAATGGGACGAAACATAAGGGCCAAGACTTTTTGGTCAACGATTTTACAGAATATAATAATATTCAGCTATGCTACAGTCAGAGACATATATTAAGTCATTCACAAAATCTAACAGCTTAAACTTTTAGGAAACTAGTCATTGACAGCTACATTAAAGCACATAAACATTAGACAACATAGAATCACAAATCCTTGAGAACTAATTAGAAAACCTCTTCTTGTAGTTCTTTGAATTCAGGTAAAGCTCTGAAGGAGGCTAAGTCAGGATCATTGAGAATTGTACCAAATTTTAGGTTGTATTCCCTCAAAGCAGTACGGAGACAATCAGCTGCTTTCTTTCCTTCTCCTCTTCATGAAAATAATGACCAAACAACATCCAGATTAGAATGTTATAAAAGAAGAACTATTAGCTAAGCAACGTGCTGTTCAAATCAATTGATTTTTTATATACATAGATCATTTATTATACTTGAAAATGCAAGGAACCGATGAAATTTAATAATTTTAGAGATGCCCATTTGCTCAGCCATTCGGTTTCCAAAAGCCTAAGAACCCAAAGATTATGTATCAAAACTCACCAAGGACATCATCCGGTGATGGCAAGTAGATACTTTGCCTTACCATTTCACATATACAAGTCACATAACTCAAGTAGTGGGTTTAATCAGAAGGAATAAGAACTACTACCATATAGTAACACTAGCAAATTACATTAACTAAACACCATGCCCATAGACATAATCTCTTCTCATGAACTCAGGCCACAATTAGTTTCAATGTCCATCCACAATTAGAAATAATTACATATTGAAAATAGAGTAATCAATGTCCATCCACTACCTGTATGCATGGCAGCAAGCTTTGTTATAGAAAGCAGCTTGGGCCTCCACAGGATTAGGATTCAAGGTAAGTGCTGTTTCAAACTGGGTTAAAGCATCTTTAACCTGAAGAATCCATAAAAAAAATTGGAACTTTTTAAGGCCCCATTTAAACTAAATGGTTCTGCTATAGAAGAAAACAAAGGAGTGAAGATAATACCCGTCCTTTTTTGAAAAGCTGAAGACCCAAATTGACGCAAGATTCAGCAGTTTCAGTATCAGCTTCTGGGGTCTGCGATGAAGAACATGAAATGAGTGAAAAATGAATCTTTTTGCGTGAACGTAGAAGAATGGAGCTGCGAGGGGGGAAGCATGGCCTCGTAATGTTTCTCCAATTTGATTCTGAGAAACAGAGGAATTGCTGCACTGCAACCACCGCCATTGTCAAGTTTCATGTCTGAAGTTACTGTTATCATTACCGCTATTAATGTGTTATCCAAACCAGTCACAATCTAAACCTTCAGTCTCTGACAATTGTAGAAACGAACGGTGAGGATTTTATTCTTAAAGTACAGCGCTCCCTGATTCTATTTGCTACGACGTCGCTTCAGTTCACGGTAATGGCTATCAGCTTCTCCCACTACAGCCAATAAGGAAAGAGCAAATCATCTTATTAATCTTCTATGGAGTTAAGGTTCATTAATTAGATATTTTGTTTTTTAAAATTAAAAAAAAATTCTTAATTTATATTATATTATTTATTTTAAGTCATTTTAAGCAAATTAACAGTGTCAAATAAAATCAAAAAGATTAAAATAAGTGTATATTTGATTTAAAATTGAATAAAAAGTGATTTTCGAGGCATATAAAAAGTAAAAAAAAAATATTAATGGGGCCTTTTTAAAAAGTAGTATTTAAAATATATAAAAAAATATTTATTTTAGAAATTTTATAAAACTAAAAGTTAATTTTAGTTTATTATAATTATACAAAAATATTTTTTAGTTTAACAAGTAATTATAATTTCAATTTTTTTGGAAGTTATTCAAAACAATTTCTCTAAAACACTAAAATCAGATTATTTTTAGCTTCCTATCTTTTTTTAAAATCTTAACCGAATAAGAGGGGTGATTAGTTATAAAAAAAATATTTTTTCATGGTAAAAAAATCTTAAAGAAATAGCTTCTTGAAGAAATAATTGCAGTGATTTTTCCCTAAGAAACCTTATATTTGTACGTGGATCTGACAATGACAAGTGGCAATGTTTTTTTTAGCTCTTTAATTTCGGCAGTGTAAAATGCTTGCAAAAAGTAACTTTTCATGTTCCTTTTTATTTGATTCGTTGTCAACCAACCAACCATTCAACTTCAGTAGGGCTTTTTTGTTTCCCTGAATATCACGTTAAAGCATAGGCCGGTCTTGATAGTGTTGTTTCTTTACAATGCATTTCTGGATTGAACTCGACCATTATCCTAAGGGATCCAAGCCCCTTCCATTCAAAACCCACAAGACCATTAATTGGATTAGTCGGCTCAAAGAATTCGCCTTTCCCGCTAATTTGAGATTATGATGCCTTAAACCTCACTACCATCTTCAACAAGGAAATTTTCATGGCAGTAAATCCAATCTAAAATATGTGCAGCACCTACATCGAGAATGCTTCTTCTGAGATATACATATGAAGGATATGAAGGGACATCAAAAAGGGTGCATGGCTAAATTATATAGCACTTCAATTCATAAATGAACAATCCTTCAAAGATGCACAAGCATACTATCAATTGTATAGAGGAAAATGCAGAATAAAAGGCATCAATAAATTGCACTAACTTATCGTTTTAGGGAAAGAGAATATTATGCAACCAATTATGAATGTGCTCATTCTCATGTCACTGAAGAAATGTATACAAATGCTTCGAAGTTTAGACCCTTGTAGCAACAGGGAGGTATCTCCTTTTAAGGTTAAGCAGGGTGAGGTGAAGCTTATATGCTCTTCTATAACTCTTCAAAACTTTCTTCATCTCCTTCATCCTCTATCCTTTGAAATTCTCGTCTCCATGATTCCATCTGCCAGAATATCAATGCCTTGGTTATGCTGTCCAAACCCTACAATGCATTATCATGTCAATCTGAATACAAAGTGCCTCACCTGGTCATCTGAATGTCGCAACTGTTCTGCAACAAACAGTATATTATTGTAGTGTTCTGTAGCAAAATATTTACCAAAACTCTCTGCAACCCCTTCATAGTTAATCATTTCCACCCGAAAGCCCTTGCTCAAAAATAGTTTATCCATCCATTGCTTTGTATAGGACTGTGCAAGGGACCAGAAAAGATCTTCTTTTTCCTTTCTTTATGTTAGAAAAGAAAATTATTTGAATTAATTAAATACATTCATTGCATACTAACCTTGATTTCTATGTCTGTCTCAACCAACCAAGCAGGAAGCTCTCCAACAAAAAGGGATCCCTTCATGGCCAAACTGCTTATCATTGACAAAACCTCCTCGAAAATTGGCAGTGTCATCACAGGAAAGCCCTGGACAGGAATAAACCCATGTGACTAACTTCTCAAGCAAAGAGTCCCTCTTCCCCCAACACTAACTTTGCTAGTGATTTCAAGCATTTACTAATTGGAAGAAAAATGATATAATTACTACCTACCTGTAAGGCCCATATACTTGGCCTATTACCATTATAGCCTTTAAATTGCAAACTCTGCTCTACGTCAGATGATTCCAATGGAATATGATAGAATATGCAACGTTTCGGAATCTTAACCCCAACATCTGAAGCTTTAAAAAAGATACAATTAGATGTTTTCTTCTTAGTAAACGCTCAATACAAACATAAAAGGAGATAAAAAGGAAATGCAGGGTGAAGAATGGTGTGATGAAATCATGAAAACAATTAAAAAAATCATGAAAACATGCTGCAAGCCTTACTTACAGAATCTGGCGAGGTATAACTCTTTCACCCATGCAGCACCCTGGTTTTGTTGAATTTATAACTAATAATATTGTAGTTTATAGAACAATTGCCTAGTTGATTGGATAATTTCCTAAGCTTTTCCCATGCAGGGTCATGCGAGAGAAATAGACACAGATATTGCATAACAAATTTTGGGACCCTTGTGACATCTAGTTTGCACGTTGCAATTACCAATTTTTCCACTCACACTATTGTGACAATGATCAACTTTATCAAAATGATACTTTGTTTTGGCAATAGTATATGCTTAAAAGGTCGCTGTTCGTTAAATCCAGTTAAGTTAGGTCACCTTTAAGCTTCTCAGCTGCAGTTTTAAATACTCTTTCGGGGGATATCTCAAAAATTATGGTTGAAGCTGGCCAATTAAGTCTGTATGGCCGTGTATCCATGCCATCAGTCAGCAAAACTAGCTGCGATTAAGAGGAAAAACCTTATTAAACTATGCAATATCCCCCAAACAACCTTCTATTTAATCAAATATAAATTATTAAATGGAAAATAGAATTTAAGAGGATAAAGAATTATTCTCATAAACATACATACGCTCAGCAGGTACCTGCTTAACCCCATCAAAACGGTTCACTGTACGAAGCAACTTGTCATCAATGAACTTGGTTGCAAGACAATACGGGTGCAAGTCTTGAATCACATCCTTGGGAATATTAGGAGGGATTAAACAACCAGCATATGGATCTATGAACAGAGGCTCTGCATTTGCAGAGAATACTATGAGACGTGTTGATCACATGACATCACAAAATGAGGCACATAAATAGTATTGCTTTATTTTTGCTTCCAAAAATGTTATATTTCAGTGGACTCAACATAATCTACGTCAGAATGGCGACAATAAAACGCCAGCATTGAGAACCATGATGCTCCTACCATTTCTTGAATTATTGTGGATAAAGATAAGTTCGAATTTTGAAGCAAGAAAACTCAACTATTATTGAACATCATCCTTGAAATGCTCGATAAAATGTCTAAAAGAGATAGGTTAATATGCCTGGTCGAAGGGTTTCTTGGTAACGAAGAGAAGCAGAAGCAGTGGCAGCAAGGAGTAATGGATCATTGTCGGCGTTGAGTTTCGCAGCAGAAACACACAACTTCTTCCTCTTAGTGGTGTATATGAGTGGGGAATGCATCTTAATATAAGCGACAGGGGATACTTGGGCAAATGCAAAACCCATTAAGATGTTCCAAAGGACAAGGGACGGCTATACTCTCAGTTAAACCCCCGTCTTAACTACTACTTACCTCTGCCTCCTCATATGTGACACTGACATATATAATTTAGGATAACAAAAATGTTTTTGTAAATTAAAATTGGATAATAGAAAAGTCTTTAATTTTGGTAGTGGGAAAAACATTTTCTTTCCATTCAATTCGTTCGAAAGTGGGCATGGATGAAATTTAATTACTAAAAAGTACACCACGTTTACTAATCTGAAATCACTTGTAGCTATTTGAATTGACGTATGAATAGTTATAAATTTGTGTTATCTTGTGCGTGTTTGAAACCACATTAATTTTGCTTGAACACAAATCTAGATCCACACATCATAAAGTTGTTTTTGCGGTTAACACGAGCGTGTAAAAATAGTTATGGCAAAAGTAAACATGCATTTTAAGACTACTAATTTTGATTTTTGCATCAAATTTATGTTTATGTATTTTTTAACATGCTTCTAAATAAATTCTAAAAATATAAGTTGCTAACCCATTGTTTCTTTTTTAAATGTTGAAATTGCAAGCATGGAAGAGGGAAAGGAAAATAGCTGAAAGGAGAATACAAAATTTATTTGAGTAAAATTAAATGAATTCTTAAAAAAAAAAGTATTGCATGGGCCAAGACCATGTGGTTCCAATCAATTTTATTATATTATGTGTATAAATTTTATAATTTATGAAAATAAAATAAAAAATATATATATATATAACTTAATGTGAGTAATCAAAATCACATAATCTCAGACTATTTAAATTTTCTTCATAATTGAAGGTGTTTCTGACATTTATGTTGTCCATTCACAAAAAAATAAAACAAATAAAGCAAATACATTCTGACTTACCAACCATCACCTTAAGTAAGTTAACATAAAACTTGAGTTCATACGAAATTAATCATACTTCTAAAAGGAATATCTTATGGTTTTAAAGAACTTCATAGGAAAAGAATTCTACTGCCTTGGTCAATAACGAGAACGTCACCAATAGATTCATGAAGCATCTGAAACATATGAACAGAGGCGCTGATATGACATACAAACAGTGTTTTGGTACAACTACTTTTGCTCGATAACATATTATTAACATTAGTTTTCCCCTTGTGGATAATGAAGGATATATTTCATATAATCCATGATTGTTAATGGTTCCCAGATTCGTAAAACACGCCACTTTCTTTAAGTTTGTCCAATCTTCAGCGGCCAACATTCATACGATAGACCCGCTTCTGATTCTGAAAGTGTGCCACATGTTTGTGGGTTGCAACCTTACATCATAGTGTAGTAATCGCAGCCCGGCATGCCTTTCGTATGATACATACATACACATATTAATAATTCAACGTCATTCCAGCTGAAATTATTTTATTTTTGCCTTCAGTATTGTAATAATAATGCTTATATATTATTATATAAAATAATAATAATAATAATTTTTATAATTAATTTGATATTATTATTCAGTAACATAAACTATATTATTATTATTATTATTATTTAGTTAATTTTAAGTACGTGTCATGAAGTTTTTTCTCCAAACAGTATAGATGTATATTTTTTTTCTAACTTCCGTATATTACTAAAATCTATTATTACAATAAAATTTAAATTCACCCTTTTTAAACGAGTAATTATAAAATATATTCAGAAAATATAATATATGAAAGATCATTATTAGAAATTTATACTTAAATGATATTTTTTACATATTAAATTACTTTTCTCATGACAATAAATAACGGGATTTTCTAAAAGATTACTGGTAACTTGAGATCATTAATTGCATTAATCGACTAAAAGCATTGGCCTTTCCCACAAACTTGAGATTATGCTGCCTTAAACCTTGGCACCAGCCTTAAGAAGGAAATTAAAATGGCAGTACATACAGTCTAAAATATGTTCAGCACCCACATCGAGAATGCTTCTTCTAAGATAATACGCGGGATAGGAGGAAGCGGAAGATAGTGAAAGAGCAGATATATAGTTTCGATTGAACCAATTCTGCTTATCTATTATCAAAACTCATCCTTGCGATTTTTTAAAGTACATTCATCTACTTTAGCAGAAACCACACTGTGGATAGAACAGATTCTCAAAGAACTTTTCACATACAATGGTAAACACCTTTTTTATTCGAACTGAAGGAAGATCAATTATTCCGCTCAATGTAGCGCTTGCCACCATCCAAAGTATTCTTCAGCAACATTGTGACTGTCATGGGACCTACACCACCAGGAACAGGAGTAATCCAACCAGCAACTTTAGATACTTCTGCAAAATCTACATCTC
This sequence comes from Abrus precatorius, assembly GCF_003935025.1. Taxonomy (NCBI): domain Eukaryota; kingdom Viridiplantae; phylum Streptophyta; class Magnoliopsida; order Fabales; family Fabaceae; genus Abrus; species Abrus precatorius. The sequence continues at coordinate 4,002,291 of NW_020874373.1, read as the reverse complement.
CGACAAGCCTGTAACCTGACTTCTTAGTTGGGTCATCAACAGCATTTGTGCCAACATCTATCACTGCAGCTCCAGGTTTGATCCAACTGCCCTTGATCTAAAACGCAAAGAATTTCACTATGCATGAATGAACTTTCCATTAGGAAGAAGATTAACAAATAGTTAAAAACTCGATGGGATGCAAGACTCGAAACCATAATTTTCCAAAACTGTCTGATTCTTTTCGTACAGACAGAATGGTCTTACCAATTTCATGAAAGGAAGATCAACTTAAGGTTAACAAATGTTATAAAACAGTACCAGTTGCACGTGAAAAGTGCAAAGGATGAGCGGTTGCATGGGAGAAACTTGCAGCAAGCTAACTCTTAATGCATTCAATATGTACTTTATGTTACCAAACACCCGTGATTTTAGATAAAGAAACTCATGTTCTAAGCGCTAAATTTGGAACTCCATAAGAACAGTGCAAGTACTAAGAATACAGATGCAGATATATTTTGCTAGTTACCATCATTGGCTGTCCTGCTGCTGCAATAACAATATCTGCTTCACGTATGATATTTTCTGGTTGGTTTGTGTGTGAATGGACAATAGTAACTGTAGCATCTGCTTTCAAAAGCAGCAATGAAGCTGGTAATCCAACTATGTTGCTTCTACCAACTACAACTGCCTTCTTTCCCTTTATACTCACACCACTTCGTTGTAATAGTTCAAGACATGCCTGCATACAAGCAACAAATGTAAATGAACTAATTATGATTCCAAGAAAGTATTTCAAAAGCTAGCTTGTAATTTAACATTTTTTTTTATCAGCAAGAGCTGTTCAAATCAAAACAAGAAAAAAGCATAAATTAGAACAACCTTCCCACAGGTTTAGCAGGATCACAAAGGTTATGGTAACGAGTATAAAAAGCCTTTTTACTTTTAGGAATAACGAAGAATATATCCAACACAATTGTTCCTCAAATATTTCATATATGAATCACTCTTGGCAGTTTATCACCGCTCCACACTCCAAAGCAATATAGTATAAAAATGTTCCATCAAATATCAATGTCTCAATGAATTGTAAGTAAAAGAAAACATCCTATATTAAATAGAAATGAAATAGGAAGACCAAACACATTCAATCGTTCACATAATAATTGAGTTTATTAAAATAACATTCAGATTAAAGAGCATTTGCCTTCGGAGTGCAGGGAAGGAATAGTGGATCTCTGCCTTTCATTGCAAGTTTGCCTATGTTCAAAGGATGAAAACCATCTACATCCTTCTCAAGGCTGATTTCAGTCAAAACTTTCTCTTCATTTATGTGCTTAGGCAACGGAAGTTGAACCAAGATACCTATCGATATAAACAAACCAAACCCTTAAACAAAAGCACTAAAATAGCATTTCACATATTAGAATAGCAATCACATGCATTATGTATTTAGGCCTGTAAAACAATTGAGGCATTCTCAACTCATCACCACAAAAATTTCAGGTAATTTCATAACAACTAAGATGAAAATTAAAAGGAATAACAAATAATAGAAAAAACTGACCAACCGTGCACATCAGGGTTAGCATTCAACTCGTGAACCTGCTTTATAACTTCAGCTTCGGATACTTGCTCAGGAAGGTCAACGTCGAAGGATTTGATTCCTAATTCAGCGCACGCTTTTCTCTTCATTCCAACATAGCTTTGAGAGTCCTTTCTGTTCCCTACTATCACCACTGCCAGTCCTGGAACCTGCCACATTTACACATACAACCTCGCCAATTTTTATACGTTGGAAAATCGCGATTTGTTTCGTTCTGGAGAAAGGAAAATAAGCGCTTACCTTGCCGTATTTTTGAGATAGCAGCATCACCTCCTCTGCGATTTCAGATCGGATGGTTTGTGCAACGGCTTTGCCATCGATTACAGTGGCCATTTGATCGGAGAGTGATTTGTGAGGCGGTGACGGTGAGAGTGTCTTCTACTTTATCCCTTATAGAATTATCTCAGTGTGACGTACCGAACGACTTGCAAATTACAATTTCACTCGCTTAATCACATCACGTTTTATATTTTTTATTATAAAATATATTATTTTATATATTTATAATAATTTTTAAAATATTATTATTGTAATTTTTTTTTTCTTAATCACTCACTTATAACATAATTTTTATGACCATGTCTCATTCTCTTCAATTCTTTGGAGCTTTACCATTTTCTTCGAAGGAGTCAATTCAAGCAACATTTAAATTTATTCTTTTGCATAAAAAATAGAAGTTTTTTTTATTTTACTTTATCTTGTTCTTTTTTATTTCATTTTATCTTTCTGATTTCTTGTAATTATTATGTTGCATCTGTATCTTGTTAAATTAAAAAATCTTTTTTTAATAACAAAAAAATAAATAGAAAGTACAAATTTGTGGAGTATAAATAATAAAGTCACTCTTTAAAATATATCGATCGCAAAGTTTTTGTTTAAAATTTTGAAGAAAAAAATTAAAATAACACAGAAGAAAATAAATAAAGGTTAATTAAAAAAATAATTTAAAGAAACTCAAATAACTACGTTTATAAAATTTTTGGAGAATATAACTTTTTTATAATTAAAAATTCTAAGCTTTTCATTAAACAAAAGTTGTCGGTATATTATAATTTATTATTTTAGATTTAATTTAAATAAAAAGTTTATATCGTAGATCATTTTATATAATTAACTCATAATCAAAGAACAAAAGAAACGGTGAATTTGAAACTTAGCATTCTGCAACAAGCAAGATTTAGAAGACCAACAATAATTGCTACACTTTGACTTTCCTTTCAATTGCAAGTCCTTCTTGCCTTCTTTTTATATCCAAGATTGTGATTTAAATGTTATGTTTAAACAAATTCCAACAAGGTTATACATTCTTACAAATTAACGATTCAATTTATAATAATTAAATTCGTATCTTATAAGAATATGAGTTCAAATTAAACTACTAACGTAAAGACTTCATCAGTAAATAATACTTTTTGAATCTTAAAACATGTCTTTAAGAGTGTAAATTGAAGGCTTTTATGTGCTCTTACTTTCTTTATAATAAATTCGCTCTCAAATATAAAAGAAGTTCGTTTAAGATTGCAAGTAAGTTGAAAGAAAAATTCCAAACTAAATAAAGTTTGAGTTAGATAATATATCGAGCCAATTTGATTATGTTCCACTGTAGTTGGATTATCATACATTAAATTTCACATGGTTATTTATAAGAAAATTAAACAAATAAGATAACTTCTGAGTCAGATTCGATGACCTGAGTCACAAATTTTAGTTATTTGGACATATAATCAACCTTGATTTCCAAAAATATATATTTGAAGATGCTTATTATGCATATAAATACAAGTAATATCAAAATTTAACAATCCAAATGAGTAAGTTGCACAGCAAAACATTATTACAGGGTGTGCATATATATACACAGATGTAGGCAAGGTATTTTTTTAATCATAGATATATGTGACAATATGAGTGAATTATTTTCCTTGTCATAGATTTATCATTCAATTTTTTTCCTCCCAGCATATATGGCTCTCTCATGAGTCTATGTGTGACTCCAAGAACCCAAGAACATTAAGGTTCTAATAGGGTCTTCTGCATGGTGGCTCCACCTTCGAAACCTGCGCTGCTTAGAGGCATCGGTGGTTATAGCCACCGTCGCTGCCTTACAAACCTGGTGGAGCTTCTCTCCGACGGATCTGCTCGACTCGTTGCCCAAAGAGCTTTCACTGGAGACGTGAGGTTTCATTCTAACTGTGTTTTCAAAGGTGGGATATTAGTAGAACTTGGAGGACGGAGTAGTAGACATATATATAGAAAAATAATTTCATAAATATTAATAATATAATTTTTAAGAAGTAAAGATGATTTTTGAAAAATAATTCATTTTTCTGAGATAAATGTTATAATTTTTATAAAAATTATAGCTAAAGGCATCAAAGTATGGAATGGACCACTTCTTGTGTTGGATGACAGATTGGGTTTAGATGAGGTGGGGTCACATCTTACCACTAACGCCATCGTGAGATGTGAACGTTAGGCACTTTATAATATTCTTCTGCAATATCATTTCTTTCCCTCAAAAAATTCTATTCAATTAAAAGGTTATACATATTTAAAAGTGCTTAAACTTCAATAATCAATACTAATTTACAATGTTAATTTTTAGTGTATAAATACTTGAAATAATTATTACTTCTTTTTGTCCTTTGGTTAATTAAAATAATTTGAATTTATCGTGGTAGTCTTTTTTTGTCGTTCATGGGTGTTTCTGCTTTTCAAAAGGGGAAAAAGAGCTAGTGTATTAGATTCTTGTTTGTTTGTCTCTTATGTCTTTCTTTTTTCAATTATATTCCTACTTTTACATTCCAATCCACGTTTCATTAAAACAGACACATATCTTAGTATTTATGAAATTTGTTCACGATCTACTATTGAATATTTAAATTTGATTTTGTGACTAGTTGTATACATTTTTTTGTTTTATATTTAACAGAATTGTCTACTTTAAAATTAGAAGAAGAAGAAAATAACATAAAAAATGTACTGAGAGAAAAAAAAGGAGATTCAACTTATAGGCTTATATTATCTTGGAGTGAAATTAAACAAGAAGAATTTTATCGTTGATGTTGGTTCTATTTGGACTAAAGGAAAATAATTTTTTAAAAAATATTTATGATAAAAAAAAGAGTGAACAACATGCAGAATATGTTCAGGTAATTGGAAAAGATGGCAAAAAAGTGAGGAAAAATCAAACGGTAACTTGTCAATATTATGGACGCATATGAAGATGTCACTTTTGATGTGTGAAATGAAAGCAAAACCGTATGAATTATTTAGATAAGCTATAAAACGTCAAGAAACAACTTATCTCCAATCACACCAGATAAAACGTGCTGAAGACTAAAGAGAAATTTAAAAGAGACCTTTATTTTTGTTAATCCAGCTTACAAAATAATGGGCCAAGACCCACTGGATCTTCATGACCACCTTTTTGTTTTGTTTTGTTTTTTTAAAAGTTTGAATCTTCATGATCATGTTCATTGTCCTTTAAAAAAAAAAAAAAGAATAGATGGGATAAATACTTGAGTCACCTTGCCAGACTCACAAATAACATATATTTTTAAATTACTTTGCAAAGTAGTGTTTACTGATCATTTTCTATTCACTCATCAAATACAGTAAAATTGATATTTTTATTAACTATTTTCTTTATTTTCTTCCTACTCCTCTTCATATTGTATGCCTTCTCTTTTCTTGTTCTCCTCGTAGATGGCCTCGATAGACTTAGTGATTTTTTATGACCTTTTCTGTCAAATATTGAGAAAGACTTGATTATGAGTTGCTTTATGATCATATTTTTATCAACTTTTAATGTTCAAATTAGCTGCATTATTAATCTATATTTGAAAGTTTAAGCGAGACAGGTGTAATTTTTTTTAAAAATTCTTAATTTGGGCCAATTCAATCTTATACTACTTATGTTTAGTCTTAATTAAACCCATGTTATAGAGTTTCTTTGAGTTTAGAGATTAATTTGGGTTTAAAAACTAAGTCAAAATTTAAGATTAAATGAATAAATGTAATTCTTCCTAACCCATCCCATAAACAGTTGCACGCATACCCAATGATGAGTTAGAAACTTTTCTTATTCCACCACCCCATATTAATTTTCATGAGTTAGAAATTAGATAAGCATGTTTTGAAAACATGTTAAATTTACATTTTTAGTTATCTTAATCTAATGTTGTGTTCCATATTCTTTTAAAATATACATGTTTTAATAATTATGTATTAATAAAAAATTAACTTAATAAATGGTATTTCTACATAACATTATATTTGTATTAATAATATGTATTCTCAATTATATAATTGAGAAATAAATTTTTGTTTCATATTTTTAATCAGATGATTTAATTATTTCAATTCTATCTTACATATTATCATATTTTCATAAAATTCATATAAAATAAATAATCTTATAAAAAAATGGTCAAATAAAAACGTGTATAAGAATATCCCAACCCAATATATGTTTATCTTTCAATCTCAGGATGCTTTTTTTTCTTCTTTACTTTCGATATTATGGTTGATTTGGTTGAACTGTCAGTATGTGGAGGTCTTTAACATCCACCAACTTTGGTCAGTGTTGCATTCAAGCTACTTTCTTGGCCTTTTGTTTTTCTCTAAGGAAAAGAAAATTATAATACACTTTTAGTTTTGCACTGTCTTACCCGAATGCTTTGTTTGGTTAAAAATAAGGAAGAAGAACATGAATAACAATACATATTTTTTTGTTTAATTGAACAAAATATACAAGAAAAGAGAAAAAAATCAAAATAAAAAATAGTTTTTTACAATATTTTTTTTTATTTTTCCATTTTTCACCTTCCTTCCATCCCGTTATACAAAAGAGAATAGTCTGAGTACTTTTTATGAAAAAGTATATCTTTTTTTAAAACAAATTGCTTAATTTTACTCTTTTTGAGAGAACTTTATCTAAAAAATTGTAGTTATTTTTTTAATGAAAGATCTAAAGAGGAGAAAAAGACAACGCATGTTACTAGAATATATATTAGCAATATCGTATAGAAAGAAATGTTAACAGTACTCTTATAACACATTTTAAATTATTTATAAGATTTTTTTAAAAATTGTATGAATTACATATTTTTATTTTAATTAAATGGTAATATCTTATATTTTAATAATTTTAATTAATGATTAAAAAGTATATTCTTGACGTTTTAGTGGTGTATTTATAAGCCTACAATGTAATGCTAAATTATTTAACTAAAGCATTATGGCATTTGAATCCACAGATAATAAGAAAGGTTTTTGATGTTTTTCTTTCCGATGAACTGTCCGACACATCCCATCCCAAATGGGTAACTTTATCCTTTCTTATTTTCGCAGCACTATCTTTATGTTGTCCTTTCAACCATTTATTTTTTCGAAAATATTCAACCTATAATTATTATAAATTCCTAGTCATCAAGTAGAAATAACCCTGCAAAACAAATTGTGATTAAACCCCAATTAAGAAGTCATTATTATCTCAGCATTGCGTATTCAATGAATGCTCTTATCCTTAATTGTTGTCTTTTTATTAGTTATGAAAGGAATATCTCCTTCGAATGTATTGTTGTGTATATTTTTGTCTTTAAATGTATTAATTTATTTGCAAATTTATCTTTTTAATAACAGTCTTTAATAAAGTATAATAAATTTACTGATATACACAAATTATACGTGTACACTATTAAATGTCATATAATTAAATATGGATGAGGCATGGTGCATATTTTGGTCATGAAAAAAGGAACAGCTATAATGGAGTCATGCTTAATCCATAACTCTATAATTTTTTGTCCCAAGTAACAACCTAAGCAAATAGAATCTCCCATAATTAAATGTAACAATGCTGATGGACCAAAAAAGATTGTTAAAAAACTATGTGATTCATATATATGCTTAAGGAGTCCATGAACACTCCTTCTCAACCTTCCAGTTCCCTTCCTTCATCAATAGAATCATCAACATTGTAAACTACCATCAACTGGGTTGGAAGCATATCCAGTTTGTTACATGCATGAGTTTTAAGAGTAACCTCATGTGTGTTGAGTTGTACCCAATGATGTTTATACAGCATAATCGTTCACACCTATACGTTTAAGGACCAAAGTTAAATAAATTATCATTTTTAGATATTAATTTGTGTAATTCATATATAAGATCCATTGATATGCAATATAAAGTCAACAATTATAGTATAAAAAATAACATCGAATTGTTATGATTTTATTACGCTTGCTTTAACAATCATATATAACACGATATAAACATAAAGAAGTTAGTACATTAATCAAGGACTAAATTGTACACACAAATGTCTTCATAAAAATAAATATAAAAAATATTATTTTTAAGGATAAAATTAAATATGTATTTCATTTCAATCCAGTTTTTTTTTTCTGCAATACTGTCTCTTATGCTGTCCTTTCGACCATTTTTTCCCCAAAATGTTCAACATACAATTATTATAAACTTCTCTATTCATGAAGTAGAAATTAAGAACCTGGAAAACAAATAGCGTTAAACGCCAATTAAGAAGTCATTATCTTAGCATTGCATATTCAATGAATAGTTTACTTTAATTTTGTCATTCTGTAGTTTCAAAATTTTGAAATTATTTACTTAAAGCAAGGAGTTGCTTCATTGTGTCCTTATATGTTTTCACAGGAGAATATATAGCAATCATGTATCCCATTATGACATGGATTTTCTGAAACCATTAAGTCGACAGAGTTAATTTTTATCATTAAAATATTATTTGGAAGAATTTGTAAAAATTTATTGAATTTATAAAGGTAATTTATACATTTTTATACGTCTTTCATAATATATTTCATCAATTTTATAATTAAAATTTGATATATTTTTTTATATAAAATCTTATTAATTAAATTATTTTTATAAAATATCTTAATGTTCTAAAATGGTTTTAAATATAAAAATATATTATCTCACCATTTTTTATAACATTAATTATTAGGACGGTTGATGAGATGGGTCTATTTTGATTCTTACCTTAATTTTGATAAAATAATATATTGAGACCTATATCCAACTCAATCAAAATTCGACAATAAAAAAAATTACACTAACTTGATTTATTGACATAACAGATCAATTTTGACAAATGTACCAAAAAAATATAAAATATTATAAGTATAGAACCAAATTTAAGGTATACTTTATTATTGTGTTATTTATTTATATAAATATAATATTATAGTTTGAAAATTATTATCCACTAAAGAAAAAAATCTTATTATTCATATATAATTATTCAAAATATAATTTTAAAAGAATGTAAATCACTGGATTGAGTTGAATAATTTTAAATAAAATTTATATTTATCTTCAATATTAGGTCTAATATGTAAAACATAAGTATGTTATAATTAACATTGAGGCACACGTGATTAGTGTAAGATGATATAAGTTATGAAACACCCCTACTAATTATTACATCCATATCTTACTGATTTATCTTTATTGAATGTTATTTCCAAGGTGAAGTCTTTTTTTTTTCCATGACTATAAAGGTGTGTAAAAATTGTATTTTTTTTTCTATTTTCACATTTTTATTATAGAAAATATTTGTTAGATTACTTTTGAGGTGTAGATATGTAGAGAGACAAATAAGAAGAGAATATAGAAAAATAATAAACATGAGGTGAAAAAAATAAATAAAATAAATAAAAGGAATAAAGAATGTTAAATAAATAATACTTAAAAACGTGTATAGGTCTAAATTATTTAATTACAGTGCATGAGAGTGGTGTGAAGAAAAAATAAAGTATTAAAAAGAAAAAAATGTAGACAAAAAAGGGAATTTTCTAGATTCGAAATAAATCAAAGTCAGGCAAGAGGGACCCAAGAAATCATGTCACTCCATATATCTTTGCACCTAAAGTCTACAGATGAGGACTTTTCGATATGATGTTTTGTTGTAATGATTAATCCAAACAACAGATCCACCAAAACAAAGAAAATCCAAACAGAGTTAACTCTCATACATTTGCTATTTAATATTCATATATTAAATAGTCTAATATTAAATAGTCTTTCTTTGACCTAATACTTAGTCTTACAGGACTTTCTAGATTTTCTTTCGAGGGGGATATATGGGCCTGCAATGCTTAATGTTGAAGATATGGTGACATTGTGAAGAAGATATGTTGTATGTAGGCACACACAACCACACATACTTTTTTATATGAGATCAGAACGAGAGTAGAGGTATTTTTGTGTATGAATATTCTACTCTTGGATAAAATATTAGTTTGTATCTTGAGAATCGTATTTTGTTGGCTTTGTAAAGTAACTGAGTAGGACTGATAAAATGTGTCAGGATTAAGGTATTAGCCTAAGTAATTCAATAAAACAGGAAGATTAGTTAATAGTATTGAAGTAAAAAGAGATTTTGATAATCAAGTGGACTGATTCGAAAACTTAAAATATCATAACTAATAATTATAACTATCACGTTTGTTGATAAATTTTATCTCCATGTCGTTTTAAAACAAATATTAAGTTATTTTATGTAACATTTTAAACCATTTAATGTAATTTTTTGTGTAAATTAATTAAATAAGTAATCTGCGTAAATATTTTTAATAAAATGACAAGAATTTGGACCAATATTATTCTTTTTTAACCCTACACATTCCAATTTTTTTTTCATATATATCAAAATAATCCTGTGTCTCTTTTAGCATGGATCTTCCATGAATACAGTGTTGTTATAAATAACGATTTGTGTAAAATTAGAAATTAAAGAGGGCACTATTAGATATAATATTGCTAATAATCAGTGAATGTAATCTTAATTTGCCCAACAAAAACTATACTTTTAGTGCAGGCTATAACTCAAATGGGTCCAACGAGCACAAATTGAAACTAATGAATTCATGGCTGAGATCATAAGATACCACTTTTTCTTAATTTGTTCTTTTTCTTCTGAGTTAATTAACTCATTGAAGAGTAATGGCCCACTTCAACTATATTGATCTTCTGTTCAACTGATGCAATTCTGGTCTCTCCATATCCAAGGTAAAACCTGCACAAATGAAATACTGAAAACATGGGTTTTAGCCAAAGCTAGCAAAAAAAAAAAAAGCAATACAAAAGACTAGGAATTGAGGTCTGTCCTTCTATTGTTATTGGTCTCGGTGCTGACTCCTTTAGATTCAGAAAGAAGTAATAAAAGGTAGCAGCTAGCAACAGCTATGCACCAACAAGCTTTCGATCACTTGAAAGTGAGATACTACTATCATACTATCCCTTAAAATATCTTAAAGTAAAATAGATATATATGCTTAACAAACAAGTAGGTTACTTTAAATGCAAAAGATGATCAAGCATTTTCCATAGGAAGGAATTATTTACACATATGATTTACTCTTTAGTAAGCTAAGACTAGTTGGCTGACAAGCTGACTTGCATGCATGAGAATTAGCAAAACCATTTACCAGCTTGTAACTAGCAATTATATATGAAAAGAGAAAAAGAAAGCTTGTACAGAAAAATATACTTTACACATAAGATAGAGAGGAAAAGGAGGATTTCCGGACCTACAAATTGCACTGCATTACAAGGAGATTGGCCTTTCTTTAGCAAACCCCAAAAGCCGTACTTTTAACAAGGGAGAAAAGAGAGAGAGAGAGAGAGCGAAACAAAGACAAAGCATTGAAGACCCTCCATACCTGCAAATACCCTCTTTTTATTTTTTGTCCCCATTATTTTTTTCAACTAGTTAATTTCTAATTTCGTAGCCCATATTACAAAATTTAAATCCCCACTTCCCGAGTATTAGCACTAACAAGTAATAAGCTAGCTAGTACATCATCCTCCATTTTGTTGTGGTTTGTCACATAATGGAGCAATATCCACCTTCGTACTCATCCTCATCATCACCATAGAGCTTGATTGGATCAGACGGTGGAGGAGGTGGCGGCATTCTAGAGTATGCAGTAGTGTAACCATGCATAGGCATGGTGGGGGCACCAACATAATATGAAGCACTAGAGATAGGATATGCTGTGTTATAGCTTAAACCATATGCAGGAGGAGTTGAATAATACACAGGTGGATAAGGGTAAGCATGCTGAATTGGAGGGCTAATAAGATCCTTAGGAGCCAAGGAAGAGGCCAAATTTGAAGGGACTAACGCATCAACTTTACTAACTTCTTCTCCTCCTCCATTATTAGGTGCAGAAACACCATTTTCCACCTTCTTCTTCTTCTTTTTCTTCTTTTTCTTCTTTTGGCCACCTTCACCACCACCATTCCCTTCCTCACATCCACCTTCTTTGTCTGAATCTTCACCAGCTGCGTCTACACAATCCTCATTGAAACCACCATCGGGAACTGGTTCACTATTCTTTTGGTCTTCCTTGTCCTTATTAACATCACCACCACCTTTGGATTTTCCAGACTTCTTATTATCCTTTTTCTCTGCAGGTTTTTCTGGCCAAAGCTCCACTAGCTTCCCTGATCTTGAAAGCTTCTTGATGAGAGTTTCAGCATCCACGTTACCAGTGACCGTAACCTTGTTCTGCCGAGAATCAACCTCTGTTGTATAAACTCCTATAATGATGACAAACATATGATTAGTATTTCTGTTTTTTCTTTGTTATTTTCATCATGGACAAACATATCATTAGTTACTTCTATGTTAAGATATTTATATAATGAATATCACAAAGACCTGGAAGGTTTGAAGTTGAGATACATCTATATATAAAATGGATACCATCATATGCAACAAAAATAAAAATATAAAATAAAAAAGGTACCATCTATTCCTTGAAGAATTTTCTTGACTCTCTTCTTGCAGCCATCGCAGTGGATCAATACTTTCAAAACCCAGGTCTGTGTAGAATGAATGGATTAATTGCTAATTAGAGTGAAGTTGATCAGAATGAAAATTTAATAGATGGAAAGAAATAATTAAATACACATGCAAAATAAATAAATAAGTGGAGTTGAGAGAGCAAGGAAAAATGTGTTTTAATTTGTTGATCACCTGGTACTTGAGGGTTTCTCCATGAAGAGCTTCTTCAGTTGGCTTGGCTGCCATTTGGTAGTTTGGTTGGTACCTTGATGGAGTAGAAAGTAAGGGACGAGGAAAGTTGATCTCAGTGTGTGTGAGTGTGTTTGTTGGTTCCCAAATGTTTCAAAGTAAGGAAGACATGGAGTAAGGGGGAGTTAAATAAATAAATGGTCCATGAGGGACAGTATTTGAAAGGGGGAAAAACATTCATAGCTCCATATTTTGACACTATTTAATCGTCTAAGATTTTTGGTGCCTAAATATTATACTACCTTTTATTATTAATATATATTGATTAGCATTATAATAAATTTGTTTGCTTTTCCTTTTCAACCTCCGTTGCTTTGATTTTTTTTTAAAATTACAACAAAAAATTATGCATTGAAAATCGTATAACTTCTGTTTTGCGTGTAAAACAAAAACCTCTATAAATAATAAGACTCCCTCCTCTCAAATTTTTATTAAAATTGTCCTTTTAAGGTTTTGAAGATAAGACTCGGGTTAAGTTAAAATATTTTCGACTAATTAATTTACACTTGACCGCGATGCTTTTTTTAATTATTAATATACATTTTCCTTTTGGGCTAAATATTAAGGGACTGCGATTAATTAAAACTGAATTTGGTTAATTAGTGAATCTAATCTAAAATTGTAATCATTAATAGAAGTGTTGAAAAAATAGTGTCAAATACTCATTTTTTTAAGGAAAAGAGAAACCAAGTCACTCGTTTGGTGCAGATGCCACATCACCTTTAATTGAACCCGCATTCACCATTATGCTTATGACACATCGGTAAGGTCACGTGATGCGGAAGGAGAATATTCAGTTGGGAGAAGCATGCGTTCATGTGGTAAAAGTACCTTCAGATGAGGCAAGATTTCAAGTTCTACAATATTTTATGATAGGATTAAGGTCCCCTGTTACGTTTTTAGTTCCGTAGAATGTGAAAAGCAGATGTGGGGTCTAGGTGGTCCTTTGCATAAACGTTTGTGACATCTTATCTATCATATCAGACGGTTTTAAGGCCTTCATCACTTTTAGTACACTCATTTTCTGACTCCAATAGCTGAGCTTCATGGGACTACAATCCACACGATCATGGGTCCACAACCCATGAATGCATTGTCTGGATGCTAGAAGGTTCATATAGCCAAACATGCCCTGGCTAATCAAGATTACGATTTAAGTAACACGGGTTAGAAGTTAGAACAAAAGGTAATCTGTGACAGACGATGTAATAGTTGGTTTGACATGATAACTACATGCAATTCTCTTGAGGTTTAAACCTTTTATAATTGCATGTACCAATAATTAAAGCCATCGACTATTTAATAAGCCAATCACCAAATCGTACGTTTTCGTCATAACATGCCCATTCTTGCTTTACAGTTTAGAGTGTTTAGCTCGCTGGGGTTGATGACTTATAAGCATCAGAACAAGACTCTGAAGGGGCAGCCTTGCGCTGTAACTTTTGTATTCAGATCATATTAACCAATGGCATCCAATAATTTTTCCCACCAATTTATCACGTGACATCAAATAAACGCACAATTACCTTTTTTTGTTCAAGAAAAGCGCATAATTACTTGAACCCACTATTTTTACAGAACATTAATTTAATGGGTAATATGCAACAAGTACCCAGTAGTGGTTTGTTGTATTAAAAGTGGCCTGTGACCCATACCCACTTGGCTGTCAAAGACCAAAAGAATTTGCAATGCAAAAGGTGGCTGTCATTTTCGTGACTCTACAATTGTGATTGTGGTGGTGCCAAGACTAATCCAAGTGCCAGGAAGAACTGTTTTCAACATGAAACTCTGAACATCAGCGGCTACTCTGGTGAATTACAAACCATCGCCCAACGTCCCCAATCGACTAACGAGGAATTGATTCTTTAATACAATTTCACGCAATCAGACAACGGAATATGGATAAAATAAATAATGCATCTTAGAAGTCCAAAGGTTCTTGGAAACTGTCAAGCAATAAGCTGTAAATAGCAACTTATACCAATAGCATACTACAAATCCTTGAATACAAGGTTACCAAAAGGCAAATTTCGAACGTTCAAATAGTAACAAGAGTAATTTTATGACCAGCACAACGTCCCTTAGGCCCATGGCGTGCCTTGTTATATTCTTGCCCCATGGATGGAAAGAAAAGTCAACCAGTGGAAAGATGGAATGATAAAGTAGTAGGTCGTAAGCTACTTATCTCCATGACATGGCAAAAAGCAGGTACACATCATAATTCATAAATATCTAATTAAAAGAGGAAACCCAACCCAGAAGCTAGCTGGTGTATGCACGCTTGTCATAGATCTTATCTTAGAAATAAAAAGTGAAAGCAAATTGTAATATAGATATTGCTGCCTCAAGCAAAAATTAGTAAAAAGAAAATGAAAAACAAATGAATTATCGCTGTAGTGCAGGAGTTCCACGTCAAACCATTAATCATTAGAAATAGAATATTAGATGCTACGCAGTCTTTTGGTAAATGATATAGCCATAGTATTCGATATAAGACCAAAAACATCCATATCAGTACAGCATGATATCATAATGGACACTAGGTTATCTTCCACCACTTTGTTAGGTAATGGTTTTGGCAGGCTTTTGGAAAAGTGACCTAGGATTACCATTAGCAATATTTCCAATCTCATCTACTCCCTTTGTTATTTTTATTTATCTGTTCATTTTTTGTTTCTATTTATCTCTCTAATTAAAATTTTAAGACAATATTAATGATTACTTTTATAATTATATCCTTATTTTTACTTAATTCTTAAATACACTAAACACTAATCATTAAAGAGAGAGATAGTTGTAGAAGTCATAGTACAAAAAATAACAATGATTTTGATATAAACAAGGATATTAATCGGGATACAATCTAACAAGCAAAGAAAAAGGCAGCAGTCATCCTCATCAAAGAAAGTTATGATGTAGTCAACATTCAATGAAAGTGTGCAACTTAACCTCTACTTACTAAGCCACAAAGCCTTAAAAAATTTCTGCAGCTAAAGATGGTTTAAAAGTTTAGTCAAAATGAGAGTGTCATGACATAAGGTTATAATCCTTGAAGAGATTTTCAAATTTCATCCATTCCTCTTTTATCTTCACTTAGTTGACTGAGTTTTATCAGGCCTCTGACCAATCAGAGCGTAAAAGCCAACATTAACAACCAAAGTTCCTCCACCAAAAAATTTGCAACCCATATGTAATACTGATACAATGTTTTCTGCACATGGTTAACATGCATATATGTGGCCAGAAAAAGTTCTGGCTCCACGACAATACATTGATAAACAAACAAATTGTAGATGCATTGCAAATGCCCTTCTCAAGGTCACGAAATGGAAGCAGAACCCATTCAAAAAGGCAGAACACAAACAAGTTCCCCTTTATTTCAACCCACTATAGGGTAATCAAAGCCTTCAGAAACATGATATATAGTTAAAATTTTCAAAATTTATCAAACACGTGTTCAGAAGCATTCAACAACCAAAAGAAAAAGAAAGAAAACGAGATAAGTGGCTATGAAGTGTGGTTATTAAATGCCTTGACAAACAAAACAACAACACCTGAGGCAACAGAAGCAAGAATGATGGAGACTCCCTGCCTGCAACGCCAAAACTCAATCCATGTCAGGGGTTTTGAGACCTCAACCAAAACTTTCTGAAACTGTTTATTCAACTCATCTAAAGAACCATTGTTGTCAATCACAATATCTGCTTTACCCCTCTTAACATCCAATGGCATCTGAGCATTAACCCTGTTCCTAGCATCCTCCTCACTAGACCTATCTCTCGCCAAGAGTCGCTGAATCTGTGTCTCAGGATCAACCCAAACAACAACAACGGGCTTGGTGAACTTATCCATCTTAGCCTCAAATAACAACGGCACATCAAGAATAATAACCTGATAACCTTTTAACCACAGTTTCACAACTTCCCAAAAGATCCCAGAGGATATATAAGGTGCCAGTAACCTAAAACAACTTCGTAATGTAACCGAAACTCAAACAGTACAATTCATGCAAATTCAACAAAATTTGTAAATAATAGAAAAATTAAGAATACCGATTGAGAAATTGACGTTTATCTGGATCGGAGAAAACGATTTGGCCTAGCCTCGGCCTGTTGACTTCTCCATTGTCGAGAAGAATTTCGTCCCCAAACGCTTCAACGACTTTTTTCCATCCACCACTTCCTCTCCTCAACGCTTCCTGCAAATTCGGATAATGAGGAGAGTTTTATTAAAATTGAAACGCAAAAGCTCGAAAACAACTTACACGAGCGACGACGTCAGCGTCGACAACGGGAATGCCATGCGATTTGAAGAGATTCGAAACGGTGCTCTTCCCAGACGCGATTCCACCCGTCAGTCCAACGATCCTCATTCCCTCGAGCACGGCCAACTACTAAGCTCAATCCTCTTTTAATTTAGTTATTAGAAAGGTTTTTCCTCTTTTATTTGAAGGCTTCCGTCCGTCAAGCGCATCTGGTGTAGTGGTATCATAGTACCCTCCCACGGTACTGACCGGGGTTCGATTCCCCGGATGCGCATTTTTATCTCTAATTTTATTAAAATTCAAATATCTTTCTCCCATTTTATAAAATTTTAACTTTAATTTCTTTATTATTATTATTATTTAAATCAAATATTATTATCATGTTTTTTTTTAAGTTATTGATATTTATAATATAAAATATTAAAATAAATTTTCATTTAAATTAGAAAGAATTTGTATTATAGATTATTATATATATATATATATATATATATATAATACTTTTTTAACGTAAATATAGTTAAAATCTAAAAAAGAATAACAATGTTTAATATAATGTTAGGAGGAGATACCTTTTGGTATACAAAACCATATAATGTGTTAAAATAACGGAATTAACGTATTTAGATGTGAACCAAACATCCTTGTAAAAGAGGGTTTAATGACTGCTAATGTTTATTTCCAGATGGTGGCCTCGGAGACACTGAGGTAGAATGAAGGGTGGACTCACAGCGAGAGCAATTGATCTACTACTGAAGGATTTCTGCCATAGTAGGATTCAGGTTAAGCAGATTCTAGCGCAACTGATCCTTCAAAACCTGCATTCCAACACCTCCATTGCTTTCCGATTCATCATCGCATGCCAATCTCACAACCTTCTCAATTCCGCTCTTCTCCTCTACACCACATTCCTTCCCTCAAATCACTACCCACACCCAAATGTCTTCATCTTCAACCACCTCATCAGAGCCTTCTCCTACTCCCAAATCCCTCAAACCCCTCTCTTTATCTACTCCCGCATGCACCGTAACTCCATTCTCCCCGACCATTACACCTTCCCTTCCCTCTTCAAGTCCCTCTCTGACTCTCGCCACTTCTTTCAAGCCCAATGCGTTAATACCCATGTCATCAAACTCGGTCATCAGCATAATATTTACGTACAAAACTCCCTTCTTGACGTGTTCGCTTCGTGTGGCCATGTGGCACTTTGTCGACGCGTGTTTGATGAAATGCATGAGAGGGATGTTGTTTCGTGGAGTGTGTTGATCACGGGGTACCGTAATGTTGGGTGCTATGATGATGCTTTGCTTGTGTTTGAGCAGATGCAATATGCGGGTGTGGTGCCTAATAGGGTCACTATGATAAATGCTTTGGCTGCTTGTGCTAAATCTGGAGCTGTTGAAATGGGGACGTGGATACATGATTTTGTGAGGAGGAATGGATGGGGATTGGATGTGGTACTGGGGACAGCGTTGATTGAGATGTATGCAACGTGTGGAAGAGTGGAAGAGGGGTTGAGAGTTTTTTGTAGCATGAAGGAAAGGAATGTGTTTACTTGGAATGCGGTTATTAAAGGGCTGGCTTTGGCTAAGAGTGGGGACGAGGCGATTATGTGGTTTAATAGAATGGAGAAGGAGGGAGTTAGAGTTGATGAAGTGACCTTGGTTGCTGTTCTTTCTGCGTGTAGTCACTCGGGTTTGGTGGAAAAGGGTCGAGAGATTTTCGGTTTGTTGGTTGATGGGAAGTATGGATTTTATCCCAATGTCAAACACTACGCTTGTATGGTTGACATGTTAGCACGTTCGGGTCGTTTGCAAGAGGCTATTGAGTTCATGGGACGAATGCCTTTTGAAGCGACCAAAGTTATGTGGGGTTCCTTGTTGGTTTGTTCCAAAGCTCAGGGTTACTTGGAATTGGGGGAGTTGGCAGCTAGAAAGCTTATTGAATTGGAGCCGAATAACCCTGCTTATTATGTTCATTTGTCAAACCTGTATGCGGCAATGGGAAGATGGAGCGATGTTGAGAAAGTAAGGGGAATGATGAAAGATAGACAATTGAACAAGGACTTGGGCTGTAGTTCTGTGGAGGTTAAACACCGAGGGCATGTTGGTGAACATTTGGCATAGTACTACCCTCTTAGTATTTTCATGCAACTTAAGATATCACATCCTCTAAATTGGCGTTCAAGGATATTGAGACAGGGAGAGATACACACAACAAAGAACATCAAGTTAGCTATTACTTCTGTTTAGGCCTACTGTGCTACAACGCATATTTCTTGATTTTAAGTGAGTCAGGATGCTTGTATTGTGTAATAGACTACATTGCTGGTGGTGAATGGTGATACATTGATTGGGTTTGTTATCGTTCACTGGGAAAGTAATTATACATGGTCAGTGTTCCCTATTGAGCATCCTGAAAATTGCCCTTGATGTCAGTGAGCCAGAATTAGTTTACAGACCATCATCACAATTTCAACTCGTCATTTCTGGTAAAAATATGTTACCATCATTCTACATGATGTATATAGTTTAACAGTTTAGGCGATAATCAATATACTGCATTTCTTGAAGGACCTACAGATCCACCCGGATATGTGCGCTTTCTGCAGTGTGGTGTCTTTTGATCAAATAAGGCATTAGCAGCATGACTTAGGATCATTTGGACAGGGATATTCTACTCTTAACCCGCAATAACTTAAAGTTTACACCGGGATGTAGTTTTTTTTAACATCTATCAAAATACCTGTAACCCGCAATATTTTTATTTTTGACATGTTAAATTTAAAACATTTAAAAGTAATACAATTCTGTTAAAAAATAAAATTTATTTATTGAAAATATAATAAATGTTTTTATTAACAAAACCTTATTTTTAGTTACTTAAAGTTATCGTGAAAAGCTGATGTTAACAAATTTTTCTTTCATCTTGGAAATTATTTGTTATGATATGTAAAATGCCACAGCTCTCATGCACGTGATACTACCCGTACAGAACCCAGATTAAGGAAAGAGATTGCAAGTTTTACCATAGCTTTCGATATTTATCACTAAAAAATTTGTAAACTATATAATTACAATATTACAATGGAAGCAACGAGGTCGACCCTCAGTCAGTAACAATGGGGTCAGTGTCACTTCATTTTCCATATATTTACTTCTACGCGATGCACATCGCTTTAGAACAACCCTAACTACATGCTGAAACGCCAACCGCTACAGGATTTCATTTCTTGGCGTCTCACAAGACTGTTTCTGGCTTTAGAAAGTTATGATATTCCAGTTGAGTCATCTCCCCTCCATGCCCTGGATCAAATTGGCATCGATAAAAGCTGCATAAAACAATCAACTGCAATTCATCAACATCATATAACACAAGTGTCCGCCTCATTTTGGCATACCAAAAGGTTCACTAAACAAGAAGCATTTCAGATTTAAGCATACCCAAAAAAAGTGAATAGAGAGATATATGGGAAGGCATCACGTATGAACAAAATTATATGTATAAGACCGAGTGCTTCCAGCTATTTTCTCAATTGAAGGCCTTCATCTAATCTTACAAATAAAAAGTTTGAAGCGATGGTAGCAAACTTAGAATTCTTAAGTTCAAGACAAGGTTCAAGTTGTTCTTCAAAACGCCAACTCAGTTCTTTAGAGTGCAGACTGAATTGTTATTAACTTGTTTTACATATTACAATAGAATCTACAGCATTAATATGAACATAATCATTTCGTCATTTCCTCAAGTCATACCTTCCATCCATGCCAAGAATTATGACTGTATTCTTTTGGAGACCAAATGCAACTGTGTAATGAGAACCTTCTTGTAAGTGAAACTGAGCAACTGACCACTCAGAATTGAAATATTTGGGCAACACTCCTGCAAGCAAAAAGTAATACAGAATCAACAAGGGGCAAAGGAAATTGATTATCATTACCCTTCGTAACTGAAATTTTTTCTGAAAATGCAAAATAATTAAATAGACAAACAGCCAGAAACCATAAAGCACTCCATAGACAATCAACGTCCAGTCTGAAATAATTCAATCTTGAGAAAACAAGGAGATACTTTACGAGTTATTTGGGAAGCGGGTTTTAGGGGAGAAGAGAAGGGAAAACAAATTTTGTATTTTAAATAAATATATCTAAAATTAATATTTTTCAAAATAAAATATATAAATTGATATATTAACATAAACTTAATTTATTAATCATACATTTATCATCACAAATGATATATATATTTTTAATTTAAAATTAAAAAATATGTCCTCCCCTCCCTTGTTTTTGAAATCAAAGCACTGCTTATCATTTAAAATATTCTACTGACAATAGGTGAAATCAATTATTCCCTAATTTCACATGACTTACATTAATCGGAGAAAATCAGTGCGACCAATGTCTAAGCCCCACAAGTATATGCTTCAATGGGGAGAGAAGCACCTCTTGAAGCCAAAATAAAAAATCCATAAAATAAAAAGGAATACTTCTCCTAAATAGGTAAAGAACAAGGATTTGCTTCTATTAGCAAAATCTGATATTGAACACTAAATGAAATAAATGTCCTTATCAGTCATGTAAATATGAATTTTCCTGTTACCATTTATTACCAATGATCATTTGAATTAACATATTTCTAATACCCTTTAGGTAAATTTTACTTAAAATAGTGATTTACCAAACATACCTAAATGAAATCAATTTCACTCACAGCACTTTGCATATAGAGCAAGCAAACATAAAACCAATTCTATTCAAAATCTGCCACTTCAGACCAATCCCAAAATACAAAGCAGGCTCAATGCCACTAATTTATTATGATATTCTATCATCCGTTAATTATGTTAGCATTCAAACTTCTACACAGGCTCGACAAATAGAATAGGCCATAAGATGGCAGAAAGGATCTTAGTTGATATTTAACAAAATTTCCAACACAGTATACTAGTGAGAAAATGGAAAGAAACAATACAATAAAATAATTACCTTTAAATTTAATGAAGGAGCGGGACGAGTTAGATGGGGTAATGGCAGCATCAGAATTGGATGAACTTTGTGACTTTTCATGCTCAGGGACACAAGAATTAACCTTAAGGCTGAAAACATGGACAGTACCCTTGTCACTTGAAACTGCTAACCACTGAGCAGTAGAAGAGAATGCCAAACTATATATCTCTGCTGCATTTGCACCTCTTCTCACCTAATTGTTACACCCAATAAATTTATATTAGAGGACCAAAATGTTCAAAATGGAGACACAGTAAATTAACGCTTCAAGGCATACAACATAAACAAGGATAACAAAGATAGACATTACACCTTGAATAATTATAGCTAACAATACAGTAATTTAATAAACTAGGTTTTAGTTTATTTCCCAATATACTAAAAAAAGCACCAACTAGTTTGCTGTATTCCATGGAACAACCATTAATTGAAGGGGATGAAATAGTATCATTCCAAATCTGCACCATAATTTATCAAACTGGTCAACACAGAGAAGAGGGAACTCACCAAATTGATTCATCTATACTCAATTAACTGAGTATCTACACTATCTCGTCACCTTCACGCCAAACTATAATAGATATTTTGTACCTAACCCAATTTAGCTTCCAGCTGAGGTTTCAAAGAGAGTGATAGTATTGATTCGAACCACAGCATAACGCGGTTCAACAATTCTGAGAAAGAACGTACACTAATTCACAACCAACCACGTAACTAGCAACGCATGCGAAAAGCATAGAAACTACAGATGCCATCCAAAACCAAACACCAAAGTAATAACAGAATTGAGAAACTAGAAACAGAAAACAACACATACTTCCTGAAGTAGCGTGCCATGATCCGTATCGAAAACCCGAATCAGCGTACCCTTGGTGCTGGCAGTGGCGATTAACTGCCCATCAAGAGTGAGTGCGAAACATGCAATTCTGGAATCATGCGCCGAGATGAACTTGGTCTTCTTCTGCGCATAGTGCTCAATGCGAATCTGACCCTTATGCAAACCAGGGCACGCTAGGACAAGAGAATCTGACAATTGCGAAACCACGCAGAGCCCCTTAGGGTTCGCAACGGTCTCAATTTGGTGCAAGAGCTTAAGGTCAGCGAAGTTGTACACGAATATCTTCTGCTCCACCACCACGATTATTCGGTCTCGCCGGAGCCGAACGCCGCGAACGGCAGCGCGAAACGATAACTCCCCAATGCACCTGCCCTGGTGATCGTCCCAGATCATGACCTTGTTGGGAGGGTACTGAGGGTGGGACCCGCCGCCGACGAGTGCCAATATGTTGCACCGGAAGAGCATCTCCACGTGGCCGATTCCCCCGCCGTCGAACTCGCGGCGGAAGAGCTCCCGGAACGGGTCACAGTTGTAGATGCGGAAGCCGTTGTCAGTGGCAGCGGCGAAGCAAGCATGGTCTTGGTTGAAGGAGAGATGAAGGAGCGATGGCAGCGGCAGCGGAGGGGGGGAAGATTCCGGCGAGGCAGTGGGGGAGTGATTGAGTGGGGATTGAGGTTGGGGAGGCATAAGGGAATCGAAATCGAGTGTTTGGGATTGGTCGGGAAGAAAATCAGGGTTTGGATTTGAATTGGGCGTAGGGTTAGGGTTTGGCCAAGGTGGTGAAGCGCAAGCGGAGAGGGTGGCCATTGATTGAAGTGAGAAGAATAATACTTTTGGTGTTTGAAGGATTGAAAATTATTCTCAGCTTCTCTTTCCCGCTAAGCACGCAACCTTATCAGTCACTGCTCTCAGTAATTTGTATTAATTAAATTAAGTGTGAGATTACTGGTTTAATCAAGTACGTTAATTAAGGAACACGCATATTTTAAAAATTAAAGGAGAAAAAAATTTAAAACGCCGTTGCCGGGGATCGAACCCGGGTCACCCGCGTGACAGGCGGGAATACTCACCACTATACTACAACGACTTGATGCTGTAAAAGGCCTTAATATTTTAGAACTAAAAGTTCGACTTTTATTATATTTAATTAAAATTTTGTTTAAATTGTCAAAATTCATTAGATAAGCTATCTTTAAAAATATATTATATATGGTTTTAAGGTGATATTTGTATAATATATGACTTTTAACAGAAAAATAAATTAAATTCAAAAGTAATTTACCATTATCACAGTTTTTTTTTTCCAAGAAAGAAAACCAAAGTTGATTATTTTAATTTGACCCATGCATGTGTGAGGAAAATGCTTTTAAAAAGTTCATTTTAATGCTCTTTGGGGGTATGAAATGACTTCCATTTAGTAACGTTTCATCCTCAAATACATTGCACAAGGATACAAGGGTGGAGCATTTTACTATGGGGCCTTTTATTATTTACGCTATTGACAGAATATATAAATGAAGATAAATCATTCTTCATAATCAATCTTCAATACCAAACATTGCTGTTATTGCTACTATTTCTGAATCTGTACTCTATAACTCGAGTCATTTTTAACACTCCTAAAACACCTTTTTTAATAATATTTGCAATTGAATTCGAAACCATTTTAATTAAAAGCTGTGAAATTTGAATGTAAAACATGTAGTTTTAACTAAATCTGATATGAATGCTTATTAAATGTAATTAATCTTTTACTGTTCGAATTAAATTGACTATTCACCTTTTTTATTATTTTTTCAAATTCACATATTGAATAAAATAGTATATATATAATAAATATATATATAAAAAAAAACTTATCCAAGGCATTAACCCCATCACGAGTTACAATAAATTCAAATTATAAACCACACCTTAAAATCACCTAAAAATGTATATTATATACATTACATGAAATTCAACGACACAATAAACAAAATGCTATGTTTCTTAAAAAAGTAGATTCACTACTTATTTTATATATTGTTTATCTATTCTTTGTCAAAATTTATTGTTTGACACAAAAATAAAAAATTATATATTTAAAACAATAAATTCAAGAAATAAACCAACTAAATCAATATAATATAAAAAAATGATAACACATCCCCTTTTTTCCCCCTCCACCACTAAAAAAGAAAGTTCTATATCTACTCTAACTCTAAAAAAATCTTACTTCTAGCTAGAAATAGTTAAAATTGGGTCGGTCATATGAGTAAAGTCCTAACCCTAATTATTTAATTTTTCTTCCCCTCCCTCCAATTCTCCTTTGCGAACTCTTAACACTTCTTTTATTTTCCTTCTTGTTCCAACTTGAATTTTTTCCTCTCAGTTCATCTTAATTTTCTTTCCACCGTTTTCTTTCTTTCTCTTTATGATCCATTTTCTCTATCAATAGCATATTTTAAAAAATAAAAAAGTATTGTTAAATTTTGATATTAAAACTTGTAAAGATAACGGGAAAAATGTTTGAAAATATAAAAGCACAAAATATTAGGGCCGTAACCACAAAAAACTAGACTGGCAGTAATTTGTTTTAGTTATTTAATTTTTTTTTAAAGAAACCGAGTCATTGACGAGGGTCTTGAAATCCAATCACTGGGTTGTTCAATACAATTTCTTCACGTTTCTAGTACAACAAGGAAAGGATTGTGTGTGTGTGTGTATTGGGTTATACCAAAGGTGATGGATCCTCTTATTTGCGTATGAAAATGCTGCTTAACGTGTAAGCATCGCCCTAGCTAGGTATTAACCAAATGCATAACTCTTAAACAATCCTTTGCTTGTTGAAGCATTTAATTAAAATATCATATGGAACCGGTAATAGATCTGCACCTGCACACGAAAGTTATAATTTTGAGGAACTCCAAAATCCAAATTAAGCTTCCTTGTAGTCCTTGCCACTTAATTGCCTGCATCAATCATCATGGAGATCAAAACTGCTAATCCATTATTTTCTGTCACACCCATGAAAGGTGTTGCTTCTTTTCTCCCATTCCCTTCACACACACACATATATATATATATATATATATATATATATATATATATAAAAGAAGGTGGATAAATCTATTCCATACCCAATTAAATAACTCTATCTTTTGGCTACATCTCTTAGGAAGAAAAGCTCCACCAAGTCAATACACATTCAAAATAATCTCCTTCTCATGGCTTTCCAAGGCCTCAGTACAAAAATTTTCCTCGGAAGAGTTTGAAGCAGGAGGTCACAAATGGTATGCGTACTCCTTTTGCCTTCAAACGATACCTCTACTTTTACTCACATATATAAGTAGTTGAAACTTACAAGTTAATTACAACATTCAAAACTGCAGCTTCACAACAACGATAACATCATTGATCTTGCTTTGGTCTTCGTTTATGCCTTTTCATCTTCTATATATATTCAATCGATTCTCAATGGATGTACATGCAGGAGCCTGTCGATTTATCCAAATGGGAACTCAAAAGGAGGTGGGGAAGGCCATGTTTCTATTTATTTGGTGCTCATGGACCCAAGTTTGTTACCTGTTGATTGGGAGGTCAACGCCATCGTAAATTTTTCTGCATATAATTTTATGAATGATGAGTATGTAACAACACAAGGTACAGTCGGAGTTGAGTAATTTCTAACTTATGATCAACATTATTACACTAGCAACAAAGAGTTGTTATTATTATTATTTTGAAAAATCTTGATCATATGTTATTTTAATTTATTTTTTTAACATATTTATTATTGAATAAAATTTATTAAAACATATAAATTTTACTTTTAATTTAATATGTTTTTATTTTTTTTATAATTTCTATTAAATTTTAACTAATAACTAAAATATATTAAAATAAATTGATTAAAAAGTGTATTTTTTTTATAATAACATTTTTATTATTATTACATTATAGTTAGTTTATGTGAAGAATTTTTCAGATGGTCCAAGACGATACGATATAATTCTAATTATTCACATTGGGATATATATTATTTGTTTTTATAAATTATAAAACTTATGTACTATAATATGATCAATGAAGATCATGTCATTCTTAACCATATAAAAATTTCTCTATATATATCTTGGTGATTTCTAGTATTGTACAAACCTCTCTCCATCTCTCTCTCTCAGGTCACGTGCCATGCTTACGATCAAACGGGTGAAACTATTTTAAAGGATATTATCAATTTTTTTTATATCTTAATCTTAACTTAAATGTTAACAAATTGAAATTCATGCAGATGCAGATGTAAGGCGTTTTCATGTCCTGAAAACTGAGTGGGGTATCCCAAATTTCATTGACATTGACACATTTAACGACCCTTCAAATGGATATTTGATGAACGATACCTGTGTGTTTGGAGCTGAGGTTTTCGTTGTCAAGACCACGAACAAAGGCGATTGTTTATCAATGATTCATGGACCTGCCACTTTTTCCTACACTTGGAAATTCAACAACTTTTCCATCGCAAAATTAGACAAGTACGAATCTGAACCGTTTGCTGGTGGAAACTATAAATGGTATACACAAACGCTTTTTACTTTCTTATCACTGATTTGTTGTATGAATAAATGATCAAAGTAATTTAGCTGGTTCATCAAAGTAATTTATAGAAGAAAATAATCACAAATTTAAAGATTAGATGTCCAAATATGTATTGAAAAACTAGATTAATGTTTATCTTTGGCAAATCTATTTTTTCCCCCCAGGAAGCTCCTTTTATACCCTGATGGAGTCGTTGAGGGAAAGGGCAACAGTATATCCTTATTTTTAGTTTTGGAAGTCTCAACACTTCCCCCTAACACTAAATTGATTGCGGATTGCATTGTACGTGCAAAAGATCAAATCAGTGGGCAACATGCTCAACAAAAATGTAAGGCCATATTTACCTTCTTAACTACAATCTCATCAACTCCTCTAACAAGTAACAGTGCACTTAAAAACAACGGTAAAAAAACTCAATAAATATAATATTTTTGGTTGAGAAATATGATATTTTCTAACAAAAAATTATATTCTCAACTCTTAATTTGACTGTTATCTTAAAGAGTAGTTATCAAAGATAACGAGGTGTTACATTTCGAGTTCGTGATATTAACTTGGTTTATCTTGTAGTTTGTCGTAAGTTCTCGAACTCGAAATCGACGTGGGGTTCAAGACAGCTTGTGGCCTTGGCTAAACTGAAAGACCCAGACAAAGGGTTTTTGGTGGACGACACTTGCATCCTTGAAGCTGAATTTACAGTTCTTGGCCTAGTTACACCCCGAATTGATTGATATGTTTACAATAGCGTTATGGAGTGTTATTGCGGTTTTTATTATTATTAGGAATCACTGTCGATAAAGTCAGGTAGAGTGCCATAGTATATCATATGTTTCGTATTTTAAAAAATTATATGTATTTGTTTATATATTTATATGGATAACAAATTTTTTATATGTCTTTATATTTATACTGATATTTAGATTCTTATTTAAGTTCGTCACAATTTATTGATTAAAATATAAATATTTAAGGCCAGTCAAACATGATAGGTTTGCAAGTGCACAATACACACACTTGTAAAATGACTTGTGTTTAAATACGTATCGTAGTCGAGTTGGATACCGTTGAAATATAAATTTAAAACCTACACTTGACCACAACAATTTGTTTTCAGCTAGTTTTTCATCTAAACAAAATAGATAATATTCAAAAGACTTACAAATGACACATGTTTGCATGCTTCAAATATGGTCGGTTCAGCAAAAGATTATTGTGTTGCATACTTTTAGTTTTAGAGCCAAACAAACCACTAAAAAGGCTATCTCATTTTTTTTATTAATATGACAAATGCTAACCAATGCTTTAAGAGTGATAATTTATATTTTTTACTCACATTTATAGTTTTTCCATTTCATTTAATATGTTTTTGCATTTCTTGCATTAAATTAGAATTTTCATAAATACTTGTTATCTTTACTTTATATTTCATATTTTCTCTACTTTGACCTTTGTCCATTATTTTGACTATAATTTTTTCTGTAAATATCTTTTTTGGCTAGTTCTTTTTGCAATAGATTCCTGACTTCCTGGCTTCAATTTAGACATATAGATCGTATTGTTTGAAGTTTGTAGCTATTTTCTATTAATTTTTTAAGTTCAGACTTAAAACATACATTTTATATTTAGAGTTCTTATTTAGAGCTTTTATTATAATTACTTGTGGTAATCTTGCCTCATTTATTTTCGTTTTCCTTTAATACCAGTATATATAAAGGTCAAAAGGTTGACTTCGGACCTCTCCTTTTTATAATTTTGGATTTTGTAAGACTTTTCTCGTTTTTGAGAGAAAACCTTTTTCGTTATTGTGTACTTGCCTCTTTTCAGATTTTGTAAAGATTTAATTTTTGATTCCGCTACAATTCTTAATTATTCTTTTCTCGTTAATCATCTTGTCTAAAGCGTGGATTACAAGATCAATTGATCGCTATGAGTTTACTTTTTTACTTTCTCGCAATTCTTGATTAAGATTTGTGCATGCATAATTTGATTGAATTTAATTTTTAATTTTGAATGTAAGATTGATCGATTGATTTCTTTTGCATTTGAGATTTAGACAAATTTGATAGAGTAATCCTAGTTTATGTCTGTGATTCGTAGTTTTAATTCGTGTTCGTTTTAATTGTTTTAATTCATAATTACTTTAATTCATTTTCATTTTAAATTACGTTCGTTCGTTTTAATCTGCATTTGTTTTGATTGCATTCATTTTATAATTGCTTTTATTTTTTATTTAAATTCATTTTGTGTTTTTGGGTTTAATTTTTTTTCATTTTTTTGGGTTTAAATTCATTTCATTTTTCTGAGTTTAAATTTTTTTCATTTTCATTTTTATGTTGATAATTCATATTTATAGTTTTCATCATTATTTATTCACATTAATGCATTTCAATTTCAATTCCGATTCCAATTTTAGGGTTTACGTTTTGTTTAAATTCTTAAAAATCACAAAACTCCCCCCAATTTAACTACGCTTGCATGTTTAAAATTAAAAACATAATGAATTTGTGTCCTTGTGAAATAACTTAGGTTTGTTTCCTATATTGCAAAATTAATTGAGAAATATAATTTTGTTTAAAATCATTACGACGTGGTTGTCAAAGTACTAGTTAAAAATTTAAGATAAAGTTTTTTATTAAAAAATTATATTTTTTGGTAATTTTTTATGTAATATAAGTCTTCATAAAAAAATTATTTTTAATTTCTTAACTATTTTCCTAATCAAGGATACTAAGCAACAATAATGTATTAAAATTCTAGCAACTTAAACTAAGAATGTGCTTAATAAGATGAGAAGAAGTGAAGAAAATGGAATTCATACAAAAAAAGACCTAAACTTGTTGATAACAAAAGGGTGCACTGCCTCAATGTTTTTCCTTGTTGATTAATAGAATAATAACAAAAAAAACACAGTAACATCAAAATAAAAATACCTACATAGTTACATGAATCCATAAAGCTTTAAGACATGAAATAAGAAACAAACTACACTCCCATTTAATTTGAAAAAAAATAAATACAGAGACACCTAATTTAAAAATGTAAGCCCAAAACCAACAATGAACACAAAGAATTGAAAAATAACTTCAAATTACAAAGTTTATGAACTCAATTTCAAAATATTAATCTTCCTACTTAAAATAGTAAAGACGCATAACTCAATGAGCATGCATTTAAAATTCTCTCGTCAATTCCAACAAACAACTATCATTCTATATCTCTTCTCATACGTTTGGTTTAGATTAAATAAAATTTCATAAAATAGAAAGAGAGTTTCGCAGTTTGAAAGCATAAAAGTGATTTATATGGTGAATGAATGCTGGCTATATATATTAATGTTATTTAATGATATCATTTATTTAGTTTAGTAAAATAATAATCAAATCAACAACAGAGGAAGATAAGTATACAAAAACTGTCATGTAAACATCTACGCGGTCTTCCATTTTATAGAAAGTATTGATTGGTATTACATGGTAAAAAGACACGTGAACTTGAAAGATAAATTAAGAACAAAGAACTTTATTGACACCATCATAATTTGGTGGGTTTGACTCTCTAGTTAAAATAAAAGAAAAAAATAATAATTAAAACTGTGAGTTTTTTTAAAAGAGAAAGAAAATATTATAATCTCAATCATTAATTTAAATTTCTTAAAAACAAATAATTAAAAATATCTCAAGATAATAATATCACGTTATTTCTTGACATAAAAAGATCTTAATCCGTCTCATTACATGAACACATCGGTTGGCTTAAGAGACCGAATATGCGCATTGCGCACCCGCTATGCTTCAATTTCCATCAATATTTTATTAAAAAAATGAGCGAAAAATGAAATCAGCTTACCCAGTACTCCAACACAATACGTGCCCTCTAAAAGAGCTCCTTCATTCAAACCCAAATCCGAGCGTTAATCAAACCACACACTTCAATCAACGGCCAAGATGAAAGAACAAAAACCTATACAATAGAATTACCTACATCTAACCCAACCACCTATAAAATCGAAAGTAACCCGCGCGATTTTGAATTATTCAGCTTCTTCGTATTCCTATTTATTTTTTAATTTTCTGTAAAATCATTTGTTTATATATTTATATACTCAGCTCATCACTGTCACAGTGTATTTCATCGTCACTGTCACTGATTGAAGATCTATGGTGAAGATGAAGAGGAAAAGCAATAGGAATGGAGAGGTAGAGAGGAGGAAGATGAAAGGCACGTTGTGTGGCAATAGCAGTGGGCACTTACAGCTTCAGCTTGGTCAATTCTCCCTCCTTCCCCTCCACCAACCATCTTCTACTTCCGGTTCTCGCTTCCAGAACCTTCTCGATTCTGAAGTTAACGACGTTGCTTCCTCTCGCGTGCCGGTTAACGACGATGCTGCCGCTGCCGCGGACGACAAAGACTTCATTCTCAGCCAGGACATCTTCTGGTAACGCTCTTTTTCCTAGTCGTCGTTTTAAAGAATCGCGATTTACCTTTTCTCTTTCATTCACCTTGTTCTTTGTTTGTCTTGTCAGCACTCCCGATTACATAACCCCTGATAATCAGAATGTTTTGAATGGCTTCGATTGTGACAAGGTAATGAATATCGCATTGATGATGCTTGGGGTGATTTTATCGAAAATGAGAAGCAGATTTTTAGGTTTTTTTTTTCCTGCAGGAAGATACTCCTTGCCCCAAATCACCCGAGAAATTGAACACTACAAAAAGCAAGAGGTGCCGACTGGGTAAGACTAGTTGCATCTTGTTACTCCGGAGTTGAAATTGCATCTTCGTGACGAGTATACAAACTGATGTCTATAGTTGATTTAGGCTCGTGCGGGTTGTAGCTTTCGGAACTCATTAATATTTCTTGGCTGCTTGCATGATACTACTGTTCGAGTGATTGTGCTGTTAGCTAAACAGCTTCTTCGGCTTAACTCATTACACTAGGATTAAATTTCATTGACTAAATTGGTATGTTCATTGAGATTTAACAGTCTTAACATGGATAACTTGAATGCATTACAAACAAACAAATAACAAAAAAGCTTTATCTTATTGGATGAAGTTGGCTATATGGATCATATAATGTCCCTGGGCTCGGTAAAAACCAATTTTTCAGACATGTTCACTTGATAGAATATACCTTATTATAACTTTAAAGTCAGGTGATTCCATTGGGGTTGCATTATGGAAAGGAATGTAGTGGCGAAACCGTTATAAGTATAAGGGAAGTGTATCTCTCACTCTGCATTCAAGAAAGGAATTAGTGAATGTGATCGACTTCCTGAATTATTTATTCTGATATTGTTCTCCAGCGACCTTGCAATGATCCCAAATGCGGCTGTCATAACGCCTCTAACATCTATTGAAACTCAACGATGTAGTTTTCCAATTCTTCATTACATGGCTGTAATTTAAGATATTCCAGAAACAAAATTACTGAAAACCCCCGATCTTGTCGCTTTTAACGGAAGATATCTAGGCTATGCATGTGTAATGAGAGAGTGGAACCTACTGTGAATTGTCTATACTGAGGTTTTGAAGTCAAGTTCGAACATCGCTGGGAAAAGTGTAGGAAAATTGTCGGATGTTATTACAGTTTGTCTTGTTCTCTATCACTCTTCACTCGGGTATTTTGATACATTATTTGCCGCATAGATTTAAACCGTGTTAAAACTAATAGTTCAGTATGTTTTTGTTTTTTTCACTTTTCTCACGCAACTACATTTATTAAAAGCCTATATTCTCTAATCAACATGTATATTTGTCGTATATTCCATCTCAGGAATCCCTCTCAGTCCTACCTTTTCTGGTGATCATCAACCAGTTGTGGAGCTTGGAAAGGATTTTGTTGCAGAAGAAGTAGCCGTTGAGAAAACAGTAGCACAAAATTATGTGTCACATTCAGCAATTGCATTGCGTTGCAGGGTTATGCCTCCTCCTTGCATTAGGAACCCCTATTTGAAAGATGTTTCAGAAAAAGAGACAGATCCTTTTGGAAACCAAAGATCAAAATGTGCAGGTATAGTTTTACTCAGTTCCTTCGCTAGCCATTTTCAAGAATTGTGGATAAGTTTACACAACATGCACTGTATTATATCTGTTGGAAGTTGGAACTTCGTTCACACTTATTGCAATTTTCTAAGTGTATAATGATAGAATTGCAGGTCTCTTCCCTGCAATTACTGGTGGTGATGGGCTTTCACGCTATCGCACTGACTTTCATGAAATTGAGGTATTATGTTTCAAAAGATATTGAAATTGTCATAGATTGTTTTGAAATAGTATTACCTTGTCGCCATTCAATTTTCTGGTTTGAAGTGTAACTTTTCCTTATCTTGCCAGCAAATTGGAAGAGGGAACTTTAGTAGTGTTTTCAAAGCATTAAAACGAATAGATGGCTGCTTGTATGCTGTAAAACGCAGCATCAGACAATTACACCAGGAAACTGAAAGGAGAAAAGCTTTGATGGAAGTTCAAGCTTTGGCAGCCTTAGGTTTTTATTTTATATTTTCACCTTCTGTTCTATTATTCTGCGTAATTGTTTTTGTACCAAATTTAATTTTCTTAATTTCATTAACCATTTTGCCCTTTTAGGTGCGCATGAGAACATTGTGGGGTATTATTCTTCATGGTTTGAAAACGAACAGCTCTACATTCAGTTGGAGCTATGTGATCACAGTTTATCCATAAGAAAATGCTCTGCATTATTTACAGAAGGACAGGTGCTTGAGGTTTTATTTCAGGTGAACTTCCTTTCATGAGCATTTTTAAATAGATCTTGCTGTCATGCGTCATTGCATGGCATCTGAGAGTTATGACAGCCTTATCCTTTTACAGTCCTACACAAGTTTTTACCAATCCGTTGTTCTTATTCATATTTTAATTTGACATGAAAATTTGGTCAGGTTGCCAATGCACTGCTATTTATACACGAGAAGGGAATTGCTCATCTAGATGTTAAACCTGATAATATTTATGTTAAAAATGGTGTTTATAAGCTTGGTGATTTTGGATGTGCAACTCTACTTGATAATAGCCTGTCAATTGAGGAGGGCGACGCACGTTATATGCCCCAGGAGATCCTTAATGAGAATTATGATCACCTTGACAAGGTGGATATCTTCTCTTTGGGAGCTTCTATTTTTGAACTGATTAGGAGGTTGCCTTTGCCAGAGTCAGGATCTCAGTTTTTCAATCTTAAAGAGGGGAAGTTGCCACTCTTGCCTGGTCATTCACTGCAGCTTCAAAACTTGCTCAAGGTACCATACATTGTTCTCTTACCTGAAATCTAGTTGGCCTTGTGTTTTGGTTTAAAATTTTTTAAAATATCAATGAATATCTGTTACCTATGTTTTCATGTTACCTTCCAAGTTTCAACGTGGTGGTGGTTTAAAATATCAATGAAATTTTAAAATACTACAATTTGCTCCAATGGGAAGTCCAATGTATGGTCTGTGGTGTACTTCGTTTAAGAAACTAGACATGCACACATATGAAGGAATATCATAATTCGGTTCGTCCTTTTTTGGCTTGGAACATTATTAAAGTGTGTAAGCTACTAGTGGTATTATACACTCGTTTTGCCCTAATACATATTTTACCATTTTTACGATTTCAAGTTAAGTTCGTTGTCCTGAAGCTTTGGTATTTATTGAGTCATCCAACCATTACGTCATCTAAAATTGGAAAATATTGATTTGCACGATGATAATTTTGTGAAAGTTATATGAATTGATATGATTGGTTCAGTTTCAATCGCGTAAAATCTAAGTTACTTGCAAAACCGCTGTTATTATTATTATCATCCATGTATTATGGAGTAAAACTCTGCCTGGTATTATTTGTTTTGTTCTTTTTTATTAGGCAAATATGCATGGTTGATTTGGTTGAATTATATGATTTTTTTGTGATTCATTCAGGTCATGATAGACCCTGATCCGGTTAAGCGGCCTTCTGCTAGAGAGCTATTAGAGAATCCAATATTTTACAGGGCCCAAAGAACTGCGAAAAATTGAAAAACCACGATTTTTTTTTTGTTTTTGGGTTGGATCGTCATTTATGTATGGCCTGTCTTCATTATATCATGGCCAATTTTGTGAAATGTCTATTTTGGATATATATGCACCATTTTTTTTGTCGAGCATGGTGCCAATATTGTAAATGCATTGGTCCAATCAGTTCTGTTATAAATAGTAATGTATCACTGTGCAAAAGGCATTTGGCAAAGAGGGGCCCTTAAAATAAAAATTTTGGTTATTTCTGCTGCATTTTTTTACCTCATTCAGGGCAAAGATTATAGGAAGGGCTGAATCATACGTATATGTAGGTAAAATTACTATTTTAGTTTTTGATTTAATATTTTTCAGTTTGATCTTTGAATACTTTTATTTTATCTTATTTTTTTCTCCGAAAAAGGGCCTTTTTGTATTAAAAAAATTGCTTTCAGTTGTATTAAAAAAAAAAAAAGACTCAGTAATTTCCTTTTTCAAATTTTTAACAAAAGGAGCCTAAACTCAACAGAAAAGCGTTATAGATAATCTTAGCAAGGAATAGTCAATTTATAAGAACTACACTCAATCCGGATCCTCCACAAAAAGAAGAAAAGAGCAGAGTCCTGTAATCTGTCATTAGTAAGAAATCCTACCAAAACATTATAGACTACTCATTTGTTTTTTTCAAGATTGTGGGTTAAACTAAATTTTTATTATAAGAATTAAATTAAAAATGCGTGATACCAAGTGCACATTTAACCATTTTTTAAAAATCTAAACATACCCTAAGTTGAGCAGGAGAAATAGGGGTTGTTGTTCTTTGTTGGTGGGGTGTGGAGCGAAAGAAAGAGACGGAAGGAGTAAGGAATGAGAGATGGATGGTCCAGCCAAGCCGCCAAGAGAATGCGTTTGTGCTTATTCTTGTCAACGATGTCAGCCTCCCATCACAAGCAAACAATGTGGAAAAGTAAGGAATGTTTCAGTACTTCCCTTCTCTTTAAAGCATGTATTTTTGATATTCTAATTTATTTATTTTTAGTTTGATCTGTTCACTTTTAATTATTTTATTTTTAGTTCTTTATTTTTACAGAACCAATAAATTGCTCATTTTTGTTAATTTCACTTAACTTGATAAATAACAATGTTGAGTTATTTCATATTTGACTTCATAATATTTATTTTAATAATCTAACTTGAATTCAGTTTTAAATCTTGTTTTTTTCGGCACCCTTTTTATAGAGAAATATTCTTCTCTTAAATATTAATTATCTTTTTTGGTCAAAACTGTTAGAATTCAAATGTTTTATTTTTAATTGACATTAAAGGGACATAATATAAAAAGATAAATAAGTAAGATATTTCAATGAGATTTTTTTTTTCATTTTTTTAGTTAATGTAAAAAAAATTAATTATATTTGGTTCACTTCTAACAAAAAGTTAATACAACAATTAGTTTGTAAGACTTTTAAAAATAGAAAAATAAAACAAAATAACTCTAAATTAAATATGAAGTCAACTCAATATTATTTATAATAGAATTAAGAAAATAACAAAAGTAATTAGTTTATTAAATATGTAAAAGTTTAATTTTATCAAATTTAGTTTAATGTTAATAATATTAATGTATGGTTTTTTATTGTATTATAAATTAAATCACCCAGTACCACCTAGGTGATTTCCACTGTTGACTTCTACTTAACTATCGTCATCATATGTGAAAACTAAAGTAGAGTTGGTGCTGTGGCCATGGTTCTTAGATATTTGTAGCACAAATATCTTCTCCCGTCAATTATTTCAGCTGATAATCTTTGCATAATTTTTAAGATAAAATACATTTTATTTCTTTACATTATGAGAAAACAACCCTAGTTGCTACTCAGATATTTTTTAGCATTATGGTAGCACAATTATTAGGTAGATATATCTTTGAGAATTGATATTGATCCTTATACCCAACCTCTTTAGCTAACAAAATTGAGATAATGTGTCATTAAATTTTCAAAATTAAATAATAATATTATGAATATTTTTCAATACCAAGCAGTCTTTGCTAACATTAGATTTGGGAATTAAAAAATTGTTTCCATATTAATGTTTACTTTTAAGAACTTAATAGTCAAAATATAATTGAATTTAAAAATTGTAATTTTTCTTCACAGACCTCATCATGTTGGTAAAATATACATCTGCACTAAATTTTTACTGTACAAATGCCCTATTCTACACTCAGACTTTACTAAAGTTCATACAAATAAAAATTACGAAACCTGACAAAAACAGTAGAATAAAAGTTAGCAACCTCATTTAACTTAATACTACTTCATTTTTTTTTTTTTACTTATCATTAAAATAACAATTATTCTATGATCTAATAGACATATTATGAGACATCGACTAAGGAATAAGTTGACGGGGGACGTGTTGCCCATCCCCGATTGAGATTGACAACGGGATAACCTTTATATATATATATATATATATATATATATATATATATATATATTTTATTATATAATTTTTCAAAATATTTTAATTATTTTTTTATTCAATTTAAGTGAGTCTAACATTGAAATTTTTTTTATATACAAAAATTCAAATCTCTAACCATGCCTAAATAATATTCAAAATTTTATTTAAATAATATCAAATTGCTTGCTAGTCGAATTAATATCTGATGATTTTTTTAATTATTTTTACTTATTTAAGAAAGTAATTATTAAGTAATATATATATATATTATTTTAAAAATTATTTAATAATTAAAAAATAAGCATAAAAACCAATATTTGGATAACTTTTGAAAATTACGTCTTTCTTTTCGGACGGGGCCGCAGAGTTAAAAGGGTATTTGCTTGCAAATTGCAATTTGATAGCAACTGCGAAGGGAACCCTACACAGTACAGAAAGCTGTAAGATTAATCACGTGACTATTGACTTTGACTATTTTGGAACTTGGAAGCTTATATATTCTTATGGACGATGAAATCATGAAATGATGGGATACAAGTTGGATTTAAATCAATCAGTATAGATACAAAGACAAGGTTGCAAAATAACTACAATAAAACTAAATATGGACTTTACTTTAAAATACACCATAAAATTAGAGATGATAGTGAAATGCATGTAGATTCCTGTTTATATAAGTGAATATATAAAAACTCAAAATGATATTAATTATCATTTTTCTCTTAATACTGTTTTTTTCATATAAAAATTCTAACTACAGTAGATTAAAAATTTAGAAAAAAAATCACTAATAAAAGATAAATTGAAAAATAATCAAATAATTTCAATAAAATAGTTAAACCATTTAGTCTATGTGGTTTCTTGACAAATAAATAAGAATATAAGAAAATGTAAATATTATTTAAAATTTATTTATACAAGTCTCAAGGTGACCGTGGTTGCTCCCTCTTCTATTGGAGAAATGGGTTGGTCTTAGATGTAGGAATATGGTTCATCGTGTGACAAATCACCAAACCTAACAATTTTAAAGACATGTTAACATCCCAATTGAACAGTCTCATGTGAACTGGTAAAATTCAAATTTTATTTAACTTTTTATTCAACAGTTTTTTATAACATAAAAATTTATTATGTTAAAATAATTTGAAAAATTATAAATTATTTTCGTAAGTTATTCAAAACACTCGATTCTTATCCTTAATTTCTCACGGTCGTCTCCTATCTATCGCACGAAAACTTGGACGAGGCTGCGGATAAAGCGTGCTTGGAAATTGGAATAGTTTGAAATATGGACATCAAATTTTCAACATCAACGCCATATTCAACCCTACAAGCTCTTTTATAACATTTGTATTTTATAGAATGCGACATGTAAGATATTATCATTTTTTTGTTAAAATATTTGTTATAGTAATTTTTTATTATATTAATTCCACTGTGTTCCATTAAGTCTTCTTTTTTATTTAATGAAATGCTAAAATGATAAAAGAATAACATTAAAAGATAACTAATGCTTTATTAATTTTTAAAAAAACAATATATAATGAAATGAATATGAGAACAAGTTTTCTATTGGGAAATTCATTTTCACATTAGTGATGGTGAAGACACAAATTTCAAATATGCGTCCAATTTCCATGCCTAACCGTGTCTGAGATATTATCATTTACGTTATGCGAAGACGTAGAAAAAGCTTGTAACGAGGACTTTGTTCACGTTACGGTATCTCTTTTTCCCACTTGTTCAAAGCAGAAAATCTCAACGTTACTTTCTCCACAAACTTTTGAAATAATTACACGTGATATCATTTATACAATACTCTTCTACAATATATTTTTCCCTTAATTTCTTTTCATCTCATTAATTATTTTAATTACACTTTTCTCTGACCCTTTTCTTCATCTCCCTTTATCGAATAAAAAACTAAATAAATGCAATTTCTCTACTTACACTATTTTGAAAAAGTGCAATTGTTACTGTTGCTTTTGTCACGAGTTAACATTACTTCTAAATAGTGGGCGCCAATCAGGATCTTGACTCCGACGTTTGCAGCTTCTTACAACATGGTTGGAACTTGGAAGTTGAATTTTTTATGCCTTCTTCTTTTATTATTTCTCTATATAAACAACCCTTCACGAACCAAAGTAGAGAGAGTACCTCTCTTATTTCTGTGTGATCAATGATCACAACTTTTCCCTTTTGTTTAAATGGGTGTGACCAACGTAATTCAAGAAAGATAGTGTTAAGTTATTTGTGAGAGGAGAAAGTCTAGCTTATCAGTTGGTTCTTCGAGCAAATTTGTAGAACACTATTGTCAAAACATTAAAATGTCTGTAGAAGAAACAGTAGTTGTAGACATGGAGAACATTGCTAACAATGAAAGTATAGAGCAAAATCACCAGCAACCCGGGCTCAAAGGAAAGAAGCTTTCCTTCCAAAAGTTGCGAAGAAATGATTCTCTTGAAATGGAATCTCGCAGCTTTCCCACCTCCCACAGCCATGCGTCTACAGTATGTGCCATATTTGTCCTCTTTCATTAATCTATAAACCTTGATTGTACTGTTCAAATAAAAATAATCTCTTTTAACGTACTCTTTCGAGTTAATCTCTTTTATTGACTCATAAATTATTATAAATTATAAAAGTATAAAATCAAACACAGTGTCTTCCAATTTACGTGGAAAATGGAAAAATTAAACATGGTTTTGTCAATTTAAAGTTCTTTTAAATATTTATTTGATATTATTTACACTTTTTTTGTAATTTAATTTAATTAAATTCGTTTAAGAAAACTATTTTTTTCTCAATATCAGTTTGTTTTTCTTTAATATTACGTGGGCCAAGAAAGGTACTTTAATTGACCACTACGTTGGTTTGTTTTTTGGTCAACTGTTTGATGATATTAGGGGACAGCAATGACGGTGATTCTGCAACTTGCGTTTCAAAGTATTGGAATAGTGTACGGAGACATCGGAACATCGCCGTTGTATGTGTATTCAAGCACTTTCACGGATGGCATAAAGCACAACGATGACATATTAGGAGTTCTTTCTTTGATCTTTTATACAATCACTCTCATCCCACTTCTAAAGTATGTCTTCGTCGTTTTACGGGCCAACGACAATGGCAATGGTGCGTATACTATTGTTATCTTGCATTTATTGTCACTTAACATATAATTTTTCACAAGGGAATGCTTATAACCCTGTGAATGCATTTTTTTAATATATGCATGTGTATGGACATTTTGTAGGAGGGACTTTTGCTATGTACTCCCTGATATGCCGTTATGCCAAAGTGGGACTCATTCCAAATCAACAACTTGAGGATGCAGAAGTGTCTAATTACCAGCTACAATCACCAAACAATCGTGAGAGGAGAGCATCAAAGCTTAAGTCTAATCTTGAGAACAGCCACTTTATGAAGCTCTTCCTGTTATTTGCTACCATGCTTGGCACTTCCATGGTCATTGGTGATGGTGTTCTCACCCCTTGCATTTCTGGTTAGTCCTCTGATAATTTTTCTTCTTTGTTTATGCAATGCATGTTGTTTCTTTTATTATAAAAATATCTATATAAATTATGATTTTTCTTTTTGTATTTTCACCATGAGACAAACATACGAAATAAGGTTTAATTTTGTTGCAGTTTTGTCTGCTGTGGGAGGGATTAAGCAAGCTGCTAACCAAATAACTGACGGTAAATACCTTTTTTTTTTTTTTTTAATTTTGATATATTCTTTTGATTTTATCACAGTGACAATTTTTTTTTAAATAACTTATAGTATGTTTAAATTTAAGTTTGCATTACTTTAAATTTGCGTTTATTTTAAATATTATTAATCATAAATTCTACTTTAAATCTATATTTTCATATTTTTTAGCGTGTTTAATTTTAAACGTACATTTAGACCTTTAAAAATAATTTTCAATTTTTTCATGCTGGTGTGGATGCCACAAAAAATAATGATAATCATTAAAGAATTAACAAGGAAAACTCATTCTTGCATAATCTTATTTTTTATGATAAAAAAAAAATTATGATTTCATAAGGAGATCGACTTATTTATAAGTCTCTTGACTGTTTTTGTGTAAAAGTTTTTCAAATTATTATCATTTAATGGTTGTGATACAAAACACTAAATTTAGTTTAGTAAAAGGTACTGTTCATGATAACAATTAACGCAATTTCTATTGCTTGTGCACAGATCAAATTGTTTTGATATCTGTAGCAATCTTGGTCGGTCTTTTCATGGTTCAGAGATTTGGAACAGATAAGGTAGGTTACACTTTTGCTCCCATTATCTGTATATGGTTCACCTTCATTGGAGGTATTGGCGTGTACAATTTCATCAAGCATGATCCATCGGTTATAAAATCAATAAATCCAAAATACATAGTAGATTACTTCAGCAGAAACAAGAAAGATGCTTGGATTTCTCTTGGTGGTGTTGTTCTGGCCATAACAGGTTCATATTCACTTTCACTTTTGTATACAACTAATCATTCTTAATCACGTGCTGACCATAACATTAGGTTTGATGCGAATGTGATTTTTACCTTATTGTAGGAACTGAAGCACTATTTGCTGATGTTGGACATTTCACAGTTCGGTCCATACAAATAAGTATGTGTTCTGTCACTTACCCTGCTCTCATATTGGCTTATGCTGGACAAGCATCCTTTCTTCGTAAACATAACAATCTTGTTAGTGACACATTCTACAAGTCCATACCAGGTAATTTTGTGTAACCACTTAAAATTGAAAACCATGGAAATAACCAATTCAATTGTTAGTTTATTACAAATTAAAAACAAAATGTATTATAAGAAATGACTAATCATGGTTACATATGTTGCAGACTCTCTATATTGGCCAATGTTTGTGATTGCTGTTTTGGCAGCAATTATAGCTTCTCAAGCCATGATCTCTGGTACTTTCTCTATAATTCAACAATCCCTATCGCTGGGATGTTTTCCTCGTGTGAGAATTGTACATACATCAACCAAGTATGAAGGACAAGTTTATATCCCAGAGGTTAACTACATCCTCATGATTGCATGTATTGCCATCACTGTTGGGTTCAAAACCACCACCAAAATTGGCAATGCTTATGGTAACTCATTCTCTTAGAACCTTAATTTTTGCACTTCAGCCCACGTAGTAAAATATTATGGACAATGAAAGTTGTTAATGTATATATTTGTACAATGCAGGGATAGCAGTGGTGTTTGTAATGACACTTACATCTGCTTTGCTTGTGCTAATCATGATCATGATATGGAAGACCAACATGCTATTGGTTATTGGTTATGTGCTCATTATTGGTTCTGTGGAGCTTACTTATTTAAGCTCAGTTTTATATAAATTT
Source organism: Abrus precatorius (assembly GCF_003935025.1). NCBI lineage: Eukaryota > Viridiplantae > Streptophyta > Magnoliopsida > Fabales > Fabaceae > Abrus > Abrus precatorius. The sequence goes on along the minus strand of NW_020874373.1, from coordinate 3,959,104 downwards.
GACCAAGGAGGGTATCTTCCTCTTGCATTTGCTGCAGTGCTAATGATCATCATGTATGTTTGGAATAATGTGTACCGAAGGAAGTACTATTATGAACTAGATCATAAGGTTTCTCCAGAGAAGGTTAGAGAGATTGCTGCTAACACAAATTTTTGTAGAATGCCAGGTCTTGCATTGTTTTACTCTGAGCTTGTTCAAGGTATCCCACCAATTTTCAAGCATTATGTGGCAAATGTGCCAGCACTGCATTCAGTCCTTGTCTTTGTTTCAATCAAATCATTGCCTATTAGCAAAGTTCCAATGGAAGAAAGGTTCCTTTTTAGACAAGTACAGCCTAAAAACCTCAATGTATTTCGATGTGTTGTTAGATATGGATACACTGATGTGCGCAATGAGCAAGAACCTTTTGAGAAGTTGTTGGTTGAAAGGTTAAAGGAATATATTGCTGAGGAATTTTTGTTGTCACAAAAAGTGCTTAAGAATGGTCAAACTGATGAAAACTACAACGTTGATGATGATAAAGTTAATGGAGCACAAGAAATTAGTGATGATGAGAGAGTACAAGAGGCAATTGAAAGAGAGATTGAGGAAGTTGAGAAAGCATCACGAGCAGGTGTTGTTCACTTGATTGGTGAAAATGAGGTGATTGCCATCAAAGGAGCTAACATTGGGAAGAAGATTTTGATAGATTATGCCTACAATTTCTTGAAGAAAAACTTGAGACAGAGTGACAAAATATTTGATATTCCACACAAGCGTATGGTCAAAGTGGGAATGACCTACGAACTTTAAAGAAAGAAGTTCTAGTGTGCTTTTTCAATCAAAATTGTAGAAAAAAGAAAGGTCATTGTGTTGTTCATGATGCCTTCTGTTGTTATCTATTTCTACACAAATTAAATTGTTAATTCTGTAAGCTGTTATATATATTTGTCCATATTTAAATTACATTTTAATGACACATCTTAATTTGAACAAAATTTAGTTGATACAGCAATTTAATTAAATATTGATTCATTGGTCTTGACTAATCATTTCATGATGAGAGTTGGTAATTAATAAACCTTCTCTCATCCGTTCATAATTTTATTCACAGATTACGTATAATAAAAGTAACAGTATCAACACTTATAAGCAAGTGCGAATGCATAAAAGTACAATTAATCACATACAATTCGAAAGAAAAAACAAGTATAAAATTCATTATCAGCTACTTGAAGACGTGTATTTTCGCTCAAAGGATAATCATTGTTGTCGCTTTTGTTAGTAGGTTTCCCTCATCCTTGGCCTTGCCATGGAGAAAACGGGCAAGCATAGATTTCATCGCCTATTTGCTCAAATTTAATGAAAAAATAAACAAAAAATATAGGGTTTATGCTATCAAGTGCGCTTAATCAAATGAAAATGATCAATTTTTATTAAAATTTATGTTGGTGTGAATTAAAAACTACAAGTATATTTATTATGTTTTTTAATAAAATATTTTTATTTTTAATTTCTTAATTGTCTTAATGACACTGGTTACCATAAAAACGGGTAAGTTTTTATTAAAATTTATGTTACACTGTATTTGTTATGTTTCTAACAACAACAAAAAATCTTTAATTAATGTCTTGAGGATAAAGTAGTATTTGATAAAAAATTAACAAAACACTCTTTCTAATAGGTATGACAATCGGTAAGGTATAGGTAAGGTACTATAGTACTCATTCCTATACCTACGTTTTAAAAAAATACACATACCTAACTCTATACCCGCGTGGATATGAACATTAATCTCCGTACCTGTATTTTTTGGGTACTCATATATCCATCTTGTATCCATTACCTGCGCTTATTTGAGAAAAATATATTTATAAAAAAATATGTTTATATAACTTCACATAAATAGTATAATAATACAAAAATTCAATATGCAGTTGCCGAATAAGGTACAAATATAGATAAAAAATAAATATTTAAAAGCTAAATGTATCTTAATACAATAATTTTCTAAATTAAAATTCTTAGAAATAATAAGTGAAATTAAACACACAAGTTATTTATCGACGATAACCCTATCTTATGTGAGATTCGATCGATCGACAATGTCAAAGCAACAACGAAATAGATCTGCACAATGGGTGGTCATTCGTGTGGGATCACTTAGTGACCTCTTGTGACGGTATTGACAATAAACTCTAATGAATAACGTTTATATTTGTTAGGTTTTAATGAGACAAACATTAAGAATGAGAGTAGAGTTAGGACAAAGAAGTTCAAGTACTAATAACGAAAAGTAGATATATAAATTATTTTTTTTTAACTTTTGAATTTGAAATTGTAAGAAAAATAATAGATTTAATTAAAATAATATATATATTAATACTAGTATTTTTAACTCATATACTATACGAAAGTATTTTATCAAAAATATAAATATTTATAATGTATATAAATTTTAAAAGAAAGAATTTAAATAAAAGATAAATAGTCACAATGAAATTTTATAATAAAGAAATATATGTGTATATAAAAAAATTATACTTTTTTTTTCTGAAGAAAAAATTAACAATAATTTTATATTTTATATTTTTTCAAAAACTTCTTTGAATGTAAATAAATAGTAAGAATAATATTATTTAGATTTAATATATTATGGTTGTACTTGTAATGCATATGTTGCATAGAAAAATATTATTTTAAATTAAAATATAAAAAAATAAAATTTAAATATTATCAATAAGTAATAAGTTTACGATAATAGTAGGTGATTGTAAAATTTATAAAATATTTATAATATGTTTATTATTTATCATTCACTTTATAATTTAAATACCAATATAATTTTATTAACAAAAATATTTGTGTGACAAATATTTTATATGTGTCATATATAAATAACATTTTTTAAAAAAGTCAATCCCATATCAACTATGTAATAATTAAATTGTATTAGCCTAACTAAACGATATAAAATAGTAAATAAATTTTTCTATTAAAAATATAAACCAAAATAAATTTTTTTGGTTTACTTTATTATTAAATATATTTTTATATTAATCTTATATAACTTCACATAAGTAGTATAATAATACAAAAATTTAATACATAATTGTAGAACAAAGTTCAAGCATATTATGCAGGTATGGGGCAGGATGGGTACTTAGATATTTATACCGGTATCCATTCCCATTAAAATTTGTGAGTTTTTACCTACACCCATACTCGTACCCATGTAGCGAGTAAATACCCTACCTATTGTGGATAAATATTGTGGGTGTCTATCGTGTACTTTACTCATTGTCATCCCTACTTTTGAATATATTTTATGATTCATATTTTAAGAAGGTAAGGCATTTGCTTGGTATATTAATAATTTTTAATTGTTATTTTGACTTTTTAAAAAGAGTTTGTTGTTAATTTCTTTTAAAATTATGTGTAGATTATAATTGTTCATTAGTAATTAACGCAAGGATTTTGTAATATCAGTCATTAAGTGTTGATATATATTAAAATTTGTTCAGTTTCAAGTTTCAACTCCATCTGTGAGTGTTTTCTAGATCCTCCATGTTTATCACTCCATTGACTCATCTTATGCGTGTGTCTTGATGAATAGGTGCTCCCCTCCCTTATTTGATGAAAAATGGCACTGCCAAATGCCAACTTTACCATAATCTTAACAAAACAATTGATATGCAACTATTCACACTGCAGAAACAGACAATTAATGGCAAAACAGTGGGTATCCTAAATTTTCTTTTGGGCTTCTTTTTTTCTTAGGGTCCTACTTCATTCTTTATGCATTTAAATTGACCATACATACTTAAGTATTTGCAGTCCAAATTTGTAGGGCCCAAGGTTTCAACCCAAAGGCTAAAAGCAAATAGAGAACGCTTAGATTCACGTATGAATGAGTTTAAAACAAAATTTATATTTAAATAAATAAAAAATTATGATTATAAAAATTTTAACATAATTTTTTAAAGTTAAGAAAAATTACTCAACGAGATTTCTACATAAAACAAATTTGTAATTTTCAGAAAGTAATACATAAATCCTTTAATGCATTATTAAGTATGTATTAGAGCATGTTGATTTAAAATACGTAAAAATAAATAAATAATATTTTTTTCCCTGAATAACATACACGAAAATATATCTACATCCACCCTTCCTTCTTCAAATTTAGAATGATTCATAAGAATACGCAAACAACACGAGTTTGTCCCGTGGCTTTCTTTTCACTGTTGCCTTTACCAATTCTTATTACAAATTTGTTAGCAATTACCTTTAAAATAATGATTAAAAAATATTATAAATATAATTTTATAAAAATTATACTTATTTTCTTTTACTATTATCCTTAAGATAATAGGTAAAAAAACCTTTATTGTTAAAAATGAAAAAAGTGGAATGCGCTGTCATCTTTTTTATCTAAAGATTTATATTTAGTTGTGGTCTTGTAGAATTTTAATATTTTTTAATGGAAATTTTATTTTCAATTTATCTATAAAAAACTAATTTTTTTTTCTGTATTCTGTCTTGAGTGTGAAATAATCAGTTTTTAAAATTCTTTTAAAAAATCTATAACTATATAACTATATATATATATATATATATATATATATATATATGTAATATACTATTATAAGTTTTTAAAATAATCATATATAGTAAAATTATCTTTAACTAACTCTATAACTATGAAATATAAGATAATAATAAAATTTATAAATGTAAAGATAAATATTTATGAAAAAAATTATAAATATATAAGGTAGTAAAAAATTAAGTAATAATTTTAGTTTTAAAAATTTAAAATAAAATTAAAAAACATGTAAAAATTAATCTAATAATAAACATATCAAAAAACATATTAAAAAGTACATGATTACCCACTTGCTGAGGTAAAGAATTAATACAAACTCAACAAGAATTTGTATTAAAAATATATTGAAAAGTACATGATTACCATATCAAAAATACACTATGTATAATAAAAATAAATATAAATATATGCAAAATTTGTATATTTTAATTTTTTTAAGAGGAATGGGCAATCCTATTAAATGACTTAATTTCTATAAATATAATATCGTTTCATTATCATTAAACAACTAGAACAAACATGAGTATGAATGTTTTTAAATTATATATGACAAGTTTTTGGTTAAAATTATAAAATTTAATATAATTCAACACATTAATAATATCAAATATTATAATTTATATAAAAGTTTACTTATATATAGCTTTTAATGCTTACATGTTAGAAAAATCATTTAATAAATTTACGTTGGTATCATATCCATGCTGGTTAGGCCGATTCAATTACTCTGCATCAATTACTAATTTCTATACCTTTGATCTTATTTTTAATCCCAATTACTGTCAAATATATGTTTTATCATTTTTTAAAATGCTATTTCATTTTACGCCACATGGAAGAAAAACACTGGTCTAGAGAATTGGAATTTGGAATAAAACTAGTTATATCAAATAATAAAAATTTATAGAAATACAAAAGAAAGTTGTGTGCGTATAATGTTATTCTCCAATCATATATATTAAGGTACGATCTGATAACAGTGGGAAAAAAAATTAGAATCAATTGCTAATTAGTAATATTAAACAATTATATTATTAATAATAAATCCGCAGACTATAGATTATAAAACTTTGCTTGGTTCCAAGTTTTAACCTGAGAGAATTTCCGTTCTTTATTCTTTTGATTTCTCGTTTGCTTGGTCCTCTCTCTCTAGGTACGGAACACAAGTTTGCTGTCATGAAAGTTGAGCTATGTGAGTGATATAATACGAGGTAATCTACGAAACCTCTTTCTACTGCTCATAATTCACTTGTTAATGTCTCTGTTATTATTATTGTTATTATTATTTTCAGTTCTAATTACAAGCAAACCAAGGAAACAACACACACGTTGACAATCGAGGTTTATTCAAAAGACCCATTTTCCCAGGTCGATTTTCACACGTGGGTCTTCAACCCCTCAAAACATTTACCTCTCTTACTTATTTCTCATCATTACTTTGCATGCTTTGCATTTTTCTCTCTCTAAATATTTTCTGTGCCTTTTTGATTTTATAGTGTTCTCTTAGATTCTACGCGGTTATTTACTTCTGTTAATTTTGATGGTTTTATTATCTTTGAATTATCGTAACAAGCCCATTGTGATTGGTTCAATCATTTCCACTTGGCTGCAGATTGTTTGGTTCTTATAATTATAAAGGTAGTTTTTTTTCTCATTCCTTTTTTTAAGGGAAAAAAACGGCGTAGTTGGTTATTTCGTATATGGTTTTTTTCGATTTTGCAATTTCTTAATTGTTTATTTGTTTAGTGTTTAATCTCTATTTAAACATGTCTTACAACGTGGAGCGTTGATCTGGGTTTGGAATTGGATTTGGATATATCTAGTGGGCGTTGTGGGCGATTAGATTTTAAGAAAACTTGAGAGTGTTTTTCTGTGCATTGATTTTCACATCACTTTTTTAATTTTTGTTTATAGTTGTTTCGTTCTAGCAACGGATTAGTAAAACATATAGGAACTATGGCAGAATTGTATTTTCTGTAGTATGTATGTATTTTCTGATATGATACAGAAATTATTGCAAATTTTTCTTTTTGCTAATGGGATTTATAATTTGGTGTTTATAAAGGTATGAAGATTTAACATAATGTTTTGCATCAGTTTTATTCTTGAATATCAAGTTGGTTACCAATTCACTTAATGTGTGAATGATTGAGTTGTTTGGCTTAATGCTTTAGTAATGAGATTGTTCTCCTAACTTTACTGTTTCATCACGAGGAGCAATTGCAGTGAGGTGCTAGAACTTGATGTTTTAGCAATAGAGAAATCATAATATATTATTCTTTATTCAACTTACAATCCAATATTAGCAGATGGATTCTCTTTGCTTTGATGACAACAAAGAAGATATTGAAGTGAAATATGAAGAAGGATTTGGAGATCCAGAAGTGTTCCCTCGTGTTGGAGACCAGTACCAGGCAGAAATTCCTTCATTAATTGCAGCACCTTATCTTTCTCAGCTTGTAAAGAAGAAAAGAGATTCAGAAATCATGGTCAAGGTGCCAAAGTCTTCTATTTCACTAGGATTGCCCATTCCTCTTATGTGGGCACATTGCAAATTTGAAAGCAGCTGTGGTTGTGGGACTTTAGAATCGGTCACAAGTGGAGAGGGGCTAGTGATTTCTAAGAACGAATGTCCAAAAATTAAACTGGAAGGTCTTACTGCTTCGCATGTTGAAGGAAAACATGTCGGAGGGTTCTCAAATTTGGAATCATCTTCTAGAAGTGATGATGAGAAGGATCAACCACAAGGCAAGTATCTTCTCCCTGGATTGTTGGATGATCAATCTTGGACAGATATTGAATATAACAGTTTTCTTCTTGGCCTCTTTGTATTTGGGAAGAACCTTAACTATTTAAAGAGATTTGTTGGGAGTAAAAATATGGGAGACATATTGTCTTTCTATTATGGAAAGTTTTTTAGATCTAAAGAATATTGCCGATGGTCAGAGTGCCGAAAGATGAGAACTAAGCGGTGTATATTTGGCCAGAAAATATTCACAGGATGGAGGCAACACGAATTGCTGTCAAGATTATTTTCCCATGTGCCAAGGGAGTGTCAAACTAAATTGATTGAGGTATCTCTCTTGTCATATTTCAGTGTATACTAGTCACTATCACACATAATCTGGATGAAAGGGAATTTCCATATAAATATTCCCCTGGTTAAGTAATGTTCTTTTAGGATTTAAACATTGTAGAGATTTATTGGCATTGCAAGCTGTGCTGGCATCCAACGATAATGAACAGTGATTAAGAAAAATTCCTTTTGTCAGTGTTGCTTGCTTAAATATATTTGTTTACAAGGTTCATTAGTTAAATGATGATTTTGGTTGGAGTTCAAGCACTAACCAATTAACCACCAGCAAGTTTGAGCTTTTTTTGTCCTGGTAAGAAAAAATTGAAAAGGATAGTTTCACCAAATTCTGTTTGTGCACCAACTCAAAGGATCCTTGGTCTTATACTCACGTCATACACACATTTGTGCACTGTTTTATCTTGATTATTGAGGGATAGGTCATTGTCTCTTAAGAAAAGAATTTTCTGATAGACTGGAAAATTGTTTTGGACATTCTGGCTATCTTGTGAAATAGTTTTGCATGACGTGGACTGAGGTAATGCTAATATGTGAACTTGCAATGAAGGAAATTGATTTAAAATAAGTACCATCCATTCATGAAGTATTTCTGCTTTATATGTGGATTATCATTATAATTATTGACTATCAGCAATGTAGCAATGTTACAGAAATTTCAGCAATTATTGGCTGCTACATTGGTCATGAAAGCTGCACTATGAATAGATATGGTAATTAATGGAAAAAAATTAACAAAAAAATGACACCAGCAAATTGGTATCATTACACTAAAGTAGAAGAGTTTCATACTCTCCTTTGTTTGACAAATTTTCCTTGCTCCTTGAGTCTCTCTTCATTTGAATAATTTGATTCTGTTTTTAAGGCTGAGTTTGCAACATTTGTCTGGACGTTGTAGAAGTTGGCATTGTCATTCTCTGTTTTTTCAAGACAAGGACCTTAAATACAAATGCTTTCTATTCCCATGGAAAATTTGTAGTTGATTTTAGAAATATATCCAAAGACTCCAGCATACCTCCTCTCTTATACTTCTATCCTACTGACCAACTCCTTTAAGAATAATACCTGTTCTGTTACAGGTATTTAGGGCTATCTACTTTACTTTCCAAGAAGAGTGCAGAATACAATTGACAAAAATGCAAGATCCCTTCTTTATTACCCATTGAAAAATTGAACTGTTTAGCAGTAATTTAGATGCAGAATTTGCTTAGATCTCATTTAATGGTTCTGTTTTGAAGTGAAAAGGACTGGATATGCAAGTAGATAGGTCCTTAAATGAAATATATTTATGGTTTCTATTATGAACCTCTTTCCTTACATCTGTTGTTGAGATAAGTCTATTAGCTTCTCAACTGGGAGAATATTCACTAGAATAAATTACAAATGATGTGTTTCTTCATTTACATTCTTTTAAGTCTCATGAGACATAATTTATATGGTCATGTATTTGTCTTATCGACATTGCTTTCTGAACATTTTCATTTCTCAAGTGGTAGTATAGACACTTCCTTCTAACTGTATCCATAGTTCACTACCTTGCCATTGCATAATATGGTGCTAAGCTGAGCTGTATGAAAATCCACATACTTTGTTCAGATAAATATAAATGTAACAATCTTAGAAATGGGGAAAACAAAGAGCAGTTTCAAACCAGAAAAACAATGTATCCTTAATTCATGTTAATATTACTGCAGATTTCAAGGAATTTTGGGGAGGGAAAGATTCCTTTTGAAGAATATGTATTTGCTTTAAAGGATGCAGTGGGTGTTGACTTGCTAATAGCTGCAGTAGGTATTGGAAAAGGGAAGCAGGATCTCACTGGCATTGCTGTTGAGCCAACAAAGACCAATCACACCTTCTCTGTTCGCCCTGAAATACCAATTGGCAAAGCTTGCTCCTCTCTTACATCTGCAGATATAATCAAGTTTCTCACAGGAGATTTTAGGTTGAGTAAAGCTCGATCCAGTGATCTCTTCTGGGAAGCTGTTTGGCCTCGTCTTTTAGCAAAAGGTTGGCATTCTGAACAGCCTATGGATCAAATTGTTTCTGGGTCAAAGCAATCTTTGGTTTTTCTTGTACCTGGTGTTAAGAAATTTTCAAGAAGGAAACTGGTAAAAGGTAACCACTACTTTGATTCTATAAGTGATGTATTGAATAAAGTAGGATCTGACCCTGGGCTTCTTGAGACTGAAAATCAAGCAACTGAGGGCAGTGTAGATAGGGAAAACAGACAAGACAAACAAGACCTAGAGGGCGTGTCAAATAGGCAACAATTCTGTTACCTTCAGTCTCATAGTTCAAAGTGCAATCAAGATCTCATGAAATTTACAATTGTAGATACCAGCATGGTTCATGATAAGAATCAACGTAAAGTGAGACAGATGAGAAGCTTACCTTTTCAAACTATGAACATATCCCCCATCTCAAGCTGCTCTAGTGAATCTGAGCAAGATACATCTGAAGACTTGGAAGATCAGGTTGAGCAATCTAATGCTTCCAGCCCTACTGAAGATCAGGTTGGACAAGCTATTTCTTCCTATCCTATTGAAGATCTGGTTGAAGAAGCTAATTCATCAAACCCTACTGAAGAATTCTCTGATAAGAGGTTGAGCACAGACTCTTCAGATTGTACGCGGGCTCCTGCTCCTGATATACTCAACACCACCAAAGAAGAAGTAGAAAACCATAAATTTTATTCTGATCTGCATGCTGATGAGAATTCAAGGGAGATCAATGAGCATCACTTGATTCAAAAGATGACATCTGATTGCACGTTGCCCTGCATCATGGAAATGACGAAGTTAAGAGCTTGTAACCATGGAGAATTTAGCCACTGCACTGAAAGTACTTCTGTGAATAGAAAGTTTGATTTAAATGAGCCAATCTCACCGTCAAATCTGCATGAAGCATCTGAGGGCATGGTCTTGTCAATGGGTTTAGAAAATGTGTCTTTCTCAAGTTATCTGGCTAAAGGGAGTCCAAACTTGAGTGATGAAGGCAGGGTCACCGACACTGAGAACCACCTATCTGGAGAAGTTTCTGCAGAAAATTCCCAAACCAGGATGTTGATTGACTTGAATTTTCCACAAGTTTCACCTGAGTTAGGAATTGAAATGGAAATACCATCCTCTGTGGTCATACTGCAAAATGACAACCAATGTGCAAATGCATTGTCTTCTCCATCTGAGAGAACCCAGTTCAATGTGACCCAGGAGTTTCCTGATGGTAATAAGGAGCAGCAATCGATCAATAACAATCGTCGCCAAAGCACAAGGAACCGGCCATTGACCACAAAAGCATTGGAAGCTCTTGAGTACAGATTTCTCAACTCAAAGAGGAAGAGAAAGAACACAGAATCTTCAGACAATAATTCAAAGCCCAAATGTTTACGTGTAAGTAGTGAGACAATTATTGGTGCTCCTTGTGATAATGACATCGGCAATTCTATGGCTGATACAAGAGCAGAGGAGGAGAATGTAATCCAGGCATATAGCTGTAGCATCAATCTGAATAGAGAGGCTCACTATAATTTGTGAAAAGTTGGGTTATTTCTTCTTTGAGGGGGCATCAAGTTCATAAATATTTCGAGTGTTGAGGCTAAACTGCATATAATTTCATTGTTTCAAACGTATCCATACATCACAACTATACATGAACATCAAAGCTATCAGTCCATATTCACTTAACTCTTTTTTGTTTTTTCAGAATGTGACTGATAGAATAATAGAATAAAATAAGAGTTTATCTCATGATTAATGATTTAAAGATGAAGTACCATTGGTGTTGAAGTTCTGAGATCAAAGCCGTTCTCTTCAGCAGGAATCAACCTAAGTGGTGGTTTCTGTTTTATATCAGACTGCAGGACTATAAACCATGCTTTGATGAGAACACAATTGTAGCAGTCATCTCCATAAGCACGTTTGTGTCTCAGATGATCACTTCATAAATTAGTTTCTGTAACTCAGGCATTGTAAGCTGCCAACCAATGAGTATTAATTATGTTGGATTCGTAACTACCATAGATTTTCTCTTTATTAGTGGCACAATGTCAATAGTGAATAGAACATGTTAGGCTTTTGGTATTTCATTTAGGCATGATTGAAGACTGCATCTAAAACCTACTTTAATACGTTGATACAATATATCTTAAAAGGCATATTTATTATTACTCCTATCTATTATATCACTCTTATTTAAGTGATTTTTGTCTAAATATAATGTATTCCAATAACTATATTAATAACAACAGTATTGTAAATAAAAATGTATTAAATAGGAGTGACAATAGACAAATGAAAGTAACAATAAACACTTCCTATCTTAAACCTAAACTGGTTGCAAGCTAGATGTTATTAAGAATCTCATGTGCCTGAGTTTTAATATGGTGAGAGGCTAAAATTTCGTATGATCCATTGTACATGTCTCACTAAGAAAAGATGATGATAATTTTATGAACATAAGCCCCTTCTCGTCTCAAATATTTATGCAAAATTGATATCCAATTGTTATTTTTAATCCAAATTGTTATAAAATTTTATCAAGATTCTTTGAAGTTTAAATTGTAAGTGTTCATTTGGCTTATGAAATTGGTGCTTGAAATTAAAATTGCACCTTATAATTTTAATTATGATATTTAATTTTTTTTCTAATTAGTATTGAAATTACAATTTTAAAATGCTTAAATCCATAAAATTTTAATCTTATTACCTAAAGCTTCACTGAAAAAAAAAATAATGTTACTAATATCATATCTCTTATGTGTCATGTTCCACAGGAAACAAATAAAAAAATAAAAAATGTTTTTTAAGAAAGTGAATTAAAAAAATTACAATTTTTTAGAGGAACAAAAAATTATTTAAACCTTTAATTCTTTATCACTTTTTTTTATTACCATGACTAACTTCAATTCTAGAATATTTTTATGAGTATATCATACTCTCTCTACTATTATTACCGCTACAATGGAAAATGACCCCTCAAAATAAGACACAAAACGCTATTATAACGAGCGCCAATATAAATAGAATGTAAAAGAGCTATCGATGCTTATTGGTGCAACTAATGAAGAATTTGATTCTTTTGCAAGGTCTTATTTTGAGTCATATGAATGAAAAAAATAAGATTGTTAACCTAATTTTTAAGATTTATTTTAAATAATCAAAGTGACAATTTTTTTATTAAAAAGTATTTATTATATTAAAAATGTAAAAAATATTACTTTTAATATTTACATTTAATCTTAAAAAATAAGATTAGCAAAATCAAAAAGTAAAAACTTATAGAGCCTTTAACGCCTTAATCAAGTTTCCCCAACTCAATTTAAAATTAAAAAAAATCAAGTTAGTGAACTTTTTTTTTAATTTATTTTAAATTATGGAATCTCACAACCGCATTCATTAAAGGTACAAGAAACCATATGTTTTATTTCATATTTCTTTAGCACCATAAAAATATGATATAAGTAAAATAGATTTTAATTGCACGACTAATTTTTTTCTACCTAACAAATCATTTTTAACGATCAGAGCTTAATTATCGAGCACTATATTTATAGAAATAACCAATTAAACTTTTCAAATAAAATTAAAATAAATTTAGTGCAAAGTTTATTATATGTAGGAAAAGAGGGTGAGTCCTTTATTAGGTCTATGATCTAATTTACATCAATTTTAGACTAAGTCAAGCTTAATTATTAAATAGATCATGGTAATAATTTTTAAAAATTTATTTAGTTAAAAAGATAAGCTTTAAATTATTCAAAAAGTCTTTTGAGTCTAGAGTTTTAAGGTAATTTTTTGACACATTTAAAATATCTTATTTTAATGTAGATCTTAAATATGCTTACAAGTTATGTCATATTTTAAAAAGGGTTAAATCAAAACTTAAAAAAATGTCCAATACTATATAAATGAGGTCAAGTTCAGATCTTGAATTTCAGAGTTAGCTCCTTAGATCTTACAAATTTTAATTCGACTTAATTAATTTTTATCAGTTTTTATTTGATTATGTTTATAAACATTATGGTCACACAAAATATATTCACTATTGTGTCATCTTAATCTAGACTATAAATCTTTAATTCAAGAACTGCGTAATCGTGACACAAGATCGATGTCTACCTGCTCATTAAATAATTAAAATCAATTATTTAATATTCAGGTTAAGATAATATATAGAATCATTGACATCAATTTCCCAACCCTGAAAACTCCACGCAGCTTGATAAACGACTAAATACTTAAAAATGAAAATCTTTAATAATTATTTATCGGGAGTTAAATTATAAATTTAATTTTTATACTTGATGTCTTTTTTTTTAATTTATTATTTATATATAAAAAAGTTACAATTTAATTCTTATATGAGTAAATATTTTTTTGAATTAGTTTTTATTATTAAATTTATATTAACAGCGTTATACAAAAATAATTAAAATATAAAATATAAATATCAAACTAATTTGTAAATAAATGTCTATTACAAAAATTAAATGTATATTATAATAAATAATAAAAATAAATTATAAAATTATTTTAAAAAATAAACTGAGGCATTAAATAAAAAATTTATAAAAGTTTAAGAGACTAAAACATATATATTTAAGCAAAATTATATTTAGTGTAATTTTATATATAAAAATAGTAATTTGTTTCTTATAAAAAATATTTATTAAATATTTTATAAAAATTAAATAAAAAGTATTTATTTTTACTTTTATAACTTTAATATCATTTATGCATTATTTTTTAATTAAAAAATTCTTACTTTTAAAGGTTTAAACTCAACTTTAAAAATTAAGATTAATACAATTCTATAAAATAAAATAAATTTTTTATTAGGAAATAATTATGCATGTTTTAAATACAAGATTAAAAAAATTCAATTCTAAAAACTTAAATCAATAAATATTTTATCATAAATTTAAATAAATAATAAAATATGAATATTCATATTTTTATTATATATTAATTTTAATAAAATGTTTTTAAAAAGAAATATCTTAAAAGAAAACTCACTATATTTAAACATGAAACTATACTTAGATATAAATTGAATTAAAGATATAACTTTTAGTCTTTTAAAATCTTGAAAATTTGACACTTATTTATTAATTCTTACAATTGACAATTACATTTTAGTTTTTTTAACGTTTTAGTGGGTCTCATTTAATGTTATTAACATATTTTTAATGATAAAAAATAAATTATAAATTTTTTTGTGCCGATGTCAACAACATGCGTTTTAATCTGGGATAAAACATGAACAAACTTTCATAGAACTACAAGACATGTCCATAGGAAAGCATAATTCTCCGTTGTCTTCTATGTTGGTTTTACCTGTATAGCTCCCTTGTGTATGTCATTTAGCAACCACATCAATTAATAATTATGAAACCAAAATTCTGTAGTATAACCCATATCAATGTTAACAAGCTTTTGTCCTTACTTTGTTGCAACTTTGCAACCTTCATCAATTTTATCGATCTCTATGTCGATAATTTCTACGGTGTCTTTTTCATCGTTTCTATAAGATTAAACAATATATCATGTACATTCATATAATATTGTTATTTGTTTTATTTTATTTTCAATTTTGTTAACTTCAACTTTTTAAAAAAATTAGTACACTTTTATATCTTAAATGTGATAAATTTTTAAAATAAAAACTTAACCATAAAAATAAATGTTAAAAAGTAACTTTTTATGTCATATTTTTCTTATCACAATACATTTTTTATTTTCCTTGTCTTTTGTTTTCTCATCTTTCCACCTCATACACTTAAAAAAATAAGGTCAATATTCAAAATTAAATTGACTGAAAATTTGAAGCTTAGTGCATGTTTGATATTCTGGTTTCTGTCCCCTTGTTTTTTTCTTGTTAATTTCACAATAAGTGTGAGGGAGCTGTAAAATTCAACATAAAGAAAGGACGGTATTTATTAGTAATTACCTTAAAAAAAAATGTGGATAAAATATGACTAGAGAGACCTTCCACGCAATCTTAATATTCTCATGAAGTGCATAACACCGTAAACAAAACAATCATTACAATAATATTTAACATGAAACAAGCTTCTACTGAAATTAAAATTTAACTAATCTTGAAAAGATCACTAACAAAGTATTATTTTCTTATTTAAACGCAATGGAATATTTAGTAAGCCTTAGAATAATACTCTTAGTTAATGCCGTTGCCCTTAGCCCCTTACGGTAAGCTTCAATCTAGGTTTACTCGGATTCAACCCTCTTTTATGTCATTGGTTGCTACTATACCCTTTTTTTTATATGAAAATATTCAGTGCCTTGTTTATAAGTATAATTAAGTTGAATATCACTCCCATGAAGGCCGCAATTAAACACATTTGGGCAAGTTGAACAGAAAAAAATTATGAAATAAAACAAACTTCCAATTCCAGATAGAAGACAACGCTAAGATTTGAACATGTATTTATGTTTCTTCTAAAGAGAAGGAAAAGGAGATATTAAATATGTCTATCATGCTAGTGTAAGAAATCAATGTCTGACTTCTTCATAGTCCTAGTATAGTGGTGGAGATCATTATTGAAATTACACCCAAGAAAATATATTTCTTAACTTGAATTTTGATCCACAGTTTTTTTTTTATATAATAATGAGGAGGGTAGTAATTAAAAGCCAAAGACAATTATGAAAGGAATAATATTTATTTAGTTTACACTACCCTGTGAAGACGTGCGAAATTAGTAAAGAATAAAGAAAGATAAAAATAAAAGATATAGTGATAAATGATGTAATTAAAAAAGTAAATGCAAGAGAAAGTAAACATAAAATAATCAAAATCATTATGAAATTTATGAGCCTAGCTACGTAGGGCTGTTTCATTTGTATACTCTGAAATTAACTAGCTAAACTCTATCATATATCAATAACCTGAAATTATTTTTTGGAATATTACCAGTGACTGTCACCCGTACTTTATGGCTCAGAAAGACCCTTATCCAGTTACTTGTTTTATCTAGTATAGTATAATATGTTTGTAGTACAAAGGTAAAATCATGCTGAAGTCTGATGAAAATTAAAAGCAGAAGACTTTTTGACACAAATATTCAACTTTATGCATATAAATGGGTCAAACAATCTGAGGATACGTGTGAACTAAGAATTAAATGGAAAGGAGAGAAATTAATTGTTGTTTAAGATATTACAATAATACCAGCAAGTTAATTAGGGGGCACCTTCCTACTAGTTGTCTTCATATGAGCATTATATATAATTATATAAGGCCAAAGAAGACCAGCTTCCAATGTTGGTATAATGGCATCAATTGCTTTCTATTTCCTCAACAGAAACCAAGGTGAAAGTTTTTGTCTTCCTCTAGAGTGAGAGTGGATTCTTGTTTAGATTGCACCAAAAAAACAAGCCATAGCTTTTAGTGAGGTCCATCACCTACAACAACAAAAAAAAAAAAAACAAGAAAAGAAAAGAAAGAGAGATTAGAGAGGACAGACAGAAGCTTCTATTAACATTAACATTTACTACTTCTGTTCAAATGTCAAATATTTCAGGTGATGAAGGAAGTTTCTCCTCAGGACACAATGGAGAAGAGGTTCATCAAGAAAGCCAGCAGCCACAGCTACAAAAGCACCTTCATGACTCAAGTTCAGGACCATCCAGTGCTAGCAATAGCAATGGCTCCATTAATGAACAACAAACCAAGAAGAAAAGAAACCTTCCTGGAACACCAGGCAAATACTCAAATACCCTTCACTTCAATTTTTGTTGCTGCATGTAATTACAGCCTAACAAATGAGGATTTCATGTTTGAGAAATTGAATTTTGCTTTGAAATGATTATGATGTATAATTGTTGTTCTATTGGTCAAGCTCTAGTATTGCAGAAGGTGTGATATGTAGTGATAAAAAGTAACTGTAAAAAGCTATTACTTTATTAATATCTTTACTTCTGATTCTGACTATCAAACTATCCAAGGTAAAAGTAAAGAATCATGAATTGACAGTATGTTCCCTGATTCGAATTCTACGTATGCAAACTGTTATTATTATGAAATGGTTAATCTGCTCAGTCTTTATAGTTTTTACTTTTCAGAAGAGAGATTAATCCTTTTATGATGGCTAGCATATTATTATTATTTGCCGAAGTTATGCTAAAATATAATTCTAAATGATCCTAATTACTAAATAAAATAGTATTCAATATGCTTTATATTTTCCAGATAATAAAGGGTGTTTTTTGTGAAATAGATCCTAATGCTGAAGTTGTTGCTTTATCACCAACCACATTGATGGCAACAAATAGATTCGTCTGTGAGATTTGCAGCAAAGGTTTTCAAAGGGACCAAAACCTTCAGTTGCACCGCAGAGGTCACAATCTTCCATGGAAACTAAGGCAAAGAACAAGCACTGAGGTGAAGAAACGGGTCTATGTGTGTCCTGAGCCATCATGTGTCCATCATAACCCAGCTCGTGCATTAGGAGACCTCACTGGCATAAAAAAACATTATAGCCGCAAACATGGTGAGAAAAAATGGAAGTGTGACAAGTGCTCTAAAAGATATGCAGTCCAATCTGATTGGAAGGCCCACCAGAAAACATGTGGTACTAGGGAATACAAATGTGATTGTGGAACCATATTTTCCAGGTACAATTCTTACATTTTCAATGCACACGGCACCATTGAATTGGAATGACTCTACATGAAGTTTTCCTTAAATTTTTCGTAAAAAGTATTAAAAATTTAATTTTTTTTATTGAACTCTTTTATTGTGATTTTTAATATAGAGCTAACATAATCTTTCATAAATTTATTTATTGATTGTTTTCTTAATTAGTTTCTTACCAAGACCCAAAAGTCTTATTACATGTGAACATTTTTCTCTACATGGTGCAGGAGAGATAGTTTTATCACCCACAGAGCTTTCTGTGACGCATTAACTGAAGAAAACAATAGAGTGAACCAGGGATTAACAAGTGGCATGCCACCAAACTTGCAAAATCAAATGCCGGATCTTATGTCTACCATGCCTCTAAACACTTGTTCCAATACAGCATCCGAATTGAGGGACTATGACCCTAAGAACCCTCTAAAATCACTTCCCCAAGAACTTGTCCCAATACCATTCAAGGGTGGAGGCATGTTCTCCACCAATGCAGGTCCACTTTTTGGTGCCCCAAAAAGCATGTCTCCCTCTTCTTCCACCCTTCAGCTTAGTTCCAATACCTCATCATCAACCTTCAATTACTTGCAAGACAACAAAAACGGAGCACTAGTTTCTGCCTCAGCTCAGATGTCAGCAACAGCTTTATTACAAAAAGCAGCACAAATGGGTGCCACTGCAAGCAATAGCATTAACTCCCCAATGATGCAAAAAGGCTATGTTAGTAGCATGGCCGGTCCTGATCAAGTTTCTTCCGCTAGACCACAATTTTCTGCTCCTATTCTTCAGCATAACCCTTCATTTGATCACTTCCCTTCTCAGCCTGATTTGTCTAACATTGCTGGGGTGAGTGGTGGAGGAGCATTCACCAACCAATTGTTTCATAAAGGACAAGAAGAAATTTCACAACTTTTTGATACTAACACTACTGGGTCTACAATCAATGATGTAGGAATGTTTAACCAAATGTCAATGGGAAGTGGGCACAACCAAGGGTTGATGAATAATGTGGAACAAGAGAGTTGTAATGGTTCGAGCTTGATCCGTGGAAGAGATGGAACTAAAGGTAACCCAATGCAGGCATCAAGGTTTGGAGGGAATGACATGACAACGGTTCATGATTTCTTGGGCATTGGAGGGTCAACTTCAAGAGCTGTGAATTTGCATGAACAACAACAACAAAGATTGGAAGCATTGAGTCACCAGAGGTCAGAAATTATGAACCACTTTCATCACCATCTTCCACATGAGGATTCAGCTATGGAGGAACCCATTTGGGATGTTTGAGAATGGATACAAACCATGTTCCTTTTAATTGAGTTTGTCAAATTAGAAATTGGAAAGCCTATGATTCTAGTTACACAGAATTTGACCAGGAAAGTGTGGAAGGTTTAAATGGTTAGAACTAGATACGAAACAGTAGCCAATTTCAATACTGCGTTTACCTTTTGAATCATTATTTAAGCTCAAGCTGATAAATTGACTCAAATTGTCTTATCTACTGGAAATATGTTCATGAAAAGGGGAAAAAAACAAAATAAAACTTGATTTAGGACTATCACATTCTCAGTGTAGAATTGAATTTATAAAACATTTGACCAGCATTTTTACCTTATCTTTTTTCAGGTTTCAAAAAGAAAAATACATGCCAGACCAAGTCATAGATTGGTTACAAACAATTGAAAATAGGTCCATTCTTTTGCATCCCCATTTTTTTTAATGCCCCTTTTCATATATTGATTTTTGTTATTTTAAAAATATAGAACTTTCAAAAGAAAACAACACATTTCAGAAATCTAATTTTAAAAAAATAATTTATAAATAACTTTCAAAATTAAATTTCCAAAAAAATAGAATTAAAATTATAAAAAAAAAGTGTAAAAAAGAAATTTCCTTAACATAATGTCATTTAGTTAATGGGCTTGACAATAGAGAGAGGCCCAAATTAACTTTTTAAAGGTCCATTTGCACAAAAATGAAGTGTAGTTTCGTTATTGAACATGCGAAATCACCATTTCTTCACCGTTCTCTGCTTCCTCAACTCTTCGCGTTGGCAACTACCTTTTTTACATTTTCTTCTATTGTGTGGTGTTTCTTTGAAGGCGATGATCTTGAAAACTACCTATTTTATGAGGGAATGAAAAGTTGTCCCTTTGTGATTATAAAACTACCAATGGATCCTTCTGAGCCTTTTAACTATTTATAATTTGGTTATTTGATTGTTTGATAGATGCCAGACAAATTATACATCTAAAACAACTGTACTATTCTTTTGAATTTTTGAAATTCAAGGTGAAGAATAAGAAAGATAGGGCTACTCAATAGAATAGAAATAGCTATTGAGGTGATCATATCCTCCTCCGAAGAATTCATCAGTGTCAATTATAAATAATCAGACTACAATTATCTGATCAGTGGCTCTCTCATCCAAATTGCAAGAAACCATTCCTTTTCCTTTTTGTTTTTTTCAATATTTAGACGTCTTTTAGTGCTCGATTTAATTTGCAATTAATTTTAAAAAAGGTAACGCATCTTGAATCGTTAAGGTTATTTTAAATTGATTTTTCAAATAATTATTTATAATTTTACGATATTATAACAAAAAAAAAATATAATTTGTCACATTAAAGTGTTTTGATTTAGTTAATTATCATTCAACAATATGATCTCATATAAATGTTTTCATTGAATTTGATTATTCTAACAACTATTTAAACAATATTTTTTCTGTTAATAATTGTAATTTTAATTTTTTTACATAGAAGCCACCTCATAAAAAATAGAGTTTCGTAGCCATAGCAACCGAAGAACGCCCCCTGCATAGGGTACAGAATTAGTTGCATCATATACAGTATTTGTTGGACTCTCAGTCGGGTTGGTTCCGTTCTTACGTCAAGTTCAAAGAAATTTGACTAAATTTGGCATCAATCACAATTTGAAGACAAATTTTATTAAATTCAAACTCGCTAATGACTCCATCAAAATACTGGTTCAGTTGGTTAAATTAAAAATAGATAAATAATATATATATTAAAATAAATATTATTATACTAATAATAAGTAATAAGTAATAATTTCCTATAAAAAATAATAAACAGTATTGTAGTGGTTTACGTTGTGTCTCTTTCATCTAAACTTTAATTTGAGTTCAATGGATCACAATTTATACATATTTCACAATTTATAATAAAATATACTTATATACATATTAATTTAGGTAATTACTTTAGTGTCTTGTAAATTAAAAAGATATTGTATGTTATTTAGAATAATTATCACTGTTATTTTATATTATAAATTGTAGGATTAATAGTCTTGTTAAAAAATATATAAATGTCAACAATCACAACTGTTAATTTAAAAATAATATAAAATAGCATTTTAAATTTATGAACACTATTTATTTATATTAATTAAAATTATATATGCAAAGAAGTTGACTAGAGTAGTTCCAAAGAGTGTCGAGAAAAATTTTGGAGATTATAGGGATGAATTTCTTCCTAATGGAAAGTTGAAGTTTTTTTTAAAGTTAATATCAAAAAAGGGTCTGATCCAAACCGGACACCGATCTGTGCTTTTACACAACAAGCGGAAACATGAATTACTTTAAAATTATGAATTTAAATAAAATATAGTTTACATTTTTTTGCCTATGATACTCATTTTGGTCTTGGACCCTCGTATTCAAATACACATTATACATTCAATTATTTTGGTTGATAATCTCCCAAGTTTTTTTCTTTTTCTCTATTTCAACGCTAGTGTACTTGTAAATACTCCAATCCAAGACTCGATCAATAAAACAACCGTGTGTCAGTAATTTATACCAGTGTCAATCATACCCATTTGAGTAAATTAAATCTTTTGCTTAATTTTAATTAATTTTCAAGATTTTAATATAAAAAACTTCCCATTATTAGATTTCGTCATAAAACTTTCAATGAAAATGAATGGAATTAGTTCCTCTTTCTAAAAGCCACATAAAAGATGCCAATAAGGAAGCAAAATCAATCCTTTTTCAGGCAAAATTTAGATTTTTTTTTTTTTTTTTTACAATTGACAAACTAGTCAAACTCATGACATTCCAGACACTGCAACGGTGCTAGCTGAACTATTATCCATTTTTCCTACAATCACTTCATACGGGGGTTTAGATCCCATCTCCACTCTCCAATCACTAAAAGGAATACCATTGCTATCAGAATCCAACTCTATACATCCTCCAGAAAATCAATAAATCAGGTAAAATGCGTTTAGACCAAACCAATCTGAACATAAAATCTATCGTCTCTGATCATGCCACCTTCTGTTCCCCTGTCTACCAGGGTCCCAGTGTCCAGAAGAACCCCGCTGCCTTGACCATTCAGGTCTATGATTTCTGGCGTGATTCATTCTGGACTCTGGGAAATTTCTACCAGGAACATACCTAGGATTTCTAGTTGGACTATTCTCCGGACTCCATGATTCAAATTCTTCCCTTCCATGATTATTTCTATCCCAAGAACCGGATTGCATGGATCCCCCAACCATTGTGTTATAGTTGTTATGATTTCGTTGAGAATGATAACTGGATGAAATATCCTGTCTAATTCTCCACATATCTGACACGTGACCTGATTTTTCGGTTTGTGGTGGGTAGGAATTGACAGAGTTACGATAGGAAGGTTCAGTGTAATGAGCTTCCGGAACCAATTGTGGATGTCTTCGTTGCGGTGTGGCTGAATGTGATGGTGGCGTTGGTGAGGGTAACATAAAGGGTTGCGAGAATGAATTAGACAAACCCTCTTGTTGTACACTCAAATTAGGAACAGGTTTTAAGTAATTCGTGCCATCAGCTCGCATTGCTAGAGATGAATGTGTGCCAGGTAAGTTAACTGAAGATGCATTTGCAGTGATTAAGTTCTTCTTCATGGTTAAACCTATATCTGAGGACGGTGTTTGCATATGCACAGATGAATGAGCGAGTGATGGTTGCTTTTCAGGAACAATATTAGTTGCCTGAGGCAGTGAATATGGAGAAACCGATGAGGTGGTGAGCTGCCTCAATGATGGAGCCGCAACTGTTGGCTGTTGCCTTACTGTAGTGCCAGTTATCGGAATCTGAGATAATGAGTTGGTTGTTGCCACTGCAGCAGGGCTCTGGATAAATCTATCAGGTCGCCGTGAAAAAGGATTTTTTGATGCTGCTGTGCTCCATCCACTCTGAAAAATGCATAAAATGGGAAGCCATCTGTTAGTGCAGTAACCAAAATATTTTTAATATAATTCATGATTATATTAATAATGATTTCAAAATTTTTAGCACGTTGATAATTGTTAGAAAATAGCGAGGGGCCCTTCATGCATTCTTGATCAGACCAGGGATCTCAAAATCGTAAACAAAGAGACAAGCATCAAACCAATTAGCTATTCTCGATACAAGTAGAACTACTCAATGGGATCCCTATTAGCAGTGCGAAAGCTTGTGAGATTAGGCCTATTGATTTCCCCAAATTGGCCGTTTGCTAATATGGAATACGTTTTACATGGCATCCAAGAACTTGACCGCGCTAAATCTTGTCCAAGAAAAAACACACTAAAAAAGAGGACTTATAAATTAATTCTTTTCGATCTCAATTTGGGCCACCATTGAAAACCCATTTACCCCAACACCCAATACTAGAGCGCTATATGCTCTCCCCTGTCAACACGTATAAGCCGACGTGGCTAAAGTGAGACATCAGACATGATGATAAGATCTTTGACAAATAGTTGTAGTATGAACTCAAATCACGCACCGTTCTTGGATCGCTTAAAGGAGTTGGCGATGGGAGAGAAACTTCCACCTTCTCCGGAGCCTTTACACTCATTCCATAATTGCCATTTGTATTTTCACTTAAACCCAAGTTCAATCCTCCTCTCTTGATCATGTCAAGCAGCTTCACGGTTTCATCACTTGGTATGCTACCAGATTGTCCAGAAGTTAAGGCAAACACCAACTCCGGATTTTTTAGCAGTACGGCAAGCAATTCTAAATCAGGTTCAGCAGTAGCTGTAGATGTGGAGGCCACCCCCTGAACAATATGAGTTGCAACCTGGTTGGGGGCAACTGCTATTTCTGCACCATCACCGTCTGGTAGCTGCTCAATGGGAATTTCCAGTGTCAAAGTGTCATCATAGTCCATTTCGAGGTCCCACGGCTCCTTGGGGTTAGAAGGTACCTCTTGGACAATCTTATATATAGTTTCTTTTTCCCTGCGGTTTCTGTTTTTCTGGACATCAACCTCTTTGCTATTTTCACCGGCACCAACTCTCCACGTATCTTGAAGTTTAACTTCTGCAAAAAAAAAAAAAGGAACAAGGAACCAAAAAGGAAAGGTTTGAAAAACGTAGAAATATTTGACTAGAACTTCAAGAAAGTTGTTGGTTACACGAAATACACAAAAACGACAGAAGAAACAAAATTCATATGGCAAGTCCACTTCTTCCAGGACTACCTCAAAAAATAATAGGGGAGTAAATTTTATGCTAGTATCCAACAGACACTTTGTGGGTGCAATGGAATGATAGGGCAAAGTGACCGCGGCCAAATTCAAGAATAGAGACAGGAAATTTTCAATATCAAAGCTGTGTTTTCATAAGGTTATAACTAGAAACAAATCCACGACCTGTAACCTGGTAAATACATAATATTACCGCCATCATTTCATTTTCCAACTTTATTTATGAAATACAAAATTAACACAAACTTCCATAATGAACTCGGTGTTGAATAATCAAACCCAGGAAGGGGCAAATTAAAAATGTGTTTCATGATAAGATGAATAGGAACCTCCATGACTGGAGATTGGGTAATAAATACACTGCAAAACTTGTTATTTCAATGGGTTCAATGGCGGGTCCATACTTCAGAATGTAGCAAAGTCGCCAATCAAACCCCAAACTGGATTAGTTCGGTGCTGGAATTCTTATCATGGCAGGATGTAGTTTATATACTTAACAATTGCAACTATACTCCATAACCTAGCCCAATTGGTAGTATAAACATGCAAGGAAGACGCCATGAATAAAATCACTAACTCCTTTACCCCATAGATAAAGAACCAATGCTCCATCGGGATTTATGATCATGATTGCAAATTACAAAATTAAATTGCTACCCCAAATGCAACATATTAACCTGAACGTGGAGTATCACATGGAAAAGATTTACCCTTTCGATCCCACAATCAAAGCTTCAGCCCCTTCTTACTCGTTAATATAAAAAAAAAAAAAAGAAAATTGAAAACTATAATGTGAGAGGCCGGATGGAGTAGATAAAATAAGAATGTCTGTGCTGACTTGTAGGGGGTTTGAAAGTTAACACCCCGGTTATATTTTAAGGAATTCAGAATTGTTTACTTTCATCTTTCATTCGGGGCAAAGCACCTCATATATTTCTATCATTACTATACATCAATAACTCAGGGTGATGTATTGGTCCTAATGAAGCACTGAATTTCCCTGCTGCTTTTCTCATTACAGCAAAAATGTCATGACATGGATTAAACCACCGGGTCATGCCCAAACCAATCCATCCTTATATTAACTTTGATTCCCATGAGCCATGTCAAGGTGTAAAGGAACAAACATTTAATTGCGATACGTTAGAAAATTTTTACAAAAAAACTGGATAGCAATATTGTATTTTGTGAAGACATTGTAACAATGATCTTCATGATATTGCCAATTTGTATAACTGATCCTCCATCCACGCGATCACACCCAATATTTATAGCATAGCTCGGGACAGACAACTATCAAGTCCTCAAACGAATTATTTTAAAGCCCATTCTTTATTAGATATTTGGGAGTATTGCAGCATTTTAGCAAAAAGTGTGCAGGTATGATGACGGGAAAAAATCAATTTGAACCAATGTCTAATTTTTGAGAGATAATGGAATGGAAGAGACTAAAATCCTTAAATAAATCCGTGTTAGTATTTGAATATCAAAATCCCGAGACAGATTTGTACAGCAATGTTTTATTAATCTATTGAACAATACTAAAATCGTAGGTGTATATACAACTGCCCAATATACCCAAGTTACTTGCAGAACATGTTGTTAGACCACGACTCTTGCTCTAATTATATAATAAAAGCTGCAAAAAGGGGATGGGATCAATAAAGAGTTAGCGTCAAAGGTAGCAAGAATGAGTCTGAATTGTCCTCTAAGAAAATGTGCAGGGAATCGACTAAGATATACCTCTTTTTAACTCAATGTTGGGAAACCTCTTAATAGGTTCTGTTCTCAATCTGTCTTTCATTTCTTTTATCGGCTGTCAAAGAGTTTCGCACCAATTTTTCTATCCTAATATTATAGACATATAATTGATGGAACCAACAAAAAATTTGCAAAAGTACCTGCTGGTGTTTTCCATGGGATTTGCACCCTCTTGCACTTCTCCCAAAGAGGTTCCTTCAAATCCATTTTCGGTTTTGAATAAGAAGCTTCTGGCCTATTAGTGGTTTTAGAGGCAAGTAACAGAGGTTTCTTGTCTTCAATTTTGAGTGAAGTAGGAACTTTAGCAGAGCAAGCTGCAATGCTGGCCTGGTTTGTCTGAGGTTTATTCAGACTATCAATCTTTGTTTCTTTACTTTCTTTCGAAGAGCCAGCTTTCCCATACTTACTCCGCATAAATAATGCACGCATTTTTGCTTTCTGGATATCATCAGCAGACATGGGTCGGCCTTGACTTACAGGCCCTGCTCTTGTCCCTTGTGAGCTTCTGCTCACCGATTTTTGGCCTGGCTGTTCCACCAGTTGCACTTTCCTGCGCTCTCTAGATTCTGATAGGGGGTTAAGGAATAGAAAAGAGATTAACCTACATTTTGCATGACTCAACACCTGACATGAACCATTGGCAATTATGTAAGATGAGTGCTCCTGCTAACACACTTTCAGACGAATTTTTTATTATTGATAGAAATTTATTAAGAATCATGAAATCAAGAATATTCAGTAAATAGGGAATGGGAACCACATAATTTCAGAAGTATTAATAAATTTTAACCAAAAATAGCATGTCCGAAAGAGTGTCTTAGAGATATGCTACAGCATTTTTGAAGTAAACTATCCCTTCAGTCCTTGAAAGTTTGAAACATTATGATATCAACATGGTCCTTTCAATGATAATGTTTTGACATCAAAATAGTCCAAAAGTTATGGTTCTTTGGGACCAAACTGATATCATTCAATGACAAAATTACCATTTGAGGATTTACTCCAATTCTATATTTAGCTGGCTAGTTTCAGGTATACAGCAGAAGTTACATTAGATTAAGAATTGGCAAAATGATCTTTCAAGAATTGGCAGTTGTCCTGTCTCGAAGATATCGGTATGTCACAAAAGAACTTTCAAGGCAGAAGCTACATAAAATCAGGCAGCATAAGAACATAAGGGTACACAAGAAATTCAAGCCATAACACTTCAAGAAAATAAGAACATCAATCTGGTTTTTGGAATAGCCAGATATAATGAAACGTAAGTAGCTAGTGAAGCTAGAAAAAGTTTCAAGTTAGTGAAGTTATGAGATCAAATCATTTGACCTGCACCAAAGTTTTGTTGAATTTGTTTGTTTAAAGGAAAATTAATGAACCTACATCAGCACTCAAGAATATCATTCAAAGGTTTTATCTAAAGCTTTTTAATTCCCACGTATGTGATTTGATATGATTATAGAATATAGATGGAATCCATCAGCATTTGGCCCAATATATAAGGCGGAAAATGAAGGCGTTAACAAGATATAGTCAATTCAACAAAAAAACCTCCAAGGATACGAGATGAAGATACACCAAGGGTGGGCTTTTTAGAATCGTCTGAGCTGGGAGGCAACAATTTCACAGATTGTGAAGATTCCCCTTTCCTGAACAAAGAAGAAATAAATTGGAGCACTTTCACAAGAAGCAAAAGCAAAGCAGATTAACTCAAACAGGTATGGCACAAAATCCAAACAATATTATTGGAAGAAAGACATTTTCAATAAAAAAAAATTGACTGAAAGTGATTAGCCACAGCCTATACATACCTGACATTATCTGAACATTCATTTGAGAGAGCAAGAATATCTTCCTGAGTACAAAAAAGGACCACACTAATAAACATGCAAATTCAAAAGGCAATGCTAGCTGATACATATATCTTTGAGAAAACACTTACAGGAACATCAATATTTGAATGCCATGATTCAGAAACCATAAATTGACCAATACTGCAAATATAGAAATCTTAATAATGGAGAAAGGAGGTCCAACAAAATTTGTATGGAAAAGAGAAAAAAAAGAAACCAAGCTTACCTCTGAGAAAGCATTATCGCTTTTTGACCATCACTAGAAGGTTTAACACCATTGGGCTTTTTAATTGCTTGGTTCCTTGCTAATAATTTGCTCCACTTTGACAACAAAACCCTTGCCCTGTTTGATATGTCTGATCCTCAAATCAGTGAGATTATAATTCAAAAAGTTTATCAAGTTTATAACAAAGATTATAATTCATAAAGTTTATCACAAATTTATCACCAGGTTTATCAAATCAGTGAGATTATAATCCACAAATTGTTATATCTGGTCCTCATATCTCACAAGTCCTACTATCATTAATAACAAGCAATTCTCCAACTACTGTATAAAACCTAGAATTCATGGTTGAAATGAAAATAAAATCCCAACACATGTCTCACTGTTGATCAGCATCCCACACCGAAGAGAAAACAGGAATATACAAATCAGAAACACAATGAAACAAGCATAACTGACAACTCTGAATCAGCCATGTAATTGTTAGAACAATCATCATGGTCAAACAAGCTAATGACATGTTGAAGTGTCTCCTAAGTCCTAACACAAGAAATGTAAACTGTTATCGTATATCAGCCCACTACAGTCATTGTCTATCACATTATCCAGGAAAAATCTAAGGAAAATATACATCCAGAAGAAGGGGAGAGTATGAGGAATGAATCCCAGTTTCAAGTTTGATGGGCACTGGGCCTGGAAAAAGACAAAAACACACCTGATGTCCTGTAGAATCTTAGTCTATTAACACTCTGCAATATAGCTGATATATGTGAAGGAAGAGCTTTATGTAAAGGTAAATGACAAAGAACCTGCAAAACAGTTGACCAGAAAGTTCAATCGTATTCAGTTAGGTGCCAATTAAAACAATTCAAAATATTAACCAGAGGATTCAAATCTACCTTCAAGATAAGAAGAAGGACACTCGTTTGCTCTTCAACAAAAGCTTTACTCAACCAAGTTGCTAAAGTCATTGCACCCCCTCTGGTCAAAAACCTACAAGCATACAACAGAAAAACTAAATCAGAAAATATTAAGAATTATAATTCAACTATTGAGAAAACTAATTGTATACCACAACAATACTGAAAAATTCTGTACTGTCAATATCCACTCCATCAATTTCTCCTGCCCAGAAAACGTCTCCTCTTTCTGCATTAAACTAAAAATGTTATCAACGAATTGTTTATCTGAGTCATCTAAGTCAGACAAATCTGCTTCCTGTGCTGAACAAGATGCTTCTTCAGCATTGGTGGGGCCAGCAGAATCTAAGGGAGCCAGATTTATTGGTCTCACTGGATCAGTGTTTATTTGATCATCATGAGATTCTTCACAAGATTTAGATATTAAAGCCCTCTCCCTTGACAACTGCACTAGTCTCCTCACTCTTGAACGTTGACTAGTAAAAAAATCTCGCACCTAAAACCAAAGTACCAGGTTTCATGATTTTAATTCACAACAGGAACTGGGTAACAAGTTATCTTATGATAAAATTTGAAGTGAATAGCCCCTCCTATGTCCACAAAAGGGGTAACAAATAATAATCTAGGGACAGCTTGGAAAGAATAACAAACTAAAAACAGATGAGTAGCAAAAAAGGTGCTGGACGGGAAATATATGTATATACAGCGTCTCAATTACGTACACCACATTCCATAAATTCAGATACAATGGACTAAAAAGGAAGTAGAGTAATATAAACCTGTGTGACAGTGACACCAAATAAAGCACTGATCTCACGAGATTCTTTCTTGCTAATGACATCTTTAATGGAAAAAACCGATTGCATGTAATTTACAGCCTTTGGATTTAATAAATCCCTAGGTCTTTTCCCTGCAAAATTGGATTAAGTTAGAAAGTTTAGACATGAAACGAGAAGCAGAACGATGCCTGCACAAAATTATATTAATAACCAAAACTTACCAATTTTTATTGACAGAGCACCAGCTGCCTGCACAAAAAAAAAAACAAAAACACAAAAATGAACAAGATCAAACACTCTGACGATACCTTAAAATGGTTGATTGCATATAAGGGAAAAATTACAATCGGAATGTGCTTACAACTTATTCGACAAAATACATTTTAAAAACCAAAACAACGTTTCAAGCAGCAGAGGAAATCGTCAAACAAAACGCAACCAAGAGGCTCTTGCAAATTTTTCATTAGTCAAAATTAAACGAGTTTGTATACATAACTAAGCAGAAAACAAATAGAGTTGCAAAGGTTCGAGAGAAGGTGGAAATTGAGAGAAAGCACACCATTTCCTGAGAGAGAGGATTGACGCCGGTGAGTTTGCATTGTGTGACGACGATTTCCTGAAACTGGTGGATCTGGCTGTGGAAGAGTTCTCTTTGCGAAACCAAAAACCTCTGGAACGACTCCACGGAACTCCCAACGTCCAGCTCCAAAAAATCTTCGTTCCAGACATCCATCGTTGATAACGAAGATCGAAGTTCCTTCGCCGTAATGTGTAGCAACACGCATTTAACTTACGGGAATCGAATCCCAATGCTTCTCTCTTTGTTCCCAGTTGGGAACGGAACTGGTTAGGGTTTGGTTTGGAACTAATTTTGGAGAGAGAAAGTCAGATAGAGGGTACTGAACAAGATGAGATGAGAGAGAATTAGGCCGTGTTCGGGACTCGCCTTAATTTCGGGAATTGTTTTTTATGTTGATGTTGATTAAAAAACTAGAAGCTGTTGATTATTGATGCCGTGTATGGTAATGTTATGAACTGGAAGGAAAAAAATAATACTAAAAATAACGTTTTCGTCTAAAATAATAATTTTAATAAATATATAATATTAAAAATATGATTTACATCAATATAAATTATTTAAGATATTATTTATGCGGGTCAAAATTAATATAATACATTTTAAAAAATATATAAAAATAAAAATTATTCATTACATTATTATAATTTTTAAATTTTCACAAATTTAATAATAATTAGATTCACAAATTACATTTCATGTAAAGTTATTAATAGTGTATTTTTTTAAAATTACACTCGTATAATTTAAATTTTTTATAACGAATTATTAAAAAAATTATTTTTTAAATATTATTTATATTTTGATATGTTAATTCTTTTTATTTTTTATTAAAATACTCAGAGAAACAGTGGAAAATATGATATTAACAAAGCTCTTTTATATTTTACAATTATAAACATGTTGTAAAAAATATTAAACATATAATATTAATAATCTTAAATAATATTTGATTTTTTGTGTAATAACTATTTTTAATAAAAACCTTTATTCTTACTTTAATAGTATATTTCCATAAATATGTATTTAAATAAAAAGTAAAGATACTAAATTATATTTATGTAATATAGGAAAATAACATTTATTGCTTCGTGGCATCGATTAAAAAATAAAAGAAAAATATCAAATAAAAAAAAGGTAACAAGTGTGTCAGTAAAAGTATTGTATATTTAAAAAATAAAAATTACTAACAATATATTTTACATTGTATTTTTTTTATTGTGAACACCAATCAAAATTAATTTATTCAATTTAATAATTTTTTTTCATGTATACTAAGATTAATGACAATCTAAACTTCTAATAAAAATGAAATTTATATTAATGCGTATTGTTTAATCATTTTCAAATTATAATATTATTGCAAGAAAAACTTATATGACGCAGTGAAAATTTGATTAAAATAAGAATATAAGATTGTAAAATAACATATTTAGGTCAAAGGTTTCTTTAAAGTATATAGACACTATTAGTTAAGATAATTTGTACTATACATACTTCATATTATAATCGATTGTGTATAAATACGCATTCAGCAGCTATACAATATGCGCAACATGTTAACAAAGCTGGCAATGTTTTAAGAATATCATAGTTGATGTTTATAGTTTACATATAAATCTAATATGAGCATGAGTCATGATTTATTTATAATAAATAAAACATATTTAAAGTTTGTTTTCACAATCAATGTTGAGGTTAGTACATGTTTCTTAAAGAGAAGTAATGTTAAGATAATTTAATTATGAGACAAATATTTAATTTTAAATTAAATTTTATAATGATCATTAATTAAGTTCAACAATTATTTATAATAGCAAGTAATCTTAATATCATGTTTTTGTTACATCATTAAAAACTTAAAAAAAGTTGTATATTAATCACTATTTATCATTTAGAGTTTTCATATGTTATTGTATAATAAATGACAATAACCATGTACTAAAATAAAACTTAAATTATGTATAAATTTATAAGAAATTTTTTTGAATTATCAATTTAGTAGATGCTCTTCAAGTGAAAAATATTGACTGTAAAATGTTTTAAAGCGTACTTCCTTTAAAAATGTGTTGTTTTGTAACTTTTATATTTTTTATTTTTTGTACTCGTTGCTTAGAAGAGTTTCTTTCACCGCTTCATAATCTAACTTTTTTTTTTTTTCACTTAATTTATAATTAAACATGAAAACAAGTTTGATTATTCAACAAAATTTACGATTTAATTTTTTGAAAATTGACTTCACCTATTATTAATAATGAACTTAATTTATATTTTTTTATAAATTTAATTAATTAAATACGTCAGTTTTGAGTTTAAAAAAATTAGGCTTATTTAAAATTTATAATAATATATTAAATAAACAAAATTAAAATAAATATAATTTTAAATTATAAATTTTTATTTTAAAGAGTATGCGTACTGCATATTCAATAAGAATAAAAAAATTTGTTTGCTGAAATTTGTTGTGTTAGTATTATTTGACCTATATTATAGGTATGACATTAATTTGCTGTTTTAATTACATTTATTGCCATTTCATCTTCTTGAGTGTTTGTTTATATTATAGGTAACTATTTATTATTATTATTATTTCTAAATTAACAAAATGTATTGTCTAAATAAAAATAATCAAATAATTTTTTTTAATGTTTCAGTATAAAATATATGACAAATAAAAAAGTCAAAACCCAGGCTTAATTCTATTTCTATCCATATTTGCAACCAAACATGTGATTGTCCATCTTCCATATCCCTATTGTTGTGAACATGGTCAGTATTTATGTTTCAATATCTATAAAAATATTTACAATTATCTAAATATCTTACACTTTTACACATTTTTTAAAAAAATTTGTAGTGTTATTTAAATTACTTATCCAAAATAAAAAAAATTTAAATATTAGTATATAATATTAATTATTGTCAATTAATTTAGTAATTATCATTTAAAGATATTAAAATTACATAATAAAATTATTATATTGTTAAGTGATAAATTAAAATTTACTATAGATACAAAATAATGTAATTTAAAATTTTTTATCATTAACTTTTGACATCTTTAATAAGTAATTTTTTATTATTTTCTTTGTGTCTATATTTGTTTATTTAAATAATTTTGTTGATTTTTTAGGTTAAATTTATTTATTTAAAAAAATTAAATGTTTATTATATTTTTAATATAATTAGTATTTTTAACACATTTTATCACTTTAAATATTTAAACTTGACTGCAAGAAACAATATTAAAAACAAACACTACAAAATAAACACTTTTCCTTATTCTAAAAAGCTATCACTATTTAGTAACTACTAACTTTTAGACATGTTTAAAGGATGGGAATATAACGAGTTTATTCGATCCTTATGTAACTGACTTTTTTTAATAACATTATCTATTGAATTCGAATAGACTGGAATACATTAAACATGTTTAGATTAACACAATTTTATTATCACAGTACATAAATTTTAATGTCATATATAATTAAATAATATTTTTTAGAAAATGCATAATTAAAATGAAGATATTTTTTATTTTTATTTTGTTTTCAATGGAGATATTTTTTACAATATATATTTTCAAAATATCAATATAAAACAATATTATATTACGTAAGAAATACTGTTATCATCTACGTGTAACTGATAAGAAAATTATAATTTTTTAAAAAAATATCATCCTTAGTTGATACAATTTAAAATAGAATAATCCAAATCTACTCCCAAACCACAGTGAATTTAACTTCGATCCTAACTGACGAGAATGAAACAGAACAAGTTCAAAACACACTGTTAAACTAAACACCTCAGCACAAACTAAACGGCCGGATGGGGCTTTCTTGAATATGTTTTTGTTTAATTTAATTTAACTTAATTTAATTTGTTCACTCGAATTACTAATTATTAAACAGGTTAAATTATAAATTTAATTTCTTTGATGCCCTTTCAATTTAGTTATTTTACCATGTGAGTAAATATTTTTAAATTAATTATTATTATTATTAGACATATGATATATATATATATATATATATATATATATATATATAAGAACTAAAGTATAACTGTGAATTATAAGAATTAATTTATAAATAAATGTCATATTTTTAAATTTTATTTTAAAAAAAAAAATTTGTATACTTGATTAAATTTATATTTAGTATAATCTTGTATTATAAAAATAATATTTTTTTAAAAATGACCTTTTAAAATAATTTATAAAATTAATATATTTTAAAAATTACAATAAAAATATTAATATTGATGTTTTATTTGTTTATTTGAATATACAATACAAAATTATTAATTTAAACTTGTGGAGTTAAAAAATTTTTATTATATTTAAAATACGTTTAATTATTGATTAATAAAAAATTACTTCACTTTATAGAATTGTATTAAGCTTAATCCGTTGAATTTAAATATTTAGAAGTAAGTTTTGCATTAAAAATAATATAAAATTATAAAAGTGTAAATAATGTTTTTTATTTAATTTTTTATTATAAGTCATTAATTAAACTTATTTTTAAGAGTTGAAATTAAAATTTTTTATATTTTATTTTATTTTTAGATTAATAAATAAATTATTAACGTTAAATTTGTTATTTATATTAATTTTGATAAAATATTTAAGAAAAAATTTCTAAAAAATTTATATTTTTTAAAATATAAAATTATATTGAATATAAATTTGTTTGAAATATAATTTTTTAGTCTCGTAAATTTTTATGAATTTTTTATTTAGTATTTTGTTTATTTTTAAAATAAATTTATAATTTGTTTTTTATTATTTATCATAATATACATTATTTTTTATAGTTAGCATTTATTTGTAAATTAATTTTTATAGTTTATATTTTAGTTTTTATATAAATATTTTTTTTATGTTTAGATATTTTTGTCTAACCCTATTTACTGTACATAATTTTAACTGTAAAACTTAATTTAAAAATATTTATTCATGTAAAGAATAAATTGTAATTTGTTTATAATAAAAAGAAATTTAAAAAGCGCTGAAACTGAATTTATAATTTAACATGTTTAATAATTGGTCATCAGCGTGAAAATGAGTCATTGTTGAGGTCTAACTTAAGGCTCTCTAACTAAACCAAAGCTGGCCATACGTACAAAAAGGAGAGAAGAACAGGATTGTAGCGCTGCAAACTGCAAAAGCCTTCTCTGTTTCTCTTTCTCTGCAACTGATACAGTCACCGCGTGTGTGCACGCGCGTGTATCTGCTACAATCTCATTCATCGTGCTTAACTACATCCTTGTTATACCTTGTGCTTAAAAATCGCGTTAGTAAGAAGAATAATAATATAATATACTATAATAATATTTCTACACATTACAATAGACTAAACAGAGAGAATCGAAACAACTTTATTTGCCACTCTTGAACCATCTTGCTTTTGAATCCGAACAGGTCACGCCATCGGATCGTGTTGCTTCAACGCAACAGTTAGGGTTCGTATTGCTATTTCTCTTCGTAAACTTAATCTCGCGAATTTGTTTTTCTCCCCTACTGAATGGATGATCGATGTGTTTTGGGGCTTTAGGGTTTATTCTTTGCTATCTGCGTATTGTTATTTGAAACGTGTGCTGTTATGCGTTGAGCATTGTCAGAAATCATATGTTTCTCTTGCTGCTACTAGGGTTTAGTCTTGGTTCACGCACTGGTTATTGAAATCCAGGAGGTCATGGTGTGTGTAGGTTATACTTGAAATCTGGTTTCGCATGACATGGACGTGTTTTTGTCTTTCTGCGTGTTATGAGATTGATTTTGGTGGTTTTTGTGCGTGCGTGGAATATAGTATAGTCTGAAGATTGTTGCTATTTCTGCAGCCAATATGGAGCGGAAGACCACTGATTTAGACCAAGGTTGGGACTATATGCAGAAGGGGATTACCAAGCTGAAGAGAATTCTCGAAGGGTTACCTGAAACTCCTTTCAGTTCTGAGGAGTACATGATGCTATACACGTATCCTTTTTCACGGATTCCGTTATTGTTGTCCATAATGTTGTTGTGTTCTATTATAATGTCTTTTAACGCTAGTTTTAGGTATTATGTGCTGTTTTTCTTTAATTTAACTATCACAGAACCATTTATAATATGTGTACTCAGAAGCCACCATATGATTTTTCGCAACAGCTTTATGACAAGTACAAGGAAGCTTTTGATGAATACATTAAATCCATTGTAGGGAAATCTCTGCTATTTATCATTTGTTTCACTTTACTGTTTCAGCTTTTGTTTTATTTGCTTTTAGTAGTGTGCTTAACTTATTGAGTTTGATACCCTGTTTCTTTTTCAACTTCTTCCATTTATAGGTTTTGCCGTCCCTAAGAGAGAAGCATGATGAATTTATGCTGCGGGAACTCGTCCAAAGATGGTTAAACCATAAGGTCATGGTCAGGTGGCTTTCACGCTTCTTCTATTATCTTGATCGCTACTTCATTACTCGACGCTCCCTGCCTGGACTCAATGCAGTTGGACTCACTTGCTTTCGTGATTTGGTCAGTTATATCTCTTTAAGCATATAGTTTCTCTCTATATAGATGAGTTTATACTAGGTGCATCATTACAGGTTTATATGGAAGTACGAGCCAATGCTAGGAAAGCTGTGATTGCTCTTGTAAGTTTATCACTTCATATTATGATGATATACTTAGTTGCTGATGATGACCTATAGAATAACCATGGTTCACGTTTCAGATTGATAAAGAACGCGAGGGTGAACAAATTGATAGATCATTGTTGAAAAATGTTCTTGATATTTTTGTTGAGATTGGTATGAGTGAAATGGACAAATATGAACAGGATTTTGAGATACAGATGCTTGAAGATACTGCTGATTACTACAGAAGTAAGGCAACAAACTGGATTGAGACTGACTTCTGTCCAGATTATATGCTAAAGGCAAGTCGGTCTATATTGTGCTTTGAGAGTTGTGATTGTGTATCTTGTTGGTTGACAATGACATTCTGTAACAAATTTCCCCCTTTTATTGGCCAGGCTGAGGATTGCTTGAGAAGGGAGAGAGAGAGAGTGTCTCATTACTTACATGCTAGCACTGAGCAGAAATTGGTAGAGGTCATTAATCTGTCTTTTTTCTTTTAATAATTTTTTTGAATGATTAATATTGCTAATTTTTTGTCTATTTCCATTTACTTGTACAACTGAGCTCACATCATTACACAAATGTTGGGGATAATTAGGATGCCTTATGTGTGAAACTTGAATCTCTTTATGTTGATAAATTCACAGTTTTAAATGAATAGTTGCAAAGATTATGAAGTATTCAAATTGAAGCACATGTTGGTGTCACTATTTTATAAACTTATTTCCAAGTTGAGGGAAGAAGTTTCACTTTCAAAATCAATAGCTCACTACAGTGCCACTATAGCAGTATAGTAGTGCTGCCAGTGCGATGTGACCATGGACTGCTACAAAGCTTGAAAGGTGGATTGTTTTTGATTAGTGGCAAAACATCTTTTTTTTTTTTTGGGGGGGGGGGGTAGGGGCAAACTTTAGATTTCTCATTTCTCTTCCCCTTTTCAGAATTTGAAAAATTCCTAATTGGATGTAGTTTGTACTTTCTAATACCTCTGTCTATTCTACAGCACCCACACTTGGACCGAGCACCCACCCATCTCTCTCATCAGTATTTCTGACAACACTGATCATTTATTCTTTTTTCTATTTTAAACCTTGATGTTTGAATACCGATTTTGAATATCTGTGCAACCCCCAACCTCAACTTTTGTTAATGTTTATAAATTATAATGCCTTGTATTTGAAATATGAATAGGTCTTTTGAATTTTGCTTTTTTTCTTGACGATAATTGTTATTTACTTGTATGTTTTTGCTCAAGATCTGTCTTTTCTTTTGTTAATTATGAATATGTCATGAATTTTGAGTAATTATTTTTTAATTTTTGAATATTTGAACATATATAGGGTGTATCCGGATAACATCTTAATTAAATACTTATTCAATAAACTTTTACTACATAACAGGTATACACCATAAACTTGAGCATGAGATTTATTAGCATTAACTGAAAATAACTTGTTTTGATTAGCTATATGAATCAGCTTATTGAAATGAGTTGAAAAAAGCTTATAATAATTGTAAAATATTTTCATTAGTTCTTCCAAATGCACCCATTGTATAAATTATTTAATTTGTATGTTAAAATTATGCGTAGTGGCCATCCCACTTTAACGTTTTTGGGGTTAGCTGCTTTGTGTAGCTATTTGAGATTGATAACTGTGATTGAGTTTACAAACGGCAAAACAAAAATATTCCTTATTGAAAGATTTTTCCTTTTTACGAATTACTCATAATTTTCTGTTAAAATTATTTCCGCTCTTTGCATATTTATTATTTTCTTATTTTTTCATTTTAATAGAAAGTGCAACATGAGTTGCTGGTGACTCATGCAAATCAATTACTAGAGAAAGAGAACTCTGGCTGCCGCGCCTTGCTTAGAGACGATAAGGTACTTGATTGTTTTGTTTGATGATCTTTTCTCAGCTTATGCTTGATTTAGATTTTGCACAGCCCAATCCATTTCTTTTCATCGGGTTGCCATCATGTTTGGGGTTTCAAAGTAAATGCAGTGTAACTTGTCTCTTCCAAATTAATTCTAGAAAGTGAGCCACAGTATTTTTTTTAACCATATCCCTACAATGAATTCTAAAAAATAGATTTAACAAGCACAACCCTGAAGACTTAAAAAAAAAATTCCTAAATTTTAAACATTACAATATACACACAACTGGAAACTATAAAGCCAATTATTTAAAAGTCTTAGCCACATGGCACTCAATCATTTTACCGATGCCTATTTTGGTTAACTATCTTTCCAATTTGTTTTTTTCCCTAGGTGGAAGATCTCTCTAGGATGTATAGACTTTACCATAAAATACCTAAAGGCTTGGATCCTGTTGCTAATGTATTCAAGCAGGTTGGTTTCTTTAGTTGTGTATTGTGCTTGGCGACTAAATTGAGCCTCTTTGTTTTTACACTTTTTCAAGGCTGTGTTATGATGATTATCTGATTGCAGCATATTACAGCTGAGGGTACAGCATTGGTCCAACTTGCTGAAGAAGCTGCTTGCAGTCAGGTTCAGTTTATACTTGAACAATGTGATTGCATTGATATCCTTTGCTGCTTAATGGATTTATTGTTATCATGTTGTCTGATCTTGCAGCTAGTATCTAGGGTTGGGGTTGCCTTAACAATAAAAGGTTACGAATACCAGGGTAGAATCTTTGCAAACGTATTGAAGTTTAATATACATGGAGTTGTTAGTTAAATTCAATTTGCATGCCATAAGTTTACCATTTTGGTTGGTTGTGCTTATGGTCAAATGTGGATGATGTAAGGAAAAATTGTGCATTGTAACCTTATTTTGATCTGGCATTTTATGTACTTGTATTGCTGGCATTCACATGAGCCAGTGCTACAATTTGTTGTTTTTCCTACCTTATTTTAGAAGACAAATCAAACAATGTGATGACTCACCCGCTTCATGCAGTGCTTTAGCTAAGGCTTACCAAATTATGTGTGATGGATTTGGCTGTTCTGGTAGTTGGATGGAGGATTTTAGTCTATGTAACATGGATACAATGCGTACAAGCTTAACCCATGTTTTTATTACCTTTTCAGCAATCTGGTTGTTTAAAAATATGTATGTTGTCCATGTTCTTTTTTCCCCCTCTAAACAAGATAATATTGGGTAAGCATTTTGGGTGTGTAGAAACTTGATACTTCATTTTGAAAGCTTATGTCATTTGAAGGACATTCTGTTGAAGTGCAATTTTGGATTAGTTTGCTAAGTGGTTTTCACATAATGAGAAGATGGATCAGTGTGAGGAAGTGTGTTTTCATATTAGTTTGATCATACAAATGTACCTTGCTTGGGCTTTTTGTCTATTTTACCTACAGAAATGCAAACACAACTTTTCTTCTAATTTCAAATCTTTGATGAGCTTCAAAGTTTAAACATTTTATTGTTACCACTTGATACTTTTTGGCTTACTTTATGATTTTGAATTGCTCTGTTTGATTTATTCTCATTTAATTTTCTCTGTTGTATTATTTTACAGACATTAATGCATCTTATTCTGTCTTAAGTAGTTGATTGTTGCTAATTGCTAATAAATTTTTCATTTTTGTTTTCTCCAGACTACAAGTGGTTCTTCTATCTTTCAGGAAGCAAGTCCCCACACTGTTTCTTGCTTTCTATTACTTAATTATATAATAGCTGAAAAGGCCTGAAGGTTAATCATGTGACATTGTGTAGGTCCTTGTCCGAAAATTCATAGAGCTCCATGACAAGTATATGGCATATGTTAATGATTGCTTTATGAATCACACTCTATTCCACAAGGTTTGTTAAGGCAATTGAAGCAATAACTTGCTAAATAATAGAATGTTCTATAGTTACTAAGCAGTACATTCATTTTGGTTGCTTTTGCAGGCATTGAAGGAAGCATTTGAGGTATTCTGCAATAAAACTGTTGCTGGTAGTTCCAGTGCAGAACTATTAGCTATTTTCTGTGACAATATCCTTAAAAAGGGTGGAAGTGAGAAGCTAAGTGATGAAGGGATCGAAGAAACCCTTGAGAAGGTAGTTTTTAGTTTTTTTTTTTTTTCCATCACTATGATTTGTGTTACCAAATTTGTTTAATTCCTTCAGGTGGTCAAACTGCTTGCATACATCAGTGATAAGGATCTTTTTGCAGAATTTTACAGGTGAGACTTCTCTTTTCTAAATTTTTCAGTTATATATTACTTATCTGTTTTTTAGGTTCCATATTATTATTATGTGAAGTCCTTCTTAATGCTTTTATTGTTTCCAGGAAGAAGCTTGCCCGGAGATTGCTTTTTGACCGGAGTGCCAATGATGACCATGAAAAGTGCATATTGACAAAGTTAAAGCAACAGTGTGGTGGCCAGTTCACATCAAAGATGGAGGGGATGGTTAGTTGACTTTGTTCCTAGCATACTTCGCTGTCATTTGTTTTTTTATTTTAAATCAGGTTGTTTAAGGATTTAATTGAAATATGTATCTTTCAGGTGGTAGATCTGAACTTGGCCAAGGATAATCAGATGAAATTTGAGGAATATCTTTGTGATTCACTAGCAAATCCTGGAATTGATCTGACAGTGACTGTTCTTACCACGGGATTTTGGCCTAGTTACAAGTCTTTCGATCTCAACCTTCCATCAGAGATGGTAAGAATATGGTGGTAATGATAGTTATTCAAGTTTCCATTGTGTTCTTTTGTGATGAGGAAGACAAGACTTATTCTTTTGTGATGAGGAAGACAAGACTTATTTAATACTCTATTTTGAATTTTTTTCTCAGGTCAAGTGTGTGGAAGTTTTTAAGGACTTCTATGAAACAAAGACAAAACACAGAAAACTTACATGGATTTACTCACTGGGAACTTGCCATGTTGTTGGCAAATTTGAAGTAAAAAGCATTGAACTGATTGTTTCAACGTATCAGGTAAACTTCCTTTCAGCCAAGACTGGTCCTATTCCATTATGTTGAAAATTTCAACAATATGGTATTGGAGATTTATGAACTCATGCTGCTGGCTTGAAAATTGTTTTACAGGCTGCTGCTCTACTGCTATTCAACAATGCTGATAGGTTGAGCTATTCAGAGATTATGACTCAGCTGAACTTGGCCCATGAAGATGTTGTTAGATTACTCCATTCTCTGTCATGTGCAAAACATAAGATACTTATGAAGGAGCCGAACTCAAAAACTATATCTCCAAGTGACATCTTCGAGTTCAACTACAAATTTACAGATAAAATGAGAAGGATCAAGGTCTGTGTCTACTTGTAGCCATAATTCTTATATCTTGTTTTATTAAACCGTTAGATTTGGAAGCCTTGTTGGCTGGGATGCATTCTTTTCTCCCCCTCTAAGATAATAAATCTTGCACTTGTTGATCATAGATCCCTCTACCGCCGATCGATGAAAGGAAAAAAGTTATTGAAGATGTTGATAAGGATAGGAGATATGCCATTGACGCAGCAATTGTGCGTATTATGAAGAGTAGGAAAGTTTTGGGCCATCAACAATTAGTTTTGGAGTGTGTTGAGCAGTTGGGTCGCATGTTCAAGGTATCAAATGTTAGAATTTGGTTTATTATTGTCAACGTGACAGATTTGTTCAGCAAGTATTTTAATTGCTGTATAGATTTTGGTTAGCTGTATGATTTTCTGTACCTTCTCAATTTGCATTTGTTTTTTATTTTTAGCCTGACATCAAAGCAATCAAGAAGCGGATCGAAGATCTCATCACTCGGGACTACCTGGAAAGGGACAAAGATAACCCAAACACCTTCAGGTATCTGGCGTAATGGAAGTTACTAAGGCATAGAGAGTGGTCAGTTATAAAGCCTGCAATTGAGCACTGGGGTTGTCTGAATTTGATTCTTAGGGAAGTACAGTTGGGAATACTTAAGGATACAAAATGCTGTAAATAATCGTAGTCGATTAATTAATTCAATAGCACCAGGAGCGAGGTTTTTTTTTTCCATACTTAACCTCCTGAGAGTTAGATTTAGTTATTACTTTATTTTGTTGATATATAGAGATATAAATACAGGAGCGAAGCTAGATATCGTACTAAATGCGGTATTGTTATATTCTTGGTTACTTGAATGGAAAGGGGAGGGGGATAGTTGACATAACGTCGATTGATGTCATTTATGAAATTACGATTAGTTTCGGATTATTGTCATCATTTGTTTTCAAATTATATTTTCATTTGATCAAGCGAATGCTTATTTTAGTTTACTTTTTAGATATATCATACAACTGATCAAAGATATAAAGCAATTAAATGTTCATTAGGATAAGCAAAGAAAGTAAGATTGTTACATTTAAACCATAATTTCAATTTGCCCCTAAAATTTATTAATTGCAATAAAAGCAAAGAGAGCACAGCATGAGAAAATGGATAAATTTTATCGATACCTTGATTTTAAGTTGAATTATATCCATTTTTTTTAATTATACATAAATATCTTTAATCAATTTCTCTCAATACAAGCATTTTTTTTTTTTGCCTTTTTCTCATCT
The DNA here is from genome assembly GCF_003935025.1 of Abrus precatorius. Taxonomy (NCBI): domain Eukaryota; kingdom Viridiplantae; phylum Streptophyta; class Magnoliopsida; order Fabales; family Fabaceae; genus Abrus; species Abrus precatorius. Next base: position 3,915,056 of record NW_020874373.1, on the reverse strand, counting down.
ATTGTGTGGTCATTAAAAATAAATTGTGCATATGGAATATAGGTCATTGGATAGAATTTATGTATGTATTTGGTTAATGTTATTTGCATATTTGATTTTTATTATTTTTTTTGTGAACAATTTTAAAGAACATTGTCTGAAGACATAATAATTACTCCTAGTGCACACATAGGAAGATGGTTATCAAGTATTACTTATGGAAATTAAAAATTATCCTAATTTTTTTACCCTCTTAAAAGTAAATATAAAATATCCAGTTTGCTTGACAGGATAAATCTTTCCTGTGTATCCCCAAGTATAATGATTTAAAGTCGTATTTCCTTCAAAATCTTTAATTTTTGTATTTTAACTAGTGAAAGAAGTTTTTCCTCAAGTTTTATAAAGCAATTTACATTTTTTTTTTGTTATTTCTATCTTACTAAATAAGCTATAAAGATTATTACGATGTGATGACACCAAGTACAACATTAGCCAATTCTATGCTTAATAGATAAAAGTTAACGGACTAATTTTTTATTCTCTTAATTTGTTAAGACTTAATCTCAACAAAAAAGTTTTAAAGATTAATTCCAACCACAACTTTTATAGGAACTAAAAATTTATTTAAATCTTAATTTAAAAATATTTCTTAATATTATGTGCTGAGTGGAAAAAATGTCCATCATGTGACAATATTAAATTATAATTCTTTTAGCCAATTCAACACTTAATTTGACAAAGATTAATTGTAGGGATTAATTTTTTACTCAATTTGTTAGGAAATAAATTTTGACAATTTTTTTAGCGACTAAATTAAAATATTGCAAATTTTATAAAAATAAACATATCTAAGCCTTTAGCAAATATCTTGTCCAACCTTATGCTATGCCTTATACAAAAGAAATACCGGAAGCTGTGGATGACTCTTGGCATAATTCCACAACTTTTTATTTTAAAACAATATCTCCTTGAACACTATCCCGACCTAAAATACCTTCTCTGCAATAAATAGAACTTTTCTATGGTGATGCACGTCTGTTTTATCTTTAATTAAAGTAAAAATAATCAATTTTAAAAAGCTAAAAGAACTGGAAAGAAAAAAAACTGCTAAATAAAAAAGCTAATCCAAACGTAATACAACATTCCGTGGATAACTTTACACCTGTCCTTGAATTCTATACCCCATTTTAACTTTCACAAGATGCACCATAAAGGACGAGAGACTCTCAGTTTATTAGAACATACAAGGTAAATGAATATAGCTCTGTACATTAAAAAAGAACAGGTAAGCTGGTAAGTCAAAATTTAATGTCCAATGCCCAAGGCAAGCAACGGTTAAGAAAAATACATGTAATCCTACTGACCAAGGGAAAACCAGAAAAATAAAAAGACCTCCTCCAAGGTCAGTTAGAGTTGGCCATCTAAACAGCAGCTCCACCTGGAATTTGCCTCAGCTGTTCAAACCTGCAACCACATGCATTCTTTGGTTGAAATCAAAACAACCACAAACTACTATGTACCCAGATGAATGCACGTTTGTACATACAAAAAGACCAGCAGTAAGAAATAGTATATTTCCATAAGGTGCTGTTCATGTTTGAGGAAACAATCTCTATGGTTCGGTAGAAACTAGACAATAAACCTCGGTTTGTTTGTTTTAAAGTTAAGTAAAAATAAAATTAATTTTAAATCATGGAACATAATTGAGATATATATTCAATTAATCTCAATCATAGATTTTACATTATAACATGTTACAATGGGAGGAATTGATTCCAGTGTTTGGTATAATTATTTATATAAAAATTTGTAACACTTTCATGTTTATAAGAAATTTTTCTTTAGCAATGCACAATACTGCTAGTTTAGCAGTAATATAATCATTATGAATATGCGAATGGTCAAAAGCCAAAATACCTGTCATTCTGCATAAGGCAGCAGCGACCTTGCCTGTCCCTAACTTGATTCTATGTTTATTTACACGTCCACTGTGTACCTTCAAGAAAAAAAGAGAGTGAGATGTTAATGTAATAAGAGTTAGAGATGCATTGACATCCACTTGGCTAACAACCAAAACATATATTACAAGACCAGCATACTTCTATACCTCTACATTGACAAACCATTTGAAATAAATTGCTCGCACTACAAAAAAAATTCTTGCTGTACATCCCTCCCTTTCTGTTTTTTGGCTTAATCTCTATCAACAGCAAAATGAGTAAAGAATATAGTTCTACCACTAATCCCGAAATTGTACAAGATAACCTGCATATAAGTCAACATTTGAATCAGGAAAAAAATGGCCATTGAGAAATAAAAAGTTAAGGGAACAGAACATGCATCTTTTGTTACAAGAAAAACATGCATGCCACGTATTAACAAGAAAGAAATACTCACTTTAGTCTGATTCCCTTTGACTCTTCTTCCCCCATACAGACCAAGAGGAGAAAGTGCAGTACCCATCGATTGAAGCATGGTTACATTTAAAATAAAATCAACAACTCCCTCTCTCCAGAAGTTAGAACTTTACACATATACAGATTGACAAAATAATAATTTCTCCAGAATGAGAAGAGGACAAAAGATGGCAATTAGTTTCAAACTTCTAAGTCTATCCATGTCCACCAATTATATCTTGAATTTATAATCTTGACGTAGCATTATTCCACATATCAAAGTAGCTTAGAATCTGCTCTACAGAAGTTGACGTCTGAGTGCCTTCACACTATCTCAAGGTTTGCAAAGATTTTATTCATTTACGCAACATAGAGCAACTGAATTCCTCTGACTGTAAACTGAAACTTCCATTCCACTGTGTATGACAAACTTATGTAGAGAGACAGTATAGCTTCATCAGTTGGCAAGACTGGATTCAGATTCAACAAAATATACCTTGCCCTTCATAAGTTAATTAAGTACGCCTTTTCGTCAGAGTGAAGATTTTATACATGATCAAGAAACACATGTTCTTCACAGGCTAGAATCATCTCATGATTAAATGAATCCTTTAACGATTAATGGCCTCCACAGCAACCCGTACCAAATGCAGTAACCCCTCCACATCTTGAAAGCTAAAATCAAGAGCCTTCTTGATAGAGGAGATACCATCGGCATTCTTGCCCACACCTGGGCCTGAATTAGCAGCTGCAAAAGCATTTCGTGATTTCCTTGAGGCTTCCATGGCAAAATTCACATCCTGAGTCTGCAATTGATACACGCCTTTAATTCCAATACATCATATGCAATCAAAACAAGAGACAGTCAACAAAAAAAGCTAGCATTATAGTTGTTGGTACGGGCTTTCCTTTTGGCAGGACTGTAGTAATTGTTGTGAACACTAAAATTGCAAAACCAGATCACAAGACTGAATGATTTGATTTTACAAAGCTAACATCTCCTATCAATCTAAAGTAGGAATAGAATTGGGATAAAATAGGATCACAAAACGATTGTACCCACTGGACAGACCAGATTTTCATTTGAAGAATTTTTTTTACTCTGGACAATTTGAACAAATCCTTTAGCAACAGGATAGCATAGCAAATAGAAGTTTCAGAAAATAAGACCATAAAATCTATAATTCTATATCCCAAGTCCCTTGATGATCTGCTTCATTTAAATGATATAATGGGAAACAATAGGTTGCTTTGAAGTTGAACAGATGGCTTATTTGTAGATTTCGTTTGGCCATCCTTATAATTACAGGTAAAAATACAATAATTTACTTATTTTTACTAGGAACATAAATTTGATTTCTGTGTTAGCTCAGCCATCGAAGGCTAAATCTACACTCTCCTTGTGAAAGCTTGAAAAAGGATAAGTATTGTGTGTCAAGTTCATGACTTACTATAATTTAAGTTGTTGCATTTTTTAATATAATAATTTTATTAAACTTTTGGCACTTATATTTTTGCACGATCCTACATTCCTTGGTCTGATAAATTAAATCCTGCAAGCTCCATCAAAGAACCTAACTAGGAGTCATATTTTACAACACAATAATCAAAAGCATGACATTGAGTGAATTTATGCAATCAACAGTTCAAGTGTCATCAGAGTTTCATATTCCTCTCTTTTGTTAAGATCATCCTTCTGTGAAAAAAAAAAAAAAATACTCACAAAATTGAGCAACCGCGTAAAATTGGGACGATGCCGTGCAACAATAACATGGTTTCCAGCTACTTGGGGTGAATTGACACTCTTAGATACAGTAACCTTGTCAGCAGCTGTTGAGTTGTTAACATTGTCAACATCAGAGGCAGATGATGATGGAGACTCGCCTGGCAAATGAAACAAGTTCCAAAACAAAAATAAGAAAGATCAGATTTTAAAATTCTCCCATTTCATCCCATCACTGTCAATGACTCTGACACTCCTGGGAAAGAGAAACATAGTCTATTCACATGATAACAGAAAAAACATGTTTTAGAGACGAAATAGTTAATAATATTAAACATAATAGCCATATCTAACATCTACTAATCCTGTTCTCATTCTTCTCCCCCCCTCTTCCCCCCCTTCTCTTATTCATAAATTAAGGGAGGGATTGGCCAAACAGCATAATGAAACACTTATCTAACAAAATGTTAAAAATGAATAACATATTTTCACAAGTTTGATTGTGAAGCTTACTAAAATTTTGCTAATAAAACTTATTTTGATAAGCTTCTCCATGAAATTTACTAAAATGAACTAAAAAGTGCGTATAAGATCATATGCCGTATTTGTAAGTCCAAATATGCTCCATAGCTAATCTTGAAAAATGTCCCCTAAATTACAAACAACCAGAGATATGCATCCATCATTATGCTGTATGGAATTCTTGTCATATGGATGTTAGATAATCTATTATAATGCATGTGACATGAACTATCACAATATTCACACTTATTCATCAAAACATCAAATGGAGATGGGACTTGATAGGATGTCTAGGACAAACTCAAATGGAAGGTGAGGACTTCAGAAAGAATTGTTGCATCATGCTAATGCAGTGAAAATCAAGTAACAAAATTCATTACCAAGAGGAATCACTTGCAGTGCTCTCTGCAACTCGTGCCGGTCTCTGCTTGCACTGGTGTGCGAAGAGTATACTACCCTCATATATGCAACCTCCATGCATTTGTAGGCCAGAGCAGCTGAAGCCATATCTTTTGATTTCTCATATTCATGGGCACAAAACCTATCAAAAGGAAAATATCATGATGGTGCTACAAAAATATTCAATCATAAATGCTGCAGTATATAGCATAAAATCAATCTAAAGATATAATTTATGCCAAGTACAATGATGAGGTTTGAAGGCATGTTTGCAACCAAATATAAAAGTAGATAAGGGAAAGAATATTTACACCAGTATTTAACAAGGGAAGGTGGTATGATCTTTAAAGCAAAGTTAAAACACAATTATAAGAAAATTCTTGTCTTACTCGCACAACTTTGCTGTGCTACTATACATTTGCTTTGATTGAATCATCTCATTGTGTTTAGCATTATCATTGTTGCCAGACTCTAGCAGAGAGGCTCCATGAAGAAACTTGAGGGCTGCCTGGAAGTAAAGACTAGTGCTCTCAAGAGTGGATCCAGAATTCTGTATAATAAACCCGAAATTGGTAAAATAAGCACCAAGAAGAGCAAATGCATAAAATCTAAAGGGGTCTGTGTAAAAACCTTTAGACGATCAGCCAGATGCTTAAGATCTTTAGCTTCTTTCACAGCATTGTTAGCAGCATGGCTGTATGAATCCCTTCTAACTGGACTAGGGGCATCGAGCTCCTTGGACCTGTGTCCATTAACAACGGGATTTCTTGAACCAATTTGCTGATTTCCATTTTGATGTTCTGCCTTTTTCAATTGCTTTTTTTGCAGCTTTGATACATCATCAGCTTTGCAAGGATCAACTTCCATATCAACATTTCCTTTATGGAAGCCAACTGGTCTTGGGAAACGACCCAATGTCTCAACTTGAGATCCTTCATATGGCAATGATGACAAAGGCTTCCCTTTTCCCAGTACTTCCTGATCAGTTCTTTCCAAAAGAGACCTCTTTGAAGATCTTTCAGTATCACAGTCTGGCAACTGATTCTGAAGGGGAGCATGCAATAACTCCTGTTTGCACATAGCATCTATATTAACTTCTTGAAAGTCATGCCCCTGATTTGAGTGACTCTCTTTCTTCTTACTCTCATTTTTTCCTGTATAATCTTTCTTGCTAGCATGCATATTCTCACTTTGGTCAGGCTTGAGCCCAAACTTCTCCTGCAACTTAATTTTTCCATCCTTATGTTTTGCTTCACATAGAGGAGACTGCTCTTTCAGTTGACTTGGAGGGCTAGGATTCTTGTTCTTCTCTGCATAGGGCTCTGACTTATAGCTGTCATTGTTGTCCTCCAAACCTGATTCTATGCTATTCTTCCTTGGATGAGACATATTAGCATAATAAACATCAGTCCGGTCTTCACCTTGATGCTTTATCTGGTCTGTGCCTGGATATGTCCCATCTTGAGCTGTAGTGTCCACACCACCATTGGTACCATAGCTGGTTGTTTGAGCTTTCAGTTTAGTATCTGACATATGATTAACACCCTTGTTCTGAAAATCTGACCTGTGGGCCATGGTGAAAGGTTTATCCTTCTTAGCTGTTCCAGACCGATCACTCCCACCACCATCCTCACGATCTGAGCATCTTCTTGGACTATCAACAGCAGAAATATCATGAGAATCATCTTTCCCAATAATTTCCTTGTTCGCAAACTTATCAGCATTTAAAATTCTTATAGGTGATGAAGAAACAGATTCCACAGGCGATCCTTTCACTTCCTGGAAGCTGGCTTTGGTTTTATGTGAGCCAGAAACCTTAGAAGAACTTGAAGTGGCAGCAACAGAAGCCTGTACAGACCCCAAGTCCCTTTTTAAACAGTCCATGCCATCTAAACTCCGTTGTGACAGACTGCTCTCAGGATTTTGCCTGAATTTATGGTTTTTTGTATGACTAACCTTTTTGTCAGCCTTTCCACTGCCTTTATTGGCACTTGATTCTTTGCCTTCAGACTTTGAATTTCTTGCCTTCTTGTCCTTCCTGGAATCACTGAACTCATGTTCAAAAGTTCTGCTCTCTTGTAGGTGAGGATTACCTGTGCTACAAGTTTGAGCATCCTGATACCCTTTCAACTTCCTCTTTTTCACACTACCAATGGAATCACAATTTCCCAAATCCAAGGATCCCTCATCTAAAGAATCATGACCTTTGTCTTTTGTGTGTTCAGCAGACACAGGCAGCCTGTCTTTTCCTGATTTGGAGTCCCTTGAAGAGGAGTGGTCTTTCTGTCTAGGTCGATCTTTGCCAACTGAAGCAGTTGGAAAAGTGCTATTTGAGCTATGACCCACTTTTCTAGTAGTCCCACCCGGTTCTGGAATCCACTCTTCATTGGTAGAATGAACCTTATCAGTCTTACCTTTCTTGGATGGCCTGGAACAATCTTGATCAGGGTCCCTCCTGCTTTTCACCTTCATATTCTTTATATCACCTGCCAGCAAATTTCCAGAAATGAAGATAGCATCATAGAAATTCAATAGGTCTTTGAGAATCTAAACATTATTTATTCCTAAGCAGAAAAGGACAATGACTATGTGGATTAAGTTACCTCTATCAGAATTGTGCTCCAGCATCCTCTGCTTATTTTTGTGTTTCTCTGTTGGAACATCAGCCTCACTCACGACAGGAGATCTGTTCACATCATTTAAGCTCCTACTTTTCACTGCTGACGTCAAATTTTTCTTTATAGAATGTGATGATTGAGAAAAGCTGTCTTTATTTATAGAATTTGACATCTCTTTCACAACCTTTTTCTTCCCCCCAGACATTGCATGCAGATCATTATTTAGCTGGGGCAGGTGAGGATGCTGGGATGTTGCCATGGTTCCTCCCACCATAACACTGCCTGAGGCATTTTGCAGGTTGCTTTGACCATCCAGAGGAGGCCCTTGGTATAATGCAATAAGTGCTTTAGTGGTTTCATCCTCACTAAAGCTACATCGGTTCATGTCAGGCCTGCATATTTATGCACACACTGTTAATTTGAAGTAGGTAAAGTTTATTTACTTGTGCTATTCATTATAACCAATGTAAGTAGTTCTTATTATGTGTTAACCAGTAATCTAGTTTCCCTAGTAATTTTTTCTTCTTCATTGTGTGTACATTGGAGGTGCAAGCATTTGGCTAGGGGAGGATAGGTGGCCTGCTGGAGTATCAAACCTCTAAAATCATCATCACACTCCAACCTTAAAGGGCTTGGGCCAGTTTCCATTGATCTACAAGCTCATTAATGCATAGTATTTTAATTATGAACATATTTAAAAGATTTAACCTGTGAATCAGAACTTACAGCCAATTAAGCATACTGCACAACCACTTTTCAGGTAGGTTGTCAGGATTTGTGCCCACAGGAAGAAGACGCCATTTATGACACCTGTCACACTGTACCCAATTATCTTCCATCTCAACAGGAGGCAACATTACAGGAACCCCTTTACCATTCTCAGCTTCAGTACCATTTGCATTTCCAGTGCACCAGACATTTGTGGCTGTTTTAGGGTACATTTCAGCTGTTAATGGCTTATCAACTTTCTTACCACCAGATCTCTCCTTTGCTCCACCAATAGCTGTAGGTGCACTCCTCCCAACCACCTCAGATTCCTTCAGTTTTTCCTCATAAGGAGTCTCCAGTGAATCCGTTCTGTCCTCCTCATCTTCCAATTCCCCAAAGAAATCTCTGTATGCATCTCTAGCCTTTCCAAGACCCTTTTGTACTCTAACATCTTCAGTTTCATTTTTTGATGCAGAACCATCGTCGGAATTCTTTTTGGTTTTGGAAACCAAAGAGGATTCAACCTTCAAGTTTTCTTTTTCCTTCTCCATAACCATCGTGCCATGACTTCCCTTTGACTTCTTCTTCCCCCCTGCAAGTCCATGTTCTGTCCAAACAGGTAATGCCATATTGTCTTGTTCACAGAAGCTACCTCTCTGATTACCCTTCTTAGGAGGCTCTTCAGTGTTTGATGATGTCCTAACTTTGGAAACATTAGATTCATTTGTTATAGAGTGGCAATTTTTGTCTACATGAGGATTGTCCTTCACTGTAGAGTCATTGAGAGAAACCTTGTCTCCCACAACTTTTCTTCCTGAACTTCCTTTCACCCTCTCAGAAAAACCATTCACCTCAGTAGATGTTGGCTCTACCCGTTCCTTTTGTCCTTGATCAGGGAAGGTTTTCTCTCTCACCATACCCTTGTTGGCTTCCTTCAATGAATCACACAGTCCATCTAAAGCCTTTACCGAGTCATCAGTAAAAGAATAGGAACTGGATAAAAGTGGAAGCTTCATAGTTTTTGAAACTAGGTCCTCCATATTCAATGCATCTGTACTTTGTTCCTTCCGTGACAGCACTCCAGCATCATTCCGAGTATTCTGTTTACTACAACCCTTGATCTCCATTGAGGATTCATAACCCTCTAGAGACTTCATTTTCCTCCATCCTGACAATTTTCTGTCATCTTTTAGAATATTAGATTCATTTAGTAACATGTCAGAACTTTCCGGGTCATCCATATGAACAGGACCAGTGATGCTATCTCTGGGACGAGTTTCCTTTTCAGTTACTTCAATGATATCATCAGGAAGAGGTGACAACAACTTAGGAAGGGCTGTCAAAATCTGTTCCAAGACATTATAAAAAAATTACACCTAATCTTCAACGTCAACACAAAGAAATAGAGAATCTAAATGTGAGAAGTTAATTCACCTGAATGAGAATGGTTGGAGATTCAAAGGTAGCATCTTGAGGACCACGAGAAATCCCTTCACTTTCTGAGGGGCTGTCATCCAGTGATGATGATGGTGATACATCAAGACCAAGTCCACTGTATATGGCAGCATTCTTTCGTGTTGACAAATTGTCAGGACCCATTTTGATTCTAACCTTCAGGGTCTTCTGGTCTGATGTGCTAGCAGCTTTCTTGTTTAGAGACTCATGCTTAGAAGTGAATGCCTCAGCATTAGTGGTTGGCATGGATTTTTCATGATTGATTCCATCATCTAAAGAAAGTCCCTTGTTTGCAGCCATTCTTGAAGAGGCAGCAGTACCTGGACCAAGTCTCAATGTCTGACTTCCTGTTGAGCATTGTACAGCATCCCCCTGCCCACCCTGTATAGTAACAATATTAGTTTGTAATAAGTTGGAAATGAAAATAACATGAGGGCAAGTCCTAAAACCTCATATACAATCATCAATTTAATTTTAGGAAAAAGCATTAGACACAAACACATGCCCCATGTTAATTTCAGAAATTTACCTCCACTTGCAAATTATTGGTAGATGTGGATGTACTTTGACTATGATTTTTTTGGGGAGTCCTTGGATGAGACCAAACAGGAGAGCGCTGATAGGTAGGCAAAAATGATCCATAACCACCAAATTTTGCCCCTGTAATGATCAATTGTCTCTCAACATCATTAGAACCAGTAACTATCTATTGTGTAGGCCTAAATTAAATGAGTCACAGTTCTAACAAGTTCAAACTTACCCAGATTCTCGGCAGACACCCCACCCTCAAAATCCTTCTGAAAGTGTCCCAGAACATCTTGAATTTTTTCATCCTTAGGAAATTTTTTTTTGAAAAGTAAATCATTGAGAAAAATGAAAAAAGAACAAGTAATTAAAAAAGGAAAAGAGCCTAAATCTAACTGACAGAATCAAACTGACGTAGGGGTATTTATGATCGAGAAACAAACAGCCTCCTATAATGAAATGATGGGACAACTCAGGATGTGCCAAGTAGTCATCTCACAGTTGGCACAATTTTCAAATTAAGGAAGCTGTTTAAATTCACAACTTCCAAAATACGAATTTATGAACCAGAAACAGTAAAAAATGTATTTCATGCAGTCTCATAATTATAAAGGAGATAACAGAGAAAACAACAGCATATTTTTGGTGCACAGTGGCCATTATATATCAGTCAGTCTGAAGGAAAAATGGCACTCCAAAACAGTAAACACCAAGTTACAAGCACCACATAAAAATGGAACATTTACTTCTCATGAAACGAAAAAAGGAAAAATCCTTTACAGTACTAGCCTGATTCAAACATCATTTCCATCAGCAGATCAGGCAGATTGATCAAGAATTTCCTCAACAACTCAATGCATCGTGTTTATATAACAAAGGCCGTGAAAATTCAAAATCTCCTACAACATCCTCTATGTAAAACACATATCAAATCCATTCAATTCAACTCACAACAAAACATAATTCAGCACTCCACACCCTAAAATTACGTCAACTATACCAACCGCATAAACAAATTCAGGACATGGATCTAACGAAGTAAAACAAGTGAGCATCAATACTTCACAACCCAAAAAGTCTACTTAGAATAGCAGAGAAGGCAAAATCAAGACAAGGGCCCTTACAATGTAAGAGAGGGCAACATCGGGATCAACGGTGGCGTCGTAATCTTCATGGTTCTGAAACGAGCATGCTTCACCTTCTTCAGGCTCAGACTCCACCATCTCTCTCCTCCCAGCACCCAACCCTAACCCTAACCCTAACCCTAACCCTAGACCCTTTATTGCATCCCTACCTCCTGCAGAAATCATCCAAAAAATTACCAAAAACAATTAAAATCAAACCCTCCAACTTAAACCTCCGCATTGAGAACCCTTCGTCCCAATAGAAATCCCACTTCCTCTTCGATCCATCCTTCAGAATCAAAAACCCACCGAAAGGATTCAACCCCGCAAATAATTGAAATTTTCCACACGATCGCGGACTCGCGTAGAAACCACAACCTCAAATTTTACGAAAATTATAGTAATAAAAACCACAACCTTCGGACAATCGAAAAACAAAAAACGCCGTGTTCGATGTTAAGAAACTTCAGCTGGGATCGATCAACGGAGTCTCTCTTTCTCTCTCTCTCTCTCACCGTGTCTCTGTTTTTGGTGAATACAGCAGCCGCGTTTTTTTATTTTTCTTTAATTATTTAATTTTATTTTCGTTAAAAACAATATTTTAATCCCTTGGAGAGAGAGAGAGAGAGAAGACTAGTTGATAAGGGAAAAAGTATGAAAGAAACCATTTTACCATTTGGCTCCATCGTTTTTATGTTTCCCCTTCAAACCCTCCAACCTTCCCACATAGATCCACACACTTCGCCCTCCGCGTGCTTATACTCCCATCCACCTCTTTTTAACCCTCACCCTTTTTCTGTTCAACTTAACTGTATTTGTTGATAATTGTATTCCAGACCATAGGTTAATTTCAAACTTGTTTTTTAATTTATTATGAAATTTTATTTTTTAAAATACTCATAAATTTAATTTAAAATTTGACACACATTTTTAGTAGAAATAATATACATGAATTTAATTAAATTCATTTCATATTATTTTGTTTTAAATTTTCTCTTTTTTATGTATTCTTATTAATGCAAAATACTCATTATGTAAAAAAAATAATGAAAATATCCATGATTTTCTTTAGTTAGATTTTATTTGTAAAATAGACCAAATTTTAAAAAAGTTGGTTAATTTGTTGCATGAGAAACATTTTAATATAATATTTATTTTTAAAATAATTTAAAAGCTTTAATATGTTCTTACATTGTGTTGGTAGTTACTCAAATAAAAATAAGACGGTTATTAACATCTGTTGTTAAAATATTTGACTACGTACTTATCAAAATATTAGTGTCGGTTATATTGATATTTTGTCATTTTGATCGGTTACATAGGAATAGTGCTTGTGCATTTAAAAATAAAATAAAATTGATGTTTTTATGAACATAGTATCTTTAAAAATTATGAACACGGCAAAGTAGAGATTTGGTGAGTTAAGTTTCGTTATTATTGTGAAGTGAACAATATAGCATGCAATGACACAATAAAAGTTTGAGAACAACTTTAGATAAGGTTATTAAGGAAAATAATAAAGCCTATAGAATCCTTAAATTGGTGAAAAATAATGGATTTGTTCACAAACTGCTTAAATTAGTTGTTATATTTGTATTGGTTAAGATGCCCTTGAAAGTTACTCAAGACCAACCAGTTTTCTTCTTTGAAAAGCTTTTTGCCTTTGTTGATGGAGAATAATAGCATCGAATGGAATGGAATGGAATGCTATTTTGTTGCGTATGTATTTTACATATGCATAGCACTAGCTCGAAGCAACAAAATTATCAATAACTTTAACTATTATTTGTTATTAAAATTAATCAATTAAATGTTAAGCTCGCTGATAATCTAAAAATAAACCTTTTAGATTTAAAAATGAATATATTATCCTTTTTTTCTTAATTGCCTATTTTAATTTAATATTATATTGTCAACTTTTCTAATTTATATAAGTTATGTATAGTAATTTTTTAATAAAATAATTAAATGTATCGATACAACTGCATGTTACAATTTTGGACCTCTAGATCGGATCTGTAACTTTGTTATGCTTTGTTTGGACTTTTTAGCTATTTTGATTAGCAAAAATAAAAAATATATAAATGCAACCACATATTACAATTTTTAGTAAAATTTGTTATATATATATATATATATTCATGGAGTGTTATATATATATATATATATATATATATATAATTAATATATTATAATAATATTAATAATAATTGTTTAATTTTTTTAATAAATATAAATTAAGTAACTAATATTTTAAAATAAAAAAAATATAAATAAATTATTAAATTGATAAAATTTATTTTTATTAATATCATATATAAAAAGTTAAATTAAAAAATTAAAATTAATATTATTTAAATTTAATGAATTATAGTTGTACTTGTCATACATATATTACAAAAAAAAATATTATTTTAAATTAAAATTTAATATTATAAATAAATAATAAGTTTGCTAGAATAGCAGATAATTCTGAAATTTATAAAATATTTAAAATATATTTATTATTTATTATTTATTTTATAATTTAAATGTTAATGTAGTTGTACTTGAAAAAAATATGTATAAAAAACATTTTATATATATATATAGAATATGTAAAAAAATTAAAAAATTAGTTTTATATTAATTATATAATAATTAAATTATATTAGTTTAATTAAATAATATAAAATAGTAAATAAACTTTTCTATTAAAAAAAATATTATTTTTACAGTTTATTTTACCAATAAAAAATATTTGTATATTAATCTTATAAAACAATACATATTATTATTATTATTATATTTTAAAATAAGATATTGATATTTACTTATTAACTTCCTATATTATTTACGTAAGTAATGTTTGTTATTAAAAATATAAAAAATTAAAGTCTAACATAATAGAATATTTTAGAAGTGTTGTATAAACAAAAAATTATTCATATTCTAAACACATTATACAAAAAATATAATAAAAGAAAAAAAAGAAAGAAAATAAAACTTATCTTTATTAAAGATGACTAAAGATAATTAATATTTGTTTCTGCTAAATAGTGAAAAAATATATATAATAAAAATGTGTAAGTAATAAAAAATTAATGAATTATAAATACTTTATATATTATACAAAAAAATTAATATTTATATACAATCACTTATCAAAAAATAATTATATAACTTTTTTTAAGTAGTATAATAATAAAAAAATTTATTACACAGTTATAGAATAAAGTTTAAATATAGATAAAAATTTACATAATTAATATATATATATATATATATATATATATATATATATATATATATATATATGAAGAAGAATCTTTCATATTAGTATAAGTTTAATATGAGTTTTTTTATTTAAGTTGAGTTATAATTTATTGTTTTATTAACTATTAAATGTAAGTTAAATAAAAAGTTTAAATCAAATATAAAAGTTATTAAACTTACACTAATATAAAAATATCATTCCTATATATATATATATATTTGGATATAGGACGATGTATATATTTAGATACTCATACATGCATTCATTCTCATTAAAATTTAGAATTATTTTCTTATACTTATGTTTGTACCTATTTAACAGATAAATATTTTATACATTGTAAATAATTTTTGTAAGTACTCACAAGATAAATCATCTACATCTCTACCACGTCAAATACGATTATTGTAACTAATAATTTTTAAATTGATATTTTAAATAAGTGAAAAATTACATAACTATCTTAAATTTAATAAATATTATAGTTGTAGTAATAAATATTTTATTACATTAAAAATATATAAAAAAATTATAAAAAAATTAATATTGAAGAAAAGATAAATAAAAATAAATAAACATCCATTTTAATTTTTAAAATATACAAATTGACTAAAATTATTCTTATAATTTTTAAATTTTAATAATAAAATAATAATTTGTCGCCACATTCGCTGTGGTCTGTTACGATAATTGTCTCCGGTTAATGCTACAGCCACCATACGAGTTTTAAGATTGAGTGATGACAGACTCAACCTCGTCATCATCGCAGATTGAATCTATTTGATGCAATATTTCTGAAATAAGAAAATTACGACAGTTTGCATCTACCTAACTTAGATATAACAGAGTAGAGGATTTGAGGTAAACAACCTATGCATAACTAACTAAAATCATCTATAATTTGAAAACCAAGTCTTTTTCTCTTATGACACTATCGTTATATATAGCAAAATAACATCATATACTTTATGTATTTATTTTTTAGTTTGGTATTAATTTAGAATTTGATATTTGGCATAATTTATTTTTATTCACAATACATAGAGTAAGTTTCGTATTTGACCGCAAGCAAGTGACGTGGGTGTGAAGGAATACATTCAACGTATAAGAACTGATTTTTATCAATGCGACATTTGAGACATTTTTGGGTATCAAAGTTGATTTGGTAATATCAAAAAGTCAACTCATGAAACCTACAACATATTGAATGAATAGTTGGAATTAGTTTGAAGAAATTTCATGCAAATCACTACGCTTAACCTAATATATGCATCGGCAACAGGAGCTAGCTAGCTCAGATTAGCTTCTAATTTATGTTGATTTTTTAATTGATCGAGATTTAATCTCAATTTATAAAAAAAAATTATATGTTTATAAAAATAGATAAAATAGTATGTTTTTTTAAAATTTAGATATATAAGTTGAATTTAATTAATTTAAATGAAAATTATTTATTAATTTATTTTTATAAGTATTTATTAAAAAAATTCAAACTGGGTCTAGTTAATTTAACACATCATGCTTCTAAATTAATTTTTTAATATAAAATTGAAGTCTGGTTCCCGTCATTAAGATCATTTCTCGAAGAATTCTTTAGAGATTTCTTAAGAATCTAAACACTCATTTAGATCATTCGCAATTATAGTTGGACACAATGTTAATTCGGGACTAGAGTTTTCTTTTCCTTTTCTTGCGATGAAGTGGGTCTATAATTTTATACCTTATTTTTTAGAGGGGTTTTTATAATATGTATTCATTTTTCATCCACGTAATAGAGGACCTGTTATTTTTATAATATTTCACTACTTTTAAGGATTTAGTAAAGAATACATGTGAAAAATTAAATAACTTATTTATTTAATATTAATGTCTCTTTTTATCTCTTCATGACAGAACCATTAATCTTCCACGTGAATTGAAAGCTTGTGCTTTGTACCATCTTAGATGATACTCATCGAATAAGAGACACAGTGTAGCAAGTGTGTTGTTCATAACAGAGGTGGTTGTGGCTGGGCGATGAAGTGGAGAAGATGATAATCTGAATGGATTGGAAAGTTGATGGCAATAAAACAAATTAAAAAAAGGCAAAGCATTTCTCCCTCTCATCCTCCAAGGTATGTTCTTTGTTTATCTTTCATTACTTTATCTTATTTGCTTTTACAATTTGTCAATCCAAACACAGCATCACCTACTAGTAGATTCAAGGCATGGAGAGACATTTCAATCCAAAATAATAAATAATGCCAACTTCAAATTTGCAAAAAAAAAAAAAAAAGAAACATATCAAATCCTTAAAAACAAATAGTTTATTATTAAAATGAGTAAAAACTAAGTGTGATGTGGAGAAACAATGACCATTTATTACATTTTGATTTTTGATAGGGGGACAACAACTATCCTGTAAAATTTCAGGGTACAGGGAGAAATTATCAATATAATAAAATTTGTGATTTTTAAGTTGGGAAATATATGATATACCGAATAGAGTGCATGTATCTTACATAATAGTCCAAAACAATTGCCAAAACATATTGATTTATGTTTATTCAACTAAAGAACCTTTGCTACAAGAAAACATATATAAAAATGGAAAGTTTGAAGATTGAAAATGGAAAGGGAAAATAGGAGATAAAGTTAATGTTACTCACGTTGACCATAAGAAAAACGAGCCATGAGTGGAGGAGTCATTCAAGCTTTGATGTTGGGGCCCTTGAAGTTGAAAGTGATGGAAACCATATCCATCATTCGCTACTCACAAAAACTACTACACGCAGCATTGGAATATACAGTGCTGATTCAAAGCATATATGGCGAGAATATGCTATCTGAGTTGCGCATCAAACCTACAAATTAAGAATGTGGGAACGGTCACGAATGGATAACAATTAACACGCGCACTCAAGTTGATATAATGAATCCAAACTTTAATGTGACACGTGCATATGGAATTTTCAAGAATAGTACACCTTGTTTGTCAAAATCAAAATAGGAAAATTAATTGTCTGCACCATGTTTGTACCTCAAAAACATGATCGAGGGTCTATGAATCGGATAAATTATGTTTATGATGATTAATTAAAAGTGTGCCTGGACGAGAGATAAAAAAAGAGAATAAATAAATATATGAAATGTATGGTAGAAATAAAATATAAATAATGTATTATTTAGATAAACAGAAGTGAATTTTTTTATTTATTTAGACAGGTTAAAAAATAGTAGAAAAATAAGTAAGCTTTATTTTTTTTAATAATAATCATAATAAATTTAATTTGAGAAAAAAAAAATTATTTTTACTTGATAGCAAAATATTTGTAATGTTTTAATGTTTTTATATTATATAAAAATTATTTGACCTAAAAAATAAAACACAAATTTTTAAAAAGTCACTTTCTCATTTCTTTTTAATTTAAGAATTTTTATTTTAGGCACCATAATATACAAAGTTCTTTCTCTCCAACCAAGTACACTCTCATCTCCATTTTTTTAATTCTCTTTCTCCTAATTCTATTTACCTTCTCTATTTATCCACGCACAATGTTATTTTTTTTCATTTTCATGTGTAGTTTTGGAAAAGAATTTTTTTTAATTTTTTACGGATAAATTTTAGATTAAATTCTACATGTGATTTCTTTTCAATTTAATGTCGGAAAAAAATCATGTCTCAGTTATTGATTTGACAACATGCTTTTAAATATGTAAGAAACGTTATCTTTTGTTATGTGGGTCTTTATATTACTTCAACAAAGATGTGTTACCAAATTCATGTCTTCGAAGGTTCAAAACGTTACGCATTAGTCTTTTAATAGTTCTGTTACTAAACTTACTCCTCGGAAATTTCATGCATCACCAAATTCATCATTTCACGTCACCAATTTAACATTGACATCTTATGACCCGAAGTTAATAAAATGACGTTGTAACATTTATTACGATCACAACAAAATTTCTATGGCATTGACATCAAAATTAAACTCTAACCCATAATGTTTTACACATCAAATAGAATCCCACTGTTTCTTGTTGGGAAGTTACCCAACAAGAAAATGTCAGCATAATTAACCTTCATCCTCGTAAAGGTTGGTATATTTGAGGGAAAAGATAAGAAACGTACGGTCATTGGTGATTGTTAATGTAGATGGCAATGAGAAGAAAAATGAGTAGGGCCTTGTCGGTGATGCTCGTAGCAAAAGAAAAAGGATGTAAAAGTGACTTGGTGTATGAGAAAATGAATGGGGGAAGACTCGAATCCGGATTGTCTCCAGTTTAGGTGGGAACTGGACCTCTAATTTTTTTTTTATTTAAGCAAAAAAATTTGTTTAAGCAAAAATGAATTATTTTCACTTAAAATCATGACAAAATAGCTTAAGTCAATTTTCATAAAATAAATGACTTAAGCAAAAAAAAATGGCTTAAGCGAAAATAATAGGCTTAAGCAAAAAATAGACAGAGAGTTTTAATTTTCACTCAATTTTCTCTTCTCCTTTCTCCTTTCTCCTAAACATAACATTTCCTCCTCAATCTCCATATTCAACCTCCTTTAACTTCCATATTCAACTTTCTTCTTTCTCTTATACTTAATTTTTCTCTTTCCCTCCTAACTCTCTTTTCCTTTAACCTCATATCTAATTCCTCTCCTCCTCTTCTCATTCTCACCTCACCCAATGTCTATCTTTCCCTCTTTTATCTATACTCAACTCTTCACTTTCTTCTTCCTCCACTGCCAAAATTTTTTTATGCAAAATTAGTTTAAGCTAATTTTTCTGCCTTAAGTGAATAGTATATTCGCTTAAGCGAATTATTTTATCTTAAGTGAATTTTGTGTGTTTGAAAATATAAAGGTTGAGTATAGAGAAAAGAGAGAATTAAGAATAAATGTAGACAAGAAGAGCGAGTGATATAGTAGTAACGGTAGAAGAAGAGAAAATTAAAGAGTTGAGTATAGAGAAAAAAGGGAGAGATAAATATTTGGTGATGTGAGAATGAAAAGATGAGGAGAAGAGTTAAGTATGAGGTTAAAAGAAAAAAGAGTTAAGAGGGAAAGAGAAGAATTAAGTATAAGAGAAAAAAGAAACTTGAATATGGAGATTAAAGGAGGTTGAATATAGAGGTTGAGGAAGAAATATTATGTTTAGGGAGAAGGAGAAGAGAAAATTAAGTGAAAATTAAAACTCTCTATTTATTTTTCGCTTAAACTATTTTTTTTACGCTTAAGCCATTTGTTTTATAAAAATTAGCTTAAGTCATTTTGTCATGATTTTAAACGAAAATAACCTATTTTCACTTAAGCGAAAAAAGAACTAGAGGTCCACCTAAATTGGAGACAATCCAGATCCGGAAAGACCCGTAGCCGCTGGTTTCAGTCACTGTGTGAGCGTGAGATGAAAACGAATCGAAGGAGCTCCAAGACACAGCCACCATTCCCCACCTAAACGTATTGGCATACCATGGGTAATAAATCCTCACCCAGACTCTTCAAAATAACGGGAGCTATGATAAAAAAAAAACGAAATAATTTACCTACTATATAATGATTTAAATATTCTTATAAGTTCGCTGTTAGTTTATAAAGAGAACTGAGTCTGTCTTCCAAAAATTTGGGGGTGCTAATCTCAATTCTATCCATTATAACTGAAAAAAAATAAAAATCTAAAACAGTTTTGTTTTTCATATGTTGATACATAAGTTTCAAAATAATTTTATGCTTGCATATTAAGTTAAAATAAATATAATGTATAACCATTATTTTACCAAAAAAATTATAAATACAGGGAATGTCACCAACCAACCCCCTTGCCCCCCCCCCCCAAAAAAAAAATAATATTTGATGCATATTTGTTTTATAATCCGAGAAACAGCAGTAACAACAAAATAGAAACAGAATTCATTTAGAGGTGCCTTCAAACTGATCTCTCAGTTGCTCATACTTTTTAAGCTCGGCCATGGAGAGGGAAGGTGGCAACTCTGCTAAGACCTGAAAAGTCCAGGAATGCCAGTCACACAAACAGATACCAGAAACAGTTGGGAAATCAATTGGTGAAGGAGATGGTAACTCTAAAAGTGCACGAGAGTTTGATCCACGTGAAACTGGATTTATCAAGAAATAGTGCAAGTTACCTGGACAAAATCATTGTATTCAACAACAACAGAATCTGCCCCATTATCTTGGCTGGAAGACTCTGGATTTGAACTCAAAACCTAGAAGAAAGCAGTGAGATAAAGAACCTTGAATCCTAGGTTTCTAAACACTTGAACTGCTTGCGATAGTAAATACAGGCTGCAATTTCCTCTATAAATTGATAGCCCACTACAATCTCAGATACAACACGGGCCTAATAACAAACAAAATATGTGCAAAGTAATCATAGGATCCAGTGATCCTGGCTGGACTTACTTTGCGTTTTGCAGCATGGAACCAAGCATCTGCACACAAAGCATACATGTCTGCACCAGTGAAGTTTGGCGGACATTTTTCTGCTATAGAGTAAAGTGAAACATCTTCATGCAATTTGAACTTGCGGGTAAGAGCTCTCAGGACCCTGGGAAAGATGGAGATCAGAGGTGCACCCTAATATGTTACCAACAATAGATACTCCACAGTAAAGAGAGCCAGAAAAACACTTACCGCTCCCTGTAAGATGCATCAGAGTTAACTCCAACATATAGCAGTTTATCAAATCTACCAGGGCGTAGAAGTGCTGGGTCTATCAAATCTGGTCTGTTACTTGCACCTATAATAAACAGATCCTATTAAACCAGCAACAAACACATCACTTGTTAGAAGCAAAATAGGATAATGTATTTTGCGAAAAGATAACTATTTCAAGTAGATCAAAAAACCTGTGTTGAATCACTTAATCCGTCAATCTCTGCAAGCATCTAATAAAAAGGGAGATATATTACATACGGAAACTAAGAGAAAAAAACCTACATACATCACAGTCTTGCTCAGGAAAGAGAATCACCTGAGAAACCACTCTGTCCATAACACCCCCAGAATCTCCAGAAGCACCCCGAGCTGGTGCAAGAGAATCAAGCTCATCAAAGAAGATGACACATGGACGTGCTGATCTGGCCTGTGAATTATTTTGAAGTTCACTTTGTCAAATTCTGTTCTGAACTGTCCAGTTCACAGGAAAGACATACATGCATACATATTCAATTCAACTTGAGAAACTACTTAGATCAAAATAACCCAAATATTATATACCTTCTGAAAAATGTCTCGAACATTCTTCTCAGACTCTCCAATGTACATGTTGATCAGCTCAGGGCCTTTCACACTAAGAAAGTTTAAGGAACACTCTGTAGCAACAGCTTTTGCTAATAATGTCTGGCATTAAAAGAAAGAGTAAGAAAATGCCATTAGAAACCTTTTATAACTAAAAAGTAAGAAAACTGAGATAGAATACTGTCATTTACAGGTATATTACAACTTACTTTGCCAGTTCCAGGGGGACCATACAAAAGAACACCAGATCGCTTACGTAATCCAGATGAAAACAGATCTTTATGTAGGAGAGGTAACTACAATATGGTATACAGAAAATCAGATATTCAGAAATTACAGACGATAAATGGTATCTCCCTGGTAACACATGAATTAGGAAGATAAATATTAAAATAGAAAAGAAAAAAGCCTGAGGAATTTTCTTAAAATAGACAAATAAGCGACTTGAAAGAGAAGAATGTTATTTGCCAATCAAAAGAAAAAGTCAACATATGCAGTAATAAGTTGACAGTGGAGGGGAAAATCCCATTATTCTGTATGCATTTTGGGAAGGGTCCTCTCTTTCTGCTCAAGTAGAAAAACCTATTCAATCTCTTTTTAGCAGAATTCAGTACTGCATTCAAATTTCACTTTTGAAACTCCAAAAGCACACTCTTTCTTTCTTCTTTAATTTTTATTCTTATGCTGCTTATAAAATATGACAACCTAATGTATCTTCTGGAATGTTGATCATATAAATATAACCAGAGTTTCTTTTTCCACGAAATATATTTTCAAGTTGCGGTGACAGGTATTGTCCCCGATATATTAAGCAGAACTTTACATAATAGGGAGTTGTGCTTGAGAACCCACCTGAACAGTATCCAGGATTGATTTTTTCACATCTTCAAGTCCACCAACATCTTCCCATTTCACATTTGGAACCTACAAACAAGATCCTTAAAATTTTATTTGCATTGAGGAACATTTTTTCATAGAATGCATGTTACATACCAATGTATACACTTTTTGGCAATAAAATAATAGCACATTGTTCTGGATTTTAAATGCAGATAAGTCATAAGACAACCACCATAAAAGCCTGATCACCTAATTTACCTTTGGAGTACCCAATGCTGATGCATTTCTTTTCTTTGATCGTTCCAAAGCATTTATCAAGTCTTCTTTCCCGGGAATCTGAGGTGAAACTTTCTGGTGAATGTTATCCTCCGTCATCTCAGAACAAAGAGAACTATCTACATCATCAGGCCCATCTTTGTCTACCTTAGCATTGTTTCTGGGAAATAAGTTGGCACCAGCATCAGCAATTAAAGCACACATATCCTTGGGCATGAAACCAGATGTCTGTCCAACTATTTCTTTTACTAAAGCCTCTGAATCAGTCTGCAAGAAGCAACAATGTGATTGATCAAAGTTATCACTCAACAGAAAAACAAGGATTCTGGAGCACAATAGTGAAGTGCCTTTCTTATTAACTTGAAGGATATTGCATGAAACATCTATACCATTATAAAAAGCATGTTCCAACTTCCAATATTTGGTAGCAAAGTGCCTTTCTTAATAATTTGAAGGAGCATGTAACATCTATACCATTATACAAGAATGTTCCAATATTTGGAATCTCATTTTTTCCCCTTTCCTAGAAGCCTGGTGTCATATTTTTAGCTGAAATGAAAGAAGAAAATTTGATTTCCAAATAATCACATGGCCCCACCTCTTACACCCACTGCCAACTTCAAAGGAACTTCTTATCAAGATTGTTTTCTTTTACAAATTAGTTTTTAAGTCAGTTTTTACTGAGTTATTTGAAATTTAGAGAGAGAATTGTTGTCAGTACTGCCATTACTAGCCAATTTATTTACCAAAAAGAAAAAAACTAAAACCAACTCCTTATAACTTTTCCAACAAATTCTCAAATAAAAAATGGAAGGGCCAAATTTTTTTTTGGAAATTCTGCAACATATTCTTAATAAATGCTGTTTAATAATGAATGAAGCAGCCACATGTTGTTTGATTTGAGAAGTTGATGACAAGGATACATGGAACTTGATCTATGTTTTGTCCATAAAAGGAAAAATCAAAATAAGACACAAACACAGGAAGAAGAAGCTCCATTCCACACTTACATTAGAGAGCAGTCCAGAAACACTTTGCAGTGACTGGAATAGCATTTCAGCCCTTTGCTCTTCAGTCAAAGGTCCCATACTTATTTCATGGCTAAAACAACGTCTAATAGTTGGAGGCAGACCTTCTGAACTGTCAGCAGCAGCAATCAACAAGACCTGATGCCCACTTGTCTTTTCAGCATTCTTCTCCACCTTCACCAACATTGTGTAAAAGTAAATATCTTTGCAATTCTAGTTAAAATAAAAAACTAACAGGAAACCCAGGTTTTTGATGATAAAAGACATATTCAGTTCTTAAAGGAGCAGTGTTTGAGTGTAAATTGCATGGTGAAGGAAACTTTCTGCAAGATATATTTTATATGTCTTGAAGTATATTGCATTTCACTTAATAGTAGTTTTTCCCTAGAATGAAACAGTCAATTTTACAAGCTTTTGTCCCCAGCGGAGTGGTTGGCTCAACTTTTTAGAGTTCCCAGAAACTAATTCTTTTTCATCACATTTCTTTTCTATTACAGAAACTGATATTATCGCTTACTAATTATCTAAGCCATGTTACCTAAGTACCTAACACTTATTTTTGAGGAAATAGTTGCCTCCCTCCCCTACCTCTAAAAAATCTATTAGAGAACTGGCAAAGTATAGCAATTATTTCTCCATTTCTTTGAGGTTAACTAGTTTTATTTCATTTGATTTACAATATAAGATATAATATAATACTTGTGATGTGAAGAAAGAAAGTTATAGTACAAAGAACAGTAAAAGCAATATCAAAGTTCAACTAGGTTAGATCTTACAAATTCACCATTTGATTTCCCAAGGGAGTTATTGTCAGCATGTTCACTAACTGGCTCTGTGAATTTCTTAATAACTGATGCAACTTCAGCTGTATTACTTCTTTGGTCATTTAGTGAACCCTCGGGTGATTGTGAATCTCTAAAAACATCAAAATGACGAAGAAGAAGTATTGCTGGCGAGTATCTGTAACAATATCATCCTGTAAGTGCAGACTAGAAGCTTAGAGAGAAATCATATGGAAAATGGTAAACTTCTGAGAGCTTGACATAATCAGGCAATTAGGTAAGTGGCCCATGTAAAGCCCGATAATTTAATAAATGTTAAGTAGAGAGAAAAGACACTGAAGGAAAAAGCAGGTGGATAAATTAATGGAACTATATATTCCTGTCCTGATAGCAAAGTTTGCATTCTACCACATTCCAAAACAAAAAAATGTGCAGGAACAAAGTTTCTGGCACTTTATGTGTTCTTATCATTCCAAATGTTCAATATATAACCTTCGAGCAGTCTTGAAAGCTTGTGCTAAAGCAACAGATGTTCTATCTGACACCATTAGATCATGACAGTTATATTCCACCACATGCAGGCCCAGTCGACGAGCAACATATCTAATGACAGTCCTTTTCCCACAACCTGCATATTTATGTTGTTCAGGAAATACATGCACCATCAATCCAATCCAAAACCACCATTTTTGACATTTTAAATGAACAACAATTTGAGGATATCAAATGGTAATCCAACTCACAAAATAATTTAATGAATTATAGGAGAAAATAAAGCAGGACAATATAGAACATACCTGCCAAACCATACAATAAAACTGAAACTCTAAACTTGGAAGAAAGCACGGACGGACAGACAGTTGGTGTAATTATTGAAGCCAAGATATCTACAGTGTCCCCGTGCAAAGGCACAGGTCCTTGCGGTCCACCAATCATCAAATCTGGAGGAAGTGCAGATGGGCAACTCCCTACTAGCACGAGAGCAGTTAATGTTTTATTGACCCGGAGAATTGGTTCATCTGATGGTTCCATGCCAACGACCTGGAGATATAAGTTACACTCTACCAACAAACTCAACATATTTCTTGCGGTTTAGCCAGAATATGAGAGTTAAGGCCCAGTTTAGATAAACTTTTATACAACACAAGTTAATTTTGACTTATGCACTAAGGTTTTAAATTTAACTTAAAGACAGAAGTTTAATTCATTATTTTCTTCTCCTACAAATGTTTATTTAAAAATTTATCCAAACTGAGCTCAAGGATACCTTGAAACAAATAAGGTTGTCATCTTTATTTGGCGTTCTTTGATTGCAAGGAATGCAAATGGTGGAATTGCAGTTCCAGTTTATGTTAATTCCGAAAACATCTCCCTTTGACAAATACCTATCGACTTCAAAGTACTTTTGCAAAGCCAAGTCAATCATGTCTTGACGCTCTTGAGACTCAATCGGTGAACTTGTTCTAATAGATTCAAGGATGCCACATTCCGGAATCTTCACAAAAGAAACCCTGAGAAGAGAGGCAAACCTTGGAGGTTGAAGAAACGGTTCCAATTCTACGTTGATGACAGAATCTACAACGCTTCTAGCAGTATCCTCATCACCCCCTTTACCTTGAGGTTTGAAATATGATGCTAAAGCGTCTTGGCCGTGGTGTAAAATGGACTTTAAGCATGCTACGTGCAAGTTAAGGTTAAAGGCTAAAAACGGAGATAAATAAGCAACGTGATCGTTTAATAAAGGACCATTAAGAGGGAAATCACAAGAAGGAAATAGAAGCATCATCCGTGAAGAAGAAGAAGAAGAAGAAGAAGAGAGCGAGTTCGTATTAGTGGGTGTGCCTGGAGGATCAAGAGCAATAGCCAGTGCAATTCTGTGTATGTTCATTTCAGCATTTTTGACCAGAACCTGAGAAAATTGAAAAATAAAAAAATTGAAGTGGAATGAAAACAAGTATGAAATTACAAATAGAGGGGGAAATTGAGTTACCGGGGAACCAGAAGTGATGGAAAGGGTTTTGAGAAGGGGAGTGGAGAGGGCGAGAATTGCAGAGTGGTCGAGAGAGGGATTTGGTAGATTGGAGAAACGGAGAATACCAACAGGCAAACGGAGATTGGGAGAAGGTTGGTGTTGGAAGAGATTGGTGTTTGGGGAAGTGGAATTGATTATGTGTTTGGTGGAACACAGTATCAGAGGCTTTCTCCTTTCCACCATTTTCATCCAAAACAACAAACCCTACACTTCTTTCTTTCTATGCTATGCTATGCTAATGCTTCCACCATTTTAATCTCCCCTTCTTTCCTCAGATACACTGTCTCTGTTTTCTTTTTTTAACAAAGGTTATCTTCGCTCGTTAGCTGATCCTTTTCAAGTTTTATTGTAATTTTCATCTCTTCAGTTTGAATTATATTATTATTTATTTATTAAATTTAATAATTTCTTATATCTAAAATTTTAATATCATTATTTTTATTTTAAATGTTATAAATTAAATCAATTAGTTTATAATTTTTTTCTAGATCACCGTATTTTTTATATGATACTTTTGAGTCCCAACATTTTACACAGCTTAAACAAAATTACGTTATAATATTTTTTTTTGGTCAATAATTAATTTAGAATACGAAAATGACACACAAGTACACAACATTGCCGAAAATGTTAGGCCCAGACAATTGGTGAAGGAAAGACCCGGCCCAATCCAGATAGTTTGGGCCCTATATATATCAAGGAAAATGAAGCAATTAGGGTTTCCTTCCTCCGATTGAGGAATCGTAGCGACAGAGGTGTGAAAATGGTGTCGCTGAAATTGCAGAAGCGGCTGGCGGCAAGCGTTTTGAAGTGTGGAAGAGGAAAGGTTTGGCTTGACCCAAATGAAGTCAATGAAATCTCCATGGCCAATTCTCGTACGCTCTCTTTTTCTTCGTTGTTTTCCGTTGCTGTCATTTCTTTTCACTTCACCATTTATTTATGATTATGTTGAGGATCGATAACTTGTGTAGGATCCGAAGCTTATTGTTGTTTGCGATATTTAACTAATGCTATTTGCTAACAACAAAATAAAAGCTATGACGCATAAGAGTTCTGCATCTAACACTTTGTAAACTTTTTTTTCGTCTTATTTGAATATATTTCTTATTGATAAGTGGAATGGGACTTCAAGGGAATCTTATGTGCAGTGTCAAGGGGTTTTTAATCCTCAATTTGGCACCTGGGGGGCTTTGCTGAACCTCCACCGTGGCTCAAATTTGCATGAGCTTAAGCCATTGGAAAGAATAAAAAACCCTTTTAATTGTATATAATATCTACTCTGATATTCTATTATACAAATCTTTTGCAATAAAAGCATTACTTAGCTTGGTGAGTTTCCGTTTGCAGGGCAAAACATCAGGAAGTTGGTTAAGGATGGGTTTATTATCAGGAAGCCAACCAAGATTCACTCTCGTTCACGTGCTCGAAGGATGAAGGAAGCTAAGAGGAAGGGGCGCCACTCCGGATATGGTATTTATTCCCAAACTATTACGGGGTTAATGTACAATGAATATCAACCCCTGAGTTGGAAATTTTCTGTCGGGATGTAATTCTCGAAATTTTGCAGTTTATGCATGTTTAGAAGCTGTGGTCATGGTCATGGATTTTTTTGTCATTTTATAGTTTAGGGCTTAGTCGGTTTAAAATGTCAAGGTTTTACTGAGCTGCTAATCAGTTGAAAGAATAATGTTAGAATTCTGCTAAATATATTATGAGACAATGTTATATACTATATGTATTCTGAGCATTAGTGGGTATGGGTGGCCATAAAATAAATTGCTCTATGGTCATTTGGGGTGGGGCAGGGGGATCATTTACTGATTATATTGTTCACCTAAAAAATATTAGGTAAGCGTAAGGGTACAAGGGAGGCAAGGCTTCCCACAAAAATACTTTGGATGAGGAGGATGCGTGTGCTTAGACGATTGCTTCGCAAGTACAGGGAATCAAAGAAAATTGACAAACACATGTACCATGATATGTACATGAAAGTGAAAGGTAATGTTTTCAAGAACAAGAGAGTCTTGATGGAGAGCATTCACAAAACCAAGGCTGAGAAAGCAAGAGAGAAGACTTTGTCTGATCAGTTTGAGGCAAAGCGCGCAAAGAACAAAGCAAGCAGGGAAAGGAAAATTGCTCGGAGGGAGGAGCGCTTAGCCCAAGTGAGTTTCAGAATGCCTTGAGAATCTTTTTACTTGTATATTTCATGAAACTTGGGGATTTATTGCACTGGGAAGTATTTTCAGTGAAGGTGGTAATGGAAATTTTTACACTTCCATCTTCTGTAAAATGTTTAGGGTCCGGGTGATAAACCATCTACAGCACCCAGTGCACCGTCTTCCACAGCACCCCAGTCTGCCCAGTGAGTATTATATTACAGCTTATGCTTATATACAGCTTTTGGTCGTCTGTTTTGTAGCCTAAATTTATCTCTTTCATGCAGAGCACCGAAGAAATCCAAGAAGTGAGTAGCATTCCTTGAAATTCAAAGGGTGTTGAATCATTGATGGCGCCAGCACAATCAATAGTAGTTATGAAGAGTATCTTTTGTTGGTTTAGACTTTGTAAGTTTTGCATGTATAAGAACCTTATATCTTGCATACGTTAAATTTTTTTTAGTTCTCTGTTTTTGTGTGTTAAGATTCACCTTGCTGCAGAAACGCTTGTGTTATCCTTTTATTTATAGCGCAACTGTTCGCACTCCCTTACTATAGTACTATCCCGTTACATTCTTTGCATGCGAAAATAAGTGAAAGAAAATGATCAATTACTATAATGTTAAACGATTTAATTATTTTTAGTATATTAGTGGAAGGTCACTTGGTGGGTAAATTATTGTTTTAACAAATTGCCTATCCTCTTTTCGTTTTTCTTTTCTTGGATGGCCCCCACATTTTCTTTTCCATTTTTTATTCTCTATTCGATCCAATGGAAAGAAATAGTGTTCTTATTTTTTGTTATTCATGTACTCCACTTATTTTCACTCCCTATCTTCATCGACAAAGGCATGGAAGAAGACAACGTTGGCAACGTTTATTGTTGCAATATTTAAAGTGTCTTTTGAAGATTAATAGTATACTTGAAGTTTATTTAGTTTAATTAAAAACTAGTGTCGTAATGTTTTAAGAAACCCATTTCTTACTAGTTTTTGTACTTTGTGGGGCGCTTAATTTTTTTTAATGCTTATTTATAATAAAAATTTTAATTTTAAAGTAAATGGCTTAATTTAAATATTAAAGAATTTAGAAAAACAAATTAAGAGGACCAAAATTAACATATGTTAAATTATATGTATGGAAAAAAAAAATATATAATTAAATCTTTTTTAATACCCGAAATTCTCACCATGTGTTTATATGATTCTGTTGAACACATTTATTTTTGAATCATTAGCTATCAATTGTACAGATTGTCCTGACACGAATGGCCAAGTACAGGCAAACTATAGTCGTATGTATCAATCCCTCAACTCAACGGATAATACTACCTACTTTTATTTGACACACAAGTCACAACGAACAAGTTCCGTAGATGACGACGGGGATTTCTAATGATGATCTTTCACTGACGTCAACTATTTTTCCTACTCAAATCAGAACCAGTAGCTTATGTTAACGAAGAGGAAGGTTTTTGAGAGAGCAATGCTTCAAGCGACGAATGATCAGTTACAGGGTGGCTACAAGTGAAGTTTTGGCATACAAGAGCTACAACCCTGTTGACTGCATAGTTATTTTTCGCCATGAGAGCAATATTACTGTTATGGACTTCCCAAAATTCCATTTCTTCTTTGTTGTTCGGATCTATATGAATAACCTACGATCAACACCAGCAAAAATGTTATTGATGACTATCAGAAAGAAATGTGAAGATGCAATTTTATAGAGTAAGATGCTCACTGTTCTGTTGGGATCATATACTGCGTGAGCAGCAGTGAGCATGCTTTCAAATTCCTGTGACGTCCTTTCACCGACCACCACCACTTGCTTCGGGGAAGGTACACGCAGCATATCTGCTGCACAACACATTAGAGGCACTGCCATAGCCATGTCTTTCAATCTTTTCTCAAAAACTGCCTGCATTACCGTTTGAAGGGAATTCGTGTTAATTGCAACTAAGTGGTCTAATAACAGAGATTCCCTTTAATAATCCCATCCCACCATTGTTAGCAGATAAATGAGAGAAACAGATTTTAGGAGGAAAGGGGAGAGGGATTTACAGACCAATAGATGTTCTGCATTTCGCTTGTATTGCTCAGCCTTACTTCCAGCAACCATTGAAGCCAATCTTGTAAGATTTATGGCAGAAACCGAGTTTCCAGAGGGTTCTGCCCCATCATGGTCTTCCTTCACACGGAGGAGAACTGAAGAATCTTCTCCTGTATTATTGAAATATCCACCTCCATCCCTATCAAGAAATAAAGCATCCTGCAAGCAACTCGTATCATTAGCAACTTATTGCCTGGTATGACGAAAGAAATTTTCTTGAGCCCAGACATCAATTTTACCTGGGTTTCCTGCAATTCAATGGCCCATAGAAGCCAGTTAATTCCACCACCAAACTCATAGAGATCCAGCAATCCAGAAATCAAGAAAGCATAATCATCTAAGAAACCAGGAGCTTTAGATGGAGAACCTCTGAAACTATGGTGTAGCCTGCAAGTCTCCACATTGTAAAGTTGCTTCTGAATAAAGAATGCTGCTTTTTCTGCAATTCTCATGTACTCCTGTGGCTGGAATTCGCACCATCAAAAGAAAGAGAAAGTTAAACACAATGAAAAGAATCAAGGTGGGTACAGGTGTTCCTCCAGCAACAACATCCACCATTCCTTCATAACTTAAACAGTTGATGCCCTCTTAACTCAGTTAGAAACTATTCATTGCTGAGAGCAAGAATTGTGAGATCAACGGAATAAAATTGTACACTTATGATAATTCACAGACATCTACCAGAAACAGCATCGATAATATTAAAGAGGAGTGTCTCCCATCTTTTTAAATATTGGTAGTCTTCACCTAAATAAAATATTAGAATTCTAACTGCACTACTATATCAGTAGGGAGAAAACTTACTGCAGTGACGACAACGGGAAAGTAGAATTTGGTCCCTTCAGCTTCACTCTTTAGAATCTTAGAGGCTCTCGCAAAAGATGAGATTGCCAGTCCATTCCAAGATACAATAACCTAGAAGTGTAGCAACTCTTGAGAATATGCATACAAGTTGGGAGTCGAAATCATCGTGGGAGGATCCTAAATAAATCAGTAAGATTTACCTTATCATCCAAATGTGGCCTTGGACGCCCTGACCTTACTTCATACAATTTCCGCCTACATTGTCCAAGAATTTCTAGATATGTCTCAACTGACATGCCATATTTTGATGCTATTGCTGAAGGATCTTTTCTCTCAATCAGGACATTCTTTCCCTTGAATTCATTGTGAGGATCACTCATTTCAGATAGGTCACAGTTACCCGATTGCTTGATGTAATAGTGCTCTTTAAAAAGAGTAGCATGCTCTCCAAGTATGTCTTCAACCTAAACAGAAAAAAACTGGGTTGAAAGTGACCACCAAAAATGACAAACCAATCATTAATCATAATACTTCTATGAGAAATTGTCAGGACAATGTAGATATAATTGCATAACTACATGAGGGAATCAGGATTATAAGACACTACCAAACAATTTAAAACACGGTTTTTATTCAGCAAAAATGATCTCTATGAATTATCAGCTTATTATCAACTAAAATATTCTATTTCTATTTGGAAGTACAATATAGAGGCCTACTGTAACCAAACAAATAAAAAACTTAATATCCACAGTTGTGCAATAAATATCAAGGAGAACAAATACAAAACAACAAATTGAAAAATATAAAATAAATGACAAAATTCGAAGGAGTATTATAGCTCACAAGTTCCAGCAAAAATTTCCAGATCAACTTTAAAAATACTGTAGTTAGATTGTCCTTAGCAAACTAACAGTTAATTAAGAAACAGGCTAAACAACATATTGTGCTCTTGAAAAAGTTAATTCATATATGAGGAAAATAAATTGATACAATTGAATCCTAAAAAAAAATTTAATCAACTGCTACATCAGTGGGTTATTGGGCAATGTCAGAAACTTGAAGGCCATGTCACAGTTTTTATGTCAGCTCGGATAGATCTATATGGTTTTGGACCCAACTGAAAGATAAAAAGTTTGGAATGATCTAATTGAATCAATTTATTTTCCGGCGACCATAATGAAGAATTGTATATTTTTCAGGGATCTACAATGTAATTATCCATAAGAAATATATTAAGGAAAGTCAGATAGAAAGTGGATGAAAGACCTCTTTGCTTGTCCATATGTAAAAAGCTCCTTCTTTTTTTCTTGCAGCTCCTTCAGTCTCTGCACTGTCAGCATCCTCTGCTGAAAATATTTCACCTTCTGGACCAATCATGTCTCTCCTTAAATAATCAAGGATATCCCGTGATATACATGAATAGAAGGTATCTTTGGTGATAGAAAACGCATCTAAATAAGCATTAACAAGCTGCCCTTGATCATATAGCATCTTTTCAAAATGTGGAACTGCAAAGATATGACAACTAAACAATTAAATCATCTTTACAGCATTTCAGAACAAAGAGTATTGGATGCAACAGCATATCCTACTTAACATAAAATGTTCAGGTATTTACTCGCAGAAATGACTGCTGTTCAAGGTAAACTTACCATGCCAGCACTCATCCACACTGTATCTGTGAAACCCCCCTCCAATATGATCATGAATCCCCCCATTCGCCATGCATTGCAAGGTAAATAAAACCATTTTCTGACTTCCATTAGCTCCATCCAAGTTCCCTGTATCCTCCAACTTTTTGGAGTGGTAAAGCATCAAGTTGATCTCAACTGGTCTGGGAAACTTTGGTGCAGATCCAAACCCACCAAACTTTGAATCATAGCTCCCAGAGAGCTACAAAGAAAATAGTAGATTGAATGATACTCAAAATTTGAAACACTCAATATGAATTAAGGATCCAAAACATTCAACAACTACATGCAGAGATATTATCTCACATTAAAAAAAAGATATTTTTTTGCTCTCTGTTGTTACAATATATCACTGGTTACTATCATCCATAAATTCATTTTTTATAAATGAGAAGACATGATTGCTATTTTGGTAACAATTTCCCCACTCTCAACCCATAAAACGCAGCTTACACAAGGATAGCAATACCGTATATATGAAAACACTCTTTTCTTTTTCCCGTTTCCTTTTCTCTCCTTTATGTGTCAAAGAAATGAGGGGAAGGCTTTCTAACAAAATTGAAATAGTAGAAAAAAAAGCGGATACTCAAATCATCACCTGCTCTGAGCATAGACGTAATGCATCAGCTGGAACCTCATCAGGCAATTTATCAAAATCTGACCTAGCAGACATTGCCTCAGAAAGCTGTTCAATTGCAAATGCTCCACTCTTGATTAGCATATCCCTCTTTTTATCCCAAGCCTCTTTTACCTTTCTGGAGAAAACAGGAACAAATAGTATACCAACAAGAAAATCAAGAACCAGAATAATAACTTCAAACAATTGGCCTGAAATTTTACACTCAACAAGTTGTGAAATGCTGTCCACCAAATTTATCCACGAAAAAGAGTCTAAACAGGTTGACCGTTCAAACTGACATGTGCGATAGTTCTCACCTAAGTATAGTCTTAAATCCAGGTCGCCCATACTTATCATCGGGGGGGAAATAAGTTCCACCCATTAAAGGTTTCAAGTCCGGTGAAAGAAACACACTCAGGGGCCAACCTCCACCACCATACAAAGCCTGCACATACGTCATGTACACCTGAAGAAAAACTCTTTCAGTAAACCTTGGTTACCAGTGGAACGCCTTAAACTTTCTACGAGCATAACTTAAGGATAATTTATGAGCATTTTTTTTGGGTTCCATAAGAAAGAATATATACATAAATTAACTGAACAGTTGACATACCTTGTCAACATCTGGTCGTTCCTCTCGATCCACCTGTGACATTGACATATTAAAACGCTACAGAACAAAGTAAAACAAAATGGAGAGAAGATTGTTACAATCCAAAGCAATAGAGAAACAAAACTCCTTAATTACCTTAATGCTAACAAACCAATCGTTCAACAACTTGGCAATCCCCTCGTCCTCAAAAGACTCCACCTCCATAACATGACACCTTACCAGTAAACAGTTCACATTCCCAAAAAAATCAATCCATAATTCAAACTCAACATGAACAACAGAAGTTGTTATGACTCACACATACCAGTGGCAAGTGCTGTAACCAACTTCGAATAGAATCGCCATCAACACCACAAACAAAAGCAGCAGTTAATTACGCAAACGAAAATTGTAAAGAGAATATCGAAAAAAGAGAGAATTACTTGATAAGAAGATAGGAACGTCTCGCTTGCGTGCTTCGGCGAAAGCTTCTTCACCCCAGGGATACCAATCAACCTTCAATTGAATATGAGAAAATGGATTATGAGTGAGAACGAAGCAATTGCACAAGGAGTGAGATGAGAATTGAGTGAAGTTAAACTCACAGGGTTGTGTGCGTGTTGGAGAAGATAAGGACTCTGTTCGGAAGCGAGTCGATTTGTGTGGTTGTGGTGAGAAAGAGACGTTGCCATTGAGAGGAGATTGAGTTTGAGAGGGAAAGGAGGTATTGGTGAGAAAGAGAAAGGGAAATTGAAATTTGAAGGAAGGTGTTGGTGATGGTGAGAGAGAAGACGAGGAAGAAGAAGAAGAGAAGAGGAATGGGTGATGCGGTGGAGCATAGAAGAGTTCAGAAGGTGTTACTGTTATTGCTATCTGTGTTTGTGAATGGGAGTATTGGCACTGTGACTGTTGTATATTTGCGTCTCTGTGAGGGAGGGTGGTTGAGGTGCCATGTGTACTACTTCACTTCTCGACGCTTGGGTTGGACCTGCTTTTTCGTCCACAAGTGCCCTGTTCTTGACACACTTCTGTTAAAAATGGATAAAACTTTATACGATAATCCAATTCAATTGTTAAATGCAGGGGAAATGAAATTCCTCTAATTTTATTTTTATTTATTTTTATACGAAAATTTTATTGTTTATAAAAATTATTATTTTTTCATAAATCTGATATAAAAATAAATATTTATTTTTAGATATGTTAATTATTAAATTCTTTTTATACTCTTATTTATTATTAAATTAGTGTTAATTTGACATTCATTTATTATCTTATCTTTTATAAGTAATTATATTTATCTATTTAATATATGACTATTAATTTTACTATTTATTACTAGGAATATTTTTAAAATAAATTAAAAATTTATAATATATAATTATTTTTTATTGATCTTAATAAATAAATTATTTATTTTTATAAAACAATAATTTAAAAAATGATTAGTTAATGGTAAATTATTTTGTGTCAATTTGACAAAAACATCCTTGACTATTTACATAAAATTATTTCCTTTTCTTAATCTTTCAAATATTCTATACGTGCATTATACTCAAATTTATTTTCTTTTGATAAAAATTTAAATTTATTAAATAATTAGTCTTAAAATTTTAAAATAACACTGTAGATAACCGAAAGAATAAATAAATTATGATTTCATATATTCAAATTAAATAGTAGCTTAAACTTATTGTGATGAAAAAATCAATAAAAACCCAACCGCCTAAATTATTGTCGCATGTTAATAAATCAAAACAAATTTCGAATGATCAATTTTTGAATAATTAAGTTATAAATAGAAGTATAAAGTATAGATTTCTCAATTTTAATTTATTTTATTTTATTGTCTAATTTTTGAAAATTTGTTAATTTTGACCCATATTTTTAGTATTAACAATAATCCATTTGACTATAGATGGCTTGGAACTAGGAAGTGAGTTCCTACTTCCAACGTACGAGGGAGAATCAAACTGTCGTTCAACACCATATAGAATGCAGCGAGCACAAAATGCAGAAGTTAATTGCATCGGTTTACATAATAAGACAGTTTTTTTACAGAGTACTGTATATAATGAAATGTTACATGTGAAAGTGCCCCATATCTACTACATTATGACAATCAATCAACTCGATACCGTATGTCTCAAACTTTGGATGATGGGACACATTCAGGAGAACAACAATATGGAAGATCTTCATTATGAAAAGTGCTTCAACAAAAATTTTCAAATAACTTAGGCAAAATCTGCTGCATATCAGCTAGCAGGTGCACCTATAGATTCAGCAAGTTCTTCCAGAAGTTCCTTTTGCTCCATTGTAACACAAGACTGCAAGGAAAAAGTTTTTTAATAATGAAGAGCCTCGATATCAATTAAACAATTTCATTCATATTAACTCGTATTAATGGCTAGGTCTGTAGTATATCACCAGTGCAACTTTTGGTCAGTCTAGTGTTTGGCATTCGTTGCGATTAGTCAAGGGTGTTTTCACTTTTTTTCTTTTAAAAGACCAAGCAGAGTGCAAACCTGTGGGGAGAGGTCTAATCCTTTGTTTTGCTGGGGTTTCCATTGCTCACCCTTGCCGTGTTTGGGTACTATTGAATAAACAAGTTATTTGTTGGTTGATGTGATTATGTGAATTTCGGTTAGAGAAACAATGCCATTTGGCTGATGCATCCCACCATCTCCTTCCCAAATACCCCACTCAACATTACAAATCCAATCCAGGAATTTCAATGATTTTATTTTTGGGTATAAGAAAACTAGGCCCTAATTCACTCGTTTTATAAGAGAAGTATTCTTGCTCGATCCTCATATTCAAGACTGGATAATTGGAGCATGGAATTTGCAGGATTGAAATATGTAGGTAAACCAACATTCAAATTGGATAAGCTATTGGACCATATTAAAAAATTGGGTTTAACTTGCTTCCAAAAGTTAGCTCATCAAACGAAGTTTGTTCTAGCCTTATAAGAGTATTTTATTTCTTAACCGCTATGAAACATCTAAATATTGGTTTTCTCAGAAACCCTTCAAAATTTTCTTGTTGCAGGTCCTTGCTTACCAGACCCATTTTCATCTCAATACAAACCTATTTTGATCAATATACCTTTAGCCGCCTCAAAAAGTGCACAGGTGCACCTACATTAATTAATAGATACCACTTTCCAAGCCTATATTGCACGGAGTCAAACAATAGGAAACGTATCCAAAACAGAAGTTCATTCCATGTCCTAGATAATACCTGAACAGCATCTTCAATATCACCTTCAAGAAAAGAGGTGAGCTCAAAGTTCATCTTCAATCTGTGGTCAGTAACCCTGTTGTCCTAATAAGAAAAATTGAAGTGTCAAAAATTGCTAGTAAACAATATAATCACATCAAGGCAAAACGAAATTTCAGTAACACTCAGCTATTCCACCTCAAACCACTATACTGACAGGAACTACACAACTCTAGATCATTGAATCTTATTTACTTCATTTAACGAACATGATAATGAGGGATCTTAAAGTAATAATTCAATGTCATATTTATCGTATATTTTTAACTTTTCTTTCTAACTAAACAGCATCAACATTGCTTGCCTTACAAATTTATAAAAACAACAACAACAACATAACCTTATCCTCCTAACCTTACACATTTATATAGGGAAAAATTGTTATGAATAATTGTAATGTATGAAACTCATAAAGTTTTTTTGACGGGGATTGGAGATACTACATGTACCTAGTGTATGTATGTGAAAAAATATTTAGACTGCAAGCAACATTGAGTACCTTATAATTGTATGTCCGAATTTTTTCTGCACGTGCACCTGTACCAACCTGTAATTTGAGAAAGTATGGCAAAGAATTTTAATTCCATACTCCTCTGCTCACACATATAGCAAGTATACTATTTGAATTTTAATGTCTAACTAGTATTTTGAACACAAACACAAGAAGGAGCGTACCTGTAATTTCCTTTGATTTCGTATTGACTCTTGCTGCTCCCTTACCTTCATCTCATACCTGTAAAAGATTGTATCATTTTTACATGCGACATACCAAACCATATAGGTTAAAGAGAACACTCAGAAAAATTATACTAATGAACTCAGCATTTGGTTAGTTTTTGGCTTCATGACATCAATATCCTTTAGTTCCTCATGATAATTGAAATTCAAGAATTATTGGGATATTTAATCTTGCCAACATTATTTAAGAGGAAAAGGAGAAAAACAATTTGAAAACATTGCAGACATAAACATGACTCAATTCTAAAACCAGACTTGAGAAGTCAGCAAAAAAAAAAAAATGGAAATGTTGATGCTCACAGTTTTGCTCGGAGCAATTGAAAAGCA
Source organism: Abrus precatorius (assembly GCF_003935025.1). Lineage (NCBI taxonomy): Eukaryota > Viridiplantae > Streptophyta > Magnoliopsida > Fabales > Fabaceae > Abrus > Abrus precatorius. The sequence goes on along the minus strand of NW_020874373.1, from coordinate 3,875,841 downwards.
CGATTCTTGTTCTGAAGTTGTGTCCTTTCTTCAGTACAAAAGATGCGGATTCCTGTTGGCTTATGGAAAAGATCAATGGCTGTTTCAACCTTGTTAACATTCTGCCCTGCAAGACATCTTTGCATGTGAATTCATGGAGGAACTTGTTTATTGTTCAAGAAATAGAAGGATTTGATTGCTTGACTGGAATAGTTCATGTTCATAGATCTATACCTCCAGCACCCCCAGAACGTGCTGTTGTCAGTTCAATATCTTTTGGGTCAATTACAACTTCAACTTCATCAGCCTAGACAAAGATTTCAGGCCTATAGATTTAGATATTGCTCTCAAACCTTAAAAGAAGGAAGGAAGCCAAATATATTCTAACTGTATCAGTATGCTAAAAGTTTTGCAGATTAAAACACATGAATTTAAAAATGATTAAAACAAACAACTCAATAGTGCATCAACCTTTAATCACAAAATTTAATCTTCCTTCAACGATACTAGACAAAGAATTGACAAAACACTGGATCTATATACAAAAGCAGTAACTTTTAGGATAAAATATCAAATTAACAATTGTCCAAATGCAAATTTTTTAATTTTTAAATAATTCCCTGATTGCTTTCAAAACTAAAAGTTAGGATCATGAATATTCTATTGCTAAAAGCCTGAAATATGTACTCCACCTCTGGCATGATGGCCACTGTTGCAGTAGAAGTATGTACACGACCTTGTGTTTCTGTTAGAGGAACACGTTGAACTCGGTGGACACCAGATTCATATTTCAATTTACTGTAAACACGATTCCCTTTTATCTCCATCACATAAGTTTTGTATCCTCCTTTCTCTGCCTAAAATACAGCAAAAAAATATACAAACTACATAAGTGGTGAGAAGCTATTTCTTCCAAAGTTTTCATGAGAAATACCTCAGAGCTCGAGACAGGAGAAAACTTCCAAGAATTCCGTTCACTATATTTTTCATACATTCGGACCTGATTCAATATCAAAGCAGCATCAGAATATGCCTATAATTAAACTGCACATTAATGGTTCATTCACTAAAACATTTGAATGACAACAATGAAAATGTTTTAGAGATAGTTAAGCAATTCAGAAATGATCCAATGACAGAATTATTATATGTGTGTGTACTTCATGCATTCTGCATGGATTATACTTAGAAAGGACAAACGAAAGCATGTACCTACAAGATCACCAGCCCATATTCCAGCCTCGTCACCCCCAGTACCTGCTCGTACTGCAAAAGTCAACGATGACAATAACATTTAGAACTTGAAAAATAAAATAAAATAAATGGAGATGATCATGCATCAATATGTTAAGCTAAGCTATCTAGAAATTCTAGAATGTAAATTCAGTGATGACTTCAAGATGGGGACAGGGGGGAAGCCCAAAATTATGCCTTTCTGTGATGTATAAATCAAATCAATGAGCAAGTTGTAACCATTAAATCCAGTTATGAGCATATGATGATGCACTCTCACTTTTATCAATTTAATAAATTCCTGAATCTAACATATTTTCCACATTTCCCATTATTAAAATGCAAATAATATTTAAATTTTCAGAAATTAGCTTTATGTCCTATTTCATAAGTCTATGACGTGATTCATGAAACATTCAACTAAGCCATAACGTAAAATCAGTGGGCTCCAACAATACTGTAAAGAAAGACTGAAAGAGACAATGTACCTTCAAGCATTATGTTTCTTGCATCCAGAGGATCACTGGGAAGAAGTAATACCTGTGGTTGTGTAGGAAAAATAAATAAGTTGCTAAAAACTGAGGGAAGTGAGGAAAAACTGAAAATACGGAGGAGAGGCTCGAAAACTTAAGATAGCCAAAGACAAAAAGGGCGAGAGCAATGAGAGACAAAATCGAGGAGTTTCATGGTATGGTTTTGAAAAAAAAGGAATGAACATTCATTATAGCCAATGACAACAGAGAGTATATATGATGAATATTACGGAAGAGAATTCAAATTCCTCCCCATGATTTTGAAATTTCAGCTGATTCAACATTTTGAATTGATGTTTGCTACATTGGTATTGAACTAGAATAACCAAACTAAACACAAACTTTCAAGCGAAAATGTGACTAATATTCTCCAGGACAAAACATAAAAACCTTAAGTTTGTCCTCAAGCTCAGAGAGTTGCTTGGACAAAGAGTCGATTTCATAAGATATCATTGCCGCCATATCCTCATCGTTGCCATCATCCTTCGCTAAGGCTAATTAACAACAGTTAAAGAAAACGATCAATATCAACTTCAAGTGTCTAACACAAAGAGAGTTGAGTTCAACAAACCTTTGGTTTCTTCTAGAAGCTTTTCACAGTCTTTAAATCTCTTGTACGTAGACACAACCTACACCACATAAACAACACTAGTGTCAATACGCAAAGTTGAAGTGCCGAAAATTTGATTACAACATAAATTAGAGTACCACATCAAGCTCCGCCACTGATTGTGCCAACTTCTGGTACTCGCTAGGGTTAGACACGATGTCCGGATCAGCAAGCTTCACCTGAAATTTCACTTTTGAGACAAAATTTGTAGCAGAAAATTGGAGCATAGCGTGTATTGACATTGACATACCGATAACTCTTTCCATGTTTTCTCAGCGGACTCAAGCTTCGTTATGAGATAAGGTTCCTGAAATTCGAAACGAATAAAGCAAAATGCAATAGTGGATTGAAGTAACGAATTGTATTGTTATTTCAGTGATTATGGTGACGCACCGCCATGCAAACGATTCTTGGCAGTGTGAGAGTGGTGGTGACGCGTCTGTTGGTGAAATGATGAAGGGGACGGTGTCGTATTGGGAGTAGGTTGCGACGTGTGCCACATATTCGAGGTGTGAAGCTCGCCGTTAAGCTACTCATGGTCGCAGAGCATACGGTGAAGAAGCGCAAGACACGTATATAGAGTGGTTGTGTTACGGTTTGGATGAGATGAGAGACAGTTTCCGTTGGGTCGGTTTCGGGTCAGACTCTTCTGTCAATTTCTGAGGCCCATTAACAATTGGGCATGTCTTGGCCTGCCTTCTTCCATTTTGACTTTTTACTAATTTCGTTACATTTTCTTTCGTATTATATATAATATATGGGTGAAATTATTTTTTATAAGTGTAAGTCTAAAAATTTTTAGACTTAATTTAAATTTTTTATTTAACTTAAATCTAATGATCAGTAAAGTAATAAATTATAATTCATTAGATTTAAATTAAATAAAAGACTTAAATTAAGTGTAAATTTTTTTAAATTTATACTAGTATAAAATTTTTTTATTCTATATATGTCATTTTAAAAGTTTATGTTTTAAAATATTTTTTATTTAATAATTAATGAGATTTTTTTCTATATCTTCTAGTCCTGTATTTTTTCGTTTGGTGTTATAAAGCCTTTTTTCCCTTTTCGAGTGCACCTATTTGCAGTATACAAAAGACATGTTAGACAACGTATATTAATTTAATCAATACTAACAATTAAGTCATAAAAAAAATTAAATCGGAACTTAACTAGACAATGTTTTATAATGTGAAATAAAAAATACCCTCCTATGTCAATAAGTTTTGTAGTCTATATGTAATTAAAATTTTAAATTAATGGTAATTTTATTATTATGATTATTATTATTATTATTAAAAATGACACGTACTGAATACGAGATTTATAAGCGTCGTTGTTAAAGTGAGATGGTGGTGGAAAAATATAAAATAAATGCCTAAAGAAACGTTTCATAGTTTTATATTTTTCATGTTTAATTCAAATATGTACTTAGTCTTATGTTATTTACATTGTCTTTATTTATGATTTTAAACACCTAAATACACATGTTAAAAAGAAAAACTATAAACTTTATGATACATTTTGCCAATCATAACATTAATATCATCATTAAAATAAATAACTGATGGAATATATGGTTAGGCAAATTGATTGAGTGTTTAATTAACCATATCTCGCGTGCTTATATTATAATGATGACATTGAGATTGCTTTAGCATCCCGAGCATTTGGATCCAGTGCGGCCCAGACTTCTGGTAAACGAGCCCCACATTGGGCTCCAGACATATCACCTGAATAATACTTCACAATTGGAATTTATTTTTTGCACCAGTAATTTTTACTAATCATACTATAATTTTTTAAAAACAAAAATTTGAAAGATATTAATTATTTTCATAAATTAAGTTTAAAAATTAATTTTTAAAAAGTGGTAAGAAAAGGGTTTTGCGTTTTGATATTATAAATGTTTATTAAGTGATTGATAGAACTTTTCTTATAACATTTTTTTTTCCTTCTCTTATAAAGTTTTTATTCATATACGATGAATTTTTGTCTCTCTTTATTTAGTCTTTTTTTTTTTCAATCTTTCTTCTAACTGTTTATCTCTCCTTTTATCATTTATCTATATTTATTCTTTTTTTACTATATTTGTCTCATTTTTTTCCTGGATTTAAATTTATTAGAATCACCTCAGACTTATGTTAATTCAAAAAGAAAAAGAAGAAGAAGAAACCTCATTGGAGTTACTTTCAAATTTGGGCCAATCTAAAAGTTAAGTTTGTTGTGCTAGAAAGTGGAAGATTAGTTTTAAATTTTATTGTGCTTAGTATTTGGAGGATTGATAAGTTGTGATTAGTATTCATGTGTTTAATCTTTTAATGTGTATTTAGTATGCATTGTTGTAATGCTTTTAATATTTAGCATAGTAAGTGTCGTTAGAGTTTGTTAATTCATGAATATTTGAAAAAAAAAAGTGATTTGATACAAACATAAAAGCTATATCAAGTGATTGATCAGCAGAAGACAGACATGTAGTAACTGATTATTTGTTGACAAAGAAAAAGTATTTGATACTAATTCTGAAAAGGCCACATTTGTTTTCATACACAGATGGGTACAATTATGTTAATGCTAATGTCTTAGTGATCTCTCTCATGTAGAGTGAGAAATGATCAGAAATCCAATTTATCAACATAGATAAGTGGATATATATAATTGAAGCCAAGTTGAACATACAAGGTTAGCTGCATATCCACTATTCCGTCACCTATTGGCTCACCCAGGCGATGCTTAGAATTTGAGTGTGTGTCCCCACTGCCCATAAGTCTTAAAAGGGTGGGGTCAAATGTTTAGTGCACATCATGATGTGGTCACCTTCTTTTCACCCCTGCTGCACTAATGTCTAATGATACACGCAGGAGTGTTCAGGAACACTCTTTAATATACTATTTTAAGATTTTTTTTTCGACATATTTTGAATTATTAATTAAAAATTACAAAAGTGTGGTGTTAAGAATTTTTTATTATATATATAACCTCTTTCATCCCGATGTGTGATTTGTGTAAGAAGTCCTCTTTTAAAACTTTTTTGGCTGTGGCTATCTGATTTTCTCTCTTTCAATTTTATGGTTGCTATGTACTAACAATGTTTTTGAACTTTTTATGTTCCAAAAGCAAATAGAAATAGGAGGTTCAGCGATCCAAAAGCTACACTTTATTGTACTTGGACTTAAATTAATAATGGTGATTCGAATTTAATGGACTGTGTAAAAGAACATAAGTGGTAATATGTTTATTAATGTTTAAAACGAAGCAAAACCCATAATTGATTCTTCAAACATCCGTTTTCATAATGTTTTGCCTATAAGGCTATAAGAGAATGTCTATTAACACGCTAATGCATCTATTATTATTCTTATTTAATTGGTTTTAATATAATTTCTATAAACTATTTAATTAATTAACAGAGGAAAAATGATAGTTTGAGTGTAAAAGTCAAATTGAATATCAAGAGTCACAGCACACTCAACTTTATAGTATTTATTTTATGATATATAGAACCATTAATCTTGACGAACTTTAGCAAGCACGAACAAAGCCACTTTTGAGTTTAAGAAAGTTTACTTGATATGAGCATTTTAAGTATTGATGAAATGTAAAGACAAAGTGGCACGAATTAATGCATGTGTGTCTCCTATGTTTATAGACTTGATACAAGAATCAGCATTGCCTTTACCTTATCCTGCAAATCAAACATAGAGAATAATTATATCGTATCAAACAACAAATATTTCAGGAGAGGGAGAGAGAATTAAGAAATGCTTTTTCTTTTTACCCTTTTAAGTAAGAAGACAGAAAAAGTAGTGGCTAATGCAGCTAACTACATCATAGTTCTGCTTTAGGATCTCACTCTTAAGGTTTGAGACACACGGTCCATTTTGAAGTTAGATTCCTAATCCTATGATAGAGATAATAAGGGAGCGGTTTTGACATATATATGAATGAGGAAAGGAGTACAAAATTATGCTCATTTGAGTCTCTTTTATTACCATGTGACTCTAAAGCTAATTGCACTTTGACAAGAGTAAATTGCAGAGTTAAACTGTACCACCTTCAGCTGTTCTTATTTCTATTGGTGGGGTTGTTGACAGTGAAGTTCTGATGAATGAATGAAATCATTAAAATAAGTTTTTAAGGTTAAATTATGGTTTTTCTTTTCATTTTTTATGTAATTTTGTATTAGCTTTCTGTTGACTTTATCTATTAATTTTTGGTTATTGCATGATTTCTTTAAATATCATATTTTTACTTAATTCTTTTAAATATTATAAGTTTTTTATTATATCTTTCGTCTAAAGTGTCAAGTAAGAAATAAAACAAATAAAAGTCTAATAGGGGTATTAAAGATGGATGGAAAATTTCTTTTGAGAGCTAGCAAATAACTTTCTAAAAGTAGGAGACAAAATAAAACATTATGATATTATGAGAAATTGAAAATATAGGTTACTCAATATTTTTAAAAATAAATAAGAATTTATAAAGTTTTTAAAAATCATGACATTTTTTAAAGTTTAAGGTGTTAAAAGTAAATTTTCTATTTATAAACTTAAATATCCTCAAACACAATTACAAAAACCAAATAACAAAATATCTTAAACTTAATATTTCATTGTGCTGATTACCACACGGACTATTCAGCCATTAGACAAAAGAAATTGATGGTCTCATCATGACCACCAGATGGACGCAGTCAATTATCATGATTCATCCAACAGTTGTCACATGAGTAATTGTGATAACAACTTTAGTGATATGTGATGGTGATATATATTATATTGATATTACTCATAATGTTTTATTATTATTATTCTCTATCACACTTAATTATTTTATTTTATATGTTTTTTATTTTATGATATAATAAATGTTTTTAAATTAAACTTTTCAATTTTTTCTTAACCAATAATATTAAGAAATAGCACATGTTATTTAATTTAATGCATGTTGCCGGAGACAATGCACTAAACTTCAGTTCCTATCGCATCGAATAAGCTCCAATCATGCATTGTCCCTGTCCTACGTCAAAATAATTATTTCTTTATCTCGTGTCAATTAATACGGACTATCTTAGTTTAATTTGTGATTTTGAGAATGAGTCTTATTAAATGTTACTGTCTTGAATATTCAGAATTTTTTTTACCGTCTGTAATAATTTTATTCACCTCAAATAGAATTATTTCTAATAAAAAATATTAAAATATTTTGTGGGTGATTTAAATAAACAAGTGTTTTTTTAGTTGTTATTGCTAGTTGCTTCTGAACCTAATTTAACTTTAAAATAATGGGATTGGAAGCTTGTCTAAGAGATTGCAACATGCTAATTTTCCACCATTTTAAACAATACACGTATTTTGGCTCATTAGTGTACTACCATGTTTCATATTATAGTAGTAACACGCAATGCTATTCATACTTTTAATTTCCACTTTTAGCGAACTTTACACATAATACATGTATTTAACTACTTATTTTAATGCTATTCTTTACGTGGGTATCTTTAGCTTACTATTATTATTTCTACTCTTTGGGATTCCAGCAATATCTTAAAACAAAAACCATGTAAAGAAAAGCGAAGACCACTTATAGCTTTCACCGAAAAGTGCAAGCACACCTGCATTTGCCTTTATTTAAGATTATAAAGTATGTTTCCATGTCATCTCCATCCTTTATGCCTGCATGGTTTCATGTGACTTACACTTCACTTCAACTTTCTATTGACAGAAGGAAGAGGGCTCAAGAAGTGGTCCTCAAAACACAGTTTTCTGTTGGATTCGATTTAACTGATATGAAATAGGTCGTTAACACAGTGACATCACTGGCTGATCAGTGACAATTCTTTGGTGGAGGTTGGTGCTTAAGCATTATCAGTTTATCACATTCACACATGGGAGTTGTAACTGTTGGTGAATTGAAGCCTAGCGTTTCAGGAAAAAGGACTTTTCGTCCAAGTTCAAGCATAAGACAAACAGCTGAATGGTATATAATCTTCTGTTTCCCAAGATGTTTTGTTTCATTTAGTGTTTGTTTGCAATCATACATGAGACATTTATATACATTAATGAGGGTGATTTTTTTTATTTTGCCTTATCTGCCATTGTGATAGTGCAATGACAATAAATAATATCTTCTTTGATTTTTGACTGTGCTTAATAACGTTGTATGATTTATGTAATTGACCTCATCTAGTGAGATAAGTTTCGATTGTTGTTGCTATTAGTGGTGGTAGGGTCTTATCTGGTTGTTGTGTTAATCCAACTCATGTATTTTTTCAATCTTCCAAAATTTCTCATGTGACAAAGTCACAGCCTGTCCAAATTTATGAAAGAAAACAACATTTCATGCATCATGGCATAGGTTAAAACACTGAGATTTGTAGATAAAGATGTAACATTGACCTTCATGTAGTGCTTTTTACCCACCTGACAGGGGTATGGTGCTGCATGGTGAATGTTCAGATCTCATTTGTCAACAATGTGAACGACAATTAATGTTTGTCTGTCAATTATTCTCGTGCTTTTATATCTTTAGGCCCTAAATGAGTGAGGGGATGATGTAATAGGAGCTCACCGACTATGTAAACCTTTTGGCAGCACATAGAACAGGACAACCCTTAACATCAACCTCACCATTCTAGAGTAGCTCTAATATTGATTTTTCCTTCTTATCTTAGCTGTTCAATGATTTGAAGTAATGGGTTCCACTGCAGTGACACAACCGATTCTGAAATATCAATTTGACATGGAAACTCATGTAACAATGTTGTCTGCAGTAGTGCTTATATTTTAGTCTTGCCCAAATTCTGTATTTATTGAGTAGGGGCCATTCTCACCTAAGATCTTGATATTGGAAGATTAAGTTGTCTTTTGGTTTATCAAAAGCACATGGCTTGAGCTCCATTTATATTGAAAATACATGCTAGGAGAGGTTATTTCAAACTCTATGATAATTAATTTTGGTAATATGTATGCCTGCAGTTGAAGTTTTTGCTTAATATTGAAATTTTCATGTCTTATGTCATATAATAATTAAGCCAGATTTGTTTATGCAGGCCAATATCTGACGTCTCTAGTGATCTTACCATTGAAGTAGGAACATCAACCTTTGCACTTCACAAGGTAATGGAAACAAGCTGCCATTCTGTTAGATTAAATATTCAGCATGATTTTCTTAGGTGTTTATAAATATTTGGCAATTTTCTGAATTGATCGTTGTTTTATTTTATTTTTGCTATCAAACATATATTTTTAGCACCTTTAAAGAGAATTTCATGCCCAACCATAGTCCACTAACAATAGTGGCTGGTAAGTGAAAATAGAATCATAAAATATGCTCATTGCTTTTGCTGGGGGCTGATATGCTAAGAATTCTTGGTGACTTCTCTTCATGACTAAAGTTAAAAAAGTAAAAAAAATAAACTTAAGAAATAAATTAGAATGTTAAGCTATCATGAAAACAGAAAATTCATAGCAAACATTTTCACCGTGAACTTGCAAAATTTTCACCAGTTTCCTCTTGTTTCCCGGAGTGGAAGAATTCGGAAGCTGGTCTTAGAAGCAAAAGATTCAAAAGTTTCACGCGTAAGTCTCCCAAGTGTGCCAGGTGGTGCAGAGGCATTTGAGCTTGCTGCCAAATTCTGCTATGGAATCAATGTTGACTTCACACTCTCAAATGTTGCTTTGCTACGTTGCACAGCTCATTTTCTTGAAATGACAGAAGAACTTGCAGAAAAAAACTTAGAGTCTAGAGCTGAATCATATCTAAGGGACACAGTGCTCCCTAATATACCAAACACCATACATGTTCTTCACTGTTGTGAGACTCTTCTTCCCATGTCAGAAGAAATAAACCTTGTCAATAAGCTAATCATTGCAATTGCAAATAACGCATGCAAAGAGCAACTTACATCTGGTTTACTAAAACTTGATCACACTTTCCCTTCTAAATCTATACCAACCATGGAACCAGAAACACCCTCAGATTGGTGGGGCAAGTCTTTCAATGTTCTTAGTCTTGAGTTCTTCCAACGAGTTGTATCTGTTGTGAAGTCAAAGGGACTAAAACAAGACATGATCAGCAAGATTTTGATGAACTATGCACATAGTTCCCTTCAAGGGATTGGTGTTAGAGATCCTCAAGTGGTCAAAGGAAGTCTAATTGACATGGAACAACAGAAGAAACAAAGGATCATTGTTGAAACCATAGTTGGCTTACTCCCAACTCAATCAAGAAAAAGTCCGGTTCCAATGGCATTTCTCTCTAGTTTATTGAAAGCTGCAATAGCAACATCAGCTTCAACTCCTTGCAAATCTGATTTGGAGAGGCGAATTGGTCTACAACTTGACCAGGCAATTCTTGAAGACATCTTGATTCCAACAAACTCACCTCCAAATACCCTCGTCACAATGTATGACACAGATTCAGTTCTGAGGATCTTTTCTATTTTCCTTAACTTGGATGAGGAGGATGGCGAAGACAGTGATAACTTTGTTGATGAAAGCCAAATGGTGTATGACTTTGACAGTCCTGGATCTCCAAAACAAAGCTCAATTCTTAAGGTATCTAAATTACTGGACAATTACCTCGCTGAAGTAGCGCTAGACTCAAACTTGTTGCCATCAAAATTCATAGCACTTGCAGAGCTACTCCCAGATCATGCACGTATTGTGAGTGATGGACTCTATCGAGCCGTTGATATCTTCCTTAAGGTGAAAACTCCCCTCTAATTCACTCTTTATGGTTTCAGATTGTGTTAGAAAGTGATTAAGTGCATGCTTGTACAAGTTTTTTTTAGTAAAATAATCACTTATATTTTAAAATCACTCACAAAACTGTCAAAAAATAAGCGATTGTTTCTTCAAAATAAGCTGAACCAAACATGCACTTATTTCCTTAGAATTTTTTTACAGGAAGTTATATTTTAGTATAGTTACAATTATAAAAAACACATTTTATTTTAAAGGTGTCATAATTTCAACTCCTAATGTCATCTAAAATATACTATTATCGTTGATTCTAGTAACCAATGTTGTATCTGGTGTTTGTTTCCTTATGATAGGTTCATCCAAACGTGAAGGAGACAGACAGGTACAGGCTGTGCAAAACCATTGATTGTCAGAAACTGTCTCAAGAAGCATGCAGTCATGCAGCTCAGAATGAAAGGCTACCAGTGCAAATGGCAGTTCAAGTTCTTTACTTTGAGCAAATAAGGCTTCGCAATGCCATGAATGGAGGGCACAACCAATTCTTCTTTGGTCAATTCCCTCAACGTTCTGGCAGTGGCGCAGGGAGTGGAGCCATTTCCCCTAGAGATAACTATGCATCAGTGAGAAGAGAGAACCGAGAGCTGAAGCTTGAAGTTGCAAGAATGAGAATGAGGCTCACTGATTTGGAGAAAGACCATGTTTCTATGAAGCAGGAGCTTGTTAAGTCTCACCCTGCCAACAAGCTCTTCAAATCATTCACCAAAAAACTAAGCAAACTCAATACCCTATTTCGGATAAATAGTATTAAGCCAACTGGGGGCAAAGCTAGTTCTGAAACTCGCTTCCCTTTTCCAAAGCGAAGGCGCCACTCAGTTTCATGACAATATTCAAATATGTAATATATGTATAGTAATACTATGCATAAACATAATGCATGGTGTGATTGTGTCTATTTTTCAGTCAACAGCTTTTTGAGTTATGTCCTTGCTAGCTGTGTTCAGTGCTCCTATCATTACCCTGATGAACTATTCGAAAATGGGGTGCTCAATTATAATAGTATCACCCTCATGAGAACAGGAAACAGTTTCTGAGACATCAAAATTTTCTATACCGATACTCGAAATAAGAATTTGTCGTCACTTGAGAGGTATAAGCGTGATGACATGCTACCAATACCGTGATTTTTAAGATACAACAACTCATTGGAGACACAAGAAGAATGAGAAAAGGAAGAGGGAAAGTGTATTATACACGAAACAAGTAATAATTATTTCCCACTCCATTTTTATGAGCAATAATAGGAATCCAAAGTCCAAATCATGAAGGTGCCCAAAGACCAACATATATATATATATGTTCCAAAAATTACATCACATTATGTAAATCAACACAAACTAATGTTTTGCACATCGATTATGGAATTAAAAATGAAGAAAAAATTGTTAAAAACTATTATTAATACACTATTATAATAATATTTAATATTATTTTTATTCATTCATTTTTTCACTAGTCTTCTTTTCGTCAACAATTAACAGTCTGTACATTCTTCCGTGGGCCAGCCCATCACGTATTTCAACCCCAATGGCTGTGCGGCCCAGTGTTTAAACGACGCCGTAGCAACAGAAACATTGTGTTGGATTTGGAATCGGCGTGTTGCAGCAGTGTGGAGTGTGAAGGATGAGGGTTTCATTGGCAGGGTTTCGAAGCTCGTTGCCCTTTTCTGGTTTAATTAGGTAATCCAATCCATCGATTTTCACTGCTTCCTCGCACTCTCTATTATTATAGCATTCCTCTTTTGTTTCTTTCAATTTTTTTTCCAAAAAAAAATGTTAGGGTTTTGTTGTGTTATGTTAAAATGGGGCAGTTAATTGTTTGTGTTGGTAACAGACAGGTTGAGGAAGAAATGGAGACTGTGATAAAGGTGCTGCAGCCTGGACCCTTGGGAATCATAGAGCACAAGTTTTCTGCTGAGGAAATTCGTAAGGCTAATGCTACGGTTTCTAAAGCTGTAGCCAATTGGCGAACTAATGCAACCTTTCAAGACAACGTAAATCATCATGTTTTAAAGGACTATATTCACAAGTGAACTTTGGTAAACTTGTCATTTATTATGTTTTTACTATAATATGATGATATGCACTATGCTATGGAATAATCAATCTTGATTTTTTACCATCTGCTTTTGTTGGGTCTCACCTATTTCTGAATTTGTGTATTTTGGGGTACTTTAGTTGTGAAAACTCTGTTTCTTGAATAATGGCCCCTTCCAAGAGAAATAAATAAATAATGTCACGTTATCCTTTTTTTTTCTTCTTAATTTTAATCCTTTATGTTAGTAATATTGTGTTATTAACTAAGTAATATTGCATAGTTATGTTAAAGAGAAAAAGATATGATTTTTTTTTATCAAATTTAATTAGTGAATTGTACTATTAATTATTTATAATCTTAAATAAAAAACGTATCTTTTTCTCTTACTTTAACATCCAAAACATATCATCGCAGTTTCGCCGTGTTTCAATTGCATTTACCATTTAAGGATAAGATGCAAGAAAATGAGGGGAGAAAGTTTTGTTTGTTAGTGATCTTTTTTCTTCTTGGGTTTGAGTTACGTAAGCCGTTTGTGTTTGATCTTTGACCGGGAAGGAGTTCTTCTGCTTAGCTATTTAGGCACAAAGCTGACACCCCTCTCATAAAAAACGATATAAAACACGTCAAAAGTGCACTAAAATTGCTTAAAGAGACTCAACTTTTATAGCAAAATCTATTTATCAACTAGGATGAGAAATGAAGTAGATCCATTATCTTGTTGCTTGTATTATCTAATAAGGATTTTATCTAGCCCAATTCCTAAACATGCGTCAAGCTTTCGGTGGGTTTATCAGCTAAGGAAACCGCACGCTCTTTGACATGGAGCATTATGCAAAGGTGAAAGCTCCTTTGAACCCGAAGGTTCTGGTTTTTCAAAGCAACTCTTATGCATGTGTTTTGGTTATCCAAATACAAATATTGATTAATTAATGCACCGAAAAATGTTAGAACACTATTTAACACATTTCTTTAACAATTTTTTGTTTTTACTACAACAGATCTTATGTCATTTTTTCCTCTTGGCCGTGTATAATAATGAACTTTTTCAAAAGGTGTTCGTCATCAACCATCTCTTTTTCTTTTAAAACATTTAACTTTTGAGTGAATTTACGTGAGTTTCACTAAAAACAAACTGGTCCAAGTTTTTCTTTAATGGGATCTTATGAGATTTATCGGATAAAAATAATATGTTAAAAAAAGTATATATTTTACTAACGTAGTCTCATAAATTAATCTTATACTTCAATCTTTAATATTTGAAATTCTTAATTATTTTTCTTCCACTATTTATTTGAGTTTATCAATGTTAACTTTAAAAATTAATTAGTAATGATAAAAATGATACAGCTTGTCCAATTTAACAGATTATACAAAAATGATATCGTTTAGTCGAAATTCATCTAAAAAAATATGGATATTCTAAAATGTAATGTTATACTTGTACAGAAACGATATTTAAGATTGTCAAAACAACACTGTTTTTCGTTGTACATGTCATGTCATCTTTTAGGATTATAGCAAGCATTTTAAAGTTAATAACCTTAAGCTTAAATAAACTGAGGGGGTGAAAATTAAACTTGAAATTGATAAATGAGAAGGACTGAATTAATACAATATTATTTTGTTTTTCAAAAGAAGGTTAGGTTATATTCTAAATATAAACTATAAAGACACTCTCTTGAGCATATTTTTTTTTCAAGTTCAATTATTGTTGGCATATACCAACCCTTGTAAAACAAAAATGAAAAGGACCTTGGCATATGCGGTTCTACAATTAGTATGGAACAGAAAAACTAGTGCGAGGCCAGTTCTTGGCATCGCAGTGGGGACTATGGATTCCTCGACAATAGCTTCTGCTTCAGAATTAATATGCATATTTTATTTTTTACTTTTCACTCATCTCATATTTTAAGGATATCCCACTTATAAAGCTGGAATATGTGCGTAAAAAAAGTAAATAAACTGTGCCATATTGGCTACTCTCCTACATCAATGTACGTAGAAACTGGTGTTTAATTTCCTTGCGATACCCTTTAGATCACTTATTACTTTAAATAGTTTCAATGTATCTATAAACACTACAAATAGGAAGTTCTACTGTCCTTCATGGGATTACTTTTCATGCACTTCTTTCTTTTCTTTTTTGTAACTTGTATTGTTTTCTTCAATTTGATTTATTAATCTCCTTATGCTAATAAGAAATATTAAAATCATAAAAATATGGTAAAAAAAATCCATGTTTTGATTTTTTAATATTATTTAAAATTTGCATGTTAAAAAATCATAACATTAAAATTTTGCATTCAAATATAATAAAGAAAAAACTGGCAAATAAAAAATTTGATTAATATAAAATTTTGAAAGTAAATATTTTTTAAATTGAGTAAAAAATGAATTCAATTCCTAAAAAGTTGGAATACTAAAAAAAATTATTCAATAATAACACATTTATGTTACACATATACATTTTAAAAGATAAAATTTTGAATAGAGGTCATCGAATTAGGATACGGTATAATTTCATTGTACCCAAAAGAGTGGGAATATTTGCTTAATTTCAAAATTTATGTGACTCAAATAATAGTATATTACTATGTATACACGCTTGAACATATGTACGCACTTTGAATATATATTTTAACCAATTACCACAACTATATATTTGTGATTGATGCTGTCAATGTTTAAGTAGCTTCGAGTAAGTGCTATTTGCATATTATTAATTACACATCTCTTCCATATTGCCCAGATAAAATCTTCGAATTTGGTATAATTCATCTAAAATTTATCATATACTAACTTTAATTAATAAACGTCTGTCCACAGAACTCAAAATCGGATTATTTGTAGGTGAGCATTACATGACAAGGCCATGTATGGTCAAAGCCTGATTTGCATTATACAAAAGAAAGAGTGCAGTTTCTGCTCCACAAAAAAGAAAGACAGAGACAAAGAAAAATGACGAGTACAAGCATTTCTACACTAAAACGCCTCATGATTCTAATAGCTAGGGACTGCAATAATAGTATCATCATCAACTTTTAGATTGGAACCTCTTATTTGATCATGTGGGGGGGAGTTTTCAACTGCATCACCTACCCTAGATGAATATAGCTTTAGCCCTGAGAAGCAATTGGGCAAGCTTGTTTTGAACGTTGAGGCTTATGATTTCATCAGCACCACCTATGAATTGTTGTCCAATGAACACTGCAGGTACACTTGGGCTGCAACCAAGTTGGAGTAATGCTCTCTCTACTTGTTGTCCTCTAGGCATTTTGTCTACCTCAATAACTGCAGGGTTGGCACCAAAGCCGCATATGAGAGCCTTCACAGTATGGCTCATGCAACAAGTGCTCTTGCTGAAGATCACAACTGGTTTGTCAGCTGTCAATGTTGTCACCACATCCATTGTTATGATATAATTTGGGTTAAGGCTAAATATGTGGTTTAGGTGTGAATTGAAGAATTTAGTTTGTTTTGCTATGAGGAACTTGAGATCAAGTGGAGGTCTATTTATACCAGTTGTAGATGGTTTATTCTGGTAGATGAGATTGGATAGTTTCACATAGAAAGGAATAAACATCTGAAAAAGGAATAAACATTAAAGTAATGTCATAGATGGATTCCCCAAACCTGCACGGTTAGTGCAATTGAGTTTAAGTGAGTTTCATTTATTAGATTTGTTTGGGTTGATGAAAAGGAATGAAATAGAATTATATTATGTTTTTGATTAAATAGTTTAAAATAGGATGAAACGAAATGAAATACAACAATCGTCCAATACTTTTTTTTTTCCTCTTCGTTAATTTGAGATGAGGCAGAACATTTTTCTTATTCCATTATAACAATATTTTATTTTATTTCTTACTCCATTCTTTTCCATCCTTGTTCACACACCATTTGATATTAATGTGAGAGAAGTAAAATAAAGGCTTAAGAATTTTTCAAATGAATATGATTCCAAACTTACATAAAAGTACTAATAAATTTATAGGTATTCATATAAAAGTTAAATGAGATAGGTTTTTAATAAAGTTTTATGTGTAGAAGTTGTTTTTAATGTATACAATAAATGTCATATGAAAAAGCATTCAAATTGATTCAAAACCATTCATGTATCTTTACTTAAGCCTTTGAAATAGCTGGTTCACGAGTCTCACTTTAAGTCTAAAGATCTCTAATGTGAAAAAAGCATGGAGATGTAAAACCACCATTCTTGCATCTTTACTAAACACTTCACGGCTTTAACTTTTGAGATTGTTTATGACAATCTACACATAGCCTCAGGAGAAGGACGTGTTTGATATGACTGTCTAAACTCCTTTTGCATTTAAATGAGGAAATAAAAATTCTATTTAACAGAAAAATGGATTCCCCAAGTACTGTTTCAAAGTGGTAATTCATGGTCGAGTGAGACAATGAATCCAACCCAAGCTTTTGGCTACATTAGGCATAGCACCCACCGTCCTTTGCATTAGCTTGGAATATTAGTGTTAGTAGTATTCATTCAATTGCAGCAAGCATTATGAAAATTATTCCAGAACGGAGAATGATTAATCATCTCAAACTTTTCCCTCAACATGGAATTTAATTAATCACTAACACATTAAATATTTAACATAAGTATATCATAATTTGACTAGCCTCCTCTGTTTTTACCTCTGTTTTTTATATGTCACAAACAAAGCTTTGTCTACCCACCACGTGTTAGCGTGTACTTATAAACAAATACAAATTTAACTTAAAAGTTATAATTAATAATTGACTTTTGTTAATCTTAATTTTCAAGAGCTGAGTTTAAGTATTTATAAATAAAAAATTATAAAAATATAATTGCCTACATTCAAGTTAAAAAAGTATAATTTTTTTTATCTTTTTAATAAAATTTTACTATTATAAGTTATTATCTTAAATCCTACTTTAATAATATTAAAATAAACATATGCTCGATTAAATGTGAATTCAAATATGTGATTAGTTTTAAATATAATTGATATAAATGAATTTTAAATTGAATAATTAAATGTATTTTTTTTTAAATATCTAAAACTTAAAATTTGTAATTTTAAATAAAAGGGACCTAAGAGGTGTCGGGTTTATCCAATCGACAAGAAGTAGCAACTTTTATGTTTTTACAAGATTCGCACCGAATAACGAAGGCAGAGTGGAAACTGGAAAAGTGAGGAAAACTAAAGAGTTTTTATTTTATTTGGTTTATTTTTTGGCAGATGCTGATTTAAAGGTTAACTCGTTAATAGCATTTGGCTTTTTTGGGCTACTCTAATTGGCTGGTCCTTGATATCATAAAAATCTACATACTTAACTTCTTTAAATTAAATTAAGGAGAATAAAAAAAAAACTAAAAAGTAAAGCTCTATTTATCGGTGATTTAAAATTACTTATGTTTATAATGTTTGAGTTTAAATTAACAATGAATAGAGTTTTATTTTAGGAATGTTCAAAAGAGTTTATAAAATATAACATACAATACTCATAAGTTCTTTTTTATAACTCATTTAAATGAGTTATTAGTATAGTTTATTAAAATAAAGAAAGTTTTAGCTCATTTTAATAGGCTTCTCATGAAATTGCTGTTATAAATTCTTTCATTATTGAATACACACTTGATTAAATTAATAATTCAAGTATATATTTTATTACTTTACAAATATTCTATTTAGAAAAGTCAAATTTATAAAAAAATTACATATACCCACGGAATTTTCCATTTTTTGCAATTTGTGCTGTTACACTGGGGAAGAGAAAGATACTGAGAAGATGTTCTATGCTCCTAGTCCTACGGGTAGAGCTTATGATTTTCATTAAATTGATGAACATTTGGACTCAATGTATTATTCTATTGACGTTATATCATAAGTATCATTTATTTTTTATCTGTAGGACTAAATGGGTTAGTAAATTAAATGCTGCATAAAACCTTAGTCAACTCAAAAGTACTATGATGTGGTTAGGGTTTTATTATTTGCTTCCCGAATTATTTGTTAGAAAATTATCTTTGATAATTGTCACATAAGGATACATAATCCTTCTTGAGCATCTATTTTTGACTGGGTTATGAGGAATTGTCAAGGCATTTTCTTTTTCATTAGAAAAATCTTACACAAAAGTCTAACAAGGAAAAGGTCGAAATTTGTTTTACAAGTCGCTCTGTTCTTAAAAGTGAGAACTGAGAAATCATAAAATTTACAAAAACAAAACTAGCTCAAGTTTGCATAATATGCCATCATATATTAATGACATTATTATCTTATGTTAATCGAGTTTTCATTCTTGACTTATTTGAGTAAATTAAGGAGGTCACCTACACCATGTCAGCAAATGTTGTCATTACTTAAGTAGAAATGTGAATGGGGAATTGGAAATATAGAAAAAAGTGATTCCTTTGTTATTTGGTTAAAGAAAAAACAAAAGAGGTAATAGCTCAATATCATCTCGATTTAGCTTTGCATCAATGGGGATCTTACTTTTTTTCTATGGCATTATCATGGGCAGATAGATAACATTTAAAATTACATTTTTCATATTTAGACATTATTCGTAATCTTTTAGCAACAGAATTTTCCACGTGCCTGCAACTTGTAGAAACAACCCTTGGCTCCTTGTTCCGAATTCTGTAGCGTCAACTATGTTCCATCAACATGAAAAAACGGCTCAAGCGTGAATCAAAGGGTCACTTGATCCTCGTAGTGTTTCTGTTGAACTCCTCCAAGTAGTTATCTGCATCTGCATTCTGGACAGACCCAAAAGTGCACACAAGCATCAAATCATGAGATTTTTCTTTTCTTTTATGTTCAACAACATTTTAGACTATGCTCATTCTTTGGTAGGTAAAACACAAAGTCATGTTTGCATACTTTCCATTTTTAAGAATATATATATATATATATATATATATATATATATATATAAACAAAAAAGAGATATAAAAGAAGAGAGGCTGTGAGACAAAATGGTTCATGAAATGAGAAAGATAAAAAAAATAATAATACTGCTATAAAAATTATTATGTAAATTTGTTGTATAAATAATATATTTTGGAGTATATATAGTTTAAAATAAAAGTTGGATAACAACAGAAGTTGTTCAATTGACAAATGACTTAGTATAAAAAATCTTGAATTATTAATTTTAATTTTGATTCTTATACTCATAATATGTATTGGTATTTATCTAGATTTCATTTTCTCATTTTTGGCTAACAAAATTGAAACTATTTTATCCAATTTTTTATAAATAGTTTTTATGAATATAAATAAATAAAAAATAATAAAAAAATCTTATGTACAATAAAAAAAAATATTTTTCTCTTGTATTAACTTATAAAAAAATAAATTTAAGTTGTAATTGAATATGCTTATTCTTTGTGAGAACTCCTTGAATTACTACTACATGACTTGATTTAAAGGATTCTCAATAACTTGTAAAAAGTTTGCTATATATATATATATAATTTTTGAATAGTTTTTATATTTATATTTATAAAGTTTTTTTTTCACACACTTTAATTCAATTAGATATAAATGATAAATTCATCTACCATATTTAAGTATGTAACTCAAGTCAAATAGTATATATATATATATATATATATATATATATATATATATATATATATATATATATATATATATATAATGGAAGAGTTATTCTCTTTTTCTTTTTCTTTTAACTCCCAAACACGTTCTAAGAGAATGAGATAGTAAGAATTGAAATCATAATCATTGGTCAAAGATATAAACTTCAATAAAGGAATCTACTCGTGTGAAAACTTAATCCAAAAACCTTGCAACGATTTCATATATATGTTTGTATAACAAAATAAAAATGTCCTTCCCACCTCCCTCATTGTGATCTGAACTATATGAAGAGTTTCAGGTCGGCAAGGACCATGCCGAATTTTCTGTCCTAATACAAATTGGTGTATTTCCTTCTAGGTCAAATGCATTCTGATTTTAACAATTTTCATTTTGATTAAAAAGTGTTCTGATCATTATCTAGCCTTATGTTCTCTCTCCTCTTCACGAATTACGGAACATAATCTTAGGTGTAACCACATGATTAATACACTATATACCAACAAAAGCCAGTCTGCGTGAAATATAAGCATCATGTTTACAGATCAGTAACATCTATACGTCTACCACCTCTAAATAAGATCGCAATTTGAGAAAAAAATAAAAATAAAAAATTTAAGAGTTTTTGAGTCCTGTGGAGGTAGTTTTGATGAAATAGAAAGATGTGAACCATAAAAAAAGTATCAAAGGCAATAATATATCTAGTTTAAGAAAACCTATACTTTATTAAGGCTATATATTATTTTTTTGGGGTTATATATACTTCATAAAAACGTTTTATGAAACTTAAACTTTAACAAAATATTTCCCTTATTTAAGAAAAAACAACAACAATGGGTGGAACACTAGCTGTTGGTCATGAAATGCTCTACCAAAATAAGCAATATAATTCATGTCACTCGTTACATGATCATTCATATAATATATGTATTTTCAGGGAGAAAAGAAAAAGGGAATAAGTAAAAGTGTAGGTAGGGCGTATACTAGTATAGTACACCACCGTATAACTACGTAGCAGGACTACAAAATAATCTAAACTAGACATCATGACTACAAAACCATCTTATTCATCTCTAAATTCTAATTAACATTTAGTATTCATGGTTGTAGAAACCACTTGGGTCTCAAATCCATATAGCCCCAGCATTCTTGAGCAGTGGTACTAATTCATTGCGGACATGCAAGCTCATGATTTTTTTGGATCCACCTATGAACCTTTGTCCTATAAACACAGCAGGAACACTTGGTTGGCATCCCATTTGGAGCAATGCACTTTCAATCTGTTTCCCATTCGCCATTTCATCAAGCTCATGAACAGTGGGATTTGCGCCAAAGCTACGTATCAATGATGTCATGGAGTGGCTCAAGCAACATGTGCTCTTGCTGAATATCACCACAGGCTTATCAGCTACCATGCTTGTAATCGTGTCCATGATGTATCGCTTGAAAAAATAGATGAAATACAATGAAATGATAGAGCATATAGGAGAAAGAGTGAAGAGTTTTTCAACTTGGGCTTGGTTATGTGGAAATGAGCTTCATTGAAGGGTTATTTATAAGCTTATTTGAATGTGGTGGCCATTGTATTGTCGCCTCATAATAGAAGAATAAGATCATAGAAGAGAATTCAGAGGATTCCCGATAACTGTCCTTTACCACTGTACTGCATGTGTTGTAGATAGCAAGTTGGCTATAGAATGCTATTAAGGTCAATCTAATGAATCCAGAACTTTCTTCAAGAATAAGATTCATGGTCGCGTGCATGAAGCATATATTTTCTTTTTTTTTTCGCAAATTTAATATATATGCCACATGAGATCTTATCACCATGGTACAGCATTAGCAACAAAACTGAACCAATAAACAAAAATCAATATGCTATTTTAATTTTTCTCTTAAAATGAGTTTTTCTTGTTTATTTTGGATTTGAAATCAACTTTTTTCATTAAAAGATTCGCGCCCTTCCTTTCAGTTGAGAAAACATGAAAGATGATAGAAGTGATTAAGAATACAATTAAATGGTTAAAAGCGAAAGATACGGAACTCTTGTCAACGAGAAAATCAGCACCCTACATAATGGCCATGCAAGACCGAACAAGAAAATGTTTATGCCGGCCATATAACATTTTCCATGCACTCTTCTATCTTAGAAAAATCACACATTCTTAACTGTAAATATTATTTCTGTCATGTCTTTGCTTACACCCAAAATCTTATGGTCATAGAACACTGTAATAATTGAGAACAAGCAATGCAGCTGTGTAGTTTGCTTCAGCAGATTAGTATCTAAAAATGTTTTTGTAATGCCCAACCTGCATTAGCAGCATTACACTGAATTGATCAACCACCTTAATTAAGGCTCTTCCTTGTTATTATCATCTTTGGCTCTTAAAGTCTGATCTAAAGCTTTGTTTATTCTTAAAGGGAGGAATAAACACAGGTGATCATCAACCACCTTCATGAAGGTAAATATCATACCAAGATATATCATTAAACTATTCAGTCATTTATTTATTTATGAAACCATAATTTTATGTATTTATATGTTTATTCAAAGATGAGTTATTCGCGCAACTCAAACCTGACACCTCAATTCCAATCCTTACTCACCACCTCAACCATATATTGTAACTCTAGATGAGTATGATTTGATAAGACGAATATATGGCAAAAGTGGTTGAGAAAGAGACAAAGATATAAAGGGAATAAGAATATATAATAGTTGTGGATGAGCGTGACTAGGACACTATTAAGTAATGAAAACGAAGACGGTTTTCAGCATACAGTCATGGATTACAGATTAAGGAACTTAGATATTATCTCTCTCCGCTTGTTCCGACCACGATGTATATGTTTCTACTTTAACCCTTTCCTAGATGCAAAGTGGAGCTTATATTCCTTTGATTATATGTTTGAACATATAAAAAATATGGTCATTCTATACTGCAATCTAATGCTATATACAATCAGTAAAATCATTTGAATTCATCACAACGGTACAATGTGCATGTCAACTTCACAGGATTCTGTAAGTGGAATCTTTATGAGTGCAATTTGTCGGTTTTCTTTTTAATTTTTTTTTTTCACGTGCTAAACTTTGGGTTAGATAATAACCGGTGAATCAGCATATGTTATATTTCAGCTACTGCTAGAAGAAAATGCTTCTTCTACACCTCTCTTTTAATAACTGGTCAATCAGTAAATGTTTTTCTGGTTGGATATAACTAGGTAATTAGGTGGTTAATCAATACAAAGAGGAATGGTAGTAATATATACAATGTTTTAACACACTAATATTATTTAATAAAATCTATGAGAAACTTACTAGACAGGAAATGAGGCTCATTTATTTATTTAGTAAAAGCTTACATGAATTCCATCCATTAATGAAAAATATATTTAGAAGGATTAATGTCAAAAAAGTTTATAGATTTCCCTCGATACATATATTATATTTAATAATTAACTCATCAACGTGATAAATATCGGTTCATTCATAATAAACTCGCGAAATTTAGCTCACAATTAGGAGAATTATCACAGCTAAAATAATTCTCCAATATCAAACAGAAAGTGTGCTTTACTTTTTAAAAACAACACGTTCAATCCTTACCTTAGTGATTTCATTCAGAACAATAAAAGTGCTTGAACAGATGCAAGTTAACCAGGTTATTCAAATCTCATCTCATTTGAAGATTACTAAAACGCTCAAAATCAGGTAGATGCCAGGAGAGCATTTACATGGTGATCAACGTAATCATCTAGAAAATACAAATTACAGTAATGAAATGTACAGTTATAACCACTTCAAAATCACAACTTCAGTTTCTAGAGATTTAAAGCCAAATGCCTGGCTGTAAAGAAAAATGCTACAAAGACATGATAAGCATCCCTATGATGATGATATATATGCCCAATTGATCATGTTGGGACCAGAGAATTATAATGCTCTCCTAGCCCAAAAGCATGCTTATGGTAAGAAAGCATGATACTCGAATTAGACAAGCTAGTGCCATCATCAGGTTTATACTCTTTGCCCATCTCCACATCTGGGAAGGACCCTGAAAATATCATAATATGCTTCTTCAGGCAATGAGTCAAGGCACCAAGCTCTAGTTGTCCTCCCCATATTGCCGTGGACTCCACTTCTTTACAATAATTTTCAAACTTCTGAGCAGGTGATTCATCAGAATCACTTCCAATCAAATTCTCTGACAGGAAAAATGGAAGGAAATCAGATGTATGCTTTCTCATGTATGTGGCCACCATTTCTCGGAGTTCTTGGTATGTATAAGGAGAACTACCCCCGGAGAGGAGGGCCAGCTGATCCTCAACAGCTCTATAGAGGCAGTGCCCATCAGGCTTTATTTCACAAACAGTCAAACCTAGAGGCTTCAATTTCCTTTCCAATTTCTCATTTTCAATTTCTCGATCGCTTATAATGTCACTCTGCTCTGCTTGGATTCTCTGCTCCCTTTCTACTTCTTGTTGAGCTTTCTTGTCTCGCCTCTGTTTTGCCTTGCTGACCTTTGTATGCTCAGGTTGACTAGTAACAGATACTCCAGCTATGGCCTTCACCAAACTGTCCAAATTGCTCTTTTCGTTTCCATTGCCACTGTTATAGCCTAAGGCAGCCAGTTCTTTGGCTTGTTTCTCCTTAAGCTTAGCAGAAAGTTGGGAAACCTCTTCCTCCACTTGCTTCTTCTTAGCTTTCTGCTCAGCCTTGCTACCTCGAGCTGCAGCCTTTTTCATCTCAACTTCCTTTTTCTGCAGCTGTGATATCTCTTTCCTGAAAATACATCAGTCATTGGGAGAATATGCATTACATGGGAACCAAAAGAACTTATAAAGTAACACAAACATTAAAGTTCAAGTTAAGTTCAAATACAGGGAAAGCAAAGGACAGTAGGTTGACTTGACTACCATGCCAAACAAATGTAGCTAGCAGTAGCGAGTCATGCAGTCAATTCAAATAGAATATGGCAGTGCTGGTATGTCAAATTCAAATAGATTCTCAACTAATAAATCTTAAACCATATAGTGTCTGATTAATTTACTTCGCAGCTGTTGCCAGGGGAAAATGGCAATTGGTATAAGTTGTCCAGAAGCCAAATCCCAAAGGTACAAACCCCGAGGGAAGGAAATGCTCTTGTTTAATTTATTTATTATCAATAAATAGAAAAAAATAAATTATTTGAAAATCTAAAAGAAATACATAACTAAAACTCTTAATCACCATTTTTTTAATATCTTATATCATTCATTCATGTAAAAAAAACAAAAAACAGTTAAAAATGTGATTTAAGGAAGGTGACATGAGTGGAAGTTTCAGCAAGTTGTGTGTGTTTGAAAAGAATTAAGGGTTAAAAAGAGTAGAAGTAAGAAACCTCTAGGCACTGGCTCAGAAGAAAAAACACAAACATCCCAGTTAACTCCAAAATCCACAAAATACGGCATAAATGTTGTTATGGAACCTTTGTATTGGTATTCTATGGTTGAATTGAAGGTCACGAAATATGCTGAGGAACGTTTTGAAAAGAGAGAATGCCTTGCCAAGCACTCTCCTAGACGGCAACTGGCCAAGATTTATGTAAGAATAAATACATTTATAAAAACAGTGAGATCGCATGGTTGTGGAGAAATTTGACATATATCAAGCACCAGATGGAGCTAATGGCAACCGGGTTATAAAAATAGAAAAAGGAAACTCATTCAAAATACATTACATCAACAGATTGAATCCTCAACAAAGATAATTTTGAATCCAAGATTACTTTAAACACATGGTTATCTAAGTTTCCGTCACCATTAATCTACTGAAACCACATCCTACTGGGTATTTTAATTATGAATGAGATGTAATATAATTGATTAAGCTATAGTGCTGTCTGATAACTATGAATTTACCATAAAACTGCTTTTATCTTGCAGAGCAGAACAGAAATAAATTATGCGAATGACTTAGTACTTCAAAACTTCAGAATGGGAAAATATTAGTAGTGTGAGTTTTAGAATCCACCTCTATGAACATCTATATAAGACTAAATACATTTATAAAAACAGTGAGCTCGGATGTTGTTAATCTTATTTAGAATGAATTACCTGTGTCGTGAAAGAACTTCATCAAGCGTTTCCTGCTTCTTCTCAGCTGTTTTGTCCAAAATCACTTCTTCATGTGACTTCGCCTCAATTTCTGGGGTATCCTCCATTGGAGAAACCCTAATTTTCAAAATCAATGAGAACATCTTAATAAAAAAGCATAAAAATCCAATCATCATAACGAGAAATAAAATAATGTGGCCGTCTAACGATACCATTGAGGTCCTCAAAATCCCATTGATTTGTTAAAGTCTAACTATCCAAACAGAAGAGTGCTAGGAACACATTCTTTCTAACATGCTCTCAAATCTCAATTATTGGATGAAATTCGTAGGAAACTACAAAAAATGAGTGATAATCATTATATTATGAGCGGGGCCACATGATTTTTGTAATTTTGAATTAATTTAAACCAATAATTGACAATGTTTTTGAAAGAGTGTGTTAAATTGTATGTCATTCCTCTTATCCAAATATCTAACTTGTGAAAACATGACTCACATCACATAGATAGTGCAGTGTAAGTTATGAAGCCATTAAAACAAATTCCCAAACTAGATAGCTAACCATTAACTGAGAACTCAGAGAAGATAATATCAGTAAATACAGCGCCACATGCAGATTATGGCAATCTTAGACACGTTTAAACATCAAATTCCAATCCAAACTTGTTCAGTGATAATAATAATCACAAGACTTCAGATTTTCAAGAATACAAACTTCATAACACAAGAGGGATAAGGGGACTGTAACGCAAATCAGAAACTACTAACATGCAATCAGAGATTCCAACTACAAAAAACGTGGCAACACTCGGGAAAATCCCCTTGCATGCACATGCACAAAATGGGTAAACCAATAACTATAAACAGCCAGCAATGTGTATGTGAGAAAGATGACCCACCCTTGACCAAAATGAATGAATGAATCCCTGGATTAACGCAAACTCACATCCGATTCATGAATCAGAATCAATTTCACAGACCATTTTTAACAACAATAAACAAATAAAAAATGGAAAAATGAAGTTTCATAATCAAAGATATTAACTAATAATTAAATTTAAAAAAAAAAACTAGAATAAAATCGTAGAATGGATGAGAGCAAACTGCAAACCCAACAGTTCTAGAAAGAGAGAGAGAGATGTGTAAATTCCAAACCCTCAAAGCCGAACAATACAATTACAAAGCTATTATATACATCAAGAGTGCGTAACAGATTAAAACTTAGGTCAATTTTCGAAAAAGGGTAGTTCATGGCAGCATTTGCAAACGTTTGGGGCACAGTACGAGTTTGCTTACTGATATAAGAAAGAAAGGAAACGGTGCATGGTAGAATTTAAAAATAAAATAAATAGAGTAATAGAAAAGAAGAAGAAGAAGAAGAAAAAACTAGTTTAGTGTAAAAGTGAATTGAAAGAGGAAGAGAAATTGCTTACGTAGCTAGCTATTACCTAGGGCGGAGACGACGATGTTTGTGTGTCTGTCTCACAAATAACGCAAACAGAGAACACAACTACAAGAGAAGGTCGTGGGCTGGGCCGATTCATCTTACTTGGACTACGAGTCACCATGGCCCATCGACATACCATTTCAGATAAAAAATGGAAATTTGATTTTATTTTTTTTAAGTCATTAAATCAAGACACCACATTATAAATATTTTTTAGGTGCATTATCTGCCTCTATTATACTTTAATATAAGTTTAAAATTTTAAATATAGTTATTTTTTAGAAATATTTTAAAATATCCATTATTAATAATTAAAATATTTTTAAGTTTATTAAATTTTAAAAATTATATATTACATTTTTAATTTTAATTTAATAATAATCATGCAGAATAAAAAAATGATTATATAATTATAATTATGCTTTTATGGCATAGTTAATAATATAATGACTTTTGTTTCTTCAAGAAATATTTAACACCCAATACCTCACCCTAAAACAGCATCCCGAGAAAATTTTATGAAGATAAATTTATTTATTTTATCTTAATTATAAAATCACTATAAAGCTACCTAATTAAGAAAGGATAATCAATATCTTAATAATAATAATAATAATAATAATAATAATTTGTTAAAAACTACGCTAAAGATTATAATAAAAAATTATTAATACTGTTTTCAATCATTTTTATTTTATTTTTAAATGTATGGCTGATATCTTTAGAATATCAGTTAGTATTTATGATTAAAAAATAGTCAGAATTTATTTATAAACAAATTACCTTACAAGTAGGAGAACTCTTAGATCCTCCTTTGATAATTACATTAATCATGTGAGAATTTCACTTTCCAATTCCATATCAACTTGATTCTACGAGCTGTGTACCCACAGAACTATACCAATGGAAGATGGAAGAATATTGAGTCATGACCACTGCTTTAGCTCTTTCTCGTCTACTTCAAGTTCACCCTGCTTATATCGTTAGTTCTGGGACCGACCACTCTTACATCTATAACAAAATAATGGTAACAAAATATAGTATTTACTATATACAAAAAAAAATATTGTTTAATATTATTTTTAGTATTTAAGTAATAATTTTCCATTCACTGTATTTATAATTATATGCCATATATACAAATATAAACTTCTAAAACTATATAAGAAAAAATAATTGGGAAAAGTTATTTTTATAAGACATTTGATAACAATTAATTTTTTTAATTTATAAACATACCATCATACTTATTTTTAGTTGATTAAAATTAAAAAATATCAATTTTTTTTATATAAAGATAAATTTATTATCATATCAAAAGTCTTACTAAATAATATAAGTCACTCTTTGTTTGTGGGTATACACTTGAAATCACCTAATAAATAAAAAAGAGAATGTTACTGATATAATTTCTTTAACCATTATAAGATAAAATTTTATGTTGGTTCTATCAAGTAATTTAAGTCCATTTTCAGTAACATGTTAATATAATATTTCAATTAATATTAAATAGCGTGTTAAAAATTTTAAAATTATTAATATTTTCCAAAAATAATTAAAAATAATAGAAAATATTTGCAATTATCTTTTATAAGTGCTATTCAAATCCCAAATTTCAATAACATTTAAAAAAACCCTGCCTTATAATAATTCTATTATTTGAAAATATGAATATTTTTTAATTTTTTTATATATGCACATCTAAAAAAAATTTAATAAATAAAATAATTTTTTAAGTTATACAAAAATAATTTTTCATAAAATTTCTCAAGAATCCACCATTTTTAATGACATTATTTATTCTTATATTTTATCAAAAAATAGATTTAATTCACTATAAAAAAAATTATAAAGAATATTCTAACTACATATATATCTAGTTGATATGGGGTATATATCTTAACATATTTTTAAAAAAAAGTAAAATGGTGAAATGAAATTGGTGTATGAGGCACATGATTAACAAGAGTGCTAGACAACACCACTTGACAAAAAAATAGTCCAACAGAAAGAACCCCCAATGACTGAGATAGTGTGACTAGCGAGGCTACTCGTTCTCTTGAAATTGCACTTTTCAATCTTTTCTTTTAAAATATGGTTTCAAAGGTGCACCACATCTTGTCCTCAATGGTAGCGTTAACAGTGAACATATTAGCCTTAAATCTCTGTAAATGCAACATTATCATTTCTATAGGGTCAAGTGTTCTCACTACTTTGCACAATTAAATTATGTTGTGATTTTAATTAGTTGAGAGAAGAAAAAAAAATCAAAATGAGTTTCTCAAGTTCACAGGTAACCAATAAATTAATTTGAAATACGTTGTGATTTTAATAATCAAATTTTAAGAATAGATACTTAATTATTGTAATTTTTTTTTCAGGAGTTCACTATAGTGGAGGCTTATCCCTCCTCAAGATAGAGTCATCCTACTATAAATTCTATCAGTATCTTTTGCTTAATAGCTTATATATATATATATATATATATATATATATATATATATATATATATCCGTCCCGAAGTTTCTACAGAAATCTTAGAACATAAAAGAAAAGAAACATAGTATACATAAACAGAATAACTCAAAACCTTTATGTTTTGCATAACAAACTTCATAGAACAGTTAAAGAATGTTGTATAACCCATTTGGTCGGTTTCTTTAGAGTGCTATATTATAGTC
Organism: Abrus precatorius; assembly: GCF_003935025.1. Taxonomy (NCBI): domain Eukaryota; kingdom Viridiplantae; phylum Streptophyta; class Magnoliopsida; order Fabales; family Fabaceae; genus Abrus; species Abrus precatorius. Next base: position 3,844,860 of record NW_020874373.1, on the reverse strand, counting down.
GAGTTGCCTAACTACCCAGCATAAGATATCAAAATAAGGTGCAATCTTTAACCCACTCCACTCTTAGACATGAACAACTAGAAACCTACTATAGAAGTATACCTTATCCTTCTAGCAAAATTCTCACTTTCAAGTTGACATTCTCATCCATTAGTTGATACTAAAAATTGATGTTGAAGAATCTCATATCCTTTAGATTTGCTTTCGTGGATATGCATACAAGATTACTCGAATTCATCCAAGTTAAACGTGATTACTCAGCCAAGGAATCTAAACCGAGGGAGTTCGAATCATATTGATGAAATCAAATATCAAACAGCACTAATTAGGATTTTCATGACACCCTCAATTTTTAAGAATCCCTTCCCATGCCCAAGAGCCAAATGCACATAAAATTACTGGACATTACCACTGTTTGTGTATTCCATGATTCTGATGCGGGGACCAAAGTGAAAAAGTGGAAGGGAATTGGATAAACCCTTATCTTTCTCCGCATCAGCCTCGCAACCTACCACTATACAGAAACTGAACCAACTATAACGTGTTGCGGAAATTGGCAAGAGTGTAAGAAATAATAATTAGTAATACCACATCAATATACAAGTAACTGGTTAAATAACACAAGTATGAATTATTAGCATAACCATTTTTCTTTTGCTTCTTCTTTTATTCCCTTTTTATGTTTTCATATCTCTCTATTGTGTATGAATTAATAGATATGGGTCCAAAAAAATATATAGGAAGGGTATAAGGTTTGGCCCATGGTTACCCTATTGATAACCATGCAGATGACACTTGGAATTTCTTTCCACTTCTGGGTCTCTGACTTTGCATATTATTAATTCTATTGGATTCCTTGCTTTTGATAGATTTTGTTGACAACGCAGCATTGGTTTTGTGCCACCTGCCTCAGAGAAGTTTGCTCATGTTAACATTAGAATAATGTTTTTGATGCTGAAACTAGGTCGGAAAGAGTTTTTTGGCCTAATAAACTATACGTTGTTCTTATTCTTGCATTGATTGCTCGTACGGCCACCCAAGGGATTTGAATTATCACTTACAGTGTGATGCTAAACGCAACTTGTTCATGGCATTGGCAGTGTCACCATCGACCAAATGATCAAGAGGCATTTCCCTTATCCAAACAAATATCTGAAGGAACTTTCTTTCTTTCTCTTTCCTATCCATTTAACTATAATTAATTTGTTTCTATGCTTTTTTCTAGCTTATACAATTCAATCCACTATCCTCACCAACTACTATAAATAAGAGGTGATGAAATCTCAAAGTTCACCAGGGAAAAACAAAGCCTTAGCTATCTCACAAGCTTCTCACACTCATCTTTCTGTAAAAAGCTTTGAATATTTTTTAGTTTCATATTCCCCCTAGTTCTGATATTGAAGCAATGGATAGAGTTAAGGATTTGGCATCAAAGAAGGCTGCCGTTATATTTACCAAGAGTTCATGTTGCATGTGCCACAGCATCAAGCAACTTTTTTATGAGCTTGGAGCAAGTCCAGCTGTTCATGAGCTTGACAATGATTCCTATGGTAGGGAAATGGAGTGGGCTTTAAGGGGTATGGGTTGTAACCCTTCAGTCCCAGCAGTGTTCATAGGCGGAAAATTTGTGGGCTCATCCAAAGATGTGATATCTCTCCATGTTGATGGCACTCTCAAACAAATGCTCATGGAAGCAAAGGCCATCTGGTTTTAGTTTCACCAAAGAGCTCCATGTACTTAAGTGGTATAGAGGGAGCTTTAGTATACTATTTGCAGAGACAGTGTTTAATGAGGGACACTCCTGCTTTTTCTTGAGTGTCCAGATTAAATTAAGCCAAAAAAAGTCTGCATAAAAAAGTAACTTTTTTTTTGTTGGTATTTTCTAAAGGCTAACACTATGTCTACTAAGTTGTATGAAACTTGATCATGCTGGATCGAGAAAATGGCATGGTTAATGCAAATGTAAACTTTCTGGGATTCACTTTTATGTTAAAAACCTTAAGAAAAAGAAGTGCTTTAGTTACACACTTCCTCCAATTTCACCATAACATGTTCCTCACTTTTAAGATGATATTACAAAGACTCACTCTATTGCTGACAAATTTGATGTATAATAATAATTTCCGCAGAGTATTATTTTTAATTAAAAACATAGTTTTTTCTTTAAGCTCATCCGCTTCGTGAAAAAGGAATATCCCTTCTTCATGAAAGCCAGCTCAGATATATAAACATATCATCACTATTATTCCTAGTGTTAAGGCATAACTAGGTGTTGATTCCTCACCGCTAAATTTGGGCACCTGGTGCGAGGGATAAAAATCAAGTAGGCACATCACGCTTCAAACTTTTTAGTCAAGAACGTGCATGGCGCCTTCCTAACCTTGAGACAAAAAGGTAATGCTAGCACTTTTTGTCTCCTTTATTATTCTTTCATATCCACAAGGCAGGATATATAATTTTCATGTACGATTTCCATGCATGTGTAGACTATATAATATATATACAAAGGCATAATTTAATTTCTAAAATAATTTATCTACAAGAGCACGACGTGACAATCAAGCTGCATGCACGATGAGCAATAGTTTATGTTCATATTTATTAGTAATTACGTTTTGCTAACATATTCATCAAACCAAAACTCACGTGCCCATGTTATGTAATTGTGTTTTTGTACCTAACCTACCCCACGGATAAGAAGTTGAATGGTGTAGTTAATTATGATGCCGGATTCTTTGTTAGTTGATCGGTTGTTAATGGAAGAGAATTAATTATCTTTTTCTCAAAAGGCAACTATTTTTCACTCATTCATGTGCTCATCTACACGTGAGAACACTATAGATGTGAGTGCTGCATCTATGTAGAGTCTGCAAACTCCCAAAATTAAACTGCTTGAGTGTCAGAGAGAATCCTGCGAGTTAGTGGGTGCAACACAAAGAATCTTGTAGCCACTGAAAAAGCCATCTCAGTCTCTCATTCTTTCGGCATAAGGATTCAAAGGGCTTTATTGTGATCTGTGAGAATCTGATATAAATTGACCATTCTCTAGTATTTCCATTTTTATTTAGAGAGAAAGAGGGAGAGCAAGCATCTTTATCATTCAGAAAATCTGAGGCAAGTTTAACAAATGGTTAATATGCGGCACACGTTTGACACAGGCAAGGGAGATACTGGTTTTTTTTTTTTTTTTTTACATTCGTTTATGTTGAAGAAAATCTTCATACTATATGGTTTTGGTCTCATAGCTAGTCTACCAATTGAGGCATATACGTGTAAATATGTCTTCCAACTTGCACAACCGAATAAGATCATACACTTAGTTGGGTATCTAAAAAGCACAACCTCTTTGGAATGTGCTTTGCTCTTGCTCTAACAAAGCGGTTCCTAAGCTGTCCCTATAAATAGTCTAGTATACCACCTCATTTGAAATAACCTCAAGCTTCATATAATTTTCTATTCCTCAAATCTTCTCCTTAGACTGCCAACCCAATATAGCCATTGGATCGAATTCAGTTTGGATTCGGTCTGATGGTTTGGGAGTTCTAATAAGTCTAAGGTAATCTAAGAGACATCTCTCAAAATTAAAATTTTAATTTTTCTTCCTTGTGTTATATTTTTTTTTCTTTTTGTGTTGTCTCTGGACATATATTTAGAAGAGCAGGTACTTGAACAGTAGTATATCAGGATGGACAAGGTGACGAGGTTGGCGTCTGAAAAGGGTGTGGTGATTTTCACAAAGAGTTCTTGTTGCCTTTGCTATGCAGTCAACATTCTGTTTCAAGAACTTGGGGTGAGTCCTGTGGTTCATGAGATTGATCATGACCCTGAAGGCAGAGAAATGGAGAAAGCTCTATTCAGGTTAGGTTGTAATGCTCCTGTCCCGGCTGTGTTCATTGGAGGGAAGCTAATGGGATCCACCAATGAAGTCATGTCCCTCCACCTAAGTGGTTCACTCACTCAATTGCTGAAACCTTATCAGACTTTATCTTGAAATGAAACACAAAAACACTTCCTGATACCTGCTGGAAGAATAAACTGGCTTGAATCAGTAGAGTAGGGAGCTTAGTACTGATATTCTATGTAGTGCTATATGTCTATGAAGTGTTTTTCCAGCATTTGATTAGCTATAATGTAATCAGATAAATATTCTTAATGAAGCTTGATTTATATAACTGTAGCAGTCTCATACTTCTACCAACTCACACTGTTTCCCACACTGCTATAATGCAGTTTTTGGGTTAATTAATTAAGGTTAATAATCTCAGAAGATAACATGTGGTACTAACTATATAGTAATGACTAAAGAGCATACCCTGAAAGTTTCTTCCTTTATGCATCTTAGAAAAAGCTCCACCACCTCTCTCCTTCCTTTCTTTGTCCCTCTTAATCCAATTTTTTTCTAGCAACTACCAGCAGTAATATTCAATAACCTTGAAGTCATCCTAGTAACATGAAAGTATCTACAATCACTTGCTTTGAATATGTGTGTGACTGTGTCCATTCTTCCTTCATGTAAAGAAAATATTCTATGAAAGATATGTAATCTGCATCATACTCAATAAAACACAAACAGCTAGCCAACCCATTATGGTTTTGCATGTCTCAGCCTTACCAAGCATTATAAAGGTCAAAATCAAATTTCCTGTCACATTTTGCCAATCCTTCTCATGTTAACCTCATAGAAGGACTATTGAAGAAGGGAGGCTTCTCTATGGGCCAAAAAGTGTTACCTTTCAAACTTTGAAAATTGTTTCGAGGGGGAGAATAGAATCTTGAGGCAACATATAGGAAAAGAAATATATTGTGCTGGCATTAACTTTTCCATCTCTTGGCATTGTCCACATATTTAAAAGTTAGTAGGGAAATCCTAGCTTTTTATAGCTAGTGCTATGGATTCTTCAACTTTATCCCACGATAAAGAAAGGTATTACATTCCTTACCTTTTGTTATCTTGTGCTTATTTTTATTCTATTCTTTTCCCCCCACAAATAGCAGTCAAAATCGAACTGTGGGAAAGCATACCTTAGGTTTAGTTAGCAAAACTTACACCAGGGTCATTCTCATTCCAGAGATAGTGCTGTGAAACCAATCCAGCATTTGTACAAAATTCTTTCCTTAGTTTATTTAGGTATATAATTAATTTATCTTTGTTAGGAAGCTGGTGGTTATCAATTCCAAATATATAATGAATGATCTTCTAGTTCCACAGCTGAAGGCAATAGCACAGTTAAAAATAATATAATATATGTCAGGATAAGTTAAAATAACAATTCTCTTATCTCAGCTTTTTTAAATTGACTTTTAAGTATTTAAAAAAAATTATTATATTAAAAATATAAAAATATAATAATTTTTTTATACAAAAAAATACTACTTTTTAATTCAACTTGAAATACAAAGTTTAACAAAACTGTTAAAACATATTTATTTTTTTCCTGAACAAAATAGGAATCAAATCAAATTTCCTATCCATGTCTTATGAATGTTGAATTTCCCAACTATTTGGGAAATAAGTGTCTAATTGTAGTTGAAGTAATGGTCTATTTACTAAGGAAGGAAATTTGACGGCTGTTGAAGAACAAAATGGGTCAATTATTGTGACAGTTGATGATAAAATAGGATTAGGAGTTACGTAGCAGTCAAAGACAAGTAAGGGCATATATTGCAGATAGCAACTGTGGGTGTCGTGGAGGCAATGCCTGTGAGTATTTGGTCCCCTACGCTCCGCCAGATTCATGTGATCCCTATATTTAGTATCTTTCAGATTTAACATATTTCAGTGCCCAAAAATCAGCCCCATAATGTCCACAATTATAAAATGCTAAATATAAATAATCACAATTATCATTTTTTTCCTTTTTGAACACTGAAATATGTTAATAAAATACAAAATTGTATAAAAATTTATTCTATACTTTCTTATTTAATTTTCTACACGAGTAATCTGCTAATTTGTAAATTAAAAAAACTTTTCTTGAAAGCGTACACAGCTTAAGCCAAAGAGATAAAATAATAAACGTGATAAATGATGTAATAAAAATAAGGGACGTAAAAATTAGAATTAGATGATAAAAATATTTTATTCAATAGTTTATTCACATCTCTTTTTACACAGATATATGCATTTTAAGAGGACAAGAAAGAAAGTAACAAATGTAAAAGATAATTTAATGGGAAAAAAAAAATATATATATATATATATATACAAAAAAAAGAGTAAGATAAGTATAGCCTTTAAAGTGTAAAAAAAACCTAAAATAAACATGTAAATGATACATAAGTACCATTTTTTTAATATCTATAATTAGTAGACTACATTCAGTTTGAGTAAATTTCTAAAGAAGTTTTTATAAATTAAAAAACAACTTATATTTATTTATTTTATAAATTCTTTTAAGTTAAATTTCTAAAATTTAAAGAAATAAATTATTTTCAAATTTATGATAAAAAATTTATTTATTTTTTATATTAATTTTTTTCTTCTATGAGAATTTCTTTAAAAATTTACTGACCTAATTTAAACAAGAAAATAATATATGATGTTAATTTTATGAACATTCTCAAGGCATTTGATAAATTGGATGTTTGTGATCAAAGGATATTTTCTTGTACGTACAAAAACCTAGTTTCTTATAAGTTTAAATACGATTTTTAAACGTTTAAATATAATATTTTCTATTTGACCTTCTGAAAATAATATAACTAAATTTTCATTTTCATATAATTTTTTATTAATTTTTCGTGTTATATTTTTCTGTTGAATGTCATTCTATGTCGTTAATTTAAATATTCCAAATTTATTTAATTTATTAATTATTCCAAATATTACGGATATTGTTAGTCTCTTATTCTTAACTGACACATAAACTATTAAATAATAAAAGAAATGAAAGATTAACCGAAAAATCATACAAGACAAGAAAGAATTAACAAAAATAAATTATAACATTTTTTAAAATAGAAAACAAAAATTAAAATAAAAAGGTGACGCAACTAGATTAAAAATATATTCAACTATCTTCGTGTGTTCATATATGTTCAAGGTTTGTCTTTTATGGGTTTGTTGCAAACCTAAGTGACAAGGATTGTGCACTGTACCTGATCAATAAGTCCAGACCCAAACTCAGGATGGGACCTCTTAACTATGACTCATGTCTAGGCATACCAAATCATGCAAATTGGAAAATTTTCTCCTTAAAACCGAGTATGACAATGTTAAAATTGATTGAGCCACTCACTATTGAACCATTGAATGACTCGGCCTACTCTGCATTGCATGCTTTGAAAGATGCTATAAATTGCGCAATCATGTAATTTTCACACCCAATTGCATGCACAACATTAGTAAAAATTCCCACTTAAGAATAAGGATAAATTTGGTCAAGCATCCCATCACAGTTTATGACCTAATAAGCTAGCAATGTTAGGTTTGATCTATTATAAACAAGTTAGGTCATTCTTTTATAATATATATATATATATATATATATATATATATGCTTTTCCAAATATTTAAAATAATAGTTTTAAAAACTTGTCGAATATTTTAGGCTTATTAGATCATTTAAAAGCATTAATTCTTTAACCCACATGAAGGTTTGTTGTCTTATTCATAGGTAGGTAGATTGGCCAAGTTTAAATCTCATACCTTTAAAATCAGGTTAAGCATTTAAAAATTCTTACAATAAATAATTAGGTTAGACTAAAATTATATGTTTGAGAGATTAGGCAAAACTCCTTTATAACAAAGTTTAGCCTAAACTAACCTAGTTTTATCCGTATTTAATTTAATAACTTGGGTGTGTCATTTAATGCCTTTGGACTACATTAATATGAATTGAGAAGTTAACTGTTAATATTATTGCTCACGCATATAATATACATAAATAGATAGAGTGTTTGTTAAGTAAATGTATATAAATTCAATTATAAATGAGGTTGATTTTACAAAATTAATGATGGTTAAAAAGTGGGCTTAGAGTAAAAAGCAATATATGTGTAAATGTTTAAAAAAGTGATTCTGCAATTTTTTTTAAATATCCACCAATCTAGTTGCCTAACGCAGAAATAAGACTTTTACATTTTTGCTCAAACGAGTATTTTATAACTAAATTTCAATTTAAATATGTAAGCCAAATAATATGAAAAATAACAAACTCGATTTTGGCTGAGACTAATGCCAAAAAGCATAGAAATAATTAAATGTTCGGTCACCAAAAGTAGCCTAAAAATGATCAAGACATGGAGGATTAAGAAATGTGTTTAGGCTGACAAAGAGTTGATGGCTTGTATGATATTAGTCGTCCTAATTTTCATGATAAAAACCGTGCATGATGTTCTAGTTTAGTGTATTTTTTTCCTTTCTTTTTTATTTCAAGTTCTCTTAATTGTTTCCACTTAATGATTGAAAAGAAATATGCAAATTGCAGTCATTAAAACACTTATAATAGATATGCTTAGCGATGATGATGCCTTTGTTCACACGAAAAAATTTATATTGTTAACTAGAAAAAAGTTAAATAGACTAAATAAGTTAATTAAAAACAGATTGTAGAGGCAAAAACAGTTTAAAAGGAATTAAGTTGAGAAAGTGAACATAACAAGTTTATTAAGACAAAATATTAGTTTGGAAGCAACTAATGAAATATAGCCTGATTCAAGAACATAAATATTTAGATAACAGAGCTTCCTATCATAAGTTTAGTAGTGACAAATACATTAGTCGAAAATGAGGCTAGCTAATGAACAGGTAAGTTGAGAAATTCAGTAGTCGACGAACATGTCAATCATGATAGTAGTTGGTTAATAACATGTTAGTTGAGCTTAGGGTTAAATGAGGCATGTATCGGTCAAAGTTGACAATCAACAACAATTTATATAGGAACTCTCTTTACTTTGGAAAATGGTCAAATGATGCATGTGAATTAAGACGGTGACTTTGAAGAAAATAGGAAGAAAAAGAGTTTGACAAGTTAGAACGATAATAAGCAATTAGCAAATTAACTATCTCTTAGGTTTTCGAGGTGATTATAAAAGCGAAAAACATTCATCACTAATCTTCCACGATTGTACATGTGGGTCAAAGATTAAGAACGAGACATAATGAGAGATTACTAATTTAGGCTTATAAATGATAAGTGTAAAACAAATTGTATTTGATCACTAATGAACCACCAAATAGGTACAAAAAATAAAAGTAATAAATATAAATTCTTAGACATGGTAGCTATCTATTCAAGTTGAACTTGGTCCTTGTTCTAAATCGGGAGAGTCAATTCGAATCCAAAAAACAAAAGGAAAAGGAAAAAAGAGAAAACGGTCTTTGTGAGACCGTACAGTCGGTTGGTTCAACAACCGTCGTATTTTTCTTATAATTGAATTTAATTACAACCTTTACAAAAAATTTCTTACAAGTGCAATACCTAATTTTAATTGGTACCAGACAAGAGGTGTTCTGCCACACCAAACACAAAGAAGAACTTGAACTCGGTTGACGTGGCACAATAGGAGTAGGAGATAACAATGGGTTTGTAGATCTGGTTGCATAGAATAAAAATAGATAGGTTGGGTCTCTCTCTCTCTCTCTCTCTCGTGACTCCTCCTTTCCTCTCCCTCAGTAACCGCTCTGGTACTGTTAGATCCTCTCTCTCAATCGGAAGAGATACATATTTAACAAATCGAAGAAGAAAAGAGAGGGAAAAAACGCAGTGAACAAACGAACCTAAGTCACGTTCGGATCTCTCCTTCTCTCTCTCTCTCTCTCTCTCTCTCTCTCTGCCTAATACACTATTGCCTGTCACTGATCCTTCGTTAATGGCTTCTTGATCAGGTATTATGAATTTCTTAAACTCTACCTCTCTCTCTCTCTCTCTCTATTTTAGTTTCTATGCGGAATTTCACTTCTAGCTAAGCCTTATCTTTCTGCGAAACCAAGGGTATATTGAAATCGAAGCGCGTTTCTTTACTTAGATTCGATTCTTCGTTTTTCCTCATTCTAGGGTTTAAGCTGTGCTAATTACCGAAGAATCGCATTCCGCTTACCCAAATTTTAGGAAATCGAACAATTCAGAACTTATAAATCGGTCCTGCTTTTCATTTCTACGGTTTCGATTAGTTCGGATTGAATCGATTCTCATGTGAATCTAGTGTGATCTGTGGGAATCCGATTTCTGTCTCTCTCTATCTTGGTTTTAAAATTCCCCTGTCTGGACGCAGAGACATCTCTCTCGTAAAGATTGTTTGGAGAAGCAATTGGATCATATGAGGTGTTCACTTGGTTCTCCAGTTGTCAATTCAGATGTGCAATTTTTGCAAGCTTGCTATAATAAGGAAATTTCCCTCAGAGTCACACAGGTTAGTTGTGGATAGTATGCATACTTATTTCACTCTTCGTGTTTATGCTCCCGGATTTTTATTTTTTGGTCACTGAAAACATGCTTTAGTTGCCAATTGCCGTTATTGCGGAGAGTGAGAATGTTTCAAATCTGCCTTATCGTTCTTAATACGACTATTAGTTTTGTTTCTTTTTCTCCCCTTTCTAAGAACTGAGGTGATTAGTAGGCACGTGGGTGTTTCTTTTATAATTAAATTGTGCGTTAGTGGATTGGAGTTGTGGCCTTATTGGAATGGGAATTGATTTGCAGGTGAGCAAGGTGAGATTGAATCTTTTGATCCAAGGAAGTACTGTTTTGCAGTTCCATAAGTTTGGCAGAGGAGGACACAGGCTAGCATGGCAGAAGGTGAGGAGCGTATTGAGCTTAAATTCCGCATATATGACGGAACTGATATAGCACACAGTACTTATTCATCTTCAACGACAATTGGTACCCTTAAGCAAAGGCTAGTTGCTGAGTGGCCTCAAGGTTAGTCATCTTGTGGAATGTGTGGTGTCTGTATACAAGACTTTGCTAGCATTTTGGGTCAATGTAAATATACTTGGCAACTAATTGGTTGTTCCAAATATTTATGAGATCAAGTTAGTCCTCCAAAGATTTATCGTGCCATTAAAATGGTTCAAATTGATGTCACGCGTAGGACTGATTTGAATGATATCAAGTGTAACTTTGGAGGACAGAAATGCAACTTTTCTCTTTTGGTAACCTCAATTTTATATCATGTTGATAATTTTTTCTTTTATTTTATGTTAAATTTAGATACTCTATTCACATTGTATTTCACAAAGTACTAATTTAAAACATACATTAGATTTTTGTTTTGGCAATTGGCTGTAATATGTATCCAACTATTTTTTGCTGCATGGTTGACAACAACAATAGCAACCATCCCTAGCACCATTCCATTCTGTGTGCATTTATCCTGTAGTTCTACTTGTGAGCCCAGTATTGCAGGCTCATGTATTCTGCCAAAAAAATATGAGAAAATCCAGTCTTGCACATGATCATTCTTGCAGATGAATGACTTATTTGCCTTTTCCGATGAATATAACATATATATGTCTATCGTTTGATTTCAATTTTCATCTTCTCATTTCTGGAACATTTTTGCCTTACCTTTCAATGGAATCTTTCTGTTTACAGGTAAAACAGTTACACCAAAGTCAGTAAGTGACCTAAAACTTATACATGCTGGTAAATTTTTGGAAAACAGCAAAACTCTTGCTGATTCCAGAATAACTTTTGGTGACATCCCTGGAGGTGGTATTACCGTGCATGTTGTAGTACAGCCTCCAGTAACTAAAAAGAAGACAGGTTTGTTCAATCTTTTCATCTGCAATCTTACTCAAGCTTGTAAGTTGCGTGGATCCGGGTAGAGCCATAAGAGTACCTGTATTAGTATTGATAGTATACAGGATACAATACAATTTTTAAAAACTAAGATATAAATGCGGGGAAATATACTAAAAATATGAAAACATAAATAATAAAGTAATTAAAATCACAAGATAAGTATAATTTAATGATATTTTAATTGTAATCTTTCAACAAAATTCTATAAATATATGAAGTAAGCAAAACTAGCCAAAGAAGGCGTAAGGTTTGAAGGGTCAATGCGTTGTGTCATATTTAGTTGCAAAGTGCAAACCTATCTATTTATTAGCAGAGCTTGTTTTGTCTGATACAAGCTTGTACTTGAGCGAGATTGTCTCATTGTGATGCTTTATCAAACAAAAAGCAACTCTTATGTAAGTATGTAACATCACATCTTTTGTAAAACTATGTTAATTTAAAAATAAAATAAAAACATGATCGTAAATCGTGAAAATATGCATAAATGAATAATGTATTTAAAAAGATAAAACGGTCCTTTTTTGGTGACCGGTTTACGACTTGTATTGCTACATATATCCATTTAGTGATTTATATTAAGTTGCCTTTGAGACATATATCTGATGATTGACAGACCAAAACATTACTATATATATTTTTAATGTGCTTTTTCCCTTGTGGTTTGCTTGCAGAGAAGAATCAGGAGAACAAGCAAAAGATGAATTCCTGCTCATGCACTATCCTCTAGTTTAGGAAGCATACCTTGTGCTGCCCTTGAAGATAAGGATGCATTTTTGCTTTTTCAACTCTCGGGATGATGGGTAGGCAGTGCGCTATCCAATGGCATTGCGTAAGACATGTTTGGTTTTGTCATGCTTGCTTCTTTTAATGTTCGATTCATTTTTAGTCATTGTCTTCGGAGTGAAATCATCAGATATTAGCATTGTAAAATTCTGACCTGAACGAGTACAATAAGAGTGTTGCAGGGCACAAACCTTGGCCATACTCCAGATCAGACGGCCCCAACATTCGATGAATGCATATTGTTTGGAAGTATATAATATGACGACTCCTCTCCCCTCCCCCCCTTCCCCGGGTTCTTTTTACACATGGTTGAATTCACATGGATTAACTAAGAGAAGTTATTCCAAGAGAAAAAAAATATATGAAAAATCATAATATTTTTATAAATTAGAGGAAATGAGTTGCTTTTAACTTATTAAAAAATTGTTTTTTTTTTATACTCATGTTTTCTTTTAAGGGCTTTTTATAAGTTTTTCCAAACCGATCTTAAGTCTAGCACTTCACCATTTAATGATTCAACTCAGCCAAAAAAAATGTATATATTGAACATATTAAGTTTAAGTAATTAATAATAATAAAATTTTATTAAAAAATATTTGTTGTACTTTTATGTTTTTTTGTTTTTGTTTAACAATAAATGTTGGGTTGCTTTGATTTTTCAATTTTTGTTTTTTAAAAAAATATTTATTATACTTTTAGAACTAATGATAATAAATGTTGGGTTAGTTTCTTTTAATTTATGCATTAATCTCATTTTATCTTTTTTTACAATTATAAGAATTAATATACAATAGAAATTATAATAAAAATATTAATACTAATATTTTATTCGTTTATTTGAATGTATGATAAAAGATAAATATATAAAATAAAAAATATTAATTTAAGTTTTTAAGGTTAAATTTTGTTTATCTGGTATTTAAAACATGTTTAATTACTGACTAATAAAAAATTTACTTTATTTCATACAATTGTGTTAATCTTAAGGACCTTCATGTTGAATTTGAATTTAAATATTTAAAAGTAAAATTTTTAATTAAAAAGTAATATATACATTATATTAAAGTTATAAAAATATAATAAATAATTTTTATTTAAAAAAAAATATTATAATTTGTTGTTCAAACTTGTTTTTAAGAGTTGGAACTAATATATTTTTATTTTATATTTTTATCTTTTATCTTTTATCTTACATTTAAATAAATAAATAAAGTATTAACATTAAATTTTTATAATTTATATTAAATGTCAGTTTCTATAAATTTTTTGAAAATTAATTTTTTAATGAGAAAGAACAAATTTATTATTTTTGAAATATAAAACTATACTAAATATAAGTTTGTTTGAAGATATAAGTTTTTAGTCTTTTAAAATTTTATAAACTTTTTTATTTAGTATCTTTTTTATTTTTTAAATAAGTTCATAATTTGTTTTTTATTATTTATTATAATACTTATTTAATTTTTATAGTTGACATTTATTTATAAATTAATTCTTATAGTTTTTATTATATTTTAATTCTTATATAATTGTCTTTACGTCTTAATCCTTTTCATTTAATGTTGTTAACATGTTTTTCAGCGACAAGAATTAATTCAAAAATAATTTTTGACTAAATTATAACATTTTTAGATATAGACTAAATTAAAAAAAATGCATAAAGTATTAAATTAAACTTATAATTTAATTATAAAATTATTCATATTTGTATAAATTATTCAATTTTTTCTTTTTTTTTTTGGATTTATATTTTATTGGATTATTTTATGACTACTCAAAAATTTACTTAAAAATTTTAAAGATTTTGTACAAATGTAAGTGCAACACTACAAATATTTTTATGATTGTTTTTAAATGAAATTAAAATTTCATTTGAATAGTCGATATTAAAGATGAAAATCCGTTCATGATTTGTGCATTATGTAATGCAGAGAAGAAAAGGTCAATGAGCCGTTCTCTAAATTAAATATAAAAAAACACCATTTAAATTTATGGATTAAATAGTTTGTTTGAATTAAACTAATTTTGCTGACAAAAAAAAGTTGTAATGAACAAAAAATAAGTTGTGGACATAAAGATGAATTAATTTAAATACGGATTTGGTTTACTTTATGTTATGAATAACTTTTGCTGACATCTTTCTCACAAATTTTTTTAAAGTTATATTTTTAGAATTCATGTTTTTTTAAACATGTTTCTTTTTAATCCACCCAGTCCAACAAGGTACTGGTGGGGCATGGACCGAACTCACTCTTAATTTATCTAATTAATTTAATTGTTTGCAAGATACGACGCAATTATTTTATTTTCATGCCCAAAATAACATCTAAGGGCATGAAAAAAAAAACAGTGTTAGTTGAATATTTGAAAATAGAAAAGGCTAGCAACATTCTATTCTCTTTGACGTAAAATTTATTACTGAGTAAAATTATTAAAAATTATAAAAATATTAATTTAAAAATGAAAAAAAAATACATTCAGTTAGAGTTTTAACTGGCATTCCTCTTGCTCGAATATAAAATTAAAAATCACACCAACAAATGGAGAGACAGAATTGCACTTGCCGCTCTGAACTAACACATTAAAGACAATCTAGCCCTGTCGTTGTGTTGTATATAGTGATCAAAATCCGATTCACTTCATTTGGCGCCCTGTCCCTAACCCTAATCAATGGAGGAAAACTCTGCATCTGAAAGGAGAGAGGAGTTTGGGAAGTTGCAGTATGGGTAATTTAATCTTCCAAACACAACTTCTTTCACTTTCTCTTCCATTTCTTGTTTAATACTTAAATACACGTATTGTTCCATGTATAGATGCGAGCACTACAAGAGACGATGTAAAATTCGAGCTCCATGTTGCAATCAGATCTTTCCATGTCGTCACTGCCACAACGACGCCATGGTCTTTTTCTCTCTTCCTCCCTAACGTTCACTCCTTTTATATCGATCACCTCTTTTTTCTCAATTAGTTTCCGATTCTTTTTGCCATTTAGAGCTCATCTAGCAACCCCGTGGATCATCATGAACTTGTTAGACGCGATGTTAAGCAAGTAAGAGAAGCTTGTTGCTTCTTTTTCTTCCCTTGCATGTATTGCGTTTTCTTTGACGTAGGTTTTGCTTGTAAACCCTAATGTGATTGTGCATTTTGATTGTTTCAGGTTATATGTTCAATCTGTAATACTGAACAGGAGGTAGAATCTAGAGTGTTTTTTTCATTTATCTTCTCTTTGCTTTAAAAAGCATTGACTCTATTTAGAACCTCGTTACTTATAAACAGAAAAAGAAATGAAGACTTATCCCTTGATTTTGACGATTCAGGTTGCCAAGGTCTGTTCTAATTGTGGTGTCAACATGGGAGAATATTATTGCGAGATTTGCAAATTCTATGATGATGATGTACGATGTTTAGTTCAAATTAGTTATATATATGAAGTGTACTTCCCTTCTGAATATTGGTACTGAAATCCTGTATCTTCATTATGTTATATGTATATCTTTTGGCTCTTTAATTTGATACCATATGATGTTTTTACGGTCACAGACGGATAAAGGACAATTCCATTGTGATGAATGTGGGATTTGCAGGTTAGAATCAGAAATTTGTGAGAGATTTGACTCCGAACTTGATCTAACACACTATAGATTGAGTTAAATTCTTTGATTTGTTTACTGAAATATTGATTTTTCTGTTTTTTCTAACTTTTTCTTATTTTCAGGGTTGGTGGTCGTAATAACTTCTTTCACTGTAAGAAATGTGGTATGTTCTCTGGTGAACCTTTGTAATTTATTCATCTCTCTTTCTTCAAGCATTAGGACCATATATCATCACAAAGTATACAGTTGTGTGTTTCCTTTCTCATTAGCGTTAGCATCTGCATTGCAAATTTCCCTTTGTTTTTATATGTTTTTGTCATGAATCTGCTCACCATCTTTTAGCAACACTATGAATTCAGGTTCTTGCTATTCACAGAGCTTGCAAAACAACCACTCATGTGTAGAGAACTCAATGAAGAGCTCCTGCCCTGTCTGTTTTGAGGTCTGTCTTTGGTAGTTTTAATTGCTTCATTTCCTCAAAACTCTTATTAAAACTTTTCTGACAATGTGGTTACATGTTTATAGTACCTTTTTGATTCAATAAAAGGCAGCATCATTTTTAAGTGTGGACACACAATGCATTTGGAATGCTATCAGGAGATGACAACACAAAAACAGTTAACTTGACTTCCTAATAATTCTTTCTTTTGTATCATATTTCTTATGAGCTAAATAGTAGCTCTCAATTGATAATTTTACCATTGTTTCGTTGATCAGGTACCGTTGCCCTATCTGCTTGAGGACAATGGCTGATATGTCTCAGGACTGGAAACATTTAGATCAGGAGGTGTGTGGAACTATATTAAATATTGTTTAAAAACATTTCTTGTTGGTCAATAATGGTTTAGGGTTTAGGGTTTAAACTCAAAATTTCTCTTCATACAGAGGAAAACATGAGGTAACTGCTTGATTACAAGATACTTTGACAGTATAGCTTTTGAAAAGTTAACTTTTTAAAACAGAAGTTGTGGGAGAACTATTTGTCAGCTTTTTAAAATCATTTAAGAACTATTTTCTCAGTTATTTTATCACTTGTTGGCTGATGAATACATCAGAGAAAATATATTGACTGGTGTTACTCAGGATTTATAAGCTGTTGAGTGGTATCTTAGAACAAGGTTAACTTCACATTCATCCTTCTTAATATATAAATAATTGCCAATGGTCGTTTATGCTTTGGTCTTGGAAGCTCTCGTGCTTGCTACTTAATAAATCTATCAACTATTTAAAGCTATGGATTTTCTAGGAATTGCTTTTTTGTACTTAGGTATTTTATTTCAATAATTATTCCTTTCCTCACCTGTGAAATTTGTTTCTTCTGTATGGACACGCTTATAATTCTTCTTGATAGATTGAAGCTTTTCCTATGCCTGAGGACTATAAGTTTGAGGTACTTATGTGTTTTCTCTTTGATTGATCTATTAAGACTAAAGAGCATCATTTAGAAGTTTGCCCATTTAAAATTTCACACAATCTGACACAGCTCGGTTTCCCTTTCCAACAACTTGATGACTATATTTTGTCAGTGCATATATGATAATCAGTTTACAATATCATGTCTATCTGGGTTTAGATAGGCATTGCTTAGTTTATAGTTAGACAGTGGAGGCAAATTCAAGATTTCTATTCTGGTGTTGCTTTAGCAATATCTCAGCTAAATAATGCCTCTGTGATCTTATGTGAGTGTTGTTGCAAAAGCGATGTTGAACGTTTTGGGTGGTGATTCATTCATATTCGTACATCCACACACGCACCAACACGCACATAGGAATTCATATTTCTTTACCTATGGCAATGTTTATCTTAGAGAGGGTTTTCTTTCTTTTTTCATCATATGATGAAACTTGTCAGTAACTTTATTTTATTCTCAAATATTTCTGGTCTCTTACCCTTATACTGCTCTTGCATACAATGTAACTACCGAGTGCTTGGGTATGTGACAGGTTTCAATTTTATGCAATGATTGTAACTCTACCAGCAGAGTTTCTTTTCACATATTTGGTCATAAGTGCAGACACTGCAGTTCGTATAACACCCGTAGGATTTCCTCACCCGAACATCAGTGAAGGTTTGGGTGTTAGTGAAACCCAATTATAAAATATTTAAATTTCTTAATTTATTCTTTTCGCATTTTGTTTTGAAATGTTTCACTCTTTCCTATTTTTCCCAATGTGTAGGAAACAGGTGAATATATTTGATTTTGCTGATAGTCTTGGCTCAATTTGTGGGTCAGATATATTGTGGGTGGCCTACATTACGTGCAAGCAATTTGTATTCGCGCATTGAAGGAAAATAAAATAGTGAATGATATTCGATATGTCAGTATCAATGTGAGTAAAACTGGAACATCCAAATTCTCGATACTTTTCAAGCTTGCTTGATACTTTAGTAGCCAAAAAGAAAAGAAATATTATTTTTAATCTGATGCTATCCATCGTTGGTTTACTTTGATCTTGGATACACGTCGCTAAGTCGTATTTAGGACCTAATTGTGTGTTTTTAGGGGGGACTGGGGTGAAATAGTTGAATGTATTTTAAAAAATTACAATAATTAGAGAAGTTTTCGACGCAAACTAAATTTTCATGTCTTTTTAGAAAGGCTAAAGATGATTTTCAAAAGTAGTTCAAAAACAATTAAATCTTTTTTGGATGAATTTTATCAAATCAACATTTTTAGCCCCGGGCCAGCCCATTTTCGGGGAGCTCTGTTTAACTGTTAAACAGATTTTTGGTTTGTTGATAAAAAAAATGCTTTTTGGTAGAGAAAAATAATCTTTCGAGTTTCCATGACTTGAAACTTTCTATCGATAGTGAAATGAATGATGAAGTGTGAAAATGTGGAGTCAAGTCAAAAAACGGAAAAGAAAATGTTGAGTAACGTTGACCTAAATCGTGAACAGGCATGAAGCATGCTTGCTGAGTCGTTAACGCACCGAAGGAAGGCTTTGTTCATAGCCTTTAACCCTTTGCTCTCCCTCCTTCTAAGCTTTCCCGTTGGATATACTTTAATGTTTATTAACAAAATCTTTTTATTTTTTAACTTATTAGTTATCATTTTTCTTTCATTTATGGTGGACCAATTAATACGTCCAACGGGTACTGTAAATGTATATACAGAAAAATGTAGAAAATTGTGAAAAATGGGCCATGGATCGGGTGAAATGAAATAAATTTAATTATTTTACCATTTCACATGAAAATTGGGAGTACTATTTGATATCCAGAGTTAATGAGTTGGGACCCTTAGGTATTACTATTGAAAGAATTGTTTCTTTCTACAAGTTGGTACGTGAAGCTCATCAGCTTGAAAAGAGAGAAATGGAACCATAAAAGCATCACTGTTCATCTGGATGGTTGGGTGTTACTATTCCCTTTTCTTTTTAGTAATAACTCATCAGCTAAAAAGTTGAAGTGTCTGCTATTCAGTAATAACTATACGTATGACCCGTTCAATACGTTTGGTAAACAGAGCAACAATCATTAATTTGTCACGTCTTTCCACATTAATCTCATCTCATTCAAATTCTGTGAATGTTATTGGAGCCTATGAACAGGGGACAGTTTTAGACTTCTAGATGGGGGCAATTAATGACTGTAAAGTGTGAACACTTGTGCATTCTGCCTTGCTGGCAAAAACTTTAAATATACTTTGTCTTTATACTGCTTCCCATTATTTTAAAAAAAAGGATAAAATCATTAAAATTAAAATTAATAATGTTATAATTTTGTATTATATTTACAATATTAAGTTATTAATTTAATGAATTATATATTAATAAATAAATTTATTTATTCTTCTTTATCCTCTCAAAAATCATCTTGTCTTATATAATAAGCATAACATAAAAAAATATTTATTTATTATCTTAGAAATATAAAATATATTTACTATTTATTATTTAATAACTTGTACAAATAAAAAAGTAAGAATTTATAATTACTCATTTATTTATATAGATAATAGATGAATAATTTATTAATAAAAAATTCATAATAAATAAAGAAAAAAATAGAAAAAATGCATTTAAAAACATTTTTTTAACAACTAGGATAAAAATATTGATTAGTTGTATTTAATAATTTTGTTTTCATACAAAATATTTATACTTAATTTAATTATTTCTAAACTTATTATATCATTTATTATCATTATAATACTGTGAAATTAATATAAGTTATTACAAAAAATGAAAATTAAATTTGAAATAAATATGACACAAAATGTAATATAATATCAATAATATTTTTACGTGAAATATTATTTTAAATTTGATTGATATATTTATTAGAATTATATATGAAAAGAATAAAAATTTATTTAGGATGATTAAAGTTGGAGTTGGTTGTTGGGTCAGAAGTAAGAAGGAGGGGTCCAGTTCTTCGTTTCGAGCATGTTCGGCTGAAAAGGCCGTTCCCCAAGTTGGCCCACAGCCGTAAATATCAATGCCACCGATGGTTCGTGAAAGCGAAGTATCTGTCTCTTCTAAATTCTAATCCTTCAGTGGTTGGCTCAACTTAACAAGCCATTGAATTTTATTCCCTTCAATATTAATGAACTCCAAAACTTTGTTCAAACCCAAAAAATCATTTAAGAAAAATACACCACCAAAACCAAATCCTTCTTATTCCTTTGGTTTTCTTTTGCTCTTTGTTTAGGATAAACTTCAATCCTATTTTTTGTTACAATCACAAGATGTCGCATGCCTCTCTTATTTTGTCAAATCTTTTGCCATAATAAACGGGCAATCCATGACTCGCCAATATGACCTCATAATTACATTTTCAGATAAAAACAATTGACTCTTCTAACCAAAAAACTTGATTAATTGATTACAGTTCTATTATTTTCTTAACAAAAAACTCTTAATAGCAGCCCACCAATAACTTTTGAAAGAATTCCTATGTGTTCTTGTAAGAAGAAAAAATCTTCTCTTAGGGTACCCATATTACTCAAAACAACATACCTATTAACATATTTATATGATTCAAGGATGAATATGCTTCAAAAGAAAGTATTGATATACTTGTACTGAAACATGTATAGAATACATAAATCATGACTTTGTGCAAGTCTATAATAATTCCCTTATGATACGAAACGGGGAAGCTCAAATCACAATATTCACTTAAAAAAAACGTGTTTTTCATCCTTTATAAATCTTTGGTGGAAGATGGTACCGTTACTACCATAGTACTTTGACTTACTATATTAGATTGCTACTCTTATCGTCCAAATCTAACTCCTAATCACACCCATTAGGTTATATTAAAACAATGCAGAAGTTTATATAAATTAGGTACAAGATTTGACCTCAATCTCCGTTAAACAGCCAAAAAATATCTTTTGCGTATATTTTTATATTAGCACATTTTAATTATATATTTGTGCATGCTTGAAGATTCCACGAGAAAAAATAATATTAATAATAAATAAATACAAATTGGTCCCACAGTGGAACCCACTACTTTTTATAATTGATCGAGCTGTCTGTCAGTCTGTGCTTAAATTTCTCCGTATCAAATCAAATTTAATTATTAAATCTACCTCTTCACGAGAGAATTAATGATTTTTGTTAGTGAAATTAATCTTGGAGAGTCGAACTTAGTATTCTAATAAAGGAAAATCAAGTTGTTTACCATTCTGAACCAAAGTGTATTACTTTTTTTCATATTTAATAGTAGTAAAATTTAATTAAAAAACCTGAATTGGGTAAATTATTTTTTGAAGTTTACAATTTAAAAATAACGTAACAAATATTTTTAAAACAGTAATTAACAATATAACAATATATTTGTGTAATTACATAATTTTTAATAGAAATTTTGTATTCATTGCTTTCCTAACTAACACACTAATTACAAAAGGTTCAACAAATGACACGTAAAATTATTTCCACACAATTTTATATACCAAAGTGTATTATTTGCTTACATCACTTAAACGCGAAATTGATCAATTTGGTCATAATCACAAAATTTCATTGAATTATCCTACGTCCTTTTCCAAAAAGGAAAATTGAAATAATAGTAACAAAAAATCAAGTATTAGCTTTATGAAGTAGTCCTTGTTCCCCAAGAAACAAATCATGAATATCCATCCACACCACTCACATACCAAATTCTCCTTAGCGCTGATTTGAAGCCATACCTCAAAATCCACTACCTACCCTTTTCCCTTCTCAATCTCTCTCTCTCTTGCACACAAAATCAAACACATAGCATTCACACAAAGAAGAAGAAGAAGAAGAAGAAGAAGAAGAAGAAGAAGAAGAAGCTATGAGTGGTTCTCCATCTTCTACACAACAAGCGCGACCCTGTGATTACTGTGGCCACTCCACAGCACTTCTCTATTGCAGAGCCGATTCAGCAAAACTATGTTTCTCTTGCGATCGCGAAGTTCACTCCACCAACCAGCTTTTCTCGAAACACACGCGCACCCTGCTCTGTGACGCATGTGATCATTCCCCTGCAACCATACTCTGTTCCACTGAAACCTCTGTTCTGTGTCAGAACTGTGACTGGGAAAGGCACAATGTTTCCCTCTCTTCCCTTCACGAACGAAGGCCCCTTGAGGGTTTTACTGGGTGCCCTTCAGTTACTGAACTCTTAACCATCGTGGGGTTCAGAGATATCGGAAAAAAGGCTCTGCTTTCGCCTGAAGAAAGTGATGGGTTTTTGGGGTGCGAAATTGAAGGTTTATCTTCGGATTTGTTTGTTTGGGATGCTCCTTCTGTTGTTAGTCTTGACGATTTGATTTCTTCTTCTGCTTCTTCTCACAACTTTCAGGCTATGGAGGTTCCTCCTATGCCCAAGGTATACACATATATGTGTGTTAAATATCTTTCTCTTCACTATTTGTTTTGTTCCCTTTTTTTTATAGGTGTTGGGGGCTGAAGTTTTACCCATTAAAAATAATAAAATTTTATTTTAAAAACATTTATGATATTTTTGCATTTTTAAGTTAATATATTTTTTTAAAAAAAGTTTACTACTTTTGTGCTTAAACTGAGATTAACAGAACCGATTTTTTATTTGGTGCTGGGACAATTGGGAATGAAATAGAGATTTATTTTGTGGGTTAAAGCTCGGTTTTTTAACAGTATAGGACTTGCTTTTGTTGTTAGCACTTGTTTATTCAGCTGGACATGCTGGAATTAGGGTTAGAAGTGGTTTATTTTAAAGTTTTAGCTGAATTGATTTGTATAGAATTAATTGAGGTTTTGTTAAATTTAGCCCTCCGAACTGATTTTAGGCAATTAAAAGTACTAATTTTTTATTGAAAAATTGCACATTTATTATGATGAAATCTAAAAGTGTAATAAATACTTTTTATTTGGTAAATTATTATTATTATTATTAGTTACTTTTAGAGCTGAGGTTAACATTGTCCTTAATTTTGAAGTGTTAGAACATAATTGAGATGTGTCCAAGTAAATCTTTGTGATGAATTTTTATTAGAACATGTGTTTTTATTAGAAAGTGCATTTTATTAAACTCTAAACTAAACAGGCGCTTTGGTGTAGGGTGGAAAAAAAACATTGGTATTTTTTTTTTTTCGTTTTGATTGTCTTCTGGAAATCTGGATTCTTTGGACGTAATAGAAGACATTGAAAAACTGTGTGCATTGCTACAATTTTTGACTTGTTCAGGGTATTGTTATTGATTCAGAATCGTAAGGCTGCTTGTGGGCGACATAGAGAAGAGATTCTTGGTCAGCTTCGTGAACTAGCAAAGTCTGAGCCCTTGGACCCTGAAGAACAGTATGTTCAATCGGGGAATTTGTCCACTGGTTTCGAACGTGACATGGAGGCTGATATCTTTCCTTCTCATGAGGTAAAGCTTCTACTTCACTTGTTGTACTTATCGTTTCTTATCAATGCTGGTGCTGATGATGGGTTCTGTGTTTTTTAAGACCATTTTCAACTTTGTGTGCCTGCACAACAGATGAACTATTTTATCTCTAAATTGAATTTTGCTTGATTTTCCCTTTTCACTTGTACATTAATCATATCTCCTCAAATATGGGTGAAGAATTTTATGTGATTTTCTGTGGAGACTACCTTAATTCATTAAACAGGAGAGAATTAACTGTTATTATCTCGTTTTACAAGAAATTATTTGCATCAATTGGGATATCTACTGGTATCTCAACCCACTTGTAAGGGTACTGAACTACTGATAAAGGTTTACCTGGGGATACCGTATGGGCACTTATACTCCATGTAGTGTATTATACAGTTTAACAATCCATCTGATGAAGATTTACCAAATGGTTTCCGTTAGTGTAAGATGGCTTGGAGTCATAGCCAGGAAACACCTGATGGATAGGTGTAGTGAAATTACCTTTTACGAGGTCTAATACAAGGATTTTGCATTTCTAAAGCGAGAATAAGAATGAGAATCTGATATTTCCTGATAGATATCTCATATTTGATGTAATGGTGGTTCATGAAGGATTCTCTTAATACACTTTACTTTGACTGGAAAACTTTTCTCAACATACTTTTTATTTATTATGAAATTTGAATTTTGATTCACCTTTAGAAAGTTCTTTAGTGTGTCCAATATTCTTGTAATTATGAATCCCAATTTTCTGTTATGATAAATCTTTAGTAAATCCAATCACCAGCAACATCTATCTTGCTTTGTTATTTCCTTTAGCCTGTCTTGTTCTATGGTTGTTACGGCGGGGCTAGGTCTTTAGGTTGCTCTTTTAATGGTGGAACCATTCAATGCTACCTTCTTCAATATGTACGACTTTCTTGCTGAAGTAGTATATACATAAAATATTGACTGTACAGCTATATTGACCGTGTATTTCAGTGGCATAGAGAAAGCAGTGAGCAAACGTATCAAGTTGTTCCTCCTGACACATCATTGAGAGCTTATACTGAAAAAATTCCAGTTAACCATTCTACTTCTGCTGTTGGGGAAACTCTCACCTATGGCAACAGTGGAGGGACACCATCCGTTTCTCTTAAGTCTGAAACCTTATCAACTACTCCTAAAGCAGCACCATGCGAGTTAGCAAGTCAAGAAAGAGATTCTGCATTGTTACGGTACAAGCAGAAGAAGAAAACAAGAAGGTATTACTATTATGGTATCCTTTGCTTGCTCTGTGTGTGTGCATGTTCTCGGTAACAATATCTAATGTTTGAAAGTGCACCTTTGAGACTTAGCTGCACAATTTCTCACATATTAAATTCTTATTACACCATGTCCATTTTTAGATTCTATGAAGTTATTTTCTTTTCTATTTATAAATAAAAGAAGCTTTAAATACTCTGACTTGTGGAAGTTGTATAAACACTGGTTCCAGGTACTATGGTTGGATATATTCTTGGGATTTTCCTTTCTGGTATATTTCTTTGAGAGATATCAAGAATTAATCAATACTATGCAACATAGTTTTCTCCAATATGTTGACTAAGAGTTTCAGTTCAGAATTTCTGGAAAAATACTGTGATTCTGTAGTGATCATGTCCTGTCATCTCCTCGCAATTTTAAATGATTGTTATATTGTTGATTAATATAACTTTCCTAGATTGTTAACTTTTCATACTTTATATGGAAAACAGGTATGACAAGCACATAAGGTATGAATCACGAAAAGTCCGGGCAGAAGGCAGGGCAAGAGTCAAGGGGCGATTTGCCAAGATGGAACACTGAACGAAATCAGGGTAGGCTGCTATGACATCATAATGATAATTCCCGGTTCAAATCCCATGCATTATGTAACACATGTCCCTTGTGTAGTGAACATCGACTCTATTTTGCAAGTGATGTATCCTTGGGTCCCTGTGCTTGGATGTAATGCGGACATATTCTTGCAATACAGTTGACAGTGTAGTGTTTTTGTCATCATTGCACCATAATTGACTGCACATGATGAAGACAAATAGGTGCATTTTTCTGTGCATCAAAATCAAATTTGCGGAGTTCTTTGGCCTTTGATCGTATTTAGAGGGGACCCTGTGGAATTAGACTTTTGTCCTCTTGATTCTCAAATAATAAATCACTTGAGATAGCTAGCAGACTCCTTAAATTGGTTTGAACCTAGGTGCTGAACATTCTATAGGAGCAAGAGCAAGTTACACTTAATGTTTGAGTATTCTGAGAATATGAAAGTTTAGGTATAACAACTCGGAAAATGTTAGCTGAAGATTTATGAACTAAAGAATGTGGTGTAACTCCTGCAATTTCATCTTTTCTTGTTTGATCAGAGGTGGTGTATATATTACTGGATCTGATCTCAGCTGAGCCTGCATGCTTTTTCCTCCTTTGGATTTACCTGAATATATGCTTCCAAGTAGTTCAAGAACAATAAACACCACCGACTCAGGGGAAAACGGGCAAATAGAAATGTTACGTGTACATGCAAAGGACATGAAGTGTCTAATTTGTCAGACTAATTGTCTGGTATACAATGGAGTGTGTTGATGAACAGCATTATGTTCTAGTTATCTAATATTGAAAAGCAGTAAAATCTGTTCTTTTTGCATTTTGGATTACCAACTAACTTTCAGTCGTTATTTAGTTCATTGATGTTTTATTGCATGTAATGCACGGGAGGCAATCCTTGTAACTTCATAGACCCTCAAGTTTGTTAACTTTCAAATTGTGATACTCGTTCTGATTTCTTGTTCTCTGTGATAATTTTTTTAGATCTTCCCCTCACTTCCAAATCATGCCTATTTAAAGCATTGATATCATGTGGGACAGATATCATAAGTATCTGAAGTATATTTGGTGCACATGGAGCCGAAAAGATACATCGGAGGAGAAAGCATTTTGCCGGCTAATTCATTCTTCTGCAGTTGTTTTTCAAAACACTAGCTTGTACAAGTTTCTTAGATGCCCTCACTCATTATGAATGCTTAAACAATATAAAGCTGTAAAATGTTAGTTGTACACATTTATCACAACGATTTATTACAGTGCATATGTATCAAAATAAAATAAAATTGCGAGTTACTAGACGAGTCAGCAGAAGGATGATGCAGGAAGAACATGAATTGTGAATGTCTTGGAAGTTGGAATCTGTGCCGAAAAGCCATTGCATGGTTGTTTATAAACTCTTTCAAACATTTTTTTTATCATAGTAATTTCGCTTCTCTAACTAGTATTCAAGTTTTCACTGATTGATATCTCACATATTATCGATCTCCTTATTATTCATGTATGACCAAGATAAGTAGCGTAAAATTTGAATAGTGTGAGAAAAACGTGTGTTTTTCGTAAAATGTTTCATCCTTACCCAACATTATTATGTCGACCTACAAAATGGGAATGAAACAAAATAGTATTAGGGAGCTGTGTGATCCATTACATAGACTACTTAAAGAAAGTAAAACAATGGTGATGAGGGCAGTGATGCTGACCCTACTCACAACTTGCGTAGTTCTTTTCATTACCATGTTTTATGCTGAATGTGATTTTTCTGATTCATTCTAAATTTGCATGGCACAAAAGTTATAGGTAATGCTGAACAAGATCAAGAGAAAAGTGTACCGTGGCACACAAACAATGCTAATATAATAATAATTTAAAAAAAAACTATATCGAGCAAAGATGAGTAATAATTCTATTCATACATGAACCACGGATCATCGTAGTGGATGCCACATTTCTCAAATCGAAGACATTTATTGATCCCCACAAGTTGGTTGGTCCCCTTGGCAACAATTGCATGCATGCCATTGTCATCACCTTCCTATGAAGTATGAACCAAAACCGATGATGCGAACCAGTGAGGTCCCTTTCGAACGCTTCTCGAATATCCCAAAGGTTCTTTTCATCTTAAAAATCACATTCAACAATTAATGTTGCCACCGTTAAGACAAAGGTTTCACATTGACCCAAAGGAAACATAGGATTTTCCTTTCTTTTCAGTCAAAGAAAATGAACTTTTTTTTAACACGCAATCGATCACTTATATATTTAATTTTTATTAGAAATAAGATGATATTACAAAATTTAATATATCGATAATATTAAATATTATGATTTTTAATAAAAAAAATTATTGCTTATTATTTTCTTATTTAATGTCTTTGAAGTTTCAACAAAAGACATAAAAGGAAATATAGGATGAGTTCATCATCTCGGGGTTTGAAGTTTAACTCATTGCTTGAAGCCCAAATATAAGCTAACGAATTTTTTATAAATTAAATATTATTTTACCTAAAAAAAAAAACTAAATTTTTAGAGTATGTCAAACATGCTCTTAGAATTTGCTTGTAATGCAAGTTCAGCATGCTAAAACTTCAAATTGTCCTCGAAAAACCTAATTTGTGTAGTACGACCAAAAATTGGTATAATTTGGTCAGGAAATATAGAAACCCAATTTAAACCTAATTAAATTCTAAGACTACTAATCAATATTATAAATTGAGATTTCATTATCTATGCATGCTTTTTCTTTTGTGTGTGTAATCACGTACTTTCTTTATTTTAAAACACGTATCTTAATTTAAATAATATTTTCTCTTTAACCAGTTAACAACCAAATATAATTTAAATTTTATTAAGTATATTATTTATATAAAAAAACTTTAACTACTATTAAGTATAACAAGATATTTAATAATATTATTATGATGATATTGCATCAATTATGTTTTTAACTTTTTTAAAAGTAAAAGTTTAAACTATTATATTTTAATTTATATTTTTATTACTAATAAAATAATCTCCCCTGAATATACATTTGGGCTCCAAGCAATTGTATAGTTGGAGAAGCATTTGATAATAGTTTGGACTTTCAGTAAAGGTCTATCAATTGACTTACATATTGTATGACCCATACCCCAACAAAATTTTATTAGGCTCAAATTCAAAGTTCTTTTTTCCCATTTTACACCACCCTTGCAGAAATAAATTGTATTTATAAAAAATGCCAAAAAAGTGATTGATTAATATAATTCTCAGTACAATAAATAAAAACGAAATCCAAAAGGTGTCTCAATTGTTCTTGACCCACGATACATAATGGAATGAAGATTTAGGCCCAATTTAAATGTACTTTTTTCATAAGAATTTGGAAGTAAAAAACAAAACTAAACTTATTACAATTTTAATTCATTTTTTTCTGTAAATACTTATTAAAAGATTTATCCAACACAAATTTTTACCCGGTGGAAGCTAAATTGATAGCATCTGCACTTTCCACCTTGGCTCATTTATCATAGAGATCCCTTCTCTATCAGTCAATACAAGCTGGAAAGGGTAAATTGCTTCAGATATCGGATGATTGAAAATTTTGGCGGTTATAATGAATTGGCTGGTTCTGTGTCATATAAGATGTTGGCAGAGGCTTTGATTGTGCCATGTGCCTTCAATAATATATGCATTCGGCTACAAGATCCCCCCTTTTTATTTTCAAGACACTGTCTCTTAATAAAAATTGATCTTAGAATATATATATATATATATATATATATGCGCAATTTAGTGCAAATGGTTTTTGTTTCTCTTAACGACTAGTTACAATAAACAACACTGTGCTATCACACATTTTTTTTACCTTAAGATTATGTTTAAATATTTAAATTATTTTATATATATTAGATTTCTATATTTTTAATATGATGATTCATTAAATAGAAATATAATTTTTCTAATGTATGCTAAAAAAATACACATTAAAGAATAAAATAATAATAATATATATAATTTTTTATTATGTGTCTTTGATGACATTTAAAAAGTAATAAAAATGATAGTATTAACAAAGTGATATGATACTACTTGGAAACATTATTTGCTTTGAAGGAGGAAGATAGAGAATGTGATAAATTGATATTGGGTAGCTAAGGGCAGCGTTACTACATTTACCTACTCTGGAAAGTAAAACGGACTTCATCATGGGTTCAGAAGCAAGTAGCTGTATTTAGTGTTACTGCTCTTAAATAAATAGACCTACCACTACCATCTGGTAATTAAAGGATATTTACTAGTACAAAGCAAATAATACACTTTAATTTAATCGCTACCTGCTAAGGGCATAACAAATTAAATATTTAAAAGTTCTTTCATGCATCAACCATCAACCATCAACCATCAACCATCAAGCACAAGGTCCAAGTCAAAACAACAACACTTAGGCTGACCTGTAATGGAGTTTGAAGAGAGAGTGAAGGATAAGCAAAAGAAAGACAGTGGAACCAATAAGAGAGAGGACCAAAGCGGCAGTAACATGGCGACAATAGGCATCAAACACGTTGCACACTTTCATCCATTGCACGTGCGAGTTACCCTTCTGTCCTATCACTCCCACTGCAATGGCTGCTCCATTGGCCGAAAACAAAAGTGCCATGATCACAAGGTCTAGAAAGCTTTGCACCAACACAGCTACGTTACTTTTTCCACTCTTTCCTCCAATCACCCTCATCACCAATGAAACACCCGCATAGGAGCATGCTATTCCATTTGACACCAAGAAAAACCTATTCCACATTTACATTCACTTCACATCACACCAGAAAATACCAAAAAAAATAGGTGAATAGTTTAAAATATTTTCTTTAGTATTTGGGGTATAATTTTTTCTGCCTGTCTTTCACTAGTTAGATACATCTGTTACATATTTGAACATATGAATGAGTATCTTGAAAGAGTTCATATATAAAAATAATGGTTTCATTATTTTCACATAACTAATTAATTGAATGGTGTATATACCTAATAGTTTATTTTATTTCATATATGTACATATTACAAATAAAAATTATCAAATCATTAGTAAACAATGTATTAATATTTTATACTAATAACATATATAAAAAGAGTATACTTAAAATGAAAAGAAAAAGTTAGCGTGGACTGAGTGAGAAGAGCTTACACAATAGCAGACATGTATTGCCACTTAGCAGTGGCTGTGAATTGCATTCCAGCGTAGGAAATGATCTTAGTCTCTTTGTCAACGCCAACGATGATGGTGGCGACAAGAGTGAGTGAGAGGGCAAGAAAACGCAGCAAAACATCGTAAGGCCTTTCTCGGGTTGGCCCCTGCTCCACCACCTTCACATCGCTGTGGGTGTTCATGATAATGATACTACTCTTCACTTGAAGATAAAGATAGTGATGAAGGAGTAGTGAAAGTGTTTGAAATATAAGGAATTGATGAGGAAGAGAACGTTGCTGTTGTATGTATGTATGAATGAGAAAGGTGGGGAGGTTGGAGCTGCATTCAAGACAATTCGTACGGCCTCTGCCTATTTAATGTCATCAACCATCTTTCCTCAATGCTTCAATCCTTCCTCATTTTCTTTTTTAAATGTTTTGTACCACATCATATATTGTTAAATGGGTAATACCTAAAATTGACCATATGTATTAAAAATTCAATTTCAAGAACTAGACTCTATTCCTAGCTCAAGTGTGAGTGATAAAAGTAATTTAGTTCCAAATATTTTGGTCTGATATGTTTAAACCGTTGGCTAAGCATCTTAGGTTAACATAAATCATGACCTTTTATATTTCAATTGAGAGTTAGCATGTATCTACGGGTCACACACAAGACTATTTCTTAAAAATAATGCTTAGAAGTATGTAAGTAGTATATTATGTATGATAATATTTATTTGAAGTTATGTGCATATGATATTATTTAGTAGTAGTTATTTAGCTCTCCCTCGTATTGACTTGCAAGGATATTTGACAAATTATGTTTTCTTTTAGGGATTTTGGACCCAAGCATGAGGCAGAACAAAATATTAGGCCTTCAGGCACATCCAAATTACTTAAGGTAGGATCCATAATATTTTGATCAAATTCTGCTTTCTTTTATGGATTTAGGAATTAGAATGCAAGGATTTTTAAGTTTTTTTGGTTTATTTTGATCAAAGAATGCAAGGATTAAAACAAAATATTAGGCATTGTGGCATTTTAAAATTCTACAAGTTGATTGTCATTGCGTAAACTTGAAAAAAAAAATATATTCTTTTTAAATTAACAGTTATTATTATTTTAATATTTTAAAAATTAAATAATATTTATTTTTTTTTAAAATAGATCACTAACTTCTATTATATATTATACATATTTAATATAAAATTAATAATAATTATTATTTTTTATATATAAACATATAAAATAATCTCTTAATTTAAAGGCATAGTAAAAATTAGCATTCCATAAAAGAAAACAGACTTTAATTTGGACCTTTACCAATTTTTTGGCCAACGGCCCTTGATACTCCCCTAGTCTTTCTAATTGGGCTCAGTCCTAAAGCTTTTCTGGGCTGAAGGAAAGCCCAAAACTGAATCTTCGGCTCCGTGAGCAGCGACATTGATACCCTGCAAATTATTAGGGTGTGCAATTTCTATTGTTGTTCCCTCGATTACTCTGAAGAAACTTCATCTTCCAACAATGAAGAAGAATGAGGAACGAAGCGGTAATCACAAGAACAAGAAGAAACACATAATAATGAAGAAGAAGAAGAACATTTCGAGGTTGGGAGGAAGTGGGCTTTCTCTGGACGCTTTCGCCAATGCGAAATCCAAGAACAATCAGTATAACCCTGCTCTCATAAGTATGTACGATTTTCTCTTTTTTATCCGCTCAACTTCTTCTCAATGCTTTCAACCCTATATGGTTTTTTGTGTCTTCTATATTGGCCATTCATTTCAGTTATACTTTGCTTTTCGCGAGACGAATAGAAGATTGGGAAAAACATAAAATGCGGGGCATCTTCTTCGTTTCTGTTACTTTTAAGTTCTGACAAAAATACTTTTTTGACGTTGAAATTGTTAGGTGGCGAGTGGTTATTGGCTTCAATTGAATGATTAGCTGGAATTTTGATTGTGTATAATAGATTATATTCTTTTGATTATTCCTGTTGAGTATGAGAATTGATGAAGAAACATCTATTTTTTATGTTCAATAATATCTTCAATCTAGAAAGTGATTAATGATGCTAGTTGTGCTAATTTTCGAATTTTCTTTATTCGTTGCACATATTTTTCTGCCAGCGAACGTTTAAAATCATGCACGATGATTTTATGTGGTCTTTAGGACATGGTGTTTCCTGTCATGATAATTCTGTTTATATCCTTATGCAGACTTATGAATTGAGATGAGAATGGTGGTAACATTATAACTTAAGTTCCTTTGTCATTTAACGGTACTCACTTCTCATGGATGTTCTTTCTTTTTTGTCAGAGAAGCAAAGGGAGTTCTATAAGAACGCTAAGAATGTGAATAAGTTTAAGAAGTTGTTAAAGCAGCAAAACCAGCAAAATGATCCTTCCTTGGCCCAGAGACTTGTTAAGGTCTGATATCACATTAGCTACTTGTTTTGAGGTTGTTAACATAATTGTCAAAGTGACGATGCCTAAGAACTTGCTTACACTCATAAATTACTCTGTTGAATGTGTATTTTTTTGGTATACTATTCATTTTCCTTTCTGTTTGCTCTTTACAGAATGTGAATGAAAGTGAAGAGGATATTGAAAAGAGTGAGAGGAGAAACAAGAAGAATAGCGCCCTTAGTTTGGAAGAATTGTACAAGAAGAAGCATGAAGAGAAAAAGAAAGAAAGAATGGAGAAAGAGGCAATCCTTCAGGTTAAAAAGGAAGAGAGAGAACGTACTGAAGCACGGAGAAAGGCTATGCGGGAAAAAATGCTCAAGAAAACACGGAAAGGGCAGCCTGTAATGAAATACAGAATTGAGCATCTTTTGGAGACTATTCAAGGTTCAACTAAAAATGCAGCTGACAGTAAATCCTGAGTAGCGGATTAGTAGAAGGCCAATTCTGAAAAGCATTCCTTCTGTTGAATTTTATCAGCTAACTTAGTGACATAAAACATGGATAGAACAGTTACTGAGGATTAATGGTGGGAATATATTGATTATAGCAAATTTGATTATGCAGTGTTTCAGGTTATTCTGTTATTCATCGGAATTTTGTCCAGACAATTAGTTACCGGCTTCACCTATGTCTTGGTTGTATCAAATTTTGTACCAGAATTGATGCCGGTAATTTCTATGCAATACCCGTGATAATCGCGGTGAGCAATAAGTTGACATGCGCCAATACGGAAACAGTTAAATATGAAATAAAGAATGTTTATCATGTAAATTTTCTTCAATTTAATTAATCTATTGGTTATATAGTTGAGTCCATAAATCTGTATCTTGTCTGCTATGTTTCTGGTAAATACAATCCAAACGCAGTAGAGAATAATGGTAGTTGCATATATTTTCTCGGAACTCAGGGAAGGTAACTTGAGAGAAATTTCATTGGTAATCAACTCCAATTCTTTATACAACTTTTCATAAATGAAATTCGTTGAAAATTCAACTACACGAGATATATGAGAAAAAACATTATACAGCCATCATCTGCGGGAAAAGGAGAACCGCAAATGCTTGTAGATCCTAATTGATATGCAAACTAAATAACACTTGCATGTGGGTATATCTCTGATTGAAATGCAGCTTTTATTTCATTCGATTCAATTGCATGGACAGAGAGTAACTAAATAAAAAAGTGTTTATCTACTTTTGGCGATATATATATATTACAAAAGATAAAATCACAAACGGTAAGGGAACAAGAGGATGAAAATTACCCGATGCACACAAAACTCAAGGCCAGCGATACACCACAACCCGCTTCCTAGGAGAGCAGATGAGCATGAGAGTGACAGCAATTACCAGTGCCATCACAAGTCCCATGAAATCAATACATATCTCTTTGCAAGCCATTGCTATGTGCCTTCCTCTTAGTGTAAGTCCTGCTCTTCAATAAAGGAGCTAAGGCAAAATAAGTTCATTTATGCCCATGGCATTCTTGTTATTTTTGTTCACGACTTGACTATTTTAATCTACCAATTGACTTATTATTATGAGCTCCATTGCAAGTCTATATAACTTTATTTAATTATAATTTACGAAGCTTCTCAGGACGGATCCTTGCATTGCATGGTGGTTGAGTTATGCTAAGGTCGACTCAATGAAAGGGCATGGTGTACTAATATTCATTTTATGTTAACTAATCTCTGCTTTGTTTTCAAATTGAAAAAAAAAAGCACCCCATTTTTCTAATTGACTTTCTGAACCCCCTATAATACGCAAGATTCTTTATATTATATTTTCAATTTCATACACAAGATTCTTTTCCTCAACTTGTATTATATACTAACCTCATGTACCATTTTTGTAGGGATTAAGCCTAGGCTTAACTTTTAGTTGATGACTTGAGCACTCCGTGCAGAAGGTTCCCAGTTAGGTTCCAAAAATTTAAGATTTAGTTACGCTGTCTAGAGTCAAACCAAAGTCTATTCAATCAACCAATTTCGATGAAAATCAGTATATTATTTATTCCTCATCATGAGATAAAATGCGTTTTGTTTTAAATCCATCTTAAATTAAATTGGAAAAATCTCCTTAACTGTAGACGGGAAAAGGAACAGAGAAAACCAAATCGGTCGTTTTTTTATTATTTTTACTAATTTTCATACCAAATATTTGACTAATCGAGATTCTCTCTCCACACCCACACATTAATAGGTTAAACTACATGTTCTATTAATTATTAATTTTCTTAGTAGTCTAGTTACAGTCAGAAACCGAGCAAACCAACCAAACAAATTAGGTGACATGTTTGACAAAAAAATAAAAGTAAAAAAGGATTACGTGACATGTTCTATTAATGAGAGAGATGCGTGAGAAAAACAAGTTCAAATTTTTGGTTGGGTTGCACCTGAAATTGACACTGTGAAACTAAATGGAAATGAAACTCATTACCCACACGGCACTGGCAAAATTATGTTGAAATCACATAAACCCTTTTTAAATTTCGCGAAGAGCCACACGTTAAAAATTCATATCAAAACTATGTACTTTAATAATAAAAGAAAAAACCCTCTCTGAAAATATAATCTGAAAACTTTGAATATGTAACAGCCAAGAAAGATTTTACCGTAACGATGACCGGAGCAAGTACCGACAATTGAATTCAGCCGAGAGCCCAACGATGAGGGGAGAGGCGTTAAAGATAACGCTGCTTCTTTTTTTTTTTTTTTTGTTACAAAAAAAAGTGATAATATCATTTTAATTATTAGTATAAAATGAATAAAAAAATAAAAGTATTTACAAAGATTTTGTAAAAAAAAAAATCCCATAAATGGTTACATAAGCCTTATTACAAGTCCGGTCTATTCATTAATTAATTATAGTTTATATGATATTTTGTGACAACAATTTTATTTGTATTTTTTTTGCTACTAATCTTAAACAAAATTGAAGAAACTCCAGAACAGAAAGCCAATTCAGATTATAAAGTGGAATATTAATGTACCGATGTATAATTACCATTACTCCAACTTTAAAGATATTATACCAATCATTTTGACAAAGAAAATAATAATAATTTTTGTATTGAGAGGGACGATTAAAGTAAATACTTTTTTTAATTATATACGTTAATGTGTGTATGTGAATTTCAAGATCCCTTTTTACTCCACTCGATACATGCTTTTTTTTTATTTGGATGAATAAAAAGGAAGGAAGAAGTTAATTAATTTTTTATTTAGTCGAGACAAAAGTAAAAGAAAATAAAAGGATTGCTTTTCCTTTTAAGTGATAAAACATATATTGTCTTTTTGAAAAATAGTAAAATAAAGCACCTTTTCTTTTAACCTTTTAATTTAACAGATAAATATAGTACTTTTAAATTTGAATCGAAAATTTTGTAATCGAAAAAATAATTATTAAATCTTATTATGAATAGTTAAAATTAAAATATAAAAGATATATATTAAGAAAAACAACTTTTAAAACATAGGTTATTTTACAGAACGTTGAGGTGTTAATCTAATTTTATTTAATAGGTGTGTGCTTTGAGCTTCTCTACTCAGATAGATTAGTGTAGTTGTCCCCCTCGATTCCTCAAATCGAATAGCCCAATACACATATTTTAGTAAGAAATTAAAGTATTTCAGGTATTTAGTATTGTGGGCTGGGCTGAAATACCACCCATGATTTCACCAAGTACACTTGATGAGGCCCTAAAATAAAGATCAACCCATGGCCCGGGCAATTAGAAAAAAAGAATCACATTACACCGTACGTAATTGGAATGCCAGAGACGTAATAGAATCATTCATCTGATAATTTAAGTTTTTAGAACAATTAATTTGTAACATGATGTTTTTAAACTTGGACATCTAAATGGTCCAAAATTGACTCCTCATTGCTTGTTAAAATGAAAGAGTTTTAAGGTGGGAATGGGTACCTAGCAAAGTGCAAGGCAAAACTGATAACTCTGAGCTGCAGCGTGCATGGTAACTTTTGTAATGATACAGCATCCATTTGCAACTGTAATGTAATAAGTGTGGGAGAGAATAGTGAGATCGGAATGAAAGATATGGAACAGGGAACTGAGAGTGAATTAATGATCAAAGGACCATAGTAATAAGAGAATATAAATGATGATGATCATGAACATGAAACGTGCGGCCATCATTAACTAATGAAACGAGGCCTCACTACTCGGCACACCTTCACCCTTTTCTTTCACTGCTTTTTCTTTATTGATTGGATAAGTTTTGTGGGGACCAAAGTGTCCGTGCAACATAATGTTCTTGTCTTGCCTACTTGTCCTGCCCCCACGTTGTCATCTCTTTTTCTCTTTCATTTTCAATTTCATCAAAAAATATGTTCTCACTCTCTTCTCATAAATTTAATTGACATAAACCATGGTAGTGTAGGGTTCTGTTGGGAGGCTACTTACTCTACTTAGAAAAGAATCTGAAAATAAAAATTTGTTTGATTATTAATAGAGAATTAGATTAGATTATTACTGGGTAACTCTTATTAGGTGGGTAGTGGTGTGTTGTAAAAAAGAGAAGTTGAATGAAGCAAAAAGCTGGGGACACCATCCAGTGTCACCGAATCTATCACGTGGCTCACCAGTCGAGGCCCTCCTCCTTCCTCTCTTTCCCCGAAAAACATTGAATGAAAAGCAGATGTCACCACCACACCTGAGCCATTTACCTTTGTAGCCAACTTACCATTCTACATTTTTACCTTTTATTATTAATTTCAACAAATTTTAAAATCCTCAACAATAAATCTTGTATTAATATTTTACTCGAATACTTGAATAAGTTCATAGTTTTATTTTAATTCATTTGATAAAGATATTTCTATAAAAAAATTATTATGTTAACCTGTGTAGTTAATATTTTTCAAAAAATATATAATACCTTAAAGGCTAAATAACGAGATAAAAAAACATTTTATCTCTTTTTCTGTATACATATTTTATCCCTAAAAGATTTATTTTTATATTTTGGTCAACATATCTTAAAAGCTAAAATATCTTCGTTCTTTTGCTTTATCAAAAATGGCAGTGCCACAAAATTTGGGCCATTCACCAAATAGCCTGCCTAAGCCACCTAAAATCTGATAGCTCTCCTCCGCAAGTAAAATTTTAAAAAGCTTACAGCTCCTCCAGTCCTCAGTGAGAGAGAGCTCCAAAGATTCATTTGCAGGCTTTTAGCCTTTTTGACACCCCTTCGAATTTGAATTTAGCAAGCTGTAAAATAATCATGCTCCGGTAAAAACACAGCAAGCTTATATTTCCTCTCTTTTTCAGCTAATATGAGTAAAAAGCCTACGAACTAAGATGCCTCATGATTCAGTAGCGTAAAATGATAGAGTAAAAGTAATAAAAATCGTGAAATATTACATAAAACCTGTTTATTTTGTGTCTGATTCTATACTTTCGATAGTTTATCGAAAATAAACCACTTTATGGGGATATTTTACTAAGCACAACGTAGTCCGATATCAAAACCAAGGTTTTGATCCAAGGCCTAAAGTCCAATGAAAACAAATTAACATAGCTCCAACCATTCCATGGGACTACGGAAACCTCTTGAACAGTAACACCATTTTTGGTTTCACACAATATTCGCGTTAGAAGTCGGTGGCTCATCCCAACTGTGTTTAGCTTCGAATTACTATTGAATCAAACAAGAAAGAGCAACATGCAATGGCATATATGCATCAAAATGCGAAGAAACAACAAAACTGCGTTAGATTATGAATATTATTCCCCGGGAAGGCTAATAGTGATAAATGTGTCCAACATCCTACTACGAAAGGCGAAGCTGACATACAAATAAATTGAACTATTGAAGCCCGTAAATATTACAGTATGAAGAATATAACAATTGTATCTAATGCACGTACAACAACATAGTTTAGATCTCTTTATTAATTAGTAAATTCGCATATCCCGTAGCTCAGCCAAAGTGTAAAATGAATGGCAATCGAGCTCAAGCTTTCTTCTGTTTACTCTCCTGTACCAAGCTCAACCACAAACCATAACTACAACTGCATAAGCCAGGCAACAGTAAATTCACTACTGAGCATGTACCTGCCATCAACTTCCCAAATCAAATTGGCATCAGTCCCTTGGCTCAGTCCACACAGCACGATCACTGAAGCCTTAGTGAAGAATCATCTTCCATTGTCCACACAAAACCATGCATGCCCAACTCTTATGGCTCAATCCACAGCACAATCACTCAAGCCTTAATGAAGAATCATCTTCCATTGTCCAGACAAAACCAGGCATGTCTAACCTTGGTCCGGCAATAGTCCTGTATATGTAAAGCTTCTCAACTGGACAACTCTCTGGCCTCTTGTCTGGAGGTCCTCTTTCATCAATGACTTCAACATTAAGTCTGGGCATTTTCTGACCCAGAAGCTTACATGCTCCATAACTCACTGAGCAGGAGGACATCCAAAGGGATCGCATTGTCTCCAGCTTTGCAGCATTGGCCAAAAGGGCCTTGTCACCAAAGGGGCAGTCCATGATCTCCAGCTTCCTAAGATTCTCACACCCAGTCAGCACATGATGAAGTCCCAAATCACTATCCCCAGCAAAAGCCACAGATAGCATCTCCAGCTTCTTCCCATAAGTCCCAATATACTCAAAAACACGATCAGTAAGGAGACCAGATAAGGATAGGCGTCGAAGATCCTTGCAATGCTCTACAATAGCTCCAAAACCGGAATCCAGTGGTTCATGCGTAAGATAGTCAGGAGTTCGAGGCTCAATAATACACAGGCGAAAACGGGTAAAATTAGGCCTATTACTTGCAATTGTATGTAGGGCTGCATTAGACATTTGACGACAAAAATATAGAACTGACTGGAGCTTGGGGCAACCTTCAGACACAGAGACAAGGCCCTGTTCTGTCAACGCAACATTTGGTTCCAAACCATATGGGTCAGATGGAAACACCCTCAGCTCCCTTAGATCCTTGCATGACGCAGAAAGGGCATAAAGACCGGTATCTTCTATGTAATCCAGCACCTGTAGCACAAGAATTTGAAGCATGAGTCCAGTCACTGAATCTGAGATGCAGTACATACATGTGACAATGAATGGAAAACATCACGTAAATAAGACATACCCATAACCGCAACAAATTTGGGCACTGACTGATAAGCCTGATAAGATCGGAGCTCTGAATAGTAGCATAACTCAAGTTTAATGATGTTAGCCTGGAACAGACAGGATAGACAGCTGGAAGGTAGGATGGGAGCACATCCCAAAAGCCAGACAAGCTCTTCAATTGCTTGCACCCAGAGAATGCCGCTTCCAGGTTTGAGAAGACCTCAGGTCGCATCTCAGTTGAGTAGACACCTGTGCCTAACTCAACCAGCTGAGGGCACCGGGAAAGCAGGTTGGGTAATTTATCGAGGGGCACAGCACGATTGAGGCGGAGAGTACGCACATCGGGACACCTCCCAAGCAGGCGCTCAAGCGCAGACAAACTCACCTCATTGCCTAAGCAAGAGATGTTAAGTGAAACAAGTGATGTGTAGGAATCAGGAAAATAGCTTAGCCAATGCCCACTAAGGTCCTCCACTTCACTCTCCTGCAAATCCAACTCCCTCAAATTCCTACAAAGTATAAGCAGACAGTGGATTTATCAGTGACAGAGTCAATACACTTATTTGAGAAACTGGCATTCTCTGGGTTTCTTAAAAATAATTTAGTAAATTAAACCAAAGAGAGCCATAACTTAACATCACTGTTATTGACAATGACTCCATATTAGCACTATTATCCCATACAACACTAAATTGCACCAAGCATAAAACAAAAGAATTGAACAAACGGAAATAAGTTTTACCCAAATGGTTCAGACCAACACCTCAAATCCTTCATCAAACAAAAAAATTGTCCCTCTCCGCAGGAAAGTTTCCCACCAAGAATAGAGGGAAAACATTCAGGCTCCACATTTAAATAACGGAAAAATAAAATAACCGGGATGCAAGTGAAATCAACAGCTAAAAAAAATTAACGATCCAAATTTTAAAAACACAATGAACCCAAGCAACAACAACAACAACATCGCATCTCGTGGAAACCAAACTACAACAGTCATTATACCAAAACGTTGAAAAGCAAAACCCCGAAATCACAATACTAAGGCAAATAACTAGAGAACCAAAATCAACCACACTCGGTTCAAAAACTTCATTTTTTTAAAGAAAAAAGCACCAAAACATAAACTATACAGAAAAGCGTAATGAATGTTCGAAAGGGAAGGAGGAAGAGGGATCCAACATAAACCTGGAAAAACGAATAAAAATAACGACAACTCTGTCGAATTCACCGTAACGCCAATTCTAAGTACTCATTAATAAAACAAATGAATAAATAAAAACCGATAGAACATAATTCTGCTTCGAATATCTTTTATTGGAACTAAGCCCTAACTCGAAGACTTGGTAAAAATCCGAAATATTAAACATCTCATTTCACTTAACGGTCAACACAAATGAGTCAAACCCGGCCATAAATACGCCAACTAAAACCTTGAACGGCGAGAGAGTCACCGTCATAACTTGCAACATTACAAAACCACGCAGAAGCGAAGATCCGAACTCGAAGATCTTCCGGCGACGAGAGAACACGTTAGCTACTAACTACCAATAAAAATCCACAAACTCCAGCGAAGTAAAAACGCATTTCAATCAAGAGTGTCCAGTTCGTTTCACTTAACTAAATGTAAAACTCGCTCCAACAAAACGCAAACACAAACCAACCAAAAAGCGAAAAAAAAAAAAAAAGAAGAGAAGAACGACATAAAAAAAAACCTGCAGTTGGCAGCAATGGCGGCAAGTCCATCAGTAGTGAAACCCTCGCAAGAGGTGAGGACCAAAACCTTGAAGTTTTTGAAGGATTTAGCAATGAGCTCCAAGCTCTCGTCGGTAATGACCATTCTCTTGAGCCTGATCTCCGCGAGCCACGGAAAGGCACAAGACATGGCGGCGATCCAAGGGCAAACGTAACCGCCCCAGCCGTCAGGTACCAAACTGAAGTCCGCGAAGTGTGGCTTCCCTTTCAACGCAATGGATCTCACCTCCGGGAAGCGCTTGATCACCATCATAGGGCTCACTGCGTAGCAGTTTCCAACAAAAACCTTCTTCCTACAGCACCGTTCGATCTCGTACCACGACTTGCACACAAGTGAGATCGCGTTTCGGTCCTTCTCGCACTCAATGAAGGAGAACACGTGCTCCAGCACCTCTTCAGGGAACGAGTACGCCATTCTCTTCATGTGGAAAAAACAACAAACAGAGGACCTCTCCCGATGAACGGCGTCGTCTTGTGTCAAACAGTAGGAGCGACAAATGTGGCGCAGTGGCACTGTTAGATCTGAAACGCCATTAACAAGTTCGTAGTTGCTAGAAAAAGAGTAGCATGTGATGTGAGTGAGAGAAAGACGGAGAGAGAGGATAAGGAGTTTATGCTGTGCCCGGTAAGGTTAGAATTTAACTATGGTTAAATAGGTGGTGGAGACTGAAGAGGAGTTTTGTTGTGAAGAGAGGTATCGGCAATTATGAAGAAGACACGTGGTGACAGAAATTGATAGGAGGCGTTGGATTGGCGGTGTAAGAAGCTGATCTTATCCGTTGAGAGGGATGGAAGAGCAGCCGCAGAAAACGGGTGTACGTAAAAGCCGTGGACCAAATGGGGAGCGATATTTTTACTTGTCGTTATTTTCTCGCGACTCGTCGAAATGGAAAGACCGACAAGGTTTTATCGCGGAGAGGGGTTTGATAAAGTGTTATCATGTGTACCGAAGCGGGTGTGGAAGGGAATCTCATGATTCGCGTTGCACGGCTGGATCTGAAGAGATGGGGAGGAGGATACGGTGGGGACCACCTCTGATGCTGGGACATTATATATTTTCTTCAGTCCTAAAAGAAAATGTGTTATTTATATTTATTGAGGGAATGAATGATATGAAGTGGAGTCTCGAAATCATGACATCATGGCCGTCCAATCATATGTGACTGTTTCATTCTCTGATTCTAACAGTCAGATATTTGTTTCCAGTTTCACACACATTTCGTATCCAACTTATTTTCTTACTCAATCAGACCCCCCAAAACAAACCTTGGTCCACTTTATTTATACACTCTCTCTAATCTAATCATCCATTCCATTATTTACCATATGGTCATGCTACCACTACCAATGAGACCGCATTAGTTAACCTCACTCTGCAATTGTGAAAATATACTATCACCAATCAATGTGTAATATTGTATTATCATAATTCCTATGTTACCCTTTTTTTCTCTATAAATAATCATGTTTTGTTTAAAGCAAAACAGTTTTAGTGAACTTGGATCTCACCTAATTTAGGTGAGACTTAATTTCGATATCAGCCAAC
This sequence comes from Abrus precatorius, assembly GCF_003935025.1. NCBI lineage: Eukaryota > Viridiplantae > Streptophyta > Magnoliopsida > Fabales > Fabaceae > Abrus > Abrus precatorius. Next base: position 3,801,017 of record NW_020874373.1, on the reverse strand, counting down.
TTCAAAATACACTTGTGTGTCCATTTCAAATACGGCACTCTTGAAAATATTCTATTATCTATTATCCTCTATACACGTTTATCACCCATCTACTTTTTCCTTGACGCTATTGTCATCCTTTTTTTCTTTTAAAATGATTTTTTGGTACACATGTGAATGCTCTCTGTCTGGTATTTATTTTTAAAAAAAATCAATTTCGTCTCACTTTTTTCATATGAATAAAACCAAAATAATGCAATATGATATACAAATATGAGTTGACGCGTTGTATGTATTTAAATTTTACAGTAGCAGTAATAATAATAATAATAATATATTTGTTTGAGTATGAAAAAGAAAAAAAATACATACTTAGATTTATTATTATTACTATTTAAAATGCTAAAATGGAACTTTATGGAAAATATTACCATGAGCAGAGACTTTAAGGAAAAAGCAGGGTACCCATCAGCGCGAATGAAGGATTCTACAATGCGCAGGTTCAATTAATTGAAGGTATTATTGGTTGTTAAATGACTGTGTTGGGGAATTTAATTTGAAAATCTACAAAATCATTGGAGTACCAAACCCTCGAATAGCATACAAATCTCCAGTAAAACATCCCCTCAATCACGTGAACGCGAACCTTTTTACCCTGTTGGTCAATGATCTTTATGTTTTTGCCCTTTTTGTTAGATGCTGATCATAGAACTTTAGCCAGTTAAATCATATTATTATCTTAAGTTCTCACTGGCAAGCAATTCTCTAAAAAGTGTTAGATTAGCCCAGGTGGCGATATCCAATAAGAAACCAAGTAGATGAACAAGTTTAGTAAGGCAAGAACTGATTGGCTTTTATCCATAGAATATATTCAGTCACATTCTATATAGGAAGAATTCAATCATGTCAAGCTACCTCCCAAGGAAATAAAGAATTCAAAGCACCAACCACCTCTTTTCTACTTCTTTACATATTATACATACAGCTGTGATTTTTTTATATTATATTTCCCATCAAATTCCCATTTTGACACACACTTGTGTTAATATTCCATGTATGTATTTTAGTTAAAGTATAGACTAACTACTTCACTAATTAACTTTATTATACGACTAGAAAAAAATATTTGTTTGGAGAACATAATTTATATAGATAAAATAAACTTTGAACATTACTTTAAAAAAACGTTAAACTAAGATAAATTCAAGCCACACAGACATAAAAATATTGTTCAATTATATAGGCAAACTATATGTAAATCCTAAACAAAATAATAAGGTGTGTATACCATTACAAATTTAAAAGCTAATGAAAATCCATACGAGTAGCGAGGAAGAAGAAAAAAAAGTGAAACAGAAACAAGGAGAAACAAAGAAATAAGAGAAGCAGAGAGCAATCTGAAGAATCGATTAAAGTACAAACAAGCTGCACGTTGCATCTCAATCGAAGCCCCTTCCCCTTCTTTCTCCTCAGCGTTCATCAGAACCTTTTTTTCACAGTGTACGGTCACATGCTGATGTATATTGTAGTTTATTTACACGTAGACCAACAAAAGCTAAAGCCCAGTGACATTTTTTACTCTTCAAATAATGAAAGAAGAAAAACCTTGGGTTTGTCCCCTGCTAGCTATAAATTGGTAATTTTATTTGTATGGCATGCATGAGTGATGAACATTACCAAAATTATTGGGGAGCTTATAATGAAATGACTCAATTACCCTTTGTTACTGTTCCTCCTCAACTTGCAAGATAAAGGGTACTATGGTCAAGAGATGACAACGACAAGATAGTATGGGGTTTCGCTCGCTGGGCATGGACTTCATTGAGCTGTCCCTTTTGTGTCCAAAAGCTGAGACTCTGAGAGAGAGCCTGGGAGAGGGAGAATGGACGGTTCAGATCTCATCTTAAACGAAGGTTTGTCTCTATTTGAACTATTTTCAAAATAGCAAAAAATAAAAAAGAAATGATACTATTATTATCATTTTAGGAAACAGCTAAAAGTTTTCCTTAAATAATTACGAACGAGTTCCGCTCAAAAACTAAGGTAATGAATTAACAATCAGTTCCCTAATCTCTTTCTTTTTGCGTTTGAACTTTGAAGTTCAATAATTTGAATAAAATAACAAAGCAGGGGCTGAGTTGTCTTGCACGTATAGTTCATTATTTTATTGGCAAGAAATCGAGCTTATGATTTTAAAACACATTAATGAATTAGATGATTTATGGGTTTAATATTAAGCCCACGCACGGTTCTCCGGGAATCTCTCTACCCCTCGAGTGGAATTAAATTGCCTTCGGCTTTATTATATGCTTCGCGCAAGTACTGTTTAAGGTAACCTTCAATTTATTTTTTTAATTTCGAAAACGATTCTTACAAAAAGAAAAATATGAATTCTAATAATGTACATGAAACATTTAAAAATTGTTCTGATGCATTGATTTGAGGATAAGTTTGAACTTTACTGCATAATATTGCTAGGTTTTAATTTTTGTTTTCTTTGGCTTTAACAACTCAGGTCAAGTTCTTATAAAACCCCGTTAAGTAGGACTACTGTAAGCAAGTTTATGTTAACTATAAAATTTCAATAAAATTCTTTAGAAATTAAAAAAAATTATATTTTTTTAATATGTATGTTGAATTATAAAATTGTTTTGTGTTAAATCCTGCACGTGAAGTGACACATCGAATGTGGAGCATTGAAAAGAAGATAAATAAAAAAATTGAAATAAATGCGAGGAGGAGAAAGAACGATAGGAGCATGGATCCGTGGGAATAGAGCGGAAAGCATGCCGGCACTTATGCTGATCAAATCATAGATGGCGAAGACACATTCAGCTGAGAACAACTCAACCTCGTTAACATCGCAAATTCAATCATTTGAATTGTTCTTGTTCTTTAACTCAGAATGATCCCTAATTCCACTTTCTCTCGTGTAATTTGCTGCCAATTTATGCATAAATGACCCTGGATTAGTTGATATGCATGATATTTGGCCAACTAAAATCGCTGGAGTTGAAGATTTTTCTAATGGAAATTGTAATGTTAATGTTAATGCGCCCAAGTTTAGTTTTAAGTCAAATAATCATTTGTATAAAAGTAATATGTGCACTTCAAAGAAAGAAAAGTAAGTATAAATTACAGTATAGAAATTTGAAAGTTACCATCGTGGACATAAAAGCAATCATAATTTGAAATATAAAATTAAAGTACTGCTTGACTGCATTGACAACGAGAAAACAAAAAATATAATTAAATTCAAAAGTAATTAAAAAGCAAAATGGGAACGAGCAATGACCTTGTTTTATCGGCATATACCAATGAATTAATAACGAGCTGAAGGAAAATAAATGATTTAAAATACACCAAGCAAAAAATATCCTTAAGAGACACCATAGCTTATCGTATATGAGATATTATGCGTTTTGCATTGCGTGAGCCTTACAATTTTGTTATTAGAAGATGTTTTGGTAAGAGATAAGTGTTTACAAACTACCGTTAATTCTCAGTTAAGAATTCAAGTCAATAGACTTGTTAGGTTTATAGCATCTAAAATATCGCCATACTTATAAGTTTCGTAACTCTTTTTTTAAGGATATCTTAACAAATAGAAAGAGGTGAGTATTTAAAAAATACCCTAAAAGTCCTATAATAAAAAGTTAAAAAAATTTGACTGGCTTGTAACCGAAATATAGTCTAAACTTTATTTCTAACACCAATATTTTGTTTAAATTCCGTACAAGATTGTAAATAACTATTTAGGAAAAGAATGAAAAGTTTCAAAGTTAAAATAACTTTTGCACAAAATTAGATTTTTAATTGAGTTTGGAGTGTAAAAAATCTTGTCGATTTCTATCAGCAGAATTGTAACAAAGTTATTCTTTTTTGAGATTAGGTTACGACTAAAATCCTGTTGGCAAGGTTTTCCTACCTTTTTTACAAGTTTATAAAAAAATATGATCAAGGCACACCAAATTTTAGTAAAAAATAAAGTAACTTTTTCAACAAAATTTTTAGTAAAGTATGGCCAAGAAAAAACATTATTTTTTAGTTAAAATAAAAGAATAATTTTAATTAATTTTTATAAAAAAATTTATGATAAAAAAATATAATATTTTAATAAAAAAAGTATTTCAATAAATTTTTTGACAAGTTCATATATGATTTGTAAATTTGTAAAAGTTTAAGAATGATTGAAGTTAATAAAAATAAAATAAAATTTCGTGAGATTTTTCAGAAAAACACTGTTATTTATAACATGTAAAGTTAAAACTTAATTAAAGATTATTTTATTAAAAGAATTGGATTAGATTGTTTTTTAAAGTATTTCAAGTGCCAAAATTAAAAAAATATAAATTTTCAAAAATTAAAAATATCAAGAATGATTATAAATAATTATAATTAAAAATATATAATAAAGATTGTGGATAAAAACGTGACAGCAATTATAAATAAATATTATAAACAATTACGTTACAAAACAACGTGTGCTAAGCAATTAAATAAATATTACTTCGTAACTATTTTTCCAAAGATATCTCAATAAATAGATAAAGGTAAGTATTCAAAAATTACCATCAACATTAACTTCTATTCAATCTAAAACTTTTAAAATGAAATAAAAATCCTATAGTCAAAGCTAAAAAATTTGACTTAAACTTTCTTTTTAGCACCAATATTTTGTTTAAATTCTACACAATTTTTAGATAATATCATAAAAATCTCTTAGACAAACACTATTGTTTTAAATTGAAATCAAACTCATTACATTATCTTTAAATCCATTTATTAAAATACTTTTTATAATTTTTATAAAAAATGTTAGCATCACATTTTTTAACTACACTTTTAATTGTTAATTAGAATTTATTACAAGTAATAAAATTTATGTAAATTTCACTCTTAATTTAATAAATATTATTATTGATTTAATTTTTTCTTTCACACTTTTATAAAATTGTATAAAAAATAATATATTAAAAATATTTTTTTAACACTCCTTTTATTATAAATCATAAATCATCTTTACTTAAGTTTGGTTATATGCGACGGAAATAAGCTAGTTTGTCCAATAAAAGCCTATAGTCTAATATTTTTAAAACTTAACTTGATTTAACCTATTTAATTAATAAATTTAATTTATTTTTTTAAAAAGTCTAATTAATCAAATAGATCAGACTTGAGCTTAAAATTTTTTTTATTAAACATATTATAATGGCCTATTTAAAATTTATAATAATATATTAAATAATATTATATAAAAATTTTATTATAATAATATATTAAATTAATTAAATTTTAAAATAATAAAATCTTAAATTAAAAATTCATAATCTTTTTTGTTAGAGTTGAAGAAAGTTTTTATTGTATATTTTTAATAATTTATTTAAATATAAGTCTTATAAATTTTAAAAAAATATGTTTGTTTAAATAATTTAATAGCCTATTTATAAGGAAGTTTAATGACCTATTAAATGTATCAATATGAAGTAAATCATTAAGTATTTTAATAAGACAAATTAGGTTTTCAAGAAAATCAGGCTAGACTCAATAAAAAAATTATGATAGATATTATATTAAGCTAAAGCCTTAAAATTATTAAACAGTTCAGACCTATTTATACAAAGTCTAACATAGTCTAACTTATTTTCTTCCCTAGTTATAACTATGATGAGAGAATCAAACTTCCATATTTATCCCATTCCATTAAATCATTAAATATTTACAATATATATTCAGGCCAACTATTTATTTTATTTTCACTTTTTAAAAATAAAAAATATATACCTTTTCGTGTGTGTTAGTACTATTAGAGATTGCAAACTCTTTTTTAAAGAGTTTGGATTTTACAAGGTCTATCATGGTTAAAAAAAATATTTGGGTGAATTGATCATTTATATTTAATAATATTTTATCAAAAAATGATTTTGATACAACGATTCTTGTTTGAATTGCATTAATAAAAATTACATTTAGACCAATAATTATTAGAAAAGACGTAATTATTTGGATTTGATGTACTTAAAATAAATATAATATTAGGTTAAATGAATGTTTTTGATATAAGACACATGAGATTTAAAACAAGACAGACTATTGAAATAAGTTTATTCACACACACACACAAAAAAAACTAATTAAGTTTAAAAGAAATTAAATCCGCCAAATAAATTGAAAACCACTGTAAAGACCTTGCCAAACGCGGTTTTTATTAACTACATACCCTTCCGTTTTATCCTCTCTTTTCTCTCAATAATTTTTATGTTATCCTTTATTCCCCTGTCTCAAACTCTTCCTTTTGTCTTCCCATTACAGATACTAGTACTTCTAATATAAAATATATAAATACAATTAATATGATTCTAAAACATGGCTGTAACTAGATGTTAAGAGGAAAAAAGGTCTTCAAACTAATTTAAAACATGCAATTTCACATGCTATTTGTGTTTATGTTGCTTAGTATCCTCTGACCATTTCATTTGTCGTTATCCATAACTTTTTATTTAGATGGCCAAATCAAACACACCTTTGGTCGTTTATTTAGGCAGGTGAAATATCATTGGTCACAGCGAGCGATGAAAGTTATAGTCATTTGACATTACAAAACATTATCTTGAAGAAGTTTAACAAATTAAGTCGTATGAGAATTTACTTTAGGTAACAAAAAGTTGGGGTGGGGATTGAATAGCAAGGCAATATCAAGATAAAGACTTTTATGACTTGGCCCATTAAATACATACAAGTATTGGACGACCATAATTTGCAACTCAAATGAAAGTGAAGCCAATCATGGAGATTAGGTGCACGTGATGGAAAGCTATGTTCTTTTATTATGTTTATGTCAAGTGGCTTTTTCATTAGTGGAAGGGTCTCTATCTTATCATTAGTGAAAGTTCAATCTCTTTTTTAATCTCCCTCTCTCTATACATCCTTACTTTTTCTATCTCCCATTTGCTTACGTATAACCCTTCAATTCAAATCGAATACATCATTAACTAATGAATATTTTTAATTAAGAAACCCAGAGTTGAAGGTAAAGTGATGGGTTCTTGAGAGGATCAAGCAGAAGATGCAACTAGCTTTTGTGGACCTCCAAGCACACCCCAGAGAGAGAAGACAGAAAAAGGACAACCTATTTTGCGACTGTGCAAAGATACATATCCAAAACATCATTGACTACTTTATAGAATCTTTACCAAAATTACGTGTCCCTGGCTGGTTATAAATCACCCATTTTGAAGATTAATAGCTTAAAGTCATAAAAATTGAAGATTAGTATCACCGTTTTAATTATTCTCCCTCATAAAGTTTTTAAGAAAAATTGATGACCACAATCATAAATGGCCAATGGACACGGAAAATTATGAATTCAGCGTCATTTCTGTTGATTTATACTGACTAGGAGCGGCCAGGTGCATTTCCCATCGCGTGTTATGGGTCAAAAATCAAGTGTGATATTACACTAAGAAAAAAAATATCAAGTCGGATACCCATTTTCATGAGAATATCAATAGGATTGGTGATTATTTTAATTAAAGGCTATCGATTTAAGTAATAATCAGAATACGCTAATTTACCATATATAATATATTAAAAAACTCATAATAATCACATCAAATTATATTATAATATAGAAGTTATATTTTATAACGTTCGATATATTTATATTTAAATAGATTTAAGGTAATCAAAACATGCTAATAAATTAATTTTAATTGTGTCAAATCTCAAAATTTCAGAGAACACTGCCGAGTATTGATTATTAAGAAAAAGTATATAATGTAAAATTATTACAAGCGTCAATGTAGTTTTTATAATTATTCAAATCAATATGCCTCACAGATATATTAAGAGAATATTAATGATCCATCAACCCTGAAGGGCACTAGGTGATTAAAGATGGGGTTTCTAGTTCTTGGGGTCTAGTTTGAGTTCTAAAAATAACTGTCTTTGATCAATGGAAGTTGGGCACTAGTAAAACCAACGCATCTTATGCATCTTTTAAATAACTCTTCTTAGTCTTTTGAACTTAACTGTTTAAGCGTTGAGACATCTTAAACTTCATTTTTAAAAAGCTAAAATATTTTGTCTTCATTAAACGAAGTTTTTAATCTAATTGAGATTCGCATAATCATGTTTTTTAATTTCAATAATTAACCACTTTAACCTTATAAAATATTTTTTCATTCTAGTTTTTTTATATAAAATATTTATAAAAATAAATTAAAATAAATATTTTTTTACAATATTAAACACCCAAAGGTTTTTAAACTTTTAAAAACTAAAATGCCTAACCCTATAATCTCGAGAATTAATATAAACATTTACATTTAATTGGTTGCTATATCTCACATCAATAGTACACAATTAGTTTTCTCCCTTTCTATTGTTTTAAACGAGTGCATGAACGGATGGACTTGAATGTCTTCCATCTCTAGGAAATCCGGAATGGGTTTAGTGCTCAATTTATTTAAAGCTTTGTAGAATTTTTTTATTAAAATCAATTTAAAATTAATAAAAATAATTGAGACATATATATATAAATCAATTTTTTATTAAAATGCATGTTTTTTTTTTAGTTGAAGATGCAAAAATTATTATTTTTAACTGTAACACAAATATGTTTTTAGCCTACATTTGTTTTTTTTTATTTGAGTCAAAAATCACTTTTGTAGTCTTTGTCTAAATTTTAGATTAGAGATTTCAAATTGAAAATATAAAATAAAATTCATATAAGTAAATTTATTTTGAAAATTTGTAGTATAATTGTGTATGTTGTTAACTTTTGACTTTTTCTTAAGATGTTTTCCAGTTTCGTTAGGAAAGGAATAACTTTTTACGCGATCAGATTCGATACTTTATTACCTCTGTTGGTTTAGAATATTGTCATCAATGTTTGAAATTAATCTAGATTGTTGGTTCAAATCCTTCAGCAATTAGATTACAATACGGATTATTTTTTGGAATGTTTAATAATTTTACTACAGTGACTGCAGATATAATTCTAGTTAAACCATTAGTTTTGTCAAATTAATTAATTAAACGAAACATCAAAATGCTTACAGGCTCAATCAATCTCTAATTTACTTTTTAAAACATTAATTATGCTACCTTTCTTGGATGGATGAAGACTAGAAAAACAACGAAAAAGCTTAAACTCAAAGATTATCAATGATTATTTGGCTCAAATCGTCAAAACTCGGGCGGAAATGTGTTAATCGCATATAAAGTAACCAAATTATAGAAAGCAAAACTAAAATTTTTAACTGATGGTCATTATTTTTTTTCTGTGTGTGTCTCTCCCAATGTCCTCGTGCATTTATTGACGAGGAAAAAAGTAAGAGGTACTCTATGTATTAATACCACCTAGTAGGGTCACCATGGACCCATAAATACCTGACGGGCATGCATGTAGAAGCTCGTTCCGTAAGTTTTGCAAGCTCATAGGTTCTGTTATGGGCAGGTCAAAAGTTGAAGATATCATACACCTAACCTAAACAATTTCACCTCCTAAAAGAGAAAAGAATAACCCATCAAATAATTGGTTTGTGCAATGAACCGATGCACATGGGGATAAGAGAGCGTTATCTATTTGCTATTCTAGAGAGTGAGAACAAAACACATGCATGTCCAATTTGCTATTCTACAGAGTGGGAACAATGTACATGTGTAGTTATACCCAACTTCAACCACGTTGAAATTGCGCTTTCCTCAATTTTCAACTAAGCAATCAAGCTAAATTGGCCTAGGTAATTGCCTCTTAAATGTTAGATACCGACAATAACCTAGTTTGTTTTGCCTTCAAATCAGGTTTATCTCAGATGTTGGACAATGAAAGCTAATGATTATCAAAATATTTGTCATCTTCAGCAAAAGATCATAAACATATGATCCTGGGTTTAGGATATATCACCGTTACGTGATTTCAACAACAAGAAAAGTAGCACCACGCCTCCACCCAACCCATGTTCTGTGGACAGTCTTTTCCCAAAGGCTAAAAGCTTATTCCTAGTTTGTCCACTACGTGACAAATTTAAATTCGGCACGCTTATTATCCCCTAGTCAATCCTTTTGCACATTCTTTGACTATTTGGATCATGTACGTACACTCTTCCCCTATTTCGTTGCTTCGTTTGACCACTTCATCATTCAATCTCAATTCTAGATCCCTGCTTCTTTCTTTCTTGCTTACTTACTACTTCCCTAATCTATATCCCACGTTTAAATATTTTGTTTTTTTCTTATTATTTGCAAGACTATTTACTCCAAAACTATGGTTTGAATCACTAAAATAAAGAGAAGTGCCCACTTGTAATATCTAATCGTGGCCCCAAAAACTTATGATAAATAAAAAAATTACAGAATAGCTTTGTTATAAATCTATTACACAAATGGATCATACACTATTTATGGCGTGAACACGTGGGCAGCAAGCAATAAGAGTAATTATTTGGATCATAAGGTGTTTTCTGTTTTTACCGGGCCAGCTCATCTCCCTAATTGCGATGAAATATGTTGCTAGCAATTATATGTATATCATTTTCCAGAATTGAAAGAAGATAAGTGAAAAATGAAATTGAATCTTACTAATTCGACCACATTATGTGTGATACATAAAGTAGTTAATGGGTAACATCATTTGTTATAATTGTAAGTGTTGGGACCACGCATAAATATAAGCGACTCTCCGCTCTCCCCTCTGCCCCCACCACCACCCATTTCCCCACCCAAAAAATTAAGAAAAAAGGGAAATAATGAAAACGAAAATATGAAAAGGAAGGGTGTCACAAATTAAATTTATAGCTTCGAGTCATCAGTTTCATCTGTGGATTTTCTGCTGCATTTATCAGAGTCCTGTGAAGCTTTTTTGTTCATTGAAGGCCAACGTGGTCCATAAGGTCCAACCCTGAGGTGGATTGGATGGTCATGATTCATGGACTAAGCTACTTTTATTCATTAATGGACCACAGTTAAAGAGGACCACTCATCCAGGGACTAAACTGTCAGAGTCTGTTTACCTGTGTCCGTTGGGGTCCAATTTCTGGTGACATTGACTTGTTTGTAAGCCCTGCGCTAGATTCATTTCATATACTAAAGCCCAACATTTTCTAGAATCAATTTTGTTCACCAAATTTGTTTTTATCTGAGTCGGATTGAATAATCTACACTGTCATTTTGTTCTTAATGGCATGCTTTGACTAGAAAACAACAAATCAAAATATCATTTGGGATTTCAGCATGATCCTACGAAGATGTAAACATGATATAGATGTTTTCTTTGGATGTCAATAACTTTCATTTTCCTTCTCTCAACTCTCACGGAGTTTATTTTTAAAATGAAGTGGGTAATTGAATTGCTTAGTCTAAGAATACTTAACGATCATTTATATTTTAATTTGTTTCGTAAAACATCCTTTTCACAATCTATAAATCTCTTTTCTCCTCTCCAATGAAGTGGTGAGAACGACAAGGATGACTGAAGATGCATTACAATTGTTAAAAGATTACCAGTTACACATGCGTTGGCCTTCTCATCAGCAACAAAATGAGGAGGTATAAACTACCAATTAAAGGTAAAACTATAAGTCCGGAATGACAGATTCTACAAGAACGTGGCATTTTAATTAATTTAATGACAAATTAATTATCTAATTCATTATCCATCCCTTTCTTAAGAATGTGGGCGTTGTAAAAATAATAATCCTGAGAATTTCAAACTTCTTTTTCAAAAAAAAATGAAGAAAACAAGGATTCTTAATCCAAAGCTACTAGGCCCGTGTAGGTTTTTTAGTGGGCCCTGGAATCCTTCGAGTCTAAAAGATGGGCTGCAGAAAGTGAGTAAGCCCAACAAGGTCTCGTACGACGTCGCAGCAAACGTTTTTTCTCGTGCTAGTTAAAGAGACCAGTGTTATCGTCGCAGGGAGCGCTTGATGAAGCCCTAACTGGCTTCGCCGTTACGAGCAAGTGGTTGCGAGAGAGAGGAATATCGATTTTTATTGTGGTTGATGGTAAGTGAAGTAATTTTGTTTTTATAGAATATGGCTTTGGTTGTTAATATTATTATTTGTAAATTGAGGAGTGAATTGAAATTTGAGTCGAAGTGTAGAAGAAGTAGCTGATGATGAGAGTATTATTGGCATGAGCTGCGACAACACTCTGCGCACCGTGTGGTTTTCCGACACGGGTTGTTGTGGCGATGAAGAATGTGCCAAAATGCTAATCTGAGGCATTTTATTTTCATTTTAAAATATCGGTCACTAACTACCCTAACCTTTTCCTTTCATGCTTTTCTTTCGTCCCCTGAATTATTGAATTGGGATTTCGATCTCGTCGCTGCTCTTTTCATTCGCTTGTAAATTATGATCTCACTGAATCCTGATTTGTTATGTTTTTGGATTAAAAGTATGTTTTCCTTATTAAAATTTGCTTCTTAAATTAAAATAAAATAAGGATTTTGTTAAAGTTTATGAAAAAATATATAAATTATAAAAATATAATAAATACTTTTTTTCTAGTAAAATTTTACTATCATTAGCTATACCTTAACAAAGTATTTTTCACTTAAAAGAAATAAAAATTTTAAATTAAAAGATAAAAATTAAAATGATAAGTTATTGAAATTTAATAATTGGAAATTAAGTTAAGATAATAATAATAAATTTAGTTTTTTTTATAAAATAAAGATATTTGCAACGTGATATAATGTTTTTACATTTAAAATTAAAAATAATGTTTGAAAGGAGAATGAATAAAAGATAAAATTAAGTGTTTAATGTTGAAATTATTTAATTTTAATTTAAAATAATCAACTTTAGATAAAAATTGGGAATAATAATTAAAATATAAGTAATTTTTTGTATTATATATTTATCTTTAAATTTATTATTGAATTAAATTTAAAAATAGTTATATAAAAATATTGAAAGGCAAGAACGTAAAAATATTAAAAGTTCATTGACCAAAAAGGACCAATAAGAAGGCTATAAGCCCAACTCAGAAGCACTGCAGATAATTCACAGTTAACGCTTTGGACCTGGGCTTCAAAATCTTTCTCGTTAATGCTGTTACAAGGCACTCTACCTGTTCACTGTTAATTACGATTCTTTTGACCACGACTGTGATCTAATTCACTCCTACGAAAGTAGCTTATAAATAGATGGAGTGAATCATAATGACACAAGCCAATTAACTTGGAATCGAAAAGGATATATACTAAGGAATTTCTGTTCCTAGTAACTTCTATAACCTCACATTTTTGGTTTGATCGGTAGGTTTGACATGTAGTTAACCATGGCATGCATTGACCGGTAGTTTTCACTTATTGTTAGAGCTTAAAAATTGGTGAAGCGTGCTGTTCTATGACTTAAGAATGAAGGAAAGTTGTTGAATATTAGAAGCTCTATATAGGAGCCAGTTTCCCTCCCAAAAATTCATTAGCCTCTGTAGCTCCCCTTATTGTGGTGTTCATTTTTCGGTGCTGTAAAGAGGTAGCAACTTAACCATGGGACCTGGCGGACCAGGGGGTCCTGGTCCTGGAGGACCCGGACCTGGCGGGCCTGGTTGGGGCCCTGGACCCGGCGGGCCTGGTTGGGCTCCTTTCCCTGGTGGACCTGGTTTCTCTGGACCGGGTGGCTTCTTTGGTGGATTTGCAAATGGTTTATGTAGCCTCATATCATCATGGTGAGTCCTAACGTTTTAAAAAAAACAGCGATAACATGATTCAACTATAATGTTGTTTTGTAGAAATCACTGTAAATTTAACACGATATAATGCTTGTTATGATTTTCATGTTGGATCTGATTTCTAATGTTTATTGCATCGTGTCCGGGAAATGCAGCTTCTATTGCTTGTGCTGTTGTTGGTTGCTGCAAGATTGTTTTGGTGGTCCACCCGGCCCAGGCCTAGGCCCAGTTGGGCCTCCTCGTTTCTGATTAGCGGAGTTCAAAGATTTGGATGCTGCTCTGGGTGCCAATTGCCAAGCCCGTTGAGGGAGTTGTGGAATTTGTCTTTCATTTTGACAAAAAAAAAGTTTGTCTTTCCTTGTAGCAATGTGAGGAGGCTATCGTTGTTGTGTATGTCTTATCTATAATTGGTCTTTATTTTGATTACTATATAGTAGATCTTGATTAATGATCATGATTATGGTGTGATTGATTTGCTTGTTCAAGAAGATTTTGAATCTACTCTAATTTGGATAAATTATACTTTACTTAGTCATCTTTATATAAATATTTTTTGTTTCATTTAAACATCTTGAAATACTGCATTTTTTGTATCATTTTATTTCCCATGTCTAAACTTATCAGTAAAAAATGTATAGCTGAAGCTTTCTTTTTTTTGCTTTTCATTTCACTTGCTAATGGTATTTTTTTTAGCAACTACCCGTGAGATCAAAACATAATAATCGCAATTGACAAAAACATTAACGAAATTTTGTACATTTTTTTAAGAACTAAACTCACTTTTTGCTGCCTTCCCTCTTTGATTTCTCAAAGGCTTTGTAAGGATTTATAACTAAGGAGTAAAAATAATAAAACATAAATCCCATCAGTTTACCTAAAGTGTGTGTTTGAACTATAATTTAATTTTAAGTGACCACTATTTTGTGACCTTAATCTTAATAAAACAATAAGTTCACGATGAAATATTTATATTTCAAAATTTTACCCGAAAAATAAAATTGCTGGAGCTAATATTACTTGAATGCTATTGACGAATATCTTTATTGAATATATAATTGCTAAAAGATATAACTTTTATACTTTTCTATCCAAGTTAATCTTATTCTATTCTAATTCGTGATTTTTAAGATGCATAACAACGCATGAAACAAATGTTATAACAGTATTATTATAGTGAATTTAATCAATTAAAAACTTTAACTTGTAGAATAGAAAATACCTATTCGCACGAGAGGTGAAAGGCAAAATACGAGGAAACAAAACAAGGGGAGAACTAAGTTATGGATGGCAATTAAAGTTAAACTCAAACGTGTGTCTGCAAAATAAGAGACCAACTTATTTTCTTTGAATCAGCATAAAGTATAACTTAATTACGGTGCGTATTAGTGTGTCCAGATTCAATTATAAGCTTGGGAATTAAAATTAAAATAGTACAATATAAAGTGAGTGCATGCATTTCAGATAGCGATTCTGACCGTTGCACTGTACCAAAATCTTGGCCATCGTTATGTACGCTCTGTCACGTTTCTAGTCAACGATCCAACACCCACATCATCCATGTGTTTTTCAAATCTTATTTAAGACAAAATTTAACTACAATACTGTACGTATATTTTTTAATCAAAGTTAAAATTTTACCTTAATAATCTACCTAATACAAAAATAAGCATTAAAAATGAGCACATCAAACGTTAAGATGAGGCTCTAACTCTAATAAAACAACCATGCACTTAAATTTTTTTATCTTATTATTTATTATTTCTTATTGATTGACCAAATCATGAGCTTCGTTTTATCAAACCATCTTGTCATTAAAAAAAGGAAGGGTCGTTACATAGTAGTTTCATCGAGTAGTGAAAATATCCTCTCTTTTTTTATCATTGGGCCGAGGAGTATTGGGCCCTGATATTCTTACACGTGGAAGAATATGATAGGTGGAGAGTTGAGAATAGAGACAAAGAAATTCAAAACGAGAGAGAAAGAGAGTATTAATGGTGTAACTCTGGCTATCTGTGTCCCTGGAGTGGACGCTACTCCACCACAGTTGCAGCACAACACAAACACAGTGTGTGTGTGTATGTGTGTGTGAGGTAGGTTCAGAAAGCGATCCCTTTACTTACCCACCACCTTAAAACCACTCTCTCTCACCACTTCAATCAGGTACACTTCTACCCTCTTCGTTTGTACATTCATTTCTGTCATGGGTGTTGCAAAGTCTGAGTCTTTTCTTCCTTCGGTGACGGTTTGCGCAGTGTTAGTATATACTGGGATAACGTTAAAACGATGAAATCTTAAATTTTTTCTAGTCAAAGTTTTTGCAACTCGTGGATTTTTCTCTATTTTATTAAATCTTAAGTTTTTCTCTCACGGGTGGTGGTAGCAATAGTGTTGAAATTACGGGAATGACCTTGCTCTATGAGGTTATGTGTTTGTGTGTTTTTGTGCTGTGTTGGAAATACCGAAGAGGTAGTGTCAGATTCTTAGTCGGTGATGAGTTTGGTGTTTTTTTACCTTTCTTATCTTCTTGCTATTTATTGAGTATGTGATTGGTGCTTTGATACTACTAGTTGATCGTTATGCTTCCGCAATTTTGGCTTGGAGGTCGAGCTTTTTTACTTTTAATTGTATGTTTTGTGATACGTAGGTTGTTGGGGATTACCAAGAAAAGATTGAAGAAGGAGAAGATGGGTGAAGTGATAAAGAATCAAACGTCACACTGGTGGTGGCTTGATAGCCACACTACAGCTAAACGATCACCATGGCTTCAATCCACTCTCGCTGGTATACACTTTTCCTTATCAATTTGCTATCAGAATTAACTAGCTGAAAAGTGGAAAATAACCGTGTTTCTTAGAAGAAAAAGTGAAACACAAGTGCAAAAACATAAAAAGGTTATGGGGGCACCGTTATGAATTATTCGTGTCTTACTTTTCTAGTTCTTTATCTTTTCTATCTTTTCCCCTGTGGATTTAGCCGTTGGAGCAACCCATGATTTAACCTTTTTTGTGCACATTATTGTTGAGAAAAAAAAAGGGATTGTTCATGTCTGTTTGAGAATATACATATATCACTGGAGATGAAAGGAGTTAATATTGCTCTTATAATTTATATATAAATTATATAAATTATTTTAGTTAAATGTAATCTTGACTATTTATATTAATTATACGATTAAGATTTTCTCATGCCATTATGTCTCACTCAATACATGTCCTATATATATGAAATTTGCAAATATACAACTAAGGTGTAATTTGCTAAATACTCATTCTAAAAAAAATAAGTGGCCGTGGTTGCTGACATACAACCACTTATTTGTTTTCTAGAAGGAGTATGTTATCAAGCTATAACTTTTATTTTTTTAAAATATACTTACGGTGTAGCTTGCTAAAACACTCCTTTTAAAAAATAGGTGGATATATGTTAGCAAACCTCTATATATATCCATTTGTATTTGTTGTTTATGGTAAGTGAAGTAATGAAAGGAACTAAGTGCTTTTGTTTGGTTTGTTTTTTTACTTTTATAAATTGATGAGTGCATTGAAATTTGAGTTGAAGTGTAGTAGGAGTAGCTGATGACGAGAGCACTATCGCATGAGCCGTGATAACATTCTGCTCACTTTGGCTTGATGGTTCTGTTTCACAGGCCTGAGCACTAACAGAGAGTTTTCCTCTCTCAAACATACAATCAGAAAAAATGTTTCCTGGAAAACAATTTTCAGAAATGAAAAACATTCTACATATTAAATGCTCCTTTAATGTTATCAATGATAAACTTTCTATTTATTGATTTTGCAAAACAGTGAAAGGTATCTCCCAAAAAGTGATTAGTTCTTCGGAATAAGTTAATCCAACATACAACAAATTTATGTGTGATTGTCTGTTGCATATTTACTGCAGAGTTGAATGAGAAGACAAAGGCAATGCTAAAATTAATTGAAGAAGATGCAGATTCCTTTGCTCAACGTGCAGAGATGTATTACAAGAAGAGACCAGAGCTTGTGAGCATGGTTGAGGATTTCTACCGGACCCACCGCTCTCTAGCTGAGCGCTATGATCAAGTCAAACCTGATAATGGAATTGGACACCTTGTTTCTGGGGGATCCCCTTTTGCTTCTGCCAAGTATCAGTTTGAGAAGTTGATGAGTTTTGCAGATAATGGATATGATACCTATTCTGAGCATTGTGATGTGTACGAGTCTGAGGAATCTGATGTTGATGATCCTGAGCAGGAGGAAGAGGGGACTGAGTTTCTTAACTACACAAAAGAAGAGCAGCAAGCTTCGGTCATGGCTACGAGTGATGAAGTGATGAGGCTTAGGGATGAAATCAAGAGGCTCAATGAAGAGAACAGGGCTCATAGGGATCAACTCAAGCAGAAAGATACCATCTGTGATGAAGTAATGATGTTGAGGGAAGAAATAGGAAGGCTTAGAGATGAGAATGAGGCACAGAAGGAACAACTCAAGCAGAAGGATGAAGAGAAGATTGAGGTGATAAGGCACCTGAGTTTAGCAATTGATGTGCTGAAGCAGGAGAATGTAAAGATGAGAAACTTCATTTCTAAGGAGTCCACCAAGAAATGGAAGAACCCTTTTGAGTTTAACAAACTTGTTGGAGCATTGTCAATGAAGCTGTTCAATGGGACACCAAGGAATCAGCCCAGCGTTGAGCTCTCTAGATGTGGTTAACAAAGTTTGCAAATAGCGTAATTATGTACAACAATCTTACCAAGATGTCTATATTTGTGTTAGGGACTTACCCAAGTAACTTAGGCTAGAGTATACAATATGTTTATGTCTTTTCCATTCCTAGTCTTAGATTCCTAGTGTGCGTACTTATGATATTCTTTATATGTTTATGTCTTTTCCTTTGCAAGTTGTATTTGCTTATTTAAATTCCAATTGTTTCAATTTTTTATTCTCACATGACTGTATTGTACCCCACCCCAATTTCCATTAGTCTTTTACATGCCTCTCTCTTTCATAATGTTAAGTGCATTCTAAAGCAGAGCCATCAAAATAATTTGTGGTCCTGGGGGAAAGGGACTCACTCAGCTTTAGTTTAATAAATTGTCAAGTTGAGAAGAATACTATACAGACACTTCAAAAAAATTGATACTAGGCACCATTCTCTCATCATAAGATGTCTAATATCAAGAAATATCTATATATATATAGTTTCCTAGCACATCATGTACCAATATTAAAGGTTGAAATGGCATGCATATAGTACAACTACACAAGTAGAAATACCAACACCAATCTATTCACAAAACATGAAGCCACATTATGTAAATTACAGGTAAAGTCAGACATGAAATTGAATATAGGGTCTGATATGTATGCTGGAAAGCAGGAGCCAGAGATGGCAAATAAGCCAATACAGTGCCTGGAGTACCCAATACATCTGGGTTTGGAGGGCTGGGACTTGAAGGAATTGTGGGCAGTGAAGAATATGAGGGGGAGTAAGAAACTTCACCAGCACCTGGGGTAGGAAACAGTGGCTCAATATCTGGTGATTGAGTAGGGGAATCCAGAGGAGCACCTGGTAAGATAGATGGCGCTACTGAGATGGTGGAAACTTGCTTATTTTGCTGAGAACTAGAAGCCAAGACTACAGAACAATTGCATGCCACTAAGGCCATCATCAACATTGCCCAGAGTGACCAAAAGGAAGCCATAAATGATAGCAGAATAAATATATTGCCTTGTAATGAACTTAATAAATATGTCTTGAAGAGAAAGAGGAAACTGTTCCCGGAGAAGCTGTGGAGGTGCATGATTGATGCATAAAACAACATAAAAAGAATAATGTTTCTGGATGAGAGGATATTAAGTACATGTATTTTTATTTTTTTATTTATTAAAATTTTAAAAATGTAGCATCATTCAAATAAAAAGGGTCTACCAGAAATGGTGGTGGGCTTCGAATTGGCAATGACAATTGATGACTGGGACCTCTTAAGCATTGTTACTTTCTGGAGTGAATGAATACAAGGTGTCCTTGGCATCTAAATGAACCCCAAAAAGAAGGATAAAAAGTAAACATGGTGAGGGTTGAGAGGGAAAACAAACAAAGGGCTTCAGAAATTCCAAGGCATAAAGTAAACTAACAATTGCTGACAACTGCTTAACCTTACTTGTTTCTACTATTTTTCAGACTGCATACCCAAATATATCACACCTCACACATGATTCAATCATTGTATTTACTGTGCACTATTTTTCATGCAAAATGTCACCGTTTTAATCCAATAATAGATTAGTAAAAAGTGGATACTGATCATAAGAAAGTATGATTAAAGAAAAAGCTTCTCAGTTTGGCGAGGCAATTTTGTAATGTTTTAAAAATATTTTATTTTAATTTCATAATATTTATGAAATATCAAAAAATACTAACTTTAATAATTATAAATTAAAAATTTCTTGATCCAAAAAAAATTGCTACCAAACCAAGTGAAAAATGAATAAGCACGACTAACAGAAAAAAAAGAGACCTCGAACCCAGAGATGAGAAACACGTGGAAAAGGGGGCCGAATAAACGGTAAAAAAACAAACCATAGGTGAGACTGCAGGGTCATTTTTTTTTATATGGGATTTTTTTTACTTAATTACCATAATATGGACTTTAGAAAAAAATTACATAAATATGAGAAATTTTAAAAATTGTCAGTGACGATTTTTGAATGTCAGAAAAAGTAATTTTATATGATGGTAAAAATTGCCAGTGACAATTTTTGAATGTTAGAAAAAATAATTTTATATGATGGTAAAAATTGTCATTGGCGAGTTTTCAAAAATTTTTGAAAGTAAAAATCGTTTATGGAGATTTTTAAGAAGTAAAATTGCCACTGACATTTTTTAAAATCTCGTTCTATATATAGTCATTGCAATTTGTAATAAATTGCACCGTAACCATATTCTCTCCACTCTCTAAAGCTTTTCTATTGCATTTCTGCTGTTTGCATTTTTTTGTTTATCAAATTTGGCTATTCTTTTATAGTTGAAGAAAGAAATGAGTACAAATATAGTGGTGTACTTTAATGGTGAAATTATTACAAACACATGTGAAGGTGTGAGATTTACATGTGAGAAGCCAATTTGTATGCATATTCCTTATAATATATCATATGAAGCACTAAAATATTGGCTTTGTCAATATATTGAAGTGGAGACTCCAAAAATAGTAGAGAGTATAACGTATAGGTGTCCGATTTCTATTTTTGGAGGTTTCATGCAATACCAAGGAGTTGCAATAACAACTGACGATATTCAACAAATGTTTCAAATACATAATGAGCGTCGGGCCCCAACTCCTACCATTGAGCTGTATATTTTTTTTAAACAAATTACAGCTGATACATGTGCAGAAGGTAGCGATGAGGAAGATGAAGCCTATGTGAGCATCGTTCCCAACAGAGAGATTGAATGAGAACAAAACAGCACTGAAAGTGATGACCCTGACTTTGATGAAGACGGTGATGATGAGGAATCAGAAGATGAGGGAGTTGATGAAGACTTTGGGGCGGCAGAGGAATAGGTTGAGCAAATCCATATTGCCACATCACACGGTCAGTTGCATGCCACTCTACAACCTCAAAGCATATCAATGGGCTTACAGTTGACCACAATAAACGTTCTCCTCTCAAATCATGTGGAACAACGGCATCAATCGCTTCATCCTCATATGGTCGCCACATGAACTGCATTTTCAAAAATAATTATTCATAAATAATTTCAAACATGTATAAAAATAGTTAAGAAATGTATAAATATATTAACAAGTACCTCATGTAGTGCCATTTTATCTAATGCTAGTCTAACATTTCCAAGATCCCTATATGGAGTCTTGGTTGGATATCAAAGACGTCTCCATCTGAGTATAAGTGGAAATACTACTGGTTCACCAGGTATTGGAGCCAACCACAGGAGCCTGTGCCATGCCCATACCTGCAATAATATTATGCATCCACAAATTTCTTTGGCATCATGTCGTGAACCACGATCCAAACCTCTATACAGAAAAGCAAGGCATGCTGAACCCCAACTATACATTCCAATTTCATAGACATTTACCAACAATTGGAAGAATTTTCCATCTACCAGGGAGTTGCTCTTGTTTGGCATTAAAACATGTCCCAACAAAGAAAGTACATATCCTCGAGCATGTTGAGCTATCCTAATGTCTGAATTAGCAGGAAGCCAACCAAGGTGTTGTGTGATCCACTTTAATCTTATTTCAGAACCTTCAACATCATTTGATTCGGGCCGACTTCCGAGTAACTGTTCACACATATTCTGCAATGCCAAAGTATTTGGATTAGTAGAACCAGTAACTGCTATACCATTGCATCGCAATCCAAGCAACATCTTCTAATGTTATTGTGCATTCTCCACAAGGAAGATGAAATGTATGTGTTTCTGGTCTTCAACGTTCAACAAGTGCATTTATAAGGCCACCGTTTATATGCATTTGACATAATTGTGCAATACGATCAAAACTAGCATTTCATAAAATTTCATTTATTTCAGGCTTAGGTGACATTATAGATAAGTAACGTAGTCGTAATACTCTCATTACCTGAAATTTAAAAATAGTAATTTATCAGTAATCTATGAATTAAATATATATCAAAATATAAAAAAACTAACTATAAAAAAATGATATGTTTCTACTTAATTATACCCACACATAATATTATTATTATTTTAATATAAATTATGCTTTACTTATTTTTACATCTATTATTATCATTATTATTATTATTTTAATACTATACAATGGCTAATATTAACACTTAGTACGAATAATTTATTATATATTTTTCAATGATAATAATTTTTATTAAAAGTAAATAATATAATAAAATTATCCAATACTAAAATTTTATAAATTTTATTATGTTTTTACTTAGACTAAAATAATTATCTTTATTTTATACAAACTTAAAATAAATTGCATTAATTAAAAAATAAATAACTCAAATAAAATTAAGAAAAAAATTTATTATACTACATTGCATGTATTAAAAAATAAATATTTACTTACATTTTGAGTACGAATACGTTGTGAAATATGTTTGTGCGATTCCATAATCACGTCTTGAGCCATTTTATTCCCCTCTTTGATATTGTTATTCTGTAAGATCCTTCCTCTTTAGCGATTTTCATATTTCCCTTTCTCATTTGCGCATACAGCATGGTGCAATTCTTATTTATAAGCATAGTTCCAATTCAATTCGCGACATTTCAATATGTTACTGTGTTAGTAAAAATCGTCACTCACGATTTTTCAGTTGTAGGACAATGTATTATTGTGCTAATAAAAGTCGTCACTTGCGATTTTACTGACTTTGCATAGTATCTGTACCCAATTAAATATGCGTGCTTGTTTGTATTTTTGCCTGACAAATAAGTCAAAATTAAATATTGAAAAGTCAAAATTAATGGCTTCCAGACATTGCAAACTGGCGATTTTTCAAATACCACACATTCGTAATTATACAGAAAAGTCCATCGATAAATATATCATAAAAACACCATATTAAAATTAAATTCCCGAGACTGCACTAATAACTTTTTTTTATAGATAAATTATCTTAAATTTAATCATTAAATTTAAAGTTATTATTATATATGTTATATTTTTAAAATAAATAAATATTGCTGTATATAATTATAGTCAACAGTAAATTGTAAAATTGTGCAGTATAAAAGAATGGTTCGAATGGATGTTTTGAGAAAATAAAATGAAAAACTTAAATTAGATTAAAGAAATAAAAAGTTGATTTTTGTTTGAATAAAAAATTAAACATATTATTTTATGTTTTTATTAAAAATAATTATGGAAATATAATATAATAGTTGTGAAAATATTTTTTTATTTAATAACTAGTTGACAGATGAATAATGTTAACTTAGTTAAGTGAAAATGAAGAGAAAATTAAATATAAAATAAAGCTCTAAAACTTTAGCCTTATTATTTTTTTATTACTCAGAAAATGCAATCATACCAATCACTACTTTCGGTATTTTTTTACTGAAAATAATTGCTAATATTTTTAATTATAAAAATTTTGTTTTTAAATATATTACTCAGAAAAAATTACCGTATTTTTATTTTGATTGTAAAAAATAAATTGTTACCTTTATATGTATATTTATTGTTATTTTTATATTTTTATTTTTTATAAACATTATAATAATAAAATATTCACCAGTTATTTATATATAAAATATTTTTATTTATTGAATATATAATTTAGAAATTTAAATATTTAATATGATATATATTTTAAAATTATAATATAAATTTATGAGGCTCTTTTTATGGAAATTTTTTTAAAATATTAAAATATTAAAATATAAAATTTTATAAAAAATTATGAAAATATGAAAAATTTTCAAAAATTACTAATGAGAAATTATAGTATTTAATATTCTTTTAAAATATCATTAACAGTTTTTATTTTTATTTTAAAAATTAATAATAATAATTTTTAATATTTTATAATTTTAGTTGTTCCAAACTGATGCAATAAAAATCATTATCAGTAATTTTTAAATTCTTATATTTATATAATTTTTCAAAAATTTAATATTTTAATGTTATTTTTAAATACTGTACTAAAATAAACAAACCAATTTATGACATAATAATAAACTGTTTACTTATTTTTTATAGAAAAATAGAGATAATGAATTGGAAGTATAGCTGTCAGCCTAGGAACAGGTTTCCTATTTGTCACCATCAAACGACGTGTCGTGGACATCAATAACTTCTTGATGCTTCTAAATCCATTCTGATCAAATGGCCACATAATTTTATTGCAATTTTCATGATATTTTTCTTCAATCAAACAGTAATAATATAAAGATTTGTTTTGTTTTAAGAAATTTATGTTTTTATTTATAAATGATCACTTTTTACTTAAAATAAAAACAAAAACAAAATGTTCATGCATATGCAAATCCTTACAAAATATGAAAAATGAAACTTTTAAAATTTATTTTTAGAGGTATTATTCCAAATCAAACAATTTCGTGTTTTTCTTATGTATTCTTCCAACCATCGTAGATACGATTGCTACCGGAAAATGACCAAACAACACAAAGGAGAAAAGCAAACATCGATGACGATAAAAAAAAAAAAAACTAAAAACAAGTAATTTATCATTTCATTACCTCTAAATATTTCATAGAAGACACATTATTATTAAATTAATAAACTAAATTTATTATTAATAATAAATATTTCATCATATTAAATAAGAGTGAATTAAAAAATTAAAAAGATGTTAATTTTAAATTTTAATATTTAAATTAAGATAATTTTTTTAATAAAGTCAATGCTCAATGTGTTAAAAATCACGTGACAAAATAAAATAAAATAAACATTTAAAATACTCTTGTTTTAAGATAAGTTTTTAAAATATTTTTATTTAAGAAATAAAATTTATAAATTATACATATAAAAAATAATTTATAAAATATAAATAAATAAAACAAATACTAAGAGCTTGTTTGATTTAGTTTAAATTTTAAAAAATTACATTTCAAAACAATTTGATAAAATTATTTTAAAAAATAAAATAAATTTTTTTGATAATTTAATTTTTAAAATTATTTTTAGTTAAAATTTTATTAGTTTTAGAAAAAATAGAAAAATAAAAAAAACACCCAAACAATAAGTCTGATTTTTAATTTTAAAAACTAAAATAAAAAATATTTTTAAATTTATGTTAACAAATAATTTTTTCTGTTTTTTTAAATTAAAAATTATATCTAAAAAAAGAAAATAAACAAGTCCTAAAATTATACTTTTTCTTTTTCATTTATGTGTTTTTTCTTTTTTTCACGGTCTAAGTTAAACATAAGAACTTTTTGAGTTTTACAAATTTTTCTATTTTAAACTTGACATATGATTTTTTTTTTCCTAAAATTTTGTAATAAAAAAAAGTTAACCAAAATAAAGTACAGTTTCTTTCATAAAGTCTCTTACTCTTTTTTTTTTTATCACATCTAATCATGTAGCTTGCTATCTTTTACCTTTTTTTATTTATGATTTTAATTTATATACATTGATTTTATACTGTTATTCAATTATAAATTATTATATTAATAAATATTGTTTACTTTTATAATAATTAATATAAAATTATAATAATATATTCTAATTTATTGACAGTATAAAATAATATATTAAAATTAAATGTACTATTTATTATGTAATGACATTTCAACACTTCGTTAAAGTATTTGATTTAAGTATAAAATAAAAATGAAAAACAAAAAAAACAGGGATGCATTAAATAATATAATATAAAAAAGAGTAAATAAAAATTGAATATAAAGAAATAACAAGAAAAATATTATAAATTTAACTTAAATTTTTTATATTATCATTTAATAATAAATTATTCTTTTAGGAATGATTATTAATTTTTATAATAGTTAATATTAAAATATATTTATTATATATTTTAATTAATTAATAGTATAAAAAATTTTAGACTGAAAATATACTAAAAATAAATTTAATATTATTACTGTTTCTTTTTCTTCTCTGCTCTGCGTGGAAACTCCTCAACCACAAAAACAGATCAGGGAACGAACCTCCTCAGTTAATCTAATGGCAGCAAACCACACTTCAGTCATGAAATGACACAAACCATTGATCATCTCTTTTATCTAACCATTCCAAAATCGTCGTTCCTGCAACAAAACCCAGAAAAAAGAAAAGAAAAGAGAAAAATAACATAATGCAAGAAATACCCGTGATAGTAGTTGGAGCTGGAACTTCAGGTATAGCCGCAGCTGCGTGCTTAACCAAGCAATCAATCCCTTACATAATCATCGAGAGAGAAGAATGTTTCGCTTCTTTGTGGCAGAAATACACCTACGATCGTCTTCATCTTCACCTAAGAAAGCAAGTGTGTGAGTTGCCATACTTTCCATTTCCAAAGTCTTATCCTCACTACGTGCCGCGGAAGCAGTTCATAGAGTACTTGGGCACCTACGTGAAGCACTTCAACATCGACCCTTTGTACCAAAGAGCCGTGGAGTTAGTGGAACGTGATGATGAGAAAGGGAAGTGGAAAGTCATGGCTAAGAATAGAAGCTCTGGTGAGGTAGAGGAGTATGGTTGTAGGTTCTTGGTGGTGGCTAGTGGTGAAACGGCTGAACCTCGAGTGCCTCAGGTTTTGGGGTTAGAGAGTTTCAAAGGGAAAGTGATTCATTCAACAGGGTACAAAAATGGGAACGAGTTTGAAGATGAACATGTTTTGGTTGTTGGATCTGGAAATTCTGGCATGGAGATTGCATTAGACTTGGCCAATTTTGGTGCCAAACCTTCCATAATTGTTCGCAGCCCGGTACTTAATTTGTTTAATTATATCTGATTTTGCTAATTCTAGTGTAGAGTTTGGCTATTTAAAATGTTTTTACATATAAGTTTCTT
Source organism: Abrus precatorius (assembly GCF_003935025.1). Taxonomy (NCBI): domain Eukaryota; kingdom Viridiplantae; phylum Streptophyta; class Magnoliopsida; order Fabales; family Fabaceae; genus Abrus; species Abrus precatorius. Next base: position 3,773,896 of record NW_020874373.1, on the reverse strand, counting down.
ATTTTTATACGCTTAAATCTAACTTTAAAGAGTAAAGTTAACAAAATTGAATTACATGTTGGGGGTATCCATTATTTGGCTTTTAAATTAATTACTTAACTATGACTGGCTATGCTTGTTTTGTACTTCCTTTATCTCCCGTTATGTTATTTAAAAACAAATTATTTATCTCTACTTATTTACTATTTTAGAATATAAAAATATTAATTACTTTTTTTAATAATATTTTTAGTTATTAAGGACAATTTTTGCACAGTAAGTACTCTACTAGTTCTTGGATTAATTCTTATTATCTAATTATTACAATAACTTAAAGATTTTTAATAAAAACATTTTAGTAAAATGATTTATTTAATCATAATAATGAATTATATTTTTTAAAATATATGTATTAGAACTAATTGATATTCAAAATAAGACCAAGAAAGTGTGTGTGAGGAAATGTTTTTGGTTTTACTGATTGAAAGATTGTTTTTATTATTACATATGTAGGTTCATTTTCTTTCGAGGGATATGATGCATTATGCGTCGGTTTTGTTGAAGTATTTGTCGCTAAGCACGGTAGAGAAATTGTTAGTGTTGGTAAGCAGGATCGTCTATGGAGATATGAGCAAGTATGGTGTACCTATGCCCAGTGAAGGCCCTTTCACCATGAAGCTCAAGTACGGTAAGTTCCCAATCATTGACTTGGGAACGGTCAAGAAAATCAAAGCCGGAGAGATCAAGGTACCACCATTTGAAACACAGCAATCCTACCTCTTTCTTCTTCTAAATATGATGAAAGTTTTTATGACAATCAATTACTAGAGTAAACATAAGAATTTATACAAAAATAATAATAATTTTAAATAGGATGACAATTATTATTTTTACATCTCTCTATTTTATTTGTCTTTAATCCTGTTATTGCTCTTTTAAATCCTTGTATTCGATGGACTTTCTTTAATTCTTATTAAAGTAATCGTAAATTATATTAATTTTAATGATAAAATTTACATCAAAACCTATATTGCTATTTTGATTTTGGTCCTAAAGCAAATGCCCACCGAATCACCAAAGGAATCATTTGTGTCTTGTAAGGTTGCATTTCGTGTTTATGAATTTGGCCAATCACTGTAGAACACGTGATTACATTTTTATTAAGAAGAAAAACTAAATTTTATTATATATTGTTTGGTGATTGATAACATTAGAGACGTGTGATAGTTTTGAATCACGATAATTTATATCAGCATAAGCGTGGATGATGGAAGGAAGTGTTTTTCTGAGTGGCATTCTATTATGCTAAGTAGGTGTTGCCAGCAGAAATAGAAAGCATAAGAGGCAACGAAGTGTTTTTTCAAGACGGCAAGTCGCACCCATTTGATTCAATTATTTTCTGCACGGGCTTCAAGAGATCAACTCAAAAGTGGCTTAAGGTTTGTCTCATAATAATAGTTTATGTGACAATTAGTATTGTTCACACTTGTGAAGAGCTATTATGCAAGAGAGTTTAGAATGATACAACAATGTAATTTGTTTGGAACAGGAGGGTGAGGGTGATGATGATCTTCTGAATGAGGATGGTTTTCCAAAGCGTAGTTTCCCAAACCATTGGAAGGGTCAGAACGGTTTGTATTGCGTTGGACTTTCAAGGAGGGGATTTTATGGAGCTAACATGGATGCCCAAAACGTAGCAAATGATATTGCCTCGTTAATTTCTCAAGAAGAAAAAAATGCAATTTGTGTCATGCAAAGCTAGTGCTGTTTGGGATAAATGTTTTAAATGATTTGTTCAAAATAAGGTTTTTAATTTAATTGTGTTTGAGCTATTAAAGTTGAAAAATACAAAGTGAAAAATGTATTGCACTTTTTCAAAATATAATGTGTATGTTGTATGTAACCTAAGTATATGACTTTTATTTATAGCCTAAGTGTATATTTTGATTAAAATTTTGTATCACTTAGTTTCACATGATTTTCTCACCTTTTTTTTTTACAAGCTTTTAATGAAAAGATGATGATCAAAGAAAACATAAAATTATTAATAAAAGAAAACCAATAAATAAATATATATAACTAATTTTCATAAAAAACTTATGATTAAAAAATTATAATTTTTTAATCGAAATATAACATTTTAATAAGTTTTTGACAAATCATAAATAATTTTTCGATAAAATTATAAAGTAAAAAAATGTCAAAATTAATAAAAAAAAAGTTTTGAAGTGCTTTTAAAAAATATTATCTTAACTTTAGTTAATAATTGGTCGACTGTTTCCTTAAAATTGGATCAAATTATTTTTACACGAAAAATTTCAAATATAAATATTTTAAAAAATAGAATATCTGTGTTAATGTTAATACATTATGAGCAGTTATAAATAAAGATACTTGGTAAAAAATCGTACATGATAATAATTATAAGTAAAAATTACAGGCAACTATATTGTAAAATATGTATTTTAAGCAAATATATTATATTTATCTATAAATACGATTTCAAAATATAATTTAAAGGTTTCAATTCTCAACTTAAATATTTATATTTAAAATTTCAATAACTGCGAACATTCTATTAGACTCTGACAAAAACAAATATATTAACAATATTCTATTTTATTAAAAGTTATACATTCATTTTAACTACAATTCAGTCATTTTTTTTAATCTTTCATTATTGTTAAATAGTCATTTCTTTTTACTATTACTTTACTTTAATATTTCTTTTTAATTATTCATTTTTGTCTCTTTCTATTTTATTTCTTTTACATTCTATTTATGACATTATTACTATATTTCATTAAGAAGACGCTATATAAAATTATTTAAAATTTATTTATTTACTAAAAAATTCATTATAAAAAAATAAATTTATTTATTATGTTTGACTGTAAAGTAACCTAATTAGCAACAGAAGCATTAAATATGTAATATGCTGCAATTATTTATTTAAATCATAAGTATCATTTTGAGAAAACAAATTTTATTCGACTTTCATGAAAATTGTCAAAATAATAAAAATTAATAAAGTTGGTTAAATATGATTAATATATTAGACTTCAAACTGAACTAAATTAATAAAGCTCAATCATGTTGATTCGAGAAATAATTTTGTGATTTAAAACCATTAATATATTACTCGAACTAATCGAAGAGTTAAACGGTTGGGAAAAAATTGTTTAGTGAAAAATAACATAGAAAGAAATTGAAAAAAAATAAAAATACAAAGATTTGTCATTTGTGCTTCGTGAAAGTGCCATTTTATCCCTCATTATTTTTTAAAAACAAATTATTATAAGGATAAAACTTCAAATTATATATAATTTATTTATATCTTTTTACTTTTTGGCTATCCATCTTAAAAAACCAAGAACAATTTTATCTTTTATTCTTATTTATCACAGACAAAATGTTTTCTTCATTTTAGTGTATATGTTAAGACATATCAATTAACTGAAATTTTATTTTATTAGATAAAAAATTATTTAATAAAAACAACATTGGCAAAATAGTTGAAATAAATAATTGTTAGTATTTTATAACGCTAGTCGTACATTTTTTAATATTTTTTTATTTTCAATTACTAGCTAATTGAGAATGATTTTTATTTTATTTTTGTCTTTATTATTTTTAAGTAATTCCTTCTTTATCTCTTCAATCTGTTAGACTCTATTTATTTTATTTTATTTTATTACATTAAAAAATGTCACAATCTATCCGAATATATATAGCCAATGGGGTGTTATGAACTATTTTCTATAAATAGCTACATTTAGTCGCATTTACGACAAACTTTTAGGGAAATTACTTTAATTTTTAATGACGTTGAAATCATAAAAAAATATTAAATTTGATTTATTTTTTTATCAAACACATATTTATCAATGTTTTATTAGGATATATAAATATAATTGATTTTATTAATTAACCAATTTTTACACATTAAACGATTACCCTATTAAGAAATAATATGTATACATAGATTTTTATAAAAGATGCTAATATTTAAATTCTAATATATTAAAATATTAATTTTTAAATATTATTGATTGTTAAGTCTTTTAAAGATTAATTTTAATTTTTTATAAAAGTGGAATTATAGACTGAAGTAGATGAGAATCTTACGAGAGAAAAAATTATTTGGTTCCAAAAGTCCCGTTGTAAATGGCTTATGCATGGAGGATAGAAATACTCAATAATATTTTCATGGCAATACCATTGCTCAACCAAGAAGAAGCAAGGTAGATAAGCTAATAAATGATGATGGGGAATGGGTGGAGCAACTAACTGATTTGGAGAGAATGGTAACTTCCTTCTATTCATCTCTTTTCTTTTCTTTTTTTATGCAGGGGCACTTGAACTGTTCTTTGTAAAGACTTATGACAGGTTGAAGTGGGACTTTGTGAAGGACACACTACTTGATATTGGCTTAACAAGACAGTTTGTGGATATTGTGTGGGCAAGCATTTCTTCTCCAAGAATGCGCATGCTTTGGAATGGGGAAGTCCTGTATGAATTTTTACCCTCTCGAGGTATTTGTTAGGATGATCCACTCTCACCATATCTTTTTGTCCTTTGTATGGAGAGACTTTTTCAGCTTATTTCAATGGAGGTCGAAGTAAGCAGATGGCAACCTATCAGACTAGCTAGGGACAGTCCTTCCCTTTCACATCTTGTATTTATCGATGATCTCATTTTGTTCATCAAGGCTTCAATGGATCAAGTAGAGGTAATTCAGGCTTGCCTTGATCGCTTCTGTGCTAGCTCTAGTCAAAAGATTAGCTTGAAAAATACTAGGATATTTTTCTCTAAGAATGTGTCCCATACCGAGAGGAACGATATTGGCTTAGCCTTAGGATTCCAACGTACTAATAATCTAGGGAAGTACTTGGGAATTCCTAATCATCATTTGCTAATTTCGCAGAGTGACTCCCAAAGTGTGATCAATAAAGTAACTAAACGGTTAAGTGGATAGAAAGCCTCTACCCTTTACTTTGCAGGTCAGCTCACGTTATGAAAATCAGTCATTGCAGCTATTCCATCTTACACCATGCAAATGGTTCGTATGCTTTAGAGTATATGTGATGAAGTGGATAAATTATGCCGCAATTTTCTATGGGGTGATAGCTCTATTCAGAAGAAAATTCACACCATTAGTTGGGATACTATATGCATGCCTAAGGAGTGTAGTGAATTAGGACTATGGTCTATGAGAGATGTCAACAACTCCTTCATGATGAGGAATTGTTGGAGCTTACTTACAGAACTTAATAAGCTTTGGGTGAAAGTAGTACGCTCGAAGTATAAATGCCTGGAAGGTACAATATCACGAATTGAGAAGAAAGCTAGTATGTCTAATTTGTGAAAGGTATTTGTTTGAACTAGAAACACACTATTCAGCATGTCCAGTAGCGGGTGAAGGACAGATGTACTACACGTTTTTGGTTTGACACCTGGTTGCCACAACGTTCTCCTCTCATTCAACATACTACTGCTTTTATCCCACTTGTTGAGCTCTTTCGGAAGGTCCATGATTATATAACCGAACAGGGAACATGGAATATTTATTATATTACACCATGGATATCTTAGGAGTTTTTTTAATGGTATTGTATCTCAAACTCCTCCCATGATAAATGCCAGGCCAGATGAAATTCATTGGAGACTTACTACTGATGGTTCGTTAACTATTAGAACTGTCTTTGCAAGCTTGTCATCAGTTGAACCAGTACCCTGTGCTCCAATTTTTAAAGTCATATGGAAATGGCAAGGCTCGAAAAGGATTAGGCTATTCCTTTGGCGTGCTGCACACGAAAGTCTCATGACGAATGGTGCACGTACTAAACGAGGTTTAGAGGTAATTCCTATGTGTCCCATCTACACGTAGGGTTCCAAAGATACCATGCATGTTCTCTGAGATTATAATTTTGCACATGAAGTTTGGAGCAACATGCCTGGTGGCATTACTATTGACCAACCCGTGGAAAGTAATGTTCAAGAATAGATGGTGTTCCACCTAACAAGAAGTCGTACTGGGGAACGAATTGGCCCCTTATTTTTGCTGTCACCATTGATGCGCTATGGCACAGAAAGAATACAACAGTGTTTCAACATTCATTCTCATCGGCAAATCAAATAGTATCTGAGGTAATGGGTCATGCGAAGTCAATAGTCAACACATGCAGAAGATGGCCTAGAATACAACATAATCTGAGGAAATGGAGTTGTCCTCCTACGAGGTTTATCAAGTTGAATGGAGATGGTGTTGTGTCACATGCGGGAGTAAGCTCTTGCCGCGGTATAATTCGAGATTCAAATGGTAGATTTATTATAGCATTTTCAAGAAAACTATACCATTGTTCTGTTATTCAGGCTGAGTTGTGGGCTATTAAATAAAGCCTTCAACTAATTCGTCTTAGAAACTTGGGTACCCGCATTTTGATAGAATCTAATTCCTTGGAGGCAATCACTCCGCTGAAGAATGGATGTCCTCGTCAAAGAGTATAATTCGAGATTCAAATGGTAAATTTATTATGGCATTTTCAAGAAAACTATATCATTATTCTGTCATTCAGGCTAAGTTGTGGGCTATTAAATAAAGCCTTCAGCTAATTCGTCTTAGAAACTTGAATACTCGTATTTTGATAGAATCTGATTCCTTAGAGGCAATCACTCTGCTGAAGAATGGATGTCCCTGTCAAAGAGTATAATTAAAGATTCAAATGGTAAATTTATTATGGTATTTTCAAGAAAATTATACTATTGTTCTGTCATTCATGCTGAGTTGTAGGCTATTAAATAAAGCCTTCAGCTAATTCATCTTAGAAACTTGGGCACCTGCATTTTGATAGAATCTGATTCTGTGGAGGCAATTACTCTGCTGAAGAATGGATGTCCCCATCAAAACACCTGTTTTGATTTGGTACAAGAGATATCTGAGTTAGCAGCTTCATGTGCGGCAGTTTCGTATATTCATATAGGTAGGGAAAGCAACCTAGTGTGAGACTTGTTAGCTAAACATCGTTTCTTAAAGGAGAATATAATTGTTTATGATTCGCCTCCTATTTTGATATACCATTTGTTAGCTGCCAACTTTGCGAAAGTTATGTAATTTTTTGTTTTTGGACTGTTAGCTCCCTCACTCACTAAAAAAAAAAGATTAACAAACACACTAATGGTAATTTTTACAATAACTTTGATAACATTAGTCTTTAAAAATAATTTTAAGCATTTAAAATAATAATTTTAAAAAATATTATACTTCCATATTTTTAACATAATATATTTTTAAAAGTAAGTATTAATTAATATTTAACTTCTTCTATGATTTTTATGCATTTTAAACATGATATCTAGTATTTTTTTAAATTTAATAAGTATCCTTAAATGTATTAGTTGCATAAAATCAGTCTAAAAAAACTGACTTTAACATGTTCCTTTTTTCAAAGCAAAAAAATATCGATTAACTGAGTTCCGTTTTAGAAAAAAGAACACAAACAGGTTCGTCCAGCAGAGTTAAGGAGTTAATTCACAACGTTCAACGTCACTCTTTAATTTCTTTGATTAATTGACTTCTTCAGTTGCCTTAAACAGAAACCCAACCACCAATCAAAGCAGAGAATTAAGGAGTTGGAAATATAGCTCAACGATTTCAACATATTTATTATATATCTTTTCCCTTTTTTCTTCTCAGTGATTCTCTGTGTACTTCCATTATCATTTTCATTATCGATCAAAGTCATATGATAGGTTACGTATCATGAGTATTAATAATGTCTTGTAGTGTAAAAAGTGACTAATTAATGAGTAAATAGGTAATTTAATTCTTAAAAAATAATAAGTTTAAACAAAGATGAAATTTTTAGAAAAGTATAACTTACAATTATTTAGTAACTGAATAATGATAATTACAGATGTAATGTTCTAACTATGCATTTAGTCATTAAATTAATTCTTAAACGGGTCACCTTTGGATTTTAACAGGATTGTGGTTAAGCTGCTTAGAATGTTTTGAAGAACAAGTGTTTAAGATTGTCATCATTTGTATTTATCGAGGGGAGACAGCTTTACACGGAGTCAATATTAATGTATAGGTGTACAAGATTGAGGGGCTTCAAATTCCAGCATGCGTGCCAGTCTTCAGGGACTGAGCAAATAAACAGCAAAATAGAAACCTTCACATGCAAGCAGCATTGATATTGCTTCACTTTTTAGCTTTTGAGTTGCTTATAAAGGAGCTAGCAAGGAAGATCAGGTTCCCCTCAATTAGCATCCTCAATAGGAGACACTAGCTTTTATTGTAACTTTTTTTAGGTATAAAGAGTAGTGTCCCACAAGAACAAGATCTTAATAAGTGAAAAGAAAAAACCTCTTCCAAGCTAACAGAAATCATTCATTTGATGTGATGGGATTATGGCAGGTAAAGATTTACATCATATGTTTAGAGAAATTTTAACAATGTATTTTATGGGATTAATTTATTTTTTTTTAAATTATAACATTTGACTTAAAATTTATCATGTTTTAAAATCTATTATAACTTTTTTTTAAAAATTAAACAACTATGAAAACATATGTTAAAAAATGTATCACTAAAATATTAACATGCTTATGCATAGTAGTGATCATAAAGAGTATAGTATTACCATGCACATCAGTCAAACAAAAATTTCCACTTTGGCCGGTAGATCAATTGAATGGAATTAAATGTATATACAAAGGGAAAAGAGAGAAGCAAAGAAGAAATGATCAGTTTGTTTGTGTTGAATCTTGATTGCTATAATGTAAAGAGAAAGTACTTTTGTTTCCTTTAAAGTAATCAAATAAATGAGGAAGAACCAGTGTTTCTTCTCATATCTGCTTCATTTATTCTTTTCATTGTTATTTGTTTTCATTCTACTTCTATTTTTAAAGTAAATAAGAGTAATATTGTTACATAAAAATTAATTTAATGAGATTAAGTTAGACTGGAATAATTCATGCATCCAAAAATAAATAAGTAACCCAACCCATTTTGTTAAAAAAACTAGTTTTATATAATTGAAATAAATGGTACTAGAGAAAGTCAACTAAGAAAAAATTATAAATAGAAACTGAAGATTTAGTTTGAGTTTATTTATAGTTGCATTTTTTCAGTTTATTGGTTGGCACGATTTATGGGGTTTTTTCATTTACATGGAATATTTTCCTTTAAAGTTTATTAAACTAGTATAACTTTTAAAAAATAAATACTAAAATAGAGAATGACTTATTTTATATATACAAATTTGTGGCGGCTTTTAAATGGTAAAAAATTACTTTATAAATATCGTATCTCTTTATCTTTCTCCTCATCTTGTGAATATCGTAACATTAACTATCAGATTTAATTTCCATTTTTCTAGTGTCCAAATTGAGCCTAACTTTCAATTGTTTATCTTAATCTTATTTTCAATTTGAGAAAGCTGCGTGGAAATTCACAGCACTTTTGAAAGTCTAAACCATATGCATTGGATAACCTCAAATGTCATATACTGTCCCAAAAATTCAAAGGCACAACTTACGGTTCCCAAAAGCAAGCGTGTTTATGATTTATTTCTTCAACTCGAAGAAATCTTGATTAAGGATAGATATGCCATCTGGTCTACTATTTCAAATTCTAATCCTTTATGTCCACAAACACTTTATTTTTCTCTGTCACATGTTTTCTTGTATGTATTAGCCAGTGGGAACACGTATTTCTCATCAACATCGCCAATAAATATCACGAGGAGAAATAAATCATATTTGACTTTTTCTTTCTGTAAAAACGATGTTAAGGATATAATTCCTTTTAATTAATGATAGACCCGATTATTATAGTGTTTTATAAGTTAATCCTCATGAAACATTACAGTTTATGTTTTTGCCTTGTTAGAGTAGACAAATCATATTGTGTCATGAAAAAACCTTTTCATATATTTAATCATCTAATTTGAGCTCATCAAATTAATGAATCTTAACATTATTATCAATAATGTGTTTGAAAGAAAAGAAAAAACTGAGTTTGAATGTGTTACACAAGAATATAAAGTGCCCCACTTTATAACTGATTACATATCTCTACTTTTCTTTTATTTAGTCTTAATATGTTTTTTTTTATGAGTTTTATTAACCCCAACTCTATAATAAGTAGTTAATAATAATAAAATTTTGTTAAAAAAATTTTATTATATTTTTATAACTTTAATATAATAATTATATATTTTTTTATAAATTTTTTTATTTATATATATTTAAACTCAGCACTAAAAGCTGAAGTTTGAAAAAAAAATTAAAACAAGCACTGTATATTAATTTCTCGTTGCTTAATACTTGCAACTTGGCTATTATTCTTTTGTTACCTTTACATATATTTATACATATATACACAAGGATTTGTTTATATTTTTTATTAAATATTATTTTTTTTAAATAATTAAAATTTATATTATAAATATATCAATACACTTTTTAAAAAATTATGCATTTTTATTTATCAAATAAAAAATATTATTAATTTAAATAACATCAGACAAAATTACTGAATAGAAATATAAAATACTTTATTATATACAACATTTTACATATTTTCATATTAAATTCAATTGATTCTCATTATTTTTTAGTTAGTTTTTATAAATTTATAAATTATAAATAAATTTATACATAATTAAACCATATCAATATAAATATGTAAAATATTAAATTATAATTTTTAGTAAATTTTACATGAATATATCAATATAGATAAATATTTGTTTAAACTAATTTTATAAAAAAGTAAATATATATTTAAAATATAATGATTAATAAATATTTAAATAAATAAATAAATAAAAATAAATCTTAAAAAGTAAATTATATTTTAGTAATAATTTATATATAACATATAACTAAGTATTTTAATTGATGATATAAGATTAATGTTATAGTGTAGTTAATTTTATATATATTTATAGTTAATCAATTGCTATTATTTTTTTAGAAAATTTTTATGAATATTAAAATTATAAATTTAATATTAATAATTATTTAAAATTATTATTAATTCTATTTTTTATGAATTAAGTCTGATTTATTTTTATTATTTTTTAATTAATCTTTTGAAAATATTGACAGTTATAAAATAAATATATTTAACTCTAGTTATTTCATTTACTATTATTTTTATAAATTATAAGTGCAGTTAATTTAACATATTTTTAAAAAAATATTTATAATTAGAAAATAAATAAATTTAACTCTCACTATTTAATTTATTTTTATTTTATATATATAACCTTTCCTTGGTCTTAATTTCTCTGCGTCATCCTTACCTTGTCTTTGTTTTGTAATAATCATACAGATCCATAAAACAGTGAGGAGAATGCAGGAACAGAAGCAGGTAGTGATAATCGTTGGAGCAGGCCCTTCTGGGCTTTCAGCTGCTGCATGCTTCACAAAGCATTCTATTCCTTACATAGTTCTCGAAAGAGAAGATTGTTTTGCTTCTCTGTGGAAGAAATATTCCTATGATCGTCTTCACCTTCACCTTAGGAAGCAGTTCTGTGAGCTTCCTCACAAGCCATTCCCACCATCTTTCCCTTCGTATGTGCCAAAGAAGCAGTTTTTGCAGTACCTTGATGAGTACGTGTCCCACTTCGGAATCACCCCTTTGTACCGAAGAACAGTGGAATATGCAGAGTACGATGAAGGGTGTGAGAAATGGAGGGTGAAGGCTATTAATGGGGAAACTGATGAGGTTGAGGAATATTTTGGGAGGTTTTTGGTGGTGGCTACCGGAGAAACTACTGACCCTTTTGTGCCTCAGGTCAAAGGGTTGAGTAGCTTCCCTGGGAGAGTGCTTCATTCAACTGGCTTTTCTTCGGGGAAGGAGTTCAAAGATGAACATGTTCTGGTTGTTGGGTCTGGGAATTCTGGCATGGAAATCGCATTGGATCTTGTCAACCATGGTGCCAAAACTTCCATTGTTGTTCGAAGCCCGGTAATTCATATATAAAAATTGTTAATTAATTTTATATATGATTTTATCAACATCATTTTAAAGTCTTTTATTTTCAATTAAAAACAATTATTTTAAATATTTAAACCCATCATCAAAAGTTTAAACATACAAAATTATAATAAATGTTCTATTTTTCAAAGAACTAACCTTAACAAAGCGGTTAATATATTGATCAAGGTTAGTTTAAGTTATCATAGGATAAATAATTTTATTTTAAGTAAACTAATAAAGTTAAAACATTTTATTAAAAGCTGTATTAATTTTTTATAGGCAAAATATCATTAGTCTGGTTAAAATATGATTATTTACCCAATGAGATAAATATTACACAAATCATATATATTAATCATGTCATGTTTATAAGAATGGGCACCGCGAGGAAAGAGATTAGTTAAAATTTTATTTTAAAAAACTCATCACATAATAGAGTAATCATAACTTAATGATGCATGATTTTGTGAGTATAAATAAATTATGTGTAAGCTTGGTCTTTCTGTCGGTGTTTTGACTTGGTAATCTTGTTTTCTGTTTGTATTGAGGTAAAGGAAATTAAAAGCAAATATAATTATGATTAAATTTGGATTGACTTCAATGGGTGTGTCTGTGACGTATGCTAACACAGTGCAGACAATACAATGTTTTTACAAATAGGTTCATTTTCTGTCGAGGGAAATGGTAAGTTTGGGGTTGTTTCTTCTGAAGTATTTGTCGTTGAGGAGCGTGGACTCGTTAATGGTGATGCTTAGCAGAATGGTTTATGGGGATGTAACAAAATATGGGGTTGCAAGGCCCAAAGAGGGACCCTTTTATATGAAGGTCAAATACGGCAAGTATCCAGTCATTGACGTTGGAACCTACCGCAAAATCAAGTCTCGAGAGCTAAAGGTACCTTTAAAGATAGGTTCTTGTTGGTGTAATTTCAACATGGCATGTTGGAACTTCAAACTTCAATTAAAGCAAAAAATTGCCAAATCATGGTTTGGTAGTACCTATCTTCTTTTAAAATATTTTTTTCATGTTAAAAAATAAAAACACCTAATATTTATATGTTAATTTTATGTTTGCTTGTTGATATTTTGGCTAATTTAGCATCTGCATGTCTGTTTGAACTAAATAAATTTTTTTCATAAGTTATATACTGTTTATGTTTCTTTATTTTATGAAAAAAGATAAATTTATTTTTAAGTTACTAAAGAAGTTTATTTATTTTTATATTATTTTTAAAAAAATTTCTAAACTGGATTATGTTAATAAAAATAATTAATAAGTTAGTCAAATATAATTATGTTTTCCTAAAACTGAGAATAGTTGATAATTTTCTGAGAGGTAGTATAAAATCTGAAATAATAATTACTTAATAATAAATAAAAAAACACTACTAAAAGTTAAACGTACTTTTCAATCTAGTTGAACTTTAGCACCAATAGAGAAAATTAAAGTATCTTTATTCGTGACATATGTCAAAGTTGTTTATCTTTGTCTTTTATAATTTTTAAATGGATATAAATGTCCTTTTATTTAAAAAAATTTATACAAGATAATAAATTATCTTTATTACTAGTGAATTTTTTAAAAAAAATTATTAAATTAATTTCACATAAATTACCCTAAAATTTTATGTCTCACTGATGTTTATTTTTATTCCATCAAGTTGTCCACTTTTACGAAGGTAAGTGCCAAATTTTTTTATTTGGGTTGATTACTTGTAGAATGTAGCGTTCTTTAAACGGAGATCTAACAAATTAGGTTATTTAATTCCTTCAAGTTGGACTATAAAAAGCCCATAATTTTATTTGGGCTACAAAATAAAACTTTAAATCTGATTGAAACTTGTTTTTTATACTTAAAAATTAGATTGGATTAGACCAAACAAAAAAAAGGGACTAATTTAGAATTCAATTTAAAAAGTTTGAATGAGCTAAAAAATTTAAATTTATAATTTATACTTTAGTAAACTTAATCACATTATTTTGATCCTTTCTATTTTTTCTACTTACAAGTGTAGCAAACAAATTGTCTCTAACTTGTGTGTTGTCCCTCAATATATTATATACATCCATATGAACCATAGTTAGGTTAACTGTTTGGTTTTCTAGCTAAAATTAAGTCACTTACACTTTAAGATTCATATGAGGTATAAAGATGGTTTCAGATATTGTTCACCTATTTTAACACAGAAAAGTGCTTGATGTTTATGTTACGTGACAAAACAGCATTGTATTGTGTTTTGTAGGTATTGCCAGCAGAAGTAGAAAGCGTACGAGGCAAGGATGTCCTATTCAAAAATGGTGAATTGCACTCATTTGACTCCATTGTTTTCTGCACTGGCTTCAAGAGATCAACCAATAAGTGGCTTAAGGTTTGTAATTCAATTTAGTACCCCGTAATAATAAAAAAAAGTGTTAACTTCAACTATTTGACTTATATTTATAAACCCATAATTAATTATATAATGATATAGCTAACAATGAATTAATGTTAATGGTAGGGGGATGATTACCTTCTGAATGATGATGGTCTTCCAAAGCCGAGTTACCCCATCCATTGGAAGGGAAATAATGGTCTGTACTGTATTGGACTATCAAGAAGAGGTTTCTATGGCGCTGCCACAGATGCTGAAAATATAGCAAATGATGTAATAAGCTCCATCATGCAACATCCCTGAGAAGAAATTCAACCAACATTTTTGCTAAATGCATGAAGTTTTCAAACATAATTATTATTACCATAAATCATTAATATTTTCCACATTCTCTTGGTTATTTTTTAGCTGCCCATTGATGTTAGATCCTATAATCTGGAAATAATGTGGGCACAGTATATTTATGTATAATCTCAATATACAGATTTATATATGTTAAAAAGTTGTATGTTTTTACACTCTACATTTTACAACACCTTTTTATATCTCTTTTTTTATTCTTTATTAATTTCATTTGCACACTTTTTTTTTTAAATATAAAAATATAATTTTCCCATATCAAGGTATTTGACAATTAAACAGATGTCAATATATACTTGTAACTTTTTCCCGCCTCATTTTTTTTCATTGACAATTGGAATTATATGGAGTATTGTTTTCTTTTTTCCTTTCATTCTTGAATTATTGCCAATAATAAACTTTGATTTTACTACAGCTTAATTTGGAATGTATTTTG
The DNA here is from genome assembly GCF_003935025.1 of Abrus precatorius. Lineage (NCBI taxonomy): Eukaryota > Viridiplantae > Streptophyta > Magnoliopsida > Fabales > Fabaceae > Abrus > Abrus precatorius. The sequence goes on along the minus strand of NW_020874373.1, from coordinate 3,758,752 downwards.
GCGCAACCAAATTGATGCCTTACAAAGACTAATTTAACCCAATTCAGACCCTCACTCTCTCCTCATAAACTCACTCAGGAAATGTAGGTCCCTGGCTGCAGGGTGTTAATGGAATGGGTGGCAGAACTATTCCACCTCTGGCCTGTGGTTTCTGAACATAAAAGAGAACAGAATAAAAAGGAGTTTTCCTGTGAGAAATGAATGCACAGATCACAAAATCAATGCATTTAAAGAGCTAACCTGCGGATCAAAATGCTTTTAATTAATGTGTCCTATGATCAATTTCCTCCCAGGATAGATATTCTATTTTAATACTTCTTCCTATCTTTTTATAATAAATATACAAATAATTCATAAAGATGAATAAAAATTAATTGTATATCATAACTTTGTTATCTATTTAAAAATTGAGTTTGCATGTGTGAAGCTTAAACATTTACGCTTATTTATAATTTGTGTATAAAAAAATTGACTAGTTTAATTATTGAATTATCTTATATTATATTTATGATAGTATATATCAAATTTAACATAATTTGTATATTTGTGTGAATATTATTTAAAAGTTGATATTTATTTATATTTTAAAAATATATTAGACGTTAAAATAAAATAATGCAATGAAATAATTATTATTTTTAATAAAAATTTACAAAATTAATTTATATATAAATTAATCAATTTTATATTATATAAAGAAAATATTAAAAATATATGTTTAAGTTTAATACTTAATGTCAATAAATTTTAACTTTTAAAAATAACTGACAATAAATGATCAAATTAAGGACTTACATGTTAAATAAATGAATATACTTCCTTATTACTATAAATATTATAATAAATAAAAATATAAAAATAACTTAATAATTTGTATATATAAGAATGTGTTTGTTTCCTATAATTTTGATAAAAAAAATTGCGATATATAGTTGTTTTTCATTAGAAGTAAAAACAAAAAATATTATAAAAATATTTTTTTATATTTTATTAAATTTATTGAAAATTATAAATATATAAATATAAATTATTAAATTAAAAATAAATTTAATAATTTTTTATATTTTTTAATAATTTTTAAGTAATAATAAAAAATATATAGCTAATAAATTTTTGTTATCTCCTATAGTGATTTTGCTAATTTTTCTAATGTCACCTACATAGGACTTTTGGTGTTAGTTTCACTTGGTAGCTTTCTAAATATTCTACAACTAGAAAATGTTTATCATAATTCCACATGCTAGTGCAGACATGTTATTTAAACATTTTAATTTTAATTATACTCATTTTTTTATCATAATAGTTTGGAAAATATATTTTAAAAATAGGTGAAAACAAAAGCCTAAACAAAAACGTAAAAAAAATAATCACAATTACTGTTCCTATAATTAAACATAAATCGTTTATAGACTAATCAACCGTGGAACTTGCTGTATTCTAAAAAAATTGATTAATATCTTATAAGTCAATAATTGTTAAATGACCACATAATTATTTAGAAAATAACACAAGTAAAATAATCTGCCTGACATTAGTTGATCATTGGTCAATATCTATTGGATTACAATAATTATATTAAAGTATTTTTAAGAGGGTGATTAATTAAGTTAATTATGTTTTTATTTATTTATTTTGACATGTACAGCATTGTACATAACAATAAATTAATTTTTTTTATTAAAAATAATAAAATTTAATGAAATTTCAAATATTAATATTATTAAATATTATAATTTTTAATAAAAAATGAATCAAAGCTTCTTATTCTGTATAATATTGTATCAATTAAATTTTATTCTTTTATTTGATATAATAATTATTTTATTTTATTTTAATTTAACTTTTTTTTTATAATATCATCTATAGTTAATATATATTTTTAAAATTACACCTTTAATAATTAAATAAATTTTTTAAGAGAAAAATTAATATAATATAAGATATACTATAAAATTTTACCATCAAACATGAATTAATAGATACGAAATAATTTTAAGTTCAAATCACATTAAATGTAGATATAATTAAGTAAATGGAGATGTAATTAATTATCTAGAGGAGTGAACTTTGTTAGTTAAAAAAATATATATTATAAATTTTTATCAATAAATTTTATAAGAAAAATTTAATTGTAACTTTTAATTTTTATGTCATAATCTTAAGTAATAAATAAATAATATAAAGAATAATATTTACAGTAAAAATTAAATCAAAATTAAAATTAATATCATGCATTCATTGCATTGCATACCAATACTTGAATCTTTTGCAGTTAAATTTTAATTACACTAAATTCAATATTAACTTTAATAATTTATTATTAGATTTATATTTTTCAAATAAAAAATTACTTATTTGAATAATTAATATTAAAGGAAAGCAAAACACCAAAAACGTAAAGTGACAGCACAAACATATATTAAGGGTTGAATGACGTGTCTGTGAGCGTTGAAAACCGAATAACATCAGGTACGGTCGGACTGCGGCTAAAGGAATTAGTTCTGTCATTTTTGTCTTTTCTCGAATGCTTCAGGCTCTCAATGTTGTGCTATTTCTTTCATTTATAACTGAATTTAAAGAATAAAAATAATATTTTTTATTAAAAATATATTTATTATATTTTATAATTTGAATATAGTAAATTTATTTTTTAATAAATTTTATTATTTTTGTATATTTAAATTACCTTTATGAATTAAATTTAAAAATATTTTTTTATGAAAATTATATTTATTATATTAAAATTATAGAAATATGATGAATGTATTTTTAATGATTTTTTACTACTTAAGTTTTAACCCTAAAATATTTTATGTTATTACTTTTAGTTTTTTTAATGGTAATATTGTTTTCTAATTATAAAAATAAAATTTTAATTTTTAAAATGTTTATTATTATTTGTTATAAGATATATGTTAAAAAGACATTTCTATACTACTCATATTATAATTAAATATATTTGTATTATATGAATATATTTTTAAATTTATTATATCTAATTACTTTTTATTAGTTTTGATAAAAAAATTATTTTTGTTTATAAAAATCAAAGAGAATAGTAGATATCGATTGAACATTTTTAATTTATCAACAATTTCAGATACAAAGAAAGTATTAATCATTTTTTAATAATGAATTTATTTATTTTTACTAATTATCTATTATAATAGCTTTATTATTATTCTAAAATTATTTTTTATCAACTAATTACTGCAATATTCTTAGCACTTTTAACAAATATATTTGAATAAAATTTATTTATTTAGCACAATAATGTGTGTGTGAGTACTATTTTTATTTTATATGTAATTTTAATTCATTTTATATATAATATTGTTATTTTAAATTTAGCTTAAATTTTTATTTTTATTTATTTTTGTTTTGGATTAAATTCTTTATTTTTTTATTTTGTTAACTTTTTTAATATGATTCACATTTTTTAGAAATAAAAAATATATAATGTGATTAGACAATAACAATTATCAAATTAATGAGCTTGATTTGGTTCAAATAATATTAAATATATTTTAATATAAATTCTATCAGAAGTATGATATTAGTGTAAGGCTGAGTTTGGGATCGTTGTTTTAATAAATCGAATAGTTTCAGTTTTTTCAACTTGGACCACATGGGCACAAAGTCTGCATGGAATAGGACCAGGCCAGATAACTCAAATTAACAACTTTAACCAGTCATGTTTATATTATAATCTCACTGATAGCAATTGTTGATCCCGAAACAAAAATGACATTGATTGCCAACTCTGCCATGCTAGATCTTAGGTGGCTACTTTTTTGTATTTACTTCCCATTCTAGATAAGATTTTGCCCCAGGCAAGGTAAAGAAAAGCATAACACACACGTTGATATCAAACTAAAAAGTCCAATTGTCTTTTGAGTTTTTGTTGATCAAAGTTGTATTGATGTTATGTGTTTCAGTGTTTCTTAACACCAAAAAGGCTAAATACATAATAGTTGTAATATAGGTTAGTCCAATCTTGCAACTTAGTTAATGGTTAATCCCAGCACTAGCTAGCTAATAAAAATAACAGTGGAGGAAAACTGACTAAAAGAGGTGAAAAACTAAATTACAACATTCACCTGGTCTTTTATCTGCTACTTGCTTTACACTTCAACCGAATGCTTTCATTTATAGTTATCTTTTAGTAGCTTGGGAACTTCTTTTATCTAGAGGACAAAGATTCTATTCCTTGGTATGATCGTCTCATTAAAAAGAGAATCTTTGTGTTGTGCTTATACTCACTTTACTCTAATATGTTAATCTATTGTATACCCATCAACTTGTAGATAGTCCAGCTTTTCTAAAGCTCATAAAATTAGCAAATAGTTTTGATAACAGCGATTGCGGTGTTGGTGATCATAATGGTTAGGGGTGGGGCAAATTTCATGTCTCGTATAAATAGAATGGAGAAAAATGAGTCCAGATTAGATCTTGGGTCAGGTAAAAGAAAGCAATTTTGATTGAATAATAATCATCAGATTGGGTTCCTGGAATTGTCGTTCATCAGAATTTGAACCCGACCAGAAAGGAATGCTCAATGCCCCCCAGTGAGATTTTTAAAAAGTCATGAAAAAAATATCATTTTGAAATTGAAACTAAAAAAAGTGTTCTCTTTCAATATTTCACTTTGTCTCTTGCCCTCTTGGTCTTCCCTCTCGATTTCTCACCCTCTAGCAATCTCACTTTTCTCTCGTCCACCAACATGATGTTCTTCCCTTTTCTTACGTTGTTGCACCATCATGTTATTCCTTGTCCTTGCATAGTTGTTATGTTATAAGTCTGTGGTGAGAGAGGGCTAGCAAGGATGATCAGTGACAACTAATGGTGGTACAATTTTGGGTGACAGGTACAACGATGATGCTAAGTGTGACTAGGTAGTTGACATTTTCGGTGGTTGACAGTGGCTTAGGGAGGCCGTGACGATGGTTGCTGATGCATATATAGTTGCCAACCTGTTTCAACCCACCAGCAAACCTGTTCAAATGCCACCTAATCAACCGAAGGCACAATTCAGGCAAAAGTGGAACAAGTATTCACGTGATCAATTGCGTAATTTGAGCCTAAAAAATTGATACTAATTGATGTTCAGCCTTAATGGCAATGATTATAACGATAATCAGAACTGAATTCATTTAAAAAATTGTAAACATGATTTTTAAACGAAAATTTGTAAATCCAAAAGTTAATTTTAAGATAAGATTATCCACAAAAGAAATTTACTAAACAATGAATGAGTAATTTAACTTATATCACTTTTGTTATATAAAAAAAAAAAAAGTAATTGCCCGCGACACAAGTTAGATTGTCATCAAAGGCTTAGATTTGTGTAATACGTACGGGGATGAAAATTCACCTAAAATTTCTGACTAGTCCTCTCGTAACCCGTAAAACATTTATTTTGCTTACCTAAATGCTCCTATCCCATTTGATCATTGGAGTTTCCAGTTTGGACATTGTACTAGAAACCTTGATGCTCGAGGCTTGCTAAACATCAAATTCAGCGTTTATTTATTTAGATGGAGTAGCTCAACTCAAGGTAGCTATCCCCTATCCTCGGGATTTTTTTTATAACTAGCAATTTATTTTTGTACTTCTTCCATCAGACAGTCCTTTCTCTAATTACTGAATTCTTGATGTGCCCTTAAAAAAGAAAACTTTATCAACAAACTAATAAAGTCTATAAAATGGTCCATTCACTTAATGTTTCATAGGAGGAAAAACCCAGCAAAAGTTATAAAGTGGTTTGTAATTTGGCTACTTACATATGCATATATCATCATCCGACGTTTATTTTAAACGAAAAAAAGATGATTATTTAAAAATATATAGTTCAAGAAGCTGCTGAATTGATCATGGAAGGTGTCTGATGTGAATTTTGAAAATGATGGGTTTATGTTAAATGTTAAAGCAATTAATAATTAATTATAAGAATGAATTTAAGATAGTGTACTAATGAAATAGTGATGCAGCAGCAGAGGAGGCATAATAGCCTGAGCGGTGTGAATGGGGTGAGTCGTACAAGCATTCTGCAATCACTGACGCCTTACTCTGCATGCAAAGTACCCGCATGCCCATCCCTCACCTCACGTTCCTCTCTTCTCTCTCTCTATTTCCCTATCTCACTTTCATTTTTAATACGAAATGATGATTATTATATTACAATCTATTATCTACATAAACAATTGAAATCAAACGGCTGTGGTTAAGCAGTGAGAACACGCTCCGAGATAAAGAGAAAAAGGAGGCAATGCATGGAGAAGGCGATAAAATCAAAGGGGCCTCGATCGTATCGGCGTAGGTTAGCAAACAAACAACGGCAGCATATATGAGCATTGGATATAGAGAGAGAAACGAGAAAGCGTGGTGAGAGTTGCAACCTGTACGAATGATATATGGTGGAACAATAAAAGCAAAGGCCAAAGAAGGGTCTTACCTTGCACCTGCGCGCACTGGAACGCACGTTCTTCACTCGGCAGTTGAGCTGAGGCGTTACCCCAACCTGGCGTGGTAATGGAAGGTGAGTGAGTGAGAGAGAGAAAGAAAGAAAGAGAGAAACTCACAGATACACATACACATGCAATGGTACTTTGTATAGAGAGAGAAAGAAAGAGGGAACAAGGGTCCGCATTGTGTGAAGCAAACTTGAATGACGTTGTGTGAAACGTTTTTTGTTTTTATTTTTTTCTGCTTACAACACGACACGCCTCAGCTCTTAATTCTCACTTGTCCTTATTTTCTGTTTCTCTTTTTCCCTTTTTTTTATATTTCTCCCTCTCCTCTCTCAGTTCCTTCTGTGCTCTCTCTTTCTCTCTTCTTCACTCTGTTTGTTTCCTCCGCCTGCGTTTTCATTCAATGAGGAGAAAGAGAGATATGGATGCTGCTGCCATAGACGCTCTTTGCCATGAACAAGGTATGTCTCACCCATCCAAGCAGCTTAACTTTTTTATCGTTTCAATCATCAATTAATCATATGGTTTGTGTTAATTATTTGTTTATGGTGATGAATAGGTGCGAATGATGATTTGTATGGTGCACTGTGGCGTGCATGCGCGGGAGCATCGGTTTATGTTCCCAGCATTGGAGAGAAGGTTTTGTACTTTCCACAGGGTCACTTGGAGCAGGTTTCATCTCTTTCCACACCATTTTTCTGTCTTGTTACCTCTTTTTTTGGTTCAATCTTGTTCTCGTTTCTGTGGATGAACTTTGTGTGTGCTCTCCTGTAAAGCGACGATGGGAACTTCCGAGGTTGTCATGTCCTATGCTTCACCCAAAAAAAAAAAAAGTTTTGTCATATGCATATTAAATCTTCACTTTTTTTTAAAAGAAAAAAGTTGTTGAATGATAAATATATTATTTTTATTTTTATTTTTATTTTTAATATAAATGAGATTTTAGTAATTGGTGAATATTTAATATATTAAATTATTTTTATTTATAAATTTTAGTATGTTTTTTATATTTAATTACGATTTTATTATTTTTGTATTTTTTATAAGAATATAATTGATAAAATTATTATTGGTGCCTTCTTGAATTTTTAAAATATTCAACCTATAGAAATAAAAAAATTTTGTTCACGAGTTATAAATCAAATTTTAAAACGTTTGTCAAGAAGGTATATAATAAATAATAATTTTAATAAAAAATATAACATTTAATAATAATATTTTATTAAAAATAATTAAATAAAAAAATTAAATATTTAATAAAAATAAAGGTATTTATTACTTTATAAAAGTTTAGGAATAATATAGTAAGTGTTTTTGTGTTTTTTTTTTTTTTCAGATATTTACTTTGGCGGTGATGTATTTCAATCTTTTGTACGCTACGCAAGTAAAATTTTAATTTTAATCAAAGAATAATAATGAAAATATTTATGTTCCTATACCTAACTTTGTCCTACCTGTTATATTAAAATCATAAAACTATTTATTATTATTTTATTAAAGCAATAGAAACATATAATAGAATCTATTGAATGTTTCTCACGCTGTTACCCAGCATTCTTTATTAACAATTCAATTTTCTTTGAAAATAATCTTCTCATTAAATTTTAACTTGACAATGTTTAAATTTTGGGTAAATACTTTTTCTTAATGGACATTAAATATATTTTTACTTATTTAATGTTAATCGAAGATAGGTACAAAATTTAATTATGACCTCCAATTCACGTAAGAGGATCCGTTTCTTCTTTCCTAATTATCCAAGGAGTTTAATAAAAAAACACTAGAGCGTTTCAATTACAAAGATTAAAAAATTGATCGCATCATTATTTTATTATTTTTGAAGTGTTTAATATATTTTTAGAATTTAATTAAAATATTATGATACTGTTATTTAAATAATTATTGAATCAAGGAAAATTATTATATATTTGATTTAAAATTTATATTTATCACATATCCCAATTAATTGATAGTATAAATTTTTTAATACTGACAACACATAAAAATAAATTTATATTTTTATTAATTATTTAAAGGGTTATTAAATTAAATAATAACATTAGTTGACTAACTTTATAAGATTTACATTTTTCACTTCTATCTTGTAACTTTTATTTGCCCATAGAAGACTCTGGAGTGGCTGAGGCCCTTTATTTATTTACTTTTTTGGAACTGTACATGTTTGGCTTTTTAAAATTTAATAAAAAGCACTAAAGCGTTTCAGTTAAAACAATTAAAAATACGTAGCATTGATATATTTTGGTTTTTGAATATTTAATGTATTTTTTTAAATGGTTCTCATTTAATATCTTTGGTTGATATTAAAGAGGTCTATTAAAATAATATTAAATAAATAAATAAATTATTACACGAAACAACTGTATTTGCCACATTTGTTAGGTTTACAGTTTTCTCGTTTCTCTTCCAATTTTCGCTTTCTCGTCTGTGTTCCCCAGAGAGGTGTAAGCGTTTTAGCTGAAACGATTGAAAAATAGATAGCATTATATTTAATGTATTTATTTTTAAATTTTTTCATTTAATTTTTATTATTTAATTATTAATTTTTAACAATAAATCTATACAAAAAATATTTTTTAGTTTTATTTATTAAATTTATTTTTTATTTAAAAATATTTTTGTATATTATTTATTTATTTCTTTTCACTCATCTAAATAAATAGGAATTCTTTATTAGTTTTTATTTTAATTTATTTCAATAAATTTTATTCTCAAGCTTATGATAAGTTTTTATATATGTATATATTTTAAATGAGTGGTTAATTAAATTCGTTACCCAAACGTACCATGTCTTGCTAGATGAGAACCCTCGTTGACAACTTTCAAATTCTTCTGCTTACTAGTGTGCTTGTTCTGAAAAAACATTGTATTTACTTGGCATAGTTTTATCTGAATATTCATATACAAGTTAAGCTTTACATTAAAATGATCTTCCACTGTTTCCCTAAATTTGGTACCAAGTCCTAAATTATACTAGACTGAACATTTACTTGTGTTCTGAAAAAAAGGTAACTTGTTTGCTTTATATGGTTTTTTTTATAGAAAACCCATATTGTCTAATTTCTAACCATTACCATTTCATGATCTAATTAATCATTGGAATCTGGAATAGGTTGCTGCATTTGCCCAGCATCAGCAAGATGGTCACATGGAAATTCCCGTGTTTGATTTGCCTTCTAAGATCTTATGCAAGGTTATTGGTGTTCAGTTAAAGGTAGTGTCACCTTTCTAATCGGGTTAATTAGATCACACGTTTAATGAATATTGGAAATGATGTACTTTATTTGCTTTTCAGGCTGAACCTTACACAGATGAGGTTTTTGCCCAAGTTACATTACTTCCTCAGCTCAAGGTTATCTCCTTTGTCTTTTTATATTTATGTGAAAAAGTGCACACTCTTGCTGTTTTTCTATATATCTGTTTCAAGTGTAACTATTGTTATTATTATAGTTATGATTAATTAAATTTTTTAAGTATCTTTTGTTGGCAGTTGGTTCTTTCAATTATGTTAAATTAGAATGTGATATAGTTTAATCTTGAATAATGAAATGTGAAATTAGCTTGGACAATGTAATCATGAATAATGTATTAATAGAACTGTTAATGCTTTGGGTCTTTGCAGCAAGATGATTTTAATTTGGACGAAGAAGACAATATTCAGACTTCTCGCAGAAATTCTATCTACTCCTTTTGCAAGATACTGACTCCATCAGACACAAGTACACATGGTGGATTCTCTATTCCGAAGCGACATGCTGATGACTGCTTCCGTCCTCTGGTTGGAATCCTGATCTTGAATTATATTAACAATTTAAATAACTGATCTAATTTGCAGAAAAGCAATGTGCCTTACAAAGGATTTTGCCTTGTCTTTTTGTTTGCAAAATGATGGATTTAAGGTGTTTTTTTTTTTTTTTTTTTTTTGTTCTGGTTTATGGCTTTTGACTGTGTTATTGTATTTTTATATTTCAATAAGAAGCAAATTTCTGCGGTTAACAAGTGGCTTAGATAGATTCGCATGATTTTTATTGATTATTCTACTCTTCATGCTAATGTTCTTGCTCTGCACTATTCTGTTAAAATTTTCTGTTTTCACAGAGCTTTTATCATTTGTCATTTGTGTTTTTGCAAGAATTTGGCTTATTTCAAGGCTTTGATATTACAGGATATGACTCATCCAACACCAACACAGGACCTGGTTGCGAAGGACTTGCATGGGTTTGAGTGGCATTTTCGGCACATATATCGTGGTAAGTTTAAATTACTTTACGCAAAAAATTCCTAATGTAGTTGTAACAATGCACTGATCACTGTTAGTGCTAAATTGGACAAGGGCAAAACTTAGAGATTTTGCTTTCATAGTTACCGAGATGAAATCGGCGATTAATAATATGAGATGCCGATTGTGATTTGTAACTGTATCTAAGTTTTGTCCTTGAATAAATTTAAGACCCTGCCGATTTTGATTAGTTCATGATATCGCGTTTAGAAACTAAATGATTGAAAATGCATGTTAGAATTGAACAAACTTTTAAATTAGAAGATATAGAAGCGTGGTTACCATTCGCCCATTTATTTATTTATTTGTAGTAAGTGATGAAATTGACCTTACAAATATTTTTCAGAAAGCATTGCTCGTTTAGTTTCAGAGTTATTTTCTGAGTTAGATATTTTGTCAAATGAAATGCAGGTCAGCCGAAACGACACTTGCTTACTAGCGGTTGGAGCACATTCGTGAATTCCAAAAAACTTGTTGCTGGAGATTCATGCATTTTCGTTAGGTTTCTCTCTATCTCCATGTCTTTTTTTCTCATCCTCCCTAAATTCTGTTTGTTGGTATTTCCAGTGGAACTCTGGCTAAAATTACGAGCTTTTTTTTCTAATGCATGAAACAAGTTAATCATTTACCAGTTTAGTGTTCAACTTCCAAAATGTAGATTAAGATTTTGAAGGAATAGTAGAGAGCGTTACTAATCGGGAGAGTAATTATCTCATTGCAGTGGGGAAAATGGAGAAATTCGTATTGGGATTCGTCGGGCAATGAAACATCACTCCAATGTATCTACATCTTCGTCTCTGATATCGGGTCATAGCATGCAACTTGGAATTTTGACTAGTGCTTCCCATGCTGTTAACTCAGGATCCATGTTCACTGTCTATTTCCGCCCTTGGTGAGTTGTTCAGGATTTATCAAATTGAAAATTCAATTGGACATATCTACTTTTCTCTCATTGTAAATGTATATATGCACTTTGGGCAGGACGAACCCCTATGAATTTATTATTCCTCTGCAAAACTACATGAAGTCAATTGCACTCAACTATTCAATTGGAATGAGAGTACAAATGCTGTATGAAGTTGAAGAGTCTGCAAGAAGGTGATGATGTCAAATTTTAGCCGAGTCATGAATGGTTTATTTTCAATTGCATCTATCCCCAAGAAAAGAAAAGCGTACAGCAGCTGTTACTGATTATTATAGTGTCTACAAGGAAACTAGTTGTAACCGGGTATATTTTGCCTTTTTGTTTGAGTTAGCAGATATGCAGGTACGATTATTGCTATTGAAGATATTGATAAAATTAGGTGGCCAGGTTCAGAATGGAGATGTTTCAAGGTAATCATATCCTTTCCATGTCTTTAGATTTAGTTCCTTAAGTTATAACACCTTTCTGTTTTATTTTACTTGATAATTGAATTTATATTTCCTCTTAGGTGCAATGGGATGCTGTATTAGATGCATGTCTGCGTCCAGAAAGGGTTTGTCCATGGTGGATTGACCCCTTGGAATCTGTCAACGAGAAGCGCATTCCTATTTTCCCCATTCCAAACAAGACACATGTACTTAACCCGCGCCCTTTGCCTGGATTGAGCGGTGTTGCTGTGGAAGGTCAGTTTTTATACATTGATCGCGCAAATTTGAGTTAACTGTACAAAGTTTCTTTGAGTCAAGGAAGTAACTTTAAATGTTTAGGATAACGTGATCTTGTCTTTAAGCATGAGACTAGTTGACTTCGTTTGTTGTTATCAGACATTATTCAGAATTCGGCCCAGCTTGCATCTCAGAGAGTGGATAGGGACTTACAAGGTCAAGATTACATTGGTGCATGTTCTTCACAGCCCATCCGTTGCTCACAGTTTGGGAAAAATCAGCTTCCCATTCCTATGCAAGACCCGCTTCACCACTCTCTTGGCAGCTCAATGTCATCTCCATATGAAGACTTGTCAACTTCAAGTACAATTTTGAACTCCACTGGTTTTGACTCGCAGGGATGCCATTCTTCTGAATCTAAAGATGAAAATGATGTTCCTTTTGGCCAACCAGGCAGTTATAGTAGATACAAGCTTTTTGGGGTTAGCTTAATTGATAACCAACCGGAGCTCCCTTCACCACAATTTGCTGCTTTGAGCAAGACTTCAAGTCCCCTTTCCAGTCATCCAACGTGTGTTACCTCTGGGAAAACGTGCAAGAAGTGTCGCTTTGTTAGTAGAAGCTGCACAAAGGTACTTTAGCATTTATGATTTAACCATCAGATTGACCTGGTTTTATTGAGTTTCGCAGGAAGTTTCCCATTGTGGTGTAATATTTATTCGCGTAACTTAAACATAGTTAGGATGGAGGAAATGTAGTAGGTTAGCCTAATTAGGGAGTAAAATAGATGATCAACCTTTATTGCGGGTGCTTGACAAAGAATTGGGATAACTCATCATGAGTTTTTCACTTGATAGGACAGTGTGGAGAGGATGGACATAGAGACTTAAACAGCATGCACAGGCCTGGGCATGGTATCTGTGTATGTATATATAATCTACACGGCCTAGTCATGTGGATAATTTCACAAGAAAGATTCCAAATCCCTTACAAAGGTCCAGTTATTCATAGAAGGGGTACTAATGTGTAGGCATGCTAGATCCTTCTTGCTTGACTGTCCAAGCATTTAGGTAATAGGTCAGGAATTGGACCCCGGAGATGCATTGTGAAAAATTACATAACAGGTTGCTAAAGCTGAAACATTTTTAGCTTTAGGCATTCACACATCTGAACAAAGGCAACTATTATCTTTCAGGTGCTTAAGCTGGGGACTGCTCTTGGAAGAGCGGTTGACCTCTCACGTTTTCCTGGATATGATGAACTAATTTCCGAACTTGACTCGATGTTTGATTTTGGGGGAAGTTTAATCAATGGAAGCAGTGGATGGCAAGTGACCTGCATAGATGATGATGGAGACATGATGCTGTTAGGGGATTACCCATGGCAGTTAAGTAATGAATAACAGTATCATATGAAAACAAGATTATGTTGTGTTTAACTTAGATATTACTTCTCTGCCGGTGTTTCCACATCAGCATAAATAGCAACTTTGATAGTTATAAACTCAGCATTTGCTTAAAAATTGCTTTCTGTATGTACAAAAGAAGAAACCCGAGAAGTCTCATAATTGTTTTCTTTTCTCGCATGAATGTTTTTGAAGATTTACCAACAGTCAAGCCTTTTAAGTAATATGCATATGGTTTGTTGCAAAATCATGTAATTTCAGTTGTTTTAACCAAAATAATTGCTCTGGTTGGTAATTTTCATTCATTTATATGAAAATGGTATTCTTTTAGTTATTTAAGTAATTTCTGAAAAAAAAAAAAGTTAAGCGCCTTTGTTTTGGTAAATTACTTTCTTTTTGGCTAACTTTTAGTTTGTACCATTAAACTATGCAGGGATTTCCAGTCCATGGTGCAAAAGATGATAATATGTCCAAAGGACGGTATTAACAATCTTAATCCAAGCTCTTCAACAGATCCTAGAAACCTTTAATCATTGCCCACCCGCTTGCAGGAATAGTGTTTCATATCTCTTCTTTCGATGCAACGGACGACTATGGACTTAATGCAGTCCTGTGTCGTTTCTGGTTCCAATATGTTCTACATTTCTTTCTTTTTTTCTGACAATCTCGGAGATCTCCAATATCATGAGTTTGTGAGGATGCGAGCTTTATAGGAGTATAGTAATCATAGTGAAATTTACAGGATGAAAATATAAAAAATATTTTTCTTGTTTTAAGAACTAGTTCTTTCTTATACTTGTGGAAAGTGCTATAATATTAATGCGACATAAATGGTAATTCCGTCTTCATGAGTGGGCGTGTAAAATCTTATATCATTCCTTTTGCTCTTTGATTAGGTTGCTTGTTCCTATTAGCCAGAATTTTCAGAATTGCGAGTGTCTTGATAATCGAAGCAATTTTTGTTTGGTCATATATGATTTTATTATCCAAATACCAAATGCATGCTTTTCACTTTTAACACTATCTTAGGAGAAGAGTTTAAACTTGTATATATCTAATAATCCTTTGATTCAGTTTTCTTTCCCTGCATCATTTGTCATGAGAAAGAAGCCCCAAGCATGTTTATTATCCTTAGTATAAGCTACCACAAATTCTTCAAGTACAATCACCATTCAGAAATCTGTGGTATCTGTTCACGTCCCTCACAATAATTTCTCTTTCTGAAACTCTTGTCATATACTAAAAAGCCTCATGACAATCCTTACAAATCCTCAAATTCTTCACAATCCTCAACGGCTTCCTGGTGGTGCTGATCCACACAAGACTCCAAATGCAACAGCCAACTTCTCACTATGATACCAAAGAGCCTCCTTCCTCTTTTTCTTCCCCAACATTATGCAACACGTCCCAAATAGGAACATGTCCTAATTAAGAGTGTGAGCGCGTAGGATGAGAGGGTGTGTTTCGAGTATTGGGTTATGAGGTTGTTCCACACTGCACCGTCCTTGGTGTTATGGCTCTTGCGTGTGTCGCGCGAGGATCGCACTTTGATGATAGCTGCTTCGTTGTTTCATGGTCGTCGCATGAAACCATTATTCATCGAACCCAAGGTTGTCAAGGCCCAACAAGTAGTTCTGCTAAATGGTCGAATGTTTCTCAGTTAAATGGTCAACGTGTATTTTATTTTATTTTTTAAAATTATAACGAATTAGTCTAATGCATACAAGGTTATCCAGGCCTGATCCAAAAAGTTAACAGTTTCTAAACGAGTGGTCCATATTGGTGTTTGTGGTGCCTATGCAGTGAATTTTTTATGCGGAGAAAACGAGAGGAGACGACAGCGTCCATGATGACAATCTTGAAATTAAATCTGGGTCAGCACATTATTGTGTCTTCCCACCTTACTCGTTTAATCACATTAGCACCATCCTCCGTTACCGTGTTTCCGACTCACCAACATGTTTTTTGTTCATCAATTCTTGGTTATACTCATACCCACTATCCCATCCTGGTCAGGTCTAATTCTCATCCACTCCCGGAATCCAATGACCAAGTTGAAGACCTTCGGGTTCCTGACCATTGGTTAGACCCATCCATGGCATTGCAGGTACTCCTTTTTGGTTCCTTTCAATCCCATGTTGGTATTAGTTTTTATCCCTTTTTTTTTTTTTACGATTTTAGAGTATAAGTGGTTGAGATGTTCTAGCATGTGTTTGGTTTTTCACTTAGCAGGAATCTGAGTGGCTTAGGGTTACTTTACATAAATGGTTGGATGATGAATACTGTCCAGAAGAAACCAATGGGGAGATAAGCAGGGTTGCTGCCAACTCATACTACAATTCTTTGCTACAAAAGCAAACAGACCTGGGTGAGATACTGTTGAAGATGGCCCGTGAACTCGAGTCTATTTCTTACAAAGAGAGTTTTCATGGACCTTTCTCATCAGCAAATGCTGCTATTGACCTCATTGCCCAACGCATAGAACACTTCTGCCACTCAATTTGAATTTTATTGTTCCACTTGGTTTGGTTTGCTTATACCAATACCGGGATTGAATTTTAGCATCTTACTGCCCCTGTTGTGTAGTACAATTTGTGTTAATCCCCGTGAAATGTAGTACTGCAGGCCATTTTATGGAATCTTACGATCTTTGAGTATTATGATGAATATTTCTGTTTCTCTTCAATTTTGCGCTTATTAAAAAATGAATTGAATCCCATAAAGCAGGGCGTTCATGTTAGACACTCAATTTTATTGAGTTGGTTTACATATAAAATGGGCTCTGATCTTTCTCTTTCTGCTTTAATTAGTCCAGATAGGATTCTTCTTCTGAAAGATTGTGAAATCCGTTAAACTCAAATTATCTTGTCACTAATGCTCACCCTTCAACTCTCTTAATCTATTCAAGAACTAGCATTCAAGTAATGAACCAAAATGTTGTGTCAGATAATTTTGAAGGAAAAGGGCAAGAAATTCTCCCATTGAGTTGCACTTTCCTATGAATGACTAATTCGGCAAAGACAAATCAGAGGGTCTTATGTGAAGTTCTTTAATCGACAAATTGGGATCAATGTATTATTGTCACTATACCTAATTTCTATTTGTATAATTAGTTGATTCTTGAACAAATTTGAATCAGAATTCATTGCATAAAAACAAAACTGATCCTAGTCATTTTCTCTAATTTGGAAACCAGTGTGATAATAATGTTATGGAGCCATCCTAAAGCCTAGAACGGGTTAGTGGGTTCATCTCACTCCCACCCCACCCCGGACTTAAATGTTTTTTAGGCAATGGGAATCAAGTTTTGCATAGGTTTTTCAGACTCAAGACTATTTATGTAAAATAAATCAAAATGACCCGGATTTGTACAACCGTTTTTCTTTAGTTCCAATCATTAGCAGATTCCAGGCTAATTTAAGTTATGTTTGATTAAGCATCTTTTAAAGTGTTTTTCCATTTGTCAAGTAGTCCATTAGTGCTGTAAATGCTATCATAAAGAGGCCTACTAATAAAGGAAAGCTGGTTGGTTACAATACTGGAGTATGAGGCTTCTAGCATGTGACATGTCAACAGAGGTTACAATAAGATGTACCCAGTACTATGAGAATCAAAACCTCTCATATTTTCAAAGTTGAATATGACTATAAGCATCTTTTTATATGCTAAAAGTCTAAAGATAAACGTGAAGGATCTTATTCTTGTACCATTATGAAGGATCTGAAATGAATGCTGTCATAGACCACTAGTTCAATCCAACTCACATGAGCAAGTGGTTCATGACCACTAGTACAATGAAATTGTTCAAACCAGAGCCACAGCAAGCATAAACAGAAGGAAAAAGCTGGAAGTCTAAGTGTTCTTAACAATGAAAAACTCACATTTGTTCGGGCCAAAGAAAAGAGAAGTTGCAAATAGAGAAATTTCACTTACTACTCTAAGTTCACTTATTATTTGGTGCAGCAAAGAAACTTTGCCTCTGGTGCCAAAAACAGGCTGCTCGGGTTGTCGTTTCCGACTACCACTATGGTAATCATATGAAGTATATATAATATTTATCTGATTCACATCTTGCTCTTTTTTCTTTTTGTTCAATATAGACTGAGAGCAAAAGCTCTTGCACAATATCTGCCATATGAATGTGCGGATAGATTCTCTCCAAAAAGGAGGACGATTCTTGCAAATGCTTGCTTCTTCTATTGGAATGGAACCAGATTCAACTTAAAGTCCCATCACAACAGTTCTCCTTCTTTCGTTCCTTTAAATAGAAGTATACAACCAGAAAATATATATTCCTTTTGTTATGATAATTAGTGTGCCTTGTGTAACAGGCACATGTGCAATTCTAGTTTTTTAATGGAGTATTACTAATCATCTATTGCTTCCAAATTTAAACATCAATTTATTTCTCCTTATATTTGGAAACAAGGTATCTAATCTTCTTGTCCCAGAAGATGATGTGCAAAATTGTTTTAACAATTTTTATTTCTTCACACCCTACTTTGTTAGCAACAAGATGCTGCATTACCTACCATATATTTGTATTCTACGACCATGGCATCTTATGTCAATACTCACCAGAATGGCAATCCAGCATAGAAATGCATGCAGGTTTTGTTAAGGTCCTACTCACTATGAAATTGTTATTCACTTGCAAAATAATGCGAGGCTTGGTTTCTATTTTTTTAAAATTATATATAACGTTTAATGGTTAATGAATGAAAATCAGTTTATGAATAGGCTGCTTGCTTACTTCGGCTTTGGCATTCTTTATATTCCTCTTTCTGCGGATCTGCGGCAAAAGTTATGATCACTAAAATTACTTTCACAATCCTCCAACATTTTTACGAGAATAATATTTGTTCTTGTTCTGTAATAAAAATATATGATAATTCCACCGCCGCCTCTTTTATATACTTTTAAGAAGTTGTTTTATCTACAATAAGATCGAAAAACTCTTTGCTGAGAGCTTGAAACCGTCTTGTTTTGCCCGGACTGAACTAAAATGCCATGCCCTTTGTTAGTCCTTTCGTGGGTATCCCAACCTTTTGGGTGTGAAAGTGATCTTGTTCGAGGTCACCCCTCAAATGCTGCACTTTAATGCATTTATAGCATGTTTGGTTTGCTTAAATCTAGAGAAATAATAGCTTATTTTTCAGAAGCTTTCTTAAAAACTATAAATAAATAAATGATTATTTTTCTAAAATAAAATGAACCAAACGGGCACTTAGAAGAGTACTCAGAAAAGAGAAATCTGAAATTGACTCATTCTTAGTATTTAAAATTTGAAATTGGAAGTGTTTTTTCAATCTTGTTACCTTTTTCTGAGTATACATTGGACTTTTACTGCACTTGATCTGGTGCAGGAAACTCCAAACTCTTAAAAGATGTGAAACCTCCATCCACAACCAAATTGTGCCCACTAACATATTTGGCATTATCAGATGCAAGATAAAGTGCAGCATTAGCAATATCATTAAGTTCACAATTTGCTCCCTGTAGGACACCAGCACTGTGAACAATGTCTATGTGTCGCTGAGCATCAACATGAGGATATATCTGACTCATTTCACTCATGACAAAAGGAGTGGGGATGGCAAAGGGTGATATGCAATTGACTCGAATTCCATACCTGCATAGCTCTGAAGCCAGCGATTTAACAATGGCTATAACTGCACACTTGGATATAGAGTATGTGTGTTGAGCCATCCCTCCCATCACTCCTGTGACACTTGCCGTGCACAGAATGGACCCGCTTTTACGCGGAATCATTACACGTGCTGCATGCTTGATGCCTGCCACAACCCCACGAACATTTATGTCCATGATTTTGTCAAATAATGCCATGTCCAGATCAACAATGCTAGGAGGAGTTCTGCAGGGTATCCCTGCATTATTGTACATGATGTCAAGTTGTTTGTATTTAGATATGGCATAATCAACGGCACCGGAAATATCTGATTCTTTAGTAACATCACACGTTATGAAAGTAGCATTAGGTCCTAATTCTTTTGCAGTCTCTTGGCCTAGTTGTTGTTGAATATCAGCAATAATAACCTTAGCCCCATTGCTGATGAATTTGGTAGCTGTGGCTTTTCCTATTCCACTAGCCGCGCCTGTGATCAGTGCAACCTTGTCTTGTAGCTTCCTGGATTACCACATCAAACGTAAATAAAAAAAAAAGGTGCAAAGATTCTTTGATAGCATTTGTAGTATGCTCAGCATCGTGTGATATGCATCTAATAATTGGTGGCATCAGATATTCATGACTAAAAGGTTTTGAAGTGTTAAATGTTCCATCTAGTCTTGTATGTCCGTATGTGATTAATCATTGTTAGAGCTATAGTCCACTCTTTGCACTTATACATTAATATAAATTATATAATGCATCTGAGTAAAGCAACTAAAATGCAAGAGCTCAATTAGAAGTTAAAACGGTAAGCTTACTGTGTGCGAAGTATCTTCATATAAGACTGCTATGCATTTATTATATTAATTTATCAGGTATACACCAAAAGACTTCAAATTGAAATTTCAGTTTACTATATTAGACATGTAAAACCACAATTATACAAGTATGTGAGTGGTAACAGCGAAAATGCAAGGACTATAAATTAGGAACTTATCAACCATGCATCATGGATTCATGCCTAGATACATTATAAATATTCGTTCACTCCCCCTCCCCTTTCTTACTCCTTTTGCAAAACTTTCAGGTAATCAACTATAATGGTTTTTCTTAGTCTGGTCAGAATAAATAACGGTTTGCCATCATATAGATAATTAGAAAAAGGAAATGTAAACCAAAGACAGTAGACACTGAAGGTTAACTTTGCCTTACCTTCCACTCTGGGAAGACAATAACCTGTGGAAGCTCTCAGCAAACAAAGCCCTTGAATAGAAAACTTTGGCACTGTTTCCAACAATTACCACCCAGTAAGCTGTAGTAGTGTAGGATTATTCATAATTCGGAAATTATCAAAGAACTGAAACGAAAATCCACATGCAGGATCAAAGTTTATAATAATTAGAAAAAATAAACTGTCATTAATTTCATTAACAAAATTGTCAACCCTGCACACACAATCCTTCCTCCCAGCACTGTAAAGAAAATCTATAGCCATTTTCTTAATCCAAAATATTTCCATAAGCAGAAAGCTGATTCAAAACATTCAACACTAGAATAAGTGGAAAGTACAAAACATCCTATAATTAATTTTTTAATCATGAAACTGAAAAGATAGATATACGGAATAATTAAAACACACAAACAGGTGTAGACAGAAAGTGTGAAACCAACCTCAAACCAATTCTAAACATGATTTTCTGCCACAAAATAGCTTAGAAGCAGACACACAGATTGGAGATATTGCCCGTTGACTGTTTGAGCTTTTAGTTTTGGATCTCTGTCAGACTAAACAAGAGTTGGAGAGAGAATGAAATTTGTGGAGCATGATATAATATCATATAAAATGCTACAAGGGTAGTTTGGTCAATATGGCCAAAGAATATATATGTACGATTGGCATTCATTCATAGAATAATTTTGCTATTGAACCTTTCTCAGAATGCATTGCATTGCAGATACTGAGAACTTAACAATGATGGAATCAGCTCCTAAGACTCTGAAATATGAAACCGAATATCTTATTAATACTAGTTTGATTCAAGTTCATGCACTAACCTAAACAGACATATAGACGTAATTTTTCAAATATTAAATTGACAATTGAAGTGCCATATGCACAATTATGTTTATCATGGACACAAATTGGTAGAATTATTCTCAAATGCTGCACCCACAAAGTTTCTCTTTTAATCTATTACTACGTACTACCAGTAAACTCGTGTGACACACACGTGCATATGTGTCAATAATAAAATTTACATGAATTGAAAAGAGACTAAAGTTCAAGGGTCATTTTCAGAAGAAAAAAGGTGAAGAGTAATTAAGTGATTGATTCAATTAAAGCTCAGTTACTTTTGGAGGTTACAATTGATAATTGAATATCCATGAAATGGACAAGTACATGGAAAATTAACTAGCAAATATAACTGAATATAAAATTGAAAATAACAAAATTTGTATGGGGCATTCCGAGAATTGAACTCGGGACCTCTCGCACCCTAAGCGAGAATCATACCACTAGACCAAATGCCCGCTTGTGATTACGGAAACATTACATAAATTAAAGATTTATAAAACAAAGTCGTTTCCCTCCAAAACATCGGACTGAAACTTTTACTTTATTTTTTGTCCTTTGATTTTGATTTCATCTTTAAAATTGGTGGTGCGTCTTCTGAACTTCACCTTCTTCTCTGTACGCACTGTGATCAGTGATCACTGAATTAGGGTTTTACTTCATTTTCACTACTGCCAAATTTCATCATCCATCTGCGTCCTGCTTTCAAATAAGATTTTAAAATAATCATAATAATAAATTCCCATTCTGATGGCTGACGGTTCTTCACCTCACTCTCAACCTTTATCACTACTAGCAGGTAATTCTTCATTATTTTTATTAATTTGTTGTAAACTTGTTTATCTTTTATTTCGATGATTTGATCGTTCCCTGTACCTAAAATGCATAGAGAGAGAAAGAAATGCGAAAAATCGAAGACGACAAATGGGTTGTTCTTTGATCGTATTGAATTTATTGTTTTGGGTACTTAATCCAATCATTAGATTCTATGCATAAATTGAGTTGAAAGATGTGGTTTTCTAGGAATAAGAAATGTTTGAAACTGAAGTGTAATTATGAACTTTATGCTTATGGTTCTGCCTGTGGAATGTTATGGATAGACTCATAGAACTACCTTAGACTGATGAGAATGTTGTTTGGCTTCAATTAGGAGATAAAGTTAAAGATGCAAATCAAGATGATCGGTGTAGGGAAACTGAACTCTTCGAGGACACCTTGGCACTCAATAATCATTTCACTGAAATGGAGCTTGAATATCTCAATCTGAACACTGAGATTGTAGAGGATTCAGACCCTGCAGAAAATGTGACAACCAACCCAGTATGTGAGTACGAACAAGAAGTGGTGCTTGATAGTGAGGACGAAGAAATGAATAATAGAGATGCAGCAACTGTTGCCAAAGGATTTATTGAGGATGAAACTAGTCCAACAGTGAAAAATCCTTTGATGCTCCAGAAGAGGCTATACAAGCCACCTTGTGAGCAAGCAGACTCAAATGCCACCATTTTTGGAAAATCTGCTGCTGGTATGTGTTTGTTATCTGCATTTTAATGTTGAGTACCATGTTTCTGTCTTTGTAATAATTTTTATTTTTTTCTTTTTTCTTTTATTGGTATGGTATCTCTGTAAGTTATTCTTGTTACTTGCATTTCACTGAAATAACACTTCATGAATGATTAACTTTCCATGATCATAATATGCTTGAAGGGGCCAAAGTAGCTTCCGTTGATGCTGACAGCTTTGATAACGACAACCATTTATATCTCTCTGCAAGGTTAAATCACATCCACTCACCAGAGCCTGGGGATTCAACCCAGGCTGCACTTGGCTTTGTGGATCAGTATTTGTCATTGAATGATGTGGATTTGTTTCAAGGAATTCATCGTAGAAAGACCACCAGGGAGAAATCACCTCATGTCCTGAGTGCAAAAGGACCACTAAATCTGGCTAAGAAAATTAAAGTTCAAACTCAAAATGAAGAAAAAGAACCTTTCAAATGGGTTGACAGTGAACAAAATGACGACAAAGCTGGTTTGTTTGGTAAAAAAATTAAAGCACCTCCAAACTTTGGAAGCTACAAACAGACATATACACGAAGAAGACAGAAAAAAGGTGGTCATCTTCAGAGCCAAGGAAACTGCAGTGCAAGCAGTAGATGTGATGAGACTTTAGGCCAAGGACCAAGAATGGCAACTGAAAATAATAACTCTATCAATGAGTTGGATGTTCAGTCAAGTGCTATGAGAGAGAACTTTAATGTTTATTCCAGTGTAACACATATAGGAGACATGTCTGATATTGGTTTAGACACTCAAATAGCTGCTGAAGCTATGAATGCCTTAGCCTTTTTGCACCCTTCTGGCTGTCATTTCAATGATACTCACCTACCAGAGAATGCATCTGATGGCTCTTTAAGTGATTTCATAGAGAATGAAGGTCTTCTGAAAAATTCTTCATATAGACAGAATCCTGGTTTACATTCTGTCACAATAGAGTCAAATAAGAAAAATGCATCTTCCTCTAGATTTAGTAATATAACTTCTAGCTCATCTTGCAAACACACTGACAAGCAGGAGCCAAATCTTGTCTCAGAAAAAATGAAAAAACTTATGAAAAGCAAGTTAACTGCTGAGGGACAGTTTGAAAATAATACTAGTTTGCCAATATGCAGTAAACATGCATCACTTGAAGAGGATCACTCACTAGGAGCGCATGTAAGTTTTCAGTCTACTACAAAGGAATGCACAAATTGGAACAATGAGAGCAGACAGACATGGATCAAAGATCAACCAAGCTATCCTACAGAGAGGAAGAATAATGTCAAGGATAAGAGTATTATTAGACACAAGAGGAAGGGGAATGGTTTAGTAGCATCTGATCCAGTGAAGTTGGGTGTTGGGACAAAGCGTCTTAAATTGCCTACCAATTTGTGTGCAATTGCTAGGAAGAGCGGGTTGAATCATCAGGCTCAAGTTAGTCCACAATTATCTGCAACCAGCACTCTTTTAAGGATTGACTCTTTCTTTTATCCAAAAAGACCAAGAGGGAAACGAAAGGGGCCTAGTGTGCAAATCAATCTCAATGCACCTACAGATTTGTGCATTGATGAAAAAGAAAGCAATGCCTTCTCCATTGGAAGTCTGGAAGACCAAGATGATGTGGATAAATCATGTTTTCCTCACAACCACCCACTTTGCAATGCTTCATGTGTTGACAATGGCAGATGCATGTTACTGGGGAACTCTGTTCAACCAGGCCCAGCTAGTGATGCAATGAAATTTGAAAACCTGCTTGATATGCATCCTTTATTGCTGGCACATGTTGAAATATCATCAAACAAGAGTGTTGCACAATCGAGATCAGAAATTCCAGCTACAGTTGCCCCAAGCAAAGGCATAAATATTTCAAATGCTAACCATACTTACACTGGGCACCACAAAAAGCCATGTGACAAAAACCTGCCAAAGACTTCGCTTTTGAAGGAGCTTATCAGAATAGGAGGCCCTGACTCCACTTCAGATATGATGTGGAAAGATCTTAGACACCGGAGAGATATGACAGATGTTAGAATTCTGTTTAGCCAACATTTGCATGACAGTATCATCAAGCAGCAAAAAAAGGTAACTGTTGAATTTATGTCTGTGATAGGAGATGCTAATTGTTTCTAGTGACACTGTTATTTCCCCTCCTTGCAGATCTTGGCACGTCTCAATATATCTGTTGCAGCAAGCTCAATGGAGGCCACACATTTCGTAGCAGACAAATTTACACGCACAAAGAATATGTTGGAAACAATGGCCCTTGGGAAATTAGTCGTGACACACTTATGGCTTGAGAGCTGTGGACAAGCCAATTGCTTTATTGATGAGAAAAATTACATTTTGAGGGATACAAAAAAGGAAAAGGAAATAGGCTTTAGCATGCCTGTTTCTCTTGCACAAGCAAGACAGAAGCCACTCCTAGAGGTACTCATATAAACTTCAGTTAGGTATGCTCAAATTCTTCTGCATTTGCCATTTTTTGCCTCAATCTGGTTGCTTGCCTCAACAGGGTAAAAGAGTCTACATCACGCCACATGTTAAACCTGATAAGGAAGTGATTACAAGTTTGGTCACTGCTGTTCATGGACAGGTATGCATATTCACCTGTGCATCCCACTCCAATACTGCAGCTGACCTGTGGTTGCAATATTAGGCGTGTTTGAGCTATTAAGATATTGTGATCCCCACCTTCCCTGGATTTTCAAAAATTAGTTCATGCATTTTTTGTCTTCTCTCTTCAGGTAGTGGATGAAAGTCAGATATGTTCACACAAGAATGATAATACCTTAGATGATTTGTTGATTATTTCTTGTGAAGATGACTATGCGATATGCCACCATTTCCTTGAGAGAGGTGCTGAACCTTTTCACCTACTTGATAAATAACTGGGTTATGATTTTATCTTATATTCGTGTTCCAGAACTCATGGACTAAACAAATTTGCAGGAACTTCTGTTTACAGTTCAGAGCTTGTTCTAAATGGAATCGTAATCCAAAAATTGGAACTTGAGAGGTATGATGTTCTATTCTTTTTTGTCTGCATGTATAAGGAGTTTTTCTAGTATATTCTTTTCTACTTTTTTAACATAGTTTTATATATTAGCCTAGCTATATAAATGCCACCTTTGATCTCAACCACGTCTGGCTGTCTCCCACTGCAATGAATATTTTGGCTTAAAGTGAAGCACCTGTGGATAATACAAAAATTGAGCTCAAAGTGATTTCTAGATACCGAGGGTTTAAGACCCAAAATGTGTAAAAAGCACACGTTGGGCTGTTGAATTACTATGTGAACCTGTATAGTTTTTCATCAGTCTCTCTTGAAATTATGTCTAAGCTAAACTAACTTAAGCATACAAAAAAGCTCTTATAAAATGAGATTATCTCAAAGGTGAACAAGCAAGGATGTATCTATCTACTGTTGAATTATAGCGGGTAAGATCATGATGCACTTAAATGAAGGGTAAGTACACCCTTACTTGTTCACTTCGGAGATAAGTTCACTAAGTAGATCTTTATCCATAGGCACAACTTATGCTATGCCATGAAGATGGGTAAGTTTCAGTCAACTTAATTCAGATTTAGGAGTCTATTAGGAATCTTTCTCATATTTGAATGTAGCGAGTCTATTAATTCATCCCTGAGCCCTGAGGAAAAGGCGTTGTTTGCCCTATAAAGTGATTAGCAATCAAGCATCTCAACAATCTATTAAAATTTAAAATGATCTTTGGCAGACATCAACTCTTCATGAATCAAGTTACAAGGAATAACCCAAGTACGTGTAAACGGTATGGGAAGGTTTACAGTAGGCGTTGAGGCCCTTTTCTGGACCGTGGCTGATTTTTGATGTAAATGTAATATAAGTTGACCAAGGCAATAGTATAAAGACTAGGAAATTTTGTTTATATTCAATGTTTCTAATTTCTTTTTCTGCCTAAATGCAGGACGTAGTTTAGCCCAGCAGCATTATTTTGAACATGTAGAAAATATTAACTGTTGAAGTTCTTTTTTTTAATTTCTAACGCACGATAGACCCATGTGCACAGATTGTCACGTCACAAGATTCTTTCAAATGGCGAATGGCTAATAGATTTTGGTTTATCTTAAAGTAAATCAAGGTTAGAAATATTTTATTTATATGCTTTACATAAATAAGATTTCGGTGAGTAAATTTATTATTTAGATAGATAAATTGACGCTAATTAGAAAATTTTTACAAAAATAAGATTTCATGTAAATAATATTAAAAATAACATCTTGAATAAAGTACGTCAAAAAAGATGAAACTAAGTCGGATAAATCATAATTCACACGTAATTAATTCAGGCAAGTAATTTTTTTAGATAATAAAACATGAAAAAACGTTGTTGATCATAATTTAAAAAATAAGTGGAGAAAAAGAACTTAAATTTAATACTACTTGACACAATTGTACTTTATATGTGCTTTGTGAGGTTATGTCGCAAATTTTTGTTATTTGATTATGTATTGAATTTTTTATATAATAACTGTATTTGAATTATATATTGCAACTGCTAACTCTTAGATTAAGAATGTTTTTGGTCTTGAAGTAAATAGAAACTGAAGCCCACAAGGTCTGTTAAATTTATATTTTTGTAAAGCTAATTTTAAATATCTCATTTTAAATTAATGTTAAAAATAATATTTAAAAAAGGACAATATTTCTTAAAATATAATATGCATATATTTAAAATTATTTTATAAGTTTTATATTTATAACAATTTGTTTTCCATAAAAGTATTTATCTAAGAAATATTACACTTATTATCATAAAATTATTTTTATTTTTTAAAAAAAGGAGAGAACAAATTGAATACTGTTTAAAAGCATTTCGGTAGCCGCAATTGTGAATTTTCACCAAAACAAATGGTCTATAAATCAAACTCATAGAGCAAGAGCCCAAAGGAGACAAGCACAGGACAATCTGACACTGAAAATGTTTATAACAGACCTTACCTTTACTGTTTCTTCTTGTTTAGGAAGTGGCCCAACCCAGGAATGTACCATAATTCACACTCTATTGCAAATGTGACAACCGTCACTGTCCATCCTTTAACTCCATGAGATTATTTCCCAACGTAGCAATCTCATGCAAAATAAAAAAAAAGTGGCCCTACTAGATCTTGATTTGAGCTGGTCCATTGGTGGCGTTTGTATTATTATTCAATTTGAATGCAATTGCATTGGATAAATAGTTTCCCTTTTGCTTCAAAGTTGAAAGGGAATTGCCCTTTTCTTCTTTTGCTGATCGCTGTCATTTTTATAGATATAAGTGATTGGGTTGTTATCATGTGGTCAGGGTCACTTGAGAAATATCCAATATTATGCTACCCCTCACTCACCATCAAAAAGGTAAACGCCCTTTATATTACAATTTGACACCCCTTTTCATTGTCTTGAAAGTGAAATTAAAGAAAGTGAAAATGAACCATCAACTATCTTTAGTTTAGTGCGAATGATTCTGGTTTTCCACTTAGATTTGGAGTATGTTATCAATGAAGACTATGGAAGATAATCAACGGGAAAAGAATGTTCCTCGTTTGTTCAATTCATGACGCATTGACATTTCTTATTTGAATTAAAGATACATGGAGTGGACTCAACTCTTTATCCTAGGATCATGCAATATATAAATTTGCAATTGACATTTGTAACCCAAAGAGAAAAGAGTCTTCACGGTTGAAGTAATTTATTATTTTTAGCTTATTACAGTAATTTTTAAATTGTTTAAACATTTACAAACCAACTAAATTTTTTTAATTCTATTTTCATTCTCCCAAAGAATCAAGACAAACCAAGGTGTCCCCCAAACTAAAAACCAAGAAAGTTAAAGAGGGTCCTTAAAAAACAAAAGGGATGGCAAGGATTGGTGCCATTCTGCCATTATAACGGATACAGTAAAATGGGGGAAATAAATTGAATAAAATTTGAATGCCCTTTTCTTGTCTTGATTCTGTTTGGGCAATGGAGCATTGACATTGGCAATGAAAGCTTTAGTAGAGAGAGAGATGGCAACATTCATCAACCATTTGCGCTGTCTTGGCGGGACAGTCTGGCTTACTTATCTTTGTACCTCGTTTTTCTCGCTTACTACCATACTACCCCTTTACTTATTATTTACTTTTCTGCCCTTTTACATTTTCCTTATATATAATTAGATTATATTATCATTTCATTAAAAAATAAAAATGTCTTATTCACCCACTCCATGAGATCATCATTCTCTGTAAATTTTTTTATCCCCTCACTTCACACCTTAATGTTTGGAGAATGTTTTATTTTAAATTTTGTTAGAATTGACGTCAAAGTGGATTTTAAAATAATTGAAGTTAAAATTTTAATTTGCATCTAGAAAATATTTTTTTTTTAAATCACATATATATTTTTTTATCAAAATTAATCTTATTTAAATTTAGTAACAAATTTATCTATATTAGTATTTAATTGAGCTGCATTTGTTAA
Source organism: Abrus precatorius (assembly GCF_003935025.1). NCBI lineage: Eukaryota > Viridiplantae > Streptophyta > Magnoliopsida > Fabales > Fabaceae > Abrus > Abrus precatorius. The sequence goes on along the minus strand of NW_020874373.1, from coordinate 3,729,262 downwards.
GCTTATAAATTAAAGTATAATAATTCAGTTTTGGTTTATTGACATGCTTGATAATAAAAATGTATTTTAAAATTAAAATAAGAAAAACTAGTTTGTTTTATATTGTAAAGTAGGATATTTTAAAATACGAATACAATATATACATGGTATAATATTTCAGGAAGTTTTGATGTAGTGATGAGTTCAATTTTCCTTAATACTTGTTTTTCACGCAGTCTGAGAGGCTTGATGGGAACCTGTTCAATTTTCTTCAGAAAGATGATGACTACCTATCAATCGAAATCAATAGCGTGTGTGATGTGATATGTGTTCCCTTCATCACTCTCCTTGTAGGTTTTGATTTAGCTCCATGTGCTTGCTCCTTGGATTGAAATTGGAAATTTGATAATCGTAAACATGTTTAATTGAATGCTTCTAACTTTTTGGGCATAAGTATGAAAGGAATGGGGATAAGTAGGAACATTGAACATGAAATTTACCATAAAAATAAAATATTAAACTCAATAGTGAAAAAGTTGCATCCAGCAACTAACAATCATGTTCAATGAAAACAGAAGAAAGAAATATAAACAAATGGAATTAAGAGGCATGATGGGACCTTTCCCCATTTTGCTTTACTTCATCCAAACCAATACTCTTCTATAGCAGTTTTCTTATTCTAATGAACTATTATAATGTCTCTCCGTTTTCAAACCATTAAAAGCATCACTAATTTTTATTGTTAGTAACATTATAGAAAGAAAAATAATACAGCATTTGGATGTACATTGGATACCATTACTCAGTTTAATACATATATTTAAGTCAAACAAACTACACTCGTGTACGACAAACGACAAGTCAACACAAAATTCAAGTTGCACATGCTGACTACAATCAATCACTGTGTTTATCCCTTTAATAGTATTACTTATATAATTCATTAAAATTAAATTCTTTTACCTTTAATAAGTCCAACAACTTCTAAAACTTCAAAAATCCCTCATTTATTAGTTTTAACTTGCAAGAAAAATTTCAAGAAAACCATTGTGTCAAGTTAATAACAATAATAAGGGAAAATATATTTGTAATATGAGTTTATTTGAATGTGTGATAAAAGAATTGATTTATTAATTTATAATTAAAGTGATAAAAGAAAAGGATAATTAGATAATCCACTCCACTAGTAGTAGGAGTAGTACCAGCTGTACGTAGTGGCAGAATGGTAAAAAGGGAGAGAAAAATGTCGTTAATGAAACCTTATAATAATTAAAATTGTAATAATTAATAGTTATTATATTTATGCAATGAATTGAAGATCCAAGTTTGCCATCGCGAGAGAGTCCCCAATTTGGCAGCGACGACCCCAAAAACACGAAAACAAATCTGAGAGCGAATTCGAGAGAGAGAGAGAGAGTGAGAGAGAAAGAGAAGCGCTGTTAATGGCGGAAGGGAAGGAAGAGAGTAAATCTAGCGAAGAAAGTGTAAAACTGTTCGTAGGGCAAGTGCCGAAGCACATGACGGAATCGGAACTGCTTGCAATGTTCAAGGAGTTCGCACTCGTCGACGAAGTCAACATCATCAAGGACAAAGCCACACGCGCTTCACGAGGTACCGTTTCATACCCTAATACTCAGTATCAAACTCGCATTCTCCGTAGTCGCTTCCTTATTTTCCGGCATTCGCGCCACATGTCTCGTTGCAACCCTAATTTTCCGTTTCCGTCGCAGGTTGTTGCTTTGTGATTTGTCCATCCAGGGAAGAGGCTGATAAGGCCGTCAATGCGTGTCATAATAGGAAAACTTTACCAGGGGTTGGTGCTGCGATTTTCACGCTCTCTTTATTGATTTTCTTTTTTGCTTTTACGACCGTGTTGAAATGAAAGTGATCCGTTTTGGTGGAATGATATGATGCATTGATGTGAATGGGTGATGCTACTATAATAGTTATTGATGCTGACGACTACATCTTAGTAATGAGTGGCTTGATTGGGCAAGAACGTGTGTCTAATTTTAGCAATTTTTGTGGTGCTACTTACTATATTTGGGTAACCGACTCAACTCGCTCTTACAGCTTCTAAGTGTTATACATTGTGGTGTATTTTCATGTTGGTCACTGGAATCCCCCTGGGTTAAGTTTGGATTTCAATGGAAATCAATCATTATATCAGTTATTTTAGTCGGAAGGATTTTGTTTACATTTTTTTTGTTCAGGAGGAGAGGGGGTTGAGCTTATAGAGTGTCACTGTTATATTGAGCCTTGCTTGTTAGGCATCACAAGCCTGAAATAACTTATCTTGGACTTTGACGTATATAATTATACTATTTTGGTTGATTTTCTATTTTATTCTTAATATTTCTTCTAACATTAATATCGTTAAGGTCTTAGGCCTTGATTCTTATTAGCATCAGGAAATAGAACACTATTTTATAAAGTATTTTTGTTATTGTAATATGTTCATTTATTATTCTTATAAGTGTACCTAACTACATATGACTATTGCATTTAATTTTTGTTAATTAATAAATACATTTAGAGAAGGGGCTTATTATTGATTCAGCTGCCTTATCATAACTGCCCTGCCCCTAACATTCTTCAAAAATAGTAGTGTCATTTGCAACCATTATATCACAAATGTCATGCTTAAGATTCAGTTGTGTGCCCTGCTTGTTAGGTGTGACAAGCCTGAGATGAGTTATCTTGTAGATGTATACTCAAAATCTTAGTTGATTTTCTATTTTGTTCTTAATATTTCATTTAACATTAATATCATTGATGTTTAACATCAGGAAATAAAAAAGAAATGCAAGTCAATGGACAAAAAATAAAAATATTTTATAATTTATTTTCATTTTCATGATGTTTATTTATTAATTATAATTATAAGTGTATGTACCACTATTTTAATTTTATTTTTTTTTATTAATTAATAGATATATGTCATGTGATGTAATGCAAGCAGGATGCATCATTAATTTTTCATTCATTTATAAAGAAGAGGATCATTATAATTTTTTGTCACCCTTAATGATTGAGAATTTAAGTGTATGTTTGGTTTGGAAAAACATGTTTTGTTTTTACTAATAATTACAACAATGCCACCTTGTTTGTTTCCTCTTTGTTTCTTATTTTTAAAGATTTGGCCTATTGTCACCAATTCCAGGATAAATATTTGAAACTAAGAAATGAAGGGAAAATCATGTGGCATTTTTGTGATTATTACTGAAAGTAGGGGGAAAAAAGAACATGGTTTTCATACCAAACATGCCCTAAACATCCTATCAGGAGACACCTTACATAACTGTCCTGGCCTTGATCAATTAGTAAATTGAACCTTGCCCAGAAATATAGCTGTTTAAGATTTTGCAAGCATAGTTAACAATCTCAAATATCAGCTCAGATAGCAATGTGTTGTGGCTGACACCAGAAATGCTATAGTAGGATGGCCACAATTTTAAAAATTTATATACAAATTAAGTATATTATATACATATAAATGCTAAAAAATTTTGAAACTAAAAAATATGACATATTCAAGATTAAAAAAAAATTATATATATATATATATATATATATATATATATATAGGTCTTAATAAAAAGTACGAGTAAATGACAATAAAAGTTAAAAAAAAAAAATGCAAAATGATACAACTAGTTGCAGTGTTGGTGTTGCACAGTAGATTAAAGCGAGGGAAACAATGTCCAATTAAGAATTTTTAAATCCTGCAAAGGGGGAGAGAAATGTCAAAATTGCCCCTAACAAAATCCCCCAAAACAATGCTTTTTTTTAGAGTAAAATCGTTCTTTTTTTAAAAACTTCACTCTGGCACTGCTATGGCTGCTATTTTTACAGCTATGACAGCTGCTGCAGCCACTGTTGAAAATGTTCCACCACTCAAATTTTGTAGCACCTTGTGGCCGCTCCACTATAGCACCACTATAGTTCGTTATTGATAACTATGTTTGCAAGTAGAAATCAAATATGTAATTATTGAAAAAATAATTCTAGAATTGTGTGTAAACATCAGCCTCAGTTTGTTCACAAAAGTGTGGCCTGGGGAACATGTCATTAGTTAAGAATTTAGTAGTCCAATAGAAAATCATTTTGTCAGTGTTTGTTTCTTTCCAAAGATATTTCTATGCATTTTTGGGATTTTTTACCTAAGTAATTTATTTACTGGCTGATGCCCTAGTCCCTACTAGGTCATGCTCCACTTTCAGTTTGTCACTAATATCAAAAGTCTGGCTTCTGTGTGCATGATTAATTGTGTTTGTTGATTGTTCCAGATGGCTGTGATCTAAATATGCATAAAAAACTGAATACAACTGAAAATTTTGATGTATTGATTATCCAAAGCCTATAGCCTTAGTAATATTGTCGTGGAAGTTGATGCTTTAATAACCATGTGATGTGATATGGTATTATTCTCGTTCTGACTTGGAATCATCCTGTTTTGTGTCTAATTCAGGCATCTAGTCCATTGCAAGTGAAGTATGCAGATGGCGAGTTGGAAAGATTAGGTATAAGTTATTCCTATTATTTAATTATTTAACTTCAAATTTTGTTTAGCAGATCAATTTTTGAGAATCATTCATGTGATAGAATTCCTTTCTTATATTGTAGTAATCTCTTTATGAGTAATTTTCTATTGTCTTGAATCCAGAACACAAACTCTTCATTGGCATGCTTCCAAAGAATGTTTCTGAAGTTGAAGTATCTGCACTTTTCTCCAAGTATGGAACTATAAAGGATTTGCAGATTTTAAGAGGTTCTCAGCAAACGAGTAAAGGTGCTGATTTGTAGCTTAATCCGTCCTTTACACAGGACTTTGGTGTTTCTTAATCACAAAGCTTTATTCATAGTTCTATTTTGTGGTAGGTTGTGCATTTTTAAAGTATGAAACCAAAGAACAGGCTCTTGCTGCCTTGGAGGCAATCAATGGAAAGCATAAAATGGAGGTTGGTATTTATTAAAACCATCACCTGAATTTCTATATATATATTTTTTTTAATTTGGTAGTGATGTAGTTGTTTGAGCAATATAATCAATGTGTTAAAATTTCTTCTATTATGCTTTTATTAATGGAAGGAAGGAGAGAATTAGCTTTGATGTACAGGATGGGACTATATTGTTAGCTGACTAATAATATTTAGCAACTTAGTGGTTACTATATTAATTTTGCTGATGTAATATATGCGTAGACATGTCTTATAACTGAAACCCTGTCAAAGATGGCATGATTAGTCATATACACATGAACTATTTTAGATTCAATAACATGTTTTTGGTTCCTTGTGTGTGGTAGAATGGAAAAGTGCATGCCTTTAAACTCAATTACAATTTTAGTTGTAAATGGTGTTTGCAGTATTTTGGACCTTCAAGCGGCATTCAGCCACAAATATCCTGTTGGTGAGGGACGTGAACATTTAATCATGTGTCTCAGATTTCATTATAGATGCACCAATACTTATTATCTCAATTTTTTTTTATCATTGTCTCGATTTGGAAATCTAAGGCTGTCGGTGATTCCTACATTGGTTTGTATAAGATAATGTTTTGGGCTCAGGCTTGACTCATTATATTTATATGATAGGCTTGAACTGGATTCAAGCTTGGAAAGGGAAACTCAATCTAGGCTTGTGGTGCTCATTAAATTTTTGCAATAAATGTGCCCAAGCTGAATAAAACTCAAGATTGGGATCATTACACTTGCACAATCCCCTATGCACGGTTTCAGTCAGCATATATAATCACAATATATATGAAATGTATAAAATGTTTGAATTAAAGCTTATGAACTTGCAAAATGGTGGCATATTGGAGTTAAACTAGCATCTCACTTTTTCACAACCTATTGGACTAGGATTTACTAAATATCACATTTCCTCTGGGCGTTAAATCTTCCAGTGAGATTACTGATCAAACATTAAGCTTCATCTAGACATTATTTTTTGTACTGTGTTTGCATAGCACTAAAGTCATTTGTTTGTGTTTGCTTGATATGTTCTCTTCTCTTACATGACAAAAGTTGTTACTGATTTTGCTAACTTGACAAGTATATTATTTCAGATAACTGCAATCTGATATTTGTTGTCTTCCATAGGGTTCAAGTGTTCCCTTAGTTGTCAAATGGGCTGATACTGAGAAGGAAAGGCAAGCTCGAAGAGCACAGAAAGCACAGTCCCAAGCTTCTAATGTACCACATACTGATTCCCAGCACCCGTCATTGTTTGGAGCCTTACCTATGAGTTATGTTCCTCCGTATAATGGATATGGTTATCAGGTTAGTTGTATTATAATATGCTACAAGACTATTTTCTAGCATATATTTTTTAATTCATGCAGTGTTTCTTCTGCATAGTTATTCATACAATCAGAACCCTTATATTTGTGTATTAATGTTAGTTTCATGTCTAACTTCTTGATGAGATGTGTGATGATAATCATTTTCTCTTGTTAGGCTCCTGGAGGTTATGGGATCATGCCATACCGCTTGCCACCAATGCAGAATCAACCTGGTTTCCATAATATGATGCCTCACATGAACCAAGGAAATGCAATGCGGCCTGATCTTGGCCCCAATATGAACCCTAGAAATTATCATATGCCTCCTGCAAGTTACGTTAGCTCTTATCCTACTGTCCCGGGTCTACAACATCCAATGGCATATCCTGCAGGAATGATTAGTCCAAGGCCTATGAATAGTTCTCCTGGTTCTGTTTCACCTGCTGGTGGAAATAACAACTCTGCTGCATCTTCAGGCGCCAGCAAAAATTCTGGGGGTCAGGTTGAAGGTTGTTATCTATATCTTATACGTGCTTGGGTGTAAATGATTCCATTCATTTATGCATGTTGATACATGTATTTCTATATTTTATCATCACTCTTTCCACACAGCAAGAAAGGTTACTTGATGATAATTCTATTTCTAATTATTTTATGTTCTGACTTAGGACCACCTGGTGCCAATCTATTTATTTATCACATACCTCAAGAATTTGGGGATCAAGAACTTGCGAATGCTTTTCAACCATTTGGTAGAGTTTTGAGTGCTAAAGTTTTTGTTGATAAAGCAACCGGTGTTAGCAAATGTTTTGGTAAGCCTATGCTCCATTTGTTAATGAATTTGGTGGGTTTTGTGTGGAGCTTGTGTTTGATGAGCTCCAGTATGCAGGGTTTGTTAGTTATGATTCCCCAGAGGCTGCTCAATCTGCCATCAGTATGATGAATGGATGCCAATTAGGAGGTAAGAAATTAAAGGTCCAGCTTAAGAGGGATAACAAACAGGGTAAACCTTACTGAGGAAGCTGAACAATGGAATTTTGTATAATTCACATTGTAATTCATGATCCCTCTGATGTTAATACAATTTGTAATTTCTGTAACATGAAAGTTCATTTAGACATTGATTATTAATTTATTGATTTTTCCTCACAACTCCTCTTGATTGTATTATCTTTTATAGTTTCATTCAGGATGAGATGATAATTTTGTTTGGCAAGCTTAGACAGCAACCACGGGTTTCGGACATGGCTTTATTTTCTTATTTGCAAAGTAACGCGGATTCTAATAAAACATAACACACGGCGCATAAAATAAACGTGAAATGACAGATTAATTACTTGATGTTTAATAACAAAATTAGAGATTTAAGCATACTATTTTGTGGAGTTTGCATGAATATCTGCTACATCAATTACGTCCGTTGAGAATGGCAGTGACAAAAGTGAACAGTGGCTTTTAGTTAGGATTAATAAATGGTAATGGATACCTTTTCAATAGGAAATCCATGTAATTATGTTTTAATGAGGTGCTTTTGAACATGTTCTACAGAATTTATTGAGCTTATTTGATTGTGCAAGTTTATAAACTAAAAATGACATCTATTTTGGTTAAAATTGTAAGTATTCGCACACAGTGGTCAGTGGCTTCGTCCCCTACGGATGTGGCGAAAATTAAAATCGATGGGATTCTTAAGCCAGGTATTTAAGAGGTGGGAATCGGAGGTGTAATTACAACTTTTGGGGAGCTCTTGTTAATGGATCAGCAACTTTCGGTATTAAAACTCTTATATTTTTATATTTATTTATTTTTCTACATTCATTCTCGTTTATCTTCTTTCTTCTATGTCTCTTTTTTAATTATTACGTAATCCATTACATCTTTTTTTATTCATATTTCTCTCCTTTTTTTTCGGCTCACCTAACCCAAAAATGTGGGTGTGAACACTTTGATACTATGTGTTTTAATATCTTTATTACTTTGTTTATCCCACTCCGTACCCCCAATGCACACTTGTTGGATACTTATGTAGCTAGTAAAAATTAGAAACATCATGTCATTTTCTGGAAAATTAGGCCCCAACCTCCAATTGCTTCTTTGTTGCTTTGGGCTGTGTTTATTTCTCGTGTACAAAAAAAAAAAAACAAATATCAAAGTAGCTTACAATTATATTTAAAATTAAGTAATTTTAAATTATTAAAATTGTAAAAAGTATGTACAATTAATTTAGGTAGACTTTTTAAAAAATAAGTTTAAAGAAATATTCAATTTGAAAATATGTATAATTGGTTTTTAAACACAGCAGCAGCAGCAACGATAATAATAATAAATAAATAATTTTATGCGCATTTATTCAATTTAATATGTAAGATAGATGCCTCCCAAAACATTGATAATGTGCAAAATGTGTTTTTGGATCCAAAATGTAAATAGAGTCAAATACAGTCTGACAAAGTTTGCAATAAAGAACGTTAATAATATACTTTTATCATTAGATAAATTTCATATAAATCTTATAAATTGAAGAGTAGGTCCAAATTATTTAGTGAGATCTGCCATGAAGTTAACCTAATAATAAAAATGTTTGTAGGAAATAACGTGTTAATAGCATTTACCGTGTGCAATTTACAATATGTGGTAATGAAATATAGCATAGATTAATATCTAATAAGTTTGGTTTAGTTTATTTTAAAAAATTAATAACTTTTTGAAAAACGATTTTAAAAAAATAATAATTTGAAACAAATATAAGTTAAGTTGCAGTTGAACTCTGGGCTGGCATCATTTACGTTGGGATTCAATATGCATCTCACAACAAGGATGGACACAAAGCTTTTGTTTAAATGACTAGTAATTTCTTTTATGGTTTAAGTAGGTTTTTATCCAATAAACAAAAATAAGTTTTTATCCTTATAACTATTATTTTTAGAATTAGCCTTTATCAAAAAGTTTTGTCAGTATTTAGTTTCTAACATTTTAAAGAAATGAAAAAATTAGTTCATATTAAAGATTAAATTCTAACAATTTTTTTTTGCAACAATGACTAATATTTTATTTTATTTTATTTTTATAAATATTAAGGAATAAATTCTAAAATTTTGTTACAGGGATTAATTTCAATAACAGTAATATTTATGGAAAATAAGAAAATGGAACATGATGACAAAAAAAAAGTCATTGTTCGAAGGATTATACAGGAAATGGAAGAAAAAAAACATGAGATTTAAAAACCGTCAATAATATTTTTTAGTGTAAGTACAGAAATTTTTTAAAAAATTGAAAAAGTAATAAAGCGTCAAAAATTATTAATAGTGATTTTTAAAAAAATATTAAAAATAAAAATAAGTTACTAATAACAATTTTTAAAATATTAATTAAATATTTAAAAATTAACAAAATGTAGTAAAAAATTGCTATTGACAATTTTCAGGTAAAAGTTGTCAACAGCAATTTAAAAAAAAAAAACTATATTTTTGAAATTTTCACAAAAAAATCACAAAGAAAAGAACCATTAAAATAATGAATTTATGATTATAGATATTCAAGAAATATTCGTTTATAATTATTTGCTGATGTTAACATGTTCAGTTATATTTAGATAAACTTTTGTTAATATGTCTTACCTTTTCGAAATAGAAAAGATAATTTTTGATAGTTAAAGAAAAAATACACTATATGTTAAACACATCCCCAATTTAGTATTAATTATAAGTATATGCATTCTATTTTAATTATTCTTTGAAGGCATAAATGATGAACACCATAAACTTGTTTTAGACATCTGATGCAATGACAATTGCCCACACGCTTCTCAGATATATGCTGGCCGCCTAGTGCCTTCCACAAAAGTCAAGCTTTCTGATTATCACAACTTTTCTTTTCATTTTTTTTCTTCCTTTCTTTTATTTTTTATTTTTTATTTTTTAAAGAAACGAATTGCCACCCACCAACTATGGACCCATATTCAATGAGCACATCCATATTTCACACTTAATTTTTGGCAAAACAAAATGAAAATAACTTCAGATAGGGTGTGTGTAGATAAAATGTTTAGATAATCACAAATTTAAATGTTACTATATACCTAAAAAACAAATATAAAAAAGAAATAATCATAATATATAGTTAATTAATTATACCTAAAAAAAAAACCCACTTCTCATTTTTACTTATAAATATGAAAATTGTTTTATAAACATTCTTTAAGGTACGAACATTTAAAGACATCAAAAAATATGGTTAAATGTAACAAGTAATGTATAACAAACAAAATTGATTAATGAATAATAGTACTATTGAAAATGAAGGGTCAATTCATGATAATAATATTTCTCATCTCGTACCCCAAAGAAACTTAAAAGTAGAATCTGATGCAAGACAACTTGAACAGTGAAACTTAATTCACACATGTAGAACAACTCAACGGTGATGATTTCTCTTTAATGGACACTTTATTTCCTTATTACTATATTCAATAGTTTTAAGCTACTACCTACCCTGTTCTCTCTTTCCCGCGGCAGGTTAGTTCCTTACATAATTTATATTGAACCTTTGTCTCTCCCTTGCGGTGGAATTAGGAAGTGTAACACAGGTCAAATGTGACCAAAGATTTTTTCTAACTTGGCTGCCTTAAGTTTCATGCAGGCTATGCACCCCATAACGTGTATTCGCTATGCATTATCAAACACGGAATTCATCAGCTCATGACATGACAACAACATTAGCCAACATACCAACCTAAGGTTGGAGAATGTCACAAACAATCTGTACTTCAGTTTTGCCCCTAATTTTTATGCTTCATCTAAAAATATCTCTAAAACAATAACACTAGTACTAATACTAATAATAGTGCGGCAGATTTTTCGGACTTAGTCATTTTCTTCCATTGGTTCCCAAAATCAAAATTAAATATTTTTGGAGTAAGTCATGCATTGATCCAACTTGACTTGAGAACCATGAATTTTGACACCCGGAAGCAAAATATGTACGAAAAAAAATGTGGTTATTAAGATAATTCCCATTCATGTTCCTTTGTCTTCGATTTCTTCTAGAAGAGTGTTGGAACATGTCCCAATTACCATTGGACAAGCTAGTTGCTAACCCTCTAGAAGACCATGACAAATTTGAGGCAAATCCTTCTCCTTTAATAATGACCATTGACTAGTCCCATCTGATAAGAGGCCAAATTTATTGAAAGATTGCTCCATCAGTGTCACAAAAAGTATCACACAAGACACCGCTAGTTTGCCTTTTGATTTCACTGTTATTGGAGTAGCTGAGAGATGCCCTTTTATTGTCTTGGGTCCAAACATTGCAGAATTTCAAGACATCAAACGATAACCATTGCCTCTGGTTGCTACAAGGTCGATGGACATGAAGAACCCTTATGATGTTTCTTCTTCTTGTATGCTTCTTGAGGCCACTGGTGACTCTGAAGTTGATTGTAGTCCCATTATGGGTGATCATGCTTTTGAATTTGGCAGAGCTGATGATGATGATGCTCAGTCTTGCAGCTATGATAATTCTGAGACTTTTAGTGCTGCTGAGCTAGATGGATATGAGTCTTTGAATGATGATGATGGAGATGAGAAGAAAAATGATGTTCATGGAACTTCATATTGTGAAGATGATGAGATGCAAGGACACAATAAGTCCTGTGTGTCTGATGATTCAGGCCAAGAGTTGGTGGATGAGATGGAAAAGAATAGGCTTTTCTGGGAAGCTTGTTTGGCATCTTGATTGTGTTTATGGGATTTTTTTCCTCTCTGAATATGTGTTCTGGCTTAATGACTATCCCAGAGGAGCTTAGCTGCAGAAGCATTTATTCTTATATATATATATATATATACAGACGATTGTGGGGGACGGGTCTATTAAACTTGTCTAAAAGATACAGCTTTCAATTGTATGTATTCATAAACTGATTTGTTTACACCACATTTTATGGTTTTTATCCATTCAAAGGTTCAGGTCTTTTATGCAATTCGTTCCACAATTCATAGTGGAACATACAGGCTGCAGCATCATTCTAATAACTTTAAAATGAATTTTTTATATAAAATTTTTGGTATGTTTGTTTGTACTTGTATAAATCAATGATCCTTTCATTGTATATTATTCAACAAGTACCTTTTATCATAGTTTAACTATTTGTGTAGCATACTCCTGTAGTAATCTTGCTACAGAATTGGTTGATTCAGTAGTCTTTTGAAATTCAGATGATCAGGTATCACTGTGAAGGAGATTCAGAAAAGTGGAGTGCTTCGAAATACTCTCTTGATTTCTGACTTTTTGATGTGGAAGACACGGCACAGAGACACGGAAGGCTTAATGGGCAGGAAAGTATTTGGGTTTAGTTTCGGCTCACCGATTGAAAATCCTCCCATCTTGATGAATCTCTGAAGCTTTTTAGTGAATAATAATTGCAATATAACATGTGATCTTTAGAATATTTGAAAATCAATTACTTTCCAAGTCGGTTGGTGAGACTTTCACGAATTGTGTTAGTGAAAAATAATCGGAATATGACATGTGATCTTTAGAATAATTAAAAAAATCATTTATTCTCCACTGAGTTTTGCACTATATTACTAATATGTATAATCGAATATTCAAATTTCACACATTATCAAAGAACAACTTGCCTTACCATTGAAAAAGAAAAGTATATGGTCAAGTTAGTGGACCTTCGTGACTTGAATTAATGAATAATAATTGCAATACAACGTGATCTTTTGAATAATTGAAAATCACTTACTGTCCAACTCAGTTTAGCATTATATTACTACTAGGTATGATTGAATATTTAAATTTCAAACATAATCAAATAGCAATTTGTCTTTACCAATTTAAAAATAAATAAGTATTTGAGCAAGTTAGTGGACCTTGTTTATGTAATGTGCATTCAACCAAACTTCCAAAATGGTGGAGGCTAGAATAGGATTCAACATTGAGCTACCAGTAATGTAATTTGGATTCATTCCCATCAAATTTTAATCATGCACAGATACAAAGCAAACACCATTTTCAGGCTAGAACAATCTCCCTATTTTCCTAAGAATTCATCAATGCATACAACTTAATCCTATGTGAAATTAAATGGACTAGCTACTCCTTAGATACCCATCTCAAGTACCATAGTTAGAATTGTCTAGTACTGGGACACACAGAATCAGGTCAAATTCAGCCCTAAACTGAACATAACCGTCCCAACAATTCACAATAAACAAACACATTGCTAGTACTAGCTGCTCCGGGTCCTAATTAATTTACACAAGCAACCCTGCTTGTAGGGACAAAATCTAAAAACAAGGGTACTTAAACACTGCGTAAAAGAAACTCATTTCTTAACTAGATGCAAACAATGGAACTAGTGAAACAGAATCTGTAAATTTATCCATCATCTCCACATCATTGGTGCTTGTACTTCCTATAGATGGACTACTTGTGTCAACACATGACCCCTCAGCAGTCAAAGTTGTTCTTGACTCATCTCCACAAGTGGAACTTGAGCATGAATTCCCAGTTTTGATATCAGTAAATGATAAAGCAGATTCCAAGTTATAGCTAGAGGCCCTTGGGCTCTCCAACTTCTCGTTTTGCAAACACCCTGCAGGTTCTTCTGAAAATCTTTTTGTTTTCTCGTCCAATCGCTTCAAGAAGCATTCCACTATCTCACTTACAGATGCAGCACCCACCCCTTCCTCTTCACTGCTATCATCATAATCTAACTTGGTCTCTCTCAATTCACCATTGGTATCCATTTCTTGCTGACTATCATATTCATCCTCAGATTCACGATCTGATGAATGAAATGACATTGGTGAACATGTTGCTATTGCTGCAGCTGTTTCTTCGCGCTCTCTAAGCGTCTTTAGTATCAGAGTCTTCAGTAAATTCATCACTTGGACCGCATGCATCAGGGCAGTTAGTGGATCAGACATCTGTTTCAGGAGACAAACAAAAATTGCGAATTAAGAATACACAATTTCCTAGTTTGCACGGTTGTCATGTTAACTATATAACAACAAAGTATTACGATTGTCTTATGTAAAAGAAGATCAAGCACATTAAGAATATTAATGATTCAAATTTCAAACAGAAAAGGAATATGGAAACGTACCTGAGTCATATTTGGAGCAAAGACCATTGCGATGTTTCTTGCATCCATTTTGTTATACTCCTCATCTACTACAACATCGGCCATTAGATCAATGGCCCAGTTGAGCAGGGCTGACTCAGTTGGCTTTAGCTGCTTCACAAGCTGAACAGATTCTTCTTCTGTGCTGCACTGAAGAACTTGCTCTGGGGATAGTCCATCAAGCACTCCCGAAGGAAGCTCTCGGAACCATGCTTTAATTAGGCCAGCCAAGCAATGGACATCAATGTCATCTGGCACAATGCCCCTATTCAACTGCTCCCTCAAGTGCTCCTCTTGACTGTTTTCAGGGTTTATGCGAAATATTCCTTCAGCCTGAAAATTCATTCAGAAGAGACAACAAAAATTATAGTCAATGATACATTCTCACAACGCAGTAGCAGTTGCTATAAATGACAAAGTATATCACAAATTTGCTACCTACCTTTAGGCCTCCCTGAGAGTATAATTTCTCCTGCATTAACAATAGAATAGTGGGGACACTGTTTCCTTTGGAATCATACGAACACTGCATTGATTCAGCTGAGACGCCAAATACGCTGACACTGCAAGTGTTGGTGATGACAAATCACATTAGAGTACGGAAAAAGAATTAAATAAAACCTTGCTAGATAAACTTTAGGGAAGAAGGAGAAAATGACACGAGTCAAAAATTTTCTAAAAATTTAATTGTAGCAAACACCTCATAATTCATAAGAAACGTTAAATAAACATATAATAGTACACAGTTCAGTAAACAACTCTTGCTTATTTGAAACCAAAACATCCTCAATCCTAGTCGGGCAAAATGGCTTGCTTGCATTTTACTAAGTACACTGTACACGCAAAAGCTGAAGAAAATATGAGAACTTTTAAATCATATATTACCGTTACCCACACTTTTCAGCAAATAAAAGCAAACTTTAAATTGCTTTTAATGCAACTAACTATTAACTTTTTAAATTGGCACCCCCATTCCTCCACACAACATAACAAGAACCTCATCGAAGGATAATGAGAAGCCTCATTACTCTTGTTTGAAGCATTCCTCCGTCAACTCAGACATTAGAAACGTAGAAGAAAAACAGAAACAAACCCACCAACAATGAAATCTCTAAGCAGGAAAAAAAAACAATTGAAAAAAATAAACTTTAAGCGTTTTAAGCAAACCCCATTTGAAATAGAGTGGAAAGAAAGAAGAAGTACCTAGCACTGGGAACAGGAGCGGGTACATCAACCTCTAACTCAAGGGGAAGACCCAGAAAGCCATTGAAGCGATCGAAGGTGACGTGGCTGACATGTTTAACGTTGGTGGGCCATCCAATCTCCATAGGATGCACGGCGGAGATGACGTCATCCGGACTGTCGACGCTGCACGCCACCATCGATTTTCTTAGCGCCGCCAACAGAACCGCCACCGGCGAGGCCTGGTTTTGGTCTTCTTCGCCTTCTCTTGCTCCTCTCCTTCCCTTCCCGCCACCGCATCCTCCACCCTTTGTCACCATCACTGGCCCTGTCATTCTTATCTTCTTCCTTCCACACACACACACACTCTCTCTCTCTCTCTCTATTATCTCTCTCTCTTAAATGGACGAGTGGCGACAGATGTATTTTTATATTTTGTTTGGATTGGGAGTGAAGAGTGGGAGACACAGATTTTAAATCTTAGGATGAGTTTGTTTCCGAATGCATTAGTAGTTACTATGTTTGTGTTTGTGTTTATGTTTAATGTTTATGTAGCTCTCTTCCTTTCTTTATCTGCCTCGTGAACTTTGAAGCGCAACGGCCACTCGTTTCAAATTTTGTTTGAGAGGCTAACTTTATCTAACAGTACTCTGTCCTTTTTGACCTTCGTGTCTATCCCCATTTAACATTTAACTCCATCTTTTGTCTTCAACTCAACAATTGTTTTTTTAATTCTCTTACAACGTTGACACCTGTTAAATTAACTTATTCAACTAAATAATTATATATATATATATATATATATATATAAAGTTATTATAATTTTTGGTTGTTTTAGTTTCCTTTGAATTATTGTCATTCTTTTCAAGGTAAGATATTTTTTTGCAAAATGAAACATAGTTAAATGGTGTAATAATAACGAAAATAAACTATTGAAATAAATAGTACAATGTTGAAGGAGACAATAAATGGAAAACAAAAACACTAAAACGTTGAAGGTAAAAAAATAACTTATGGGATATAAATTCAAGTGTTAAAAAACTATATCATAAACTAATGAAATAAGCCCGTTTCCTAATTAAATCCCGTTTTGATCAAGCAAGTTCATAAAATAATGATGTTATAAATTTACTAAACAATTATGAGATGGTTGAAGTGATTATTAGTACATGTCTAAAATTTGCTGCATATTATTTTGTTTCCTTCTTAATCACTGATATTTTGGTTATTGCTGTGCAAAAGAGGAATAATTTTGAATGACAAACTTTTCCTTCCTTCTCCATGCATTTTGCACTTGGACTTTCAAGTATATCATGAATTTTGAATTCGAAAGAAAGTGATAAAAATAAACGGAGTCAAATTTAAGGACTTCTCGTATTTGGAAATTAGAACAAATTCAGGAATGAAACAATAAATAAATACCTTATTTTTATTTATGGAAACAATAAATAAAAAATTCAGGACTTACCATAGATCCCACAATTTTGTTTTCTCTCTATTCGAGATAACATTTGAAGGATGAATGAAACAATAAATAAATACCTTAATTTTTCCACATACACCTATTTGATAATAAATTAAACTGTGCATTGTTTTATATAAAGGATAAAAACATATTTATATAATATCCAATCAAATAAGTAAATAAATTTTTCATTCTCTTCTACTTTTTCTGATTCAAATAACATAAAAAATTACTTATTTCTTTGTTTTCATGCTTTTTTAAAAATTTACCTTTTCATAGTAAAAAAAATATTAAAATAAATTTATTAATAATAGTTCTCGATTGATTCTAAACATATAAAAATAATATTATTTATTAAAAAGAATAATATCTATTAATTTTGTGTATTTCCAACATAATAAGAATTTTTAAAAAATAAAAACTATCATTTTTAATTTCTCAAAAGAAAATCCAACATTGAATTTAACATTTTATTTATTAAAAATCCTTTTTTTTTCGTTTGACTATTTATATAAATTAGAAACAAAGCAGGGGTTAAAATCTACTTATATAAATTATTAAATCTTAAAAATGTTTCAGTTTTCAGTTTTGATTCTTATAAAATTTTATTCTCATGTTTTTGTAAAATAAAGAAAAACGACTAAAATTAAAAGTCGTACTATTTTTAAGAAATAATATTTCTTAAAAACTGATAAATAATTGAGAACCCGTTAACCCTATAGTCTTTATAGCCAAAAAAGTGATATCATTTGCTACCTGTTAGTGAGTGAGCCAAAAAAAACATGAATGTGTAAAAGTGATTTGATTTGTCTATAAGAATAATGGAATTTAATAATGAAGAACATAATCAAATACTCTGATGGCTGGCGCAAGGACAAGTTATCAATTTCCAAGAATCATAGAAAACTATGTACCATTGCTTGGACAGTGGAATTCGAATTTTATGGAAGACCGTTGAAAAAAGAAGATGATCGTTTTTCCTTTATTGCTTCTTCTTCTTCTTATTGGATGCACCTTTTCATGTCCAGCTAAGTATATGCATCCTTTATACCACATTCTAAATGCTTTATGGGAAGCTTATTGCAATCACAAACGTTTACGTTACATATTCTAAATGCTTTTATGTGACACCTTCCAATAACCTTCTAAATTTTCCCTTCATTTTTATTTGCTTCTCGTTCCTTCAGTGTGTTAAAAGAAACATAATTATAGTTCCCTTAGGCTTTTTTAATGTCAACCAATTATGAGTTTTTTTTTAAATTATTTAAAATTTATGTTACATATGATAACATTTAAAATATTCACTTTGAATTATACATCAAATATTTTCGATCGATTACAGGGCCAATGGGAAGGCTCCACCTGTTACTTGTATACATTTTTTGAATAATAATAGGGTCCTACTTACTGGGTCCTTTTATTCGGTTCTTGGGCACATGGTTATGGTATATGCAATATTTCTTTGCTTTAAACTCGAAACCTTAGCTGTAATCCTTTTCACTTCTTTGTCGTATCTGCCATTAAATCATTCATAATGAGATAGTTGATTCTGTCGATTTTGTATCGATTTTTTTTTTATAGAAGTCTTGCACTGTTCTTCAATTCTATTTACTGTTTTTTTTAATATTAAAATAAAATTTACATAATCTTAAAATAAATGAGTCCTGAATTTTACTTAACTAGTTTGTTTGGTTTATCTCAATAAAAGTTCAGATGAGCTAAATTTCGAAACTTACTGAAACGTAACAAAATGTGTAGCGTCTATTTGCATTGAAAGTGGAACAAAGCTTGGTCATTAACAAAAATTGAGTTCAAGACTTTGATTTTGTCTGAAAAATGTGTTATTTTCTTTAAATGTATAAATTAAATAAAACCTTTGAAAACATTTAAAGAAATGCTTACACAAGGCCCCTGCTTTAGGAATAAAACTCAATTTCACAAATCTACGAGGGCATAAATTTGGTCATTATTAAATTGTATCAACATTCATTATCCTATAAGTAATACTAACTTTTTATTATTTATTCAGAATTATAAAAATTACATAAGCTTTGTTTTTTTATATCTTTAAATTAATATTTTTGTTTCATACTTTGTTTATTTTTTAATAACTTTTAATTAATGATAAAAATATACTATTGCTAACATTATTCTTTATTCAATTTTCACTTCCATTTATTTTGTTGAACAAATACAGCGTATGTGAATCATAGCAAACTGACATGTTTTTAATTGAATACTAAACTTCGCATTTTTCTCCTTATTTTGAATATATAATATACGACTTAAAATATAAATAAGTATTTACAGAAAATGATAATTTTTTTTGTAAAATTAGTTTAAGCAAATTTATTTAATTTAAATGTATTTTATAAATTTTGTTTAAACAAATTATAATAATTTAAACAAATTTTGTACGTTTAAAAAAATAAAAGCTAAGTTAAGTGTAAGAAAAAGAGAGGAATGAAAATAAATGGAGATAAAAAAAACAATTATATAAGAGTGATGAAAAATATAACTGAAGTTTCAGTTCTCGTTTTAATAGACTGAATTAGATTCGATTGTTAATGAGTTTGTTTTAATGTTAATTGAATTTGAAATTTTCTTACTTCCCTAAAACTCCGTTCTAAATGCCTCGTAACTCAGGATTCATCTATAAACTCGGTTTCATGGAATATCCAAAACAGTCAATATTGACCTGTTTGTAGAGCTCTTATAACGAAATTATGGAGAATTGATAATTCGCTCCTCATAAAACATGCCTTGATAAGTGTGTAAACTCAAACAGGTTACAGGTACCATAATTATTATTGAAGAACACCATGGCTGGTGAGTGGTCAGCATAAAAATATCAAAATTATAAAGTATGAATCAATTTAATTCTTAAAATTAAAAAATATTATTTAATTTCTAACCTTATTAAAGATAGATTATGGCAGTCAAACCAAAGAGCTTAGTAAGAGGGTTTGATCAGCACAGCTTATGGCCCTGAAGAGCATGAGTTTCCTCTGATTGATAAACACTAACATGCAAGCATGAAATTACTCAAGTTATATTGAGAATCAACAATTGAAACAAAATAACTAAATGCATTTACTGGGTATGTAACACACAATTGGAACAGGCCGCCACTTATTCAGTATCAGGCTTTTCACTTGAAATGAAAAATGGATCAAGATCCATCTTTGAACCTTTTTTACAATGAAGGTGCCAAGAAACATGTCCATGATGAAACCGTTAATTTGCAGTTTTGCTTTGTGATATACCTTTAAAAAATGATAAAAATGTTATTAATGAATATGTTTTGGATGCAGTTAGAATATTTGAAAATATTTTTTTATAAATTATTTAAATTTTATAAAATGATAAAAGGTAAATATTTTATTATATTAAAATGGATTAAATTAAATAAATAATATTTAAAATAAATTTTATAAATTTTAATTTAAAATTATTAAATACTTAATCTAAAAGAAGACACATGATCCTATGAAAATCTCATTTAATATATAAAAATAAATAATTTAAGAAGATAAATAAATAAAGTAAAAAAAGTATGATGGAGATGTAAAAACAATATAGTGAAAAAAAGCATATTTAAAAAGTTATTGATGTTAAAATTTGATATTTAAAATGTTGCAATGACTTTTTTGTAGTTTTAAATTTTTAGTTGTGAGTTGCATTATTAATATTTGATTGACTGATTTATTTTTTCAATATTATCATCGGAATTTGAATTTTATTGATAGTGGTTTTTTATCAGACTAAATATACGATGGCAATTAGGATATATGAAATTACAACAGATGTGCGATTTATCATATTGTATCTTTAACGATGGATTGTATAACATTGTTATTTATTAATTTAAAGTTATTTGCACCTATACACGTTAACTTAAAATTGTTTTTTTTTTATATTACATAAAATTCACATATTTATTTATAACCATCAACAAAATATTAAAGTTTTTAAAAAATAATAAACTGATATAATCAATCTATGTTAAATCAACCGTAATTCAGTTTTGACACAAATATACGGAGGTGATTTGAAGTAAGAAAATCTGAGCCGAAGATCAGATCCAACGGCGTAGGTTGCATCATGGTACATTTGTTACTGTTGAGTCTATATATCTGTGGCCGTCGACGGCGAGAGTGAGAGTTCTTTTCGTTGCGCGCAGCTTTTCTACTATCACAAGCCATTCCATTCCCCAAACGCTTGAATTCGACTCCAACACAATCAAACCAATTCTCCAACATATAATTGAAATTGCATCGTCTCAATCAGAGAGAGAGAGAGAGAGACAATAAAAAAGTTAGAAATCAACGATGATGCTTAGAATTCGAAGCCGCGACGGCCTGGAGCGCGTGACGGTGGAGAATCCACGCGCCACAACAGTGTCGCAACTAAAGAGCATAATCCAAACGCAGTTGGGGATTCCGGTGCAGAACCAAACCCTCTCCACCAACCAAAACCTTCTTTTAGCGAAGTCTCTTGAAGATCTCCTCCGATTCACCGACATGTCCAACCCCGACGCGCCCCTCTCTTCGCTCAACCTCTCTCACGGTTCCATCGTTTTCCTCGCCTATGACGGCGAACGGAGGGTCCCTGGCCCTGCCTTCAACCCCGCCGGCTCCTTCGGCCGCAAGATGACCATGGACGATCTCATCGCCAAGCAGATGCGCGTCACGCGCCAGGAGAATCCGCATTGCGAACTCGTCTCCTTCGACCGCGACTGCGCCAACGCGTTCCAGCACTACGTGAACGAGACGCTCGCGTTTGCAGTGAAGCGCGGTGGGTTTATGTACGGCACCGTTTCGGAGGAGGGGAGGGTGGAGGTGGACTTCATTTACGAGCCTCCCCAGCAGGGTTCTGAGGAGAATCTATTGTTTTTGAGGGACCCAGAGGAGGAAAAGTTGGTGGAGGCTATTGCTTTGGGGTTGGGTATGAGGAAGGTTGGGTTCATTTTCACTCAGACTATAAGCCAAGATAAAAAGGATTATACTTTGTCTAATAGGGAGGTTCTTCAGGCTGCGGAGTACCATGCCGAGAGTGGGTTGAAGGAGTGGGTCACTGCTGTGGTTAAGCTTGAGGTGAATGAGGATATGGGTGCTGATGTTCACTTTGAAGCCTTTCAGATGAGTGACGTGTGTGTTCGGTTGTTTAGGGAAGGGTGGTTTGAGACTGATATAAAGGAGGATGATGATCCCAAGTTGTCTAAAATGAAGAAGGATGTGGTTGTTGGAGTTAAGGATACAAGAGAAGTTGATAATGATTTCTTCTTGGTGGTTGTCAAAATCTTCGATCATCAGGTATTTATGTCATTCCTTGCTTTTGTTCCATGTCAATGTAATTCTGACTGTGAATTGTGATTTTCTCCTGGCAATTACCATGTTTTCTCAATTACTTCTGTTCTGCCCTTGGGCTCTGACTTGGTTCTCATGCTGAGATTTAAAAAAAAAAAGATCATAACCCCGCTGCAACTGAACCCTTGTTTTAGGATGATCGTCAAAAGAGTTTGTTTTAGTTCTCCATGGTTACGGGGTTTGAACATTTATGATGTGTGTGGGGTACCATTCCATCTAAATCTCTCACCTTTTGATCCCTCTGAATTTGGTAGTGCCGAGAAAGCTTTGCTTTTCTTTTGAAACTTGTTTATTATTTTACTCTATAAATTTAGTTGCTTATAGAAGCTAAACTTTATGCTTATAACCTTTTTTCTTTACTCATTAATTATCAAAAAATGGGAAGGGCGATATTTTTCAGTTTCATCGCTTCTCATTCCCTCCCTTTTCATACTATTCTTTCTTTCTAAAACTTCTGAACATATCGTAATTGAGTTTGTGGCTGTGTGTTGTCTCTTACCAATTACCATGTGGCGTCTATACATATCATCTGTGTCTCTACCGTATTCAATAAGTTTTGATGCATATACAATTGTGTCACTGGTATATCCATGTCAAAGATTTGTCTGACACTGGTATGATGGCCTTCCAGTTGTGTTGGTGCTTCCTAGGTAAAATTATTTGAGACTGAGGGGTATGACTGCGAAGGGTAAAGCAATGTGTGAGTTATAGTAACACTGACCGGAGTAAAATTAGCTGTTAGGCAAATTATATATATGCAAGAAAAAATAGTGGCGAAGAACATTGAAGACTTTTTTGTATATGTAAATTGAATCACACACTTGTATAGGATTAAGTACACGAGTCATGACTAATTCATTCACTGACAAATGATGAGGTAAATAGCTTTACACATAGTCTCTTGACATGCTTAGTTTTGTCTTATAAGGTGCATATTGGCGTTCTTTTTGACTTTTAATTAGTCAACATAAACTTATGCATTATTTTGTCTACAACACTATTTTTCATACAACATTCAATTTATGATCATAAGATGCAAATAATTATGAAATTTAAACAAGCTTCTGTAGTTCCTTCTGGAGCATGGGGTAACCTTCAAAGGCATAAAGTGAGACGGTTGAAACGTTGATTCTTAGCAAATTCATGTTGAGATTAATGTTGAGTATATAAAAATGGCATACTAAGCTCTGTTGAGCATGGGTTTTTATGAAAGAATCAAATGGACTGCATGTATGTTATGAATTTCAGGTAGTACAAAGAGAGAATAACTGTCTCTGCATCTGCATAAGTCAATTCCATGTTTTTGAGGATCTGGCTCTTCAAATTGATATTTGGTTTCAGTGGATGGTAGTAAGATCATAGAACAGTGAGTCAAAGTGATTTGCTTCTCTTCCATTTATAGACTTAATAATTGAAGGGAGCATGGTTTCCATGGAGATTGATATTATCAACAACTGCACTGCTATGCTACACTGTGATACTGCTGCAAAAGTGGGCTATTAATTATTCTAAAATAACTCAATTGTTTGATCGGTAGGGACTAGTTTAATGCAAAATAATGTTTCTTTGTTCATGCCAAAGAATGTAATTGGATCATTCAAGTGAACCTTTTTTTTTTTTATAATTAAGTCTCTAGCCTTTTGGGGGGAATAAGGAAATGTTTTCTATTAAGTCTCTAGCACTTTTCATATCATTCTTCCTTTCCTGCAATCTAGTAAATTTCCTGAACAAGGTTTGTGTAGAGGGTAGATATTTTGGTTTAAGGAGTCTTCGGTTCTCTAAGATAAAGGATGTTTAAATTTTCAAATGATGGTTATAGTTAGATAGAAAGTGTATTTTGTCGTCACAAAACTTGAGAATTGCCATTTGTCATTACAGGAATATCATTATACTTAGAAGCTCGAATGTTATTTATTCTATTGTTCATGAAAGCTGCAGTTGATTTAGAAACTTTTCACGAAAGTTTGTAGTATGAAATGGGTGCAATAGTTTTATTTTACACTACTCGCTGCATATTTTCACACTTTATTTTGTGCGAAAGTTTTGTTCTATGATACTGCTTTTGTTCTGCCTTGTTATTTGTGTGTTTTTAAAACATTTATAGATTTTCCATTTTTAGTTGTATTGTTTTGTTTTAACAGAGTAATGAGATCATCTATATATTTAGGAATCTTTTTTATTTTCTGTTGAGATAGGTTGGTTGTAGTAATCGTTGTTTTTAAAACAGATTAGTTGTTGTATCAGTGAGGCACCTGTTCTCAGTTCAATAGTTCACCCCTAGTTGAACTATGATTGAACTGATAATAATATAAATTTGATTTTTGACGGAGTTCAATGGTGTCATATTATCTAGTAGCTGACCTTAGCTAATGAGATAAAGATTGTTTGTTGTTGTTTGTGTCAATTAACAACTAATGTAAAACAAAGAAGGCATAGTGGGGGATGGGGTCTTCCTGCCTTCACCCGCCAAAAGAAGTGAACAAAGGAGCATGGGTCATATGGTCAATTAAGGACTCTAGTGTTAATATATCAACAGTCAAATATGTTAATGATTTGTTTATCAATTTGATATTCTGATGCGGTGGTTCAACACTTTAGTCATTAATGACAAAGGGATATTTAAAGCTTCTTCTGCTTGGTCGAGTCATGCAAGCTTGACCGAAATTGCAGGGAACTTACAAGTGTATTGTCCCCAAAATGCAGGGTCCTCTTTCATCAACATTTCCCATTGAGAACCGAAATACTCAAGTGGCAATGAAGGCTCTGAAGAATCACCTTGAACGAGCAAAAAATCTTCCATTTGTGAAGCGAATTTCGGATTTTCATCTTCTTCTCGTATTAGCAAGGCTTTTAGACCTGAATGCTGATGTTCCTGCATTGACAGAATGTGTGCAGACACAAAATGCTGTACCAGAAGGTTACCAGATCCTCATTGAGTCTATGGCAAACGCTGCTTGATGCTATATGCAAGTGCTCTGGGCTCATTTAGAATGGTGACAAACGAATTATGCACTCTATATTCAGGTCCTTTGCAGCAATATGGTACATATTGCTCCGCAGCTGTCACTGAATGGTGGTATTTTGTACATTGCTTCTTATAGCATTGCTGCGGAAAAATCTCGCATCTGTCACTATACTGAAAATGAGCTGATGTTGTGGTTCACTTGTTTTAATATTTAAATTAATTGGAGATAGATCATACCAGTGTTCACTATTTTAAGTGCGATAATCCTACAAATTATGTTATGAAGATGTTTTAAATGTTTGTGTTCAATGCCCTAATGGAATGGCCTTCACAGGCACTGTAGGCGTGGAGCTGAGTGTCGAACTTGGCGATGAACAGCATTCTTGATCCTATGCTCCACGAATATTTGAGTTTTTGCATGCTACGCATGACTTAAATATTGTTATATACATATTTTTGCGGTTGTTTTTTAAAAATATTACTAAGTATAAAAGTTCAATAAAATATGTTTGGTGTGCAATATTAACAAAACAGTACTCGCACTAATAAACAATAAACAAATATACCATAAATTATTTCTTTTTTGAAAAAGATAAATTATTTTTTCAATATTTTTCCTAAAATTATATATATATATATATATATATATTGTGACATATTATCAAAGAAAATATGTTTTATTCAAGTATCTTAAAGAAGCTGATTAAAAAATTATTCAAAGTTATAGGAGGTTGTTTCTTAAATGTATTTTTTAGTTACATTTTCTTTACTTGAGGCATTAATTTAGGGCTAAAAAGTTGATATAATAAAATGTTTATGAAATATATTCTGATTGCAAAATATGCATTTACTATAACAGGTCATTTGTCTGTATAATTTTTTATTAATTCTTATTAAGATCAATTAGAAACTTTCTAGTTTTTTGAGAGTCGTTATTTCTAACTTTCTTAGATTTTTAATTGTGTTTAATATTTTAAGTTAAATTTAATGACAATTATGTCAAAATAATTGAGGCGATAAGATTGACGTTCAAAATCATTATATAAATATTTAAGTATGAGAACTATGATTTGATAAACAATTTAGCTTCTTTGGATAAAAAATACTTTCAAGGCATTTGAACTTAAGATAAGATAGGAAATTTATTAACTATCATAGAATAGGATAGAAAATAAATCACGTATTAAAATACACTTAAAAAGCTAAAAATGCCCTAACTATGGAACACTCGACTCGAGGACTACATGATGCCTTGGACAGTCTGAACTCAACAATCCACAGAAATTCTCTTCTCGTTTTACACTAATCATACCTTTACCTTAAATTTCTAGATTCTTTTTTTCATTACTAAATATAATAATTGGCATCTTACTTGAGAAAACCATAAGTATGTCGTTTAATAATTTTGACTAATTATTTTTATCATAACTTTTTATGTAATTGCATTACATGACCAAGAAGCAAAACAACCATAATTCTACACCCAACCCAATAACTCAACTGTTTTACTTTTATTTTCTTCTATCAAATTTGTATTTAAACAGTAATTAACGAAACAAATTATTTTAATTTCACACACTCAAACCAAAAAAGAAGGCAAAGTTGTATCAGGCTCAACAAAATTGAACATCTTCCCTCGAATGTCGTGTAACCAAAATATCAATCATGAAAATTTTAATGAATAATCCATCGTCGCTCACCGGCTCAAGTTGTGAAAAAGGAAAAACAGTTAAAATCCAAATAGTATGGTGTATTGGGTCATAATTGGTGAATAACCGTGGTTTGGCGGGAGATTTCTTATCTCATATTTGGAGTCCCAAAACCCCTTTTCCACCTTCTTCTTTATAGTTCCATCCCCGCGTCGTGAGTGTGAAATCGCAGTGTGGCAGAAGCATATTAGGTCATGGAAGAGGCAGCACCACCCTCCGAAGCATCCACTCGCCGTCCCGTCAGTTTCAATTTTCACACTCCCCACTTATACTTGCTCTTTTTCTCCAATCGTGTAATTTCATTTCGACCTAATTTTGTTTCGCTGCTCTCAAATTTAGCAGAAGAGGGGAAGACCTCCGGCTGCAAAGCAACATGCCAAGGAGCTCGACGGCGACGCCGAGAACCGCGCTAGGACTAGCGAGCAAGCCGAACGAGAAAGTTCACCCGACGATTTCGACGAACCGCGCGCGAAATCTAAGCGAAGTCGTGTTTCCGAAGGAACCTCAAGCGTCGCGCACAAACTCTCTGATCAAACCTTGATTGGTAAACTAAACACACTCTGTTACTTTCCTCACTGCTAAAAAATCTAGGGTTCAGAGTTTTAACTTTTATCGTTGTTATTTTTGCCAATTTCGTTAGTACCGTAATTCTTGAAGTTATGCGTAGTTGTTCTTTTGTTATAAATAATATTTTTAGTCTAGATTATTTTGATTTACTTTTTAGGTCTGGAGTTTGTTTGGGGCTGTAGAATTTTTTTATGCAGCAACTGGACCGGGGCTAATTTTCATGTATGATTTTCTGTAGAGGTGGTCAAAGGAAATGGCAAGCTTATTCCTCATGTGGTTAAATTTTGGGTTGAGCGCTATGAAAAGGATCCAAAACCTTCAATGGTTGAACTCTTGACAATGCTGTTTGAGGTAATATAGAATTCTTAAGTAGTTAAAAAATTTAAAAGAGCGTTAGAGGTAGTCATTTTAGTTTCATGTGAAAATCAAGGGCCAGGAGTAGATTTGGTTAAACCTTGAAAAAATTATTATTTCATCAATGCTCAGGCTTTTAGTGGAAAAAAATATCCTTATTTATTTATGAACTCTAATGGGTTGCGATAAAATGATAGTTTATATTGTGTAGGCTTGTGGAGCCAAGTATTATGACAAAAGTGATCTCTTGGATGAGGTTGACGTTGATGATGTTGTAGTTGCTCTTGTCAACTGCGCTAAAAGGGTATTAGACTTGTTCCCTTTTATTTTTGTTTTCTGTTTGTCTTTTTTTCAAAATTTACTATTTTCTTTGTAGTGATGATGCTAACAGTATACCATTAACAAGTCTTGGCTTCCTCTCTTTTGATGTAATGTCAAATTATGAGTTAGATATAGACATTGATCCTCTGTTTTTACGTTTGACATTTTAGGGGGAAGTTGAAGATTATCAAAATTCCAAAAAGAAAGAATTTAAAAACTTCAAAGAGAATCTAGAATCATTCTGGGATAACCTGGTTCGTGAATGTCAGCATGGTCCATTGTTCGATCAAGTTTTATTTGACAAATGCATGGACTATATCATTGCACTGTCATGGTTAGTATGGCTATGTAAAACTTCTTATTTTAGCAAAAATATATATACAATGACTTATGTGCTGCTTTACCTATGTAGTACGCCTCCAAGAGTTTACCGCCAAGTTGCCTCAATGATGGGTCTTAGGCTGGTCACATCATACATAACTATTGCTAATATGCTTGGTGCTCAAAGAGAGACTACTCGTAGACAGTTGGATGCTGAGAAAAAGAAAAGAACTGAGGGGCCTCGGGTGGAGTCACTTAATAAAAGGTTTTCTGATACTCATGAGAGAATAACATTATTGGAGGAGATGATGCGCAAGATATTTACTGGGTAAGTTCGCTAAACTAAGAAACAACTTTTCTATAAAGGAAAAGAAAGCAATGTTTTATCATGAGCATTTTCTTTGTTGTGGGCCTTGTGGCTGTATATCTTAATTGCCCATTTAATGCTGTTTTGAAGGTTATTTGTGCATCGCTACAGAGACATTGACCCAAATATTAGAATGTCATGCATCGAGTCATTGGGTGCATGGATCCTGTCATACCCATCACTTTTCCTGCAGGATTTGTACTTGAAATATCTTGGGTGGACACTGAATGACAAAGTAATGAACAGGTTTTAAATTTTTTATCATGCAACTTTTAATTGTTCATTTACTATTTCACTTACTTATTCTTATGCTGTCCTTATACCTTTTCCCTCACCCTCCAATTTGTAGAATGCTGGTGTAAGAAAGGCTTCTATTCAAGCACTGCAAAATCTTTATGAGGTGGATGATAATGTACCTACCCTTGGTTTATTTACTGAAAGATTTTCTGGCCGGATGATTGAGCTTGCTGATGACATTGATGTTTCTGTAGCTGTTCACGCCATAGGTCTTGTTAAACAACTACTGAGGTCGCATTTCAAACCCTTTTCAATGATATTACCTTTTTATTGGTGGGTTTTTATGCAACATTATAAATTGAGAATTGATTTCTTGGTTCACTGTAGACATCAACTTATTCCTGAAGATGACTTGGGTCCTTTGTATGATTTGTTAATTGATGACCCCCCAGAAATCAGGCATGCCATTGGAGCATTGGTGTATGATCACTTGATTGCTCAAAAATTTAACAGTTTCCAATCAGGTTCAAAAGGTCTGAAGTGTATCCATGAAGTTTTTCACTTTACATTTGATAAGATTATTTTTACTAAGACAAGCATGTGATGAAGACAAATCTTTTTCAGGTGAAGCTGGCAGTACTTCTGAGGTCCATCTAAAGAGAATGTTGCGAATTCTGGAGGAGTTCCCACAAGATCCAATTTTGAGTATTTATGTGATTGATGATGTGTGGGAGTACATGACAGCTATAAAGGTACGATATATAAAGTTTTGTGAATAATAGGGAAGATATGGAACAGAGTGATGCCTTCTGCTTTTGACCAACATCAATTGTTTGACTTTTTGCTTGTGTATCTCTGTGGACTGGATATTCCAGTCCTAAGGTGTGTTTGGTAGGAGGGAAGTACTGGGATAAAAATAGCCTAGATATAGAGATTAGAGACATAATACCCGCCCAGATACAGAACAAAGTCCATGTTAGGAAAAATAAAGGTAAAAAAAGCGGGTTAATGACTTAGATGAGCTAGAGAGATGACGTGGAAAGGCATATGCATGTAAGATTTCTTTTAACTGCCTAGATGAATAGCAGCAAGGGAGAGAGAAGTGAGGAAGGGTGTGAATCCAGAGAAGGGGGGTGAAAGGGAAGTGTGGAAAGAAATTGTGGGAAGGTATTGGGCACCATAGGTCAGGTAGGTTGTCAGAAGATCTGAGGGTGCTACTGTCTTTTAGTCTGTTTTTCAGTGTAATAAAGAGGAGTTTACCTTATTTTAAGGAGCTATACTCCATTCTTTTTTATTAATAAATTTCAATCCCTATAACTAGGCCTAGTTAAACAAAAAGAAGGGTTGGCTAGGTTTGTTAGTTCGGTGTAAACCTTTTGTAGAATTAATATCTCATAATATTATTATTGTATTTTAGAATAAGGGTTAGTTTTATATTTTGTTTCACATCAAATCAACATAATATCAATTTCAAATAATTCAGCCTTTGGCTCTGTTCTCTACCTAAAATACCACAATTTAAACACACCAAACAATTGAGTGGTCTTTACCTGGAACTTTTGTTAGCTCAGGCTGCTCAGCAGCATACCTAATGATTTCGTGTATATATATATCTTTCATACATGTACAGCAATGGCTTTCTGTTCTAATAAAATATGTTTGGGCTAGCAAAGTAGAATGTTATTATTTTCTGAATATCCTGGCGAAGTTGATTGAGTAGAAGTTTTTAATATCTTAATCTCAGCCTTCTGGGGTTTCTGCATGATGTATTATTGTGAAAATTTTGAATTTGTATGTTTAGGCATTGCTGCCCTCAGGATTTTGTGCCAAAGAGCAACACCTAAAATTGTTCTAGTCATATTTATATCAATGTGTTGTACTGAGTAATATTTAGTGGTTTCTTGATGGTACTCAATATTTTGTTTGTAGGATTGGAAGTGCATTATATCCATGCTCCTTGAAGAAAATCCATCAGTTGAACTCTCTGACAGTGATGCAACAAACTTGGTGCGACTCCTGTGTGCATCTGTGAAAAAGGCTGTTGGAGAGAGGATTGTTCCTGCTACCGATAACAGAAAGCAATACTACAACAAAGCCCAGAAAGTTTGTGTCACTTTGATTTTCAATTTTTTGAATCCAATACCTGATTATGTAGTTTGTGTTTTTTTATTTTTTTTAATGCTGGCCTGTGACGTGTGTTGCACATGATGCTTAATGTTTATTTTGACAAGTAAAAGTTTCACCAATCCAGGCTTTCATATATAGTATAAATAATTTTGTTCTCACTGTCATTTATAAATGTTTGAGAAATTCCTTATAAGAACTTTGTAATTTTTTAATATTGTATTTTCAAATAAGAACTTTGTGTTTACTGGGTCGGTGGGTCCTTGACTAGTAACAATTCTATGAGTACTGTGTATCATCGTTTTTGTGCCTATGCTGGTAATTGTTTAATGTTCATTATGATAGAAGGTTTGGTTCTTGTTCTTTATGACAGACTCTAATCTCTTTTCCTCCAAAAAATAACAGGAAGTATTTGAAAATAACAAACAAGACATAACTGTTGCAATGATGAAGAGTTACCCATTACTATTGCGAAAGTTCATTTCAGATAAAGCAAAAGTGTCATCACTGGTTGAGATTGTTTTGTATATGAACCTTGAATTTTATTCCTTGAAGCGGCAGGAACAGGTTGGTAAATTCTTCTACCTGGTGGTCAGATTATTTATGTTTTTGAAAAATTAATTAGTGCTTTTTTTTTTTTTCAGAATTTCAAAAATGTACTCCAGCTCATGAAAGAAGCATTTTTTAAGCATGGCGACAAGGACCCTCTGAGGGCTTGTATGAAGGCAATTAATTTTTGTTGTTTAGAAAGTCAAGGGGAATTACAAGATTTTGCTCGTAATAAATTAAAGGAACTTGAGGATGAAATCATTGCTAAGCTGAAATCTGCAATTAAAGAAATAGTGGTATGTTTTATCACTTCTATGCAACTCAAATGTCATTTTCAGTTACTTTTGGATCTCGTAGGCAAAACTTAAGATAGTGAGATGACACTGCAGGATGGTGGTGATGAATATTCTCTTCTTGTAAACTTGAAGAGGTTGTACGAACTCCAATTGTCAAGATCGGTGCCTATCAATAACCTGTATGAAGATATTGTCATGGTGCTACGTGATTTTAGGAATATGGAGGATGAGGTGTGTACATGGTTGCTCACAACAGGTGTTATGTTTTCCACGACATTCTTACTTGTTTGTGATTATTAATTTCCTGCTTATTCTCCTTCAGGTTGTTGGTTTCCTGCTTCTTAACATGTATTTGCATCTGGCTTGGGGTCTACAGTCTATAGTAAATGAAGAAACTGTTTCTGGAGCATCCTTAACTTCTCTTCTGTCTAAGCGGGATACCTTGTTACAAGAACTTGAATACTTTCTCAATTTGGCTGCTGAGAACAAGGAAGGGGCTAAACCTGGGAGTGAACTTGCTTGCAGAGTAAGAGAGCCCTGATTTGTCTACTTTTTTCTTTCTGTTATAAATATTATGTCTTGAATCTCCAGATTTGGTCTGATGTGAATGTTTTATTGCCAAAGGTATGCACTATACTTGCAGAAACATGGTTCTTATTTAGGATGACAATTTTCAACAAGACAAAGCTGCAAATATTAGGATATCAGCCAGACACAAAGGTGCTCCAGAAGTTCTGGGAACTTTGTCAGCAACAGCTTAATATTTCAGGTGACCACAGACAGAATAACGGAATGAAACAGATTAATATTTAAGATGATGGACTCATGTTCCATAATTAAATTGAAACAAATTACAAAATGTGAAGATTTTTGTTGTCTACTGTCTTTAGGTTGAACATGATATTTGAAGTTTATATTGAATATTAAATTTGGTGTTATTAAGGTTAAATCTTCTCATTTGTGTATTTCCTTTATCCTTCATATATATATATATATATATATATATATTGTGTAATCATCTTGTTTATAATGATAGAAGTCTGTTTCACTTGCCTATTGGTTTTCAGATGAGGCAGAAGATGAAGATGTTAATAAAGAGTTTGCTGAGGAGACAAATAGAGATGCTGTTATGATTGCTGCTGCAAAGCTGATCGCGAGTGATGTTGTTCCAAAGGTAAATTGTTGCCATTTTTTCTCGCCAAGAGTATTTTTCTTGGTGGTGAGATTTACTTTGATGCCAAAATTTGGCTATTTCTAATGCAGGAATATCTTGCGTCTGAGATTATTTCTCATTTTGTGATGCATGGGGCAAGTGTTGCTGAGATTGTAAAGCATCTGATCACAGTTTTGAAGAAAAAAGATGATGATTTAGCTGCCATTTTTCTGGAAGCACTTAAAAAGGTAAGCCCTTTGGAGTAGTTTTTGTAATTGCTGTTCCTCAATACTGGCTTATATATGAATTTGATGATTTAGCAGTCAATCTTTAGTTGCATGTCCTATTTAATTGAAATATAAATACAAAAGTAACTTGCTGTATTTGTGTTTAAAGTTGGATACGTGACTTATTATTGGCCTCTAATTGCTAAGGGGTGTCACTATCTCAATAAAGAGGAAGGGTACCAGAGAAAGAAAAATAATATTTTAGTTCAGAGTGCTTCCAAACCTTTTAGTTTACTCTTTTAACTCAGGCTCAATGTTGATGTAGTTCAATGTAGTATCCACTTCTTGCCTAGAGGAATCAGTGCAACTAAGCTTCTTTTTCTGAAATGCTTTATGAATAAAGAATTTTAATTTGTACTGGTAGGAAATGTGGGTTTGTTTCCACTGTCCCTCTGCCTCGGGAGGATCACCATATTTATGTTTCACCCTCTTGTCTCCTTCTACAGTTTTATTTTCTAATTCTTAACCAATTTATTTTGGTAGGCATACCATCGGCATGTTGTCAATGTCTCTCGAAGTGAGAATAATTCTTCAGAAAACAACTCTTTCTTAGGATGTAAAGATCTGGCTGCCCGGCTTTCTGGAACGTTTATTGGTGCTGCCCGGAACAAACACAGGTCAGACATTTTAAAACTTGTCAGGGATGGTATTGAATATGCTTTTGTAGATGCTCCAAAACAATTGTCATTTCTGGAAGCAGCAGTGCTCCATTTTGTGTCAAAACTCCCTGCAGCAGATGTGTTGGAAATGTAAGAGTTTGTCTCCATTTTGTTGGTGCTATTTAATACCATTTGCAGCTATATGCATTTTAATACATCTTCTTTGTGAGTAGTATGAAGGATGTGCAACAGCGAACAGAAAATGTCAATACAGAGGAAAATCCCAGTGGCTGGCGTCCATATTACACATTTATTGACAGCTTACGGGAAAAATATGCAAAGAATGAGGGCTTTCAAGGTAATTTTTGTAATTGCTTTTCCATTCTAATTTCTTATTCTTGTACCGTACAGCCAAACACTCTTCGTTATAAAGCAACAACTGGTTAGATCTCACTGAACCATTATATAAAATAGTCATCAATTTTTTTTAGGAAATTTAGAAAAATTTAGCCAATGTGTAACTAGTGAGTCTTGTCACCTGATTAACTACTTGTCACTTGCAAGTTCATTCATGGTTCAATGTGCTGCTGGGCTTGGTTTACTGACTCAGTCATTCACCTACTGTTGTTTCTTTCTCTTGATTGTTATTTTTGTGTTATGCTTTTTCTTTTTACTGGTGCACACTTGTAGTCTCTACTTCAAATTTTCTGCTGGCAAATTTTCATTGTATCTCTGCTACCTTTGCATTTGCTATTTATTTGGTTAAAGTCAAATTATACTCTGGGTATGGAGTTTTTGGATAGTGTTAAGACACAATTAGTGTATTATAAGGTATACTAGAATCCCCAGATTTGGTGGATGGTATGATGTTGAAATTAAATTGGAGGTTTTAATGCTCTGTCAGATTTATTCATAAATAGCTGCTCAACAGTGTATGTCTGTATGAAAAGTGCATACTCAGTTTTTGTAGCATATCAAATAGCTGTTAGTGTAAATAGTCAGGGTTCTAATAAGTAAATTTGGTTGGCTATAGAGGGACGATAGATCGAAGTTAAGGTACTGTTACTGATGGCTTCTTCGTTGTTGTGGCATACTGGGAGTGAAATTGAATATCATGTGCATCTGGTGGGTATATTAGTTTATTATTGAGTTCAAACATGATTTGTCCCATTATTTTAAACTGGGTTGTTCTTGTAGGTGTGTTTGCTTTTGCTAAATTTGCCACTTACTGCAAAGCTGTTTGGAGTCATAAATCCCTACATTTTACCTGTTCCTTTTGGCTGTAGCTTCTCTGGTTTTATACTCATCTCTCTTAGTTTCCATGAATTTGAGATAGTCATAATACTTTTGACTGCCTGCTTTGAGTACTATGGTGCATGTGAACTAAGTTTTCGTCTAGTGCCCACATCTTGCTATGATTATATTTTTCTCAATATTAGTAATATGTCAATGACATCCTATATCTTTGCTTTTCTCTGTGTGCTATATGGTATGACTTAAACATGTCAAGAAAGGATATATTTAGTTTGTTTGGGAAAGCCTTTTTTTAACGAACTAAATCACACAACCCATTTCTGAAGTGAGATAATAAAAATTTCAATTAATCATTTTCAGATGAGAAAGAAGGGGTTTCTGTTAGGCGCAGGGGTCGTCCTCGTAAGAGGCAAAACATACCAGGAAAGAAGCTTTTTGATGAGCATAGTTCAAGTGAAGATGAGGATTCCATTAGTGCATCTGAACAAGATGCACAAGATGAAGGAGGAAGACAAGAGGAGGAAGATGAAGAAGCTCCATTGATACATTCAATCAGATCGTCATCCAAGTTAAGGTCACTTGGAGTTTCTAGGGAGGAAAGCAAAGTTCAGACAAAGACGGGGAATTCTGTGAGAGCTACAGATAATTTATCTGCTTCTAGAACATCAGGTATCTTGCTTTAGCAAATCAAGATTTGGATATCCATCTTACTGCCAGACGCTAATTGAATTGGAGATATTCATTCGAACGAAAGTTTATTTCAAGTTTGCATGTCTGACTTTCGAAATGAATTTTGCTTTCCCAGCCAAGATAATTTTAGATATTATTGAAGTGCTTGTTTGATATTTTTGCTGATTTAAAGTTAGGAACAGTCACTTTGTGATGTACTTGCTTGTATTATATGATGAACGTTTGGTTCCAAAAATTATATAAATTATATAGTCGGATGTGCCGGCGTTTCCCTCCGGGAAAAACCCAGTGTATTTTCTCCTAACTTTCGTCACTTTTCTTTCATTGTGCAGGGGCGTCCAGCTAGTCTTCCACAGCTGTAATATACGATTATATGGTAGCAATTGCCTTGGCACATACTAATTACCACTCATTAAGATTAGTTTGTATAATTCAACTTGCTGATTGTATAGCTTGTTCTGATCTAGGATGTTGGCCTTGCTGTTGAAAATAAATTAGTACAGTGCTATGCCACTTGATGGCCACTCTAAACTAAAATTGATATGGTTATTGCATTATCTTCTCACTCACAATTTTCATATTGGTCAACATTGTCTGCTTTTTTACTGAGGATTATACACTAGCAATATCGGGTTGTCCGCCGTAATAGCCCATCGTGAGCGAAAAATGGAACGAAACTTTATATTGTTTTGAAAATTAATCAATCTCTTACCAATTTTTTAAAAAACTTTGGAAAATATTATTTCTTCGAATCTAGTTACAAAACAAGTTAGTCATTTAGTATCACCAAAAAGCACGCGGTTGAACCATAATACATAAATTATAGAGCTCATGACAAAGCTCGTTCATGAGGTTTTTCTCCTTGGCATCTCCTTGGATATTCGCTCAAATATTAGAGATTTTTAACTTTGGGAAATTATTTTTAATCATAAAAATGTTTATTCTTGTTTTTAAAAACTTTCAAAAGAAATAGTGAAAATAACTTATTAATTTAATTATTAAATTATAATTAATTATGTTGATTGTGTTAAATTTTGAAAAGAAAATAAAAGATATGGTTCTAATTAAACTTGTTCTTTTATAATTTTTAAAAGTAAATATTAAGTTAATTTTGATATATATATCGATGAAGTATTGATAATTAAAAATCAATGTGCACTTTTGTAGTGTTTATGATAAAATTAATTATGTTAACGGTGAATTTTGCAAAGGAATATCTAATAAAGTTATTAAATAGCACAAAAGTGATGTTTACTAATGATAGGGTAAATTGATTCGAAATCGTTTTATTTTTATTATAACAATATCTGCTAAACATTAAATTAATGAATAAAAAAAGTATTTATCAATACTTTTATTAAGAAAAAATATATAATCAAATCATAAATGAGTTGAAAGCATCAAGTCCACGCTTCATATGTTTTAACTAAATCAAGTTTAAGTTGTAAAATGAATTCATTTAAATAAATAAGTTAAATTTAGGTAGTTTCTTTACAAGCCAAGGCTTGAATTTTAAGGGATAATTTAGTTCAGTTCACTTATATCCCAAGTTGATATTATGTTATTGTTTTAAAATAATAAAAAAAATCTCTTGAAAGAACAATTTAAAATGAACAAAACCAATCTATTGCATAGCTAACTAAGTAACTATAGTTAAAATGCTTTGTGTAACAGTAAATATAATATTTTAAAGGAAAAATAATTTTGTAACTAGATTGGGTATTTTAACTAAAGTCTCAAAGTACGAATGAAAAAGATTGATATAATATATGACAACTTTTTTGGGGTCAAATATCACAATTTGAAAATCAACAAAATGATTTAAAGAAAGAGGGAGAGGAGTAAGAGAAGAAAAATAATGGTGCTGGTAATTAATGGTCCAATATAAATGCGGTTTACTAGTCCAGCCCATTAACCCAAAACCCGACAGAAAGGAACCCAACTATAAAAAACAATTGCAAAGAGAGAAACCCTAAGCTTTGCACAGAGAGAGAGAGAGAGAGAGAGAGAGAGAGAGTGAAACCCTAATTGAGCAAAGATGCCGGCCGGTCATGGTTTGAGGGCTCGTACCAGAGATTCCTTCTCTCGTCCATTCAGGAAGAAGGGTACCATTGCCCTCACCACTTACCTCAGGACCTTCCACATCGGCGACTACGTCGACATCAAGGTCAATGGCGCCGTTCACAAAGGTATGCCTCACAAGTTCTACCATGGCCGCACCGGTCGCGTATGGAACGTCACCAAGCGCGCCATTGGCGTCGAGGTCAACAAGCAGGTATCTTCCACCTCTCCGATCTGTTCTATGTATTCGACGCCTTTTTTGTTTGTCTATTTCTTCTTATTGTTCCTCGGTTCAGTTTTTAGCTTATTGAAATAGTGTATGTGATGTGTAGGTGGGTAACAGAATAATTAGAAAGAGGATTCATGTTCGTGTGGAGCATGTGCAGCCATCAAGGTGCACTGAAGAGTTCCGTTTGAGGAAGGTGAAGAACGACCAACTCAAGGCTGAGGCTAAGGCTAAGGGAGAAGTCATTAGCACCAAAAGACAGCCTGAAGGTCCTAAACCAGGTTTCATGGTTGAGGGTGCCACTTTGGAGACCGTTACTCCCATTCCTTATGATGTCGTCAATGACCTTAAAGGGGGTTACTAGTCTGTTCTTTATGTTTGTTGGATTGCCTATTTTTTTCTCTTTTTTGGGTTTTAGTTATTTTTCATTGGAAGAGCCTTATAATTTACGAACATTCAGACTCAAGTTTTGTCTTGTTTGATTCTAAATACATGGATATGTTCTATTTTGCTCCTCTTTAATATTATGCTTTAATATTTCTTTATCGTATGCTCTTTCATGTGAGTAACAATCGCATCAGCTCATAACTTCTCATATCACATTAACGAGGTAATGTGAGTTCTGCCTAGTTTGAAATGTTTGCTTTGGTTCTTTGCATTCTGTTTCATATCAGCACCAAGTACATTACTTGTCATGCGTTAAGTTGGTAGCATGGGAGTGTGGATGATGTGAATATGGCTAGGTAGCTTTTTGTGTTGGTGTTTTCTATATACCCTTGATTTGCTTATTTGATTGACTTTTTAAAAAAAAATTTAATAACTAGTGTAAATCAATTTTGAGAATTAGTTTTTGAGAAGGAAAAAAAACTGGTTGGTAATTTTGGTTTCGGTAACTGTGATAGAGAAGATAAAAAAACAAAACTTGTTAAACTAACACGTAAACGGTACAGCCACAAACAAAGGGAGAGACAATCCTTAATTCGATCCAAATAAAGAGATCTGTGACAACTATAAGAGGAGTTTGAATTGTATATTTTACTGAGATTACACATGAATATATACAACCTTCGAGGGTAATGAAATAGCTAGAAGAGTAACAATCTAGTAATAGAAAGATAATAGTAATGTCTCTGTTAGTTGAAACTGAAGTTTAATTTGATATTACGCCTACACCACCACCACCACCACCACCACCACCAAATTAAAGTAAAGTAGTTGTGCATGACGGAGAACGATGAGGAGCTACACTGAGGGGAAAACAAAATAAATCGAAAACCCAGAAGAAGAGTACATAATGTATAGATGATGAGAAAGCTAAAACAGAATAACAGCAAACTATTTTGAAACAGGATTAAAAATTTTGAGTATTTACTCATTGTAGGCCTCGTCTATAATTTTATTGTCAGTTTCTCATTTTATACTATCTTTACTTTAGGCCGCGTCTATCATTTTATACTATCTTTTTTATACAGAGCGACGATAAAAAAAAATGAAGTAGAAAATGATTAAAATAAGTTATTTTTGACATTAATGAGTGAAGTGAAATTTTTATAAAGTCAATGTTTTGCTTTTTCAGTTTTCAAACTAGAAAAATCGCTCAATGTTAACACAACTTTAAAAAACTTATTAAACAAGATTTGTAATTTTTCAATTCTAAAAAACTAAAAACTGTTTAAAAAATAGTAAACAAACACGCACTAATTGATTAATTTTGGGATGAAGCTCTCTACTCTTTCTTTACTTTGTTTTATTTTTAAAAAATCTTTGTTGGCATAATGTTAAAGAGTTTCAATACCAAATAAATCGATAATTCACCAGTGTAGTTGATTCATTTCGATATTTTGATAATAATAGCTATTCTTCGAAAATATGCCCCTGTTCTCTGTTGCACAACGACCCTCGGGTTATTATGCGGTCATGATTGGATTGGTGGTAAAGAGTAGAATGGGATTGAACGGAGTGATATTTTATTTTTTTGGAATGGAATAGTGACAAAGTTTCATCTTAATCTGTCATATTTCTCATTTCTTGTTCTTCCCAATTTAGCATAAATGTAATGAAACTAATATTATATTATTTTGTAAAATATCTACCTAATGAAGTGATCTCTCTAATTCATTTTATTTTATCCTTTTTATTTCGTTCTGTTCATAGCTACCCAAACATCAGTTTGTTAAGTTAGAAGAACAAGTTGGGATTGAAGTAATGGAAGACCTTGAAACATCTGTTCTGTTCTCTGGCAATTGTTTAGGATGACCTTCAATATCAATAGGTAAGTGTCTATGTGCTCAATAATATAGAAATTAAAATCGGCGTTCCAC
Organism: Abrus precatorius; assembly: GCF_003935025.1. NCBI lineage: Eukaryota > Viridiplantae > Streptophyta > Magnoliopsida > Fabales > Fabaceae > Abrus > Abrus precatorius. The sequence continues at coordinate 3,688,441 of NW_020874373.1, read as the reverse complement.
TCCAATCCTCCATTCATATACCATTTGTAAATTAAGTGTTAACTTTGTTTGTCCGTTTAGTTGGCCATTTGTAACTTTGCTGACAACGTGTTAACATAATAAATAAATGGGATAACAAAAACTGTCTTATTTAATTTATATATATAATATTAAATATGTTGTCAATATTTTGACGTTAAAGCATTTGAGTTGTGTTGATCGTGTTAATCTCCTAACCATGATTATATTATGATATTTGAATACGTATTTAGTCAAAACACGAAGATTAATTTAATTGAAGAAAGCATAAATTTTAAAATTAGCAACTAATTGATCATTGTTATATTTTTAAGAATTAATTAGACTAGACTATTCAATCCAACAATAATTCATGTTGTCAAAAAGTCTTGCTGATATGAAACTTTATGCGCACTAAGAAAACCAAAGCCACTGGGGCGGAGAAAACTTGTAAACCTACCGCATTGCACGGTTAATACTTGAATCAATTTACTTTGGAATTTGACAGAAAGATGTTGAGTAAATACAAAGGAAAGAATAAGCACATGAGGAAGAAACTTTGTGACAAGTACTACATATAGAAAGCAGAGTTGGGTTATTAGATACTTTGAGTTGTTAATACTCTTCAAGTAAAATTGTTTTACAGATAGAGACGTGGCAAAACATGGGGTATCCCTTAGCATGCTCCATTCTACCTTCTTCATCACTCCTTTCCAATCCAAAACAACAGCTGTCGGTTTTTAAAGAACCCGGTTTTGCTTTTTGGTTTTTGACTGAACTAAAACTTGACCATTCTATGTATATACTCACCCCACCTTAAATATCAATCTACTTCTCTTCCCCATTTCTCACTCCTTGTAACAAAGATTTGGCTTATACGAGTGTGCATGTTGGAAGATGAAAACACCTTTTACACTCTCCCATCTCCTCCTAGTGCTTATTTTCTCTGGTATTCATCCTCTTTTATTCATTCTTCAACTTAATTTTCTCACTGTATCATCTTAATGTGTGTCTGGAAATATGTTAAAAAACATATAAACATGGATTTAGTGTATGAATTATACCTTCTAGTAGTGTTGAGGAGCTACCTGAATTTATAGTAATTCAATCGTGAATTTAAGCACTCACTTAGATATTATGTGCTCTTATGTCTTTATGCTTCCTTCTTTTAGTCTCTTTCACTGAGATATAGAAAGCATAGTTGCTTATGATTTAATGATAAAAACATCATGTTGTTTTTATGACTAGAATTCAAAAGGGTATCAATTTATGTCTGAATTCACAAGTTCTGCATTGTTTCTTTGTGTTTTATTTTTATTATTATTATTTTCTTATTCTAACAGTGAAAGTTCATCGATCATTGATCATTTTTCAATTTTCTGAGAGCAGGTGGATTAGCCTCTGATTTTGTAGTGAGAGGCCGTGCTGATGGGGCGAAGATCCCAGAACATTGGTGCCATAAGCTGATCCATTTAAGCAATTGTGAATCGCAAAAGTGCTTTCAAGAGTGCTCTAAAGAACCATATGGCATTGGAGAATGCAAGGCCTCCACTTGCTTCTGCACATATTATTGTAAAGATCCCCCTCAATGATGTTTTTGTTTGATAAAATTTTATTACAGATCTTTTTTTTTTATGGTATTTATCAATCAAAATTAAATTTTTACTTTCATAATCTAAGATGACATTAAATATAGATACTTTAATTTTAATTAGTAAATAACACTAAATTAAAATATATGCATGCCAGATCAAAGTTTATTGCTAAAAAATCAACTAGATTTTAAATTGTAAGAAACTCGGTAAATTTAATCAGAATAATAAAAAATGAACTTTTGCTAATGAGTTAATTGGCCCAACCTTATGGTGAGCTGAATTCTACAAATTTTAAACTTATAATTATCACAAGTTTTCACGATCTTGTTCTGTAAATTTACTGAATTACAATGAGTCAAATCATTATTAAACAAATCTGTAAATTTTTTAAGATTTTTTTAAATTTTTTATTGGGTGAGTCAATTCATTAACTTTGTGAGTTGAGTTAGGTTAATTTTTTTAAAACTTATTTGGATCAGAATAGATTAATTAACTTTGAGCTTAACTCATGGTGGATAGCTTGAGTTCCAATTTGACACTTCTAAATTTAATGTACTTAAAAAAAATTCTATATTCAATGGTCATATTAATCAAATTTAGTCCATAAATTTATTAAATAGATGAAATTTACCATATTTACACAGTAGACTTAATTAAAGTTTTAATCAAATCATGCAATTGAAAATCGATTCCTACTACATCAAAATCCAATTGGATTATGCTTAATGGATCAGTGCTTTTTCAACCCCACCCCTTGGCTGTTTCTTTATTCCTTCTCTTTCAAAATCTCAGCTTTGCCTGTTCTAATTAATTTAAAAATATTGGCTTTCAATAAAGAAGAGGTCCATTTAAAATTCTTTAATGAATTGAAATATGTTTAGATATGTTTATATAGCCTCTGTGTTTCAATTGATTCTGGAAATCTGTGATTTATTTTAATGTAGCAGGAGTAAACACAAATCCATTGCAACTGAGACCAATTCATCCATTTACAATTATTTGATATTGTTTATATTAAATTACATAGTCTTGGATGAAAGTGTGGAAGGGAGATATATCACATTAATGCTTCGTTCCAAAAATTTTCAGAATCAATTTGATTGAAATCAAAAAATAACTCCAGCCACTCAACATGTTTCATGAAGTGTGCAAATTTGTTTGTAGCCCTTGATGACGATGATGTGCGTCTGTGTATATATAATGTACAATAAGCAATCATATAACAAACATGTTAAAAAATAATAATAATACACTCATTTAAAAAATACACATTAATAGAGTTTTTATGATTAACTAAAAAAAATCAAAATTTTAAGATAAATTATTTAAAAAATTAAAAATTGACCAGTTATAAATAGTGCATTTAAAATATATTGTTATTTTTTTTTATAATAAATATTATTATTTTTATTTAAAATTAAGCATGTTTTGTGATAAATAACTAAAATAGGTAGGCTTTACCCCGAGGGGTTAATTCATAAAATTATATAAATTTACAGGTCCAAGCTTAAGAAAATACAACTTACCTGATTGTTAGTCTATGTAAATTTGGCCATATAACTCACGAGTTGATTTGGCAAGTTTGTAGATTAATTATCATTTATCTTGCAAAAAATTAAAATATTAATTCTTAACGCTTTAAAAAATAGTTATAATAATTTAAAATCATCTTTAAAAGATAAAAAATAAATAAAAATAAACAAAGCAATTGGGAAAAAAAAACATATGAACCTCGACCCACTAGCTAAATTGCTTAATCACAAACTCATGTAGTTTTATTAAATGCACGCTTATGCACATGATTATATGACAGTACCTCTTCTTGCATAAAACAAGTGATAGATTGATCTTGACCAGTGTAATGACTATATGACAGTCAATGAGAAGTTCCATGAGAATGGGATGGAATGTTAGTTTTTCATGTATTTGGTCTTACACTTGATGTTGTGGACTCCAAGTCAATTTGAAGTTAAATTAATTTAAATTGATTTGGTAGGTTTTATTTAGCAGATAAAATTACTATTATTTATTTAGTTACACCTTGGTTGAATAACTTTACAAACAACTTAAACGAGATATCATAATCTCTTAGAAAAATGAGATATTAAATGAAAACAGCACAAACAATTTATGGTATTTAAGTTATTTGCATCTTGAAAGTCATAAACATTGTATCTATGATTCTCGTAAAATAATGGCACTGTTTAAATTCATGTAACACTATTAATGACATTGATATATCCTAAGTTAATTACACCAAGAGTCAAACATAAGAGTTATTTCACAAAAAAAAAAAAGATGTTATTTTAAGCAAATAGAAAATTATATGATTTAACGGTAAAATCAAAAAGGAAAAAGAATAGAGAGGAGGATAGTGGTGAACTCAACAAAAGAGCCAAAAGGCAGAAGAAATGTAGAAAGGAGAGAAAAACAAGCTTGTATCAATGATTTGATGATAAATGAGATCATAATATATAAATAAACTGTAAATCCTCTTTCTCTCTCTTTGGAATTCGCATCCCGGAAACAGATAGACAGAAAAAAGAAAAAAATAAAAAAGAGAAAGAAAAGAAAAAGAAGGCAAACGATTACTTCCACTTCTTCTGCAAGTAAAACCCTAATCTGGATCCTCCTTCTGTTTCTCTCTCTAAAACCCAACTTTCTCTCTCAAGAACCACAAATCTCGATCTCTCCCTCTCGATTCATTGCACGAATCTGCTCCCGCATCCAATCGCTCCGCACCGCGCGTCCTTGGGGAATCCCTCACCCTCGTTGCAAGATCCGATTGCGCACTCAGGGTTTTGTTTTTGGGTCAGTTAAGGCTGGCGGGTATTCGGGTCAAGTAAATGGCGGATCCGGCCGGAATCCGCCTCCGCAACTGGTGCTGCTGCGAGCGTGGTGTTGCTACGACAGTTCCGGGAGTGGTTGATTTGTTGGCGTTGTCGTTGTCATTGATAGGGTTACAGTGCGGTGACGATTGCGAAGAGTGAAGCATGCTGAGCGTGCTGCGCGTGCACCTCCCTTCTGATATTCCCATTGTAGGCTGTGAGCTCACGCCTTACGTGCTCCTACGCCGACCTGACAAAACCGTTACCACTGACGATGTCTCTGAAACCGCTCCCTTAGACGGCCATTTCTTGCGCTACAAGTGGTTGGTGCTCTTCAGTTCGATTCCCTTTTCAATTCTCTTTTTCTTTGCTCTACACTGTTACTTTTTTTATGACCTTGTAGCTGTTTTACCTCGTTTTGGCATATTAGGTTTGACTTTGTTGGGCTTAGTGGAATATTTGAACTTCAATGTGTGGGTATTTTGAAATTACTTTAGTTGATGCCAAATGCAAGAGTATGAAGGCCAATGGTGCTCCTAGGTTTTTCTAGTTGAATGTGTATTGGTTTAGTCTTTTCGCAATGTGTTTTTCACCTACATGAGTTGAGTTTTAATTTATTTAGTATATATTTAGTGTTGGTTTGTAAGCGAACAGAATGTAGTTATTAGGTGGGTTTGCTTATTGTCTTTTTTATTAAAAAAACCTCCTGGCTAATTCATTTTTTAAAAATGGGCACTGAACTTTAGTGAGTGATGTACTAAGTGCTAAAATGAATGCAGTGTTCGATTACAGAAAAAATTCTTCTGGTTATCCTGTGGTGGTCTCATGGTCACTAGGCATCCAAAGATTATAGAACATAGACCAATACCTTTGCATTCTAAAATTTGTTTCCATCTGCTTTACTTTTTGGTATAATTTTTTTTGCATATTTTAATTCATGTGATTTTTCAAATATTGCCATGCTAGTGCTGCACTGCATTAGGCAGTGATGCATGGTTTAATTATCTTCCCCTATAGCAGTATCAGGCTGCAAAAGTTTTCATTCACATACTTGAACATTTAAGTTTGTTTGTAAAGCTTTAGTATATTCTACTTCTCATTAAATCAGAAGATGTTTAAATTTTTTTTTCAAGAGCTCCCAGTTCAGATATTGGATTTTTCTTCTACCAGTAACTATGTGGTGATGGAGATTTCAAATATATGTGAGATTAGTCATTAGTTCAACCAATAGTTTTTCACCAGTGTATGTAATAGTAAAGATAACATATAGGTTGTTCTATCTGTTAGGGATGTTACATCATCTCAATTGGTGTCTTGTGTTGATGAATAGATATCTTCTAATGTATTTTGTCCAGTTATTTTGGATATGCATTTTACGTAATTCACGATTCATCACAATGTGTTTGGGGTTATTGTTTTTTTCATGTCTTTTGTGAAGTTTGGATAGTGATAGAAATATTGAAAATTATGCCCTTATTTCCCTATATTTGGATAACTATTGCAAGAATTTTGTTATTGATATCTTAAATAGTTGTTTGCGATAATTTTGATTATGATGAATACTAATTTGACCCCAAATTACTGCCTTTATGGAAATTTTCTATTGATTTGATCTAAAACTTGCACTTGTTACATTTTGTCACTCATTTGGTTCTCTTTGGCAGGTACCGCGTACAGAGTGATAAAAAGGTTGCTGTTTGTAGTGTTCATCCATCTGAGCAGGCCACGTTGCAGTGCCTAGGTTGTGTCAAGGCTAAAATACCTGTTGCCAAAAGTTACCATTGCACTCCAAAGTGTTTTTCTGATGCATGGCAGCATCATCGTGTCTTACATGATCGTGCTGCAAGTGCTGTTAATGAAAATGGAAATGAGGAAGAAGAGTTATTTGGTAGATTTAATAATTCTGGGTCTGGATCAATAAATACCGGCTTATCTGCCTCTGCATCATGTGCTAGCTTGACAAATGGGTCTGCTCCTGTGTATCCGGCAGCTGTTACACAACGAAGTGGTGGTGAAACTTGGTTTGAAGTTGGACGATCTAAGACATATACCCCAACAGCTGATGACGTTGGTCATGTCCTTAAATTTGAGTGTGTTGTAGTTGATGTAGAGACTAAACTTACTTTGGGGCATGCCAGCACAATACTAACCTCCCGTGTCATTCCTGCTCCATCACCTAGTCCACGCCGACAAATCCCAGTTGATGGGATGGGACATATGGATGTTGATGGGCGTATAACAACTTCAGGAACATTTACTGTTCTATCGTACAACATATTGTGTGATTCTTATGCCTCAAATGATCTATACAATTACTGCCCTTCATGGGCTCTTTCCTGGCCATATCGCAGGCAAAATTTGTTACGAGAAATAGTTGGTTACAGAGCCGATATTATTTGTCTTCAGGAGGTAAATAAATGTTCTTTTGTCAAAGTGGACCTGAGCCAGTTTGAATTAGAATGTTAGAAACTTAGAATGTTTTTCTTCTCCACTGACCTAACTCAATCCCTTATGATTACATCCTATATTTTAATAGTTTCTCTATCAGATAACATACTATATGTTTTTCCCCAGGTTCAAAATGATCACTTTGAAGAATTTTTTGCTCCTGAACTGGACAAACATGGCTATTATGGTCTTTATAAGAGAAAAACAAATGAGGTTGTTACTGTATTCTGATTTCTTATGGATGTAAAATTCATATTTTAAAATTCCTTTTTATGTTAATCCCTTTATGGTGGGTTCACAGGTATACAATGGCAACATTAATACAATTGATGGGTGTGCAACATTTTTCCGCAGAGACAGATTTTCACATGTGAAAAAATATGAGGTTGGAAATTGCTTTTTTGCATATGGTAGGTCTCTTTAAGTTCGACATAGAATGATGTCTACTTGCTTGCAGGTTGAGTTTAATAAGGCTGCGCAGTCTTTAACTGATGCTGTGATTCCAACCACTCAGAAGAAAACTGCCTTGAATCGTCTAGTTAAGGTGGCTTATTGCACCAGAGAATCCATGTTGATTGTCTCTTATTGAACTGGTGCTGAATATATTTTCTTTATGTTTTTAGGATAATGTTGCACTAATAGTTGTTTTAGAAGCAAAAGTTAACAATCAGCCCGTTGATAATCCAGGGAAAAGACAGCTTCTTTGTGTGGTAAGCTCTTTTATTTTTCTTTATGTTTCTTGTATGTGATTTTGTCTTCTTTGCACTACCTGTTGAATGATAGGGTTAGGGTCTTCCCTAGCGTCTTGTTTCATGGGTGCTCTCTTCTTAGTTGTGCAGTTATTGAGGGTGATCATTTCCTGATATCTGCTTAAGGCTTTTCTTTCATAAGCAGAGGTTTTGATTTTTTTTCTGTGGCTCAACAGTTTGTATTTTGTAACAAGATATCATTTCTACTAATTATTCTGTTATAGTCTAGAATTATGATTCTGAGTACAACGAATACCCTAACACGTAGGGTTCCCTCTCCAACAAGTTTTCCTCCTTCAAACACTATAGAGACATCTAACTACATAATGGATACATTTGCTCTACACTTGCACAAATAACAGCTACCGCAAGTAGAAAACTGTCTTACAACACCTAGAAAGTTGAAACCAATCAAATAACTGCCACACCAAAATGACCAAATACATAACTGTCCTCTAACATTCAGAAATAGTTAATCAGGCCTCACTGGACTGGGTGTCTGGGTCTACCTTTTATTCATCCTAGCAGACACCTCTAATGGCTGCCCTACTGAAATGGGGGTATCATTTTTCCATGGTAATTATTTTTTTAGCTACACCAGTTTAGTGATGGCGGCTATTCTGGTATAAGAACTCCAGATAATGCTGATCCTGAGGTGTTTCTTTCTTCATAAGTTTACTCCAAAATCTCATATAGTACTAAGCTGGATATGTGGTTTCAAATTTGTCTTTAAAATCATTATGTAGTATCAATAAATCTATTACTAACTCTTATAATGCTTGCGGACTTTAGGCAAATACACATGTAAATGTCCAACAAGACTTAAAGGATGTCAAACTCTGGCAGGTAAGTCATTTCTTCTGCCTGTACATATTGAAAAATGTGTTTATTTTGATAAGTTTCCCCCCTCTTTTTAGGTGCACACACTCTTAAAAGGATTGGAGAAAATTGCTGCAAGTGCAGACATTCCAATGTTGGTTTGTGGGGATTTCAATTCAGTTCCAGGAAGGTGTAATTACTTATCTTTTTGTTTTAATTTTTTATACTTATGTTCTGCAAGGGTCCTGTATAAGAATCACTGTATCAGTAATTTTTTCTTAAGTTTATATTCATATTTTGTAGTGCTCCTCATGCACTTCTTGCAATGGGGAAGGTGGACCCATCACATCCCGATTTAGCAGTTGACCCACTTAATATATTGCGTCCTCACAGCAAATTGGTTCACCAGTTGCCACTGGTAATGTATTCCAACCCTTATCTAATATCATGTACTTTCTCACTTCAGTTCTATATTTCCCTTTCCCCCCCTTTTGGTGCTGATTTTAATTATTTGGTTGCTGATTACTTTGAATTTTAGGTCAGTGCTTATTCATCTTTTGCAAGAAAAGTTGGTCTTGGATTTGAGCAGCATAAACGAAGACTAGACAGCACTACAAATGAACCTTTATTCACAAATGTCACTAGAGATTTTATTGGCTCTCTTGATTACATATTTTACACCGGTGAGATATTTTACAATGTTATCTACTTCAATGAATTTAATGTCCTGGTCACATTTATGAAGTGATATCATTTGTGGTTTCAGCGGATTCTTTGGTTGTGGAGTCATTGTTGGAGCTATTGGATGAGGAGAGTTTGAGGAAAGACACCGCCCTTCCTTCTCCTGAGTGGTCCTCGGATCATATAGCTCTGTTAGCTGAGTTTCGGTGCTGCAAGGGTAGATCTAGGCGCTGAGTCAGAAGGTACTGTTATCTTTGCCCTTCCCTTGTCCAATCATTCTTGTATATAATGTTTTTTGTTATGCTTGATTTGTGTTGGTGGATAAAAAATCAGTTTCTCTTTTACCAATCATTTTATGGAAAAATAAACTACTCTTTGCAGTTTCTTTTCTGTTATCAATTGATGGATGACTTAAGGGCTTAATACATTGTTATCAATTTTAGGTGCATATGAATTATTAGAAGATAACGGGTGAAATTGATGAGGTTTTCTTAAAGCTGGATATCAAAGATGAAATGGATGAACATAATAGGGATTAGGGAGAGATGAAATTACATGAAATGGGCCTCAAATGGTTTTGATATAGGAATCATTTTACAGGTCCCAAGAATTTCAAATAACACGTGTATTAACAATGTAATACTACAGGGTCTCTGATTCTTTGGAACGAACTTTCTGCTATATTGAAATTTTTTATTGTCAGGCATGACCTTGTTAAATTAAAAATGAGCTATGGACAGATGAAATCTTATAGAAAGGTATATAATGTGAACTTTAGGTGGAAAATTTCATGATACGAAGGATCTATTTTTACCCTTGTGTTTTGAAGTTTCACTTGGATTATTTAATTTACCCCACTTTCACTTTACCTTTTGCTGCAAGACGGTAAAGTGCTGGTTGTACTGCTTTATTGATTTTTGCCTGCTTCCTTCTTTTAATATATATTGCTCCACTACTACAGTTGTGTTTTTTTATGCCTGGATGGTAAAATATTTTAGTTCTTTATTGATGATGGTTCTCGGTTCTCGATATGTATAGGTCAAATCCAGAGAAACGTAAAGGAAAAGTTGAAAGAAGCATTTGGTTGATAAGTTGTTGTAAGAGTGGGTAGATCATGCCTACGTCTTTTTCCCAGGTATCTCCTTGTCAGGGTCCTTGCAATGATCTGCTCTGTATTATGCCACCTTTGTCTCATAGAAAAATTATGATAATGCCTTACTGATTTTCGTTCTACTTCACCCATCTCTTCCCCAATCTTTTTCCATATAAAGTGAAAATTTTCTTAGTACATTTCCACTGGTTCAATACATGTAGCAATTAACTAATCATCCCATTCACAAGCCCTTACGATCTTGTGGCTGATGAGCCTAGGGGTTTAATATCTCCCCCTACTGTAGTGATAATCTTCAGCGTAGGTTATTTTGTATTTGCTACGTTCATCAGAAAGTTCAAAGTTGACAAATTCGAAATGGTATATTGATATTAAAAGAATAGTATTTGTGAGAATACTACCTATACGGTCTGAGTTTAACGTGAGGTATGTACTGTAGCTGTATACGTATGACATAGGAGGAGGTTCTTGCATGACAACTAGAATACTTGATTTTTCCGTTCTACATCCTAGTTGCTGATATTTAGAACAGATGAATTCATTCCGTGTTTTGTAAGAACATTTGTGTTTTCTCAGTAGAATGTGATTCGATTGCGCTTCCATTTTTTTTTTCAACAGTGCTTCTAAAATTTAATTTTAATGTTGTTAGTGTAATTTTTTATTCCTTTTGTTGTTCAATATCTTAAAACATTAAAGGTGCTTGACTATCATAATTGTTGATTGAAGAAATGAAACCTTTTTTTTTTCACGTGAATACATCATCTGTAGTGCATTCTTACCCATTTATCTATTCTAAGTGCCATATGTATGCATGCATATATTCTTAATTCTTTACAATATAAGGATGTCTTGCTATGTAATGGCATTACGTCAGTCAGAAATAAATGTAACATTACAGTTGAAATTGGATATTATCTATTTATCACCATGGACGGGGGACATCTGATAAACTTGCATCAATGTACGATATGTGGGCTAAAGAGTTGGTGATTAACATTACTGTACAAGACTGTGTTAATTCCTCCTAACTGGCTAAAAACTATAAATGCTATTTAATGCAACTTCTTGTAAGGTACGCTTAGCATGTGCCGTTTATCACTAAATGAGTATTTATCTTTAATTAAATCGTCCTAACTATTTCAAGAAAAAAGTATTAGAGTTGTTTTAGTTTTTAATTTTATATATTGAATCTCATTTAATCATCAAAAGTGCACACGGTAACAAATACAAATTTTGTTACGCACAAATGAGGATTCAAACATTTTTCTTACTCAACTTCAACATAACGTAAGAAAATAAATTAGTGGAATTTTAGATCATTTAGCGATTTTAATGTGTTTATGTCAACAGTTGTTCTGTAGTTCAATGAACATTTTCTCTCGGCAGAAAATTATCTAAACTCCAAATTTTTCACGCATTAGATTTCATTGTTTTCAACTGCAGAATCTTCACTTGTTAGATTGTATTGAAGCAAAAATAGAATGTAAAAAATTAGGCGTGATATATATATGATTCATGCATAATATCCTGGAAAAATTAATATAAATATTTAGCTATTACTTAGTACCTGTAATAGGTTTGAAAATTTATTTTAGAAAATATCAAATGTTGATTTTCATACCTTGTCTACGCAAGAAATCACGGTATATATCCTTAAAATATATTTCATTTTGACAGTGTTAAATGAATACTATTCAATTCAAGGATTCTATACATCTCTTTTTGCTTGAAGCATTTGTTAGTATACATTACGAATTTGTTTGTTCGGGTTTTTTGCTCAAAACATTAATTTAAACCAAGAAGAAAATTTTAAGGCAATTATATATTTTTTTAATAAAGTGAAAGATAATTTATAATCTTCTGTAAGTTCTTTAAGAAAACAATTATATAAGAAATATTATAAAAGTACTTTTGGTTGAAAGTCTACAAACACTACTGTTGATTGCAAAATCTATTTGCTAGTTGTAGCATCTTTAACAACTAGTGTTTGCATCCTAAAGGGGTGGAGAGAGAGAGAGCCGGTGTTGCATTCTAACTTTGTTCGGTTAAAGGGCAAATGAGTGAAAATTCTTCTAAGTTTTTTTTAAAAAAAAGAAAATCTTAGATTCCTATGTTAAGTATGAATATTTTCAAAAACATTTCAAGAAATTAAGTTTTTCATGAACATTTTTTAAAACTATATTTTTCAACAAAAAATTTCAACGAGAGATGTGAAAATAAAAGATTCTCTTAAATGAGAAAAATAAAATAATCATACCTCGGAAAAACATTTTCAATAATTTTTTAAACATGTCAAACACATTTATAGCATGTTAAGAAATTATAACTTTTATCAAACATAATTCTCAAAAATAAATAAAGATTTTAAGTACCAGACGCTCCAGTTAAACAAACAAATTTTATTACTAACCTACTTAATTATTATTTTCTGAAGTATTTTCTCACTGAGTAAGAGATTAATTTTCCTAAAAAATATTAAATGGTAAATTAAAAATCTTCTTTACAATATACTCTTTTCACATACCTAAATCTAGGGATCAAAGGGATAGTCCTTGAATTTCAATTTAATTTTTTCAACAATGTAAGGGGACATTTTCAGTAAAAAGAGTTAATCAATCATACAATCATATATAAATAAATTATTTTAATTAAACCTAATCTTAAATACTTATTTTTATTATGTATTTGAGATTTTTTTACGCTCTCATCTTTCAATTGATATGCATATCATGTGGGAAAGAATAAAATCCTCAAACACAATAACTACTGTTAATAAAAGATTACAAAATGATCTAATCTGATAGTAACGACTTCATAATTTCGAATTTAAATTTTTCTGGCATCATAGATTTGGCTATCTCTGATTAGCTGATTTGCGTTTTACTAAAATCTATCCATCACAACCTCCGACCCACATATTGATTTTTTGCGGACTTCACATTTAGTTGTGCTAAACCGATAAGGTATTTTATGCGTCATTCAAATTTTGTTTTTTATTACTATTTTGCGGCATATACTTCTTGATCATCTGTATTAACTTCATAAATTCAACGAAAACCTTTCCAAACAAAACTAGTTTAAAGATCAGAAACACGCGATAAGAACAATTAGGCTAACAAAACCACCAAGAAAGTCTTATCAAACTATGCGAGAAATTAAGAGACAAACTGCAAAAATATGAAAAAGAATAGAAAGAAAAGAAGCAAACTTTGCCTGGACTTTTTCCTGTATGCCAGCAAGTGTCATGATATAATTAGGCCCTTCTTCACTTCCTCTCAATTATATGATCTCCTTTCATACAAGAGAGGTGCAGTTCTTGCTATTGCTATGGCATGTTAGCTAGTAGCGGCTATATATAGTGAGGAATGTAAATGAATGAAAACTAGCTGGTTGATTAGTTTGTCAATTCAACTCAAAACTTTGGGGGGCTAAAGAGTTTGGTGGGACATAAACCAACTAATGAACTGTTATTGAGACATGTCTATTTATGAAGAGGATATACTGAGGCTGAAGATCTTTTACCGTGTTTATATATAGAACTTGCACATGTCACTGCATATATGCAGACACCTAATTAAGATTTAAATTTTTTTTCTGTATACATGAATAATTTCTCTGAAGTATGAATGACCTTCTTTTTACGTTAATTTCAGTGCTTTGACATAAATATCCATTAAACAGAATTGGGAGGACAACATGACAACCCACCACTGTTGTCTAGTCATTTCCAACAGTGGGCTTTGAAATTATATCTATAGAACACAAACAGAGAAATGGGACACAAAACCTTTTTAATTTCTTCCGTGAACAGTGTGAAACTCTAGGGATCCTTTTGAATGACTCGTGAAATAATTAACATAACAAGTACACTTGTAAATGGTATAGGACATGGCTATAGCGGATACATATTCATTCCATATATTATATACATACTTCAAAAAAGTTGATTGTATTTTCTTAATCTTTTACTTTTATTTTTAAATGTTTTATACTAATATTGATTGAAATATCATATATGAATCCTAGTATTTTATCATGTTTATAATACTCAAGTTCATTTTTAAAATACGAATTTATTCTCAAAGCTAACACCTGAGAGCCAAGTTACATTTTGGTCAAATTCTTAACTGCTATAATATATGTTAACAATTCTCTTTTATGTTTTAATTTTTTTTATCTTGATTTTATAAGATGGTTGTGTCATGTTTTAAAAATTTCAAAATTTATTTGTATTTTGGTGGTGTCTTGTATTATACGGATGCTTCCTAACTAGTCAGTAAAATGGATAATGGGATGATGAGATCGAAAAATCATAAACAACGTTTGAGTAGAAAAAAAGGGTATGTCAGACTTTGGGCAGTGTTGTTTTTGTTTGAACTAATTCAGAAGACGAGCATGTTGCGCCATATGAATAGCTAAGGCGTTGTTGGTGAAGATACAATCACAAGAACAGCAAAGAATCCCTCGTCTCTTCCGCGGGCGAGGAAAGAGAGTAACACGCGCATGGATGTTGGAAAATGCAATTACAAGGAACTATTCCTTTATATAAAGGTAAACAAAAATCGTCTACTGGGAACGCAAACTTTCTTCAATATGTGTAGATTACTTGATGTTCTGACCTTAAACTCTTGTAGTTAACAAAGACTCTTTCTTCTACATACAAATCTAACTCATCAACGCATTTTAGAAATTAATGTGTTTGTCATCAAATCCTTTTCAGCAAGAATGTGAAGGCTTGCTCTAAATCTTATGCATTGTGTTTGCTGCATCTTGTATGAGAGATCCCAAAAGGTTAATTAATGTCGTATCATCATCAAACAAAATTCCACGTTAGACTATTTCGTATTTTAAGATATTTAGACGAAACATGCTTCACCAATTCTAATAATACCAAAAATTTTATCAAAATAAGTTTATAGTATCAATAAGTTGATGTCACAATATAAAAAATATTATAAATGATTTTTGTGTCGACCAAGATGTCATGTTACTTGTACAGTTTAGAAGTTTGGGCCCAATTCCTAACATATTGGGCTGATAATTTGGACTATACGGGCTGGGCCCATTATCAGAATGGTGATGAAGGAGGGTTTTGTTTCTCCCTTGAGAAGTGGTGTTCGGTCGAAAGATGAACAAAAATGGCGCGATTCCATGGATGAAGCTTCAATGGCGAGGCATAGTGAAGGTGCGTCTGAAATGGGTCAAAAATCGAAGCCTCGACCACGTCATCGACAAGGACACCGATCTGAAAGCCGCTTCCCTTCTCAAAGACGCCATCAAACGCTCCTCCACGGCTTTTCTCACCACCAAATCCGTCGCAGATTGGCAAAAACTCCTCGGCCTCACCGTCCCCGTCCTCCGCTTCATGCGGCGCTACCCCACTCTCTTCCACGAGTTCCCTCACCCTCGCTGGCCCTCTCTCCCTTGCTTCCGATTAACCGACACTGCACTCTTCTTAGACTCACAAGAAGACTCCATTCACCATAACCACCAAAACGACGCCGTTCAGAGACTCTGCAAACTCCTCATGATGACCAAATCCCGCACTCTCCCTCTTCATTCCATTCACTCCCTCCGGTGGGACCTCGGTTTACCCGATTGCTTCCACAAAACCCTAATTCCCCAATTCCCTCAGCATTTCCAATTCGTCAAGTCCCCCAACGGCGTCGTTTCTGTAAGACTTGAAAATTGGTGTGAGGAATTCGCGGTTTCCGCGTTGCAGAAGAGCAACGAGAGCGGGAGCCAGTATAGGGATTTCAAGAGGGGACAATCGGCGTTGGTGTTTCCGATGAGGTTTCCGAGGGGTTACGGGGCGCAGAAGAAGGTTAGGGTTTGGATGGAGGAGTTTCAGAAGCTTCCTTATGTTTCCCCCTATGCGAATTCGGGGAGCATTGATCCCAATAGTGATTTGATGGAGAAGCGCGTTGTTGGGGTTCTTCATGAGATTTTGAGTTTGACTTTGCACAAGAAGACCAAGAGGAACTACTTGAGAAGCTTGAGGGAAGAGTTGATTCTTCCGCATAAGTTTACACGCATTTTCACCAGATATCCTGGGATATTTTACCTCTCTTTGAAGTGCAAAACCACCACTGTTACTCTTCGAGAAGGGTACCAGAGTGGAAAATTGGTGGACCCACATCCTCTTGCTCGCCATAGAGATAAGTTCTACCATGTCATGCAAACGGGCCTTCTTTATCGTGGAGATGGATCGTTGAAAACTGAGGGGAACGCCTCACTGGTTGATTCTGTAGCAAATGATGAAATGAGGAGTGACTCTGAGGAGGAAGAGGTTGAAACGAGTGATGAATTCTGCGAGGATGATGTTTCTGAAGCAAGTGAATGAAGTTTTTGATTCAGAATTGTTTTTGTATATGTTGCATTTTGCAACTAAATATTGAAGGACATTGCATTTTTGGATCTTAACGACTAACATAATTAGTCTTTGAGTCAAGAGTTATGTAAGGAAAAATTCACTCACTGTTTGTGTTTTCATGGGCACCTTCATGGTATTAACAGCATGAGAAATTCTTTTCCGTCATTGACACCCTGCACGCTAAGGAGGGATAACCTGTGTGGTGTGATGATGCAACGAGTTCATGGTACACAATTACACCCAAACGGGGAATAAAAGGCAAATCATTGAGAAGAAAAGGATTAAGATTCTCTTGGTAATTTTTTGTCATGTTATAATTAAGAATTTCTTTTGTGTTCCATTAATAATGTGGTATTGCTCCTCTTTCTCTTGTTTTTCTTATATCTACTGTTTACCTCTCCAAACACCATTTTCTTTTCTATGGGTGTTAAACCTTCCTCTATCAATGTTGAACCTTCCAATGTAAATGGTGATCTTTCCTATAGACTAAAAATTTTCATATAATTTTTAAACATTTTCCTGTAGTTATTTAGATTGAAAATTAAATCTCTCCATAGCTAATTTTGAAAATGAAACCTTTGCAATGTCCATTAAATAATTATTACTGCGGATGATCTTAGCCATATTGGAGGAAAAGTTTAAAGGGTGACAGTTTGATAAGAATGAAGCGTAGAAGAAGAAAACTCAACGGGGAAATGACGGGGATGGTTTGAGTGATTGCTAAAACAACATAAAGTATGTAATGAGAATAATTTGATGTTGGTATGACTAACGTCTACTGTGATAGAATAATGGCTAGAAAAACAAATTAAGTATATCTTGGTGGGAAGATAAAACTATAATAGAGTTCTTTTAATTTTATATTTTTTATGGTCAATAGAATAGAGTTCTTATACAAGAAAGTTTTGAGATACAAAGATTAAAAAATGAAAAGACAAGAGAAACTACTAATGTGTAGCTAAAGCTTATGGTTTTGAATGTAGGTTAAAATATTAAATATAAAGGCAAAATTAAAGTAATAAAAGACAACTAGTTTTTTAACAAAAAAAATAGGTAGCAAATTATTTCAGTATTAAATATTAAATTTTATTGTATAACTTTGAATTTTAAAAAATTCCTGACTCTTGAATAGACAAATCCTTGAACATTAAAAAAAACATAATGAAAGGATAAAGATGCGACAAAATTAAGTATGCGTGGACCTTACATAGCAAAAAGTCAGTTCTTATACTAACCAGAACTACCCTTTTGGTTTCTAGTTCAAAAAAATTTATTTATATACTTTCAGCAAACTTTTTTTTTTTTCATTTTTGTCTGAATTATATTATAATTTAGAATAAAATTAAGACACCATTATTAGTCAGTTTAGTAGTGAGAATAAATCTTCTAATACAAAGTTTTAAGACAATATCTAAATATTTATTAATATCATATACTCATATAAACTTGTTAATACAAAAAAAAAAGCAAATTTCGTACGGGACAAAGTCATCTAAAATTTTTGGGTATCCGTACTGCAGTAGTCGCTATCTCATTCGGTTTCCAGTTAATAGGTGAAAAATTAATAGTTGTTCACAATTGCATTATCTCAAGTCTTTATTTGGTCCACAATTTTCTTCTTTGGTTCAGTCCATCCACAGCTGAAGATTAATACTATTACTAATTTAAACAAACTTATTTTAATTTTTATCTAATAAAGTGGTTCCGAATTTCTTCTTTCTAATCCAATGAACTGAAATTCAGAAACAGAACTACCAGTTCCACTAATTTGTTCATTCTCTTTAGTCTTTGCAAGTTTGCAACTGAACGATGAAGTGCATTTTCAAATTCAAAATGTTAATGACAGTGTAATCACTCTAAAAATAAATGCAACCATCAAATTAGTGTGAGACCTTTGGCAGAAAATTCCCAACCAAAACATAAAGCAAAGAAAGAGCCAAATGTACCAAAATTGCACCGAACTACCAGAAAAGGCATTATTACAAATCGGGAAGGATGGGGACACGTCAACTGCATTCCATTGCTAATTTTCCATTGCCATTTGCCTTCCTTAAAAGCTTCTTCTCCTTCGCCTTCCTCAATTCACCACCCCACCACATACATTCATCCTTAAAATCCCACGCGCTTCCTATATATAATCACCCCATTACTCATGTAAAATCATTTATTAACACAATTTATTTTATCAACTTGATTTCTCTCACATTTTCTTTTCAACATTACAAAATCATATCTAGAAGTTATAAAATCAATTGAATCCCTTTATTTCACGGGACAGGATTTCTTTAAAACAATGTAAGCTTAAAAACTCTTATGCTTTATTTTTATTTGAACTTTTTATTTAACTTAAATTTAATAAATTATAATTTATTATTTTACTAGTCTTTAGATTTAAGTTAAATAAAAAATTTAAATTAAATGTAAGAGTTTTTAAATTATTTTTAACATGTAATATAATTTTAAAAAAAAATACATGTCAAGCAAATTCCTTTATTTTAATTTTCATAAACCCCTTTTATCGCCATTTTTATAGGCTTTGACCTTAAGTAATGTTAGGACTACTTAAAAATATAACTATTTACATATATACGTCCATAACAGTTCACGTCTTATTTAAATGGAAATTAATTAAATATTTAATATTACAAAAAATATATTTTATGTGTGCTCATTTATGCTACAAGCTTTTATAAGCATTCATATATAATCAAGTGAATTGTTTTAGTTTTAAGTCTTGCGGTAAATTATAAATCTTTTAAGCCGATGTGCTTGTATAAAACGGGTTAGTGTCTTACTGAATAGTTCATTACATGATTTGAATATCAGTGTTAATAAATTGTTTGTGTCACTTTTGTAATGCAAATTGGGTAGTTTGATCCAATTTGTTTTGCATTTCTCTTTTTTTCCGCACGTACCATTTTGCACGTTCCATGACTATTTTAAGAAAGAAAAAAATGCACAGCACGTGACATGCAAAGTTTTTGCAAGGCTTATTGCATTGCATGTGCTTGACCATTTCCAAAAAATAAATAATAATGTTATTGTTCGATTGTTGTCATATGAAGGATAGAACCATGGATGTTCTCATGCCATAACACAACACTTGCTCCAATCAAAAGAAAAAGAAAACGTGAACCCGACTATGGGAATAACTGGTAAAAGCTGTTAACCAACGAGTCTACCATCAGTCAAAAGGCCTTTTGCTGAACCAGCCAGTGATTCATAAGATTGTTGGAAGAATATAAATATAAGAATCCTAGTATCCAAAAGAGGGATTCTTTTTCTTTTCTTTGTCTGTTTTTTTCCCAGAAACTTGAGGTGTCTTAGGATCCTTAATCTACACGAAAGTTTGTTTGTTTGTTTTTTTTTTTTTTTGAGTAACTGATGTTTTTGATAATTAAGTAATTATTTTCAATTCATTGAAATATATAAATTATCTTTTAAAAAGATATAACTTTCATCTTTTAATTTTTTTCAATGCATACTCTCTGGTGTCATATTAATTTAATCATGTATGGTAAATTTATATATTTATTTTTAAATTGTAATATTTTTGAAACAAATTCTCTTTCTCACATATTCAAGTGTTTTAGACCAATTTTAATCAGTAATTCAACCATCGTTCCTCATAAAAAAAAATATAAACGTCGATATCACCTTTTAAAATTAATAAAATATAAAAGTTAATTTCAGTTTTTTTTTTTTTAATTCGAAACCATTCCTTTTATAAGAAATGGCACCCCACGCAAGCACATTTTTTTTCACTCAATGGGATATATAATCGTATGAGGACGGCATTAGATTTGTTCTGAGATAAGTAAAATTTTTTTTATTTAAATAAATTTGTTAAACATTAGTCAAGAAAAAATAATTATAAAAAAAATATCAAATGCAAAGGTTTTAAAAAACTCAACAGCCTTTTCATTTTTATTTATTTATTTTCATTGGTGCCGATTATTATTATTTTGTTAGCGTGGCTGCTGTGGCACACGCACTTGTCTTGCGTGTGCTTAGGTGTTCCTTTTAAGAGTGTGTATCCATACATTTTTCCCATTCCTCTGCCTCTGTATCTACCACTATCCTATTCATATCAGCACCCTCTCTCTCTCTCTCTCTGGCTCAGCTTCTGAGGGGAGAAGTGATGGGTCGTCTTGCTACATTATCAGAAGAACCCATCAACGACCAAGACAACACAACAACCACATCAAAGAAAGGAGTGATTCACGCATGGCGCAACTGGAACTGGATCAAGTCTCACTTCTTCAACAAGAAACCCGACCTAAAGCTCCTCCTCAGTGTTCTCGCTTGCCCTCTCTTCCCTGTTCCTCCCCATTCCCAAACACCACTCAATGAGGTCTCTTCTACATCTTCTCTTCTATCAATCACTTTTCGATTGCAACAAGCATTTTGTATATATTAATGGAACGTGGCAAGTGTGTGTTAATTTTCTCCATCAGATAATAATAATAATAATAGACAAAGTGTTCCAAAGGGTATTGTATTACTTTGGTCACTTTCTGTACAATTTTCATGCGTGCCAGCGACCAATAAATAACTTGTCATTCCCAACCCCACTTGCTGCTGCTCTTTTCCTTTTCACCAAAAAGAATGCTTCCTTCTTTATGTGTTACCATGTGCGTCTGATTCACACTAAAGATTCAAACTTTTCCTTCCTAACTAAATAATGTGTTCTACCCGTTATTGTTTACCTGTCATAGGTATCATCGTCGGCTCAGTATATTATCCAACACTTCACGGCGGCAACAGGGTGCCGGAAGTTGGAGGGTAAGGTGAAGAATGTGTTTGCAACGGGGAAGGTTGAAATGGGGGTGGTGGATGAGGTTGGAAACGCTGGAGTTTCAGAAAGAGGTTGTTTTGTGATATGGCAAATGGTTCCTGATAAGTGGCAGATTGAGTTGGTTGTGGCTGGTCACAAGGTTGTGGCTGGTAGTGATGGCACCGTTGCTTGGCGCCACACCCCTTGGCTCGGTGCACATGCAGCAAAAGGTGGCGTGCGCCCTCTTCGACGCGCAGTTCAGGCAAGTTAAGGGTGTGTTAGGATTCACGTTAAAAAAATTCATAAAAGTGATCTAATATACACGTACCAAATCAACATTTACTTTACTGATTGTAGTTTCTCTTGTATTTATATTTAGTGATTTTTTAACATAAATCTAAACATTCACTTAATAGTTTTAAAATATAAGTAGATCTAAAATTATTCGAAGGGGAATCTAAGCAAGAATTCAGTATCCTCATCATTGGATCTTGTTTTTAGTATTTCTAATTCGTGGGGTGTCGTTGGATTTTGCTTGTCCGTTTGTTAATGTTGTTCCTCCTAGGCGGCAGTACTATTTTGTTTGGGGTAAGCAAGGTTTTTTGATATTTAATTCCAATGTTGTTGATGGTGGTTTTAGGATCCAGGTTCCAATTTAGTGAGAGACAACTCAATGTGATATGGTATTTTAAGATTACGATGACCCTTTACCCTTGACTAAAAAAATATTATGTCACGTCTCATTATAACAATTGATGGTGTCATGACCTAACCCTTGGCTCCATGAATTTCCTCAACTTCTTTTCCTTAAATAATAATAATATTAGGAATGAGCTATGGCCGAGTATGAATGAGAGAACGGTTAATGAAATCTATATGATGTAACGGATGTGAATTCCTAATCAAATGTCTTTAGTTTTTCTTTTTAAAATTCATAAATGCTGGTTGATGAGCGCTTTGGGTCATTTTAATTAATACCGAACTTCTTTTCCCACATTACCGGTCAATATAATGGATTTTGATTTCCAACTAAATTCCCTTCATTTGTTTGATCCAACCACACATTCTTCTGTTTCCTTTTCTTATTTGTGGAGGGATCGATCTTCACGTGTAACTACTTTGGCATGACCTACGTATTCAAGATTCTTTGTTAAAAGAAAGAAGCTTAAGATAAAGACCAAGACAAAAGAGTTGAATTTAATGTTACCATGAAATTTCAAACAACTTTATTGGGGGAAAACATGGGTTTTGGGCCATAGGGTATACTCTGAAACCATGAACTTAGAACTACATAATATAATATATAGTATAGTGACTTGACTTGATGAGCATCTTGTGTTGGGCAGTGTGGAGTGTGAGTAGTGATGATGTCAGTGGTTGTGTGATTGTTACCCTTAAACCACATTTTGGTTGTACGTGTTTTAGGGACTAGACCCTTTGGCAGTGTCTGGTGTATTCTGTGGAGCACAATACATGGGAGAAAAGAAAATATCAGGCATTGATTGTTTTGTGTTAAAGGTGTCAGCTGATCAGAAGGACCTGGTTGACCGTAGTGATAGCACTGCAGAGATGATAAAGCATGTTACATTTGGGTACTTTAGCCAGAGAAATGGGTTACTAGTGTACCTAGAAGACTCTTACCTCACAAGGATTCAATCACCTGGGACACACCCCACCTATTGGGAGACCACAATGTCAACCAAAATTGAGGATTACCGAATGGTGGATGATGTGATGATTGCACATGCAGGCCATTCCACTGTGATCATCACCAGGTTTGGAGACAATCTAGAGACAGGACCTGCCATCACACGGTTGGAAGAATCATGGACCATTGATGATGTTGCTTTCAACGTCCCTGGCCTTTCCATGGATTGCTTCATACCCCCTAAGGAACTCCAGAAAGACTATCCACAAGAAGATCTAGATTGGAGATCACCCTTGCTTAGACGATCATCATCTTGATGATTGAAATTCCTTGGATTGTTTTTCGTTTTTGCTAAAATACTTGTTATTGATGCTAATTTTTACTTAACACTCCGTAATTGTGTTACTGATTTTTTACATATCTAACATGTTTAATTGTGTCTCTGCAATTTTATTTTTTGGTTTTTTGTAATGTGCGAACATGGATTGGTGATGCCTTTTGGCTGCTAATTAATTATATGATGTGCAAGCCCTTTTACTTTCGAAATTTAATCTGAGAGTTGTTGTTAGTTGTTACTGATATAATCTAGTGTATGATATCTGGTTTTATGTCTGCGATTGGAGTTCATCCATTTCAACTTCATTCTAAAAGTTTTAATTTATTAAATTTTTTATTGTGTAAAAGATAATAAGACGGTAAATTTATTATTTTATAAAAATAGAATATGTCGTTACACATGAAAAATGGTGCAAATTATATTAATCATAACTTTAGGACATAAATCATACGACCTAAATTTGAAGTATGTGCCAGAAATAAATTGTAGTTCTTTGTAATTACTTTTTAAAAAATTATCAAGTAGCAAGTTTTTCTACTTATTCATGATTATATCAACATGTGAAGCGTAAGGCAAAAAGATTAGCTGATTTTATAGCAATTTTCTGCCACTCTTTTTGTATGGATCGAGCGAATAGTCTCAAAGCATATCCTCTCGAGTGTCTTTCAATAACTCGCCTTTGAAATTTTCATAAAATCTTTCTTTTTTGTTCTTTATATTGTAGAGATATTAAGAAAGGAAATAAGTGAAAGCAAAGTTTAAACTCAAGCCATTACAACTGATAAACAAATAATAAATAACTCGTATCTTTACATGTCCTATTGATCAAGTGCTTTGAAAACGTTAATTAAAAAATTCAATGGTTTTTTATTAAAAGTTATGTTACGAGAAAAATGAAAATTTAAGAAAAAAGTGCATTGTCATCTTTTTACTAAAGTCATTGTTTTTAATATAATTAATTAGATATTTATATTCTCTCGTGTTGTTGAATAGTATAATGCGACAATAATTGAAAATTAAAGATGTATTTTTAATTAATGTTGATTTTATGACTTGATAGTTAAATTTGATTAAAAAAAACATTTTTTAGTCTAATATAATTATATCATATCATTCAAAGAATTCAAATTTTTATAAATAGTACATTAAAGAATATGGTAATTAGTTTTCAATATTTAGAGAAGACATTTAAAGGTATTTATTTTGTATTTTTAACTGTGTTTTTTAAGTGTATGTACGGTAATAAAAATACTATATAACTTAGAAAGTTATTTTTAATTATATTGACAAAGTAATAATAATAACTCGAAAAGCCGATATTGGTCAATTAACGAGAGTACTTTAATGGGTGTTTGATTTAAAAATATATATTTTCTGATTATTAAAAATAATTATGAAAATAAAATATTAAACAGACTTTGCACAGTGCATGCTTTAGTTTGGCAGCTTCTTCGCAAAAGCAATGGAACCGTGTTTGACTGTTATTTATGGGCTCGCGAACCAAAGAAAAAAATGTTATTTAATAAAAGAAAAATAAAAAATTTAAAACTATTTTTTTATTTTTTTAATTTAAATTTAAAAATTTTGTATGTCTATTTTTTTCCTTCTAAAATGATTTTTTTTTTTTTTGGTCAACACAACGTGGGATTAAGCATATGGTTTTGACTGGAGCCTATTGATTGGAGTTTCGAATGGCGCAATCCGTTGGTTTCATACAATAAATAATAATTAATCATATTGCTTTATTTAAATTTTTTAAATATTATATTTTATTAATTTAATTATCAAATACTATATATAATATTGACGTATAGTTATGTATATATATATATATATATATATATATATATAGATATTGAATATTAAATAAATTAAATATTCATAAAATATATATTTTTAATACTTTTAAATTTTAAAATATATATCATATGTTAAATAAAATTTTGTCTGATAAGTGTATAACTTTTTTTTATGCATTTTAATGTTATTTTTAATTAATATTAAAATTATTTTTAGTAAAAATAAGTATTTAATAATGTTATAAAATAAAAAAAAATAATCAAATAACAATAATAATAAAGTAGCTATGTATATATAATTGAATATATTTGTATATATGGGACATTTTTAAACTTGAAGATAATGAATTGTAAAATTTAAAATAATACATTCTAATAAAAAAAAGTCAATTAAAACCCAATTTTAGTAGTATTTAGGCTCAACTCAAGCCCAAAAAAAAGTTTTCTTGCTAGTTTAAAAAAATTATCCCACTTATAATTTACACGACAGAGCTGTTTTTAAGGGATTGTCAATAACATCGATCATAAATTCAGTGAGAATATAATTTTTTATATAAATAATAAATATAGATTAATAATTTTATTTAGATAATTAAAATTTTATTTACATGTAGTTTTTTTATAATTTAAATCTATAATCTTAACAAATTCAAAATAAAAAAAATTTTCATTAAATATATCTTTTATACATACATACGTGTACGTATATGTTATCGTAGTAACTAGTAACTTCTGAATAGGGAAACAATTGTGTAAACATGTCAAGATTTCGTCATAGTTTTCAAAATAATTATCAGTTGTAATTTAATTGTCAATTGATTTATTGCATTCCACTCGTCCTCTGGACTCTATTCAAGGAAACATTAAAATTAGGTTCTCATTAGTTTTCAAATCAACAAATTGACTTCATTTTCTTCATCTTCTCTGTTTTTTTTTTTACCATGATTAATAAGTGATGATAAATGTTAACTACTATTTTTAGAATATTATTGATAAAAAAAGATTACTATATAAAATACACTGATTTTATATTATTTAATTTTAGATAAATTTAATATTTTTATAAAATATCAAACGGTTCTTAATCATTAATGTCTTTAATACATCCATTAACAGGACTCGTTAAGGTCTTTAAAATTCCACCTACATTAATTACACTTACGTGAAAGATAACTCTTATATTTTAATTATAATTATTGATGATGATGAAATAAAAGTAACTTTTGTTTCACATTTATGGGACGTGAAAAGGGTGAAAGAAAAAGCAAAATGAGCATGTATTATGAGTAATGCTTGTTTTATATCTCTGTACAGGAGTGGAATATATATAAATATAAAAGGAGATATAATAAACAGTACAAAGAAAAATATATTAAAAATTTTAAAAAGGAAAAGTATAAAAAGAAGAAGAAAACATAAAACTAATATGAGAAAAAAAAATCACAGGTCATGAAATATAGTGGCTATATAATCCGTGGTCCTTAGAATTTGCACCAAAAAAGAAGAATGAAACTTTTATTTTTGTCACCATTGACCCACAACGTGTTGAAATTGGAAATTTCTTGCTGTTCTCACAGTGACATTTCTCTCTGCCAGCCATATTCCAACGAATATAAATTAATGGTTCATAAAAATCTTCACTATTTTTTAATTTTTAAAGCCAAATAAAAAAATCATTATTATTATATTGTGTGAGAGAGAAAGAAATAAAGTTGAATACAAGGGAATACCATTTCTTCCAACTTCCACGGTCCAATTTTGATTCTGGCAGCCAGGTTCCTCTCTCTGTTCCTGCCAGTTCCCTCTCTTTCTTTCTTCGGTCCTTCTCTTCTCTTCTCTTCTCTTCTGCGCTGCTCCTAAAGAGAAGAAGAAGAAGAAGAAGAAGAAGAAGAAGAATGGAGGGTGAGGGTGCAGCAGTGTGGCAAGGTGCGGTTTTGGGTGGAATAATCTTCTGGCTTCTCTCTGCTTCATATCTAAATCTTACTCGGAAACTTAGATCTTTCTTCCAACCTTGGGTTTCTCACAGTGTTGACACTGGAACCCCAATTATCCTCCAGATCCAGGTAATTATCGAATTCACCCAAATGCCCTTCAATTCAAAAAAACCCATTTTCTTATTCTCTCAAAGCTTTAAGCTTTTTTTTTTTTTTTTTTTATAATTGTGTTGTAAATGCTGATTTTTTTTAGTATTTAATTTTTGCAGAGTTACCGTTTTGGATTCCTGGATGCCCTTTTTTCTGGGTTGTCGTGTGTTGTTTCTGTGCCCTTTTACACTGCTTTTCTCCCTCTGTTATTCTGGGTACGTACATGTTGATGATATAAGACACCCACAAGGTTGTGAGGATTTGGATTTAAAAAACTCAAATTTGTTGGCTTTTGGTCTCTTTGTAGAGTGGTCATGGCCAATTGGCGAGGCAGATGACGTTGTTGATGGCTTTTTGTGATTATGTAGGGAACTGCATAAAGGTACGTATTGTTCACTTTTGTTCAATTTAACATTAGATTCATCCTTTTGTTAAATGCTTGTTGTGTTGGTCACTCAACAGGACGTGGTTTCAGCTCCAAGACCTGCTTCTCCACCTGTCAGGAGAGTGACTGCTACAAAAGATGAAGAAGATAATGCGTTAGAATATGGATTGCCTTCTTCTCACACACTTAACACAGTTTGCTTATCTGGGTATTTATTATTCTTTTTTATTTGTTTTTATGTCTAAGTCATCCTACTTGGTTTGTGGGGTTAATTTAAAGGGATTCTGAGGCATGTTTCTAGCTTGAGTAAGTTTTTGTGTCATGTCATAAAGGTTCTTAGGGTGTGGCAAGATGGCTGTTGAGATGCTAGATGTCTACTCTGATCAGGGAACTGAGCAGGTGGCATGCCTTCTAAGTCAAGTACTATGGTTACACTTACTCTTCTTCCTATCTGTTTTCTGGACCAAGGAAGGAGAATATAAATCTACTGAATAAGTGAAAATATGAAAAATCATTTGTAATAACATATTTTTTTCTTTGTTCTATCATCAGTTTTAACTTGATTAGAAGAGTGTAGTTTTTCAGAGTCGTATTACTGTTGAGAAAAATGAAGCTTTGCTTTCAATTCTTCGTGTTTGTCATTAATGGATGCTTTTCCTTGGAATGGATGTTTGTCAGCTACCTTTTGCACTATGTCCTGATTCATACTCAAATTCAAGGTGCCTATGTTAATTATCTTGGAGTTTCTATTGCTTGCTTGCTGGTGGCCCTAATTGGTTTGGGTAGGTCTTCTAATGCTTTTACATTATTAGCAGCTTTCCATTGTTGGCTTATTGCACTCCAAAATAATGAAAATTATTTGTTACGTTTGGTAGGAAGAATTTATCTTGGCATGCATAGTGTGGTTGATGTTGTTTCTGGCCTTCTTATTGGACTTGGGCTCCTTGCATTTTGGCTCACGGTTGATGAATACATAGACAGTTTTGTGATCTCAGGACAAAATGGTATTCTTACTTCTACTTTAATTAATAAATTCAGCACCAGATAGCTATATCCTTTATAATAACCACAGCACATGCTGGTGCTTAGATTGTAGAAATTGGATTATATTTTAGATTATCATTTTGAGAAAACTATATTCTCAAGTTTTTTATAATTTTTTTCATATTTCTTAAGCACCTTTTGTTTGCAAAATGATTGAAAATACTACACTTTTTATGTAGAGGTTCCCCCCCGCCCCCCTCTCTCTTTAATTTCAGTAATGTTGAGAAGCTTTTTTGGTATTCTATCTCATCTCAATCTGCTTTTGTTACAGTTACATCCTTTTGGGCTGCCTTGAGCTTCCTTTTGCTTTTTGCTTATCCAACTCCTGAACTTCCAACTCCAAGCTTTGAGTTTCACACTGCTTTCAATGGTGTTGCATTGGGAATTGTAAGCAGTTTCTCACCCTTTAACATGATCTAAACTTATTTCTTTTTTCTTCTTGCATTAAGGAATATAATGCTCAATTAGAGTCATAGACCAAAAGATGTCCTAAGCTGTTTTAGTTAACTGTAATTCATTAACTCTAGACAACTTTCAATGTTAGCAGCTCCAGATCAGGAGTTAAATTCTGAGTGTTACTGGGGCTATATCTGTTTTGCTTGAATGGTGACTTGACTTAGTTGAATATGTACTTCAACATGCCTAACACTAACATTCTTGAACTTATTGCTTAGATTAATAATGTTTGAGGTGAATATGCTGAATAAAAATTTATGCAGAGTAACTGTAGAATAGACAAATCAAGTTTATGACATCAGCTATGGAACATTATAAATCCATATTATACTGGAGCATGTCATTTGTAGTTTGATATGCTCAAGGATAAACATCAAGGTGATAGAGCTGCGAGTTCTAATGTTGGGGAAGCCCAAGTTGATCTGGTTCTGGACTGTGATCCAATTGGGCCCAAGACTTGGCTAGTTTATTCAGTGAGAAAGAAGGGAGGTCAGGTAACCACTCATTAACCGTGTTGGCAAAGTGATTAGTCTCAGTCAGCAGTTGATTTAGAATTCTACCAGTTTTTAGGGAGTGAGGTTGCGGAGATGGGGACATGAAAGAGTTGTGGTTACTTTGGGCAGAGCTATCTCTGTAGAGCTTAGGTTTTGGGGCTGTTGAGTTTTGCTTCGTTTTGACCTCCCCTTTCAGTTAAATGAAACTCATTTCCATAAATATTCTTCTGGGTTTGTCATAACAAGCCATGTCAGAAATGTAGCTGCACGCAATCCATATCATTGTAAGTTTGTAATAGAGTGATTTTGAGTAGAAGTTACAATCAAATCCAATACTAACTGAATATGGCAAGGGCTAGAGTAGAGCTGTTCTAAGTTTTGGTTAAAAAATGCCCTTAAATTTATTTCTATTATTTTTTTAGGAATTTTTTCTATGCAGTTATGTTAAAAGATTTACTAACTAGTACTCAGGCCCTTAGTGTGGGGATCATGTTGTATAAAATTGAAGAGTCTTTTTTCTTAACATGAGAGATGAATGCATGGGGAATCGTCTAGTGCTTCAAGGTATTCAGAAGGAAAGAGAGAGAAATTTATATACTTGCTTTTTTCAAATTATTAATGAGCATACCATCTTTCTCCAACATTTTGAAATGTTTGATCAGAGTTCAAACTCTTCTTTCTGTGTTATACTATCTTATTTTTCTCTTGTCCAATGTTTTCATAGTTTTGGTAATTCCGAACTGTTCATAACTGTAATTAGAAGTGAGGAAAAAGCTATTGGCTTAGTCATCTCTCCAGTACCATTTCACCTAGCATCTGAAATGCATTGGCAAATTGACATTGGACCTGCCTGCATACTCATAGAAAAGTATCAGTATCGGTGGGTTAATACAAATCATCTCTGCAAATTTCAGACACAATCACTAAACATGTTATGGGGCTACATGCCTGTATCCTTCTGTCCTCTTTGTTAGTATAGAGTTATTTTGTATTTAATAGCAATAAATCGTCAAAAGCTATTCCCATGACAGTGGCTTTTCTGTAGTAAGCTGCACCCTTGTTTGTTAGTAAGTTGCATCTAGAAGTACAATACAAAACTTATGTACAGTAAGTATCCTTAAGTGTTGTTTTCCAATTAAAATTAGAATTCTGCTTCAATAATCAATGTCAACCTCCAATGTTGACTTTTTATTGCATAAATTATCCGAAGTAAAATTTCAATTTTGATTGGAGAATGACAGCCTAAGTATTTGAGTATGGACAAATCACTTTGTGTTGTGTTGTTTCTGTACTGTGTGTTAATATTAGAGGCTCGTGTTCTTCAGGTTACTGGGGTACAGCAAACATATCATCAATTTCATCATGGGAATGTTCCTCGTTTGTTCTCTTCAGATATGACTATACCTGTATTTTTGGGAAGAATGCTCTTGGGTATACCTACAATTCTAATTGTAAAATTCTGCAGTAAGGCTCTCGCAAAATGGACTATTCCTGTGGTAGCAAACACCTTGGGCATCCCAATAAAATCAACCAGCTATATCCCCACGTTGAATGGATCTGTCACGGGTAAAAAGTCCGATAAGCTTAAACAAGGAGGTTACTTGCAAAGGCTCCTTTCACGGCATAAGGCATTCGATGTTGATACTGGAATTAGATTTCTTCAATACGCAGGCCTTGCGTGGTCTGTAGTCGACCTAGTGCCATCTCTTTTTTCATACTTGAGCTTGTGATTTTGAGACATGCTTACCATTTTATGAAAATTTTGTACAGCAAGAGATCGTCCCATTTTGGTCATGTCCACTCAAAATTATCTATAAGAAAATATCAGAACGATAGATCATTCCCACGCGGTAAAATTTGCTCGACTCTCGCAGATCCTGTTGATTTCACAAATTGATCAGTCGTTGACGTTTTTACAATCTTCGCGCGCCCTAATAAAGTACTAATCATGTTGAAGCATTAATCAGCTTTCATCAAAATCTTTTTTCTGCAATTTACTTCATGCTTTTTATGCCAATCTAGTGAGTAGAAAAAGGCCCATCATTATTATTGGTTCAAGCCTAGATCTTTAAAGTTGCAATTTTTCACTTTATCCTTTCAATACATTTCCGATTCAACTAGGGATAGAAAACTAGTATAGAGTGAGTGCAATCTTTTTCGTTTTTTGGACGAGTTGGGTTACTTAAAATAACATGCACGAATAAGTTATATTTATGCAAACATTAAACTATTTTAATTAATATACAAACGAGATATGCAACATTGTATATAGAAAACAAGTTCATCTAGGAGTTCAGCATTAACCGAATAGGTGAAACATCATGTTAGCAACTTTTCATTGTCAACTTTATGAAAAGATATGGCATATATTGATAAACGGAGGCTAACTTTAGGTGAGCGCTAATGATAAAGTCGGAGAACATAATTCGTAAGAACAAAACTGAATCACTATTATCATGCAACTTTAAATGAAAAAAGATAGAACATAGCAAAAACATCCACGAGACAAAAATCCAGTCACAGCTTCTAAAGCCTTAAGGGAGGTTTTGAACATGAGAGAAAAATAAAGACAGGAAAAACAAACAAAAAATATCCACATTTAGCTGGAACAATACGTATTCTGACAGTCATCATCTTGGCGACTTCTTCAGACAGGGTGTCCAGCAAGTTCTCGAGTTTAACAGATCAGTGGAATGTTGTTACCTGCCTATTATACATCAAAGCAGTCTTTGGACAACCCCAAAAGCACGGGAAGCATATATCCATGGATTTAAATTCTTACAGCAATTTCACGATGAGGATGCACAACTACCTGAAATTAGTGCAGTAGAGATAACCACGATATACTGGTATGACACAGCAGCTACATTATAAGAAATAATCGGGTGTTCTACGGGTGACATCAGGTTCTCCTCTCCTGGGAGCAGGTTCAAACTGCATGAAATATTTCAAATTTATTCAGATACAATTCAAGGGAAAGGACTAAAATTAATAATATTTCACCAAGCAAATTATACTTAATGACAGAAAAGGACCTGGATAAATGTGTGGCCTTTGCAATCATCAACCTCCAATATGGAAGCCATGTTCCCACATCGGTAACAGTAGTTAGGTGCACTAAAAATGGTTACGACCTTTTGTTCCTGTTTCAACAAAACAATGCAAATAATAAAACTTTACACCTATAATTCTAAAGCAAGCAAATTACAGATTCCATAAGAACAATTACATGAGCCCAGTTAAAACCATCCATAACCAGTTGATGAGCTCTGGCAATCAACTTGAGGCTGTTAGTGTGATTGAATTGTTCAGATATATCCTGAAACAAAGAATGTCAATTGGCATTACCATCAAAATAAAAATGCAATGTACAAACAATAATAGATCACTCAATGCGTCAAAATAACAAATTCAATAACGTATAAAGTTGAGAAATTAAATATATGCTTACCTGGCCAAAAGTATATCCAGCACCACGGGGAGAAATTCCCCAGCCACATCTGTCATCTGGGTCAGACCACAATAGATCACACATGGGCCCTTCATGAGGAACCTCTTGAACACGATCAAAGTTCCTTATGTTATCAAGGGTCTCAATTGAAGGTGACAGTCCTCCATGCAAGCAGAATATTTCAGATTCAACCTGGAAGGAACTATATTATATTACAGGCTAAACGATCAAAAGCCTCTAACCTAAAATTTTATCCAACAGTTCCTAATTTATTTATAATATGAAAGTTGTTCAACAGTCAATCTAACATCTTTAGAGCATGATAAAGACAGTATCTTAATTGAACTAATCACAAAAGATAAAATAACTATACTAGACAAGTCTGTTGGGTAAGATTACAAGACAATCATGTCTAATTTTGAAATACAAAGAAATTTTAATGGAAGATACATACAAAAACTTCCCCATATCTAGAAATATAATCTTATCATATCTGTGCTTAAGCAAACTACATGTATTCGTTAAAAACTTACCACTTTTATATCTTAGTCTATCATCAAAGTCTACTCCCTTGAAACTTTTTTTTTAAAGAAATTTTGGCTAGTTTATCATCCATGCAATGGGTACATCCCAGTTAAGTCATAATACATAGTAATATAATAATAAAGATGATATTAGGATACTGTTGATTTTAACTTCTTTAGGAAACAATCATATATCATGTTTAATGATAAAGGTCACATGTAAGAGAAGTGGATGCCAGAGTTCTTTGAATCTTTTAGAAAAGGTAAATACTGATAATTTCAATTGATATTGCAAAAATAATAATGTAAAATCTTCCAAAACTTCCCCCATCTTCTAATATTTCTATTTACATAGTAATGGAGATATAAGAATGAGATGCAATTTAAATCACGAACCAAACACATAAAAAATAGGGAAAAAAAGTACTAACCAATGCAGTCAATGGAAAAAAATCAAAAAGGTCTGTAAAGATCTTCCAAACATTAGCATTACCATACCTGCACATAAACAATAAAAAACGAGAACTGTCAAGAATTTGAAAAAAGAAACAAGAAAGTATATTGTTTATGTGCAAGAAACCAACGATCCCTTATTTGTTCTCTCTTCCTTTCAATTTAGACCAAAATTTTCACATTTAATACAATTATACATTATTTTTGGGGACAAAAACAGGGCAGAATTACATATTCTTTACCTATGTTAACAAGAACATAGGACATTGATCATTAGTATGACATTTCATACAATACATCATCATTCACATCACTTCTAATACAAACAGATGTCATAGTGCCACAAATCTGTCAATGTCAAAAACTGAAGATCTCTAACCAAAGTTTACAAATCAAAAAGGTACATGACACCAAATTAACAGCAAAATTCAGATGCCCATCCCAGAACTCCAGTTCAGTACATAAAAGTAACAAGCAAACAGCAAATCAAAATCTCAGGTTGAAATTATAGAAGAGCATATTCCACGGGAAAAGAAAAAGGATTTCCATACAGTTTATATCTCAGAAGGAAATTTGTGATTCCATCATGGTAATACTAACAACAAAGTTGTACATTGATATTTAACAAATGCTTTTTCTAATGTGTACCCGGTTATAATAATCAATAAATGATGAATTTTTATTAAAAAAAGATAGCATTTAATGTCATCAATGCATTGTATGTTCTGATTTTCAATTAGTTTTTAGATTATGCCTTTGAACACACTAGAAAAACGGTTTAACAAAAGGAACTTCAATTGAAACAATAAAAACATCATGCTCTAACAAATGTTTCTCTAGATAGAAGCATCTCATGTTTTGTACTTTTGCTCCACAAAATGAAGGTGTTGAAAACTCACTTTCTAAGACATTCATCATAAAATCCATATACTTGAGTAATCTGCATTAAAAAATGATAAAAGAACAATTAGTTCAACAGATAATTAACATCAAGCACCAATACAAGTCGTCAAATCACAAAAAAAAATGTTTAGAAACAACAATTTGTTATACAAGTAAAAATGCGGCCAAGAATAGCTAATTTTATGCCATTGACAAATAACTATTAGTTCAGAAATAAATGCCATTAAGGACCTTAAGAACCATAAGTAATTTATAATTGGTAGAGAGTTGAAACACAAACCTGACGGCTTTCATGGTTTCCTCTAAGAATAGTAATTCGCTGAGGATACCGCACTTTCAGTGCCACAAGGAGCTGAATACAATAACTAATCAGTATGTTTGACATACACTGTCAACCAAACGAAAATTAAGAAACATAGACATTAACAAAAAAAGTTATCAATGTAACTTCACCATCACACTCCACATCCCACCTAAAAAGGCACCTAATGTGATCTAAAACAACCATAGCACAACTGCATAAGTAAAACCTGGAGAAATTGTTCAATCATCTAGACTGCGTGCATCTTGCTCATAACTGGAAAGGTAACTACTAATTTATTGACATTCAGTAAATTCTTTTCAGTCCTCGATGATCAGTAAAATCAAACTCAAAAGATAAATCATGAGACAACTCTCAAAGATTCAACTACAATATATTAGTTGCAGGTTTGAGATTTTATCAGAGTATCCCACCTTAAAAGTTAAGACCACCACAATACGCAAATTGTATGTGAGACTACCTCTACCTTGAAAATATGATTGTAAGATAATGCAAACTTCTGTACAATATTGATGCATATGCAATCCATCTTTCACCTCCGTGAGCCTCCAAAATATTGACACATTGACAAACATTTGCTGCATATTCGATATCCCCTATTTACCTTTGCAGCACTTTCTAAACCCTGAACTATCGGCAACTAGGGAATAGTCCCATTTCTATTTCCATCCTAATAGCAAAAGACAATTTAAATGAAGCTCACAGCTCATCCAAACTTCATCAACTAACTCTTGAGAACAATTTCCCACCTGATCTGTGGCCACCCTAATGTATGCATATAAGAAAATGTACCCCACAGAGGTTTAGGGAAGAGAGAGAACAACGAATTTTCAGAAACTAACCATCCAAAAGTGAACAAAATCAAATAAGTTTATCTTGGTTGTACTTACCGTTACGGTTTCAACTGAATAATAACCCCTGTCCACATAATCACCCATAAACAAGTAGTTTGTATCTGGACACTGTAAACAAAACACGTATATTCGGTATCCATACCAAAATAATCAACAAAATATATTTTCCAGAAACTGACAAAATTTTATCTTGACATTATACATTTTGAAAAAATTAAAATGTCAAGGAACTTTAACAAAATATTAGGGTAATAGTGAAAATAATAATAAATTCTTAGTCATAAATTATACCTTCCCTCCAATTCGAAACAATTCCGCAAGATCATGGAACTGCCCATGAATATCACCACAGATTGTCACAGGGCTTTTAACAGGCTGTGGTACAGGAGACACACCCCAAAAAAAGTTAGTGTTTTCTTTCTATAAGACAAGAAACTAGAGTTAAAAGATGCACTGAAATAAAGTGACATAATTAGTATATGCAGACAGCCATATAGCACAAGCAAATTAAATGTTTCACTGTTTCATGAAAGAAAGATTGAAGGAATCACATCCTCCTCCACAAAACAGGCATTAAAAGTAATGGCATCGGGTTAATGAACTCAAATACAGGGATATATAAATAAATAACTGAAAAAGATAAAGTTGACTTAACAAAGGATTCATGCAAAGCAAGCAGGAAAACAAACAGCAGTGAAGCAAGATCAGTGTTTTAAGAAACAGAAAATGGCATCATCGTAAACTAAGGCACAAGTTAAAAGACTGGAAGAAAGAGTAGTACCTGGACGTTACTTTCATCCATTAAAATTTCTCTAGCCTTCTCACATAAAACTCTAACCTACAGGCAGAGCAGAGAACACAATCATTAGTTTATTTGTTTATATTTCTTTTCCCGAATGTAATAATACCTCAAGGAGTAAATAACATTTAAGATATCCCCACAAGAAAGGACATGACTGCTTAAACAAATAATACAAATACAACCAATATAAAATGCAATGATATTTTTAAGGTGAATAAATACACAAGGGCAAAGCCTTTCCTAAGACAAATCACATACGTAGCAATGAAATCCAGCACAATACGAGCAATATTTACACAATAAGAGCGACAAACAAGATAAGACCTCTAAAGTAGTAGCCCTACAATACACTAAGCACCATCACCCCTATCCTTTAATCTGATAAATCTTCAACCATAATCACAGTGTTACGCTTCAACATACAAGTTAGAAACAAACCCATAGTAAGCCAACACCTGATCCACTAACATTCCAACAAAGCCATAACTCTCACTCTCTGTAGACAACTCCCACCAACATGTTACTACATTCAAGAAATTACCTCATAATAGAGCACTAGCAACAGCTAAAGAACAATCCAAATTCCGGACTCAGTTTCAAATACAGAAAACCTACATTTTCTAGATGTCAAACCACCAAACGCGTAACATAAAAATATAACATCTCCGTAACCTTAAGGAGAACATCGAAACAATCTCATCCTAAAAAAACCCATCAATAAAACACAAAACACCTAAAAGCAAATTATACAGCTGAAAATCGTTTTTCAGATAACAAAAACCATCTATCCCTTCCTAATTGCTTCACATCAGGTCAAAATACAAAGAACCGTCGCATCTCAGTGGCCATTTCGCCGAATCAACCACAGTTTCACACACACTGTTACCAAAACTCCTACTAGCCGTGCAAATAAGGTTAAGCAGAAAAATCAAGCGTAATTGGAGACGTGCGTGGCGATTTTGTGGAGAGAGGATGCAGATCGAGAGGAATGGAGAGGAACCTGTTGCTCGGAGAGTGGCTTGCACTGCATGAGCTGTGAGATCTGGTCGTCGAGATCGTGAGAAGAGTCGGAGAGCATGGAATTGGCGCCCATGGTGTTGAATCGGAGAAGACGAAGAGCGAAAAATCTCCGGCGCCCTTGCAGTGAGGAAGAAGAACTCCAAATGGAGAGGGCGCGTGAAATAACAAAGCCTATGCTTGATTTGCACGGTGTCCAATAATCCCCTTTTCTTTTTCTTTTTTCTTCTTTTAAATTTACATGGTTACTAACGAGGGAAAAATACTTCACTCCTTCCAATGACACCCCGCCACGTAGTTGTTTTTTTTTTCTTAAATGAATGAAGGTAATAGCATTTTCTCATATTTTGTAATCATTTAAAGTAAGTCTTTATTATATAAATTGTATTTAAAATTCTAAAATATTTCACATTCTATTAATATACATTAAAACCAACACTTCGAAATAATTTATGATAAAATAAATTTTAAAAGTAATCAAGAATATAAAACATGTTAAAAAATATTTTTTTATTTATTAAAATACAAGATAAAAACATAATTACAATACAAAATATTACTTAATGATTGATGAATATAGTTTTTTTTTCACTAGTATTTTGTATCGTATTTTAATATAAAAGTTTGTAATTTCGTCCTCAATCTTTTATTATGAAAAACTTAAGAAATTGTTTCTTTGTAAGTATTATTACAGTAAAATTAAAACATATATAATTTTAAAAAAATTATTTTAAATATAAATAAATATTGCAAGTAACTATGCTTTTAACTATTTATTGTTGTGACAGATATTTCAAATTAAGAAAATATGGTTGAAGTAAAAAACAGGCTACGATTGCTAATATTAGAAGAGTTGTCAGTTTTTTTTAATAATTTAAATTAAAAAATGGATATTTAAACTTGAACTTCAACTTAAATTCAGGGTTATGTTTTCATAAAGTCATACGACGTCGTCTAATATGTATTACTTAAATATAATATTTATCATTCATGAAACGGTGATTCGGCGAATGTTTCATTTTGATCAAAACAAGTATAATTTTATTTAATAATTTATTATACTTAAGTGTACTTTTATGTAATAATTTTTTTAACAAAAATATTTGATTTAATTTAGAGATGAAAATGTCTACATCATTAATTAAGGAAATATCAGGTGGAAAATTGCCCCACCATACCAGCTAATGGTCTTAATAAGCTATGAAACACCAATGATATAGTAACGATAGAGAGTCTTTTGATGAGTGTCAAAAATAAATTTAAATGATACTTTTTTTAATATACAGCTCACTTATATATAATATAAATCAAAATTATTTGATTATCTGATTATTATCATTATTATTATTATTATTCAATTTTAACAATATTTTGCACAAAACTTGCATAATGTATAATTATATTTCAAAGATTTCATCAATAAAAAATATATCTCACATAAAATTAGTAAAGACATGAGAGCGAATATGAAAATTGATATCAACATCCTCAATGTTGTTTTTGGGATTACCTAATATCATACACTTTTCTTTTGGGTCAACAGAAAAGAAAAAAAAAAACATTTTTTCCTCTGAAATATGTACTTGTGCTGCGATTAAAAGGAGCCTCTCTCTACATTTTTATTTATTTATTTTATAAAAAAGAGCCTCTGTTTCAAAATATACACAGATGCATGTTGAAGTAAGCCAGATTGGCTAGCTTTGGGCCAGTTTTCTAGCCATGTTGATTGTTGGCCTCTGGGCCGTGCGGGCTTAAAAAAAATTTAATTATTGGTGAGCTTTAACACGAAGAGATGAAGTTGACCAACAAACAAATAATACAAAGAGAAGAAAGGTGGCTCAGATACCATTTCCAATTTATAGTTTCGTTTTTCCCATTTGCAGCAATACTTTTAGAGAGTGACTTAATTGAGTTTTATTAAGGAATTACCAAAATTGTTTATTTATTTTTCAAAATAATAAATTTAAACAGCTATTATGCGTTAATAAAAAATGTTTAAAGTTGTGTAAAGTTTCCAATATACATATATTTCTATATATATATTGTATAAGTAAGCCAAAAAATGTGTTAAAAATTAATGGAGCTTAGTCGGCTTAAGTAAGATCGTGAGTTCAAGTATTTATGTATGCAAAAAAATTTTAGTGATAAACTCACCTACCAATGCTCGGGTTTGGGTCAGATTTAAATTTTATTTTTAAAAATAAAATAATCATACTCTTATTCTTTATCTTTGATTGATATTTTATTTTATATT
Organism: Abrus precatorius; assembly: GCF_003935025.1. NCBI lineage: Eukaryota > Viridiplantae > Streptophyta > Magnoliopsida > Fabales > Fabaceae > Abrus > Abrus precatorius. The sequence goes on along the minus strand of NW_020874373.1, from coordinate 3,648,236 downwards.
ATTGGTTTAATGTTTTTATAGTACTAAACAAATGATAATGAAAGTTTTTATTAAATTTAACTAATGATATTTTGATATTTTCTTTTCAATAAAAGACGGGATGAATGTATTGCTTTTCATTGTTGTGAGATCGTATATTAGACGATGTAGTAATGTTTAGTGGTTTAATTACAATTAATTTTGGGTTTTTTATTATACCATTATTTCTTTACCATTTTGTTCTGGCAATGCTTCTACTTGATGACTTTGGGTTTTGTTGGTTGCTGCGCAGTACAATATTAATTATAAGCTATAATAGACTATATTTAGATCCGGTTTATATACTTGAAATTTGTAAAATGAATTTTTAATCTTGCATTTGCTTCTGCACTTAAAATCACAAGTTACTAAGTATATGTATTTAAGCTAAAATGTAATTTAAACAGAGAGGTGAGTGATCATTTTGAGTATTAGTAATTGCTACCTATCCAACATGCAGTTAGAACTGCATAAATTGTTATGGTGTAGTTAAGAACAATAGTGTTAAAAGCTGTATTATTGATCACAATTACAGTGCTGTTATATATTTAGTGTGCATTTAAATTAACTTATTATAGACAAATAATTATCTTTTATTAAAATTTAAAAAAACAATGATAAATTTTCAAAAACTAATGATAAAATACAAAGTGTTGCAAGCTGGATCAGTCAATATTAGAATGTAAACACGAATTGGCATCCATTAAGAATTGTTCTCTTTATTTTTGACAATATCACTTCTTATAATCGATGGTTAAAAAAATTACAATGCAGAATCATGCTTTAGCTTCAAATTAAATTAATCTTAATAGTATCATCTCACACCTTTTAGTGTCACTTCACAAACAATGAATCCCTAAGAACTTTCAACAACAAACAATAAGCTGTAAGCTGAGGAAAATGGCCTTGTGTTTGTAGAATTTTGACTTCGGAATGAGTACCCAAATTTTTCTTCATGTAAGAAGCAACAGATACGGGAACAATTGTGTCGTTTTTGGTCTGAATTATCGTGCAAGGCACATGAACTTGTGGCAGAATCGTTCTGAGATCACTTAAAAATATTGTTTTAGCAACTTCTAATGCAATACTTGGGTTCATTCTTAGTAGACTGTGTTCAAATTCAGAAACCGCGGAAGGATTGTTGACACCAACAGCATCTGGAGCAAAGCTATGAGCCCATTTAGAAAAGTTTTTGCTTATTGATTCAAAGATTTCGTCTAATTTTGGCTCATTGAACCCTCCTTCGTATCCTTCTTCATTCTGGTATCTATAGACAACAGACATGAGTAAATATATACTCATTATGAAACAATTAATTAATCCTTAAATATGGTTTTGTTGCTTGAAAGCATGACATTTTTTAAGTTTTTATTTAAATTTTATCAATTCGTTTTCATTATCAATATATATATATATAGTAACAATGATGTACCAAGTCATATTCTTATATACATTCTTTTTCTATGACATTAACTATTTTATCTCATACTTAGTATCTTTTCTTTCTATCTCTCTTTATTATAAAACTTTTTCTTACAATATATTTATATCCTCTCTTCAAAACTAAAAGAACGTTTTATTTGCATTTTATGATATAAAGATTAAGAAAATTTTAAGCTAATTTTAAAAAGATGTCATTTTTTTAGAAGCAGAAACTATGTTGAATATCAACCAATACATGCTTAATTAAAAGAAATAAATAGAGAATGTGATCACCTTGGAGAACCACCCAATAGGACTAGATGTTCAAAGAGTTGTGGTTTCCTTGTTGCAGCTATGCATCCAATCATGGCTGACATAGAGTGACCCACGTATATAGTTTTATTCAAATTGAGCTCATCAAGAAGACTCACCAAGTCATGAGCATATCCATCGAAATTTGAGTACTTTTTTGAATCATAAAGGGTGGAATTTACATTTGGGGTGAAAGCCAGATCGAAAACCAACACCTTGAAGTAGCATGCAAGGAAGGGAATAAGATAATGCCACACTGTTTGGTCTGTGCCAAATCCGTGAGATAGGACCAAAGTTTGGGTTCCATTTCCATAAAAATTAGCATTTAGGGCACAAGCCATGCCTCCTCCATAACCACATGTTGTTCCCATGTTTGGTCGTTGCCCAAGTTAACCAACGTAATAGTTGAAGGAAGAAGTGATTAAGAAATGCTTGTGACAACATGAATAGAGTTGTGTGGGCTATATATAGGACAACTTGCTCATCCCAAAAATAGAAGTGTGAAAAAGATGCTAAAAAGTGCTTAAATTAATGGTAGCATTATGCCACTTTCACGTCACTTTTATACAACTTTTTATTTTAATTTTATATCTACTAAAAAAGAGTTCTGCATTTGCTCCTTTTCTTTTATTTATCAGTTTTTTTTAACACATGTTTAAAAATATATGATAATTATTTATACATAATAAATTTTCATTAAAAATTACAGAATAAATATATTAATAGTATCAAATACTATAATTTTTAATAAAAAAATTATTATGCTCTAAGATACACGTTAAAATATATATTTATTAAATTATTTGATATTTTACAAGAGTATAAAAATGATATTAAAAATAACTCTCCAATATTAAATAAATTTTATTTACGAACGATTGATTTAAGTTACACATGTTTAATTATCTTTAAGTAAAATTTATGTTTGAGTTTTATGTATAAATAAATTGCTAAAGATTAACTCTATGTTGTGGACACTTTTTGGTTTGGAAATTAAATGTCTCTTATAAAAAAATATATCAGGTTAACCAAAGTAAAAATATAAGTTTTAATTTAATAAAATTTTATTTATATGAAATATCTATGCATGATTATAAACTTTAATATATAGTCTGACTTTTTTTTTTCACATGACAGCCGTAATGTTTAGAATTTAATTTGACGTAATTAATTTGGGTATAATAATATACATAAAATTGTCAAAGTCTTTAAATAATGTATAAATGACAAGAGAAAACTTTTTTGGCATTGATAGATGGAACATGCAACTGTGGTATATATCTTAGCCATTCACAATTTTAAATATCACAAAAAAAATTGATATGATAAATGTAATTGCCGTGCATCACGGTAATGTAAACAGCTCCATTTGATGTGTGAAATGTGATATGTTTGCAGACCCAATAAAAGCAGCATGAATGCGATCAACAGATTTGCTGGCCAACGAATTTATTATGAATGAAATTTGCAGCCTTTTTATGTTTATTGAGGTCAGACTCAGACTCAGACTCAGACTCAGATGGCAACATCATGTAACTCGTTATTGGCCCTATAACATTTTCTTATTTACTCTTATGTCTGTTTCTTTCTGCAGAAAACTTTTATCAGAAGTTTATTTTGATCTTTTTGTAAAACTCATTTTAATGTACTTATTATACTACTTTTTATAATATTTTAATTAAATATAACTAATTAAATGAAAAGAGATGAAATATAATTTTTTAAAATTATGTAAATTATTGATAAATTTAATATAGCTAATTAGATTAACTAAATTACTTAATTCTTAAAGTGATTAAATAGGTAATACATATAAGACGAAAGGCAGAATAAATTTTAAATTAAGTTTTATATAATTTTTTTGGCATGTTTAAATGAGTTCTTAAAAAGATAACTACTAAAAAAAACACATGTTAATAAAAGTTCATTTTACATTTTTTATATGTTTTAATTAGCATTTAAAGAAAACGTGTTTCTCAATTTTCTTTTTAAATTAGCATGCTTTCTAGCTTTTAGGAAAATATCTTTATTATAACACCAAGAGACTTTCAAGGGAGACAAAGGGGACATTTATAAATACTGCATCTAAACAAAAAGTAATCATTAAATTATATACATATAAACTTATCTGCATTGTCCTTTCGAGTTTCTGAAAATAGATTTCCTTTTACAATATAAAAAAGCTGTTCAAAGAAAATAATCTTTTTAAGTATTATAGTAAAACATAAACAATATTTTTGTTTTAAAAATCACATAAAAAAGTTTAGAAATTCACCCAAAACACTTAATTCTTGTATTGAGTTGACCATCTTTGCCAATTTAAAGTAAGTATGACATTTGAAACTACGTCTTTTTCAATATCGACACCACTTGATTCTTTGTATTGGATTGACTATTTTGTCGGCTTCAAACACTGAATATGTCATTTTATTTTATTTCTATTTTGGGACTGCTTCTACAGCTTAGAGTGGGACCAAAAGTATGCAAGAGTTGTGCATCAGAACATCATTGATCACTGACATAGCAATGCAATAGCAAGGTATATTCAATCCATGAGAAACATGCTAGATTCAGATAATGTTGATGTGGTTCATGGGATTCACGTAGTTGAGAGGTCAACATGTTTTAGATTCGTAAGACTAGACATTTTGTTATGTGTAAGATTCTCAATGTATTTTAGTTTGATTGTCAATATACAAACCACAAACATGAAGCTTTTCGAAGTTCCCAGATCAGGACTTGCTACCGTATATACTAATATGAAAAGCCTACTTGAACAGAAAAATTATCTACACTTTACAGATAAATGAGAAAGAGAATGTGAAAGATAAATGATGGTAATAATAATCAGGATTGTTTGTGCATGTAATATTAATTAAAATTGCGGGAAAAATATTTTTACCTAATAAAAAGGGACTGATTAATCTAAACAAATCTCCACTGACTAGCAAGTTCCTTCTTTTACGTCTATCAAGGTTTGTTTTTCCTTATGTTTTTCAATTTGACAATCATAATGAGGAATTCGGCTCAATAGTCAATATTGATTTTAACGTACATTTGCATCCGTTGACAAAAGAAAACGTACAGTTGCATCCAACTGTTCTGTTTAATAAAAAAACTGGAACTGGAATTGAAATTTTAATTGAATCGGATTCTCATGAAATAACAAAATTGGTTGAAATTATATTTAATTTAGACATTAAGAATTACAATTCCAAGCACTAAAAGGAAAAAGTTAATATTGATGTTTCATGTTGTGGCTTACATATTTTACAAATCACTGAGTGGGGACCTCTTGCTGCTACCGACATCCTCGAATCAGAAATCCAACTAAATACAGAATTATAATCTCAAATTTTTTTCCCAAATATAAAAAAGAAAAAAAAAATTAATCAACCTTAATTTTAACAGAATTACAACTAAAAATTAGTAACTGCAATTGCGATTCTATCATCCAAATGAACGCCTATTATGTTTCGACACACAAATTTGATAATTAATTAAACCCTACTTAGTTTACTTTCATAATAGTATTTTTACCCTCTCTTTGATTTTAGAAAAAGAAAATATTTTTAAGGGATTTACTATTTCATATTACCAAAGGGATCTATACTTCTATATAGTTTTCTTTGTATATTTCTTCTTTCTTTATGGTCTCTTTGCGCGCGTGTATAAAGAGAGAGAGAGGGAGAGAGAAAACTAGCACACTGTATTACAATTCATTTATCGCAAATCCAACGACAGTGAAAATAACCTTATTTTAAGCGGCAGAACTGCAAAGGTCCAAAAGTGCAAATAGCCAGATCACACAATAAAAGGAATGTAAAAATGATGATTTCATTTGAAGTGTTTCACACACGCCGGGAAAAAAACCTAAGCGAGAGTAATGGATAATTATACAAGGTCTAAGAGACTAAAAATCTCACAAAAATAATTTTATTGAATATACAATAACTCCTAAAAAAAAGAATGCTCCTCTCACTAAATTTGCTAATGTACAATTTATTGGGCCAAAGACCTTTTCCTACTGTATAATTTATGAAAAATACAACAAGAACAGAGACAAAAGACTCTGTTTAGAAGAGGGCTGAGACCTTGCCCAAGTGTCATGCTGACTGTGCAGCTGTTGTTGACGAGCAGGAACCTTCTCCCGTGATTGTTAGCTTTGCACAATCAATGGGGGTGACATGTTCCATATCAGACAACACATTGTCAGGCAGGAAGGTAAGCAACCATTGACGGACAATATTTTTGGAACTGCATATGCATATTCCACTTTCCACGTATCGTTGTGAAAAAAAAAAAAAAAGACATGGAACGGGGAATAAAGGTGTGTTTAGTTCAGAGCATAATGAACTCGTTCAAGAAGTTGAACCACCTGATTTACAGGAACATGGGGGGGTAGTAATGGCTTCAAACTTGATTTAACCATATCTGGTGGCTCAGAACACAAAATGATCTTTTGCTGCATGCTCGTCAACTCCAGAAACTGGGTCAACATGTCACCATCAAGTATCTTGGGTACTCCAACCTAATATAAAACAGATGTAAGCAAACATGAAGATTAAAGGATCAAGAGAACAAATCAAGGATGTGAATGATCAAATCTATTCCGTGTAAGGTATTGTGTGATTTGTGTCTCAACCATTTTCAATCAGTGTGCATGTATGTACTTTGTAAATTAATTTTAAAAAAAAAATTAAAGAGGAAAAACGAAATGAAAATAAATCAAAATAAGATAGTAAACCAAAGTCCTCACTGGATTTTCACGACTGCGAAACTCATTATGATCATTTCCAAGAACAGGCGCAGTCAAATGATGGACAACAAGTCTTGCTTGCACAGCTTCCAAGAGCTCATATTCTTCCCTACACACAGCATAAATAATGTTTCTGACATGTCAAAACTCAAAACCAAACCAAAGGATTATAGCATCTCCCTAAACCAAAACTCATCAATCAATTGAAAGATGAAGATTGAATATGTCAATACACTGTCTAAAATTTCAACACAGCTGAAATCACGGGATTTTAGGTTCAAGGGAGAGAAGAGAGGGAAAGGAGACTTTGTGTAATATTCTATTGTGTAATGAAATGTATTACCAAGTATTGATGTGTTTATAAAACCTAGAGCACTAATCTTTATTTATACTAATCATAATCCTAACCATAGTAGTCAATTCCGGATACCGGCGCAGAGCGGCTAACCTAAAAAATGCTATAGCGGGGATAACGGTAGCGGGATGACCGCTATTCTGAGGTTTTAATGTACACACATACATGCTGAAAAATATAAAATTAATATACAAATTTGGAACAAAACAAAAAAGGAAAACTCAAATTAGAGAAGGAAATAAATAAAAAAAAGCAAAGGGTGCAGGAGGAGCAGCCATTGCTTCTACTTGAAGCTTTGAAATTTGAAACAAAACAAAGTTGGAGAATCAAAACAGAGAAAGAAATAGAAAAAACAGAGAAAAGTAAATGAAAGGAGAAATAAGAGGAGAGCTGACAGGAGAGTTGAAAGGTGAGTTGAGGGGCTAGGGTCTGTAAGAGGGAGGGAGAAGATTCAAAAAATGAAGGGGGCTGAAATCTCAATATTTCCCCCCTTTAAAAGCTCCAAATGTTAAAAAAACAAAGGACAGATTCAGAAATTTTAAACAGAACAGAATAGCAGCAGCTACAGTCGTGATTTCCGGCCGCTATTCGCGACGCAACAGCAGCAACACTGAACCACAGCGCTACAGGGTTGCCATGGTGGAACTGCACCACTCCGCTCCACTACGCCGCTATTGATAACTACGATCCTAACTAATTAGAAAAACAAATCACAACATAGCACAAGCAAGTGTAGATTTAGATGTGATTCATAGTGTTTCTACTCTCTGTTTCATGTAATTTTCAACACTAAATCACTAGAATGCAAGAAATCCACTAAAGCTCCTATATTGGAATAGATGGTCAACCATCTCATCATCAAGACAATAAAATATCTGAATAACAGCCGGAAGGCTCATCCACCCCATGTAATTGGACTGTAGTTGTAAAAGAAAATAAGATGAGATGGTATGTATGTAGATACTTCTCAATTGCAGTAGATCTGGTGCAACTCAATTAAAGAAATACGAAAAAAAATCCTGGTACAGTATAAAAAACTAGCAAATTTCCCAGAAATACAGCTTCAAAATTGGATTATTTTTCTACTGCAATTTTTGGATTGTTATATGATGAATTTTTGGATTGACACCAAAACTAAGGATATTAAATGGATAGAATTAGTATATGGATGGAATATAATGTAATAGAGTCACTTTTAAGGTTCCTTATGAAATGAGGACGGAACAGAATCACTCCGAAGAAGTTCCACGGGTTATGAAGAAAACTTCAGGCTCATGTTGGTTATGGGCTTATTCTGAAAAGAGCTTTGAAGAGTAACATATTTGGGCTTATTCTGCATTACCTTAACATTCCGACTAATGAGAAAATCTCTTGCTTTCACCCAACAGTAACAAATGATTTTTCTTTTTAATAAAAATCACCCTATAAAACTTCTATCCAGTTTATAGGGAGTAGTTATTGCCTTAATCTATTAAAGAAGAAAACTATTATGAGTCACACATTTAGTAAAATAGAAAAATGCCCCATGTGGAACTTACATCATGAAACTCTCTTACCTAATAGACTAGTCTTTTAAGTTGAGTTCTACTTATGTACTTAAGTAATAATAATTGGTGTTTTTTTAAGAGTTCAGCTACGAAGTCAAAAAAGGCTACTTATAGGATAGATTAAGGTGTAATGTACCAAAAATTAATGGGGGAGTGAAACTATAAAAAAGAAACGGCTTCTCATCAGATCAGTGTCGATAGAATGAAGATATCATGGACATCAACTCTTAAAAGAGGAGACTGTTACAAGTCCCACATTAAGCAAAATAAAGCTTAATGTGGTACTGAAGTCATGAGACTCTCCCACCTAACTGACTGATCTTTCGTGTTAGACTCTGTCCATGTACTTAAATCATAACAAAAAAAAACAACTTGAGTTGATAATAAAAAATATTTCATTTTTTACCTGAGATTGATATCAAGAACAAGACACTATGTTGAGACAAAATTTATCCTAATCCAATCAGACTATTCACAGGGGCTAGATAACGTTGTCTACAAAATCTTTCAAGCACTCAATTGGCCAGGCCTAGACTGCTATACTATCTCACCAGCATCCATGCATGATAAAAAGTTCCAGGCAACAGCCAAACCACACCCAACAATTATTCACCTTGATATTTATTAAGATTTACTGCCAAAAGTGATTGGTACCTTGATAAAGGGATGAAGGTTATTATGCTTCCTAACAGAGTACTAGCAATAATAGTATTTTGTAGTGAATCAACACTTGTCTTGGGGCCATTGCCACCTTGCAAAACATCATCAGCTGGAAGTCTGTATGAATATGAGCCCTGCAATAATAATTTAAAAAATTGGCAAGTTACAGAACAAAACATTACTAAATCCAAGAGGAATACATGAACACTTATTAATGTCCTAAGAGTGAGGAATCTAATAGAAAGTAAAGATTTCCCAAGATATGACATCAAAACACATGGATAGTAATGGAAGAGCTTGTGAAACATGCCAGAGCACTTTTGTTTTGGGAAAACCCAGAGTAATCCTTCACGCCAGTCACAAAAAATATATCAACAATGAAGCATGAGATGATGCACCAACACACATTTGTTCAGTCATTGCAAAGGCTACATTGAAACATTTTTCAAAGAGTTTGACTCCTTTATAATATATTCATGAACAAAAAGTGTGGCTTAATATTTTGTTTGCAATAATTTCAGGATTCCAATTAAGTATCAGTTTCTGCAGCATCATAACCTAGTTTCAAAAAAATGTGCTGATGAAGATGCCAGCCTGTAAAGACTTCACAAAGGGATGAACTCAACTCTGATGAATATGTTGCAAGCCTGCAGGCGACATGGTAGCCAACCCAACAAGTGGACAAGGTGAACCCAACTCCAACAAGGTGAATAACCTAAGCTCCAACTGAGAGGAACAACCCAAAACAGCAAGCTCTGCTTTGTTTGTGTACTGAACAGAGAACCCATCTTGGAATTGTGATTTGTCTAATCTATATACTATGTATACGGACCTATGAACCTATGTTTGGTTTATTGGCTGCTTATGGATATTTTGAAGCTTGTGATTCAAAGTCTTCAAGTATTTAACTGTCATTGTGATTTAACTTATATTATTATACATTGTTATTTTGGTTTGCTTTACTATTTAAGTTGGAATGTTGAATGTTATTATGAACGTAGTATTAGATTTTTTTTTTTTGATATTATGATGGGTGTTTGAAACTTTGAATTACTAATTTTTGTATTAGGCAAACTCTTACAAATTTACTTGTTGAGTCTACTAGTCAAGTTTATGAAAGCTCCATGAGTTTGTTTGCATAGACCTTGACTATTATTGAACATTTTAATCTAATATTATATCGAAACTATCTCTTGCAGAGTAATTCGCATCATTATGGTGATTGATTACAACACACTTCATCGGCATTTGACAACCTCTGCTTCAAATCAAATTTCAATAAAAGGTGATGATGACATCTAATGCATATTAATAACTGTTCTGCCAGGACATTTAGAGGATATACCTTCCTGATGCTCATGGCTACCTCTGCCATGAAATATGTGCAGCTTAATGTCAAGTTGCATTCTGGACTTGCATTTTCTGATGCAGGAAAGCATTAACAAAATATGGTTAAATTCTTGTTTTCATGGAGGAATATAAAATAATGAACAAATAGCTTTAAGTATGCCAAGAGTATAAAAATAGGGTTCTTTAAAACTCTTGAACACCATTGTCCATTGCAAAATGAAACGAGGCAATAGTAACAGCACATCTATTAAGCAAAAATTGACACCTTTAAGCATGGTACAAACAGCTCAATCCATTCACAATATGAAAGGTGGGGGCATACTCGAGCTGTGAAAAAAGCTAGCTACCATACAAAACCACAAGGTCTTCAACATAATGACATTGTATTTATTCCACCATTAATTAGGAAGACTAATCTATAATATGAGCGAGCAAAATGTTCAACAAAATTTGATTTGATGTTCTCTTATTAAGTTCAAACCTAGCACAACCAGAAATAACATAAATGAATATGCTAATTAGTAGCAAAACATAATAGTTCATATTTTTCAAACCTTGGTACCAGAGAAAATAAAATTCCAAAGACAGACAGTAACCCCTAGTTTAGAAAGTGCCTAATAAGAATCAAATTACACAGAAGGCTTAGTTCAGGGTTACCTTCCCAATGATCTGTACATAAAACAGCAATGCTTCCTTTACGATCTGAAACAACAGCTGTATCAGCATCCATGAGAATGCAATCAGCGACTAACCTCAGTGCTGGATCACAGTAAAGTTGCTCTAATTTTCTTGCTTCCTAGCATAGAAGATACAAATTAAACAAGTTCAGCATTGGCTTTTCTTAATAAAGAAACATCATAAACCATAACAAAATATCAATAGAAGAGGACCATGATAATCATCTGGGAAGCAAAATCATTACAAGATAAATATTTTTAAAAAATAAACAGAGATTTTATTAACATAGAAGAAAAAGATACAAATGAAAGACGATAAGAAATCCTCAACAACTGAAGAAATCAAGACCAAGAATAAAAGGGGAAAAAATGACAGTCAAGAACAAGAAACATGCAACAGAACATGCCAATGAGTGCTTCCCCTTTTGCACCTCAATCTTATGATAAATTTTAATACAAAAGGAAATGAAGAGAGGGATATGAGGCACAAAAAATATGAACTTCTATTAGGAAAGGAATACAAAGGATAACTTTAATATGTTAGCCTTAGTAACTAAAACAGAAAACAAACAAAACATTAGTACATAACTGCTCTCCAATCTCCTTGCATACCTACCAAGGAGATTAAATACAAGGCAAACCTCATTTTCCTTTAATTTAGTTTTAAAAAAAGTAGAGACAACCATCACTACTCACCTCATGATAAGAAAATAGAAGGATACCATCACGACAATCACCAACAGCAATTCTAGAAAAATGTGCAGTCAAAGATGTTATCATGAAACGCGTCCTTCCCATAGCATACCTCCTCACTCTTTGGGGATTGTCATTTGGGAAACCGCAAACATAGAACTGAATAGCAAGAAAGTAACTTCATGAGTAGACTATGTAAACCAAATGCAGATACTAGATAAAAAACCTCATGTGGATAGAGAATTTGAGAAAGGATGGGACAGTGACGAAGTGACAGAATGAATAGAGAGAAGGCACAGGTTTTGCAACTTACAGTATTGCCGGCAGATGCCAAGAAGTAACGATCAAGATAAGGACAGATTGCAAGTGCCATTCCCTGCCATCTAGTTGCACAAGCCAGTCGAAACTGCCAAACTTCATTTTCATCAAGTTTGATGCCATCAGAACTATTATCATCAGGGCTACTGCCAAGGCTACTGCTCGATAGCTGTTCAGGAGCATATGCAACAATTTCATGGAATGGAGAAGTTTTTTGAGATGATGAACCTGCCTTGGAACAGAACGTCATTGAGCCACTATCTGAATTTTGCACATGATCAAGGCAGAGAACAAGAAGACGACCCTTGCAACTGCCATAGAAGCATCCTATTAGAATATGTAATCACTTTGAAGTGCATAAATTTCCAAAACTAGAACTATTGGAAAATGGTATGAACACATTGACTTGTTTCACCATCCATCATATACATGCACTACAGGATTAAGTACATATAAAAATGCAAAACAAATATATTTGAAAACTCCACCCCTGGCACTTTGTGGCATTATTATTGGAAAATAATGCTTGACAATGACGTTTCCCTTAAGGATGCAGCCAAATCGAGTTCTGTAGGATGTTTTCCAAAATTATTGTACCTAAATTAGTAGTGTAAAAAGAGAGTTAATCTTGGAGGACAAAAACTACGGTAGTTTGGGATACCTACATGCATTTATTAATTATGGAAAATTGTAGTTTGGGATACTCTATGAAATTAGAATGCACTTATTATTTTTTCCCCCAACGATGATAGGTGAGATGCAACATACAAGCCTTAAATGCTATATATCACATTGTAAGATTCTTAGTGCCCTTCTGTTTATATCTGTCAGGAAAGGAGTATTTGAATTCAGAATAATACACTGCCACTCTCAAGCAAATTGACAATATGACACTTTCATGAAGAATAACAAAGATTTTAACTGACATCCTATATTGGCTGTGGTACGGGCAATAAGGCATATGCTGGAGTAGGCAGTTACTGATTATTACATAAAGTTTAATTTATCAATTATGCTGGGTATATTTTTTCTTTAACATACAAATATTGCATTATTGCACATTTGTGGGACTCAAAGCTGACATTAAAGCATGATTCAAACTCTTCTTTTGGTGATTTGAGATGTCTACACTCCCTGAGAAAGAATTTGCAACAAGCTGACCATCAGCTTAGCTCATTTAAGTCATACAAGCCATATGCAGTTCAGGAAAGATTCATAACCAGCAATTTTATAGTAAGAGGAAATAATTCCTATTGATTAGTACGTGATATAAAGCAAGAGGGAAAATAAAAATACAAGGAAGCTAAATGTTATACCTCTCAGCCTCACCACTGGGCATTATGGCTGGACCAGAAGACAGACTAGTTCCAACCACAAGCACCTGCTCACTTCCAATTCTTACTAATTCCATGGATTTTCCTGTTTCTCCAAGTTCAAATCTAAAAGATGACAGTACTGACCCACTAAAGGGATCCACACAACATACATCAGACAAACATGTACCACAATTCAGTTCAGTCCTCATCACAAGCAACATCTTGCTTTCATTGTGATACAGAACCTTCCGTGGAGTGCCCTCTAAATGAAACTTCTGCATATTAAGTCTCTTGCTGTGGACCATCTCCACCTAAGGCATCAAGTGACGAATACAGTATAAGTCAAGACAGCAACACAGACAAAAAGAAGCACACACACAACATGAAACAAGGAATGAAAACAGTATTTATTTCTCAGTAAGGAATGATATCCAAAGAGGGGAACAAAATCAGTCCAATCACCAAAAATGTATAGACTTGTTTGTCTCCACATTAGAACAGATAAACAAACTATACCCAAAGCAACTTTACCAAAGCAAAAGAAAATCCACTTCCTGCAGAACAGAGTTCATTCGGTTTTCCTAACAGGCTCCATATGCTTCTTATTTTGTATTGAGTGTGTAATCTAAATCATATAAATAAAACAAAAGTTATCCGTGACACTGAAAATCAACCAATAATATTAGGAGACTAGCTGATTGAAATGGAAAGGAAGTCCTCTGCCTAATAGGAATTCAAATGCACAAAAGAGTAGAAAAGATAACCCAAAACAGAAATTCAAATCCAGCACCATGAACTAAACTATTGGCAGTAAGACAACACATATAATATATCCCAAGACTTCTCTATGCATTTAAATCTGCCATCTGCAAGTATCTTCCAATCCACTATAAGTTATAAGAGATAGTGCAACCAAATAAATAGTGGAAGAAAGAAATGTGGCATCAAGTGCTACTGTAGTATGATTTTCTTACCAGATGTAAACTGTTGTCTGCAACAAATAATATTCCTTTTGGACACTCAACAGAGCATACAGGAGTCACATGTGTGGATGGTTGAAATGAGATAGAAGTATAGGAAAGGCCGTGTCTTGCACTATGCAACAGCCAAGGCCTATCACTCAAAGCAATTATATCAGCATCAAGTGTGTCACTCAGGGGCACCAAGAAAACTGGAGTAATGCCAATGCGACGAATAGCAATCAATTGAAGCGTGCAAGGAAGGTCATTTCTCTTGTCAAAAGCATGAGTCACAGAATTTACCAAATTAATAGAAGATAAAGCAGTATCCACCACATTTATTGGTGATGGAGATGATTCTGCCGGCCACTCAAAGCGAAGGAGCATTCCATTCCTCAATCCAGCAAGAACATAATACTTATCAACAACTACAAGCCGTACATCTTGAGGTACACAGCCACTTATAGCAGTCCCCACTGTATTTGTTAATGAAATTGTCCCACAAGCAGCTACTGTAACTCCTCCATCTGGTGCAAAAGACCAAATTTCCACAGAAGGCCTATGTGTGCCAATAACAAAGGTTTTATTGACATCCACTCCACTTTGAAAAGAAGAGGTGCAACTATCATTTTTTGGTGAAATGGATGAATTTGATTGTTTTTGCTCTTTTTTTTGTCCAGGGATGGAAATGCATGATAATTCATTCTGCAGTACCAAATGTTGCATTTCATAAATTTCATATTGATAAGCTGATAGCAATCTAACCCCAAGGATAAACAAAAAGCACGGATTAGAGGTTGACACAACTATGAAATTATGCCCAACTGCCCCCAAACTGATATTCACATTGTCTGGACACCAAGATGTGCAAATAGGAGAGGATAAAGGGATACCTTCAGAATGAGCAGCCTTAGTGGGCAAACAAAGCTTAACAGTAGATTGATGGATCTGAACAAGCAAACCATCATTCACAAGGCCACATGCCAACGTACAGACATTAGGTTGGAAACCAACTGAATCAGTGACGTCAGTAAAACTTAAGCCAACTGACAATATTCTGGTCTCCTCAACAAATGATAGAACTAGAAAAGAATGATACAAATCAGTAACTCTCATTCGTACAGTCCAAGTACCAGTTACCCCTTGATATATAGAAGCAGTCCTATGGAGTTTTTCTACATTAATACCATTCCGAGTAATCCTTAATGACCCCTCAGGTGCCACACCACAGCAAGCAAATATTTGACCATGCTTCTCATCATGATAATCCACAACTGCCATATCCAAGATTGGTGCAATGTTTTGAATAGGATTTGTATAACATAGCCTTCCATCTTCCAATTTCAGGATCACACCATCCCCCATTTCTACAAGGGCAGCTAGATATCCACCTTCAACCCACAAAAGTGTTTTACAAGGTAGTCCTTTATAGAGACACTCAGACAGATTAACTTTAGGGCCTTCAGAATCAATAAAAACTTCGATCATAAAAAATTCCCCAGTATCTACACAGAAGATCATCCTAGGATCTTTATTATTTCCAGGTTCCCAACTCCACGAACATATGTACTTGTAACCAGAATTAGCACCACCATTATCACTGTCTATGCACATAGGATCAAAATCACTCAGCTCCAACAAAGCACAGGCAGCAACACTAAAGCGTTCATCATCAACATCATGTAATTTACAAGAGTCTTCCACATAATTCTGCTCTTCCATGGCATTGGGTAAAAAGTTTAAGTTTGTCTTACAGACAGAAGATGGGTTGCGATGATCTCTAAGATCCATTAAGAGAACATCACCAGCCCTGAATAGAAATGCAAGTCCACCAGAATTTGGAACTTCAACAATGTCATGTGCCAGAGGCCCAGCTTCAACACACTGAGAAATAACAAAGATTTTACGTGCTTTAATATTCCATTCCAATAATAGCAATTCATTTAGAAGTGCTCCTCTCCTGTAGGGCAAAAAAAAGCCTGGTTTTCAGAACGTACACATCATTGCAAACAAAGACAGAAGAAACAAAAGAAGCTGACTTCCATTATAGAGATGTCTTCAAGACTTGAGACAAACTCTTGGCAGTGGCCCACATATGAATCACTATACCTATTTAAAATAACAGCCAACACAGGATTATGCTCTTTGCTTGGTTGTCTGGAATCTTGTGAAATAAAGCACATGCTCCAAATGGTACCACGTATGCTCGTTCTCTGGATGCTTCTGGAAGTACTCGCAATCCCTTCACTCTCAGAAGGATATACTATTCTCTGGAGTTGAGGCAAGAAAGATTGCATAAGAATATTTCTTCAAACAAAGGAACAAATTTATCAAAAGTAGACAAATCTGAAAATACAAAAAAGGTGAATATATAATGCTACTAGTAAGGATATCATGATTCATGAAAAGTAAAGAAAATGAAAGGTTAATAAAAGAAACCAAGACATTAGATCCTTCCAAATTCCAATCTCTTTGAAGATTGACCAAAAATCATTAGCTCAACACCATAATGATGACACCACCAAAAACCCTGTCCTATATGTACATCTAGTTTGCCACAATATAGTCTATACCACCAGCAAAACTGCCCTCTATTATAGTCATGTATGCATTTTGCCAACCGATGCTCACATGCAGCTTTTCTAAAATAAAGGATGGTACAGTAGTTTTGGACCTCATCAATTATATCACCACTGGCTGTTGACAAAGAGAAAAGAGCCAGCCGATCTTCAAAAGCACTGACAGCAATAAAAGAACCACTGCAAAAAGAGAAGCACTAGAGTTATAATATTCACAAAAGTTTACCATGCTTTTTCTCTTTATCCAATTTAACACTGCTAAATATAAAACCGTTCACAAGTCTTCATCCAACAGCTTAAGCTTTCAGAAGAGTAGGACCTTGACATGGCCCAAATCTCTTTAACCATGCAGTCAAAAGTTTAATCCTTGTTGCTCACAAACTTCTAAATAAAAGCCAAATTTCAACAAAAGGTAAGTTGGGCCTGTGCATTGTCCATGCTTCCAGCTCAAAGAACTCTTGCATGAAGTAATGCGCTACATATAAAATAATTCATGAGCCTTCACCTGCCAGCTTAAGTTTTTAAGAGAGTTGGCCACGAACAAACATAATCCAGAAATGCACTTTAATATGTAGTTAAGAGCATATCTTAGCCAAAGAATTATAAAATTAGATCTCTATTCTATTAATCTATTAGCAACATGTATCGCTAATAAATAATTAACTTAACCTATAAAGAATTACCTCACTAAGCATTAGGTACTGCTTTATTGGCATATTTTAAATTTGATTCACTGAAGCAGTGTAAAAAGCTTTACAAAACATATGAAGCCAAATGTTGAAAAAAATAGTTAAAAGTTTTTACAGGAAGTGAAAAATATTAGTTACTCTGATGATTTGTCATGTTTTTGTCTATCAATAGTTTCACATTTATACTGAATGTAATTTAAAATGTTATTCTAATACTCACAGTACATCACAATAGATCTTAAAAAGAAAGAGGTCTTGATACCACACTGGCATAAAGTGATTTGCATATAATTTTGGGCCAGACCAGTGTTGCATAGATCACAAAAATCCCTCATGTTCCTTTAAATGGGACACATATGACCCAAACTGCAGAGCTCCAAACATACCAAGAGCCAAGTTTTGATTTCCAAACAAAAATGAACGAAAGCCACTGAAGAACATAGTAGAAAATGAAAGCACTATAATTCCAAAGATTAAGCTCTTTGAAATCAGAGGAGGTACTACAGAGATGGGGGAAAATCTTTTAATTCATATGCATAATGAAATGAAACGTTTCAATTTTACTTTTTTTTATAAAAAAAAAGATGTATACATGTGGATCACACAGTTATTATTAGTTGATCACATTCTTTTGTGACCAGAAAAGAATCACCTGGAATCAACTGCAAGCATTCTTCCAGGAAGATCCCTTGTGTTTCCAGGATTGGACAGTTGAATGTGTGTTACAGGAAAGAACCTACAAAGATGCACAAAGAAAAAGATGAAAGCTCTAACAAGTTAACATTCCTGACGTGTAATAAGCAGTTATCATGTTATAACGATGCAATAACGAACCAAAAGCATATATACTCCCCAATAATACCTTGTACCAAATACCAATACAGACCAAAAAAAAGAGAGACAAAGACAAGGTGAACCTGTGCATTTCATTGCAAAATGTGAGCAAAGACAGCTTCCCAGAATCAGATGTAGCAACCAAAAGGTCTTTACCCCACAACTACAGAACAAGAAGAGAACTCAATGAAACCCAACCATGGCAAAAAAATATACATACCTATCCACACACACCAAACTAATTTCATTTAAATCAAAACAAGAAAATAAAAAACAACAGTTAGCCAGAGTGGTAAAATAAGCAACACACCTGGGGATCACGTGAACGAAAATTCTCATTCCAGGGCAACACAGCAAGATCTTTGATGGTGCCAAAAACAGGTTGATCACAAACAGATTGAACATTACCATCCTCATCAATGACCACCAATTCAATAGATGTCTCCTGAAATCACAAACGAATTGGAGCAGCACGTTATCCTAATCCTAATCAAATAAAGTGAGTGATAATAAGAGAAGCACAGTTCAGTTCGATTGAGCTACACCATGAAATAATAGCAATACACAAATTTAAACGTTTATTGAGCGAAGAGAAAAATAAGGAGGACCTTGCCAAAAACGACGTCGTAAGAAGATGGAGAACGAATGTGAGCGTAGAGGACCTGAAGAACGACGCTTCCTCTGAGAACGCACTTAGAGAGGTAGTAACGCGAGGAGGAGGAAGGCGAAGAGGGACCAGGCTTCGCCGAAGAGCATTCTTCTTCGGAAACCGCCATTCGCGATTAGTTGGAGTTTAGGTTTGAGATGATTGATTGTTTCCCGAGAAATTGAAGAAAGAAAAAGCTCGAAATAGCGTTCATTGAGACTAGATGTGTTGGCGCGTGAAGATGAACATGCTGATGCACTGTGCAAAGTTCAGTAGACGAAGAAGAATAAGAGGAGAAGAGGGGTTTCGTTTCCGTTTTTGTTGTTCTGCATTCATACTCAAATCGCAGTAATAGTAATAATACAAGATGGGGGGGGGGGGGGCAAAGGGGGAGACACTATTATTCACTGTTTTTACACTATTAATTAGCCTAAAAACTTTATTTATCTCTTTTTATTAAAGTTTTTAAGATTTTATTTATTCAATGTTTATTAATAAATAAATATCATTTTTTACAATAATTTATCATGTAAGCTTTAGATATAAGATGATTCATTTTCCATTAAGTGTAAGTATTTGAAATAATGAAAAATAAAACACATAAATGCGGGAAATGAAGTATATTTCTCCCATTTTTCATTTTGATGGTGTTTTGTAAAATTTTTAGGTGCTTTGTCACTTTCTAGTGTTTTAGTTTTCTTTTTCAGTATTTTATCTTCTCACGAGTGTCTCCCAGCAGCAGCTCTATTTATTTTCTATTATAATTATTTTTATTTTTTAGATTAGTCATTGATTATATTTATCTTTTCATTCAAATATTTTCAAACTGCACTTAAAAGGTGTTTGGAAGAGTTTTTAAACGTATTAAGATAATTTTTGGTCTTTTATAATTTTTTATTTCATATTATTTAAAAAATGTGAAAAGATTACTATAATGGATACTTTAATAATTTTGATAATTAAATTTATAATTTTTTAATTGATAATAATTTATTAAATGCTTAAATAATTTTTTGGCCTTTAAAAATGAACCCAAGCAAAAGATAGAAATTCTTTGCACAATATAAAGGATAAATGAAATTTTATTTGAAATAAAATGATAACTCCCGTGCTTTGTTTGGATTAAAAAGAATAGAATAAAAAAATATAAAAAAATTATTGTTTTTTATTTTGTCGAATAACTGATGTTCAGTCAAACTGAATTAATTAGTTAGATAAATAAACTTGTTATTTAATTTACGTTTAACTATTTAAATGTTAAACTTAATTTATAGATTTAACGTTAAAAGAATTCATATGTATTTGCATTATGTGAATAACTAATTTAATATTGATATTATCTTAAAATTTAATACTTTATATATTATTATCTTATGTATATATTATTTTTACTTTTCTTTTGTTTTTTCTTAAAAAAAAATATCTATCTTCCCTTGATTCTTTTTAGATAAACAGAGACTTTTTTTTTTGTTTTTACATCTTTTTTAAAAATTTAAATAATTTAAATTTAAATGAAACACAGCAAACTTATATATATATATATATACACGCAAAGTTATATACATAAAGAAACCAAGCTTAAATTTGTACTTTTTATCGAAATTAAACTGAAATTTTAAATTTATTTAAATTAAATAAATACGCAATTAAGTTTTGTATCTAAACAGCTTAAATATTAACTATCTAAGCTAACCTGATTGATTTACATCAGTAATTAAATTTATTTTAAAAGATAAAACTCCAAATGCATGTTTTTTTTTATTTGCAAGATGTAACCAAAACTAAATTAAGAATGTTTTTTCGTTTATGTACAAGACATCACGCAAATCATACTTGAGGAGAATTAGATTGCTTAATACGATGAAGCTTTGATATGATAATTAGAGAGTTTGTGAATAATTTTTTACTAATTTTACGAAAATGAGAAAATAGTAAAAGTAAAATTATACGGTTAGAAAGAAGAGTTCGTGGCTGCCACTGCCACTCCGTTTCGCCGCCTGAAAAACCGAACTTCCCTTCAAAATTAAACTCTCCACTACAAGCGATGATCCTTCACAACCCAACATTTTAGATCTCATTACATTACCCATGTCCGTAAGTTCTCTTCTTTTTTCGTTTTCTTTCAAGATATTCAAAATGTCTAGATAAATTTTTCATGGGTTGTGATCACTGATCACAGTCATAGGTTCGGCTAAACGGGGTTGCATTCTGTGAAATTAGGTTGTGGAAACTTCTGTTTTAGCATTTAGGTACCAATGTTTTCATCTTTGACATTTGGTTTTATAATTGATGATGATGTCTGAATCCTGATTTATGAAACATGTCTTTAATTCAATATTGTGCATCAGATGCTGAATTTTTTGTTGTCTAATAGAAGACCTAGAAGTCAATTACTGGATTCTAAAACAATGAATTTGAAGAAATTTAAAAGTGATTTCAAGTGTATCATAAGTGTATATAGTGATGATTTGTTATTAAATAGGATATAAAAGAGTATATAGTGATTATTATTCCTGAAACTTTCTTTCTAGATATTATCAACCATGGACCCGCCTACTATTGATGTGGACCTAGGGTCTGAGAAGATTGAAGATGAGAAACAGGGAGGTCCCTCATTCCATTGTGATCTTTGTGATACCGAAGTAGTTCACAAGTTGGCTCAAACGTTCCTTCCAGGTCTAGGCAGTGCTTGTGTTGATAACACGTCGGGAGATCTCTTCAAGACTCCTGGTTCTGTGGCTGTTGATTTGAGAAAGGAAATGATAGAGTATCTTACCCAGAGAAGTGAATCATTTGTTGCTGAGTCTGTTATTCTGGAAGGTGGTCCGGACGGTGAAGTATCAGATCATCCTTTTGATATCATTTCTAATTTTGTTGATGACTTTGTGAGTTCAAAGAGGAATTTGTTTAGTCGGGTCTCTGGATGGCTGCTGAGTGACAAGAGAGAAGACAAAATTGATGATTTCGTTCAAGAGATGGAAATGAATGGGTTTTGGACCCTTGAAAGAAGAGAAACAATTGCAGAAACTTTGCTTAAGAATGTTGACTTCGAGAACTCGTATCATTGCCAGATGAGTTTTAATTCCGCAGAAGAACTCGCCAATCATGTTGATGATTGCAACTTCAGATCTATGATATGTGAAAATGAGGGATGCAATTCCAGGTTTTGTGCAGCTCATTTGAAGAAGCATGACTCAGCTTGTCCTTTCAAGATAATTCCATGTGAACAGAAGTGTTCTGATACCATTATGAGACGGGAGATGGACAGGCATTGTATAACTGTTTGTCCAATGAAGCTTGTAAATTGTCCTTTTTATGCAGTCGGTTGTAGATCAGCTGTTGCACAATGTATGATTGAAAAACACCGTTCAGACGACATTAATTCTCACTTGTGGCACTTGCTTAAAGGCATCCACAAGGAAGCTTCCGGTGACGATCTTAAGAGACGAGTGGAGCAAATTGTACAGGTCAGTCTACGTAAACAATAAACACGGAGTATTTTCTATGTAGCTAAAAAGCCTAAAACTTTTTCCAACTAGTCAGTACTTTTTTTTCATACTCTGAAGTTTAAGTGTAGACACAAAACATTTTTTTTGAAAAAATTTATGATCCACAAGTGAGTGAATTCATAGCATTTGAAAATATTTTTCTTTTAATTATTGGTGGTATACTAGAGGAAATTTGTTTTTTTTTTTTTGTGAATGAGGGTATATATGGAAGGAAATCATTGTCGTTGGATAAAATCAATGGAAAAAGTATTGAAAATGTGGCCTCTCTTCCTTTTTGTCTTTATACATCATTTTTGTTAATTATTCAGGAATCCTAAAATTTTCAATGCTAAAACATTTTACCATTGGCTGTGCCTGTTTCCACAGCCAAATTGGCTCGTAGCACTACCTAATTAATGTTAAAGATTGTATTTGACAAATTTCACTTTGACAAATTATACATTAATTGTTATTCACAATATCATATATGCATGCTTCCTATCCAGTTTGTACACAGTAGATTTATTAAAAAGAATTTTTTCCCCAAATGTAATTTCATTTGTATAACGAAATGTCACACCTGTTGATGTTTTTTGCTTTAGACATTTGTTTTTCAAGTTCTAGTGAATTTTACTTCCTCTTTTGGGGAGCAGATTGCAGAGAAATACGGATATCTGTCTTTCGATTGCCCATTTCAAATAAAGCAATAGGCTTTGCATTACCTCTTTGATCACACCCATACGACAGAATTGTTGTTTATCTCCACATGGTTGTGTTAGTTTAAATTTTTTAATAATTGGATTTGGGGACGTGTTGGACCGTGAGTTTAAAACTTACAGTTTAGTATGTCCTACCATTATCATTTATGGGCGTTGGATAGGCACCTAGAAGGGGCTATAGCTGATATATTCAAGGCACTTTCTTAATTTGATTATAAAACCTGACTTTATGTTGGATCATTCAAGACTTCGATAGCATTTTATAAGTGGGTTAAATGGAATGGTTCTGTTATGATCTCCTCAGTTCAGGCCCTTTTAATGAAACCAACTTTTTGACCTTGTGTCTTGTTATACTGTATTTTACAATACATTAAACAGAGAATAAAACCCATATGTAATGCTCCTTCCTATTTTAACGCATCTACTAAATGTTATCCCATCTATTGCTACATTCACATTTCTCTGTGAGAATGCACAATGCATAGAAAGGCTATTGCAATAAAACATTCCTGAGGTCATCTGCACCCCTTGCCTTTCCTTTAATAAACACAATAAAGCATGTGTGGTTGTTTTGCCTCCTCTGTAATATCATTTAATTTTTCAGATAGTATCCTGACTCTGAGTTTGAGACAGAATTTGGTTTTATCCTGGAGTTGATAGGCTCCGTTTGTGTCTTAAAATCTTCCATCGAGGAGACAGGAAATATCATCAGTTACCATTTATTTTGCCTTAGTATTGGGAAGTGATCACCTTGTTATAATGAAAATTCAAATTTTTTAGTTTCTTGTGATAGGCATCATCAAGCAGCCGGTTAGCAGCAGCTCGGGATGTTCGATCTTTAAACTTTATCGTCAAGGACATTGAAGCTAAGCTTGGGCCTTTCGAAGTTCATGCTGTGGAGAAAAGCAGTTCAGAGACTGTTGCTAAGAATGAGGATAGGGAAGCTACTGGTTCCAATCTGAATAATAGTGAACAGAGCACACAAGCTCCAGATATGGTTAATTCCTCAGATAAAGCTGAACCAAGAGACATGGTGAATATGGATAGTGCAGTGAATAATGCCAAGAAAGAAGAGAGTGACGCTAGTTGCATTGAAAACAAAAGCTGTGAAGAGAGGACACAGACTTCAAATATGTCTAATTTATCTGATAAAGCTGAAATTAGCCTACAGAATGATGGCAGTGCACAAGTTTACGATGAGAACAAAGATGCTGCAACTAGTGAATTAAAAATCAAGGGCAAGGAAGAGAGTACTCAGACAAATATGGAAAATTTATCGAATGAAAAAATTAGTGCCACAAATGAGAGCAGTGCAGAGAATACTATCAAAAGCAGATCTGCTGAAGACAGTAAATTGGAGGATAAGAGCAGTGAACAAAGCATACAGAATTCGAAAATGGAAGCTAATTGTGATGCAGAGAATAATGTCAAGAACAAAGATATTGAAGATGATAGTTTGAAAGAGTGTACAAACAGATAAAGCTGCATGATAAAGGATATAGTGCTGAAAGTAATGTCACTGAACAGACAGATCCAGTGGAGACTTTGTTGAGACTTCCAACAGTGCTCACTTAGTGAATCTGTGTTTAGTCTTTCCTTTCAGAGAAGGATTGCAATTTTGCAAGTAATTAATGGCAGATGCTGATTTATTTATTTATTTTGTTAAGCCCTAGTATCTTTCATTGATAGCCCTTGCCCTTTTCCCTTTCTGTGGTTACTTGTACTGTTTTTCTTCATCTTTTTCTAACGATGAGCTTGTATGACATTGGATCTTTCAGTCTTTGAGCTAGTTTTTGCTAGCAGCGTTATTATTTTCCCATTGATTAATTTTACATAATTTCCTTTCTGTAGACAAGCATCTGTTAAGCTGTTTAAAAGGGGGAATCCTAGATTCACATCACATAGCTAATAGTAAAGCGATTATATCAGCACGTTTATATGAATTTCTTTCTTAACAAATTTACGATTTAGCTAATTTTCAACTTATGCTAAACTTGATTATTACAAGATTTTTGTTCTTTTCTTCTTTTGGTTTTGTATACAACAGTGCCAATGAGGTTCGAACCGATGATCTCATGCAAACCATTCAATTTAGTTCTAATTAATGACTTCCTTTATTAGCTAATGCTGAATTTAAATATATTACACTTCTGATATATCACTAAAATACTTTAACATATTTTACTAAATCTCCCTATATCGTTAATAATTGTAAAGATGTTATTTTTTTCCCAAACATTTGTAAACGTGAATGATAATGTTATGTAATTTTTAGCACTTCTATTCCAATTCTTAAAAACGGGAAATGAAATAAAAATAATATAGTTTTATAATTAGGAATGGCAATGGGTAGGGTACTATAATACCCATCTCCATACCCGCGTTTTAAAAAAATATATGTACTCGGCTCCATACCCGCATGGGTATGACATTAATTCCTGTACTTGTGCCCTCTGGGTACCTATATACCTATCTTTTACTCATTACTTGCACTTTTTTGAAAAAAAAAATATTTATAAAGAAAAATATATTTATATAACTTCACATAAGTAGCGTAATAATACAAAAATTCAATATGTAGTTGCCGAATAAGGTACAAACATAGATAAAAAATAAATATTCAAAGATCATAAATGTTAAATGTATCTTAATATAATAATTTTATAAACTAAAAGTCTTAGAAATAATAAGTGAAACTAAACACACAAGTTATTTGTCAATGATAATCCTATCTTGTGTGAGATTTGATCAATTGTTAATGTCAGAGCGACAATGAAATAGATCTATACAATGGTTGTCCCTCCTTCGTGTAGGATCACTTGGTGAACTCTTGTGATGACATTGACAACTAACCTAATGAATAACATTTCATAATTGTTAGGTTTTAATGAGAAAGACATTGAGAATGAGAATAGAATTAGAGTAGAAAAGTTCAATACTAACAACAGAAAGTGGATACATAAAATATTTTTTTTAACTTTTAAATTTGAAATTGTAAGAAAAATAATAGATTTAATTAAAATAATATAATTAATATATATATTAATACTAATATTTTTAACTCATATACTATACGAAAGTATTTTATCAAAAATACAAATTTTTAAAAAATTATTTTAATGAATTAAATATTTATAATTTATATAAATTTTAAAAGAAAAAATTTGAATAAAAGATAAATAGTTATAATAAAATTTTATAATAAAGAAATATACGTGTATATTAAAAAAATTATATTTTTTTATCTGAAAAAATTAACAAATAAAAATTAACAATAATTTTTTATATTTTGAACGTGAATAAATATAAGGATAATATTATTTAGATTCAATAGATTATAGTTGTGCTTGTAATACCTATGTTGCATAGAAAAATATTATTTTAAATTAAAATATAAAAAATAAAATTTAAATATTATTAATAAATAATTTTAAAGTATTATTAGGTGATTGTAAAATTTATAAAATATTTATAATATATTTATTATTTATCATTCACTTTATGATTTAAACATCAATATGATTTTATTAACAAAAATATTTGTGTAAAAAATATTTTATGTGTGTCATATATAAATAATATTTTAAAAAAAGTCAATCTCATATCACTATGTAATAATTAAATTGTATTAGCCTAATTAAATGATATAAAATAATAAATAAATTTTTCTATTAAAAATATAAACCAAAATAAATTTTTTGCTTTACTTTATTATTAAATATATTTTAATAATACAAAAATTCAATACATAATTATAGAATAAAGTTCAAGCATACACACACACACACACACATATATATATATATATATATATATATGCGGGTATGAGGTGGGGTGAGTACTTAGATACCTATACCCGCACCCATCCCTATTAAAATTTGCAGATTTTTACCCATACCTTGTAAATAAATTTTGCGGGTGCCCATCAGGTACTTTACCCATTGTCATCCCTATTTATAATTATTAAAAAAAATACTAGAAATGAAAAGGAAAAAGAAAATACTATAGGTATTCTTTTCACTTGTGTTTAAAAATGTTAACATACTACTTTTATGATTTTTTTGGGGGGGTTAATTTACATTATTTGGATTACTTGAACTCAATAACTGCTTAATTAGAATAGTCTCCTGGCAACTGATCTACATATTCAATGATCATGTTTTATGATTTCAATTAATGTGTTTATTATCCTGATCAATAATTGTGGACTTACGGTAGTAGAACTGCTAAGGCTGTTTGAAACCTTGATTAGCTGCCATTCTTGTTAGTAGTTTGAGATGTTCGAGGAGTACAAACAAAATACGATGGATGTTACTACTGACATCAACTTCCATTTAGGAAAATGGTGTAAGATTACATGGGCACAAACTGGCTTTCGAAAACAACCTCATCAATAATAATAACACCGACAAGCCAACAGCACATAATAGATTATTGTTTTTCCTCTAGCAAATGATACTTTTGTTCGATACTGCCGTAATAAACTAACGCCCGAATACTATTCACAGTACGAAGATACTAAACAGATGATATGATCCATGTCAGATCCCCCGTGCTAAGGCCAGAGCAGGAATTGGCGAAACAATTCAAAGAGAACAAGCCCACACTAAAATGGGCGTAAAATGAAACCAAGTTCCCACACAAATAAATCCCCATCAATTTCTCAAATGCAACTTTAGATAAAATCCACAAGAAAATAATACAGTACTAAAATGAGAACCATAATGTTGTAGTGCATTAGTCAAATTATCAAAACTGGGGTACAGAAGATAAATTTAAATGCAGCTTGTGCTATATGTCTTCTCTAATAAACTTCAAGCACGAATTCCCAACTGAGGTACAGAAGATAACTTTAAATGCTAAAAGCTAGTAGTATGTGTCTAATAATCTTTAAGCACGAACTCCCTTAAGGCTCACCATGCGAGTAGATACATCGCCCTGAGGTCCCCTCAATGCTGAACCTTGAGTATATCGTCCACTCTGATAGCCAGTACCTGTTCCCCGTCCCATTCGGTCCCTTGAATAGCCACTCCCACCCGCTTGACCCAATGCCATTGGCCTTCCACCACCGCTGCCATACCCTGTGCGCCCACTGCCTTGCCTTGGCTGAGAAAGGGACAAGTCTTGCCACCTACCACCTAAAGGGCCTGTTCCACTACTGGCAGCAGCAGCATAGTCCTGGGCATCTCTCCGCCTTAGAGGCAGATCCAATCCACCACCGCCTATCCTTGCCTCTGTTGCTCTTTCATTACTCTCAGCAAGGATAGATAATTTCTCTGTCAACTGGAATGCTAATGCCTGCAGCCTGGAGTGTTCAACATCTTGGAAAACAATGCACCCAGTTGGCTGGTCCCAGCTTGCATGAAGCTCCTCATTGATCATCATCCTACTAACAATGCTATGAGTGCGAGAAACAGAGAGGTCAAAAATTTTTGTGAGCTGATCAAGACTCAAAGATTCATAAGATGAAGAGAAGGTAAAGAGATATGTTCTCAGTGCCTCCTCCTTGATTTTGTCCTTCAGCATTTCAAGCACAGTATCCCGATTTCTCACAAATTTCCATACATCAAGAGAGACAATAATGTCAAAAGCCTTCTGGAAGTCTCCTTTGCTAAGAACCCTCGTGGCAGCCATAACATGATCCCTGACATTTTCTGGTGGACCAGTGAATGTTTGTTTATCACTGACCTCAAGCAAGCGACGGAAAGTCTTACTAATGACCTTGCGTTTAGCATCATGAATGTTTGCTGCCATATTGGGAACTTCCAGTAGCATAGCAGATACAAGATGCACAGACTCCAGAAGCTCAAGATTTATGTGCATATGATATGGCATCTGACGCCTTCTTTCCAACCTTTCCTGAAAGAGAATTGAAAAGTTTAACTGTGATGTCAAATGTAATTTTGACAATTCGAAAACAAATGCAAAAAACCTATCCTTGTCCAGAAATGCACTTTAAAACTCAAATGACTTGCCAGTAGCAAATTTTTCATCATACAAGCTGAGGAAGACAACACTATAACAGTAACTAGAATTTAAGATTATGAAGACTAGAATGAAAGTTTGAAAAAATCTTACAGATTAGCAAGGTAGATCAAGGCCAATACAAAATTCAATGATATTATTTCAATGCTTCAGGTATTAAATGGAGCAATTTGACCATGGCAGCCAGGAAAAGAAAATCAAATAGTTCTACTTTTAACTTGAGGACTAATATAAGACAAATGAGCAGGCCCTGGCAAAATCAATCATTTCTCTAATGGGTGCATTGATGAACAATTTGATTAACAAAACAAAATCAACCTTATATATCAGATGCAGCATTGCTGTTTGATTCATTGTTCATGAATAACACTTCTACAATTCCTTACAGCAAGCAGACAAAAATGTGCACTACATAATCCAAAACCCATAATTATTTAACAGCCAACAGATCCACAGGCCTGAAAATGAGATAAAAGGAACAGAAAGCCTGAACTACTTGCCCAGTACATCAAGTATCGGCATGCTAAATAAATTATCACAGCTTCATGTTACTTCAGTTTCTTTCAGTACAGTTGCAGCTTTGCTTCAGATTCTTGACATGAAACCGTTTCTTAGGAAAAAGGTAAAACTCTTCACTGTTAATTATTGTGTATCTAAGTAGCTAAAGAAATTCAGATCATTTTCTTGTTAATTGCAATGCATGTACATATGAAACATACAGTTTCACCAAACAAATCAAAGTTAACACTAAGTCCCTCGCTGCAGACAAGCACCTAACCTGAAACTTGTTAATGGCAGACTAGGGTGAGAACAGACCGACTGGGGATCTATGTCTTTTAAGATGCGTTTCAATATATATAGCATATACAGTAAGCATAATTGCAGAAACATATATACATGCACACATCTTTCAGCTACTTCCTTGATCACAATAAATGCACTAAACTCATAACTTACGTACGAGCCTAAAAAGCTTCTAACTTATCATGAAAAAACCATTAAAAAAATGGGGATCATTACCTGTTCTGGAGTCTTCTCATGATAACGACTTTGTGACACGCCTTGCGCAAGCAACTCCTTCACCCTTCCACCAGAATAAAGTTCAGACAGACAGCCATGTGCATCAGAAATCAGTCCAACCCGAAAAGCGCATAAACCTAACTGTGACATAGCCCTGTTAAAAAGTATCTGGGTTGAAATGTCCATATGCTGAACACTATCTTGCAAATGGCTCATAAGCAGCAGATCGCGGGCTATCGAAAACTCATCAAGAAGAGCATGGTGATAAATATCACAGAGCATTGCTCGTGCTTTAGTTCGCTCATCTCCATATTTGTATATCAACGATACCAATATATCCATTAGGGTCCTGCTATTCTCAGGGAAGGTGGGTTTCCGGGCCACAAGTTCTGGAGTAGCAACAAATGCAGTCGGAATTCTGGATTCCTCAAATCCTTTCGACTCCTCACTTGCTTCCCCTCCATTATCTCCATCTTCAGTCAGCTCAGCCAATTTTCTCATGGCATCATAAACCTCTTGTGGTTTGTAATAGATGAGCTCAACCCTCCTTAAGGCTACCTTAGAAGCAGCTTTGAAATCTCTGACTCTTTCAAGATATTCCTGGACATTCTGAGCAAGAACCAGAAATATGGGCTCATCCCTGAGTCTCTCAACATAATCACGTGTATGAGGATCTATACACTGCAGGCTCTTGAAAAACTCAGCATCAATTCTTTCTAAGAAAGCAACCAAGTTACCCCAAACCCTAATTGGTCCACTGTAATCAGGGCCTTTCTGAGTTTCATTCTCATCTGGCTCCACTGAATCATCAACCACTATGTTTGAGTACTGCACTAGAATATCAAGAATGATCAACATGTTCTGTACACATTTTTTCCATACATTAATGGGCATATGCCCATTGAGGCCTGGATTAACATCAAACTGAGCAGAAACGACACTGAACAGAATTTCAAGCTTCTGCGCAGGTGTCTTAGCAACCTTTGTTAAGAAAGTAAGTTGCTCAACTTGTTCAAACCTCCCAGTTCCCTTCCTGCCCCTAGCGGCCACCACCTCCTTGAATTTTTTGTTAACAGTGTCCCAGGTGATCTCACTAGGGTCTTTCATGAACTGCCTATCCATAAGCCTGTCTTTCCTGCTAAGCTTTTGGTCCCAATGACCTTCACCAGCATCTGCCTTTTCATCTTCAAATTGTGAAGCTTCCGAATCCGATTTCAGCTCCGGCTTTCTAAGCTG
The DNA here is from genome assembly GCF_003935025.1 of Abrus precatorius. Lineage (NCBI taxonomy): Eukaryota > Viridiplantae > Streptophyta > Magnoliopsida > Fabales > Fabaceae > Abrus > Abrus precatorius. The sequence continues at coordinate 3,616,654 of NW_020874373.1, read as the reverse complement.
CTCCGGCTCAATAATCTCATCATCACTCTCATACTCTTCCTCGCTCTCCTCATCATCTTTTTCATCCTCACTCTCCGGATTCTCCCTACACTTATTAATCAAATCCTCATACTGCTTATTATTCTTCTTCAACTTCTGCTTCATCGAGTTCAAGGCTTTAGCATTGCTGCTACTCATCTTCTTCTTGGCATCCTTATTGGCCAATGCCTGAGCCAAGAAATCTTCCAACATGACAAGTGCCTTGATGTAGAGATTAGGAACTTTCTCCGATTCCGTCACACGCATGACCTTCTCAAGCTGCTTGTTAATCTTGTCAAAGCTCTCTTGCAAGCTCACCCAATCATTGATCTTCATGCCATTCTTCATTTGGTCAACAGTGGAAGCCATCTCCTCAAAACGCTTGTCTTTTGCTGACCTCACAACGCGCTTTTGGCCATCGGAATCATCACTGTCACTCGCATTGTCCTGCAGGTACCTGCTGGTCACGGCTTGACTAGCAGATTCACCCACCGCGGTTTCATCCTCCTCATCGTAATCACTCTCCTCCTCCTCCGAATCACTTCCACCCTATAATTCAATAATTAAAAACTATGTCAGACAAAAAATTCAATCCAATAGGGCAAAATAATTGAAGTATTGGGAATATGTCAAAGACCTGGGTCCAGAATCTCGAAGCCATCCTTAGTCAAAAGTTGTGAGTAGCGACAAGAAACTGCGAATGAAAATAACGGTATTATTAATCACAATTCCGAAGCACGAAACATAGAAATCAGATAAAAATGGATATATATGTATTAATTGAACAAAAAGCAATAATCGAGTCACAACGATTTGAAATTTTGACGTACCAATTTTGCAAGTGGCGTCTTCTCTGGAAGATGAATTCAGGCTGGGGAAGAGGAAGAGGAAGCGGAAGAACAAGAAGCGGCTTGGCTACTGTCTGAGGAAGTCCATATGAGTCTACTTAGGGTTAGGGTTTGTAATATTTGGGCCGGTTCTTGTTACTCACTGGGCCGAATCCAACTTCACAAGTTCACGTACATTACTTGCACAAACTATTCTTTTCACTGTATTTTATCTTTTAAATTATTTAAATAAAAATAAATTAAAGATGACTATGAATATTTTCTACTAATAATTAATATTTTGTTATGTTAAATAGTGAAAATTTTAAATATATGATATTTTTTAATTAATAAAAATATTAAAATTAAAATATTTCATATTTGTTAATTTGGTATGTTAAAAAATAATATTTTGTGTTTTGAAATTGTTTTTTGTTTTTTGTTAAAATATAATTTTAAATTATTATAATAATCATAAAATATATTTATCTAAAAAATATATCTTATTTAATATTATGTAATATTATCTACAAATACAATCAAACTGAAATTTAAACTTATATTTAAAAAGATTATTTTAAAGGAATAAAAAAATCCATAATGTTCATAATAAATAAGAAATAAAAACAGAATTCAATTAAAACTTCTCATTTCCACCGAGACCATTTTTTAGTATATGTGTAGTTTAAAATTAAATAAATCTAATTTTAATATTAAACTAGGGATTATAATTAAAATGCATGTATGAATTAATGTAAATCACATATTTTTATTAAAATATGTATTATTTTTTATTCAATTTTTTTATAATTGATTTTCTCACTGTAGAATAAGCTAGGTCATAAACTAATAATTTGGTTTTATTACATAATAATAAAAAAAAATTAAATTATATTTTTTTGAAAAAATTATTTTTCAGTTATAATTTTGTTAAATATAATTGCATTATTTTATAACTTTTTAGTTGTATTAATTTTAAGTTAAAAAAATCATATTTTATTTATTTTAAAACTTGATTGAATTTCTGTTGTTTTAAAAAAATTATCGTTGAATTCATATGATTAATAATTTTTTTTATTAATTTTGACCGTTAATGTATTTCGACTATGGCTGGATCCAAAGTAAAACTAAGTGTTCAATATAGGAGAACTCATGTAATTTAATGCAGAAGCTCCAACAAAATTCTCACTTGTAAAAAGGACTCAAATTTAAAAGATAAGGACGAATTACTAAATTAAATATTCAAAAAATAAATAAAGGATAGAGTTACAGGGACAAAAGACCCCGTTAAACCATACACCAAAATCAAACTTTGGCTAAGAAAGGGGTTGAATTTGGAAGAAATGAGATTATCATTCATTTTTCATCCCACTAACATGTGTGCCTTGAAGTTTGTGGGATATTCAGTTTCGGTCGAGGAAAGATACATCAATCATCCATGAAACCAGATGACAAAGCACATTGGATTCTAATGTAATTAGGGGCTTTCAAAGAAACATTAAGGAAGACAAAACTAAATAGTTTAACACCCAGCAATCAGAAATTTTGGATGATAATGTAGTTGGGGGCTTTCATCTAGCTGCCGCTCTGGCACTCATCGATGAATGGTAAGTGGTGCTTCTCTGCTTCCTGTAAGATGTATATACATCATCATACTGACTCACCTCATTGGGATTGGCTGTGGCTCCAAGTCCCAACCTGCCCGAGCCACTGGATCCAGGTTTCCGTTCTACACTACCATCAGCATAGGTCCCTGTCTCTGGATCGATTTGCAAGTTCGGGGGTGGAGGTATGCAAGCACCTCCCTTTCGTACTGGAGGCTCCCTCTCATACTCCCTATCATATTCATCATCATCATCTCTTGAATCAGAATTCATAGGGCCCTCAGAAGGATTTACCTCTCCAATTTCTTTAAAAAATTTTGACACTCTTTGAAGAATTTCTGAAGGCGGTACAGTTGATGGTGGTATCATAGTTGGGATATCCAAAGGGCTCAAAGGTGAATATGGGACCCCACTACCAACCTGCATCTTTCTAACCATTCCTGGAATGAGGCCAGGTGGGAATAATGGATATGGTGGCAATTGTTCGCTGGTGCCAGATGATGGAGGTGGCAATATATGTGCACCAGGTGGTTGGTTAGCTGGTTGAACAGAAGATGGTATAGCCAAGGACCCAGGAAAGGCACTGGGAGGAGCAGAATTTGGAAGGAATTGCTGAGCTGCTAGGGGCGTTGGAGGTGCATGTTTATCAGGACGATCTTGATCTAAGAGACTCGAACCGGAGCCTAACCTATCAGCTTGCCACTGCTGGGCAATATGATTTGGTGTCTGTAACATTCCTGCAACAGGGAGGGGAGAAGAAAAAAAAATCATTGCTTAAATCAAATACTCTACACCTCCAGTAATCAATCGCTTAAGTTCAGTGGTGGCCAGTGTGGGTGATCATGTATTCACAACTTACTGCCGAGTCATTTATTATAAGACTACATGAAAAATATACAGAAAAAAACACCAAAATAGCTTACAACGAGGGATGGATAAATTTACAACAGAGGACACAAAAGAAGTTACTTAATTCAACTCCTCCCCCTCCCAAAAGAAAGCAAAAAGCACTTAAGGAAACAATTTTTCTTAAAGCAAGAGGGGTATTTTTGGGGTTTCTATTCCCCATGGACAAGGGGGGATTTCCAAACCAATCATTGACTCACATCTTAGAAACTATTGAACTATCACAAGAGAAATAATCCACTGACTTCTGCATGCCATGACACATTCCAGTTTAAGAGAAGCTTACCTGCACCAGATTCTGCTGAAGCAGATGATAGATCCTTTGAAACCCCAGTAAAAGAATTTGTTTGTGGCCCACCAACCATCTCACTCTTCAGTGAAGTTATAGTCTCTTGATCGTATACCTCTTTAGAAGCCCAGAACTCCACCATTTGATGCAATCTTTTCCTGTATTCCTCATTGCTTTGTGGGTTATGATAAATTCTTGCAAGCATGGAGCCTAAAACAGGCTTAAAGGCAAGGGCTTCACCATCAAGGTCATGACCGCTTGTCCTCCGATTTAAGCTGTGAATTAGTAATTCAAAAGTCAAGGATAATGAAAAACAGAACCATCCACTCTGGCATCCATGTCAAGAAGAATATCTAAACAGCACGGAAATGGAAAATAAGCAAGAGGATGAAGATCTTGTTGCACCAAAACTTGAATAAAAAGTACAACTAGAGGGGTAGGGGGTCTATTTTTATATGCAAATATGGCTAGAAACAATTTGGCCTCATCTATATGGGAAACAGAGAACAAACATGAATGACAAGCTTGTATAAGCAGTAAATAAACCTGCCAAAAAAAAATTTGAGCTCACACCTTGTTGTGAAAAGCAACATTTCATGAGATTTCAAGCTATTTTCTTAGATACTTAAGGTGAAAATAGCAGATTTTGGGAAAAAAATGACATATATGAGTAATGAAGAAAGGAAATTTTCACTGGATGCACTGATACGGTAGGGATAGCTCCACAGTTGTAACTTCTATTAAACATGATTTTCATAGCATTCTGCCTGTTAAACTAATCTTCCAATCAGGCAAAACACAGCAAACGGAGAAAATCTTATACCAATAACCAAGCTTATTTTGACTTACAACAGAGAGACAGAAAATGCAGTGTATGCATGATCCATATTTTCTGTTTATTAGAATCACATTCTAAGAATCTATCATATGCTAATCAATCAAATTCTGTTTCTGAAATGGTGCAAAAAGAAGAAAAAGAACAAGCAGTACACTGAAATAATCACGTAAGCTACCTGTCAAAAAGGATGTCATTGGCCAGGTATATTATATGTAACTGTCTCTCAACTTCATCCAAAGCAAAGACCCTATCTCTAAGAGCCTCTGCCAAGGCTGGTGCGAATGGAGATCTCTGCATGAACCAAAGTTTTGCACCTTTAATGGATTCTTTGGTTCCATTTAGATTGTTAAGAACATTACTGAGCTCCATCGCAACATCAGATGGAAGTGGTCCAGAGAACCCTTTGAAAGACTTGGATGACTGATCATACTCAGTTCTACCATGAAGTCCAAAAGACTGAGGATGTTGATGGTGGTGTTGTTGATCATAGAACTGTTGGAAGGGAGGTGGACCTAGCATTGAAGGTGAGGAACCAATTCCAGCAGGATTCATAGGAGACGCATTTAGAGGAGATGGGTTCATCATTGGATTTGGAGGAGGATGCATCATGGCCATGGAAGATGATGGAAAAGGTGCGTTGAATGGACCACCAGCGGGACGAGTTGATAACCAAAGCTTATATCGGTAATAACCATGTCCCTCCCCACCAAAGAGGAAACTATAGGAAGGATTATCCCGCTGTTTTTCACATATCATGGCTTCAAAGTCAGGGCCATTTTTCACAGAATACTCAACAAGCTTGTCGATTCTCTTGTGAAGCTCAGGATCAGAAGGGGGAGCAGCAGGGGGGGGAGCAGAATCATAATACGGAGATGGAACAAGGGGAGGAGGATAATGTGGAGGGAATGCAGGAGGTGCTTGGTGCTGCTGCTGAAGAAGAAGATGAGGAGGTGGAGGTGGGGCATGAGGGTGTAACTGTGGAAGTGGCTGTTGCTGTTGCTGCTGCAGAGCATGATGATAAGGGAACTGTTGCATTGGAGGATGTGCAGGACCTGCACCTGGGGGTATAAATGGAGGGCCGTGCATTGATGAAGGAAACTGCTGATGCTGGGGATGAAATCCAAACTGCTGTGACTGTTGCATATTAGCAGCCTGTCTCTGTTGCTGAGCATATGCCATCGCAGATGCTGCATAATCATGACCCTGACGCTCCATTAATATAGCTAGCTAGACTACCCCCTCAATAGCTCTTCAAGAGTATTATCTTAATGTACCTACAACCACTGAAATTTTTAAATTCCTTCATTTTTGCTATTATATAATATAATATCAAACTAAAATATTCATTAAAAAACTCAAAAACACTAGGGAAAGTTTTAAATAACCAATTCTCGAAGACCTGGGTTATTGATTTTCGTTATGAATATCGAGAATATCTCAAAGACCAGGGCTAAGCATTTCCATGTTTTAAGTTTTAACTGTGTGAACCCCACCAATGATTCAATGACCAAAACATAAATATTAATGCGATCCACTCGTTCATTTGAGGCCAGCATAAAACCCTATGTTTATAAACTATGCATGGGAACAGAATAATGTGTCAAGGACCTTTTGATGAAATTATAGCAACCTTGTTAGCAAAAAGATACCTCAGGCCACACAAATAATAGAACACATCAAACAGCTGCTAAGATTTTTTTGGCTATTTGAAACAAAGTGTTAATATTGCTAGCTTCCTAAAGAAACCAGGTCTGAAAATGAACTAAGATGAACAACTGGCAAACTATTTAGCTGATTTTACTGAAGTTTTGGCATTGTTGGCTTTCCAAAAGCATTAGGCCAGAAAATATGTTAATCTTAAAAACTTTCTCAGCTGCCAACAAAATGATCACGTACAGCATAAAGATCAAATGTGGTGATTGATTTCGACTCTATCTTCAGCATTCCTAAACATGTCTCAAGTTTGAAGTAAATCATAGTCTAAATCAATATAAAATAACAATCAAATATACACAAAAGTAAATGTACATGCAGTTGCTAATTCAATTTAGTCCATTTTCTAATTCAATGAACAAAGTGATGATGTATACATACTCCTCACTCCCAAAACAGATACAAGAATAGACTAAATTCCACTTACCATTTAAAAGATATGAGTTTTTCTAAATTTGACGCTAACTATACAAACCAAATACAGAGAACTATATACATCATTCCATTACCCATAAAACAGCATATGCAACACTTGATTGAGATATCTAGGAGTTCGTTAATAAAGAAAACGGTGGATTTCTAATATCCAACACAAGTCAAAAATCGAAAAAACAAAAAACAATTTTAGACATTAAAAAAAGTCAGAAAATTAATCCGAAGCTAAAGCACTGTTTGGCTGCCGAGAAAGCAATCATAGCAAGATACCCTCTCCATAGAAAAACAAAAGCCAAAAAGTAAAAATAAAAGCCATATTTTCGATCAAAGAAACAAATCAAAAACACCAATAAATTCATTTCCTTTCAACCAAAGACTCCATTTTCCCTTCATTTTCTCCACACTCACCTCAAAAAAAAAAAAACCCAGAAGATGACAGTAAAAGAAAACTGAAAGCACTTTGGTGGAATTATTCGGAAGTATAATAGTAAAAGAAAACTGAAAAGGAAGGACATACTTAAAATAAGAAGAAATTGTTGAACTTAGGGTTAAACTTACGAAAGCCTTCTTCTCTTTTGGGGTTGCAAAATTGTGTTTTAGAGGGTGACGGTGTTAGAACTTGGGAGATTATTCGGGTTGTAAAACATCAAGAGGAGATGATCCATGGGTCAGCCCCAACCCTGAGTACTAGCCCACTTTATTTATGAGTTGTATGGGGTAGGGCTAAATAGCCCTATTATAAAATGGGTTGATAAAAAACACGGCCAATTATAGGATTTTAGAGGTTAGTCCATGAATTTTAATCCTGTTTGACAGCTCTACCAACAAGTTCAATTGAAGTTTGTTCCTTCCTAGAGTTCAGGCAACGCAGGGAAGTGATAAATAAATAATGGTAACGGAAACTCGAAGATTGAAACCATGTCAATTCGCCAGACGACGAACTAAGAGCTTAAAGCCAAATCACAGGACTTCAAATTGATGGTTTAAATCGGAAACCCTACACGAAGGAGATGCAAAATACGTACCTTCAAGCTACTGAAAATGATGCGGAGTGTGACAAAGGGGATACCCGAACGGCAGAGCAGCGGCGGAACCACACCGTCGATCGAGCCAAACTGGACTATACATTGTGGTGTGTGTCGGTTTTTTATCTATAAGCAGCTGAACAAGAAGCCCAGTACCATTCTAAACGGGTATCTAAAAGCCCACTTGGGCTTATAGGTATCACAATAATTAACTAAGAAACTATAATGGACGTGAAAGATTGAGCTATTCATTGACCAAAAACAGAAAGATTAAGAGCTATTTGGTTTCACAACGTTTATAGATATTAAATAAAAATAATTTTTTTGTTTTGCTATTTTATACAGTTCTTTAAAATATTAAATAAAATAAAGATAAAGTGAAAAAATGATAATTAAAAATAAAAATACGATATCTAAAATCAAGTAGAAGCAACATCATAAATTAGTTGATTAATGTTAAATGACATAAAATATATTTTAGTTTATTTTAAATATTTTCATCTTAAAAATTAAGAAAAAATACTACTTAAATTTTATTAAATAAATAAGATAATATAAATATATTTATATTATATTCTTAACAAAATTAGTAAATTAATCATTTGTCTTCTTTATTTTTATTTACTTTTATTTTTTTTAATTCTTTTAAGTTTTGAAATTTTAACCGTCACTATTCTCACTCAATACTTTCTTGGTGTCTAAATGAACTATTAAATAAGTGATAATTATATTGCAATAGTGCTAAGTTTAATTTCATGTGATTAATGAGATGGTCCCACTTTTTTATGAAATAATGATCCAGTGTATATACATGATATGCTATACATAGTGTCTAAAGGAGTGATGCGTGCATAAATCTAAACATAAATGGCAAAAAAATAAAAAAATGTAAAATATGAATTATATATATATATATATATATATATATATAATTCATATTTTACATTTATATATATATATATATATATAATTCATATTTTACATTTTTTTATTTTTTTGCCATTTATGTTATATATATGAAAGATTTTATAATATTAGTTTAAGTTTAAAAATTTACATTTAATTATAACTATTTATTTAACTTATATTTAACAAGTTATGATTTATTATTTTACTGATGTTAATTAAATGAAAGACTTATATTAAGTATAAGAATTTGTAAACTTACACTAATATGAAAAAACTTTATTCCACATATAAATGGTTAAATTTTGATAATTATATTTCTTTTTAACAATGTAATTAGTATCTTTTATCTATCTATCTATATGTATGTAAAATATAAAATTATATGTAAAATTAACTGTACCTACTTATTACCTTATGCATTAAATTTTGAAACTTATAAAGTTATCTTTATATATGTGACTTCATTTTCTTATTATTGTACGTATTAAAATTTAGAACCTATAAAGTCACTATTATGTGCACTCATTTATTAATATATGCATTAAAATTTGAAACGTATAACTTATAAATTAAAATTATATTTTATTCATACTTATTTTAATTGTATTTAAATAATTTTTATTCGAATTGATGAATTGTATTTAAAGAATTAATGCAAAACATATACAGTTACTCATGTTAACTGCATCTAATTATTACTTTATGAATTAAAATTTGAAAAGTTAAACTTATCGATTGAAATTATATTTTATTCATACTTATTATCTTTTATTTGTATTTAAAGAATTTTTATTAAATTTGATGAATTTTATTTAAATTTTTTTATTAGATTTTATTGTTATATTATATTACAAACAGCAACGTACATATTCATACTATAAGGTGCTTTAAATTACCATTTATTAAATTAACTACAATATTTTTCAAAATTTATGAATTAAAATTATATTTGATTCATACTTATTATGAAATACATTTAAGAAAAATTTAATAAAATTTATGGTTATATTATATATGTTGAATTAAAAAATTATACTTATAATATTATACTTTATATTATATATTATTAAATTAAAATTTTCATAAATTTGTTATATATTTAAATTATTTTATTTTTTAGTTTATTTAATTTATATTTTAATATTTATTTCAAATACTAAAATGTACTTTGAATAAAAAATATATTTATAAAATTATTAGTTTATATTATATATTATTAAATTAATTTTTTAATAAAAATAAAAGTTTATATATTTAAATTATTTTAGTAATTAGTTTAATATAATATATAGCTCAATATATATTTTAAAAATTAAAATATTTATAAAATTATTAGTTTATACTATATATTGTTAAATTACATTTATAATGAAAATGCAAGTTTATTGAAATAAATTGAAAATGTGTTATATATTTTAATTTATTTTTTTGAGTAAGCATAAAGTCGTATTATTTTTAAATGATATAGTGTATTGAATCTTATTTTTAATTGATTAATTTGTATCAAAACTGTTATTATTTTCTTATATTTATCATAAGTAATTTTTTACTTTTATGTTTTCCATGACGATGTAGTAGAACAAGTTCTAATGAAAATAAATAGACATTTCTTAATTATTTGAATTCAACAACAGATAAATGAAAAATAAAAATGCAAATATCATACGACTGTGATATTTAATTATAAAAAATACGAGTATATGTATTACAAATAATATTTATATTTCCACATAAAGATTAATAAATAATTATGTCAATATTGACATACCAAAAGTTACACATTTTATAGATTCAAGTATTAAAATTATTTAAAATCTCTTTGTTACGTTAATTATTGCTAATTCTTTAGTTTTTATTTTAACCACATTTTCAATTATTTATTATCATTTTGTTGAAGGGATTTTAATGATATACATATTGCTCACAATGTTGATAATACAAGATATATTATTTTTTCTAAGTTATAAAATTTTAAAAACATATATAAAATATTAACAATAGTAAAATCAAATAGTGATATGATAAATTTAATCTCTCTTATACTTTGTTCTTCTTATTTATTTTTTAAACTAATTTTGTAATTAATTTTCAGAATGTCGTAATTAGATATATTATAACTGTGAATGATGTAATACTTAAAAATCTTTGGTATTATATTTTTTGCCCTCATTGCAAGAGTAAAGTTTATTTCACAACTACAAATTTTAAATGTGAATAATGTTATAAAAATGTTGAATATTCAATGACAAGGTAATTAATTTATCACTGTGTATTCTAATTTTTAAATTTTCATATTAAAATAAATTAAATTATATATTATTATCTTAATTTATATATATTTCGGGTTTCGCCTTGAACATGATGTTAAAAATTCAACGGACTCAACTATACTTATTTTATTTGATCAAATTGTTGAACAATTAGCACAAGTAAAGTAAAAATATCTTATTGCAACATGTGAAATTGTAAGCAAATATGTTAATTTTTAACTTCCTAAAAAATATAATCAAATAATTGATAATATAAATAAAATACATTAAAACATATAACTATTTTTATGTGATAGTTTTTTAAGGGCGATAGTGAAATGTTAAAGTTGCATCTATAACTTTTAAAAATTATTGACACTTCACATATTATTCAAATAAAAATGAGTGCTTACTTTGAAAGTTGTGGAAGATAAAATTTCATTACAAATAAAATTGTGAAGCCGATAGTAAAAATAATATAGAAGATTAAATTATAGTTTCATTATTTTCATTTATAATGTTTATAATACAATTCTGAATAACTTTTTTTTTATTATTTGATATTTACAAATTGAGAAAGAAAAATGTTTAGATAATACAATGCAAAAATAAAAGAAAATGACTTGGCAATAAATTGTTCACCTATATATCTAATCATAAAAATACTAAATTTATCAAAAAAAAAAGAAAGTTAATGTATAAATTATAAATTTATAATGTATTATTCAATTTTTTTAGATCAATAATTTATATTTGATATTTTCTTTTAAGTTGTAACTTAAGGAAGACAAAGAAAAAAAAAGTGAACAAAAGGCAACAATAGATAATTTATAAGATTAAACCATTTTTATTGCAGTATTGTATAAATACTATCAATATTTAATATTATATAGAATCTAAAAAGTAAAATGTCACAAAAATTTCAAATTTTTTACAAAATAATTTTGTTATCTTATTATATATATCTTTTTTACTTTATTATAATATATATTATGTATTGACTTTATTCTTAGACAGATCTTATATGTGATTCATAAATTTTATATTATATAAACATATGTAAATTTAATTGATGTAAAGATTAAATTTTATATTAAATACAACAATTATTCTCTTTTAATTTCTACCTAAATCTTCATTGAGAAATTTTGATCATTGTTTTATGTATTTCAATTATTTTTCTCTTCTTTTATTATTTTAATTTTTTTTAAAATAATTTAATAGGAATTAATATATCATAATTATATATAACCTTTTAACATAGATCATATTTTATTTATATTTTATATTATAACAATTATGATGACAATTTTAATTTTTTTAATTAAAAATTTATACTTAATAATTTTCTTGCAATATGTTTTTTATAAAATGCTATAATGATGATGATAAATTTAAAATTATACAATTAAAACTAATTATTTATAATAATTAAAATAAATTAAAAATTATTAAATATCATAACAATGAAAATAAATATGATTTAACCATTCTATTTTCATATTTAATAATTTTATATCGTAATAAATGAATAAGTAAAGAAAATATAACAATTTAACTTTGAATTAAGTTTAAATGTTGTATTTAATTTCTATATATATCATTTATTTTAAAATTTTATGAGTGTGAAATCTAAATCTTTACAACTATTGAAAGACTTTAAATTCAAAAAATATAGAAGTTAGTGTTTAAAATGTTATAAAGATATTTTTTATATAAACATATCAAATTATATTTATTTATTAAAATTTCATATTCTAACTATATGATTATTCAAAATTTTTAAATTAGAATATAAATTTTAATGCTTTTAAAAAAATTTATGATTGCATTCAATTACAAACACAAATAAAAGTGTTTTTTAATAAAAAAAAATTAGTGTGAAATTACAATTAATTCTTAATAAATAAATTAAAATACAAACATTATACATAAAAATATGAAATCAATACAAATATTTTGTATTAATATATTATTTATTATTTATATTCTAAAAATAAATCAAATTCATTGAATATTAACCTCTTTTTGTAAAACTAGTTAATGTATGAGAGAGCTAAACAACAAAAATTAAATCTTTAATTCATCGTATCTAGGTCAAAATAGTTATAGTACATATATTTTTTTTATTAGTAATATAACATTTTAATGTATTTATATTAAAGTTATATTTATATATCTTTAAAATAATTAGAGACTTAATAATAATATATTTTTTTACTTATTTTTAATTTAATTTATATATTTCCTTTTATATAGCATTTTAGATTTATTTTTAAATTTTTTTAAATTAATATTTGTTCCTTTAATAAAATTTTTTAAATATTATTTTATCATTAAATTAGTTTATAGATACATTTATTTTTATTAATTATTAATTAAAATAATAAATAACAAACAAATCATATTAATTATTTTCAAAAATTAATAAATTTATTATTTTAATTCTATAACTCAAATAACATAAATTTATTATACTTAATTAATTATTAAATAAAATTAATTATGTATAATGTTAATTAATATTAATTTTATTAAGTTATGAAAAAATATAAAATAATTTAATCATTTAAAAGAACTCAATTCTATATTTTTTTTTTTATCAAAAAGTAAACTTTTAAATTCAGTATATATATTATATTATTATTAATTTTTATTTATAATAATTTTGTATAGAAATTTTATTTATATATAACAAGTTTAATATATTTTTATTTTTAAATATTAACATGTAGTTTTGTGCATATTGATATTCAAAGTAAATTTTAAAAATTTCATATATTAGTTGAATAAATATTTTATTTTTGTATATATTAATCTAATAAGTTATTTTTAAAAAATATGATATCATGTTTTAATAATTATATAGTAAAATTTTATTAATAATTTTAAATTATAATTATAAAAGATATTTTTTCATATAAATATAATTCAATAAATATAAATAAATATATAAAGAAAAATTTATAAAGGTTTTTATTTAAATTTTATAACTTATATTAAAAAATTAATTATACTTAATAATTTATTGTTATAATTATTTATTTAAAATTTTATAATAATGAATGATTTATGTTATCATAAACAATATAAATTTTATTTTTATATTTAAAAAATAAAATATTTGTATGCTATTTTATTTTATGCTAAAAAATATTAAATTATATATATTTTAAATAATAATTTATTTTGATAAATAAATTTTTTATTATATTTATATATTTTTATTTTAAAATAAATTAATTTAATAAAAAATAAAGTGTGCAAAACACGAACATGTTTTTTATTGTATAATTAACAATGAGATACTAATAATTTAATTTTTTTAGTTTAAAAATATAAATCGAATAAAAAAATTGATTTAATATTTAAATTGTTATTAGAATCACTTGAACAATAAGAATCAGAGTTCAATTTAACTACCTTTATTTTTTATAAGTACTTTAACCCGATCAAGAAAACAATCTAAAGCTTAAAATTGATTTAATAAAAATTTATATGTGATTTATAAATTTTATATTATATAAACATATGTAAATTTAATTGATGTAAAGATTAAATTTTATATTAAATACAACAATTCTTCTCTTTTAATTTCTACCTAAATCTTCATTGAAAAATTTTGACCATTGTTTTATGTTTAAAATATATGAATATTAATCAAAGAAGAAAAAAATGTGAAATAACTCCTACCAAACTCCGAACGACTTTAAATGTATCATCGTTTGTTACGTGTCATTTATTTTTATCATGTCCATTTATTATTCATGAAACAATGACGTGTGAAGGCAAAAATATGAGACTTTAAGAAACTCATTCTATATACACATGCACTAAGAACAAGAGAAACTATGGGACATAAAAATTACAACATTTATGGTAGTTTCTCTCCCTCTTTTGTAAAATATAATTAATCTATACACTCCTTATTCTTTCATTTTTCTTATCTTTTAGTCAAAATCCTAGCCATGGTTGCCAATCCATTTTTACAGCATTGAACTACTCAAACCTATTTGCTTTGAGTTATAACAATAAGATGTATTTTAGTTGAGTTCATGTCATATATTTGTAGAAAAATATTGTGAAGATGAAGCTAGAGTTTGTTGGGAACTAAAACCTTTTAACTTGTTTTCTTACTAATAAGACTGTCAATAATAATAATTAAATATAATATGAAAGAAAATAAAAAAAACACCAGATAATTTATTTATTTTATAAAAAAATTAAAATTATATAAAATTACATAATTAGTAAAAAATATTAAACTAAATTTGTTGTTAAAATAAATTTTTTTATTGTTATTATCAAATATATATCTATATAAACTATATATTTTTTATTTTATTTTCTATTTTTCTAAACAAATAAAGTAAAATTTTATCATTATTTGTTTTCTCTCTTTCTTACCTATCCAACAACACATTTTCTTTTATCTTATTATATATCTATATATATGTTTATTTATTTATTTATTTTATTTCTACCTGTTTTGTTTTCATTATATTTAAACATACTATTCAAATTCAAGAAGTTAAATTAACAGCAATAAAAATAAATAATATAAACCCTGAAATAAAAAAGATATAAAACTGGGATCAAATAACATTAACACAGATTATCGTAAAAAATACAAAACAGACAAAATACAAAACAAAATAGTGAAAAGAAAACTTGTTTAATAAATATATATATATATACAAAAGTCAAATATAATTGACTCAATAAATAAATAATTAATTATATATTAATTAAATATAATATTTAAATAACTATAACATTTATATTAAACTTGCCAATTTTTTTTAAAATAGAAACACAGCAAGTAAAAATTTATATAACAAATTAGATGTAATTAAGATCAATGTAACAATTTAAATTTAATTTTGCAGATAATATTTCATATTAAAAATTTCAATTATATTGGGCCGGGTTAAAAACCAATCAATCGATTTTCGTTTTGATATCCGTTTTATTAGAAGGTTTCTTATTTTTCAAATTTTGTTCTTGATTATAAATAGCCAAACTAGGGTTTTTAGCATTTGCCGTATGCTGAGAGAGTTTGGAAGATAAAGGCGCCTCCTCTCCTTGTGACTCAAGATTTAGTTCGTGTTCTTCGTTCTTTTACTCTACTCCTTCGTTTCACTTTATTTTCCTTTAGCTTTCTAACATTATTCTTTCAATTTCTTATACAACAGCGATGGCTGAAACCGTCGCCGAAGCTGATCCCACTCAGATCGATGTCAAGCTCTTCAATAGGTGGAGCTTCGACGATGTTCAGGTAATGCCACTCGCTCTCCGGACCCTCATTTAAATCTGGCATCATCAATGTGATCATTATCCGAAGGGTCAAATTTTTTTTATTTATTATTCTGTGAGAGTAATGTTTGTGTTATTGTTTTCGCTAAAGTGTTGGTTTGAAATTGATTGATTAGGTTAATGACATATCTCTGGCGGATTATATTGGAGTGGTGGCATCCAAACACGCCACATATGTCCCTCACACTGCTGGTAGGTACTCTGTGAAGCGTTTCAGAAAAGCTCAGTGCCCCATAGTTGAGAGGCTCACCAACTCTCTCATGATGCACGGTAGAAACAATGGCAAAAAGCTAATGGCTGTGAGGATTATTAAGCATGCTATGGAAATTATTCATTTGCTAACTGACCAGAACCCTATTCAAGTTATTGTGGATGCTGTTATCAACAGGTTTGTATGTGCGGCTCATCAAGTCTTTGTGTTATTTTGTTTGTATGTAGATCTGTAATTTGGGTGCTTTGTTTAATGTGTTTCCCTGCCATTTTGGTAATGTTGATGATATGATGTAAGCAAAAGTTTGCACTTCATTTGTTTCAGGGTTTTAATCTGAAAATTTGAACTGGAAATTACTTGTTTGTCTTGATTCGGAGATGTTAAAAGGAGGATGAAATGATGATCATTGTTTCCCTATTGGTTTGACTGCCTAAATGATGGCATTTTGTATTAGCTCTATCTGATCATTCCCCTGATCTTTTGTGTATTTTGTTTTTAATGCTTGTCTTAATTTGGTTAATCAAGTATCCCTCCTCCCCAAAAGGTGATAATAAAGTGTGTTTCTTTCTTCAAGTATTTGCATGTAGAGCATTGCTAAGGAGGAAGAAAAACCAAGCTTGATTTGGTTGTAGTTGTCTTAAATTCTTGATGATCGCATGTTATCAACTCGTGTGGAACAACCACTTTATCTGTGTTAAAAGGAGGATGAAATGATGATCATTGTTTCCCTATTGGTTTGACTGCCTAGATGATGGTATTATTGTATTAGCTCTATCTGATCATTCTCCTTATTTTGTTTTAAAATTAATAATCAACGTAATTTGTTAAAAAATTTATATGCAGCTGGTAATAATTCACCTTAGTTTTTATGGTTTATTGGATTTGGATTGTCTTTAATCCGTGTATTTTTTTATTGCTTAAAACGTGTAGTCTTAGATGAGGGAAGGAAATCAAATATTAAGTTATGATACTACATTTAAGCTCTAAGTTCGAGAGTTGTTGACTGTTGGAATTGGAGAATGAAATGATGATTATTTGTTTCCCTATTGGTTTGATTGCCTGGATGATGGCATTTTGTATTAGCTCTATCTGATCATTCTCCCAAATAACACATCAGTTTGCCTATTAAAAAAACTTTAAGCAATTTGGATAGATTAGTTTTTCACCTTAGATGACAATGAAGTAAGGGAATGTTTTTGGTGGGATACACTATAAGAATTGCTTGAAAGTGTTGATTTTCCATATTTTTGGTACATTACGTGTGATTTACTAAATGCAAAAATCAAAATGGTATCTCTGATTCTTTTAGATCATATTTAGTTCTTGTACAATATTCAATCTGACTTGTTTGTATCTATATTCTGTTATGAAGCGGTCCTCGTGAAGATGCAACTCGAATTGGTTCTGCTGGAGTTGTTAGAAGACAGGCCGTGGATATCTCACCCCTTCGCCGTGTTAATCAAGCCATCTATCTTCTAACAACAGGTGCACGCGAAGCTGCTTTCAGAAATATAAAGACAATTGCCGAATGCTTGGCTGATGAACTTATTAACGCAGCAAAAGGTTCATCCAACAGGTACGTTGTTGTATTTCTATTCCTGGAGCATTACCTGCCTTCGCGTTGAATCTTCGTTTATCCTTGATTTTAGTGTACATCAGCTCTGTGATTTGCTGAAAAATATTATTCCGTTGCAGCTATGCTATCAAGAAAAAGGACGAGATAGAGAGAGTTGCCAAGGCCAACCGTTAAACAGCTTTTGCAAGTAGTCTTAGTGATGAGAAATATTTTATTTTGGTCTTTGTACTTCATTTATTAAACATCTTTGCCTTCAAACATGCTTAAATACTTTTGCTGGTGGATTTTTTCACCGTTTTCTTGGGGAATTCATATGTTATGAACAATTTTGTTGCTTAGATGATGATTTGTTTTCCAAGGATCTTTAGGGTTGGTTTTTGTTAACAAAGTTCCTATTAAAATAAGTATAGTGTTAAGTTTTTAAGTCGATGACAACTCAACAATTTCAAAATGTATCTATTATAAATTAAATAAACTATATAGATACACACACACACACACACACATATATATATATATATATATATATATAGGCGTTAGCTTAACTTTGGTACGATGATAAAATAAACCTCCCTCGACCCCCATTGTAGGTATTAAGGTTTGACACGATTTTGTAATTTTTACAGTCATGCCTTCTCCCATGACTGATCCTCGTAATAATATTATGAAGTAAGAATATTTTTATCTATATAATTATATAAGGGGTGGTAAGAAATGTATTTATTATATTTTTATAAATTCAGTACAAATTGCATCTTTATGACTTTTTAAAATTAGCTATAAGGACTTCATTTTATATATTATTAAACAATATATTAAAACAAAACTAAGATAATGAGATATACAGTTAAAAGTAAAATCATGTTTAAAATAAAAATAACAATAGTAAATTTAATACTATGATTTACAAACAATATGAATTAAAATTAATCATAATATTAATAATAATGCAAATAACTACTAAATAATAATATGAAAGCTCAAAATAACAGGAAAATAATATTATTAAAAAAACAAATGCAGTGAAGAACACGCAAATATTGAATTATTAGTATAATAGTAAGAAACTAATAGTAAAATAAAATTGTAAAAGTTAAGAATTAAAACTTAATATAGAATAAATATTTATGAAATTAAATAAAAAATTAATCTCTTTAAATAAAACAAAGTATTCCATTTTTGTAAATATATAATAATTAAATTATATGACTTAATTAATAAACTGTAAACAATTAACATTGTAAAAATGAAAAGAACTTGCAGGAATGTTCTTCATTCGTACGTAGAAAGGGACGAGAGTTAAAATGCCAAGGTTATATATATACTCGGGATCAAAAACTGAGTCTCAGGTGAGAAAAACCCTCCATAACCCTCACGCTTCGGTGTGTTGTTCTTGTTCTTACTCTTACTTAGTACAGTTTTTGGTCTTGCTCTTGTTCCTAGCTTTGTTCTTGTTCCGAGTCTTGCTTTGGTCTTGGTCTTGTTTCTGGTTTTGTTCTTGTTCTTTGTACTGTTGTTGTTCTTGCTCTTGGTTTTGTTCTTACTTCTTATTACTGTTCTTGTTCTTGGTCCTGGTCTTAGTTTTGGGTTTTGGTTTTGTTCTTGTTTCGTTCTTGGTCTTGTTCTTAGTACTGTTGTTGTTGTTACTTCTTTGTACTGTTCTTGTTCTTGGTTCTGGTTTTGTTCTTAGTCTTGGGTCTTGTTTTAGTTTTGGTCTTGTTCTTGTTTCTGATTTTGTTCTTGTTTTTCTTAGTACTGTTGTTGTTATGGTTCTTACTTCTTAGTACTGTTCTTGTTCTTGGCCTTACTCTTGGGTCTCGGTCTCGTTTCTTTTTCTGGTTTTGTTCCTGTTTTTGTTCTTGTCCCTGGTTTTGTTCTGAGTATTCGGTCTTGGTTTTGTTCTTGTTTCGTTCTTGGTCTTGTTTAGCACTGTTGTTGTTACTTCTTAGTACTGTTCTTGTTCTTGGTCCTGGTTTTGTTCTTAGTCTTGGGTCTTGTTTCTGATTTTGTTGTTCTTCTTAGTACTGTTGTTGTTCTTGTTCTGGTTCTTACTTCTTAGTACTGTTCTTGTTCTTGGTCTTGTTCTTGTTTCTGATTTTGTTCTTGTTCTTCTTAGTACTGTTGTTGTTCTTGTTCTGGTTCTTACTTCTTAGTACTGTTCTTCTTGGTCTTGTTTCTGATTTTGTTCTTGTTCTTCTTAGTACTGTTGTTGTTGTTCTTGTTCTGGTTCTTACTTCTTAGTACTGTTCTTGTTCTTGGTCTTCCTCTTGGGTCTTGGTTTTGGTCTGGGTCTTGTTCCTGTTTCTGGTTTTGTTCTTGTCCCTGGTTTTGTTCTTATTCATGTTTCTGGTTTTGTTCTTGTTCTTACTTCTTAGTATTGTTCTTGCTCTTGCTCTTGCTCTAGTTCTTCTCCCTGGTTTTGTTCTTGTTCCTGTTCCTGGTTTTGGTCTTGTTCTTAGGACTGTTGGTGTTTATGTTCATGTTCTTGGTATTGTTTATGTTCTAGATCTTGGTTTCTTTTTTCTGCTTTAATGATGCATCTTGCTATTTTATTCTCCTAGGTCTGCTTCCCCAGATGACTCTACTTCTCTGGATAATATCACTATCAAGGTCAGGAGAACTCCTGGGTGTAACTTCATTAAAATGCATTTCTAATTTGCTGAATAAAAGCTATAATAAAGCATTTGTAGTTCAAACTTCAAACCGGTCTTGCATTAAGATGAATCAGAACAATGTTGACATCATGGTATTAGTGATTGACTCTTACTCAACCAGCATCCATGTCGACTTCATGTCCCGTTATGATCTAAATATGCAGGAAATAGATGGAGAGATCTCGTAGTTACTCACCCAAGCGATGGTAGAAAAGATAAGGGCCTTTTGTGTGAATAAAATCATTAGGTTAGTTTTAATTAGGTTGGTGGTATACTAAGCATGTTTTTTCCTAGAGGCATGTGTTCTGCGAAGGTTTGGTTGATTTTCCTTGCTGTTAATTGGGTTCTTTGACCACGGTGAAATGAATAGTTAATGGCTGTACATATTGGTAAGAGTTAGTACTATAATCAATGTTATAAAATAAGAAATCATATTATTTCAACAAGCTTGTATAATTTTTTGCTTACAGCCATAAAAGAATAAGAAGAGAAGAAAGAGTATGGGATAAGACGAGTGACATAATAGAGAGATGAAAAACATTAATAATATGAAGAATGTTACAAAAAATATATATTATAAATAATATAGTTCTTTTAAAATTATTTAATCTGCTAAGTGACTGGAGTATGTTGTTGAAGTAGTATAAATTGAAATGAACTAATTTTACCCTGTATTCAGACACATATCAGCCTAATAAGATTAATTATAATTCTTACCCTCTATATCTATCTATGTCAGACCGGCACGTAGTGTTCGTTTGAGTTTTGTGCTTTGGACCTTGCCTAGTTGATATTATCTATATCTATATTCAATTGAGTTTCCCAATTTGGAAGCATGGGTTTGGGTTGGTTTGGGTGGGCTTGTTGCTTGTACACACATCTTAAACTAGTACAATGATTGACCAAATAATAAAGAACTAGTACAAAGGAAATATAGAACAAGTTTTTGCTTTCTTGATTCGGACCAACACCAACATATATAAATCGTATTTAATAAAATTTTGTTAGATGCCGTAAAAGATTAAATCTAGTAAATATATAAAATATGAATAATGATATTTTAATATCTAATTTGAGTGTATATACCACATAAATTTTACAACTGTAATATTACAGTTTTTTCAATTTGTACAGGATATTTGATATAAACAATCAACTCGAGTGTAAAATTAGCATTAGCTTATAATATAGCGATTTTGTTACTTGATATCATTACATTAATATTTTTTAAAATATAATTATAATAAAAATCAATTAACAACATGAAATATTATATTACAAAACAAATATTTTTAATTCGTAACTATCGTGGATGACAAAACCTGTCAACAAAATATGAAAATAATTGTTTTAATACAAACAACGAAAATAACGATGGTTTCCGTATTGGCAAACCTTGGCGACTTCATTGAGGTTTGGTGAGACGGTGAAATCAGAACACGAACCCCAATAAAGTAAAGAGAAGTTGGTTCTACAGTTTTCGCGAGTCAAGTGTGGGTCAGAATTCAGAAACTGAATCACTAACTCCAATCAAAAACCGTTTATTTGAATCCAAATTTGTATATACCAAATCTGTGACTGTTAATCAGAGCTGATACCAGTGGGTTCAAGCTGTGAAGTTGATTGCATGCGAAGACCCAGAAATATGAGGCCAAATATCGTTTCTGAGGTAAATTTCCGATCCAAACTCTCCTTCCCAATTTTCTGTCACAATTGTGTCTATACCCTAGCTCGCACAAAATGTAACTAAAATTTGAGGTATATGAGTGCTGACACACTTTACTCGACACTCAGCCAAGTAACTGTACTCTAAATCTTGCTATTTGCATTTCTGGTCGGAGATCTCCAAGTTTCTTTTTCAATTTGATTCTGTTCGTTTGTGTTCTGTATGATTCGTGTCTATTAAATGCTGGACGCGCTGAAAATGAAAGAATCACGAAATCAACTCTTAACTTAGAGGTTTTTTTTTCTTTTTTTTCTTTTCATTTTGGGATTTGCAAATTCTATTAACTGTTGTTGTAGAATGGTTACGTAGAGATTTCGTTCTCTTCCGTGTTCTTATGATTACGGATTAATTCTCGTTGATGTCATAATTTACACAGGCGGGGGTGCCTACTAGGTTAAATCAATGGTGGGAAAGCATTCCATTCCTTACTTCTGCAGTGGTGGTCGTGTGTGGAATCATTTACTTGGTTTGTCTTTTGGTTGGATATGATTCCTTCGCCGAGGTTTGCTTCTTGCCGTCTGCTGTTGTATCGCGGTTTCAAGGTATATGTCTTCTTCAAGTAGTATAACATTGTTCAGTCAATGTAGTTAATAGTTAAATGTCTGGAATCTGGATGAATTTGTACAGACATTTTAGTGCAGAAAACCAAACCCATTCATTTTGTGAGATATATAATATGTTCCTACCTTGGAACTGTTGAATTGGATTCTAGGGGTTGCTATTGTTGAATCTCATGCTCTTGTCTTGTTTTCCTTGAAACAGTTGCTTCCATTTTGTGGTTGTCAGATTGCTCTGCTCATAATTTTTTTTTTGGTCCCATGCAGCTTACAGGATTTATACCTCCATTATTTTCCATGGTTCACTGCTTCATGTTCTCTTCAACATGATGGCTTTGGTTCCCTTGGGCTCTGAGCTGGAAAGGATAATGGGCTCAGTTCGCTTGCTATATGTCATTATTTTGTTGGCTACAAGCAATGCCATATTCCATATTCTCATAGCACTGCTGGTGGCACATAATCCTTTTGTTACATATGATTACCTCATGAATGAGTGTGCAATAGGGTTCTCAGGAGTTCTATTTTCGATGATTGTCATAGAGACAAGCCTGAGTGGAGTTCAATCCAGGAGGTTGGCTATATAATGTACCAGGAATTCACCACTAATGGGGAAATACAATTTAATATGTTAATAATAATAACCTTTTTCTTTAAGATAATTTGGCAGAAACCACGTTTAGGAAGCTGTTCAAGTGCTGAAATAGTATCATTATTTTGAGAATGTTTTCTCCAAAGTGGGAGAATTGATCGATAATAGTGTTTTTATTAATTTGCTTTGTTTTATTAATACACCATTGCTAATCATTTCACTCTGAAATGATTTTTTCCCTTGTTTTACTGGAAAGGCACCCTACATTTGATATATGTTCTATGTTATATATCATGAATCTGTAAGGGTTCACTAATTTACCAACTTTTTCTATTCTTTCTGCAGTGTGTTTGGATTGTTTAATGTGCCTGCCAAGTGGTGAGTATAGTTTGTTATTATGTTTATTTCATGATTTTCATCTTGGTAATTTTCTTTTGTGATAATTGGGCATATTATGTTTAGGTATGCATTCTTTTTGTTGGTAGTGTTCCAGCTTCTCATGCAAAATGTCTCGCTACTTGGACACCTTTGTGGCATTTTATCTGGGTTTGCGTGTCAGATTCACTCTTTTTTGCCTTTGTTTTTATTTTCTATTTTTTCCAATCATATGAGCAATTCAATTCTGGTTTTGTAACATTATGCTTAATGTTTCAGATACATATGGCTTGTTTAATTTCCTAATACCTGGGACATCTTTCTATTCTTCTATTGAAACATCCTCCTTGCTTGTAAGTATCTTTTTAGAATTGGCTTCGGTAGTACACCAGGATGGGAAAAATTGCAATTGCTAGTTACATGATATTAAATTGAATGTCTAAAGGACTGTTAAATCCATATCAGTTGTGTTGTGATTGCTGTATAAATCTTCCTCCTGTAGTCCTGTGTACAGATAGTTTTAACTTTCATGTGTGTGTGTATACTTGTTATTTTAAATGATTGGACTGAGACAAATTGATAGGTCTCTGGAAGTTATAGAATTAGTTTGGTGCTTGTAGGGCTGGGGCTTAAGCTTAAATGGTATAGAAGGGGATAGAAAGGAGATTCATTCAGAATTGTAATCTTTGGGATATTGAGAAGTAGATCAGTGGTAGAAAGGGCATGCCCTTTGTTGAAGGAGAAACCCTTGGAAGGGGAATTATCTCCTGTTCTTGTTCAAATTTCATTCATCAGTAATAAATTGATTCTTTTATTTTCTGGCTCTTATACTATTCTTCAATTCTTGTTTGTGGGTTCATAACACAAACTGTTTTTTATTCTCTTATCTGATGACTTTGCCTTTATTTCCTTCTGCATCAAAAATAAATTAGTGATGCTTGATGAGTTTGTCTGATACATGCTTTGTTTGAGAGGTCGACTGATATGAAACATCTTTGGACTACTAGATTAATGCAAGCAGAACTTTTTAAGTGTCAAAATATTAATTTTCTCAAAATATTTAAGCAACATAAACTATTCAAGCAATTGGTGTTGTTCAAAGAATGGCTAAAATTCTTAACCATAGATACACTCAATTAACTACTTGAATGGTTAACTTATTTTACGTCAATACTTCTCCCCCTTTTTGGGGCTCTAATTGAATTCACAAAACAGATTGATGTCTTGAACAAGTTGCAATTTACTGGAAAACTTTGTTTTGAATGGAAATAAATTGACTAAACATCTGCTTCATGAAATTACATGCATATATGTCACATATGTGGATCTTTACTGGTGTATATGTTTTATCCCCTTGACTTTCAGTCATCATGTGTGCGACGTCCAAAATTTATTGTTTGCACTGGTGCAAATCCTTCGGGTTATATTCCTACACATGCAAGCCAAAATTCAACAACTGGGTAAGAACTGTGGTTTTCACACTAGACATTACCAATGGCACTGAATATCTACTAATTAACATTTTAAATCTGTACTTTCGTGGGGCAGTGGAATACTTTCTGGAAATATTTGGAGGAACCTATCATCATATATGCCTCAAAGGGAAGTGTCTACTCAGGTATGGGGAGTCATCTTGTCTTATGAGTGTTTTTGATGGGATATCAAATAATTTTATTCACGTTTGTTGGTGTGATAACCATCTTTGCTTTGCTCATCATGTGAACAAATGCAGTGTAATTATTGTGTACTAAACATTCATGACAAGTGTATATGGAGCTCTTTTGACTGTCATCTTTCAATCAAGTCAATTTCTATAGGGTTAATTTTATAAATGTTTATTAGCTTGACCCTGGTTGTCCTGCACAATTCATAAAAATGCAATGAATAAATTTGCATTGCCTGTTCATTATAGGTGTAAATGTACTCCTCCTTCTGAAGGATGTTTTCTAGAGATTTAAGCAGCCAGCATTAGACTTTTTCTGACCTGGGATGATTTTTTTAAATTAATCTTTTATCTTCTTTCAAAAAAATTGTAAACATCTCAATTGTATCTACAAATCCATCCATAGGGCTGTAACATCAGCTATGTGTATACAATACAACAACAATAACATCAGCTATTGGAATAAGAAAAAAAATAATTTTATGTGATTTTCTTATCTTTGAGTTTGAAAGCTCACTTCCATTATTGGGAATATGAAATGTTACATATTATGATTTTTCCCTGTTCTCTTGGTTGGTATGTTGTCTTCCAGCTCTCTCCATTTCAACTGTTTTTTACTGGCATTAAATCTAGTGATGCCTGGTGGATAGCAACAACAGCTTTGATTGAGTAGCCACTAAATTAGAATTATGTCAAATTGAATTGAGAAGTTAAAAGCTCAAATTATATCCCTGCCTTTAATGCAAGTCATTGTTCATTACAAGTTTCTATTATGTATTCATGTCTATACTCTCCTCAGTAAGCTAGAGACTTCAACTTACAGACATTTGATTGTATTATGTGATACCTTGCAGTCAACTGAGGACAGTAGGTTCCCTGGGAGGGGAAGGGCCCTTGGTTCTGGTCAAGGTCAAATGGCTTCTGCTCTTCATTCTGATTCAAACCTTCAAGCTAGACTCTTGGAGGATAGCAGTCCCAATCATCCTTTAGATTCATCTGCTCTTAGTACTACTCAACAGTTGTCAGAAGGAAGGTAAGGGAGATAATTTTGAGCAAAATTGATATGTCTTGCGGCATTTGCATATTATAACTAAAATTTCAATGTACTAACCACAATCATCTTTTTGTTTGTAGTTTAAACCTGTTATAATAGCTTACGATATTAGGCATAGGTAGATAAATTTATAGTTTTTCCCCCTTCTTTTTCTTCTTCTTGTTTGTAGTTTAAACCTGTCATAATAGCTACGATATTAGGCATAGGCAGATAAATTTATAGTTTTTTCCCCTTCTTCTGCTATATTTTTATAAGGTTATTATTATATTATTCAGAAGTTTATAGTTCTTTACGAATGATGTTCACTTACTCTTCTAATTCTATTTAGGCATTCAGTTGATAATGTTGCTACAGCACCTGCAGGTGTTCCTCAACATCAGGTCTCTTTACGTACAGTGGTTGAAACTTTCTTGGTTTCTTCGGGTTAATCTGGATATTTAATATTCATTATTTTCCTTCTATGAATGCAGGGTGCAGTTGCTTCAGAAGAAGGAATAAAAAAACTCGTATCAATGGGCTTTGACAGGGTAAAAATCAGTTTCATTATGTCTTCAATGGTCAAGGAAATGACTTGAAACTTTTTTCAACTTTCCTCTATGTCCTTGCATATTAAGCTTGCACATCTGCTAACATCTAAGAGATCCAATGTTTAGAAGTTATCGGTTGATCCCCTTTTGGGTTCTTCTATCATATTTCTTATTGATCTCGTTAATAAAATCAATTTACATTTTAACGTAATTATTGTGGGGTGAGTGCCTGCATGCATGTGTGTGTGTTGAGATCATTCCCATGCTTGTGCATCAATTGTAGATTAAAATCTAGATCTGCTCAGTTCTGTGTTGTTTATGCATTTGTCCTGGGCTGGTTTCAGACGCAGGTGGAAGTGGCACTGGCCGCCGCTGACGGTGATCTTAATGTGGCAGTGGAAATACTCATGAGTCAGCAGGTCCTACTATTATTATTATTATTCACGTCTACTTGTTTATGTATTTGTTTCTTGATTTTTTTTTAGTGAAGAATTCTTGGGCAATATTTGCAGGGTTAAAACCAGAAAGATTCTCTTGGATTCCCAGAGAGACTTCCTTGACACTGTTAATTGAGTATCTCTCTCTGCATTGTTCAATCACTGTCTTTGTGTTTAATCTTTGGATCCAACCACTAACAGTTGCTGATACCTGACTGCCATGCTAACACGCCAAGTAGCAGAATTTAACATATATGTAAACAGGATAAGCGATGCTATTGCCATAACACGGTTGAATGTGATGTTTAATTGAAGAGATTCTTGACGAGATAGGTGTAGCTAAATTGAAAGCATTTTGTTTCGGTTGACTTTTTTTTTTTTTTATTCCTTTTCCCGTTTCCCTCTTATACATGTTTTTAAAAGGCCTCTAATGCCAGTGACGGAGCAATAAAACAGAGTCGATTTCTGAATATGCAGAAATACACAGCTGTCTGGGTTTCAACTTAGTAACATACAACTTGGATCTGTCTTTGGAGTAAAAATAAGGCGATGCGAATCAGAATAAGGGTAAATGACATCTGTTGGGCTAACAAAGAAATTTCAGTATGTACAATTTCTTAAACCAAGTAATAATATAATTTAACCCAAAAAAAAATTAATTAAGAATTTAATTTTAATATATTTTTATACTGCTAATTAAATAAAATAAATCGTAAAATATGATTTTTATATTAATTATCATAAAAATAAATAACTTTTGCTGATGTGATAATGTAACATTGTATTTAAAGTAAAATGAAATCATATTGTTTTAAAAACATATTGTTTTTGAATTGCCTAATTTTCCTTAAAATTGAAATATGTCATGCTGCTTGATGATGGTAGGCTAGATTGACAGACGGTAGTGGCTGCTGGCTCTGGGCGTAGGGTGAACTGGACCCAGTGGTGATTGAAAGTTGAGTGTGGCTGTTCTAAATTTTTGTAGAATTAATTTCATTATACTTAATTTTAGGAAAATTAATTTGCATTTGAGTATGATATTTTAAAACTTAAAAGAATTGATTATTTGATAAATAGCCATATTGGTTTTCAAGCCAAAATTGATTATGTGAGAATTGAAATAAAATCAAAGCCACAAGTATTGGTTTATGACAACTACTCTGCGTAGATTTTATTTTTTCAAACTTCGTTGCGTTGATCCTACGGACAACTAAATAGACCAAAATTAAAATTGCATTTGAAGTATAATTTTAAGAAAATAAATTATAGGGAGTCCAAAAAATAATTTTTAGAAAATTTGTTGTATTGATATCTTGTTTGGATACTTTTTAAAAGAGTCAATTTTAAAATGAGTGAAAATAATTATAGGGAAAGTTGATTTTTTTAAACTTTTTTGTTAGATAAAACTGATTTTTGATATCACATATATTTTTAGCTTACTTTTAGTCTTAGCTGATTCATTTCTGACCTCCATAGATCCTTTCTATTGAACTCTTCTTTAGAAGTTAAACTTTAGAGGGTTTATTAAAGTTTAAAGCTTGTCACTTCTAAGAATTTTTAATATGTTTAGATTGAATGTGACTCTAAAGAGGTTATATTTTTATTTTTGATTATTCATAATAGTAACCATTCTCTTTATTCTGTTATTCAAGAGATTAGGAAGTTATTGAGAGATTAAGTTTATTAGATTCAATCATATTTTGAGAAAAGCTAATCAATGTGCCGATTGGTTAGCTAAATATAGATTAGAGTATGATGACTCTTCTTTTTATTTTGAGGAGACTCCTCCTTCCTTAATTCCCTTCTTAAGATTAGATTTATTAGGTTCATGAGTTCCTAAACTTTTATCCTAGTCTTATGTAGTCCTAGAGCAAAAATAAAAATAAAAATATTATATCTAAACACAAATTAATTCTTTTAATATTAATTTTATCACAATCTAAAACAAACTCATAGTTTATGGGTCTTGCACCTAGAATTTATTTTACCAAATAGAAAAGTAAAAAAAAATTATTTTTCTTTTCATCAATTTTATCTATCGTAAAATTGATTTTATTCATTATAAATTAAAAACAAACGTCACATATACTGTGCAAAAATAACTAAACATATTCAAAGAGATGCTAAGTCACTGCCGACGATGATTCAAACTTTTTTATATTTTTCAAGTTTTTATTGGATTTATTGAATTATTAAGTAACTGAAAAGATCGATTTTGTTTTATTTCTGAAAACTAATATATTGTGATTTGTTCCCCGCAAATGAGACAAAAAAGAAAACTTTGCAATTGGAGGCAGTAATCCAAATTCAAAGGTTATTCCCTGTCATTCGTCAATTTGGCTGACTCTGCTTCCATCTCCATCTCCATCTCGCACCATTGACTTGACTTCATTAGCAATCACCGTTTTCATTCCAATTCCAAGATATTCATAAAGGAACTGCGTATGGGGGTAAGATACTAGCAAATCAATTCAACTTAGCTTCTTGGATGAGTTTTTAAGAGGATTTCTAAATAGTTAAATATTCAGTATTGGATTTTAAAAAATAAATCTTTTTTGAGATAGAGAAAATAAAAATTATTGAGAGGGGAGTTTCTTTCTTTCTCTTTTCTTATATGAAAGAAGAGGGCACCCTATTTTCTGTTAAAAATAAAACTATATATTACATATAAAAGTACATAAAAACAAATAACTATATATAATATTTTACATACAATATTGATTTTTAATTGATAGTGTGGTAAAATAAAATAAAAAAGTATATTGTTATCTCCTCCCTCAAAAAAAAAAAAAAAAAGAGGCTGTAGTTTCCATTTTTTGCTCTCATTACTATATTTTTTTAAAACTACAAGTACGTAGTCCCCATCACTAGTTTTTATCTATAACCAATTTTACCACGAGAAAAATAAACTATACACAAAGAATTAAAGATTACTGTGATAATATTTATAACTAACAAAATACGTACTAATTATTTTCTAAAAATTGAATTTAAATTTTTTTTATATTGACAAGTAGTATGATATTATTAAAAAAAGACTATTATTATTATTATATAAGAATGTCTCATTAATTAAAATTAATAAATAGTATATTTTTTTCTTTAACATGATCATATTATATTACTCAATAATATAAAAGGATTTAAATTATTTCAAATCATATTTATTTATTAAAAATGCTTATTAATACTCACAAGACACTCGATAAAAAATAAAAACAGATTTTTTTTATTAAAAGACTTAAAAAGACGCCTATCTTTGTAATTTCCAAAACATTCAAATACAATTGTTAATAAAAAATATTATTTATTAAACAATATCATCAGAGCTGTGATTAACAATAACTTTGTCTATTTGGGTGAAGTTTCATTTGCTGCCCCTTGTACCTTGTTGGTAATGGTCCCTTTCTCTATTATTAATTATATGCTGCCTGAAATTTCTAAGTATGAACAGTGTTAGCTTCCTTCCTTTCCAAACAAAGCGGGTTGACTTGACTTCACTTGCATTATTCCACTCTCATTCTTAGCTCTTTTTCTTTCATTCAAAGGTACTCACATCCATGACCTCCTCACAATTACACCTTTTTACATTGCGCCATCAACATTGGTGCGACCCTTTAAGGAGCTTGGTCGAATATATATCCTCCAACATGAATCACGTATGTGTGTGTATATACATACATATACATATATATATATATATATATATATATATATATATATATCTGTGTGTAAATCTTTTTTTCCAGTGTCACTGTTTAACACCCCATTTCAATTTTTATTAGTTTAGGACTTTCCTTCTTGATCTTGTTAATACTCAAAATTCACTTGTTTTTTCTACTTCTGTGCTCATCCAGTGATATTCATATATTAGTGTTAAGCACTGATAAATTGTTTATTTCAGCACGTGCTTCTATTTCTGAGCTTTTGGTGGTGTATACGTGTGCGCGTCAACCTTTCCCTATTGTCTTCTATCTTTAGGAGTTAACTTTTTTCGTTTGTTATTGCAACTTAGATGTAGCTATTAGAATGGATAATCAGAAGGGAACGAATATTGATTTTGAGACATTCACATGGAAAATTGAAGATTTCTCTAAACAAAACACCAAGAATCTACGATCCAAGGCTTTCCGAATCCAAGGTTACAAATGGTACGTGCAGATGAATTTGAAGTTTAAAATTTTGTATTATTATTTACTTTAGATAGCTATAGGCTTAGTAAAGATGAAAATAAACTTGTTAGATCCTACATAAATAAGTTAAGATATATTATGATATCTTTTCTTTTGACAAAATTTTTATATTCTTAATTTAGAACCTCCTATTTTTACTTTTCGTTAATTATATTGTTCGTCTTAATTATGTCACAGGCGGATTCTTTTGTATCCATTAATGAAGAATGTTGACCATTTTTCATTATATTTGATGGTTGCGGATGCTTTACCACCGTATGGATGGAACAGAAATACGTATTTCAAGTTAGCTTTAATTAATCAGTTGAATGGCAATAAGTCAATTGTAAAGGGTAAATATCAGCCTTATTTGTTCTCTTCTTTGTTGTTGTCACATGGTTTTGTCTTCACAGTGATGATGGTTTCGTCTTCAGAGGATGAATAATCATAGAAATTAGCGTTATTCACTAATCGTTATATTATGGAGTGGAACCACTCCTTCACTGTCATGTCATATTTATATGTTTGATTTTGATTAGTTACTTTAGATATTGGAAGTAATTAACATTTACCAATTGGAATATTTGCCATTTGCCATCTGAATCATATATGTTATTTTAGGATTAAGTTTAGGTAAAAAAATTAAGGAGATAAAAAAATAAAATGCTTTTTATAAGTGCTTTGCAATACATAGTTAATTTTAACTTCTGTGATGAGTTTTATTTATTTTTGTATGAATTCATTCAAACAGAGCCTAAATTTCTAATTCCTGATAAATATTTGTACATTTTCAGAGACTCAGCAGAAGTTCAAAGGGGGTCATCGTAGGTGGGGCTCGTTTTTTGTGAATCTCAGTGATTTCTATGACTCAAAACAGGGCTATCTTGTGAACAACACATGCATCATTGAAGCTCATGTTTGTATCTCCCACCTCGACACCATTCAACTTAACACCTTGAACAAAATTACTCCAACCAAAGACTCTATATTAGATGATCAAGCTGCAAGTTCAAGACATTCAGAATCCACCCAGCATGATAAAGAAACAGGAACAGAAATATCAGATGAGAGTGACACACTTAGTTCAGCGACCTTTGATTCTGGTCTAACAGAAGGCAAAGTTCAAGTTTCAGATTTGACACTGAGAGACCTTATAGATTTGGAGAATTTAGGAACAGAAGAAGCAGCTTTTATTCCACTGTTGGAAGAGGCATGCATATGGCATCCTTCCCTTATAAGGAGCCAGAGAAAAAGTTCTAGATGGTTTAAATTATGGGCATTCACAACATTGGGCCAAGTTCTGCATTTTCTCAAGACAAGTAAGGTGAAAGATATGGATGAAGATGCCTGTAATCACCTTCAAGTTTTATGGGAAGAACTTGTTAAGCACTCTGGTTTTCAATTGGCTTGGCTAGAGCCTTATGTTCAATCTGCATTGGGCATGAAAGTTCATTTGAAAAGAACAACTGCAGTGAATAAACTGAAGGATTGTGTGGTTGCTTTGGAGATTAAAATGAAGAAGCTAAGGGGAGAATTGGATGCTGCAGAAGCTGAGTTTGAGGTGGCAAGGAGAGCCTTGGCTGAGGCAGGAAAAGATTTCATAGAGATAGATTTGAATGCTGAATTAGGTTATGCCATGTTTTAGACATATTGTACATAAATTGATTAGTGAACTTGATTTTTCTGAAGGTTCTCGCTTTTCTTGGGTCAACTTTTCTGAAGGTTCTCTAAGTTACATTTTCTTGCAAATTATAGGGGAAAATGTCTTCTAATAGTTCTTATATGATACTCTCATTATTATGGGGAATGATTTTTGGAAATAACTTTATGTTTACTCCATTTTTTCACATTAAGATTTTGCACAATAATTGATTATTAAATCCATACACTTGTAGATTCTCAATGTGGAAACTGGATAAATTCATATATAAAAACTAGAAGATGTACACATTATGCAAACAAAGCAATGGTGCAAACATCACAACCCATTTAAAAAAGCTTATGTACAATACTATATCTTCCTTTTCTCTTAGGTAAGAATATATGATCAGAAGCACCTTCCCTAGTTAGTTAGTTTGATGTTATATAGTGAGATGTCTATTGAGAACCGGTTTATTATATAATTTTGGTTATACAGTTAATTATATAGTTTCGGTTTTTCCAAACCAGTTTCGTGCTTTGGTGTTATATAGTGAGACCTTGTCTATTGAGAATATGACATAAGAGATGTCATACTCTTTTGATACAGTAACACATATCGATAGCTATGGTTGTGGATGAGAGTAAATTACAATCGAAACTAGTGAAAAAAATAATATCTATGATAAATAAATTTTTAAAACTAGTAATTATATTAGAGACATATAAAAGGATTAAGTTGTTTGCTTGTGTAGTCAATTTAAATTTAGATATACAAAAAGAACATAACAATGCTAATAAATTAAATAACAGTTATATTTTTCTGGGCAAAATCACTTTTAAATTATACAAAGATGTTTGGATCAATTTTTTAAGAATCAAAATCAAAATCAAATAAATTTTTAAGTATCACGCTATTACTTTTTTTTTTTTATGAGTTTTATTAATATCAATTTTTAGAGTCGAGTTTTAAACATCCACAAATAAAAATTTTTTTATAAAAAAAGTACATAGTTATTATATTAAAGTTATAAAAATATAATAAATACTTTTTTTTAATAAAATTTTATTATTATTAGCTATTTATCTTTAGCTTTAAGAATTGAGATTAATAAAATACTAAACTCAACTTAAAGAAAGAGAAGAAATGAGGATAAAGACAAGATAGAGAAAAAAAAACTTATGTAAGGTAATATAATTAAAAGAAAAAAAATAACCGTGAAGATTTATATAAAGTTTTATGTAAATTTTTTTCCCATTAATTTGATATGAAGGACTTCAACATAGAAAGAGCAAGCGACAATTGTATGGTGAAAAGCAAATATATTTTTTTTGTTTGTTATTATTCTACTTTTAATTTACATATAGAATTGCAACTATAATTAAGACATTTGTTCTCTAAGGTATATATATATTTTTGCTAATATAGTAAAGATATATAACCTTGAAATTAAGGTTTGTTATTTTGGAAGTATTTTAAAATGATAAATAGACCACAATGTATCCCCTGGGCATTTTCCATGATATTCCAAGGAAGCGTTTTTCTCAGAACTTTCATAGGTTGTGGTATTGTGCAACTCCAGATGATGACATCTTCAATTTTAAATTTTTTATTGTAAGGTTCTTAGAAGAGTCCCAGCACTTGACTTCTTATATATCTTTTGCTCCTTTAGTTTCTTCATGAAAATATTAAGCATTAGGATTGATTGAGTTAACATGGTTTTTAATCTGATAAAAGATAAATTATTAATATAAATTGTGCTTAATGCACACGCACAAATGTTTTATATTAATAAAATCATCTGTTAATATGGTATATTATATTATTAGTATAAATTAATAATATTTATAGTGTTAATTTAATTTGTGTTAGATAAAAATTCTATAATTGTCAGTCGTCTTGTTTGATCAATACAAAGCATAACATCCATCAAGGAAAATAAGAATAAAGTTTATTATGTAATTTCCAAACTACTTCTCATTCAAGCTCCAAAAAAAATTTGGAAGCTGCATTTTCTCATGAATTCTGAGAGAATAATCCTGTTGCGGATTATTTTGGTTCATTATGGCCACCAGCTTTCCTCGTATCAGTTTTGCCCCTCTGCCTCTTGCGAATTAAATATAAGTAAACCAATAAATAAATATATGTATTTTCTTTTTAAAAAAGTTTGTATTCTTTAAAGAAAAATAAATAATACTGTTCTGACGATAATTTCTCACAACACTTTTATAAAATAATTTTTCCTTTTATCATTCTTAATTATATTATCCATTTTATTTCATACTTCTTGTTTAATACTAAAAATTGTGAGCAACATAGGGTCTGTTTGCTTATTGAAGGTTACTAAACTCTCTTTGGGAAGTTTTCAACCTGAAAACAAAGAGAGGCATAGTGAAAATAACATTACACAGTTTGACTTTGTGTATATGACACTCCTAGCAAGCAACCATTGATTTTCTTGGCCACCTTCCTAACACAAAGTCAGAAACTCACTAATCATTTAAGCTGACTTCTCTTTCTTGGATTCGGAATACTCTCATTAATTTGATGTTCATGTTTTTGGCTTAATCAATCATATGGGACTTGCCACTTTGCTACAAAATCTTTTCTTTTCAAAGCGTAATGCGTTTCTTGTTTTTAAACTAATATTTCAATAGCCACTTGTTTACATTGCCTATATAATTCATGCTGCATCAAGCATTGTAGTTTTTAACCTTTGATGTTTTTTGTTTGTAGCAGCAACCCAAGTCTAGGTACTTGATAGAATGGAGAGCCAGCAAGTAAAGGGTGTTGTTGCTGTGGAAAAATTCACATGGAAGGTTGAAGCTTTCTCCAAATTGAAAAACAAGAAAATATCCTCTAAAGCTTTCAAAGTTGGTGGCTATAGATGGTAATTGAGTGAAATTCTTAGCCGTTAATAACTATACAACGATCTACACTAAAGTTCATGTGGCATTGTTACTTTGACAGGAAGATTGTCTTATATCCTAAGGGGAGGGATGTAGAGTATTTGTCCTTGTATATGAAGGTTGCTGATTCTCTAGCACCATATGGTTGGAGCAGATTTGCGTCTTTCAGGTTGGCTCTTATTAATCATGTGGATACCAAGAAGTCAATTGTAAAGGGTAACTGTCTTGATTACTCATTTTGTTAATTTGCAACTCTCTTTAGAGTTTTCAATGCTGTTATTTTTTATGACTAGTTATGAAGAAATGTGTCTTAACCTATGATAATAGGCTTTTTGTCATTTCATCCATAAATTAAAATAAGACTGATGTTTATCGGGAGGGTGGACTAACAGACTTAGCTTACGCGATAGATATCAATGTTGTTGCGACTTCAAACTTTGTCTGGCCTTTGTAGAGGAATATATTTTTTTATCCAGAGGAAAAGGAATCTGAATTACGCCCCCGTTTTTTAATCATTGCGCAATTTAAGAATTGAATCGAAAATTAAATCAACAAGGACAAGATGGAAGAAAATGGTTATTTGTCTCTATTTAATACAATTTTTTAATGTGTATCTAATGGTAGACATTAAAAAAAAAAGTAATAAATAGTATTTTTTATATATTAAAAACTATAATATTTAATATTATATATGAAGTAAATTATGTAATATCATATGATTTTTAATAAAAATTTACTATAAACAGATTTTTATTATATAGTTGATTATAAATGGCACTTCTAATTCTAGATGATTGAATTCTTCCAGAGACCCAGCAGAAGTTTAATGCTGGAAATAGTGCTTGGGGTTCTTCATCATTCATCCCTCTAAGTGAATTCCATGACCCCACTCAAGGTTATCTTGTGAATGACACTTGTATCATTGAAGCTCAAGTTTCAGTCTCTAAGGTCGCATTTAACATTCCGGACAACTTGGCCACAATTCACAAACCTAATGGTGACCAACCTGGGCTAACAGAAGTGGAAATCGAAGAGCAGGAAATGACACCTTCAGATGTGACCTCAAGTCCCACAAGTACCCATGATTCGAAAAGTGATAATGTAAATGAAGTAGAAGAGCAATTCGTACACTCAGAAGATCAAGAAATGGGACCTAAACAAGTGGAATTTATTCCTAGTGCTCCTCCTATGTATCCTTCTTTATTTAATGAATATGAGGAAGTGATCTTAACCCCTCTAAGTGACCTTATAGATTTCAAGAGTTTAGAGCCAGAAGAAGCATATTTTATTCCATTATGGGAGGAGGTATGTTCATGGCATCCATCACTAGTAGAGAATCAAAAAAGAAGAAGTCCTAGGTTCATATTGTGGGCATTCATAGCCTTAGGCCGAGTGCTACATTTCCTTAAGACTAAGACACTTAGGGATATGGGTAAGGATGATTGTATGATGCACCTTCAAACTCTTTGGGAAGAACTTCAACCCTTTGGATTTGACTTGATATGGTTGGAGCCACATGTTAAATCAGCATTGGGTGCAAAAGCTTATTTGGAAAGAGCTGAGTGCATGAAAAATCTAAGGGTCAATGTAGCTTCATTAGAGATGGAAACGAGGAAGCTGAAGGCAAAGCTCGCAGTTACAGAACTAGACCTTGAGGTTGCAAGGAAAGACTT
Source organism: Abrus precatorius (assembly GCF_003935025.1). Lineage (NCBI taxonomy): Eukaryota > Viridiplantae > Streptophyta > Magnoliopsida > Fabales > Fabaceae > Abrus > Abrus precatorius. The sequence continues at coordinate 3,578,763 of NW_020874373.1, read as the reverse complement.
GGAAGAGGTAGAAAATGGCTTTGAAGAGAGGGACATGGATGCAGAACTGGGTTATGGGGTACCTTAGGTGACATGAAGAAACGTTATTTGGTATGGTATTGAGGCAAACATACAAACTATATATACTGATACACAGCGCTAGTGTACCTTACTCTCAAATCATATTACCTCGTTATCATTTATGAATTGAAACTCATTGAAGTAGTAGAAACAAAAATGAAAGAAAATAATTATGAATCATGCTGGATGTTACGAATTACATTTAGTGAATGTAAATATGAATGAATTTGTATCTTCTTTTTTTTTTCTTTATTTTGTCAGTTACATTTGAAAGACTCATCAAAAACTGTCTTTACCTATTTGTAGGAATTTCCACAGAATTATTTCACACTAAACAGTAATACTGATTAAATATTGATATAAGCAAAGTTTCGCAAGTTCAACAAATTAATTAGATCATAAGAGAGATGAGTGGATTAGTTAAATGTACTGATTAAACTTGGATTAATTTTTTATATATATTTGTCATAGTTCTCAATCAAACCAACCATCACATGATTTTTTTTTCTAATTCCGTAACAAATTCTTAATAAAAGTCATTAATGTTTAAAAAAAATTTCCATGTCGCAATTTGATTTAAAATTCAACGATAAGGGTATAAAAAAATTAATATAAGTTATCCTAAATGTACCTATCAAGATAAATAAAACTATTTGAAAATATTTTTTTTTTAAAAATTTCTGAAAGAAATCTATTCCTTGTTCCTGAACTCCAAAAACGTGTTTTACCTATTATTTGTGTATGACGCTGACTTCGTCAATTTTTAATTTATGTTGCGTTTTTGAAAAACAAAAATAGAAGTGCTTTGTTATACCATACTTTGAGAAAGTGTAAAATTGGGGCAATAAAATGCAAGAACCCAAAAAAAAAAAAAAATCTATAAGATCAAGCATCGGGTACTATTATCAATAATCAGCAATAAATAACAACAAATATTATACCTTTACTGTTAACAGCAGAAGGAATACGAGGATGTTGTACTCGGCCTCAAATAAAAGGGAACAGAACATAAAGAATTTTAAGAATACAGGATGACCGAACACTTCAAAGTATGACACTGACACTACTTTGTAATGTGCTGTGTTCGTGTCCGTGCCAGTGCTTCTTGGCATTGAATGACAACGAAAAGGTGAATTAGGAGATGAAACACCAAGTTCTCCACTGGATCTCATATCTACAGTACTCTATACGTGAGTATACCATCAATCGTTTCAACAACCAAACGGTTCATGCGCACTAAAAGCAGCAAATATGATCTTGCTTTATGACCTGAACAAACAGAGCATCAGCAAACGGTAGGAAATATAAGGATTGTTGGTCTGGTGCAATGATTCGTGTTCTTAAAAATATTATAAAATAATATTTGCTTCAACCAAAGACGACTCCCAATTTCAGGTCATAAGTGTGAGTATACGATGTCAAAGAAAGATCTTATAATGCGAACAAATCACAAGCAACAAATTGTTATTTTGCAATAGTCGAATCAGAACAAAGATACGAGCAAATATGGTATAGTGAGCCTACCTAATTCAAATGAAGGAATTTCGTCTTGACGGAAGAAGTTGCATCTATTCGTCTTCAGGCTTAGGCTTGAATTAATCTTATCAACGGCTACAAGTAGATCCTAGGAGGTCATATTGCACAAATAACCCCGAAATGTCAAATAGGGTAACGAATTTCTCAAGCATACGTGATAGTCAAGTCAAATTATCCTTGAGTTTGCATTTTGAAGTTTAACTAAGGGCAATAATGCCATACATTTAAGTAAATTACTGATATCCTGTAAACTCTTTCGTTTAGCCCATTACATGTAAAGTACATTTATTGTTAGTAATATTAGCATTTATTTGGTTTAAGGATGTACTTTTTATTTTTATTTTTATTTTATTAGTAATTACAAAAAAATATCATATTATATAAGAAAAAGTAAAAACAACAAAATGTCACTATTTTGAAATTTATTATACGAGTCTTTTAAGATGAAAAATGAAATTAAAATACGATAACATTTTTTTAGTTGTTAGTGAAAAACTGAAAACATAAAACATTTCTTTACCCTTAGCTTGGCAAATATCAGTTAGCTACCCTTCATCAATGCGGAAGAACAAGTATACCTTGTATAGAAACGTGTATAATATCGAATTGCATAAAAAAACCTCACCTCCCATGATGCTAGACCCTTCATGTAGGCAGGAAGACATTCAAATTCGCTCTCCAATATCCTTAAAACGGAGCTGGGAGCTTCAGCTGACTTTAAATTCTCCTTGTCTAGCTCTAAATTTTATTTTGGCAAATTTATAAAATCTCCAGAAACAGGAGAAAAAAATCAATTACCATTAGATGAAAACTTCCTACCTTCAGATGACACCGTTATCTCCCCAACCGGTTGATGTTGCTGCTTAAATTGTTGTACTCTGTTCACCCATAGCTTGGGGAATGAGAATCATGCAGGAATTATCAATAGAAATGCAGAAAGTCCCACAACAGGAAAATGATATCCATAACATTTAACTTACTTCTCAGGTTCTTGTGATGACAAATCCCCTGCATGCGTGAAAATAGTGATAAAAATGAAATTACGAACATACAATTAATTTGAGAAGCTAAGGCTAGTTTTCATGTAATCAATAATATGATCAGGTCATAGGAGCACTACAAGAAAAAAATAGATCGATGTTAACAAAGAAAGAACTTGCAACTAATTGCAAGCATGGAAATGAAATCCTCCCTACTTAACAAGTATGCTTATGAGACAAATGGCATTCATTAACCTTCCGATGCTAACGTGGCTAGACATGCATCTGACAGCCCAAGCTTTTTCAAACTCAAAGATTCATCAAGTCTGAAGAGAATTAAGGAACTTAAAAAGATTTATTATCATAATATTCAATCAAACCGATCGATGAATTATCGCATTGACGGCTAATCTTTTTCAGAGCTTTAACAAAAAATTCTGGAATGAAAAGCACCAAAATAAATCAAATGAATTAAAAATTAAAATGACAATCGTATGTTAATTTTACTCGTTATCATTCAGAACCTAAAACCAACCTAATTTCAATATTTCATCTGATTCTGAGCAAATCCTTTTTCTCTATTTTTTTCCTTCCGGTTTTTTCGTTACATATAAAATTTGTTCAGAAGCCGAAAAATCGTATTAGTTCCTTGCCTGCATTCAAAACTTAAATGGAAAAACCTGAAGAGAAACCTCTGAACGAAAACTCGAGATTTTGTGGAAGAAAATAAACGAGGCACACGATAAGGATACAAAGCATCTTCGAAACTCTTGAAGCTAGAATCCGCCACCGACAGTGATCCATAGAAAGAAGTCGGACTATCCAATATGTCTACCGGATCTTGATGTTGTATATCCTCATCTTCGTCGTCTTCATCAATATCCAGATCTAAATACGGTAGACAAAACAAAATTCTATCTAACGAGAACAGAAAATTACGAAACGGAAAAAGGTTAGAGGTTTTTTTAGTAAGTACCGGGAACATAACCGTAGCTCTTTAGACAATCTTCAAGCTCAACCAGATCCGAGTGGTTCTTCTTGTACAATTCGTTGCAATGACCTAGGAGCTCTTCGAAGGATACGGTGCCGAACGACATGGAATCAAGCAAATCGAGGTCGGCGCTTGCAGTCGAAACGCGGCGATTCAGGCATTGCACGAAGGTCGACGACGCAGAATCTGTTTAAACAATTGAAGAGTGTGGATTTTCATTGTAACCGTAGAGAAAAATTAGAGAGTGGGCAAGAGAGAAGCGAACCGAGAGGTATAGGTCGGCGATCGATGGATTGTCTGAGAGCATCGGACGAGGAATGGAGGTGGTTGCAGAAAGCTGCCAGTGCGTTGCAGAAGGTGGAAATTGGATCCTCCGCCATCGTCTTCTTCCTCAATGCGAATTGCGTTGGCACTTTGAATACTTCCTTTCGAATTTTTCAACCAAAAACCGATTAGGCGGGAACTCCGCGTTATAATTTGAATAAATATTATTATTAATATTTTTGCCAAATTGCTCCAACACGCTCCTGTAGCTCAGTGGATAGAGCGTCTGTTTCCTAAGCAGAAAGTCGTAGGTTCGACCCCTACCTGGCGCGAGCTTTCTTTAAACTTTTTCCGTTTTGCTGTTCTACAATGATATACTAGTTTTTTATTGCTTTATTTCACAAGAAGCGCTTTTTAAAGGTACAACTATGCTCTGATATTTGGCTAAAGTGAGAATCTATTCAATTTCAAGTAAGTTATATTTATATTTCAAATGTGGCAACTGCTGACTTTTGAAAGGTTAATGTACAGTATGTACACCAAAATACAGCTAACTACTCCACTCGTGTGAAAAAAGAAATTAAGAAACACTACTAGATTTACAGGTAACACAAACATATATCTTTGTGTTTTCCTATCAGTTTTCAGGTGAATTCTCCTCTGAGTGCAGAAGCAGCTCTACGAATGGCTCTGGCAACCCTCCATATCTCATGTTGAATTGCTGCTAGCCTTTCTCTTTCTCCTCCATTTGTTGACCTAATGATCATGGAATCAGTGATCCCAGGGAAGAAATTCAGCCTTTCATGGTCACTTGGAGGCCCATACACCTATAGGAGAACAGATTAGGAAATATGCAACGATAAAATACAGTTTGTTGAATCTCAAACAAGAATAATGATCAACTTCAACTTAATCATTTGTTTCCCAGTAGATAACTAGCATATTAAGAATACCACTCATATATGATATTTAGATGCAACCAAAATATAATAAGCTACACAGGAAAATTCACGTTTTGATGAAAGCTTCAAACTTTGAACAAATAGAAGGTTCACACACTCACAAGATGCTTGAACCACTTCCTTCCTTGAAGTCCATCTGCATCCAGGAAGCCTTTTTCAGCACGCATTAGTCTATCATTCAACGCTCTCTTTTTCATGTCTGCAACACAACCTGTAGTTTCTTGCAATCTCAGTTTCTGCAGTTCAAAACAAAGCCAAGCATGAATTATGGAGATAAGGGATGGCAAGTAGGAGTGATTATACACATTGGAAGATATATCAATATGTGAAAACCCGTTGTGGTTATTTTCTTTACCTTTAATTCATCATCAGCTTCTATAGCAGCAGAAGCAAATTTTTGAATTGACACAGTTACCGGATGCAGAGAAATTTGCTGGTCTATCAAGTTGCTCAACATGTTATTGTACAACTGACCAAAGCAGGGGAAGATTATATAATCAATTTAAAAATGCTCTGCAATTGATGGCAGCAATTATACATGCAACATCAATATTGCAAAAACTTTATTCAATTCAATTCACTCTTTGCCTCAGCCCTATATTGATCTTCTTTTCTTCAATGTAAAATAAAACATTTAAAAAAAAATATTTTTAGATAAAATATCGTTAATTTAATGGAATTGTTGACAATTCAATTTTAAATATTTCTTTAGATACAACAAAAAAAAAAAAAAAAACTGTTAGATCAATAATCAATGCAAACGTGCTCATCACATCCATCTGTTGTTTGGGAAACTTCCATTATGCATCATACATGTCACTTATTAGTAACAATTAATTTGGTTTTGTAATTAGCTCTCAAATAAAATTTCCTAACTTGTTGGACAGCATAACTTCCTACCCCAAAAGATGGTAGCAAGCAAGGGTGAATATGAATGTGCACCTGTAACTCATTTGCATATGAAACGTAATTGAAAGGAAGAATGGAATCATCAGCCAAGTGAAGAGCTAGAAGCCCCCAAACTCCAGTGACTAATACAACAAAGAACGGAAAATAGATTTTAATACACGGATTACAGTTTATTGAAAGAAAACCATTTTAAAAACACTATTTAGTAAAAAGAGAAATCTGACCAGCAACATGGCGCTGAAAGAATGGATCTCCATACTCTATCATCCAGTTATAGGAGTCAAAAGCAGTGTGATAGACAGGAAAATCTGAAAAATGGAGAGAGATTGCATCATAAATTATTTGATGTCCAAGCCTATGGATATATGATACATTATAACATTATATATTAGAAGCATGTTGTGCAAGAACTTTTAATTTTGTATTGCAATACAATATATGCTTAAGGAATACAGGGACCAGGAATGATCATTATATTTATGGTTCCTGGATGACTTAAATTAGAATTTAGATATTATTCCTAAATTAAGACTGATTGATAATTAAAAAAAAAAGGGGTAAAAAACGCAAATACCACTGAAGTATAAATGCATACTTCAAATTAAAAACATTAATTAACATGACAGAATCTCATGAACTCAGATCTAAATGATCCAATCCTAAAAATGGAAAGAAATTGAGCCTGTATTAAGTATCAACCTTATCATAAACTAGACATTTTCTTTAAAATCACGGATTAGACTCTTAAGTACCCAAAAAGATATATTAATAGACACTAATCGTGTAACCACAGTAAATGCCTCTACATGTGACGTGACCCACCGGATTGGCTTTTCCAATCATTTTACTTGCACATTTGCAAGACTTTCCACAAATCATACAGAATCTTCTAGTTCATGGATGAGGTATGTACCTTTTCCATAATACATATCAATGGATGGAACCCCTGCATGTTGCACAAACGGAGCAAAATCAGAATCAACTCCACTAAGCCTCTGAATCTGCAATCCAACAAAACAAAAACCACTAAGCAACGAGGATTCGACAACATAATTGAAACCCACTTTCAACCAAGCACAGCAAAAGCCCACATTAGCATAAGACAGCTAAAATATTTAAGTGTCTTCATCATAGATATATCATCTTAAAAGGAAATTTTTTTCATAACTATAACAGACTTGGTCAGTAGTAACAAAAGCACTACATTATTGGCTCCACCAGCAGCAGCCCAATTGTCATATACCGATACACCCTCAGAGTCAGGATCCTTGACCTGAAATGAAAGTAAATGTTGATTCATGTTCAGAATTGCTGGATTACCAGGATTGAGCATGATATATTCCTAAAGAATTATCCAAATGTACATTGGCACCATCATTTATAAATGATCATTACTTCAAATAAATACCTTTTTTGTGACCTCAAGAATAAGACTGTCTAGCTGAGGAGTTGAGCCAACAAAGAAACCAGGGCCTTGAACAGCGCAGTCCACATTAAGGTATGCTACAGCATTGGAACCCAGATTAATAAGGTTTTGTTCAACCCACTCGGTGGATCCTATCTACGTAAACAGGTAAACATGATTTAGAGAGGATATTACAGGAAATGGCTCCATAATTCAAATAAAGCAAGCTCATTTAATTTGATAATGAGCACATCTGGCTAATGAAGAAAGCAATTGACAGTGCACTGAAGAGAACTGAAGATTATAAACAAAAAGCTGGTAAAAAATTGCAATCAGTATTAAGAAGATGATGCAAGTGCAAGACAATGAAAGCAGTGACACCACATTGTTATGAAAGCAGCTATAGCAGATATTAACAAGAATGAAAAATATTAAAAACCAAATAACCTTGTCATTTTCCACTTGATTCCTTGAACCACAATGCCTTATAAATTGTTAAGAAGGAATTACCACCTACCATCCCAAATTCTTCTGCATCCCAACTGCAGAGAATGATTGTTCTCCTTGGCTTCCACCCTGAGCCCAATAGAACAGAATATCGACGTGCAATGTCAAGTAGCGCAGCTGTCCCACTGCTGGGATCAACAGCACCATATGTCCATGCATCTCTATGGTTCCCAAGCAGAACATATCGATCAGGTTCTTCCCATCCCTTTATAACAGCAAAAACATTTTCAATGGTGGCCACCTTCTTCTCACCCTGAAAAACAGAAAACAGATAAAAACATAAACGCCACTCTCACATTTTAACTGTTCCTATTCCTCCTTTTGAACTCCCCACTTCATTTTTATCAAGTCAGATATCATGAATGCACAATGAATAACATAGCAGCTGTATGAAAATGTAAAATTCCCACAATTCACCTGAAAATGGAATAAGAGAAAGTAACAAACAATCACAACACGGTTAACTTAACGATCCAACTCCATGTAATAGTTTAAAAAAGGTGCGTTTTGCACATCTGAAAAAGCTTTTGCCTTAACCAAAGGAACAAAAATCAAGAACCTGAGCTTTCATTTTTGCCTGACCTTAGCCCCCATTCATTATCTTCTTTTTTGAGTACAAGTTAGAGTTTGAAGAACTGTTTTTTCCCTCTCAGCGAGTACAGGTTAGACCAACTTCACAGATAAAAAGGAAAGTTAAAAAGTGAAAGAGCCATATCATTTCTCAAGTCAAAGGCTTAAGGGCTCAAACCAAAAACAAAGAAAAACAGAAGATGACACGTTTGACTTGAGAGAGACATTACATTTAAAATTTATTAATGTCATCACATAATAAACATTACACACCTGGTAAGTGAAATTGAGAAAGGTGGGGCCAGGACCAACATTTCTGAACTTGGACCGCAGCGTGCTCCTCCATTCCTGGGGCAGAGGAAGACCTCCAAGAGAGGACAAAATGGTGTCAGCAGTGTCAGCAGACAAGGGCATGGATGGAATTTTAGGAAACCTTTTCAAGACCTCAGAATGTTCCGAACCCAAACTCTCAGCACCATCAACCCCAGCCCAACCAGGAGTAAGTGGGTCCCCTATGCCCCTCATCACGTGTCCTCTCTCGAAACCCTTCCGCCACGTGTCACTCTCGCCGTAAATCAACACCGCCGCCGCCCCATTTGCCTCCGCCCTCTCAACCACCGCGCTCCTCCCCAAGTCCCCTCCTTTCCTCGCTATCACCACGCACCCACTAACGTTCACCCCCATCAACCCCAACGCACGGTAGTCCTTCTCCCTCCCGTAATTCACGAACACCGCCGGCGCGTGAACCGCACCTGACGGAGAGTACGCGTGGTAGGGAGGCACCACGCCCGGTACGGTTGGTTCGGTGAGGGGAAGGTTTAACGAAGAGCCATCGCCAAAATGCGCGGATAGGGAAGAGTGCACGGGGTAGGAGAGGAGTGTGTTGTAGGTTACGGTGTGGGTTTGAAGGTTTAAGGAAGTGAAGTGATTGATGACGTAGCGAGTGGTGTCGGAAGCGGGTTTTGTTCCGGCGAGGTGAGGGTGCATGGTGAGGTCGCGGAGGTAGGAGGAGATGCTGGAGTTTGAGGAAGTTGAGAGGAAGAGGGCTTCTAAGTGAGTGGAGGAAGATGATGAAGAAGAAGACGAAGAGTGAGGGAAATGCAGGGCATAGAAACCCATAATGCATAGGATCAGCATCACCACCATGCTTCCCAAAGGTGAAGGCTTTGTGATCAATACGTTAATGGGTTTCATCGCCATTTTGTTAAGCTTTTCAAAGAAAGTGGTAACAGAAGAAGAAAAGGAAGAAGAACCAGAGCAGGCTCTGTTTGAATGAGAAAGAGAGAGTTGAGTTTATGACTTGTTGTCGTTGTTATTAATATTATTATTATTATAGCTTCGAGAGTGATGGTTTGTATGCTTTTTTAATATGGGAAATGATGATAATCTTTTTGAGTAGGAAAAGGTGATGCACTTCATGATGATTATTATATGGGATGTGAAGAGGTGGATGACAGAAAGGGATAGTGTGTGTCTTTTGTGTCCATTCCATGCACGGTGGAGGTTTGAGTCACATTGTCAATCTGTCGCCAGAATAATCCAAGTTCGTCTAAGCCAGTAGCTTCTGTCACTGCTCAATCTTGGCTTTCGTGGACATTATTTTTATATAATACATGAATAGATACTAAGAATATAACCCAACTTGTGGCTATGAATCATAAAAAAAAGTAGCCTTTGTGGCCTTGCTAGGAAATGGACGTGAAAGCTTTTTGCCCTTTTCATTTTCTCTTTATTGTTTTTTTTAAAAATTCATGTCTGTCTGTTGTGAAAAAGAATGAGAATCAATGTCTTCTTTCTCTTTCACTTAGGCGCTCCATGCCAAAAGTAGAGTGGATGTCCACGCTTGTGTGAGTGAGTGGGGAGAGCATTAGGTCTTAAGCATCCATTATGTCTCTCCAGGAAAAAAGATATTATGTCATCATGCTACCATAAACATGCAATCATTATATTTTGCTTTTCTTTGTGCTGAGGAATTTACGGGAGACCCGGGTGTTCCTTCAGTCTCTCGAGTCCAAACATAACTCTCCACGTGGGACTTTTTGGATTTTCAGCTATATTTAACGGAGTTTTGATTTGCTACGTGCCATCTTATTGGGTATTATCTTATCCGCTAATTCAATGGGGATTGGGGCGAGTGGTTGGAAGAATTATACCATTTTTTGGTACGATTTATTAAACATATGCCAGAAGTCTTATGACATGTACGATACTGAAACAAACTATTAGGAAAACGACTCAAAGGCGTTATGTGAATCCAACATATGTAGATAAGATTCACTAGGATTATTGCAAGTGACATGCTTTTCAGAGTGTCCCAGTAGAAAGTGGCTGAACTTCACGGGCAAACATATATGACAAAAACGTTTGCCACTAGGATTGTTGCTGTGCCGTTGTCGTTTTGGTAATCTGTGTCAGTTTAACTTGTTTCTTAGCTTCAGTATATTACTGAAGCCAAGACCATTAAATTGTACAGCTCAACTCACAAGTTTATCATGTCCTTTTACCAGAGTCATGAAGGTCTAATCTCACCAAAAGCCAAAAATGTATGCATAACTCGCGTCACAAAGTGATGAAGTAATTTTAAAATTTTAAATGTAATTGAGATAGATGCGTGTCCAAATTAACCTCAATTACAGATTTTACAAACAGACTCTTAATAGTCCAAAAACTTTTGAGCTGGATAAACCTGAGCCGAAAAGTGATGCTTTAACAACCCTCCCCCTCTTGATAAAAAGAAGCTAATGCAATTTAAGGTTGAAGTACAATTAAGATTCTGTGGAACTGAAAAATGTAAATAGGATCACAACTCGCCCAAGCACTCGGAATTATACAAATTAACTGTAACGCTTATTTGCATAAAAATCACGAACGGAGTTGTATAAAAGGTTCATCAAAGTAAAATACATGTATAGATGCATCAAACTCCAACTATTGCGTTGTAAGTGCCATAAACAGCAAAAAATAATCCACAGAATAATACAATAGAATCCAAGGCTTTTTGCCAGAATCGTAGAGAGGAGCCAAATAATTTTAGGTGAAATGTGGCTGGCAAAACAAACGAGAGCATGGCACATAAGGTACTCCCAACAAATGAGGCGAATATACCAAATTGTGGCACGAATGAAGCCACAACTGCTAGCACAACCACCACAATCGCACGACTGATATATATGTCAACACTTCTCAGTCTCGTTGAATCATAATTGTTTCTGCAGATGATTTTTGTGAGTTTTTCTTCCACAATCTCGTTAACTGGGTGTAACATGATTGGAAATGTGAACATAAGCCCTAGACATAATCCTACCTGCCATCATATAAAATATTAGAGGTCAGACTTCCTGGTGAGCAATACAAAATGAAATAAAAAATTGAGGAAATAATTTAGGAATGATTCTGTGTAAACTAGTTTACTTGATATCTGATAAGACACCAATGCGCACAAATTATAGTTATCAAACATCATCAAGAGTTCTGTTATCAAACACCATCGCCTCCAAGCGCTAGATGTTGCAAGCCTGCCACTAGTATCCTCAAATAGCAAGGATGTAACACGTTTCAAACAGATTTGACCAAACCATATCAATTCTATGTTGACTATTCCAAGGATTTCCGCATGTTACAATGCCAACAAGCCATATTGGAATGGTATATATATGTAATATATCCATAGACAAGTCCATGCCACACTAATAAGTTCTTCTTAAATGAAGAATGATGAAAGCAATATACCATTAGCTTACAAACATTTGTTATCACTCCACTAAATTTGATTAATAACAATAACAGTGGGCAAGAATATAGCTGGAAGGTGGCTCCGGTATTTTCCATTATAAATCTAAAATCAACTGCTTAAGAGCATGGTAATGATTTGCAAACTGCAAGATAACTACTTAAGATAACCACGACAGGCAAAAATATGAGCAGAAAACGATCTTGAAGTATGGTTGTGGTAACTATATTACCTGCACTGCAATAGATGACCAATTTCTAGGGAGATTGAGGGTCACAATGTCTCTAGTTTCTTCACCAAAAGCCATGTAACCGCTAAAGCCAAAAAGAATGTACACAAGTGTTATCCCACCAAAAGTCTGAGCCAACAATATGGGGAATTTAGCTCTATCCTGCATAGAATTCTCCAGGGCAAGTGTCATTCCAAACCCCTCAAAGCAAAAAATGGCCATGCCTGCTGCAAATGGCAACCCCCCAATATTGGATGTGATTGTTGTCCTTTCTCCAAATGAAAATCCCCCCTCTATGGCCAGTTGTACATCTTCCTTCACTACAATTCCCATAGCTAATACATTGCACACATCAGCAAAAATGCTAAAAGGAGCTAAAGCAGATAAGCTCCCTATCCAAGTCAATCCAATTTCAACTGGCACTAACATAAATACGTAGGAGGCTAATGATAGTCCTAGGTCTGGGAATACAGAATCAATGTTTTGTCCAATAAATACCAAATAAGCAATGGACCCTGCACATTGTGCTACCACAATTATAACTTCTGTCACAAACCGACCCGTCTTTCCGAAGGCCCTATAACCCAGCTCTCCATATGTTATTGATTCCCCTAATGTTTCTTCTGAAGCCAAACTTTCTCTGCACGTAACCTGCATCCATAAATAAAAAACAAACCTTGTAACAACAAGAGTAGACACAAGCAGAGAATAAAGCCAACAAAAAATGTGCTAACATAAAACTTTAATTATTTTCTTTATTTTTGTTTTCCTTTTGGCAATGGAGTCACCTAAGTTGAGGAAGTCAATGACAGCGATAGAGTACCCCTCACCACAAAAATAAAAACACAGGAAAAGAAAAAGATATTACTATAATAGGATCAAGATCCTCTGGAGTTTAAAAGTTAACTCCACACAATGCAATTCTTAATCTCACCCTTCTTTTACTTTAAAATATATGGGTAAAAACGGGAAGAAAGCATCTATAAATTACGATCATTCATAATTACACCAATCCCAACACTAAAAAAAGAAAAATTTGAATTGATTGGCATAAAATTTGAATAAACCATCAGAGAAACAGAATCAACCATAAAGCATAAAGATTAAGAGAGAGAGAGAGAGAGTGAGATCACCGACAAGTAGGAGCATGCAATAGTAGGTAGATACACCAACGACAGCAACCCCAAGCAACCCAGCAACCCATCCAGCAATCTTAAACGCATAGGGCAATCCCAAAACCCCAGTTCCAACTACAGTGACTATGATATTGCCCAAAGTTTGAAGCTTTGAAGCTCTTTTAGAAGACTGAGATTCCAACAAAGGAGTTGCGATGCTTTTGCTATCACGCTCCATGACTCTTCTTTATCCCTAATCTGCACTTGGGGGGGGGGGGGGGGGGAGAAACTTTCAGGAATGTTCAGGAATCAGGACTCAAGTGTATCTTAATTTCCTTTCAGATACAGAGGCAATGAGGGGTTGAAACAGAAAAGTGGGAAAGGTGGGTTAGATTTAACTCAGATTTTGTGTGCTGGATTGTTAGGAAAGTAATAATCAGGGGCACATGAATGCAACCAAAGTTTGACTTTTACTTTTACAAACTATCTATAACTGTATAAATTATTAAGATAAAAATTTAATTTTAATTAAAAGATAACATCGAAAATATATATAATTCAACACTAAATTTTGCTCATTCAGCAGTGATAAGCTGGTGAAAATAATTGGGGGGAACAGTACGGAACGACCCGATAGAACGTTTAGCGGTAAAGGTTAAATGATTTGAATGGTAGGAAAACAACAATTAAACAGAAATAATAGAAGCAGCCAACGCCCAACGAGCTCTAACCCATTTTGAAACAATCGGAGATTTGAGATTCCATTTTCGTGGAATTACAAAATTCTCCGTCCGCTGCACGTGTTTCGTGCCAAATGAATCGTAGCCATTCAATTTGTTGGTGCAATCAAACAGGTATCGCTTTATATTTTATGGAATATTTTTTTAATGTGTGAATATATAGACGTTGTTAATTTTTAACCATCCAAAACGAAACTGTTTTTCTGTGATATTTATCGAGAGAACAGGCAAATTTGGTCAATTTGATTATTTGGCTTGAATATCTATACTCAAATATAGAGTTAGAGTAATTAAATTTAAAGTTTAAATCAATTTAGATTTCTTAATTAAATTTAAAATTGAATTAAGTTTTTATTACAAGCTTATTCAGATCATTAGTAGTTTTTGTAGAGTTGTAATCTATAATGCATTTTTCTTAAATAAAAGTTTTACTTGGAAGAGTTTAAACAAATACACATTCGCTTAACCAGATAGGTTACTTGTTTAAATTATTTTTATTTACTTAAATAAATATAAAACATTTTCATTTAAGTGAGATAATTTTTGCTTAAACAAAAATGCATTACAAGCTAAAAGTCCTAGAACTGTCCATACTTTTTTCTTTTTCACTTTTTTTTTTTATATTTTAGTTTGAAAACTTATTATAAGTTTATTTCTTTTATCAAAAGACTAGTCACGTCGGGTAATAAAATAAAATTTAATTGTTGTAGTATAATTTATCTTATGAAACACATTTTCTCATGGGTAAAATGTGCCTAGAATGATTAATTTTATAATATTATTTGTTAAAGTCGTGAAAAATGCCAAAAAAGAAAAATAATTATATACAGAAATCTCTACAGACACTTCCCCAAGGCTGTTAACTATCCCAAAAGCATCTACAAACAAAGTTTGGCATTTGTATCATGTCTTTGAACATTCTTTTATATTGTTTCAAAATCCTAAAAACTTCTATAAAGCCTCAAAGCAACATGGCTGGCAAACACAGTCAATGGCATGGATCAATTTTCTGCGAGGTCCCACTGCACTGGCGCCCATATCCTTGAGTTTTTTCATCGTTAGATTTACCAGCTGATACTTATTGAGACTCTTGCCCTGAAAAATTCTCACAAACTGCCCCAGTCCAAGTGATGTCAGCCACTTGCTTAGCCCACCAGCTCTTTCAAGCTTTCTTTCAAGATTTGATGCTCTCAAACCTTTATTTAAAGTTTCCAGGTTGGGGGAACTTCTTGGTGCAAGTAGTTTTCTTGGCTGCTTAAGAACTTTTGATGTACCAGATACTCCAAGTAATTTATGTGAGTTCAAAATACTTGCTCGATGAGGATTTTCTGATTCTATTATTTGATCAAGCGATAGTGGATTGACTATAGTTGGTTTAGGTATAGCAGGAGGAGCTTTTCTTGCGGCATTAATCTCCTTTTGGACAGCCAATAAATTGGTCTTCTCATGTTCATTGCCGGAAGGATGTACAGTAGATGTCTCCATGGGAAGCTGCACATGGTTACTTGCCATTTCCGGAGGCATAAGATGCATTTGATTTGGTCCTTGGTTTGATGTTAAGGATGCTTCATTGAGAGGTGCCGCAGACACTAGAATGGTGATTCTTTGCTTTTTCACTATAATCCAATCACCATCCTCGTGCTGACTATCACAGTTTAGAGAATCAACAATTGAAGAAGTGCCATTCTTTTTACCAGGAACTTTTCCTGTTCGCTTCTGCTTTGTTTTCACCATTAGCTAAGAACCTGTTTACCATTAGTAGGATGTATGGCATCAAACTACTAACAAAACTCAATGTTCATTTGATCAAAAAGTCACAAAAATCAATGAAAATAACTACCTAAAACAATTTGAAGCATTAGTACAAACAACTTTATTTCAAAGAAAAATGAGTTGTAAGGGACTTAATTGACAAGTGCAGTGCAGATCAGTTGCAAATTAACTGTATCGACTTTGGAATAGAAATTATGATAAAGACAATAATAACCTAGCCATAAGGTGCAGATGCAAATGAAATGCAGCTGCATCTATAGAGATCATGTACTAGAAAATTTCCTTCTATTCAAAAGAAATCACACATAAACAAGCTGCGAGACATAGTTTTTTCTATAAACCTAGAAAATAAACCTCCCATAAATTAGGTTTGTAAGCACAGCACAGAAAATAAAACAATAACTAGAAAGACGTCCATTTCTTAAGTCACAGAAGACACACGGACAACTATTAAAAAGATGAAAGATTCTGAGGATGAACTTAGTAGAGAAGTGATAAAGGGTAAATATATTCACCCTCCTCGATTGACTTGCCGTAAAATATAGATGTAGAGTTTTCACAACAATGCCTAAACACTAAAACAACTCACAGCTGCTAATTCAAGCAAAAAGTGCCATTAATGTCAATAGATCAAAGGGAAAAGCACTTACACATTTCAATTGATGTTACGTATACAAAGCTTAAACTTCTAGTTTATGTATGAATTTTTGTCAATTGGGGTATTTTACAATATTCTAACACTTGATATAATAACTAGTATTAAACACTTCAAACTGAGAACTCAGATTCTGAATTATCAACTGACGACTAGGGAGCCTTGAATTTCTTGCTATGCATTATGCAATCTTCATAATTCCTTGTATTAAATCGAGTGCAACTTTGGATTTGGAGAGCGAATTCCTAGGATAATGATAGTAAGAGATAACAAACGCAATTTCCGTATCAACATGGACCTACCTATATGTACCTTCAAGCTACTGAAAACAAACGCAATTTCGCTTCAAATTGCTGGTTCAAATCGGAAACCCTAAGAAGGAGACGCAAAATATGTACCTTCAAGCTACTGAAAATGATGCGGAGTGTGACAAAGGGGATCCCCGAACGGCGAAGCAGCGGCGGAACCACAACGTCGATCGAGCCAAATTGGACTAAACACTGCGGGCTTGTTTCGGACTTTTATCTACAAGCAGCTGAACATCAAGCCCAATACCATTCTAAGAGGGTATCTAAAGCCCACTTGGGTTGTTATAGGTTTCACAATAATTAAACAATAGATAATTTATATTTTAGATTACTTTTTATTTTTCTTATTTCATCTCATCATCGACAAGCGAGGGAGAGGTTAAAATTTTCTGTTAAAATTATATCAATATAATATAAAATAATATATTGAAATTATTGGATTAAAATGTATGTTCAAAAGAGAAGGGCGAGTGTAAAGAGGCTTTTTTTTTCATAAATAAATTTTAAAAAAATTATTATTTTTTAAATATTTTGTAAAAATTTATATAAATATCTTTAAAGTATATATAATAAAAGTCGATTCAATTTTATTTTAAAAATTTTTTACACAAAAATTTATTTAAATTAAATTCTATAGTGAATTTAATTTTTTTATTATAAAAATTGATTTAAATTAACTTTTATTTTTATTTTAAAAAATTATTTTTCATCTTGGAATTTTTTAAAAAATAATACTTATGTCACCTGTAATTAGATTTAAGGCATGTTTTAATGTTAAAATATTTAAAATAAACTAAAATACATTTTAAATCATTTAACATTAATCAACTTTTTTAAAAATGTTACTTCTGTTTGGTTTTAGAAAACATATTTTTCTGTTAATTAAAAAAAATTTACTCTATGTTTATTTTTTTTATTTTAAAGAGATATATAAAATAGCAAAAACAACCAGAACTAAAGAATAGTATAGAAGACAAACTTAAACTTGAGTCATAGTCTAAGAAGAGAAGGCGCCTCTTAGCTTCCAAACTCTCTCAGCAAAGAAACCACTGTCTCTAAAAGTATATAAAGCGAAGATGGATTGATTAGGTTTTGAGCCCGGCCCTATATAATTCAAATTTTTAATGTAAATATTATCTGCAAAATTAAATGTAAATGTTATATTGATCTTAATTATATTTAATTTGTTATATAAGGTTTTATTTACTGTTTCTATTTTAAAACAATTTGGTAAGTTTAATATAAATGTTGTAATTATTTAAATATTATATCCATTAATATATAATTATTGAATAAATTATATTTGACTTCTGCGTGCACACACACATATATATATACCCTATCAGGCTTTGATACTAGATAATCCAAAGTGGATCAGGAAAGAATAAAGACTGAAAGGAAAGTAGACAGTAGCAGGATTACTAAATGAAATATAAAATGTAAATGTGCAGAATGTAAAGATATAAACTTAAAACATAGAAACTAGAACGGCGGCAGAACTAGCACAGATCTAGTGGAGGGAGAAGAGAAGAAAGCCGGACGACGATAGTCCGAACAGAACCGGCTAAGAGGGAGAAGAGAGAAAACAAAGTTGAAACAACAAAATTTTATTAAAAGATTTCAAAGAGAAAGGTTTACAAGAGAAAATATCACTCAGAGCTTCTCTTTCTGAAAACTCTCTTATGTTGCTAAATGAAAGGGTACCTCACATCATGGTTAAGCACTCCTTTTAAAGGAAAAATAAATAATGTTTCTACAGTTCCGGTTGATTACTGGATCTATTTTCTACAGTACAAGTTAAAGTTCTTGGATATCAATACCGAAGCAGTCGTCTTCATTTTGATACATATCTTCTGTATTGGCATCTTGTTTTGTAGATGACTCACCTTCATCTTGACTTTGTAAGAGAAGAAGAACATCTTGTAAATTTTTCTTCATTTTTTCTTTTGAATCACAACTTGATAAAAAAGCTGCAACCTTCAATTTCTGATTCAGAAATTGGAATGTTGCGGGGTCTGCCAAATTTAATAATTTTGGATTTTTTCCAAAATATTCGGCAACAACTAAAGGACCGGCATGGTCAGCATTAAACTGATTTCACCATTTCACAAAAGAGTATATGTGAAGCAGAGGAACAGTTTCTTCATTCTTTGTTTTACCACATCTATATTGCCATGAGAATACTCATGTCTCGTAGATACCTGCCTTTGCAGATTCTATATCCCTCTTTAACAGGTGTAGGAAGGATATTTTCAATTGGCCCAAAATAGTCCTACCATTGGAGAAACCAATTTAGAAAGTCATAGTTCTAATTCTTTTTAAAATATATTAACCAAGAATGTCGGTTAAGTTTATTCTGGAACCAGAAGTTTCTTGTCCATGCATCAATATAATCCCAGTAATTATATCCTATTGGGT
Source organism: Abrus precatorius (assembly GCF_003935025.1). Taxonomy (NCBI): domain Eukaryota; kingdom Viridiplantae; phylum Streptophyta; class Magnoliopsida; order Fabales; family Fabaceae; genus Abrus; species Abrus precatorius. Next base: position 3,559,611 of record NW_020874373.1, on the reverse strand, counting down.
CAAATGGTTGAGAAAACTTCTTATAAGAATTTAAGTTTTTGCCAAAGGTCTTTGGGGTTAAGACTTTTAAGATCTGGATTGTGGAATGGGTTATGATAGAAGGATCTTTTTTATCCTTATAGTGTTTGATGGAAACAGAGTCTGAATCTATTAAAATAAACTCATAAAACTGCCTAATTTTATTTGCCGCATATTATCTAAAATGAAATCCGGGTGGGAAGACTTTAGTAATTGCTTTATAGGAATTTTTATCCCAAAATTGAGGTTCAATTTGTATGACTAAAGAAAATTTTCCTTTTGCCATATAATGGTTAGGATTTGAAGATTTCTGTTTGTCCTTCTGGAGGCTAAGGGTACTTTCTGTTTTATTTGGATTGCTAATTATTTTATGGGATTGATTAAAAGACTGGATTATGGTGTTTAGGCTTGCTAAATCTATTTCCATGTCTTCCTCAGAGGCGATATTTGCCCATGATTTCTTTGGTAGGCTGCTCAAGCTTCCTTGTTGGACAGTTAAGAGGGTGCTAATTGGCAAGGCATAATCTGCTTTGGTTTGTTTGGTGGTTTTGACAGAAGAATCAATCTTTTTGGAAGATTCTTTTGGAGTTCTAGATTGTTGGGTTTATGACTCAACAATTTGGATTGCTTTTTGAGTTAATGACTCAATGGGGGTAGATGACCCAGAAGATTCAGATTTTGATCCTGCTGAAGCATATTGTGGTTTTGATTTATTTATAGTAAGGGCAAGCCTTACTCTTCCCCCTCGGGAAGCCCCACCCCTGGATGGGGTTGTTGCCTTTCTAGGCATCTTACTTATCCTGTAAATATTCACGGGTAAGATAGTCAGGGGGAGAATTGGAAGTGCCTTTGAGATATTCTATGTCAAAATAAAAAACATTTAAGATTGTTTGCCATCTTGCAAAAATTTGTTTTGAGGTAAGATTTTTAACATCCTTTTGTAAAATTTCTTTAGCAGACTTGCAGTCTACTCTAATAAAAAAAATTTGATTTAGTAAGTCATATTAAAATTTTGATACGCATAAAATAATTGCTAAAACTTCTTTCTTGACAGTTGAATAATTCTTCTGAGAAGAATTTCAATGTTTTGAAGTATATGCAATAATATGCTCATGCGACTCTATTCTTTGTTTGAGAATGTCACCATAACCTATGTTAGAGGCATCAGTTTCAACAATTTTAAATGCTTTGAGAATAGGGAGATAAAGAAAATTTATCTTCCTGACTCTATTTTTTATTTCTTTGACGACATTGGTATGAACATCAGTCCAAGAAGGAGAATTCTTTTTAAGCCTGTCATGTAAAGGCTTAATAATATTGTTGAGGTGTGGAATGAAATCACCTACATAATTAAGACATCCTAAAAACTTTTGTAGTTGGGTTTTATCTAGGATTCTATCAGGAAATTTGTCAGTAAATTCAATAGATCTGCTGATGGGAATGATAGTTCCTTAATGAATATTGTAACCAAGGAATATAATATTGATATGAAAGAGATTAATTTTAGACTTGGAAACAGCAAGTCCGTTATGTTTGATAACATTGATAAAGACATTTATGTGTTTGAAATGTTGATCAATAGAATGGGAGAAAATTAAGACATCATCAATATAGATAATGACAAATTTTGAATAAGGATTGAAAATATCGTTCATAATTTTTTGAAACTCTGAAGGGGTATTTTTTAAGCCAAAGGGCATAGCATTCCATTCATAATGCCTAAAGGAGACAGTGAAGACAGTCTTATACCTGTTACTTTCACAAATTTGGATTTGCCAAAATCCAGATTTCATATTGAACTTTGAAAATATCTTAACAGAATTTAATCTGTTAAGAAGATCTTTTTTGTTGGGAATAGGATGCCTAATCCACTAGAGAGCTTGATTGAGGGGTTTGTAGTTAATAACTAGCCTGGGAGTACCTCTCTCAATTTATGCAAGTTTATTGACATAAAAAGGAGAACATAACCAGGGGCTCTTACTTTTTCTGATGAGGTTTTTATCTAAGAGATCTTTGATCTCTTTCTGACAATATTGAAGGAGCTCTTCATTCATTTAGATAGGCCTAGCCTTGGTAGGGATTTGGCTATCCTTAAAATTTGACTCATAAGGAAGACTAACAATATGTTTCTTCCTATTTCAGAATGTGCTAGGCAAGTCAGAACAAATAGAAGATTGAATATTATCTAAAAGAAATTGGATTTTCTTCTGGAGTGAAGGATTTTTTAATTATTTTTCAATGTTGACAAAAGAAACTTCTTTTTTTAGAAAATTAATTTGATTGATTTTATTTTGAATAGAATTGATATTTTTAGTAAAGGGCTTACTAGAAAACTTGAAAGTTATTTGTTTTCCTAAATGATAAGTGGAAATTTCATCTTTCTAAATCTGTAATGGGAAGAGGGCTTTAATAAAAGGTGTTCCCAAAATAACTTCATTTTTCAGGTTTTTTATAAGGAGAAAATTTGTTTCTATCTTAAATCTTTGATTTTCTATTATAGCTTTGGATAACTTATAATTAATTTTGAGCTTCGAACCACTGGCAGTGCTGAGTTTTTCAGAAGTTTTTTCAAAATACTTTGTAGGGGCTAATCCTTCTAAAATACAATTTGAATAAGCACCTGTATCAAAAGGGCTAAAGTATCAAGAACAAAATCATCAATAATGATTCTGATATTAATGTAAAATTTTTGAATTTTGACCTTATTGATCAAACACATAAAGGTTTCTTCCAAATTACCAGAATCGACCATTTCAGAATCATTATTTTCAGGAAGTTCTTCTTTCTCAATATCAGATTCATCATTTTATTGGGAAAGAATAACTTGATGAATTTGTTGTTGTTCTTTAATATCTCTAATCTCTTTCTTGAGATTGTTTATCTCAATTTGGAGATCTTGAATAGTGGTTGGTTTGATATTGAAATTATTTTCTAATCTTTTGAAAATATTCGTTATATCAAATTTATTTGTAGTAAAATACTCTTTGGGTTTAGATTTTGATTCTAAAACCTCTTTGAATTTGATTAAAAATTCTTTTCTTTCTTGAAGATCAGAAATAGAACTTATTGCTTCAAAAAGAAAATCTTGTTCCTTTGTCAAAATATTGATTTCTGGAGTATCATCACTATCAGAAGAAGAGATGATTTGATCTTCAACAGAGGGATCAAGGTTAAGGTTGTTAATTTTCTTTTTCAGCCTACAGTATTTACTGATATGGCCGGGTTTACCACATTTGTAACAAGTTACACCTGTTATGGGCTTTTTGGGAATATTGTTGGGGATGACATTTTCCCCTTGCTTATTGGAAGGATGTTTCCTATTGTACTTTCTTTTATAAGGTTTCCTATTGGTTTCAACAATCTCTTTTTTGGGAGTTTGTTTTTTCTTTTTGGTGGAGCAAGATGGAAGACCAAATTGCTCGCAGAAAAATCCTAATTCCTTCTTATTCAGGGCTCTTTCTTTGGCAAGTTGTTTCTGTAGTTTATCTTTTTGACAAACTTTGATGTCATTATGGATAATAATGGCAGTAAGTTGACTATAGTCATAACTGTCATAATTAATTTCTCCATTAGGACAATGACTTCGGAGTTTGCTTCTAATAAGGTTTCTGAAAGATTTTGGAAGCCCATCAAGGTATTTCTCTTTCCAATAGGCTTGGTTACAATCTTCTCTGGTTAAAACCCTAGACATAAAAGAATCTTTATACCACTTAAAATTCTCTAAGGATTTACATATAAAGTTAGAAAGAAGCTCATCAGACCGTTATCTCCATAAAGAAGGGTCTCCAAAGAAATGTTGGGATCTAGTATATAACAAAGTATATACAGCATCAGGGAGCTGTTCATTATTGCTGACAATGGTTTTACCTTTGTCATCAATTTGTACTGCAGAGATAATATTTTATCTATCAGCTTCAGTGAGATAATTATCCCACCATCCTTTGAGTTGGCCAGTAAATCCTGCAACTAGAATATAAACAATAGTGTCTTCAGGCATATTTTGATTAGTAAAATAGCCCAGAGCCACAACAGACATGTTTTGGAGTTTGGCAATGATATTATATTCAGATAATCCATCAATATTCTAAATATAAGTATCATTAGAATTGAAAATTTGGATAAAATCCTGTCTATCTTCTAATATAAGATCAGGGGCAATCGCTCTATTATAATAGAGTTTGGAAGAATTTTTCCGGTTATTTACTAGATTAATGGCTAAAATGGAATCTGTTTCAGAATTTTGTTCTGAATCAGATTTAGAGATGACATTAATAGTTTTGGCAAGGGATCTAGTCCTAGGTTTGGCACTGGATTCTTCCGAGGCTTGAGGAGTATCTGGAACAGTAGTGAGCAAACTAGTGATTTTACTAAGTAACTCATTCTGGTTGTCATCAATGGCTTTGGCCTTTTCTTTTTGTCTAAGCTCAAGGATTTTTTGTTTGGCTTTGACGCTAATCTTAAAAGGTTTGAATAGAGGTTTTTCTAATTGAGATTGGGAAGAAGAAGAAGCCATTTCTTCAGCTTTGGGTTTAACAGGATTAATAGAGATTTCTTCTCGTAAAACCTGAAGGTATTTGTTGGTGTAATTAGCCTGTTCCATGAGGCATTGAATATCACTGGGAATGATAGACGCATAAGGATTTTTGGTCTTGAAAGGAGTAGCAGTAACATAATTACCGCTTTTATCTTTTAGATTTGGTAACTGATATTGAGTTGTGGGTGGCAGTTCACTTTGAACAATTTATTCATCTTTGATTTGCCAAGATATAACATTAGCAGAGGAAGTACTAATAACGTCCTCTTGTCAAGGATAATTAATATTATTATGAATGGTATAAGTATGATACCAATCAAAGAATGGGATGTTTTGCTTGACTTTTTCGAGAAATTGATAAAATTCCTCTTGGATATCGGACCTATTTTTTTCCTTATAATTTTGAAAGAACCACTCTCTTTGAGGTTTATATTCCTCAGAGTATAAATCTTTCCTAAGGGTTTCTTTGTCTATAATGAATTTATGAGATAACATCATAAGACTTATTAAGGGAAGAGTAAGTTGGAGATTAGATACTCTGGTTTTCTTCTTCTTTTTCAGAGGTTTGATAGACATTTCTAGGGATTCTAGAAGAGGTATCTAAATCTTGTAGGTTTATAGACGGGTCATGATTAATAGATCTAGGGATTTCAGACCTAGAAACTTGAGATCTGTAAGAGAATGACCTCCTAACAGAAGCAAAACTATAACGACTGCTATAAGCATCTACTCTATAAGAGAAGGAGTTTCTCCTATCAAAGGTTATTTCAACTTTTCCAGAGTTGTCCTAAGAAATATTTTCAATTTGAGGAGCAGGCCTAGGGATACAAGGCGAAGCTTTATCTAAAACCCACTTTTCAGGAAGGAAAACTTCATCCCACTTGATTATTCTTGGGAGAGACACATTAGCCTTTGTCATATCAGTGATAAACAAAGTAGTCTCACCTCTTTGAGGTTTAAGAAGGACTCTAGAAGCACAAGAGTTCATGGCCTTATACTGGATCCTATAAATTAATGCGACAGAAATAAATCCCTCTTTCATGTTTAAACCATGAAAGTATATATTAAGGAACAGAAAGTTAAGGATAGGGTCATCTAAAAGACTCACTGTTTTGTTTGAAAAACAATTGAAATAAATTGGACCTTGGCCAAGACTAGTTTCAACGGTACCTATAAGGGAGTCATTGAAATCATTATGGCGAGCATCTCTAAGACACATAAGGATAGCAACATCTATACCAATGTCTATGAGAGGTTTAATGGCAACTTGGACACATCCTATGTGGAGGTACTTGTATTTACGCTTGTGTTCATTGATAGAAGATTTAGACAGGAGATGAAATTCTTCTCCTAAATCTTTTCCTAAAGGGATATTGTTTTCAACAGTCTTAATGATATAATCAAAATTGTTTTTCTTGGAGTGTTCTTCAGGAACATATAATATATCATAAGGAATTTTTGAGATAGTCCAGTCATCCATACTTTGGTTAATCTTTTCAAAACGAACTTATTCGTCAAAAAGATTATGTTTTGGTGTGATTTCAAGAGACTGATTCTTCTGATAATTGAAAAGAGTGTTTTTGGTAGAAGAGAAGGAGGAGGAGGAGCTAGAACCTGAACGAAAGGATATGCGAGAAAAGGAGCGGAGAAGGCGAGACATCATAAAATAATAATCTGGCACATTACCCTCATTTGGTTCTATAACAATACATCTGTTAATTATTTATAACTCTTTCAACTAGATCTGTTTATTTGTTGACTTTTTTTTTTTTACAAATTCTGAAATTCTTTTATCATAGCCACTAGCTTCTTATGTTCTTTGTTTCTTTTGAATACAATATCGTTGAATTAGTCTTACTGCCCTTTATCCACACGGGACTTACTACTACAACTCTATTCAAAAGAACTAAGAACTGTTGTACTTCCAGTAAAAGCTTTTTCATAAAATAAGGAACTATACAAAAACAATATTTCAAAACCATTAGTTCGTGACGTTATTATAGACATGGACGACCATAAATGGTCTCACCCAAAGGGCCTGTCAGCTATCCAGCTTATAAATCATGGTTGCAGAAATTTAAATTTTCAGATCCAGAAGAACATAGTTATAAATAATCAACAGTTATATTCTTATTTCCCTATCAGACTCTGATACCAGATAACCTGAAGTAAATTAAGGAAGAATAAAACTTATATATATATATAATAAACAAGTTTTTTTTTCACTGTAAATATTAAATGTGTGAAATTATTTTTTTCAAATATATTTTAGAGTTGTTTGTACAATAGTTTATCTATTTTATTTATTTTGTTTTATATATATATATATATATATATATATATATTTTGTCCAATAATCTCTGTTAATGTTATTGATCCTAGTTTCGTGTTTTTTATTTTAGGTTTTATATTTTTTATTGATATTGTTGTTAATTTCACTTTTTGAATTTGAACAATATGTTTGAATGTAACAATATATATATATATATATATATATATATATATATATATTATAATTTTTTTAATAAAAATAAGAAATTTATTTTAACAACAAATTTAACATAATATTTTTTTTTACTAATTATGTAATTTTATATCATTTTGAATTTTATTATCAATAGAATATAATAAAACAAATAAATTATTTGGTATTTTTATATTTGATCTCCTTTCATACTATATTTAATTATTATCATTGACAATATTTAACTATTAAAACCATGCAACATACATGATTTCATGATATTTTAATCTTTGAATTTTTAAAAACACGATAATTTGCTCATTTAATTGCATATTCATAAAAAATTAATCTCAACGACCCTTGTATAAACTACTAGGTAATGTGTCCATTTCTTAACATAATTAATTTATATTTTTTAATAGATATCACTTGCATTACATTCTTGTTTCCCATGCATTCACAACCTTTGACTTAGATACTGATACTCCATAAACATGCATAATTATTATTTTAATTAAATTATGTTTAAAAAGCATACACATGCATTACTTATCAACTCACATTAAAGTTACTAAGTTGTTGTATTGTATTAAAATTTGAAATATATTTATCTAAATTTGACCATTTATATATGTTATAATTCATTTTTCATTGATGATTGATGTTAAGTCTATCTATTTTTTTTATGTTATTTTTTTATATTGACACTTAGATTTATGTATATATTAAATACTTTAACACTCCTACGTTGCAATTTTCACTCATCCACAATTATTATTATTTTTATTTATTTTCTATTAGATTTAATTTGAATCTGACTTGAGTTGTGTACCTGAATATAGTGAATAAATCTACTAATGAAGATTCTTTACATATACAAATACTCTAAATTAATATTTTACTTAAACGATACTAAACTCCTTTACACTTGTACCAATTTCTATAACACTCTTTAAATATAGTTCTCACTTATTTGGTGATTCTTTAAACAAAAAGAAGTATTGAGTTAAAACAGTGACTAGTTCAAAATTAAAAACTTAAATGAATTAAAAAAGATAAAAGTAAATAAAAAAATTAAAATGATCAATTTACTAATTTTGTTAAAAAAATATATAAATATATTTATATTATCTTGTTTTATTTAATAAAATTTAAGAAGTAGTATTTTTTTTCTTAATTTTTAAGATGAAAGTATTTAAAATAAACTAAAATATATTTTATGTCATTTAACATTAATCAACTAATTTTAAATGTTGCTTCTACTTGATTTAGATAACGTATTTTTTTTTTTAATTATAAATTTTCACTTTATCTTTATTTTATTTTATATTTTAAAGAACTGTATAAAATAGAAAAAAAAACTATTTTTATTTAATATCTATAAACGTTTGAGAAACCAAATAGCTCCTAATCTTTCTGTCTTTGGTCAATGAATAGCTCAATCTTTCACGTCCATCGTAGTTTCTTACCCAGTTAATTATTGTGATACCCAAGTGGGCTTTAGATACCCGCTTAGAATGGTACTGGGCTTTTTGTTCAGCTGCTTCGAGATAAAAAACCAAAACAAATCCCACAACGTATAGTCCAGTTTGGCTCGGTCGACGGTGTGGTTACGCCGCTGCTCTGCCGTTCGGGGATCCCTTTGTCACATTCCGCATCATTTTCGGTAGCTTGAAGGTACGTATTTTGCGTCTCCTTCGTAGGGTTTCCGATTTAAACCATCAATTTGAAGTCATGTGATTTGGCTTTAAGCTCTTAGTTCTTCGTCTGGCGAATTGACATGGGTTCAATCTTCGAGTTTCCGTTACCATTATTTATTTATCACTTCCCTGCGTTGCCTCAACTCTAGGATGGAACAAACTTCAATTGAAACTGTTGGTAGAGTTGTCAAACGGGATTAAAATTCATGAACTAACCTCTAAAATCCTATAATTGGCCCTGTCTTTTATCAACCCATTTTATAATAGGGCTGTTTAGCCCTACCCCATACATCTCATAAATAAAGTGGGCTAAAGTACTCAGGCTTGGGGCTGACCCATGGATCACCTCCTCCTGATGTTTTACAACCCGAATAATCTCCCAAGTTCTAACACCGTCACCCTCTGAAACACAATTTTGCAACCGCAAAAGAGAGGAAGGCTTTCGTAAGTTTAACCCTAAGTTCAACAATTTCTTCTTATTTTAAGTATGTCCTTCCTTTTCAGTTTTCTTTTACTATTATACTTCCGAATAAAGTGCTTTCAGTTTTCTTTTACTCATCTTATGGGTTTTGTTTTTTGAGGTGAGTGTGGAGAAAATGAAGGGAAAATGGAGTTTTTGGTTGAAAGGAAATGAATTGATTGGTGCTTTTGATTTGTTTCTTTAATCGAAAATGTGGCTTTTATTTTTACTTTTTTGCTTTTGTTTTTCTATGGAGAGGGTATCTTGCTGTATTGCTTTCTCGGCAGCCAAACAGCGCTTTATTTTCGGATTAATTTTCTGACTTTTTTCAACATGGACCTACCTATATGTACCTTCTAGCTACTGAAAACAAACACAATTTCGCTTCAAATTGCTGGTACGTTTGCGTAAATTTTTTCTTTTTAGGACATTTAGGGAATAATGATTTTTTTTTTAATTTATTTATGAAAAAAAAAAAAAAAGTGAGAAGGGATGCCACGGAAGCAGAGGCTTGATGACACGTTTTTGGCACATTGCCTGCCAACCAAAACCAAAATTCCGAAATGCGCGCGGGCTTTGATTTCTTTAAAATTTAAATTATTCCCTTTCTTTTTCACACCACCAAAACGGCACCGTAGATCTCGCGTTCAATGGCTTCTGTTACCTTTTCCTCACGCCACTCTCTATCGTAATTCCCACTATCCCTTCCAACAAAACCATCACTCTCGTCGTGCTTTCCTTTTCCTCCCCCAAATTGCTGTTTCTGATTTCTCACGCTTTTAACAGGTATGCTGTGAAATTAACCGTGTCTGAACTGCCACTGTCCAATATTTTACCCATTTTATCGTATTATAATGATTGATTAATTTAGTGTGTTTAGGAATTGGGAGTGACGAAAAGGACGAATGAAATTCGGGTATGCATTCACTGAGTATCTGCAGGAAGAGCGAGAGTGGTTGGTCGACGAGAAATGTGCTCATATTGAATATGTGAGGTTAAAAAAAGTGTTGAAGCGTTGCCAGAGAGATACCTCTCTCCATAAAGACCAGTTATGTCAATGTCAATCTTGCCCATGTAAGCGCTCTACTTCATCTTTATATTTGGTTTTGCAGTTTTATTGTGCTTCGAACCGTTAAATGAATTGAAAGCGAGGAATTTGTTTGTTTGTGAATGATCTGTTGTGCGAAACTTATTTGGAATGATGTTAGTTAAAGGAGTCAATTTCGATTATAAGTCATTCTTAAGTCACACCGTCCTTATTTTATGTTTTTTCCAGATGGGGTTGTGAAAGAATTCATATCTTAGATCATTGGGTTGACTGGTTAAGTAATCAAAAGTAAGAGTATATAAGTATTAAGTTTAGTGATACAGAAAGTTCATTTGTGTTTTTCTTTTTGAAAAGAAAGAAGGAAGAGAATGTTTCTTCGAATAAGCAAGAGGTACTGGCTTTAGCATTTTATAGCGAAAACCGCTTTTTAAAATCAGGTTAGTGCTGTCAATGTAGAGCTTTTCTGATTGACAGTTACTTTCATTATAAGGTAGATGGCTGATGATGGTTCTCTCTTGTTCTTATTTTTTTAGTGAAATAGTTTACTTAGATCTTATGTCTGCTGAGATTAGTATTATTTAGTGAATATTGTTTGACTCTCTGTCTCTGGCTGCTCTAATGTCAGAGTTTTGTTATACCTCATTTACTTTTCACTATCATTGAATACTTTTTGCATTTGATAAGAGCTTATGTCACCTGCAATTAGATTTAAAGCATGTTTTAATCAAAATACTTATTGAACATTATGGTGTGCCTTTTATTTTAACCGAACTGTATTACTTAATGCAGTCTGGTAACATATTTTTGTTTTCCACATGTAGTGTGTGATCAAAAGTTCTTCTCTGAGCTGATGAAGGAAGCATCAGATATAGTAGGATATTTTAGTTCAAGAGTTAAGCATCTCCTTCATCTTCATATTGCAACAGGATTGCAGAGATATGTATTACGATTGAGCCAGTGCTTTAAAAATGATAGCCAAGCCCTTGCTCAAGAAGGGAGGATTCTGTTTGAGTACATTGCAATGAATGCCATTGCAATGAGGAAGATACTTAAGAAATATGATAAAGTATATATCAGCTGAGCCAAATACCGCTTAATATCACCCCTTTTCATTTTTTCTTCTATGCTTTAGTGTTATTGTGTTCATTCCTGCCTTTTCTATTCTACTACAGGTACACAGCTCTACGAATGGGGAGAATTTCAAATCTAGGATGCATGCCGAGCACATTGAACTTTTGCACTCACCTTGGCTAATTGAATTGGGTGCTTTTTATCTGAATTCTAGTGGACTTAATGATTGTGAAATTGATGGAGTCTATGGTCACTTTTTGTGTGACTTAAACATAAATAAAGCTGCAATGACATTAATTCTTCCCGATTCTATTAAGCTTGAGTATGATCTAACTTGTGCAATTTGCCTGGTAAGATTCTATTGTATGCTGTACAAGATAGATATTTTACATGTATATCTGTATCTCTTATAAAGGCTTGGGCTGTGATATGATAGGATTTTGTTTTTAATCCATATGCTTTGGGTTGTGGTCATATCTTCTGCAAGTCATGTGCTTGCTCAGCCGCCTCTGTGATGATTTTCCAAGGCCTTAAAGCTGCAAGTCCGGAATCGAAGTGCCCTATATGCAGAGAGGTATGCATTTTGCAGTATTGAATATTTTGATATATCAAAGAAAGAAATAAAACCCTTGACGCTGCCCTTGTTAGACAATCAAAATTATGAAAAAAAGTATTAGTAAAATAATGTCAGATATAAGTCACTATTGCAGTTATGCAATTCAACAGAGGTGGGTTTGGCCAAGGTCGTTGACTGGCCTATTTTAAGGATCCTGTTTTCACTATCTAGATCACTCTCGTTAATTGGTTTGCAAACTCTTAATTATCTTTTTACAAAAACCAAATCTCCATAAGATTATTAGAGGCATTGTAAACTATCTTCAATAGCATTGATCTAGCAAATTACATTTGTTGTCTTCTCAAAACTTTTGATTTTTCCATTTTGCTCGTATGCACAAAAGTATGGCTGCCTTATGACTAAAGTATAGTGATTATGTCATTCATCTTATTCCCTGGACTTTTAAAGAATATTCTGATTTGCTTTTGTATTTTTAATTAGAAAAACTTTCTTTTATAGAAGATAAATACTCCATTTCTTCCTGCAGGTTGGAGTTTATTCTAAGGCGGTGCACATGTTAGAACTTGATCTGCTTATGAAAAGAAGGTATTACATGCATGGTACATGACAATTTTATATTTATTTTTCTTATCTGAACCAATGCCATTGCATTAATTTTCAACGTTTTCCAGGTGCAGAGAATACTGGAAAGATAGGCTAGCTGGTGAACGAGTTGATACGTTGAAGCAATCCAAGGAATACTGGAATTTACAGTCCACATATGCAGTTGGATTGCTGTAGGTTTTTATACTTTGACCATCGAAACATCCAAGTCGTACGGTTAACTAATAGAACTCCCAGGAAGTATTTTACTTGATTATGAGTTCGTCCTTCGGTCATGACTGAACTGCTGTAGATGAAGTGGGATTTAATTAGTTCTTAATACCTTAGGATTAAATAATAAATAAAAACTAGAACTTTGGAAAGCTGCATCTTCAGCTGTCTTTGTTCGAAAATTCTAGGCAGAGATGGTGATAGTCTGCTTGATTGCCAAATTTTTTATGTTAAAGGAAGTTAACAAATAATTGTTTTTCTTGTTAAATTTAAACTTGAAATTTTATGTGAATATTTCTCATAGAAATAAAGAGAGATTATCAATATTTGGATTAGTTTAATTTGTTTATAAATTTATAGTGAGACTGTGAGAAAAACGTTTACCCTTAATATTTAAAGGAATGCAAACTTGCTTATAATAGTTAGTATGTGTGTATCAGAATGTCGTCATGCTACAGAGGTTTGTGTGTGTTCATCTGTATGGGTAATATTTGTCAATGAAATAAAGTATTAGTTTAAATATGTTACTGGTCTCTATGCTTTTCCTAATTTTGATGTACTTTAATTAAGGTTGAAGTTTTCATCCTTCTTGTCACCTCCATTTGTAACAGCACCAACTTTGGGCGCTTATGTGACAGTACATGTGGCATGCTGACATGTCCTTGACAATCCATGTTTATTCCATTTTTTATTATGTTTGATAAAGATGGTTTGTAGTTGGATTAGGAGTTTGGTGAGCTTGTTTGTTTGTTTATTTTTCAAAAAAAATATTGGGCCTCAGAGAGTCCCTTTACATTTTATTACTTAAAAGTCCAATATCTGTTAAAAAAAAATTGATCAAATCTGATACAGCAATGCAATGGAACCAAAGATAAAATCTTCGTTAGTGCATTTACCAAATAAGCATCTTAAAAGTGGAAATTGATTAGTTCTAGATCACACGGGAGATAGACTCGCATAAGCAAAAACAATCTCTCTAGAGTCTAGCCCTTCCCACAAACACAAAAAGAAGGGGGAAAAAAAAGTCTTATCTACTTAATCAATCTAACCCTCGATTAACCTAGCCATTCAATACCTGAATAGAGGACGAGCAAAAAAATAAGAACTTGATATAGAGAGGGGAGACACGCCAATGGGTCAAAGAAGAATGGAGTTCCTAGTTTAGTGTTGCAACTAGCGGTCACAACAGTACAATAAAAATGTTTTTAAAAAAAATTAGTAGAGTTATTATCAAGGTTTATCTAAGAAAATATTGAAAAAATTTAAAATTTTGATCTTTAAAACTAAAAATAGATTAGGGAGTCATTTATGCATGTAAGGAAGGTGTTAGTACTTTACTACGTCTGTTTAAATTAATTGTGCAAATTTATTATAATTTTAAAAAATATTTATTTAACCCGTAAAAAAATAAATGTTGCTATTTTTATTTTTAAAGAAAAAAGATTTATTTACTAAAAATATTAAATTATATCTTAAAAAGAAAAAAAATATTTTTTAAAAATTATTTTGACTCGACAGATATTATTCTGCTCCTACGTATTCCTAGGTGCAATAGAAAACTCAAAGTCATGTAATTCTATAAAAATGATAGAATTATTTTATTAATTCATAAGATTTTAAAAGAACTTGTTTGGAAATTTGTCATATTTTCATAGAGAAATAAAATAAAAATTGTTTAGTTTTTTGAGGAGACAAGATAGCGCAACTATATACATATTATCCCATGACGAACAATATGAAAGGTGAAAGAAGATCACATATACATGTAGTAAGTTATTGTAAAAGTATAATAATTAATACCAAATATTTTAATTTAAAACAAATTATTTTTAATATATAATTTAATTCAAAAACTTTAATATTGAAGAAATGTAAGGTAGCGTAAGTTATACATAAATATCTCATTATTTATCCGTGAACTAAAGACAATGTAAATCACACATCTATGTTGTAGAATATTTTATTAAAATTTAGTAAAAATATTTTCTTAAAGTTAGAAACATAATTTAAATTTTTTTAAATATGAAATTAATTTTATTAAATAAAAAAATGTTTAAAAAGCACAAATTAATATATTTAAATTAATTAGTAACGATAGACGTTTATTTGAGATAAATTAAAATATATTTTTAACAAGTTTGTATTGCGTGAGACCAAGATAATGTTGTTATACAAAAATCTCAACGATTTAAAACTTACAAAAATAGAGACGTTACACGATGACGTTACAAACCGCTAAATTAAATTAGTTAATAAATTATTTTCTTAATTGTTTATTGATTAAAGGTAAAAAAAAATTAATAAAATATATTTAGATTAATTAATTTATAAATTACTATATTAACAAGATTATTATTGTCGTTAACTTAATTAATAAATTGATCATTTGCTGATTAAAATAAAATATTTGAAAAGATATAGTTTAGAAAGATAAAATAGTTAGTAAAATATTATTTAACTTAACAAATTTACATTGCATAAAATCAACAATAACGTAGGTACACATCGACTTTAATGATTTATAATGCATAAAGATAGAGATGTTACACGTTAACATCATAGATCATTGCATTAATTATATAATTTAATTTTGATTTTATAAAGATATGACATATTTTGATTAACTAATAAAGTGAGATAAACAAAAGAAAAAAAATACTTCAATTGATTAACATATAATATAATTAAACAGGAATGCAAATTGTTTCTTTTTATAATAAATTTTTATATTATTTGATAATATGAATAAGAAAGATTTTCATACATATACTAAGTTAAATAAATATGTAATTTATTAATTTTAGAAGTTAGATTTTATTATATTTTTTAAAGTACATTAATAGTGTGTACGACATAAGATAACATAAGTATACATATATCTCGACAATCGATAGCACATAAAGATAGTGTTAGTAATTACTGCATTAATAAAGTAATTTTAATTTAATTAATTAAAAAATAATGATATTTAAATAGACAAAATATTTTACATTAATTAATAAAATAATTATCTAGTTCATTAGAGTTAAAACATGATAAATTTATATTGTGAGAGACCAATGATAAAGTAGGTACACACAGGTTTTGCTAATTTATAACATAGAATGATAAAAAAATTATATGTTAATGTTATAAATTAATGTAAATATTTTATTGTTCATTTACTATTTTTGCTGAAATTGAAAGAAAATAATAAAAAAATATCAAATTATATTCATGTTATGCAATAATAAAATAATAACAAAGATGATAGTGCCAACAAGTACAAATAAACTGAATAATGAAACATGAATATTATATTAAAAGCATATTCAAATAATATATTATTATTTACTAAAAAAATGTATAAATTTTATGACTATTCACTAAAATTAAAAAAGGAAAAGGGATAATTTACATTTTAAAAGGTGAATATTGAATTTTAAATTTGAGATAAGAAGATTTATTAAGAGAAAATATTTTTTACTTTTTATTTATATTTTATATTTGTGTTATTGTTCTAGTCTTATTAAAAATTAAGTTGATTTTTCAATTCTAATTAATTTTTCCTATATATATATTAACGAGATATTGTTTGTATGCTATGGGGTCAAGCTTCGCTACAATAAAACAAAAGGAAGGATTTGAAAAGTAGCCATGAGATTATAGAGTCTTCTTTCGTTCACCAGTTGCAATAAAGATGGGAAAAAAAGTTGAAAAAGAGAAAAACGAAATAAAGAAATAGTAACTATGCAAAAAAAACAGAAACTCACATCTTTGAAAGACACAAACATATTATTCACGAACATTAAGAAGTATCTATGGTGTAGATCTTTAAAGAAAGAAAAGCAAAAGGATAGAGAGAAGAGAGGTTAAGCGAAGAGACGATGAAGGTGAAAATTAACGGATTTAGTTTTAAAGATAAATATATCTTTCAAGATCTCGGATTCGCGGACAAATGAGAGAAGATGAGGAATGTAAAGTACAAGTAATTTTTCTCAACTAATTGATATTTTATTTTCTTGCATTATATTTGAAAATAGAACAGCTATATTAAATGTTAATGATGAGATTTTTCAAGCATTATGAGTTTGAAAGTAAATATAAATTTAAAGATAAAAAACAATGACCTACTATACATAAAGTGATGCCAACAAACTATAACATTAAAATGAATTACTTGATTGTGAGTTTGCTTTCAAACTTTAGTTGAGTTCCTGCTTTTTTGCTACTCTCTTATTCTCTTACAGACCCTTTTCTCCCCCTTTCTCTAGTTTTTATTTTTGCTCTTCAATCTTTGCTTCGTCCTCTTTTTATTTCTCTGTTCTTCCTCTTATTTCTCTTTTTTTTCTTTTTCAGTTCTTTACTCTATTTTTTAATGCTTTATGCATTTATTAATTTTTTTTTTTTTACTTATGATCCATCCTCTTTCACCTCACTCCATTCACGGTATTATTCTTTTGTGTAATTATAGATATTTTTCTTTTGTTTAACTTCAATTCTGCCTAAATGTTTGCAGGTGGCATAACTTGCTTATTCATCCTTTTACATAGCCTACTTTTCTTTTTTCATTATTTAATTGTAATAAAGAAAAAAATGTGTATTCACATTTAGTATTGAAACTTATTTAAGCATCAGAGTACTTTTGGATCCATGTTTGGATTGGAGGCTACAACATTAACGAAAAGGAAAATAGTATTAAGAACATAATTATCTACCATACATCCAATATGGATATTATTTCAATATAAACTTTTGGACTCAACAATTAGTGCATGTTTAAAAGCAATCGTTTATGAAGGATAATTATTTATTTTTCAAAAGCTCTTTTAAAAAGTTCTCAAAAAATAAGTATTTTTTTAGAATTATTGAACTAAAAACTTCTTTATATTCTAGTTGATGATTAGATATGTTAAAATATATTTAATTTTTTAAAATAATTTCTACCTTATAAATTAAGAAGATATTTTATATTTTTTTACATTAAAAACAATTATTATAGAGTTAGTAATTTATTTAAAAATGACATAAATATTATTTAATCTTTAAGATATAAAAAAATTATCATCGTCAATTTAAAAGAATATACAACATTTTGTCTTATAAGCAACATAACAAACACTTTTTTTTACTAGTTTAAATAATCAAACTTTGTATGCAAATTAAATTTTAAAAAATGTATCAATTCTAATTTAATTTAACTAAAAAAAGGTTTTTTTTTTAACTTGCAGTGAATTATGTTAGCTTATTAATAATATTATTAAATTTTTTATTCGTTAATCAATGTCATTGAAATACTATTATATCTGTATTTTTTTTAATGATTATTTGGACCTTATTCACAAAAAAAAGAACTTTAAATCTGCATATTAAAAAATAATAATATTTGTTTTGAACTTCATTAAATTATAAATGTACTAAGTATCACATATTAATATAGAATGTATAAGAGCACGATAATGTTAATTTTATATTCTATTTGTAATGTTACCAGTCTTAAAAATTTTTTCGCATATCCAATAAGTGTATAAAGCATTTTAAAAGAAAAACAAAGATAAAGGTATAATGAAATTTTCCAATGGGTCAATGTAAAATTGTATGCTTAAACCACAATGTTATTAAGGATGACGAGAAAGCATAACGGTGAATCACTGCCACCGCAAAGAAGGGGTGGTGTCAGGGTTTTATCAAGAATATATTTAAAATAAATGTTACATTTTTTTATATAAACGATGTTAATAATCAAAATAGGTAATGCAAATAATATCTTTAATTTATAAAAGCATGTAAATAAAGAAAAAAAATCATCTTCTACCTATCATACCCAAACTTATTGAAAAGTCAGAGCAATTATTTTAGTTTAATTTGTGCTCTTAAGTTTGAATTTTAACAGTGGAATATTTAAAGAATATAATTTTTCTTGTAAAATATACATGTGATTTAGATAAAATAAATAAATATATTAGAGCGAGCATGCTTTACTTTGATTGATACTGCAAATGTTCATCTTAAAGCTGAATCACTTCAATTACCCCTTCTTTTTGTTAACAGTATGTCTAATTTCTCGAGATGGTTCTCTCGATTACGTTCTTCGTGCAACTACTTCTGCTACCGCACTCTCCACACAACAAGGAAGCCATGGTCAAGCTCTGTGCTCCCTCTCGCACTCGCTCTTTCTGCGGGTTCACTCGCACTTCAACCTCACCTCAATCCTTCCTTCTGCGATGCTCCTGATAGGTTCTCTCTCTTCCTCGTTTTGTCCCCATTCCATCCCGTTCTTTTTTTATTCGATTCGTCATTTCTTTGATTGAGAAGATAACTGTAATCAATATATATTACTAGCAACTTGTAAGCATAAGCTGACTCTCATACTTCCATACAGCGTGTAAATGTAGTATCTTCTGAATTCTGATAGATAGAAGAGCATTTATGTTTTTAAAGACTCGTTAGTTATGAGAAAAAGCTTAATATTTCACTTGATAATGACATGCGGTTCCTTATAATGGATGTTAGAGATGTGAGCTTTTGGGGCAAAGGTAGCACTCATTACGTTGTTAAGGGATCACAGAAAGGAGTTCCACGGGAGCTTCTTGAGGAGTTGAAGATCGTCTGTCAGGTACAAAATCAAGGAAAGAAAGACATGGAGGGGCTTGTTCTTATGTTGTTATTTCTTTAGTTCTTACTATTTCTTGTTTTCAACTTATCATTGGATTTGTTAACTTTAGTATGTGTTTTTTTGAGAGCAGGCCAATCTCATTCATTGGTTTGCTTGATCTTCACAAATACTTTTAAGTATGATTAGAATGAAGGGATACTAAGTTAGCAGTTGTTTTGGGCCTTCAACCTGAATAGTTATAATACTTTATTACTACAGGATAACATATCTCTTGATTACGACGAGAGATATTTCCATGGAAAACCACAGAACAGCTTTCACAAGGCTGTCAATATCCCAGATGTGATTGTTTATCCAAGGCAAGACATACTCTGAAACTTTGGCTGAAATTTCTGTTTACTTCCTCATTCATCTGCTCATAGTTCTTACAATGTTGCAGTAATTATGTGTTATCCTTTTAAATTTTAACTTCATTACAAATTGGTACAGAAAGACCTGGGAAGTTTTAAGTGTTTTTCCAAATAATAGTAGTTTGAAAGACTTAAATATGCTGTTGCCTCGTTCCATTATAATTTTCAAAATGTGACTATTGAAAATACTTGGCACTAAGCTATGTGGAAAATGGGTGTGGGCACCGGTTGGTTTTGGAGCTAAAAACTCAGGACCAAAGCTAACTAGAGACACTGTAGAAAGAGCTGTCTCCGACTGCCTGACTCATTGGAAAAGGCCGGTGACAGGTTGGACTGATGATGGTTTATTCGGGTGGATGGGTTTAGGTAGGTTATGTATCGTTGGTGAACTACCTCTCTATTTGTACCTTACCTAACAAGTATTTCTTTGATTGGCCTGAATGTTGTTTGAAAATAGACATACATGATATAATGTGGTTGATTTCTTTGTTAAAATATTTTTCTAGATAACACTGGTCAATCTGTATATTTGCTGCAGATCAATAAATTGATTCATCTCCATCAGGTTTCTTATTCCTGCAGAACTACATACATTCATATTGCTATATGTTTATTGTTTTTGTTCCCACATGCTTTCATATCTAGTATCCCATTTTATTGAGAAGAGATCCAACGACATCTGTTATGCATTGGAATATCCAAAGTCTGAATCATGCTAGGTCAGAAATTACATGACCTTTTGATGTGATATACCATTCACGCCCACCTTGTCTGTCATTTTTTACTAAAAGATATATCAAAAAATCACTTTCATACTTTTTTGTCTAGTACCTCGAATGGACATGAATGAGCTCTGGAAAGGAGGGGTTTTTAAAACATTGCAGAAATATCTTTCAGTAGAAGTAAAAACATATATATTTATTATCTTGCTTTGTCCTCTTATTTACAGATCTGAAGAGGAGGTCTCCAAGATTGTTGAACTATGTAACAATCATAAGGTTTGAGTTCCATCTACTCAACTAACATTGTTTAGCATTTTCAACCTGATTGCTTTACTTTTCTTAACATATTTCTATAAAACCATTTGGATCAGACCAAATCTATATCCTTCATTTATGTCTTGTCATCTGGCATTATTTATCACAATATTTGTGTTGGATTTTCTCCCTTTTTAAAAACTTTATTTGTGCCATTCCTTTCTTACTTGAATTGTTTTGTTTTTGGAATTTATACCTCTTATCATCTGTAACAAAAATAATCCAATCTGCTTACTTTGTCTAATCCTCAACTGAGACTTTATTCCTTTCACACTATTTTTATAAGCCCTTTAACCGCTAATTCAATTATCAATTTACATATGTATCTTTGTTGCAATCATAGATCTAATTTATTGTTTTGTTATAGCCCAGAAATCCTAAAGCATGATGGGCCATAACTCATAAGAACAGATTTAGCGAATCATGAGTGTCAAAAGTATAATTTCTTGATTTTAGCCATCAATTATTAATGAAGATGGTCCTTTCTGATTTAACTTTAGTTGACCTTTGAGTATTGACATGCACAATGTTCATACTTCATTCAACATTTACTTTTGGTTAACTTCAAAACATCCGTAAATAGCCTAAACCAAGGCCTAAAGGGTTGATCCTTTTCAATTGTGTTATGCTAACATGGTCCTGAATCTTATGATGTAAACGGGAGGATAAGCCTGTTTCATCCCCTCCTTAAATTTTGTGTTTCATCTAGTAGTTTCCAGTACTTCCTTTAGTACGAAGTTATTTTTTTTGTTTGAGCTTATCTAGATTATAAGATCTAAAATCCATGCCTGGACCCTTCCTTAACAATTTAAATTTTTGAATCAAGCAGTTTTTGGCATGTTATCATAGACCTAGTGTCTTTTGTGCAGAGTTTAATCTTTGTGACTCCTACTCTTTATACATATTTTTGGCTTAACATGGTGTATTTGTGCTTGTAATACTTTAAGTGCTACATATTTTGTGTGTGTAAATGTTAAGAGTTACCATTTACTGGTTCTCACTTGACAGATTAAGCATTTTGTTGAAGTTATTTTTTGAAACCTATTATTTCCTAAAAGAACCTTCATTTCTGCTTTCCCTTCAAGTTTTAACAGGTTAGAAAAGGTAAAAAATGGTTATGATTTTCATTTTTTTTTATGTCTAACTCCCTTCTTGACTTGGTTTATGAACTAACCTATCAGAAATTTACTTGGAATAAAACTATGATTCTTAAATGTGTGTTTATCCTATTTATACAATTGTGATTTATTGCATAATTCTTGATTTTACAGTATTATAATTCCAATCTGCTTTACATATACATTTAGGGGAAATTATATATATTATGACTAAGTTTTTTAAAAATCCATAGTTTTCCTTCATTTTCATGGGTTTAAAATATTAATAATGATTGTATTCTTGAGAAACTATTGGCTGTAGTTTACTGTTTTTAATGTTAATAACAATTGCAACAGGTTCCTATTGTACCTTATGGCGGAGCTACATCAATTGAGGGTCACACCTTATCCCCTCATGGAGGGGTTTGCATTGACATGTCATTAATGAAAGTATGTATATGTTCTATTTTAATAGTGGAATATCTGCTTATAATTGTTTCTAGTTGGACCATTATGATTACAAAAAAATTATATTTGATTCTAATGGAATAAGTTGTAAGGCCTGTTGGGCACCATTTCTATTCTAGAGTTGTTGAACATACCTGTCCTGATGTGTTCCTGAATAAATTAGAAAAATTGAGTTGTCTTTTGTTGTAATTGAGCATGTTTCTGATACTAAAATATAAGAATTTTCACTACCACAGTCCTTAAGGCAAGAAAATATAAAAGTGAAAACATAAAAAAGATGAGTTTCTTTTGGGAAGTGCTTTATCATACACACCTGTGGTGTTGTCTTCAGTTTGCTAATTGGGGAGCAATTATGGTACACATGCCTGTATTTAGTTCCAACAAGTTTATTTTCTTCTTTGAAATAAATTTTGGGAGTTGTACTGAATTATTCAGTAAGATGTATCATTAATTTGTTTTGCTTACAGACTGGCATGAATTCAATCCTTGTGAATTAAATATCTTATCTTTTTATCTTCCAGAGCTAATTGAATTTGTAGTATTAATTGCGTTAGGGTCAGCAACTACGTTTCTTGATGATTAATTAAGTTTCAATTCATCTACATTAGAATAATCTTGCTTATTATCTACCACCATCACATTACATTTGCTCAGATGCATTTAAAAATGTAGACTATATAAAAAGTGAAGTTTGCTTTCGCTGTTATTTACTTACATTCTATACTGGTACAATCTACAGAGAGTGAAAGCATTACATGTTGAGGACATGGATGTTGTTGTTGAGCCTGGAATTGGATGGATGGAGCTTAATGAATATTTGGAACCTTATGGCCTATTTTTTCCGCTTGATCCAGGTTAGTTGAATTATCCTGGAAATATCTCTGATTGGTGAAGAACAAAAAAGTAATAAAAATCTAGAAGAAAGTACTAATTGTAAGTTAAATTTATACTTGTAAAAATCAGGTCCTGGAGCAAGCATTGGAGGCATGTGTGCTACACGCTGCTCTGGTTCGTTAGCTGTGAGGTAGTCACTCTTCTGTTATAAATGTATTTTTATTCACTGCTGGCAAACACTGTTGCATGCTAGTTCAAATGTTTCATCTGTGTGTCAAACTGTCTGCTTAGAAGGTTAAATATTTGGTTTGAAGGTATTTTGCTTGAGGTGTATTGGTTAGGATTACTAAAGTAGATGTAATTCTAATTTCTATCACTTAAAATGCAGGATCTTGTAAAAAAAAATTTTAGAAACAACTGAAACTGTTCCATCCTACTAAGCATAAAAGTTCCCGTTAATAATTTGTAGGTACGGAACTATGCGCGACAATGTCATCAGTCTCAAGGTTTGTTTATCCCTAATTTTTGGTTTCTAATGGAGTGATGATGTATTTACTGCGTTATTTGTATTCCAGGTGGTTCTTGCCAATGGAGATATTGTGAAGACTGCATCTCGTGCTAGGAAGAGTGCTGCAGGGTTTGATATATTCCTATCCGTTTGTCTATTAATTAATTTCCCCTTCTGCAAGCTTTTCGACAGTTCAGGCAAAAGGAATAAAAGTAAATTGTGAAGGGAAAAAAATATGATAAACTCTATCCACAATTCAATGAAATACCTGAAACACTTCTCTATGACATTCATCTAACTTGGATATCATGTTTGACATCATTTACTCTTTCTCCTATTAGATTCAATCATAAAACCAATTGGCATTAAGTGAAGTTTCCCATAGAGATCCCTTCTACAAAGGAAACAATGGACATGGCTATAGGTTTTGATACTATGTTAGATTTTATCTCACAACCAATTAACACTAAATGAAGCTGCTCAACGAGTATATAAACTGCACCTTAGTAATTGATACAGGCAATGTGGGACTTTCCAACACATCCATCTTTTAAGATGAGATGTATTCAAACTTTCAGTTTTGGGTACCTCTCATCCCCAATTCTTCATATTATCCACTCTCCCTTGCTGACTGAAAATAAAATCACTACTTTTGTGTTTGATCTCTAAATTGAAATCCCTTGGTCTCCGAAGTGTTTCCATGTGACTCCAACTTAGCACCCATCCTCCAAAATTACATCATGAGCAAAAAATCATGTACCAAGACACTTTATCTCAAAATATGCTTAGTAAGTTTATCCATTAGGAAAGAGAAAAGGTATGTTTAATATCAAACCTGGACATAAGCCTAGTATATGCTGGGTCACTCGGATGCTGCACAACTCCTTTACGTTTCACTGCAAAATCCTCCTAAAAATTTTTATAGGATTAGGAAATAGGAATGGATATGCTGTGACAGGCTACTGATTTTTTTCTTTAAAATATATATTCTAGGTATGATCTGACCCGCTTAATGATCGGAAGTGAAGGGACACTTGGTGTCATAACTGAAGTAACACTGCGGCTTCAGAAAATTCCCCAGTATTCAGTGGTACATTGATTAGATTTATTCTTTTTGCAAGTTTGATCTGATGCAATGAATTTTGTTATTGCAATCAATTTACTAAATCTATATGTCATATTATCTTATTTAATTTGATTAAAATTTATAAAAATGTTTCTTCTTGTTTCTGATCTTTGACATGAGCAATGCAAGCTGCATCATCCAAATTAGATAGCAAGGTCACTCGTTTCTGGTTTCTATCCTGTAAAATTTTAATTTATAAGCAGCTGTTCATCATAATTCATAAGTAACACAGCTTTCAATATTTAGACGTCACTTCTTTGTGTTTTTTTCACTCTAGGGATATCTTAAAATTGCTCTGTTCCTTTACTGTCTGTGTTACAATGCTTGTTCCTCCTGTCAGTTTTCATGTCATCTGCAAATCACATGGGTAGTCTCCAGCTGGGAAAAGTACATTATATCCATCCTTCACATGAAGATGTATACAACTATTTATTTAGAAGTTTAATTTATTCATCCTGTTGTTATGCTAAATTAAAATATGGAAGTTTCTATCAGGTGATTTTCCATATTGTTTTGATTGTATTGGAAATCGTAGCAGTTGATCCTTTGTGTGGTATTCTTTAGAAGGTGCATTGGAGGGAGGGGAGGGGGGGAGGGTTATATCTTCTTGACAACTTATGGAGATCGTTTATTCTGCAAGAATACATTCTTAGCTATTGCTATAAGTATGTTTGAATATATGAAATAAACTCATAGCATCAATAGTATATCTTAGAATTTAAAAAGAGTATCTCAAAGATTATCTTTTTGAATTACTTTCCCTATTTCCTTGGTCTTCATATTTCCTTATATTTTACAATTCCTTTCCTTATTTAGTTAGGATTATTAGTACAACTCAGGATTAGTTCTTTAAGTTTTATATAACTGTAATACACACAATACTTAAGATAATATTAAGCAAAGTGTTGTCCCAGTACCCTACCTCAATTCCTAAAGCTTATAATTTCAATGATGTGTATAGTGTGAGTTATTTGGAATCATATGGATTGCTTGACTAATCAAAGCATACAGGTTGCAATGTGCAATTTCCCTTCTGTGAAGGATGCAGCAAATGTTGCTATTGCCACCATGATGTCTGGTATACAGGTAGGACTCTGGCTTTGAATATTCTTTCTCAATCCGATTACAAATTTCTTTGTATGTGGGTTAGGTGTCAAGGGTAGAGCTATTGGATGAAGTTCAAGTGAAAGCTATCAATATTGCTAATGGGAAGAATTTGCCTGAATGTCCAACTTTAATGTTTGAATTTATAGGAACAGGTTGGTCCTTCCATATTGTGTTCTCCAAGTCTGATTTTTTTAAACTTTCACTTAGCATAAAATATAGGCAAATTATAATTTCGATTTCTAACTTTTAACTTCTGAGGATTTTATGGCTTTGGATTGTCCCATCACAATGGTTTTTGTTATGTAGTTCCCTCTGGGTTTGTATCTGGTAACAAGTCACATACCTGGAAGGATTTAGTGTCAAGGACAAAATGTGTATCGTGCACAGAGAATGAGGAAAAGAAAGCAAATCTCTTTGGATGATTTAATTTAGTAGCTTTGTGATAGACTAAGAGAAAAACTAAACAAGTGTATATGAAATAGGCTACCTGCAGTATTCACGTTAATAATAAATAATACTGTTTTCTTTTTTAGTGAATGCTCCTTGCTTCATAAGTGTAATACCTGACTTAATGATATATATATATATATATATATATATATATATATATATATATATATTAATCAGAGGCTTATGCACGTGAACAAACGCAAATTGTTCGGAAACTTGTTTCTAGGCACAATGGCTCAGATTTTGTATTTGCTGAAGAACCTGAAGCGAAAAAAGAACTTTGGAAGGTAGTAGTTTATTCCTTTATTATGTCTAGTTTTATGTGCATATAATGGTTTTTTGTTGATATTCTCTTCATTCTCAAAGAGACATTTATCCACCGTTAACAAAATTAGGTTTCTGTATGGCATGTTTCTAAGTGACCTGTTGCCAACTCGATCTGTAGTTTTCAATCGGTTAGCAATGGGACATGTTATAAATGATCGCATTATTAAATAGTCAGTATTACTATTTACGCATTTAGTTCAATATCTTGTTTGTGTGCAGATAAGGAAGGAGGCACTTTGGGCGTGCTTTGCAATGGAGCCTAATCTGGAGGCAATGATATCGGTAAGTTAGTTATAAAATATTATTTATTTTAATTTTGATTTCTACGTTGTCAAATACATGGTTAGTTGATAGGAAACAACTTAAGATTTCATCTAATTCTTGAAGAAAATGCATTTTAGTCTGATTTAATTTAAGATATCCATATTAATATATATTTAAGAGTGCACGTGCTTGTTGTAGATGAGGATATTGAATGAGAAGAATTTTGTACTTCTAACTCCTGCAGGACGTTTGTGTTCCTTTATCTCACCTTGCCAATTTAATTTCAAGATCTAAAAAGGAGCTGGATGCATCACCACTAGTTTGGTTTGTCTGATCTGGGTTATCTAATTTCATGGTCAACTGATTTAGATTTGATTTGTTATAATTCATGTTACTTGATGATGATGGATGATTGAACATACTGATGCTCGATGCATGTGACTATTGTTGTTTCTCTTGTCAGCACAGTAATTGCACATGCTGGTGATGGTAATTTCCACACGGTTATACTATTTGATCCTACTCAAGAAGAGCAGCGGCGGGAGGCAGAGAGACTCAATGAATTTATGGTTCATGCTGCCTTGTCATTGGAAGGTATTAACAGTAATTTGTGGACACATATTGCCTGTTAGTGTAATATTTCAGGTGTTTTTTGGAATGCTGTACTTTTCTTTTCAACATCCTTGATAATATCCGTGTTAAAGCAATTGCAGTTTTGAAATTTGGTTTATGTTGCTTCCAAACAGGAACTTGTACGGGTGAACATGGTGTTGGCACTGGGAAAATGAAGGTAGCGAGCTAGTATCTGCAATTCTTTAATCTTACAAATGATGTTAATTACTCATGAAACTTCCTGATGTTGCATAATCTTAACAAATCTTAAAAAGTATATGGTGTCAATTAGGCTATTAGATTTAGAATGCACAATTAGACGAAATTATTAAAAGAAATCTTTTGATTGATTAAATTTCTGAAAATTTAGTTTTTGATAGAGTTTAATGGTGTTGTATGATCTATGTAGCTAACTTCATCTAATAAGATAAGGTTTAGTTGTTGAATCATGCTTCATGGTTGTTTTAGATGGCATTTTATTTTCAAATGTGCTGTTCGTTATTTTATAACTGTGACTTCAGCTTTAGGGAAATAAAATTCTCACCCCTGGTTGCTTCATCCAGTATCTTGAGGAAGAACTCGGAGAGGAAGCATTGAGGACAATGAAAAAAATAAAAGCAGTGCTAGATCCCAACAATATCATGAATCCAGGAAAGCTCATCCCTCCCCATGTTTGTTTGTAGTGTTACCCTTACTCGACGAGGCAAGCATGCAGTACAGCAGTCGTGGATGAACACGGTTTCCTCAAATTTACAAAATCAACGCGTTGCGCGTTGCTGTTTCCAAAATCCGGCCATATCTATGGAATCCACTTTTTACTGTTATAGGGCATGCTGCTCCCTGTAATTTGTTCGTCAAAATTGAATGCTTAAGGTCATTTCATAGTTTCTGGCTTCTCACGCCTGAGCTAGTCCATATTAGAAACTTAATTATATCCCCTTCTCATTTTTAGAGAGTTTCAAGATATAATGCATTCTCATATATCAGGAATTTTCTTGCAGTCATTATACCCCTTTTCATCAACATAATTTTCATTTTTAACAGACTTAAATATGTTTTCCATATCTGAAAAAATAGTTAATTTTTGGTTCCTTTTTTATTTAATTTTTGATTTTATTTAAATAAATGTTTTTAGTATATAGTGTTATGAGTTCTGGTAAGCTACGACGTGGTAAACTCATCACTTTCAAGTGGCATAACATGCTTATGTACAATAACAGGATCGATTTGACCCTATGGGATCTTTTTGAGTTTAGTTCTATCAGTAGTAGTTATAGCATCACGTTCTTTACTGTCATGTTCAACTAGTAACCTAGTTGTCTTACTTACATGAGCTTCCTCCGACATCCAGCTTCTTGACTCATCAAACACAACATCATTGCTGATTACAACCTGTTTAGACCTTGGATCAAACAATCTGTAACCTCCAGTTGCATGATATCCAAGTAGGATCATCTGTTCACTCTTGTCATCAAGCTTATGTCTTAGCTGATTAAGAATCTGCCTGTAACACAATGAGCCAAAAATTCTGAAGTGACTAACATCTAGCTTGGTACCTAACCAAGTTTCTTCTGGTGTGACTCCTTTCAATCTTTTAGAGGGACATCTATTGAGAATGTACACTGCTGTAGAACCAACTTCACTCCATAAGTTGTGTGGTAGCTTCTTGCATTTCAACATGCTTCTTACTGTATTGATAATGGTTCTGTTCTTTCTTTCAGCAATACCATTATGTTGTGGAGTGTAAGGTGGTGTGTGCTCATGAACAATACCTGCCTCATCACAAAATTCTTGGAATTCTCTTGAGGTGCATTCACCACCTCCATCCGTTTTCAGAGTTTTTATATGATTACCACACTATTTTTCAACATGAGCTTTAAAATTTTTTAAAAAGAAAAGACTTCACTCTTCCTCCCAATCATATAAATTCAGGTCTTTCTGGTCAAATCATTTATGAATGATACAAAATACTTGCTTCCTCCAAGTATAAACACATCTATATTTTATATCTGCTTTCTCAGCAATGGAATTGCTTTCATCCACGACCATCCATGGTCATGAATATTGCTTTCTTCCACGTAGGAAGTTGTTCACTCAACAATACTTTTTGAGCTCCATACCCTCCACACATGGGTGCCACTAGCTCTTTGCTAGGACTCATTTAGTGTCACCGTATCTTTACGCTGCACTTTCACATTGAAATCCATGGATGCCACGCCGTCGACTCTTTTTGATGCAGCTCATCCACTCGTCTGAATAGATCACCTGAATTTACTTAGCTCTGATACCACTGTTGGGTTGGGGGAATATTTAAATAGAGAGCCTTAAAATGAGTAAGACACCACAATACAACTCTAAAACCTTAAAGCAATGGATATATGGATTTATTTCTTTATAGACTCTAACTTACTATTCTATTTAAAACTCAATTCATACTTGATTCTAACAAAAATGATAAGGTAAAATGTGTATTTACTATTAATTGAAATTGAATTCTTCATAAACTTAATTAATTTGAAATTAATAGCGGATTTTCATTTTAGAAAAAAAATAATAGAAACTTTTCTAAGATAAAGTTGCTTACAGCCTTACAGGATAAAATAACAATTGAAGATCTTTTAAATTGTAGTTCTTATACTATTTTATTTTATTTTTTTTACTTATTTGTATTTTTATACTTAAATTTATGTGTATTTTAATTCTTTTAATGTTTAGTTGATTCAATATAGGTTTTTAAAATATTTAAATTAAACTTCTTATTTTTAAATTTTATTTAATAATTAATAAAAATATAATGAAATTGTAACACGTTAAGGAATGATGTACTGGGGTGTTATTTCTGTATAATAAAATGGGCATGTGTTCTCAATTTTCCCGTGGGTGTTGTGTAAGGATGTGGACTGTTTGAGGACATGATTACATAACAATGACGCCAGTTGACACTCATTTCACATGGCTTAGTTAGGTAAGAGTAAGACTGTAAGATGCATCTCCTTTGGCAATTTGACACTCCTATGCTATGACTAATTTGACCATTTTATGAGAATAGGATGTTTAGCATGTAGCACCCTGAGGGGTCCTTTTTAACATCGTCCTTATCATTCTTTTTGAATCGAACTCGGACACATGCTCCTTCCACTTTTCTAAGATTAGATTAGAAATTTAGAGGGTAAGACAAAAACTGCAGGCGCCTCTCTCCCTCTCTTTTTGTTGAAGCTGTGGTGCATGCATGCAATTAAAATACTATTCCTTTTGCGACTCAGAAATAGAAATGGTGCATTGCATATTTGCATTGACCAATTTAATGGTGACCCCTGACACGGGGAGGAGTCTCTTCTCTACTATTCTGTTTGTCTCCTTCTCAGCCCAGAAGGGACATCCACAACCATAAAAAAGAACAGAACATGGACCTCAAACTCACCACAAGACAAAACAAAAATTCGAGTTAGGTTCCAAAATTCAAAGATTCTCTTGAAACTTGCCTTTCCTGTTATATTATATAATCAATTTTGTTAAGATTAGCTTTGAGAGTTAATTTTAAATAATTTAAAGAAAAAATATTTTTCAAATGATACTATTTTTTATATTTTTAATATAATATATTAAAAAAATATATTTATTTAAAATTTATCTTGGATCAATTTTATATATTCAATGTGCCCATCAAGTTGATTTTCAATAGATGTGTAATTATTGTTTTGAAGGTAATTAATATAAAAGTAATGAAAATATTCAGCTAAAAACGTGATATATAATAACAAATTTATTAAATATTATACCTTTGAATCAAATAATAATTTTTAATTTTAATTATTTCCTTTAGCATAATAATCACTAAAATTGTATGAGTTGTGTAATATGGAGTCAAACTAAAACTAAAAAAAAATTGAAGAGTTAATTACTCATAATAGTCAGGTGGTAAGTGATCTAAGAAAGACAGGCACAAAAAGAAACACTAGGTTGAAGAGAAAAAATGTATTTGTGAAAGACTGTAAAATGAAGAGATTATGCATGTGGTATGCCAAATTTTTATCTGACTCCTCTCTCCATTTCCTTTTATCATTCTCTTTTCTGCAGTTTGTTTTTATTGCTGTTATTCTTCTGTCAGATTGCTCGAGTAATTGTGACTAGATTTATTTGAATTGAGATCAATATTTTTTTAATTGATTGTAACTAATATTCATTTATCCATTACTTTTTATACTCATGCATACTTTTTTTTTTTTTTTTTTGTATTGTGATACCATTTATTTTGTTATTCAAAACTTACATGGTTCATTATTGTTATAAATTGCATCCCTCTTTACTCATGTCACAGACACAGACTTAAATTGGGATCCATAATAATAGGTTTCGCATATTAAGAACTTCTTATACGTTGATTTCAAAATTAATTTTAAATTGAAATCAATGTATAAGCTACAAAAAATTAATTTCAAAATCGTGGAGTTGATTTAATTTTATAGTTGAGCCATCTTTTTTTGAAAAAGGAGAATAATAATGGTTAGTAAAATTAATGCTAGAAAACTATTTATACATAATATGATTTTAAAAAAAAAATTAAGTAAAATTTACAAATAAAAAATTAATGAGAATAATTGATATTTTAGAAATTTTATTAAAACAAAATAAAAAATTAAATTACAATAAAAAATATAATTAATTATTTAAACTAAGACATATATTTCTATTGAGAAGGTTTGTCACAATCTGAAAATAAAATTGATTAAGATTATGATAATTGTAAAAATACCTATCAAGACTTAAAATTTAATTTAAAAATGAATTGAATTTGAGTATTTTAAGTAATAGTTGAAAAGAATAAAAAAACTATAAATAAAAAATTAAATACTCAATGCAAGAAAAATCATGTAACTTAAAAATAAAAAAGATAATTCATAAAATTAATTCCATTCAAAACTGAGTTTTACAATATAAATTTAAAGTATATGATAATCAAGACTCAATAATATATAATATTTTCTTTCAGCCTATATCAACTCAGCTCGTTTTAAATCATTAAATTTACTTAATCACAAGAAAAGTTCTATTATCTCTAGACACGTAGATATGAAAAGTAGGTCTTCCCTATAAACGATGATTTAAACGTTTAAATTTTGTCTTATCCAGAGAACAAAAAGTTTGGTGAGCATTACACTCAACTCTGTGAGTGCAAATGATAGAATCTTGATTTGGATGAATCATGGAGCGCCCAAGTTTTGAACAGGCTACCCATTAACCAATGAAAGTGGGTAAATCATTGGATAAAGAGTAAAAGTTTAACATAAAGAAAACTGAAGTTGTAATGGGAACAAAGCTAGTAAAGTTTAACATAAAGAAACTTGCAGTTGAAACATGTCTAAATCATAACAGTATCCGAATCTCAGGACAATTTCTCAGAGAATATTTAATAATGAAAATAAACTGTTTTTATTTGTCCTGTTCCTCATCCATTACTTGGAAAGCTAATCATCATCGCTGGCTTCCAAATGTAATACACACATTTCGTTGCTTCAAAATGGATAATTTAACCATGTGGATAACATGAAGGACAACCAAACCCATTAAGGCAAAGAAATTGGAAAACCATAAACGAAATTAAAGGTCCCAATAACCATTCTTAAATCATAAAAACAATACAGATTAAAACCCTCTTGCTTAACTTTATTATATCATCATTGTATTAAAAGTATCCAAGATAAGATTGTCTGCATTTAGGGAAGTGTTGTTATATCATAAATTTAATTATCTTGTAAACTTAGTTATTTAATAATGTAATTGCATATGATAGATTAAATGTCATTCAATCTTGTGAAATTCATATGTATCGAAAAAATATTGTTAGGACTCTTTGTTTTAATACTTAATCGTATTTTGCAAGATTAGTTTTTCATTTCTTAAGAAAAAACATATTAAATGATAGGATAAGCTTTTATATTTTAAAAATAAATTATAGTTAAACTGAAAAATGTGAAAATGATGACCTAGCACCATTCATTAATGTCATATATTCTAAACAAGTTAAACACACAGTGATTAACAATTATCAAACATGAAAGATAATTTATACTGCCTACGTAACTCATGGGAACACATGCCACTACATGATTAACGCATCAGCTGTGAGTGAGTGAGTGAGTGAGTGAGTGACCTTAAGATTAAATTACTATTTACTAAAATAATGGCTTAGTTCATTATTATATGTACCATCTGCTAGTAGCCAGGATAAGCCATTTTCATGGCTGTTGTTGGCCCGCCACTAGCACTAGTAGTTGTACTACAACCATATAAAATAAAAATAGACCTACATGGATCCAACTCCAAGCACCTAAGCACCAATCACCACCACTCTTAATTGGTTTGTGATGTCTCTGTATTAATTGTTTCGAACCTCACATTTTCCTTTCGTAAAAAAATAATAATTAATAACACAATTTCCTGACAAATTTCACTAATTCAAATGTTTTCTCAACAGAAAATGTCACTGGTCTTATTTTAATTTTATTAAAATATATTTCTTAACTCTTTATTTAGTGTTTTTAAAAATTTAAGTATCATCATATCAATTTTAGAGATCACTCATGTTTATTCAAATTATAATATCTCTTTATAAATTGGACCGTTCTCATTAATTGCAAAAAAATATAAAAAAAATAATTTTTACGGTGGTAGTTTTTAAATTATTAAGAAACAACTTATGTTCTCTTACATTTAAAATAATTATTATTGATTTTATATAAATATAGTAAAGGTTATAATTTATTTAAAAAAACATCAATATCTTTTAATCTTTTAAATATTAGAAAAACTATCATTGTTAATTTTATATATATATATATATATATATATATATATATATATAATGTTGATCAAATTTATGAGTATCGTTAAAAAAAATTCATATATTTATCTTCTTAGATTGTGCAATTTAATAATGAGGTCTTTTATGACATTGAAAAGTAGTACAAATTTAAAAACTATAGATTTAGTTTTAATTGGTTTGTGTATATTTTATTTATCAGGCTATTTAAATAATTTGAGTATAGTTATTATTGTTTATAAATAGAGCTAATCAAGTGAGTCATCCGATTAATTTGAGTTAACCTATGACAAGAAGCAATTTTTAACGAGTTTAAAAAAATTAAAAATAATTTAAACTCTTAAAAAAATAGTACCTAAAATGAGTACAATCTAATAATTGTGGGTTCAGACTGTTAATCATGCCGATTTTGTTGACTTCACATATAAACTCAAAATAAGATAAAAATTTTATTTACTCGTATGAGTTATCAGATTTCAAATATTACTGCAAGATAACTTTCACATAATGAAATGCCTTGGCACCAAATATTGCTGAAGATGGAACGAGAGGAATTTTTTGGTAATAGGCACCCAGGGACTTTGATTACTATTGTTGTGTAATCTAATTACTCTCTCTCTCTCTCTCTCTCTCTCTCTCAAAATCCGGTGACTGGTATAACTTTTTTCTTATGGGGTCCATGAATATGGCTCTGAACAGTGAACAATGCTACCTTTCCTCTTATTGGATAGATATGCGCAGCGTGGCACTTCCCCTTTAGGTTCTTATTCGTGTTGATCACAAGAGGGATATTCGATTGGTCTTTCACAGTTTTCAGTAGTTTTCTGTAGCAGCAAGTTTAAAAATCTGGTAAAAGAAATATGAATGTTAACCTTCAGCAATAAGCAGCTTGAGATCTAACGTAGAAAGTGGCGGCAAAACCATTGTTATCGAATAATCTCCAAGTAAATCTGGTACTTACTTTGGACAGCAATAAGTAATGTTTATTTATATTATATGATGTGTAAAAAGCAAAATCAAATTAGAAAAGTTGTGGTCAACGTCATGCTATATATATCCAATTTGCTTAGCGTGTGAATTATGAACATATAATAATGTCTATCCAAATTCCAAATCACGAGGCACTATCACTGCGATTTATTTATCGTCCCAATCCGAAGATGTTCGAATGATATAACGCGCGAATCCAAATCGTATCTGAACTGTAAAGTAACACACCGGATCAATTTGTACATACTATATGGTCGTTTGTTTTAAAATTAAGTTGAGCCCATGTTACCTTAATTAAGAATTTATTTTAAAATTATTGAACATGTTATTTAAAAGTATTTATTATTTTTTTATTAAATTTAACCTTTATATAGATTACATTTATCAGTCCATTGCCTATTAAAATATATATGTGTGGGTTCGAATTGGATCTAAATTTTAGTCTAACTAGATGGAATAACTTATCTAGATAGCTCTAACTCTCATAATTACATATTATAGATCTTTTAACATAAATAATTCCTTCTTAATTGTTTTAGTGGTTTATGAAATGTTTTTTTCGCATATGAAAATTAATAATAGGGTAATTTTATTTTAAAAAGAGAAACTAATAAAATTTAATATTATTAAAATCTATTAAATTAAATGAAAGAATAAATTGTATTAAATTATAGTGCAATGCACTTAATTTCATAAATAGGTTAAAAATTACAACTAACTTAATAATTTAAGGAATTACAGTGTTCCCTTAATTAGAATAATTTTTTAATTACAAATGAAATGATTAATCTTTTAGCTATAGAACAAGGAGAAAATCATATTTACTTTGCTAAAGTCTAGCCTAATTATATTCAATGTCCCTTCTATGTTAGAGGAGGTTAATATACTTTTAACGACACCCTTTAAAACAGAGGAAGTATAATGATAATTAAACCTTACGACAAGTCAATGCAATTTTACCTTAGTTATTATATTAATAATTATAAATTACATATTTCTTGAAAAGACATATAAATTATATTGTCTATGCAAGAAATTAATATGTCTTATGTTTTAATTTGTTTTATTATGAATAAGTCATATAAAAAGTTCTTTATATTTTTTAACATCAACTAATTAATTTCAAATTCTTAATTTGAAGCATCAGAAGATATGTAAAACAAGGATTTTGAATGGATTTTAAAAACTTATAATAAAAGACTTTAATACTTTATTTCATCTATGTCAACTCTAAGAATTGATACTATTAATTGTTTTTTAGTATTTTTTATTTCTTTAATATAATTTCCTATTAATATCAATAAAAGTATTAAAAACTCTCAATACCGAATACACAAATTGACTGATATAATCATTTCAATCTAATTAATATATTTGAATTCGAATGTCTAAGAATAAAAATATATTAAATATTAAAAGAAAAAATTTACTCATAATTACATCCCATAAAATTACCATAGACAGACAATTTTTTGAATAAATTTGCTCTAATCCATTCACATCAAAACCCTTAAATCCCGGGGTTTACCATATGAAGCCAAGACTTTATATATAGGGTAAAATAGAATGATACGTACATAAAAAAAAAACTTTACTATATAGCCGATTGCATGCTTCATATTCACATATCATATTAATTTACCCTCCAAAACAAACATTCCACAATCACGGGCAGCTCCTCCAATCCAACTATACCTAATTAAGGTCCAGATTTCAGTGACCAATAGCTTGGGATAAATGTGCCACCATATTCAAACATAATTACACAATTACCATCCACAATCCCCACCAATAACAAGCCTACCACCACAACCACAGCCTTGGTCCATCTCTATATATATCCCTCCCTCGCAGTGCTTCATTTCCACTACATAAATACAAGCAATTCACAAACATACTAGAAAAATAATTACAATAATGGGTTCTCTTCCTCATGTAGTAGAGGACTGCTTGGGCTTCCTCCAACTCTATAGTGATGGTTCCATTTTCCGCTCCAACGACATAGAATTCAAAGTTTCAGCCATTGAAGACAACACCGTAACCTTTAAGGATTGCCTCTTCGACAAGAGATTCAACCTCTTTCTTCGTCTCTACAAACCCAAACACTCAACAACCAACAATAGAAACAAGCTTTTCCCCGTGGTGATGTTCCTTCACGGTGGAGGCTT
This sequence comes from Abrus precatorius, assembly GCF_003935025.1. Lineage (NCBI taxonomy): Eukaryota > Viridiplantae > Streptophyta > Magnoliopsida > Fabales > Fabaceae > Abrus > Abrus precatorius. The sequence goes on along the minus strand of NW_020874373.1, from coordinate 3,522,113 downwards.
TTGTTTCGGTTCACGCACGTGGCCACATGTTCACAATTGTTGCATGCGCCTCGCTTCGGGGCTACAAGCGGTGGTTGTTGCCCCCGACTACCGCCTCGCACCGGAGCACCGGTTGCCGGCGGCGGTGGACGACGCCGTGGAGGCGGTGAGGTGGCTCCAAAGGCAGGGATTGAGTTTGAAGGAGGATCAAAATGGTGGGGACGGGTGGTTGAATGGTGACGTTGACTTTGACCGTGTATTTATCGTGGGTGACTCATCTGGCGGGAACATTGCGCACCACCTCGCGGTTCGGTTGGGTTCTGGTTCGCGGGAGATGGACCCGGTTCGGATACGAGGTTACGTGTTGTTTGCGCCGTTTTTCGGTGGGGAGGTTCGAACCAAGTCCGAGGAAGGTCCACCAGAGCACATGTTGAACCTTGAGTTATTAGACAGGTGAGGGTAACCCTTTTTTTTGTTTAAACATTAGCTAAATTTTTTCTTCTTTTATTTTTTTAACGTTTAAAATTTTATACTAAAATTAAAAAATGATTTATACTTGAATTTTTATACAATATATCTCTCATGATTTTGACGTAATTAAGTTGGGTAAAAAGCTGCATGGTTAATAATTTTGGCTATTAATATGACGTTAAAAGTTTTTAAAAAAAATCTTCACCCTACGTGAGGTCCGTTAGTAACCTTGTTTATATATATGTGGGGTTAAATTTAGTGAAAATAATTTGTTATTACAAAACAATTACTAATTAACATTTCATTGTAACAACAACAATAATAATTAACAGTTATATATATAGAATAAAACTTACTTTAAATAAAAAAGTTATTAAAAATAGCGTACTACCAAGTTTAATGCATATAAAAATACGAAACACATAAATTTGAGTGATGAATTGATTAACTGGTTTTCTTAAATTCTTCTCTATATAAGTGTATGGATTATTTGAGAACTTTAATTTCATTTATTTAAAAATTATTCATATTTTTAAGGGTTTATTTTGCTCAAACTCGCCCTTTTCACTGCTTGGGTGTGTTATTTCCAACTTGTGCGAAATGGACACCTAAAATAGGAGTAGCATGAGTATGATAGACTACTATTTTAAAAGTGGTATGTAAGTAATTAAATGAATAAATGGTATGAAGTGGTTCCACTTGTGAGTGAATTCGCTCGCATATTTCTTGAATATGCCTATGAATGGACCCACAATTGTTTTCGTTTTGACCTTTATCAGAAAGGGATGTACGATGAATAAGACACACAACGACAATTTTGCCACACTCGTCTTATAATTCTTACCAAGATAAACTTGGTGTGTTTTTTTTAAATTAAATTAAAAAATTTTGAAAAATGTTTTCTTCATATTAATAATTTTAATAAGAAAAATAGTCTAAAACAAGGTCTAAATATGCTGGATGAGAATATTCTCTGTATTATATGTTACAAATGATTTTTTTCTTTTAATAGAACTATGTAATTTACGATAATTTGTCACTTTTTGCTCCATCTTTTATTAGGTTTTAAAAGACAATAGCAGTTTAATTGCTAAAATATTCATACAACCCTGTAACCTTGAATGTTAATTATTACATAAATTTATAACGTAAAATATTATGTAATAATTTATATTTCATCTAAAAATAATTTCACTGAAATTTTCATTTAATAATATTTCTTTTTATTAGATAATTGAGATTATAATAATAAATATTATTATTATAAGCATTTTTAATATCCTAAAAATTTCAATTAACATGTTAAAATAAATATAACAATCTTCTTCATTTAAATTATGTGTATACAGTTAAGAAATACACCAAAATATTATTACAAAAATTAAATTACACAATTATTAAAGTTTAAATATAGGCTTTCAAATATTTTAAATGCATAAACACATTTCAAATTCTTTTTTCTTTTTTTAAAACAAATCTTATATATGAAAGAAAACCTTGGTTATAATACTAGTCTTAATTACTACGTTAGAGATGCTGTTGTTTGAAACGAGCAGAGCTATCCTACATATAATAATGAAACCAACAGAGGTATCCTACATAATCTCACCACTCATTATTATTATTATTAACTGTAATTGTGTGACTAAAGCCGCGTAAATCTGCTATTAGCATAAGATGAAAGCCTGAACTGTTCAAATAACTTTAAATTTTTTAGTTCAACTGTCATAAGTTTCCTACTTACGTGATCAGACTATAGCTTCACTGTTGACTCAAATAAAAGTGTCTTTTATAAATAATATTTGCAGTAATACCCCAAAAAAAGGCAAAATAATATATTTATATATATATATATATATATATATATATATGTACTTATTTATTTATGAAAAAAATATCATAGTCACAAATATTTAATCTCAACAATCCGCACAAATACTTGTCAAAGATTACTAATTACTTTTGAAACGTGTGGAAATCAAAACGGCAATAATGGTTGGAAGGCCAAAATGCACACAAAACTTAAGTGATTAGTGGCGACGCTTCTCTTTATGTCACCTCCTCCTGTCACTGCGCCCGTAGCCATATCAAAAAACTTGTCTGTTTAGTGTCCTTAATTCTGTAAACAAAATTTAATTTTAATATTAAAACAGATATTTAATGTATATACTATTTCTAAATCTCAACAATAATCTATAAGATAATAAGTCATATATACTATTTTTGATTAAAAAATATAATACTTAATAGTATTAATGTATTGAATTATATAATTTTTAATAAAAATTTACTATATATAACTTTTATCATGTAATTTAAATATTTTTAAATAATTTTATCAAATCAATTCTAAAAAAGTTAACGTTTTCCCTCTCAAATGATAATTTATGGAGATCGTATATAAGAAACTTAAATTCATATAAATAAATTTATCAGTAACAGCATAATTTATATTTTTGAAAGAGTTATATTTTTTTCTAATAAAATTTTATAACAATATTTTTTTATATATACATTTTCTATCATATCACCTATGTAATCAACTTCTCTCTCTTTCCTTTCGATCTTTTTTTTAAAAAAATTTATAAAAAAATACACTAAATTTATTATAAAATGATAATTCTCTTAAATAAAAAAATTTGTCAGAACATGAAACGCGTGTACAACATTAACATTAAATAATCTAATTAGTCATCAACACACTTCAGATTTCCATCCCGATATAATTTAAAATCATTTAGAAACTTTTCCACTTTCGGATATGCCTAATCCAATATTAGCAAGATGCAATCTTTTTGTATACATGTTCCGATTCCAAAACATTTGTTTATTCTAAGGCTTATCCAATATTCTTAAAGCCAACTGTTAGATAAATATTCATAAAAAAAAATGTGGGAATGAAATAAAGTACGCAATAAGAAGATTCTGAGAAAAAATACATTAAAAAAATAGATAAACAAATATGCGTTGTAAAATTGTAATAATTTAGTATTCATATTTATAATAAGGATTGATTAAATTAGATCTCTCCTAATATATTTCATCCTGGGATAATCATGCGATTTTTGGGTCTCTCTCTCACAGGCTAATTGTATGAATTTTGCATTTCCAAGCAGATTTTGGAGGCTATCGATGCCTATTGGAGAGAGCAGAGATCACCCATTGGCGAATCCGTTCGGAGCTGGCAGCCCAAATTTTGAACAACTGAAGCTTGACCCTATTTTGGTGATAGTAGGTGGCAATGAATTGCTTAAGGATAGGGCAGCACACTATGCGACAAGGTTAAAAGAACTAAGCAAGGACATTAAATACGTTGAGTTTGAGGGGAACGAACATGGGTTTTTCACTCATGACTCACACTCAGAGATTGCAGAAGATGTCATACAAATCCTTAAACGATTCATGTTTGAAACTTCTAGTTAGAACACACCTCAGAAACAAGTTAGAGAGTAAAGACACTTAAGTAAAGTTAGTTAGTCCATATTTTTATCCTAGAAACTAGAAAAGTAGTTTGTGGGAACGGATTGTGTCAATTTTATTAGTGTGTACGTGTAGTTTTTCATTGGAGATCGTATTTCAAGTGCCTTTCTAAGTAATTTGTGCAATTACCTTTGAATTAATTGTATACGTTATTACTCTTTCCATTTCATATTTTTGTTGTTATTTTATTTTATTTATATATCAACAACTTTATTATTTTAGAAATTTAGGTATCTTTAATTAAAATCATTACATTCAATTTGGATCAATATTTTTTGGCTCATATATTATCACATTCTGAAATGAGAAATTATATATGAGGATGAAATTAATTATTACAAACGTGTTAGACAATGTTAAAACGTAGCTGTGATTCATCCAAATGTGTGCAAGAGAATGAAAAAACACTTTTGAATTCCACTCAATTTATTTTTTTGGTATTATATACCTATATTTTAATTTCCCAACCCCTGCTGTCTGTTCATGAACCTAGGTTAACATGACACCATTTTTCCCGTTTAAGCACAAAGAAAAGATAGAAAGGGGAGGGGGGGAAAAATGGTGGGATCTGCATAGATATTCTCTTGTAAGAAGAAAATGGAGGAAAAGAAAAATGAATTTTCTATTCTCTAATGTATTTTTTTCAATGGATATTCAATTTAACATTATTTCAAAGTTATTTGAATTTACACTTGTATCAGTACTTCATTTGCAGGTTGACGCCATTCATTCCTTATCAAACTTGGGAAATTGATATAGATATTTTGAAGATGAAAAAAAGTGGTGTGATGATAGATCAACGAATGGGAAGCATATAGTGATCAGATTGTGGGAGTGGGAATCCTATGGGTCATTCACATTTTGTTGAGGATCATACAATTTGACAGAGAGATAGAGTGCAAAAAGATGACGAATAACACCAATAACATCAGTTTAATTACTGATTTCTTTTGTGTTCGAAAGTTGTTGACATGCGAAGACATGAATGACTTGCTTTTTATCGAAGTTCCACTTGACACTCAATTATTTTGTCCTTCACCTTTTTAGTGGGTTGGGAATGCATATCAGGGATATAGTTTTATGGTTGCACTTATGGTGGATATATCATTGGATCTTTTCATCACCGCTGGTCCAATAATAATAACTGTTAATATAGTATTTTATTAAACGAACGGATGAAATTGTATCTTAGAAAATATCATTTTAAAATTAAATTGAAGTTTTTATTAAAAAAACAAAAAACAATTACAATGCCAAAAAGACAAACCTTATTGCAGCCACTTGAATCTTGGGTGAAGAATGATTCAAAAAGTACAATAAATTCTGCATTTCTTTAAGATACTATTTTAAAGAATGATATTGTTATTATTACGCAAACATATACACTTATCTTCAAATTTTTCGTTTTGTTACTTTACAATGTTTCAGCTATGTTTGTATTCGTTCTTTCAAGATTTACTAAAAATCATAAAGCCCCCTCCAACTAAGTTCTTAAATGGTATTTGAAATCATATTTAGATTAATTTATCTTAAAGTTAATTTTCTTTCATAGAGTTTTCCAAAAATTTAAACTGAACACACGTTAAATTCCCCCCAATGCAACTAAGTTCCTGAATATATCTTTTTTAATATTTAGATTACTTTACAACAAAATTTGGTTTAATATTTTACAACCTTATGAATTTTAAACTGCAAGGCAATGATCTTTTTTTTCTTAATTCACACTCATTTCAATAATTTAACTCCTATGATATCATTTTCTAAAATTCCATCCCTTCAACTGTAAGTCAACTCTGCAACATGAACTGTATTCCATTTGACTAAAATGTAGCCATAATTGTGAAGACTCTAATTAATACCAAGCATTCGTGATCATGGTTGCGTCAACATCGATCGCAACCTCCACATTCAAACCACCACAATCTTTCAAATTTCAATCACTGTCCACCACCTAGCTAGAATCACACAGCTACCGTGGCATTATAATTTGACCAATAACATATATAGTGTCTATCAAAACTCTTACATAACGCAAGACCACTGTTGCGGCACATCGTACCATCTTCCACCACTATACTTGAGCTACTAACAAAATATACCAACAAAATAGCTCACCATCATCACCTATGACCTACATAAAGATCAGAACAGAAAAGGAAAATAATGAAAGAAGCTCCAACAAAACACAGTATAAAATTAGGAGGGGATGAGAAAGAAATTCAAGTTATAAAATATTTTAAAATGTCATCGCAGATGAATTCAAACACTAAAAATGACTTCTCTGTTATGTATATAATTATAAGAATGTAAAGTTTGTTCACTTTTATATAATAAAATTAATTTTTCCTTGTTACAATCGAGGTCATTTTACGAGTATTTTTTCTTCTTTTATAATACAATTTTTTAACATTGCATATCAGTCAACTTAATATTTTAAATTTTCTTTTAATTTTTTAATCAATGATAATGACTTTTTTATTCTTGTAATCAATATCCAAACTCATTTTTATCAAAATTCAACATGTTGAAATATTTATAAATTATCGTTAAAGCAGTCTTTTGTCAATTAAACTAAGCATCTAAGAATTTTAAAAACAAAATATCTAAATGTCCACAAAGTTTATGATTTAATTATATTTTATCATGAATAAATTATTTTTATTTATTTTTATATTTTAGCTGTATGTATAAAAAAAACACATGCAATCCTTGTAAGTTTTCTAAAGTTATAAATAAGAAACCCTATCGAATGTGCTTTCTTCACTATTTTATGCTTTCAAATATGTTTTCATTTGAAACAAAAATATAAAACAGTGAAACTAAATAAGATCATATATATTTTTTAATCATATAAATGGTAACTATTATAACATGTATATATCCACAAAGAAAAAACAAAAACTATTATACCAAGCATACGTAAAGCTATTGATTGGGACATGAAGCCATAGGTTTTCTTTTAATAAATGTCGTATGAATTTCAGATAATTCATAGTCATAATCACCTTATGTAAAATACTACTCTTGTAAACTCTCGCTGTAAATTGTTGTTCTATATATTTGTAGAAACGTATGGCATATATCTTTTTAAAAGTATTCATCATTTAATTTTCTTAAAATTAACAAAATTATTAATTAATTAAACGCCTTTATTTTTTAATAAATGAAACTATATTAACTATGTTATTGTGCAGTGAAAAAATCAGGAAGGATGAAGAAGACAAACGACACCCACGTGCGTTTGGAAATTTTTTCATTTGCATAATTGCCATACCTTTTTGGGAATAACGTGCTTTCTCTCAACATCAAAATGCTTTTTGCGTGGATTTGGTGGGTCCAAAACGGGTATGGACTTGAATCTAGCTAGTTCATATAAACCCGGATATATACATCCACACAGGTTATCTTTAGATTGATAAATTACATTTATAAAACATTTAACAAATAAATGCGTGAAACAATATATTAAATTTTATTGTTTGAATTATTTAAAAAATAAAATTGGATTGAGATATTTCTCTTTAATTTAAAATAGGAGATTAATTCCTTTTTCATTTCATAATAAAGGTGTTTAAGTAAAAAACTTGTAATTTTATTCTATTTAATTTCGCTATGATATTTTTATTTGACTCTTCTTTAATAACCGATTATAGCCACTAATTACTAAATTAAACATCACTCTATCTTGGGGAGGTGAATAATCACTATCACTTCTGAAAAGATGATGCAAATCAGAAGAGCAGTTTTGGGTGGAAAGTGGAAATACATCTTCAGTCAGGTTCAGAGAATCTGTTCCGAAATCCGAACATGTTATAATTATAGTTCATAGTGATGACAGAAGCCTCAATGCTCCAAGAGCTTTGGCTTTTATCCAAAAAGACACGAAGTTCAGTTTTCTTTAATTAGCTTAATTTCTTTATTTGGAATGTTTTAGATTGATTGGACATTTCAAAACGATTAATATAGTCAGTGGAGAGTCCATAATGTCCACTAGAATGACCAGATTTTCGCAGCAAATTAAAGTCTTGGACATGTGTCAAAGGTTCAGGGACTGAAGATTTATAATTGTGTATATATATATATGATCAACTTTTCAGTTTTCGTTATTTTTTTGTTTATCATAGTTTTCCACCATTTGAGACAATAAGAGCATGTGCTATAAGCAATTCAAGGCAACTAAAAGCTGAAGGAAAGGAATTTTACGCCGCAAACACTCTACACAAGATGCAATCTTTGGATTGGAAAAAATAAAATGAATTAAATAATACTCGTGGCATCATGAATCATTACGGATCGTGACTAGTCATATATTGAGCTCTCAAAATTTCTATAAAATAATCTATACATCGCTGAATTCCATTTCTTCTTTCCCAGCACTAAATTGAAGATGATGAGTATCAAAGAGTTAGTTGCTATCTCTTTAAAGTTGGCACATGCAAACCCCTTATCTTATCTTCTAATGAAATCGAAGTACTCAAACTAGTGCGATCGATGAGAAAATAGCCTTTCGCCAAGTCATGTTTCAAGCCATTCACAATTATTGTACAATTTGATTTTTTTTCCGAGTGTCAACAACCATGACCGATCAGTGAATCTCAGCCAATAATGGATGATGGTAGTAATCATGAGATGCCCTGCTTATTGGCACATGGTCATAGCAAAATCAAACTAACTGTTTATATATGTTGAATGGATAGGGATCCGGTGGAGTACTTCTTATATTTGTTGATATAAATATCATAAATTTATTCTATAAATGTGATATATTAATAATATAAAATAACTTTTCAAATCAAAAAAATTATTTATTAGTATAATATATTACCTTATAAATATAACCAAGCAGTAACTAGCCATATAATAGTCATATCACTGAATACTTATTATTTTTTAAATAAATAAGTAAAAATAAAATAAAATACCATGCATGTACTTAAATACATTATAAGCTTCGTACTTGTTACAACATATAAAAAACGTCTACTCAAACATAAATCTATTTTAATATTATAAATTATACGTAAGAAAAATTTTCTTTTAAGTTATAAAACCATAGTAAAAGAAATAATATTTTGAATAGTTTCAAAAAGTCGGAGAAAGAGTCACATCCTTTACTAAAAAATAAGCGCAAACTTAAGAAGTGTTAGAACTTTTTCAAATAAACTATATTTTAAGTTGTTTTAAAGGTTTTTGTCATACTCCTAATTTCTCTCAAAACTACTTGAAAGACAGGAATAGTAACGAAAAATTATTCTAAGTTCACAGGACTGAAGGCTTTATCGAGGTGTTTCTGAAGATTTTTAGTCCCTGGACTGAGAATAGCTAAAATTGATCAAAAAATAAGACTGACAAGAAAATTATTCTAAAGTCCACAAGGCTGAAGGTCTTTCGAGAAATTTTTGAGGGTTGTAAAACACATAGAATTGCTTGAAAACCAGGAAGCTGTCAGAAAATATTCTAAGTCCACAAATCCGACTGAACTCCAAATTTTCTCAAAAATTGCTCGAAAAACATGAATAAACAGAGAAAATATTCAAAATCCACGAGATCAAAAAGAGCTCTTAGACTCTCCAAAATTAGTCAAAAAATAGAAATTGAGAGAGAAATAATTCTAAGTCCATAATGTTAAATGAGCTTCTTAGATTTCTCTCAGAACGGCTCGAGAAAAAATAAAAAACAAAAAAGAAAGATTCTAAGTCCATAAGAGTCATGATAGGACTCAAGGCTCAAAAGTGGTTACCAGCAGTTTACCAACAGACAAAGATGTAACAATACGAAAAAGAATCGTGGACAATAGCAATTATAAAAGAAACCACAACCGACAGCATGATTAGAAGCCAGTTGTGGATAATGGGCAGCAATTGAAGGCTGTTACCAAAAAATGCCCGCGAAAAAAAGGAGAATGATGGTGGTCTCTCTTGCCTATAAATACTTCAAGGCTTGTCTTTCAAAATGATGACTTTTTACACTTAGACAGCATATTTAAAAATCTCTGCACGCTTAAACTTGGAGACACACAGTTGTCGCTGTTCGTTGTTGTTAAAGAGTCGTACATTTACATTCTTGCACATTTACGTTTTTGCATTTATTTTAGTTTAGTTTGTTTATTTATGTTCTTGCAATTTAGTTCTGGTTTAACACATTTTTGTAAACACCTCTACATTTGATCAAGTTCTGTATAATCATCATTTGCTATTTCTGTTTAATCCCCTACGTTACAACGCCTATTTAAGCATCATGTTAACAACACACTTAAAAAGAATTCAAAAGAATCTAAATCCAGTTCTCAAATTACTCTTTCATTATTTATTTATAAATTGTTATTTTTGGTAAACAATTTTACATCACATTTTGACGTGATTTTATTAGATTTTCAAACATTAACATATTAAAGTTTCTCCTTTCATAGCTGGCTTATGTTATGCACAATCTATTATTATCTATGCAATCTATTATATATCCTAAGAGGCGAGTATATATATATATATATATATATAGAGTAAAACTTCACTTGGAAACGTTAGACCACTAAATTCTTCAATCTGGCTTTTATAGTTTCGATCATGTATGGTAAGTCAGAACTCCGAATTCTGAAAACAGTTGATGATTGGCTTCAATCCAAAAAAACAGTGGAGAGGAATGGACTTTTGAGACTACCCACTGTCCTTGGCAGTTCGCTGTGGAACCCTAACGCAAAGTTGGATCCGTTAAAATGAATTAATTTTAAATATTTTTTTAAATATGTTTGTTAAAAAGTAAAATATAATTATGTTAATTATTAAATATAATTAAAATATACATATTCAAATTAGTTTTAACTATAAATTTATATTAAAACATACACTTTTCATTAAAATACGTTTAAGCAGGCTAGTTGACCTAAAACAGTCCTCATATACATCTTTGCCAATTGATCCACGAGTATTTTTGGCCCAAAAGAAGCCTCGTTGGCATGTCAGCTGTTTTGTAAAAAAACACTACAGAGCGATGAGAATCTGTATGCTCAAGCCCAACCCATGAACCCAAGTTCAAGTCTGTTTTTTTTTTTTTTCTGGATAATTTTATCACAGCAAAAAAGTAATTTTTAAAGTTATCATGTTTAAAGAATTTATTTATTTGTCCTTACAAAGTTAGAAGGACACTATGAACATGTAAAAGTTACAACTCTATTCCCTCCCTTAATCCCCAGCCATTTCCTGGACTTAAAAAAAAGAATTGCCATTGTGATATTCGTCCAAAAAATTAGTATTCTGCAGTGAATTATGACATTGACTTCTATTTGAGACACTTGGGAATTCCAATTAAATAATATCATTGTTAGAAAAATAAATAAAAACGTAGTGATAATATTTTAGAATGTACCTAATTCATATAAAATATTATCATAAAACTTTCCAACAGAAAAAAAAAAAATGATTTATTTCAAAACGAAGAAATTTCACATAAAATCTTCAAGAATTGGGGTGAAATTTTCAGTTAAGATTTCAGTGGGTTATCACTTTTTATAGTGGGCGAGAATAATGCTAGTCCAAGTAATTAACTATAGATGATGATCATGACACCAAAATTGGCACGGTCCAATTTGCGGATAACAAACAAATGGTTAATAAAGCTAAGAGGTTGCATGTGCTTTCCATCAAGCACCTTAAAATTTTAATTAGAAATAGTTCAACCTTGCTCATCAATGAAAATTAATAGGTTTTATTTGCTAACCAATAGCGATTAGGAGCTAAATGCACGTAAACTAATCCACAACATGAAAATCACATTCACATCACAGTAACAAACTAATAATGTAGGTTTCTATTATTTACAAAATAGTTTTATTTATGATTTATCCTCTGATTATGAAGAATATTTAGAACAATTAAAATGTGTGTCTGTGTGGGAATAAGAATAAAGAATGAGAGGGTTTGCTCCCAAGAAAGCGGGTTCACCCCTTCTCCATTCGTCAATCGTCAACCACACTTGTTCATTTTCATTTTCTCTCTTAAATAACTTTCCCCATTTTCACCTTCTTCATTTTCAAGCAGGCGCTGTAAATTTGTCTTTATTAATTTCATTGTCATTAGAGTCACGTGATTATTGTGGCTATTTGTTTGTATATAGGTTTTGTGTCGAATTGGTTTATCCAAAGCCAAAAGGAGAAGGCGCTTCGCATGGAGGTAGGGGAAGAGAATACGAATTGACACATTGAGAGGATATGGCAGATCTTTCCTTACCGTGGTCTTCATTTGTTTAAATCATCGGTGAATTTCATTTTATTTTCTGAAATTGTCCCAATTTGAATGCATTTTGATTTATGGATTTGGAATCTTCCGGTGATTCGGTGAGTTGCGGCAAATACTGTGAAGGTGAGTGTAATTGCAACATGGAAGGGGATTGGCACCGTTCCGTGAAACGGAAACACGATGGTTTGGAACAGGATTGCCAATTCCCCGTGGCACGGGTGGAAATTGGGAGTGAATGTATTGCATTACGGCAGGCTGTGAGTAGTCAACAGAAAGCTATACAGAATTTGTATGCTGAATTGGAAGAGGAGAGGAATGCGGCTTCCTCGGCCGCGAATGAGACAATGTCAATGATATTGAGGTTGCAAAGGGAAAAGGCTGAACTTCAAATGGAAGCTCGTCAATTCAAGCGGTTCGCGGAGGAGAGGACGTCGCACGATCAGCAGGAGCTATTAGCATTGGAGGATTTGTTGTACAAGAGAGAGCAGGCAATTCAGTCACTCATGTGTGAAGTTCAGGCTTATAAGCACAGGTTGATGAGTTTTGGCCTCAGTGAATCAGAGGCAGAAAGGGATCAGTATGAATTTCCCCCTTATGAGTACCCTGCTTTGAGATGTAAGGTAATGCATGCTTCTGTTGATGGTGATAATGACGACATAGACATTGAGAAATATGTATTTGGGGAAACTCCAAGGGATCGTTTGAGGAACCTGGAAAGTAGGATATCTCAAATGGAGAGAAGTCCCACTTATAGCCAGATGGATGGGGATTTTTCAGGGAAAAATATTCTAGAGAAGGTGATAGTTGGACACTCTCCGAGACGAAATAAACATAACAGGAAATTTTCCTGTGATTCGTCTTCATTAGGCCCTGAGTATATGATGGATTCTCCTAAGTTCACTGGTAGTGTTAGGAAGATAGATTATATCTCGCAAGCGGAGGACCTTTCCAATTTGAAGAAAATGGACAATGCATCAGAAGCTGGTGATGATATGATTGACAGAGTCTATACAATTGACTCTGAGTTCAAGGCTGGAGCTGGTGTTTATGATGATTATGCAGCCACTCCAAGGGAGTATGTTAATCATGCAGATTTTGAAGATCCGTACATAAAGAAGCTTTACATGAGGCTTCAAGCACTTGAGGCTGATAGGGAATCAATGAGGCAGGCAATCATTTCAATGCGCACTGATAAAGCACAGCTTGTTTTGCTGAAGGAAATAGCTCAACAATTGTGCAAAGAGATGTCACAGCAGAAAAAAATGACAGCAAGATCTTTTATTGGCAGCTTGTCCTTCTTGACTGTTTTTAAGGTAATTTAAAGACAATTGGTATCTGCAATCTGATAATATGGACTTGCATATAATCTCTTTCCATTTCATTCGTCTCATGATTGAAGATTTTTATAGAAGCACTTGTGCTATTTGATCTTTCTTTTTATGTTCAGTGGATTGCATCTATTGTCTTCTGGAGAAGGAAAGCTCATCAAATCAAGTAAGTAGTTAGGAGCTTCAGTCTTTGTTTCAAAATTTATTTACCTCACCTAGTGAGATAAATAATATCTGATTGTTGAGTTAACGAAGTGGTAGTCAAGTGAAGTGAGCACGATCTGGCATAATTCTCACAAACCACCTTAGCCAGAAATCATGCAAAGAAAACAGTAGTCTATAATTCAAGCAGCCTTGTAATGCATAATGCTTGCAAATGAATGTCTTAACTTTGACCCAGCCATTCTATATTTCTGTAGGTTCTTCTTTTTCCTGTGAAATTTCACTGCCTGGCCTTTGATGTGTCAAATATACTAGTCATATATTGCATTAAAAGCTAGACGTGAATATGTGGTAATCTCTTTAAAAATGTACTTTTTGGTTTACAACACCACCAACAGTGAGTGTAAAAATCTTTGAATGATTATAAATTAATTCTTATTAATTGTATATTGATGCACAGTCCGCTCAAAACAGACTTTATTAGAACAACAAATTCGCTGCGTTATATCCATTAATTAAGATAATATTTCTTACAGGTGAGTTTAGGGGGTACATTTGTCTTTTCTTAACTTGGGTGCAAAGAGAAAATTGGTTAGGGGAATTGAATGATTCGTAATTCACTGAACTGGTTGTGACTGTAGGTATATGTTTGGGCTACCATCTGACAGCGTCGGCTTGCTGATGCTGCTTGACAAGGGACCCCATGTAGGGTCATGGAGATATCTTCAAAATACACAAGTGGGAGATTAGTACTCATGTTTAGCTTACAGGGCAGGCTCATATGTGGGAGCGCCAGCTGAATCTCCATCATACTATACGGTATATATACATAATTTTTTGTCCTTTCTTTTTTCCCCTAGATTTTTCTCGCCAAAGAAGTGGTGTTTTGATGAGTGTTCTTTTGTTTCTTTTGTATGAAATTAATTGTAATTTGTTGATTGATTGGTTAAACTTGGATAGTCCAAGACATTTGAGCTCGTATGGTTTGTTAAAGGGGAGCCGAGGTACATGTCTTTGGACAGTCCTCTCCTGTAAATGGCACATTGAAAGTTTCCGCATCATGCAGTTTCTATTCGCTTTTCATATTCAATCATAGGGAGTGGTAGCGTTGTTTGTGGAAACGCAGATTCTGGTTGGAATATATTATCCGTATATTATAGGACGCCCGGATATGGGCAAAAGAAATTTGCAGTTGTTCTTTCCTTTATGCATCTCATGACTGAGGTTCAGTTTTCGGGAGAAACACGTTTGACCCAAAAAATGATCTAAAATAGGGGAAGGCGTGCGTTTGACCGTGAGGTTTTATGTAGATAAATATTGCAATTATTATATAAAATAAATATTTCGTATAAATACTAATATTCAAATAAAATTTCAAAATTTATGTTTTCTATTATGTATAAATTACATTAAAAATATTGTTAAGATTTAATAAAAATTTAAATCAATTCGTAAAGTTGATTTTAAGTGAAAAAATGATAAAGATTTTATTTAAAAAACAAATATTTATTACATGAAAATATACTTTTAAATATAAATCATTTTTATATATTTAAATTAATTTTAAATGTTCATAAAATCCATAGTTTAATCGTATATAATATATATTCAATCTGGGCATCGCCCGAATTCTGATATAATCATTTTATAAATCAGGGTAAGATAATACATCAATTTTTAATGTATTTTAATCACTTATTATCTGGTAATTTCTTCCCCGAACAAAGCTGGAATTTGCTTTCTAACATTACAGACAAGAATCTTATTTGAAAAAAAATGACAAAAAAAAAGTATTTCGCAAAACTCGAAAGGACTCCTGTCAACTCTATAATTAATTTTGTTATCTGTATATGTTGTAACTCATGATAGAATATAAAAATTGATTTTTATTAACTTAACTAGTAAATTAAAATTCTTTCATTTACGATTAAATTAAAACTGATGGAGTTTATTTTACTTCTTTAACTTAAAAAAAAAGAAGCTTGAAGAAACTTATTATAAGTTGATTACTTCTGAAGGTTATTTTGACTGTTTTAAAAACATTAAAAATAAAAAATATGTTGGAAATAATTTTCGATAAGAGAACAAATATATATATATATATATATATATATATATATATATATATATATATATGTATGTATATGAAGTTTTGGGTTTTGAAAGCTTTGCTGCATATCCTTGAGCTGCGCAGATCAGGCCCCTCGGCGGCGACCGCTCTAGAAGCCTCGGATTTGACGATGCGGAGCTTCAGAATGAGGAACTTGTTGTCCCGTGTCAAAAGACGGACAAACAAAAACATCACAAACAGAAACGGAGTCACACGCAAACTCAGAAACCTAAACTGCATTTCCGTTTCAAAAGAGTCGCCATGTCAAATGGAGGAAGAAGAAGAAGAAGGTTTCAGCATCAAAAGCTCTGCCCCATCACACACCCACGGTGTTCAACCCTTGGGCAACCTTTATCTGAACCCAGGTTCCATCAACTCCAGAGACACTGGGTTAGGTAACCTCCATACCCTTTCGGATGAGCTTGTCCTTGACGTTCTTGGATTTTTGGATGCTACCAACTTGGGGGTCTTGGCCACTGTGAGCAAATCTTTTTATGTTTTCACCAACCATGAACCACTTTGGAGGAATCTTGTGTTGGAGAATCTTCTTGCTGGGTTTCGCTACAACGGGTCTTGGAAATCCACTTATGTTGCTGCTTGTTGCCCTTCATTTGATATCTCAACCAGTGCTCTTCGGAGTTTCAAAGTTAGAGACTTTTATTCGGATTATCTTTTCCAGAGTTGGCTCTGTGCGAATCTTGAAATGAAGCCCGAGTGGTTAGAGAGGGATAATATAGTTAGAAAGAGAGGAATTTCGGTTGAAGAGTTTGTGTTGAGTTTTGAGGAGCCTAATAAGCCTGTGTTGTTGGAAGGGTGTGTTGATAATTGGGATGCATTGAGAAATTGGGATAGAGATTATTTAGTGCGGTTGTGTGGTGATGTTAAGTTTTCTGTTGGGCCTGTGGAGATGAAGCTTGGAGACTATTTTGGGTACTCGGATCAAGTTAGAGAAGAAAGACCATTGTATTTGTTTGATCCAAAGTTTGCTGAAAAAGTTCCGAAATTGGGTTCGGAATATGAAGTGCCAGTGTACTTTCAGGAGGACTTGTTTGGTGTTTTGGGCAATGAGAGGCCCGATTACAGGTGGATTATTATTGGACCAGTTGGGTCTGGATCATCTTTCCATGTTGATCCGAATTCAACTTCGGCTTGGAATGCGGTGATCAAGGGCTCCAAGAAATGGATATTGTTCCCTCCTGATGTAATTCCGCCTGGCGTTCATCCTAGTGCTGATGGTGCAGAGGTGGCATCTCCCGTTTCAATAATTGAATGGTTCATGAACTTTTATGGTGCAACAAAAAGTTGGAAAAAGAAACCAATTGAGTGCATATGTAAAGCTGGAGAGGTTATCTTTGTGCCTAACGGATGGTGGCATTTAGTGATCAACCTGGAAGAATCTATAGCCATAACCCAAAACTATGTTAGTAGGTGAGGTTCTTTGTTGTTTTTTGTAGGTTTTTGAAGTTTTATTATAAAATACTCAATTATATGAGATTCGTTATAGTTACTGTGGATTTTCTATTGGTTGAAACTAAGGGTAAATGTGTACACTTTTAAGCTAATAATAGTTACAGTGACAAACGTCATTTGGCTCAGATTCTGAATGAACCAGTGCTGGTCATTTTATCCCCTTAGTTGTAGTTTGATACGTGCTTGGCTTTTGAACGGTAAGATGGATTGATTAGTTAATTTTTGTTTTGTAAGTAATTGAGTCCTGATATTAGTTGTATTCATTAGATATTGTATGACAACAACCTGAGAATCTTGAAGGAAGCAGATATTTTGATTGAAACATTTTGTTAGAATACCCATTGTTTGTTGTTGATGTTAAAATATCCATTTGCAACTCAGAATTTGGCAATTTAGAGTACCATCCTTTATTCTAGACATTGAAAATATTTGGACTCATTTTGCAGTAACTAAAGGTCAGCAAATGTTCATTGCCTGGTTTATGATAGCATGGGTCAATTATGGATCTCTGAGCTATTGCAGTTTGCATGACTTATCCTACTAGTAATTAGGGTGAGTGAAAATTTATCATATGTATGTCTATGCAGTGTTGGACACTGATTAGATGCTGGGTTAAGTCACCTATGATGCTAGCTTGATCTCACCTTAGTCAAACAGCTCCTTCAGGGAGTTACCTACATACGCCTGAAGGAAAGTTTTTTTTTTTTTCCTTGCTGTAGCTAATGCCTAAAACAGATGAGCAAAATGCATATGCCGATAACAACAGCATGCTTGGACTTGTCTTAGAACACTTATTAAAACTCATTAAATTAATTCCATATATTAATACTAACTAACTAATAATTTAATGACATTTCAAATTTAGATTTGGCTTTGTATTTTGCATGTGCATTTGGTAATCTAATATCATATGGTTGGCGGTCATTTGTTACAGGAGAAATGTGTTAAATGTATTGGATTTTCTTAAAAGGCCAAATGCTAGCACATTGGTATCTGGAACAAGGGATCGAGTGAATTTATATGATAAGTTTAAGAATGCTATTGAGGCTTCTTTTCCTGGAGAAATTGATGAACTGACTCAAAAAGAAGAAGAGAGAAAGACCCAGCGGAGGAAACTTTCCTTCTGGGATTCTGTCACAGATGCTAACATGGGAGCTTTCAAGTTCTCTTTCTAGAGATATACATACTCAGCCACAATTAGTATTGGCTGATCCAAATTTCAGATAGATGATTTAAATCAATTTTGACATTTTAGTTAGTTTTCCATTGATTGTACTCTTTCAATTTTTTAAGGAGCTATCCATTTCATGAGAATCCTCGGTTTTTCAGCTCTTGGTTGGTAATTATCAAAACTGCAAAACCATTGATTTTCAGCTCCCGCTTAGTGGACTTCTGTTGTTTTTCTTATCAGCCAAGAAATTCATTATAATGAGGAGTACAACAAAAGTTCAGTAGCACATTAATTCAGATCCAAGGATAGATGATCAATCATAAAAAGAGCAAGATGCCTCACATCTAGTTTTATTCCAAATCCAGGACCGAATCTGTACAAGTTCCAGTAATCTATCAAAATCCAACCCTACATTCTTTTAATACCATTTCATTTCTGAACAACCAACCACACAGACCATAAAATCAAGGTAGTTAAAATCGGGATTTTACTTTAAATCGTAAAAGAGAGTGAAAATTGTAAATCGTAAAATTGTAAATTGAATCGTAAAATTTTATAAAATTCATATATCTGATATAAATTCATATTATTCATATAAAATATCATAAATTAAGGAAAAAAAAGTTTCAAATCAGTAAAGTACTTAAACAATGTAGCACTCATAAATCATAATTTATTCCATAAGAATGTAATGCATTTACATGAATAAAAAATAGACCAGAACAGAAAAGATGCAAGAACAACAATAATAGATTTAGTTGCAGACCAGGTTGCACGCACTAGGAGGACTGTTGAATGTTGACAACAATGTTAGGGTTCAAAGCTGCTAGAGGCAAATTAGATTCCCTAAAAAGGAGATATATGAAAGAGGCGTACGATAGGATTCAACAAAATAGACTTTGCGAGAAATTTTCAAAATCGAAGTGAAATCGTAAAATCCCACAATTTGAGGGATTTTATGATTCAAATCGAGATTTTACAAAGATTTTACTCAATTAGGATTTTATCTACGATTTAAATCGGTGAGACTTTCAAAATCGTAAAATCGTAAGATTTTAAGATTCAAATCGGGATTTTAACTACCTTGCATAAAATTGCAAACCAAATAACCATCAAAAGTTGTTTTCTTTTCTTCCCATGTACCATTCCAATGTGTTGCGCAAGGTGCATTTGGCTATTTTCTGGGAAGAGCCGTGAGTATCTCAAACCATGCATTGCACTTCTGCTATAATGAGTATAAACTATGAATTTCTACATGAGAAAAAGAGGTGAGTTTGAAGAGTCCTCCATACATTTGCAGAAAGGACACAGATTGTTGTCCACCCCAGTTCCTCTTTGTCGGAAGTCTGTCAAGGAGCACCTTCCATGCACATGCTATGACTTTTAAAGGAACAAATCGAGCTCAAAAGTGCCTGAAAAAAAGTCTTATCTGCAGTAATACAATCCTTTTGAAGACAATGTGACAAACATAAGCATATATATATATATATTATTTTTTTCCATTCAAAAAGAGGTATTCTCCGGGGAAAATTCCAGCTCCAAATTCCTTTGAACCACACTTCTATACATTCACAGAACGTTAGTGGACTTATGTAACCTTAGTAGGACCATGTTTTGATGTCCCCAAAGCCTCATGAACTAAATGGTTTATATGCCTTGAACGACTTTGTATGAGTGAAGTATGCAAGGTATTCATATATTGAAAAATACCTTTGAGATAGACAAGGGAAATCAGTTGCTCCTTAACTAGTTTTCTCTTAATTAGGTCACTCTCTGTGCTGTTGTTTGCTATTTGGACTATTTGACTCCTTGATCAATTTGGTTCTGTTGAGAATCTTCCTAGTACTCTGTGAATTCTTAATCAATTTTGAAGTAAAATGTTGTTTATGTTCGTCGTTGGGTTCTTAAGGTAAGCTGGATGTATGGTTTCTTGATTGTAAACTCTCCTTGGTGCAAGGAGTTATATATGAACTGGAAAAGACTCTTGTCTCGAATTGTTGGAACATTAGGCCTGGCATCTTTTGCCTCATCTTTAGACTTTACGTATAACTTGTGTTATTTTGCTATCAAAAGTACTTCGGGCTGAAAAAATAATAATGAGGTTTAGTTGAAAAGATTATTTCTTGTTAATAGATTAAAATTTGTATTCTACATTTGTAGAATCAGGGTGTCAAAAGCACTATTACAGTATTACCTAGACACTTACTATGGAACTTAATAAGTTGTCTACTTTCAAATTGAGACCCAAAATTGTTTTTGCATACTAATACAAGTGGAAATGAACTAAATGGAGTTGGTTTGATGTAACAGTACCCATTCCTTAGGGGAGTCGACAGGATAGCCTCATGAAATTGCATAAGAACTTAGACTGCTGTATAACTATTTCAAATAAAAGCTCCAAACATGGAATCGAATGATTCTGATATTAAAAAACCTCGTATTTTTTTTTTTTTACTGCAGATTGTAGAATCTGTTATGTTGCTCCAGTTGCCTTATCGTTCAATAATATTTTTTGGCACCGAAACATGAGCAGCACTAGTGCTAGTAACACGATTCTGGAAACGCTGAGGCTGAAGAGTCCCAAGCTCGTGCTACTGGAGTGTTGTTCCAAACTTGGGGACCTCAAAATCATCCATGCCCATATGCTGAGAACCCATGTCTTCTTCGACGTGTTTGCAGTGAGTCGCCTCGTTGCTTTCTGCATAAACTCCACTAACTTGCTGCATTACGCCATCAAAGTCGCGTCCCAAATACAGAACCCCAACCTCTTCATCTACAACGCATTGATTCGTGGTTGTTCCACCAGCGAAAACCCATCAAATTCCTTTCACTATTATATCAAAGCTCAACGCTTTGGTCTCTTTCCTGATAATATCACTCACCCTTTTTTGGTTAAGGCGTGTACTCAGCTTGAGTCTGCCGCTATGGGCATGCAAGCACATGGTCAAATCATTAAGTATGGATTTGAACAAGATTGTTATGTTCAAAACTCTCTCGTTCATATGTATGCTACTGTTGGGGATATAAAGGCTGCAAGGAGCATTTTTCAGAGGGTGCATCGTTTTGATATAGTCTCATGGACTTGCATGATTGCCGGTTATCATAGATGTGGGGATGTTGTGGCTGCACGTGAGTTGTTTGATAGAATGCCGGAGAAGAATTTGGTGACGTGGAGTACGATGTTCAGTGGTTATGCTCGGAATAATTGTTTTGATAAAGCGGTTGAGCTGTTTGAGGTTCTTCAGGCAGAAGGGGTGGTGGCTAATGAGACCGTGATGGTGGGTGTGATATCTTCTTGTGCTCATTTAGGGGCTCTTGATATGGGAGAGAAAGCTCATGAGTATGTGATGAGGCATAACTTGACTTTGAATCTGATTCTTGGGACAGCTATTGTTGACATGTATGCAAGATGTGGGAATGTTCAGAAAGCTGTTCAGGTTTTTGAGCAACTACCAGAAAAGGATGTGCTTTGTTGGACAGCTTTGATTGCTGGATTGGCCGCTCACGGTTATGCAGAGACAGCACTAGAGTATTTGTCAGAAATGGTGAGAACGGGGCTGGTTCCTAGAGACATCACATTCACTGCAGTGTTGACAGCTTGTAGCCATGGAGGACTGGTTGAGAGAGGTTTGGAAATATTCGAAAGCATGAAACGAGATCATGGGGTGGAACCAAGATTGGAGCACTATGGATGTATGGTTGATCTTCTTGGCCGTGCAGGGAAGCTGACAGAGGCAGAAAATTTTGTTCTTAAAATGCCTGTGAAGCCAAATGCTCCAATATGGGGAGCACTGCTAGGAGCTTGTAGGATCCACAGAAATGTAGAAGTTGGGGAAAGGGTGGGAAAGATTTTGATCCAGATGGAACCAGAACATAGTGGTTATTATGTGCTACTCTCCAACATATATGCTCGCACAAACAAGTGGAAAGATGTTACTATCATGAGACGGATGATGAAGGAAAAAGGAGTTAGAAAGCCACCTGGATATAGTCTCATTGAGGTAGATGGAAAAATTCATGAATTTACAATTGGAGATAAAACACACCCGGAAATAGAGAAAATAGAAAGAGTGTGGGAAGATATACTACAGCAAATAAAATTAGCTGGTTACGTTGAAAACACAGCTGAGACATTGTTTGACATTGATGAAGAGGAAAAGGAAGATGCACTTCACAGGCATAGTGAGAAGCTGGCCATTGCATATGGAATTATGAATATTCGACCTCCTACGCCAATCCGGATTGTGAAAAACTTACGTGTATGTGAAGATTGTCACACAGCTACCAAGTTGATTTCTAAAGTTTTCAAAGTAGAGTTGATTGTGAGAGACCGAAACCGATTCCATCATTTTAAAGAAGGCACATGTTCTTGCATGGATTACTGGTGAAAGAGCTATGTAACTTATTAGAGATTATGGTTTTTGCAACAGGGTCGTTAACTGCATCGGATAGACCCATGATCCCAACAATTCAAACAAATCAACTACGTCGATTTGAATTAGTTTAGTTAATCAATTAATTTTATTTCAAAATAAAATATAATTAGTTTCATTTTCTGAATCATCTTTGATCAAATTCAAACCCCCTTAATCATTCGATCAAGCTTTTTTTCTTAAACTTTTTAAATCTCAGTATTTAAATATCCTTTTTTAAAATTCATTAACCTTCTAGCGTTATTAGGTATATATGATTATTTTAAATGCAAAAATCAACTATTGGAATAATTTCATATTCTTTCGTAATCTCAACTTAAAAAGGTGGCAACACATAAATTTAAAATTACTATCTACTTAACAGATCTCCAAACATAACTTATTTCACACAACCAATTATCTCAATAATAAATAATTCATATATTCATAATAAATTAATTTACTTGTTTCAACTAATACAAACACTTATTATTTGAAGTTTGTTTTATATATTAGTTAACAAGATTATGATGTCTAAAGTTACAATTTTAAGAAAATTATATATTAATTAAAATGGAATCAATACTGCGAATTGATTTAATTGTTTAAATTATTGAAGTGTACATAACTCTTAAAATTTGCAATAATACAAAAATCACAAGTTATATAACAAGAGGTTATATGAGAATGAAAACTAAAAAATATCTTAATCCGGTGACCTAAATCAAACCAATCCAATATTATTTCAACTCACAAGATTTATAGATTTGTAATCGTGAATGAAATCTTCAACATGCCCCAATTGCCAGAATTAGCAAGTCGCAATTGGCATGGATATTACAAATTCTTGGTTGGCAACATGTTCCTCCAGTTTTCCATTTCGAAGTACAAAATTCCTTGTTTTTAATTTTCTGGAGGTTCAACGGACGGTTAGGAATTTAAACAAACTAGCCATCAATGTGATGAATATAAGTTACTCACTTGTTTTGATATGATTGATTATAGAGGGGATAGTGATGCTGTATAAGAACCATCACAGTACTTCACGCCTTTTAGGGAACATGAGCACAGTCGAGACGTGACTACGGCTTCTGGAATGCCAAATGTACCACTGCAGTCTTGCAAACTTTCACCACAGGGAGCTTTAGATTCCGACTTCTCACAAGTTGATTTTAGGGCAACATTCAAGCCAACGGACATAGGTTCCGTCGCAAAACTGAGTCACAAGATAGACTAAACATATTTAGGTTTCAAATATCTCTGTATGTTGCAACTAGTTTTAATTGAATAGTGTGCAGCAAAAACCAGTAACATCAGAGCAGCATAAACGCTCATGAAATTCTACTTATTTATCCAAGTTCAGTGTGAAACAATCTGCAAGTTAACATAATTAAGTACTAGGGGATGGGTAGGAGTAAATATCTGGAATTCAAGATCATGTAAGTTCTATCTTTTTGTTTGGGATTAATTAAAATAATAATATAAAAAGGATAATTATCCTGACCTGTCTGAAGTTTATTATACATCTTTATTTGAAAAATTACCTCCCCTATTTAATGTACCAATTACCAAATGCAATTTCCTCTTTCATTTGAAAATTACACCCTTACACCTGCCTCCTAACATATGTAAATTACACATTTTTACACTCGGGAGTGATGGTGTGATTTCTAATATAGAAGTGTTGTAATAACTAATAAGCGTTATTCCTTAAAAACAACGTAAAGGCGCGTTTGATTTTAGAAAACATCTAATTGTCACATTACAAAAGTATCATCCTGTTTTCACTTTTTACTTTATTTTCTGTTGTAAGGAATTAGCACAAGAAACAGTAAAATTTCTTTTATTACGAAAAAATACAAAAATACTACTCCATTTTCACTGAGCAAATTCTTGAAAAATATGAACGAAATAAAAAGTGGCAATTTTGTAATTAACCGCAAAAACAAGAAATAAAAACACTTTTTTTTCCAAACCAAACTACTGACCTTAATTATTCCTAATATTCATTGGACCCACCTAAATTTCCTATTCACATATTAGGAAGCCTCATTACCAGAGCTCAAACATTTAATGACTCCGAAAACTCTCTAGCCGTTGGTCCACATTAGCGTAACACAAGCTCCTTAGTCCAGACTCCAGACAACCCCCCAATCGTAGGAGTCTGGGCTCGGATTGACATGTCTGTAAAACTACGGTTCATTACCGAGTCTTTTAAGGTTAAATTAAGGTTACTTGAATTTGCATGTATACCCATATTGTCGCCCATTCTCCAGCATGCGGCTTGCACCGCTACGTAAGAATAACTAAAAACAGCTTACTGTTATTGATCACGTGAATTTATCCTATCTAAAATATCGAACACTAAAACAAGTATCAAAAAGCAAAGGTTACTCGTACCTGGCCTCAAAGCTTCTTCCTTCAGAGGTCATCAATGCACATATACCACCAATAATCCAAGGTGGAAGAAATGCATCCTTAATTTCGATGGTAGAAAGGCCATCTGATGACCCTCGTGCAGTGTCACCATCTATCCATATAGACCCATTATAAGAAACAGCAATGTCTTCAGCTCTTCTCGTCTCCATGCATTTAATCTGAGAAACAAAAGTACATGTTCCAATTGTAGATTTTAACAGACGAAAAATAACTTCTGTAGCTTAAAACAAACTGGACAAAAAGAATTTCAAATTTTTAAGTTTTGCGTTCGGCCGTTGCTCTCCATGGTTTTTTAGAAGAAAATGGTACATCGGTACTGGATCAATGCACTGATTTAACAATTTAAGCAACTAGTTATAATTGGTTTCAATAACTAACGTGACAAATTGCAGAAACAAAGCACAGGAAAAGTAAAATGCAAGAAAATGAAGTCAAGGACGCATACATCAGGAGAAGACAAAGCAGAATTTTGAAACGGTACAGGTGAGCACAATACAGGTACGTCCACACCTGAAAGTGAGGTCAAGAGAGATCTACAGAGTGCAGACAATAAAAAGTTAGCCAGCCACAAGATTGTAAATTTGAGAGTAAACATCAAATAAGTCTAAGGGAGAGTCTGAAAGATATTATTTAGGCTAATGAAAGTGACTTATGATCTTTTTAATCTGTTTTTCTTAAACTTCGCACTAAACTTCACAGCCACACTTATGTGTAAGCTCACATTTGATAAAAACTAAATAAATATTAAATTAAATTATTTATCCAAATGTGCCCCAAGCCAATGACGTATAAAAACCAGAAAGAAAGCTATCAAGAAATTAAAAGGTCAGTCACCTGTAGTTTAGTAAAAGGTCATATAAACCATGTACATTGTTGTTGCCACTAAAAACCAGCAAAGATTCTGGGCTATTGTCAACATCAGAAAATGACCTTAATCTTCGGGTCTGCATTATTTGAAATAAAAAGTACCGAACAATATAAATTATACATAAAAAACTTAAATAGGTATTAGGAGTTACTTGACAGACAAACTTTGAGAACATAGTAATATATACAGGGGACGGCAAATTATTGACATGAACCACGGGACAATAACGAAGTTGAATAACTTAAGCATGGATTTGTCAACGAAATTTCCATCCATCAACTAGTTGGGTTCAATTTAGATATACTTGTAAAATGTAACCCTTTTAATAATGTAACAAAACATAATTAGAGGATAGTCTAAAAACACTTTACAACCAATTCTAATTTAAACTCCAAAGACGCTAACTGGGGCTGGGAGCCAATAGACTAGTGTAGCTTCGGTATTCAGTACAAATTTATGAATAGACTCAGAGAGATAAGCATGCTATACTAGGGAATTGTTCATTTTGATCATTAACAATGCTTAATACAAACATCAATGGAAAAGCACACGCCATATAAAAAGCATCTAGATACAAACCTGTCCTAAGTTCTGCTTCTCTATCTCTGACAACTCAACTAGATCCTCAGTAGCAACTTGTTCCACTTTTGAACGGCAAAGAGGCATAGTAAAACAAAGATCCTAATAAATAGGGTATACTTCAGAGACCACCACCAAAATAATATTAACAGGAATATTATATATATAATGATTAGAGAAAGAGAGAGAATCTGCTAAACTGCCTAAACATAAATAGTATACAGTAAAGCCCTAAAAAAAACATGAGCACTTATAAACAATCATTTCCACAAAGGCTCTAACAAAGGCCCTAGACTATAGAATCACAATACTAGCCAATTGGTTGGCAGTCAAAGACTTGGTAGGAAAAAGAAATAAGACACCTTACCATGATCTATTCAAAGACACAAACACTAGGCAACTACAATGCAATACATACTATACTCTATGACAAAGTCAAAGACTTGGTAAGAAAAACAAATAAGATATCTTACACCTACTATACGAGTTTACTTCCACTGAGAAGTTCCGAGAAACTAGAAAGAAATATCCCAACAATGAAATATTATTCTTGGCCTAGACAAACATTACCACCACCACCATCCCCAAAAAATATTCTGAGTGTATGATAGTGATACTAGACAATTAGTAACTTGTAAATAAACTATATAATACACACAATATGTGATACGAGTACAACTTACATGCTCTTTTAACAATGATCTTAAACCTCGGGTGGACTGAGAGATATAAGCATTGCATGAACATTTGGATCTCCCAGAGCTTTTGTCAGCAGTGAACATCACCACAAACTGGGACGTGCAAACTAGAAATTGAAAGGGGAAAAATTAACAAACATCAAATGTTCCAATATGAATAAATAAATATAAAAATTCTAACAAATAATGCATTATGAAGTCAGAAAGTTCAAAAAGGAATCTACATCAATAAAAGAAACAAGTGTATTTTGATCATGATAATTATTCATAATGCAGAAACAATTTAAAATCACATATAACAGCAAGAACGGAGGTATGAAAATCCACAAGAATAGAAAAAGTTAATATAGAGAGGCATCATACATAAGCAAATTTTTATAAACATTACAACTGTCTGACAAAAAAAAGGCCATTTATAATTACCATAAAAAAGGCCACAAATGTTCCCTCGAAGCTTATAATAGAGGTCTCGGAAGGATTCTTCCCAAGCTGCTTGTCGCTTCCTTAAGAATTCCAATTCTATTGCATTAAAAGAAAAAGGGAAAAAACAACTCAGAGAGAAAATAGAGAAAGAAAGAGAATGAGGAAGAAACTAGAAATGGGTATGCTGAAAACAGTTTGAGGACCTCCATCTGCTGTTGATGAGCTCAAGATTGATATGAGAGAAGGTGGTAGAACAGATTGAGGATACATCCATGAATGTAAAACTTTAAAGCCCTCAGAACCTCTAATATTGTGACTCTTGAAAGAACAATGCCGGAAGTTTGACTGAGGCATGGTACCACGAATAACTGACCTATGTGTCGTGAAATTTGGAAGTCAAAATACATTTCACAAAAAGACAACACCAAGGATAGTTGACACCAAAGCAAGCAAGAAATGAAAAATCCAAAAATTCATATAAAAGGTGCCAGAACTACATAAAACATAGACAGAGCAATCTGATATCCTTGTCTTTGCCAAAAAATGCTCTAGATAGGCAAAACAGATTTTAATGATAGAAACATGAAATATTAACATATCATGGTTACCAAGATAGAAAAAGGAATTGCGTAAGCAATATATTACTCAGCTCATGCAAATATATTGAGAGGTAGAAAGGAATTAAGGAAACCAACATACCTCATCCTTTTAATATATAAACTATGAATTGCATCCTATTCTACCAGGCTTGATGCCAATATTTAGTCCATCCTATGCACTCATGACTTACCAATTCACAGAAGAGGATGATACTATCCGCATACTGGTTTTTAGAGTAAGATCCAAGGGGACCTTCTGGCCAGGCACATGACACTCAGATAAGAAATTTCCTGCAATGGTTGTTGTCAAATCTGTGTGTCCTTTAGCTGAATCAGCAAGCACACCATTGTCATCAAAGGAATCAAGTGCAGCTAGTCCTCTTAATGCTTTACCCTATAATTTTTTTTATAGATAACTTAATTATGATACAGCCTACAGGATCTGAAATGTGAGTAAACAGGTGAGAAAAGGTCAGCCACTGTCATCATTTACCATGTCAATAGCTGCTGCCAAGCCAGAAGATCTATCAGCAGCTGACGAAAGCTCAGCAACACTTAGAAACTTTCCTTGGCTGCACTTTTCATTTGTTTGACAAGCATGTAATACACCATCTTTACTAACCTCATTTGAAGCAACAGAATTCGCTAAGCTGACAACATATTTGGAACAAGATCATCATTGAAAAAACTTAATTATTATATCAAGCAAATGAATAAGCTACTAGGCAAACCATGAAATTCCTTGCCTCCTTTTAGCCTCTAAAGTTGAAAAAACTGAAAGATTCTTCAGACTATCAATTTTCTCCGAAGATGGATTTTCCTGAGCATAGTAACAAGGTTACTTGTTCAATATCAACAACATTAACAACTCCAGATCAATGATTTAATAAAAATGCTAACTGAATAAACTAAATGAGTCAAAAGTTGGGCAAAATTATAAGTACCCTTGCATTTTCCTTTCCAGATGGAATTTTAAACCTGGGCTTTTTGGCAGCAAATACTTCATCAACCCGTGTTTCAGTGTATCTAGGGGTCCTCGACAAACCCGGTCTTTTAAATCCATTATCCACCTCAGTGGTCCTGCGAATATAAATCAAGCAAGTTCTGAGCAAATTACGAAATAATGGATTGAAAGAAAAGCAGAAGAAGCTTACTTTGTAGGATCAGCCAAGGGAGATGAAGATTCATCAGTAAGGTTCACAACACTAGTTCGCTTCAATAGCTCTCCCTGCCAATAATGTATAGTATTATAGATGTGAGAATTAAAATTTTGCCTCCACCACAATTAAATACTAGTTGGTTGGTAATATGGGGAGAAATAAATGATTATTGATAATGCAGGGAGCTTGGCAACTGACCCTAAGTTCTGACGGTGTCTTTCTTTTAACCATGGATCCACTTTTTAAAGGCCCTGCGCCAATTTGATGAGAACTCGGAGGCACAGAACTTGGCGTAGCCACTTTTGCCATGCCTCGTTCCGGAGTACCACCGCCGCGTGCACTTTAACGATCAAAACACATCCTGGCGATTGATCTGTATGTAAAGTGTAGATTTAGCGAGCGAAAAGATTTCACGAAATCACAAATTGCGCCAATCGAATGTGAATGGATGGCTTAGGTTTTCAGAATCGATTGTATAAACGAGAGAAAAGAAGAAAAAGAATTGAAAGATGAATGTGATGTACACCTGGGAGGATCCAATGTGCCGTAGCATGAGATTCAATGGCGAGCGGCGGCGTCTCAGTTTCTAGGCGCCAGAGAAAGAGGGAAGAGAGAGTGAGTGAATGGGCCAAAGAAGCGGGACCAAGTCGAAATTGTTTCATTTCATGTGCGCTTTGCATTTAAAACAAATTTTGATTTCCCTCCTGTTTGTGACGCCGTTTAGAAACGGGGTTTGTGACCGTTTGTACTTTGACAGAGTAATGAATTGACTTGAAAAACAACAATGATTGACGAAAAACAAAAATAATATATAAAACAAACATAGGAATATTTTTTTATATATGTGAATTAAAAAATATATATATCAAAATATGATGTTTTTAAAAAAATTATAAAAATTTAAAATTTAAAAATCGACGATTTTTTTTGTGTAGATATGATAAAAAAGAAAAATTACTACATTTTAAAATGATACTGGGCAATTCATTAAAAAATATTAAAAAATCAAAAATTGTCAGTGACATTTTTTAAAAATATTTTAGTCAAAAATAGTTATTGATTTTTTGAAAACATCCCATTTTTTGTAATTTTTTAAAATATTATATTTTATTTTATTTTTCATATAAAGAAAACCACAAATGTAGATTTTTTATGCATATGTAATATTAATCATTTGTTTGGTATAAATATTTGTTTTAGATAATTAGAATAATAATTGTTTTGTTCGCTTATTATTTAATTTATTGTTAAGATCGATATTAAACTTTTGTTATTTAATAATGTATATAAAAAATATAAATATTTAACGTTATTTGGTGCCTATTGATTATATTAATTAATTTTTAACATAGTTTTAATATTTTATAAATAAAATTATAATTCTTTTCTCTTATAATTCTTACACAAACAATATTACAACTATTTTTTTACACTTTTTTGTACAAACAAAATTATAAATATCTTATAACTCGTAACGATCTCAATGTAGGTATACTATGCTAAAAAAATTACATATTGTTGTTGCGAGAATATTTATAACAATTTATCATATTTATAAATTAAAAAATTACTATTTTCTTCTTTAAGTTTTTTTTATTATAGAAATCAAATGAATAAGTTCACTTCATTTTAATATATCTCAAGACATCTATTTGTTTTCACGTCAGTTATTGATATTCTTAAAACTTAGTTCTATTGTAAGTTTCATATCCAGCAAATTTCATCAACTATATGTAAAATAAAAAACATTATAGTAGCATAATAGGGCTCAATAATTACAACTCATTAATTACTTTTCTTTTCTTTTTTTCTGTTTAGTTGGACGCACAATATTTTCAAACCAATATCATCCCTCGAACTAGGAAACCACAGTCAAACAACGTCCTTAAACTCTTCGAGACCATTCAATGTCCGGTCAATTGACGCCAAGTTTCAACTATTTCACAACCATATACTACACTCCCCGAAATCTCTCAAATTTTGTCCCATTTGACCGTCATCTTCATGTGTGTATAATTTTGACACAGATTCTCACATTTCCACGTCAGTACCTTTAAATCCGAAACGTTTATATTTAACTTATTTAAACTTTTATTTAATAATCTCATTTTAATCAATGAAAAACTAGAAGTAGTTTATTTTGATAATTTATGCCAGAAACTTTATTGAAGTAAGTTAAAACTAATTTATTAAAGTTATAAATTATTTATTATAAATTGTTTTTAATCCTATCCAAACAGGTCCTTAATCACTTTTGCTATAAAAGACAGATTTAAGATGCAAATAGCTCATGTAACAAAGATTTTGACTATGGATTAAAAGTGACGGAAATTTATTTTCTGTGCACGGGCGTTTGTGCTGTGAGTAAAAAATTAATTAAACAATATTATATAAAATTAAAATACCAAGATAATTAAATATATCAATAATAATCATAATAAAAAATTGTAGATTTATTTGATGAATATATAACATTTGTAATTAAAGTTATAATACTTGAATTCAGTACGACAAGTAATAAATTAATTATTTTTCTATAAATTATACTTTCAAAATACAATTTATAGAATAAGTTATGAAACAACTCGTATAGTTACATAGCTATCAGTGATTAAAGAGGAAAACTCGTTGGATATATAAATTACTAACTCTTGTTCTCTAGGTAAGGCTTAATTTTTTTTGTTCACATTAATAAATATTTTTTAATCAATAAATGTTAAGTATTCAAAACAAACATAATTGATTACATTATTAATAATAACTTAAGTATTTTTAAATAAATTATGATATTTTTTATAAAAATAATAATTAATTGTAATTCACAGTAATCTATAGAAAAAATTTAACATGTGTAACTTATTTAATATCGTTTTTTGTGCACACATATATAAATGAAAATAACTCGCTGGCTTTATTATTTTTCATTTTGATGGCAACTATGAAAACAACTAAAGAAATGACTCAGCGCTCATACAAAATCTGCAAAATGCATCAAAGCTTGGATATCAACAGAAAGGGCAGTATGGCCTATACCCATAAAATTCTCTATTTGGTTTTCATCCATGGCGGTAACGGTGCTTCTGTTCTCCATATTCTGAGGGGTTTTCTTTCACGTGGGGAGCAACAGCAGATGCTGATACGCGGTTCCCAGTTAGTTGCTGCACGAGACCCGTAAATTCTTCAGGCCTGACATGAATGACCTTGGGAGATCTTAAATGCACTATAACGGGTGACCCATTTGCATTCGAAAGGTGCCGCTTCTTGATCTTTGTCGAGTTCCCTTTAACCATTAGAGCTGCAGGCTTTGGACCCTGCAACTGCATGTGCTTTCTTGCCTTGGAATCCATTCACAAGCTACAGAATATAAAAACGAAAAGAGGGTCTTCAGTGAGTGAAATATCGTTGGAGTATTTGAAAAATCAAAGTTACACTAGAACTTGAGAAGGGGTGTACGGATAAATGGCATGGTTAAGGTGGATAGCTATATATAGGGGTGGTGAGAGGAGGGAATGGGATAAAGTATATGACTGTGAGTAATGGTGGGTTTGGCGTGTTGAAAGTAGACAAGCACTGGGGTTTAGTCTGAATTCGTCTACGTGTGTGTGTATGTTATTTGCTTTTGGACTTGAGATACCAATATGGGGAAAAAATTGCCGCCTTTGGTGGAATGTTTGCCGGCTGTCTTGTCTGACTTGCTTTGTCTGGTCTTAAAGTCGAAGTATAGACGAGAGTTTGACACAGTAGTCACGGTCAAAGTCTTCTTATATTAATATTGTACGAGGACTTTTTTTTGTCGTTTTATTGGCCGGTTGTAAGATTAATTGTTAATTCAAATGTTGAGAAATCACCATTCAAAAATCACTGTTTCCCAGTGAGTTTTCATTTTACGCATTTTTATTCCTAGTCATCGATCGGAGTTAACGAGCCCAAAAACAAAGTAACTCAAAAATTTAAGAGATCAAATGTTAAGAGTTCAAGACTTAACAGGAATAAATAATAGAAGAGTATGATCAAAACTAAAATAAGACCAAACATTCTCAATATCAAACTGAAAAAGTTTTCGAGAATTTTTAATTGAGCAAATCAAAAGAAATAAAGGATGTCAACATTTAAAATTTTTAAAAATATTATTTAAATTAATCTCAACCTAAATATTATAAATACTCTTTTTAACAATCAAATTAACTATCAAATAGATACTCTAAGGTTTTGTTTGAGAGTTAGATTTGAGAGGAAAAGGGAGGGGAAGGGGAGAGTTAGAGGCATTTAATTTATGTTTGGGAGTTAATTATTTTGGAGGGGAAGGTTTAGGGAGTTTTTTTTAAATCCCTTAAAACCCTCTTAATCTTAATTTTACAAGTTCTCCCATTCTAGGAGTTTTTTAAAATAAAATTGTGATTGACTAATTTACCTTTCAATTTTGTTTCCGTTCTCACGATTAGGGTTACTCTTTCACTCTATCTCTTGGGCCCTCAATACACTATCTGCTCTGTATCTCTCCCACTCTCCACTCTTTGTTCTCTGCTCTCTATCTCTCTCTCCGCTCTTGGTACTCTTTGTTCTTCACTCTCTCTGCTCTTCGCTCTCTCACTCCCCTTTCTATCTCTGGTCTCACTCTACAGGTAATTTTTTATTTTCAACCAAACTAGTATGAGAAGACATGGTGTTGCCATTTGTTTTGCAATAAATAGGATTGAGGAATATTTAAAATATGTAGTTACAATATTTATTTGTATTAGCCATTATGGTAATTACCTAGTTGATAGTTGGAGACAAGTTCTTCTGTCACATAAAGATCACCAAAGTATGGTTTTCTCTCAACATAGTCTTTTATATACACATGATCAGGAATGGTGATTAAGCACAATTTGGGCTGGTAGATAGATGGGTAGCTGTTTTACTGGGTGTTCAGCTAGTAAGCTTGTGACTGGTAAAATTATTTTTAGTTTTTTTTCTAGATGAAAATTATAGTAATTTAAATCTTGGAGTTTCAAACTTTAGATTATAAACTTGTCTAGTATGATGATCTATAGTGGACTACTTGTTGCACTTTTATGTGGAAAATGAAATTTATAAATTGAACTTGAAGCATTTTCTAGCAGCATCCTTGTATCCTCAAAATTCATAATATTATTGCTTGTTTTTTCCTGTGGTCCCAAGTAATTCTATGTGTATGTGTGAAATGATTTATTCATTAAAAGCTATATTTGAGGATTTTGCTAGAGCAAGTATGTATGAACATAGTTATAAGGAGTTGATTTAATGAAGATTGCAGTACTAACAGGAAGTACCAATATTTGGGTATCATGCATTCTTGCTTATTTGTGCAGATTTAGTGTTGTAGTATTGGATGCGGCAAGTAACTAGTACAACCATTATTCAAGATGAAATATTAAACCTTTAAGTTATATATATTAATAAGCTAATTGAGTTCTTATTAGCAGAGTTCTATTTAATCGAATACAATACCAAATAAAGAGCCCAAAACTAGACTGAGAAGATCAAGCAACAGTATTTAAAGCCTTAGTGCCTATTTAACATTGTTTCATTTTTAGAACTGCACATTAATATTCATTCCCAGATATACATATGCAGGTAAGATAAGAACACAAGACCAAATAGTGTTAGCTAAGAAAAACACTAGATATCCAATGACTCTGATTCCCTAGAGAGTGACCTTTTATTTCTAATATCTTGGGTAGTTTCAGCATGCTCTCTGGTTGCCTTATCTTCTCCACTCATGATCACCATCTTGTCATAGTTTGGAATAGACTTTTTCATCCACTTTTCAGCTTTAGGTTTAGCCTGTCAAATAAGTTATTAAATAAAGTTAGAAATAAATATTATAAAATTATATAAAATCAAGAAATTCAAATTTTGTAACATACTTGAATTAGTTTTTGCCAAACTTCGAGTTCAACAAGCCATCGCTTTGTGTTTGAATCCCATGCAAATCCACTTAAACTTTTGAAGATGTCATAACATTTGGTAAAACTCCTTTTCAATAACTGCCAACGACCTTTCACTTTATCCTTTTTAAAAGGTCTGTTAAATTTTTCTTGCAACTCTTTAGTTATGGAGTCATAAGCCTTTGTTATAAAACTTCCACCCACCTTATTTCCCTCATTTTGTTGATGTAGAAAGGCATCAATAAGAGCATTATCCATTTCTGGTGTCCATATCTCTCTTTCTGATGTAGACATAATAATTCCTATTAGAAGATCTTAACTCCAATTTTAATAAAAAAAATGCATATTATATAAAAAATGTATACACTAATTAAGATCACAAAAGTCATCAAATCACAAAATATATCAAATAAATACATAAGTTAAGAAGTATAATCTCTCTACATAGAATCAACAATATAATTCCTTAAATTCTCTCCTAGACGAGTATGTTCTTCCTCAATATCATCTACTAAGATAAAATCATTTTGAGGTACACTCTGATTGTCAATTTCTTCATCCACCTCATCAATTAACTCTTCATCAGGATCTACTATCAACAAATAATTATGTAGAATGCAACATGCTAGGATGATCATATTTTGAGTTTTGATTCCATAAGTTGGTTCTATG
Organism: Abrus precatorius; assembly: GCF_003935025.1. Classification (NCBI taxonomy): domain Eukaryota; kingdom Viridiplantae; phylum Streptophyta; class Magnoliopsida; order Fabales; family Fabaceae; genus Abrus; species Abrus precatorius. The sequence continues at coordinate 3,485,952 of NW_020874373.1, read as the reverse complement.
CCACTTGCAATAATTGAAAATCTTTTTTTCAAAATTCCAAAAGCTCTTTTAACAACATTTCGCAATGATGAATGTCAATGGTTGAACAATTCTTGAGGTGTACGAGGTGGATTTATAGCGGAGAATTCTTTCAAATGATAACGAGTTAATTTAAATGGTGTGATTAGTCTCTTTCTCAACATGAATCCAGCATCAAGAATATAATATTTACCTAATAAAAAGAATATTATTATTGACATATATATATATATATATATATATATATATATAGAGAGAGAGAGAGAGAGAGAAATAGAGAAAAGAAAAAATTTAATTAGCTCTAGGAATTTTAAGATAATTTGTTCTGTGTAGTGCATCTTTTAATATTCTTGAATCAGATGCAGTGCCCTCCCATCTAGGCAAAACATAAGTAAATCTTAGGTCAAATGAACATGCAACCAATACGTTTAGTGTTGAAAAAACTTTTTACCATGATATTTTGCAGCTTTAGTTGATGACACCTTTATATGAATATGTGTACAATCAATTGCTTCAACACAATCCTAGCATTAGCATTTTGTTATCAATATATATATATATATATATATATATATATATATATATATTATCATATATATTTTTAATTTTTATACAAAAATATATTTACCTTAAAAAAAGGGTTAATCCGACTACTTCCAAGAATTTTCAATGGAATTTGTGACCCATCTAGTTGTTTGAAATATTTATCTTCGAACTTAATTATTGACCGAAGCACATGATGGAAATGTCAACTAGTACTTTCACTAGAGCGTTGAAACCAAAATTGAATCTCTCGATTTCTAACATTATGTGTTAATATGTAGAGTGTTTTAGCTACTTGTTCTTCAATAGAGACTCGTTGTGTTGGTTGAAGCCCACCATCTCGTTCCAATATAGCACATAAGTCCATAAAGGCTTTAGGGCTCATTCGTATTACCTTACGACTTTCATCGGTACAAATCTTTTTCATAATCTTTTCTCAGGTCCTTTCTTTTTCTAAAGTCAATGAATGATAGATTCTCTTACTTTGAGGATGAATTTTAGTTATGTAGTAATACACTACAAGGTATACAACGTAAACAATAGCCATTTGAAGTCTTTGAATCTTCCTATGCAATTCAAGGTTTCTTTGGTCATCCATCTATAAAGATAATATATTGATAATTTAATATATTTTTTACAGTGACAAACAAATAAAAATTTCCATTAATTTATAAATGCAATGAAAATAAAATAAAATGCTAAAAGCCTTCAATATGCAAGTAGGGGTGAAGAACAACTAGTATTTACCACGAAGTCTAACCAAAACTGTGACAGACTAACTAAAATCAGAAATTGACAAGGTTCATTACAATAAAAAGAGAACAACTTGGATGAAATCTATGCAAATTGAACAAAATGAGTTATGAATCAATCAAGCCAACACTAAATGAGAACAATTCTATGATCGAAGTAACTAGTTAGCTTAGCATTGAAGTTGTAGTAACAAGTTAATACTCTAAACAGAATCACAAACAGGGCCTCCAAATATAAAATAACTAGCGAGCATTGTTAGATGCATACAATACATTTACTCAGGAAAAAAAAAGACACTTGATCATTATAAATGCAATGATAGACAAATAAAACAAAGTTCATATATTACTACATTTTCTAAGTTTTCATACCATTCTAAAAAAAAGGAGGTTTACCTTTGCCTCAATCTCTAATAAAATTATTTGATGCACTTAAAGTTTTGACTCAGCCTCAACCAACGCATGAAGTTGCCTAAAAAGATCACCAATGCCTCTGTTACAATAAACAAGTTCATACAATTGTTTAAAATGTCATAAGATACAAGCATCCAATAGCAATATGACTACAATAATACCCTGTAAGTTAAAATATATAAATTCTGCAAACTCAAAAAATTCAAGGAATGATTTCATCAAATTCTTCTAAATTTCATCCTTGTCATGTCAATAAAATTTAGTTTTACTATTTGAATAAATGACTAATTTGCTTCTCCAAGGAATGATTATTGTCTGTTTTACAAGATACTCAATGCAATCCAGAGATGATATATTCATTTTAGATTACTATTGAAATGTTTAATCGTTCTGCAATTATCTGCCATTAAATCTAAGTTTGCAATTTATTATGTGTTAGCTACAAACTTCTGATCTGGGATAAAAACATCATGAGCTGTAGGAAATAAAAGATATGCAGTATTGGATATTGTATTGTATAATCTATCTGTAATATTTTTTTTTTACTAGGCAAGATTATTAATATATATAACTTGAAGGTTTAATATTTCATCTTGAATAATGATTGTACTAGTTACTTGTCGCATCCAACACTACAACACCAAATCTGCACAAATAAGCAAGAATGCATGATACCCAAATATTGGTACTTCCTGTTAGTATTGCAATCTTCATTAAATCAACTCCTTATAATTATGTTCATGCATACTTGCTCCACCAAAATCCCCAAACATAGCTTTTAATGAATAAATCATCTCACACATACACATAGAATTACTTGGGACCACAGGAAAAAACAAGCAATAATATTATGAATTTTGAAGATACAAGGATGTTGCTAGAAAATGCTTCAAGTTCAATTTATAAATTTCAGTTTCCACATAAAAGTGCAACAAGTAGTCCACTATAGATCATCATACTAGACAAATTTATAATCTAAAGTCTGAAACTCCAATATCTAAATTACTATAATTTTCATCCAAAAAAAAAAGTAAAAATAATTTTACCAGTCACGAGCTTACTAGCTAAACACCTAGTAAAATGGCTACCCATCTATCTACCAGCCCAAATTGTGCTTAATCACCATTCCTGATCATATGTATAGAAAAGACTATGTTGAGAGAAAAACCATACTTTGGTGATCTTTATGTGACAGAAAGAACTTGTCTCCAACTATCAACTGGGTAATTACCATAATGGCTAACACAAATAAACATTGTAACTACATATTTTAAATACTCCTCAATTCTATTTACTGCAAAACAAATGGCAACACCATGTCTTCTCATACTGGTTTGGTTGAGAATAACAAATTACCTTGTAGAGTGAGACCAGAGATAGAGATGGGAGCGAGAGAGCGAAGAGCAGAGAACAAAGAGTACCAAGAATAGAGAGAGAGATAGAGAGCAGAAAACAAAGAGCGAGAGATACAAAGTAAAGAGCGGAGAGTGAAAGAGATATAGAGCAGATAGTGTATTGAGGGCCCAAAAGATAGAGTGAAAGAGTAACCCTAATCGTGAGAAAGGAAACAAAATTGAAGGGTAAATTAGTCAATCACAATTTTATTTTAAAAAACTCCTAGAACAGGGGAACTTGTAAAATTAAGATTAAGAGGGTTTTAAGGGGTTTAAAAAAACTCCCTAAACCTTCCCCTCCAAAATAATTAACTCCAAAATATAAATTAAATGTCTCTAACCCTCCCCTTCCCCTCCCTTTTCCTCTCAAATCTAACTCCCAAACAAAGCTTTAGAGATCAAAAACATAATTAAGCCAATTAAATATAACTCATTTAATTACTTATGCTTACCTTTTTTCCCTCTAATTTGAGAAAAATGAAAAATTCATAAATTGAAGATAAAAAAAAATGTAATATGATATTCATAGATATAATAAATATACTTGTTTTTAGAGACAAACATTTTAAATTTTTCATAAATTGAAGATTTTAAAAATTAAAAATGATATTCTTGTTATAAATTTAAAAATGTATGAAAATGATATTTATTAAAATAATTTTGTATTTTTATTGATTAATATATATTTTTTAAAATAAAGGTAATGTATTTATTTTTAGAATATTTTTTATTAATTTAAAATTAATTGTCATGTCTAAATCTAAATATAATTATTTTAAAATTAGAGTATTAATATTTAAACAAATATATAAATTTAAACAGTGTATATATTAAAATTTTTAAAAATATAAAAACTGTCATATTACTGTTATAAAATTTTGTGTTATGGTCTTGAGTAGTATGTGAAAAATGGTTTGCATTGTATCTTACAAATAATGCTATTTATTTGTATGAAATATTTTTAAAGTTGAAATATAGATCAATTTAGCTTATTTTGAATTTGACAATCCATGTTAAAGTTTATTCTTTTTGAATCAAACTTAATGAATTTAAGAAATGAAATTCATCATAGTTTATCTGTCACAAAATAAATGAATTGATATTTTTGTAAATAATTTATTGTGAAGCATATTCCTCTTTCTTCTCTTTTCTTGAGTACGACAGTGATGTCTGGTGATGACTAGGAATAACAATCTTTTGATTTACATATCCTGGGTGTCAACATAAGAGTGGCTAAAATGATTGAAAAGAATAAAGATATTGAATCAAAAACGTGATAGGAGGTGATCCACGTGGAACAAAAATGATGAACCAAAGGCCCTTCAAACGCCATGTGTCATTGACATTTGCTGTGTGGCTCTCATCGGCAACACACGCGGCGAGAGATGACGGCTCTACTCAGCATTTTTGCTTTGACGTAATTATGATTATAAAAATATTAATTTTGTATTTAAATAATTAAGTCCACTGAGTAAGTGGACCTTATTCACACACACTGTCCAAGTCATCATCACGTCCTTGTCGCCTGAGTTTCCCTCCCGCTTAGGGCACCGCCCCTTTCGCTTTAAAGTTTTATCAACTGTGTGGCTATATAAAGGGAGTGTTTATTCTGCTTTTTTATTTTATTTTTTATTCTATATTTGCCATCACTTAAATGTTGATCCAAAAAATAAATCTGGGATGAATGTCATTTCAAGCAAATAAATGACACTGAGATAAAGGCATCATCTTATGATACTTTTTATAACTAGTTAGTCTCTTCATTGAAAGTACATATGACCTTAATTTTTATCTATCTAGTATTAAATTTTATTAATATATGTTTTATAAGTTTATACTGATAATACATATCCTAAAGCTACACAACAGTTTTATAGCTGCAAACAAAAATTGTTGGTTTATTAAATGATGACTGTTGGATAAATCTATTGAATGAGAGATTAAAATCAAAATCTACATATTTGGAACTAGGTTATTGACAAGAGCAAAACCTACCAACAACCAATTGTCTTTATGCCATTTTCATACTCCACTTAGTATTTACCAATTTTAATAATCTATACAGATTAAGAACTGCTAAAATGCTCTTAAAACATGAGTAATGGTATCACATTTAACGTCAGTAGGTGCCATTAACATGCTTCAAGGTGCGAAGATGACAACGGGCAACGCAGAGGTTGGGAGGTGGGTACTGTAAGGGCTCACATCTATTTTGGATTTTACATTCTAATGTTTTGTTTATTTGGATCGTTATTAGACACAGCAAATATTAATATTTGTTTTGTTGGAGAGGATCCCAATCCAAGAAAGAGATGCAAATAAACTAATAGAACCATGCTTGTGCTAGGTTTATAAGAAAAAAGAAAGAAAGAATGTATCGTGTATCAATTCCATGTATAAATTATGGTCAAAGATTATTAGCATGGATATGTTATAGTTATCAATAAATTTAATTTTATACGTAGGATATACGAAAAAAAACTAATAATTCACAATTTAATTATAATAATAATGAATGATTTCAATTAAAGTTCTGAAAGGTTTTGCTGGTCATATTTCGCGCATCACATCAAAACAATTCAACTCGAGCATTTATGAAGCACATATGTAGTTTACAGTATCTTTGTATTTGAAACATATAATTTAATCTTTGCATCCTCAAAAATTAATTGCTGAGAAGAGAAAGGCATGTTGATGTCACGTGCAAGTTTGCCAATTGGAATTTGGAACACTATTTGGAATGAGTGTGTACACAGTGCATTAATAGAATACTGGATTGAAAGATGGTTGTTATCCATTCAAGTAAGCAGATACTAATTATAATCTGATAGAAAAAGAAAAAGAAAAAATAGTGGGATTAATGAAATGCACAAGTGCAGTAATTACGTGGCGAGTTGTGAAGAAAGGAGAGCGACCAACGATCCACCAGAAAAAGATATGGACAGCTCCTTATCGTTAGGAACCACCAAACAAGTCCTTTTGGGACACTCTTTTTGTCCACACCTTTCTCTGCACAGCTATTCACTACTGTGACCACTTATCCTCGCCACAAATCCCTCTATCGTCCTAACTATTACTGCATGAGAAGGACCCGTTTTATACAACGCAGAAACCGTGTTCTCTTCACCAAATTCCAAACCACAGATAACGATCGAAAGCCACTGTACGATAAATGCAGTCAAACATTTTTTTTAGCTTTTAATAAACAAATCTATTACGAAAATTAAACTGCTCCTGATCCATGTGTTTGATGATTTTTATCATTATTTTTAACTCACTAAAAGAAATAATTTATTATGAAAAACTAAAAAAAGTAATTTTTTTTATCTCTTTTCAGAATGCATGAAATGTCAACGAATGCGCCCCCACATTCCTTTATGAAATAACCATTCATCAGTAGTGGTTAATCCTCATGAATTGTCCGTGAATGCGAGGATTTTTGTCATTCAAAAACTCCAACTTTCGAAATTGTTCATGAGATAATATTTAAAGTCTGTATTCAAGTAGCCTAAAATTGGATCATTGTCGATCTTTTTAAAAAAGAAATTGAGTTCAAACAAATATAACTGAATTTATAACTTCAAAATCAAAAGGCTTTTTTTTTCCCCCGTGAAATGACCTGTTGAGAGATGTAACGAAACTGGGATCGAGTAAACTAATGTGTTAAAAGAGGTAACAAAGTCATTTGCCTTCCTTTATTGCACAGTTAAAATTTTTGAGATGGTTAACGAATAATTTTCATGAAGATATAGCAACAATTTTTAAGTTGTGCAAATTATATACCAATGTATCTAAGCTAGTTTCAAAGAAATTTCGAGAAACCAAGCACAATATTCACAAATTAAATTGCAACTTAAGTTGTGGAAAATATGCAAGGGATGGAAAAGGACGACGATTAATTCATGACAGCTTCTCTCATTTATCATTTCGTCCATAAATAGCTGTACTATTCTGAATAATGAAATTAAAACAATTCTCACAGATAATTAACTTACAAAAAAGATGAATATTCTCAAACTTAGAACAAAAAAACGTACACCTTTTTTGATATGCAAAGTTCCAAAATTCTAACTTTCCTCTTGAGCAGGTAATCTCGAGCAAGACCTTAACCTTGTACACATGCAGAGGCCTCTCCAAACTCAACATAACTTTATCAGTCTACATGGCAATAGTCTGTATTAAGTACACTGATCATTAGCGTACATGCATATTAAATAGCATGATTTGAAATGATCTAAAAATAATATTAAATTCAAATTAATTCAACATGATATTTTCTAATTTAGGTTGGATTGATTATTTTAGTTTTTATTTTTGTTAATATGTTTTTTCAATAAACAAATAAAATTTTATTAATTAGTTAAAATAAGAGTAGAATTTTAAATTAAGATCGTCAATTCAATTAAGATTGTCATTTTTTGTCACAATTTATTCGAATTAAAGGATTGAATCAGGTCTTACATATCCCAAGACACGTCAGCAATGAAAAGCCATCCCCGTATAAGGTTAAACCTTCATTAATACCAAAAGCTTTCTCGCAGACATGCATGACGTCAAGACTCCAACCAGTTGAGAGACACTCTCAATGTGTCCAAACTCTCCGAATAAATTCAAAGAAAACGAGAAAATATTCTAATACGTGTACGGCTGAGATGCCCCGGGCTCGCCATGCATTAATTGATGCAAGGTCAAGGATATCTTATGCGATAAACATATATTACATATGTCACAAATGCAGTGCTTAAGTTGTCAAACAGATGCAATTATATGAGCAACTCATATTAATTAGCCAGGAAGTAGAAGGGTAGCTTGGTAATTTCGTTACGCCTCTTAGTTACTGGCCTTTATAAAAGGGTGAGTGCTCCACATGAAAACCTATGTCCCGCGAATTTCTTCTCACGCTATTGTCTTCTGATTCTGCTTTGGTCGTTATTCCTTTTCTAGAAAAACGGTAAGTAAACTCAATCATCTTATCACAATCTTCAGTTACGCTAAATTCCTATTATAACTTTTTATATGATTCATTTAGTTTAGTTCTTTAATTTATTTGGAGTACAAAATGAAGAGTCTATGATCTCTTCCACTCTACTACTTAGCTAAATATGCTTTAAATTTGTAGTATCAATGAACATAAAGATGCAGTATATTAATAATAAGTATGCTGGTGATACAATTACTTTATGTTATGACTAATAAATTCTGTTATTTTTTCATTAAATTAAATTATGTGAAGTGTTAATTTTATTCGTTTTTTAATTAACGGATAAAATGGCCAGTGGGTGATCGTGAGCATGGAGAATGCAACTACATCTAGCTTAGCGAGAACGAAATCGGATCAACTGGTGGAGTCGATGGCGGCGGCTTTAAAGTCGCCGCCATCTAGTGAATCAATAGGAGTGGCGGAGGGTGGTGGAACCCTATCAAGGAAATCAAGCCGGAGGATGATGGCGGCGTCACCGAGTCGCTGCGGTGGCAAAAACACGCACATAAGAAAGGCTAGGAGCGCTCAGTTGAAGCTTGAGCTGGATGAGGTGAGCAGCGGCGCGGCTCTTAGCCGAGCTTCCAGTGCCAGCTTGGGCCTCTCATTCTCCTTCACTGGCTTCACTGTGCCTCCTGATGAAATAGCTGACACCAAACCCTTCAGTGATGAAGATATCCGTAAGTTAATTAATTCTTCTGTAATTTCAAAGATACACATTTTTTTTTATGTATGTCAATAATCTCATGCCACAAGTATGTAGTTGTTAATAGCTCACTCCTTTAAACTAAAATCTGTTCATTTATTATAATATAATCTAATAACTAGCGACATCCACTTTTGTGAAAACATTAGTGGATTTTCAATGTGAGGTGCAGTCAAATTAGGATTATTGTATTTCTTTTTCCTAGAAAGAGAAGATGAAAGAGGAAGTTTTGCCCAATAGGTGAAAGGCTATCATACCCTTTCTAAGATGTTCACGAGTTTGATACGGTACGAGTTGTTTGAGATTAATTTCAGTCCTTTCAAGAACAAAAAAACGGTTAGGAATGCTTTAGAAACTGTCTCTCGTGTGTCATTAGGTAACCACAAAATATGTTGGGAATAAGGCTTGCTCTAGTATACATGTTGATGATAACATTCAATATGTGGGTGATTATTTGTTTTTCTTTTCAACAAATCATAACACAAATTAATGCATACCGAAGAGTAACCTTCGTGTGAGGACTAAACAAATGAAGTAACATTGCTTTTCAATTTGAGTCATATCTTATACTTTTTTTTTCAAACATAAGCTTACACTGTTTTAAACAAATAAATGATCAAGAGTTTAATTTTGATTCTTTATTAACATATAATTGGTTTGACCACGTCAATAATTATGATATTAATTTTAATAATAATTACATGAAATACTAAATTCACAAAAGACAAGTGTAAATTATTTTTTATCGTTATTTATATGTGAGTTATTAAAAACATGGCAATAATATCACTGAATATGAATATAATTTTTTTATACGGTCAAGTACCAAGACGTTGAACTTAATTAAATTCATTAAACAGACACAGGAAAGTACCCATACTCGAGCTACGTATGAATGATTCATATAATTTGGCAGGACATTGGTGATGTGAAGCCAATTGGTCCATCCCAATGATTGAAAGAGCGTTTTCTTTCGTCTCAAAGACGCAACACAATATTAACTTCACATTTCAACTTAAATTTTTATTCAGCCAAACCCAGATCAGAACACGTTTTATCTCAAATATTTTTGTTTTCCTTATGTATAATGCCCAAGAGATTTGATCAATTAAACTAAAAATTAACCTCCAGCAACATGAAATAATTAAATGTGTTTAAAAGCTGTAATGCAAAATTGACGCTGATATAGAATGTGTGTGTCTATATATGCGTATATTTGATGATAAACGTTGTTATAAAACATTGAGTTATGTTATTTGAAATTTTATAATAATAATAATAATAGTCCATGTTATACAGTTTAAACACCCATGAAACCTTTATTTTCTTTCATCTCTTTCTATCTTATGCTTCTCACAGTACTTAAAAGAAAAATGATCATTTCACATTTAAGATGGTGTATATATTATAAAAACTAAAAAGAAAGAAAAAAAAGTAATAAACATAACGAATAATGTAAGAAAAAAAAACACACCCATATTAATGTGAGAATGATGTAAACAAAATAGGTGTGGAAAATTCAAAACTTTAGTTAAAATATCATTAATTAAATGTCACTCTCGTAGGTTGATTCTTTGTATGATTGTATGGAAGTCTTAGGGTCATCTGCATTCAGTTACGTGCGGGTGTCCTAGTCAGGTCCAATCCAACGAACAACCTCTAACTACAAACCCGTGATTAACGGTCCAAAAAATAAGTGATCACTCACAGTTGGTCCCCCTCGTATACCTAAGTCTATGTATATATGGTCCCCCGTAGCCAAACACCTATTTAGTAACATCGTTCCAATTAATTATATGGCACCATGCATGCTCGGTCCCTAACGTGCGATTCATGGTACTGTTTTATTTGCTTGAGTATGACTTCATCACTTCAGATCCTGTAATATATAAAAAAAACACATAACAGTTGTTCAATAATAATCAATGATATGTTAAACCCTTGCACCAATGTTTTTTTACTCAGGGAACTATGCCGATAAATTGCTAATATTTAATCAATTTTGTATTAAACAAATATTAATTATGCATATTAATACATAACTATTTTATTGGCTTAGATTCACTTGATGTATATTCTTCAAAAATGGTTAACTATCTGACATCCCACATTGCCATCGAAGGGGGAGAGGAGGGGGTGACCCATTTTGTAGACTATTCCCGAGTCCCGCTTGGATCCAATCTTCCTTTCCCCTGTGGAAGAAACACATTATTTCATTCTCGGGCCCTTACATTAAAGTTAGCTTGACTTTTATTCACAGCTTGTGGAATTAGCTTGACTTACTTTGTCAAATGTAATGATCAATGTTTTATCACTTGGACTTTCGTGACTTGTTCTGTATACCTTTAAATTAAGAAATCAACAAGTCCAAATGTCATGATCCTTCTGTAGCTTAAAAATCCATCTATGTGCAGCTAGGTTTTAAGAAAACATCAATTACATTTAGATATGTGTCCTGCTAATTAAGCAAACACTACGGCGTGTTTGTTTAAGGATCACATAGACATGATAACATGCACTTTAATTTATAGTACATAATTGCACTAAGTGAAGATACGTACTAACTGTCTGGTGCTTCTGCATGAAGGAGCTTCTTTTTCCCACCTTGTGAGTTATATAAAAAGGGTTAACATGTATATTGCAGCGGAGGATATTGAAGCCGGAACTCATAAGCCAAAGTTTCAAACGGAACCTACTCCACCGATATATCTGAAGGTAATAATATTCATTTTATATCTCAAAAATTATGTTACTCTTCATTCATGGCCTGCACCTACCACTACCGGTACTGTTCAAACCTTCAATATAGTATGAGTTTGATTTAGTGCTATGTATTTGGGCAGGCAACGGTGAAGCTTCATTTAGCGATCAACGCCACCAATATAACATGGCTAGCAATTTAGCATGGTCAGGTTCAGTCTTGTACAAAGTTTCATTCCATGTGTACAAGACTACCCCTTCTTTCCAGTTAGCCAGATAAATTATTAGTAGTACATTAGATACAGCATATGCCTAACTGGGTACTAAAATTGCTTTTTGATGCCTCCAACAGGGCATCAGCACATTAGTTTTATTTCTCATACGCTTGAAAGACATAGCTTCAAGCTTGGAACCCATCTGGCTTTGAGGCTTTAGCTATATGTGAGGCTTTATAACATGGTTTTGCTGAGAAAGAAGGGTATGGAGTATAAATAGTTAGACACAATTTTCAAAGAAAAAAATGCCTTTGTGCATTAATTGAGCTTACTTTTGTGATTTATTTTAAGCTTTACTATATATGTGTTTGTGATGGATCCCACTAAATGAGATAAATTCTTATTGTGGAATCTGCAGTTCAAAGATGTGAACTACAAGGTAGTGATCAAAGGCATGACCACAACTGAGGAGAAGAATATCTTGAAGGGGATCACTGGTTCTGTAAATCCAGGAGAAGTTTTGGCATTGATGGGTCCCTCGGGAAGTGGAAAGACATCTTTGTTAAATCTGCTTGGAGGAAGGTTAAGCCAGCCCATGATTGGTGGCTCTATCACTTACAATGACCAACCTTATTCCAAGTTTCTAAAGAGCAGGTAAAATTCCAACGATTGACTAGCTTATAGTACCCTTTTTCCAAGTCAATCCACAACAACGAAATCAGCATTGGAACTTGAGAAGCCACTTAAAACGCACAGATTGAATTATTAACAAGTCGAAGATTATAAATGTATCAGGAAAGCTTGCTGAGTTTTGTATGTTTAAAGTTGTTTTTTCAATCAAGAATCAGTGAGATGGAAGCTGTGGTAATGGTGTGGTAGCCCCACAGTTTTGAAAAACTAAATCAGTAGCTTCGTCTGATATTATTATTATTATTACCTCTGATGGTCCTTATATTTATCTCAGACTATGTGAAAAGTTATCTGATCAGTTCATACCATACTTACATCACACATACGGATATGAACATCGATTACGTTGCGATATATGTAAATACATTAATTTTAAAAAAAAAACCACGATACGAATATGGTAAAAATAAATTAAGTAAAATATATTTACCCTCTCTTGTGGCAAAATAGGAGTAAAGTATATTTTTAATAAATTCATTATATTTTATTTGTTATTTTTATTGTATTATTAGTTTGCCATCATTATCTTTTTAATCTTTTGAAAAATTTAATTATGATTAAATTTAAATAAAAATATTATATTTAAACTATGCTATTAATCTCTTTATTAATTATCTGAGAAAAAATGTATATTAAAAGATTTAAAGATAATGCAATCAACTCTTGAAACCAAGACAGTTTGTATGATACATATATTGAAAATCCGATTTAGATACGACATGAATACGTTGCCAATTTAAGTATGTGTGAATCAGAGACTTACACAAAGCATGCATTTGGCAGGATTGGATTTGTGACACAAGATGATGTTCTGTTTCCTCACCTTACTGTAAGAGAAACATTGACTTATGCAGCCCGCCTAAAGTTGCCACATACATTAACTAAAGAGCAAAAGGAAAAACGAGCTTTAGATGTCATCGAAGAGCTGGGATTGGAGAGGTAAATGCTTCCATCTATGACAATTAGCATCACAGTTATTATGAGCATAAAAGTCATAATCCATAGCTTAAGGATCAATTGAATATGGGTTTTGTGAACCCTTGTGAGTGATAAATTTTATACATATTAATTATAAAAGCCACACAGTATAATTTGGGTTTATGAAAATAGGTGCCAAGACACTATGATAGGAGGTTCCTTTGTTCGAGGAGTATCTGGTGGAGAGAGGAAGAGAGTTTGTATTGGCAATGAGATCATAATCAACCCTTCTCTTCTGCTTCTTGATGAACCAACTTCTGGTTTGGATTCTACAACAGCCTTGAGGATAGTTCAGATGCTACAAGACATAGCAGGGGTACTTGTTCTCTTTCTCCCCCTTCAGTTCAATGAGATTGAAAACTATATATAATCCTACCTCCCCAATTTAAACAAATGTCAAAGTTTCTGTTAAAAACATCACATTCAATGCAAGAAAAAAAAAATTATATCACATTTCAATATCTCTAAACTTGCTAAATTTTACACCTTTAGGCCTTAAGTGTGGCATATTTACTTGTATGCATGCTTTGATAATAACCAGCTAGATATTTTCATGATCATTCAAACCTTTATCACTAACTTTCTAGTCTTATATCAGGCTGGTAAAACCGTGGTGACAACAATCCATCAACCATCAAGCAGACTCTTTCATAAATTTGATAAGTTGACCCTTCTAGGAAAAGGGAACTTGCTTTACTTTGGAAAAGCATCTGAAGCAATGGACTACTTCCAGTTTATAGGGTGCACACCTCTTATTGCTATGAACCCAGCAGAGTTTTTATTAGACCTTGCAAATGGAAACATAAATGATATTTCTGTCCCATCAGAGTTAAATGATGAAGTGCAGATGGAAAATGCTGAAGCTGAAACACGAAACGGGAAACCATCAGCTGCAGCTGTACAAGAGGTAATTTCTCATTATTAATTTTGACATTATTTAGTGCATGCTTGAAAACACTTAAATTGGAGACTAATTTATTTTTCAAATGCTGTCCCATGAAGCTGGCAAAAATAAGCGATAATTTCTTCAAAATAAACTGAACTAAACACGCACTCGAGCAAAATTTTCCAATCTGATTACATTTGAAATTAAGCAGTATCTGGTGGAGGCATATGAGACTCAAGTTGCCAAAACGGAGAAGACAAAGTTAATGATTCCTATCCCCCTTGATGAAGAAGTGAAGTCTAAGGTTTGTTCTTGCAGAAGACAGTGGGGAGCAAGTTGGTTTGAGCAATTTTCCATATTATTTTCTAGAGGATTCAAAGAACGGAGGCATGACTATTTTAGCTGGTTGAGAATCACCCAAGTTCTTTCAACTGCAGTCATCTTAGGACTACTATGGTGGCAATCAGATGCTAACAACCCAAAAGGTCTCCAAGATCAGGTAACCAATTTCTGCCAAGTGCACAAATGCATAGTCCCTAACCTTAAAAGAGTACATACATAGTTATATATATGTTTTGTTCTAAGCTCTGATCCACATATATACAAAAAAACATTTGTCGCAAGCGTGTCATATTCATGTCAGATATGAATACATATATAATACAGTTGCATCTATATTCTGGACATATCCTGCTTTTATTTTATTATTAGTAATAATTTTTTATGTTTTATAAAATTTATTGGAATATTTCCTTAGTTTTAAGAAATATTTTTGTAATAAAATTGTTAATTTACTAAATTTGATCAAATTTATCATAAAGTATGCAACATACATACATAAATATTATCCTAATATTTTAGAAATTTGTCATATTTGAATGTATATGCTATGGTTCTAAGCATAAACATATTGTAAGCTAACATCTTCATTCTTCAATGCAGGCAGGACTGCTTTTCTTTATTGCTGTGTTTTGGGGATTCTTTCCTGTCTTCACTGCAATATTCACATTTCCTCAAGAGAGAGCCATGCTAACTAAGGAACGAGCAACGGATATGTACAGGCTAAGTGCATACTTTGTGGCAAGAACTACAAGTGATCTTCCACTAGACCTGGTATTACCAGTGCTTTTCCTCCTCGTTGTTTATTTCATGGCCGGTTTGAGACTGAGTGCAGGCCCTTTTTTCCTCAGCATTCTTACAGTTTTTCTCTGCATCGTGGCAGCTCAGGTATGCACTGTATTTCATAATAAGAAAATAACATACACCGAAATGGCCTATAGTTCTAACTTCTAATTAACCAGGGGCTTGGACTTGCTATTGGGGCTACACTGATGGACTTGAAAAGGGCAACAACTTTGGCTTCAGTAACTGTGATGACTTTCATGCTGGCTGGTGGTTTTTTTGTCAAGGTAAATTTAATTGATTTATCAACTTCAAGTAATGTTACTGAGGATTTCCTTCGGTCAAAGTATGTCAAATTCTTTATATCAATATCAATATCACGAATCAAATAATGATACGTGATATCCTATAATTTAATAACATATTCTTAAACAACAGATGCTATTTGGCATAAGGAAAAAAAATGTTACTATTTGATATACGAATGGAAAAAGATTAAACGCAGTAGTGCAAGTATTGTTAGTGCTGCTCTTCAATCAACTGTAGAATTCCACCTTGGTAATATATATATATATATAATAAAAGTCGATATTAAAATAATCATAGAGATAAAATTCTAATTATAATTGAAAAACAGTTTTTTCCTGTACAACATAAATAATTTTTCATCTAGTTAAGTTTTGTTAATGGTAAATGTAAGTGACACGTGCTTCAAAATTTGACAGGAAGTCCCCAAATTTATATCATGGATTCGCTACATATCTTTCAACTACCACACGTACAAACTTTTGCTAAAGGTACAATATGAAAAACACATAACACCTACCATAAATGGGATCAGAATTGACAGTGGATTCACAGAGGTTGCAGCTCTTATAGCCATGGTTTTTGGTTACCGTTTGTTGGCATATCTTTCTTTGCGGTGGATGAAACTTCAAGCTGGAACTTAAGACTATTCTTCATCCAAGCATATGTATGAGTTGGAGATGCCCTTCCTTTCTTCTAGGAAGAGTGATATTGAATGAAGGCTCATAATTATAACATATATAAGGAGAACTACCTAGTAAAGTGCCAAGCATTGATTTGATATAGCCATATAGTTTGTCTAATCTTATTTGTAACGTATTTCATTTGGCATGATCGAGCAACAAATGCACGCTGAATGCCATGTCAAGCACATCAACATGTGAAGAAGAGTTCAGAGATGCGATGCTTTTTGAAATTCTTTAACTCTTAGGAAGAAGCCCTTCTTATTAGATGTGTTTCATTAACTCAAGCTTGTCGTAACTCTGGTAGTTAGAATCAACGTACTTGTAAGAATTAAGAGTTGACACC
Organism: Abrus precatorius; assembly: GCF_003935025.1. Lineage (NCBI taxonomy): Eukaryota > Viridiplantae > Streptophyta > Magnoliopsida > Fabales > Fabaceae > Abrus > Abrus precatorius. The sequence goes on along the minus strand of NW_020874373.1, from coordinate 3,469,221 downwards.
TACTCTATTAGTCAAGTTTCAAGAATTTGTATGAACTAAATCTACTTTTATCTCTGTGATCATTTTGAATTTGATGCTGTTCCACTACTGTTAAGCAAACCAACATATGAATAGTGATTTTGCTTTTCTCCTTTTGTACAATTGCATGGCGCTTAGGATATTTTTTAGACTAAATAAAATGTTAATCCTGTGGAGAATCGATTACTTTAATGTAATTAAAATTGATCATAATAATGCTTTTAGCGTTGGCTTCAAATACAAATTTTGTCTCCCTCAAAACAAAATTGATTTAAACATATTCCCCAATGCCCATTGCATATGTCGTTTCTAGAAAGCATTATATGTATTTTTTGGTATAAAGTGAACAAGTAAAAAGAGTAATTATTGATAATTTAATTAAAAATATATCGCAATTTTAATCTACATGAGTAAATTAAGCATGAATATATTTAATACTGTATGAAATAAGTTAATTTAAAAATATTTTATTTATTTAAGAAATTTTTCAAAAATTTATTTTAAAAATAAAATTAAAATAAACACACACTTACTGATGTACTTTTAAAATTATTTATTAACAAAAATCTGAAAAGGAAAAAAGATGTTAAAGTGTAAGAAAATAATAATAATAATAATATATTGATTAAATCTTAGAATATTTTATAGTGCATTAAAATATCTCTTCAGATTAATTTTTATATTTTATTACTATATTTTAAGAATAATTTCCATGTTTTCCCGTTATCTCTTAAGAATAATTTCTATATTTTTAAATATATATTATAATTTTTTAACATCAGTACAAACAAAATTAATGTTATACAAATTTAATTAAAATACATTAACAATTTAAATATTTTTTTATCGTCAGTTAATCATTAATTAACGTCTAATTTTTTATATTTTTAATTAATTATTAATGTAATTTTTTACATTAATAATATATAAAAATTAAACTGAGGTCTTATTAATTAAAAACAATTAATTCAATATGAACATGAGTCATTACAAGTGCATATATATTGTAACACTTATAATACACTAAAAAGTCTTAATTTTTTCCTTATATGTATAAATATATTTTTTTTTATCATAGGAAGTATTTAATTTTATATTTTTTATCTTTTTCTTAATTGTAAAATAATTATATAAAAGTAAAGTAGGAATGGAAAATTCTTTATTGATATGGGCCTGTGGTGTCGTGGTCTCATTGCAAACGGACGTGACAGAGTGATTTAAGGGTAATTTCGTCATATCACCACTCAACGGCTACTTCCATATAAAACGAACTCCTGATTTTCTTGTCATATAACACATTCTTCGTTTTCTTCTTCTCAATCTCATTCTCTCTCTCTCTCTCGCTCTCTCTCTTCATGCTCTGATTTCAAGCTCTGAGACTGAGACTCCCAATCAACCATCAACGCGCACCACCATTCACATTATTCTCTCTCTGTTTTCTCTATTTCCATTGTTCTTTCATTCCGTTAATTCATTTCTCTTTTTCAGGGTTTCGTTTTTAATCTTCTTCAACCATGGACGCGGGAGCGTGGAGTTCTTCCACCAAGATCAAATCCCGATCCCCCTTCCAAGATCATTTCCACCGCAGAAGAAGTTCTCAAGAAAACGTAAGCCCTCGCTTCTTGATTTTCTCGGCAACCAAACACAATTGTAAAATTAAAAACTCCATTGAGAATTTGTTCCTCGCAGTTGGACAGGTTCATTCCGAATAGGTCAGCCATGGACTTCGATTACGCTCACTACATGCTCACTGAGGGTAACAGGAAGGGCAAAGAAAACCCTATGATGACGTCACCATCCCGAGCAGCCTACCAGAAGCAACTCGCTGAGGCCTTCAATATGAACCGCACTCGAATCTTGGCCTTCAAGAACATGCCTCCAACTCCCGTTGAACTCATTCCCAAGGCTATCCTTTCCTCTCCTCAATATAAAGCCTCTAAGCCCAAACGTTACATTCCGCAGGTATATGTTATAATATGTTCAAATCAAAATTATGCATTGACTAGTTAGACACTTTAAATTGTGTTCTAACTGTTTGTAAAAATTATTCTTAGAGTTCTGAGAGGACGTTGGATGCTCCTGATATACTAGATGACTTTTATTTGAATTTATTGGATTGGAGCAGCAGCAATGTTCTTAGTATTGCACTTGGGAATACTGTGTATCTATGGAATGCATCTGATAGTTCTACTGCAGAACTTGTTACTGTGGATGAAGAAGATGGTCCTGTGACAAGTGTTAGTTGGGCTCCTGATGGGCGTCATTTAGCCATTGGTTTGAACAATTCTCATGTCCAGCTGTGGGATTCTGATTCTGCTAGACTGGTAATATAAATTATACTTTATTTATTTATGTACCATTTTTTGTGTTCTTGTAAGGGTTAAAGTTTGCATGCATTTTGATGTTGGGGTTTGTTTTGGTGACTGCAGCTAAGAACACTGAAAGATGGACACCAAGCACGGGTGGGTTCCATGGCTTGGAACAATCATATCCTCACAACTGGAGGAATGGAGGGTAGAATTGTCAACAATGATGTTAGAGTAAGATTTCATATTGTTGAAAGCTATAGGGGTCATCACCAGGAGGTGTGTGGGCTCAAGTGGTCTCCCTCGGGACAACAATTAGCGAGTGGGGGCAATGATAATGTTATTCACATATGGGACAGGTCTATGTCCAAGTCGAATTCGCTGACCCGGTGGCTTCATAAGTTTGAGGAGCACAGAGCTGCTGTAAAGGCACTGTCTTGGTGTCCATTCCAGGCAAATCTACTAGCTTCTGGTGGAGGCGAGGGTGATCAGTGCATTAAGTTCTGGAATACCCATACCGGTGCATGCTTAAACACTGTTAACACAGGCTCACAAGTGTGCGCTCTACTGTGGAACAAGAATGAGCGTGAGTTGCTTAGCTCGCATGGTTTCACACAGAATCAGCTCACTCTTTGGAAATACCCTTCAATGGTGAAGATGGCAGAGCTCAAGGGTCATACCTCCAGGGTGCTGTTCATGGCTCAGAGTCCAGATGGGTGTACTGTGGCCTCCGCGGCAGGGGACGAGACCCTGCGATTTTGGAATGTCTTTGGAACCCCAGAAGCTACCAAACCAGCGCCCAAGTATAAAATTGAGCCCTTTGCTCATGTGAACCGTATTCGTTGAATATATTGCCAGATTTTGTATTTGTATTAAAATAAAAAATAATTTATTTTTTAATATTGCCTTGACCATTTTTTTTGTACATATATTCTGACAAATATAGAAACATACATACATTTGTATAGTGGGCAAAGTTGTCTGTGTATAGAAAGAAATCATAACTTACATGAAATGAATGTTTATTATTGGAAATTTTCACTTTATTGTTGATCTGATCTTTCTTTCTCTTTTTATGATTTTGAGAGGCCCTACATTCACAGCTTAAGATGTATTTGTGCCATTCAGACATTTGTATATGCACATTATTACTTTTGTGTGCCTACTACTCAAGCTTCATGCATAAATATGAACTAAATCTACTTTTACCGGTGTAGTCAATTTAAATTTAATGCTAGACTACTCATTTTCTCCATCTACATTGACAATTATAGAGAGATTATATTAATAATATTGTTTCCATAAAATTTTATATTTTTCATTCTTTAACAGTGTCGTTAACATTTGACTTTCAAAATTGCATGATAGTTAGGATTTATCTCAATAATTTTGAAACTCAAAAAGATCAGGAAATAAAATAAAGAGAGTGAAAGAAATGCTAGATATAGAAGTTGGTTCAAGTAAAAAATTTGTCCCTAAAAGCAAAATTTATTGCAACAGATTCCTCAGGAAGATTACTAATTATTTTTTTAAAATGTATATTTTTTTGCCAAACTTCCTGAGAATATGCTAGTAGTATCGTTTTATAAGATATGAAAAGAGAAATGCAAATCCTGACTTCGTGCCTATAGCATGTATATGGAGTAATTTAAATAATCGATATTAAACTTACTTTCTACAAGTTAGGATTGATTGTTCATTTTCTAAAATTAGTTTTGATAAACAATAATGTTTAAGAATTATAATCTGACAACTTTTAAATTTTTATCTCTACAACTACCTATATTTAATAGATTTAATTGTATTTTTATTCCTATAATAAAGTATCATTTGTGATTAGTTTTTGATTTTTTTTTTAGATTCAGTACATAACTTTTTCAAAATGTTATTTAATCTCTATAGAAAACTTTCTTAAAATATTTTTAAAGATTTATTTATAAATATTAATTTTAAATAAAAAAATATAAAAAAAAAACAAATGGTGTAATAGTAATGTGTAAATAATAAACTAAATCTATGTTCTTCAGTTCATCCTTTCATAAAAAGGAGTTAACCAAATTAAATCTTAATATTTTAAATAAGTGAAGAATTAAATTTTAATATTTAAAAAAACTAATCACAAATTGTACTAATTTTATAAAAAATAAAAATATAATTAATTTTAGTTAATATTATATAAGATATTTACCTAATTTAAATTAATTCAAACATGATTTTTATAACCATTTTTTTAAAAATCTTTAATAAGTGTACTTTAAAAACAATGTTTGATTGTATTTTTTTTTATCTTTATATTTCAACATATATATTTGTAATTTTGGTTTTTCTATTTTTAATTATTTATATTTAATCTTTTTAATTATTCAAATGTTTAAGTTAAGTCGTTACTAAAAATTAAAACTTTTATTATATTTTATATTTTTATTTAAACATTTTATATATATACTCTTTATTTATAGATAAATTAATAAATTATCGTACTTTTATTATATTTTTATTAATGATTACTTTTGATTCTTTTTATAAAAAATAAAAGACTAAATCATCATATTAAAAGAAAGCAATTAAACCAGTTATATTTTTAATAAATATAAATTTTATTTCAAGATACCCATTCTATTAAATAGTGTAATTAATAATTTATATATTTAATGGTACTGAAAAAAGAAAGATATAAAAAAAATTTAGTAATTAATATATATTGAATGTATCATTTATTTTTTATAATAAAGACTAAAAAATATTCTATTTTGTTTCTTCTTAACAAAACTAGAAGTAGTATTAAATACAATTTTAAAAGAAAAAAATAATTTAAGTATTTAAAAAATTAAAAAACAACATAAATAATTAAAATTAAGAGATAAAAAATGCTGAAAAAAAATTGCAATTATATATTCTTCTATTCTTATGTTAGCTCAGAACTTACAGGATAGAATAGGATAGAATTCCACAAGTGAAGAGAAAATTGGATCTACATTAGATCTCACCTTAATAACCTCATCTATCCTCTTGAAGAAAAATTTGGATTTGGTTTCAAACATCGGTGTTCAAACAGGAGAAATACGCCATAATAATGTACTTTGGATGATCCATATCTTAGGGTCAGGCGCCGATGATTCCCTCCCAGTCCAAGCACAATGACGCAATTATCAGGGTGGGCTCTGCCACTGAACTAATAGCCGTCGTGTGGGCCTCCTGCGGGGGCCCGGCGATGATTCCTTTCTTAATTTTCTTTTTTCGTTTCTGGTGATGCAGGCAGAGACTGAACTGCGATAGCACAAAGTTAGCTTTTACGTGAATAAAGACGATGCCCAGCGCGTTATCGATGCTCTTTCTAAGAACTTGGAAAAGCGCAGGTATAATACGATATATGATAACCCTTTTCCTGTTAATTCTTTTGTTCAACGATATTGGAATTAATTATTGTTTGTTTTCAAAGACTTCTGAGTAATTTAATAGCTAAAAACTTAAACGATCTTACTGACCACCGTTCAACAAATAAAAGCAAACTATTACAAATCATATTTATGGAGTGTTTATAATTACGATAAAAGTACATTAATTATATTTTTATTTTGTTAACCGGTACTTTAGGATACAATAATAATTGAAAATTTATATTGGTGCTAATCAAACACTTACTAATGGTCCAATTAGTCCTTTTAAGTATGCATTCTTTCTTGTCCTATAGTCAAGAATGAAATTTGAGGTTCAAGATTCCGAGTGTTTCACTTGGGTGCATGAGCATCGGACGTAGTTGAAACAATCAGGAAAGATGCTTGCTTAGTTAGCTGGTTCTTGTGGTCTTGTAATCCCACTTGCAATAAATGCAATCCGATGATGAAAAACTATTTTCTGCATTTAAATTTAATAAAAACTATCCTTATAAAGTATCCTTTCAATTCGTTGAGAATCAAATTTTGGCAGGTTTTTAACTTGAGGTAGATCCTTTCAATTCGTTCTTTTGTCCAATTTTTGTCCTTACTTTAGTGCGTCCTTTTGTTTTGGGTGCATGGGAATGCAAAAAAGAAATATTCTTCTGATCCTTTTCTTTGCATCTATGTTACAGAATTGCATGCGTTGTGTAGATTAAAAGGCTGGTAGAACTTGTAGTCAGTGACTCAGTGTACCTGTACTTTCTGCTCTCTCTTTGCTTGCAGCGGTTGCTTTCTTGGGCTACTTTAAAAAAATGTTTGATAGAATGATAGATCGATATATTTATTTTACACTGACAGTTCATTAAAGTGTCTACATGAATGAACATCAAAACCTGAAATTATAACCTCCTTTCACAGTTTACTGGCAGAGCTACTTGAGCTCTCAGATCGCATAGAGGTGTCTTTGCACAAGATTTTACCATTTCAGTGTATAAATATATGTCTGAAATGACTGTTGTATCATTTTGTTGATCTTGAGAAAATCAGTAGAAAATACTAATTGCATATCTATACAAGTGCTGGAGATTTCTTAAGAAGTTAACATTTATAAAATTAGTTGAAAAATATTTAATGCATATATAATTATATATACATGTATGGGAGACCTCACAGCAGATAACACGTGTTTGTATATGTGCAGTTGTTTTCTTTTCTGCATCATGTACGAATTGATAAAAATAATTTTTAATAAAATTACCATGTTAAATACTAAAAATTTGTTTCAATTATGAGTTGAGGCTAACAAATTTGTGAAAATAAATAAATAAAAAATCCAACATAATATGCTTAAAAATATTTTAAATTGTCTAAATAATTGTATCTTATCTTATATATATATATATATATATATATATATATACTGTAATTTTAATTACAATATAATATATCTTATATTTTAAATATTATTTTCTCTAAAAAATAGTCAATCACAACATTTATGCAGTTTTTTTAGTAAAAAAAAAGATTTTTAATTTTTTAAATAAAATCTATTGTACCTTCTACGAGAGATTGGTATTCTCTCTTAAAACAATCGTCCATGTTAATTATATATTAATAAATAATAAAATTAATAATTTAGTTAAAAAAAAATACTAATACTTTATAATCTTTAAAATATTTAAAAAATTATAACCATTAAATAAAAGAGTACAACCCTCTCAAGCTACAGATAATGTAATAAATATTAATTTTTTTATGAGCATACAGAAAAATAAAGTTAAAAGTTAAAAGTTAAAGTAGAGAATTTATTTCATATACAATTTTTAATCCTAAGTTTAAAGCAAATCCATCTAACCGATGTTCTAAAATATCACCCGGAAATTGAAATGGTGACATCTTTGGATTGAGATTCAATTAGTTTAAGCGGTTAAATATGTGATTAAATCGTGATTGAACTAATTTGAAATAGTGAACTTATAGTTCAATTATTTCACACAAGTCGATCCAATAGAGATTTTAAAAGGATTCTGTGTTTACATTGTTCTTGATATCGACATGTTAAAAATACAAAGATACGATTGCTATCATGCAACGATTTATCTTGATTGACTATAAGATCTATAAGATAATTTTAAGTAAAAAACCATAATCGTTTCCGATTATTTGAGAATAGGAAAGAATAGTGTAAATACTATTTAAAACATTACTTATTTATTGTCTAAATTTACCCATCTTACAAATAAAAATCTATCCGAAAGACGAATATATTGGGAAACACTTTATGGATAGAATCGATTGATTCAATATAGAAAAACCAAAGATAAATCAAGCCGACACTCTATGCATGGGCCCAAAATTAACAAATTATAAATGGAACACTCTTCACTTTCACTATTTAAGGTTTTTCCTAACTTGGTGTAAGTACATTGTTGGATTTTCGTGATTAATATAGATAAGCAAAAAAGATTTTGTGTTGTGAAGATCGTCCATTTCTCTTCCATCATCCTTCCCACATCTTCCATATATAAGCACCAAAACCAACGATCTCTACGTATCCTTCATTTCCTTTTTCTCCCTCATAATCATTCTTTTACCTCTACAAAATGATTCTCTTTTACCTACCAGCTTACATGCTTTTTCTTGGATGATACATAATGTCTACATTTATATCCATATAATACAAGCCAAAGTTTGACTGTCCAATAACAAAGAGAAAAGAAAGATGGACAACTCCATGAGATTTGGATTGATGGCTGTGTTTGCTGTATCCGGAAGCATGGTCTTCTTGGTTCATCAAGTCCATAAGCGTCTATTATCTAACTTCATGGAGAAATTTGAGTGTGAAATGGGTGGTATCATATCCATTCCTTTCAACTTTATTTAATTAACATTTTATATTTTTACATGATTCTAAATTCATACGTGCATGAAAAAATCAAATAACATAAGAGTTATCATTTGCTTTTGCAATGCTCAGGAAAACATCAAGCAAAGAAGAAGGTGCGGTTTGCAAAACAAGCTTTGGAAAATCCACTAGAGAACAAGAGTTGTCGTAGAAACGTGACTAGGGTACGACGCGTCAAGGCTGAGGAAATTTGGGTCATTGAGAACACTCACAAATGGAGACGTGTTCCGAAATTAGAGGACATGATGCCTCCTAATAGGGCAGTTCTATATAGGGGAATTATGAAATATAGGAATAGGAATCTCAATGGGAGACTTCGTTTTTAGTTTCTTTTTCTTCTTAGTAAAAGCCAAGTTCGCTAGTTATGGTTCCTTTCATGATGTTATGTCGTCAATGCTTCGCAGTGTAGATTGTAGTTATTTTCTTCTTCTTTTTGGTATATTGTAAACAAAGTAGTTTTTCGAAGTTGATTTCAATTTTTTAACAAAGGGTTGCGTCTGAGTAATTTAGGCCACATTGTGTAATAGCGTAGTGTGATTGTAATTCATTTTGGGAATTCTAAAATAATGTTTTTAAATGAAAATGATAATAAAAAAGTTCTGCGAAATTCAATGGAGTTGCTCTTGCGATGGAGATCTACACTCTTTTACATGAAAGCCAAAATAAATAGATGCCATTGATCTGAGTTTCTAACGTGATTGTGGTTCCTGGAAATTATTTTTTTATTTAAACAATCAGACACTTAGCTTTTTACAAATAAGAAAAATGTAAAGTAAAATTTTCAGTTATTTTAATTTAAATATTTTATAAACATAATTAAATTTAAATTAATAATAAATAAATTGTATCCTTTTATCTTAAACATTTTTTCATTACAAGAGAATTAAATCTAATTTTGTAATATTATATGTTTCTTATTCATAAAAAATAATTATAAATATTTTTTGGTCTTAAAAATAAGAAAAACAATTAAGATTTTTTTAACGATATACATATTGTTTATTTATAAAAATGGATATATTCATTTACTTAATATAAATTATATTAATTTAAATGTTTAATATTGTGAATATTTTTGAAATAGAGATGAATATAACATATAATTACTTTTTATTCATCTTAATAAATTAGATATTTGTTTATTATAAGTAAAACAGAATGTAGTATAACTTTTACTGTTATTTCTCTCATTTATAATTTATAATAGGTATGTAAAATATTAAAAAGTATAAATAAGAATATATTTAAATTTAGTCATTATTATTTTACTAAATTTTTATTTAAAAGTCGGCATTTGTTTAATTTCCTTGTTGTAACTGAATAAGTGGCTGTATATAATTATCTTAATTATTAAATTTTTAATTATGCAGAGATGCAATGTAAAATATTACTACGTAGATTTGAAATTGTTTACACCATTTAAAGTGTATTGACAGAACTATTTTTTATTTAAAAGGAATGAAAGAATCAAGTTGGCCGTCTATCTAGAAACAACTATAGTTTTTGAACAATTTATTATTTTTATTATTATATACATCGAATGATAATCCACAAATGATTATAATATTATTCTTCTGGAAGTATCTTCCATCCGAAAAGAATAGGTTTTAGCAGTCAAAACTTCAATTATTGTCAAACGGTACTTTACTGTTACTATTATTTTAATAATATGAAATTGACAGTGTAATATCCGTATTCTCGAATTTTTAATCCATAGTTATCTAAACTTTTTTGTAAGTCAATGTTATTTTTTATCATTAAAAATGCTGAAAAACTGCCAATAGAAAGCATTTACTGTTTCTATTAAACTAATTGAAATGTACTTAACGGATTGAAGCTTATTGCAAATACTCACTCTCATATTTAAAGTTTTTTTAATCAATTTAGGATCCGTATACATAGTTAACTTGGAATTAAAAAACATCTTTGGTCACTAAAATTGAGTTAAAACAATTAGTGATAATAAAATTTTATTAAATTATTTTTATTATGTTTTAATACGATAAATAAATTTTTAAATAATATTTTATTACTCGTATAAAAAGTGACCATGGCAGTAAAAAACAGAACACTCCTTTACATGCGACATTGAAGTAACAGTTGATTAGCAAGGTTGTCATGTAGCTCGTACTCACAGACGAGAATCGCTAGCATTAGTGCTGTTTATAATTTAATTTGGATCGATTTTACAGTAAAAAAATATATTTTATTCAACTTGGATCAATTTAAAATATTATCAATTTTTTTTTAAATTACTTCGCATGTTTACAAACTTTTTGAAAAATTATGATGATAAATCTCTAATTTTAAAAGTTTTTAATTAATAAATTAAATATATGGAGTTAAAAATTATTTTTATCAAGTCATTGACTACATTTTTGTTAAGATCCTGTTGAATATAATGACCTAATTACAAAATTTTAAAACACCTTAAATAGAATAATTAAATTTGTGACTTGATCTGTAAAAAGGGTATTGTGAAAAATATTAAACTTTATAAAAAAATTATAATTATCCTAAATTATAAATCTTTAGTCAACGTTACCTTAAATTTTTATAAAAAAATAAACACATTTAATAAAATGCATTACAAGTTAATATATGAATTTAATATCTTTATAATTTGATTTGGTTTATTTATTTTTGAATATAAAAATCATATAAAAATTATATTTTTATTTAGTTTTTAGTTATTTCATACTAATTTATCGAAATAAAATGATTGGGGTAAATTCTTTAGCGTCCCTAATCATATTCTCACTTGATTTTTAAAATTAGCATATAATTACTATACACCTTTGGACTGAATCACTCAACCCATATCTTTTCACTCACACATGATAATGTCATTCATGGTATATTACGTGCCATGTAATCTAAATTGAAGCATACGGAGCATTCGTTACAATGCAAGAAGAACAGTGATAATGCAAAACAAAACAGAGAGTCCTAGAACATAGAAGTAGAGGGTCTAGCATTTGGATGCAGAAGAAGAACAATGATGGGTGCGAAACAGAACAGAGTACTAGAACTTAGAAGAAGAGGGTCTACCATTAGGATGGTGACAGGCCTCACACGTGGGAAGACAATCTCAGAGTAATAACCAGTCAAACTGCAGGTAGTATGTGTCAGAGCAGTACATAGAGCAACATTGGAATATTATTGTTCTTGTAGCTTAGCCATTACCTGTGTAGGTTCATGCATTTTCACATTTTGATCATACTAATTATGATTTAATTTGAAGTTTTAAATATTTTACTAAATAAAATTTATACTTTATTACGAAAAGACATTACATGTCATAACTGTTACTTATTGATGTTGTGGAATTGTATTGATGAACAAAATTTCATAATTAGGTTTCTTCATGTAATATGTTAACAGGAACAGGAACATTGTGATCTCCACCAATGCTCCAAGCACTTAGCCGTAGTGGTGACCCATCTGAGTTGTCTGCACTCTTCCAAGCGTCTTTTTGTCAGCATCCTTTTGTTCACCTTGTGCATCATTTTGATCCCTCCAAGTACTCTGATCGCATATATCTTTGTGCCATTCAATCAAACTATGCACTGTGAATGTGTCAAAATTATTTAAGAATTTTATTTTATTTTTTATCATTCTCTTGTGAGTTTAATCTATCGTCAAAGCTTTCCACTATGATAAAATGCATCAACAAGTAAGCTTGTACTTAACAAAACCAGTGTTGGAATATTTAGGAACGAAATCTAGTGGATAACTAGTGTGTGAATTTGGTCGTAAGTTTTTGCAATTACTATATATACGAGAAACATTATCAGTTAAGCGAACTAAAATGCACAAGCTAATTGAGAAATCATTGATCACAGCATAAAATAAAACAGAGAGCCAACAAAGCGGGGAAGAAAATAAAAGAGCATGTCTTGCTCTTTTAGCGATAGATTTCCGCGTGTTTGAGTTTATTAGGATTTTTAAAAAATGTATAAAATATTTTGTTAGTTATTTAATCCATTTTTGGAATATATTTTAAGAAAAGCTTTTTAAAAAATCGTCAAAAGGTGAAAAAGAAACATTTCACAAAAGAACAGCACATGCTTAAACTTATCATCAATAGTTAACATCTTTTCAAGACCATAAAAAATATCTTCACTATCTTTCGGTGTAAAATAAAATCCAACTCAGCAATCAGCTTTGCTTTAGCCTCAAAGACTCACTAACTAGAATGTTAAAAAATAATAACAAGTTTAAATAGAAAGCGACAATCCACAATCTGATTCTTAGTGGGTTTTTTTAGACTGGGATTTTAGGACAAAATAGGGTGTGTTCCAGTGTAATAGAATAGGTAATTAGGTATGCATTAGATGAGATGATTTATAATTAGGTATGTTTGACCACTAAATTAAAAAGGCCCCACCTTTTAATGAGACGTGACATGCATCCATTCTGTTTAAATATTTGTTAACCTTACGTTTCAAACAATTGTTGCCTAATATTTTTGATTGGCGTGACTGCTAAAATAGAAATGCCGAATCAATCCCCTACGCTATTATGGTCCGCTCTCCAGAGTCTCATGACTACATTCTCCTTTCTTTTTGGGTGTTTATAAATTATAGTGCCTCTATGGAAAGCAATAACTACCCAATTCATGGTTGAATTTTTTTGTTATGTTTCTTAAGTAAAATAATATATTATTACTTTCAGTTTATTTATAAATTAACCATTAATATTGTTTTCTTAAATATAAAAATAAAAATTATCTTTTATATACATTATTTCTTTAATTTTTTATTATATGATTTATGCTAATCAAATATCCACCTTCTATTTATAAAAGACGATACATTTATTCATTTAATATATAGCACAACAATTTAATATTATAACTATTTATAAAATAAAATTCAAGTTTATGACATATAACTTCTTATTGTTAGTTTTTTTAAATTATTTATTAATTTTTTATAAACAAGATTAGAAATAATATTAAATAAATATTAATATGTATTTTAAGAATAATAGTTAAAAAGATAGAATATAATTTCTTAAAAATAATGTTAATACTCAATCTATTTTAACATATTTTTTATTAATTTTTTAAACAAATGTACTAATTATTATACATTAATAATAATAATAATAATAAATGCAGATTTATCACTATTTAGTATTCTTATATATTTGAAATATTTTAAATTGCTAACTAGTTATTATCTTAAAATTTTTTCTTCATAAATTTTAACTAGTACTTTAAAAAATTAATTTATTTTGATTTCTATTCCTTCTATTTTTATTTTGCTTTGACCCATTAATAAGTTTGTTTTGTTATTTTTTACTATTTTTATAAAATAATGAATAATTAAAATTTATTTAATAAAAAAAGAAGTGAGATAATTAACAAAATAGATGAAATATTCAAATAACTAAAAAATAGGATGAAAACTGAAAAATGATGAAAACAGAAAAGATTAAAAGCATTGAAATGATATGGGGCTCCGATGCGGACGCGTGGATGAGGTGGAAGTGAAAAGGACGTGATTATTTGGGGGGTCCGTTGAAGGGCACGTGTGTATCGCTTCCTTCTCTCTCAAAACTCCATTTTAGGTTCCCAAAAACCAAAATATACGTCACTCTGAGTAATGCCCCTCACATCACAACTATTTTCCACTCATTCAACCAATTACAGACCATCTCTCTCTTCACTCACAATCTGTTTACCATCTTCAACCTTACGCTGTTAACCCCCCCGCCCCATTTCTAGGACCTCCCTTTCTTCCATCTTTATATCACTCTCAACATTCAAACACATTCCTCACCCCCCTTTTCCCTCTGTTTCCGACAACTTCAAGAACCTGCCCAGCTCGTTCCCACAGACGCAACTCGCCCAAACAACCAAAACCCACATCACGAATCCTTCGTTTTGCCCAAAGTTTCGATCTTTTTCCTCGACGTCGTGATCGATCGATGTCGAACAGGATAGTCCTCCGTGCGGCGGCCGCGGGGTCGAACCGCCGGCAGCCGCTGCTGCAGAATAAGTCATCCAGTATGGGGTCAACGGTGGGCGAGGTTGTCGGCGGCACGGCGGCGGAGTGCGTGGCGGTGTGCTGCTGCTTCCCCTGCGGCGTCGCGAATTTCTTGCTCCTCGCACTTTACAAGGTTCCGGCGGGATTATGCCGGCAAATGCTGAAGAAAAGGCGGCGACGCAGAATGATTAAGGAAGGGTTGTTGCAGCCGAAGCGCCGCCACTGCTCGTGCGGTTGCTGCGACGACGTTAACGGGCACAGGATATACCCCATGTGCGCGAACGACGCGTCTGATATCACGCGGCTTTATGCGGCGGAGCCTGATGATGAAACTATGGCTCTTGAGAGGGAGATGTGGGATAAGTTTTACGGCACTGGCTTCTGGAGAAGTTCTTCTAGAAAGGAATCTTCTCAATCTCTCTCTTCCACTCCTCAACCACTGTTCTCTCCTTGAATTGAATTTAATTGAAGCTGTTCAATGGAGGGTCTTCGCTATCTGTGTGCTTATTGAGTAAATTTTTTCTATTGGCAATGAAACTCCTGTGGTTTGTTCTCTTTCGCTCTTGTTTTTCCCTTGTTCATTCTTCATACTCAACTTGTTTATAAATTGGGTTTTTCGTTTCATTATTGAGGACGACTCTGCATCTTGACTTTTGTTTGATTTGCGCTTTTCAATCAGGTTGTGTCATATTGTGTGCCAGGAAGATTTAGCCTCCATTGTTGTCACCTTTGAATATCATTGGAATATTTGGTTTGGAATTTTAATCGATCAGAGTATTATCATTTGACTAGATCAGTTAAAATTAATTTATATACCTCATTAAGAATCTTTTATAAATATAAATTAAATTATTAAAAAAATATTTATTTTTTCTATAAATACTTGTGTAACCGCCGGTCAAACTTATCTAATGCTAAAATTAATTTCTGCCATTAATTATTTCCTTTAGAAGTGGAAAAGAGAAGACGCCAGCTTGATTGATTGAAGCGTTATAGTTGAATATACGAAACTAGAATACGAATTTTAGTTTCATTATTATTTATGCCTCAAGAATAAGTGATTTTATTTTTGTGGGTCTTGTGGTTTTATTTCACAAAGCTACGTGCCCTTTTACCTACATCGAAGGGAGGGGTTTTGATTATAGAGGGCGTAAGACACGAGAGAATAATAGATATTGTAACTTGTGAACAAAGTGTCAGTTTCGTTATTGAAGAGCAATTTTGGGAGAGATCACGAGCATCTTATTATTCTTTCTTAAGCTCGTTTTTCTAAAAGTAGCTTTTCTTTTAGCTTTTGAAATCCAAGCTACCCTTTAGTTAGTACAGGGTCCAGGTGCTTCAGATCTCAACAGCCACCAGTTGGGGCGGCCCGGGCGTGCTAAACGTCCACGTTACAACATTTGTACCCTGTGACATGGCCCTGGCCCCTTCTAACTTGTCTCCAGACATGGATACCACCATGCCTTTTATCTCCTTAATTGTTCTCACACATTGTTTCCCTTTTTTCTTTTTATGTCACAAATGTCTTTCATAAGAATTTTAAAACATTTATAATGTATTCAAGTTAATTATGTTCATGACAACTTTTTTTTATATGTGCATTACTTGTAGCTAAAATTTTACTTAAAGAAAATCGGACATGTAACACTATTCTAGGATGGGCAGTAGCATTTAAGGCAAATGTCCTGGGATAAATAATAATGTTAAGAATAAAGGAAGATCTTGTGGAAATGTTGGAATAGAAGTACTTGGATATTTGGTGGATCCTACTTCATAATGGTAGAGAGATGCCGAGTACAGTGGTCCACTGTATGTCTAAACACTAAACATTAAATGTGACCAGTGTTTCATCGACTTCAGAAATCAGAGAATTCAACAGAAGAAATGCGAAGAAGAAAAGTAAGCTATCTGCCAATGGCACTAGAACCAGTGTCTTTAGCAGGTCTCGGAAATAATTCAAAACTTTCAAATTATCATCAGGTATTTCGCCAGGTGGTCATCATGGTCTCGCCAATATAGTATATCAGGTTGGGGCCAAATTTCTTCACTACTTCTCCTCTCTGATTTCCCACTACAGTGTTTTTTAACAACTACATTATATAAAATCGAATTGAACTTTGAATTTTAATTTTACACTGACTCTAATTCATTTGATAACTCAACTATAAAAAAAAACTTAAAATAATTTTTAATTTTGAAAGAGTTAAAAGATTGAAATCAAATTCTAAATTATATTTTCAATAAAGTCGTCCAAATGTGCCCCTGATGATATTAAATAGGACTCACATAACCTGACATAAGGAGTGGGTTTCAAGGGAAGATACAGTGTGTCAACAAGACAATTCTTCGTTTTCAGTGAAAAAGGACAAAGAGATAACTTTAAATAATGGAAAGTATAATTATCAGTTTCATACTTTAAAAATAAGAATTTAGTTGATAAAATTAATTAAAAATAGTTTAAAGAACTATACAGTAAAGTATGCAAAAAGTCATAGTCCTTAAAAATAGATAGCTTAATTAGTTAGACGAAATTTCTTTGAAGGTATTAATTAATCAGACGTCTACTTGTTAAAATTTAAATGAAATGTGTTTTAAATCGATCACAAGCTTGTGGTCGATGGTTTTACGAATAGAAAGTTTACAGCTGGTGATGCAATTGAAATTGATATTTAAAATTTGTTAAAAAAAGATGTACAGATGAGTGGATGGTATTATCTGGCACAGATATAATCAACAAATGAGAATGTGATAGATTCAATTTTATATATGAATTCTGAAGCCTGACTATTTCTTACCACATATTTAATAAAAAAATAAAGTCTTTACGGAAACTAAAACTTTCACGAGATTTTTTTGCTTCTCTATCATTTGATATCATGCAACAGCTGTACCATGCTAATTCTAGAAGGGACGATTATCAAAACCACTGACCCAGTGATGACTTTGGTAATTTTGTAAAATTAAAATGATCTAAAATAAACATACTCTTGAGTTGCTTGAGTTGAGCTGAGAGAATGAATAGGCATAGGTTTTCCTTTTCCCAATGATTTGGTCGGTTATTTTCACGAAACATTATAAAATAAGATATTGAGAGAGTGGTATCTTTTACTCTTGTAATCATGCGCTGACCTGTGTTAGATTCCCACAATCCCAAAAACATAAAGAAGAGAATCCCAAAACCCTCATCCATGTTTTTAACTTTTGGCACTTTCGGCTATTACCCTTGCATTCTCTTTCACCTTTTTCTGTGCGCTGATTCTATTTTATATTCGTTATTCATAAACAAAACCATGTTTTCATTGCCCAAAGAATCAGTCGTGTAAGCTTGTCACTGTCCCCGTTATCACTTACATATGGCTGCTCATTTTTCTTTCTGAAAAATAAAAAAACAAAGAAATGTGAACAAACTGGATAGTTAAAAAATCAATTTATATATAAAACACACTTATACGTTATTTAATATAACTTTTATTTTCTACACAAATTTTTTTCGGCGATCAATAAATAAATGATATGAATATTATAACAATTAAATGACTCTAACGTCTAGGCCTCATGATAAAGACGTACCTTTTAGAATATTAGAAACAAAAATGAAAAAGGTAACAAAGTATAAAGTTTGTAACTTTACTGTTAAAAATGCTATAAATAACTGAGATAATTTCATTTATCAAATATTTCAATTTTAGTCAGAAAAATTGATAAACCAATGAAAAAAACTTTAAATTAACTAAAACAACTTCTCAAACACGCCTGACATAGCTGATATTAGCGCTAATTTTTTTATATCGTAGACTTTAAATTAAAAACATATTTAAATTGTATTGAGTCACTCGTTTTTTTAATCAAAACAACCAATTCAAATGAAAATACAAAAATTCAGCTTGATCTGATTCACTTTCAATATTATATTCAAACCAAATTAAATCAAATTACATATTATTTTTATTTTTGATTTGAATGAATTTTTATATAGAAAATGAACTAAATCAGACTGCAACCATCCCGATTTTATATAAAATTATACTTGGATATATCTGTTGGTTAAAATATCTAAAATAAAACGAAAATACGATTAACCAACTCCAAACATAAGCAATAGAGAGGGTGCTTCAAGAAAATAAAATGATGGCTTAAAAAACAATGATAAGTGCAAAAAAATTATAACTTCTAAGTATACAAAAATGTTAAGTTTAATTATACCTTTTCTTCTATTATGATTAATATTTTGGTTTCTCGATGATGTTTTTCTTTTTTCTTTGATTGACAGATAATCAACTGGACTGAGGCTACTTTGGGCCCAACAAGGTTTGATGCGATAGTAGGCCTCATTTTAGACCAGTCCAATAAATATATTTTGGGCCAATGGGCAATTTTTACAAGGACCACACCTCAAAAGAGCTACAATGGACGAGATAATGGCTCATACAAGTTTGGGGACTGAACAGTATGGCCTAGTCAACACATAACACAAAATATTTATTTTGTTGTTATTTATTTAATTTTTCCAAAAAACAATTAAAATTTTTCAAGCGGCAGGTAAATAAAAAAATAAAAAATATATTGATATAATCAATGATGTCAAAATAAATGTAACAATAAATTAAAAATTTAAAAGACATTATAATCAACAATCTTTGACTATAAATGAGCCAAAAATATATATATATTTTGAACATTTTCTTATAACACTCGTGGAAGGCACTCAATGATGTCCAACTTTTTGAAGCTAAGATATAATATATTAAAAAAATGTAGATTATAAAATAAACACAATGGAGTATGAAATTATCTTTTATTTAATGTATATTATCTTTTATTGATAATTTTTTTGTGTTAAAATTAAACTCATGTAAAGTGATTAAAATAATGGAAGAAATGAATGTTGGGGGTGGAAAATGAGTGATAGAAGGATGACACAAAAAAAGAATGCAGGCTGAGGCTATATATATGGGAAGGAGAAGATAGTCGTGTGTTCCACCTCCGATGCGGTGGGGACAGGGGAGGGAGAAGCACACGTGTCATTCCCTTTAATTTCTCCCATTTTTTTTTTATAATTATCATCATAACTCAATTCATTCTTCCCTTTTCCCCTTTCTCTGCAAATTGCAATGGATCTCTATCAGTAGCACTCGACGTTCCTCCTCTTCATGGCTCTCTCCTCCGCCTTCTGACCCTCTTCACGTATCGTTTTCTCATCCTTTCTATTCCAAACTTTTTTTTTTTTAACATTTTTAATTTATCCCATTGCTACTTTACAATGATCCATCCTATTGCAACCAAATGTTTATATACAATGAACCGATAACCACGGTTTTTCGCCACCCAAATTTTCCATCTTGTAGCTTATGGACACACAATTGTTTTGTTTACGAACGATCAAATGTTTGAGCCACTCATCCGAAACGGGGATTCCTTTTTTATATTTTTGAGAAAAATTTATCAAATAAATTCTGACTGTAGGAAATTATGTTCTCGACCTGTAGAAGCCTTCCGTGAAATATTCATATAGCTTATTAATGTGTATATAAGAATAATGCTGCATATTTTTTGTTATTATTTGGGTTCATTGATGTTGGGTTTGTTTGTTTTGTTTTACTTTTAACATCTGTTGTTCTGGATTGTCTGGTGAACTTTCTTTTACATGGTCCCTCTTCTTAACTCTATCATTTGTGCTGAGGATTGTTGTTGGAGTAAATAATTGAAAGGGTGAGGTTATATACTTAGCTCAAACTTGTTGGGAGTGGCAAAATGAAATTGACCTAGTAATGTCATGCATTTCTGCTTCCCGGTACACTTGGTGATTTCATGTAGAATCTGGATTTCGTGTTTACTTATTGAAATAAATTTTGGATAATGATTCTAAATGCATTTCCTTTTGTGTTTGTTCACAATATTGTGCATTCGAGTATCACATGCATAAGCAAAATATTGCATCTGACTCAGAGGTTGTGGGCTGATATGTAGAAGGTTCCTGAGATGGAAGGCAAAACTGGAAGTCACATGACATCAGCTGTGGCCTTTGTTGAAGGTGGGATTCAAGAATCCTACGATGATTCTTGCAGCATTTGCCTTGAGGAGTTTTGTGAAAGTGATCCTTCTACGGTAATATTCACTTTTATGTCACATTTTTTGTTTCTTAAATATATTGATAAGCAACTAAGGTTCATTTGAAGAACATTTGCTTACTTCTTTTCTTTCTCTTGCTTTTTCTAGGTCACTACCTGCAAGCACGAGTATCACCTGCAGTGCATTCTCGAATGGTACATTTTAATACGAGGCTCTCTCAAAATTCAGACTTTTATTTGTATATATTTTTCCCGTTTTATTTTCAAAGGATTATGCGTTATGTTTATTGATTTGGTCACTTTAGATTTTTCTCAGTATCAGTTTAGTCCTTGCCAATAATGATTTTGCTCTCTAAAGATTTTGCAAACAACTAAATTGGTTTCTGGCTTTCAGCATTGTCAAATACCCCCACCACTCTTACTATCATTAAAATCAGAACTCAGAAGGCTGAATATATTAGTATAGTTGTATGATATTTCTTTCTTGTATCACATTTGGGGGGAGAAGATTGAGGGTGGGGAATAGCAAAATTTGGACTGAGGAAGGGATAAATAGCTTGGCCAGCATTGATGTGGGTCCCATTATAACGGTGGGAAGCCATAACCACTTGACACCCTTATCTCGGTTCCTTTTCCCGACAATGTAATTAATTGTTAGAAGCCTTTTCATAGGAGGAGAATTAAATCACATCTAACATAGGTTTGACTTCCATCATCAATGTGCCATGTAATAATTTCCTTCAATTCCTCTTGGGCATAAAATCCATTTTTTCGTACTTTTTCTATCATATTCACTATTAGCTTATTGTAAAACATATCCTAGAACCTTCAAATTTGCCTTTGCCAAAACATCTAGGTCTTGGTCCCCCATTGAAGAAAAAAAAATTGGTAGCAAAATCCTACCAGTGTGGATGCAAGATACATGTGAATTTTGGCTCCTGCATAAAATATAATCTCTGGTACCTTATAATGATGAAATTCTTGATTTGACATCATAATGGCATTGACTTCTTCAATACTGTAATTTGGAATGCTGTCCTATGGTTTAGTTCTCCTGACTGTTTTGGTTATAAAATCAGTCAACTGGCCTCTGTACATTCAAAAGTTTCCAGATATCTCAATACATTCAAAAGTTTTGTTCTTATAAACTAATTTGAAAAGAGAAGGATATACTCTAGAAATTGTTACAGGCTCTTGTTTCTAGGTGTCAGAGAAGCTCCCAATGTCCTATGTGTTGGCAACCTATTAGCTTGAAGGATCCCACCAGGTTGGTTATGATTTTACTTTCAGGATCTATGTTATCATTCTTTTGTTGATTATGTTATTAAATTTCTATGCATTTGATGACAGTCAGGAATTGTTTGAGGGAGTAGAGCAGGAGAGGAACTTGAGGGTTACCTCATCAGGAAATGCTGCTATTTTTCATCACCCTGCTTTCGGTGATTTTGGATTGCAGCACGTCAGTTATCAGTCTCTTGAGTGTTAATTTTATTGCCTCGAGCCCATTCTAATTCTACCTTTTGTTTATGTTATTACTTTTTTCTCATTTTGCAGTTACGCATGAGTGTAAATGATGCTGATTTTGAAGAGAGGATTATTCAACGTTTAGCTGCTGCTGCAGCAATGGGGAGAGCGCGCCACCTGGGTCGGAGGGAAGTGCAGAGAAGTCGTTCATCAGCTCATGGTCATCCACAGTACTTAGTTTTCTCAACTCAGCCTATTTCAGCTTCATCAGGTACTGATTCAGTTGCTGGAGGGGAAAATGAACCAGCTGCAGCTCCTAATGGAAGTTCATCTACCCTAATAAGATCTGATGGAGATGAACCATCACAGCAGATCCAGCATCTTCTAATTCAAAACTCTTCTTCTGCATCTAGATCTACTGTCATGGCAAGAAATCGCCAAGCAATTTACTCTAATGACAGGTAGGTAGTTATGGCCATATTATTTATTTGCACAAATTTTTCTCTTCTCTATATCATGTGTTTGCTAGGTACACCTCCTTTATATCATGAAAAGCTACTAAAAGTTTCTTTGTATTATGTTAAATGCAACAACTAAATCCAAAATGTTTTCATGCCCAATGAATTTGTAATCTGAATTCTGAACTGTTACTTCATGAACTCAGTTAATAAATTTGTTAGCTCTAAGCTTCGAACAGTATTCTGGAGTTAATTCTAATGTTTTTCCGTAAATAGAATTAAGTTGTATGAGAGGAGGTATGCACAATAAACATAAAATACAAGAGGGGTGGAGCAATTTGCTTATTTATCTTCTTATTGATCATTATTGGTTGGTTGTGTGGATTAGTGAAATTATATGCAGTGCATTTGTTTGCTCGCAGAAGCTCTGCTGATCTTTCTTCACCAGCAAACCATGATAGAGGAGGGCCATCAGAATTCCAGTCATTTTCAGATTCTCTGCGGTCCAGACTTAATGCGGTGTCCATGAGGTATGATTTTTTTTTTTTTTAAATAGTGGATGTGCAACTGAACTCTGTGTTTGTATAATCAACTCATCTGATATTAACCTATCTTGTTACTAGATACAAAGAGTCAATCTCAAAGGGTGCAAGGGGATGGAAGGAGAGGCTGTTCTGTCGTAGTTCTTCTATGTCTGATCTTGATTCAGAAACTAGGAGAGATATGAATGCTGGAATTGCTAGTGTATCCCGCTTGATTGAATCCCTTGAAACTAATGAAAACAATAGAGCCGCGGGTACTTCTTTGTCAAATCATCTGGAGGATTGTTCCATAGGAGGGGTGTGCACCCGGAACAATGTTGATGCTAGTGGGGAAAACTCATCACATGACAACAATACTTCGGCTGCTTGTTCTGCTAGCTCAAATTCAAACTGAGCTCTTTTTTGTTTCTGTTAATGCATCTTTCCTCAGCATCTCATATTTGAAGGTGAGCCTTGATCTTTGTCTAAACCTTCAGAACAGAATTAACTGATCCTACCTTCCATTCATAAACTAACTGGCTATTATGGTTCTTATGATAAACGCCGCCAATTACTCAAGAATACGTTTGTACATCAGTAGGATTGAGCGCGGCTGGTGCAAGTCTCACTAGGAATTGGAACGTGCTCAGTATTACTGATGAGGTGGATATAACTTCAATTTGTTTCTTTAAACTTTGCTTGGAAGTTAATTTTTAGAAAGAAAGCGAGGGAAGAGAAAGACTTATTTAATGATAACCATTGTTTGAAGTTTTTAGATGAGAATGAGAGGTTTTATAAACCCTACTAAACTCATGTTTTTAAATTCCTTTAATTTGGAGGATTTCTTATTAACCTTCTTCCTCCCTTGTCCTCTCCTCTCTTATCATTCAAACCCTTTTTTTCTCTCTTCTTCTAAAATTCCAAACAAAATCTTATATAATTAAAAATTAAGATAACTGTGAGGTAATAACCGGGACGAGGTGGTGGTGGTTGGGGGGGGGGGGGGGGGGAGGGGAGAGTAAAGTGTGTTTAGTGGTACGAATAAATTATTAGTTTATTTAGACATGTTATTTTAATTGAACATCTTTTGTATGCTATGGTTTTTAAGAAAAGGCCAACATATTTCTATACCCAATTAATTATCTCATTCCTATAAGGTAGTGAGGGTTTGATGTTATTTTTTACTCATTTCGTCTTTTCATTCTGTCTTTAAGTGTCGTCAATAACCAAAACTGCTGGTAGTGCCCTGCATTTCGTCATTTTGATACACTGTACTCTTTATGATATTAAGTAGAGAGCATGATCTAATTTTTCTTAACTTTATTTTGAAGTTGAATTGGTAGCATAAGTCACAAATTGTAGGCTTTTTTTTTCTCCTAAATTTTCTGAAGATCAAAATATGAAGCTATCATAATTTGGCGTGATATTTGAGTGGAGCTCGATTTTAACTGCTTTGTCACGCTGTAAAAATAAAATACATTTATCAGAGTAAGCATAATGTTGGGAGTGAAGTGTATGTGTGAGTTGTTCATTTGACAAAACTTTTCGGTGCATGTTTCATATTTGGTCTCATCTGTGTTTTACTTCCCCTCAGGTAACCTTTTCTCCAGACATGACATGCTGAGGAGCAGATGCTTTGGAAATAGTCATGGCAGTTATATGTTGCGGTTTGCAATAAAATTAGGATCCAAAAAACAGCTGTGCTTATGGCTAAAAATGATTATTTCTGTGCATATATATTATGCCGGGGACAGTGAAGAGTTGTCCGTATCCAAAGGTGGACGGGTTCTTGAACTGGCATTGGCATGTACTCTGGACACCAATGTACTCATGGGAAAAAAATCTGTCGAAATTCAACGGAACTTAATATTTATAGACAAAGGTGGCAACTAGTTTACATGCATTTTTGGCAACATTCCAACTTTGTTTACGCCTTTTCTTTTCCACGTGTTCGGTTACTTGCAGTGGCAGTGAAGAAAAGTCTAAACAAATGGGTTGATACTGTGTCGAAGCGGTAGGTCAAGGAGTACAGATGCGTAAATAATCTTAATATCAGGCGTTAAAAATTGAAAATCTAGATAAAATAAAATTTTCGCCCTATAAACACGGGTGATCCTTGCAACGAGAATGAAACCACGCAAAATAGTAATGTAAAATTGACAGATAATTTCATTAGTGATTATCATGTAATCAGATCAGGACGCATGTACAAAGATATTTAGTGAATTTTTAATAGAAGATAGTTATAAGATGTGGTGGTTTAAGGCGAGTGAAATGAGAAGCTAAAATGGTAATTGAAGTGCAAGCGAAAGAGAAACTTGGACGCTAAACTGTGAATGTGAAGTGAAAGATGAGAATTGACAGAAGAACCACCGGAGGAGGGGAGGTCGCGGTCTGTGTTGCAGGGAAGGGTGAACAAATTATATGTATGTATGTATGTATGTATAGATTGGTTGAGAGAGTGAAAAATGGTAGAGGATGGAACAGATCACGGGTCACTGGTTGAAATTGAAAGAAAATTAAATGACCCTTTGTCTCCGACACCGACACTTGGCCAGACTGCCCCTTTTATCAAGCCTCCACAGCTTTCACGTTTCCGCTCGGCTCCTTTTATTAAATATAAACTCCATTTTCAGCTTAAACACTTTTCCAAATCGCTTCCATTAATCATTAGTTAACCTCAATGTGTTGATTATGGAATACTAATAATAAATTAGTTTGGTGGCGTGGCTTGAAGGCTTGAAGGCTTGAAAAGAAACACATGTAGGAATCTGTGTGTGTGTGTGAGTATAATAACAGCACAGCTGTTCCTGTGTGGTCCCCTTTTACAGCCTGTCAAAGAATAGTGTGCTTATGCATATGCTATTGTGCTATCTCCTCTATTCTATTCTAATTTCACTTCACATCCTTCTCAACCTCAACCACTAAGCCAAGCAAAGGCAATGCCAAAGCCCATTGAAACCTGAGACTTTCAGACAGAGACTCACCAACTATACCCCACACCCACAACCCCCCCTTCTTCTCACTGCACTTTACCCCTCTCATCTCCATCTTCTCACTATCATTTCTTTGTTTCCCCTCCAAAACCACAAAACCCATTTCTCTTTCTCTTCTTCACCTTCACCAATGAGCACCATGGATTCCTCTTCCATCTATGGTGTCTCTAACTCCCTCTTCTTCTTCCTCACCCTCCTTCTCTTCTCCCTTCTACCAATCCATTCACATTCTGCATTCCCCCACAACACCTCTTCCTCTTCCACTTCCTCTCAGATCAATTCCAACTCAATCCTCGTCGCGCTTCTCGATTCCCATTACACCGAACTCGCCGAGCTCGTCGAGAAAGCCCTTCTTCTTCAGAAACTCGAAGACGCCGTCGGCAACCACAACATCACCATCTTCGCCCCCAGAAACCAAGCCCTCGAACGCGACCTTGACCCCGAATTCAAACGCTTCCTCCTCGAACCTCGCAATCTCAGGTCACTCCAGACACTCTTGATGTCCCACATTCTCCCCACGCGAATCGCCTCTCGCCACTGGCCCGCCGCCGACCTCCGCCACCCCACCCTCTCCGACCACCACCTCCATTTGACCTCCAAGCCCTCCGGCGAAAAAACCGTCGACTCCGCCGAGATCCTCCGCGCCGACGACGTCGTCCGCCCCGACGGCGTCATCCACGGCATCGAGCGCCTCATCGTCCCCCGATCCGTGCAGGAAGATTTCAACCGCCGCAGAAACCTCGCCGCTATCTCCGCCGTCCTACCCGAGGGGGCGCCAGAGGTCGATCCCCGAACCCACCGCCTGAAGAAACCCGCACCAGTCCCCGCTGGCGCCCCGCCGGTGCTTCCAATCTACGACGCAATGGCACCGGGACCATCGATTGCTCCGGCGCCGGCACCAGGACCGGGAGGACCGCGTCACCACTTCAACGGCGAGCGTCAGGTGAAGGACTTCATCCACACTCTGTTGCATTACGGAGGATACAACGAAATGGCCGATATCTTAGTAAACTTAACATCGTTAGCGACCGAAATGGGAAGGTTAGTTTCGGAAGGTTATGTTCTCACCGTTTTGGCTCCAAACGACGAAGCGATGGCGAAGCTTACGACGGACCAGTTGAGCGAACCTGGTGCACCTGAACAGATCATGTACTACCACATCATTCCCGAGTACCAAACCGAGGAGAGTATGTACAATGCCGTTCGCAGGTTCGGTAAAGTCCGTTACGATACCTTGCGCTTGCCGCATAAGGTTCTCGCTCAGGAATCCGACGGCTCCGTTAAATTCGGTCACGGCGATTCCTCTGCCTACCTCTTCGATCCCGATATTTACACCGACGGCAGGATTTCCGTTCAGGGAGTTGACGGCGTTCTCTTCCCTCCGGAGGAGCAAGAAGACGCCACTCCCCGCTCTCGCAGGACCACTCCACTCGTTAAAGTCGCCGCTAAGCCAAGGAGAGGTATATTTTTTCTTTTTCTCATTAATACTATTGCCGCTTAATTAAGTTTATATCACTCTGTTTTATTATAGTCATTATCATTATTTGTTAGGGATGGATTTGATTTATTTTTATGTTGTTTATGGAAATGGCCTTAAATAGATACTCATAAGGCATGCTAGTTTTGTTGCATCCTATTGCTTGGAATCATATGTATGTATGCATCAATGAGAGCTTTTGGGGAGAGATCTCTAATTGGAGAGGCCGTGAGGAACTTGCCAACTATTAGAGAATAAAAGGGTAATATCGTTTACATTTACATCTGATTAATAATTAAATGAACGATATATGTGCCAAGCTGTATGCCATATTCTACCTTCTCACTCAGCCCAACCTAGCTGCTCAACCTCTCTGTCCCTATCTATCTCACTATTATATACACCTACACCCATTATTTTGTTGTTTCCTATTGTTTATTCACACTTTATTATAATTTTAGTCAACTGGCACATTATTTTTATACCCTTTTTCTGCAATTAAATTTGTTTGATACGCATTTAAAATTCATTGATTTCAATCAGTAATCACCCTTTGAATATGTAATGTGACAATGTAGTGGAATGGCCATGGTATTAGTTGACTTGACATTTTATTTTGCCCAAATGCATTTGGCAGGGAAGTTGATGGAGCTGGCCTGTAGCATGCTCGGAGTCTGCCAATGAATCGCTTTCTAAACTAATCACAAAAATAATAAAGAGTGAATGTACGTAAACTCCATGAATGGTAAGTTTACCCACCATTACTAATTCGTTTCTTTGGATCACGCTGTGATCTGATCCCCTCATTTTTTCGCTTGCATTATGCAGTTGTAGAGTAATCATTTCCATACAAAGGATGCACCGTGAATCTATAATCCGAGCGCCATTACACAGAAGATAACAAATTTTCTGTCATTTTGTTTCATACTGTAATTACATACCATTTTTTTATTAAATTTTTATCTCATGTTGATTCACTGTCTCTATGCGTAAATAACCTTGGAATACGACGCCCCTTCTTGGTTGTTTTTTATTTTTTTGTTTTTACTTTTATTTTCCTGCTTGTATGTATGTGAACCAAGTTCATACATAATCTACTTTATTATTATTATGCCTTCCAAATTCCATCTCGTTTTCTTTAGCACTTTTTTTAAAATAATAAAAAATTGACCATGAAATAGACCTTTCAGCGGAAGAAATTTTTTAAAATGAACTAATGAAGGGGACCTCTCAGCTGAATTTTTTCTTCTATTAAGAAAGGAGAAAAAAATACTAAGAAATGGACCTGCGCTTGGTTTTGAAGCATGTGTGTGCGTCACTTGGTTTTCGTGCGAAGTGAAGCTGTGGTTGAGGTGTTATTTCATGGAAAGCTAGACTAATGGTGGCAGTGGTACTGTGGCAGTGGAAGGAAAGAAAGTAGTTGGGGGATTGAAGACAGCAGCTGCTAATGGTCTTGCATTGCTGGGCCTCCCTCCATAGGTGTCGGTCATTCTATTATAATATATTCAATAAAATCCTCTAAATGGACAAAGAAATAAATAATAGAAAATAAAAGCCTCTTGATGTATTGTCACGTTGTGCTTTTGTAGGAACACATTACTATTAAAGTTGGCCCCAACTGTATGATTATTCCTTGATTACCCAACAAATTATTCTCCACATCCCTACATTCTTTTCTTTACATATTTTTCTCAAGGGAAGGAAAATTCGTAGAACTTAACAACAGGACAAACGCCAGCCAGCCCAACGTTGAAAAAATAAGATGCTGCAAAATGTCCACTTCTGACATGAAAACAGCAACCAAAAAGAACTAAAAAGTGAAGGAATCGTCAAATAAAACATAACAAATACAAAGTTGTTGATCATAAAGATTTTGTAAATCTTTGTGTACAACACCACCGTCGGTTAATGTTTGGTAAATAGTGAAATGGGGTGGAGTTGAGTGGTTTTTTTTTTTTTATCAGATTCTATTATTTAGATTGTTAAAATGTTAATGCAATGGTAATTATTACAATTGATATAATCCCATTTTATCCTATTTGTTATTTCTCAATTTTAAGAGCTACGTAATGAAATTGATATTATTTTATAAAGTATCTAAACAACGGAACAATATATTTGGTCCATTCAACTTTATTTCACATTATTTTATTTTATTATATTTCATTTTCTTCCGTTGATTGCTAAATATCCAACACAATATATTTCCCCACAAAACTAGCTTCTTTACAACGTTACACCATCATTTATGGGGTTTATACGGATTATGATTTAAAATTTTGTCTCGTATGCTAATGACAAGATTTGTGATTCACATCAAATTCAAACTTAGCCAAGAATTTAAAAGAAACTGAAACTTATTAGCAAAAATTTTCAGGTAATTAGATGAATGTCGTTGAATATGAGTGGAGATGGGATGGGAGGTGTAGGTTGGAGCTATCCCTCCTCTGCAATGGTTCATTCAATTACAAGATCTTTATAGTCACTTCTTGATTTCAAATATCAGGTATTCATTTTGGATCTTGAAGGAGGGATAGTTCCCAGTTTGAAATAACATCATTCACACAAAATTGGACTAAGTTTTGAAAACAAATAATTCATCGTGCAAAAAAAGAACACCCTATTAAATTACTATATTATACACTCTGACAGGTATAAGTTCTAAAGACAAAGAGTGAAATTTGTGAATAATGGAAATAATTTGATGATCGCTACTTTCCTCTCAAAAACAGAGGCACAAAGCAATCCTATTCCTGCTCAATGCTCGTTTGTTTCAGTCTCAATTAATTTCCCCAACACAAAAGCCCCTCTTATTTTCTGCACAATTCGCAAATGAAGTAAATTGCAGCTAAAATTTGGGTTTATAATTCTCACAATTTTTTTTCTCATTTTCCATGTTTGTTTCATGACTAATTTATAAAGAGAAGAAAATTAGAGCACTTTACCAAGCCTTTTTTTTTTTCTAAACCAATTTTGGATTATTGTATTTTAAAAATTATTAGTTTTTGTAATAATTGCTTTAAAAGTACATTTATGAAAAGTTTAATTTTTGTGCAAATAAATGTAAATTTTTTATATTGTCAACTAACAGAAAAAAATACATAGTTATGATTTTTATATTAATTATTACAGATGAAAAATTAACAGTTAAGTGAGAATACAATTTTTTTTACATTATTTATGTATATAACTTAAATTTATTATTTAATTAGTTGGTAATTTAAAAATCTTTATACAATAATGTATCAAAATTAAACTTTATTATTTTAAAAATTTGTTTGACTAGTTATTTAATACAGCTTCTAACTTATTTTACTAATTTATAATTTTATTTGACCAAAATAAAAGTGTAGATTTTATCTCTTTCACTTATAATATTTGAATTTAGTTTAAATATATTGAAAATATAAAAAATTTATATTATCATCAAATTTTTTTCATGCAAGAATCATTAATTTTTATAATAATTTATATAAAAATTATATTCATGATATATTCTAATTGGTTGACAATGTAAAAATCAAAACACTGAAATTAAACTTAAATATTTTTTTCAAAAATTAAGCTTATAATTTATTAAATTTTAATTTCAATTACTTAAATGAAACTCCTCCTTTTAAATGATTCTAAAAATTTATTTTAAGTATTATACTATTTTTATTATTTTTTTTGAGTTATTACACTAATTTAATTTTTTTGAAAAATATTTGATCTTTTAAAAAAAGTGATATAATAGTTCAAAATTACTTAACTTAGGTATTCTGAAGAGTTTTTTTTTTCCCTTTTAGTATCAATATTTTAATTAAAAAATACATGTTAAGAATTATTTAATTGTTGGTTAAATAAACAAATTACTGTACTCTTATTGTATTTTTATAAAAATAATATTTTTAAATAAAAAATATTTATTGATTTTTTAATCTATGTTCTATCGTGTTAGCAAGATAATAATAAATAAAAGATAATTTCAATCTGTCAAATACATGAATGACCTGCTAAATAATGAATTGATAAGGCATTTTAATGTACATTAGAGGGCAACGGTTCTATATATATATATATTATTTGCAATACGCGTTTATGATGATGAACAAGAACCAACATCTATATTCACAACAATAATGAAATAATTGATAAAATAGAGCCCTAATCTTAATTCTTACATACATAATTATCAAGTCCAATGATATAAATCTACACTCCAACAGTAACCTCATATGATACAAGCTCAGGTGTAGTTGAATTTAGGAGCAATGAACTATTTGGAGGAATAGGATGACCTGTCTCAGATTGTAATTCCATCTCATTTTTGCATTCAGAATTTTCAACATGAGAATCTTCGCATTCTTCTTTGCTTCCTGTGATTACATTTTCCTGAGACTTCAGCTTGGCTTGGCTTTTTCTGATTGGTTTCTTTGAAATCACATCTTTATGACCCTTTGCCTTGGTTGAGTCATTCTGTTGTTGTTTCCCATGTGGACTTGAGCAAGACTTATCCTCTCCTGAATTGTTGTTCATAGCAGATCCTTTGTGCCTTCCAAGCTTTGGGGATATTGCACGGGTTGTTGGTATCTAATTGGTACATAAAATACATCAATATATATATATATATATATATATATATATATATATATATATATTTTTATTTATTTATTTATATATATATATATATTTATTTATTTATAGAAGAAAAAGAATAATATCATAAGAGCAAGTTTCATGCAAGAGCAAGAAAAAGAATTTATTTCTTCTATCATTGTATTTTCTTATTCTACAGATATTTATGTATAAGTTTATTTAAATTAACTTTATATAATTTAAGAAAAAAAGAAGATAGATCATTGATCATGAATGTAGCACGTAGACAGGCATTTCATGATCCCATTAATTACCTTCTTCAGCTCCACTTTTGGTGGTGGTTCCTTATAGAAACTAGGCATTGGAGTGGCTTTGAATGTCATGCTTTTCCTCAACAGCTTAATCTCTGCCTCTTGGTTTTCCTGCAGGAAATTCATAACAAAACATGGAGATAATAACCTAAAAGCAGCAAACAAGCTGTTTGCAAAAACTCAAACCACAACACGAAGAGAAATTTATTGAGTTGTTTTGATGATTTACTTTTGATTTCGCTTGTTGGTTAGTTTTCTCTGCTTCCTTGGCTAGAATTTTTTCCTCCAACTTTGAGAAAAACTGAGTAAAAAGGGATAAAACAGAATTAATATGTTGTTCTGGCATTTGCAAATAACATCAAGGTGTGTAAGGTTCCAGCAACAACCTCCTTCCGCTTTTCAGCTCTTTCTTCCAATCTGAAGGAAAATCCAGAACCATTGTTTCTCTGACGAGGAGTAGCACTTCTAATAACATATATATAAGAAAGTTTTCATGAACATTTTAGCTAAAGAAAAAGGAAAAAGGAAGATATTTTATTCAGAAATGTCAATGCCAATCCTATAAGAAATACACAAGCAAGGATGAAAAGATGTCCTCAGAATAATAGGGTATAAATCATACGAAGTTGTGGAATGAGAATCTTCATCCTCCTTATTTGGTTTTGCAGTTTTCGCTGGGTTTGACATCTGATCAACGGGTCTGCAATAATGTAAAATAACAAAAAACCATGAGGGATAACCATGATTTCATTCAGCAGAAACTGGCAGAACAATCTCCTGAACACGTATTTTCCAACCACTACATATATTAAGACTGAAACAAACTTTAAAGAAGGATTCAATAACTCTAGGGAGGTTGTGACTTACGCCGATGGCTCAGAAGTAATGTTCTTGGTGGTTGCAGTAACTGGAGTAGACCTTCCAAACTGGCAGACAAAACTAGTGTCATCAACATAGAAACCATTGATAAGAGGCAATGAAGCTACACATAGAAAGGCATTGAGGAATAAAAAATCTCTACCACAGAGCGTTTCAAACCAGGCATGCAAGTGTTGGTTTTTGCCTGTGAGTTCACTTCAGAGTTTGTGGACTTTCTTGAATGACGAATGGGGGCTTCACCTCTAATCCCATTACCTTGAAAATGTTTAGCTTTTGTCTTCACAAGATACCCATCAATGCTTTTCTGCAAAGCATCTTCACCAACTGATTTGGCTGGGAAAGAAAGGCTTTGAGAAAGGGTTGGTTTCTGTTTTTCAGACATTGAAGTAAGACCCTTCAAAATTGGTTTCTCTTTGGCAGATTTATTGTTCTTGGCAGCGACAATTGCTTTACCACCGCCTCCCTAACCACATTAACATAATTAGTGTAGTTCTGTTATTTAAACAACTGAAAATTCATGCTATATATGACATTATATATAATATTTCTATATATACACATCTTGAAAGTAAATGGAACAACTTTTAGTTGTTTCCGAAGGTTGTTCAAAAACCAATCATTGTAATTAGTAAGAGTTGCCTACGGTGTATTGTGTGTTGTAAATTGAAACTGAAAATAATTATCACGACAAGTAGTTTAGTTTAAGCAAATAATTCAGATACATTTTGTATGGTACCTTACAACTTTTGGAATTTTTACTTGCTGAAGTAGTCTTTGATGCTTCAATTGCAACAGTTTCACCAGCAGAAATGGGGCCTTCAGCCTCTACTGTGGGTTTAGATACCTCATTCTTGCTTTGAATTTCTGCAACATCGTTTGAAACTTCTTCCTTTACATTCTCCTTTGTTGTTACCCCAATAACACGTTTCTCTTCCTCCACAGCAACGCCATTTTCAGATTCCATTGTGCTGATAAACAGTTACAAAAAGTCAAGTCAAGTTGAAGGATGATCACCGGTAAAAAGAATGACAAATATTTTTCTGAGTCTTTCTTGAACATAGCTGAATGCTGTGACCATGAAAAGAAAATACTAAATAAAATGCACATTTCTGTGTAATTTTGGCCAAAGGGTGATTAAATTAACCAAATTGCCTTATTGATGAAAATTAAGGAATAGAACAGGCCATGCACGTAAGCTTAGTGAGACCTGAAATCAAGAAAGCACGACCTATGACATTGAGCATGCTTGGGAGTTGGGAATGCCTAAAATGGCAATTCTATTAAAATATACCCTCAACCTTGAAACTAATTTTAAATATCTAAAAAAAATTTATTAATAAATTTTTATATTCTTGATCAAATAAACACTTTTAATAAAAAATTATCGTTTTTAATTATTTTTAAATAATTCAAAAGTTGAAGTTAACAATTTTAAACAAAGTGTACTGGGCCAAGTATAATTTCTATTACTCATGAGTCATGCAAGAAATGGCGACTTCGATGATGGCATAAAAATGTTATAAATAGGGTCGGATCTAGAAAATTTACAAGAAGACAAAAGTAATAAACTTTATTTTTTTAATAAGAAATTAAGATTTTTATACACTTAAAAGGGATAATTGAGGAGAGAGGAAAGAACTCGATCGCCCTTGCACTTCCCTCACCCTCTAAAATGAATTAATCTTATTTTTACTCACTAATTTAATTTTACCATCACTTTATACTCTTTTTCTATTTTTATTTTAATTTCTATTTTCATCTCTCTTTTTTTTTAATCACTTGATCTGTTTCGTCTATATTATTTTTTATCCTTTTCTTCTTATAAATATATACACTTTTCATAAGTGTGAAATGATCATTTTTTAAAATAAAGTAATATGTAAAGTACATAAGACAAGTTTACTTTATAGATATATTTTCATAGTAAATTTAATATGACTTATATCCATGAACATACACAACGAAAAATAAATTTTATTTGAAGTATATGGGAACAGTAAACTTAGACTATATAACTATTTATATAATGTCAAGATTAAAAAGTAATTAATTAGCACATAATTATTTAAAAATATAATGTGCATTTATTTTTTAATCTTAATAATTCAAATAAAATTTAGTAGTTTATATTCATTGCTGTAATATATAATGATGTATTTACCTAAATTTGGACTGCACCGTGATGCGTCAGTGACTCAGTGTAAGATTAGTTCCTGCATTGCAATAAGACAAAGAACAAATAATGAAACGAATCTTCATTCCCTGTCCACTCTTAGCAAAGACGCAAATTACTTAATACAACCGACCCAGATAAGATTCACTTGATCTAAATCTATAGTATACAGAATTCAATCAAATCAGAATGGATTACGGAAGGAAAACAAACATGAATGTGAAAATTAAGAACTGTCGACTACAAGAAATGTAGAACATATGGTTACCTCCAAAACTTGAGTAGTGGACTTGATTTATTAACAAGATTTACGTGAACACGGGGTGAAACGAAGATTGAGTTGGGCAGTGTAGAAAAAAGAAGAGAGGAGAATGTTACGATGGATGGTGGTTTGGATTAGAAGCAGAACAAGAGCATGATTTGAAGTGTGATAGTTGAAACTGAAAGGTGTAGT
This sequence comes from Abrus precatorius, assembly GCF_003935025.1. Taxonomy (NCBI): domain Eukaryota; kingdom Viridiplantae; phylum Streptophyta; class Magnoliopsida; order Fabales; family Fabaceae; genus Abrus; species Abrus precatorius. The sequence goes on along the minus strand of NW_020874373.1, from coordinate 3,433,240 downwards.
TGGTGACACTGAGGTTGTCCTCAGAGATACGAGAGAGAGAGAGAACTGAAGTGGGACGAGCTTTCAACGAAGGGGATAGATAGATTAATAGGAACTGCCACAATGACTTTTCTACCACTCCCTACATCCGTACCTGTCACTAGACGCTAACTTAGTTTTCTTTTCTTGTTTAACTGTCACTGCAACCATTTTCAGGTGAAACTACATCGGTGAATCAAATTTCGGAAACAACGCGTCACATTCACTCTGTTCCTTCCTTTTTATTTTAATCTCTTAAATATTTGGCTAATCAATCATCTAATCACTCAAATTTAAATTAATCAATCGTTTTAGTCATATGAGCTTTTTCCATTATTATTATTATACATTCCTGAAACCAAGTTCTACCAAGAGACGACTCGGCCAATGCCAGCAATTTTTTTTAATATATTATGTTAGAAAGAAAGATTTGTTTGCAATATTTTAATTTGGAGAATTTGGCACAGAGAAAGATGGTTGTCTATAAAATGCTGAGAAACAATGAATTAAACAGAGAAATGCATATCCATGTAAAAAGAAGTTTATGGTAACAAGAAGAAAAGGGGTAGAATACTAGAACGTATGGAAAGGGCAGAAAAGTAAATTGAGAATAAGGGAAGGGATTGAATATTTGGAAAGACACTGTGTGAGAACATGGGAATGGGGAGTAGTGAGTGTGGGTGTCTCTTATGGGATGACATGGCAGGAGCAAGCAACATGATTGGTCGCACGTTAGGCCAACCTTGACAAGTACCCCACCTCCCACCAACCGCGCGTGAGCTGTCAGAACGTGCCGCCTTCCATCATCCCACGCTTCTCTTTCATTATATTCTTCTCATTTTATTTTAATTTACTCATTTTTTAAATTATAAATTAATTTATTATTTTATTTATGACTATAAATAATATAAATTTTTTAATTTAAAATAATTTTTTTAAAAAAATTCCTCTCATTTAATTCATTAGCGTTCTGTGGGTTTCCTGACTTCCTGTATTAATCTGTATTTTTTATTAAATATTGTGTTAAAATTATTATAAATTACGAAAAATTCATTATTTTGATTTTTTTATTTTTTTAACCAGTACAATAGTTAAATTTAAATAATTAATATTTAATTTATTAATTAATAATGTTTTAGAAGAAATATTACAAGAAAAATACGTGATTTTTTTATGGTAAGAAATTTATTATTATTTTTATACTATTATTTAAAGAATTTACCATTGATTATAAGTAATTAATATTGCATAAAAGTATTTGTTTTTTGAGAATCGCAATAAAAAAGTTCAAACATTTATATAAGTAATTAAGCTTCCAATTTATTTATTGGTTAATTTCTCTACTTGGAAAGCCTTTGTTTAAAATTACATGCCTATAGCTACACAAGGCCCAGGTCCAACAGTAGTATTGGACGTAGCCTTAAAAAACAATGGAGATAGGTAGTTTTACCAAGTTGTCTCCAGCAAAGACTTGACCAACCATAGCAATGCATCACCACTTCTAGGATCACTTTGATAACTCTTACTACCACTGTTAGGTATCTATGCATTGTGGATCACTGAAGTAAACACTTATAATTATTCCCTTCCTCACATTACCAAATACCTTGTTTCAGCCTCAAAATATTTTTGTAAATATATCCCCTATAGTGTTGCACCAAAAACACCATCACCATCATGAACCATCATGTAAGGTGTTGTTCACATGAGATGAGAGAGGCATTGCCTTTCTTTCATATCCTCATCATAATATTTTCCACATGATCAGTTAATGCAATAAGGGGCTTTGAATTATTATTCATTTTCATTGAAAACATAATAATACTATAGGAGAAATATGTAGTTATTGCATTATAATTTTACTTTGTGTAAGAATCCACAATTACAAGAAATACTGTTTGCCTTATTCCCCTCACCTTAAATACTCACTTTATATCTATTCCTAATAAATCACAATAATTTAATTAATGTATCCCATAAAAAGTCAATGTTAATTTCAAGTAATATCTATTTAATGAATAATCATATCATTCCATTTAATATCTTACATAAAAGGGTATTATATTTAAGTTTGTGTCTCCTATAAATAAACATACAGTTTTAGTTTATGTCTATGTACATGCAAATAATTATGCCATTTTACTTGATATTTATTTATATAAGAATATATTTTTGAATTTATATGTTTGTAACTAGCGTATATAAATATTATAATCACAAACAATTAAGATAAATTTTTAATTTAAATGAAACAGGATAATTTTTTATCTACCTTATTATTTTGTATATTTATTTTTTTAATTTTATAAAAAAGGTTATATAAAATTGATATCTCAAAGTGAGTAAAAGCAGTGAAAAAGGGACTTTTTCTTTTCTTGACAACATGAAAAAAGGACTTGAATGGTTGTATTTGTATTCTGTTTAGTACATTGTGTGGTATTTGGGTGGGCAGGGCGTAAGTTCCACGCGCGAACACAGAACTATGTTTGCATGGGTCATCACATCCTTTGGTTACGTGATGCTCTGGAATCATCTATTATTTCATAAATATTGTAATAACGGATTTTTCTAATTCAATAAATACACGATTTTCATTTTAAATTTAAGTTAATATCACATTTTTTTAGTTTAATTCATTTGAATTGTTCTGTAACAAAATTCATCTTGACTCGTTTTAACGTAAATTAATTAATTTAATATTATATAAATATTATTAAATAATATAAATATTTAACCACAGTCCATATATATAAGTGAACTGACGTGAAATTGAAGAGAAAACGTGATAGGAGGATGATGCTTAGATGTTAGTGTATTTAGATGACCCCATTTATAGGTAACTTTTCTTTTCTTCAAGATAGCTATCATAGCAAAGAAAACATCATTTAGCCTGCAGAGTATACTTCAAATGTCAAGTTAAAGTGTTTTTCAATGTGCGTTCTCTTAGATAATATTAGAAACATTAAATGAAATATATTTAATCATTTTTAACATAAGCCCATGAATATATACATTACAAAAAGGGGGGTTTTAAAATATGGAAAATAAGATTAAAAAAAATAAAAGATGAATTTGATTGGGATTCAACTATAAAAATATATTTTGAGAGACATCAAGTTCAAGAGGCGAGGCTCATGTACCAAACATGTCAAGCCTAAACTCAGTCATATCCTTATTAATAAAGGGAGAAGCAATAATATATAAAATATTAAGGTATTAAATAAAAAATTGCAAATTACAAATAATTGTAATATAATTAGATTAATTACTTGTTAATCTGTACATTTTTAAACGATAACTAAGAAAAAACGGAAGAAATATATTATATGCTGCCTGTGATAAACTCAGTGTTGGGTCTTTATTTGAGATTGCGCTGTGTGTGTTTGCATAAATAATTCTAAATTTGTATGCTTATCGGTGTGTTTAAAATATTTATATTTGTTAATTTACATAAAAATTTAAGTCCATTGGGATATTTAAATAAAAAGTCTTACACATATAGTTTTTTTTTAATTACAAATAGGCTTTTATATAAAATTTTAGAGTGAAACTTAAAAAAAAGTAAATAAATCATATTCAAAATTTTAATTTGGCATTTAGAAAATAGAGTAAGCTTATTCAAAATAAACCTTACTTAATTTAACTTTTTTATTTAATTCTAATAAAACGTGAAATGCGAAGAAAAAAATATACAAAAAAATAAAAAGAAAAGAGTAGATTTGGAGGAGAAAAATAAAGCGTAGGAGCTCATTAGGTGAACTTAACTTTGATAGCTAACCATGAAAGTAACAAGTGTGATGACATCACTTTTGTTAAATGTGATTTGAATATGAAGTTGGGATTTGACCAAGTGATAGACAACAGTCACCAAATCCATTAAATATTTCAAGACAAAATTAAGGCCTAGTTTTTACATAAAAATATTAATCGTAATTGGATTAATGATCGCCATAAGAATTTCATCATTAATTAGACAGCTAATGACCCATTGACAATTACACTAAAGCCAATCTCTGAATGTGAAAGGAGATATGCACCATCACTCAACCTTTGTTAAACGGTGTATGTCCACTGTATTTCTTTGATTATATAAATATAATGGAAATCACTGCCATTTTGATGTTGTCCAAATGATTTTCCAAAATCAGAAGGCTAAAAAGAAAGCAAGAAGGCAAGTGGCAATGATAATTTGGAAAATATAACTTTATGCACACCTACCAATTGAGGGCCCAAGTTGAAGGCAATAGCCGTAGTTCGTGTATCTTCCATTGTTCTCACTAATAATATGAATCAACATTATGAAAGAACGATTTCTGTTCCAGTTTGATCATATATTTTTCTTCTTCATGATCGACCTAGCTACAAGTATATATATATATATGCACAAACATACTGGGACATATGATAAGAAAATTTCTCATTCTTAAAAATTGAAACATTTATATATAAATGTAGTTAAAATTAAAAGTTACTTCAAAAGATAGGTGTTTTTACTATTTATTAATTTCATTATTTATAATTATTGATTTTTTATTTTTTAAAAAATCAACAACACACTCTTTTTAATACAATGTTAATATTTAATTAAAATTTATTGACAATTATTAAAATATGAGAGAAACGTTAATTTACATTTTTTGTATTTTTTTAATATAAATTTTAGTTAATAATTAAGAATGCATCAAAGAGTGTGTTATTATTCACTATTATTTTCATGCATTTTTTTTTCTCTCTTTTGGAGTTTACAGCATTTTTCCCAAATTCTTCACTTTGGTTTTCTCGAAGGACAACATACAATCATCGGTGAATTTTGCCTTCCATTTCTTATTCCGTTCAGTTTCCTATTCCATAATTTTGTGCTTTTTCGTGTAATATTTTTCAGTTTGTTTGTGAATTGCTAGTAAGAGGCTAAGATTGTTTATGGTGAGAATCTGTCTTGTAAATCAGTATGCTCAACGAAGGCATGAAAAATATAGAGAAATACAAGCTTTTGATATTGAATTCAAGAGAGAGAAGAGGTGAAACAAGTGAGACTAGTTTAATGATAAAACCTTGACCTTTAGAGTAAAGTAGAATAGATGAATTGGATTTAGTGTAAATATAAAATTTGACATGTAGCATCAACTATATACACTCACATTGATCATTTAAGGTTGTGTTTGAATAAGCGGACTTGCAAAGTTTCCATTTTTAAACCTTTTACTTGGACTTCTTAATCTTAATAACCAAATGTTGACCTTTGGTTTTATTCTTAAAATGCTAAATTGCAGAGAATTCAGAATTGAAATGATTTTTCCCCATGTTATGGATAAGTTGCTTTACATTATAATTTATAACATTCAGAGGCGAGACAGAAATAAAGTCCAGATAGTGATATTTCTGACATTAGGCAAGTCATTATAATCCGTTGAACCCCAAGACCAAGTGTTAAGCATGACAAGCACCAGTGGAAAAGCCCCCTTTACCAACTCCACAATCAAGTCACTTTTTCATTGGTTCATGTTAAACTTGTTGATATAAATTGTCCTACTCCATAAATCCAATACTCTTGAATAAATGCTGGTGTGGCCGAAATTTAGATGTCACCAAGTAACTCAAGAAAATTCCCAAGATAATGTTTTGCTCTATAATGTACATAACATGGCAAAACCCACGAAGGAAACCTATCAACCTTTTTACAAAATAATAGCCCCTACAAAGCTTTTCAAGAGAAATTAAATTCGTTACACCGTGGGGAATGCTTAGTTAACAAAAGCATGGAAAATATCTAACTTTTTTTCTTAACATACTGATACTGCCTCCCGAAATCCAATGCTAAAACTAGAGTTACCCTTTAGACCGCTCTTATCTAAATCTGCATTGCCTCTCTGCATCATAGCCACGAATTCATTGTAGTCGATTCGGCCATCCTGAAAGGTTAAAACATGAACATAACAACATCATAAAAAAGAATAATGGAATTTGGAATATTTGTACAGCATAAATTTAGTTTAACATAACTGAAAATTATGAGGACCATTTATGACCCAGCACGTTATATGAAAATTAAAATCAAAACAGCAAAGAAAGCATTGCTTGGAATGTCACGTCACTTTTCATTTCTTTGTTAGAAAAACATAATTAAGTTTCAATTTGATCAGGGAAGAACACAAGTCACCAACACATACAACAATGCCAACCTATGCTGTTCGTTTTATTTTTTTTTCTTTTGGTTGGTTACTTCTAATTCTAAGTGTTACAGTTTCATAAATCAGGTACCAAGCATTAAATTACGTTACAATAAAATGTACTTACATTATTCTGATCAGCTTCTCTGATCATTTCCTCCAAGCAGACATTCTCCATGCCAAATTCTTCACAAGCTTGTTGAAGCTCATCTTGAGTGATGTAGCCACTTCCTTTTTTATCAAAATACGAGAAAGCTGCAACTAAATGATCATCCCTGTCAATTTTGTTTATATGCAATGTCGCAGCTATGAATTCTCCATAGTCAATTGCGCCACTGTTATCAACATCTGCCTGCAATTACAAACAAAATTACGACAATGGATTATAACAGTGTGCTACCAAAAATGTCCAACACTACCTTAATTATTTTGGTTATTATTAACTATTTTACTTTTCTCTATTTTGCATAAGATTGTTTCACTGAATGATACTCAAAGAGCTTTCCCTAGCAACATGAGTCAAGGAATGGACGTGAAACAGGTCAAACCAGAAAAGAGAGAGACAATGTAGGTTTAGTTTGTGATGTTAAGGAATTTGAAGATAATTCTGAACTAGCTAGTACTTACAGCTTGCATTAGGTCGACCATTTCAGATTCACTGAGATTAGCACCAAATGTTTTCAGTCCAACCTTGAGTTTTTCAAAAGTGATTTGACCACTGTTGTCTGTGTCTATCATCTTAAACGTTTCTTTCAATCCAGAAATTTCTTCTTCAGAGAGATTCTCTGCAATAACCTGCAGAGAACAATATGAAAAATATTACAAGTGTGATTTCAGTTCCAAGTTGAAATTAAGATGTTTACATATTAAACTTTGTAAACAAAGTGAATATATAACACTCTAGTGGTTACCATTCCCAAAAGAGACGAAAACACATACTGTATGAGACACAGTTTTGTAATAGAAAAATAACCTACTCTTAGAGCCATTTTCTTGAGCTTGTTCATTGCAGAAAACTGCTTCAAGCGACCCAAAACTGCTGAATCAAGAGGCTTGTCTGGGGCAACTCCATCAACCTGAATCCAAGGGTGACCTGCAAAGAACCGGAACATGATCATTTACAAGACGGAAACAAAACTTCTGTGATATTGTGACGGACAATTACTACTCAAGTTAGAAAGTCTGAGTAAAATGCCTGATATTTTGTCCAAAATCTTCTAAAAATTAGCACTAAAAATGTGATTTCTTAAAGGATTTTCATTGTAAGTGTTGAAGGTGTCAAAGGAAACTAACATCAACTAAAAGAATAAATAAGGCTATGCTAAAGAAAATATGACATGTTCAATGACATGACAATTGTTATTAAAATGTGTTTCATTGGCATCTCTATGGAATATGAGTGTAGAAACTTACGAAGAACTTCATGTGCTGTTATCCGTTTTCTAGGATCTCTAACAAGCATTTTCCTAACCAAGTCTTTGGCACTTTCAGAGATATTTGGCCAAGGATCTGAAGAGAAATCAAGATCACCATGCAAAACCTCCTCAAATATATCTTGCTCCGATTCTGTTACCAAGGAAGATAAAAAATCTCAATTTTTTGAACCAAGAGAAATCTATTAGGAAATACAAATTAAAAAAAAATGGTTGGACCATTCAAGGACTAGATATGTTAAGAACTCTTACCACCCCAAAATGGAGGGGTTCCACATAAGAGAATGTATATGATCACACCTGCACTCCACACATCAGCTTCTGGGCCATAGCGCCTACATAGAACTTCAGGTGCGATATAGTAAGGACTTCCAACCACGTCCCTGAAAATGTCTCCTGCAAATGAATATTTTTAGTGACTAACCCTCGTACCAATCATGTAAGTAGAACAATTCAGAAAATTTTACTATAGTCAAACTAATTATATTTATGAATCACTGGCAAGAATTTAATTCTTCAGGAAATTAAAGCCTTGCATCTTTACATGTTCTCTTTGATCATTTGATTTCAACACTATAGAAAATTAATCATATCTTAATAGCTACAGCAACAAACGTCTCACATCACTAAGATAAAAAAATTGACACACAAATAAAGGCAGTAAACTGTAGCTGAATAACCACCCCTGACAGAAACATGAATAATCCCCATTGAGCGATATAAACACACTACCGTTTTGCCTATTACAGGAAATTTCATACAATCAATGCATCAGAAGCAAGTGTAATTAGAGTAAGAAAGGCCAATTACTTTGTCGAAGAAGCTTAACAAATTCTATAATTTAAATCATGAATATCAAAATAAAAGACTGGAAAGAAAACAATTAGAGATAGAAGTTGATTGCACAAGGCGAAAAGAAAACTTTTTTTTCCTAACCTGGTTTGAAGAAAACTGACATTCCAAAATCTATTGCCTTAAGGGTGGAGTCTTCATGGCCATCAACGAAAAGAAAATTCTCAGGCTTAAGATCACGATGCATTACTCCACGGGAGTGGCAAGCCTCTATGACACTAACTATGGTCCTTGCAAGTTTAGCTGCCTTTCTTTCTGTGTAATGCCCTCTTTCCACAATCCTATCAAACAGCTCCCCACCTGCACACATTTCCATGACAACATGAACAGCAACACCGTCCTCATAAGCCCCTTTAATTGAAATCACATTGGAACACCCAGCCAAGTGATGCATTATCTGAATCTCCCTCCTCACATCCTCCACGTCATCATTTCCCACCAATTTCACCTTTGGGATGGACTTGCAAGCATATTTTTTTCCAGTAGCTTTCTCTGTGCAAAGAAAAGTTGTTCCATATTGTCCTTTCCCAAGCTCTGGTCCCAAATTATAGTACTCCTTCAAATGACCACTTTTTCTCAGCAAAATTGACTCTGCTTGAAGCCCGGCAGCTGCTATTGCTACCCTCTTAACATAATAAGGCATTTTTGGCTTTGCAGGCTCTATTGCTCTAACTGCTTCACTTTGTCTCATTGCAGGTTCCATGCGCCTTATTTGTTCATCTGAAGTCTTGTTATTATTGTTCTCTTGATTGGATAGAACTGGCTTCGTTTCCTTCTTGTCAATTTTCACAACTTCTGGAGGTTTTTCTTGAACAGTCTCCAATGCTTTTGTGTTTGGATTTGTACTCACAGACGAAGTAGCCTCCGAAATTTCTATTCCCCCCATTTGCTGAAACCACCAGAATGAACTTGGAAGAACATCGATTTTCGAACTAACACAATTGTTTCCCATCTTACACCAGTCACTGCCTTTGTATGATGACTAAGCATATATGTAAGAAATAAGAAGCAAATGAAGCACTGAAAGGCTGAAATCAATTACATTCGATTTTCTGCATCAACCCCACTATTATAGTGAGAATGAATGTAGAAACGAAGTTTATGTACCCTAATATGTCAATAGGACATGGAATACCGTAATGGACGATGAACAAGAATTTTAGTCTTTTGGCAACTGAAAGAGGAGAGCAAGTAGATGGAAAGAAGAGTCTCTGAATATGTGAAGAAGGAGGAAATTGATTAGCATTAATGAATCATATTGAAACCCATTATGGAAATAAATATGGGGACGAAGAAAACCGTGTAAAGGGAAGATTTTGAAGGCATAAAAGTGGAAACTTTCAAATGAATGGACGGTGTAAACTAAGGAGAAAATGACCCATTGAGACAGAGTCCGAGTGAGAATAATTAAACGTGAAGAAGGACAAAAGAGAAGAGAAAATGATGATGTTATATAGATGGGAAATGTAGTGTGTATTATATTCTCTTGTTGATTGTAGCAAGAAAAAACGAAGAAGGAAATAGGAGGGAAGGACGACGAGCGTGTGAAAGACAGTTAACAGTTAATGGAGATTGGAGAATGTTTCCAATTTTTCAGAAAACGCGTGCGTGCAGCCAAATCCATCGCCACTGAAGGTGGACGTTCAAGATTTCTTTGTTTTATTCAACGAATTTTCTTAAAGTAAGTATTAACTCCGGTCCAATAAATAATTAAATAATTATATTTTATAAAAAAAGTGTGTATATTATTATCTAAAAAATTATTTAATCATATAAAATAGAAGAATTTAACGTTATTCTTGAATCGAGGGATATCGTAGTTTGCATGAAAGGGTTACTCTTGTGTGACCTGTGAAGGATGCTTCACCGGAATACGCTAAGCGCCGGCAGTCGCCGGTATAATTTTGCTTTTTTCATAAATGAAGTTATTTAAAAATTATACATATGCGGTGTATTTTATTCTCAGTCAATTCATCATTGTTTTTAAAGTTTTGTGGATAACATTAAAAAAGTGCACACATGTAATACTTTTTAGTAAAAAACAACTCCACGACTTAATAGTCGTTATTAGTATAATAAAAATGGACTCAAACTTTTGGTGAACCTTACTAAGTTCAAATCCAACACAATCTCAAAACACTAATTTCACAAATATGTTTATAATGATAATCAACCTAATATTTTAAAAAAAAAAAAAAACTTTTCTTCTGTACTTAGTTATTTCCCACCCTATTCTAAGAGGGAGTAAAAAAATATTTCCTTAAAATCAGACTTTGTAATTAATTTTAAGTACCAAAAATTTAAATATTTTGATTAAAATTTTATTTATTACATTAAATACAAAAATAATAAATATTATTTGCAATAAAAAAAGTAACAATTTTTTTCATGTTTTAGTACTAAGGAAAATCTTACAAATAATTAATAAATAATTTTCTTTCAAAGTAATGACACATTTCATGGGGAAAAAATTCAAATTATAATCACACTTATATATCTCAATTTTAAAAATAGGATAACATCTTTATGTACTCTCCTTTTCATGCAAAGTTTTTATTTTTTTGTGCCACACGTTTGTTTAAACTTCTAATCAGAAATATTTTTTTATGTATGGTATTTTAAAATAATATATATAAAAATATGATATTTTTGAAAAATTACAAAAATATGAGATTCAAATATTTTCAGGACAGAAATTAAAAAATGAAACGAAAAAAAGTTATAAAGCATTAAAAATTGTCAATAATAATTTTTTTTTAAAATTAGTAAACAATTTTAAAGTATGAAAATATGTCATTGACAATTTTAGAATTTGTTTTTATATTTTTACATTCTTTTCAAAACATCATATTTTAGTAATTTTTCTTTTTTATCTAAAAAAACATCTATAGAAAGATAAAATAATATTTTTCTTCAATTAGTTAATCAGTTGAAAAATATTTTTACTTCTTTTTTTTTTATTGATTAATCCTCAATTTTCTTGTAACAACACTAAAACTGATGAGATATTTATAAGTTACTGTTAAATAAATTATGTTAAATAAATTAATTTTAATTATTTATAAAAAAATTAAATACCTATTTTTAACGTTTTTATTACTAATAAAACAATATTTTTTAATTAAATTAATTTAAAATATTATATATTTTTATATTTACAATGTGTATTAATTAATAGTTATTAATAAAGAAAGGTAGAAGTTTACTCGGTCCTCGATATTCAAGTTGATCAAATCAAATATATTATCAACATAAAGGTTGTTGATTCATCTAGACCTATTTTTTGCTATGCATTAATGACCTGTTCAATATTAAGAAGGTAAAGGGGTGTAAATGAGTATAAATTTGGTTTGTAAAAAAAAATTAACTCATTTATTTAAACAAGTTTTTTTTTTTTTTTGTTTCTATTTTAAACAAGTTAAATTTAAAGTGTTAGATTAATAATTTTAAAGTTTCAACTTAACTTATTAGTTTTTTTTATATTTTTTATAAGTTTTGAATATTTTCATAAATTTTTATGCTTAAAAATAAAGTGATATAATAATAAAATATCTTTTTATTTAATAAAAATGACTTAAGTTTAAAATTTTAAAAAATAATATGAAAATAGTATAATTTTAAAAAAATTATAGTTTCTCATTTAAAATATCTTTTAAAAAATAAAATAAATACGACACTCAAACGATAATAATAAATTATGTTTATATATCTAAGCTATTAGTGAGATATTGATGTTAAATTTATAACTTATTTAAATAATTGAGTTTAGTTTTGAATTTAAGTTTATTTATTTAATCAAACAGTTAAATTTAATTAAGCATTTAATAAAGCGAGTTCAAATAATTTACTGTGCTACTGAATAACTTTTGGATCTAGATTCCTGCGCTGCAGCCTGGAATTAGTATATTTTCATATTTTTATTTAAGCGAAAAAATTTTACTTAAACAAAAGTATAAAAAATGGCTTTCAAGTGCAGAAAAAACAGAGAATCGGAGTCAAAAACATTTTGGTTAAAAGATAATGAACAGTACAGTGATGAGAGTACTTGATAACTTTTTGATAATTTAACAACGCATTACCAAATGGAAATGTTTTTATATTATCAACGAATCATAATGAAACCCTTAGAATCAAAATTTTCATGAACAGAAAAAGAGGGAAAGGAGGAGGGATTTTTCTTTACGAGGAATGCAGATAAGTGGTGCCGCACTAACTTCCATTAGCAACGCAACGTTCTTAACGTGCGTTCTTGGGGGAACAAAGCAATTGATTCACAATTATGTGATGCTCCATGGAGATGGAGATGGAGGACTTGCAGTCTTCAAGGCAGCAAAATGGCGTCAATGATGTGATGAAAGCATGAAACGCAAAGCCACTACGAGTTGACGAGATTGTGCTGCAGGAAATTGCAAACATTTAACCGTGTTTCCCTAATCCAAAATAGTGTTTGTTTGAATTAATTTTACATGTTTTTGTAAAATTAATTTTAGTTCAAAATATATTTCAATAAATTAACTCATGTTTGAAAATATTTAATTTAAAGAGTAATTTTAATATAATAAATATTATTTAAATAATAATATTTTTTTCTCTCTAAAAGATATTCATTTGAGACAATGACACGAATTAAAAAGTATATTTAATTATTTTATTTTTATTAAAAGTATTATAAAATTTTCTATTATATAAAATAATTTTAAAAAGCATGTAATATAAAACATTAATACATTACAAGTCTTATTTAATCACGTTATTAATTGCTATTAAAAGTGTTAAATTCAATTTATAAAATATTATTAACCAATTAATGTTATAAGGACACTATTTAAAAATAATAAATTGATTTTAAAATAATGTTAAAAGCATATTAAAAGTCATGATAAAAAAATATTTTTATTTAGTAATTATTATCCTAAAAATACTTATTTTAAATATATACCAAAAAAATGAATTCTCTTGAATTGACAATATAATAAGTTAAAAGGATACTTTTGTCCATGCTTATACAAACAAAATTTTACTATTTCAAAAAAAAATTAAATGTTACTTTCTCATTAATAGAATTAAAACCTAATTTTCAACTTTCTGGAATAAAACACGAGACAAAATGCACTATCTGCACGCGATTTATTTTCGTGAACGTCAAATCAAGCACAACCTTGAAGTTAACTAACACCAAATTTTTACTTTATTTTTTCAAAATTATTATATAATAATTTAGAAAACATCATTTAATTTTATCTTTTTCTAAATAAATATTTCTTATAAAATAAGCTTGCTTTATCATTTTCTGCATCAGCGGTGACTTAAGATATTCGTTGGCCTACATCTAAACTTAGATTTCACTTTACAGGCTCAATTAACCAAATTACCCCCCAAATATTTGGGACAAGAATGTTATTGTGCAGCGAAAGTAACTAATCCAATCATCAGGTAGAATAAGGATCGCTTAATAGTGAATCGCTTAATCATTCATAATGCCTATAACTGAGTGGTAGGTAAAAGATAAAAACTTGGCCACACAGCCACATCTTTAAAAAGTGTTATACAGCTGCCAAAGATGTAGAGAAACACATTATTAGAGGACTTGTTTGTACTCCGGATGTCCATATTCTAATACAAATTAAGAAAAGATTATTGTATATCTAAGGCATATTTAAACATCTTTAGCCATTGCACTGAAATCAGTATCTGCTGATTCCTTCTCCTTGGATCTAGGATGAGCTTCTGGCGGACGATTTTCTTCAATAGGTATCCCTCGCCTCATAGAGGGTGAAGATGACTCTGCATTAATGCCTGGAGGGTTTGCAAACACATCAAAAAATCCATTCTTCATTTCGTCAGCTGCTTCAAAGAAACGATAGATACCACCAAACAGATTCCGTTCCAAGGTTTCAATATCACTTCGGAGCCCAGGGAAGTCAAACACACCATGGTCTGATGAGCTGTTGGATGAGCTAAATGGAATAGATCCTCCTCTAAGTACCTCATGTGTGATATCCTCTTCAGTATACTCTTTGTTTGATTGCAACACCTCAACAGGCCTGAAAAGGGGGAAAGGTAAACTGATTAAAATTTTATTTTCATTTAAAAGGGCATGAGAGAAATGCAACTGCTACAGAGAGAGGGTAACTGGGTAGTGCAGCCATTATTCCCAATAAACTAATGCCAAAACACTAAAATCAACCTATAAAGCACAGAGTCTGTAAAAAAGCTGTGTCCATATCAAAATGCTTCAATGGAGCACCTCAAAAAGGCTGTGCAGAACCTAATGCCTGAAAGCTGAAGCATGTGTGCGTGTGCACACACACGCCAATATAGCTGTGTCCATGTCATAAATTTGAATGGAACATCTGAAATATTGGTGCGTCATCATTTCCATGCATCTCAGGAATCAAACCCTTAGAGCATGAGCATCTAACCAAACCTAAACCAAATAAGCAGGCAGAGCATCTAACCAAACCTAAACCAAATAAGTAGGCAGAGGTTTTTAAACTCAAGCAGCTTGGCCATCAAATATCAACTATGGAGTATGGACCAATAAACTGATGAAAAACCCAAATGCAAGAATACTGTGTGCGTTTGGTGTGTGTGTGTGTGTTTAGAAGCATTCCCTTTTCCTCCATGCTGCCAAACTGAACAATATAGCAATTTGATTTTCACTTGAACCAACAGACAATAAAAAATCAATTGCATCTACTACTTCTAATATAGTTATATGTCCTCTATATGTGAGTGTCAGAATAAGAAAATAATTTGACTCCTAACAACCTAACAAGCAATTATCCATACTTCTACAATATTACAAAGCCATTTAATTACCTAGTTTGTCTACCATGATAAAAACTAATCACACAAATATTATCTTAAACAAACTAGATTTTAAGCCTAATCCAATCCATGCATATTATGTCTTACCCACTTTCAACCAATTTACCACAGTCATATTAAACAAAGCTATTTTTCATCTGGTTTTTCATGGATACAGATAGATGGAAAGAAATAAGCACAAGGAAAAAAAGAATTGAATAAATGATGGAGGACAAGGGAGAGCCAACATTATTATTTGTATCGATTTGATTTTTATGATAATATTAATTATACATTTGCACTTCTGTTCCGCATCAATAGAAGAACAGGATTCACATACAAGGCCTTAGATACATATCACTGAGATAGCTTCAAAAGAGCTCATGTTTTATAGATTATCTACAAAGCAATTTTAAGCCTCAGGTACCTGCACCTCACACCTCGTGAGTTATCTCTTATCTCACTCTTTTAGAAAAGGATATGCCATAACCATACATAGCTAGCTCTATAATAACGTTTTTCCAGATTTACAGTTTTCATCAAACGAAATAACAGTTTTTTACTATACTTTTCCTTTGAAAATCTATACCTCCAGTCTCTGCCCTAATTCTTAAGCGTAACAAAGACGTCAATGCAGCCGTTTCCTACTCTGTTCCAATATCCAATCAAGATTTTGATTAAAATAATCATCAATTTAGTTAATAATTACGCAAAAAAGAATCGGCAGACACAACCTATAGAATTCAAAGCAAACTGCTTCCTACTTCCTAATTAATACCTAATCAATGAATCATTTGACAGTATTGTCCAGAAAACAAGTTAAACGAGAAGAATAACCTTCCGACGCAATTCCTGAGAAGCTCTTCCGTTTTCTCGCATTTTCTAACGAACTTTCCAGATTGAACCTCCTCTGTTCTACACTGCGATTTCACGACCTTCGTTGTGGAGCATCGTTCCGAATCACCGAGTTGGAGATTGTCGCTATTGTCTTCGCTCCAAACCCACCCCATTTTTGCGCTCGGAACTTCCTCCCCAAGATTTCCTTTCCTTTCCTTACAATTCGAGACTTCTCGCACATACATATAAATATTTTTCTGGCTATAAAGAACCGATTATTTTCAATATAAGTAAAAAAATATAACTATTTTAAAAATTAGTTTGATCAATAAAAATATTTTATTCTCATAATTAATATAATATTGTTTCAATAATATTTGTAAATGTTGATATTGATTGAAAATTTTGGATATTAATTAATAGAACATACTTTCGAAGATTTTTATTAAATTAAAAATTTTAATTTAATTAAAAAATTACAGTATATTCCGTGGTTTACACTTTTTAAACTAATTCTTTTAAACTTCTTTTCTTTTATCACAAAATAGCTCCCTAAAAGTTTTGGTTAAATTTAAAATATAATAACTATTGTTAAAACTGTGATTAATAACATAACACGGCATTACATTGAATAAAAATAAAGGGAAATAAAGTTTAATACATAAAATAATAGAAAGAGCTTAAAGATAAAAAAAAAATATATAAGAAGTAAATTAAAAATATATAAAATTATAAGAAGATATTTTAAAGACATTTATATATGTTCATAAAAAGACATAAAGATTAACACATTAAATTTGTTAATTTATTGTTTTTACTAAATTAAAAATACCTATTAAAATAAAAAATGTATCTTCTTCCTTTTTTTCTCCAGAACTCAGCTCATAGATATATAATCTCCTAAATAAAAATACATGCAAGCTGATTTTAAAATATTTCTATGTTTTGACCCTCAAAATATTTTAGATATAATTAGGGGTGTGAATATATTGGATTTTCTAAAAATTAATTTAGATCTATTTAAAATTTAATTATATATATTGAATTTTGAACAAATTTATTTTAATATTTAAAAAATTAATTTAAATTTGGTTTTAAAATTTAAATTTAGTTTAAAATTAATTTTAAATCAGATAAAAATATACTATAAATATTTTTTATATTATTATTAAATTATTATATTTAAAAATATTTAAATTTTATAATAACTAATATAAAATTATATTTGCATATATTTTAATCTATTAATAATATAATTTTTTAAATTTTTATATTGTATTAAATTAGTATATATTTGTATATATTCTAATTTTTATATCTCTCTACCATATAAACTAATTATACATATTAAATTTTAAGATATTTTATTTTATTTTTTTAAATCAATTTAAAAGTAGTTTTAAAATTTAAATTTAGTTTAAAATTAATTTTAAATTTAATTTTTACTGAAACTAGTTTTAAATTTAGTTTTATATTAAATTAGTTTTAAATCCAGTTTTAAGACAAAACTAATTTTCAATACATTTGTAAATTTATTTTTTAAGATAAAATTAATTTATTGAACAAATCATTGCATTAAATTAGTGTATTTTAAAAATATTTTAGTAATATTTATTAATTATATTATATTTTATAGAAATTTATAAAATATTTATTATTATTTTTAACTTATAATAAATTAAAATGCACATATATATATAATTTTGTTTTGTATGTAATTTATAATATTTATTTATCATTTATATGATATTATATATGTAAATTATATTTTTATTAAAATATTTATTTTAATTTATTTAATTTTTTTAGTATATTATATTTGATTAATTTTATGATAATCTTATAAGTTTCTGTATCTTTAATTTTTATAATATATTATAATATTTTAAATTTATAATTTTATCTAAAATACTCGTTTCCTCATACGATAAATGTACGGTCAATATTTGAGGAAAAAAATTTAAAAAAAAACTTTCAAATTAGTATGGTTAACTCAAAATCAACATATATGGATCTTCAATTATTCTCAAGTGCTTATTTTAGTAAAAGCAAATTAAGTTTTATAAAATAAAATCTAAATTATATCTGGACAAAAATAAAGTAAATTGAATATTTCACTTTTTTTAAAATTTATATTTTTTAATTCAATTTAACTTAGGTTATATAGTATATCCAGATTTTTTCCCATCCCTAAATATAATTCCTATAAAAGAATATTTTAGAGATAAAATATATTATTTGACAAAAATCCTATAGTCTGACTTAACCATAGACAGTGCAATTTTCAATCAACCATTCAAATAATTATTTAATAAAATTTAATATATTGATATATTTTAACAAATAAAATATTCTGTAAGACAAAAATGTAAAAAGCAGATGAGAAAATTACAGTTGCCACCAGTTTTCATTACTCTATGTTTGGTCATGTGAGTATAATAGTAATGGTATGGTAAAGAGCCCCGGAAAAGCAATGAGGAATAATACTTTCATAAAGTTTAATTGGGAAAAAAAAAAAAAGACAAAGGAAAAGAGGTGAGGAATTTTTATATTTTTGTTCATGTTTTAATATCTTAGAGAAAAAAGAGAGAGCTAATATAAAATAAAAATTTCTTACTATACATATTAAATATAAAAAATAAAAGAGATAAAATTGCTATTTATCTTCTTGTTTAGTTTAAAACTGTGATTTGATTTTTATTACAACGAAATAAATCTTTACAGAATTATGTATATAAGAAATTTTTATTCATGTAAAAAAATTTATAATTTTACTCATATCGAACGTTATAAAAAAGCTATGTTTATATTAATTTTGAGTCTTGCTTATAAGTGTTTTTACTGAATTAGTAAAGGAATTCTAAAGTAATTTTTTTATTAAAATCAATGATAAAATACATTCAAAAAGAAAAAAGCGTGTTAATAATTTTTTCCAAGAAAATTATACTTTTTATTTTTTAGGACACTATTTTTTTAATCGAATATAAATCAAAATATTTATTTTCTTGTAGAACACATACATATTAAAACTAAATTCTAGTATTTTTATCACGAGAGATTTATTCATAAATTTTGAAGTAAATTACCAAAATAAAAGTATTCTTGTATAATTAAGATAATTTTACACCATACAAGTACTTAAAAAAAAATTTCACACGTTCTAGATTAATTTATATTCATTTTATATATTAATTTGTTTATAATATTATTCTATTATTCCAATTATATTCGAATGGGTTTTATAGTTTATAAAATTTATTTTTAAAATAGTTCATTATAATATTTTGAACGGTTGCTAATGCCCTTTAATTATATTTAACAAATATATTCTTAAAAAATATTAAAGACTAGTAAATTTTAATGATTGATCGAAAGGAAAAAGTATTTACTAAAAATAAAAGTTAAATATAGGGATCTTTTTAAAAATTTTGAGATATACTTGTTTTTACATTTTGTTCCTTCCTTTGTATTTAAAAAATGGTCCATGATCAAAGTTGAATAAATAATCTATTTGAGATGTTAAATACTCATTTGCTTTCAACTGAAAGTTTCTGTGCCACATCTATGCAAATTGTAAACCCTCATCCTCCAAATAAAAAATATATTTTTTATCATTATCAATTTGACCCTAATTAAAACTACAATTAAACTAATAAGTCGTTAATTTTAAAAATATTTAAAAAACGAAAAAAGGGAGAGAAACATAAAAAAATGTAAGAAAAATATATAAAGAATAGGGTGTGAGAAAATAAAAATCCTTAAAACTTTATGAAAGAATGTAAACTCCCAAGGCCTAAGATAGTAGTAGATACACACTAATACACATAAACGTGAAGTTTCAAAAATGTTAGTATGGGTACGTTTTACATTAAACAGTGAAATAAGATATTGAAATCGACAAGCTAGTTTTTGTAAGATACCCTCATGCACCTATTGACAGAAATCTTACTTCATACTATTCTGAGAGAAAGAGGATGTCGTCAGAAGAAAAAAAAAACACAGAAAGAGGTTGTCATTCATTCAGAATTCTGATAGTGTTTTCCAAATTGCAATTTCACTGGTTTCATAAATCATTTCATAGACTACGACCGAATTAATCATACATTTCGAAATAAACTTAAATTTAGAGATAGATTGAGCAGCAATAATAATAATAATATGACACTACATATATTATATTTGTCGTAGAATTCCAAGGGACAGAATTACTCCGATATATATATATATGACTATTATACAAGTGATATTCGAGTAAATATATACCAAACCTGTACTAAATTGTTGAAGATTGGGCTGCAAGGTGACTAAATACCTTTAAACACGCTATTTTTTCTGTTATTGGCCTTAAAATTTTTCTCTTTTTAGCTAATACAGAAAACAGCAATATCGATACTTCATCTCCCTGCTTGACTTTTTCAGGTCATCTGAAGACACATCTTGGACTGTATCACTGTTTAGTTGCATGTTACTACATATTGTCTGGTCCAGTGTCGTCCCATTTTTCGAAGAATATAAATCAGCTTGGCTTGCTCCAGTTGGTGCTGAAAGATTCTGCTCTGCTGAAGCTGGTACTACTTTGTTATAGTTTACTTCCTTTAGGTTAGGATTTACTCCTGTGTGCCTGAAGGAACTAAAAAAAATAAGAGCATCAGTAAATACATATTCACACAATCAACTACATTCTGTACCAATTGACATATATTTCCAAACAAACCACATCAAAGGTTACAAAATCAATAACAATAAAGTTTTATTTCACTAGATGGTCAACTACATAAAACATAAAACACGATTAGATTCGATGAAAAATCAAATTTTTAGAGATATTAAGAATATAAAATACCAAGGAAAAAAGAACTTTGTTCCTTTGGTTACTCACCTTAAGTTTTGGATAGTCCCAACTTTTTCTAAAGTTTCTTCAAGTATACTGCTTGATACTTCAACACTAACTTCATTTTTCAAACATACTTGAACAAGTTTTGCAGAATTTGAATCAACTATACCACTTTTTTCAATGCAGTGGGACTCTTCATTAGCAAAGTTTGGAGTGGACATGAGGGAATGAAATCTATATTCACGAACCATTGAAATAACCCTCTCTAAGGTTGCTAGAGCCTTTTTCACGTCCGAACGTATATATACATTCATCATGCTATTCAGTACATTCCTTCTATCATCTTCCTCAATTGGAATGTCATGCAATTTGTTGACACCCTTCTCAATCTGAACAATTTCTTCACTATCTGTTTCTACAATCTTTTCATTCTCTGCCTCTTCGATTTCACCATTCCTCTTGCCCTTCAGTACTCTCCTTGAATTTCCTTCCTCGGTTGGAATGCCAAGTACCTTGTTGACATCCTCCTCAACTTGTACAATCTCTCTACAATCTGCTTCTACAACCACTTCACTACCAGCCTCAAAAATCTAACCATTGTAATTATTTGCACGTTGGTTGCTGCTATCCTCACAGGATACATATTTTGCCTCATATTGCTCACTTTGTTGAATAGGTTCTTCAGCAGGAACAACGCTAGCATCTTGCTTAAGCTCTTTCCCATTCATAGCCTTTGATCCGCTAATATTATATAGCGCTTCGCGTATTCTAACATACAAAGAGTCCTCTAAGGCCTTGCTGAATTCTTTATCTTTATCATGGCCCATTATAGAAGCCACAGCCTATAACAATATCAGGGATTGGTTAATGTCAAAAGATGACAGAAAACAATACAAAATGTTTTATAAAAAAGAGCAAGCAGAAAATGGTAAATAAGCTGAAATCAATCTTTTAACTGGCCATTGCAAATAAAAAAGACTATTAACTTCATAATCCATGGCAAGTCCTCTTATACAAGTTAAGGAGAATGTTAACGAGTGCCCTTCCGGACACAAGTTAAAGAAATAAAAATAGAGTACTTAATAAAAAGGAAAGTATTCGTTATATTAAAATCTTAAAAAATATTTAATACTAGCATTTTTAAGTAATTAGAAGTATTTAAGAGGATGTGTTGAACAATATTCCTTTACAAAGAGTCCTTAAGACAATCATTAGCAAGATCCATGAGTTAAATACATGTACAACTGAAGAATCCTTATTGAGTATGAATGTAATTCTTTCTCTGTAATCCTAAATTCCTAATGGTGCCTTACATTTACTTGTTCGTTTATCTTTAAAATAATTTATTGATCTTATTAGTTAGATGCCAGAAACTAAAAACAGTAAATATTGGTTGATGCCTAATAACAAATACATTTGAAATGAATCTACAACCTTCTGATAAAGTCTGAAACCACTGCCGATGAGCTGCCTTGAAATGAAATTTATGAGGGATGGAGGTACAAAATCCAGCTTTAAATCCAAATTTGCTATTATCCTACAAAAATCGACAAAAACTTACGTCATAAAATAAGGGTTTCTAACCAAAATCCTTTTTTCACTTTTCACCACTTGTTGGACGTTAAGCCATACAAATAGTCTATAAATTACAGTTCAATTACATATTTCTTTCAGTATCCAATATGAAATGAAAAATGAGGTAAGCTACCGATGGATCAATTAAATCAGGTATAAATAACCATTCATTGAAACATCAGCAAAGCCAAGTTTGAAGTATTGAATCTCAGTGAAATTGCATTTTTTTAATTTTATAATTTAAGAAAAGACTGCCCTCACTAGCTGCCACAAAAACAATATAAACTCACCGTAGTTTTGCTATAATACAGAATCATTATCTAAAGCTAACACAGTTCATTTGCTAAACCTATTAGAAAAATTACTTGCTGCACATGAGTTTGACAGACAAACAAAACCATATATCATTGTTGAATATAGTTGGCCGTTACATACAGAAAACTTTTTCCAATATTTTTTGCATCTTCTTTAAGATCAAGCAGATCCTATATGGTTTTTTATGGTGTATTACTGGTGACGACTTTCACCTTTCATCTCATCACCCCATTCAAGTTAATTCTAATTTTTTAGTTCTCATTTAAAACTCACCGAAAGTAACTTCTTTCCGATGTCACCTTTTGCATAACATAGCCTCCTACCACATCAATTCTCACGGCATCCTTCGCTTCAGGAATTGCATCCTTGTTGAAACCATCAATGGTGTTTGACTCAGCGACCTGAAAGTAAATTAAATACACATTTCTCGAAGCTTAGATATAGTTTAAAATTAACTTTCTTTGAAAAGAAAGAAAGAAGGATCCAGGGGACTACCGTATTCAAAAGAACAACTACTAAATCATCTTGAAAGTACTCAAACAGATAATAGTGCACTATAGCCTCCCTTGTTGACAGCGGCCATGGAATCTTCATCCTTTCTTCCAAAATGAGCAATATAAGCATTCAAGAGTAAAGGCTTTTAGCATGAACATGTTGAGTGACACTAAGAAATAAAATCTTTTAACTGATGCTAGCAAGACAAACCTAACTAGTGATATTTGTTCACCAATCTGGACCTTCTGCAAACAGTCAGCTACTATAACTTTAAAACTGGGAATAGAAAACTGAGGCCACCTGAGAAACAAAATGTGAAAAGGGTCTAAGCTAGAAGTGTCACCAAGATTTTTAAAGTGACTCCGAACTTGGATTTAAAATAGACAAAAATAATGTCAAGTGGATGCAAAAACCATGGCGTGTAACTAATTTTCATTCATTGGTTATTGGTATAACTTCCAACCTTGCACAGAAATTCAAGACTGAAAAATGACACTAGTGCTGAGTGCTGTTAAGGGACTAATATGCAGAAAATTAAAACACATTACAATATAATTCTCACCATTTCTTGTAGAGAGGGGTATCCCATGAAAGGCATAAACCTGGAATGAAGAAATAACTCGTTTAAACTTCACATTTTAATATGACTTAAAAGGGCACAAAAATTTTGGGTTGCTCTAATATGACTCACAAACATCAAGAGGCCCATCTACATAGCCTTCAACTAGCAATGTATGATAGGGAGTTCCCTCTGGTCCTTCACAATACATAACACGGAACTCTTCATTATCTTGTTTTAACTGTTGAAAGAAGTAAAATTATCAAAAATGCCTAGAGAATTTGATTGAAGAAGTCACTACTGCTCAAAGCATAAGCAGTATCCAGAATAAATAATCACTGAAGCAAGAAGTTGATCAGCCAATGTAAATTCCTGATTTCTAAGAAAAGTAGTTATCAATTATTTATATAAAATTAGAAGGTTTAAACATTTAAATCAACGGACAATGACCTAAATAGGGAAATGAAACATCAAGAAAACACAAAATGGCTATTGGCAAAAGCTACCAAATATAGCATACTTTCCAATCAGTATGTGATGTAGTAGAACCTTCCCCATTGTCTCCAGAAGCACTTCTCAACATATCAAGAAAGTTACATAGCTTTGTAGTCCTAGTTTCTACTACTTCCTCCTTATACCCTGCAAATGCCAAATATAGAATAAAAAAGAGATAGAGACAAATTTAAGTACATAGCTACAAAAAATAATACTAACACATTTTTGCCAATGATCTCAAAGTAAACTAAGGAATGCAGATGCTATTACCTTCTGTTTGTACATTTGAAGAACGTTGAAGTTGACTTTTGACAAGGGTTTTGAGTATCTGGTCATTTGTCAGATCAGGTGAGGCAAGAGTTTTGTCCAACCTCTCCCTATACTGCACAATGTTTCCTCCTTTTGCCATCTCTGGGGAAACAAGAACCAAACCTTCATTCAGAAACTCATCTCATAAACAACCATTTTATAAGATTTCGAATGCTCTCCAAAATCATAGAATTCCCCTGTGGGTAAAAAAGGACTAGCTAGCCATTCATTCAGGTAAATTTCAATTTCACATCTCATCATGCTTGAGTTGTTAATGCAAGAAGCAACAAAACAAATCATATTTGTCACGTAAATGGCCACAAAAAAGTTTCTCCCCATCAGCATAATTAATGTTAACAAAAAGAAAGTCATAATTACATGTATATAACTCTGACACATCCAATTGAAGCCGTGAGTCTGAGCTACGCCCCTCTGTTGCACGAATAAAACTTACATATATACATTGAAATTTCTCAGCCACTCATTGACAGAATTTCGACACCTATATTCCAAGAAAGACAGGTGACAGAATTTATTGAAACCACGTGACTAAAAGTACATTTTCAGGAGTAAAGCCTCGATTTTCTTTTATTTTTTATAAATAGAAAATAAAAATAAAGATTAATCAAGAGTTTTAAATCTTTTAATCACTAAAATATTTAATTTGTATAATTTTAATAATTAATTTCAAAAAGTTATTAAGTGATCCAACACCATCATATATTTATAATCTTAGCTAATTGTTAAATGACATGTGACTAAGTTTTAATGATTTTTTATGAACTGGAAAGTGAATCACATGTTAGGTAATAATAATCAAAATCATAACTAAATAGTGTTTTATATCACCCAAGAATTTCTCTGATAAAAGGATTTACGAAAACTCCAGGATTGAAGGGATGCTCATCATTTCCAATTCATAGCTAAAAAGGAGGCACTAAAATCCAATCTAAGCAGTAAATTGAATTTATTTATTATTAAAACAAAGGTCACTTACATGAAACTTTCGGCAGTTGAGCTGTGCTTTTTAATATAAAAAAACTGAAACTTCCATCGAAACATGAATCAGTAAATCATTCCTTCCTTACACAGAGGAGGCAGAGTCACCTGATTTGAGAGCATCCATATGAGGCACAATCCCCATCAATATGGGAACAACCAAACCAACCTACTATTACTATTATGCTTTCTTCAACACTCCTATGTTTCAGAATATATTATGAAAATTATTAATAAAGTATATTGTTTAATATTATAATATATTAAATTTGATCATTTTAAATTCAAAATTATATATATATATAAATTATATATATATATATATATTTAAATATACATCAAATAAACTGTTATTATTATTATTACATAGAATGGAAGAAAGAAAAAAGGGATTTTGCGAAAAGGAAAAAGAGCTTTGAGAAGGGGGAAACGTGGGGATTGTGGAACTGTGTGGAGTGATTGAAGGGTCAAAGTCAGTAGTTAATTTGAGTGGGAACCACAGAGAGAGTTAGGAGAAAGAGGAGAAAAGTGATGTATGAATCATTTCATGGTTGAATGATATTCAAAATCAATAAATAAGGTAATGGTAAGGTTAGATTGGTAGTTACGAGCTATGGTAGGGCTTAGCCAAAGTCATGAGTGGGTATGAATGGGGAAAGATTAGAAAGGAACCAACTATGCACGTGTCTGTCTCTCTTTCACCAAACTGGATATTGCTACATTCTTCTTGCCTATGTGGATAATTAGAGATATCATAGAAATATTTTTTTTCAAACACACATTATATGTACTTAATTAATTTCAAAACTAAAATATTTATCTTATATTTAGATTTTTAAAAATTAGAGAATTATAGATTAATTTTAAAAAATACAAAATTATGAGAAGTTAATTTAGTTTTTTAAAAATACAAATTTTGATAAAAATTAAAGTTAGATTACTTTTATTCAATTTTTGTGCTACATAAAAATTTAGTGGTAAGTAGAGATAGAAATAAGTCTAACCGCTATCTAAAAGGAGCTTACGACTTAGCTTATTTAAAATTTAGTCTGAGCTAACTTATTTAATTAATAAGCTTTATTTAAGCTTCTTAAAAAGTTTAATTAATTAAATAAGTTAGGCTTAAACTTAAGAAAAAATTTATTAGGCCTCTTAGAATGACTTATTTAAAATTCATAAAATTTATATTAATATATTAAATAATTTGATATAAAAATTATAATATAATAATATATTAAATTAATTACATTTTAAAATAATAAAATCTTAAATTAAAAAGTCTAATTCTTTTTGTTAAAGTTAAAGAATGTTTGTATTACATATTCTCTAAGTGAGAGCTCTACTTGCTGAATTTTTTTTGTATATTTTTTACGCATAATATTGATTTATATTACGTTGTCTCGATTATGTTTATTACTAGTTTGTCTCCTCTCATTCATATCTTCTTATAATCTTGCGCACTTATTTATATTATATTATTTTTTTAATAATTTATTTAGATATAAGCGTTATCACTTTTTAAAAAACATACCTATTTAGATGATTTATAGTTTATTTATAAAAAAATTTAATAATTTATTAAATATCTCAATACGAAGTAGGTCATTAAAAAAGTTAATAGGCCAAATAAGACTTTTAAAAAGGTCAGATTAAGCTTAATAAAAAGCTTATGATAGATAATAAATCAAGTTTAAACTTTAAAATTATTAGACAGGTCAGACCTATTTATGCAAAGTCTAACTTATTTTTATCTCTAGTGGTAAGGATTTAGTAATTTTAACACTTATTAATGACTTAATTGTATTTTTATTTATATAATTTATTCATTTGTGAAAAAAGAAATTAAATAGATAAAAAAATACTTGCAAATTAAAGTTTATTTGATTTAGTTTTAATTTTTAAAAATTATATATTTAAAATTGTTTTAGAAAAAAATAAAAAAATTGTTTAATAATTTTGTTTTTAAAACTGTTTTTAGTCAAATTTTTATTAATTTAAGGAAGAGAAACAGAACAATAAAAATAAAAACACTCAAATAGTAATTCTGTTTTTCAGATTTAAAAATTGAAAATAAAAAAATTTTAAATTTTTTTTTAAAACTTATATTAACAAATAAGTTTTTATATATTTTTATTTTTAAAAAGAAAAAACAAACAAGTCCTAATTATTTTTTATTAATTTTTTAAAAAAAAGTAAGCAAATTTAGTTCTTCTATTAGAAAATCTTAAATATTTAAAAATTTACTTTAAAATATTAATTTTTTTTATATTTATATATTTATAAATTTATGGTAAATTTTCGATATAAACATCACTTTGTACTGAATTGTGAATAAATGAAGGATTAAAATGACTTCATCATGAAAAGTATGAAAGGTTTAAGTAAAAGAATAAGACAAAAAATTAAAATTGCCTAACGTTGAAAGGAGAGCAACTTAATTGATTTAGAAATTTAAAAAACTATAATTTTACGTAATCTAATTAGATGGATTACAAATTTAATTAAACTTAATGTAAATTTATTAATAACATTTATATATTGAATGAATATTTTAAAATTTAAATAAAAATTTAAAATAACAAATATTTTTTATATTGAATATAATAAATTAAAATAATAGTAATATTAGCCTTTAATTATCGTTCAGAAAATATCCTTAACAAAAAAGAAAAAATTAGGAATACCAACTCTTTTGGAGTAACAGAAAATATGGCCCCGAATCATTTATAATCATTAAATGATTCGTATCTTTTGGACATTAATGTTTATGGAAGTCCAGTGACCATTGGCTCAAGTTGCCAGAAGACGTTGACCCAAAAGAAGTTGAATTTGACTGTTTTAAAATTAAAATTGTGTAAAATTAAAAAGAATTTATTTATTCTTCATTTTAAATTTTTTTGTAAAATTTTTAAGTTTAAATTAATGATGAATATGTTTTTATTTTAAAAATAAATATTACACAAACTGTTAACAAAAAAATAATAAAATAAATTTATTTTTTTATACATTTTAAGTGCACAGATTATTTTTTAAATAATTAATTTTAAATACAAAAAATTAAATGAAATCATGTAAAACTTAAAATAATCAATAAGTTTCTATTGACTCATAATAATGTGACTCAGTTGTTATAGCAAGGCTTTACAATTTAAATTTTATTTGAACTCATTGTTTATTTGGAGCATTTATGAATAATTTATAAAAAAATTATTTATAATTTTTATAAGTTATTTTTAATTTATTTTTATAAATTTTTAATGTTATTTATTAAAATAAGTTATTTTTAATTGACTCTAATAAATTTCATCATTGTATTTAAGTTAAATTAATATATTTATTCTCTAATTTTCTATTTTATTTTAGTTTTGTTCTAACTTTTTTTTCTTCTCGTTTTACTCTTTTACTTATAAAATAGTTTTATAATTAAAAATGTTAATTTCTTCTTAAAAAAAAAGTCATTGTTCATCTTCTTCTTCCATATAAACTTTGACAAAATTCATTTTTTTTTCCTCTTTTCCTTTTTCTTTGTTTTTTTTTTCTAATTAGATTTCTACAGTTAGTATTGGGTCTTCAGATTATAAGAGAGGATGATAAGCAAAGATATCATGAACAACTCTTTTACACTTTTTTCTTTTTCGTTTCCCTTCAAAATTTTTTTTTTCTCTTTCATTTTTCTTAATTATTTTTTCTTCCTCCTACTCCTCGTTCACACCTTTATGATCTATTTTTTCTTGTAAACTTTGACAAAAATACACATTCTGATAGATATGAATGCAAGAGAATGAAACTTTAACTTACGAGAAGAGATTTAACGAGGAACAAAAGAAAGGAGTTGTAATTGGTTAGTTGGAAAAATTAAAATTTTAATTTTAAAATATATTGAACAAAAGAATTGAATGATGTGATTTAACAAAGAGATATTGGATTTTGAATGAAAAGTATCATATTTCTTGCAAAGAGTCATCCCTAGTAAACATAGACTTAAGGCATAAGTTACAACTATTTACAACTACAAGTAGTATTGAAGTAAATATGATTCTAAGCCATCCCTTGTGGTTAAAAAGAAAGTATAGCCGATACCCTCAGCTGCACAATACGAACTCTACCGTAGACAGTCAGCCTCTCCCTAATGCAGAAGACTGCTTTGCTTTCAGTTTACGAGGTGAAAAGAATGGATCTGATCACCAAAAAAATGCTTTAGCCTAATTTACCCCAAACCAGTGAATCTTAGAAAGGAGGCAAGATATACAATGAGAGTATGGCAATTGGCTGACAGCACATATGGCAGCTGCAATTACATTATTAAAGAGGAAAAATAAAAGAGGAAGACAAGGGAAGAGGAAGAATGTGTTATTCTAGGTTTGGATGCTTTTGTGAGTAGGAAATGGTCACTGAATAAGCTCTGTTCAGCGTGATTGACGAACCTATAACTCAGCCTTGTTCATCTTATAAGTCAGGTTTCTTAAATTGTGTTTAACTTCATATAAAGAAAACCGTAACCTGTTTGCACATTTGAACTCTTAACATAAGTGAAGCTACATTTATGTGTTGGTTATCTTTGTCAATATCAAGACGACCAGAGATTAAAGTTAATGGATTTCAATTTCCTTCGGTTCAAAACTATGAAATGTTGATAGAAGTTATCTGTGAAGGCTTTATAAGATGAACGAAGTTATCCCTTGGTTCAATACTATATCACTGAGGAAACAGAATTACAAATTAACACATTCAGTAACGATAGTTATGAACTTTACTCACGTACTCTGGCAACTCACTATCCCTGAAAATTTTGTTTTGGAGAATTCAGCTAAATTGCATAGTATATAGTATGCCTGACATTCATCTTTAATTTTTATTAGTAAGGCTCATAAAAGATAAAGACAAAAGACGAATGCTGTACTGAAACAAGAGTAATTACTTTTGTGTTCAATGGAACCTGAAGAAATATAAATTCTGCAGCAGTAAACATGCAAGTTCTAGTCAGTCAAATCGCTTCTGCGTCTAAGAATCTCAACGCCCAAGTAATCAACTGGGCCACGAACTGCCACATGAGGCTTTCCAACCTTCACACGAATAGCAGATAGCTCTTGATGATTTCTCAGAGCAGTGAATGCAATTTTTTGGGCCACTGATTCCAGAAGGTTGTGAGGTGTCCCTTCAATAGTTTCCTTAGCTATACTGCATAACCAATTATTGGTATCGTAATTAGATCATACTTACTAAATTAGTAAATTACTAATATGAAGAGAAACCCTAGAAGTGTATGCAATCCAACGATGAAAGCTGACCAATGACGAGCTGAATTTATTGGTCACTCACCGATATATTTCTGTGTAACTAACTGTGTCTGATAAGTGATCAGATTTGCCAGCTGCACGGAGATCCACCCAAGCATCCATATCTACCAAGAACTTCTGGCCCAGCTTCCTTTCTTCAGGCTTTGCTCCATGAAAACCATGGAATGTCAATCCCCTCAGTATGAGTTTGTCCCCCAATAGCAATGCATCGGATTGCATTTTTGCTGAAATTAATTGCATATAGAAATTCAAAGGTGCATTTGGTTTTAAAAATCAAATCAAATCTAACAAGTAATCTTTGCTAAATAAAAATATAACGGCCGACCAAAACTCTGAATCACAAATGGAACGACTTGGTTCATCAAACCATCTCATACTGATTCGTGTAATAAACAGATGTATAAACAAATAGAGACCAATACATCGATAGGCAGTAAATCAAAGCAGAAGCAAAATTGAAGTATAATTCAACTAGTGCCGAACAAAGTATGCTTTCGATGATAATCAAAAAGGGGAAACATTGAACCTTGACTTGATCAGTACATACACAAGCACACCGTGCACATTTGATTCCAGAATGTAATCTGTAAATTATACAACAGCAGATTGTATATATATATATATAAAAAAAAAAAAAACATAAGTGACCATCATCTGACCACACTTGCCAATAGTGACCTCATTTAGCACCTCTGATTAGTTGAATCACAAGTTCGGTTCTTACAGTTTCAGTTCCCAAAAATGGATGCCTGTCTGAATTTTATACACCATATCCCAATCAAGCAAGCAGAGAAAACCGTGACTCTCCATTTCCGAGTCCAACAGAAATAATTAAAAAAAAAATCCAGAACTCTGACTGAGACTCAAGCAGATCTACTTTTCAACCAAACCAAAATTCCAAAATTTCACATACACAAAATGTTAAAACGTTTAATTTGTAATAATTAAAACCAAAATGCATACAGATAATTACACATCATTACGATAAGTGAAGAATAAAGGCATCTTTGTGGCCTTTAACTGCATCTATTCAAAGAAAATCATCACAACTTTTGCACAACTAAATTTCTCACATGATTAAACAGTATAATTTC
This sequence comes from Abrus precatorius, assembly GCF_003935025.1. NCBI lineage: Eukaryota > Viridiplantae > Streptophyta > Magnoliopsida > Fabales > Fabaceae > Abrus > Abrus precatorius. The sequence goes on along the minus strand of NW_020874373.1, from coordinate 3,401,151 downwards.
AAATCAGAAATATAAGAGATCGTGGGAGTAATAAAAGACAGTCCAGGCACAACTTCAACTATTGCCTAGGTTCAAACTACTTGAAAGAGGATTAGTTGGTATCATAGCCTGAAATCACTAGCCATGCAATCATTATCCATTCCAACACAAAATGAAAATACAGAGATAGGCAGAGAGAAAAATAAGAAACCTAGAAAGAACAAGAAGATGATGACCTCTGGAGCACGTTGGGGAGAAGCAATAACAAACTCTTGAAATCAACGCAGGGCTGTTGAACGCAGCATCCAAAAGAAAGAGGCCAAAATAATTTTTAATTGAATTTTTAGCAAGCACTTTATCGTTAATTTTTAGGCATATCACTTTCAAAAGCAACATTGTTGGACAGTACGAACACGGTCTCAAACTTGATTGTAACTCGTTTCCCTATCTTTTCTCATTAACTTTAAGCACTTTCACCTGATTGGTTATTCTATCTTTACAATCAACACGACATACATTTGCAAAAAATACCAACACTGTTTCAAAAATTAGAAAAAAAATATTAAAATCATTGTGTTTCCGTGCTTTAAGAATTAAGTCTAATTCTACAAATGCATTTAAAGAAAATAATTTAAAAATTCAACTAAAAAATATCTTTAACTTCATTTTTTTTCTTTTATTAAAAATAAAAACATAAAATAAGCCACATATTTAATCAATCAATTAATTAGACCATGAGATACAAAATAATTGGATTACATTTTGACGTCAAATTCATATCATCATATAAGTTGACCAGAACAGTACACAAACGTGTCATTGTCAATGGGGTGGGCAAAAAATCTGGATTTATTGAGCCAATCTATAACCATAAGAAACTGGTGACCTACTTCTTCTTCCATAGCTAGACTTCCCCCTTAGTACCAGAGTCTTACTTCCTTTCGTAAACTCACCTTGATTTCATTAGTTCAGTTTTACCGCTTTGGGAGCTAGGTGGAATAGGTTGGCCAGCTTTGTTTAATATCCTTTCCTTACTTCCTTTATCAACTGTTCGAGTTCCACTTTTTCTACCGGGCAGAGCTAGTGGCTTCACCCTCTTTGCCCACCCTAAACAGATCTTCAGAGAGGCGTTAACCAGAAGAGGTAGGGCCGGGAGTTTTTCTGGTATTTCTATCTATCCATCCGTAAAGAGGAAGGAGGCTGCCGAGACCAACTCCTTTTCATCCTGATAGGGCATCTATTCCATTCGATCTAGAAAAAATAGCCCAAAATAAAATAAATAAAATGACAGATAACTATCGCTGTTGGACCGGGGAAGGCAAGGGCGATTGTCTTCAAAAGAATTCCCCAACAGGAGAAGGATCGTTACTTTGAGTCCTAAAAGCACGGCAATCCTATTTTTTTGACAACAAAAATAACCAGATACCCTAGATTTAATTTATCAAAATCCGGTTTTGTTATTGATATGTGTGACGTTTCATACTCTCTGCAATTTCTGGACTGTTATATCTCTCACTCACTCTCTAATCTCTAACAATCGTTTATCTTAATTTATGAATGAATCGATTAGCAAAGTCTTGTTAATTTGTTTGATAGTTAAAAATTATTGAGAGTTTTGCAATATGTATCTAAAATTTTTCATGAAGATAGCTAAATCTAAACACAATAACAGTTACAAATTTCAAAGCTATTTTCTTTACGTTAATACAAAATATTATTTAAATAAATATAAATAAAATATATTAAAAATAATAATTTAAATAAAAAAATAAATTACACTAAAAATAATAATAATAATTAATTAATTTAATAAAAATATTTTTATAATTATTTTTAATAAAACAATAATTTTACTATTAGATATAATTTTAATATTTTAATAAATCAGCCTATTTCTTTTTATTTTTTTATTTTTATTTCTTTTTCCTAATTATATTATTTTTAAAATACATCTATCCAAACACATTTTCAAAATTATTTTATCTCTATAAAATTAATTAATGTTTACTTTACTTTTTATAAAAAATTATTCAATACGTAAATTTATAAATAATTTAAAATTAAATTTAAAATCACTTTTATATCAAATCTAAATTTTAAAATCAGTTTAAAAAAATAAAATATATTTGTTTAAAATACAATCCATATAATTAAATTTAAAATGGATCTAGATGAGTTTTGTCCAAATCCAATCCTTGCTCAACCTTACGTATCATGAATCACAAATAATAAAACCGCGGAATTGAGTCTGTAGGCGAAAGGAGACCTATAACAAAGGCATCGATGGTGGATAGAAGTTAAAAGGAAAAGCAATACTAAACTGGTAACTGAGTTAAATTCAATCAACTTTGGGCACAGGAAAAAAGCAGCAGCGTATCAAATATGCATATTAGATAAAGAAAGCATGGAGGAAAATGAGGGATAGAACACTCACGCGGAGAAGACGATTAGCAGCGTTGTAGGAGAATGTTTTTTTGGAGGTCGTGCAAGCGGATTCTGTGACAGTAACTGTATAATTATATTATTTAATTGTTTATATATTGTTTACACCTATCTCACCCTAGGGGCAGCACAAGCCCACTTACAGGCCCAGCCCATTTTTTTGTTTGATTTAAATCAGGGAATGGAAGGAAATAATTTTTTTAACAAAGGGAGGGAATGTTAATTGAAATAAATATAACAAATTGTATACTCGCTTCCTTTTTTCCTCCATTTCTTATAACCAAACACTGAATAATCCCAACGTGGTAATTCAGTCCTCTGGCCTAAGAATCTGAACTCCCTAATATCAGATATAAAGTTTGCCTAAAATCATAATTCACTTCTCTTGTGACCATTGTTGGATTGTTTCTTTAATCAACATGCGAAGAATGTATGTAATGTCGATAATCTTTTATTTGAAGAAAACACAAACTAAATAAAATTTATTGGCGTAAATTTTTATCTACTCATCGTTCTTTTTATTTTATTTACTTATGATTCTTTTTCATTCTCCATAACCATAAGCCTAGTGCAATGCAAATGTAGATCTGGTATGTGGTTACTAAAAGATCTCTCCAGTCCACTTCCTCGTCATATTTTGAAACTTATGAAAAATCATATATGAACGAGACTTTATTTGCTGCATAGAAAATATTGTTTGAATACCTAAGGGCCTGTTTGCTTTTACCATTTCTTATTTTCGTTTTCACTATAAACGAAAATTGACGGAGAAAACATATGACACTTTTTCCATTTTCAAATTTAGAAAACAACGTTTTTATTTCCAAAAATATAGAAATCGTAAAAAGAGTGTTTTCATGTTTATTCATAACATTTTTGAAATTAGAAAGATATTTTCAAATGTTTGTATTATTATTCCTACACCACTGGAAGTCTAAAACAAAAAACAATTTGTTGACTTCGCTGTCTAGACATCCCCCCATGTCGCTGTCATTGGTAGATCTATCTTCTCCGCCATTGAACCACGCTTCATATGGCACAGCCCACCATGTACAGCCACCCAAAAATATCCTTGTCCTCGTGACAAGATCCATGATCGAAGACACATGAATTAAAGGAGGCACTTAAAAGAGATTCTGCAAGCTTACTTCAGCAAACTACAAATGAGCTTCATCGTGTATACCCCAATTATCACAGCGTGAAACACGTCTGGATAATAGTGTGATCATAGATAATGAAATCAATGGAGAGAGGGTCATTTTGAAAATGAAAAACGAAAATAAGTAAAAACTAACATGTTTTCAAAAGGTTAAAAATTTGAAAATCAAAACTATTTCCTAAAGATAATAGAAAATATTTTCACAACCCAAACAACCTCCAAGAGTAGACACCTCAAGGCATCCATCCCTTTATATTTTATAGTGTATTTTTAAAATACAATTATTAAAAAGAAATTAAAAAAGAGAAAGATAAAAAAAGTATGGAATACATCTGATAGCAATTGTTAGTGATTCAAATAACTAAATTCTTGCTGAATTTACTCCTCGAGTGATATAATTTGCAGTTTCTTGAATAAAAAAGGCAGTTTCTATGGAATCTACTGGTTAGAAAACAATAATGAAGCAGCAATTAGCTCAGCACAAAATTGAAAGACAAACATCCATATTCATCGGGATCAGCAGGAAAAAAACTTTGCAACACTCGACATACCACACACTATTGGCCGAAAAATAAAGCACTAAATATTTATCAATCATTTCAGACATTGCTAATGCAACAGTTGTCTTTTACACAAATGAGTATAAAAAAAAATTAAGAATTATCGACATTTTTTTTACTGAAGACAGGAAATATATAGCATTAAACTGAACATGTCCTGTCATACGTACAACTTACAACCACGGGAAAAATTGGCCTAATCTAAGAATGAGATAATCCAAGAGGCAAAAATGTGTAATTTTCCATATATAATCATGTTTTAAAAAGAACCCGAGCTACATCTGGTAAAAAAATTTGGTTAAATATTTCCAGGATGCATATGTACATGTCGCCCAACATGTGTAGTAATCTATCCACCAGGTATAAAAATTTAAGATCTACCCTCTTTTCCCTGTAGTCTAAAAGCTGTACAATGTTAAAATATTTGCTTTTCTCTTCACTTGCCTAAGTAAAACCCAACCAGTACCGCTTCAGCAGCAATTTTGAGGAAGTCAAAAACCGCAGAGGCAAAAGGTATAAAAAGCCTCAAGCATTCCATGTTGCTATGACTAATTACACAATTGCATCTAAAATTTTCATCTAAACTTTCCTGTAGAAAAGAACATAAGCAGCAGGAGTCTTTATCATGTCCTCACTAACATATTCAACCCTGCTGTCATCAAAATCATACCATTTATCATGGCCATACTGCAAGGAAATAAAAACAGTTGAATAAGCATAATTATAATGCATATAATATGCATAGAAAAAATAAGGTGTAGATTCAATTACAACAAATAACCAAAATAAGAAAAAAGAATTTTCTCATCTTAAAATATATATATTAAAAAAAAGACAGAGATTAAAGATGTCAAATAAAAACTTATAATGCTGTGTGAGGAACTGAAGAAGTTTAACTACTACATGATTATCATAAAAATATATGAAATGCATGTGTGCTCTAACATCCTCTGGGACAAACTTCTGAAGAAACTGAAGCAGAAGTAGAAAAACATTCCCCATCTCAGATAGTCCTCCAAAGCTCTCTTACTTTTCCACTGATCACATGTCTTAACATTGTTTGTCACTGTCCCCCAAATTATCTCTCAAAATTTACAGTAGTTAAAGAAGAGAGTTTCTTATAAAATAGAGAAATATTAGTTAATTTCAAATTATAACAAGAGTTTGATTTATTTTACTACTTAATATTTTATTCCTATAAGTACTTATTGAGAAGTTTTCCCAAGTTGGGTTTATCTGTAAGGCTAATGGAATACTTAAGACCTGTTTGGTTTTATAATTGTTGTCTATTTTAATTTCCATTTTTAATAACAATTACCAAAATGCAACTCTATTTTCACTTTGTTTCCTAGTTTTAAATATTTGTATTAGAAATGGTAAAAACAGTTAGGTAATTATTAGTAAAAACAGTACATAATTGTGAGGTACCCACCAAATAAAAAAAAATGAAGAATTAGTTATAAAGTTTTGACAGAGCAAGAGTATTACAAATTGTGAGGTACTTACACGGACAAATGCTGTATAATGACCTCCTCCTAACCCTCCATAATGACAACTAATTGCATACAACATATAGCGGTTGCAAGACTGACTATTGCTGTGGGCTACAAAGGTTGTTAAGTTCAGATCATTGATTGGGAAATCAACGAATGTTTCCAGCTTGTTCTTGTTGAATTGGGAGTATGAGAACCTCTTCAAATGAACAACAAGGATTTCAGGCAATCTCCAAAGATCTAGTTTTTTAGTTGCTTGCTGAGGTTTTTTGCAGGTAGGACAGTACCTTGTGAACACCAAATAGCAATATCAAACATCAGAAACCCTGTATTATATGTCTTGACTTTTTCAGACATAAGGACACTTATCTCAATTATCACATATAAAATATGATGACAAATTGTATTAAAGATATAATGTTCTTGAAACCAAAAAAAAAAAAAAAAAACTTCAAAGATAAAATAACAGATTTGGAATATCATATATCAACTAACCACATGTCATCTGGCCCAAGAGGTTCCTCTTTTAAGAAGGCTTCAAGGCACTTGTAAATAGAAACTGATTCTTCAATTCTCTTCGTGCATAGCTGGGGCTTGAAAACCTCAGGCAATGAGTCAAGTAGGTATGTATCATACTTTTTAAGCATCTTACCCGACCATAAGACAACTATCTCCAGCCTTTTGGACAACATCGTGATTGGTGGTAATGGCTTGTTCAATGTTATCTTGACATTCTGTATTCCTAACCCAGAAGGTAAGTAGAATTCAAAATCAGTCGAAAAATGTATGTCATCCTCTGTTCCACTATTTGAGTCTACATCACTTCCTATTGCTGCAGAGTTAGTAGTATCACCCAATTCATCATCTTCACTCAGCCTTTTATTAACACTGTCATCCTTATCAGACTCATCTAATATATCTTCAGTACACATCTGAAATGGACTGATTAACTTCAGAAACTCCCTTTGAACATCATATCCACAAGAAAGACTGGACAACCTTGTTACAAGTGGAATGCCAAACAATCTGTTTTCAAACCTCTCCTTCCCAGAACTGACAAGAAATACATGATCCAATAAATTTAGTGCACCAAATAAGAGCACAAAAGTAAGCAAATATAGAAACAACCAACAACATAATAATTCCAAAAACAGATTCATTTACCAAATATCAAGGCATTTATTGCTTACATAAGCAGTTCAGAAAGGAAAACTGGAAAACTATCATAGAAACCCAAAGAATTCGCTTGTTTTACACTAAAGGCATATAACCCCAGCTTGTATAAACCAATTAGCATTCTTAGACAACTAGGTAGATTGTTTGCTAAAATTTATGATGACAAAGAATCTAAAGTTCTTTTTAATTAAAATCTTGGGGTGGTGACAAAAGTAATTATTAGGTGCTTTAGGAGTATGTGCTTCAAACAGTTGAGGTCATGACATGAGGGAAAAATATTCTACCATGACATGATGTTCACTGTGGGAGTATGTATTTCAGGTCCTGGCATACATAATAATTATACAGATTACAGAGAATGGTATTGTAGGAAAGAAACTGAAATTACTCCAGTCTGTAAAAGGAATGAAATTAGGGCATAGAGAAACTTACCTTTCCACCAAACATTCATGCACAAAAACAACCAAGGGACTAGTTTCATTATACTTCGGCATTCGGTAAGCGACAAGTTTGTCTAGACCTCTAATATCATCTAACAAATCAGATGGATCCTTGCATACTCGGAAAATTTTATTCTTGTATATCTGTATATAACTCCATAACGTCATACTTTGAATAAGAATCCATAGATGAAAATGTTTGCATTAGCCTAATAAATTGTAGTTAAAACATCTAACATAACAATTCATTCAATTTGAAACTTTTGCAACATACCTCAGCCACCAAGAGGGTTTCATCATCTTGCAGTGAACAAGAAGCACTTAAGGCTCCAATTAGGTCCTTAACTGTCCCACATTTAGGTACTGTAACGGTAATTGTAGAAGGTAATGCAATACCGTCAGTACTTATGACAGTCAAAGTCATGGACCGGATCGTAGTAGAAGGTAAAGGCAGAGATAGATACATAAAAGGGTCAAACGTGATAGAAATCTTCTTGCAAATAGGGCAAACCAATGTTGACCGAAACTGACCCTACAAGATAATTGAAGAAAGAAAAAAATTAATTTTAAAAGTGAGAATTGCTTAATCATAGCAAACATAGATTTGTTATTGCATCCTAATTAGTAATTAGTTTATTGCTTTTATTTCTTTAGAAAAACTAAGAAAATCCTTTGAAACAATGTGGTCTTCAACCAGTCAATAAAGAGTGAGTTCAGTGGCAACTAGTAGCCAATTCACCTCCCTTCTGTAATAGTAATCTCATACTCTAATATTCAACACATTAAAATCTCTCTTCGGAATATCTACTTAATTGATTCCATCAAAATCTTTTATGCATCACTGATACAAAAAACCTATGGGATACTGAACCCAAAATATGTTTAAAAGCTTTAAGAATATTAGATTCTCACATCATACGAAAAAATCCTATAAGACTCACTTGGCACAGATCAACTACTATCGAGTCATTTCGAGCAAGGTGATTTCGCCAATACTCGTCCGCAACTTCTTCATCAGGACGACCATCTGCATCCTTAACTTCATGATATGGCTTGCGTTTCACACTATTAAGGTCTTCATGCAGTCCATCTAACAAAAAAGCAAGAAGTTCCTGCATACCAGAAACTTCAATGTTTCATAAAATTATTTCATCATGTCACAACAAACGAAAATTCATCAACAACAAGAGATGCCAATGGAAATTACAATTGTTTTAATGCATATTTTGCAATATAATAACACTAATAACATGAAGGTATTAACTTGAGAGTCATGCTGGCTGTAACCACTAAACTGAGGAGCAAAATTAGCCAGTTTCATCTTGAACATTCTTGGTGCAACGGGCCTTGCTCCAGGAACCCACAGTTTTCTAAGTAAGTCTCCAAAAGCTAGAGCAAGCTCTCCCTGAAAAATATTTCAAAAAAAAAAGGAAAAACAAACAAAGTAAATTAGTAATACAAAAATTAAATATGCTTAGAAATGAAGATATAACTTTGAAAACAGAGAAAATAAATAGCATACATTCATTCCTAATGGATTTTCATAATTTATCTCTTTACGGTAATCTCCAAGGAAAAAATCAACAAGCTTCGATGTGTGAGCCAAACACTGAATGGCACTATTCATAAAACACGTATTTCCAAGATTCTGTAATCCTGTCAGGCCCAAAGATCGAACTGCTTTATAGCTACTGCCTCGAAAATAGTTGGTTGTTATTACATAGGGAATCACATTGTCAGTGCTTCCATTCATCATAACAGACCCACTGCGAGAACATTCCCCTTGAGACCTATCTAAAATCATCTCATTGCTCTCGTTACCCCTCATAGAATCTGGAAGTCCATGAACTTGTAATTCCAGACAAACCTGAATAGACATGGAGCAGCAGAAATGCTATAAAAAAACAGAATAACTGGAATTTATGTTTTTGAACTTCAAGACTAACAATAGATCTTAAAAACAGATGTGTAAAAATTAAAATCTATCAGGTACAAAGATAGATTTCAATATTCCTCCATCGATTGTCTGGCATTTTAGTTTCCTTGCTAGACCACCAAAAAATTGAAATTTCAGTAACAAAATTACATCAAAAGAAAAGAGAAAAATCAACAACTACCTCTTTTCCAGGTTGACCAGGAGAATCATTTGGCAACCTAGCTTTGTCATTCAAGAAGAATTGGGTTGTCTGCCCTGAAAAGTCCCAAATATGCACCTGCATGATGTAACACAGAATTACACATAACCAAGGTAACAGACACAACCTATTAAAATAAAAATCAATAGATAGCTAACTCACTGCGTTATATGCAGAATCGAAAATATCACAAGCTTTCTTAAAGAAGTCAGCCATATTTTCCTGAAACCATGCCACCAAATATTAATTACTGATCGAACAAAGTTACCATAAATAAAATAGAAATTTAAAGTCCAGCAGTTTTCAAGTAAAATTATTAACTCTGGTCAGACACCATCCATAAAAAGAAAACACTAAATCATTAATTTGACCTTGTGGTTTATCTTTGCTACAAGTGAACTGGTTTCCCATGAAACAAATATCCTAACTTGCAAGGGGAACAAATCTGGCAAACTGTCCTCCGCATAGGAGAAGCTTCCAAAATCTTTCACTGCATTATTAAAATCGTTATACCTACAAGAAGATTAAGATGAATAACGAATCAACTTTCCATTTCTGTAAGTTCTACATACTAGTAAGAACCATCATCTAGAAATATCTTCTAACTTGAAATGGAAACAAATCCAGTATACGATCTTCTACCAGCAGAAAACTCGTAATGTTGTTCATTGCTGTTTAAATCATTATGCTAGTGGGAAAGCAACAACAAATCAATGTTAAATTTCTATAATATATGAATAGAATGATTGAGGAAAGAGTATAATAGAAGTTACACACAAACAATGAGGGAGGCAAGCCAAAGAAACTGGGCATAACAGCACTGTAGCATTCCATTCTGAAAAAGAAAATAAGGGCTGGTGCATTTATAGTCACATTGTTATTAAAGAAAGACATGCAGACCAAGTGATATTCCAACCAAACAGGGCACTCTAATATTCCATGACTCATTTACTCCACTTGGTTTTTCTTGTAACCATCTCTGTCAACATCATAAGATAATCAACCATGAGGTATTGGAGGAACATTAAATTAGCACCACTAACCAATCCTTACCAAAGTAGTCAATAGCACGTTTCAGGCAACAGATGGCAAAGCAGCAGTTGGAAGCCACAGAACTTCAATAGAGGTGTGGTTTATATTTGTGGCAGTCACAGCCGCTTTCATGGCCCAAAAGTTGCATTTTGTAGCTTTATAGCTCTGTAACAGAGAAGCAGAATGGAAAAACCTGTTTTGTCCCTCAAAACTTCAATGTTTTAATTGGTTTTAAGGGGCAAAGTTGTCTTCTTCATTTTCAGGAAACTAACCCCACTTTTGTTTCCTTCCCATGCTTTCTCATCTCTTCTCTGTTCTGCCTGTGTGCAACCAAAGTAAAGTGGTGGAGCCACACATCTCCAGCAGTTTTCCGCTGGTACCCAACCTGACTCCTCTTTCAATTTTGCAGTTCGGCAGCCACTGTTCTATTCTCTGTTGTTTCTTTCCATTTTTCCTCTCTGCGATATTTTGATTCCTCCACTTTTCTTGGTTTTTTCTTGTACGCATTGCTTAAGACCTATTACTTTTTATTGATAATTATGAATATGTCATGAATTTCAAATAAGTTTTTAGCATTATCTATTTAATTATGTATATAATAATACAATGTGTGTACATCAAAAATATTAAAAATAGCAATCATCCCACTATAGTGTTTTGGGAGTGGGCTGCTATGTGCCACTATTCGGGTTTGATAACAATGATTCTTACTTAGTTCTCCTCCTCCACTAATTCATTATTTTAGGGTCTTAAGGATGTGCACTGTTTGGCTTATGCTTCAACTCTGAAAGGATCAGTTCAGCTCCAAGTGTTGACCTTGTGTCAAATATGCCTGACATTGTTTGAAGGGTCTCTAATGAAAGCTTAATGTAGCAGGCACACAGGTTTTGGCCTTACGGTTGGAGGACTACATCCAAGAGCTGAAATTGCAATACGAGGTGGCACAGCCATGACAATTGGAAGACAAACTGGTGCAGTTTGACCTGGCAAGACCAAGGCTAGGATTTAGCTCTTCCTTGATCATGCATGGAACAAGATGGTGTTTAAAGAAGAACATGCTAACCTGGAAGGCTACTCCCATGTCCTAACAAACAGCTTGATTTCCTATCACCTAAAATAGCCTTTAGAGAATCACCATGATAGTCTCAAATTTGAATTCTACACTTGACCATCCTTATATGCATAACCTCGTAAGGTTATAACACCTTAATAAGGATTTGGAAACAAGACATTATATCATAACTATGACACAGAAATCCTCCATTCGTACTATTCTAAAAACATTTCATTCAAACACCGTGCCTTCAAGAATTCACACATGGCACATCACCGAAAGGCAGCCAAGGTGTATGCCAGAAAGAAATAAGAATATAATCACAAAGAAAGACAGCATACCTAAAACATAGAAAAAGGTTAACAAAACTCCTATGAACACATCAACACTTTCCTAAATTTTAATAAAACCGTCCCTACAAGTTACAACCACAGTATTTATAAAACGGAAAATACTTATATACATGTAGAGAGGGGGGAATGAAAAGGAACCAGTGACTCACCTTTTGAGAGCACGCAACCAAATCCCTTCAGGAACCAAGGCATACTGACGGCCAGAAAACCCCACTTCCAAATTTTTAATCTTCTGGCGGTCCTCTTCCTTCCTCAGATGGAGTAAAATTTCAAAGTCAGAGTCTGAATTGCACGACACCGTGTACAAAACACCCTCTACACGATCAACTTCGACTTCCGCTTCTCTCCACCACCTTCACTCCACCAAAAAACACCCAAACAAAATCAATTTCGCAAAAAAAAACACACTATAATACATTCCAATGCAAGTAATCAACCCCGAATTCCAATTGCTTGGGACACAAGCACGAAGAATCCCAACTTAACAACACAGCTTACGGAAAAACCGCACCACAAAAGAATCCCAAAAAGCGAAAGCAACAAAACAACGGACATTGCTTTCCCCGCAAACAAAGAAAACAAAAAACGACTGTAGTGATTGATCGAGTGAGGCACCTGTAGGGAAGCAAGTAGACCCGTTCGTCGCCGAAATAAAGTTCATCCTCTTGAAGGAATCGACGGTGGGGACGGAGGTGGTAGGGGGAGTCAAAGTCGTCGGAGAAGTAATCGGAGAAGAGGTTGTCCATGGCGAGGAAGGGTAGGGTTTGGGAGAGTATGAAGCGCGCGAGGGACTTGCAGAGATTGAGAGTGGACAGAGAAAGAAGAGAGAGAAAACGGGTCGGTTCCTGAAGCAAGGAAGATAAACGGAGCTTCTCGGATAAACGGGTCATGGCCCTCTCTTTAACTCCTTGGGTCCGTCAAACACACCACGTTTTAAATCACACCACTCTTATTTTTTAGCCCCCTTTAAATAATAATTTGAAAAAAACAAATCTGATTGATTTAATAAAAAATGATTAATTTATAGATATTATACTAATCCTTTTTAAAATATAATTGTTTTGAAAAATAAAAATCATGCAGCAAGTTTACAAAATTATCCTTAAATGCTATTAAAATGTATCAACTCGGAAGAGATTCCACGTCTGGAAAAACTTAAAAAACAAAATGTCTTTTTCGTAAAAGTTTTTTCAAATTTTTTAAGAATATTTTGTTCTAAATTTTGGAAAAATATACAAACCGTCTTTTGTGTTTTTCAGTTTTAAAAAATCATAAGGTTTTTAATTGATAAACACTTTATCTTTAAAATACAGACAAAGCATAAGTAAACTAACTAGTCAATCTAAAGAATCCAATACTATATTTCGGTTGCTTAAGGGTTTGAATTTAATGTTTGATAAAGAAAATATAAACAATTTTAATTTATATATACATGTAAATCAATTAATAATTTTTAAATTTCAGTTCTTAAAATTAAATTTAAAAAATAATAATTTTATTTTAAATAATAATTTATTATATTTTAATATAATAAATAATATTAATAAAAACATTAATCTTGGATACTCTAATTTAGTATATTTAAATGTTAATTAAAACTGACGCTGAGCTAAGAATTAGAGTCAATAAAATTGATTAACTTTAAAAATATTAACTAAAGTTAAAAAAATAAATATTAACCATATAAATTAATTAGCAAAAAGTTGTTCAAAATTATTTTATGATATTAAATTTAAATATTAATAGGCACAATTATATTAAATATTAAAAAATTATCAAGTTCAATTTACGTTGAGATTTGAACCTTGAAAGTCTGGGGAGTTGTGATAAAGTGTGGACGCTGCTGCATGCATCTGTATCTGGATGATTCCAGGGGTGTATCATCGCCCACTCAAGTTGTGGACCACTTTTTTTTTATGAGTTTTTTTTTTTTTATTTGGTTAATTCCATCTTTTGGAATATGGTACTCAGCTTTTTTAAAAATTTCATTTTAAATAAAAAAAGGAACGTTGATTTATTTTATATAATAAACCAATTGTCAATCAGAGAATTTAAAGTCAATAAATAATAATAATAATAATATATCTATATCATAATCTAAACAATATTTTTAACAAAGTTTAATGAATAAAAAATTGAATATGTAACCTAAAAATAAAATATATTTAAATGTCACAAATGTTTAATGATATAAATATAAATTATATGATAATTTATTAGTGATTTGATATTAATTTTGAACTTTAACTCACTTTTATAGCTTAATTAGTGATTTGTAATTTTTTCTTTGTTAAAGAAATAATATTTCAATTTAATTGATAAAAAAATAAATAAATTTATAATTTTAAAATATATTTTATTAAAAATTACTTCATTTAATATTTAATTTAATGAAAGTAAGCTTTTTATTTTTATTTTTAACTTTTGAATAATTTTTAATTATTTAGTCGTGTATTTAAGTATGGTGGATGAGTTCATCAAAATCTAAGAATTTATTTAAGTAATATTTAATTACTTATCATTTAAATTAATCTCTATTAATAAATTTTACTTTATTATCTATAAATTATAAATTTTTAAGTAAACTTACTAAATATATAATATTAATCAAACTTTTCATAGAAGTATTTTTTGTCACAAACTTTAAGATTTAATGAGAACAGATTTTATTCAAAATCACAAATATATTAAATAACAAATTTTATACCTAAACATCGTCAGTTAATCTTGGACATCACTTTCACCGCCTTTGGCCATCTGAAACAGGTATCACGGAGCTCAACCTGGAACATTTATTTTAGTGGAGACATAAGTAAATTATGAGTTCATAAATATTTTCCCCATTTTTATTATTTTGTTTGCTAATGAATATTTTCCCCTCTTTAATCACAAGCATTACATAGATACAAATAAGAGTAATACTCTTCACATCAATGCGATGATTATAAGCATAATTAATAATATATTTTTTTATAAATATTAAGACGATTTTAAAAAATTCACAATAATTTCAGTATTATTTTCATAAAACATAAACTTTTGATCAATTATATTCATAAATATATATTAATGTAAAAAGTACAGACAAAGGACGAAATAGTTTATATATATATATATATATATATATATATATATATATATATGTAACAATATTCAACTTAAATTTATTAAAACAGTTTAAATGTTGTGAGTTGTAACTTGTTAGCATATTTATTACTTGGAGCTTGACATAGAGTGTTAATAAATTCAATTATTATTTTTTTACTTTCTTCTTGCATGCATTCCTCTACTGCAACTACTGTTACTAATTTATTGTTATTATATTTTACGTCAAAAACTAATTTTACCATTATTATTATTATTGTTATTATTATTATTATTATTATTATATCAGAAACATGGAAATTCAGTCTTCTAGTAAGTCCATGACGTTTTTGGTCCAGACCCAAAAGATGTTTTCCCTGAACTAGTCCATTACTGTTCTTTTTTGCTTTTGGGTTGGATTTTATTATCTGTTTGGACCTTAACAGTGAAAATCTGGAAAACTATGAAGTTATGCTGTTTAAAACTTCATTTTGAATGTTATTCTGTTTAGTATTTGAAGAATTGCTAAGTTATATTTAATATTGGGTGCATTTGTTTGATTTTTTATTATGCTTTTGATATTTAACATTATTTTACTGTAAGTATTGTTGGATTTATTAAATTATAAATATTTTATTTTTTAATGATAGAAAAAAAAACTTTGTGATAAAGAAACCTTTTTTAAAATATGATTAAAATATTTTTTAAAAATGATTAAGAAATGTATTTTGGAAAGAAACAAATTAACTAAATATGTGTTTGACGAGACTGAAAGGTGAACTAACTTAATGTTAAAAGTTAGAAAATCTTTGAAAAAAAATTGTCCCTCTTAAATGAGCATGTTAACGCCATAATTTTTAACTAATTTTTTGTGATTAGTCATTATTTTTAAAAAGTCAAGATTTAAAATTAATAAATTCACATGATGAATAGTTGGACTTTATAAAATATATTTATACCAATAATAAAAAACAATATTTAAAATAATTTATTGTTAACATTTTTTGTTTTATATTTATCAACAACTTTGCAAGCACTAAGCACCTGTGGAGAAATCTGTGGGAAAGAGTCTAATATGAATTTACAAGGAAACATTATTAATCCTTCATTTGCCTGTTTGAGAATAAATGATGATATCCATATACTTTAAATCATCTCTACTTTTCCATATCTTTACTTTATTTTTTATTTGTTTTTTGTTTTTTATCGTATCACTTGTTATATATTTTTTTTATATTTTTATCTCTCTCTTCTTTCCAAATTTGACCCCTTAAAAAATGAGGCGTGCGGTCATATTCACCATTTTGAGAATTCGTAATATGAAAACAATGCACACTGAATTGTCAAAGGTTTGAGCAAATGACTTTTAAATCCTCAGAAAAGCAAAAGCGAGCAAGAAAAAAAAAACATGAAATGAGTCGTTCTCCACGAAACAAAAGCTAATGGGCAGTTAACATAAAAAACAAGAAAGCTTCTTTCTATAAACAATAGTATATAAAATGAAGTGAGCATATATTTACATTAAAAACATAAAAGGTTATCCAAAAAGACATATTTTTAGTGATTTTTTAAAATTATGTAAATTTCCTCATTTAAAATGAGTTTAACACTCACTACAAACTTTTGAGCTTCAACGAATGCATGGTTGTTTAGTGTAATTAAGAGCTTTGACCTTGATAGGGTTTTGACATAGACATGTACAACTTTAAGTTACCATGGCCACCCCAACCCTTTATCTCTTTAATAATAAAATAAGTCCACATACAATCATGAAACTTGCCCACACAAATGTTGAAAGTTTGTGAACCACCAAACCTGAGCTGTCTCTCACGTTGTGTTTGGATACAAGGAAAAAGGTGAAAAGAAAATATAATGATTTTTTTAATAAAAATAAATAAAGAAGTGAAAAAAACTTAAAAAAATTAGAGCTTGTTTGTTTCTATTTTAATTTTTTTAAAATTATATTTTAAGTAATTTTTAAAATATGTTTTCTTAAATAAAAACAAAGCTTATATCAATAAATAATTATTTATTGTGTTCGCTAATGCTAACAAACAGTTCTATCGCTTTCCCTATAACCATCAATTGAAACAACACTAAAAATATTTGAAAAAAGTTTACTCAAATCTGTTTAAAAATAAATAAGTTTTATCATTTATAAAAAGAGTTTTTGCCAAATTAAAAATTTGAGTTTGATTATGGTGAATATTCCTAGTTTTATGTAGTTTATACACACCAATGACCAACCGGTGTTTATTTGTGATTCCTGTGTGTATATATGCGAAGATAAAGTAGCAAGATGTACGAATACATGTGGTACAAAGAATATGTTCCTGTCTTTACTCGATGCATGACGTGTGAATCATTCCTTATACTCCTCTATCACACGCTAACCTTTATCTGTGCCGCAAGCCTCGTGCAATCCAACCCTTCAAACTCCCATTCACCTTTAGTTTTTCTGTTACATTTGACTGGTTCAATCTAAAGCAGAAAAACACTCAGTATTCATGTTTTCTTGAATAATTAATTAAATAAAATTGCTCAACTTTGAGGTAAGTATTCTTCCGTATCATTATATTAACTCTTGTTAATATAATTTTTAACAATAATTGAATTATTAGTACAAATATTAACATATATTATTAATACAGAAACCAAGTCATTCCCAAATTTTATGATTAAAAAAGTGGGTCAAACTTAATAAAGCTTTTTTTTTACGCGATGAACGGATATACTATGATTCCTTGAGCCAACGACGCGTCAGATTCGTCGCCAACTCATATTCCTTTCCGTCACTCATGGAAAATGCTATGTAATACGCCTTCAGGGGAAAAAATATCAATAAATGATACGATATGATAAAATATACTATATGAATATTGGTACTAATAACTTTTTTCTGTAGATGTGTATTACCAAAAATGTATCATTTATGAATGTGTTTTTAAATAAAAATCGCAACATTAGTATGGATTATCATATTAATATTATAATATGGTATACTAATTAGGGTTTAATAACCTTAATCGTGTTTATGAAAGTATTATCAATATTTTTTAGCATTATAATTCTCATTTATGTTCTTTAATCGCGTTATCACTCTTTATTGGGTAGAAATTCACTAGTTGGCATGTTAAACAATAAGTAAGAGAATATATTGGCCTTTTCTTTTATATTAAACCTTGAATCTATAATTATTTTGACTCTACTAAAGTCAACGTTATTAAACAATTTATTATTCATAAACAGGTTTTCCCCGCCGCTTAATTGAAGCAAAACGCAACTGTGGAAAATGATGTGTGAGGCATGGAAAGAAATAAGGAAATCTAGACATGTGGTTTGTACAGGTGGCTGATATCTATTGGCGAAACTACGAACATTTCACTTGGCAAAGGTTTACCAATAAAAAACAAAGATTTTTAATATTTCTATGAAAGTGTCTCGTAATATATGCGAACATGGTTACATTAAAAACGACATCCTAAATAATTTCGATTAAAAAAATAAATTGTCCGGATTTTAAGCATGGAACGGGGAGGTGGCTTTTTAAAACATTTTTAGTTATTACTTAAATTTAGTAAAAATTATAAAATTAGATAGATCTCACGATTTTTTATTTTTAAATTAATATTTTTCTCATTTTTTTTTATAATTTTGAAAATGTGTTACATAGTATACAAGTAACTTGCTCTTCGTACTATTCCAAACGTAACGCGTTGCTAAGTGCTGATAATAAATATGTCATTCTCATTGGGTGTGCCTTTCTTTGGGTCCACCCTTCCACTTTGCTGGTTTTTTATTTCGTTTGACTTTGTGTCACGTTTTTTCCCATTGCTTTCATTTCTTTTCCTATTCATTAATTCAACCACTTTAATTGGGGACTAAATAATGGTATTATTTTTATATATAATAATTTAAATTAATTAATATTGTTATTAAAAAATTTATCTTCTATTGTTTTATTTCAATTTTTTTTATCTCTTTCTTCGTTTTTTTTTATTTAGTTAATCATGTCAAATATTTACGGCACAAAATGCGACTTTTTATCAATTATGATGATGTTTTATTGTTGACGAATAAAAATAAATTGAACTTGATTAAAAGGGTAAAGGGAACAAAAATAAAAAAACTTAGAAGATTAAAATATTAACTTTGCATAGAATGAAAGTCCCTTAATAGTTTAACTTCCAAATATAAAAAGTTTTAAAAAGCGATTATTTTACTAATTTAACGTAACTAAAAAAACTTTTAAAAGGTGATTATTTTATTAAAAACAGACGATTATTTTATTATTATATTTTACCCTTATTAGTTAATCATTTTTTTTGTTATGTGTCAAATTTATGGATAACAATGGTAAGAATATAATTAAAGTATTTTTATTTTCATATATTTTAAATACATGTTATTAATTTTAATAGATATAAATGATATGTTAAAATACGTTAAATTAATTTAAATTTTTACAATAATAATTTATATGATAAAATTTTGTAAATTGGCAATTGTTTTAAAATAAAATATTTGATAAAAAAATATAAATAAT
Source organism: Abrus precatorius (assembly GCF_003935025.1). NCBI lineage: Eukaryota > Viridiplantae > Streptophyta > Magnoliopsida > Fabales > Fabaceae > Abrus > Abrus precatorius. The sequence continues at coordinate 3,381,698 of NW_020874373.1, read as the reverse complement.
AAAAATGTAGCATAACTCATGCTGATATAAGTTAATTTATCTTCACATATACAATACATTTTTAAAAAAATATTAATTTAAAATTATTAAATACTTTATCTATGTACGTCAAAATAAATATATTGTAATATTTTAAAATACATATAAAAATGGGAATGATTTAAATTTATTTTTATAATTATTTAATCATGACTAAATTTGCGACATAATTTAGACATTGTATAATAGAATTTAATGATTAGATGGAGAAACATCATAAATTATATAAAATTATTGATATTGTAAATATTATAATGTAATGATTGATATAATTTAAATTAATTATCAAGTGATTACTTGAAACTTACATATATAAACATTATTATATTTTGTTGTTAAAAAGAATAACATTATTGAAAGGCAACTTTAGAAGTAAAAAGCATCCACATATAGCCACAGCCCACGAGTGGAACGGAGCTACATATACAAAGTCAAATCCTTCCTCCTCCACAGGAAAGAAACAGAGAAGAAGATATCAGACAAATATTGCTGCATTTGTGTTTTTTATCTTTTAAAACGTTGACTTTATCTAATGTGCATCTACGAACTATGCAAGCTCATGGCACCAGTTAAATGTTTGTAGTAGTGGGATAAAATCCATAGCCGTTGACGTATTTTATACGGTGAACTTCGTGCTTCTGTAAATATTTAAAATACGTATTTAAGATGTGAAGCTGGTCTAGTGGCTGCTAAGGATGATGGTATATTTGCATACAGAAAATGATAAAGTTATATTTAATTATTTTAATTGCATTTAGCTATCTAAAAACATTTTTAAAACATGAAAAGGGACAAGTCATGCACTTAAGATCACCAATAAAAATAAAAGTGTTTTGGTCAACGCAGTGGTAATCATAGCAGGTAAGGTGTTACTTATTCATTTTTAATTTTTAATTTTCAAGTTTCCATTATCAAATGAGAAGAAGAGTCTAATTCATCTATTTACTTGAATATATTAAACACTAACTTTCATTTCGCATTATCTTTCCTATACTGTACTGATTGTTTTCGTCATTTCCTGCGTTTCAAAAGGGTTCTAAAGATAAATTAAAATATTTATAATATAATTAATTTAACCACTATAATATATATTTTTAACACATAAAGCTTTAATTTTAAACTTTACTAAAAATAATATAAATTTGCATTACTTAAATTAAATTTTTATTAACTCTCACAAATAAACTTTATTAACTTTTTTTCTAAGTGTTGATTTCATTTAATCAATGAACTAAACAACAACAAAAGTAATAACTCTTACATAAATTCGATCTTATCAACTTGATTGCATAATAAATGAATTATCAAAATTTGTTATTATTAATAAAAACGCTTGCTTTTTATATTTATTAAATTTAAAAACAATTATACAATATACACTTTACATTTTAAAAATTAATTTGATAAATTAGTATAACATTCAGAAAAGTTAATAATATTAAAAACAATCTTAGTATAATTTGTATTGTTTTGAAAAGTTATTACATAAATTTAAATAAAATTCAAAGTATTAAATGTAATTAAAGATATTATTCCTTGAAAGAGAGATTATAAAAAAGAAAATATGATATGAAATTGCGAATCTTGATTTAATTTGTAATTAAGTGTGATCGGAATGATAAATGGAATTCTGAAAAAGGAAAAGAATGAATCGAAATTGACGATTGTCCCGCAGAGGGAAGGATAAAACAACATGGACGATGTGTCGTATATCCCGGAAAAGGATAATTTTGTTAGGAGTGAAAGAAAAAGAAAAGAAAAAAGGAGTTGAGGGAGCGAGCCTGTTTGTTAGTTGTTACGTTCCCCCAATCGTGGTATTGAGAAACCTAACGAGTAAGCTAAAACTCTTAACCCTTTAGTACACGCTTTTTAACCCAAGTTACTTGTTAGGAAGAAGAGACCCACCTACCTATATGGTTTTCATTTTATGACCAAAACTAACGCCATAGTCTCTTCCATTCTCTGTGTCCTACCGCAAGCTTCGATCCACAAACTCTCTTCTTTCTTTCATTATTCCAATTTCTAAGATCCCAGATTCCCCTTCTTTCTCTTCCTTATTATTAACTACGACAACCTTAAATCTGTTTTGTTTTTTTTCCATTTCCACTTAGAGAGAGAGAGACAGAGGGAAACAAAAGACACAATGGTGGTGAAAATGATGAGGTGGCGCCCTTGGCCACCTCTCCTCTCCAAGAAGTACCAGCTGAGGTTGGTCGTTAGGACCCTTAAGGGCTGCGATCTGCTGCGGGACGCTCTACACCAAGGTTCAAGATTAGTGCTTCAGATTCGTTGGAACTGCAAGGCTCCTAAGTTGACCCTTCGCTCTTTGCGACGCAACCCCGTCGTTACGAATTTCACCAAGGAGGCTGACGTCGTCGTCGACCACGGTGGCGCCGCCTTCGTTCACTGGGACGAGGAGTTTCACACCGTCTGTAATCTCAACGCTTACAAGGACAATGCCTTTCACCCTTGGGAGATCGCTTTCACTCTCTTTAATGTTTGTTTCTCTCTCTTCACCCTTTTCCCTTTTGTATATGGAATTTATTTCCAGAATATATCCAATTGTTTTAAATTGGGATTGTCTATAAAAGCCACCACTAAAAAAAAGATAAAATTAACTGTTTGAATTGATAAAATGTTGTTCCTCCTTTAAAATAATTGGTCGGTTAAAAATATTCGGCGAATTACTATTGATCGAGACCGAAGGATTCTTGTTTTTTTTTTTTTGCCTTCAGGTTTGGGAGTCTTGAGACTTTTTTTTGGGGTGATTGTTTCTCTCGGGTTGTCCCCGTCGTTCTCTTTCATCTGTTTTTTTTCCCCTCTTTAATTTATGAGTCACCGATTTACATGTGTCTCTGTCTGGGGCTGTGAATTTTCTTCTGTCTTATCTTTCACATGCCCATCTTTCTGGTCATAATTCTGAACAGTTGCGGGTTAATTTCTATGTCTGTTTTACTGATAACATCGTTGTTGACTTTTGTTTCTTGCTGAAGATTGGGGATTTTATTGAAAACCAAAAGGGTTTTTTACTTTCACTGAGAACTTTACTCTTTTGTGATTGTGATTTTTGTGTTTTTTTTTTTTTTTTTAAATTTGGCTTTGGTTAATTGGCTAATTTGAAATATATAACAGATGTTTTCAGTTCCACGGGTTAATTGAAAGGGCGTCGCGTCATTATTTATCTAAACAGAATTTGGATTCCTTCTCTGTTGCAGGGTTTGAATCAAGGGCCCAAAAGCAAGGTTCCTGCTATTGGAACGGCAGCATTGAATATCGCTGAATTTGCATCTTCAACTGATCAAAAAGATTTTGAATTGAACATTCCACTTACGCAGCCTGGGGGTTCTGGAGAGTTTTCTCCTATACTTTGTGTAAGCCACTTCCCAGTTTTTTTTCTTCTTCTTTTAAGTATTTTTAAAAATCTCATCCCATAAATTTTAATTTTTAAAAATTGGCATCTCTGCATGTAGGCCGGTCCAATTTAGGGTCATAACTATTAACATTCTAGCTTCCATTTATTCTCTTTGTACTTGCCATAATAGCTCTTGATTGAATGCAGATATCAATTAGCTTGGTGGAGCTAAGAGTCACTCAAGAAAGCATGGAACAAGTTCAGAGGTCCATAGTGCCTATGCCATCGCCCTCAGTCAAATCAGGAGAAACAACCTCTGTAGAAAAAGATGAGCTATCTGCAATTAAAGCTGGTCTTCGGAAAGTAAAGATTTTCACTGACTATGTATCATCCAAGAAAGCAAAGAAGGCATGCCGTGAGGAAGAAGGAAGTGAAGGTAGGTGCTCCAGGAGTGAGGATGGTGAATACAATTACCCTCTGGACACTGACTCGCTTGATGATTCTGAGGAAGGAGATTCAGATGAGGGAAAGGAGGATTCCAGTGTTAGGAAGTCGTTCAGTTATGGAACGCTAGCCTACGCAAATGCTGGAGGGTATTTTCATTCCAACATGAGGGTAAATTGTGAGGATGAAGACTGGGTTTACTACAGCCATCGCAAGTCAGATGTTGGATGTTCGCACATGGAGGATTCTACTGCTTCTTCTTCCGAGCCTTATTTATTACAAAGTTCAAAGCGCAGCTTACTACCATGGAGGAAGAGGAAGTTGAACTTTAGATCTCCTAAATCTAACAAGGGAGAGCCGTTGTTAAAGAAGGCCTATGCAGAAGACGGCGGTGATGACATAGATTTTGATCGCCGCCAACTTAGCTCTGATGAATCTCTTTCTTTGAGGGTAAGCCTATTGCTTAAAACTTATTTCCTCTTCATTGGAGTATCAATCCATGTTTTGTATGAAAATCTTTACACTTGTTCTTTTTTTGACAGTTTTAGCCCAGCTCTCATTTGTCTAGTAATGGTTGTCAACTAAAAAAAATGTAGTGTATAAATATCCGATTTTCAATGAAAGTATGCTTTACATAAGCCATATATATACACCAGGAATTAGTGACATTAACTTCTGACTTAATATTTTGTCGATGTTGATGTTTTATATTTTCTGGCAGTTGTACAAGACTGAGGATGAATTGTCAGCAAATCGAACATCAGTCTCTGAATTTGGGGAGGACAGTTTTGCTGTGGGGAGTTGGGAACAGAAAGAAGTCATGAGTCGTGATGGTCACATGAAGCTTCGGACACAAGTCTTCTTTGCCTCAATTGATCAACGGAGTGAACGTGCAGCAGGTGAGAGTGCATGTACAGCTCTTGTTGCTGTAATTGCTGACTGGTTCCAAAACAATCGTGATCTTATGCCCATAAAGTCGCAGTTTGATAGTCTAATTAGAGAAGGCTCCTCAGAATGGAGGAACCTGTGTGACAATGAAACCTATAGGGAGCGGTTCCCTGACAAGCATTTTGATCTGGAAACAGTAATTCAGGCCAAAATACGCCCACTTTCTGTGGTTCCCGAGAAGTCCTTCATTGGTTTTTTTCATCCAGAAGGGATGGATGAGGGGAGATTCGACTTTCTGCGAGGTGCCATGTCCTTTGATAATATTTGGGATGAGATTAGTTGTTGTGCTGAACAAGAGTGCCCTAGCAATGGTGAACCCCACGTTTATATTGTTAGTTGGAATGACCATTTTTTCGTACTCAAAGTTGAATCTGATTGTTACTACATCATTGACACTTTGGGGGAGAGGCTTTATGAAGGATGCAATCAGGCATATATCTTGAAATTTGACAGCAACACAGTAATATACAAAATGCAGAATGTTGCTAATTCATCAGATGATAAAACACCCAGTGATCAGCAAACTGTGGCAGAAGTTTTAGAGCCTAATACTACTGGGCAAACCCAACAAGTAAACGGTAAGGAGGTGGATTCTGTTGCAGGGCAAGAAGAACAGTTCAAGAGTGAGCAAGAAGAGGTTATATGCAGAGGGAAGGAAGCATGCAAAGAATATATTAAAAACTTCCTAGCTGCAATTCCTATCAGAGAATTGGAAGCTGATGCCAAGAAAGGTCTCATATCTTCAACACCCCTTTATCATAGACTACTACAAATTGAGTTTCACTACACCCAACTGTTGCAGTCTTGGTTTGCAACTCCAGTGGTTGAAGCTTCAATGGCTGCACCTGACATATTTGATATTGCAATAACCGAGGCATCTACATAAATCGTACTGTAAATTGGAGAAAGTGCGTTTATGCTAGCTAACCAGTCTTACTACATTAATTATTGGTGTCTTTTTTTATTTATTTTAACAAATGGAGGCTTGTTTAATGACTGAGCTGAGCTTTTATTTGCGAAGTTTGGCGTGACACTTGCCTTGTTTTACCTGTAATCTTTCTTGGGAAGGGTATTCTGTAAATGGCTCTGAAATTTCCTTTTCAAGTGAGCGCAGACTTTTGGCATCTGACACGTAGTTCTGAACAGATTCTACTCGTAAATGCCTCATAACTTTTTGCAGGCTCCTTAGGCACATGTTACGTCTATTTTATTCTCTGATTCCGAGGTTATAATTATACACTATTATTATTGTGGCTTTCTTTTGATTCTCGTTTCTTTTTCTCATCCACTTTACATATTGTTCGTTATACTCTTTATTCTTATTTTGGGATTTAGCTTTTTACTTTTTTAAAGTGAAGATAATTGTACAGTGATAAAATGAGTATATATACACTATTAATTTAAATTTAAACATTTACTCCAAATAATTAACCTTTAAATTAAAAATAAGTAAAACTTTACTTTCTCACTTTATAAATTTTATATTTTAGAGAAGTCAAATCTATTAATTGGATGTAACAATGATTCGTTCTTGCTTTCTAACTTAACTGAATGTGTGTGGGTCACCACTAAAAATATAATTTTGGGTACAAAACTAACTTCAAATTTTTGGCAAACAATTTATGAGACCGAAAGCCGGTGGTTTACTTTTGAAGCTTTTGAAGTATAGGAGAGAAAGGTGTAAATGAAGTGAATTTTAATGGGATTCGGATCTGGACATTTCATTCCATTTTTATTTAAGAAAAAATAACAATTTTTTTTAAACTTTGAAGTGAATTTTTTTTACCTTAAGTTCGCTTTGTATTTTTTTCTAATCTTCTTTTTTTCTTTTCTCTATGTCTAACACTCTTTTTTTCTCTTTCTATTAACTCATTCAATTCCTCTCTTCTTTCTATCTTATATCTAATTTCTCTTTTCTTCTTTTTATCTTTACCTTATCTCACTCTATACCCACTTCTTTCTTTTTACTCCATATCTAACTACTTCACCTTCCTCTCTTTCCACCCCTACCCTCTTCTTTCTTACATCCAATTCTCCTCTTTACAAAATTCATTTAAGCAAATAAAATTTATTTAAGTAAATACGTAAAATTTATTAAAATTAATTTTTTGTAAAAAAAGTTTGTGATTTTTTCTATTTTCATTTAAGCAAGTTTATTTTTATTTAAACAAAAATAGAATTAGGCATTTAATTTCTGCTACAATGAGAAAGAATCTAGATCCATATTAATGTAATTGAAATTATTACGTGTTTACAATACTTATTCTTCAATTTCTTTTTTTAACTTATCTAATATTCAGTGGTGCTAATAACACATACTTTAATATATATATTTTTAATTATTTAATAAAATTTATTTTAAGCTAAAAAAATTAATTAATTAAAAGTGAGACTTTCGTAATTTTTTAATTAACTAATGGTGTGTTAAAGTGTTTAAATTTTAGTAGTAAATTTTATTTAAAAAAAATACCCTTGTGAATAAACAAAAGTATAAATTTCTAGAACACAGTTCTAAATAACTAAACAAAAATTTGTTTCCGGTAATTACAAACACTTATTCCGAAATTTAACATATATACTGCAAATATATTATATTATCAGTGTAGACTACAAAATGTTATAACAATTAATTTCAATTGGACGCATGTATAGTATAGGTTATTTACGTACAAGTAGTTATCCCTAATTAATGTTTTAAAAGTCAAATTCAAAAAGCAAACATGCTAAATTTCAAGTCATGATTCAGTTGGTTTAGTTAATTGCTGAAATTTGTGGTTGAACTGTAATTAAACTGCATAATGTTTAAGTCGAAAATTGTCAAGTTTATTGTCCAACTACTACGACCATCAAGTCTATCTAGGTAATTTGATTTTAAGAACATTAAAGATTCATAGGAGATAGTTCGAGAAAGATGCGTTTTAAAAAAAAAGGATTTTTTTTACAAAAGATCTTGCAAAAAAGAAGGAAAGAAAAAGACTACAATAATTTTCATATTATTTGGAAAATATTTACAGATCAATTAAAAATAATTAAGAAGTTACATGATGTTTTTTCTTTATATATTTTAATTTTTTCTCAGTAAGGATAATGTTTGTAAGAAAAAAAAGGAGAAACTTTACTGTTCATCCTTTTTCTTCTATCCAAACTTATACCACCCACCTTCGTGGCTTTGTGTTGGACCTCTAATTCTTCGTTTTTATATTCCAATTATGGGAATTAATGAGATAAAATTACAGGGGACTACTTTTTATCACAAGGTACGATTAAAGTTAGTCTTTTGCTTATTTACACGAGTTAAAAGGATAAACATATATGGCTACGTGGTCACTATCCCTGAAAAAAGAATAAAAATTTAATAATTAACTTTGTTAAAGAATCTAGCACAATTCATTATTTAAAATTATCTATAATATAATGAGATTAGCTTATTTAACGAAGATTATACATATAATATTCGATGTAAATTTGGCTTAAACAAAAATAGATGTATACTACTAGAAATAGTTATCCATTAATTGCAAAAAGCTATTTAAAAATGTGTTAACCTGATAAGTGATAATGAGGAACGTGGGAAAGTGATTTTGGCATCTAATAATTAATATTGGCATAGTTTATTTGGGCATTTTGCTCATTCTCGTGCACTTGAGCATTAGTACACAGAAACTAAAGAGTAAAATATTTTCCACTCCTTCGAAACACGCTATTGTGGATTAATCATATGAACACTTTGTTGTAAGTCCCCAACCCACTTTTAAGTAAATATGCATGTGCATGCCTCCGTGACCATGATTCACGAACCTGCTAATTATACTCGACCCAATTTTTGTGCTTCGGTTTTGGTGCTCCAATGAACACATTATTGGCTCTTAATTTTCTTTCTTTCCATTTTATTTACTATTTATTTAAAGGAGGGCAGGAATGTTAGTCTTTGTAGGTCTTGGTTTCAAACTGACTTTTCTGTATGTTTTGCTTAAGGCTTTAAGTCCTACATTACTTGGGGTAGAGCCTATAGACTCTCAAAGAGTTTTTATGTATCCATATTGTCCATTGTTAAATATAACGTGATGGTATTCAAGTAAGATTGAGAATATTTCAATTTACAATTTGGCCTCACACCTATAAAGTAGTGTTTATTCTAACTTTTTTTAGCTTATATTCTTCTAAAAATAGACACTCCTTTAATTAACTTTTTCAAAAATTTCATTTTTACGCTTATGTTCGTTATTAAAAAAAAAAACCCTTTTAAGTATGTCTTACCATATTTTTTTAAAGGGAAATTGAAGCTAACCACAAAAAAAAAAGTCGAACACTGTTAAGTTGAATTAAACTGCAGATCAAAACTTGAAACTGAGGTAGACGTTTTAATTTTTTAGATTTAAAAAATTCTTCGTTAGTTTTAAACTTTGTAAGACGATCTTCAAATTTTTAATATAAAATAATAATGAAAATAAAATAAAAAAACTAACAAACACTATCTTATGATTTTAGTTTGTCAAATACTATGCTCCACCGTAACCTAAAACCAGATTAATTAGATTCCACTTATGCTTCTTTTGACGTACCACAACACTTACGCGTAGTTGAGCAGCTTTCTGACTAAGTTAATTAGTTTTATTTTTTATTTTTTACCATAATCAAAACTAGACCTTTTACCCCTACTAATTTTGTTGACATTTCTGACTGTGTTTATGTAATTTTTTCAAAAAGTTCATAGTATAAAAAATAATAATTTTTTTATAAGTTAAATAACTTATACTTTATTTTATGAAAAATAATTATTTTACTTTTCTAAAATTTAAAAATTTATAAAAGAAGTTTTATTATTTTTTATATTTATTTATTTCAATGAAAATTTCTCTACGAGTTCAATCAAAAAGTTTTATTATTCTTTATATTTATTTATTTTTATCAAAACTTCTCAGCGAGTTCAGTCAAACATCGCCTAGTTCTCCTTGCAGTACTAGCACACTAGAAGAGTTTCCTCAAAACTCCTACGTTTCTTGCCTATTGAAAAACGACAAATGTTCTACATAGTCGAGTAAGAGGGCTCATCATGTGTCGATGAGCTGTCTCGGTTTAGTTTACCCACATCAAATCATATGGGTTACCTTTTGAGGCTACATTCATGGAGCCTTACTCTGAAGTGAGGGGAGATCTATATCTCAATGACAGTACTTAATTTGCATGATTGATGGTCATCTTTTGTTGCTTCTAAATTTTGTTTCTTTTCTTCTTGTATTTCGCTTTCTATATATATTGTCTATATCTCTACTATTTTCTCCCATATTTCTAACAGGCAATAACTACTCCTTGTTCGACTACTTTTTACAAATTTTTGCTTCAAAAGCCATATATCCTTCACCTAAATTGATAAAATTTTACTTATGGAAACATCGAATTCAATTCAACTTTTCCATTAAATTACTATACTGCAATAATAATAACCATGTGATGGCATGTTTACTAGTCCCTACACAGCATCAGCTTGTAGTTTTTACAACAAATTAGCGACTTTCTACATCATCTACAGTCTAAGAACTCTACCAGATAGACAAGGCTAGCATGTTACCAGCCAAACAAGAAAAATTACGTTGAAAGAAGAAAATTAACTAAATATAATACAAGAAGAATGAGATACGAAACCTATGGCGGCCTTTGATTAGTTTTCTCTTTGCATTTTCAGTTGATCCCAATAATTATAAAAACATCACTTTATTTTTACTTTGTTTCTTACTTTCATAAATTCATAGAGAAACTGATGAGAACAACAAAATCTTGTTATCACCCTTTCCTTCACAAAATTTTGAAAGTAAGATATCAAGCAAAAATAAAGTAATATTTTCATAATTATAGTAAAAATATATCAACTAAAAATGAGAACAGACGCACCCAAGGTTCTTCTAGTGAGATAAAATTCTAGCAGCAAAGGGGGCATTTGACAAGGCCGTTCTCGTTGCACTCGGAACATCTAACGAACAATTCATCGTTGTTATCCCCATTGCCGGCAAAGACTTTGCAACTTCCACAACAGTTGGAACATATAGCGAAGCGCATGTTAGCACAGCCAATGCAAGGGCAATCAGAAGAATGTGTCGGTGTCCCTTCTAGAAACTTCCCAAGCCAACCCATCTCATGCAACCCAACCACTTCATCAGCTCCTCCAATGTACCTCCCCTTAATGAAAAGCCTCGGAGGAATCACTTTGCCTCCCAGGATCTTCCATAGCTCCTCTCTATATTCCATGTGCAGAGACACGTCCCTTTCATGGTACACTATTTTAAAGCTCCTCAACAAGAAACGGATTGTGTTACAATCCTGAAACGTTTTTCTTATTCCTCTCAAGCTTGTTGTGTAGAGAATGATTGAGTGGCTCCCCCCTGGTGGACACATCTCTTTAAAATCAGCGAGTGACGGGTATTCATTTTTGCATGCCATCATCTTATTGGTTTGTGACAAATTATTATGAGCCACTAACAACTTCTCTTCTGCAAGTTCTGTCTCTTTGCACCCTACTTTGGCTTCTTCTTCTTCCTCCTCCTCAACATGCTTGTGATCATTCTCAATCTCTAGCTGTGCCAGGTTGTGATGAACATCATAGATTGGTGGAGTTGGAAGCTTGTGGATGCAAAACACATCTGGGGTTGTGTTGAGCTGAAGAACTAGACCTTGTTGTTTCATGTTGGTTACGGTTGGGATGAGTTTCAACTTTCTAAGGAACCTGTTTCTCATTATTCCTTTCATGTTTTGTAGCTCTGTGAAATTTGATGGCATGTGGTGTGGTGTGGTGTGTTAGTGTTACCCACCTAAGGATTGGAGAAAGAAGAGGGTGAGAATGACTGGTCGGGAGATGCTGAATAGAGGAGGACAGTGTGGTTAACGATAAGTTATCTCTTTTAGTTTCTTCCAGAATCCAGAGGGTTATATAAAGTGGAAACTGTAAAGCTGTGTTGTGTGATGTTGGGTTTGCTTTTGAATGATCACTGCATGGTGTGGGGGCAAGGCTATACCCACTCCTCATCTTTTATCATACATGAGTGGACTGACCCTCTACCTACCATTTGGTGCTTCAATCATGGTGTGGAATATGAAGGATATTCTTAATTAATGAAAACAATAAAGTGGCTATAATTATTATTCCCCTATTTATTTTTACCTATTTGATGGGGGGAACTATATATGCTATAGCCTTATATAACCTCAAATTGGCACATGATTCAGTTGGTTTGATACCAATTTTACTCGGGGTGCCCTTGGACCACATTTATTTGCTTGCCAAATGCAAAGGAGACAAAGTGTGCCTTTGGTCATGATTCGCCACCATTTGTGTTAAAGCCGCGTCTTCCTCCTCAAATTGTAACCTTTGGGATCAATAAATATTTTACTTGCCTACGGCTTTGTCAGGAACAAAAGGAGAAGAGATTTGTAAATTTGCATACATACATATTCAGTGGTGATCTTGTGCAGTGACTCCATTTCTTTCCAGGTACTTGAGTTGTTGCCAATTTCACCCCCAAAAAGAAACAAGTAACAGAGAAAGATTGATTTCAGAGTAAATTCTTAAATTTATCAATGAAAATGTAGTAACGAAAGCATTAGTCTTTGAAAATGCAAGTCAAGCAAAAAACAAAAAAATGTAAATGACGGTCTTATTGGTCATATTTGGTTGTTCTTAAATATTAAATTATCCTATGAGAAATTTCACCATATAGACAGCTTCTATCGTGATTTTCAAGGAACTGTAAATGTTAGTCATGAGAGTATTAATTTGGTTGTTGTTTAAGAATTAATATGGCGAATATTTATAGTTCCTTGAACATCATGATAGAACTTGTCCATATTGTTAAATTTCTCATAGGCATATTTAAATATTTATAGATTTCAATAAATATCAAGTTTAAAATTTAGGGTATTTATATATATATATATATATATATATATATATATATATTATAAAAGATTTACCTAAATATAGGATTTGGGACCATATTACCATAATATGTCATTTGAGGCAAATTAAAAATTGACAGTGCCTTATTTTTAAAAATTTTAAATTATTTTATTATTATTTTAAAAATTACTAGTGGCAATTTTTAATATTTTTTAAAATACCATATCTTAGTATATATATTTTTTAAAAACCATATGTAAAAGAATAATCCTAAAATTTATTGGCAGTTACTGTGTTTCCGTATCCACTCGGACCGAGATTCTTTTTCGTTTTGGCGTGAATTGGACGGTTTAGTCAAGCAAAATTTTGCATTTTTGCTTAAACAAAATTTTTGGCTTAAGCGAAACTACAAAATCAACGTGACACAGGACGTCTAGTTACGGAAGAGAATTTGGATTTATATCCACTCTTCTTTGAAAAAAAAATCATCAATTTTTTTTATTATTCCAATGTCAATCTATTCATTTTATCCCTTTCAAAAGAAGTTTTCATGACAGATTATTTTTTTTTCTTTCAGATAGACCACATAATTTTAAGAGTAACTTCATGCTTAATTAAAAAAAATTTATAATAGTTTTTATTTTATTTTAAAAAATTATTTATTACATCAATCATCTTATATATATATATATTGTAAAAAGTTTTGTGAAATTTTTAAATAAAAATACAAGTTATATTTTTTAAACACAATTCCTCACTTTTATGTCCACCACTAGGGTGTCAAACAGTTAGAAAAATGTTACTGCATTTTTAATCCTTCCATCCGCAATCAAATGCTGTAATCACGCACATAAAGTGGCACACTGGAAAGACCTAAAGATTGTTGCAGGCAAGATTAAGAAAAGCACTAAAAGATGCAACCGGTTACATGTCTATTCCCAAAAAGTGCATCAACCACTAAACATGTGGAAAGCTGGAAGTTGAAACACAAATGTGGCTTAGCATATACACCCTTGCGTCCTTGTACGATCTGTAGACATAGGTATAAGGTTGAGGATGCACTTAATGAACCAAGCACATGAATGCGACTCACCTTGATATCGCATCTGATCAGACTATGGAATCATCAGTAAACTTTAAAGCTGAGTACACCCAAATTTAAAGCCAAGTACACTATGTTCTGCACAGGCTAGTCCTTTCTCGTGCGTCTATTTATTATTTGCAATGCAAGTTTTTATTAAAATGACGCAACGAAGAACTGAGAAATACTTACAATACCCCCCTAATATCATAAGTATTTTTAGTATTATTTATTTTAGAATTTTGTTAAAATCAATTCTCAGAACTTAAAGCTGAAATGAAATATTTATAAATTATCTCTTATAAAAAATATATTTATTTTATTAAAATTATACAAATAAAATAAATATTTTTTAATAAAATCTTATCATTATTAATTGTTTATTCTCAATCATAAAGGTTGAAGTTAATAAAACTTTTTATTTTATTAAGATATAAATTTTACTTTAATAATTTGTAATAACAATAAATATAAATATTTTATTAAAATAAATTTTAATTTTAATCAATGAATAATACTTTTTATCTTTTTTTAATATACTATTCAACATATTTATTGTTATTGGTCTGTTTTTTTTTTATAAAAAAAATACAATATTTATATCTCTTAAATTGATATTAAAAAATATATTAAAAAAATACGATATTATTATTCCTCATGAAGCATGCATATGCATCCATGCCATCATATATTAATGTAAATTCAACTTATTATCCCAAATGTATTAAAAAGAGATAAGGAATATGCTAAAGTTGGATTTTTTTACCTTGTGTAGCATTCACGTTATAAAAAATTATATATTATGGTTGTTTGTTAACATTAATAGAACTCAACGTAATTTAATGCTATCTTTTAGCTTAGAATTTTTAAAAAAAATTAAATTATATATTTTCAATTTAATATTTTGAAACTATCAAATATTATAATTTTTAAAACATTATATATTAATTACTTATTATGTTAAAAAATCTAATTAAAATATAGCATCACAGCTAAACAATGAGCGTGATTAGCATTATTAATCAAAGAAGTACCAAGTTTGTATAGTTTAACCCTTGCACGTACTAAGAATATATTTATGATTTTTTTTGGTCGTGAGAATCCATTTATGATTTCTGTACCTAAAAAAACTAGTAAAGTTGGGCTATAATACAAGGAATCTAGTATTGAAAAGAAACTTTGCAGTTTGTACAAATAATTTTGATGAACCTGATAATATATTTCAGGATCTATACTTGAGTTAACTCAGCAGCTATCAGCCACAGTGGAAATAAACTCTATCAAAACCAAATCCATTGCAAGTCAACTCTTGTTTCAGTTTGTTTCCATCAAACATCTTCATCTTCAAAGAGTACGAACCCTGCAAACGTGACAAATGGTGAGAAACAAGACAGTCCAAATAAAAATATCACACTATATGATATAAGCAAAGAGATTAGTGAATCTTCAAATTAACACATAACCAATTAATATGCCTTTTGGGTATTAGATAGTGGAAAGAACTGAATATGCTACATCAAATCCGATTACCATCCCCCTCCCCCAACTTGAAAGCTATATTTTCGTACTCCAACAAAGGCAAATGAAAGCTAACAAGGTCATGACACGAGTAAAAGACACTACACTTAACTGTGCTTGTGGCAGAAAGAATTAATTTAGGACAGATGCCGATAGATCAGAAAGATAGTGGTTTTAATTAACCAATTTAAGGGATTAAAAATAATTAACAAGAAGGAACAAAGTGTGATTAAATTTGATATCCCGTCAACAATAGTGTGAAACTTTGTAAGTCTGAACCAAGCATATGCGCATGAAGACACTCATACACACACAAAGGGGAAGATATGATATAGTAAAGAAACTTTGTAAGTCTTTTAGGCATTATTGATCAAGAGAATCCGTCATATTAAATTTGACTACATTTGAAAAATTTTGCTTATGGTTGTTGCTGCCTTGCTGGATTAGGAAACAAACGGCGATACCAACAAAAAAAGCAATTCTGTATTCTAATGGCAATAAGATACAATTTCAACATAATGATAGTGTCATTTTTTTAGTGATTATAGGACTTATTTTATACATTATTATCAGGAAGTTAACTATATAATTAATCTAAGTTGTAATGAATTACTCCTCTAATCGCCACATATCAATACTTAAAAGTAAGTACAACCATCCAACAAATAGGTAACGCTTAGTTTTTGGATTATTGCATTATATTGGCCTTTCTGGTTCTGTCACTTATCTTTTGGCTAATACAGAGTATTGTTAATTAATTATTGGGAGCACCATGATATATAAGCTGGTTGAATTTGATGCTAGCGGTGGTTTCAATTTAGGATCACTTAAGCTGTCTTTAAATTGGATATGCATATCTCTTTTGGTTGTTTCGGCTTTCAATTAACTTGATGTATCTCACTTTTCAATTATTGGCAACAGTTTTGTAGAGCTTGTTTTTTCGTTAGATTGGAGTTACCAGTCATCCTTTTTGGTTCTTCAACTCTTATTTGGGGCTTTGTTTGCTATACTTCAAATTTTCCTTTAGTCTCGAGTTTTCTGTTTTACCATTTTGTGACCCGTAGGATAGGAGAATACTTCTCTTAAGTTAATTTGACCTGGAGGTAAAATCTATTTTTGAGAATCCTAATTTAGGTATCAAATGGAGCATTGATTTTATACATACATATATATATATATATATTGGATTATTAGAAACGACATGTTTGAAAATTAACATGGTTAATGTGATGAAATATTGAGGTATGTGGTAAAATAATAAGAATAATGATTATGGAAGGAAACGATTTGCGCCAAGTTGAAGGAATCCTCATCTGAAAATGAAATGACATGTAAGTGTTTAAGAAGATTTGGACATTTACAGTGACGAGACGGAAATCTTCAGCAGGGATGACTGAGAGAAATACACGTAGGAGAACGACCAAGAACGATACTGATAAAATTAGCAAAGTAAAATGTGATTGTTAAAGGACCGGTGCAGAATATTGCTGATCATAGCCAGAATTAAATTGGCAAATAGTATTTGAGATTTAAGGTATACTAGTATAGAGTAGAGACATAGAATGGCTTGTTTTTGTGATTTGTGAAGAAAAGGCGTTTATTCTGTTTTTCTTTCTTTCTTTTGTTTGTTGTCTTATCTCCTAAGCTTCAATATGCTATTCTCCAATGTAAATTATTTTGCATGCAGCTCCATTTTGGTTGTTTTTTACACAAAATCCTTTTTCCTCTGTGATGATGCAAATGCCTTCATTTTAGGATAAGGCATTAATGTTCATTCATGAATTGCAGAACTGTAATGTTGTTTCACTATAAGCTTTACCGGCTACTTCACACGCTTTTTTCTATTCATTCTGATTTAATGTTTCCAGAATCAATCTGAATTTTTAGGCATTTCAAAAAAAATTATTTTTGTGCTCAGATAATAAATAAATTTGAAATTCTATGAATCTGACATAAGCTTTGTAAAGGGTGTGGTTTACATATAAAATAACCTCAGGACATTAATACAAAGGATTTTGAGACTCACGCCGAAGTTGAGTGAGGTTATGTTTTTACTGAAAGTCTGAAGCTAACTATTATGTTTATTTATGTCTAGCTGTTTATAGCAAGCGAAAATAACATCTCTTATTCGAATTGTCTATTTTCCATTTACTTTTATCTTTGTGAATAGAGAAAAAAGGTGACTAATTTAATGGGTGTAGCCACTTTTAGGTCAGTAACGTAAAACTAAGTCAGCCATATGTTGGAGTACAACAATGTTTCAAGTTGTGTCTCTTTAGTGACTGTTTAGTAACTAAAGTTGGCACTGAACACACATAAATGCAGAATCTAGCCATACCTGATACCAAAAAATTCAAAGGAATTACCGAATTATGAATAACATTGTGTGTGTGTGTATATATATTCTCAATAGACTACTTCTGAAAATAGTTTTATGATTTCTATTTTAGATTCTCAAACTTCACTGTTAAACAAATGATGATTCAATTCTCTCCACGCATACCACCCTGAAAAGGAGAAATTGAGGCATTCCCACAGTTTGTATCTTTAGTAGGACAATGTTTGAACTAGCTATTTCCCTATGTAAAGGGTACAAGATAAAAATCAAGTGTAGGATCAAGCAAGTAATACGTACCAGGAAGCAAAAAAACAAACTCAATGGATAAATACATCTTTAATATGAGAAATTCCATATCTCATCTATTTTATGAATCAATGATGACTTAAGTCAAAATTCTCTTTTGTTATACCTAGGAATCCTGTCTGCTTGCTAATGGAACAACTTCAGCCAGAGGAGTTGAAAGTGGTGTTGGGATTGGAGATGTTCTGCAAACTGGACAAGTGGGATGCAATCTCAACCATGGATCTATGCACTTGATGTGGAACTGGTGCCGACAACCAGGTAACACACGCAGCATATCAGTACCCTTGTAATCAGCCAGACATATGGAACAACATGTTGCAGTGGAATCAGATTTTTGTAGCTTGGCTTCAGAATACAACAGGGTTGGATAACTCAAAATGGTGGCTTCATCTAAACTTACATCAACTATAGAGTGATGTGGTTGAAGGGCATTAGGGGCACTTCTCCTATTCCTAGTAGATGTAGCAGTTGACACTTGTATTCTGGTGCAAAAGTAAGATGTTAGCGTGATGGTTATAATGAGCAAGAGAATTCCAATGGAAATTCCTATGCCATAGCTATAGCCACTGATGTTACTGGAGCCAAGGAAACCAGGGGAATTAGTATCACCTGTGTTGCTCATCTTCTTGATCAAACAGTAGCAGCTTGTTCAAGGAGAAAATAAAAATGGTTATGTCATAGTGAAGGTTATGGCTAAGGAAGTAGTGGTTTGGAAGACTATATATTAAAGTCAACGGAACTTGAAAGAGAAATAGAGGGTGGCTTGCATTTGAATCAAAGAAAATTTGCATTTGGGGTGGCTGAGCCAAATATGTCAAGACAAGGCAATGAGGCATTGCATGTGGAATTCATTTCACTTTCTCAACATTGATTATGCTTACCCGTTCACAAGTTTGTGCAGGTCAATGAAAATCCTTTTGATAAGCCATATTAATATATGATTATTGATGTTAGATCAAGTCTTTCTTTCAACTAACATCACTAAATTTTATATCTTTCATTGTTTCATCTCAATCAATTGTTTCAGTCAATTTTATATTCTTGGAGTAAACAGATTTCTTTTCATATATATTATTAATCATAGACTCATAGTGTTGATGTAAACTATAATGCTTATATCATCAATTTAATTTTCTTTAAATAAATTTTATTATATCAATGAGTACATCAAATTCATTACTAACTTTGTTTTTCTATTAGCACATGGATTTTTTTTATATATAGATTCAAGTTACAGAGAAGTTCTTAAGCCTACTAATGAAACTTTTCTTGTTCAAATATAATTGAACGTATACAGTGTCAACTTTATACTTATAATTAATTATCTGTCACTTATATAACGAATCTACAGTTTGATTAGGAGAATACTAGTAATTTTATTTAAGATAGTGGTTTGAAAAATCAAAATAAAACATTTTATTAAAAAAACTATTATGAATATAACTATAGGTTTGATACAACTATATCATAATTTTTAATAAAAGCTTTTATTTTTAAATTTTCAATTAATATTTTTACGTTAACAAATCCATTTTAATATTATAACTACAGGAAATCTCTCTCTACACTCCTTAAACTGGTAAAATATTTTATATGCCATATTGTGTAACCTAAAAAAAGTGGGTAGTGTTGTCGTCTCCTTAAGTCTTTCGCATTCTGACACACACAAACAGACACAAAAGTATGATTCAGAAGATAGTTGTCTTCATTAACTTGTTCTGTGTTTAAACCGCCACCAATCAGGTTTGTGCTATAGTGTTATGTTTAGTGTTTTAATTAATTTCAGTAGTTTAAGAAAAGTCAAATTATATCTAACTCCCTTTAAATCCACTAAAAGAGTGTATCTTACGAATATTAATTAAATAATTAATAAGTAAAATATATTTAGAAATCATAATAAAAGTGCATTAATAATATTTTTAATAATTTTTTATTTATAATTTAAAAAATTACAAATGGATAATCTCTTGCATTCTAAATTAAATTACATAAAATCCTTGTTACTAATTATCGTTTGGGTTTAGCAATTTGCATTAATGATTTTGAATCAATTAGGTTATCGTGGTGTCGTTTTCTTTCCCAATTGGTTAGTATTTTTTTATCCCCGTTGATAGGGTGAAACCAGAGGACCTAAATAAAAATTTATATATTCCAACAATTTAATCTAAGTAATCTGTATCCATAAATTTTTATAATTTTTTTTCTCATATTTATATTAGAATGACGAGAGTACGTGGCCAAATATTCCAGTGCAGTCCAATATCTTTTTATTGGGCTCCAGCTCATAATGAAGATTGCCCTGGTCCCAAGCCCATATAATATTTCAATTTTGCTTCAATTTATTTGCTCAGTGTACGTTGAAAAAAAATTGTTTGGTTTCTTTTTTAACAAAATAAAAAAAATGTAAATAGAACTTTTTAAAATATATTTATTGTTAATTGATAAATTTCACTAGGAGCTCACTAAAATTTTGATTCAGTAAGAAATTGAATTGATTTAGAATCATTATTCTTATATTTAAATTAAAAAAAAATTAACTTATAATTTAATTAGACTTTAAATTTTATTTTAATAATTTTTATTAAAAATAACTATGGACAATATTATATAGAGTTTATGCAATTAATATCGATGATAATGATAAAAGTAATAAAAATAACAATAACAAATTAACAATAATGACATGAGAATGATAAAAATAAGAGAACAAATGCACAGTAATAAAATAAGTATTTCTACAACGAGCTCCCTTCGTTTTAAATCAGCGTTACTTTAGCAAATTTGTCAAATTGAAGATTTATAGAAAGTTAAATAATAATAAACAGAATAGAAAAAAATGTTATAATGAAAATATAATAAAACTGTTCAGTAATAAAAAAATATTTTAATTTCTCTCTCTCTCTCTCTCTCTCTCTCTCTCTCTATATATATATATATATATATATATATATATATATATAACTTAAACAACAAAATATACAAAATAAAAGGAGCACAGTTTTTTTGGTACAATTAATCAGTCACTCTTAACTATTTTTCTGGCCATCCGATATAGGACTTTTGTAAAATTCAGCTATAGTAATATATAATCGCATGTTATTTGAATTATTAAAATTGGATATTACATCAATATATAATACTACATGTTATTATTCTTATTTTTTGTTTGTTTATTTATTTATATAATATACATATAAAAAAATATACTTCAAATATGAAAAGGTAATTAAGAATATCTACTTTAATAGTTAAATTGCTAGCATCTTAATGATTTGGACTTTGTACTCGATCTGAAGCTTGTTCAACCAGCTAGCTCGTAGATGTTGATTTGTCATAATGTCCACCACCTTTCTAAATGTCTTAAAAAGATGTTTATTTCGGTTTTATGGAAGCATTACTTCATATTTGTGTGCCTTTAGATGACCATGATTTTCATTACATCTTCAACAGCATGTATCTTTCAACAAATCTGTCTCTTGCCTTAAAGTAGATGGATATTCAAGAATTCGAGATAGATTACGGATGGTAATTAGATTTCAGATTTAATGAGTATTTACAAAAATAATGTTTGTGTTAAACTCTTATATAAGCAGATAATTACAAATATAAAATATTAATTTTATTTAATAAAAGTACGAGTAATAAGTGTAAAAATGAGTATATAAGTATTTTAAAAAGACAAAAAAGAACATTAAATTTACTATATATGTAAGTATGTGTCTTCTTTTTGTTTTTTTTTTAAATGTAATTAATATGTATCTAAGAACAAATATATTTTTAAAACCAGGATATTAAAACGAGTATCATAATATTTTATTCAAACTCTACTTATTATTTTTCAGATAATGATTTTTCTTATTCAGAACTTGTTTGTCATATTTGTTTTACCTTAATTTTCTTAATGATATGCTTACATAATAAATATTATTTTAGTCTTAGAATTTGCTATTTAAAAATTATTTTGATTCTAATTAATTTCAGTTAAGCTAATTAGATGAATTAATTTAACTAAGAGATAGATCTTTCACAACTTGTATTTAATTTTCATTCATAAAATTAATTTTTTTTGTGCTAATACATACAATTTAAATTTAAGACATTATTTAAAGGAATTTATTATTTTTCCAGTTAAATAAATAAACGTCAGTTTTCATGAAAAAAGAGAGTCATAGTTACCTTTTATTTTCAAATTAATAGTATGTATATTTATGAATGAATTTAACTCTTTTAAATTAAAAAGCTACATAAAGTGTATATAGATAGATGAATATTGTATGACATATTAATATAAAATTATAATAAAATTAAATAAAATTTTTAATTAACATACGAGAATTATATGACATCTTAAAAATTTATAATTAAATAATATCAAGTCTTATTTATATTTTACATATGATTTTGTATTTGTTTTAAAAGTATCTTAAAATATAAAAAAACAGGTTCTGATTAGTTCAATGATATCTATTTATACCTTATTTAAACTGATTCTTAATTAGTATTTTACTTGTCCAAATCAATAACTAAAACGAATTATAATTATCTAATTGATCGACGGAGCCAATTCAATTCAATCCAATTTAATTATTTTTAATTTGTGCGAAAAAATCTATGATTCCTATTACTTTAACAGGTTTGTTTCAGGAGAAACAAAGAATTATACTGTATGATATGATATCCCCACCCGTGGAATGCAAAAGTTAGCAAAAGGTTGGATCATCCTAACTCAAAGCTTTCAATCTTTTACCATTAATTGGTCGACGATATTCAATTATCTTCTCACAACAAAGCTTAAACTACAAGTTATCTTCTTAATCAGGATCAGTTCAATCTTAATAATGTTTGGTTAACATTTTATGACGCCTTTCATGATTATATCAAGTTCCTTTCTTGATCAAGACAAAAGTTTTAACTTTTTCTATGACATAGGCTCGCATATGATAAAGAAACATGTATTGTTAGTCAGAAAATGGTTACGAAATATTCTCTTTTGGATTTAAAGAAGAGAAAACTATAATATCTTTTTATGCTCTCACATCATAAGATTAATTTAATTTTATTGCATCTTTTAATTGCGTTTTATTATTTTAATAACACTATCCTTTGTAATGATCACTTTACTTATATAATTAATACATATAAACTTGATGTCCATAACTTGGAAGTAAACTTTCATTCAAAAACGTATTCAGTAGTACAAGAATCATCGTTGCTTGATAATGAAGATCATTTGCTTCCCTTCCGCAAATCCTTTGCCTCTATTCTATTAAGAGAAATGTTAACGTCTACGAAAAAACATGACATGATCTTTTACCTCAACATATCTTCCCAGTTCCTACTAATTACTTTGCCAATGATCAATAGCGTTCAGATACACAGAGAATGGTTCCATACGAAACCCACTATTGCGTCATAAATTTGTCAGAGTGTTGATATTATATATATTTGTTATATATCATTATCTTTCTTTCACTTTTTACATCTAAAAATCAAATGCATACTTATCGTTTTTGAAGAAATAATAGGTAAAATAATATTACTTTTGTGTAGAAAAGGTTGAAAATTGATGGGTACGGGTACGGACAAAATAAACGTAGAAAGAAGAATGTGATGAGCATGGCACGCAGAGACAGGGGCGATGCAAGCCAACTTTTGGGAATGGAGGTCTCTTTCTCCACACCACACAAACCACAGCACAGCATACTCGGTTTTGTGTTTTAATTTTAACAGAAAAGCAAGAAAAGTTGTGTTGGCGTATCCACAAGAAGCAGATAGTGGCAGTAGGAGGTGCAATCCACATCCTATGTGGAATGCAAATCCAAGAACCAAAATACAAACACACACCTCTTTTTATACATTGGATTTCCACTTCTATGTCCTTTCTGCTTTTCGCTCACCACGCGGCATAAGTCACGCCACCTTCCTCATAAGCCTTTTAGTGTATTTTGAGAGTTTTGAAGGACATAGAATGAAAGAGTTTGAAGAGTAAAAAGAGAACAAGAAAAGAAAAAAAAAAGAATTAATACAAAAATTTTTAATTTAAAGAATTTTAACATATAAGTTGAAAGTGATTTTTTAGAAATTTTATAAACTCTTTTTCCCATATAAGTTTTTTTAAATAAATATAACTATTATATAAGCCTTTTCTCTTTTCATGAACATTAACCCTAAATAAATCTTAAAAGTTATAAAGCAGGAAAAGAGGAGAAATGACGATAAATTTTATGGCGAATTAAAGAGTATATCCCTTAGCCGAGATGTGTGATCGTCCATATTTGAGTCCCTTACATGCCAAACCATATTTACTAGCACCGTTTAAGATTAGAAAGACTACAACTTTACCTCATCTTGGGCATAAATTTTATTTCTAACTAAATAATTGTTTGTTTTTATTTTATAAAATAAAAAATCTAATTATTTTATGAAAATAAAATAAGTCAGTCATACACTAAAATGTTCAATTTTAAAGAATGGATGAGAGGAAGTAATTTTTTTATTCATGATTACTACGTTTTTTCTGGGTGCGATAATAGAGTAAAAAAAATGAGCTGGTGTGATCAGATGAGATCAATTCAAATAAACTAGTCAAAATTTTAAGTTTGAATTAATTTTAATATTTTGTAACCTGATTCATTTAATTTTTTTATTAGATTTATGAAGTGATCTATTTAAATGTTTT
Organism: Abrus precatorius; assembly: GCF_003935025.1. NCBI lineage: Eukaryota > Viridiplantae > Streptophyta > Magnoliopsida > Fabales > Fabaceae > Abrus > Abrus precatorius. The sequence goes on along the minus strand of NW_020874373.1, from coordinate 3,357,105 downwards.
ATATTAGTTCATATTCGATCTAAAATTTTATTTTATGATTTAAATGAAAATTATTATTTTTGACCTGATATATAGAACTCAAAGCCCGAATTTATATAGGTTGAGAGCCTACACCCAACAAATACAAGATTAGCTTCAAATTAAAATGTGAATTTTCGTGATAGTTAAATGTTTGTTTTTATAGTCAAATTGCACTGTCACTAATTACCTTAACCATTGGATAATAATTATAATTTTAAAAAAAGCATGCAAACCTCAAAGTTAACAAAATAACGAAAGAATAATGGATAATAAATTCAACTCCAATTTAATGTCATAACGTTCAATTAAATACTCATATGATCACTGTATTGATTTAACTTTAATTAGTTGATAGTTACCCTTTTCTTCCAAGTTAAAACTATAATTTGTTAGATCCACTTAATTAAAATAAGCGTAGCCATCAGGTTTGATATTGTTAATATAAAGCTTTATATTATTAGTACAAACTCACAATATTTATTCTAATAATTTAATTTGTGTTAGTTAAATACTGCTGTATCAATAAAACTAATTTTAACACTTATCGTCACTCTTTTTCTTGTTAAAATATGCTTTTTTTTAGTGACAATTTTTTTTTAATTTCCGATGAACTTATTCATTGAAAATGACATTAAAAAAATATGTAAAATAATTTAGAATGCAAATATTTTTTTGACAAATAATTTTGTCTTAAATTTGTTTTAAGAAAATTAGAAATTTATCATTTTGACGATTAAACAATCAAAAGGAATTATATTATATAAACCTACATTTTCTTCAGACTAGTACATTGAAAATATCTAACAATTAACATAGTTTTCAATAATTTTTACTCAAATAGAAGAGAAAACTAGTTTAAATAAACTTACAAACTCAATCTACCCACTCAAAGTAAAAACAAAAAGAAAATTGGATTGAATGTGTTATTTTATAAAAGCTTGATCTTACTATAATTAAAAGCATTGCCTAACCTATGAAGATGGAGAAATAATTAAAATGTGGGACATATATATGCGTAATGGGATGAATGATACGAAGAATGAACCTAACTGTGATATCTCATAATGGAGATGACGACTTAAAATTTCAATAGTAGTATAAGGTATTATCTCCCCGGTGACGCCTCGGATCCCTCTCTTACTGAAATTTTAAAGTAAGAAAAGAACCCTTCATCATAGAAAAGATACAGGAAAGAGTAGAAAGCAAGCCTATGTACAACTATTAACTTAATTGTGACATCTCATAGAATTTGGAGATGGCGAACTAAAATTCCAATAGCATGAGTTACTATTTTTTCCCAGTGACACCTTGGATCCTTCTCTTACTACTTTTTAAACTATGGAAAATAACCCTTCATCATAGAAAAGAAACAGGGAAGAGTAGGAAGCAAGTCTATGTACAAAGAATATAATTTATCTACATATGATATTACTCGACATATAGAAATAATAAGGAAATCAACCGTAGCATTGAAAATAAAGAGAAAACCTATTAGCTTTACTTCAAAGATGCTACAACAAAATTTCTTAAAAAATTATGTTAGGGAGACAAAGTGAAAGATACAATAGTCGGTATGGGATTCTGTCCAAAATACTTTTTCCAACTCGCAGTTTCATGTTTAAATTTATCTTAAGTAACAAAAAAAAAGAGTGAATAACATAGTGAGAGGATAACCGTAGTAATTTTTTTTTATTATAACAAGGACAAAACAATCACAACACATGGATATTAACGTGCGAGCCTTTCCTATACTTTTGTTTTCTGAATTTTTTCCCCTTTCCGTTTCTTCATTTCTCTCCTTTTAGTTAGTGGTTAATGATTATATGTGGTCTTCACATTTGTATAATGTATAATTATTTGGTGACAAGGTTCTTATCAAGAAAAGGAGGGGAAAAGTAACAAAGGGAAAGGTGCCGGATGATGCCACAAAGGAGTTCTTGCTAAGTAACAGTTAACTTGGAGAGCTATCTTAATTATGCAACATTTTCATCATATAGAAGTTAAAAACATATTAGCTGGCTAATGAAAATGAAGCTCAATAGTGAAAGGTAAAGGGAACAGGATCTACACATATCACTAAAATTCAAAAGGTTCGTAGAGCCAACTCCAAAGTATTATAAACCAAAATTTCCCCCTTATTACTATATTTTAACACTTAAAAGGGTCTGCGGCCGGCTATAGAAACAACCCAAACTTAAAGTGTGGAGGCATTTAGACTTGCATTAATGCAATCACTGTATATATTCCAAAGGACTAAAATATTAACTTGTGACTGATCCTAGTCAGGACTTTTTAGTTTAAATTGGTAGTGTTTAATTATGGTACGTCTGTGCCAATTAGTAGAATGATGTTTAAGAGTGTGACATAACTTGGTTAACTAGTATCCATAGGCCATAATATATCATAAACTAAAACGACTTTAACTTTTTACTTTGCCTTGTAATTTGAAAATTAAAACTTAATTAATGACCTTAAGTACAAGCAATTATTAAGTCAGAATAAAAATTCCTGCAACCGTTACTTATGTATACCAATAAAGTTAAATTTCTGCAACATACATACTAGAGAAAAATAACGAGGATTATGGACGGAATGTTTAAAGAAATAATGCTAATGGAAACTTTAGTGAAATATTCATCGGTACTTAAACTTAATCATGATATTTTATTAAAAAATGAAGAAAATCAACTTATGATATCAACTCGTACTCGAAAGTAACAATGCTAATACGAAGGAAACTCAAAATAAATGATTTGAGTATGTGTAAATTTCTTTGATGTATACACACCATGACACCGCCGTAGCATTTTATTTTAAATAAAGTAAAAGAGGGCACTACATGTACTTAAAAACTAAATAGAAAGTGAACACCAGAAAGCCTATATTCTGATGTCCCAAAACAACAACCTATATATAACTAAGTTGCAATTATCGAAAGTGATAGATAACTTTGAAGTAGTTATATCAATTTAACTTTCAAAGGGCATGAAGGGTGAAGCTTTTATGTGTTGGAAACAACAATTCTATTCACATATAACAAAGCACTAAAGGGAAATGATAGATCTAGACAAATTTCTTGAGCAACCAAATTTCTGAATAGAAAAAAGGGGTAATCATGGTTATAGTGTTCCTAATGCTACCGACCCCTCTCACGAGCAATTGGGCCAAAACCTACTCATCCATTTCTAATTTTCTAGAGCTAAGCATGCAATCTTGTAAAATCAGGACCACATCTCAAAGATCTAAAACTTAGCTTAAGGAACTTCTCCCACATGCATTAGTGAGAATATAAAATTTAAAAACAATCAAGAGACATTGCTACAAATAGACGGGTGGTTTTTTAAAAATATTGGCATTGTTTGGCCGCCATTCCCAACATTTATCTTGCACCATCCTATTTTAGTTTGAGAAACTGAAAGATTAGCAAAAAGAGTAGAAAAGCATATAGTATTCATAAGAATAGTACGAACGAATTGGTGCCAATTCTTGTACTATTAAAAATTAAGACAAACCTTAAGATAAATTACCACACACATGTCGATGAGTAAATTATTTTCTCGTTTATTGAGAGGTACTTAAATTACGTTTTTTTAGTTTAAAATATATACAATACAATAGAAAATATATTAGAGAATCGTTCTGCATCATTTTAGTCATCCTCTAAATGGTTTAGATAATTGTTCTCCAAAATATGATTATGAATAATAAATATAAAAATTTGAAAATTTGTTTGAGTTTTTTTTTATAACTAAAATTAATTTATTGTTACATTTAAATTTAAATTTGTATGTTTGATATTTAAATTTTTTTTTATTTTTATCATAAAGCAAAGTTGATTCTTTGTCTAGTACGTTGAAACTTGTCTTTATATGTTGTGTTAATTAAATAGTCTATATTTGCATAAATCAAACACTTGTAACTAAAAAAAATAAAAATAAAGAGAGAATGAAAAAAACTATAAAAAATATATCTGCATGAAATAAATTAACTTTTTTAGAATAAAGAAGATGAATATAATCTATGAAAGAGACTAAAGATATTAATTTTGTTAGTAAAGAAAACTTATAAATATAAGAGAGACTAATTTTATTAAGATAAAAAAGATGAAAAGATTTATAAGTTATAAGTTAAGTGTACTTTATTTATAAAATAAAAATTGCTAAATATTTTAAAATTTTAATTTATAAAAAAAATATATTTTAGAGAACGTGTCTTTATAACGATTTGAATATTAACTACTCTTTAAATATATTATTACAAAATAATTTCTATTGATCGTTACATAAATTAATGCTTAAAAAACTTATTTCTAATGTAATGATACTTTTATATCTTTTTGATATAAAAATGAAATATACTTTAATTCTTTTTAATATAAACACAATTCTTAATGATAATAAATAATAATAAACGTGCTTTCTAATAATATTTTATTATTTTTAATTATCAGTAATAACTAATTTTAAACATCTTATTATTAGTTAAAAAATTTCATTTTAAATTTTTATTTTATCTTTAAAAAATATATAATTAATATAATATATATTATAATTAAATGATAATTTTGGCAAAGTATTATTGCAAGAGAAAAAAAATCTCAAAATTATATATTTACATTAAAATATATTTAAATACAATATATATTCAACTGTTGAGAAAATATATAATTTATTTTGTATATTATTATTATTATTATTGATTTCTAATTAAAATCATTATAACCAAAATGAACAGCAAGATAGATATCGATGATGAATTTGATTAGACAAAAAAAAAACATCATATTTAAGTTCTATCAGTAAAATCCAAGTTAGTAGAGCGACAAAGAAAATGATGAAGATGAAGAGAGAGAAAGAGGAAGTGACGTTATAGTAAATTTAAAAATAAAATAATAATAATAAACAGGGGGAATAGTACTAATAGGAGGTGGAGGGACCCTGCTATGCATGAAAAGCAACGGTGATTGGTGGATTACTTTCCATTACACTTGTACACTTTAATCTCTCTTCTTCGCCCTCTCACTTCCACTTTCTCTCTCCTTTGTGTGTGTGTGTGTGTGTTTGCGCGTGCTTTTGCTTCATATTCTGCCGACATCACTCCAATCTAATGGGGGTTAACTCTGCTTCTGCGTAGGATCCGATGCTGCTACTCCTAACTCCTTCTTTTGCTTCTACTACTGAGTTTCATATGTAAGTTCTCTCCCTTTCTTTGTTTCTTCTCCTTCTTGAAGTTAACGGGTGTCAACTCACTCTATTCATCTTGACTTTTATGTTTTTTGATATATGTGTTTAAGGTTGTGTTGGTGGTATTACTTGGTTGGTGTATGTGGGTATTGTATTTCGTATATGTGTTCATTTCTGGTCCATTGTTTGTATTTTTCTGTTGGTATAGTTGTTGGGGTGTGCCTTTCTTGATTGTAATTCCCATCTTACTTTTGTCTCTTTCATGTTATCTTCACTTTTATGTTCCGCTTTCAAGCTTTAAAGTTTCACTTTTTATTGCTTTGGCTTTCTAGAATAATCTTAAAATTATTTTCTGTATTATCATTATTATTGTTGATGAGTTATGGAAATTGAATTTCATTTTTTGATGTGTATTTCAATTCAGCTCCTTGCTGTTGACGCTTATGCTGAAGACTGGATAAAAATCTGAGGTAGAGCATACTATTTATATGCAAATTCTCCCTTCTGTTCTTTTTCTTTCTTGCAAAGTTTGAAATTTTAAAATTGTATGTTGTTAAATACCTTATTGTTTCGCTTGTTTTGTTACTTGTTTTTCCATCTTTGCCTACAGGAAGTTTAGTTGTTTACTTTACACCGACAAAATTAACATAGAAATCATCTTTTGGAGGCTTTATGGCGATGCAAACTGTTTATGTTAAAGAACATGAGGGAAATGCACACAATTTTGTGGGGCAGTTGTCATCTGCAACTTCAGCACCTTGGTGGAGTGCCTTTGGATCTCAATCCGTTTATGGGGAGTCATGCGGCCAAATGAAACCCTTTTCATTGGAGCTTCCTACCTGCATGGACCAGCTTGCTGCCAACAAGTCATCAGCAAGAGGAGCTGAACAAGTGTTGGGTAAAGGACATACAACTCAGTTTACCATCTTTCCAGGTACTTTATTTGGTTTTGGTATGTGTCTCTGTATTTGAGCTGTATAAGTTAGGTACTTGTATTTACACCAAAATAGTAATTGACATTAACCATGATAGAGTTCTGAGTATAAACACACAGATATCACAAAAGCTAGTTCCTGTGCATCCTTTTGCCATTTAGTTTTGGGAGATGAATATCATGTGAGGTGGCCTAAGATACAGAAAAATGTAAATGATACAATCTATCTGTGCAAAATCTAATGGATGGAGGCTGCAGATATCATTGTAGCTGTGGTCAGCTTGGGAAATCAAAGATAAAAGCAAACAATATTTATGTTATCAAGCTTTGGCTGGATAGAAACTACTTTTCAGCTTTCCTTTCTAAAATAAACTCTTTGGTTCTTTTTGCTCTCATAAATGGAACATGGTTAAATAGCTTTGATACAAGGGCCTACTTTTCTTTACAGACATATTCCTGGTTGAGAGGAGAAATATTTGCAAATAATTAGGTTGCTGTTTAGAATGATGAGTTGCCATCTCCACAAGGAAATGAATTATACGTATGATATGAAAGATCTAATGACTCCAAGTTAATCTTTCATGTTGATTTACTGATTTTAGTGTGCGATATATGTTGTGCTTACTGAGTTGTGCTAGAGAAAGAAAGATAAAAATGCCTCCTTTGAGAACATTGAATAGGAGAGTTGACCCCTTTCCCCAAAGAAATAAAAAGATTAAATTAGTCATTTGGTCCTATAGTTTCACTCCAAACTTAATTTTGTTTCTACAGTTCAAAACCCTTTAATAGGACCCCTATAATTTTCAAAAAATTTAAAATGGTTCCTATTATAGTCATATAATTTCATTCTAAACAGGGAATAAATCCAATTAACATGGTTCATTTGCAATTTCGCGTTGTTTCAAACAAAATGACAGGGACTCATCAAAAGGTTTTGAAATATAAACTATAGGGACTAAATTGAACTATGAGAACCAAATCATTAATTTTTTGAAAAATGCAATAGAGAGCCTTTCAATACCAAATTGGTTTGAATTGCAAGGAAACCGCTTTCCATATGCACCTCACAAGGAACTTCTGCTTTGCTGTATTTCACAAGCTAAGATACTTCAGGAGGAAGTCAATAGATTTAGCTAAGATGGATTGAATCTTGAAACATGCTAGCAGTTGATAGAAGGGAGACAATCAATAGGATAAATTCACTCAGACTTTCACACACATACAGAGAGAGAGAGAGAGAGAGAGAGAGAGTTGTATTTGTGTCTTTAAATAATTTGTATTACGGATGAGGCTAATGGGTGCATGAAGAATGATTCCTGTTCCCCTGTTCCATCTTCTCATTCTGTCTTCCAAAGTTCCATTAAAGGTTGTGATCATGAAATTGCTGATTATTCAATTGTAAGAATGTGCGTCTTTCGCACACACTTGAAATTGAATCATTCTTGGCTTAAGTTCTGAATCTAAAATTATGTCAGACTCCAATAGAATTGTTGATTGCTTTAAATTATCAGAGAAAAGCTATTCTATGTTTTTAGTTTTCAATTGTTTGAGGTGACAGTGTTTGCTGCACATGACTCATCAACTTTCCTGCGGGTAACCATTAAGATGTTTCCTCTTCAGATGATAGCAAAATGTCAGATGGTGCACAAAAGCCTCAGACATCCATATCACTGCAGTCATCACTCACTGATTCTCACCCTCGTTTTGAGCTAGGATTTAGTCAGCCCATGGTAAAACTTTGTTAAAAGATAATCACTTTGATATTTAAACTTTGATTTTTTGTAAACATATTTTGCTTATGGTTGGTATTTTTCCCTTTGTAGATATATGCAAAATATCCTTATATGGATCAATTTTATGGGCTCTTCTCAACTTATGCACCTCAAATTTCGGTTCGTCTTTTACTTCAGCAAGCTTCTAAATCCATATAGACCATACTACGCTTTTAAACATGCTTTTGCTCTTAGTTACCGTTTAGTGATCTAGTTCACTGTTTACTAAATCATCCATGTATCATCTGTAACAATTTAGGGACGTATAATGCTGCCACATAACATGACATCTGATGATGGACCAATTTACGTAAATGCTAAGCAGTACCATGGAATCATTAGACGCCGGCAGTCTCGTGCCAAAGCTGTACTTGATCAAAAATTGACTAAATGTCGCAAGGTATGATTGCCCATATGAAAATGTCACAATTTTTTTGTCATCTTTAAACTAATGAATATAATGTGGCCTCAGCCTCACTGGCCTTGAAAGAATGTAGTTGTGCTAGGATGGTATTTTTGTGGAAAGTGCGACATTTTCTCTGTCAGAGTGCAAAGCAACGTTTGTTAGCTACATGCTGTGGAAATATTCTGTTATTCTTGTGTTTTTGTCTAGTAGAAATAATATGATGATATGATATGAAGTACGTTTAAATTTTTTTAACAAATTATAAGTTTTATCATTAAGGCATTTGTGTATTCAATGATCCAGTCACTCACATATACTATCTTGATTACAAACTTTGACTACATATGAAAAAACATCCTTTCCTTTTCACTTTATATAGATATTTGAGTTTAAGTTTGTCTTACAGCCCTATATGCATGAGTCGCGCCATCTCCATGCAATGCGGCGACCAAGAGGATGTGGTGGTCGCTTCTTGAACACAAGGAGTTCTGTTAATGAAAATGGTAACAGTGGAAGGAAAGTGAATAAAAGTGTTGGTGAACAATTGCAGTCCAGTGGCTCTCAGAGTTCTGAAGTTCTTCATTCTGAGGCTGGAACTTTGAATTCATCAAAGGAGACTAATGGAAGCAGTCCAAATATTTCTGGTTCAGAGGTGACTAGCATGTATTCAAGGGGAGGCCTTGATAGCTTTGGTAATCATCTTGGATCTGCTGTCCACTCTTTTGCAGACATGATAGGTGGTGGGCGTGGTATGATCATACCCCCCAAATGGGTTGCAGCAGCAGATAACTGCTGCAACCTTAAAGTTTGATTGACAAAGAACTAATGAGACCAGATGAAGAAGCTTTGTTTCAGTTTCTTGTGTTGACTGTGACAAGTTTCGTTCTGTAGGCATGACCTAACATCTGGTTTTTAAGGCAATCCATCCTTGGCTCATAGGCAAATCATCCTTGGCTCATTGTACTTGTAGTACTGTCTGTTTTCTGCACAGGAGACTGTCTTTGGCATGGTATATGGTACTAGCTAATGACCTTGATATCCTGGTACAGAAGACAATTGTGTGTTTGTCTTGTGTGAAAATAAAAGCACGAAATTCTAGTTGTGTGCTATTAATAATGTCTGAAGTGGTGTTGTATTCTGTGTGTGTCCTTGAGGAGCATTGTATCATAGAACTTTGGCATGTGATTTTTGTTAAAAAAAAATTAAGTATTGGTGTGATGTTCTCCCTTGAGTCTTGAGCAACGCCAAAAATTTGTTTCTTTTGCATTTGGAAAATAGCGAGTATAACAATCAGTCCCAACCCATGACAAATACCTTTTCGATTTTTGTGAAGGGAGTTAAATGCATTTTGGAATTAATATTTCTGAAGAATATATTTTATACATTCTAGAATTAAATTTCCGGATAAAAAAAGAGTGTAAAAAGAAATTTCCAAAATCTTGGGGGTGATTTGTGACCTAACAAGTGTAACAATTCACCATCCATTGAGATCTGAAACTAAGTTTTCTCGAATTCGCATACATATTTCTCTTTTAGAAATCAATTTACATGAGAGGAGAAAAATTCCAGCTGGTAAGAATGAAACTGACCACACATTTTGAAGTGATGCTCAGTTCGAGATAGCTCCACTTTCAACTAAGCACCCAAAACTTCCCATAAAAACCTTAATGTAAGATTTTATAAACAGAACTATCTTTCTCAAAATATACTCTTGATCTCTTTAAAATAATATTTGTAATATCACATTTTTTTAAATAAACTAGAAATGTGACCTGTACACAAATAAATTATTATGTCATAATATAATATTATAATTAATAATTATAAAATAAAAAAATAACTTTATAAAATATTTATGATAATATTTATATTATTTTTAAAATTAAAATTAATTAATACATATTAACATTATTATTAATAAAAATATTTTATATATTGCATTAAACTTACAATATACTTTTAAATATTTTTAAATTAACTTTAAAAGTAAAAGAATTAGACTCAAATATTATTTTAATTTATAAAATAATAATTTTGATTTTATAAAGTTTAAAAATAACTCTTATAATTAATTTATAATAATGTAACATGCATACATACTACAATATTAATGATTAATAATAAAAAAATTAATTTTAATATATTTAAAATTTTTTTAAGTCTAAAATTATTGAAGGAATAAAATAAATATTAACTATATTTATAAATACTAAAAAATATCTTATCTTACAAAATTATATAGCACATAATTTAGATATAACAAATATTAATTCTCTTATGCCTGATAAATATGCTAGTGCATTACATGAATTTGCACAAATATATAAAAATAATTATTTTTAATATAACAAAAACATAAAAAATGTTAAGTAAAAATTTTAATTGTTTTTCAAAAAAATTATAAAAAATAAATATAACAGTTAAAATTAATTTATATATAAATTTAAATATTATAAATCTTAATAATAATAATATAATTATAAATTATTAAATATATTTATGTGTACACAAATTTGTTTATTAAATTTTTATTTTAAAATAAAAATTATAATTTAAATATAAAAAATATATAATAATAAAATTTTATTATATTAAATAATGTCAAAATATAATTAGATTGAAAAAGATGATAAATACGTTGTAAAGCATTGAATTTTCCACTCAATAACAAAACCATACAAATGATAACGATGATTTTATTTTAGTTTTCGAGTATTTTCTTAAAAGGGATGTGTGCAAAGAAGTGAGAGTAACATTTGGACGTGTTCCGAGTGGTAGCAAAGAAACCTTATCCTTCTCACCTGTCAATTGGAAAGCACCAACTCAAAAATGAATGCCTCACTTGTTACATTCACTTCTCAATTCTGAAACCACAACCTTCTCTCTCTCTATCTCAATGACTACTACAGCTTCTGTTTCCTCTTCTATCTGCAATAGAATCTACAACTTCTCCTTTACCCACTCTTCCATTTCACTCACCAGCAACTTCCCTCAAAGACCCGTATCCCAGAAACCTCTCAACCTCAACGTTAAATATCAAAGTTTCAGCCTTTCCTTTCTCCCACTTCACCGTCTTCACCCACCTTTTGCTGCCTTTGATGGATTAGAAGTGGCTCAAGACAGCACAGAGTCCCAAGAAGAAGAGTCAGAACCACAAACCTTTGAAAACCCACAACAAGAGGAAGAGCAAAGAGTTTCAGACTCAAACGATGCTGGAAGGCTCTATGTTGGAAACTTGCCATTTTCAATGACTAATTCTCAATTGGCTGAGATCTTTGGAGAAGCTGGCACTGTGATGTCTGTTGAGGTTTATTCTTTTTTGCTGCTTTTGAATTCCCTTTTCTCCTTTTGTGCTTATTTTCCTGTTTGATTGATAAATTTAAGATTTTTGTGGAGCAATCTAACATGGGTTTGTGCTTGTTTTGCTTGATTGAATTCTATAGATTGTGTATGACCGTGTCACGGATAGAAGCAGAGGATTTGCATTTGTTACAATGGGGAGGGTTGAGGATGCTAAAGAGGCAATTGGAATGTTTGATGGCTCTGTAAGTCTTGTACATTAGCTGCAACATAATTTGATTCATTTATGCTATGTTCATCAATCATAATGATACAGTGTTGATCTTCCCTACTGTATGTTTCACTATTCCATTACTGAGTTGTTGAAGGATGATGAAGTCCTCATGAGTTATAGTATAGCTAGTGTCAATCGCTCGGGTTATAATGTGATCAAATCATGCACTTAGATTAATCTATGAATAAATTGAATAATTTTTATTTATATATTAAATAAATAATTTGGCATTTCAAAATATTTTATAAATAAAATATATGATGAATATATTACACAACCTATTCATTATTCTTTAGAAATGAAAAGTTCCAGGTTGCAAAGGAGGGTTCTCTTTTCTTTTTTGGCGCTATTTATACTAATAGTTATCTATCTTAGTATCTAATAATGTATTATGGCAAAACAATGTGGGTTAACTGGGAGTTATACGAAGTTCCATCAGTTTGTTGATGGCAACTCTAGGAGTGGATGCAATCAGAATAATAGTGCATTCTTTAAAACTTGGTTATAAATTAGTTGTGAGGGCATTTTAATTTGCCTTGCCTTATTGTCATTTTGGAAGGCAATATTCTTCCAGAACACATCTCTTTTTTTGTGTTGGTCTTGTATCTTGTAAAAAGCTACACTCTAATGTCACCGCCAGACCATCAAATTATTTTATTAAGTCTTGATTGCAGCTGAGTTTTCTAAGATAAATTATCATCACAATTGATATTTTAGTGTATGAAGAGTTTGATGCTTATGTTGATGACCATTTTGGTGAACAGCAAGTTGGTGGTAGAACTGTTAAGGTAAACTTCCCAGAGGTGCCCAAAGGAGGAGAAAGGTTAGTAATGCGACCAAAAATACGGAACAACTACAGAGGTTTTGTGGACAGCCCTCACAAGATCTATGCTGGAAACCTTGGCTGGGGACTCACCTCACAGGGTCTTACAGAAGCTTTTGCAGAGCAGCCAGGTTTATTGAGTGCTAAGGTCATCTATGAGAGGGACAGTGGAAGATCTCGAGGCTTCGGCTTTGTTTCTTTTGAAACTGCTGAGGATGCAGCGGCTGCTTTGGAAGTTATGAATGGTGTGGTAAGAACAATTTTGGTACATTAATTTTGCAATTTCAAATTCATTTTATTATATCAGTGTGTAACTATATAATCTCATTCCTTCCATGTGCTATGTAATGTTTTACAGGATGTACAAGGTCGGCCCTTACGGTTGAATTTGGCTGAAGCGAGGGCGCCTTCATCTCCTCCAGTAATTGAGGAAAATGCAGGAAGCAGTGTTGATAGCTCGGAATTGCTGACTAGTGCCAGCACATGAAGAAATATAATCGATCAAATTTTGTCCGTAAAATGCACACATCATTTAGCTTCTTCCCTGAAGGTTCCTCTTGTCAAATTTCCTCTTAATTGCTGGTCACATTGGTATACACTAACTAGCCCTTCAGGCAGTTGTGAGATGTACCTGATATTGAACATATCTATACAAGGGTTTGATTTTAATTATACAGTTTGTAATTATGAACGACAAACATTCAGAGTTTGAACTAATAATCTATTCAAGTGAGAAATAATGTTGAAATGGAAGCGAAGGAAACATAGATGGGAACCACTAATTTGCAACGATATGCAGCTATCCCTTGGACAACACAACTTAGATCAGAACCACTAATTCGCAACGACAGTTAATTTTGCATTAGAGTTTTTTTTTTTTTTTTTGACAAAAAAAAGTATCATGAAACGAAAAATAAGAGGTGGAATTTTAAATCACGCTTTTAGAACAATATCCACCCTTCAACTAGTTAGCTGAATGACATTTTCAAACAAAGTATGATATTGAGTAACACTGATCACTTATACCAGCCTTGAATTCATGCTGACAGTGAAAATTAATACATATAAATGAAAAACAACTACAATTTTTCGAGGCATTGCAGACTGACCTCCAATCACCCCCTCTTAGATTACTCAGTCATGCCATCATAATCATCACCACGGCTTATCGGATCCTTTGGTCTTCCTGTTTAGTATTGTAGTTTTGTACATTATAAGTTCATGAAAATAGAATTCAACAATTTGTGATACACTCTTCAGACTGGCCTCCAAAATCTGTTCTTGAACTGTCACTTCCGAGAAAGGGACCGGACCGGACCGGACACATAATCTCAGTTTCACTTCAAGTTCACTAGAAAGCTTTCTCAAGAAAATGAGGACTTGGACCGCAGAACAGCTCCGAATAAAAGCAAAGAGAAGAGCCAAGTCACCACTAAGTTTGTTATGAAGAATTACCATCATCTAGAAGAGCATCAGCTGCAGAATCCAGGTCATGAGGGAAAAAAACCCTGCAAAGCAATATTTTTACTGGAGCTTCAGAATAAATATTAGGTAAACAATACACACACTCCCAATAGAATACCAAAAGAGACAATCCATAGTGCCAAGTCACCGGCAAATTAGGCAAGCAGCACGGCATTCAGTTCATTTTATTATTTACAGTATTCTTGTACTGGTCCAACATGCAGTCCAAATAAAACTCTTATCGTTTCATCAGTAGGCAATTAGTTCTATTTAAGTTCATTTTTTTAAAATTATACATTAGGAAAACCCACTAATCCAAGCCATGTTTGGCCCAACCTGAATTTGGCTAGGCTTACCATGGGTCTGACACCTCAGTCAGTAAGCATAGTAGTCAATTTTGAATAGCAGCACGAAACGGCCAATCCAAAAAATGCTTATAGCAGCATAGCGAATAGCGGGATGACCGCTATTTTGAAGTTCTAAATATTATACCTAATATAAAAATAATATTCAAAACAGAAAGAAATAAAAAACAGAGATAGAGATAAAAAAAACAAATAAGAAAATAGAGAATTGATCAGTCACTAAAAAATGTGCAAGTTAGTCGGATGTTTTATCAAAGATGAAGAAGATGACCGAAAATGCCTGGATCACATTCGAAGCTTCGCCGGAGTTGAAGAAGACAACCGGAGATGAAGACGATCGGAACACGTCTTTGCCAGAGACGAAGAAGATAAACGGAGGATGACTCTATCATGTCAGAAGCCTCGCCGAAGATGAAGAAGGACATTGAAAGCAAGAGAATGTTACAGAGAACAAAGATGGGGAAGAACGAACTAGAGAACTGAGAGACAAAAATGAAACTTAGGGCTCATGAGGAAGAAGATATCAGAAATGTAAAAGGGGACAAAATCCCAAGATTACCCCTATTTGAAGATGTCTAACGTTAAGAAAGCAAGGGCAAAGGCAGGTTTTGGCCGGGGATGAAATAACGGCCGCTATGGCTGCGATTCTCCCGCGATTTGGCCGCTATTCGCGGTGCAATGGCCGCTCTACTGAAAAGCGACGTTATAAGCTCCCCATAGTGGCGACCTGCCGCTTTGCTCTGCTCCTCTGCGATAGTGGCCGCTATGGCCGCTATTGACTACTATGTCAATAAGTTCTATTTATTGCTTTTATACTTCAAGAGTTTACCTTTTTGTTGCTTTTCCAGAAAACACATAAGATCAATAATTCTACAAATTATTACTTCCATGGTGGGTAATGGAACAAGTCCACAAGTGTTGTGGTACAACATAGATAGATAATTTTTTCATATTTATTTCTTTTTTTTTTTCCTAATTTTTTTTTTGAAGAAATTCTAATTTTTTCTATTTTACAAACTATCAAAATAAAGTAGCAAATTTATTCATACAATATCAAATTTGAATTGTATTGAGTTTTATTAATGATAAAAAACTTTAAGTGAAAGTTTTTTCTTTCTCACATTCATTTCCATTTATTGCCGGAAAAATATCGTATGCATCGATATGAAAAGAAAATATTTAATACATAAAGACATGATTTGTAAAAAAAAACAAATCTTCTTTTAAGAAATGCGAGTTTTGGAATAGGAATAAATAAACAAACAAGCTATGTTACCTGCAAGTGTTGTGGTACAATATTCTGCTGAGGTTAGCCACGTCATTGATGCCTTTACAACCAGCAACCACCTCAAGAACTTGCCTGGAAAATTACAGTCGTATTATTTAAAGAGGTCTAGTTCTACAAGAGCAAAAAATAACAGATCATGCCAAGAGTGGTTAAATATTAGCAAACTTGAATTTTCCAAGCCACAATTATATTCACCAGACAACATTTCTCACGGTAATATTACCACAATGATATAGATGCAGTCAAGAAACTTGAAAGTAGGAGCAACCAGCTCAAGCACAACCATCCCACTTACTTAACTAAACAAGGTTCATTGCGGCCTTTAACGATGAATTCTTGATCATACTTCTCTTTCTTCTTAGAAGGCCATGTAGATTTAACAAAACCAATTCCTGCATGAGTATTCTTGATTTCACAGTATGGTGAGTCTGTCTCAATCATCAGTCTTTCTACAGGAATACCTTTCACAACATCAAGGTTCTCAGTTGTCTTCAAAGAGCACCCATTTATGCCTGTCACAGAACCAAAGATATGTACTATTCATGAGATTTGACTGGAATTTTAGCATTCAATTACCACAACCCAATATCCGAAAGTAAAAATTTATGCACCACAACCCAATATCTGAAAGTAAAAATTTATGCACGTTAACTAACAAGGAAATAAATATTCAAAGTTCAAACCAATATGCTCTACAGAAACACACAATTAGCCTTTACATACCAAGCACATCACTTATTTGTTGATTATTTTAATATGAAAACACCAAAACCAAAGTTATGCAAAAACACAAAGCTTTCCTGAAGTATATTTATCCTTTTATCTTAATAAACAGAAATTATCACGACAAAAATTTGCTTGGGTTATTTTTTTAGAAAACGCAAAGACTAAAATTAGACATACCTAGATGACTTCAAATAGGTTAACTTTTATAAAAAAGCTTGAATGGACGGATTTACCTATGTACATTTTATCAAATGAGAGAAGCTTAATGCTATCATCCATACTACCAGTAAATGAATGGGTGACTCCAGCAGTGAATCTGACATATAAGTAGGAATGATTAGTCCATTTCCCATCTTGGAAGTGATTATACTATAAAATACAAGAAAGAAAAACAAATGCGCTTACATTTTAACACTTGTGTTGTGGGCTTGCATATTAAGCATGAGGATAAATGAGATTAAAAAAAGAATCATGGTTATTTATTCCTTATTTGCTAGTAATTTTTGTATAATATGAGTGTCAAGGCCTCAAGGTAATTTTAACCCTTAAATGATAGATTTAAGAGTTAGAAAAGAACCATTAGTATCTCCAAAAAAAGGCCTCAATTCCTGATGTTAATGGAACTGTCTAATCCTTACAATTAACTTCATGTCCCGAGACAAACAGAATGGTAAGCTAAACAAGAAACACCATAATGAAGAGTGATTTGAATATTGTCAATGTCAAAATAGTGAGATCCAGCACCTGTCCTTATTTTTCTCCACTATTTCACAGAAATCTGCAGCAGCTGCTCGCATGTGCAAAAACATAGGCAGTTTTGTGATATATGCTAATTCAAATTGCTTCTCAAAATACCTTGCTTTCACGGGAAGAAAAACAAATTCATTAATGATTTTAAATATATTACAAAAAACAATAACAGGGAGAGAAAAAGAGCTAAAATGACACATTAACAATATTATGCTGAGACTGCATACTTTTTTTGAATCTCTGCTGGGCAAAAGTGAAGCCTGTCATAGTCCAATCCACATTCTCCAATTGCAACCACCTTTCATATGAAGAAAAGTAAGAAGAATATTAGCAGTTATTTCTAAATAGTTACTTGTGCACTAGTTGATGAGTTATAACACAAGTTCTGCCACTATATGAGAACGACAGACACAGTGGCAGTGCTTAGTGAGTATTTTTATTACAAATGAGGAGGAATTCAACTATGTTAACTCATGTACTAAGTGAATAAATTAATAAGATTCAGAACCACGTAGGTCTGAAGTATCTACTTCAGAGTAAGAAATGTTTGATAGTTGTCTTGTCTTACCGCTAGAGTATAAGCATACCTTTCCTTTCTGAATTCCCTCTTTAGCTAAAGTCAAAAGAGCCTGAAAATGCTTTTCTGGATCTCCACTCTCCTCAAATTCCTGAACCAATACACGAATTCTTAGTTACAAACACTTCCATCCAAAGTCCAAACCACTGCTCTTGGAAAAAGAGCTCCTAAAGGAGAAAAGCAACCTTGCAACGTGTTGGATGCACCCCAACTGTGCAGAAAAGTCGCCCTGTGATTGATCAATAAATCATCAAATTAGCGAAAATCCACATTCTACATCTGAAAGTCACCAAGAGAAAGCGATGGTAACATGACAAACCATCTGTTTCTGCAATTGCAAGCGCTTCCCTTGATTCCTCAAGGGACCCACCAGTTACCTGCAACACAGAAAAACAAAGTCCTAACTAACCAGTAACCACAAACCATCCACACATAGAACACATATTATACTTTATGGAATCACATTGATTTCTACAAAACCTTGTCCAAACAAATTCCCTCATTTTAGCACCAGATTCTACGTTCAACAGATTTAAACACTTGACGCATCTCAAGCTCTCCCAATTCAATCATATACAAGCTTCTTCAACATTCAATTTCATAAAATAAGTCTAAAATTTACTTAATTGTCTTAATCAATGATTAAATCACATCGAACAAGTTGAGAAATAGAACATAATTACAATAATTCGGTGGACGCCAGCAGCCCAGGCCCTGGTCAAAACGGTTGGAATATCTGATAGGTGACATTGCTTGCCGTTGTAGATTCCCTTAAACATGCCATCTGCAACTTTTCGAATCAGAAACAGAACAGAAAGACTGAAAACGAACAAGTGTTTGATAAAATGCCTCACCGGTGAAGTTGACGGCTATATCTGCATTTGTTTCGTTGCGAGAAAAGAGATTGTCAGTCTGTATTTCAATCGAATCCAAATGCAAATGTGAAGTAAATTTGTGTTACTTTTCTTACCTATCATTCGAATACTTGCCATGTCTGATTCAATTGCCTTAAGAAATGGACCAACTCACTGAATAACGTGCAAACGGAGTACTCGTTCATATCGTAGATACGGTAACACACAACGGGAACAGTGTTATTGGGCCTGTCTTTGGGCTGGGCCCAATCTTTCGCTCTATCTCATGTTTGTGAAACGGGCAATAATTTCCCTCAAGTGTCTTCTAATTGAATGCTTCATTTTATATCGCTGAAAATTTACCTTCTTTCTTAAAAAAGTGAATGAATGCATGTTATTATGCTCTTTGTTTATTGAGACATTTAGTTCCAGGGTTCAACCCTAGGTGTATTGTCAGATTTAGACATTATTACATTATTTTTAATGTAAAAAAGTGAATAAATGCATGCTATTATTGATTATATTAACTTTTTTAATGTTTAAATAATGCAATTATTAGTTTTTTTTCCCATATTGGCAAGAAAATGAGTGAAGGGGAAAAATAAATCTTTCCCCATCACATATTTCATTAACACATATATTTTACGTCCATAAAAGTTGTGAAATGATAAATAATGCGATGAAAAGAATGAATATAAGAAAATCGTTAATAAGGTGAGCTAGAACAAACATAATAATTAAATAAACTCCTGAAAAATAATCAGATTCCTTATTAACTGATATTACAAACTTATTGAAAATCAACAACAAAAAACGTATTGAAAGTTTTAGAAACCTATAAATATACACAATCACGTATATATACGCACCCCCCAAAAAAATGTAGGTCACGCCAACAATACAGTATTATATATGCACACTTCCTTGTTAACATGAACAAAATCATCCCGCTGTAACCCTTTTTCTCCGATCTTTTCCCTTTGATCCTAAATCAATCTTCATAGCCACCACACACCGATTATCAGAGGCCATACCAACCCATTAATTTTACAGTGTGATCAGTTTCTGAAAACAACAGGGAGAGCAATAACTAATATGATAATCAGTAGAAGTATGGCAAAACAGGTCCATTGACGAGTGTTCTTCTGTTGATTCCTAACAACCTGCAACTGCTGCACCCCTTTACTCACCGACGAATTGGCTAGTGCCACGTGGCTCTCTATGTCATCCAATTGTTCACCCTGCGTTTGGACCAGCAGTGCCATGTCCAAGAACACTTGGTGCAGCTCGTTTAGGCTTCTCTCTATCTCTTTGACCGTCCCATGCCTCTCCTGAATCTCTTGGATGGTGGTCATGATGGTGGCTTTTCCTTGCTGTTGGATAGCTTTCTTTAAGAAAGTTTCACTCTCACCTGCTCCACCACATGCAATGGATATATATATATATGTATGCGTCATCCCCTTCAATTTTACACTATGCACTTCTCACACAATGATAATGAAAGACCAAAATGAAAAAGAAAACACTAAAATCTGAATAATCAAGGAGACGTTTTTTCCTACATTTTGTTTGACCTAACTAATTTTGCTAAATTTATCTTCACGTCCTCAGTTACTAGCTAGCTAAAATTTCGCCTCATGCAATTGTGAACCATTAAAAGACAATTCCGTAGTATCACAAAAGTTCGAGGTCTGATATATATCTGTGCTGAGTTAAATGAATTTAAAAATAAAAGTGAAACAAAAATGATCATTGATGCCTTTCGGGTGACACACCCCAAGTGAAAAGAGATTAATGAAAAGAAAAAGTGATGAATATAAAATGATACGATGTCAAAAGAAAAGAGATATTGAAAGATATAAGAATAACTTCAACATAATAACAAGCAATATACTAAATTTTTATTGCACCTAGTTTGAGAGAACATTTAATTGTAAGAAACAATAGCATAGGAAAAAAAAAAAAAGACCTACCTTGTCAATTGCAAGAATCAAGATACTCTATGGGGTGATTGAAAAAGTTGGACAGTGAAAAAATTAGGATTTGAAACTGAAATAAAAAGATTACCTTTTTTTTTTTCACTTAGCAGACAGCCAGTGTCTCTTAATCTTACCCATCAATATACCTCAAAAATGAAACTGTTAAAAAGAACTTACTCTACGCAAGCGGTCTAAATGATTTAAACATGTGAAATAATAACTTTTTTTATGATTTTATTAACATTAATCCTCATGACTGATTTTAAATATTTAAAAATGATAAAATCTTATTAAAAAATATGTAATATTTTAAAAATATAAAAGTATAATTAACATTTTCTTTTATATATATAAAGTTTCTCCTAGACTTAAGACATGCATATGCATACATGCAGAGTAGCACTTTTACTTCTTCAGCCAAAAGTAGTAAGAAGAATATTAAGGCATCATCAATTCATCATACTATTCAAACTGAGAAAGAATATGAAAGAATCATGGTCCTAAGTAAGAGAGAAAGAAGCAGCTTAATATTTATTTATTGTGATTGTTACCGGTAGAGATGAGAAGGTCAATGGTTTTGTCATCAGGATTCTCGCCAGTAACGGCATAGTATCTACGTTGTACGGTGTCTCTATACTCGTAAGATATCTGCTCCCTTAGGTTGTTGAAACTCTCCATCGAGTCTTTCAAGTTCTTCCTCAACCCACTAACCAAAGCGGTTCGGGTCCGGTCCGAATACGAACCGGGTCCACAATCGGGCAAGGAGCGGGTGGTTTGGTTGGACCGGTCGAGAGCCTCCAAACGAGCCTTGACAAGCTTAGCTTTGGTGAGAGAGAGAGCGACGTCAAGGTCCATGCGAGAACGAAGATCCTTAACTGCTTTGGGGCTGTGAAGGGTCTTGCCATGCTGGTTGGAAGCACGAAGACTTAGATGAAGGTGTTCCAGCTCCTTCAACTCCTCCTTCACCGATTCCACTTCTTCCAAGAACTTGTCCAATAGGTTCATGCCACCCTCTTCCATTTCGATCACGTGCTCCTTTTGTTGTTGCTGTTGTTGCAGTTGTTGCTGTTTCTCCTTGAAGAAGAAACTCGTTAACAAGTCGTTCATTTTCTCGTTCTGATTCGGGTCTTGAATGTTAATATTGTGAATTAGCAAAGGAAAGGGTTGTGTTGTGTTTTATAGGCTTTTCATTGAATTTAGATAATATTTGATGCATTCAACCCCTTTGTACTTTTAGCAATGAGAGGGGAGAGAAACAGAAGGAGATATTTATGAGGTCAAATGGGTTGAAACTGCACAAATGGATTATTAGTGGAATGGTTTTAAAGATTTAATATATACTTGAAACATAAGGAAAGTAAATAGTGGAACATGAAGAGGAAGCACCCCACAAATAGACGGAAGAAAACGATTACGTTAGTTAAGAGGGTGACTACTTTTAAACTTTTCTTTAATTTACTTCTTTAACTACTCACTTACTAATTATATATATAGTTGAGGTGTTAGTCTGAAACTATAGTTGAGGTGTGGTCTTCTTCTGCAGCCTACGGTGTGTACCTGCTGAACATGAAGCTTCCTATGGATTCTGGGAACTTGTTTGAGGACAAATATTGTTATCCAAAATTAACTAACTAACTTTTAAACAAATACTTCAATGAATTTATTTTGAAAAGTGGAAAATCGTTATAGATAATAAGTAAACGACTATTATAAATATAGTTATTACTTATTACCTAAACTGGTTTTAATCTTTCGTAAATTAATGTTTATTCAGAATTAAGTTCGAAATAATGACTTGAGGACTAAAATACTATATAAGTAAATTTTACGGAAAATAAATATAAATTATTTGAAAATAAGCTCATGCATATTTTTTAATAAACGGGGCCTAACGCCATATATAGCACTATTTGAATGGAAGTGATAGATCAGCAAAGTTAACAAAAGAAGGCAAACTGGCAAAGCTTCAAATATTTTGACACACAACTTTCAATTTATCTTTTTCTTTTGGGTACAGAATAAAGTCTCAATTTATTTTGATGAAATGGAATCACAATCGCAAGGGGCATAATTGTTCAGAACTCAAGGGCCATCTGTCATACTTAATAAGATAACATGTAATAGTATAATAAGATTAAAGAAGTTTGAGAGATTTTATATGATTTTTAAAATTAAAAATAATTTAAAACTTTATAATTTTTCATCTTTTTTTAATAAAGTTTCTAATCAATTTTACAATATAAACTATGATATGATAAAAATTAATTAAATAAATGCTTAAATAAGAGGTTTGCTTAAATTATTGATGATATAAGGTTAGATAATTTTTAATATTATATATTGTTTGGTGTAATATCATGTAATTAAGATTCCGTATTGTACTGAGCTAATATTATCCAATGCTTGTGACGCATTATATAACGCGCTGGACAAGATAAAACAAATATTTATTATAAAAATTTATTTCCCCCATAAATATAATGTACATTCAATAAAAAATAGATTTGGATATTAAAATCAACATTTTTAAAAGAATATATATATATCGATCTAATAGCTAATAACAGATTTAAGAAGTTTTGGATACTCATAACGGTCTAAAATTATGTATATGCTATACATGTGTAATATTAGTTAATTAATCATATTAATTTTTAAAAAATATTATTATGTATAATTCAGTTGACTTGCCGTTTTGCATTTTTCAATTATTTATAATTGGAATCAAAATCTTAATTTTAAATATTTTTAACTAATTTCTACTCAAGATTAAATATATTTATACTAAAAGAGTTGAAGAATAAATTAAATTAATTTTTTAAAATTTGTTATTAATTTTTTTCATATAAGCTTGTATATCAATTAAAGAAATTTTTTTAAATAAGGTATTGAATTTAATACAGTATATATAAAAAATAACATTATCTTGTCATAAGTATATTTTCAATTTATACAAGATTATTTATCATTAAAGATGGTACATTCATTATTTTAACGAGAAATTTGTGGATAACCTTATATAATGCAATATTTACACCAAACAGCTAACAAATTCACAGTATAATATATAAGTTCATCTTAACATAACTTATACCACGTGCTAAATGAGCCCTAAGAAACAAATTAGCAGGTATACTCACATCATGGAAACTTCAGTGTTTCTTGCTTCAATAAAAAGGAATTGAATGAAAACTAAAATCACGTTTTGATTAATTTCCAATTTTTTTGTGTTACTATAGTGCCAAGATCTAGAGTAAATTTGGAATGCTATCATGTTTATGAGGATGATGAATCTTTTAAGGGTTCTCTACCAATAAATTTCCAATTTTTATTTTTCAACTGCTGTGAATCCTCACATAAATAGATAATTGTATATGTTGAGTAGTGAACTAAAACGCAACTTACAAATTTTTGGACCCTTCGTTTTTAATGCCAATACCCTGTGGTTCTTTCTGAACGGGAGGTGATCCTTTTCCATATTTCATCAAGGTTGTTGCAAGTACAGAATCGCCGCGATCGTTCCGCCACCTCGTTGGGAGGTTTTGTTTTAGATTTTGGTTTAATTTTCAAAAAATGCTTTTCTAAAATGTTGAAATTAAAAAATAATTTTTGTTTAGGAATAAATATTTCAAAATTAAATTTAGTTATATTGATCTTATTTGAATGCTGAAAAAGAACTATTTTTAGAAGGAAAAATATATTATTTAACAGAACCAATTCTTGAAAAATAACAAAACTAAACGAAACAAATATGATGTTCATTAGTAACTTATGATTTGTGAATCTTGACTTCTAATTGCTTATTTTATGGCGATAAGTTTTAATCTTCTAGATCCAAATTAGTAGAGAGGGAGGAGGGGATAGTGTAAATATATTCTTTCTGCTCTAATCTGATTCAGTAGAAACGTTACTAACATTTACTTTGTAATTGCAGATATACTCTTGTAACGTAACTCATATATTCAACAGTAGGAACATTTGCATCACAACTTTGCCTTTCGCTTAAACTTAATGAAAGACAACGATGCATAAGGAGAAGAAGTACACTACCCTTAGGGAAAGACCCCATTATTTAAACAACAAATATTAATATTGTATGTGATATTATATATAATTTTTTTTACATGCATAAAAAATATACTATAAAAGTCAAAAAGATGTCCCCATTGACTGTACACAAGATTTCTCCATATAAAAATGTTACTGATCCGACCCATGAGATACTTTAAAAAAGAAATGTGATGCCCAAAATAATAATCTCCAATGATGCCCAGAAAAAGAAAAATCTCCAAAAATCTAACTCAAAGGAACAATCAACATTTGCCTTCCTATATTACAGATAGAGAATCATCATCCCACAAAATAGATGACTGAAAAGTGAGAAGCGAAAACCAATAAATAGACAAAAAAAAAAAGAGAGGGTTAAGCTGCATGAGGAGGAGGAGTTGTTTGAACCAGAAAATGCTGACTCCCATTATTTTCTCCACCATTGCCATTATGTTCCCATGGTCTCACAGTGAAGAGCACAACAAACAAGATGATCCCAAGAAGAAGGATAATAGCAAACAAGGCCCATTTGCGGGTGTTCTTCTGGTGCTTCCTTGCAGTCTGAAGCTGCTGAGCACCAGTCTTAACGAACGAGTTAGCTCTTGTACAACTCCTTGAGATTCTTCTCCAGCTCTTTTACAGCACTATGCCTCTCTTTAATTTCGTTAATGGTGTCCTCAATTCTGCCTCTGCCTTGTTCTTGAATGGCTTTCCGTAGGAAATTCTCGCTCTCACCTGCACCACCCACACATCAACACAATCTCTAAATCTAAAACACTACCCAGCCGTAAAAATGCGGTTTTTTTCAAAATAAAGCCCAACTTGTATGAGGATTAAAACTACCCAATTCGTAGTTGTTAATTTTACAAAACTTTCATTCAATTATTAATGTAAATGGAAAAATATACTCAAATAAATAACTTTTTATAATATTTTACAAAATATAAATAGAAAATAAAGCAAAAGTTTTTTTAAAACCATTGTTACAAAATATACTAATGCAACGCCTATTTTTTTTCTTCTTCTTAGTAATGCAACGCGTATTCTATGCAAATTTATTTTTACACTCATTTTTAATTTGTTTTATAATTTTTTTATTTTTCTATTAAAACATCAATTATATCTTCTTTTTTTTTTGGTCTCTCTCTTCCTTGCACTTCTACACCCAAAAGGTGGATATCAACATATAATTATTCATATGTTTTATATATTCACACATTATAACTTATTATTTATATTCAAAATCTCAAACATTTTTCTACTCCTCTCAAATCTCTCATTTCTTTTGTCAAAAACTCCCTGTCGTCGTAAAGATCTTCCTAACCCTTCTTAACTATTACTAGTATTAAATAAGAAATAAATAATAAATTACATAAAGAATTTAATGTCTTGTAGTCCAATACAGATGAGTTGCATTGCCATACTACGTTAATTACAACTTTTTTATAATTCTTTTTTAAATATTAACCTCAACATTAAAGATTAAGTTTAAATAACTAATAACAATAAAAAAATTATTAAAAAGTATTTATTGTATTTATATAACATTAAAAAATAAATATATTATTTTTACATAATTTTTTTCCTGTTAAATACTTAAATTTAATCTTAAAAATTATATTTAATAAAGCCCTAAATTTTAACCATACCATAACCGGTGTTACGCCATTGCAAATACCACTACAATGGCAAATTGCACGGCAATCACGTGATGCAATCAACAATTTAAATCATCATTAACAAGCAAAACGTGAAATGTGGAACGATTTATGTTACCGGTAGAGATCAACAGGTCAACTGTTTCGTCATCAGGGTTCTCGCCGGTGACGGTGAAATAGCGGCGTTGAACTGTTTCACGGTACTCCGAGTTGATCTGGTGACGAAGCTCACTGAAGCTATCCATGTAATCCTTGAGGTTCTTCTTCAACCCGTTTACGACGTTGGTTCGGGTCCGGTCAGAGGAGGATCCGGCTCCGCAACCGGGAAGATTCCGATTTGCGTCGTTGGAGCGTTCCAGCGCTTCCAACTTGAACTTGATGAGTTTGGTTTTCTTGAGAGTGAGTGCCACGTCAGCGTCCATGGTGGATCGAAGGTCCTTGAAGGTGTTGGCATGATAAAGGGTTTTGCTCTTTTCGTGTGACCTCTTGAGACTCTGGTTTAAACGCTCCAACTCCTTCAGCTCCTCCTTTATCTCTTCAACGTCGTTGAAGAACTTGTCCATGTTCAGGTTCACTCCTCCGTCGTCGTCGTCGTCGCCGCCGGTCATCTCAATGACGTGGTGGCTGCGGAAGGAGGAGGTGGGGGAGATCAAGTTGATCATTGTTGCATTTATATTATATATATATATATATATATATAGAGAGAGAGAGAGAGAGAGAGTTAATGATAACAAAAAAAAAAGGAAGAAGAATGCTTAGTGATCAAGTTCCTATGGCGATATAGATTGTTAATTGTTATACACTGCTACTCCTACAGTATATACGCTCAACTCCTAAAGTGTTAGTGATAAGATACTAGGCAAAAGAAGAGGTAAACAAGAGGAGGTAGTGTGTAAAAATTATAACTCCAATCAAATGAAAGGGAATATGAGAATCTTAATTGAATTGAAAAAGTTTGAAATGCAACTGTAAATCTATATTGGCGGATTTTAAAATTATTCAGGTGACAAATGATCAAGTTTTTTCAGATCCATACGGATCAAATAATCAAAGATTCTGTAAAATTGAATTATTCACATACTGCGTATTTTTATGTGTATCAAATATTATTATAAATTTTGAATTAAAATTTATTTTTAAAAAATTCAAACACATACACCTGCACAATTTCTTTTAACAAATAATTATTATACATTGATTGATATACTAGTGATGAATATTTTTTAATATAAGAGACTAAAGGAATAAATCTAAACTAACAATGATATATGCATGATCGAGATTAACAATTTTTAAATGATCGTTAAATTTAAGATATATACATAACTTGATAACAATTTTTAAATGATCGTTAAATTTAAAAAGTTTTTTCATTCAATACATTTTCTTCACTATACACCAAAAGTAAGATAAAAAGAAAATATAAAATTAAAAAATATGATAGATGATATGATAAGAAAAAAGAGGATGTTTATATTAAATTATAAGTAAAGAGTTAAACATTGTTTGTATTAAATTTTTATTAAATAATGATATTATTATTATTTTTAATATATATTTAAATTTAAAGTAACTAATAATAATTGATTTTTAAATAAGCTTAAAAATTAAGAAATAAACTATCATATAATTATCAATTTATATATTCATTATAGTTTTTTATTTAAAATTTTTTATAAATAATAATCTTAAGATACTTTTATAATATATATGTGTATAATATATATATATATATATATATATATATATATTAAATTTATAACAATTACTTTTTTGTATAATTTTTTTGACAAAATATGGGAAGACATACATTTTTAATTTTTTTTTGCTGAATAGGAGGGCTAAGAAGCCCAAAAACAAAACAAAGTCAATGTCTCAACTTAAGGAACCAGATACTTAGAGAATCCATATAAAGGTAAGAAAGTAGGGAGGAAGGAGAGGTGTCAAAATCAGTTGGTATATATACTACCCTCAAGTTCTAGTTTAGTTAGATGATATGCACTCTGGTTAATTAGCTTCTCTATACACATGGCCAAATCTAACAAGCTAAATGCTCTTAATAACATTTCTAATTTTAGAAATCAAATCATATAAAGGGTGATTAGTGCTTTGGACATTAAGGATTAAACACAGGGCCTCCCTAGAGTCACTTTCTATTCATATGACATGAACCCCTTTTAGCACAGTCAGTTCCAATCTAATAAGGATGCTCCAAAGCTCAGCGGTCAGGGGAGAGTACTAAGGAAGACTTTTGCTTAAACCAGCCACAAATTTTCCTTAAGCATTGCGAATAACACCTCCACAAGCAACAGTTCCTTCAGTCAAAGAAACAACACCATCCACATTGAGTTTTCATTGATTATAAGGGGGAGCGATCCACTTAACCTGAGCCTTATCATTCAACTGTCGAGCAATGGACCCATAATGCTTCCAATAACACCCAGATTGGTACTGAAAATCAAATAAAATTCTCTTAACAAGGATTAAAGACTGGACAGAATCATTATTAAATATAAAATTATTTCTATCTTTCTAAAGGTACCAAATAATAGTACTAAAGAGAGTACCCCCAGTGAGGAAAATTGATAGAATTATGATTAGACAAGTTAAACACTACTAAAGGAACCCAATGATGAGAAAAAATAAAGAACTCCTATACTTTTTTGGCATAAAAGCAGTCTCCCACAACATGAATGACAGATTCAACATCCTTCCCACATCTATCACAAAGAGAAGAAGTAGTCATATCTCGTTTATGCCTTTCCAAATTGATCAACAATTTATTATGGGCAATTTTTCAGAGAAATAGTTTAATTTTAGGAGGCTCTTCCCATTTCCACATTGAATCAAACCGATTATGGCAACCAACAAAAGATATACTTGGAGAATATATAATAGAATATGCAGGCTTTAGAGAAAAAATACCATTACTAGTCAAAGTTCAAAAAAAAAAATCAGGTCCCCTAGAAAAAAGAGGAGGTTTAGAATTAAACACCTTTAGATAGATCTGGTCAGGAAGAACAGAAGGCAGCTTATCCAATTTCCAAACCCCATGAGCAGAGAACAATGCAACAGGGACATCCCTATCTAAATCAGAGAGAGGGTTAATAGCATAATTACTCAAACATCCAATATCAAGACACTAATTATCATACCTGAGAAAACACAGGCCAGACAAAGGACAAAATGTTCCAAACATGGGATATTTTCCTACCTTGCTTAGTTATAGATTTTGACCAATAGGAAAACTATATTTCTTATATAATACTTGAGCCCATAATTCAGAAAGAGAGGTATAAATCTTCCACCAAAGTTTTATGAGGTAAGCTTTATTCAGAATATGTAAATCTTTAAATCCCAACCCCCATTCAGACTTAGGTTTATAGATTGTGTCGCAGGCAATTAGATGACATTTCTTCCCTCCCAAAGAGCCCCAAATAAATTTCTTACATAAGTTGTTAATTGTATGGAAGATAGAGAAAGGGATTAATTGAGACTGCATCACATAAGCAGGAATATTCATAAGGCTTGACTGGGCTAGGGTTACCCTACCAGCCATAGATAAAAAATTCATCTTCCAAAGAGAGAGTTTTTTTTCCTAATCTTATCTATTAGATAGGAATATTGGGTTCTAAGAGAACGAGAATGGTGAATAAGGCTACCAAGATATCTGCCTAGGCTTTTAGTCACAGGGATACTCAAAAAGTTACTAATGGACTGAGAAGTAGACTGGTCAGTATTGGAAGAAAAACAAATTTTTTAATATTCACCTTCAGACCGGAAGAGTTACAAAATCATTGAGAACATTTCTAATGGTAATAGCTTGCTAAGAAGTGGCTTTAGCTACTAAAATTAAATCATCAACAAAGAAAATGTGAGAGATATTAGGTCCTTGGCTAATAAATGAGAAAGGACTTCACTCTTCATTGTTAACTTTATCATTAATGAGATGGGCTAACCTCTCAATGCATAACACAAAAAAATAACGGAGAGAGGGTCCCTTGTCTAATACCTCTAGTGGAATTAAAATGGGCAAATTCACTATTATTCCAGTTGATAAATAGAGAGGAAGAGGATATACAATGGTTAATAATGTCAGTAAGCTTATTATTTATACCTATTCTTTGAAGAGTAATTTTTATAAAAGACCACCTGAGTTTATCATAAGCTTTCTCCAAGTCTAGCTTGATAATCATGTACCCATTTCTATTTCTAAGGTTAGCAAAAGAATGTGTGAGCTCTTGTAAAATCAGAACATCATCAATACTCTGCCTACCAGGGACAAAACTAGCCTGGTTGTTAGATATCAAATGAGGTAAGACCTCTCTTAATCTGTTAGCAATAATTTTAGTAATTATTTTATAACTGATATTGCATAGAGAAATAGGCCTAAATTGGTAAATATATTTAGGCTTCTCAGTTTTAGAAATAAAGTAATTTTAGTTTCATTAACAGCCCTAATATTAGTAGGATTATCAAAAATATCATTCACAAATTTTAACAGGAAAGGGGCTAAGGTAGGCCATTGGTTTTTGAAGAACAAAGCATGCATCCCATTAGGGTCAGGGGACTTGAAGTTCCCAATGCTAAATAGGAAGGTTCTAACCTCATCAATAGAGATAGTGGCATTTAGACTAGTTTTATCAGAATCCCTTGGAGGGGGGAAAAGAAGTTTCTGTAATGAGGTCAAAAAGAGTTTCTGTAATGAGGTGAGGAGAATTAGAACAAGGATCAAAGTAAATATCCTTGAAATAATTTATAGCCGGAGATTTTAAAATTTCTGTATCAAATTACCAGCAATCAAAGTTGTCTTTAAGTGCTTCAATAACATTCTTTTTCCTTCTAATGATCGCAGCTTTGTGGAAAAAAGTAGTATTTCTATCCCCAAGCTTCAGCCAGTTAGTTTTATAGTGATGATACTAATAAGTCTGTTCAAAATCCAACATCTTATGGTATTCCCGCCAAAGGGTTTTCATGAGATTATTAAAGTAAGGGTTGTTCCCATGGAAAAGTATTCTAGATATACCCTCTATTCTACTAAAAAATCGCTTTTTTTGTTTAAAAATATTGCTAAACACATTTTTGTTCCAACTGGAAATATTAACTTTAAATCTGTTCATATTCTCAAACTCGAAACAAGAAGGAATCCAAGAGCTTTTGATTTGGTTACTAAATCAGGATGAGAAATCCAAGGGCCCATAAATTTAAATTTCTTGTTATGCTCAATCCCAGAATTTTTACCCTTTATTTTGGGCCAAAGACCTACATGGTCTGATTTCAGGACAGGAATGTGAATCACAGATCTATTAAGAAAAGCCTTGTTCCACTTCTCATTCACGACTACCCTATCAATCCTTTCTCATAAATCACCTCTTTGCCAAGTAAATGGATTACTTTTAAATCCCAAATCAGAAAGGTTGCACTGGTTAAGACAGTCAGCAAATTTATTCATTTGATAGACATTAACATCCTTACCACCAATTTTCTCATTTGTATATAAGACAATGTTAAATTTTCCTACAAGGCATCAGGGGAGAGTAATGGTTTGACTGATGTCTACTAATTCCTTCCAACACTCAGCTTTCAATCTATCTATGGGACTAACATAAATGGAGGATAAAATCCAATCCTCCTTGCTAGCATTCTTAATTTTTAGGTGAATTGCAAATCTAGATTTAGAAAAAACAGAGGTTCTAATCCTGTTTGTATTCCAAAAGCACCAAATGCCACCAGAGAATCCAATAGAATCTACTTTCTTCTTACTATCTATTTTAATTCTCTTCATAATACAGTCAGCCTTCTCCTTACTGACTCTGGGTTCAAATAAAGCAATGAAGTTTAGCTTACACATATCAATCAGGTCATTAACTAACCTACGAAAAGATTTAACCCCAACACCCCTATAATTCCAGAAAAAATAATTTATAAGACAAAGGGAAAGGTTAGGGAGCATCCTTAGGGTGCTTAATAGAATTCCTGCTAGTAACTTTCCCTAAATCAGAGATGGAAGATTCAATGTCTTTTAAAGACATACTAACTGTATCATCAATATCCATAGAAGGCACAATATCAGGGGTTCCCTAAAAGGTTTTTTAGCAAGGGAGTTCCGAGATTCTTAGTGAGACCCTATACCCATTCCTAAGAGGTTTTGGATAGACTTCTACCCAGAGAAATTTTGAATAATTTCTTTCTGTAAAGTTTGCATAATAAAAAAAAATTCTTATCATGATTCATATTTATATTTAAACTAGAATCCCTATGATCAAACAATTTTTGGTTTTCAGATCGACCAGCCTCTTTACTTTCCTTATTATCTTTTCCTAACCTAATCTTATGCTTAGGTTGATTACTTTTTTTTGGAGTTACTAGGATGAACCGATTTTAAAACACTTTTCCCCTGCAATTCTAGGTCTACCAGAAATACTCTTATTTACCTCCCCAAAGAATTCCCCCTTTTTATTTCATAAAGAATCATTAAGGTCAAAGGCGCTTCATGCACCTTTCTTTCTTCAATATCTCCCAATACATCAAACCTAGACCCAGACAGTTGCTCCTTACTTTTCCCATTATACACAGGGGGTTCAATATTTTTAATAGAACCAGTTTTTTCCTAAGAGGTTTCTTAAATAGCATCCAAGGTCCAAATTTATCCTTCTCCTTCCCACCCTCTTCCTCTTGACTAGGCAGAGAGTCCTTTCCTAAGTTAGCTTTTGGGTGATTTGTATTCTCATCAATGCAGGTCTTAGATTCAAAGGTATATTGGCCAAAATTATTGGGATTTTGAGGGGATTTAGGGTTCTTGACACAAGAATCTGAGCTATGGCCATATCTACTACAAGAAAAGCAAATAAGATGTAAATCCTCATATTCCACCCTAAATTCTTGACCTAAGGCTTTAAATGAAGGAGCAAGCTTTCTATTTAGATCTAACTCAACACAAATTCTAGCAAACTTTCCTCTAAATACTAAAGAAGTATGGGGATCTATTTTTAGCATGGATCCCAAATCAGCCCTTACTTGCCACAAGAATTTCTCATTATATAATTCCAAAGGTAAATCTCGAATACGAATCCATACTGCTATTCTTTTGAGAATGTAATCGTTGGGTCTAAACAAAGGTCTCCATCTCTGAACCAGAAGGTAGTGATCTAATATTAACTAAGGCCCTCTCAAACTTAACTAAGTAGTAATCATTATTGAAGTCCAAAACTTGAAGGTTTTTACTTTTCTCTCACATAGCCCCTAATTTTTTTATTAAGAAAATTATAACTAATAGATTTTCCTAAAAGCTTAACTATCAAAGTATATTTCCACTGTGAGCACCAAAGTTCATAGTCTTCTAGAGATATTTTAATCTTAGGACATAAATCTTGGGAGACATTTAGGTCAGAATTAGTCTTGAGGGATATTGAACTCTTCTAACCCAAATCTCACTATTTCTTCATCTCCTAAGACCATGTTTATTTCTTTAGACACAAGGACTTTGTCTTTATAGGACATGCAACTAAGGGAACAAGAGTTAGAGGGAACCTGACTTTTGGGTGATCCACTGATAGGGTCTTCTTGCATGTGAGAGGGTAGATCTTCCTCGCCCGTCGCAGCATCAATCTTGATTTTCTTCTTGCTACAAGACATAAGATCGTGAGAGGGAAGGCATATAATAAGTAGATATATTTTAATTAATGAATATACTATTTAATAGTTTTATTTATGTTAATTATATATTGTATTTAACAAATATAATATTTAACACACAGTACCATTAAGACTAGTTATGCTTATAAATTTATTTTAGCTAAAAAAATATCTTTTCTCATTTTTTTTAAATTTTTTATTACTAAATTTGCTATCAAAGATGAAAAAAAATATTTCAAATAAAACTATTGAAACAAA
Organism: Abrus precatorius; assembly: GCF_003935025.1. Classification (NCBI taxonomy): domain Eukaryota; kingdom Viridiplantae; phylum Streptophyta; class Magnoliopsida; order Fabales; family Fabaceae; genus Abrus; species Abrus precatorius. Next base: position 3,322,791 of record NW_020874373.1, on the reverse strand, counting down.
AATGGCTTTAAATATTTTGAAGTGACAATAAATATACTCCATATTTTTTGATATTAAATTTATAATAATTACTATTTTTTGTTTAGTAATATTTTTTTAATATACTCATAATGAATATATTTCAGTTAATAAATATTTTGTTTATTAATTTTATATATGTTAATGAAATATTCCATTTAATGAATATAAAATTTTATATCAAAGTGAAATAATTGTGTTTATATATTGTATACTAATCATATATTAAATTTAATAAATATTACATTTAATATAAAGTGCAATCCATTTTACTTACATTTGTAAACTAAATTTATTCCAAAAAGAAAAGTTAGTCAATTTTTTCAATCAAAATTATTTTTTCTTATTATATCAATATATTAGTAATATTTTCCCATTTTGAATATCAAATTTTTCATTTTTAATTATCTAATAAACTAACTTTTTTACATATACCCCTTTGGTTTTTTAGTAATATATCAAATACTGCCTAAAATTATAAATATCAACTAATTTAATTCTTGAAATTATCAAACCATAATTTTAGGAACTAAAATTATCTAATGTAGGTTAATTTAATTTTTATTATTGTTAATTAAAATAACTAAAATAATAGTTATTTAATATTTTCAAGAATTAAAATATAACTTTGATAATTTCAAAACAATATTAATTAATATCCACAATTTTACTACTCATAATTTTAGTGGCTGATTTAATGTACTTTTTTCCCGTACTTATTTCATGCTTTTTCTTGTAGCTTATATTGTGCCCATCAATTTTAATTTTATTTTATATCTTTTCTTTTTCTTTTTCAAGATCTATGACAAATCTCTAACTGTTATGTGAATTAAGTAAAAAAAAACAAACTATAGAAACGTTCATATATTTGAATAACATTATTCCCTCCAATTTTGATTCATAAAACCGTTTCAACTAAATTACAAAGATTAAAAAAATTGTCAAAATTATTAATATAACTTTTTAAAATATTAATTATAGCATTCCAAAGCCTTATAAATAATAAATTAAAAAGTCTCATATTAAGAATGAATAAAAACTTTATAAAAGAATCTTTAAAAAAATATCAAAGAAAGTCTTCGTTTAATGGTCAAATTCAAAATACTGGAGTGTTTGTCTTTCTAAGCTCAAGTGTTTCACATCACCCTTTTAAGCTCCGACTAGACCAACCTACATACCCCGCAAAGTTTCACATGGATACTGAAACTAACCTTGCTGAAAAACTGGAGTTCAGCTTTTAAGTTAATCCAATGTAAAACTTGTTATATTAATATTATCACTAAATAAAAGAAATCACATTATTATAACAATAAAGTTTCATACTTTATGATCAAATTATACCATTAATTCTGAAATAACAACTTTTTACAGTGTAGCAGTATACCCTTCCTGTCTTACAACTCAGTAAAATTCATAAAATTAAAGCACTCCGAACGGCTTCTGATCGTGTATGCAGAAAAATTAGAAAGACCAATCGGTCCAATGCTCCATGAATTACGCTCAAAATATTAGATGTAACCAATTCTTGCCACGCTTACGCGTACATCCACCTATCGGGTTAAAAACTCTGATTCGATTACCCGTGCTCCACTCTGTCATTTCATCCTTGGTTAACCGTAGGGCATACAAAAAATTTAAGATTGTCTTCACAGATATACTTCCATATAACTTTTTTTCTCAAACTTGGCCAGTCCAAATACGCTATCCTGTTCAATGAATTGTATATTTTCACCGTCGTTATTGTTTGGACAAAAAGAACTTGCGCTCTACCACTTTTTCCACCTAACTTTTACACGGTTCCTTGTTCCTATTGACGTTTTAACAGTACATGGAAACGTATATAATATATACAGCCCCTGGTTACAAATCACATCTAAATTTCTAGAATGAGAGATAAATGTATAGCAGCACATTTTCCAAGTTCTCAAGCGGACTGGAGCACAGTAAGATAGTATTTATAACCTTGGCACTTGCCTGAACGCTGTCTCGTTTCATCACTGTCTCTCTGACCATCAGATGGAAGTTTCCAATTCAAAACATAATTTGACAGGTCGTATGTCCCAGGAGAGAATACACATATCTGAAGAGGAATTTCTGCCGAAGACATAGGCTCAATGTGGAGGTTGGTTGAGCTTGATCCACACCAAATATATGGGGAGACACTTTCTAATGATAATGCCTTTCCTGATTGCGTTTCAATAACATTTGATGCGACTTTTTGTTCATTCCCTGGGGTTATATCATGCCACCCTGCTTGGTTATCAGGAGCCACAGTTACACTGTTCATATGTCCACCATTACCAGCAGAATCTAAGGTGTTAATGCGCACAAAAGCAATGCCACCAGATGAATTGTAAAGGTGCATCTTCAGATTTATTTCACAGAACGATGCAGAGAAATCATGATGCAAGGTTTGAGGTCCATCCACTAGCCATGAAATAGGGCCGGTGCTAGCAGTGCTATCAAAAGATACAAAAGATTAACATAAACCCCTCAAAAAGACAAGTAAATAACACATGCATGAATATTTAAATTTTATTATAAAGTTGAAATCAGAAGCACAGTACGGAATGAAACATACCTGAAGTGGCATGCATGATGAGACATAACACGAGGAGGATCAGATAAACCAGGATTGTTCTTACTCTTCAGAAGCCGAGAGAACAATATAAAATCCACAGTATTTAAGTCACCCTGATAATACAAACAGATGAAGTTCATCTCAGTTATCCGAGAGAAAAAAATAATGAATAGATAGTTTAAGAATATTTTAGTAGTCAATCATGAATGTTCTATGATGACATTGGAAAATAAATTTGTCCATTATACAACCTAGAAATCAAGTCTGTTGCTGTCAGGGAAAATTAAAAAATTTATAATGTTTACATTAGACATTATAATATTCTCATAACCAAGCAGACTAGCTAAACAGAACAAAACAAAATAGAAATCTAGAAATATGAAATATAGATAAAGATCTATTCTTATTCCTAATTGAAACTTATATAGTCTTTTTGTCCGATTGAAACTTCCAAGTATGATAAAATAGGAAGACGATGATAAAATATCCGTGAGCTGAGGAAAAAACTAAACAAGGCAAAAAGTAAGGAAACGAAGAAACTAAGAGTGCAGTAGAGCAACCCAATCCCTTCATAAATAAGATATATCAATACCCTTGAAGTAACCATGGGCTGAGAACCAAAGAGAAGCTAATATAATCCTATCCCAGAGTAAATTTATAAGGAAAATCTGTGTGCATTCCAGTTTTTTAGAGAAACCTGGTAATGGCAAAAGTGTGTTATGGTTGAGATGGGGGGAAAATTTGCAGAGAATACCGCTTTACACTAGTTTAGTACCCCCCCCCCCCCCCCCACCCTCCAATAAAAGGCTTGAGAAAAATGAAATATAATTCATGTTTGCTCTTGATTAAAAATTATTTCAACCCATCAACTGCTTGAATTCAGCCTCCCTGCTTTCACCCCAAATGATATGAAATTCAATGACATAAAAAGACAGTTAGGTTGGTCTTTAACAAAAACAAAACAAATGTCTACCTCATGTGACACTTCCTGTTGCGATCTTTCACAATGGTGGAAATTGACTAAAGGTGCAGAGTTTATGTCATAAACTAAATCCTCACTGCTTTGGGAAACCAACTTTACGTCACTTCTGATAGGCAATGTAGATACATTGTCCTCCAATGTTGAAAACCTTGAGTTCTGAGGGCAAAAAATAGCTTATCAGCCAACTGTAGTGATTACATGTACACATGCATACAATTTTAAATGGCCAGCAAATCTTGAACAAAAGCACACAGATTCAAAAGATATATAATAGAATAATACCAATACCAATAGCACATTAGGGGGAGTGTATACTAAGTTCTAATACAAACTTGCTTTTAACATAAAAATTTCCATATATAAATCACTGCTTCAAACTCAATTTTAACTAAAATCAATTTTGTAAAATTAAGATCTACCAAAATTAATGGTTTGCCAGATAAAATCAAGTAGTGAAAACACAAGCTCAGATAACTAAGCATTTGAATATACAGATTCTGAAATATTAACACGTGGTCCATCACAATTTTCTGCACCAAACACTCCATCTTATCAATTATTCTATTTTTTAATGGTGATTTCAGAAGAAAAACAATCCAGAATAGTCTCAAATAGAATAACACAGAAAAAGAATATATACATACTCGAGTATAAAATTAAGTTACTAAATAAAACCAGATACAATAAAATTATCACAAGAAGCTTGGATGTATCAAAGTTAAATATGACCAAACAATACTAAAATGAAAGATTGGCATACACAATCTCATTAAAGAATTTCTTGCAAAAAAAAATAGAGACATGAACTAAAATATTACAAGAAAATCCAACTTTGAAAAAAATTGAACAAACAAAATCACTGAATCTCCTTTTCATAAACCACAGGAAAACTTCTTCCCTTGAACAATATGAGTTGCACACTAAAGAGAACTAAGATGAAGAACTCTAGCCTTGAATGGCTACAAAACATCATATAAGAAAGTCCAGGGACAAAGCCATGCAAGTTCTCTCACCTGTACCAGGCTTCATGTTTACTTTATTCAGGTTTGAAGACCTCTTTTTGTTATAACAATTTTTTTAGGCACACAGCTTTACTTGTATCATTAGTGAAAATTGATAAACCAACATTATTTCTAATTTTGTCTGTCTATCTGGGGAGGGTCATTTATAAGTTCTAATTGATCAGGAATCAATAAGTTATAATCATCCAACTCATTTTATCAGTGAGAAGTGTCAATAAAAATTATTTCAAACATAATTTATTAGAATATTCGATCCAGAAGAGTAATTCAATATTCTCTTAGCCACTCATTCATCATAAAGCATTTCATTACAGAAATATAGTATGCAAATATAATAGTGATTGTTCTAAAACATTTGGGTATCTAATAAACTACAGAATATGGATACAGCCTGTTAAAGGAATACCCACCCCCCAACCCTCTAATATAAAGAAAGAAAAGAAATGGTGATAGACAATTTGATCAGTAAACATATTTTACAATAAAATACCATAAAAAAGGTTCATAATGTTCAACATTTTGCATCAAGTCACCTGCCTTTTATTGGAATTATCCCTATCAATTATGTTTAGCATACATCATTAATTAAAATTATATTAAACCAATTAAACAAATTCCTTCTCCATCTTTTGACATGCCAATCAAACCCCTCAACAAAACCTGCTTTCCATAACAAAAACATGTGACAACCATCACAGAATCAAAACCCATAGCACAAACCTTTAGTGTAAAAAAACATGATATTGCTTGACCAGCCATCAATGATTGGGAAGGAAAAATAGCATCAGGAGGTTGAAGTAATGAGATTTCCCAGTGGTGCCCAACAGATGATAGCTGATAAACTTGGAAACTTTCTGAGCTAGTCTTGTTAACAACATCCAATTTAACAAGAAACTCTTGTAATCTTAATTGAGAAGGACTAATTTGAAACGAGACATCCAATGATGGTAATACCTACAATCATCATAACAGAGAAGACAGAATTTATTTGACTCCATGCAGCAAAAAATCATAGAACATAATTATTCAATAATTTTTATAGCCACCAACGTAAAAAAAAGTTACAATATAAAGTAAATAAAATGAAGCACAAAGTTTCACTTGTGGTATCCACTATACTAACCTGCACATTGTAATGCAAGCGAAGAGTGCGATATCTGATTACACTTGATATATCTCCCATCTCATAATATATGCTCATGTAAAGTGATATATCACCTGGAACAGCAGCTCTAAACCATAGAGGCCACAAGAACGGTGTTTCCCCTTGAACTGAAGTGCCCTGAGAAGAAGCGTAATTCAAGTGAGTTAGAAGCCAAATTAGAATAGAGTGGAAATACAAAACTTACATGCAAAAGATTCAATACTGACTTCTGGAAACAAAAAGACTGTGTCAGACATGAGATTAGAATTAGCATGTGCATCACTTTGTACTGAATCTGACTTCTTTGTTAAGCAAGCAGGAAACCCTGACTTCATAGTTTCCTTATTCCCAATAATCAGGAATCTAGGATGACTTATCTTCAGCTTCAGATTCTGTCAAAACCGAAAATAAGCATTAATAAAAATACCAAGCAAGAAAAAAAAATATCTGGAGTTCAACCCAATACAAGGATATTAGAAGGCAGACTACATCCATCACTCAATCATATAATACATCCACTATATATAATTAACCTTGTTAAGATATCCCACATTGGTTAGAAATAAAGCCAGAATACTCCTTATAAAGATTAGAACACTTCCTCTTATAAACTAGCTTTTGGAAGTGAGTTATGTCCAAATTTTTTAACATGGTATCAGAGCCAATTCAATTTGAATGTTAGGCTGTCTTCAAATGTCCAGTCCTATTGGGTCACCCGTGCATAGGTCTAGTCCTGTAAATTTCACACACGAGATGTCTAATCCTAGTTGTAAAAGAGTGTATTAAAATATTTCACATTGGTTAAGAATAGAACCAGAATACTGCTTATAAAGGTTAGAATAGTTCTTTTCTTATGAACTAGCTTTTGGGAGTGAGAAGGCTAAGTTTCTTAACAAACCCCATAACTCCATAATTACTAGATTGAAGACTACATCCTTCACCCACACACACACACAAAATAGGATCCAGTGACACCAACTACAAGTCTTTCCAAACTTACAATTTTTAACAATTGATAAAATTTATCAATGCAACCATTAGATTGGAATAGCAAATATTAAATGATTATGTCTTCAATAAAATAAATGCTTTCCTTTTCATTCAATGTTTTTCCTTCTTGTTAGCATACAGAGATATAGAAGTAATTGTTATATAATTTTTTAGCTTACAGATATTTACAGTCCCTTTAAAAATAAGTAAATTTCAGTTTTAGTCCCCTCATTTTTTTGGGGTTATGCTTGGCTGTATTTCCCTTGTTGTTTTCTTATTATGAATTCATTGTAAATGTCTATTTAGTATTTACTTTTTATTTTTAGTTGTAACTAGTTTAGAAAAAGTTGTGGTATGTTTTGTAATTTATGTAATAGTAAATGGAGTAATGAGTTTTCTTTGAAAAATATATTTTCAAATGATAAATCAAATGTGAAAGACGATTTCCATGTCAAGACCAACCATGACAATTTTTTTCCACAAAGTTTTAAGTCATGTATCTTTAAAGTAAGGAGGTTACACTCGTTCTCATTGAGAAATAAACTGTTTAGTGGGAAACCTAACAAAAAGAGAGTGATGGTTTGGATTAAGAATGAAAGACAACAAAGAAGGGAAGGGTGGTTCTTAATCATAGGAAATATTTTCATTTCTTCCAGTTTCTGAGCTAACAATTTAAAGATTGACTTGAATATGTTTTTGGTTCTCATAAATAAAACAATTTTGTTTTAGTCCCTTTTTAATTTATTACTTTTGCATGTTCCTTCTTAATTTATGTTTTCTTGTCATAGTCCCTCAAGTATGACAAGTAGAAGTAATGATGTGGCACTGACATTTCATTTGCCACATTGTCACTCAACGGTGACCACTTAAAGATAGAAACCACTTTAGATATTTTAAAATTTACAAAGACTAAAAACAACAAATAAAATTAGAATGACCAAAATCACATGAAGTCATATTTATCAGAACTAAAAACATTAGTAAACGTTAAATTTTAGAGCAATTTAGCTCCAAACATGATACCTTAACAGGAAACTCTGATGGATTCCTCAACTCCAAAACAAGCTGCTGTAAATCTCCAGCATAGGCCTTTCCAGGGAAAGGGTGAATGGAACCCTGAAGCTTGGGTATGCTCTGGAATTTAAGATTTAAAAGCTACTTTAGAGACTCCAAGACGGAGGAGTGAAAATTCATGTGGAAATTCGACAATAGTGAGAAACGATAGGATAAGAGCTTGCACCTTAATCACTGTAAATTTAAATTTTTCATTTGGCAAGTATTTTGCTTTCCTTCCTCCTTTCACAATATTCTTCTTTGGGTGATTCAGCTCAAAGTTGTGAAAGCCAACTATTGTACCTGACAGTTTCCACCTAACACCAAGAATTTCAAGAGTACCTTCTGCCGTGGGAGTAACTGATAGTTGAATCTGGAAAACAAGCACATGACAATATTGACTTTGTAAAACTGATAACTTGAATATTATATATATGGGGAAGGATCAAATTACATAAATATAAATTATACCTATTCCTATACCATTTAATAATTTTTTATTGAATAATTTAATACTAAAATCAATCGGTAGATTAAAAGTTTTAATCATATAAATTATGTCTATAAAATTTTAGATTAATCTAAAATTGTTTTCATTTGAAATATATAGAAAGAGGAACTTTTTATTACATTCTTATAATTGTTCAATTTTAACAAAATTTAAAACAAATAATTGATACAATATATAGATATAACTCAATGGTTAGATTGACAAAAAATACATTTTATATACAGTTATTGATGGTGTTAGAATTAGTTTAACCTACACCAGTGTAATATGATATATATATATATATATATATATATATATATATATATATATATATATTATAAGATATTCTCATATTTTGTATGGTCAGCAGCTACTTTCTTATAGAATAATCTGTTTGGAGTTTTTGGAATATAATGGGCATTTTTCTACATTGGAACAGTCTCTCAACATGCGTTTTGAAGGTTTAGAGAGACAAAAAATAGAATAAGAAAACTTTGTAGCAATTTGCTGGTTATGTTATGATTAGAGCAGCATGTACACATTTTCAGATTCTCCCCCTTGTGAATTTTTCTTTGCTGATACTTGTCTCCCTTAATTAAGATTTTTTCTTCTTAGAACAATGCACATCTAGGCATGCATCAGTGTACATGTTATGCTCTAGAATCTAGATAAGCTTCAGGCCAAGGCAACTGCTCACTACTGATTAGGAGAACTCATAAATTAATTTCCCAACAGATCATGAGAAAACAGGATTACTTGTATTTAAAGTTTAAACCAATTTTTAACACCAAAGCAAAAAAAAAAAATCACTTTTTCCCTTCAAACTTGTATACTAGCCTGCTGTATTTATAAGGGAGAGAATCTGACAAAAAAAGAGAAGCATTATCTGGGAGCTTCATTTCCACTTTGCTAGATGGACTGCTTCCCTCCATTTTCGAGAACTCATGTCTATTGTCATTCCACTCAAGCTTCAATTTAATGGGAGATATGCACCATAGTTGTCGATAGCGCGCGATTGCGACGAGATAGCGGTGGTGCATGGCGGAGTGGCCTTCGGCCGCTACAGATCTGGTATAGCAGTGCGTTTTGCTGTTGCGGCCATCGCGACCAATAGCGGCTGTATTTGCAGGCCAAATCGCGGCCATTTGCAGTGCAATAGTGCCATCACAAGATATTAACTTTCATTTTCTACCCTCAAAGGAAGAAATTTTAGGACTTTTTAAGGGGTAAAAAAGACTCTTAATATTTAAGTAATAAGCTGATTTTCTCATTTTGCTCTTATGATGACACAATCTTTAAGTTATTTTAAGGGCAAAATAGTCCACTCAATTTTCAGACTTAACCCCACTTTTCCCTAGGTTTTTTTCTTTCTTTATCTCTTCGACACCCCTTCCTCTCATTTCTGTTGCTCTTCTACTTTGCAACTAGAGACCCATGACCACACCCCACTTTTCTACACTGTTTTTCTTTTCCCCCTTCTCTATTCGATGCTCCCTCCTCCCATCTCTATCTTGTTTCTGCTTTGCAACAATTTCCAATCCAGCAGAGTCACTCATTTAGGATAACTTCTTTGGCAAAAGTCACTTCCTTTCTTCTCTCTATTCTATGATTCTACAGTCCTACCATGACCAGACCTTCCTTTCTTTATCTCTTCGACACTCCTTCCTCTCATCTCTGTTGCTCTTCTACTTTGCAACTAGAGACCCATGACCACACCCCACTTTTCTACACTGTTTTTCTTTTCCCCCTTCTCTATTCGACACTCCCTCCTCCCATCTCTATCTCGTTTCTGCTTTGCAACAATTTCCAATCCAGCAGAGCCACTCATTTAGGATGACTTCTTTGGCAAAAGCCACTTCCTTTCTTCTCTTTATTCTTTGATTCTACAGTCCTACCTCTGTTCTGTTATGCTATTTATCATATTTGTTTAGCATTATTATATACATAATTATCTGCATATGTATATACTTTATATCTATATGAAAAACTTTAAAATAGCGGCAATCCCGCTATGTGCTATCCCGCAATAACCAGCTATCCGAGATTAACAACTATAATATGCACAAATTAAGATTGAAAATGGAATTTCTTGATTTTTCAGAATGCAACTCAATTTGCAAATAGCAGGGTCAAAATTAAGATGCAGAAGTTCTTGATTATCCACAATGCAACTCAATTTACACGTATTTAGTCAAAACAAGATTTCTTCAACTGGAATTCAGAAACTCACCATGGTTGTTTCACCCCCTCCTAGTAAGAAATCAACCCCAGACACCAAATATGAAGAGTTGTCTGAGTTCATATCCCTGAAGTGGTCAATCTCATTATTCTCCACACTTGAAACATTTTCAACTGCATTACCCATGAAAAACTATTAGTGCCAACCAAAAGGAAAAAAAATACCAATATTCAATATTAATGAAAAAATATATTGAAAAAAAAAAAAAAGATGACAAAACAAAACTAATAAAAAAATGGTCTAAGATACAAACAGAAACTCATAGCTTGCCTGGTCTAACTTCATCAGTACTAGCAGAATACTTGCATATGAGTGTAACACCAGATATGGGAATTGAGATTTGCAGAGGATTTTTGAATTCAATATTCACCTTCACAGCTTCTGCAAATGGATGCAGTAAAATAATCAATGCACCAATAATATATAAGGGGAATAAAGTAATACTATCGTACTGATTCCTTGCACCAATTTATTTTTTAAAAATTAAAATAAAATGATATTGTAATGAATCCAATCCTGGATAGGTCAAAATTCCTTTTGCCCAACCTCTGCTTCATATTTTTATATTTTACACTAATATCAACACAATTTACATCAGAAAGTCCAAATACCATGAAATTTTCAAATTAATTTTATTTAAACATCTGTCACTTCATAAACAGACAAGTGCTATTCAATTCCCTTAATGAATGGCATCAATGGTTCTGGTTGAATCTGTCTCCTAAAACAATGGGATCTAACAGATAGGATAATAAAATGTCAATTATTTTTAAGTTTAACACATAATTACAATAAGGACATGTCAAAAGTTCTAGGTATTATTTCAACTACTTAAATTAGCAACAGTAAAAATATTACAACACAAAAAATCCTCTTGTTCTGCTCCAGAAGCACATTGCTGATGGTCTAATGCAGACAAAAGAGTTGCTAAAAGCTACCGTGCATCAGTCATAATAGAATAAAACTTGAGGAAATGCATGCCTTATGATTAGGGACTCGTAGAATGCATAATGTGTTTCATTCAACTTATTTTGAATAAAAAATTATTTTTTTAGTCATCTTCTTGAGAGAGCTTTTGACGAAAAAATATAAAATCATTTCCAAAAAAACTGTTCCTAAACATGTGCTTAATTTATAAGTCTGCCATGGAAAGAGATTACATACTGTTGAGAAAAAAAGAAAACAGTAAAAAACACTCAACTTGAGAAAGAACAAAGTTCACTTATTCATTCTAAGTTTAGTAGGTATAACTCAGAACCCATAAAAAATATACAATGGTTAGACATATTTCATAATAAGAAAACACAAGAAATGATGTATTTACAATAACACATAACATCTACAAGCATGCATTAACAGACTATGAGCATTCTGAAGCAAACCAGCTTTCTGCTGATCTTCCCTCATGTAGTCAGTCATGTGTGTCTTACTAAATTACAGTAAGCAGTTTCCACTAGAGCTACTGCAGCTAGAATCTATCATAAACATATGATTCAATCAAAGACTCAGTGGTCCAAATTTCAATACCTATTTTCCTTCTCTTTTTCTTTTAATTCTTACTTTCATCATCATTCCTCTCACGAAGCTAGAATGGTATTCTCCATAAAGTGTATTGGAAAGACATTCTAGTGAAATAAAATGATCAATTATCAATCTCAGATGATATTCTACCACATACCGCCTGCAACACAAACATTTGACTGATTGTGTTTTTTTGAGATAAGCTTTGATTGCAACTCCAACCAATTAGTCTTGGCAGCAGAGAATGACGGTATCATTTCTTCCTCCAAAGAATGCCACAAGCCTTCTCTAACATTAGCCTGAAATGTATGTTACAAGTGAATCGTGACACTACTTCAAACTATCAAACTGTAACCATTAAATAATGTATAACATACATGCAACAAAATCTATGAAACAGAAATGCTTACCCTGAACATTGGGAAGTACTACTACTAACACATATCACAATGAAAACCCCATGATATAAAGGATATAGCAAAAATAGAATAGAGGACCCCAAAAGAAAAAAAAAACATCCCAAAAGTCCCCCTGCAAACCACTAAGGAGAAGCATAACTTCTATTCTTTGCTGGTAATCACCTCAGCTAGGATTCATACACAGAAACCTGCCATCATCTATACTGAATGAATTGATGGGTGCCCCTAAAGGGATCTGCTACTGTCCACATGGTATAACATTGTATTTTTGGGCTAAAATAAAAGTCATTAATTTGCAAATGGCCAGTTATATGTGAACCACTCAGTAGCTTGTTTTAATTGTTTGAAGCAAACCTAAGATAATTTCGAAGTAAATCGAGCATATTGATCATAGTGAGCAACTAGGATCGCCAGGACACAGGAGCCTTTACTAGAATGATTCTTTAGTAGCTTAGTCTTCATGCTTTCAAGTAAATTAGACTTAAATGTAAGGGACATGCATGTTACAGCAAATACAAACAGTTGAGCAACTGAAAGATGGAACACAACTTGAACTTGAAAGGGGAAAGGAAAAGGTGTTTCATTAAGGATCAAAACTACTAAAGAATACATAATGTTAATCTTAATGTATATTTAAAAAGTATATATAAGGTTAATCTTAAGGTCAAATTACATTCACACCTCCAGAGGTTTAACAAAATTTCACTCAATACCCCTCATTTTTTTTTTACCCTCCACAAATTTACATTAATTTAAGTGATAACATAACACCACATGCTCCTCTCGATTACACAAACCACCCCTGATTTCTTATACAGTTATATGAATCAGAGAAAGTTAAAGTAATGAAAAAAAAAGGGAAGAAGTATCAAGTGAAATTCTGGTAAATGTCAGCAGGTGTGAATGTAATTTGTCCTAATCTTTAAGTATATCAATGAATTACTAAATAATTTTATACTAATGTAAAATTGTATAGACATGATATAGGATATGAAGTTTCAATCCAATGGTGATTTTATAAAATAATTATCCGGTAAAAAGTTATTAAATGAAGAGAAGAATAGTAGAAAATGAACATCACAGTGCAAAACAATCCTCTCTCTACTGAGACACAGAGATGGACATCATGTTCTTGACATGGGTACATCCAATATTTGGCAAGTTTTCCATTACCTTTGAAGGCCTATGCCTAAGTTCCCATGTGAACTCAATTTGCACACATGCATCATAAATGGGTCAATTAGATATTTAGAGTGATAAACCTCTCAGAAAGAAAGTAGTGAAAAGTGATTGTGGGGAGAAAGGAAAAATCTTATTGGATGATAGATAATATGCCAAATACGAATTTATACACATTGATCATAAATAGATAATTGGTCAGCCAAAAAGTAACCTAAATGGTAACAATGGCTAGCTAAATCCACAGGTGAAAACACATGGACAATTAGAATCCTAAAAGACCCAGTAAAAAAAGAGAGGAAGCATAGAATTGTATTCAACTTACAGCTGAAGAAGATCCAAAAGTTCGGTAATCTTCAAAGATGACCTTGAGTGACGAGATGTTAATTACAGGCAATTGAAGTTTTGTTACCTCAAAAGTTCGTCCAGTTTTCTGTGATATACATGAAAAATTAAGACAGCTGGTCAAATTAATTAGCTTCTGTCTGACTCCACATCAACATACATACTAACACTGAAATTATGAAATTATAGATTCATGCAGAGAAAACCTTCAGGAATTACAACAAATCAAATCGATGCTTGAGCAGAAATGTATTATACAAACACTCAGGTTCAGGTTCTAAATATATGATATCTGAAATGGAAATAGAGGCACTATCACCTCCACAATTTGAAGAACATCACCCAGGAATAATTCCTGTGTTGTCTTGGACTGGTGACTACAGGCCAAGATTTCCATCATATGCTTGACAGCCACATCATACATCCCAAGAGAAGCATACCACCTAAAACAATCATCTCAATTACACAAGTTCAAAGAATGTAGATGCCATGCTTTTTGATGAAAAAAAAAAAAGTAGTATATACCATAGCTGAACCAAGCCTAACTTACTGTCCTATATGAAAATGAACATGATCATTGATATAACTCCAAGTAGTTCCTCCAAAAACAGATAGAGCACTTCTGTATGTTCGAATCGCATGCTTAATCTGACCATGGAAAGGTCAAGGAGAGAAAATTGGTAACAAAATACAATACATTATTAAATAGGGGAGAAAATGGCAAATTGTTGACATCCCAATACCTGATCACACTTTTTATACTGCTCCCCAGAAAGCACCAGATGAAATCCATATTTGCGTAACATGGAGGGTTTAGACAGCAAGTAGCAGTATGATGCTTGTTCAAGCATCACAGCAGAATGCAGGATATCCTAAGACAAGGAATCAGTCAACAGCAGAAAACAATAGTCTGAAATTACTATTAGTTTTATTTTATTTTTAAAAAGCACTACCTCACCACAAATACGAAAATAAACAGTAGCTGCCTCCTTATGTTGATCACGTGCCTTCAACATTTCTATCCACCACAAACCACATCGTGTTGCATTTTGCTCGCCTGATGATCCAAGTTTCTGGGCACATTAAGTTTATTAATAAAAAAGAGAACATGAAAGGAATATAGCAGTAACAGAGAATCTCTAGAAAGGCATGTTACTCAAACTTTCAAATGATCCAAAATAAACCATACATACTAAATATGTGTTAAAAGCATTTTCCATGCAATACTCAGCTTCCTTTCTTGATTGATCCAACATGAAGTACGTAAGTCCCATCATTTCCTGGAAAATAAAGTAGGCAAACCAATAGTGATGCATTTTCAGAACATTCTACAATCACAAATGACAAAGCATATATATGGGCAATTTAAAGTAAAGAACTGCCACTAGTAAATACTCCAAAAAGAACAAATTCTTAAAATCATCTAAGCACATTTTTTCTTCAAGCAGTGGATGAAATGGCAACCACATAGGAATTAATAGAATAGAAGTATAAAACTACAACGTCAAAGAACATGTTTAACAATCAATAGGCACACTATGAGTGACTTATACAAAGGGAAAGATGTGCATCTGAAATTGCGAATGAAATGTAACTTTCAATTTACAAGTCACAGTCAAATCATTTTTCCCCTAAGATGACCAGCAAAGAGCCATGTAAGGTATCTCAACTACAATATTTCCAGGCTTTCAAAGTTTAATATTTAAAGAAAAAGAATGGATCCCTCAGTAGAGAGTAAGAACGTAACACGAAAGGGTAATAGAAACTCAGCCCGTATGGAGAAACTTGATAGACTTAAAATATTCATCTGAAATTTGACCCCAAAAAAAATAGTCTGAATAGCTTCATTTTGTCAAGGGAAGATATTAGTTATTTTAGGAACAAAAACTAATCCAATTCAACGTCCTTCCACCACTTCTCTACGAAAAATCCTAATCTAACTAAAACCCATGTAACAACCATGCATCTTCTGGAGGCCCTCTCCAATTGGAATAAAATTAAATACCTGCACACCAGCATAACGCTTCCAGGCCTTATCAATCTTGTAATCTGTGGAAATTAAGCGATAATTTGACAACGCAAGTTCATAATCTCGTAACATGAAAGCATAATCACCCAAAACTCGAATCTGGGATTCAATGGAATTAAAGTTATACCTTCAACAATTGAAACCAGAACCATATTAGAAAGATGCAAGAAACTTAATGATACACAGCATACGTGTATATTCTATCATAAGATATAAATAAATAAACAAGTAAGTAAATAAATAATACATACGTAGGACCATTGAGAGAATCTGCACCATCTTCTTTCCCTTTTCTCCACCATAAATTTTTTATTTGGTTTCTAAACCCCTTTCGCGTTGCAGAAACCTAAACAAAAGAAAATATTACAGAAAAAGGTAAAGGACAATCAGAATAAAGGTCAAAAAATAATAATGGGTCTGAAATTACAAATTCAACTCATGAACTATGAAAGGTCTAAGCATAAAACACCTGTTGATTGAGTACACGGATCTTTTGCTCCATATTTGGAATGATGTGCTTAGATGATAAATCTTGCATTAGATCTTTGATCTGTATTCAGGCAACAAAAATGGGTACCAAAAATGCCTCTATGATGTAAGCACAAGTCCTATATAATGATTCTACTACAAAACCATTGATGGTTGCAAAAGCAATATACCTCATTGATGTCGTCAATTTTAAGAAAGCAACCAAGATCTTGACTAGGTGAGGCATCAGTTATCTGTGACAAATTTCAGGAGATAACAGCCTAAATTACATATTGTCACATGAAATTATTTATTATTTTTAACATAGGTTCCAAAAAGCAAAAGAAAAAGTATAAGGCAAGGGAGATGAACAAAAAAACAATTTTTTATTTAGGGGAAAAGAAAGCAGAAGCTACAAGCCCTCCCTAAACAAACTTACATATGAAGCCCAAGGATTATCTTGATGTTTGATTGGAGCATCCAGGGAGGAATTAATGCAAAGCAACAAACAGTCACTTGTACCAAATGTACTCCTCATTTCTGTCAATATTTTACTTGCCCTGCTGAAGATGAGTAAGCAACTCAAATAAAAGTATAAGACTAACACTGCAGACAACTAATATATCTATATTAATAAAGGACAGTGAAAGCCCAAGATTACATTCTTTTTTTTTTTCTCCAAAAAACAATATTCATTTTCAGTGTTCATTACCACAGAATGCAATTGGTTTTGAAGATTGAAATTATTTTAATACAAAGTCTACATCACACAAACCTCCCTGTTCAAAGGAGTATTATATTGGTTTTCAAGATAGAGAGAATGTTAGCGTGATAAGGATAACAATTTAACAAACACCAAGTCTTATCCTACTAAGTAAGATCGACTACATAAAATCAACTACATCATTGACGTAATCAAAAATCAAATTCTTTGATATAATACTTATTACTAAATCTCTTTTAATAATTCCTTCTAAAGTTTTTCTAAGTCTCTTTTTATTTTATTATTTTTACTAGATTAAAAATCATATCATTCACTTTTCTCACTAATGCTTCCAGTGGCCTTTTTTACACGTTTATAAATCACCTTTCTTGATTTTTTATCATCTTTTTTACTATAAGTGATACTCTAACATTCTCACTTATACAATCCGTTTATCATCTTATTCTTTCTTGTGTGACCACTTTATTCATTCTATCATTTACATTTTTGTCACACTTACTTTTCTTTCATGTTATTTCTTTAAATTTTAGCATTCTCTACCTTATAGAATAACTATTCATATAATAGTATAATAAAAATTTATTTTCAACTTGATAGGTACTTTACAATCATAAATAAATCATGATATCTTTTTTCACATAAATGACTCAACTTATATTTTATGAGTAATATTTTATTGATTTTTTCTTCATTTCATAGAATCGATCCTAAATATCTAAACTTGGAGACTTATGATATTATGTCATCTCCAATTTTAATTTTGAACACATGATCATCACCTTATTTTTTGCTAAAATTGTAATGGCATATACTCTATTTTATTTTTGTTCAAACAAAAACTCTTACATTCTAAAGTATGCTTCTATGAATTAAGTTTAGATTTAACATTTTTTTTATTCTATCAGAACTATGTTATCTGCATAAAGCATGTACTTAGAGATAATTTTTTATATGACACTTGTAAATAAAACTAATATTAGATTAAACGAGTAAGAACTCAAAGCAAAACTTAAGTATAAACTTATTCCTATAGAAAGCTTTGATGTAAACTTATCCCTACAGTATGATCAGGACAAAATACAAAAATGGGAGCATTTTACACTTAAGTTGATCTTAAAAAAATGCCTTCCCAGTGCTTAAAATTCATTAAAAATGAAATCAGCAAATAATCAAACCCATTGGATCCTAAGTTTTAGAGTTCCAGGAAAATGTGGAGTTCAATCTTTTATCATAATGAAATTTATTAGAAAGAAAGGAGAGAAAATATTACTGTAACCACAATAAGGAATCCTCCAGTGCAGAAAAGCAAAGAATATCAAAGGAAAAAAAAAAGAATCCAGCAAAACTTCTCAATCTTGAGACAAGTCTAAAACAGAAACCCCCTCAAAGTAACAATTGACAAACATCAAGAGAAGCCATATACAGGATCCTATTGACATAGGAGCATGTGTCCCATGCACAAACATTATTCTCCAAATAATATACCACACCACAGTACTGCCTAGCAGGGAACGAACAGGTGTCAAATTGATTCATTGCTGGAGCAGAACATAACACACTTATCAAGAGACAAAGCAATGCAAAGCCTTTAACTTGCAAAGAAAGGAACCACTTTGCAAACCAATTGACAAACCAATGTTCATACAAAAAAACATTAGAAGTAGCTTTTGATTTCCAAATTAGTTTAACTCAGATCATGATTGAGAGAGGGGGCAAGAATATGGAATAAAAATGTTCAAATCTCACATCAACTATATATATAATCAAAATAGAGCTTATATAAAAGTTAAAACAATATTCACCTTAGAAACTAATTTATATTCACCTTAGAAACTAATTTTTGGAATTGAGTTAAGGCAAAGCTGAAATTCAAGATAGTAGACAATAGGAGTAATGCTTGCAACAACACACTCCCAATTATTAGTTAAAATTTATAGAAAACTACAAAATTAATGTTTCTTTCTCATACTTTTTTAGATTTCAATAAATTTTAGCCAATTATAAAGAATGTGTTACTAGCATCCCTCCTGTCATAGATCCAGTAATGAGTAATCCTTAACTATTTAAAAAAAAAATAAAACTGACACTGAACTTTTCCAGTTCAATATTTAAAAAAAAAAAAAAAAATAGCCCTATAATCTCCACAATTCAGATATCTAATTTTGAGCATAAGAAAATGTGTTGAGATCTCACATCAACTACAGATGGCCAAAGTATAGTTTATAAAGACTAAGGTAATCATCACCTCACAAGTTAGTTTCTAAGATTAAGTTAGGCGAAAGCCTAAATTCAAGAAAAGAATTACAAGAAAACTCTCCAAAAGTATTTAAAGTCCAAAGTTCAAATACGACTCTACTCTACAAAGAGACCGAATAAAGCTTTGTAGTTCCCCTCTTGAAACATGCCCATTCATTTCCAACTCAAAGGCCTTTTCAAAAAGTCACACCAGGCTCAAGCAATCTTCATTAAACCACAAAACATAGATCTTCCGTCTCATCATGTATGAGATACATCTCACACGCAATGGCATGAAGAAATAATGTCCAAAATGGCAAAATCTTTCTTGTGATATAATGAAGGAAGACATAGATTAATCGCAACCAGTACAATGTCACATGTATCTATGCATAAATAGCTTCTCAAACAAAAGAATGACACCATTTATACCTGTCTACAGGGCCATCTTGATTATCATGCACTAACAAGTAATGCTTTAAAATCTTTGGATCCATTGCACCATCATTAAGAAGGGAAGGAACCTTGTTGGTATTAAAAAGATCAACAAATCTGTTAATAGGCTGCTCATCCTTTGAAGAAACAGCTAGAAGACCTGCAAGTTATTTTCGGGAGGAAAGACATTTACATTAGAAAGGAAAAATCAAAGAAGAAGAACTCTGCTGATCCCAAAATCTTACATGCCACAGGATGGTCAAAAGCTTCATGATCTGAAAAGGAAGCCATACGAACAAGCTCTTCATTGAGAAACTGAAACCAGGATGGTGTATTTCCATGTTCAGAACCTACAAAGCATTTGTCAATCAAATGAAGTCTCACACAAGTGACACAACAAACAGAACTTTAACTACCTTGACATCACACTAACAGAAAATTTACAACACCTTGTAGGACTGTGAACAAATAGAGCCCAGCAGAGCACTAGTATTTGCACAAGATTATCCAATTAAATTACTGAAATCACACTCACAGTTTAAGTAAACTTAAAAACTCTGCTCAAGCTCACCTCAATTCCCAGCCCAAGCAATTCTAAAAAGAGTTATTTACATTATGCATAATTGTAAATGCATGCTATACAAATTATATTATAATTTTCTAATCTGTGCCCAAGAACACACAATAAGCAATCAATAACTAGTAATTTTTAAATTAAAAATTGTACCATTTAATATTATCAATTGCATTAAATTATATAATTTTCTAAAATAACATATATAGGTTCTTTGCCCTTGGGTGCACATTTGAAAAGCCGATTAAATTGTCGTGACTCATGAGAATTTATTTTGCTTTGCAAAGTCATGCACATGAATATAAAAATTACAAAAACAAACATATACAGTGAATGTCACTTACTCTCAAGTTCATGATTACTTTCTGGCACATCCGAACAAGACTCGGAAAGAACTTTCTCCCCTGCCTCTGCGATAACTTGCTTCAATTTCTCTTTAGCTACCTAGTAAAAAGGTGCGGACACACAAATAAAAACGCATAATAAACCTAAACGGCAAACACATTTGCGATACGCTCAATTTACCCAGAGCATAATATTCCAAAAAAGAAAAAAAAATCTCTATCTCCGAAGCAAGCACGACCTATACATCGAAGTAAGCGTGGTCACGGAATTCGCAAGAGATCGTACGAGCATTTACCTTCAAATCGGGCTTCCTAACATCGGAAGCATAAAACAAACGCAATTTGAACTTGTGAAGGCGATAGGGTTGGTCACTGGCCGTCCTAACAGGAACTGAGAGAGGGAAAAAGAAGCAATGCTGGTGAGGAATTAGAAGGCACAATGGATGAAGATAAATAGGATTGGAGGATAAGATTACCGTCGATGTTGTTGAAGGAGCAGAATGGCGTGAGCATCTGAAGGAAGGAGAGGCCGTTCTTGAGGCATGCTTCTTCGACGGAAGGAGTTGAAAGGACCATCACCACCGGAGTGATCTCCTCCAATAGCATTTGTCCCAGAGGCGTAGTCGCCGGATCCATCACCGTATTCACGTTGTTGTGATCCTCCTTTCTGTGGTTATTCGCAGCTCGCCGACACTGTGGTGTGGGAGAGTCACCTCACTCTATGTCTGCGAGCGATGGCAAGCAGATCGGATCTCTGCCGTCAAAGCACGATTGGGATTTGGGAACCCAGAGTTCAGTCACCAGAAAGAGGAACCGGTTCTCTTTGCCTTCCACGACGTCGTCTTTCTAGTCCAGGCAAAGAATATTAACGAATGAAACACAGAAAAAAAAAATAATGAATAATTCTAAAAAAATTATTTTTTATGCTAATTTTTTAATTATTAAATATTTTTATATTTTTAAGATAATCAGTTTTTATTTAATATTTTAAAATAAAAATACGTAATAAAGATTAATTTTAATATATGCCAAGTAAATTATACTAATAAAAGTATCAAAATGGATTAGATATAAGGAATACTTTATATATATATATATATACTAAAATGTATTTTTTTGAAAAATTATTAAAATATGAGATTTAAAAATTACTAAAATAGTACATTTTTAAAAAATTATAAAAAATTAAAATCATTAGTGGTAATTTTTAAAAAATAAAAATAAAAAATTGTTAATAGCAATTAAAAATGGTCAAAAATCATATTGTGAGACAATTTTTAAAAAATCATATTTTTATAATTTTTCTCAAAATAACATATTTTAGTTAATTTTTTTAATTTTCATAAAAAAAATACCCTAGATATAACATGTTACCAGTGAAATTTAAATTAAAGTGTAACTTAAACAAGACCTTGAATTTAAGTCCTTATGTATGAAAAACAAAAAACAATTATTTCTAAATCCTATACGATTGTACTATATTTTTTATTTTAATTAGGATCTCACAATTTTAAAATTTATAACAAATTTTTAATTATTTTAAAATTTTATAAGTGAGCTTTTAAAAATATTTTTGTTAAAAACTGAAAGTATCTTATCAAGAGATTAGAGTTTAAGAAAATGTAAAAGGTTCATATGATTTTTACATGTTTTTTTAAAATTTGCCGTGATCCCAAAATTCACTTTTGAAAAGTTTTGTAGAAAGGAGAATTAAACAAGCATTAATTTAAGACTAAATAAATAAATAACAACAATTTTTGAAAGGATGGCACAGCATCTTTTATCTATGATAGAATTATAAGCAACAATTTTTTAATATTTATTAATTAAATTTTAAAAAATACCGTGTTAATAAACTTTTGACCTAATTCACTTTCAAAAATTAATTTATAAGAGGAAGACTCTATAAGCCTTTATAAAAAATATATTATCAAGTTTCAAAGTATTTATTCTACTTGTCAGGTTATGTGATTTAATTTGAACTTTTGCAGAGCTGTTATTTGATAATGTTTGACTAAGTTAATGGGCAAAATCAAAAAACGAACAAAGAAAGAAAAAGGCAAGGGCATTCATTTTCGACAAGTTCCTAGAGTCTGTCATGTCATCTACTATATTATTCATTTTGGAAAGACTTGCATGATCCGAGGAGCTCAAGATCCAAGCAATATAAGAATTAACCAAATGAATTATTACTATTATTATTATTATTATTATTATTATTATTATCATCGTGAAAGAGACATTCTTTTTCAGAAGTGCTTACTCAATCCAATCCCATGTGCCTTTCTTTTGCAGAAGAATCGAGTTAGAGAAGTGAAGCGAACGAAAGTTGACATAACTTACAAGATTGAACTCCATTGACCAAAAATTTTCAAGTTTAATTTCAAATCGGGTAATTTCCACTCTTCTTGAACTTGTTATTGAAGGAAAAGAGAAGTCACTTCATCGAACAGCTAGCTTCATGGTATTATAACAAAAACAATGCTCCAAATTAAATTACCTGAGTCTTGACTATAACATGAAACTGATTCTGGATTAATGAAAATGGTGGGAAGCATTAATCTGTAGTTTTATTGCAAAACAATCAAGTTTAGTTTTTATTTTAACCATATGTATCAACTTAATCACAAATTAAGCAGCCTACTAAAGTCTCTTTGAGTAAGCTTGTAAATAAATGTATATACAAAAAAATAATATAGAAAATTAATAGAACTCCTTTATAAATTAAAATTAACTTGTATATCTCTATTTTTTAGAAGTTAATCTCATTTAAATTCTTTAAAATTTAAAAGTATAAATTATTTTTAATTAAAAATATTCATTTTTTATATTATTTTTTCTCTTAAAAAGATTTTTTATAACTTATCCATAAATTTATCGAGAAAAAGTGAAATAAGCCAAAAGCAAATAAGCATTTTGTTTGAAAGAAACCAAGTGGAGTCAATGGACGACTCCAAAAATGCCCAAAAATCATTACTTATTCAGCGCACGAGGAAGCTGAACAATGATTAATAGTCACGATTAAAAAACTGTAGCATCAGGCTGTGATTTCAATTTGTTGGTTGGTGTGGAAAAAGCTAGCAAGATATAGGGATCAGGGGAAGATTGAGGTTGGGATGTTAAACTTTTGTTGTGGGATCTGCTTCTCTTGTATCTAAGCTGTCTGCTGGTGAAAGAAGAAACCAAAAATGATACTACCGAGGGTTTTGCTTCCCCTATCACCCTCATCTCCACCAATATCAGCACGCCACGTATGATGAACCCCAAAACCAATGTATTTGCCTACGGGGCAGTGACACCACCTGGCCTAAATTACCCCATGCATGCTCATGTGCATGGCTCCATATACGTTTCCATTTTCCAAAATTATATTCCAAACTCGCTCTCATGTGCATTGCAAAACAAAACTCGTCCCCAACACTCAATGTGCTTTAGGAGCTTAAGCTTCACCATTACTAATTAAAGTCTATATAGTCTTTTGCACTTCACCTTTTTCTTGAACTCTCTCTCTCTCTCTCTCTCTCTCTCAGCCCACAAACAAAAGCCAAGCGAGAGGGAAACACATTAGTTTTTGATGACACAGATGCAGGCTAATGTAGAAGTTTCACCAAATTGTCCCAGGTGTGGTTCTTCCAATACCAAGTTCTGTTACTACAATAATTATAGTTCAAGTCAACCACGGTACTTTTGCAAAGGCTGCAGAAGGTACTGGACCAAAGGAGGATCCCTCCGCAACGTGCCTGTTGGTGGTGGCTGCCGCAAAAGTAGAAGGGCTAAACATATCAAGACCTTAAGACAAGCCAATAACACAGTTGGGCATTCTCATGATCTGAGAAGGGTGTCATCTTCAGTTGTATCTGATGCTCCAAATATTGATCTTGCGCAGGTTTATGCAAGTTTTGTCAATCAGAAGCCAGATTCAAGAGATGCCATTGAGAAGCCTGATGAAACAGTTTTATATCCTTCTTCTGAGTATTCAAGATTTTTGAACAATGATTTTAACCACAGTGCTTTGCCTGATGAACTTGGTCTTGCTGAGTGTTTGCATTTTGATGGACAATCCACAGAATCCCATTTCAGTGAGAGTAATATTCAAATGTATTTTTGCGGGTTCAACTCTATGCAGAAGCATATTCATGATACAACCAATTTTGAGTTGCCACCCTTGCCTGGTGAGGAGGCTGCAACCTCGCATGATGATATGTTGTGGTCCAATTCTGTGATGATGGTAGATCATGCCTTTCAAGCAACTCAATCGCCCCTTTTTGAACCTGAAGCTCACGATGCAGACTTCTTAATGAGCAGTTATTGGAATTGCCACTTCGATTTGCCAAAGGATGCTTCTTTTCCCATTCCTTGATAATATAATTCGCTTCAATATTGTTGCCTTGTTTTGCTTGTTTATATGTAGCTTATGTATATGTTGGATCAAAGTACTATAATAAATAATTTGAATATGTAAGCATAACAAATTATATGCAGTTTTAGGGGCTATATATACACCATTATACACAAATCCACAATAAATGACAAGCTTTTTCCCTTGATGAACACATTTCAATATATATATATATGTCAATCTAATTTTGAAGTTTCGGAGTTTAAAATATTGCTTTGCAGGCTAGGGAATTAATGTTCATCCTCCCACACCAAACTGTTAAAAGTTCGTTTAATAGAGGATACTTGTTGGAATTTGGCTTCAGCAAACATTTATAAAAAATGAATTTGAACACGTTAGTGCAGAAAAAAAGGCAAGAACCATGTAGACCACGATCATCGTACAAGGAATTGTAGGTCCGTAACTTGCATTGCAGACGTGACTACTCAAAATACTATGGTTTTTTTTAGCGGTAGTTAATTATACCGATCATGCATAAGGGTCAATAGCATTTCATTTTTCTTCCTTTAATATTTTAATTTTTGTTGAATAATTTATATATTAGATATGCTGACTTGAACCTCCTCTAGACTAAACATCTCAAATTTGTTTTATGGATCCAAATCAAATAACAAATCTTTCAAAGTTTATGAAAAATTATAAAAATAATTTATTATTTTAATAAATTAAGCTTATGACTGAATATTCATATAAAAAAAACTTATTAAATAAGAACTTAACTAAATTTGTTTTTCATTTTCACCCTAAACTAATTACCTAGAAGTATATTTCTATTATGTTTTCGTAAGTAAAAATTTGAATTTACTCTATTTTACGTAAAAATTTTAACAATTTATTCTATTTTTACTTAAATAAATTTGTTTTACTTAAGTAAAAATATATAGAATTTCTTAGAACTCCTCTAACTCTCATGCTCCCTCTCCTCTCTCTTCTGTCCTCACTTAACTCTCCTCTCCTTCCAACTCTTTCATTCCCCTCTTCCACTTTATTGTCGTCCCTTTTCCTTTTCTCACTTCTCCCAACTCTCAACTCTCTTAGTTCTCTTCTCTTTTATGTCATCTACTCTCTTCTATTGATTACTTAAAAGTATATTTTTATTATTTTTTCTTACATGAAGATCTAAATTTGCTTTAATCTACTAAAAAATAAAACAGTTTATTCTACTTTTTATTTGTGAATTTATTTTACTTAAATAAAAATATAATTTGCTTTGTCTCCAACTCTTCTAACCCCTACTCTCACTCAGGTGCACTTCCTCTCCTCTCAACCCCCTCTCCGCAGCTTCAGTTTCCTCTCACCCAACCCTCTTCCCCTTCGAACTCCCTCTCCTCCATCCTTTTTTCTTTATTCCATTGTTGTCTCTCTTTTTTCACTCCTCTCAACTCTCTTTTTGCGGGACTATAGCTGATCCTAATTCCCTGCTACGTGGGCCTCAGGAAGGTCACTTATTTTGGGTTTGATGACACACTCACCGCAAAGGTTTGGAGATTGGATTAAAAAAAATTGTGCTGAAGCTGAGGTCTTTGACAGGTGTAAGGGTCAGCAGAAGGGTACTAACTAAAGTTGTTTAAAATTATTAATTGCGGGTTCTGAACAACGCTGAAATCCGAATGGAGTGTATGAAAGAGCTGGTTGGACCTAACGCAACTTGCATCTGGTCATGGATCAACGGCCAAATCAAGCTCAAAATAGTCTTTCTTCTCCTTAATTCGGTCAGAAAATCATATTCAAATATGGGTTCCTTCACATGTCAGTGGAGGGATATATTGACCTCCAATGAACAGTCACTGAGAATTGGAATTAAATATTGAAATATTCATGAACCACACATTATTTCGGAGCGACCTGGCCTCAACCCCACCATGGATCAGTTTTTTTTTTTTTTTTCTGGAAAGGGTGTATTCAAAGTTTGAAACTTTGGACAAACTGTAACTCCTTGAAAAGAGAGAAACCACCGTACATAATATTGTGTGCAACACATGATTCCAGAAAGTTGAAGCTCCTGATCTGGGAAACAGACTGATTATCGTGGAAACAGACATATTGTCTGTCATATTTTTAACAAATTTCAATGCCACACTATAAAAATTATGTTTTAATTGTTTATTAAAAGTATATATTATAATAAAAATTAGCATATTACTAACATTAACTATTATGATTTTTAATCAAATTTTATTATTTGTTAATCTTTTTTATTATATACTCATACATATATTTAAAAAGTATGTAAATTGATAAATAATAATTTCTTTGGTACAACCCCATTAGACCAAAAGTTGTTCCTTGTGATTTTTAAATAAGAAAAAGATAAAGGTTGTACCAAACATAGTGTCAATTATTAAAAATTATAGCAAGAGTGTATTAAAAATTATAATGAAAATATGTTGATATCATTTTAATTATTTTTTATTTCTTAAATATTACTTACATTTGTTAAAAATAAAAATATAAAGTTGTTTACAATATCAAACATAGTGTCAATTTAAACGATTGAACTATCGTGAAAATTGCGTCATACTGAAAATCAAAACTTACATATGTAAGAATAATTTGGTCTATAGTATAATATTTATTTATTTTTCTTGACGTCGAACTAGTATTAGTTTTCTTAAACGACAATGATAAACATGTATGAATAACGTAAAACAATTTATTACTGCGCTTGTATTAGAAATAAAAATATTGTTATTTTATTCATATCATCACATTTAATTATTAATTACAAGCTAAATTTTGAAAGAGGTCTCACTTCTCGTGTATAACTTGTTTGCAATTGACCGATCTATCCAGTTATTTTATCTGAGTTTTAACTGTTTTATTTATAAAATATTATGATTAAATGTTAACAAAAAAAAATCGTACTTCTAATGTACAACTGTTTATTTTATAATAAAAAAAAGTCAAATTCTAACTATTTTATTTTATAAAACATTAAAATTGAATATAACATATGACTTTCTATTTTTTTAAAAAAATAAAAGCACGAAAGTGTCAACATATTGTATTTTTTTTAAAAATTATCATAAAAATATGATTGTATATTAAAAATATGATTTTTACCGTTCAATTAAAAAAATATAGTGATGTATAAAAGATACAACTTGGTTTATTTTAAAAAAATTAAAAAGCACATAAATTTGATACATCTACAATAAAAATTACACGGTAAAAAAGCCTAAAAACTAAAAAGGCAAAGGCGTGAGAATAGCATGTGCAAGTATACACTTGACTATTTCCTGAACATTATTGGTCTGCAAGAATTGTTGTCATTATTCTTTTCCATCTCTTTCTTTTTCGGACGTTGTATGGATTCTTTTATCTATCTGTATTTAGGTCAACATATAAACAAAGAAGCTTCTTATTAACAAATTGCATTCGGTTACAAACTTTAATTACTTGAAACTGGCTTGGTCTATATATCGGTTTGAACATCACATTCACAACTATGCCCCTAGAAACTTCATTAATTTTCTAGAAATAATGCATATATCACGGGTTTTCTTTTCTTTCTTTTTGCTTTTTTATAAAATAAGTGAAGCTTCTTATTCAAAAAAGTCCGACGGCACTTGCAAAACACTTGACAAAACTTCCAAATTAATAATTTTCGCAACCTTTCTTGCTCGAGTATTCTGAAGTGCGTATCACAACTTAATCATTCCTAACAACGACTCTTTCACGTAGAAATGTTGACAGTGTTAAAGGTGAAAAAATTAATATTAATCATCCAACTATGTATGGATAGATGACAAATTTAAATTTAAGTGAAATCGTTTTTTTTTTTTTGTTGATTACAAGTATTGTTTACAGAAGATAATTATATTTAAATTTAAAATATATACAAAAGGTTAATTTTTCTAATAAAAATTTAAAAAATTCTTATATAAAATTGAAACCCAAAATCTCAATTTATAAAAATTATACACACAGTGCTTGAATGAATCACTCGTTAATTATTCATGTAAGTAAAATCAATCTTCAAACCAACGCGTATATGATTTTATAGCTAAGGCTAATTTCTCTCATAATTTACATGCACAATACAGTTTTTGTAATATATTAGAGAAATTTGGTTTATTAATTAAAAAGTAAAAGAAACAAATTGAAATTAGTACTATGATATTTAAATTTGAACATAAAATTACGCGACTCTTAATTAATATTTTACAATTGACCTAAATGAGATTCATAACGAATAATTCCTTTCATCTTTACAATAAAATATATTCATTCGATACGCCCGCGACAATCAAATGTGAATTATGTGTGAGTATTAAAAGTTCTTGTTTATTCTAAATGGTCGCATCTTAGTTGGCCAATTACTATTTCATACTCGACCAACATTTGTAATATTATAATTGAAGAACTTTCTAATATAATTAATGCTGAATTAAACACAATTAAACAAGTCTTCAAATTGGAATCAGTTACTTAAATGGAAGTAAATTGCTTGAGTAATTTATCTCGGTCAAGAATATATCTTGCCGTGGTATGCGTCGCGGTATTTTTAATTAAGACGTGCCCACAGCATTTGATCGCTCCAAATTCAATTTGAAGCATTTCAAGCAACTGAATGTAAAGGGAAAAATGAAAATAAAACAAAATCGGTATGATTAATTATCCTGTTGTGTCAGATTACAAGAAGATAAAAAAAACCTGTGTCTCAATAATCCATTTCATAATGTACCAAATTGTCAACAAATACCCGTCAAAACCTAAATCATTATCCAACCCATTTGGGTGCAATAGTTGATGCCCATATCCATAACTTATCACTAATTGTCCTTTCCAAATAATTCTATACAAAGGAAAAGTTTCTAAGAGAAGTAGGTAAAAAATTCTCATAACTTCACACATAAGCTGGGTATGAAGAGAGCAAATTGCTGGGTATGCATGGAGAATCTCTCCATGATCGAGTATGCATTTTGAGTATCTCCCTTGCCTTCTCCTTGGCCTTGCTCCCACTCTCTACCTGAAGCACCAAGCACAGTTTCGCCACCACACCCAGTTTCAGCATTTCCTGAACAACTTGTGGAGTCGCAGAGAACTTGGAAATAGACAAAAGAATCCTAACAGCTCTATCATTTACCAGTGTAGAAACTCTTAGAATCTTCTTCGACACTATGGCAAGTCCTGCTCCATGGCTCAACAGCTCAGCTCGTCCCTCAGCACACTGGCACAGCACATCCAACAACACTAGCATCATTTCACATGGCTTTCTCTCCTTACAATCAAGAAGAAGTTCTATCAAAACAGGAACCGTTCCTGCTTCCACCGCTTTGATCCTGTTTCTCCCCCATGGGCAGAATTGAATCAGTGTATGGAGTGTCGCTTTTGATGTCTTCTGTGAAATCTGATCCTTCAAAACTTGCACTAATTCCACGAAGAGTTCAGTTCTGAGATGCAATAGTTGCACTGGTTCAGCCACTTCAGACATAGATTTCAACAAGAACACTGCATAAGCTCGTGATTCGAAGAACCCCTTTTGCAATACTCTTGTTAAGGAATCTATAAACTCCCCGTTTTTGAAGGCTAGGAGAGTCTTCAACCCAGGTTCAGATAAATGAAGAT
This sequence comes from Abrus precatorius, assembly GCF_003935025.1. NCBI lineage: Eukaryota > Viridiplantae > Streptophyta > Magnoliopsida > Fabales > Fabaceae > Abrus > Abrus precatorius. Next base: position 3,292,026 of record NW_020874373.1, on the reverse strand, counting down.
TATATAGCAAGCTTAAGGCTTCATCGCTTGCGCTTGTTTTCAACTCGAATCCATCATCTGGGTTGGACTCTAGCCCGGGTAAATTTGAAGAATCGATGTTGTTCACTACAATTGATGCTAAGAATTCAACAGCACCCGATGCTTCCATGCAACGTTTGTTTGTTTCACTTCCGGAAGCGATGGATTTAAGCTTTCGGAGGCACTTAATCTGCATCGAAGGTGAATGAGAAGCGTCTTTGAGGAGCTTTGAAATCTGGTTTTTGTTTACGGGAGGCTTAGGAGTTGGAATCCTTTCGATGCCGTGAGAAGCGTTCATGGTACACCATGCTTGAATCAGTCTCCGAAGGGTGTGGTTAGGAGTGAGATCATTGTAATCTAACAAGGGTTGTTTGGTGACAGGACATGTCTTGTTTTTCTTAGAAAATAGCCACGTCTCGATGCTTTCACGGTCGTAGGTTATACCCGTGGAGACAGTCACCGGATCCTTCATGATTTCTAACGAAATGGGGCAAACAAAGAACGAAGGAACATCAATCTCGTCCATGTCTTGTGTTAGATCCGATAAGAAGAGGTTGTAGAGACAGTGATGAAAAGAGTTGTTGTGAATTGAAGGAGTTGTGAAAGTTTGAAAAACTTGGGGCGGTTGAGAATTGAGAGCGGTGTGGTCTTCTTATTTATACACATGTGGCGTGCTGAAGTCAAAACACGCATAAACGAGAGCCTCCATTCGAGAGAAACAGGGTGCGATGACTTTTCCAAACAAAATATGGAAATTCTCAACTAAGATTCACTTTACCTAGTCATCAACACGAACCAGACAAAACATTAACACAAACAGAAGGTGAAACATTTATAGCACATGGGGAATATGCTACTTGACAACTTTCGGGATTATATTCATAATTTCATACTATGTTTAATTAATTCCTTTTGACCTGCTCCAATTACCCTCTTCAACTCTTACTTTTTAATCTTATCTTGAAGGGGAATGTAATCCCCTCAAGGATAAAAATCTTAACATTTACTATTAGTTTTGGATTATGATAAAATTGGTTTTGAAGTTTATTTAATTTTTTAAATGGAGTTTAAGATAATTAATTTATGTTTAAATATAGTAATATTTTAAAAGGAAGTTGGAAAAAGTTGACTTTACTTAGTTAATAAAGTAATTTTTAAAAAAATTAATTTATTAATCTTGCATCTAAAATCAATTTATTTACTTAATAAAAAAGTCAAAAAGTTTTTACTTCTCTTAAAATTAATTTTATCCATCTCAAATTTGATCTTTAATAACAAAAGTGATCGGCCAAACACTTTAATTTACAATTAAAAGTCAAATTTCTACTCCAAATGTGATTTGCAGAGCAAACCAAATAATCACCTTGTATCTCTTTGATTTAGATTTGATAAAAATTATTTAAATTGTGAAATATAATTAAAAAACATTTAATTCATCTAAATCGCATATTTTTATTTGAAGTTGTATTTTTTTTAAAGAGTATAAGATTTAATTGTTTCCCTTCAAAACAAACAGGAACTCAGTCTTAAACTTAATTAAACTCTATTTTTTTAAAAACTCCTGAAAATTTATTTTCGAATATATTTCACTAATATGTTTTTTATATTTAATAATGACAAAATTAATTAAAAATATTAAAAAACTATGTAACATATGTAAATATTTAATTCTTTAAACAATATTAAAATGCTACAATATATATTCCTTTGCCAGTTGCCACTATTGAACAAAAATTAATAACTATTTAAAGCAATGAATAAAAACTAATGATATTTAAAAACATACTTTACAACCTCACGAATGTATTATTTTAAGATTTTTTTAACCAAAATATTAAATGATTTAAAATTATCCAAATAACAAGTTAAAAAAAACCCTAAAAACTTTAATTAAACGAATTTATAAGTCCTTATAATTTATATTTATAATTTAAAAATTTATAACTAAATTTACCCTTACTGATTTGTAGTTGTTAAAAGCTCGTTAAATTTTATTTAATTATAAATAATTGTCTGAACATATTTATAATTTATAAATTTATTTAAAAAATAATACAGTTGAATATGTTTTGTATTTTATCTTTGCTTCAAAACAAATGATTGTAATTCGACAAAAATTAATACTGTTTAATTAGTAAAAATCTAATTTAAAAATACCACAGCGTTATTATAAAATTTTAACTTATAAAGAGTTATTTAAATACTAAAAAATGTTATAAGAATGCATTTATTAACTTGGATTCAATTGAGATAATTTAAGTTTTTAAAATTAAAATCAGTTTTATAATCTTATATTTTTTTAAAAATTATCGTTTAAATTTTAACTTTTTATATAAAAATTATTTATTATATATGTTAATTTACTCATTAGCATTAAGATTGTATTTGTAATAGAAATGACAAATGATAAAAGATTGTATCTGTTAGTGAGAGAATTAGCTATAGTAGCAATAGTGTATTGAAGATGGTTAACAATGGTATCAATCATGTTAATGAGAGCGATGATACTAATAATAAAAACAACTAGTAATAAATAGTAAAAAAGATTAAGAAACAATTTATAAAAATAGTGATGTTGCAGTAATAATAATTAATTAAGTGACATGTCATTTTTATTTTTATTTTTTTGCTATGGACAGTTAATGTCATTAGAGATTATGGCAACAACAAATATATGAATGATAAGAGAAGCGGTAATAGTATTGATGATATATAATCCTTATAGTGATAACAATAGTTGGTGAAGAGAATAAACAAGAGTTACAAACTTACAATAATTATTATAAGTAGTGATAAAAGCAGTTAAGAATAATAATAAAAATAATTATTAATAAAGTAGTTACAACAATAATAATATGAATAGTCAACAAAAGGTAATTGTTATAACATCAGTAATAATAAAAATGGTATATATATATATATATATATATATATATATAATAACAATAATAATATTAATAATTAATATTCATGATAGAAATAATAGTGATAAAAACTAAAGTGCAAGATTATGATAATAGTAAAAAAGTTATCATTTACTTTTTTGAGTAAAATAAATAAATAAAAATTTTAATAATAAAAATAAAATTTATTAAATTTTTAATATTAATTTTAGAAACAATTTAAATATTTTTAACTCAACATATTTTATTATAGAATATAAATTTAAAAACAAAAAATAAAAAAACTTCCCAGCACCAAATCGCTGTATACCTAATTATTTTGTGTGTAGATAAAATGTAAGCATTTGGGCTGCTGGCCGACAAATTAAGGTGTCTATTCGACCCATTCATTACACGTGTAAAGCTTAAAAAAGAAATGCAAGTGGAATTTACGATAAGATCCTCATCTGGTTCTTTCATCACTGACGCAGAGACTGTGTGGCCGTCGTGTCTCGTGCTATCCTCAATCTCTTCATCCTTCGTTACTCCAGTACCACTTGTCACCGTTACTTTGACCAGGCACGTCCCATTTTCTATCATCTTTTTAGTAAATTATTTATTCATTTTCAGTATTATACTCTTTTTCTTTTATTTTAATAATTAAAAATGTCATATTGACAATTATTTTAAGAAAATTACGATAATATTATTTTTTATTCCTTTCTATGTTTCATGAAAATTTATTAGCATATGTCTATTTAAAAAATGCTACAATACATTATTTAACACATTACACACCGTAAAGGATCACAAAGTCATGAAAAAAAAAAGTCTTAATTTACAGTTTGGAAGAGTTGTATTTAAATAGTGAACACAATAATTATTAAAGAATGTTAGTAAAATCAATTAAAAAACTATTTACTAAAAAATAGTCGAACGTCAAATCAATAAAAATTTATCTAAGTTTAGTAGGTTAGTTTTTATAGGAAAATAATATTTATATAATGAGTTTGTATACACTATAGTAAAATAAATGAATAAAAAAATATATTAAACTAAATAATATAATACAAATTATATATCTTATGTAATTAATATAACTCTTTTAGTAATTAAAAAAAACTGTTAACATCAGTTTTAAAATTAAATCTAAATAAATAATAATAATAATAAAATATATATTTTGTTGAAAATACATTAATTATATTTTAATTTAATTTTTAAAAAAATTAAACGCGATCTTAAGATAACGAAATGCTTTTTTTTTAAGCAATTAACACGAAGAAAACGAGTGCGAAAGAAAAAGAAGTTAAAAAATAATAAGGAAAAGCATTGATGACAGCAACGATGACGTAGCATGAGAATGTCGGCTATGAAATGTGTCACGTGGTCACCATACGTCAAGTCAATGGATACTTTAACACAGCAAGATTAAAAAAATCTATTTATTTTATTTAAATAAGTTATGATATCGATTTGTTAAAAAATATAAATAATTATCACCGAATGTGTAGATTCAATGATACAAAGTTATTTTAATTTAATAAATAAATTTAAATTCATGTTTTAAGAATATATTCACATTAAATATTCAGAATATATATATATATATATATATATATATATATACACCATAATTTTGTCATATTTAAATAAGATTATATTATATAAAAATATTTATTATATAAACCCGATATTATGAATAATTATTTTTATAAAAAGTTCATTGTAAATATTTTTTTCGCATTATATTTATGACTAAGATAAAATAAAGTGTATAATATTGTTAAAGTAGTTTAAAGAAACAAGTTACTTGAGATTAAATTCACCCTCTCTCTTAGACACCTAAATTAAGTCTGCATTAAAATTCTAATATGATATAAAATTCAGTTGAGGTTAAAAAGGAAATAGACTCGAGAAATATAATAAAAAATTAAGAAAAAAACACAATTCCAAATAAAAAGGAAACGTAGGCAAGTTTAAATTATATTTAAACGCAAAATACAAGTTTAAATTAAAAAAACAAATACGAATTGAAAGTAGGCAAACCGTGAGTCTAAATTAGCAAATTATTTTAAATTTATGTCATAAATTTAAAAGTATATATATTTTTTATAAACACTTTAATTAAATTTCTTATTCAAACGTACCTTAAGTTCTCATTCCCAACTCGAAGGCGTTGAATTTAGAGCATTTCAAAAACGTTTTAGGAGCGACAATGCAGAACCATATTAAGTTATTATCCATTCAAACTGAAGCTATTAGATGATCTCTAATATTTTCTTTTGGTCAAACGGATCTAACTTAGAAATATAAACAACATACTATTTGTATTCCACTTTTGTGCTATTCGATAAAAGAATAAAATTTAGGTATATTATCATTATTATTTTTTATGTAATTTCTTGATTAAAATTTGAGTGTTTATACATTACCAAGTCTGTCAGATTATAATTTGTTATTTATTTGTTAAAGGTAAACAAAGAAATAGATATAAATAAATGATTTAATTAACTACTTGTAATTAGTTCTATAACATTAAATTTTTATACCATAAATTCAGCAATAAAATTTAACGAAATCACAATTTAAAATTGACTAATAAGTTTAGTATGTCTAGATAAAACTCTGAAAAACGTATTTAAAATATTCTAAGGGATCATGTGCATTTTCTTGTCTCCTGCAAATTAGTTCAACAAGTTCTATCACACGACATGCATGTGGTTGCTGTAAGTATCATAGTCATTATGTCACTAGCACTTTGTTTAGACGGAAGAAGGAATGCAATTTAAATGAACAAAAAATGGAAATAAGAATATAATAGATGAAATGAAATGAAATAAAATAAAATATAAATACATGGAAACCATTTTACTCTTGCATCAATTAATAGAAATTCATCACGTAGCCTGGAATATATATATATTTTTTACTATATGAGAGTGCTAATGTACATTCTTTGGTTGATTCCAATGAAATTTAAAACTTTTATTCACTATTTCAGCTCAATCAAATTCATGAAATGGTTTCAAATTGTACAATTTCACTTCTGCTCAATTCGGTTGATACTATTCCAAAAGAACTAAACACATATAACTCTAATGGGTCAACGTGAATAATTAACAATAATGGAGGTCAATCTTAATCCCTAAAGGCTAGTTCCTCTAAATTTAGGAGGGCAAAAAGTTTACAACAAACTCCGGTTTTTCAAATTTACCAAGGGAATTTTTGTTTCACCATTTTGTTTTTGTTTTTGTTTTTGTTTTTGTTTTTTTTGGAGAATTTTGCAGCAAAACAAGTTAATCAAAGCATCGGTTTCAAAAGGCTTAAGTTTTAAAAAAGCCCATTGGCGACACAAAAAAATCATAAAAGAAAGGTTTAAATATTCTACCTAGTGATGGAGGAGTATGCTAATCAAGTTAATTAAGATTCTGACAAGAAAGAGAAACCATAAGATGGACAATTCATTTGAAAACAAACAGAATTATGACGTGGAGTGATAAGTGTCATGAAAGACATAATAATTTTTAAAAATTTAAAACTAAAATAGAAACAAACAAACCCTAGTATTTTTATCTTGTTATTGGAGTATATTTCATACAAAACTAATAAATTTTCAACGTTCTCTTATATACGATTTAGGCATTGTGTAGATTTATATAATAATACTAAATTAACTTTTTCTGATTTTAGTGCTTGAAATTCACTCTGTTTCAGTCATGGATTTTAAAGAAGTTTTAAGTACAAAATTACAAGAACTATTTTTAGTGTATCGACGCCAAAACTAAGCATTATATCACTAAGAAATTAGAAATGATGCCTCTTCTTTATTTGCGTACTGTTATTTAAGGACCATTTCACTGCTATATGCTCCAACACAGTAAATTAAGAAGCTATAAATAGTATTCTTACTAGATGCATGAATTGAAAAACGGAAATTTTTCTCAAGTTTTCTTTCTTGCGAACTTTAAAGTGATGGATGTGTAGATTTATGACATCGAAGTACAAGGTTCATGATAGTGTAATTATAAGCCTGTTTGTTGTAATTTTTTAAGAGAAAGATCATACTTTTTTCTTAAAAGATATTATTAAAAATTTTATTATAATAGATTTCTTTAATGAAAATTCTCCCCCCAAATTAGTTTTAATGCTTTCTTAGAAATATCTTTTATTTTTGGAATATAGCATAATAATACTTTTACTTTTTCAAGTTTACTCAATCGTACTTTATATAAAGTGTAATGTTTACCGCATTTCAATAATGATAACTTTATCAAATCTATTAATTGTGATTTTTTTTCATAAATATATATATATTATCATAAAAATGAATTATTTTAATTAATAATATAGAACAGTTGTGATTATGTATCCATTACTCTTTGTTTTACGATAAAATGAAATCTTAGAAGAGAAAGAGAAATTGATATGAAAATTTGAACACTAATTTTGAAAGAAACAAATGAGCTTATCATCGTCACAGATTATAAATGTTTTTTAAGTAATATGTAGAATCTTTACCTTTTAAAGTGTTGGATATTACGTACATATGGCTGTGTTAAGCAAAATGTTCAAAGCCACCTTCCCAGCTTTGTGCTCTCTTCTTTCGTGCGTTTCATTATACGAGGTTGGGCTTATAATACCAAAATATAATCAGAAAGAGAATTTCTTTTAATTGCATTACGAAGATATTAATAGAATGTTTAGAGTTAAGTTTTAGGGAAAATTGAAAAAAAAACATTTTCAATAAAATTTTATAATTTAATAATTTATTAAAATAAAATAATAAATTAACTTAATCCTCTTAATTTAAACATAAAATATTTAAAGTATGTTTGTTTCTATTTTTAAAAATAAAATGTAATACAAATATTTAAAGTATGTTTGTATTACATTTTATTTTTAAAAATAAAAAATTATTTTTGTAAAGAGAAACAAACATGCTCTTCATATTTTCTCTCTTTTCTTTCAAAATTTAACCCTTAAACAAGGAAATAATAATAATAATAATAATCTCAGATAGAAATAGAATATTGTGACTGCACTTCACTGACTGAACCCCGCATAGAAGAATCGATCACGATAAGAAATCAATGCAATGAGTAATTTTCCAAACTTGAGCATGAGAATTAAGGATTTTCTTTGCTTTATCTTTAAGATAGGTGCCATGATCACTCTGAAGCAACCTACGAAGCTTTGACACAGTTCCAAACTCCACCATTTCTTGAAGGACCACAGGTGTGGCAGAGAACATAGACACCAAAGAAAGAATAAATATGGCTCGGTCATCCACCACTGATGAAATCGTGAAGATTCGCTCCGTCAACAAAGCAATGGCGCCTTTGTGACTAAGAAACTGAGCTCTTCCATCGGCACAAGAACACAGGTGAAATAGTATCTCCACGTTGAGCTCTGTGATCCTCTTCTCAGGTGCCTTTAATTCAATCTCTATGAGTTCAAAAACTGCACCACTTTCCACAATCATGATCCTGTTTCTTCCCCATTGGCAAGCACTTAACAAGACTTGAAGCGCAGCATCCAAGCCTTGTTGAGTAGTCCCACATTGTAAAATCTTCACAGTCCCTTCAAACAGTGCAGGTTTCAGTCTTTCCATTACTGTGGAGCTAGCTTTCTGCATGATGGTTTTGAGCACTATTACTGCGCGAGATTTCACAGCAATAGAATTTTTCACCTCACAGCCTAAAACCCACGTTAGAGAATCCAATATTTGATCGTTTTCCGCTAGAAGAAGCTTTATATCCTCTTCTGGAACGTTAACAAACTGAAGTAAGCTTAAAGCTTCTTCTAGACCTTTATCACTTTGGCCTTTTCTAAAACAATTAAATATGAACAGGATCATGGCCTTTGGCACACCAGCCTGTAGTAAAAACTTTTTATTCCTTTCATTCTGTGATGCTAGAAATTCCAATTCCTTGATCTTTCCAAGTTGAAGCTTGGGGTCATCGAGGTCTTTGAGGAGCCTAAGGACTTGAAACTTGTCAAGCGGTGGCTTAGGGGTGGGAATCCTATGAATACCATGCGAGGCATTTTGGGTACACCAAGTTTGGATTAGACGCAGAAGGGTGTGATTTGGGGTTAGGTCAGAGTCGCTTGGGAGCGGTTGTCTAGTGACTGGGCAAGTGGTGTTGTTGCTGGTGAATAGCCAGTGCTCAATGCTATCTCGGTCGTATGTAATGGCTGTAATAGTAGTTACCGGATCTTTCATGATCTGAAGGGATATTGGGCAGATGAAATATCGAGGAACTTCAATTTCATCCATGATTAAAACCAAGCTAGTTCTCAAAAATATTCAAAAAGTTAGATATCTATGATTGAAGGGAGGAGGGGGGAGCAAGAATCTGCTAAGTAGTTAAAGAATTAATGTCGTTTAATTATATATTGATGACAATTTTAATGGGAGAGAAAGAGAGTGGTTGCTGAATTTGACCCCCCCGGGGTAGTTTTGTATGGGTCATGCATGCATATAAGTCTAAGTGGACGAGTCAGCTGATTCTAGTCTACGCAGAGGATTCTCCATTCTAAGTAACACTGTTCGGTGGTCAAAGGAAAGGAAAAGGTGGGCGAACAAACCAGAGCCACTCGAGTTAACCCAGTTTGACTGAGGTCATTTAGAAAGCACTTAAATTAAATTTATTTCATAAATTAAAATTAATTCTTTTTTAATTAGCTTAAAAATTTTCAATTAATTAAATTAAAATATAAAAAATTAATTAATTTTAATTTTGTAAAAGATATTTTATTTTTTCTTATGATTATTTGTACATAAACTTATCTAAATTAAACCGTCGTAAGGAGTAAATATTTTTGGTGGTGTGCGAGCAGGTATGAGGTTTCCAACCGAAATAAAAGTTCAATGACATATTTTTCAATTTTTTTCCCTATACGATGTGTTTTTTTGAGGTCCCTTGTTATTGAGTTAAGATTAATAAATAATTTTTTTTAATATTTAATACAAATAAATATGAGACTCGAATTCAAGCCTATAGATTAAAATTAATTGATTAATTTCTTATTATTTTATCTACATATTTAGTCCTAATTTTTTCATTTGATAATAAAAGACAAAAATTGTTTATAGTTATTCTTCATGATTTCCGTTAAACATTTTTAAAATTATTTTAATTTATCAATTAACCAATAAAATTTATATAGTTGTTTTAATATTTTTTTTACTTAATTCATTTTACCATTTAGCAAAACACATAGTATATCTTATTTTATATTTATACTACAAATTTTGTACATTTTTTCCTTTCATTTCATCACATTCAAAGTTTTGAAATATAGGGGCACCATATGGTACTCGTCTTAGGTATATGTGAAAAATATTCATAAAATATTTTTGTCAAAATAATGATAAAAAAATGTTAATGTTAATTTGAAGAATAATTTTAAACAATTTAAATTAATATTTTATTATAAATATATATTCTTTAAAAATAAACATATAATAAATAGTTTATTTTTGAAAAAAAAATATATTAAATGCTTAAATTTAATTTGAAGAATCGAATGGTATCAACCAAATCCCGCGTAAACGCATGCATAAAGTGAATATAGCAAATAACCTTCTTTAATATTTTAAATTATAAATCTTCTAATATACGTCAACCCTTTTTCCTTTATAAGAAATGGGCTCAAAAGGGAACAAATTACAAAACAATTCAAGGAAATGGTATTTCATAAGCATTTCACGAATGAAAAAGAAAACCCAGAGACTGAGGGGGAGCAGCGAAAGCTCGGCATAAAAAAAGTCCCAATATAGGTTATATTGGGACTAATAAAAATTAATTTTAAATTTTTAATAAAAGTCTTTCTAATTATTAAATAAATAAAATATTAAATTTTTTATATTCTAAAATATAAAATTAATTGTCGTTTTATAAAATAATAAGAAATTATTAGGTGGATATTGTAAAAGAACAATACCTTGTTTAAAGGATCTGAAAAAAAAGGCTTTACAGCATACAAAATTGTTAATGGTAAACTTTTTTTTTTTTTTTCCGTTGAAATGTTCAAAGCTAACATTAATAGTTTAGGTATCATTGAATTTAATAAAAGCGAACTCAAGTTCAATTAACTTTATTTAAAAGCATATGCTATTGATCGTTCGTTGTCCATAGTTATTTCAATTTATAAACAACTTGTTGGGAAGAACATTTTTATTTTATTTTTAACTCCACTTCACCCCATTTTACTTAGCTCTCGGTATTTTCCAATCTAGCTAGCACGTAATGTTTGAAACTATGCATAGAAATATACGAGTAAAACATTTTCAATTCTATGAGGGTAAAAAATGCTAGTGTATTTCCAATTGGACTCAAACACACAAGTTATAAAATAAGAAGTAAAAAAGAAAAAATTCGCACATATGGATGCGTGTATACCTGTGTAAAACATATACACTGACATTAAGTTTCGTTAAACATTAAGCTTTATAAATTTGATAATTAAATTACAAAATTTCTAGAAATATGTTAATTTTTTCAAAAAATTACATAGTTTTAAAATATATTATGAATTCATACGATAAGGGATACCAAAAGCGGAAAGTGAAGTGAGAAAGGAATATATTTTGCGGGAAGATGTTAAACATGTCAATAAGAATTGATTTCAGTAGATTCTTTAATTCCACATATACCGATGAATAGTCTAAATAATAAGCGTGAAGCATGTTGGTACTTGGTATGAAAAATTATTCAAAAAGAAAAATTAAAAGAATATAAAACATGAAATTAAAATCTTTTCTACTTTTAAAAAAAATGAACAACAATTTACCAAAATAAATTGAAAGACAAATACACATTTATTTCCATGACAACTTAAGAAAAACATGTATAATATAATAAAATACATTTTCTATTTAGGGAATATTGATTAAAAATCAATTTGAGATTTAGTCTGAAACAGAAAAGAAAATATTTTAAATAAGCCCGTGACACTTAATGCTCAAGAAAAAATAATACTGATTAATTAGGAGATTCTTTATTGATTAAAAAAATTTAAATATTGATCATCATTCATAGATATTGAAGTCCAGGCCATGAAAAGTTTTTATTTGTGACATTAGAAGAAATTAAAGAAGAGAAACAAATTGAAGGGTCATTGTATAAGTCGATTGAATTACAGTATTTATCATCCTTATGGGGATCTAAAATGCTTTGAATGGATTATTTCAATCACATTAATTAGTTCCAATCGAGTCAACGCTTTTGTCTTCTTCATATGGTTGGGGACACGACATCCTCTACTCCATTAATAGCGCCATGAGTTTTCACTCTTTCTACGATCAGGACCATCAACTCAAGCGTCAACCTTCCACCTAAGTCTAAAAAGTTCGTTATTAAACAAAGTTTCTCTAATCCATTATTAGGCTAATCAAACAGTAACTATAACCCTTTATTGTATATCTTTTCTTGCTCAATCTTATTTGCTAACAAAGTATAGTATCAACAAGTAACATTTGGTTAATAGACCCAATGTTATGCACAGAAATGTTTTTTTTTCAACATATAAAACATTTATTTATTATTTTCTTTCATTTCTTTTAATTTTAGATTTTAGACAAACAAAATTAGGTGACGGTTATAAGACATGTCGATGGAAATTGAAGATTGAATTAGTCATCTCTAACAGTTTTAATAAACAAACTCCAAAATTGAAAAAAAAACTTAAGAGTGATAAATTTTATTAAAAATAAATCATTTATTATCATGAGAATATAAAATGTAATTAGTGCTATATATTATATTTTTAATAAAAGCACACTATTTGTAGGTGTTTAAACTTTATCTGATAGTTAGAGTTAACAGAATTGTTATTTTTTGTCTCACTTCTTTTATTTTTAATTTTCCAGTTTTACTTTACAAAAAATTAAGTAGGCAACTTGGCTTAACCAACTTTATATACCTTTTGTATTTTTTCTTTGTTAATTTAGTAGCTTACTTTGTACTACAATTGGTCCAAGGAGGAGACCAGCAAATCATGTTATTTAGGCCTCCTCCTTTTTAAAGGTTTCATTTTTTTTAATTTAGATATTATGTATATAATGAAAAATAATATTAATAAAAAATAAGTTAAATTAAAAATATTTTTAAAAATAAATATTAATATTTTTAATGAGTATCATGAGAAAGCACTAGTTAAAAGATTAATAAATAAATATCTTTATTGAAAGCCATATTAAAAGAATATTAAAATTATAATAAAAGTGCATTAAAAATATTTTTAATACTTTAAATTTTTAATTATTTGACTAAAGTCTAAAGATACTTATTAATATTAGCTAAAAATATAATCATTAACTTACGATGAGTTCATTATCTTTTAAAAATAGATGTTATATATTTTTTTTTTGTTTTTTATAAGAAATAAATGAAATATTTTATTAGTCTTTATTATAAAAAATAAATAATAGATTTAAGATGCATTAATTATTAAATTTGTTTATATTTTTCTTTTATTAGTATCATTAAATATACAAATTATTAACTACATCATTTAATATCATGAGTATTTTTTAAATAGAATTTATATTTATAAAAAATATAACATATTTAATTACTTTTCTTAATCTAGTGATTTGATTTTTTATTTCTTATAAAAAGATCGGATATAGTATTAATTACTTTTTAAAAAATGTTTTACAATTCTCTTTATATCTTATATCTCCACTTATGTTGACCAACCTGTTTTATACCTCGCGTCCCTGCTTGTCCCCAAAGCTTGCCTCTACTATTTGGCACGATACCTTTGATCAAACTCACCTTTCTATGTTGCACTGTTTCTCCAAACTATATTTTGCACATTTTTGTGTTTGAATTTTCCTTATATTTTTGTTATTTTTATATGAAAATACTAACAAGTACCTTTATGGCACTCATTAAAAACGATTTTATTATATAGAAAAGTGTTATTAATTTATGTTAATTTATTTTTAACTGAACAAATGTTTATTTAGTTTCTTATCTAGTTCTATTAAGATATTTATTAATATATTTTGTAGTTTTTTATTTGAAAAATTAATGTGAACCAATTTGGCTCAACCTATGGAAATTGATTTAAGTTGCCAATTACAAGTTCAATCAATCACGTGGCAAATTAATAACAACAAATAAACCTAATTTTACGAGAACAATTCTACAACAATTTTATAACAATAGTGATATCAATAAGGCTAATTATATTGGCCCAATTTCACAACAGCAATTAGTAAGCCCAATTTGATGACAAGAACATAACAACAACGACGAACAAAGGGAAAAATAAACTTACGTCGTAGGTGACCGACGCGTTGTCGTGGGACTAGGTGGCAACTTTAGTGGTAGGGTAATTCTTTGCTATTCATAAACTTACATTAAACAAAAATATAACGTCTTATAATTAAAATTATAACCTTCATTTTCGAAAAAGAAAAAAATTCTCATTAAATATACTTCCAAGATAAACATGAAGCTCACTTACGTATATATGGAAGTATGATTAAATGAAATTTTGGAACAAAATGTGGGCATAAAATGAATGATTTTTTTTTAAAAAAAAAAGAATTATAAATAGATATGAATGGCAAGTTGGCAAGTTGGGAGAAAAAGGCAACGGAAACGATGCGTTTAAAGTTGATAAGAAGCAGCAGTAGGAAAGTGCGATACGAGAGACGAGAGTGAACCTCACTCAACCCATTGCATTGCTTCTTCCATCCATCGAACGGTGCGTTTTGATTCCAAGGACACAACGAAATCCCTCGTTTTCTCTGCTCTCAATTGCCTCAGACCAAAGAGATCCGGCACTTTCACCTTCTTCCTCTTCGTCCATACTTGAAACTCTAATTCTTGTTTTGTGATTGCAGGTACTATCATGTGTGAAAATATTGCTTCCTACTTGTCTTGATTTCGATGGACACTACTGTAAGTTTGTTTCTCCGCGCTTCCCTTTTATCCCATCATTTAATTTTACCACCAATAATATCGCTTTTCCAGCTTCAGAATTACAAAATTTAAATAAATAATTAGGCTTTTCGTATGTTGGCTTCTTAACTACATTAATGTAAAACAAAGTTTTAACTATATGTAAGTGAAATTCATGAATTGGAATGCCTCAACCATCAACATTAAGAATAGTCAATATTACTTCCCAAATGTATGGTGTCTGAGTCTCTGTTATCTGTAATTAGTAATTACATTATCCACTTTCGTTCAGGATAAGGTAGAAAAGGTAGCTTGTGTGATTGGTGATCGATCGACGAGTGATGTTGTTGTGAGGCTACGAACGCAGGAAGGTCGAGATGATTGGCTGTATTGCCACTCAGAGGTTCTTATAAGAAACTGCAAGTATTTTGCTGATAGGCTATCTGAGGACTGGCCAACATGTCAGATCCTTGATTCGCGTAACTGTGTCGATGTCTATTGCCAAGAATTGGATTTTGACTATCATGTGAATCTTATTCGTCTTCTCTACATTGTTATAGATGGTTCAGTTGATGATTTGTGGCATGGTGTTAGAAATGCTCTAGGTGTTCTCCAGGTGGCGGTTGAGCTTGGATGCCCTCAAATTGTTACTGCCTGCGTGAACTACTTAGAAGCGGTCACCTGGGAAGAGGCTGAGGAGGAGGAGATATTGAAAATTGTTCCTCGGATGGGATTACCGGCTGAGCCCATCCTGGCTAGACTTCAACCGGTTAACCAGTCAGCTATCATAAACATCTTTGTCTCGGCCATTCGCTTTGCTACTTCATCGCCTGCAGCACAAATGAACGATCTTAAATCTTCTGCACAAGAGCAACTTGAGTACATGCTAACTGAAGATGATGATGCCCCTTTATTGACAGCTGATGACGACATAAAACATGAGGTAAAAGACTGTGTGAACAGACTATTTTCCAGGTTTAACAACTCACTAATAGCCTTGTTCTGTAGCTCCACAGAATCGCTTTCTGAGGCTGGAAACATTCAGTTGTTTCAATCCTATTTGACTGATTTGTCTTGGGTTTGTCAGATATTGAGTAAGTTGGAAATAATGAGGGAATTTGTTGAGTATTGGTTTGATGCATCAGAAAAGATTGTCAAGGTGCTTGAGCAAGGAATTTCTACAACTGAAGTCATTGAGATAAAGCTGCGAGCTATTGAGGTGACATCGAAGGTTTTAGAGGCAATTGGGTATGGTAATGTTATATTGCCAACTACAAAACGTCTTCAGGTTTTGAAAGTGTGGCTTCCATTTGTGAGGGTTACAAAACCATTGATTGATTCTGTCACAATGAATTGTGAGAATGCCATGGTGCTTAAATTAGATGGCGAATTGTGGCAATCCCTGGAATCCACTTTTGTCTCTATCATTCTTGCATTGCCATCAGGGGATCAGGCAGAGGTTTTAACTGAATGGTTGGAAAATGAGTATATGCGGTATCCAGACCTGACTGAGGCATTTGAAGTATGGTGTTATCGGTCCAAGGTTGCTAAGAGAAGACTATCAGTGCTAGGGGATGAGCATGCAGTGACCAACCCAATTTGATGTTTCACAAATTCTGTTCTTTATATCAGTTACTAATCCAAGATTCCTATCTAATTAAAGCATTTAGAAGAGAAACATCATCTCTTTTTTGCACGTGAATGGAAAATTTTGTAGGAGGCATCTAAAATCTCCGCTTTTCATCAATTCAATGTAAATTACGTTGAAGAGTTTGTAAAATGTTGTATTTCTAACTGTCAACTGTAGATGATGTATTTATTTCATAGTAAGCAAAATCATGATACATCATACATAACTGACAAGTATACTTGTAATTGATGATGATTTTGCTTGGGTATTTCTATTTACTTGGAGGTTTTGCACTAGTCAGTTCTTGCTACTTGGTTTGGTAACACAATACAACGCATACTTGTGATGTCCTGTGGTAATTTGTTTCAGGGACAAAAAAAAGGTCATTTTGACGTTTACTTTTGCCCGGATACAGAAAAGTGCAAAGTGCAAACTGCAAACTGCCAAGGAAAGAATTCTCCTAGCTTCCAAGGAGCATCGTATCAAGGTAAAAGATAAAATAGAAATTAATAGTTTGTGTGAGGATAGAATTCAAGTAATTGCTAGGAAGATTGAAGTTTAGATTTTTGTGTCACCATGTAACCTGCAAAACAATTCCATTTCCCAAATCCTATAGGCGCCCCTTTTCTTCAACAGGTCAGAAGTAAGCTGCAAACATAATAAAAAACTGACAAGTTCATATACCCTTATTGGTTGATTGAATACATAAACATTCATTCACGCACAAATATTCCTTTTCCTTAGTTGAATGGTTTTGTGCGGTAGGTATTAACGATGTTGAATAGTAGCGGCACTCATAGGAAGGTGGAGGTAACACAGAATGATGTTTTAGTTATTTCATCTTCTTTTTTTTTTTCACAAATTAAATTATATGGAGTTGTACGAAAAATATAATAAAAATATTACCTCTGATCTTAATATACTTGGTATATGCAATCGAATATTTTACAACAACGGCTAATGCAATCTTAAATTCGATAGTTAAAAACATCGTTTTCTAAACTAGGGAGATAAATAGTAATAATCTTCAGTGAATTCTTGCCAAAATTGTGACATTTCAAAGCATCATACCGGATTGATTAAGGACATAGATAAGATGTTGATCGTATTTAGTTTATATGTTTTTGTTCAATGAAAGAAGTGTTACTAGACTAATTTGTTTTGGTCAATTACTAGCTTTTATTTAAAGCAGGACGGATACAGGGGAGAGCAAGCGGTGGGTCTCAGCCCACCTTCTAAAATATTTTTGAAAAAAAGTTAGATATGCTTTTCATCTCTCAAACTACATCAAATTTTAATTTTAGTCTTTATTAAATTATTTTATTTTAGTTTCTACATTTTTTAAATTATTATTTTTGGTCTTAATAACTATTAAATAATAACATGATTAACTCAAATATTGTCATGTGTCAATTTTGTGTCACATGTCATTTTTTTTATGAAGTTGCCTCAGTAACAGGATCAAAATTAGTAACTTAAAAAATATAGAGAATAAAATAATTTTATAAGAATCAATATATATATATATATATATATATATATATATAGAGAGAGAGAGAGAGAGAGAGAGAGAGAGAGAGAGAGAGAGAGAGAGATTTAAATATAAAAAATATTATTATTATATATTTTAATAATAAAATTATGTAAATTTATAAAGCCAACACAATTAATATCTTTAATATATATCAAAAAGTATAACATGTATATTGAAGTCTGTTTATTTTTAACCCCTTTTACTTTAGGTGTTGGATCTGTCCCTAATTTAAAGATGATATCTTTGGTCAAAATAATTGCAAATAATAGAGGGGGGAAAGCAGGAAACATTAATGTGAATAAATTAGTAGGACACAAATGTCCACGTATATAATCACAGTGAAACTGTATTTTAGGAAAAAAAAATGGTTTTCACTTTAAGAAGGAATTCTTTTTCTCTCAATTATAGTTTTGCCCGACAAAAAATACCTGATAAATTAATTAAAGGTAAAAAAAACACTAATTTTTAGTTGAAAGTTATGAAGTTATTGATTTATAAATATTTGATAAAATTAATTGATAAATATAATATGATATAAGAGAGTATGTTTGTACATGTTATTTTTTCAATTTATAGACAAAATATATTGTTTTGCGTAATTAAAGCTTTAGATTTTTCAGTTTATTTTAAACTCTCATTTTATTAAAAATTAAAATAAATGGTATAACAATGTAAAAATTAAAAGAAATAGTGAAATGTTAAATATAAAGAAAAAATAGAAAATTTTATTAAAGTAATGAGGATAAAAATAGAAAAGATATAGGTTCTAAGTTTAAGCCTTTGTTTGGATCTAATGAAATAGGGTGAAAAAAAAATAATGAAAGAAGGGATTTAGTAAAAAAAATATATTCTCTTTCCTAGTTTGAATGCTTTAGAAGTTAGCGAAAAAGAATGAAAATTTTTTGGAGGTCCCACTAAAAAATTCATTTTTTTTGTCCCGTAATAAAGAGGAAGGATCATGGTGGGTTTTACATATTTTTTATTTTAATGTTTTTTATTTTAAATAATATTTTATATAGTGTAAAAATATAAATATATTAAAAAAATGTATTGTAAAAATTTTATTTTTATATTTTTATAATAATTTTTAACATAAATATTTATTTATTTTTCATTATCTTATCTATTTAAACAAGTGAAGAAAGTTTCTATCACTTTTTTTATACTCTCTTATCATTTTATTACTTTCTTTTTTTCATTTCTTTTCTTTCTATTCCATTTCAATTCATCATCCAAACAAAGCTTAAGCACTTAAAAAAATTGTCATGAGAGATACTCTCATTTATCCAACATATCTATTCTGATTAAACAAGTTTATAAACTAAATAAATAAACTATAAGGTAGTTAAAATGACTTGTAAAACACACTCTATAATCATGCGAATATTTAGTCAAATTATAAAAAGAAAAAAAAAAAGGAGAATCAACCTTATCAAATGTAAATAAAGTTAGGCCAAAGCCAATTTATGTTGTGTTCAATGCGTGTTAAAGTCGTGTAGCTATCGTGTGCCAATTTTGGACAATCGTCATATGGGTGTCTCATGCATGTTTGTGTTAAATTGACATGCCAACTATCAGTGTTGGTGCTGCAGGAACTGGAAAAAGATAAACAAGAAAAAGCGTAAAATCTTTAGCAACAACACGAACCTAAGAATTTTCAGATTATAGGAGCTAGGCCAAAAAAATGCAATATTAGTAAAAAGAATATCGTTTTGATTTACATATTAGCAAAGATCAACAACAATTTAACTGAAGCTTAGAAGCTAAAATAATCTATCAGGTCTGTTTTTTTTTTTTAATTGAAGTAATTCATATTACATGCCTGATAGGTGACTGAATGAATGCTACTAAAAATATTAAAAAAATAGAAAAATCTCGTTTTTGTGTTACCGTAAAGGGTTTTTGTTTCCTGCTTAGCAACCTCTTCAATTTCTGAATGGGGGTCAAATTAAACAAACATTTTTATCTGTGACTAAGCGATTTCAATTTACCTCTGTACTCACTAAAAATTTTGAGTAAATAATCAAATCAGTCTTTGAAAAATATGGCATTAGTAATATTTATTCTTAAATGACGTAAGTTGTGCTACAAGTCTTCAAATATTCATAAATCAGTCAAATTAATTTCATGTAATACATCTCCAAAAACTAATTTGACATTAATTGCTATTTAAGGACCTTGAATTTGAACATGTTTTTTTTTTCTTTTACAAATTCATAAGGAGTTCAAATAACCTAGTTTTCAACCGGTATACGAAGAATGGTATATCCAATCAAGTAATAACAATTCAAGAGGTGTATGTTAGTGAACTAGCTTATTTGTTCCAGTACTTTATAAACTTCATAGCATAAACCGGGAAGGCAGTGAATCCAACGGAAAACTGCAATTATTAGTGCTGAAGTAAATATAGATTTTAAACGTAAATATAAACATACCAGATATATAGTTTTAAACGTGATTTATGTATGGTTTTGAGCAGTGAAACACAAAACTCTTCAGTGACAAATTTTGTTTTAAAGATATTGCTAAATTTGCTACTGAATAGTCACGGAACTCATCTAGATTTTACTTCCATTTATTACATTTTTCTAGATTAATTTGTGGCTTCAAATTCACCACCATAGAAGGGTGACCATTCTTTGAAAAAATGGTAATTGATTCTTGTTTCTTCAAAAGGAGGATACGTAGAATATCACAACATATATTTTCAATCGAAGATATATTTGTATCTTTACCAAATTGAAATTTATGACAACAATCCATCTATCCCACCTTCAGAACTTACAAAAATAATATACAACCTCAACCATATACTCTCAAATCCTAAGCTATCTAAGAACTCAAATGGTTCTATGCAGGGTATAAACCTATACTAAAGTAAAATTCCTTCTTTCTTTACACTACAAATTTTCACCACCCCCCATCATAAGCAGGGGACCAAGAAGAAATTGTGAGCAAGTGCTAGTGTGATATCACATGGCTCACCTTTTAATGTCTTACTTAGGCAACAAAGTCTGGCAGCAATTGTGCGGCAAACCTCTTTGGGTTTTGCATGTTGATACTCTCATAAGCAGCTGTAGAGTGAGGAGAGGAAGTGTTTATTGCACCGAACTCATTTGGTTCTGCTATGTCCAAACTTCTACCCAGTTGAATGTTCTGATTTGGGAGAAATGTTTGATGGGTTCCAGGTAAAGAGTCAAGACCAAGAGTGAGGGAAACCCCATTACCTGAAAACCTTGGGGTAAACTGCTCTGCATCAAATCTACCAATATCCCCAATAGGGTACTGTCCAAAACCACCAATGAAGTTTGTTTGGTTTCCCATAAAAGAAGAGCCATCTCTCCCTTGCCTTTCCTCTCCAAACTTCATTGAGAGTTGCTCATTGTTTCCCTCATTAGGCTTGACATCCATGTTAATTGAAGGGATGCCATTAGGGGAATGCACAATCTCATGGTTTCTTGGTTTCTTGGGACTTCCTTGTGTGATCCCTTCTAGTTCTGATGACCCAATGAAGCTGAATCCTGATTGGTTTCTTACATTTCCACCAAGTGGTGATGTTGATGGTCTAGAAACTGATACTATTGGAGTGTTCTGGCTCTTAGAAACGTCTTGTTTAGAACTAAAACTCTTAGCTTCGGTTTCATTGGTAGGACCTTTCTCTTGTGGAGCTGCCATTTTCATAGAAGAATCATCATTGCTCTTGCTTGACTTATCCTCAGACCCATTTTGCTCATGCTCCTTCATCTCCTCCAAGTACATTTCTTCCACCATTGGCTTCCAAAGCCGAACTCGAGCATTTATAAACCAATTCGAAACCTGTCACATTCCAAACCTTATTAATACAAATAGGCAGAACAATTCATCAGAGAAAATAGTTAAAGAAATTAATTACCTGGCTCCTAGTTAGCCCTGTTTGTTTTGCAAGCATGTGCTTGTCTGAATCCTTGGGATAACTGTAACCAAACTCAGTTATCTCAGCACAAACATTTAAAGTAACAAACATTAAAAAAATGTGTTCTTTTAATGAATATTATAGTGTTCTTCGAAGGGTGCTTACGGGTGGAGGAAGTGTTCAAAGAGCCAAGCACGAAGAACAGAAACGGATCTTTCAGGCAATCCTCTCTGGGGTCTCCAAGCATTGTGCTGGATCATTCCCAATTGTTGGAGAGCTCGTTGTTGCCGTAGATGATGATCAACGTATTTGAGCCTTGAACCTTCAATTTTTCCTCCAAAGCAATCTTCTTCTCCTAAGCTCTTATTTGCAGCTCGAATTTGGCCTGTGATTGCATCCTTCAAACACCGAAACTGCTTTGAGATTGTTTGCAGTGCAAGGGCAGTGTATGTCCTCGCTGATCCAATCCCTGCAGCTTGTTCAAACGAAGAAACCACAATCTCCATCTGGTGATGGTACTGTCTATACCTTTGCTCCACCTTCAATCAACAATACCAAAATAAACAAGTCAATTATCCATCCAACCTATCCATTGAACTCTATAAAATTTTAATAATCATTTAGTGTTAAATGCTTTTACACCCGCAATTATGATCACAGTTACGATGCAATTTAAAACCATTGGCTTGGTAATCTTTTTGTGGCCTAACTAAATATTCATTCATTAGTCAATAGATTAGATGAATCTATCAGCTTGGCCACATGTAAATCTTGTCAAAGTCATATATACTTATTAAGTCCATGTTTGAATCGTAATTTTTTTTAAAATGATTGTTTATTTTTTGGAAAGGATTTGTATAAAATTATTTAAAACAAATATCTTAAAATAAGCTTGAAAAAAAAAACACCAAGACCATGAATAAAGCCAAAAACACTGGATGAATTGAACAAGACATACCTCATCAAGCATGCTGATTAGCTTTGCTTTTTTCATCTGAATTTCTTGTCTTTCAGCAGTTGATAGCTCGGAGCTACGTTTCCCGCTTCCCTCCCCACCAACTGAACCATCTCCACTGGCTGCAGCAGATGACTCCCCAATCACCTTGCTCTGTCCACCACTCTTCTTTGCCAATTCAGTACCAATCCCATTGTTAACATTCACAACCTCTTCTAGAAGCTCATGCGTTGCCTTCAAATACTTTGAGCTCAAAAGCACACTCTGAATACCCGAAGCGCCATTATTAGTAACCCCAGAAGCGGAAGACGGCGACCCACCAGACACGCGCAGCTCATCGCTTGACATCGCCGGCGCCTGACCCTCCCGAAAAGACCCAAACCCCGCCTGCTGCGAGGAGAGGCTCAGAGACAGCCCCTGCTGCGCGCGTGGGGTGTCACGCGCCGCTGAGTTGGGGTCAATGGCGTTCCAGGGATTGTACTGCATGCGTGGCAGGAAGCCATGCAAGGCAGAGACGTCGTGATGCGCGTGCATGGAGTGGTGGTTGAGGTCTTGAGAAGCGGGGAGAGGTATCCCAACGAATTGTTGTGTGTGAGAAGGTGGCGCGTGAGAGCTGAAGGAGTTGTTGTTGCTGGCAACGGTGGCAGCGTTGAGGAATACGAGGTTGCCAGCAGCGTGGGAAGGCGGTGGCTGCGGCGGTGCGTCAGAGTAGTGGATGTAACCAGGATTCATGAGGACGAGAGTTTGGAGTCCATCAGCACCACCTGATGGGATTTCGGAGTTACCATGAAAGTATGTAGCCATTGGTTTGGGATAAAATAGGTTGTTACTTCACTGAAAAGAGAACACTACGTTAGTTACAATAGGCTTTCAAAGTTCACATACCACAACCCTTTGTCCCAACACACAATTAAAAAAAACCAAAACAACCACCTCACAAACACATGTAGTTGTATTTGTGTCGTACCTTGAGCCTTGTGATGAATCTTGGTACGATTTTTGGATCAACCCATCAAACAACTCCCAATAATTGATGCTGGTAATTTCTCTATCAGAAGAATCCTGAGGACAAACAGTGAAGAGGGAGAAATATTAATGATGAATCTGTAGAACTTTAAGGTCGTGGTTCACTCATTCCAAATTACTTCTTTGTGCATATGGTTTTGTCATTTGTGTTGACATCCTGGTGTTCCAGTTCCATGAAGCTTAAAAATTGAAAGAGGAGAAGTAAAGGGGATATATGAAGTTTGAGGCTTTTTATAAAGAAAGAGATGCGATTATAAAATTGGAGGAGAGATTGAGACAGAGAGAAGAAAAGAAAGAAAAGGAGAGAGTTCATTATTTATATTTATATTTATATATATTAATTAGTTAATGGAATTATGATATGGTGGCTATAGTATTAGTAGTATACCTGGTGTGACAGAAATTGGAGTGCGCACGTGCTTCATGATCGTCTCTGAAGTGCAAAGGAAAGAAGAATTTCAATTACAGTGACAGAAACCTATGAGAAATGGATTTAAGAGACAGAAAAGAGAGGGACATAGACAAGCACGCACACGCACAGGCACAGTTAGACTCACCCACCGAAGCAATACGGTTATGGCTAACATACATGGAAGGAGAAAGAAATAGATGCATCAAACTTACCCACCTGTCAACATGCATATGTGATCTATCTATCTTTGGGATTTCATCAGTCCCTTCACTTACAAAGAGGAAAGCTCTCTGTCAGACTCAAATCCTCTGCAATTCCACCCCAACTGAAAAGGGCAAAAAAGGAGTTGAAGAGAGAGATGGTTAAAAAGACTCCGGAAAAAGATGCCCATCTTTATTCATCTCATTATCCACACATTTATGGCCATTTTCTTTTTAAAAAATTGTTTTTTTAATATATCAAATTCTGGGTTGGGGGGAATTTGTGAGAGCAACGAAGTTTACATGTTTCACTGGATAATATTTTAAAGAGAAGTACCTGTGGATAGATCAAAACAGGGGAACTTCTTTTGATTTGACCCTCTCTTTTCAAATCATTTGATGCACAAGCCAAGCAAGCACCCTTTGATGAGCAACAAAGAACTTTTGAAGAGAGAGAGAGAGAGGTTCTGTGCTGAGAAATCTATAAAAATATATAATGAGAATGCAATCAAGGTGTGTCAGAAGATACAAACAGCTGAAAAACGACGAAACGTCTTCTTCCACAAAGCTTAATTAATTGTTTGTTTAATAAGAAAAAGAAAAAGAAAAACAAAGGAGGAGGATGATGATGGACAACAAGCGGGTGGAGCGATCTCATTGCTCATTTCTCCATTAAATATCTTCTTGTCGTTTTCACAATTTCCATATTTTTCTTATCAACTTATTTGGGAATTTTTTGTGGTTGGATGCCTGAGTTTGAAGATAAAGCAATTAAATTGCTAAGGAACACAGAACCAACTACCATAACACCAACTTTAATGCTTTCAAGCTGAAAATATATTTTTCAAAATTATTTTCCTGTAATATTTACAGTTGTATTTCCCTGTAATGATTATCTCTTAAATTATTGTTTTTTGGGTACATTATTTTCTCTTAGACTTTACCAATATTACCATCCAGTATGTAATTTTGGCAGATTAAAAGTGTATTCGAAAAAAGAGAAAAGTAAAAGAGAGAGTTAAAAAAGCAACGGGTCCCAATCAAGTGCATGTATGATGTGTACATGAATCATGAGCCCCTAAATAAGTGGTCCCACCTTGGCGCTCATGCATCAGACCTATACTAGCAGACATCAGCATATCATAATGATCAATAAAATAGAAAAAATAACAGGTCAAGAATTTTGCTTAAATTAATATTTTTACGTTTTTCTTTAAGAATTTTATTCCTTCTCCCATTTTCTCATCCCAAAACACGAAATCCCCTTATTATCATAACTGAATTTCTTTCTCAATGTTTATTCAGGACTACCAAAGGATTACTTGACTTAAATGTGTAAAATTAAAATCGAATAACCATAGAGTAGAAACAAACAGACAAAGAATAAAATGCAGGACCCAATGAATAATTAGTAATAACCCTTTCCAGCATGTTTGAGGTAACCCCATCATTTGCATGGAAAGACAGAGAATAACCATATTTATTAAAATTCTGAAGTGCAACGGCCATTTTCTACGTCGCAGCCTTTAAAAGTTTTCAATCACCATCAGTAACTATTATTGTGTAAGAATGATCAATTTAAGACCTGTGTGTGATGTTAATAGGACTAAAAATTTTAGCAGTCTTGGACATTCATTCATGTAGCTAGCTTGGGTATCAAATATCATCCATCCACAAAGCAAAGTAATGTGTATAATGGTAGGCGCTATTAATTAATATATACTACTAAATATAAAGAGGTTTCTATGAATGGCCTTTTTATAATCAAGCTGTCATTCTCGCAGAGATCAATGTCAATAGTATTTATTTCATACTTCTCTTGGATTCTTTCGTGAAAACTAATGTGAACTTTTTGTTCTCGCTCAAGTTGCATTAATAAACAAGTTTTCAGTTTTCACAGCTAGTAAGTAAAAGCACATTGGATCTCCCGCGGACACTTGTTAAAATGAGGGTAAAAGGTTATGCTCAGTTACTCGTGAATATTCATGTGTCAGAGCCTTCAATAGTTCAGGGTGTACTAAATCTTAAAGTACACAATCATCTAGACCCGAATGTGGTTGTTTTCTGTCTTTTCTATTTTATTTTAATCTCTTAAAATGGTACAATTTCATTGATTTAGATTGGGTGCAGTGTGCATTCAGTGCAGTCATTGGTTGTGCACCATACGATCTTCATCCAACGATCAAAATAGCCATGTTAAATCTCAAGCTGAAGATGTACTTCTGCCTGTTAGTTGATTTTAAGTAGATGCTGCACAATTCTATCAGTGTACAAATGCACCAAAGTTTAGGTGAAATTCTTATCATAATACTGCTAATATATGGTTTTCTTAATATTAATTTTTAAGATTTTTAAGATTAAATTTAGATGATTAATAATAATTTTTATATTTATATAATTTAATATAATAAATACATTTTAAAGATTTATTATCATTAATTTTTTAAATTTAAATTTTAGAGACCAAAATTAATAAAATTTTGCTTACATTTTTATAGCACACATTCCTTTAAGAAAGAAAACCTCCACTTTCTTTTCTTTTTCTTTTGAAAAAGAAATCCAAAAATATAGTAAATAAATTTATTATATATATAATATTTTTAAATTTTGACAAATTCAATTTAATAATTGACATGTGTAATGACATTTTGTAAAAGCGTGTATATTTTTATTTTAACTAGTTTATTAAATCACAATGCACAGGAATAGAATTTGGTAATAATCATAATAATAATAATAATTATTATTATAACCAACAATATTATTATTTATATATAATAATTTTTATTGAAATAATAATTTATTATTCAATTATTTTTTCAGTTCGTGCAATATATTAATATTTTATTTTAATATATATATATATATATATAATTTAATAATTAAAAAAAGGTTTTATATTTTATCAATAATTATATATAATAAAAAAAATTTAAATAATAATTTTTTAAAAAATTATTTTGACTTGATAATATTATCCATTAAAATGATAAATATTTAATAAAATATAATATATTTTAAAATAATACTTGCATTGTGTAACATAAAAAATAATTAAATGTTAATAATTAATGTATAGTATTAATCATTTACTTAAAAGATAATATTTTTAAAAGTAAATTTAAATTTGAGAAAATAAACATTTAAAAATATATAAAAATTTATATAAAGTAATAAGCTAAAGTTAAAAGATATATTTTAAAAATATAATTTATACATCATTCTTAATTAATTATAATATATATATATATAAATAGAAAGAAATTATCTTCTTACACTAGTATAACTCTAAAAATTTTTATACTTAATTTAAGTCTTTTATTTATGTGAAGTAATAAATTATAACCCATTAGATGTAAGTTAAATATATATATATATATATATATATATATATATATTATAGAAAAAAAAACTCTACTAATAGTTCACCTTACAAATAAGACTTTTATTTATAATATACATGTTGATTTATATTTTTTATGAGTAAATAATTCATTTAAATGCTTGCTGTTTTTTTTAAGTTAAACATTTTCCCCAACAAACAAAAATTCTTGTTAAGGAAGAAGCTCATATTTAATGTTAAATGTTTTTAATAAAAATTTTTTTTATGAAAAATACTGTAAAAAAATTACATATTACCTTGTGTGTAATTATTTACATTATAAAATCAAAGGTAAAAAAAAGTAACTTAGACAGTTCAAATTTTTCCTTGGGATTTAACTAAGATAACTGGAGCATGTTTCTTAGTATGTAATATGTAAAAGTAAAACTATCATAGAATCCCATAGCTGCCTAAGAAGGTGGAGGTTATCTCCATGATTATCGTGACACAGAATTCAGTTACTTTGGATATTATGTTTCCGTAGAGAGACAAGCTAGAATTAAGCATAGTATAATATAGTAATTAAACAACTATGTAATTAGTTATTGTTTACAAAATCTCCCAAATTATGTTATAATCATGCTTTTGATATAGTTTTTAATCCAATTTTATTTTTTTATCATTACAATAGACACTTGGGAGCCAATAAGCGGCAAAACATGTACAAGGCCGTACTAATGTCCCTTAAATGAATTTGATTTTGTTGATTTTGAACGAACTAAACAGATGAATGGCACACATCACATCACAGAAACCCCAGTCATTGATGATCCTGAACTCACTCAGTCGATGTTTATGGGTGTGACTAAATATAATATAAAAGGGGATTTTGTAAGTGGCCAGGTATGGTCCTTTTGTATGTATGCTCCATCTATTTCAATATTGTTATTATGGTACTCTTTGCTTGCAGATGGTTGTCTCGCCCTTTTCTTATTTCAATTTCTTTTCTGAAGAAAATGACTTGAAAAGAAGAAAACACTGAAAAAAGGCCCTAGATTTCCTACTTAAACAACTATATGTAGTTAGTATATGTCAAAAGAGGCCAAAAAATAAAGATAGCAAAGGTCAAAGCCGATACGTGGAAATAGATACAAACACAAGTCATAAATGTACGCACCAATCATAAAATTCTATACAAAAGATCGAATTTACAAAATGAGTAGCTAGTGGAATATGTTTTAAAAAAATTAATCAGAAAAGTATAACTTGATCTTCTTTTCCATTTAAAAAAATCAAGGGTGAAAAAGTGAAATTGAAACTTCCAATCTCAAGCTATGAGGTGGGGTTAAAGGGGCATAGTAAAAAAAATGAAGGTACACTGCAACGTGTGGTAGATGGTTGACCGGGCAATGGCACAGAACGGTGAGGGATGCATGTATTTCAGAAGAGGACCCATGTTTTTATTAGGGTGGAAAAAGGAGAGAGAGTTTGTTTGGTCGTAATTCTCTTATCTTTGATGAAAGAAATACCCGTCTAAAGACGCAACTATTATTTGGTTTTGGTATGCAGTAGGAAGCAGCTGAATGAGCCAAGACCCAAATAACAGCTCCCTAATATTGCCACAAAAGTAAAGGGGCCACAATATACCTACTTATACCCCACTTGCTGCCACCAAGCTCTTCTTTCCCCAGCATCTATATATAATTAATATAAGATCCCATTAATATGTATGTATATCTTGGTAGGGGCTTATCCAACAACACGTACATATATATATTTGTATGACTACACGCAACTGCATTAAAAAATAAACAAAGAACACACACGGATTTTCCCTTAAGATTCCGATGATTTTTTTAAAGGGAATTAATTATTGATGTTCATTGAGGAGATGATTATATATAATAAGTTTTTCTTTTATGTGTTTGGTCCTGTAATTCTAAAGCAGGCGGCTATTGTGCCCCAACTTTTGCCCACCTGGGTACCTCTGGCATTTTGTTTTGATATGTCTAACCTCAACCTATGGTTTGGTCGATTGGTCGTGCTTTGGGTGTCGTCAAGGCTCAAAAGTCAAGAGATCGACCAGCTTATAGAAGGTGAGAACCATTGTCAAGTTCATTGAATCTTTTTGACATGACTCCACTCGTTTGTTTTATTGTTTTGTTGGAATTGCCATCTCCTCCTCTTCAACTCACGTATAACTCACTGTTGGGGGGAAATAAAGTAAGTCAATCCTTAACTCAATCAATTAAAGTACATCAAAATACAACATTCTAATTCAGAAAAGCAATTACCATTTTCAATCTTTCAACAAATTAACACAATATTGGTTCTAATTTTACAAAGACATATGCTAATCAGTATATTCAGAATATTAGTTAAAAAATTTAAAAGTTAAATTCTGTCTAAAATATAATATTACTGCCTTTTCACAATTTAAAAGTTAAATGTTGACAATGTCAAGTTTAATCGTATTAAATATGGATAAAATTGTTATCTTAAATTTTTTTTATTTTTATAATTTTGACTTTTAAAATTAAGTTTAAACATTTAAAAATAATAAATTTTATTTAAAAAAATTATTAAAATTTTATATCTCTAATATGATAAATATTTTGTAACAAAAAATTTATTTTTTAAAGTATTTAAATTTAATTTTAAGAATGAGTTTAATAAAATCATATTTTTTAAAATATTAAAAAATAATTAAATTTAATTAATTTATGAAATTTAATATGTAAATTTGATATTATGAATTTATATTAATGATGCGCTATATTTCATTAATACTAAACCATAATTGATTTCATTAAACGATATTACCCTTTAATTGTTATTTTAAACACTTTGGGTCTTTCATGAACTTAATTTTTTATTAATTTCAAATGATATATGAATTACATTGCATCATTCTTTTTTATGGAGGGTGTTAGAGTTAATTATTTTTTTCATTTAACATTTTTTTACTTTTAAATATTGAATAAATTAATTTTTATGAACTTTTTAAGTCTATTAATAATGATTCAAAAACTAATTTTTGTACAAGAATGGATTAAAAATAGAAGTGATCGAGTCATGAAGGAGTTTCAATGGCACTCGTCAAAACTACTATATCTATTATTCATTTAAAAAAAATAAAAAAAAAACACCTGTTGAAACATTTTAGTTATCTTTGCTCGTCTTTCGTATTTTTGTTTTAGGCCTTATATTATGTTCGGTTCATGCAATGTTTTGACTGGGAATGTTCAGGGGATTATATTGATTTGATGAACTCGACGACAAACTAAATCAAATTAAATTATTTTTATTTATAGAATCGATCGAGTCTAACTCGAACTAAACCTGTTAAATCTATCTCTGATTATTTGAGTCTCGAGTTCAAATATTTTTTAAAGATAAATTTAAGTGTGTTTATGACAAATTTATGATTTTTTATATTTTTCAACTGATTAATTTGGTTCATTCGTACTGCAAGGAAGGGAGCAGAAACGTGTTGCTAAATCTAATCAGTATATTAAAATGACATTTCTTGCATTTGTCGTTTATCAATTTTGATTCATTGGCATTTCAAGAAATACATGCCTAAAATGAGGAAAATGGTTCATTTTCATGGATATTTTGTCATTCCAGACATTGTTTGCCATGCTTGTGATATTTTTTTTGGCTACCAATTCAAGTATGCATGTGTGAATTTCAATTACTCTTTTTTTTTTTAAATGTCCATCATGTTAATGCTATATAAAGAAAAATAGCCTTAACGAATTTTGAAAATTGGAGAAAAAGACTTGTTGGTTTTCTCTTTGAATAGAGTTTTTTGTTTTTAAAAATGAAAAACAGAAAAATTTGTTTGTTAATATAAGTTTTAAAAATTATTTTTATTTTCAATTTTTAAAACTAAAAAATAGAATTACTATTTGGATATTTTTGTTTTATTTTTCTATTTCTCTTTCTATAACTAACAAAAATTTAACTAAAAACAGTTTTAAAAATTAAATTATCATACAATTTTTATTTTTTTAAATTATTTTATAAAATTATTTTAAAATATAATTTTTAAAAATCAAAATTAAATAAATAAGTCCAAAGTATTTTAAGAATGCTATTTTTAAACAAAAAATGTAGTATATTCATAACGAATGTCATTAATTCACTTTTAATATTAAACACTTTTCTTTTTAACCCATTATTATTCATGATTAAAATTATTTTAAATAAAGATGAAATGACCACCTCGATGAATTTTTAATAATTAGAAGATTAAAATGAAATAGTACTAAATTTAATATAAAATTAACTTAACATCATTGTTAATGGACGTAGGTCTAACAGAAAAAGTAAGTGAAAGTTAGAAGATGAATTAAAATAAAAACTATTTTTGACTTTTTAAAACTTTGAAAAAGTAATCTAATAACAGAAAAAACACTTTTGTTAATTTTAAAATTAAATATGACATTTTCAATCCTTCAGTTTACTTAAAAAAGGATAGACAACAGCGTGCAATAAAAAAATTAATGATATAAAAAATTAATGCATTTATTCTTGTGTATTGATTTAAAGTACGTTTACTTAAAGGTAGTAGTTTAGTTTTTAATCATATTCTTTTTAATGAATGATATATATATATATATTATACACATTGATTTTTGTAAATTTAATATATTGAATTTATTTATTGTGTTTTTCATCTAACTTAAATATGGGAGCCTAAGTTTTTTCACTTTTTTGAGTGAATGAGATGTTTTCCCTTTTTATTTCGTCGTTTTTCATTCATTGAAAATTTCATTGTAATGTGATGAGGTTTAATGGATGTACTTTTGGACTAAACAATAAAAGAAGATTTCAAACTTAGCATTTACTCAAAAGATGGACCCCTTTTGCCTAATGAAAATTGGAAGAAGTAGGAAGGCAAGCATTGGACAGCTTCCGCTTATCTTGCCTCTCGCAGGACATGTGATGTGCTTTCATTCAGACACCAATAAAATCACATTTTGCTTACATTTAATGTACATGTTTCCTTCAAATCAATCGTCTCATGCTCTAAACACCATATTAGCAATACCAAGACTCTACTTAGCCAGTTATTATCACTGCTAATAGATATTAATTTTTTTTAGTACGAGTATGTTAATAAGCTTGTATTTTAAGAAAAATATTATTCGTAAACTTTTTTTTTAAATTAAGTATATATATATATATATATATATATATATATATATGATTAAAAGTCAAACTTAATTAATATCAAATAATTACTTTTAAAAATATTTTATATACATATTTTTAAATTTTAATCATTCAAATAAAATTTAATAATATATTTAATATTTTTATTCTTAAAATAATCAATTATTTTTGTCATTGCATCACTCTATAAAAATATATAAAAGTACGTAACTAATTATATTAAAAATATTTTATTTAATCTAATAGAGATTAATTCAAATGGTAACCAGTTCAGTATTATTTAAATAAGATTTTAAGTTTGAGTCACTGTCTATATAAAAAAAAATTTAATAATAAATTTATCTGACACGACTCGAGTTAAATATGAATTAAACTGCATAAAGATAAAAAAAATATTTTTTTTTATACATCATTATGAATGGTATGATTTTGTGGAATTAACACTTATTTACCATATTAATTAGACTTTATATGCTTAGATGTTTTGTTAGCGGTATATGCTGTGAGCTTGTGACCACAGAGCGGAAAGGAGAAGTATTTTAATTCAATGTCCAGTTATCAAGTTATCATTTTTTAATATCAAGTTATCAAAATAAAATTTGACCTTTAATTCAATATCAATTCTAAAAGCATATAAGGAGAAGTATTTAAAGTTTATCCTAAACTAATATAACGGGAGAAATGTAAGAATAAGAAAGAAAAATAATACCTAAATGGAATACTACGGAAAAGTTTGGAAGAGATCAAATCAAATCAAGGATAATATTTAACTTAATTTTCAAAATTAAACTAAATAAATAAATAAAAACAAAACTAGCAGTTGAGATCAATGATGAGATTTTCAAATTAATATTGTTTCCATTTTTTTTCAAAATATACGTAATTTGATATTTAAAAAATATAAGACTGAAAATCCCATCCACACTCTTATTTAGCACATAAAAAAAATCTGCAAATGTGAACATTAATTGCATTTGCTTAGTTTAATGTTTCATGTCTAGTGCAAGTGTTATCCAAAATTTAAAATGTCAGTGCACTAAAAAATAATAATAATATTTGTATGATATTTATTTAACGTATTTTTAGTGTAAAGAAATTTGACTAAATATAGAATAACAATTTCATCATAAATTTGTGAATTATATAATATCAAAGATGAGGATATATTATAATTTTTTTTTTTGTATTGTAGTATTTTTATGAGACTCTGATATATGATATTTCAATGATTTAGTGTCAGTATATACTTACTTAAAAATTTACATGAGACATTATTGAACATGCGTAGAATTTAATATGGAAAGAAGATATGGAGTAGATATGTAATGATGTGTTTTGTTTTAATATAGACAATTTGAACTCAATGAAATAATATTTTTTTCAACTATGTTGTGTTAAATATTAGTGAAATGCTTGATTATATTAAGTATCATTTTTAGAAGTAGTTGACGGGAAGACCTTGGAGAAACTCAATTGTGTATATAAATTGGATTAATAATCCTTTAACATGTATTATTAATTTTCATTAGAGATATAATAGGTTAAAGTATTTCTTGTATTCTATTTTTATTTTTAATAAAATATCTATGCTTAAAAAAATTAAAGAAAGAGTTTAGAAATTAAACTTAATGTAATTAGAGGTTCATAAATCGAACTAATTAACACGATTGACAAGTGAAAATGAGCAAATAAGACGAGACATATTTATTAACTAAAGATGTATTACTGATATTATGGATCAATTTTGTTGACTAAAGAATTATCAATTGCAATATGAACAAATTTTCCTGATTGAAAATTTGTCGACAGGCATGCATATTTTATCAAAAGGATGGTAGTGTCATGCAATGTTGAGTGTTATATTGAGGCCATTAAATTAATTAGACATTTTTTTTACAGAACTATAAGTTCTCAGTTTAGGTTATGTGAATTCGATATAGTTCACTATTAGCTAAAGAGAATTAAGTCGATGCAGGAAAATGATTGATAAACTTAAAAGAAGAAAATTTTAGTTCCTTTTAAAAAAAGTGATCGAGGTTGACTTGGCAAGAAAGTTGCCAAGAGTAACCAAGTGTATACCACAATTGAAGCACAGAAAAATATCGAGTTGTTAAAAAACTAATTATCGATTAAGTATTAGGACAAGGAGGTTTTGTATTTTAAATTTAAACTTGTATTCAATTATTTATGACACATACAATTAAGTTTTGTTTAAGCAAACTTTTCGATAATTTTTTATAAAAGAAAAATTAGAATATAAAATCAATTAAAAAAAATTATTCCGTTTCGCATCTTTAAAAACTCAAAATTTAGACTTTAACGTAGAGGTTACAATTATATTTAACATCTATATTTTCTAGAATTTACTTTCATATGTAATGTAATTTTAATTTATTTACTATTTTTTTTTTGTTTGCACTCTTATTATTGTAATTTTAATTTGAATTTCTTATCCGTTTCATTTATTGTGCTTTTATTTTATCACTGATTTTCCAATTTATTGCACATTTAGTTTATTTCTCTTTATTTTCAAGTCTATTTATATGTTTAAAGTTCTAACATTTACTTTATAAGTTATTGATTGGCGTAATTATTTTATATGTAGCGTAGCATGTTAGACAATTTTATGTATTGGATGTCAATTTAAAAAAGAAAAATCTTGAGAATATTTTACTTTCTTACAGGTTGTTGGTTTCACATATTAGGATGACTTTGCTTAATTTGATGAGTAATTTTGAGTTTCACATTGTAAGTACTGATTTTGAAAAATAAAATCACATCAGAAGTTAAGAGATTTAAGGTATAATATTACAATTGAAAGAAACCACAAATTGTATTGCAGTAATAAAATATTTATTAATTTTAGGTTTTCTCTGTATTCTAATAGAAAATACTAATAAATTTTCTTATAACACTGGTTCAGAAAATAAAAATATAAAAAATGTTATTGACATATATTTTTATTATTCTTAATACAATTTCTTCATGGTTCTTATTAAAAATATTACATTTAAGTTTTATTAATCAGTGTATTTGGGACACGAATGCAATGACTATATTATTTATATGTTTTAAATTTTTTCCATAGCAGGCGTAACATGTATTTGATGAGAGATGTATCAAATTGGATTGGAAAATTGAATGAATTTTGATTAAATTCTTCTTTCCACCATTGTAATTGTCTTCAGTAAATGAGTTTTCTTTCGTTTGAAATATCTCACCAGTATCATATCACTTTATATATAGACTTGTGATAAATTACTAGCAATTAAATAAATTTAAAATTTATTACCTTACCTTACGTATATAAAATTTTACATATAAAATAATTATTTTATTATATTATTATTATTATTATTTTTGGTTAGAGGTGGGAGATGACCCCTTAATTAGAGCAAAGATAGCACCCCTCCGCTTATATCTCGTTCGATTCTATTTTTAAGATACACTAAATATTTAAGGATCTTATTAATTAATTGTTTTTGGTAAATCTAATTAACTGATATTTTAATAGATTAATTTAAGAAATTAGTAAATATATAATAATTTTTTATTAAAAACTTGTAAAAAAACTAAAAATATATTATATTTTTTATTTTAAATTTTTAACTAATATTCTAAGAATACTATTTTGTATTTTTAAGATTTAATTTAATTCATTTATTATGTTCCATTTGCTGCTATGTATCAAATGCTACGTAAAAATTGAAAGTGCGCACCAACCATATCCTATAGAGAAATCTCAAATATTTCAAAACTTATTATTGACAAATTCGTAACCGTTTAAATTTAATGTAATAATAACTTATTTTTATTCGGCAGTATGTATAGCATATTGTATATTTTTAATACGAATATAACTCTGAACGATGAAGCATTTACCTATCTAACTGAAAGAACAAATGCTATGCCAGCAAAAAAAAGAAAAAAGAAAAAAGAGAGAGAAAATTAGAGTATGTTTATTTTTTAAAATATTTTTCTCTTTTTAAAAATAAAAATAATACATATTCATATTTTATTTTATTTTAAAAAATGTATTTAAAAAGAAAAACAAACACACTCTTAGATATTTTCTTTTAATGAAAAGTTGTCAATTTTCTATACTGTTATCCCTTTTAGACTGAATATTTGATTAAAAAATGTATGGTCGATCCAGGCTGATACAAATATGCATTAAATCACAGTGATCTGATAATATTAACACACTTTAAACATAATTTAAAAAAAATTGAGTATTTATTAATAATAAATATAGAAAAAAATGATTTAAAAAAATGAAAATTTAAAAGAAAAAAAGAAACGGATGTGGTGTAGTAAGAGATAATGAAGAGGTGGTCCCTGGGCACTGTACACGCGTCAACCCCACAAGGGTGATCTCTATCTACCCCCTCCTAATCGCTTTAACGAAGATTCGGTCTTTCTTTGTGCTTTGCGAGGGCCCCACAAAGGACCCTTTTTAAAAATGAAGCGTGTAATGCCACGAATAGAGGGGTCCCCGTGTGAGGCAAAGGTCAAGAAAGCAACCAATCGCAAAGAGACCTACCTCTCTCCGCAACTACCTTTTTCTTTTTCTTTAAATGCCCATATATCTACGACCTACGACCTTCCTCCATGTCGGTTTCTGCTTCCACACGTGTCCCTCTCCCATTGCTCCTCGCCAACTACTCTCTTCTTTTTCGCCTTTTTTATATTATTCTACTCCAACTCTCTCTTTTTGCACCGCGCTTCTATTTTCGGCAATACGTCACCTCCATTATTGCCCTTCTTTTCTCTTCTCCTTCATACCCGTCCATTGCTTCCCCAGCAGTTGTCGGCCAATCTCACGGCTTTCCACACTGCATCAGGATAGGCAATCAAGTGCGCGCGCGTACGGGATTACCTGTGTGTGGGATCGCGTGTGAGGAGAAAACTGAATAGTGACGTAAGACGTACGCAGTGTCTAAATACGACAAAACTCCAAATGTTGCTGCGGGGGTCCTCTTCTAATTTTTCAAGTTCAAGCCAGGGAGGAGCGTCGGGAGCACACGTGAACGTCATGCGCGTGGGACTATGGCCTCGAGCTCAATAAATAACTTCCCTTTTTTCTAACGACAAAACATTTCGACAATTTCTTAGCCGTTGTTAATATTATCTATATATTAAAATTAAAATTTTATCAATTCTAAAAGCATAAATTTATTTGTTATTTATTAAATATATATGATCTTTTTTTTTATAATTACTCATATTTTAGTCTAATTTATAGGAATTTTTTATGAAAAATAATTATATTCAAATGAAATAGTATTACTGTAAATAATTGCTCTTATTTAATAGAATAAAAATTAATTTTTATTTTTATAAAATAATTTATTAATCTTAAGCTTTAAAATTGAGTTTCAACATTCATAAATAAAAAAAATTATATATATCACATTAAAATTAAAAAAATATAAGAAACGTTTATAAACATTTTTATTTAATTTTATGCTTTTTCTAATTAATGTCATGTGACAATGATTAAAAAATAATAATTGAAGAACTTTGATAAATTTATATTGTATTACATTCAAAATCATAATAATGCAGACAAATTTTGCACTTTATAAAATATGTATTCTCATGCCAATTGGAGAAGTTAGAGACTTTATTACTATAATTGTTAATTTAAAAAAAAATTGTTTAAAAAATATAATTTTGAAAAAGAGAGGGAACAAAAATTTATACTTTAAATAAATATATTTAAAATTATTATATTTTAAAATAAAAAATATAAATTAATATATTAACATAAATTTAATATATTAATAATATATTTATCACCATAAATAATATATAATTTTTTAATTTAAAATTTTAAAACATATTATTTCTTTTTTCCCCCTCCAAAATCTCCCCCGAACATATCCTAAATTAAACACTTGCAGCATCGTGGATAATAATAATAATAATAATAGCTTTTCAGTTTTCTGAAAATACAACTTTATGTAAAGTATATTGACAGATCTTGCACAAGTGAAACTCTGTATACTACCTAAACAAACTTATTCAGCTTAACAAAACAAGAGCGGCTCAGTAACTCGTGTTAACTTTAGCATTATATTATATAATGAACAAATAACATTAGTATAATTTTACTAAACAAAACCAATAGGTTGGTTATCAATTTCCATGTATTTCTTCCCTTTTTTTTGGTATTGTTATTCTGGAATTAATTCAAATATTTTTAATTGTAAATTTCTATAAAATAATTTGAAAATTGTTATAATTAATAAAGAATATGTAATTTTAAAGTGAAATTGACATTAATATATGGCACTAACTTTCTATCTTTAAGATTTTAAAAAATTCTTTAAACCTATAATTTTGCAGTTTTATATGATATTATATAATCATTTCATACACGAAATTCAAAACAAAAAAATACAATTAATTTTCTAACTGAATTCATATCATTTTACGGTATTATCATATAAATTCTGTTTATTTTTCTGCATGATAAATTGTAATATCTTTAATTTTTAAAAAATTTAAATTATATTAGCATTTTATGTCTTAAAGCTATTAATAGTTTGTGAATTATAATTTGAAGTTTTTTTTGGACTATTATCCATGCATTCAAGCTAGTAAACTGAATCAAACTATTCATGAGTTTGAATCGATTTGAGTTTTAAATTAGAAAAAGAAACTTATTAAATTTGAGTCAATTTTTAAATTGAACTAATTATCGTTAAATCGAGTTAGAGTAAACTGGATTTAATTTGCCTCGATTAATTTTCCACCTTACTCATTATTACGTGAAAGTTGAATATATAAAGTATGTACAAATACTATGCAGTTGGATATCTCTTTTAATATTTGATATATATACGAGATTTAGAAGTACTAAATAAAAACAATTGCATTAGTCCATGTGCCACTTGCTGAATGATTATTATATATTTATATGACAAAAAATTAAAATAGGTCAGCTTATAAAATTTAAAACTTAATCTTTTAAATTAAAAAGTTAAACTTAATTTCACTCTAATCAATTACGAGTTAGGCTATATATCGTGAATTTCACCACAGCCTAGAGAACGCCTTAACACACCTCAAAACGTGCTAACGCTAGCATCCCAAATGGTAGGGAGTGTGTACTGCTTCATTCCTTACAACTTGCAGTGTATTTTTCTCCCTCAACGTAGGCTGACGTCATGATCAATAAATTTATATTCTTTTATCAATAAAGACATATTTCAATGTGTAACTGTAGAGACTGCGGGGGGAAAAAAAACTTTAGCTTGTTTCAAAATATATATTATTAAAAGAAGTAAATTAAGAAATGAATTTTTATTGATCAAAAGAAGGTAATTATGTTATTTTATTTTATTTATACTGAAGGTGTTAAATTAAAATTAAGAAGATGTGTGTTTATAAGAGAGAGTGCATGAAAAGTCGTAAATAGTGAAATGAAGGCGATGGAATGTTGCAATAGAAAAATGAAAAGAAGGAACAGACGGCACATGATTCACGCTGAAGGAGCACCTGGCGGGCAATCCGGACAAACAGAAGCATTATGAGTGTATGAGTGAAGGATAGTATTGGGTGTTTTGGGTGAGGGCACTAGCCAGCTAAGTTTAGCCTATAAATATGAAGAAATCAAAGGTAAGATTTATAGGTAGGTTTGGGTCCTTCTTGATTCTTCCTTTTTGTTTTGTTGCCCCTACCTTCCCAATTAATAGTACCTAACAAAATTCGTTGGACACTTGTTTGGGCAGGGCTACCACCAGCTACACCTCCTACCTTTTAAATCCTGTCTCCTTCTTCAACACTTTCCATATCCCCTATGCTAAAAAGTGCCTTCTACACACCTTAGCTTATTTATTCATCAATCCATTTTTTAAATCTTCCCTCACATAATAAAAAATCGTAATTTATTATTCATCTTTGTTCACATCATACAAAAGTTGCTGATTAATTGACGTAGTAGTTTCCCCCTATATAGTCGGCGCTGCAGTGCCCGTTTAACCTGATTGACTGATGGATGCAGTGGAACTGTCACTGTTACAAAGGTATGGGTTAATAATGGTAAAGGCCATCCCAGTACTTCTTCTATATGGGGTTTGGTGAAAAGAAAGTCGTGAATTTCTGGTGTCTTTGTGTCATACGGGCTTCGGACAATAACCATCATTTTTCTCAATTATTCATCTTTCAGATTTTACGCCTTTACTTTGGTAACTGTGCCTGAATCAAACAACAATTTCATTACTTTTCCCTTTCCGAAAGAAATCTAATTTTTATACTTAGATCTCTATGTTTTTAACTAAGTCACCTCTTTTTTTGTCGCGTAATTAAGTCACTAAAACCCGCGCTTTTCCTCCTTACTTTATAATATATTTTTAAAATATTAAATTATTTTTTTCTCTTGTTTTGCTAGATTTTTTCTTTTTTTAAAAAAGTGTAAATTATTAAATTTAAAGAACTAATATATATATTATTTTTAAAAAACATTACCTCTTTTAAATGCATAAACTCAATATATCTTAACATTTTTTAAAAGTATAATTCATTCATTATTATTGAGCTAGAAAGCAAAAGCTGAAGTAGAAACTATTTTGTTTAGTTACGTATGTCTAAGAGTTAAACTGAAAAATAGCTATCCAACACGGTACGTTATTACTTATTTATCTCATACTTGAGTGACAGTTGGTCTTTGATAATAAATTGACAAACATGGTAGATTATTTTTTATATCAAAATGAAAATGTTTGCATAAAAAAATCGAATATTTGACATCTCTTGCGATGTATACATCTTAGAAAGATATACAACGAATGGACTGATACAAGTAAAAAATATATAAGCCAAATAAATAATAAGATGTAAACAAAAATTCAAATTGTATCTATACACACTGCTCATGAAAGTCTTCATCTTCACCTCATATCGAAATGAAAAAAACAATGTTCCCAACTATTTGGAGCTGAACATAAGTTGATGATAATTGGAGATGCATAATTTAATCATTGTTTTTAAAAAAAAATAAAATACGCGCCTTTGAAGTTTGAACAAGAAAAATAACAAATAATGTTGTTTATTAAAATTTATAACATCTAATAATAGTATCAATACATGTGATTTTATTGTTTTCAATAAAATACATGTCCTTAAAAATATAATAAAAAATGCTTAATAATATTTACTTTTATGTTATGCACAACTGGACATGAAATATGAAACTAGATCTTGATTCGAAATGAATATTCACCCCAAAGAAAATCTTCATTACTCAAAGCAACGGACACATATATTAATGGGGAATTTAATGAACCATATATCTTCTTCAAATGTGAAACTCACTCACGAGGGAATGGGGGATCGATGTTCAATTGTTCAGATATTCAGAATATGAATGAACCATATAATATTCCTGGTTTTGCTTTTGTAACAAAATAAAGGAAAAGGCAACGAGTTATTCAAAGCAGGAATACTTGGAGAATGATTAATATACTATTAAGGCCATAATTCAGTTGTTGAAATTTCTAATTCTTTCGACAAACACAACATAATAGCTTTCTAATTGAACAATTATGTTAGCTTGAAGCTGTAACAGTGGTTGAGAGATTCCATTTGGACATCGTGTTCCTTCCTCGTTAGCCTTCCAACGTAGCTAACAAACAGTGGGCCATGTGTCAATTAAAACCTCCAAGCCTTAGCTGCAACTGCTGATTAATTATTAATATATTGGAAATGGTTTTTTCCATTGTTTGGAAACTTTTTCTTATATCGTAACAAACGTGGCATGTTTGTATCCATGGACTACCCACAACTGGTCTCGAGTTAGGCTCTCCCCAAAGGCCAGTCTCTGTTTGGCACTTTAATTTGACCTTTTTCTCAGTCATAGCAGTGACCTTTTTCGTGGAACCCCACACTCCCCACCCCTCTTTATCATCATTTGGAGAATGCCACCCCATAAGCTAAATAAATGTGATTGTCACTTGAAAAGTTGGTTTTCATTTGCAAAAGGGATCCCCAAGAATTATTTTTTTAAAGAAAAAGAAGAAAACAAAGAATGACTTGCCTAACTATTCTTGATCCAAAGTACTTTATGCTATGTTTTCGTTGATTTCCACATTATCTCAATATTTAATTTTTACAAAAGACAAAGGTAAGAATCATAGATTGCCAAGTTATAAATGGATTAGATGGTGACGTCGTAGATGTTATCCATCCTGTCAAAAGGAACAACTTGGTGAGAGATTAAAATGCATTTCATAATGGAAAGATAGATAGCACTAACAATTATATTTTAGTATACAACTATTATAGTTGAAGATCAATTATATTGTAGTAAGCGGTCCACGAAAGGTACTTGAGTAACATGCGTTTATATCATTGGATCAGGGAATTAACAAGGATCTCCAAACATTAAGAAAGTAAATAAAATAAAATAAAACAAAAGGCTTTTGAGCTCACCGAAATATGATCTGTTGGCTAAACTGGGCTCATGCGCTACCCCTTGTTGGCGAATTGAGGAGTGGAATTTCAAAATACAATATTAAAATTGAAGTTTTGCCGTGTGTCTTATTTGATTTGATTTGCAAGTTCGTGGCATCTTTATGTGGAATAAAATAAGGCTTCAAAGTTTAATGCCTCGGAAAGTATGGACAATTCCAAGTCCTTTGTAATTTAATTACTTTTCCTATTCCCTTCTATGCACTACGTCATGTACTCATAGTTCTTACATTAGCAAGATCGTGCAAGTTTCTTATTCTTACTATTTTTTAGGGGATAGGGTCGTTTTCCTTCGATTTATGAAGATCTTCTAAAGTCCGGTTTGTTTTCTC
The DNA here is from genome assembly GCF_003935025.1 of Abrus precatorius. NCBI lineage: Eukaryota > Viridiplantae > Streptophyta > Magnoliopsida > Fabales > Fabaceae > Abrus > Abrus precatorius. Next base: position 3,248,239 of record NW_020874373.1, on the reverse strand, counting down.
CGCAATTTTGTTCATATTCATGCTACTAATTAATATATAAACAAATTCACAGAGTTTGTGATGATCGAATTTCACATGCAATTGGAAGCTCAAATAGAATTCAACCAAATCGGAGGATCGGACACTGAGGGAGAAAGCATTTTCTTTCTTCTTCTTTTGTGTCCGTGTTTTATTTATTTACTTGCCTTTTCCTTTTCATGACATGAGGGAGAGGAGAGTTAGGTATGGAAGCATATAAAAATAGTCATGTGTGTGTGACTGGGAGAGTGACCCAAAACTGAGAGTACTGTCCTGAGAGTTGGCCCATGAGTCAACTTGCTGAATTCTGAAACAATAATGGAGAGGGAAAATGGGTCCTCTATTGCACCTGCTCTTAAACGATTTCATTGTGTTGTTCAATAATGAGATTCCCACATACATATTAGAGTAGTGGTATCCTACATGTCTTCTCACGCTACTTTGATCCAAACACATAACATCATTCGCCAATTTCCCCTTTGCTCCAAATCTCTTATCGCATTCTTGAGAAAAAACAACTACATTAAACAACATTGTATAATTTCTGATTTCACCAAATTTAGTACCTGTTTTATTCTTTTTGTAACTCCGTTTCTCAAAATAACTTTTTTTCCACATAAATTGTTTCATATTGTCTATTTTTTAGTTATTTATCAAAACTCCGTTAGCATTTTTATCCGATCAAGGCCTTCAAAGGTTGGAGTTTAGAAAGCCATGTTCAATTATATTGGGAAGGCAGAGACACTCAAGCATTTGGAACGCCTTTGCAACTTTTTTTAAGGTTAGAACAAGTTAACGTGGTATTTAAGCTATAAAATTCTTTCACTTAACAAATGAATTTTTAAGGTTAGACTTTTCTTACGTACTTAAATTATAACAATTAATAATTTTGTTAAAAATTGAGTTATGAAAAATGCTACATATAGACTGGATCTTCTAATGTTTTAGTTAGTTTTTTTTTTGGTTTAGCCTTCTTGACGTGCTTAAGGGATAGCATAATATAATTATCAATTCAAAATCTTCATCAGGTAAATTAAAAACTTGGGCAAGTAATATCTTAAGAATATTTCTTGATATTATGAATTCTAATCAACCTATGAAAGCTATTTTCAACAGATTGTGACATGATAATGAGTATCTGGGGATTTATTGCTGCTGGATGGACTTAATCACATATATAAAACGCTTGGTGATTTATGGCAGTGCTTGGGCATGTACCCTACTATAGAATCATGAAGGTGGTAGTGAACAAATAAACATTTTAAGGATTTCCCCAAGAGCGAAGGCGAGGACACTATCCTTGTGGGATGCCAATAAAGTAAAGGGACATCAACTACCATTTTGAAAGTAATCGATCAGTTTGAAAATCACCCATCAGAGTTATTCTTGACAGGTATATTTGGAAGTGTGAAGGACCTTTTTGAAAACAATAACAAACACATTACTTGCGTTGGATTGGGACAACCCCCAAAGTCTTCGGAATTTGACATGTATAAATGTAAACATTCAAAAGAGGGGCTTTTACTTTCACGGTTCACACATTCAATGGAGAATCTTTGGTAAAAACGACTTCACTTGAAACATATTCTGAAGTCCTCCTATAATTGGACGGCCTAACCTGAGGTTTTTCTTTTTGCTTTTGGAAGGCATATAACGAGATATGATGAAAAATCATTACATGCTCCATCTGTTTGTCACAATCATTGCATCTTCCATGAAAGACTAATCAAATCAATCTCGTTAATTACAAGAGAGAGATGAGCCATTACTTGTTCCTAATCCCGTCAAAGTTTAGCATCCATCTTAATTTTCCTTTTTCTTCTTTATTAAAATGATGGGATTAATTTCTCGGAGGAAATTATCTACGCGGTTTCTGTGGTTGGACGTGTAACATTAATGACTGCATAGTTGAGGAGCAATTGATTATAATGAAAAATTAGACTCACGTCCTATATTTTTTTCTTATATGGAGAAAACAAACTATAAGGCCCATAGCTCAAATCTGTCTCTCAAAATTGGGAACTGCTTCTGTGTATTCATCACGGTCCAAATGAAATGACATATGAATTCATGGGCCTATACTCTTATTTTCTTCAGAATATAGGCACGGTGCATTTAGGGCTCGCTGGTGTTAACCCAAGCTTAATGGACCACTCGTCTTAGACGACAATTACTGAAATTAGGAGGTTGTAAACAAGAACTTAATGTTTTTTTTTGTCGACAACAAGATCTTCATCAGTAAATAATAATCATCTCCTCCATAACTGGAGGGAATCCAGTTTGACGAGAAAGACCCACCTTGGGTATCATATGTGGGCTTCATTTTTTAGCCCAATTAATCGACCAAAACGGTATTTGACCCAAAAGTACTAGATCAGTAGAACGACCAAAAAAGAAGAGTAGATGACGTCTTGATCCACAAAACATATGATTTCGAATTATTATGTACGATATTTAAAGTCTTAATATATAAGAACTATTGAGAGTTCAACTGTTATGAATTGTGCAAAAGAATTTTACATTGATATATATTTTTAGTTCTTTTGACAAATTAGTGATATTATCACGTCATTATCTTATTAATTAAAATAAAACCAATAAATAATGATGTATTAAAAGATTACTAAATCGACATATAAATAACTTTACACTAAAATAGAATATTAAATATGACAGTGTTTATTTATTTTTTCGTGAGACACGTTAACAAAGAAAATGCTAGTTGTACATTGATTTTGTGTATTTTATAAAAGATGGAAAGAATAGAGAGAGTAGTGTGTGATAAGGTGAATAATGATGGAGATAGAGAAAAAAAGATTGTTGTAGAAAATATTGTAAAATAATATAACTATTCTATAGCAAAGTAGATAGCTGGGTGCCTGGGATTTATGGTGAACTTATATTGCTTACTAATAAGTCATCTTGAAAATGAACCTAGGTCTTAATTTTGCTGGAAGTCGATCAGGTGAATAAATTTTAATATAAAATAACAAAATTAGTCAATTAATATTTACCACATAACTTTGGTTTTTGAAACTAGATAGATAGGGGTTCATAATGACGTCATTTGAGTTTGGATTGAAGTGGAATGATATAGAATGGTGCATCAATGGATTCAAACCTAAACCTAGCGTGCTGTACGTAAAGAAATCTTTGTCAAGAGCATCGTCGATCTTTATGATTACGTTTCTTTATTATAACGAAAGATTGTTTCTTTTGATGACTTGGATACTGTATAACGAACCGTAACAATTTGATCGAATGGTTAACATGTCAGCAGGTGGCCTACAATGAAATCTCCAATTTAACTTCAACTATCTTTGACTTGCCGTTGCTGGAAAATAGTCTCCTAACAAGCTTTTATCAACTTTTCATAAATCTTCTCTGATGCTATATATTGACAAGTTTGGTGATGGAACTAGACTAAACAAGTTATTTGAAAGGAGCTATCGCTATTGAATTCGTTAGTGTACGTAGGCCTACCTCATCACAAATATAATTTCATATTAAGAGGATGTCATTTTTTTTCTTGCGCGTTGTCAAGATGTTATTCATTGAAACAAATGGCAGAATTGAAAGCATGGATTATAAAAAAAGAGTTTTATTTTAAATATTTAAATTTTGCTATTGCATATTAGAATGCAGGCATAGGACTTGGATCTTCATCTTCTATGGTGAGATTCAATTGTTCCATGTCTTTTTCTACTATGGGATATTCTAGCCGTAGTATATAATCGCGCCTTGCATTGTTTATCAGTGAAAATCAAAATAAGTAAAATCAAATAGATTTTTTTCCATTTGCAACGTGAGTTTCAGGCCATTCAGCGATTCCTATAACTATATATAAAGTGTTTTTATTTGAAAAGAAAGCAAGGGCTAAGTACTGACATGAAGTCGAATTTAGGACATCACAATATACTGCACTAGTTTCTAGTTTGCCGTTTCCATTTCTGAAGATTCCCTGGCCTCCTATTAACCATATAAAGTTGTTCTCTATATAGTTTTAGATACAAATTTTAGGTTCTATAATTTACTTAAATTTTTATTTCTATAATTTAAAAAAATAATATTTTCTTATATACATCAGTAATATACCAAAATTCTTACTCTGTAATGTATAACCATTTGAATTATTTGGTATATTGAAAGGACCAAAATCTAAATAAAACAAATTTATAAGGATTAAAATAAAAACAGATTAAAAGTATAAAAAATAAAAATCTAAACCTGTAAAACTATAAGAATAATAATTGAACTTTCAAACTATGAGAACTAGAACCAAAATCAAATTAAATTACATGGACTGAAAATACATTTAAACTCATTTTATATTTAAGCAATGTAACATTTCACTGATTCGTCCAAACTTGAGTTTAAATGATTTAAGCCGGAAAGATTAATGTTAGCCTGTAGCGCTTGGACGATTAGCATGGATATTTCTTCCACATAAACAAGACACTAACATGAAATTAGTTTGGTCATTTTCATTTTCCAAACCTGGTAAGGAGTATAACTTTAAAATATTTGGAGCGTTCTCATTTAAAAGGAAAATATAGTGAAAGAATACTGAGTCAGATCCTACTCACTAGTGGCAGCTGACACATCTACTGAATCAACACACATGACTAAACAATTATATGATCAGCTTAGTCGGATAATGAAGTAAAAAAAATGGAAAATGATTCCCAGTGTAGTGAAGATAACAGAAAGTTCTTTTCTTTATGTAATTGCTTTAAGTTCATAAATGAAAAGAGATAATGTGTGGATGGGTCATTATCAAATGTTTAATAACTTGTTTTGCTTATATTCTACTTTCCATTTTTTAATTGCTTATTCCCTTGTGCTTATTGTGAATTTTATTAGCTAGCTATTATGACAAAAAAAGAAGAAGCAATAATGTTAATTGGCCTTATTGGAGATTCAAAAGTGCTGATGCAAACATGTTTCTTCTGCCTTATCCTTTTTTCTTCTGTCTCGTTTCTTTTGTATCCGCATGCAGGAATACACAAAGTATTGTTGGATGTGAAGCACACTTTAATTCGTTGGTTCTTTATTTTTGTTTCAAGATGACATTAATTTCATGTGTTGATGAACAGGTTGCTGAGTTATTTCAATTCAAAACTCAAATATATATTTCTATATTCTTCAGTCGAGCAATATTGATGCGCTTAATTATAGGCATGAAATCCTTACGTCAGAATGAACTTGAAAATCTGTTTATAAAGTAGTTAATTGATCAACATGTGGCTACTAGAAGTTAAATCTGCTAGTAGAAAAAAGGACCAGAATACCATTTTTCAAGGAAAGAGAAATATATATTCATTCCCTTTTTCAAGCCCTATGGTTGGTCGATTTATTTAAGGTTTTTGTTTCTCCCCTTTTTTAAATATCCACTGTAATGGCTGACTATGTATGCTTCGTCATTTTCCCACTTTCTAATCAAACTACATATATTTAATGTACATATGAATTGAATAGGGAAAAGGAGAGGGTGGGGGGGGGGGGGGGGGGAGCACCTGAGAGAAACTATTTCGCCACATATGTGTAGGTTTTTAGAAGCTTCAAAGACGAGGTTTTTATTGTATACATGTAGATATACACACGTATATTAGATATTTTATTGATTAATCAAACTAATATTTAACATTTATTAAATTTAAAAATTTGTATATCTATATTTTATATTTGCAGTTGTATTTTTTTTTTATTACCAGTTAAATGACATTTTAAAGTTTATATTTTTATACTTTACTCTTATATAAAAATACACTTGCAATGCATTAAATAAATGCAAATTTTTCTTTGGAAAGATACAATAAGAGGAATAATATCAAATAATGTTTATTATATGTATGCAAAAATGGACTTTTTAAATGAGATGTATTAAAAAAAAAAGAGCATGTAGTTATTACTATTCATTAAAAAATTAAATTTTAAATTTATAATAAAACACTCACACATAATAAATTATAAAATTATAAATACAACAGTTAATTTTTAATTAACAATTATAATTATAATTTTTTTTAACGTACAATCTCTTATATGAGTAACTGAATCCATACATAAATTGTGGAAAAAGTGGTGGGGAGAGGATAATGAAAGATATTATGAATTATTCTCTTAAATAGTAGAAAATGTTTTAAACTCCTACTACGTACAACGTGAAAATATTTAATTTAGAAAAGAGTAATGGTCTTTGTCAGGATAAATATCATTATATTATTAATTTTTACATTAATTAACACAAAATTGTTTTTATAATAAATTTTAATTAATTGACAATATCAATGCATCAAAATTAAATTCTTCATATATTTAGAAAGTTTTTATTCTTCATATATATATATATATCAATCATTTTCCTTTGTCTATTTCACAACGACAATCCCTCGAACTTACCTTTTCTTGTGCATTTCTGAGTGAGCCGTGGCCTTATCTATTGGTTTATTCATTTTCAATTTTTAAAAAATATTCTTATGCTAAACATTAAGCTAAATGGGTAGTTAAATATACTATTATTTAAACTTATATGAATCATTTCTATTTATATTACTAACACTTGGTATATAACATATGCCCAATAAGTTTTATTTTAAATTATATTTATTTCTAATACATTTATTATAAATTGAAAATTATTTAATTAATTAATCTCATAAAATCTTAATAAAATTTTGCAAACCAGTACCTTAATTGAAAATACAAATTTCATTGATAATTATATTAAAATACACTATAAATTATAGAGAGAGATACATTAGCATTTTTAATAATTTTTTTCACTTCTAATTATTTCCTTAGTAACTTTAATATTTACCTTTTTCTGTAAGCCAAGAAATATATTAAGAGAATTAACCAGAGTATTACTTTAACATTTGAACTAAAGATTTTTGTCCCCAAAATAGCTAAATCAACTTTAACCTCATTTCATCAAATTTGTCGAAAGCTAATGATGCACTTTTTAAATAACATTTTATTTTTTAAAAAATTTAACGTGGGTTTATCTAAATAATTTGAAGAACTTGTTACTGGTATTTCTTTTTGTAAAAAAGAATAATCATAAAATTATATTCACACTCATACAAGTTTATAATGAGAATGAACAGAAAATGTTCTAATTATAATGTCAAAAAAGATTATTTCAATTTTTTTACAGCTGACTGCTTTATCAAATGATTTTACTTGGGTGCACGCCTTGCATTCCTATTTACGTGAGGTAATTTGTTTTATTTCATTTTTTTTTCCCTTAGCTTATGTTTTCCAATTGTAAAGAGAAAAACATGCGAAACAGAAAAATATTAAGGCAAAATTTGTGTAATTAATTAAGATTTAGATAACCAATAAATATTTAAGTAAAAATGAATAAAATGGGTATTTTGAGAAAAAAAAAAAGAATGTATAAAGATATTTAATTAAAGAGGACCGATCGGTAATAGACACGTTCCATTAATGATATCATTTGTTAGATTAAAAGTATTTATTTTATATAAAGAATCAATTCTTTACATCTTATTCACGTCTAATATTTTAAAATGTGTGACTGAAATTAATTTGACACATATTTTAATTATATTTAGTGATTAAAAATGAATTTCATTAAAATTATTTCTACCAAATTTTAAAATAAATGGATCCTAAGTATACTTTGAACGGATTCAAAATCTAATAACAAGCCCTAAATTTTCTTTCGTAAATGGATTAATTCAGTTAAGTGGCACGTTGATGTAAACCCAATAATCGTAAGTCTTACAGTATAACACCCCACCTATCAATAAGAGAATTAAAGTGGAAAATAAAATGTAAAACTCAAAAGTAGAACTGAAATATTTTAGACAAACATTTTAATAAAGGTAAAATATAATTTACCGAAAAAAAAAGGAGGTGGGATACAGCGATTCAGGGCTGACTCTGACTAAAGTATACGTATCATTTACTTGTCTTACTGAATGACTACCATATTTTATCTTTCTTATGGGAGAGTACTTGTAAATTAACTTTGTTTAACCTACTTTGGGAACTAAACTATTCATAGCTGGAAGCATGTATCCTAACTTTTCCTGTCTATGTATATTTTGGTACATGTTATTTTGGTCAGTGAGAGATGAATTCCTATGAGTATATACTTTTTAGAGTCATGGGCGTTTTGTATTAAATCATAACAATTTATCTGTGTTGTGATAAAGTACTTTCTCCCGGCTCTTTCAACCATAAAGACAACGACTCATGTATCTGACATTAAAAATAAAAAATCTCAGCTGCACGACACAGCTGTACTCTGTCCCTATAAATATCAATCTTGAAAAGCATTTTTTTCCTCAACCTTCTCACAGCCTATAGCTTGCACCCCTTCATAATTGTCATTTTGTTCGTTCTCACACATTACATTTTTGGCAAGATTGTTCTCCACTCTATATCCTCATGGATATTGAGTCAATAATGCAAGCAAACAAGGCTGGGTTTTTTGCTCAATGGGGAAACAGCCTCAAGGCTTTGCCTAGGAACTCCAAGGCCATGGTTATCAACTTCACAAGGACCATAAAGAAGATTGGACAAGATGACCCCAGAAGAGTAATTCACTCATTAAAAGTGGCAATTGCTCTCACATTGGTGTCCTTGTTTTACTACTCGAGGCCTCTTTATGATGGATTCGGAGTTGCGGGAATGTGGGCTGTTTTGACAGTGGTGGTAGTATTTGAATTCACAGTAGGTAAGTTCAGACATCGTAGATATATATTTCTCCTTATTACATAACCAAAGACCAAAGTTTGACTTGTTAAAGAGTAACACATGAACATGTATATAATGTATGCTTTGTTCCTGCCAGGTGCAACCCTGAGCAAAGGTTTAAATAGAGGATGTGCTACATTATTGGCTGGTGCTTTAGGGGTTGGAGGTCAACACTTGGCTACTGCTTTTGGAGAAAGGGCAGAACCTATTGTCCTTGGGATCCTTGTCTTCATTCTAGGTATACTTACACTATAATACTAATACTATACAATTTGAAAGTAAAATGAAGCTTACATTTCTCCACATGAATTTGAGGCCAACATTTCTTCCCAGACAATGTGTGTGTCTCATATATGTCCACAGCTAAATTGTGTGTGTTATGCTTTCTTGCAGCTGCAGGGTCAACATTTTTCAGATTTTTTCCAAAGATCAAAGCAAGATATGACTATGGGGTGGTGGTTTTTATTTTGACATTCTGTTTGATTACCGTCTCGGGGTACAGAGTGGAGCAACTCTTCGAGCTTGCCCATCAGAGACTTGCAACAATTTTAATAGGTGCAACAGCTTGCATGGTCATCTCTATTTTCATTTGTCCAGTATGGGCAGGTGAAGATCTTCACAAGTTGGTAGCTTCCAACATAGAAAAGCTAGCAAATTACCTGGAAGGTAGAGTTAAGCTGACCATTTGAGCCATCATTAGTTCATATTTCTTTTTGAGTTATATGTGTCAATATCTAAAACTCTTTATCAACATCAGGATTTGAAGCAGAATATTTTCATTGCTCAGAGGATAAACAAAAACCCGAGAAGTCAGTTCTCGAAGGATATAAAAATGTTCTCAATTCCAAAGCAAGCGAGGAGTCCTTGGTGAGCTTTTTTTTTGGCTTCTTGAGATGTCATTCAACATTTTCATTTGATGGCTATATATTGACACACACACACACACACACACATATATATATATATACATATATATATCTCCATATCATTTACAGGCAAATTTAGCAAGGTGGGAACCAGGACACGGTGGTTTTCGTCTTCGTCATCCTTGGAAACAGTACTTGAAGATTGGAACACTTGCTCGAGAATGTGCTTACAAGATTGAGACTCTTAACAAATATCTCAACCCGGAAATCCAAGTAATACATCACTATTCTTTCTACGTAAAAAACAAATATTTTTTCAAAAGGAAATTAGTTTAAGCTAACATTATAAGTTTAATACAGGAAATATATAATATCCTTTCATTTCAACGTCGACTATCAAAACAATATTAGCTTCAACAGCTAGAAGCTGATGATTATATGCATTTTGAATACTGTAGGCATCTTCGGAATTCAAGTGTAAAGTTCAGGAGCCATGCGCGAAGATGTGTTCAGAATCTAACAAGGCGTTGAAGGCAATATCTTCATCAATCAAAACAATGACATGCCCATCATTTGCTAACAGCCACGTAGAAAAATCAAAAACTGCAGTTGAAGACCTCAAAATTGCACTAGAAATAGTTACGTTGGAAGATGTAGAACTCTTGGGCATAGTCCCAGTTGCCACAGTTGCAGCAATACTAGAAGAAATCACCAAGACCGTGGAGAAAATTTATGAATCAGTTTCCGAGCTTTCTCATTTAGCTGATTTCAAGAGTATTTTAGAACCCAATGTGTCACCAGAGAAGCCACCCCTACTTCATCGGGGTATCATAAAACCTGTTGTGGACATTGATAACACCGTCAATCATGTTGAAATTACGATCCAAGAGATAAATACAAACTCGCCAGAAAAGGGAAAAAAACACCCTCAAAATCCCCGAACAATTGTAAATAGTTGTCACTTAATATAGAGACTAGTGATTTTTCATGACTTAACCTGTTTATTCCTTGGTTGAGTTAAAAGTCCACAACCTAATTTTACTCTTTTTAATGAGGAATGTTTAATTAAGGTGAGAAGCATTTTCATATTCTTACCTTGATTTTATTTCTTCTTTACTTTTTCTTCTGTGTGTTTTACTGTGACAGCTTAGGCTAGCTGTCATTTTATATGCTTAATTAGCTGCAGAAAAGCAAATGGTAAATAAGCTATGTTCTCAGCCACATTTGGTGCTTTGCTACCTTGTCCCTCAGAATACTTGTATACATATTGTTTCTGCCTTTTGATGATATTCATAGTTAGCCACAAATTGTTAAAGTGAAGTTGAAACAGAATTGACATGGCCATTATGGGTTTCTACGTTGATGCCCGGAACGTGGAACTCTAAAAGCAAATTGCTGGATGGCCAGTAAACATAGGACATTAGGTATTTCACGACAAAGATTAATTTAATTGGAAAGCCAAAGTACACTTTATCAAAATAAAAAAGGAAAATTAAAGTGGTCCACTAAAAACGGTATGGAGTAGTTTAGCAACAAAAAAACATAAATTGGAGTACGGAATAATTGTTCAAATTATTTTACATTGAATTTTAATTGATATGCATATGATATACATGGTTGAATAGTAGTTCCCGTGAAGTAATTTTTTGTTGAGATTTATTTATATTTTGATTCATTATTTTTTATTATTATTATTATTATTATTATTATTAATATAAAAATAAACATAATATATTATAATTTATTAATTAATACTCGTCGATTTAATTCTTTCATTTGCGCCATTTTAGAAGAATAATGTTTGGCTAAATTGGGTATCACCAAATGACATATTCGCTTCAATTAATTTGAATAATTATATTTTATCTCAAAATGGAGGACTCAAGATTCGAAAACGATGTAGAATTACTCTCTTTCATTGACTGTTTAATGAAAAAGAAAAAAGTAGATTAAACGAACTGAATGAAATGGATAAACCATGAACCGGTTAAATATAGAGTTCAAATATTATAAATTATTATTTACTAACATTAAAAAAATTTATTAAGTGTTAAAATAATTTTTGTTAATATAGACTTTATCTAACAAAAATTAAATTATTGGTAACAAATTTATGGGTCTATACTAGCAAATAATGTATTGTACTAATATTTGTTTATTAATAACATATACTAATATTCTATACTAATAAAATCATTTATTTGTATAACATATCATGTTGTTAATATAAACTTAAAATGTCTATACTAACAATTCAATGAAAAAATATACTAACGAAAGCTAATTCAACATTTAATAAATATTTTTTTTGCAGTGTTGAATAAAAAACAAATGCGCCATTGATTTTTTTATAATTATTTATTTTACTGATTCAATTATTAAATTATAATATTATTTTGGTGATTATGTATATTATATTTTACAAATTCAAATACTTATTAATATTTAATATAATAATAATAATAATAAATTATAAACCTTTTAAACATTTCAAATACGTGTGTGCATGCACGGTGAGTCCAAAAAAAGTCTACTAATAAAGTCGAGATTGAAGTCTGGTAAGGTTAAACTCACCTCGAGCTCAAACCCTAAATAATCACAACTTCCACACTATTATTTAGAATTTTAGCGCTGGATCACCTTAGGCAGAATTTGTTAAGTGATAACGACTATCATATCCTATTAACATGATTATGACTCACTTACTCAGGATCATTTCACCTAAGTAGGATCCTTTCTTCTACTATGTTAAAGTAATTGGAAAAAAAAAAACTTATTTGTTAAAGTATATTTAGTAGGCATCATCCCCATTGGAGGTTATTGAAAAGAAGCAATTATATCAATTATAACAAGATTCAATGTGCAATTACATCGATTACATATATGTATGTATAATAACTTTTCTTTAATTTAAAAATATTTATTTTGTAAAAGGACTTTGACCTAACCTAAATTTAACATGGATGGACTAGGATGTTACGGTGATCAAATAATTGACAAAAGCACGAATGTACTGGTGTATGTCCTCGTTGTTGTGGGTCCATGTCCATTATTTCATAGTCATAAATTTTCCTCAAACGAAAAATGACCAAGTACTTCAAACACGAATGTACTGTTTTTCAATCAGAGTTAAAAATCTATCTCAATAATTTATATAATTGAATTTAACATTAAAGGTTAGTACAAGGTCAATATACGTGTACTGTTTTGTCTTGTATTTAATTAATTCAATTTAAAAAGATTGTTTTTAAGTTTGATCAAAATTTCAGGTGTAATTATTTTTTCAAAACCTGGAATTTAATTAATGTTAGATTAAGTCTAGGCACCCATGGTTTTCTTTTCACAGGATTCCTTAAGCAAATATAGCGTTTCCTTGTATATAGGCCACGGAAAGCTGCCTGTTTTCGTTCCAATGACATGAAAGGAATATGCAGCCCAAGCATGCAAAATTAAAGCTTGGGATGCCCAAAAAAAAAAGAGTGAAAAAAAGAAAAGCAGCCATTATATAGTAGAGACTAGTGATGAAACAACTACGAAACAGTACATGTTAATATATGAGATTAGTCTGTATTTTTCTATTTCAATTTCGTAGTCTCGAGATGGTTCAAAATAGAGATGTTTCTTACCAAATTAATAAATAATTAACAAAGCTTGAATATGAAATTCTCGATTTTCAGAACTTTTAATCCCATTTTTGAACCTATGTGAACCTACACCACTAAACTTTGCCGCTTAAATATAACACCGTAATATTTTCCCAAGCAAGTGACTTTAAGAATGAAATAGGAGCAGGACTAAATTAACAATAAAGCAACAGTGAGACTTCAGGACGAGGATTTAATATTAATCCAAAGAGAGAGAGGGTTTTGAAACATGGTAATCACAATTGCGATTTATCAATCCCAATAAAAAGAATTATAATTAGAATAAAGAAGCATATTATATAATCCTAATTAGTAAAAGGTAATAAACAGAGCTAAACGTGCATTGAATTCTTATATTTTACTACTTGGAAAGTGCATAATAAGACAAAAGTCTACAAAAAATTTGTGCTAGTTACTTCTGTGTTCTGTTTTCCAATAACTCAGACAAGCAGTGTGTGGGTGTTATAATAATCCATGAGTTCAAACCATATCTAGAAAGCTGCACAACACTGCTACGGAATCACTTGGATCTTAAAATATAACGTGGACTAACATAATTATATGAAAATAGATTATTAGATGCATGAATTTATAAGAAGAATCGTCATAAAAGATGCTCGACGTTAGCCTTTGCTTGAATTTAAGGATTTGTTGCGAGAAGCGCTTTCGAAAATTTTCCATGTAACTATACTCATAACACAGCAATATTAATTTGGGGAAGAATTATATATTTGTTTATAACCCTTTTATCAGTGTGGAAAATGGTCTATTATACACCTCATGGGTATATATATACTTAGTGAAAGACAAGAATCCTCTGTCTAAGAAGATTTGAAGGAAAAGAAAGTTAAGAGATAGGGAACAAATAGCATGAGTCTATTATAAATCATTTGGGTCGATTTTCTTAAATTTATTGTATACTAAACTGAACAAATGTTAGGTGATTCAGCACATACCATGCAACTTCTGTAACAAGAAACAGAAGTGTACGATGCATGAATCTGGTATAAATTCATGGCATTAACAATTCCCATTTTTTATTTCCTATCAACTTTTAGATCCCATCTTTGTTTGCTGATAGTAAAAGCAGTGCATCATGCATTTCGGCACAACCGCACAAGATACTGAATATGATACAGAATAGCAGAGGTAAGTATGGGCTAAATCAGACATTCCCCTATGATCAGAAACTGGAAGATTCCAGTACCTTAGCACAGGGTGAAGGTTATCTTGAAACCCAAGTGTTAGTAGTAGACTTGGTCAATGGGAATCACATGCTATGACAACATGCACCATGAAATGGAACGGTTATTAATTAGCTAATGACAACAAGTGCACCGCACGCTATGTAAAGCTGGGCGTGAAAGTAATATGACAACATTGGCATATACCTTGTACTCCTTCTGCATCAGCAAAAACCAAGTCATTTTTTGTCACATACATTGATCAAGATTTGCTCAGGTTTATAATAAAAGATGTCAACTTGACGTTGAGACTGAATATTATAATATATTGCTAGTCAAAAGTGGATCAGCTAAAAGAAAAAGATTGCTGGTTAAATAAAGATAATGGAAAAGGTGATGGTAAGGAGTGCGTGGTTCACCCAGCCATATTAAGCTGAAATAGCGATACTAGACTTCCCACTTGGGGTTTTTTTTAGGATAAAAAATAGTTTAAATTATTATAAGCTCTTTTTAGTTTATTTTAATAAATGTTATTGTTAAATTTAAAATATAAGTCATTGTTTTAAAAGATAATTATTAAATAAGTGTTTAAATAAATAATAATATGATTGCATTATAAATTCCTACCTGGTGATGACAATAGTTTGAAATAAAAAGAGAGCAAAGAGATGACAAATTGACGATTGGGTAAAGGAGGGGAAGGTTTTGTTGTCTCCTCCTCCTTTTTTGTTTCTCCAAATCTACTTTTAAATTCGCCTACATCAATATTAATTTTTCACATTTCTTTTAGTTACGATTATTTCTATTGACTTTTTTTTTCTTTTCTTATTATACTACTTATTATATCTATTTTATCTTTCATTTCATACCTATAAAAGAATGTGAGAATATCATTGTTCATAATTTAATTATAACTACAAATTTAATGATTTTTGGAGTAATCCAATCAAATAGAGATTTTCCCATCAAAATTGGGCAGGACAAGCTGGATTACTGATGGATATAGATTCTTTTTGCCATGTCCCTATCCCAAGATAAATATATTATCATGCTTGATTTTGCAGAAAATAAAATTAAATTGTGTAAAAAAAATGATAAAAAGAGATAAATAAATATAATAAACTCACGATAAGCTACCAACCTCGTCGAAAATTTACAGTGGAATATAAATTACTTACTAGAACCTTAAATTCAATGCAATTAGCCAAAAAGCTATCCCAGTGTCACCCATGAATTAGTCTACACTATGATAAGCAATATCTTTGTTGCCTCATTCCTAATTAAGTTGTGTGATGTTATATGCCAAGTTCCCCTAAATTAACGAGTTGGGTATATATTGGGTAGAAAACTAAAAGATTTCATCCTTATTCCTTCCAGAAACTCAAATTTCATCCTCACATAAATCAGTAACAATGCACTGATTTATTCCTTGCGGAAAGTGGTTATTGTGTCCACAAAAACAAGCTATTACATCCTACACCTTGGATGGTCGTTTCTCTCAAAGCACGTGACCAAGACACTTCTGGCTAAAGTGTCGAGGAAAAAACTACTCAACCATTTTGGCTTGTGCTCTTGGGGTTGTAATAACGGTAACAGTTATTCCATGTTAAACGATGCAAAATTCATTACAGCTTATTCCCGCAGGTTGTGTGGGAGAACGTTCTATTTTTTGCCATCACAACTTTACATCAGCTTTCTACGTGTGTTTTGGTAAAATATTAAACTACCATCACTACTTACAAAAACAGAAACAACTACAAAATCTAAGGATTGCAAACTTAGCAGGCACCTAATACAATAAAAACACAGCTGGAGCTACAAGTTCAAACCACTAAATCTGTTCACCAGCCATCGAAGTTTTTTTCTACCTACGGGCATAAGCTGATGATTTTTACAGTGCTGCTTGTCATAATCTGGCGTCACAAATATCCCTTTATCACATATTCCAACTGTTCAATCTATTCACCAGCCATAGATAGGATTTTCAATCTGTGGGGGCAAGAGATGAAGGTCTTTACAGTGCTGCTTGTCATAGTCACGAGTCCCAGGTATTGCTCCTGTACATAATCTAAGGAATTCGTTCCCTGTGAGACAATAGTGAGCAAATGCTAAGCCTCCATCTACTAGTTCTGCCAGATTAGGCATTGAAGCTGACTTAGCAATGAGCTTTCCATTATCTGTGCTCAATTTTTCACCATCCTTTTCCTTGTTCAGGATTCTGTCAAGCTCGGAATATTCCATAAATCTTTGAGTAGCAGCCTCCCAAGAAAGCTGATATCTTTGCTCAGGTGTTAAAGGATAAGGCTCTTTTTCTAATGCTTCTTTTACTTTTGCCACAAAGTCTTCTGATGTCTTGTAAGTCAAACAGTTGGGAAATGACCTGAAGAACTCATTTGATGGATGATCAGCACAAACTACAAATTTGCCCATGGCAAGTGCCTCAGCTGTAGCTGTGCATAGGACATCACTAATGCTAGGATTTATAAAGACTTTGTACCTTCAATAAAGTAGAACAAGTGTCAAAATAAAAACCAAATTTAATAAAAACAAGTTCCATATTAATGTCTAGGTATGTAAAACATGAGAAAGAATCATGTGCAAGTGAAAGTGCATTTATGCATGTATAAATGGAACAGTTTTGGATATTTCATTTTCTTACCACATAATCAATTCACTTCATCAAGATAGGGGGCAGTAAACGATAACTCAGTTTCACATTGCAATGGATGAAACTTAAAAATTACTTTCCCCATTTCATTTAGGTATGTTTCACAACAATGTGAGGACCATTCCAGTGAATATATCTAAATTTAAATTTTGAAGCTCAGTTTTCAAATGGTACATACCCGTGAAGAGAATCATCTGCATGATCTCTTCCTTTCTGAAAGTTGAGATTCAATTCCAATCTTCTAGCTGCACTCTGAACTTCATTAGCATCCTCTCCATTTCCAAATACATCCAACTTGAAGCCATTAAGGTCTGTCTTATGCTTTGCTAACACATCTATCAACTCCTTATATCCCTTTGCCCATACCATCTTTCCCAAGAAATATGCCCCTTTTGTAAAGGCTTGCTGCCCTTGCTCCCTCTCTGCAGCAATCTTTTCTCCAATTTTTAAGAACTTGGGATTCACACCATGAACATTGCAAATTACAGACTTGGGTAAATCCTGAGTAGCAGCTGAGAGACGAAGAACCTGAATATAAATCATAACTAATTTTAGTCCATTTGATCTCGTTTAATTATTTTCTAATAATAGAACTCCATCACAAATTTACCAAGAAAAACACTACAATCATTTCTAGTTATTTCCCAAGTAGCATTTAGCCTAGTTTTTTTGGGGGTTTTTCTTATCCTTAAAAGGAATAGATGGACCAAACACAATTCTAAAAATACTCTTGAAAATAAACGTAGTTTTTTTCTAAATTAACAAAATCTCAGAAAAAAATAAAAGAGAAGCTTTTATAGGAACTAATTGAAGGAGCTTCTACTTTTAAAGAGAAGAGAAGCTCAAGTCAGTTAGGTCAAACGCTACCTTAATCCAAGCTTACATACTAGGATGATAAAATCTCATACCTTGTGGCAGTATGCTCTTGTAACCCAGTTGTTTATGTGTTTCACAAAGAATGCCTGGAGTGCCCCATTTCTCTCCCTCTTGATGTATTCTAAGTAATTTGTGTGGACAATACCAACAACATGGTTGAATTTGTCTGTCCAACGCTTACCATGATGATACCAATTCAAATGTTCCGGTTCTTCCAGGACAGCAATGTCAGCATCCCTGGATGGTATAAATTGAGAAGTATCTCCAGCAGGTATTATACTCCGTCTATCTTTTGAAAACTACAATAAGAAGTGCAAAATGTAAGAATTGACAGCACTGATATGAAACATGACGGGACATTACTTAATTAATAAAAAAGTTACCTTCCCAGGATAAAAAGAAATTTTGAAGTCTGCCTTAAAACCAACCCTTTCCTCGAGCCAGCTCCGGATATAAACTTCTTGCTCTTCCGGCGTAGTAAAAGTGAGATTGCTGGGATAAACTAGCTCTTGATCTGATTTACAAAGCCATGGAACCAGTAGAGTGACTTTTCGCTTTGCAGATTGCGATAAATATGCAGCTCGAAATAGTGGATTTACAGCTGTTCCTGTCATCCAAGGAAGACTGGCAGTTGTAACTATTGCAACATGTCTTTCATTGTCGGATGGGTCATGCTTTGCATGGTCTGTCCAGAATCCACCATCGTACCGGTGCCCTGTGCTCTGAAGGACACTTGCTATTCGCAAATCCAACTCATCATTTATGTTTCCATTCCCAAGGGCAGAAGATTCTTCCCCAGAGAGGGAATGCAGTAAAAGATGGTTTTTGCGTTTGCTATACAAGCTTTCTACTATCTTGTCACATATGTCTGTAATGCAATCACATTTGAACATATCATCAAAATTGAATGGCAGATAAAGTGAAAATAAACAAGCTGGCTAAATAGAAAGCTATAGCAAAGAAATTAAAGATATAACCATGCCTACTCACGAGCATTGATCTTGCACCAAACTTGAAAAGGGGAAATGATTGTTTGACACCCAAAATTGGGGTGTAAAATGAGTGGGGGAAGAGAGAGAAAATAAAATATGAAATGGATGATGTGATAGCAAAAAAAGAGTGAAAAATAGAAAGGAAGGAGTGGAAAATGGATGTAAGAGAAAGTGGGTGTGAAAATATAAAGGTTGTTTGAAAAATAAAATTAAATAACTATAAGCATTTGATAATCAGTAGAAATTTTCACTAGCTTGAAAATTGTGACACATTAATTTGATTTTTCTACAAGTTGCTTGGAATAGAAGAAAACAATATTGGATTAACGGGAAAGCTTATGAGCAAGATGTGTCAAGTGCATTTCCAAACCAATGGTATATTCATAAACTATTTATCATCTAAATAACTTTTCTCAACCTAACCACTGAAATATAACTAATTGACTATGTACCTCTTTTGACTCCAAGTTGATCCAAAAATGGCCCAGACTGTTTTACAAAGTAGGCCAGAAGTTCAGGTACATCCAATGGTGGCACATCCTGCAAAAGATGCATGAAAATGTTAACCCTAGTTCTCAATTCAAATCAGGACCACAAGTTCAGAACCAACAAGAATCAGTGCTCAGGAAAGTTAATGACACATGTTGAACACATCCTTAGCATCCATAACATGCTTTAAGCAACTCACTTATCCCCTATTTCTTTAGCATCTGTATCCATTGTTCTCTTAACTAATTGCTCTGATGTCTAAATTGAAACATAACGTTATTCACATGAAAAGGGCAAGTAAAAAGAAGCTATCCCTAAAGATCCATGGATTGGTGTATTGACTGCTTTCAATAAGGTATCATAGGCATGCATAGTGATCCATGGAAAGTTAAAGCCTTCCAGTCACATACTAGCTTTTATTGTTTCTTTAACCAAAGGTGCACAATATGTGAACAGGAAAATTCATATGACCAAAAGAAGCTAAACAACATATTACATACAAACCTTTGACTCTTGAGGCTCCTTGCACATTGATTTCTGCAAGAAAGTCAAAAAATGAACATGAAAATTCTCACACCAAAGGCACTTGTCAAATTTATGCTGAACTGCACAAAAAACACATATCAACTGCAAAACCAGTTAAAAACACAAACTGCCGAACATTTAGTAATGGTAAATCACATGTATAAGCTTAACATTTTATTCCCTGAAAATAAATGAATAAACCACATTATCCACACCATCCCAACCAACAAAGCTTGGTTTCACTTCTGTTGCACTGATGAATTATCCCCAACAAATGGCTCGTGCAAGGATTACGTCAATTTGATGATATTCCAGTGAATTATTAAATTTATTAAAATTTAAAACATCCAGCACCCACAGCAACCAAATACAACATGCAAGTTTATTCTACTAAAAGTTATACCCAAGGTCTACCAGTGTTCTTTCAACCGCCGTCACAAAAAAAGGGTGGAAGGGGGTTAATAACAGGGAGTAATCTTCCTTCTAAGTTCTGACAGTAACCTCAATAATCCAATTAGAGAG
The DNA here is from genome assembly GCF_003935025.1 of Abrus precatorius. Lineage (NCBI taxonomy): Eukaryota > Viridiplantae > Streptophyta > Magnoliopsida > Fabales > Fabaceae > Abrus > Abrus precatorius. The sequence goes on along the minus strand of NW_020874373.1, from coordinate 3,227,725 downwards.
ATCATTCCAAATAGAAAAAAAAATCTTTCTCGAATGAATGAATGACTTTGGGCACATGAAAAACAAAGAGAGTCCCTACCCGAATTCTTCTTGAAAAACGACACTCAAATAAAAAGAACAGAACAGAATAGCAAAACACAATCATTCAACCCTAAAATTCACTAGACACCAAGCAAGTTGTTAAAGGGAGAAGAGAAAGTGCAAACCAAGCTGGACTTGAGTTTCTCGAGGAATTCACTGTTCTTGAAATCAAAAGAGGAACTGCGCTTCTCAAACTGTTTGAGTCTGGTCTTCAAAGCTCGAATTGGTTCCCAATCCCTAGCTTCACCCTCTCCTTTCCACTCCTCCCAGAAGCTCAACCCTTTGCCCCTCTTTCCCCTCTCGAAATCCACAATCCCATTATCTTCCGACACGATCGCGTTCTTTATAGCCGAAAGGTCGATTCGAATTCGCGACCGTGGCCGCCACTTCTCCAGAACCTTCTTGCTGAAATCCGGTGACGAGTACGCCCGCCGAATCTCCGACAGCTTCGGCTGCAGCTTCTTCACGAATTCGATCTCGGCCGGCGGCGGAGACCGCATGGCCGGGACGGGGAACGGCGGAGGAGTGGAATTGAAGAAGTTTTCGAGCTCGCGGTCAAACGACGTGGCTAGGTTCTTGAAGGAATTGGCTCTGTCACGCATCAAGCGAAGATCCGCATCCGCCGAGTCTCGAACCTCACGCCAACCCTTTGAGAGAAACGAAAACGCGTTCGAAGAGGTTGAAGGTTGAGGATGCGTCGCCATGGCCCAACCTCAGCGGCTAAGGCTCGCTTGGTCGCTCGCTCGCGTTCGAAAGCACGTGTTGTTGGTTTGTTACGTCTTTGCAGAATGCAAAGCCTCAAGCGGAGGGAAGAGGGAATGAAGGAGGGAGCGACTATGACTTTTAACGGTTGGGATTTTTTGACATTTCCGAAATCCTCTCGAAGCTTTCTTGCACCCGTGTTGTGCCACGTAGGACGTCCACTACGTTTACGAGATTACGTGGGAGGATCACGTGCTGTGCTGGGGTGTCAACTTCCTATTCCACCACGTCGGTTCGTCGTAATTTTGGACTCTCAAGAGATAGATAGAATATTCCAGTCGCCTAAAGAAGATATGCTTGCTTATCAACAATTCCGTTCCTAATTTCTCGCTGCCTTTTTCTTTCTTTTATTTGGACCATAGATAATTTATTAATTTAAAACAATACTTAATACTCAAGAGTTTTAAAGTAATTAGAAATATTTAATAAAATGTAATGATTTAAATGTTTTACAAATCACTGGTTAACTGGATTCGTCAACTAATAATGACTCTGATAATATAATAATAAGTTCAAATTCGTCATCTAAGGCAAAACAATAATGTAACTGTGCATGACAAGCAATTGACACCAACAGCAACGGTAAGGAGCAAAAACAACCATCCACGGGTCTCATCCCAGGAGTCTATTGTTAGCAAACGATAATTACTGGGTTTTCAACTTTGCATAGCATCCAATCAAGAAATTTGGGGGATCAAGCAAGACAATTTTCTGCCAATGCTTGTTCGGAAGATGTATTTAATTTGACTCGTTCGGAAGCTACTCCAATCCACACCTGTTACCATGACTTTACATCACACACCTGTGTGGTTTTGCTGCTAAGGCATCATCGCTTTGTGGGCTATTACGAATGTGAACCCACTATCTTTTGTCCCATTCTGTTCCTTATTTTTTTCGTTTGCGCCAGTCACGCGACACGCGGATCATGTTACATACCTCTTTCCTTTTCTTTTCCTAAATCCTTGTTTCAATTCGATGCCATGAAGTACGACTTTGAATTGAATACTGATTTTGGGTTGCTCTTCTCACGGCCCATTATAATACTTATCGTCTAAGCAAGTTTTTTGGGCCATTTGGGATAATATCAAACCATTCCACTTCCCTGCCTTCTTCTTTTTTGCTTGATGGTGTTGCTGAGAACCTATAAGCTTAAAAAATTTGAAAATGTCATGTTATTTGCGAGAAGAGGAGGAACAAAGAAGAATTAGAAACATCATTCCATACATTTCTCATAGGCGTATTACTTTTGCCCTGCTGCATCACAATCCCAAAGATACGCATGAACAGCTCCGTCGTGATTTGTGAACATCACCATCAACCTTGCACCAAGATGTCGACTCTTAAATTTCATGCATGGCCAAACTATTGATGCACCATAACGAAGTTCATTTGATAACAAAATCCCAATTAAACATAAAACATGCCATGCAAAAACAATCTAGATTAAGTGAATGAAAATTCGCAACAAATAAATAATAAAAAAAGTGGCAATAATCTTTCCCTTGATACCGAGAGTCTATTCCACACGAAATAAATAGAAAAAAAAATATAGCTAACTAAGTCAAAAGCGGTTTTTTTCAGAAAAATAAAAGTTGAAAAAAGAGGAGTGTTTTTTTTTTTTTTTTGTGTCATCAAAATACGATTTTATTTTATTTTTTGTCAACATCAACAAAAGAAGAGTTTTTTGTTTGGTCTAGTATGGAATTAACTCCTGGGCACAGAGCATGCATTTGTGAACTTCATGGGCCTCTTTTTATTTTTATTTTTTTGTGGAGGTCCAAATCTAAACTACAAAGGAAGCTTTAGCATTTGAGTTTAGTGAATCCGACCAAACTATCACACTCCAACTATACCATTGGGCCCAGGCTATGAAGTTAGTACTGTGGTCTTTTTTAGGGCTTTTTTTTCTGAACCAGAAAATTATTATTTTTTAACTTGTGTAAAAGTTTTAATTTTTTTAAAACACAATTTATTATTAATTTACACAATAATTATAATTTCTGAAGTACTTTTTAATTAAAAATGCACCTTTTCTTTTACAAGTAACAGGTCCTTAAAGTTAAACGATAAATGTAAATAATACAGTATTTTCAACATAATTTTTATTATGAGGTAAAATTTATTCAAGTTTCATTGTATAAACAACGAGGCAGAAATTACCTTCTTTACAAGGGAAGACTCTTCTTGAGAGGTTAATAAAGGAAACAGTGAGGAAAAAGAAACTGAGGTTTCTCATTGCAACCCTGTTGGGATTCAAGTTTCAACTATCCTAACGAATCCTGTATTAGAAGGAAAAAATAAACAAATCATGCAGTAACATGATAACTACCTAAAATTTGAGAGCACTCCTCTCTTTCATCGGATATGTCCCTAGTTTTATGTTTTTGAAGTACAGTAATGAAACAAAAATACAATAAAAATAAAATTAAATAAATACGAGCAAAAATAAAATCATTTAAAGCAAGAAATATATCTTTACAAGACTAACATGAGTAATTATTATCAAAGTTATTTCATTTAATAATTATTTATAAATATGAACTTTTATTAATCCTTAAATTTAAAAATTATTTTATTTTAAGACATTATTTTTTAAATATAAATAGATTTTAATTATAAATTTACAAGTAAGGTCTGATTTATTTAAATTTTAGTATGTAAAATTAATATATCAATGTCATATTATTTAATTATTATATTCACAAAAATTAATATTTATAAAGAGGACAAAGTAACATCATGTTCACTCATTTTTATATTATTAACCGTATCAAATTAGATTTTTCAATCATTATATCATTTTTTTAAAAATATTTCAATTGCATACACATCAATGATAATAGTATATTCTTTATCGTACAATTTCAACTCAACTCACACTTGTACGGAAAAAGGTTAATACAAAATATCATTTGACTATCCAAACTCGGAGGTCTGATTGATAATCCAAAATATCTCGCTTCCCACTTTCGTGTTCGTACCGACGAGGCGAGAATCCATACTGGGATGACTTATTTTTTTTGTTGAAAAGTGATTATTTAACTACCATTTTAGAAAAACGAAATAGAAACAGAGAAAAATAAATTAAAATTTATAAAAACGATGGATAACACAATGAAAAAAACTATAATTATATATTTTTTATCCGTGGGTATAAATGTTGTTTATGCATGTCTACACGTGTTTATGTGTAATAGCATACAGAAAGTGACCTTTCATTAACTTGGGTTTGAAGTTGAGATGAGGATAAGGAAATGGGCTAAAGAAAATGTTCTATTTGCATGGAAATTATAGATAACCTGAGAGGCATATATCTAAGTTTTCGTTTGCAACATATTGACAGCGGAGCTTTACTTCTGATTGACGTGCAATAGAGGGTATACATCTGATTCCACTGCCACTGCCATGGCCCATTCATTGGCCATGCAACACCAATAATAACTACCAACATACCAGACATCTATATCTCTTTAATATGTATAATTGCTGCACTGAGAACTGTGATAAGTGCACACACCAACATGTTATTCCCTCCCTCACTCTTCCTTTACTATTCCATCGTTTTAGCCTAGTACTAGATTAACGTATATTCCATGTTGTTTTGTTCTTTTTCTCTGTCCAGCTATGAAATGTATATATATGCATGTTAGTGGGGCAAAAACATTTATTTTTTTTAATATTTTATGTATACCCGGATTCAAAATCGCAAGTTTAAATTACAACAATTTGTAACTTGAGTTATAAAAGATTAATGTAAAGAAATAATAGCATAAGAATATTTATGACCAACTGTGATAATCCACATTCGTCTAATAAAGTTTAATTTCAACACAAGATAATTTAGGCATGTGTATTATACTGTTACAAGCTAAAACAATTATTTATGAAGACGCGTGTTGTGGTTTTCATGAATGAAATCGAGTACTTTTGTTATGAAGGTTGAATATTATGGACCCTACGGTGGTCGATATCAGTTTAGTAGCTGGACGCGTAATGCTACATTAATTTTTTGGTTTAACGTATTTTCAAACCAGATCATGACGAGATATTGGTGAATCGGAGTCAATTTTAATTACCCATAATGAAAATTTAATTTTAATTGAATAATATATCTTAAAAAGGAAAAAATTGAATATGGAGAACATTCAATAATCCACACGTCAGAACGCCTGCCGCCAGCCTCTCACCCCTTCTTGTTTAAATAAAGGAAAGTATGATTTTACACCATCTTACTGGATATGAAATAAATGGAGGAAAGAGAGAAAGAAAAAAAGAAAAATATATAAAATATAATGTGAATGAGTAATATATGAATTAAAAAAAGTTGTCAAAGTACTACTTCAAAAAAATTATCTGATTATTAGTTGGGGAATACTATTGGCATGCCCCAACAAAATTGCACGTGTTAGTATTGATCATATTACTATCCTACAATTTTTAATCGTCAATTAAATCGTACACCATGTAATCCTTTATATAATCATTTATATTAGACAAAGGACTAAAAACAGTGGCTCAAAAATATTTTAAAATACTAATTTTATGATCAATTGAATTTTGACTTGCCTGTGCCTTTTTTTTTTTTAATGGTTAACCCTCTTTTATCTAAATTTTTATACCATATTATGATTTTAAATATGAGTGTATAGTGGTTCTATTAATTTGCAGTAATAACAAGTTATATTTAAAATGCGTTAGATTATTTAAATTTAAAATCTGTTTATTTATATAATTTTTAATTTATTACTAATTCAGGAGACTGTTATCTTCACGAATGTATGAAATGAAATACTGCAAGGTTGAAGGGCGAATGTATGTGAACGAAAATGGAAAGGAAAATAGAAAATGAATATGAGAGTAAATGGCATAATGAAAGGAGAGATGGGCCTCCAACTTTTGACCTTTTTGTCCCAATAAAGTTATCCCATTCACTGGCCAGAAACTACAAACAAAAGCGTGGCACTGTATATGGTCCTGTCTGTGCTGTGCGGTTCACTACAAAGCGAACTTTGCACCGGCAGGGACTTACTCTCCATTCCTTGGAATCATTATTGATCAAGCAGTGTGCCTTACCCCACTTTCGGAAATAAATTTGCAACAAATGTACTCAAAATTATTAACAAATTAAAGGTGATGGATAGATTGACCCCACCACTGTTGGTATGTTTGTGGAACACTAATGATTGGTTAAACATGTCCAATGCAATGATGCATAACATTAATATACAAACTCAAGTACTCAACTACTTAAGGCTTTTGAAGAGGTTGATCATTAGATGCAATTAGTTAAGCCTCTCTGCATATTATTCAAATATTTCGTAATTAATATTTACATATCTTCAGTATTTACAAATACTGAAAATTTCATAGTTGTTTGACTTTAAGCTCATGTCTTAAAATTTCGTAATTAATATTTACATATCTTAAACAAATTTCATGCCTACATACGTGTCAAGTGTGAGTCGCTCTTACAGTGATGGAAAACTAAATAAATGAAAGAGAGGATCAGCACAGGTCGTAAAATAGTTTGTTGAGATAACATAATGAAATTGACAATTCAATTTGATGCATGCACGGAATTGGAGGTGGACAGGTGGCGAAGCCACGTCCTTCACTGATAGAGGAGCTTCTTTAATTTAATTAACAATAATAACACTAAATTGCCAAAGGAAAGAAGCTGATTATGACCTTTGTCCACTTCCTTTAACTAATTTCCTTTATAAACACAAAGTGGGTTTAATTGAGGAAGAGCACCGCAGAGTAGAGATCCTTGCAATCTAGCTCTTAGTCATTTCCATCTCCTCTGCAACAATTACAAAACTTTTATTATCATCTGTTACTGCATCCTATAAATGGTCCCTGTTGCTGCTGCTGTTTGTAATTCACATAAAACAAAAAAAACAATTCAAATGATCGCATTCTTCCGTTTTGACCAAACAAACTAAAAAGGAAATACAGCTGGATTGCAATCTTTTAGACAATATGAAAAATAGCATTTGTAATATGGTACATCTCTACATAATTTTGAGTTTAGATTCTCTCTAATTACTGAATAAATATAACAAGAGATTAAAAATACGTATATTTGTGTGGGTCCACAGTATTTTGTGCTAAAAAAATGCGTATTTATGTTCCTTTTTATCAAGAGTCATGAAAAATATACCTAAAAGTTAATTAATATTCCTTTTCGCGTGTTTAGATACTGTACACACAGAGGAACCTGAACTTGTGAAATAAAAAAAGAAAAAGAAACTTTTAGGAGAATTTGATACCCATCTAAGTCCTTATCCATTGATTAAGGAGATCCTTCCAATAATCAAATCCAGTATAAGGATACTCTGCAATATTCATCTAACTTTTTCTTTCTTGCAGGTCAAAGATTTTATTATATGAAATGTAACGAATATTTTTGCCTTTTTACATAAATATTCCTTTTGAAGATTATCAACACAGTATCTGTTTATTCTATACTAAGATTATGAACATGATACTGGATTCATCATCCACTCAGTAGAATTGAAGTTTATTTGGTTTCTATGTTATTAAATTGAGTAACATTAATTTAAAAGTTTTTAGTCGTATTCTGTATAAAGTGAAAAAATTAAATACAGTATAGTCTTTGAATATGTAGTGTGCTTACATCTTAAAATTTATAACAACTATTTTTTTTTTCTCAAAAAATTTAGTAAAAGAACCACTAGTGTGGAGCGGCAAAAGTAATCCTATTTAAAATTTAAAAAAGAAGAAGAAGAAGAAACCACTCATTAATATTAAAAAGAGCAAGATAAAAAAAGAAACGAGATATTGTTGGTCCACTAAAGTAAACGAGCGTAACTCACGGTAAAGTTAATACTGGATTTTTTTCTTATTTTTCTCTGTTTAGCCCGTGTTTAGTTTATCTTCATGTATTTTTAAATTTTTCCTCAATAAAAATAATTATTTACTTTTTAAAATATGCTATATTAAACATGTAATTAAATATATCTAGTCAAGATTGGTTTTTTAAAAACTATCGCTCACTTAATCTAAACAGATATATTATTGACAAATACAATGGGGAATGATAAATATACATTTTTCAATTCAAGTTGAAAAAAATCGTGTGAAAAATGAGACGCATTGTGTATCCATTTAAGATTTTATCTTAAGCAGTATTTATAATTATTTAATATTTCATTTATTTCTTTCATTTATTATTTTAATGTTAAATGTTAAATTTATTTATGTACCGATTTTTTTAAACATTTCACGTTATTGTTACTCTTTTTATATAAGGGTACAACTTAAAAAAATAACGATTAATATATTTTTAAATAAAAAGTGAATAAAAATAAAAAACAGAAAACTGTACAAATAAATAAATTATTGAATAAACTCAAATGGCTAGTGAATGGTGTAGGGCGGCGTTAGTCAATCTATTAATAAAATATCTGCATTTAAATTCTAATGAGTACAAAATTCTCTTAATTCAACTGCTCATAAGGTTTAATTTTGATATAATTTAAATGAACAAAATATTTTTATTTTATCTTATTTTTTGAGGAGTATTAATATACTTACAGAAATATTTATAGAAATATTATTTACTAACAAGATTATAAATTATAGGCTATAAAATAATGATATTTTGAATTAAAAAATGATTATCTATGCTTACAACGTGGGAGGATTAATATGCGGAGGTTGGAAGAAGAATGTGGAGGAGCGAAGACGAAGCTTACAGTGAGAGATATCACAGCGTAATTGCGAAATTCTCAAAAGCCACACCCAACCGAAAGCCCTTCCATAAGTCCACATAATTGCCCTTTCTTCTTTTCTCCTCAGATTCGGACATCATCTTCACTCGCTCCGATGACGTGAGTGAAGCACACGCATCCATGGACGACCCTTCTCCGACGCTCCTTTGCACTCTCCTCGTTCTCATATACCTAGCAGCACCTCCACTCTCCCTCGCCGCCACCGACCCAAACGACGTCAAAATACTCCAGCAGTTCAGAAAGGGCCTGGACAACCCAGAACTGCTTCCATGGCCCGATACCGGTGGAGACCCATGTGGTAGCCCGGGTTGGAAATACATTTACTGCGACGGCAACGGCAGAGTCCAGCAGATTCAAGCCAAGGACCTCAACCTTAGTGGCCCTCTTCCGCCCAACCTGAACCAACTCACCATGCTCTCCAACTTGGGCCTCCAGAACAACAGGCTCTCCGGCCCATTACCCTCCCTCTCCGGCCTCTCCAAACTCCAATACGCATTTCTCGACAACAACAACTTCAATTCCATTCCCTCCGATTTCTTCGACGGACTTCAGAGTCTGGAAGTTCTCGCTTTGGATCACAACAACCTTAACGCCAGCGCTGGTGGCTGGAACTTCCCTTCTTCGTTGCAGGGCTCCACTCAGTTGACCAATCTCTCTTGTATGTCCTGCAATTTGGTTGGTCCGTTACCCGATTTTCTCGCCAAGATGAACTCGTTGTCGTTTTTGAAGCTTTCCAACAACAATTTGAGTGGTCAGATTCCGGCCAGTCTAAATGGTTCGGCGTTGCAGGTTCTGTGGTTGAATAACCAACAGGGTGAGGGTCTTACTGGGAAGATTGATGTCGTGGCGACCATGGTTTCGCTCACTAGTTTGTGGCTTCATGGGAATGCCTTCACCGGATCGATTCCCGGTAACATTGGGGATTTGAGTTCTCTGAAGGATCTCGACCTTAATAGGAACCGTCTCGTTGGGTTAATCCCTGATGCGTTGGGGAACATGGAATTGGATAATCTGGATTTGAACAATAACATGTTGATGGGTCCAATCCCTAATTTCAAAGCTTCCAAAGTTTCTTACGATTACAATGATTTTTGTCAGAACAAATCGGGGGTTCCTTGCGCTTTTGAAGTGATGGCGTTGTTGGGGTTTCTTGGTGGGTTGAGTTATCCTTCGAATCTTGTTGATTCGTGGAAAGGGAATGATCCTTGTGGGGGAAATTGGTTAGGGATAAAGTGCAATGCCAATGGGAAGGTGGCTATGATTAATTTGCCAAGCTTTAATCTTAGTGGAACTTTGAGTCCTTCTGTTGCAAACTTGGCTTCTCTTGTTGAAATCAGGTTGGGGGGTAACAATCTGGGTGGTGTGGTACCTAGTAATTGGACTACTTTAGCGTCTCTGAAATTGTTGGATCTGAGCGGCAATAACATATCTCCTCCTTTGCCAGAGTTTAAGAATGGCTTGAAACCTGTTGTTGCGGGGAATCCTCTGTTCAATGGTGGCTCTGAAGTTCCTTCCTCAGGGGGCAACAACCCTTCAACTGGATCTGGGAATGGTGGACCTGGAACAGCTCACTCTAATTCAACTTCAAGTGATTCTGGTGAAACCAAAAAATCGAAAAGGAAAGGGTTGGTTTCGATTGTAGCCCCTATTGTGGGTGTGGCGGCTGCGGCTTTTCTGCTCATTCCACTCTATGCTTATTGTGTCAGGAGCAGAAAGGGTGGTTTCCAGGCTCCAACCTCACTGGTAGTTCACCCTAGAGATCCGTCTGATGCGGACAATACTGTAAAGATTGTTGTTGCTAATAATACCAATGGAAGCATTTCCACCATAACTGGGAGTGGGTCTGGGAGTAGAAACAGCAGTGGAATTGGGGATTCTCATGTCATTGAGGCTGGAAATCTTAAGATATCGGTTCAAGTTCTGAGAAACGTGACCAAGAATTTCGCTCCTGAGAATGAGCTTGGCCGCGGTGGATTTGGTGTTGTTTACAAGGGAGAGTTGGATGACGGGACTAAGATTGCAGTGAAAAGAATGGAAGCGGGAGTGATTAGTAGCAAAGCTTTGGATGAATTCCAGGCTGAAATTGCAGTTCTATCAAAAGTCCGACATCGGCATCTGGTGTCTCTTTTGGGTTATTCTATAGAAGGCAGTGAAAGAATTCTAGTGTATGAGTATATGCCACAAGGGGCTCTTAGTAAGCATCTTTTCCATTGGAAGAGCCTTGAACTGGAGCCCCTCTCTTGGAAGAGGAGGCTAAATATTGCCTTGGATGTAGCTAGGGGAATGGAGTATCTTCATACTCTGGCCCACCAAAGCTTCATTCACAGAGATCTTAAGTCGTCAAATATCCTGCTTGCTGATGATTTCAGAGCAAAAGTCTCTGACTTTGGACTGGTAAAACTTGCTCCTGAAGGTGAAAAATCTGTAGTGACTCGGCTTGCTGGGACTTTTGGATATCTGGCGCCAGAATATGCAGGTGATTATTTTTAGTAGTTCTTAAACTTACACTCTTACTTGAACATTCTCTATTTTATAATTTTTTTATAAAGTTTTATTATTTACTTTATACCCACTGAAAGATAAGTATATGGATTCTACAAGTATGGTGTAGGTTTCCTGGTGGAGCTCTCTAGCAGAATTAGTTGCCATTGACCTCTTCTTTTACGTTCTAGTGATTTATTTTATGGCATTGGTTTTAAGGATGACAGCCTGTTAGAAGAGTAACTGATTCTAGTAAAAAATTTTATTCTGCATTATATGTCTTGTAACACTTATTTCAGCTTTAGTTATTGTAATTTATTTGGTATTCTTTTATTGTTATACTAATCCTTGGTTTGTTGTTAAAATATATTTCAGTGACGGGAAAAATCACTACCAAAGCAGATGTTTTCAGTTTTGGGGTTGTGCTAATGGAACTGTTGACTGGATTGATGGCACTTGATGAGGATAGACCTGAGGAAAGCCAATATTTGGCAGCATGGTTCTGGCATATAAAATCAGATAAGAAGAAACTAATGGCTGCTATTGATCCAGTACTTGATGTAAAGGAAGAAACATTTGAGAGCATATCCATCATTGCCGAGCTAGCTGGACACTGCACTGCCAGAGAACCAAACCAACGACCAGATATGGGTCACGCCGTGAATGTGCTGGCACCACTCGTTGAAAAATGGAAACCCTTTGATGATGACCCTGAGGAGTATTCTGGCATTGATTATAGCCTTCCCCTTAACCAGATGGTGAAGGGTTGGCAAGAGGCAGAAGGAAAGGACATCAGTTATATGGACTTAGATGACAGTAAGAGTAGTATCCCTGCAAGGCCTACTGGATTTGCGGATTCTTTTACTTCAGCGGATGGCCGGTGAAACAAATGGTTTGTTGCTTTGTAGAATGTACCTTTTTCCTTTCGATTTTCAATAGGTGTAGATAGCATGCTCTTTTCTTTCTGCTGTCCCAAAATGTCTTGGGAAAGTGTTTAGTAGCAGTGGTATAATAGTGTTTTGAGTAAGAGATTTCATATGTGCTTGAAATCTCATTTGTATGCTTTGTATTTTCAACTGTGACATTGAAGTGTTAATGGCTGTAGATATTGAGCCCCGATCGATTATCATCCTCGAGAATGCTTGTTTTTTACCTTCATCCATTCACGTTTCAATGATCTTTTCTCACATGTTTTGGGGAGACATTTAATATCCACCCTTTCACCTGTGGTGTATTGAGGCAACATAAGCCAAATCCATTGATATATTAATAAATTTATGAATGATGTAGGGCAGATAATACTTGTAACCTTTTTAACTGCTGATATCTAAAATTTAAAATTTGCAAAATCAGCCTTTGCTGAGTGGACTTACAATGGAAGATAATAATGGAAGGTTCTGTGGTCAAGTAGGTGATGTTATGGGACAATCTCAATCTCTTTACCCTCACCCATGACCATTAAATTTCAGATGTGAATTCACTGTAGAAAATATTGGAGCTGGCGGTAACGATGGATAAGCTATTCAGTGTGTCCATTTTGATTTGCAATCTGAATATTATCATTATTTACTTTTCTATATTTTAGTGATAATTGGAAAAAGAGACCACTCCTAGTTGTTGCGGAAGATGTTGAAAGTGACGCATTTTCTATGCTCATGCCATTTTTTGTTTGTTCTATTTCCTGCTACTTTTAGTTCAATAAACTTGAATGGCGGATTCTTGCGTCCTCTGGTTTTTGATTTGTTTCTTTGTACCAATAACCTATTTACAAATAATCAGTGATCTTGCAAGTTGCAATTCTTAGAAGAGGAGGTGATTCTCTACCACGTTTTATATCAGATGTTGCGTTTGGGCTAATAGTGCACTCTTCTATTTTTCAAGATTTTGATAATGACTCATCTCCAAGGTTTAGCGATTGGGACTACAGCTTCTTGTATATATTGTGAAAAAGATTATGATGAATGATAAAAGAAGAGATAAGGATTTGACTCTTGACAAAACCCAATCAGAAATGCTTGGAACTTCCAAAAGAGGCACGTGCCGTGAACCAATATAAGTAAGCTTTGCTTCTCCAAACTGTTACATATGCATCTAATTTATGTGTAACCCGTTGAGTCAAACCCTCTCGCCTCTCTCTTGGTTAATCCCCACCTTGATGCCGTGTCTTCCTCCCATGGTTTATACCCAAATTTTGGAGTGAAAATACATTGTAATTGGTTTTGAAGGCAGCCCCTAATATTGGCAATTATTTTGCTGTACTTGCCGTAGATGTGGAGAAATCTACTTTGCAATTATCTTCCACACAAATTTCTTTTTTCTTTTTTGTAACATCAAATTTTCGATCCTGCTTTGTAGCAACTTTTGAACGAGTTGAAAGACAAGATGCCATGTGCCCGTGTCCTTGCATGAAAAAATATGTACAAATCTATCGTCCTAATAAGCACTACTCTTCAATTAATTCCAATCTAGTGAATGAACTGAAGTTCTGTCCAATACTTTTTAATATTTGAGACTTGAAATTTACCTTAGAAAGTTAAAATTCTTGTTGGGTAACGTAAAGGAATCCTCTTTGAGCATGATCGATTACGTTGCACACATGATTTCACACATTATCCAATTAGTGATTAGTGGACCCTCTTTCTTTTTTGTTCTTGATGTCCTAGCAAAGAACAGAAACAAGAGCAGCCAGCAAAGGATGTTGCTATGTGATGTGGATTACTGAGTAATCTCACATGGCATAAGAGAAGTGATGTCAAATTATTATCTGCGACGCACAAAAACAGGAACAGGTGTGGGGATGTGGTATGGGTACATAGGTTGTTGGTTTTCAATTGGAAAAGCAGTCACCTATGAATCAGCCAAATGCCAATTTCCAACTGAATTCGTACATCACCAATTGTTGGCAATTACTTCAATGACCCACCTTTTGCCACACACGTGGCCCACAGCTGGCCCTTCCCCATCGTCACAAATTCCTATTGCCCATGTCACTCCAATTATTAATTATTTTTTACTGTACAAGATTCAGCGGCCCAAGAAAATGTGACATAGTTATGGCATGGCACTCTCAATTTTGTAGTAATTTTTGTTATATGATCTTTGATATATTTATTTGATTGTTCCTAATTAAATTTTGAAACTATTTTCATGTTATGCATGTTCAATCAACCTTATTTTCTCCAGCTGCCAGTTCCGCCTATGTTATTAAGGATTTATTGATGGAGAGTCCCAATCAAGTTATTGTTTTCGGTTCTTTGATTGTCCCCAGCTGTTTCACAAGAATTGGTGGTAAGCATTTTTCACATTTGACTCTACAGCAAATTTATGAATACAAGTCAATTGTCGGAAAGTTAACGTGGATATGGATATTATTTTATTTGGTGAAAATATCCCCAAAGTGCTTACCTTACTTTGAACCAAAATATATAATAGTTGTAAATTGTTTTTATATTATAAATTTAAATATTTATTATTTACAATTTTTTCTCAATGTATTTAATATTTTAATATTTTTTATCAATTTAAAATTTTGATATGAAATTATAAATATCATGATAATATCTATCACATAAAAAAATATTTACCACTAATATTACAAGAATTATTCTACCTTAACCTGTGATCCTACTCTATTCAAACATGATTGTATTCAGCAGAGAGAGTCTGTGTTTTAGATGAACAATTTTTTTTTTAAATATTTCTATAATTTTATCTTCTATCTATATTTTTTATTTTTTAACGTATTCTTATTCAATAATATAAAATTCTCATTTAGTGAAGATGAATATAATTTTTATTACGTTTTTAAGACACTTTACTTTATCATAATTCAATGGTGATTATATTTAGCTTTTGTATATAATTTTTATTTTAAATTTACTTATTCAAAATTAATTTGTTGTTACAAGAAATTTACTAGTTAAAGTACATGATTATTGACAAAGACTCAACTTCCTACTTTCAAGAATTTATAGGAACAACTAAATAAATATATGTCAAAAAATAGATAACACGGTTAAAACAAAAGATATTAAGATTTTCAACAGGGAAAATTCTGTAAAATTAAGAAATCAAACGTCTTCAATACCAACAGGTTAAGCTCCACTACAATCAATTTAGTATGTAAAAACTATCAACGTCGCCAAACCAATAAACTTATAGCAGAGAATAAAAAAGGTATAGAAGAGACACAAATAAAAGCTTAGTTCAAGTTGAATATCTTATTCCAAGAGCAATATAATTTACGCTTTCCACCGCTGAATTTTTTATTTTTTTTTATCAAATAGCTCCACTGAAGAATTGAACCTAAATTAAAATCCAAACTCAATCGGACCATAGTATGTTGATTAAGATTTCTCCCTCTGTGTATAAACCCTAGTTTTTGTACTTCGGTTTTTCTCTCTTAAGACCATACTTGATTAGTTTTTCTCCTTTTTCATAATCTAACCTCCAATTAATAAGTAAGATACATAAATGTACAAAAACGAAGTCTACATTGATTATTAGAACTTCAATCATTTTCAATCATTTCAAAATGGGCAATATTTGTTGAAAAAAATAAAGGTAACTTTGTTACTCATCTTAAACAAAAAAGATGAGGTTAGGATTTTAGGTTGGTCTTGCAAATACTTTCCTAGATCTTGATCAAATCTGTTTCCTTACTTGTTTTTCTCGATTTTATGGCTGTTAGAAAATTTCTATTCATTGCCGAGCATCAAAGAGTGAACTTAATACACGGTGCCACGAAGAGACTGAAACAGTGACAATGTCTTGTTTCGGCCTTCAATTTAGCAACATATTTGTAAGTTAAATATTTATCAAGTACAAAAGTTAACACTTTCTAACGTCGATAAATAATTCAATAATCATACTAACTTTCCTTTATTTACAAAATCAAGTCTACCCTTCTACAAATAGTGTTCACATATTTTACCAAAGACCATTCATCCGTGCCTAATCAAATAAAGTCTCCATATTTGTTTGACTCAACTTGGTTTTTTTTTTTCCTTTCAAAAAATCACTTAACTTTCTGGAAAAACTTCACTTAAAAAAAAAGGAGATAAATATTCTTCTATATAATCAAATTTAAGCATACACATGCGGATCTGGAGTCCGTATAGTTCCCGCCAATTTTTTTTTACGTGTTTTTGCATTTTCGCTTAAGCCCATGTATTTTGTCTTAAGCGAAAATGTAAATTATTGTCTAAATGCACGATGCAGTCCGGCGGAAAATGCACTGGATCCGGGTCCTACACATACTATAACTAATTTTATTATCTCACTCCATTATCGTCAAACATTGCTTCGTATGTTAACTGAACAGCTAACGGTCAAACACGTGTGCAAGACAATAACCTAAAACCATTTTTAATCAACAATTTCTGGACATAAAGAGGTTATTTGAATTGTGAATTGTGCAAGTTACACAGACAATAAATAATCTTTTAATGCATAAGCAACAACACTAGAAAGTACAGCGGTACTGCATAGACTCTTGTTTTCACTTCAAAAGAAGTTCACTAATGAGTAATTACAACCGATTTAACTCATGCAACACGAAACAAGTAATCAACACCTTTGAATTGTTTAGCCTTGTTGTACAGTCAAGAAAGTGTTGCTATAGCTACATCATCCTCCATCAGTACACACATACATTTGTAAAACCACGACGGCAACTTTCAACACCAGCACAGCATTTGCAACCATCACACCTTGTAACTGTACAAGTGACTCAACCTCAGATTCTCAGTTGACCCCTTGAACCATTTTCTACTGCATTTGGATGGAGAACCAGTACATACGAAGAAGGTAGATTTGTAGCCAGCATCACTTTAGAAAAAGAAATATTACAAACTGAGACATAATTTATTCACATGCTGACAGAAATTTCAGAAATTACAATCGACTGCCCTTATCATCTAGCAAAGACAAAGGTCATAATGTTCCCCATCCTGTACTTTTTGGTTTTGTTGCAATGATCAAATGTAAAGAGTGAGAACTTCCTCGTATTCAGAAAACCAATCTTTCAATGAACAAGATCTGAATCATCTTAAGAGAATAGATGCTGTCACTTTAATGATGCTTACACAACAAGCCATGCAATCATCAATTTCCTAAAGATCCAATCTAAGAGATAAAAAAATACATACCAAAATCACTTCACCAATCCCTACGTTCCTAACTATACATGAGGAAAGGGAAAATATATAAAACATCAAAATAGAAAATCTTTCTCCTGCTAGTTCCAAATTGAATCGGGCATTTGGCTCACCTGAATCACTCGTAGATGCAACTATACTTCTTCAGAGAGGCAGCCAATATGATAAGCTTGAGTAGTATCGGAATTCTGGTCCTTTGAGGATATGCTTAACCAAATTTCCGAAAAAGATGGTGGACCGTAGAAAACAGTAACGTTGATTTTTTATCCATAGCAAGTAATCGCGAACATTTACTGCACCACCAATAAATTGAGATTAGTAACTCAACAAAATAATATGGAAAACAATAAATTGAGAAAACAGCAAACCTCAGTAAAAAAAGTAGTACTTTACAAGAATAACAGTTTAAGCTTGTGTTAATTGAAGACAACAGACGTAATCAATAATCAAAATGTGGTTTGATGCATTCATTTTCCTGTACCTATGCCCCTTTTTTGTTGGCTTTATACACCAAGAATGATCCAGTGCCAGTGTAATTAGATGCTAATGCCTTCCCAGCTGAGGTTGGCTGGGAGAATGCTAGCTGAGCACGTTCAAGCACCCGACCCATGCAAAAACTTTTCCTGCCACGAATTTAACAGAGACAAAAGAACACAAATAACTAAGCTAGAACCTGGTTGAAGAATAACCAATTAAAAGCACTCATTCAATGCAACTAGTTTTCAAAGATTCAGTGATGTGACACTACTTAGTGCCATCTTCCATTAGCTATGTCCCAGTTAAATTTATCTGTTACTATTGGCTCTTTCTGTTGAATCTGTGCATCATTCTTTTGACCTATAACCGAAATATGCAAACCATCCCACCGCCCCCACCACTACCTAATCTTAATGGCTTAATCTAAGCATCGAGTTCAAATCCAAATTCACTTTACCTCACGGCATCTAACAATTGGCTTGCAATGCATTTTCTTCTGTTACAGGGAGTAACCCAAATGGCTCTAATGCCACAAGCAGCGGCTATTGGTTGTCTATCGCAGAGGATTGCCCCGCCAAGTGATCGTTCCTTCCCCTCAGAATCACTCAGGGAAAGAGTTTTTTTCTCAACTTCCCTTTGGAAAACAATATTCCCAAACTGAAGAGTGGCTGAACATGACTTCTTTTCCCTTTTCCTCACACCTTCAGAACGCCCAGCAATGGAGCAAGACACAACTTTGAACGCTTCTTCGATTGGTTCTGCAACCACGCACCCAACAATCCTCTGGACAGAAACAAATAGATAAGCCTGCACACATAATATAATAATGTCAAAAAGCAATACAGAATAACCAAACATTTTCATGAAGAGAAGGGAACCGTTAACAACCTTACAAAGGTCATGAATAATCCATTCACTTCCTAGCTCAATTTCCATCATTTGGACAACGTCTTGAACCTTGTTTCTGTGACAAAATGGGTCATTCTCAGAGACCAGTATAATTCGACCTCCTTTAACGCTGGGCACAGAGATAACCCTTTCGTTGACCCAACCCTGCAGAACAATGGCGAGCAGTTATAATTGGAAATAAAGAATGGTAACAACAGAGAGTGAAAGCAAGACGTTACTCTGAATTGGATCCCCTGCGTGAAACTTTTGTGAAATTCATTGTGGGATTTCTCGTCTTCTGCATCGCCGGGGGTAAACTTGACTCCGCAAGTAGAACAAGCGCGTAAGAGGAAATCGCTTTGACCGAATTCCAGGTGAAACTGGGCATAGCTCCTCTTCTTGTTCTTGACGATCGTTTTCCCCGTCAAGTTAGGCTCGGATTCGGGTTCGGGATGCGAGGGAACGGCATTAGGATTCCGACGGAAGGTGTTGACAATACGGTGTTGCTTGTTCTCCCAGAGGGACAAGTCGTCATGAAGAGGTGTGGGAATGGAAGCAGAAGCGGATTTGAAGAAAGCGTTGATCTTTGGCTGCATCTGCAATCTGCCGCTGCAATGTTGCTAATGAATTCTCCTTAGAGCATTAGAGAGTATTTTCCCTCCTTTTATTTGTGTGTTCATCCTTGCTCCTTGTATTTATAACGGCGCAATGGGCCGTTTATTTGTTATATGGGCCGTTACTGTTGAAAGAAGGCCCAATGGGAACTGTACGATACGAAAGTACTAACTGGGAGGGAATCCAATTTGTTAGTTGGCATCTGAAGCTGCCAAACAGCGCAAATGCAACAAACGCAGCAAGCCACGACGGCACCTTTATCAACCTCCACTCCTCCTCCCTCCTCCGGTGGCTCCGCGGCCGAGGCACCGCCAAAGCAGGTGGCTCTAGCAATGGATAAACTTGGACAAGCCGAACGAATCATCGCCGACATCAGAATCGGCGCCGATCGTCTCCTCGAAGCACTCTTCGTCGCCGCCGCACAGCCTCACCAAGGCAACAAGCCTCTCCAGTTGTTCCTCAAAGAAGATGCTTGCATGCGTCAGTACCTTCAAGACCTTCGATCCCTTGGTATGCATCCCATTCCATTCATTCCTCTTCGTTTTGGTTCCGCGATTAGGGTATTAGTCTCTGCGGTGTCGTTTTGTGCTTAAACACGTGGTTTTGGTTCGCTAGGTAAGGAACTGGAAGAGTCTGGAGTTCTTAGCGAATCGGTTCGATCACGCAAAGATTTTTGGGGGTTGCATATGCCTCTAGTTTGTCCAGATGGTGCTGTGGTTGCTTATGCTTGGAAACGACAGCTTGCGGGACAAGCCGGTGCCTCTGCCGTTGACAGGACTAGGTTCTTTTCGTAGAAATTGGTTCTGTTTATGCGCATTCGAATTTTGTTCTTGGTTCGTTTGCCCAAAAGGAATAGGATGAAAACAATTGAATCAATCGACTTTTGTTCTGCTTGGATGCGATATGTTAGGATAGGAATGTTTGCGAAGGGAATGCTGGTTATAAAATAGAAATTGGTTAAGACGAGTATGCTAATTTGTTTTTAGTTGACAGTTAGAGGCGAGGCTAAGCCTGGTAAAAATTGCAGTTCGCTGCTCATTTTCAATTCACTTTCTTTAAGTTTCACCTTCAGATATAGCTGGTCTATATTTAACTTAAACTATTATCTGACAAGATTTTGTACTACTTTAATTTGCTCCACTTTCTTAAGTGCAATTGACTTTTTGCTTACCATCCTGTTTTTTCATTTGTTTTCATGGGTATTGTGATTTATAATGCTATTGCTGACTTCCCATTCTCAATGCTGCTAATTCATGCTACTTTAGCTGCTCACTTAGGCTTTTGAATGTTATCAGGTTAGCTCTGAAAGCCTTCACTGATCAGAAAAGGCGTTTTTTTCCCCATCTTGATGATGGACTTGAAACTAATGAATCAGCTTCAAAGAAACGTTGTGATTCTGAAGAAATTGCAGCAGATCCCAAGGAAGAAATTAGTTTTCTTAGGACACTACCAGATCTTCTAAAGTCCTTGGAGAAGGAAATGCCAAATCTAAAAATTTTAACTTTTAAACGATTGGACTGGTTAAAAAGAGCTTCCACTCTTACCTCATCAACAAATGAGAGTTCTCTGGAACATAACTATCATGGTTCTAATAAACTAAGGCTAGGATCAGTGGGAACTGTTGCGGCAGAGAAGGTTGCAGTGATAGAATTGTTATTCCCATCTGTCTTCAGAGCTGTTATATCCTTGCATCCAGCTGGTTCCATGGATCCTGATGCAGTTGCTTTCTTTGCTCCTGACGAGGTATACCTGCCAATATTATTGTGACATTTATTGCTTTTTCTCATTCATAATATTACGGGATGTGAATTGTTTGTTATACCATTGTATTTCATTCCTGCTCTTCCTAACACTGAATCCTCATTGATCCAGAGTTGGAGGAGGATATTCAATAAAATCTAAATGCTTTCTTGTTGTTAATATCCATATAGCTAACCAGTATCTATCACTTGCCAATACTCAAATAGGATAATGTAAATAGATTCGTAGGCCCTATACATCTTTTTCTCTAAATATTTATGTCATGTGCAGCTTGAGTTTGTAAACAAGGTGCCTATTTATTTTACATTGTAAGACAACTCCTTTCTTTTGGAATAAACTGTTTGATGTGTTGGTTGGATGACATTGACTTTACCTATCATTTTAGCAATTTTATCTCAGTTTGTTAAAGGTCTTGGTAGAAACATGGAAATTGGATATTTTTGGCTGCGTCCAGTCTTTTTTGGTCTTTTATGCTTGGAGTAGAATGTTTGTATTTTTAAGGATGCCTTTTCTCTGGTAGCTGTGTGTTGGAATAGGGTTGTGTCTTGTGAATCTTGTGATTGTGGTTGCTACTTCTTGCCCTGCGCATGGCTGTTTCAAGGGATTTTCTCCTTTTGATTTGTAGAGTCAGATAGTGTTTCCACATGCTTTTTATTCTTTCATTTTGGAGAATTTCTTATCCCCTATATGTTTTTCCCTTCTCTCTAATATGACTTCTTTTTTTACAACAAAAGAAAGACTTTGATTTGTTATTTTGTTTTAATTTTGCATGAAGTGTTCATCCACATATTCCAAAGTTTATAGTTTCGTAATTTGTATGGCCCAATGTATTTAACTGTGTACTACTTAACAGAGTGGAAGCCATGTACATGCAAGAGGGTTTTCAGTTCATCATGTGTTTAGACATATTACGGTAATGATCTCTGTTGCATAGTTCTTATTTTGTGTGATTCTCTATGTTACTGTTCAAAGTCTTTCTGATTATAGCTTCTTTGTCCTCCACTGCAGGAGTATGCGGCGACAGCTCTTCAGTATTTTCTTGGGAACCAAGCTGAAACGTCTCTGTATTCTCTGTTGGTAATGTTATTATCTTTCTGTTGCAAATCATGATAATTCTTTTGGTTAGAAGCTGTTCATTCTGGATGTATTTGAGGTTTTCTTAGCTTTCTGCCTATTTTTTTTAATAGCACTGGATTTGCAGCTACCAGACTCTGTTTTCAAGGCCTTGCAGGTTTAATTTGCTGTTTTCTCAAACCTCAGTTTTCCATATTGTTTCGTTGAGTTACTAATCTCAATTTATTGGTCTTGCAGTAAATGTTCACGATTACTTGCTATGGATAAAAAATCAATTTTACTGTTTCCTCCGGTTTACCGTCCTTATTGGCAATTTTCTTTTTTGAAAATTTGGTTAAGCATATCCTCAAAGGACCAGAATTCCGATACTACTCAAGCTTATCATATTGGCTGCCTCTCAGAAGAAGTATAGTTGCATCTACGAGTGATTCAGGTGAGCCAAGTGCCCGATTCAATTTGGAACTAGCAGGAGAAAGAGATCTCTATTTTGATGTTCTATATATATTGCCCTTTCCTCATGTATAATTAGGAACGTAGGGATTGGTGAAGTGATTTTGTTATGTTTTTTTTTTCTCTCTTAGATTGGATCTTCAGGAAATTGATGATTGCATGGCTTGGTGTGTAACCATCATTAAAGTGACAGCATCCTATTCTCTTAAGATGATTCAGATCTTGTTCATTGAAAGATTGGTTTTCTGAATACGAGGAAGTTCTCACTCTGACATTTGATCATTGCGACAAAACCAAAAAGTACAGGATGGGGAACATTATGACCGATGAAAAGGGCAGTCGATTGTAATTTCTGAAATTTCGTTCTTGGTTCGTTTGCCCAAAAGGAATGGGATGGAAAACAATTGAATCAATCGACTTTTGTTTTGCTTGGATGTGTTATGTTAGGGATAGGAATGTCGGCGAAGGGTATGATGGTTATTAAATAGAAATTGGTATGGAGGCAATGCCTGGTTAAAATTGCAGTCTTTGCTCGTTTTCAATTCACTTTCTTGAAGTTTCACTTTCAGATATAGCTGGTCTATATTTAACTTAAACTATCCTTGCTGACAAGATTTTGTACAACTTTTAGTTGCTGCACTTTCTTAAGCGCAATTCACTTTTTGCTTACCATGTTTTTTTATTTGTTTTCATGGGTATTGGGATTTATAATGCTATTGCTAACTTCCCATTCTCAATTACTGTTAATGTAATTTTTATATTTTTTTAATAATATTTAATATAAGCTTTAATAATTTTTTAATTTTTAGTCTACTTTTCATAAAATGTCAGTAACTTTTTATAAGACATTATAATTTTATGAAACATTTTTTTTAATTTATTTTAATAAATAAAGTTGATAAAAATTTAAATCAAAATTAATTAAAATAAAAGTTTATTTATCATGTGCAAATTTGTAGAAATAAATTCTACATAACTTGAATATAATTATTTTTAATAAAAAAATACATGTTGCCTGAAGCAAAATTTGTACATATTAAGCTTCTTTAGTTATAAAATTTTAATTAATTAAAGAATAAATTATTCACTTTTCTCTTTTCATTTATTGTTTTTCATCAATTAATTAAAAATACATAATTAATAAGGCTTAATGTGTTTAAATTTGCTCATAATTGATAAATTGTTAGAGTAACTATTGATAATAAAATTAAGTATAATAATATTAAATAAATGTAAAATATAATGTCATAATAATTAAAAAAATCATTAACTTGTTACTTTCATGAAATTGTATAATTATTAAAACTTCAATTTTTTTATAAAACACCTTTTGAAAAAATTTTAATAACTTTTTTACATCACACACTATAGTTTATGAATTGTATATTTTTCACTATTATTAATAAATAAATTTCACAAAAATTTAAATCAATATTAATAATAAAATTAAATATAATGATGTTAAATAAAATAAAACTATGATATTATAAAAAATATTTAAAATATAAAGATATAATTAAATGTAATTATTTTTACTAATTATTATAGTTAATTTAAAATTACCTCATAAAAAATATTTAATAGGCGTAACTTTTAATTTCTTATTGGTAGTTGAGCCAGCGTTTTTTCATAATGTACCAAAGACAGACAGAACAGTGGACCCGATTAGACTACCTAAATCATCTGGACATTAATTTTTGTTTTTAAGTACTATTTTATTTTGAATGATTTAATGTGTATTCAAATTAATTTTAAGAAAATAGTTTTAAATTTTGTTGTTTTTGCTTTTTGAACTTTAACTACACCAACCATGTATTTTAGAGTGAGTTGTAGATTATCCATGCCTTATTTTAATATTTTTTATTTTTGTAAAAATAGATATATTAATGTTTTAAAAATATTAAATGTAACAATAAAAATATAGTGATTCTTATGAGTTATAGAGCTAATGTGAAACTTTTTTATAAAATAAAAATATTAATAAAAAACATAATAAGTAATATTAACTCAATCTTTTACATAAAAATAAAAATAAATATAAAAATTTCACGCGCTATTATATCTTTCCTAAGTAAATAATAGTTAAGACATAAAAGTTACATGATATCATAGTTAATTTATTAACTAATTAACAAAACCCTTATAATAAAATTTAGTATAAAATTTTCACCCAATCTCCTACACAAAAAAGCTACATTGTTTAACTTCAACTTGTATTTTGCATAAAAATTAATTTTGCCTTTACAAGCTTAAAGTCTCAATAATCACAATTGTTGTCTTCAAACAGGCGTCCCCCCAAACACCTACAACTCTAGATACTCACAAACCTAATGAGAAAATCAACTCAGAATGATAAAAATCGTTACAGAAAGAAGGAAAGGATGAGATCACGAAATCCTAGCCTGTATGAGCATAAAAAAATTAGTACTCTACAAGAATAACAGCTTAGGCTTGTGTTAATTAAAGACAACATATGTAATCAATCATCAAAATGTGATTTGATGCATTCATTTTCATGTTCCTATGCCTCTTTTTTATTGGCTTTATACACCAAGAATGATCCAGTGCCAGTGTAATTAGATGCTAATGCCTTCCCAGCTGAGGTTGGCTGGGAGAATGCTAGCTGAGCACGTTCAAGCACCCGACCCGTGCAGAAACTTTTCCTGCCAAGAATTTAACGGACAAAAGAACACAAATCACTAAGCTAGAACCTGGTTGAAGAATAACCAATTAAAAGCACTCATTCAATGCAACTAGTTTTCAAAGATTCAGTGATGTGACACTACTTAGTGCCATCTTCCATTAGCTATGTCCCAGTTAAATTTATCTGTTACTATTGGCTCTTTCTGTTGAATCTATGCATCATTCTTTTGACCTATAACCGAAATATGCAAACCATCCCACCGCCCCCACCACTACCTAATCTTAATGGCTTAATCTAAGCATCGAGTTAAATCCAAATTCACTTTACCTCACGGCATCTAACAATTGGCTTGCAATGCATTTTCTTCTGTTACAGGGAGTAACCCAAATGGCTCTAATGCCACAAGCAGCGGCTATTGGTTGTCTATCGCAGAGGATTGCCCCGCCAAGTGATCGTTCCTTCCCCTCAGAATCACTCAGGGAAAGAGTTCTTTTCTCAACTTCCCTTTGGAAAACAATATTCCCAAACTGAAGAGTGGCTGAACATGACTTCTTTTCCCTTTTCCTCACACCTTCAGAACGCCCAGCAATGGAGCAAGACACAACTTTGAACGCTTCTTCGATTGGTTCTGCAACCACGCACCCAACAATCCTCTGGACAGAAACAAATAGATAAGCCTGCACACATAATATAATAATGTCAAAAAGCAATACAGAATAACCAAACATTTTCATGAAAAGAAGGGAACCGTTAACAACCTTACAAAGGTCATGAATAATCCATTCACTTCCTAGCTCAATTTCCATCATTTGGACAACGTCTTGAACCTTGTTTCTGTGACAAAATGGGTCATTCTCAGAGACCAGTATAATTCGACCTCCGTTAACGCTGGGCACAGAGATAACCCTTTCGTTGACCCAACCCTGCAGAACAATGGCGAGCAGTTATAATTGGAAACAAAGAATGGTAACAACAGAGAGTGAAAGCAAGACGTTACTCTGAATTGGATCCCCTGCGTGAAACTTTTGTGAAATTCATTGTGGGATTTCTCGTCTTCTGCATCGCGTGGTGTAAACTTGACTCCGCAAGTAGAACAAGCGCGTAAGAGGAAATCGCTTTGACCGAATTCCAGGTGAAACTGGGCATAGCTCCTCTTCTTGTTCTTGACGACCGTTTTCCCCGTCAAGTAAGGTTTGGATTCGGGTTCGGGATGCGAGGGAACGGCGTTAGGATTCCGATGGAAGGTGTTGACAATAAGGTGTTGCTTGTTCTCCCAGAGGGACAAGTCGTCATGAAGAGGTGTAGGAATGGAAGCAGAAGCGGATTTGAAGAAAGCGTTGATCTTTGGCTGCATCTGCAATGTTGCCAATGAATTCTCCTTAGGGCATTAAAGAGTATTTTTGCTCCTTGTATTTGTAGCGACACAACGGGCCGTTACTGTTGGAATGTGTTTGTAAGATCTTTATCCTCCGCAACTTTAACTCAGGTAACAGCCAACACCAAGACAGATAAGTTATGGCAAGAAAATCCGGTGCAGTGAGGAGGTGCAGCTGTCCAGTATGCTCAATACCAAATGGAGTTGAGCTTTCTTAATTGATTTACATCCAACCATCTGTTGATACATCTAATGGTAATTGAAGTGTGCCCTTTCCCAGATTTTCCCACCAAACTGGGACTTCGTTTTTGCTTTGCTGTGAAAGGAAAGAATAGCTGTAGCTTTAATGATGGTTACCACGTAGTAACCTTCGGATGTTAAAAGGTACCAATCCTTTTGTTGTCTCAATCGACGGAAAATGTCGCTTTAGAAAGTATACACTAAAATAATACCCAAATTTGGAAAGGCCATTGGATTTAATCATTCTTCGCACCAATTTATTGAAAGAGAATTTAATTTGTGAAATCTTTTGATTTTTAATTTTTAAAGCTTTTTGACAAATTATTATTGGTCTTTTTTATAATTTAGAAATCGCTAAGAAGAGATCTGGATTTCTTAGAGAGAAAAAATTCACTGCATTAAGTTTAGTGATAATCTTAATCATTTATTGTATTAAAATATTTTGAATGGTCAAGAATTTTTTTTTCAATGATAATATTACTGGTGAGAATTCTTACCTGGTAAGAAGACTTGCAGGGAAAATAGGAAATAAAATAAGAAAAGTATTTAAACTAGAATCGAGGACAAAAGAATAATGGAAAAGTGGGGATAAGAAACATGTATAAGTTTTATACCCGCACGAGTGCCATTTACCAGCCTAACTTTGAGATGATAATTAGACCTAAAATCAATATTCACAAAATTATCTTCCAATAGATAAAACAGTCAACAAAATAATGATATGAATACTCAACTTTACTCATATTTATTTAAAAGATTAAAATAATTTGTTCAATTAACTTAAATATATATTATTCATATAATGAAAAGGGCATGGGCCATGGCTGAGGGAGTGAGGGAGGGCCCATTCTGTTATAATTCCGGACCAGATGAACAAGTAAAGCCTTTTTATCAATGAATTCCCTATCAAAAGCATTTACAATACGATTCGTTTCGTTTACTTGATCCCCAATCAAAATATTCAGTTTCCTGAAAGCTTCTATTCCACTAATACCCCTCACCGCCTTTCCTATTCACCAAACTACCCCTAAACTAAAACCTCACTTCCACACTCTTCTTTTCCTTTATTTATTTTTGTTTAATTTTATATACATATATATATATACACACAGAGACACACACAAAACCCTTTAATCTCGTCGTTCCATCGGAGCAACATGGTTGACGGCGGAAGCGTGCCCTTCTCCGTCGTCTACTTCGACGGCGAGACGGAGGCTAACGTCGGCGAGGTCACCGTCGATCCCTCTTTCAATTTCAATAAGTTCCTCTCTTTCCTCAGCCAGAAGATCGGGATCTCCCCGCACCAGTTCTCCGTCTACCTCGCCTTCTTCGGTTCCAACCGGAGAATCCCGATCACCGGAAAAGTTAACTTAGCCGCCATAGCGAGCGAAAACGCCAACGCCGCCGCTTCCTCTTTCTTCTTCGTCAAGCGATCCAAACGCCCCCGGAGCCGGAGGAACAAGCCGCGTAACAAAGAGGCTTCCCGGAACGGCAACAACACCCCGCCGGAGAACGCAGTGCTTCTGCGCCGAGACAGCGCCGTTGCGCCCCCGGTATTGGGTCGGGTTGAGTACGAGAAATGGGTGAGGGATTTACAACTGGAAAGGGAACGGTACCTGGTGAACATGGGAGTTGGCGGCGGCGTGTTCTGCGAGGAGTGTTTGACGGGGAGTGACGACGGTTTTCACTGGTGCATTTATGACGCCGTGACGGTTGGTTTTAGGTCACCGGCAGGTCCGGTTGCCCGACCCGTCAAGGGATCCGGGTAAAAATGCTGTTACAATTCTCTCTCCGTTTTTTTAATTATTATTATTATTTGGGCGGTGTTGTGCATATTAGCGTAGATAGCAGGTTGGAGTTTATTTTTCCTTTGGAAACTGAAAAAAAAAAAAGGTGATGGTGTTTAGTTTGGTGTGGTATACTATATGGTATAAAAAGGAAGGTATAGCCACGCTCTAATTATTAGGTGACTGTAGGATACGCCATAGATACATACGCATGGGAATGGTTTTGGGGTGGTTTTGTTTTGTTTGCTCCTCGTGGAAGAGAGGGGGGAGATTTTTGTGGAATGATATTTGGTGACCTTGAAAATTACATAAAAGGGTTCTTTTTGTGAGTTGTGATGCAATGGTGGCAGTGAGACACCAAGGGCTTCCTTTTGGTGTCATGATAGGGATTGCAACCTCGAAATTGAGGGCAAAGATTGAGAATTGGCTTGAATCATGAATATGATGTTACCATCGTTTGCCCATCCAATAATACTTCGTGAATTTCTTTTTATCTATTCCCACTTTTACTCTCCATTATTCGAATTTCTACAATTAACCTTAACACATCGCCGAGGAAAATTATATAAGGCGAAAAAGAAATAACATCAATAATTTAATATGAAGTAAATGACTTTTCTAATACGAACAATAGTTTCTCTCCATCTCCTCGAATTAGAATGGAATATTTTCACGAAATTCTCATCAAGTATAGTAAAAATATAAAGTTGCAAGTACTCACTTTTATCACTTTTGAACTGCTTACTTTATTTTCACCTTTAACAGAACTCTATTTATATCACAATGAGATATGATTTAATTTAAAAATGAATAAGCGAATTATACATGCATTTTTCTTTTCCCAAAGTCTATAAAGAATATATTTCCTCATTTAAGATGTATATGCATATTTCAAGAGTTATATATAACATTCAAAATGCTAATTTGTTATGTATGGTAATCCCTACCTATGGAGAACACCAGCTAGCAATAATATAACTTTTGATTACTTTTTACATGTCACTTGAATGTAGGATGAGAATGTGTTATGCAGGGTAAGGCTAAAGTTAAATGAGTTTGACCTATACGTTATAATAAGTTAGGTCTAAAGTTAAATAGGTCACATAAAATTAGAATTTAAGTTTAAGTTTATAATTTAATATAGACCAAATTTTTAGACTTGGTCAAATCATTTTAGAAATATTACCTGTTTCAATAGTTTATTTAATATTAAAATCTTTAAATAATAATAATTTAAATTTAACAGGACTAGTAGTTAATGAACTAGCAAATCAAAATATTTACTATTAATAAAATAAAAAGTATATAATAAATAATTGTATTTAAATACTATATTTAGTCAAAAAAATATACACAAATATTTTTATATATATCATATATCAACATGATCATATTCAATAACTCTATAAAATTTCATATCTCAAATAATCTAAAAGGTAATAAAAGATATATATTTATATTTTAAAGACTCTTAACTTCTTTACGAATGTTACTGCACAAAATAATAAATATTAAATAATAATTTTTAATAAAACACACCTCTAAATACGTGACAACGACAAAATAATAAATAGTAAATAGTAAAAAAAAATGAATTCTAATAATAGATTGAGATATTTTAGAAATAAAATAAAGTTTTAATTAATAGTTTTTTTATAAAATTTTAATTTTGGTACTTTAATAGTATAATTATAATTATTATATTATTTATAGATACTAAGTTATGTTATATATATTAATATATACAATTTTTTAATTGGTAAATTTTTTTATGATAAATTTTAATTGGTATTCTAATATTGCAATTATAATTATTATAAAATAAATATTAAATTATATTGTATATTACATATTATATATATTTATATTAAATTGTTATAAATAAATAAATAATAAAATAATATAATTATTTAATTGAGTTAGTCCAATAAATTTAAAAAGTCTTTTTAAAAAATTAAACTCAACATCTTTATTTAAATAGGTCTTTTTTATTATTAAATAATTTTTTTAAAAATTTTTATCTTACCTTTTTTAATAAATAAACTAAGTCAGAACAAAATTTAAATAGATTATGTGATAAGTCCGGCATATACTACTTAATTTGTTTCTATTCCTACATATGTAAGCATCTAATTTCTTAATTTTGCTAATTATTGTTGCAAATTCTATTGATTTTTTAACACAAATAAAGATGATTGGAAAGTAGAAATTAATAGGTGAATAGATAATGCCTAGTATATGACTACACCAGGAATAAAGGAAACTAAGCCACTTGCAAGAAATGCTCAATGACATTATTGTATTCTTTTCCTTTCTCATGAAACGATTATTTGGACATTAGATTCTAAAGATTGTGCCAAGAAAAACCCTAATATTTTTAATTTTTACACCATCTGCATGCAATGAACTTGATACACAATAGCTGTTGCCTTTGTCACCTCTAAATTGCTATTTTTTCTTATGTAAAACCATATGTAATAATCGAAGATTTTGATTGTAAATGACTCATGAGGGAGAACTCTTAAGATGATTTTATCAAAATGAATATTTTTTAATTTTTTAAAGAAAAAATGCCAAATTTGGCACAGATAATGAAAGAAAAAACACACAAAATTAGGGCTTGTTTATTTTTATTTTTGCTTTTAATTTTTAATAATTACATTCTAAAATAATTTTAAAAAATAATTTAAAAAAATACCTTGTTTGTTAATTTAATTTTTAAAACTATTTTCAAGATGAGAAAATAAAATAAAAATCAAAATACTTTAAAGTTATTCTTATTTTTTCAGTTTTAAAACTAAAAAATAAAAAAATATTTTTTAAAAATTCATCATAAAAAAATAAATTATATTTTTTAACTTTAAAAAATTATTAAAAAAACAAACAAGCCTTTAGAATTATGAAATAAGCATTTCAATTTTTTTAAACGTGTGAATATGTTATTTTTTTCTTGATATATGTGTGCACATGCGTATGTGTATATACATTATTTTTATATTATTGAATATTTTTTTAAAATAATTTTATTATAACATTATTTAGTTTTTTTTTTGTAGTTTTTTTTTATCATTTTTTTGTAGTGACATCATCATCATTTAGTTTGAAATTTTTTATTATATATATACATATATATATATATATATATATATGTGTGTATAATTTTAAGATTAATTAAAAAATTTATTGATACTTCTGTTGATATAACAAAATTAATATAATAAATGTTTTTTAAAAAAGACGCAAATAAGAGTCATTTAGATATATTTTTATACTTCTTAAAATTTTGCAAGATTTAACATAAATAATTTCACGCATAATTGTAATTTAATGATTGAATTACTAAAAATAATAATTTATACAAAGTTATGGATGATATAAAACTAAGTACTATTTACATTTATACTAACCAATTCCTATAAATTAGTTTCATTTAGCAAATTGAATACAATTAATGTTTCTTTTAAAATATTTTGTTTGTTTATTGTTTAGTACTTACTACTAATTTGATATTGTACAAAGGATTTAAATTAATAAAATATCACTTATTAAACTCAATGACTTTGCAAAATGAACGAGAATGGCGTGTGTTTCTTATTATCTTGCCACCTGGAACAACATTTTTCTTAACACTATAAGAAAGAGGAAGACGCCTTTAAAATAATTTAGTGAAATGTTGGCTCATAAGTTGCTGTTCTTCTACAAATTTAAGACCCACAATTTCGAGATTTAGGTTTAGCAATAGCTCATTTTGTGCTTTGCTTTTTTTTTTGAAAGAATAATTATTAACTTTATTTATTTTTACTAAGTATATCAACTTACAAATTTTTTCATAATTTTAAAATTAAGCAATATTTTATCATCTCATTTAAATTTAATGTTTAATATGTCTCATAAATTAATGGTTAAATTGATTGAAAAATTAATAAAAAAGGTTATGAAATTAAATTTTTTATGTACCGTTGATGTAAAGATTTGATAGAATTATTTTATCAGTGTGCTCTACTTAAATCCAAAGTTATTATATATTTGATTTAATAAGTTTCACACTTAATATTAATTAATCACACTCATGCACATTGTTTATATATTTGTGGAATCTTATGATTAATGTTATGATCTCGATTTTTACATTCTTAATCTTAATATTTGTGTCAATAAACATTTATATTTTTCAGAAATCATTACTTTTTAAAGGAAATATATCAAAACTTTAGAAAAAAATATTTAAAATAAACTAATTTATACAATTACTTGATTTGAATAATTTAAAATTCTATTAACAAGAACGAATTCCTCCCACGTAAGAAATAATAAAGTTTTATGGAAAAAGAAAAACAATGGTAACATATTTTTATAAATAATAAAGATACTAAATTATTTTAAAAATACAATTTAGTTATTGCATTAATTATTTAACGATAACTTTATTTTTTAATTCATAAAAATATTAAATGCGCCTTTATATATAATAGGTTTATTTTCAAACGGATGTCAGAATAAAGATTTTGATGGTATTGATGATGATAAATAACATTTAAATTATTATGTTTTATTTTATTAAAAAATATATTATTTTCCATATTGATATAAATGTCTTACATTTGAATTTATTTTAATGTAAACAAGATTTTTAGAGAACTTTTGTTTATCTCGTGTGATTTTCTAAATGATTCACAGCTATTTTTAAAGGTTTACTATGAATTATGTAACTTTAGAAGATAAAATTTCAAAATTCATGATAAAGGTGTTTAAAAAATTGTTTTAATTGAAATATTAAAATTAATAATAAGATATTATAAATTTATTATTGGTAAAGTATAGGAAAAGATATAATATCATTGGGAGAAACATTCATATTTATTTACCATTGTTAAAAAATTTCTAATGTTAAAATAAATTAAAATGCAACATATTTATTTCTTTGGAAAGGAGTGTGTATATTTTAAAATGAATTTAATTAAAATATAAAATATTGTCTATTTATAAATATCACATTATGAAAAATTATTAACTTTAATAATTATATCTACCATAATTGCTCAACGGTACAATTTTTTTACATTTACAGTTAAATTAATTTAAAATAAGAGAAAAAGTATAATTTGAACAAATTCCAACGTAGAAAATATAATTTATTCTACTAGAAATAATAATTATAATTATGACAATCGTCGTGTTCATCACTGTTAACACTTTTTTTACATCCGAACTCATTTTTAATGTTCCTAATTTAAATCCACACTGTGTCTTATATATTAAGTGGTGTCTGAGTCCTTTGTTTTCGTATGTACTTCACTCCACTCAACATTTCGCAAATAGCCGATGGCAGAGTTACCTCTACCACCACCATCGTTGATAACTGTGAGCAACTGCGAGAGTACAAAACCATGGCTCTCAAATTCAATTCCAAACCCAAGCTCACACCCACAGGTTTGTTTTTTTACTGCTATTTTAAAATTGTGTTTGCAATTGCACTTGTATTGTATGCAACTCACAACGTCATTACGAGACCTTCAAAATCGCAATGTTATGGATGCAGTTGCAATTGCCAATTAGATTTTAATTTTAAAACTTTGATTATACAACTTTATCCCCTCAATTTAAAACTAGGATTGATGTAAAGGGCCAACGAGTAATGATTTTTGTTTTCTGTCTTTTGAATTGATTTAATTACTACTTATTTCTTGGTGTTTAAATTGTGATTCAAATTGTAGGGTTCCATTCCAATTCCAACTTCAATTCCTGCAACTGGGTATGGACATGATGGAATTGGGGCGTGCTTCGTTGGACTTGGGCCTTACAGTTGTGGGTACCAATATGATGAACCCCTTCAATTTCAACATCAACGTTCACTCCAACTCCAACCTCAGGTGAATTGTTTGTTCTACTAAACGCCAAACATGATTTTGTCCTCTTCAATTTCAGGGTGCTTACAAAATTTTCTCCCCATTTTGATTGTTACAATTGTGTGCTTTCTTAATTATTAATGAAAAATTTTATAATGACCCATGAATTTGGTTTGGATGTTTGTAGGTGAATATGAACATGAATGGGTTTGTGCCAAACATGGGTGAGGTGGATGTGGTACAAGGTCAGACATTTATGTTTGACTTGGTTAGACGTGGGACTGGCGTGTTCCATCCTTTTTGTCCTCGACCTCGTACTGTACACAAGAACAGATCTAGTAAGAACAGAGGTTAGTTATTTAGCCATTAAGTCACTTTTTTTTTCTCATATTTTTATAAATGTAGTAATACCTTTTAAACTAGTCACACAAAACTTTTGCAACATTAACCACTAAAATTTTTGCAACGCATACATTACTGGATTTTATTTTTCAGTTTTCATAAAATTGTAGCGGGCGTAGTTCTCCATCCAAGAGTTGTTAATTGGTAAAATATATTTTTCATTAATGTTTTATGATAGTTTAACTTATTGTCATGGTCTAAGTTTCATAAACTATACCAAAAGTACAGAAGTTCTGATTTCCTTATATATTACAGTAAACTACGAGTGCATAACTGTGGAAAAATAATTACTACTTGCACACTGATTTGCAGTCAGAGTTGTAAGATAAAATCTTGCAAAAATTTTAAATGATTGGTTTAATTGTACTGTCTGTAATTTTTATCCTTTTAATTTGAGTTGGGTGCAATTTTGGTCTCTTGATGTTTTTAGTTAATTAAATTAAGTACTCCCCCCCCCTCCCAAAAAAAAAAGAAGAAGAAGAAGAAGCAAATTTGCATTTCAAAAGAAGAATTTAGAATTATTCTTTCGGTCTCGTGGCAGGAAGGAGGGATAAAAAAGGAGCTGAAGGCACTCATGACAATCAGAGAAGCAAAAAGGCCTCAAAAGGGAACGATGGATTGGTGATGAAGGAGGAATGCCATGAAGAAACGCCCTCTGATATAGGCTTGCCTAAGGAATGGACGTACTAACTCATTCTTATATGCCTTTTCAGAGTGATCAAATATGTAATGAAGGTGATAGGAAAACTAGACAACCTCAATCTATTAATCTCTCGGATATTGTTTGGTATTAATATAAAGAATGTGTTTCTAGAAAACAAGTGGATCAATGGACCGAAAAAATAAACAAAATTGAAAAAGTGTCTTATTCAAACCATACATATTCTCTCATGTTGCTTCTATAATGCAACATATACCCTGTTATATATAAATAAAAGAATTTTGTATCCCTTCTTACTAGATAGATTGATATGTCTCAAAAAAATAAATCTTTACATTGGATTTTATCAACAATAGGATAGCATTTGATATAGAGTTTTAACGGTGGTGTATTTCAAAAGAGAACAGGGCAATAAATATTAAAAACGTATGTAATATATTTGATTGAACAAAAGAGAAAAAAACTTATTAAACGCAACCTCAATTTTTCACATATGCAAGAACACGTGGAGTAAAGGTTCCTACAATTTTTCACATATGCAAGAATACATAAAATAATAATGGTTGCTGGGATATGAATCTTCTCAAGTTCAAAATCGAACATGAAGGTCATGTTAGTGTAATTTTATAAATTTTGCTTACTCGCTTAAGCGAGTGTATAAAATTACATTAACATGACTTTCATATTCGATTTTGAACATAAGAGAATCATTTTCCTAGTTGTTGTTATCCAACCGTCTCGTAAATATAAAGAGAACCAACTAAAATTATAAAAAAAAAAAATCATTTCTAAAACTTAATAATAGAAAGAAAAATAAGGAAACGGTGTCATGGAACAAGATGATCTTAGATTCTCACAAATCTAGATTGCACTACAAAGAATTTTATTATCTGCGATGCCTTATTCAAGAGTTCAATTCCTTAATTGAAAGGTAGCGAATAGTTAATAAAATTTTACTTAAAATCCTTTTTTAAATTGGTACCTTAGAAACGTGTCTTGTGTTAGTAGTGCAATCCAGAAAAAAATATTCATATCTATTGTTTAGTAAAATTTATATAAACTCACAGTAAAATAATGTGTTAAGAAAATATTACCACGAATTATCCTATATAAATAGTTAATACGGGTAGGTCCGTCTAGAAGCTACCCACTATGGGCTGGACTTACTGAAATGAGCCAAATTTTACAAGTAACCAAACAAAATAGCTGGTTAGGGTCCAATTGGTTAAATGTGAAAAAATGATTTTATATTTTAAAAAATATTTAAATAGTATAAACCTTTAAAAACATATCTTTTAATTTAAATAACTACCTTAAATAGAATAAGTAGAAATCAGGTTATTTTTATAATAAGAACAAAATACAAATAATTTATGAGTTATATATAAAAAAATATTTTTGACGAGACCTCTGGTTTGCTAAGCGTCTTACTCCAAGTAATACCAACACCAAGTCCGTCTGGGGATTAGTTAACAACGCAATCGAAAGTTTCTTTTAATTGAAGGTTATTTTGTTAAAGTTAAAAATTATTAAAATTAATTTTTATTTTCTATTATTTTTTTCATTTGCAAGGTTAAAAATTAAATCGTAGTTAATATCTTTAAAAGATTTAATTATTCATCGATTCTTAAAATCTCAAAAATTAAAAGTTTATAGAAATATTTATTTATTTATTTTAAAAAAACCTATGTTAATGTCAAGCAAGATCACCTACAGGGATTTCTTGACAAGTTTTTTAAAAAATGTAGAAGCCATGTAGATACACCGTTGTTTTTATAAGCAGCAATGTTAAACTTAAAGAAAAAAAAAAAACAAATTAAAAGTACTTGACGGACTTTAATTTATATTTTATTTTTGCAGAAAAAAGTAAGGAAAATAATGTAATTTAGTTATAGAATCATCGCATCTTTAAATTAAGGTGCTGTAATAAACCGGAATCTGAATTGGCTCTCGAGCAGTATGTTTTAACTTATTTTAACAGATAAGAAACACCTAATATATGGTCTTGAACTTACATTACTAGATTACTAATTAAAGCAAAAATTAAACTCGAGCTTCAAAAGGTTTAACAAAATCTTTAAGCCACCTAACTATTTCACATAAATTGAAATATCCGAAAGATCAAGAATAAAAATTGATAACCTAACCTCTCATGCTTTTGAAAACATTTTTTTAGAAGAACAGAAACGTGAATATACACCTAAAATAAATTACAAACACAAGAAAATGAAAATCAGTTGCAAAATGCTTAATCATTGCGATTAACATATCCACAAAGCGCAGCAACAACACACCCAAAATGATCCTCTTCTGGGTGCATTTTAGGTGTAACATTGTCAACACGTAACTTACTTAACTCCTTACGTACGTCTTAACCTCTTCCTAGTCCATCTCCATAAACATTGGTATTTAATGGC
The DNA here is from genome assembly GCF_003935025.1 of Abrus precatorius. NCBI lineage: Eukaryota > Viridiplantae > Streptophyta > Magnoliopsida > Fabales > Fabaceae > Abrus > Abrus precatorius. The sequence continues at coordinate 3,189,849 of NW_020874373.1, read as the reverse complement.
GACACACTTCATTTTTTCCTAAGGCAATCATATCCTCATCCATCCCTAGTCTTCTCCCATTTGAATTCACTCTATCAAAATCCAATCATGTCGTCTTCATCGCCTCAAGTTGAATCAAGGGTCCAGTTCTCGCCTCTGCCCCAAGACATTGAAGAAGGGTTCAATCAGGTTCATGGAGTTCGGGGCATCGAAATAATGTTAGAGCCAATGGAAGAACGTTTCGATTGGGAGGGCCTTGTGTTGTTGCTACGCTTGGCCTTGGTTGCAGTGTTACTCGTTTGGCTTGCCCTACACGAAAGGGAATCAAACAAACCAACGTTTGATGATGCCATTCCACCCAAATTCTTCCTCGACTCGCTCCACATTCCTCACCTTAAAGTCTCCGATGGCGAGGTATCATCGACATGGGACGTGACCTTAACCATCTCCAACGTCATGAACAGCTCCTCCCATAACATCAACATCCTAAGACTGGACGCGAAAATGAGTTATGAGGAAAACGAAACGCTGGCTGTGATCACTCCCATTATGCCCCAACAGGCGTTACGAAGTGATGTTTTGCTGTTGGAAGGGGAAGAGACGAAAAAGGTGCATTTGAAGTTGAGTACTACGGGGTGGGAGGAGAACCAACCCATTGTGGACGACACTGTCGTTCAAGCTATTGGGGAAGATGTGAAACGAGGAGTCACAAAGTTTAGTCTAAATATGAGAGTTGAGGGAGAGGTTGGGTTGGGTGATGGGTGGGTGTCAAGGTTTACTATGTATCCCAAATGCAGCAATTTGGACGTCAAGTTTGTGGCGGCAAATGAGAAGGGTGTGTTGGGCAAAATGATAGACCCCAAGCCTAGAGAGTGTGTTGGTCTGATCGAATGGGGACCTGTGAAAGATTTATAGTAGATAGTGATGTATATATATTGTTTGGACATTACTTTTTGCAGTTCTTGTATATGCCTTCTTAATTGTATAGTGCTCTTTTTATTTTTGAAAGAAAAAGTAGTCTCCAAGCATGGTCCACGATTCTACCGCAAGCAAATTATAAAGTTATGCACGTCTTTTAAGAGTAAAACAGTAGCTGTACACCTATAATTAGATGAATATACTAAGTGAGAGATGAAATAAAAACAAAAGAGAAGATTAAACCAATATGATGTGTAATATGTTATAATGAAAAGAAAGAGATAAAAAAAAGGCGGAAGCGAGTTAAAAATATTCCATAGATTCCTTGACTTTGGGTGGGCAAAAGATTCTCTGATTCTCATTGTGATTCTTCGTGTTGTATCACATAGGCTTGCCTTTCTTGTCATTCGGTCCGACTAAATTTTTCAATAGTAGGAATCTCTTTGTAAAACTTGAACTATTCTATTTTTGTAAATTAATTTTTAAGTTCTGCCTTTCTTTTTTAGAAATTAAAGAATTCGACGCCATATTACCAAACGCAAAAAGGAGAATCGAGCCAACATGAGATTGGAAGTCACGGTAAAAAACCGAAGCTTTCTTTAAGAAAATCCTCAAGCCAGTGTTGATTTCCAGGCCCTGGATTTTCCACTTCGGCATTTTTCTCACTCAGTTGAGAGGTAATTAACAAGGCCTTAGACGGTCCAAATGACAGGTCACTTACTGTTCTAGCTAGGAATAAGAAAACCATAAAACAAGTTCCAGAGACTCGTGAAGAATACATACAAATAGCAGCATAAAAAAAAATGTATCTATCAATGAATCTAGGTATATAATTTTATATTACACTTCTTTCTTTCTTTTTATATCTCAATGACTAAAGAAATGTGTGTTTGAATTTGATTATTTTAGCTGATTATTTAAAATAAAACTATAAACAAAACTATTTAATCTAATTTGGTATTTTTAAAAAGCATATAATTTTTTATTGACTGTTTTATAAATAAAAAAAAAACTTATTTTAGAAAAGTAAAATTTTAGAGTTTATAATTAAAATTTATTAGATTATTTTTAGTTATTTTTTATTAATAATTAATTATTTTAAATGAATAATTAACTATTACACCCAACTTCTTCTTCTTCTTCTTCCTTTTTTAATAATTTCCCACCTATAGATCTGACAAGGACTTTAGCTGTAGGAAATTCAACGTCATTTGCATGCAAAGAACGCAAAGGTATGAGGTGTCCGTTGCCCGTTTCGACCACCTGAAATTACATATAATCCTCTCATCCTCCTGTTCTCTACCAACCTATTCCACATTCTCTACTTCCTCTTTCTTCATCTGCACCAAAGAACATGGCCTCCTCAACAGCTACCATCCAACCCCAAAACGGGAGAGGACAAGATTACAGGTTTTCCCCACTTCCTCAATCAGATACCGAAACTGATCATCACGATAATCATGAAGACCAAGCCTTATCAGTTTCCGTGGAATCCCCAGTTACAAGGCCCGCCATCCCCCAAAACTATAATTCAGAAGAAATATTCAGTAATAGCGCAAGGACCTGCGAAATTATTCAGGAGTTTCTTGGGCTCACATTGTTGCTGATGCTAATGTTCTTACCTTTATATAGGCGTTTGGCAGCACCAAATGAAGACCCTGCTCCTCCCGTTTTTGTTCTTAACTCGATGTATCTTTCTAATATCACCACAGGAACTGAAGGTCTTGATGCCACGTGGAATGCCAAGTTTACGGTCAGAAACACCAACGTATCGACCATCTACTTCCGAAGCATTGAATTCACCATATTCTACAAACGAAACCCAGAAGATGCTCTTTCTGTTGCCTCTTCGTCCCCCTTTTACTTGGACATGGGGGAGTTTATGAAATTGCACTTGAAGTTCACAACAAGAGGGGTAGGGTTGGATGATAACCAGCCTTTTGTGGAGAATACTTTGGTGGAGGAGATGGACAAAGATAAGAAGAAAGATGGGTCTCTGAGTTTCGGAATGCAAATGAAGGTGCAGGCTATTTACTATGGCCAAACATGGGTTTCGGATGTGGTTATGAGCCCGCATTGTGAAGACTTGACGGTTAAGTTTCTGCCTCACGAGGTTTCCGGAAGGTTGGCTAACCCTAATAGGAACTTCTCAGTTCCTATACATCGGAAGCCTTTCTCTTTCTTTTGAATGAGTTCCATATATATGTACCTTCTTATGATTTCCCCTATTAATCTAGTGGGAACGTAGGTTGTCTCTGAAGTTGAAAAATTTTGTACGTATAAATGAGTACTAATATGTCAATTAAAGAAGCGTGGTAGACCATGAGGATGTAAATGCGAAATCAAGTGTATAAAGTTTTGTTCTTCGGTTAAATGGGAAATCATGCAAGTCCCTTCAAATTTTGTATCAAGCGATTCATTTTCTATAGTATCATTATCTATGCTAAAAATTAACATCACATGATATATATATATGTCAATAAAATACATACCTTAAAGAAAAGCTTAATGTCTCTCTCCACGATATAAAAACATCATTTTCTGATTTTATAACAGCTTTTTATTTACATGTTATGAAAATGATTTATTTTAACATTCTTAAGGCGCGCAACACAACAAAATAAGAATTGATTAAAGAAAAATTCATAAATATATTAAGTATTGCGAAAAGAAATTAAAATCAAAGTGATAGAAATATTAGTGAAGTGAATTTAAAATTTTGAGTGAAAAAATTATTATTATAATCGATTAAAAAATAGGTGGTAGGAAAAAAAGAGAATGAACACTACAAAACAAATTACATATTAATTATTTGATGCTAGATTAATATAATTTTTATTTAATGAACAGTAATGTATTAATATAAATATTACAGTTTATATTATACGTACGATTTATTGTATTAATAGATAATTTTGTTAATATATATATATATATATATATATATATATAATTATTTTCCTTCCATCCAAACATAATTTGAAAATGAAAAAAATAAATATAAAAGTTTATTACTTTAAAGTGAGGATAAATTATAGAATAATCATTGATAATCAAAGAAATTAACGATTGGTATTTTGATAATTTTTTTACTATATATGTAATGATCATACTTTTAACTGTTAATTATTCATCAATTAATAAATATTATTGTATTTTTATAATACAGTAATATCATTTTAGAGGAGTTAGGTATGAAAAAAGAAGAAGAGAAGAACTTATTTTAGAGGATATAATATTATAAAATTTTAAGATCTGGACTATTATTTTTTAATTAATGATTTATAGATGCGCTCATCTAGCTCTTCTGCAAAGGGTGTTTAAAGAGGTAAGCAGGAAAAAATAATGAAGTTAAATCCTCAGACAAACAATCCTCTACAAAAAAGAAACTTTACAAAATTAGAATGCTGTTAAAATCCATGTCTATTACACCTAATTCACAATCAACACATTTACGTATCTTCAGAAAAAATAATTGTATACGTAATCAAACACAAACAAACAACCCACACGATCTTCACGCATTTCTGTCAATCTATATTTGTGTCTTTCTTTCTTTGCCTTGAGCTCAAAAACAAAAAAAAAGAAAAACGAAAAAAATCCTAAAACATTGTTGCCCCCTTCCTCATCTCTCTCTCTCTCTCTCTCTCAATCTTATCATTGGGGAGAGAGAATCCAAGAAATGATGATGATGGATTCACCCCACAATGGAAAAGGGCCTTCAAAAGAATCATTCTCAAACGAATCCTCATCGCCACCGCCAGTGGCACCGCCCCACATGATGTATTACCAACCAGGAATGGGGTACCCTGCAGGTCATGGAGCCCAACCTCCAGCCCACCTTGGTTACGCACCAGGTTATCCCGCTTACCCTCAACCTCAACCTCAAGCGTACCATTACCCTGCAGCTCCAGCCGCCTATTATAACGCTCCACCAACCTATTACAACGGTGGCGGAGGTAATAAAGTCCTCTTCATGCGAGGCTTCATATTGTGTTTCTGCTTGTTATTCACCGGCTTGTTCATTGCCACCCTTGTTATGGCGCTAGTGTTACATCCCTATCTCCCTATTTACACTGTTAACTCCCTTTCAGTCGTGAATTTTAATACCACTCAAACCTTAACCGGTGATTGGAACATTAGCATCACGGTTCAGAACAGCAACGAAAGGCTAAAAGGCGTGTTTTCCGATTTTAAGGTGGAATTGTTGTACAACAACGATATGTTAGCAGTGAGTTATGAACCCGATTTCCAGTTGGATAACTACCAATATAAAAACATGAACCCCAAGCCCTCATCCAATGGATTGACGTTCCCAAAGTGGGAAATTGATGAAATCGCCAATCAACGAGCCAAGGGCTCCCTCCCGCTTTCTCTCAGGTTAACTTCCACGGTCTCCTTCAAGTCTACCACAATGTCCACAAGAGACAGCTTGGTAATAGCCGTTTGCAGTGACTTGAATGTTGTCTTTCGAAATGACACTGGCAATGGCGCGATGGAAACTGGAGGAGTGCCCATCAAGTGTCAACTTTTTGTGTAAAAAATCCAATGCCTGTGTGATATACATTATTTTTTCGTCTAAATGTGGGGCACAAAAGTTTTTTTTTCCCCCCAATTTTTTAGGGTAATTGAAACAAAATTAACATTCCTTCTTCCTTATGCTGTTTGGACAAAATTCAGTGCAATACCTTAAGTAGTATTAACTTTCATCTTAGCTACGTGTGTGTTGAACTTTAATACTGATATTTAATATCTAATTTATTAAAGTGAACTCTAATTTTGATTAAAGAACAATATTAACATTATTTATAATATTGTACTTAAGTTGAATTTTATTTTTCTATTTTCTCTGTTTTACCATCATTTCTTTTTTTGTGTAGCTGCACGTCTCATAAACAAAAACTTGAATTGAAATTCACCAGCGTACATAAGTATCAATGATATTGAATTAAATAAAGTGTTAAGAAAAATATATGACAAGTTATCGCTGTATATATGTTGTTCAAAGATTTGAACTTTTGAAAGCTCGTGAAAATATGATATACAACTACAGAATCGAAAGGCAAAGACAATTTTATATTTATCTATTACTTTTTTTTATCATATTATTCATCATATTTTTTTACATCCCTTTTGACGCACCTATTTAACACCGCAAAACTCGGTGTCATCATTTTCGAGCACAAATAACTTATAGAAAATATATAACTAAATTCCCAAACATGTAGTAAACTCTATTTAACTGTTTTCATCACACCACTGTTATGTTAATTTCTTGCATGTTAATAATATATAGTAAAAAGACACATTTTAATATTCTTTTAATTTCTGACCAAAAAGTGTAACTACATGCATCAATTATATTTTGACATATTTTCATAAAAAACAACCAAATCTTATCCTATAAGATATCATTGAGATTAGTCTAAAATTAAATTTTTTTAAAATCTGGTTAATCAAAAAGTTTTTTTTTTCTTCCTTAATCTTTTTATACCGAACTAAGAATGCTTCCAATCCTTTTTTTTTTCTAAGTATAAATAAGCAAATTTCTAAATTCATGCACGAGAAAGCAACAACAAATTAAAGCTCCCCACTGGCCCTGGATAATTTCTCCGCAGGCAGCTTTAGATAAACTGAACACATGCATGATCATCAGTGTTACATTTCAAGCAACTGTGAGATGGTGATATATTATTTTGGGCCTTGAATTAACAAGGATCAGCGATCAATGTTCTCAGTTTTTATCAGTCAACATGCATTTTTGGTTATTGTCGTGTTTTATTTATATCCTATCATATACATTTTCTCACTGATTAACCTTTTATTTGTTATTGGTATTTATTATTTGTTGTTTATGAAATTATAGTGTTGTTCACGGGTCCTGGGAACCAGTTTTCTATTCTTTTGGGCTGCAAGTAACCTCAGATGTTTTGTTTTTGGTCGTTAACCTTAAATGTTAATTGACAGTAAAGTGAAGATTTTTGGCTCTTTTGATGACCAACTAGGCTTTTTCCTTTCTTGTTCAACAATGACCAACTAGGCTGAACATATGAAAAATTGATTATCACGGGCTCCCAAACTTGGGCTTTTCATTGGGATGAGGCCCTGTTTGAAAAGGCTGGGATAAGTAAGAAGCATGATTTGGTTTTCCGTGATGACACGTGATGGTTTGCAACTTTGCTTAAATTGAAATTATGCACATGGGCGATCCACTACTAAGGTCTAGGACGGTGCCATTGGGTTTTTGTTCTCTTTAGGTGAGGGATTTAGTATATCGAGTTCTTGATTAGCAAATTAATTAATAGCTTGTTGAATCTTAGATCACTTTTTAGGCATATCATATGATATGAGTTGCTGCCATTGCACACAATCTGTTTGCATATCATCATCAAATATGTGGACTATGGAGAAACAAAACACATTGGATCGTTAACATAATTTTAATGGGGAAAAAAAATCATATCATCATGGTTAAAGCGGCTTATATGTTATAAATAATATCCATGACACAACCTTACGAGAAATTGATTTATGCACCTTAGTTTTGAAATTAGTGAACAGGCGATATATAATCTCACTAGGAAATAATTGATAGACGTACGTTGGGTTCGGTTGGTATATAGCTAGCTAAAGCATGTTTTGATTCTTTTCAATGATGTCTTCAAATACAAGGAAAATGCTAATTGAAAAAGTCGCCGCTGCATCAAACTAGTATGATTATATTTTGACTTTGTTTTTTATCGACCACTTACATGAACGTAGTGAAACGCAGAGAGGCAACAAATGATGTTGATGTGAATCTGCAAAATAAATCCCACATTGCATTGATATTGTGGAGAGTGTGTGTTAAGCAGGAAATTTTGTTGGTCAAGCAAGAGAAAGCATGTTTTAGTTAGTTAAAATCAATTCAACAAAGCTGGTCTTTAAAAAACAAATGGTTTAACAGAGCTCGAGTATATTGTCATAAAAAAAACATGACTATATCTTTTTCGGATGAATCTTCTAAGAGTGTGTTTAAAAATAATTAATAAGTTAAAAATTTATTTTAGTAATAGATATAATTGTTTAATAAAAATTATTTTGTTTAGCATGATGCATGACTGATAAAGGTGATTATTAATTTTTTAAATTAAGTTTTTGGCTAGTACCCAAAAATATTTGTTTTATTTTATCTCTGTTGTTTTTAAATAATTTCTTTATCATCTATTCAATTTCTAAAACTTGAGTATCTCTGCTTCTACCACGTTTAAAATATTACAAATAAATTCAACAAATATTATTTTTATAATATTAAGATATCAAGATTAAAAACAAGTAAACATACAACCAACTCATTATTGGATAATATTATATATTTGCAATATTATATCAAAATGAAAATCAATAAGTCATTATGTTATAAGGAATGTCAATAAGATGGGCAGGTATGAAGAATATGTATCTGGAAATACATGTATTTTACATATCTATTCCATATTTAAGCAGAGGTTTTAAATGAATTTCCAATTATTTGTATGCATTTGTAAATATTCATAAATATTTATCAAAAACTAAAAAAAAATTAAAAATGACTTAATTTAAGTAATTTATATATAAAAATATAATTAAAAATAAAAAATAAATTTAAAATATTATAATATTTATTATAGTAATAAGAAGAGCTTAATTTTAGTGTATTATTAGTGTGATAATTTAAATTATTACTCAATGAAAATACACTTAAAATGTAATTTTTATATTAATTATTACAAAAATTAATAATTATTATTAATATGATCATGTATGATTAGATAATAATATATATATATATATATATATATATATATATATACACACACTTCAAATGTTTTAAATTAAATTCTTACAATAATAGAATGTTAAGTTAAACACAGTTCAAAGTTATCATAAAGTAGTAAAATCAAAAACATATTTGCTTATATATACATATAGACATTTTAATAATTTTATGCTTAAAACTATTCGTGGTATAGGTATCTTGATACTTACACTCACTTTATTAACAAGGGAGAAAAAGATATTAAATTTATGAGTGTCTACAAATACAAATATTTTTATGTGGCAAATTTTAGTTTATAAATATGTACTGGTGCAAGTAATTTTGCTATTTTTAAACATTACTCCTAAAGTAAATATTATATTTATATGCAATATTTCAATATAAATAAAAACAACTTATTGTATTCCTTTCATTCAATCAATATTAGAACTCAAAAATCAATTTTCTTGCATATTATTTACAGTAGCCAATTCTTTCATTACGCATTTTGAATCAACTTTCAAATCTAATTTAGAAAGTAAAATACTTAATTAAAGAAAGAGCAGATTATGTTATTTTATATTAATATATTACATCTATCATATTAGTACTTTTAAAATTGCGCTTTATATTAATATAGTTTAATTTGAGATAAATGAGAATAATGTAAAGAAAACAAATTGATAAAATAAATTTATTTTAAATTAATAGTTTTCTTTAGGGTGCATATATTTTTTATTTTATAAAAAATGGGGTTCACGATTGTATTTATCTTGTTTCAACCTAAAGAAGTCAAATTTTTGTCTGCCTTTAGCAGGTAAAGATGCTCTCACGGATTGCTTACTCAGCATAATTTGTCTAAATAAAAATAATTGGCCTTTAGATGATTGTTTACAAAATTTTTAAAATTGAAAATAGAACCCCACCTATTTTTTATTTATTTTTTCGTGTATAAGAAACCATGAGCCACTTCCTTTCATTATTCCCCACTTGTTTCTTTCCACCTTCATAGTATGGAGTTTTCAGCCATTCTAGAAAATTTCACATCTTCAACGTCAATCTACCCTCCATTTGCAACTTTTTAGCCTCGTTTTTCACTTTTAAATGCATCATCCGCGAATTAGAAAGCCTTCTCTGTTTAGTACTTTAATAAGTTGATATTGTTAAAAATCAATAGTTTTTTTAAATATTAACATTAATTTATTTTTATAATTCTTTTTATGTATATAAAATGGTAATTTTAAATTATTTGCATATTCATTACATAAAAAATAAAAAGAATATTAAAATTTTTCAGTAGAATCTATTACTTCTATTTTCTTAACATTAATCTTTAAAAATAAATATTAAGACAACTGTATATTTTAGTTTTTTGTACAGCAAAATTGTTACAAAATTTAGAATTAAGAAATAAATAACAATTGTAAAATATGTTTTTCTTTATTTTCTAATTATAAAATAATATATATTAAATACATTTTTAGATTTTATAGAGAATTTTTTATATTTTTTTAATTGTTAAGATATGAATTGTATTGAATATTCATGTAAAATCTTAAATATGAAAGGGGGGGAAAATGATAAAGTAGGTAAGTTCCAGAATTTGAGAAGTTCCAAGAAGATATTGTTGAGAGCATGAGTCTAACACGTAAAAACGAGTACAAACCTCGGGATCTGAAATCTCCTCAGCGTGAGTGCAATAAGTCATGAACGCACACCTTTTAATATATATTTGCATCGCTAAGCTTCCACTTCCACAATTTCACTTAATTATATATATTTTATTTTTTCGACAAACGTTCATGAATACTTTTAAGATATTAGTTAACGTTCTATTGTTTATAATATAAGATATGCATAAATAAAAATGAAAAACTTAAAATAAAAATTTAAATATTGTATTAGTATTTAAATATACTGTTATTTCGCTGTACAAATGAAGACAGCGCAAAAGACAACAATACCCGATGATACACAGTGGCAATTAAAACACGGTGGAATAGAAATTTCCGTAGACATGTGCCACATTTCGTCTGAACAAAAGAACTTTCCCTTGTTAATATGCGTACCTAGCCCACGGATATTGAACAAAAGTAATTGTTAGAGAAATAATTAAAAGATGAAAGAAGACAACATTTTAACGTTGTTAGAGATGAGGATATATAATGCCAAATTGGAAACAAAAGGATATTGTATGGTGGCCTGAAAAATGGGCAATTCTTATTCTCTTATCTGAGGCCAAATAGAATCTATAAACTAAAATAATGCATCGTGATTGTGAAATGCACCCATAAAAAGTCCCTTTAGATGCTTACTTTTTCCCTTTCTTTTTTTCTTTTGAGGAATTCAGTTAATGATGCGTTTTGTGATACTCGTCTCCATTGTGTCATTGCAACAAGTTTTGCCCCGTTAGGTTGTTGCTGTCACTGGAGCCTGGAGGTGCTGTACGGTCCACCGACACTTTTAATCTACAAGAAAAGGAAAAAAAGAAAAAAGAAGATGATTAGCTAGATGGTAATAGAATTCAAACTACATAGGTCCCATCAATTGGATGACCCAGAAGAAGGTCTTTTTTTTTTCTTTTTCTTTTGTTGTTTAGTTTATTGGCCTTAATAATAAAATAATTTAAATTTCATTATTCTATATTAAGTTGGATGACCCAGAAGAAGGTTAAAATACTGACACAGAAGAAATTGATAAAGCATATACCAACCATGCACATAAAATAGTTTTAACAAAATTATTATGACATCATGTATGCATAATTGGTGTAGAGTGGATGGTTATCAATACGTATGGTATCAAATTGCGATCGTAAATATTTGAGCAGGTTGGGATTTGTGTCAATGTATATTATCCGTGATATATTTATCCATATCTTAAATTTTAAACTTTTCTTACACCAAACCACATATTTCATAGCCAGGACTGCTAAGCACTGTGTGAAACGACACGACAAGAAGAGGAAGTGAATTTGTTAAAAAATGTGATATGAAATTGACTAGCGAGAAGATGTTGTTTACATTTGTTTCTACACTTTGAATTTTCAACGAAGAAATTGGGGGGTGGCTACTTAATTAATTTGGTGCAAGAGAGAGAGAAACAGAGTAAAGAAATACCATTGGCGAGTTTTGAATAATTAGTGTTGCTTACGTTACACGGTGAACTGGTTGTTTACAATTACTTTTGTACTTTGAATTTTCAACGAAGACATAAGTGGTTGCTTCTTAATTATTTTAGTGTACTTGAAAGAGAGAGAGGGAGAGAGAAGAGTCGCTAATTTGTGGTGTAGCGTACTACTGGTGAGTTGCGAACTGGAGTTCCTTATTTATAGCTTGTAAAAGTATCAACTGGAGACAGTAAGAGTAGCTAATTAGTGTCAACTAATGAAAGCGACGAGTTTGATAAAGATGTCATTAATACTGTACGCAAGCATTTTACATTTTCTTCATCAATTTCTTTGTATATTCAAGATTCGCCTGGAATATGAATTTGTGATTAATTTGAATAAGGATCACAATTTCTTCCTGAATTCTGAAACTTCTAAGAATTCCCTCATTTGGGGGTCCGGTTGGAGTTTTTTATTTTTATTTTTAAAAATAAAAAACCATTTTTAAAATGGAAATCAAGCTCTCCAACATCTATTATAAGCATACCTTTATTAGGGTTTTTCATGTGTGAAAGCACTATTATAGATCTGTCCAAAAAAAAAAGAAAACACATAATACCTACAAGGCTATAATACTACGGAATCACAATTCCAGTGCCTTATTATGCCAATAATTTATAACCAACAGCATTGGTACATCTCCCTTTTATGACAATAACATATATAATGGTTATACTAAAATTATTTTTTTTAACTGTTATTAAAGTTTTCTCTTCTTAACTCTCTTATTTTTCCTACTTAATGATAAATTGAAACATTTCAATGCCACCCAAACCAGGCAAATGCATTGGAGACACACCCTAAGAAGGGAGGGGGAATCTTTCAAGGGAAGAAGAGAAGTAAAAGTTATGAACTCTGCAGCCTTAACTAATTTGGGTCTCCTTAGTGTGCATGCTCTGGTTAATTAGTTTTCTTTCTTCAGTTATTACCCACAATTCATGAAATAGTAGGAATTCGATTTTAGCCCACAATACATAAAGACAGTTTCCTTAATGGAAGTGCAAATTTATTTATTTTTATTAAAGGAGTGTAATTCATTTTCACTGATTCACGCCAAGCTATATGGACTTTAGGTCATTGTTGGAGGCTTGGTGCTTCTAAGTATATTCTCAAACCCCATTAAGAAAAACCAAAAGATGGTCGGTGTGGCTGAGCTGGGAGCTTTATGTCATGATAAGTGGGCCTAATATAACGTGTCGCCGAGATGTTCTTTCCCCAAATCAAGCATCCATAAAAAGAAAAAAACATATGAAATCATAAATGATGAAGGAACTCAGACCCATGATCAACTTTCTTGATTTTTGTTTAAAAGCGTGATGATACATTAAAAAGGAAAAGAAGACAATGTCATGAAAAAATGTGTTTTAATATACTTCTAGTTTGGTTTTTTTGTTATTTCAAATATATGAAATGATAGACAATAGCAACAGAATAATGTTTTTTTAGTGTACTGATAAAAGGTAATACTTGAATCAAACTAATATAATTATTTTCCTTTTTGTAATTGAGATTTTTTAAATTGTTAAAACTTTATAAAAATATGTTAAATATTTTTAAAATTTAGGATTAATGTGTTGAAATTAATTTATCAATTTTCTAATATTTATACATTTTTTAGTCTATTTTATGTTTGATTATTTCATAAAACGTACGTTGAGCATTCTTTTGTTGACTTGGCAAGAATAAACATTAATGAAATCAATGCCATAATAGAAAATGGACAAGAGCTATCTAATATCACAAATTGGCGTAGAATGAATTTAAAAATGATACTTTTATTTAAAAAAAAAAACATTTACTATATTAAAAATACGAAAGTACAATAAATATTTTTTTAATAAAAATTTGAGTAGATTCAACACTGGCTATAATTTTTGCAGTAGTTTACATGATATACATGAGTAACCAACAAGTTCACACTGACACACATAAAATGTATCAAGTAAAAGATGAAAGTAAAAGAAGAATTAATCTTGAACATGTAGTTAAAATAATTGTTAAAATTGATTAAAATAAAATAATTTCAACCCTATATCAAAATTTATTCTCCTTTAAGTTTTGATGATTTGACTTAATAATATAAACGTTTAGTTCTTACAACCCCAGCACTCTACTAAGAAATGATACACCAACCAAGTCACGAAGCAAGAGGGAGCCACATGCAGCCCGATAGACATTGTATGCAAATAAGTCGCTAACAAGTCCGAAATATTCCGATTCCTGTCTTGTAGGCCATGAATGATCACAATTTCCCAATTATTTTTGCATACCATTTCCATGAACTCAACAGAATTATCACAAGGCTGTGATAAAGACCACCCATCACAGGCTTGTTTTGTTAATCTGTCTTTCCTAAGGCTAACGAGCTTAAGTATGCACAAAATGATGTGACATTTTAATTGACTTGGGAACTTCTAATCGAAAAGATAAAAAAAAAACAACAATTGAAATTGAAAAAAAAAATATCAATCAATCGCTGACTATGTATACATGTCTAGCTAACAAATTGATTTTACCTTAACCATCAATAATCATCTATATAATATTCTTGTATCATGTAACATGATCTTATCATATCATTTCAAACGCAACAATATTATTTATTTATAAAAAAAAAATTAACACCTTTAAAGTCATAAACTTCCAATCTCTCCTCCTTTCATCACAAAACCAGAGTCCATCACTTCTACTACTCTCTCTCTCTCTCTCGCTGAGCACTCCCTGTTGTATTAAAAGAAACTGATACATAAAAGTGGTGCCATCTCCACCTTAACGATGTCGGTGAAAGAGTGTAACCACCACAAGGGAAGGAAGAAAAAAATATTCCGGCGCATATTCTGGGGTATAGTGATCTTCTTGTTCATCGTGCTGGTGACGATTCTGATAATCTGGGCAATCCTAAAGCCTTCAAAGCCAACCTTCATCCTCCAAGACGTCACCGTTTACGCCTTCAACGCAACCGTCCCCAACTTCCTCACCTCAAACTTCCAAGTCACCCTCTCCTCTCGGAACCCAAACCAAAAAATCGGCATCTACTACGACCGCCTCGACACCTACGTCACTTACCGGAACCAGCAGGTCACCTTCCGCACCTCCATACCTCCCTCTTACCAAGGTCACAAGGAAGAGGACGTTTGGTCGCCGTTTGTCTACGGCACTGACGTCCCCGTCGCTCCCTATAACTTCGTTGGCCTCAGTCAAGACCAGTCTAACGGCAACGTCCTCGTCATCGTTAAAATTGACGGTAAAGTCCGGTGGAAGGTCGGTGCCTTCATCTCCGGCCACTACCACCTCTATGTACGCTGCCCTGCTTTCATCACCTTTGGCCCCCAGAGCACCGGCGTTGCCGTTGGCAATAACGCCGTTAAGTATCAGTTGGTCCAGCGTTGCACCGTTGGCGTTTAATGTCAACGCGGATCATACCTTGGTTGATTTGAAGATGTATTCTTCCTTCCTCTGCTCTGCTCTGCAATTTGGTATTACTATATTTAGTGTCTACATATGCTCTTTCTCATTTCTTTTTCTTTTATAAATACGTATTATTCTCTTTTGTAAGGATGGATCACTTTGTCATTAGTTATAAGTACGTGTCTTTGTTACGGTGTTTGGAATTGTACATTTTGCTATAGAATAAAAATGCACTTCTGAAATTTATGAAGGAGACGGAGCTGTTGCGAAATTACAATTTGGATGAAAAAACTGATTGTCTCGTGAATCTTCCTGTGTCATTGGTTATGACTTGTGAATGTGTATTTGCTTATCAATATTCTCTGCAGCCTGTTCTATTATTGGATCAATAATGAAGCACCAAGTAGTATTTAGATAATTTAGATGATGTTGCTGGGCCTTTTTTTTATTTTTCTCAATTTTATTTAGTGATTCATACAACTGGGGAAATGCCTACATTTGATATGTATATTCTATTCAATGACATTCCCCTTTTTGCCCTTCCCTATCACTAAAGGGATAGTGTGGTGAATATTTCCTTAATCAGAGTTTATTTAGAGGTAAATTAAGGTATATGATTGAAGGGTTTGTTGACAGTGCTTCCACGTGGTATGGTGGTAGTGGTGGTCCTTTTGAGCCACCTTACCTACCTTCCTACTACTACTAATGCGGTGAAAGAAATGGGGTTTCCCTATGTCATGCCTAGATACAAATGGATTCCCCTTATGTTCACTTATACATATTCTATTATCAAATCAGAGACTTGGACAACCCAACAAACACAACACATGCATGCTTAGCATCGAGTGTAGTTTTTGAACAGATTTGGTATTGAGCACCGTCAACATTCAAAACCGGTCAGCATGTGCATGTGATAAAATGCAACTTCGATAGCGACTCACGAGGCTCCATAAAATGTTCATCACACACTCTGAATTTAATCCCCGCATACATAGGAACGTTATTCATTATTGTATTTTACTTGCTTCTAACGGGATATACAGTAATCTTTCACATGGTCTATCTGTCACCATTGTTCAATTCACTATCATCTCTTTTGCCTCTTCTTTCTTTATCTTATATTAATATTTCACTATTTCTTAATTCTTACAAGATCATTTCTTTCTCCGCTTTTGAGGGGCTAAAAACAAGAGTGAAATATCTTACGAAATGGCATATAAAATTGACATCACAAAGCAGATGACCTATATGCGAAAAGAAGCTACGTTCTTTGAATCTTAAATTATATGACTGATTTTTTTAATAATTATTGTGTGAATTAATACATAATATGATACGCTTAAATTTATTAACAAAATTCGTTACATAATATGATGCAGCGTCATTTGTAAACAAGAGAAAACTGGTCATATTTTTTAATACTAGTATTATTTTTTAAAAGAATATTAATATATTCTATCGACACGTTAATATTAGTATAGTGCATTATTTGTTAGTATGAGACTTGAAATTCTTTATTAACAATTTAATTTTTTCGTAGTGACGCCTAAATACATGTGATATCTTCTCCATTATTAAATAATTATAATGATCATTTTCCAAAAAAACTTCATAATTTATTGCAACCAAAACAACAAAAATTAAAAGACTAAAACTTAATATAAATATATTTATAAAGATTGAAAAAATTTAAATCCTTTAACAACTATCAGAGGATCAAATCAAAGTCAGACAAACATGTGGTTAGTTGAAGTAGTTCATGTTTAGTTCTTTTTAAATAATGTTCTGAGTTTGAATCTTATATATAAAAATGGAAATTCATTAGAAAAGCTAGTTCTATCATGCTATAAATATTTTTAACTTGAGTAGTTTTAAAATAATAAATCAAGGTTAGAGTGCCTTCTTTATTTTGTCATAAGAATGGCATCCCAAAATCAAATGAAAAAATATATATATAAACAAAAAAAGAATAGCCGTACACAATGGGCCTCTAGATTGCGTTCGCTGTCGGGTAGTAAAGATGATCCCAAATCTATTTGTCATTTCTGCTTTTTAGCCCAATAGGCAAACTCACAAGCGAAGCCATGGTTATAGAGTATAAACTCAAATACGATAGAAAACCTTAACATTGATCTTTGAGAAATATTCTTTAATCGATTAAGTCTTTAAGAAGTATAGTTCATTATTTTTTACTTGAAGGTCTTCATTATTTCCTACTCCCTCTACTCTTTTTTTTTTTTAATTTAACAATTAATATATCTTAAATTTATTATATATTTCTTATAATTAGCACAACAAAAATATTCCATTTTGTTCCTTATTAAAAAATCAGTAGAGTATTTCTTTTGAGTTTTAGTTTAACAGCTTGAACTTTAAAATTTTGATGTGTAACTTTGAAATCCTACAATTCGATATTAAATTATTAACTGTACATCAGCACAAACTCAGGTAATGTCTAATTTGAAAAATATATGCTCATAATATCATATTATAACTCTCTAACTTGTAACCTGAAGAGTTAGTGCGTTAGCATAAAGTTTCATTACGTTTAACGTTATATATTAACATTTAAAATTAACAAAATTGAGGTTAAACAAATAAAATTCGATATTTGAAGTTAAATCCATTTTAATTAACTATTTGAATGTTTTTATATAGATTAGGTGAAATTAGTTTGGAAATCATGAAGAAAAATATTAAAAATATATTATGTAACATATTTTTAAAACATATTATTTACTGAAATTAATCAAAAATTATAAAATGGTCTTCTTTTGCATTAAAGAAGTAATTGTATTTTCTGTTCTTTCAATTTAGATTATACGAAATTTTTGTTTCTTTTTTTATTTTCTTCAAGCCATATTTTTTATCATTAAGATTACGTGAACTTGTCTTGTTATCGATTTTCTTTTACTTTAAGCTTTAAATTATTACTTTTTATCCAAATATTTAAAAAATTACGACAGATTCGAGATATATAAAAATTTTAAAAGTTTAAGAAACTAAGACTTTAGTAAAATTTGTAAGATTTAATAATGTGATACTAACGGTTGAACAGGGAGAGCTTTTGAAAATTTCTTTTGTAAAAAATATTTAAATTTCTACAAAAAAGAAAAATATTAACAATAATTTTTTTGAGAATTTAAATGTAAGGAAAAATATTAACAATAATTTTTTTATTTTAATAATAATAAAATTTTAAAAATCGAGACATCATAAACTAAGTGCTTATTTGTTTTCCTGTTTTCTGAAACCAAATTTAATTCTATGATAAAAATTAATAAAATAATAAATTGTCGACTTTGAAGGAATCATTTCTCTAGGTTCATAAACCGGGCCATATACATCAAAAGCACAGTTAAACCTACAAAACTAATTATTTTTCTTCTTGTCATAGACCCCACTCAAGTTTAAGGCTTTCTCTGAAATACCCACTTCGGTGGGGTCTTTGGAATTATTGTATTAAAATTATAAAATTATGATAAATATTTTGTAATAAAATTTTATTATTATTAATTACTTATTCTCAACTTTAATTGCTAAAATTAACAAAATTCATATATATAAAGTTCTCTCTCAATTATTTTTAATATACACTTTAAATGTCCATGTCAAGTTTATGTAAGAGAATGAACGACGCATATTTAATAGATAAATATCAGTTAGTGCAAGATGAGGCGGCGTAGTTTTGGATAAGTACATGGTTGTTTCTTCCGTACGAATGTTTCTTCTACTTCGTGGTGGCTTCGGACTCATCAAACTTTGCACCCGTCAATACAATCCGCTGTTGATCGATTCCTTTCATGAACAGAAATTGAATTAGGCAAATGCCCAAACACGCACACGTACCCCACAGCCGCGTTCTTCCCACATAGAATCTTCAACGCCATTCCTTTCTACTTTCTATATATACACGCCGCACCACTTCCTCTCATCACAATTCACCATCTTCTCTACTCTCCATCAAATCCTCTGTTACAATTCACAACTCTTCATCTTTCCCCTCATATATAATTCCTTCGCCACATTCAAGCATGGCCGATAAGCAACCCCAGTTGAACGGTGCGTTTTACGGTCCCGCCATTCCCCCAGCGGAGCAACCACGCTACCGCCACCACCACCATCGCGGCCGAAGCTGTTGTTGCTGCCTCTTCGGAATCTTCTGGAAGATTCTGGTAGCACTCGTCGTCCTCGCTGGCCTCGCGATTCTCATCTTCTGGCTCGTTGTTCAACCCCGGTCATTCAAGTTCTACGTCACTGAAGCCAACCTAAAGCAATTCGAATACTACAGCAACAACAACACCCTCCACTACGACATGGTGCTAAACTTCACTGCCCGCAACCCCAACAAGAAGCTCAGCATCTACTACGACAAAGTGGAGGCCGTGGCATTCTACGAGGGTACGAGGTTCGCTAATTATGACGTCATCACACACTTGAACTCCTTTCGACAGTACAAGAAGACCACGAGCCCCATGAGCGCCGTTTTCACAGGCCCTAGAGTGGTCATGCTCGACAATGATCAAGTCTCTAAGCTCAACCAAGACAAGATAGATGGAGTTTATGATATTTATGTGAGGCTATACTTCAGGATTAGGTACAGGCTCGGCGATGTGAAATCTGGCGACTACAAGCCCAAGGTTAAATGTGACCTTAGGGTTCCCTTCACATCTAACAATACCGTAACTCTGTTTGTGCCCACCAAGTGCAAGGTCGATTACTAGGGACTGCACATTATATTCCATGGATTTGTTCTTTGGAATTTTCTTTCTTTACCCATTTTTTTAATTCTAATAATTAATCCTATGTGATATTTATCATTATTCGATTCATTCTTTGACTACATGTTGTAATAATGGATACTTTTCCCTGCAATAAACTTACTTTTTTCGTCCTATAGAATTGTCTTTTGGTTTTAGGTTATGGTGCACACGGAAAATCTGATATGTTTCTGAGTATTTGCTGCTGCTCACTGGCTAGCTAATAATTTATTCAGCTCGTAGCTCATCTCTTAAAAATGATCATATAATTAAAATTTAAAATTGTAACATTTTAATTATATATCTAGTTATGTATTGTATGTTCACTTTTGCTGTTAAAACGAACTTGTAATTAAGTTTTAGACGAAAATAATGGTGGGTAAATTTAAAAATTATACAAGTTTTATTATTTATTGAAAACATGAGAATTCGTAGCTTAATATTCCAAAACTTTTCTTACATGCAATTACAAATTCATTTATGTGTAATATATTACGGGCAAGCACACTTGCAAATGCACAATTTGACCACCCCAAATGGAAGTTGCCCAAAACATCTTTCTGTTTTGAAATTATAGTTAAATTTTTTATTTTAAAAATGTAATTGTAGCTTTCTTTCTTATTCGAATCAATAAATAAAAAAAGGAACAAAGAAAAAAAGATATGGAATGAAAAATGTTTATAAACCAATAAACCATCAAATAAAAATAAAATAAAGTTATTAGTATAATTTAAATGTAAAGAAACACATACATAAAGAAACGAGAAAAACAACAATAAAATTAGAAAAAAGGCAAAAATGTTAAGGGCAATCCCATTGGGTTATATAATGTTTTTAAGAAGGATTATACTCGTATAATATTGTTTTCTACATATATGACTTTTTAATCATTTTCTATCCCCACTTTTTGAAAACTATATAATTAAATCGATATTGTGTTTCAAACGTAATTTTAT
This sequence comes from Abrus precatorius, assembly GCF_003935025.1. Lineage (NCBI taxonomy): Eukaryota > Viridiplantae > Streptophyta > Magnoliopsida > Fabales > Fabaceae > Abrus > Abrus precatorius. The sequence continues at coordinate 3,168,882 of NW_020874373.1, read as the reverse complement.
TATTAAACTTGTTAGGCTAAGTTATCATTGAAATTCGTGTGCCGGTCATGACTTTGGTTTAAATTTTATATTTAATTATGAGAAAGAAAATATATTTAATTTTAAAAAAAAACTATTCGAATTGAAAAGTCAACTTAGCTTACAGTGTATATAGTTAAGAATAAATGGGTTTACGTGGTGCTCCAAAAAAATATTCTAAACCAACAAGGAACTCGGTAAACCGGCAAGGGGCGGGGCTGATTATTTCCTTTTAAAGTAAACATGTTACGATAAATTAGTTACTATAAAAAGATTTCTGCAATTGATTTTTCCACATGACGCGTTGGATAAATATACACACACAAAGTAGAAAGAAACCATTGCTACAAAATATATTTACGTCATTTTTTTGAAAATTTTAATTATGGAAAAAATTAGGTTCTTTTGTGCCATTTAGTGTATAAGCTATTTTTTAATTTTACTTTAATTATATTAATTTCTTCAATACTAAACGTATTTAATATTTTTTAATTCATATGAAAACTTTTAAAGGATATTGCGATGCAAAAGTAAAAATAGTTATTATGTACGAAATAATTAGCTTATATATTATATATACAGAAAAACTAGCTAATCAGGTGTTTAATGATGAAGTATTTTTAGATTGAACTTATTTCTCTTCTCAGTGAAGATAATTATGGAATTTGTATTCTTAAAATGATTTATTAGGTTTAAAAATAGAAATAAAAATGAAGGGAAAGCACGTAAGAGTCAATGGCGTCGGAAGTGGGAACTTTGAAAGTGGACAAATTCGTATATGCAAAAGCAAGCGCGTTTTGAAACCTAAGTTTGTAACCACTCCGCAGTCTGCACCTCACAACCATTTATTTAACACTTTATGCCGTAATCTTTTGTCCCCATTTGATTTTGTTTCTTAGATTATCACGCGCTTTTCCACACATCCTCTTATATATATACACTCTCCCACTTGTTTTCCGATAAAACCACACACAAGGAGGAAGGTTGGAATAGCTTCCATTCCATTCCATTTCTCATATTCATATTCTTATATTTCTAATTATTATTATTATTTCGTTGCTCTCTTTCAACCATGTATGAGAAACAGCCCCAGTTGAACGGAGCCTACTACGGCCCTTCCATTCCGCCGGCAAAATCTTACCACCGTCCAGCGCGCCGCGGCGGATGCGACTGCTGCTGCGGCTGTCTCTTCAGCCTCATCTTCAAACTCATCCTCACCGTCGTCATCATCGTGGGCATCGCGGTTTTCCTCTTCTGGCTCATCGTTCGACCCAACGTGGTGAAAGTCCACGTCACCGATGCTTCTCTCACCCAATTCAACTACACAGGCAACACCCTCCACTACGACCTCGCTCTCAACATCACTGTTCGCAACCCCAACAAGAGGCTGGGTATCTACTACGACTACATCGAAGCGAGGGCACTGTTCCAGGACGCTAGGTTGAATTCTGATTTCCTTGACCCCTTCTATCAGGGCCACAAGACCACGAACATGTTGAACCCAGTGTTCAAGGGTCAACAGATAGTGACGCTTAACGCTGACCAAACTGCGGAACTGAATAAGGAAAAAAACTCTGGGGTTTTCGAGATTGACGTGAAGCTGTATCTGAGGGTTAGATTCAAGTTGGGAGTGTTCAAGACCAAGACCCTGAAGCCCAAGGTTAGCTGTGACTTGCACGTTCCTTTTACTTCAGCTACAGGAACCACGCCGGCGGCCGGTGGCTTTCAGATCACCAAGTGTGACTGGGATCGCTGATGGATTTGGTTCTATTAGATTCGACCCTGTTTTTATTTTTCTTATCTTTGTGGGTTTTCATATATATGATATTTGTTTATTGGTTAGAATTTTGGATATAGCCATTCTCATACTCCTTGAGGGTTATTCAGGGATTTCATTATTATATCGTATGTGCATTTCTTTGCATTAGTATGTATATCTATGTGATATATTTTCCATCCATTCGGTGGAGGGGATTTTTGGTTTATTGTTTATGACACAGATGTTATTTGTTAATAAATAAATTTATTTTTCCCATCTTTTCTAACTTTGATTTTCCGAAGTTGCATGCTATTGCCATGTATATATATAAAATAAACTTACTTCTTGTACACTTATGGATCGTCATATTAGAGATTAAGTGAGGGTCATATAATGTAATGTTAGTAACATTGTTTTTAACCGATAAGCTTGTGCACCTAAACAATAAAATTAGCAAAAATAGTGTGCTCTTGAATAATTCAAAACGCCTGACTCTTTAGATCGACCTTTAGATATCTGTAACATAAATTATATTAATTATATGACTCTCGCTAATCCATACAGATGATGACGATAGGAAATTGAGAACTTTTCAACATATATTTAAAGACAACTTAGAAAAATTAAATGACTTTTGTATGCCTTTTCAAATTTATTTCTTCTTTTCTCCTTGGTTTTTCTTGCATGATAGTGTAATGATGTTGACTTGAGGAAAGTTGGAAAAATAAATTCTTGGCGCTCTAGTTTTCCTTCGTACGCAAATATTTCCATCATTTGGATTTATGTAGTGTTTTCAACATAATAAATAAAATTACCCATATAAATCTAATGGTGGAGATGGTGGCGACCTTGTCAATGGTCTTAAACTAATCTATTATGTGTTTGGTTAATTGCAGTTGGTGCCTTGTATTTCATTTTTAAATTACTAGTTATACCTTTGGGTTGGTAGTTTTATTTATGACAGCGCGTCTCTAGGTTTCCTTTTATTGAATGATAAAATTTAGGTGTCTATTTTTATATGTATACCTTTCGCAATATTTTTAGTGTTTAAATACTCAATATATACACCTCTCTTTGTTGTAGAAGTTCAATTACTGTTCGAAAATCTTACAACCCTCGATCCCCGAGTGTTTTTAAAATATTCGAGAGATACAAAGTATATATCACTCTGTATTTCACTTAAGGGAGGCATTCATATACCTTGACTGTAACCCGTGAGTATTCAAGCTCCTTATAAAATATATATCTCACATAATTTAGTATGAGTCTATTTCATTTAATATTACTATAGTAGAATTTATATTAACTGAAATGTTGAAGTGCATTTGTAGGTGACTCCACCACCATTTTATGCTCCAAACATACCCTCCTTTCATCTTCACTTTATCATTCAAAGATTAAATTTTAGAGGTTTAATAAACTTGTTTGGAATCAACATATATTGAGAGTTTTTTTATTGAATTATGATAAAAATATATATTACTTAAAGAATAAAATTTTGTCTAAATTAAATCAATCATATTCTAAAGAGACTTAAAAAATAATAAATAAAATAGTAATATTTAAAGGACAAAATAATAACTTTTAGATCCATTTTTCAGACAAATTTCAAAAGCCTTCTCTGATTTTACTTTTAATCTTAAAAAACATAACTATACAAGATACAGTAAAATGTATATCATTTTAATAAATGACAGGAAAAATAGCTTATATAATTACTAAAAATTATTCGTGACCTTCATAAAAATCATAAATAATAATAACAATACAAATTACACTAGTATCAATGTAGTATTATAACTGTAATATTAAATCTTGCCTCTGTATTACGTTAATCATAGTTTTAGCAATGTTCACTGAAGGCATGATAAGTATTTTTTGTTTAAGTGTTTTCCTTTTCTATTTTTAAATATAAAATCATTCAAACTCCAAACCCAGTCATTTTGAAACATATTTTCAGTTTTAAATTTATTTTTATATTTAGAAAACTTATTAATATAATTTTTAGTCAATAAGTGTTGGTAGTATTGTTTTATTTTATTTGTCAAGGCTCATTAATTAAAAATGCCCCGGAACACGTAAAAAAATGCTAAATTACAAGAATATTACAATAGTGCATGATAAGCATATAGAAGTAATAATCCTAAAAACTCTAAATATAATAAAGCTAAAACCAAGCAAATTCTAAAAACTCGTTTCTCTTACACTGAATATAACAATGCTCCGCGGCGGCACTCGAACGATGAAGTTTAAATTCTCTGTTGTTCATGAGAATCTCAACTTCTAGTAATAGCCCAACATGATCACTGATCAGGATTAAACTTGATAATTCATGAGTAATCTTCACGAGTCGATAGAATTAATATATTGTATAAGCTGAGCAGAGTAAGTTAGGCCCAACATAGTCAACGAAGAAATCAGTTGATAAAGCCCAACCCTATCTCATCCACACCACACTTTTATTCTCCTTCATCAGGCAATGAACAGGCCATAAACCCACTTAACAAACAAGTTAACCATTATTTGGGATCACCCTCTGAAACCAAGCTCAAGGACATATATGATCTACTTCTCCTTTAACACTGTTACGAGAGTTAGATTTATATTTATAAGATTTCTATCACACACCAAATTAACAGTTGTAAAATGACAAATTTGACCTTGGCATAAATTGGATGAGCTCACTAAGGGACATTCGAGCGTAGTCCGACCAATGCAATCAAGTCGTGAAAAAAGGTATACATCCCCTAAGCGTAAAATAAGTAGGGTAAATGAAAAAAAATATATAAGAAATAAGTATAAAACTATTTTAAAAAAATAAATAAATATTTTTATCTTTATTTTTAAAAAAATTAAAATACTGTGTAATATAATTAGAATAAAGGTTCTTACATGATAGTGTTGAGTCAAAATTTTATTAGAGAACTCAGCATTTAACTAACGGATATATTAATGATAGGAACTAATGCTTAATTTTCTAAGCACTAAATATTAATAAAAATTTAATAATTATTTTTAAATATAATAATTTTTATAAAAACAAAACTTTTTTAAGTAAAAAATAACTCGTTTGATCCATTCGTATATCGAAATGAAATATGAATTATATATTTTTTACTAAACCTAACACAGTACGTGATAGATAAATTTAAATTTGGATATAATTTTATCAACTTTAAATGTCTCCAAAAAATGTATATCAAGAAGTACTATATATATTCTATTAAATAGTCTAAATTATAATATTTTTTCTAATGATTTTGAGATAAATATTCTTGTTTTTAATAAAAATTATTTTTAATTTCTTAACGTTCCTAAACACACATTCGTAGGTTCATGTTTATTCATTTTAATATAAGAAGTTTGAACTCGTGGGGCTCATCAGGTAAATAGATTATAGAGCTACCTAAGCTGGCAGCTACAATGAAATCTCACCTTTAAACTTTAATAAAATAGACAATGAATTTCGTTACATACAAGTAATTGAAATTGCGTGAAAACTGATTACTAACATGGTTGGATCTTACAAAATTAATATATCTGGTGTCTGTTTCTGAAATGATGTATGGCTAGACTTCCTTTTTATATAAACATAAACTTAGTTATATAATTTAATATTAACAAGGTTCAGTATAATTAATGAATAGATAAATTTTAAGATATTAATGTATAGCAGTTGGTTAGATATATTCGTAGTACCTGTATGTATAATTGTATATAGTCATGCCCCCCATTTCCAATTCCGCTGCATATCAACGTTTATATATTTAGCCTTAGGAAAGTCTTCAACTTAAATCGTGTTGTGCTTAATTCGTATGACTAACTTTTAAGCCTACACAAACATTGTTAATATATTCCCAATTATACCAAATGCCAATAAAGTCCAACAATCACTCGAATCAAGGGTTAATTAACTAAAGTGTCATGATGAATGTGTTGTCAAAATATTTCAGCCAACTTATAATTTATTTGCTTAATTTATTTAATCAGAGTAAAGTATTTGATAAATGAGTTTGTTTTATTAGTTTACATTTTTTTTATTTATAATTTATTATATTTTTCACTTTTATTCTTATTACTTTAATGAATTCTATTTTTTATCGGAATAATATCATTATTTTGGTAAAATGTTAGGCGATAAATTTATTTTGTTTACTCTGTGATACCGTCATAAAATATAATTTAAAGATATCAATTATTTATTTTAATTATTACATTATTTATACTATTTATTTCAATTACTAACATATTTGATTTATAAACAAAGTTATAAGAGTTTAAAATGAACTAATAAACTCAAAATTATGCTAAAAATAAGCCAATGATTCATCACTAAGTTTACGCAAATAAGGGAAGAGTTTATTACAACGTGAAAAAACATGAAAATTTGAACGAAGGAAAGATATATTATACTAAATTAAAGTAGATATGAGACATTGTTCTTTAATGAAAAATTTCTCTTTTTCTAAATAAATTATACACTTACCTTATTTTTTTATTAACCTTTTTTTTATAACAGTACTATTCATCATGTTTGTTATTTTTTTCATCACTATTCACTCGTATGATATATACACCTCTTCGAAAAATAGAAATTGTTTAGTAGATAATTCACACTTAAAGAGGTATAAGGATATAAGAGAAAGAAATAATAAAATAAAGAGATAAGAAAAATAAAAATAGAGAAAGATAAAACAAAATGTTAAATAGATGTGTGTTAATAAAAGTTGTTTTAAAATTGGAAAGATAGTAATAGACCGTGCATGCAGCTGTCTGATGGAAAAGCGCCATGTTGTGAGTTAGGCTAAAACTGTAGGATAGTGTTGGACCAGTAGAGGCCACACAAGATGAAGCGAAATTCAGATAGAATATATAGCATTCAAAATACAAGATTAGATGAACCAAACCCAATTCCCATTTATGGCGTTGTAGGCCAGGTCGACGACGCACATGCTAAAAGCAATCAGAGCATCTTTTTGCTTCTCTCTTTCATCTGACCTTTCTATTTTCCTTGGTAGTTTACTTGTACTGCTTCTGCTCATTTCATCTGTCTCTAACATTCTCTTTCTTTTCTTTAACTCGCAGATGGAATTAGATCATTGGAAACATCCATCTCCATCATCATTTCTTGAATGACTTTTACCTCCCCAAGAATCACGGTTTTTGTTATGATGATCATATGTGAACACGTGTATTCAATCGATAGCTTTAACTCCAAGCTTTCAGGTTATTTAAACCAGGAATAGTCAACAATTCGTAAGGCATGTGCAACTGGTGATTGGCTAGAATAGTTAACAACGGGGATTCGTACTTCGTTACGTTGGATGTATTCATGTAGGGGGGAACCCTCGTCCCCTCTCTGTCTGATCTTAACATGGCCAATTCTCAGATGTCTATATACATGGGAATTTCTATCGGGTTTCGTTACTTCCAATGATGACGTCAATGTGGGGGTGGGATATGGATATTATTTCTTAGAGATTTTCACGTTATTTTATTACTCTATTATGATTCATAAATATCTAAACTGTATTAATATTTATTTATTTTTATTTTTCTATAATATCATATATTTCATCATATTAATCATTTCTCGTTCTTCTATTTTTTTTCTTCTACGAAACATTTTTCATTGTTTTATGGATAATTTGGTATCTTACGCGCGTAAACATGAATTTTCATTTGACTTTATTGTACCCAAGTGTGAAAGGAGAAGATCCATTCCCATTTACGTGACTCGGTCTGGCTCGTGAGCTTTTTCTATGTGCATTTATGTTGTGAAACTTCTCGGTCAGTGACATGTGCCCAATGCGGCTCAGCCACATTACTATAGAAGGATTACAATTATGTACGTTTCCCATCCGTTTGCGTGACTCTGTGTGGTGACTATTGATCTTTCTCTACATGTGGTTTATGTTGAAAAACTTCTTGGTCAATCACACGTGCCACATTACTATAGGACTATAAATACGTGCATATGTTATAACCTGCGCCTGAATATATATAATAGAAAAATGATCGTTTCACGAGATGGGCGTAAAAGAGATACATGCATGTTAGCTAGTAAAAGCAGATCAGTTTTCTTTTCTTGATTTTCGCATTTGCTACCTGGACTTAACAGTTAATTAAGCACACAATGTTTCAAGTCCCGCAATTGAATACTTAATTGAACTTAACAAAAAGGGAGTTCTAGAACTTAATCAATCCGCATCCAATTAGATTCAGCACCATTTGTTGAGTGTACCATTTCGCTCGCACACCTTCAGTGCATTAGCTAATGGTGGTGGTCCTAGTAAACTACTACAGCGCACTAAGCATCAACGTGTCCTGGATTCCAACCTTTTATTAATCATCCCATTTTATTTTCTTCCACAAAATCGACCCCTTCAATGAAAGTTATGTTCAGAGTCTTCATCTAGCTTGTTCTTCGGACTAATTAATATCTTGATAGCAAATCTGTGTAGCCAAATTTCTAGCATCTTTCTCGTATTCTTTTCTCACTCTGTGGCAATGGAATTAAGGAACCTAACTTGCAAGAAGAAAATAATGATAAACACGTCTATTGAGACTGCTTCTGCCCCTCCCGTCTCTTCCTACTAATTTTTGTTTTACCTTAATGTGTAGCATATACAAAATAACAATCGATATAAATCTACTTGTCGCTGCTCAGAATGACAAATATGGGACTATATGACACAGAAGAAAACAAATACACTTCCTTTTCGTGGTCCTGATTTTTATTTATTATAAAATTTGTCACAATAGGAAAAAAATATTAACGTCGTGACTCATAACGGAGACAATATCTTTAAGTGAAGTATATTTTTGAGATGTGTATAAAAAAATTGAAAAATAAGTATTGGATAAAAATGATTATATATACACATTATACACTGTGTTAATTTTTAATGGTTAAAAAATGAAAATGACTTTGATAGTTGGAGTTATTATTCCTTAAGCTTCATTATTTTTGCCTTTCTTTTTTTTCCTAAAAAAAATTATAATTTTAAGAGAAAGATAAGGGGAAAAATAATGATGATGCATAAGACAAATGGTGTGAAGAAAAAATGATAAAAATAAATAAATTATGACTTTTTCGTAAAAAATTATTACTGCTATATCTTTATATTTTTCATTTTTTTAAGACTTACTCTTTTCTTTTACTTATATATTTTTATTACATTATTTGTTGTTTTTTTCTTCCGCATTTTTAACTCCCTGACAATCGTCTCTATTCCTGCGTATGTGATGAGAGACATCATTTTTTCACTCATGTTATTCCGGTACTTGTCTGTTCTGAGTAATAGGATAGGATTGTCCTTTCTGCTTTATTCTCCTAACCCATGACTTTGTCCTTCTGTCCAAATTCATTCAGTAGATGTACAACTTTACAATGTATAGTAAAACATAATAAAGAAAAATGAGAAACGATTTATTATACAATAAATTTGTAATTTTTTTATAACTTAGTTTGATAGGAAGAAAAGAAAAGAAAGTGTGAAAAGACAGATCCTGTGATTGACAGAAATAGAAATAAATTTATTGTTATAAAAAATTATTATATATATTTTTTGTGAGATTAAAATAACTAAAAAAAGTAAAACATTAATTTGACTTTTCTTAACTAAAGCCTGAAGTCTAAAACGAAAAATACAGAGTTATAATCACTTATTACTAATGGCAGAGATTTATAAAAATAAAATAGACACACATTGAAATTATCTCTCATCGTTAAAAAAAAAATTTCCATACAATTTTTATCGTATTTTTCTTCTTTCTTAAAATATATAATTTAATTATTGTTTAATAATATTGATATTTTTAGAGCTTGAGAGATCTAAATATGAAAATTTAAGCTTAATTTAAATGGTTTAAACTGAGCAGAAAATTGATAATAATTATAATTTAGTAAAAAAAAAAAAACGAAAAAACGTAAATATGAAATATAACTGCATGCGGAAAACTCATTTGCCTTGTACTCAATCTTAAAAAATTAAAAATGAATAAAGATAGTATCGAACGAACAACCTACCCTCAATTGTGGCATTGTGTTAAATTTTTACTCTGTCGGTGATGATCAACAAAATAATATTGGCGTGGCATACATGTGCCAAATAGCAAATTGCAAGAAGAGCTGCTTCCTCGAGTGCTAGAGGACAAACAAGAAACACAAATAATGCAAAGAAAAGAGAACACAATGCCCTTTGAGATCCTTCTGAAAGAACATGAAAAAGAATAGATTCATTCTCAAAATGGTGAGTCTCACTTGATAAACCAACCATATATTTATTCATTTGAAATTATTCTTAATATCCATACCCTGTTTCTGCAACATTATGAACCCCACAATGAATTTTAGTTACTGCATTGACCCCAACAATAAATAAAAAATAACAATAAAAACGGTGGCCGCCATCAGCAACAACCATGCACTTCCAATGTTACTTTACAGCTATACTAAACTAAGCACTCCTTTTGCAACTCTTAGGCCGAAATCCGAACCTCTCATTCTCCAAATCAAATTCAACGTAGAAATTCTGCTGCTGATAGTTCCCCAAGATGATCGCCGGACCGGATGCCCTCGAAGGACCGGTACCTCCGCCGGTGACAATGATCAAACACACCACCTTCGAATCGCCCACCAACGAGAAATAATTAGGAAGCGGCAACGTCATTTTGGCGCCGCCTTTGAACTGAAAAGTTAACTCCGGGAAACTCGCCGTCGTCACGCCGGATAAATTAAAACACGGCCCCAATCCCGATTGGGCCTCCACGTCCTTGGCCCGCGTGTAATTCGCCATTTGCTTCTCGAACTTTTGGGCCACCAAATTATAAACGGGCCTCTCCATGAACGTGAAGGTACTCCCAGAGTCCACGATGGTTCCCCCATTACCGTCAGAACCTGATTCCAAAAACTCCAACGGAATCTTCACTCTCTCGCCGCCGACAATGACCTTGCGAAGGTTCAAATAGTAATACTCGCCGAATGCCGAGTTGTTCCCGGACGGGTTCTTGTGAAACGGCGTGTAACTCAGGCCGGTGGTTTTGGCGTCGCCGGTGGAGCCAATCTGCAAAATGAGGTCGCTGTTTTCCCGCGAGTCGTCGAACCGGTGGGAAATTAAGCAGTAGGAGAATCTCTTGAGACCCATCTGCGACGGAAGCGACTCTTTCCCACGTCCGAATCCGGCGATCCCGGAGGGTTGCCGGACGGAGAGGATGGAACAGCCGACGAGAAAATCAGTTACAATTTTTCCCGGAAAATTGAGATTTTCGAGGAGTAAGAAACCAGCGGTGGAGCCCAACCCGTATTGGATGATGTAAGCAGGGCAAGTAAGTGTACAGTTTTGAGATGCGGGTTTGCATTGTGGGCATCGAGATTGAACGTCGTTGCCGAAAAGGTAACCGCATTTGGGGTTTCTGCAACCGACTAACTTGGAAGAAGAAGAGTTTTTGGGAATGAAGGTGGAGATGGTTGATGGGTTGATGTTTGGGAAGAGACAGTGGGAACAGAGGTAGCGAGAGGTGCAGGGGAACCAAACGAGGCTGCTTCCAGTGTCCAAGACGAAGGAAGAGGTTTGGGGTGGAGTTCCGAATTTGAGATCTATGGAGTATCCTCCGTAGCTTTTGGGGAAGACTTGTGTGGTGAGGGATGAAGAATTGCGGTGCTTGAGATGGTGGGCCCTTGTTAGAGAAGCTGAAGCGGCGAGTTTGAAAGCGTGGAATGGATCTGAGGATTGGGGTTTTGTGAATAAAGGGGAGAGAGGGAGAGTGATGGTGTTGGGGTTGGAAGAAGTGCATGCGATTAGAGAGAGTAGAGAGAGTAAAAGGAGAATGTGAGGAGCCATTGGAACACTTGGTGTGTGTGAAGAACTGAAGTGAAAGAATGGATAATAAATGAACCAACTTGATCCTGTTTTCTGTTCTTTCTTTCTTTATAATTATAAATACAGTAGAAATGGAGCACTCAACGGGCAAAGTGGTTTGGGGGCAAGAGTAACATTTGACCTTGAAGGGGATGCAATTTAACAACACTTGCCATCAACCCCAACGGTGGAATTTTTAGTTTTCACGCGGCACAGTTTTGGACAACTTCTCGCACTCTCCTCTCTTTCCTACCGTTTCTCTACGTATACTTTGTCCTTTCACAATGATAGTGATTTCTCTTCTTCTTTTTCACAAATCCTACTCGCGGTAAAATTTAGCTGTTCCATTCAACTGCTATCATTTTTTAATTTTTACAGTGTACAGCAGAGAATAAAACGTTTTGTACGATTTACAAATTTATCTCGGTTGACAAATACTATGATTCACGTGCCCTTATCTTTTTTAATTTATTCGCATGAAATGAAACTTCAATTTAGTAGCTTGAGTAAGAAGACTATTTACCTTTAAAATTCTTACTCACTGGGAATTCCTTCTTATCCATAGTTTTGCAAGGAAGAAAAAATGAAAATAATAATAATCATATATAATTGAGTGGGTCAACCTACCCTACCTTGCTCCTGAGTCGTGACCTGCCTAAACTAGCGAGTGATGCAATTAGAGGACACTGGCGCAGTAAAGGGAAGTGCGACAGTGGAATTGCTGGTACTAGTATGGTCCTGCTTCTCAGTAGTATTGAAATTGATGGTGATGGTGGAACATGGAAAAAACGATATTTTGAAGAAGGGGGAATCAGTGGAAAAAAGAGAAAATGGGTGGAGCTCACTCACGATTTGTTTTTTATATATAACAAATTTTTGTTCCCAATCCAGAAGGGAGAAAACTGACGGTTTATTTATTTATTTTCTTAGAAAACTATTTTTTTTTTAAAAAGACAAAGCGTATTTTTCACTGGTATTTTCTAAATTTTGTTTCCAGAATTAATAAATCAGTTTTATTTATTTTCAACAGTCAATGCTTGTTCTCGTTTTGAATACCAAAACTGATTTTAGTTTTTAAGACGAAGAATGGACACGTCTTCTACCGGCCCAAAACGTTGTTCGTAGATCTGTCATGCCCAAACCTGTAGGGTGCAGACCCAAACACCGCAGGTTAACGCTGATTCATAGCTGTAAACAATTATGAAACCCGTAAACACTTTCATATTTTGAGAGGTGAGTGTCTAAACTAATCCTAGAAAAAAAAAATAAAAAAATATATATATATATAATACATTTTTATTTTTTTTAAATAGTAACTATTTTAGTCTTTGAAAAAATATGATATGTTTATATTTGTATATTTATTGATGAAAGAATTCAAATCATTTTAAGGAACTATTTAATAAAATTTTCAGATTCTAAATTATATTAAACAAAACATTATGAAATAAGTTTTCAGCAGTATTCCTAAAAAAGCCAATTAATATGACATATATCAATCAAGCGCCCACAGTGCAAAACTGACACAGCGTGTCAAGTGGTGGTGGCCATCCAAAGGAATATTTTTTTAAGTATCGAAACAAAAATATATTATTTTTTTCTCAATTTTTTATAAGCACGCTTCAAAATAATTTCGTAGCCTTTAAAATAATATTTTTACAACATTTAAATTATTTTCTATATTTATAATTTATTATTAAATCTTTTATGTTCTCAGTAATTAATATAATTTATAATTTAATTTTAGTTAGTATATTATAATTTTAAAACCCTAATATAACTACTTCAAATTGTTTTGTTAGTTAAAAAAATTATAAAATGACTAAGAAAATTATATTTTTCTTCAATTTGAATTTCCAATTTACGTGGAGAGGCTACAAAATTAATCACCAAACACTTGGTTAGAATCAGCCACTCTTAATAGGCCAGCCCAGTTCAACGAGCTCAATATTGGGCATAGTTTATTAGTAGTTGCTTCTTCGTGGGGAAACTCTTTTTTTTTTGTTTTTGGTATTGTATGCCAATGAGTGTAATATTGTTGTGTGAAAGAAAATCGTGTTCATACTTTATTAATTGAAAAAAATTAATCATGTTAGTTAAATTGATCTGCCACTGTTCATACTTTTGGATGATCATTTTGAACACTCATAGTTATATCCAATTAATCCCGCTCAAAAATAAATAAAATTAAAAAAAATACTCCTGTTTTTTTTATGTTTAATGTTTTATAAAAAAATTAAGAAAATATTTGGTATTGTCAATTTCATAAAAAATTTACTTAATTTCTTATTATATCTTTCGTCTATATTAATTAATATTAGTTTTTATTTTTTAATCAAACAAACATTAAATGTTTGGGCCGGCCTTAGTGGGCCTTTATGGAAATTAGTGACGTTCGGTTGTTGAAGGCAATAGCATGTCACGCATTATTGAGAATATCATAACAACTGTGGTGGAGTTGAATTCCAAAGGCTATTAGAAGTTCAAACTAAAAACTCAGATCTATATATTTAGTCATCTCATCTTCTTAAGATTATTCCTATTCAGAAGAAACTTGTAGAATTGGTTTTTTAATTTGATTTTGTAGTTGATTGTTTTATTTTGTGCTTGTTATCCCTGTTTACTATTTTTTTAAAATGTAACTGTGGATGATGCAATCTTTAATTTGACTCCGGACATTTTGAATCCATGTATTCACGCCTTGCACGGTTTTGTATATGAACATATTTACTTAAAATTTATATATATATATATATATAAACTTTCAAATATATTTGTTTTTGTTTTAAAAAAACCTTCAAATACTAACTGTTTTCTTTAGTAAAAAATTGCAAAGTTGTGTTTAAAAAACATGACCAATTACTTTTTAAGCCTAATTTTATATTTAAATTCGAATGTGTTTTTATTTGACCTAATTTCTTATTATATCTTTAATTGTATGTTAATTAACATATTTAAAAAATAGTTTATCGTAATTAATTTTAAAGGAAAATAATTATATATCACCACTGTCAGTACTGTATTATTTTCACAATTAATCACAGTATATAATTTTTAATTTTTAATAGTGTCTCCCTCTTACTGAAAGTGATCCAATTGATCACTTCTCCCAATAAATTCAATTATGTCTTCTCAATATGACACCAATCACTCAAAATTGCATAAAAGCGCGCACAAGTGTAACGATGATTTATCAAACCAACTGTGGAGCATCTCTCTTTAATGGATTGCAATTTTTTCAAAAAATTATTACTATTTTAGAGTTTTTTTTTCTCGAAAAGATAAAGGCCGTGGAATTTTTTTTATTAGATTGAATAATTTTTAAGTTTTTAAAATATATTGAAATTTAATTATAAATTTTATAAATTTAAACTTATATTTTATAAATGTTAACTTTAACTTTTAATTATTACTAAATAATAATATAATTAATCTAGACATTGATATGCGTTGTTTTTTTTATCACACGTTATTTTTTTATCAAGTCATATCAGTAAAAAATATTTTTAAAATATCAGAACTATAATAAATAAATTAATTTTATAAAAATAAAATTAAAAAATTTGATGTATTTTGAAGATTTATTAACGTATTTTATTCTTAATGATATTTTTCTTCACATGTATAACATCTACACACTAGGATTAATACTTTTATCTTTAAAATTATTTTAAATGTTGTCTTAAAAATACTATTAATTTAAATTATATTAAAATGTTATTTATTATATAACGCCTACCTTAAACAGTAAACAACATTAAATGTGTAAAATCAATTTATAATTCATTTTTGGTCTACTGTATTAATTAACACTAGTTTTTATCTCTTGTCGTGGCATGACTTTATAATTCTTGTTGGATAATTTTATTTTGATACTTTATTATGCGACGCTAAATAGGTGAAAGTAAGAGGAATAAAAAATATAATATTTAAAATTTTAAAAATTATAAAATCAAAATCTAAGCATCACTCTTGTGCTTTGATATGATATGCCCCAAATCCATTCAAAATGATCCCGGCGTAAAATTATACAAAACATTTGAGTATTAATAAAGAAATTATAAATAATTAACTAAATTTAAGTAGTTATATTTAAGAGGAATGCTTAGTATGCGATTTTTTACCCACTATTATTAATTAAAATTTATTAAAATTATAAAAATATATTAATTTAAAAGTGAAAAAAATGTGACTTATATGATTTTTTTTTAATTTTTAATAATTTTGTATTAATAATAGAAAGTGTTTAAGAGAGGATTTTGTATATTTAATTTTTAAAAATTAAAAATATGTAATTTTTAGATTAATTTTATATTTAATATTTAAAAAAGAGAGTTTTATTGTTTATTATAATCTTAACTATCAAATAAAATTAGTTTATGTTAAAAAAATGTAATTTAAATTATATACGTATATTATTTATTCTTATTTTTTACAAAATTATTGAACTTTTTTTAATCATTTTAAAGGCAATTTTTCAAATTTTAAGCCATCAAATATTTCGAAATATTAGCATTTTAAATATAAAACAACTGTGGTGGCTACTCCGCTGTTGAGTGAAAAGGTAAAATATTAATTTCTTAGGACTCAAATTAACTGACATTCAATGTATATATTTGAATTGTGAGGAGAGATGTAATAAAGTTAGCAGGGAGAAATAGAAACTGGGTCTCTGTATATGCATACGATGAACAATAATTAACAAGTTTTTTATGGTCTTAATCATAAGCTAATGACAAACACGGGTGAGCCTTTATAGTAAATACAATGAATTGATATTTATAGTGAAATCATCACGTTCAGATTAAATTTGGTAATGGATTAAGTTCCGACAGATTTATATTTTATAGACAACATGGTATTTATGAATCTTTCTAAAAGCTTGCCAATTTGATTCAAGGTTTCTGAATCCAAAGTACCCCAAAGAACGTGGATTCACACGTGGCATGCATTGTGGATAAACTACATCTTCTTCTATTTGGTCCATGATAACAGAAGTGGACACATTCTATAAATTATTAATTTAGTCACAACCACAGTAATGCTCAAGCTGATGCATTTTTTTTTCAAAAATAACTAAGTTGATAATTAGTTAACTAATAAAAGTTTAAGGTAATGTCTATTTACTCATTTTTTAGTTAAATATAAAGTAAATTACAGTTCCTTTTTCTGAGAGATATTTAAATTGTATTTCTCCTTTTCTTTTTATTTAAAAAATATATATGTTCCTTGAAGGATAAATATATATATTAGATACGAGCCAGTTTTAATATAAATACAGTTATAAAGTTGTTTTACTCTCTAAATGATATTTTTTGTATGATTCAATATTAATTATGAACATCTATTATCGAAGGTACCTTAAAAAATAATATTTTTAAAATAAAATTTAAATTCATTAATATATATGTTTATTTATTTATTTTAGATATTAAAATCAAAGTAGGATTTTTAAATTAGTTGCATGTGACGGTGAAAGTTGAAGTTTTTTTATAATATATATGATATCGTTAAGTTACATGTTAATATTAAGATAAAACTCAGATATAATACCTTCTGTTATTTTAATATTATATTTTAACTAAAAGTAGGATTTAAATAACTAATATCGTTTAAGTATTAATGTCGACATTAGTTTTTAAATTGATAATAATATTAAAAATAATACGTCTAATTTTTATCTTTAAGATGTAACCACAATTATTCTTATAAGAAAAAAGTGTGGGAAGAACTGAAAGTTTAGTTACAATTTCTAAACGTGTCAACTTAAACTCAAAATGATGCTTATCAATTAAGATAATAGGACAACGGTCACGCAAGTCAAAATAATCATCCAATAATAAATAATAAATATAATATTGAGAAAATATTTTATTTTAAATAGTATACATTACTCCAAATTCTAATATTTCCCGTAGTTGTTAAAGAAAAAAAAAACCATTTTGCAAAATCATGTGTACATTATGACTTTATTTTATTCTGTATATATCATCCTATTGTAAGCTTTTCATTTTTCAGAATATGAAGTAACAAAGCATATTTAATTAACATAAAATTACATAATTTTTTAATTATTAGATAATTATCACCATTTTAATTAATTATAGTCACTATTATCGTTATTATCATGATTATTATTATCATCATTAATTAATATTTATTGGAATATATTTAAATATAAATTTTATTTTTCAAGTTAAAAATAAAGATTGATTTTTATAATATATAATATATAATTAAAAAGTAGTTTAATTCAAAAATTTTAAATTAATGAAAATAATTCCAAACAGACCTAAAATTATTACATTTATTTATATTAAAATAATTTTTAACTTACTAATATAACTTTTATCATATTTTTCTTTTATTCACGATAATTGTATAAAATATTTGAAAAATAGGTTACATAAGATTATAATGAGAAAATAACAACTGATATTTTTGAAACTTCTACATTGATAAATAAAGAAAAAATCTTTAAAAACAAATAGCGTATATTTCGTTAACGTCAAATAATATGTGCTATTTTTATTTTAGATTTATTGAGCTAGTTGAATTTTTTATAGGTTTAACTAAATAATATTTATTCTTAAATGCATATCATTGGGCAAAGGAGTTGCGATCTCGGTTTGAGGGAGCAGGGTATATATACCCATATATAGCAGGGTATATATACCCATATATAGAGACATCTAAATACATTAAACAAATAGTCACCTTCTTCTCATTCTCAACCCTCTTTCCTTCTCTCTCTCTCCCTCTCCCTCTCTCCCTCTCTCTCTGGTGGTAGCCGAGGCTTTACACAACATTGCATCAACAACAAATGGAAGAGCTCAAATCCAGGTTCAAGAGGATTTGCGTGTTCTGTGGGAGTAGTTCAGGGAAGAAAGCTACCTATCAAGAAGCTGCAGTAGAACTTGGCAAGGAACTGGTAACGTATAACTTTTTTTAAATAATTTATTTGTTACATTAATTATAATCTAATGCCACACCATGTGTATACAAGAGCCCGGACTTTTCTTCCCAAGAGGAATCATTTCAATGAAATCACACGCTGCTTTAATTTTCTCCGTTTATCAAATTCCGTTTTTTCTTTCTCTTCTGTTTTTATCTCATTTTCAAAATTTGGTCTAGCAAAAAGACGAATTCATTCCGAGAAGTGATGAACGCTTGAATCTGAACACCCCATAATTCATATGGCACTTTATTTGATAGCATATCGATTAATCAGATTCGATGAACTTTTACTTTCTTTAATGCCACTTTCTGTCCCCTGGCGGCATTGCTATCTGAAGTTTCCACTGTTACATATCTAACCGTTTCCCTCTATAGATTCATTACAAATTAATTATTTGTTTTT
Organism: Abrus precatorius; assembly: GCF_003935025.1. Taxonomy (NCBI): domain Eukaryota; kingdom Viridiplantae; phylum Streptophyta; class Magnoliopsida; order Fabales; family Fabaceae; genus Abrus; species Abrus precatorius. The sequence continues at coordinate 3,149,882 of NW_020874373.1, read as the reverse complement.
ATTCTCACTCTGGAGTTTCACATTTCTTCCTTGCTTTCGTGTCCCTCTTCCTCTTATGGCCGTTTCTTTTATTTAATTTTTTAATTAAAAACAAATAAACAAACTCTTGAGTGGCAACTCGGGCTTGTTATGATTGTTGACGACTGAATGAATGTTTTAGGGTTTAGGTTTGGCATGAGAGAGAGACATACAGAGAGATTGCTAGAATGCTAGCTGTAATCTGCCTGTCAGTTGAGCAGCCTTCTTGCATGATCTTTGTTTTCTCCATACTGTATAATATTTTTTGCAACACTCAAAAAATGTTCTATCTAGAAATGAAATTTACGAAATAAAAAAAAAAAAAACACCACCCAGAAACAAATATATAGCTACTACTTTTTTTTTTCTAGGGAACCAAACGTGCTACCTAGGTATCATTACTCTATGAAGCGTGTTCTTAGCCTTTGGCATTCCCCACAAGCTTCCATGACTGAACCACCATGATTTTTCCATATGCCCGGTGGTTGTCACCCAAATATGGTAATCACTCTATCTACCATTTCTTGTTTTAAAAATAATATATTTTTTATTTTTCTGTCATCTTACCCCTTTGGTTGCTATTGACCACACCATCCACTTAATGGTTATAATAAATTTTTATTATTTTGGACATGCCCAAACATTTGGTTTAGTAGTTTAATTGTTTTCATGATGAATGTTGTGACACGCGTCTACTCAGTTTGGTTTTCGATGTGTTTTGAAGGTAGAGAGAAGAATTGATTTGGTCTATGGAGGTGGTAGCGTGGGGCTTATGGGTCTCGTTTCTCAGGCAGTTCATGATGGTGGGCGCCATGTTCTAGGGTTTGTTCTCACTCTCTCACTCACACACACTCATTCTGTGTGGTGCATGTGTCTATACGTGTGCAATATGGTATATATAACAGGTCAACTTAATCATTTTTGCTGAGCCTTGTTTTTATTTTTTTTTCAATGTAGTGGAATGTACTTCGGTGTTTCCTACTAATAATACGTATTTTCCATGTTTTGTGAGAAATGGTTAGCAATGTAGAACATCACGGGATCAAATGCTGGCGATGTGGGGCATTATTTTTTCATAATCAAAGCTTCCGAATGTAGGTTGAAAGGGAGCATCTTGGATATAAATTTGAAAAAAAAAATTAACGGGGATTAATAATATATCGGGCCTTCTGCACCGTTGATGAGATTAAAAATTATATATATAGGAAAGTGTGACCTTTACCGGTAGTTAGAAGGTTCTTGAGCAGCTTTGCTCTATTGGATAAAAGTTGAATCCCTTTTTGCCCTTCCAGAAAGGGACGGTAGAAAGTTTTTGCGCAGTAATTGGAGCCAAGATGTTGTTTCTTTTTACTTTTTCTTTTCTTTTCTTCGAAGAAATCACAGATTCCTTGTTCCACATTCAATTAGTTTAATAAAGATCGTTCTTTTATGTATATGTATTGAGTAAATAAACTTAGTTAAGTTTCTATGTTGTTCTTTTAAATATTGATTAATATCATTCACCAAAATAAAAAAATAAAGTTTTAAAATGTTCCCCTTTAAAACCTTCGACGGCTGAAACGGTGAAATCTTTGTTTTGACTTTAGTTCTGACTGTGAGCTTCTTTGTGTAGGGTTATCCCAACAAGTCTGATGCCTAGAGAGGTACATCCCTTTATCAATTACTATTTTACAATTCATTATTATATAAATAATATAATCATAGCAATAATTTAAAGTTCAAATAATCTCAGCAACACCAAATATGGAATGGTCGATGGATCACAATGTAAACATTCATATAGTTATATTGCAAATGCAGATAACAGGTGATCCTATTGGGGAGGTGAGAGCCGTATCTAATATGCACCAAAGGAAAGCCGAAATGGCCCGTCAAGCTGATGCTTTTATTGCCCTCCCTGGTAAGAATTTAATTACTCATAGAAGAGAATATCTTATCACACGAAGGGGGGGTATTTGTTCTTTGATCAACACGTAGAGGTGGTTCTTATTTTTCAACCAACAGGAGGATATGGTACCCTTGAAGAATTGCTGGAAGTCATTACATGGGCTCAGCTTGGGATCCACAGCAAACCAGTAAGCTAGATATTCCTCATTTTTAATCCTTCATTGGGCAACTAAGGTGACATATAGATTAAGTGGACACCAATGGCTGTTGTTAGAAACTTCGTTGACCAAAATTCTTTGGTACACAACTGTTGTCAAAATTATATTCTGTCCCTCTCACATCATGTATCTTATAAGATAATGTATATTTTAAAGAAATTATCATAATAAATTAACTTTCTTTAACTAATTTATTTATTAAAATAGTTAAAATGTAGCTATAAATTAATTACATATATAAGTAAAATACTAATAAATAAAGTATTCTTAAAAAATAATATTTAATACTTTGTTTAATAATTGGAAGGATTATAGCAAGAAGTCATTACAAGAGGATTTATAATTATTTTATGTAAAATATGTAACATTGCTGGTATAGAATAATAGAAACCCATGGGAGAGATGCCTGAATGATGGGAAATAAATATTAAATAGAAATCTTGGCTTTTAAAACGATCTTCATTAGCGTCTTGTGACTCTGGATTAAATTCAACCACACAAATTAAATGTAAACTAGTCAAATTCCTTTTCTTGTTTATTCTTACAGCATTTGCCACGAGCAACTCTCATGTTTTAACGTTGTTAATGTAGTACGTATCATCAGTGGTCATGTTACTCATATACTAAATTTTTTGGTTGATTAGCCAAGTTGCTGGATATGTCTCGGTGAAATAGCATGCTTGATCGAGTTCAACTTGGGATCCATGCATGTGTGTGTATATATAAATATGTGCCAACAACTAGGAAGCTTCAATATGTACAACCCGAAACATGTGGGCTATTTAATTCGGCATCACATGAGCTAATAGCTTCAGATTTTGCTTAATCATTGTCACGTTACATTATTTGAAGGTTCTCCGTTTGAATGGGAGTAAAATATGTGAGTAAACAACTAATATAAAATGGACGAAGATTGAAGAACAAATTAAAATTAAGAAAAACAAATAAAGTTCTTGGTGAATGAAAATTGCCGGGTAACATAGTGTTTATTTGTCAAATTTCTGAGATGCAGGTGGGCCTGTTGAATGTGGATGGATTTTACAATTCCTTGTTGTCTTTCATTGACAAGGCCGTAGATGAAGGCTTTATATCCCCTACGGCACGGCGCATTATCGTGTCTGCACCCACAGCCAAACAATTGATGCTAGAGCTAGAGGTGCGTAAATATTGCTTCCCACTTCATAAATATAAAAAATGATCGATGTTATGTGGTTCAAGAAATATGATTCCTTTCCTCTGAGCAAAACAAAATTAAGATGATTGTATCAATGCTAATTAAGACAAGTTGCGAAATCAAGTTGTGCTTGATATTCGAGGTCTTTGCCAAGAGTTAATTATATCATTAAATGTTTTATGGTAGCAGGAACATGTTCCTGAGCAAGATGAGTTTGCATCCAAGTTGGTGTGGGAAACGTGCCTGAATCAGAAGTTGCCATGTGATTGATCCTCTTTGTGGCCGATTCATAAATCACCGTTTTTCGGCTTTTCATTTAGCATTTTGGGTACATAGGATAGGACTCATCAATCATATACGGGCACAGGGACCGTAGAAGGTAATACGTTTATTTTTATTTTTTTCAACCTTTTGTTGATGCCCCCATTGTACGGTACGGGAAACGAGGGTTGTTCAAAAATATGGAAAATGTTTAATCTAATTTTATGTCTCCCCATTGCCTTTGCAATGAAGATCCGAATCATTCTTGGCAACCAACAGTTTTGTCTCTTTGAACCTACAGATACGTTCAGATTAATTCTTGGTAAAAATTGCTAGCTAGTTGAAAAACAACAGAGAATATGTAATCTTAATCAAATGTCACGATCTAACCCCTTCAAATTTCTTGAATTAATATATTAACACATGCTCTTGATGTATAATAGGAATGGATTTTCTTTTTCAGAAAACAGTCGTCTGAAATTACGTTAGGTGTCTAAACGGAAGTTCTGTTAAATTCACTACCTGGTTGATAATCCTTTGCACCAGATGTTATAGCCTCCAAAAATATTGAACAGGGTACGGGAAATTTTAAAAAATAAAAAATTCTATTTTCTTATGTAGTTTGTTTGATTCAATTTTTTATTTTTATATTCAAAATTAAATTAAATCAAATTGAACTGCAAATATATTAAATTTATATTATTATTTTTATTCTATTCTTATATGGACACTAATAAAATATTTTATTGAATGCATTAGAGTAAGTTATAGTTTTATATAAATTTATACTGTAGCAGTCCTACCTCGCATATATTGGTGGGCCTCCATGTTAACTCCTTAACCAAACATATTTTGGAGATTTTCATATCATTCAAATTTAGCACTTTGTAAGCCCAAAACAAAAAAATGTCATACGTTACACCACCGTCAATTGAGCTAGCTACCTGACACATACTGTTCGTGGAACTTTTATGAATTGTTTCGTACTAAATAGCTCTGCTGGTAATTATTCGCATAACAAGATCATCTAATCCAAGTTGCTTAGAAAATCGTGGTCGCGACCATGATACACGTACGATGTAGAAAATTAGTTAAATTACCCTAAGAAGCTAATTAATTTCATTGATCTAAAGTTTTCATTTAACCAAAAACTATATTTGTATTCCCAACTGGTGGCAGGTCTACATCTGGTTTGGCTGCTGACCATCATTATCAGTTTATTCAAGTTTGTTACACTGCCCATCAGAAATATATAAAATACACGAGCTTCTGTAATGGATTATTCTGGTCTCATAACATGAGGATCATATTGAGAAGACACAAAGGTAAAATTATCAAGTCCCTATAAAATGTTAGATAAGAATATCGGAGTTGTTTCATCTTTATGAACAGTGAAGTCCTTATAATTTTCAATTAAGTCGAAGTGGGGAAAGCCTAACTGTATTGTTCCATGTCTAAAACTTGGGGATATCCGGAGAAACTGAAACTAATGAAGGGCGGGCTTTGTGGTTATGGTAAGTTCTACTAAAAGAATTCAATCAATGAAAGTGGTATCCGATTCATTTTATCAGTTGAATGCAGGCAATGCTTTAACAGGTTTACGTATCCTATTCATTGTGTTTCAACTGGCAATGGTAAACTAACCCGTTGAGGAATGTGTATAAGAATGTGCAAGAAATTTTAGTCACAGGTGTAAGGACAGCTAAACACAAAAACATAGTCGCATGATCAACTAACAACATGATATGAACCCCGAATTTGTCCCATAAGTGGGAAATAATATGGACCGAGTATAAGAGATTATGACTCTGATCAATGACAAGGCAGTATCCCAAAGACTAAAGTATCTAATAATGAAAGTGTTGGTTACAAATTTTGAGTAGATAATCTGACATTCGGAAAGTGCACCATTGGTTATGACACAGAGAAAGGGAAATGAGGGATAATAATGAAATTAGATTAGAAAGTTTCATGTTAAGTAACAATAACATGTGCACAATTATACAGATATTCCCATAGTGATTTTTTAAATGGTTTCTCATCCACAATAAACAAATTCTCGTGTAAGGCAATCGAGGAGTCGTAGACCAACTACAACAAAAGAATAAAGAAAAGAAACCAACAACACAGAGTAGCAAGCCGTGCGGGATACCTTAGAAATTCTCAGGACTATCATCCAACTGTTTCTCGTCTTCTATATCAACCTCTAAAATCTCCTAAAACCAAAGCATGAAAAAGGGAACAAGTTATGTAATTGTGAACAGAACTTAAAACTTGCTTTTTAACCTAAAATAGGATAAATAGTTTAGTAATTATTAATTTATATGATATAGCAAACTATAAGTTTAGTGGTGATTAAAAGTAAATGTTTTTGCCTTGAAGATAGCAAAAGAGACTTACAGGAATCCTTTGTTTAAGATAATTACCGACCCTGGCAAGGACCGTGGAACGCTTGTGCCAAAACCGACCCTTTAGGCTAATCTTCACGAAGGGTCCATCCAACTCAGCCAGTTCAACCACTCCTTAAATTAGATACGATGAGGATTATCATATGTAAGTGTAGTGTAACCTTGTTATTATTACATAATACATAAATAACGAACATAACAGTAACACTTACCTGTGATACCAACAGAAGTGTCAAAGATCTGACCCAGCTCCTCTCGAGCGTCGACCAAAACCTGTCTCACGTTGTTTTCTGTGAGGTCTAGTGGCGATGGAAAGCGAAGACCCGCTGATAAAGGTTTCAACATCCTCCGTTGTTTGACGCGTGTCATGCGCTTCAATGATTGAAGTGGAGAATTGGGTATGTGGACGTGACTCATTTTTAATGGCGGCTTTCGGGTATGGTAACTGGTGGAGTTGCATAGAGATAGAGTAGCCGGTGACTGTGTGAGTGAGCTTACATTATGGTTATGGATGTGAAAGCCACAACACAGGCCCTTCTTGAGTTGGGACATACTCTGTCTTCTTTGGGAGATGTTCAGTTGCCTGAATTTCTATGCCTGGGTAGTGGGTATCCAGATTTGGATATGAATGGATAGACAACTAGGACAGGACACTTGCAAGCCAATGCTTCCCACATACGAAGTTTCTAAACCTAAAATTATATTTAAAAAAAGTATGTTATACCTTAAATCAAAGACCATTTTTACTTAGCCTAGGCTGTGTCTTTAAAGAAAGTAAATAGTTCTTTAATTAAAAAAATACATTTAAGAAATTATTGCAATTATTTTTTTTAAAATTAATTTTAGTACAATCACAATTATTCAAGTAATTAAAAAATTTCGTTATAAAACAGTTTTTCAAACTTTTACTTTTTTGAGATAATAAAAAAAAATGATAATTTCAAAAACTCTCTCAAATATGGGCCAAGTCATTTAAAAAAAAAGGGTTGCCAAGGCATCCTATTGCAGTGTATAGAAGCTTAAGTAATGTTAGATTTTCTTAAAACAATTTTTAGTAGCCTCATTGATTTCTAAGAGAGAAAATATTAATTAAAAGGTGTGCATATGCTTAATACATATTCAATAAATTAAGAATGTAGAAAGCATTATCTTTATGGTCATTGCTATTTTCCATCTTTATGATTTTATCTTCGAGCACTTCAGACAAGGAGAAAGTAATGGTAATTACGAGAGCACATTGCAGCCATACTTACCTTTTAACATTCTGAATACACCTAAAATCAGTTTCGTATTTCTTCTAGTCAAGGAGTTCCTTGCTTGACAAAGTCAAAGTCACATAAGTACGACTGTTTATATCTCCATTATTAATGTATTGTCCATAAACAATCGTGATATACATCATAAATGAAGAAATGGTAAAATTAATGCATAATTTGTTCCAAAAACCAATCAGGTAAAGCGGTATGCAATTATAACTATTAACCAGGCCCTGCCACTCAATAATTTCAAAAAACTCGAATCACATTATACAAGATCTTTTTTACACCCTTAATTGATACAAATGAGCATTTGCTACTCTTAACTATCGTCCTCCCTAAATCGCAGCGAAGTACTCTTTGCTAAGTTTAGGGTCTGGTTTCATGGACTTCTCACCAGGTTTCCACCCAGCAGGGCAAACTTCATCTGGGTTCTCCTGCACATATTGCAAGGCCTGGAGGACCAATGCACATAAATGGGAGCAAACAATTTATATGAATGATAGAAGGGTAAAGGAAACAAAGAAAAGATGGAGATGTACTTAAAAAGTGTTCAATCCTGCTGTTGTCCTAATTAGACGTATAATTTACCTGAAGTGTTCTCAATGTCTCATCAACACTTCTACCAATAGCCAGGTTGTTAATGGTAGAATGCTGAATAACCCCTTCCTTGTCAATAATGAACAAACCTCTCAGCGCAATCCCCTAAATCATCGGAAACATTTAAAAACATAGTTACACGTGTCCAAAAAGTGGAATGAAAAGCAAAAGTTTCACTGCCAACATTTCACTACTCGACACAAAATGCTAAAGGTATTATACACAAATAGTCAGCATCCTACATTTCATTCCACTATTCCAGAGAACATATTGAAACTAAAGCACAAAATACATTGGGGTAGGCAGGAAAGGAGAATGAATAGCCATAGTTTAGGTCAGGTTAACAACATACCTGATCAGGAATGAGAACATCATAAGATTTTGATATGGATTTGGTGATATCAGAAATCAAAGGATACTTCAAGTCGCCAAGACCACCAGACTTTCTATCTGTTTGAACCCATGCAAGGTGCGAAAACTACAATAATAACAATAGCACCACTAATCAAGAAGAAGCAAACTTTAGAAGTGCCTTCATAGAAAAAAGAATAGATCATAACATAAACAGGTATTGAAAAACACATTTCAATTCTCGAAGTTCAAATGGAGCCCGTGCCCAATATTTGACTTTCCATTAGTTATAAAGTAATTTCCTCTAATCACACTCCTCCATACATTCTATGTAGCAAGTTTCAAAGAGAAATAAAAATACAGAATCCGTGCAGTTTTGCCAAATATGCTGAGAACTCTCAGTCACAGCTTCTTCCTATAAAATTAGTCACTAATGCCTTAAACTAAGTGAAGACTGCAAGTGGGCCCCAAGTCTTTGCGCACCCTTCACTTTCTACAGCAGCAAATATACACAGGCAGAAGCATGCCATGACAAGAATCAAGAAAATCATACAACAACAAAGCCTATTCACACATTGATGGGGACGGCTACATGGATATAACATTGTATCAAGAAAAGTATGAAGAAAAAATATATATAAGAGCCAGTAGCTGAGGAAATTAAGAAAAAGGTCAAAGCATACTCACCACACTGTCAACTGAAACACCCAATACCTCCGTATTTAGTTTCTCAAACTCTGCATACCGGTCACTGAAAGCAGTAATCTCTGCAGACACACAACAGACATTAGGATGAAAAGGAGAAGAATTAGCACCCACATCTATCTCAATCAGACTATAGTTTAATAAAATGACAACTTACCTGTTGGACAAACAAATGTGAAGTCCAATGGGTAGAAAAAGAGGATAACATACTTCTTCCCAATATATTCAGATAGTTTGACCTGAAAAGACAGTATTTTTAATGAAAGATAATTTCTAATGATAAACTTTCCAAATGGCATTGTATAATAAAGAATTAATGAGAGAAAATATATTTGATCATTTGAGAATCAATTTATATTAGCTTTGACCGGCGGCAGTCTACCTTGATAAACTCCTGATCAAAAACAGCCTCTGCTTCAAAATCCGGTGCTGTATTCCCAACTAATGGAAGTTCACGCTTAAAAAAAGAAAAGAAGAGAAATCACTTCGGAAATCAAGCCAAAGAAAAAATACAGTCTAAAACTTGAGTTTTCAGCTTCATCAAAGAAGTTATAACTGCCAATGATTATAGAAAATGATTCCCACACAAATAAACGATATAATCTAGAAGTTCCGTACAATGGCCATAGCCTTCAAGGATGAAGTGTCTAGAATTCCCATATTGTTTCAAAACATTGTTCTTCTAATTAAAATCAATTTGTACTTGAATGCAAATTGCAACAACAACTTTCATATCTACCAACTAATAATAAAGCTAGACAAAGCTGAAAACAGTAACTCAACCATCACCACAGTCTCAATAATCAATGTAGTTCGGGTTCATTGTCCAGTCACAAAGGCCCATAAAATTTAGCATCTAAGCAAAACAAGTTCGCCCCAAAAATCAAAAGAAAAATAAAATAGGATTAATTTTAATAATGTAATGTAACAAATTTGTAGAGAACCAAGCAGTAACAGAGGGAAGGAACAAAAGTTGGGAACGCCGAGATACTTACGGAAGCCCTGACAACGAAGCTGCGAAGAGAATGAGAAGGGCGGGTGAGAGAAACAGAGGGAGGGAGAGAAGTGCGTAAAGGTTTGCAAAGAGAGTTAGAGGAATTGGGAATGGAGAGGGAAGAAAGGGAAGAAGGGAATTTGGGAGAGAAAAGGATGTTAGGGTTGGACGAGATGAGAGAAGCAGAGGGAACTGAGCAAGCCATGAGTGTGTTTGAGTAAGTGAGTGTGTGAGTGTGAGGTACAGAACAAAGACAACAAATAGAAGATAGAGATCGTATCAGACAATAACAGACCTAGGATACCAAATTACCAATACCATCAAAATTCCTGTTTTCTTTTTAATTTGTTTTCTATATCCAAATATTTTAATAAAAATATAAAAAATTATGTTTAATTCTTTAGCCTGTATTTTTTTCGGACTGTATATTAACAATTTTTTTGAATAACTTTTTATTTGCCAGATTTGATATGTATCTCCACAAAAGTATACGGCATCTGAATTCAATGTTTTTTTAATAATTATTTTCATAATTAAATTTACGAAAATGTTATAATATTAGACGTATTAACATCTACTGAAAAAAAAGACACATTAACTTTTATGTTGAAACCACGGCGACAACTAAATTTACTAGGAAGCACTTAAAATAACTTCTATTTTACATGAAAATTCTAAAAAAATTACATTTTATATACTCTTGAAAAATGTTTTCTTAAAAGCTAAAACAAAATGAGTTTTTTATTTCCTATGAAACACGTAATCCAATGTTTTGCGACTGTCAGAATATAAACTTTAAAATTCTGTTGTTTCTTTTTCCTCTTTCTCGAAAGATGAAAAGGTTCCATAATTCATAACATTACCAAACATGGGCCGAAGAGGATATAAGCCCATTATGACACATTACAAGAGCAGCAGAAACGTTCACAAAGCGAGGTGACCAGACAACAAAGGTGACGTATGTGGGCACGTTTACAAAGATTTATATTCAAAAAGGAAAAAGATATAATGGCAAAACAAAATAAAGAAGATATATGTGGCATGGGATCTTCATTCTTGGCCAAAGCCATAATCAAGAGCCTTAAGTGGAAAAAAAAATGTTTTAACATCTAATACATACTTGATTGAGATTAAAAATAATTATTATTTTTAATTAATAAAAATAAACAATAATATTGTTTTAAATCATATCAAACATTTTTTTATTTGTAAATTAAGAATATCTTGGAGTTGACGTTTGAAGACTAATTCTTTCAAAATATTATTGAAATTAATTTTATTTTTAATCGAACAATTTCTAGTTTAGTGTATATAAATCATTAAAAATTTCATATATAAATATAATAAACATGTACATAGTCACATTTATTCTTGACACATAAATATGGGTATGATATGGGATTAACATTATATAGTTGCATTTTTATCTATAGTTTTTTTGTTAGTAATTATCAATAATTTTTTATAACACATTGTGTTTGAAATAATTGCCACTGCCAAAATTAACTAATCATAGAAGTGTTTAAGAGACCATTCTCTTCCCCAACCCAATTGAGTTCAAATTTATCTTACCATTCAAATAAACAAATAATCATTTGACTTCAACAAATTAACACTAAAGTCTTATCAAGTTGTATAATGTTGACTAGTTGAGTATGGTAAATTTACGAATTTCATTGTCTTTTTCCTTTCTTTCCCTAAAATTTCATTGACGCAAACGAAACCTACTTTGTAATCATCAAGCATATTGTTTTTAACGTTCACAGGCAATTTTCTTTCCTTAACTATAATGAATATGTCATCATAAGACCTTTCAGTCACCAATTTGCAATATTAGGAATTAGGACTGCGTCGTCCCTGGACCTACCTTTCTTCTCGTGAACCCTCATCCAATTTTTTGTGGGTATATATGATACGACAAAGGCAAGGGATTTGGACTTACACTATAATCCAAACTTCAATCACCATGAGTATATATGTATCTGAGTTCGCCCTTTATCAAACTTGGAAAAGTTAGGCCCAATCATCATGTTTATATAACAAAAATAAAGCAATTTAAATTTGCGCCTTACGTGGATAACCTTTATCCTCTTTAATTTCCAATCAAATATATGCTTGTTTAAATTATAGTGGCAAAAAATTGTAAGCTGCAAGAAAGTAGCATAGTGCCATACATAACAAATTAGGCCTTTGAGAAACACAGAAAATGACCGCAGACAGAAGGAGAATCACCATTCACACAACAAGGAAATTAATTATGGGATATTTAGACTTAAACTTTTCAAATCTTCATTTTTCGTCTCTTTCCGGAAAGAAAGTGATGCTTACTAAATAATTGAGATACAATGCTAATTAAACATTTTGGGGCCACGTTTTGCGTGTGTTCCCCTCCTACTCTGAACTTTCCTCCATTTAGTTATGCCATTGTTTAAATATTTAATCATATCTGAGCTGCGAAAAAAATTAAAGAAACTTGCACATGGACCATGGTTACACAATTTCAGAAACATTAATTTAAAATTTTAAACTTTATTTTTTTAAAATAATAAATAAATTTAGTTACTCAACAGATATACTAATGTTGGATCAGGGCAATACAAATAAAGTAATAAAAATTTACAACATTTCGTTTATAAACTGTATGAGATCTTTATTAAAACATTTAGGATTTGTTTATTTAAAATTCATGTAAGTTAATTTAATAAATTGATTTTTAATTATTAAATAAAGGTATGTATTCAAGTAAAACTCTGTCGTAAATTTTGTATTGAAACATGTACTATAAGGGAAGAAATTGATTATGGTATTTGATTAATGATTTATTTAAAATGTATTAATAGTATAAAGTTTTTCATACTACTGACATAAATGACAGGTGAAAGGAACAAAACATTGGAAAAAGTAACAAATGAACAAATTTTTAACCAATTACGAACAAGATTTGTAAACAGCACCCTTGACTTACATTGCTACAACTACGACCAGAAAAAAGGATATGCATTTGGGAAACAAAAAATAAAAACGCAAGCAATAATTGCAATGATGATATAACCTTAATTTTTTTTTTTTTTGGTGTACATATAAGGAATCGCGTTTTATTCCACGCATTTTTGTTTCGTTCAACCACTTCCACCGTATCCGCGTGTTTCTCGCTCCGACAACATGGCAGACTCCAACAACGTTCTACAGCCAGAGCCGCCAACCCTCCGCCGCCGAAACTCCATCACCGCCACATCGGCGGCGGCGCCCAACAAACTTACCCTCCCAGCAACGCCGCCGCGCCGCACCACGAGCTTGGACCTCATCTCCCCGTTCTCCTCTTACACATCCCTGAGAGATGTGCTTCCTTCTCCCAACGGCGCCGTGAACTCCCCCACCGCCGCCGCCACCGCCGCCATCACATATTCCTGCTACGAGATCTCCATCCGCAACCGCCTCGTGAAGCAAGCTGCTTGGGCTTACCTTCAGCCCATGTCGGCTTCCCCTTGCAGCTCCTCCAGCCCCCACTTCCTCCGCCGCCTGTCCACCTCTTGTCTCAGCTTCCTCTACCACCACCTTGTTCCCGTCGTCGCTAGATTCTTCCGTCGAATATTCCGTCGTTGCTACCCTTGACAATTAAGTCTAATCATAATCACTTGATCAAGTCCGGATTGAAGAATGGGAGATATATATGTTCCTCATTCTTCTTTTTCCTTTTCTTGTACAGAATATTTATAGCTTTGCGTTTACGAAGGAATAAAAGAATAATCAATTAATTAATCACTACTGAAATTGTTTCAAAAGAGATGGGGACAAGAACAAAGCAATTTTGGTAACGTATGTTACAAGCAGAAAGTATTGGCTATGAGTTGGTTGACTAATGGGGTTGACGTATGTACAAAAAATGTTACAATTCCCAGCCTTGTGATGGCTCTGTTGAACCTGTGCTTCATGATCTGGTCCAGGTTCCATTCTTTCCTTGGTTCCCCCTCTTTCACTCTCACAACCCCTTCTTGTTCTTGCGCCCGTTTTGATTGTTTTCGAAGAAAGACTCTCGTATTGAAGACAATGGTGGGGCACTTGGAGTTGGACCAAACTCGTCTTTTTTCTGCAATTCAACATTATCTTCAGCATCGGTATTAGCAATAAATGTTAATTTATTTGTGGGCAAATATAGATTAACTAGGAAATGGATAACTGTGATGTTGCTTTTGTGAATATGTCGTTGCTGGACAATCAATACACATCATTGCTTTCGATTAGGAGTGCTTAATTTTTGTTTCACATGCCTACTATTTCTTGGTACTAGGTGATTCGGGAGTTCCATGCCACAAATTTTGAAAACGATATCACCAGCCTTTTAACTTTAGTTTGCAACTTTGTGATGATCCAGTAGTCAATGTAAAAATGGTTTAGGAGTTAGGGTGTTACTATGGAAAAGGGAAATTCACCTTAGTGAAGGATTTGCTGGAAAATTTTTTAGACTGAGCAGCCAAGTAGTCCAAAACCTGAAAAGTGGCAGATTGCCCCAACTCTGTGCAGTTTTGCCAGTAAAAGATGGCCAAATCCCATGCCCTAGCTCGCCACTCTCTGAACTTCTTCTCAATGTCACTTTCATGCCTTGATACATAAGGCCTCAACACAGCATCATAAACATATCCCGTCCCCTACATTAAGCAACATTTATATCATTTAATTGGAAAGAAATTAAAAACATGAAAAATAAAAAATAAACCGTGTAGAAAAGGAGCATGTTAAAGCAGCCAAAAGAGCTTTCTCCTCACTGTTTTAGTCTTATACCTTAGTTTTGGGGTACCACAAGTAGATAAAGAGTGCAAGCTTCAGCTCTCCATACATGGGCAGCCTTCAAAAAGTATTTGGGGTTAATTTATTGCACAAATCTAAATCTAAATTCAACAAAATACAAATAGTTAAAAAATCAAGTACGCACCATCCAATAAATACATCTGCAACCCTTTCCAGTACTGTGAAAAGTGCTACAATGATCCTGCAAGTTCATGATAGACAAGGACATGAATCAGAGGCATTACCGCTTGATCGAACAATGATTAATGATTATTCAACATAAACTTTGACAAGAACAAGCTCAACACAATAAGCGGCATTATACCATCCTCACCCCACATGTACCGGGCTTAAAATACTGCATATGTTCATAAAGGTGCACATGATTCGGTTATGTTTGTTCCGTTTTTCAAGGTATTGACCTCCATTTGTATATTACTAAAGAAGATTCCTTTCTTGGCCAAAACTCAAGGGCTTATTTTTTAATTCTGAATCCTTAGTATGATCTGTGACCATTTCTTGTACACCATAAACACCCTTGTGTCATCATCCCACATCTTCAAAATTCTTATGTAATCGTAGTGACATAAATTATAACGATCACGCAACCAATCAAAAGCCAAATAGGAATATTTCAGAACCATATTGCCAGAGAAAGGGAAGGTAAGTTCATGTACCAGTATTGACACCAGAAACGAAGTTCCTCATTGTCGACCCTATTTTTCTCCACGGTTTTGTAGCATTCAAATCCAGGATATGCATACCCCAGAAGCAGTCTGAAACACACAAAAAAAATGATAGGAGATGTTGGATAACATAACAAATTTAAACAAGAAGAAAAGTTGTAGAGAAAAAAAAAATCATAAATTGAAACAAGAAGAAGTGTATACTTACATAAGACATCGAGTGAGGAAATCCCCTAACATCTCCGATCCTTAATGCATCAACAAACAATCGCGGAAACTATAAAACCAAAGCAAGCAACTCGTCAAAATTCTGAATTGTCAAAGCCTTTGGTTGGGGCATTAGCAGTTGCAAGACACGATCATGTCTATATATTTTCTCCTTAAGATAAACACAGAGAGAGAGAGAGAGAGAGATAGAGAGAGACTGTGGATCAGCATTTACCTGTTGCTTTATGAGAATCCAACAAACCCACGACAGGGTTCTGAGTCCCACGTTTGATAGAGTCAGAGGATGTCCAAATTAAAACTTCAAACCGCTTGCTTGGTATTTAGGTGCCGGCAACCGCTAAGGAAAATGAACAGGTCAAAACTTTTGAACTTTGTAAAATTGATGGGGTTTAATTAATTCTCTGGAAGAATGAGTCTGATTCCTTATATGAAACAGAATGATGAAGAAGCCTTGAGGACAAACATATATATATATATATATATAGGAAAGGAACGCAGTCATACAAAGGAACTATCGAAGAAATGTTATTCAAAAATAAACAAAAGCAGGGGAGATAGAAATATTAAGCGGGATTTCTTGGCACGTACGCTTTTCTTTAACTTTACACGCAACTCCCGGGGATTCTGCTTAAACGGATTCACCGTTTAGCAATTAAGGCACGCACCAATCCAAGGCCATTTACGTCATTTCGCATCGATTATTCCACTTTGATTTTGTGTATAAGCGTTTCCTTTGTTGATTAAGTCAATTAGAGTGAGGAAATCACTTTATCGTACCAAAAATATTAGAACAAAATGTAATGGGAAGCTCACACAAATGATGTGGCACAATTTTTTGTCAGAATTTGTAATTTTGTTTTAACTTTAAATTTTATATTTCACATATTTAATGCACCCACTAAATACGTACAAGTCTGCATCATATTTATTCGTACTAAACATCAGCTTTGTTAAAGTAAATATAAAAGTTAATGAATAATAAATAATAGTTTGTATTAAATATTGTATTTATAAATCATGGAAGTAAGTATATCACTCTGTATGGCAATAAAAAAATCTATATTCTAATAAAGACATGGGTTATCATTTTTAATATTTATATGCACCAAGAAGAGAATAAAATATTTGCAGAGATAGAGAGACATAGAAAAAACTTGGGATTAGCTAGATTAGTTAATGTTTAGTTGTAGATAATCTAATTTGTGATGACCTTGTTCATGAATCATGTTTGTTGACCCAACTAAGTAATACTCAATAATAAAAGTGTTCCCTGATTCTTATCTTTATGTGTTCGTCATCGTTCACCTTATTTGATGCCATTAGGCTCCTTAGTAATGGTGAGATGCAACAAACGAAACACACAAATTCATTGAGTTATTAAATGATGCGGAGTAATTTTCACTGATAGTTTAACCAATTCCGGGTCACAATAATGGAAAAAGAATAAGAAATATGATAAATGTCGACGTAGTTCAGTTAGTGATTTAACCAGTTGAAGGAGTTAAGTCCCTCCAACTTTTCTCGTGAAAATATACACAAAAGTGCACGGATATATGATAGGTGCCTTTATATATTCATCAGCACAAGTGATGTGAAGTGTTCTCATTAATGATTAATGTAATAGTATTTCGTGGCTATAAGCAATGCCTCTTAATACAATGGGTAGATTAGGCTTTTAATGTTGAGTTTTTTTTATGCATATATAATGTTTTTATCATAAAAATATGCACAATTTTATATACATATTTATGAAGAAATTAAACCAGTGCTAAAGTAATATTAGGTTAAACATTTTTTTAAAGCAGATTAATCAGTTATTAATTTGATTCATTGGCTCATAAGTGATTTGTGATTAACTATAAATCATATTACTTTTGTAGGCAAACTATTTTCTTGTTATTGTTAGCCTTAGTATTCATTTTCATTACATTATATTCATGTTTGCTAGTCTTAATTAACGAAACAAACATGTCGATAAAATTAATAATATGTTTTTTATAAGAAATGTATTTTATGCAAAAATATAAAAAGAGAAAATAGTTTACTCGTTTAAAAGTCTTAAATAGCAAAAAACAATAATTTGTCATGGGCAGTCAAATATTGAACGTTTGACCAAATATTGGTTGAAATGTAGCAGAAACCTCCTCATTGGTCTATCCTCGCGTTACTGAATTGAAGATCTCTTAACATTTGTAGAGAGGAGAACACACATTTTATTTTACTTTTTCTAAAATGGTGTTCTACCAGTTTATGTCATTTAAATGCGATATATGCTTTTATTGTTGTGCTCGTAACCCTTTCACATCAGTAAAAAGAAAAACAGTTACATACCTCTAGTAAACATTTTTATTTTAAATTATAAATATTTTTTATAAAAAGAAAAATTTTATTCGAGATACATAGTTTATGTATATGGTTTTCTTTTAGATAATAAAAATTATTATAATCAACTTGGGCATAATAATAAGACAGAACTAATCACACACGGTGTAAATTCGGAATAAGAATTTCAATTAAATGTTTAAAAATAATAACTAAAACAACGTAAATAAATAACTAAGGAATACAATTGTTGTATTCACTGTACAAGCCTGTTTGTTTCTTTTGGATTTGGTGTATTTTTAAATAAAATAAATGATATTCTCTTATACTCTATAACAAAAGGTAAAATGAATGTGTAGAAGAGAAAAATAAATAAAATATATATCATAAACGATATAATAAAGAAAAAATACAATAAATGTAAAAATTAAAATTTTTTGAAATATCTTCAACACAAGTTAAAAGGTTTAAGTATTTTAAAAAATAATTATTCAACTAAGTTAGTATAAAGTCATAATTTCAAATATTTCCAAAAAAACAATGCATCATCATAATGAATAAGGCAATAAAAAATAAGTGTCAAATGAGCATTTCTTCACTTTTTTTTTTTTTCTAAAAATGCTTAAAATTAATTTTTTTACTATATATTTGATATTCACCCTTTAGTATTTACGTCATTGCTTATTTCATACAATACAATGGATATATACATGTGATAAATAAATATTTGTCTGCTTTTAAATAAAACAACAGAGTTATTAATAAATTATTGTCTCTGTCGCTAAATTTGAGTTTTATGGAAAATAATACTCACGGATGTAGATATGCGACGTAAGCAAGAGTGGCGCGCCATGTTTGGTCAATTTTAGCCAACTAAAATCACAATTTTTATTTTATCTTTTTTTTTTTTTTTAACTTTGATGCCTTTATTTCGATTTTTCAATTGTTTCAGAATTTATATAGTGTACATTGTTAATATAAAGGAGAGTAGAATAAATTTATATTCATATTTAATAACACACGCACCCCAGTTAAATTCTTAGTTTTATATTATCAACTTGCCTAACAAGTTTAATAATATCAATAAGTGTATTATCTGTTAAATTCATTATAGTATTAAATAATATAATAGTGCATTGTAAATATAATTGTAAACTTATTTGCAACAACTGTATATCAATATTAAATTTTTTAAAATGTTAGAAAATTGGTAATGTCACGCACTGAAATTAATGAAAAGGGATTTACCTAACCAGTGTCTTTAACAAGATCTTGATCTTTTTTAGTCATTTAAATTTGAGTCTCCACTCTCTGCGCAATTTATCTACTAATTTAAAAATTACAATAACCCAGAGCAAACAAGTGGAATTAATTGAAGTCACGTTTAATCAGATAAGAACAGTAACCTTTTTTTTCTGGCAATGACGTGAGTCTTGCACAAATAAATTAGGAATGGCAAAAGTGATGGAATTATATACATAGCGTGAAAGTCATGAGTGCAGTTGATATTTGGTTTGGATTGTACTCATCCGTTTTTGACTTGATCCTTGGGCATCCAGAATGCGATGCTTATACGATTTCTTAATTAAGTAATTTCAAAGCGGAAAGCGAGTCCAATCTAGGAATTTTATATACACCCTGGTCACGTCAATGGGGGAAACATATAAAAGGCTATCCTTCTCAAAGAAATTGCAGCGAAAACGACTTAATTATGCTAATGGTAAAAGTAAAACATGTTTTAGCGTAAACATAAGGTCAACAACCCCATTCTTTATGGGCAATCATTGCTTGGCCTTCGAGTATTTAAATGAATAAGAAACTTTTAAGCTTTGTTGGGGTTTATCGTGATTGGGTCGTAATTGAGCTGTTATATCATCTTCTAGTAAATTTATAAATAATAAAAGAGGAAGATTTTTTAGTGGAAATAAAATTTTAAGGTAACAATTCAACTTAAAAGGAAAAATAAGAAGTAAAATAAAAATAAAAGGAAAGATTACAAAATTTTTTTAAAAAAGATGATGAACAATATTTATATAGTGCATCTATATGTTTTTAAAATAAAATTAGTATTTTTATCTAAAAAATATTTATTTAAACTATTTTTAC
Source organism: Abrus precatorius (assembly GCF_003935025.1). Classification (NCBI taxonomy): domain Eukaryota; kingdom Viridiplantae; phylum Streptophyta; class Magnoliopsida; order Fabales; family Fabaceae; genus Abrus; species Abrus precatorius. The sequence continues at coordinate 3,129,883 of NW_020874373.1, read as the reverse complement.
AAATTAAATAATTAAAATAAATTAAAAAATATTTTAAATCAATTTTTAGTATCTAATAATATTTATATAATAAATTTGACTATTTTTACGATATTATCTCATTTATCTCACATACACATATACATAAATTTATAACTAATATTTATTTATATTTTAAAACATATATTATATTAATAAATATCAAGTAATTTTTATATAAAAATTACTCAGTAAAATATTTGAGTTAATATAATTTTATTAAATATTAAAATAATATTATTATTGATCATAATCTTATCTGTCTTGAACAAATTATTTTTAGTGAAGGATATCTATAGTCTAAATAAAAAAAATAAACAATTCAATGGTTGAAATTTATATTTATAAAAAAATTAATAATAATAGTTTTTTTAAAAAATAAAAATATATCTAATATTTAATATAATTTTTATTATTATATCACCTATGATTCAGTTGCGTGTGATATTTCAAGTTAAACTGTAGTTTTAAATTTATATACTTTGAAGACCATGAAAGATGCACTTGTTTAAAAAAAAAAATTTACTAATTTAAAAATATGCTTTCCATTAATTCAATTAAACTTGACATATAACTGAAGTTAGAAATTTACGCTAAGAATGAATCTTGTGCATCGGTAAAGTGATGATTTTATATATTTTTTAAAAAAATTGTATCAAATCAAATAAAGCTACGAAACTCAAGACTACCAAAAATTCCTATAATAATAAATGTGATTTAAGTAAATTTTGTATCTTTTTCTTTAAATTTTTTATTTTTCTTCTTCTCTTTCATGCTTAATAGTTCTTATCCAACATCCATATTTAGCTTTTTTCATTCTTCTCTCATATCTAACTTTTATCTTCATCCATCTACTCCTCTTTTCTCCATTTCACCCCACCTTCACTTCCATCTTTACCTTCCTTTTATTTTATACTTAACTTTTTTCTTTTTCTTCCAATTTTCATACTCATTATTCCCTCTTTTCTCATACCTATCTTATTTGATGAGAAAAATATTATTTTTCATAATTTTTAACTTGTAAATAGAATTGGTCTCAAATAATATTTTAAAATTTGTGCGCTTATAGTAAATGATATAAATTGTCTACTAAATACTTTGGTTTGATCCCTTTTTATTATATGAATTTTTTTTAAATATTTTGCATGCATAATAATAATATTGTACGTAGTTGAAATTTGATAATATAAAACATTTATTTCGCTAGAATAAGAAGATAAAGAGGGAATTGAGAAAAGAAAAAATACTTGAATATAAAAAGAGATTGAAGAAAGTTAAATATTAATATTTAAAAATAAGTATTAAATATAAAAAAAAAGAAGAAAGATAAAAGATTGAAAAAGTAAAACATAAAATTTACTTAAACCGTAAAATTTACTTTAAGTCAAAAAATTAGTTTAAATAAATTTTGTTTAAATTTTTTTATCAATTTCTCAATTTTTATTTAAGTTAGTAAAATTTAACTTAAATAAAAATTAGATTGAACTTCTAATTTTGACGCAACCTAAAGAGAATATGAGTTTTTTTTTTTTTTTAAAGGATGTTCCCCTTGTCAGAATCAAATGAAGATATTTTGGTAGACTAATATCGCCTGTAGCTAATTGTAGCGTCTAATAAGGAGATAGGATAAGTGATATTACTCTATGTAAGCAAAGCAGCTACAAGAGAGAGGGTCTTAAAATGAATATTTGTTATCAAATTGACATAATTCGTTTTTTCTAAACCATACATGCCCAATTACACGTGTAACTAATTTGACAACTGGGTAATTAAACGTGTTGAGTTTAAACAGCAGCTCCTTCTCACTCCGCATAATATGCTCTGAAATGCTTCCTCGCCTTGCTTGTTATACTGCCTCAACCCTCTCTCACTCTCTATTGTTCCCTTCTTCCGGTTCCACTTCCAGGTACCTTCCCTCCTATGCATTTTCATCTTCCTCCTTCCTTTCACTTTCACTTTCACTCTCTCTCTATTCCTCAACTTTCTCACTCCCTATAAGCACCTTCCACTCCACAATTATTAAATGCAGAGTGACAATTATGTGTTTATTTACTCATATTTAACTATTTTTTTATTTAAAATATTCTTACTATTAATATGATAATAAGCATATGCATTAATTTTTTTTACATTTTCAACCGGATAGGATATGCGAACCTTATATATCCTAATTTCTCTGCCATAAGGTTTTCTGCTATTGGGATCCACAATTTTAAAAGCAATTTCACGTTCGTAATATTTTGTCTTCCAGGACAAGGTTTAGTGTGAAGTGTGTGAATAATAACATGAGTGTGGACAGTAATTTGCTTGCCAAGGCTAGAAGGCGTGCTAATTTTCGATTATGTAATGTGTCAGGGTATGTCATGTAATCTCGATCCTTCAATTTGACGACGATTTAATTACTTATTTGTTTATTCATTTAATCAATTTTGTTTTGTCTTTTTTCAGTTACACATCTGAAATATTGGAGATTCAAGCTGAGGCTCCAACTCTGCATGTTCTGTTTGTTCCTGGAAACCCAGGTGTGGCTTCTATTATTTGTTCGCTTGTTATGTTTCTTTTCCTATATATTTGTTTTGTTGTGTCTTTTGCTATGTTGGGTTACTGCAGGTGTTATTTTATTCTACAAGGACTTTGTGGAATTTCTATATGAACTGCTAGGAGGAACTGCGTCTGTTACAGGTGTAGTGACAGTCGTTTCTTTCTGGTTACTTATAATATGGATCTATGATTAACAACTATGCTTACTGATCATGTTTCTCTGTGAACTAGCAGCTATTGGCCATGTTTCGCACACAAGAAAGGTACCTGCATTTTGTTTTGTTTGATTTGACTGGGTGGCATTAGCATGTCTCTTACATTGAGTTTTGTTGCTAGAACTGGGAACATGGACGCTTGTTTTCTTTACAAGAACAAATTGATCATAAGGTAATGTAATGCTCACTATTTGAGCTTAAAAGATGATTGGCTGGTTTTAGTGTAAGAGAGACTGGCAAATGGTTTCATTTACAAATTGGTTATACTTGGTGTACTGTACAATGGGATGTCCTCCCTTGCGGCTGCTCCTTCGATTGCTACTAAAAAGTTTTGAATAAATTAGGGAATGATAATAACTTTGAAGTCTTTCATTCTTTTTTGAACTTCTATGAAACATTGTAGATTTATCTATGTATTGTGAGATGGTATGGAAACAGTGGCAGAAGTTAGTATTTAAACTTTTATTTCATATTGTAGTTTGTACAACTGTTGACCCAAAAGAAGAATTATCTTCATGGAATTGCTTCTTTGTGAAGTTCCACTTTTTTGTGAGCATGTTGAGATTTCCTCATATTTAAGTCACATGCATTCCTGTATTTTTTGGGACTTAAAATTTTTGTCGCCTTTTTCTACTTCCATGCTTGATTGCCAATCTTCATTCTTGATTTAGATAAATTTAGTTTGACAGTATTTTGATGTGTGATTATAGTCTTCATTTTTCTTGTACGTTTGTAGATTGATTTCATTAGAGAGCAATTGCAAAATATTGAGATTCCTATATTACTGGTGAGTTCTTTTATGTCTCACCTCCATTATTCTTCTCAAATGTCATGTTGATTTATGATTTGCAGAGTTGTATGAACTAAAAAACTAAATTTCTGCATAATGACCAATAATCCTTATTTTCAGAAAAATCATAATTATGTGATAATACAAGGATGCAAATCTTTCTTCATTGTTTAATGACGGTGTTTGGACATTTAAAATTTTGGTGTAAATAACATCCTTTATTTTGTGTTCACGTGCCAGAAAACTTGGGCTGCAAGGCTGACTATGTTACATAAGGGATGACATTCAAAATGCAACTTAGAGTGGGAAAAATGCACGTGTAGAGTTTCTGATATACATGTAGAAATAATTTGTTAGATTGCTGTTAAAAAAAGATAACCCATGAGATTATAGTATAAGAGGTAGTATCAAATTAGGATATATTTCTTGTCATGACACATGACTTTAATCAATCTCCCTTCACCTTTGAGAATAAGGATGGTATTTAGAGATACTGAAATCAAAACTTGTTTGTCGGCCAACATCCTTTTATAAACTAAAAGTGAACAACATTGGACAATCAGAAATGAATCAATTGAATCTGGTTCTTGGCTAAAGTTACTTGCAAGCAATTGTTATCCGCTTTCTTAAAATATATGGCTATTGATTTGGGAAACTGATAACCATATTGCAAGAGGGTTTGATGAAATTGTTGAACTAAATTGCATTATTCAAAAGTTGTTCTGCATATAGAAAAGTTTAATTTCATTTACTGAAATGAAATTTTGGGAGCTAATTTAGAATTTTTCTTCAGGTTGGGCACTCTATTGGTGCATACATATCTATTGAAACATTCAAGAAGTCTGCAGAGAAGGTAGTTGGAACTTGGAATTGTGCTTATTTAATTAACTGAGCGCATCACACCTGCCAAATGTCCATCATTTCTGATCTTTGTAAATTGTCTACTTGCATTTCTCTTGGTTTTTGTAGGTGAAATTTTGTGTTGCACTTTATCCATTTTTGACATTAAACCTATACTCAACCCAACAGTTAGTTATTGGAAAAATTGCGAAGTAAGTTTCACCCCCTTCCTGAAGTCAAACCTCTTTGACAATATCTACTTTTTTTGAGATGGCATGAACTATTAGTGATATTATGAGTTTAGATATCACAATTTTGACGTGGTTCACACTCTATTTCATACTTCATGGGATTCAATTTACACTTAAAACATTTTTTATAATTTGATCTGAACCTAAATTTCAGATAAATTGAAAAATGGTAATTATCAATCTATTACTGGTTATTGCTAAATATTTAGCATCAAAAGATAATCATCCTAAATTTCATTTGAAAAGCTTAGAGTAATTTATTTGAGATGACTAATGGTATGTGGATTTCAGATCCCAAATGCTAGCTGCTGCTATAAGTTACCTGATAGCATCATTAGGATTGTTGCCTGTCCAGGCTTTAAGGTTTATTGTCAAAAACTCCATTGGGAAGTCTTGGTCAGCCAGTGCAGTTGAGGCTGCATGCTCTCATTTGTCACAGGTTAGCTTTACTGCTTAAAGAGAACTTCAATGTTCAGTCACATTAAACTTGCACTTGGTTCTTTTTTTTTGTCTTTCTTATTATTGATCCTTACATTTATATTTGAAAAATTGGAATAACAAAACTAAAAAATTTATCTATATTTTATTGATACTGATTTATAGCTTTTTACTGTGGGTTGAATCTGCACTTTTGTTGTATTAACTCTATCCTTATTGACTTGCAGTGCCATACCATGCGGAATGTCCTCTATATGGCCATGACTGAATTTAAAAAGGTAACGATGCTTCCTTTCTATGAATATACCTTTTAAATTTTATAAATTAAAATGAAACTGTTTCCCTTCTTTTTACTTTCTAGCATATTTTTTCATTTACATATGATGTTATTTTGTTGGTGTTGACTAAACAACCTAGCACTGTTTAATCTTCACCCACCCAGTGGACAAAGGCTTTAGTTGCTTTGCCAATGTTCAACTTTTGAACTCCCAACATTTAATTAAAATTTATAAAAAAAATAAAAATAAATTCAAAGCTTGAGAAGTTATAATTAAAATTTAACTTTATGTTAAAGATTTGAGTTTTTATTTATAAGATATTTTCTTTTTGTTAATGAAATATATTGAATTTTTATATAACAAATCCTTGGAGTATTGTGTCCTATTTTAAAAAAAAAATGTATGGTGTCACCTTATTTTTCTTCCTGTCTGTATCTTGTGTTGCATTCGTGCTTCCTAGCTCTTAACAGTTTACTCATAGCTGCTTGGTCTGACTGATATCTGACCTGCACATTAAGCCATACTCTGTCCTCTAGAGTGGCATAGTTCCCATTCAAATTGTAGCTATTTTATGAGTATGGTGGGCTTTCTACTCAACCTTCTTATATACAGGGAGATTAAGCATAAACTTCTTACATTTTTGTATGCTTATAATAAATATACAATGTTAAACTGCATTGATAATCATGTGCTTACCATGTTAGCTTTCAGAGACACCAGATTGGACATTTATAAGAGAAAGAAAGGCTCAATTTGCATTTTTATTTGGTGTTGATGATCACTGGGGTCCATTTCAATTGCTTGACGAGGTATCTTATTGTTTAACTTAGCTACTTTTATTATCTGGAAAACTTTTGCTTTATCTTAAGGTATGAGACTTGAGAATTGTACCTAAAGCATCCAAGTCCTAGAATGCATGTGTAGGGTAATTATATGCTTGAATTTTTATCCTAGTCTACATGACATTTATGTCCCAAATGCTGCAATTTTTTGGAATGATTAGATGGATGTTCAAGAAAGTTTATTATCAAAGTTGAATGCCCTTCTGTTATCAATAATGAAAGAACTTGTATGAACACCTGCAACAATTTTTCTAACAAGAACTACCTTGTGATTACTTCCTTTCTCTTTCTCCTTTATCCCTAGTTTAAGCTGTGGGCCTTTTGTTGTGAGTAAAGCAAAAAAGTTTAATAAGTGTGTTCTAGTCTAAAATATATATGTACATCAAACTAAAAGGTTAAAGTAAAATTTCAATACCTTAAATGTAAAAATGTGATAATTACTAACCTTTAGTGGTCCACCATTTTTCTTTTTGATATTTCACTTCTTTTTCTTTATTTTTTTAGACAAAAGGTATTGGGATAAATTGATGCGAAAATAAAATAGAGTATTATGTAACCTGTTGATAAAATTGGGTGAAGCTGTTGCGCGGTATATGAGGAGGCTAAAACACCAAAGTATTTTTTTATCAATTGACTACGAGCAAATCATGCAAGTAGATTTTGATATTACATTCAACTTTAAACCTCAAGGTTATTAGGTTTTTGGTCCCTTTCTTATATGAAACTTTCTTCACTCATACTACCTCAATCATCTCTTTCTCAAGTATGAGTTCCTTTTATTAGGTATATTTCTCCTTTAGCAAAAATCTTTCAATTTTTAACTACGAGTATTCATAGGTAAACAAGAGTATTATGCCCATTATTTTAATATTATTTATCTCAACTTGTACTGTCGTTAGTTCTTATAAAGAGGACACATGAATCCACCTCTAATTCACTTTACTATTCATGAGTTAATCACTTAGACAAACTATTGGCTCTAATACCACTATTGGAGAGAGAAAAATGAGTCATTTGAAATCTCCATCTTTAAAAGCACCTAAATGAAAAGGAAAAAAATAGAGAGAAAAAAAACATATAAATTTTAACGTTGTTTGACACCACTTACCTACATGCAAGAACTCCTAACATAATTACAAACTCCTCCACCTATAACTTTTGGACTTGAATACTACATTCAACTCAAAACTTTAAAGTTATTAGTCTGTGAATCATTGTTACTCTTATGATGCTTAACTTCTCCATTTGTACTCAATGAGTGACTTTTTCACTTATTGCTACTTTAACAAAAGCTTGGCTGTTAAGAAATACCCGAAGCCTCCCCCTCCCCATTGGGTTTGCCTCTTTTACGTCTCAAAAGTAATGGACTATCTGCTGCTTTGACAAAAAAGAAACCAATGGACTGCTAAAAGAAACAAAATTTAAAACCAACGCCAGCTCCCCACAGAAAATGGACTAAGTTGGCTATTAAGGGGGTGGGGTGGGGGGTGGGGGGTTGTCTTCCAGTGTTTCATATTAACCTCTGTAGTGAATTGGGCATTCAGAGTCTACAGTTTAGACTTTCTTTTGAAATCTTTACTACTTTTGGGCAGAGTGATAAAGTAAATCTTCTTGTTTGTGATGCTATCAAGTAGTTGTCGCGGCAATAAATAATACTAGTTTTCGCATGAAGCATATCTCTGTGTGCCATCCTAAATGGAATTGGAATACCACAAATTCTTGATATCATTAAAATTTAAATTATGGAAAAGAGTGCGGTAAATATTCTTGTAATAACGACAAACATTGATTGAAATGCTAGCCATTATCATGGTGCTTCTGTTTCCTTGTAATTTCTCACTTATTCTTTTCTTCCTCATTTATGGAACATTGAATGATTATCTTAATTTATAGTTTTTCCTGGTTATAGATTTCAAAGCAGGTTCCAGGTGTAGCCATATCCATTGAACGAGAAAACCACACCCATGGTTTCTGTTGCAGCGAGGCTGGTTCATTATGGGTTGCTCAGCATGTGGCAAACTTAATCAAGAACCAGATGGCATGTACAAACCAATAAGGTCTGACTCTTTTGCTATTGGCTTGTGTTAATTCCGAAAAGGATTGAACTACTTGATAAATTTGAAACAATGCTTCTCGGGCATTTATTTTTAATGGTTTTAACATTGCCAACTGTATCTATGATTTGTAGGACCCATCTTCCAGTAAAAAGGAAATGATCACCAACTACATTCCATAAAAGTAAAAACCATCTCCAACAGCATTTTTCTTTTTTTTGTGACCCTTGTCACGAGCTCATCATTGGATGCTTCTTGGTGCTTCATTCCTCTCGAGGTTTTGTCCGGATTGAAGGATAGTGATAAATGGAGTAAAATCGAATGCATAGACATTACTTGTGTAGATTTTTTAAACTAAGGTGCATATGGAATAGAAATGCATTTTTTTATTTATAAAATTATTAAATTACTTTATTATCCTTTTGATTTTTCACACATGATTTTCAGATTTTGTTTCCATATTGAATTTACGTTATCAACTTTGGTGTCAAGTATTAACTTTCAGAAATTTTAACACGAAGATTCTTCCACTGGAAATGTTAGTCAAGGTAGTTAAACATCTTTACCACATTCAAATCTTCGTGTTTTCTCCTCCAGGACCAGGATATTGTGTAACTATTGCAGTATATTATTCATTCCTTGCTTTGAATCGAGCAAAGACCGTCTATTAACTCTTGTAATTCATTAAAGGTCTTTGATGCACTAGTGAAGTGATGCACTAGTGTAGTGTGGTTTGTGCTTACATGCTAATATTCATTATATACGTTTTATTTTGAATAGCAATATTGATTTATGCATATAATTCTAGTGACATTTTTCAATTGTTATGTTGAAAGAGTAATTTTTTTGTTCTTTTAATATTTATTTCTTTTAAAAAAAAATTACCTATTTATTTTATAAATTAAATTAAAACATTAATAAGGGTAATATAAAAATAAAATTTAATGCTTACTATTTTGTTAAATTTTTTGAGAATTAAATTATTTAAATAATAGAACATTAATCTTGGTTTGTTTCACTAATTAAATATCAAAATGTCTTTAAATACTATTAGAAGCTGGTCCTAGAAGAAGCAATGGGTGTCAATTCTTCTCCCAGGGGACAGTTTTGGTGAAGGGTAAATTTTTCTTGTCACTTTAAGCTTAATTGCATTTTTAGTTTTTGTAATTTAAGTAGGTATTATTTTAGTTGTCTAATTTTAATTATTCACATTTTTTTTTAATTTTAAAATAAATATTTCACTTCAAAATTAATATATTTTATTTTATAGTAGAAGATTTAATTTAAAGATTTGAAAATTAGAGCAAAATTACATAGGAGATCAAAACTGCAATTAAGCCTATCCAGTTCAGTCATATTCTGCTGCTTCTTTTTTTCCGTCCTATCCCAGTGACATTCCACCCGACCTTTGTGGGCCTGCCCTATGTTGGGCTGGGCTTACAAGTGAATATGACCTAATGGGCTGGTTTGCTTGTTTTACGTGTACTCAGTCCAAGCATGACAGGTAACATTTCATTTTAAGATAAAATTTAGGTGCAGTTGATAAAGTGTTGGCGGTAGTATTTATTTAGATTATTTGTGATGACTTTATATGTAAATATTTTATTAAAATAAAATTTTAATTTTAATTAGTAAATAGCAGTAATAGAACTCAAGTTTTATCCTTTATTTTATTTGTGCCCTACACAGCATACACCAAAAGGTAGCTTGAAGATTGTTTTTCGAGAAAAAGAAAAACGCGCAACCGCACACTGTATATATGAATTGACTTTAGTAGTAGATTAACTAAATATTATATTTATTTATGCTAAATTAAGTGTTATTTTATGAAAATATTTATTTTAGTCTTTTTTATTTTATTTTTTATCACACTAAAAATGATTAAAATAAACATTGTTTTATAAAGTTATAATTTAATAAAAAAATCAAAATTTCAAGAATTAAAATATATAATTTATACAATTTCGAACATTAAATTAAAAGTTTATTTTAAAATGGGTATTCTTTGATGCCAGATATTGTGGGAACGTTTTTGCTTCTACACTTCAAGTAAATGATATATATTTCATATCATTATTCTTTGTGAATGTATGCTTAGTTTAATACTTTGAACACCGAAAAACCAATTTGATAAAAGTATGAATTATAATAATGACGAAGACGATGTCATAAATGACAAAGGGAAAATCGGTGATGGGGATCAGCCAAATCACGAGTGTCTATCGGAAAGGTTAATCTAAATAAGCTTGTAACTGCCTGCCGTCAATATCGATGCGGTTGTTTAAACAAAATGTTTTTTTATTAGAAATGAATATACCTTTGCTTTTTAATTAATTAAATAATTTGTATCTCTTAATCTTTAAAAATTTTAATTTAATTTACATAATTAAATCATTTACTTTTTTTTTTGTTCGACATTTTTCTTCTTCCTCATTTTCTCTTCTTTTACAAATTTTGAAAAAGACACTTTACATTGTTCCCAAGCATTTGTGTCAATAAGTTGAGCTTATGGTGATACCGCCTTATGTTTTGTTGTCATATAAAATATACAGCACGCTTGAGAAGAAAAAAAAAGTGAACAGAGAAGAAAAGGAAGCATGGAAGAAGAAGATTGGAGAAAATAATAAATAGTGCTTAGTAATTTTTTTTAATAGTTAATAAAAATAGATTTATTTAAATCATATTTAAAAGTTAAATAAGTTAAATTAAAAATTTTAAAATTTAAATATTGAAAATAATAAATAATTAAAGAATTAAAAATATAAATTTATCTTTTAAAATTTTTTTATTGTTCTTAACCTAGCAGAGAGAGAGAGGACTCCCATCTAATTCCATATATGCAGACACGCTATTGACGAAAGTGTGCCAGAGTCTAACTTGTAGTGCTTTTTAAAAAGGTAAAATCCAGTTTTCTAACATTAAAAAGTAATTAGTATTTAATTGGTTGTCGGTTCTTTACAACTTCACGATGAATGTAGTTTACTTTTTAGGAGCTATTTTTTAAAATGTTTTTTATTTTATTATAAACTTATCATCTTATTTTTAATATGTTTTTGTTTTTAAATATTAATATAAAATACTCAAAATAGAATTTTTTTTTTAATGTTTTTATACAAATATTTTTAAACAAAAAACTAATAAAAATAACATAATATAATCAAAAAATAAAAAATATTTTCTTAAAACCTTGGACAAACTGGGGGTGTTATTTTCTCCGCAACTTTTCCGGTTTGAAACAAACATCCAATGGCAGCAAGTTGAGTATATTATTGGCTTTTGTTTCGACTTTTGCTAGTAAATGGAACAAAGAGATGGCCGGTTGCTAACTCTTAACATTGAAATTGAAACATATTGAAAGCCATGTTTGGTACTTACTACAAATGATAGAAAACCAACCTAATCATAAAAAAATAATTTTGTAGGAGAGACTTCTCATATGATCTTATTCAAATACACTTCTATAACAATTTTCACTAACAAAACCGGTTCCACCATATCTATGTTTAAATATTTTTTCAAAATGGGTCTTTTTTAAATTTATTAAAATAGAGTATTCAATTATTTGACTATTAATAAAAAAAATTGACTATTATTTTGTTTGAATTTTTTATATTCTCTTAAAATGTAAATCCACTTTCACATTTTATTTATTATTTTCTTTTCAATTAGTATTAAAGTTAATTTATTTTATTTTTATTGAGATTTTATTCATTTTAAATAAAAGTTATTAATTTTAGATTTACTTGTTGATATTATTTCACAAATAAATATTATATGTGTACTAAGTAATTAACATTTATAATAATTTTTATGTTGGTAACTTTATTTTATTCTAACATTTATATCATTAAATAATTAAAATTATATATTTTTAATCACAACTAATAAAAATTAGAAGTTAAATAATGAGATAAATAACATAGCTATCAACTAAGAAAAAGACAAGTTACAACAAGATGACGAACTTATTTTTTTAATTAAAATTTTTGACTCTTAATGTTATTTATATACTAAATAATAATTTTAAAATTTTTTATTAATTTTAATAATATCTTTTAAGCCTTTTTTAATCTGTAATTTTTTTGGACTAAAACAAAGGCATTAATAGCCTTAAGCTTAGGCCAGTCTTCCTAATTAGTTCTAATTAAAATTTTGAAAGTTATACTAAGAAATTATCTATTTTTTAATATGCATGAAATGAGTGGTAAAAATCATCTTCGCTGTAGAATGACTATTTGTTCAATTAAATTTAATTATGAATAAAAAGTAATAGATATGATTATGCCAGTCAATTTAGATTCACATAATACCTAAATATTAAGACGTATTTAAGAAATATATGATCTAACAATTCACTTTGAGTTTTAAGGTCATATTAATATTTGGGACTATATTTTTGTATAATTTGTTCATTATGCTAAATAGTTTAACTTAATTTGAATATTTAAAAATTAAAAAAGAATAATTATTAGTGATTAAAATCAAATAAATCAAAATTTCATATATATTAAAATATATAGACTAAAATTACAATTAAGCCTAAATAATACAATGAAAAGATTAAAAATTATTATAAAAGTATTATAACAATGTCTATATATTTGATTTTTTCACCACGGTCATAAAATTGAGTAGTGCAATAGACTAATATTTGTTTTCTCTCTCGCGATGCATCATGGAAAAGATCAAATTAAAAAGCAAATATCTAAAAACTATTAACTAAATCATAGAAAAAATAATATATTAAGAATATTCTTGATCTCCTGTCGACATGTTATCTCCTATTTGTCCTTGAAGATCGATCTAATTTAATGCAAATTTAAGTAGGCACATTTTCCCTTTAATTAATCACCATCTACACCTCACAGCAAGACAAAAGAGAGCAACTTGGTTATCCAATTATCCATGCCATTGGCAAAGCCTCGAATGCCTCTGATTCTCAATGCATGTGATCGTATGGCATATCTTCCAGATACCTCGACCAACATATTTTTATCCCAAAAAACAAAAATCTGCGGTCCAGATCACTCTTTACTCAAATAAAGTTCCTCATCATCAAGCAAGTTAGAGCATCATCAAGTTCACGTAGGGACTCATAACTCTTCAATCACATGCAAACCCAATTAAGACCTTGGACGCTTATAATTTCTTTTCAATTTATTATCATTAAATTTATAACATAAAATTATTATTTTAAAAAATTAAACAAACATTTAAATAAATTATATATTTAAATGCAGTCTTTTTCATCCTAAGGCCCAAGCCATCGCCATAAATAAAAAGGCACTTTCCGAAGGCACACATCTCTTTGACTGAGGCAAGATAGCTTGTTCCTTTTCTCTCTTTTTCATGTTAGCAGTACTCACGGAACACTGAAAGCATAGCAATGTCTAGCTCCAGAAAGAAGCTTCTTCTGAACACCGTATCTGTGAAACTAGGCTGCGGCACCTGCACAAGGCCAAAGCTGTGTCGCATATTCCACCCAAAGCCAAAACCCAAGAACCCCACTTACCAAAAACAAAAACTTTACAACCATTCCTCTTCTTCAGCCCAATGGGGTGAAGACAAATATGAAAGTACCACTAGCACCACCAACACCACCCCCACCAACACTGCCACCACATTCTCTCCCTGCTACGTTGATTCTTCACACTTTTCTGACTCTGAAACAAACATGAAGACCCCAGCGAAAGTGAGTGGTTTGGGCAGAGCTGGCAGAGAAGGCGTGGCAGTGGAGAAAGATTCTGATGACCCTTATCTTGATTTCAGACATTCCATGCTGCAAATGATATTGGAGAACGAGATATACTCCAAGGAGGATCTCAGAGAGCTTCTAAATTGCTTTCTTCAGTTGAATTCACCGTATCATCACGGGGTTATTGTTAGAGCCTTCACTGAGATCTGGAACGGGGTCTTCTCTGTCAAGTCCCAATCACCCAGGTTTCACATCACCCGTAAGCCACGCGAGTTCTAAGCCCTGCACGGACGTGGTTAAGGTTAACAAGTTGTCTATGTAGCTGCACTTAGTACTGTGTGAATTGAGAAACCTTGTTGAGTTATGCTACTTATTAGGTTGCAAACGCTGTATTGTACTACACATTTTGATAAACCAAATGTAAAAAGGGAACTTTATTATCTGTTAAGAGTAGGGTTTATTTCTCGCGCAATATAATCAAATTGCAGCCCAAGTTGGAATTCTTTTTCTTTTTCTGGATAGAATTATGAGTAGGATAGTAATAGTTGATTAGAAATAATTGCTGCGTTAACTTCCATTTGTCATGATGGACCATGTTATGTTTGTAATGAAGTAGTGGGTATGGTCCCTTGAGTTGTGTTTGGTGTGTAGGATTTGGTCAAAAATAAATGCCAAGTTTTGAGTGGAATGAGCTAAGGCGAGGGTAGTGGAAAAAAGATAGACATTGGGATTTGGATTATAATAATAAGAATGGTCTGAGTGAAGAGGGACAGTTGGTTTAATGCTTTTCAATGAGATGAGAATAGAAACTTTTGGGACTGACTAGACTACATTTTCCAATGTTGGTATTAAAAGTCTGCTACTCTGTTTTCAGTAGTATTAGCATACAATTTTCCCGTTGGCTCATTAGTTGTTCTTCTTAATTTTTAATAAAAAGTTACTATTCCTTTCATAAATAGTATATATATATATATATATATATTGATAAGTATTTTAAAAATATTTATAATAATAATAGTCTAACTGGTAATTAATATCGTAAAGGAATGAATTTAACGATTTATATAAATAATAAATAAGTGTTTTGTTAATTAAAATTTCACAAGAAAAAATTATCAATTAATGCATCTAAAAATAAATATTTATATTTTGAATACAAAATAATAATATTTTTTTTATAAATAAACATGGAAGAAAATTTTTTAAATACTCAAAATCGTTTTTTAAAGGTTAAAATTAACAAAATTATTAAAAGTTTGGTTAAACAGCTGCTATTTTTACTTTTTATATATTTTCTTTTGCTGTTTTAGAAATTTAAAATTTATTTATTTTAAAACTATATATTATTTAATATTATACTTAAATAGCGAGTTTGTAAAACATTGAAGAATAATAAATGATATAAATAGAGTTTAAATGAAGATATTTTTGTTAATATATAAAAAAATGATAATTTCGATCCTTAAACATGAAATTAAATATATAATAATAACAATTTTTTATATTAAAAACTATATCTTTATATATTTAATGCAATAAATATACATTACATTTAAATGATTAAATTTAGTATTAAAAATTAAAATTATTAATACCACAAAGTTATACATTATATTAAGAATTTTTAATCTTCATACATAATCTTACACAATAAAAGAAATAAAATAGGGGAATAGTTGTGTTTGAAATACCCCCATATAATTATTACTTTTAGTTCAGTACTCATTACTTTAGCGCATGCATTCAGTTCCACTTTGTATTTACTTGCGCATTGATAATATGGCTGCAGGCAGCTTTAATTTGTATTTAAACCTCTCAATGGAGGTAGGCTCTGATGAATGATGATGAAGGTCAGCAAGCATTAAAATCTAGCATTTCAAAAATCCTTTTGATTTTCTTGATTAATTAGCAATAAGATTAGATCAAATAATAATAAAATTTCTCTCAATCTTGACAGAAGATAACTTGCTGGAATTGCTTATCAGAAGGTATACAAGAATGCCTCCTTTCCCATAAAAGCAAATGTATATCATAATTCGGCTGTGAACAACTATTTTAGTTTCGCATAAAGAGTTAACCTACTTTTCAAGCAGCTGACCAAAATTTCTTGAGGGTGAAAGTTCCGAAGGTGGAATATCTTGCTTTATCATTAAAAAGATGACAAGTTTTTTGAAAAATGATATTTGCTTTTCATTGCTTGTTCTGAGTTGATACCCAGAAAAGAGGAAAAAACATAGATGCAGATTTTTCAGAAGCACTTTTCTGAATATCTTTAGAAGTAGATCTTTAGAAGCAGGTTTTTTAAAATATCATCAAGAGTGCTATCAAAATTACCAACATTTTTCAAATTTATGAAAAAATTATAATGGACAGTAAGGAGCCAATTAGATAATCAGCTGATGAAATTTCTTGAGAGTGAAAGTTCCTATGATGGAACCTCGATTTATCATTAAAAAATATGACCTTTTTTTGTTTGAAATTGATATTTGCTTTCCGTTGCTTGTTCAGAGTTGGTAAAAAGAAAAAGGCAAAATGCAGATTTTTTAGTTTTTTGAGAGTTCAATTTAGAAACACCAAAGAAAGATTTTTTTTCCCTTTTAAAATCTGTTTTCCTTTGTACTCTGAAATTTAGATTTGTGATTAATAGATATGGATTGAAAATGTGGTGTATTTTGACGGGAGGGTCAACTCTGTAGCAGGGCATATTCAAGGCAATGGAAACACAGCGGGCCATCATTCAAAGCAAGAACACAGACCACACCTCAATTTGTGATAAAGTTTTGTTACTGAGTTAGCAAGCTGTCCAACTCAGCCTCGTCAAATAATTGCTATCAAGATAAACATGTTTGTTGCTTTTAAGGCAATTGTTTCACTCATGTTCTAACTGATTATGTTTATCAATATTTGAAAATTTTAACACCTGGCGTAAAAAAAATGGAATCGAAAATCAATTATATTACAAGTTTTTTAACATTTATAATTATATATTCAATATTCATTCAGAAACTGTAATAATGCATTCATTCCATAGTTTTCAATAAAAAAGTTATTAATTATTAATTATTGATCTCTTAGAATTCAATTTTTATATTTTACAAGACCCATAATATAAATCTATCTTGTTTTACATTAGAATTCATTTTTTATTTAAAATAATAAAGACAATAGTTATTTAACTCTTAATTGAAGTTATAGAAGCGTAGAGTGTAGAGAGGAGGAACATAAAACTGCATATAAATCCTCAGGAGTAGATAAAGTGATGATCTTATCTAATCTCTTGTATCATTTTGAATTTTTTATACCGTTGAGTCATAGAATCATACAGTAGACATTATCACAAAATTTATCACATATCATTCTTCCGATGATGGGGGATACCTTTGTTCATGTCTGGGCCAGGGTTGATATGATTTGTTGCCTCTAACTCAAATTTAAGTTGTGTTATTAAATTATCATCAACAGTGAGAGCTGAGAGAGCTTTACAAAAGAGGTTGGTCTTTTTGTCCAGACATGAAGAGCAAACTTCCTGCTAATGTATCTCAATGTGTTGGCATTTGGATTTTGGCACCCAAAAATTAAAAACGGAAAGACCATTACCACACACTTCCTTAACATTCATTTTATGTTCCTCAATCTTTGTTAATAGTTTGCCAAGAACATCAAATGTGGTTATAAACATTCATTTCTATGTTCCTCAATCTTTGTTCTTTTATATTTTTGTTTCCTTATTTATATTTATTTTGGTCCCCAGGGCTAGGAGAAAAGGGGACTAGAGTCTAGAGTAATCAATATGACGCAATTACACTACGTTTGCTGACAAAAAATTACTAACATTTACTATCAGCTGTTGACAACGTTCACTTTCATACTATGGTCAACATCATCATTTACGATGTGTTTGTTTTCGTTTTGTTTTTTGGGGTAAAAACTCCTTCAAAGAAATTTTTACTGATACACATACAACTAATAGAGAAATTATGAATAGATAAGATTTTTTTTAATATTTTTGCAGTCTTTAAAACATGAAAGTGAGTCGAAAGCGATTTTATTTTGATCTTATTATAGTATCACTTCTTTCATATTTTCTTTGGTATTTTTCTATATATATAACATAAGTTAAAATTGTTTATGGAAGTATATTTATACTTCCTGTCTTGCAGAAAGAAAAAGGAAAAAAAGACAGATACTAAAAACTGGAGGGTACAAAGGAGTGAGAACAATACTTGAAGAAATTGGAGGGTAAGATTAAAACTAAGCCAGTATTATTTTTCAAAGGGACACGACACAACAATCTGCTGGTGATAGGTAAACTTACGGAGAAGAAAATTTTTTGCCCTATTAGAATGCTACTAAAACGCATGGACATCTCAATCTGAATTACAAATTCATGCTGCTGTAATTAGAATCTCCATTTTGGATACTACCGTGGGAATTTTGAATGTGGAAAGAGAGATATAGTTTGTATAAGTCATGGTCAGGTTCTGCCAACATTGAAGAAAGATGATGATTAGTTCTACAGAGGTAAAGTAGGCAAGTAAGAACATCTTCAACCATAGTTTCAAACAAAGTTGCTTATTGACACGTTACTTTTTTTTTAAGTAATTCTTAAATAAGTTTCCCATGACACATTACCCTTTTCTTTTAACTTTTAATAATTTTAACACCTATTTTCTCCAACGAGATAATTTTGAAAAAAAATTGTTAAATAATTTGTAGAAGTTACTCTACATCTCTACCAAATGGTACAACTCTATTTGTATTGTACAGTTTTATTTTCTTACAATTTCATCCCAAACATACTCATTCACAAATTCCATTTTTATAATATGTAACTATTGCTATTATTAGAATATGTGATTCTTTATTTGAGATATCAATATACACTATTCTAACAAACATGTGTTCAAGACTACATGATGTGATCAAGAATTATGTTGTTTTGGTCACTTATATTGTAACAAAGTTGTATCTTTTCTAGTGAAATGTAAAATTTTGACACATAACATAATATGAGTAATTGATGTTACATGATCTCATGTCATCCAATAATTTTTCTTTAATAACACATTCTTAAATACAAGCGAACAACTTCTTTAAAGTTATTTGTACGTAGCTATCAACTTTCAATTACGCTTTCTTATGGCAAGTAAAAGTTTAAAAATTAAGTCTTCTAAGTATTTTTCATTTCTCTAATTTTATTTTAGAATACAAATAATATTATTCATGGATACAAGAATCAAACTAGACCGATAGATTTGATTGTAAAAATTGATAAACTAATCAAGTTATCGATTTAAATAATTCAAAAACAAAATAAAAAATATCAAGAATTATTTGATAATGTTCATCTTCAATTCAAACATGATTGTTTTGAATGAAAAAAAAAACCTGTAATTTAAAAAAAAAAAGTCTTTTAATAATTCCCTTTCGTCCTACAAGAGTAATAGTTATACGTTCTACCAATCATTTGGTCAAGGCATTATCCCGTTTCAAAAGGATGATAATAATCCAGTTTTATTTTTTATTTTTTTTTTTGGGGGGGGGGGGGGGGGCGCAAATTGACAATCCAGTTTAAACGGGCCTATTTTACTAGTTTGGGTTGACCTGGAAAACATGTTTAGACTGTCGTACAAGCCCAATCAAGGGAAAAGTATAGTTGAGCATCGGAACACCTAAAAAATACTAAAAAAAAGTAAACTGAAAATTTGACTGAAAAATGTATATTGCTAACATTTCATAGAAAATATATTATTAGTATTTTCAAAAAGGCAAATTACATTTTTTTTATTTTTCAAAAAATACTCAATCACACCTTTCTATCTTTTTGAAACAATAGATGACTATTTTTCTCATTTAATACTAAGTCTATTTTTTAAACATTATACAAATAAATTTGAGATTTTAAAAGATGAAGTTAACTTTTAAATGTCCTTGTTATATATAGGACTTTTGGAGTAATTCTTGATAACATGGGTGAATCACATTTCCCATAACCCAATATTGTTGTTGCATGGCACCAGGATTCAGGAGGACTACATTTGGTTAGGAAATGGTCACCGTCGGCATGACTTGAAAGATCACTATCTTTATCTAGCAAAATAGCAGAGGATTAACCCTTTTTATTTTCTTTTCAGAAAATATATCCATAGATAGATCACTTTCTTTTATGACAAATAGATTCTTAAAAGATGCTAATCTGGACATACTTTGGCAGAAAGCCCTCGTTGCACAAGTCTCACTCAATGTGTATACATGTGAAAAGCAAGTATGTTCTTTTTCATTTTTTGAATTAATTATCCAAATCCACGGTCATACGTTAGATTATTAAGAATTAATAGTAAGTCTTATTTGTAAAATTATATCTAAAACTTTGTTTTGTGCGCTGCATACAAGTGAGTCAATATTAATTAGTGGAAGTGAAATCAGTTAGATCGACAGCTGAGTCAGAGTAAGTAGAAATAGCTCTTAAAAAAAAAGTTCCGATAACATAAAGAGTTTATTAAGATTACAGTGAAAAGATCGAATAAATTGATGTGAGTAGGATTATTTGGATTTCGATTTGAGTAATCTGAAATTAAAGAAATTGTATATAATTATTGCATGAGTTGTATAAGAAATCAATTGTCCAAATGTAAGTAATTTTACATGAGAAATGACGAACAAAAATGAGCACATTAAAATTAAAGTAAGTTTCTAAGAGGTTTATGAATTTATCGGATTTTGGAGAACACTCATATCAATGTACGAATTATCTACAAAATAGACATCATTTGTGGTCCTTGAATCTTGGGTAGTTGTGATCATGAAGCAACTCGGTATAGCAGCGACAAGCATAAAAATTCAAGGCAGGAAAGTGTAGTAACTTAACAAGTGGATTTTAAATTATTCAATTTCAATGTATTTAATGTCGATATTTCATGAAAATTTATTTTTTTATTCTATTTTAATTTATTTTATATATTGTATTGCACTTAGATTTTTATTTTTTTTAAGTTTTGTTAACGTGTTACAAAAAGGTGTTAAAATTTTAAAATTTTATTAAATAAAAAATAAGCATTTATCAGTGTTATTCTTATTCTTTTAACATTGTTTTAAAGCATACATTAATAACAATCTTCATAATAATGATCAATTGAGGAATGTAACTTTAAAATCATTTGACAAAGCATTTGTTTCAATTATTTTGTTTTATGTTCAAAACGGTTAATGGCTAAAATTTTATTAACAAAAAATTTTAAAATTATTTTTACACCAAAATATATCAAATCCCAACATGCATGAAATACGTCAATTTTACTGTAATAATCAGTTAAGATTCTCAACATTAATAGAAAACTATTTTAGTTATATGTGTCAATTATGAGAAAAGCTTTTTATATTCCCTGTAATTCTAAAGGAACAGCAAGAGGTAAAGACCATTAAAATTAATGTATTATGACAAAAACTTATAATTTAAAACCAATTCAACCTTTAGATTTCAGAACTGCACACTAATACACTGTGCAATTATTTTCAATTCCAAAGAATTTCTAACTTGTCATATATGTTGTGTTTGTATGTTGTATTTTTGTGCTTTTAATTTTTGTTGACAATTTTTTTAATAATAATAACAACAAACTAAATCATTGAATTAAATATTATAAAATATGGATAATGGAATAATATTTTATTCAAGCTTAAGGACCGACGAATTGAATTAGAGACGTTCTTGACAGCCATCATTAATAGTAGAAATCCTTAACTATCAATAAATGATCTTTTACTTTGTTACATAATTAACAAAAGAAATATTATATTAAATTTTATAATTTTTTAGTGAAATAAATTTTATTATTATTATAAAATACTTTTTGTATAAACTACTTTTTTTGATTCATCTAAACAAATAAAATATTTGTTTATTTTTTATTCCTATTTATTCAAATCATACATCTTTAAGCCCTGAGAGGTGCATTTAATGCAATACCACAGAAAGCAATGAGCTACACTGAGTTTGGTAAATTGTGTGTTTGGTCACACTTCTCATGAAATTAAATTTCTCGGAAAATGAGGTTATCATTGTCATTGTAAGGTCATTATCTCACTAAATACCCAACAAACATTGATTATGGTCTTAAAGTTAGCATTCCGGATTGGTATCCCCAATGCTCTTAGACAAGTTCAAACCTGCAGTGTGTCTGTTTATTGGTCTACACCTGCTGGGAGAGGAAAAAAAAGGAAAAAAAACGGTTTAGTTAGAGTTGTTCTTAGGCAACTATCAAAGTTTTTTTAATTGTATAAAAGTATGAAAATTATTTTTTTAATAATTTTTTAGTTAAAATCAATATTAAAAATTGTTAATATTGGTCATTAAAATTGATATAAATACTTTAAAATAGTATTATTTTATTAGAAAATATTTTTATATGAACAATATTAAAACATAATAATGTTCATATATTCCTAAAACAAATTAGAAAAAGAGAGGAGTAATCTTAATTAGATCTTTACTTACACGAGTCCCTAACAATAACACCAAGGAGTTGTATAATTTTTATTTCCTAGTTTTTGATAACTAATCAATATTTTTTTAACTGTAAAACGATATATAAATATTGGAATGAGTAATTAATTGGTTTAAGGTCAATGATGTTGGAGAAATGTTTTAAACTTCCATGATCTTGTCTTAGGTTAACCTACTGCGTTTAATTATTCGAGTTAACAATTCAATTATCAGCTAAAAAACTGACATAAAGTATAAAAATTTGTGCCTGCTTCACTGGATGGTAGAAGCTACTATGCTGAAAACCTAGATTTAATTGGTTTGCTGTGAAATGGAAAATTGTTTAGAAGCTTCGGTAGACAAGAATCATAGGCGAGGAATCTATGCTTAATTGTTAACTAGCTTCTTTTTTCGGTCTTTGTAAAGTGTTTTACGTCAAAACAAAGCAAGCTCAGGAAACCCATAAATGGCCATGAGAGTTTGGAGTTAGCAACTTATTACTACTATATATTAGTTAGTAACCAATTACTAGGGACAGGTTTGACTCCTTAAGACTGGTCCCAGCCTTTCTCATTATCTGGGTCTAAGACTTGGGTTTTCTTTGTCTCATTTCGGTGATAAGAGAAGATATTCAGAATCTCAATTAAACATCTCAAACATTTGTTTATAATATAAACATGTTGTGATCGAGGTATATAAAAGCGGCCACTTTTCTTTTAACATTTCGAAATTGGAGTGCATTTGACTTCAAAAAGATGCCCAACAAAGCACACCAAAACCATGTATGTACCCAAAAATAAAATCATATATACACGCGTACTATATCTATCCATGTGTGTGTATATTGAATGTCATTATGAGGTTTCGAAGTGACATTTCACTGAATAATAGCAACAGCATATACGTAGAGTAATTTGTTAGTTCACAGCAAGCTATGTCATTGTTACGAGTTCCAGCTCTAAAATCTACTCCATACCCTTTTCCTTCCCCACCCCTCCCAACCCTCAAACAAACACACCTACAAGAACCGTATTTGTAAGGATGCAAAGAATGAAGTGACCTAAAGTATTTGTTAAGATTCATTTAATTAGATTTTTAATAAATTTTAACAATTCAAAACATAATATATATATATATATATATATATATATATATATTATATTGTATAATAATAAAAATTAATTTTTTATTCTTAGTTCTCAATTAATATCTTTGAGACATTAGTTACAATGAATATTTCATAACGAATAAAATCTGGTTAAATTTTTTTCTTATATTTCTTTAGTTTTTCTTTTTCTCAATAGTCTATTTTTTAGTTACAAGAAAACAAACACAATGAAGACTGGTGACTTGGTTGCGATACCAGATGCCTACTTCAGAAGTCCAACACATTTTCCCTTTACCATATCGAGGAATCGACAAAAGATTTTTCATTTGTTATGATGGATTCCTTAGGGACGATATATTAAGAGAGTGATTTCTTGACATTCTCTTCAGCCTCGTCATGTCACCTCTCTTGTTTTATTTTCCAACGACCACTAGTATTCTTGAAATTGAGTGAACGATTTAGTTCTTTTGTGCTATTAGGTGGTTCATCAGGGATAAGATGTCCTACCAAGTTGCAGCCAAGAAAAATAACAAAGAAAACATTGTGAGGATATAAAATTTTCAAACACAGCTTGAATTTGAACATTTGTTTTAGCCATTGCAATTTGCAAAGCTGAATGGCAGTTTTTTGTACCCTTTCGGAATCTTGCTGCAGGCAGCTAATACATATTAGATTCGAAAACACGAATTACATTCCAAAATTTAAACAGCACATAATACAAGAGCCATATAGAGACAGTGTTTTCCAACACAAGCATATGATATATAGATAAACCTATGTATGTATGTGTTTATATTCTCAGTTTCTCTGGCCAAAGACCATGATAATGCTGCTTGGTGCAGGCAAAAAGGATATGAGTTCAGCAGGACCACGCCAAAATTCTGCGCTGGATTTGTACCCATCATTTGATAATGACTGCCTAATTCAAAAACTAACGGCTCTGATCTTCCTCACCATGTCAGCTCTGATGAACCCAAGTGCAACCTATACACGTGTATTTACGGGTTGCACTTGATTACGGTGTTTTCAGCCATATTATACTTATTTTCTACCAAGTCATACACGTTAATTAGACGTATGTTTTTCTTTTCAGAAATATTAATCAATGTCGTTAAAATATCATTTGAGAAAATAAAATTAAAAAAATCACCGATAAATGTCATTAGGTAATTTTGGCACAATTTTTTAATCAACGATATTTTTCTTGATAATTACGACAATATTGAATATTTACTGTTTTATTAAAATAAAAGTATTATTTTAATTAATAAACAATATTATAAGTACTTTTAAAAAACTGATTTTTTTTCTATAAAATAATTGTTAATAACAGTTTGTATAAAAATTACAAAAAACATTTAATAGATAAATTAAAATTTCTTAACTAACGTCCTTGATACGTCCACAGAATAATTTAAGAGGATGATCCTGTTTTTTTCACATTAATTTATACACAAGGACACATCAATAATTTTCAATACAAACAAACTTAAAATGCAATGGGTTTAAATATAAAATATGTTTTTTGGTGCCCGTAACTTGTCTCCACTTAGAATCACTTTTGCCAAATTTAATTATTTGCAGTTTTCATTCACAACAAGTTACCCGCATGGAACTCTGTATGTCACAAATTTATAAGATGACGTTGAAGTTAAGCAAAAGCACTAACTAACCAGCTAACCTGTTTTCTTTCACTGAGTTCAAACATCGTACATTTATTAATTACTATAAACAACGTTAAGTTTGCTGAATGAAACTATGTTCAGATTAAGAAAGGAAGAGGGACTGTCTATCTCAATGAAAGCAATAGAGGATTTGGTGTCATTTAGCCACATATACATAGATCGACAAGAGATAATGACTTTACAAAAATAGTAAGCATAGCATAATTAAGACAAATATAGGAACTTCCTCACCTTGTCTTCCCATATAGTAAAGGAAACAAAAATCGACAACCTATCTCCATTTCCCTTCACACGGTTGCATTTGTTCCACACGTGTGAACTCCATAAGATAGGGAAAGCCGTGGAAGCCATGGAAGCCATGAAACAAAAAAAATGTGACTAATTATTAACTACTAGGTAGTATACATAAAAATACAGTTAAACAAAATATTTAATTAATTGAAACCGAAGAAGATGAAGCCTCATCTTCCCTAACTCGTTCTAACAACAAAGAAGAACTAGGAGTAGCTATATCAACCTCTACCTCAGCTTCCAAACAAGACACACAACGAGTGCTGCAAGAGGAAGAAAGAGAAGAACTATAAAAAGATAAAGGGGAAGAAGGAGAATGGGAATCAGAAGAAGACAGTGAGGAAGAAGAAGAAGCGACCAATAAGTCAACGAAAGCGCCAACAATATAACCATGGTTGCTTTTACCGTTGACCCTCAAATACCAACACAAAAGCTCTTGAAGACCCTCCCAATCCTTAACACATTTAGCCGCCACCATCTCCTCCATGGACTTTCGAAAATCCACGTAAGGGTCTTGAGATTCCATGGACAACACCACGCTGTCTTTGAAGGGTAAGGTTCGTGCTTTAGCTTCCAATATAGAACTAGTCTCATCTAGCTCGAAGAACAAACGGTCAGAACGCAAGCCACGAATCACTGAATCTTCATATGAGGCGGTGGAGAAGCTGGCAGAGTCAGGAGAGACAGTGAAGAAGGAGTGAGAGGTCTCTAACATGTCCATGGTGGCATCTAAGAGTGCTGCGTTAATGGTGTTGAATGTGGTGTCATTGGTGTTGGCTCTGAAGGAGAGTGTTTTTGGTTGGTGACAAGAAGGCCAAGGCCATGATGAAGAAGGTTTGTTGTGTTGTGTGTTTTTGAGAAGAGAAGGAAGTTTCATTTTCTTGGCCATTGTGGGGAAGGTGGGGATGTGGAAATGAAGTGAAATGAAATGAAGATTCAAATGAATATTCGAACAGAAATGAGAGTTAATTTCCAATATTGGGGGCATTAATGGCAAGTCAGATGTGGTTCCTGGCTGTGGGGGGAAGATTTTAAAGGAGCGGTGGGTCAATTTCTATTGCTGCTTCCATGGGGTCACCTCACTCTATCTTCTTATTCAATTTTTTACAAATCAATGTTTTTGCACTCTAATTTATTGCTTTATCCTCCTCCTCTTCTTATATTTTAATCAACAGTTCTTTTAGTTTTTTACCACTCTGCTTTTTATATTCTTTTTATCAAATTAATACCTTATTCTTAACAAGTTTATTATATCAGTCTTTATAAATGATTGTAATTTTCTAAACCCTTAATGGAAAAATAGCTTTATTAATAACAACTCTTAAGAATATAAAATTAATATTTTTTATTAAAAATATATTTACTATTGTTTGTAATTTTAATATATTAAATACCTTTTTAATAATTTTAATTAGTTAAAATTAATATAAAAAAATATTTATGTTAACATTTTATAAAAAAGTATTCATTAAATTCCTCCTTCTCCCTGTCAACAGAATATTTGAAAGTATCATTAATGACAACATCTAATGCAAACCAACACACACATGTAAATCAAACGGTTCAATAACCGATATAATTTGCGCGGGAAGGAGGATTCCGTGTTTACATGAAATTCACGTGATAAGTTTTTGTGAAAACCTGTCCTCATTTCTCCTTCAACAAAGATTAAATAAAAAATCGAACAAGACATTTTTGGACATACAATTTTAAATCTATTAATAAAATATCATTAATATATATATATATATATTTAATTTAGTGAATTTTATATTCTTAACAAATTATAATCTATTTAGTGTGCTAAAAAATCATTTTAAATAAATAAGAAAATATCAAAATTTATAAAATTATATTTTAAAAAATACAAAAACACAATTTTGATCATATAAAAATTTAATATGAGAATACTTATTTTTTATGAATTCTAGTGCACTCTTTGCCGTCATAATAATTGAAGGCGCTAATATTTTTAACGTAATATTTTACATCTTTTTTACTTGTTAATTTCTTAACTTGTATTCTAAGCAAGAGTCTTACTATTGTATGGTTAAAAAGCTTAGAAAATTTCTCAATATTCATTGACTTAACTCGCATCATTCGTGCAAAACAAATATATACAAGTATTTCTTACATTGGGAGCTAATGCAAGTGCTATCTCTCCCCATGAAACACTTTCGCCTCCGAAAATTCACCATTCCTCTCGTCACCCAAACAACAGAGTAAGGAAAAAAAAAGTTTGGGTAAATGATAATTTTAATGATCCAAATATGTACGCAATATCAATTCATCCACTCTAAAATAATTTAGTTTCTTAACTATAAAAAAATTTTATAGTTAGTTCTCATCGTACGTGGATTGAAATGAGAAAAGATATTTAGAGGCAGTAAGATGTTACTTTTGAGAGAAAGGTAAACGAATAAAAAAGTAAGTGGTTCGTAAATAAGAGTTGTAACACACGAGAGGTATGTGGGGAAACATAGCGTTGTGTAACTTGTTATGATAGAGCTCTCTTCACGTGCCTCATGAAAAAGGTCCAAAGTATAGATGGAGACCCTTAAAGGGAAAGTCACAGAACTGGAAATAGATTAGCTGATTGATACTCAACTAGCTATTAGATATTAAAAGGTTTCGCCATAGGCCTCTCATAATCTTTGTTGTTTCTTTCCTTGTCTCATTTAATAGGGCTTTTTAGTGTGTCCAAAACCTCCAAACTTGCTCACAATCAAAATTGTTGAAGTTAAATTTTTAGTTGATCTATAGTCAATTCAAGTCTAGTATGTTTATGGGGTTGACCCATGCATGCCAATTCGACGTGGTTAAACGGTAATGAACATGGGTTTAATGCTATATTACCATTTCTCTGGACAATTAAACGCGTGATGAATGTACTTGGGCCATGAAAGAAGGGGACCTGTTCTTTTTCCAATTTCAGCATGACAGGACATGAATCATATTATTCTTGTGGAATCCTATCTGCATTGCAATGAAACAGAAGTACAAAGCGAAATATATGCATTTCACAGTCCCCACCACTTGGCAAAACTTTTATGGATACCAATATTAATTTGCAATTTGTAGGATCAATTTTGAGGGCTTATATTTTTTCCTACTTTTAGTTATTCAATTCTAGAATTTGAAACTTCACCAAAACTCATCCTAATCAAAATTTCTTATTCGTTCACACCCCCCCCCCCCCTCCCCTTTTGTAGTTGTTGAAATGGGTTTCAATTATATAATTAATCTCATTCAGATCTCAATTCAAACTGAGATGAATGTTAGCCAATACGGAGTTTAAGTTCTAAACTATTTCAACCACGATGGAGGTAATGTCTCCGAACTAATATTAATTGTGGACTCACTTCTTTAATATTAACTTTTAATTATTTTGTCATAACTTAAGAGAAATTAATTTGGAAAATGAGAAACTCGTTGTTAGCATGAGGTTATGCTTCCTTTTTTCAGTATTTGTATGGAGCTTAGTTTCTTGAAGTCAATTTCAATTAGAAAACCTGCTGCTGCTGTTATTTGGAGCGAGTTTATTTTAGCTCAATCCAACATCACATCGGTTCTTAGATGTAAATTGTTGCGCTCCTTGACAGTGTGATGATCGCCTAGGTTGAAAGGCATGGTCCAATCATTCATTTTTCTTCTAGGTGACAATGTAAATTATTTTTGTTTTTACTTTTAACCAGATTCTGTCTTTCTTTGCTTCGACACGATGGGACACGTGCCAACCCTTTTTATTTTGTACTAATAATTTTTGGCTGTTGTTTTCCAAAATGCACATTTGGGTTTGATCAGTGGAAATGAAGATATAACTTATTGGAAAATAGAAATGCCATCGTGATGTGCTTTGGATCCAAATTCAATAGGTTCATGATATTGAGATTCAGCCATCAAATAGTGCTTAAATAAAGCTCGTTTTTTATAGTTCATAAGTTGCATATGACTTCATGAATATGTGGTATTCTGCCAATTGCTAGTTTGAATACGACATTCTACTCATTACAGATTTTGAAATTTGCATTGTTGATCTTGAAACTCATGGACATTGGTCGATTATTTGAAGACATGGAATTTGTTTTATCTTTCGCGTGCGTTCTCATTTTCATATTTGACGAAGCCTAATATGAATATTGTTTTGCTTCTACCAAGAGATTAAGCTTGTGTTGTATCAAAGTTCCTATGTAACACGATGAATTCAGACAACAAAAAAATCAAAATTACAAGAAACTCGAGACGTTTGCAATCTCTACTTGGGACAGTAAACCACAACATAGTTATTTTTGCTTCCAACAAGAAGCATGAAGAAACTAGCACAGTTGACGCTTCAAGAGAGTTTTTTAAATTGGGATCTACTAGGAAGAGATAAAGAGAGAAACTGCTTGCACAAATCCATTTTTGTATATGGGTGCATATCAACCGCAAATAGCTCCATTTGACTTTTTCAACATTAAATTTATAGATAAAGATTCTCCAAAATACCAATTTATTTTAAAGAGTAAAATTCAAGTCAATCACAATGCAAAAACCAATATTAAGACGTGTGTGTGTGTGGGGGGGGGGGGGGGGGTGTGGGGTGGAATTAAGCACTCATATGATAACATGAATTTGTTAAGTTCACTCTTAATCATTTTTCATCATTAATTTGGACACTCAGCAGATTTATCGCCATTTAGATGAACCTAGTGCCCTATATAGCTTCCACAATGTGCGAAAAGAGATTCCCACCGTAATGATAAGTCGCGGACAATTGTACACCAAAGCTACGCTATAGCTTAGGGCCTATATGTTTTATCGTTCGGTTGAATTAATTTTAACGAAATTAATTTTAAATCATTAAATATACTTGAAATGTATTCAAATCAATCACAAGTATAAATTTACACTAATTTAACGAAATTATTTTTCGTATGCCTGGGCTTTATATGTTATTACCATTTCCACTGTAATCTTGCGAGTGCATCTACTTACACACATTGTTTATCTCGGGTCCGCTGAATAAACTGCACGCAATTTAAAAACTGCCAATATCGCATTTATTATTGCAAATAAATTTCGTACAAATTGTTTGTTGTATTATTTTCTGAAGTATTAGATGTCACATCAGAGGAACCATCCGTGCCAGACCCCCTCCATTATCCATATTTTTATTTTAATCCACTTGGCAACGCAGTTCTAAGAATTTGTATCTTTACAACAACGGGAGACGGTGAAAAATTCCCAAGCGACCTCAACACATGGTCGGGGCGTGCCAAAACAGATAATATAGGGGGAATCGGAGGTGGACCACATCCAACTGGACGGAGCAACGGCCGTTGATATTGAACACAGCCACGGTTCATGGACCATGATGATTGTGGAATGCTGGATTATGACATGCTTGACCCACACTGAAAGTGACATGCTAACGTACATTTTCAAAGAACATTCATAATTCCTAAAAGAATACATGTCTGCAGTCATGCATCCGACGCAATTCAGTAGCAAATCAAAATCGACCCATTAGGAAATTCAATCATGCTGTGGCCGGTATTACAATCCCAATCGCTAAGACAGACAAGGCTCCTCAAGTTCATACAAGTGCAACTTTGCCAAATTGAAGCAAAACTCCTAGAAACCCACAGATACAAAACTTGGTCATGAGCACAATAAAGTCGATACCAGTTAATATATAAACCTGCTGGTCCTCGAACATTACACTAATAAAATATAAAAACTCTTTTCGATTAGCCACATTCCATCTAAGTTTCAAGGGCATTGATTATCTATCCATATTAATCATTCACCGATTCATGCCATGATGAATAGTGCCCAGATGGACTAAAAACTTCTCAAGATATCATCGAACCGTTTCAGTTCAGTAGTTTATCTCAAACTTTCATGATTGATTTAACATATAAGTTATGAAGCCGTTTGACCATTCCAAAGATACCAGAATAGCAGCAATGGTAAACATTAGAAAAAGCAATCTAGTACCAGTTCCTAGTTAGAATAACACACAAGAAAATATGATGGGTAAGGAAAGTCATTAATTTTCAACTAGGGACAGTTTGAGACACTATTTTTTGTTTTTATTTTCAGTTTTCACTTCTAATTACAAAAATGTCTCATTATTTTCATTTTATTTTCTATTTTCAAAAAACTGTATAAGAAACAGTGAAAACGACTTCAGAAGTAAAAACAAAAAACATTTTCTTAAACCAAGCAGCCCTTGAATACTCATATAAATATCAAAGGACAACAGTGCTTCTAGTTTACGTCTCACACCAACTGTATAAGAACCATATTTTCATTCAGCAAGCAAGACAATAAAACAGTTTGTGGTAAATCTTAGCTCTTCCAAACTTCTGAATCCAACAGCAAAACTATTCCTGTGCTATCACATTGGGTCAAAGACAATACAATAAGTGGTCAGAAATATTTTCACTACTAGCAAGTAGGAAGCAAAAGACGTTAAAAAAATTACATTATGGATAAAACAAATTCACTGGTGACTTCTCACTTTTCAGTGCTTTTCCTTTGAGCTTTAACAAAACAATGAGAAAAAAGAGAAGCAATAATTTAATTGACAATGAATCACAATAACAAAATTGGAGGAACTAAGAAGGATTTTTAACACAGGATCCTATAAAGTCATGTCCAAACTTCATTTGTAATAAGTAACTCTCAAAAGAAAGCTCAAATAGTAGACATGTAAAGCTTCCCAGCCCAGCTAAAAGGAAACATACATTAAAAAGACCCAACACAGTTTCCAAAACAATCTTTTGTAACTTACAAAATGCATTTTCTGCAACAAATACATATTTGCATCCACTCAATTGAACTCATCGACAATGCATTTTCAGTTATCAGCAGTTAACAGGTATTGGCATCCACTCAACTAATGTCACAAATGGAACTAAGGTCTGCATTATGTATTTTAAATACTTCCCTCACCTTCTTTCCCTTTTCCTTCATTGGAGTAGAGGATAATTATCAAATTAATCTTTATTATAAAACAGCTTAAATTTAAGATATAAGAGCTCTTAAAAGGAAAAATGAAGCAAATAAATGAAACTTATAATTTCAGGAATTCTAACAAAAAATTTGCTGTAATATCATGCCTAGCAAACAAAGCCCTCAGCAGTCTACATGGGAAAACCTAAAGAGAGACTAAACAACCTTGAATGTAAATGAAGGCATAAAGAGATGCCTAGGCCATCCTCTCTCGTAGCAATCAAACCACCTATTCATAATTGCTTTGCAAATCCTGTTGTGGAAGGTAAAAAAAATTATACCATGCAATATAGCCAGCCACATTACCTCAGGCAATATGCCACTCCAGCTCCAGGTGTGCTCCCTGAGCTAAGAGTAACCAGAAATATTTCAAATTCTTAATATCTATGTACAAAAGCTGATCATAAAACACTACACACATTAATATTGAAAAAAAAGGAAAATCAACATACACATAAAACCCCACATCATCTAAAAGAACAATGACCACATACCTACTCAAATAACATGTGAAACAAAAACCCTGGATTAATTCCCATGAGCAGTCCACATCCCTTGGATTATATAATTTAAATCCTAACTAGTGAATCAAATTTGACAAAAACCCATTAGCACATTTCTTGACTACGGACCATACCCAATAACTCATTCTCCAACTACCCTCCTAAAATATAAAAAAGCTGAAACACTGCCATAACCCTTAAAAACAAATGAAGCAAAGAAATCAAAGCCAAGTTAAAAGCATAATGCTCGTGACATTGGCAGATACTATCTAATCAAATATTTGTTCATTCATCAGCCAATTCACCTTAGAAGTTAGGTATATTAAGTTTGCAAAAATGTTTTCAATTTCCATTTTCTATATTAATGATTACAAAAAAGCCACATCAATTCCAGCTTGTTTTGTTATTTCGAAAATAGGTAGAGTAACAATGGAGTATTTTGCAATTTCACTGTTTTCTGCGAAAATATTTGAGGGGAGGAAAAAAGGGGGCAACCATGTACACAAGGCTCCCCACCTTGTGGGGTTTCAGGAGAGTAAATGTAAGTAGCCTTACCCCTGCAAGCAAAGAAACTGTTTCCAGGATTCAAACCCATAAACCCACCCTCAATTTTTTGAGAACAGGAAACAAAATAAAAAAGGTAACATTTTTTGTAATTATTGATAGATAAAAATTGTTTCCACAAACCAAGTGCACCCTAATACTTAATGTGTTTATATACCTTGCCAACAGCACTTTCTCATAGTATAGCAGTTGAACATATAAAACACAGACAGCTAAGATATTTCCAGTTTCCAACCAATATCAAAGGAGAATGGAACATATATACCTAGTAGTCTTGATATCATTCTCCTGTAAGTGGAAGTCTGGATAAGGAGAATAAATTGAATCTATCAGATCACCAAATGTCTATTTACAAGAGCTTTCAAAATTATATGTAACAATTTATTCCACAGCCTCCTCTTTTCATTTGTTTCAATTAAAGTTGGATGCTATAATAATACTGACTAGGGGGGAGATGAAAAAATTTTCCTCTGTTCAGATCCTGTAAACACTACCTAACTTCTTACTCAATGTATTAACACACTCACAGTGAACAAACGCACTGCCTCATCCTGCCTTACACTCGTTAAGATGAGATGCTGAATATAAGCCAAAACCCAAAGAATTAATAATTCCTAATGACATTGAAAAGGCATAATGTATACACTTTACACTAATATTGTAAAAACAAACCTAAAAGAAAGCGATATTTTGATTCCATTAAAAATCAGAAAACTTCCAAACCATACAAGACACCAGCATATTGGACGAACCCATCAGCTTTACCAAAGAAAAGCTCTCTGATATTCTGAAAAGCGTGCAGAGTAAGCAAGCTATCTGAACCGGCTTGGTGACTCTTCCCAATAACACGTTCCACTTTCAGGGACTGGCAAACACGGTCCAAACCACCATGCAGGTTCGAGCAGAATCTCATCAAGTGCTTCACATCGAAAACCCTATTTCCGAAAAACACCCTCACGAGACGGAGAAACTCCGACAACTTATCCGGCAACGCGCGCTGAGTCAGAAGCTTCACCAGATAGCCAAAATCGTAGGCGCTGTGGAACGTGACCCAGCTAACGGCGTCGTCGCAGACCAAACCGGACGACATCATGAGTTCGGCGAACCGGACCGAGTCGATCCCGAACTCGCGATTCTTCTCAAAGTCGATGCCCTGGCGTCGGAGAAGCTCAACAGAGTCATGCGCGTGGGCGTCACGCGCGACGTCGAAGTCTCGGAAGTTGAATTCCCAAATAAAGGAGTTTTGGGTGCCGAGGGTGGGAAGGTTTCCTCTGTGATCGGAGAGAGTGAGGCCGATCTGGATCAGGTGGAGGCGGTCGACGTTGGCTTTGAGTACGGCATAGTGAGCCATGGGGTGGCGGTGTTGGAAGGACGGGTCGCCGGCGTCGGGGCGAATGACGACACCGGGGAACTCGGTGTCCATGGAGATAAGAGGGAAGGAATCGATGACGGATCTGATCAACTTGAACTCCGATTCGAGATTGGAGGACCACACTGATCGGGTGAGGATGGCTCCATGGGACTGTGGCATGGCTTTGGGGGTTTTGCTTTGCAGTTTCGGATTCGGTTCTTTGTTAGATCACTTCGGTAAATTTATAAGGGCACGACTTAGGGTTTGGATGAAGAAATCAAACGAAGAAAAAAGATGCGCAGTTGAAGATGGAACGCCAGTGTTCTCACAACATTTTATTTTTATACACAAATGCTATCATGGAAAAGGTTCTTTCTTCTCCTCGTTCGCCTTTTTTTTTTCTTTTTCTTTTTCTTTTTTGGTTGTAATAATGATGAAAAATAATAGTAATAAGAATGCGGGAATAATTGCCATTTGATTTGGATTTTTAAAGCTGGGTAGGTTAAAAATTTACTTTACGTAAAGAGAGACACTGTGATCAAATTTGACATATTGGTTATCTCAATCACTCAATCTATTAAGTAGATATTATATTTTTTATAAAATTAGTTAATGATATTAGGAAATCAAATGGATCGAATTTCTAAATTATAAGAATTTCTATCTTTTCAGGTTCCTGATGTAATTGTTCACTTATCATAGATCTATAATCTATTTGATTTAGATTTCAATATAATTGATTTCCCATTTTCACTTTATAAGTTGATGAGCCTTGATTTAGTCCACTTAAATTATATCATATTATATTGGTCATTTAAAAAATTTTAATCATCAAACTAGAATCTCAAATATTTTATTAAGATGTAATTATATTATTTATTGTGAAAAACTAAATTACTAATAAAAAAGGCAAAACTTAAATACAAGTTTATTAAGCATTTTTAGTACTATTTTGTGATTAGAAATAAATATTTATCTTAATAAAAAGTATATATTTAATATTTCACAAGTTTTCAAATTGACTATTTAAATAATAATAATAAATTTATTTCGGTAACAAAAAATTATTCCTTTACTAAATCTTTGAATGACTAAAGTGATAATCAAAGAATATTTAAGTAATTATTTCGGCAACAAATTTTTTTTATGAACTAATTTTGTAACCCGTATAAATTTAGAGACTGAAATAACAGTTTTACCATTTTTTAGTTTAAATGGTTATTTTCAAATGTGAAGGTATTCTTTTATTTTATTTTTTACTTATACATGACTTTATCATCGCTTATAATTATATTTTTATCTTAAATTATTAATCAATTTCAAATTTTCTTTCTCCATTAAAATGACACTTTTTCTGAAACTTAACATTTTCAATTCGATTGCTTTAAAAAATTTCCTTTTATATTAACTTTTATTTTAATACTAAACTCATTTATTTTTTAATGATTGAAAAATAGTCATATTATCTTATACATAACTTTTTATAATTTATTTTTCTCAACTTTTTATAATTTATTTCTCTCTTCTATTAACTATTATTATCTTTATTAATTGTAAAAAGAAATTGTACAAAAATGTTATACAAATAAATGCTACACTTGTTGTTACAAAGACGACGCCTAATGTATATATATGTGTTATACAAAAAAGATGTTAGTCTGGTCAACTAAAAATAACATAAAATTTAAACTAATTCAATCTAATCTAATTTGTTGCTATTTAAATTCGACCGATTATTTCATTTTTTTTTCTCTCAATTTGTATACAAGTGAGAATACTTTATTTTTTCCAACAAACAAAATCAATACATGAATGACGAACTCTTCTGGTGCATAATTTTTCATCAAAGGAATAATATTTAATAAAAAGTTAAATACATGATCAATACAAAATCTAATGTATATATACTTCTTCGGGCTGATGCCACGAATATATCATATTAAATATTGTAATTTTTTTTAATTTGTTTCTTCACTTTTCTCTACCAAAAAATCATAACTTAATATAAATTTTAAATGACAAGTCAAAATAATTTAAAATTTTTAAAAAATACAAATACCCATTCATAACAAATTTAACAACACAATGACTTAGGTTAACATTCATTTAAGGATATTATAAAAACTAATATAAATATATTTTGCTTAGAGTTGGATTTAGATTTAAATATAAGAAGAAAATTCAAATTTCACCAAAATATAAAATAAGTATGATTTTTTGGCTAACGGATTGTTGTTAGATCAATTTAATAATTTAAATGTAAATTGAAACGACAGATAACACTACAACTCAGCATAATTTATCAGACGATATCTTAAAAGGGATCTCCATTCCTTTGAAACACGATTTGCGCATTGATATTGATAGTAGCTTTTAACGTTTCAGGATGTGCCAGCCAATAGAAAAAATGTCAACAG
This sequence comes from Abrus precatorius, assembly GCF_003935025.1. Lineage (NCBI taxonomy): Eukaryota > Viridiplantae > Streptophyta > Magnoliopsida > Fabales > Fabaceae > Abrus > Abrus precatorius. The sequence continues at coordinate 3,092,518 of NW_020874373.1, read as the reverse complement.
TGCTAGGAACTAAGGAGGGTGCTATATGAAAATTGACAAATTTTTCTTCAAACATAGGACTTCCGGACTCAGATCTCAACCAATGCCATAATTGAATGATGTTAGAACCCCAAATGCACACGCAGAACTGAATAGTGTTAGAACCCTGAATGTGCAAGCACATGCACACACCTTCCCCAGCCAAAAAAATGCACACAAGGACACGGGGACACGCGCACACCCAAGGATACAGAATCACGATGGACCCAAACAGAAATGGAACGCGTAAAGCACCAAAGACAATGCACACATCCAAACAGCATTTGTCACTTTTTAATATAGCCTCACTCTAAATTAAAAGTCAGAAAGAAAGTGGACAAAAAGAAAGCAAGATCAAAATCGAAAGCATTGTTACAATTAGAAAAGAATACTACTTTAAGAGTAGCTTTCAATATTTGGCATCAATCAGAAAGCATCCGTTAAACACAGTTACAGTTGTCAACGTAAGACATCAAAACAACTCTAAAGCCATGGAGGCGAAGATGGAGCTCTTTCGGGCATTCCTCTATAATTCTTGAATATAGAAGGATCTACACAATATTAGATGCTATCTATTGCATACTGCATATGCAATATGATCCAGCATCCGTATGATCTTGGAGACTAGAAATAGGTACCTTCTGGAGGCTGGACAAGCTTGCGATTTTGAGAAGCCGCCATTTCCTTCTTCAGCTGGGTCAGTATATCCTCCATGGTAAACCCTCGTTGCCAATTTCCAAGAAGACCAAATTTCTTTGATTCAACCTGTTTCAGTTGCAAATCCTTAAATCTAAGTAAAAAAGGTAATTTATTATCAAGTATGCAAAATGTACAATTGATAGGAACTGAAAATATAGATGTGTGTATTGGGAAACTAGTTCCTGAATACAAAGGCAGACCTGTGAAAATATAGAACAAGTAAAGAAATAAATGATCAGGAAAAAGATAACAACGGGATTGCAAACACCAGAACACTTAATTCTTGCCTAACCTCTCAACCCCAACCCCTTTCTCCACAAAACACACATAATGATGCAGATCCCCCCTCACTCTCTCTCCCCTAGCCTGCCAATTGTCTAACTGCCTCTCCTTAATTGTCCTTGAGTATAGAAGTGACCCACCAAATTCCTGGGCCCATACAAGTTCAAACCATGCTTCCTCTTCAAATACATTTGGTGCAGAATCAGATCAAGCAACCCTGTATCTTTTTCATCAAAACAGAATAATATCAATGCATATATTCCTTTCTCAAACTCAGATCACTCTTGAATATATCCATATTTATTTCCAACACTGATTGAGAATAAATATGAAAAACACAGCAGTTAGCATTGTGCATATTCCACTCCCACCACAGCATCCACCAAATAGAAATATATAAAATAAAAAGCTGAAAGCATGTGAAAAATTATAAATATACCATACCACTCCAGTTTCATGATTAACACAAGCCATATTGATCCGTGAATGAAACCGAACACTTGGGGGCTTTTCTGGGTAGTCTTTATCACAAAACAGCTTCAACTGATAAATTCTTCCTTCATGCACAGTCTGACAGAAAAAGCACAATTACTGAGCCAGTAAAAGCTTGTTATTTACACAAAATAAAAATATAAGTACATTATCTGGAAAAGAGATACTAAGCGTAAATTTCCAGTTTTAAAGGGAGATGAGATGAAGCATTCATGCTTGAGATTTCTTCAAAAATGGTGCCAAGCGGCTAGATTAATGAAGTCAAGTAAAGATTCAGTAGACTATCGGAAGGCCATAAAAAGAAAAGCAAAACCACATCCATTATAACCATAAGATAAATTACAGGTAATAGTATTTCCATTTATAATTTTACTAGCTGTCAATATTATGCCCAGTGAAATTTTATTATGATGTAAGTGCACATGAATAAATTTATGGAAGTTTGTGCTCAGGTGCTCTAACACATTTCTTAAAACTGGACATGAACTTGGTGTACATACACTGAGCACAGAATTATGTTTAATCAAAACATGTAATATATGCTTGGTTGCTTGAGATTACCCAAAAGGAAGAACATCATTCTAGAATGCATAATTTCCACTATTGAAATGGTTCTTATAAATTTTAACTGCATGAAAATTTACTAGTTCAAATGAGATACTGGTCATTAAACATGCACATATATGAAAACAAATTCAAGGTAGTGACAGATAAATATTTACATTGCGGGGGCCAATAATGGTGCCAGTCCAAGAGCGCATGTAAATGTCATCACCATCGTCCATTCCATAGCTGACTGTGCCATCTCCAATTCCTTTTTCTCCCCTTTCAAGTTCCTCCAGCAATCTGAAGTTCCTTGGTACTGCATTAAAGTACAAATACTGTTAACAACATACTGATACACTTGTCACTGTATCCTCAATAAATGTCAAGAATAATTAGCTACATGTATAATAGTCATGATGTAAGGACTAAGGAGTTAAGGAGAGAAGGAAAAAAATAGTTAGCAACATTTGAAGCAGTTAGTTAGTTAGTTAAAGGGGCTAATTAGATATAAATAGGAAGATGGAAGGGAAGGGGGATCATTCTATTGGGTGTCAATGGCAAACTGAGTAATAGCTCTGTGTGAAAAAGGAAACCCTTATGGTATAGATTTCTCTCCTTTGTTCTGTCCAATTAATTCAATCAATAAAATATTTCTTTTCTTTGCCCATTTTTATTCTAGGTTCATAACGCATGACCACTTTAAAGTCCTAAACACAAAGACCACAGCCAGAGTAAGTATTCCATTTTGAACCATAATATCATTCTTCAAATGCTTAAAAGTCCTTTTCCAATAATTACAGGGAGATAAATATCCTCATCGTGCAGATTATACATGTCTTTATTCACGAGAAATCTTAATGCAGGAGCAGCACAAAAGAATATAACAAATAGTTGGTTTACCTTCATAATTTTAAGGTATTTTATCTAATTTTCATGGCTTCTGGTTATAGGCAGTATGTTATGTCAGTTTATGCTACTACTTAAGTCTTAAAGTGTTCCTCTATTATTCTAGTGTCATATTTGTAAATCCAAGGACTCCTAATGGGATTGTGTCAGTAGTAAGTATCAATAATTGCATTTTGAGAATGATTTTGAGCAAGTTGCACTCTAGCAAGTTGTGCCTAAGAATTCACTGGTTCTGTACTCCTTGGTAGATCCCTATCTAGGATCATATCTACATATAACTTCAAACTAGCATTATTATATCTAGGACCAAAATATTCATAATCATAGCATCGGTTGGCAACAAGAACCAACAGAGGAGCTAAGGGAGTTCTTTTATCCAATGGCAACGGTAGACGATGAATAATCATGCTTGGGAACAAAACCAAAAAGCGTGCTATCTTAAATATGCGCCCTCTTGTAGACTTAACCTTAAATACATTAAGTTTAAGAAATAACAGAGAACACAGTCATAACAATGACAATTAGAAACCGCCAAGGCACGTGTTCAAACAGCAGTAGGAATGGAATATGCATTTCAGAGAAGCATACAATGATCAACAGATATAACAACACAAAAAAGTGAATTAGATTAGAATTAGGGTACCCAAATACCAAACCAAACAAATATCATGCAAAATTTGCCATCAGAAGCTGCAATTGTAGATTGAAAATCCCACGGCGTTTCCATCATCAAAGTCACAACAGAAAAATAACGCAAGCAGCTTTTAACAAGTAACTACACATGTCAAGGCAACAAGTAACAAACAAAAAATATGCATATTCAGGAAAGAATTTTCGGTTGATGTGTAAAGCACTAACCGACGACACTGGATCCTGCAGAGGCGAGCGTCATGGATTTGTAGATGATGAATGTTTCGGATCTGATCAAAGTATCGAAATGTTTGAGAAAAAGGAGAATAGGTGTTGAGGAAAAGCAAATGTCGGGATAACAAGGAAAAGAGTGCAACGCCGATTTGGCCGAATGCGGAAGGGTAATAGGGTAATCGCACGTCATTCAATTCCGTGAGAGGACCAAACGCACCGTATTGGTCTCTTCTATGCGGTAAAATTATACTTTACCGCGTGATATTTACATGGATATGTCTATTTTAAGGTAAGTATAATCGTTGAGATTTTGATATTTTTAAAATCGTTATAAATATTTTAAAATTTTATCGTAATTTTGATAATTAAAATTTATAATTGTATTTTATCTTTTATTTTTTTTTTACTTTAGAAAAATACTTTTTAAAATAATCTTTCAAAAAATTTAATATTGTTAGAACCCCTGAAATTTTAGCCAAATAAAAATATAGTAAACTTCAAAATTTAGGTTGAATGACTTTTTTTTTTTCCTTTCCGACATAAGAACCCCCTTTAGGTTCTTCTGTTACGTGATTCGTCGTGGATATATTTAACCTCGCGTGTTCGTCTTTTAACGACCTTTTAATAGTTAATTTTTTTATAGACATATATACACTAAGTTAGAGTTGTGAATTTGTGTTATTCGATCTGGTTCATATTGAGTACCGAAGACATGTTAAAAAAATGTCTAAAATGATAGTTTAAGTTGGATTTTTTATAGGTAGGTCATTTGTTTTGCGATTTTTCACTTTTACAAACAATAATTTTAATATGCATAAGAAATTTTAAAAAGATCATAGACAATATTTTTAAGTATATTAAAATTGAAAATATTAAATATTTATCTAATAATTTCAAAATAAAATATATCACTAAATCACCCCATTCAACAAAAATAAATAAATAATTTAAGTAGCATTAAATATTTAAAATAAATAGTTTATTTAATCTCTCAATTATTTAAATATTATTAAAAAATATAGTATATTTAATTGCAATGACTTTATTTTCATTATTGTCAATTTTTATTATAATTTAAAATTAATAAATATTAATTATTATAGTTGGTAAAATAGGTTACAAGACTCGTCTAAATTAGCACGTTGCAGATATAAACTTTATTGATCCGAGTCAAAATGACCAAAATCTATTTCATGACTTATAAAAATGACGAACAAAATGAATAAAACTTGTTTTTTTTTTTTTTATAGTGATAGACTTGATTGAATTACACTTGAAAAAGTCTAAATATAATTTAAACTCCAAAATTAAAGTTTAAATTGTATATTATATTTGTACATTATAATATAAAATAAATAATAAATTTAAAATATTATAATCGTTTTATTTTTAAAATGTTTTTTTAATCAATCTATTTTGTTGACTCTACACGGATGGATGTAACAATCAAAACAAATTAGCCTAAAATAGTTTAATTTATAAAAATTAGAATTGATTATTTCTCAAATTCTAATTTTATGTTTAATTTCTTAGTTTGACATATGAAAATTTATAAAATTAAAATTAGAAATTTCAAAAAATTGTGTGAACTTCAAAATTTGTTTGAAATGCTACTGAGTTAAAGGTTTTTAAACTTGCATGCATCCTAAAGGAGGTTAAGTTATTAAATAAATTAATAACTACACAGTCTTAAAATATTAAAACAAAATTTTAATACAATAACGTATTGTTTAGATTTATTTAATAAGTTTAACTGTTAGGCTTACCTTTTTTTAATAATATAAATTTCATCATTTTAAATAGATTTTTTTAAATTAATCTGACTTATTTATGTAATAAATAAACTTTAATTGATTTGAATATAATATTATTAGGCATAGGTGCTTGATGAATATTCTAACCTATTTTCACTTTTTGACGAAAGTAAAGGTTATCAACAATAAAATAAGTTATATATATACTGCAAATTGATACTAAATGTTATATTTATTAAATATAATTATAACTATCTTGAATGATCTATTAAATGTTAGGTAGTTAATAATAATATATTTATTAGGTATATGGCATTTTATATTATTTAATTTAATTTTAAAAATATTACTAAATTAATTAATTATTATAATTTAAAATCTAAACATATAGGCAGAAAATTTATGATTATTTAGAATAATTTTATTTTATAAAAAATTTAAAATAAATAGTTAAACTAATTTTTTATAATACATGTACAATTGATAACCATTTATTATAGTTTATGAAAAAAAAAAATTGGAAAACTTTGTAAAATTGTTTAAAGAATTGTTGGCTCCAGGGTGAAAAAAATACACCTTGCTCAACAAATATATAAGTATAAGTAAAATTCAGTGTAAATTGGTATTAAATGTTATAATTATCTTAAATGATATATCATGAATTATAATGTATTTATAAGTACATAAATTTTATAATATTACATTTATTAAAAAATTTCTAAATAAAAATATTACAATTTTAATATCTATAAATATATGCTAAAAAATTTATTATTATTTATAATAAATTTATTTTATAAACATATTTTAAAATAGAAAAGTTAAATCGGTATTCATATAATACATGGACAAATAATAAACATTTATTATAATTTATAAAAACTTAATTTGGAAAACTTGGCAAAATTTTATAAAAAATTGTTGTCTGTAGGGCGAAATAGAACAAAGCGCACCTCAATGTTGAACCGAATAGTATAATCTAAAATAACATGAACAAATTAATTAATAATATTATATATACGTTATTATGCATAATTATAAAAATAATTATGTTGATAAATTATATTGAAAAAATTATAAAAATAATATAAACTATTTTGATAAAGTGTATGAAAACCTTTTCAAAAACTAAATTCACGAGAACTGGCAGAGTGAAAGGCCACTTCAATATCACTTTGAGCTTCTCCACTTTCAGTAAGCCCGGTAATCACTGCATTGTCTGATACATTTTCTAAATCCTGTATATGCCTTCTGATTAAGGTTTTTAATTACACTGTTGCCTCTTTTTGTGCTTTACGTGTTTGACGAAATTCCTCTTTCAATAATTTAATAAAAGAACACTGAAATACCCTCAAATTTTCTGTTCTCTCCCATCACTTTTCCCTATTATGCGTCTCATTTAGTTTGGAGCTAACATGAAAAACAACTTTTCATCGGGATATTTAATAAAAGTTACATGTTTGGCTTTGCTGAAGAGAAAACACGTTGTTTCACTTGTATATATAGAGAGTACATGCTTGAGAACTCTGTTCACTTACTATTACTATATATGTTGCTGTTGGACACTTTTTTGTTGAACATTCTTTGTGTCCGGAGGGAATAAATTACCAAATGATTTAAGCTAAACGAGGAATTAATTGTATTTTATGTAGTGGAATTAATGCATGTGTAGCTAACCTGAATCTGCATGGACTGCATGATGTATTGGCAACCAAGTAAACTGTAGAGCTTTTTATTCCTTCCGTAGAATTGGACATTGAAATCTTCAGCTGAAAGCGTAGACTGTGGCTATGTGGTATTTGAGCCTTCAGAGGACTATATTAAGGTAGAAGTATTTGTGGGGAGTCACTGACGCTTACATGGTCCACTAAACAGTCTAGACATTTCAATGTGCTAGGGTAGTAGAACCTACGAGCAAGCAACTTGCAAGGATTTCTGACAGACTAGGTAAAATGAATTTCAATAATAAGATTAGGCCATGACGTACGGCTAGTATTATTAGGTTAAAGTAAGTTATTCATCGAAGTTTCACACAAATTAACTTTAAAAAGTAAAAAAAAATTATTAAAAAAATCATTTTATATTTACTCAATATACCTAGTACAACTACATGTAATCCTTTAGATATAAAATTATGTTATGAATTTATGGATGTAAGTAAGAAGTGTCATTTCGTCCAATTTTTTTCTTTCTTTTTTTATGCAGTTGATGTTCCAAGATAAAGAATCCATAGTACTCATTCCTCTCTTTCTTACCCAACATTTCAGAATATTGTTGAAATATTATATGAGGGTGCAAATTTTGGGTACAGGTCAATTTTGCCTTTTTAAAGAATGTTTTTCTAATACATAGCTTTGGCCTCATAATAAAAAATAAATAATAAATTTATAATAAAATTACAATATATAATATTATCAATACATTTAATTTTATATTTTTAATAAAAATTTGACATATATATATATATATATATTATGAGCCTTGGACATATATAAAAAATGAAAAAAAAATAGAAATATACTTTTTTTTCCCTTGCGCATGATAGCCAAGTGTCTGTCCTATCTTGAACGATCACGCCAAGGAATTTATGTTATTTTAAACTATGCATTTATTGGATATGCCTCTGTATAATGTAACTAATGAAATTTTGACTCTTAACTTGTTTTTATGCTTAATAAATATGCTGTGTCAGACATACTAGTCGGCGACGCGATGCCATGTTTTAACTTATCTAGTTAGCTTGAGCGATCACACGATGGAATTTAAGTTATCTTAACATATTCTCCCAAAATATGATCACGCATTTATTAAAATCGAGGAACATTTAGTTAGCTTTTGTTTTGATTGCAGGTTGGTTGGCATGGAGAAAAAAGTGTTGCTCATCATCTTAGGTTATCTGATTGACTTGTAGATATTTTAAATTATTATGACTGTTTTTCTTTCTTTTTTTCCCATTTTTATTTTCCTTCTTGCTTATTTTAGAGGCCTGGGCTTGAATTGAAACGCATTTGCGGATCTTCACACACACTCACATGTTTCCCTTCTTACGAGGATATAGTCAACAATAGTAGAATTAAAATAGGAATCGAAAAGGAAATAAATACAATGGCTAAGTGGTTATTTTGATCAAGATGATGCAATGCAGGACACAGAGATATGGGTGGCATGAATGAGAGTAGCAGCAAAAGAATAAGTGATAAAAGTGCAGAATAGTTGAAGTTGGTGATCAATATTGATTCTCATTTTATGCATCTAGGGTATGTTAACATGCATGATGAACAGCGTATTTATAGTATCCCCGTAACAAAAGTGAAAGGTGTTGTCTAATAACCAATTTTACTTTTATGAGCCGAAATAGTAGTCTTTATTTTATCTCCAACACTTATCTCTTCTGAAAGTGCTGGGGGTTTAAATGATGGAAAATTGCTACCAAGTAAAAGGATAAATGCACCCAAATGCTGTGCTTGAATTTTAAATTCAGTTTCAAGTTCCTGTTCAAAAGATTAAAGAATTAGTTATATTGTATTTGTAAAATAGAAAGGAGGGATGGCATGTAATGCATACCCTCTTTTTAGGGTACTCGTGAATCTGACTTTAATGAAACTTTCTCAACATTTCTTACACGAGACTTTTTATCATAAATTTAACTATAAAATTAGTTAAAATAAACTAAAAAACCTGATATATTTTACTAAAGAACTTATTAAAGTAAGTTAATGAAGATTTTTAAGTGTGAAAAGTAATTTCATAAGCCTAAATAAGTTATAAACTACATCATGTTTTTGTTTCATATACTTTCTCGTATTGATGGATTCAAAGCATTGATGATCCATTTTTCTGACCCCATGTCCAATTAGTATAATTTTTTATGTGGTTTTGTTTCCTAGTCTTCGGCCCCTCGTTTTGATGACTGATCTCTTTCTTTCGATGAGCTGTGTGCCTTATTCAACTTGGCCTTATTTCATCAAGACTATTTATTGTCATTTAGGCTCAAAAAATATAAATGTCAATTTACATTCAATGTCAATGTAACATATATATTTAAGGTTGCATCATAATGATTCTAATTTATGTTTTGATGTTTTCAAACTAATGGTTATAATTCATGGACCAATACTGTGTCATGGCTTGAATGTCAATTTACTAAAGAAACTGACAATAGGAGAGCCTTAGTTGGTGCAATTATAGTGTCCGCATTTATCTAAGTAAGGAAAAGAGTATTGCAAAGAAATCAAATTTGAGCAAAGATGAAAAGGAAAAGGGGGGCGGCAAGGGGAAGGAGATATAGATCATGAATGGGGGGAAATAGGTGGGAGCAATGCATTTTGGTTGAGAAATAGGTATAAGAAGGCGAAATGCAAAGATATAGATCATGAACATAGAAGCAATTGGCAAAGGAGGGGATAAAATGGGTGGAAAAAAGAGTTGAGCATTTATCATCTGACGTAATATCTCCCACATTATTCTCAACCGTCTCAATTACTCTTGCATTTATGTGATTTAAATGGCCTTAATAGAATGGCCTTTTTTTTTCAATGCTCGGAACTACCCACCCCACCCCCTACCATCCCTTGATTCACTTATCCCTCTTCTCCTAACCCAAATTAATAAAATTTTCTTATATTACACGACATGCGACTTTCACGCCATTGCTCTCATTATACTCGTGGATACTTGAAATTTGTAACATGGAAGTTGCAAATATCCCTTTTTTTAATCAACGCATTATAGTCATACTAAAACTCTCCCTTGAGTTATTATATTCGATCATGTCAAGGGTTCTGAATCAAATTAGAAAATTAATCTTTCAAATGATGGCATAAATATTAACCATTAGATATTAGATACTATCCCCAATTGTTAGCAAGCAATCTACAAGAAAGTCAACCAGCCCATTTAACTACCGCAATTAGGTGCCAACCATTGTTCTTAAATTTCAACTCACGCCTTATTTTTATAATTCTTTTTTCAAGGGTAGTTTAATTTCGCTAGAGGTAAGTGCAGTAGATGGAGGAGTAAACGTGGGTTTGGTGGGCCTTAACTTTCAACCCATTTAAATTGTTACCCAAGTACAGAGGATCTACATACACACTGTCACACAGGTTTGCTTTTGTTGCCGCTATTTTTATTGGTCTCTCTTTACTTTTTATGGTGGTTAACATAAAAAATAACAGCATGTGTGCTCGGTTGGATGAAACAGTAACATTAACATCATCGATACAGAGAGAAGAGTGAAGGAAAACTAAGTTTGATTTCACCTTAAATTTCAACAAGCAAACTAAGAGGGCACCTGAGGTTAAGCCCTATTACACTTTAACTGCTAAAGAGCATCAAATCTGAACCCAACCCCAGCTCCTATATTACATAGATACCTAACATTCCGGAATTTCCCAGTAATTTTTTTTTCTATATATGATTAGAATAGTGCTATTTACGCTCCACTCTCTGTCTCTCTCTCTCTCTGTCTCTGCATCCCCTGCTTTGACAAAATTGTTGGGATTTCCTCAACGAAAGTAGAGGAAAGAAGGTAAAAATGGAGCGCACGTAGCACTACTCATAGAAAGGGCAAAATAGTTAAAATAGGAAAAAAAGAAAGAAAAAGAGATTCCTAGGATTAAAAGCTAATATAATATGTCCTACTATTAGGAAGGGCAATAGAAACAGAGCTAGAAACGGGGATCCTTGCTCTAACTCCTCCTAATGGTGGGGTTTTTGTTGTCATGGAGGAAATCAAGCAAAACTGTGCTTTTGCATTTGGGGCACTTCGGATCATCCTCAGAGAGCATCACGTACATGAGGCAGCGAGGGCAACCTACAAGCACCATGGAAGTGGCTTCAGGGCTGTTAGAGTATTTTGGGTTTTCCTCTGCGTTCAGCTCCGACGACACGCAAGAGCTTGGCGGCGATGTCGGCGACACCGTCGCCGATCGTGTCGGCGACGCCAGTCTCCGGTCAACCCTCGGTGGGGATAGGTTCAGCTTCAAGTCAAGCTTTGGACCACTTCCATTCCTGCGACTCATGGCTTCTCTCTGTTTTCTGCAGAGCATGAGACAAACCATTTACCACAAAAGAAAAAAAAAAGATAGATTAAATAAAGAAGAAACAAAAGGGTCTAATTCTTGAGAAAATTGAAATTAAGGGAAGGAGAAAAGTGATGATCTTGATCACTCACTGGGTTAAGGCTTGAGGAGCAAGAGCTTTGGAAGAGAGAAGGGATAATCAGAAAGAGAGTGACAAGGGTGGAACCATAACAAGGTGCTTCCACCAGCAAAGTGTTGGTGATCTGTGTTGCTGTGAGGATGGATGGAGGTTCAGGGCCATTTTATACAAGGAAAATGAAGGGGAGTGATTTAAAGCTTAATTTAATTGAGGGAGAGAGGTGGAGGGGGTAGGGGGTAGAGAGAGAAAGAGTGGGAGGGAGGAGAGAGGAGAGAGAAAGAGAGGGATGGAATTGAATTGAATTGAATTGAAGTATTGGGTAGAAGAAGAGTGTAAATTGAGGCCAGGAAATGTATTAATTGTTTGGAAAAATCCCAAGAAGTATGCAGGAAGGGGAAATTTGGAGTAAATATTGCAATTACAAAGTGCAGAAGGAGGGCCTTTCTTCATTCATTGCTTAAGGGAGAGTCGGTGTTTTAAGTCTCAGAGCAACACAGCACAAGAGAAATCCAACGGCTTTTAAAGCTAAACCCCTTATTTAAAAATCCAACCCCTCACCAACAAAATTTAATACCAAGTAGTAAGCACCAGTTATTATTATTACTATTTTTTCAAAATAAATAAATAAATAAATTTATAACAATGAATTAGATCCAAATGTAACAGCCATGCCTAATTTTAATTATTCAACAGTGCCCCCCAAGAAAAGGAAAGCATACTAAATGAAATGACAATGGTCAATGGGAGCTAGATGACTACACGACACCCTCGTTAGATGAAATGAAAATAAACGTATATCTTATATTAGTTTTATGTTTAAAATACTTACAATGTGACACATTGGACCTTTTCTATGGCTGCATGTAGCATTAGCATGTAGAAAGCACCTCCTTCATCTAAATCTGATCTTGCTGAGGGAAATAAAAATGAGGAAATTAAAACCCTCCTTTGGAATTGAGGTGTTATGGCTAGGCAAGGACTCATGATGCTTCTGCCGTAGAATTTTTCATGTTCTGAGTTTGTGTGCATTTTCGAGGACTAAGTTAAGTTCTTACTTTGGAAAGTACAACCGATGTCCATCGTCCAACAGACATTACAGGATCTCTTTTGTGTTATCATCACGGCACCAGTGATTCTTCTGAAGACATTATTGTCACCATTAAAACCGAAGTAAAGAATGCTTTCTGTCATGAACTTGATTCATGATTTGACAATGCAACGACAGAGGCGGGGAGAGAGCTGTGGAACATTTACTAAACTCCATTTTTTCCTGTTTCTTTTGCTTTGCTTTGTCAAAGATTGTCTTGTAATTTGTAGCTTTTCCTCCATGCAAGCATGTACTCAACTATAAGATTTACACATTTTCATGCTCTATTTGATGTCTCAAACTCAATCAATATTTTTTTCAATGAATTATGATTACAGTCTTAGACCAACAAAAAAAAAGTTCCCTTCGTTTAAAATTTTGAATGGCTTTTGGCTTAATTGTTATTGTCAGATTATTTCAAAAAGAGAGAATAGTTATTGGCTTAAACGTTGACAGAAGTTTGTCACTGTAAATAAATTAATGGATTCAACACACACAAAAAAAACTATGACCCAATTAATTATATTCTAAGTGTGTGTTTGATTTTTTTTATATAAAAATACCTGTGTATTTTTGTTAACTTTTTAAAAATGCATTAAATAATCAGATTCAGAAGTTATAAAAAATATTTGTTTAATGTGTCTAGAAATACACAATAAAAATTAATGCATAGTAAATATATTTACAATATAATAAAGTTTAATGGACCAATAATATTAAAGTATTTAATAAAGAGGTTATTATTATTTTTTATTTATTAACACGTATATCTGAGTACAAGCTAAAAAAAAGTTACCACAAATACGTAGTTGGCATGATTCTTAACTAAGAGGTCATGGAGACACAAATTAAAGCTGTCAATTAATAAAAGACAAAAAAGTGAAAGGTTATTGCATGTGAAGTGTTGTGATTACTCTATCATTAATTATTAATATTTGAAAAGAAAAGAAAAAAGGCTAGGTCAAAGAAATGATGAAATCTGGTGAATGGAGAAAATCGATTGTAAAGGTGCAGTATCATTTTCCAAATGTAGAATATTTTGGTCAACGTGGCATAGGTTCATGGAACATGCTTTAAATGATGTGTTTCTACTTACTATAAATAGACACCCCTTTGTTTAAAATTCAGCATCTCATGGATGACATACAGATAAGAGTAAGAAGGATACATATACATATCTGTCTGAAATACTTAACATTAGAATTGAACAAATCAGCGACGCTTAGAAAAAAGATAAATAAATAACTCTCTTGTCACTTTCGGTGATATCTGTAGAATTATTCCACCTATTCACTACTTCTATGCACGACTTTATTGATTCGTTTATTTTTCAAATAATAAATACTAATGTTTTAAAAGTCCAAAAAATAAATTAATTGTTATTTAGGAAGTGTGAGAGTACGAAACATAAGAGGCAAAATGCATATTAAGAAAGGATCTTATTAACAAGTAATGTGAGTAATGAACAAGCATGTAAAATTGGATATTAAAGTTTCAAATTCACTTATTAAAAATAGAAGGTACCCAATTTAACTTCTTTCTATAAATAAATTATTTTAAAATTTTAAATTAGTTTGACTAATTTTTTCTTTGTTTAGACTATAGTAAATCCAACTCAATTAAACTACAATAACTCTCTACTAATATTAATTGCTCTACGTATTTAATAATAAATATTCTAATTTATTTATTTATATTATTTTTCATTTTTTAAATTTAATGATAAATATTTTTGTGTTACAAAGTAAATAATTATTATTATTATTATATTTTTTATATTTATAAAAATTACTTACAATTATCCAATGTATGTAATCTTCATACATATAAAAAAACAAAATATTTATAACTAAGAGTATATCAATAAATATATTTATGAGATAAGATCTTCTTACATCGATATAAATCTAAAATTTTTTATACTTAATCTAAATTTTTTATTTAATTTAAATTTAACGGTTTAAATTTTTTATTTTACTAGCTGTTAGATTTAAGTTAAATAAAAAATTTAAATTGAATATAAATTTTTTTATATTTACATTAGTATAAGAAGATATTTTCTATATATATATATATATATATATTCTGTATAACTCCACCGTAACAAACTTTACTATATTTATTGAATATATTTTTTATAAAACATTAATTATAAAATTCATAAACTTAATATAAAAAAATCATTAAAAAAATTCCTTAATCTTTGTGCTTTAATATTAAATGACAGATAAAATAATATGCTTTCTATATATTCTTAAAAAAAATTTCTTTTCTAAAAATTTAAGACATCAATCTTAATTATTTTTTAAATTATACTCTATCTCTATCTAATTTTCAAACAAATTTTTAATTATTATAAATAATGGAGAAATATTAATAAATTCATATCAAAAAGTTAAAAATATTGTAAATCCATATGGAGTCATATACTACTTTGTTTTTAAAAGATAAACACGTAAAAAGAAATGAAGGTAAAAACAATTGTTAATCTTAATTATCAAAGTTAAGTTCAGAATAGATTTATACTGTTGTATAGGTGTTATCAGTGATATATATTATTTAAAATTAGCTATTTTATTATTATATCTGTATTTAACGTATAACATGTTACTGAAATAAAAATTTATTTTTATTAATAAATAAAAAAAATTATATTTAAAATTTGTCATTTTTTTGCTATTTAAAAAATTATAATTTAAGTAATTAATAATAATAAAATTTCATTTAAATTAAAAGTATTTAGTACATTAGAGATTTAAAAGTGTAATAAATATTTTTATTTATAGTAAAATGTTACTAATTAAAATCTAATATAATATTTTTAAAAATATATGTGTAGTAATATTTTTTAAGTTTTATATTAAAAAATAAAAAGACATAAAATTTTTAATAATATTAAATATTATAATTATTAAAAAATAGTTATTTAATGTCTTAATAAGTACATGTTAAAAAATAAATAAAAATTGAAGAGTTTCAAACGACATTTATAATACATGAAAACATTTAATAAATTTGAAATCCTCTACACATAGCGTAGTCAATTTTATTAAATGAAGCATTAAACATGACTCGCCGACAATAAAGAGATATTATCATATTATGACACTAGTGAATTGAAATCAAAAGTATATTAATATTAATTTTATTTATAAAAATAATTATTATATTTTTTTATAACACAAATTTCACATTTTTAAATATATTAAATATTAATTTTTTTTGCTAAACTATTTAATATTAATTTTTATACTTTTATTTATTGTAAAAATTATATTATTGAAGTACATACTCATCACTCATATATAAAATATCAATTATGTGCATTCATAACTTTAAAATAAACAAGTTCACAATAATAAAAAAGAGAATAAATAAAAGAATATAATAGAATAATGTTAAAAAATATACTTGAAATTTTATGTTTAAAACGTGCTTGGTAAAATTAGTAAAAAACTAATTGATTTAATTGATAAATTGATACAATTAATTATTAAATTAATTAATAAATATAAAATAACAATAAACATTTAATTGATTATTTGACTAAACTTTTAATTTCATAATTATAAAATAATTAGTATATTATAATTATAATTTAATTTGACCGTGAGATATAAAATTCATGTGATATTTTGTAAATAAAAAATAAGAAATTTTGACTTTATTTACCTGATTAACCTTTCTATTATAAATGAAAATTTATTAATAAAGAAGTAAAATATTTATTATAAATATTATTTTTATAATTCATCACGTATACATTTTAATAGTAAAATTAACTAATGATATGAAAATTATATTTTCTTATTATAGTAGTTTGTCTTTTAATTATATATTTGTTAATTTTCTTTGAAATTTTAGATATTAAAACTGTTAGTTAATTTTTTAATTTTATGTATTTTTTAATTCTTAGTTTTATATTTATAAATTTTGTCTTCTTTAATTTAAATTTTATTTTTAATATTTTTATCTCTTAATTTAATTAATAATTTAAAAATATTTTACAATAAAATTATTATTTTTAAAAATTACATTTTAAAAGTTTATAATTTTTTTCGTTTTAATTCATATTTTTTCTATTTATTTTTTAATTATTAAATTATACATATATTTATTTTAAAATAAAATATATATGCATCTCAGTGCCTCTGCATTTTCAGCTATGAAATTTAAGTCAACGTTTTTTAGATTATCTTTAAAGGGAAGTATTTCACATGTCATTACATAGAGTTGTGTGTATGTTGACTCCTAATCTGTAGTTACCGTCCGCTATATATATTAATATTATATAAAGGTTATTTTATATTTAATATATTAATAATAAATAGACGATATTATGTTATTTTGTTTTATATTTAAAATAATAAATAAAATATATAAATTATATTCAAATAATAAAATTCATATATTTTAAATTTATTTAATTTTTTACTTTTTAATATACATATATATATTAAAAAATTTAAACCATTTTTTGTATTTATAATATTAAAATATAATATTTAATTATAATAACTTTTTTTACAATTATAAAAATAATTTTTGTAAGAATTTATAAATAAAATAAAAACAAAAAACTAAAATAATATATTAAAAAATAATTTTAAATGTTTTATTATTTTTATTAATAGTTTTCATATAATATTTTATAAACATTTTATTGCAATTAAAATTATATTTTTTAAATATTAAAAAATATAATTATAAATAAAAATATAACAAAAAAGTTTATTCTGTCTTCTAAATTTTAATCCAACTTCATTCTCAAAAATGAGAATTTAAACTTTAAAATAGAATAAAACAATTTAATAAAATAAGTTATCATATCATATTATTTAAGAAATATTAAAAATAGAATAGTTTAGAAGAAATTATTATATTTCATCATCGTATCCTAACCATTGAATGAACTCTTAAATTAAAAAAGAAAACTCTTGCAAGTAAAATTTAAACTCAAATATTTAATATAATATGAGATTTCATTAAATAATAATATCATCGTTCCTATTTATCTGTATATTTTAAAAGAAAAGATGAAAAAAAATTATATTTGTGGAATTTAAGATATATTAATTGTTACTTTTTTTTAACTAATATTTACATTCCAAAAGTTAAAAAACAGCTCACTGATAAAGAGTAAATTAGAAAGTTTATCAAATAATGTTTAGATTTTATAGTCAGTGTAATTTTTCCTCTTTAGACATTTAATAAAAATGTTAAAAAAGGTGTTTTATAACCATTTTCATTCCGTTAATACTTGTTTTGGAGCTTTAATTAATAATTGACACAGGAACCTAAGGGTTAAAAAAGTTAAAAGTTAAAGAGCAGTGATATATGTGTACATCGCTTTCGATATTTGATAAATCTAAGTTAAGTCGGATAAACAAATGTAAAAAACCGAATTCTTTTGAACTTTCAATTTATTAGATTTTCAAAGACGTAAATTATTTTATATGCCTATTATTTTGAATATTACAAATAAGTTAATGACAGTAACATAAGCCGTTGATCATTTATGAGAAATTGGGGTATCCAAGGCTCAGCATGTTAACAAGTTATCTTCTCAACCATAGTCTGATTTGAGAAGAGTGATTATATGCACAATAGTCACAAGTCACAATAGAAGGCTGGTAAGAGGCAATAATATACAGTATCATTGCAAATCGTGGGAATTAAATTTGGCTTGAATTGCAACCAATGTACCGTACTTTGAAGATGGACTTGGTGGGGTAGCTATTCGAATAGTGAGTTAATTTTGCTTTTAAAGAAAGCCCTTGTTTGTGTATGTCTTCATTAATTGTTATTAATCGTTATCTTGCAACTTGCAACTAACAAAGCCACACCTTAATAACCAAATATATTTAAAGTGAACTTTAGGGTATGAGAAAAGAGTATGTTTTCTTGACGCTTCCAAAGGCATGATTTAAGGACTATCATTTAGGGTTGACCCTAATTTTGTGGATCTATCAACTGTGTGTGTTGTTGTTATTATCTTTGCGATACCTAATTTCAATGTAACACGACAATACCAAATCCAATCTTTAAACTTCAAACATTTTCTGTAAACGACTTGTAAGTAAAATTTTAAACCGGAAAATTTGACCCATAATTTTTTCCAAAGAGGAAGGCAGGAGAATACGAAGAAAATGAAAATTCAACGCTGCAATTTGCAAATAAAGAGGATGGGTAGATATTTGGATGGTAAATCTAGCGATGAGCAAAATGTCAATGAATGCATGATGTTGTATAAAAAAAGAAAAAGAAAAATTCTAACCCATAAGATATTAATTAAGAATTTTCCATTAAAAATAAAATTATACACACAAATAATGAAATTTAATAAAAATATTTTTAAATCTTTAAGAAACAATAAAAGGAAAGGGCATTTTGTTGGCGATCTAAACGTGGGAATAAAATATTGGTATATTTGTTCAATGTTTAAAATCTTATAAACAGGAATCAATTCTTCTTATAAAATTACAAAAATATATGCATTCCTCATTCCTGATCGACTCTTGCTGTCGAGCACTTCGTTGTTCTCCACTCCTTCCCAACTGTGCTCGTGTGCATTTTTTTTTCTACCAAAGTTGCAGTGCAACAGGTGCAACAGCGGAAAATTATTTGAAAGAAATTATTCAATTTTTTGTCTGAATAATAAATATCCTCAACCAAAAAAAATCTCTAATTATTTAAGTATAATTAAATTTAGTTATATACTTTTAAAAATATCAAAATTAATTCTGTTAAATTTAAAAAATATTTCCAATCATTACTTGATAATAATAGAATAATTAAACATTTATTTTATTATTTCAAATATAAGTATTAATTATTTTAATTCACAATTTTATAAAAGAATTACTTTAATTTTTACTTTAAAAAATCATTTTAATAATTAAATTTAGTTTACTTTTCATCATTTTGTATAAAAAATGATGAAAATAATTATTGTTTATAAAAGTATGAAAATTAAAGTAATTTTTTAATAAAAATAACAACTAAAATATCAATTTTTATAAATTTTATATATATATATATATTCAATATTGATGTGATATTTGTCTGAACATATCACATTACATATTATTTTAAAATGATTATGGTTGTGATTGTTTCTAATATTTTTTAAAGAATAAAATTAATAAAAAAATATTAAAACTAAGTTCAAATATATTTATAAATATTAAAATGAATGTAATAATTAGCTTTCTTTTTTTATATTATTTATGTTTTTATAATATTAGAGATCACGCGGTGTTTTAAATTTTCAATAGGTTAAAATTAATTTCTACTCGCAATTTTTTGTTGTCACTCTCCCAGAAAAAGTTTGCATAAAATTATTCTACTTTAATTTTTTAAAATATTTAAATAAGAGAAGAATTTTCTTTTTCTCCTCTAGCTCTCTTCCAGAAACTTCATAATGAATTTAAAAATTCCAAAAATTAAAAGAGAACTGCTACATAGTACGTAAAGCAGTTACTACAAACCTTACGTGAATTGATGCCTCAGCTATTGTTTAGATAAATATTAAATTAAGAAAAAACAAGAAAAAGGATGTTTGATTGTATGTTCAGTTTTCGGGCGTACAAGAAAACTTCAAATTTTAATACTAACCAATCAGTATTTTTAAAATATAAAATTATTATAATAATGTTTAAATTTAATTTTAGTGTATAAAAATTGTTGCACTAAGAATATATTATAAATATAATTTTTATATAAAAAATTTATTGATATTCCAATTTTGATCAAGTGACGGTGTGATTTATATTATAAGCGTATACAAATTTATAGTATTTTTGAGAATGCGATTGCAAAAAATATAATTAGGAGAATTAACACAAACACATAGTAAGATACAAGAGATAAGCAGCGGGAAGAGAATGAACGACATGAAAATGTTAATCAGAAATAGAAGGTGGTCTATTTATTACGAGCATATAAATAATAATAAAACATGACATTTATAGAACACCTAGTGCAGACGAGGCGATGTTAAAGAAAATTTATTTGCTGGTTTTCTGAAAATGGTACTCTCACTGTTACGAAGTCAATGGGAGAAAATAGGAATTAAAGAGGGACAGTAACGTTGTCTGGTGTTTGATAAAATCTTTATAGCAATTGAACTGTTGTGCCTAAGCCAAGAAACGAACAATTAAAGTTTAAGAGAGCGATCGCCCTAACCATTCTATCCCAATTATTGCTTCGTGCTTCGTAGGAACCCTTAATTGTTTATAAATGAATCTACATGCATGCATGTCAAAACTCCAAACATATTTAGTGATGCAACTTTGCTGAATATTTTGAAGAAGCCACGTCAATTATACATGCATCAAGATCTGGGGTTACATTATTTGATAATTTTTAATAAAATACAAGATTGCATATATCAAATTTAATATTTAAAAATATATTATGTTAAAAATATATTATTTTTATTTTTATAAAATTGATACATTTAATAAAAATATTTAAATTTACATTTATTTTATTTTTTATTACAAAATTTACAGAGTGAGATGCGCTCCAAACTTCATTTCTCTTATAAAATAAATTTTGGATTAAGCGTGGAAAGGATTGTTTGGAGTTGAAAATGTTTTTTAATTTTGTTACATTAAAAAAATTGTTAAATACTCCTAAGGCATTGTATATTCTTTTTGGATTAAGAGGTATCCAGAGATGTAATTTTTTTAATATTTTAAAAATTAAAAAATATTTATATTTTTTAAATAAATTACTAATATCGTTACATAGTATAGAATACTCCTTATTCTAGAGAGGGTAGAATTTACCCCAAAAAAATGGTACCACTTATGGTGTATTACAAATAAAAATATAGCTCGTCGTGATTTTAATTGATCTAACATACTAATCCTTGGTCAAAATAGCAACCTGTTCTTCTTTTCTGGTTAAATAAAATTCAACGTATGCTCGTTAAGTAGTGTTGTGTGCCATGAATATAACCGGAGTAGTTGTTGGGAAATCTACTGAAAATAAAATTAAGGGTTAATCTAGAGTGAATAACTAAGCTTTGACTAATCACATGTGCGTCAATTAATTGCTAATTACGAACCTCTAACTAATCACATGTGTTGTAACTGTAGTCTCATTTATACAAACTTAAGTTTACAAGTAACCCCACAATTGTACATGCTTTGATATATTATAGTTTTAAGTACAATTACTACATGCCATTTAGTTTTACATCTGTTCATTCAGACCGAGATTTTTAAAATCAGACAACGTTGTAATGGAACTATGATGAGGGGTTTTGACAAGTTTAATTAATCTCCCATTTGATTTTTGAAAACATTGATGCATGTATTGTTGATCAGTGATCAGGGAAGTTTATGTCTAATTATCACACGACTCATAAGTATATGTACCAACATAAGAAAGTGATGTAATGAACGATGTAGCCAGGAAAGAAAAAAGTAATAAATCAAGAAGCATTTTGCAGTTATTTTATTTTTGCAAGTAGTTGGTATAATTAATTGAATGTCCAATGTTGTTGTGGATAAGGGCAGATTGGATAGCAGCTTTAAAGGGAGGATATTAGGGCTTATTGAATGCAGCAGAGAAACAAGATTGATTATGAACACTGGGTTGGGCTATAAGCACCACGGTATTCCTTCTCATAAAAATACCTCTTTTATTACACACATTTAATCTTATCTATGTACGTGTTATCTATTTATCAGATCATTATATTTGGAAACTCTGACAAAAGAAATGTATCCACTGTGACAACTGTAGCAGATATTAACTATTTTGGCACGCACACTAAGTAAATTACTGAATTTCATAGTTTTGTTCATTTTATTCTTTAAAATTATTTTTAACTATTTTCAAAAACATTTTTTATTAAAGAATATTTATTATATTCAACAAATCTAAACTAATATACAATGATAACTATTTCTTCATTTTGAAAGAATTAATTAAATTCAATGGTGAACGACCAATTCTCTTTCAAGGGTAATATTTGGGTACATGTAGACTAATTTTAAAATACATATTTTTTTATACAAAATTAAAGTGATAATTATTTTATTCAATTTTATTTTTTATATTTTGTAAGATGTAAAATTATTAATTAAATGATTACAGTTAATTTTAATTAATTTTTTCAATTGATACTAAATTCATTTTATTTCATTTTTGTTAAAACATTCTTGATTTTAAGTAATATTTTTTATTCATTTTAGATTTAATTATTGATAATGTTTCATAAATATTATTGTGTACTAAGTAACTAATAATTATGATAATATTCGTATAAAAAAATAGCATAGTTACTAATTCAGTAAAAAATGGGTACAATACAAAAATAATTTATATTTTAATTGAAATATGTTTACTTCTTAACGTATTTATATACTAATTAATAATTTTTTAAAAATATTAAATTATTAATAATTAATCTTATATTTTAGATCTTTAATTTATAATTTTTTTTGTAGTCTCAAGCAAAAGCGTTAATAGTCACATGCTTGGGTCGGCTTGACCATTGGACGATCAATGAATTTTTTAAAATTACTTGTTGTTACAGTGTTTTTTATTATTTATTTAATAAATTTTTAAATAATTATTTATGTATAAATTTAATAATAAACTTTATTAAGATAAATAAAAATAAATTATTTTGGTATAAAAAGTTTATCAAAATAAATTTAAAATAGTTTATAAGAGTTGCAAATTAGTTTTAATAAATCATTCCTAAAATCTTCCAAACATATCTTAGTATACTTTAATGATAATTCATATGTATCATATTAGATGTTACTTGAGTATTTTTATTAGTTTTAAATTATTTATTACTTTAGAATATAAAAATTATTAATTACTATAACAACTCATTAGTTATCTCCTATCTATTGCAATAAATTTAAGTTTTTAAATAAATTTAGTTTATTTATCATAAAAAGTAATTATTTTCGAAAAGTTATTTGGGTAAGTCTAGGATGCAATAGGACAACATCAAACACTGGCCGTTGACTTGCTGTTATATTTGCGCTACTTTATGATTTATGTAAATAGAATTGCTATTTGCTTTAATGATAATAGTAATAGCTTTTGTACAAATGTTTTGACAAAACAACGTGTTTGCATGTTTTCAAACATCTATTTTTTTATATAAAATATTTTAAAATTTAATTAAAATGCACTAATTTCTTATACTATTATTCAATCACATTACCAATGTAATAAAAATTACTGATTTTTATCATATTGAGTTATAAAAAATATCTACTATTATCACTAAACGCAGTAATAAAAAGAAGCCTTCATTGCCAATCAGCCAATGAATTATAAGAAAAAATAGTGAAAAAATATTTTTGCATCTCTTGTTTGTCGTGGATTATTGAGATACCAAAATAATATAATAAGATAAAGTCTCATATATGATATTAATTTTTAATGGTGGAAACAGTGAACTTAGTTAAAAAATACAACACCATAGCAACATATTATAAGGCATAAGCCATTAAAAAGTGGAGACACACGAGCGGAAGAACAAAATGTAATAATCCGTCCTCTTTGTTTGCTCGAAGAAAGCACCCGATAAACACAAACTCCATGATCACCATCTTCCTGACTCCATTATTGACACAATTATAATCCCTTTTATTTATCAAGTCCAAGTGTTTCCTATTTCTTCTCATATTAGTCATCTTTTCTTTTAAATATCTTCGATTAGTGATATTTGGAATTAGCCTTATACTTGCACGGTTGTAAGGATTGCAATGACTGTATTCGATGCATGTTGCCATGTCAAGTGGCATGGAACTGGGATGAGGCATGCAGATGTAATTCCTTATGAAAATTAATGAATATGTATATATATATATATATATATATATATATATAGAGAGAGAGAGAGAGAGAGAGAGAGAGAGAACTCCACAAAGGGTTGCGGCACCTATCCAAATATTTTATTTTATTTCAATTTTTGGAGTCGCAGTTGCTATTTATTTGCATAACTTCCACACCAAACAGAGCCTATTGGGGAAAAAGAGCTTATATTATGATGATACAGAGATTGTCAAGATGAAATTAATTTTCATTGAGAAGAGTTAAGAGGAACCTAAGGAATAAAAAAAAAAAACCATCACTTGCTGGTTGCTGCATTTACACAGATATTGTATAGTACTATTTAAACAGATCCAAGCCATAAATTTTAATACCCTATTGATGAAACTTTGAATTGAATTCTCAACCCCCTCATTGAAATGCATGCGAAACATTTAGTTGCACACCTACAGATTAGCCTCTAAATATGGAGGCAGAGAGAGATAGAGGGGCTTATGTTACTTTTGCTTTGATTACTCTTATGGATCACAGTGCAGCATTCAAACGGCATTAACGGATCCATTTCATGTGCCAACCAAACTCACCAGAAATTTCTCAGCAAAATCAAATGCCTCTGCTATGTATTAAGATACCATTCAAGCTCCCCAACATTTAAATTTCCCTCTGCTATTCATATTTGAAAATGTTAAGTTGTGTTGTAGGAGGATACATAACGATGGACTTTAATTCAAGTTACAGTTTTCAATGAGAAATCCTTCAATGCTCACATTAAACACAGTAAGCACCAACAAATTTGACAGATTCCAAGATCCATCCCTTCACGTGACATTAGATTCTCCACCTTACAGATATTATTATAGACAACTTAGCCTACGTCTAAAATATTAACTTTGATTTGAAGCTTATTTATGTATTTATTTTTGACGTGAACTGTGATTTGAAGTTACTTCCTAGTTTTTTAGTACATTTAATAAATGTTGTTCCGTCTGTTGCGTTTATATAATGTTATGTTGACATCATCCAAGGTTTATATCCACTCTTTGTTACCAAGGACGGAAATATATCTATGCAATTTAATTTTTCTTTTTAATTTATATTATTCCTTATATTCTTTTATATGTATCTTTTAAGGGTGTTCTGAAAATTTTAAGGGTACCATTAAATAGCCTCAGTTATAAGAAAAATAAGTTCATATGAAAAAATTACCCTTCATTCAAATATTCAAAATTTTATTGTGACATTTTACTTATTATTACTGAGATAAATTTTGAAAAAAATTAGTGCTAAATTAAATTTATAAAGAGACGAATAAAAATTCAAAAGGAACAGAGACACTTTTGTTATAGAGACAAATATAGGAAAACAATAGAAAGAGTATGAAATATAAATATTTTGTTAACGAAATTCGTAAAGACATTTGTTAAAAAGAAAATATATAAAGTGTTTAAAAAAATAAATTTGTCTACCAGAAAAAGGGGTAAAACTTCAACTCTCAATCAATTATTTTACTTTCCTTTTGATAATCCTTCTATTCTTTTCTTTAGCATCTAATATTTTACATAATAAATAAGAAAATTATTGCATTATAAATTAATTAAAATTGCACGACCATAGTTTGTTTATATCAATTCCAGTGGTCACATATGCTCCATCCTGGGTTGGGCTCTAATATGGGCCGATGAAGGAATTACTTATGGACCCAGAGCTCTAAGTCTAGCCCATCAAACAGAAGGTTTTTAGGCCTAAGAAACCATTTATTTCCTGAAAAAAAGACATTACATCCTGACCCCAAGAAAAAAAACATCATTCGTAGACCGAAAAGAAAAAGACAGGAGAAAATAATTGACCAAACAAAATTGAGAAAATATAGTTCAATTCCTATGGTGTGAAAATAGGTAAAGCTCAATGTGTTAGTCTAAATATTCCGAAATATGATGTGATTTGAATTTTGAAAACTTAAACCTGATATTATTTTGATCAAATTTAGCTTAATCCAAAAATTGTTTAACCTTGTGGGTTGGGCCAATTCGCTGGATCCAACATATATCCTCTCTCGATCCATTTTCTTTTACAATCTAATTATCCAATTTGACATTATTCTAGTTTTTTTGGGTCTGTAACCTTTGGAATATAAAGTCATTAGCGTTTCGGTATTTATTTAAGTTGTTACAAACGACATATTAAATATTATAGTTTATCTATTGAGATTTATTAGAATTATTATATTTTTTTAGGTCAAAAACTACTAATTGTCTTCAAATCTAAATAGTTAAAGAGGAATTTTTACTTGAAATATAAAAATTATTGTTGATATAATTTTACCATTTTTCAACACACTTGAATGCACCCCTACTTTGAAAGTTATGAAATGATTACATTGTGTAAAGAATGAAAGCATGATTAATGTGTCAATCAATTTAAAATATTTTTTAGATAATAAATAACTTTTTTTTTTTTACAAGGATAAAAAATATGAAACATATAGTGCATTCCTCAAGAAAGGAATTACTGAGATACAAAGCAACTTCGTGAACATCTTTGACATTATATATTTGTGTACGTAAGAAAATAATTTTCTATATAAAGCACATGTTTTAAAAAATATAGTAATTGTAGTCTTAAAAAATAAAAACTAAGAAATTATTTTTAGCATCTTAATAATACGTATAAAATTGGAAGACACGTTTGATCTTGGAAATAATTAATAAATTTTTTAAACATGAATTTGGTTTTTTTATATACATTTAAAATAATAATAAATAATATTTTTTATTAAAGATTATGGAAATGAATGCATTATTATATTTTAATTTTAAATTTTTAAGTTTGAACCGCTATTTCTGGAATACTACTTAGCATTTTAATTTAAAAATATTAAAAAAATAGAAAGAATTTTTTTTTATCACAGAACACTGTTTCTAAAACATAATACAGGAACCCCAACTATTTATAGTTCCAACCGATAAGAAAGATAAAAGGTTTAACTGACAGAATTTGATACGGTTTATTTTGTGTGCACCTGTACATTATTTAATCTCGTATTAATATTTAATTTATTAAATTTAATTATATAATATAATAACATGTTTTTAAAATAAAATATTGTTAATTAGCACCTTTAAAACATTAGTTAAGAAAATTTTCAAAATTATTAAATTATGTTCAATGAACAAAGAAATATATATTTATCATACTTTCTGAAAAAAGAATAATTTTAATTCCTTACCGAAGAACCTACTTTTCTAACTACAAGTGATTACAATTTTTCTTTTGACGAGGGTTTAAAATGTGGCAGAGAGATTCGTAAATAGCAACAATGGAAAATTACGTGCGCAGCAGTAGCACTTGAGGGGGGGATGGGAAGAGAAACTGCTTGAAAACGAAGTGTGCTACGGAACTTTGCAGAAACTACCACCTCAAATCACAGAAACACTCGACGCGAAGCAATCAATGGGCAATGCTCAGTCACCTCCCAATAACGACCATCGATATGTTTCAGCAACCAGGTTCCTCTTTTTCTTTCGCACACGCACTTTCTCACAGAAATTCAATTTCCTGTTTCCATTGATTAATCTCAAAAATCATTGCAGAGCTTTTACTCAAAAGGAACTTGAAGACTTGAGGTCCCTGTTCAATCATTTAGCTGCTCAATCTCAGAGCAACGCCAAATACATATCTCCCTCCGTTTTTCAGGTTCTTTTTCTTGGTGATCTTCAATCAAATGATTAATTGCATCAATAACCATAACCCATGTGTTATTATTATCTAAAACCTATTAAAAAAGTTGTGTTTTTTTTTTTTGGGCTGTAGTCATATTTTAGACTTCATGGCCCTCTCGGGGAGAGAATGTTTGATTTAGTTACTCAAGAGCGCAAGGATCAAAGGTTAACCTTTGAAGATCTCGTTGTTGCTAAAGTGAGTTCCTGGTTATCATCATCGTCTTTTTGTTGGTATTTGTTCCAAAATTAGGACTAATTGGTTTAAATTTTCATTTTGTAGGCTACTTATGAGAAAGGAACAAAAGATGAAATTGAAGAATTCATCTTTCGCTTATTAGATGTGTCTGGAGATAATTTTGTAGGGAGGTATGGAGATTCTCACATGCAACTTCCAGTTCTATACTTCTTTTAGAAGTTGTATATGCAGGTCTGACTCAGACCATACTAAGCCTCCATTCTGTACAAAATAATTAAGCAGTGAAGCTAGTTTACTAATCTGCTAATTGGGATTCATTTTTGTTCTTTATGGAGTGGAATTATTCTATGGATAATTTTTTGGGCAGAGGAGTTTCGTTGTTTAAATTTTGTTTTTTTAGTTTAATATGCTGAACTTTGTGATTCAGTTCTACAAGCAATACTTCTTTAATAGTGTTGTCAGCCTGGTTGAGATTTTGTTTATGTTTCTATCAAAGCACAAGGGATTATAAGATGTTAATAGGGATAATCCAGTTATAATGCTGTGTTAAAAAATTTTAAAATTATTTTCCTTTTCTTTCCCCCTTCTATATTCATGTCAATGCATGTTACGTTGGAGATGCAGGTCTGACTTGGAATCTGTTATGGTTGTCATTTTTAATGATATATTATGCATAAAAGGTTCTGAGGATCAATCAAGTTCACATCCGGCAATTGTCAACATATTTCTGAAAGCTGCAAATTTCTCCGGGCATAATGAAGGGGGCACTGAGGAGACTATGTCTTTTGAAGATTTCAGATGTTGGTGCACTCATATCCCATCCGTGAGGAAGCTTCTTGGAAGCTTGCTTTTGCCACCTGATTCAGGTATTGTTGTACTTAATTTCCAATAGTTTGTTATTGACTTCATTTCTTATGACATTATCTGAAATATGACAAGAAGATCAGGATCATGAAGTTATGAGCTGACGAACCATGGATTTGAAATTTCCAAATTAAGTTTCGTGTTTTTCAAACTTTGCCTTTGATTATCCTTTTTGCCCCCTCCCCCTCTCTCACACCCACACAGACCAAATTATGCGTAGTCATTCTGAAACTTGGATACAAGAGGAAGTTGTGTTAGGCAGTCAACTAGAGTAAAACCTTGTTTAACCTTTTATGACGTGGGTCAACGATTCAACTATGCTAAATTTCTAATTCTAGGTTGTTACTTGTAAGTATGAGTTGTATGACTCTAGTTTAGTGTAAAATAATCTTTAGCTATTGTATTAGTACATGGATCTAGTGTTATATAGTATTTGTATGGCTTTCTTGGCTGTATCATAAGAGTATGATTTGTTTTGGCACTTAAAATATTGGAACGCTTATATGTGAAGTAGTTGACAGCATGATCAAAAGTTGGATTAACTTTATATGCCATAAAAAAATCTAGGGGAATGAAAAAAAATGCCAAGGATTCAGACTCTTCAGGATTTATCTGGTGCACAGGTAAAGTTGGAATAAGAAATAGGGTCGGTATTATTATGGATGAAGAAATTGGTCAATGTTTGAAGGAGAAACCATTGAAAAAGCTCTAACTATGAATGGATTTACTGAAATTTTGGTGTTGATAGAACTCAATGGCATCTATTGATTCATGTAATCAACCCCATATAGTTGGATAACTGATAATGCTTGGTTGTTATTATTATAGTAGTTGTAAACTTGTAGTAAGCTCTGTACTCATCAATCAATAGTTTGTTGCTATTGTATAGGCTTCTTATGAGAAATAAAAAATAATTTTGCTGCAATTTATTGACCTACATAAAATGAATGCATTTTGGCTGAAATAATTATCTTTCAATAGCATATTATTGAATGATGTTAAATGTAAATAGCAATTGATGGTGATGATCTGTATCATACACGCTAGCTGCTTCACAAAATGAATAAACGTGCCTTGAGAACAATTCTTTGCACGATATTGATTTTATAAATACTCTGGCAATAACCAAAAACATATTTATGTAAATTTTAAATTTATGTTTTTTTTGGTACTTTTACAAAGAACAAAGGTATGTATCTGTTGAACTGTAACATAGACACATACAAATTTCACTAAACTAAATGTTCCACTTTTTGACTGAATTCATTATAGTACCTTTTTTCAGATGGAAAGTGCTACTGGAGTGGCTATGAGAAAAGTTCAGTGAAAATAATTGGCATGTTTTCTCATTCGTTTTGCTCTTTTGTTTCTAGGACGACCAGGTTCCCAAATTCCTAAACTATTGACCTCAAAGGCTATTGATTCTAACATTACACTTTTGAGAAAGGAATATGCTTGGCATATTGGAGGAGCGCTTTCTCAGCATGAACTGGAAGATTGGAAGCTTTTGTATCATAGTGCTATTAATGGTCTTAGTTTTAATACATTCTTGGGCACCATTTCGTAAGTATATTTTCTTGTCTTTGAAACATCCTACTCTTTTAAATTAATACTTAGCACATAGAGACAAACTTGGAGAAACATCCTGCTCTCCCTCCCTAGGTGTCCCAGCTATATACTATTTGCATAGTTTAATTCATTTTAGTTTCCAGGCTACTCCAATTAAAACTATGATAGCTTGGAAATTTGTAATGTATGAATAACTCTTCTAAGTTTAACTGCAGAAACCATGCAGGCCCAACTGTGTTAATTTTTAAGGATCAAGAGGGTTATATATATGGAGGGTATACTTCTCAACCATGGGAGAGGCATGCTGATTTTTATGGAGACATGAAATGTTACCTTTTTCAACTAAATCCAAAGGCATCTATATTCAGGCCAACTGGAGCAAACAATAATCTACAATGGGTAACTACTTGTTTCTTAAAATTCTAAATTTCTACCATTTAACATTTCCTTGTGTTCTGAACTGTAAAACTCCCCTTTCATTGTGTATCAGTGTCACAAAGTAGCTCAAGTAAAATTGAGGTTGCAATTAGAACAATAACAATACACAAAAACTAGAAATGATCAGGCTTCCCGTCAGTTTCAATTGCTTTTTTGGGTGTTGGAGTATTAGCAATTTAGCATGAACGAAATTTCTTTCATTTTTTTTCCGTCTAAAACTAAGCATGAATGAACTTGAAATATTGTTTGTTATAGAAGGAAGGGGATCTCTATGGTTAAGCATGTTTTACAAACGAGGGTGCATTACGTGATGTTGTAAGATGGTAGTTATCACTTATCATATGCAAAGGAAGTTTAAAAGGTTTATTTAGATCCCATGCATTCTCACAGATCAATACTACCTTTACATTGGATTTTATTCAGTTGAGTTTAGTCTCTTTATTACATATGTTTCATTTTCTTTTAACCATTGAATTTCCATGTCATGTAGTGTGCTGTCAGCTTCAGTTCAGAGGACATTCCTAATGGCATTGGTTTCGGGGGAAGAGTCAACCACTTTGGGTTATTTCTCTCGGCAAATTTCGATCAAGGACATACATTTTCATGTTCTACGTTTGGTAGCCCTTGCCTCTCGAAGACTAACCGTATATTGCCAGAAGTAATAGAATGCTGGGGAGTGACTCAAGGTGTGGCACAAGACAAGAATCATGCCGTCAAGGGCACTGTTCTCGAGAGGTTTAAGGAAGATCGCCACATGCTCAATATGGTAGGACTAGCAAATTCCAGCGAGTAAAAAGAGAGTATTGCATGTGTGTGATATAATCCACCCATTGCCGTTTGAATAATTGTTATTTGTTATTATGCCATCATAAGTACCACTAACTCGTTGTTAAATAACATATTGTGAAACCTTTTTTATATATATAATTCTTATAATATCTTGAGAATATTGAGCTCGTCTTGTTTTAAAGAGAAAAATAAAAGAAAAATTGTTAACAACACATCCTTTAATACATTTCTTATTATTGATTCCTTTTTTAAAATGTCAAAGTTTTTATCTTATAAATTAATCACTTTTTAAATGATACTTCAATTTTTTAGAAAATGGACAAGTCACATAATGAGTGTTTAAGAGTATGCTCTTGCATTTGTTTTTACTTCTCGTTCTTTATATATATTACATCAGTTTCGTACCTGTTGGACTTAGTGGTATAGTGGTAAACTAAAGAAATTTTACTTTAGGCCTAAACTCTCTGCAAAGCCCGAAGCCTAGTTACCCAATAACAGGATTAACAGAGGAATAAATAGAAGGAAATATGTTGTAATGTTAAATATTGAAAATGTGTTATTTAATTTGAATAATATCAGTTTTTAGCTAAATAAATAAGAAAAAGATAATTTAAACTAGGTTCCCAAAGAGGGAGATGCTTTATCGGTGATATTTCACTTTGAAAGCGGCCTAACAGTACTGTTACATGTGGGCAACATTACTGACGATATTCCACAAATTTTCACAAATACAGATATATAATTCAAATATTCATAATGACTATTACAGACCCATCGAAAGAAACATATGCTTGGATTTATTTGTTTTAAAACTCAAAAGATAACCCATAAACCAAAGCTTAATCAGCAGCAGAAAGCTTTCTGAAAGCATCTTCAACAGCAACATTGATGGCACTGTAACCTCTGTCTAAGACTAGATTCAACCCACTAACGTACTTGGAATCATCACTACCCAGAAACAAAACCGCTTCCGCCACATCCTCCTTCTTCAGAATCACCCCTTTCAAGTTCCCAGCACTCACATAAACTCCCTCTGCTTTCTCCTTCTCCATCCTAAAGCCATGTGTCAGCATAGGAGTCCCCACCGCGTAAGGCGAAACGCAATTCACTCTTATCCCATGCTTCCCCATCTCCACACACAAGTTCTTCATCAGACCCACCACTGCATGCTTCGACGCCGTGTACACGTGCGGCGAACCCGCACGAATCACCGAAGCAACGCTAGCGGTGAACACAATGCTCCCTCTCTTGTTCGGAACCATCCCCGTAGCCGCGTGTTTCGCGGCGTAAAAACAACCGTACACGTTCACCTCGAAAACCCTCTTCAGGTCAGCGGAATCCATGGTCATGATCGAAGGCTCCATGCAGCCACAGATACCGGCGTTACTGAACAGGATGTCCAATTTGCCGTAACGCGAGACGGCGAAGTTGACGGCGCTTTGGACGTCGTTTTCGTTGGTGACATCGCAGTGGACGTAGGAGATGTTGGATTTGACGTCGGAGTTAACGGCGTAGCAGAGAGAGTGGCCGAGGTTGTCTTGGACGTCGGCGACGATGACTTTTGCGCCGTGGCGAAGGAAAAGCCTTGCGGTGGCTTCGCCAATGCCACTGGCTCCTCATGTTATGAGTGCTACTTTGCCTTCTAACCTGCATGCTTGGAAATTGAAATGAAAATGCTCCCAAATTAAATGAGAAAAGCAAATTTGAATTTGAATTTGGTTACCTCTTTGCGATTGGAGTGTCGGAGTCTGAGGAGGAGCAGAGTTCCATCTTTCTTCTTAGTTCTTACAATGCATTATTGGTCTGTGGGGTTTGTATTCACCAACAAAATATCTTTTGTCTATGGTAGCCACCGAATAAATCACATCCATTCATTAAATAATTTTAACTGTTTAAAACTAAATATTATTTGTAAAATTGTAGTACAATAAATACTTAAATAAATATTATTGATAAGATTAGGAAGAAGTTCTCCCTTTGGAAAATGAAATCTCTTTCCATGGCCGGTAGAGTCCTTCTTGCTCAGTCTTGCATTATGAGCATGCCAACCTAGTTTATGCAGTCCTTAATCATCTCCAAATCTGTGTAAGAGGTTGATAATATTTTCAAAAAGTTTATTTGAGGATCTTTAGATAGTAGGAAGTGTCATCTAATTAGTTGGAAGCGAATTTGTAAGCCTAAAGAAGAAGGGGGCCTGGGTTTTAGAAATATTAACCTTGTCAATTAAGCTTACATTATGAAGCTGTGGTGGAGGCTTATAACCTCCACTAATGAATTATGGGCTCAAGTTTTGTGTAGAAAATACAAATTTGTCTTGGGCAAGCATCCTTATTCTAGGAATAGCCAAAATTTCTCTTTCTTATGGAAGAATAGGTTGTCGGTCTGGCCCCCTTTTGTAAAGGGTTAGGCTGGATTTTAGGGGATAGATTGACCATTAAATTCTGGAAAGACAGTTGAGTTCTTAAATATCATAACCTTTCTAATTTTGTCCTGCAACCTCTCCTAGTTAATGAGCTGAATATGCTTGTTGCTTTTTTCTCTAACCAAGGCAGTTGGGTTTGGCCTAGATTGAGGTCCCTGTTGCCTGCTTCTCTTTGTGAATCCATTAGTCAAATCCCTCCTCCTAAGTTGGATGGGGGCCAGGATCTTTTTTACTAGAAGTATGCTACAAATGGTCTTTTTTTCATTAAGTCTGCTTATAACTTGATTGTCCCTCCTGAGGAAGGTGAGGAAATCTGTCATAGCATTTTTAACCTTGTTTGGAAATAGGAAGGTCCTCCTAAAATCTCAGTTTTCTTTTGGAATATTGCTCATGGTAGGTTGTTAACAAATATTGAAAGGGTTAGTCGTGGTATGACCAATTCTCCTGACTGTTCTAGGTGTAGAAATGCTGATGAATCTGTCATTCATGTCCTTAAGGACTGTTAGTTTGCTAAACATGTCTGGGATAAATTAGTTTCCCTTGATAACTGACCCTCTTTTTTTAATAGAGGTTTAATTAGTTGGCTGGAATACAATCTGTCTTCTCACAGCTTTCAAAATTACCCTCACTGAAATATTCTTTTTGGTATGGTTGTTTGGAATTTATGGAGGAATAGGAATAACTTTATATTCCAAAGCTCCCCTTTGAATACTGATTCGTTGTCGCTTAAGATTCTGCAAGATGCTAATTTTTTTCTGATCTATGGCAAGAAGAATCTAAAGGTCGGATCTGCTCTCATGGAGCCTCAAAGCCTTGTTAAATGGCAATTGCCTCCTCACCTGCAGTTTAAGATGAATGTGGATGGGTCTGCTTCTCAAAGTATTGGGTTTGCTGGATGTGGTGGCCTTATTCGTGACAGCCATGATAGATTCCTTGCTGGATTTTATGGTGCCTTGGATCCCTGTCTTCCTCTTGCTGCTGAACTTTGGGAGATTTATTGGGGAATAAAACTTGTTGTCTTAAAGAATTTTCAAATAGTCTGGATTGAGAGTGGTTCAAAGGAGGCTATCTCCCTTGTTAATTTTTCTAATTGTAATCACTCTCAGTTTTATATAATTAGGGAGATTAGGATCTTGTTGAAAGGTATCTGCTTTATTAGGTTCAATCATGTTCTTAGAGAAGCCAATCAATATGCTAATTGGCTTGCTAAAGTTAGGACTGATTATGGAATGCCTTTTTATTGTTTTGATGAGGCTCCCCCTTCCTTATATCCTTTCTTAAATCTGGATGCTTTAGGTTCTTGGCATTGTAGATGTGTTTTGTAGGTTTTTGTTGTCTTTGGGCTTTTTAGCTCCGTTTACTAGCAAAAAAAAATAGAAATACTTAAATTTAAACTAAACGAAAATAATTTTAGAAATTGAATCTAAAATTTCGAGATATTTTAGATGAAAAAACATATTTAGGCAGTTATTACAATACACACAATAATGTTGAGTTAGATAATTGTTAATTTTCTTATCATTTAACAAAACTTAATACAATGCCGAAAGTCATTCAATTTTAGAAGACTCGTAAATTAAAATCAACACAAAAGAATTACAAAGATTAAAATTAAATTACAAATATTTTTAAAGACATAAAAATATTTCAATGTAGTCATAATAATATAAAAATATAATTTAATATAAGTATATGTCTCATAAAATAATACACTGTTACATGTTTTAAAAGTTATAATATTTATAATTTAATTATTAATAAATTTTTTAAACTCATAATCTTAAGCTCTCAGATAATTGAATAGGTTTTTTAAAATATTTTTTTAAAGACAACTATTTTTTAAAAACATGTTTATTTATTCATATAAACTTTAATTATATTTTTTCAAATTCACCTTTATCTTTACTTTTAAAGTAAGTTTAAGAATTTTTTATTTTTTTAATAATTAGTTCAATGATAAATTAAGTGGCTATAATTAAAATTTGAATAATAAAAATTTGAAAAAAAATATCTAAGACAATAAATCAAATGGAATAATATAATCATTGCTTAGAATGTTATTGTAGAATATTTGCTTAATTTTTATTTGTTTTATTTCAATTTTTCTTTAATAACATGCAAAACTATTTCACATATTTACTCTAAATCTAAATAATTAGACTTTTTTGCATTGTTATACTTTAAATTGCGATATTTATAACTAGAATTAATTAAATTTAAAAAATCATATTTTCATCCTAATTATCTTATAAATTAACAAATTGGTATAATTAAAGTAAAGGTAATAGCCAAAAACATATGGTTAAATGATAAAAGAAAACAAAATATTCACTCACTATAATTTTTGCTTAAATAAACTATAGACAATAATGAACTAATAAATTTTGTTGAAACTCGTTTAAGCCAATATAATTTTATTTAAGCAAAATATTATTTATTTTAAAAAATATTATAATATCTTGTGTAGCTTAAGCAAACTAATTTTAATGAGTCATTTTTTTCTTATAACTTTTGTTTAAGCTAATGTAAAATAACTTAAGTAAAAATTACAAAAATTATGTGATGCAGAAACAACCATTTTACAAAGAAGGCATAGAAAAGATTTAAAGTGACATTAAACAATTTATCAATACAAAAAACTCATTTCATTTGTGTATGAAAATTTTAATTTTAAAATTTATGTACTTCATCCATAAAATTTATAAAAAACTCTAAAAATCTAAAATTACATTCAACATTCTATTAATTTAAAAATTATTTTTATTATAAATTAAAATTAAATCAGTGCATATGAATGTATACTTTCTTAAATATAAAATACATACAAGTGATGCAACTTAAAAAAATAATCATATTTTAAAGATATAAAATGACATATTTTAAAGGTAAAAAATTATAAAAAATTAAATAATAAACATATAAAAAATTATATTATAAATTACAAGTAACAAATTTAAGCTATTTATATATTTTAAAATATATCTAACAATTTTAAAAACTCACTTCACTCATATTAAGCATTCTAACTTGATGCAATATCATAAATTTGATTCCCACCGCATCAATCATATTATGATAACCGCAGACCAAATATCAAACTCAACCTACACAATTTTGTCGATACTCTTTACATGAAGCTTTAATTGGAGGCAATCATATAGCGCAATCAATACTCATTCATTGTCTAATTACATACAGTACTAAAGATGATTACACGCTAACATTATTAACAACGCATTTTTTTAACATACATTTTTATCATAATTTTTAGAATTTAATTATTTTCTCTAAACCAGTTAAAATTATTTTGAGCAGCAAAAAAAATTATTATATTAAGAGTAAAAAAATTTGAAATTTACATAATTTTTTATAAATTTTCATTAATAATTAAAAATGTATTAATAAGAGTGTTAAAAAATATATTGTTAAGTTTTTTTTCAATTACATGTGTTAGGCATTTTTAAATACGGCAGTGTGGAATGTCTCGTGATACTAAACACTACTACACCTCCATGTCAATGTGATTTTATCCACTTATATATGATGTTGAGCTACCTCAATTCATGGCTCCTCGAGATGTTGTGCAACTATTATTTAGATTATCGTGAGACTTCATCCCACAATACCACTACTCATCCAAGATGGAACATCATAACAAATAAATATTCCTAAATGTTTTTACTTTTTATTGAAAAGTATTAACAGTAGTTCTGAAATTTTTTAAATTTATTATATAATAAATACTTTCCTTTTTAATATAATCTTACTTTTTCCCTTGAAAATAAAAAATGTTCTTGTATTATAAAAATTGTTTTCCAATTTTTTTACGACCACTTTGCACTTTTCTTTTCATGAATAAAGAGAAAATCAAATTATAAACCTCATTGTTATGCTTTTTTTTTATCTCCTGTTTTCTATTATAATTAAAAGGATGAAATTTCCTGTAATTGATGCTTTCTCTCTAACACTATTCTTTCTTCTCTCTCTTTTATCCTGTAACCAAATGATTTATATGTGCGTATTACTCTGTTTAATTTGTTTTTTTTTTAAATTATTACTTTTTTTTTTATCAAAGTTCTTAAAATATTTTTTTTATAATTTGAATAAGTACATAGCTCCAAAACACGTAAGTAATTTATTTTATTAAACAAGAAAAATCTAGTATAATGAGTATAAAAATACTCCAAGTCTAGTTTAGACTAGATAACCGACTTAAGGCCGTACTTTTACCGAATTAAAAGTACTAAGAAAATCAACATTTTTCATTTAAATTTTTTAAAAGAGTTTGTAAAAATAATTAATTTATTTTAATAAGTTTTTATATACAATTTATTAAAATGAATTTTATGATAAAATGTATTTCATAACTCACCTTATAATAAAGAATTATTGAATCAAGAGTTAGATAAACTAGCTGCTCTTTTTTGTTTCCCCTCAAACAAACCCTTTACATTATTCTATTTCGGTGCATTTATAGAGACCAAACAACAGAATAACCAAAAAAAGCATTAGCATATTTCTAAGTTTTTCCCTCACCATTAAAATGAGAAATCATCTCAAAGCCTAGCCATGCATTAATGTAAGACCAAATTAAAGTGAGAGTGACATTTGTATTCTTATTTTTTTGAGTCAAAATGACATTTACATTTGAGAGGGAACGACAACGCTGGGTCTGGAATATTAATATGTATCACATTGAATAATTGAATCTTTATTTTCTTATTATGGATATCAAACATGCGCTGTATTACCTAACAAAATAGCTTCTTAAAGGGCCCAACACAACCATGTGATGTCCGTAACTGGTTTGGGCCTACCTATTGCCATAGTTGATGATAATAATTCATTTAATTATGTCGCCGTCAAATTAGAGCAGATTAATTTGAAAATAACTTCAGAAATGAGAATTACGACGATTGGTGTTTACTATATTTAGGAACACTTTTAAAAACAATGTTCTAAAAACTAATGTCTCTTTAAATATCATTTTTTAAATAAAATATATTTAGTTGGTATTTAATTTTTTTAATTTTTTTGTTTTAAAAAATAAAATATCTTCCATTCATGGGAAGTTAAAATACGCACTTCTCAGTTCTCATTATGAAAATTTAAAATATTTTTTAAACAATAACGTTGGATTAAAAATGACTTATATTAAAAATGGAAATATCTTATTCTTAATATTATTATTGTGCAAACTTTAAAATAAACACCCCATTATTTGTAAAGCGACAAACGGCAATGCAAATCAATAACTTATAATTAAATTTCACGTTTTTTTCAGTTTTATAATATGTGAAGTAAATTAATTAATCAATGAAATACAAATGATATTTTTCATTTTTATTGTTTTATAATTTTATAAATAATGTTTTAAATATTTTTTTTACATATTAGATATATTTTTATCATTAAAAGAATAAAAATATATTTTCTAAACTTGATAGCTGCTTAATTTAATTAATAAATTTTTAACCTATATAATATTTTTCAAGATAAAAAATTATATATAGTAAGTTTTTAACTATAATATTTTAATGTATTAAATTATGTAACTTTTAATAAAATTATTATATATAATTTTTTTTGCAATGCATTTAACTAATTTATTAAAAAAACTTATTATTTAAATAATTAGTTGCTTACATTTCTCGTAATAGACAGAATAAATATTCTGTATTAAAAATATCTAACATATTATTTTAAATACATTTTTACTGTTAAATAAAATTTATTAAAAATTTAAAAGATATAAAAAATATTAATTTAAAAAAAAATAATCACATAATTTTTAATATATTTTAAAATAAAAAGTGTATTATAAAAAAAATACGTTGTTAGCATTACTCATTCTATATTAATGTTTAACAACGAGGTATACAAAATAAATAGAAGAATTATAAAAATAATTAGATAAATACCATCATTATTAATTTAATAATGTCTATCAATTCATTAACCTCATATAGACATCATTACTTCCTCCATTCAACTACCATTAACTCCACTAAGTAACATTTCACCACAGCACCGAGATTTTGTTTTATATAATCAGCTAAAAGTTTATAATTTGTAGCTTTTAATTCACAAGTTAATTCAAAGTTTGTAGATCTAAATTATAATTTATAACTAAATGATTGAAATAGTTTTTTTGTTAAAATTATTTGTATAACAAGATGAAGTGTGTTAAATTAATGATTAAAAAAAAGTGTTAAAGTTATTTTATGTTAATGTAAAGTATTTAAAAGGTTTAAGTAAAAATAAAAAAAATATTAAAAAGTAACTTTTAATAAGATGCTACTTAGAGTAGCATTTTATGAACTAAATTATCTTTTCTTTGTCAAACTTATCAAAAAAATTATAAACTCTTTAATAATTTATAAACTATACTTAAAATCACTCTCTTAGACCCGTCTATCATTTTATTCTGTTTCGTATTTTTAATATAACCAGAATAATGTTAGAACTCAGCAAAAGAAAAGAACAAGAAAAAAAAGAATAATGATAGAAAAATAAAGACGCACAATAATATTTTAGGTGCTCTGTAGAGGACGCTATACTTATCATATTCCGTTTGAGGAACATTAATCGCTTGTGTTAGATATTCTTGTTGATCGACAAGTTATTATAGAGGTTAAAATCTTGAAAATTATAAACGGTTAGAAATTAAGATCAATCTTAACAGTTGTAAGCCTTCTTAATCTTTTATTTTTTTATTTAAATAATTAAAAATTAATATCATATATAATATTATGTGTATTTATTTTTGTTTATATCTTTTACCTCTTATATATATAAAATATATTTTAAATATAAAACAGTAATTAAAAATATCCACTATAAAAATAATTTTCTCTGATACTTTTTGAATGATGAGATGCTTTCATCCAGATAGTTATACCACTACTAATGTTTTTTTAGACAATTTTGAATAAAGTATACATAGCTTAAATTTATCCTGATAATACATGGTCTTAATTATATTATTATTCTTTAATTTGAACTATCACACGTTTTTATTAACTAATTAAGTTCTTTCATTTTAAAATTTGAAAGTAAATTTGATCCATCTTTCAATTTCTTAATTAAAATTGAATTTTTTTTTTCAAATCATTTATCAATTTAAGTTATGATTCATTTGAGATATTTACTTAATTTTAAAAATAAATTTGTTTAATTGACTAAAAAATCTTAAAAGATCGTACAGTCTAAATTAAGAAAAATAAAAATACAACTAACTGATACATATACACACATACACATTAATAATTTATAGAAAAAATTGTGTTAAAAGTGTATTAGAAACTTGTGTAATATATGACAATATATGCTTTTACTCGGGTTACTATTTTTATTTTGCTAATGCAGAGCAATATACAGCACAACAATACACTTAATTTGACTTGTTACAGAAGCACAGGCACTAGCTAGTACTATATTGTTTCATATTTCAGAGGGGAAACTGTGATAAGTATTCCATCCTCATCAAGTAGCAATCCCACATAAAGATAACTTATAAGATAGGTTTATTTTACGTATATATAGAACTGGGCAGCAAGAGCAGTGAAAGGATACATAAAAAGCCATTAGGCCTGTATTACTAATACTGATCAATGTGGTTGGCGGTGTGGTTATTCATCTTGAGACCATTCAGTGCAGAAGTGAATGACAAATTGGTGGTGCTATAACCTCCGTCCAATACAAAGTTGACTCCATTAACGTACTTGGCCTCGTCGCTACTCAAATAAAGCGCTGCACTTGCTATGTCCTCAACCTCAAGAACTGCACCTTTTAACACTGCAACGGAAGATAACATTTCCTGTGTTTCCTTCTTGTTCATCTTCAATGCGTTGTTTAGCATTGGAGTGGGAATGCCACCAGGGCAAATGCAATTTACTCTAATCCCATACTGCCCCATTTCCACGCATAAATTCTTCATAAGCCCCAACACTGCGTGCTTTGACACCGTGTAAGCGTGTGTTGTTTCGCCACCAAGTATTGAAGCAACACTTGAAGTAAAAAGAATGACCCCTCTTTTTGCCGGGATCATGAACTTTGCAGCATGCTTGGCACCCAAGAAAGCTCCATAAACGTTAACTTCGAAAACCCTTTTGAATGTTTCGTTGTCGGAAGCAAGTATTGATCGATTTGAGTCTCCAGCTATGCCAGCGTTGTTGTACATGATGTCAAGTTTGCCGTATTTGGACACTGCAATATCAACCACGTTTTTGACATCTGAGTCACGTGTTACATCGCAGTGAACGTAGAGAATGGTGGTGTTTGTGCCAAGGCTTTTGCAAAGCAAGTTTCCTAAATCGTCTTGCACATCTGCAATGATTACTTTAGCACCGTGTTGAGCGAATAGTTTAGCGGTAGCAGCACCGATGCCACTAGCTCCACCTGTGATTATTGCTACTTTTCCTTCAAGCCTGCAAGATATTATGCATGAGAAATATTTCGTATGAATTAATTTTTTGGATTTATGCAGATAGACGAAAGAAGTGGCAAATATCCATGATTACCTTTTGGTAATTGAAGCCATGGAGGGGGATTTGGTCGTCTACGACTAGCAGTACTATAGCAACGAACGAAGTAACGGATAAAAGTTTGAATGGATGCTAATATTCCTGATGGATAGAAACTTTATAAGGCGATGATTATGTGACCAAATGTTAAATGTTGAATAGTTAGTTAAATGAAAGCCACCAACCAAAATGATGCAACAACTACTCCCAATGAATGCTTTCAAATCAACAACAGCAGAAACTAATGATATAATTAATCATCAGTTTTTAAAAGGATTCTGATTGAAGGACATGGGTTGAACATTCAGGGAACGGAAACCCTGAACGATATTAAGAGCTTATTTAATTGTATTTCCTTATATATACATATGAGGAACTACTCTTAATATTGTAACATATTTTGTTTAAATTAAGCTCACTTTGATTATTTTTTTAATATAAACTCAAAGGTATGTAATTTAACAAAAATATTATAGAAAATTAGTTTAGAAACATATTTGTCTCACTGTAGATATATATAGCATGCAATTTTATATGAATTTATATTTTTATATATTTTATTTATTACTTTATTTATTATTCAATACTAGTTATTAATAAAAGTATAGTAGTTTTAAATTGTAATATTTTTCTTAACGTAATTTTGTTACCTC
Source organism: Abrus precatorius (assembly GCF_003935025.1). Classification (NCBI taxonomy): domain Eukaryota; kingdom Viridiplantae; phylum Streptophyta; class Magnoliopsida; order Fabales; family Fabaceae; genus Abrus; species Abrus precatorius. Next base: position 3,048,719 of record NW_020874373.1, on the reverse strand, counting down.
ACCTTTATTTATGCTATTTGTGAAATAATACTTACTAATAATTAATTTTGAGTTTTCATAAATTTTGCCGAGAGAATTAACCCTATTACACTGTAAAAAATTTCAGCTTGAATAGAATTATATATTATATGAATATACCTCTAGTTTAGGGGGAAAAAAAACGAAAACATTTAATAGAAAATAATTTATAATTGGGTTGGCGATTTGTAATAAATATGACAAGTATAGGATATTGAAATGCATATAATTTATTAAAAGTAAAGACAAAAAAAACTTACATGTTTAAAATAATTTATTTTAAAATATATTTTTTACAACTTTCTGAAAGAGTTTAAAAAATAATTATTCTTTTAAATATGCCTAACATGAATTGTCACCGTATATTTCACCCTCACATCGCCAAGAGACATGAAAAGATATGGCTTGGGTCCCACAAATTAATCCAATAATGAAAAAAGAGTTAAAAATTGATTTTCATAACATAAAAAAATATAATAATATATTACAAATATTATTTGATATCTCAATTTACTAATATAAATGACATGATAAAAAGAATAACCGATATATTAAAATTGAATTACAAAATCATTTATAAAAATTTAAAGAAGATAGGAGTTGAGTTTTTTTTTTTACTGTCAACCAATTAAAATATGTTGTGAATATAATTTTGATATTAATTATTAAATAAATTAATATGATGATATTGCAAACTTTTTATTATATTGTCAATGTGTTTAAATTAAATTTATAAAAAAAATTAATTTTAGCTCATTGTCATTGTAAATACTTTTACATTAACAATATTTTTTGTTCTATGAATAATTCTGGCTTACTATCGATGTAAAGAATTTTATACTTGTTAAATGTTCGGAGAGTGAGTAAGTTTTGCTTAATTGACTCCAGGAAGATATATTTGTGATTATTTTTTTTATCATTTAATTTGAATAATTTTATTTTATTGTTTACGCACTTAATTTTATTTTGATGCAAGCACTTCCATCTTGATAAAATTTTATGAATGTGTGATTATTCTTAATACACGTTACCTTTAGTAAGGATACAATTGCAAAATAAAAGATAAATTACATACAAAATTACCTCTTATTACAACATTGGATCTTCTATTCAATAATGAGCAGGGGTTGCTGTGTTAATAATTTAATACATTAGAATTTGAGTAGTGACGCATGTGAACTTACTTAATGTGGCCACATAATCATATCACGGGCTTAAAGTAGAAAGAAAAAGGAGTTTCATAAACATATATTAATATTGTCATATATTGATTGAATCAAAGAAAAGATGAGTACAAGTGATATGCAGTAGTCAACTTCAACTACTTATAATGGTGGACGCCTGGACGGTGGGTGGATGAGTTTTCTCATATCACATGTTATTGTTGTGTGTTCACCTCACTCCCTCTTTTTCTTTTTCTTCTTTTCTTCTAAATCATTTTTCAGCTTCGAGTATTATAATAAAGAAAAAAGAGTACGTTTTGTCAAGAAAAATGTGTGTCGGTGAGCAATTTCTCATATCACAAGATAAATTTAAGGGTCCTTAAATTTCAATCGTTTTCTGCTTAATATTTTTCCTTTTTTTTTATCCTAAACAAATTTCCTTAATTTATATTGCATTACTTTCCTTGATTTATTGATTAAGGAAAGTCTATATAGGGTGAAGGAAAGAATATTGAATATAAAATAATTTGACCAAAATTTAGGGGGTATACATCAATGTTATAAAAAAATATACAGTTTAGTTTTTTTTTCGAAATTTTAAAATTTAGTTTTTCAAACAATTTAAAAATTTGTATAAAAAATACATTTAATTTGATTGATCTAAAATAATCGATCCAGTGTTCACATATGGAGCCTTTTTTAGTTTGTAATAATTAAGTGATTTTGTCTTCATCGTAAGTTGTGGATGCATCGCCCCTCTCTTATTCCTGTTTCCTTTATTGGCGAATTCTGTAACCTAATCGGAAACATTTGATTTAAACTGAACGGCGTGGTTGTCAAAAGCTTAATATAGATAATTAAAATGCTCACTCCCAATGGGGAATAACTGGTTAGTAAATTTGACTTTAATTGTTGTGGCGTTTTCAGTGTTGAAAAATTGATCTATAAGAAAGTACATCTGCGAAAGAATACCGGCAATCTCAACCCATGTTTAATTTTCTAAGGTTAACTGTACTCAACATAAAGGCCTAACAGAGTTTGTCAAACATGACCGTATCGAATCATAAATATGGAGATTTCTATGGTACTTTCATATGCGGCTTCTAAAAACTCCTTTTATCATCTAATGGGACAATGCAATGGTTGTAGTGGCTTCTAGTTTTTGCAGCAGAGATGGCTTGTGGGGGTAAACTGTAAGTGGATGCGATTTGGGCTGATTGAAAGTTCAAGAGACGTACATGAAGTTGCTGAAATTTGGAGAGATGCAAATATTGTTGGAAGAGATTATTTATATGAGATTATATAAAATTAAAATGCCAAAATAATTAGAAATACTCAATTTGAAAACGTACTGGTTGAAAACAAAATAACCAGTATAGCTTGATATTTACTGGATTGAAAACGTCAATTTTATAATAAAAGTTGCAACGGATCACTTAAAGTAATTATTAAACTTACTTATATACTCAATTTGAATTATAAATTAATCCATTTTTATTAAAATAAAATAATAATTAATCAAAATTCAAAACAAATTATTAAATAATTCTAACAATAACATTTGTATCTAAAGACTATATTGCAAAAATTACCAAAAACTTACCAAGGTGCAAAGGTCCATTAAATACAAAATTTAAAAGTTGAATTTAGAAATAAATTCACCTATATACATCGTACGTAGCTGTGCGGGGTGCTAAAACCCCTCAATTTTTTAAGGGTTCTAATTCTAATTAAAGCAAAGCTATACCCTCATAATATTTGACAATGACTCCAAACATATGTGCAAATCCTTAAGAGTCCATCAATTTTCAATAAGAATGTGTTTAATAAGGTAACTGAAAGTAGACATATTAATTAAACAAAACTTGAAAGTCAATAAGTTAACAGACCAAATTAAATGTATTTTATAAAAATAGTTATTAAAGAAGTTGATAAGTATAAAAGAAGAGCATATAAATTCAAATGTTGCCCAAAATGAAATAAGCTATAAACTAATTTTGAAAATTATTCAAACACGTTCTAAATCACGCTCTAAAGACATGATTATAATTAAAGGAACCTAGAATGTATTTTTTTCATGTGTTGTGTAAAGTAACTTTATTTCATTTTTTTATTTTTTTATTTTTAAATAATATTATAGTAATGTGTATTAAGATAGACATAATATATCATAATTCAGATAAAAATATTTTTTTTTGGGAAAACCTGCATACAAGTCGATCAATCAATTCAAAATAGGAATTTCTACCAAAAGAAATTAATTCGGGAAAATCCAGTTGCATTGAAGATCAATGCTGCGGGTTAGAAAGTTCTGCAGGGCAGGGCAGAATCCTTTCTAGAAGTTCACTTGTTTCTAGAATGCAGTTGGTATTGTCTCTGGAGGGAGGGTTGTAGATGGTCTGCTATATCTATAGCTTTGATAAATAACTGTTTGGACAGTTTTTCTCAATTTAAAGGCCTTCCATCTTGCAAAAACAACAAGGATTTAGTGGCAGGAGCTCTGGTTGGCAATCATTTGGATAATTTGGTTGGATATTATTAATCAATTGTTGCTCTCCTCAAAGAGCACCGATGCAGACGAGCTTATGGAACTAGTAAAATGTTTTTATACAGCAGTCAACTTGGTCGGTGTAACTAATAGTATAATTCATCGAAATTCGGATTTAATTTTATGGGATCATAACACGAGGCAGGGGAGGATTGGATCACAAGAGTAAGAATCTTGATCATTGTATAAGTGCTGAGTTCACAACAATCAATGTTAAAAGTGTATGCAGTAGGATATTTTATTTTGTAGCAATCTCGTTATTCAGTAGCTGAGAACATTGTAATTCAATGCCAAGTTTATTATGGTAATCATTGTAGTTAGTCTATAGTAAAATATAGTAAAATTCACAAGTAGAGAAAAGGCAAACATTGTTTGTGTAATCTGTTATATGCTCTCAGACAGTCCTTAGGTGTTGATTTTCTACTGTTATGTGGCTTTCAAATATGAAATTATGTAATAATACAATAATATTGCTCAATTTGCTGACTCCAAAGTGCAGGTTGGATTTTGGCAGCAAAGGGATTTGACAATGTGGCTCTAAGTAAGTCTAATGTGTTACACTTTCACTTTGTATTACCTGACAAATATGTGAGATTCACAATGCATGATATATATACTTTTTATAAACGGGCAAGAGTACTATTGTACTGTTTATATATAAAGTTTCTTTTTTCTTTTGATAAAAAGTACTTTGATTTATTCTTGTAAAAGTATGATTTCTTAAAATAATACAAATATACAAGCTAGAGAAAAAGCCAAAGCTGGAGGCCATGATGATAAACATGGGCTAGCTCAATATGAGTCCTTATTGTAAATTTTAAAATACTAACAAACCATTAATAATATCACTTAAGCTTGCTTCTTCATGGTAGACAAAATCAAGACTGTGGGTACTGAAACATATGGAACGAGGGATTAACAATGCTGAAGCCTCCGTCTATGAGCAGATTATGGCCACTGACGTACCTTGAATCATCACTAGCAAAATAAAGTGCAGCATTAGCCACATCGTCAGCTTTAAGGGTGACACCTTTGAGATTAGCGAGGGAGTTCATGACATTTTCAAGATCCTCGTCCGTAGCTCCAACGAACTTGGTGGCCAAGGGAGTAGCAAGACAATAAGGTGACAAGCAATTGACCCTTATCCCGAATTGTCCAAGTTCAACCGCTGCATTTTTAGTTAGGCCAACCACAGCATGCTTAGCACAACAATAAGCATGTGAGGCAGCACCACCAAGGTAAGAGCTTATGCTAGCCGTAGAGATAATGCTACCACTACGAGCTGGGATCATGGCTTGCGCCGCGTGCTTTATGCCGAGGAAAACACCTGTTAAACTTAGCATTCACATATTAGACACTACATATAGTACATATAGATACCATATGATATACGTATGAAAATATACTTTTAAATTTTTATATGCACTCATTTTTTTATATATTTATTCTTCGTTTCGTTTCTTTTCTCTTTCTTTTTAATACAAATCACATATTTTATTTACTTATTTTCCTTTTATTCTTATCTCTCTCTTGACTCCGACCACACCACAAATAGTGATTTCAAACTACAATTTTTCTATGAAAATATAGCATTTTAAAATTCATTAGTAATATTAATATAAAATAAAAATCTCAAACTACTAGATAATTTATATTTTAAAAATGAGTATAAATCATTTTATGAATAATAAAATACTATAATTTATTTAATTATTGTGATATTTTAATTTATAGGTATAAAATTTTTTAAAGTACAAGTAAAAAATTATAAAATATAATTAGTAATAGGATAATATTCCAACTGCATTTTTGTTATAAAGATTGACTTAACTTCAATTTTTTTTTCTTTTAATCTATACTATTCTGTGTCAAATTTTTTATTTGATCGTATCAACATTTGAGACTAAAAGCAAAAATTTATTAAAAGATAAGGATTAAAATACAAAATATTTTTTAAATTTTTTATAAAAAAAAATTGCTAAACTATGAAGGAAAAAATATATATTTAAACTTAAAATATTTATGTAACACTGTCTTTTGAAGCATTCATAATTTCTGATTCGAAGTGACAATATTAATAATATTCAGAAGTGTTGTGCTTCCTTAAATACCTGTGACATTGACGCTAAGTACACGCTCGAAATCTGCCTTATCATTGTCAATGATTCGAGACTTATTGGGATCAGCTATGCCAGCATTGTTGAACATGATGTCTAGCTTCCCATAAGTTTCAACGGCTTTGTCGACGGCACTTTTGACTTGGTTCTCATCAGTAACATCGCAATGAACATATAAACATGTCGATGAACCTATGGATTGAGCAACAGAATGTCCTAATTCGTCTTGAATGTCTGCGATCACTACTTTAGCTCCATGCTCAGCGAATACTTCTGCAGTGCGTTTGCCAATTCCACTTGCTCCACCCGTTATTAACGCCACTTTTCCTTCAAGCCTGAGCAAAAGAAAAAGATTCACTATAACCCTTTATTCCAACACCGTGTCCTTTCGATTTTTTACTTAACTCTTTAGATATATCATCATATCCTTTTCTCTGTCTTTCCAATTAATTAAAAAGTAATTAATTAACACAAACGAAAGAGGCTGATAATTACGAGAGACATGCTTTTTAACTACTTGTCACTCTTGATTGGAAAATATGACATAAAACGATAAAGTAATTTCAATCCGCTTATAACAATTAGGCGATTTTAAATTCAAATGTAATTAATAAAATTAAAGAACATACATTAACATCAAAACATTGAAGTCTAATTTATTTTTCGGGGGGACCCAAAATGAGAGCCATCGGCACGAAGTTCGTAGAAACTAATTTTATTGTCATTACCAACTAAAATTTATCATGAAATTATCAAAACTCAATCATTTGTTCCCTGGTACATACCTTCTGTTGAGTGCAGAGATCGAAGTTGCCATTGATATGACCTCGGAGAAAAAAGGAAAGGGGTGGGAGGATCGATCTGTTAGGATTCCAAATGAAGAGAAAAGCTTAATAGAAAATGGCAAACATGAAGTAGGTCAAATAAAGTCACTCATATTTTACTAAATCTTATTGGGATATACGCACACTATGGCAAACAATGAATATTAATTAGTACAAAGGATTAACTTATTTAAATAAAAAAATATAACTGCATAATTTAAGTACATAAAAGTTGCTGCAGTCTTGGCTCCTTGTGTTGTATATATATATAATTCCACTTCAGATTCAGAATTAATACGACAAGGTTAGGTCCAGGTGCGGACTAAGAATAATTAAGTTGGAATCTTATCCTGGAGAGTTGAACACTGCTTGCTTTCCCAATTTTAAGATGAGCTACTTCAAATTTAATTTGTTTTAAAAATAAATTAGATTGTTTAGAACAAACCTGCTCTTTACAAAATATGTTTAAAACTCGATAATTCGTAAAGAAGGATAAAGCTCAATGCCGCACATTTAATGCATCTGTCTCAAAACAACTACCTTAAACTCATTTGTATAAATTATAATAGTTTAAATATATTAAATTACCTAATAAGATAAATATTAAACTGTGAATTGAATATTTGTAATTGTATTCAAAATTATTAAATATTTAATAATTAGTCAGCAAAATAATAAAGAAATATTGAAAATAAATTTACAAGTTTAAGTTACGTAAAATAAACAATATACATTTACGTATTCTTAAGGATAATATAGATAAAACAAAAACATGTTTTAATAAAATCATTTTGAATATTATTTTAAAAAATATACCAATTTCAAGAAAGTAATGCACTAATTGGCTGGTAAAAAAGAAGGCTGTCTTTGAACCTTACTCAAGATTAGGTGCGGAAAAAAGTGAGGGGTTGGAAATACAAAGTGTATAAACTTTATTCATTACACGATGATAGATGAAATTGAGTTAAAGTGTAACTTTTATTGTTTAGTGATTGGTGGGATGGAGAAAGGGCGCATCTTCGGCAGAAATCTTTATTAAACTTGCTAGTTATTGTTCCTTAACGTTAATGAGATTTAATCAAATTAATGGACTTTGCTTTAACAATATTATGCGAGTAATTTTATTTTTTTAATATTATTGTGCATGAAACAAAATTATTTCATGATTTAATAAATATTTTGAAATTTAGTTTAGTCTTATATTTTTTTACTTTATTTTATATCATTTTTAAAATTAAACATAAAATAATTGTTTATATTTCGTTAATTAATTAACAAAAGATAAACAATATTTTATGTTTAATTTCCATGATGCTCACGCAACAATGCCGCTTGGAGCGGCTAAATTACTTCATGAAAGGCGCCACAAATTAAAGGTAGAGCTATTTATTCTTAAAATATATGTGTAATTATGTATATATGTGCCCAATTTTACAGCCTGAGATGGTATATATATTTTGAATTTTTAAGGGAACTGTAAAACTTGTGTTCCAACCAGCTGAAGAGGGAAAAGCTGGGGCATTTCATGTATTAAAAGAAGGTGCACTCGATAACGTGCAAGGTTTTCTGGGACTTCATGTTTCGCCACATATTCCAGCTGCAACCATTGCTTCTCGTCCTGCTCCAATGCTAGCTAGTTCTGGGAGGTTTCTAGTCACAATTCGAGCCAAAGGTGGACATGCTGCGTTTCCTCATCTCAATAAAGATCCAGTTTTAGCAGCATCTATGGCTATAATTGTACTTCAACAAATTATTCAACGAGAAACAGACCCTTTACAACCTAAGGCAATTTATCCCAAGCTACTCTAAATTATTATTTTATACGCAGAGTTTCATACTTATTAATTCTTTACTTGATGCTACTTCTGGATTTTTGTTATATGATAAAATTACATAGTAAAACTACAAGTTGTAATTAATTCTATTAGTTCCTTGATATAATTTGCATGCAACTATTGTAATTTGTACACCAGGTCTTAACGGTAGCTAGGGTTTGTTGAGCGTAACCATACAGGCAACCTAATCCCGGAGAAGGTTGAATTTGGAGGAACATTTCGGAGCTTCACTGCACAAGAACAATCCTACATTCAGAAGAGAATTAGAGAGGTAGAAATATATAGTATATCTTTATGCATATCATGTCTCCACCTTGTATTGCATCAAATGCCAATTATTAATATATTTTTTTCATAATTTTAATATGTTTTGACGTAAATTTTAATGAAAAAATATTTATTATTTACAGGTTATAGAGATGCAAGCAGTGGTTTATGGATGCAGTGGCACAGTAGATTTCATGGAGGACAGAATGATGCCTTACCCTCCAACTGTAAATGACGAAGCATTATATGAACACAATAAAAGGGTGGGAGAAGCTCTACTTGGGAGAAGCTCTACTTGGGAAGCACAATGTGAAGTTTTCTCCGTTGTATATTGCAGCAGAAGACTTTAGCTTTTACACCCAGAAAATGGCGGCGTCTTTTTTCGTAATTGGAATATACAATGAGACGATGAATTCAGGGACACAAACGCACTCGCCGTACTTTGTTCTTGATGAGGAGGTTCTTCCCATTGGAGCTGCTTTTTATGCAGCTGTTGCTATCTCTTATTTCGATAGCCAACTTCCCTTACTGAATAAAATGATTCCAGAAGTGAATTTTACATCTACATGAAAAAAAAAAGGCAACATTAATTCTAAACCTGATTCAACCCTTCTTCTCTTATGAATAAAATGAGTGTACGGTCATGTCCACCCGCGTGAGTTCACCTAAATTTTCATGAGTGATCAATCTTCTTACATAACACCATTATCTGATACGTGTGGAAAATTGTGCATACATAACACCAGGAAAGAGATACAATGAGTGAGAAAAAGGTGTGAAAATGGATTAGAAAAAAAAAAAGGGAAAAACGTTGAAGGTTGAACCCAATTTTGCTCACTTGTTATAACTAGCGTCAAGAGATCTCTCTGAAAACAAATGACCATCAAAATGGACAATCAAACATGTGGTATTCTTTTTGTTTTTGTTCTTGGTCATTCTCCATGGGGTATTCTAAGTCGTGTACTTGAACAGTATAGAATAACTAATTAACTTTGTTTTTTTTTTAATTCAAGAATAACTTGGGCTCCCATGTTCTATATCGGCCTGCAAATAAGTGGGCTAATGTCTTTGACCCACATCTAAACAGCAGGCTCGTGGATCAGTCCGCAAGTTGTAAATATTTAGTCGGCTGGCCCTTTTAATTGGACAACATTAAAAAAAAAAAAAGAAAACAAAAATAGCAATGTGTTTTCTTTGTTTTTGGTGAAGATTGGAGAGCAACATTTTCTCCTTAAGATTGCCCTCTTCGAATTTTCCCTATAACTGGTGCCCCACAAGTTAGAGAAGTGTCCCCACGAAGAAGCTCAGAAAAGAAGTGCTGACAACACAAAATGCACTGGACATAGGCTTGTTCGTGAGCTAGCCCTGAGCTAGCCCTGAAGGGATAAAAAAGAGAGCATAATTTTTTAAAACATAAGAAAATTATAAAATATTTATAAAAATAAATAAAACATTAATAAAGTTATATTAATTTACATTTTATTTCATTGACTTTATATAAACTATTTTAAACTAAAGAAACTTTTTTCTTTGCGTTTAAGGAGATATTGAGTTGCATTCTCATCGATCATTACTCATATTCTAAATGTGAATTGTCTTTGGTCAGATTCTAGCCATTGATCATTCGTTGAAAGACATAAACTAATAGTGCTGTACTTGACCTAAGTTGGGAAACAATCTGTGTACTTCCAAGTTATATTATTATAAGAGATATAACACGTGTGCTTTCTGTGAAGCTACTCCAGGTAAAACAGTGTGTGTGTGTGTGCATGTGTGTGTGAGAGAGAGTGTTCTTTTTCACTCCCAATTTAAAATTACGTAGTTCTTTGAATCAACTTAAAAAAATTAATTGAAATAGTTTTCTTTGTCAAATTCATCTAACATGATGTTCTTTTTCTAGTTTTTCAAGCATAATGAGCTTGACCTTGCGGATCATGCTAATAATTTGTCAAAGTTATGTTCGATGTGAAAATCAAACCAATTCGGATTCGTCGCTAGTTGAGTACCATGTGGGAGAGAAAGTGATCTCCTTAAATACAGAATGTTCTTAATCAACTTCAGCATATGTTACAGGACAACACAAAAACTCGCCGGTTACACTTTATAACATATGTTCTGAACTCTATAAACACAACCATTCTTAGATGGGAAAAAGCTTCTTTCAGCTTCTACACCAAGTGGCTAGCAGGTCTATGATATTTGCTTTCCAGCAAATATAAATAGGTATAGACTTAGCAAGTAAAACATTGGGTCAAAAGATGTGAGCATTTTCTTACCTTTTAGCCTTTCTTACATTCTGGCCCTCACTCCTACCTTCACCTAACCTTGATTTTAGACCATTTCCCTGCACTGAAATGGGTCTCTCTTGAAAGTTATTTGCAATCTCTCGTGATGGCCAAGGCTGTCTAGTTGGACTGGCATAACCTCTGGAAGATCCAAGCTTAGAACTAGCTAATATTTGATCCCTTAGACCTTTCACTGATTTATAGCCTTGCATTTCATCCACATAACCTTTTCCTTGGGCTTGCTTTTCCATTTCATAAAAACTTTCCCAATCTATCCCATCTCCTGAATTTTGAAGCCTCTCAGATTGGACTCCCCATTCTATTCCATCTGATATGCTTCTTTGCAGGGATGTGCTTCTCCTTGAAGCTCTCCCAGAGGTAGACTTCCTACCTTTCACCTCTTCCTCAATTGGATACCTTCTCGTATCAAATCTATTTTCAGAAGGGTACGCCCACTTATAACTCTTGTTGTTGTTGTCCATATTTAACTCTATAGAATGCAGATCACTTTCAGCAGATTCCTCCTCACATTCTACTCCATTGTCAACCTCTCCTCCATCATCGTCTCTATCTTCAATGTGATGGGAACCTAATCGGTTTCTACCTAGATATGCAGCAATTTCTTCATCGTTCAAGTGAGTGGAACTTCTACCTTTTTCCCTAACTTGTTTGCTTCCTAGAAAAGCTTCAAGTTGATTTCTGAGCTTATCAACAGCAGCATTTTTTTCCTCAAACTGATATTTTGCCTCGGAGAGCTTCTTTTGGGCTCTCTCCTCCCGTAACATATCAGTTAACTGCATCATTTCCTTTTCCTTCTCTACCTCTTCACAAACTTTTGTAGACACTCTCTTTTGTTTCTCTATCTCAGGTTTATCTTCACCAACATCTCTTGCCAACTCATCACATACCTGTTCAATAATTTCTCTTGCTCTCTTCTCACTTTCAAGTTCTTTGACCACCTTAAGAAGGGAGGCTTTGGTCTCGGCCAGTTCTCTCCCAAGCTTCTTGTTCAAGCTTTCAAACCGTCTCCTCAGCTTCCTCTCTACATCGAGTTCTCCAGCAACAGATTCAATTGCAGCCTCAACAATTTCTTGCTCCTTGTTTTTCCAAGCAGCCTTTTCTTCAGCAAAACACTTCATCAAGTAATTAATCTCACTCTGATCCGACCGCTGTTCCTGGATTAGCTGGTTGACCTGTAGGCGAGCCCTCTCCAGTTCAGCATGCAAAGCTGAGATAAGGGACATGCTCGAAGAAGGACGATCTTCATGACCCCACATGCGGTTTATAATTTTAAGTAGCTCTTTGGATGTCGTTAAAGCATTACTAACATCTTTTAGACGTGTTTTAACTCCAACAGTAGATGAAGCAGGGGTCTGTGCTCGAGATCTGGTTTCAATCTGTTAAAAAAAAAACCACCAAGATGCTACTGTAAAGAGACGTGCACATCAGATATTATTTTTGAGAATTTTAAATTTTCAGAAGGGGATTATCAATGAGAAGTGCATGAAAGGGTGTTTTGTGCCAGGGTAAATTTAAAACCGTATAAAAACAATAAAGAACAAAACAGAACCTCCATTCAAAGTAACTAAAAAATGTAAATTTAACTCCGGTATGTAGCTTGGCCATTCTGATATGAATAGAGAACCTCGCCAAGCTATATTTATAATATATTTCAGTATAAATATTCTATTCACGTATAATGACAAAGTCATACTAGTACATTTATTAAAATTATATTTACTCGATTAATAAGGGTGTCAACAAGGGACCGTTTGCATTTGTGCATACAAATCCTTTGCAGTTAGCACCACAGCATTTTCATTGTAACTCAAAGAAGCTCCTAATTTATCAAAAAAAAATAAAAATGTTTGTATACATGACAGTGCATTTCACACTAGAGGAATATATTTCAACACCCAAAACCATCGCACAAACAAAAAACCTCCAACGAGAGTAACAAAGAACAGATTAGATACCTCCATGAGACTGACATTGCTAAGAGAGTCTAAAGGGCCAACATGATGTTCTGTGAGCCTCGGCCTGTGAGAGATAGACGGAGTTCTTTTATGGCGACTACCAGCTCCAGATCGATCCATTCTCTACAAAAACAAAAGTGAACAGTAATCAATCACCATTAATGCTTTTCAAAATTCCAAACAACATGATCTGGACTCCGAATATTCCACATTTTATGAATTAATATTTAATTCACAACAAGTAGTATATACTATAAAGTTCATTATAATTCCTATTTAGTTAACAAAAAAAAATTAAATTCAAAGGACCTCGGATACAGGACTATGTGATGGATCGGACAAATGTGGAGGCAAGGAACCAGAACGCATGGACCTAGCGACTCTTTCCCTTGCTCTGAGTTCCTTCTTGGACCTCGTGCCGTCCTTGACGCTGGGTGAAGGAATCTCGTTCATCTCCCACAGCGTGGCGGCGAGCTTCCTCGCCGACACGGGAACTTGGCGGGGCTTGGTCCCCGACTGCGACGGCGGGTACTTGGGAGAGTCGAGTGTTCGGAGCGGAGATCTCGAGCTCATGAGTCTCCATGTGGGAACGGGCGTAGTGGATCCGCCCCTCTTACCCACGAGAATAGCCCTTTTGAACCTATAGTTGTGAAGCACGGAGGACGATGACGATGCGGACGAGGAACAGCCTCGTTTTCGGATCTTCCCAGGAATCATCATGTCCATGCTGCTTCGGTTTTGCCTCAGCATCACCAACCCTCAGCTTCGGTGCCGCTAGATTTGACGAGCGCAGACAGGCATAGCAATTAGCATTAGCAAGAGCAGTAAAGAGAGAAAGAAAGAGGGCAAGTGTAATCAGGGGCGACCTACCCCAGTGGGTGTGGACACGTGTCTCGCTCTAAGTGGTGGTTTGAAATGACGTAGGAGTGATTGAAGGGTGCGTATGAAGGAAAGTAGCGAAGATTGGGTGGAGTGGTATAATAGCGACACCATGTACGCCGCTTTTGGCAGTTGGCACCCTCACTCACCTCTCAATCATCATTATGACCCCAACATTTGACTTTGACAACTATTCTCGTTTCGATTCTCTTCGCAGGTTCAGCTTCAGCTCAACTTCTCCCCATTTCGTTGTCGTTTTCCTTTTTCTTTCTTTTTTCGGAGAGTTAAATGTTTTTTTATAATATTGTTTCATTCATTTCCTTTTTTATACAATTCAAGTACATAAATTCGTAAAAATTATCAAATATAAAAATTTTTACCGATAAACTTCCAATATATATAGGCTTAAAGTAATTCATCAAGGAACAATTAATTAAGTAAATAATATAAATTTTTAGAAATATTAATCAAACTAAGGGAATTAAGTTTGTGTTGAAGATTTTAGAATTTTGCAAGCAAAATATCATTAATTCTGTAAGATTCAAATTAAGCATGTGACATTCGACCGTGTCCTTCCCTTTATATGTATGTTATCGTCTCCCTCGCCATCTTTTCACTTGAAATATAAATCCATCAATGTATGGAAGAAGCAAAGTCACATGCAAGTAACAGCACTAATAAAAATTATTTGACACAATAAAATACTATAGTTGTGAAAGGTTTGTACTTTTGAAACTAATTTGAGTTCTAAAAGAAGGTTTTGCGGGTGTTCAAAGTTCAAAATAAGTAAAGACTTGTTTGACCCTGTACAATATTATCATCTTTGTTTCCTAAACTATCATAACCTTATTGTTGTTGCTCTTCATGTTCATTTCTTGAAATGACAATAGAAGAAGGGATTTGTGCCAAAAATTGATAAAGACAAAGTAAGACTCAAACCAAAACATAGTAAAATTATAAAGATCAATACCAAAACGTAATGACAATCTCTAGGGAATGGGTGGGGACCAATCTTATGATTGAGAACTTGTCTGCTGGCATTCTTGTATTGTGTAATGAAGAAATTTAGAAAAAACGTATATGATGTAATAAAGAAATAATAATACATAGATACGAACAAATATTACATAACTAATTCAAAATTACCATCATGACCCATTTCGGAACATTTTTTTATATATGGATATTTTTTTTCAAAATTCAAAAAATATGGAAGTTTTTACAAAATTACAGAAATATGATTTTTTTGAAAAATTGTTATTGGCAACTTTAGGCCAAAAATTGACATTAGCGACTTTTGATGTAGTTTTTAAATATTTAATTATTTTTTAAAAAATTGTCATTGGTGACTTTTAATTTTTTTATATTTTTTTAAAAAAATGCTATTAGCAACTTTTAAAATTTTATCACTCTTTTATTTTTTTATCTCTGAATATTTGTACTACACAAAAAATTAATAATAGTGATTTTTGAACTCTATATTCCTGTAATTTTGTAAAAAATCTTATATTTTTTGTATTTTAAAAAAAACCATATAAAAAAAAGTAGTCATAGATAACTAAGTATCATAATAATATACATTATTGGTATAAGTTTTTTATATTATCAATTAATTAAAAATATTATAATTATTTTTTAAAGATTATTACAGAAATTTATATAAAAGCCCATAACTAAATGACACTGTTAAAAAATTATGTATATTTTCAGTATGTTTTAATTAAAATTTTTAATGTAATTAAGTAAACAAATTATTAATTTTACTAAAATGTGATTATAATCAATCAAAATTACACATGTTAAATAATTTTAAATAACTTATGCAAAGAATTGTGATCAATAAATGACAACTTCATGTTCCAAAGTTCCAATCTCCAAAGTATAGGTCATTTTCTTAAGGAAAATAATTTACAAGTTACTACATCCATATATATTTCACCAAGTTGAAAACTCTAATACACATCAAATCAAGATTCTGACATAATTTGTGTATTTAAGCATCATAGTAATTTGAAAATAACATGAATTCTTTTTATACATAATGATATATATAAAAAAATTACAAATAATTTTTAAAAAAAATTCACATTATGTATCTATTTACAGTGAAAAATCGCAGAATGTAAATAAATAAATTCAAAAATAATTTGAAAACTGAATTTAGATTCTCTTAAGTTCTTTTAAGTGTATTATTAACGTAACGATTCAAATTAACGTCACAAAGTGTGAACTTAAGTAGGAATAATAGAACAATGATGAAATAGAAAGCAGTATTAAACTGAACTTAAAAGAGTTTACAAAATCGTACTAAACAAAGACGTAATTGCAGAAATAAATAGTGTAAAATGAACAAGTAAATAAACTGGAATTAAACTGTAGAAATGTAAACTTACGACTCTCAGTAATGAACAACAACTATTGTGAGTCTTTTAATAGTTAGTATTTGAATCGGTGCAGAATTTCAGTGTGTAGAGAGTTTGGGTGCAATGTTTGAGTGCAAAAAGTCGTCATCTGGGAATATGAAGCTTCGTAGTATTTATAGGCAAATAGACCAGCAATGTTCTCTTCATTTTCTGGGCACTTTTCTGTAATTGTCCTCTATATGTGCTTGCCTTCAACTGTTGTTGCCTATTATCCACAACTACTTCTGATCGTGCTGACGGTTGTGGCTTCTTCCATAACTGTTGTTGTCTACGATCTTTCTTTGTATCTCAAACCTTCATCTAATGAAAATTGTTGGTAACTGATGATAACTGCTTTGAACCTTGTAATTATTTTAATATCACTTTCTGGATTCTATCATGTCTCTTACTTAGAATAATTCCCTGCTCAATTCCTTTTTTGACTAATTCTGAAAGAAATCTAGGAACTCATTTAATATTATGGCCTTATAATAGTTTCTTTATTCGTCTCTATTTTTTGACCAATTTTGAAAGAAATCTGAGATCTTATTTAGTTTTGTGGACTTAGAAAATTTTTCTTGTCAGTTTTTACTTTTTGACCAATTTCGAGGGGAATCTGATATCTCATTTAGTCTTATGGACTTATAATATTTTTTTCTGTCAGTTTTCACTTTTCAACTAATTCTGAGAAAAATTTGAAATCTTATTCAATCTTGTGGATTTAGAATATTTTTCTATTAGTTCTCACTTTTTGACCAATTCTGGTTATTTTCAATGCAAGAACTAAAAAATTCTCAAAACTCCTTGAAAGGCCACCCTCTTTTTGATAAAAAAATGGGCCTATTCATGTCCTATCAAAACTACTCAAAATATGACTTTCTTATAGAGGTTTTACAATTCTTCAAATATTTTTGAAATGTAGCCTTTTATTCAACAAAGAATGAAACCTTCATAACCTTTTAAAATGTCTTGAAATATAACCTTCAACAAAGAGTAATGATCTTTTATTAGTTTTCATATAAATGAGTCGAAAGGCAACTTCTTTGACAAGTTTTAGGTTTGAATTTTTACAGTCTTTTAACTTATCATGGTAAATGAATCTATGATTCTCTTTGATTTTTGTAGTTGAAGGTCATGCCACTGAACTTCAAAATGTATTTCTCCTTAAAAAAAATGTAATTTATTTTTTACTACAAAAGTATGGTAGAGGACTTTATAACTTAGAAAAATTTTTCTTTCCCAAATACTATATTATTATTATTATTATTTTAAACTCTCAATTATAATTTTTTTTCTTTTAGAATATGTTACTGTTTTCTTATCTCCCCGTATATTTGGTACTAGCCACACTCACTCATCGTGAAAAGAGCAAACACTGAATGAATTTGGATTTATATGTAAACAACTTATCTGTCCTCTGTCGCTTTTTCGCAATGATTAAATCCATATTCGTGGTTGAAACTTTAAACAAGGAGAAATTCAAGGAGAAGAAAAAAAGGCAAATTTGATTTAAAGCAGGTAGCAGTTCATGCTTCATGAGTTCATGTCACATGCATTGTGTTTTGACTGTTTTCATTTGCCCCCTCTCTCTTTCTCTATTCCCTTTCTTTCTTTCTTTTTTTCCCCTGAAATCTGTTTTTTTACTATTTCTTCATACTTTATTCCTCCTCACAGAGTTTCCACTATCATTGCGATTCATATGGACCTAACAGTGATTGGGCAACAACTTGTGTAGCCTATTGTATCCCTCTTCGATCAGATGCTTCACGTTTTATTTGTAAATTTGATTATTTGGCATTGCGAGTTTATGATTGCAAATGGAATGAACATTGAACTAAAAGGGAAGAAAGAGCATCCGTTCGAGACCTTTCTTATTTTAATGTCGATGAATAAACACCTGTTGCTAACCTTTCTCATGTCAATTATGTGAAAGTTAACGCGTTTCACATTTTATTAAGATGAAAATACTCGTAAGTACTTCCATTGCTATTTCATTTAAATCGTTAATTATGTCAATTATGTATATAAATAAAGTATTAACTAATTTTAAATTAATATCAAATTATATATATATATATGTATATATTATGTAATTGAAACTTTTAATTTAATAATTGATTTTAATATTAAATTATTTAATGAAAAATTACCAAACAGTAAAAGGTAAATTAAACTTACATCAAATATAATTTAATTTTAACTCTTAAAATTGAATTTAAGAAATACAACATAGTAAAATTTTTTTAAAAAATATTTATATACTTCATAATTTTAATACATTGAATGTATTATTTTTTTAATAAAAAATTATATTTCTAGATGCTTAAACTCAAATTTAAAATTAAGTTTGAAGTTAATAAAGCTTAAATTAAAACATATTGTTTAAAATGCAATAGAAAAAAATTATAAGATAAAAAGTATTTTCATTATATTTTAATATGATTAAAAATATATTTTTAATAAATTTCAAGATAAATACATAATTATTTGTGTGTTTTACATTAATTTGACTTTAGTTTTTGAAAAATGTTTAGTTATATTTTGGTCAAATATTTGAATCCTCACAGTGAGGCATCAAACTTGCACGGAAAAAATGGAATAGAAGCCGAAATCGCGTGGAACCACGGCCTCAGCACGATCTGGATGGTCATGACAAGTCAACTTTAACTTACTGCGGTCCTAATTCTCTTTGTCATCATGATTTTAATTTAGATTAATTTTAAATTAAAAATTTATCTTAAACTTTTGTTGGTTCTTTAGCTAATAAGTTATTCAAATTTTACTTTTAATTGATTTAACGTTTTTATCGACTTTTGATGCTCTTAATCATTGACTTTTTACTTTCAATAAATAAATAAAAATTATTAAAATGGTATATTTAAAATAATTTATTAAAATAATATAAAAACTAAAGAAAATATTTCTTTTTACTCTTTTAAAACTACATAGCGTCACGTTACGAACTTTTAAAAGTAAAATTTAAATTGCACGTCATTAGATATAAAAAGGTTAAAATAAATTTTTCTCTAAAATTGAGAATTTAAGTAACAAAAATTTATAATTTTAAAATTAAAATAAAGATTTCTCTGTTAAACAAAATTAATGATAATTTTACATAAATAAACTAACGTACAAAATAATAATAATTGACGACATAATTAACTAACTTTTTAAAATATTCATTGTATGTTAAATTATGAGTGCATTTCTTTTTTCATAAAATAATCAATATTGAAAAGTCGCATTACATATGTGACTAATTTAAATTGAGATTAATAAAATCATCATAGATCAATAAAGTTGATTCTCTATGTTTTTAATATAATTGGATTCTAGAAATACAAACTTACTAGTTTCGATTAAGTTAGAAATTAGAATATATAATACGTGTTTGGTGTTATCTATTAGGTCAATAGTAAAAATTTGTGATAGAGAATTTTAAAATAATAATAATAATAGAAGATTAGCCGGCTCATCATATCGTATTAGGAATGCAAGCAATTGAGGTTGGCTACTAAAGCCAAAATTGGACAAGACCGTAACATCGTAATATCCGTTTCTCGTAAGATACTCACGATTCGTATGCCTAATATGGGAGATATATAACCCATAGATGCGTAATACATTGATTTATTAAACTTAAAACTCCTCGAATCAGGAATCATGGCAATGAACTTGCACTTTACAATCATATGGTTTTCTTTATTTTATCTGCTGTGCTTCACACCAAGATTTCATTCTTCAAGGGTCCATCCAGTGCGTTCTTCCCAAAATGGGCTTTACACGACAAATTTCTTCACCCAAATACTCGATCACTTCAATTATAATCCCCAGAGCTACCAAACGTTTCAACACAGATATCTCATCAATGATACTTACTGGGGTGGTGCCAAGAAGAAAGCTCCAATCTTTGTCTACGCAGGAAATGAAGGGGACATAGAATGGTTCACACAGAACACGGGCTTCATGTTCGAAACAGCACCTTATTTCAAAGCCCTTTTAGTTTTTATAGAGGTATATGCCCCCCTTTCATTTTTGTACCCTTATGTGCTCGATTATCCAAATGCAAACCTTTTTTTACTCTTCAAATTATTTTCAAAAAATATATATAATGCAGCATAGATTCTATGGAAAATCTATACCATTTGGGGGGAACAAGGAGGTTGCAAATGCAAATAGCAGCACACTTGGATATATGAGTTCCACACAGGCATTGGCTGATTATGCCACTCTCATCATTGATCTGAAGAAGAATTTGTCAGCTACTGACTCTCCTGTTGTGGTGTTTGGAGGATCCTATGGAGGAAGTATACTCATATAAACTTAATTTCTCTAACAATAATATTTTATTAATTAATTATAACATTTTTTTTACCTATTTTAATTTTTAATAACTCAATCCCTCTCTTCCTAAGTATGAAATTCTGAATGTGTTTTCCAGTGCTTGCTGCATGGTTCAGGATGAAGTATCCGCATATTGCCATTGGAGCCTTGGCATCCTCTGCTCCAATCCTCCAATTTGTGGATTTGGTTTCACCATATACATACACTAACATCGTCACTCAAGACTATAAGGTATCTTCAGCTCACTCCACCATTATGGCTTAAATTTAACCCACCCCAAATATTAAAAGTGGTGGTTATATCCAAAAGTGATAATTTCCGAAAACTCTGATTTTTTTTATTATTATTATAAAAGTGAATTTTCTGCTGTCATGAAGCCGGTTATTAGTTTGTATGTTTGCTTTATTTGTGTCGAAGATTGTGAATTTCAACAAAGTGGAATAATTATTGGATTATGATTGAAATTTAGCCAAACCATAATGCTTAAATTAAAAGATTGGTGATTGTCTCTGAAAGTGGCGAGTTCTAAAATCAAATTATTTTGAATTATTAGCAATATTAATTATAGAGACTTCTTATTAATTTGAGTATTTAATTTGAGGGAAATATATTTCCATGATGAGTTTTTGTCATATGTTTTATTTAGTATAAAAGGAAATTAAGACGGTTTAATATATAATTCTAGATTGAATATCACGTAATATGTTATTAAATGTTACAAAAACTAAAAACGGAATATGTTTTCTCAAATCAAATACACCTTTAATTAATTACATTATGTTCATCCTCATTATTAATTCATTCCCGTCTTAGTATACGGTATACAAGTCCATATTGAAGAGTTATACGTTGACTTTCTTTCTTTGTTGCATGTAATATAATCCTTAGAGCGAGAGTGAGAATTGTTACAAAGTGATTAAAGGGTCTTGGAAGCAAATAGAAGACATGGGCCGAAGACCTGGAGGACTAGAACAACTACGGAAATCGTTCAGAATATGCAAGTGAGAGCATGACTTATACAAATCAACAAATCCTTCTATATTTTTCAATTCTTTTGATTCAGATCAGTTTCTATATATAACAGATGATAGTTTATTTATTCTTGTTTTTCTGAAGCAATATAAGCACAGATGATCTTGAAGGTTGGCTTCGAGCGGCTTTAAGTTATGCGGCCATGACAGATTATCCAACACCTTCCAATTTCCTCATTCCCTTGCCTGCTTATCCAGTGAGAAAGGTGTGCTAATATAATCTTACTTGACATTTTTAATATGTGAAACTTTAAACTAATTTAATTCACGAGTTATTGAAACAAAGGTAATAAAAAAACTTTTCAAATAAATTAGAGTAAAATTTTTTCTCATCTTTTGATGTTTATTAAATTATATATACATAAGCTTCTATTTAAAAAAAAAAAATTCCCTTTCTTAAAAATTAGCACGCACTACACGTGTTTTGAGACAAATTTCCTCTAGCAAATTTCAACATTATAGTATTTAGTTTTGAACTCGTTAAATTAAAATATACATGTAACAATTTGTTAAAAAAAATGCAAACCTGCACTTTATCACTTTATGACCATGAATTATGGTAGTCCAGATGTGTGAAGCAATTGATAACTTATCCACTGGAAACGAAACGTTCACCAAAATGTATGCAGCAGCTAACATCTTCTACAACTACAGTGGGACTGCGGCGTGTTTTGATTTGAATGGTAATTCGGATCCTCATGATCTCGGTGGATGGGGTTGGCAGGTATATATATATATATAATATTCTTGTGTTATTCTGCATTGCTTCTATGGCAAGTTTAGAATTTGCATATGAGCAACAGCATATCCATTATTCAACGATATGTTTTGTGCATGCAGGCATGTACGGAAATGATAATGCCCCTGGGTGGGAACAATGAGGACAGCATATTCCCAGCTTATAAATGGAACTTGAAAAACGTTCTCTCTTCCTGCAACCATGTCTATCACTTACAGCCAAGACCCCATTGGATTACCACTGAGTTTGGTGGCCATGTGCGTAGTAAATTTATCGCAAAACATAGATGTTGGTATCAAAATGAATTCATTGGTTATCGACATTAAATATTGATTTTAACTGGAGAACACTGTTAGTCTCACTAAAAAATATCATGTAATAATAGTATAACATTTATTTTATAAAAAAATTAAAATTGATATAGACATTATAAATTTATTCATAATGCATGATATTGTTAATATATGTACTAATAATATCTATTACAATAGTTTAATTTTCATTTATATAAAGGTTATACCAATAAATACAATTTTGAGATTCTTTCTTTCTTTACAGGACATTGAAAGAGTTCTGAAAAGGTCTGGAAGCAACATAATATTCTTTAACGGTTTAAGAGACCCTTGGAGCGGTGGAGGGTATAATCCTATAATTTCACAAAATACTCAAGTCACTGTTAAGGTCTCTTATGTGACACCAGCTAACTATAAGGTTGTTGTTGCAGGGTGTTGAAGAATATATCAAAAACGATAGTTGCCATAGTAGCCAAAGAAGGTTAGCTAGTTTGAAATTTTGAACCAATTTTACAATATTTCATTTTTTTTTTTCTGTTTTCTCCGTTTATTTGTGTGTTTTATAAGCAGGAGCTCATCATGTAGACCTAAGGTTCTCAACCAAAGAAGATCCAGAGTGGTTAAAGGATGTAAGGAAACAAGAGATAAAGATGATAGCAAGATGGATCTCACAATATTATGAAGACATAAAAATGAAATAAGGTTTTTATTCCCAACGTTATTTGGCCTTGAAATTTCGATGAACCGATATATTCCTTTTTCAATGTCACTGGGAAGATATTGAAGATTTGTTCAGGATTAATGAGGACAAAATACTGTTCACTGCTCATATTTTACTCACTATCGATTAGTAATATCTTTTGCGTTATCATGTCAATTAACATTTAAATTTGTGTTATAATTTAGGTATATTACTATATTATGTCATATGCACATAATTATGTGCGTTGACCTAATGATCGTATGGAGAAAAAAAAAACAAAAATAAATACTAATAATTAATTACACTTTGACTCTGTATTTAAATGTAAAATTTTAGATTTTATTGCTGATAAAATTATTTTGAAATTCTATTTAGAATTTAATTTAAATTATTAGTAATATATATATATATATGATTTTTTTCATAATGTTAATTAAACAATCCATAAAAAATGAAAATAATTATTTTTTTTACACAAAGGGTGCATTTTTCATTAAATAAAAAAATGAAACAAACGAACTCTTTATTTTATTTTATTTTATTTTTTAATTTTCTATTTTATATTATACATGTTTTATATATCTTGTTCAACTTGATGACCTGTTGGTAAAATCTGTTATCAAATACCAATTTAATAATATTAGTTAATTTTTATTTTTTAACTTTATTTGTATTTTTAGTTTTTATATTTTAATGTAGATGCAATTTTAGTCTCTTTAATTTTAATTACTTAAAGTTAGTTTCTTTAATTTTTTAAATTCTTATATTAAGTTTTTCACTCTAAATCAATATTTTTATTATATTTTATATATTTTATTTTATATTTAAATATTATATATATAATAAATTTATTTGTATAAAAATACAATTTTATACATTTATTATATTTTTATTAATTATTTTATCAATTAATAAATTTTAAAAATACTAATTACATTACTTTCTAATTATATCCTTAATTTTATTCAAATTTTAAAGATTTTAAGTGTTTATTATAAATGAAAGGGTATTGCTTTTGTTTCTTAATCGGTATATATTAGCCTCTTAAATAAATAATAAAAAATATAAAAAATAGTTTTCCCAATATTAAATGAAAAGAGATAACCTCTAACCTTTTTCTTGTTTTCTAAAAATTCTCAATGGAATGAGGCAAAATGAAAAAGGATCTATCCCGCCACTGTTATGTCTGTATCTGCTCCGATCCATTGTTGAAGCAATCAATTATTGAAGACTATCGACCACTTCAACTTGTAGAAGAATAAAATACATTTTTCTATTTTCTTTTTTTATCTTCCATTCATTTTTCCTAATATCTGTATTATTCAAAAATAAAATAAAAAATATAAGAACTTACCTCCTTCGTTATCATTTCGTCACCTTTGCTTTTCGGTATGCATTTTTATAGTTTTATTTTATCCTTAGCAGAAGCGCAAATACAAAACAACAGATTTACGTTTTATTCAATAAATACAATCAAATAAGATAAAATGCATTAATGTATCAATTTTTAACACCAAAATATAATGATTTATTATGTTTGAATGGATAAATTTAGAGAAAATACGGGAAAGTATTTTTATTTAATGTACTGTAAGTAAGAAAATAGATTCGTAACCATGAAAATGAAGAATCTGATCTGTACTGTAATATGTTCGTGATACAAATATAGCAGCGAGGAAACATTTAATTTGGTTTTTCGAAAAACTAATCATCAATATATTGATCTTTAAAAATGTAAAAAAAAATTAATTTTTAAATATTATAGTACAAACAAATTAGAGTAGTCTTTTCAAGGATTAATAGGTCTCACTAAAAAAGGGCTACTATCCTGAGGTTTTGATATTATTAAACATTAATGTATGAAAAGTTAAGTTTATCAAAAAAGTAAATTGAATGTTAGTGTTATATTTATGGTGAATGGTCCACCCATCCCTCTGTCATAGTAACCCAACCAAGACGGCATTTTTTCTGCTCAAGCTCTGAACTTGTGAGATTCTCTTTTACCTTTTTTATCCTTTTTAAATACTCATTTCATTTGTAACCCGCACTTCATTAGAAAAACGATGGGAATTAGACTTGGCTTCCATTTCACAATAATATTGTTTTCTCTATTTTCTCTGCCATCCTTTACCTTTGCTTTTGCCCCTATCATTCCAACATTTCCTTCTGCGCTTCGTCAAGAGTTAAAGCAACACTCTCCTTCAGCCCAAAATGCCCTTTACAGAACAAAGTTCTTTACCCAAACACTTGATCATTTCAATTTTAATCCCCAGAGCTACAAAACATTTCAGCAAAGATATCTCATCAATGATACCTACTGGGGTGGTGCCAAGAAGAAAGCTCCAATCTTTGTCTACACGGGAAATGAAGGAAACATAGAATGGTTCACACAAAACACAGGCTTTATGTTTGAAAAAGCTCCTTATTTTAAAGCCCTTTTGGTTTTTATTGAGGTAAGGTTTCTAGAGATCACCAAAAAGCAACCCTGTACTGTTTTAAAATGCAACTTGTCCAATCTATGCTGTTGAGATCTCAAACTAGAACTGTTGACCGTTAACTGTTCTCTTACTCTATTTCATGCATCACAAATTGAACTGCAGCATAGATTCTACGGAAAATCAATACCATTTGGGGGAAACAAAAAGGTTGCATATGCAAATAGCAGCACACTTGGGTATCTGAGCTCAACTCAGGCCTTGGCTGATTATGCGACCTTAATAATTGGTCTGAAGAAGAATTTGTCAGCCACTGATTCCCCTGTTGTGGTGTTTGGAGGATCCTATGGAGGAAGTATGAGCCTAATTCATGATCACTTTGTTAATTTATTTTAGATGTTTACATTTTTTGGATAACAAATTGGTTTTGCAGTGCTGGCTGCTTGGTTTAGGATGAAATATCCACATGTTGCAATTGGAGCTTTAGCATCCTCTGCTCCAATCCTCCATTTCATGGATTTGGTTTCACCAGATATCTTCAGCAGCATCATCACACAAGACTTCAGAGTTTGTCTCTCCCTCCCCTACTGGACCCCCTATTTTTTAATATAACCTGTGTCATGTGTGCAAGCTATTTTGTTATAATAATAATTAACTCTTCAAAGCTGCAAACAACAAAATTAAAATATCCAGCATAGTTTTCAATGTATTTTTTTTAGCTGATTGTTTTGACCAGCGTACATTAAGACCCTATAATTTTTTATTTTTTTTTTCTAAAGATTTACCCATCGCTTAATAAGATTTTAATAATATTTTTATTAAAACTATAGTATATAATAAG
The DNA here is from genome assembly GCF_003935025.1 of Abrus precatorius. NCBI lineage: Eukaryota > Viridiplantae > Streptophyta > Magnoliopsida > Fabales > Fabaceae > Abrus > Abrus precatorius. The sequence goes on along the minus strand of NW_020874373.1, from coordinate 3,022,019 downwards.
ATATAATGTATTGATAATAATAAATATTATATTTTAATAAATAATATTTTTATTAAACAATTTTTAATAAATAAAATTTAAATTTAAGCATCAAAATATAATGAATTTAAAAAAAAAACACTTATCGCATTAACAATATAAAATAATTATTTATTATATATTAATTTATTATTATATATTTTCAACTATATATTAAAAATAATTTTTTGTTAGTATTAATTCTTAATAATATATTTAAGTAATTAAAATTTATAATTTTTTAAAAGTATATAACACTTATAGCACTTTATATAAAATGATTATTTTTATTTGCTTATCATAAATATTTTTTATTTTTATAATTAAAATTAAAGCTTTAATTTGAAAAACATACTAATTTTTATGACGTAAATTACTAAAATTAAATTAAATTATAATTAAAACATAAAAAATCACAATATAACATTTCAATTTTAAGCAGGAAAAAGAAAGTGATTCTCTTATACTTGAATCTTGTTTGTTTTGTATTTTTTTATATTTGTTAATATAAGTTTTATTTTATTTTATTTTAAAATATAATTTTTAACAATTAAAAATAAAAACAAAAACAAACAAGTCCTTGAGTGTTGCTCTTGATTAGCAATTAATATGCACGTGCAAATGTGGGCATGGCATTGAAGAAGTAAATATTTAAATAAAAAAAAATTGATGTCCTTGCACAGAGCGAAAGTGAGAATTGTTACAAAGTGATAAAAGGGTCCTGGGAATTAATATCTGACACGGCCAACGAACACGGAGGAGTGGAACTGCTAAGGAAATCATTCAGAATATGCAGGTGAGAGCATATATCATTCATGCTCAATCATTTTACTGCACTCTTTAAATGCCAAATCTGCTCACACTGTTCAAATTCATGCAGTAATGATATTGGCGAAGGTGCTTTGGAAGGTTGGCTTAGAACGGCCTGGACTTACACAGCCATGACAGATTATCCCACTCCATCCAATTTCCTCAATCCCTTGCCACCATATCCAGTCAAAAAGGTCCCACTCCTTCCTCTTTTTATTTCATTAATTACTTTTTTCAAAAATCTATTTTTAATTATTAATATTTATTTAGTAACAAATAATAAATAATTATCATAAAATTTTAATGATAAAAACAATAAATATTTGTTATTTTGGTAATATGATATAAACAGTTTTATGTTATTTATTTAAATAAATTTACACATTTGCCCCTGAACGAAATTAATATGGAAGTTAATTTATTATGTGTGGGATTTCTTATTTATTCCATTGATAGAGTGGGACGGGACCACTGACCCGGGAGACCAGAGGATTGACAAAATATAATTTATTGAAATATATATATATATATATATATATATATATATATATATATCCAATGGCACGTAAATATAATTAATAATTGTAAGAGTCTATGTATGATAAAAAAAATTGACATGAGACGTAAATATAAATATCTTCAAGATATTGTAAAGTAAGCTTTTATTTTATTTTAAATTGATGTAAGTTAAAACAATAATAAGTTAGATATCAAAAGTTCTATTTTAATTTAAATTTAAGATTATACCAAATAATAAAGTAAAATAATTCTATAACATAAATTTATAATTTTTTTTATTAGTTCATTAATCACCAGAAATAGGATGAAATAGACAAATATTTAAAAAAATCCTAAATATTATAAATTTGATTATTTATTTATTGTGAGGAATTTAGATGTGCGAGGCGATTGACAGCTCAGTGGCGGAAAACAATACATTGGGGAAGTTGTATGCAGCGGCAAATATCTACTACAATTACACGGGCACTGCAACGTGCTTCGATTTGGATGACGATTCAGATCCTCATGATCTTGGAGGATGGCAATGGCAGGTACCCATCCATACAATTTCACATATCATTCTTCTCAATTTTGATTTTTTCTATTTTTAACTTTAATCGAATAAAATCTTCAGGCTAGGGAGTTACCATTTCCAATTTGTTTTATTAGTATTTTTTAAAGTAATAACTTCTTAAAATAAAAGTCAAAATAATCTATTAATAGCAAAATAAAATAAGATAGAAGAAAATACTATCTTATTATCTTAAAAGTATCTAAGTTATAGTATCTCATCCCAATTTCAACGCTACAGAGTAGTTTGGTGTAAGAAGGTATATAGGTCAATTTCGTATGGCTTAGGGTAAAAAAAAAAATCCAATCATCAAAATAAATTAGCTTAACTTATTCTATTTTGCAAACTTTTATTTTTCAAATTAGAACCAAATTAATTTAATCATAAATCAAATACTATAGTTAGATCATCAAGATTGTCTTTTATTTTAAAAAGATGTTTTTAAGAGAAAGTGAAAATGCAGACCTAGAAAGTAAAATGCCTATTAACATAAACAACTTAATTTCTTTGAGAGCAAATTGGTTTAGGTTACTTTGTTCATAACACCAATAATCAAATTATCCAATGTCGATGATGGTATCAATTATCAGAACAGTAGTTAGATATCATGTCATCAATGTAGACTTGGGTACGTTGCCTGTAGTTTACAAGTATTGTCTTATATCAACATAGGTTTATTCAGTAAAATTAGTAAAAAAATAACAATTTATAACTTATAATTAAAGTATATAATTTTATAAGTAATTGATTGAATTATAATTATATAATAAACATTTTTTAAATAACTAAAAAAGATATATAATATTATAGGAAGAGAGAGCAGAAGTTTATAAAAATAAATATAAAAATGACATAAATTATTGATAATTATAAATTGAACGTTACTTTTATAGTTTTTTCAAAAATTATTTTTTAAAAAATTATAAGTTTATTCTATTTTGTAGTTATTAAAATTAAACGACTTTATTAGCTCTTCTTTTAAAAAAATTACGAAGTTCTAGACAAGTCATAAGTTCGTGTTGCTAAATAGTCATAATGTTGGGATGAAGAGTGAAAAAAAAGAAGTAAAAAATATATTATTTGAATTACTTAAAATAAAAGATAAAGAAATATAAAAAATCATCTATTTATTTGGATGAGTAGAAAAAATATGAAAACATAATTGAATTGTATCACAAATAATTATTAAAAAAAGTTAATATTAAAAATAATTTTTCATTGTGATATTTTCTTATTATATTTTTGTATTATATTAATATTATTTAATAATTTAATTAACAAAACCCAAAAACACTCAAGTTCTCTACTCTCTTACTTCTCCCCCAATTTGAAAATAGTTTTTCAAAATATGGCACTTGCCCAAAAATATCCCTTTCCCCAATTTTCCTACCAAACGAACCTTCTTCTTACTTCCCTCCTTCACCTCAACCAAATAATGATAAAGACAATGGTCGAGTTCTTAAGTCTTGAATTGTTAATGTAGGTGGGTTAGATTATGGGTGATAAACTTTCCCTTTCAAGAAAATAACACCAAAGATTTAACATAACTAGCTAAAAAGGACAAAAGAGGTTTGGCTCCACAAATCAAGTAATGGGTCATCACCTTTCAAGTTATGGAATTTGAGACTTAAATAAAAGATTATTAGATTCTATTAGTCTAATATGATCTAAAGTTAAATATATAAACCAACTTAATTGGTCAGATTCAATTTTTTAGATTTATTGGATTAATTCAAGCTATTGAACAAGCCTAATTATATAGAAGCTCAATAACTTTTAAAAATGAACTTATTTTTTAAAAGGTTAATTTAAAAATCTTACTCTATTTAAATTAAGTTTCAATGTAAAAAAAGTTATATTTAAATTTTTACATATCTTTTTATTAATTAGTCCTTATCATTGGTTGACATTATAAGGATGATATTTTTATATGGATTGAATTAAAATAATATTATAAGTGTAAGAATCAAAATGTAAATATTTTTTCATTTACACTACTAAAAAGTTTGTATATACAGATAGATTTTTAAATCATTACAGACGATTTTTGAAATTACAGACGGATTTAGAGATGGACATAAACTGTTTGTGATATCGTTGTCGGTAAAGAATTACAGATGGATTTCACAATTCGTCTGTAAATTACAGACGAAAAAATTTGTCTGTAACATATAGACGAAAAAATTTGTTTGTAGTCTGTCTGTAATATATTTTACTATTATTAGTATTTTTTGTTTATATAGATAGTTATTTCTGACTATTCTTGATTATCACAATTTATAAATATAATAACAACTATAAATTAGGCATCTAAACATTTAAAAATGATTTATAAAACATAAAATTTAAATGTTATTATAAAGAAAGACAAAAGCATCCAAATAAATACATTTAAAAATAAAATACAAGTCTTTATCATGAATAATCTATATGATCATCATCTGAAGGAGCATCATCATCAGTAGACAAGGAGTCGGAAGAGGAATGATGCATGGAGGTAAAAACTGGTGGTGCTTAAGCCGGTGGAGGAGGAGGAAGAGGTGTGGAGCTGTTTGCTCTCATGAGCTCAAAATAAGCATGCATCTGATGTATCTGCATATGTTGTTGTTTCATCTGCTGCTACACCTTCCTTTGCATTCTCGATGCCACCTTCTTCTCTATCTTCTTCTCCATTTTCTTTACCCACTTCTTCTTCCATGTACTTTCCTTACTCTTCCACATCTCCTCATTCTGCTTCTGGAGTTCTTCATTGAGGGCATGGACCTGAGTGCGAACCATGTCCTCCACTTCCTCAGGTGTAAAAGAATGGGCATATCCAGTGACAGATGCATGGGACATGGAGTCTGCAAAGCAGCCTCCCATGCCATAAATGCGACCTTTATAAAAGTTACCCACTGTCTGTGACCACATAACATCCTCATCTACTGACTCTGGATTTTGAGAAGATGTCTCTTCAAGCCTTTGAACATAATCATCCTACAATTCAGTTCAGATAATTAGATATTAGTTTGGAGAACTATTTAATAAATCACTAATAATAACATATAGTATCAATATATTAATGACTTACATATGTGGCCTGAGATCGTGTATCAACTCACAGGTTTTTGTCCTGCTTGCGATTGTGTGTCTCCTTAAACAACTTTCCAGTCGTAGATGGCTTCTTCAACGAATTCTCCTGCAATTCGAAATAAATCACAATCTCAAATATGAAATTATAGATAGAGTAAACTGAATTTTAAAATCATATATCAAGTTCGCCTTAGTGTTAGCCAAAGTCGTAGACCCACCAGTATGCAGTGACTCCCTTATTAGATGCTCTGTTTGTCTTGTTCTTTATGGAGAGATTTTTGAACTCATCCATACCCCAATACTCCTGCAAGGCATGAAGAAAGTTGGGTGTTATCCAATTAGCAATAGAGGGGTCCTGACGAACCTCAGTGTACATCTATCTTAGTTGCTTTGCAGTGCGACTCTTCCAGGCCTTGAAAATCATCTCTTTGTCCTGGGAGAATGGAGAAATTGCTCTACAAAAACACAATTCCATTAGAAAAGGTACAAACAGTCATATGTAATTACACTTAGTTAAAATTAATACACTATTATTATCTTCCAATCTTTGAACCATTCCATCTTTGTATCCTTCGGCACCTTTACAAAATTTGTGTAAGGCACATCAAACATCTTAATTATATCTGTGACCTGGTGGAGACCTTTCTGTGGTGGTATCCAACTGATAACACAATAAAATAAAATATTAGGACTAACATTCACATAAATGCCTATGTTTGGCATATTTTGAAGGAAACTTACCAAGTGGACCCATCCCATCTCAAAGTTTGTAACAATCTCGATGATGTCTGGGTCTGTGATGACTGCTGCCCACTTACAGCTAGGACAGTAGTGGATCCCTCTCTTGTGCCCTGTGTAGTAGGTGACTGTGTAGCCTGTGTAGTAAGCGGTGCAGAGTGTGAAATTCACTGTATTAGAGAGGGAGGAGCAATATACCATATAATCATGTAATACAATATATGTTTAGTGACAAATACTATAATCGCTATAGAATATAATTAATATTTGTGATAACACAATAAATAATCATGGAAACATATTAAATTGACAAACTTACTTAATTTACCTCATTTACTCTGATAGTATGTGCAAAAATTTGATGTCTCCTTTGATATATATGTCTGGCATATGGATCCTTCCACTTGAGCTCTATTTTTCACAGTCCTTTTGAATCCTCCAATTTCTCGTTCAAACGGATATATTCACCTATATTGTACTGATCCACATACACGTGCTTCATACGCTAAGTGTATAGGCAAGTGCTCCATTGAGTCAAAGAAACCAGGGGAAAGTATTCTCTCTAATTTGCACAAAATTACAGGGATATTTTTCTCCATAACTAATAGATCTTCAACCCTAAGAGTAGGTGAATACAGGTCCCTAAAGTACTCACTTAACTCAGTCAATGGCTTCCAAACATGGTCTGGTAGTTCCCTAAAGGCAGCAAGTAGAAGACACTCTATGAATATGTGGCAATTATGACTTTTCATTCCAAAAAATCTTTCTTGTTCAACATTCACACAACGACAGATGTTTGAAACCTAATTGTTAGGCATTTTTAAGTCATTCGTCCACTTACACACATCTTGCCTTTGTGGAAAAGTTAGTGTGTAACTTGCCTTTGGCTTTAACCATCGACCATCTGCAAGTTGTTCTAACCTCAATTCTGGACACCTACAATATTCTTCTAAATCTTGTCTTACCTTTACATTATCTTTAGTTCGATCAGTGTTCATTACAATATTCATGATATTGTCAAATACTTTTTTTTTCACATACATCACATCTAAACAATGATGAACTAAGTTATCCTTCTAATATGGGAGCTCCCAAAATATACTTTATTTGGTCCAATTATGTGTCATCCCATAACCAGGAAACCTAATGAATTTTTCTATTTCTGTTATTTTTGGCAAGTGTCTAACTCTATCCCATACTTGATGACCATTTAAACGGACGAGAGGATCCTCATTCTCAACTGTTGCTTTTCTAAATTTGTAGGCTTGACGCTTATAAGGATGTTCCATATCTAAAAATCTCTTATGGCAATCAAACCATGAATTTTTTCCTCCATGTTTTAAAGTAAATGCCTTTGTATCCTCCATACAAATTGGGCATGCTAACTTTCTTTAAGTCATCCATCTAGACAATATTCCATAAGCAGGAAAATCATTTATCGTTCACATCAGTGCTGCCTTCATGATAAAATTTTGCTTCCTTGAAAGGTCATAAGTTACTACACCCTCACACCATAACTCTTTCAACTCATCAATCAAAGGTTGAAGGTATACATCAATTTTAGCCTTTGAATTTTCTGGATCAGGAATTATACAAGTCAAGAATAAATATGGATTTTTTATGCTCATTTCAAAAGGAAGATTAAAAGGTGTAACCACAATAGGCCAACAAGAATATGGTTTATTAAATTGATTGTTTGGAGTGAACCCATCAGCACATAACCCTAACCTTACATTTCTAGAATCGGATGCAAACTCAGGATACACTTGATTAAAATGTTGCCAAGCCTCACCATAAGATAGATGAGTCATTATCTCATCACTGCTTTTATTTTCAGCATGCCACGTCATGTAAGGAGCTGAACTCATAGATGCATACAACTTTTTTAGCCTAAGAATTAAAGGCAAATAATGCATTCTAGTTTGCAGTACATCTTTATGTTTATCACTTCTACCACCTCTTTTTGGTTTAAACCTAGGCTCTCCACAGAATTTGCAATTGGTCAAAACAACATCATCTTTGTAATACAGCATGCAGTCTTTCAAACAACAATTAATTTTGACTTCTTTTAATCCAAGTTTGAAAACTAATATTTTTGCTTGCTAAAAGTCCTTTGGAATGGAGTCAGGTTGGGGACTAAGCTCACTAATTAATGTAGCTCATTGATCAAATGAACTCTGACTTTGATTGTTTTATGACTTTATGCTTAACATTCTTATTGCTAAAGATAATTCTGAATGCATACACCCATCTCATAAAGGCTTGTTTGCTGCTTCTAAAACGTTATAAAACTTTGCAGCATCTCCATTAGGTTTTTATTCAGTTTCAAAATCACGAAAAGTTCCAAATTGACGACCAACAGCATCATAAATCATTTTTTTTATAACGACTATTGCTTTCTTCCCAACTTACATTACCTACATCCTCATCTTATTGCAATATATTTGAATTACATACTTGATTTTTCAAATTAACTACTTCCCCATGCTCAGTCCATATCCAATAATCATGTTTAAATCCAAACTTATACAAATCATATATAATTGAATCAATATCCAAAAACTTTCTACACTTACACTTAGAACATGGACACCTAACTTTTTGGTTGGTGATGAATTGCTGCGAATTACAACAGACACGTATAAATTCCTCTACACCCTCAAAAAATTCAGGTTTTATTTCTCCCCGGACTTGGGTACAACCTATCATACATCCACTGACGATTTCTGAGAAACATATTCCTCAAGAACTATATAAACCTAATACAAATATACAATGTGGTATCAACCTTCTATTATACATTACACTGAATTTTAATATAAATTTTGGCAGAATCTTCCCTAATACATGTCAATTTCCTTACATTTGTTTACCACTTTTTTACAAAAATCAAAATTTCACCACACATAACAATATATTATATAACAATATATTAATCGATACATCAAACACAAACAAATCACAATCCTAAACTGTTCTAGAGTACATCCCCTTGTAACTCCACAACATGCATATTCTACAAACACAAACAATCCCACAACACACAATTATCAGGTTTGGAGAAGGACCTATACGCCCTTCTCCCAGTCATACAATCTCCAATCCTACAACTCTATCTTAGAACTTTTAAGTCTCTAAAATACATAAAAAATTAAAAAACTAAACCGATTAAAAGTTAGAGTATCGTACCAAGAATACAATAATACAAAAAATCTTTCAAATAGATGCCCTAATTACTCGCAAAGGCCAAAACACTGACTCCTAGAGAGAGAGAGGGGGGCGAGAGAGAGAGTTATAAAAAAATGAGGAAGGGAAAAGGGGAGGCGTCGTTTTATGAGTTTTAGTCATTACAGACGGAAAAATTTGTTTGTAAAAGATTTAATGAAACTGTGCGTTTCAGGTGACAAATTACAGACGGATTTTTCTTGTTTGTAACTCCCGCAATAAATTTCTTCATATTTTCAAATTACAGATAGAAAAATCTGTCTGTAATTCCTATTTATACCATTTCGCGCCAAATGGCGAGCAAACTATAGATGAATTTTACATATGAATTTTTTAGAAAAAAAAAATTCACAAATCCATCTATAAATAGCGATTTTCTAGTAGTGTTAGGAAGGACTAAGACAAAATTAAATTTGTTTCATATATAAAAATTTAAAAAAACATTATTAAACATAAATTAAATTTAACATTATTGTAATGACAACCGATGTCAGCATTATTTTGCAAATATTTTTTTATTTATTGGCTAATATATATATACTTAAAATTAAAAAAATAATGATTGGTAATACAAGGATAAAAGAATATTTATTAATCAAATATTCACTAATAATTGGTTATTTATATAAAATATTTATACTATTAAGCAGTACAAAGATGAAAAGAAGATTCGCTAATAAAAAAGAACTAGTAAGATTAACAACTAATTTAATCAAAATACTAATTAGATTCTTTAGTTTATATAATTTTTTCTCTAAATAAATAAATAAATCAAAATAAGATTATATAATAAAAATAACCAATACAACATTAAACATAATTAGTTTTAATTATCTTATATAATGAAACTGTATTAGTAACAGTAATCCCTCCAAAACTACTGAGGCAGTGTGAGGTTAGCTCAGATGGGTGATTGACTAAAGGGAAGAGGGAGAAATTTGATTGAGCTGCCAACTTGCAATCGAAAAGCCTATTGTCTGGTCCAACGTACGATAGAATCCAAGAAAAACATTCGCCCGTGACAACTTCACATGGAAAACTCAATCCTCTTTCAAAATATTGTTAATTACTTTTCTAACATTAGTGCCCAATATAGTATGCACCTGCTTATGTCAGTAATTGACAAATTAAATTCCTTCAAAACCTTGTCGACAATATTGGTACCACTGCTATGCAACTTTTGTAATTGTCCCTCAACGAATTTACAACTTTTAAAATCTTCTACACAAATTCAAATAATTATGTGCAACATCCCTTATTTGACAAAAACTGTCAAAACTTGTATTATCTATATCTTAATAGCTACATCAGTACATTATTATTATTATTATGGTATCCTTAATCCTGCTAGAAAAAATTACCTTTTATTGTTTTTGTATCATGTTTCTTGGGCACATTTCATTCTAAAATTAAGGCAACATTGATTTTGCATTCTTGTCAATAATATCACTACTATCAACCCAGGTCATTCCCTCGTTTTTGGACTCTTCTTAGTTGCTTCGACACTATCACGTATCAAACTCGTCCATGCGCTGATATTTTTCATGCGTACAATAAAAGTTGTTTTGAATTTAATCACTTGCTTTAGTCAGAGACACAACAGAGATCCCCGCCTCAGTTCCAATTCCATAAGCTATATTGAAGGCTCCAGTAATATCATACCTCATACTGGGGCCCTCAATCACACACGAAAACCTTGTGACCAAAATAAAAATCTCTTTGTGACCCTATCTTAGTGTTGCTTTAAGTAGTCATCAGTCCAAAAACATCATTCGTTAGACTTGACTTATTTAACAGGTAGTTATTATCTTGCTTCTCTCATTAAGTGGATTCTCATGAAGGACAATGGCAACGAAAGTTGGCAAAGGAAATTAGGAAGGAAAATATGTGACATATAGGAATAAAAAAAGAGAGAAGTGATAGATATGATAGATTATATTATATGATGGAAAAAGAGAGATAAATAAAAATTAAAGGAACGTTGATATCATTTAAAGGTGAACTAAGCAAGGAGGAGTTTAGGGTATGTTTGGTTTCTGCAAATGTTTTTTATCTTCACTTTTAGTTACATAACTATTATTTTATTTTTATTCTGTTTCCTGTTTTTTAAATTTTGTTCAGAAAACAGACCCTTAAAAGTTTAGTTTCAGAAAATGTCTTATATATTTTTATTTTGTTTCTATTTTTTTAAATATTTGTAAAAAAATACTAAAATTATGTTTTTTTTTTCTATTTCTATTGTTTTTGTATAAGGCCTGTACAGAGATGATAATGCCCGTAGGGGGAAGCAATAAGGAGAGCATATTCCCAGAATCAGAGTGGTCATACGAAGCCAGATCCTCTTTCTGTGACTCTTTCTTCGGTGTAGAGCCAAGACCCCACTGGATTACAACTGAGTTTGGTGGCCATGTGGGTATTTACTAGTCAATCAAATTTTTAGATGATAAATTTTTAATTGCCAAGCATTTCCATAAATATATACATGCACTAAGCTTGTTCAATTTCATTGATGTTGATGGAGTATGTTTCATGCAGAGTATTGAGAGAGTTCTGAAAAGGTCTACAAGCAACATTATCTTCTTTAATGGTTTAAGAGATCCTTGGAGTGGTGGAGGGTATAGCATATCATCTCTTCTTTTTATACTCCATTTTCCCCCACTATTATTACTGGTATAATTTCACCAATGCTAATAATTATGAGATTGGTTCAGGGTGTTAAAGAATATATCAAAAACTATAGTTGCTATAGTTGCAAAAGAAGGTTGGTGAACCAAACTAATAAAAAATTTGTGTTTTCTTTTTCTTCTTTTTCCGTTTTCCTATTTTTCTTTATTTAATTGGGCGTTTGTGAGCAGGAGCACATCATGTAGACCTAAGATACTCAACTAAAGAAGATCCAAAGTGGCTTAAAGATGTAAGGAAACAAGAGGTGCAGATCATAGCAAGTTGGATTTCACAATACTATCAAGACCTACAATCCAACAATTAAGGGGTTTTTCTCTTTTTTTTTTCTATCCTTCGAGGCACTGCAATTGTTGCCAATTGAAAATTATAAAGGTGGACCAATAAAAGACAATTATAAAGGATACCCAGAATGAAGAGAACATATAAGTGGTTGTTAGTAATAACAATCTTACTCATTTCGTCCCAGTGCCTTGACTCCATAGCTTCGCTCTCTCAAAAGATATTTTACTAAATACTGTTTCATTTTTAAATATATTTTATTTTTAAGTTTAGTATAAAAACTTTAAAAAGTAGTCAAATGGTATCATTGTAGAAACAAAAAATATTATTACAACATTCGTTTTACTTTATTAATTTATAAGATAACAATGCAGTTAACAAAAAAAATCAGTTTTTTTAGCACGAAGAACAGAACCATGCCCCTTTTAGCTACCTGGACCAAATAAGTTGGATCCAAAGCTTCTGTTTATGAGGATCCAAATTAATTTCCCAAGCACATTTAATGTCCAAAACTTCATAGCATATTCAATGCCACGACCCCTTCTCCATTCATAGCATATTCAAATTCCAACCTTTCTTCTGATGATTATCACTCCAAATAAAATGTCCAACAGTTTTATGACCCTTTACTTTGACGTTTAAGTGGTTAGAATAAATATTTAAATCAAATTAGGCATTGGAAAAAAATTTAACATGAGTAGTTTTTTCATAAGTTAATTTTTAAAATCTACAGACCTTTTTTATTCGTTTTTATCAAACAACTTTTTCAGTTCATTGATAAATAAGCTAAAAATAGCTTATTAAAAAAAATTGTAAAAACTATAAATTAATCTCTCATATTCTTGTTAATTTTCTTTTAATGTTACATACAAAATGTCCGTTATTATCTTTCGTGCCACACATGTCCTCACCTCTTATTATTCATATGGAAAAACAGAGATTAAGAAAACTAGGATTAAAAATATTAACTACAGCTCACGGTTATTAATTAATAAAATAACCAAGGAATAGTACTGCTAATATAATATTGGGTATGGCTACAGTAAGACGGTAACATATATAGAATCTTGAAGGGTAAAAAGGAATTCACTCAAATAATTACTTAAAAGTACTCACAGTAAGTTATTTTTTCAAAGAGGATACTAAAATAGTGTATATCCATTGGTATAAGAATTTAAAATAACTTCAGAAAATCGAAAAAATATACAGATAGAAGGGGCGAAAAACAAAGGTTGAAAGCCCAATCTTTAACTTGTCCCAACGCGTGTTGACATCGAGGTATCATATACCTTTTTTCATTTTTCAATTTCAGGTCCCTTTGTTATTTGTTACTGTATTCACGTAAACCTGTATATACGCCCATCAAAAGACCAATTGCAGTTAATAATGAGTACAATTTTATTAATTTCAATTTTAAAATTAAATCTAAGTAATTAATAATAATAACCTAACATTAGAAAATACATGCTTTTGATATAGTAAGTATTTCTTAATAAAATTTATTATTTTAAATATTTTTTATAGTTAAAGTTAATAAAAAATCACGATAAACAAGACTTCTGAAATTTTGAATGCGGTATAAAAATGAGAAAAAGTGATTGAATTATAAATTTGAATGAATTATTTTATATTTTCTTATTTTATAACTTTTTTATTTGTTATTAATTCATTCGTATGAGTTTTTTTAGGTCAATACTCTAATTCAAGTTTAATTAATTTGGACTACTTATAATTTGTATTTTTATTTTTTTTTATTGTACGAGTTTGTGATTTTTTTGGATTTTTATAATATTATAATTTTTTTGTTTGACTCTTTTTTTATTATTATTTAAATTTTTAATTGAGATTTTAATATCATATTAAAATTATAAATAAGATTTTAATGTAAAAATAAAAAAAGAATAATTAAACTACATATTAGAGTGACCTATTTATTTAAATTTAAATTTAACTTAAAAATATTATATATATATATATATATATATATATTCTTTTAATTTATTATAACTTTATTATCGTAATAATGGCAAAATGTTCTAGTGAAAAAATTGTTTTGCGGAGACATTTATTATTATTATAATCATATTGGTTGTTTACTATTTTCCATGGTTATAATTGAAGAACAGAAAAAGGATATAAATTTTGTCATTTATGGCATGCTTAATATGGCGGTGAGGCGGTGGGGATAGACATGAAAATGAAGGAGACACGCGGTCTTCTCTTGAGTTGGCTTCTCTTGAGTCTCGAATCTATTGAATTCTTCCTTCAAAAGTTAGGCCAAGATTATGACATGTCGGTGCTCTCAATGCTTCACATTTTTTTTGACTCACGTGATTAGAATATTATATTCAAATTGAAGATAAAACATCTCTAATTCAATTAAAATCTTAGCTTATGATTTTCAATTCAGTATATTGTTGGGCAAACCTCTCCAAAATATCCAAGTTCATATAGGGGTATATGTTAAGTTACTCCAACCTATAGTTCTTATATTTCTATTCTATTGCACCACACTTGGACTCACCAATAAGCCAAAGTTTAACTTTCTTTAAAATAATTTCTACATAATGGATCCAAGCACCTTTTTCATTTATTTTATTTTGATATGAATAATCTTGCATCTTTTATATTCTTTATAAATGGTTTGAACGGTTAAGGATAATACATGGGTGAATAAGATTTATGGACACTATCCAATGTATACGAACCACTTAAATCTGTACATTATATTTTGGACAGGCATCGGTTTGTCTTCTTTATATTATGTTATATTGTACGTGTAATTGAGATTACTTGTGTACATGTCTTTATAAATGTCTTAATCAAACCACTAGCAATCTTATCTTCTTGGCTCATCAGCAGAGTCAAACTCGTCATCGATTACTTTTGCAACATTCTTAATTAAGCTGTTTTAATAAACTTTGCACGAATCTAGCTAATTAGTGAGACCTACCATCTCAGTTCACTACCATTACATAGAAAAGAAACAAATTAAATTAAGGGGCTAACTTGAAAAGTCTCTCTCCTATTAAAAGGCAAGTCAAAGTTGATGTCCTTGGTTACAAGTAACAACGAAGAGGTGTCGTGCTCATGCATGTTTTTCTAACCCTCTCTGAGAAGAGTAGAATTAAAACTGAAAAGCAAGGAGTAGAGGGTTAGGGTTAGGATTAGGGCCTACTGGTGGACCATTCTATTGGGCCTCCTATAGAAGTCAAAATAGGGGAATGGTCCCACATCTAGTCCACCCCACTAACCCATTCTACAGAACAACACAAATCACGTGCCACGTGCCGTTTTGCCAAATTCCATCACCATTCTCTGCAACTCTCTTTTGTTGCAGTTTTCACACCACACTACGTCCCAGTGTGGGCCCACACCTTTTACCTATTGACATTGTGGGCCATATCTGGGTTGGCCCAGCCCGCATGCCTTCCCTGACGAGTGAGAAAACAAACGAAGAACTAGACCAAAAACAAAAAATAAAATAAAATAAACCAAGGGACATTATTCTTGTACACTCTAGCACACACTTTCATCTTGAGAGATAGAAGAAACAACAACAACCAGCAACAATAATAATAGCACTAAAATAATGTAATAAATAATATAGTAAATATAAATGTAAAAATGTGGATAAAATTTTAGAATATTATTGTTTTATAAATAAATTCAAACAGGCCAGAAAAAGAGGAGACGTGGCCTCTGCTGTGCTGTTTAGTTTCCCACATTTTCTTTATTTCATTCTGTATGCTTGTTCATATGTGGAGAGTTCACTTCACTATTTTACTATTTTTGACTAAACACTATTTCCCATGATAAAAATAACAAGTTCTTTTTTCTTCTTGTTTTAAATCTCCATTACATTACATCAAAAGTTATAATGATTACTGATATTTATTTGACATTTTTAACTGATTACAGTAAGTTATTTTCAATCATTAGTAAACAGCTTCGAAATTATCAATTTATATATAAGAATTAAATTATGTTCAATTTTTTTTACAAATAAAGACGTGGCTCTCTGGCCTTTTATTTTGAAAATAAGTTGTGATTTTATACTAACGAATATAAGCTTGAGAAATAAAAAAATGTGATGTATATTTTAAAAATACACAAATAATTTATTATTAAGAATATCATAATATATATGGAGTATTCTTTTAGTCATAAAAATTATTCATTAACTTCATCAAAAGTACAAGAAATTAAAATTTTAAAAAATTGCAAAATATCATTTTTTTAATAATCATATTTTAAATTTTTATTATGTATTACATAAATTTATAATTTGATATTTATAATTATTTGTATTTTTAAATTTTACATTCAATTATTAAAATTTAATTTAAAATATCAATTCTATGTCATAAAACTCAAATATAAAATTCATGATGCAAAATCAGTTTTGATTAACTATAGTTAAAATTAAAATTCTAAACGTCAAAAATTTCTTTTCTTTAATAAGATGAATTCTTCATATAAGAAATGACAAATGGCACAATAAAAAAAATAACGAATCTAAAAAAATTTCTCATTTTAAATAAAATTTAAAATAAAATCTCATATTTAATAGTACATTGTAATATTATGATTAATTCTTTCTTTCTTTACTACTTTTGTGTATCTTTGTATGAATGTATGATAAAGAGAAAGAGAGAGTAAATTTTAGGCAGTCTACAATTATGTAATTTCGATTACTCACGTAATATTATATATTAACTTTTTTGAAAATTATAAAATCTATATTCAAGACGCAATATCATTAGTTAGAATCATATAGTGTAGGATCATATAAAAAAATTTCTAAAGAGAAGAGAGTTGTGATTATCTATTTATCTTTGAACTTTTGAGACGTTGCTTTTGCTTATGATAAACTTGATTATAGTTTGGGAAATTGTTTATACATAGGAGTCATTAGATTATACAAATTAATGTAAGTTGGTTTTTGGCTGTAGCTAGGTAGAGCCGATGGTTGCATAGAGTATAGCCCGGTGACTCCATCATGCCAGATATCCATTCGTTGTTTGGATTCATGACATAATATAGTTTCCTAACTTAGGGAGAAAAATTGGGAGCCAGATCAGCTGCTGTAATTGGTTCCTGATATTTAAAATTCTCATGGCTGCTGCGAAATCATCATTTGATATTTACAGCGTAGTGATTACTTAATTAGTTCAAGTTGATGTAGCAGCTCCATCAAACTTTTCATATTTTCGTCATACGTACGTAACGTTTCTTCTCTCTACCCTCATCACATGTATATAGCTTTCTGTTTCCCGTGGAAACATGCATATCATTGACATCAGGAAATCTAACCTTTTTAATCAATCTTTAGCAAATTAATCATTATTTTAATTGAATTATGAATAAACTCGTGAAATAAGTGAACTTAAAATTATATTTATTTATATATTTTGCTAATTAATATTTAAAGGACACCATACAACTTAAAATAATAAACAAAAATATTTTTTACATTAAAGGTATATAAAAAGTACAAATAGAGTAGATTAAAAATATTTTATAATAGATTAGCAACAAAAAAATATACTTTATAATAAATTTTTTTCTCCTTTAACTAATGGCTTTAAAGTATTAGTTAATATTTGTCCTTATATTAAATACATACATATAATTGCAATAAAAAAAATACATAGATATATACTTTATTTTATCATATGTTCATTTATTCATATAAAACAACAAAAGCAAATCGAACAGATCCTTTTCGAATCCTAACTAATTTAGGTAAGATTTAAAAGTAAAATACCAAATAGCTAGAATACAGAGTGATAAGTAATTTGAGTTCAAAATTTGTCCATTGTCCTCTCTTTGATCCTTCGAATATCTGAAGTAGTAGTTATTACAACAACAATTTTTTTAAAAAGAGAGAAAAGAGAAGAAGGAGACGGAGTAATGTGGGGCACTGAATGATGGATATATTATGCCGGCATAAAATATGACATCATGCACTACAAGATTAGACTTGCATGCCTAAATTTGAATGCTGTTAGCCATATGATTAGTGATCTTTTTGATAAGCCAAATCATAGGTATATATAATTTTCAAACATCACACGGGATTAACAGGAGTTTGAGCCACTCATTACCACTAATAGAGACTAAATCTTACATGATGAAAAGCATTCTGACAATAGTATATGGTATATCCCTTGGTTCAATGCTCTTAATTATGGTTAATTATCAACCCTTTGAATCATCTCATTCCTAAGTATGCTTGTGTTTTTAGGCCTGCCATTTGGCGTGCTAAAGGGTACTCTAACCTGATGTTTTTCTATTTTGTCTTTTCTCATGGGTATTGACATAACGTGTTCACATGGGCGATATTTGGTTCATTGCTATATTAGTCATGTTTCCTCCACTTTCCTCTTAGTCATCCAACAGATCAAATTCTATATGTTGCTGTTAAACCCAACTCTCCTGGAACTATTCATGAGGATAAGATTAGCTATTAATGTTCAAAGACAATGGAAAGGTTAGTCCCACTTCAGTCCCAATCTATGTAATGGAAATCTACCATATCGGCCACTTTGCATTTGTGAACTATTGCTATTGTCAAAGTTAATGGTCTATATAAATACTAGCTTCAAGTATAGACGTGAGGACTAGGGTCCCCACTAATTAATTAGATATCTTTAAGGAACAAATAAATAAAATCTGAAATGCGTGAGGCAAGATTTTATTGAATTTTGGCATGAACATGACTTTATTGGGTTAAGGATATATATAGCTTTCAACAAGCTGCTTAACATGTTATGATGCTTTTGTTGGAGATATAGGGTCACACACGCATATATAATTGATGCATCTGAGATCCTTTGTACTATTTTCAACCTAAAAAGAGCCACATGCAAACTATATTTATAATCATTAATATGATAACTTCCAAGTGAGAACTCCAATTGGCCCACTAAATTAACCCTTTACCTACTGGCATTAATTTTAGCATATTTTAGGGGAGTCTCTAGACCGAAATTTATCAATTAGTCTGAACTTTTCTAACAGATATGCATGTGTGTCTTGGCAAAATATAATGTTAATTGAAACTAACAAGGAATAAACTGAATGTCAATTAAGTAGTTGACAAGTGTGCTAATTATGCTACTATTTAAGCACAAGATGGGTATATATATATACACATTTGAGTAGTTGTTTATTAATCTCTTTGTACGATAAACTCAGGTGTAGGATGCGTATCAAAATAATAGATTGCGTACATCGTTCTTGGCCTTTTGTTAGCAAGTTGTTTTTGGAATATATTACGGCTACAATGAACCATTACAATCTGCTCTGATCTTATATAAGACAAAATATTTAGTTAAACCAATCATAGCATCTCTCTCACGAAACCATGCTTGCTTGCTTTATCAAGCAAAATTAACAAATAAATACAAGACAGAAATTCCAGCCTTATATGTATATAAATGCTGGCATGGCTACCTAGCTAGCTAGGCCAAGTTCTGAACGTATGTCCCCATCTAATTTATTACTAATACAAAAAACAAGGACTTTTAGTGTCACCCCTACTCTCGCTATTTATAATTGAACTTGCAAAACCATTGTTATGGGAATTACAAGATATGAATGATGAATTCCCTGAATTAAATGGAAAATATTCAATAGGAAAATATCGTACGTAAATTTTTTTTACACCTACCTATAACGTATCAACTTTAATAATAATGTTATTATTTATTGATTAAACTAAGGATGAATTATAATATGTTAAGTGATTAACATTTTTATTATTTCAAACAACATGTTGTTAACAACAAATTACTCATTATAAACAGATGCAAAAATAATGTAAGGAAACAAATAATGTATACTCATACATCATTTTATTGTCTTGGATAAATTTCTCGTTTTCTTTTCTTTTTCCTTTGGCTCTTCCTACCCCACTTTCCTTAAATGTCTAGTGGGTTTGTCTTGTTCCCTATTTCCCCAGAAATAATCTACTAAGATTTTTCCGTATACATCACCCAGGCGACGAATTAGCATGGCAGATTCTCACCTAGCCGAGTCTGTGTCTTCTTTTATTTCCTGCACTTGGCCAAGCAACATCTTTGGCCCAGTAATAAAAAAAAATTCAGGTTTTGACATTTACATGTAAGCGAGTAATGGCATCATCATTTGCACGCAGGCCCTGTAATTTTCATGTTTTCTTCGGAGAAATAATTGCATTGCATGCTTCTGGTTTATGGGAACCGTCCGATCCAAAGCTTCGTGACAAGATGATGGAGAGCATATACATTTATCTATAAATATACACCTGGAATAAGATGACACAAGGAGAATTGTTTGTATTAGAATTGAAAATGAAAGTAACTAAAAAGCCCAACAACCTTTATAATTAGGAAATTATGGTTGCGTCTCCAACATGTATATACTTAAACTAAACAAACCAGTTGAACCTTTTGTAGGGCAGAAAAGGGTGTCTGAATCTACCTGGAAACTGAGGTGGGTTTTGTCTCCAACTCTTAGAAAGGACACAATCTAACCAAAGAAATTATTAACTATGGAATACAACTATATATAAAACAATAAAATATAAAGGATGGGTAGACACCCATAGGACCAGATAATAAGTAGAGAGAGAGAGAGAGAGAGAGAGAGAGAGGGAGAGAGAGAGAGAGAGAGAGAGAGAGAGCTTGTGATTATGTGTACAAGAGAGTTGTGAGGTGGGGATTCAAACACGACTGCGAAGGGTTTGTCTTCTCTAATTGGACAAATCAAATCTGTTCTCATTACTGTGTGATTATTGGAAAGGTGAAGGAAATTTACTCCTCCCATGCCTTTGTTTGTGCTGTATTTTTCTCCCCTCTTATTTATGACGCATTCATTTTGATACATAACTTCCTTAATTTGAAAACTAGAAATGGCCAAACATCAATTCTGAAGTCATGCACGTGACACAAATACTATCCTCTCATCATCCTTATTATAATACGTTTTGGAGAGCTTGAATGAATCAGACCTATATACATTCACACATACATATATGTCCATCATACAGATACAGAACAGGGGACATGGACCACCCTTTTTGGCTACGTTAGTTTTCTCAATATTATTATTAAGCCACAGAGCAAACAACATAATGAACAGACAATAAACAAATTTAGAATATCATTGTACCCTTTTACCCATCACATTATATGATATTGCATTATATTTAATTTAAAAGCACAAAGGAGTCCGGAACTATAAGATCGATTTGAGGAGAGCAAGATAATAATAATAAAGTAACAGTTGTGAGATGAAATAGAGAGCAAAATGAGAAATCGGTGTGCAAATAAAGTGACATGATAGGTAGGCCGGCCATATTGGATAGGATGGGGAATGAAATGAAGCATATTATGATGAGTGCTTCGTCTAAGAACAGGTGAGGGTTGGGAGGAATGGGGCCCATCCCTTGATTTGTTAGCCAATTTACTAACATGGGATGCCCCTAATTACACCAAATTATTCACCTCTTCAATCTCTCTCTCTCTTTCTCAATATTCATAAACATACATGTTCGGTCCAATTCAGTAATAATTTCATTTTTATAATCTTATCTTCCCTCACTTTTAAATTATACAAGTGTACCCAGTTCATGAACTCATCACACTTTCATTAATTAGCACTAATTATAATTTAACATAAATACAACACGAGTTTACATACAAAATTATA
Organism: Abrus precatorius; assembly: GCF_003935025.1. Classification (NCBI taxonomy): domain Eukaryota; kingdom Viridiplantae; phylum Streptophyta; class Magnoliopsida; order Fabales; family Fabaceae; genus Abrus; species Abrus precatorius. The sequence goes on along the minus strand of NW_020874373.1, from coordinate 3,000,421 downwards.
TATATATATATATATATATATATATATCAGCTCTAACGTATCAATACTTTAATAATATATTTTTTTTTATAAATATATATATAATAAAGTTTTTTGTTCTTCTTATAGTAACGCACTTGGCACATAACCTTAAAGTACTCTCGTACTCACTTGGGTCTCTCTCTCTCTCCCCCTCTCCCTCTCCCTCTCCCTCTCCCTCTCCCTCTCCCTCTCTCATTGTCATGTCTTTGCTAGCTCTATCAAACAAGTAGTGATTCCCAACAACAATTAACCCATAATCATTATCGTTCCTTCTTTCTCTTTCTCTTTCTCTTTCTCCAAATTCCCCAGAGAGTGAGAATGTCGATAAACCACTGCTCGTCGGACACAGCAGAAACGAGGCTAAGGTGGAGTCAGCAACACGCCACGTGGATGAATAATCCTCACACTCCGCGTTTCAATCTCAACAACCAAGAACAAGACGAAGTAGACGACGTCGTTGAGCAAGGCATCTCCCGAGAAGAAGAAGAAGAAGAAGAGAAGGAAGCGATGTTCGAGAAGCCATTGACGCCAAGCGATGTGGGGAAACTGAACCGACTCGTGATCCCAAAACAGCACGCCGAGAAGTACTTCCCACTCGACTCGATGGACACGAAGGGACTCTTACTGAGTTTCGATGACGAGTCAGGTAAGTGCTGGCGCTTCCGTTACTCTTATTGGAACAGTAGTCAGAGTTACGTTTTGACCAAAGGATGGAGCCGTTACGTTAAGGACAAACGCCTCCACGCCGGCGACGTCGTTTCCTTCCACAGACAGCGCATCCATCCCCACCGCTTCTTCATCACCTCCACCCGCCGCCACCTCTCTCCCCCCGCGCACGTTACCACCGCCACTTCACCACCCTTCTATTCTGCGATTCCTTATCCTACGCAACCTCACTCTATTCATGCAGGTTATCCTTCTTCTCCTTTTCTTTCTCTCTGTGTGCCTACTACTATGATTATGCTATTATAGTTTTGTTTTATTTTCCTCTGTTAAAAATCTAGGAACATTTTTCTTTTCATGAGATTAGAGAAGCAGATGAAATAATTATATATCCATGGCGCTGAAAGGGTAATTTTCCTATTGATTGGGACAAATGTGGGTTATGATTTTGGAAGAAGAAGTGTAGTTTGGGTTCTCTCTCTTCTGAATTCAGGTTTTCTGTAAGAAAGAGGTGCAGTGGATAAGGATAAATTACAGTGAAAATTATTCACTAAAAAATTAGCCGTTAAAATAATATATTTTGAAATTATTAATACCTTAATCGATTGTTTTCTAATTATGAATAATTGTATTTTGTACCTTATCACTCGTTTTAAAGGAATCAATACGGCGGATTCAGGTTGCTCAAACAACCTGGCCTCTATAGTGTAACGTGGATGCGTGAAGCATACGCGCGCGTTTTCGTTGAACAAAACAACTTAAGAAAATGAAGTTTTTACATTTAAGAAAAATGCTAATAATTCTGCATAATAATTTTTAATCAACAACAGTACATGAATTTATGGAGAAAACTTAATTGACCGTTTCAATCAAATTTGAAATTTAATCTCAAAATTTTGTGATGATATTAAATTGAAATTTTATTTTAAATATTTGATAAAAATGTGTTACTACTATGAGTAGTCCTTGGGAGAAGCTGGTTGAATTTTGGTGGATGGAGATTTGATTTTGAATGCGTTATCCATATATTTGGTTGATTGAAAAATGAGAAGTAATAATTAAAGGATGGGCATTTGCACGTGTTGTAATGTTACAGGTGGAGGGTCCCACTGCCAGGGTGAGAAGGAAACGACAGCGGGAGGAAACAGTTGGAGTTTGAGTTCGAGTTCAAGTTCAAGTTCAAGTTGCAGGGTGTTAAGGCTGTTTGGTGTGAACATGGAATGCCAACCTCATAATGATTCCCAAACCTCAACACCCGAATGCTCCTATAACATTATGTCGTCAAACCAGCCTACACTTACCCAACACTTATACCATCAACCCTCTTATTCTTCTTCTTCCAACCCTCACCATCACATGCTACGTCAACAACCATACTAGCATCTATTAGATATTTATGCCCCCCTTCTTATTAGATTCTCCTTTTCTTTCTTTCTTTTTTTTTGTATCTTTCCAGCTTCAGGGTTAAGGTATCCCCTTAATTAATTATAATCAATGACCTTGTCATCAACATACTCTTGAAAGCAACTGTTCTTTTTTTTATAAGTATATTTATTTAGGGTGACGTTGAAGATTACGGAGGATCTTTCTTGTCTTAAATTCGGGAGATGCATGCAAATGGAAATAGATTGTTTATTCGGTTTATCGGATCCTCGTGTTCCCTGTCAATCAAGCATATTTATTTTCAACTAAGGTGCCAATGCCAGAAGGGACATGCTTTCAATGAATTTTGCCTCTAACTATATAAGAAAGGCACAGGGTGAAAGCGATACACACACACACACACACAAATCTAAATAGATATAAATTTCGTGGGGTTCATGAAGGTTATCCATTTTGTATTGGAACTTAGAGCATCTCCGCTTAAGTCATGAGATGTGAGGTCTAATCACTTATGTCTTCAATTCATTAATTTGATTCCGCATCTTTGATTAATAAGGATGCTAAGCTGTAGGTTTCCTTTTACACCGGCAGAATTAGCTTCGTTCTCTTTTTAATTGGAAATTAACACCGTTCCCTCTCTAGAATTGCGTGATGAAAGGTGATGTGCCGATAATGCAAATCCATTTTCCACCATAGATTAAAAGAAATTTCTTTTAACCTTGAAACGGGATTTATAGGGTAAATCTCATTTCTCTTTTTATGTGTGGGGGTCTGCCAACCAATAGACACATAATTGAAGTGTAAAGGATGACAGGATCAAATTATGATTAATCTTTCTCCGAACAAGCTTTCTTGTTTGTTGGTCTTAAACATAATGAATGTCATGTTTATGGGTAACTTTTTCCAAGACATGGTTGACAACTCGATCAAAAGCTTTCAGAAGCATACTCAATGAATATACAAGATAAGGAAGTAAACTAACTATTTCAAGCGATGGTATAGATATTCTAATTAGTGTCTCTTCAGGTCACTCTCAAGTGGTTTATCCCTCTTCAGAATCCTGAATTTAAGGGATTGGTTTCTCATACTTTATGGTATCCGGGAAAAGGTTCAATCGATTCTTTAAACATTTTTTTCAAGGACAAAGTTCCTACCTAATATGGGCTTACGCACTCCCATTTACCAAAAACCAAAGGTTCTTGCTTAAACTTTTATACCCTTTTCCAAAAACTGACACAAAATTAATCGTAAATGAAATGTATGAATTGAATTTCAAACGCGCAAGTCCTCAGGGAAAAAAAAAATACTTGTCAGAGATACAATCGCAATATTATAAATAGTAATTTCTACGATACTTTTTAAATCAAAAGACTATTTTAATTTTAAAAAAGTATACGATGCTAACTCAAATTTGTTAATACCTTAATAAGCACTAAATAAATAAGCATTAGTTTAACCCTCGATACGCGCAGAAAGAACCCAGTTTGAAAAAAAACATGGGCAAGATTAAGGATGAACATGACAATAAATGTTTTGAAGACATTATTTACTCATTTTTTTCACCACAACTAATAATTTTTTCTGTTCCTCTCCTTTTTCTTGGTTAAAATCAATGGCACATCTTGATAACTATTAAAATGTTTTTCAATGTAGTGAAAAAGAAAATAGCAGGAATCAACATAATGTGTCGAGGCGTGATTGCAACAAGATGTCATCCAGAAGAGAAATGGCCAAGGACAAAGATAGGTGGATGCGACATCTCATAATTGACCCAATTAACCCACTTGTCAGGTTTCCCCCCCTCAAACCCTGCCTAAAAGGGAAAGGAAAGGGGAAATAAAGAGAGAGGGACAGAAAGAGGAAGAGTGGAAAAACTAGAAGAGAGAAAAGAAGCGAAATCCCTGATTTTCTTACCAAACATTCACACCCAAAAGAGTGGCAATGAGTAAACCCAAAGGTGGAGAGTAGTGATGGGAAAAGAAAAGAGACTGCAGCCAGAGGGCAGAATCAGAGGGTAAGGTATGGAGAGGCATAGTGGGGCCCAGTAATACACCGAATGACGTACTAAATGGAGAATTTAATGTCATTGGAAATATGATGAGGAATCAATTTGCCTCTGTTGTGATTCTGCCTAAAGATTTTTCACAAGGGGCTCATCATAATAATGGGTTGGGAAGGATGGTATGGTGCCACTTATGGTGTGCTGCTATTTGGCGTTGGTGGGGATGATGGGTGGGGAGGTCGACTTGACTTGATAGATAGCACAACCAAAGACGTACTAATAAGTCCACTCCTCTAATTAATCAACACTAACCACATGCCACCTTTTTGTATATAGGTTGCACTCGCACCACAACCTCAATAGTTACAAAGAGCTGCTTTGAGTGATCATTCCAGGGGGGATATTTTCGGCTTTTTTTTAACTAAAGATTAACATTTCAAATTTTGTTTCCACGCTAATTTTGGCTAGTAGTGCCCTGACGCATTTATTCGAGTAATGACAAGCTGCTCCTCATCTTCATTTGTCTTCACTCATGAGCGTTTTTACATGTGGATGAAAATCAAGTGAAAATAGGGAAGCATAAGACAATAAATTTGAGCATGTCAACAGGCCATGGTCCCCCCCCCCCCCCCCCCACTGCGTTGTGGCCAGACCTGTTTTCTATGGTCTGTTGTATGCAGTTGTATATTTTTGCAAACTAAAAATAACACGCAATGGAAGAAAAAAGGGAAAAGAGAACGTTCACAAAGAAACTGACCAGGGTAAAATGCTTAAACAAAGATGGGAAAATGGAGAATGAAAACCAGAAACCAAAAAGGAGACTTAGGTATCCTTAAATAGCAAGCTAATAAAACAGTAAATCCCCAAAGGTAATGCAGCTAGACCACATTGAATGATCCTTAAGCTCTCTAATAACACCTAGCTATCAATGCCATTGAGGTAAATCCTTTGTTTCTTTCCTTAGTTTTTCATTCGCTGATTAACGGGGTGGTCACAGTGAAAGAAATACTTTTGGTCCACTTTATTGATTTTCCACCACTTGCACGCTGTACATGTTACTTTCTTTTGTGTTTTTTTTATTCCACTCATTTTTCTCTCTCTAAGGTGATATGGCTTCATGGTGAAAGAAAAAATCCAAATTTCAGGTACAACACTTAGGTATTATCAGGTGAAGGACACTTTCACTGACTGAAGTTCAAGCTGTAGTACTATTAACTGCTTATATAGAAGACAAGTAGGGGTTGCGGAAATAAGGACGTGACCCGTCAGTGAAATGCTTTTGATCAATGATTCATCGCACTGAATTACCAAAACTCCAAACTCCAACCAGTACAAGTCCTTGCCCTTGTCTCTCATAGAGGAAGAAGAAACCGAATGATAATTTTCGAGGACCCACAGGCCAGAAGAGCTTGAGCTGATCACTGTGTATAAACAGTGGATTCACCAAAGCTTTTAGCTTCAATCAATGTGATCAATACAACTTTCATACAGTCAATACAAAATAATTTTGCAAAAGAAAGAGCAGAATACCTTTATGAGTAATCAAATACTGTGTCATGTGATTATTAGGGCCCATAAAGATTTACACAAGAGGCACATTGAGCCCTGCCTTAGAAGGCGTCCAATCTCTCTCTCTCTCAGTGGCTCACTGGCTCTGCAAGTGGGAGGGTCCTCAGATATGCGGTGTTTATCACTGGCCTACACATAATGGCCAATCAAAGAAATGAAAGGATTTGACCTGCAAGAGTGATCCAGTTATGATTAACAGTAATACAGTACAGATGACATTAAAGGGGAAAACATGAGAGAAATAATGTGTGTATCACTTCATTCCACTCCACTAAGCATTACTTTGAAAGGCCCCGATGAATCTCACCCTGTCCCTCCTTTAGGTCATATAGAATAAAGAGCACCAATGGGAATTTAATTTCTTCTTGGCGAATATAGCACCATACTGATCTCAGCATCAACACCGACTAAGTCTCCCTTTGCATCTCCGTAACCTGATTCCTTTCAGCTCATATGCTACCAAAACCAAAATTAAACAGATTAATCACAAACCAAAGCTGTTTCTTGCATCTTTTCAAAATGGAATACTCATCAGGTTCATCCTGCCAAACTGGTTTTTACTGCAGAAAAGTAAAATATATGTCAATTGTGTAGATTATGCCCCTCAATGTCATAGTTCTACTGATCTAAAACTTGTGCTTTAAAAGTTTCCCAGCAAACTTAGGCGGCAAGCCAAGACTGAAAATATAATCCACGCCTACAATGTTACTACAAAGAAAAACTTATGACTCTTACCTGAAATAGTAAGAATTATTCCTCCATAATTTTGAGGACTATTCGTGGAAGCTTCATAAGGAAGTGGTCCAATATAGAAGGCTCGTCACTCAAGAGATGGAGTCAATAATATTTTGTGGGGCATAAATTTGTCTTATCTTTCACATTATGCTAGTCTTCTCAGCCATCTCATCCTCCAAAATGAAACCAAAACTATTCACCCTGGCATCCAATGACCCAATTATCCGCCACAACATGTTTTCCAAGCAAAAAAAAGATGGCATCCTACGATATAATTAGCACCTCATAGTCCCGGACTGATAATTCAACCCACCAGAAGCCAAAAAATATTGTAGAATGCCTCAGTAATTCTACATAGAAGAAATGATGACACAATCTAACCTAATTAGCATTAGCCAAGGATACTATATAACCCAACCCGATAACAATCATAAAAAAGCTCACCTTATATCATCTTTAAGAACGTGCATTCACATATCTCTAAGAGAAAAAAACAAATTTGGATATGTGAAGCTCTACACAGAATAATTTAGATTGCAAAAACCTAGTGTCAACTGCATCCTCCCATCCTTTGCCAATGACATGAAATTCATTACGTAGTCTTCAGTGATTGTAAAACTAACAAGAGTCCTGTATAATCAGCAATTATCAAACCCTTATCTTGAGGGGGGATGCAAATAATAATAGATAATTCACCATTTGCTATAGCTACTAAAGAAACACGATATCAACATGAGCTAATGCTACCACTTTCCAAACAAACATACCATTAAAACAAAACTCAGGACTATGATTGGATGTTTAGTATCCAAAATACATCTATTTTGGAATATTCAATTACATTTGTTCAGTGCAATATACATTAAAACCATTTAATTCAAGGGGACTTTCACTAATTTAGCAAATGTTCATGCATGAATCTAAATGACAGCTGGGTCTGCAGGAGAAGAAATAACACCCTGCCTACTACAAGAAAGTTCAAGTTTATTTTTTCTGTACATCAGCATTTTCTTGAGTTTTGGAAATTTTCTCCTTTTCCATTACTTGCTGAACACCTTCTTGGTATCCTTCTATGAAACTTTTAAGAGCATCCCTGTATGCAGAAGCTCTGGTCATGTATACACGCTGCAAAGCAGGTCTGAGAGTCTCCATTCCCCCTCTAGCGGCTATAGCTGTAAATTTTCCATTAAAAAATACACATGCTTGGTCAAATCACCATCACAAACTCATTATTCAATTAGGAAAGCATCACTAGAAAAAAATGGTAGGAAAAATAAAAACAAAAAAAAGAAAAGAAAAGGGAGGTTACAATCAAACGAGTCATAGCATAAAATCCTGAAAACAGAGGTTTGGAGTTGCAACAATAGCAAGACCATAATGTTCTCCTGAATGCTAAATAAGCAATGGGTGGTGCTCTAGTTCCTGAAGAAATCTTTGACTAATTGTTCATGTTCATTATTTTTAGAACACTGTTGACTCAATATTGAGCAGCATCCTAATTGTTTTCTCTTGATGAAAGTCACTAATTCATTATAGTTTGAATAAATAATTCACAAAACTTCATGAGTACACCAAAGAGTAAAGGTATTTCTTAACTACTCTTCAATAAAGTCACAGTGACAAGCACCATTGTACTTTGATCATAACAATATTAATTTTGACAAGCCAATAGCCATTAACTCCAAACAGGATAATGACATTAAACTATAGCAAAAGATAGTACCAAGATCCTCCAGTGTCGAGGGTTCTTTTGCTGTAGTTGTTTTCTTTTCACCATTTGTTTCATCAGTCATTTCGTCCTTCTTATAATCATTTGGCCGAAGATCAGGACCAATGTCACGGACCCAGCTTGCAGCATAAAGCCTGGCAGCTCTCTTCAAAACCTGAAGATTCAATGTTTCAGTACAATGTAAATTACCAATAGCCAAGTGTCATCTGTGCAATTAACTAGAGTTCAGTATATCCAAATTGCACCGTCATCCACAAACAACCCCAATAATAAACAATAAAATCATGGCAACTACAATATGTTCTTTGTGATCGGTACAATCAAAATGGGCACATTATTCATTCTCCCTAGCTCTTACTAACAGACACTGTCTTTTGAAGGAGGGGACAACAAAACTGTGTTGAATTAAGATAAAGCCAAACAAATTTAAATGGAAAACAAGCAAAGATTGACAACCCATCATCTTCGTTGAAAATGAAAGTGGGAAGCATTATTGAGGACGGGCCTACCCAGATACGCTCCTCCCAGGTCAATATACGGCGTTTTTTTATATGAGGAGGATCTGGCAAAGAGGAGGGAAAAGCAATTTCTTTGAGATCATAGCGTATGTAGTCGTAAATTTTCCTGCACACAACCCTCACTTTCATTTGGCAAATCCAAAGTGTGAACAGAGCTTGCAGCAACGATGAACTCACAACTAGACTGTAAGAGGGTAAAACAAGATGTCAGCACTGAATTGAGCTCCAACTCATTAATGGGTGAAGAGACTCATGAATCAAGAACAAAAGAAATTTTTAAATCACCAAAATGTGAAAACAACAATAATAATAACAAAAACAACATATTAATGTTTAAATTACGACAAACTCAACCCCATAGTGAAACAAAAAAACTGCCAAAGAAAACAGTTGTTATAAGAATTGTCCAAAGACACTATCTTTGGTCGTTACTCACTTCAATATTAATCAAACACAGATAGGAAGACGAAAATTTCAAACATTTGGTGAGTTCGGTTAACTTGACAACGATACATAAGTGCGGCTCCCTTTTTTCCCATACACTGACACTAAAATTATTCTCAAAATCATATTAAACAACAATAACAACGACTGTTAGGAGTCATAATATTAAGTTTCACAATGCAATAGATCTCTTAAATCTAAAAGGCCTAACAAATGTCTATTCTATGATCTGACACAAAGAAATAAAATGTAATAGATTATTACTGTCAAGAAAAAATTGTATTTACACACCTACATCATCCAACTCTAGTTCAGAAATTTGCATACAAACATAATATAAATAAACACAGCAAGAACAACGGAATTGGGGCTCTAATGGTATCAATTTATAGGGATACCAAATTAGGGAAATTCGTGAGTCCCGATCATTCTTGCACATCCGGTGGTAGCCATATTTGATATCATAAAGTAGAAATATACGCAGGTTTCAGAATATGTGTGTGAGTGTGAATGACTAATACCTGTATTGGTTTCTCATCACTTCACTGGAGAGAAATAGAGCTAAAATATAAATACAGAGACAAATCAGTGGCTTACAAGCAACAGAGCAGAAGCTGAGCTGAGCTAGCAGTGATGGTGACCAACGATTTGACCTCTGCATAAGCGTTTGTATGGGTTCCAACAATCGCGCTGCCGAAGAAACAGTGTGAACAATAGAGAACAGAGTTTACCCTCCCTCCCCTAAACTTTTTCGTTTCTAAATAACCTTTTATATTGGACGAACACCCTCTCTTCCCCTCAGAGTATAATAGAAAAAGTAATTTCATGTTTCTAATCATTTTTAATTTATCAAATTTGGAATAGCAAAATTAACATTATTTTTAATGATTTAATATAAAAATTAGGTTACATTTTATATTTCTATAATTTGGCTTAGTAAAAAATCTTTGTTTTTTAGTACCTTTTGTTTTTACTTTTTTAAGTTTAATTAATTTCTATCTCCAACAATTTTTTCGTGAGACAGTCAACAATATTACTGTCTGACAAATTATAAAAAAGTAAAGCCTAAACAATAAAATTATAAGAAATTAAGAATCAAGATCTACAAAAAATTAAAAATAAAACTTTATGGAATAAAAATTAAAATGACATAGACTAAAAATATATTTAAGTTTAAAAATTAAATTAAACTAAATTGATAATTTTCAGAACATTACACAAAAGTTGAAACTAAAAAAATATATATTTTATGGTGAATTAAAATTATAAAATTGTTACAGGTTCTAAAATTTAAATGAATGCCAACTGATATTATTGAATTATAAAGTTTAAAGATTCAATAATTGTGTTTATTAGTTAGAGCTTGTAAAAATTCTTCTTTCATATAAATTAGGGCATGTTTATTTCTCTATGGATGTAACATAACTTTCTCTTGGTACACAAAAATATAGCAAGAGTTATCATCATCATCCCTAATCACCAAATCCTGCAAGAACTGAAATATAATTATTAATCTAAAAGAAAATTCTAGGGAAAGGAACTTGATAAGTACGATAGACTATGACAGCAATTAATATCAATGAGTAACAAAGCAGGTCAAATCAAATGGAAAAGCTGTGGCCAAGCAAAGGCAATGGTAGAAAACTGAGGTTTTGAAAATGTGGAAATAGGCTTTCAAAAACACAATTTTGACTTCAACAAATGGGGTTGTGTAGAATTTTGAGAGTCAACAATATGTTCAAAATTAAATGCTCACAAGATAGCCACAGACACACAGACCAAATCAGCTTAGCATCAAATAAATTATGATCAGTCACTAAATACTTCAATGGTTTGTATAGAAATCACTTGGTAGTGTGAAATGTTTCCCTTAAAGAATATATTCCTGGAAAACATTCAAATAGCATGGTTTTCCTCAAAATACTCTTAGCTGAAAGTATTTTAAACAAAATGATACATTTTCTAAAAAGTTTATTTTGTTTGTTTTCTCAAATTTTATTTAAAGTTGCAACAAATGAGCAGGAACGTGTTTGGTAGAGTTTTATACCATTGGAGAATCTTGTAAATTCATTTTGCACCCAACAATGAAAAATGTTTCTCCAAAAATTGTTTCAACGAGAAAATAAATACAAAATTAACGAAAGCTTCAGCTAAAAAATACTTAATTGTATTTTGTTTATTTAATTTGTTTAATTAAAAGGTTGAAATTAAGTTATTCATTCTAAATTTAAGACTTTAATTACATTTTATATATTTATTTAAATATTTGTATGTTTTTTATTTATTTTTATAAACTAATAAAATGTCATATTTATAATATACTTTTATTAATTATTAGATAAAATTTTAAGATAAAAAACTTAATTTGAACCTTTGAAAAATTAAAATTTGCAATTAAAACTAAAAAAATTAAAATCGCACGTACAATTAAATAATAATAATAATGCTTGTTGAAATAATATTACTTATTTTGAAATACCATTATTTATCAATTAAACTTAACCGCACACTTTATCATTGATAAACTATAAATGCTATAGCTTGTCTTAAATTGTTTGTAATTTAAAAAAACATTAAAAGATAATTATATATAACTATTATCTAACTCATTTAACAAAGATAATTTTATTAAAAAAAGAATTCGTTATAATAATTTGTGCAGTTAGTAACCTTTTCAAGGTATGCATACGATTTTAAAAAATAAATATTACGAGACAGATGAAATAATATATTACAAAAAATTAGTAGAAAAAAATGTGTTGAAAAAAAAGAATGACAATATCTTACATTTAAATATATGAGATAAAAAGTGTGTTGATAAACGCTTTCCTGTCCGTTAACTTAACGCATAGAGAATGCAAATAAAGGGTATGCAGTGAGTGAAAATACGGGTCTTTAGGTTAAAATCTCTGTTAAAAGTGGGCTCAAGTGTTGTAAAAATTTTAATATTATGACTTTGTAAACTTGTTTGTTTACTCTCTCCCCTTAATGTTAAAAATACATTTTTAATTAGTCTCCTAAGGCTAAAAGCACACAAACATATAAGTTAGAAACCTTAGTATGATGGGTTGTGCTTGCATCTTCTATTTCTTTGATCTCTCTTAATATCTCAATTCTTCTTCTTCTTTCAATGGTGGTGGGCCTGGACGGTTTGTTGGTTGGTCATTTTTACTATCACATGCATCCCAATTGTTTTGTCCACAACTCATTCTTTTCCTTATTTTTCTGCTTGTTTCCTTCTTTTTCTCATCATGTAACCATTTCTCCACCCGATTGTTCTATTTCCTCCTTTAGCTAAAATCGTAACTCATTGAACAATACACTTAAAAATGGTATTTCTAATACTGTAATGCATCATACTATAAGCTATGGCACTCATTCTTCTAGCATCATAGTTGAAGAGTCGCCACTTGTTACTTTTTTTCATTTGTAGCGCCATTTCATATAATCACGCATTACCTACAACTTTGTCATATTTTCTATTGTCATTTTTGCAATTACCTTCAAACTCCTCTTAAAGCACGGCACATGTGTCACATTAAAACGTGTCATTGTGTTGTGATGTGTGTCATTTATTAAATACCATCAACTGTTAAATTAACTTCTTGTAATACTTAATATTTAAATAATATTATTTAATAATTTTTAAATTGTATTGTCATAATAGTAATTAAAAAAAAAAGAGTTATTACATATTGGCCTGTTTTTTCCCGCATATCCTGGCCACTTTCCTTTTTATAGCTCCATCCATATAGTTTGAGAATATTCCAATGAAGCCACTAGATTGTCATCCTTAAAATGATTGTTTAGGTGCAATGATTGCGATTGTTAATTTGATCTAATTCATTTCTCTGTTTTTTTCCTTCTTAATAGCTTAGGTCATATTTCTAATCATTAATATATATTTAATAAAAATATATAATTTAAGTTTGTATATATATTAATATCTCAAAATTAATTTTATTAAAAAATTAAGTAATTTTATACCAAACAAAGAAAAGGGAAGAAGAGATAAATTATGGTTACATACACATTAAAAAATTAATAAATAAATATTTTATTAAAAATTTAATATTATTTTTATAGTGAATTTTATGATATTTTATTTTTAATAAAAAATATTATACATGTTTTTTTATTGTGCTTTTAGATGTATGTTAAAATATTAAATTTAAATTTTTATATTCAATTCTATTTTATTTTTGTTAGAAACTCAGTTTGAACTCACACAATCACAATTTGTCTTTTTTAATTTAACAAAGTAAACATATGATTAAAGAGAAGGTGTGCTTCGCATTAATTATTGTCTCTTACTTTATTGTTTGCGTGTGCAGCATACAAATCGTGTGCCTCGTACCCAAAATAATCAAATAAATATTTTTCACATTATATGGAATTTGTAAGTATAGATAAAATATAAAAAATATCTAAAAAAATTAATTTAGCTGATAAAAGTTATTATGGCATTGGTTTATAAATATCTCACTGAAATATTTCACTCAAGTTAATGTTTATTAAAATACAATATTTACAAACTTTAAGTGTCTAACGACTATGACATAGCTAATGAACATTGCAGATATTAATGTACCCTAATGGACACTTCGAGCCTAAAAGGTGTTTGATAATTCACAGGAATTTTTAGAATATATATATATAGCACATCTAAAAGTGAAAGTCTACATGTGCAATAGAGTTGTGTTACAACTTTCAATAATACGTTTAATGCATTATTGTTTAAAGCTTGTTTCTCACTTTAAAAAAGGTTGCAAGTGAATGGAAAGTTATTCTTGCTTCTTATTAACTGTGATTAATAGTATATTGTTTAGGTAATCTATGAAGGCTTAAAACACTTTGTTATCTATTAAATCTGTGTTTGTGTGTCTAATGCTCTGTACACAGACATTGAATCACAACCAAAAGTCACACCTATGGTGACAAGTAACTAAAATCTTCTATAATTATGTAGTGTTAATGCTAGTGAACCACACAACTTTTTTTTTTTACATTGATTGTATAATACTTGTATCTAAATATTATATAATCTATAGTATATAGATATGCCAAATCTTTCTCTTATTGCTACTGTGCTACTATAAACAATGATTAACTTTTGCATGTATATTACTTCCTTGTTATCACTAACTATACATGTTATAGTGTTGTGGCAACTTTTGTTTAAGCTTCATAGGGCCAAATAAACTATGAATCAAATGTATATATAGCAAGCATATAAAGTGTGAAGAGCTTTTAATGCAAAGGTAAGAATGATTGATGAATTTTAATTAATCTAATCATGAATAGTTCTTATTGAAAATTAAATTTTTTAATATTTTCAAATAATATATTTTTACATAAAAGCGATAATAGTGAATACAGGTTGTACAATTATATATGAAATGTGAATATTAAAAAGTTAATTAAAGTTGAGAAATTTGATTTTCAAAGTTACTTGATGTCAGGTAACTTTTATGTCTTAACTATGATTTTGTTAGAAAAAATATAATAGCTGCAATATCTACCCCTTAAAACAAATGTTATGAGACATTTTTATATTTAGTTTTATTTATATTTTTATGTAAAAGATTGAGTTAATATTACTTATTATGTTTTTTATTAATATTTTTCTTTTATAAAATATTAAGGAATAACAAACAAAAAAATTACATTGGCTATATAAACTCATAATTAAGAATCCCTATATTTAATTTTTTATTTTTTATTTTTATACTTAAAAAATGTTAAATTTAGTTTATACCAGTGTTATAACTTCATAAAAAAGTGACACGTGATAAAAGAAAAAATATATAATAATATTTAAATTAATTATATCATTATTTAAGAAAACAAATTTTTTTAAAAGTATAAGAATTTAAATAATTAACTCTTCAATTATTTATCTATATTAATAATTACATATTACTTAATTTATACTCATAGCTTATTTTCTTTAATGTTTTTAGTAATTTTTTTTATAAAAAGTAATAGATAATAATATTTTTAAGTCTTTAATTTAATTAATTTATTATTTATTTAATAAATATTAATAAAATAATAATATTAAAAAAATAATTAATATAATAAATGAAAAACATAATTTAAAGTCAAATATTAATTTTAAAAAAATAATTTTAAAATGTCTGTATAAAAGTTTAAATGTCAGTAAATAATTGGAAGGACTAAAAGATTTTTGTTATACTTTCACATATTTTTAATTAAAGTTTTTATTATTTTATAAATTAAATGTTAAATAAAATTTATATTTTATTAATTTAAAATATAAACAATATTAATAATTATTATCTAATATTTAATAATGTGCATACAAATAAAAAATTTATATTAATATGTATAAAAGAATTTAGAAGTATTTGTTGCAAAAGGTTTTAGATACGATAAGATGATGGTCATTTAACTGTGTATTGAGGTAACTTTTGTTTGTTTAAAGTTAAAGCTTTTTTAAGCGTTGACTCTCATTTTATAGTATCTTGAGTAAAGCTTATACAGGCGGTCACAAATGATAAGGACAATATGATAATTTTAAATTATTTTTATATAATTTTTCTTGATTATTGAACAAGAAAAATATTACTATTTAATATTTTTAAAACATTAATGTATCTATTTTTCAAAAATAAAAAATAATTAAAAAGGACATTAACAATTAATAAAAAAAAAATGCTAGATAAATCTGCCTTTATCTTTTGATCAGAGAAAACCAGTTCACTGTTCAGACGGCACCGCTTGTGCAGTCTCAGGAAAACGGTCTCACTATATTCGAGACATGGATAATCTACAACTCACTCTAAATATCTGGTTGGCAGTTAAAAGTTCAAAAAACAAAATATATTTTTTTTTTTCAAAATTTCTTAAATTAATTTGGATACACACTAAATCATTCAAAATAAAATAGTACTTAAAAACAAAAAATAAAATTCAAATGAATTAGGTAGTCTAATTGGGTCCACTGTCCTGTCTGTTTATGCTACATTATAAAATTTTTTTTGCCTTAACTACCATTAATAAATTAAAAGTTACACCTATTAAAGATTGTTTTTATTTTTTATATGATAAAATCTTAATTTAATTATAATAATTAATAAAAATAATTACCGTTGATTATATATTTATATTTTTTAAAAAAAAATTATAATATAAAAATTTTCTTTTATTTAACATCATTAAATTTAATTTTATTATTAATATTTATTTTTACTAATATTGGTTTAAATTTTTGTGAAATTTATTTATAAATAACAGTGAAAAACTTACGTTTCATAAAACTAGAGTGTGACGTAAAAAAGTTATTAAATTTTTTTAAAAAGGTATTTTATAAAAAATCAAAGTTTTAATTAAATTATAAAAGTTTAAGAAAGTAACAAGTTATTATTTTTAATTATTATGACATGATATTTTATCTTTATTTAATGTTATTCTACTTAATTTTATTATCAATAGTTACTCTAACAATTTACCAATTCTGTACAAATTTAAACATGTTAAGCCTTATTAATTATGTATTTTTAATTAACTGATGAAAGACAATAAATAAGAAAGAGAAAAATGAATAATTTATTCTTTAATTAATTAAAATTTTATAATTAATGAAGCTTAATATGTACAAATTTGTTAGGCACATGTTTTTTTTATTAAAAATAATTATATTCAAATTAAATAGAATTAATTTGTACAAATTTGCACATAATAAATAATTTTTTATTTTAATTAATTTTGATAAACTTTATTTATTAAAAATAAGGTAAGAAAATAAATATTTGATAAAATTATAATATGTCTTACAAAAAGTTACTGACATTTTATAAAAAGTAGCCTAACAAAAAAAAAGTATAAAACTTGTATTAAATAATATTAAAAAATATAAAATGTACAATAACAATATTTTTTAATATAATTTAAATTTCTTAATCATTACCTTGAAAAAAGTTATTAAGGTTTGCTAGAAGACATAAATTATTACAGAAGGTTGTGGGCTTTTTACATGAATGAATGCAGCTTTTACGGAGGGATGGCAAGTACAGAATCTGCCATAAATAAAGTCAGTGTGGTCAAGATGAAGTTGGTAGCAGTCAACAGAGGACAAAAGGTTAGTCCTGTGATTAAAACGAAAAGTGAGGGGCATTTAAAATCCGCCATTGACCCCTCCATTGCCATTACATTTATCCCTTCATTTAGGTTCTCTATATATAAGACTCCCAAACCAAAAGTTTCCTTAAGCTCTAAACTAAGAACTTAAAGAACACACCATGCCTTCAACTTGCGCCAAAATCAACACCCCCAACGCTGCCGATGAGTCAGGTGACGCCACCACCATCTCTGCTGTCCATCCCGATGTAATTCAAACACACATCCTCACCCGCCTCGACGGCCCAGCACTCGCCTCTGTTGCCAGCGCGTGCTCTGAGTTCCACGCCCTCTCAGCGCTCGACCATCTCTGGGCTAACATTTGCCATTACACGTGGCCCTCCACCAAGGCGCCACGCGTTAGCCACATCATAGCCACCTTCCCAGGCGCTTCTCACTCTTTTTTTTCTGACTCTTTTCCTGTGGCCCTTGCAGCAGCTCATGGCTCGTGTACCGATGGTGCTGCGCCGGAACTTATCTCTGCTGTGGACCTCTTCCATCGGCAAGAGTTGGTGCTGTCAAGGATGGTGGAGACGGAGACTGAGTCTGGATGGTTCCGGTGCTCGCCCTTCAGGGTGGACCTGTTGGAACCGAAGGAGGCAGTTCCATCGGTGATGAAGTATCCTAGGAGTGAGGAAGCGTGTGACGGTCTTGGAGAGAAACTGACACTGAGTTGGATAGTGATTGATCCGAAAGGAAAACGTGCCATGAACGTATCCAGTGGAAAGCCTGTGTCGGTGCGGCGGCATTGGCTGAGTGGAGAGGTGCAGATGCGGTTTGCATCGCTGATTGACGGTGGAGAGAAAGGGTCAGCAACCGAGGGGGTGCTTTGCAGCATGACAGTGACATGTGGAGGTGAAATGCAAGTGAGGGAAGTGTGTTTGCATATGGAGGATATGGATGGAATGCAATTGAATGGAAGGGATAGTTTGAAAATTTTACAGAGGGCGTTGGAGGGTAAAAGAGGAAAATTGAAGAATGAAAAAGCAGGGAGGCACAGATATGGGGAATTCATAAATCGAAAGGAAGAGAGGAAGGAGAAGAAAGTAAAGGCTGAAAGAAGGTTGGATATGTTTTGCGTGGCCTTCCTGGTGTTGTCGTTTGCGGCTCTTTCCGTTCTCTTTCTCTTCTGAATATACAATTGTCTTTCTTTTAACTTCCTTATACACTTACAAAAAAAACATACCAAAAAGAAGAAAACAAAGAGTTAGTCAGTGATTTTTATTTAATTAAAAAGTTAAGAGTATGAATAGTGAATGATGATTCTGTTGTTAGCTGCAAATGCTCTGACTTTATTAATCTTTTGCTTTTTTTTTCTTTTTTTTATATTGTGATGATAAAATCTATTATTCTTTATTTGTTTTTCAATAATCTTCCCTAAGAAATATGTTTGGATAAAAAATAGAATAAAAATAAAAATGAAATTACAAGTAAAGAAACAAGGGAGTTTGTTTTGCTTCTTTTTTTTTTCCCCTTTTGGTTCCTCTGTCTCTTACCTAAACCGACCTAAGAATGACAATGACTCCCATAAATTTAGGAAGCAGTAACATTTTGATAACGTTAGTAAATTTAAGTTGCTCAATAACGGACTTTTTAATATAATTATTAATTTTTGTCTTAAATACTGTAATTAATAGCTAAACAAATATAATATTTAATATATGACTGTCATAATTATTTTAACCATCAACAGACACAAGGAAGTAATGAAAGTATAAACCTATTTAATGTAAAAAACTTATGTATTATTCTATTAATTTTTATTATAAAAACAATTAAATAAAAGGATATGTGAATTCTGTATTTGTAAAAGAGTTTGCCATATAACATTGCCATCTTTCTGGACTCTTTTTCAGAATATGGCTTTAACTTGTAAGGAAGATAAAAGCCATCGCGATTTGACACATAGTTGATGACTCATAGTATATATATATATATATTGTGGGCTTAAATTCCTCTAAATTTTTATTTGATAAATGTATCCTTTCCCAGAGAATTTTTTAGTACTAAAAAAATGTTATGCCACTTATGTCTGTGTCATAATATTGCTTATTTCATCCTACCTAATAGGCTTACAGTGTCATCACCTTCTTAAAATAGTTCAATTGAAAAATATATTTTATCATATCAAGTACAATATATTTGATTTTTTAAATTAATTTAAAAATTCAAAAAAATTTCTTTAAAAATTACTGTTAAAAAGCTAATTCTAATATATTATAAATATTTATAATTTCAATATAAGTTTAAAAACACCTCTAAAGGTTAAATGAAATAATTTTCATTAAAAAATTGTTCTCCTATATAAACTTTTTTTTTCAATTACCCACAAGTTTTCAATATTATGCAATATTAAAAATGATTTAAATAATAAATACATATAACAAAAAAATTATGTTAGGTCTAATGAAACATATTTATTGTATTTAGAGGTGGTAATAGATTATGTTATTACATCAATGTTTGATTATTGATAGTGGAAGACGCCCTTGTAAATATAGTTTGGCACTTAACAATTCCCCGCTTGATAATATATTTCTATAACAAAGTATAATAATAATAATAATAACTCCTTTTATCTTATAATCTATTTTATTATTGCTTTTAATTTATAAAAAAGAAGAAGTTATACTTATTATACGAAGCAAGTTTGAAACATGTGGAATAAATACTTGTTCAGTTGACAGTGATATACATTGTACACTATGATAGTAGCATGCAATTTGATATGATCCATATAAAGATTATATCTACATATACAAAAATTATGGCTACAGGGTCATATAAATAATTTGTTGATCAAATTGATCTCTGCGTGCTTATGCCTTATTTTAGTCTGGAAAATGATATTTGTATATTTTAAGAAATATCTTTAAGTGTTTTTTTAAGCTTTAAGATATGTTTTTTTTAATATATATATATATATAATTGAAAAATATATATAACATTATATTTTGTATCAATATTTAGTAATTTAAATAATACCATAGCTATTTTAATTTTAAAATAGTTGACTTTGTGCTTAGTTAGACTTGTGATACGAAGATTTCGTTAATTAAAAATAGGATCTTCCATAGTTGGCTATGAGTTATCATATTCCTTAGACTTGTTAGCATGTGATTTCAATATTTAACAGTTTCAAATTTTCCAATATATTTTGACTTTTTGAACACATGCTTTCTAGACAATTATTTATTACTTTGTTTGGATTTCATAAGCATGCGTGAACCATATGCAACAGTTTAATATTTCATGTGTTTTTTAATTCCATCTTTACGCGCAATTGCACAAGGTATATATATATATTTTTTAACTTTTAGTTTGATGATGTAAAAATTAATATGTTATCACATTAGTTTTTTTTTCATATAGTTTTTTATTTTTTAAATTATAAAATATCACGCATTTATTTCATAAAGCATTAAAATAATAACAGATAGAAAAGGACACATATATATAATATTATTTGTGTATCATTGATACTTGAAATTTAAAGAATTGATTTTAAACTTTACAGAATGCCTATTTGGCATTTAATACTGAACATGAAAATTGGAGTTTGAAATTCTAATCAACCTTGTTAATGATAAAGGTTAATATTTAAAAACATGTTTATAATTACAAGAATAGCTATATACGATTGATCCTTCTAATTATAAAATAATTAACTCGAGATATTTTCTAATTATTGGTGAACAGTGTGAAAAATAATATATTCTTGTAAACAATTTTAATTTTATAAAAAAAGTTACGTTGAAGTTAACATGAGTTAAAGAAATAAAAATTAAAATGAATATATATATATATATATATATATATATATATATATATATGTTAAAAACACACTTAAATAAATTAATCACCGATTAAAAATATATATTGTGACAATAATTTGTTATTCGCAATACTTGTTTACTGGGTTCATTAATAATATAAGAAATTGAAAAGGTAGATTTTTTTTGCCATTTTATTACAATAATCATATAACTATATTTTAAATATTTAACTATTAAACGTTAGATTCATAACTAATGTACTTTTCAAATTCTAATTAAACATTGATTTAAATAATAGGATTTGGAATAATTTTAGAATCCAAACCTTATAATATAATTTATGATTTTAAAATAATTCAAAATATAATTTTGAACTATAATTTTAATTTTGTCATGGAGCCTTAACTTTTTAAATGACAAAAATTTAGAGTATATTTGATTATTCTTTTAAAAATAAAATATAATACAGATTTGTTATATGTATTTTGATCGGTTAAGAATATTATTTTCGTGTTTGGTGTAAAACTTTAAAATTAGATTCACCCAATTTTATTTTTGAATTTAATGAATGATTATATTCGGTATCTTACACTTTCGTTCTAACTAGTTCACACTGAACCAATAAACTGATGATAAAACAATCAATACATCTGATACTCTAAGAAATTGCAGACTTGCAGTAGCTTGAAGTTGACGATATTTGGAAGAATAAATGATAAAAAAAAACTGGACAAGTAAATGAACTGTGAATGAGAAGTGACAGTGTTAGGAAATGAGATTGCTACCTCTAAAACATTGAAAAGATTCAATTCGTAACTTAAACCTAGTTGAATCACACAATATTTTTAGATAATAAAAAACAAATTTATCATACGCATCTTCATCTTATACGCAACACACCTAATTAACCATGCTCCACCACCTAACTTCATTATCCACTTTTCTTTAATATTGGTAAATCCACCCACTTAATTACCCTTAAATCCTCTGCCTCTATCCCCAAACCAATACAATTACAAAGCTCCATTGCTATCCTCCACAAAGCCATAACATTACAAACGTGAAATACTATCACATTACACACTCATAGAGCCATTGCACTAATTTGTGACCCACATTGTTCATCTACAAATTTTATGTTTTGAGATTTTTTAGGTTATTTCTAAATTTTGTTGCTATTTAAAGTATAGTGATTCAATGCATTTAATTTGTATTGTTTTTTTTTTTTACTCACAAGTAAAGTTAGTTTATCAATTTCAAACTCAACTTACCGTGGTTCAACCTAATTTGAAATTTATCAATTTACATAATTATTCATGGCAATAGTAAGAAATTTTAAATTACTAGAAAACCACTCAAGCATGTAAGCCGTCTTAGCTCAGTGGTAGAGCGCGTGGCTTTTAACCACGTGGTCGTGGGTTCGATCCCCACAGACGGCGATTAATTATATATTTCTTTGTTTTTATTTTTTAAAAAATATTAATTTATAATACTTTACACAACCATTAACGTGTGAGCCGTCTTAGCTCAGCGGTAGAGCGCGTGGCTTTTAACCACGTGGTCGTGGGTTCGATCCCCACAGACGGCGTTTATGTATTTTATCTATGTTTTCAGCTTTTATGAAAAGCTTGTACAACGACCTTTACTATGTTTACACACATGAGACTAATCAGTCACTGAAAAATTCTGACTTATTTCAAGATTTATTATAACAATGTTTTTGTTCTTTAACTACTACAAACTACCGTGGAGTCAATTCCCCATTTTCGCGGTGACCCACTGTGCGGACATTAAAAGGATTATTTACATTGTTTTGTAGACACGGATTACATGTTTAAAATTTATTTTAAACTTTGAAATATTTTTTATATTTAAAAACTTATCTTCAAAACTTGAAAGAAATAAGGTTTTGTTTGGTTTATTAAAACATTTGTATGGAAGCATCAATTATTTTTCTTTCTATTTTCACTGTTTCATATACAAGACTTTAAAAACAAACAAAATAAAAGCCAGAAATATTTCCTAAAGCCAAATTGCTCGTAATGATCATCTCTCTACTATAAGCTGAACTAAATCTATATTAAGAATTGTGGTTAATATAATTGTAATGATCAATTGGTTTTTTTTTTTCTTCTTATAATTGGAATATACAAGCTTCATGTTCAGCATGTTTTTTCTTTTGCAAAAGTCGTTTTAAAGTTTTTGTAACAATAATAATGTAAAACTTTTCTTACGACCACAATTTATTAAAAAAAACTACTCGTACAATACTTTCTTTTACACCAATAATTCATGAAAATGGGTGAGTTAGCATATTTGCCATAACGATGTGGCACGAACACAACCAATTCCGTAATAATTCAGCCTTGTGTAACATATTACTCTTTTAGGCTCTTGGCACAAACAGCATAGTAGGACAGTTTATATGCTTCTGCTACAATCACAAAATCTTCCACATGTCAGTATTATATAATCCATGAATCCTTCAATTATCACTTGTGCTGCTCAGTGCTTCTACTTGTTGTGTACATAATAGTAGCCATTTTTTAACATATCACTTGCTCAAATAAATGATTAAACAATATCATATGGTCTGAGGGGAAATCAAGGATCTGCAGGAGGTCCTCTGGCAATTGGCATTCCACCACCTGTGTTGACATTGGGTTTTGCATAATCAACAAAAATAACACGTCCATTTAGTGCCTGCAAAGAATTTCCACGAGTCCTCACTTAAATGAGAAATTATTACATGGTGCAAGACAACCACCGCATGTTTATATTTCTGGCCAATTTTCGCATGAGACATGACCAAGTTTTCTATTTCACGTGTTGGAGTTTATAAAACTTGGTAATGTGTCATGAAAATTGACAGAGACTATATATGCACATGGATGATGCATAATAGCCTCAGACCAAGCAGCATGTTTGGTTTTTCATTAGCAAAAATTCCGAAACATGCAAAGGGATAAGCCATAACTAACTGTTCCTAAACGGAAAACTTAAGACACAGAGTTGCAAGTTTGATGATTACTTTTCGATTCATCTGTGTTATGGCATTTTCGGCCTCATCTTGTGAAGCGAAGGTGACAAACCCAAATCCTTTTGGTCTGTCTGACACCCTATCTGTTACAACTTTAGCTGAAAAGGTAACATTGTGAAATGTGATGGGCAAGAAAACCATATAATGCTGAGATGACAAAGATGATATAACTTAGTGTTTGCTCTTAGTGTTCGTGCATTTCATCATTTTTAAGATACCTTCAATAACTTGCCCGTAATTGGAAAACGCATCTGACAATGCTTTCTCTGTTGTGCAGAAGGACAATCCTGAAAAATAACCAGGAACAAAGCGCCAAGGATAAATAATCCATTTTCAAAGGTTAAGTACTTCTTAATATGTATTCATTCATGCATTCAAATTAATAAAAATAATTTCAAACAGCTTTTCAAAGGTTAATGAATTAAATAATGATTGGACATATGTGATTTTCCATTGATGATCACAAAATATTATGCAAGGCACAGCTCTTAAACCTTAGGGCATGTTCAGTTCAGAAAAAAATGCATTGCTTCAGTAGAAGAAATAGAAAGAGAGAGAGAGAGAACCTCCGACGAAAAGCTTGAAAGCAATTCCCCTGCGAAAAGAAAGAAGAGAAGGCGACAAGGTCTTATTGGACGGCAACAAGGTCTTATTGGACCCAATGATTCTTCTGGCGGCGGCCATGGAATACAAATGGAGTGAGAGTTGCAGAGCCAAAGGGCAATGAATGATTTTTTGGTTCGATAATGAATGATTGTTGCGTCGTCATAGTTATGGTAGCAAACGGGCTTAAATATACCAAAAGCCCAACCAAAAAAATATATTACCTATGCACTTTTCCTTATTATACTTAAACCAAAAAAAGTTACCTTACTAAGAGTATGAATTTGTAATGAGAATATTCTTAAAAAACACTTTCACCTTCATCAAATCATATAAATTTTTATATTAAACGCTTTTTTTTTTAATTTTTATTCTTTTCAAATATTTTTTAGTTTAAATTTTGATACATTATATCAAATCAAATATATCTTTTTATTTTTGGTAAACTGAAATTTGATTTTTATCGAGTTTTTGGTCTTTCGTGCACACGACTTTAATTTTTGTTAGTTCCTAATTTTATAAGACAATACTTATTTTAACTTTTAATATATAATGATAGTAAAAATATAAAAAATAAAATTGACTATTGTTTTTACCAAATCAAAAGCTAACAAATGAGTTTAAAATTATTAAAAACTAGAATAGTTAATATTCCCCAAAGACTAACTTAAAGATTTATGCAAATAAAAAAAAAAGCTTAAATAGTTAATATTCGAGTATTAAGTTAGTTGAAAGATAACTAATGGTACACTAGTGCATAGATTCAAACAATTTTCATTAATTTGCTTTTCATATTCAAAATGCAATAGTATCTAAAAGATTATATTCAAATACGTTGAGTAATAGTAAATTATCGTATAGATTAGTGAGCATCTGCAATCTACAGGCTTACATTTAATAAACTGTGGATAGGACATATTTTCAAGTTTTTAGAAGTTCAACTGTCACCAAAACAACGGGCTCCGACGCTTCGGAAGAATTAGATTATCTTGCCCTTCAAAATTTCACGATGTTTGTCAAATTTAGGAAGTAAATGAACCGATCATATGACCACAATTTATATCTCTTGGCATGTAAAATTCTATTTATTTATGTCTAAATGCATGCTAAGCATAACATTTTCGCATTCATATTCATTAGTCAATATCAAAGTAGAGAGTTGTCCGACTTGATACAAAGAGACAATCGACTTTACTGCTTACTCCTTATGCATATGAAAAAAAAGGATTGTGTGAAAAAGCCAGAGACAAAGCATAATAAGGCTAAACTTACATTGAAACACTTATTACTGAACAGATAAGACGGCTATTCTACAATATACCAAGGGGTAACAGCGTCAGAATACACAATTGGAGAAATGTTATCACATTCTTTCAAATAAAGCTTTTATTATTGGCTAAAATTCATTAAAAATTACAAAAAAAAGTCTCATTCTTAATATAATTATTCTCAATCATGCGTTTGTAATTTCAAATAAATTTCAGCCAATAAATGAAAGTATATGAGAAAGTGTGAAATTAAAAAGTGTATTCTTAATACTTCTCTACCCAATACTTTCACCATTAGTTTTATCATGTGTACACGTGGACGGGAAATCATTATAATTTTATCATTGTTTTCTTTTATAACTTGTCCACGCATACGCACATAAATTTGACGGTGAAGATAATATAGTGTAATGCACTATATGATTTCTTAGAATATTGTAGAATTGGCCATTACAGATATATCATGCACAGTTGTGGCTAAAGCTAAAGACGCACGGATGTCTATACCAAGTTACACCTCCTGTTAGATGTGTCGGTGTGTACTACTATATACAGAACTAACTTTATATGCAGTTTTCATCCAACCTTCAGTAAAGTTTGAAAAATCAAGTCAATGAATTGGTCATCCTGGTGCAGGAAAATTCCATTAGTAGAGAAAATAAGTAAAAGGTTAATATGGAAGAAGCATAAAAAAATAGCAAACATGTGACAAAAAGGATAAAAGAAAACACATTCATTTAGAATGCAGCTATAGAATTTTTCGTGACAGTAGCAAACAATTACCCTTATTTTAACCAACCAACCCCCAAAATAAAAGAAGTAATTGAATGACAACTTAAAAACAAAATTAAATTAATAATGGTCAAGAAATTTAAGGGAACAAAACAACGATGGCAAAATCAACAAGTACCTGAACCAGTGATAGAAGGGCATCACGAACTTTATCCCTGCTGATAAAAGGTCGGTTTGGAGAGGAGCTAGGAATAGGAGTAAGAGAAAGAGGAGGATTAGGGGGTAGGAAGGATTGAAGCACAGGAGACCCATATTGGTGTGGCAGATTTAGGGAATGATTAACAACTGCACTAGGTGGCACAGATGAAGGAATAGGGGGAATCAATAGTGAAGACGTAGATGTGGATGCCAAAAAAGTTGAAGGCTTAACAAGATTAATGTCATGGGGTAAGCCTGATACAGATGAAGTTGAACAAGAGGCAGATGGTACTTGCACAGTAGGTGCAGGAGACAACAATCCACTAGGAGCAGTACAGGTGACAGTTGCAGAATGCTGTCTAAAATTTTCTATATTGGAAGCATAATTTCCAGTAACCTTCAGTGTCTGTAATAATTGAAGTCAAAATTTCTAAAGCCACAGACAATATACAATAAAGAGAAAAAAAAAAAGGCATCACAGAAGTATTCACCAAAATGCAGAGAAAATTGACATGCAACAAAGCTACTTACATTGAAGAAGTTAGTAAGTACAGGATCTTCAACAGCTTCAGTTGCAGAAACAGCAGCTGAAGATGACTCTAAAGGGTTTCCCGGTATAGTTGACACACGCTCAAGTTCCTCAAATTCACTATATTATATAAAAACATAAGGTATAAGACGTGGTATTTATTACTTATAAATCCAACAAGGAGAGGTCATAAAGTGGGAGTAATAAATAGTTTGAATTTTGAGCAAGTGCGTTCAGGGGACGAGAAAAACCAAGCAAAAGTATTATATCCTATACCTTTCTCAATTCTCATCATCCAATTTATTGAAGAAAGTTATTTGACGTTTTGAAATCACAAGTTTGTCACAAATGGAATATTAAAGTCAATGTTGTTTGGAATCTTTAACAATATAGGCAGGCAGCACATTGCAGTAGAGAGTAATATACAAAATGAGAAATTATCACATACGGTATCCAAAGCAAAGTTATCAATCCTAGATAATGATACAGAGCAGTAGACCCCAAAATTGATATGGCAGGATGGGTGCTATACACCTTGTTTGTATTGGAAGATTTAGGGTAGGGGAAAAAACAAATAGAAGGGAAGGAATGAGAGGAGAAGAAATGTAATTAGATTGTTTGTTTGAATAGAAATAGGAGGGGGAAAAAAATGAAGAAGGTGGCACCCACTTAATAAAATTTCTCCACTAGAATGGGGAGAAATGAGGGGAGGAGGGGAGGAGGAGAGGGACGTAGAGGGGGAGGGCTTTTTTAAAATAGATTTTATGTTAATTAATACTTTATAATATAAAAATTTAAGATAAACTTTTCATTTAACAAATATGATAGTAAAAGGTTTATTGCAAAGACTGTGACACTACAGCGAAATAGTCACATGATTCAAAGAGATAGCAATTGAAACAATTTAATGTTATAAGCTTTACAAAAATCCTTACCTTTTGTTAGAAGGCATTATTGTACCTGGAGGAACCTTTGTGTACGTATTCAGTATCCTGTAATTGAATTTGAAAAAAAAAAAAAAAAAACATATACCACCAGTAGATAAGCATCCAGCATCTCAACTTCATGGCAATATTAACAACACACACACACACACACACACACACAAAGTCCTCAGAGTTCAGACCAGATTAGTATGAATTAGAATCATGTAAGTTGTACCTAAAAATTTGAGCATAACTAAGCAAAGAAAAACACAACATAAATAACTTGAATGGAGAAAATTAATAAATTACCATACCTGTTAAAGAGATTCGCAACTTCTTCACATTCTTCTGGACTGTAAAACCATATACCATTAACTTCTTGGGCCGCATTACGATATAATAAGTACGGATTTTTAACTTCATACTCAAAATCCAATAGATTCTCCACTAGGTTAGCTGTCAAGACAAACATCAGAAAGAAAGTTGCTGATTAGAGAATAAATAGCACATATTCAGAAATAGTCTTCAATGCAACAATAATACATTTTGCATTGCCTAACCGACCATATGCTACTTATAACAAAAATTAGCTCCAAATAAATACAATACTTCGATAAATCTAGCCCCTAAACCCTTTCTTCGGTCCATCTAGCCACACTGATTTTCAATAATAATAGTAATAAAATTGATTTTAATACGAAATTACGAATCTGAACCTGTACTTCGTCGATTCATAACGATAAACTGAAACAGTGGCTGTGAATTCCTGAACAAGAACAGGAAATTGATTAACGATTCAAGTGTACATGAATGAAAGCGACAGCGTACAGAAAACAGAGCGAGATGATCACCTCTTGACAACGAAGAGAGATCCTTCAACATCTTTGCGACTCTGTCAAATTAAAAGAGAAGATGAGAGATGAAGGTGTTAAGTGAAAAGAAAGGGTGGAATGGGAAAGAACGAACCCACTGGTTGGTTTCGATGTTGAAGTCGTAGAAAGAAACATGCGCGGCGGTGAAGAGAATTTCGTCGATGAATGGATCCACTCGCTGGAGCACTGTGAGATTTAGCGCCTTCGTGCCCTGCTGATCCAGATTCGGCGTCAATTTCTTAGTCTGAGACATTTCAATTTCACAGAGTCACTCAAACCCTCCAACTCACGATCTTTTGTCTCCTTTCTTTCTTCCAACGCAACTCAAGAAATCAAGATTTGACTCTTACTCGCTCCAACCAAACAAGCCGTGCTCAGTGTTCAGAGTTGAAGTTACTTCGACCCAAATCAAACACAGAAATGCTATTGGGACTCTTATTTTGATAATTCAGAAAATTACGAATAACAACTCTCAATTTATAATTTAGCAATATGTTTTTTTTAATATATTTTTTATTTTATCCTTTTAAGTTTAGTGTGCATTTATTAGATTCACATGCATACTTAATCCTCCAAATAAAATTTCATGTAGGCAAAGATTAACTACTAATAAAGATATCATAAAAAAAATAGCATAATAGAATCTAAATGTACTTCGAATAATAAAAATATATTTAAAATTGAATCTAAAATATGTTAAATTTAGATTAAACCAATAAAACTTTGGTGTTAAAAAACAAGAGATGTAGAGCAGGTTTATTTTTCATTTTAAAACCAGCTTTCTATTTTTAAAAATAAAATAAAATATAAAACAGAAAACTATTTTTAAAATTAAATAAAATGCTCTTAATATTATTTTTTACTCGATGATTAATTTGGTGTGATTTACAAAACACTTCAATTTAATTTACAATTGGGACTTAATACTGTATTATTTAAATTCAATCAAATCATACGTATATTATATAATATAAATATAAGAATTTAAATCAACGTACAATTATGCTGTAGCCACAAATTTGTTGTTTCTGCTTTATGGATATATATTACATACAACTTGTACAAATTACAATTACTTGCTTATTAGATCCGAGTAGTCCTTCAATTAAAAAAGAAAATAGGCAAATTAATTAGTCCATAAATATCAATTTTCGTGTAAAAAAATTCTGATTCAATATCATTTTGATATAATATTAGCCAGATTTCCCTATGTTAATGTGCATCAAACTTTACAGTTAATTTGTTCAACTCAATACTACAACTTGTTTTTTGGTACATAGCACAAGCAAAAAGATTATCCTACTATACCACATATAAATGAATAACATACTGTAGAAGTCTGAGCAAAGAACATCTCGGTGACAAGGAGATACCAGAGTAAGAAATTAATAAACATAGCTAGGCAAACTATCTAATTAATATAATTCATTTATCATTATGATACAATTCCTTGGCTGACAAAAATAAAATTAGTGCATGCCCAAGTGCTATGCAGCCTATATTATTCTAAAGCTGACAACCATAGTAAGTTGGAACAGGTGAGATCCAAATATTATTTGGGAGGAGTAAACAGCAAAATTCTTTAACAAGCCAAAATTGGGGAAACCGCTCTGTCCACAACACCTATAAAAACAACCTCTTTAGAAACTAGGGACTTTTTGAAGAAGGAAACTACCACAGCTAGCAAGCACACTGAAGTTGAGCACAATCCAGTGGCTCTTGTACAATATTTCCTATTCAATCATGCATCATTTATGATTTCCAAGAGTTCCAAAGGAATCTTGGGAGGCAAAGGGAAACCATTATGCACAGATAGTCCATCCTCGCTGAGTAAGAGCAGCAACCACTTGGCTGGCAGCTTCTGCAGTATCATTAAGTGGAGGATAACTCCAGCTTTCGGTTATCTGTATTTTCAAAACACAAACAAGTATAAACCAATATTTGCTCAACAAAACATCAACCAGCAACAACTACAGGCCAGGCAGCAATTGGTCTGGCAGCACCGAAGAGCCTGCTCCTATCTAAAAACAGACCCAAAAAGAATTTCCGATAAGTGAGAAGGCCATTTGTAAAGTATTTCTAATGTTTACTATGTATATAATTTTAGAACTGTATCATCGAATAAGGAACCAATTTACATACTTAGCTTTGCAATATAATAATGAGATATAGAGTTTTGTATTTTTCAGTTAAGTGGATTAAGAATTTATAAGCTATTAGCTCAATTCCCTCAACACAATCATGGTTGGTGCATCCTAAATAAAAAACTGACAGATTTAGACACACAAGAAAAAAAAACCAACATTTACAGTATAGCCTCACTCACATTCTCCTTCCCTGTAAATGGTCGAGCAACCCCTTGTTTCTGCAAGAAATTTTGGAAGTCAGCAAACTTCCATGTACACAGCTCTGCTCCAATTACATACACAGGCTTCCTGTAATAAAAGATAGAGTCATGAAAATATGGATTTCATTTTAAAGAATGATTAAACAAAGATTTTATTTTCATTTATTATTTTAAGATGGAAGCTCATCGTCATTGGTCAGTTGATTGTACACACCCAGTGCTGCAGGCCTCACTCAACATACTAACTGAATCAGCTGTGATGACAAAGGCATCAGCCCATGCAAGATGTCCCATATGTGGATTTGGACCTAAATGTAA
The DNA here is from genome assembly GCF_003935025.1 of Abrus precatorius. NCBI lineage: Eukaryota > Viridiplantae > Streptophyta > Magnoliopsida > Fabales > Fabaceae > Abrus > Abrus precatorius. The sequence continues at coordinate 2,968,606 of NW_020874373.1, read as the reverse complement.
TATATATATATATATATAAAAAAAAATAAATTAAGTAATCTTCAGTACTAGGACTGATAAGTATAAATATATTCTCTTCAAGAATATGAAAACTAAGTACCTTCACCATTCCATATTTGGACCTTGGGATTTGTGGAAAATTCTTTGACCAAAATTTTGGAGATCTAAAAAAAAGAACAGGTATTATGAATTTGTGAAAAGAAACAAAGTTATAGAGGATTCCTAAATAGAGACCACCAGCCCACCATCCCTCAATGCAACATCATTAATACTTCCCAAGACCAAATCAGACAGATGACCAACTGCCACTGGGAGCATGCCCATGCTTAGAAGCCAAACGTCATAACCACACACAAATTATGCAATAGACAAAAAGATTCTTACTAATTGAGTAATCTTTTATACCTTCTCAGGAGTTCTTCTGGAGAAAGATATTCTGATAGACCCACAGCTCCATAGAACATTCTGAAGCATAACCACTAACTTCTTCGCAAGATCCACACCATAGAGACAATTGCCTGGCACCCCCCCCCCCCCCAACCAAAAGAAAAAAGAAAGACTGTCTTGAGATCTATAAGGTGTAATACAGGGTGTGACAAAAGTAGGACTTGAAAAAGAAGTTTTGGAAAAGAACCAAAGGTAATGACTGGAACAAAATGTTTAACGAAGAAAATATTGGGCGTAGGGCATACAAACATGTGAAAGTTTAAATTTTCATCTCAGCTTCTTTAAGGTTTCAAACAAACAAGCATTGATATATGCAGAAATCAAAATTGACAAACTACTCTGTTATATTTTCAACTATGCTCAGTACAATACAAATATTTGAAAGTTTAAAATGAGCCCAACATTGGACATGCGATTTCTTTACTGATATTAAATATTAGGTTAGAGTCATTTAAAAGAATCTTCAATTTGCAAGGGATTGTCAAATAAGATGGACGAAAGGAGGAGTTTCCAATAATACATAAATGAAATGGGATGACCAGATTTCAATTAAATCCCACAGTAATTGACAACACTGAATAAAAATAAAGATAAACCAACAGTAGGAGAATTTTGGGCCCAGCCTAATGCAAATTTTCAACCTTTCAAGATAAAAGTTCAGCAGGAATGGCATTATAAGTTCCTTAATGCAAAATAAAATACCTGTAGGTCCCCCAACATTAACCACAAGCAAGGGCTTTGGCAAAGTTGCTAACTGATCATGCCAAGCAGAAGCAGCAACCCTAAGAGCACTGGAATCAGCTTGATGAAGCGCTCCCACAGTGAGAACCTATAATAATGCAAAATCAGTGACCTTCAAGTTAGGACAAAAAGTAGAGAATTTCAGCTTGAACATGACATCCACAAAATGTTTTTCTTAGGCAGAGACACCAATAGCCACCACAGAACCACTGTACCTACCACATTGCGGCCAGGAGGTTCCCATGGAGTTACCCACCTTCGAAGAAACCAAGGTATTTGCCGCTGGGCATGAGGAGTCTGCGGATAATAATCATGGCGCGGCGTAATCACAAGATCAAACCTATTGAGGTGAAATCTTGGATGTTGTATCTGAATTGGGCATCTAAGAGAGTTAGATAGCAATATACATAACGCATGCCTTCATGAATTACATACAAATAAAATCCATGCACATAGGAAATGGAGAAGAACACACTATCAAAACACACGGCAAATCAAAATTGGCAATTTGCGTTAAATCTCGAAAGAAGCAAATGAATTTGTGATTGCAGAAGAGTATTTACGTTTAATGTTTCCAATCGCAGTTTCTTAACAAACAAGCAGCATCCAATATTTTAAGTTATTACCATTTTCCAAGTAAAAGATTAATTGCCAGTCAACCCCAAATGGTCGAAAAAACCCAACGAGTATTGGGGAGAAACCAAAAAGAAAATGATTATTTTGCCTCAAAATTATAAGATTTCACCAAAGTACTTCAATGGCAGTCAATCATCACATTCACATGAACTTATATATGCTTCAAGGGACAAAAAGGAAACAGTGAAAAGTTTAACCTGAACAAGAAAAACATTTTCTGGAGCTAACCGTTTAATGGAGGTGGCAACAGAAATAGTGTCTCGTCCAGATGCAACCACCAGCAAGGGACCGTCCCTGCGGATTAAGCGATTGTACATTTCATTAATAACAATATCACTCTTATAGAATTCAATGTACCATTACTCCGAAATGGCATGTAATGAGACATAATATATATACCTGTGAAACGTTTCACGAGCCATCGTCGCAATGTGGTGAGCATCAGCTTCCAACACGGTAGATATACCTGAACGGAACCACCATTATTACAATTCTCAACAATATAGAAACACGAAAGGGAAGCAGCGTTAGTTACCGATCTTGTGAGGTGTTCGAAAGCGAGACTTGCCACAGATCATTCTAATAATGGAGTCTAACTTTCTATGAATAGAAAGCGGAAGCCATTGAAGCCACCTATTGATTCCTCCTCGTGGCCTCATCACGCGCTGCAAACAACAATTCACTTCAGCTCAATTTGTAGCTATACACAAATAAAAAGAAGAAGAAAAACGCTTACGTATAAGGAGTGGCGGTTGGAGAGACCAAGAGCACGAACCAAACCAACGCTCTGATTCTCGGCGCCGGCGAAGCCGTTTCCGATTACAACGGCTCGCCGAATTGCACCGTTGATGATCTCTGGCATCGTTTCCGTTCCAATATTCACAATGGGAAGGAAAAGGGAAATAGGTGCGCGATTTTGTATGGCCAGGCCCTTTTATAGTGGACTGGCTCGGCCCGGCCCGGCCCAACTAAACGGGTTTTATTTTTGCTCATGCCTCGCGAAAGAGAGGGGAAGAAGTGTTTGGTTTCTGATTGTGAGCAAAATGTGGGCAAGTGCTGAAGGGGGTGCTCCGGAGGTTACTCTAGAAACTTCCATGGGGTCCTTCACCGTCGAGGTACTTTCCATTTTCCCAATTTCTTAATCTAGGGTCTTCAATTTTCTTTTCTTTTCTTTTCTTTTTTAATTCGTACGGTGTTTTCATAAAGTAATTTTTTCGGGTTTAGCTGTACTACAAGCATGCACCGAGAACTTGTAGAAACTTCATTGAACTGTCTCGCAGAGGATATTACGACAACGTTAAATTTCACCGAATCATCAAGGTACTTTTGTTCGTTGTCTATGTGGCTATCAACCCTCTGTTGGGATAGTATGTTCTTACATAGGTATATGTGGTTTGTTGAGTAGGATTTCATAGTACAAGGTGGGGATCCCACTGGAACTGGAAGGGGAGGAGAGTCCATATATGGGTATCTTGCATAAGCATTTATTATTATTATTATTATTATTATTATTTATCTCTTTGCTCTTGCTCATCCTAGTATGTTTATTATAGGCAAAAGTTTGAAGATGAGATTAAACGAGAGTTGAAGCACACCGGAGCTGGTATCTTATCCATGGCAAATGCTGGTCCAAATACTAATGGAAGTCAGTTCTTTATTACTCTGGCACCATGTCCCTCCCTCGATGGTAATGTTGTGCTTCTTTCTACTTACCTTTAGAATTTTGAAATAGTGGGCTTTTACTACTAAATTTTGTAATTACTAGTGGATATTTGTTGATAATTCTGTTTTGTACTGTGTCACCCACTGACATTGTGAGGATTGTGAGCTCCTAATGCTATTCTTTTTTCAATCTAGTTAATTGAAAATTAAACACGAAATGCCAAAAGTAACTTTTATTAGGAACTTAACATGTAGAAGCAGAAATTAGACTGTTGGTGAACCAATTAATATGTAGAAATCCAGAAAGGAACACACACACACACACACACACGATTTGCCAAGACCGTGCAACGTTTGTGTTAAATGGAGAATCTTGTGAAATACAAACTCCCGCTGTACCCAAAATCCCATTACACCCCAATTCCTCTCAGAGCTTGTACTGGGGATTTTATGGTATAAGACCCGATGCTATTAACTCTCAAAGTTGTATGCAAGTTGTACAACTTGTAAGTTGTATCCAAGTAAGAAATTTCTACTGCACCGCCTAATCAAGTGGGACGATACTCTCCAACTTGAATACTTAGCAGCTGCAAGCTATCATTTGAGTCAGTAATATGGTGAATCAGAAGTCATATTAACAACTTTGTTATAAGCATACACAGGCACTGGTTTCTGGAGATAGCACCATCCACATTACACACAAACTGTTGTACACTTGGAAACTCAGAATGGTGAAATATCATCTCTCTCATTGAAGAGATATGAAAAGAAAATTGTATTTGTATTACATTCCATTTAATTTTTTGACTTTTGGATGGGATTGATCCTCATAATATTCACAGTATGTGAACTATTCGGTCAATATGAGTGCTTTATCATTATACAATGAGTTCTGAGGTCACTGGAGGCAAGATAGCAATGATACTAACGAACGTAGGGTATTAGCAATTAACAAAGCTGTCTAATCTAAATGTGGACAACTACGGTGGTTAGAATCTCCCTTGTTGTGTCTGCTTTGTAACTCACTTGTCAAAAGAACTATGATTCACAGATATGCCAAAATAGCCAGCCTATATGAGAAAACTGCTTGCTGATGTTTCTTATATTTTCTCCCTTTGCGGAAGATACAACTGCAAGCATATTTTTAGCTCATTTCCTCATTCAACTGCATGTTTTCTTTTATTCCCTTGCATTGGTTTTCTTGATTAAATTGGTAAATGACATAAAATGAGAGGGCCTCTTTTCTCTTTTAAAAGCTGTTTCTGAATTCTCTTCTATAATCTCTGAATTTAAGGTGAAGCATATTACTTTTTTATTAATTACTAGAGTTGACTCAAGTAAATTTTTAGTCATAACCTTGGCATCAGAATGGTTGACTGGTCAAGTAATTAATAATTCTAATTCATGTCATGAAATGTCTGGAATGCCTAATGTTACTCAATTCCTGCTTCTGTTTCGACCAGGAAAACACACAATATTTGGAAGAGTATGTAGAGGAATGGAAATGATCAAAAGACTTGGCAGTGTCCAAACTGATAACAACGATAGGTATGTCAAGTATCTTTCAAAAGCTTAGAGATTAGTCCACAAGTTTGTATATGTCAGACATGCTAGTTCTTGAGATTTTAAAAATCTTCCATTAGTTTTTTGCTTTAAAAATCATTCATTTAATTCTTTTATGCTATATTTTTATTGTCTTTTTGTACAAAAAAAAGTGAATGCCATTTTGTGAAGTCAGGGATGATGACTAATTTGAGAGTTTACTCCACTGAAAATATATCCTATACATAAACCCATCTTGCCTACAATTTCATAGACGAATGGTAACACTGAAGTTTGCAGCAAATAATTAAACATCAAATTGGGACATTGGGGATCATAAACCTATTGTTATTGGGTTAACTGGGCAAGAGTTGTGCTGGACGTCTTGGAGATGATACAATTTACATTTTTTATTCCTAGCGAGTCCTCATGCTTTATCACAACTTGTTTTCATAGATTTTTTCTTAAAATACTTTGGGAAGTTTATGCCCAATGAACGTCTATTAGGGTCTATGAATTGAAAACATATGAGAAGAAATGGAAGAGGCCACAGCGTGTACTTTGACAATTAGATTATGTTATAATGGGGATTCCGTGAAACACAGGATGTTCTGAAAACATATTTGATCTACATGTTAACTAAGCAACTAAAACGAGGACTTTCTATGATCTTCCTTTAAGAACTTGTTGAAAAAATATTCAAGCATTTCACCATTTTCTACTAATTCAGGCCCATCCATGACGTGAAGATACTACGCACCTCGGTCAAGGATTGAGATTAGTAATGGATCTAAGAAAGAGGCTTGAGATGAGTAGCATATCCATGATGTAATGAAATTCTAGTTTTATTATCAATTCCTGACAGAGGTATGACGGGGGAAATGTCATGACTTATTTGGCTTCATGGTTAACCATAAGAATTGTATTTTTGTGCTTTTAGTCACCAATACACTGAAGACATTATATATATTCCCAAGTCCATGTTTTTTACCTACAGTTTTGAGACAATGTTTACTACAGGGGAAGAAGCTTGAAATTATATGTATAGATATGGTTGAGCCGTAGCACAAAGTCATTTAGTAATGTTTAACGTGATGCAGCGTTTATGGTGAGGTGAACACGCAGACCTCAACTCACGAGTGAGGTGGAATATATGCACAAATTGGATGCAGCATTATATGTCAAATTATAACTTTTTAATTTCTCAATTGAAATTGAACATTTATTTTAATAATACATAATACTTTTCGTTGACGTTTTTAATGTATGAGTTATCAAAATAAAATGCTAATTCTAATTAAAAACACATAATGTTTTTCAATTATTTAATGGATTTTGTTTCTTTTGAAGTGTAAGATAAAAAATTAAGAACCCGTTGCTTTTAATTAAAATTACCATTTCATAAATCACTATTTTCAAATTAAGGAAGAATATATTTTTACATTTTTCATACTTTACATAAGCTAAATACACATCAGTGCTAAGTCATTCTATGAACTAAAAATAAAGAATGCAAAGTGACCTTTTTTCACTTATATTTAGCTTAAAATTTCTGTGAAATAGCATGGCTTAGCATAATTAGTTTGAAATTAATAATTACTTGAGTGATAAACAGGTTGAACAAGCGGAATGTATAAAAATTTAACATGTAACGACTATTGCAATTAATATTATAAAGTTGCCAAATAAAATTAAACAGCACTTTTTACAGTTTTTACTTTCTTCAAATAATCAACTAAACTAATCTGATCTAAGCACTTGCTTATTTACTAGTTACGAGCATTGTACTAAGAATTTTGGATATTCGTGTCATGTCATAATTATTTTCATATTCAGAATTTCCTCAAAAATGATAAGAATTATCATTATATTCCTATATTTATGACAGTTGGACAATCAAGCAAACAAAACCTCTGACAAGGGTCCAAGTTTAGGAGGAAATATGTTTTACATATATATATATATGTATCATAATCATACTGTATCTAAATTTTTTTCTCAGAAGTGTCAAGAGAAGATCACTTGAAGCCCTACAAGAAAGGAACTAAAAATACGATGGAAAAGTAGAAACATAATGAGATTATCAATATTTGAAAATTTTAAAATCAGAATAATTGTAGTGAAACATTTTTGGGACGAAGATCTCAATCCCCCTCCTTCCCCTATTATTAACAAAATCTGAATCCCAGACATTACTTGAAAAGAAATAAATTTCTTACTGCTTGTTAGATTTTAGAGTAGTCTTAGGATATAAGGTCAATTTAATTTTGGAAACGTGGTTGAATTAAAAGGTGACCGAACTATCAAGAGAGAAACGATTGACCATTAGCTTCACCTTCCCTTCCCCTTTCTTATTATGGGAAAAGTGGCGGTGCTATGTTCTGATATTTATTAATTATTTCTCCTTCACTCGACACCGAGGCCATCGCGACTGCACTCTTAGCAAACACCGGAAGCTTTGGGATCTGAATATTGTAAGCCCCTTTCTAACTTCTCTTTTAAGAGACATATTTACAAACTAGTATTTGTTTCAGGGGTTGCCTCCTCTCTATATATGATCTATTTCGTTTCATATTCTGTAGTTTCTTTTGCTTATTTAGTCAAAATAGTACTAAATACTGTAACATTCTTAACACATGTTCGTTGAATTTCTTTTTTTTTTTTTTTTTTTGCAAAAAATGCAAATTTATTGAAGTGTAGTTGCATTTTAGGACATTATTATTATTATTTTGACTGAAAAATAAAATACTTCGTTAGATAGGATTTAACATATAGAGCTATTACAAATAAAACAATTCTATATTTAAACATCAAAATATTGACATTGTTTTTTACACTATATATAATTATTTATATTTCTCATTTATTTTACTGATTTTTATCTTTAGTTTTTCCTATGTATTCATGTTAAAAACATATTCTAAATTTAAATTTTGATATTTATTTATAGGAGACAAAAATGAAGAAGTAAAAATATGCTAAATTTTTCTATTATGAAACATTTGTTAAGAAGATTCTTTTAAGTTTTTTTAAAAATTTTAAGTTGAAAATATTAGATTTTCATGTTTAGGATGAATACTATAAAAAACTATAGAAAACTAATATTTTATTTATTTAATAAATTAAGAATTTATGCAAAAAATATCTTTTTAAATTAAAATTAACTTATGATAATTCATTTTTTTTAAAATCTCTTTTAATTTAAATTTTCTAAAACTTATACATACGTTAATTTTAACTTATTAAAAAAATTTAATCATTTTACCTGTCATTTATTTAAAAATTTGTCCACCTCTATCTCAAATTTGTATCGGAAAAGATGTTCTTAAATAAAGGCTATATTCAGTAATAAAAGCTTATAGCATTTAAGAGTCAATAAATTAGTAGATTTATTTGATAAAAAATTTAAAGAAAACTTATAGCTTTTGAAAACTCATTTATTAAAAGCTGCTTTGATTTAACATATTTTAACTAGTTGTATAACTAATTTTATCAAATAAATTTTACTCAATTGACTAGTTATAACTTGTAAAGCTTTCAACTAACCTATTGCTTATAAGTTATAACCTGTACCTTTTTGCTAATTTTTTGGATCAGAACCAAAATGTGGGTCTGTATTACATAATGCATAATGCATAAAAATAGGTTATCATGTAATACAATAAAGCACCATCTAAAACAAAAAGCAAAAGAGTTTCTGACCTATGCATGCTAATACGATGCAGAAATACTTTTCTTAGCTTTCTTATGGATTCAATTGAAGTTAATTTCACCATGCAAAGCCCTACAAAGACTAAACAAGGCGTCCACACCTATGTTGCTCAGTGGCCTATTTCCACTCTAGCATGGTCAATGCGCCGTGACAAAACCCCCCGCTTTGCCATTGGTAGCTATTTGGAAGATTATACCAACAAGGTTGAACTTGTCCACTTCAACTACAACACATTCAGTTTTACCACCGACCCTCGTTTGGTACTTGATCACCCTTATGCACCAACAAACATCATGTTCTTTCCTTCCGAGGATGACACAAAACCAGACCTCCTTGCCACTTCAGGTGACAACCTAAGATTGTGGGAAATCCATGATGATCATATTCAACTAAAGTCCCCCCTAATTGGTAACAAAGTTAGTGATCATTCAGCTATAACCTCTTTTGATTGGACCATGTTTGACCCTCGTCTTATAGCAACTTCTAGCGTAGACACTACATGCACCATTTGGGACATTGAAAGGGAAGTTATGAAGGCACAACTAGTGGCACATGACAAAGAAGTATATGACATTTCATGGGGTGGACTTAATGTCTTTGCTTCTGTGTCTGGTGATGGTTCTATCAGGGTGTTTGATTTAAGAGACAAAGAAAAATCTACCATAATTTATGAAAATCCAGTGCAAGATTGTCCTTTGCTACGTTTGGAATGGAATAAAAGTGATCCAAGGTTCATGGCCATGGTTGGATTGAATAGTAATAAAGTGGTAATCATGGATATTAGGCTACCAACCACGCCATTTATGGAATTAAGTAAGCATAGAGCATGTGTTAATGCTATATCATGGTCTCCAAATTTTGGACGACATTTGTGCTCTGTTAGTGATGATGCAAGGGCCTTCATTTGGGATGTGATGGACTCAGGGATCCCAGCAAGAAATGACAATGATGTGGAGCCCTTGATGTGGCATGGAACAACATCTGAAATCAATCATGTGCGTTGGTCTCCAGTGCAGATGGATTGGATTGCTGTTGCTTTCTTGAACAACTTACAATTACTCAAGGTGTAGTTTTTATGTTTTTCGTGTATGCCTATTGTGATGATTGAATCTTGATAACAATGATACAAAATCAAGATTTCTATTATTTGAAAATTAAACTATGAACATTGTATTTGATAGTATACACGTTCTTTTATATATATATATATATATATATATATATATATATATAATTTTTAGTTAGAGCTAACTACCTACCCCCAATTTAGTGTAATTTGTGACAACTAACGAGTTTCAGCAAGTTAAAATGGTCTAAATTTAATTTAAGTTCATAAAAATAGTTCAAACAATAAGTAAAATATATTTTTTAGGAGTTTAGTCTGCATTAAATTTGATAGGGTTAAAAAGACTAAAATTTAATTTAAATTAAAAATATAAAATTCAAGTCTTACATTTTATCGAGTAGATTTATGTTAGTAAAATTAGATAGATATATTTTGTCAAATATATTTTTAGTTATTTCATATAAATGTCTTAAAAATATTTCAAAAAAAATGAACAATAATAATAAATGTCCCAAAATAGTTGTTTAGAATAAAAGACGAGAAAAAAATGAACATTTTTGGAAAATGTTTCAATAAATTCCTATATTTCTGTGCATCAAATATGTAAAAAAGTTCATACAATTCCTATACAATAAATTCCTACAGTGCTTCCGTAAACCAAAATGTTCCCAATGAAATGTTCATAAATTTAACGAAACATTTGGAATCATTAAACAAAATTTGGTCAAAAACCCATTGATGTTCAGTCAAAATACAAACCTACATCGTATTTATGACCAAAAGAAACGATGGAATTTCATATTCCTACTTGTATTCTTGGTACATACCAAATTCTTTTCAATCACCATTCCTCTTACTAGTCACAAGAATGAAGGAAATTAATGAAAAAAGCAAAGCAATCCCCTCAACCACACCAAGCCTCTCTCTAGCTACATTTCAACCGTTGATTAATATTTTGAATAGTTAAGATTAATGAAAGATAAAAAGTGAATATATATATATATATATATATATATATAAATATTACCATAAATGTTTAATTATAGTTGCACATCAATTTTCTTTTTAAAATATTTATAAATTAATTCCTCTCTTGAATAAGGGAAGACTAAATAATATTATTAGGTAAATTTAACTAAAACGCATATAAATATAAATAACAAGGGACATTGGAGAATCCATACATTGGACTAATAAACTTAATTTATTGAGCTAGTCCCGTAATAAATGATAATAACTAAAAGGAAAAAAATTGCAACTATTATTATCACTATCATAATAAAACTACTTGTGATGTTGATCCACCTTTAAAATGTAAAAGAAAAAATTATAATAATTAATTAAAAATTACAATAAATACTTTAATATTGTACATATATTAAAATTTATATATGATTTTTATTAAAAATTACATAATTAAGTATAATGGAATGGGTCCAGATTGGAAACACATTGAGAAGTAAGGCGAGAAAGAAAGTGAGTCAAAATTGGGAGCAACTCCAAGCTGTGCAAAATCTTCGTTAGGTGGCTTGCAAATTGCAATCGGAAGAGAGATAAGGTCCCTTCTCAAGCATGGCGATGACAATACACGGTATGTGCTTTCTATTCACACTATCCATAATCCTCTAATTAGGTCACAATCAATTTCGCTCCCATCCTAATTGTTGCATCTGGTTTCTCTACAAAAATTGTATTAAAATAAGATTGTCTTAGGATTATAAATAGTGACTTTCTGTAGCAATCCATTGAATTTTGAAGGATTCTGGTGGGAATGGGTATCACAGAGACAGAGTGATCTTTCTCTTAGGTCGCTTCCCAAAGAGAAGCGAAGAAGAATGAAGTTGCACGAGGGATATACAATTCCACAAAAGCTTTTGCGAACAAATTGTTAACTATAATCAGTTCAGGGTTCAGGCTATAATAAAATTGGGAAATCTATACTACTTATGTTAAAGACACTTGGGGTGATGCATGTAAATCCACAGATGAAACATCCTTTGCAATGTCGAGTACAGGTCCGAAGAATTAAAAATATAAAGCACATATTGCATGGTTGCTTGGATGCTAAGGTTAGGGGTCCGAAATTAGTCACCTGCATATGGGTGCATCTCTATTCCTACACAGGGATTTGACTTCTGTTAAGTGAAAGGAGTGGGTTTTCGAGAATAAATAGCAGTTATAACTGTTTACTAGAAAATCAATGATTGAGATTGTTATAAGATACATGCATATTGTTAAAAGCTCAATTGTTGATTTTCTAATCATGGTTCTAATTGCATTTATTGTCTAATGTGCACTCCCTTACTTAAGAGGAGCTAAATCCCATCCGTTACTTTCAACGTGCGCTAGCCTCTAACTACTTGAGAAAAGGAGGATATAGAATTCAATTATTGATTGCAGCTGAGAGACATTGTGAAAGATTTTGATACTAATTTATAAGAATCTTGAGAGAAGTACATTACAAAAGTTAATAGTTGTAGTTGAAGAGTCCAATGTCTTATAGACCCCACACTAAAAATACTTCTAATGTGGGATTCGGATCTTATACCTTGCAATTGGGATCATATAGGTCAAACATTTCCTCATTTTTAGCTTAAATTTAGTGGCAGGCAACTCATGTTATATTTATTATCATTTCATTTGTACTTTTGGAGATTACACTGCTGTGGGTTGTGGCCAAATTCACTCTGCACTTTTCCTACTAAGGATTTATGTTTTCTTTGCCTTTTTCTGTTATTTTTGTTTTAATTCCTCAATGTATATATTTTTAATCATGTTACTGATTCTGTCCTGCATCTGATGTTACAAATGGGTGTCTGGGACTGCTCTTGTCTTTACAGTGTAAGGAGAAAACTAAACTCTGTCTTTTGTTTGTATCGTGATTGATTATATTGCTAAATAATGTAAATCAACTTTTAACTTTTTCTTTTCTGGATGGATGTGCAGCCTTGCTGGGCTAGCTTTTATGTTTTCAGCTAGCATTTTGCTACAAATTCTGGTATGCTTTCCGCACCGAGACTAATTGTGCATGCCCCAAATACTTAAAATGAACTAGTAATAATGTCTGTATTTTTTTTTTTTCCACAATTATGTTTCCTCCAATTTATAGAACAAATTAAAACATATTGCTATTTCTAACTGCACAAATCATTGAAATGCTTGTTGGTCTTGGGGGCAAAGTCTTACAGTCATCAAAAAACCATGAAAATATAATATTTTTTTAACCTGCAGGATAGCAGTCAAACCTGCTAAGTTTGCTGTATTATATTTGTTGAATTTCGATGGAGGAAATTTTGAGAGAAAGGAAAAACTTAGAGAATGAAAAGCTTTCTTATTCTAGAAAATGTAGTTCACAGTTTCTGCATATCACCCGTATAGATAGACTCTGGACAGACTTTGTGGAGACTATTTCCTAGCCTAAATTAATTAAGTGCAGCTCCCTAAGCAATAATATCCATGAACACTAAATGCATTGTATCATGTGATACATAAATCTACTATTTTCTAAGTACATTAAGTACCATTATTTGCAATAAAATTTAAAGTTATGAATCATTGTTTCGTTCAGAATCAAATTTTGTTATATCCTTAAAGATGTTAGAAAATTCACTTTACTTTCTAGCCTGTAATGTGTTTGCAATTTTTAGATGGGAAAGAAAGGAATGGTTCATAATGGAAAAGGGTGGGAAGGAAGATTCATTCTCATGTTTAAATGTTTGATGAGGCATGAAAACAGAATGAGGAAGGCTTTAAATTTAACTTTGAAAAGTAAAACCGCTTTCAAGAATATGGAATGAAAAGGAAATAAAGAACATAAAAATTTAGCGAAACAAATTTTCCAAGAACTGGCTCTATATTTGAGTTCTATGAGACCATGATCACAGCAAATTTTAAAATTTGAACATCATTGCCCTGCACGTTATCTATGCTTTATGTCTTTGATTTTATAATTATCAAAATGTGTGGAAACGACCTCAACATAACTTGTCCAAAATAGATTTAGAAACACTATTGGAACTAATATTTTAAGCTCTGTATACTCAAACTTGGAGGTCTCAAGGATATTTTTGGCAAAAATAACGGATAAGCTAACTTAAAACTGGAAAGTTAATTTTTAGTTGAAAGCTAAAAATAGTTAAGCTAATTATTGAATTAAAAGTGTTTAGTAATATTAAATTTTGAACTAGTTGATAAGTATAAAATAACATAAAGAAACAAGTTTATTTTTGGCAATTGTTTTTATTTTGTATACAAAAAATATTGTAAGGTAATTATAATTTTAGGTTTTTTAGTTAACTTTCAACTCCTATCATTAATTTCTTCGTCAAAGGTCAAATACTAAAGGATTATAATAAATAGTGTACTATTAAAAGAGAATTTTTATTTAAGTAAATAATTTAATGTTGAAGGAGGTGGTAAATGAAAAAATTTATTTTAAATATTGAAGATAAAAAAAATAATAATAATAAGTTATAAGCCTAACCTCAAACATTAATTAGTGTATGAAAAAACATTATAAGTTTGTGAGTTAAGTTCATTTACGAAAAACACCTCTATTTTTTATATATATATAAAACACCTCTATTTTATTCAAACTTAGTAAACTAGTTGAAATAACTAGCCAAACACACTCAAAGTCAGGCTCAAAAATCATTGGGAGTGGATGGGGTGGGATTTTATGGAATGTGAATGGACCAGCCCGTATTCTAAAGGCCAAAATGGGGGTTCAACAGGGGAAAAAAATATGAAGTATTCAAATGGATACTTTTTATGATGATATGGTAGTACATGATCTATTGAAATATTGAATGTGAATGCTATAGTTGCTCATATGACTATGTTGAATGCACATTTTACTTTCAAGTGTTAAAGTATATTCCATTTGCTTTTTCTTTGCTGCGGCAGGCATGTGCAATATACAACAACTGGTGGCCCATGTTATCAGGTAAGTTGAGAGTCTTTTAAACTGGAATGTCTTGTATGTTAGTTTGAAAATTTTAACGGCCAAAACATTGCACCTGCAGCTCTGATGTATGTGCTGGTACCTATGCCTTGCTTATTCTTTGGAGGTGGATCCACTCAATTTCTGATGAGCCGTGATGGTGGGGGGTAAGTATCGCTATTGCCATTTAGAGCTCTGAAAGATCTCTGGTTTTAATATAAAACCAATGTCCATCCGATTGGCTTTTGGGTTACTGTTCTTCTGTTGTATACTTGTGTACAGTGGGTGTTGCACTTCTTTATATACACTTTCAATATGCATTTGCGGGACAATTTTATTAAAAGATAGTTGTTTTCAACAGAAAATATAATATCTGATATTATGTTGCAGTTGGATAGATGCTGCAAAATTTTTGACGGGGGCTTCAGCCATTGGGAGCATAGCCATTCCCATAATCCTCAGGCACGCTCATATGATTGAGACAGGAGCGATGCTCATTGAGCTTGTATCGTTCTTCATATTTATATGTACTGTTATGTGTTTCCACCAAGCGAACCTTGATGATGATTGGTAATAGTAAGTTTTGACATCCTGCTAATCATTAGGGTTTGTTACCCATAAAATGGTAAACCAAATAGTGAAAGCTTACAACAACCATGGGAAAAGAAGTGTATGTTCAAACGTCTGTAAAGCTCTGCTAATAATTGTTTTTTTTTTTTTAGTCTATTTGTATTCTTGTTATAGTAAGATGCTAGTATTTGTGATAACTTCCTTGGTTTGCTTATGTGTATATCGTCCATATATAATCTGTTAACACTTTACACTAAACTCGAGATATATTTTTATGCACACGTGCTCTTGTACAAGCAGATGTCCTCATCTTTTTGGTGACACCATCCCTTTTTATGATCATTTGTAACCTTTTTAGTCGCATTGAGTGAGCGAAACATGCTATCCTATCTCCCTTCTTTATCTCCTTTCCCCCTAAATCTACGAAAACAAGCAGAGACTTAAGTAGAAAATGTACTGTTTAGATTGTGTAGATTAAATAAATTGAAGATATTTTGAATATTTAATAATAGTTCTTCTAAGCTTTTGCTTATTTCCCTCCTCCACTGTCTCCCTCTTTAAAACCGCAAGATTTTATGCGTTTTTACTGGAGTTGGGCCACGAAGTCTCCTTCCCAAGATTTCACAGCTATACTTATTATGAGCATGAATTCTGAAGCAATTAAAATTAGAAGATTCAGACCCCTCCTGATGTGGCAGAAATTAGACATCTAGTTTAAGTTTTGATTAAATAAAAATAGATTTACTTAAGTGAAAATATATAAAAAAATAAAAAAAATTTACATAAAATTAATTTAAACAATTTTTTTTTACTTAACTTAAATGAATTATTTTAATTTAAGTGAATTTTATGTATTTAATTAGATAGAGGCTGAGTGTAGATGAAAGATATGATTGAGAATAGATGGGAATAAGGAGAGCACGTGTTATAGAGATGGTAGTGGAGGAAAATAGTTGGGTATAGAGAAAAGAGGAAGAAATGGGTATGGAGAGAGGTAAGAGTGAAAAATGAAGAGAAGAGTTAGACATAGAGTGAAAGGAAGAGAGAGTGGAAAGAGGAAGAGATAAGTTGAGTATGAGAGAAGGAAAAAAATTAAATATGAAAAGAGGAAGAGATAAGTTGAATACGAGATAAGGAAGAAAATTAAATATAAAAATTGAGGAGAGACTATTGAGTATAAAGAGAAGGAGAAGAAAAGATTGAAATAGAAGTTATAAAATTTGTTTAAGCTGAAATATTTTGTTTAAGTGAATATGCAAAAAATTTTAAATTAAAAAAAATTATTTAATTTAATTTTGCATAAAAAATATTTTATATTCTTTATTTTTACTTAAACAAACATATTTTTGCTTAACTGAATATTCAATTTTCATCACAATTAAAGGATATTTAAATTCAAAATTAGAATATGCTCTTTTCTTCTTCTTTTTTTCTTTTTTAAATAAGTTTTATTTTTTATTTACCTGTCATCTTAAAAATAAAAAAAATATTAATCATTTTTATCAATTATATCCTTGTCTCAAAATAAAAACAATTAACTAATAAAAAGATAAGAAGCATAACAAAAAATATATATACCATGGTTTTAATAAAAACAAAAAAAATAAATTTATCTTTAATTCTTAAACAAAACTTGAGAGTAACAGATGACAAAAATTAAAAGGAATAATAGTTTTAAAAATATTGGTGAATATCTTTAATAAGATGATTATTGTTGTTTAAACAATGCTGTCAACTATCAACACAGCCTACAGACTCAAGTCGTAAGGGCAATTACATGGAAATTTCTGAATTTAGTAATGTATGGCTTATGATTGCTTTGCGTGTGAGTTTCTGTCTCTTTTTCTCAGCTCTCTTCCGACAAGTGAGTCCAACGATATAATGATTTTGACGCGTTATTTAGAATGCTCTCAAGTGAAACTCTCCATTTCACATTTCATATTCTTTTACGTATTTTAGTTTGTCTTAACATATTTACTATTTCAAAACTAAAAATTTATTTTGTAATAATATTCATATTTATTGAAAAATTATTTATTTTAAATAAAACTACCATGTGTTAATAATATAACAAATAATATCTGTTTAATAAACATAATTAAATATTTTCTTATTAAAAAAATATTTATTTTATTACAATAGTGTTTAATTCATTTTATTTGACTTCTGTTTTACCTTAAATAATAAATTGCGCATAAAACATGTATATGAAAAATTAGTTTTTATAGACTAATTTTAGAAGCATTTATCTACTCCTTTTTTATGACAAATTTTAACTCATAAGTAACTTTAAACTTAAAAATTTATAAAACTAGAAAAAAATTTAACTTTAATTTAAATTCTCTTATTTTAATTTTAAAATAAATTTATATATTTTTTAAAATAGTTATATGTTTCCTTTTCATGACTTTATCTCTTTTTATAAATTTTACATCTTAAAGATCTAAAAAAATAAGTTTTAAATTAAAATTATAATGATTTTATAAATTATACGCATGAGTTAAGAAAATCTTAACTTATAATTTATTTTCTGTATCTATTGATCCTGTTTAAATATACATGTCATTATAAAAAACAAATGATATAAAAGAGAATGAATAGCTTATTTTATTACTTCCCGAAGTTTGGTGCAGCAAGTCTAATTCCCCCTATCAATTCTTCTAGTCGTACGAGTTGTTTTTTGGGTCAAGAGGGTGCATTTTCCCTAGTTTCCAATAATCAACCATAGAATCTACAAAACTAGACTTGTTGGGCTTGAATCGACTTCGTCTAAGTGTAAGTGAACTGAATAACCAGTCATTCATTATCTGATTTGTGTTATGTTTATCTTTAAATTAAAAAATTATGAAAATTTGAATCTTAATTAATTTATATATATATATATATATATATATATTAATCAAACTAGAATTTTAAATTAATTTTATTCAATTTTAAATTAAACAGACACTTGATTTTGTGTTAAAATTACAATCAGACTCAACATTTTATTCAATTCTTGTTAAGAAACTACTAATTAATTGAACATCAGTTATTCTCAATTAGTAATATTATTCACCACCAAATTGCAACTACTACATATGTGGTGTTTATTATATTGTTAATTTGAGATTTATACTAATACATTCTTTTATTAGCTTATGTTTAAATTGAATGGAATTAGATTATGTGATTCCAATTGTCTTAAATAAAATAGGAAGAAAACATCTTCATTTCATATTGTTATTTATATGTTTTAAACTGGACGTACATAAGATAGAACCGGGTTTTTTTTTTTTTAACTTTATGCTACAGATAATGAAATGGCTATTTTTTTTTCTTTCAATCATTATTAAATATCTAAAATGTCAAAAGTTTTTATATACTAATTTATAACATATCATATATTCAAGAAGAAAAAAATAACGACTCTCTTAACTACAAATTTGATGAGATTTAAGTTCTGAACTTCCAGTCTATTGAGTATTTTCAAAAGCATGTCGGTTTGTTTATTTTATTTTATTTTATTTTTTGCATCAATAATTTTAGTAAAAAAATAGTAATATTTTAAGATAGAAAAGAATTTTTAGACTTTAGAAATATTTATAGATAACTTACGTTAACTTTTATTCTAATAAGACAAGTAGAAACTTAAGTACGTGACTTAACAGATGCAAGATCTTATCTTGCTTTGCTCCACCGATCTATTAAAGTTTGTTTAATTTTGTTTTAAACATTTTAGTTGTGGTTCGATTTTATAATTAATATCCCGATAACTTTTTTACTTTTTTAATGTAATAGCTAAACTCTATTTTCCTGCTTCTTTTGTAAGTTTATATGTTATAGATAAAACATACCTTTAGCTACAAGTGTTCGTATTCCTCAACATTTTGATCGCAACAAAGTGCAAGCTTTGAAAGACCTTAACTAATATAAGAAAAATGTAAGGGTAGAAGATAAACAATAAGTTATGGTAAAATTTTTATTAAAAAAATGTTTAAATTCACTTAAAGTTAACAAAATTCCTAATAAAATATGTTCAAGATTATTGACATGAATTGTTAAAACTACGAAGTGCATGAAAATTAATGTGGAGAGTGAGTTTATGTTTTTGCAAAGTAAAGTTCACTTTGGGAGTGACTTATTTGTACTCGTTTTATATGTTACTAAAGCAGTTGATCATGTGAAACTTCATTCTCCAAATTGCTGGGACTGGGACCCTGATTGAGAGAGACAACAAAGTCTTCTAGTCAACACTTCCTATAGAGACAGTGTAGTAACTACTAAGAAATTCTTCAAAAGTAAATGCTTATTCTTTTTTTCTTTTGGACATTGCATGTAGCCACGACTGTACCACGTAGTCCCTCAATTTTTTGGTGCTATTACGAAAATTGATGGCCATAATCGATGTGTCTATTTTAGCTAAATGAAAATCTAACTTAACATTTATATATTTTCAATAATCACCTCTAAAATATTGGTTGCTATTTTGTCGTAGACTTTGTGGCAGTTTAGGAAATCTGCAAGTGATCGTTGCTTTATTGGAGTTCATTTTGGATTAATTTTATGAATATTACAAAACTCGTAATTCAATTATATGAGTTGGTTTAAAATTCAAGAAGTTATTTCAATTTTTGTCTTAATCTTTTACATTTAAAAAAACAAAACTTTATTTTCTTGTTGGCAAATGAATGTAATTTTATTAAACAATAATATAAAAGGTCAGAACAATAATCCTCAAAGGACAAGCACTCCAGCTTTACCACATTCAAACATAGGTTATAAACCTTGCCCTCTTATTAAATATAACTAAACACGTAATAAACATAAAAAATATGTTTAAAATACTATATCACAATTTAATTTAAATTAAAAATCATAAATTAAAATAATCTTAATTTTAAAAAAATACAAATACATTCAATAAAATACTCGTACCAATACATTCTCATAGATTATTCGTCACTGGGTGGGTAATAGAAACCTGATGGTGAATATGAGTGTTATAATATATTATGATTAATGATTTTCTTTTTTTGCAAATAATGTGTGCATATTATTAAATTAAAATAAAATTTTAAATAATTAATTAAAAATATATTTTAAGATTATATATATAATTATTGTGACGCTATAGGTTTTAAAACGTCAATTTTCGATGTGATTAATGCGTTTTATTCTCTAGCCCAAAACTATTTTGACAGTTTGTACCCTAATTGTAGCCCCTTTAACATTAGCAATACTGTAGTTGATATTATTGTAATAGCCTTCCACTTTATAGCAACAACAAAATAAGGAACTCTTGTAACTTAGTCGTGAATCAAAAATAAAATTTTAAAATAATTTAATATGTAAACGATATTTTTTATTGTTTTTAGCATAAAATAATAAAAAATATATTTTTAATGTATATTTAAATATACATGATAAAAAAATATTTAATATTTATAAAAATTATAACTATTATGTACAAATTTTTTTTATAAATCCTTTAAAACATATTGAATAAATTATTAAAAAATAAGTAAAAATTAATAAATATTTTTAAATTATAAAAAAAAAACGCACAACTCATATAACAAAGAATTAGATATTAAAAAATTTATTTATATTATTGCATGTCGTGCATTAAGTGTCATCAACAAGTCCCCACTGCAATTTAAGTCTGACGGTTCTTAAGGTTCTAACTTATTCTGTTGGTTGTCCTTGAGTGAGGTCTTTACTTCGTCAGTTTGTGTGGCAAAGTTCAACTTGGATATTTGTCAAATGGAACCATAATTTAGGGTTTTGAGTTGAACTAAGGACCACAATGACATTTTTTAGGAAGTCAAAAATCATTAACTTTGACAAAATATTTTCAAATGTTTTTATAAAATTGAAAGACTTTTAAAGTATGTTTGAGAAAAAAATTAAAGGGAAGGGGGAGGAATGATATATATTTTTATGTTTAAATTAAAATAATTATATATCACTTATGATAATAAATGTATGATTAATAGATTAAGCTTGTATTAATTCATATTATTTATTTTAAATATATTTATTTAAAATATAAAATTTTTCTTTTCCTCTTCTTTTAACTAAAACTCTCTTTAGGTTCTCTCTTTATCAATCTCGGCCCCTTTTTTTTTTGTCCTTAACTATTTGTCCATTATTTTTCTATTTAGCGATTACGATGGTTGTTTCATCCTAATGACAATATTTTATATAGATTTTTATTAATAAATAGGAAGATATTATTAAAAAAATTAGAATAATTATTTCAAAATATTAATATTTTATTATTGAGCACATTGATTAATTAGTAGAAAGTTAGTTTATCTTAAATTATAATATCAAGTTTGAGTGTCAATTATTGAAGTTGTATTAAATACTTAAAAATAAAGTTTTTCACTTGCTGTCTAAAAAAAATATTAATTATTTTTAAATTTAAATTAATTTTGAGATATTGATGCTTAATTGACGAATTATACACTTCTATATGTTTTTGTTCCGGTCAACTTACAACTAAGAGAAAAAATAACTAAAAACTGAATCAAATATTTTTTACATATTTTTTTCTACTAAAATTATCAAAATTAACCAAATACATATATCTTCTTTTTATAAATTCAACCACACCTACCTGATGTTAGATAATGCTACGAAAAGTTGCAATCAACTTTTTCTAAATCTAAACTCAAAATATAACAAACATTCTTTTAGCTTGAGGAGCATACTTCTTTTAAAAAATAAAGAACGATATATGAATCTAAAAAAAATCAGATATTCAAAATGTTAATTAGTTTATTCCCAGAGATTAGTCTACGACCTAAGTAACATAAGAAGAAAAAAAAAATTATCTCTCCGTGATTAATGACGAAATTATTTAATTTCATCAATTCCCGAAGATTTGCATGAAGACGTACGGAGGATCGGGTGATTGATCCGATTCATTACAAAATGAAAGTTTCTGATATTTTATCATATGAATCAGTCTTTACACATTCTTGACATATTAATTAGCTAGATTATTGACCACTGAATAGCAAGAAGCAAATTAAAGTAGTAGTTTCTGTGACAGAAATAACTATTACGAGCTGACTCAACTTGCACCTCTTGCTGCAGCAGCTATGTATCGATATATATTGCAAATATCTTGGATATATATATATGATCATGGTTCCGATCCCAAGAACCAATCTACTTTCTCCCAATCCAACAAAGCCTCGTTGTCAACATCCATTTGCAGGGAGGGTTGGGCATGGTCTCCAGAGGATGAACTCTCTGGGGAGCTAGTTGAGCTTCTCTCCACCATTTGTGGAAGGTTATGATGATGATCACAAGATGTTGAACCCCTTTGAGCTTCTTGAACAAAAGGATAGCTTACTGCATCCCTCCTTGGCGGTGGTCGTCTATCAAATGCCCGCAAGCACTTTGATTTTTTGTACACTCGGCATAAACTGAATTCTTGCCTTAGCTGAAATTAATTAATAATGATTCAGTACAATCAATAGTTTAGTTATATATATTAAAGAAGTGCAACTATGATCTATAATATTAATCTGCGTTTCATATCGTAAGCTGGACCTAAACAAATAAAATTTCACTATAATATCAACGTTAAATTATTATCTATGAAATTTCATGTTGAGTACTGTATAGGGATTAAAACCAAAATGAGCTGACTGGTTGATTAACGTTAAATTAACATCTATTAAATCAAGGCTGATTAATTGTAAGTTAATTGTCTACCTATATTTAAAATGTCCAGTGGGAATAATATCAGTAGGAACTTCGATCTAAATTTTTAAGGTACGAATCAGTTTCCTACGAAATATCACGAGCACCGTTTATTTTGCTTTGTTATCTGAAAAAAAAAATCAGTAAAATGCCTATCTATGTCACTGCACATATTCGTAAGATTATTTTAATCCCAAAATAAAGGTGCTCGAATTCTATATTTTTTTTAACTCTGATTTACAAATAGATTAATGGCATATTAGTATTTATATAACATCTTTCATTTTTTTTTCTCTTCTTGTTACAAATATATGAGCTCATCAAGGGAATATTTATATATTTTTTCCTCTTTTTTAAAGTTCAAAAGGATGCTTAATTTCTGATTCAGAAGGTAGAAGGCAATCTAGAGACTGTAGATGACCGACATTCAAGATTTAACAACATAAAAAACTTAATTAGCCGACTTATTGTGATATAGCTAGCCCTAATTTTTAGACCTTGTTTATATTGAGAGGGAAAGAAATGTTACGTACATATAGTATATTTTTAAAACTTATATATACAAAAATAAATAAATAATAATATACAATATCATATATAATATTGACTTCGAATAATTCAAATAACAAAACTCATATATACACGTACCTGAGGAACTGCCTTATTTGAAGATGATGATGCTTCACCTTTAATGGCCTTGTACTCATTCATCTTCCAATCGCTTTTCGTTCCATTAGGAGCTCTTCCACTATAGAAAACCATAGTTCTTTTCACTCCGATGATGCGATTATCAGAAGAATAAACGTGATTAGGAGACCCAGTAGCTTTCCAGTACCCAGTAGTTGTAAGACGCTTTGGTCTCCCTCCTCGTGCTTCACTTTCTTGCCTCGGAATGAAAAAGAACCATTGCTCTGTGTCTCTCAGACTCCCCTCTCCTGAAATTTCTGAAAACCGAGACGAAAAAGAAAATAATAATAATTATTTTTTCACGAGCAACATATACAGATTTGACCTGGCACGTACAAAGAATATTCGGAAGAACAGTATGATAATTATTATATATATATTGACAGACACAGTTAAATGACAAGCATGTACCCTGAAAATAACGATTGATGAAGGGAACTACTCAAACTTTTGTTTCCTAAAACAGATCCTTAAGTCATCCCAGTCTCGCATCTTGTTTCATTGAATCAAGTTTAGTATCAAATATACTTGCCAATTAAGCAAAACTCAAAAAGTATATATTTATTTCTTTTTTTTTTTTGTGAAATCTTGAGCAATACTCATGAAGCGAAAAAGGACAATCCTTTTTCCAATTTTGATAAAAGAACAAATTTATAGTAATTACAATTAACTTTTATCCTTTTAGAAAACAAATAAATTAACATTAAAGTACATCTTATTATAACTAAGCGTAAAATGAAAGTATAAGATAATAATGTGCTCTATTATTTCCAAATAGAGAAATCTATGCAAACTAGATGAAATGAAATAACTTGAACCATAGCTTTCAAGGGCTAGCTAGCTCCATTTCGATTTAAAGGGTAAAATTGAAGAAAAAAAAGATGAGTAGTGTGAATAAAAAAATTTACGTGGAAGTTGGGATGGGTTGTAGTCATATATATCGACGACAGGTATAACTCGATTCAGGCACTCCTTGTCTCCTTCAAGCTTATTGTGGAGATAGAACAAAATCAGTTCCTCTTCTGTGGGGTAGAAACGATAACCTGGTGGCATATTTTCCATCTTTGGTTTGATCTCTTGATACACTTCTATTTCTCTCACTAATGTGTCGTACCAAACAACGAAAATTTTTTTTTTCGTTATTTGCGTAGTCCAATTTTCATGCACTCCCTCTTGGTGTTTATATATAAGATCAACTGCTACTAGTGGTTTCGGGGAATCAATGGCTGAGAAAGTTAGGCAAATTTGCAAAAAGATGAATGCCGAGCCGAGTGAAATGAGAAAAAAATTTGCATCAGAATCCTTCTGGTTTACCTGGAAATTTCCACTCCACGCGCTTCCAACGTCGTTGTCATTCTCTCTGTCCGTACCATTCCTTTTGAAAATTCAGATGTTGCTTGGCGGATTCCTTTTTTTTTTCGTTTTCTCTGTTTAATTGAGTGTCTGTACTTACAAAATTTTTGCACAATTATATTTAATTCATTGAATATTTTTGTATAATATTTTTACAAAAGTTAGTTTACTTTATATAATTTTGTATTATATATAAAGTTATATAAGTATGCAAGTTTAACATTCGATATTAATGATCTTAACAATTAATAATTAATATTTATATAAAAATTAACATTAAGCTAGTTTTAAATAATAAAAAGTAGTTAGTAAATATGTAATAATATTTTTAATAAAATATTTAGTTTAAAGTGTTTGAAAACTGTTTTAAGAACCAATGGTAACAATATTTATTTATATAATACCTTTGACTTGGTAAGTAAAAATATATATAATTTTAAGTTAATTATTAATTTATTTAATAAATTTAAATTTTGTTTTGACTAAAATAGACCTGCTTAAAAGAGAAACTTGTTTTTTAAATTTTTTAAGAGTGCATTCGGCAAAGTAAAGAACAGCAACTTATTTATAATTGCTACTGAAGCTCTTCCACTATTATCTGATATGTCGTTTTTTATATTTTTTATTTTAATGTTTATTTATATTTTGTTAAATATTTATTTCCAAGTTACTTATTTTTTTTCTTTTAATATTTTATTTTTATATTTTAAATACTTTAGTAAAAATATTATAATTTTTAATAAGATATAAAATTTATTTTATACATCTTGAATAAAAAAAAAAACATATTACTCAAGATTATAAGACAAAATTTTTCTTATAAACCTTTTGTTTAGTTGAAATTTTAAATTTTATAAATAAAAGTGAATAAAATAAAATTAGTTACCGCATTGTTTTTCTATTATCTTCAAACTCTTTAAATCTTTTATATATGAGACCGAAATTATAAAAAAATATTTTATATGAGACAATAATATAATTTTAGACTACATGTTATGAATCAAATTTGTTAATCATGTAATTTTTATCTGTTGATTTACATGTTCAGTATTTGTCATAACACATATATCAATAAAGTTTAGTATAATTATATTTTATTATCAAAATTAATTAAAATTAAGGTTTAAAGAATCGAAAACTTAATTTATCTTTTATCTTCAACTTGAGTTTTGGACGGAATGTGAGCGTTGCTTTCAAATTGCCCGGTTTTAAATGCCAATTCCAAAGTGTCTACAAAAAGAACAAATTGAGAGATAAAAATTTAAAAACAGGGTCAAGAAAATAAAAATAAAAGAACGATAAAGTCAAGAGAGTCAACAGAGGCTTGACCTTCTTTCAAGCATAGAACGTAGAGTCATGCACAACTTGCGCGTTCCTTCCGGAAATCAAAACAACTCACTTCGATTTGCGTGTTCTTTCAGATGCCAATTACGGGGTGTAATTCAGCTCATCCGTTTTAATGTAAAATTTTATAAAATGAAGTCATAAAAAATTAAATTAATAAATAATCGTAAAAAAGTAACATTTTTATTAGGTGTCAAATAATTGTATGAAATGACACATTTACTGAATATTTAAAACGGGGTAACTACTTCAAAGTTTCGCATAGTTTATATTTTTATTTTAATGGTTTACCTGATAACCTACTTTAAACAATTTATACAATTTTTCCTCTTTTATCTTATTTGAGCTATGTTTATCAATAACTAAAACTTAATCTGACGTCATTAATCTAACCCCCAATTCGCAATATATATCAACGATGTATTATGTAATGCAAATTAAAATTAAACGTAGTTGCAATCTTCATTTACTATACATCCTTGAGCTGGAAGATTATGTATGGAATCTAAAGAACTTTTCTTTGTATTAGTATAACAAAATTTTCTATTTATCAGTACAAATTTTAATGTTAAGTTCATGCCTCTACTATAATAGAAACTACAGGATATAATCGATTGTTGGCAAATAAAAAGTAATGCGCAAGCAAATTTGTTTGTAGTAAATTTAATTTACATATATATAAACATTATAATTTAATAAAATATTTATAATATATGCAAGTGTACAAGTAATTACAATGAGAAAATACAATTTATAAAAAAATGCATTAGTAACAATTTATATATAGACTGTGTTTAGATTCAGAGTCCAAATTATATTTAGGAGGGGGTCAATTTTATACAAGACAAGCATTCTAAATCTTTCTTTTTATTTTATATTTGTGTATCAAATACAATTATCTAAAAATAAGATAATGAGTATTAAGTCAGTTTTGTTTTTCTGTAGTACAAACTATTGGGGCGTTTGGACTTTTGGTGGAATTAGCCAAACTCACGTTTGCAGAAGTGAAGGTGAATTGGACTATTTATCTTTATATTATAAATGTAAATATCTATTTTTAATTTTTATTAAGTTATGCAATTGCTTTTGTAATAAGAATTTGAATTTTATTTAAAATTTATAGTCTTTTCAAATACAATTTATTAATTTTAATTTAATAAAAAAATTAATCTATTATGTCGAAATTAAAGATTTCGTCACACACACACACACTAGTAAATGACAAACAAAAAAAAATCCTTGTTATTAATAATTTAAAACTCTCTAATGTTTTTTATTTTTTTAGTTGAAAATTTACATGTGAAATACACGAAAAGTTTGTTAGTTTTTCAACGTGTTTAGTTGTGTTTGAAATGGAAAATTTCCCCTTCTAAAGTCAATTAAGAGTAGAAGCAAATCTTAGATAACTTCTGTTCTGCATTGAGAATTTTATGTTAAATTTAGGGCAAAGGTCTAGCAAGTTAATTCATACCTTTCCCACTCTTGATGTTATATAGAAGGCGTGCGTGCATTTTCTCCTGTAAATGCACGAACCTGATGCCAAGATAGTCGCGTCCGTCCCTCTCAAATGAATCGTCAAATGCATTAATTTCTACGGCAAGTTTTACCATTAGGTGGTCCAAAACAAGAGTCACAGTTCCTTTCAACTTTTGATTTTCTTTAACGTCTGTTCGAGGATAGATAATAAAAAATTTTAATGGAAATTATATCACTTTATATTATTGTGTGATTTTTAATGTATCAAATATTGTAATTATCATTAAAAACAAAAACCTTGTATAGGTTCTTATATAGCATATGTCTTTGAATATATGTTAAAAAACTTGTTAGACTTTAAAATGCACTCACAGAAGAAAAAAGTGATGACTTATTGTTGAAGAGGTAACGGCTAAAACTTAGCAATAAAATGTACCATACCATTGCATGCATTGCTTCGTAAAATGACACACAACTTTCTTCTGCTTTTGGGGAAGGTGAAGGAAATACAAAAGGAGCAATTTATTGGGCTAAACTTTTTTCTCAGAATCATTAGGCCGAATATGAAGGATATTAACATGAAAGCCCATATAAAACTTATTGAAACCGTATATTGTTTCAATTTTAGATCAGACCTTCTAACGTGTTACTGTCTGAAAATTTGTATTTTAAAGTTGTAATAAAAAATAAATTAAATTTTATTAAATTTTATATATTTATCATTTAGTCTTTCTTGAACAATTTTTAAATTATTCTTCAAACTTATTATTTTATATCGTCATGCCCTTTTTTTTTCTTTCAAACAAATTGTATGTATTTATATCTTGATTGTTATTTTAAGAATAATTACATTGATATGTATTTATTAAGTTTCAATTTATAATCAGAAATTATTTTTAATTTAATAGAATGTTGAATGTCATTTTAGATGTATAAAATTTATCTTAAACTATATTTGTGAAGTTCATCATTTTCATAATTAAACCTTTGTCATCCACACTTAGTATCAATTTATGGTTAAAATATGATTATGTGTTTATTATTATTGAATGTCATTTTAGATCTTTACCATGTTACATGAAAAAAATAATTTTCAAGATAAATTTCATTTAAGAAATAATAATTTTGTTTAAGACAAACTATAATTAGCTTAAGCAAAATTTACTTAACATAAGTCAAACAAGAATTAGTTTAAGCTAAATTTACTTAAATTAAGCGAATTGTGTAGACACAATAATCTTGTAATTTTAGCTTAATTTACAAAAAATGACTTAATCGAAATTGACAAAATTTTGTATAGTCCTCATTATATAAATTTAGCTTAAATAAATATTGTATGACTTAAATAAAATTTACAGAAAATGATCTTTTTGCATTTTTTTGATGTTAGATCAAATCTTTTTAGTCATTATTTTTATTCTAATTTAGCCAAATTATTTGTTTTTAAGAAAATTGAGATGATTATACAGTGTTTATAAATTTAATTAGTTTTATTTATAAATATCACAATTCAAAGCATGTCAATACAAAGTGGGTATAGTTATATAGGTTTTGAATTTGAATAATAGATTTGCATGCTATTTGATAAGAAAAATAAAGAGAAATTAAAGTAAGATAAGTATGAATTAAACAAATATTCTATGGTACTATTTTCTGCAATTGTATGCAAAGGAGCTCATATACTCTAGCATATTGTTTCTCTTTACAGAATTCAACTATAAATGTATTGTATATTGAAAATAATATTGTCAGGATTTAAGTCATTTTATAATACTGCCTAAGAAAATCGTACTTTTTGAAGACTCTATTCTCTGCACAAAATGCCATTATCAGATATCCAATAGTTTCAACATTAACGCTATCTATGACACCAGATTTCATCGTCTATTCATATAATGTCCAAAACATATCAATGCTCCCAACCTTCAAACAAAAACAATCCAACAAAAACACATTCCAAGTTGTCACACTAACGAGCAAAATCCAACCTTTTTCAACACATCAGGTGCATTTTCAACCATATATCACAAGAGACGTTGAATGTAACATTCTAAAGAATCATGCTCAAATATAAAATATGGACAATCAAGTAAGAATTTTAATGCTTTACAGGGCCCAACATCCACAAACAAGGAATTTAATGCTAAGTCCCTCTAAAAAAGAACCCTATTTGAGAATTATTCCAAGCTTTATAAAATTTATTTAGATAATATTTTTAGCTTAATAAAGAAGACTGACATTCTTTTCTTATATTTTTCCTTTTCTCCCTTGTTTCTCTTATTTTCATCCATGTAATACTCAAAATACGGTGTCGAACATATAAATTTTCATAATTAAATAAACCATATTTACTCTCTCTTTGCTTTGGCACCAGAGTGGGGGCTGGGAGGGAGAGGAGAAAGGGGAGGGAACTGATTTGGAGAAGATAGTGGTAGTGGAGGTTAGGGCATTGAGAGACAAGACCTGAGTAAGAAGAAAATGCATTTGGAACACATAATTTTAAAAAACAATTTCAAAAAAGTAATCATCTAATATTTAAAAATTTTAAATTATAAAATTTATTAATGATTAAATATAATACTATCACTTCTAAAATCTATTATAGCATATCATTTATCTAACTTATTTATGAGTTATATAATATATTTACTTACAATAGTTGTCATCAAAATTTTATATTATACTTATTCTAGAATTTGTTAATACAATAAATAAATAGAGAAAAAAAATAAAAACTGTATTTTAAAATAATAATTATCTTAAAATAAAATTAAAAAACAACTTTATCTTAAAATTATAAAATAAATATTATTTTAAAAAATAAAGTTGGCTAAAAAGACACTTTTATGGGCCAAACAAGTATTTATTTTATGGGCCACGTGGTCTTCAAACTGAAAATTCTTCGGCACCTGATTTAAGGCCTATACTAATTTGCTGAATCGAGAGCCCTAAATTAGTTACAGCCCATATAGCTGATAAAGGCCTTACCCGGAAACCGAACCATGATTTGGAAAAGCCATTGAGGGTAAACTCGGCTTTGAGAATATCAACGAGACTATATATTCTCCCTCAATCCCATTGTCAAGTAGGGTTTATCTTTCTATCGTTTCACTTACACACAACTAGCACCATTCGCTGTTTCATTTGCGTGTTATCGTAAATCTGTTAGCGCAGCCCTTAAGATCGCCTTCCTTATTGGCCATGGAAGCGTTTTGAGTCATAGCCGCGCTACATCAACATTCCTTGAGGTTTCTCATTAGGGTTTTCCTTCTGAGTCCTCTTTTCTTCCACTATATTCTTCAAATCACGAGTCATTGATCCCTATGCATTTGGAGTTTGAGCCTCCCTCTAGTTTTGTTGGTCTTTACGGCAAATGGCTTCGTGCTCGATTTGCCCTCTTCAGATTCAACAACCGGGACTTGAGCTCCTTTTGCTAGCATTTATCAATGCCTCTGTGTTTGGCGGGAAACACTTGCATTATGCAGATTTTTTTTTTCGGTTAGGTCGATGATTTGTTGTTGTGTTTTTCTTTGTCTTTAAGAAAAACAGAAGGCAAGGATGATGAATCAATTAGATGTGTGAAAGGGAAATTCCTTTCTGAACTCAATTTTGAGGCATATCCATTCGTCTATCTGACTTGCAGCGACTCTCTTAATGCTTACGGTGGAATTTATGAAAATCAGAACCTGCATTACGATTTTAAAAAGATATTCAAGATGATTAAATTTAATTAAATTGGTTTAGAATTCTTTTTACACAACTTTTTGTCAAATACAGTCGTCCTTGTACTTGTGAGGAAAATATATTCGTCATATTAAAGTAAAATAAAAAAGTTATTATATATTTTTTTTAAAGTTTAGCTTGGTATTTTTTAAATTTAAAATTTCATTTATAGGTAGAATCCTATTTTCTTTGTTGTTTAATTTCAAACATTGATTATATAGTTTATTAACGACAAGAATATATAAATGAAGCCACCTAATAATGCGAATAAAATGTTAATACGAACAGAAGGTAGTTCAATTTCAGATTAAAAAATTGTGAAATTCCAAATTCAATTATTGATAATTAATTTAATAAAACTTAAAAAAAAGTAAATTAGTTATTTAAATTAAATATAATTTAATCATTGAATTATTCAGCTCGATCAATAGGTACTAAATGAATAATTGCTTAGTTGTGTGAATTTTCTGATAAAAAAAGTTCAATGTTTTAAACTTGGGTATGTAAAAGAAAAACAGAAAGAGTAGAAAAATATATTGTTTTGAACTTATTAAACTTGATTCATTGGAACTTTTTCCTTATAGGTCAACTGTTACAGGCTAAGTAATTCATTTTGTCCACATTTGATGTCGGAAAAAAAACATGAAAAAAAAGAGAAATAATAGATGATGTTATAAATAAAAAAGAAGAAATAGATTAAAAAATCTAATAATTACACATTATCTTCCCTTGACAATGCCGTCGGTATTTTGTTTTGTAAAAACAAATAAGAGGACACTAGAAATGTACAAATCCGAATCTTCAGGTCTTCTTCCGCCGTTGAATGCTATCTATCAGTATTAGTAGTCTAAGATCGTTTGAACACAGCGGTGAGCTTCGCATTATTTTACTATTCATTCATCAATCATTTTTTAGCCACAGCCCTTTTTCTGAGGTTTAAGTAAAAAACTAATAATTCAAGCGCTCATTTATGAACATTGTAAACCGATTCAATCCATTGAGCCGCAAGTTAATTACAGGGACAGTACAACCAGTAAAGTTCTTGGGACATAGGGCTCTATTTATGCAGAACTACAATTGAATGTGCTTAGTTCAATTGACGTTGAAACTTCTGTCTTGTTTGCTTGGTTGGTGATAAAGAAATAAAATATTTTAAAATAGGAAAATTATTTTATTTTATTTTTTTGCCTATTGTCGTGACTGATACCAGTTCTAAAAGCAACTTCACAGGTCGTCATGATTCACGAATCAATCAAATTACCCGAGGTGGGCCAAAGAATCAATTTCACGAAAGAAAAAAAAATGAACTACCCCAATATACGTCAATGCGGTAAATCTTCAGGTTTGACACAGGAGCAACGACAATGCTGTATTCTCAAATCAACGTTACCCAACCTAAGCACCCATGACATGTCTTTCAGCAGAAAACTGATGGGAAAACGAATCATGCAGTAGTATAATAATGTGTCACTGAGAACTATTCCGCATCAGAAAATAACAAACATAAGTGTTAACCACCAGCAATCACGGTTCGATGTTCAGCTTAATAAGAATCTAATCTGTGACGTATATTCTTAATCAAACACATTAACAACATGAATACGGACAACAATCTCACCTACTCTCCAAGCTTTTCAAAGCATAATTAGTGTCCTTCCCTTCTAGCAAAGTTACTAGTAATATTTACAACCACACGAAAAGCGGCAATTATCTGATTAGTTTTCACTTCACTCTTCACAGCATACCTTCAATCTAGAACTCTAATTCTTTCAAGGAATAAAATAATAAAAACATAATAAAAGAAAGATAAAAGGTAGACAAGTTTAATTATCTAAGTTTGGTCCAGGAGTTTATACCATTTGCAGATTCTATAAATCAAAAAGGAACAAAAAGAGCATCAGAAAAAGAAGAAACAAGGAAAGGCTAAAACATCCTCGTTTAAGCTATGGATGGTGCGGAGAAGCTATCAAAATTGAACTTCCCAACCACAACAAACAAAAATAAAGAGCAATTAAATTAATCAATCCAGAAAACCGGTTTTGCGCAAAACAGCGTTTCTCACCTGACGAAGATCCCTCCCTTTCAGCGTTCTTCCCACCCCTTCCAACACCGAAAACGTCGTTTTGGGCGAGACTCCAGAACCCCGCGCCACGATTTCGTGCGGCGGCAACATCTCCTCGTCGTCGTCTTCGTCATCGTCCACGCGAGCGAAATCATGGCCGTTCCTCCTCCTCGCGCCGCCCTTAGTGAGCAGAATCGGGACCTTAACGGGCGCCGATTGCTGGAACTTTCTAGAAGGCGCGGACTGCGCGAGATAATCGGAGGCCGGAGCCGCCGGAGGTCTCGGCAACGAAGGAATCGTCCTCGAAGAGGAAGAGGAAACGGAGGAATTGCCGCGAAACACGCCACCGCGAGAATCAGGTTCAGTTAACACGACGAGTATTCCGGAATCTAGCGGGCGCTGGAAGTTGCGGAGGCGGTTATTGAGCGAGGGAAGGGGCACGGGGCGTTGGATTTCCGATTCGGAGGAATCGGTGGCCCAGAAGAGTTCGGCTTCGTTGAGTTCGACGGCGGTAGAGGCGGTGGCGGAGGGGCAGAAAGTGAAGGGACCGAGGAGGCGGTCGGAGGAGGAAGAAGATCGGCGGTGAACGGATGGGGTGGGGTCCATTCGTGTGGGGATGTGAAAGAAAGAGTGAGTGAGTAAAGATGAAGAAAGGGAAAGGATAGTGAATAGTGAAATACTGAAATGGCGGTGATGTGGCGGAGGGTCGCAGAGTGGTAAAAAGAATAAGAGTTGGATTTGCATATTGGACTTGAAGGACCTCCCTGCCTTGTGGGTCCCGCATTTTCTCATGACGTGCCATTATCATTCCACATGCTTTTCTTCTGGGTGTAACTATGCCTTTATCATCAATCAAAATTGTTATAACATTTCTTCAGTGTATATATTGTACATTTAGAGAAAATAACAATATTAAATGTGATTGATGATGTAATATGACAGTGATAAAATATTATATAAGTTTTAACAGTGATTGATAATTATATATATAATTATCGGATAAAAATTACACATATTATATCAACTAATTAATAGCTTATGAAAGCAATCTTGTTAAGTTCAGCATGACTATTTGATAAGGGAATTTATCAAATAAATGAATCTAATAATTTTCATTTGTTTAAAATATTAAATTAGGTCCGACAACCTTTTTTTAAAGACTAATCTGAGCAGTTACTCGCTCATAGTTCATAAATATTCATCAAGTGTATACATTAAACATTGAGATAATATGTTATGATAAAAGAATATTATAAGTGTTAATATTATTGAAATTTAAATTCTACTACTTGTAAGTAGCAACCAGTCATCTGAACAATGGTTTCGCCTTACAACTGTAGAATTATTGAAACTTTAATAATAATTTTTAAAACTAATTTTAGTTTTATATTTATAAATTGAAGGGTGCTTTTTTAACGAGCTAATTCTCTTTAATGTTTTTGTTATTAAGTGAGATATTTTAAGATTGTTTTTATCACGAAATGTCGCCAAACTTTGAATAATGATTAATGTTTGCAATAATCTCACATGATCATTAATTTGGTCAATCGTGACTAAAAATGTTAAAATGGTATAGTTAATTTGAAGTCATATGTTATTGCAATTTTCTGAATTTCAATTAAAAGTATGCATTTTATTAATTGCTAGTCTGATTATTAATAAAAATCAGTGATGTGAATCACGATTTATACATACCATTTAACATTTATTGACTTGCCATTATTAAAAAACATACTGATATCTTCAATCAACTAAAACCCCACAATATAAATACACAAACACAATAGTTATATTATGTTTATGTTTGAACTTTCTTTAAAAAGTTATTATTTTTTAAAACCTCCACTTGTTTCCTTTTTTTGCATGGATCCTCCGATAGAGTTACAAGAAAAGTTGAAGAATTTTTACTTTGGAAAACCGGAACATTGAATGGGAAAATATGCTGACGAAGTTAATAAAATAAAACAAGCAGAGCATGAGTCTCGTGACTCATTTCAAACCCGAAATCATGTAATTTATTGGATTATAGCTGAGATTGCTAGTGATAATAAAAAAAGAGTATTATGGGATACGTTATTGGTACTTAAAAATATTTGTATTACATCATGAACAAATCATTGAAAACACAAACAAAATAAAAACAGCTTTGATATTTTATTATATTGATAACAATAAAAATATTTTGTCTTAGAATAACTAATTAATCAACTATATATTGTTTAATTTTTAAAAAAAATCCTTTCTCTATTGTTTTAAATTGACCTGCCAATAAAATGAAAATGTGTATTATTTAATAAGAGTTGTATGAAATCTAACTAAAAAGTATAGTTTTAAATGGCTTATCTACCAGCCATTCTAATGTTTTCTTCGGCAAAAACTGCAGACTTCGAAGGCCGGCGTGCGTGCACGATAGGAAGACTCGGAAAGTGACAGACGAGTTTGGGATATCATTGGGTTGAAGTTTTGGATAACACGTGGTTTCTCAAACTATTATCCAACATGGATATCAGATTATTCATAATTAAAAACCTGATTGTATATTTTATTTTTTTGTTATAAAAAGTAGAAAGAATACCAAAGATATAATAATAACGTGATAAAAAAGAGAAGATAAAAAAATGCAGGTTAATACACTTATGTTTTGACCAAGAAAAAAGTAAATAAAGAAAGTAAAAATATTTAAATTTTGAAAACACGAGCCTTACAATATTCACCCCATTTTCACTTTAAACTGTGGCTTTTGTTTTGTCAGAGCATTTAATTGTGACTAAACAAGCTAGTTTGCATGCTTGATAAGTCTATCATTTTACAAAAATCATAAGTTATGGGTTAGTCGAAACCGTTTAAAAGGTTGTTCAATATATATTTTTTTCTTCGTCGAAACATTTACAAATTTTGGAAGAACCATTTTTATCATTACCTTGACCCGCCCTGTTGATGATGCGTTTCGTTTTCCACTATATTTTTTAAGACTATAGTATATTTTCTTGTTAAAAATTCTATTGAGTACAATTTTATTTTGGATAAATAAAGTATTGAAGGGAAATGTATTTCAATGTTTTCTTGATTCAATAAGAATATGTTTGGTTTCTTACCAGAAAGGTAACCTAACAAAAAGAAAAGAAAACCAAACGAAAAAAGAAGAAGAGAGGATCGAGACAAGAACCATAGCCTCTTAGCATAGACTTGAGGCCCTCATGTCCAACAGGAAGTAAGAGTCTGTCACTTTTTATAAACAAGGGCTTTAGTGTACATGTAAATGATGAGTGACCCACACGTGAACTTTGTCAAATAATAATAAGCTTATAAGATATATTACCGATAGGTTTTTAAAATAAATAATCTTTAAAGAATTAATTAAGTCAAAGGTGCTTTTGGATAAATTTTGCAACTTTTATCTAACCCCACAGTTAAAATAAATTGGTTTAGAGTGAAAGATACTTCAATCTGATCGTTTTTTCACCCATATATATTAAAAATTAAAATATAATTATAACAAAAAAAATACATACAATGTAACCGTAATTTATAAAGGACTAAAATA
The DNA here is from genome assembly GCF_003935025.1 of Abrus precatorius. NCBI lineage: Eukaryota > Viridiplantae > Streptophyta > Magnoliopsida > Fabales > Fabaceae > Abrus > Abrus precatorius. Next base: position 2,931,398 of record NW_020874373.1, on the reverse strand, counting down.
AAAAATAAGAATAAAAAATTATCCCTGAAATAATTACGATTATCATAAATGCAAAATTGAGACGGTTAAATTCAGAACCATTTTTACTTTATCCAAATTATAATTTATGAATGGCCTTAATTGTACTATCTTAATTATCTAAACAATTGTGCTTAGTACACATTAGTGACAGTTTGGCCGAGTGGTCTAAGGCGCCAGATTTAGGCTCTGGTCCGAAAGGGCGTGGGTTCAAATCCCACAGCTGTCAAGTCTAAAATCTTTTCTAATAATTAATATTTTTTATTCAAAATCCATAGTACATGTGTTGCTCAGGTGCTGTTTCCATTGGGCCAAGGTGTTAGTTACTTCATAACGGGTACATCACAGCAGAACTAAAAGCCCAGTCAAAGTAAAAGTAAAGCAGAAAATGGCGGCATCTCTGAGAAACAGAAACAGCTTCGACTTCCATCTCTTAACCAGCTTCCTCAACTCCCCAATTCTCCCTCGTCGACGGTGGTTGGAAACCATAGCCTACGAAGAACTGCGAGCTCATCCGGACAAACCTTACACTTCAACGGCCGTCTTCATCCATGGCTTTTTGGGATCTGCCAGAAACTGGAGATCTTTCTCTCGCAACCTCTTGGCCTCTCTCTCCAATTCCTCTCCCTCTTCCAGTATCTCCAGCTTCTTCTCGTTTTTTTCTTTCTTTTTGTTATTGATTTGCGGATTATGAAGTGAATAATCAACTTGATTTCTGTGTAGATTGGAGAACGGTGATGTTGGATATGAGGAATCATGGGAAATCGTCAGAGCGGAAACTGAATCCGCCTCATAATATGGAGAATGCGGCCAAAGATTTGGCCGATTTGGTAAAGGCGGAAGGTTGGTCATGGCCTGAGGTTGTTCTAGGCCACTCCATGGGTGGAAAGGTAGCTTTGCAATTTGCCGAGAGTTGTTGCCGCGGTGACTACGGTGATTCTGCTCTGCGCCCTAAACAGGTGTTTCCTCTTCACAATCTCCCTTTTCTCCTCTTTACTGCAATAGATTGAATTGATAATAATAGTAATAAAAGAAAAGAAGTTATGAAGTGGTTGAAGCGTGCCAAGTTTTACATTGGTGTGAATTGATGGCTATGCACACTATGATATTTACTAGCCTGTTTGGATTAGTATATTGCTCACTCTGGTAGAGTTTTGCATTTTGAAAATTTCCCTACCCTTTGTGCGCGTTTTCTGATGTTACGGATTATATGAATTTAATTCTACTTCCTTTTTTATACCGATTACTAAGTTAAACCCATTGTTTTTAAGAGATAAATGAAATTGTGTTGTCTGATATGAAGATGGAGATATCTTAACTCGTTTAATGTTGTATATAGTTCAGAAACACCTACTTTATTTAACATTTGACCAGAGTAAATGAAATTATAATCATAAATGGAAATGGAATCAATTGATAGACTTGTGAATTAACACACGTATCATCGGTAAGCTTTGAGAAACGTACAGTATCATCCCTAATTTCCTGATATGCTTACTATTGTCATACTCTTTATTATTAATTAATTCATATCGGAAATCGCAGAAATCATGTAAGTTCTTCTTATACTTTAATGATTTTCATTTTTAATAAATTTCAGTTAATAAAGAATAACAAAGAGTGTATTAGAAAGTTGAGTTTCTAGCACTGCCATATTTTTATTATAGATTTTGTATTGAAGCATTTGTAGTATAGGCGTAATATCCTTTATACGTTGCTTAATAATACTAGCACTGTCAAGCGCACTACTGTACTCACTTAAGTGCTTAGATTTTTCAGTGCTGGATGCTACAGATTTAATACCTTATTTTATCCTTTTGTCTCTGCTGAAAAACAGCTCTGGGTATTGGATTCTGTCCCTGGAGAGATAAACCCTGAAAACAGTAACGAAGAAGTTCGGGATGTTCTAGCGACCTTGCAAAGTTTACCATCACAAATACCATCTCGGAAGTGAGACTCTATCCCTGAACATATTCTCTTTCATGGTGTTTGTAAGTTTGTCAATAGGCAGATATTGAGGGGAGACTCTGTGTGCTGGTACATGTTGCTTCCTCTGGTAGCATTTTTGGAGTGCAATGGATATGAAGCTATTTTTTCACATATCAAACTCGGGACATTTTGTGTGGTGTACAAGAGAAGTCTACAAATGCTTGCTAGACATTTTAAGTAAAAGTAAAATTGTAATCGTTTTATCACAAATAGAACATTGTTGGTTTTTCATTTTCTTTTGACGAGGCCATGATCTGATTGGTTGTTCTAATGTCTAAAAAAATTGGGTATCTTGATTCTTGTTGAAAGTGCCATTGCATTTGACATTGTGTCAAATTTATTATATACGAATCTTCCTTGTGCCCATCTATAATGTAGTTAGACTTAATCGTACGCTGGACCTCTTTTCAGGTGGCTTGTGAGTCATCTGATGGGACTTGGTTATTCTAAGGCACTGTCAGACTGGATAGGCACCAACCTGAAAAAAGTTGGTGACCATGAGACATGGATATTTGACCTTCAAAATGCTAAGGAGATGTTCGATTCTTATTGGTAAATGAAGCATATTCGGGCCTGTTTGGTTTGAGTAATGTTTTTCATCATTTTCTACACACATCTAACAGGCGTTCACTTCTTTTGAAATAAAAATGAATGTCTGAAAACTTTATTTAAACTTGTTCTTTGTTTTTCTAAGTGTTTCCTGTGATCTTCCTCCATAACACAAAAGTAACTATCCCCAACGTTACAAATCTGCAGGGAAAAGTCTTATTGGAATCTATTAGAGAACCCTCCCAAAGGCATGGAAATAGTCATTGTGCGTGCTGAAAAAAGTGACAGATGGGACCAAGATGCCATTGAGCGGATCGAGAAATTAGCCCGTCGGGGAGGATCTGACTCTCTTGGAAAAGTTTCCTTCTGTTTACTTCCAAATGCTGGTCATTGGGTTCATGTGGACAACCCAAAGGGTCTTCTTGAGATTGTGGCTTCCAAGATCGCCACCCTTTAGTCCCTGTTTTAGTTGGACTATGGGGTATCCATCGTTGAAAATTGTTGTGCCCAGAGTCGAAATTCTTAACAATAAGGAGAAGATGATGTTCTGTAAGAGCATATTAATTGCATACAATTTATCAACTACGAAAAAATATGCATACAATTCATTGTATCGGCGAACATATTTGCGCTGATTTTGATACCGCTCCACAATTGAATAAAACCCAGAAGGGCATTCATATTTGTCATGTTCACGTACTGAGGCTTATTTTAGGTGTGTTTAATGTTCATGGATGCGTAGTGCGTAGGTACGAATTTATACCATTTAATCATGGATACGACTCGAATACAATCCCTTTAGTTGTTATAGTGATCTTTAATAAGCGAAATGTCCTCATATTGTTTTAGAACTTGATTATGAACATTTCAAAGAGTTAAGATGAATTAGAAAAATACATGTTTGCTTTTATTATAGAATAATACTAGTATGTCCCATGGGTCTTTTTTTCCTTTTTGTATTTTTAATGGGAAGGTTAATCACCTTTGAATAAATATTTTCGTCTCATACTTGATTAGAGTTAGAAAATTTAAATAAATGTATATTCTATTAGTTGATAAAATAATAATAAATAAACAAACGTCAACTCATTATTGATATATTTTTCTTCTGTATCTACTACACTAGCATGAAACATGATTAAATTATATTGTGCATCAAATTTACTACAATCATATTATTAATATTTATTTTAAGAAAATTAAATTTTATCAATCTAAACAATTGAAATATTCATAAAATTCAAAAATTAACCAATATTTTACTATCTCGTACAATATGTTATTCAAAATATAAGTAAATAATTAGAATTAAATTACATATTAAAATATTTAAATTGCATGTAATTTTATAGATATGATTATTAAGATAAATAACATAAATCAATAGTTGATATATATATATATATATATACTAGAGGTTTCCATGTAATATATATAAATATTTATTGATATTATTGGTATAGACTTGTTTATGGTGAAAAGCCACGAAGCAGGCCACAGGAACAGCAGCCCAATACGAAAGAGCTTTTGGGTCGAAATCCATTTGAACAGCAATGACAATGGTGAGTAGCGAATAGGAAACCCTAGAAACCGAGATATAAAATGGTTGGCACCCTCTTCATCTCTTAGTTGAGTGGAGAAGTGAAGCAGCAAAGCGGCAAAGCGGCAAAGCGGCAAAGCGGCAAAGATGCAGATATTCGTGAAAACCCTAACGGGGAAGACCATAACCCTCGAGGTCGAGAGCAGCGACACCATCGACAATGTGAAGGCCAAGATTCAAGACAAAGAAGGTACTCATCACAATCCCAAACTCAATTCATTCATAGCATGACATTTCCAATTTTTCCTTTTCATCAATACTCTGCGTTCAATAATTACAGGGATTCCTCCGGATCAGCAGCGTTTGATATTCGCGGGGAAGCAACTTGAAGATGGAAGGACCTTAGCAGATTACAACATCCAGAAGGAATCGACGCTCCACCTTGTTCTCAGGCTTCGCGGTGGCATCATTGAGCCCTCCTTGATGGCCTTGGCTCGCAAGTACAACCAAGACAAGATGATCTGTCGCAAGTATGTTCCCTCCATCCATTCTCTACCTTCCTTTTATGGGACAATAACTTAGCCCCTTTTGCTGTTATAGTGCAATAGGGGTTATTCTTGTTCCCTATATCCATATCCATCTTTAACTTTGTCAACTGTGATTCCTTACTCGCAGTTGATTTTCTCCGCTGGTACATCTAATATATTAGCTTTTTCGGTTTCTTTGTTTTTATCTAAGCTCATGTTTATCATTCCCATTTCTTATGTTTTACAACTTCATCATCCATTAGTTGTTGACTACTGAGGGTTTATTTTTATTTGAGTGAACACTCGAATTAGAAATAGAGAATGCATGAATCAAACATTTTTGTTTGAGATTTTAAAAATCATCCTTTAGTCTCTGTTTTGCTAAAAAAATTCATTTTTAATTCTTTTTCATTCCAGTTTTATTGTCCTTTCCACAAAAGAGATTAAAATGAAGGTCGTTTTGCAATGTTTGAGACTAACGATGGATTTTAAAAAGTTTCAAGCTTCACAAGCAGTAATTTTTACCAATGTTTTTATGTTGTTTGGTTTGTTAGATGCTACGCTCGTCTGCATCCAAGGGCTGTAAACTGCCGCAAAAAGAAGTGTGGTCATAGTAATCAGGTCAGTCTATGGGTTATTTATCCCACATTTATGTTTTAGGCCATGGATTTGATGTTGAACTTTTATGCTTTATTCTTATTGATGTGCTATGCGGTTAGAGGCTGATCGCCATTTATTTTGTTTCTCACTTGCAGTTGAGGCCAAAGAAGAAGATCAAGTAAATTCTGGCTGATCTTGTTTCTTTCTTTATGTTAGACTGGGACTGGGTTCTTTTATTTACATAACTACTGTTGAATATTTCTCGTTTTAATTAATGTTAGCAGTTTTTGGACGTGGTTTTTGTATGGTCAATTATATTGTTGGGATGACATTGTGATCTCTTGAGTTCCGGTTTATGTTTCCTCATGCACCTCTTGTCCCAGCTATATATTTATACAAAAATGAATCAGTATTTTCTATTGCTATAATCGCCATACTGAATGCATAATGGATAACGTGTAGAGTTAAACAGTTCAAATTGTAGCGAGTGTATGACAGGCAACATAATGTTTTGAGTTGTTATAATTAGATTCTGAAATTTGAAAATGTACAAACTGGTCTTGCCATTTATGAGCGTAAGTTCAGATCCGGGCCATATTGGTTAGAATTCTGTCTCAACTTTTTTTGCCGATGTATTTCCAGAGCTAAATCATTTGATTGAACATAGGAGTTCATATCAGGGCTACCCGTTAAAATATATCCAACTATTTTGATCGGTGTAGAATGCATTGGGGCTGCTGAATCATTGATTGTACAAGAAGAAAAATGTGTAATAGTCATCATCGTAATAATCTTATATATCTGCATAGAGCGCACATTTTATAAGATTCAGACAAGGGTTTTTTTTTTTAATTATTAAATCAATTGGATTCAAGAAGTTAGTTGGTTAGAAACGCGTAGGTTAATGTTCATTGCAGCTATATAAATTATCAACTACTCTTATTCAACAAGAATTATTGTTTCATGCTTAGAGAAACTAACTTATACACTTATAAAAAAATTGTACAATTTATTAATAAATTTAAGCGGTTCAAAATAGTTTTACTTAAGTAGGATAAAAGAAGTATTTATAATCCAATACTCTCTTCATGACCTCATTAATTCTAACTGTAACAAGGTTGTTTTCCTTCAAGGTTATACTTACAATCTATGCTTTAGTATTATTAATGCCAATGTTTAATGTCCATATACAAATTAAGGGATGCATTTGAACGTTTTTTTAAAATAATTCAACGTGGTGTACTATAAAGAAAAGTTTTTATTGAGATGTATTATAACTTTTATTTCACAATAAGTTTTAATACTCACTCATCATAATTTTCAATAACAATTTTTTATTATTAGTTCATAACCTTAAGGTATATATGAGCAAAAGTCAAACAATTCAGCGACTTTCTCTGTAAGGATTTTAGGTCAACAATTTCGCTTCCCAATCAGTAAAATAAATAATTACTAGGTTAATGGAAATTTTGAAAGAAAATATTAGTTTTTTGAGTTTTAGGTGAAAGCCAAATAAAAAGATATGATTGTATCAATTAAAATTCAGGATTGAGTTCAATTAGCAAAAAGTTGTTAGAGGCTAAAACTATACATTAATTATAATTAAGAAACTAAAAATATAATGAAGACTTTTATTTGTTTTTGGACAAATAAGACTCACATTGTAAAAAGGGAAATTGATTATAAAGTTGATAAATGTTTTTCACCACTAACGTAAAACACTATTGTTTTGCATATTTTTAATTTTTTTATTGTGTAATTTTTGAAGGGTATTTGTGAAGATTATAAATTTAATTTTTATTCTTTCACATAAAATTTTTTACTGAATTTTTATAACAATTTAAATTACTTATCTTTACCTTAAAAATATGTAATTATGTTTTGGTCTTATTTTGTGTTATTTTAAAATTTTTGTAGTCTAAGTTTTTATTAATTTTTTATTTATTTATACTATAAAGGAGATTTAACTTCAAGAATTAAAATCTGAAGTTTTAATGGAACAGTCACAATCCGGTTCAAACCATGTTTTGTAGCGGTATACGTGATTTTCTAACATCTAATAGAGGGAGCTGGTTAATTACTGGGGTCGGTAATGGGATTGGGACTCTGAATTATGTCCATGGGACGGAACTGCAAACTATTTGCGAAGTAATCCAAACGGTATCCTGTTAAAGTCAATACGTTATCCTTAACGCGTGTATTTGAATCATCGTTTATTTAATTACTTGTTTTAATTAAATTTTTTAAATAATAACTTGTGTTAGAATTTACGATGAAATTTATTAAAATAAATTAAAAACAAAAATAAACTATTTTTCATAATATTGAAAACGTGTTTCTTAAAACAAAAATAAAGACAACGCCACAAAAATGTTGAAAACATTGTATTTCATAAACCAAAAAAACTTTTTGACTTCTGGCTGTGTTCAATTTATATCAGCTGTTTTCATGCTCCATGCTCTGAGGTTTTCTACGGTGATTGGCTCAGTACCGTTGTTGAACACAAATAAGTGGGCTTGATCCTTCACCGCTAGCTCTGGATAAACCCTAGACAGAATATTTGTTTTCCCTCCTGCTCCAAAACTCTCCACTACTGAGTGATCAATCTGCCATTCAATTCAAACAACAAAGAACATTAATCAATTAATAGTGGGTGGTAACTCTTGGAAATCAAAATGTTATATGTGAGCACCAAATGGAGCAATGGTTGAATTTGCACGTACCAAACTCCTAAGAGAAAGTTTCTTAGTATCTAAATCCACGTCTACAAAGCCAGCAAATGAAGGCTTGTACAAATGACTCTTCAGAGAAGAACTGTTTAGAAATGGCAAAACAAAAATTAAAAATAATAAGTTTAGGTAAAATAAGTGAAAGGAAAAAGAAAAATAGTTCTCATTCCAATTTGAATTAGGCAAACCTTCTGGCATCTGAGCATAAGAGAACCACGTGATTGTTTGAAGCTTTGAAAATTCTGAAGAACACAGGAGTGAACTCCTCCAATTTTTCAGAAGCCAAAGTTAGAAGCCCAAATGGTCCAACCCCACCTTGAACTTTGGAACCCTTTTGGGCACATAGATCCTGTGCATTTACCCACTTCGGATCAAAAGCTTCTGCTTTATCCAAGCTTGAAAATGAGAAAGTAACTTCTACATCTGCCTGCAATTATAAAATATCATTAGTTTTATTTCATTATATGTATCTAAACCAACACATTAATGCTTGCTTAAGAATCTTACCTGGGCAGCAGTGATTCCTTTGACTTCAACATAATTTCCCAGTTCAAGCTTTTCACTGTTCATTTTAACCTCTTTCTCTCTAAGGCTATCTAATTCTTCAACAGGCCATTGTACCAGTTGTCTCCCATTTGAGTCGAGCCACAAGGTGCGCGGAATCGCCTAATTATTTTAACATACACAGACATGCATATTTAAACTCCTTAAGTAGCATAAGCATAAAAAAAATGACTTGTAGTTGCACTTGCATCATCATATTTCTTTTCTCCCATGTACCCAAAAGAAAAGAAAAGAACCTCCTATGCAAACAAAATCTTTTCCATGGTTTACGTACGCACATCCCCTCATAAATGTTAGCCGTATGCAAGAATAACCTAGGAATGCATATTTTTGCATGCCAATGCATGAAATTAAATTCTTAAAAATAGTTATATTAATAAGAACCCAATAAGTTCAATCAAGGCAATGCATATATATATATAAGCTACCTGAATTCCTGCCCATCCTTTGCGAACATCGTCCTCCTTGGAATCAGACTCGTTTGCCCAACCCCACAAGACCCTTCGTTTCTTGCTGGAGTCAAAAAATGACTTAGAAGCATAAAAATTGCCATAATCATACCTAAGGCCACCCCAACCATCCACTGAAGTGTTATCCGGGATATACTTATCTTCTTCAGGAGAATAAGTTCCTAATGTATAGTACTCAAACCTAGTCATATCAAGACTATTCTTTAGCACGTGCTTAACATGATTCCCTTCAACCGATGTATCCAACCCCTCTTGCCCTCCTATTGCAATTGGGTAAAAATCGGGACACTCCCACATACCCGTTGTGCTCTTGGAATGGATCGGGTGTTTGGCCCGAACCCATGTCATAAAATCTTTGCTCCTATACAAATAAGCCATCCCTCTATGTTTCCTTCTACTACCTACCAATATCCTCCAATGCCCATCTTCGCTCCACCAAGCAGTTGTTGGATCACGGAACGCACTGCCGTTTACGGCTTTACCCGCCACAATAATCGGGTTGAATTCATCGGGTTTCACCCATCTTTGAAGAAACGGGTCGGATGCATTTTCGGGTATGGCATAGCATTGCACTTGAGTGTTATTCTCGTCAACAATTCCCGTATATAGGATCACGGGTCCCTTACCCGGCACAATGGTGGCTGACCCGGACCAACACCCGAACTTGTCAAATGGTTTAGATGGGTAAATTGCGGGTTCAAGTGCTTTCCAATTGATAAGATCCTTTGATACTGAGTGGGCCCATACAATGTTACCCCACACAGAGCCTTCGGGGTTATACTGGTAGAACAAATGGTAGTATCCATTGTAGTACATGGGTCCTGTGTTGTTGCCATTTATTAATACGAGATGGTCCTATAAAAATATATGAATGGTCATTATAAAATAAACTGAAATTAAATATTCACTTACCATTTGGATCTGCACTCGATTGATGCATCCATCACAGCAATTTAGGTGCCATGGATTAGAAAGCGAAAAAAGTTAGCATTACAGGTAATTTGGTAATGAAAACTAAGGAAGATGTTTTGGAGCCTATATTTTAATAACTCAAGATTGTCAGAATATAAATGTAAAGAAACATGTATGACACATTTAGCTGAGATAAAACTAAAGTGCACTGATTTTAAGTTTTTTTTTTATATAATATTTTTTATTAAAATTTAATTTTCACTTAATTTCTCATACAAAAAACATGACATTAAATTTCGATGTTAATTATTATAATAAAACTCTAATAACTAAAAAATAATATAAAAATGCCTAAAATACTACACTCAAGTTGTGTTCTTTAATGTAATATTAATGAATGAAATTATACATTTTTAAATTAAAATGTTAAATTCTATTGTTAAAATTGATATACAAAGTTATCAAAGTGTAAGAGTTTCCGTGTTTGAGGCCGACGAAAGAAAAGTTTCAGCATATACAGATTAATTAAACCCCCTTTTCCCATTTGAAAAAAAAGAAGAAAGAAACGAATTCGTGACAAATGACACGATGTGAAACTCCTAATTGTAACCGGTAATTTGTAGATAACAAGACCAATAAAATGTGGAATTACATAATAGACTCCCACCTATCTATGGAACAACAAGCTCATTTATAAACATTGCAATAGAAACCGGTGGATTAGAGAAATTACATGTTGATATCAATTTTTGTGGGTGTAGAGTAGGTGAAGGAAAAAAAAATGGAAATGTGATTATATATATATATATATATAATTAAGGGAAAAAAAGAATTTTATAGATTATAAAAAACAGCTAAAACTAAATAATAATGACCACTAATTAAAATTGACTCACAATATTTAAAAAATGAAATATTTATTATTTACTAAAATATCACTTAATTTGAAATAGGAGGAATAGAGAGATAATGATTTGCGCACTGAGTGCAATACATATAGTTAATACGAGATAATGATAATCAGAGTCACTTTTTTCAACCCCTTTACTATGACAGCATGTGTAGTTGAAAAGATAACAATGTAATTTTTAATAAAAAAAAATAGTACAAAGTGATTTTTAATCATTTTTATTTAAATAATTAAAAAAATACTACATGTAATTAATTTATATATATATATACTGAAAATACACAGAAAAAGCTAAAGGAACCATTAAAAATTGTCTCCTGACAGTATTAAAAAATTGTTTATAATTTTAAATTGTTTTTATTTTTAATTAAAAAATGTTTATAAAACATGGAACACATCATCTTCTATTTTGTGTCACTATCTTAACAAAAGTCCGAATTGCTATACCACATAACCACTGTATACATCAGAGAATACAATTAAACATAAATAACAAACCGACCTTCCCCACTTCCAACTCACCCAAATCTACACAGCACTAACACAAAGAGGTTTATATATTCCAGCTTCATATCCAATACAAGAGTTTCGCATGCATCATTAATATTTGGACTATTATACAAAGCCATGCAAAAGGCATCATATTAACTTGGTAGAGAAGAATGTTATAGTTATAATAGATGATGGGAAGTAATGAAAAATAGAGAAATGATAAAAATAAATGATATTAAATAATTATTAAATTTATTAAAATATAATATTAACTGCCATATCTATAAACTTGAAAGAGCATTTTATTTGTGATTGTTCTAATATTTTAAAAATTAAAAGATATCATAAAATATTTTCTTAACCTTCAAAGCAGCATATAAATTATATTAAAGTATTTATAAATCAAAGTTCTAAACCAACATATGTTAATTTCATGTGTTCTATGTCACGAAGCAATACCTTTACACCTAACTGTATCAACGACAATAAAAATGTAAAAAACACCATTAGAGATATTCTCAAGATTCCATATCATTTTGGCTTGAACATAATAACCATTTTTTCGCATATCAATCGTAACCGCATAAAAAATTGGAACAAAAAGATAGTTATGCACATAATAACCGTTTTTTCGCATCAAAATTTTGGCTTGAACACCCTGTGGATTGTTCCCATACCATTCAGTTCAGTATATCAAAAGATTCCTTTGTTATGTTGCATTCAACCAAAACTCACAGCCCATCCACTTTTTCTCCTCTCTTTTTGTTGTGAAAGCAAAATCATCATTCATATACATGTGTGTGTGTTAATAAGTTAACACATGTGAGTGTTAAAAGGTACGATTTTTAATTTATTAAAAATGACTGAATACAAATAAGACTCTTAAATTAAGAGTAAGATTGACACGATTTTTATGTTGTTTAATAATTAAAATAATATGTTAAAAAGTATCATATAAATAGTTATCTAGGGCAAACTAAAACAAACGCAAGAAGATAAGAATAACATTTGCTAAAAACAATTATACGAACCGTTGATCCAGTTCTTAGGAGGTTGAAAATGGTATCCAGTTCTGTGAACTTCGCTCACCGAAATTGCTGAAACGGATTGGAGATGAGGGTATATTTTATGAGAGGCTTCAACGCCATTGTTGATCAGTAACACAATAAACGAGAAAAGCGCTAGAAAGGTTGTGAGACACTGTGGGAAAACCATTAGAAAAAAGAGCAATAAACAAGATCAAATATAACAATGTAGAAGGAGATTTGTGTGGGATGGTCTCAAATGAGAAGAAAAAAAGTCATGGAAATATAAAGCACGAAGAAATATAAGAATAGATTGCCATTATTTATAGAGTGAAATACAAAAAGGAGGAAGTCAGTGACACAGATAAAAAATAGGAACTGCTGTGGTAACCCTAAAAAAAGATACGTAGTAGTCTTTGTCAGTGTTTTGGCGATTTTCTTGGAAAGATGGGGAGACCAAGTGCTAACGATGAAGCTGAATACATGTTAGTCTACGGTACATGATAATGTGTGGTTACTTCCTTTGAATTTTAACTAAGAATATACATTTTGAAAAAAAAAAATCTGTATAGAATTTACCCGGATATCTTATTCGTTTTTTTTACCCATCATTATCTACTTTTAATTTATATGCTTATAGTAGGAATTTAAATAGGGGAAGGTAGTTTGATGAAATTATCTTTATTTATCTTCTGTTGCCTCTTTTTTTTACCAGTTTTTTATTTGTTTTTCAATTTTCAAACCCAAAAACAAATCAAGTGCAATCAAGTTGGTTCTCGACTTGAATTAACTTAACATTATCGTTTTTTTTTTAAGTTTAAAATTTGTACATTTTGAACTTTAGTATTTGATTATTTTTTCTTTTTTCCATTTATATTGTCTGTTCCTCAACCTTGATCTCTCAAAGGCCATGGAAATATGAAGCAAAAAATGAAATACTTAACAGGGTATTCTAACGTTAGAGTTAATATAAATTTTAATAATAGTATATGAAAAGTGTAGTAGGTAGTGATGCATAATGTACCCTTTATATAGAGTTTAAGTTTAGCCGCAGGTGAGAATGATGGTCAAAGCACAAGAATGATCACACACACATAAAAATCAAAATCAACATGATATAATACCAGTAACTAAATGCTTATAGTGAATCTCAAGTTAATTATTATTTATTTTGAAAAAAAAAATCAATTTAAAGAAATTTTGAATTTAAACTTTCATATAATGAATTTTTTTTTTGTTATTTTCTTATAATGAATATTATGTAAGAATAAAATTTCTAAAATATAATAATTTATTTTCTATCCTAACTTAACGACCTAAACTAAACTAACCCTATCTTAATCAGATTGGTTTAGTTCAAATTAGCTAAAAAAAATTTTAAAATTGAACTAAATTAATCCAATCAGCTTTCGTTTTACTAATCTTAATTATATTCATTTAGTTTAATTAAGTTAATTTGATTTGATATTTTAATTTTAATTTTCTCTTAAATTTAAACTAAACTAAATTGTGAACATTCTTAATTATTGTTTTTAATATTATTATTATTATTATTGTTTTAAAATAAATTTATTATTTACTTATAATTTATTTATTAAGTTATGTGGTACACATGAAATATCACATAAGAGATTATTATACTCATGTTTTCTTATTTTATCACATTTTTATTTTTTTTCTATCCATCTTCATCCGAATTGTTACTGCAAAGCTATTAATTAATGGACTTAAGCTTTTATGCTACCCCTAATGTATAATAATGTTAATTAATTAGCTTTCGGACTAATCATATTTAATCGAACAAGCATCCACAACCAAAGTTATTAGAAAATACATTAAAAAGAAAGTCACTGTGACTGTATGTCTCTATTTTTTTCTGTTTATATAATTTTTATATTTTCATCTTGAATATTTAAATTTTTCATTGGATTCATTTATTTTCCGACACCCGTAAGAGAAAGAATAAATAATTAAGAGCAGCCCACCAATTTAAAATCGTTTTCATTATTTAAACCATTACAAAATACTATATATAATATTAATTTCATTATTATATATATATATATATATATATATTAAAAATACATGTTAATTAGGAAAAGATATTAAAAGTGTATTCTTATAATTGTTCGAGAAATATTTTTCATCCGCTTATTGTCATTGCTTAAAAATTTCTATCTATCCATTGAAACTAATTTATATAACGATTTTATTTTATTTTTAAAGCTGCTTACGGTTGAAAGGATGTTTTGCATTGCCTAAATAATATTTATAAGACATGAGATTATACAATTTCACATCCATTTCTTAAAAGGATTACTATTTTATAAATGTCATGTACAACTTACATATTTTTATATTTTTATCTTTTCTATTTTTTGTGTATTTGATTTATAACATAGTATCGTTTATATATATATTTTTTAACTAAAAGCTTAATTTATGAATTGCTGATTCAGATATTTTATTCAGGATATTGTTTTATATAAAGTGTTAATAAATTTGAAAAAATATCTTATATTTTTTAAATCAATAATTATAATTATTATAATATTTTTTAAAAAATATTTATATATTTTTAAAATAAACTATAAATTCTTACTGTCTATTATATATATTTAATATAATATTAACGATAATGATTATTTTATATCGAGAATGTCTTGTTAATTTTGAAAGCAACGTAAAAATTATCTTTATATAATATTAATTGATAAAAAGGAAACACATCGTAGATACCAACTTCGTTTGCTATGGCATGCAACACTTATAACTTATCATTTTAGTTAAAGAAATCCAAAAGGAGCTTATATATTATGTAACTCTCGTCCTTTGTTATTATACAATATCATCTCACTAAGATGCAAAGAGAAAAAAGAATAGAAAGGATAAAAAAAGATGGCATAAAGTATTATTAAACTATATTATATATAGTTCGTAGTTGTGCACTAAACATGTAGATACTACATACAGTTTTCTTTTCGTTGTGCTGATACATAACGATGATAATAATAAAAAATATTTCACAGCAATATATTACACTCTATTGCATATTTGGCATCTATCATGCAATTGATGTCAATTTGCATTCAGAAAAAGTTGGAAGACATGGCAAGTTCGAAACAGTTATTGGATTCAAGATCAGGTGAAAGTGATGAGAGTGCTACATGACAGTGCACCCACATAGTACAGTGTGCATCGGACGCAATCTTTGATACAGCCAATACATTCAGTTCAGAAGATAAAGAACAACCACCTCGTACTGGAAATCCGTTGAGGACTCGACACATTGATCAGAGGCCAGAATCCACAGGACATGACCCTTTAAAGTTGAACGATAACAATATTTTTCAGAATTTTGTATTTACTAGTGTAAACTTTTAAACTATTTAATGACATTATTTGTATTATTTAATAAATTTAAGTGTAAATAAAATGTTAGTTTTAAAATTGGCAAAATATATTATATCTCCTATGATGGAGAGAGTTTAATATCTTCTTTTATGCATAAAATAATCGTTATTGTTAATTTTATACAAATAAATAATAAAATTAATATTTTAATTAAAAAATATATTATAGATATCAAAACAAACACTTTATAAAATAAAATAATAATTTAATATGGTATTTCAGTATAAGAAAATTTTAGTACATCAAATTCAAATTTCAGCATACTTTACATTTTTTTAGACTCAATCAATGTATTAAACTAAACAAAAATGGGTGGATTAAAAAGATTTTTTTTTTCAGTTTTTATCCTTTTAATTCACAAGTTTCAAATTCATAATTTCAAGGACCATTAAAATAGTTGACGATTTAAATTTTATTTTTTCAAACATTTTTACATATGGTAATTAAAATAGTCATCACTAGTTATATTTTAAAGTTGTTAATTTTAAAAATAGAAACAATATTAGTGAATAACATTGATGGCCAAAATTAATCTCAGTTTTTCAAGTTGCCAAAAACTATTATGGGCAAAATTTGTTATAAATATTGTACTTAAAAGTTAAAATCAAAATTAAACTGATATTGCCATGTATCATATAAAAGTTGCAAAATCCACTTTCAAAGTCTATGCGTTGTTTAATAAATGCTATTAGTTTTGTTTATCAGTTAAAAATTAAAAGTTTATTTTAATAAAAAAATTATATTAAATATTATACATATTATTAGGATAAAATTCTACCTGAGTTGCAGAACGGAAAAAGAAGTGTTCTTGAGAAACTTCAAAGGACTCTTCCCTACCGACACACAAAAGCAAGTACATATACCCATCCTCACAAGTGCCAAAAAATTGACAGGAAGAATAAAAATTAACCTCATGCTCGCTTACGTAAAAATAAACATTATTTAATCTATATTTCATCCCAAGGTGGGATTACAGGAGTACTTTGCCCTAGATGTCACGTTACATCCTATCAACCAGTGATGCATTCTTCGGACAATTGATGGTAACAAAAGCAATGTGATGGTACAAATAGAAATACAAATTTGACTACATGAAAGGACCCAACAGAGCAAGTTCCTACCACCACTAATTCAGCTGGCTAAGAGGAGAACGTGGAATAAGCGATGGTTTCAACTCCTTTACATCAGAACATTCATGTTCATATGGATTATTTTCCCGGAATTCCTCAAGAAGGGCTTCCATTGGCAAAGATCGAAGAGACTCTATAGTTACTTTCGTGGGAACATCAGGCTCACTTCTTATTGGTGTTGTACCGCTAGGCTCATAGTCCTGCAAGACACCAGAGATAGCACAACACCAAACATTGTATAAATGCTAAATAATCTTTGAACGATAAAAAATTGCCAAGTGGTGTTAACGATGTCTCTTTAAATTTGATCTTAAAAATATAGAATACCGAAGTCAACCTACCCTGTAATGCTGTTGAAAAGTGTCGCAAGCCCTGTGTTCAATGGAAGCAGCTTGGCCAGTATGATCCTCTCTTAACGTCTCGAGTGCATTTGCATGAGTTCTCACCATATTTAACACGCCACTAATGGACTCCCGCTCTTGTGCAGCCGTGACTGCAAAAAATACACCCCAAGAAAAATGATTGATACATAATAAAAAAACAACGGTGAGATAGTGCAGGCCCTGTTAAATGTTTGTTAGATTGTGTTAGTTATGTTGCATGCAGTATTAACTATTTAATCACAAAAAAAAGAAGCTATTTGGAAGTAATCATGACCAAACAAACAACTTTAGCTGTAGAAGATAAATCTTGCTGAATGTTGAATCAAAAGACCAAGATCCAGCACACAATGCTCACCATCGAACTGCTCAAGAAAATCATCACTGTTCTTTGCCACATCTTCCTCTGCTGCAGACCGTGTAGAATTGACCTCAATGACATGTTGAAAATTGCTATCAGTGGCATTCCTGTACCAAAGTAATCCATATCACATCGCAGGAAGCTATTAATATGGCCAAGGAAAAAATAAGAGATAATTATGACGCGATCAGTTCGCCTCACACACCTGATAAGTGACTCTGCTGCTAAAATGTGTTTGGTTCCCATCGCATTTACAGCATCGTGTGTCTTCTTTGCATGTTCAAAAGCCGATTGAGCAGTATTAACACTGAAGAATTTCGAAGGGAATTAGTACGACTGTAAGTGAGAGGAGAGTCATCAATAGAACTTGGGGAAATAACAGTTACCTCTGCTGCATGAGTCCCTCCATACGACAATGCTTTGCTGCAGAATAATCAGCAGTGTCTTTCGCATCTTTTTCTGCTTGCACGCAAAAGGCCTGCCATTTCCTTTTTGCATGGGTTACAATATCTCCCATCGATGACACGTGTACATCCAAGAATGACTTGTTCCTGATGCCACTCTCTCTAAAATCAACAAGCTTTGCGTCTACCTGCAAGACCGATCATCAATCTCTATGAAAGACCATTAAATTTACCCGGGCCCCACAAAAAAAACCCCATCAGGGACTTAAATAATAAGGGCAGTAATATGAAAACCAAAAACTGACCAAATCCATTTGTCGACGAATGTGATCAGAGACCAAATTAGTCATATCAGCAATAAGTTTCTCTGTATCACATCTTGATTGCTCCTGTAAATAAGAGAATAAGATGTCCATATCAGATGCCAAAAAACATAACCATCCTTCAAACAATACAAGTTAATATTATGTTATAACCTCGTAAGCTTTCCTAAACTCATCAATGCTCCTTATCTGCATTTGGTCAGCTTGTGATGCGTAGTCTTCAAGCTTTTTTGATTCTTCGGAAAGCTTATTCACAAATTCTTCAGAGCGCTGAGAGATATCGTTTATTTGCTCAACACTGAGATTGAATCTCTTTTATTTACGAAGAACATTAGTCATAACATAACAGAGCCAAAAGTAGATAAGGAACATTAATCAGAACAGAACAGAACATGAAGATGTAAAAAATGAGAAAAATTACAATTAGATATACAAAAGGAAAGTTGAAGCACATACATGGCGTAGTTCCCGAGCAAAAAGTGCCAATTCACCCTGCTGAGTAGAAAGAGAACTCTGAAGATCATCAAATATTGAACCCGCTTCGGTGGTCTCGGATGCAAGAAACTGATTCAACATGATTAGAAGTTCTGTATTAGTGTTTAAATGAATATAAAAGAAGTGAAAAACACATGAGAGTAAAATTAGAAACAATAAGTTGGAACATTTAAAACATACTTCTTCAATAGAATGACCATTAGACGATATAACAGATGACAGTTCCTCCAAGGTAGCATCGGAGCTAGCCTTATGCAAGCGCACAACATTTTGCACTGCCTCTATATGAGATATATACAAGGCTCTTAGAGCAGCCACTTTCTTTTTCAAATCAATAACCGCCTAAAAGAAACAAAAAGGTGATTAAGAAAATTTAAAAATAAAATATAACATAATATGAAAATACGAAAAGAAAAAAAAGACAGATTCAAGAAAATTGGAAGAAAGCTTGAAAGAATGCCACCAACAGGAGTACCCGTATTGAATATTTGATGTACCCACCTCATCGTGAATGTCCAAAAAAGAATGGCAGAGCTTCTCCACGCCTTTTAGATTTTCATTCTGTTCAGACAACGATGTTGCAACAGTGTTGCAAAGTGAACCAACCTGCTGAGAGAGCTCCGCTTGAAAATTGTTCACCACAGCTCTGTTATCTGAGTTCAATCTATCTTCTCTACCTATACAATTAAAAGAGAGATAAAAAAAAGTTACTAAATATATCTCTGATTCTTAGTTAATCAAAGCATAGTACAGAATAAGACCTACCAATTTTCAAAAATAATGAAGCGTTATCCTGAAGAGCTTTTTCCAAATCAGCTCTTAAAACACATGCTTGATGAGCCAGAGCATTTTCTGTGGCACGTAGTTAACATTATCACAGAGGAACATTAAACAAGAAATAATGATAGAAACACAACCATGCATACGGCATACCTGCTTTTCTCTGCTCAGAAATGATGAAGTCTTTTTCTTTCAGCGTATACTGACATTTGTTCAATTCTTCCTCTGTGTTAGCAAGCAACTTGCTAGTCTTGTGTAAGCTTTTCTGTGTTGTTTATCACCACTTACCAATAAGAAGCATGCACAATTTCATAACAATTAAAGAACAAAAACTTCGATAACTCACCTCAGTAGTATCAAGTTTGTTGCTCAAATCAGAGCACTGCCGAACTTGATCAACGTATTTGTTTTGCAAATCCTCAAATTGCTAGTTGAAACATACAAAACAAGTTAAGCATAACAGGAACAAGAAGTAGGCCCGTCTTAACTTCTATAGATAATAGTTTTTCAAAAAACAAACCTTCTGTTGAGTTTCTATTGTGATCCCCATCTGCTCAATTTGATCTGACATAGCCTAAACAGAAGGAAAGCGTGCATCAATGGAAGGGCCTTAGAAAAGTGATTTTAAAAACCAGACCATGAAAATAAACATCGAACCAATTCGTATCTATCAATGAACAATAGAAAACACAAGCTAGAAAGCTATAAATGTCCAAGGCACTAAACAAAATGGCTTCTATGCTCTCAGCAGCAGAAAGATACTGTTCTTGATGAATATACGATGAATTATTCGTTTTGCAACGGAAACGTAACAGAAAAAAAGGAAGAGAAAAAAAAATTACCTTCTTCTCACTCTCCTCTTGATAGTATCTTTCCTTTGGAATATAGACTCCATTTTTCTCGCGTGTAGCATAAACCTCTGGTCGAAGTCACAAATTTAACGATTTTCATCAATAACAAGACAATTCAGCAAGAAATCTGAAGAACCCAAGTGCTATTTACTTTAGCAACCGAAAATCAACAAAGCAACTCACCTGCCTTAAGGCGTTCAATTTCACCATAAAGATCCTTGATAAGTGTTGATTTCATCATTTTTTGGTTAACCTGAAAAAAAAGAAAAGAAAAAGGGAGGTGTAAAAAAATGCTTTAAGGCATGGCAATGAATTACATAAAAGAAAAATTAAAACCATCCTGCATATCTTATCTAAGAATCAAGTGCCAAACTAGAGCTAACTTGACAGTAACAGGTCCTTTCTGAAAAAGAAAATGACTCTAAAAGCACTACACACACACTTGAACAAAATGCATTGAGAGAACCAATATCCATAAGATTTTGACCACCCAAAATTATGTTTAAGAATTTTATTATAAGTGATTATCATATTTTTAGTCATACAGATGTATCATTAATGTACAATACAAATGTGGTCAAATAAATTACTCATAAAATCCCCGTAAAAGTACTACCGAAAGCTACATCAATATTGCTAAAGATGTGTGCATTCATTAGCATCCTCAACTCTAATGACATTCAATCGATAACGAACCTCGGGCTTATTTTTTATGTGCTTTGCCCTGTGTGCATAATCCAGTGTGCTCAAAGTTTCCTCTAAGCAATGAACAGCAGGAGACACTGTCGCTATGATGCATGTTTTGGTTCTTCCGCCAAGTGAATCACGTAGTAAACGAGTCAACTTACTATCCCTAAAATACAAACTTATCCGTGTAAGTACACAAAGATACTGTCGTAGACTCAAAGAATGAAGCATTATCAAGAGTCCCAAAATAAAAACCTGTAAGGAACATGACCCAGATGCTCCACCAGCGCATTGATCACTCGCCCTAAAGTAAGCAAACTTTTGTTAATTTCCCCAGCTTCCCTTGCACGACCCTAACAAATTTAATTCAACGTAGTTCATTAGGAAATTCCCATAATGTATAGAATACTAGAAAAATGGTATGCTGATGATGTATTACCTCCCTAGCACCGGAACGAGAAATGTTTTCTGATCCAGCTAGATCCACCAAATTAAGTTTTCCACATTTTATTAGTTCTTCACCCTCTGGGGTTGCTTCCTTGATGTGGATTGTAATTGAAAACAGCGAATGTGATCGACTGAAAAGAAAAACCAAGTCTCATTAACATGTCAAAATTCAATTTCACAAACTCAAAATTAGAGAAAGCAGCAAAAGCAACACTCGCCTTGACTGTTTATTCAGCAAAGTTTCCGCAGTTCGTCTTTTGGAAGACCCTCTTTCAAGAAGAGTAAAAATCTCATTAGCACTCGTCACAATCTCCTCCTCCAATCCCCTTACAAGAACTCCACCTTTACCATCCTCCATAAGAGGAAGCTGCTTCTTTTGCTTCTCCTCCAAAGAAACCTTCGATATCTCCTCTGGGGCAAGCAAATCAGTGATCTCTTCGTTATACAATTCCAAAAAAGTGACTTTCACACTATACTCTGCATTCTGACTCTCAAGTGTGTCAAAAATTTGCTTAACAGCCCTAGGAATTACCCCTGCTTCTGGAGGCAACTCTCCATTGGGACCACTCTGCAGTCCAATACTCAAATAAAGTCAATAGAATAACTTACATTAATGTGCACTATGAATAACATCACTTCATAAAGAGATAGAGCTTAAACACTAATCATACCTTGGACCTTTTGCATTCCCCTTCCATTGTGTAAGTTTTCCCCGTACCAGTTTGACCATACGCAAATATAGTACAATTAAAACCCTCTAAAACTTCATTAACTATTGGAGTAACAGCTTGTTCATAAAGATCCTTTTGCTGCGCAGAAGGACCAAAAACCTACACAGCATACAATCACCATATTTCAAATCATCCAAAACTCAAAAAAACGAAAACTCAAATTCAAGCTTAGATATTATAATATGTTGGATCTGAGATAGAGTGAAACTGAAAATTTTAATTAAGAAGGACCTTATCGAAGGTGAAAACCCTGTCGATGTGCTTGCCGGCAATGCTCTGAGAAACAGCAACTTCTCTGTTGTATTCGTTGCAGGTAACAACTTGAGGAGCATTGGTTCGTAACTCTTCGTCGCTAAAGGGTCTGCGAGACGTGAACGTGAAGTGTTGGAGTTGAAATGTGGAAAAAATGAAGGAAATGAAAAAGAAGAAGGAATACCTGCAACGAAGGAGGACCTGAACGTTAACACCCTTCTCTTTCTCGTGTCGCCCAGACATTGTCGTTGGTGGATCGGCTTCTGAAACGTGCTTCTCTGTGTTTTGTATGTGAATGGGGGTGATGTGAGAGCGGGGACAGAGAGTGGTGCGTTTGAGATTTGAATTTTTGAAAGCCGCTCTTTCTTCTCTTCTCTTTGCTCCTTTTAGTTTATATCTACCGGTCAGCGATTGGGATCGTGTCAACATCTAACGGTGTTCGAACCTATCCATGTCTTACCGTTTTTGCCCCTCTCGTTTGCGTTTCACGCTGTTCCAATTGTCGTTTCTTTGTTTTTAAATTTAACTCAATTGGGCTACTCTAACAACCAGCCCAACTCTGCGGACCTGGACTCTACCAAGAAATACCCACCTTTTGAGTTTTCTTCACCAAAAAATGCCATATTGATGACTGTGTTTCATTCACCTAAATTTTTCTAGTTCTACCCTTGGATTCCATCACAAAAGAGAGGCTACTCTAAATAAGAAGCTAAAAATGAAATGCATTAAAAAAATTAATAAAATTATTTTTCAATAAAATATAAACGACCAAAAGAAAAAGGTGGGATGCACCATATAAATGAGAAGTCTGTCTATTATTTTTCAATACAATTTTCGTGATTTAAATGTGTGAAGTTGATTAAATTATAAAGAATTAAACATGCATTTTGATTCATGAAAACATGTTAATTTTGTTAATCCTTATTTAAATTTATTTATTTTTAATTCTTACATTCAGTAAAAATAATATATTTTAGTCTATGACTAAAATAAAAATAATAACATATTTTCAAAGACTAAAAATATATTAACAAAACGGTGTGAATAATAGCTTCTTCAATGTGCTATAATCTACTTGTTATGCAACCAATGTTTTATTATCTGGTTTTTACGGAGTGCTTTTCCGTCCTGCCTTTTGCCTATGATCTGGTAATGCATTAAGAACTAAACTTTGCAAGATCAAGTGAGGATGCAAATAAAAAATATATATAGAGTGGATTGAAGTAAGACAATTGCTTGGAGCTTCTTCTTCACAAGTTAGGCGTTTTTCTTCTTTTGAATTAGTAGTTGCCTATACTTTCAATTCTCATTCACCGGTGCTCTTCTAGATTTGTGAGCGCCTCCAACATGTGTTATATTGGTCTTTTCGTGTTCTTTATAGTCTGAGAAGATGAAGGAACGAGGTATTAAATATTTTTATTTATTTATGTATGGTTCATGTTAGCCTCCCACATAATCACATTATATTAACATGATTCTAAAAGAAAAATTAATGTTTGTAAACATAAATCACATGACTATCAACATGTGTTAGTACAGGGAAGCTACATGGCATTTTTAAATGCTAAAATCTGTAACAAGTGAAATACATAAAGTGAACTCTATTAACTCTTCAAAAATCTTACTTTGGAGAAGATTCTTCATGATCCGTTGGCTCTTCCTAGAATAATAAAAGCACTATAGAAATACAATGCAATTTCAATGAAGTCACAAAACGTAAGCAAAATTTGCCATTACTCAAGGAATATCCTTTTACAAAAATCTATGTAAGTTGTCTCAGATGACTACCAGAATAAGGTTAATTTTTTTATTCAACCACTTCAGTCTCACTCAAAAACCCTTTTGACCGAATTAAATTATAACCATTAAAAATTGGATTGTCTGTGTATACATTTTTAAGAAGAGAAAATTGTGTATGATGTGCAAATTACAAATAATAGTAACAAAAATCACTAATTGTCATGATTTATTAAAAGTACACAAATATTGCCACTTGCCACTGATTACTAAGGCCAGGCCACTTTGCGGCAGTAGATGGTAGTTGTGATTAGTGATTAGTGAAAGAAAAAGGGTTTAAAGCATATTAAGAAAAAGAAATGCAGAAAAGCAAGTTAAAGGCAAGAGCAGAAGATAAAGCAATGCTACTAAATCACTCACTTACAAGTCAGATCAATTTCTAACTGAAAACTATTTGTAGGAACAACTTCATTTGAAGTTAAAGCAACCTATTGTAGGGCTATGCACTAGAAATGTGTGTGATCTAATTATAGCCTGAAATATAAGAAAGGCTATAATTATCAAACTAGCAAAAAAAATTGAAGAAGAGCTTGTATTATAAGCGGTTTAAGCAAATTCTACAAAAAAATTTCCCAGGTCAAATTTGCCATTGTTGGATTCTATAGCATTGACTACCTCTTGAAACGTGGAAACACTGCATGGAACTACCAGGCCATTCCTCTGCGAAAACCCAAATTCATTGTATGCCTTTTCCAAAAGCATCTTGAATAAAGGGTGAGAAAGGTAACGAGTTGGAACCACATATCTCTGGCGCTCCTCCCCAACATAAAGTGCAAAAAACCCAACTGGGGGTGTGTTAGTGGGGCATTCTGTTGGGTTGGACTCCCAACTATGTGTCCAAAAGTCCAAATTTTTAAGCTCATTTTCTACACACTTAATTGAGGGGAGTGAGAAGTCAGTGGAGTGGGTGAGAGAAGTCCATTTTCGCAGCCTAGTGTGAGCATTTTCGGAGAGAGGCATCAAAAAGAGAGAAGGGAAGTGAGGGAAGAAAAGAAGCTCCAGACCAGCTGCTTAATTTCTCTGATATCCAATTAGTTAACCGTTGGATCGGGCTGAAAATTTTACAGCAGATTCGTAACACGGTGCTCTTTATTCTGACCGTTCGGATTGTCAATTGGAGGTCTGAAGTTGGAGATACTGTCTTCGCACAGAAGCCCTGTTTTTGGTGACTCTGCACAGACCAGCTGCTGAGAAATTGTTATTTCTCCTTAGTTAACCGTTGGATTGAGCTGAAACTTTGACAGTAGTTCCCAGACGTATATTTCTTCATTCTGACCGCTGGGATCGTCGATTGGAGGTTTTGGCTGAGAGAAATCGTGTATGAACAGCAGCTCTGTTTTGTGAGATTTTCTCTCTTTGGTTAGGCTTTATTGCTTGGTTGTATTAGCTGGTTGTTTGCACGAATTTGTGCAGTATTTTGAGACTCTCTTGTAACCTCATTTGATTATAGTGGAGCTTGATTGACTGGCTTGAGCCCGTGGGTTTTTACTTCTCACATTGAGAGGGTTTTCCCACGTAAATAATTATCTGTGTCCTTGTGTTTGTTGCTGCCATTTGTTATTGTTGTTGCTCCTCACAGGTTCTTGCAAGTTTGGGGAATTGTTTCCGCTGCTCACTTTAGATAATTGTGTTCTTGTGTTTGGTTTTCCCCAACAGAGTGGTATCAGAGCTCTTTGGGCTCTGGTTTTGAGATTATTTGACTTGCTTGAATGATGGAGGCAAATACAAAAATGGTAGCTTTGAATGGTACTAATTATCATTTGTGGAAGGGCAAGATGAAAGACTTGTTGTTTGTGAAGAAATTGCATCTTCCAGTCTTTACTACTCAGAAGCCAGAAAATATGTCTGATGAAGAATGGACTTTTGAGCATCAGCAGATATGTGGTTTTATTAGGCAATTTGTAGAAGACAATGTATATAATCACATTGCTAATGAGACACATGCTAGAACTTTGTGGGAGAAGATTGAGTCCTTGTATGCTTCTAAGTCAGGGAACAATAAATTGTATTTGTTGAATTGTCTGATGAATTTGAGGTACAGGGAGAGTTCTTCTATTTCAGATCACTTGAATGAATTTCAAGGGCTCCTAGATCAACTGTCTGGAATGGGTATCAACTTTGATGATGAGGTTTTGGGACTATGGCTATTGAATACTCTACCTGAGTCTTGGGAGACATTTCGGGTTTCAATTACAAACTCAGCTCCTAATGGTGTTGTTTCTTTGCAAATGGCAAAGAGTGGCGCTCTTAATGAAGAGATGAGAAGGAAGGCACAGGGTTCTTCATCTCAGTCCGAGGTATTTTTCACAGAAAATAGGGGGAGAAGTAAGAAAAAGGAACCGAAGGGTGGTAGAGAAAAGAGCAGGAGTAAGTCCAAGTCAAGATACAAGAATGTGGAGTGCTATTACTGTCACAAAACAGGGCACATCCAAAAGAACTGTTTTCTTTGGAAAAAGGAGAACAAAGGCAAGAAGGGCAAGCAGAAAGAGAAGGATCATGATGATGATGATCGTGTCACTACTACTAGAGGTGATGATCTTGTTCTTCTTCGTGACTATGAGTCTGTTAATCTTGTATCTGATGAGAGCATGTGGATAGTTGATAGTGGTGCTACACTGCATGTTACACCAAGGAAGGAGTTCTTCACATCTTACACTTCTGGTGATTTTGGAGTGTTAAAGATGGGTAATGATGGTGTGTCTAAGGTGATTGGTGTTGGTGATGTTTGCTTGCAAACCAACATGGGAGTGCAATTATTACTTAGAGGAGTCAAACATGCTCCTGATGTTCGCTTTAATCTGATATCTGTGCCTTTGCTTGATGATTGTGGTTATGACAGTCACTTTGGTTCTGGAAAGTGGAAACTCACCAAAGGTAACTTGGTTGTGGCCAGAGGGGAGAAACATTCTAAACTGTATTGGACTAAAGCTTTGCTTGCTAAAGAGAGTGTGAATGCTATGTACATGGAGTCATCTTTGTGACACCGAAGGCTTGGTCATATCAGTGAAAAGGGGCTTAATTGCTTAGCTAAAAGGGATGCTCTTTCGGGATTAAAGAATGCAGAGTTGGAGAAATGTTCTCATTGCATGGCTGGTAAACAAACCAGAGTATCCTTCAAGAAGCATCCTCTCTCCAAGAAGTCAGAGTTGCTTGAATTGGTACATTCTGATGTTTGTGGCCCATTAAAGGTAAAGTCATTTAGTGGTGCACTTTACTTTGTTACTTTTATTGATGATTGTTCCAGGAAGCTATGGGTCTATGTATTGCAGAGAAAAGACCAAGTGCTTGAAAAATTCAAAGAATTTCATGCTTTGGTTGAGAGGCAGTCTGGCAAGAAGCTGAAATGCATTCGTACTGACAATGGTGGTGAGTACTGTGGACCCTTTGATGTTTATTGCAGGCAGCAGGGTATTAGACATGAAAAGACTCCTCCTAAAACTCCTCAGCTGAATGGTTTAGCTGAAAGAGTTAGGTGTATGCTATCTGAAGCAAAATTGCCTAATCATTTCTGGGGTGAGGCTCTGCTTACGGCAGTGCATGTTATTAATCTTAGTCCTACAATTGCCTTGAAGACTGAGGTGCCAGACAAAATTTGGTTTGGCAAGAATGTGAGCTATGATCATTTGCGTGTCTTCGGTTGCAAGGCCTATGTTCATGTTCCAAAGGATGAAAGATCCAAGTTGGATGCGAAGACAAGGCAATGTATCTTCATTGGTTATGGTCAGGATGAATTTGGCTACAAGTTATATGATCCTATTGAAAAGAAGATTGTTAGAAGCCGTGATGTGCAGTTCATGGAAGATCAAACTATTGAAGATATTGACAAAGTGGAAAAGACTACACCCAAGAAAGATAGTAATCTGACTGATGGTAATCCAATATGATTGCCTGTTCACAATCTGGACATGCTGAGACTAATTCTCAGAATGAAGAGCAACATGGTGATGTTGATGACCAGCAGGTTGGAGATGGATTAGAGGTTCCGATTGATGGTGATCAAGGGGAACATGATGATGATCTTGATGATGCACCAGAACAACCACTAGTTCCACCCAGAAGGTCTAACAGGCCGAAACAACCATCTAAAAGGTATGATCTTAAAGATTATGTGTTGTTGACTGATGATGGAGAACCTGAGTGTTTTGAAGAGGCTATTGAGAGTGAAGAAAAGAAAAAGTGGCTGGATGCAATGCAGGATGAGATGAAATCCTTGCATGATAATCACACTTATGACTTGATGAAGTTGCCTAAGGGCAAGAGGGCCTTAGAGAACAAGTGAATTTTCAAGGTGAAACAAGATAGTAATTCTACATCTCCGAGGTACAAAGCCAGATTAGTAGTGAAAGGTTTCAGACAGAGAAAAGGTGTTGATTTTAATGAGATTTTCTCACCTGTGGTGAAGATGTCATCCATCAGAACAGTGCTAAGTTTAGCTGCTACTTTTGATTTGGAGGTTGAACAAATGGATGTGAAGACAGCTTTCCTTCATGGTAATTTGGAGGAAGAGATCTATATGAAGCAACCTGATGGTTTTCTTGTTAAAGGCAAGGAAGACTATGTGTGCAGGTTGAGAAAGAGTTTATATGGTTTAAAGCAGGCTCCAAGACAATGGTATAAAAAGTTTGAGTCCTTTATGCTTGATCAAGGCTACAAGAAGACTACTTCTGACCATTGTGTCTTTGTTCAGAAGTTTCCTGATGATGACTTCATTATCCTGTTATTGTATGTTGATGACATCCTTATTATTGGGAAAAATGTTTCCAGGATTGACAGGTTAAAGAAGCAACTAGGCGAGTCATTTGCCATGAAAGACATGGGAGCTGCTAAAAAGATTCTTGGTATAAGAATCACTCGTGATAGGAAAGAGAAGAAACTTTGGCTATCACAGGAGCACTACATTGAAAAGGTGTTACAAAGATTCCAAATGAAAAATGTTAAAGCTGTGAGCACTCCTCTTGCGGCTCATTTTAAGCTGAGTGTTAAACAGAGTCCTTCAAATAAAGCTGAGAAGACAGACATGAGCAGAGTTCCTTATGCATCTGCAGTGGGTAGTCTGATGTATGCAATGGTATGTACAAGACCAGATATTGCACATGTTGTTGGTACAGTCAGTAGATTTCTGTCAAATCCAGGTAGAGAGCATTGGAATGCTGTGAAATGGATTTTGAGGTATCTTCGTGGTACTAGTAGTTTGAGGCTTTGTTTTGGAGGTGATAAACCTACTTTGGTAGGTTACTCAGACTCAGATATGGCTGGAGACATTGATTCCAGGAGGTCTACTTCAGGCTATATTATTAAATTTGCAGGGGGAGCTATAGCTTGGCAGTCAAGGCTGCAAAAGTGTGTAGCGTTGTCTACCACAGAGGCAGAGTTCATTGCACTTACTGAAGCGTGCAAGGAGTTGCTATGGGCGAAGAAATTCTTGCAAGAGCTTGGTTTTGTGCAGGACAAATACTTGTTGCTCTGTGACAATCAAAGTGCTATCCATCTTGGTAAGAATCAAACTTTCCATTCTAGATCCAAACATATTGATGTAAGGTATTATTGGATACGTGATGTTTTGGATGCTAAGCTGTTAGAGTTGGCTAAAGTTCATACTGATGATAATGGTGCTGATATGATGACTAAGGCACTACCAAGAGGGAAGTTTGAGTACTGTTGTGAGATCGTCGGATTGACGGTCACCTCCACATAGTTGTGAGGGGGGGGAGAATTGTTGGGTTGGACTCCCAACTATGTGTCCAAAAGTCCAAATTTTCAAGCTCATTTTCTACACACTTAATTGAGGGGAGTGAGAAGTCAGTGGAGTGGGTGAGAGAAGTCCATTTTCGCAGCCTAGTGTGAGCATTTTCGGAGAGAGACATCAAAAAGAGAGAAGGGAAGTGAGGGAAGAAAAGAAGCTCCAGACCAGCTGCTTAATTTCTCTGATATCCAATTAGTTAACCGTTGGATCGGGCTGAAAATTTTACAGCAGATTCGTAACACGGTGCTCTTTATTCTGACCGTTCGGATTGTCAATTGGAGGTCTGAAGTTGGAGATACTGTCTTCGCACAGAAGCCCTGTTTTTGGTGACTCTGCACAGACCAGCTGCTGAGAAATTGTTATTTCTCCTTAGTTAACT
Organism: Abrus precatorius; assembly: GCF_003935025.1. Lineage (NCBI taxonomy): Eukaryota > Viridiplantae > Streptophyta > Magnoliopsida > Fabales > Fabaceae > Abrus > Abrus precatorius. Next base: position 2,900,899 of record NW_020874373.1, on the reverse strand, counting down.
GTTGGATTGAGCTGAAACTTTGACAGTAGTTCCCAGACGTATATTTCTTCATTCTGACCGCTGGGATCGTCGATTGGAGGTTTTGGCTGAGAGAAATCGTGTATGAACAGCAGCTCTGTTTTGTGAGATTTTCTCTCTTTGGTTAGGCTTTATTGCTTGGTTGTATTAGCTGGTTGTTTGCACGAATTTGTGCAGTATTTTGAGACTCTCTTGTAACCTCATTTGATTATAGTGGAGCTTGATTGACTGGCTTGAGCCCGTGGGTTTTTACTTCTCACATTGAGAGAGTTTTTCCACGTAAATAATTCTCTGTGTCCTTGTGTTTGTTGCTGCCATTTGTTATTGTTGTTGCTCCTCACAGGTTCTTGCAAGTTTGGGGAATTGTTTCTGCTGCTCACTTTAGATAATTGTGTTCTTGTGTTTGGTTTTCCCCAACACATTCATTCTCATATCCCTTTAGCAAACACTCATGGTGAGCAGGATCAGGATCAACTCCACCTACTACCTTCACCTTTTGCGCCAGTTTCTTGAATGATTCTATCTTTTTCCCTAGCATTTTGTTTAAGGAAGATAAGGGATAAGTATACAGGAGGAGAGTTATGTAAAGGAAATAGCTATAGTGCAAGGTGAAGGAATGATTTATGATATATTTGAGTAAGATAACACGATATTCAGAGATGATGGGGATTAAAAAACAACATTAAAAAGGTCACTTTCATACTTTTGAATAGAGAACAGCTGATTATTTTGAACATGGAAAATAAATATCAATTTTTTTATAGCAACTTTAGTTATCTTGAACAATCATGGCTAAGCTTGACTTAATCATTGTAATTAAAGAAAGGAAGGGAGATAGGTCACAGTACAATTATCATTACTATATTAGTAAAAAACTAATAAAAGTACTCAAAACAGACATCCGTATCATACGACACACCAACACTTCAAAAAACTTTAGCACAATATAGTTGGCGTGGTTTCAATTTCACAACAGTTGGGTGGCGATTAGCCATTTTATACGCAATGAATGGCGCGAAACGATTGGTTGGTTTGGACTAAAAAAGAATTTATATTGTTGAGATTTAATTAAACATCTGGCATATATTCATTAACTAGTTGTTTTAAAATATTTTATACTGCAGGCCTATTAACTAGTTGTTCATTGTTTTAAAATTACAAATGGCTTATAATTATGAGTTTGGTTTTTAGATTTATATAACTACATTGACAACCGATCTTCACCTCTAATTTTTTTTTAGTTGTTGATACCTATAAGCTTCACGCACGACCGCTCTTCACGTTTAATCTCAATATAAATAAACCTAAGTGACCATTCAACTAACAAAATGATTTAATTTATTAAATGCTTTAGTAATCAATCGAGCTTTTAGCTAAACAGTACAAGGGATATTTTAAAACGTTATGATATTCGAAATCCATAACTCCAATCCAATAAAAACAAAAGAAAAAAAAAAGGAAATCTGATTATGTCACCATCATCAAAGACAAAACGCATTGAAGAATACTCTCGGAATCATCTACATCCTTACGTTTTTGTAGTCCTCTTTTGACCCCAACTTATATTTTAGGACAAAAACACCTACCACCAGTCCACCAAACTCTATCATGAGCACCACGACATGTACGGAGGTATGCAAAAAAATAAGAAGAGAAAAAGGAAAAAGAAAATGAAAAGAATACTACAAAGGGAGGATTAGAGGGGGCTTTTTCTCTAGTCAACATAAATAGTAAGAAGAGAATAGTTGACTAAGGAATGGAAAGCCCTTAACACAAAGACAAAAGTGTGGAAGGGTAGGCCTCAATTTGTTTTTGGTGGTGACAATTTGACCAGGGCAATGTGATGCAAATGGTGTGATAGGATGGTATTCTCGTGACCCATGATTGAAAGTGCATTTTCAGTAGAATTAGTACGATACATATTTGGGCTAATAATGCTGGTTGACCTTGTTGCCTTTTTATTTCATGGCTCTGAATACCGTAATTTTATTATACAATTGTAAGGCTTGATTCTTCAAAGACAAAATAATAAAAAAAAAAAGGCATGAATATTCAACTGAATCGTAAATTATACAATATATTTATTTGGTAGATACTGTTTTTAATTTAATTTTTTTAAGTTTGGTCCTTTAACTCAATTTTTGGTATTAACGTTTTCTTTTACATTGGAACCACTCTGCCACTTTAACTCTGTTTTTTCTTTTTTTCTCTGTTTTCGAAGAGAATATTAGAAAGTCGTCTTAAATTTTTCTTTAGCACTTTTCTAATGATTCGAAATTTAATCCCCTCCCCTATAGTTCAATGCACTTATTACCCCGTCTATTTTATTTTTTATGATCATATTTTTTATTCATCGTATAATTCAATGTTCATGTGTTGTTTCTTTATTAATCTTTTTAATCGCAGTGACAGTGTATAAATTTGTTCTCATAGTTTTAAATTTTAATACGTCTCCGTTTCTATTTTTATCGTCGTAATAGATGCCATTAGGAAACAAGACACGATCATATGAGACTTGAATTTGATATATAGCGTTAATATAATTCATAGGGTAAAGATTAATACCACTAAAATTAAAATTAGGGTACCAAATTTTAATAATTTTTTTATGACAAACGGTTTGATTAAAATAAATTTTTCAAATAGCCGAACTCCATATAGAAACGATGGATTGGGATCTTATACGACTATACCGTTATAAAAAAACACTGAAGAAGGCCTAAATCTAACCATTGATAAATGTAGAATTATGTTTTTTTCAATCAATATTTAACCTTAGAGATAAAAAACTGTTTATATTAGATTCGTTACACTTTTTGACTAATTACCGTGGGGATTCATTTTCCACACATGATGCATATATAAGTGTTATATCGGAGTTGCCACAGAGATCTGTATAAAATAATTTAGCGATTTACATTTATTCGAGACATGCGAAAAACCAGTAACAAAAAAATACATAAATATATTTTTATTTTTTTTGCTTTAAGAAAATATATAGAAAATGAACACAACTAAATCAAATTCAAGCAGCCAAGTTTGAATAGCAATGGCCAGAGGCGACGGTGACTTTTGTGATTTAACGGTGAAAAATTGAAAGGGAAACCAAGGGATGACCACCAGCCGGTTATTTTGCATTAAAACAACGTGCTTTTACAAGAATTTGCGTAAGTAGTTTATGGATTTTATAATTTCTTTAAATTTTTTAAAATTAATTTGTATATAATTTATTAAAATAACAAATTTAAGTTTATGCCAAAAAATCTCACTGTCAAATTAAATGAGAGAGATCAAAAAATAAAACATCTTTCTTTATATAATTATGTATAGTCTCACTAAGCAACATGTTTCAGGATGTAGGTGGTGAATACTACTTTAACGCGCGTGACATTATTTGAACAATATTTTAGGTCTCCTGTAGTCATAAGTGTAACTCTTAATTGAAGTAAATATGTATGAAACACTTTGCATAATGAATTTTAAACTTTTATAGGGTGCGAATATCAATAAGATTTTTTATGTCACAAATGAAAAATACGCACTCTCTCTCTCTATATATATATAGAGAGAGAATACGTATTTAAATTCCTATAAATTTTTATTTAAATTCATTACTGTAAGTCGTAAAATAAATTAATTTAATTTTGTTTGTTTCAATATTGAAATGATAATCTTACGAGTTTAAAAAATGTTAGACATTTTCACTTAATAAAATTATTTAATTTGACAATAATAATTAATGAAAGGAAGAAAAATGAATATGAATATTGTTTAAAAATCATTTTTTAAGTGAGTGAAATTATAAAAAAATATTAATTTTGAAATATTTTTAACTGGACATTAGTATGAACTTATATCACAAATTATTAATCAATTTATTTGTGAAAATGGGTAAGTACAATTTATTTTATTACTTTATTGCTATATGTATGCTCAGTGACTACTGTATGAAGGAAATAAAAAACTTAATTAATAATTATTAATATATTGTAATTTGTAAATAATATTACATCTCTTTTTTTTTATATGTAATTTCACATTATTTAATAACAGTGATACTTTAATCTCTTACACATTTTAAAAAAATATATAAATTTAAATATTCATGCAATACTATGACAATTTGCTAGATAAAAAAATAATTAAGAGTTTAATAATTTTTAGTAATTAAGAGGGACAACATAGTAGAGTTTAAACATGTAATGTTATATTATAGTATTTATATATTAAAATATTTGACTATCAAATAACAAAATTTACCCATAAGTATTTATTCAAAACAAAAGAGCACTTGTTACTTAAGTTATTATCTGGTTTAAATTGAAAGTTAACATTAAAAACGCCTAAGCAACTCTAGCCAACATTTCGTACATATTTGTTTCCGCGAGATAACTGAATTTTACGTTTTCCAACCTCGTTAAAACTTTTTTGTGTAGAAACGATTAATCTTTATTGTAAATAATTTAATTAATTGATTATAACTTGGTTCTGATATTCGTTTGTGAAGGGGTTATCTTCTGATCATGCTTAAATTATTTGGTTATAACATTTTTTTTAAAGGTTTTTTTCCCCCTAAATAAAAAATCTAAAAAGACAAAAAACTAATGATATTTGCAGTTCGTAATTCTTACTGAAACTAACCTAGTCAAATACACTGGAAGGTTAACTTGGAGTTTCTAAGACTACATATTATCTAAATTAAGTAAAAATATCAAGCCGTTTATTAATTTTAAACTTAATCTAACGATATTTAATTATAATCTAATGATAGATAGAAGTTACTAATCTGGCTTCAAATTAAAATAATTTGGGCTTCTCCTAACTTTGGGCCTTTGGATCCACGAGCCTTCGAGCAATCAAAATTTTCTGGGCTTGGGGATCCATTCCAGTTTGAACAAAATGGAATCGTAGCCTCCGAAGTTAGGGTTTGTGGTGAAGTTGAGGTTTTAGCACTTGCACCCACCAAATCTTCTACTTCCTCTGTCGTTCGCTGGTTCAATCTCATTTCATCACCATGAGCAGGTCAGGGCAACCACCGGATTTGAAGAAGTAAGTGTTTCTCTCATTTTCAACTTCATTTTTATTTTTCAAGTTCTGCTAGACTTGATTCTTATTAATCTTCGATTTTCTATTTTTTCTCTGGGGATGTGGCAGGTACATGGACAAGAAGCTTCAGAGTAAGTGTGATTCTGTATTTGTTGCTTCTAATTATTCTGTATCTGTACTTGCTGTTCCTGTATTTTGTTAACATCGTGAGTTTTTCAAGCTGGAGTGTGGGCGTTGTATAATTAGGGGCATGGAAATATCCTTCTTAAGCTTCATTTTTCGTTATCTTTGTATTTTTACTTTGGCGCCGAGTTCAGTGGTATCTGGCAACTTGGGTGAGTGTTAAGGTTTGATTTTATTTGATAGCTGAGGTTAGTTGTGTGGAGGTGAGTGTTTTAGCCTGTTTGTTAATTCAACTAGTATTTTTACTTTAGAGTTTAAGTATCTGATATCTAAAGTTTTTGTATTATTTATTTCAAAATGATTAGGAACAATTTAAAATGCGTTTGAAAATACAATAGCTTTTATTTGTTGTGTTCTTACTACAGCAGAATTTATGCTGTAAATTTGACCATAAATTATTTTGACAAAGCTGAAAAGATCTTAATCTAATTAGGGATACTTAAGAAGGTTATTAAAATAAGTTGAAAAGAGCTAACAGTAGTTATAAACTATTTTCATAAACTCTTCATAAGTTTTTCAAATGCCTCCTATAGTGAAAAGGAGTGATAAGTGTGTGTGATACTGAGAATAGCGTTAAACTCTTTCTATCCTTTTCTTTCTTTTGGTTGTGTTAGATTTTGTCTATATACACCTCTTAATTTAGTATTTGTGAATTTTACTAACGTGTTGACTGCTTCTTGGTATATCATATGTATCTATGCACATATAGATTAAACTTAAACATGTAAACCTATGAGTTTTAGAGATTTACGTTTGAAAATATGTCTTACAACGAGGGGCAAGAAATTATACTGAAACACTTGGATTTTCCTTGCAGTCAAGCTGAATGCAAATCGGATGATTGTTGGTACTCTCCGTGGCTTTGACCAGTTTATGAATTTAGTTGTTGACAACACTGTGGAAGTGAATGGCAATGAGAAAAATGATATAGGGATGGTGGTGAGTCCTCCTCTTTTGCTTGGTCCTTTTAATATAAGTGGTTTTCAAATTGACAATTTCGCCCTCTTACTGCAGGTAATCAGAGGAAATAGTGTGGTCACTGTTGAGGCACTTGAACCCGTGAACAGGACCTGATTTCTGTTCTTGTAAACATTTATGAGTATATTTTACAGTTTCAACAGTTGTGTATTTGAACAGCGTAGTTACTGAGAGTAACTTGTAATTGTGAATCTTGAGAGGGTCTTGTTAGCCACTAATTTGGGGTTCTTTTTCGGCCCAGTTTGTCTGGGTTGGGATACCTCGTGTTTTAGCACGGTGGCTATGACTTGGACTCAATTTTAAATGTTTACATATAAACCTGTTTAGCTGAATTTCTCCTCATCTTTTTATATTGCATTTAGCGTGAAAACTTTTCTCTTTCTCTCTATGCTCTATAGCCATTCAAGTTTACACCAAGAAATCATAGTTGCCAATAAAATGATTTCAGTTGATTCATTTGAACGAGTGACGCTCTATGTGGTCACATATTTGAACGCTTCCAGTAATTTTGGTAATTAACTTTTTATTTCATAAATTTGGAGAGCTCTCGCACATTTCATCTGCGAAACACGGTCTTACCACAGGTTTTGTCTTGCTGAAACAAGAAACATTTTTTAAACCGACGGCGAAGTAATTGTTATTTTGCTTAAATTTTCTCCTGTTCATGTCATTCTACCCCGGAAGAAATATGTAATCATCCTATTACAGCCTTAAAAATGTTTCTGTTTTTACACTATTTTTTTTTCCACTCTTTTGTCAATAGTTCATACCTATGAAGTGTTGAGCATTAAAATTAGTGCTAGTCGGAAAGGACTCAATGCTCTTGTAGATTGCAGTTATACAAGTAGCATTCTTTGCTAGAAATCATTTTGCGGTGCACACGTCCCCCTGAAGAGTATGTTACACAGCATGTGCGAATACCACAATGTTTCGTTTGTTTGTTTTTTTTAACTTGGTCGTTACATTTTGGGGGTGATACCTTTGCAGTATAATTTAAGGAATGTGCATGGATCTGCCATTTTGAATCAACTGGTAAAAGTGAATTGGCGTTTGGGACTTGGGTTCTAATATTAGTTGGAAACCATTACTAGGTAATTCAAAAGAAATGATGAAACGATTATGAAATATATTGAGTACAAACAAACCCAAAATAGAGTGTAGCGTAAATTGTAAGAGACAATGGGGTTCTTAAATATAATATATAAAAATATAACTTTAGAAATAAAAAGCAGCGCAATATCAAACAGATAATATTCTTTAATCAACTGCGGACTTAGTTAGCCAAAATTTTAGCTCTTTATTTAGAAGGAATGTTTAATGCTGCAGTTGAGTAGGACCGTAGGAGCCTTATGTACCCTAGTGGATGCAGATCATCAATAAAATAGTTCCATAAAGTAGTATAAAAGTCACATAAAAATGAGTATAGCCATTTTCGTGGAATCTGCACCGGGAGAGCTACACATAAACCACGTTTGTGCCAGCCATTTTGAATTTGAACACGAAATAAGAATATTCTGAGGAATCAAAACGGTTTTCTACCAAAAAGTTGGGTTTTTCAGCCCAGTACTGAAGCTTGGGCTAGCAAGTCTCCTTTTTGCTTTTTATTTTCCATCTTAGTTCTAAGCTTTATATAACGGAAGAGAGGTATACGTTGTTATTAAATGCAACACTCCTATCTGGGCTTAAAGATTCCTGAAAGTAGCATGGAGCCATGAATTGTCTTTGCTTTAGCATTATATCCGTTAAGAAACTAGCCTATGAGTAGCTTCTTTGAGGAGACAAGAAAATCCCGACCCATTGCATTTTTTATGCATGTTTTTTTCTTGGTTGCTTCAGTTATGAGCATCTTAAGATTCATTAGGTAATATTAGCACGAAATAATATGTTTTCTATTATTTTTTTCCCCTCAATTTCAAGTTACTGTGCTTTCTTGTGAGGATTAAATGGTAGTATGTGTTGGGTGAGAATTATATTTCAAAATAATAAGAAATTAATTCAGTATGTCATGGACAGCTGCATGTTGCTCTTCTCAAGCAACTTCATTAGGCAGAATGCTTCTTGTCCTATTCTTATTGGAAACATTATTTCTAATTCTATGCTGATATAGTGACAAGTAGTATGTTGCATTCATAATAGCCAAAATTGTGAAAGGTAAAACAATTAGACAATAATGGTTTTTTTGGGTCATATCCTTTTCTGAACAGCCACTTGTAGCATCATTTAGATCTCCTCGGAAAAATGAGTTAATGAATGGAATTAAGTAAATAGCTCATCGGAAAAACAAAGTATTTTGATATTGTATATCAAAGTTATAATTCTATATCTAACTTGCCACTGACAACAACTTATATATTGTGTGCTTGAAAGTTTATTCCTAGTTTTAAAAATAACTTATGCCTTTTATAATTTTTTCAAACTTATTTAATCAAATTTTCAGTTAAAATTTATGACACAAATTCTCATATAATAAATTTTTATCAAATAAACATTTAACTAAGTTAATTATCGAAACGCGTATAATTTGAAAATTTTGAATCCCTTTCTTATTTTATCCCCACCATTTACATTTTCCAATGAATGGAAAGAGGAGGAAAAAAGCAACATTAAAAAGTACAATTGTAATTTTCAACCTGCTTGATAATTCTCTTCCTTTCCCTTTCAATGGATATTTAGAAAATGGAATAACATATTAAGAATTTCAAATTTTATTCAATAAGTCACGCTGATAATTACATTAAGAATTTCATATTTAAAGTAACATATCACACTGCTATAAGTAATTAGAAATTTATTATGAATGCGACCCTATTCTTATTCTTTAGATGGTTGTAAACTCCTATATTTTTCCTTTTCCGAGATTGAAAGGTCCTTGTAAGCTCATGTCCCGAAGCTTCCTTATCTTTCTCAATTTTCTTCCTCTAACAATGGCCATAATACTCAAACAATGACAACGAAGTTAAGGACACGTTGGGACAACATTAAAGAATTTCTGATCTGATTTAACCTCTTATGTTGTATGGTGGGGTGCCATGTGGACCAGGTAGGTGCGCACACCACCATTTCATTATTTGTTTTGGTAGTTTAATAAGACAAAGCCAATGCGCATAATGCATCTTAAGCATCTACAGTAAAATGACCCCCCCCCCCCCCCCCAACAAAAAAAAAGCATGCATAATAATAAAAATAGGTCCCAAGCAGAGAAAAAAGAAAGGGGAAAAAATGACAATTCACTAAAAAGGTAAGAATGGATAGGGCAGCGGATCGATTAGCGAATGGTTAGTCTACACCTCTAATGTCATATTCTCACATGTCGTGGTCGTGGATTCATCACCTTGGATTTTGGACTTGGATTGGTTTATGCTTGTCATTCCCTTTGAAATGGACACACAAATTAAGAGACTAATAACTAATACACGCCCCCTTATTTATAACAACACACACAATTTTCTTGCTATTGTAAAGTTCGTATTAATCTTGCAACAAGTAGATTAGGTTTGAATTAAATTCAACCAAAATAGTGCTCATAGAATTGGCATATTCCCGACCAGTGGGGTGGTTTGTGTCATCCTTGGAAGTGAATTTGTGAAGGAAAAAAAAAATCTTGCAAATAAAATTAGACAGGTCTTAAAGGTTGTGTTATACACAGGTACACCATTGGCATCGTATGAGGTGGAAAGCATCACCTGCCACTGGCAGTGCCACCTCCAAAACACTCATCGTACATAAATAGAGACAATAATTCTTACACTATATAATATACATAAAATCTTATTATTTAAATATATAATATAATTGTTTCAATTTTTATTAAAAATATACTATTTAAAATAAAAAATAACAGCAAAAGCTTCCTTATACACATACGCATATTCTCTCTCACTCTAGAGCTCCAATTCACCCTAACCAACCACCCATTGTTTCTTTCTTTCTTTCTCTCTCTTATGGGATGATTCCTCTTAGAATAGTGGTGAAGTCTCTCCCACGCGAGAATCTGGAGGCGGGGAGCTGAAGGCACAGTAATGATGTTCACGTCTAACCTTCCACAGCCCATTTCTTGAATGAAACTCTACTCCATCAAAATCTTGGCTTTTGGTGAAGAAATAGAATAATAATAATATTATTATTAAAAGTGGTGAGAAAGGGAAAATCAAATATGACGGAAGTGCTTCAGTTGCCTTCATCTTCAAGCTGTTCAACTCGTCCATGTGGTGGTCTCACACCCAATGATGGGTCGCACCCAAGTTCCCTTATTAACTCTCCCACAGTGGAAGAAGGGGATTTGGGTTTGGTCACAGAAACAGAGGAAGTTGAAGAAGAAGAAGAAGAAGAAGAAGAAGAAGAGAAAGAAAGGGACAGAGAGAGAGATCAGATTTCTATTTTGACCCTTTTGATTGCTACTTTTAGGAAATCTTTGATTGGTTGTAGCACTAGTATTAGTAGCAGAAGTGGTGAGCTTTCTTCTCCTTCTTCCTCCATGGAGATTGGGTGGCCTTCCAATGTGAGACACGTGGCCCATGTTACCTTCGATCGATTCCATGGTTTTCTCGGTTTGCCTGTTGAATTCGAACCTGAAGTTCCAAGGAGACCTCCAAGCGCAAGGTCTGTTCTCTTGGGGTTTCTTCAAAGTTTGATTTTTCCTTCCGCTACATGTGGTTCTGAAGAGGGTATTTTCTGGGAAATTTATGTTCCGTGGTTCTACTTGTTTGTGTGATGTAGAATTTTGTAATTCATATTTGGTTTTTAACTAACGACAGTTTACTAGTTGTTGTTTCTATATTGAGGTTTTAGTTTCTAAGTTAATTTGTGCTGATTGTGGTCTAATTCTATCATCACTTGGATGTGGATGCATCATTCCTTTTACATTTTCCACTTTTCCATTATTTAATTTCAGCTTCCGTAATTTGTTTTTTTCTCTCTTGCTCTTTTTACTGTTCATGTCTAGCTTGAAGTTGAATGATTGATACGATTGAAGGCTCTCTAAGACACCTAATTCTAATTTTTCAGTGAATGGAGAGAGTTCCATCCTTATGCCCTGTCATTTTATCCATCTGTAATCTGTGTTTCATTCGTGCTGATAAAATGCTAGTTGTCTGTCTTGCAAATTAGGCTTTTGAAGTGGGTTGGGTTCACTGTAACCTGTAATCAATATGAGAAAAATGTGAGGCAGGGAAAAATCATTGATCTAGGTGCTTTCTTTCATATTTGTTGATTATGTCACACACATTCTGTTTCCCTGTTGGTTCTGTTATCAGTTTTCTCTTTGCAATTTTAGTTCACTACATCATGGTGTTAGATACTTATATTTTTCATCATAAAACAATTTATTATTTCTTGCAACAGAGATGGCAATTAATAATAAACCCCGGTGATGTTATTTTTGTCAATGTCAGTATGGCCATTGTTGATACAAATACACAACACCCCATTTGCACTTAGCTACTTTTTGATAATCTTCTCTCTTCTTTACCTGACTCATATTACATGTCTGGTGCATGCATCCTGACTAATATCATCCTGTTGAATGTTGATATATGTTCATTTATTATCTGCAGTGCAAATGTTTTTGGGGTTTCAACAGAATCTATGCAACTTTCTTTTGATGCCAGAGGAAATAGTGTACCCACAATACTGCTGTTAATGCAAAGACATTTGTATGCACAAGGAGGCCTGCAGGTACTTAACCTTGCTCCTATGTCCTTCTTGCTTTGTTGGTAAGAATCTAAAGGTGATATGAATTAACATGCTACTTGAACAGATAGTTAGTTAGTGGATGGGAAATTTCTTCATTTCCTTTTTCTATATTTGCATATGATTTTCTGAGAAGCTTTTTGTATGATTTGTTGTTTAATTTCAAATAGACTTGAAACTTGAAGTTGAAATTTTGAATGTGTACATCCAGGCTGAAGGAATCTTCAGAATTAACGCTGAAAATAGTCAAGAGGAGTTTGTGAGGGAACAATTAAACAGAGGTGTAGTACCAAATGACATTGATGTGCACTGCTTGGCAGGTCTTATAAAGGTATTACTACTTTTTTTTCTGTTCAAAATCACTCCTTTTTTTTATAATGTTTTGAGATTTATTTGGAATTAGGTTCTTGGATTGTTGGGTTTTGGTCCTATCTTCTATTTGAAAGTTGTTAAAGAGATTATTTCATTAATTTTGATGTACTTGAGTTCCTTGACAGGCTTGGTTCAGAGAACTGCCAACTGGGGTATTGGACCCTCTTTCACCAGAGCAGGTGATGCAATCCCAGTCAGAAGAAGAATGTGCTGAGCTTGTCAGGCTTCTTCCTCCAACAGAAGCTGCTTTGCTAGATTGGGCAATAAACTTAATGGCGGATGTTGCTCAAATGGAACATCTGAACAAGATGAATGCACGTAATATTGCAATGGTTTTTGCGCCGAACATGACTCAAGTAAGTTAAAGACATGTTCTGTGGTATACAGTTCTGCTCTTGGCCCCAATTTTCGGGATTGAATTTATACAAGTCAACCCCATTATTGGATATAACTTCAATGAGTTGAACAGACATTTTGGCATGTTTTTATATCTTCCATGTAGTTAGTTCAACTGTCTTACATTGAAGTAGTCAAACATTCTTGGTGAAAAAAATTTACATCATTATTAGTTGCTTTTTCCCTTAACGAGGGTCATGGAGATTTCTCAAGAGCTGGCAATAATCCCCTTAACATTTTGATGACCCATATTATTGAAGTAATCATTATTAGTTGTTTTTGGTGTTTCACCAGAATCTACATGCCAAGCTTCATTGTAGACTAATAAATCCTTTAGCTGGTTGAATATTTCTTTGGAATGCTGTGATGTGTTTTTTCAAACTTGAAAAGTGTTTGTAAAACTGGGAAAATTCTATTCTTCTAAATTCTGGTGAATATTTAGAAAATTTTCTCTTTTAATAATATAAATTTGGCAGTGATTTCTTGTATTACTAAGATATTTTTCAGTTTGTTGTGCAAAATTCTGTTATCAGTCAAACACTGGTTGATATGTGGTGCATATGAACATTTCTGATTGACTCTGCTTTGTGTGTATGTATATTCCTTTGATCTTGTTTCTCGTAAAACATGTGAAATTGTGGTAGTGGTCTGAGTTTGATTAATTTATGCTGCAGTAACATAATTTCTGACTTGTCTACTACAGATGGCGGATCCTTTGACTGCTTTGATGTATGCGGTACAAGTCATGAATTTTCTCAAGACCCTTGTTGTGAAGACTCTGAAAGAAAGGGAGGAGTATATTGTAAAATCAAATCCTGTTCCAAACCTTAGCTCTTTTGATGACGATGGACACCAAAATGATTCACAAGTGCTTCACAAGGCTGACAGCGAAAATGGAAATGATTGTAGTGATGAGGATACAGTATTTCTCACTGCTGAACCTTCTCAACAAAGCCCTACGCGTCTTACTGAAGATGGCTGTGAAACTGAAACTGGATCCAAAAGTTTATCAACATTCACTGAAAATTTTATTTCTAGTGGAAATAGGTTGCTGGTTGATAGCTGCCCTTGCAATCTAGTGTCTCAAATTTGCTCTTTGGCAATTGGACTTCAAGACAGTGGCCTTACTACTGGACTGACAAAAGGGGATCAAGCAAAAATCTGCAGGAGCAAAAGTCTTCAATTGAGTGCTTCTGATTTAGACAAGTGTTCCAGAAAGGTGATTGAGCTTCCAGTAGCAGGAGCCGTGGAGAAGAACCTGGGAACTGCTATTATTGGACGTATAAATTCAAGAACAGAATTGGCTGAAGCATGGCGTTGAAAGGCATCTGATTTTTCTATCATGCTGGCCCGGGACGACAGAGGAAAACTGGTTCTCCCACAATATTTCTACATAATTGCTGATGTCATAATGGTGTGCATCCATGTTGTGGGAGCACTCACATAAGCTCCTTTTGGGAAAGAAGGGGAATGGATGGAACAACAAGGTGTAAAGAGGTCTATGTTTGTTTCCAAGTTGGGAAATGCCCAGTACTGCTTTGGTGTGTGTTTTTCTGTTATTGCTTTTGGGTGAGTCTCTTAACCGTGTTTCCTCATTCTATGTCATTAACCATGAAGACTTCTAACTTTTTTTTAGCTCCCCAAGTATAGAATTTAATGAATTCAAATTTGTTTGTCTGCTTTGTTTAATACATTTTATTGTGCAATTTAGTCTATGTTTGTATATTTAAGGAAGAGTAAAATGGATTGAATGAGATAAAAGTGATACAGTAACATTAAAATTACGATTTTAATGTTTGGATACTCTTAAGATGTAATGGAGGAAAACTAAAAGTTGCTTCACATTCCTAAACTGGAGAAGAAGAAACAGAAGAAGGAATTGGATGAGATTGAACTAGACTTCAACAAATTCAATCAATTGCATTCTTCTAAATAATACTCTAGTTTATGTGATTGCTCAAGTTCGAAACATTTTCACACGAATTCACGTTGGAGAGCATGACCAATACCATACATGGGTACAGAGAAGATCTGTTAATATTACTTCGACAATTATACTCATTTCATTTTCTCTTCGTACGGTTTAGCATTTTTATTTATTCAGACAAGGTTTTCTCAAATCTGATGGCTCTAATCATAACATATAAACTTAAGTCATAGAGTTGATCCAATTTAAAGAATGGGGTTGCAATTTGATCGTTTACCTAAACCATTGTACTTGAAATAAATGATTCACTTCCTAACCTCCGTGAGTTTTTTACGGCTAATCTTGTAATGTATAGATTGTCTAAAAACCTTTGTTTTTTCTGTTACAACACAAATAATTTCCATTCAAATATCAACTAGCACTTTATGGTTGACTTTGGCAGTTCGAATGGCAGGAAATTTTATTTTTGTTTTTATGTAATTTCTTTTTGTCTTAATAGCATTTATCCTCTACAAGAAATTATCATTTTCAAGTTAAAAGCATTTATAATATAATGGAGTTCAATTTTCAATAAAAAAAATCATACACAAAACTCAAACATAATTTGTTTTCTTAAAAAATTAAATATATATTTCTTAAACCAATTATGTTGATTTTTAAGTAAAATTTTATCTCTATTTAGATTCTCTCAAATTAAAAACTCAATAAATTTTAGAAAAAAAAAAAACCCCCCTTTATTTACTAGTTACCTAATACTCTCTCTGACCTTTTAATAATAAATTATTATTATTATTATTATTATTATTATTATGTTTTTTAATCTTAAATATAACAAACAAAAATATATTTTCAAATGCATTAATTATTAATTATTTTCATACCTTTATTTATTATAAATTTTGTGTTAACAATATATTAATTTATTACTCATTTAATATATCATTTATTGATACAAGTATTTTTAAAATACATTATAAATTTATGACATAATCTTTTATTTGTTTTAACAAATTGAAACTTGAATAAATATTATCAATAAGATATCTTTTAGCTTTTAATACCTTACAAAATTTTTCTAAATCGATATTCAATGTTGTATTTATAAGATTGTCCTTTCCAGTCTCAAGCCGAAGATAAAAAAGTGTTAGATATTAAATTTAAAAATATATAGATGCATGCCACGTTGATGTAGCTTTGATTTGTGGGTGTGGATAAAAGATAGAAACTAAAGAAAGCGAGGAGGTTGAGCTGCAGTGGACATGGAGGCCGTGTTAGCCTCCCGCCATTTCTCCACTCTTTCCCCTTCTCTCTCTCACAACCCAACCCTCTCTTCTTCTTCTTCTGCCAAATCCATCAAGTTTTCCTCTCCTTCTACCATTGCTTCCTTATCTTCCAGAAATTGCTTTGCGGTAAGTTATGTTAAGACTGAGTTTAAGACAGCTAATGAAGTTTAGCGATAATTAATTATGGTTTGTTGCAGAAAGAGATCTGGGGTTGGGTGAACTCCAAGGGCGTGGCTGTGAGAAGAAGAGACGTGCGTGGAGTTGTCGTGAGGGCTGAAATGTTCGGCCAATTGACAAGTGGCCTTGAGGCTGCATGGAACAAGCTCAAAGGAGAAGGTTTTCCTATTCCGAAATAATTACCCTCTTAATTACTTGTTTAGATTGTTATTAATGAGGATATCTGTTTGTTTATGTGTAGAGGTTTTGTCTAAAGAGAATCTAGTGGAGCCTATGCGTGATATTAGGAGAGCTCTTCTAGAAGCTGATGTAAGATGCGCTTTTAATTTGTTTGGAACTCTTTTTAATGGTAACATAACATGGTATGCGTGTTGTTTTGACAGGTTAGCCTTCCTGTTGTTAGAAGGTTTGTGCAGTCTGTCAGTGATCAGGCTGT
This sequence comes from Abrus precatorius, assembly GCF_003935025.1. Classification (NCBI taxonomy): domain Eukaryota; kingdom Viridiplantae; phylum Streptophyta; class Magnoliopsida; order Fabales; family Fabaceae; genus Abrus; species Abrus precatorius. The sequence continues at coordinate 2,884,395 of NW_020874373.1, read as the reverse complement.
GGGTGTTGGTCTCATTCGAGGCGTGAGACCGGATCAGCAATTGGTTAAGGTAAAATTGTTCAGTTATGCTCAAATCAGAAGCTATTCAGTGACATTGCAATTAAAAACTTACAGTACTAGCATTTCTATCTAATGTGCAACTTGCACTGGAATGCACCACATGACTATTGCAATAACTAAATCTTGCGTTGTTAGATAAGTGAACAAATCATCGCATATGTATGTATAATTCTAGTTTTTCTTGATAATATGTGTATAGTTAACTTGCAGTGAAGGTTAGAAAATCTGTTTGGATGAGATAATGATCTAGTAATCATATTGTATTGATGACATGACTATATGGTACATCAATGAGAGCCATTTTTGAGTGCTGAATATCTATATAAGAATGCAATGGGTGTTGATCATTGAGTTTTACAGATTGTCCATGATGAACTTGTGCAATTGATGGGTGGTGAGGTTTCTGAACTGGTTTTTGCCAAATCTGGGCCCACTGTCATTTTATTGGCTGGACTTCAGGGAGTTGGGAAGACAACTGTTTGTGCAAAGTTGGCAAATTATCTCAAGAAACAGGTGTCCTTCCATTCTCGTTCCCACTTATTCTGTCTCCTTGATGGTAGTTTGTGGTTCCTTCACCTTATTGAGACAAATCATATTAATTTGATCTCAGGGGAAGAGTTGCATGCTAGTCGCTGGGGATGTTTATAGACCTGCTGCTATTGACCAACTTGCTATTTTGGGTAAACAGGTACTAGGTTTTTATTTCATTGAAGTTCTCCAGTTGCAATTTTTTGGGAAATACACATCCTTTAAATGCAATCATCTATATCATTTTAAATTTTCAATTAATTTTTTGTATGGAACCCTCAGACTTCTGTTGTTACTAGTACAAAGCTGATAAAGAAAGCGTATTGTAATAGAAATGATATGCTTGTTACAAAAATTATGCTTATCTCTTTTGGTGGTGCTATAACATCTTGCCATATTTTCTCGTCCTAGGCATTTTTAGTGGATTTAATGAGATACATTTGGCTCTTTAAATATCAAAGAAACAAGAGAATATCATGAACATTCTTTTTTTTACCACATAATTCAGACATTGGACTACAATGTCTAAGTAGGATTTGACTTATCTCTTACTTTTTCTTCAGTCATTTTTATATCTAGTCATGTTTATAATTAGTTATAGCTTGCATCAGGTGGATGTTCCTGTCTATACAGCAGGTACCAATGTTAAACCCTCAGAAATTGCTAAACAAGGTTTAGAAGAGGCAAAAAAGAAGAAAATTGATGTGGTTATTGTTGACACTGCTGGTAGGCTGCAGGTGATTCTTTATGGGATTGGAAATTAAATATGAATTATTATTTTATTATTTTTGTGTATTCTTTAAATCCATTTTATTTTATTGATCAAGGTTGTTTTTTTTATGAAGTAGATTGACAAAACAATGATGGATGAGTTAAAAGAAGTAAAGCAGGCATTGAATCCAACAGAAGTTTTGCTTGTTGTGGATGCAATGACAGGGCAAGAAGCTGCAGGTATTCCGAAGTGTATTTGTACTCTTTTACACAACTAGAAAAATTTCTGTAAAGAAAAACATAAAGAAATTATCCTTTTTTATGAAATAATGATTATCTTATTATTGATTGGCTTTGCTATAATTTTGTGCTTGATATATCTTATTATATTACGACAATTATAACCATTCCAAAATTCTTACATTACTATTTCCTTTGTACAGCCTTGGTGACTACTTTCAATCTTGAGATTGGAATAACAGGTGCCATCTTGACAAAGCTAGATGGTGATTCAAGAGGTGGAGCAGCTTTGAGTGTTAAAGAGGTTTGCTTGTCCTTATCTCACCTTTGCTAAGATGTTTTTATTTCAAACATTGTTGCAACCTTGTAATTTATTCTCATTTTAAGCAGTGTTTACCATTCTATCCAGAATTTTTTAACATTACAAACTCTTGAAAGTTAGTTCCCTTAAATTACTAAAATGTGATTAATAGATGCATGGGGATAAGAAATCATATCATTGTTGCTGTTCTTGTATTTGCTTGAAGCTTTATGTCAATTATACTGATATAAGGAATGTTGGATAACTTATAGATGTGCAGTTCTAAGACGTAAGTTGTTTGATCCCATGTCAGCTAAGAGTATAACCAAAGTACTCCTTATAAGACTTGGCAACTCTCTCTGCTTGAGGTAACTTTGGGGGTTAAGTTACAGTGGTAGATCTAGGCCACATTTGAGCAAACAACTTAACTAAGTACTTATTCAATAAGCTTTTGGCAAATTAAATCTCATTCATGAGTTTGATTGTGAAGCTTACCAGAATAAGTTTTAAAAAAACTTATTTTGATAAGCTATGTCTCCATGAAATTTAGTGAAATAAGTTAAAAAAGAACTTATAGGAAGGTCATAAGCCTCTTCCATAAACCCAAATAAGCTTTTCTAAACACCCAACTAGTCTATTTCTAATAGATGGCTTGGCCTCCATCAACATTCATATGTTTATCTTTGGAATGACATAAAACAATTTTTATGGTATCCTGGTATCTGTTAACCTAGTAGGTCTCCTGTCTTCGGAGAGAAAAAAGAACTTAGTAGGTCCCTGGAATTTTCAGAGAATTTCAGCCTGAAAATGGGATGTTGACAAACTCTTCTAGGGTAAACAAATTTTGTCTCGGCTGCATCCAGCCTCTCATCTAGTGAATGTATGTGCCTAGGGAAATGTAAATTGCAGTTCTCATGGAGAATACTCAGTAACCCCAATATCTTCCTACTAAGAACTCATGATTTATTCTGGAATCTGCATTTGCAATGTATGTGTCCATGAACTTGTTATAACCACATAGAATTTGGAATTATGTTCTAAATTACATATATCTAGACAAGATTTATATGACTCCTGGATTTCAAAGCCCAAATATCCTACTGGTCTGCATTTAATTTGTGAATATAAAGATTTTGGTCTGCCCACAGCTTTGGGAGGTCCTTCTATATTTATTTGATTTTTTTAAGTGATAAATTTTATTGATGTTTCTTAGGCACATTTGGAATTGTGAAGGGAATAACATAGTCCACCATTTTAAACCTTTTTCATTCATATCTTGTTTATGTGGATAGTTCAATGATGGCAGGTATCAGGAAAGCCAATTAAGCTAGTAGGACGGGGGGAACGCATGGAGGATCTTGAACCTTTCTACCCTGATCGAATGGCGGGACGCATACTAGGAATGGGAGATGTTCTGTCATTTGTAGAGAAGGCACAAGAAGTTGTAAGTCTGATTAAATTTCTATATTTTAATTATCACATGTACACACAAAAAAAATAAATCAATTGCTTACCATGTTTGTTATAGATGCGTCAAGAAGATGCTGAAGAACTGCAAAAGAAGATCATGAGTGCAAAGTTTGACTTTAACGATTTTCTAAAGCAAACTCGCGCAGTTGCAAAAATGGGTTCTGTCTCTCGTGTCATTGGAATGATTCCTGGTATGGGGAAGGTATGAGATCCCTCACATGAATTATACTAAATGCTTCTATTTATGAAAAGTTTTATGCATGTTGTGCCCCATAGCAATTGTAAACGAAGGAGGGAGTTATCTGACAACAATCTCCCAGTTTTGGTTTATGATCATAAATTGAGCATTGCTTGCATTTGCATTTTTTTTTCCTTGATATTTGCAGTTTTGATTCAATAGATGTCATAGAACTTATGCAATATCATATGCATGCATACAGGTTACCCCTGCTCAAATTCGAGATGCAGAGAAGAATTTAAAAAATATGGAAGCCATGATAGAAGCAATGACCCCTGGTCCTTTCTCTCTACTCAATGATTTCATATCTGTTATCTAAAATTGCTGATGTCATTTTTATCTATGTAATTTTCTTTCTTAACATGGGAATATCTCATGCAAGTAAAATACTTGCGTCAGCAATGATTGAGGTGAAATGCAGCATATGTTGATGAGTTGCATTACCTGGTTGACTTTTGTCCTTCAGTTGCTCACTTTCTCTTTTGCTACCAGTTCAATATCCTATCAGCAATGATTTTTGGTCTTTTTGGAACTCAGTTGTTAAAGAGTGTTTTGTGATTTTTTAAAACTTAATAGCCTGTTTTCAGTGAGACATAAAGTAGATACACTGTCTTTACCCTTTTTTGTGATCAATACTCGGTCCATTCTCTCCTACACTTCTAGTGGATTGCTGTTTTCTATTTAGATTCCTGCTTGAATGAGAAAGATCTTTTACATGTATAGGCTTCAATGATGGTACTATGTGTTATCTTCTTCTAATTCTTATTTATAATTGAAGTATTTAAGGAATGTAATACATATTATGTGCTATGGATAAGCACATTATCAATGAGATAATGGTCATTACATAAAATTCTTATAACAAAAGATTGACAGAAGCAACCCAGGGCCCAGATTCCCTTGGTTATCACATGATAAAGATGTTAATTTTATACTTTTTGTCGTTGTAAGAACTTACTTTGTTATTTTACTGTACATTTTCTTGAATCTAGGTTAGCTGATTTTGCTAAACCAGTTGTCTTTTTTATTTCCAGAGGAGAGGGAAAAGCCAGAACTGTTGGCAGAATCCCCTGTCAGAAGGAAAAGAATTGCTCAGGATTCAGGGAAAACAGAGCAGCAGGTATTTATATATTTTTTTCCTTCAAATCTAACTTTTGACTTGGTGACATGCAAAGTTGTGGTTTCTCTACCAGTGATATACTTCCTAACTTAGAGGAATGTCCAACAATAATATCAGATAAGCCAGCTTGTAGCTCAACTATTCCAAATGCGTGTTCGTATGAAGAACCTGATGGGTGTAATGGAAAGTGGATCACTTCCAACCCTTAGTAATCTTGAGGAAGCACTTAAAGCAGAGGAAAAGGTGATTTCATTTTTTAAGTATATGGGTTTTAACAATTTTCAAGTTATTTTATTTTATTTTTGAATTAACTGAGCTTGTTTGTGTAAAATAATACGGGGGTATTCAAAACCCTCATAGTATTGGTATCCTTTGGACGGGCCATTCAGTAATTCAATGTAGCTGTAACATCTCTGATGTCTTATGCTTAAATTGTGTAACCACCATGCATTTAATCCATGCTATTTTGAATTAGTCTTTAATTCTAATCTCTTTAGTCTTTATGTCATTCCCGTGCTTTAATTTGATTGGAAGTGCGATGTATGTGAAGATGCAATAAACATAGGCATGCTGTAAGACTTGTACGACCTTCAGCATCTTCTTTAAGTAAAGTATCCTATTGAAATAATGAAATCATTTGCATTTCTGGACTTTATAAAGAAAAAAGAAAGGAACAAAATACAGAACAGTGTTGTGAATCTTGTGCTTGTATTCGTATATGCATGTATATCAGAACATTTGATGATTTCTGGTTTCTGCATTCTGCCAATATCAGGCTCCACCTGGCACTGCAAGGAGAAGGAAGAGATCAGATTCGAAAAGTCCATTTGCAGACTCAACACCAGCAAGGCCAACTCCTCGTGGTTTTGGGAGCAAAAATTGAAATTTCTAAAAGGTTCAACAATCAACACTAAACAATAGAATGGAAAGTTTGGATCAACAGATCACTAGTGATCAACTTTGTTTAATTTAGCTTTCTTCAGCTAAAATAATTATTTACCATCGTTAGATCAATTCATATTGCACTGAGGGTTGTCTAGGAGGTTGGTGTAATTTAAGCACAGATGAGTTATATCATATATATATATATATATATATGTGTGTGTGTGTGTGTGTGTGTGTGTCATTCTTGTACAATCACAACTTTGTATCTTGGCGTGGGAGTGGAATGTTACTCATGGAGGCCGTCCAATATTTTTCATTTTATTTTCTGACTTGCAAGCGTTACTTTGCGTTCTGTAGAATTGTATTATAATTTGTCTCATCCGCAACACAGTGTTGCTAAACAAAGGTGCTTGTAATCTCTGTTATTCACAAACTCATTTCATTTAGTAACCAAAATAAATTAAGTTTTCCGGTGGCGATTAATTTCTAATTTTTCGTTAAATTCTCTTCCCGCAAGGTTAAAACGGAATGTAACATGATAAGCGAGTTATAGTATATAACCGGGCATTTGGGTACATTTCATTTTGGTTTCCCCCAAAAAGGTGAAGCTAAATGAAAGTCACTGTCCCGGCTTGTTCAATTATTTGGGTACAGTTATAGTTTTTTTTTTTTTTCATTTCGGTCCTAATCACCGAAAATTTAGCTGAGTCTGAACACTTATCTCGGCAACCTCAATATTTGTAACACTGACACGTGTCAATTAAGTTTGAGCAACATGTTGGCATTGAATTGGCCATGAAACCTTAATCATTAATTTTCTTTTTTCTCCTCTCTTCTCTCCTACTCTGAATTCGAAAACGAGGTTTACGTAAAAGCTAGAAGAAAATGGGAACCACACCAGAGAATTCAGACCTAACGTTTCCACAAGCAGACGTTGCGGGTGAGCTGAATCCTGCAAGTAATACTCATGTTCAAGTTGATCCTGTATCATCAGAGGTGGCTGCCACCAAGGAAATGAAGGTATTACCAACATAGAAAATTGTCATTTGAATTGTGGAACCATTCTCTTTTCTGTTTTTTAGGGTAGAATTATATATACATCTCGTTGCTCTGATTGCTGTCATATATGTGTGTACTTGCTTGGTTGTTTGAAGGAACAAGCTGAGGCCAAACACGAGAAAAAGAAGGATTCCTTGGAAACACTAAAATCAGCCATTATTGTTTCAGGCATAATTGTAGCTGTGGTTGGTGCTGTCTTTGCCATAACCAAGAAGATAAAGGAGAAATGAACTTTCTCCCCTGAGAGATGTGGAAGAATATAGAGATTGTTTAGGTTGGTTTTTTGGTCAGGTCTCTTCCCTTTTATATAAATTAGTTCACATTTTGTGTTCACAAATAAATTAGTTCACTATCGATGTTGAAGTGATCATCGTGCATATTTTTTTTTTCCGATGTACTTGATGATTCACATCTCCGTGTGCGAGTTACATGTATTTATTTAGATACATTTTCAATGAGCAATGGTTACCGATGTTCTTCAGTAAAGCGTCCAAGCATTTTTCATTAAACAATTATGCAATTTGCAGGTAGTAATTGTTACACTATTTTTACACTTTTTTTGTTTGATTAAAAAAATAGAAACAATTTATATTGAATATATCATTAATAAATTCAATCAATAAACTAACAAAGCGATACAAAATAGGAAAGACTAGGAGAAATTGTTCGTACAATTATTCTTGCATAACTTTCTGCATCCTTTTATTCAACCAGTTCAGCACAAGTAAATAAACAGTAAAGTACGTACCAAAGTAAACAAACTGTCATGGGCATGGCCATTAAAATCATAAAATCTTCCATGAGATTAATAGCAATGGCAATTATTGATAATATCAAAACATAAGAAGCTATCCCTCTGTTAACCCACCATTTGGCTAGCTATTGCATAAATGACAAGAAAACTAATTGTATCATTGTTATGATCATCGCAACTAAGCATACGCATACCTGAGAACACGAATACTAAAACGAAAGGACTTTCAGTCCAAATGTTCGTGGAATGCCCACATAAACAAACGCACAAATGACCATGAGGGAGGAGTGTCACATCAATAAACAAGGCCATATCAAGAATAACACATGTCTGATGAAGGGCTAGGTGAAAAATCTAACTTGGCAAAAACGTAGTCCAAGTTTTAAGGATGAAATAACCAAGCAAGTCAGCTAATAAGTGAATGATGACTCCAACAGTGAGGTTGAACTCTTGGGTGATAATACAAAATTGATTTAAGATTTTTTTCTTGTATAAAAATTTATTTTTTTTTATGTAAGGAGTAAATTGAAAATTAGTATAAGGGCCAAATAAAATAGTTTTAAAATTAGCATTTCATTACATGACAGAGCCAGGTTATAATTTATTAGTTACACAAAATGGGTAGTTTAAGGAGTTATCAGGATGCTGAATTACAATAACTCAATTAGAATTATTTTCTTGTGTATGGATAAAATAAAATAAAAAATTCGTATTTAAACTAGATTAAAGAAACACTCTTGGGCCAATTTTAATGTTGGATGCACATGAATAAACAAAAGACTAGCAACTCATCTACATTAGAAAATAACAGAATAAATCCTTATCATAACACCGGCTGCCACAATTAGCACTAGTTGCTAATTTATTTTTTCTAGGTCCCATTCTTACTTATATGTTTTAACAATTGTATTATCTTTGCGTTTTGTGAGTTAATGATAGATTTTAGTTACACTCAATAATTGTCAAAATGTTAGAAAAGCAAACAATAAAATGGATCAACAATTTTTAATAGGAAAATACTTGTAAAATCGAGAATATTTCACTGAATTAAAAATGTTAGTTTAAAAAAAAAAATACTATCATCAAATATATAGCCATTTATTATTTTAAAACTAAAATAAAAATATATTAAATTGAAGTTAAAATGAATGATCAAAATATAAAAATGTGAGGAAGATTATAGGAACCATTTGAAAAAATGTAAAAGAATCATATAGATTTATTTTTAACCATTATCAATCGCATTAGTTGCGATATTGAACCATTAGAATTGTTAAAATTTTAATTTAACCTAATAATTGTTTTTAATTATAAATATTTTATTGTGGAAACAACTCCAAACCCGGAGTGAAAGGAGAACCCGCGCGCTCTCACTTGTTTCGCGTGCTTCTTCAGTTTTGCCGCTTTGTTTCTCAGAAATTGGCCTCTGAATTCAATCAGGTCAGGTAACAATTCATCTTCCATTCACTAACAAACGATGTTTGGTGCTTCTTAACCAATTCAAGTACCAAATTCTCTTCGCTCCGTAGCGTTTTTGTGTGTGTTGTGCGCGTCACAATTAGTATTTTCTTTTTCATAAAAAGGATTCCACTGTTGTCTTCATCATCAATAGAGCATTTGTTGCATTCTTAAAGAAATATAATGTATCCTTTAAAGTGGAGTTCGTATAATTGGTTGATTTGATAGAGTTCAATCATATTGTTTAGATCGATGAAAAGGGATGGAACAGAGGAAAACGAAATAAAATGATATTAGCTATTGTTTGATTATTTATCAAATACTTTCATTTTATCTAAATAAAAATACTCTTATTTCGTTTTTCTTCTATCTCATCGTAGAATATGTAAACGATAACAAATAATTATTCTATAGCATTCTCCCGTTGTATAATATCTTAACATAGCCTTGATGCCCGTATAGTGTAATCTTTTGTGATTTTTTTTTTTAGGGTATTTCAATTTTTCACAAACATGATTGCCTGCCCGCATTGTAACAAATTACTAACCATTAAGCCCTCTCTTACTTGTGATATTTTGAGATGGTTTTTTTTTTCGTCAAATGTGAAATATTGTGCCATTTTGAGACTCAGGATCAGTTTTTGCAAGTAGGTAGTAATTACCGTTGTTCCCATAACCCCAATTGTAGTACTAGCAGCAGCTCAAGTTAGAAGACCTATCTTAAGTTGATGGGTTGGTCACTTGCAATAGTGATTCATCTAGTAAAGGTGCCCGTCAATATATATAATTTGAAGTTACCGGTCTCAGATGTGCACCTTTTGGCAGCATGACCTGCTGTTTAGTGAACGGCAACTGTATATAACCTTTCAGTGTAGTTTTGCTCAGTTAAGGGATATCTGAAGTTTGAACAAGAGTAAAATATGAGACAGGATGTGTGTGAATGAAAGCTAGTTGTTGTTTCTTTTGACTATCAAGTAAACTAAAGAAGACAACCTTTTTTACCATCAATTCTGGTTTTGTCTTTTTTGTATTTTAAATCAGGTCATCTTGTTGTGTCTTTTGCTGAAGATGGATACATCAAATCCTGCGGCCTTTGTCAACGCAGAACTGTTACACTTTTATGTTGGAAGGAGGGTTCGGGCACTGATACAGGTTGTGCGATCTGATGGTGGCGCTGTCGTTGGAAAATCAACAGATGAGAAGCAGCTGGTTGTAAAAGGATCACCTCCACCTACTCCTCTTACAAATTTTGTAGAAGTTATTGGTATTGTTGATAGTGATAAGTCAATTCGTGCTGAGATATGGACCAATTTTGGTGATGCAATTGGTATTCTTCTTCCTTCCCATTCGTCAATTTGGTTTGTGTTTTGGTCATGAAATATATGGAATAAAATTTTTTCCCTATGATTGTTTTTTACGACATGCCTAAATATATGAACTGTGGGTTCTGATGTATTTTTAAACCCTATTGGCAGATATGGTCAGCTACAATAAGCTTTGCCAGCTTGCAAATGGAGAATTTAAACACTTGTTCCTATGAGCTATAACAAGATCACTTGATGATGTAAAGTCCTTTCTATCATATGGGATACTGGAGGAGACATAACCATTTTTGTTGGCAATATTTTTTTATGGTATGATGGTGACACTGTAAGGCTTGGTTGCTATTGTATGATGGTGACAATGAGAGTTGAAATTACATTCTGATGCAAATTACTCAAGCCTTTCTCCACAGCTCAAGCCCAATCCTAGTGACTTAATTAGCAATAATGCTTGATCATTTGTTTTAGGTTCTCTTCGTAATTGGTAAATAAGTTTCACTGATTATAATTGAAATCAAGAAATCTTTATTTTTTGTATCCCGTAAAGTAGAGATCATACTCTAGTTTTTAAGACACTATTATGTTCAGTTTTATGATTACCCCGGAAGTAACTTCTTTCAGAACATACATTGAGAAATAGGTTGTTGATTTACCTTTTACATTGGCTGTGAATCCGTGGGAACTTAATTAAGATGTCAAGGTTATCCAGCCCTGTTGCTATGATCAGCATTTCAGATCAGATTCTGGCATTTCGTGCTACCCATGCAGCTTGTGTGCTCTTAAGAGAATGAAACATATCTATCAGACAAGTTTCATTCGTTCACATTATAAAGCCAGCCCTACAACCCTTGAACAGGTTTTCGGCATGCAACTGTGTTATCCAACATGTCTATTTTTGCAGGAGAAGACAATTTCAGAGGATTAGACCTAGTTCCAGATTGATGACTTCTTCAAGATTCTCTTTTTCAAGAAATATACATTCGTATACCCATATAAGTCTGTTCCACGCAACGATAATGAAAAGGGCCAGAGATAGACCCAGTAACCCACAAGACACTACAACATAATTAGTTGACCCAAAACACAAAGATTAGCGACACACAAGTTGGCAACTAATATCAAAAGTCTGAACCAAACTAATATGATTATGAATTAAAAACTTGAACCTAGCAAAAAAAGCAACGACCCTTTCCCGCCTCTCTTGAACATAGAAATTGCTAAACATAAAAGAACTCAACACGAATGGAAAGCACAATACGGGAGTGTTTAGTAATAGAAACTTACACCTTATCTAAGAGTTTCTAGTTGTTTTTGTTTATTATTACAAAATTATTTGATAAATAAAAAATAAAAGAAGTTTGTAAATTTTCAAATTGTTTGAAAGCTAGTTTATGAAAAGTTGAGGAGTTTTTAGTTTATTACAAATTAGTTTTCTTTTTTTCATTTTTATTCTTAAAATTTTATAAAATGTTAGTTTTTAAGTGTGTTTTCAAGGGTAAATATTAAGAATTTTGAAAAATAGCAAGTTTTTATTAATAATTATAATTTTTAATGCATTAAATTCTATTTTATTATTTTCAATAAAAGCTTTATTATACATAAGTTTTTAAGTTGATACAATTCCGTGCTAGCCGGTTCATTTGCTTAGTGGTTATTATATTTCTTTAGATACATGTTAAAAAAATTGTTAAAATAAATTTCATTCTCACCAAATAATTTTAATCCTTTCTTTTTTAATCATTTAACACAGTTTAACTAGTTGTAAAACTAGTTAAATTAAAACACTCTAATTTTATTAGTTGATTATAAAATATAAACTTTCAACTATAAATTATAAATTTTTTACTAGCTTATCAATTATTAAATATAGATTATAAGTTTTCAATTAATTTTATTAATTAAAACTTATATAAGAAAACAAATCATTGATGGAAACTCATGCGTAGTTTTCAATTATTTTTATTTCTATTTTATCAAAATCACAGAAGATTTGTACACCCGAGTCCCAAATGTCCAAAAATTCATATCACTTTGTCCAGCATCTCATTGGTTTCTCCTCTAATTCCATGCATCTTACAAACTTGCCTCTCACCTTTTGGACTCTTCACTGCAATTGTTGAAGGCATGTGATTAAGAGAGTCTAATTCTACTACACATGTCTGGACATTTTAGTAATCATAATGAAAGAATTTAACTAGATGATCATGAAGTGTTTTTTTCGAAACAATGACATCATAAAATGTACAAAACTAAATTATTATACTCTCTGCAGGGCTTGTTTGCCGATAGTTAAAGATGCAATCATAGTCATAATTAATGCGAAATATTAACTACTAATGTGAATTCTGCTTTAGCATCCCCGATGTATATATATTTTACATGATTTGGAAATTTCTCAAGGATGGATAATCAACTATAAGAGCTAAAGAAAAAGTGTAAAAAAGTTGTAATAAAAATATTTATTTTATTTAATTAAAATGTATTTATATACTTGCCCGTTCATTTTTTTATTACAAGATATCAATGGTTATTAAGAAACTGGAATTTGGATTAAGTTTAACATTTAAAAAGTAATACATTGACGGGAGGAACAGCTTCATACAATTTAACATTTAAGTCATTCATAATTCAAAAAATATTTATTTATAAAATGATAAATAAATACTATCTTCTACTAGCACTCCAAAATTTGAAAAATTTATTGTTTATGAAAAGAATGATTCTTGAAGTAAAAAACCGAATACACGTGTGTATTCAATATCAATATATACTCAGAGGAAGCTTTTACGGCCTTTAATGTTCTTAAGCTCTAAAATTTCGAATGTTGAAAGATTATGGATAAAAAGAAAATGTATATATAAATCTAACAGTAAGAAATGATGAAGGCGTAGAAGGCCCGGTCCAAAGGCCCAACGCAAAAACCCCTGTACACCGCCGGCCAACAGTGAATTTGGCCACCATAAGCAGTAAGCACAAGGGCACGCCCACAAAACAGGATTAGGGTTTGGAACGCAACGATTTTGGAGTTTCGATTTCGATCAGGTACTTTCGCTTCTCTTGCTGTTCCTGTTAATAATGCTCAAACCAGCAGAGCTTTACTTTTTTTTTTGGTATCCTGTAATATTGCAAATGAAATAGGGTAGAAGAATCATCTTGTTCATATAGTTTATTGATACTCGCTGAGATTAGTTAGTGACAGTGTATAATACATAACAAATCGTTCAATGAGGATCTCTCAGTGGAGGTGTGGTTCTTGGACAACGCATTCTCATGCGAAATTTTACATTACAGGCTTTACATTTCTTACTTAGGGAACTGTAAGATTGTTTTCGTATCACAAAAGCACTGATATAATGTGACATATCTTAGCCTAGTTAAGCAGTGAGGGCTTTGGAGTAGAATGCGTTGCTTTTAACTTTTAATTATTCTCTACATATAATGTGACATTTTTGTATGTATATTTTATTATCATGTAGTTCAGTTTCTTATTTCTTGCTTTTGTTCCTTTCCCCACCTCTTTCTGTGTGCATCGCCCTCTGACAAATAGTTAGACAAGGATTAAACTGGCCTCTATTTTCTTTCTGGGAAACTCGCGGCTTCTAAACTTTGAGAAATTCTGGAATTCATTTCTCTGTAGATTATTTTGTCTTTTACTGGCCTGTTGAGCATTGTTATCCTCTTGATTTTTCATTCAGAGTTCTTTCTTGCCTGTCTTTGTTACTTTTGTTGCTATGTTTTGATGATCCCTGGATTTAGAATCAATCACATTGCTACTCCTTGGTCCATACCTCATGGCACAGTTTCTATCAAAATTCTTACTCTGCTATTCCATTTGGCCTCTCATATTGTTTCCACCTTTCCATATTTGCAATCTCTCTTCTATGAATGCTTCTGGCATCTGTGCTTCCTTCACAGTTCCCCTGCAAGTTTGCTTTTTTAGATGCACAAAATGCCTGGGACAAGGCAGAGAGATGTAACAGCCCAAAATCCAGAGTCTCCAGAGAGGAACAGTGAGCCTGAAAAACCTACAGATTCCGATGAGCAGGTAGACCTTGATGGAGACAATGATCAAGAGGAGACAATAGAGGAAGAAGTTGAGTATGAAGAAGTAGAGGAGGAGGAAGAAGTGGAAGAGGAAGAAGAAGAAGAAGAGGAGGAAGAGGAAGAGGAGGTGGAGGAGGGGGAGGATGAAGAAGAGACTAAGCCCTCGGATGTCGAAGATGGGATGAAAGTGGCAGATACTGAGGATGAAGTTGAGAAAAAGAAACATGCTGAGCTTCTTGCTCTTCCACCTCATGGGTCAGAAGTCTACATTGGGGGCATTCTGCAAAAAGTTTCTGAAGAAGATTTAAGAGTCTTTTGTCAGTCTGTGGGAGAAGTTTTGGAGGTAGGATGCATGAAATTCTTCTATCCTTTTTTTTTACCCTTTTCATGATTGCCCAAACTGATTAAATTTGTACAGGTTAGGATTATGAAGGGAAAAGAATCTGGTGAAGCAAAAGGTTATGCTTTTGTGACCTTCAAGACGAAGGAATTGGCATCTAAGGCTATTGACAAGCTAAACAACTCTGAATTTAAGGTATTTTATTTTTACGCTTGTTTATTGTAATTTTCTCTAATCTCTAGTGGTTATCTTGTTCATTGATTATCAAGTCTTTGACTCCAAAGTCCCACTTTTTGATTTGTTTGTCTGTTAATTTTTAAATATTTTATCTTATCAGTTTAGCTGGCCTCATAGTACTGTAATCTGAAATAAGTCACACTTCTGTCTGAGTTTCCAGGGAAGAAAAATAAAATGCTCAACGTCTCAGGCTAAGCATAGGTTGTTCATTGGTAATGTTCCTAGAAATTGGACTGAAGAAGATATGAAGAAAGTTGTTGCAGAGATTGGGCCTGGAGTCATTTCTGTGGAACTGTTGAAGGTTTGTTGATGTTATTTTTTTCTACTGTATTTTATATGGTTTGATTTTTTGTGTTAGTTAACATTTTTTTACATTTGTTCTTGTTAACAAAACTATGAAGTGCATTGAATGATGGGTAATTTCTGCCTTGACCTAGCAAACTGTTTCATTGTTACAGGATCCACAGAGCTCTGGCCGTAATAGGGGGTTTGCCTTTATTGAGTATTACAATCATGCTTGTGCAGAATATTCAAGGCAGAAAATGTCAAATTCAAACTTTAAACTTGACAGTAATGCTCCAACAGTGAGCTGGGCTGATCCAAGGAATTCTGAATCCTCTGCAGTCTCTCAGGTGATTTATTATATTCTTGATATTTGAAATTAAATTTTATGAATAACTTCCCTTGAATTTAATTTTTGGGCTGATATCTGCACAAAATGAAGTTTGAGAATATTCTTACCCATTTTGAAAGAATAGCTTTCAAAAATTGACATTGCCAACATTTTTGGGCTGATGTGTGCACAATATGAAGTTTGAGAATGTTCTTACCCATTTTGAAAGCTATAGGACTAAATTGCACATATGAAGAAGTTGGGGGGAAGGGAGGAGGGAGGGTTTGGACTTGAAGGAAAATTATATCTAGCTTCTAAAAACATCTTGAAGAACATCCAACCTGGCTATGGCCCAAGGTATATTAGTGAGAACAGATAGCAATATACTATAGCCCAAAACATAAAGGAGAGATGCATGGAGCAGTATTGCTCTAAAAAGACAGAAAATGGAGAATCCAAATTACCTAGCATTTTTTAAAGTGTGCAAATTACCTAACAATCTTTCTATTGCCTATGTCAATGTTTGCTTTTGCAAGTTGTGAAGAAGGGGATCCCTGGTTATTGTATTTATTTTATATCGTCTATTTGCTGCTGTTATAAATATGGGATTCACCAAGCCAGCCGAATGTTTATCTAGGCTTAAAATAAACTTTTAAAATAAGACATTTTTAAACTCATGAGAACAATTTTATTTTATTTTATTTTTTTATTAAAATTATTATGATTTTATTTGAAAATAGTTTGAATTTTTAGGATGCAAAATTACTTATTAAATTGTCATAATTGGTTTTGTTTAACATTTCTGTTTGTCTTAGACAACAAGGTCTAAGCTTTTTACCCGGTTGAAGAAAAGACTAGGAAATATAACTGTGTAGTGACAACACTGAACATACAATGAGGAGTAGGAATAGCATTATCAGTAGAGTGTGAAGGGATATACAGTGCTTTTTTTATGTAGAGTCATAATAGGATGAGGGACCTTCTCTGAAAAACATGTTTATTTACTCATAATAAACTACTATTATTCATCACATCATTATTGGTTTGTTTAAATTTTTAAAATATTATTGTTAATTAAAATAATTTTTGGGAGCTTTAAGCAAGGTTTTTTTCCCTGCCTTACCATTGGGAATAATGTTATATGCTTATGTAATTATGTTGTCTATGTGGAGCTGTTAATGTTATGGTTATAGGATTAACTTGTGGTCTTCCAAATGAAATGCTTGTTGGATTTTTAGTTATTCTTTTTAGAAAGTTGTACCACTAAGACTAGGTGCTTGTTACAGGTAAAAGCATTGTATGTAAAGAACCTTCCAGAAAACATTACTCAGGATCGACTAAAGGAGCTATTTGAACATCATGGAAAGATCACAAAAGTGGTTCTCCCTCCTGCCAAAGCTGGACAAGAAAAAAGCAGATTTGGTTTTGTGCACTTTGCTGAAAGGTCAAGTGCCATGAAGGCATTGAAGAATACTGAGAAATATGAAATTGATGGTAGTTTTTATTTCCCTTTTTGAATACCTTTTTTATATATATGTTTTTTCAATTGAAGTGGACAGTTGTTCCATATGATAAGCATTAATTTATTTGGGATGGATAGGTCAAACTTTGGAGTGTTCACTTGCAAAGCCACAGGCAGATCAGAAGTCATCTGGGACAGCAAATTCACAGAAGTCTATTGTACTTCCCACATATCAACCTCCTCTTGGTTATGGTATGATTGGAGGTGCCTATGGTGCTATTGGTGCAGGATATGGTGCTGCTGGCTTCGCACAAGTAAGTTTTCTCTTTTCCTTGGTAGAGTCCAATTTTTTAGTAAAGCAGCATTCTCAAAAAGTTGAGTGTTGGGGGTTGCAAGGAATATGCTTCCCATTAAAACACAGTGGCAATCGTGCGGTCTCACCTTGAGAGAGAAGGCGTGGGATGGGAGTGAGCTGCACTTCTCTAATTGTAAAGCATGAAAAATTTTGTCAAGTTGGATGATTGATGCCTTGAATAGTCCCCCTTAATTTCACTTGCCATAAAATCTCCAACTTGTAGTTCTTTCTTTAGGATATATTTGGAATGGGGTTTGAAGGGAAATGGAAGAGAGGGTAAAATTTGTACCTTAAAATTGTTAGGGTTATATAATGTTTATAAAAATAAATAAGCATCTTACCAACAAGTGCCTTTGAGAATTACATGGGAATACATTAGAGAAATTATACAAGAGGTATATTAATGACTTTTTTGACAAAAACTTTATACTTTTAGTTCTTTAATTAGTGTCCTAGGGCACTAGTTAGCATTTGCCAATAAATAAAAAAAAATGGAACATTAAGTTTATACAAATTTATCATTTTATTTCCTTTATTTAATTTTTTTTCAAATTTTAGAAATACAATTTCCTCCTTTCCCTTTTCTTCTAAAATCCCATTTCAAAACATACCCCAAATTTAGTTATTGATGGACTTGTTTCCCTCAACCCTGGGACATACAGGCTAACATTATCTTCCATTTGTGGAATTAGGGTCTCTTGACAAGTGTCTGCATCTATGAAGCCCTAATACTTCAAAACAACAAACATATCCGTGGTGGACACGTATCTGATACCGATACATGTCCGATACATCTAGATACTTATCTCAAAAGCATCTATAGGTTATCCGATACATCTAAATACTTATCTCAAAAGCATCTATAGTTTAATTTATTTTTAAAAATTAATTTCTAACCTAATACAACTTAGATACGATTGGAATATGGCTCCTAATCATTTGATACAGTTTAGATAGAATTAAATAGTATAAAGGCAGATCTTCTTTTTATGATAGTTCTATATTTTTTTTTAATAAAATTACTAATTCTTTTGTGAAATTCTAATTTAAATAAAAAGGGTAAAGTATGTAATTTTTTTGTGTTTATAGTAGGAAAAATATTTTGACTTAGTTATTTAGACAAAAGAAAAATATGATCTCATATATTTTTTTTTGTAAGATGTGATCATTGATATCTAAATATAACACATTAATATAAATGAATTATCAATATTTTTTTATAAATATTTTTTATATGTATAAAGTATATTATTTCTTTAAATTCATGTTAACGTATCTAACTCTTATCAAATCTTGAATTTTAAATCTTTTCGGTATCTCCATATCCGTATTGTATTGTATCCATGTCTTATTAAGTATCTAGGCTTCATAGGTCTGCATATGTTCATATCTATGTTAATTATGTTAACATATGTGGTAATAGATATAGTAAATCACAGTAGCCTATTTATTTGTATGATGATTATATGATTTGAACAATTGATAAATGGAATATTGTAACTGCGTTAGGGTTTTACTCTATCTGCTCTATGCTCGGTAGCTTTTAGTAAGGAAGTGAAATGCACTCCTCTCTTTGCTCTTTTAAAGAACACTGCAGATACGTGGTGCATCTATGGCTCTATGTGTCTTTTACTGATGTCAAGGTCCTTAAATGTGCAGCCACCTATGTATGGTACCGGAGCAACCCCTGCTGGCATGGCAATGATGCCGATGCTTTTACCAGATGGAAGGATTGGATATGTATTGTAAGTATCATCATGATTTATCTAGTTTTAGATGTTTAACCTCTCATTTCTACTCATGTATGTTAGGATGTGTTACCTCATTCGACATTAGTATAATGATTAGCACCATCAATAGTTGAGTTTATTTATTTTGTTGGGCTGTAGGCAACAGCCAGGGTTGCAACAGCCTGTTCCTTTGCCTGTGTCCCAACATGGCAGGAGTGGTGGTGGTAGCTCACGTGGTGGAAAACGAAATAATGACCGCAATCGTGGGCGTGGCCGGTTTCATCCCTACTAATGTAATAGGCTATAAGGACCTAGGAAACCTGATTAGTAGTTACCTCTGCAACTGCAGAAAGTTAAGCCTTGTGGTCGTACGGATAACTTGGGAACAAATCCGGGGAAATGGAATTACAATTCAATCCATGTATATTTTTGAGCTTCATACTTATAATGCCTTTCATTTTCTTCCTTTATCTCGCGGCATGATGGATAAATTATGAAACTAGATTTTCTGGCAATTTTGTGTCCGTCAGCAATTGCAACTGAGGCTTAAAAGTGTCGATGTCTCAAGGCATGGAGCTCAACAGATAAAGACAAATAGGGACTTCTGTTTATGGAGTCATGATTCTTGTAAGATTAATACTTCTACTTAAGGCTAAGATTCAACCATGCATCTCAATCAGCTTTTCATATAATTTTTATGTGTATCTTGCCCTCAATTTATCGTTCTCAAAATTCTTCGAGAGCAGAGCATAGTGATAAGGACACAAGATAAGTCTTGCTAGACTAATGAAAAATTATAAAGTAGGTGTGCGGTTGATATATTATTCTTGCTTTTGATCGTCCTTCTAGATGAACCGAAACGATGCTAGAATGAATAATGGTCCAACACTAACGCCCCTTATCATTAGTGTACTGCACTTAATGCTTAATACGTACTAAATCGCAGTTTCTGCACTATTTTATAAGTAGGACTAACGGAAAAGGAAGTATGATACCATTTTCATAAATTCTATTCAAAAGTTACGGACTGGCGTGTTTTTAAGTTTTCTTAATTTTAATTAATTGTTCAAGCTTACTTTTTATAGTTTTTAAATTGTTAAAATAGTTCCTTATTTTAAAATTTTATTCTGTAATTAATTACAAAAAAGGTGTGATATATCATTGATACTAAAAATAGGAAATATTTTAACAAAATAAACATTTTTATTTTTCAAATTTCCAATAAACTAGAACAGAAACGTGCAGCCACCCGAGGTTTCATCGAGAGTTGACCAATGTGACTCCTCTCCTTCCAGCGTACCAAATGTAGCTAAAATTGAATTTGTAGACAAACTAGGACGAAAAACAATAGTCACAATAGAATAAATTATGGATTGTGCCCAAAATAATAATTAATAAATTTCTAGGTTAGTATTAACTCTAATGTTCTGCATAAGCGCTGCTGTGTTTGGGCCTAAAATCTTAATATTTCAGGATCTGCAGAGACAAAATGACCAAGGAGACAATTCTTTTTCGCTTCCCTCTTACAGATGCCATTCCTTTATATAAACAATGGATCATGCCCAAAATAATAATTAATAAATCTCTAGATTAGCATAAACTCTAATATTCAGCATAAGCACTGCTGAGGCAAAAAAATCTTAATGTTTCAGTCTGCAAAGACAAAATATCCAAGGAGGCAAGACTTTTCGCTTCCCTCTTACAGGCGTCCATTCCTTCACATATAACTTCCGTTATATGCAGGTTCTAGCCTCCTCTATACGCCCTGCAAAGATAGCATGCTTTCAAATAAGTTTCACATGCTCTTCAGTAGGAATCACATGAGAAGGACAAGGGAATGAATCAAAATGCTTCATTCAAACATAGACATCATGTTAAGCAATGTTGATCCACTGCTGACATGAAGAATGAATAAACAAAAAGCAAAAGAGGTAGGAGAATAAACTTGCACACAAGGTAAGGTAGAGAAAAGTACACTACAATCTCATAACATATTTCAATTTGACAAAAAGATTGATCTGCTCACTCTTCATTTGAAAAACAAAATACAAATAATTGATCAATAGCTTGGTCCAATCAAGAGGGTTGTTCATGGTTCGATTTGGTTCAATTTTTACCCAAAAAATCATTCAAACCCATCATAAAAATAATACGCAGTTTAATTTGATTTTGTTTGAATGTAATATCAAAATTGAACCAAACCAAATCGAGGTTTTGTAGTTCGATTTTGATTGATTATTTATTTATTTATTTATTTATGACTTTTAATTTATTTTTTTATTTAGATTAAAAGTAATCCAAAAAATCAGTGAATTTGTTAAGAAAATAAAAATAGAGATAAGAAACATTATTTAAAATGAAAAAAACCATGAAAGAAAGGTAAATTTTTTTATGGAGAATAAAAAAGAAAGGATACTCAATTAAAATAAATGAGAATTTTAAGAAAATAATAGTATACCTTATATTTATACATTGTTATGATAAAATTAAGAAAAATAATTTTATATGAAAATATAATATAAAAAATAATACAATACTGTCATACTGTGCAACTTAGTTTGGTTTGATTTTAATAATAAGAACAGAAATTTGAAACAAACTGCAATATACAATGCGATTTTTATTTTTATTTTTATTTTGGATTGGTTTGACTTTTTAGAATCGGATTGGTTCAATTTTAAACACCCTTACCAATCAGTTCAATCACCCATAAAAGGAAAATACGATTGGCACAGATAACACTTTCAAACAAAGAACTAGATAACCATTTACCCATCACAGACCAGTTCAGCACAAACTAGACCTAGCCCAGACAAGGATTGTCATGTTCTTAAAATTTACAGGAATCAGTTGCATATTTTCATCTTTGTACATGAGCAGTATTAAGAAAAAAAATGGAGGGCCAGTCAAAATCAAAATGGTGTACTTACTAAGAGGTTTTCTAAGCCAGTCAGATTTAATCATAAGTTGGCTCTAATTAGATGAGAAGGTAATAATAAAACAATACAAAGCTTACAAGTTGAAAAATTTCACTACCCAACATTTAAAAGAATTTAACAAAAGGTGAAGCCAAATGCAGATAAATGAAATTTGTCCAAATTAGCATTAAACCTAGGGTTGTCAACGGGGTGAAATACCCATCACCCGCCCCGATACTTGCATGAGTACCCACCTAAGATATCCACAGACTTTTACATTTTTTATTAAAAATATAGAATTTAAAAAAAAAAAAAAAAACTCATTAACCATTCACATAACACTAAAAATCTTTCACATAACATTAAAAAAACAATTAAAACATAACATTAGAGTTACTGATGTTAGGGTTAAGTTACTTTTTATTTATAAAAAAAGGAAATTTTACAATTTTATCTGTAAATAGGTAACAGACATGGGTATCTTATTACCTAAACTCGCCCTGTTTAATTAACGGGTACTACAAAATTTATTTATTACCAATGTGATCAAGAACATTTGACTGTAATCGTACCATAGAAATAGAAGACACAGCAACATGATACTGAATTAGAATCACTTTAAATTGTAATTACAATAATTCAATGTACAGGATACAATAAATGTAAAATAATACTTTATGGGTGTTGGTAATCAGTGCCCTAAGGAATCAATAAATAATAAACTTTTATTAAAAAACATGTTGAAATGCATTAGAATACATGAGGGTGAGTACGTTTTTACTTTTTCTAATAAAATATTTATATTTTTTCTTCTTTAATCAGTACCCGGCACTGTTTAGTAATTTTAATATTATGACTAAAACTGAAAATGGAGACGCTATTAATGGCCATATAACAACCTGAAAACTCCGATTAAAATTTGCATATAACTCAACAATGATAAGAATGTACCCTGGATTAATTTGCATGTGGCATGCGATGATAATTAAACATAAAGATTAATAATATTTATGAAATGTTTATTATGCTATCTAAAAAAGCATGGATCCAACAGTTGTAATATATAATTAAAAGCTTAAATGAAAACAAAGAGAAAAAATAGCTCTACACAATGCTGATTTTGTAAATGCTTACTTGTTTCACAAATAATCTTCACATGCACGCAGAAAAGTCTTTTGGTGGCTCAATCCAGATGTTTTCAAAAGGGTCTTGTTCTCCCCAGTCATGACATTGTTTACGGGGATAGTATCTATAGTCATCAAGAGAGAATGATATGCATCGCTTTCCATAGAAACGAACTTTAGAGAAGTAGACACTGTTCCTCATTATTCCAATGAGGTCAGTCCTTGAATGAGATGACAAAAAACTAGCAAATAGAGTTACTCCATCAAGTGTCGTCATCTCTACCCATTTCAATAATGTCTGATCTAACTTGAAAATAATGGGGTTTTCACTACAACAAGTATAAATTACTAATAAATCTCCTTCATGCTCTGTCATAAATTTCCCCTTCCACCAGTTTTTAGCGAAAAAGTTCTCTGGGCATTTGGGTGGAGGCACTGCTAGAACACTCCAAGTACGTCCTGCAGGGTCAAACACCCCAAGCCAACCTGTGAGACTCAGACAATAAAATAACCCATTACAAAACACAAGCTTATTCCATATGCTACTGACAAAGGGCAAGCGGTTTTGGTAATTAACAGTGGTCCATTCTGTTGCCCCAGGATAACATGTGCTAATAGCTACAATAGTTGGACTAACATGCTTAACAGTAAACAAAACACAGTCAGGTGATGTTGGAGCACAAGAGAAGGCAACAATCTGGTACGTTATCACAAATCTTGGCAGTTTGATCAGCTCCCTGCTAAAGGGATTAAAGAAGAATACTCGGTGAGCTCTGGGATGGTAAAGCAATAGCCAACCATCTTTCGTATAACAAACTCTAGATCCATTCAACTCAGGCAACTCAAGGGAATAGGTCTTACGCTGCACAGGGTCATAGAATTCATAACAGTCCCCAAATTTTGGAAAATACATAAGCCATGGCGATTGGTTTACTGCACGTACAGCATTGGCAACAGAATGCCATCTCTTGCAAACAACAGAAGCACGGATGTTATCTGCTAGGACCAAATGGGACAAGATCAATTCTAAGAGTTCAGCAGGGAGATCGGCCCAGGATTGCAGCTCCAAATTTTCACTTTTCACCTCAGCAACAGCTCTTCTATTGTCTATGATTGTATCACTTAACCTAAATAATAAGTATCAGATATATGTGTGCTTGATAGAAGTGAAACAGAATAAATGAATAAACTTATGATGCAGTGAGAAGAAAAAGAGACTTGGAATTTTTAAAACTACAAACACTTTTCCATCCCAACAAAGATGTAATCAATCTAACTTCTAGCGGTCTAGGAAAATCTCATGAAGAACAGGAAAAGAAAAAATTAGACAGAACAATTGCATAGACATTCAACTAACTTGTATCTCTTTTCAAAATGATTAAATTTCTCTCAAGGTACACAAATTTGGAGGTTTATGTGATGTTGCATACAATAATACCGTATCACCATCATTAAGAATTATATGAATACCGATAGTCTGGATCTACTGGAGCATTGTACAACCCTCAACCCCGGAAAAAAAAGGATTATTCATAAGAGTTAATCATGACCGATTACAGCTAAATTTCATATACACGAAAATAAGTGTAGTTGTAGATGAAACATGAAAACTCCATCAAATTGGAAATAAGAACAAAATATTTGCAGTAACTATAGTTTAAAAGTAAGTACAACAGTAGTCTAGATAATTGAAATCAAATACGGCACATTCACATGTTACAAATTCCAATTCTCAGGAATTCAAATTACGTCAACCCATTCTTTAACGAAATTGTCAAAATCTTAGACTGATCTGATCCATAAACCCTAACAAATGTTTACAATTACAAACTAAATCCACTTGGAAACAATTAGTCACACTGCCTTTGTTATTTTTGGCGAAAATCATATTCAATAGCCAACGAGTAACCAAAGTAAAACCCGCAAATCCTACAAATCTATAGCGATCCAGCATTGAAACCTGGAAATGTTTCATATTCCTGTAACTATGCAAATTAATAAAATAATAAAAATAGAGAGAAAAATGCAGAGATGCAAAGTTGAATTTCAAAAGAAGGATGAAACAGAACTTACGATTTCAACTTCCTCCTCCTTTTCCCCGACATTTTGCGAAGCCAATTGGCTATTGAAGTTGCGTTTCAGACAAGGAGAAAGAGAGAGAAGAGAGGGTGAAGTTGCTTCTTACACTATACAACTGAACATTCAGACATTAAGAAAGGCGCATGAATAACACGTGTGAGTAAGTTTCGCAGCGCTACCACTAATAACGTGTGAACGCTTCCACCCCCACCGCTACTTCCACAATCATCACGTGATAGTTCTGACGTGTCATACATCTAGCGGGCGGTACATTATTGTCTGTGCACTGTTTCGCACGATGCTTACTTTCTCCATGCTCCTGTTCTTACCACCAATGCTATCCTAAGATTTCATTCCCTCTAGTCAAAGTCAAAAGAATTCATCCCTTTGTCTTTTTTTATCCCTCTTTTCATATTTTCCTGCGATTCAATTCATCACATACATTTTTTATTGACTGTAAAATGATTATATTTGTTTAGTTATGATTTAATCATAAATTTAAATAATTAAATTAATTAAAAATGTTAATTTAACTTTTAGAGTGGAGATTAAATAACTAATAATAATAAATTTTTGTTAAAAAATATATTTATTATATTTTCATAACTAATATAATAAATATATTTTTTTAAAAGAATTTTTATTTATGAATGATTAAACTCGTTCCTTCTAACAGAATCTTTAATTAAATTCTAATTTGAAAGTGGTACCCGTTTCAAGTTTTAATAAGCACATGTATCTTTCTTATTTTGGAAATTAAGTACAAATTATCACAGTACTGATATTTTTTCTATTTTGAACTTTTAATTTAACGCTTTCGTGTTGATTGACTTAACGTGTAATCTGAGTTTAAGATTTAACGCTCTATCAAATAACAAATTATATTATATGTTTATCGTAAGATTTAATGAAAATAATATCACTAAAAATCTCTTGATATTATAATTATTTAAAACTTTAGTCTTTTTATTTTTTCAAGCTAACGTTTTTACGAATTAATTTGAGTTATTAATGACTTTATCCTGGACTAACTTAACACGTGAACCAACTAAGAAAAGGATTAACAGTATGCTAGAATGAGAGAAAAATAACTAAGGATATAAACCATGTTTACACGAAATTCCATGCTGAAAGTTATATTATAATCGAAGTTTTGTAAAATAAAAAATAAAATTAACATATGTCTAAAGATATATAATAAAAATCAAAAAATAATAATTTTAATGTTATTAAAATTTTAAATATCATTGTTTTAAATAAAAAAATATTATATATATAAGTGTCCAAATAAAATTGACAAAACTTCATTTGAGGAACTCACAAAAGCTTTTTTGTCCATCCCGATAAGGCTAAAGGAGAATCAAATTCTTCAAATAGGGTTACATAATAAAAAATACCTTCTCTAGAGTGATTTCAAAGTGTCGTAAGATTGTAAGGCAACACAATATAAAGTGTTGGCCAAAATAATAGGGACACTATTGCAGTTGTATTGGCTCAATATAGTCTGACACGTGTGTTATCTTCTGCTTTGGCGACACTAATGTGTCGGTAGGTATAATGCCGACACTTACATTGTATTGGCAACTTTGATGTTGACATTGTCCTGGTTCGACCCTCCGTCCGCCGGACAACACAAAAGAACAATCTTTTATCTGATAGTTTTTATCCAATTTCTCATATATATATATATATATATATATATATATATATATAGAGAGAGAGAGAGAGAGAGAGATGGGCGAAACTTATTGGTTGCCAAATATTTTGTAAAAGCTACCGAATATAGGAGAAGCTGAACCTAAAGGTTAGAATGTTATTATTAAGTTATTGTTTTAATTTTTTAATTATTGTAATTAAGTTTGAAATAATAAATTTAATATTATTATAAATTAATGAAACTAAAAATATTTGTAGTAATAAATAAAATTATTTAATGTTAATATAATATTATTGAAAATATAAATATAAATATTTTTATTTTAATATTTTTGTAATATTTTTTGTTAGTATTTGTTTAGGTATACTTTCGTAATTTATTTGGCTGTATTTTTTAATTAGATATGCAGGATGATTGAAATTGTTGTTATTTTATATTGGAATAGAAGGGTGTACGAAGGAAATGAGGGTATAATATTTGAAGGGAATAAGAAGATGATTAAAATATAACGTGAAATTACTTTTGAGATGCTAAAAAAATTATATACAAAATTAAGATTATGCAATAATAATATAATTTCTAGATTGATTTCACGAATTTTAGTTGATGAAAGGAATGTAAATTACACAGTTTTAGATGTATGTAATGATGAAAACATTGATTGTATGATAAGTGCTTGTCAAGAATGACATAAAAAAAATGTAGTTGAGTTATATGTGGATATTGCAGTTGGTAAAACTTTTCATATTGGTGAAACTTCGTTATGTTTAAATTTATCACTCCCAACTGTTAATGTGAGTGACAATGAAAAAGAGTATGCAATTGGAGGAGGTAATGTATAATATATATTTAAATTATATGATGTTTAAAATTTTATAATTTATTAATAAATATTTGCTAGTGCATGTACAGATGATGATGATACTGATTTAGATGATGGTTTCGATTCAATGATGAATAATATAAACACTGAAAGAAATAACGATATGCAAGAATAATCAACAGGTACAATTTTATATAATACATTGTATTGTAAAATATTTTTAACTAACATTAGTTGAGTTTAATAAAGATTCTATAACACCTTTTTGGAACATAAGTTTACACTACATTGCTATTAATTGGGAACATCCTGATCAAGAATTGAGTATTCCTGAGTTGCATTCGTCACAATCATGGGTATAAGGAGATGCATTATATGTTGGACAACTCTTTGACTCTAAAGAGGAGATAAAAATGGCGATAAAACATTATGCAATGAGAAAATATCAAACTTTTTTGTGGTTGAGTCAAAAACATCAACTCATTTTGTCAAGTGTGTGAATCATAAGTTCGGATGTCCTTGGAAAGTAAGTGCATTACTACCCAAAAATTCAAATAAGTGAAAAATTACGAGATGATTCGGTACGCATACCTACGTAAATACCATGATTTCTCAAGATCACAAAAAGTTATATTCAAATTTTATTTGTCCATGCATTATCGGTATATGAAACTCAATTGAGATTATTTTTATTTGTCTATTTAAAATGATTTTGACTGGATCATTAGTTGAGACATATTGTTTAATTTTATTTACAGGTATGATCAAAGAAGAACCTTCAGTTCCCGTTTCATTAATCCAAGAGAGAGTAAGTAGACAATTTGGGTATTCAATTTCATACAAAAAAGCATGGAAAGCAAAACAAAAAGCAATTGTGACAATATTTGGTGATTGGGATGAATCTTATTCAATATTACCACGATGGTTATAATACATGCAATTACATGCTCCAGGGTCAGTTTACAAAATCGAGACCAATGATTTTGTGAGAGATAATGTAATTGATAATAGATTCAGAGTCTTTCATCGATTATTTTGGTCATTTAGGCAATGTTGTGAAGCCTTCAAGTTTTGTAAGCTGATAATACAGGTAGACGGTACCTTTTTGTATGGTAAGTATAAGCAAACATTACTAATTGCTACAACTCAATATGGCAATAATAGTGTACTTCCTATAGCATTTGCCATTGTTGAAGGAGAAACATTATCAGCATGAGAATGGTTCTTAGTTATGATCCGTCTAAATGTTACTGATAAAACTGTAATTTGTTTAATATATGATCGCCATCAAAGTATTGAAGGTGTTGTGTCTAACCCACACATTGATTGACAACCTCCCAATGCTTACCATGTTTATTGCATTCGTCACATTGCAAGCAATTTTAATAAAAGATTCAAAAATCCCACCTTGAAGAGTATACTTATGAAGTTAGGTAAGTTTTTTATAATATTTAAATTTTACATTAATTATGAAGATATACTTATTTTTCACTTCATATTTATGTAGCATATACATCTTGCAAGTAAAGATTTGAAGCGAAGCTTAATACATTTCATTCGCATTCTCTTGAAGTTCAAACTTGGATTGACAACATATCAAAGGAAAAGTGGAGTTTGACTTATGATGATGAAGGGCGACGTTATGGTCACATGACGACTAATTTGTCAGAGTCATTGAATAAAGTTTTAAAAGGGGCAAGAAATCTCCCAATTATTGCCCTTGTCAAAGTAACCTATAATAGATTGGTCGAGTATTTTGTGAGCGTGGTGAAAGTGAAATCAATGACATGAACAATGATAAAAGGTATTGCCGTAAATTAATTTAAGCTATAAAAAAAATAAAGAAGGAGCATTTTCACATCAGGTTCGTCGTTACAACATACAAAGAACAATGTTTGAGGTTGAAGAGACTTTTAATCCAATGACACAAAGGGGTGGTAATAAGTGGACTGTGATTTTATCTAGACGATTTTGTGAATGTGGCAAATTTCAGGCATACCGATACCCATGTTCACATGTCATAGCTGCTTGTTCTACTCTAAGTATAGACTTTTGGCAGTATGTTGACCCTGTATATACTTTACAGTATGTTGTGAACGCATACTCGTATCAGTGGTGGCCGCTTGAAAATGAGAATAACATTTTACAAAATGATGAGTGGAAGTTGTTGCCAGATCAAGATAAAGCACGAGGTAAAGGACGACCAAAGGCCAGTAGAATTAGAAATGAAATGGATTGTGTTGAGTCACAACCGCGACAACGATGTAGGTTATGTCGACAGCTAGGTCATAATCAACGTTATTGTCCTCAACAAAGTAATGCTAATATTCATCACGAGTAGTATTTTATGATTGTATTCATGTTGGCATATTTATTTTGAGTATGTTGTCTTATTAGTTTAAATTAATGTTATGTCACATATTTAAGTTTCAGACAATGTGAGGAGGGACAGGAATGTGGCAAAATATAAATGAATCGTGCATGTAAACCAAATAAACCTTTCACTAACATCGTTTAAAGTAATAACAACCAATAAAGAAAAAGTAAATGTCGACAGTTATATAATACAATGTGATAACATATTCTCTATTAGAATCCAAGGACTAGTCATGAAGTCCCTCCTCATGAGGTGTGAGAATGCACTGTCAACGATGATCTCGAGCTCCACAGTGAGGGTTACATCTCACATCAGGTCCTGCTGCATCTAAGGCTCCAATGAATTCAGCATTAAAATCAATTCCACGCTCATGCCCTTGCAGTATTGATGTTGTTTGCTCACCCTCTCCACTTTGATGAGTGCCTACACTGGGTGCATTCGGTGTAAAAAACATCGGCTCATATGGAGGAGGTGTCATGAAAAGGGTAACATCAGGAACATAAAATTCACCGGTGGATAATGGAGATGCAGGAGGAACATTTGTTTGTTGTGATGAGTGAACATAAGATGACAATGTCCTTTGCGATTGCTGAAATGGAAAAGGTGGAGGGACATAATAAACACCATCTCCTTGTTCGGGCAAATGGGGTAACGTAAAATCTGTGGCCTGCAATTTTAAAAAAATAACATTGTGTATTATTCATTAAATTTGTTGTGCATAGGTACAATTCGCCAATGAAGCATAAGGTCATAATACCTGAACTGACGTTTGCCAACGTTGTGCACCTATACCGATGTCAATCTCAGGCTCATCTAGATTTCCACTCTGGATAGAAGGATCACCTGAAGATGAAGGCTCTAAGATGCGTTCCTTCTCATTTTGCAAGGCTAACATCGTCTCACACAACTCCTTTATCTCCTCAAATGAAAATGTGCCCCTACCATCACTACACAAGTAATATGCCATCTCATGAGCATTTCCTTGCATAACCATTACATTCATATTAGATTATATTAAACAAACTAAATAGTTTAAAATATAAGAATAATACGTACAAGTAATGCTAGCATCACTGCTCATCCACCGTTTGATATGAGTAATGTACCACCGTATGTATTCAGAGTTCGAAGTCAGTAGACCAATTTTC
This sequence comes from Abrus precatorius, assembly GCF_003935025.1. NCBI lineage: Eukaryota > Viridiplantae > Streptophyta > Magnoliopsida > Fabales > Fabaceae > Abrus > Abrus precatorius. The sequence continues at coordinate 2,853,343 of NW_020874373.1, read as the reverse complement.
GGTTCATTACTCATAACCCAATCTAATCTCCTGTCCCAATGTTGTAGTACACCCCTGAACTTCGACTCTCAATTGTCATCGGTCTTCCTTTAAGAGAAATGTCATGTAACTGGTCTAACTGATAAGGAACATGAGGAATATGTTGTACCATCCCAAATATTGTTATTTTAAAATAATAATATTTGTATAACTAAGTAATATCATCATTATTTTTACTTTTAAATACAATTTCTACATAAAAAAATAAAAATATTATAAATTTTAATTTAAATATTTTTCTATTTTTGTCTTTTTCCTACTTTTGTATTTTCTTATTTTCTTATTTTTTACATGCAAAAAATAACAAAATAAATTATAATCCTCATTTTCACTAACCTTTTCACGTGGGAATGGAAATGGTGGACCACCTGAAAGCCCCTTTCAATTTTGCAATCTTCTTAAAATAGATTCTCCAACAAAAACAGGTAAACAAAATTAGTTTTTTAAAATAATATATTAATATTAATATCTAATATACAAAAAAGTCATTTATTTTTACCTTACAAAGTTTAAAAATAGCAAAACATTTACCCTCTGCGTTTTCATTTTTGTCAGATTTTGTTAAGCTCTTCACTTTCTGAATGAAGAAGATGAAGGACCGCAGAGATAAAGTACAAAAGGAGAGAGAGGGAGGGGCGAGCGGGACTTCCTACAGTAGTGCCACGTGGACCAACCATATAAGTGTCAGTCCTGAGCTTACCGACACTTTTGTCGCCAAAAGCGACACTAAAGTCAGATCTGAGTCATCTAACACACTGGACAGTCTCCACGTGTTCGGTTTGCAACCGTAAATCAATAATTTAAAAATTTGTCCGTCAATTTTTTATAGTGTCAGCAACAAGTTTGACAACACTATTAATTTTTTTCTAAAAAAAAATTGTATCGGTTATGTATCTTTTTACACTGCTTTCACGTGAGTCCTAGAGAGAGTATTTGTTATAAAACAACTCTATTTGAAAAATTTGTTTCTCCTTTAGTCTTAACTAGGCAAAAAAGTCACTCACGGAAGGGTCATCCTTTCTCACGCTCTTTGGACCGAGAATCATTGCACAGGATGGGAAAAAAGAGAGTATGAATGCCGGCCCAAAATTATCTTCGTTCCATTGTTTTGAACAACTAAAAAAAAGTCAGAGAAATTGGGCCACTAAATGTATATAAACAAACAAGCTTAAGACAGAGCAGCAACAATACCAACGATAATATAACACCTATACAGTGCAATACCACCCACGAATAAACAAACAAAATGATTGTAGGTTTTTGCCCAAAACCGAAGAAGAATACACCGGGATTAAGTATGCATACAAATAATTAATTTTAATATTTCATACCTGGAGTATGAAAATACATGCAGATCGATATTACATGCATGCGTTTGCCAAGTTTTTTTTCGTATTACTGGGTTGCTTGTGTTCGTATGGCATCATCACGTTTGTTAAGTAGCTGTTTCTCCTTGTAATAATTCAATACAAATTTGCTGGAACTAACAGAATAGTGTAAGTTTGTTCCTCCTTTACGCGATCGACAACTTAAGGCTAGAGCTATTTTCATAACCATAATTCACAGGCGGGTTTAGACTTTAGATTTATATAAATTTTAAGCTAGGTGTTTAAATTATAAAATATAAAATATTTATTACATTGAAATTATAAAATATAATTAATATTTTAAAATGTTTAAATTTATTCTTTAAGATTGAGATGAATAAAACCAATAATTAAATGACAAAATTAGTCTTGTGATTGGTGAATAACAATTAACAGAGGACTTTTCAATCACATAAATCTTATCCATTGTGTGAAGAGAAATGTGAAATTCGTATCTTACGTAAAAATAATCCTCAGGGGAGAGAAGGACAACAATATTCTGTTACATAAAATAAATCCTTAATCTAACATGTTCTCTCAGGTGTATACATATCCACGTGAATTTGCCATCTTGTCAAGATACAATGGCGCTCAATAAATTCAAATAATAAATTTTTGAGCGAAAGATATACAAGATTCATCATGGAATAGCTATATTCTAATAAAAGAAATGCAAAGAACAGTTGTAAGCTTCAATCATCATATAACAAATTTCATTATTATGTACATTTTAGATCAACCATGGGTAACCTCTTTCTAGAGCCTTAATTAGCATCATTAAAAACGGAACATTATGTTAGACGACGCCGAGCCAAATAGCAACTAATGAAGAGCCAAGCCGTTAGGCGAGCCATCAAACACTACAACTAAAAAAAACCAGAAGCAAAAGAGAATAGAAGCTTAGAACTTGTAACTAACAAAATACCAGTGTTTTAAAATAGGCAAATTGCAAACCACGGACTATTAGACTATGCGTTTCGCTTCGCCGTTGCTTTCGTATACTTTTGACCAAGAAAGAAAAAAATTGGATACTTTTCCTCCTCATTTTCTCACTCTCTAGAAATGTTTTTCACTTTAAACACACATAATCAATATTTAAATTAATTCACCTGTATATATAAATGATAAATTCTTATTCTTAAAATGAAAATATTTTTATTAATTATTTTTATGATATAATGACTTTAAATATTATTAATATTAAGTATTTAATGTTTTAAGTTAAATTTTTTTAATATAATAAATTATACTTTTATTTTTTATTTAAATAATGTATTTTAAGTTGATAATATTTTTACAATTCACAAGTAATTCGTTAATTATTATAAAAGAAAAGCGCTGAGATAACTTTACTCCACGAAAAGGCGAATCCATCCGTTCACAAAACAAATTCGTCAGTTGAATTAGTATAGTATTTATTATTTTTATATACGTATTTTAAAAATATATCTAAAAAATCAGAAGACACATGTATGAGATTTGAAGTATTATACATCAAAATATGAGATTTAAAAAATTATATTGAACTAAAAATCGTTATTAGTAATTTTAAAATAAAATAAGTTAATTAGAAAATTTGATATTAATAAATTTAAAATTTTTCAACAAATCGTCATAAGTGTGTTCAGCAAATTAACTAATTTTTGAAATCGTAATTTTTATTAAAATTTTATATTTCAGTATATGATGTAAAAAAAAGCCCGTAACATGTCTCATTTGAGTTACTAAAAAAACATTTATATTCGGACAATATGCTATAATATAATTTAAAATGTTATTATTGTCATTGAACATGAATAGTTGGCATTCGTCAACTTCAAAACAAAACAAAACCACCGCTATAGCATGAGTAAACAAGTTGAAACTTCTCCCTCCAAATTATATATTCTCTCTCTCATCCTCACACATCTAACGACACCCCAAACTCAAAAACACGATCCTCTAACAAATTCCTCACCCCTTCTCACTCTCCCTCTACCCTCTCAAGTCTATTTAAGCGTGTTATTTTTCTGGCTTTGTTTGCGTAAGCTTTCCACTCTGGGGTTCACAAACTACGATGCTACAGGTGGATTTGGAAACACTGGTTTCAGCGTGTGCCGGCGGATCCAACGATCGGAAAATCGCGTGTGAGACACTCGCCGAGGATCACACAACGGATCAGCCGGAGCCCCACCCGGATTCGCCGCCGGAGTCTTTCTGGCTCTCGAGGGACGAAGAGTACGACTGGTGGGACCGCAACGCCGTTTACGAGCGCAAAGAATCCACCAAGGGAAACTCAAACTCCAATTCAACCAACTTGAACCCTTCCTCAAACTCCAACTCCAACTCCCAACGCTTCTCTTTGAATCTCAAATCCAAAGCAGCCATCATTGGCTTACCTAAGCCTCAGAAAACCTCCTTCGTCGACGCCAAAAACCGCCGCAGCCACAAGCCCGGGAACATTCGGTTGTTCCCCAAACGGAACGTTTCTGTCGGAAAATCGGAGTCCTCTCTCTTTGAACCGTCTTCGCCGAAGGTGTCTTGCATGGGAAGGGTCAGATCCAAGCGCGATCGAAACCGCAGGTTGAGAAGTTCGAGAAAGTCCCCCTCCGACATGGACACCGTCACCGCCAAAGAGAAATCGGAAAGAACCGGAAGAAAACACGGTTTCTTCGAGAGTTTTCGTGCTATTTTCCGCTCCGGTCGAAGGGAAAAACCGGACCGAAAAACCGGTCATCGAGCAGCGGAATCCGTTGCATCGAAGAGCGTTTACTCCAAAACGCGGGATAGCACGTCGAGCGTGAACGACGTGTCGTTCGAGGAATCGATCTCGCGAAACAGCATGTCGGAGAGTGAACCGCCCGGTTTGGGTGGCATGATGCGGTTCGCGTCTGGGAGAAGGTCTGAATCGTGGGCAGTAGGTGATTCAGAAAGCCACGTGGCGCAATAGGATTGGAGGAGGTATCCGTTCGGCGAGGGCAACCGCGAAGTGGGGCCCTTCGTCCTTGGATGTAAGCAAGCAATATAAAAAATCTCGAGACTCGCGAGTCTCTTGTGTGGGACCCAAGCGTTTGAAGAGTGGTTCCAGTGGTGACGTGGCGCGTTGAACAAACTTACTACTGCAGGAACGTAAATCCTTTTTATTCTTGTTTTATTTGTGTCGTGAATGAATGAATTTGCTGGTTGGTGTTTTCCTCACTCTTTTCTATTATAGCGACAAGGTTTTGTAAATATACACGAGTCATGAGTGTTTTGTTTTGTTTTTCAAGTGAGCAGGTGTAAATTTTCTCTTATTAGTTTCAATAATTGTGTGAATTGCCCTCGCTGCACGCGTTGCCGGTTCCTCTCCTTTTAAATTAAGCATGGATCCATATGGCTTTACTGTTCCTGAATTCTATCTGTTTAACGGTTATTAGAGCTGGGCTGAAGCCAATACACAACTGTGATCAATCAAATGACCATACATTGAGGATATCTATGTTTAAACTCCACTCACACATTTTATGCATACATACGTTAATAAAATAATTCATGTTACAATATTTTTAAATTGTGTTCAATAATATATTGATATACAGAACTTTATTGTAATGAACGTGACTATTTGTCTAAGCTATCCTCATTCAGGTCGATCGTATTATACTAAAATACATCTCATGACATCTGTTTGGCGTGAGGATTTTGCGACAGCGAGTTTACACTTAGGAAAATAAATTTAAAAACTATTTCTTCACCTATTACGGCACCCGATTAATTTTTATAATAATAACATTTATTTTTCAAGATAAGTATATGCCTTTTCAATAAATTTAGGCGACACGGTAACTCTTAAAAAAATATTTCATGAGAGATTGCAAGGGGACATGAGATTTTTCCAAAACACTTACAAGTATTCATTCAATGGTATCGGTTTGAAATGAAAGGCGTCAAAGATTGCATCATACGTCTACTGATTTAATATTTCATGCGACTGGAAATTAAGAGTTGTACCAAGAGGTTGAAACCCAAATTTCACCATACCTTCAAGTCGTGGCGTTGATTATCTTAATGGTTGAATGACCGTATTACAAGTTATAATGTGCAATTGGACTTCAAGACAGCGGGATAGGGTGGCTTGCTATTTTATATTTTGATAATTTAAACATGTCTGAGAGGATAGAATAAAAATTTATTTATAGTAAGTTTTATTAAAAATAATATAAAAATCAATACATTAATAATATTACAAAATTATTAATTATTAATTTTTTTAATATGCATCGTTAGACCTACTTTATAAAAAAAATCGTTTATATTTTGACATCGTTGCCATCACGTCAGAGGAGAATGACCATACATTGCCCATGAGGCAGCACCAAGAAGAAAGTACAAGCCTCATTTCCATCTCTTAAATGACTTAAATGTCAAAATCCATGACACAAGACAAAAGGGTTCCCATCCAAAGTTGCCGTTGAATCATGAATGCTAGCTGTAGCTAGTTTTTGCCATCACTCCTTAAATCAACCTTTTTGTTTTCTTGTATTTTTAATACCTTCCAAGAAAACTGTATGGCCACGGGATTAACAAAAAAGGTACATCGTTGTAACCATGAAAAAGATAAAAATAAATTATTTTATGATGTCTTTTTAAATTATTTTTTTTAATAAATAGTATTTTATCTCAAAATACTTTTGTTTAGTTTTTTTATCATAAAGATTCATGTTAACCACAAATTCTTGATGTATGACTCCAAGAACTTAGACAAATATTTTTCATTTGATGAAACTGGTCTTATTTTACACTGCCAAAGTTATGGTACTATTCTTTAAGGGTGTCAGTCATTCTATAATAAAATTCTTCAATGACTTTATATGAATCTGCATATATTTTCATGAATTGAGTGTCTAACCAAGCTTCAAAGTCAAGCAATCTTTTTTTCCAGTGTTGTGGAGAAACATCATCAAGGATAAAATAAGGACATTCATTGATCTTAGATCCTTTTCTTTCTTGTCTGTTGGCTTCTTCCTCTTCTTCAGGTGAATCATAAAAAGATCCTATTTGATTACTGGATTGTGTTGTGTTTACCATCAGCATCTCAGTAATGTTAGTAAAGTTTTCTACTGAAGATTTTATTTCTGACAGTTCTGATTCACTTTGAGATTCTCCAGTTGTTGAAGATTCATAAAATTCTTCATGAAACTCTTCTTTAGTAGTTGAAGATCCATGAGAACTATTTCCTCCAGATAAGCTTGAATCATCAACTTGGTCATCTTCAATAATTGTACCTATAGAAAGCGTTTTTTTTTTTTTAATTTTCTTTTGATGACTTCTTTGGTGGAGATTTCTCATCATTAGAAGAATCTAAACTTTTTGTTTTGATATTTTCTGAGGAAGAAATACTCATATTTCCTTTTCCCTTGAAGTCTCGTGTGGAAGACCTAGGTTTAGGTCTATAAGCAGAGGGTAAGGAATAAGATGGTGCTGTAAAAGTTCCTTGATAAAAAGGAGATGAACTAAAAGGAAAATAATAACTTGATTGTACAGGAGGTGGAACAAGAAAGAGATTGACTTTAGTTTTCCTATTTTTTTGTCTTGCAGCAATCAATTCATCCATTTCTTTCATTTGCTCTTTGAGTCTCCTGATTTCTCTATCTTTTTTATGATATTCTCTTATAAACACTGCTTTTTCTTTCGTCAGTTTTGAGATATCTAACTCCAATCTATCAATATGTTTTTGTGATTCTTTGTAATATTTTATGAGTTTCTCAAAAAGATATTGGAGTCTTTTTTCATTTTTGTGGACAGATTTGGCAATCTGATCTATTTTTCCATCCATTTTTTTCAAAAGTTTATTTTGAGCTAAAGAATTCTCAGTCTGCCAATTGAGAACTTCTTCAGCCTAAAATGGAGCTTTAAGAACCCCATCAGGTTGAACTTCAGTAGGTATCACTAAAGGTCTGGTATTGACCTTAGTGACAAGATCAACTTTCCTTTCTAATGAAGAAAATTCTTCATCATATTTTGTGAACATCATACAAGGGATATGATCTGGAACCTTTTCTGGAGATGTGTTGAAAGAATTACATAATCCTAGAGGAGGAGGCCATGTGATTAAGTCTGAATCACAAGGTGGTTTCGACAAAAAGCATTCTTTTCTTAAGATCTTCATCATATATGGGCAAAGGTTTTCTTTCATTTCTTATTCCTACCTATGGAGTAAATCCAGGGTCTCTTTTTCTAGGTTTAGGAGGCAGCTTATAAGGCTTCTTTTTCTTTCTTTTTGAGTTGTCCTTATCATCATCTGATTCTTCATCAGATGTATCACCAGTATGCATCCAGCAGTCACAGTCAGGATCACACATAAAGGGATCAACATCCCACATGAAGTGACCATCGAATTTATCTGAAAAGATGGAAGATCCATCAGATCTAAAACTGTATATTGGGATTCTATCTTCTTTTCCAACAGGAATAACCATGAGTGATTGGAAACAATTGGAGGAAGGGGTAGGTTCATCTTCTGATATTTTGAATATGGTACGGATACCACCATCAACAGATCTTCTGAAAGTGACTTCAAAAGACTAGATTGATTTGTTATTTTTTCTGATCTTTTCATAATTAGTTGTCCATTCAAGAGGGATCAACTTGAGAAGTTCTTCTCTAGGAATCTGCCTAGGAACTTGAATGATAAATGGAACCTCATCCTCGCTTCTGTTGGCTATCACAAAAAGATTGTCATTTACCATTCCTGGAAGAGGAAGATCATGGGCATGATTTTATAATCTATAAATCATCTGATGATGAAGTGTTGTAGATATTACTTCTTCAATCTGCTCGGCCCTAGTGAGCTGAATTTGAACCTTCAGCCTGGTTGGAAGAGTTTTGTCTTTTAAGGAGACGTTGTATTTTGGGAAGATAGTGAGGACCACACTACCAGTATGAAGAGTGGTTAGCAGAGTAGCTATGACAGCATGCTCATAGTGAATGTAGATAGTATTAAGAAGGGAAATCCTAGCAGTGACTGGGAGGTTTTTCCTACCATGCAGAGATAAGACTAATCTGATTAGTCCAAAGTGTAGAGCAGTATATCCCTCAGTTTTCCAGTGATCTATAAAGGTTTTGAGGATCTTAAGATTGATATATCTCTCTTCTTTAGTGGCAGGTATATCACACTGATCCATTCTAGTGGATTGGACATACTCTTTTATAGATTGTTTCCTAAGGATCAGCAGATTTAACTTGTTGGTCTAGGACTTTTTCCTTCTAAAGACATTGTAGGGACTCAGTAAAGGGGCTATAGATTCCTAAATTTGTGCATCTTCATGAACATAAGTGTACTCTATCAAGTTCTCAATTTTATCAGAAGCAGTTCTGATACAATCTTTTGGTAATGAGATTGGTGAATTTAAGAGAATAGGAGAAATTTCAGTGGAAGAGGGTTGACTAGTGTTTGTAGTTGTATTCATGATATTGTGAAGACTCTTACTCATTTTATTTATAATGACTATCATACTTATCCTCTCCTTCAACAGAGACTTTAGACTCTGAATAAATACAGGAGTTCGTGGCATTGTTATAGACAGGGGCGACTGTGAATACAGCCTCTCTGGTAGGTGTCTGTCAGGTGTCCAGCCGATAAACCTTGAGGATATGAGCATCAAATAATTTGAAGGCTCTGATACCATTGCTGGCCGGGAGCCCCTTATATCATAACCCATATAGAGATTTATAGCACTTTCTAATACTTTGAACAAATTCATATGCATTTTTCTTATACTCATGCTAATTATTCTTTTTGAATCATGATAAAGAGGACCGTAGCAACAGGATCTTTCACCTAAAATTTTTTTTAATGCATAGGATCCATTAAAATGGCAAGTGCAGAGCATACTAATTTCTAGTCAGGGACTAGAGGATAGTCATTATAAACTTTCAGAGAGAGAAGTCTAGAAAGAACTCATGATATATAAAACACAAGTTTTATTTCAGTTCGATCTGCTCCTAAAAGGCAAGAGTTCCTCCTTATATAGAGGATGGAAAGCATATTACAATCAATGAGTTTGGATAAGATTTCAAACTTTTTACAAGGTAACTTTGTGCTAACAAACAAAGCAAGAACTTCAAGTATATCTGAGTCATACAACATACAAAATACATAAAGATACTTTATTACATAAAGTTGCTTTATCAAAGATTCTTCAGTCCTTGAAGATAGGCTTATGACTAGGTGACAAGTTAGGATCATCATCAATACCCCATCCTTCTTGGTCCATGACAGATTCATATGGATCTTGTGAGTCCATTATTGTATCAGCATGTGATGATTCAACTTCATCACGAATTATGACATGACTCTCTGTTTCCCAATTTCTAAAAGTAATACTGGAACAGATTATTGGTGGACTCACTTGTTGAATCTTATCCCACATAGTTGGATTATCAGTATCAAGAGGGCAAATGATATATATAGCTTTCAATTTAGAACATGTGGATTTAACTTTGATCATTTCATCTTGGGTTCCATTTTCGACATGGAGATGAATATTCAGATCTGCCTGATTAAAAGGTAGTCTTTCTGGTTCAGATATTTCAAGTTTATTTTCATAATTATTCTAGATTTTAACTTAATTTTGAGTATAGAGCAATTTTGAAACTGGATGCTCAAAATAAGGTCTATGAATAATCACCACCGTTACATGCTTTGGGAACTCAGTTGGAGGCAGATTGATTTCTTTCCATATGCTAAGCCTTTCCATTTCGGATTGAACATCTTTTTTCCAATTATGGATAGGTTGAAACCAAGTTAGGAATTTCCACAGTAGAGATTAATTATTTTGAGGATCATTTAGAAATTCAAACATTTTGAATGTGGGAAAAACTATGGGATAATGGAATAAAAGAGACACGCACCATAGATACCATACATTTTTCTTCTATCATGGAAAAATTCATTAATAAAGCAAAAATGTTTAGGTATGGTGCATCAGGATGAAACTAGGAAGGTTTAGGTTTGACACCATGGTTATGGAGGGAAAGAGCCAGATAGTGAAATATATGATTCCAAGCAAAATCTTTGATATATTCTGTGGTAATAAGATTATCATTTTTCATATCAGGAGGAAACATATGAAGAGAATTGTGACTAGTATTGGCTTCCACAATATTGAGTGGAAAATCAATGGATAGGTGTTTACAGAGGTAACAATAGAAATGGGCTTTTTGGGTCTGGACAATAGATCAGGGATAATGTTCTTTTCTCCCTTAATATGCTTAACAGTAAAATCATACTTGGAAAACTAATTTTTTAATCTAAGAACTTGAGGATCAGGTGGCATTTTATTTTTGAATTCAAGAAGTGCAGGAAAAGTAGAGTTATCCATTTGAACTTCAAAATTATTTCCTCTAAGATAGAAGTCAAATTTCTGAATACCATTTTTTACTGCAAGAGCTTCTTTGTAAGTAGTATGATAATATTTCTCAGAATTTTTGAATTGTCCACTAGCATGACCACAATATGTCTTTTTCTCATTGATTGCTTTAGGTAAGACAGCTCTCCAATAGTGATCACTAGCATCTGTTTGCAAAATTCTTTTACCATCATCATGGATCTTTAGTGGTGGAGGATTCTGAGCTATCTTTTTAAGATGACGAATAGCTTCAGTCTGTTCATTGCTCCATGGTAGAGGATTCTTTCTTAGAAGTTTTGACAAGGGGCTTGTATACTTGGCTGCATTAGGAATGAAATCTCTAATATAATTCAAAACTCCAAGCAACTGTTGAATTTGTTTGATTGTGAAATTTTTATCAGCAAAATTCAAAAGTTCTACTGCAATGTGAGGTTGAGGTTGATAATTTTCCTGAGAAAAATGCATTACCAAAAAATCTATCTGGGTTTGAGCCAACTGAATCTTTTTTTCTGACAGCATAATCCCATAAGTGTTAACAAGATTAAAGAACTTGTTTAAAATATCTTTATAAGATTCTGTGTCTTTTGAGAAGAGTAATGCATCATCTATATAGATGAGTATACTATCAAGGATAGGTTCAAATATTCTAGTCATAGCTTTCTGGAATAGAGAAGGTGCAACCTTTAGGCCGAATGGAAGAACTTTCCATTGATACTGAGCATTAGGTATGCAGAAAGTAGTTTTGTATCTCTCAGCAGGATCAACACCAAGTTGCCAAAATCTGGATTTTAAATCAAACTTGGAAAAGATTATGGCATCTTTAATGAAGGTATGAAGAGAAGAAGTTTTTGGAATAGGAAATTTTCCATCTTTGAGAAAATGATTAAGAGGCTTGTAATCAATTATTAACCTCTTCTTTCCTCTAAGCTTTTTAGATATTTTTTCAACATAGAATGCTTGGCATACCCATTCTGATTTGGTTGGTTCAATCAATCCTTTATGAAGAAGTTTATTACATTCTTGTCTAGCCATCTAAAGATCATTTGGACTCATTCCAGGATGAGTAACTTTAGTAGGATTGATATCTTTATTGAGTTTGAAAGGAAGCTTTATAATAAATTCTGGATTATTCCAGATCGGATTAGGATGAGAAAAATTCTCATGACCATCTGCACATAAAGTTTTTAGCTTTCCTTTAATCTCAGAATATTCTTCTAGACTTTCTTCAAGAGAGTAAAGCTTCAGGACATCAGTGTAAGGCTTAAAACTTCTTTTGAATTTTATTCCATTGGGAAGAATCTGAAGTTTTTCAACTAAACAGTAGGCATCTATTCCGAGAAGAATGTCTTTGTTGGAAAGACGAGTTCCTATAACCTTTATCCAGATTATGCAATCTGGAAAAAACTTGATTCCAATAAACATTTTGGAAATTAAGTTTGTATTAAAGAACTTTCCATCTGCTGCTACAAAACTAGTTGAATATTTGGCCCAACATTCTTTTGGAAGAACTTCTGGATTCGTCATAGTTCTCTAGGCTCCAGTGTCCATATAAGCTATGACTTTTATGGGAGTAGCATATTTGTTGGAAAGAACTTGAACCTCCACACAAGGTTGAGACAGAGTTTGAGTAACACTATTTACTTTTTCAGTAAGTTTTTGAAGAATCATCAGACAATTCTTGAATGGCAAAGACTGTATCCTGATCTGCTTCTTCTTGTTCTGAATATTCTGATTTAATATCCCCTTCAACAGAGTCTAATGAATTTACCAGATTTTGGGCTTTGACATCTTTGTTAGAACATTTCTTTGTAAAATGTCTTTTTCCACATATGAAACATCTTGTGCCTTTACTTTTTCCTCTTTTATTCTTTTTCTTGAAGAACTTCATCTTTTTCTTTTTCTTCTTTAAGAACTTTTTTATTTTATCTTTTTTCTTGGATGAACAGACATATTTCTTATTTTTACATTCAATTTTAAGGTATTTCTTTTTGCAAGCTTTAGTGAATTTGGATCTTTCATTTATTATATTAGAAATAAATAGACGTGTCCTGCAAAGTTTATCAAAAGATTTTAATATCTTATGATAAATTTGGTCGAGGATTAGACTAGTCAAATATATATATATGAAAGAGATCTAAGAAGGAAACCGGGAAATGAACTGTAGATGCATCTCAGTATCAAGATATTTTGCGACCTTATATTTTCCACACCATGGTTTCAACTAACGCCGGCAAAAGTTTGCCAATCGATTGGGTTAGACGATGAAGGTTTTGACTGGTGAGACAGAATGAAACACGTTGCGTTCACACAGTACAATGGTAGACATCTTCATACCTCCTCATTTTATATTATTTTAAAAGCCAACTTAAATTTCTTTTTAAATTCGTTTTGTATCATTACATCTTTCATTTCTCTCTCTTTTTTCTTCGGTGCGCTATATGCATCGAACAGGCACAATCAGTCTCATTTTCCTTTACATACGCCGTTGTTGAGGCTATTGAATTAACATGATGAATGAAATCTAAAAACGCAAAAGTAAATGAACTGTTACAAAGCTGAAAGTAAAAGGCATTGAATCCAATCTTAGATTCTGTCCTAACATTCCTGTAGAAGCAGTTCAATCAGAGTATGACTTTTAACTCCTACGACACATTCTTAAGTCTACGCCAATTAATCAGGTAGTTGTTGCAACGATTAATGGAGCTACTTGACTTCACTGCCTCTGATTGCGCCAAAACTATTAGTACATCTGAATTTGCTCCCATTCATTGGGTGTACACACTACAAAACAACATTGTTATTTATCAATTTTTTTTTTTTTTTTAAATAACAGGTCAATATTAGATTCCTGTGTGGTGGACTAGATGGAGTTCACTGTCATGTTTTCACAAGGTGGTGTGTTTAAGCTCTCGAGCATGGTAGAAGAGGTTGAAGTCTTCGTCTTTTTCCACTGTCGGAATTGGAGTCTTCGAATTAAGCCACCAACAATGCTAGCAACATATTTTACCGCAAAATAGAAAGAAAATGTCACATGCCTGCGATCCAATGGACAAGGCATATGGTCAATGCTAGTAACAAATATTGTCCATCTTTCTTAAGTGTGATTACTAAAATTCGTCAAACAGTAAAAATTGTGTTATGAAAACTAGTCAGAAAAATGTAGTACAAGTATTTTTGTTTAACTTATTTATTCAAAGAATTAAATTGATTGTTATTGTCAATTCAGAGTTAATTGATTGAAGGTTGTCAAAAATTTTAAATTGAATTTTCTTTTCAGTAATATCAAGAATAAAATTGATCAATAATACCAATTTTAAAAACTGAGTTAACCTTTAAAGTAAACTTCACTAAATGAAATTTTACAGTCATTTGTCAAAATTCATATAGCTAAGAAGGATATGGAAAGAAAGGGCCATTATGGATGGATGGCTATGTGGGCTTATGTCTACTTTTGAGATGAAAGCTTCCTCAGCCTTCGAATATGTGAAGTCGATTGTCAATAAACCAAAATGAAGAGAAAAAAATTATTTGGAGAAATCAGTTTAAATATAAAAAATCAATTTAAATATCTTCAACTATAAGGAAATTCAACGAAAGAGGATATTGAAAGTAATTTTCTACTTTCTTAATAATAATATTAATTAAACAAAATATATTAAGTATTTTTTATATTTTTAAAATATAAAATATAACAAATTTATTAAAAATAAAAATCATTTAATGTATAAAATAGTTTATTACACTGTATCTATAATTTAAAATATTAAACAGAATGTAATAATTATTTATAAATTAATATTCTTTCAAAAATATATGAAATAATTAATTATTATGAATGTGATTTTTTTTCTTTAGCCCACGAATACGAAGTTTAAATAGGTCAAATACTCAAAATCGTCAAGTCAAATATTTGTGTTAAGTTTTAAACGATTAAATTAGGTCTTTTAGTCTTATCTATACAATATAGTATTTTCATTAGTATTTTTTTAAATTTCTTCCACTAAATTGTTACATGACATTTTTTTAAATTCATTAGTATTTTCATTAACGTTTTTTTCTCACTATATCTGTATATTTCTTAAAATTTTGTATCCTCAACCTTTCATTTTTTTATTTCTATAATTAATTTTTATTTTCTTTCAAAAAATATAAAAATACCATAATTTAAAAAAAATATTTTAATTTATATATTTATTAATATTTTAAATAAATCAAATAAAAATATAAATTAATTTAATACCTACTTAATACTTTTTATTTATATAAAGAAAACTACCCTTATAAACCTAATAAAAAAATATAAGGATAAATTTTATCTAATTTAATATATATATTTTTATTAATACTACATCAATTTTCTTTTTCTAAATACTGTTATTAAAAAATAAGCCCAAATTGTCGAATGACTTAATGAAAGGCATTTGTTTTTTCTTTATTTTGATTTAAATTTTTTTATCTTCCACTAACAATATATTTATATTTTAAAAACACATAACATTTCATATAAATATATTAGTCAGTATATTATAAGATAATTTTTTATTCAAAATTATCAATAGAGAATGAATTGTTTTATTAAATAGAATAATAAAAACTTAATAAATATTTTTAAAGTATTAAATAATATTTTTATTAAATATATAAATAGCATAAATAATAAAATATATTTAATAATATTATTGATACATTATAAATAATTTATAATATAAAAATAAATAGTTTATAAATTCGTACGGTCTTACGAGTACGAAATTTAATATTAAATACATACGTCAAGCAGAGGCTTAAATATGAGAAAGAAAACAAGTCACAGTCTTATAAAACCTAATCTAATTCAGTTTATTTCACTCATATAAACAAAAAATATATATAAATATTAAAATTTATTATCAAGACGAAATTGTGAAAGAATATAATATTATAGTTAAAATAATTTGGTCTGTGTGTGATTGAATGTTTCTTTTTTTGCTTTACACTCCATTTTTGCAGGCTGAGGTGCTTGATGTGTTGAAGTAGGCCTTAATGTTGGATGTTGGACCTCCCCTATCCCACTTTCCATGGGGCTATTGCCTACGAGCACACAAGATCCAACACGTGGCCCTTACAGTAATGGGAGAATGTCATGGTTGACCCAAAATTGGTTCAGAGAGTTTCTACATATTTATCTTTGATACCATTATACCATCCCTTTGTAAAAATAAAAAAACAGGTTTCAAGTCCTGTCCATCCCCTGGATCTATGGCAAAATGGTGAAATATGCACAATCCATTTGAAATGTCGTTCAACTTTTCAAACTGTTTTCGATATTGAGTGAAAGATTTATTTGGATTGTAGAAAGAAGTAAGAATAAATTGAACATCGTAAGCAGCTAATGATACGTGTAAATTTGAATTAGATTGGTGAAGGAACCACAAGTGTTCCAAAATACAAGACAGCAAATGAATCAACAACAAACAGGGAACTAAAACACGCTTTAGAACCCCTACCCCTAGCTAGGAACATGACAAATTGACAATGGACCAAACTTAATGCTTGTTCTGTCTCTTCCTACAATCTGAGAACAGAAACCGTCCCAAAATCCAAACCAACACACCACACAAGTCCATTTTTAATAACCTTAACGACAAACGGGGCACTGAATTAACCCATTCTCATTACACTGACCACACCTCACAGTGTTCTTGTGGTCCTCATCCAAAACCTTACAACTTCCATTACATTCCATGCACATCACAAACCTCACACCACCACACCCTTCACACTCACCTAATGCCTTAGGGATCCCCTCAAAGAGCACACCCAATTTCCCCTCTTCTTCCAACTTCACAACTTCATCAACACCTCCGACCAACCTTCCCTTCACAAACAACACCGGAACTTTAACTTGCTTTGTTCCCATTAGCTTCCTCAACTCCTCCTTAAACCCCGAATCCATAGATACGTCACGCTCGAGCACGTGCACGCAATAGGATTCAACAATGGATCGAACTTTATTGCAATCCTCGAAAGTCTTTCTGATTCCTCGTAGCGTGGTGGTGTAAATAACAACAGAATTTTCCCCTCCAGGGGGGCACTTATTCTCAAACATGTTAATAAGGGATTGTGAATCCAGAGATTTTCTAACTCTTCGGGTTTTTGGGGTAGCCCAAACCATTCTCTTGATCTGTTCTTCTTCCGCAGAGAGTTCCTTTTCATAGGATGCAAGAAGCTCTGGATCAAACAAGGGACTAGAACTCTTCCTCTGCGAGGAATATCCAATATCACTCCCAAAACTGTTCCTTCTGGCACTAATCGGAGACCCTTTTATGGGAAAACCCGAATTCTTACATGAATTGGGAGAAAAATTGGTGGGTTTGAGAATTCCCTTGGGACTATGATTATAATCCAAGCGTCTGACACCATTGACTTGAACTCTGTTTTCCTTGCCGGTGAGCTTCTTAAGGGTCTTGGGTGACCCGAATTGGTTGAGGAACTTCAAGGGGCTCTTGGTGTCAGAAGCAATGAACCCACGAAGGAAAGGAGTGGACTTGGGGCTTTTCTTGTGGTGATTTGAAATGGGTACTCCCTCTTCAAGACCCTCCATGAGTTCCCAAGCATTGATGACTTCAGGCTCTTCGCGAAGCCGAGGAGGAGATGTTTTTGATTCATCAACGTTGTCGTTGTCCAACCTGAGTGCCCCGTAGGTGCTGGAAGTGAGAGAAACCACGTGGTCTTTGTAACCGCCGCCATTGTTGACAGTGACTTCTTGCTTGAGGTCTTTCTTGATATGTTTTGAGGAGACGCAGCCCATAGGTGATGGTGGGCGAGTGAGGTTCTCTCTCTCTCTCTGTGTGTCTCAAACTACGTTTGTTGGTTTTAAGGTTTTGGAGAAAACGAAAAGGTGAAGGCAACGGCTCTGGAAGTTTTTCCCTTGTCCTAACCGTTACTCTGTCTGGAACGGGCCCCAACGGTCGGAAAATTCGAATCTTCTTGCATCGAGGAGGGGGTTTTGGTAAAAGCCCATGTACGCTTACCACTCGCTGGAACAAAATATTTGGGCCTTTTCTTGGGTAAATATCGTTCAGGCCCAAAATTCATCAATATTACAAGTGTTTTTCAAAATTTAGACGCGCTCCGTAACCCAAATTGACCCAACAGCGTTAAGAGGATACATTTCTATTAAGGTTAAGTTCAACCCAAAACCTGATTAGAAATTCAAATTACAACAATCAAATCAACTTCGCAAAAATTTAACACAGCAGCAACACATTTCTAGTATGCTGCCAATCTCATATTCACATGTATCTTAACCCAATTATTTACTGGATTATGCTCTTACTTTCAAATTGATACATGAATTTTACTTTATAACCAGCACGGATTTGTTTATATTTTTCATTCAATTACTTTGTTAAAAATTAAATTTAAAAATTTATATTTTAAATATTAAACAAATTAAAATATAAATTATAACATACTTTTTTATTTCTTTAGAAATAAATAAATTTAAATTTAACAATATATAATATATTAATTTAAAAAAATTATATTTTATATTATTTTTTGGTTTCATAAATTTATTTTTCATGATAAATTTTTAAAATAAATTAAATATATTAAGTAATTTATAAATATGTCCATACATTACACAAGTTTACTTATATTTTTTAATTGAATTATTTTGTATAAAAACTTAAAATAATTATATTTTATTCACATATATCCTCTAGCAGAACATCTTTGTTTGAGTTAGGTATAACAATATAGTTTTTTTCTAAATATTTAACACAACTACATTAATTAAAATTTAAACTTAATTGTTATATTTATTTTATATTTTATAATTGAAGTATCATTATCTTAGCCTTACCTTTAACATATTTTTAATTAAACTCATATGAATAACAACACCAATCATGTCTATTTATAAAATAAATAAATAAAATAAAAAATTATATAAATTTATTAAAAGATTTAAAATTAAAAATAAAATGAATAATATATAAAATTTAATTTATCTTGAAATTTTAAAAAAGTTAAGTCTTGTGTCTAAATACAATTTTTTAAAATTATAAAAAATAAAAAAGTAATAACAAGAAATGCTTAAAAATATAATAGAAAAATACTTATAGTGAAAGTTAAATTCTTTTTATTTAACATGGAAATTAATTGGTTAAAATTTTATAATATTTTAAAACTTCCTCTTTTTTTTTATTATCCTAATATATAAATATTAATAACTTTAAAATATCTTTTACAAACACGTGTTCTCCCTCACCATGTGTAAATTTTAAAAGATTATTTATTCATCACGAGTTTCTCAAACGTTTTTATATGTTCAAATAAATTTTAAATAAAATTTTACCATGATTATATACTTAAAGCCTAATTAAAAAAATATGAAGTTAACAAAATGGATGAATTATAAATTGTACAAATGAGAGAAAAATTAGACGATGGAAGAAAGAGTGCAATTGAGCGGTGCCGTCAAACCATTGGGATGCAAGTGTCACCATCTTGTGTGTCACATCAGCAGAAGATGGTGTCCCTCTTTCATCTTCAAACAATGGAGTTATAGACCAAAATAAAGAGGGAATGTTTGGTCTTCTACATGTAGCAAAATGGTGAAGCTTTTATGACTTTGAGGGTGAGAAAGGAATAGGATTGAAAGACAAGCATTTCCTTTTGAGTCCTTCAAGTCCAACGTGAACAACAACATCATTTTATTTTATTTTCCTTCATGGTGATTGTTACTACACAACAAAAGCAATGAGCCACACAATGGAGAAATTGGTCATGCATTGCAGCTCTGCCCAAGCGCAAAAACCCAACTTTGCATTCCCCTACACAAAAAGCCTCCTTGAATTATGATTCAAAACAAACATCCTTGTTGAATTGTTCATTCACATTATTTTATTATATTTTGACTTGGTTATTCTTTTTCAAGTCCCAGACTTAATTAGAGCAATTTTATCAGTAAATAACATGTTGCTTTTCTTGTTAATAAAATATGAAATTGTGTACTAATAATGGTTAAAAAAGGTAAAAAGTTTGTCACACAGACAAGAAACTATTTCTCACGAAGACAAACTTTGCTTAGATTAAAATTGAACCACAAACAATTATACTGACAAAGCAGCTCGTAGATTGCATAACAAACTAACAATGAACTTGGACTTGTGTTTAATTGTTTTATCTGTTATTTTAAAAGAAAGTTTCTATTTGTTTGACATTTGAATGTTGTTAATAGATTTAATATCATAGTTGTTAATAAAGGAATTTTTATTTTAACTTCTTAGGCTATTGCCTTTCGGCTATAGTTAACAAAACTGTTTTTTTTTTTATTTATTATTATTATTATTATTTCATTAATTCAAGCAACATGTTGAGTTGAAGTTTTTTGGGGAGAATGGACTCCCAGTAAATCTGCAGGAGAATTAGCCTTCCTTAGAGTATGCTTCAAAAATCAAAATAATAAATCAATCTCTAGCAAGGGAAAATTTATTAAATGAATTTAATTATGTGTACTATTTCTGTAGATCAAAGATACTTATTTAAAACAATTTTTAATATTTAGTGTTGCAAGCACTAAAAAAATTTTAATTTACAAGTTTAAGAAAAACTTGTCCAAAGTTGACAAAAAAGTAATTTTTAAAGTTCATTATTTGTTTACTATTTAAAATACTTTTACCATATTTTTTATTTATGAATGCTTATTTTTAATACGGAATCATATTTATTTACATTTTTCTCTTTCCACGGATCACATTTATCCTAACAAAAATCGAAACACCATACAGTGTCCTTCTTGAGTGTTCAGCAAATATGTTTAAAAAACATAAAAATATTGAATATTTAATAAGGAAAATATTAATAAGAAAAAGTTGTTAAAAAAATAAAATTATTGGGTATATAAGCATGCACCAAATAATCCTCACAAGTTGCATAATTTATTTTTCATTAAAAATTAATATTTTGCTTGCTAAATGCTCACTTTCTTACTGCTTGCTACCATCAAGGCGCACAAATGTACCATAATCAGATTTATCATTTTTTTAAGAAAAATTTCGTTACCATTATTTTAATGATCGTTTTCTAGCAGCTACTGCAATAAATCAACAATCATTCTAAATAGAGTTAAAGTGGGGCACTAAAAAGATTAAAAAGATAAAGAATAAAAAAGGTTCATACATCAGCTCGACGTAACTAATTACACCATCTTTTATCCTAATCTTAATCAAAATTAAAACCAAAATGTTTCTTTAAATAATTTTTAAGGAGATCTTTCAATTGGCTTTTTCAAAATATTTCTAGAAAATAATGTAATAAAATAAGTAATATATAATATTATTATATATGAAGCTATTTTTTTAAATAACCAAAGTATATCGTAAAAGACAATTTAAGTTTGAGCAAGTTACAAAATATCTACCAGATATTATTTTGTGTGCCACCTGAAACATCTTTTCTTAAAAAAGATAGATTCATCATTCATATTATCCTAAGCAACATTGATCTCAATGCTTGAAGTGGTGCAGCATATGCTAGCATTTAAAATCAACAGGGGTGAGTGGGTTTATCTAGCTAGGACCAGTGGCAGTTTGCCAAGTAAAACCATTCCCAGAATTGATTTTGATGATATTTCCATCAAGAACATAAATATCTCAGTTTGCTTTCAATCAAAGCATCTTTCACTTTACACTGCATTTGCAAAGCGTTCAAGATTTTTGTGAATTTCAATGGTCTAATAATGAATGTTCAACACTTTAAAGTACAATGCAGCAGATTTTTGTTAGTTAAAACGTCAATTGGACGAAGCAGCTTCCTCAAATTGCAGATAATTATCATCGTCCAGTTGGGAAGAGCACCCTGTTCAAGAGGAATCTCATTTTGTTAAACTTTTTCACATTTATAAGTGTAGAGTCTGTTTTATAATTAATTAAAAGTATTTAATAGACAATATTTTAAATTAATAATGTTAGAGTACTTGTTAACGATTTTTTTAACACGTTTATTATATTCTTAAACAAATTTAAAATGTATAACAAACTATAAATTATTAACAATTATAAGAAGGTTTTTCTTTTAATATTTTAATAAAAGTTACAAGCCAATCGTCTTATACAATAAGATTTTACATGGGAAAGTTTCTAACTCATGCTACATCCTTAATTAATCAATCTCTACTCCAACTAGGGAGGGTTATTATCTGTGATCATGAGCAAAAGATGAATTAATGGAGGATAAATGGCTACTAATGATGTTATAGTAACTTGCAAGAAAGCCATTGCCTTTTCTCTGTATGTAATGTTCATTCCATAGAAATTTCAACTTATAAATAATATTTCCTACCTCCACTAACACACAATAGCCTACGAGAAGTTTCATCATTCCAAAGCACGCGTGTTGACAGCATCACCCTGCACTAAGCCCTTTTGTGCAACTACTTGCCCTATCTCCACTAATTTATCATATAATTGTGCTTTCAATTTCAATTTAAGAAAATGTTACTAAGATTTAAGAGCTGATTTTAAATAATTACAAATAATTTTTTATTGAGAAAAATATTTATTGATTTTAAAATATAATAAATGTCTTCGAAATTTACTTATAAACTTTTAAAATCAGTCTTAAGAATTAATGTTAAAAATTTGTTTAAAAAATCTATAATAAGCATGTAAATGTTTTAAAAAGTAAAACTATATATTTGTTAAAACACTGAACCAAGCTCTTTGATCTTTTTATTACAAGTTGATAGAGACCTATACAAACCCAGTTTGAATAAACTTATAATTTTTTTTATAAAAAAATAGTATAAAATAAATAAATATTTTTCAAAAATTAAAAATAATTTATAATTTTTTATTTTACAAAAATTTATTTGATTTTAACTTCTTTAAAATTCAAGAAAATAAAATTTTTTAACTAAAAAAAATTATTTAATTTTTATACTCATTTTTTTCTTCTATAAATTTTTTTCTTAAACTCTATCTGAATTGGAGCATATTTTACTTTTAAAATCAATTTCTTTTACCGTAGAAACCTTTCAATACAAAATTCATCTCTTAAATGAATCTCTTGTACATTTCAATTACTTACAAATTTTTAAAATTAATTTTACTCAACTTAAAAATAAGTAGACACATTATCTGGTAGAATATTACTGCTTTGCCATCAAACTTAAAGAGTGTCAAATTTTCACTTGGACTAATCAACAGTGGTAATGAGTAATTTGGTTCAAAAAATTCTCAACAGGACCACCACTCGCCTAAAATGAGACGAGGCCGAACTATCTGTCAGTGATAATATATACGAAGAATGATGCGATGGGTGGTGATTACGACGCTAATGTTAATGTATCGATCCCAAGAGGTCTTAAATTCTTAATTCCATTCCAAATGTTTCCAAACAAACAGAAGTAACAACTTAAAAACTATATCATACAATTTCTATTTATAAAACGCAAGAAGAGCCATTTGTGAGGTCTAGCACATTTTCAATTTCGGTGCCCCTTTTTTGACTTCATAAACAATTAATAATATTTTATTAAATGAATAGTAACTTTATTTGGCTATAAATAGCCGTGAAATGAAATTGAAGGAAGCACAAGCAGCAACACACACAAGATTTCATCAAGCATTGTGAGTGTTTGTGAGAGAAAAAAAAATAGAGTGTTGAGTAAATTCTAAGAGTGTGAGAAAAATACACTGGGGTGGGTATCATCTCTATTTCTTCTTGGTATTACAAAATTTGTAATATTTGAATAGGAGTGGGTCTCACTGTGTACACTATATTTTACACCTCTTGTGTGATAGAGTGTTGAAAGGATATTGTAAATATCCTGAGATATAGTGGAATATTTTTCGGAGTTTGTCCCGTGGTTTTTCCTCCACATTGGAGGTTTTTCCACGTTAAATAGTGGTGTTCTTTATCTGCTTATTTTATTCAGTTAAAAATAATTCTTAGTATGCTCTGTGGTTGCAGTTTAGTCTGATCTTCCACATCAGAAAAGAATTATTTTTGTTATCCTTCCGTGGCTGATTGTTGGATTGCTGGAGAAGTGTGTATTTGTATTAGTGTTGTAACTGGAAAGATTCTGGCTAAGGAAAGACCTGGTATTTAAGTGATTCGTTGTGATCCACCTCTCTTTCCTGGGAAGTATTTCAGTGCACACTTTACAAGTTACACCGCTGCGCTGCTAGATCTATTTATTAGGTCTGAATTATTGCTCGCCAGTTTACGTCAGAATTTTAATTTACACGTCCAAGTTATTCCGCATTTGAGCTCAACAAGTGGTATCAGAGCTTAAGTTGGGCTCTGTATCACCGAGTGTAAATTAAATGGAAGAGAACGTAGGTACCATGGTGAAGCTAACAGCAACAAACTACTCTATTTGGAAGCCAAAAATGGAGGACATACTTTTCTACAAGGACCTGTATGATCCTGTGGAAAAGGGAGATCAAAAGCCAGAAGACGTGAAGGATGAGGATTGGAAAAAGATACACCGGAAGGCCGTCAGTTTAATTAGGCAGTGGGTGGATATCAGCATATTCCACCATGTTGCCACAGAGACGAATGCCCAGACTCTGTGGAACAAAATTGAACAAATGTATCAGAGGAAGACTGCACAAAACAAAGCTTTTGTTATTCGGAAGCTGGTGAATTTAAAATATCAAGATGGAAGATCAGTTGCAGAACACTTGAATGATTTCCAACACATGGTAAACCAGCTAGTTACCATGGAGATAAAACTTGATGAAGAATTGCAGGCGCTGTTACTTTTGAGTTCTTTACCAGACAGCTGGGAGACTCTGGTGGTGTCATTAAGCAACTCTGCTCCTGAAGGAAAACTGACTTTGTCTCAAGTCAAAGACAGCATGTTTAATGAAGAAACAAGGAGAAAAGACTCTGGGGCAAGCAGTTCTCATGCCCTTGTCACAGAGAACAGGGGGAGAAGTAAGAGCAGAGGACGAAGTAACAAATCAAGAGATAAGTCACAGTCTCAGCCCAGAAGAAAATTCAAGTGTTACCACTGCGGTGAAGAAGGGCACATAAAAAGAAACTGTAAAGCCTGGAAGAACAGAGAGAAGAAAGACCGACGAAACTCTAGATCGGATGACGATGAAAATACTGCATCCCCTGTGACAACTGGGGATGTGGTAGTACTCTCTGTTGAAGAAGAAGAAGAGTGTCAAGTTACAGACTCATGTGATGAATGGGTCATTGACTCAGCAGCATCTTATCATGCAACTTCTCACAAGGAATTCTTTACTGTGTACAAAGCAGGAGACTTTGGTAAAGTAAAGATGGGCAATAGCAGTATCGCAGATATTGTGGGAATTGGTGATGTGTGCATTCAAACCAATACAGGATGCACAATAACACTAAAAGATGTGCGTCATGTGCCAGATCTACGTCTGAATTTGATCTCTGTGCATGCTTTGGATCTAGCTGATTACGACAGCCATTTTGGTAACGGCAAGTGGAGGCTTACCAAAGGATCGTTGTTGGTTGCTAGAGGCACAGTAAATTCAACGTTGTATAAAACTCAAGTAAAGCTGATCAAGGGAGGATTGAATGCAGTCGAGGATGATGCTTCGCCAAATTTGTGGCACAAAAGATTGGCTCATATAAGTGAAAAAGGATTGCAGATTTTGGCAAGAAAGTCCCTTATCCCGTTTGCCAAAAATACAAAGTTGAATCCTTGTGATCACTGTTTATTCGGCAAGCATCATAGAGTGTCTTTCAGCAAAACGTCAAAGCTGAAAGAGAATATTTTGGAGATGGTTCATTCTGATGTATGTGGACCCATGGAAGTGGAGAGTCTTGGTGGTAGCAGATATTACGTGACGTTTATCGATGATGCTTCACGAAAATTGTGGGTGTACTTCTTAAGAACGAAGGACCAAGTTTTTCAATGCTTTAAAAGGTTTCATGCAATGGTAGAGAGACAGGCTGGTAAACCTTTGAAGTGTCTTCGCACGGATAATGGGGGTGAATATACTTCCCATGAATTCAAGAATTATTGTGCTGAGCATGGCATCAGGCATGAGAAGACGGTACCTGGAACCCCACAACATAATGGTGTGGCCGAACGAATCAACAGAACCATTATGGAGAAAGTAAGATGCATGTTAAGAATGGCAAAACTGCCTAAGCCATTCTGGGGTGAAGCTGTTCTAACGGCAAGCTACCTGATTAATCGATCTCCATCTGTTCCTTTGGGCTTTGATATCCCTGAGAGAGTATGGTCCGGACATGATGTTAAATACTCTCATTTGAAAGTGTTTGGATGCAAAGCTTTTGCTCATGTGAATAAGGAACAGAGACAAAAACTTGATGATAGAGCCATTCCTTGCATATTTCTGGGCTATGGAGATGAGGAATTTGGCTACAGGTTATGGGATCCAGAAAATAGGAAAGTTATTAGAAGCAGAGATGTAGTGTTCCATGAGCAAGAAACTATGTCGGATTCTGCTTCACCAAAAATCAGAGAACCAGGTGGTAAGGTTGATCTTACACCAGTTGTTCCTCCTAAAAATGCCACAGTAGGGGGAGAGTGTGATGAAGAACTTAGGGTTGATAATGAGCCAGCAATAGAAGATGGTGATGATGAAGGTGTTGAGCAAGAAAACCCAGAAGCTCCACCTCAGCCTCGAAAATCAAGAAGACCACACCAGCCATCTACAAAGTACCCTAGTTCGACGTATATTACCATCACTGAAGAGGGGGAGCCAGAAAACTTTGAAGAAGTTCAGACTCATAAGGATAAATCCCAGTGGATGAAAGCCATGCAAGAAGAAATGGATTCTCTGGTGAAGAATGATACTTATGAGTTGGTCAAGCTCCCTAAAGGCAGAAAAGCCTTGAAAAATAAGTGGGTGTTCAAGCTTAAGAAAGATGGTGACAAGCTGTTGAAGTACAAGGCTCGCTTAGTTGTAAAAGGTTTTGGACAAAAGCGAGGAATAGATTTTGATGAAATTTTCTCTCCAGTTGTGAAGATGAGCTCTATTCGAGTTATACTCGGATTGGTGGCTAGCTTGGATCTGGAGCTTGAACAACTAGATGTGAAGACTGCGTTTCTTCATGGAGACCTTGATGAAGAAATCTACATGGAGCAACCAGAAGGTTTTGAGGAAACTGGAAAGAAACACATGGTTTGCAGATTGAAGAAGAGCTTGTATGGATTGAAACAGGCTCCAAGACAGTGGTATAAGAAATTTGACTCGTTCATGACGAGTCATGGATATGCCAAGACTGATGCAGATCATTGTGTATTTGTCAAGACATGTCCAGGTGATAAATTCATTATCCTTCTGTTGTATGTAGATGATATGTTGATAGTGGGACAGGATGTGAAGCTGATTGGTGATTTGAAGAAAGAATTGTCAAAGTTTTTTGATATGAAAGATCTGGGCCCTGCAAAACAAATTTTGGGCATGCAGATCATGCGAGACCGAAAATCCAGAAGGTTGTGGTTATCGCAGGAACGGTATGTGAATCGGATTCTGGACAGATTCAACATGAAGACGGCTAAACCAGTTAGTACACCGTTGGCAAATCACTTCAAACTCAGCAAAAGAAGTTGTCCCACAAGTCAAGAAGAAAAAGAAGCTATGGTGGGTATTCCATACTCCTCAGCAGTCGGGAGTTTGATGTATGCCATGGTTTGTACGAGGCCGGATATAGCTCATGCGGTCGGAGTTGTTAGCAGGTATCTTTCCAATCCTGGAAAAGAGCATTGGGAAGCAGTGAAGTGGATCTTGAGATATCTGAAAGGTAGTTCTAATATGTGCTTGAGCTTTGGAATACCTAACCCAGTTCTTGAAGGATACACAGATGCAGATATGGCAGGTGACCTGGATAGTAGAAAATCTACTTCAGGACTTGTGTTTACCTTTGCAGGGGGAGCTATATCTTGGCAATCCAAATTGCAGAAATGTGTGGCCTTGTCAACTACTGAAGCTGAGTATGTTGCCATGACTGAAGCAGGAAAGGAAATGCTTTGGTTGAAGAGGTTTCTTCAACAACTGGGAATTGAGCAGAAAAGGTACGTTATCCATTGTGATAGCCAAAGCGCATTGGATTTAAGTAAGAATGCGATGTATCACTCTCGTATGAAGCACATTGATATCAGATATCATTGGCTGCGTCAGGCAGTGGAAGAACAAGAATTCAAGCTAGATAAGATTCATACGGATAAAAATCCTGCTGATATGATGACGAAAGTTGTTGCACGAGAAAAACATCAACAGTGTGCCAAGCTGATTGGCATAGATCGCATGTGAAGATTCCAAGAGTGCACCTTTGTGCTGGAGGGGGAGAATTGTGAGGTCCAGCACATTTTCAATTTCGGTGCCCCCTTTTTTGACTTCATAAACAATTAATAATATTTTATTAAATGAATAGTAACTTTATTTGGCTATAAATAGCCGTGAAATGAAATTGAAGGAAGCACAAGCAGCAACACACACAAGATTTCATCAAGCATTGTGAGTGTTTGTGAGAGAAAAAAAAATAGAGTGTTGAGTAAATCCTAAGAGTGTGAGAAAAATACACTGGGGTGGGTATCATCTCTATTTCTTCTTGGTATTACAAAATTTGTAATATTTGAATAGGAGTGGGTCTCACTGTGTACACTATATTTTACACCTCTTGTGTGATAGAGTGTTGAAAGGATATTGTAAATATCCTGAGATATAGTGGAATATTTTTCGGAGTTTGTCCCGTGGTTTTTCCTCCACATTGGAGGTTTTTCCACATTAAATAGTGGTGTTCTTTATCTGCTTATTTTATTCAGTTAAAAATAATTCTTAGTATGCTCTGTGGTTGCAGTTTAGTCTGATCTTCCACATCAGAAAAGAATTATTTTTGTTATCCTTCCGTGGCTGATTGTTGGATTGCTGGAGAAGTGTGTATTTGTATTAGTGTTGTAACTGGAAAGATTCTGGCTAAGGAAAGACCTGGTATTTAAGTGATTCGTTGTGATCCACCTCTCTTTCCTGGGAAGTATTTCAGTGCACACTTTACAAGTTACACCGCTGCGCTGCTAGATCTATTTATTAGGTCTGAATTATTGCTCGCCAGTTTACGCCAGAATTTTAATTTACACGTCCAAGTTATTCCGCATTTGAGCTCAACACCATTATCACAAAAAGAAAGCTAAAGAGAGGGTATCGTCTTGTCTTTAATTTCTTCTATGAAATGAGGATAGATTAGGTTAAGAGTTAGGACACATAATCATAACATTTATCAGTTTTTGAATTCAAATATCTAAAGCTATAAATTAATTGCGTACAATGTGGCAGTATTAACCTCGCATTAGTTCTTAACTTTAATAATTTGATCAATTAAAATTAATCGAACTTATCAGAAAATATAAGATTATTAATTGTGCTTGTCTCTTCCTATTGTTTTAATACGTAAAAAACTTGATTTTTTTAAAATAAAGTTTTAAATTGGAGTCTTGTAAATGAAAGATCAAGTACTAGAAAAGCTTCATCTCTTTCAACAGATTCACTTGATTAGACTTAAAGTGCATTTGGACAACAACTTAATTAAGTTCTCTGTTATCTCCTATTTTTTCTCTGTTATCAACTGAAAAGACAATAACTTATTAAGTTCTTATTGCATAAAGAATTGTACCTTAAATTTGATCATAAACTTATTAACATGAACTGAAAAAATTTATTTTGATAAATAAATCAAAACAAGTTAAAACCAACTTATAATTTTTTTTCAAAACACTCTTAAGAAAACTTGGATTAATCAAGGCTTAACATGACTTCTGAATACCCGACTGTCCAAAAAAAAAAAAGAATATTAATTACGTACTTTTTTGAAAAACATATAGCTTTAACAAGTGCAACATGAGAAAGTAGCTACACATGCAGTGTACATGCGATGATAATAATCCCTGGTACAAAATTACATGTTTGCTGGTTGTGACATAAGCAACTACGTTACTCTTTTCATTTTGTTGTCTATATATGCATATCTCTTTAGCAAACAACATGCCCATAATTCCTGTGGTACAAAACAGAGGAGGGGAAATTTTGCAACATGTTTTCAACACTATTGCCGACCATATATGAGCATGTTTTGATGTAACAGTAGAGGAGCAGATTAGTCAGTGTGGCACAGGCTTTAGTCAACACAACTAAATCCTTAGTGCACAAGTGGTCAACCACTTGAGCTTTTGAGGGCCCCACACCATCCAACATGCTCAAGTGCACTGGGCCCTGGTCGTCTGGTCATAACCCACTCACTCTACAACAGCCTAAGGACATGAACACAATCCCAACATCAACAAAGACCAAAAACAACAAAAAGAACAGGTATTTTCGCAATATTTGAAACAACACAAGGGTATTTTCCACAACCACTTGATTTAAATATTGCACGGTTCGTAGCTCCTTTTCTTGCGTTCACAAAACCAAGTGCGTTGTACTAAATAAATTAGCATCTAGCTTACAAAGCAACCAACAACTGAAAAAAACATGGGGAATTGCTTGGTGCTGCAAGAGAATGTTGTGAGGATCATGAAAACCGATGGGAAAATTCTTGAATACAAAACACCCATCGAAGTGAAACAGGTTTTGATAGAGTTTGCTGGCCATGCAGTATCTGAGTCACTACCAGTTCTACAACATCTTGAGCCAAACACAAAATTGCTCAGAGGACAGTTATACTATCTAGTACCTTTGCCACCACCATCACCAAAAGCATGCAAGAAGGTGAGATTTGCGGAACCAGAAGTCCAAGATGTACAGCAAAGTAGCTTGGTTAGGATTAAGGTGGTTATTAGTAAGCAAGAGCTGCAAGATATGCTGCAAAATGGAGGGTTTTCAGTTAACAAGATGTTGTCTCTAGTTCATGATGAAAAGAGAATTGAGGGTAAAGATTTGTCTCAAACAAGTGATGATGTCTCTCAAGTGTGGAAACCAGCGTTAGAAAGCATACCTGAACTAAACTAGCAATATATTTGAAGGAGATACCACGTTCATACAACAAAACTATACAACAATTTATACAATATTTTCCTTTTCTCTCTCAATCCCTCTTCACCGCATCACTAATCTTATCTCATATTCATCTCTCTTGTTTATGTGGGTTGTTGTATATTTTTATTGTATGAATATAAAATCTTTTGAAGTTCCAATACTATTTCTTTCTCCCTGCTTATATTTAAATTGTATGAATATAAATTCATTTTCTCCCTGCACAGTGTCAAGATATATGTATCGAGGGGGGGGGGGGGGGGGGGGAGGGGGGGAGGGGAACAGAGTTTCAGCATCTACTCGTCGAGGCTAACTTTGTAGTATCATCACATCCAAGCTTACAAACGTCTTCATGTAATCCAGAACATTAAAATGTGTGTCCGCATGCGGGGCGCAAGAGTTTTCAAATAAGTCCAGCATCGTAGGTATCTGTTGCAGAATCGTATAGGGTTTAATTGATATTAACAACAAATAAAAGATAGGATGAATGAAGAAATAGATAAGGGTCCATATCAGTAAATCATGATCCTCTGTTTTTTTTTCTTTTATTTAAATATAATCCATGTGGAAGGGGGAGGTTTACTACAATTGCATGCAGCAAAAATAGCAATGCAGACGTTATATGTGACTGAGATAGCAAAGCCGCAAAAGTATGAGGCTTAAATCAGATAAGATCCAATAACTTGAAAAATAAATGGTTTGAGTATGGTAGGTGGTCTATTATTAGCAACTGTAAGCCTTAAGGGTTTGTGAATTACTTTAACTTCAAAATGAGATGATTAATCTCACATCTTTAGAATTTTTTATTTGAAGAAGAATTAACAGCTCAAGTGAACCCTCCAGCGCTCTCAATTGTTCATTAAAGTTAATAATTTGGGCAAAAACAATGCTTTCAGCTTTTTATTTAAGTCTTTAATTTATACACTAACTTTTTTCCATACAACATTTTTTTTTTATTTGTAACTCCATTATTTTTGTGAACATTTGTAACTCCATTTTAAAGGCATAGTTTTACTAAGCACATTTAACGACGCTATTGTCACAAAAGAACCATTAATAATGGTGTTAAGATGGAAAAGCTAATAAAGAATGTTAGATGAAAAAAAAAATTGAGCAATTAAAGGAATAAATTGAAAATAATAAAAAGTACGGTCATGAAGGTATCTTTTTGCCCATAATTTGGATATTTTAAATGATATTCCTGTATTTTTTAAAATTTTGAAAATAGGTGTTGGCTAATGTAATGACCGTTTTCGCAAAGCAATGAATGTTTGCAACTAGCTACAAACTATTTTGTTGTTACATGGTTTTCCATTTTTAGTTTCCCATAACAATCTCTCCTTGATGATAAATCTTTCAGGATATGATAACGCATCAAAGCAAGGACTCTTCTTAACAACGTTTTGTGAACCTAATTATGTAAATTTATAATAGTTTTAATGATATCATTAGGGTATATTTAAAAATTCTAAAAAGATACAAAGTCCGTTAAAATTATGCAATAACAAGGATTTTTCAAATGCTAATACAACTTCTCCCGTGAAAAAAACAAATAATGGAGAAAATATGATTATGTTTGCCATTCACACTGAGGTTTATGGAGAAAATATGAATAAATTGCTATCGCTATACTGTTCTCGGTGTTATTGCATTGGATCAATTTCCCATTATTGCCAGTACTCTATATAATCTGGTGAGATGGGTCAACTAATAAAGCGTCCATATTCGTTGAAAGTGTCTACGATTTCTACCATAGACATGTTATTTATTTAAAATTCTGCTTTACTTTTACCCACTTTGATCTGCAATATTAGTTGAAACTATCGGCACCATACAACATTAAGGGCATACAACATTAAGAGTATGTTTAGGAGAGGATTTTTAGAAGAAAAAAGAAAAGGAAAATTTATTTTTGAATTTTATATTAAGAGAATTATTTATTATTTAGGATGATAAATATATTATTAATACATTAAATTTTTATTATTATATTAATTTATATCTTTTATTTTTAAAAATTATTAATTTTAAATATATTTATTTAAAATATAAAAATAAGTCATCCCCTCCCTTCCCTTCCAAAAATTCTCTCCCAAACAAAAAAGTAAATCTCCAACTTGTAGATTATACTACTACTCAACTTTTATTAGGCATTGTAATGGGTTTTCCAATTGAATTAGTTGAAAAACAACATAGAACACAAGGTGGCCATCTCTTGAGATATGCTTTCCAAATAATAGTTGTACAAATACAATTACAAACTTTTCTGCTGCTTTTGGGTCGCAACAGCTTGGAAGTTTAGATTCGATACCAACAAGCTAACGGGAGCGAGGACACACAGTCAGTCACGTTCTAAAAGATAGGAAAAATTTCAGTTGGCAACTCCAGTTATTACGTGGGTAAACATTATTTGCAGTGCAGCTGTTCAAATCCCATTGGAACACCATCCATCCTATCAGACCCTCAAGGAAGGAATAGTTCCATACTCAACTCACAAAGGTAGTAAACCTCATGGGAGGAAAATAAAAGTGCTTTTTGAGAGTCATATACTAAAAGACAAAAAAAAAGTTGGAGGTGACAAGGCATAAAGATCGTAAAAAGGAGGAAAAGAAAATCAACAAAGAAAAGGAAAAAGCGTGGAAGGTTAATGAGCAACCGATTTTGACATCAGACATAAATCCAACAAAACAAGATTCTGAGAATTAAAATACCGGGGGTGGGGGAGTTGTGCACACACTACTTTACGACGGAGGGTGGCTAGGATAAAAGTGAAAATATTCCAAGCCCAAATAATCCAATAGAACTTTCCACCCTTGGAGCCTAAATTCCTTTTTCAGATTTACCTATTGAAACTTAAATAAATTAAAAAAAATTGTGAGATCTACATAACAACCATGGCAACCTGCTAGGCTCCAGAAATTACAAATAGTAAATTGTTAGTTAGGAAACAGTAATATTGTTAAAAAAAAAAAAAAAGGCAGCGATGACATCTGTCATCTAGATATCCTGAAATCCAGGTAAACTTCGGACAATAATTTTGATTCTTAGTCCTCCACCAAAGAGATCCCATGCTTTTTTTTTTTACCTTTTTTTTTTCTTTTATGGGCTTTTTTAATATGGTTACTAGTTCCTGTTGAGTATTGATCAATAATTGAGAAACTTGTCTGTGAGTAAAAAAAGCCTAATACTTATGACAAGCTGTCGACTATCAACAACGGAGAGAACGCTCATTCTATTTACGTTCCATTATCTTAAATTCTGCCTTCAAAAAATAGACAAAGATGAAATCTTTCAACACAATATCCACATACTAACTAATAGGGCTCTATGGAAACCATTAAAGTCTCAAATCTCAATTATAGCACATTTGTCAAGTGTACTAACACGTGGCCTTCTGTAAACTGCCATTCCTTATAATGCTGTCTTTCACACTCTTTTCCAATTAGTTATTGGCAAATGTCAATCAGTGCCTTAGGGTTACTGATTAAGGAATCAGAGGTAGAATTTTTTATTAAAAGATGTTATTAATGCACCTCCTCCTTCAATTTCTAATGCATCCTTAATATGATTTTCAATGAAATTTATACTTTTTATTCCTTAATCATTAATGCATTGGTTAA
This sequence comes from Abrus precatorius, assembly GCF_003935025.1. NCBI lineage: Eukaryota > Viridiplantae > Streptophyta > Magnoliopsida > Fabales > Fabaceae > Abrus > Abrus precatorius. The sequence continues at coordinate 2,818,970 of NW_020874373.1, read as the reverse complement.
CAAAACCCTTAGTTATTTATTGGTTTCCCAGGTATTCTCCATCCTTTGGGTGTAAGACTAACCTCTTTTACATATGGAGCAATATGGTTTAGCCCTCTTCAAGTAACAATTTTCGGGCGCAAACCTATTCTTCCCTAGGAGCGTATATTGCTTACCACAATCTTTTCCTCCTTATTTACTAACAACTTAAACGTTTGGTTTCCTGATATGTGATTGCTGTAGAAAGAACCAAATCAAGGATATAGAAGCATACATGTCAACATACCCATCATTGATATCACAAGTGGATATAAAGTTTGACATTACCATCATCCACAAAACAGAACCAGAATAAAATAAGAAAACTGACATGGTGAGTTAAACATAATACACCTACTAAATATATAGTCAAGTATTGGGTGGAGTTCGATTTGTTTAGGAAATTGTCTTGGATTTAGAACAAACACTTGTCTCTCTTCTGCATTCTATAAGACATGTTTTATGAAGCAATAAAATCATGAACTATTCCTACGTAGACTGATCTAACATTTTGTGCACAAGCTCATTAAGGAACAGTAACAGATCTTATTAATTTAAATATGACGTGGTCTTTCTCTCCATTTTTTTTTTTTTGGGGGGGGGGGGGGGGGGTGTGAAGCAAAGATGTCAAACCATCAACCAACTTCTCAATACTGCCAAAAAGTCAAGGCGCGCATGGGTGTATATCTGAAAAAGCAAGATGGGAGAAGGGAAAGTTACGATTTACATGAATCTTCTAGATCCAGCTATTTATAGGTAACTTTGAAAAAATTCAAATATAAATTTCCATATTATGTAACATGTTAACAATGCCAGATATAAACATATCGTAAACAGGTAGACCCTCCCATCAATTTGATGGTAAAACAGCCAATCACATTATATATTTTTATTAAAAGAGATGCATCAATATTGAGTACAAGATTTATACACAAAAAAGGCAAGCATCAATATCGAGTACAAAAAATCTTGAATTGAAATCCAATTCATGATATTGAACAGGTTAAACTTTTACAGCTTATAAATGCAATGATGGAAACTCAAAAGTACCTCAAGATTGTAGATTGGCTTATAATATTGTTCCTACTTATCTTTCCATTCCACCTCCAATGCAATCTCATTACGGCGTTGAAATGGAAGAGTGAATGGTGGATTATACTGCCAGAAAATAAAAGCATAGTTGACATTTGAAGAAGGGATCAATGGGTAAAGTTCAGAGACCTTTGAACCCAATATTGCATTAAGAATCTGACCTGTGCAACTTCTACTGAAGTTCCCTCTTTAATTTTAAACTGCCTGTCACTTTTTAAAGCTTCTTGCAGTTTTAGTTCACGCTTCTTAACTTCTTCATCATTCACAAAACCTGATTCAGTAGAAAGAAAAGAAAATTATATGTTTGATTGAGGATAAATTAAATTTGGATAGAACTTTTATCATTTATGCTGCAATACAAATGTTTAGGGCAGTCTGATTTACTCTTCTATATAACTTTATGGTTAGCCAAGCACAATTCATACTCAAAGCATACCAACATTCTATTGAAATAAAAATGCAACACATCCATGCACCCAAAAAGCAAACAAGAATTTAACACATCCAGATCAACATACACACATCAATAGATATAAATATACATGTGATCAGAATAAATCAACTGTTTATTATTTATGCTTCCTCACAATAGTAATGCCTTTCTGCATCTAAAATTCAAATAACAAACAACAGGGGAAATATGAAACTAAATTAAGTTTAAATATAAATTATTTGCCAAAAGCATCCGGGCAAGAGCACACCTGAAAAAGAAACTACAGCAACTATTTTTCTGGGCACCTCTTTAATCCTCACAGAGGAATCGTTGGGTAGTGGCAAGTCAGCACCATACTTTGATGGCATGACAAAAGACATTTTCCACTTATCTTGATCTTCATTCTAAGATAATATCATTGATAAATTAGAACACCATAAAATAAATACATATTGAAAAAATAGCTCCCAACTACATTCTGGTATTAATTATTAAATATGAAACTTCGAGAAAATAATATCATAAAATCCACATTTAAGAGCAATGTGATGCCAGTACACTGGATATATATCATAAAATAGAAAAAAAAAAGGGAAGATAATAAAGTTAAAATGATATCTTATCGGGATAGATATAGTTGATTGCTAAGGGGAAGAGAAGAACAGTATCAATTTATCCAAACTGCAAACTATTATCAGACAGAGCTACAACTTTACATATTAATTAGCCCATACATTAAAGAATTTATGAATTCAAAAGAATTTTCAGGTGTTAGCTCGGTATTTTGGTAAGATCATGAAATATCAGCCTGACAAAATATGCAAGGGCAGTCTAGCCATTGTTGAATCATCAGCAGAGCTTTATTTCAATTCAACCTGAATTCCAGAGGGATGGAATAATTTCACTGCCATTATTAACAAAAAATTTTGTCAATTGTTGTGCCTACAGGGGTTTTAGCTTTGGCATTTTAGTTACTACTTACTAGCTAGTGTTGCCATGATATGAAAAGGCATGTTTCTATAGTTATCTTTGCTGAAATGAATTCATCTTAAATTAAAAATATAACACTACTAACTTTCTGCCAATGCATATGAAAAGATTGTATTTGAGATCTTTCACAAAATCCATGAAAAAAAAAATCATAATACCTTTGTTGTTAACACGGGAGTTGTCATATCCATTTTGATCCCATCAGATTGATTCTTACTTGTGAAAACAGGTGTAGTCATCTCCATTTTCTCCTTCGGTGTATTCTACCATCACAACAACAGCACGCATGTATAACTTCTCTCTTCTCTCAAAAGAGAAGCAGAAAACAAAAAGGGGAAGTGCCAAACACAACCCAGTAAAATTTTAAAATGCATGAGTGTGGTTCAGTTCTAAAATATATAACTACCTTACCAAAAAGGTACTCAGCTAGGACATTAAAGGACCGAGAAGCACCATTGAAATCAAACCCACTCTTCCCGGGCATTGTTGTCTCTGCTACAAAGTAAGGCTGCAAAGATAATCATCAGATCATGGGGAAACATTCCCAAGACCAAATGGTTAGTCAGTGACAGTAAAGCACTTAGCATTGCATGGAAGTGTTAAGGCATCCGCTTGTATGCCAGGATTCTGTAACAGCATATCAAATCTAAAACCTAAAATATCAACATCAAGTAAACTGAGTACTCTACATGCAGGAAGCTTAATAAATCATACAATAGGTTCCATTCCTGAATGCAATAATTTATACGGTTTTGCTAACCATTTCCCTAGAGGTAATGGTTAAGAAATCAATAAATAATTATTAATTTGAAAATTATGTTTGGAATGCATTGTAAAAGCATGAAGAAATCACATTACTCTTTAGAAAACAGTGAACTGAACCACAACTTCATATCAAAAAAGAAAGGGAGCTACACACACACACACCTCAACTTCCCTGATCTCATACTGCTCCCTTCTACTCAGAACTTTGAATTTAACAGTCTCAAGGTCCGGAACTGCAACGAAACTCCAACACCGAAACAGTTATTACGCAAGAAAAAAAAAGGAACAAATTAATAGCAATTTGTATATTTAACACCGAAATTTAACTCCGTACCAGTCATCAACGCCTCCTCGAGAGTGCGGCTTTCAAATCTTTTCGGAAACACGTATTTTGCAGTCTCAGTGGTCACATCCGCCAAAACTGCGGCATGAATTAATTAAAAATTGCAGAGTGAAAAAAAGAAGGAAAGGTTGCGAGAGAAAATCACGAGAAATATTTGTTTTTGAACATTTACGCCGCTGGGATAGAGAAGTGGCTTGAGAAGCAAGGGCGAAAATGAGAGAGATTCGGGTTTCGAATGGTGACATGGTTCGTCGGCGCGTGGTGATTCTCTCGCCGGAAGACGCAGAGTTGGTGATAGAGAAAGTTGACGAGTGTATGTTGGGTTTCACAGGAATCGAGGGAACCATACTCGATTGCAGAGAAACAGAGGGTTTGCTAACAGGAAACATGTTTTCTTACACTGCTTTCTTCTGCTTTTTTGAATTTCTGTTGCTCTCTGCGATTTTGGTCCACTTGTGATTATGAATTTTCCCCGCACAACTATTTACACGTATTGAGCATTTTTTGTTTTCCAGATACTTTGCCTCCAACCGCCTCCATGTTCTCTTATAAGACAATACACACCGCATAATAAAATTATTAGTTATACAAATATTTAAATTAACATAATTTGTTTTAAGAGAGTTACAATATAATTATAAATTAATTAAACACTCAAACAATATATCAATAATTAAAAGCAATATTAGAAAATAAAAAATTACAATAGATTGGAGAGTATTATTATTATTATTGTTATTATATTAACTACACAGTTTTATATATATATATATATATATATATATATATATATACTATTTAATACATTTTTATTAATATTAATATTTATATTTATGACATAAAAATATAATAAATACTTTAGTTTTAATATAAATTTATTATTAATTATGTAAACTCAATTATAAAAATTAAAGTTAATAAAATTATATGTAATACTACTAACTTACTTTCACTATAATAACCCTTGAATTTAAGGTAAACCTCTACACACTTGATCGTGAACTCAAAAATTTTACTGGCCAATTACAATGAGGTTTCAACATTTTCTTGTGAAAATTTATTTTATATTCATATTATACACAGTTCATTTTTTCAATTGTTACTTTTAGCCTTACCAGCCATCAGCAATCATTACGGAAAAATGTGGACACGTGCCAATCCATCTTCTTCAGTCTATTGCACATAATGGCCTTGGTTAACTCATGCTTGCTTGTAGAATCTTAATGCGTATTTTATTCTAATTACTTTTAATATGTAATCATTTATTATTTTCAATATATATCTTGAAAGAATATTTAAGAAATAAACAATTATTTCTTTAAATTTAAGTGTTTCCAGACATTCATTTAACTTTTTTAAGATTATCACTTTTTTTTTTTTTTTACTCCAACACTCCTAGCATCAATAGGTCACAACAAACTCCCTGCACAGCTGCTTTGAATATATTCTCGACAAGAATTTTGATGTCATTAATCATTAGTGTTGTTAAATGAAATTACTGACCATTTATTATTTTAGAACATGTAAACTTTCACAAAATAGGCTAACCTGAAATCCAGCAATTGGCATAAACAATACTTCCCAATAGATTGTTTGAAAAAAAAAAATACAGAATTCTGCAGTGGTTCAATATTTAATATTTCCATCAGCCAGTAAATGAAACCACTCATAAGAGTTAAGCCTGAAAGAGACAAGCATATCGCACTTATTGCAAAAAGGAAAATGCTTCCAGAAGGGAATATTCACTTCAAATTTCCAAATTCTATTAAAACTTCAAAAATGGCTAACAAGATGGTCACTCTTCTGATTGTCTTTGCCCTAGCACAGGAATGTCTTCATATCGTTTCTGCAAAAGAAATTGCATTATAAAAACCAGAGTGTCCATAGTTGCATCTTAAACACTAGAATCATTAAAAAAAATGGTTGGCAAAATGGTACAGCACTACAACTAATATACAGTGTCTTCTAGCATAGATGGGTTAGACGGCACAAAATTGCCTATAATTAGACATACAGGATCGCTCCCACCTATTTTTTAATTGATACTATGAATTAACCTTCTGCCAAGCATAAATGAGGCAAAGAAATGCATTTCAAAATCAGAAATATAAAAATGGGCACATGCCCCAAACATGTAGCTCCAAGATTCAGCCATTTAGTGAATACACAATCTTCTCCCCCTCTCTTTTCACTCTCCTCATGGTAAAACAGATGGAGAGCGTATTTACACCTTAACATTTCTATTGTGACTCTTATTTGATTAGATTTTATATAATCTCTCTAAACAATTAGTTTCATTAACAAATGAGAACGTTATTTCAGATAAAAAATAATTAGATTAGGATGGACAAAAGAAACAAGAGAGTAACAGCAAACACTTTCATCAACGGAATATCAACCAAGGCAACATTTTTAATCAGGCCTTCAACCCCTAATCAACAATGATTTTTACTCTATATTTGATCATTTAAAAAAATAAAAAATAATGAACGCCAGAAGAAAACCTACATAGCATTTGGTACATGTACAAAATGGAAGTCCAATTCTCCTTGGTTCCACCAATGGACCAAAATGCACCATTTTCTAACCTCTTGCTTTGTTATATTCTATTTTCAAGATGTACATAGAACAGAACTCATGTTATGTTCCATCCTGTTCTTGCACATATAAGTTCTATCCAGCGCTACCTTATTTTGAACAATGGAATACCAATTACAGCATCTTTTTTAACTTTTAGTTCAGAAAGAGATCAATCATGGAAGCAAGCTTGTCAACACGTGACAGAGAAAAGACAAGTGAAAGAACTAGTTAGTGAAGTCAGAGACAGCAAAATTGGCAACAGAAACCAACTTGTGCCCCTAGATAATTTTGAGTTATTGAGACAAGGAAATTGAAAAAGGAAAGGGCTACATCAGAGATAGAGTGAGTGTATGCGTCTATGTGTGTGTTTTCCACCATATTAGAGAAGGAAAAGCCATTTCTTCTGTATCTTTTCTTCTGGGAGGCAAGCAACCGAAGCATGGTAAACAACGAAATTGATGTTGGATGAACAAGAATAATATAGTTGATACTGATCAGTGAAAGCAAAACTATGATGTGTCAAAATGGCATCATCCGCAAACAATATGATGACTCAAATGCCAAAGTGATGTTAAACTATTTGTAAACTACAATTGAATAGTATTTATAAACATTGAATTCAACATCATAATATAAAAAACAAGGAACATAGGCACAACCTACTGAAGCAGTACCTAAGTATGTGACATTATTAAACACTAAAAATAAGTTGTGGCACACAAAACTTAACAGACCATGCATGTATTTAGAATTCCTTGACTATAACTTTACACGGATAGTAATTAGTATAAGGTGCAAACAATTATGAAGTAATTAGATGAAAACCATTCCTCTGCATGCTTTAACATTCTGTAGTGATGGAAACCTAAAGACTTTTTCCAATTTTGACACTGTTGTCCAGTCAAAATCTGCTTATAGATCTTTTAATATTAATATAAAAACCTTTCAGAGAAAAACCAAGCCTAATCCAATTGAATATAACATACATAGTGATCTAATTATAAATCTAATATACTAGGATGTAATTGTGATAAACTGTGCTCTATTTTGCAGTAGCAAGAAATTAAGTTAATTGGTAGTCATAGTCATAGTACAACAACAACCAATTCTTGGACCCTTACTGGTGTTAGCCAAAAAGATTGCACCCATTTCATGTTCGCTATGATTGATGGTCATAGATTCCAAATATAATGTTAAAGTGAACCAACAATTCAATAAATAGTCATAGAAAACAAGAAATCTTAAGAGATCTTTTCAAAACCACATCCATAAGTTCAATAAAGAAAGGGAAAAAATACCATGGACTATATTTTATTGCAATCGAAACAGTAGAATTGTAGAAATATTAGAAGCTTAATCCCTTCAAAAGTTATACGCACAATATAAAGATCTAGAAACAAATATTATTCAGAAGAATGTAAATTTGACGGAAAAAACGCCTTCTAAGTTTCACAAAAAATAAAACATTAAATACAACATCAGATCCAACAAGAGCATCGTCTCAATTTGCCCAGTCAAATTTATTGTCTGAGAAAACTAACTAGTGGGATAAGGTTTGTTTGTGGTTGTTGTTGTGGAAAACTAACTGAATATGGCAATACATGCACCATAACATCAACGATAGATTAAACATAGAGTAAAGAAGGTTTATTACCCCAACATTATTGCGCTCCCAGAGCTTGTGAACACCATAATCAACAGCCTGCAACCAATAACAGGAATAAATCACTCAGCGAAAAAATAACAAAACGGTGAATAAAAAGAGAAAAGAGAAAGGAAAAATGACGGACCCGTTCACCGAGGAAGGCACCAGCAATGACAAAGGTAACATAGACAGAGTTGCGACGCATGACGACCTTGTAAAGGCCTTCGAAAATGCCTCCTCCTCTTCTTCGAGCCGCAGATTCCATGGCTATTAACTTTGCAGATGCACTCGTTTCGTTTCGATTCTCTGTTCTAGGGTTACCTTTCTCTTCCTTCCTCCCTCTTTCTCTTGCCAATGCAAATTAAATTCAGATCGGAAATTAGGAATTGGTCACCGCTTCAAACGGACTTTAGGATCTCACTTGGACCGGACCCCTGTCTTTATGGGCTGGGCTTCATTGTTCTTAGAATTCAATTCCATGTCAGAATTAATACGATATTTCGGTAGTCATTTTTTACGATAGCTTTTTTCGTACATTAATTTGTAAAAATTAATAAGTTGCATATTGCAGAGTTTTATTCAATACAGAAAAAAAATTTAAAAAACTAATTTAGTATTAAAATATTATTTCATTAATAAAAAAATTAAAATATAAAAAGTAACCAAATATGAACAAAAACAAAAAAACCGTAAACGTCTTCTTTAATTTTTTTTATTATCAGGATTTAATGGTTCACAGAAGCTCCTTCCTTCATCGTAATTTAGTTTTTTTTCTTTAATTTTTAAACAACTAAAATGGAAAGGAAAGAGCTAAATTGTCGTGCTGAGAATGGAAATGTGTCTCATAGCCGTGGTTCAAATATACCTGTGTAAATACTGGCATGTTAAAAAAAGGGAGATTCATTTCGAATAAAAACCAAATTACATTCCTTATTTCGATAATTCGCATTTTCCATCTGCTGGTGTAAATGGCAGAATAAAAACCAAGCTCTCGGGAATAAAGATTGTCATTTTGATGAGAAAAACAAGTCATATAACAATCAGATGAACTAATTGTACTGAACTAAGAAAGCCAAAAAGAAAAAAAAAAGTCATATTAGTAGACTGTTCATCAATTTTCGAATAGACTCCTTGTCCTCTAACCAATCACCCTTACATCTAAATAATTTTTAAGATCTACTCACAATAGTCCCTGTAAACCGTTAGGTGCACCAAAACCAAATACAGTGCAATAATAGTTCATACCATAAATTGACTGCAATTAGAACTCAGTTGAGTTTTGGTGAGTGAATAGACTGCCAGTATTTTGTCTTAGTCGAAGCATGTTTCGAAATGAATCTTCCTTTCTTTTGCATGCCAGGATTTACCTTTTCACCATGATTCTAAAGCACCAAAAATTACATCCAGTAGCTAAAATTTTTACCTGCTCACGTAACTTTCGTTGATTGAGCATTTTCTTATGAAAATTCTTCTCCATGCCCTGCTTCACAGATATAAAGGCCAATTTGCATTACAGAACTGTTTTCCATTCCTACTTTTTTGTGTAAGGTCTGAGGGAAAAGCTTGTAAAGAAATGAAAAATAAAAAAGACTCTAAATAACTTTAGAACAATTAGATGCATTTTTTAATTAGATTAAGCGTTAGGGATTTAATTTTCCCTCAAAACACAGATTTTCGTTATAATGCTTTGGTCACAAAATTCATAAATTAATCCAAATACATACTATAACGAGTAAAAGATATTCATAACAATGTACAGTCAATGAACATCGTCAAAATCTTTATACATGGCAAGAACAAAATCACTTTATACCAATCCCAAGCCAAATTATAGAATAAGCCTTCAAGGAATGCAAGCATTGTATCCAACTATCCATCAAAGTATAGTTGAAATGTTAAGCTACTCCGCTTATTCAGTAACAGGTACACGGGTTTCCTGTCATACAGATGTCCCAGCCCTTCAAGAGGCCTGGAATCTTCTGTAAAATTGAATGATATTTGGTATTTGATAAACTGAATGTATACCTCTACTTCAATGAATTGAAAATAATAACAATAATATAATATTAGTATAATTACACGAGAAACAAAAAAATAAACATTAAAGGGTCATAAATATCAATTAGAAGTCCTCGTCCATCTTGAAGACGTGTGCCCCTCCGTTACCGTTCAAGCTAGACATAACGGAAGCCTTCTGGTACTCTCCAACGCGCTTCTCGAAGAAGTTAGTTTTCCCCTGAAGCGATATCAGCTCCATCCAATCGAAGGGATTCTGAACATTATACACCTTACCGCACCCAAGCGCGTCCAGCAACCGATCCGCCACAAACTCAATATACTGACTCATCAAGTCCCCATTCATCCCCACCAAAGCGCACGGAAGCGCGTCGCATACGAACTCCCTCTCTATCTCCACAGCATCACGCACAATCTCCCTCACGCGCTCCTCACTGAGCTTCTTCCTCAGAAGAGAGTACAACAAGCACGCGAAGTCACAATGAAGTCCCTCGTCTCGCGAGATAAGCTCGTTGGAGAAAGTGAGACCCGGCATCAACCCGCGCTTTTTGAGCCAAAATATCGCGCAGAAGCTTCCAGAAAAAAATATCCCTTCCACGCAAGCAAAGGCAACGAGGCGTTCACCGAAAGAATCGGAGGCCTCAATCCAGCGTAAGGCCCATTGGGCTTTTTTGGAGACGCAGGGGATGGTGTCGATGGCCCGAAACAAGCGATTTTTTTCTTTGGAGTCTTTTATATAGGTTTCGAGGAGGAGGCTATACATTTCGGAGTGGATGTTTTCGATGGCAATTTGGAAGCCGTAGAAGGCGCGAGCCTCAGAGACTTGAATTTCTTTCATGAACCTTCCGGCGAGGTTTTCGAGGACGATGCCGTCGGAGGCGGCGAAGAAGGCGAGGACGTGGGTGATGAAGTGGCGTTCGCCGTCGGTCAGGGAATCCCAATGACGGAGGTCTTGGGAGAGGTCAACTTCTTCGGCGGTCCAGAAGGATGCTTCTGCTTTCTTGTACATTTCCCAAATTTGGGGGTATTGGATTGGGAACATGCAGAAGCGGTCTGGGTTTGCAGCAAGGAGTAGTTCTTCTGGAATCGCAGGCATTATGATTGGGATTTGGAGGGAATATGGATTGGAGAGGGATTAGGGAAGGGTTTGAGTTAGAAATTGGAAATTGGGGGAGTTAAGTAAGGATTGGAATTTTGAACTGAAGATTTTTAAAAGAGGGAAAATTAGAGCGGGTAATTTTCAAGTTTTTGGTGTTTTCAGAAAGTTCGCGGGAGAAGACTGGATGACGTGGAATGGGGCAATTTTGGGATTTTGTACAAGTTAAATCCCGCGACTGCAAGGGGATATTTGTTTTACCAATATGCCCTTGGGGATAGATGAGCATCAGCTGGGTGAGAGGGTAATTTTATTCTTTTTCCGTCGATAAAGAGCGTAGATATTTAATAAAGGTGGATTTTAGGACTTATTTATTTAAATAATTTACTTTTTAAAATTAATTTTTAAAAATAGGGTAAATTTAATATTTTATTTTTTTAGTATTATTTTTTGTTAAATCAGCCATAGAATCATTTCTGTATGTCCAATACAATTGCAGAAGTTAACATATGTCATGTCTTTCAACAGTATTGGATAGTTAGTGTTGATAGTATAGTCATTGGTCAAAATACATCAGAAGTTGACGTGTGTATCGAAGCATTGTTTTATCTGATGGTCCAACATGTAATACAGCTTTTATCCACTTCATCCAAGGCTAATATATACACTTTCCGTTGGTGTTATAAAAATTGCACTGCCCCACAGAAAGCAGCAAACAATTTAATTAAGCAACGGTTGGATGGGTACACCTCCGGCGAACGCGTTGCCTTAGCATACCAAGTATGGACAAGTTTGGCTGGTTGAACGGAGGTGGTAACGCATGGCAAATGGTATCAGCCACCCTTGTGGAGAGATTCAAAGCATGCCAGGGTTAGTCATCCTCTACGGAAGCATAGTCAAAAAGAAATGGGCCGTTAAATCTGCTTTCATGGCTCTCTGTGCATTTGCTGCAGTTGTTCTTTGTTGAGTTACGTGGGCTTATAAGATGTCCTTTGGGGAGAAGCTGTTACCCTTTGGGAAGCTGGGCTTGCAATGGGCCAAAAGTTTCCTTTTATTCCATGGCCATTGGCCACTATGGTGTAGAGAAGATATGGTAATTTAAAAAAATATAGAATTATTTTATACAGTTACAAATGAAAAAAAAATTATAGATGTTAAATAAAAATATGAAACATTTCCAGTAAAATGTAGAGAGGATGAGTGCAGTGCAATTATATGGACTTTCAAGTTAAATGTTCATAAACTTCTCCTCTGCTTTATGTGGTGATTGCACTAATGGAGAGTATACATATAGTGAAATGGATAAAAATCGCATTACATGTTGGACTATCAGATAGAATAATGTTTTATTACATGTGTCAAACAAGTAATATTATTGTCCTGCACTTATACTTATACTGCTAGTAATTTTACTAACTCCTGCACTGTTAGCATTGACTATCAGATATTGCTGTGAAAGATAAAAAGTGTTAACTTTTGCATCTATATTAGTTGCAGTAGAACGATAAATTAATAAAATATTATTAAATAATAAAAATAAAATAAAATAATTTTTATTATAAAAAATAAATAATAAATTTAAGATATATTAATTATTAAAAAAATTTATACTTTTTATTAATATTATTAAATATATAAATTATTAATTATATTATTTAATATCATAAATATTATTAGAATAAAATTTATATTTATAAAAAATATAACTGACTTAATTGTTTTATTTGATCTAGTGATTTAATTTTTTTATAAAAAAGACTTTAAATAGTATTTATTAAATTCTTATAAGATAAGATTTTTAAAATTTGTATAAAGAGTATTTTTAATACTATATATTTTTTTCTCTCGGCATGTCAAGTGTTGTTTTTTACATAATTTTTTTAATTTACTAACAATTTGAATCCTGAATTGTTTATCCGTTTTTTACTTAATTTTTTGTTTGTTTTTTATATAATAGAACATTTATTAATAATTATCACTTTTAAATATTTATATAATATATTTTTAATGGTTTAATTAAAAATATTTTAATTTAACAATACACGTATATGTACCAAAAAAAAAACATTAATAAGAGATAAAAAATAATGGTTGGTTAACACGGAATAGACGAAAAGAAAAAGAGAAATAACTAAGAAATAATGTTTTTTTTAAGAAAAGTAATATAGTTAAAAAGTAATCGAGTTTTAACTCTACCAATGGCCACGAACTTAAATTGTACAAGGCTGTTTTTTTCGATGCCATATGGTTTGTTGTTTATTTAGATTCTCTTAAAATATATATATTTATCTCTCATTAGAGTTTTGCACCCAAAAAAATCCTCTCGTTAGGGTTGTTTATAGAAATAACTCGATAATTATATTGCATATATTATTTTATTGTGCTTGTTATTTCACACGTATGCGCTAACAAGGGCTCTTGTTAGAAAAAGTCTTGTTTGCATTGTCTCATAAAAAAAGCAGCTGGAACAAGCCATATTAATATTTTTAGAATTGATAAAATGTGTTGTATCAGTTAGATCGGTCGATTAAACCCAATAAAATATAAAAAGCAACTTTTAAATCTAAATTTATTTAATTTTAGCATTATCTATTTTAAACAAGAAATTAATTGGACTTTAGTTATTTTGGACGATTTAAAATATAACACGAGTTAGAATTGTAGCCGAGTTTTATTTCTGTGACTCCGATAAAATGGAAACTTCAATTGTTCAACTTATGTTGTCCCAAATTTGGCTGGCCTGTTTCATGCTTAATAACCCACCTTCATATTTATTTAGATTTTCTTATATATATTTATATCTTATTAGAGTTTTAATAACCCACTTTGTTACAATATCCATTTTTACACATTAAATACGAGTCTATATTATTAAATAACAGTGTTTATATATAATATATATTTAATAATAAACTTAAATAAATAATTAACATTTTTTGTTATATCGCATATTTTTAATTAATTTATTAGTATTTTTAAAAATATTATCACTTAATTTAATCTTATTTAACATAATAATATTAAAAAAATTTGTAACAAAATCGCAGTGAAACCTAAAAAGAGAGAGATATTTGACAATGAAACTACTCAATTCGCATGAACTTTGTTGTACAGCAATCAGATCCTACGATACACATTACACAGCCAAACAGTAAAAACTCAACTAGTTTTCCCGTTGGCGCACTCCTCTTCCCTCATTGGCGGCGGCGCATTAGTCTACACCCTTTTTTGTTTGTTTGTGCGGGGGAAATCGTTTTCACCTTTGCCTCTGGCGCGTGCAAAACATATGTGAGAAAAGTAGGAAATAACTTAACACTAGAGTGTATGTGATTGCAGACTAAAATCCCTTATCGATGGAGTTGAAAGAGATTCAGAGACTAGAAGGTCACACCGATAGGGTTTGGAGCTTGGATTGGAACCCTGCCACCGGTCACGCCGGTATCCCACTCGTCTTTGCTTCTTGCAGCGGCGACAAAACCGTCCGAATCTGGGAGCAGAACCTCTCCTCTGGCCTTTGGGCCTCAAAGGTATCTTCCTAACTCAATTCTCATCGTTTTCACAATTTTTCAACTCGCCACTTCACAATTGATTATAAATTATCACCAAAATCAAATGCAGGCCGTTTTGGAAGAAACGCACACTCGAACCGTTCGATCGTGCTCGTGGTCACCGTCGGGGAAACTCTTGGCAACTGCAAGCTTCGATGCCACCACTGCCATATGGGAGAATGTTGGCGGTGATTTTGAGTGCGTCTCTACTTTGGAGGTTTGTTATTGACTGCAAATTTTACTCTGAACCTGTTAATTATTTTTTCGATTGGATGTGTGTAATCATTGATTACTGTTGTTTAGTTTGACATGCGTGTGGTTTTTTACGGATAGGGACATGAGAATGAAGTAAAGAGTGTGTCGTGGAATGCGTCTGGAACGTTGCTTGCGACATGTAGTAGGGATAAATCGGTTTGGATATGGGAAGTGCAACCGGGGAATGAGTTTGAGTGTGTGTCAGTTTTGCAAGGACATACGCAGGATGTGAAAATGGTGAAGTGGCATCCCACCGAGGATATCTTATTTTCGTGTAGCTATGATAATAATGTTAAGGTATTGCAATTGCGAAAGGGAGCTCTGACTTTTTAATTTGATTTTTGGTTTTTAGCATTGTATTTATTTCTTTTGTGTATGAATGGGATGGATTTTCTTCCAGGTTTGGGCAGATGAAGGTGATAGTGATGATTGGCAGTGTGTTCAAACTCTTGGAGAACCCAATAAGTACTGTTTATTAATCTCTCCCGTTGTCTCGAATTTACAGCTTATTTGTGGTCTTCTCTTTTAGACACAAATCGATTTTCTGTTTTTCGTGGAAAATGTGCCTTGCATATATCTTTTATACTAGTCTATGCAAGATGGCTAGTTTTTTAAATCGATGTTAATGTTAATTTGTGCGTATGATTGTATTGTTTGTCAGTGGTCACACTTCTACTATTTGGGCCCTCTCCTTCAATGCTAGTGGAGACAAAATGGTTACCTGTAGGTATGTGAAACATTTTTTTTGTTTATTCCTAGAATTATTGTAGCATTTTCTCTAACTTTTACATTTTAACTCCAATTTCTTCTGGCAGTGACGATCTTACCCTGAAGGTATGGGAATCAGAAAACATCGGGATGCAATCTGGTGGTGGATTTGCACCTTGGTAAGTAACATCACTAACATGAAGGATTCTTGTCCCTTACACTAGTTTTTTTACCTCTGGGATAGAATATTGGAATTTGGAATATGTATTTGACATTTCATAGGAAGTTGTTTGATGTAAAGTATAAACCATAGCAAATGTATTATGGGTTTTTGCTTTATAGTCCTGAGACTGGATTTCTAAGATGAAAAGTAATTGTGCTTTCAAGTCATAATCTGCCTGTTCTGCTCTTTTTATGGTATAGTTTGTAATGGATTGAAACACCATGGTTGATTTCTTTCAAAGATTGTGAAATCAATTAAATAGGTTTGAATTAATATTCTATTATTTACTATAGCACTTCTAGAAATGAGGGTTATATTGTTTAATAACAAAGGCATATTAATTATTTATCCTTTCCATATATTATAAAATTGTTTCTTGTCTCTTATTGGGATTTCAGGAGGCATCTTTGCACTCTTTCAGGGTATCATGATCGGACTATTTTCTCTGTTCATTGGTCAAGGTAAAATGAAATTTGCATCTCACATATTGGCATTTATGTAAATCTTTTAGTGGTTTGCAGATTTAACCTTCTTGATATTTGGTACTCACTCACAATTTCATTTGTTTGGCTTTAAGAAGTCAACTGTGATCATTTTCATCTATGCATATTCCCACTTTTAAGGATTTGAACTTAAGTAAAATAAATCAGGCAATGTCCATATTTGGGATGTTTGCTGACTATTCTTTCTACATTGAGAATGAATTACCCTCTTTTACCTGCTGTCTCATATTTTGAAAAATGTAAATGTCATTTTGGCAGCATGCTGCAGATTCAATCATCTGTGCATCATTACTTATTTCTTTTTTTAAATTGAAATGAGGGCAAAGATAATGACTCATGCACTTCATGTTTGTCATCAAGATATCAGATGTGAGAGGTAGACTATCTTATCTAATCTTTGTTTATATAAATCTGATATTTCTGTATCCTGCATTGTGCTGGTATGACAGAGAAGGTATCTTTGCCAGTGGAGCTGCTGATGATGCTATACGGCTTTTTGTGGATGACAGTGAAAGTCAGGTATGCCAATTCTGTTAGCTTTTCATAATTACTACAGTTATCTGCTAATATATGCTGTTCAAATGCCTTCTTATGGCCATTCCAAGCGTAATGTGTGCCTATTGACAATTAGATAAAGTTCTCTTGTCAGGATGTAGTGTGTAATCATTAAAAAATCTGGCTATTTATGATGGTTTGCTTGAATATCAGATGCGAGATGTTAACTTGAATATTATAGGAACTACAGCTGAGAATGTTAACTTGAATATTCATGAGCTGTTGATCCCTACCCTAAATCCCTCTTTTTAAAATCTTGAGTACCGGTGGGGTGAACAAGTGTCATTGTTTAGTATGACGTGTAATTTTCACTCACTAGGAATGCCATTGGGGGCATATAGATATTTTATCTTCATACATCTAATCTAAAGTGCAGGAAGAATTTGTAGACAGGAGAAGCGTGGGATTTTCTGTCCTTTTCCTTGTCCAGAATTAATCACTAAATCATGGACTCTTCGTGATTCTATTGTCTATTTGTGCCTATCAATAGGCCTGGAGTTTCTTGATCTCTTTGTACATGCTAACAAGGACAAAAGTTGCAAAAAACTTGACAAATCACTGCCAAATATTTCTTTATTTACAACTGAAGTGCAGAGAACACTCGGCCAAACAGTTATTCGTTAACTGTATTTGCAACTTTATTTATCTGCATCAAGTTTTTTATTAGAACTATGTTGTATTTTGAAGAGATTAGCAAGATGTTCTTGCGTAGTTGCATTACTGTTCAAGGTTACTAGTAAGCTGGAGCAGCTGGTTTCCAAATTTTCCTTAATATAATAATCCACCATCTCAGTTTCTCCAAAAATATTTGTGGACTTGCATTGGATCCCTTTTAGGTGCTCTTCTTGGTGTCTGAAAACCTGTGGGTGTTTTGAATCTCTACATTTGTGCAGTTGTTATTAAGGGATAAATCCATATGTACATTGAAATCCAAGTCCCTGAAAAATTCAAACTAAAATAAGATTATATGATTTTGTAGGAAAATAATGACCAAAATGAACATAAATATTTTTTAGATAATTGACTTTGTTTCTTTGTATACTGTAGATGCATCTGACTCTACCAAGAAAAGAAAGGTTATATTTGACAAAGCTTTATTTCTTCCTTATAACATAGGTTGGTGGTCCTCTGTACAAGTTGCTGCTGAAGAAGGAGAAGGCCCATGACATGGATGTAAATTCGGTGCAGTGGAGCCCTGGGGTAAGATTCTCAGACACTACTTTAATGGAATCACATTGATAGTGAAATGAATATCACTTTCCACAAACATCAAGCGGGCGCAATGGTAGATTTCACTGCTAAATTAGATAATGCTCTAGTCTGATTGTGTCTGATTCTGAATAATAACCTCTTAAATTTCACTATAATAACTTGTATTGTACTAGAATAATAAAAGTAGTAGTGATTAGTAGGCTTTCTATTGCTAGTAAAGTGTTTAACTGACAAGTATTGTCACAGAGTTTGCACCCAAAGGACAGAATAGGTCTTCGTATCTGTATAAGAAATATAAAATTTGTAGTTACGATTACGTCGGAGCTTTGGGACATTGTTGGTCGGTCCTTCTACATACAAGTTAATAGCTTATAAGAACTTACATATTTAGAGAATGGTGACCTATAACAGTTTTTTTTTTTTTTGCTTTCTGTGAATTTGTGTCTGTTTCTGCCATTGGTAACACTGTTGCTTACTAAATAGGAGAAGCCGCTACTAGCCTCCGCCAGCGATGATGGGACAATCAAGGTGTGGGAGTTGGTATCATAATGGTGACTCTAGTTTTTCACATTTGCTGTGTCAGTAGCAGAAATTTATACTGTTGGAGCCTAATAGTAATGCTAGATATGCAGGCAATCCTCATAGTTCTTTTTCATATTTCTTTTTCTTGACTCTTGATTATATTTATTAATAATTTAAAACAGATGTGGAATATTGTATTTTTTTTTTTTAGGGAAGTCAGGAGTGTGACTGTAAATTGTAATTACTGTCAACTAAACTTGACATTTTTGCCCAAGAATTGCTGAAAAATTACTTACCCGGGGGTGATCTAGTATCGGGAGTATGCTTGATCATCAGAGTCCTAGTGATAGAATGAAACCAGAAAAAGATACTCACTAATTACTGTGGCAACTTGCTGTCAGAGTAAGGGTTTCCATAACTAGAGCAATAAGTAATTGAATTGAGCAACCTCTTGCCTATTTCCTGATGGGTCATAAGGCTGGCTCCCTACAAGATATTCAGAACCAGTAAAAGATAATAACTCATTCCATTTCCTTTATCTAATACTAGCAGTTGATTTCAATAGTATACCCTCGGTAAGCGATTGGTAAAGGCCAATATATACTACACGCATGGAGGACTAGAGTATAAGAAATAAGCATCATAATAATAATATCGATATTTATGAAGTTAGATTTATTAACGTTCAAATTCGAATGATGCCTCGGCTTTTTAAGAAATGAAACCTTATATTTTTATTTTTATATCTACTACACTTGAACATTTGATAAATAAATCTACAATTTGAGTTAGAAATTTGAATAAACAAATGTACTCAGATTATGTCTTCTTTTTTTGTCCAATGGATTGTTTGTTTTAAATGTGGGCATTTGTTGAAATTGAGTAAGCTGGAGTTAGAATTGATTAGTTATAAATTATGGCATTTTAAAACCAAATAACACGATAACCTTTTTTCTTCCAAAGGCACTATACCAAAAATACTTGCCCAAGGCTGAAAGTTATTTACATTACTATATATATGTTGTCTAATTAAACAAACACAAAAAGACTTCGAATTCGACATTTTATAATCAATGTTTGATGGATATGAGCCAAAGATCACATGGGCAAATGATTGGTCAAGAAAAAGTCCGAGTGCTGAAGGGATAATCGATGAAAATAAAATATAGGAACTTATAATAGTTTACAAATTTTTAGTTTCAAAATGTTGGCAAGGGTTGTCAAATGTATCTTGAAAAGCCACGAAAAATAAATCCCCAAAAGAAAAAAAAATTATATAAAGATTAGGATTAAAAAACAATCCATCATGAACATATGGTTGTCGTTAAACTGAATCACAGAAATGAAAATTCTAACACCTGTTCTCTATTCTTACTCCAGCAGCATTAGCTCTTGAACACTCTTCAACCAAAGCCGCACGTGCCATGGTGATTGTGCTTGGAACTAAAGGAGCATCAAATGCAGTGCAATCTATCCAATCCTTCAACAGCTCCTCCTGACCCCATATTTCTGGAATCCAAACCCTTCCAGCCACTTCAACCCTATGCCTCTTCAGCCTCTCACGTCCACTATCCTCTCCCAAAGCCTCTGCCACGCTTGTTTTTTCTGCAACATCCATTGCATGTGAAGGCTCCTTCAATGCCACTTTCTCTTTATTGCAAAAAAGGGTTTTTGATGCAGATGGGTTTTGTGTAACATCCTTATCTCTATCATCATCATGGCTACGAGTGCTCAAGAAGGGTCCTTCTTCTTGTTCTTGCTCCATGTTGATGTTATCTTTAGATGGGTGGGGACTGTTTAGGTCCAATGGTTGAGAAGGAATCTGGTGATGAGATTCAGAAGGGGATTGGTGAGCCATGAAAGGGTTGTTTGCTTTTCATGCAGAGTGAGATTGGAGTGATTTTATTTGTTTGTGTGTGGTGTATTCATTGATGAGTTACAATCTTCTTGTGTAGAGGAGATTTGAAATTGGAGAGGGTGGCTTTGTGTGGGGAATAAAGCAAAGGGAGTGGGTGGGAAATTAGTTTACACGTCGCCCACAAGAGCTTCTTTTGAATGGTAAGTGACAAATGTACGTGTCTTGTTTGAGATGGGATTCTATTTGTGTGGTTTGGTTCCCACTTGCTTAGTATTGAAAAAATCCAAAATGGAATGAAAAGAAAAAGAAAGGCTCTGTGGGAAAGGAGATCAGTGGGAGAGAGTACTGAGGCCTTTGTAATTCCTTGGATTGATTTTTGGAGGATTGAGGTTGACGTTGATCTACTTGCCTAAGAATATATGATTCTTGGCTTTTAACCAATGAGGTTGGATTATGTGATTTTTTTTTTAATCTCTCTTTTTATTTCATTTCAGCAACGCATTATCATTTTCATTATTATTCTATCCAAATTGAAAAATACAAATACGTGTGTTGTTACTTGTTACTAGTGTTTGATGAGACAGATACTCTGGAGTTGGACATGCTAGGAAAGATATTTGTGTTTTATTCCCCTTGGAAGAGTATTATTTTGAGGTCATTAAACTACAGTTCCCTTTTCTTATTTCCCCTATGAAATAAAAAAATTAGATGCATATTTTTGTTTTGGCATTGATGACTATGGATGTCTTTGATTTCTGAAAAAACCAAGCACTCAATAACACAACTAGTCATTTCATAATACAATTGAAAAATTATCACGAGGCAAAACAAAAATAAAACGTAAGACATAAGATACAAGTATGTACTTTTAGTAATTGATAAAATAGAAAATAATATTTTGTTTCACGCACGTCTAAAAGAAAGAAAGAGGGTACGAATTATTCATTCCCAATCTAGACAAATTTAGAAGTGACCAATGAATTATTATGCGATCTTTCGTGACGAGTGAGAAAGATTAAAAAATCTTTCATTATAATTGCTTGGTTGGGTTTCGTACCAAACATATGTGTACTAAATATCATCATTGGAAAAACAGAAAAACACAATTCTTTAATATTCTCATCAATAACTTGTTTTCCTGAAGCTACCTTCGTTCCTCAAGCTAGCGTTGTACTTTAGCTATCCATAGGGTGTTATTCTACTTTTGATCTCTAACATGCATCCAACACTTCCAATATCTCAATGATGACATTAGTTGTTATATATGGTACATGTGTCCTTTCGCTGCTGTAGTTACATGTAAGACTAGATAGGCTATGAATGATATTTGGTTGAGAACGTAAGTGACTTAATGATTCAATTAATAAATTTGTTGAACTTCAACATCTTACATTTATTATAATACTTTCCACAAATATAAGATGTATATATGTAAAGTTTCATATGGAAAATGAGTTTTTTTTTTTTTAAAAAAAGCTTAATTTTAACTGCAATTTACTCTCTTTTTTTTATTAGAATCTTCCCACAAATAGTACATACAATAAGATTGTTCTCTCACACATTCATAAAATCTTGACACACGCACTGTGCTTTTATACTTAAAATACTGGCTTTACTGTCAAAATAAAACGCATTTAGTGATTTAGTTATATGATGCAATATCAACTGTTAGATAAATGAATATAAATTATCTAATAATTTGTGTTTATCTAATGAGTTATGTAATGACATATCATTCATTACATTGAAGTGAATTAAGACATGAGATTAAATTTTAATGCTGTCAGTATAAAGATAAACTATTTATCACAGTGTAAATATATTTTTTTATATTAATGATTATATACATTAATAATTCTTATCGATATAGTAATGTACTAATGTAATTGGATGACAGTGTAGATTTTTTTCATTGTTAATGTATTTAAATTAAAATATTAAAATGTATTCATTATTTTAACTATTCACCTATTGGTCAGTTATATCTTTTTGTCCGTTATTTCTTAAGCAAGTTGTAAAGAAAATAAAAAAACTTAGTTTGATACAAAGAGGCATAATTAATTATCCATTAAATTTTCTCTCATTAGATCATTATTTTTTTTTTGAGTCAATCATTATGTTTGTTTATTATTCACGAAAAGTTGGATCCAACTAAAAAAATGAACAGACAGAGCATTGGGAATAGTGAAAATTCCAAGTATTATTATTGAAAACAAAATATTAACTATAGATAGTTTATGGTAAATAGAGATTTTCATATAGTTGTAAATTTTGTGCATAAACATAATTCGTATTGTTTTATATTGAAATTTATTTATTTATTTATTTTCAT
Organism: Abrus precatorius; assembly: GCF_003935025.1. Taxonomy (NCBI): domain Eukaryota; kingdom Viridiplantae; phylum Streptophyta; class Magnoliopsida; order Fabales; family Fabaceae; genus Abrus; species Abrus precatorius. The sequence goes on along the minus strand of NW_020874373.1, from coordinate 2,796,276 downwards.
TTAACAAAAATAATATATAATCCAATTTTCCGTTATATTGTTAATCTGCAAGGATACTACACGCATTTTGTTTTTTAATATGTTCATAACATTTAATACTACTACATATGTCTCTAAATGTTTATAATTGGTCTTTTTTTTATTTAGATTACAAAACTTAGTAGATATTTTAAAAAGCCTATTACATAATAAATAGGAGTGGAACAATCGATCGTGTTCCTTTGTCTCTTGGTTGATTTTAATTATTATTATTATTTTTAGATTATCGTAACAATAGTGATTTGAGTTGATTATTCGGAACGAGGCTTCGATACGGAGGTGTGGACCTTCCTTATCAAGTTACGCTCTCAATCACATGGTGTGTTTTCGTTAGCCTTATGGACGTGAGAACAAGTTTCAGACGAAACTTTGGCACTGTTCAACCTACATGATAATGGAATGTAGCCAAATATTTTGATTTGACACCTTAGATTTTTTTCATCTTTTCATCCCTCATCTGTTTAAGTATGTATGCATAACAACGAATACCTTACATGATATTCATTCATTGCACAACTCAATAATATAATCCAATCAAACCACATAACCCTCAACATGAATGTAATTCAAATAAATTAAAAACCAACCCAATATAGCGTAACTAATAACTTAAGAGTTTAATTTTAGTGTATTATTAATATATATTTTTTATATTATCAATTAATTTAATTGTATCATAATTTTTAAATTAATTATTATAAAAGTTAGTAATTCTTCATGGTATGTCAAACTAAAATTGAATGACAATGTACCTTTTTGATACTATCAATGTATTCCAGAAAAATTCATATCTTAATATCACACACTACAAGATGAAAATTCTTAGGAAATATATTTGCATCCTTGCACATGCTACCAATTCTTAAATAAATACATTGCTCTACAATCTAAGCTCAAGCGAAAATTGATTGGTTTGACACCAAGTTAGTAAAAGAATGTTTATGCTACAAAATTAATTCGCAAATGAAGCTACACAGGTAACAGCCTCGTTATCCAGTTCATTTTATGCTCTTAGCATTATTGATTAACTTCCCATATTGCAAAGGAAGAAAACCAACATATTTTGGAACAGAACTAGTCACTAAACGAGCAAAAATAAAATAATTGAGGTTTTGAGATTTAAGCGTTTAACAGAAGTTTACCTGAGATCAAAATTAAGTTTGTTATATAATTATATAAATTAACAACCGAACACATAATCAATTAATAAAAAATTATTCCAACTTAATCTTTGATCTTAAAATAACGTATACTAGTTTCATATTGAATAAATAATAGAAATAAAACTTTTTTTATAAATTTAAAATTTTATTACATTATAAACTTATCCGATAAATTAGAAAGAGGGTACGATGAATTTTAATCATAAATTGAAAGAGGACCAATATAACCGCATTATCATGGGTTAAATTAAATGGTCCAAGACCTGTTTATCTGATTTTTTTCTTTTTTTTTTAAAACCAAAATTTGAGAATCTTGTTAGATTGATTCCTGATCTTTTCGGTTCTTTTGGTCAATACATTCCGTTTTCAACAAAGAGATTTGGCTAGATTAGTCTATATAAGGACAACATCAAATAAAATTTGATAAATTAATATGGTAAAATAAAGTTAATATTTGAGGACAGAAATTGATCAAACCACACTCATTTAACTTGCTCTTGTGAGAACTAACAAAATCCCATAATTTTGAATATGAGACAAATCGCCATGGGGCGGGAACTCTAACGCGAAATATCAGCAGAAAACGAACCAGAAGCAGACAAGGAAAATTCAATGTCATAATTCGCGATATTTATAAGCAAATAAGGACTGGGGTGATTGAGAAGTCTGGGCAGATTCACCTGCCCTGTGACATTGCTCAAAAACGCTCACGGTTTTTGCCTTCGGATCCAAGAAAAACAGTTGCATACACGAAATCTTGTTTTACTTTAAAACCTGTGGTTAAGTCGGTTTCCGATATTCACAATCTTCATTTGATGGTAACACTAGCAAACCAAATATAAATATCTATAACAAGCAATGCCATTACTGATATATTCTCTGTACAAAAATACAAGCTAATCAACTTATTTAAATGTGCCAACAAGCCTCAACTCAAAACACAATAATTTGGAAAGTACTTTGCTTTCACGAACAACTGTATGCACACTACGGACCTAAAAATACTAAAAGAAGAAGCAAAACGGGATCTAATACCTAGACCGATGAGATTTTTATCCTTAAAACTTGTTTGGTAAAGTGATGCAAGGGATTAAAGAAGTTGGGGTAAAGAGTATTAAGCTCTTGGGTAGCGTGAACGCCCCTTCTTCTTCAAGAATTCGGGGATCTCAACAAAACTACCATCAGTGAAAGAGGAAGATCGCCGATTGATACCAATGATATCTCCTTGTGTGAGTTGACTGGCCTGCATTTTGGACAAAACAAGAATTATGGGTATTGCATCAACCGGGGAAGAAGTGGAGGGGGGAGGAATTGAGTAAGACGTACCTGTATAGGCCTTCCTTCACTTTCCTCTTGACGCTTGAATCCAGTGGCAATTAATGTTATGCTTACCTATATTTAACCAAATTGCATGGCAGATTTTTTTAAAACTGATGAAAAATTAGTATAAAATTAAAAATAAAAGCACAAACCTTAAACGAGAGACCGATGTTATAAACTAAACATTACTTCTTATAGATACAGTAAAATAGAATCATTTATCTAATTATCATAGTATTTTCATTTGTATTGGTGTAAAAATTGAAAAGAACAAGAGTAAATTATCCTCTCGTCCTGAGATGGGATTCTATGTGCGTGGCTTAAGTCCCACTAGCTGACTAAGGAAAAATAATACATTCGTCTCTTATGAAACGCTTAAACTATATTGTCCACCCTTCCTATTTTAAAAATTATACTCCCCGCCATTGATAGATGAATATGTGTAACGCGTTAGTTTTTAGTAGAAGCGAGTTTATTGGAGACATTTTTTTTTGGAACCTTTCGGATGAAGTTCAAAAGCCGATAAGGGTGTCTAAAATTCTATTTTATCTTCTAAAGTCCTAAATCAACAATAGGATATTCAAAATCAACTTTTGGTGATATTGGAAGTTGTAAAAAGAAAGGAAATTATCTTCTGATAACTTAATAACTGAGATCACTTTTAAAGCATCTAGAAGCTATTTCTCTTTAACATATATAACTCAACAGCATATGCTAAAGAATTTAGAATTTCAATTTCGTTGCGGACTGCTCATTTCTAAAACTAATTTGCAGTAAAGCCGTTTTAAAATTATTTTATAAACAACTTATGTTTATCGCATGCCCATTGCATCATGCAGACTTTATATTCAGGAACGATTGCAGTATATTTCCGGTTTCTTGAACACACCGGACTGGGGTAATGTTGCTCAATTCACTTTTGGATGAAGAGGTACTGACAAAACATATGTTCATACTTCATATAAATAATATTTAAGGGTTTTCGAAGCTTAACTTACTTGACCGCTGAGTGATGGATCAATTACTGCTCCAAATATTAAGTTAGCAGTGGGGTCCACAAGGTCATATATAACTTCTGCTGCAGCATTTACCTGTAAATGATAATATTGAAAGCCATAGCATACTAAAGAACCATATTTAAATAGAATAAGTATGATGAATTTAACAGATAGCAGATTATGAAGTAGGTAGCAATTCAGAATTCAGAAAAGAAGGCTAGTTTACTTTATTTTACTTCTTTGCTCACGGCATCAATGCCAATGGATGCCTCAAACAATCATTTTCTCACTTCAAAAACCATGTTTATAAATTACTTGTCACAAAAATATGACAACAGAATTATAGTAACTGGATTACTAGATGGAGGCAGATGTCTTTCACAAATATTTTAATAAACCTCAGATTTTTTTCCCTTGGCTAAATATCTCGTCCATGGGAAACTGACACAACTCCCAATCATCTAAATCACGTAAGGAAATGTTACAATAGAATTTGACACGTGGCTGTAACGTTAAAAAAAATCCTGACTTAATTTAGTAAAAAATGCACCTCGCAAGTTCCCACAGAAATTAGATGACCCAGATTCCAAAGGAAAAAAGGAAAATTTTCAAAAAAAAAAAATGGAGAAAGAAAGAAAGAGGGGATAGAAATATAATGTACATACAAATATATAACAAGGACAAAACTGTAAGCACCAGGGGGATAGCTAGCTACCTCAAACAAGGTCAAATCACTTCCACCAGTTATGTTCCATACAATTCCAGTGGCCCTCTCTATACCGATATCTAGTAAAGGTGACTGGATAGCATTTAATGCAGCATCTCTTGCCCTTGTTTTCCCTTCAACACAAAAATAAGCCAGAAGATAAATTTCAAATTTTCAATAATATATTCAATGCAAATACAAATCGGAATATGCTCATCAATTCTGACACTCCCTGCTTTCTCCATAAAAAAAAAGAGGTATGCCAATCAAAGGATAATATATTTATAATTTAATAATTAACCAGGAAACAGAAAGTGGAGTAAAGGGGTAAAATTTAGTTCTTGAGCCATTAAAGCATGTTTCCCATGTGTGTGCTTCTCAAGAATTTGAAAGCGTGGCATGAAAACGAGAATTAATTATACAATCTTAGAATTGCTTTGGTAGGATTTCCTATGAAAAGAATAGTTTCAACTTTCAAGGCAACGCCAGCTATGCTGCCAAACAGCTTTAGTTGAATAATCATTCTCTTATGGCCGTGCACACCATATGGTGCGGTAATATCTATAACTGCCCTGCATATATACTTCGGGTGTAATGCTTTCAGTAAGCAAAACAGAGGTTTAGAAGTAATCAACAGCCATATATTGAAGTACTCACTCTAAAACGAGAGACTATATAGGATCTACTCTCTTTCTCATTAAGTCATGTCATGTGATTTCTTTTGCATCACATATACTTTTTTTAATATGATTTTTATTCCTCTCAAATAACATTTCTTAAATTTAGTCAATCCTGGTTTGAATTTAAAATTTTGATACATCATATCAAACTAAAAGACACTAAGATTATGTGTCTTGATTCAAATTAATTTTATAATTTTTCTTCAATTTTAAAAGTTTTATTTCTTTAATATACTCCTATCTGATATAATAAAATCCTCATTATTGACAATGACGACATCTCCTATAATACTTCTTTCTTAAGATACCCGATCTTCACCATTATTTAACAATGATACAATTTTTATTTTAATATAATATACTTTTTCTTAAATTTAAAATAACCATGCAATTTAAGGAAAACTTGCTAATTATTTGGGTCAAATAGAAGATCAGGATTCAGGAGCATCAATGCATCTCCACCTGCAGTTCCAACTTCCCATACATACCAGTTGCAGTTCCAATCCCCATAAGTGAAGAACCTGCATTGGCCATTATAGCTCGAACATCAGCAAAGTCTACGTTCACCAATCCTGGTATCTGAAATCAATTAAAAATATTATTGAGCATTAATAATTTTACAGACAGATACCATCTATTTTAGACCACGGGAAACATATGATCTGGACTTTTTAATAGTGGAATGGCCAGAGTATTTTTCGCCTACATGGATCCAAAATTGATAATAAAAATTATATAAATTCTAGCAACTAAACTAATGATAATGCATAATTTTGAACCCACATAACAAACAACTTGACAGTTGACACCCACAAGTGACTTACCTAGGGACTATTGAATGTCAAAACAAATAAAGACACAACATACTTAAGGTTCCCCTTTCATTCTTTCTTTCCTTTTTACTGCTTTACAATCAAGATTTGATGGGGGAAAAAAAAACACAAAGCAACAGGAAGGTATTCGTTCATTTTCAAAGATCTTCATGGTTCCATACCGTAATAATATCAGATATGCCACGGACACCTTGTCGAAGAATATCATCAGCCAGATTGAATGCTTCAGTTACCGGGGTAGATGGAGAAACTGCTGTCAGCAGCTTGTCATTTGGAATAACTATCAGAGTATCAACATTATCTCTTAAGGCTGCAATTCCTTCTTGTGCTTGAACGGCCCTTCTTCGTCCTTCAAATGAGAAAGGGGTTGTGACAATACCAACAGTTAGTATACCCATGGACTTTGTGATACCAGCAATAACTGGAGCTCCACCAGTGCCAGTTCCTCCACCCATTCCAGCCTGCACAAATGAGTTCCAAATTTTCAAGTTTACCAAAATTAGCAATAATGCACGCATGCCTGCTATCAGTTTTGAAAAGTCAACGCATTAGAGGATTTCAATAACATGAACTGTTGGCTCCTCATTTCTCATTGGCATTAATTAAAAATAATCAAAATCCAAAACAATAACAACTAGAATTTTATATAGTTTCCAATAATTTTCCTACTAGAATTCATAAAGAAATATTTCATACATGTTATTTGCAATTGCAGAGGTTTCAATTTTTTTAAATATTATATAATCTAATAAACTAAATTTTGAAATTCAACATCATAATAGTACAAAATATGTGAAATATTATTTCCATTTGAGTTATTTTTCATTCCCTATTATCACTCCCCATCAACAACAGAACCAACAGTCCAATGCTATATAAGAGTATACTTAGAAAATGACTGTGATAAAGAGCCATTAGTTATAACTTAATATACTCTAGAATTTAACATCTTGATATGCAGAAGTCCAAAAGAGTGATTCAAAAAACAATATCTGTCAAAAGAGTGATAACTCAGATCATGCATTGGGGATACCACCATAACAAATGTCACAATCAGCACACCACACCGAATAAAAATTTAAACCGGACCAGTGTAAGCCCTCAGATGTAGTCCCTTGATAACCTCTGTAGAATATCATGGTCTATTGCTCCTTGTACAATATATTAGTGTATCCTTTCTTTTTCTATTAAAACATATGCTACTCTATCCTACTTCATGTAATGATTTAACAAACATATATTTCAGTATTGTAATGAAGCATATTTTATTAACCATGTCAATCGGTCCAATGCTACCAAGTGCACTACTAAAAATAAAATTCATTATGCAAAACTCCAATGCAGTTAGCACTAGCAGAAGCTATAATTGAAGAAAAGTCATTGGTTGAATTGAACATACTGTAACAAAGACCATGTCAGCTCCATAAACTGCCTCCTGTATCGATTCCTTGCTCTCTTTGGCAGCATTCATGCCAATTTCAGGGTTACCTCCAGCTCCAAGACCTCGCGTAAGCTCTTGACCAATTTGCAAGCGGTTTGGAGGAATCACAGGCGACATTCTCATGGCTTGAACATCGGTGTTAACAATCCAAAACTCCACACCATTCATCGAACTCTCAATCATGCGGTTGACCGCATTTGAGCCACCTCCACCCACACCTATGACTTTGATTTTTGCTTCATTGTAGTTACTAGGAGTAGGAGTGGCTTCCAAGCTTTCAGCAACATTTCCACCGGAAATGTCCTTTCTCGGCCTAGGGTTATTCAATGCACCACCTCCTTCACCTCTAAGCATTGAAACCTCAGGGTGTAGATCGAGGAAAGGGTCTTTGCTATGGTAGGGACTTATGCTATGTGAATTCGCTGAGCACTTCAATTGAAACGAACCACACTTTCGAATGCCAAAACCGTACTTGTTCTCTTGCATTCTCGAGAAACACGATCTGTTAGCGTGATTCTCTGAAATTGTTCTCCCTCCAACAACAGCCAGCACCCCCGCCGAATTTCTTGCATTCGACGGTGCAAAACACGTTGCCATTTTCACAGTGTCGAAATTCGTGACTTCTGGTAAGTATGGGAGAAAAAGAACACTGAACAAAATTCAATACGTGAAAGTTGCAATTCGCTCTGAATTCTTACTTCTAATACCTGTTCGTGAATAAATAAATAAATAAATAAACAAATTAATAAGTAATCGGTAAAATATTAGGGCCAGAGATAATTAATAATTAAGGAACTGTAATACACTGTGTTGTTGCTGCAAGAGTGGTGTGGTATGAATAGCGATAATAAAAGTGAACGAAATGCAGAAAAAGTGAGAAATTTAGAGAGTGATAATGTGGAAGGTAAGATCAAAATTCGAAAGAGGAAATACGTGACGTTGCAGAGATGAGAGGGAAAGAGAGACCTGAGAAAGATGGAGAGAGTATGAGTAGCATTTGAGTGGGGAAGCGGAACAGTGGAAATGGTTTCTTTTTCTTTTTTTTTTTTTCTCAAGAGAAGTGCTTCTCCATTTTTTTTAGCTATATGTTTTTTTTGTTGATAAATGAAAAATGAAAATGGTCCGCAAGGTGTGTTTTTGTTTCGGTGCGATGTGCTTTCCAAGCTCGAATACAGACACGACTGCTTTGGAATTGAAAACCCTATTCGACGAGGGATTCCATTCCCTTTACAACATCCTCCCTCTCTTTATTCTTTTTCTTTTAAATACGATAAATGTATACAATGCACATCTATTTATTTTTATAGGATATCTTTAAACAACTTTCTTGACCTCAGTTTTCAGAGCTGAATTTAAATATTTATAAATAATTTTTTTAAATTATTATATTCAAGTTGTAAAAACATAATAATTTTTTTAATAAAACTCATTATTATTAAAATATATATGTAATATTATATAATTATTTAAAACATTACTTTTTAAAAAATATTTAATTATATATTTATAAATAATATGTATTAAAATAATAATAATTTTAAAAAATTATAAAAAATATTTTATTTTAAAAATAAAATAATATATTAAATATTGTAAATTTTGCATAAGTATATATTTTTAAAAATTAAATATTTATATAAAATAATGAAAAAAATTATAAATATAATTAAAGATTAATGAAAAATCATATAATCTATATAGAATAAAAAAATTAAATAAAAAATTTTATTTTAAAATTTAAGACAAAATTACTAAAAATGTGAGAAAAATAAATTATTATAATAGTAAAAAATATTATTTACACATTAATATTAAATAATTTTAATCTAAAAAATTTAATACAATAACTTCATTAATATTTTATTCTCCAAATAAAATATTTTATTTATAACATAAAATTTATTTTTAAAAAATTATATATTAATATGTGAAAATAATATTAATTTTTGTCTTTGAAATTATTAATAAATATGTACACTTTCTTCGTACTATAGTAAATTTTTTTATATATCAATATATATTTATAAAGCAAGTCAAATTAGTGTTTAAATTAAATAAGTTTGTATTATAATGTTTATTTATTTTATAATTTACACGTTAGTTGTTTTAATAAACGATAAATATGTTAAATGCTATTTGAAAAATACACACGGACATGTCAAATTTGATAATGTGAAATCTTTAATTTGTTTTAAAACAATTTAGTTTGATCTCAATAAATCTTATTAATGAAAATTGTTATCATCGTCTTCTTTTCTATGAAGCAAAATATAGCAGGGAGTTATCAAGACTGACTTTATATGTTAATAATTATGAAAAAAAAAAGTCTCTTTAATTATAAAAAGTAACTAGTGTAATTTTTTAATTTAAAATATAAAAATATATAATTATTTGTATATATAAATTAATAAAATGTTTTCACAATATTATTTATTATAAGATTTGTATTATTTAATGTATGAATTGGTAATAATTAATATTTATATATTATTTAATGTGTTGACACATATTATATATTGAAACAGTGCATGCAATATGTGTACTAAGGATTTTAATCAAAGTAAAAAAAAAATTGTTTACCTTTTAAAAATAAATAAATATGTTTAAAAATTATAGACGTGTATGTAAAATTAATTTGTATGTAATTAATTCAAAATATTGTTTGAATTGTTAGAGTGAGGTGAGCAATAGAAAATTATTTTTACAATCACATGCACTAAAAGATGAACTCTAAAATTTTTTTGTTAAATTTTTTCATATAAATAAATTAACATGTATTTTATTTTATTTTATTTATTTAATATCTTAAAAAAGACAAATTATTATTTACATTATTTGTTTCGCTCGAGCTGTTTTCTTTGATAATGTCACCCGTGGTCGGCTGACAGGCCATTAAGAATAAGCCGCGTATTCACATAGGTTTCTTCCGGAACGTTCTACGAGGACAGCGTGGTGGCCACGCGCCTAACTGAAATAGAAGGGAATGCTTTAAAAATTAAAATGACGAAGCTATCCTATCGGGACAGAGATAGTTCATCTTTGATGGCTTCGAAGGCGATGAGCGTGGCAGCGGAGAAGTTTGGTACGGCGGCGCGACGCCAAGCCGTGAGCTTAACAGACGCCGCCGCTTCGCGAATACGGCAGTTGCTACAGCAGCGTCAGAGGCCCTTTTTGAAGCTCGGAGTCAAGGCTCGCGGCTGTAACGGCCTTTCCTACACCCTCAATTACGCAGGTCTCTCATTCTCTCTCATTTTTCGCTATAATCCATTGTCACAATATCATATCCTCACTCTATTTTGACATCAATTTCATGCTTGTTTTTAGCTTATAAATTTGGTGATTGATTTACAATGGAATTTGGAAAATCTTGCGTTGTTTTGTGTTTTTCTTTTGGCCTCATCTGACTAGATTTCTGAAGTATATTTTTTCAAATTAATTTTGTATCTATTTCTTAACTGAATTAGTTATGGTTTTCTTTTTGGAATCCCTGGAATCATAGTATTAGGAGAAATTTTTATCGTAAATGATTTAGCTTCGGCTCGTTTGTGTGTAAGGCTGAATTTTCGATTTTGAATTTTCAAAAGAAGTATTATCGTAATCCATTACTTTTCAGTTTTCAAGGAAGCCTCCGTAACTCTTGAGTGTTTTCCAAATTTCTTTAAATTTTTGTATCTTTGGTTGCATATGCATAGCATTTTTACACACAATAGCATGAAAGTGCTCAATTCGTAATTTGCTGAATTAAGAACTTTGGACGATTGAAGTGAGGAAGTAAAATTGGAATTCACATTTGAGATGATGAAATAAGTTATACCTTGAAGTTTGTCAATGAGGAAGCAGCCCAAGTAATAAAATGATTAATGGAAAGCTATATTAAACCAGTTTTAATTCTTCTCCTAGTTTCATCTCCAAAACATCGTTAACTTATGTCTTATTATGAATCTTGCATTCCGTATACTTCATTGTCTTACTCCTGCTTAACTCAAGTTTAGAAGATACTCCTCCTCTTGATTAACTAATAACCATGACTATATCATTAGTCAAAAGCATGCGTTGCGGTATGTCAAATACTAAGGTAAATAAGCTCACGCCGCTCACCTCAAAATTGACCTTTAGTGCGAACCTATTGTTTACTAATTATTTCTTTCAATTGTGGTGAGATGAATGCTTTATGACTTAGCTTAGGTTCCTGTTGCTTTGACAGATGAAAAAGGGAAATTCGATGAGTTGGTTGAAGATAAGGGTGTTAAGATATTGATTGATCCAAAGGCCCTTATGCATGTCATTGGAACTAAAATGGATTTTGTAGATGACAAATTGAGGTAAACGTTTTCTTCAGCACTTTTTCTACAGTTATCATGTACTGGGACACAGATATCTTGAGATTATTGTCTCAAAACTGCATCATCTACATCAAATTTAGTTATTAATTGTCTTCTTTCATGATTCTTAATAAATTAGTCCTATCCTGTTGGTTGATTTTTGGATCGAGAGATTCATCCTCTCACCAAAGTATAGTTTCCTAATACCTCTTAATTATTTTAACCATGTTATGTCTATCCTTGTTTGTTTTCTGATCTTCAATCACCATAAAAAATATTAATTGTAAGTTGGAATTATATTTTGGCAACTTGAGATTTCCCCTTATCATATATTCTGACATTTCACTATCTCCTGTGGCCTTTAGTACATGTCTATACTAGGGGGAAAAAAGAGAGATGGGTTGAAGGGTAGTGGGGGTAGTCAGTTGTGTGTGTGTGAAAGGAAATGTGCAAGAGAGGAATTGGACGAAATAGGAAGTGCTTATTCCTCATTATGGGGAAAATGCAAAAGGAAGAGTTTGTTACAAGGGAATGGAATGGCTGAAATATCATAGATAGCTCTCACATGTTGAGTGGAGAATGTATTGCGGTACCATACCACTACAGGGGAAAAGGGGGTGGGATAAGAAGGGGAAAGGAACAGAGATAGGCATAAATTGAGTCAGGTGGAGAGGTTTGAAATGGGTGAGATATTTTGTACTATGCATATTACCCTTTTTTTTTTCTTTTCATGTTTTATTCTCTGTGATTTCAGTCTCAGAGGGCTACCTCTGCTTGTAGTTTATTATTTCTACTCTAAGTCCAAGTTCCTTTCATAATCCTTACTTTGGTGTCAGTGTTATAAACACTAATATACATAGAATTGAAACACAAAATCATATAAATGTATTAAGTTTGAGAGCATATTACTTCGATAAAATTCTCTTCATCGAACAGTAACTAAATTAAAGCTTCCATTTCAGAACTGCATATTTGGTCATTGACCTGCTTGTGATGTGATAAACTATTTACCACCTCCTCCACTCTGAATTTGCTTTAATTTGTACCTTTGCTGTGGCAGTCAATTATTTTTCAAATTGCTGATATCTTGTCAGGTTAATATATGGCTATATGCATTATTAAAGAAGCTTGTGATGAATTTATGTTACATGTTCAGTTTTGGGGATGATCAATGATCGTCCGATCACAAATATACTTGAATAAAATGTCTGCATAACTGAAGGAAGATTTTGATAAAATATGATCGGTTTTAGTGAACAGTTATTTTGTTGTACTGGTGGTTTCTGTTTGTTCAACTGTTTTCTTGCTATCTTCTTTTCTAATGTGAACTGCTGCTTTGTTTTTCGGTGCTTTTACTTCAACTTCTCTTTTTCTGCTTCTCCTGTCAGATCGGAATTTATTTTTGTCAATCCAAATTCTAAGGGTCAGTGTGGTTGTGGCGAATCTTTCATGACAACAGCCAGTAGTGGAGCTTCTAAACCATGAAATGATTAAAATTGCTCTTCAACTGGGTGCGGATCCACATTTATGAAGTCGTACTTTCATGATTTAATTGATAAACATACAACTAATGAATTTCTTTGATTCTGCCTTCGAGAACAAGAGAAATGAGAGCTTTTGGTTCTCAGACAGAAAGGATACTGAGTCTTCTCATGGTCTCAATATATAGAGTTCTCTGAAGCTGATGCTATTAAGGCTTATTTCAACACGTTGTATTATCATTTGTTCTGCTGATTCTTATTCCTAATGTAAAATTCTTTGTATCATGAAAATTGTAGTTTGTATCATTGAAATAATATGCGTTGTTTACCATAACGTTCAGAGCTAAAGAAAATTTCATCTTAAAATACTTTGGTCAATTTAAAGATTACGCTTTCACTAAATTGCGCCGGATTATCATATCTGGTTGAATGACATAGGTTGTCTTTAGAGTTGGTCTGAGGAGAGATGTGCGCACGTTTAACCCTAACAATCTGGACTGATAATGTGACTGCAAAAGCTGCATGAAGTTCTTGTATTCCACTTCTAAGGGGTGATTACCTACCAATATTGGCACAAGATGCTTCATGAGATGAAAATATTAATCGCGCATGTTCCTGGGTGATTATAGACACCTAATGTAGAGGTAGAATTGACCCTAATATGTTGTTGTATTGATTGTCATTGATGACTAAGGTGTTGTTTAGTTATACTTATTAATAAATATTTATGAAAGTAAAAAATGAAATTGTAAAATGAATTAAGTTTTTTCAAAAGTTGATATTATTTTATGTATTTTATTATTTTTTTAAAAATATTTTTATTTATAAAAGAGTATAGATTATTTTTAGGAGATATTTTTTTATATTAATTTTCTTATTTTATAAGGATTTATTTAAAAGTTTATTTAAACTAGGTTTAATACTAATTTTATCAAAATTTTGTCTAGGTAAATGAAAAAGATGTGATTAGATTTAAATGATTTTAAAACATGAATAATAATAATAATAATAATAATAATAACTAAAGATTTGTAAGATTTTAACTTAGAATTTAATCACAGATAAATTTAAGATGTCTAATTTTGTTTATTTAATCACTAAGATATTAATAAATTCTTTTATAGCATGTATTTTTTCCTAAATCACAAGTATTCTAAAATTATTATTTTATGATCATATAATAGTAATAATTTTATTTAAATACTTGATATATAATATTAATTTATACAAATTAATAATATATCACATTTTATTATATATTTGTTAATAATTCAATAAATTAAAAATAACAAATAAATTTTAATAATTATATGTTAAAAATAAATATAAGCTATCAAATTAGAAAAAAAGAGAGACTAAAATCACATTTAAACTAATATGCGAAGACAAAAAATGTAATTAACTCAAATGAAAGAATACAGGGAAGTGGAGACGGGGTAGTTGCTGGCAGCGAGTGGCAGCACGTGCAAAGGACCTTCCGACACGAATATGAAGACCAAACTCACATTTTGCTTCCCACAGACAAAATTCCCCTTCCCCTTCCTCTGGGAAGAGAGGTAGGCCTCTCTCTCTCTCTCTGGCTTCCCAATTTGTCTTTGCTATGAAGATGATGATCCTTTCATTCTCCAAGTGAGTCTCTTTCAACTTCTACCCTTCCATGCTTCTCTTTAACTATCCTCTTTTTGCCGATTCAATGCTAACTTGTCAAAAATTGCTAATTTATACTTTTCTTATAACCCCAGATACCGATTCACTCGTATCACTCACTTTCGATTCCCTTACATCTCCCCCCCTTTGAACTTCTGTTTTTGTTTATTAAATATTGTTATTATTTTGTTCAATTTGTATTCTCATTAAGTTTAATTATTGAAATATTGACATACTGCTCAGGTTCTGATAAATTGGGCCCTCTTGAATTAATGTTTTGCTTCAGTTTTTGTTAATTTGTTGCTTTATATTATGGAGCACCTTCCTGTTGAAGTGATTGGTAAAATATTATCACGTCTTGGTTCTGCCCGGGATCTTGTGATTGCTTCCTCAACTTGCAAGAAATGGAGGGAAGCATGGTACAATCACCTCCACACTCTTTCATTCAATTCATGTGATTGCCCCCTCTATAATGAATTAACCTCTAGTAGGTTGGAAATACTCATCACTCAGACAATCTTCCAAACCAAGGCATTGAAGTACTTGACCATTTTCATGGATGTTGATCGTGTGTTTTCTGCTGCTCCAGTCATTGCCTGGCTTATGTATACCAGGGATTCCTTGCGCCAATTACGGTTTAATGTGAGGATAACCCCTAATTTCAACATCATTGAAAAATGCAGCAGGCAAAGATTGCAAGTGTTGGCCTTGGCTCGCAATTCTATAACGGGTGTTGAGCCTAGTTATTTGAAATTTCCTTGCTTGAAGTCGCTTTCGTTGAGTTTTGTTAGCATCTCAGCGCTGGATTTGAGTCTTCTGCTCTCTGTGTGTCCAAGACTTGAGACCTTGGCCGTGGTTGCTCCCGAAATCGCAATATCGGATTCGCAGGCTTCTGTGGAGCTTAGTAGCTTTTCTTTGAAGGATTTCTTCATTGAATCATTTAGTTCAGATAAATTTTTATTGGAAGCGGACTTGCTTGAAAAGCTTCATTTAAAAGATTGTACCTTTGAGGTTTTTGAACTGGTGGGAAAGGGAACGTTGAAAGTGTTAAAGATTGATGATGTGAGTGTCATCCATCTTAATATTGAGGAGAGCACAGAAAACCTTGAGATTGTAGATGTTTGTAAGTTTATTATATGGCCAAAATTTTATCATATGATCTCAAGGGCATCGAAGTTACTTAAGCTTCGACTGTGGGGTGTTGTTTTTGATGATGAGGATGAGGTTGTTGATATAGAGACAATTTCTGTTTGTTTTCCTCAATTAAAGCATTTGTCCTTAAGTTATGATTTAAGAGATGGAATACTTCATTATGGCTTGCAGGGTTTGTCTTGTTTGACGAATGTGGTGGTGTTAGAGCTTGGATGGACTTCAATCAGTGATCTTTTCTCAGTATGGGTGGCTGGACTTTTGGAAGGATGTCCCAATTTGAAAAGATTGGTCATTTATGGTTTTGTTTCAGAGGTCAAACCATATGAAGAGTGTCAAAAATTTGCCAATTTTTCTGAATTCATTCTTCAACTTGGAAGAAAATACAGGCATGTAAAGTTTGAGTTTGAATATGAGTAGTGGATTTTGCCGCACTTGTCTAATCTCTGTCAAAGTCAGTGGTTTTATATCATTCACAAATAAGGTACTTGCATTTCTCAAGAGTTTCTTATATCCATTTCTTCAATGGTGAATCACAGGAATTCTGCAATTGTAAAGCTATAGATTTTTTTTTCTAAAAGAGAGAATTTTAGTTTCCATCACAACCCTTTCTTTCTATTCTTGGTTATTATTTTGTAGAAAGAGATAGAGGGAACCTCAGTTACTTTTACGTAATTGAAAGTGACTGCCCAGCAAATGTTTGCTGTTCCTTGTGGATCATTCAGTGGATAGTCTGCATCGTGTTGTGTGCTCTTTCTTTTCTAAACACAGTCGCGAGTTTATTAATGGCCGTAATTAGAATGCGTTTAAATCTTCCATTAACTACATGAATGGAGTTTGATTGTCTAATCTTGATACTTAGGGACATAATGAACCTGTCCATATTAAAGCCGCCCATGGTTGATGTTCCTGTTTCTAACACCTCACATGTATATTTAGTAGCCCTCCCCTTCTTTGTCTTCCTCTTTTGGGGATTTGGGAGCTCTCAGAATTTCATTGTTCTTTTTATCAAATGTCAAGAATCAAAATTAAATATTTCATCCTTTACGTGCAATGTTTATTCTTTAGACATTAGGCCTTTAGACCTCTTGGACGTCCTGTTAGAGGACTAATCATCTGTTCATCGTAATTAAGGAATTAATTTTTCATTACTTGTATGCATGTATAACAAACGATCAGAAACTAAACGAGGGTGTGGTAAGCAAAAAGAACGGTAGACACGTAGTTTACAGACGATGAAAATGCCATCAATAATACAACAGCTATATTTTACACTTGAGTAACTAGTCATCATTTGAAAAGAGTCATCTAAATTGGACGATCCAATCATTCGTCTTGAACTTGAGAAATTTGGCAGCTTGGCCCTCAAATTCATAATTCCTTCGTTTTGATTCTGTCTGTTTCTTCAATTGGCTTTGACTTATTTTTATTCTTCCCTCTTGATTTGCGTCATTGACTTGTCTTTGTTTAACCACACAAGAAGATGCACCATAACCATCTTCTGTGCGCACAAAAATCCAAGGAGTTCACTGCTTACCATGCAGTTTCTTCATAAAGGACAGCTCAGGTTCCTTCTGAGCGCTCTCAGTTTCTCTTTCGCCTGCTGAACTTTGGTTTGAACTCTCACGTTCACTTCCTCAAAACACTGCTGCAAGTGATCAGAAGATAGTAAATATGTGGTTTTAAGTAATTTGCTTCAAAGTAAGGGTGGCGTTTGTCATGACTAGATCATATGACTAAATTTCCAGAGAACCTTTGTTAGTGTGTTTAGTTGAAAAGGAGAGATATAAGAAAGTGGGAGTTCTGTTATGGATTTTTCGCATGGGAATTAAAACAATCATATTAAGTTGCACACAATGTTAACAGCCAGAACTGTATAGATATTATACTACTTTTCATAATGGATGGTTTTACTTTTAATAATGCTCATGCAACTTGAAAAGACACTGCTAAATCAATGCTTTTCTACCCCTATTGTGAATTGTAATTAGATCATCATCGGTTACTGGTTACCTGTTGCTTTCTTCTCCTCTCGAGCTCTGCCTGAGAAATAGAAGCACGATACTTGTCAGTATAATCGAATTACCAATACCAAAGAACAACAAAGGAAAACATTAATTCAACATTCTGCAAAAGTTCATGACTTTTGGCAGTTACCAGCGCCTGTTTCAGTTGGGCATTTTCTTCTCTTAATTGGTTCAGTTCTGCTTCCAACTCAACTGTGTATGCCTGCCATGACAAGAACGGACAAAAGTTCATCAAAGCGAGCTCCATGTTTAAAAAATCTTTCGTCAAATATTAACTAAAATGTTACAAACAAACACTATTCATTTAAACAAGTTTAAAATTTCTTATCCCTCCGATATAATACCATTACTTTAGTAAGAATTCATTGTGGGGGGGGGGGGGTGTTTCGAAGAACTCGAAGCTTCTTGAAACCGAGTCTCTGGTCTCTAATAACACTTAAACTAGTATGTTTTATTTACTTCATATTTCTTATATTCATGTTTTATGTAATAAGACAATGTTCAGGTTACACCAAGTCTATGCAAGAACTCACCAAGTGAAAAACTCAATGAGCCTCATAGCTAGCAGCTACGCGGTCCTTTATTTACATCTCTAAATCCAAGCTAACTAAAAATTAAATCAATCGGCATTTATCAATTAGAACCACAATTTTGATAAGACCAAGTGGATAGTCAGTACCCTCCCGTTTATTTTTATTTGTCATCTAAGGATATAACAATAGACAAAAAAAATAAACTTCTCATTTTTATTAAAATTATTTATAATTTTTAAAGATGTTCTTTATCTCTCTTATTTATTACTTCAACTTTATATATATATATATATATATAAAAAATCATAGACAAAGTTGCATTTCCTAGCTATAAAATATTTCTGCTTCTAATTCCTTAAAACATTGATACACCATCAATTCTTTAAACTAATTTATGTTCACGTGTATACTATCAATGATGTATCAACTTTCCTGTCCTAGTTCACTCAAGATTATCTATAGGAACCATAAAACCTGGAGGCTAGGAATATTATAATACGATATATATCTTAGATTATATGAAGGCATCATCAACAGGATTTATATAACTAGCCATTGCATTGATAAAACTTGTGACCTGTTTTCTGGCTCTAGATCGAGCAGCTGATTCTCTATTCTTGATCATCCTTCTCTGCCTTCTCTCCACCACCTTTTCCACAGGACCATCTACCATCCTCTTTCTACCTCTCAAACCACCCATGTCAAGCCCAAATTGACCACCAGAGTTCTCATTCCCCATCCCATCAGATGAATTAGCTGGGCTCACAGGTGCACCCATTCCCATGGAGGGTGCTACCCCATACCCACCCCCTCCAAAGCAAACCCCTTGTGGAGGAGGGTACCCACCACCACCACCATCCCTTTTACCATTTCCAGCATACCCAGAAACCTCTCCAACTTGATAAGGAGGTGCAACCACATTATTCACTACACCACCACCAATAACATGACTTCCAACAAAAGAAGGACCCATTGTCATTGTAGCGTTATTACTTGGGTAATGATGAGAGTGAGGGAGCGGTGGTTGCACGCATGGTTCCCGAACTACCCCTGCTTTAACCAAAAAATCCTCCAAAGTCATCTCACCAAAAGTGGGTTGACGAGGGGCAGAATCAGTATTCTGAACGTTGTTGTTGCTGCTGTTATTGTTTTCCTTTTGTATCTCAGACCAAACTTGGTCCACTGTTTTTCTACAAAGTGGTGCAGGAATGGATAGTGAAGGTTGGCGAGGTAGACTTGGTTGCTTCCTTATCATTGTGGTTCCTTTGTCTATGTTGTTATTAGTTTGGGAGTTGGAAGAATTTATTATTATTCCTTGGTTCTCTTCAGCGTTCCAAATGCTGCTTAAGAACTCGTCCATGTTCATGGACCCGAAGTTCTTGCCACTCTCACATAGACTGTGTTGGAACTCGTCTAGTGTGAGAGAGTATATTGATGATTGTCTTCCAAGTGACGATGACAATGGAGAGTGATGGTTCTTGTGTTCCACCACGCCCTGTGCGTTCATCTCGTTCTCCTCAACCACCATCTTTGTGCTGAAAAATGAAAATATATCCATGTTATTTGTCAGTACGCGAAAATAATGAAGCTGAATTGGTAACATAATAAAAGGTGGTGTGATGCTACTACAGTAAAAATTACAAATGCAAGATTTTCAAACCAGTGTAAACTTAGGCTAAATAATGTGTTGACAAATAAGTGTAATTGTAAGCTCAAGACTAAACCAACGCCAGCTTTCTCTTAGTTAAGAACCTTACAAATATAAGATGTCAACGAGCCTTCAGGTCTGTTTGTATCCTCATTCAGAAGATATTAAGCTTTCCACTTTTATTATTATTTTTTATAAATAATGTAAATAAAAAAAATTTACCCACAACATGTGTGGGTGTCTTTATGAATTTTAAAATTTAGGATAAAACAATATATTTTTTGAAATATTTTACCCATTTATCATAAATGATAATAATGTATTAAAATTTTAAAATGTGAAAATAATTTCATGTAAATAAAGATATTAATTATACTTTTAATTTGTATATTATTTTACATGGGCAGATAAAAAAAGCAGAAGTAATACTTCCTGGATAAAATTTATATGAATAATCCTCAATAATGTATGTTAATAAGTGAAATTTACATAAAACTAATTCAATCACATAAAATATAAAAAATATATTCCAATTCCTCCATATTCTCATAAATGCGAATTTCATTATTAGTATTGAAAATTGAGTAATGTTACTCTCATTTCAAATTTTACAATAATTTTGCAATAAAAGAAAGAGATAAGAGAAGAGAAAAAGGTGTGAAATAATGATAGAAAGAAATAAAAAATTATTAAAATATAAAGTAAAAAGAATACTATTGCTTCTAAAATTAAATTATATTATCTTTAAAAGAACAGAAATAGTTTTCAATTTGTATAACTGGTATTTTCAATACAACAGTTGGTGAGTAGGTATTTCACATGGGGGTTGGTGGACCTCCATCATACTCAATTATTCATTTTTCTCGGCTTTGGGTGCACCAAGATTCTTTACAAATACCTTACTTCATTTAATATTATCCAAAACCAAATTCCACTGAACTTCACGCAGAAAATCCACTATTTCACAGGACATTACCGGTCTATGCAAAAACGAAGCAATTATTGGTTTCATTCACCACAGAACAGCGCTGCAGGCTTGGAACCTTCTCGCTGCATAGCTAAATATACATAACTTAATTCAATAAGCTCTTCGTAGGTAATTTTTTTTAATATTAAAGTAAAAGAAGTTGTTTTAATAAGTTATATTAAAAGCCTTATTAAAATGAATTAAAAATTTGTACATAAAATCTTCTAACCTAAGTAATCTAAGGAGAACAAATTTAAAATTACAAATTGGAGCTCCTTTATCTTTACACAGCTCCCTGAGTTCCTGGACCTGCTTTACTTCTTATTTACAACTAATATTTGTGCCAAAATAAAAGAGGTAGGTTTATGTTTAGGTTTGGCTCGAAGAAATATTCCTTAAAATATCAATGATTAAAATTAAAAACAAATGAAATCGTCATTTTCCGTTTTCAAGTTTCCTACAGGCTACAGCTATGTTTCAGCATAGCTTGAGCCGATTGCTAAAGAAAAGAAAATCTTTATTCACTTGCCTTGAAAATTATTACAAAATTATGGGATGAAGATATGTAATTAATCTTAATCCTTTGAACAAAAAGTATACATTTACTACTGAGGAATATTTGGTGGGTAGAAAGTTCGATGCTGTTTGACGTTGAAGGAAAAGAATCTTTCCTCCTTTGGAAATCACTTAGTGGCCGAAATTCATACAGATGTAGAGAACATCATTAACATAATTAAAAATGATGAGACAACCTAATAATCTACGACAAACATGACAAAGAGAAGAGCCATTCTCTTATCGATGCAACTGAGGTAAAAATAACTATAATTCATAAATATTTAATATCAATATCTATTTAACATTTTTTATTCATCACATTATATTTACCATTTTTTCTCTCTTCTTTCTCTCTCAGGTGGCAACAAAAAAATTTCTGATTACTAAAAATTAAAAATATGATCTACAACCATAGTTAACTACATAATAGATAGGGAAATAGATACCTGGAAGTTCAAGTTCGATCGAATGCGAGGATCGATGAAGTTCCTTTCGTAGCAGTGGCAAAGTTACAGAGCTTAATAATTATGATACTGAGGATGAGATGTTTGTGTTGAGTTTGAGCAGAGACCGCACCAACACAGTGTTTGTTGAATTTTATTTAAAACAAACGCAAACTCAGAAAGAGGTAGCTATAAGGAACAATGCCCTGCAACTTAAGGGACCATCTTCCTCTAAATGATTCATTGCGCGTAAGGGTACCCCACAAAAAAAATGCATTAAATAATTAATTAAGAATTGTCAAATACCGCAATAGAGAGGAAATTTTGGAGGCCAAGTTCCCAACTCGATCACATCGCATGCCATTGCCACGTATGGGACAGGTGTCGCCTCTCAGCATTGTTTTAGTGCAGAGTATATTATGGGGTCAACACGTATTCATGTTTTTATTACAAATTTTTATATAAGAATTATTAACACTTTACGCTTTATGTTTTAAGCTAGACTTATTTAAGAATAAAAAAAATTAAAATATATTTCTTAAATTTTAATATTAAAAATAATATTATTTTATGTAATATAACAAAAGCACACGCAATTAAAGTATTGAGAAACAACGAGTAAAAATTATATATAAGTAAAAAAAAAAATTTTTTAATTCTCAGAGACTGAAAAATTGTGAACTCCTGGCTAATTAAGGTTCATGGATTATTTTCTTTTCTATACGAGCAGAACTTGATAAAAAAAATATATTTATTTGTAATTGTAACATGTTTGTTTATTTTTATAAACTAACTTTAATAAAGATATTGAGTATAGTTCGTAATTTACATATATCTTTTATATTTGGATTGATAAAAGAAAACGGAGGGAGTAATCAATTTTATTTAGCAGAATACAAGTACACATTAATTGTTTGCAAAAATGCTTCCAAAACTAAATGATTTTGGGCCGGGCATACTCCCTTACGTCTAAAATTTAAAATTCCGGGCAAGGTTGAAACAAGTTTGGGCTTAAAGGACTACTAATAATAAGATAATATTAACTTTTTAGTTGACAAAAAAAATATTATTATTTTGTACATTTTATCCCATGCAATGCAAGGTGATTTTTATGCCCATAATCGAGATTTTAATAAAATACACAAGGACTACTAATAATAATAAAAGTAATTTGAAGTCTCTGTAAAAGAAATATAAAATGCCAACGTTGACCTCTCCTGACACAGAAAGTTTAGTTCCTACTTAAAAGTGACTTTAATAGTAGAATCACTCGTACCATCAGCATGAGCGAACAAGTGACCAGCACCTTGAAGCTCATGAGTCATGATACTGAATCCATGGAAGCTTTTGTGCAATGTATTGCACTTTAACAGGCACTATCAAATCTTCATCTCCTTGCCAAATGTGGACCGAATCTTCATTATTTAGAAATGGATTTTCCAAATCCAAAGGACTCCCAGCTACCAAATCCAAGAATTAAGTCTCGGTGGACAGTTTCATGTTCTCCTTGCTGTCTTACCTGAGCCTATGGATGCCACATAATGTATATATTGATCATTAGGGGCTGGAAAGGATAAAGGATAAAAATTTCATGTCAATTTTCCAATGTATAGATAGGAAATAAAACAACTATATAATTCTATGCAAAGGAGTGATGCTAAGACATAAACTAAAAGTTTATAAACCTTGATTAACGAGTTTTGGGCTATATTTTTCCCACAGTAATCCATGTATAAACTAAATGATAAAAACCAAAAAGGTTTATCAAGAAGTCTAATATTTTCCCCAACTACTAATTTGATACTAATAAATGAATGAATGATAATTATTTAAATAATCCAGTCTTTTCCAAATGTAGTCCTGGTTACAGAAAGTGTAAATTCTAATTAGAGTCGGGTATATCATACAAGACCTTGCTCAGTTGCTCTAAATGATTATTATGGTTCTACTGAAATTAAAATTTGGCTTTTGATGGAGTTATGCAGTGCTTCAAATGCAGCATTAAACAATTAGACAAACACATTTTGGATGGTTAAGTTCTGATCTAGGTACACAACAGTCACCGACAAATAGCAAAATCAATTGGTATGAATCTAACCAATTGATTCTTTCATTCTATAAACCACATAACACATGATTCTTTCCACCAAACCTTTTAGGCATAAGTTCTTTGTCTTGAAGGGTAAAAAGATCTGCACTATCAGCAATTAAACAAGAAGCTGGGAACCATTTTTGAGTGTTCCATCATAAGTTAGCCACGGTATGTAGTGAGCAACACAAGCTGTCCACTGATCTTGTAGTTTTGTTGGAAAAATACTTCACTAGTTAATTTTGCGGGAAGACCAGTCCACCAGTAGTTCACAAGTGATGCTGTGAGCATTGCACTTGCTAACCTGTCACCATTGAAAAAGCAAAGGGTTAGAGAGTGAGGAGAGTCCTAATTTCACTAATATCCAAAGAAATCATATATTTTGTATCTTACACTCTAGAAGATATTGGTATATAGCAATTGGGATTTAAGGTTCATCAATAAAAAAACCATTATTTCCTTTAGAATCCGATCCAGTTCCATCATGTGCTGTATATTTTAATATATCTACCTCTGCAACAGAACAATGAACAGTTCATTTCAGAGAAAATTTTATCCATCAAAGATGTGTGATGCCTACATGCGAAGCCTGGATTTCATTTATTCTTCTATTCACTCTATTCTTTGCAAATTCAGCCCCTAATTACATTTATCACCATAGAAAAGTACAATTACCTCACCCAATTTCGAGCAGCCTAGATCAGAACTCTGCCTAATCTTGTATCATTCACACCACTGAAGTATAAATTTAAGCAAGAGGATGCAAACATTTAATTTTCATACCATTTTTTTTTCAAAATTTTTTTTTTTCCCGTTTAGCCAACAAAATTACATTTAACCTGAATAAATCATACCTGTGGGGATGTACTTAAGGCACCTCTAAACAACTTGGCCACCCAAAGAGAAACCTATTATGTTGAATTTGAAACCTAGTCCTAATTTATCAGCAAGTCCTTCTACATCTAGTGCCAGACTTTTTACTGTTTGATTTGGATGAGGATCACTTTCCCCATAACCAGGCCTATCAAAAGATAGTGTAGAACCCCAAGTCCTCAGTAACTTCCTGTGCAATCCCACCATAAATTCAAATACTACAATTCCAAAGATAGCAGAGAATGTCATGAAAGCAATAATAATAAATATAATAATAATAAATAAATAAATAATTGTAGCATAGGCATCATGCCTGCAAGCATCAAAACCATGAACAAAGACTATTTTATGCTTGGTCACTTGTTTTGGAACACCATGCCTCTATCTTTGTAGGCTGAATTCCTTCCATTTCTTAGTTTGATTCTGGGTGCAGTTATAGGAGGTCCACTAGGAGAGCCACATATACTGGGAGGAGGATGTTGAATAGCTTGATAAGCCATGCTACAAATCCAATGAACAACACTGTCACTGATGTTCTAAAAATTCCTAAGAAAATGTAACCTCAAACTAAAAAGGAAAACAAAAATAATAAAATAGAATTTCAAAGAAAATAACTGTGCAATCTATATTAATTTAATACTCTCTTACTAATAAATAAAATAAAAGGTGAGGATAATTCTACGTAGACATGAGAAAATGAATGTTAGTGCATTCTAAATATGCAAATCCACATTTGTTCAACAAACAGAATGTGTTACTTGAATGGAGCTAAATTGAAATGTTTTTGTTTGAATTTCTTGTATGAGTGTTGGTTGATGTTGCAGAATTCTTTTTATTTACTTTCCTCTCCATTTTTCAATCTTTTTTTATTGAAGGAAAAATAATTAACCTGTACATTGTGTTATTGTTTTTTTTTTTATTAATTTATGAGTTTTGTTTCATTAAGTTAGGAAAATATTTAGTAAATATTCTTTTAGGTGTATATACTTAATGAAATATAATTAATATAAATAGCAAGTGATGAAATAAGATAAAACGAGAAAAATAATATATATATATATATATATATATAAAATAAATTATCTTTTATTGTTATATTTTTTAATTATTAAAAGATAAGTATAAAGATATATTAAAACTTTGAGATAAATATTGACTATATTAAAATATTTATAAATTAAAATTAATTGAATTATTAAGACAACGTCAGTTTGAGTGATAAGAACAAAACATGTGATTGTAAGTGTAGTGTTCATATGAAGCAATAGAAAATTGCTTCCTTATTATTCTTAGATGAAAGTAAGAATGGGTTGGCCTTGTGGAATTTTAACTCAAAAGAAAAAAATTATCACAAATTCGAATACATGCCACAATAATAATGGAACGGATTCAAAACAGAAACAGGAAAAAAAAAAACCCTAAATTTAATTTTAAATATGAAAGTAAGTATGATTTTATTTTTAAATATAACATACACTTTTAAATACAACTATCAAAATAACTAATATAAAAAAAATTATATCAATTTAATTTAAATCGATATAACAATTACTTTCTATATAAGTTTTAATTGAACTAATATAAAAGGTTAAAAAAATAGAAAAATGAAAAAATGTTAAAATTTTAACGTCGAAATCTTTATTAGAGTTAAATAAAATAAATATATAATTTGTATAAATTAAAATTTAATATTAAAAGTAATATCATTTCAAAAGTAAAAAATTGCGTCACTTTGTAAAAGATAGGACTATAAGAGTTAAAAGTTATAAAATTTTTTACTTTGATTGTTTTAGAATTGATGTAAAAAAAATTTATCTCGTTAATTATTAAAAATATAACTATAAAAGTTAAAAATTATAAAACTTTTTACTTTGATTGTTTTAGAATTAATGTAGAAAGTATTTATGATGTTAATTATTTTTAAAACTGATATAAAATAAATTTAAAATAAAATATTTCAAAAGTGCATGTCAATAAAATAATTGACAAAAATTAAATATTAATATCAACACTACATATCTTTGATTTGCAGACTCAATATAAAGTAAATCCTGAATAAATTATTTGTTAAATTATCAAACAAACATTAACATTATTGATAAACATTAATGGAAAGAACATTTTTACATTAGTTAGTTAAATAATTAATATAAATTGTCGTTATTATATGACTTATATTTACATAAGTTTATCAATCCATATTTTGTAGCTGCTGGTCAATTACTTACTTATTTATAATTATGAATAAGAGCGAAAGGTAGATCGTTCTATCATTGCAATCATCCATCTTGTGTAACAAAGGATTTAGAGTATCTGATGTTTCAAGCATTAAAATCTCTTCTTCTACTGACAAAAATCTTTTTATGTGTTGTTTTCCCCTTCGTGATTGTCATCTTATCAAAATTGCAATTTGAAAAACCTTTACTGTCTAAGATTTTCACCCTTTCAAACGCCATAGGATTAGATTATATATACATTATCAATCATTTCACTAAGATTCGATCGTCCTGTCTTGCTAAAAATAGTACTTCTCAATCAAGTTCCTATAAGTACTTATTTAAAATTCAAATTATTTATTTAATGCAAATGCAATATATTAATATACGATATATTTATAGTATATTTAAATTTTCTATATCAATATATATAATTATTTATTTATATAATATACTATATTATTAGAATAAATACTCTTTTCCAATATTTAGACTAATTATTTTCTATTTAAAAAGAGACTTAATTCAATTCTAAACTGCTATATTGTATATCAATTTTCTGAGATATTTAAATTTTTGCTTAAGCTCAATATGCTTAAAATATTGAAACTGATAAATCCATTTTTTTATAATTTTTATATAAAAAAAAGTGTTGTTATGATTATTTTTTATTTTTTGGTTTATTTGAACGGCTTATTTGAATTCAATTAATTTGTTATTTTTTTAACAAGACAACACTAAATAATTTTCTGATTTAACCTACATGATATTTAGACTAATTTTTATTCATATAATATGAGATTAATCTATCCAACTATTAGTTTAAAGGTTTTATCAAATAAATAAATTTTATAAAAATAATAAAAATAAATAATTTATCATATTACTTTATTTAAACATATAACATATTTCAAAATATAAGTAAATAACATACTTATAAATATTAAAATTATATAAAATTTAACATATATAATCATAAAAATAATTCAACAATTGGATTGATAAATTTTAAATTTGATGAAAGGTTATTAAAATATATGTGTTTAAATTTGATATTTAGTATAATTAAATTTTGATTATATATATATGGGGTAGGATATTTTTACACTGGTGTAAGTTTAAAAACTCTTATATTCAATCTGAACCTTTCATTTAACTTATATCTAACGGGTTATAATTTATTACTTCACTGGCTGTTAGATATAAATTAAATAAAAATTTCAGATTAAATGTAAAAAATTTTAGACTTACACTAGTGTAAGAAGATACTTCTCATATATATATATATATATATATATATATATATATATATATATAACATTCATGTATTTAATAATTATCACTTTAATTTTGTAAAATTTAGTTGTGTCTGTAATTTAATAGAAACTGCATTTGGGTCTTTGAATTTTTAATATATTTACATTAACTCGTGTTATTAGTAATAATGCTTAATAAGTTGATAGAAAATTATCATTTTCAGACAGATTTTATATAGCACATTAAATAATAACTTGGCATGTTTATTGTAGTTGAACATTGAGATGAAAATTTTAAATAAATAAGAAAATGATAACTTTAGAATTTTGTATGAGAAAGTAATTTTTAATATTAAATTTAATAACTTTCCTTTTAAGTGTGATGCAATATTTTTTGAAAATGTGACCTGTTATTTAATGCAATAGATATTAAAACTTTAATTGTTATTTGATTGTAGGGATTAAATTTAAATATATTTGAGTGCCATTGCTTGTTAGCTCGTCAATGGAGCAAAATTTTCTCAATAAGAATAATGATTGACAGCTTTTTCTCACAGGTACATACTCTTTGAAAAGTTCAACGTGAATGTTGTTGTCTCTTTATCTCTAACAGGCATGATTGACAACTTTATATGTCGCAACCCTATTCTAGCAAGCAATACAGGCAACTTAATATATATATATATATATATATATGAAAGACATTAATTAAAAAAATATTTTAATATTTAAAAATAATAATTAATTATATTTGACATAAACTAATAATCATCAAATTTAAGCTATTGTAGGATGACAAGAATCAGACTCATCAGTCATGCCCACTTGATCATAGAAATTTTATGATGATTTCATGCACCACTAATTCTAACTTAAGTTGTTATACGACATGGATGAACTATAACTATAATTTAATGAACAACTCTCATGAAAGATTCAAAAATACAGTTGTGAAAAGGTCTACCTCTAACCATGAAAATCAATGATGCAAAACATATTAATATTATTATAATATTGACAGTAATGATAAAAAAAAATCACTAAAAATATTAATTTCAAATAAAATATATAACTTGAATGGAAAAATATTAATCAAATTATTTATTAATTATAAAGTACTATAAATAAAGGGTTTTAATTTAATCATAAAAATTATTTTAAAGTATTCCAAATTTTAGTTATAAATATTAATAAAATATCATACAAATATCCATAAAATTGAAAAGCGTAGTACACGTACTTATACAATTTTTTGAACAATTACTCAAGCTCAAATTTAAATACTTTTTATTTATTATAGATGGTTTTTATGAATACTCGTTAAATTTAGATGCAGCTATAAACCCCAAATCCTAACCCATGTAAACTAGGGTAAACAAAGTTCAAAGACACAAGAAGTCTACAATTAAGAAAGCCTATGTTCCATGGCTCAATAGATTATAAGGGCCAATCTGTTGGTCAATCTACTTAAAAAATTCTTAATTTGGTCAAAATAGAATCATAAATATATAGGAAAACAACTCAATAAATAGATTGAATATATCGGCGAAGAATACTTCACACTCTAAAAGAGATTCTAGTTCACTCAAATGAATAATCAATTAATAAAGTAACTGCATCGAATTATTTAACAATTCTCTACATGCTATTCCATTTCTCACAAGTCAATACAATCACAAGGAATCAATATCCAAATAAAGAAAGAGAAGCCCCTATGCTAAACAAAAAAACTATAATCCAAATTGCGCTTATAAAGTGCAGTGGCAATTCCACCAAGTTTGTTAATAAGAAATATATATAGCAACCAATATTTCACAAGGAATCATTTTCAGCACTGTAATACATAATTGCATCAATTCCAAAAATTTGATGAAAACACTTAATCCCAATTCCAGTAATCAGCATTAATTTAGGGAAGGAGAAGGAAACAGTAGTTCATACCACACAAGTTTCTCCTCATTATACTTCTCAGAAATGGCCATACATTTGGAATAGGTCTTGTTCAAAATTACCAGTCGTGATAATGTGCAAAACAATAAAAAGTCTAGCAGTAATCAATTCAATAAGCAGCAGAAGACACTGATTTCAATTATCAAACTCAAAGATTACCTAATAGTGCCCTTAAATCTCAATAAAACGGAAGGAAAAAGAACCAAATACAATAGACCAAACTGACACGAAGTAAATTACATGACTTTTCTACGGCTAAACAATAGTTGAAGAAATTTTCAGGTTTGCTATGCCTCAACCACAATATTAAGTGCATCTTTCAACAACCTAAATACTCAACAATCGAGCATCCACTCTTGCTCTTTCGATTCGAATTTCGTTCAAAACAGTCAAAGTCAATGACTTTTTTTTTTCATAAATAAAAATACGACAGAGAAATCACTATCAACCAGAACGCTCAGAATTCAATGTCATTTTCTCGGCAACCAGACATTAACAAAGTCAATATATCAAAACCACAGATATAAACACGAGGACATAAAAGAAAATGATAGTTTTAGGGTTTAATGCTAAACGTGCATTCTCCCTACACCTAGTTTAGGGTTTATGATAGCATAAATGTGGATATATTAAAAATATCATTGTGGATATTCATAAGAGCTCATGATTAGTGACTTAATGTTACTGTTTTCAGTACACATAGCTTGTGTCAGCACTTCATCAGGGCCGATCGTATTAGAACTA
Source organism: Abrus precatorius (assembly GCF_003935025.1). Classification (NCBI taxonomy): domain Eukaryota; kingdom Viridiplantae; phylum Streptophyta; class Magnoliopsida; order Fabales; family Fabaceae; genus Abrus; species Abrus precatorius. Next base: position 2,765,193 of record NW_020874373.1, on the reverse strand, counting down.
AAGATCCATTCATCGAAATATTTAAAAACTGTTTATATATATATATATATATATATATTAAAAATAATTCCTATAATTAAAGAAATTATTAAAAGACATCTCACTTTCACGGTACAAAAATTATTTTTCTTCATTGAGTTGGTTGTCCAAAAATAGGATAAAAAAAGGGGGTTGGACAGAATTGTCTCATGGTCAAAAGCTCGTATTTTCAAGTTTCATCTCTACAAAAAATAAAGTACATGCAAAACACATCAAGGGGAGGTATCCCAACATTACATATCTATCTATGCTCTTAACTTGGATTTTGCTGGCCAGAATTGGGATATGTACGAAGAAGCCACGTGTCACGCGGCCAGTGAAGGGCCCCCTAGACCCATTTACACGTGGCTTACGGATTCATGCCCTTACTTTACTTTAGTGGTTAGGCAAATTCAACCAAACCTATATCATGGGAAACACAACACACATTGAAACCCGTAGACAAGTACACATTCTCTCGTGCCTACACTACAGAAAGACAGATTACCTAATAAGCTGAATAAATTATCATGTATAGCAGCTGTGAAGTACTTACGTACTAAGGCACACACTCATCAGTGTAGAATTTGAACTCGAATCCATATATTGATTACCTTTCTCTTCTGTATCCATGCAATGCAAGCCACCCCAGGCTCTCACTGTTCTATTGGGTATGGATCTAAAGATACTCTTCAGAAACTTTCCTGCAATTAAACTCCAACGATAAGAACGTTCTCTTGTTGCCAAATTTAAGTAAAATAGATAATTAATTATCAGTAAAGGGGTTTTGGCAATGACGTGCTTACCAAAGCTTAAACTGTTAATTATGGATCTAGAATGATTTTCATATCTAGTAAAATGATGTACATAGATATTCCAAATGCCTTAATTTTAAGTTTAATTTCTTTTGTTAGGTGAAAGAGGCTGAAAGAAGCCCCCATAATAAACAAGAAAAGTGGATATAAGAACATCCAACAAATAATTAATCTATTTTGCAAATGCGGAATAAGCTTCAAATTTCTTACTAATAGACTATTGTAATGATATGGGAAGTGGAATATAACAAACAAATAAATATGCCAATGATAATGGTAAAGGAAAGTGCTAGGTGTGTTGTATATATCCTATATCACAATCTTCATTTCCTCCCATTTTTTGATGTATTATATTTCTAGCATACTGATCAGCCATAAAATTTCATGTTAGCAGAATTTCTTCAGTTATAAAATTGGCTATCTCCGGCCTCTTTCAATAACTGCAGGTAAATACAGTTAGCATTTAAAATATACTCTGCTTATTGAAGGAACTAGAATCCTTCATATCCAACATGAAATTTCCAATGTGAAATTGACATCGCCTAAATTTATAAACCGAACATGGATAAAAGGCTTGTGTGTAATGCAACAATTTGGAATAATTGAGTCATATAGCACCAATTTCCAATGTGAATTGTTCCATATTTTAATCATTCAGATTTACAAGCGAGATAACCAAAGAGAATTAAAGCCCTAGTTGAATGACTTGATTGCGACATATATGAAAGCATTATCTGCCACCAAATCCACTGCCGAAGTGAAAACATAACAGATTCAGGAGTCAGTATAATAATTGCATCGTGTTGCACCCTTATTAGCACTGCAGTTAGAAGGTATTACCAAGGCATTTGATCCACCATATAATATTGCGACAAGTGGCAAATCACCCAATGTCAATCAATCTCTACGATTCCCTTTTTTCTTTTAATTTATTGGTAATAAATAATAATTAACAATGTTATTTAATAACTTGAATTGCAAGTAAATCACATAAAAAACTGTTAATAAATGTTATTAGATAGTATTTATACTTTATCAATATTTTACTGAAAAAATATATTAATAGTTATTCACTAGACTTATATTTGTTAGTATATATATTATTTAACAAAAAAAAAAGAAGATTACATAGATATATATTAATAAAGAATTTTATTAGTATAGAAAAGTAATACACAGCATTAATGTATCATGAGATCATAATGTTAACATAAACTTACAAATATTTAGTTCAATCTGCCTTTTGATAAAATAAGTCATCAGACTAGTTATTGATACTTGTTTAGTAATGTATGATTAAGTTTGCACACTTTTAGGGCTGTAATTGTATTTTTTAAACTATAAAAGAATTTAACTTTAAGAATGTTTTATTGAAAAATTTAATTAAAAATAATTTCAAAATATTTTGTTTCTTTAGAATATTTTTTTAAAAAAATGCATAAAAAATCCAACATTCTCAATTTAAAATTCTTCAAAATTTTAAAAGAATTTTTCTACTAAATAAAAATACCTCTTAAAAAGTTATGCAAAGGTTTAAATCGACTACATATTTTAAAAATATATAATATCTTATTTTGCTCGATCAATTTCTTGAGATTAAAAATGTATGCATTTAGATGCCAAACTATCTAATATGATATTACTTATTTCATTTGAATTTGAGAATATTCTCATTTAAAATAGAAAGCGCAACCAAGGTATAGATGAAAGTTACAATATGTTAACATGCGCAACCATTTTTTAACAAAATAAATTATGTTATTTTTATTAGTTTCTTTTATTGTTATATACCCAATGAAATTGAGCTCTTTTATGATAAGACTATATGCTAAAATTTATGATCCCGCCCAATAATTTTTTTTTTCATCGTATTCATAAATCTTAAAATCAAATTCAAGACTACATGTTTCAAGAAACTCAAATCCACTTCCCTCAGATTAGTACATTTTTTGTGGGTTTTTTTTATAACTTTTTTTTTTCTTTTATAGATTGCACTCGATCTTTGTGTTAATTTTCAGGCAACAATGAATCATTTTCATTATTGGTCTATAAAAGTACTAACAAGCTGCTAAACTTAAAGTGGCAATTACATCAGTAGTTTTATGTCAAAATTACCCTTCTAAATAGTTCTTAAACTTATAACATAGGGGAGGGGGCTAACTTTATCACCAGAATATGGACCTTATTAAAATTCGTTCTTGATCTAGGTTTCATGGAGTAGGTGGGTCTGGTCTTTATGATTTTAGATTGGCATAATTGACCCTCCGGACAATATTAAGTTTGGATGTGAAACTTTGTTTAATCTTTTTATTCATTTTTATAAGGATTGAAAAGTGTCTTGTACTCCTAATTTTCACTGCTGAAAAAACACTTCACAACCAGAATAGCTCAATTCGATAAATATAAAGTGCTGGATATAAATCATAATTTCTTAGTAGTGATTCGATCGCGCAATCAATTGCAGTTCATGAAAGGACTTGTTGCCAGCTGATATAAGGCTTTTGGAAAAAAATTTCCCTGTAAATTATAAAGAAATTGATTCTAAAATCTGACCGTGTATGCCTGTCATTTTTATTACAAAATTGTCTTCTAGCATGATATTTTACCAGGAAACACACAGTACACACACATATAAATTGAACGAGAAGTGTTTATATATAAAAAATAAAAAAATAAATTATAATTATCATATTTTACTATGAATAATTAAAATTAAAGCATAAAAGTTGTGATATTTTTAAAAAATTATGTAACTTTATAAGTTAATTATGTAATCTTTCATTAACTTTTAATTTTGATTATTTATGTATAGTTGTATAAGCGAAACTTTTCTTCTTCTTTTTTTGTTTCATACAAAAATACAAAATTTACTCCTATAAAGTAAAAAGATATGTAAAGTAATGACTTATTTATCATTTATTAAATTTAAGTATTTTATAAATATAATTAATTTTAAACCAAAAATTGGTAGGTCATTTTTTCTCGCTTTATACATCTCCTATTTTTGCAAAAGTCAAATCTAAAATAACATTTTCACTAAATATATTTCCCATATGTGTGCATGCAAATGAGAGAGGGGTGAATAATTTAATTCTACAGTTTTTTCTTTAATTTTAAGTATGCATATTATCTTTAATACATTTTTAAAAAAAAAAGTAAACTATAGTCTTCATGAATTAATACAGAAGGTATAATTAACAATACAATCCTGTTGTATATAATACGAAATGAATAAAGAATAAAATTCCCTGTTTAATTGGCATCGATTACTTTTGCTAAACGAAAAAAAAAAACGGGAAGTAAAAGATAAACATGGGCAGCTTAGCATTTTAATTAAAATGGTATTGCGACTTTAGAAAAAAAAAAAGTTTACATTGTCTAAATTTGGAAAAATGAATATCAACTTATGCCAAAATAGGCAATTAATGGTTTAAGATCAACAAATTTTAGAATCATGTCTCCACCTGGCACATAAGATAGCTCTTAAATTTAATTAATATTATGTTTCCAAAGTGAAACGATACCTGCAATTTATCATACAAAAAAGGACTATATTCCACTTTCAAATCATAATATAAAACAATTAATACAACCAATGACTGCTTAATTAATTATATGTATCCAACCATGCCACTACCAAAAATTAAGGGGGGGGGGGGGTGTTTTTGGGTCTGGAACTAGAATTTGTGATCTTTTTAAGCAAAGGGTGCGCATGTGCACACATGTCAATCCCTTTTCCCAACAAAAGAGTTCAAATAGAACTTGGAGAAACATAAACTTTCATATGGAGAGAAAAACGGTTTCTAGATAAAGAAGCTCCACCTTCAGGCTCTTTTTTCCAATCTTGGAACTTGGTTTGAATCTGAGTTAAGTTTTATTCTGAAATGACCTTGGGCACTCACAGACTTAATAGTCTCATAGGCAAGTATAGCCTTGAGCATTTATGGTGGAGTTCCTTTAATTATGCCCGGTTCCTCAAGAATCTCTTCCAACAAAATTAAAAGATATACTATGGAAGAGAAAAAAAAAAAGAATCACGCACCCACAAACAGAAAATTGCGTTTTATGTGCATGCAATTAAGGAAGGTTCTCTACGCAAGGCATTCAGCAAAAATTTTGCACGTCCATGGTACTAATGCCTTGTTTGCTATAAAGAAAATAGTAAAATGTGGATGTTCAAGAAGCAAAGCATTTCCTAGAATTTTTGCCTTTTATGCTTTTAGTTTAATAAAACGGCAGAGAGGCTTGACAACTTGCAAAGAGAAAGGACCCACATACACATGATGCTTTTTCTGACCTAAGGTGGGAAGGGAAAAAATCGCTTTTATTGGACCAGAAATTCATTGATCAGTTGTACAACCAATCAAGAACCGATTCCAAGGGACCCATTGTGTGTTTATGAGCAGGGACGTTGAGAGAGAGAAAGGATTTCACATAACATTACTAACATGATTTCAGTAGGAACATCCTAGACTCGGAGGCACTTGTTGAACTGAGCCAAATTAAGAGACAATAAATCAGGAGTGGTGGGAGCCCTGCAAGGCTTCATCTGATTTATTTATAGCCTTTTTTATTTTCACTATTGAAGTTAATAATATTTTCTCTAGATCTAAATTATGCATTGCATCATATTTTAAAGGAGGGGGAAAACCCTCTATACCTTGAAAGATACTTTTAAGACATTATAAATATAGAGCTCACACTCCCTTTCTCACCAGGAATTCTCATTGATTTGTAAACCTTAGTTCCACTAAGCCTTCTTCTCTCTTCTTCTTTGTTCCTCTTATAATGGCAAGAATGCCTTTAGAGCCTCTAATTGTTGGAAGAGTCATAGGAGATGTTCTTGATTCGTTTACCACAAGCATAAAAATGAGTGTGAGCTACAACAACAGGCAAGTCTTCAATGGGCATGAGCTCTTCCCTTCAACTATCAACACCAAGCCCAAGGTTGAGATTGATGGTGCTGATATGAGGTCCTTCTTTACACTGGTAGATATCTACTTTTCCTCCACTCTTCTCATTCATTTTTTAAAAAGGAAAAAAGAAACAAAAAACTTAGGCTGTTTGCCAGTGTGTTTCTTTGTTGTTTTCTGTAATCATGATCACACTGTAAGCATCTTTCATTATGCCCTTCACAAATATTGAATCATTAAGCTAAATGTCTCCCTTTTTCGGTGCAGGTCATGACAGACCCGGATGTTCCTGGCCCTAGTGATCCCTATCTGAGAGAACACTTGCACTGGTACTAAATATGTGGATGATGATAATGATAGCTAGAAACCGCTTATTTCATTTGTTTAAACTTGGTTTAATTACTTATACATTAATACACCTAGTAGCCATTTATTACATAAATGACACACTCATCCCACATAGCTAACATATTCTTTTAACAACTCAACACAAACGAAAATCTTATGATAACAAGTTAATAACAATTTAAAACTAATTAATTTCTATACTTTATCCGTCTTTTGTTTACGTTAGATGTCTGTGTATTTCATGCCTTGTAGAAGTTTTGCAAGATAAAAAAATGCATTCCCAATTCCATCACATTAAATTAGAGAGGTATTTAATTAGTAACACCATGTACCACATGAAGAAGGTGCATACCTTCGTATTCAGTATCAGTTCCATGTTCTACCATGATCCATTCTGAAACAAATTACAATCTCAATGGGTAAAAGGATCTTGAAGTGCCAAACATACACAAAGAAAAGTACATAATTAAGGTAAATTACCCATTCATCATTTCGTAGGTATCTAACAGTGATTTTATTTTTTTTCAAAATATTCTTTTTGCAGGATAGTGACAGATATTCCAGGCACAACAGATGCCACATTTGGTAGGTTCATATATTGATTGATCAACTAGGAAAAATGTATATATATGGGAACTTACTGATCATGAGAGACACTGACTGACTAACTTGATGATCATTAATTTGTAGGCAAAGAGTTGGTGAGTTATGAGATCCCAAAGCCTAATATTGGGATCCATAGGTTTGTGTTTGTCTTGTTCAAGCAAAAACGTAGGCAGTGTGTTACTCCACCATCTTCAAGGGATCACTTCAACACTCGCAATTTTGCAGATGAAAATGACCTTGGCCTTCCTGTGGCTGCTGTCTACTTCAATGCTCAGAGGGAAACGGCTGCAAGAAGACGCTAGCTAGGTAGCTAGTTGGTGCTTGTTACTGCAACCAAAGTAGTATTGAATAAAGAGACCAAGTACAAAGAGTTTCAGTACTAGAAATTGATCCTCACATGTGTCTGAAATAACTTACAGAAAGTGAATCATTTTCTACTTTGACTAGTATGTGCTATGTTTTACTTTCCACCAGATGTGGTACGTTCTGTGTATTTTCGTGTATGCGTATTATTATTACCTTATGGGTACTTTGAGCTTAACTTATATAAAGAAATAAGAGGTTTGGTACGCTATGTCGTTTATTTTCCTTTAATAGTTTAGGGTTTTGCTTCGTTTGTTTCCTTTAGTTGTGTTAGTGGATTTCACTTGGTACCTTCAATTGTTTTATTCTATCTCTTCACAACTAAATTATAACTTTAATATAAAAAATTATATTAATTATAAGTATGGGATTTTCTTGTCATGTTGATTATTTTTCCTCTATTCAGATGCCAAACCTTTCATATTATTACAGTCATATGAGGCCTGCTCACCATATGACATCTGCTTGTAGCTAACTTGATGGATTGACACATCAGGAATACAGTGGTTTCTACTTCCTATAAATCATTTTTTCAGTATTCATTCTATAAAAGAAAATGTCATATGTATTGCTAAGGATTTGACATTGATTTATCTCCATTTAGTATAATATTTATCTAACGAAAATTGCATTATCATTATAAACACTGTAAATTTATCCTATCAAATAATTTCATTGATAAAAAAAATTGTATGCATTATTCTTATTATTAATTATCGTATTATTAACGTAGATTTATAGTATTTATATCAAGAATTCAATTAATATCAAATAAAGACTGTATTAATAAAAACAATCTTAATTAATGTATAATTTTTTTAATATATAACATTTTTTGGTCAATGTTATACATTAGATGGTACGACATGTTATGACAAAGATATCTTCTGGTACTGATACTGCAGAATCGTAATAATGAGATTTGGCAGGCAAATCTTCGCTCTTAATCCAAGTATGAATGAAAAAGAAATAAATACATAAATGATGTATGCACAGTGTTCAGAAGTGTATCGCAGACGTATGTATGCCATCGTTAAGTACGCAATTAATACATCTTGAGTTCAATCTCTCAGGCCGGCAAACTCAAAATCCTTGGCATAATTGAGAAAGACATTCTGGCATGCAATGTTTGTCGTGTCCTTTATATAAGATTTTTCAATTAAATCATAAATTAAGAAAATTATTAAAAATAGTTAATATATAATAACAAAAAAATAGTTAATATATTAGTTTTAAAATTTTAATTACAATATTTTAAGTTTATTTTTAAATAAAATCAAACTCTATTATTATATTAATTATTAAAAATTTAAAAGATTTAACAATAAAATATATATATATATATATATTGTTAGAAAATAATATAATTGTATTTCAAAAAAAATTATTATTTTATTATTTTAATTTCATTGTTATTATTACTAATATTTGCCATTTTATATAATTTTTATAAAATAATTATTATTATTATTATTTATATTTTTAGTTATATCTAACGTTTATGTGAATAATTATATTGGTTTAAGTATTTTACATATTTTAAAAAAATCATATAAGAGAAGGATTGAATTTTTTTAATATATTAATTTTTTGAATTATAAGTTTTAGATTTTATTAGTTTTTGAAAGTCTTATTTTTTCAAATAATAAAAGCCTATTATATTTTGAAAGATTTTTAATTACATTGAAATAATCTTTAAAAATAGTGTTTTACACGTCTCAAGATAAATTATTGATTATTTACTTTGAGTTATATTGAATATATATATATATATATATATATATATATATATATATATATTAAAAATTATATTCAAAAATCAGTAAAAATCTTCAAAAAATTCTTATAAGAGAATTAAAAGAAATATTTGATTAAGTAGACAGTATGTAAAAATGTGAATAAAGATTAAAAAAAAATGAACATAATAAATTAAAAATATCATATCTTTATTTAACGTAAGAAGGTATATATATCCATTACATTATTATACGATAGATAAAAATTAAAAGTGACGTAAACCAATCCAATAATACAATTTTAAAAACGTAACAAAATCAAATTGAAATTACATTGTTTTTTTTTTTTATGGTATTACTCCCTAAATTATACCTTATTATTCTAATATACTTATATGTTTAGTAATTTGATTTAATTTAAATTTATTATTGTAAGTCTCATGTTTTTTATTATATAACTTTTGAATTTTAATCATACATAAATTTTAAGACGTAAATCAGCTAGTGAAGTTTGTTTATCTTAATAAATGCTCTCGAGTGTTGAATCTCTAAAATTATAACTGTGACAAAAAAATATTGCTATAATAATTTTATCTAATTCTACTTGAATTAGTCGGATATATAATATGACTTTCCACTTAAATTATTCTAACTCAATTATATTTAACTTTAGAATTTAATCAATTATATAATAAAATAAAAAGGGCCAATAAATTGAAATAAATTATTCCTTTTCTTCAAAACTAATTCAATCGAATCTACTGATGTATTTAACTAGCACAAAAAAATACAAAATATTTAATAAAAGTATTACTTTATCATACTATAACATCCAATTAATAAACGAGTCACAATTTTCCCACCTTAATTTTAAAGATAATTATAATATATCACATATCACTCTACCTTACTCTGATATTTAATGAATTCACACTTTTATCTTGATTTTAGAAGGGTATAATTTTTCTACATCCTCTATTTTACATCCATTCACACTTTTTTTTTTTCTAATTTCATTATATCATACCATTTATATATATATATATATATAGAGAGAGAGAGAGAGAGAGAGAGAGAGAGAGAGACTCCACTGTGTACACATAAACTATTTATCTTCTCTTTCTTAGCTGGTGGTGTTATTTTTCTAGCTATATAACTTTCCACTTAAATTTGGCCAAGGTTGTAACAACCTCTTTAAAGAGTGAAAGAATATAAAATTATACTAAATTTTTTTACAACCTTTTTTAACAATTCATATTTTTATATATCTTTCTATCTTGTTAACCATCTCATTTCATGCGTCTTTCTTTTCTTTTCCTATCCATCTCTTTATAGTAAGATATGCTGTAAAATTGAATTGTTAAAATCGCATTATGCAAAGGATAATTACCAATGGCACAAAGCTTATGTTTACATAAATAAATATGCTTTTTTTTTTTTTTTTTATGTTTGAACATAATTTTAGTTTCTATAGTCATTTTTAGTTGTTTCGATTACGGTCCTTTATATTTTGATTTTTTCATAAATAATACTTTAACAAGTGAAAACTCCAAAAAATTAACCTAAAATTATATATATATATATATATATATATATAGAGAGAGAGAGAGAGAGAGAGAGAGAGAGTAATGACTAAAATTTTAAAAAGTATTTCAAAGAATTATATTTATAATTTTAGTTATCGTATATTTTCATATACAAGATTTTAGTATCTTTACTTTTAATTACTTATATTTAATCCCCATAGTTTTTAATTATTCAAATTGATTCTTTTATCTCAAATTTTATTTAATAATTAAAAATATATAATATAGATATAATATACCATTGATTTATACAAATTCATAAAAAAAATATTTACATACAACTAATAAATAACTTTATATTTTATACATTTTATTATTTAAATATTTGCTGCATGTTTTACTTTGTTACTTGATATAGATCAATGATTCGTCTCACTTCTACTATGCTAATTTATACAAATCAATGACAAACGTGAGAAATGCTAAAATTTAACGATGGAAAATTTGTAATAATTTGCATTTGACCGTAATTAGCCAACAAACTTGCAATTACACTTCTCTTCAAGCTTGTCAAAACCTAAAAATGAATTCATATACATTACTTGAAGATTGAAGATAATTGAATGCAAATTTTAACATGCTAAGTGGAATGCTAAAAGCTTAAACTCTTCTTACTCTCAACAATCAAGCCAAAAATTTCAGCTCATTATGTTGTTACGAGCTGTGGGTGGCTAACAACAGTGAAACCCCTTCACGGCAAAAACATTTCAACTAGGATAAATAATAACGACTATCCTTAAGGTATGATAAAATTGCACTTGACTCCAGTCTTCCTTCAATATTACAATCCAATTGAAATGAGACTTATGGATCTTCTGTTAGAATATTTAACAATATATTCTGTAATAAATAGGGTTAACTTAGTTTCTATATGATTAAAAAGAAAAATGGCAAACAGCTGATAAATATTATTCGACGATCAGCCACAGGAAGAAAAACAGGGGGCAGAAGGAGGCGTGGATTCACCTTCATATCTCAAAATTTTCCAATCTTCACCAAAGTTTGTTCCATAGTCGAGGATTTAGGCTTTGATTTGGAGTCAACGTAAGTGTCCTCTTTAGCATTGCATGTCTAGTAAGGTGCTATTTTATTTTCAAAATCAATTCCATCGTTCATGAACCCCACTATATATTGGGCTGCAAGTTTGGCAAATTTAATATGGCATCATCTGTTTTTGTGTGTACATAAACAGAATGATTTGCAAAGCCTGCCTTAGAGCAAGGAAAAAACTTCCTCGTGGAGACATTGAATGAAAAAAAACTAGATATATGGCTAATCTAATCAATGGTTACAAACAGAACCCCTCCAGAACATCAATTAGACCAACAAAACCATCCATCATTGAGCCCATTAAGACATGAATACTCGGCGTGGTATTGAGCAGGTGACCTATATCTTTGGTTTTCTCAAGTCATCTGGCAACTTTAAAGAGAAAATAAAGATGCATCTGGCAACTCAACTTCTCCATCCAAATACCACATGCTAGGGCTAACAGCGACCCCATCATTTGAGCATAGCCCAAATTTTTACCCCATCAGCACCTCCCTCTTTCATCAGCATTACCATTTATTTTTGGGTCGACCACATCAAGTATGCTGAATCCTTCTGTCTATCGATCCCACACCCAACCAAAACCAACCCTTCTGCTTATTGCCTTGGGTTAGCCCCATTTTCATACAATCTTGCCAGTCCAAAATCACCTAATCTTCGATTGAGTTCAAAATTTGGCAGCGCATTGGTAGCCTTCACAATTGCATTTGATGAGTTTAGCTACCACTGATGTCACTGACCAACTAATGGCAGAATCATGAGATGAGGTGCAGTGCCTAACGGGGGAAAAATGAAGTTGAAGTGTAATTTTGGCAAATCTAAATGACCCTTTCAATAATGAAAAGAGTTTTAAATACTTAAGAAAATAATCAAGCACTTATCCAAACCAGTGACCATTTTCATAGAAGAGTCAAGAACCCCCATGACCCAAAAGAAGTTTGCATGGTAGAGGAAAAGTAACAAATAAAATTCTAAGTCTAACAGATGCAGACAACAAATTGATCCATAATTCACAGTTAAGCCTCCAACTTAGAGATCTTTATCCACTTGGCCTAACGAAATAATGTAAAATGGAGAAGCACGTTTATTTCAGAATTATGCTATTTGATAGTTTATGGTTTCTACCATATTTTGGGGATCATTATTTATTTTGAGAGATTTTATCTTCAATAAGTTGTTTGTTTTATTGAAAATATGGTCATTAAATGTTCAACTTGATTTCACCGATTTCATAAGATTAAGAATTTATATTTTAGGAAGCTAAAATTTGATTACAAATTTGTATTTCATTATGATTAAGATTTTTCCAGGATTTTGATTATCCTTGGGTTATTATAAACATTCTGCACATGCTTCATGTTATTCAATCTTTAAATACCTTCTACCCAAGAATTCTGTGTTTCGAATTTATGATTGGAAACCATTCGACAAACTTGGGTTGAACTTGTATTTCATTAAATGTATCAGATTCGGGGGTTTCAAATACCATTAACATAATAATACAGTATGACCATTATATTACTAATCCCCCCCCCCCCTCCGGGGTCTCTTTTTACTCAATCCTAGAAACTACAAAGACACATTAACCCCAAATAGTACACAATAACATTTAGGAGGCCTTAAATGTGTGAACTCTTACAAACTACTCAAGTATCTAACCTTGAATGACAGCAATCACAGCACTGATGATTAATATCTACTCAATCTTGTATAACATATTTATTGTTTAAATTGTTAATATAACTTAGTGACTTGATTTGCAATATCCGCTAAATAATAGCATATTATTTGCTGTTTCAACATTGCTCTGTAACAGTTAACAAACAACAAGAGCAACATTGATACTCTTTAATTCATATAACAGCATTTTATACAAAAATCAATAACTGTTATTTGTTCGTATACCACTATTTCTGACAATAGAAACATATACAATGTTGGACAATAATATAGGTCAATGACAGAGCATGGATGTAACGGTACACATGATCTCTAGAGTTCATGGGCAGCAGCACTTCTATCACCAGCTTTGAAATAAAAACTACTTTAGAGAATACTGTGTTGGGAAAGGATATCTTTGTGATAAAATTTGTCTACAATCCTTCACATTTTCAAGTATACCATACTTAGATTTAGGATGCTAAGTAGTGTGAATGGACAGAGACATCCACCCACATAACAAATGGAATCCTCAAAAACAAAGCAGCTATTGAAAAACTGCGCAAGAACTGGTGCCATGAATCTTGAGTTGTAGAGGGTCTGGATTCACTAAGTACAAGGGCAAGCATAATAGAAAGAGATATATGCACAATAATATGAGAAGAGCAAAATTACCAAGCGCACTTCAATAAACTAAGCAAAAATTTTGAGTGATGTGAGAGGAAATAACCGCCCTGCTCATCAGCATCAAAATTTCAATATTTCCACCTAACTTTCTGATAGATGGTTAAAACACAAGGAAATTTCAAATTTGTAGTTTATATAATAAAACTACAATTCATGACATGTGTTTGTCTAAATGTCTAGGGCTACAATTATATTGTAAAATTATAATTCTAAGTCAAATTTCAATTCCATTCTGACACCTACAGCTAATTAGAAGTATTTTGGGCAAGATTAGATTAGGTTTGACTAAAAAAAAATCCACATGTGGCAGTGAGTAGTGACGATGATGGTGGCAATGATCAGTTAGCACACGGATAACTTTGATTGCAAAAGATATTTAAGACAATACAAGTCTCAAACAGCATGGCCAAACTTAAAGTTCCATAGACTTAAAGAAGGCAATCTATAGCTTCTTAAGATGTCACTAAACCACGGTGGATGCTGTGACACTGAGCTGTTATAATTACATGTATTTAGTAAAATCAATCAATCAATCAAAATTGATATACCACATCACCATCAAAGGAAAAAAAATGCATCCCAGAGTTAAATAGTCATTTGTCCAGCACACAAAGTCAAGTTATGCATGATAGAAATCCCCCTACCCAAGCCACATTGCTAAAAGCTAGGACTGCAACGATAAATTTAAGGGCCGAAACTGTTAATCTAATTACAACTAAGATAGGCACAATATTAGCCACTAAATTAATACATCAAAAAGTAAAACCTTCTGATATTATCCAGTTAGACATACAGTTAACTATAACCACAATTACAAACACCATAATCGGGTTAGACCTTGAGAAACATGAGCTAACCTGCTAGAAGCCTAGAAGATCTATGAAAACCTTTCAAAATCATAACAAAAATCTAGTAAACATTATACTTACCACAACACACGCACACACATGTAACCTTGGAATAACTCTTTAAACACAAACATTGAATAAGGGCAATAACTCCATTTTCTATATCATAATATAACAGCAACACAAAATTACAAGGTTCAAAACGCAGGAAGAATTAAACCATAAGCACTGCGATCCAAAACGACATCCCTAGAATATGACGAGCAAGGAAAACAGAGTGTAAATCAAGAAACACGCGTACGCTATCAAGCCGCGATGTTCATCCCCGCCATCGGCGAGCAAGACAACGAGACCCGTCGAAGCCCTCGTCGCCCACAACACGAAAATCGCGGCGATCGAAAGCCGAATGACACCGTCGACCGGTAAGAACAGCGAAAGAGCGGAGAAAATCACCACCGGCAACATGCAGTAACCGACGACACTGGTGCAGGTGTGCAGGTCGAGGTTACCCGCTCGACCGGCTAACATGTTGAAAACGACGTACAAGAAGATGGAAGAGACCACGATCCAACCCAAGATCACACCGAATTGGATTTTCCCTGCGAGTAATTGGAAGAGGCAAAAGGACATGTAGAGGAGAATGGGGCCAGATAGATCCGAATCTTTGTGAACCGTGTGGTTTACCCGTAACGGGTTCAGAACCGATCTGATTTTGCTCCAGATTTGATCTGGGTGGATCCCGAGCTCGTCCAAGAGGGGTTCCTCGTCGTCGAAGTTGGCGGAGCCACCGGCCACGGTGGGGCCGGCGTATATTGGGCCGGAGGAGGTGGATGCTGCCGCGGAACCGATGTCGAAGGACATGAAGGGGATGCCGGCGTTTGGTTGGAACGGTGGAGTAGGTACGCGCCGCTGCTGAATATTTGGGGCTGCGGCGGCCGGGTTTCCTGCTGATGGAAACGCCACCGGCGGAACTTTGAACTCTTTTGCCATGATGAGTTTGAGATCTGGTTGTGGGAACTGGGAAGAGAACTTCGAGGTCAAATTAGGGTTTTGAGAAGGTTCAATCTCTAAAATTTGGGGGCTTTTGTTCTCCGAGTAAAGATAGAGAGGACTGACCACAGCGTTTGGGAGTCTTTCCGTAGGTTCGTCGACGTTTACACTCTAATTACTTCGGGTTTTCTTGTGTAACATTAAAAGTTAATAAATTAGTTTTTTTTTTTTAAATTATAGTATTTTATAATATTAATGTATTTATTTGCATTTAATTTTATAATTTTTAATAAAATATTAGTTTCTTAAAAATACTCTTACACTTTTTTTTAACTTGTATCTCACACACACACACATATATACAAACACATTAATGCCATTTTAAAAAATTTAGTTTTCTGAATGTAACTTGATAATTATTGAAAGAAATATACCTGTAAATAATATGTGCGTGTGAAGAGTACTAACTTCTTTGTTGAAGAAACTTATATGGCAATGGTCTTGAAAAATTTTGGGTATAAATCTTTCTCTGTCTTGCCCTCCATTCAAAAAGCAGTTGAGAAATTAAAATAAATATTTCTTTTGAATTAGGGATAGGACTTAACTCTTTGTGGCAAACTAAATGGTTACCTGGTTTGTTACATTGCAATAAAGTTCTGTATGTTAAACACATTTATGATATCAATTTTAGAATGAAGGATCTTTGGGATGGTTTTGCTTGATATATCAAAACTCTAATGGAAACAATTGATATTCACATTAATCTTAATCTTCCTTACACGTGAGTGTGGAATACAATTTACCAGGCACTTACTCAGCTAAAGCAAGTTATGGCAGGCTTACTACCTCTCAAAATACCACAGCAGAATGGTAGTTGGATTTAGAAAATACATCTTTGGTGCATGGACACTATTCTCCTTATCATAAGTATGCTACCCTTTATCAGGTGCATAACTCAGTTACTTTCACATGACTGGAATGTGATTGTAAAACATGCTCTATGAGAAAGTAATGCTTGTGTTGGTGTCCTTGCTAGTCCTTGCTAATCTAAGAGTTACCCCTCTCATAATTACCACTTGCTTAGGGATTCTCCATCTTCTTTTCTCCTTAACCTCGATGCTGATAGAATTGGTTCCTTGTCTTTGAGATTATAATTTTGTCTTCTAATTTTCCCTACACCTAAAAAAATATATACAAGTGTACTTACATTGACCGGAGAAAATTGAATGTCCACCTTCCCATAGCCGCTTAAAACTCTAAATCTCTTGTAGGAATCTTGTTCCAGGTTGATGATTGTTCCTTATGAAAACAATATTTGTGTCTTTATCAAATAATTTAAACTTTTAAATTGATTATTTTATATTATAATAGCAAATTTATATAATCGATATAATATTGTGATTTAGCATTTGATAAACTTCAAACTCAAGTCATTTTTGTATAAGTAGACGAGTATGTTATAAAAAGTATTACCAAAATTGTAAGTGTGGATTAAGACCTCGACTTTATAAAAATTTTACTTTTATCATTGATTTCATAAAATGACATTATTTTAATTCTTTTTTATATAAAATCTTTAAAAAAAAAAGACTAAAATAAACAAACATCGACTAAAATAAGTGATTTTTTAATTATTAAAACTAGAATATGGTTTTTATAAAATTAAAGATTAAATTAATTTTTAAAAATTAAAATAAGTATTTATTTATATTTTATCCAGTAATTAAATTTTTGAGATATTTAATTTATTACCATAATTCATGTTCAAACTCTCCCATAACTTTCTATTGGAAAATTCATTCATTGCTATATGATTCTGTATGTGCAAAATGGGAGGCATTACTTTATTTTGAGTAAGATTCCTACCAAATTAAAAGACGAATGAAGTAAAAAAAGAAGGGGAAAATGAATGCTGCAAAAAGCCCTTTAGCTAAAAAAGCCACACTATCCAATTCTTAACCTGCTTGGTTTTGTGGGTTTTTTGACCCCAGCTTATCATATAATGAGTCTTTTAGTCTTGTGGACTTTGTGACTCTGACCCAAGTAGTTAAGGACTCACTTGATCAACAGCTTTAGAGAAAATCATAATTAATTATCATAGATATATGAATAATATTATACTTATGTACTAAATTTAAGTTTTATTTAGTAAATTTATAGAAAAATTTATATGAAAAAAATTAGTATAAGTTTTTTTTTAATTTTCCATAAGTTATAAATAACTTAGATTTCTCTATATTTTTAGAAGTTATCTAATTCAAATAATCTAAAATTTGAATAGATAAGTTATTTTTAACTTACAAGAGAAATTTTATTTATTTTTTATACTAATTTTTTTATAATTTTTTTAAAAGTTCACCAAAACTGAGCCTTGATTATGTTTTGTTTTGGTTTATTTTTAAAATCTTATTTTATCTATTCATTTTTTTTATTTCAACTTGATTTTACCGTAACAGAAAAAAATGTCATAAATGAAAAAAAATTAAGCAGTAAAAAATTATCCACAATTGCCAAGTAAAATTAAAATAAAATAACAAAAATTTAAAAGACAAATAAAAAATTGAAGCCAAATTACAAAGTTTACCTATTATATATAGCAAAATTAATCTTCTTTGAATTTTTACGCCCTTTGCACTGTTTAATCAGTATTTGGACATAGGTTCAAGTTGTATTTTGATTTTTTTGTCAATTTTTAACTAGTAATAGCTCAAGGGAAAGATCACAAAGCGGGCTTTGACATCACGTGAGCTAAACTTCTCTTCGAAAGACGAACATTACTATGTTACCCAACAAGTGTTGGACCAAACCCAAACACTAACAACACGAGTGAAAATTCATAACCCAACATAATCGTGGTCTCTAGTACCGATTGTTGGAGGGGAGAGCCCAAAAGGAGAGAGAGAGAGATTTCCTTCAATGGATTAAGTAAACATCCACAATTATATTTCAACTCAAAACCTTAACAATGATTATGAGTCTTTCCATTATATACCGTCCTCACCTAACCACTTCACCACTCACAAGTAATTGTTATTTGCTCTTTATGTCAAAACAAAATAGAATAAGGTCCACACTTAACAACATCCAAAATGACTACTTCACTTCTGATGAACCCATTTTGCATTGCTTCATGGGTAGATTCATACCTGTTATGTAATTCACTTTTTATTTCATGGTACATTGTTGTCGAATTCACTTATCCATCCTTGAGTTTTGCTTTAGTTCCTTTCATTTCTTATTAGGTGTAAAAGAACTCTTTTTGGCAACTCGAAACAGATTATGCAAGTCCTATACACGACCATAGAGCATATTATAATCACACATGCACACAGCGGCAAAGGAATAATGAGCTAAACATATGAATTTATATTCCTTTCTAGCTCATAGCCATACATCCACTTTGTTCAGAAATTCATATCTAAACCCCTCATACAAAATATGACAAAACAAAGAAACGGAAGTGATAGTAACCGGATACCAAATGATTATCCTATGCAACAGAAACTACAACCAACCACTGTTGCGCTCACTTTGGTTCTACAAAAAAAGGGTCTATCTCTTAAGGGGACTAGTTGCTGGAACTAGAAGGATTTTGGCTGGAACTTGAGCTAAGGTTCAGGTCAAGAATGGAGTTTGGAGCATTGGTTTTTGCATTGCCCTTGGAGAGCTTCTTTTTAAGTTCAGACAGAAGTGCTTGGTTCTCTTGATTAAGAAGTTGAGCTTTCTTCCTCAGCTTCTCATTCTCTTTCATTATGTGACAGTTCTGGTAGTACAACTCTGAGTTCAACCTTTCCATGACTGTGAAACAGCTCCCACAACTATTCACAGTGCCTTGTCACCTGAAAAAAAAAAAAAAAAGGGAATCAGAACAAATAGGAAATGGGATCTTCAGATAATACTATTAACTGGCCCCGGGACTATAATTCAGTAATCGAACCCAAACTAACTTATATATAAATAAATATATATAATTACAAATCTCCACCTCATCGTGAAAAACATAAAAGATATGAGTATGATTGAAAAAAGCAAAAGAAGAGAACTCGTGAACAAAAAAGAAGGAAATGCCATCATTAAAAAAATTTAAAACAAAGAACCTTATAATAATTGATTGAAATCTAAAAGGGAAAAAACAATTATTTACAAGCTTCCTAGCGAATGTGTTGCTTTATGATTTGCTTTGGTAGATATAATTATGACACCTAAACGAAGAAGCCAACGACAACAGGGAAAAGCATACGGGGTGGAGGCAGAACAATTGAGTCTTTTGGACCACCCTGTCAAATAAATAGGCCATATGGGTTGTCTGCACAACTAAAGAAGAAGATACAGAGGTGGAATAACAGTTGTCCAAATCTGCACTCACTTGAAAGCGCAAAAAAAATTTGGTTTCTTTCGGCTGTCCCAAGAGGGAAGAAAAGGATAAAGGACACACATAAAAGAGACAAGCTTCATACGAAGATCTTCTGAGTGTTTGTATGCCTATGTAACAAACAAAGTTATTGTTCTCACGCATATAACCACGTTATAGGTGCTCAAATATTTAATGTCAGCATAGCCAAAAGTTGTTAGAACTAATAATAATAAATGAGTAGAGGGGGGACCTTAAAACCCCTATTTTAGTATATTCTATATATTAAAAAAAACAAAATAGGCTGTTATCTTTGAGCTAGAGAAAGACAAAGAAACCATTCAAAGGGTGGGTCTTTTTGTATTAAAAAAGAATATAATAATTAAGTGTAAGGAAACCAAAGCCTAATGAATTCATATAGAAAAGATTTGAATGCCAAACATTTCTGAGAATATAAAACAACATGAATACTTAGGTGGAAGAAGCCAACCAGACACAGAATAAAGATATTTGGTCTCAGATATCTGGAAACAAGTTAAAGCAAATACTACATGCAATGGCCTCAAATGGGTATCAAAATACACCACCACCGGAACACCCTGTCTAATGTCTATATTTCTGTGTGAACACAAACTAAAACGTGTGAGAGAGAGAAGGGTGGGGTCCTATGTCTTTTTTTCTTGAACTTTTCAAAAAAGATCACCTTTTGAAGGAAGTTAGCAGAAAACTTTGGTGGACAAATCAGAAAACAAACTGGAGTTTGGAACAGGAAGGTGAGAGTAGCAGTAGGAGAAAAGGGTGAGTTAAGGAAAGGAATGTGTGGGACAAACTGAGCAATGTGTGTGTTAATTTATAGAGCAAAATCGAGAGAGAGGAAGAAAAAGAAGAAGAAGGGGCATATATGGGTGGGGGACGTGTCCCTCTTCTCTCTGACACAACAATCATGCATGTGTAAGCATGTAAGGCGGCTGGTAAGGAGCCTAAAAGATTTTCATGTTTCGGTTCCATGATGATGTTTTATGGCGTCATGTGAATGATGGTTTTGAATGGAGTTTTGTTTCAGCACTGTTTCCACATACTTTCCTTGTGCGCAGGGGCAAAAGGGCAAAAGGGCATAAGTGGGAATAAAATTTGGCATCATGGACATTAGAGGGACAATAATGGGTCTTTCTTCCATAGGGTTTGTAAAATGATGGTGGGCTAGGCCATCCCAAGATTTGCAATGATGGTTTGGATTGGGTCATCGGTATTCAGCACCCTTACTTAGCCCCCTCCCCCTATCATCAATTACTCTTTTGTTTTTATTTATGCTGCCCTTATTCTATTTTTACCCCTTCATGATTCTTTTGCAATTTTCATGTGTTGCGCACTGTTGGCAATAATCATTCTCATTGCCGCAATATTATTATTGTTATTATTTCTTTTGTTGAAAATCAGCGGTTTTTGTGCATTGATACTTGAGAGGAGAAGATAATGCCAATTTTTGTGGACTTGGCTCTTTGTTTCCCTTGTATTTGTCTTTTACATTTGAGTGATACGAAAATTTGATCTTGTCAATAATTGGTCATCTATAGATTCATTTATTCATGCTTGGGATTAGCAGTGCTTTATTTTAAAAAACGGAATGTGAAATCATTAAAAAAGGGTTCCACAAAAAGGGCGATAAAGAAAGGATGTGGAGGGTGTTATGCATTGTAATTACACTAAAGCAAGGTTCTTTTAGTACAAGTTCCTTGTGAGAATCTAGTCTTACTTCAAGTGGAATTTCCATTCACCGGTTACCCAAATGACCCATCTTTTCCTATCATTTATCCTGTGACTGTGAACCAGTGAGCGTTTTGAACCATTGATGGTATTTTGTTTTACGTTATTATAATGATAATAATTATAGAGAAAGGCAGTATCATAATTAAAGGACCCATTTTCTTCCCAAATTCAGGATATGAGTTTGAAATAATTCGGTGAGAGGAACAGGAATATAGATGTGAACTGGGGCCAGGCATAACGTGAAACATCATGGTTGACAGGTAGTTTTTTGGATGTCTCTTATTTCCTTCTTCGACTGAAACTGTTAACCGGCAAGGTCATTGGTTAGCCCTCGTGCTGCTCGTTCATTTCTCATTCTTGTTTTCAGCTTAGATTGCATCAGTTTATGTTCTTACAATCCATGGGCTGCCTTTGAAATCACTCTTTTGTCCTTTCTTCTCCACAATTTTATGATATTATTTTAATTAACTATTTCAAAATAAACAATTTCATTTATATTTTTAAAAAATAATTAGTTTTTAATAAAAAAAATGTATTGTTTTAATTACTTAAAATCAATTAAATAATAATAATAATTAAAAAAAATATATGCCCACCTTTCAGTTTATAATAATCTGAAAGAAATCAGTGTTTGTTTTCATGCGATGCTCGTGCAATGTATTATATAAATTATAATAGCTTAATTATAATTTATTTATATATAATATAACTTTTTATTAAGGTCCTCATATGATTTTGAAAAATATTTAATAATTCTTATAACTTATTATTTCTATTAAATTATAATATTTAACCTATAAAAAGTAAAAGGCGAATTTGAGCATTGTACATGAAATACTCAAAGATAATAAAAATTACAAATAAGTGAAAAATAATACTTAATAAAAAATTTCACAGATAGATAATAATATATTTTATATAATTCATATTAAATCATATATAAATTAAGTCATAAAAATATAAGTAAATAATAAAATTTTAAAAGTAGAAATGTAGGAAAATGGCATATACTAACTTAATTATTAAAATTCTTTAATACATGAAAAATGAAAAAATTATTGAGAACATGAAAAGCCAAAACCATACATATAAAAATAAATAATTATTTATTTATTAATAATTTTAAACAAAATTAAAAATTTCATCCCAACTTCTAAGATTGAAAATTTTACTTCAAATTTTTTCAACAATAACAAAAAATTCATTTAAAACATAATTAAGTTATTGTCTATTTTTTATTTTATTTTAATTAAATATATGAATATACCTTTATATAATTAGCCAAAAAACCGCATCATAATTTCTAAATAAGAATTTTTTAAAAACTCTATTAAACGATGATATTTTAGAATTTTTATCAATACGTTTCTTAATTTCTTTTATATTGAGATTTAATTTTGAAGTAAATATTAATTAAAAAATTAATTATTTTATTTTATTTTATTTTTATCTCTTTAGTTTTTTAAATTTTAATGGTGATAAAATATCATTAATAATTAATTTTTAATTTTTAAAATTTTAAAATAATGACATGTTATATCTTTAAATTTTATTTTAATTTAATAATATTTGTACAGTAAAAAATCATTAGTTACAATCAGTTAAAGACATAATTTGACAGTAATCCACAAATTCAATCTAAAATTCCATTTATATTATCTAAACTTTCTTCTCCTAACTAAAGTTTTACTTCCCTTAAAAGTAGGCAGATTTGAAAATGAGAGAAAGTACACTTAAATTAAAACCATTTTATCAACAAGTAATTTTGTATTGTTTTTCTCAATAAATCCTCATCATCATAAATTTGAATATTTTATATTCTGCTTCAAATCTGACTTAAACAATGATATCCTTTTTTTTTTTCTCATAAACAATGATATCCTTTAATAGTGGTTCATTTGAATGAATTGTATATAAGCAGTTTCAATTATTTTTATTATGTTAATTTTTTATTTTGTGAAAATATAATTTAAAATGTTATTTTTTATTATTTTAATATAAATTTAATTAGTTAAGAAGTATTAATATAATAAATTATGAAAATATTTATATTTTAATCTATTTATCTATTTATTATTATAAAGGTATACCAATAAAGTATTTTTCTTTCTCTTTTTCTATCCTTACAAATCAATTAAGATGATGATTGTTTTTTCTTCCCTTCCCCTGCTATTACCCTATATATATATATATATATATATATATATATATATATATATAATAATTTACATTTTTCTTTCTTCTCCTTCCCTTTTTGCATTTTTTTTTCTTTCCCTTGAAACCAAATATTTGCTCTTGAAATGTTATACAATCAACTTTTTAAAATAATTAATTATTTTTTAAAATAATCAACCTTTTCATAGTGTTATCCTTTAATAAATTAAATTAAAATATTTAATAATTATTATTAATATAAAAAAAGAAACTTTTAAAATTAAATAAATTTAAACATATACAATCATTAAAAGCAAGTAACACGTGCATAACACGGACATCCGACTAGTTCTTCTAACAATATAACACACTTTCAAATTTAAGAATTTTTTCCGAAATCATGACTCCATTGCAAGATATAAATATTAAGTCAATCACATTATCAATTAATCGAAGCAATTAATTAATTAAAATATTAACAATTAATTATTCATATAATAATCAATTTTGTTGTTTTGTGAAACCAAAAGTAAAAGCAATAATTTTACGAGCACTTCCTCGTGCTCTGAACAATTTAGTTCGGCGAATTGGATGGAACTACAACTTAGCCTAAAAGAAAAGTTGAGTGTATTGATATTTGATTATTTGATTAAATTTGTATCATCCATATATTTGTTACGTGCTCTACTCGACCAAACTTGTAGCCTCATGAGTTCCTATCCCATCAAATGTTGAAGCGTGTTCAAATTGAGATAACAATGGCACAGTCAGAGAAAATTACTAGCGTGAACATATGAGTGAGTGAATCAAAGAAAAGTTGTTGTAAAATGATGGGAAAGCCCCAATAATAATAATAATGCTTATCTATGCAATCTATTCGAGTAACTCTTAAAAAGTGGTTTTGCTTTTCTCCTACCATGTTTGAATCAACCCACTTTCAATAATTTAAGGAAAACTTGTGCTCTCATGATTTGATTGAGGGGTGTGAGAGTTAGGAATCGTTTTCATTTTCCTTCATAAATGTGTGTTACTCCCACTCATCAATTACAATTATGCATTTCTATCACTTCATCAAGGGTCGCCGAGCGTGAGGAATTTTGTTTAATCTTTCACGCCACACCCTTCACATCAATGCCTTCCTCACAGCTAAAATATGCAAAGGTTTTCTTTATGTAATAACTAAACTTTCACTTCATGTTAATTTCATATTTTTACTCTAAATAAGTCATTGAAATTGTATGAGTTGAGTATTTTATTTTCTAAAATTTGTAAAAATTAGAGACAAACATACACGCTAATACAAAAACTCTGTTTATTGTTATCGAACTAAATTGTGCCTTTTTAATTTAAGTCCCTGGATATGCTCCACCTACATGTATGCTAATATTAAGATTATAAACTTAGTTAAAAGTTTATTATTAATAATTTAACAAAATTTATAGTTTGTAGTTAAAATTTATAACATTTAACTAGATGATTTTGATAAAAACTAGTTGTGTAGCTGGTTAAAATGCATTAAACAAAATTTAAAAAATTAAGATTATTTTCTGTGAATATAAATTATTTAAAATGTTAAGAGTAAAAATAAATATTAGTAACTAATCTTTAATAAGTTAAATATCATTTAGAGTACTTTTTTAGAAACTATAAAAAATCTTTACTTTTTATTTATTATATAAATTTACTAATTGATAAAAAAAAACCCATTAATAAGTTATATAGCTTTTTTCTTATGAAAAACAGTAAAAGAATAACTTTAATTTTAAATTAAAGAATTACTTTGTTTTTTAGAAGCTTCCTCACTCATAGGTATTTGATTTGATTTTAGTACTTGATTAACCTTCCTTGATCTCATCTTTAAAAGATATTTTTTTAAACCTGGTCATTAACTAACTTTAGTGCAATCATTAAGTGTTCACTTAAGCTAATCCGCACATTTATCTTATCAATTAATTAACGTTAAAACTTAATATTGACTAACATTAGCACATTTTTTTCCTATAAATGCAATCCAACTTCTTTATACACATTATTGCCGATTGGTTCTATTCTTCTTCTATTACGGCATTATTCCTATAAATTCTGGAAAATTGCGACATCAACGAGACAGATTAATTGCTAAAAGCAGTGTCTTGCATACACGTCTTACACTTGCCATTTGTAATCTTGATTCACCTTTAGCTAACATATTGATTTTGGTTGAAAAATATGTATTATTCTAGCTATGCTGGATGTTTACTTTCTTTCGTCTAAGTGTATGGTTATCCGTGAACTTGACTGATCAAATCTTTTTATTTTATATAATTTTGTATTAAATTATAAGTTTTATTAACTTTAATCTTATAAAAAAATACACAATTATTATATTAAATTATAAAAATATAATAAAAAATTTTTTAATAAAATTTTACTATTATTAGTTGTTTATTCTCATTAGACGTTTAAGTTAACAAAACTCTTAAATTATTTGTATCAACTAGGGAAACTCTTAATCAAATTTCTTTTAGCTTCAAATGCTTTTATTTAGGAATAAATATAGAACGCAATACGATGTTTCCTTGAGGACGAGTAAATTGGCGGATTGATTCCTTCTTTGATTGACCTTATTACTTGAATATATGGTTGTTGGTTAATGGTCGGAGTCTTGGAGATCTCTTGGATGAATGATGAATAAACGGTCAATCTTTTATTGGTATTTTTCATTAAAAGGTGGAATGTGTGCAATTTTTCTTTTTTCTGCTTTACCCAGGAAAAAGAATTAAAACCGAATGATGACATAAACAATCACCTTTATTATGAGCTAGCAATGCCTAATTACTGCAAGTGATTATGAATTTTTTTGGAACCCATATATAACGTTATTTCTTCAAGATGATCAACAATAACAAACGAAAATAACTACTTCAACTATCCTCTTGCGTTTGCATGCAGGGTATATATATATATAGGAGCATTACAGTTTACAAGAAGGATTAGAGGAGAGGCTTGTAAACCAAACAGAGTCACTAGCAACCGCTTCATCATCATCATTCCTATGCCATGTCCACCGTGCATGCGATGCATTAACCACCTCTAATAAACCGTGTCCAAAGCTAGCCTCCCTGAATATTGATATCTCTGGCTTGGGGTCTATGTACCTGTCGCCACAAACACCAAAGAATTAATTAGAAGTTAAAAATCGTGATTTATTATTCAAAGCTTTTATACAGCTTAATTTTTGTTTCAAAATTAAGATTGTTCAAACAAAAGAAAAAGCTAATTACTTGGTAGCGAGGCCTTCACGGTTACCCCCATCCCCGATTGTGATATGCACCGAACCACATTTGTCACCTTTGTCTTTATAAACCCGAGTCTGAGCAAACAAGCAAATAGGTAAGGTACGTAACACATGTTTAACAATGATTTTGCTGTATTAAATAGTGATTGAATAAAAAAAAGTACATACACTTATTATATTAACACAAAAATATTTTTAATATTTTTTAATAATTAAGAAAAAATGTAAGATAAAAAATAAAAAGGATTTAGAATTGTTGTGACAACAAATACTAATTATTGATACTCACGAAGCGCTCATAGGCATGAACATGTCCTGCAAGAACAACATCAACACGCGCTTGATAGAGCAAATCTTCCATGTAAGCCTTCATGGAAACAGATTCAGGTTCACCCTGATGAGCAGTGTTGGAGTTGTACCAAGGGGCGTGAACGAGCACCACCACCCAAGGAGTTTTTCCCCTGTTAACCTTTTTCAAGTCCCCTTGAAGCCATTTGTATTGAGAAGAATCAGGAGCAAAGTCAGTGTAGGATCCCAACATGATAACATGAACGCCAGCAACATCAAAAGAATAGTAGAGGTTAGAGTCTGAGCCACTCTCTTCGAATGGCATTCGCCACCTGGCATTGTAAGCTGTGAATGGCTCAGAGTGGATCACCGGAATCTTCTCAATTTCATGGTTGCCTTGGGTCAACATCCAAGGACGTTCACTAGCTAATGGCTCCACAAGACGACCAAAGTAGTCCCATAGAGGTTGTATTAAGTCAGCGTAGGATATGTCCCCTGGTAGTAGCAACATGTCGTAGTTTGACTTACCTATATGCTCCAAGGTCGACCTAGTCCAATCTGTTTGTCCAAGGTCTCCTGCATATGTATAACACATTAATTAAAACATGTCATTTTAAAAATAGACAATTTTTTATCAAACCACTTAAGAATGATGAAGCTATTTTGATTAGTCCCTCTATTTAATATGATTACAAAAGGATGGGATTATTTAATAATATAAATGGATAGTTTAACTTGTGTCTCTTTCTATGAATTTTTATAGAATATTACGAGTTGTTGTAGTGTAGGAGAAAAGAACAAATTTTCACAGAAATTACATTAATATATGGTATTGGTTGATTAGAACATGAGAGAGGACATACCAACTATGGCAAACTTGATAGGAAATTGACAGGGTGGAGTCTTGAATTGGTAGGTTTGGGAAGAGGGTGAGCATCCCAAGCGGTAGTGATAGACAGTGTTGGGGTTGAGGGGACCGATTACAACGTCGTGAATTTCACCAGACTCGTAGGTAACAAATTTGTAGGAAGAGGTATTCCCAGTGGCAGAGAAAGCGTTAGCCGAAGGTGATGGACCGTACTCAACCTTTGCAGGGGTTGGGCTATCTGTGATCCACGATATCCTCATCTTGTTTTGGCCCACTTGGGAAATATGTACCTGAAAGTTTCAACCAATGTCCACATTAGAAATAATATGAATCTTTTCCTATACCCAGCAAGACGATGGATCAAATGTATTTCAAGTCTCGTGATCTTATATATGTATGATATTAGAAGTGCTAACACACTCTTTAATACAATAAAATTGCGTCCACAAATTCTATTTTGTGTCCAATAATTATGCCCTCATATAAGATATATAAAGCTCTTTATCATAAAATAAAAGCCACCACTTTTTTATCAGATATGTTAACTAGGAAAAATTAATTTACCATATCAATTTAAAATTTATAAGAAATATAATTTTTTTTGGCTAAAAGTGAACATTAACAAGATATGGTGTTCAATTGTTAAAGAATTCAGTAAAATCAATTTCCTTTTCTTGCATCATAATTACCTTTTCTGTTACATCTTTTGTTAAATAAATAACTAATTACATAAAATATAATAATAATGTTTTTTTCTCAAATACCATTGTTTAAAAAATCAAAATATAATTATTTATTAATTAGGTGAGGTATCAATAAATAAGAATATTGTTGAAAAAATAATTAATGATATATTAATTTTTTTAAGAGAAAAACTTCAAGATAAACTAATGCTTTAAAGTACTTTCATTGTTTGTTTCCTTTCACGTTTAAAGTTTTACAAAGGAATTAAAAAAATTTGATATTTTAAATTTTATAAAAGTAAGTATTACTTAATTTGTTATTATACCTTATTTATCATAAAAATAATATTTTATTTATTATTTATTACCTTATACACATTAATTATTTTAGGAGTAAAATTATTAAAAAATATTTTGTATTAATTATAAAACGATAATAATAAATGACAGAAAATCAATAAATTATTAAAAAAAAGAGAAACTAACAAATAATATGAGATACAATAAATAATTAACAAAACATCCATGATATAGAGTGAAAAATAACATAAAAAATAATATTAGTTTTTGTTTTATCACAGTACTTGATTCCTTATAATTGTTTTTCATTTAAATTTTTTTAAGTTTTAAACTAAAAAAAACACCTTACATACCATATATTTTTTTATAATTATTTTATGAGAAATAAATAATTAATACATCATGGTCAATATAAATAGTTACGTATTATAAATGTATATTTTATTTTAACAATACCAAGTAATGAATAAGTGATTTATTAATATAAATTTAAAAATAAATTAAAATATATAAAAAAATTAAGAATTAATGCAGATAAAAAAATCATTTTTATAATGAAAATAAAAATTTATTAAATATTATGTCTTATAAAAAAAATTGAAGAAAACATTTTATAAAAGACTGAATACACATTTAAGAAAGACCAGAAAACTTTTTCAAAAAACAACTGAATTTAGTTATGAAGTATTATTCATTAAAAAAGTGCTAACAATATGCAAATTAATACAAATTGAAATTTATGAAAAAATGTGTAAATTTTAGTAATTTTGATGAAGCTTAGTCAATTAAAGGAGAATACATTTAAAAAAGTGTACAGTATGAAGAGTGTATTCTCAAAAGTTTGTTTTATTCTTCATCTTGAGAAACCAAATAAAGAGTGCTGCCAAGACATTTGGGCAGCGAGGCAGAGTCACAAGCAAACCCACTCTCCCCACGACCGCACACAGTATTATTGGCTTCCTACCCCCTCAAGCCAACACGTCTCCCTCATTTTGGTAATCAAACATTGCCGTCTTCTTCACCTAATAATTAACCAACACGTATGTACACACACAGAGAACCAAGAAATATTGATGTAGACGATGAAAATATTCATTGAACCTGTGTCCCATCCAATAGGCTGGGTGGGACAAATGTGAATTTATTCAGGTCATGCTCCAATTTTCACAATACAAAGTCATCAAGCGAATTAAAAATGTGATTAAGGTATCGTAGTAGTATTAGTGAATAGAAAATTCAAACCTCAAACCCAGCAGGTTTTGTCATTACGCTAACGAGCAAATGCATAATAAATTATTCGTAACGAAAATAAAACCTTAAAATTGTGAAGTTGACGAAGTACCTGTTGTGGCGTGTCGGGGTCTTGATCGGCATGAGGAATAGAGAGTGTTTGACGAGGTGGTGGTCGAATGTAACTACAAACGGCATCGATTTCGAAGATTCCGATGATGAGCAAGAGCAAGAACCCCGACACACGCGTTTGCACAACCATCGTTCTCGATTTGGGTGCTAATGTGCATTCAAAGCTATGAAATTACTGAACCGGATTTCCTGCTTGTACAACTACAACGGATAATGTTGAAGTTGAAGGAGGAAGAAGAAGAAGTGTGAGGTGTCAGATCAGAATCAGAGTGACATTATATTTATAAGTGATTGAATATGGTCCACCTCCCCCGGCCATTAACTCCTTTGTGAACCGGGTTTTATATAAACAATGACAAGTTCATACCAAAATTTGGATTTTAAATGAATTATGGATTGGATAGAGTAGGTTTTCACGAAAAAATAAAAAATTATTTTTATTGAAATTAAATGATAAATTATTTATAAAATATAATACAATATTAATAATTTAATATTTATTGAAAATAAAAATTTTAAATAATACAAAATAAAAAATATAAACTTTAATAATATCTTATAATTTTAAAACTATAAAGTTCAATGTTTATTTTATATTTAAAACAATACAAAATATTTAAAAGCTAAGAAATTACTTATCAATCTTTAATACTTCAATTCAGATAAAACAATGAAAAATTAAAATAAAGTAAAGTTTAATTATATTTTAACATTACAAATTTACGATTCAACTCATATTTTATTAAGTTCAAATATTTTTATTTAAATTAATCCATTTATCCACCCGTTAATTTTCATATTTGAATTGAGCTGGATTAGTCAAGTTAATTAGATTAACAAAATTGGTGAAGAAACTTAAATGTGTAATAAATATTAAATATTTTAATAATTAATTAATTATTAAAAAGGGAGTACACGGGAACCGTTTTCGTTGCGTTCATACTTCACAGTTTGTACAGTGAACCAATAAATGTAAGGTGTCTTGGACGTGGAAGTGGATGTGGACGTGTCTGTAAACTCCGCCAATGCATCCAAGGTTACCCATTTGGCTAAACTTTTGTATAATTTTTAATATATATATTTATAATAAATTAAAACTAATTTGTTATTTTAAAATAAAACCAAAAAACTTCTAAAAAATTAAAAATATATAAAATTTATTTTTAACTTATAAAATAAAAATTATTATATTTTTATACTAATTATTAAAAATATATTAAGACCACGGTCTTGAACCGTAGATTATTTAGATCATTGTTAATATTATATTTTATATATTATTGTCGGTCTTCTTCTCTTAAAAAAAGAGAAAATAAATATAATATATTTTTTTATAGCAAAGTAAATATAATGCTTTGCCTAATGTGGAAAATTGAATTTCGTGTAGAGTTTAAATTTGACACTATGACTGAAGTCTTTTCTCATTCAATTGAACAAACTTTATAATTTAAAAAATCATTTTATTAATATTTTTTCTTAGAATCAACTTTGAATTGAGAAAATATTTATTTTACTCATTAGTATAAGTTTAAAAATATTTTAATAAATTATATAAAAAACTTGATCATACAAGTTATAAAGATTTTTTAAAAGTAATGAAATATTGTCATGAACTCTTTTAAATGCACCATAAAACTAATGTTGTTTTATAGGTAAGAAACTAAAGTAAAAAATTTATAAAGAAAAATAAAAAATTAATATTTATAATTTAAAGAAATAAAATAGATATTTATTTATTTTAAATTTATAAAAATAATTATATTTTTAGAAAAAATTATTTATTATACATTTAAGGTATAAATACTTGATTTTCTAATAACATGTTATCATTTTTAGATTCTTGAAATTAATGAATTGTTGTTAATATTTTTCTTTTAAAGAAAGAACATTGTTAAAAATATCCATAAAATGTAATTTAGTAATAACAAATATAAATTTTAATTAAGTAGATGAAAATAATTTAAATAAATTTACACTGTTGTGTAATCGTTAATTATTATATTAATAAGAGTTTTAAAATTTTACAATAATTAATATAAAAATTAGATTGATATTATAAAAAAATTTACACTAATAAGGCACATAAATTAAATTAATAATAAATTGATTTTCATAGTTCCCTATTAAATAATTAAACCATGATTAAAATCAGAGAGCAAATTGACAAACAAGCTTTCTCATTTGATTATAATTAATAATTCGCACGAAAACTTACAAGAAAGCATTCTGAGAGAAAGAAGTTTAGTGACAGCGATGTGGATTGGCAGAGCTGCTTCCACTGACTTACGTTTCTAATGTGACGATAAATATAAAGTTTACAATTGGAATTATGGGGACATGCAAATTGCAAAAGCCCAGTGAATGAACGAGTAGATATCGCATAATTGTACTGAATATCAACTCAATCTTAAATATGTGTGGTTTTAAGTGTTTAAAATTTTAAAAACATACAAATTATTTATACTTCAAATTCTAACCTAAAAAATTACTTATTTAATATTGTTGAAAGGACTTGCTCCGTTGTCTGATATCATAGTTTTTTTAATACTCAAATAAACACCAAATCACTTTTCAAATACTAAATTGATAATTTTTCTTTTTTAAATTAATTTATAATAACTTATTTATTAAATATAATTTTAAAAATATTTATTATTATAATTTAATAAAAATGAAATGTTAATGTGAAAAGTACTTTATAATATTATCTAATCATGAATTATTAAATTTCGTAATAATTTCTTTAAAAAGTAATCTATGAAGTATTTTAATCGGTTGATGGAGTAATTTTTTTCACATGATAAAGCATCAAAATTAAACTCTTAAGATTAATATCAATATATTTTAAATATTTAATAATATAAATAAAATAGTATTTACTTTATAAACTCGTATACCAAACAGGTATGAAATATAATTATTTATAAAGAATAATAATTCTTTAAATGAAAAGTCAATTTTGCTATATATAAAAGTCAATTTTAAACAATACAACAAACTTTTTTAGAAAAATACTTCATATTCAATATTTTTTTAATCTAGTTTCAAAAATGCAGTTTATATTTAAGATATAGACATTTAATTAATTTATAATTTTTCATATTTTTAATTTAAATAATATAAAAATCATTGCAGAAAAAAATTATTGAAATTAAACTCATTTTCTTATATTTTGAGGTTTTGGAAAGCTTTAATAAATAGTTACTAAACTATCTTTGTTTGTTTATATTTAATTAATTTTCTAGATATGTAAATTCAGTTCCTTTTTCAGGAAAAGTATAATATTTTTTAGATCTAGTTTCATAAATAGTTTTTATATTTTATATTTATTTGATTATTTTACAATATTTAGTATAAAATAATATATAACAAGAATAATATAAAATATTTAAGTGTTTTATTTTCTAATATTTTATTTTTATACAAATTTAAAAATTAACGAGTTGTTAAAGCATTAATAATATTTTCAATTTTTATTATATTGTTTATTTATTTATAGTATTATATACATGTGTATTACTTTCACGTTTTTTATAATTACTTTACAAATTCAGATATTATTTTAAAAATATAATTTTAACATGAAGAATTTCATTTAAACTTATTGTTTCTCAATACATGGTTTATGCATTAAAATATATATATATATATAAGTAATTTGAGTGTAGAAAAAATAAACAAATTAAAGTGAGTTTTTCATGGTTTTCCACCACCCTAACACGAAAGAGATTAAATATATTTATTTTTTTCTACCAGCCATTGTTAAATTCGCTGAGATTTCTAGAGAAAACGACGGAGAGGCAAATAATCCGATATGAATGTGTGGCATTGTCATACTTATGCATGAAATTGTCGTTAACTTGATTTTGCTTCTTAATTAGTAGTTTGTCTATATCATGGCTTCATTTGTGATTGAATTTCGTAGACAAATATTCTTATAATTCAGAAAAAGTAAATCAACAGAAATTTGATAATCTAAAAAAGATTAATGTATTTTTTCATCTTCTTTTTTCGTTTTATAGAAAAAACTAAGTTTGCTTATTGTTTACGGTGAAAAATGACAGTTTTGTAAACAAATAATTCAAGAACAATCTGGGAACTGAATTAGGTCCTCTTGTGTGTTGTTAACGTGATGCTCAAATTAACGGTGTAAAAAGAGTATTAAGCAATAATAGGGGATAGTAAACGTGCAGAATTGAATCAAACGTAAAGGATCTTTACAGAAAAGTGCGAAATAGGAAACAAATTGCAGAAATAGAATTAAAATGCAGAAAGATAAATGTGCAAGAATGTAAATGTGCGTGAATATAAACGTACAACTCCTCACAACAGCGGATAGCGGCCACCGTGAGTCTCCTTGTAGCTAGTGTATGTCGCGGTGCAGAGTTTCAGCGTGCAGAGAGTTTTAGGTGTGGTGTTTGGGTGCAAAAAGTCGTCCCTCGTAAAATGACACTTTAGGGGTATTTATAGGCAAGAAGATCACCACGGTTTTCCTCCTTTTGTGGGCACTTCTTAATTACTGCCTTCAACTGTTATGTCCATTATCCACGATTGCTTGTGATCGTGCTGTCGATAACCGTTATCACCCACGATCTTTTCTCTTGCATAGTTGAACCTTTGTCCAATGTTGGTAATTGCTTTTAAACTTAACCTTTCAAGTCAATTTTAGGAGTCAGGAACTTGGAAACTCCTCGAAAAAGCTATCAGTTTTGTGGACTTAGAATATTTTCTTGTCAATTCTATTTTTCGAGCAGTTTTAAAGGAAAATCAATGAAGTGACAAAAATCTCTAAAATAGTTCGAAATGTGTCCTTTTTGTTATAAAACAAAAAAGTCTTGGCCAACTTTCCAATACTTCTTAAGTTTAGACTTATATTTTTAAGTTCCTTCCTGACCCTTAAAATTTTATCGAAATGTAGCTTCCTTCAACATGGTTTTTTAACTTAAAAATTTTTCCTTATCTCAAACACTTATATTCATTTTTAAAAAATTGATTCAGCTTAACTTGTATTTTTGAGTTTGAATTTCAATTAATATAACTATGTTAAATATACTAAAAAATGAAATAAAGAATAAAATAAATAAATAAATAAAATCATTATCTGATGATAAAAAAAAATCTCCATTTAATAATTTAGATAAATAAATAATATAAAGAAGACCGTGGCTCCTGCCCCTGTCCCTTCCTCACCTACTATATCACACTTTCACGGCAGTGGCGGGTTAAAGAAATTTTAATGAAATCTATCAATTTTTTCTTCTTTCCTTCCATTAACAGCATTTCCTGCAAACAAGAAAAATTTATATATTTTTTATTAAATTACTTCTTTAATTTTAAAAAATTCTTGAATCCAAACGAAGCCTTGTAGATTTTGACTCCCCCTAATAAGCCTCGTTGTATTTTTTTTATTCAAATTGGTACGGTTCGTTTCAAATCAATTGCAACCTTTTCTTTAATTTTTCATGGCAGCATATTCTCAATATATTCTGGAAATTTCGTGTCGGCAAGTGCAAGCTAACTTTGAAAATCGTGAAGTCATCATTGTTTGCAGGAGGAGAATTTTTTATATGGGTGTAAGTTTAAAAGTTTTTATATTTAATTTAAATTATTTATTTAATTTTTATAATTAATTTAAATTTTTTTATTTAAATTAATAAATTATAACTCGTGAGTTTTTACTAATTAATTTTTTATTAATTCACACTACGATTGCCAATAAACAACATATTTAGCAGATGAATGAGGTAAAATAAAGTCGCTTTCCCAGTTTCTGTTGCTGCCCAAAAGCCTAGGACCGTCGAATGCTGTTCCTCTGCATAATCGCTGAATGGATTGGCTACCAACATACTACTGTTTTCTTTTTAATTATTATTTTCCTCCTTTTGCTTCGAACTTTTATCTTTCAGCATGAGAAGCTATCATACATATGTTAGAGGGAAAAAAGGGAAACTTTGTATTATTAAAAATCTATAATCTCATTAATTTCTTACTCTCTCGTCTTCTTCAAGATCTCTCTCTTTGAATGATTAGTTCATGACGCTGATACGTAAGCATCTTTTTAACCATGTGATTTAGAATTTGATCTTTAGTGTCTCATTAATTAAACCAAGATATTTTTTCTTTTATATTTAAAGTGTGAATTAATTTTTTTTGCTATATATATATATATATATATATATATATTATCAAATTTTAGATGTTTAAATAATTTAAGAATGTGATGGATCAATTTGTATGAGCAAACACGATTCCAAATTGTATAATGAGGCCTGAATTTGACAAGGCCGAGAGAGAAAGAACTAAGCAAGCAAGAAGGGGAATGGTTGCTGTAAGATATTAATTAAATTAAATTAAATTTCCACAGATCTTAACCAAAGCCATTGGAACACCTTGTAGCCCTTCCGCAAATTCAACTGAAAAAGTTGCTATTTTAAATGTATTCAATCTCATCCTATCTCTGTTCCGCAACCCCATTATACAACTCCTTCAGCAACCACAAATTGGAGCAATCAACAAGTGGAAGCCAAAACAAGAACACGATGGGAAAAGGTAGCAAGTCTCTTATTCAAATCCCAATCCTCCTACACACACTTTGCATCCTCTTGTTCCCACAACCGTTGCTATCTCAGGACAACAATTTCATTCGCCAACCCGCTGGTCAACTCATCATCACACCACAACAACGCTCCGATTCGGACCCCCAACAGGTTCATATATAAAGTTAGCTCATTTCATTATACCTTATTATAAATTTATCTATATGTCTTAATTAATGTGTATGATATAGGTGCACATTTCGTTGGTGGGCAAAGACAAGATGAGGGTGTCATGGATAACCGAAGATAAGAAGGGAGAATCAGTGGTGGAGTATGGAACAAAGGAAGGAGAATACAGTGAAAGAGCAATGGGGGAAAATGGCATGTACCAATATTTTTTCTATAGCTCAGGGAAGATCCACAGCGTTGTGATTGGGCCTTTGCCGCCCAATACCACTTACTTCTACAGGTGTAGTGGGTCGGGACCCGAGTATTCCTTGAAGACACCTCCTTCCAATTTGCCCATTGAATTTGTCATCGTTGGTAAGTTGTTGTTTTGATTTGTTTCTTTTTGGTGTTGATGAGTTAAATTAGTTATATTACTTAGATCAGATCAGCTACAGAGGGTGTTGATGAGTTCTTCAAGCCAACGCAAACATGCCGTGGGACAGGATAAGGCCTTTAGGATTAAAGGGTGCTTTAAACGTACACCACTTGTTAGGCACTTCTCAAACTTACCTAAAAATATCTGCGATCAATCATTGCACCATAATTTCTTTTTCAGTTATGTTATCGCAATATAAATTTAATGACAAAAAATATGTTAATGAAAAGTATGAGAGGATCAGTTAGTAATTTTTTAATGAAAATTATATATTTTTTTATTAAACGGTATTTTATGGATACTTGATGATGTTTTCTTAAAAGATTTAACGACATTTTAACTCAATTTTTTAATACATTAAAAACCCTTTAGATAACTGGGATGAATCAATCTTCAATTTCCTGAATTCTTCTTTATTAGTATTTAAAAAACCATTTTTGCAGTAGCACATCATTAAAAGCTTAATAAATAGTAAATTTTTCTAAAAAATTATAATATTTAATATTATTAATGTATTATATTTAATAACATTATGTAATTTGTTATGTATTCTTAAATATACGTTAAAAACTATTAAAAAAAATAGAACGTTAGACTATGAGAGTTTTTATTAACCAAGTTGTCTCAAAGGACATTTCTCTTTTTATAATTTCTCTTTTGCTTCAGCTATAGTTTTTTTTATTCTTCTGTTTTCTACTTTTTAAATTCTATGAATGTGGTGGAGAAGAGTTTTTTTTTTTTTTTTTTACCTCTTATACTTTTATATCCCTTTTTTTTAATATTTATTTTTCATCTTCCTCATTCTATCTTTTGCTATCATATTATTCGCTATATTCTCTCTCACACAGAAATTTCTTAATAACACAGAAAATTAGGAAAACAAAAAATATTGATGTAATTTAAAGCCGAGCTTTGCCTCCACTAATTCCAGCTAGAGATTTCACAAATAAAATAAAAACCTATATCGGAATCGGTCAATATATAGATTAAATATTTGTAATGCATGCATGTTATACACTATTGTATATATGCAGGGGACTTGGGACAAACTGAATGGACAGCATCAACCTTGAAACATGTTGACAGCAGCGACTACGACGTGTTCTTGTTACCTGGAGATCTTTCCTATGCCGATTCCCAACAACCTTTGTGGGATTCCTTCGGTCGTTTGGTGGAACCATATGCTAGCAAAAGGCCATGGATGGTTACCGAAGGAAACCACGAGATTGAGATTTTCCCTATTATCTACCCGAAAGGGTTCGAAGCCTACAACACTCGCTGGCCCATGCCCTTCCAAGAAAGTGGTTCCACTTCAAACCTCTATTACTCCTTCGAGGTTGCTGGCACCCACGTCATCATGCTTGGTTCCTACACTGATTTTGATGCCCAATCAGAGCAATACACGTGGCTTCAATCTGACTTAGCCAACATTGATAGGGTGAAGAATCCTTGGGTGATTGCGCTGTTGCATGCACCTTGGTATAATACTAATGAGGCACACCAAGGTGAAGGTGAATCCATGAGACAAGCCATGGAGGAGTTACTTTATAATGCCCGCGTTGACTTGGTTTTTGCTGGCCATGTTCATGCATATGAACGCTTCGTATGTTCGTGCTCTTTAAGATTTTTAATTAATTTGATTAGTCATAGTCTCACTTTTAAATTATCAGGTTGAAATTTGTTTATTTACCCTTAAATTTATTGCAGACTCGAATTTACGACAACAAGGCTGATTCGTGCGGTCCGATGTATGTGACAATTGGGGACGGAGGAAACCGCGAGGGACTTGCGTTAAAGTGAGTGTTACATTGTTACACACTATTTAACATCTTAATTCTAATTTATAATCACTCAAAAAGTGTTATTGCTGATTTAACATGCTTCCTTGTTTTTTTCATTCTCTTTTTATCATATTATTACATTCTTATGTTTATCACTTTCGTTTTTATTTTTTTTATCTCTAAGTGTGAACATCTCTTAAGGTGTTTACTAAATATTTTGACCTTTTCTCATTCTCAACTAATAATTTTAATTTATATACTTTTATTTAAAAAAAAAAAAAAAACTTATTGTATTATCAAAAGTGCATTTCGCTGATCAAAATAAAAGAATAACACTAAAATCACTTCTATTATCGTAACTGGCAGTTTTAATTTTTTTTTCTATTATGTTTCTTGCGGCGTTGATATGTTAATATTATTGGCTGTTGAATTGTTGCACTGTTGAGAATAGGTTTAAGAACCCTCCAAATCCACTCTCATTGTTTCGCGAGCCAAGCTTTGGTCATGGAAGGTTGCGAATGGTAAATGAAACACATGCACGTTGGTCATGGTACCGCAACAATGACAGTGATGCAGTGGTAGCTGATAGCATTGTGATAGAGAGTTTAAGCAGCTCGAAAGGATGCTCCAATACACCAAACCAACAAGTTGTTACTCCTCACGAAGAGTTGTAATTAAGCCGTAATTAATCCTACAAATAAAGAAAAGATCACTACTTATTAAGTATCTTATATTAGCTAGGATGACAATGAATATTTTTATTAGTTGTATATTGGTTGATCTTGTATTAATTGATCTGCATCCAAGTAAGAATTGCTCGAGTAATGTGGATAGCGTGGCTTCTCGCCGAACAGCTTGATTCTGTTATTGATGAAACACTATTGCATGTTCTGTTCATCATACTTGGTGGAAAATAAAACAAGTGTCAGGTTGCTGATCTGAATCGCTGCTGTCAAAAATTGGATCCTTCACCAACTTGCGATGTGAATAAGCATGCTTCCATTAATTTGTTAGTTAGATTATAATTCAGAATAATAATAAACAGAACACTTGAATCTCTTGTTTTAATTTACTTTTTGGTGCTAACTGTTGATATTATAATCATGTACTTATCATTGTCTCGAGAAGGAAATGAAACTCCACTATATATTGGCTCTTAATTTGTTTGGTTATGTTCGACGTTGATTTATGTTTCTGCGCCTCCATTGGGTGACTTGTGAATTCAACAACTACAAAATTAAAATATTGGGTTGAGTAAGTTTGCATTGCCACGAAGAAGAAATTTGGTCAGAATAGAAAATTTAGTGATAGTAGAAGTTGTGCATATATGACAATGACAAAAATTGTTGCGCAAGCATAGAAAGTTCTAATGAATTATTTGAATGAGTTTTCTTGTGAAAATAATGATAAGGACTAAACTGCAGTGGCCATACTTATCTAACAACTTTAGTAGGTTGTAAAGAAGAAATGTGATGAAAAAAAAAAAAACAATGAAAAGACGAGGTTATGATCAAATGAAAAGGGAAAAAAATGATTCACCTAGTGTACATAAAAGATGTCAATAAAGAAGAAAAAATGCTCACAAAAAAGGAGGATAAAGGCCCCCAACAGGGCTAGCATGTTATGATATTTAGGGCTTTCTCATGGTTAAGGGTCAAGAAAGAAAGAGATCTTTCTCACGGTGGATTGGTGCACTAATTTTATGGTCATTGTACTAATTTTTCTTAGGTGCACAGGAAAAAAATTTCTACTTTGGGCCGTTGTTTAGTACTCCAAATTGCATGACTATATTTTGGTCCAATAAACATCAGTGACTGTAGTTGAAGTGTAAAAAAGACTTAAGACAGTATTGGGCTTATGACCCAAAAGTAAAAAGTAGGCCCATTTTAATGAATTCTCTGTGATTGATAAAAAACCAACTGGAAGAAACTTCAAGACCCAAAAAAGGGAAGAATGCAACATGTAAGCAACTCGCGATCTTGCGAACAAAAAAGGAAGCCACTTATCTATCCAATCACCTATTATTAAAGCATGCCTCGCAACATAATATATAATTTCATCATTACCTTGATTTATTTAAATCTGTTAAAATAAATAGATTAATTATAAAAAAATGTAT
Source organism: Abrus precatorius (assembly GCF_003935025.1). Lineage (NCBI taxonomy): Eukaryota > Viridiplantae > Streptophyta > Magnoliopsida > Fabales > Fabaceae > Abrus > Abrus precatorius. The sequence goes on along the minus strand of NW_020874373.1, from coordinate 2,723,484 downwards.
TTTGTAAATCGAATTTAGCAAGTGTAAAAATTATTAAACAACCCTCAATCCCGCGTATTGTAAAGAAGTAGATCCAAATATAATAGTTTTAATTTTATTTAAGCCATCGGCACACTAACTATACATCACATAAATGATTTATTTTGGTTAATCCTCACATTTATACCGACGCAATTTTTTGCTACAATATAATATGACAAGTTGAGTACTTTTGTGATGTAAAATTGAGTAAATTATTTAATAACACAGCGAGTGAAGCATTGGACTAAAAATTTTTAAAATTATATTGGAGGGGTCCATTCTGACCTACTATTTTTCAAACAAAAATCGATAATTTCCCATTTTACAAAAAGTGAAAGCACCAGAAACGCGTTTCAACCACCCTTCAATATCTGAACGAGGGTGCACCCACAATTTCTGTTCCATCATCCACCAAAGGAAAATTCCTTTTTTCTTTTTCTTTTATGAATACAAAGCAAAGCCACGTAAGCATGACTTATTCAACCTTTTCCAGTGTGGTCCCATAATAATAGATAGATTTTTTATGCATGATCGCTCGACGCGTATCAAGTGTCCACAACGGACGCTCCTGATCAACTCATCCAATCCAACGGCTCTGATTAATTTAAATCTTTTCTAGCTTTTCCGCTTTGATCACGGGATTCGCTCGTGCGATCTCTTCTCTTCCCACCGCCTTGAAATCGAAGCCACACGCGTGTTTCTCCGGATACCTATGGGTCCCACAAAACGTCGTTCCACACCTGCACTTGAACCCGGTCAACCCCACGCGCTTCCGACACGTGCCGCACCGGTTCGTCTGAACCGCTGGAGCAGAGTCCGATGGATCGGGCGAGGCCGCCGGCGATGCCAACGCCGGAGGTTGAGGGAGAGATTCAACAGCGGATTGCGCGACCGCAGAGGCCGCGACGGAAGAGGATAGAGCGGCTTCGATGGTGGATTTGGTTTTGGCTTGCTCTTGTTCCTTCAAACGGATATCTCTGTAGCATTTGGAACAGAGATCCATGGTGGCTGGGCTGCCGAAGAAGCCGCAGTTGTTGGCGCAGAGCCTGTGTCCTTCGGGCGCTTGGCATCGGTGCTCTTCCGCCATGTCTGGATCTGAGAGAAAAGCTATAGAACAACGAAGATAACGGCAAGAAGATGAATATTTCACGTGCTTGGATTCCGAGAAAAATCGAGGAATAATTGTATAGATGAATCTTGTGTTAATTTTTTGGAATTGGAAGTGACAAAAAAAATTAGGTATAAATAAAAATTTATGAGATTGCAAACTCAACAAAGAAGAGCCGAAAATAGGGGAATTTAGTTTGTACAGCGAAAATATGAAAAAGGTGCAAGAAATTCTGATTCTTTGTTTCAAAGACGAGGAAAAATGAAAGGGTGTCTGGGATGGAAAAGGGCGAAATTAGTACGTGATTTATAAGAAGGAGTGGTTATGAGTTTGGGATAAGAACGAGATGAGAAGAAATCTTAACGGAGAATAATTAACAGAGTGAGAACTGGGAAATGATATAAGGGAGAAAAAGAGGAAGTAACGGCGAAACGAGACAAATTGTTATTAATCATTTTCAATTGGTCATCTTTAAGAAGATATTTTAATTAGGAGGAGAAAATTAGGTATGGTTGTTTATTTATTAATTAATGATTTGGGTTAATATAATATGAGGATAGAAAAACAGACAGGCTGGCTGTGACGGCACAGATGATTAAGGGTCTAAGCTGAACGTGTTAAATGCTAATTGTACGGGATAGGGAAATTGATGGACCCTACATATAGAAGAAAGGAAACTGAATACCTAGTCTAAATCAGTACTTCTAAGTTTCAAAGATAAATGATAATTAGAATTTTATCTAAACCATGAAAAGAGTTAAAAGTTAGAGTTGACGTAGGCCCATTAGCCCATTACAGTGTCTATAAAAGAAAGGTAGAAAGAGCAGGTAAAGGGTTGACTCTTTATTATTGAATATCATTTATTGCTCTGAGCCGAATCCTAACTTCAACATCGGAGTGCCTTTTGCAGGTACCCTCCTACATCAGCAATCGTCAGAAGGACACCAGAGCGAAGGTTGAAGACAGTCGTTTCTCAAGAAGGAACATTTTGGCGCCCACCGTGGGACAGAATTGACTTCATTCATCAGGATTAAGCATGGTAATGACGAGAAGCCAGCAAGAAGGAACCTCTCGGCAACAAATGGAGGACATCACGCCAGAGGAACCAGTACCTGAAGTGGTGATGCAGGGAGGTACGGAGGAAAGCATTCTAGCTGCACTGAGGCAGCTTAAGGCAGAAATGATGGAGATGAAGAAGGAACGCCAAAGAGATGCACTGGAGCTCTCGGCCCTAAGGAGGGAAAATGCTGGCTTAAGGGAAGAAATAAAGACACACATCCCTTCCCAAACGACGCCTTTCATCCAAGATCAAGGGGAATCCTCAGCACTGCAAGACAAATCAAGGCAAGTCTATCAATCGGCAACCAGAGATGACCGGGACGACCTTGTGAACCGGAGCCCGTTCATTCACCGCATTCTGGAAGCCAAGCTGCCCGATAATTGGAGAGGGTTGGCAATAGACAAATACGATGGCACATCCGACCCCAGAGAACACGTGGATATCTTTACAACGCAGGTCGGTCTGTACACAGAAAGCGATGCCTTATGGTGCAGAATTTTTCCTACTTCACTCCGAGGACCTGCGCTCAGTTGGTTCACCCGACTCCCCCCTCTCTCCATCGACTCGTTTACAACTCTCACAAGGCGTTTCAACTTGCAGTTCGCCACAAGCCGGCCCCATCCCCTAATATCCTTGGCCCTAGTCAATATTCGCCAAGAGAAAGGAGAATCACTTAGAGCGTTCATGGAACGCTTTGGCAAAGTGACTCTCTCAATTCATAACTTGGAACCAGCAGTAGTTATGCACCACCTCACAACAGCATTAAAGCCGGGACCCTTTGTTAATAGCCTCTGCAAAAAGCCCCCGATCGACCTAGATGAGTTAAGGAATCGGGCTGCGAAGTACATGCAAATGGAAGAATTATCCGAATATCGGAGCCAGGTACGGATGGACCAAGGATCTAACTCAAAAGATATAGAAGGAAAGGAAGCCTTTAAAGCAAGGCGGGGGAACGACAGAGGAAATGAACTTGAGCGACCACCTCGGCGACCGAAGTATCCGTCCTACACGACGCTTAACACTAATCAGGCCAGAATACTTGATCAAGCGTTGGCCACAGAAATATTGAGAATGCCTAGACGCGCTAACACTCCACATCGGGCAGATAAAAACAAGTCTTGCCGATACCATCAGAACAGGGGTCACACTACTGAAGAGTGTACGGCACTAAGAGATAAAATTGAAGAATTGATTAAAGGTGGATACCTAAAAGATTTTGTACAGACAGATCCCACAAAGCAATCTAACAGAGGAAGAGATCGTCACCCTGATTCACCAAAGAGATTCGACCACAAAAAAATTGAACGACACAGGAGCAGGTCCAGAGAGCCCCCCGCTAGAAGATTTGAAGAAAAGTATCCGAAAAGGGTCATTAACACCATAGCCGGAGGGTTTGCTGGTGGAGGACCTACCCATTCGGCTAGAAAAAGGCATCTTCGGCATGTCCGTTCGGTCAATAATGTTTCATTGGGCAGCAGAATTCGGATCCCGCCTATTACGTTCACTGACGACGACTTTCAGGGAGTCGATCCGGTGCAGGATGATCCCATGGTAATTAGTGTAGACATTCTTAACTGCACTGTTCGAAAAACACTAATCGACCAGGGGAGCTCGGCCGATATCCTATACTGGAATACATTCAAGCAATTAGGCATCGCAGAACAAGAGCTCAAGGAATACCATGAACCATTGGTTGAGTTTTCTGGGGAACGAGTAGAGACCAAGGGATGTATTGACTTGTACACCACGTTTGGATCAGAACATGAGGGCAAACGCATAAGAGTCACTTATCTTGTAATATACTACTCGGCAGACCATCCCTGAACAAATTGAAGGCCATAGTGTCCACTCCGCACTTGGCCATGAAATTTCTGTCTGAAAGAGGCCGAATTGTTACCGTCCATGCTGATCAAAAAACAGCCAGGGAATGTTACTTTGCAAGTTTACGCTTAAACCATTTCATGGGAATAACCGGGATGTCAACATTGTATTCCCTCGGTTGGAAGAAGAGTTGGATGTTGAACTAGATCCTAGAATGGATGCGGAATATCGTGTCGAGCCCAATGAAAACAAACAATCCTTCCAACTAGGAGCAAAGCCAGAACAAGTTGCGTATTTAGGGATCGGTTTGAACGAACAAGAAAAAGCCGTCCTCCAAAAGATGCTAGTAAATAACGCAGATTTGTTTGCTTGGACAGCCTCAGATATGCCTGGCATTGATCCAACATTTCTTTGTCACCACTTATCGGTCTATAAAGGAGCCAAGCCGGTAGCTCAAAAGAGGAGAAAAATTGGTGGTGATAAAGCAAAGGCAGTAAAAGAAGAAACCAGTAAACTAATACAAGTTGGCTTTATCCGAGAGGTCAGGTATTCAACATGGTTAGCCAACATTGTCATGGTTAAAAAAGCCAGTGGCAAATGGCGAATGTGCACGGACTTCACGGACCTCAATAAAGCATGCCCAAAGGACGCATACCCACTACCAAACATTGATACCTTAGTCGATGGCGCAGCCGGTCACAAAATACTGAGCTTTTTGGATGCTTATTCTGGGTATAATCAAATACGAATGTACCCCCTGGATGAGGAAAAAACAGCGTTCATCACAAATTCTGCAAATTTTTGTTATCGAGTGATGTCGTTCGGTCTGAAGAATGCAGGAGCAACATACTAGCGACTCATGAACAAAATTTTTGAAAAACAAGTGGGTAAATGCATGGAGGTGTATGTAGACGACATGGTGATTAAATCCCTCGCATTGAAGCAACATCTTGACCACTTAGATGAGGTATTCGGAGAAGCCAGAAAGCATGGTATGTGATTCAATCCTGAAAAATGTACGTTTGGTGTAGCTGGCGGTAAATTTTTGGGCTTCATGTTGTCGGAAAGGGGGATTGAGGCAAACCCCGACAAATGTAGAGCCATCATTGACATGGCCAGTCCTCGCAGTGTCAGGGACGTGCAATGACTCACCGGGCGGATCGCAGCCCTTGCTAGATTCTTGCCAGTAATGGCAGAAAGGTCTAGGCCTTTCATCGAATTGTTAAAAAAATCTCAAAAATTTGCTTGGTCCAAGGAGTGTGAGGACGCCTTTGTACAATACAAGCATATGCTGGCGGCACCACCTGTGTTGATTAAACCGACACCAAATCAGGAAATGATTGTTTATTTAGCTGTATCCGATCACACCGTCAGTTTGGTTCTACTTCAAGAAACACCTGAACCGAACCCCGTATATTTTGTTACCAGGACACTCCAAGGTCCTGAATCTCGGTACCAGTTAATGGAGAAAGTGGTACTTGCCCTGGTCCATACAGCTCGTCGGTTAAGGCACTACTTTCAGAGCCATCGGATGGTGGTACGTACAGATTGTCTGATGGCCAAAATATTGAGGAAACCAGAATTAGCTGGTCGGTTGGTAGCATGGACAATTGAATTATCTCAGTTTGATATCCATTTCGAGAACCGACGCCCCCTTAAAGCCCAAGTGTTAGCCGACTTCATCAATGAGTTCACTACACAACATGATACTATTTCGGACATGTGGAATGTGCATGTTGATGGATCATCAAATCAATTAGGCAGTGGAGCGGGGGTCATTCTTGAAGGACCGAATGCGTTCGCCATTGAACAGTCTATCTGGTTCGGATTTAAGGCATCCAACAATCAAGCCGAATATGAAGCTTTACTCGCCGGTCTCAGACTAGCCAGGGAAATGGGGGTTAAACGCATTACTGCTTGGAGTGATTCAAAAGTTGTAACCGAACAAGTGAATGATACCTATCAGATCAGGGACTCGGTCATGCTTAAATATTACCAGGAGGTCAAGAGAATAAAAACCGAGTTTGAGGAGGTATGCATTCGGTACACACCCCGAAACATGAACGCACGAGCCGACAGGCTAGCTAGGCTGGCTAGCCAACGGAAACCAGGGCAACTGCAGAGCATGGTTCACCAACAAATCCTCCAACCTAGTATCACCAAGCAAGAATGCATGGACATAGAAAATTCATCTCATAATTGGATGACCCCCCTGGCCCAATACCTCACTGATGGCAGTCTCCCGCAGGACGCAGCAGCAGCTAGGAAAATTAAAGCACATGCAGCCAAATACCTTCTTCTCGGCAAAGAATTGTATCGAAGAGGAATTTCCACCCCCATGCTTAAATGCCTAGAAGACGACCAAGCTAAGTACGTGATGAGAGAAATCCATGAAGGTATCTGTGGAACCCATTCGGGCGGACGAACTATGGCAGCCAAAGTGCTCAGGGCCGGATATTACTGGCCAACAATAACTCAAGACTGTCAGTTGTTTGTAAAAAGATGCATTCCCTGTCAACAACACGGCCCTCACCTGCGCCAACACGCCGATACCCTTCGGCACATTAGCGCTCCTTGGCCCTTCGCTATTTGGGGAATGGACCTCCTCGGTCCATTTCCCTTAGCAAAAGGGCAATGTAAATTCCTCCTCGTCGCCGTGGACTACTTTACCAAATGGATTGAGGCCGAACCCCTAGCATCAATCACGGCCCATAACGTACAAAAATTCACTTGGAAAAACATCATAACACGGTTCGGTCTCCCTCATGCACTAATTACAGATAATGGGCTTCGGTTTGCAAATCGGCAATTCAACGAGTTCTTGGCAGGCCTGCATATCAAACATAGGGTTACATCTGTTGAACACCCACAGACGAATGGCCAAGTCGAGGCTGCCAACAAAGTGATATTGCATGAATTAAAAAGGAGGTTGGGTTCGGCAAAGGGAGAATGGGCAGAGAAGCTGCCTGAGATTTTATGGGCCTATCGGTGCACGCCGCAGACCACAACAAAAGAAACCCCCTTTCGGCTTACCTATGGTACTGATGCCATGGTACCGGTAGAAATTGGAGAGCCGTCATTCAGGAGAGAGAATTTCAAGGAATCGGCCAATGAAGAGGCTCTGGCCGTCAACCTGGACTTGATAGATGAGATCCGTGACCACGCTGCCATCATGACTGAGGCTAGTAAAAGAATGATGGCTAGAAAATTCAACTCCAAAATAAGTCCTCGACAATTCTACAAAAACGACCTGGTATGGCGAGTAACCGGGGACGCGCGCAAGGATCGACAAGAAGGGAAGTTGGCAGCCAACTGGGAAGGCCCCTTTCGGGTAGCAGCAAGATTAAATAATGGAGCATACAAATTGGAAACCCTGGCAGGAAAATTAATACCAAGAACCTGGAATGTCACTCATTTAAAGCATTATTATAGCTAAAACCTTGTAATACGTGCACAGGTGCACTCTTTTCCTATCCCAGATTTTATCCTCTTAAAAGAAAGTGAAAAGGGGTTTTCCTGAGAAGGTTTTTAACGAGGCACCTAATCAATAAAATTTCTCTTTCTTCACCTATACGGTTTTTTACGCATTACATACCTTTCAAGCACCATTCCCTCCCAAGTTTCACTTGGCCAAGGTTGAATTGTTTCCCTTCCGAGTACCCCACTCGGTCAAGGACGAATTAATTCCCTCCCGAGTACCCCCACTCGGTTAAGGACGAATCAGCTATTTCCCTTCCGAGTACTCCCACTCGGTTAAGGACGAATCTACTATTTCCCTCCCAAGTATGACTTGGCTAAGGATGAATTAATTCCCTCCCGAGTACCCCCACTCGGTTAAGGACGAATCAGCTATTTCCCTTCCGAGTACTCCACTCGGTCAAGGATGAATTAATTCCCTCCCGAGTACCCCCACTCGGTTAAGGACGAATCTACTATTTCCCTCCCAAGTATGACTTGGCTAAGGATGAATTAATTCCCTCCCGAGTACCCCCACTCGGTTAAGGACGAATCAGCTATTTTCCTCCCAAGTATGACTTGGCTGAGGATGAATTAATTCCCTCCCGAGTACCCCACTCGGTTAAGGATGAATTAACTATTCTACGTCCCGAATACCGCGCTCGGTTAAAAAATGAATTTTTTCCTGCAAACTACCTCCACTCGGTTAGGGTGAATCAGTTATATTTCCATTCAAGGTTGAACTTTCCCGGATCAATTACCCTTACTCGAATAAGAATGGAACTTTAATGATATTTTAAATGGCACCTAGTCGATTAAAATTATTTATCTACCCCTGCTCGGTTTAACGAAGAAGCTATTTAGAATAAATACTTTTATGTAGAAGGAAAAATGGTCAACTTCTTTAGCAAAAAGTGAACACCAGTGAGAATTTCTATTTCTGTTAAAAAGATTACAAAAAATGGAGCACTTTGGCCCATGAATAGAATAGAAATTAAACTAATTCTCTGGGCGAGAGGTATCAGGACCGGCCGCCTCTACATCAGGGGCTGTAGCATCGTCGCTTATATTTCTTCTTGGAGGGGCTTCGGCATCAGGCTCTAAATCTTCATCCACGTCATTATATGCTAGGAACCGACCGCCGAAAAAATCTCTAGTAAGATCGAACTGGAAGTTAGGAGGCACTTGGCAAAAACCATAACACTGCCGAACGGCATGATTAAAACCCGACTCGTGTTCAATAGCCACTTGAGCTGAACACTTGTCGGTAAAAGCTTTCATTTCATCATCCGCCTTGTGCCTCTCAGCAGCCACAGCCTCCTCCATTTCAGCAGATTTGGCCCTCAAGGACTCCTCCAATCCTACAGACTTTACCCTCCAAGCCTCCATCTCCTCTTCCCTCACCTTCAATGCTTGTTCAGCAGCTTGGAGCCGGTTTTCCACTATATAATAATGTTCTTTATATTGAATAACCTCAGCTTCCAAAGCTTTATTGGTTTCGGCCAGATTTTGCCGAATCTCCTCATTTTCTGCAAGGGTTTGTTGGGCGGCAGCATACTCGTTTTGAACCTTTCTCAGCTCCCGTGTGGGCTCCAGAGCCAATCGTCGGAGCATCATCATAGCTCGGATTTGAAACTTCGAGAAGTATTTCCACACGGACTCAATCTCAAGATTGCTAACCGCCTCCTTTCCTGCATCCGACAGCAGGTCAGGCGCAACTGCTCGGCCAGCATGAACACCATTGTTGAAAAAGGCGTCGGTCAGAAAGAAAGAAGGGAAGACGCCATTAGAGGAACTGGCAGCGCCAGAGGCCAGCTCACCCCGGCCCTGATGACGGCTACCATCCGAGCCACTCGGCCTTCCTGAATGAGAGTGCTTTCTTTTCTTCTCTCTCTTCGCCTCTTTGCCCTTCTCTTTCTCCTTCCCCTTGTCTTTTCGTTTTTTCGGTTGGTTTTCGGCAATAACAAGGTCTCGGGGAGGAGGTTGCGGCTCGGTCGCAACAGGAATCTGGTCCAGTTGAGGATGTCGGTGCTCTTCGGTGGGCGTGTTCTCAGGGGCCCTAGCTTTCAAAGTTTTCCGATATGTCGGCACATGAACCCCCCGTTGAGCCATTAAACCTACAATAAAAAGCAGCCGGTCAAATTAATATCGTTTAACCCAAAAATAAAAACCACAATCACGTAACATACCATCCATGTCTAGGCGAGGTTGAGGAGATTTTAATACTAAAAGTATATGTCGGGCAGGAAGGTCTCGGGGAAGAGACTTTAAATATTCCAATGCCGCTAACTCCCTAGCCGACAACATATCCTCGGGAATCCAGTCGTACCAGCGAGGCACCCGGGTCCAATGGAAAGGAAAAAGAGGATTATTTTCACTATCAAAGAAAAAATTTTTACCTACAGGATAGACGGTTACTTTGAAGAAACCAGTTTTAAAACCCTTAAAAGACGAGGCATAAGGCTTGAACAAAGGCAAATCTGGTTGCCTTATTAACGATACCCATCTGGCAAGGTCCGATGGACGAGTACAAAAAAAATGAAGAAACAATCCTACGCTAGGTTCAATATAATGAAATTTACAAAGTACTCTAAAAGCCTGGATAGCCGCCCACCCATTCGGGTGGAGTTATGTCGGTGCTACATTTAAAACTCGCAACACCCCCAGTTGAAAATCATTAAAAGGCAATTTTATACTCAGCTCCCTAAACATATACTCGTACATGAAGAAGGTGTCGGCCATATCGGCACCCCCTCGAAAAACAAGCTCAGGGTCTTCGGTTTCGTCCCCGCGACAAGGATTAATGAATATAGGATAGGGATCGGACGGCTCCCACAATGAAATGTCCACATGGTCAACAAAAGATTGGAGATCTTTATTTCTCCTATACCGAGAAAAGTAGGCAGCTACCTCACCGTGCACCCACTCGTATCCGGGAATAGTACAAGGGGGAAGTACTGGTCTCTCCCTAGGGGGGCTCATGCTCGGTAGGGGTTCAGAAGAATCAGAATTGGTGGACTCTGACGATTCGGCTTCGTCATTGCACTCCCTAACGCAAATTTCTACGCCTTCATCGTCCCTACTAGGTCCTGAACCAAGTGCTACCCCCCTCCGGTTTTCCCGGCATGTTGACTATCAACACTACTCGGCGTGGACGACTCGGACAACGAGTCTTCCCATTCTAAGGATCCGGCCATGATAAAAAAGGGAAAGAATGAAGCGTACCTCACAGAAGTCGGTTTGAAAAAGAAAGATTGAATACCCTTCGGTTTGGAGCAACAGCATATACTTCTCGGTATAGAGACAAAGTAGAGAACAAAACACCTGGACCACCGCATATTTATAGAGGGCCCTCGGAATACGAAAGGTCACATCCCTCTCCAACCGACAGATTCGTCCTAGATCGAGCGGTGAGGATCGACTCCCCTTTCGTTTCACGCACACATATCGAGGAAACCCTAAAAAAGTACCTGACATTCTAGAAGAATTCGTTTCCATTTTGTATTATATGAACATTTATTATTATTCATTTATTAAATTCCTTGGATTACATTGACTTTATTAAAAAACCGAATACCCCCTAGGTAACCGAATACCCCCCAGGTATTCTTGATCAATGATTGAACCGAATACCCCTCCTGGTATTCTTATCACTGATTGAACCGAATACCCCCTAGGTATTCTTGATCACTGATTGAACCGAATACCCCCCAGGTATTCTTGATCACTGATTGAACCAAATACCCCCCAGGTATTCTGGATCACTGATCGGACCGAATACCTCCTTCGGTATTCCCTTCCGTTCATCAAATCGAATACCATCCTTTGCTTGGTGATACTATGCGAAAATCCCTCCTCGACCGACCGTACCTCTAATTTACAGCCCTCAGATCGTACCTCTTCGGGCTTGGAGGACTAGTGTACGGGATAGGAAAATTGATGGACCCTACATATAGAAGAAAGGAAACTGAATACCTAGTCTAAATCAGTACCTCTAAGTTTCAAAGATAAATGATAATTAGAATTTTATCTAAACCATGAAAAGAGTTAAAAGTCAGAGTTGATGCAGGCCCATTAGCCCATTACAGTGTCTATAAAAGAAAGGTAGAAAGAGCAGGTAAAGGGTTGACTCTTTATTATTGAATATCATTTATTGCTCTGAGCCGAATCCTAACTTCAACATCGGAGAGCCTTTTACAGGTACCCTCCTACATCAGCAATCGTCAGAAAGACACTAGAGCGAAGGTTGAAGACAATCGTTTCTCAAGAAGGAACACTAATTATTTGTTATTTATCGTCCAATGAAACTAGACGGGCGTGGAAATGCATGAATTGGAATTTGGGATTTTCTTTTTCTATGAATGTTGTCGTATCAAAAACAAGAAGTGGAAGCGTGTTTGGGGAGAAGCCGTGGCACCTCCTTGGACCCATTCCTCCTTCTTCTTCAGGTTAATATTAAATTAATATGACTCAGCTTATCCCATATATTAAAATTCCCTATTCTCTTTTTCTATGCCTTCGAAGAAAAACACTTCCACTCTTTCACTATGCGGATCATCATTGGTGACATTCTCAATCTCAAAAAGAAATATCAATCATTTTATTTTATTTTTCATGATTAAAATTGACTATCTTTTAATAATAATCATAATTCCATCACAATATATTTTAATTAAAATTTAAATTTTAGTTATTTTCAAATTTGCATAAATTTAAATCACATTATACTAAAATAAAAAAAATTACAACATATTAATTATTTTACCTACAAATTCACTTTAAGAGGATTTTGTTGTCAAAGTGTTTTGTTAAATAAGCAATTAGTAATAGTAAATATTATTAAAAATATTTTTATAATTTTAATAAAATAAATGTATAAGAAGTGAGGTTAAACGTGTATATTGATTATAATGTATATTGATTAAAATATTGTTATTATAATGTATATTGATTAAAATAAGTAAGTGACTGACAAAAGATAAACGTGTTCACGTTTTTCCTCCGCATAGCTCCCACGCACCATTCAAGTAAGCTTAAGAACGGTAGCTGCAGGTACATCCAAACTTCAAACACTGAAATGATAATAATGCACGCACAACCCTTCTGCAACCTTTTCATTTCTTAAATAACGATCAAAACCCGCCATTTTTAGTTCACGTTACTCCGTTGTCAACCTATAAAATTAAACAAGAAAGAAAAATTTGAAGGCTTTCAACAATGGATTGGCTTGCAATGAGAAGGTGTTCGAGAACCTCTTCAACTTTTAAAGTCCTTCGCCTACTCTTGTTGGGTCAACTAGTTTCTTTATCCACAGTGTTCATGAGTCTCACTACTTCTATCATAACCCAAGTACTTGGTATTCTTATTTTTGTTGTTTTTTTCATCATTCTTTTGGTTTTTAATCATCTATAAGTTTGTAACACTTTCACATGATGTTGATATGTTTGACTGAATAATGAATACATTAGGTGTTGATGCGCCTCTAACACAGAGCCTGTTTACCTATGCATCTTTAGCTTTGGTTTTTGGAAGCATATTGCTTTACAGGCGTCATAAACCTCTGGTATTTGTATACAAATGGATCTCCTTTTCGTTGGTTAGTGTGTGTGCGTACAGGTTTAAACTTATGTAAGTGAATTGAATTTGGGTTTTTTCAGATCTTCATGTATCTTTGTGTGTCGTGCAGATTTCTTGGTATTGGTACGTGCCATTAGCTTTTGCTGATGTTCAGGGGAATTATTTAGGTTAGTAGTATTGATCTTTGCCTCTATAATTTTATATATTTTTCCTTGGTTATGGAATTATGAGATAGAGATTTTTATATTATCTTTACATGCATGTATTATCCATACAGCAAAACAGAAATAGAAGCTACCCCATTAGTTATTAAGATTATATATAAGCATAAGTGGCTCTAGTTTTTGAAATAATAAACTTTTTTCTTTAATCACGACTTTATAGAAATTTATTATTTTTAATTTATTTTATATTTTCATTTTGTATAAAATATAATAAATATTTTTGTAAAATTAAAAATGAAAATAATTTTTTAAAAGTAAGGAATTAAAATTTTTAATTTCATAAACTTGAACAGGGGTTCACACATTTGGTTTCTTTTAATAATTTTTGGGATGCATGATAAAAACAGAAAATGTTAATATTAAATCTTGAGATTGAATTTAAGTAACTAATAAGGAGAAAAGAAAAACAAAAGCATGAGGGGTGAGTATAGATGATAAGTTCAGGGGTGACATGTAATGAGTAAATGTTAGTGCCATCTATTTTTTGTGGCCAAGATTATAAAAAGCAGGTTGCACGTTGTAAATTCTATACAGGTTCCACTGGGTCTAACACCAATCCCAAAAGTATTATTTGAATTTCTTTTCTCTATGTACTAAAAAAGCAAGTTAAAATGTTTCCGTACAGTTATGCAATTAAAAAGTAGTGCATATATTTGATTTCTGATTTTTCCCTATCCTTTTTGTCTTTGTTCGCAGTTAACAAGGCATATCAATATACCTCCATTACTAGTGTAACATTACTGGATTGTTGGACAATACCTTGGGCCATTATTCTCACATGGATCTTCCTAGGCACACGATATTCCCTTTGGCAATTAAGTGGCGCAAGCATGTGTGTGCTAGGCCTCTGTTTAGTACTGCTTTCTGACTCTTGGGTTGGCGGAGGAGGTGATATTAATGGTATTTAGAATAATTTGAGGGTATTGATATTCAAGCTAAGTTTTCCTAACAAGATAATTACTGTGTCGAAATCAAATTTTCAGATGGATCAAGACCTATCTTGGGTGATGTACTTGTGATTGTAGGGACATTTTTTTATGGAACTAGCAATGTTGGTGAAGTACGTGAACTGTTGACCTCTATTTAATAATAGTTCGGCTTTCGATAGCCCAAAATTAATTACAATTTGGGTTCAATTTGCTTGGTTTCCTTCTTACTAAATGCAGGAATTTTTCGTTAAGAGAAAAGACCTTGTTGAAATGGTTTCCATGCTTGGTGTTTTTGGATTCTTAATAAGCCTTGTTGAAGTGTATCCTTTTTAGTTTTTGTTACTGGCCTATGATGTTTGTATATATATCTTCTAAATATTTGAATTAGGACTTTTAAGGAAGTCTAATGCAAATAAAGTTTGTATTTGTCTTTCGAATTTCAAGAAGTTCCTTCATTCCTTGATCTTATAGATCTGTTATAGAATTGAAGACTCTAGCATCTGTGAAATGGTCTGTTGAAATTGTAAGTATTCCTTTCACGTACATAGTTAAGATATTACTGTGGTTTACCTTCTGTTGTTCTCTAGTCGTATCCATAATGCCCTCCTCCCAAAATAGAAAACAAAAATTTGAACTAATATTTCAGAATTTTAACATCGATAGCACAGAACATGAGTGAGAAAATATGAATTTTTTCCATATGAGTCTCCAACTTGATAAAAATAAATAAGAACATTCACAAATGGCAATATGAATAACAAAAAAAGTTGATTTCATCATGCATGCGTATTGTTATTACATATCTATCGAATTTGACATCATTTCTTATTGTTAGCAATATTACACCAAAAAGGTATGCTTGCATAGTTGAGTTTTAAAAATATATGTTTAAAATTTTTCCTTAGGTACTTTCTTTTCTTGGCTATGCTCTATCAAGCTTCATGTTTTACTCAATAGCTCCTTTTGTTTTAAAGGTTAGTTTCCTTCTCATGGACATGTTTGATACAATTCCTTTTCCTGAATGAAGTAGAGATATTTGCATAGAGGGTAGATTGATTATAAGGGGTTAAAAAAATAATTTTTTTCCCTTAATCATTAAATAACATGCAGATGAGTGGAGCAACAATGTTCAATCTTTCTCTTCTAACATCTGATATGTGGGCAGTGGTTTTTAGAGTCTTTCTTTATCACCAAAAGGTATTATTTTCCAAAATTGACAAATTAGGCGTTGAGTTTAAGTCAACATTCATTTCTCACTTGCAAGTGCCTTATAGAACTGATTTTCTTACTACTCAAAACAATGTGACAAAATGTTCACAGGTGGATTGGTTGTATTTCCTCGCTTTCGCTATTGTTGGTATCGGTCTCGTCATTTACTCTCTAGTGTATGTACCAAATCTAAGATCTTTTCCGTATTTAACTCTGTTTTTCTATTCCTACCATCATGATTTTCCCTTAGGAAAGTTAAGATTTGACTATTAGTTTACGGGTGAAAGATTCCAATACTTGTCTGCATAATAGGAATATCAACACTGATTATTACTATATCAACTGAGAAATGACGCAATGTAGTGGTTAATAAATAATAACCAACCCAATATCAAGATATCAACTAGTAACAATATTTTGGATGGGAAAACTTGTCATGTTTGAAAAATTATACGAAGAAAAATATGTTTTTGTGTTGTTAATGATCTTCATGAAAAACATTATCAATAACATTTTAACCATTAAGGAGAGATAAGTATGCAAGCATAGGGAGAAAAAATAATAAATTTAGTGTGTTTGAATTTACATTAAAAAATCAGTAAACGTGAATCTAAAGAAAAAATTGCAATTAATAACATTTTAGTAAACGTAAATTCACGTCTTGTAAACACGAAATTAAACGTGCAATATTAACTTTAATTTTAGCTTACTATGGTATTATAAATAGCATGAAGCTATTTTTTTAATTATTACATTGGCATAGGCCTTTTAGTGAATTTGTGTATTTGTGCATGAGAATGCTTACTTGCAATTAAAAATGTTTGCACTTTATTTTTGTATTTGGATATTGTTTGTAAGCATTATCTATAATTGCCTTTAAATTGGTAGTATTACTATTTATTTCCATTTTTTCTTAATCAGAGAAAAGGATTCTGTTCCTGCGCCTACCACCGAGGATGATAATCTAGATACTGAATACCAAATGATTTACGATGAAAGCACACCATCTGGCAATGATTCTCGAGGGTGATGACATTTTGCACTTGAAATGGGAAAAATACAATCTTGTAGTTGTAGAATTTTCAATGCTGCAATGTTAGTTGTTGTTCCAATTGGGAAACTAATCAACACTTGAGAGGAGAAGAAATGAGAAACAACGACGACAAATTTTAAATGAAAATAATATTCGAGTCTATATCTTTTCTCTTTTTACAAATAGCATTTCTTTCTGTAATTTGCATGTTTTCGAACTCGTGTTTCTCAAGTTGGTTCTTGAAGGTTATTTTCAATGCATATTGAAAGATAGCATAATAAAAGTAATCGTGTTAAATCATAACTTTTTTTTTTATTATTGTATTTGTTATTTGGTGATGGATAGAATAAAAAGTTAAAAGAGAAAGAAAATAAAAGAATTCATGAAAGAGGTTGAGTAAGGGAAAAAAAGCTTATGTTGTGTTTGTTTTTTAAAAAATTGTTTATTATTTTTAGGAATAAAAGTATGAGTATTATTAATTTGTAAAAATTATTATTAAAAAATTATTAATTTGTTATCCCCATTGGGCTTTCATAGCGTAGGTATTGGGCCAGGCTGTTCAAGCTGGGGACGATTACACTCCCCAACTTGGACTGAGGCTTTGTAACGAACAACTTTTCAACAGTTGGGCCTTATCTACAATGAATTAGAATTTCTCAAATCCTTTTTTTCCTTCACAAGGATTGTTTGACACCCAATACTTTGGTTTACTTTTAGATGATTATGTCACTTCTTTCACGTGTTTTACATCTAAACGTTAAGAAAAAGAGCTAATTGTACTATTTTTCATTTTAGTTTGCAATGTGTATTATTTTAGTTGCTTCAGATTATTTTTTTTAATAACTTGAGTTTTTAAAATTTTTAAATTAAGAAAATTTATTTTCTTTGTTAATTTTGTACTACTTAAAATTCTTAAATTATTTTTTATTAAAAATATTCACGAATGAAATAATTAAATAAATTTTGGTTTGCTCAAAACTCTATCTGAAACATCAAATTTAATAAAATAAAAAAATCTCAAATCTTCTATTTAAATCATAATTTCACTCATTATAAAATATTTCAAATTTTTTATTTTCTTTATTTTAAAAATTATCCTATATCTAACTCCACGGTAAACATCAACTATTTAGATTAAAGATAAGAATACAAGAAAAAAATAAAAAGCTTTAATTTCTTGAAAGAAGACACTCGAGGGTCTAAATTCAAGAAGTAATGAATGTAGCAAGTCTGTAATTAAAATACCTGGGATTTGATCTTATTATATATTTTTTTGGGGTCAAACTAAACAAATGCTTCTTGTAACATTGAACTGTTGGGTATTCTAAAAATACAAGCTTGACTTTAACCTGCGATTTTTCTTTCTCTTGGGATATAAATATTTGAGGAAAATCACAAGTAATATAGCTTCATCATTTCTTTCTGATTACAACGCACGTAATTCGTAGTATATCTTTTACTTTTCTAATTTAGATGCCACTAATATGTAAGCAGCTTTTAATTTTCTTGTAGAGTTGATTCTTAGATGTCAATGATGGCTTTTTTGTTGAAGGTTAGGCCAGTGTCGTGCTAAAGTAGTGCTTCATGTTTCAAGTCTTTTGTCAAATGCCGTGCATTAGTAGTTACAGAAATACAAATTAACGTACAACATATACGGATTAATTATTGATATTGCACCGTTAATTTGGAGAGAGAACTTGGTTAATTACCTTGTTTAACTACTTATCTTTTACTTTAAATATTCGGGCCATATTATCATATATATCTAAGTTGTGTCGCTTATATAATAATTTATTATGATAAATTAAAAAAGAGGGCGAAAAAGTAGAACTTAACATGAACTGAGAAAGTAATACACTTTCATGAGATAAAAAAAAAAAAGTTAAAAAAGTAAGAATGTTATCTTTAGGCGGATATATAAAATTATGATTTATATTGTTTTGTAATCTTATATAACGAAGAAAAATCAGTGTCACAATTAGAATTGTCACTAATTTTTATTTATTTTAAGAAAAATTGAAAAACTTACAAAAAATTGGGAAGCAAAACCAAGTTAAAGGATTTATTTATACAAAAAATTTGAATATCTTAACACTCTTAATACATATACTTTAAGCCAGTACTCTTAGTTAATTGTATAAATTTAAATAACTCAAGAATATCCGTTTTACTCGGTAAAAGTAAAAAAAAAAAAAACACTAAAAAACAAAAATTAAAAATATAAATAAAAAATTAAGTAATTAATTTGGAAGTGACAAGTTAAATAACCCACTCTTATTATTTTTGGTGCAGTAGAAAAATTAAAGCTACATAACTTTTTCTATAAACCAATTGTGGGTTGATAATTTTTTTAATTATATATCTTTTGGAACTTTTTAATTTTTATTATCAACCCTAAAAAAACTACTTACACTATTTTTTATTTTTTAAAACATGTAATATTTTTTCTGTTCTATTAAAATAATAAGAAAAGAAGTAAACTAAAAGTAAGAATAAAATAAAACTATTAAAAAGTAGGTCAAATTCTCAAAAGCCAATTAAAAAAGACTACTTGAGTAATCTTACAAAAAGTATTTTGACTTTTCTCCTAATTCTTACAAGACATCTTAGCAAAAATTAAAAAAATATACAACCAAACAATTACAAATATGACAAAATTTAATTTGGGATAAGAAAACTCCTACACACCCACGTTTTACCAATTAGTATTAAGTCCATTGTCATCTTCTTGGGTGCCTTAAACTTATGGAAACCAACTCCTTTGCACGGTAGAAAGGGAATTTGAGAAAGTGAAACTATTTTGATATATATGCATGGGACTTGAAGTTTTTTTTTTTTTTTTTCTTTCAAGAATGCAAAAGCTTATATAATTTTTAACATATACTTTTTATCTTTCCATTTTTTTAAAAATTCAAAACAAAATAAACAGAGAAAAACACTATCTTACTAGCTGCCTCTCTTTTAATTTGTGCATCTCTTATAATAATAAAAAAAAATTCATTATTTATAATTTTATTAATTTAAAAAATTGTACTCGATCAAAATTAGGCCTTCATAATTGAGTAAATCAAAATCTATGCAAATATGAAGATATGGTATTAGTAATCATGATCCATAACTCCTTTAATATTTCATTGGCATAAAACTCATGTCAAGAATAGCTACATTCCATAGTTATGAAAGGAGTTGAGCAAACCATACTAGGAATCGTACATTAAACATAAATTGATGATAATACTGCTAGCTAGCGTGTTTAGTTCTGTCACATTCATCACTCAAACGTAGATCTATTTCAATACTATGTGTTTTGTACATTTTTACATGGTTTTTTTTAACTTTTCAAACATCACCGTTTAACTTTTGAAGTCTACATTTATGTAATAGCAAAACTTGATTTTGCATATCAATAATAACAGATGTGGGATTCCCTTGACCGAAAAACAATTGTTGGACTCTTGTCTCTTCATTTGCAGTTTGGCCACACATTCATTTGTTGTTGGTACTGTGCTTCAAGAATAAGTAGGGTGCAGATAAGGGAAATATGTCATGTGCATGCACATGGTGAATGTAGTTATGATTGATTAAGAAGATTAGACATCATATGCTTGAGCTGTGTTTTAATTTATAGACATGCTACATGTCTGCACAATGTGATTTCACAAGCCACAACCATGAGAAAGATCCTTAAAAAAACAAAGAAAGAATCCACCTATGGAAACTATTAAAACAAGTTCTTTATGTAGCGATCGAAAACTGTTAGGTAAATATCTCATTCTTTTATAGTAATATAAGATTTTTTGAACTTTATTTTTTCTTTTTTGATGGAATCCGCTAGACCATAATAATTTGAGAACATTATTAAAATGACCACGATCTTGTGATCGTCACTTTGAGCTCATAATGATGTTTTCCCTTAACATCAAAATTGTCATTACAGTCTCACGCACAATCGGAATATCTACAGCCATCTCCTCATCTTAAGTCAGATCAAACTTTTTTCCATGTTCCCTTTTGTTGATTATTCCTGCTGGATGAGAGTTATTTCTGCTTTTAAAAAATTGGATGCATTTTTTATTATATTTTATTTAAGGTTTTATGTTTATAATATTGGGAGGAAGCATCCCAGCATAGAGAAACGGCACTTGCGTGGGAATGGGTATCTAGCTGTTTTTAGCGGACATATGCGACATCTTTCAATGGATTTTGTTAACTCCAACTTTTAGGATCGAAGATAAAATTTAATAATAGTAAAATTTTATTAGAAAGCTAAATATTTATTATATTTTTATAATTTTAATATAATAATTATATATTTTTTATAAAAAAATTTATTTATGAATTAAATTAAAAATAATTTTGAACAATATGATGAAAAATTTAATGAGTGAGATCGCACATGGACCACCACGACGAGTTGAACATGGTGATTTTTATCATACGTAATTTAAACGTGGCATTAGAAGCGGACAATATATCCGTCGTTTTAAAATAAAATATGTTCAATTTTATAACACAGCACGCATCACACATTGGCTGTATATCTTATCTTCCATGTCATCCTTAGCTGGGAACAAGGAGAATAATTGTTTCTTATTATTTATGAATATACTTTTAATATTTAGTTTTCTATTAATTTGTTTAATTTAAAAAAAAAATTATTTCTCTAATTTAGTCTTTTTTTAATACAGTAAAATCTTTCTATTATGATAGAAAAATCATCTATCAAAATTATATATCATAGATAAATTATAAATAATAAGTGTCTAAAATTTTCAATGAGAAGAGCATTTACATTAATTTTGAATTTATTTTTTTATAAATAATAAATATTTATATAAAAAATTTAAAATAAAATATACATAACTACTAAATAATTATTTATAAAATTATTAAATGAGGATATGAATAAAATAATTGACCAAGTCTTACATTTTTAAAATGATAATAATCTAAAAAATTATAATTTTAGAATGGAGGGGGTAATATGTTGGTTTTTAATTATTTTTATTTACAAAAGTTGCCATATAAAACGCAAAAAGCTAACTTGTTAGTTTTGTAAAATATTAGCGAGCCTACAGAAAAGGTGGGGTCGTGGGGAGAAACTTTTCTTAAGACAACTAGAACGTGTAACGTGTCTCATTCATAAAATATATAATAATAATGTATGTATTTGTATATGCAGCAAAGGGTTATCTGTTTCTAAATAGAGCATATGGTGTACCAAAAAAACAATAAAAATAGAGCATATGGAAATCCGCTTTTAAATTATTCCAAGTACAATGTACCATAATAAAAGAGAACAAAATGAGCTTAAAAGGTTCGAACCTTTTCTCCAACACTAATTTCAAGATGAGTTTCTGTTAATTAAAGGTACAATGTCCTTACGATAAATCACTACTTTTTTGCGTTATTACTCAATCAAATATGACACTTAAAAATTAGCAAATATATATTTATTTATTTATTTATTTGTTATGTTTTTTATATCTCTGGTTAGGTACGTGGATGTCGTTATTTATACGATAATAACATTTCTTCGCGTCAAATTTCAACGAGAGAATGTTACTTTCTAAGCTTTTCACCTTTTTGCACTGCGAATTGCGACTGGTGATGCGAAAAAAGGATATTCAAAAATGCAATTTGGATGCGCCACGTGTATCTCTCTAATTGCATAGGATTACATAGGCGAGAAAGGCTCCATTGCAGCCCACGCCAGCCATTATATTATCCCATTTCTCATTCTTTCTCCTCCCTCTCTCTCTCTCTCTCTCTCTGCATCATCTTCAACTTCATCGACCTTTCCCTGCATATTCCTTCCCACTTCCCTGCGTATGTATGTGTGTACGCTCCATCAAATACGCACATACATACATACGTATATAAATACATTCACATCTCCCAACTCTTCTTATTCTTCTTCCTTCGCCCTTTGCTTCGCAATTCGCTGAATCCCTAGCTCTCCTTCGATCCAACCATGGCCTCTATAGTCAACAACGCCCACGGAGGCGTCAACGGTGTACTCAGGAACGCTGAAAAACTCATTATCGATACCGACCCTGGGATCGGTTTGTTTCAACTCTCGCTTTTAATTAATCATTTCGTTTATTTAAAAAAAAACAAACTGAATTGTATATGAAATTTGACTCGTGAATTTGAAGTTTTGATTTGATTTTGATTTTCCAATATTTTATGTTGGAGATGAGGTGATTTTTATGTAAATTGATCTCAGAAATTTCGTATTTTGATGATACATAGTGTTGCTTGATTTGTATATTTTTCCAGAGAGTGAAAGTTTTGTGAATGGTGGTTTTTATGAATTTGATAGGAATGGAAAATTTTTGATTTGCAGATGATAGCATGGCAATTTTGATGGCGTTTCAGAGTCCAGAGGTGGAGGTCCTGGGCTTGACATCTGTCTTTGGTAATACTACTACTGAAGTTGCCACACGAAATGCGTTGCTTTTGGTATGTGTTTATTCTCAAAATTGATCTCTTGGTGGGTGATTTTCTGTTCGGGAAAAATTCACGTCCTTTGTGTTTTTGGAAATGTGTTTTTGATTGTGTTTTTAATATGCAAAAAGGATAGTGTGAGATCGCAGGCCGTGAAAATATTCCAGTTGCACAAGGAAGCTCTGAGCCATTGAAGGTAAATATCTTGATGTTAATTCAATCGAATTTAGTTTTGATTGGATTGTGGGCTTTGCAACCCTTCTTTGCTTCATTTTCTGCTCTGCCTCAAGCCCTCCTTTTTATTTCCTTTTGATTTTGCTCTGTCTTTCTGGTGTTAATTTTGTTTTATTTTCTTGAAGAAGGGTGGAAAGCCTCGTGTCGCTGATTTTGTTCATGGTGAAGATGGACTGGGGAACACGTTCCTACCCCCACCTAAAAGTAAGAAAATTGAAAAGTGTGCTAGTGAGTTTTTGGTGGAGAAGGTATCTGAATATCCTGGTGAAGTTTCTGTGCTTGCACTTGGACCACTGACAAACTTAGCTTTGGTAAGTTGTAAATCGCTGTCTTGTGCTCTGTGGTCCTTGCTCTCGTAACTTCAAGTTGTAGTTGCTTACATTTGTTGGTCTGATAGCGTAAATTCCATTATTAGGCAATCAAAAGAGATTCTTCGTTTGCAAGCAAGGTGAAGAGAATAGTTATCCTTGGTGGTTCATTCTTTGCCTTGGGGAATGTGAATCCTGCTGCAGAAGCAAATGTAAGTGGTGATCTTTGTTTGTTATGTTTTCTGAAATAAGAAAAACATACAAATACTAATCTGCCTCGGGCTTTTTCCTTTGATGTTTTGTAAGTTTCGTATGTTTGAAAAAACGTGCATAGCAAAAAATTTGCATATCCAATATTGTGCTCCTTGACTTGGCGGTTTCGCCTCTCTTTTGTCCCAAAAGATGACATTAGAAATATGTATACAGTACTTTAGTTATCAACTAATGCATATATTTCCTAATTTCCTTGTTAAAATTTCCTGAAATTATATATTTCCTAATTGTCCATTATTTGCTTGACCCACCGAGTAAAATAAGCTTGCAACTGTTCTACTTAAATAGTGTGCTGCTATTATTTCTGTTGATTGTGGGTGCGGGCTGCAATCAATGATAGTGATTGCTAATAGTTGACGAGTTCCTTTGGTGTGATCCAACAATCTAATTTCAAGAAGAGAAAGCCTCTTTTTGGCTTCTCGAAGACTATACTCTGTCCATAACTCCACACCATACTCTAGATCACACGGATATTATTTTCTAGGACTTAGTTGTCCTACAAATAAATGGATTCCATTTTTGTCTAATCTCAATAATTTGATTTCATCGCATATCAATCATAGTCCAAATGATTATTCTGCTTGCAGATCTATGGAGACCCAGAAGCCGCAGATACTGTGTTTACGTCTGGAGCAAATATTGTTGTTGTTGGAATAAACATTACAACTCAAGTCAAATTCACTGGTGAGATTGTAAAACCAGTTTACTACGACTTCTGGGCTATCCTGAGCTATTTGTTATTATTCTAGAAGTTGAACATTGCATTTTGGTTTCAGATGCTGATCTCCTTGAACTGAAGGGATCTAAAGGAAAGTATGCTTCTCTCTTGAGTGACATGTGCAAATTCTACAGGGATTGGCATGTAAAATCTGACGGTGTCTACGGTAATTTTACACACTGTTTTGACATCATGGGTCATTCTTCTACATCTATAGTCACCTAGTAAAGTTGGCATGGGAATGATAATTTGAGTTCTTCTTTCAGGAATTTTCCTCCACGATCCTGTCAGTTTCGTGGCAGTTGTGCGTCCAGATCTTTTCACATATAAGAAGGGGGTAGTGAGGGTAGAGACACAAGGCATCTGTGTTGGGCATACACTTTTGGACCAAGGATTGAAAAAGTTTGTCCAAATTCAAAACTATAATCATTCATTCTTTTTTTGTGTTAATAATTTTATGCTCAACATAATTGTTTTCATTTCATACAGATGGAATACGAACAACCCATGGACGGGTTATTCTCCTGTTTCAGTTGCGTGGACTGTGAATGTTGAGGGAGTTCTTAATTATATCAGGGAGTTGCTGATGAAACCTTGAAGTATAGGCATTTGTACTACCCTTCTGACAGATGTCAAAGTGATAGCACGATAGCTTCTTAATTGCAAAATTATGTATAATGTCATTTTCTTTATTTCACTCAATGTCAACTAGATATTTGGGTATCAAAGGGTTCGCGATGTTTCCCCTTCTCATCTTCAACCCGAGAGCTCTACCCCCATTTAATCTTAAAAGAGTTCATGTACCAATGAAATTCTCTTTACGTAAAGATTTCGCCACTTCTCTTTAAGAAACCAATCATTCTTTACTTTTCCTACTACGGAACTCGTATGCAGCTTTCAACTCTGGTTTTATACAATTAATTTCGGTTTCAACATCTAACTAAAGACTTCTGCTCTCAATGGCAAGAAAATTCATAATTCCTTTAGCATCTCAGTTCAGATGGATGGAGATGAAATGATGTTGGGAGTTGTTTGGCTATGCCATCATTTTCATATGGGTATCCAAGATTCTAAAGAATTTGACGAATCGGATGCCTTTGTTTAGGAAACTATCATAATTTTTTTTTCTGCTTCCATGACACTAACATAATACTCGAGTACGAGAATATAACTCCTTTTGTAAAAAAGAAAGAATATAAGCTGTATGGGCATCTAAAATTCCTTCCGTGAATTTCGAACCATGAAAATTCTTCATAAAAATACATTTGAATAAATAATATAATTAAATATTAATTTAATAATAATTTATCACATTAAAGTTCAAGTCATAAATGCTTAAGACATCAAGTTAAATAATAAAAATTTAAGGGGGTATTGGAATAAATTTATTTTTATAAGCTGTTAAATTTATTGAAATTGAATACAAAAGCCTGTATCATTTAATCCTTTTTTTTTTTTGGCTTTTCTCTCTATTTCAATACATGTTATTTTAATAAGACAATTTGAAATTTTCAACGTGGCGTATCTTCTGGATTTTCGGAGGTGAACAAGTTAGCGCTCATGTTATGGCTGCAAAAGCTGTAACCCAGTTTTTGTGCTGGCTTGATATTCCCCCTCATCCCCTGCTAATTACATCTCTTCTTAAGTTTCAATGTTATATGACTAAAAACATTTTTAATTGAACTTCCTAAAAGTAAAAGCAACTTTTTTACTGAACAAAAGCTCAAGAAATAGGACTTTTTTAAGTTGATTGGAAAATATTAAACTTCAGAAAATGAAATTTGAAAAAAGTAGGTCAAACGCTCCTTAAATTTAATCAAACAAGTGTCATTTTCAGCTCAAGTGTTTACGTGATAAGCAAATATAGACTCCGTATAAACTATTGCTAGCACTCCCGTAATGGCATCACTCTCATAATATTAAATTTTGAGTATCAATGTATCATACGTCCTTAATAATTTTGGAAACTTTTAGTCATTTAATAAATATGAGATTAAATTCCATGGTTTAGATGAGACAGCTTTTTATGATTAATGACACTTTAGTTATCTGATAATTTCTCTTTTGTTTTTGGATTAAAACCTAAATATTATCGTGTTAATTATGTTTGTCAAATCGCAATCAGAATAAGCTTTAAATTACAATTTTGGTTCTACTTGACAAGTCACAGTCAATATCAAGTTGCCTGCATGATTTAACCATTATATCAAAAATGATTAAAACTTTATAATTACACATTAACCATACAGGACTAAAATTAAAATTAAACCTATATATTTCATGCTCGAAAGGGAATTCGAACCCTGGCTCCTTTTATCTCCGTCTGGTTTATATATATCCATCTTGTATACTATTTCTTTTGTTAGATTTATTGTCAATGTCATACACAAATTGAAAATTCTAGCTTATATCTTATTAAGCAAAAGATTCTCTTTTAATATTTATTTAACCGATCCAAAGATAAGGCAGCGATTTTGATCAGAGTGGCGCGGAGGAAACCAACCACCCACCAACATTTCACGACCAGATTAGAACGCAATACTCAAAATGAACAGAAATTATGAGATAATAAAATAGACGTAAGGTAGCCTTTAATTGTTAAGTGATAAGTTATAAAGAAGAATAAAAAATAATTAGCTCTAACATCAATTTTTCTAAACGCTCGGTCGCTCGTTCCGTTCAACAAAACCATTATAATTACGAAGTTTGTATCTTGCAGATCATCTGGAACTTTCTGGAGTAGTTTAAACTCCTTGATTTTATGAGCGTTACCGTTTCTCAGGTCAATTGTGTGCACTTTTATATGATTGAAAATTATAGGTGACGTCTAATTCTTAAATTATTTTTGTATTAAGTTTGGAAGACAAGTGGGTGATTGTACTAATTTCTAGTCATACACATTTTATATTGTGACTGTGAAAACCCAAAAACGTTAATAATTAAAATGCGTGTATATAAAGTAGAAACAAAAGAAATATGAGACATGTATATAATTGTATCTATTGCATAAAATGTGAATTATTTGATGTTTAAACAATGAAACAGATTTATTAACTAAAGCAGATAAACTACTTTTTTAGTTCAAAAGTTGGTAGTAACCTACTTCGCTGAAGGAACCATTTCAACAACCCGCAAGAGTAAACTCTTAATTAATTTATAAAAATAGTTAGAGCCAAAGATTAGTTATTGAGAGGATGGTTTTTAAAAATATTGTTTGAAAGCTAAAGCTTCAAGAAGTCGATAGTTGCAATTAAGACACAAGTAAAATAGACGTGAATAAATTGTTGATTGTTAAGCAATTTAAGCATGGCTTGTGTGTGTTCTTCAACAATAATGGCAAAGAAGGTATCTTGGTATTGTGTTCTATTTGTGGCACTAATACTAGTCTTGAGTTGCTGCGAGTCAAGCACAAGCGAGTTCGGGGTTCAAATGATGCTGCAGAGGAATAGCAACAAGGCGTGTGATGAGATATATGTGGTTCGTGAGGGAGAGACTTTGCAAACAATTAGTGAAAGATGTGGAGATCCATATATAGTTGAAGAGAATCCACATATCCAAGA
Source organism: Abrus precatorius (assembly GCF_003935025.1). Classification (NCBI taxonomy): domain Eukaryota; kingdom Viridiplantae; phylum Streptophyta; class Magnoliopsida; order Fabales; family Fabaceae; genus Abrus; species Abrus precatorius. The sequence continues at coordinate 2,695,503 of NW_020874373.1, read as the reverse complement.
CCCAGATGATGTTTTTCCTGGCCTGGTTATTAAGATTAACCCTTTCTCCAACCGATAGAAAAGCCTTTGTCTTTCATTTATGGTAAGAACAACTTCTCTCTTCTGTTAGACTGGAAGCATCATGCATGATATTCCACCAAACTCCTTGGTTAGTGGGGATAGGTTATGATTCTTTTCATGTTTATATATATATATATATATATATATCACTTCACTTCATAAGGAGAGGAACGCTTTTTTAGTTCTTTGTAAAATAGATAAAAGAGCAATAATCTATTTGTAAAGTGTTTTCTGCAACTTTTCTGCACAACAGAAGTGATCTTTGGTACGAATTGTTCTTAATCATGAAAATTGTATTCAAAGCAACTCATCCTTGTTTTATGTGAAGTATCTCGTCTTTTTTTTCCCCCTATTTTAATATTTATCCAGTAAGATACGAGTATCTGGAATTGTATTAAAATGTATCAACCATTTTTTTAATTGGAATTAAGAAGCAATATTCCCTTTGCAATTAAGAGAGAGATAGAAAATAAAGAAAAAATATATGTAATAAAATTAGTGATGCGATATAAACAAATTTAAGGGAAAAATTAATTAATAAAAGTATGATGTAAAAAGTGCATCAAAATAATATGACTCAAAATGAAATAGAAAAAAGGAAGAAGTTAAATTTGTGATTGTTCGATTATAGGGAAAAAATCATTTGACGAGTGAGTGGGTATATAGACACTTGAGGGATGAGAGAGACATGAAGGAAACAAAATAAATAAAAAAATATAAAGGAAAATACAATATACGATAAATAAAGAAATAAATAAGTACCAACGATGAGGTATGAACAAATTTAAAGTTGTTAATTATAAGTATAAAAATGAGGAGTAATGCTTACTCGTTATCACATTTGTTTTACACTGTTGTAAAGTATTAAACCATTTGGGAGGACCAAAAGAAAAAATGTTGCTTGTTAATTGGTACAAGGACATGATTAAATAAATAACTCAAAATAAACACGTATTTAATAAAACATTTTAATGTGAAAATTTATTTGCAATAGTAAATTTTTAAAAAAATTAATTAAAAATAATTTAATTTGAAAATTTTCATAAAATTAATTTTTTTTTAAAAACTTACAGAATAGTCATAAGTCACTTGCATAATAAATTCGGTAAAACCTCTTCTGAGTAGTCCATAAAAGAAGTGCAATAAAAAAACACACACACACACATATATATATATATATATAATAAGACTTTCTACCTTTTATTTTTTTGGTTCTTGGGTTGAAGTTAGACCTTTACTGAAGTAATAGAGCGTTATGTGGGCTACATTTTTTCGTAACAACAGTTTGATGGACTCGCATATATTTTGTTCCACATTCTATAATGTGTAAAACGATGAAGAAAGCCCTGAGACAGCCCCGGATGGCTTACACTCGTCAACATCCATACCCATCTAAAAATTTTATCAGAAACAGAAGAATCTCATTGGACCCAAAAAATGAAAGAATGGGCTGAACAACGTTTTAGTAATTTTTATATTGGGCCAGAATAAGTAATATAGAGTAATTTTTATGTAGACAATAATATAGATGAAAAGATAACCCATGACCCAAAAATATAAAAGCTTTTGACCATGTTTGCTTCTGCTGGGACACGGGCTATTGTAAACAATTTTACAACCTAGTGAAAAGCATAAATTCTTGACAAAATATAAAACTAGATAGATAGATAAAGATATTAAACACTTTAATAGCCATAATTTCATGTTATAATAAGAAGGATTTTATAATTTCACCATTTCTTTTAGGAAGCTTCTATTAGATTAGGGAAGGATAAAACACGGAGTGGTAGGGTGAACTTCAGATAAATCTAATTCCACAAAGTGAAAAGGAAAAACATAACAATTACCAAAACAACGAAAGATCCACATGCAAAAGAAATGATTAATGTTAAAAACAATCTATGATCTCGGAAAATGCTAATCTCAAAATATTAGCGAATGTTCGCTGTTGGCTCTAACCAAAATGAGGGAGACATAAATTAAAGATGTCTTAGAACTATTCAATAATGCTCTATATGCATGCATGCCTTTGGCATCAACCCATGCATATTCCTGTATATTCTTAAACATCAGATCGTAAGTGCATCTTCTTTTTAAGGGTGTGGCTACTTGAAAGTTTGTGCTCATTCCTTTATACAATCATGCATGTTGCTTGGACCACATTTTTTTCATTTCATATCTCTAACAATCATGAAGGCATTCACTATAACATATTTAGCGTCAGCTAAAAGGTTATGATAAAGGCCAAATTTGATGTTATGTACAAATAAGTGTCGGCTTAGCGTTCACAAATATTATTAAAAAAATTAATTTTTCTTTAACATTAGTTAAATAAGAAATTTGATAAAATTTCATAATTAAATATACGTAATTTTCCTGCAGACAAATTGATATATATTTTTCATAAATATTATATAACTCTTCCAACTTATCAAGGATTAAACATAACGAAAAGTAGTAATATTAGTAATATCTTAATATTTTTTTCGTCTTAGGAACAAGCGTTGGGTTTCGCAAAAGATGCTAGTCCTTCACAAAGTGATAAATTGTGGTTCAAATCTCTAATGATTCACTCATCAACTTTCAAAAATCATGCTTGACCTATTATCACATAATATTTAAAAACTTATATTTTTTAAAATTTGTTTGTAAACTAAATATATATTTTTATTAAATGAATATATTTTGTATTTAAAATGTTCAATTTTTTTATAATTTAATGCATTTATGAGAATTTTTTTAATCATTTTTGTCTCTTTAGATATTCTTAATATTAAAATCATTGTAGCTTTTCACATAAAAATTCTGTTATTGAAGGCTTTTAAAAACAATACTACCTTTTGTTATTAATCATTCAAAAAAATGATTTTATTTATGCCTATATTGCAATAATACTATTATCTTTACGCTTATGAAAAGAAAAAAGAGGCAATTAATGGTATGAGAAATATTAGAATAATAAATAAAATGGATAAAAACGTATTAAAGTAAATATAATAATAATATAAATAAATATTAATTATTAACTCTTATATTATAAATTTATGTTCTCATTCTTAAACATGAGTTTAATTTTTTTTTTTTTTATCATATTCTCCTCTTTATGATACATGGATTTATTATTATTTAATATATTTGTATATATTTTAAAATATTTTTTTTTTGTTTTGCAAAATTTCTATTCATGTTCACATTTCTTTTATGTTAAATTTTCAAATTCATGTTTTATATAGTCTAGAATTAATCGTTTCCAAAACTTTTCGCAATTTCCTGTTGATATTTATTATTTGTGTTAGGTTTTTATGCTTCTTATGCTAAGATTTTAAATTCTTAAATCTCAACTTTAACTACTTTAATTTAACATTTTTCTTATATATTAAAATTATCCTTTTAGTATCAAATTATTATTCATACACTAGAGACTTAATTATTTTATATTTTTTTTCTTTGTTTTCCTTGAAGGCAAGCTGCTTGCACTTAAAAAGAATATTAATGTATTATATAAAATTATTGCTAATATTTCTTTGTATTTATATGTATGTTTTTTTATTATTTATTTAGCCAACATATACTATTAGTATATCCTAAACATTATCCTATTTTATTTTTTAGTGTAAATTTTATTTTATGATGGGGTTAAATAAAATGTACAATAAATAAAATATTAAATACTGCCCATATTTGTAGATAATAATTACATACTTTTTGTATTTAATATTTACTTTAAAAAATCATAGAAAGATTATTAAAAAAATTTATTGGAGGATAAAGTAAATCTTTTAAAATAAACGGACCTATGGAGTTTTTCAAAACATGGGAGACCAATTGACTTTCACAGCCAGTCTCACTCCCTATAAAAATAAAACACAAATCGTTTTTTCCCTTCACAATCACAATCACTTTCCTCAGGCAAATAACAAGTGCCTCTCACCATACCCTCCCTCCAAACAAAGCTTTTGTCTTGTATTACATATTTTCCATCCTTAGGCTCCAAAGCTTCTCATCATGGACTCTCACAAGCACCTCTTCCCCCTTCTCTCCCTTTTCCTAATTCTACATCTCTCAGGTAGTTTTAAACTTCAATAAATATATGCCCATTCTAATATATTTTTGTTCTTTTTTCTTATGGGGTCTCTTTAAGTCTTAACAAATTTATGACAAGTTCAAAATTTAACTCATGGGTCTTGTATTATAGGACAAAGGGTGTTGCAAGCTGAGGCTCACTCTCAATATCTCCCAACAAAACTGTTCGTTTTTGGGGATTCATATGCTGACACAGGCAACGTTAAGAAAGGGATATCAAATTCATGGAAAGACCCTTATGGCGTCACCTTTCCCGGCAAACCCGCCGGTCGATTTTCCGACGGTAGAGTCCTCACCGACTACATTGGTATGTGCAACTTGAACACTTCGTCAAGTGCTACCTTTTTTTTTATCTTTAGCTTTTCTTTCTCAACAAAAGTTTTGCTTTTCGACCTGCTTTAGTTCCTTTCATATAAAATTATTATATGTTATATTATTGCAACACTAGTATATACTAAACTAGTGTTGTTTGTAGAAGTTGAATTGGTGGGGTTCATTTCTCCGCTGGCTTGCCACTTTTCCTTTTTCTCGTGCTAATTCTATTGACCATTGATTCTGACGTGTGATGTTCTCTTTTGCTATTGAAATGTTGCATTATTGTGTTTTTGTTAGTGTCACTTTTTTCCCTTCTTTTTTTTAACTCTGTTTTGGTTTGTTTGTCACGTTGGAACTGAATTGTATCTCTCTTTTTCATCACATCGAATTATTATTAGTGGCATCTTCTTTACTCTCTCGCGTGGCATCATGCGATCGATGTAGCCACTTTTGTCCTTATCATTCCATTAGTAATCATTGCTTTAACATTCAGTGCTTCTCTTTAGTGATCACTTAATTGTGTTTGTCCACTATCGTTTCCTCCTTGACCTCCCCTTTCACAATTAGGGCCATGATGTTTGAAGCATAGAAATTGCACTTCATGGTATGTTTTAAACTTTCAACTGGACTAATAATTATGCCAAAATGGATCTAATTAGCTAATCTCATGCCACTAAAATTGAATTCGTATTGTTTAGCAGATAATTGTCCTACATATTTCATATTTTCTACGGTCAAATTACTTACCAAGGTGTCTTTGCCTTTGGGATAGCCTTATTTTTCTTATCCCAAAAATCGAACTTTATCATCAGTGGTCTGTTCTAGACCTCTGCAGCTTTGTCAGTAAAAGTAAAAGGGTTGTCTTCCTTTTGCAGTTAATTTACAACCCCAAATCCAGAAATTAAAGTATTTGGCGCTGAAATACTAATTAACCAGATCCTTCTCTATTTTCTTTCATTTTTTTATTGGTTTTGCCAGAATATTAAAAAAAATTGTATTAAAAAATGCAGCATAAATGCATTAAAAATTATAACAAATGTGAGTTAATAGCATTTTCTAATAATTTTTTATTTTTAAATTCTTAATCAATGTTTTAAGAATATCTGTTAACATTGTTCTCCTTTGTTTAATTATCTGGCATAGTTCTTTGGTTCATCGAATTATGAAGAGGATAAACTTAAGTATAGTTTTTTTAATTAAAATTAATACGTATGGATCTTTAATGTTATTTTTATCGTATAAATTATCACAATAGAAGTCTAATTTTAATTAGAAAACAATACTAAAAGTACCTGTAATACAGTATATAAATTTCATTCCTTAATAAGAATACCTTGCGAATTATTACTTGCAGATTACATTATCCCAGAATTACATGCCAAATCAATATATAACCGCCTTTCTACTTCATCAGGTCCTCGTTTAATAACTAATTAATAGAAAAAGCATGTTAAGATCTGTTTAGTTAAAGTCATTTAAAAAAATAATTATTTTTCTAGCTTTTAGAGGAGAAAAGTTTTAAAAAATTAATTAAATCTTGTCACTTTTTAAAAAAAACTTGATTGGTTACCACCCCTCACAGGTTTAGTACCTGATTACTAAAATTACCTGTGGGTGTGATGCAGCAAAGTATTTGAAAGTGAAATCGCCAATCCCTTATAAATTGAGGAAACTGATACCAGAGCATGTGAAATATGGGATGAACTTTGCATTTGGGGGTACTGGTGTCTTTAACACGTCCACTCCGGGCCCAAACATGACGGCGCAAATTGATTTGTTCCATCAGGTCATCAAATACAAAGTGTATTCTGCCTCAGATCTCAGCAACTCTGTGGCCTTTGTCTCTGTCGCTGGAAATGACTACAGTAATTACTTGGTCACAAATGGCTCTGCTCAGGTAATTTCATTTCAATCATCTATTCTAGTTAAGGAGTTAATTCATTTACTTTTCACTTTGGAGTTTTCTATTTCTTGTTTTTAGAAAATGAATCTCGGTAAATAATTGGTATAATTATTAAATTCTTAGTTACTATATTCTTAACACCATTTCCATTTAGACTCTTTATTTCAACTTTTGATGAAATTTAATTTATTGTTTGTGTTCAATATAACTTCTCATTTGCCGTTAAATTAAGATTTGAAAGCACTTGTGTAGCTAATATTTGATTATGGGCAAGTTTGTTTGTTGTTTTTTAATAAAATTAAAAACACCTTTAATAGATTTTATGACAATTAAGTATGTTAACAGAACAAAAAGTATGCATAAAAAACAGTTTCATAACTTTTTTAAAAGTGAGAAAGATTATTTGAAAAAAGTTTGAAACGAAATTAATTATAAAAGAACTTTTTTAAAAAGTATGTCCAATCGCATCCTATGTATTAAGTAGTAAATATGAGATTCATTGACAATAGTCGTCTCGAATTAGATTATTGAGTGCTTTAAATATGATACCCATTAGCATCTAACATAATTTATTGTATAACTACTTGTGGGACTTATGTTTGTTAAGTTGACACTAGTGGATCCTAGTTACGCAAGAACCTAACTATTTAATTAAGACAACCATGTATAGGAATTATAATGGATGGATGTAATTAAATGAAATTTAGTTAAAATTTTGAAACTAAGGAACCTTCAGAAAAAACTTTTATTTTTTTTAGTCATTAACAAATAAAAATACTCATCAAAAGTCATAAGGGACACCGTGCCTCACATTTTTAATACTATTTGTCTTTTAGTAGGCTTACTTATGGGCCCAATGCACTTTTAGGTGGGTTTGGTAGATGCTTATCCAGTCTCTAGGAGGAAATGGACAGAAATAAGTTTGTTCAATATAAAAATTGTAAGTTAATAGGTACATTGGGCTCCATTCAAATTGACCATGAGCATCATGTATTATTTATTATGATACTGCACTAAATTCTATCATTTCTTTGTATTGAAACAATCAATCATAACTGTGATATTAAAACATTCTCACTTTCATGATATTAATGAAAGGAACACATTTAACTAAAAACATTTGCATGCATGTAGGGTTTACCATATTTTGTGGCCTCGGTGGTTAATCAAACAACAAATAATCTGATTCGCATCAAAGGGTTGGGAGTGAAGAAAATTGTTGTGGGTGGTCTACAACCCCTTGGATGTCTTCCTCAGATCACAGCCTCGACCTCATTCCAACATTGCAACGCCACCTCAAACGCCTTCGTTCTTCTCCATAACAACCTCTTGAACCAAGCCGTGACCAAATTGAACCAAGAAACGAAGGACCATTCCACCTTCCTGGTCCTTAACCTTTACGACAGCTTCATGTCAGTGCTGAACCACCCATCAACCCACAACATTCATAACAATTTGACGCCATGCTGCGTTGGGGTAAGCAATGAGTACTCGTGTGGGAGTGTGGACAACAACATGGTTAAGAAATATCGAGTTTGTGATGATCCCAAATCGGCTTTCTTTTGGGATCTTGTGCACCCAACACAGGCTGGGTGGCACGCCGTGTATAACAAGTTGCGAACAATGAATAACCTTCAACTCATTCGTTACTAGCTCCCAGAAAGTGCTTGCCATTGTTGACTAGTTAATTAGATGTCTCTTAATTAAGCTTATTGGCTTGTTCTTTTTTGTTTTTGTTCAATTAAATAATACACGTTTTTGTTTGTTAAATTGTCGCTCAATTAGCGTTTTGTTTGTAATTATTCTAACTGCTTTTTCGGATTATGGGTGCAATGTGCAAATAGAATATTCTCTTTTCGCCGATGCTACAGCGTATTTGCTCCAACCAAATTTGATTAAAATGATGTTTTTTAGCAGCATTATATGATAAGGAATATCATGTCCTCTTTTCTGCTTTTGATAATTAAAAACATAGCTTAACCCAATATGTTTTTGTTCAGAAATGAAAACAGTAATCTCCATTGTTAAAATAAGATCACGGATAGTATGTGAAGTGTGAACATTGTTAATACTTTGTCTTATAGTTATCTCATCACTGTATCCTTATATTGTTACGAAATCGATGATCTCTCTATTTAATACCTCTAATTCTCATCACCCTCTCCCTCTTTAAGATTTGAGTGAAATCTGTTCATCACAAAAAAAAAAAATCTGACAAATATCCAAGTATACTAATACACAAAATTCATTTGATAACCATTTCTTCTTAAGACAATATTTATGTTTTTCTTAATTTTCAATTGAAAGGAAATCCCTCGCATGCTTTTTTTTTTTTAACAATATCTTACGCATATTTTTATTAAAATTTTACTCATAATATAATAAGAATATACCAATGATAACCTCTCATTAATATTTTTTTTTGAATTTTGGATCAAACCAAAGTATGTCTAGTCATGCAGTGACATTTTATAATCAACCAATATATTAAAGATTACAATGATATTATTGAAAATAATAGAAATTTTTTAAAATTAATTATTAAAATAATTGATGTAAAAGGTATTTTGTATTTATACTTTTTATTTATATACTTAACAAAAATAAAATTTTTAATAAATATTAATAAACATTGAGAAATATTAACATTATTGAAAAACATTAACAAGATAGAACATTTTTTAAATCAATTATTTATAACTGACATTTTTCACTTAAATTGTATAATCAATGTATGAAGTCATGACTTATTATATTAACGATTGTTTTTTAAGTAATTTATACACTAATAATAGAAATTAGCTTTTCACATAATTACTTAAAAAATGTAAAAATAGAGTTTTTAGAAAATTAAAAAAGCACCAAGACTCCATTTTGTAAAGGGGCAAAATTGATTGGGCCAAGGTGAGATTTTTCAAATTTTTTTTTCACGATGCGCTTCATGCCATTAGTAGTGCATCAAGATCTAATGTATTTAATTCCAACCATATTATCTAAGAAATCATAGGCGTTCTCTTAAAGCAATACAAACTAAGTCCTTAATTCTTATCATATATTATAAATAAATATTTTTAACACAAATTTTAAATTCACTTATATTTTCTTATTTATTAATATTTTTAATGATTTTTTAATATAATTTATGAAAATGTTGACCCGCTTTAAGACAAGAAAATCCAGCTCAAACAAGTTACTAACTAAAGAATTGTATTCATTTCACTTTATAAGAAGATAAAAAAAAAAAATTCCAAACTTATAATTTAAAGAATATAAAATTTTATGACAAACTTCTTTAAGATTATATTTTCAAGATATTGGTTAACACTGGTTATTAAGCTCAACTCAATCGATCATTTATGAACTTATGATAATGGTTAACACATTGCCATTACGTGATAACACAATCCATGCATTGGCTCTGCATCGTAGTCTCTAAGAAATCCCAATTAATTAGGGTTGCTGTCATATATGTATACTGAGGTCTTGGGCTTTTTTCCTTTCTAAGTAAGTAAACTATGATCTTACAAGTTGCACCGCAACCTAAAAATTTATATAATTATTTGTACGATAGAGACAAAAGAATAGAAAGATGAATCGAACAAAAAGAAAATCATAGAACAAAATAATTAATATAATGAAACTTATCGCATTCCACTATTAGAAAACATTATTCTTCATCTTTTTTAGGTGTAATAATTCATGCTTACATCTTTTGGATGAGATGACGTGATATCGATCTTGCAAGACACGTGAAATTTATGGCTCAAATATATCTTTAATTTTTTAATTTGAATTATATATAATTTTAAATTTATTAATTTTTTATTTTTAAAATTAATTAAATTTGGTCTTATTATAATTTTTTTTTGCTTAAAATATTCAAATGGCAATTTTTATTTAAAATATTTAAAAATTGAATTGATTGAATTATTTTAAAAAAATTTCTACTGAAAAAATTATTAATCTGAAAGATCAAATTTCATTAAGAATGATTTTAAACTTTTATTTCTTAAAATCATTATCTCAAAACCTATAATTTTTTAAATAAATTATCAATTTTATTACTTTAAAATTTTTAATTATTTAATATTTTAAATATTTCATAAATTGAAAAATATTTACATAAAAATAATACTTTTAAAATAAATAATAATAATTTCTAGAACAATTTACTTAAGATCTACCATAAAAGCACATAATTAACTTAAAAACCAAAATCACAAAAATCCAAATTTAAAAGATAGAAAAACCAATGATAAAAAAATAAATTAATTAAATCGTGCATTCATTTTAATGTCGCAATATACATCACCCATGGCATCAAAGCGTCAAAGCAGTCCATTCCCTAGCCACATTTTAGTTGTTATCTTACACGTTATCTTTGGATATTTAGTGTTGAATAAAATTAAATAATTATTTTATTATTTAAATATTTTTATAATACAATAAAAAAATATCTTATATTCTAAAGGAAACTACATAAAGTAAATCAAATCTGATGCATATCAACAATTTATATTAACAAATCAATTTGCAACGATTTTAGGTAGAAATATAAATTGATAATTAACCAAAATCATTTTTAAAAACTTGAGTAGCTTAAATTTTCAGAAAGTCAACTGACAAATAACATATGCTTAAAAAAAATATTTGAGCAAACTCACATATGCTAGAATGTATATACAAATTGAACTAATCCTTGAACCGAAATTAATATTAAATAGTTTAAAATTTATGCCAAATAACAAAATATCATTTTCTTTATCAAATTTCATAAAATAAATAGAGGAATGTTAGTAACATAATTTTTTAATTCACTTTTCTTAACTTTTTTAATTATTCTCTAAAATGTATTAAAAATTATAAAAATCACATATATTTTATTTGTTTCATTTCTAAATTAATAATTTTTATACTTTTATATTTTTTAATTAAATTTTAGTTAATAATTAAAAGTGTGTTAAAAAATATAATACTTATATTTTTCAAATAAATATACTGAATTATCCCCCGCCCCAAACTACGTGTCACTGATAAATTGTCTATATATTTATAATGAAAAACATAGAATAAGCAACAATATTAATGAAAATATACTCATCCCAAGTTACATGCGCACTTTCAATACTATTTCTGGAAATGATATCAAACTACATAATTAGCAACTTGGATTAAAAAATTGCGTGGTTTTGTCATGTAATTTATAATATAATATGAATAAGCTGTTCAAAGGAAGATGATAACGTAGACTTTGTTGCAGTACTCGATCAGCTTGTGACTGATTCCCAATTTCCCACTGGCAGAGGAGACAAGGGATGAAGATGATGGGGCCAAGAACATGGGTATATGGAAGATGGCATGACCCATCATGCAATCCACTGCCAATCTTCGTGGCCCTATAACATGGTGCATCGCTATTTTACGTCAAACCAAAATGTTATTTATACTCAGAAAACACTTACCTTAATAATTTGGCTCCTCTCCAAGCCTGTGATGAGATCATGAATGACGTTTCCATGCTTTCATGCTTTGCTTTTGCTTTTTTCTCAGGCGTTTTTATTCATCTTAAAAGAGCGTGAGAAACGACCGAACGAGACCCACACCAAATCATAAATCATGTGCACCATATTGTCGCGAGAATAAGAATAGCATCTTTAATTTACCTGCATGGGACGAGGTATTCTGATGCACAAGCATATCCTTTATGTCTTTACTGATTTTACAATTCAAATACAAGATAATATAATATGGTACATTTGGATATTAGATTTTGGAAGAAAAAGAATAGGTAGACCAACATTTTTTCAAAATTAGGAGAATTATAGAATATTTATAAAATAATGAAGATTAATATTTAAAATTTACTATTAACGATTGCCTTAATTATAAAATATAAACGTTTTTATTGAAAATGAAAAAAAAATACTCTTTTTTTATCAATAATATAAAATGACAGATAAAGTAAAATAATCACTTTTATCAATACAATAACTGATGATGAATGGAGGAAACAGCTCTCAGCTTGAGAAATGTGTCCGTTTGAATGGGAATTCTAACTCCCTATGTAACCCAAAACATGGGTAATATACAAAGATTTTTAATATTAAAGAGCCTTTTAGTATTAGTTAGAAGCTTAATTGTCGCTGTAACATGGGTTTCATTATCTGACCTAATCTCTTCTTGAAAAGATCAAACCCTACCTTCAAAGATAGCCTAAAGATTGTGATAAAAAGTAATGTAAGCGAATGAGTAACTGATGCACTGCTTTTCGAAAGTTTATTAATAATTGGTGCATGTAAGGTGATACTGCGTGGTACCCTACACGCCCAAAGCTTTTGTAATCCTCCATGTAATTTCCAACTTCCAAGTTCTATTCACCAAAAAACTTCCAATTTCTTATATTATGCTCAACAGAGTATTTTTCAATAATGATTTCAAGTGCAGGATATTTACATTTTAATTTTTTTTAAGAGCTTTGTTATGTTATCTTAATAATCCTTCTAAATAATTTTTCGACTATTTTATAAAGTAAATATTAAATAAAAATATTTATTTGTTAATGTGTTAAAAACATAAAACTCATTAACCCTGTTCTTTATTTAATAATTAAGAAGATGTGTAGAAATAAAGAGTAGGAAGATTTAAAATTATTTTCTTAAAACGACTTTAGTAACCATTATCTTCAAGATAATAGTTAAGGACTTACTATTTTTTTAATTTAAAAATTATGTTTTTTTAATTAAATGTCATATTTTAATTAAAAAAAATTAACGTTACTTATGAATTTCTATTTTATTTGTTAATTTTGAAAATATAAATAAAAAATAAATTTTCTTTTATATAATTTAAATATTTGTAAATATTTTCAAAAATTTAATATTTATATAACAAGTGATATGAAATATATATATATATATATATATATATATATAATTTTAACAACAAATGAATTCAATAAGGATGTTAGACTAAAACTCAAGAATCACAATTTCCTTAAAATATATAAAATCAATTTGCCGAAAGCATAATTTATTAACAAAATCAATCTTACATTTAAGTTGTGCTAATATCTATGATTTTAATAAAATATATTTTAAAATAAAATCAATAGAAAATTATGAATGACACTTTTCAAAACTTTATAAATTATTTTCTTACATTCAAACACAAAAGATTACCTCCTTTTTCTTATTTTTTGTGCCCTTCAATTCTCTTCTCTCAGTCAAGTAAAACGAAAAAAATAAGTTGTACGATTAAAAAAAATACTCCTAAGAATACAATAAGAAAGTAGTATAAAAATTAAGATATAAAGTTTTTGCCATGATATTGCCCTAATTTATTATAGTATTGAACTGGATAAGGGCCAATCGCCCAATAAATTAAAAAAAAAAAAAGATATTGGGTCTGTAAAGATTTTTTTCCCTTAAAAAAAAAACTAAAAATAGAACACGTGATTTTATATATAGGTACCGACAGAATTATATTATATTCAGGACGTAGATGCCTTCTTGTTTTATAGGAAGAGCCTGGATTCTTCATGTCCGTAGTTTAAAGGTTTGTGTTGAATCATTTTATTTTTAAAATTTTATTTCACGTTATATTTTCACTTATTTTATTGAAAAAAATAAAATGTGTATTTTCTTATTTTATGAGCTAAAAATGGTGTAAAATTATTAACATACAAATATCATTTTCTTTTTTTCTTTGCCAGAGTTTATCCTATCAATCAAATAGATATAGATTTTATGTAGTTTAAGCAGGAATTGAACTTATAATCTAAATTCGTTTAAGCAAATTTATTAAAAAGATAATTTTTTAAATAAAAAATTTATTTAAGTTAAAATTGTAAAAATTTTCAAAACTTCATATTTTTTTCTTTTTAAACTACAAATTTTTTATTTATAAAATCATATAGTCACATTTTATGATCATGTTACAAAAAGTTAAGAGTTAAAAATATGTAATATGCAACAATTTTTTAAAGTTATTATTTTTATAATCTTTATCATTATTCTCAAAAATTTAACTTAATTTTAAATAATTTTATTTTAATAATACTTAGTATAAATAGTGCACTAAATAATATATTTAAAATATTTAGTGACATGATACACATGTAAAGATTTTTGGCAAACTAGATAGTTATATATGATAAATAAAAGTTCTTTAATTTTTTTAGAGTTTAGAAAAAAAAATGAAGTTTTAAAATTTTCTATAATTTTAACTGAAACGGAATTTTTATTTTTTTATTAAATTCACTTAAACAAATTATTTTAATTTAAAAAAACTATTTTTTCTTAAATTTATTTAAATGAATTTAAATTGCTTTGTGTATACCAAAACTGAAAAGATTCAAATCCCTAATCGAATACATATGAACTTGGCAGTTTGTAAATAACAATATTATTTTTACACCTTGATTTATATATTTTAATTTGATAATTTCTATATTGTTATTCCATTTTTTTCTATATCCACTTTTTTTTTAAAAAAAAATATTTCATACCATCTGTCTTTTTCTTTTCTCTCTCTCTTTCCTGTTATTATCTTTTCTCTCTACCTAATTCATATCTAAAAATAGATTATGAAATAATCTTTTTTCAACTTAATTAACTTCTTTCTATAGCAAAAAAAATAGATTTTTTTCCTTTTTCCTTATAAAAAGAGATGTATAACTAAAGGGTAGAAAATATCGCGTTGAATATTTTTCTCGAATATATATATTCGATGCATTATTTGTTCGCCTACTTCCTATACCTACCACTTTTTACGGGAAAGGTAAAAAAAAAATTGATTGTTTCATATCATTTTGAAGTATTAAGTGGATAAAAAATAAATGTATATTAAATTATTTTATGTCATTAATGATATATTTTTAAATATTTTTTTAAAAAAAATTCAATTTCTGTAATTAGAAAAATGATCTGATGATAATTATTTTTATTTTTTTAATTTAAAATTTAAATTTGATAATTACATTTTAATTTTTTTTTATTATGGATTTTTTCTATCCTCTTACTATTTCTTTTACTAAAAAAAATGAAAAGTGAACTAAATGAAAATATTTGTTTTGTTGCTAAGATTAATAGTACAACTCTCAACTCTGTTATTATAATTTTGCATAAAAGAAATCCTTTATTTATAAGAGTGTCAAAAAAAGTTTATATAAAAATAATTTTTTATTAAAAAGTATTGCTACCATCAAGAATTTGAGAAGAACTCATAATCCATATTTATTTTTTTCTTAATATTAAATAAAAACTTCACTTATCCACAAAAAAATTACATCTAGTCTAACATGACCACATTAAGTAAGCTTGTTTTGGTTCTTGTCAAAATTAATTATTATATTGTATATATGTATTTCTATATTAAATGATATTAAATGTTTTACTTTGTATAAAATGAAAAAATGATCAAAATAATTCTTATAGGTAACTCACCTTGTACACTGATAAAAATTATTCTTACAAAAGAGTTTTTAAAACTTGTTTTAATTTATTCCAAAATAAGACACTGACAACTATTATTGTTTAAATTTTTAGCATAATTAAGTTTCAAAATTGTGCTACATAATATTTTTTCAGCATAATTTTTTACACAATAATGTGAAAATAAATTTATACATGTTTGATTTTCTGTTAATTTATCCATTAAATACACCTAAACTTATACTTTTTTTTGGAAGCCTTGTAGAATTTTTCAAAATCTTATGCCTTTATTATGAGTGATTTTATTTTTTAAAAGTTAAAATAATTTTTATAAAATAAATAATTCATAAAATAATTTAATTTTAAAAAATATGTTGCTAATATTTTTATATAACTATATTATCATTTAATAACGCAAAAAAATTTAAATTCGTTTATATAAAGTAACACACAATAGTGGAAATACATAAGCACCTCACACTCTCCCTCTCACACTTACACATGTATATCAAGCTGCTATATGTTCTTCTATATCATTCTTTCGCTGCTATCTGTTGTGTCTTTATCCATTAACTAAAAATGGAGCTTCAACCTTTTGCTATGTGCTCGTTGATGCAGTTCTTCACTAGTATCTCCTTTGAAACACTCTGTTTTTCCCTCGCCATTATGACCATCATGATTCTCATTACTTTTTCATCTCTCACATCTTTTTTGCCCAAGATGAACATGTTCTTTTGTAGCTGTGAAATATGCCAAACTTATCTCACTTCGAATTGGTCCATAAACTTCGACAATCTTTGTGATTGGTATTCTCACCTTCTCCGAAACTCACCAAGCAAAACCATCCACATACACGTGCTTGGAAACACCATCACCGCCAACCCCGAAAACGTAGAGTACATGCTCAAAACAAGGTTCGAGAATTTCCCAAAAGGCAAAGCCTTTTCCACAATCTTGGGTGATTTTCTAGGGCGAGGGATTTTCAACGTTGATGGTGAATTGTGGAGCTTTCAGAAGAAGATGGCAAGTTTGGAACTCAGCAAGAATTCGATAAGATCCTTTGCCTTTGAGGTTGTCATGTTCGAAATCCAGCATCGACTTGTTCCTCTTCTATTTTCAAAGCAAAACCATGTTTTGGATTTGCAAGATGTTTTTAGGAGATTTTCATTCGACAGCATTTGTAAATTGTCTTTCGGGTTGGACCCTATGTGCCTAGAGTTGTCTTTGCCTATATCAGATTTTGCTATTTCCTTTGACGTGGCTTCAAAATTGTCCGCGGAAAGAGCCATGTCGGTGTCCCCTCTAATTTGGAAGATCAAGAAGTTGCTCAATGTGGGTAGCGAGAAAAGGCTACAAGAAGCGGTTACAATGATCAATATCTTAGCCAAAGAGGTCATAAGACAAAGAAGAAAAATGGGGTTTTCTAATCACAAAGACTTATTGTCTCGTTTCATGAATAGTGTCAATGATGACACGTACTTGAAAGACATTATCATAAGTTTCTTACTAGCTGGCCGTGACACTGTGGCTTCGGCTCTAACTAGTTTTTTCTGGCTATTGGCAAAGCACCCAGAAGTGGAGTCAGCGATTCTTCTAGAAGCAGAGGAAGTAATTGGACAAGACAAGGAGTTAACAAGCTTTGAACAGCTTCAACAATTGCACTATTTACAAGCGGCAACATATGAGAGCATGAGACTGTACCCCCCAATTCAATTTGATTCCAAGTTTTGCTTAGAGGATGATGTGTTGCCTGATGGGACATTGGTGAAGAGAGGGACTAGGGTTACTTATCATCCACATGCAATGGGTCGTTTGGAGGAAATATGGGGTTCGGATTGTTTTGAATTCAAGCCTGAAAGGTGGTTGAAGGAAGGGGTGTTTTGCCCTCAAAATCCGTTTAAGTACCCGGTCTTTCAAGCGGGGGTTAGGGTGTGTTTGGGCAAAGAAATGGCTCTTTTGGAGCTGAAAAGTGTGGCTCTTTCATTGCTTAGACGGTTCCACATCCAACTAGTGGAACCACATCATCGTACCCCGCGTTTCTCTCCTGGCCTCACAGCCACTTTTAGTGCCGGACTTCCCATAAAGGTACGAGAAAAACGAGTTATCCAACACCCTCCCCCACCTCTTCTATCATAAGTATGAATTACTTATCTTTATTCCACCTGGGACAAAACTTGTAAAATAATTTGTGTCTTTACAGTGTGAATTATTCAGAAAATTAGATGATAGCAGAATATTCCTGATTAAATTATATAGAACTCCGTTCTTGTTTATTGATCTTGTATAAAAGGCATGTTAATTAAGTGTTAATATAAAATCACTAGCTCGTTTATTTACACCTAAAATTCCTATGTATATGGACTACATCCTTTGCTTGAGATTGTTTAAAGCTTATATTAATACGCAAGATATTGCAACTTAAACTCTCTGGTTTGTTTTTTTTTTTAATTCTGATCTCTTTCTTCTTTTAGTTAAACTACATTCCATTTCAGGAAGTGTGAACATAATTATATTAGTTTGTATTCTTTTAATATTTTCTTGTTGTCACATCGTTGTTTTTTAATCTCTTTTATGTATTTTTTTCTCCCACTCTCTAAACTTCTCTCTTCTTTTACCCGTTTCACATTTAAGAAAGGGATGTAAGCAATCATTTCTCTGTTGACTATTATTGTTTTGGATTTGGATTCAGTGCCGTTCTCGGCAAAAAAAATTTACGTGTTTTTGTATTTTTGTTTACGTCCATATATTTTTGTTTAAGTGAAAATATAAATTTTTGTTTAAATGCACGATGCAGTTTCTGCGGGAACTGCACTAAATCTGGATCTTATTGTTTCGCGTATGGTTGGTGTCAATCGGGAAAAGAAAGAGACGCCGTTTTTTTCTTCTCTTCTGTACGTAGTGCAAGGTATGTTGCGATGAGCATTATGTGAGGGATTGATGAGGAAAATGAATGCGATGTAATCAACGAACCTTGCAGTAATTAACGTTGATTTACCTCTAAGAAGTCGTTTTACCTTTTTTGCTTTCTACTGTGCATTTGGATAACTCTTTGTGAGTTCAACGGTAGATCAGTGCGCCACAAAATTTGCTACTAACCAAAGACGTAGAGTTGTTTTCTTACAAGTAACATGTGACTAACGTAAGAGACTAAGAAATTAAACAAAAGAAACAAACAAATATATATCAAATGTCTAATGTGAGAGAAAAAAATGTTACCATTGGAAATCAAATGTATTTAAAATTATATAATTTTAATTATTTTAAGGTAAGACAAAGTGTAAGTCAATTAATTATTATATTATATTATCTTCGATTTATTCTTAACACAGAATATAAAACATTGTATTTAAATGTATATATTTAAATTTTGAAAATATAAAAATATTATATTTTTATCCAATAGTCAAGAAGATTCAAATTTATTGAAATTAAGGTAATGGACGGATCTTTCATGTTATTAATCAAATCTTAGTTAGTATTTGAACTTGGACGGATTTTTATTTTTTTTTCATTTTATAATCGTTGGCTATGCCCATAAATCTTGACAGGAATTGACTACTTATGTTCTTAGACCGAAGGAGAAAGGAAACTAAATTACAAAGACATATACACACTAAGTTAAACTCTAAACTTCACCGAATTCAAGTTTTAAAATTTATATTTTGTTATTACAATGTGTATTATTAATCTAATTTTAAATTTTAAGAGTTCTATTTTAAATAAGTAATATTTTTTAAAGAAATATATTATTTTTATAATAAAAAGTTTCATTTTAACTTTAGATCATTTTTATGTAAATAAAAATATATTTTGTTACTATTTTACTTTACTTTTTAGCATAAAAATATTTATTAAAAATTCAATTAAAAAAATATTACAAAATTATAAGCAAGTTAAGGAGTTAAGTTCAAATTTAAAAATTATTAATCAAATCAAACTTAAATTCTAAATTTAGTTCATTTTACTAAAAGTGACAAGTTTGAGTTTTTTTTTTCATGAGCTAAGTTTGAGTTTTAAATATGCCCGAATGAACTCATTTACACTCCTACTTATCATTACTATCTCTTTAATTAATTATTTTATATATTAAATAAAAATTACTCATTGCAAACAAAACAAGTCACATAATGGTTAGTGTTGGATAATCTACGTCGTTATAGCCTTTATTTAACAAATTAAATTATAAATATGAATATTGTGATTCTATATTAAATAAATGATATATTGTGAAAACAAATCTTTGTATGGTATAAAGAATAAACAATAATATATTATCAATAGGTCGTACACATCATATTAACTTTGTTCGACAATATTTATACTAGCATATGTATGAACAAAGATAATTTTAGCCTTTTTTTAGATTTTTACCATTATATGATATTTTGTAGTGATTATACACATCTTACTTTTTTTTCTTTTGTCTATAATCATATATGTTTTTAAGAGATATAATGTTGTTTGAGTTAAAAATAATATAACATTATTTTTAAATTAACTTTTAACCGATAGTTAAAAAAAGAGATTTTGAATAATTATTGTAATTAAAAATGATAAAATATAATTAATGACAAATTTAACATAATTTGTTTATAGTTAATGATAAGAAAAGTTATAACATACACAGATAAATTAAAAATAAAATAAATGTGTAACTTGTCTGGCAAAAAGTGTGATTGTACGTAGCTGGGATGCCTATACACATTATCTTAAGAGATAGCAAAGACAGAAGAAAGAGTATGAGTCCACAGCTATAAAAAGAGGTACAAACTACAAAGATTGTTATCTGCGTCGTCATATATATTCACATTCACGTGCATGCGTGTGTGTAAATTGTTCTCAAGTTACGATTCATAATATATTTGATTTGATTCTGAAAACTGAAGCTATAACTTCACTTTGAGTGTTGAGTTGAGTGCCAATAGCATCCCCTAAAAAGATTAGGGAAACTCAGATGCCATGTTACTTCCTTTTCCCTCGAGAGCTGCACCTTCCATTTTCTATATCTTCATCCCAATCCTTGTGCCAACCCACCAATACATGCTGCTTTTCACACCAAGGGCTTGTTTGTTTGCTGTGGATTGTGGTCACAATATTTGTTTGTTTATAGTTTTTAAACAAATAACTAATTAAAAAGCACGTTTAAAATTCACAATATGAAGAAAAATAAAAAACAAAACTTTAGTCTTATTCTCAAAAAATATAAATTTTGCTTCTAGAAACTTATATCATAAATATATTTTTATTTCAATACAAAATTCTAAATTAGATTTCCACGACACAGAAAATGAAAGCATGTAAGCATTATCATGATAAATTAAAGAAATAGTACTAATTTTATTTATTTTTTATAAATTCTAAGATATTATGTAAAATGAAAAGATATTTTATAATTTTTTTTTATTAAACGAGGTTTATAATCCTATTATATACTTTTTTATATGCAAAACAATTATGACTGTTAATTTTATATTAATAGTTAACATAGACAGTAAAATTAATGATTTATTTTTAAAAAATATAAATATTTTTTAATTTTTAAAATATTAAAAAAATTATAACCTACTATTTAAAGAGAATATAAAATATTTTTTTAGAGTTTAAAAATATCATAACGGATATTTTTTTTTATCTAAATCGATTTTTTTAAGATAATTATATTCAAAATAAGTAAGAATACACTACCAAAAAAACAAGAATAAATTTTAGTTTAAATTGTAAATATAATCTATCAGAAACAATTCGAGATAGGGAAAACCGCTATAAGCGATAAAGCAAGTTAAACTTGACAACTTTTGCCCGTTGATCTATTTATTTTAAGTATTGAGAAGACTTAGAGCAACAGAATTGTATAAAAACTTTACCATTTATTTTATAACTCACTAATTTTTCATATTTTTTATGATTTTTTTAATATAAAATATATGTCTACCTAATGCCTCAATTTAAACCTACCTGATCAGGTTTTTAACAAATTAATTAAAACTCAAACTATTAAAGTTTAAAAAAGTAAAAATTAATCGCTATAAACTAATCTTCTAATAAACTCGATACAATTATTGGGTTACCAGTCGGCACTTTAGAAAGACACGTTCTAAAAACTTATATTCAAATATGATATGATTGTCAATGGTGTAAATCCATAAGTCCTAGTAGTATTATGCAATTTATAAATTTACAAATGGTGTCAAATATTAAGATCATGAAATTAAGATCATTTTCATGATCGTGACAAAAATACCAATTAAAATTTTCATATATATATATATACATATTATTGTTAGTGTATTTCTTTAAAATAGTAAATGAAAATATATTAATACCCATGAATGTTACCATAATCCCGTTTATTTAAAAAAATATTATCAAATTACAACTTATATTAATTAAAAATAGAATTGAAGTTGCTGCAATTTCGTGTGTGCATTGATCATTGTTAATTCGTCAGTTACGAATTTTTTATACATATAATTTGACACTGTATCGAGGAAATTCTAAAGCAAATTGAATTTATTTATTTTTAACTATGATGTGAATTTGATAACCTCTCCAATTTAAATTGTTCATGTTTCTGTGTGGATCGATGCTATAATGCCTGAGATTATTAAAATTGTAAAACGAATCCGATGCTGTACGCAGTGCATTATGATATCACACTTAAGGGGACAAGTTTAAGTGGATATATATGTGGGGGAGAAAAAAGTGGATGAAAATGTTTTGACCCTGAAAGAGTGAAACAAAATGGCTTTAAAAAATTGAAGAGAATATACAAACAAAATCGTATTGTTCACGCTGAAAAGACATTATCAATGTAATAATAGCCTAAAGTCTCTCCTCGTGTTTTAAAAGAATAAAATATAAATTTATCCGCATGCATGGAATCATGTTGATTGATGATGCCCAAGTCTGGTGAGTTGTTGGTGCAGGCGAAGTTTCACTATGGCAAATTATTATTATTATCATTATTATTGAGTCTCTTTTTTGTCATGCAGTGTGGAACAAGGCCTAGATTTTGGGCTTTGATTTAGTCTTGATCCAAAGTTATTGTTGGGCTGAATGAATGACACCAGCCTTTCTTTCATTGCTAAGTAACTATGCAGATCGATGTTAGTTATGGTCGTTACTTGACTAAGATCCAAAATCCAAGCCAACAAATGCTGAGTCCTACACTGTCTTTCGCTGCCCTTTTGCTCCTTCTTCAAAATGTCATTTTTTTCACGTTCCAGCATAATCTGCGCCTTAATGCCGTTGGAGTATACATGCAAGAACAAATCATCAATTTATAAACTACACTCATTTCGTAGTATCAAACATCATTTTTCTCTTACACAAAATACTGTCTGTTGGAGAATGAATAAAGCCATAAAGATGTTACACAATTTGCTACTATTAATACTCCTACACGTCTTCTGTCTTCATCCTTTTCCCGTTCAAGGTTCAAATCAACATGAAAGAAAGGTATACCTAGTTGGGGAGTTTCAGTTACCCATATTTTTTAAGAGACTGATCACTACTCCCAATGAAGAATATTTTTGCTCTAAGATTAATTTATGCTTATTCTCTATTGCCCTCTTCTTAATTGATATGAATTTTTTGAAAAAATAAATAAAACAGCCATATATTGTATACATGGGAGAACTACCAATGGGAAGAACCTATGCCGTGGAAAACCACCATCACAACTTGTTGGCGGCTGCGATTGGAGAGTAATGATCGCTATTCTCAAATATAGAAATGCATTTGATTATATAAATCATCAACATTTCTTCATTAATGCCTTTTTCTTTTTTCTTTTTACAATAGCACCCAGTTGGCCAGAGAGTCCAGAATACATAGCTATGGAAAGAGCTTCAACGGATTCGTTGCCCGACTTTTGCCTCATGAGGCAGAGAAACTGCGAGGTACAATTACATTTTACTTGGAGGAAAAAGTAAGGCTTTTAACTGTGAAATGATCTATAAAGACACAAATTTTCTCTAATAATTATGCTTTGATTTTTAATTTTATGCAGAGGAGGACAATGTGGTATCTGTGTTTCCAAATACACACCGCAAACTGCACACAACAAGGTCATGGGATTTTCTAGGAATGCCCCTAAATGTGAAGAGAAATTCCAACGTAGAAAGTCATATCATTGTGGGCGTGTTAGATACAGGTATTAAGAAAAAACATTTTTCCAATAATAATAATAGTAGTAAGAACGGATAATAAAATATTGTATTTAAACAGGTATTTGGGTTGATTGCCCTAGTTTCAATGATAAGGGTTATGGACCTCCCCCACGAAGATGGAAGGGCAAATGCATGACCGGAGCCAACTTCACTGCCTGCAATAAGTATTCTTTTATATGCATTCTCTGTTATCTGTACAAGCACTGCAAATAAACAATTCACTTTTCTGATAAAAAGACTAATTTAGTAAAATAATATATTTAAAACTTTTTATTCAAAATATATTTTACCTATTCAAATTTTGAATTGTGAAATGTATAATATAAAATTTTATATGATAAACATCTGTGGATATATAATTAAATAATAATTACTTATTTATTAAAAATATTAATTTCTATTTTAAATAATATATCACATGATATATATCATTCTCCTATGTACGTGTTTGCGTGGTTTTGATCTTTCAAAGTACTATAATTTTCTCATTTAGTACTCTATTTTTAATAACTTGTTATTCAGTAATCCTTTTTTTTTCATTCTTATATAATCTTTCTAGTAGGCTTCCATTTATTTTATTTATTAAATGTTTGCATGATTCTAAACTGTTGAGAGGTAAAATAAAATAAAATTAAATCCATGGTATTTAAAAAATTCAAATAAAAAATGTGATATTTACAAGAACTATAACGAAATATATTTAACAGGCAAAACTAACAAATTACTACTACACGAATTACATGAAAAAAATTGTAAAAATAGGAGACTAAAAAAAATAATATTTTAAAGAACCAAAAACTTCATTTAACTCTTCAATTTTTCAAAAATATTTCTTAAAAATCACTTCTGTAAAGCGAATATATGTTAGAAATAAATGATGACTAACATAATTTAAATGTTCTTAACCGAAAAGTGCATGTTACTTTACATGATGTTTCTAAAATTTTGGTTACACTCAGCGCACATATCACATATGTATATATAAGAGAATTTTGAAAGGAGCACCCTCAAAAGTAATTTAATAAATTAAGTTATATTTTATTAACATGCATTTTTTAAAAAATAACGAGTGAAAGTATAATAATTTTTTTTGGTTAAAGAAAGTATGATAAATTAATAACAGCAAATTAAAGAAAATTATGTTGACAAAGTACGTGTTTGAAAATATTTTTACAAATTCAAAATTATACTTATTTAGCTAACATTATTCTTCTCGAAAATAGAGTATATTAGAAAAATTTATATACACTATATGCATGCAAGGGTGATTGGATTTCATAATATGAAAATGGCAGCAAGGTGATCGGAGCAAAATACTTCAATCTGGCCGATAGCAATACAACGAGCGACAATCTGAGTCCGGCGGATGACATGGGGCACGGTACTCACACAGCGTCGACGGCGGCGGGCGCGGCGGTGAAGGGTGCAAGTCTCTACGGCATTGGCAAGGGCACAGCAAGGGGTGGGGTCCCATCTGCACGCGTGGCCATGTACAAGGTTTGCTGGAGCACTGGTTGCAGCGACATGGACATGCTCGCCGGCTTCGACGAGGCCATCGCCGACGGCGTCAACTTCATATCCGTCTCCATAGGAGGACCCTCCCGTGACTTCTTCACTGACCCAATAGCCATTGGAGCATTCCATGCTATGAGGAGAGGGATTCTCACCTCTTGCTCTGCTGGAAATAATGGCCCTCGCCCTATGTCTGTTGAGAATGTCGCTCCCTGGATTTTGACCGTCGCCGCTTCCGCCGTTGACCGCCAGTTCACTACACTTATTGCCTTCGGCGATGGAAAGAACATTACAGTAAGTGGTTGAAACTTTTAACTTGAAACATGAAACAAAGTACTCCTCGTGAATTGTGGTATTACAAGAATACGTACGTGACTGGCTTATTTGGTTTATACTTGGTAGGGACTGTCTATTAATACATTTTCCCCCAAGAAAAAGATGTATCCGTTGACTAATGGAATCCTTGCTGCGAATCTTAGTCGAGATCTCTACGGCAGTGCTAGGTATTGTTATTCTTACTTGACCTTGATGTGCTTAATTACGGAATTTCATTTAGTAAAAAAAAAGTTTATGATTAGTTTGAGCAAATAATGATAATTATGAAGCAGTGCTTGTGATTATGGGACACTACGCAAGGACAAGGTGAGGGGCAGGATAGTGTACTGCACTGGGGGCTCAGGCGCTCAGGATTTAACCATCAAAGAATTAGGAGGAGCAGGGACCATCATAGGCGTAGACGAGACAATAGACACCTCCTACACCACACTTATTCCAGGGGCCTTTGTTGAGGCCAGCACTGTGGGCAATACTATTGATCTCTACATCAATTCCACCAAGTACATTTTCTTTTCCTTTGTCATGTCCAAGTGGGTAATGTCTTAACTTTTTCAAGTGAATTAACCAAAACAAAATTATGGAAAATTGGAATTCAGGAATGCTAAAGCGGTTATATACAAGACAACCACCACAAAAGTTCCTGCTCCATATCTTGCTTCTTTTTCAGCCAGAGGTCCTCAATTTGTCACCCCGAATATCCTCAAGGTGATCTCTCTCTTTCTCTCTTTTTCTCCCCTTGGCTTAGCTTCTAAACTTGTACATTGTTTGCGAAGCCTGACTTGGTTGCCCCGGGAGTGGACATAGTAGCTGCTTATTCCAAACTGTCAACCCTAACAGGGTACAACGAAGACGACCGTTACGACGTATTTAACATTATGTCAGGAACATCTATGGCATGCCCACATGCTACGGCAGCTGCTGCCTATGTCAAATCCTTCCACCCTGACTGGAGTCCTGCTGCTATTAAATCTGCTCTCATGACCACCGGTGAGAACCCCCATTAATGAAAATTCCCCTATTTCTAGTCAAGTGCTGATTATATATGAACAAAATCATTTTCCATATTCCCACCATTTTGGTAATTAGAATATTAAGTGGTCATGAGGTTGTTAGTAGAGAAGAAAATTTTCATTTTCAAATCTAATATTTTCGTCTCTACTATTCAGCCACACCTTTGAAAATCGGTGACAACTTCACGGAGCTGGGAGCTGGGTCAGGACAGATTGATCCAGTAAGAGCATTGCATCCTGGCCTGGTTTACGATATTAGAATGAACTCCTATATTGCCTTCCTATGTAAGCACGGCTATAACAGCACCAACATTGGTATACTATTTGGAGGCAAAAGTTTCAATTGCGCAAGCAATAAGCCTGCACCAGGCACTGATGGAATCAACTACCCTAGCATGCATATCTCGCTGTTGAACGCCAGTTCTAAAATTTCTGCAGTTTTTCATCGTACTGTAACTAATGTAGGATATGCAAAATCAACGTACAAGGCTAAAGTTACGGCACCCAAGGGTCTTTCGGTGAAGATCATCCCAGATACCTTGAAGTTTAGTCAATTGCACGAAGAACAGTCATTCAAGGTTGTCCTGAAGGGACCTCCAATGTCTTCGTATACAGTGTTATTGTCTGCATCACTTGAATGGAATGACTCTAAACACACTGTTAGAAGTCCAATACTTGTCGTTAAGCAAACGTACTAGTGGATACATTGCATAATCTAGGAATTCGAGTTCAGGAGTTTATTTGACGACAAAAAAATAGTTCAGTGGTTTTTACTTATCCCCTATATTATGTACATTTTAGTTAGTTATTCGCTTTAGCTTAAAGAAGAGTTTAGCTGCACGAATGATTAGTTCAATCAACGGTAATGACCAACACAATTCATGCATTACCTGTATCTAATAATCTTAGCAACTTTTTTCTCCCTATTAAAAAATCACACTACCTTCGTATTAAGATGTAGAATTAAGCACTGTCTCAACTCAAGTCACAATCGCTTATGAGCTACATCGCCAACACTGCTCTATCATGTCTAGAAAATGAATTGAGTTTAGGGAGAAGGGAAAATACCCATTTAACGGTACGTGTCATAAGATTTCGTGGATGAAAATCACTCTTAAAATGGACTGCTGCAACGGTAACAGCAGAGTTGTCAAGTTTAGAGACAGATCCGACAATCAACATGATGCAAGAGCAAGCACTCCACCGAACCTATGCTGCCACTTATAATTGACAATAGGAAAGGACGGTTAAAGAATACTTTTTTAAATTAAAACACTAAACTATGTCAAAAGTTATTGTATAACTTCGTGTTCCCACAAAAAAAAAAAAATTAGCAATCACGGCTTTGATCCTTAAAAGAGTTGGGGATGGACTTGTAATGAAAATCGCCATTTTTATCAAGGGATAAAAATTCGATCAATTTAGTTGATGAGAAGGTCTAAATTAATTGATATTTTCATCTTCCAAAGGCGAAAATGGTAATTTTCATCAAGACTTATGTCACCAATTTCAAATCTGTTAGAAACTAGAAGTATTCCACTAAAAAAAATTGTATTTGTTATGTGCTTGTGTGAGAAAGAGAGGGCAAAGAGAGGACTGGAAAAAAGAATGCTCTGTTTGGAAGTTGATTTCATAAAGAAAAGAGAAAGATTTATGCAATGTTTATTCATGTTTAGGACTTTTTAAATGAAAGGGAGATGATTTATAAACACTTAAAAATTCTCCTAATTACATGTTAACTCTTGTTCCTTATCTCTTTCTCTTCCTCTCTTACCTTTCAAACTTCTTAAGGAATTCATATACCATTCACTTTTGGACCATAAAGAAGAATTGACTAACTGCATTTGTGTGTAATTTTTGCACAATTATTTTTTTAGAGACAGAAGAGAAGAAATATGTGTAATACAGAAGAGAGATCACCTGAGAAATGCTACTTGTACAAGTTTTTTTTTTTAATAAATTAGAGATAGATAGAAAGAGAAGAGACAAAAAGGCGATAAGATACGTGATGTGACAGATACACACACAGAATTATCTCATCTCGAAAAAAGGTATAAGTTACAAATGTGTTACATAAATAAGTGAAGCATGAATAATATAACCTAAAAAACTATAGGGCCAAAATTTTCCAGTTAGATCAATATATCCCGATAAACAACAGGCAGATATTCAGGCTATGACATGTAATAAGATCCACACACAAGGTATAAAAGCCCTTGTCTGCATGTACTGAAAAACTAGGTTAACTGCATTTTGAGCTCAGCATTAAAAACAATCTACTTCCTCTGAAAGATTATCTCAGTTGTCAAGTAAAGTTATAAAAGTATAAAACATACAAGGCTTAAATTTCTCTCCTGTGTCCCTCCTGATATGGCATTGCGCACACAATTTCTGGGATTAACTCTTCAGAAATTGAAAGTTCAAAAATCCGGATCATAATAACTACCAATAAAAAATTTGATAAGCCTCATCATTTTAAGAAGCCAACTTCCCCCCACCCCTTTTTCTTCAGTGGGAAGATCGGGAGTAAATAAAAAAAGAAGCAAGTAAGATGATTTGAGAAAAACTTAAACCTTTAAGGATGTCAGTGCTATACATGATTTGGACTTCAGTTCTTCTTTCAAAGGCCCTCAATGGATATAGTTGACTTGTCCTCTCCTCAACTTCCAATACCTTACTTTTCCATCAAGCCATAATCGGGTGCAAAAGCTGGTAAAGGATGAATTTATGCTCCCTTTTGAAATT
Organism: Abrus precatorius; assembly: GCF_003935025.1. Lineage (NCBI taxonomy): Eukaryota > Viridiplantae > Streptophyta > Magnoliopsida > Fabales > Fabaceae > Abrus > Abrus precatorius. The sequence goes on along the minus strand of NW_020874373.1, from coordinate 2,665,937 downwards.
AAAATATGGTATATTGACAAGTCAACAGTGCATTCGAGACTGACGGTGATGGATGCTTTTCTGCTTTGTTAGCTCCTTTCTCCTCTTTCTTGCTTCTGCTGCAGCAACTGCATCTACTAGATTTTTACCCTGGCATATGCACTGTTCTTGTTTCTTTTCCAGTGAAGAAGTTGCATTGTAAGAAGCTGTTGAAGGTACCTTAGTGTTAGGGGCAAAATGTAATTGAAGCTCATGTTCTTGTTTAACAGTAGAAACATGACCATTACAGCAAAATGCAGGTCCATGGAACTTTTCTATAATGTGACATCCTATTTTCTTCTCACCTCCATCCAAAGAAAATCTTGGAGTGGCACAACCAGTGTCATTAATAGGTAGGGCCTCTGTCCAGCCAGAAGCTTCTGTTTTAAGTTTGACAGGTAGAGCAGCTTGATAATCCACATTTGCCAGTGTCTTCAAAGATGAACTAGAACTACATTGTTTACCTAGAGAAAGCTTATCTTGTTTATCTTTTACGCTACTGGAAGGTGATGGTTGTCCATTTCCAAACACTGGAAGGGGGAACAACCATGGACATGGAAACATATACAACGGATTTTGAGGTCGATTATCATTTACAAGGTTATTTTGCTGGAAACATGAAACAGACTCAGAAGAACATGGCATGTTGGAATTAGGTGGAACAGCGATGGAATTAAATGGTGTCTGTTGTAATTGAGCTGGATTAGAAGATTGAAGGATGGAAGGCCAAAATATCTGTGTAACTGGAAAATGGTTATAAAGGAACCATGGACTGTTACCAGACAGAGGTGTAACCGCAGTCACAGATGATTTGGGCTCAACAGGTGTTTTCTCCACCTCAGCGTTTACTGACTTGGCTATCTGCAAATGGAAGCAAATATCAATTTTACTGTATTTATATAGATATCATGGAAACACAAGGAGTTATACTATGCTTAAATATTTCTACTGCAGCATAAACATCTTACTTGTGCCTTTAAATGCTTATTTGTAGTCTCCAAAGACTGATACTCTTTCAAAGCCAACTCCTTCTCCTTTTCACCAGAGATGTCAAATTGTGAAAGAGCAAATGATTACATAAACATTAAAGAGGATAAAAAGAATTGAGAAATGATAATATCTTAAATAGATGCTTCGTACAGCTAAGCACGACAACTGTATACAGAGGAAGAAAGTGGAAAAGGAGGACATAAAAGGTGGCTTGATGAGAAGATATCAAATAAGGAATAGTACCATACCTTCTTCAGGTTTTCATTCTCCAACACCAAAGTGGCAGCTTTTCTGGTTAACTCTTCACATAGAGCCTGAAACAATTTTTTTAGAGAGAAAAAAGAAAAGGGAAAATTCTCAATATTTTAATGAGTAATCAATCAGCTAGAACAATAGACGGCTTAAAAAGAATCTGAGGTCTTTTTTGTGTTTTATAACAATGTCAGCGCATCGGGATTTCGGTTTCTAATTGGTCCAGAATAGGCCCTCCATCTGCCTATTATCTGACTACCGTTTGTTTAACTCAACAATAGCTACTGTACTTGGCTGGAAGTACAAGAAAGTGTCTAGCTTGTTAGAAATTAGCTGGCTTAGAGATGAGAAGACTTATTAGTAGTTCTCTTACATAACTCTGGCTGCTTGCTTACCCGCTCACTCAAACAAGAGCTCAAAGGCATTCAGGCATGGCAGCGACTAGTCTTTTGCGCTAGGAGTTATCTTATTGTTGTTTAGTTTCGCTTTCATTTAGCAGTGAAAAGGAACATCTTTATGAGAGATGAACGTAATCTATATCTCTTCTTTGGTTAAATCAAGGTTTATTTTATATTCCCTCATTCACATAAATAATATGGAATTGAAATCTGCAATGACCTCTTCATATACATTCATGATTAAAAGGCACAAACAACAAGAGTGCCAGACAAACAAACCATGTTGTCAATTGCAGAAAGATGAAGTCAACACTGGCTATTTTGCAAAACACACCAAGCATGTGCTACATGTGTGTTTGGTTTACATTTTGGGCAACATAAGCAAGCAAATTTAGCAACGGTGAATTGATTTTCCTATGTAATACCTGCCTACGGCGAATTGTCTGCCTTGCTGACTCTCTATTTGCCAATACCCTGCGGATCCTCCTTGCTTCTTTTTCTTCCTGAACAGAAAGCCCAGTAAATTACAAGTGCCAACTACACCCAGAAATTCCTGTAGAGGAAATTGCACACACTCTACTATACCTCAGTTAAATTTCTCCTTGATTTGCTACATCGAACTATAGAGTAACTTGTAGTCTTAGGTAATAATCCAGCATCCTGCTCCACCTTCATGTGTCTCGAGCTGTCATCTTGCGGAATCCTTTCTGTTTCTACAGATGCAGTGGTGGATATTTTCTCATGTAGATGCTGACCTGCAACAGCTTTTCCCTGCCATAAATTAAATCATTTCTAAATTCCTGCATAAAATGTTACAACTTGGTGATACTCTTAAGTATTGGATGCAAGCTTTAGTCAATTGACTAGTTCAACTTTATACCAAGAGGAAAAAACAAGAGCTGAACATGTTAATTGAAGTTTATATTTTTCTCCAAAAAGTGCAGGAGCATAGATGTTCGTCAATAGTAAGCAAAGTGAGAAAATCAAAACGAACAAAATATATGCACGGATGTTCCATTAACAAGGTCACACACTAGGAATTCTGAATATTACCTGATTATACAAAATGGAAATAAATTCAAGCAACTAATATTAGACGTAGCATTACGATAAAATTGTTATGGCGGGAATGGTGTGATTTTTATCATAGGAATATCCAATTAGCAGAGGACCAAAATATTTACATACAGTTTAATTATTTTTTTGTCACTTAAATTTTAGTGGCTGATATTAACCGATAAACCAAACCGGTCATGACAAAAGAAAGCGGGGCACAAAATGTGGGACTTGCTTTCATTATTTCCGAAAAAGGATACGAAAATGCAACCCAGACGATCACTGAGTCTTGACTCAAACAGAATGACACCGGTCTCTACTCCTAAGCTCTCGTTCAGAATTGCGGAAGAATCATTATTATTTTGTTCACGCTTTTGATTAATTGTGGAAAATTGATCTTACGGGTCCTATATCTACGTTGAAATCGAAACAGTTATTTGACTCGCTTCTTCCTCACCCCACCGATATAAAATATATATATATACACATACACTGTTATGGATAATTGTGGACTAGTGTTTCATATAAAAATACAATTCAATAGTGTAACTAATATTTCTCATAGTCAAATCAAGTGCGTTGAATTTGGGCTGAAATTATGCGATTAAATAAGAGAAGAATAGTTAAAGAAAACTAACCCCAGGCCCAAGAGGAGAGTGAGAGAGATCCGAGTCAGGAGTCGGTGACTCGCGAGTGAATCGACTCGTGGCTCGTTTGCCGCGCCATTTATCGGCGGAGTGAGAGTCGCGCATTGCCAAGTGCGCGAGAGTCTCCGCCGCTTCAATCTCCTGCGTGTGGAGTAGCCGATCCACGCGCTCCTCCGAGGCGGACGAAGACGAAAAAGAAGACGAAGCAGAAGAGGTGGATGCAGAGAGCTTCTCGGATTCCGCATCCATGATGGTGTTGTCGATGGCACAATCACAGAGGAAAGAGAGAGAAATTAGTGTAACGGTGGGAAGAGGTAGCAGAGGGAACCGAACACAGAGAGAGAGAGAGAGAGAGAGAGAGGGTATCATCTCAGTCACTGGTTAGCAGGGGAAGCAGAAAGATCGTAGATGAGTGCCACGTGTCATGCCAGCTCACAAGTGGACATCTTTGATAATAAGCAGCCATGTATCTTCGCTTGCCACGTTTCTTGAATTTGACCACGTAGGCGATTTGCCGCACTGCAAAAGTCGGCCCCTATACTCTTATTAATTAACTATACATGCGCCTAATCAAATCCCAATTTCTTTTTCGTGCCAACCACCCTCTCAAAAAATATTAATTAAAAACTTCATAGATCCCAAAATTTTTAAAACTGTGATCAATTTATCTACATAATTTAAATATAAAAAGAGGATCATTGTTACAAAAGAATAAAAAGAAGTGCAATCAAAAGATTCTCACAAATGCATATTTAATACAATAAATTACAATCTATATAGTTTCATTAAATAATAAAAAAAATTCATATTTTTAATAAACTTTATTTTTATTTGATACTTTTTAATGAAAATTAAATATTTTTATTCTTACTTAATTTATACGGTTTTTTTATTGTGTTTGCACAGTTGATATATTTAATAGAAAGTTCTGTTCATCAAATTTTATTAAACGAACAACAGTAACAAATCATAATCAATCTAATCCTTGGAGCTTTGAACTTGACAACATTTCATCATGTTTGACCTTTAAAAAAATAACCACATAAAATTTACTATATCATATATGCCATTTGAAAATTTAAAACAATAAACTTGATTCGATATGACATCAATACCTGGATCCGGCCACTTAATTGAAAAAATTACTCCCATATATCTTCCTTTACCATCTTCTTTTAAATAATTTTGTTCGTAAATATATTTTTATCCAAAATATGATTTTTAAAATCTCTATAAAAAATTTATTTTTAATTTACACACTTAACACAGTTGATTTAGTCCTTCTTAATATAGAGATTCAAAATACGTAACTTCTATTGTTTTAAAAACTTTAAATAAATAAAATTTAAATATTGGTTAATTTCAAATATTAACATATTTTTAAAATTTAAAAGTTCATCTGAAATTTTTTATGAGAAAAAAAAAGGAAAATTTAAGTGTAATAGTTTTTGAATAAATTATATATTGATGTTTTGAACACAGTTAAGTTAAATATTCAAAAAAAACATTGTAGTGTCTCAAAATTTTGATAGGTTTAGATGCATTTAATAGACGAATTAATGATAAATTAATGCATGTAAATTTATATTCCATTCAATTACATGACATGTGTTTTTTTCTCTATTATTTCTAAAGTATTTTTTTGTAAATTTAAAATTATATAATAATTTTAAATATAACAAGATTATCAATGTACAATAGTTGAAAGTTTAATTATGCTAAAAGAACAATAGTTGACACTTTCTTATTGAAAAATGAATTAAAGTAATAAGTTTTGAAACTCTCCTACCTATATAATAATTTTTATCAATGTACAAAATGAGTTACATGTTAGAACTCTTCATTATTTTTTATTTTGCACAAAGTAAAACAACTTAATGTAACAATATTAAAATATTTGATTCTTGAAGGAGATATGATTTTTGGGTCATATTTTTTTATTTCACATTAAGACAATATAATAAAGTCAATATAAAGTGTATGTGTTTAAAAATTGAAAATAACAAAGATTATTTTTTTATAAACTTTCCTCGAATCATTGATTTATTTGTTATTTTTTTATAAACTTTCCTCGAATCATTGATTTAATAAAGGAAAAAGATTATTTTTGTTTAAAATTCTTTTGATTAGACATTCAAATAAACAGAAATTCAATTTTCATTCAAAAATTTTAATTGTGAATTACTATTAATTTCGACAACAGATCAATTTTTTTTATAATGTTTCACTTATTTGTTACTTTCATTTTTTTCATTTAAAAAATAGAAAGAATGCAAAAAAAAAAAAAGTATTAAAATATAATTATTAAATTTAACTTTAAATTTTAAAAAATAATTCTTATAAGATTATTTATCTAATTATGATAATTAAATAATATTTTTTAATAAATCTTTTAAATACATATTATACTAAGACACTTTAGTCATTGTTATAGTAAAAAGAAATTGAACACCATTTCAACCTAATTAAAATAATTAAAAGATTAATAGTTAATAATAAAAAAATTATGACTAATTACCTAATAAATTAGAGTTGAATCATAAAACCCATTAACCCAAATATTGTCTATAAAAAAAAAGAAAAAATATATAAATAAAAGATTAACTTCTAAATATTAAATAACTTTTATTAACTTATATTTACTTCTGACTTTATCATAATAGTGTTTTGCTTTTGTAGATACTCTTTACGTCATAATATAAAGAAATTCAGAATATTTTACAAAAACGTCATATTAATAAATAAGCGAACAGATTACATAAGACTAATGTATCTCTGAAATATATATCATCAATAACAAAAAATAATTAAATAAATATATTTAATTTATATATTTATTTAAACTTTTAAAATATTGTAGATATAATCACCTAAAAATAATACTTTTAATTACCATGTAATTGGTAATTAATAATAAAATACGAAATAATTAAGAGACGTGGTGAACAGCAATCTTAATGACATATACCGTATATATCATGTTATTGTCAGAGATTATCAGAATACTTAGAAAATCGTATCCTTTTTTTCATCTTTTGTCTAACCAGCTCTATCGGTGCCTCAATTCTACTCGAGTAACTCAACCGTGAGATGGGCCAATAGATATAAAGTATAGTCTGCAAGGGAGCATAGTCAATAGAGGAACAAAGAAAATAATCACTCGAGACAAGTGAGAGGAAAGAAAAGAATGCATGGAGGCGAAACAGGAGAAGAAATATAAAGTGCAAGTTAGATAAAAAAAAAATTTAAATCGTCTTATTCTAAATTTATATTAGTATAAAATAAAGTTATTTTTATATCATTTAATTACTTATTATTATTATTATTATTTTGTTTTTTATTTGGTTTAATCCAGATTCGTTTCAGGTTGCGTATTTAGATCTAGAAATTTTTTTTTGCATATAACTTAAGCGATACCGATCACTTTCATGAGTTGATTTTTATTATATAATTTCGTTCAAAAATTACTCTTAAATAAAAATTTACATCATTTTAATTATATTTGCAAAATTTTTGTTAATCGAAAATTTTGACACTATCAATATACATTAAAAATAACACTTTGCGTCTAATCTAATGCAAAGTAATGACACTTAGCGTTTATAAATAAAATGTAGTTTAATATAAGTTATTAAACGAACTATAGACACAATTTTTTAAATACACCAACTGCGTTATTTTTTAACTACACCGAATCTAAATTTGTCCAATTCAAGCCCTGCGAGATGCATACAAGAGATGACCTACACGTTAAAAATTATAACATTCTTATAGCAAAAAACTATAACATTCATGTATACGTATTAGATGTATCTGTAATATATTATAGTTAATAAAAACTTACTATAAGTGTCCTTCATCATTAGAAAAATTAATTAAATGTATCTATTTAACCAGCAAATTCTTGGTGTTAATCCGTCAACATTTCAATATTCTCCTCAACTATAGACCCCAACAAAATTTAGAATTTCGCAGCATTCACTAATCCTTTCAACTACGCATATGTTTGATTGCATTTTTAAAAAGAGTTTTTTTTTTCCATAGAATCGTATTTGAATAGCAATACCGTTTTCTGCAAAGCATTCTTCATGCTGCATTGTATATAACTCCCAAATGGAATTTATTCAACACATCTTATGAGAAAAACCTTTGACAGCAATCATCACACAGACTTTTGTCTTTTAACAGAAACCATCTACCTATTAGTGCTGCTGGTGGCACAAAAGTAGTCACGAGAAACACCATCTTCTTGGCCATTATTGACTTGTGAAGACTTTGTAAGTTAATAAAAACAATATTTTTTTTTTATTTCTTTGTCGTTCTACTTTTAAGTCCCTTCTTTTCTTTTCTTTATTTCCCCTTATCCCATCCCTTTTCTTACCTATTTTTGAGATTTAGTGACCAAGACTAACTCCTGCTGAATAAGAAGGAAATACATGAACTTTCATTTACAAGGAGGTCCTCTATACACCCTTGTTTCATGGTTACGCCGTTTCGTCGAGTTATTATTCCTATTGCACCAAAAATCTTTTCTAACCATTTTTTCTATTCATAATTATTTTTTGCCCATTATGATGCAGCTGGAGAAGGCTATTTTTTACATGCAGGCAATGCAAAAGATTTTTTTGTACCATATATTACTAATGGAACTATAGTGGCAAAGTCAATTTTTTTTACTATATATTACTAAAAGTATTTTTTGTACCAATGAAAAGAATACCTTCAGACTTTAGATATCTCCTTTATATTTAAGATGTATCTTTAATATATGTATATTAAAAAAATAAGCGAAAGATAAACATAATATATACAATATTACATACTATATTAATTATTTAGTGATTTAAATAACAAAATTAATATACTATAGTCACTCATTGCAACTAGTTGATATACAATACAAATTTTTGCATTGAGGTGAAGAGCAAATTAAAAACAGTGGTGATATATGACTTCTAGCCACTAACCATGAAGTCATTCAATGAATTTTGATGAAATAAGAGTTTATTCACAAGTCCAATAAAGAAAATTATTGAAAAAAATCTAAAAGATATACATAAAAAAAAAAGTTATAAATTACTTTTATTAATATAAATAAACTCCTCGAAATGTCACATTAGTCTAGCATAAGGGTTCCACTATTGGTGGTCATATCAAACATCTCTTCACATTTAGTGGGAAAAAAAGCAAGAGGCGAGATCATAACAACGATTGGACCTTACAAGATAACACACAAGTCCTCAAAAAGTTTAGATGATATATGGAACAGGTATTTTCAACACTAAGTAAAGCACCTATAGGCTTGGCTTTAACAACCTAAAGCATCATTAAGCAGGAAGCATTCGCCTAAAGTCATTTAAGTATACTAAGGTCATTTAAGTATAGATCAATCAACACAAGTTCCATTACTATTACCACAAGAAGAGCTATTAGATGTTGAACAAGCAGGAGGTGATAGAAGTTCAACCATCCGTGAGTATGATGAAGGGGTAGGGGGAACCTTTGGAGAAAGGTTGAGCATCTCCAAGGCACATGTTCTAAGCTCCACAGGGTAGTCAGCAACACATCCAATTCTAGGTCCAGCGCCTGTTGACCATTTAAGGGAAAGTCTATGTCCTAATTGGTAGGATTTTGAAGCCTTCTTGGAATTGATTCTCTGCAATATTGCAGTCTTAGGCACCACAGCTCTTGGACTCTGAAGACCACCTGATAGAGTCCTTTTATAAGTAGAGACAGGTTCAGGTTGAGGATCCTTCTCAACTGAAGATGGAGTATTGGCAGCTTCCTGGGATATTTCAGACAAATTCATCGTAGTAGTGCTTGACACTTCAGTTGTTGCTGCTCTTTCACTGAGATTGGTATCCTCGTAGATATCAGAGTCTTCATTCGCCTTGCGCAACTGAAACCATGAATCAGAATTATTATTATTATTATTATATATATACAAGAGGGATTGCCACCTAGTCTTCACCTTGATTATTAAATGTTTAGACCTTGCATAACCATAACCATAAACATCATCCACAAATGCAAGATGCAATCTTATTAACTGAAACAAAAAGACCATCATGATAAAATCCAAATCAACAACAGAAAATGCTCATAAATGATCAAGGAATTGAATAGCCACCTTTCAAATTAAAATTTTTCTACAAATGGCATTTTGACAAAATCTATGACAATTACCTCAACTTCATCGAGCTTGACGCCATTTTCCCTGAGATATGATAAGAAACAGTCAAGAGTGTCATCTGTTGGCCGGTAGTGTCCACTATAAGCAGAGATGGACTGAAAAGTCAAAGGCACAGTCCAAGTAAGAACTAGACATTAGCAATTTAGCAACGCACTAATGTTGGAGCTCAGATTTGTTAGTCAACGAGTCCATATTAGGCAAACAAGATAGCAGCCCCACTATCTCCTTATCATTAAAATATATAAAGGCTGGCAAGCAATACTCAGAAGTTCCATTAGAAACAATAATTTAAAGGTTTTGTTTTCTCAGTTTAAGCATATACGGGTAGAAAATTTTTATAAAAAAAATAAACTGTTATTGTATTGAAATTATAAAAATACAATAAATATTTCTCTTTTTAATAAAATTTTACTATTATTAACTACTTATCCTTATCTCTTAACAAAATCTATAATTTAATTATGCAATTTATGAAATTAATTCACCTTAAGAATCCCATGCTCAGCCTCAAGCCTTCCAGCAGCTAACGTAGCTCCTCCAGCCAAAAAACTAGAATGATGAAATAATCCCTTCTTTTTCTGGAAGTTTAATGCAACAATGTATTAGTGTACGGGAAGGACATGCCAAGTTGTCCTTAAAAGAAAATACTAAACTTCTAAATTTAATTGAGCTTTAATTGTTACCTTGCCGGCATAAAGTTTCTTGGAAGTGCTCATTACAAATATCCATTTTGCATCTTGAGAGTCTTCAATTGTATGAAGCAAGTCCCCATTTTGCTTGTGGAAAATTTTGCCCTCGCAGACAATGTATTCATTCTGTTCTCTCTCTTGCTAATTCAGGCAAATAAGAACAAGTAGAACATGGAGCAACAAATTAGAAAAGCAGGAAAATGAAGTGATACAAGTCAAGACAGTCAAACTTAACTACATTTGCATATATAAATCCAAACAGAGAAGCACATACAGGTCCCAGATACTTAATACATTGTTTTTGAAGCTTTGATCGAGGGCACTGTTCAAGATCAAGATTCTTCCCATTTCCTAAATCCAACCTGCAGAAGGAGAAAAACAAAATTTCAGCAAAACAAACCAAACCGTGCCCTCTGGTTCTCCCCCTTTGCATCCTACTCAGCACCTGAATCCCTTTATATGATAAGCCGTTTGTTAAGATAAGAGACAAGAAATAAAGTTATAAACCTTATTTTATCATGAACTAAATACGTGTATCTATTTCAAATTTCCAATTCCCCATTACTACTAACTTGTAAATGAAGTATCACAAAAGCAAATTTAGTGATAGTATGGGATGGAGATATTTTTTGGGGATTCCATGCTGAACCGTACAAGTGTACGGTAAAAAGGTGATTCCGTTGTTCCCACAGTGGAAACATCAAATAACAAAATAATTATCAATCAGAAAAATCTTGTTCATGACGTTGTTGGTCCATAAAAAGCTTGTAAGTGCTCCAAGTATTTGTACTGAAACAACATACGCAAATTAAAATATCTGTACTGAAAAACCATACTTGAGGGGATTCTGATTTCTGAGTGATTGCTTCATTTGCTAACTTAAATCACAATCAACCCAGTTCAATTTTAACCCAAGGTTACAAAAAGCAATACCCTTTCTTTAATTCAAATAAAATAATCTTACCAATAAAAAAATGGCTGACCAGAATCCGTTTTACACCATTCTTTATAGTAGTATTGTAAATTATGCCCATAACGATGTCGTGGATCAATCTACAATTTTTAGTGACACTAATCAAATTCAGACACATATATAACTTATATATATATATATATTAATATTAATATTAAAGTACAATAATAGTATTATATTGTATATACACTCACAGCTTCGATCCAATGCTGGAAAGCCAACTTTTGTGCTTTGGCGTCCTTGGACAAACCTTTACCCACCTGTGCAAACAATCGAAGCTAAAAACGTAAGTTGTGCGAAGATTATTCACCATAAGAAACGAGGATACAGTTATTTATTTACTTAAAGTTAAAAACACAAAGATATACGTAGAAACACTCGAAGCGATACCTTGGCCGCGTTCAATTTAATTCTATTCCAGCGTGATGCGGCAGTTTGAGGCAAATTAAAGAAGGAAATGGTGCTGTGGTTCAGTCTTACATAATCTATGGCTTGCCACCTTCAAATTAAAAAAATTATATGTATTAATGATCATAATCACTTTGATTCATAGTAGGATATAATTTACGTGCATGCAGACCATAGCTCCTCAGCTACAACGGCGGAGTCCGCCAACCTGCGGCGGGTACGGTAACTCCGGTAGACCTTCTGGAGTTTGAGCGCCGCAGTGGCGTGTCCAAGAGAAGGTTGGTTGGCGCCATTGGGCGGGAAGTAGGTGTCGGTGGGGGAAGAAACGGGGTATTGGGAGTGAAGGTGAAGGTCAAAGTCAAAGTCAAAGGTTGGGGAGAGAGAGTGAGTTTGAACCTCCATGGGAGAGAGTGAGATCAGAAATTCTCTAACTCACAATAGTTCATTAGTTTGTTTCTGTTTCAGTTTCAGTGTGTGAGAGTGAGTGCTGCACTTAAGAGGACATGACATGATCTCCTACGAAGCTGTTCCAGGGACACTTTTTTTTTGGGTTGAAAGTTCAAAGGGACACAGGAATAGGGCACTTCGTTTTCTAACCATTCAAATCATTGGATTATAGCTTTTTTCTTTATATAAAAAAAGGATGTATATCATGATCGTGTCATAAAAATCAGAAGTACTACTCTCTTCTTTCACAATATTTATTACATTTTCAAAATAAACAAATTATGAAACCAATAATATGATAATAATAAATAAAATAAACAATGTTACTCTAAAAAAAAAAATTTGATTTTCTGAACCTCAATTTTAAGAATTAAGTTTAAGCTTTTATAAATAATATAATATTGATCATATATTTATATTTTAAAATAATAAATAATTTTTAACATTAATGTAGCTAACATTAATCCTTTCGTAACAACATTATATTATAATATGTTAAGTTTTAAATCATTAATCCTGTATTGCTTCTTTACTTTTTTTCTTCTAATTAAAACAAAGTTTCCTTAATTAACAATTAATAACATTTTTCTCGATTGTTAATTTTGTTTGAAAATATTTTTTTGCACCAGCACATCTCTTATGTAATACGAGTATTATATAAAAATAAATTAAAATAATAATACTTTTAAAACTGATATGAAAAAAAGTACTATCAGCTGACTAATTTAGGATTTACTAAATTTAAGGAATAATATTTTAAAAATAAATCCTAAATTTAATTTTTAAAACGTAAAAATTCACTTTCATAAAAAAATTTATAAATTAAATAAATTTCTTAAAATACATTAAACATAATTTCAAAAATTAAATTCTAAAAGTAGTAAACAAAAAAGATTTCCCAAATTCTTTTAGTGAAGAAGGCCCATTCCATAATGGGCTTATCAAGGCCGACTTGTATGTGACGCAAAATTTTTCGGATCCGATCCAATAGACCATACGAGGATACGGGTAATAAAACCAAAAACCCTAGAACCCAATTATCGGTGTTTTTGTGCCAAAACGAACCCTAACCCTATTTATAAAATTACAGACACATCGGTTCTTCCTTCACCTTCACAACTTCACTCTCAAATCGCCCATTCTTCTGCAAAATGAAAGTCATCGCTGCGTATTTGCTCGCTGTCTTGGGAGGCAACACTGCCCCTTCCGCCGATGACCTAAGGGACATCCTTGGCGCTGGTACACTCTTCTCTATTGCAACGTTTTCGTATTTTCAATCACCGTTCAGATTTATTTCAAGTGCTTCATTTGTTCACAATCGCGAACTTAATTTCAATATCATTTGGTTTGACTGTGAATTTTCGATGTTCAGTTGGAGCAGAAGCGAATGATGACAATATCAGTAACTTCTTGTCCGAAGTGAAGGGCAAAGATATTGCAGAGGTTATTGCCGCCGGTAGGGAACAATTAGCCTCCGTGCCTTCTGGCGGTGGAGCCGCCGTTGCCGTGGCCCCTGCTCCCGGAGGAGGTGGTGGTAGTGCTCCGGCCGCTGCCGAATCGAAGAAAGAGGAAAAGGTGGAGGAGAAGGAGGAATCAGATGACGTAAGCTTTTTCCTTTTTGTTTTTAATGTATTTAACAGTTCTAGTTGGTTGGATTTGGATTAAACGCAAATATGTCAATTCCGTTTATTGTCGTTTTGTTTATTTTTGAAGTTATGTCATATAGTATACGGTAATGGCTTGGATTATTTGAGCAGTGTCTTATTGTTTCGTTTTTATTTCTTTTTGTGATGCAGGATATGGGTTTCAGTCTATTTGATTAATTGGTAAGCTGTTCACCCTTGGTTCAGAACATATTACCAATTTAGGGTACTTTAGTTTTGCATTTTATATTTTTTTTTTGTTAAAGTAGTATTCATGCCAGAGAACTGTGTGAAAGAATTCGGCTTAATATTGTTTACGTTCGTGATGTTATGGAAGTTTCGTGATGTTATGGAATTCATGTTTACTTTAATGCTAGACACTTTCTTTATTGGAATTCAGTGTATGTGTCTATCGATTGGAGTTAATAGGGGTTATTTATTCAATTGAAATTCACACGATCAAAATTTTTCAGTGTCACTGAATGGTGGATGATATTGAAGACTACTTTGGCTAGTATTGGTGAAACAAATCATGCGGTACAAAAAATAAAAGATTTGGCTGTGAGATCCTACTTGAAATATAGGAAGTAATGGCTATAGTATGTCCAGATGAATGATTATTTCATGTTTAGTAGTATGAAAACAAGAATGCACACAGATGAAACTACGCGTAACGAAGCTACTTACACATGGTTGTTTAATAACAGGAGTAAGTATGGTGAAAAAGGTTGAGAGAGAGGTGTAGATAAACTACTAGGCATGTATTCCTTGAAGTCGGATATAAAATTTTTAAAGAAATTTTCCGCTTGCCATATAACCACAAAAAATTTGTGTCCTTCCGAAAGAGATTCTTTCGTATTTTATGGGCCAAGGGCACAAGAAGACGTATATTATTCAACTAGCAAAGGAAAGTCCAAATTCTTTGCCCGAGGCTGGAGCTAGCAACTTTGGTTCCACCCCCAAAACACCTGCACAAGTTTCCCCTATTTTCAGTCACAATGTCCAAAACTTAGGCTTTGGTAAATTCTGGATTGTTGTTTGCCTCCAAATAGCACTGTCTCACGGACATTGTCGCCATAATTGTCCAGGCAGTACAAATGCACTGGAATAAAGGTATGGAAGGCTATCATACTCAACTATTTTCCCATTTTCAGTTGCTTTGATGGTCTACGATGAACAAAACACGCACAAAATGTGATGACATCAGCAAGCATGATGCTTAACAAGAGACTCTCATGAAGGGATAAATCTTTTTCTTTTTTTTAACATTTCAAAGGATAAATATGATTAGTAGTCACTTTTAGGAAAATGAATGCCACGGTCAAAAGGGCCTTTAGCGTGTAAATGGTATGTTCAAGTTTTTTAGCATAAATGGAGAAACAGAAATTTGAGAAAAACTGCTGTTCCATTCAGCTGATTTGCGATCGTGATCAACTTGTTCAACTCTTCTCAGCTCACCATACAATTTCAAAGGGAAAATAGCAATATCACCCATGGTGTATACATCAATATGCTTGTTTTGGAGAAGGAATCAGTCTGCAAGCAATACAATTAATGGCGTCATGGTAAACGTTTACATGATTCATTAATTACTTTCTTGGGTAATATTTGTAGACTACGAAACCACTGGATGTGGTCTCACTGACCTTGATTTCACCCTTCTCTTTTGCCTGAATGGGGGTAGGAAATCATGCTAAAGTTTGGCTAGCAACTTAAAATGGCATCCCATCCGTGGAGTTTAGAGATCACCTGCGAGTTGCAACCATTCCTCTCCATCATAATTAGCTGTGAATTTAACAGCAACGTTTCCTTTAATGACTTACTAGTAAGATGACCCGGGCGATATACAGATGTGTTATTATGTCATAATATAATATTATAATTATTAATTATAAAAAATAATTTTATAAACTATTTATGATAATATTTAAGTTATTTTAAAGTTTGAAATTAATTTGTACATATTAATTATTATTAATAAAAATTGATTATTTATAACTGATTATTGTTCTGCCTTAAATGTTGTAAGAATAAATGTATTAATATGTTAATATTAAAGTTTAAAAAATATATAAATATATTAATTGTACTAAATTAAAATTTAGAGTAAACTATTAATAATAAAATTTGAAAATATTTTTAAACTTTGCAAGAATAAATATATTAATATGTTAATTTTAAAGTTATAAAAAAATGAATAAATATACTAATTGTATTAAATTTAGAGTAAACTATTATTCTATGATTTTTCAAATTTATAAACTCTTTGTAAACTTTTCAAGAATAAATTCATTAATATGTCAATATTAAAGTTAAAAAAATAGGTAAATATATTAATTGTACTAAATTAATATTAATTTTTATTCATTTTATTGTTACATGACCTTTCGAATATATAAACTCATTAATTCTCATTATTCATTCTATTATTCCTGATTAATCAAATATATGTTAATATTAAAGTTTAAAAAATGCGTAAATATGTTAATCGCACTAAATTAAAATTTAGAGTAAACTATTAATAATAAAATTTGAAAATGTTTTAAATTTTATAAGAATAAATACATTAATATGTTAATTTTAGAGTTAAAAAATGAATAAATATACTAATTACATTAAATTAATATTAATTCTTATTCATTCTATTGTTCTATGACTTTTCAAATTTATAAACTATTTAATTCTTATTCATTCATTCCACTATTCTTCATTATTCAAATACCAATTATTAGTTTCTAATAATAAAATTTAAAGTAAATTATTAATATTAAAATTCAAAATTATTGTAAACTTTTTAAGAATAAATTCATTAATATGTCAATATTAAAGTTAAAAAAAAAGTAAGTATGTTAATTGCACTAAATTAATATTAATTTTTATTCATTTCATTGTTGCATGTCCTTTCGAATATATAAACTCATTAATTCTTATTATTCATTCTATTATTTCTCATTAATCAAATATCAAATATTGAAATTTGTAAAAATATTATTTTAAATCATATTTTAGAAAGCGTTGAAGTTGTAGGTGACATTTTGTAAAATTATTATTTTAAATAAATAATTTGTACTCACCTTTATATATACTAAATAAAATATAATTTATTTTTCTTTATTATTGATTTACATCTGTCTATATTAAAAGCATTTCATTATATATAACATATTAAAATATAACATGCTTGACCTTTCAAATATATAAAATTATTAATTTACAAAAATAAATACATTAATATGTTAATAATAGAGTTAGAAAAACAGATAAATATGTTAATTGCACTAAATTAATCTAATTATAAAGATAAACCTTCCTAAAAATTTAGAATAAATGCAGTAATATATTAATATTAAAGTTACAAAAGAAAGGTAAATATATTAATTGTAGAAAATTAATACAAGAAGACAAACTTCTCCCCAAAATTTATTTACTTTTATATGTATAAAGATAAAGATACCACCCTTATTTGCATAGTTTCCCACGTAGAATGCAGCTAATAGCAGATGTAAAATTTCGTGGCACTGCAACATCTATGATAATGTCAAAATTTTAAATTACTAGATAAGCTATAAAAGTTTATAATAAACAAATGAACAAGGCTTGTGTAGTCATTTTATTGGGTAACCGGTATGTTCTCGTGGATTGCAATTTTAAATAAGTTTGCATCGGCCGAAGAACCGAGTCCGGTCCAAACTTCTTAGGCCAGGCCGACATGAGGCCTCTTGCTGATATTGTGGGGTTGCTACCTTCTGTATTGCAATTTATTTATCGATTGCCAAAAAAATAAAATAACAAAACAGATCATTAACAATTTATTTATGTTTTTCTAATTTTTGAAGCTTTTAATTGACAAGAAAAATTAAAGGTTCTAAATAAAAAAGATACATGACTAAATCAAACTTATTTAATTTTAAAAATATAAAATTTTTATTGACTCAAAATAATTAAGAAACTAAAATTATCCATAATATAGACTAAAAAAACTTAATAAAATATATTTATACTTTTTTTTAAATAAGTAACATGAGTGAAAGAAGCAATCAACCGTGTGCGGGGGCAGGGGATACTGTGAAGGACCATCCCATTACTATAGTTTTATTTTGGAGTCAGCTTTTACTACGAACTGGAGACAACATTATTTGAAACTTAAAAGCAAAGGTCCAAAACTAAAAAGGTGAGAGTTGAAGGGCTTGCAGCGTAGTTCTAGTCCTTGTTTCTTCTGGAGAGAGGAAGTAGCGTTGCTTTCCCACTCTCAAGTTGTGTGTACCTTCGCCTTCGAAGACAAATCTTGCAACCGTCCCTTTCAACCAAAGTAAAGGTTACCCAACACACCCATGTGCAAATCATACTTACATTTGTTCTTATTCCATTTCTTTGAATATATCTTGTACCGTTTTCGTTGTTTCATCAATTTATTATTAGCCTTTTAAATATACACCAGATGTAATGTAATTGATAAAATAAAATTTTGAATGTTTAAATTTGATTTTAAATTAATTTAATTTGAAAAAAATATTATATATGTGATTTATGGTTGAATGTTTTTGTTTTAAATGATATATTTTTTAAAAAATTACTTATTTGAATTATATTGATTAAAATAACTTTAAATGTGTATAATAGATGTAAAAGAATAAAATAATGCATCCTATAATGGTTTTAAATTTATATGCATGCGCGTGTATATATATATATAGGGGCAAGATCTTTTTAAGTAAGTCTAAAAACTCTTATACTAAATCTGAATATTTCATTTAATTTATATTTAACGAGTTATAATTTATTACTTCACTTACCGTTAGATGTAATTTAAATGAAAGGTTCAGATTTAGTATAAGAATTTTTAGACTTACATTGGTATAAAAAGATTATTCTCCACACACACACACACATATATATATATATATATATATATATATATATATATATGGATCATTTTAAGTGAGATATATTAATAATGGTCATTAGTAAGAGAGATAAGAAAGTGAATAGTGAGATAGTATCATCAAATCTAAACTCTTTATTTTGATCTAATGGTCATTATTAATGTCTTTCACTTCTCATAATAACAAACTCCTTTCACTTGAAATTTTTTTTTTCTCTCTCTCTATATATATATATATATATATATACATGTGTGTGTATTTTTAAACTTAAAACATGCATATATAAGGTAGTATTTGGATATTGTCCCTAAACAATGAAGAATAGAGATACTAATGTTTATGCTTGTGAATTATGTTTAGAAATGAAGATAAAATGTTATGTATTGCGTTTTGTATTATGTTTAGATGTAAGAGACAAAACATATTAAAAATAGTGTCTGTAATTTTGTAAAATTATCAAGAGTATTTTGATTTTAAAAAATATAGCCTATATGACCCTAGCGTTAGGACACCAATGTCTGTTATTCTATAAGATACATTGATGTGTTTCGAATTTGTGTCTTACGTGTCCTTTTGTATCTCTATTTTTCTAGCAAGACGCGTGCCTCCATGTTTCTGTCTCATTATTTGTTTCTCTAAACCAAACGTTACCTAAATGTTTCATTAGAGCTTAAACATAATTTTAAGAATAATTTTTTTTTAGCATTTCACAAAATGAAGCCTTAAATATGTAAAACTGAGCTAAGAGACTTACTAACATTGTATTAAATTTTGTAATATTAATTATGAAAAAATACAATTTTTTTATTATGTATTTTTAGACTCTGTTAGAAAAATTGATATATAATAATAAAAAGTATGTTGTCATTAAATAATAACGAGAGAGGAAAGAGATAATATAAAAAAAATTAAAATACTTTTAACTATTAATTAAAATTTATTAAAAATATAAAAATTAGGTAAGCATCACTATTTTTTACTCATAAAAATTAAAAGTATATAAAAAAATTATGATAAAATGTGTGTTACTAACTTTCTCTCACCTATCTTACTTTCGTTTTGTATGATCTCCTCGTCCAAGGTTCCAGATTTTTTCCCTTAGATCATGGACCTCGAAAACATTTTGGGCTCTAATATCAATATCACTTATTGGACATTCATGAAAAACCCCATCTTAGTTGTTAGTGTTTGACCAAAAACAAAAGTTGTGAGTGGATTATGATTAGTAGGAGTGCCGACTAACTAAAATACCTTGGGGCAATTTGGTATCGCCCACTTCAACTAACATAGACTCAAGACTATATGGAACATTTTCTTTTAACAAATAATCAGTGATAAGAAAATAATAACATTTTTATCCCCTTGAAAGAGTATAACTTAAATGTTTAAAGTCTAGAAGTTAAACTTGAAGATGAGCAAATTTTTTTACCAATTACTATATAACCAATTAACCATTTGCACGGAAGAAGGGGGCACAGTGATTCCATTGATAATTTCGATTTGAATTGTAGTGTGTGGTTGGGACAAGAATTGCGTAGGATCACAACAATTAAATTATTTTTGACAGAAATCCTGCTTTCGCTTTCAATGTTTTGAGCAATTATTGAGGGAAGGTAAAGAAAAATCTTTATTTGTATAATATCTTCTCCAGAGGCTCGCATGATTGCTCATATAATCTCTATGTCCTGATTCTGTTCCGTTATGTCAAATGGTCTCAGTACTGTTACATAACATAACATAAGAGAAAAAAACAAAATCTTTGATCTGTTGGTTTATATACTTTTAGATTTTGAGACATGTTCTATATAATCAGGTGAACTACCATTAGGTGAGATTCTGATTAGTCACCAAAATCAATCCACCTTTTATTCAACTTGACTCCTCTGTCACTAATTTTTCTATTTGTTTAAGGGTTGTAAAAATTGTTTGGTTTCAAAAGCCAATCATTAGCAAGAATTTTATATACATTAAACATGTTTTTTTTTCTTTAGTTTTGTTATTAAGACAAATAATAGAATGATATTAGTTTATGAGTTTAATTTTTTTTTGCTATTATTAATACACTATAACTTAAATGATTAAATTTGATCGAATGAAATTAAATTAACTTAAACTAAATCAAAATTTAATTAAACATAGATATCCTTTATTGAATAATTCTATTTAATACAATTGTATTTATTATCTCTAAAACTTAAATTTACAAATTAAGCTGAATAAATTTCATGGGGATTAATTCATAAGACCAATGAAATAGATCAAACTGTCGTAGTGAACTAAATTTATTTATTTAAATCTCTCCCACTTTTCTCAAGTTTCACTCCAACAAGAGAAACTCAAATTTCTCTCTTCAAATTTGACTATCTCCAACGGAGTGGTTGGACGTTTGAGTGAAGAAGCATGATTGTGATATATTAGTTGGAGGTCTCATTTGACAACATTCATGGTTGCTTCAAGATGACGACTTGTTGAGGGAAGGGTTTATACAAATAAAAAAGAAACACAATTTTTGGGTAGAAGTAAGAGTTAAAAAGAAAAAAAGAAAAGCAATGGGGAGAAGAATGATTAACAAGATGATTAAGTTTTGCGTTGGGAAAAGTAAAAATGGGATTCCTTGCAGCTTTTCATTTCTCATTTGACTACTAATTGCCTTCTCATCATTGCTTTCAAATTACGGCTTTCCAAAATAATGAATTTATTTAAATTTACGTAAATCAAATCAAAACGAAGCATCATTTAAATCTTACAAGAAGCCAATAACCAAAAACTTGACCTTTTCTAATGTCACAGGGAGTAATGTTTTTTTTATTTGATAAATAAAAAAATTATAAAAAGTAAAGATAAAAATATCTCAATTTTCAAATGGGAGACATTATTAAATAAAAGACCGCGTGCATGGGAAACCATCATGAATAGTCAATACAGGACAAACAATCTTTTATTTAATTCCCTCCATACCCTTCCACATTAGATGATACATTCTCCTATGTACAATCTTTTCAACATTTATTTTATTTAATTCTTACGTGAAGAATGTATTTAATTTACATATTCGAATTTTGATTTTAATATATTGCATTCTGAGTGGCATGGGTGGGGTCGTGTCTGCACAAACAATCAGTGGCATTGCTGAAAACGGAACAGAAACATACTACGTTCTGCTCCTCTCTCTCTCTTTACCCGAGCTTTCCTCCATTGCTTCGTTTCGAGTCTAGGGTTTTTTTCTTCATTCTTGTTTCTACGGATTCGCTGAATTGAAGCTGCAGCGTCGTCAATGTACCCCTCTCTTTTATCCTTTGCTTCCACTTGCTGGTAATTCTTCGATTCCGATTACACCCTCTAATCATACCTTTTTTGCTTTAATGCTAACTCATTGTCCCAATATGTATGCCTATGTAGAACATTGTTTCACTGTGGTCAACACCGTTCGTTTATACGGTACACCTCAGCACCTGTTTACTCGGATTTCGACTTTTTCTTCTGTGGTTTGAGTTGTTTTACTTTAAAACTGTTTTGGATATGAAAACGGAGTAGTTGTTGCTGGGTTGCACATTCTGGATGATACTGGATTTGTATTTCATCTTCGTGTGTGTGTGTTTGTGTGTGTATATTTATTTATATTTAATTTTTAAGCGAGTTTTTGGTTGGGGTCAATTTTTTGGGAAACGAACCGATCCTGAATTCATAGGACTTCGCCTTCCTTTGTTAATAGGATAATGTGGTGCTAAATATGAAGAAGAACTGCCTTATAGCTTCGCCTGGCTCAGCATTTGTTCCGATCTGCTGCTAATTGATTGGTTTCTGAACGCTTTTAGAAAGATAAGATAATGGAGGGCCTTGATTTGGATAGTTTTGGGAGTTGAGAGGGGAAGGATTGAAAGGAAAATGAAGGGGAAGGGGAAAAGAATGTGGTTGTGGGAGGTTAATTTACAAGTTTCCTTACACTTGTTTGTATCTCACATTATCTGTCAACTCAACTTCCTTCCCTTGTTCTTGCTTAAATTACATTTTTCATATTATGTTTTGGTTTGCTAATGCTTTCAAATGTTTGGCATTATATCAGGTTTCAAATGCCATTTAGCTGGTAGACTGAGTTGATGTACCATTCAGACTTCAATTTGATTTGACCAAAGAATGGTTTGGATTCTGGACGTTGGATTCTGGGTTCTTTTTCCTTGAGTTGTGATTTTATGGTGTCTGATACCCTCTATGTGAAGTGTAGTAGTGAGTAGAGACTTGAGGCATCGAGTTTTGAGTTGCATCCACGATGAAAGAGTTAAGTTAGCTAAGCAATTGGTCTTGTAATGGGTTCATACTCTGGCACTTGTGAAATAGTTGAAGCAAGGGAGGAGCTAAATACACGGAAAGCTCCTGGGATTTATCAGTCCAATTCTGAATGTAGCACATCTGAGAAAAATCAGAAACTTTCAATGCTGAAACTGGGATACAAGAATGATCTAGATGATGATATTAATAAACTGTTTGAATCAATTTCTCTTAAATCTTCATCAAGGGATTTGGGCCTTTTACAAGATGGTACAAGCCCTAAACTGAAAAATGCATTAAAAAAGCCTATGACAATGGGCGTTTCTCGGTCCCCAAGAGTTGGAGCTGCTGAGCCTGTTAATTTGAAACAAGCATTAAGAGACCTGTGTATATCTAAGGCATCAGAAATGGCTGCTACGAAACGATTATCAAAATCAACAGCTTCTCCGAGAATATCAGAGGTTGGAAAGATACAGACATTGTACAATTCAGTTGTAGCAGAAACCAGTCGATCTGGGTCTTCCTCTGTTGAGAGCAAATGGTGTCAAATTGAAATATCTCAGGTGCCAGAAGAAAGCAAATCATTTTCCTTGAAGAAAATCTCCCCGTCTCATCAAACTGCACAAGTCACATCGTTGAGCCAAAACATTCATTCGTCTTGTGATATTGCGGTTGCAACTACTCAAAATGATTCTGGGATTTCATTGATCCGAAGTGGTTTGGCATGCTCATCAAGTAAAATCGGGGTTCAATCACCACGAGTGGTACCTGTTCAAACAGTAGAACACGCTTCTGCTTCTTCTCCATCTCTTTATAATACTCTCGGAAGCAAATTAGAGCTGCCCAAAAATGTATCTTCCCCTAAAAAGTTAGGAAATAAAGCGCTTGTGTCAAATACAGGGCGGAAAGGTAGGTTGCAAACAGCATCTTCTTCTCCATCTACTTCTGTAAATGGCAACAGAGTTAACAAGCTGCCACGCCATGCTCCCCGTACAGTTAAATCAGTCATCAAGAACATGAGTAAGAAGAAACTAAAGGAGGATTCAGATTCAGATTTAAGTGGTCCTACATTTATTGAAGTTAATAAGCCAGTTGCTGGTACACCTCGGCTGGTTTGTGAGAGATGTAGGTGTGCTTTAGAAAATACAAGTGATGAAAAAAACCAAGATATTATGGCATCGGACTCTACTAGTCCTGGAAATGGAGTAAACTTGAGTAATGTGCAATCTGGTTCAAATGGTTTGGTTTCAACAAGTGGTAATAAAAGCAAAACAGCTGCAAAAGTGAAGAAGAGCACCAAGTTGAAAGAGCAACTTGAGTTTTCACAAAGTTCAAAAAGTAGTCAGGGTGAGTACAGTAGTAGTACCAGTACCAGTGATGAGAGCAATTTAAGTGGCTCAAGTCGTGGCACCAGGCCTCACATGTCAAAGGATGTTAGATGGGCAGCCATACGACATGCTCAAGTGCAGCATGGAGTCTTGGGCTTGAGACACTTCAATCTTTTAAAGAAACTTGGTTGTGGAGACATCGGAACTGTATATCTTGCCGAACTAATTGGCACAAGTTGTTTGTTTGCTATTAAGGTCATGGACAATGAATTTTTGGAAAGAAGGAAGAAGACTCCTAGAGCTCAAACTGAAAGAGAAATATTAAGGATGCTGGATCATCCATTTCTTCCCACACTGTATATGCAATTTACATCAGACAATCTATCATGTCTGGTCATGGAATATTGTCCAGGTGGAGATCTTCATGTTCTGCGTCAGAAGCAGCTTGGTAGAAGTTTCTCAGAGCCAGCAGCAAGGTAAGATGCTAAGAGCAAATGTCCAGTAATATATTAGCATTTTAGTTCGCATTTTGTCTGAAGTTATATGCAAAGGGCAATAAACGATACCATTTCTCAACTGCTCAAATATTTCCTAGTAAAAAAAATATATATATAATTTGCACAATTGTTGTTGTGTTCTTGTGCTCATTCTCATTTTTGTCATGCATATATGTCATATCTGGTGTATTCAACAGGTTTTTGAGATGTTTCTTCTGTATAATATATACACTTCATTAAATATGATTCTATAAATCTCAGAAGTTATGAAATGAAGTCAGCACAGTAGTTTGTTTCACTTTGATTGTGCTTCATAATTACTTTGGAATTATCTATTGTTTGTGTATTCAAACTTTGTTCTTTCTATAAATTTGATAGATTTGAAACAGATAGATAATAAAATCCTGTCCATGACTCGGGTTACTGATCAATGAAACATTTACAGCTGTGATGCAACTTGGTTGCACCATGTTTCCTTTGCCCATGATTCAGCCAGCAATGTAATCTTCCTCCTGTATCCACCTACTTAATCTCCAGCTTCCCATGCTACTGCGCTCTGTATTTCTAAACCTGGCAGTCCTCCACTAGTCGGATCTCTGTTCTTGATGCCCTTTGTTTGGTGTTGGAGCAAATATTGATTGAATTACTTGATGATTCATTTTGATGATAATTTCTTTGTATACCATATACTGGAAGCATCTATTGGCTGTTTCTGAAACTTCCATACATGTATTCTGCAGATTTTATGTTGTTGGAGGAAATATTGATTGAATTACTTGATGATTCATTTTGATAATAATTTCTTTGTATACCATATACTGGAAGCATCTATTGGCTGTTTCTGAAACTTCCATACATGTATTCTGCAGATTTTATGTTGCTGAAGTGCTCCTTGCTTTGGAGTACCTGCACATGCTCGGAGTTATTTACCGAGATTTGAAACCTGAAAACATTCTTGTTCGAGAAGATGGCCACATTATGCTCACTGATTTTGATCTGTCACTGAGGTGTGCTGTCAGCCCAACGCTTCTGAAATCATCTTCTGATGTTGATCCTGCAAAAATTTCTGGTCTAAGTGCACAATCAAGTTGCATTGAGCCGTTCTGCATTGAACCATCCTGTCAAGTTCCATGCTTCAGCCCTAGATTCTTACCTGCTGCTGCAAAAGCAAGGAAGTTTAAAGTTGATCATGCTGCCCAGGTAAGATCATTGCCACAGCTCGTGGCCGAGCCCACTGATGCAAGATCAAACTCATTTGTTGGTACACATGAATACCTGGCTCCTGAGATCATCAAAGAAGAGGGACATGGAGCTGCCGTTGACTGGTGGACATTTGGTGTTTTTCTCTATGAGCTTTTATACGGTAGAACACCCTTCAAAGGTTCTAACAATGAAGAAACATTGGCAAACGTGGTGTTGCAGAGTCTTAGATTCCCTGACGACCCTTTTGTTAGTTTTCAAGCAAAAGATCTAATTAGAGGGTTGTTGGTTAAAGAGCCTGAAAATCGTTTGGGTTCAGAGAAAGGAGCTGCTGAGATTAAACAGCATCCC
This sequence comes from Abrus precatorius, assembly GCF_003935025.1. Lineage (NCBI taxonomy): Eukaryota > Viridiplantae > Streptophyta > Magnoliopsida > Fabales > Fabaceae > Abrus > Abrus precatorius. Next base: position 2,639,698 of record NW_020874373.1, on the reverse strand, counting down.
TTCTTCGAGGGCCTTAACTGGGCCTTAATTCGCTGCTCTGTCCCACCAGAAATTCCCGAGTATTGTGATTTTGGAGTTTCAGACATGATGAACTTGCAGGTCAAAGGTGCTAAGTACTTGGAGTATAAAGCAGGAGAGCATGTAGAATTCGAGTTGTTTTAAAGACACTACTCTGTCAAGAGTGGCATTCCTGTATTAGATTCCCATGTTTATGGCTCCATGCTCTTTGCGGCGAGCTGTTATTTATATGTAAGCCTAATAGTCTATCATGAAAATTAGTTTTGTTTATATATCAGTGTCTTGCATTTGGAAGTTATTAATTAGGAGGTTCAGGTTATATGGCAACTCGACGGTCAATGATCTCAATCTGAATTTTCCGTGCTCATGTCCAGAGGGCAAGACCAGTCCTGCCATATTAACATCAGCCTTGAATGGATTGAGATGGAATTAGATCTCACCATTGCATTACATGAGTCCTGAGATGCAAATGCTTACCAAAATATAAGTTTATTATTGTACAGAGCAAGTAGAATGATATTATCAACACGTCGATCAAATTTTGATGTGTGGTTTTTATATAGAAAATTTTTTAAGAGTAACGCTCGAAACACACTTTCCATATTACTTCTTTATATAATTCAATTCTTAATATTAGTTAAAATTTATTGAAAATTAAAAAAAAGAGAAAAACATTAATTTAAAAATAAAAAAAATGTAATTTACTTAATTTTAGTTTTTGCTAAATTATAATTAAGAATAAAAAATGTGTTACAAAAAATATGTTAAAAAATGTATTGTTAACGTTACTCTTAGTATTTATTTTCAATTTACACTCAAAATATTAATATTAATTATTTTTTATTTTTTTCAATAAATTACAAATATGTACCTAATAACTTATAAGCATGTTAAAGTTAAATTTTTGGTTTTATTAACAGGTTAAAATATACAAAATTAATTTTTTTTAATTTAACATAATTATATTTATTAAAATTCAAATATAATATTAAACTTAAATAATACCTAAAAGTTAATATGAGATTCACATAATGGAATTTAATGAGTCTTTATTTATATCATGTTTTAATAAAAAAAAAGTATAAAAAATACTTAATATATATCTAATTTAATAAAATATATATTTTAATTATTATAATTATGATCAAATTTTATTTTAATTCTCCATTTTTTAGTTTGTTATCCTCCTAAAGTTAAAAATTGTTAGATAATAAATTTTGTTATCGCCGTTTGTATACAGCAGTATCCCATCATCATATTATGTATCATTCTAGTTTCTTCATCAACTTCTTCCAAAAGTGAATAGAAATCTTTTTTCACAAATTTTAGGCATTGAATTTGAGTGAGAATACTTGGGCTTCCTTACCCCTTCTCTTGATAGTTTTCCAAACGGCATAAAATTCATAGCAGCTCCGGGCACCGGTGAAGTGAGTAGTGATTGACTCCTTCATGGAGGTCTCGGACGACGAGCACATTATCCTGCTTTGCACTAACACTGATCAAATGGAAACAACTAAAACCCTAAACGAAGAGATTCTTCTGTCGACCACAGATATCCTCGCTTGGGATTTCCCAACCATTCTTAGTTTCAACACGATCAAAGTTCAGGCACATCGCGATAGGTTCGTTACTTCCTTCATTTTGTTTCTCCATAAAATGAAACAATTCAACTTAATTCATCGCTCATGCCTGCGATTATTGTTTCAAACAGCCTCATTGAACAATCTTTGTATTTCCGTGGCCTCCTCAGCGGGAGCTTCAGGTAGACAATATGTGAATCTCACATTCTTCTTTTCTTTTCCCCGTCATGTTATCTTTGAATCGATCTCAAGAGCTTTTGCGTATACTCCGCTTCTCATTACTCCTACAGTGAATCGTGCTTGGCCTCTATCACTGTCAAGTGGAATGTGTGCGAATTTCTGCAAATTCTTAAGCATATGTGTGGCTGCGCATTGGATATTTCGATGGATAATGTCCTACCTCTTTATGAGGTACATTTTTTTTTAAAACTTATTCATCAACGTTCTTTTTAGTTTAATAGTGTTAGTACAAGAGAAGCTGTCACATTTATCAGGCAATCCGTGGCTGTAATGTTTGGATTCTTTATTTTATTTGAGGAGGTTAAATTTGTATCTAGTCTGTTCATCATTATAGGCTAATGTGTTTTGTATCTTGTATGTGTCAGGGTGCACTTTATTTTGGAGTGGAGACACTTCTCCTGAAGTGTGAGACGTGGCTTTCTGAGGTTTTATCACCCAAAGAACTTCAATCTACTCAAATACAAATAGCGGACTTGATCCAAATTTGGAAATTTGGCTTGGATCATGGTAGAATTTTGTTATTATGGAAAAAATGATTGACTTTCAACTTCAGCAATTTTTTTCACTTTTTCCTATAGCATTGCACGGTTCATTCTAATTTTTTAATGTATTGCTTTTGCAGCCAGCAACTTTATCCTGCACTTATGTATGGGCTACCTAGCAAGAAATTTTGTATGTACTCAACTCTTTCACCAGGGCTTGGGCAATAAACAACAACCTTATGCTTTCGAATGGTTGTTCAATTGTTAATCATGCGTTGTTATGTTTCCCCATAAAATGAATCTTATGAGTTGCTTTTACAGATCTACTGATCGGACTATTGCTGCAGTATTTTTCCAAGTGTCCTGACATTATTATATTATTGTTACATTGATATCCTTTTGGTGACTATTTCTTAGAGTTGACTTTTCAGGATATGTGGATTCCAAAGACATATGATATCACTGAGAAATGAACTCACACCCATGCCCTTTCTATAGGGATTTGTTTGTCTGTGTGTGTATGTTTTGTTTATTTTGCATCCGCATGATATGATGCCATCAAGTGACATTTCTTTTCATACCACTGTTGGAAACCTGTATCTATGGACATCAATTGGGTTTAATTCTTTTCCTGTTTCTGTCATCTGAAATACATTAGATGCTTGGTTATGCTTTAAAAGTGGTTTGGGTTACTTTTCAGGAAACCAAACAGCAATATTTCTTTTAAGCTTTATGCTATTCTTAATTTTTTATTTTTAAATTAAATTAAATGTGGCATTATCAATGATTTTTCTTTTATTTTCTTGTTTTGCAGATGTGGGCAAAGTATAGCAATTTTTTTAGAAAACTTCCATATGACCTGCTGTTCTCTTCAGTGAAGCACCCTCATTTGACTGTTGACAGGTTGGTTGATTGTTTACAAAATGGTTCATTCAATATATGTAATTTACTATGTAAATTTAAGATTCTAATGTTATAGTATCTTGACAGTGAGATGCATCTATCTGATGCACTTCTTCTCTGGCTTGAAAGTAGCATGGAAAATTTGGAGAGGCCAAGCAAAACTGAAGACAACTGCAATGAAATTCTAAAGCAAGTGAGTTTGTATGCCTTATTATTGATATACAGGTCTTGAATCTATTCTATAAACGATACAGTCTCTGGAAAAATTCCTGGCATAGAGGGTGCTGGCAAATCCTATTTTTTTCCCCCATCTTCTAGACAAAAGGATATAACTTCACTCTGTTACTGAACGTTGTCAGTGTCAACAATATGATACTTATGGACAAGGTTTCTTTTTAAAATTACAGGATAAAAATAGAAAGGAAAAAAATAGTTCTCTGAATAATTGTGAGATGTTATGATGGCATGATTAGAAAAATACAACCCTAATTCTCCTATTAATACTAATAATCTAGGTAAATGCTAGTATTGTGCCATTAGTACTAAGCCTTTTATAACTTTTTATTTTTGGTTCTTAACAGATTCGTGTGGGCCTTTTGCCTTTGTGGTTTGCTGTAGGTATACCATTTTCTCAAGCTTTTACCTGAAGCCTTGAAAAGTGTTTATTGTTCATGCAGAAATTCCTAGACAATGTTAGGTAATTTTTTTATTTGTTTAACAGGAAAAAGAAACTCTCTTTATTTTAGGCAGCTGGCTGAGGAAAGCCTTGATTCAATTTTCAGACTACTAAATATTGTACCTATGGGTTTGCTAGATACTTTTGAGCATAGTGACTTGCAACATCTCAGGATTCGGCTGACAGAATATTCAAAGGTATTTCTAATACTTGACAATCACAAAATGATTTTGGCTTTGTTGACTATGTTAGCTTGAGATAAGGAGCCTTTAATACTTAGCATTTACGATGTTGCCTGATTTTCTCAGGATAAAAAAAAGAATTGATTACTATCTTACATGAATTTTGCTTTATTAATTATTGGTTTAGATTGCCTCTATATGAACATTTTTACACCAAATTAGAAAATGAAGCAGCAGTTCCCCTCCATCCTTAGCCCATACCAATTTAAGTGCAAGGGATATTTGAACAAAGATGATACTATCTTTAATTTCTTTTGATGACGTGGACAGAAATATAATATGTCAAGGGAAGGATCCATAAAACATTTTAATGATATGGTTCTTAATTCTTCTAGTTGCTTAACTTCCATGTCTTTGGGGCAATTTTTTGACACTTAATTGATCAATGTTACGTTGAAAGTATCTATTTGTTCCTTCTGGCATTTGGTTTCATTGTCTAATTGTGCTAGTCAAACACATTGTTTTGTATTCATATATTTGCCAACTTTATTTCAGTTGTCTGCAAGGAGTCTATGATAATCTATTGAGAATGCTATTGTGCTTTTGTAACATAAATTTCCATTGTATGCAGAAAGTGAACCTATCTGATTGTCCACAAATAACATCTACATTACTTCTTCTGTCACTCATCCCTCCATCATATCTGATAGATCCTGTTCAAAAGAAGATTATAAAACAGTTCTTTATTAATTGTGGACATCCTGCAAGAGATAAATATGCGTTCCCACAAAAAATGTTGGAAACCCTTACCTTCGAAGCAGTGCAGGAGGTGGATATCTCAAAGTGTCGAAATTTGCTTATTAAACATGCTGTTGATTGCTTCTGCAAGTCCTTTCCTTCTTTAAGAATATTGAAAGCAACTTATCTTTTGCACATGGAAACAACCAGTTTCCTACAATTATTGGAGAAATGCCCTTTGGTCTGTGAAATTGACCTGACTGTTGATATTACCCCACTGATACCAGCATTAGTTACTGTTCTATCATCTAGTCCTGCTGTGATACCACAGGTACCAGAGAAGACCTCTAGCATTAAATATAAATCAGTGGAAACTCTGTCGTTTAATGAGTTTGGACCTCCACTTTTGCTTTCTAATGTCACAAAACTCACCTTGGAAGGAAGAACTGATGTCAGTGGTAGGAGGTTTTTCTGGTGAAAAAAATTCATGTTGGATATAAATAATTTTGTTCTAGGTTATATATTTTTGTCTGTTAACATCCAATAATTTGTTTTTTATTTTGCCAGATTTGGGTCTCCACTATATCTCAAATTTCTGTGTTTTATTACAACACCTGAATATTAAAGGATGCATTTCTGTCACTGATATTGGCATATCAGATCTCATGTGCAGATGTAGAAAATTGAACTCAATTGTGGTTTGTGATACTTCATTTGGGATAAATTCAGTTCAAGCTCTTTGCTCAGCTATTTCAGATAGTGGCAACTTCCCCTCTCTACATTCTTTAGATAAACGTTCAAATTCTGTGGTGTCTAATTTTGAAACACTGCATATGGGTGGCTGCCGGGGTAAGTTGTGTTTCTTTCAGTTGGTTTATTTGGTTGAACTGCCAAAATGAATCTGTAAATACTTGGGTTCTATAAATTGAAAAAAAAAAAAAAGTTTTTCAAACCTTTTACTGGCCGCATATGTCTTTAACTTTGAGAAGTTACTGGGGCATTTCATAGTAAACGTTTTTACCTCACTTAGACTTTGTTTTATCTTAAGATGGTTTAAAAAGATCAAATGACTGATAAATGAAAATGGTGTGGCTTACCTATTTTCATGTGGTATGGTGAAAAATATAGATTTTCCTTGCTGTACATATGCTTTTGATACTATGCATACATTAGTTAAGTACTAATGATGTATGGGCCTGGATTACTCTTCTGATCTCTTGAAATGTCAGGCCTAAAAACTTTCATTACATGAGGAAATAGGTGATCAGCTGTAAGGCCTCAGGAATTAGTTGGTCCAACCCAACTTAGTCATGCGCCTTGGGCTTGGAATAAAAGAGGGGGATGTTGCAGTGGGCTAAATGGGAAATAGAAGTGAGAATTGGAAATCTCACGTGTATCTCTTTTATAGGGGAATGGGTAGTAGAGTGTGGGGAGTCAGTTTTGCTTTTCTGTTAGTAGTGGAATAGGAGCATAGCTCTGTGAGTATTGCAGAATACAGTACCTCTAATATATTTCTGTTCTTAATACATTTGTTATTTATCATTTTACTGCCTTCTGGTTTGTCGTCAGACCACCAATTTTTACGTTTTATTTCAAGCTTTTGCCTCACTTTTGAGGTGAAAGAACTCAATTTAGTGACAGCCTTATTGATCATTTGTTGTTTAAGCATAAAAGGGGGCCAAATCATGCTTTATGATTGAAAACAGCTTGTACAGCTCCAAGTACTGTTGGTTTGAGATGGATGTTTTACATTTTTCTAAGCTTTTAGTTTTACATTGAAAAAAATATGATGAATTGTTGTTTTGTAGGTATTTGTGAATCATCTCTAGTAGAGCTTATGTCTCAAACAAAAGCTTTGAGGAGTTTATGCCTGAGAGAGACTGACCTGATTGATCAGGCACTTTATAATTTTGTAGGTTGTTCCTTGGAGATGCTTGATGTTTCAAATACCAAGGTTTGTTGTCAAATTTGTGGAATCCAGCATGTTCTGTCTTTATCTTTGTAGTGGCAGTAGAAGTTGTTGATGTCTTATAATTTTATTGAAAATTTAAAGTGAGATGAAGCTTGAGGGAGTGTAGTTGGAATGCTTGCTTCATTCTAATGTACAACAGCAAGTTTATTTTTGATCTGATAGATGTTAGTTAAGACTTACAGGGTTACTTTCCACCTAAAATAATTAAGGATGATGTATATGTCTCCCTTAATTGCATGAAGATTGGCTAATAAACAAGTTATATCCTTGAATCCCATCTGTTGTTTTAGAAGCATTAACTACTTAAATACACATTATAAACCTTCATGCTTGCTTTAATTATACAAGCTAAGTCAAAGTTGGTTGGTTTGTACTTTTTTCATTGTTGTTCTATTTCATGGTCTCTAGTTAAAAAAATTCTCCTTGTGTGCAAATATCTCCTGTCTGCTTAATTGATATCTTTTATGCTTATCAATGTACAAGAATCTACCATTATATCACAGAACATTGCCCCAAAAATTTTGATTGATATACAGAGACATTTTGCATAACTGTAACACCTTGGAGTACATATGTGATATATCTAGTATTTTGCATCCATACTGTCATTAATTTCATGATAACTATTGTTTACTTTGGATTTTCAATTTTATTTATATATATATATATATATATATTTATTTTGTGAAATTGCAGATTTCTGGGGCTGCATTAGCGTTTGTTATTCATGGAAATCCAAGTTTAAAGTGTCTGAAAGCAAGAAGTTGTCAAAATTTGTTTCCAGGAGACAGTTGTATTGAAAATAGAGAATCTAGCTTTTCCTTCTTGCATGAAGAACTACATACTGAATTAGGAAAGATGTGTAGATTGGAAGAAATTGAATTTGGATGGGGCTTTTCTTCCTTCTATCTGAGTGCTCTGGAACCTGCACTGATGTCATTAAAGACCATCAATATAGGTTTAGGTGCGATGTTAGGTGAAGATGCTTTGAGACAATTACCTGCAATCTGTCCCTTGCTAGAAACAATAATCCTTCATTTTCAGGTAATAATTATTTTCCCTGTGATTTGAGGTTCACAGTATGGAAAAACAATGGAGAAAATTTTTCCTTAATTTAGTAGTCAAACTTTTCCAATCAACATGTACAATCCATGAGGTTCCATCATTATTACTTCCTTCAATTATTCAACCAGGCAAGTCAAAGTTATACTTTGAATCAGTCACATCAATTATAGCTAAAGTTTTGTCTTTCCAATTCTTCTTGAATCTGTGGATGAATGCTTGTTTCTCATGTTATGCTTCTGCTTTTGATTCTCAATTGTTGTAACACATTTCTAAAATTTTGTTTGTTGCTTTCTTTGTTGTTTTGGGTTTTGACAGGTAATATCCGATACTACTGTGACAAAATTTGTTACATCCTTGATAAACTTGCAAGTATTAGCTCTGTGTTATTGTTTTGGTGATATATCCATGTCAAGCTTCAAATTCCCCATGCAAAATCTTAGAAAGTTGAGGCTTGAAAGAGTAACCCCATGGATGACAAATGATGACTTGGTTGTTCTAACTCAAAATTGCAGAAATTTGGTTGAGCTTTCATTGCTAGGATGTCCTCTTCTTAACTCAGGTTAGGATTAATTAGTTGTAAAAATGATTAACTGCACTTGATTTCATTCATTGGATATGATTTTGTAACACATGCCTCTAATTTGATCAAGTTGAACCCTCCAGATAATAAAAGTATTACCAAACAGCCACTCTATGCCATTTCAATAATTGTTTTGTTTCCTATTGCTACTTAGATTTAGAATTCCTCAGTAATAACAAATAGCAACAAAGGGAAAAAAAAAGTTAAAGGGGAGAGTGGACAATATCAATATGGTGAAATTTCTTTTGTACAAGTACAACATAGTGATTGGTCACTGCTAATTTAATCAACTGGTGATAATTTACATGTTTGTAGTTGTTGTTATTTTTCATTGCAGATTCTCTTTGGATAATTTCATGTGGATGGCCAGGCTTGGTCTCTATCCATTTAGAGGTTTGCTAACTTACTCCCTTTTTAAACACTTATTACCCCATGAATGGTTATAACATGTTGATATATAATCATATATAGTCTTACAGAACTGTTAATTTTTGTGTAAATATGAATATGTGGCTTTGCAGCTGTCATCTTCTGGCCTTAAGAAATTTGATAAGAATGTATAATTTTTTTTTGCTGAGGAAGAGGAGGAAAAAAACCAGTCTCCAGTATTGGGAATTCAAAATGTTCTGCTCATTTTCTTGACGTGGAGATGGAGTGCTTATAATGTGACTGTGGGAATTCATTTCTTTTTAATTTGTTTTAATACATCAAATGCCTGTTGTTTAGATGATGTGTATGGTTATAGTTACATCATTCAGGATTATAAACTTGAGAGAGGGGACATGGAGAGATAATCCTAACATTTGTAACTGCACTCTGACATGGAGGTCTTCTTTCTAATAGGGAAATAATATTACAACTGTACTAGGCCTATATATGGAATAACAATAAAAATAACCAATGCTAATAACTCGACAATGAGCTTCTTTTGTTATAAAGCTATATTGTACCATGCTCTAGGTTTCTATATGTAAATTTTGATAGCAAGGATGCCTATTGTTTAGGACTGCGGAGAAGTAACAGCTAATGGGGTCTTTGCTCTTCATGATTGCAAAGCACTTGAAGATCTCTTGTTGCGTCATAATGTGAGCTTTCTATCTGCCTTTTTTTCTATTTAAAAAATACTCATTGCATCTTGCATGCATATAGAAATTACAAATGGTGGTCAGATGATAAGTTATTCATGCCTTTTTTCGGGTCAGAAAGTACTCTTTTACTTGATAATTGATTTTCATGTCTTAGATTTTCGAGTCATCTTTTAAATTAATGTAGCATCTTTTTGTTGCATACTTGCATTGCTACCCAGAATGCAGTTTTTGAATTACTCTTCTAAGTGTATTACCATATATAACATTAATCATTTAATTGTTATTGTTATTGTTTTTGTTGTTGTTATTATATAAAAAAGAAAGATAATCTGATGTGATTGTTACTCGTCTTGATGTCACATGATGACTCCTGGTACTAGACATGGTATTTGAGCCGGTTATGAATTTGTTGATTGCTGTACACATTTTTTTTTTCCAGCAACATTCTTTGATTTATTTGTTTTGAAGACCGAAACATGTCCTTGAATGATTGCGGGGTAACTTCTTGATTTTGATCATCAAAGTATATAATTGAAAGCATAGATGTCATTCTTTCTGCTCTTTTAAGAGACCCCTTGTCTCTCTGAAGTATGAGGCATACTATGCGTCTTTGACTATGAGATAATACTATCGTATGTTTAACATCCTAATTATATTTTTCTCCCCACCTTGCATAAAAAGAGAAGCTAACATTTTCTGTGTGGATCCCTCTGCATTTCTGAAACATGTATTGAAACTGTCATTTACTATTGATTTTACCATACATATGCAGGGCCCTGGGTTACACAGGAACTTCATTTGTCATGCCGCTTCTGAGGTTGCACTTTGCTTTTATTTATTTATTTCCTTTTGGTTTTGTAAAATCTCTAAAATGGTGGAAACTTGATATTAGATGTTGTATCTTCTGTCATAACTAACAGATGCCATTGCTTCGAAAATTGTCACTGGATATATGCGATGCAAGTGAAGGTGATTTTGACATTCCAAATGTAAGTCAGTGCAGCACCATTACTCTTCTGTAATTAGTTATTTTACCAGCTAAGTGTACTCCCAATCTATGGGGAATGTTATAAAGGTGCAAGTCTAGTGGTTATAATTCATACTCACGTTTCATTCTTTCGTACTTAGTTTTGTGATACAATTTGCATTGTGTGGTAAGTTTGAGCCAGTGTTATCCGTTAAGGATCGTCACATATTCAAGGGCAACATGGAATGAAGAATATGTTTTAGCCCTGGGCTGTTCTGATATTTTTGTGTGCTGCAGTTTGCAGATAGATACTCTCTGAGTTCCGTGAAGATAGCAAGATGCAAATCTCAAAGATGTGCTTTTAATCTCCCAGGGGCTCAAAGAAGATCCGTACATGTGGAAACTTTGGTGCTTGTGTGGAACAGCAGAGATCTCATCAGAACAGTGGTGAAGGAAAGGCTTTAGTAAATACATGTCTGAGCATTAATTAGATAATTGTGGGGTCTCATCACCGCTCATGATAATGGATTAGTTTTACAAGAAATTTGGTGACAGGAAGTAAGATTCTTAGTTATTAAGATGGTCTTTTGTATTAAGGAGTGAAACATCTGACAACACGATGCCAAGTTATTTAGAAGTCAGCGGTTTTGCACTGCGATTATGATTCGTGTTTTTGTTTCTCTCTCTCTCTCTCTCTCTTTTTTTATTTTTTATTTATCTTTTAAGCAAATCGTCTTCACAATGCTTTACGTGCGCGTTTGTTTTTCATTGTTATTTTAGTGAAAAATCACATTTAAAAAAAAAAGGTTTTCAGTAAGCTTTTATTTATCGGTTTAGAACATTACACGAGCTAGCTCAAAAACACATCAATAATTTGGATTTCATAGGATTGTCAGATAAAATTTCACAATTTCCGTTTTAAATCGAGCTTCTATTTTTGTGTGTAAAATGCTAGACTCAACTTTCTTTTATATATTTGGATCCCCTTGTGAAAACTTGACGTTCATTTAATGAAAATAAACTCATGAGAGAGAGGAAAGAGGAACTGGGAGTGGAGGGGAAAAGTGGCCGAGGATGAGAAGAGCGATATATGAGTTGAGGAGTTGAGGAGTTGAGTTGAGCACGAGGGAGAAAATGGAGGTGGGTATGGAAGTAGAAATGAGGGTGAGGGTGAGGGTAAGAAAAGAGAGAAATTAAGTATAAGATATAGGGTGGATGTGGAGAAAGAAAAGAGTTAAATATAAGAAGGAAAAGAAAGTTGATTATAAAGGTTGAAACAAGATTATTAAGTATAAAACTGGACATTCAGTTTTTACCTTAAAGATGATCAATATCTTATTTTTTTTGTTTTTTGAGTTTGTAATACTCAACTATTCTTAAATTGGTAAAGTGTCCAACACAAATAGAAGTTATTTTTATATTTTTTAATATTTAAACAAATTAGTATTATAAATATTTAGAAGATAGAATAATATCAAGTATAATATTTTAGAAGGATTAAAAAAATATAATTATTTAACTCAATAATTTATATATATAATTTTTTTATATTGCAGTAATTATTATATGTAGAAAAATTGTTTACTTTTAAAAAAAATTCATAATATGTGTTAATTTTATATTATTATCCAGTAAAAAATATTAAATTATCAAATAGATGAGCGTCAAATTGTGTTCCAGTAGAGATAAAAAAATATTTTTTCTTTATTAAGGTTTTTTCCGTTGGACCTCAAAAGAAGTTCCAGCAGAGTGACATCACACGATCCTCTGGTGATATTGACTGTTTTCATATTTTATAATTTATGTGGGTTCAACTGAGGCCACCTTCTAATAAAGAATAGGGAACCCGTGGGTCACACTCCGCTAATTTAGGACCAAAATATAAGACCTCAACTCCTACCAATACGCGTATCAAAATTATCCAGTAAAAATTATGTAAGCAGTTTTTACTTATAAACATCTTATGAACACATGGAGAACATATCCTTTTATACGTGATACTGAAAATGATATGAACGTTCTTTTTTCATATTAAAAAGAGAGCAGAAACAAAATAGCAATACTAATTAACAGAAACTAGACAGGGGAATGTGGTCCTGCAATAACAACCTGAATTCAAAAGCTTGATATCCCATGATATCCACAGATAAACTCTAAATTTGCCCAGTGATTCTCTTCCCAAAATACATGCTTCATTTCCAAGTTGCAACTCTCAACTTTAAATAATTGAAAAAGAGATCTTTCAACAATTTTTTTCTCACAAATCAAGGCAATCCACGATTGAGAGTCACGGAGAAAGTTATATTATATCTCAATGAAAACTAATACAAGTAACTAGAATTAATAAACTTTCATTATATATACACTCGGTGATGTAACGACGGAAACAAGTAATGATAAATTAATTAGGGGGACGAAAAATTTATTGATGATAGCTGATAATGATTGATTAGTTGCAATCCACTCGCTCTCATGAACAAAGACAAATGTGAGCTTTGAATTTTGCTTAACTTGTGTGAGGTTCACCCAATACCTGTTCTATTTGCATACCATTTGTCTTACGTAAGTTGCATTCTAATGTATAATAATAATGCAAACAAATCGAAAGTCTTGCATCGCTTAGCCGAAGCGACGTAGCGTTACGTCAAGTATTTACAATCCGGCATGCCAATACGATTAATCAGGAAAATCCCATTAAACCATGGATTTTCTTAAAAATAAAAGTTTATAATAAGTTTATTAAAAATACTATGATATACACAAAATTTTTATAATAAAAAGTTTTATACTGTTCGACTTATCTATACGCAAATAAATTTATGGAGGAAAAATTACTACTGGAATTTCTTTTTACAACTGTGATATAATATGACTTCATGTGATTAATTATTCAAACTCTTCATCAATAAATTTGTATTGACTTAATTGCATATCATGAGTGATAAATATTATGAGAATAAACACGCTTAAAAATAATAAATCATTGATGTAAGAAAGATGAAAAAAAGTGAAACTAAAAACAATATACACACTTGACTGCTCTGTACTTTGATGATCTTCCGATTCAAAATGAGTGGATTTTGGCATCATTAATCTCCACAAAGCGTCTTTAATTAAGAATGCTTGCAAATAAATTATTATTATACTAACAATTCTTCTTGTAATTCTGAATAAAAGATATGTGTGTGTATGTAATCAATATGTAGATATTCATGAATAAAAAAAGAGATCATGACACTTAGAAAAGGCTGATACACATGGATTGAGATTCCAAATTCATTTCGATAATCGTAAAATAAAGCCTTCTTGTGAGAAGTGATCAGCTATTAACAAAAGGGGAAACAAACAAGCCTACAAAATGATCCTCTGTTATATCTTATTCTAAGTTTATAACCTTATAATATAATCGGAATATATATTCTTACCATTAATAACATATTCTTTTCAATATATTTTGTAAGTGATTAAAATTTATTAAACATTGTAAAAATATGAAAAAAAAAATTTAAAATAAAAAAGTAAAATTTATCTTTTTTTGTAATTTTTAATAATTTTAATTAGATGAGTTAGATATTGTCTCCTTAAAATTTATAATATAGTGGGGAATATCTTCTGAAGGTACGATGCTTGTCATTGTGAGATTATTAATTGGTTATTACTACTAACGTATCGAATCTATAACTAATAATTAATTGATTATGCTAAACAAGTACAGGCTGTGGGAGCAGGTGAATTGACGCGCAAACTATAAACAAAACTTATCTTTTATTAGGGGACAGATCGATTAAAGTTCTGTCTATTCAGAGGTTTAATATAATTTTTTTAATTTATTTACGCAATTCAAATATATGTCTAAATTAATTTTAATCACAACTCTTATTGAATAACGTGACGTAATAAGATAAATTAATTTTAAAATTTCATCAAACGGAAATTAAGGCCTGTTTAGCTACGTTGATCAACCATTATATTTTCAAATACCTGGCAAATACAAATTGTCAGCTCATCTGAGTATGATATTAATTGATTCAATCTTCATAAACACCCTTATACATACATACATATATTTCCTCTCAGCACACAAAAATTTGGGGTACATTCTCTTCTCCTTGCAAACTTGAGTTCTTTGAAGCACTCCACAAAAGAGTGTGCGAAGTGAATGATTTGAGCTAAGAAGCCAAATGCATGTTACACAGACACATATGTTAAACACATAAGTTGCAATATATTATTATTCATCATAAGTCACCGTTTTAGAAAATAAATGGCTTCGGCATTGGCGGGTGATGACTTGGCCTTATCAGCGAGCAGTCGCCGGAGCTGGACGTCGTCGAGTTTCAGGGAGGTGTGGACGGCGGCGCCGGACGTGTTCAACGCAAGTGGTCGCCACGCGCATGAGGATGACGAGCAAGAACTCAAATGGGCAGCCATAGAGCGGTTGCCAACTTTTGAACGAATGAGAAAAAGTGTGCTGAAGCACGTGCGTGATGATGGTCACGTTGTGTGTGATGAAATTGATGTTACCAACCTTGGCTTTCATGACAAGAAGGTCTTAATGGACAGCATACTTAAGGTTGTCGAAGAAGACAACGAGAAATTCCTAAGCAGACTTAGAGACAGAATCGATAGGTGTTTGTTTCATGTTTATCTATCATGTCAACTCATTATTAATATTAATTGGTCAATGTTATTGCGTGTTTGGATTCAGGTTTGAATCAACATGGATCCATGTTTAGTTGTAACTTCTGCTTTGGACAGATTTTCAACGTGTTTCTGAACACACGTTTATTTTTTGCTACTAAACTGCGTTTCGATTTGAATAGGGTGGGGATTGAAATTCCGAAGATTGAAGTGCGGTATGAGAATTTATCTGTGGAGGGAGATGTGTATGTTGGGAGCAGAGCACTTCCTTCTTTGCTTAATTTTACTCTCAATGCTTTTGAGGTATTTATTTGTTTCTCTCAACTTGCAAACCAGTGGATAAGGAATCTTTTCTGATTCAAAACAAGGATGGTTTGTGTGTGTATATGTTTTTAAGTAAAATTTGAGAGTGGTAGTGCTACTCTACTAATGTTTTGTTTGATTCTTTTGTTTACAATGGCAGAGTGTTCTTGGGTTGTTTCGCCTTGCACCATCCAAGAAGAGAAAAATTCAGATTCTTAACGATGTTAGTGGAATAGTCAAACCATCAAGGTGTTTATCAAGGGTTTCATTTCACCAGAATAGCTTAAGAGAAAAATGTAGTATTAGCTGTTTCAAAGATGGGTGAATCTAGCTTGTCTTGTATTAAGTAAAGTTATGCAGAAAAGAAAATTACGTTGATACATTTTTTTCATTTGTTGATGGACAAAAATTAACTGCCAATTTTATGATTTATTTTCTGGCATTAGACTTATTTTATTTGGTGTGGTAATCTCAGGATGACTCTCCTTTTGGGTCCTCCAGGTGCTGGGAAAACAACATTGCTTTTGGCACTTGCTGGAAAACTTGATCGTGATTTAAGGGTTTGTTCCTATTTTCTTAATTAATATATTTTTCTCATTTACAATCAGTTTACTTTAATAGATTTCTCATTCATCTTAATGGCTATATTTGAATATAATTAAGTGCGATTTATGTTGAGTATGATCAGGCCTCTGAGAGAATTACTTATTGTGGCCACGAGTTAAATGAATTTGTCGCACGAAAGACCTGCGCTTATATTGGCCAACACGACATTCACTATGGAGAAATGACGGTAAGAGAAACATTAGATTTTTCAGGACGTTGTTTAGGGGTTGGTACTAGGTATGAAATGTTGGTGGAACTCTCAAGAAGGGAGAGAGGATCAGGAATTAAGCCAGACCCAGAGATTGATGCATTCATGAAGGCTATATCTTTATCAGGCCAGAGAACCAGTTTGGTAACAGATTATGTTCTCAAGGTTTGTG
Organism: Abrus precatorius; assembly: GCF_003935025.1. Taxonomy (NCBI): domain Eukaryota; kingdom Viridiplantae; phylum Streptophyta; class Magnoliopsida; order Fabales; family Fabaceae; genus Abrus; species Abrus precatorius. Next base: position 2,623,277 of record NW_020874373.1, on the reverse strand, counting down.
TCACTGTTGTCTCAACTATAAATTATGAATATTACCTATGTGCTTTTATTTTATCCACTTTGTGTGTCTAAGCTGACAACAATTATATTTTGACAGATACTTGGGTTGGATATTTGTGCTGACATTATGGTTGGAGATGAGATGAGAAGGGGTATCTCTGGTGGACAAAAGAAGCGAGTAACAACAGGTTAACTTTTTCTTTATTAGATGCATAACCTTAACCAACAAACCAAGTTACTAAATGTTTAATCTCACACACCATAAGTTTAACTAACTAATGCTTTATGCTAGAGGTTCATTCAATTCCCTTTGAATTTTTTTTTCAAATAATAATAATGAAGTACTAACTGTAAGTGTGCATATTCTTATAACGACCAAGAATCTTTCCAACTAATGGCTTGTATTTTAAACGAGCATTGGTAATTATCTGTTAGTTTATTACTAACTGCTTTTGTTGTAACTGGATGTAGGGGAGATGCTGGTAGGACCTGCAACGGCACTATTTATGGATGAAATATCAACAGGATTAGACAGTTCCACCACCTTTCAGATATGCAAGTTCATGAGGCAAATGGTTCATATAATGGATATAACCATGGTGATTTCTCTTCTGCAACCAGCACCAGAGACATTTGAACTCTTCGATGATATTATCCTACTTTCAGAAGGTCACGTTGTATATCAAGGTCCACGTGAGAATGTGCTACAGTTCTTTGAATACATGGGTTTCACATGTCCAGAGAGAAAAGGAGTTGCTGATTTTTTACAAGAAGTAACATCCAAGAAAGACCAACAACAATATTGGTCGAGAAAAGATGAACCTTACAGATATGTTTCGGTTCCAGAATTTGTAAAAGCCTTTAATTCGTTTCACATAGGAGAGCAACTTATGAAAGATCTTGGGGTTCCCTATGATAAGACTCGAACCCACCCAGCAGCTTTGGTGAAAGACAAGTATGGTATATCACACTGGGAACTATTTAAGGCATGTTTTTCAAGAGAATGGCTACTCATGAAGCGCAGTTCTTTTGTTTATATATTCAAGACTACACAGATAACAGTCATGTCTATTCTCACATTTACTGTTTTCCTTAGAACTAAAATGTCAGTGGGGACGGTTCAAGATGGACAAAAATTCTTTGGAGCACTATTCTTTACTCTAATAAATGTGATGTTTAATGGGATGGCAGAACTATCTATGACTGTTTTTAGGCTTCCCGTATTCTACAAACAAAGGGATTTCATGTTCTTCCCTGCATGGGCATTTGGGTTACCTATATGGGTTCTCAGGATCCCTCTCTCCATTATGGAATCAGGGATATGGATTGCCCTTACATATTATACGGTTGGGTTTGCTCCTGGTCCTAGCAGGTAATGCGTTTACTTTTTGGGCAAAGGAAGGGGACTTTATTTGGTATTGGAAAACAACATAAATCAATTGTTCGAAGTTTTATTTATTTATTTATTTCCTGGCTTAAAAAGTTTTCAAAGACTAGAAAAATAACAATTTCTTATTTCATACTTACACCTTTATTTCATCAGATTTTTCCGACAATTCTTGGCATTATTTGGAGTTCATCAGATGGCTCTCTCTTTATTTCGGTTCATTGCAGCGGCTGGTAGAACGCTAGTTGTAGCTAATACACTAGGTACCTATGCCTTGCTACTGATATTTGTGCTAGGAGGTTTTATTGTGGCCAAAGGTAAGTCGTTGATCACTTCTTTATAAGATTATATATGTTTACTTTCTCTTACTCTTCTCATATACTCGTATTCTGTAGTTCAACCAAATACTTGGTGCAACATATTTTTCTTTTGGTGTTTGTAGATGACATTGAGCCATGGATGATATGGGGCTATTATATTTCTCCTATGATGTATGGTCAGAATGCCATAGTAATGAATGAATTCTTAGATAAAAGATGGAGTAAGGTACGAAATCAATTTTCTCGTTCTTGTTTCCCGCTGCTTGTGTTGCATGCATTCAAATTTCAGCCATTAATTACTTATGGTCTATGAACTTTAAACTTTGTTAGACATCGTTCTTATCTTTTGCAGCCAAATACAGACCATAGAATTGATGCACCTACAGTTGGAAAAGTACTTCTCAAATCTAGAGGCTTCTTTACAGATGAATATTGGTTTTGGATTTGCATTGGAGCCTTGATTGCGTTTTCTCTTCTCTTCAACCTGTTATTTATTGTTGCATTAACTTATTTGAATCGTAAGTCACATCCTTTTAATTTTCAAAGTCTGAAATCGAATAATCTTTTCATCTTTGATAAACGCTTTTAATGTCAAACCAAATTTTCAGCTTTGGGTGATTCAAAAGCAGTCATTGCGGATGAAGGTGACGAAAGGAACGAAAAGTCATCCTTTAGACAACCTATTCTTGAAGGTGTTCATAACTATCTATTTTCCCCTTATTTCTTGGTGATTCCATTGTTATTTAGAGAAATGTAGGTTTTAGCTAATCAACAATATTAATTTTGATTCAGAATCATGTTTGAGTTATTTAGTTGCAACGTTTCTATTGAATATATTCGAGTGTTTCAATACAGATTCTTTTCCTCATTTTTCTATAACATAATAGAAAATTTTAGGGGCCTTCTGTTCTCATGCAATTCAATAACACCATCTCATTTCAGCTGCTAATCCTCTTTTGACGAAGTGTAGGTACAGAAATGGCTGTGAAAAATTCTTTAGAAATTGCTAGTTCTTCAAACCGAGGACCAAAAAGAGGAATGGTTCTGCCATTTCAACCACTTTCACTTGCATTCAATCATATCAGCTACTATGTAGATATGCCTGCAGTAAGTTGCCAAATTCTATTGAATGCATTCATTTGTGCTTTCCTTACATTGACATATTTATGATCACAAAATTTCCTTCTTGCGGAAGTTCTTATCTTCTTGGTCTTGTGTTTTGTAACATCGCTCAAAGCTTTCTTCAATACATGACATAAATATAAAATCTCTTGTTTTAATCTTAGATCATGTAAATGTATTGTTATCAATTTAATGCTTTTATTTATGTTTATAAAAAATTATAAGACCTATTAATTGTTCTTCATAGTAAATCTTTTGATTTTGTTTTCTCTTTGACTTCTATCACATCAGGAAATGAGGAGTCGAATTGATAAAGATAGACTTCAACTACTACAAGATGTTAGTGGTGCTTTTAGACCAGGCGTATTGACAGCACTTGTGGGTGTTAGTGGTGCTGGGAAGACAACCCTCATGGATGTATTGGCTGGAAGAAAAACAGGAGGGTACATTGAAGGAAGTATTAGAATCTCTGGTTATCCGAAGAACCAAGCAACATTTGCTCGAGTCAGTGGTTACTGTGAACAGAATGACATTCATTCTCCACATGTTACTGTCTATGAATCCCTCTTATTTTCAGCATGGCTGCGACTTCCTTCAGATGTGAATACACAAACACGAAAGGTGTGTGGATCAAGTTTTGTCATCTTGACCATTAATCAAGTCTTTCATGCAATTTTTTTTTCAATATAATTTAATGTAGCTCTAATGGTGTTTGGTGATGTAGATGTTTGTTGAGGAAGTTATGGAATTGGTTGAGCTTAAACCGATCAGAGATGCTCTAGTGGGTCTTCCAGGTGTGGATGGTCTATCAACAGAACAAAGGAAAAGGCTTACTATTGCTGTGGAATTGGTTGCCAACCCTTCAATTATCTTCATGGATGAACCAACATCTGGCCTAGATGCTAGAGCTGCTGCTATTGTCATGCGAACTGTGAGAAATACAGTAGACACAGGGAGAACTGTTGTGTGCACAATTCATCAGCCAAGCATAGACATTTTTGAAGCTTTTGATGAGGTAAGTATGGACTCTAGACTGTAGAGTTTCTAGGTCATTTCTTTTGTTGATTATTGTATGTAACCTTTTTTTGTTACTGTAGCTATTGTTGATGAAAAGAGGGGGGCAAGTTATCTATGCGGGTCCTCTTGGTCGCCACTCACATAAGCTAATAGAATATTTTGAAGTGAGTATTGAAACTTTTCTATGTTATTAGACAGCTTCATATTTTGTGCACCATGGGCTTCTTATAATTTCAGCCACAAAAGTTTCATATATATATATGTGTATATCTGTTGTGCATATATCCAGGCTGTCCCAAGGGTTCCAAAAATCAAGGATGGTTATAATCCTGCCACATGGATGCTTGAGATTAGCTCTCCTTCAATAGAGGCTCAACTCAGTGTAGATTTTGCTGAGATTTATGCTAACTCTACCCTTTACCGGTATGATTTTTTTATGTTACTTTTTGGATTGCTCATAGGCTACCAGAATTATGTCCTTATGAGTTATGACTCTTGTTTTGTTTTTACTTTTCTTCAGGAGAAATCAAGAACTTATTGAGGAGCTCAGTACCCCAGCACCAAATTCGAAGGACTTGTACTTCCCAACCAAATATTCCCAATCGTTTTTTGTTCAGTGCAAAGCTAACTTCTGGAAACAATATTGGTCCTATTGGAGATATAGTCAGTATAATGCTGTCCGATTCTTCATGACAATTATCATAGGACTAACGTTTGGTATAATATTCTGGAATAAAGCCAAAAAGACGTAAGTCATTGATACTTTACATATTCACTGAACTTGTCAATAATATTAAAGACACACAAGGCTTTACATACCACTCATATCGTGTTTGGTATTCTAATAAGTCATAATCTTTCACATTAAAATTTGCTTTTCAAGTTAATATTCCTTTTTGATGTTGGGTTAACAAATTCTTTTGGCAGCCATAAACAACAAGATTTAATGAATCTTTTGGGAGCCATGTACTCTGCTGTGCTTTTTCTTGGAGCCATGAATGCTTCATCAGTGCAACCAGTTGTGGCAATTGAAAGAACTATCTTCTATCGTGAAAGAGCAGCAGGGATGTACTCTGCATTGCCCTATGCATTTGGTCAGGTACAAAAGCAAAGTTGAAGTGACATAAATACACCCTTTTATTGGATTTAACAAAAAGCCGACAAATTAATTTTCGTTTTATTTAGTGAAGCTAAATTTATGCTGTTTTTTGAAATGACAAATATTTCTTTGCATGGGTAATACGCTAATAGCCTCGTTTAGATGAAAAAGAAAGAAAGTATATTCAAACTAAAAAAATTTCATTGATTATGCAGGTGGCAATAGAAGCAATTTATAATGCAATTCAAACAGCCCTTTACTCAGTTATCCTTTATTCCATGATTGGATTTGAATGGAAGGCAGCAAGCTTTTTTTGGTTCTACTACTATATATTAATGTGTTTTATCTACTTCACGTTGTATGGGATGATGATTGTTGCACTAACACCTGGTCACCAAGTTGCTGCCATTTGTATGTCCTTCTTCTTGAGTTTCTGGAACTTGTTCTCTGGCTTTATCATTCCAAGAACAGTAAGTAATTACCATTTTTTTATATGCAATTAATAATTCAATTATGGAAATGATACTCTTTATTCTTCTTATAAAAGCTAATATTTTCTCCTATATGTTACACAGCAACTTCCCGTGTGGTGGAGATGGTATTATTGGGCTTCTCCTGTTGCTTGGACACTGTATGGCCTTGTTACCTCACAATTGGGTAACAAAAATGCAGAATTGGAGATACCAGGTTCTGGAAGCATGGGACTTAAGGAATTCCTTAAACAAAACTTGGGTTTTGACTATGACTTCCTTCCAGTTGTTGCAACTGCTCATTTAGGCTGGGTTCTCCTCTTCTTGTTTGTGTTTGCCTATGGCATCAAATTCTTGAATTTCCAAAGAAGATAGTCTGAACAAAGTCATATAAGTTTTAGCATTGCATGTAAATTTTTTATTTTTCCTATTTTAAAAATTAATAGTATAGGAATTCATGTGCTCATAATAATGATGCTTCAGAAATCTCCACTTTTAGTAAGTCCAACCAATAGGAAATATGAGTATATAAATAGGTAAACAGGTATACGTTACATTCGTGAGAACACTGAATATGAATCCCACCCTTTAATTTAAGAGTGACAATATTACAATGCATGAAGTTATGAGAGCATTTGGCAGTGGCAGTGGCATTGGCTGAAGGCTGAAGAGCAAGTGCGGATGTTTCACAATGTGTTATTCCTTTCTGGCCTATATTTCCACTTTTACAATATTCATTCCCTGTAATCACCAGATTCGTAATTTCTTGTTCATCAATTCCAGTTTCAACTTCAATAGCAATTAGGAATTGTGTGTTTTGAAAGATTCATTTACATGTAATATTTCTGGCAGGACATGTTCCTCCAATTTAATAAACATAAACTAAATATGTTACAATCCATATAATCTCTGGTTCTCTGCATGTATAATATTATACACAGAGAAAGAGAAAATGATTCCTACATGAGATAACATGTACTTCTTCCATTACCTTCAACAAGCCACAGCGAGGAGATTTTGACATAAAAAAAACTCTTTCAATAAACTTAATTACATAAACAAAAATAAGTGCAATTATTTCAAATATTAAAAAAAAATAACTGTTACAAAATATTATTCTCACTTTTTTATTAATAATTGGTACAGTATAAATATTTAACATCAATTGTCATAAACCGACATAAAAAATAGGAAGCTTTTGTAAAGTTTACATCTCTTTTCGGAAGTTTTTAATAGATTTACGAGACATGGGAGTGGTAGAATTAAACTCTCACAGCATAATCACAATTGTGGATAAAGATAAAATAATGTAATAACTATGTATTTTAATTTATGGATTTTTTACATTTTATGGGACAAGAACCTAATATATTTATTTTCTTCAACGCACTTCAATTTCAAATTTTTTTAAATGTAATGCTATTTCTAAAACCTAAACATTTTACACAACTAAGATAGTCAAAGAATAAGGCTAACGTTCTAGAAGAACATCAATTATTGACAAAAGGGTAAACCTATTTTTACATCTTGAAGTTAACATTAATTGCCATAAATCCGTATCATAATTGGGAGGTTTTCGTAAAGTTATTTCTTTTAGAAACCTAATAGAAAAAGGAAGGAAAAAAATATCATTGAGTGGTGAGGGTGAGTTCTCCCACAACATAATTTGAGTTCTTGGCAAAGATCAAATTTCTTAAGACGAAGAGTGTATTTAGAATATATTTTTTAATAAAATTTAAAAATATATTAAATTAAGAATAAGAATAATTAAATTATGAGTAAGACATATATATTTATAATTTTTAATAAAATTTAATTAATAACTAAAAATGTATGGTGTGAAAAGAATCCTCCCTGCAAGGCTGCAACCATCTTTGCCACAGCCAAACTCCATAGCTGCCATTACACGATCCATGGAAATCCAAACAAAGTCCACCGCATCTTCTCTTTCACTTGGCTCACTTCCCCTTAAATAAGCAATCCATTGGATTATACACTGTATATTTGGGCAAGGGACAAAATTGAAAATTTACAAAATTTTAGTATTTGGATTTTGAATCTCCTTCGTTTAATAAAAAAAATATAAAATATCAATTAGAGTCGATGTCATTCATCTACAATGGACCAAGTTATAGATTTCTATCATTCTACCATTATTGACAGAAATGCAAAGATTTCCGTTTAAACTCATTTACTTTGGACAACTAGTAATTCTTGTTGATTCTACGATTTCTATCAAATTATTAAAGGCTTGTACACAAGTTTGGAAAGTGAAGAAAAGGTAAGGAAATAATTTAAAGAGTAAAGGGAAAAAAAGTTAATAATTTTTAAAAAAAACTTAAAAATATGAATTTATGAGAGTTTTAGAAGATTTATAATTTTTCCTATATTTAAAAATTTTTAAACAAAAATTACTATCAAATAAACTTTAATTTTCTCTTCCTTCTTTTTTTATTTAGATGAGAAGTAAAAAAGAAATAAAAAATATTTGATGTTTGAATTCATTAAAATAAAAAATAAAAAATTTACTTATTTAGATAAGTAAAAAAATTTAAAAAATTATGATAATATTTTAATAAAAAATTATTATTTATAATTTTTATATTATATTAACATTTCAAAAAATTAAAAAGCAAAACAAAAGCATTCCATATGCCCCCTTTACCCCCTCCCTCACACTATCTAATGTCTCCCCTCACTTTCCCCAAATGGAGGGACCATCCTTCCATGCAATTTAAACTTAGAAAATTCTTATCTTCTCCTTCCCTTACTCCTAATTTTCTAACCTAAGCAATCAAGTTGACGAGGACCATCGTGGTGTTACTTCATAGAAGTGCATGTTAGATTTCACCCACCAATTAATTATGCTTGTTTGGTGCTTACACATTTTATGAAAAAAAGCACCAAGTGTATTTTGTTATATTTTCTAAAAAAATACTAGTAAAAACTATCATACTAAAATTACATTATTTCAAAAATAAAATTATAATAAAAAACTATATTAAAAATTTTTAATTTTAGTGCAGTTAAATTAAAACTCTTAAAAACTATAAGAATTACCAAAGATTACACGTACAGAAAATTCTTATAAATTAATATTTTTTTAACTTACGTAATATTATTAAAATAAATAAAAATTTACGGTATACAACTTTTTATCATATTTATTATAAAATACATTTTTTATTTATATTGCACGAGTGTAAGAAAAATAGTTTATAAATTAATAGCTGTCTTAGCCAAATATCAGGTTTTAGTCTCACATCTCCTTTACTCCTTCCTCCAACACCGACTTTCCTGCCCCTTCTCTGCAACGACAGAAGAGTGTGGTGAGTGTGAAAGAGCTTGAGTAAGACAAAAACATAACTAATATCCATTGTTACTTCATCTAATTACAGTAGTTAATTATTTGAGAATATAAATAAACCCAATGGAATCGTCATTAGTGGAAAATGCTCCACCCATTTCCACAAGCAGTGGTGACCGGAGCTTGAGTTTCAGGGAGACGTTTATGGCTGCGGCACTGGGCGTGTTCAGCGCGAGTAGTCGCCACTCGCACAACGATGACGAAGACGAACTCAAATGGGCTGCTATTGAGCGTTTGCCAACTTATGACCGCATAAGAAAAGGGTTGCTGAAGCAAGTCCTTGATGATGGAAAAGTTGTGTCTCATGAAATTGATGTTACCAAGCTTGGTTTCCATGACAAGAAGACTCTAATGGATACCGTGTTCAAGGTTGTGGAGGAAGACAACGAGAAGTTCTTACGTAGAGTCAGAGACAGAGTTGATAGGTCTTTAATATTAATCTGTTTTAATTTTTACTGTCTCTTTTCTTTTTAAAATTATTTTTTATATCTATTTTTCCTGTGACGGTTTGGTTTGGTACGAACACAACACAGTGTGGGGATTGATGTTCCAAAGATTGAAGTGCGGTACGAGAATTTGACGGTGGAGGGAAATGTGCATGTTGGGAGCCGAGCCCTTCCTACCCTCCGTAATACTGCTCTCAACTTTTTGGAGGTCCGTAACCAGAGACATGTTTTTTTGTCATGGTTTTTATATTTTTAAATCAATTAGTCTTAATGAAATCAATAGAGATTCAAGAACCTTATTTTCTGATGTAAAATAAGAATGCTTTCACACCGGATTTATGTTGGTCGTTATGGAGATAACTGCCTCCATAATAGTCGATTATTATTATAAGATTTCATGCATGACATTTTTATTATGTATATTTATATTTTTAACGTTGACGTTACATGTTTATGTGTATGTATTACTCTCGTAATTAAAAAAAAAAAGGGGTTTGTTGCTACTTTCACAACATAGTGTTTTATATGTTGAGGGTGTTGATCCCGTGCGTGGGGTTTTGGGATTTGTCATAGATTTGGAACCGCGTAAAATGACCTAAAAACGTAAGTTTACTTGGATGCTATATAGCTTTCGTGTTACGTGATTATTTGACGGAGAATTAAACACGCTGTTGCAGATTTAGATATTTGTTTCTGAATCTCTGATTCATGTGTTGTGCACTACAGAGTATTATGGGAATGTTTCACTTTGCACCCTCCAAGAAGAAAGAAATTCAGATTCTTAGAAACATCAGTGGAATCATCAAACCCTCAAGGTACGTAGCTTATCAAACTGCACGAAAAATCACAATAGAATATCTTAATAGAAAGAAAAATGCTGAAGAGCGTAATTTGTTTTCCATTTTTCCAAACAGAAATCAGAATAACTTAAAGGACTTGAAAGATGGATGAATAGGACAGGTGTTTCCTGACGTGTAATTTCTGACAGCTTATAATTTTAATAGCGAAAGGAAAAATAACTTAGGTTGATAATGGACAATCATTTTATTTATTTTGCACGTAACTTCAAAGTTGGCAGCACTCATGCATCCCATGAGATCCTCCAGAAAAATTTTCAAATCCACTGAATTGGTGGGTTCTCTCTTTTCAAACAAAAAATTATGAACTTTTTAACTAAAATTTAATGTGACGTGAACATTTCAGGATGACATTACTTTTGGGTCCTCCAGGGGCAGGAAAAACAACGTTGCTTTTGGCACTTGCAGAAAAACTTGACCAGGAGTTGAAGGTTTCTTTCTGTTTTTTCAATTTGTTTTGCTAATTTTTTGGGTAACGTGACTAATGTCTATTAATTTCTCAATTAATTATTTATTTGTTGTCTTTCTTATTTGGAAGATAGTAGTAGTTAATTTGATAAGACCCAGCAGGAAATTAACTGAGTACAATAATTAGACGACAAACAAAAAAAAAGGTGTGCAACTTAGTTATCCACTTTTTCAAAAAAGTTACAGAAAGGATTCTCTCGTTACATGAGGGTTATGTTAGAATATTTTTACACTTTCGTTTAAGCGAATAAAATTTTACTTAAGCAAAAATATTAAAATATATTAACATAATCCTCGTATTTGTGCCTAAACATGAAAGAATTCGAATCCAAACAGTTATATCATGATTTAGACTGTGATACTCAGCCCATAAATGAGAGAAGTAAAGCTAGCTAGGTATGCTTATTCTGCTTTGTTGATAATCCTTTCTTTCGTGCCATTTGCAATCTCTTTTTCATTTTTTAAATAAATTATCTTCTTAAAAATTGAGACTTTTAATAATAAAATTATGAAAAATATATGTAATATAGTTAGTTATTATTCAATTTTTTAAAATAATTTGTTTATATATAATTATTACAAAAAATGTATTGCTCAAATAAACCTTTACTTCCTTGAAAATTCATATTTTTTATTTGATCTTTTATTTGATTATTTTTTAGACCATTCTCTCAAAAAGTATTTTCCTTTATAACATAGTATGATTCGTTACTTTTTTCTAATATCTGCTAATGTAATATTTATTTTAACTAATATAATTAGACATAAAATTAATATAGATAAGGATTTGACATCAGCATTTTTATTATTTGTAAATCTTAATTTAAAAATATTTAACTGTACAATTTAAAATTTCAATTGAAAATACCAAAGACATCCCCTTGCAGTGAAATATCTTGTTAATTTATTTCTTAATCAAGTTATATGAACCAATTTAAATGTTATGTAAATATATTAATAACAAAATAAGTGAGTAAATTACTAATAAAGAGATAAAATGAAAAAATTATATAAAAATTATATTATATAAAATTTTAAAAAAATTATAAAATTTTAAAAGACTAAAATTTTATTTAAATAAAAAATTAATTTTACATATAATTATCATGATAAAATTTTCCTTTTATTTATAAAAGTGAAGCAATTTTATCTTTACTTATTTATACATTCATATGAAAGTTAACTTCTACCTATGTTTGCTAGTACGACTTGGCATCGTAATTTAATTTTATTAGTTTATTTTTAACCTTTTATACAATTAGAGCAACTATTGTTTCGTAGTGTTCTTACACCATGTAGTATTTATTTGTGATTTTTTTTAACTTTAGCTCTCTATTAAATTTTTTTTTTATCTTTACTTATTTATAAATAAATATTTTAAGAATATTTTATGTCTAATTTTTTCTTAAAATTTTCTTATTACTATTTTAAACGCTATCAATTTAAAAATTTATATATTATAAATATAAATTTTATATTAAATATTGCAAAAGTAAATAACTTTGTTAATTGAAAAAGTGAATAATTTTTCCCATTAAAACTAGACATCTGTAAGAAAAATCTTTATAATCTCAATATAATTTAATTAAATTATTGTGAAAAAACATAAAATATTCCTTACACCAAACGTCGCTTAAAATAATATTTTCTTCGGAACAGTAGCTATTTCTTTCTCAAATCATATAAAACAGAGTTCTACTGGAACGACTATATTTAGTTAATAGTCTTTCCCTGCATTTATCAATCGAATAGCCAATCGTTCACAACAAAAATATATATATCCATAATTTAGGTACCAGCTATGGAATTTTAGCATAAAGCCTTTTTGAAAAAAAAAAATACAAACATATAAAAAATCATCATTTCACTTTTTAAAGTTATTTTATAACTAAATATTATTCAACATATTCAAAATAATAAAATCATCTCAAATCATAGACATAATATATTATTGTATAAAAAATCATAACACGATACTCTTGAAACAATCATATTTGTATGAAAAGTTTTTTTTTTCTCATTGTCGTAGTAGTAGTAATAATAATAATAATATGAATATGAATATGTCCTAAAATACCTTTTTTTTTTATATCCTCAAAGTACCTAATTTGATTCCTTGATCCAAAAAAAATTATAAATGACGTGTAAATTTTTGTATTCAAATTAATAAAAAAAATATTCAAAATATTCAAATGAAACCAGGTAAAAAATTATGTTCCCTGATTCTTGTTTTTGGATAACGAATTTACATGAAAGAGTGAAACATACAAATTTTAGAAAATAGGTAATTAACGTTCTCTTTCCTTTACAACAAAATGAACTTAATATTATGAGCAGGTTTCTGGGAGAATTACATATTGTGGGCATGAACTAGATGAATTTGTTCCTCAAAAAACAAGTGCCTACATTAGCCAAGAAGACCTTCATCAAGGACAAATGACGGTTAGAGAGACATTAGATTTTTCAAGACGTTGTTTAGGTGTTGGATCAAGGTATCAAATGTTGGCAGAAATTTCAAAAAGAGAAAAAGAAGCAGGAATTATGCCAGATCCTGAGATTGATGTGTTCATGAAGGCTATAACATTAGCTGCAGGCAACAAAACTAGTTTGATCACAGAATATGTTCTCAAGGTTTTTATTTAATTTGTTTTCGTAATCTTTGTTAAGTGAATACTGTTTGATAGATGATTTCAATGTATATATATAAACTTTTTATCATATTCTAACAGATACTTGGATTGGATATTTGCGCTGATGTTGTGGTTGGCTGTGAAATGACAAGGGGCGTTTCTGGTGGACAAAAGAAGCGCGTCACCACAGGTTGACTTCTTTGTTAGAAACTAATAATTTATATATATATATATATATATATATATGGATTTACGCTAATTGGTTTTGTGGGAACTTGCAATGTAGGGGAGCTGTTGGTAGGACCAGCAAATGTACTCTTAATGGATGAAATATCAACAGGATTGGACAGTTCCACCACTTTTCAGATATGCAAGTTCCTGAGGCAAATGGTTCATATCATGGATATAACCACCGCCATTTCTCTTCTACAGCCAGCACCAGAGACATTTGAACTGTTCGATGACATTATCCTACTTTCAGAAGGTCAAATTGTGTACCAAGGTCCACGTGAGAATGTGCTCGAGTTCTTCGAATGCATGGGTTTCAAGTGTCCTGAAAGAAAAGGAGTAGCTGATTTTTTACAAGAAGTAACATCAAAGAAAGACCAAGAACAATATTGGTATAGAAAAGATGAACCATACAGCTATATTCCAGTTGCTGAGTTTGTGCAATCCTTTAACTCGTTTCCCACAGGAGAGCAACTTAAGAGAGAACTTGGGGTACCCTATGATAAGAGTAGAACACATCCTGCAGCCATAGTGAAACAAAAATATGGTGTACCAAACTGGGAACTATTGAAGGCATGTTTTTCAAGAGAATGGTTGCTTATGAAGCGTAATTCTTTTGTTTACATATTTAAGACAACACAGATAACAATCATGTCTATTTTGGCTTTCACTGTGTTCTTTAGAACAAAAATGCCAGTGGGCAACGTTGAAGATGGGAGAAAATTCTATGGAGCACTATTTTATGGCCTATTTAATATGATGTTTAATGGGATGCCAGAACTAGCCATGACTGTTTTCAGGCTTCCTGTCTTTTTCAAACAGAGAGATCTCATGTTCTATCCTGCATGGGCATTTGGGTTGCCTATGTCGATTCTTCGGATCCCTCTCTCCTTGATGGAATCAGCCATATGGACTATCCTTACATACTATACAATTGGATTTGCCCCTGCAGCTCACAGGTACCTATTATGAGTTTACCTTATCTGTTTGGTAGTCTTAAGTAACTAAAATCATTTTTTTTTTTCACTTAAATATATATTTACTTCATAGATTTTTACCATTTTTTTTTATAGTTTCTCTAATTATTTTTGGAACTCTGGTTTTTTTAAACGTAGGACTTTGATTTCTCGTGATTGTTAAATAAAGATGTGACTAATTAAAAAATTGTTGTCAATTTCTTGTGATGTCACATTAATGGGAGGGACAAAATCAAAAGTTAAAAAATGTATGAATCAAAACAAAAAGTTTGTAAGGGACACAAAATTAAAACATGTAAAATTATAAGGATAAAAAATGTCTAATTTTTTTTTTTTTTATCATTGAGATGTTAGTTTTTGTTCTATCTTTAAAGGTTGTGATATATTTTTTATACTGTATTGATTGAAAAGAATATTAATTCTTGCTTCACATGTGTCACTATATTTCGTTAGATTCTTTAGACAATTCTTGGCATTCTTCGCTGTTCATCAGATGGGTATCTCTCTTTTTCGGTTCATGGCTGCAGTTGGTAGAACACAAGTTATGGCTAATATACTAGCATACTTAACCTTGCAACTGGTATTCGTGCTAGGAGGCTATGTTATTGCTAAAGGTAATTTCACTGAACACTTAATTTTGTAGGAGCAATGTAATTTAAGAAATTCTTTTTATGCAAATCAGCATTTTTTTCATTTTGAAGTTTAAGAAAAAAATAATTTTAATATTTTCTTAAGTATTTTATTTTCAGCAAAATTCTCTAGTTTGAGGTTTTGAACATAGTTAGTTCGACTTTTTTTTTTTTTTTTGTGCTTACAGATGATATTGAGTCATGGATAAGATGGGCTTATTACGTTTCTCCTATGACTTATGGTCAGAATGCCATAGTAATAAATGAATTTTTAGATGGAAGATGGAGTAAGGTAAGAACTCAATTTTCTCATTCTTGTTTCCTAATGTCTACGCTATGTATAAACACAAAAACAAATTAGCGTTGAGCTTAATTATATTGCTCCCATTAACTCCAAGTATTGTCAAATGCTTAAACATTTTGCAGCCAAATACAGACCCTAGACATGATGCACCTACAGTTGGAAAATTACTTCTCAAGTCTAGAAGCTTTTACTCAGAAGATTATTGGTTTTGGATATGCATTGGAGCATTGTTTGGGTTTGCTCTTGTTTTCAATCTTATGTTCATTGCTGCGTTGACTTATTTGAATCGTAGGTTACATCTATTTTCTAAATAGTCATTAATTTAATGAGTTTTCAGTATTGGTAAACCTTTTTAAAATCAAACTAAAATTTCAGCTCTCGAAAACGCAAAAGCATTCATCATGGATGAAGGTGACAAGAATGATAAAAAGTCAACCTCTATTCCGCAAACTGTAGCAGGTTTTAATATCTTATTCCTTTACCCTTGTTTCTTACTGATTTGAAGAACATTTCATTGCTATTTATAGAATTATATGGTATAACTAACCAATAACTTCAATTTTGGTTTTAAAAAACAACTTTTAAGTTATTTAATTGCACCAACTGTACTGAATGAATTTGAGTTTTTGTAAGTACAAATTTTATTCATGTTGTTGCAACCTTTTTAGTGAAGTATAGTTGCAAAATGTTCTTATGGAATTCAATGAGGCTATTTCACTCAATACTCCACCTTTCCAACCAATTACAGATGAAGGAGAATCATCTAATCAGAAACCAAGAACAGGAATGGTTTTGCCATTTCGACCTCTTTCGCTTTCATTCAATCACATGAACTACTATGTAGATATGCCTGCTGTAAGTCAATCAATTATGAAAAGCTCATATCTCAGTGTTTATTTACCTTACATTGTTTATGATTGAGAAATATCTAGCTTCGTGTGAATGTCCCTACCCTGTTTTCTGTAACATCACTTTCACACAAGCAACTATCTACTGTATTTACTAGATTCTTTTGATGCATTGAATATACCAAAATCTTGTTATATGTTTCCCACATTTTCAGTTTTCTTCTGTTTTTTTCCTGCTTAATTTCCAAAACAAGCGACATAAAATGCCCTTCACGCTTTTGTTCTGGACAGTACTTTTTGCTTGTTATTCCTAAGTTTTCAACTTACGTGGATAGATTTGCCTTCATTATACTTCATATTGACTAGAAAATCAGCCACCTTTGTTGCATGACATTATATACCATTTTCAACTTACGTGGAGTCATAAGTTCTTACAGAAATAATGTCTTTGTATGTTTATCACACCATTGGAGTTTAGTAGAAAAATTTAACTTCAAAATCTCTGATGCTTAGATATTTTATTACATCAGGAAATGAAAAAGCAAGGAATCCCTGAAGATCGACTTCAACTACTACATAATGTTAGCGGTTCTTTTAGACCAGGCATATTGACAGCACTTGTGGGTGTTAGTGGTGCTGGGAAGACAACCCTCATGGATGTATTGGCTGGAAGGAAAACAGGAGGGTACATTGAAGGAAGTATTAGCATCTCTGGTTACCCAAAGAAACAAGAAACATTTGCTCGTGTTAGCGGTTATTGCGAACAGAATGACATTCATTCTCCTTATGTTACTGTATATGAATCGCTATTATTTTCAGCATGGCTTCGACTTCCTTCAGATGTAAATATCCAAACACGAAAGGTGTGTAAGAATAGTCTTTATCATCTTAGTCATTTAACAACTAATTAAGTTTTTAATGCAGCTATTTTCAACATAATTTTAATGTAGTTCTATTTGTGTTTGGTGATGTAGGTGTTTGTTGAGGAAGTTATGGAGTTGGTTGAGCTTAAATCGATTAGAGGTGCTATAGTAGGCCTTCCAGGCATAGATGGTCTTTCAACTGAACAAAGGAAAAGGCTTACTATTGCTGTAGAATTGGTTGCTAACCCTTCAATTATCTTCATGGATGAACCAACATCTGGGCTTGATGCTAGAGCTGCTGCAATTGTTATGCGAACTGTAAGAAACACAGTAGACACTGGGAGGACAGTTGTGTGCACAATTCACCAGCCAAGCATAGATATCTTTGAAGCTTTTGATGAGGCAAGTTTTAATTCCAAAGATCTTAAGTTCATGTGTAATGTGTCATTTCATCTTTTGTTTTTATTTTTATTTTTCCGAATATTACATATTGTTATATATAAAATCATTCATATGACTTCAACAAACATCTTAGTGTGTGTTTTTGTGCTTGCTCTCAAGCACTCAAAGGTCATTTTCCCCACATTAGCACATCGTTTCTTCTCTGAAAGCATTGCAATATGTGCTAATGTCAAAACAGGCACATGCTAAAGCTTTTGGAACAGTAATTGGTTCATAACATATAAAACCATTGGTGTAGTTTCACCTAATCGCTTAAGATTTTGAGAGAGTTAGTATGAGAAAAGTATCATGAAATTTAGTTTGTTTGATATTTTCTTTACAGCTATTGTTGATGAAAAGAGGAGGACGAGTCATCTATGCTGGACCTCTTGGTCATCAATCAAAAAAGCTGGTAGAATATTTTGAAGTAAGTATTGAAGCTTTCTTTAATTTTGCTATCATCTAAAGTGTTCATAACTTTCTTCATGTTGAGCACTGCAGACTTGTTATAATTAATTCCAACGGTGAAAATTTCATTAAGTTCTAATACACATACTTTGCTTCAGGCTATTGCAGGGGTTCCAAAAATTAAGGATGGTTATAATCCTGCAACATGGATGCTTGAGATCAGCGCTTCTACAATGGAGGCTCAACTTAATGTAGATTTTGCTGAGGTTTATGCTAACTCCACCCTTTACCAGTAAGTCATTTCCTTGTGCTTTGTGCTACCACTACGTGAGATCTATGTTGCACGAATAATATTAGCTTTTAAATCATCATTTTCTGTGTAATATCTATAGGAGGAACCAGGAAATTATCGAAGAGCTCAGTATTCCAGCACCAGGTTCCGAAGACTTGTTCTTCCCAACAAAATATTCTCAACCGTTTCTTGTACAGTGCAAAGCTTGTTTCTGGAAACAAAACTGGTCCTACTGGAGAAATCCTCAGTATAATGGCACACGATTCTTCATGACATCAATCATGGGAGTAATGTTTGGTTTAATATTTTGGCATGAAGCCAAAAAGACGTAAGTCATTATTAACACTTGACTCGTATATTCTTGAAAATACATAAATCCACTATTGTGTCTTGTTAATCGTATTTGGTATTCTTATATTATAACCACGCCGGCACATTTAAGCTTGCATTTGAATTTAGTATTGACTATTATTAAATTGACAGCCACACACAACAAGATTTAATGAATATTTTGGGAGCCATATACGCTTCTGTGATTTTCCTTGGAAACATGAACGCTTCCGGAGTGCAACCAGTTGTTGACATAGAAAGAACTGTCTTGTATCGTGAAAAAGCAGCAGGGATGTATTCTCCATTGTCCTATACATTTGGCCAGGTATACTTTTAAACATTGTAGAGATATATGAAGTTAATTTGTCTTATGTATAAGGGTATGTACTACTTTACGATGTTTCCATAATATTTATATTTATTAAAAATACTTCGTTTCAATTATAGATGCATAGACCCAGTTTGAATAAACTTTTATAAAAATATAAAAAATGAATAAAATATTTCTTTAAGTTGAAAACTACCCAAATTTGGAGATTATGACAAATGGAAAAGAAAGCATGCTTAAAACTAAATGTGGTTCACTGATTATACCAGGTTGCAATAGAGGCAATTTACAACGTAATTCAAGCGGCTATTTACTCTCTTGTCCTTTTTTCTATGATTGGGTTTGAATGGAAGGCAGGGAAATTCTTTTGGTTCTACTACTATGTAGCAATGTGTTTTATCTACTTCACGTTGTATGGGATGATGGTTGTTGCACTAACCCCAAGCCACCAAATTGCGGCCATTTGTATGTCCTTCTTCATTAGTTTGTGGAACTTGTTCTCTGGCTTCATCATTCCAAGAACGGTAAGTGACTATATAAATCATATTTTGAGTGTGGGATTAGGCTCTTTCTTTGCTTTTGGATATCTAAACTTTTGTGTGTGTATTTGGTTTTCACTAAATGTTTCAGCAAATTCCTATTTGGTGGAGATGGTACTATTGGGCTTCTCCAATTGCATGGACTGTGTATGGCCTTGTTACCTCTCAATTGGGTAACAAAGATGGAGAACTGGTGATCCCAGGAGCACCAAATATGGGCCTTAAGGAATATCTTAAACAGAGCTTGGGTTATCACCATGACTTCCTTCCTGCGGTTGCTGCTGCTCATGTGGGCTGGGCGCTCCTCTTCATGTTCATTTTTGCTTATAGCATCAAATTCTTGAACTTCCAAAAACGATGATAACTACGTACTCAGACTTTTACTATAAAAGATAAATTTGGTTCGTCTATGAAAATAATTGTCTGTAAAACATATATTTTTAAGAAAAGTTGTGTTGGAATAAGATAATTTATTTGATGGAGATATCAAGAAGACTGAACAGTTCTTGGAATGAATCATGACATGATTAAAGTGAAGAGCGGTTAACTCATTAGGGAGGAGCTACTCCTAGGGGAGATAAGCAAGCCTTCAAGTTTGTTTCTGTTATGCATGACTCGTGTAATATTAAAATTCCTGTATTTATAATATTTTAACAGATTTTTATTTAATTTTATTACTTGGATATTTTATTATAATAGTTCTGGATTGAAAAAAAAATCATAATACGAAAAATCTTTGACTTAATTTATATTTAAACTTTTTTGAAATGTAAGTAAAACTAATAATTTTTATGGAATTAACATGTTATAATTAAGTTATATAAATAGATTCATCTGTGCATTTATTTTTTATTCATTATGCATATTATATTCTCGCAATGTCCATAAAAAAGGGGATAAAAAAAGAGAAAATCGTAAAAAGATGAATGCTTATAATCTTGAAAAGAATATAAAAAAACAATGCTTATTCAACGTTGATGTAAGAATAGTTGTGCAGTTACTCATCTAGTCCACAGGATTGTAGAGATGGGCAATGGAGTAATTGTCAGCATGGGAAACAGTGGTAGCACTTTGGATTGTAATTTAAATTATTTTTAGCTCTACCCATATGGAACTAACGCTGTCTTTTATTTTCGATTTTCATCCATGATCTTTTGATATGTAAAATTAAAATTACTAAGTTAATCTTATTTTGGGCAAGAAAAAAAATAATCCTAAACTACCTTAATTTTAATTATAAGATGTGCATGCCTTTATCTTAAAATCATATATAAAAAAGATTAATAGATTTTTTATTACAAGGATTTGTAGAAATTAAATGTTAGGGAATCTAGACTTATTCCATTTTTATTTATTATTTATAAATTTAAGGTAATATCCATTATTTTTTTAAAAATAAAATATTAATACTAATCCTGAAGAATCTTTGACCATTCAAAAGCGGTTAAGAATTTATTACATAAAAAATATTAGTATAATACTTTATTTCTTTTAATAAAAAATTTATTACATTTTTTACGTAATATAAAGACTATTCTTCAAAAATTGACAGATGGAATTCTTTTAAAATTTTTATTTGCTATAATTTATTGAATTTATCACTTCCATAAACTTGTAATTTTTTATAACATGAAAAAAGTAAAAGATAATATAATTTACAAATAAATGACAAGCAATATTTAAATGATCTTTTATGATATACTTTTTTTCTATATTTAGTATTAATATATGATAAAATAATAATTTGAATAATTTAATAAACCTAATGTATTATTAATTGTTATTTATTTAAAAAATAGAAACAAATATATAAATGGAAATTTAATAGGTTGAAAACATAAAAAGTCATGCAAAATAAATTAAAAACTAAATTTAATTTAAATGAAGTAATTAATTTAGAATAATTTCAAATATATAAATTTAGAAAATGATCATGTGGCAACTCAGTAAAATATTTTTCATTATATGGAAAAGAAGAAAACAAAAAATTGAATGATTAAAAACATAAAAAGTCAAATAATATATACACATATACATACATATACATGCATATATATATATATATATATATATATATATATATAACACAATAAATGAAGAATTTAATAATTTAATAAATTAATTGAATAAAAAATTTTAAAAAAATATCATGTGAAAATTTATTTTTAAGATATGAAAATGAAATGAAAATAACTTAAAATAAAAATATTGAAAACGTGAAAATTCAAAAAAAAAATACTTCATATAAATAAAAAATTAATGAATTAAATACTTTGAAATAATTTAATAAAATATAAATGAAATAATTTAATAAAATATAAATTAAAAAATTAAATTGTTAACCTTGATAAAAAAAAATAATATATAGATTTTTGAAACAAATCCATTATAATAATTTTTGCGTACAACATTGAACATTTATTTATGTTGATATTTTGATTTCCAATTAGTCAACCTTTCATGAATGAAACGTCCTTTTTTCATTTTCAGTTAGTCAAACTCAAATTGGTCTCCGAAGAGGTGTAATTATTCAATTTTCTCTTTAAAACATATTTTTAAATCTATAATTTGTTATCCAAATTTATTTTTTATTATAATTTATTAGTTAATGACATGTTAAATGTAATATAGCATTTTAACCTCGATCTAACTATGCTAATTAATAATGTTATAAGCGATTAAATTTTTTTGTGCATATTTTTAATGATAAAATGAAAAACAAAATATGTTTTTAACAACATTATTTTGTAAATTTTTTAATTGACATTGTTAAAAAATATTAAATGTCACAAATCACTAAGACATTACATCATCGATGAGAGATAATTAATAAATTTTAATTAAGAGATTAAAATAATAACAAATTACACGTTAAAAACTTTTATATTAAAAAAATCAATCATATTTTTTATATTTTAAAAATCAATTTAAAATTTTAGTCTACGTAAATATTTTGATCTCCATTTTCTCAAACATTCAAACTGAGTGAAATGAAACAATTTTTCTTCACACACATACATAAATAATACTTTTGAAAGTGAACTTATTTATTAAACCCTGAACACTAAGCTTATTAAATAAAAAAACATCTACTATTGTCTAATTTAAAATTTATATTAACTTTAACTTACTAAATTTTTTTAATGTTTTTTCTTATAATTAATTTTTGTATCCATACGATGCACATAAAATATATGGTATAAATTATGTTTTTAATTTAATATTTTAAATTTATGTTTTATTTTTATAAATTATCAGAACTCTCTTACTAAAGTTTCATATAAGTTTGTTTAGAATTTTTTTTGTTTAAAATTTTTTCTAATTTATGAATTTTTATGACGTAGAAAAGTTTAAAAAAGGAATTTAATTATTATATGTAAAAAATTAAAAGATAATAAAAGGTAAGAATAAGTGACAAGGAATATTTAAAGAGTATTATATAGATATTTTTTTTCTCCATTTAAGATTATTGTATATAATATTAAGAATTTTTATAATAAATTAAATTGATTATTTTTCAATACGACTTATTTGAAAATTTAGGAAAATAACTATAAAAAATTTAAAATTTGAAAAATTAAAAGCATGAAATGTCAAGAAACATATACATGAAAGAAATTAAAATTTAACAAACAAATAAATAAATGAAGTACTTAAAATATAAATTTGTAAAAATGCCATGTCGCTATTTATTATAACCTTAAAGTAAAAAAAAATTGAAAAATCAGAGGCATGAATAGTCAACAAAAAAAAAAAAAAAAAAAAAAAAATATATATATATATATATATATATATATATATATATATATATAATAAAGGAAAAGTTAATACAATCAAACCTAATAAAGAAATCAAATTTAAAGTTGTTTTAAAAGCCTACTAATTTAGAAAAAAAAATATTCCATGCAATAACTTTAGAGAAAGACTTTAATATTACATATAAACGGATTTAGAAATAAAATAATTAGTGATTTATTTTTATACCAAATGCACATACATATTTATATTGGTATTTTTTTTGGCCTTAATTTAGTCAAACTTTCAACCTGAGTTGAATGAAACCGCCTTTCTTCATAACTATCTCTTAGACACTTATATATGACACACACATGCCAACAAATGTTCATTCACATTTCTACATTCGTATCCCTTTCCTTCCAAACTTATGCAAAGTGTCTACTATATTAATTTGAGAAATATATACATCACCATGCTATTCAATTGAAATTATCAATTCACAGATCTGAGGTTTGTTTAGTTAGAAATTAAATGGCGTTGACAATCACAGAGAATGATCTTGTAAGAAGAACAAGAAATCACCGAAGCTGGCCGTCTACGAGTTTCAGATCGGCATGGACAGAATCTCCAACTTCA
The DNA here is from genome assembly GCF_003935025.1 of Abrus precatorius. Classification (NCBI taxonomy): domain Eukaryota; kingdom Viridiplantae; phylum Streptophyta; class Magnoliopsida; order Fabales; family Fabaceae; genus Abrus; species Abrus precatorius. The sequence continues at coordinate 2,599,534 of NW_020874373.1, read as the reverse complement.
GATGTGTTCAACTTCCGGCGGGGTGAACACACACACGAGGATAATGAAGAAGATCTCAAATGGGCTGCCATTGAGCGCTTGCCCACATTTGATCGCATGAGAAAAGGGATGCTGAGGGTAATGCTTGATAATGGGAAGGTTGTGCATTGCCCAGTTGATGTCACCAATCTTGGGTTGCAAGATAAGAAGTTGTTACTTGAGAGTGTGCTAAAGTTTGTGGAAGATGATAATGAAAATTTCCTACGCAGACTCAGAGATAGGATTAATCGGTATCTATCTGTCTGTAAAATTGATTATTTGGATTCAGGGTGTTAAATAGGTGGAAGAAAGAAAGAGAAAAAGAAATGATAAGTGATTTGATAGAAAAAGAAGAGATCGATTAAAAAAAGAGAGAAAGGATAGAAAATGGATATAAGAAAAAATGAGTGTGAAAATTTTATTTATTTATTATTATTATTATTATTATTATTATTATTATCATCAAGAATCAATATTTTTTGTCACTAATATTGACTGTGTGTAAATTTATAATAATACAGGGTGGGGATTGAAATTCCAAAAATTGAAATCCGATACGAGAACTTATCGGTGGAAGGAGATGTGTACGTTGGAAAAAGAGCACTCCCTTCTTTACTTAACGTTGCTCTCAACACTTTTGAGGTCAATTTTTATTTTGTTTTTCTATAATATGAACCCGTGATCGAGGAAATTTTTTCTTTTGATATAAAGCAAGAACTTCCTACGTAAACTTTAACTGCATGCTTTATACTTCATTGATAACGTCTTTATGATCTTCGTTAAATTTGAAACTATTGATGTTATTTCAAATAACTCTTTCTAATTCATCTATTGTGTGCTTGATAGAGTATTATGGGATTGTTTCACCTTGTACCTTCCAAGAAGAGAAATATTCAAATTCTCAAAGATGTCAGTGGAATCGTAAGACCATCAAGGTAACTTTTGAAAAAAGGGGAGAACAATACACGCTTGTAACTTAAGATTCGAGTCATACAACTTCGTTTTTAAATCTTGACGTTTGAATTATGTGTGATTTAAAATTTACTCGAAATTTAGGGCTAAATGACACATGATTTTCATAGATGTATTAATTTGTATATATACATTAAAAACCTTAAGAGTTAAATTATACTTTTTAAAAGTTTAGAGATTAAGGAGCATGAGTAATAATAATAAAAATTATTAACAGTTTCAAAGATGGTCGAATTTTTCGTGTCTTGTATTACAATAGTTTCTAGAAGAAAATTACAATAGTTAATTGAGAAATTAGTTGCTGATTTATATTTAATCATTCTATTATTTACTTAATGGTATTTAAGAATTAACCTTATTTGAATTATTTAACATTGTAATCTCAGGATGACCCTACTCTTAGGTCCTCCAGGTGCAGGAAAAACAACATTGCTTCTAACACTTGCAGGGAAGCTTGACCGGGACTTAAAGGTTCAATCACAATTCTTTTCATATTTTTCTTTGCTTAGAGCAAATCAAAATACTTAAACAACATGTAATTAATTTATATAATCTTATGCGTAATTCTAAATAACTGATGAAAATTGATGTTATGACCAGGCTTCTGGGAGAATCACTTACTGTGGCCATAAATTAAATGAATTTGTTGCTAGAAAAACTTGTGCCTATATTAGTCAGCATGATCTTCACAGTGGACAAATGACAGTGAGAGAGACATTAGATTTTTCAGGACGTTGTTTAGGTGTAGGCACAAGGTATGCAATGTTGGAAGAACTTTCAAGAAGGGAAAGAGAAGCAGGAATTAAGCCTCACCCTGAAATTGATGCATTCATGAAGGCTATAGCCATATCTGGCCAAAAAACTAGTTTGGCAACTGATTATGTTCTCAAGGTTAGTAACCACACCGACATAAATTCTCTCTCTTTTATATAGCTTTTATCATCACTCATGTTTTCTTTTCTTTGCACAGAAATTCATTGCTACTAAAAAGACATTGATGTATTATAAGTATTACCTCTCCATACTTCTATATAATTTACGTTTTATTTACATTGTCTTGAATTCTTATAGATACTTGGATTGGATATTTGCGCTGACATTATGGTTGGTGATAACATGGCAAGGGGTATATCTGGCGGACAAAAGAAACGTGTCACAACAGGTTAATTACTGCTCTTTTTAATGCTTAACTAACAAACTTAATGAGTTATTAAATAATGAAAATTATTAATTTTAATTCTTAAAATTAAATTTAGACAAGTAATTATAGTAAAATTTTATTAGGAAAAATATTGATTATATTTTATATTTTATATTTTTAATATAATAAATATTGTAAATGTTTAAACTAAAAGACTGAGAGATTAACAACAAATTTAAATAATTAATCCATACATATTGAATTAACCATGTTAAAATTCAAATCTATGGTAAGCTAATTATTCGCAATCAAAATCCTAGTATTAAACTCTAGTGGTAAAGAAGGCAAGAAGGCAACAATTTTATTTTTTATTTTTTTACATTTTAATTTTTCTTTATTATCAGGTGATCTAATTTCATCCTACTTGTAACCTATATTTACTATCTTTAATGACACTAACGTGGAGATTTGTCAGATAACAAAAAAGTTTTGAAATGAAAGTGTCGCGATAGAAGTAATTTTCTTTCTTCTTTTACAATTTTACCTTAATTTTTGGGTTAAGTTTAACAATTAATAATAAAAAACTTTTATTAAAAAAGAAAATATTTATTATAATAGAGATAAAAAAATGTAAAAATATTTCCTTTTTCAATAAAATCTTGCTATTATTACTTATTTAAACTAGCATTTCAAGTTGACCGTTTTTCTTATCATCTGGAAAGATTTATAGTTATCTATTAATCTCTACTAACTGCTTCAATTGTAACTATATGTAGGGGAAATGCTTGTAGGACCGGCAAAGGCACTTTTTATGGATGAAATATCAACAGGATTAGATAGTTCCACCACTTTTCAAATATGCAAGTTCATGAAGCAAATGGTTCATATAATGGATGAAACCATGGTGATATCTCTTCTACAACCAGCACCAGAGACATTTGAACTATTTGATGACATTATCCTACTTTCAGAAGGTCAAATTGTGTACCAAGGTCCACGTGAGAATGTGCTTGAGTTCTTTGAAAACATGGGTTTCAAATGTCCTCCAAGAAAAGGAGTTGCTGACTTTTTACAAGAAGTAACCTCCAAGAAAGATCAAGAACAATATTGGTTTAGAAGAGATGAACCTTATAGATATATTGCAGCACTTGAATTTGCTGAGTCTTTCAATTCATTTCACATAGGAGAGAAACTTGCACAAGAGTTAAAGGTTCCATATGATAAGAGCAGAACCCACCGAGCTGCATTAGTGAAAGAAAAGTACGGTATATCAAACTGGGAACTATTGAAGGCATGCTTCGCAAGAGAATGGTTGCTTATGAAACGTGACATGTTTGTTTACATATTTAGGATGACACAGATTACGGTATTATCTATTTTAGTCTTCACTGTATTTCTTAGAACTGAAATGCCAGTGGGTACTGTACAAGATGGACAAAAATTCTTAGGGGCATTATTTTTTTCTCTAATGAATATGATGTTTAATGGGTCATCAGAACGAGCCATAATTGTTTCTAGGCTTCCTGTCTTTTACAAACAAAGGGACTTCATGTTCTTCCCTGCATGGGCATTTGGATTACCTGTATCAGTTCTTAAGATTCCTATATCCCTTGTGGAATCAGGGTTATGGATTGTCCTCACATACTATACCATTGGATTTGCTCCTTCAGCTTACAGGTATTATGACTTTGCTTTATCTATATGTAGTTCTTAATTTTCTATGTTCAACTTGTTGTAGTAGGCAACTAAAATTACTTTTCAAATTATTTTACTATTTTGGATTTGGTAAGGATTATATGTTTAATAGAAATTAACATTTATGCTTTTGTTTCTTCAGATTTTTTCGACAATTCTTGGTATATTTTAGTGTTCATCAGATGTCTATGTCTCTATATCGGCTCATTGGTGCAGTTGGTAGAACGCAAGTTGTTGCTGGTATAGTGAATGGCTTAGTTTATCATCTAGTATTTGCTTTAGGAGGATTTATTGTCGATAGAAGTAAGACATTAATCTCTTCTCAATCTTTTGATATTAAAATTGAATTTTTTATGTTTGTAACTCTTCTTTTATAGTGGTTATAACAAGTACTTATTTCAACAAATTTTATTTTTATGCTTGCAGATGATATTAAGCCATGGATGATGTGGGGCTATTACATTTCTCCTATGATGTATGGTCAGAATGCCATTGTTATAAATGAATTTTTAGACGAAAGGTGGAGAAAAGTAAGAAATTTTTTTTTTCATTTTTTTTTCTCTGCCTATGCTATGTACATTCAAATACAAAGACAACTTTACATTGAGCCTAAACTACATTTGAAAACTCTAAACATTATAAAATATTTTTTTATAATTTTACAGCCAAATACAGACCCTAGAATAGATGCACCTACAGTTGGAAAAGTAATTCTCAAGTCTAGAGGCTTTTTCACAGAAGAGTATTGGTTTTGGATATGCATTGGAGCCTTGCTTGGCTTTGCTTTTCTTTTCAACCTTCTCTTTATTGCTGCATTGACTTATTTGAATCGTAAGTTATTATTTTTTAAGTCCATAATTGAATTGAATTTGCACCATTAGCAAACCGTATTTTTTTAATATCAAACCAAAATTTCAGCTTTCAGTGATTCAAAGGCATTCATCGTGGATGAAGATGACAAGGAGAATGAAAGGTCAAACTCTAGACAGCATATCATTAGTAGAGGTAACTCTTGTTTGATTTCAAGCGTATTTCATTGTTTCTTTTTTATGGAAATGTAGGGTATAAATAATCAGCTACATTAAATTTGGTTAATGAATAATTTTTAAGATATTCTTCACGGTTTTCTAACATTTCTAGAGAAGTTTAGTTAAACATTATTCTCAATGAATTCAAATTATTTAAACTTTTTGATGAATTGGAGTTCCAGGTAGAGACGTGGAAACGAAAAATTCATCAGAAATAGCTAGTTCTTCTCATCAAGAACAAAGAACAAGAATAGCCCTGCCATTTCAACCTCTTTCACTTGCATTCGATCATATGAACTACTATGTTGATATGCCAGCCGTAAGTCACTAAATTTAACATTATTCACTAGGACCTAGCCATATTTCACACGCTAAAGCTTTTGGTTTTGTTTCGATATATTAGGAAATGAAGAGCCAAGGAATCAATGAAGATAAACTTCAACTCCTACATGATGTTAGTGGTGCTTTTAGACCAGGCATATTGACAGCACTTATGGGTGTTAGTGGGGCTGGGAAGACAACCCTTATGGATGTTTTAGCTGGAAGAAAAACAGGTGGATACATTGAAGGAAGTATTACCATCTCTGGTTACCCAAAGAACCAAGCAACATTTGCTCGTGTTAGCGGTTACTGCGAACAGAATGACATTCATTCTCCATATGTTACTGTGTATGAATCACTATTATTTTCAGCATGGCTTCGACTTCCTTCAGATGTAAATACCCAAACACGAAAGGTGTGTTAGAATTAGAATAGTCTTTCTCATCTTCGCCGAGTAACAATTGAGTTTTCAATGCAAATATTTTCAATTTAACTCTGTGTTTGGTGATGTAGATGTTTGTTGAGGAAGTTATGGAGTTGGTTGAGCTTAAATCGATTAAAGATGCTATAGTGGGTCTTCCAGGCATAAATGGTTTATCAACAGAACAAAGGAAAAGGCTTACTATTGCTGTAGAATTGGTTGCCAACCCTTCAATTATCTTCATGGATGAACCAACATCTGGGCTTGATGCTAGAGCTGCTGCTATTGTTATGAGAACTGTGAGAAATACTGTAGACACTGGGAGAACCGTTGTGTGCACAATTCACCAACCAAGCATAGACATTTTTGAAGCTTTTGATGAAGTATGTTTAGAATCGAAAATATCTAGAGTACTGTGTGTAATCTGTTATTTCTTTTTGTAGATTATTAGATATTGAATAATTTATCTTAGAATTTTGTTTTCATTGATTTTTGTAGCTATTGTTGATGAAAAGAGGAGGACAAATTATCTATGCTGGATCTCTTGGTTATCATTCACATAAGCTCATAGAATATTTTGAGGTGAATAGGGGACGTTTTCTTCATTTATCACCTTCTCAACCTCATTTTTTATCATTTTGGTAGAAATTTCTTTTAGATTTGACATACATGCTCTGCTTCAGGTCATTGCAGGCGTTCCAAAGATCAAAGATGGCTATAATCCGGCAACATGGATGCTTGATATCAGCACTCCTTCAATGGAGGCGCAACTTGGCATAGATTTTGCAGAGATCTACACTGACTCTACACTTTACCAGTAATGTGATTTGTGTCACTACTATGCATAGTTATATGATGCCAGAATTCTAGCTTTATGACTTAACTATATTTTCTTTGTCCTTTCTTCAGAAGGAATCAAGAGCTTATCAAAGAGCTCAGTACTCCACAACCAGGTTCCCAAGACCTATGCTTCCCAACTGAATATTCTCAATCATTCTTTGTGCAGTGGAAAGCTTGTTTTTGGAAACAATATTGGTCATATTGGAGAAATCCTGCCTATAATGGCGTTCGACTCCTCTTCACATTAGCCATTGGAATATTGTTTGGTCTAATCTTCTTGAATAAAGCCAAGAAAATGTAAGTCAATGAATAATTTATATATTTGATCCAACTTGTCTATAATCTTGAAATTAGAAGATAGCTTTGCTCTTAAGTCTTATCAATGTATTTGGTGCTCTTACAATCCTACACATTTAAATTGCATTTGAAGTTACTAATAAATATTGATGTTTGATGAACTAAACTTGTTGGCAGCCAAACACAACAAGATTTATCAAATGTTTTGGGAGCCATGTTCGCTGCTGTGATGTTTCTTGGAAGCTTGAATGCAATGGGAGTGCAGCCAATTGTTGACATAGAAAGAACTATTTTGTATCGTGAAAGAGCTGCAGGGATGTATTCAGCAATTCCCTATGCACTTGGCCAGGTATAAATGTATAACACAAGAAATCTTAATCAATTTGTCCTATTTATAGTTATGCACAAGGTTATGTACCACAGAATTAAAGAAAAAAACTGACAAATTCAATTATTTCTTCAATGAAACTGATCATATATAACTTTATTAGATAGATTTCCTTGTTAGATTAATATAATAATATATGATTGTCTAACTAAAACGCACTTCTTTGATTTTGCAGGTGGCAATAGAGGCAGTTTATAATTTAATTCAAACAGTCATTTACACTGTTGTCGTTTACTCTATGATTGGATTTGAATGGAAGGCTAGGAAATTGTTTTCATTCTATTACTTCAATGTGATGTGTTTTATCTGCTTCACGCTGTATGGGATGATGGTCGTTGCATTAACCCCAAGTTACCAAATTGCTACCATTTGTAGTACCTTCTTCTTGGGCTTATGGAATTTGTTCTCTGGCTTTGTCATTCCAAGAACGGTATGTTATTTGCATTTTGACATATGTATTGTTCACTGTAAAAGTTACATAATTTAAGCATAGTTCTGTTAAGATATAGTTCTTATTTTTTATAAATTATTGTTTTTAGTCCATGTAGTCAAACCAAAAATTGATATTTAACAATATTTTAATAAATCATGTCATTTATATGAACTAAAAATAATAATATGTAAAAAATATAAAAATTATATCTTAATAAAAAAATTTATAGAGACTAAGTATAAATTGTGTATATTATTTGTAGAGACCAAAATACTTAATTAAGTCTTCTGATATATAATTCATGTTTGATGTTAGAAATTAAATAAAGCTCTTTATTTTAAAAATTGGAACTTATAATTCTCCTAAATGTTACAGCAAATTCCTAAATGGTGGAGATGGTACTATTGGGCTTCTCCTAATGCTTGGACAATCTATGGGCTTGTTACCTCTCAACTTGGAGATGAAGTTGCACAAATAGAAATTCCAGGAGCTGAAAGCATGAGTCTGAAGGAACTCCTCAAGAAAGGCTTGGGTTTTGACTATGATTTCCTACCGGTGGTTGCTGTTGTCCATGTAGTGTGGGTTCTCATTTTCATGTTTGTTTATGCCTATGGCATTAAATTCCTCAACTTCCAAAAAAGATAGCTAGGGCCCTCTTGTTTATTTTTCCATTTTGTTTCAAAAGCATCTTTTCATTTGTCTTCTAAACAATGGCAAGCCCATGAAATTTTTGGATGATTTTCAAATGACATGTTTTCATTTCTCTTTTAAACAAGAACAAACCCATTATATGCACATGTTTTTAGAAATACCACCACTGAATCAGAATTTGACAGCAGACGTGACAAGATATTACCACAAATAAAACTAAATTGGAATGACTAGCCTCTATATTTTTGTGTTTATAACACATAATATCAAAATAGTAAATATATTAACTTAAAAAAAACTATTAAATAACTTTTGAGTTTAAATCTTAAATATATGGTTGTATTAAATATTTCAAGAGAGATTTTCTTTTTATAATAATTTTATTTGATTTGAAGGAAATTATTTTTTATAAAAATATATAATTTCAAACATAAATATATTTTATTTTATTTTTATATGACTTACACACATCTATACCAATCTTATTCCCCCCCCCCCCCCTCTCTCTCTGAATAATAAGATAATGATCGATTCAAAGGCCGATTAAATTTATGATATATTTTGCTAAATTTAAATTTGACTTAACGTTTGAATTAGTAATTAAAATTTTGGTCTTTAAATGTGTCTCATTCATTGATGATTAAATTACTGATTTTTTAAAAAATGATTATTAATAATTTAGTTGCTAATGATACCTAAATGATAGATAATTAAATTAAAAATAAAATAAAAATACTATAGAATTAGTTTTTTTAGTGACTAATTCAATGATTGATTCTCTAAAAAAAAGTTACTGACTAATATTGATTGATAATTAAAAGAATATAAAAAATTAAAATAATATTTATAATGTTGATTAACATATAATGTTAAATTTTAGAAATTAAATTTAAATTAATATTAATTAAAATTATAACATTTTTTAAAAATCATTTTATCTAAAAAGTATCTTTAATTTTATATAATATATCAAGATTTAAAATTTTATTATTTAAAACTTTTTTATTAAAAATAAAAATATTAATAAGTATTTTTAAGGCATTTATTAAAGAATTCAAAATATTTTTTATTAAAAATATAAAATTTATTATATATTTTTTAAAAATTATTATTTTTTGATCGGTGTAAAAAAAAAAACAATCTCCTGAGCACATCAATTAAAAAGACCTAAAAAATTATTTATTATATAAAAATATAACGAATACTTTTTAATTAATAAATTTGTATTATTGTAAATTATTTAAACTAAATTTTTAAAAATAAAGTTCGCAATTTTGTTATTATTATAACAGCTAACATTTAGTTGAAGCGGTGAAATTATTACAAAAGTTAGCACATCGATCATAAAAGTTTCGGAAATATATATATATATATATATATATATATATACACTGAATTTATTGTATATTTAATTGATGAATTGCAGTAATGAAAAAATAAAAGTCCATTTATTGAATAGATTTAAAAACCCTGAAACTGAACCTGAAAACCAGAGAAGGTAAACGTTACATATTTGCAACCTTAATTGTTGTTTTGACTGCAAGCATAGTCAATGTACCAACCACACTGACAACCTTTACACTTAAACACACACACTCTATATAATAATAATTTTTATTAAAAATACAATTTATTAATCTAACGATTAATTCTTATAATATTATTATAAAAATTAGGTATTTAAAACTTTATATATTATTATAGATATAAAATTGACAAAGAATTTTTTAAATTTCAAATAATATATTATATATTAAAATATAGTGAAATAATAAACTTATTAATACTTATATAAATATTATTATTAAATATATCATTTTTTATTTAATCTTGATTTGATATAAAGGGGGTGAAAGAAAGTATTATAGTAGTGACTGACTTATCGATCCAGCGAGCAATGTTAAACTAATGTTATTTAATAACATTTAGAGATAATTTTTTTTATCAATTCAAATATTAAATTAAGAAATTAAGTTTGTAAAGTATTATATAATGTAAAAATTAATTAATACTTAATTAATAAAATTTATTTTATAAAAATTATATTTTTAATATATAAAAATATTAATTATAAAATAATATATTTGAAAATAATTAATTTATTAAAAATTTAATAAACACCTTTAAAATAATATTATATAATTCAATTATCAATTTTTATTTAAAAATAATTAAATAAAATAAATATATTTCAAAAACGTCCACACACCGACAGCACGTCTCTTATTTTTTTTTTTTTTTTTTTTTTGGGAAGTAAGACAGACGTCAATAACTTTGAAGTATGATAAACTATAAAACAAGACAGAATTTTACTATAGCATATAAATTTAATATAAAAAACATTTTTTAAATAAAAAAATTAATGCTTTAAAAGTTAGCATTAATATTCATTACAAATATAATAAAATACTGTCTTCATAAATATAATAAGTGTTTTTATTGGATGAATGTAAAAAGAGTTTTAGTAACTTTTTTTTTTGTTTTATCATTGAACGACCTTTGTATTAGTTTTCTGTGGGTATATTATTTGGTGAGTCTTATATAAAATATATTAATAATAAAAATAATGTTGAAAAGGGAGTACTTGTAATTTCCTTTTATTTAATTATTATGATATTCGTATATGCATGCATTAGTATACAAGTAAAAGAAAATGTGAAATATAGTTAAAGAATCCAAAATATTTGTTATTATATTTGATAAGGGTATCACGTCTGTGACTATTATCAAGTGTTTGTGTTCCCTTAAATGTATCTATTGATTTAATTAAAAAAATGTATCGCAATAAAAACTTACTAAAATCTGAATATTTTTATTTACTCCCTTTAGAAATGTCTCAATGAGACTTTTTAAAAAATATATTAATGACATATTTTTAGTATAATTTTTTAAACACACTCTTATTATTAGTTAAAGTTAATTAAAAATTACAAGAATTATATAGATCTCACTATTAATTTAATAATTTTTATTTATGTTTTGTAATTTTTAATCAATAACTAAAAATATAATAAAGAAGTATGAAAAATTGTTCTTAATAATTTTTTCTTTTAATTAATACAAGATATACATGTAGATGGAGATATAGATATATATGTACTTTGACCAAGATGTAGTCAAATTATCTGTGTCAAATGGTTGAATGAAAGGAAGGTTCTATAGAATTACCTATGAGACACATGCATATATACTACACAGAGTCACACCCTCCTACACAATTTCATCATCTTCTCCTCATTTTCCTCTCTCTAGTCCTATACTTTTAAATTTGGACTGATAGTGTCATATTTGAGATATAAAAACTCTTGCTCTTGCTATTCATTTGATGCTCAGGTCATTATCAGTGAGCTGATTTTAGAAATTACATGGCCTCTTCAACAAAAAAGAAATTGGTCACAGGAAAAAGAAATAATAGGAGTTGGCCATCCGCGAGCTTTAGGGCAACATCTCCATCTATAGTAGACATGTTAAACATAACCCAAGAGGATAATGAACATGATCTTCAATGGGTTTCTATGCAACGCTTGCCAACATTTGATCGCATGAGAAAAGGGATTCTGAGACAATTGCTTGATGATGGAAAAATCATGCATCACCAAGTGGATGTCACCAATCTTGGGTTGCAAGACAAGAAGTTGCTACTAGAGAGTGTAATAGAGAATGACAATGAGAAATTCCTACTTAAATTTAGAGAAAGAGTTGACAGGTGTTAATATATTTATTTATTTATCTATATATCTATCATTATTATATTAAGACATTAATACTTTCTATTGATCTGAATTTTTAAATACAGGGTGGGGATTGAAATTCCAAAAATTGAAGTTCGATATGAGAATTTATCAGTGGAAGCAGATGTGCATGTTGGAAGCCGAGCACTTCCTACCCTACTTAATGTTACTCTCAACACTTTTGAGGTATACCCGATTTGATTGTTTCTTTTAAAAATCCAGTAAGTGAAGGAATAATTTCTTTTTCTTGATATCAAATGAATGCTTCCTACACCAACTTTAACCATTTTTTATTCATTTGTTGTGCATGATAGAGGATTCAGGGGATTTTTCACTTCACACCTTTCAAGAAGAGAAAAATTCATATTCTCAAAGATCTCAGTGGAATTGTCAAACCATCGAGGTAGCTAATAAAAGTTGCATAAGAATATATTTATTAAAAAAGTATTATCATCACTTTTAAGGACGGTTGAAATATGCTTTTATTTAATTATTTTATTACATATTTAATGCACTTTAGGATTTAATCTTATTTCATTTAATATGGTGATATCAGGATGACCCTACTTTTAGGTCCTCCAGGTGCAGGAAAAACAACACTGCTTCTGGCTCTTGCAGGAATGCTTGATAACAATTTAAGGGTTTGTTTGCATTTTTTTTTTTCATATTTTTATTTAGTTTCAGTCAATTTACTTAAATAAATTCATGTTAGTTCTTATCATCTCAAGCATATTTTTTAATCACGAAAAATTTATGTTATGATCAGGCTTCTGGAAGAATCACTTATTGTGGACATTCAATGAATGAATTTGTTGCCAAAAAAACTTGTGCATATATTGGTCAACATGACCTTCATTGTGGAGAATTGACAGTGAGAGAGACATTAGATTTTTCAGGACGTTATCTGGGTGTTGGCACAAGGTATGATATGTTAGAGGAAATCTTAAGAAGGGAGAAACAAGCTGGAATTAAGCCAGACCCTGAGATTGATGTATTCATGAAGGCTATAGCCATTTCGGGGCAAAAAACCAATTTGATAACAGATTATTTTCTCAAGGTTTGTGATTATATGCGTTGGCTTATCTCCAAGTAATTAGTATTACCTATATATTTATCTCTTAATTAGATTGATTTATTTCTCATTCTTATAGGTACTTGGATTGGATATTTGTGCCGACATTAAGATTGGTGATAACATGAGAAGGGGGATCTCTGGAGGAGAAAAGAAACGTGTCACAACAGGTTAATCAATTAATTAATTTATAAAATAGTTTATCTAGCATCTCCTAAAATTGCTGTGTTTGAAGATTAAATTCTCTTCTAGCCATTTTTTTTAAAAACAACAACATCAATAATAATAATAATAATAATACAAAAATATCATAAAAATACCTTAATTTTTAGCAAGCTATTGGCCGAAAAAGAAATAGTGGTAGATCTTACATATTTTTATAGATTTGATATTTTTTATATTTTTTTACACTGTATTCATGTCAGTTTTTGTTTCTCTTTATTTAATTTGTTTTTATCGTATCATTTATTATATTTATCACTTTTTCTTTCTTTCCTTTCTGTCGGTCTTTTTCCTGTGGGTATATGTACCATCTGAGTGCATCTAAAATGATTATTTTCTTTTATCTTTCTTTCTTTGTCATCATATTACTTGTTAAATTTATCACATTTTTTCTTCCCATCTCTCTTTTCCCTACGGGTGCACTTACCATCTTGAGTGTAAAATACTTATTTTTAATAGTTTTGTTTGATGGCTGTGGTAAAACTTGAAATCTTACATAGTTATAAATAAGGGATGTAACAAATTTTTTACTTTTATATTTTAATTATTTTATTATTACGCAAAATATTTTATTGGCTCATTAAAGAACTCGTACTTTTTATCAATGAGAGGCTAATAAAAGAATAAAAATGTTTAAAAAGATAGTATTTTGATACTAAATTTTTTCTTTCTGGTGTTTTCTTCTAATAATTAATTAATGGCCTCCAACTATAACTTGTATCTAAACATCTGTAGTTATCTATTCAGATATATACTTACGATTTCAATTTAATTTTGGTGAAGGGGAGATGCTAGTAGGACCAGCAAAGACACTTTTCATGGACGAAATATCAACAGGATTGGACAGTTCCACCACTTTTCAGATATGCAAGTTCATGAGGCAATTAGTTCATACAATGGATGAAACTGTGGTGATATCTCTTCTACAACCAGCACCAGAGACATTTGAACTATTTGATGACATTATCCTACTTTCAGAAGGTCAAATTGTGTACCAAGGTCCACGTGAGAATGTTCTTGAGTTCTTTGAAAAAATGGGTTTCAAATGTCCTCCAAGAAAAGGAGTTGCTGACTTTTTACAAGAAGTAACCTCTGAGAAAGATCAACAACAATATTGGTTTAGAAGAGATGAACCTTACAGATATATTTCAGTGCCTGAATTTGCTGAGTCTTTCTATGCATTTCACATAGGAGAGAAACTTGCACAAGAGTTGAAGGTTCCTTTTGATAAGAGCAGAACCCACCGAGCTGCCATAGTGAAAGAAAAGTGTGGTATATCAAATTGGGAACTACTGAAGGCATGTTTCTCAAGAGAATGGTTGTTTATGAAACGTGACACATTTGTTTACATATATAGGATAATACAGTTATCTGTCTTAGCTATTTTAGGCTTCACTTTGTTCCTTAGAACTGAAATGCCCAGTGACACTGTTCAAGATGGACAAAAGTTTTTTGGAGCATTATTTTTTGCTATGGTAAATATGATGTTTAATGGGGGGTCAGAACAAGGCATGATTGTTTCTAGGCTTCCTGTCTTTTACAAACAAAGGGATTCCATGTTCTATCCTGCATGGGCATTTGGGTTACCTATATGGCTTCTCAGGATTCCCGTCTCATTTGTGGAATCAGCAATATGGATTGCACTCACATACTATACAATTGGATTTGCTCCTTCAGCAGGCAGGTAATAATTGTTTGTTCGCATTTTCTAAAATATAATATCCTTAGTTTTCCTTGTCAATTCAATTCCTAAAAAATGTCATATACTGACAAAAAAAAATGTTAGGCGTTAATTGATTGGTATAGGCTTCATTTAATGAAAATTAAAAAGTTATTCTAAGTATTGTGGCGATAGTAGTTTTTTTAGACTAGAATGAAAAAAAAAACATTTTCTAAATTCGCATTTATCCTTCCATTTCATCAGGCTTTTTCGACACTTCTTGGCATTATTTGGTATTCATCAGATGGCTATCTCTCTATACCGGCTCATTGGTGCAATTGGCAGAATACAAGTTGTTGCTAACATGCTGAGTGGCTTGATTTGCCAAATTATATTTGTGCTAGGAGGATTTATTGTCTCCAAAAGTGAGATATCAATTAATTGCTTCTTAATCTTTTAGATCGTGTAGTTCAAGGATACTTTAAAATTTTTCTAATGTTCAGATTTTTTTTATTGTTTCCTACTCTTGTTTTATAGTTATGGTACACTTATTTAAGTTATTTATTTTTTATTTTTTTATGCCTGCAGATGATAGTAAGCCATGGATGATATGGGGCTATTACGTTTCTCCTATGATGTATGGTCAGAATGCCATAGTTATGAATGAATTTTTGGATGAAAGATGGAGTAAAGTAAGAAATATGTTTTCTCATTCTTCTCAATTCCTCATTGCGTATGTTACCTAAATTTCATTACAAAAAAACAAATTTGCATGTCTAAATTACTTCCATTAACTCCAATTATTGTCAAACATGTTTTATATATTTTGCAGCCAAATACAGACCCTACAATTGATGCACCTACAATTGGACAAGCACTTCTCAAGTCTAGGGGCTTTTTCACTGAAGATTATTGGTTTTGGATATGCATTGGGGCGTTGTTTGCGTTCGCTCTTCTTTTCAACCTTCTCTTCATTGTGGCTCTGACTTATTTGAATCGTAAGTTGTCAAGCTATTTGATTTTAATAATTCATATTCCTTAATTGAATGGAATTTTCAACATTAGTAAACCTTCTTAATCAAATCAAAATTTCAGCATTTGGTGATTCAAAAGCATTCATCATAGATGAAAGTTACAAGAAGAATGAAAAGTCAACCCGTGAACACCATGTCGAAGGTTTTAATATCTAACTCTCTTTCCTTATTTTCTTGCTGATTTCAAGAGCATTTCATTGCTGTTTCTGAAATTGTTGTGTATAACTAACCAACAATATTAGTTTTGGTTAAGAAACAATTTTTAAGTAATTCTACTATATGAATTTTATTTTTTCATACAGGTTATATTCTCTTCACGACTTTGCGACAGTTTTTAAAGAAGTATAGTTGCACATTATTCTCACATAATTCAATTTATTTTATGACGCTATTATTTAATACTCTGTCTTTCTGACAAATAGGAGTTCCATGTATGGACATGACAAAGAAAAATTCTTCAGAAATTGCTGGTTCTTTTAATCAAGAACGAAGAACAAGAATGGCCCTGTCATTTCAACCTCTTGCACTTTCATTCAATCATGTGAACTATTATGTAGATATGCCTGCTGTAAGTCACTAATTTCTACAATCCATGATATGCATCTTTATTGAGATTAAGAAATATCTCTTTCTTTGCAATTAACTACCCATTTCCTTTTTGTACTAAAATATCACTTTATTATGTTTTTTTTTCTCATGAAAAAAATCTCTAATTACTAAACAGTCTAACAAGAGAGAAGACATGGATTTTACGAGACCTATCATGGTCTTACAAACCCTACATGTATTTCTTACTTTTATTGCATCATATAATTGAAGGAGCAGGTTCACTAAATATTTCTAAATTTTCAACATACATAATAAGATAAACATGGAGTACCACTTTGAATTTACAAGGATCTTAGATTTCTTAAATGCAAATATAATGCATTATTTCTTACTTTTTACTGAGAATAATATAAAGGTATAATCAATCCCTTTATATGAAAATTCTATTAATCCCAATCTTAAATTTAAATATTTAAAAAGTAATACTTTTTTATGATAAAAGGAATGATTATTAAATTAAAGATATATAGTATTATAAATATTTTTAATAAAAAATTAGTACTTTGAAATGTTAAATCTTAATTTTATCTTTAATTAAAAATAATTATTATTTTTAATGTTTAAATTTAGTCTAAAAATCAAAAGTTAATAAAAATATTTTTCTCATTTTGTTAACTGTGATCTGTGGAACTGAATTCATGCATTTGAAAATAAGAAACTTTTATTAAAAATTAAAATATTTATTATATTGAAAATACAAAAGTATAATACATACTTTTTACGATTAAACACAGTCTTTAAAACTACCTTAAGTATAACCCAAACTGAAAAGTTTTCATAGAAACGTCAACTTGAAGTCTCCTTTGAAAATTAATTGGTCTTATTCATTTTTATAGTGTATATATATATATATATATAACTCTTGAATTTTTTTATGGTATCAGGAAATGAAAAATCAAGAAATGAACGAAGATAGGCTTCAACTGCTACATGATGTAAGTGGTGCTTTTAGACCAGGCGTATTGACAGCACTTATGGGTGTTAGTGGTGCTGGGAAGACAACCCTTATGGATGTATTAGTTGGAAGAAAAACAGGAGGGTACATTCAAGGAACTATTAACATTTCAGGTTACCCAAAGAACCAAGCAACATTTGCTCGTGTTAGCGGTTACTGCGAACAGAATGATATTCATTCACCCTATGTTACTGTATATGAATCACTATTATTTTCAGCGTGGCTTCGCCTTCCTTCAGATGTAAATGCACAAACGCGAAAGGTATATGTTTGAGCAAATTTTGTGATATTTTGTTAGTCATGATGAATTAATTAAATCTTTAATGCTAATATTTTATTTGAATTCTGATTTTGTTTTACTTCGGTTGGGGTTGCAGATGTTTGTTGAAGAAGTTATGGAATGGGTTGAGCTTAAACCAATCAAAGATGCACTTGTGGGCCTTCCAGGAGTGGATGGTTTATCAACAGAACAAAGGAAAAGGCTTACTATTGCTGTAGAATTGGTTGCCAACCCTTCAATTATCTTCATGGATGAACCAACATCTGGGCTTGATGCTAGAGCTGCTGCTATTGTCATGCGAACTGTGAGAAACACTGTAGACACTGGGAGAACCGTTGTGTGCACAATTCACCAACCAAGCGTAGACATTTTCGAAGCTTTTGATGAGGCAAGATTGAAATATGAAATCATTAACGTGTATTTGACTAATATGCTATATATTTCTTTATTATTATGTTATATTTTGCATAGTACATCGTCACATAAGATAATAAAATATTACGATAATGTGTTAACAAATAAAATAATACATAAATAAGAGGATTATTAGTTTAAATTATTTAAGATATTTTATATAAATAAGATAGTTCACCCCCATTCAAAATCTTAATACACAATTAATTAATTTATAATGCAAAAAAAATTATTTATTGTTGCAGCTATTGTTGTTGAAAAGAGGAGGACAAGTTATCTTTGCTGGACCTCTTGGTCACAACTCACATAAGCTCATAGACTATTTTGAAGTGAGTACCGAAGCTTCTATTTGATTAAGATCTCGAGTTTTTGATACCTCTGCTTTACAACATAATGTGCTAGTTATTAGTGGTAAAAATTTCTTTGTCTAATATATACTTCAGGCTATTGCAGGGGTTCCGAAAATCAAGGATGGTTATAATCCTGCCACATGGATGCTTGAGATCAGCACTCCTTCAATTGAGGCTCAACTTGGCAAAGATTTTGCGGATATTTATGCTAACTCCACACTTTACCAGTAAGTATTTTTCCTTTGGCGATTTGTCACTTTCTACTATGCATGGTTATATCGTACTAGCTAGAATTCTAGCTTTCTAAATAATAATTAAAATTTCTTTGTACATTAATTCTTCAGAACGAATCAAGAGTTTATTAAAGAGCTCAGTACTCCAGCATCAGGTTCCAAGGACTTATTCTTCCCAACCAAATATTCCCAATCATTCTTGGTGCAATGGAAAGCTTGTGCTTGGAAACAATATTGGTCATATTGGAGAAATCCTCCGTACAATGCTGTGCGATTCTTCCTCACATTAGTCTTTGCTGTGATGTTTGGTGTAATTTTCTTGAATAAAGCGAAAAATGTGTAAGTTGTCTATAATATTGAAATGGCATTGCACTCAAGTTTTATCAGTGCATCGATATTCTGAATTATGATCTTGCACATTTAAATTGCATTGCATGTTAATATATCGACTATATATTAATTAATATTAATTTGCTAAACTAATTTGGTTTGTAGCCAAAAAGAACAAGATTTATTTGATCTTTTGGGAGCCATGTACTCTACCGTGATGTTCCTTGGAACCATGAACGCTGTGGGAGTGCAGCCAGTTGTGGATATAGAAAGAACGGTATTGTATCGTGAAAGAGCCGCAGGAATGTATTCAACATTGCCCTACGCGCTTGGTCAGGTATAATTTAAGTAATGGAAGAGATAAGTAAATCAAATTTACCTATGCATACGATGGTTTACAAGGTTATATTATGGGCATACTTTTGCTAAGAGCTTAATTTTTAGACGGTTTATTAATTAAAAAATATTGTAAATATAAATTTTTAAGTAATTATCATAAAAGTTAATAATTTTTAATAATATAGTAATTTATTTGTTAGATGGCTGTGTAAATATTTTTTTATGATACAGTATTTTAATTAAAAGTTTTGCTAAATTCAACGAGACTAATAAATTGATTGTTAATTTGTTCAACGAAATTAAGTTTATAATGTTTTAAAAAATAACGTATCTTTATTGGATAGAGACCATGTCCCAATGGAAAACATTGTATATATAGTAGTTAAATTAACTAAAATACACTTTGATTGTTTTGTAGGTCGTTATAGAGACAATGTACAGCTCAATTCAAACGGTCGTTTATACTATGGTCATTCATTCCATGATGGGATTTAAATGGACGGCAGGAAAATTCTTTTCGTTCTACTATTACATGCTAATGTGTTTCATTTACTTCACCATGTATGGGATGATGATTGTTGCCCTAACCCCAAGTTACCAAATTGCTTGCATTTGTATTTCCTTCTTCTTGTGCATCTGGAACTTGTTCTCCGGCTTTTTCATTCCTAGGATGGTATGTTAATATGCCATTTTGATATTTAATTCATAATTTTATCCCGAAAATAATGTTAGTTTTTTGGACATATATCAGAAACTTATATTTCTCCTAAATGTTACAGCAAATTCCTGTGTGGTGGAGATGGTACTATTGGGCTACTCCTAATGCTTGGACGATCTATGGCCTTGTTACCTCTCAATTGGGTGATGAAATTGCACAAATAGATGTCGCAGGAGCTAAGAGTATGGGGCTGAAGGAATTCCTTAAGGAAAACTTGGGTTATGAATATGATTTCTTGCCAGTGGTTGCTGTTGTTCATGTAGGCTGGGTTATCATTTTCTTATTTGTGTTTGCCTATGCCATAAAATTCCTGAACTTCCAAAAGAGATAAGCAGGGATCGATACTTTTATATTTTCCATATTGTTTCAGCAGTATAATTTATATCATCTGAACAATGGTGCAGCCTGAAGTTCTTGGATATTTTCGCATGACATACATAAACTATATTTTGTAGTGTATATATATAGCGTTGAAGTTCTTGCCTATGCCATAAAGTTTTGTTTCGTAAATCATTATTTCTTAAATTTTGGTAAATCATGAATTTGTCAAATGTTATTATGTTAGAATTATTGAAATGTTATCTACTAATTTGTGTCACGTGATGAAGATTAAAGTAAAAAAATACAGAAAGTAAATTATATTTTACGTGCCTCATAATATACTTTCATTTCATGCTATCTAAATTTATTTTTTATATTTTTTATGTCATTATTTTTTTTTTTATTATTTAACTCCTGTATGATACTACTTTTCTATTACGTGCCTCATATCAAATTATTAATTTAAATTCATAATATTTATACAAATAAATTTATTGTTATAAGAATATCAGAATAGAAGAGACTAAGTCAATGTTAAATTATCAGTAAGTATTACTTTTTTTATAGGATCTTAAAAGCCCCTAGATCCTAAAATCTAATGACTGGAGGGTTTTTATTTTTTATTTTTTTCAACTAACGATGTGCATGAGGTCATCGCATCATTGAAGTATTCTTTAGTCTTTCATTTTTAACATTTTCTCTTTTTACTTTTTTCTACACAATTAAATATGGTCAAATCAACAAAAAAAATATTTAAAGCTCTTATCAATTAAACAAAATATGTATTTTTTCAATTGAATTCCCAGTATTTAATTAAGGTAATAATTTAGCATTAGAAAAAGACAATTTTAAAGTTCATACAAAAATGGAAATCCCCTGTACAGATAGTCAAAGTGTCAAACATTTTCAATAAAAGAGTGATACTGTTGTTAAGGACAACATTTTACAGACGTACAGTACAGATAACAATAATAATTAATCATTTGACATGGCGTACAGTAAAGGAAGAGAGAAAATAATAAAGACCATAGATAACATATAAATTTAAAATATATATATATATAAACAAAGTGAAAAAATCGTAGTTATATAAATAAACTGCAAACCCTAAAGTATTTCTTCATTCTTCTTCTCCTCTTTCCATGCCTGAGTTAGCTGACGCGTGCTCTATGTCAGGTATAAGCAACTCTTGTTATTCTGATCAACGGCAAGCATATTAATGTTTCAATATTTGAATGAAATCGACCATCGTTATAATTACCAACTTCCTCTTTCTCTCTCTATGCATGCGTCTACAGAGGGGAAAAAAAGGATAAAACGAATTTCGAATAAAGATATAAAAATATAAATCTTAAATAAAAAGAAAATATTTTAAAAAAAAGTTAATGTATGTCATCATTTAATTAAGAGAATGTAAATAATATACTTATTATTAATAATTTATGCAAGTCTTACTAAATAAAAAGAGTGTAACATATAATTTAATAATTTTTTCGTAAATTTCACCGAATAATAATCCAAGGCGTGGTTAAAAAATGTGTGTCACTGTCATTTTTCTTTAATTGTTTACTGTGATACTCTTGATTATTGTGTAATATATAAAGTAATAAAAAAATTTAAAGAAAGGCATTGATTAAAAATAAAAAAATATTAAAAATGTTATTGCATACGCATTTATTGTAATTTTTAATGTATGATCTTAATATATTTTGTAATAATTTATTATTTTAAAAAAATTTAGAACACTAATTAACAAGAATTTAGAAAAATTAGAATATAATTAAGAATATCTAGAATATACATGAAGTGTTTGGTTTGAATTAATATGTATCTAACAACAATGGGTACAAGTAAACAAGTTCTACTTAAGAATAAATATAAAATTAATTATATATTATTTATTTTTATTATCCTATTAATGTGAAGCGTCCTACTTCAACCTATATCTAACAATATTAGCTACGATTTAAAAGTATTTCTTTTAAAGTGCATTCAATTTGATGTAAATTATTAAAAATTGAATTAAAAATAAAAAACAGAATTAACTAAAAATAAACAAATCTAACATTATTAAACTAATTTTTTATTATATTGAATTTTTAATCTCATTTTAAAACTCGATCTAATTTAATTCAAATCAAATCTATATGACTGTGTATAATTTTATTTATAAAATTAACATCTCACACATGTTTATAATAATTACTTTTTATAATTATTTTTGTTTAAGTTACATCTTTTTATTATTTTTAGGAATACATTTGATTATTTTAATGATTTTATAAATATATTTTAGATTAATTTAAAATTATTCTAGTATATAGTTTTTTATATTTTATTTAAAAATAATATAGAAGAAATAATAAATTTATTTATAATATTTTAAATAAACTTATAAACTAAATCATCCAATTCAATCCAAACCACTATAATTTTACGATCAAATTGATACAATGTACAAATACCCTAGTTCTTTTTTTAGTATATCTATCATCCATTTAGTGTAAAATCTACTGTAATCTAAGCTTAATAAAATTTCAAGATCCTCATTTACTTATTTGCAAATAAACTTATTAGATAGTTTTTCCCTTGTAAAATATGAATAATTTTTTAAAAAAACTTGTTTTAAAAAAATGCTTTTAATTATTAAATAAAAGATTACACTTTTCATTTTAAAATAGCAAGTTTATATATTTAATAAATACTTTATAAAATAGTTAAAAAAAATTATTAAAAGAACATCTTGGTATTTTGACCAAGTCAGTCAAACTTTCACTTTTGTCAAGCAATTGAATGAATCTGTCAAACATTATTTTTCATAATACCTCTCTGACACATAGCATATATACATATGACAAACCCACAAATTTTCATCATCTTCTTCAAACTTGGAGTGTTAGTGTGTATGTTACATTAGAGACATACACAGCACTTAATTAGCATCCATTTGAAGTTTAGGTAATTACTGGTGAATTTGTGTTAAAAATCAAATGGCGTCAGCATCAGTAAGAAATGATTTGCTCAAAGGAACAAGAAATCACCGAAGCTGGCCATCGAGGAGTTTCAGGGCAACATGGACGACATCTAATGATATCTTCAATGTAAGAAGTGAACACAGCCACAAAGATAATGAAGAGGATCTCAAATGGGCTGCCATAGAACGCTTACCAACGATGGATCGCATGAGAAGAGGGGTTCTACGGCTTGTTCTTGATAATGGAAAGGTTGTGTATTGCCCAGTTGATGTCACGAACCTTGGGTTACAGGATAAGAGGCAGCTATTGGAGAGTGTACTGAAATTTGTGGAGAATGACAATGAAAAATTCATACGTAAACTTAGAGACAGAATAAATAGGTGTGTTGTTTTTTTAAAAAAATTATTATTATTGATTTTCATAGTTAGTAAAATTTTTATTAAAAATTAAAATAGTTAATAATATCAATATAATATTAGATCTTATGATACCATGTGGTTTTTAATAAAAATTTATCATATATAAATTTTTATTGTATGTTCATAATTATTAGAAAAATTATATACTAAGCAATCACTATTGTTTATTGCCACTAATTATTTTCTAACGTTTTTACAATCAGGGTGGGGATTGAAATTCCAACTATTGAAGTTCGATTTGAGAATTTATCAGTGGAGGGAAATGTGCATGTTGGAAGTAGGGCACTTCCCACCCTACTTAATGTTACTCTCAACACTTTTGAGGTACTTGTTCCATTTGTTTGTCTATACTATAAAGCAGCGATGTTAAGAAGAAAATTTTCTTATTTGCACTAGCTTTAACCGTACTTGTATTCGTTGGTAACATATCTATGATTTTTGTTAAACTTAAGGGGTATATTAATTTTGTTTTACATAACTGTTTTTTATTTATTTTGTTTTGCTTGATAGAGGATTCTGGTATTGTTTCACCTTGCACCTTCCAAGAAGAGAAAACTTCATATTCTTAAAGATGTTAGTGGAATCATCAAACCATCAAGGTAGCTTGCTTATTTAAAATTTCACAAGAATATTTTAATTGAGAATATTAGTAGCAGATTTTAAAGATCATGAATTTTGCTTTAAAAAATATATATTTATTGATAAACAAAATATGATTTTTTTATTATTTATTTTTTGTTGTGTTTAATCTTAGGTTGAGTTTAAGTATCTAAAAATAATGCATTTATTTAAAAAAATAGTTATTAATTACACATGTAATTATTTGTTTACAAAATTTTACTATATTTAAATGTCTAAACGTAAGCCTAAAAATTAAGATTAACAAAATATATTTATTTAAAGCCTAATAATATTTTATTTAACATGGTAATATCAGGATGACCCTACTGTTAGGACCTCCAGGTGCAGGGAAAACAACATTGCTTCTAGCACTTGCAGGGAAGCTTGACAGAGATTTAAAGGTTTATTTCTTCTTCTTCTTCTTCTTCTTCTTCTTTTTTTGTTCTAATCAATTTACTCAAAGTAATTTTTTCTTAGTTCTCATCATCTATGTGTAATTCTTTTTCATGACAAGACCAGGTTTCTGGGGGAATCACTTATTGTGGCCATGAGCTAAATGAATTTGTTGCTAAGAAAACGTGTGCCTATATTAGTCAACAGGACCTACACTATGGAGAAATGACAGTCAGAGAGACCTTAGATTTTTCAGGACGTTGTCTAGGTATTGGCACAAGATATGAAATGTTGGAAGAACTTTTAAGGAGGGAAAAAGGAGCAGGAATTAAGCCGGACACTGAGATTGATGCATTCATGAAGGCTACAGCCATATCAGGCCAAAAAACCACGTTGGTAACAGATTATTTTCTCAAGGTTTGTAATTGCATGTTGGCTCAACTCCATGTTAATTAGTTTTACGCCTTTGCTGCTATCTATTTACGTTTCAGACGTACATATGTTTTTTATACTTAGAAAATATTATCGCTTTTGCTTTACTTATATATAAAAAATAATTCTTAATCCTCTTATCCTTTATTTCCACAAATCCCCCGGCCTAATTATTAAATAAAAAAGTATTTAATATATTTTATGTTTTCAACATAATAATACATAAACATTTTTATTTAATACTTACTTTATAAAGTCTTTTAGGAAGATTATTATAAGGATACAGTAAAGCTTATAAAAAAATTATTTTTCAGTCATTACATATACAAAAATGATACAGTTGGACTTAAAAACATATGATTTGGAATGCAAAAAATAAAAACATATGCTTTTTCTTATTTTTAGAGATAACAAATAATTATTTTTTTATAAAAATTAAAATAAAAGTCATAAGATATAGGCTTTTTTTTCCGACAGATACTTGGATTAGATATTTGTGCTGACGTTATGGTAGGTGACGACATGAGACGCGGTATTTCTGGTGGACAAAGGAAACGTGTCACAACAGGTCAATTATATCTTATCTCCTTGATGCTTAACTAATGAATTAAGGTAAATATGTATATTAATGTGTACTTACCCCTCTAGTTATAACGTGGTGCAGGCGAGATGCTAGTAGGACCGGCAAAGGCACTTTTTATGGACGAAATATCAACAGGATTGGATAGTTCCACCACTTTTCAAATATGCAAGTTCATGAGGCAAATGGTTCATATCATGGATGAAACCATGGTGATATCTCTTCTACAACCAGCACCAGAGACATTTGAACTATTTGATGACATTATCCTACTTTCAGAAGGTCAAATTGTGTACCAAGGTCCACGTGAGAATGTGCTAGAGTTCTTCGAAAACATGGGTTTCAAATGTCCTCCAAGAAAAGGAGTTGCTGATTTTTTACAAGAAGTAACGTCTAAGAAAGATCAACAACAATATTGGTTTAGAAGAGATGAACCTTATAGATATGTTTCAGTTCCTGAATTTGCCGAGTCTTTCCATTCGCTTTACATAGGAGAACAACTTGCAACACAGCTTAAGGTTCCTTATAATAAGAGCCAAACCCATCGTGCTGCCTTAGTTAGAGACAAGTATGGTATATCCAATCGGGAACTATTGAAGGCATGTTTCTCAAGAGAATGGTTGCTTATGAAACGTGACATATTTGTTTACATATATAGGATAATACAGTTAACTGTCTTAGCTGTTTTTAGCTTCACTTTGTTCCTTAGAACTGAAATGCCAGTAGGCACTGTTCAAGATGGACAGAAGTTCTTTGGAGCGCTATTTTTTTCACTGATAAATATGATGTTTAATGGGTCATCAGAACAAGCCATGATTGTTTCTAGGCTTCCTGTCTTTTACAAGCAAAGGGATTCCATGTTCTATCCTGCATGGGCATTTGGGTTACCGATATGGGTTCTCAGGATCCCCGTCTCATTTGTGGAATCAGCAATATGGATTTTACTCACGTACTATACAATTGGGTTTGCTCCTTCAGCTAACAGGTACTATGGGTTTGTTTTTTTCTTAGTGTTGTCCTATGTTTTCCTACTTAACTTGATTGTTATTTTTAAAGCATTTTTTTCTATTTTGGCTTCAGAGCAACAATGGTTCTTTTCAGACTAGAATGAAAATTCGTAAATTCACATTTATCCTTGTATTTCGCCAGATTTTTCCGACTATTCTTGGCATTATTTGGCGTTCATCAAATGGCTATATCTCTTTTCCGGCTTGTTGGTGCAATTGGTAGAACACGAGTTGTTTCTAATATATTGAGTGGCTTGATTTATCAACTAGTGTTTGTGCTTGGAGGATTTATTGTCGCCAAAAGTGAGACAACATTCAATTCTTAATCTTTGAGATGTTGTAATGTTTGTGGAGACTTCTAAGCTACCTACTCGTTTTATTGTTATATTTTATGGTTTTAATGAGTACTTATTTCTACAAATGTTCTTTTATTATTTCAGATGATATTAAGCCATGGATGATATGGGGTTATTACGTTTCTCCTATGATGTATGGTCAGAATGCCATAGTGATAAATGAATTTTTAGATGAAAGATGGAGCAAAGTAAGATTTTTTTTTTTCTCACTCTTATTTCTCATTATCAATGTTATGCATGTTCAAATACAAAACGAAATTTACATTAAGTCGAAATTATTTCCATCAACTCAAAGCATTGTAAATATGGTTAATATTTTGCAGCCAAATACAGACTCAAGAATTGATGCACCTACCATCGGAAAATTACTGCTCAAGTCTAGAGGCTTTTATACTGAAGATTATTGGTTTTGGATATGCATTGGAGCCTTGTTCGGGTTTTCTCTTCTTTTCAATTTTCTCAGCATAGCTGCATTGACTTATTTGAATAGTAAGTTATATCTATTGATTTTAATAGTCTGTAAATGAATGGAATTTTCAACACTATTAAACCTTCTTAATCAAACCAAATTTTCAGCGCCCGGTGATTCAAAAGCATTCGTCACAGAAGAAGATGAAAAGAAGAATGAAAAGGCAATCCCAAGACAACATGAGATTGAAGGTAATTCAAGTGTATTTCATTGTTATTTGTAGAAAGGTGGGGTATTACTGACGAACAATATTAGTTTGGGTTAAGAAAAAAAAAGCTTTTAGCTGCACTAGATATTATATTTCTCATGCAATTCCAATTATTGATTGACGGTATTGTGGAAAACTTATTCGGAATTGCAGGTTCTTCTCATCAAGGACAAAGAACAAGAATGGTCCTGCCGTTTCAACCTCTTTCACTTGCATTCAATCACGTGGACTACTACGTTGATATGCCTGCTGTAAGTCACTCTGAACCCTAGACAGTGCACTCTTTTATGATCAAGAAATATACAACTCTCATACTTCTCAAAACATGTAGATTGAAAAGGTGGTGTGTACTTCTATATTATATGATTTTCAACGTACTTTCACCTACCACTTTGAGTTCACTAGGATCTTTGCTTTCTTAAATTCGTATACACATTTCTCTCTTTTTCACTTGGAATTATGTAAACATATATTCTAATTGAAATCAAAATAGTTTTTTCTTAGAAACGTTGAATTTTAAGCTTCCTGTAAAAATTATTGGGACATTTATTTTCACAATAAAAAGGTTTTAATTTGGTTTATGGTAACAGGAAATGAAAAGTCAAGGAATCAATGAAGATAGACTTCAACTACTACATGATGCAAGTGGTGCTTTTAGACCAGGCGTATTAACAGCACTTATGGGTGTTAGTGGTGCTGGGAAGACAACCCTTATGGATGTATTAGCTGGAAGAAAAACAGGAGGGTACATTCAAGGAAGTATTAGCATCTCAGGTTACCCAAAGAACCAAGCAACATTTGCTCGTGTTAGTGGCTACTGTGAACAGAATGATATTCATTCTCCATATGTTACTGTATATGAATCATTATTATTTTCAGCATGGCTTCGCCTTCCTTCAAATGTGAATAGACAAATGAGAAAGGTGTGTGGGAGTGTGTGAGCAAATTTTGTCAAACTTTCTTGGCCATTATAAATTGATTAAGTTTTTTAATAAACATTTTTTATTTTAATTATGATTTGGTTCTATTTTTGTTTGGTGATTTAGATGTTTGTTGAAGAAGTTATGGAATTGGTTGAGCTTAAACCAATCAAAGATGCACTTGTGGGCCTTCCAGGAGTGGATGGTTTATCAACAGAACAAAGGAAAAGGCTTACAATTGCTGTAGAATTGGTTGCCAACCCTTCAATTATCTTCATGGATGAACCAACATCTGGGCTTGATGCTAGAGCTGCTGCTATTGTCATGCGAACTGTGAGAAACACTGTAGACACTGGGAGGACCGTTGTGTGCACAATTCACCAACCAAGCATAGACGTTTTTGAAGCTTTTGATGAGGCAAGTTTGGGATATGAGATCATTAGAGTTTGTATGCATTATGTGTTGTTTATTTAGTTGAATATTTCGCTATATTGCATAACATTTTCAAATTTGATTTCTTTGTTATTACAGTTATTATTGATGAGAAGAGGAGGACAAGTTATCTATGCAGGACCTCTTGGTCGTCATTCACAAGAGCTCGTAGAATATTTTGAAGTGAGTATTGAAGCTTTTTTGTGTCTATCATCTCGAGAGTTCTTGATACCTCTGCTTTATACTTTGAGCATTGTGAACAGCTTATAATTTCAGTGGCATGCAAAAGCTTTTTTCTTCTGTAGATTTAATATTGATATTTTACTCCAGACTATTCCAGGGGTTCCAAAAATCAAGGATGGCTATAATCCTGCCACATGGATGCTTGAGGTCAGCACTCCTTCAATTGAGGTTCAACTTGGCATAGATTTTGCTGAGATTTATGCTAATTCTACACTTTACCAGTAAGTTTTTTACTTTGTGACTTGTCACTACTACTTATGGACTTATGGTTATATTATATGATACAAGAATTATAGTTTATGAATTATAACTACATGTTCTTCATACTTTCTTCAGGAGGAATCAAGAGCTTATCAAAGAGCTTAGTACTCCAGCACCAGGTTCCAATGACCTAACCTTCCCAACAAAATATTCCCAATCATTCTTTGTGCAGTGCAAAGCATGTTTTTGGAAACAATACTGGTCATATTGGAGAAATCCTCCGTACAATGCCGTTCGACTCCTCTTCACATTAGCCATTGGGTTAATGTTTGGTCTAATATTTTGGAATAAAGCCAAAAATATGTAAGTTATTTAATAATTTGCAATTCTTATGATCTTGCAAATTTAAATTGAATATTTGAAGCTAATATTGACCATTGATGTTTGCTTAATTAAATTGGTTGGCAGCCAAAAGCAACAAGATTTAATGAATCTTTTAGGAGCCATGTACTCTGCTGTGATGTTCCTTGGAACCATGAACGCTATGGGAGTGCAACCAATCATTGACATAGAAAGAACTGTATTGTATCGTGAAAGAGCAGCAGGAATGTATTCAGCATTGCCCTATGCAATTAGTCAGGTATAAATGTAAAGCAAGAGAGATTTATCTAAATCAATTGTTCCTGTTAATATAATCCTAATTTAAAGGGCAAGACTTTGTTGAATTGAATAAGAAAGCTAATAAAATCAATTGCTGCAATTTGTTCAATTAAAATAAGTTTATGACGTTGATGTATCTTTATTGGATAGATTCCTTATACTAACTCCGAATGCACTTCATTGGTTCTGTAGGTGGTAATTGAAACACTTTATAATGCCGTTCAAACGGGCATTTACATTATCATCATCTACTCCATGATGGGGTTTGAATGGAAGGCGGGAAAATTATTTTTATTCTACTATTTCATGCTAATGTGCTTTATCTACTTCACATTATATGGTATGATGATTGTTGCTCTAACTCCAAGTTACCAAATTGCTTCCATTTGTAATTCATTCTTCTTGAGCGTTTGGAACTTGTTTTCTGGCTTTGTCATTCCTAGGACGGTACGTTTATCTACCATTTTGATATATATTTTTTTATTCAAAAATTTGATATTGGAAAACATATGTATTTATATATTAAAAAACTTATATTTCTCTTAAATGTTATAGCAAATTCCTATATGGTGGAGATGGTACTATTGGGCTTCTCCTAATGCATGGACGATCTATGGCCTTGTTACCTCTCAATTGGGTGACGAAATTGCTCAAGTGCAAATTCCAGAAGCTGGACACATGGGGCTGAAGGAACTTCTGAAGGAAAACTTGGGTTATGACTATCACTTCCTCCCAGTGGTTGCTGTTGTTCACATAGGCTGGGTTCTCCTTTTCTTGTTTGTTTTTGCTTATAGCATTAAATTGTTCAACTTCCAAAAAAGATGATCAGTTCGGATCCTCTTATTCCCCAACATCACTTCAAATATATAGTATGGAAGTTGTGGAAATAGTGGCATTCAAGTAATATTTCTTTTTCTGAATGAATAATACTGTATTGTATTTATTAGTTATTATTAAGAATAAAAGCATAAAAACCAGGTTCATTTTCTGTCACACCCTCGATTTTATAGCTTTCGATGTAGTATTAGTGTATTTAAATTTATATTTACATATACATAAATTCACATTTGTTTTAACATTACCCTTCATTAAACTTATGTTTATAAAGTTTTTAATGAATTTTTAAATATGCGTTATAGCTTTTATTTCACCTTGATTTGATCGATAGCTTCAAAAGCAATTGTCATCTGTCCTGCGACGGATTCTTGTTTTTTTTTTTTTCCCTCCTGTGGAAAGGACGACAATTTAAGTATTGGATACCGCAATAAAATCGTTGTTCTTTGTTTCTTTTTCACTATTTTTTTTGTTTTTTTATTCTTTTTATTTTTTAAATGATTATTAGTGAGGTTTCAATTTACTTTGAATATTCTAAAAACACAATTGTATTATTTTTTTAAAGTGGGGTGATATTAAAAAAGACAAGTTAGTTAAAATCATTACATCTACCATGAAAAAAAAGGAGGTAACATAAGAGGAGTTTCCTCAATCCAAATAAAATCATGACATGTAAAAAAAATGTTAAATAATCAGCCACTAAATTTGTATTTTTTTCTGACATGTACTACTGAATAAGTAGTAAAATTGTCTCCTTAAAAAATTATAATTCTAAACAATAACACTAAAATAAAAGCGTGTTAACTGTATCAGAACTGCTTCTGATAAAATAGAAAATTTGATAGAGTATACTTATGTTCCTGAAGATGTTCAGATTCAGGAATCTATAACTCCTCTTTTAAGCCC
Source organism: Abrus precatorius (assembly GCF_003935025.1). Classification (NCBI taxonomy): domain Eukaryota; kingdom Viridiplantae; phylum Streptophyta; class Magnoliopsida; order Fabales; family Fabaceae; genus Abrus; species Abrus precatorius. Next base: position 2,567,405 of record NW_020874373.1, on the reverse strand, counting down.
TTACAATGTTTTTAGAAGACATAAATCCTGGACCAACAAAGTCAATACTTTGATCCTTAGAAAACAATCTCCCATAAAGGAATATGTCCAATCCACCAGAATGGACCAGTGTGAAATTCCTGCTACAAAGAAAGAAAGGTACATCAACCTAGAAATTCCTAAAACTTTCATAGACCATTGGAAGGTTGAGGGATACACTGCCCTTCATTTTGGAGCAATAAGATTAGTCCTATCTCTTCATGGTAGGAAAAATCTTTCAGTTACTGCTAGAATCACTCTCCTTGATTCTACTTATATTCACTATGAACATGCTGTCATAGCAACTCTATTGACCACCCTTTATGCTGGAAGTGCGGTCCTCACGATTTTTTCAAATTATAATGTCTCACTAAGGGACAAAACTCTGCCAGCTAGACTGAAAGTTCAGATCCAGCTCACTGGAGCAGAGCAAATTGAAGAAGCCATCTCTGCTACACTTCATCACCAGATGATTTACAGATTACAAAATCATGCTCATGACCTTCCTTTACCAGGAATGGTAAATGATAATCTGTTTGTCATAGCTAACAGAAGTGAAGATGATGTTCCATCCATTATCCAAGTTCCCAGACAAATTCCTCGAGAAGAACTTCTCAAACTGATTCCACTTGAATGGACAACTGATTATGAAAAGATCAGGCAAAACAACAAACCAATTCAGTCTTTTGAAGCCACTTTCAGAAGAACTGTTGATGGTGGTGTTAAAACCATTTTTAAGAAGCCTGATGATGAAATCAGTTCTTCTACTGATTGTTTCCAGTCACTTATGGTGATACCTGTTGGAAAAGAACATAGAATCCCAGTATACAGCTTTAAGCCTAATGGATCCTCCATCTATTCTGACAAATTTGATGGACACTTCATGTGGGATGTTGATCCTTCTATGTGTGATCCTGACTGTGACTGCTGGATGCATACTGGTGATACATCTGATGAAGAATCAAATGATGATGAAGATAATCAAAAAGAAGAAAGAAGAAGCCTTGCAAACCTCCTCCTCAGCCTAGGAGAAGAGACCCTGGATTCACTCCATGGGTAGGAATAAGGAATGAAAGAAAACCATTGCCCATCTATGAGTAAACTCTAGAAATCCTGAGAAAAGAAAACCTATTGTCCAAACCCCCTTGTGATCCAGATCTGATCACATGGCCTCCTCCTCCAGGATTATGCAATTCTTTCAGCACACCTCTAGAAAAGGTTACAACACATATTTCCTGTATGATGATCACTGACTATGATAAAGATTTTCCTTCATTAGACAAAAAGGTAGATCCTATTACTAAGGTCAACACTAGACCTTTAGTAATCCCTACAGAAGTACAACTAGACGGAACTCTCAAAGCTCCTTCCCAAGCTAAAGAAGTTCTCAACTGGCAAACTGAAAACTTTTTAGCTCAAAACAAGATCTTGAAAAAGGTGGATAAAAAGGTAGATCAGATTGCTGAAACCGTTCTCAAGAATAAAGAAAGACTCCAATACCTTTCTGATAAACTCAGAAAGTGTTACAAAGAATCCCAGAAACAGATTGCTAAATTGGAGATAGACATCTCAAAACTGACAGAAGAAAAGACTGTTTTCACGGGAGAATATCACAAAAAAGATAGAGAAATCAGGAGGCTTAAAGAGCAAATTAAAGAGATGGATGAATTGATTGCTGCAAAACAACAGAATAGGGAAGCTGAAATTAATCCCTTTCTTGTTCCATTAAAATGGCAAGTGCAGAGCATACTTCTTTCTAGTCAGGGACTAGAGGATAGTCATTATAAACAAAGCTTTCAGAGAGAGAAAATTAGAAACAACTCATGATTTTATTTCGATTTTTGTCTGCCTCCAAATGGCAAGAGACTTCCCCTTATATAGAGGATGGACAGCAACCATAATAATTACATCTGATAAGGTTGGATAAGATTCCAAACCTTTTTCTAAAGTAGCTTTTAGCAAACTTGCAAAACCGAGACTTTTAGTACATGTGACTCATACTAAAAACAAAATATAAAAGACATTTTATTACATAAAGATACTTTTTCAGAGATTCTTTAGTCCTTGAGGATAGGCTCGTGACTTGGTGACATGTTGGGATCGTCACTTGAACAGAGGCTGATTGAATCATAAGGATCTTGAGGATCTTGAGAATCCATTATTGGATCAATACGTGTCGAGCTTTCATCTCTGATTATGACATGACTGTCCATTTCTCAATTTCCAAAAGTAATAGAGGAACAAATTACTGATGGATCTATTGGTTGGATCTTGTCCCACATTGTTGGATTATCATTATCAGGAGGACAAATTATATCCATTGCTTTTAACTTTGAACAAGTGGACTTTACTTTGAACATTTCCTCACGGGCTCCATTTTCAGTATGGAGGTGAACATTTAGATCTGCTTGGTTGTGAGGTAGTCTGTCTGGTTCAGATATCTCTAGGAGACTTGTGAATGTGTTCCAGATTTTGACTTGATTCTGGGTATAAAGTAATTTTGAAACTGGATGTTCAAAATAAGGTCTATGAATTATGACCACTGTTACATGTTTTGGAGTTTCAGTTGGAGGTAACTCCATTTCTTTCCAAATACTGAGTCTTTGTAATTCAAGTTGAACATCTTTCTTCCAGTTTGGGATAGGTTGATACCAAGCCAAAAATTTCCATAACAGAGTGGATTGATTGCGGAGGTCATTGAGGAATTCAAACATAATAAAAGTGGGAAAAACTATGGGATAGTGGTATAAAAGGGTGGCACACCAAAGATACCATATATCTTCTTCAATTAAAGGAAAATCCATTAATAATGCAAAGATGTTTAGGTATGGTGCATCAGGTTGAAACCAGGTAGGTTTAGGTTTAACACTACGGTGGTAGAGTGAAAGAGACAAATAATGAAACATGTGATTTTTTGCAAAATCTTTGATATATTCTACGGTGATAACATCATGTCTCATTTCTGGAGGAAACATTGGAAGAAGAGTTGGTCCAGAGCTAGTACTGGCTTCAGCAATATTGAGAGGGAAAATTAAAGGATATGAGTTTAGTGAGGTTACAATGGCAATTGGCTTTTTTGGTCTTGATAAGAGGTCAGGGACAACATTTTTTTCTCCTTTGATGTGTTTAACAGTAAAATCATATCTGGAGAACCAATTTTTCAGTCTAAGAACTTGAGGATCTGGTGGCATCTTATTTTTGAAATCAAGCAGTGCAGGAAAAGCTGAATTATCCATTTGAACTTCAAAGTTATGACCTCTAAGATAGAAATCAAATTTTTGGATACCATTCTTTACTGCAAGGGCTTCTTTATATGTTGTATGATAATGCTTTTCAGATTCCTTAAATTGTCCACTGGCATGTCCACAATAAGCCTTTTTCCCATTATTTTCTTCAAGTAAAATAGCTCCCCAATAATGATCACTAGCATCTGTCTGTAGAATTCTTTTCCCATCTCCAGGGATCTTTAATGGTGGAGGATTCTGAGCTATTTTTTTCATATGACGAACAGCTTCAGTCTGTTCATTGCTCCATGGAGGAGAGTTTTTCCTTAGCAGTCTTGACAGAAGACTTGTATATTTGGCAGCATTAGGAATAAAGTCCCTAATGTAATTTAATACTCCAAGGAATTGTTGAATTTGTTTGACAGTGAAATTTTCATCAGAAAAATTCAAGAGTTCTTCTGCAATGTGCAGTTGAGGTTGATAATTTCCCTGAAAAAAATGCATTCCCAGAAAGTCTATCTGAGTTTGTGCTAATTGAATCTTTTTTTCCGACAACATAATCCCATATTTGTTGGAGAGATCAAAGAATTTGCTTAAGAGGGTTTTATGAGATTTTGTGTCTTTTGAGAAAAGTAATACATCATCTATGTAGATGAGTATACTATCAAGGATTGGTTCAAAAATTCTGGTCATGGCTTTCTGGAAAAGAGAAGGTGCTACTTTTAGGCCAAATGGAAGAACTTTCCATTGGTATTGAGCATTTGGGATACAGAAAGCAGTTTTGTATCGATCAGAGGGATCAACACCAAATTGCCAAAATCCTAACTTTAAATCAAACTTTGAAAAGATCATGGCATCTTTGATAAGAGTGTGTAAAGAGGAGGTTTTTGGGATGGGAAACTTGTCATCTTTAAGAAAATGATTGAGAGGTTTATAATCAATTACTAACCTCTTCTTTCCTCTGATTCTTTCAGATCTTTTCTCTACATAAAATGTCTGGCATGCCCATTCAGATTTGGTTGGTTCGATCAGTCCTTGTCGAAGAAGTTCAGCACATTCTTGTCGAGCCATCTGGAGATCACTTGGACTCATTCCAGGATGTGTGGCTTTGGTAGGATTGATATCTTCATTGAGCTTGAAAGGGAGTTTTATAAAAAAACTCTGGGTTGTTCCAAATCGGATTGGGATGAGAAAAATTCTCATGTCCATCTGCACATAAGGTCTTCAACTTTTCTTTAAGTTCAAAATATTCTATTGGGCTTTCTTCCAGAGAATAAAGTTTCAAGACATCTGTATAAGGCTTGAAATTTCTTTTAAACTTAATTCCTCTTGGAAGTATCTGAAGCTTGTCAGTTAAGCAATAAGCATCCATGCCAAGCAGAATATCTTTATTAGGCAGATGAGTACCTATGGGTTTGATCCAAATGATGCAATCTGGAAATAAATTGATTCCAATAGGCATTTTGGAAATTAAATGAGTGTTGAAAATCTTCCCATCAGCTGCTACAAAACTGGTAGTGTATTGGGTCCAGCATTCTTTTGGAAGAACCTCTGGATTCATCATAGTTTTTTGAGCTCCAGTGTCCATGTAGGCTATGGCCTTGATTGGAGTAGCATATTTGTTAATGAGAACTTGGACCTCCACACAAGGTTGTGATGGAGTTTGAAGAACACTATTTACTTCTTGAGTAAAATAAAGAGGAATATATTCTTCTTCTTTGCTTGAAGATTCTGAAGAATCATCAGACGATTCTTGGATAGCAAAGACAGTATCTTGATCTGCTTCTCCTTGTTCAGAGTATTCAGATTCAATATCTCCTTCAATAGGATCCAAAGAATTAACTAAGTTTTGGGCTTTGGCCTCCTTGTTTGGACATTTCTTAGCAAAGTGTCCTTTTTTCCCGCAGATAAAACATCTGGTTCCTTTGCTTTTTCCTCTTTTTTCTTTCTTCTTCTTCAGAGGAATCTAAGCTTTTTGGTTTTGATAGTTTCTGAATAGGAGATACTCATCTTGCCTTTACCCTTTGAATCACGGGTCGAAGTCCTAGGATTGGGTCTATAGGCAGAGGGTAAGGAGTATGAAATTATTTGAAAAATTAATTGTGTGTAGAATTAATTATGTATAGAATCTATTGAGTATATTTGCTGAAAAATAATTATTAAAAAAATTTATTTTGTTCCAACAGTTTAAAAAAAAAATGCTTAATTTTACAGTTCTATTCTATAGAAAATAATAATCTGTAATTTTTAATTTTTTTATTTAAACATAATTTAATTAGCACTAATAATCTTTTGAAAAAGCTGTTGAAAAACTATACTAAACATGCTCTAAGTAAATTCCTTTGCTCTTAATTTTTATATCCGGAGAAAAATCTCAAAAATAAAATTTAAAAGCACAAATCAATAGCCATAAACATAGTATATATACGAAAAGTAAGTCCATCTGCAATTGGGCCCACATATTTTGTACTAGCAATCAATATACTTTCATAATGTCTCTATAAATGACGTCAACCTGCATAGTTTAGGGATGCATCACAATTTGCTTTGACTATATTCGAAACATTTGAAGAGCAAATTGAAATGTGTTACCAATTAGACTTACAAAAATTAATTAAATTACATAATTTTCAACTTTTTATTGAAATTTATGAGAATAAGATAAAAATAATAAAATTTGTAAACAAATAAAGGAACAATACTTTAACAAAATTTTATTTATGTTTATTTTTTTATTTGTTTGAGATTAAAATGTATATAATAAAATATATTTTTAATCTATTAAAACTTGACACTCCGTTCTTATATATTTTAGAGAAAATTAGAAAGTACTGTTAAAAAAGTTAGATTTAAAGTTTAAAAGGTTAAAAAATATGAAAATGTAAGAAAACTAAAAGAGATAGAAATTAAAAAAGTTAGATAACAAAAATAATTCAACAACTTTAGTAAAAGAACTTTTCATATCATACAAATAGATTCAAAGTTTGCTTCTAAAGTTCTAACCTTTAAAATTAAGTTACCCCGTATATACGTTGTGATAAAACTTTATAACTTAAAATAAAAACATTTTGATTTTATGTTTAACATTTTACAACAACCAAGCACTCAATAATTCTGACCTCAAGCTTAATTACAAACGGTCAGTATCATACCAACATGGGAATATTAGAGATATTTTTTTTTCCTTTCAACATCTGTGATAGGAAGGGGATGTCGAAGCAAGAAATCATTATTATTTTTTAGAATAAGCATATCTTGTCCTTTTCCTTTGTTGGAATGTCAATAATTAGTTGAGTCACATATATTATTATATTTTGACAACTTAGATAAGATCATTCCTTATAATATATTAAGAAGTAAGTACCCAAAAAATGATATGTATATATCGAATAATATTTAAATGAGGCAGTGAAGAATTTTGATAAAGAGGAGGCAAGGCATATATAGTCGTGAAAACGCAAAAGATCTTTTAATTACCTTTCCCCGGTTCTTTTTCCTTACGTTACACACGACACAAGGCAACAGACAAAAGCGGAACAGAGGAAAAAATGAGGAGTTGTGTCCATAGCCAGACATTTCGTATCCAAAGGGGCCATAGTTTTTTGATTGGGGAAACAATGAACGATCAGAATTAAAGAAGAGAGAAGGGCAGTGGGGCCCGTAATCACTCAGAGCATGGTATTCGGGAGTCTGAACACACGTAGCAGCATCACCTGCACTCTCGTTGTCACCTCCAGCCAGATAGCTCGACCCTTAACCGTACATTTTCTCTTCTTTGTTATTTAATTAAATTCGTTTATTGCTTCGAGAAAATGATACCACTCATTTATATCATGATCGCCAGTGTCACACTTCTCTCGCCACTTTGAACACTCTCTCATAACTCCGGATCTGTTCTCCTTCTCCTTCTTCCTGAATCTCAGTCTCTCTCAGACAAAACCCTAAGCGCAGACGAAGATGGTTTACACCATCTCTGGAATTCGATTTCCTGTTGTTCCCTCGCTGTACAAGTCCAGCTTCCGTTGTGATCGCAGGACTGCATCGCTTCCTCTTTTCCTCCGGAACAACTCTTCCTCCCGTAATAAACATTTCTCATTATTCATTTTTTAATTTTACAGTTCCGTTACGTTTGTTTTAATAGTGTTTGCTATTTCTCGACTTGCTTGGTTGTTGTTATTTTATTATAATAATTGTTTTTTACTTTCTTAATCGTTAAACCATGCATCGGCGGAAGCTTGTTGAGTTGGTTTTCATTCCGTGTTTGAAGCCAATGGTAACTTAGTGAAGTTGAAAATTAGATTCCGGTGATACTGTTCACTTCCGTAGACCGGACTTCGATTATACGTTCAATTTCAGGGCATTTTGAGGTTAACGACTATGGCGTAGCTCTGGTTATTGTTATTTTATGGTCACTGTGTGTGACTCTGATTGGCGAATTATAAGATTTATTCTGCTTTTTTGGAACTCATTAGTCATGCAGAGGAGATAAAGAATATAAAAACACCGTCACTATCAATCAGAGCCCTAGGGTGCACAACGTTTGCTACCCTGTGACATTCCGAGTGGGGTCATTCTCATAATTATATCCATTAGAGTTGGATCATGCATTAATGTCTGAATTTCTTTTCTTTTTTTTGGGTCACCGTATGATGTATTCGTTTATATGCATTATTTAATTTTATAATAATTGTATGATGATGAAAGGGAAATGGTCTGCAATCCGAATGGTAATATTTGAACTAACCATTATAACAATGTAAAATTGGCAATTGGCATCATCTTACTCGTGTAATTGGCTATCAATATTTATTGATTGATAAGTTTAAATTACTAATACATCAACATGATAACAATGAAATAGAAAAATAAAAGAATGTGATATATCTTTTATTTTGGATGAAAGTTCAATCTAGTTTGTGTGTGGCACTAGTAATTCTATGTGATAAGCTTTAAAACACTTCACTGATATAATTTATGGCTTCTTTCAGGGAAAACCCTTGCTGTAAAATTTTCCCATGATTCTGATTCCACTTCTTCCATGATTGCTGAATCTGATAAGGTACTTATTCCTCAGGATCAAGATAACTCTGCATCCTTGACAGAGCAACTTGAAACTCCTGATATAACCTCAGAGGATGAACAGGTTTTTTTCTCCTCCTCCATATGGAATATGTTTATATAATTAATTTTGCATTCTTGTTGTCACACACCTTTCTTCATACTGGAATTGTGGTTTTCTTGCCAAATGCATCTGGAGAATGTATGAAACTTTGTTGCATTTTTATTGCAATATTGATGCAGCCTAAGTGAGTTTTTAGCATAGTGTGCATTAGCTGACTGTAACAACGGGCAAGAAAGAATCTGGAGGATGGAGGGGAAAAGATCTGGAAACTTGATTGCTATGTATTAAAAAAGTAACACACAAGAACTGCTGTAGATCCTTGGGGCAAACCCAATATTCACCAAAGACACCAACAGGTTGTACCAGAGAAGGGAAACTGCTGAGTAATGCAAAAACAAATGATAGCTAGTCTCAGAATTCAATCTCCACATTTCACAATAATCAGGAAACAAAACAGTTAGAAATCTTGAAATTTTTAGTAAATTGTTGGTATTAATCTTGTTTAGAACTGGAGTCCATACATAGGATTCGATCTTTAGAGGGAGCAATTTATTTCCAAATGGACCTACATAAAAGGAAAGAATCAAAACTAGGAGATGAAGTGACAAAATTAAAACTGGATTTTACTGGAAAATAAACTCAAGTGTGTGAGACTATTCTCCAAATGAACTTATGTAGATTATAAGAGAGATGGATTGAATCTAACAGCATCATTGGGGACTGGAAATTTCAGGAAAAACTTGAAAGAGGTGAAGAGTAAAACTGTATTACAGGAACTTTGTGCAAAATAGAGAGATGAAAGAGTCTTGGAAAAGCATCATAAAGTGGAATATAACCCACCCAAAGGTCCTCCTGAAATTTAAAACTGGAGCAATCGTCCAAACCCAAAGACATAAAGATGTAAAAGAAGCATTACCTTGAGATATGAATTTCCAAGGGCTAGGATGTGTAACTTTAACTCCTGAATTGGCATCCCACCTTTTAAAATGCAAACTATACTTACTTCAGATAAGTTGATGCCATAAAGAAGTAATCTTTAGAGGAAAAAGTCAAAGCCAAATAGTAGTCAAATCAATGTTTTAGGAGACTAGAGGATGTTTGATTTTTCTTTTAAAAATAGTTTTCTGTTTTTAAAATAAAACACAGTACAAATTTGTACTATATTTTACTTTTTAAAATCAGAAAACTGTTTTTAAAAGGGAAATTAAACATCTCTAAATTTCCACGACTCAAAACTCCTTTTTTTGTCAGGTTTAAAACAATTCTTCCTACGGACAAGATAATCTCTGGTCATCCCATTAGTCATTTATCAAAGAAATATCCCATAAATTTCTGAATACTCTGAGCAACAGCTACTATAATGTGATAAAGAGAGAGTGTTGAGTCATGTCCTCACAAGGTGTTTCATGTCCTCACAAATCAAATCAAAAACAATGACAGAAAACAGAAAATGCAGAAAACTTAAAAGAGAGAGGGAGAAGAAGAAAAGCACTAGATCTTTAATGTGGTTCAGCCAATGTGGCCTACATCTACAAGACAGGCAACCAAACTTGTTTATCATGAACTGATTACAAAAGAATTCACCTAATGTCTCTCTTGTAATAAGACTAGAAACAAGCTTTATAAAGGGAACTAAAAGTCTAACTGAATTGGAAACTAACATTTCTAACGGCAAGTTTATTATTCTGTTTTTGACTTGTTTTTGAGTCATAACATCATCACAAATCTCCACCTTGACTCTAAAACACTAGACATAACTTGTTTCCTTGAGTTGCTCTCCCACTTATCTTCAATCATTTTGTGAAATTAATTAAATCCAAGGAATGCTTGAACTTCACTCTAGGAAGGGGCTTTGTCAACATATCTACAGAATTTTCCTTAGTCACAATTTTCAGCACTTGAATCTCCTTTGAATCAATCACTTCTCTAATGAAAAGAAACTTCACATCAATATGTTTAGTCTTTTCATGGTAAGTTTGATGGTTTGCCAAACGAATAGCACTTTGGCTATCACAAAAGATATTAATCTTAGCTTGACTTATGCCTAGATCATCAATCAAACTCCTTAACCATAATCCTTCCTTTACTCCTTCTGTAAGAGCAATATATTCAGCCTTAGTAGTTGATAAAGCTACCACTGATTGCAAATTTGCTTTCCAAGTGTCTGCTGTTCCAAACAAAGTAATAACATAACTAGAAATAGACTTTCTGGTATCAATACAGTCTGCAAAATCTGCATCCACGTACCCTGTTATAGCATCACTTCTAGCCAGACTCCTCTTGAATCTCAAACCACAATCCAATGTATCATTAAGATATTTAAGCACCTACTTAAGAGTATTCCAATGAGCTGTACTAGAATTTGCCATAAATCTGCTTATAAGACTAATAGCATAAGCTAAGTTTGGTCTACTGCACATCATTCCATACATGATACTGCCAACACCACTTGCATAAGGGATGAACTTCATCTCTTTCCTTTCTTCTTCAGTTTTAGGAGCCTAAGAAACTAAAAGTTTAATAAGAGAACCCAAAGGTGCATGGACAGACTTAGATTGATGTATTCTAAATCTTTCAACCACTTTCCTTAGGTAATTTTGCTGAGATAAAAACAGTTCTCCATCAGTCCTGTTCCTTACAATGTCCATGCCTAAGATCCTTCTAGCTGGTGGTCCTTCATTTCAAACATAGAACTAAGTCTGTCCTTGAAAGCCTTTATCTTCTCTATGCTAGGATTGGCTAGCAATATATCATCCACATATAGCAGTAAATACAGCACACACTCCTCATTTCTCTTATGTTGAAGCCAGACTTTACAAGAAAAGCATCAAACTTCTTGTTCCACATCCTTTAACTCTGTTTTAGACCATATAGAGACTTCTTTAACAAACAAACTTTATTATGTTTTGTTGGAAAACCTTCTGGCTGCTACATAAAGATAGTTTCCTCCAATTCTTCATGTAAAAATGTTGTTTTCACATCTATTTGTTCCAATTCCAGGTCCAACTGATTCACCAAACTCAGTAAAATTCCTATAGAACAGTGTTTCACAGCAGGTGAAGAAATTTCATTGTAATACTTGAGTAAAACCCCTTGCTACAAGCCTTGCTTTGAATCTTGGTGACTCCACTCCTGGTGTGCCTTCTTTTATCCTGAAGATCCACTTATAACCCACAACTCTCTTGTCTTTTGGAAAAATCTACGAGTTTCCAGGTCTGGTTCTTCATAAGAGATTCCATTTCTTCATGTATGGTCTTCATCCATTTTTGTGATTCACAACTTTTCATGGCTTTCTTAAAGGTTCTTGGTTCCAAATTTTGAATTTCTTTTGTTACACTAAAAGCATAACAAATCATATCTGCATACCCAAATCTGTTTGGTAGCTTATGATTCTTCTTAATTCTGTCTCTGACCAGCTATCAATCAGAATCATTATGCAAGTTTGTAGCTACACATGCATCAGAACTAGATGTTTTTACTGGTTCTGTTTCTGGGTTTGTAACTTCAAAAAAATTTCCTTTTGGGTCTGAAACTTGAATAAGAGACTCCACCTCAAACTGAGTATGCCTCCTGTTTGAAGTACTTTCCTGCTGTTCCTCCATCAACATACCCATTTTAGTTTCATCAAAGGTTGACTCTGCTTATAATGCACCTTCCTCCTCTTACTTCAAGTCTCCACAACTTGTAACTTTTTATACCTTCACGATATTCAAGAAAAACACACTTGACAGTTCTTAGTTCCAGTTTTCATTCCTTCATATGAACATAAGCAAGTGATCCAAATACTCTTAGACTTGAGTAGTTTGCTGGTTGCCCATTCCATGCTTCCATAGGAGTTTTAAAATTTAAAGCTGATGAAGGACACATATTTATCAAGTATACTGCAATAGTGGCAACTTCTCTCCAAAAACTCTTTGGCATTCCTACTCTAAGAAGTATGCATCTTACTCTTTCCAAAATAATTTTGTTCATCCTCTCAATCAGACCATTTTGTTGAAGTGTATTAAGTACTGTTTTATGCCTTTTAATACCTCGATTCCTGCAAAACTCAGCAAACTGTTTTGAAAGAAACTTTAAGTCATTGTCAGTTCTCAAAACCTTAAGTTTATGTCCTGTTTAGTTTTAAATCAAAGTGTGTCATTCCTTAAACCTTTTAAAAGTTTTAGTTTTATCCTTTAACACATACAACCAAACTTTCCTAATAAAGTCATCAATTATGGTAAGGAAATAGGAGCCTCCACTTAGAGTTTTAACCCTTGAAGGTCCCCACAAATCAGAATGCACATACTCAAAAGTTCTACTTGAAACATGCATGCCAAACCCAAATTTAATTCTATGAGATTTTTCTAGCACACAATTTTTGCAGAAATTCAACTTATTCAATTTTTCACCCTTAAGTAGATTCTATTTTTCCAATTCAATTAATCTTTTTTTACTAACATGCCCAAGTTTAAGATGCCACAATTTTGCTTTATCAACTAAACAATTACTAACCACATCAACATGTGCAATAACAGTAGAACCATCCAAGATAAATAAGCCATTACTTTTATTCTTGTTACCTTTAGCAATGATTAAAGATCCATTTGAAATCTTAAGAATACCATGCTGAATTTTAGTTGAGTATCCTAAAACATCAAACATGTTTAAGGAAAATATTTCTTTTCAGTTCAGGCACATACCTCACATCCTTTAGGAGATATTTCTTATTATCAAACATCTTCAATCCGATGATTCCTAGTCCTTGCACTTTGCAGTGATGATTATCCCCCAACAAGACTATTACTTCTTCTTTCAGCTCGAAGGTTTCAAAATAATCCTTCTTTGGACACATATGAAAGGAGCAGCCTGAGTTTACGACCCAATCTTTTGAGGTCTGTGATGTAGACACAACCAGAACCTCTGCAATTTCATACCCATCTGCAACAGTTGCTAAGTCTGCTACATTAGTAGAGAGTCTTGCATTGTTGTTGCCTTTTTCAAGACAGTGTATCTTGAAACGACTTATCTTGTGACAGTTGAAGCATTTGTATTTAGTCTTTTCTCTATTTTTGGACTCAGACTTAGACCTCTTTCCCTTCTGCCCTTGCATTTTCTTCTCATTTCTCCCTCTTGACCCATTCAAGCCTTTTCCATTACTGTCAAACTTAATTTCCTGTTGCCTCTGCAATTCCTTAGTCCTGATAGAGGTTTAGACCTCTTTCAACGTAATGGTCTGCTCCTTGCCAAAAAGAAGGGGATCCTTGAAATGTTCATAATTCTTGGATAGAGAATTCAGCAGCAAAAAGGCCTTATCTTCATCATCAAGATTCACTTCAATGTTCTCTAAGTTATTTAGAATTTTATTAAATTCTGCCAATTGTTCAATAATTTCTTTTGTTTCATCCATCTTGAAAGAGTACAGCTGCTGCTTCAAACAAAGTCTGTGAGTCAAGGATTTTGTCATGTACAAAGATTCTAGCTTGACCCACATTGCTGCAGCGGTTTTCTCCTTTGCAACCTCTCTCAAAGCTTTGTCTCCAAGACATATGATTATAGCACTTCTTGCCTTCTCACTCAGATCAGTTTTTTCTTTGGAGTTAAGGAGTTTGACATATTCTTTTCTCCCTTAATAGCTCGTGCACATCCTTGTTAAGATAGCGTCCATCTTGATCCTCCACAAGCCAAAGTCATTGTCTCCTGACAATTTTTCTATGTCATACTTGGTAGTTCCCATTCTTGAAGTTTCTAGCTTGAATCTTCCTACAGACAGCACTACTTGTTAAGTGATGTCCTCACAAGGTGTTTTGTGTCCTTACAAATCAAATCAGAAACAATAACAAAAAACAGAAAATATAGAAAATTTAGAAGAGATAGAGAGAAGAAGAAAAGCACAAGATCTTTAATGTGGTTGAGCCAATGTAGCCTACATCCACAGGAGAGAGCAATCAAACGCGTTCACTAGTTTATCATGAACTGATTACAAAAGAATTCACTTAATGCCACTCTTGCAAGAAAACTAGAAACTAGCTTTATAAAGGGAACTAAGAGTCTAACTGAATTGGAAACTAACAGTCTTTAACAACAAGTTTGTTATTCTGTTTTTAACTTATTTTTGAGTCATAACATCATCACAAAGAGATAGCTGAGTGCAATACAAGATAGAGATGACTGAATGAGAGATATAGAATAGAACTACCTAAAGAAAATAATATACCTTCTAGCTGTCTAACCACTTGGAAATCTTTCTAATGACAAGCTCCCAAATGTAATGGGCCTGGGGATTGCCACCCAATGGAAGTCCTAAATAAGTAAGTGGCCTTGGGAGAATTTGACTGGAAGATAGGTAAAAGTGGTTAAGATATCATCCATGTTGAAACCAGCCAAACCACTTTTAGAAAGATTAATCTTTAACCCCAAGATAATTTCAAATAACCGAAGAGCCAAAATGAATTAATTAAGGAATCAGCATGCAAGACAGTATCATCTGCAAATTGAAGGTAGGAAATCAAAACATCCTCAGAGTCCACTTTGATTCATTAGCAAAGTCCTCTTTCAATGGCCCAAGAAATCAAACATCTAAGAACATCCACCAGTATAGTAAACAAAGAACGAGAGTAGGGATTTCCTTGCCTTTGAACCCTCTGACCTTGAAACCGAGATTTTTGTTTTTCATTCACTACAATAGCATAAGAAACCGAGAATAAACAGTCTGAAAGCCTACTCTTCCATTTGGAACTAAATCCTTTTTTATATGAACATTCTCTGAAAAACCCTCTCTGCTTCTTTCTACTTCTAATATCTCCCACCATGAGAGAGCACTTTCAAGATTTGAACCTATGATCACCTCATTAGCAATAAGTGCTGCATCAAAAATCTGTCCTCTTGGCTGGAATAAATGCACTTTGATTCACAGAATTGGTATATGAGAGAACTTCACTTTATCTAGAAGAAAGGAACTTGGTGATTATATTATAAACACTAGAGAAGAACTAATTGGGCAAATATCCTTGACTTTGATCAATCTATCCTTTGGCACTAAAGTAATAAAAGTAAAGTTCATACAGTGACACCAATTTATACACTTTAACAAAATATTGCTTAGTGTTCTCCCAACTACTTCAATTTATCTTTTTTGAACTCCAAAGTCCAACCCACTCTTTCCATGAATGTCTGAAAGAACAATCCTCTACAAATAGCTCCCTGAAAAAACTAGTAATTTCAAAAGCTCTTATCCTAGGATCCCTAGCAAAACTTCCATCCTCCAACTCCAATTCCTTAAATTTGTTTTCTGAACGAGAACTCTATAGAAAAACTTAGAATTAGCATTACTGTCACTCACCCATTGAAATCTTGATTCTTGCATCCAACAAACATCCTCTTTAAGCTGTATTTCTTCAAGATCATTCTGCAATATTTTTCTTCCTGCACTGAGAACTAGATAAGTTACCCTATATCTCATTCTGTCCAGGGAATCAATCTCTTGCTAAATACTCTTTTCCTAGTCCTAATGATCCAAGAACATCTTGATTCCATCTTTTCAACTTTTGCATGGGTTTAAACTTCTTAATAAATTTGAGAACTTCTAGCCTTCAAAAACATCAGAATTCCATACCTCCTTGACAACAGGCTCAAACTTGTGATGATCCATCCACATTTTTATGAACCAAAAAGGTGCGGGACCACTTAAGCTTGCCTGACTCCATCACAATATGGAAGTTCAGAAACTGATTTAGGTATAGTCTTATGCATAAGATAAGGAAAAGCATATTCCCAATTATTAATGAATAGAAATCCTATCGAGAATAGACCACATGATGTAGAATAACAGACCAGGTAAAGCATACATTTGACAGCAGTAAATCTCTCAAACCATATTCTTGAATAAAGTTATCAAAGGCTCTTATAGAAGAAGTAATGTGACCACCTCCAATTTTTTATCAGGAGATCTAGTATCATTAAAATCACCCCCAAGCTCCAATTAGACCCACAAAACCTAAGCATATAACTATGCTTGTTCCAAAAGAAAGAATGCAAATTTGGAGAATTTGTCCCATAAATTGGAGTAAACCATCAACTACCTCTTCCTCTAACATCCAACAACAAAGACCAAAATGCTACTAAGAATTTAATTGATTTAAAAAACACGTTTGGCATCCCAAACAACTACACCCTCAGAGGCACCTTAAAAAGGCAAACAAACCAAATATTTAAATCTGGGGTTCTAAATATCACAAGCAAAATAGCCAATTCTTTGGATTATTCATTTGTATGTGTATTATTATTAATCATTAGAAAGATTATGTACTATAGAGATCATTGAAATAATTTACCATAATTTGGCCAGTCATCATGTCTAATTTTCTTTTAAGCCATTGAGGGTGGCTGCTTCTGGGTTTCTGTATCTATTTTACTATTTTCTGTATCAATTTTACTATTTTCATGGGTAGCATGGCTGCAAATACATTTGATTTGTTATTTTGTTTGCATTTTCTGTTTATTTGTCATTATTAATCTCAGAATTGGCTTTCATGGGAATGTTCTTAGCTGAATGTATGTCTAAATCTGTTCAGAACTTAGAGGAATTAACCATGGAAGATGAGGATAAATACAGCTTTGAAGAGATTGAGGACGGCCAAGGTTCTGTTGTTTCATCACTTGCAGATGTTAACACCAATGCTCAAGCCAAGAAGACATCAGTATCTGTTCACAGGAAAGTGAAAATAAAAACTGATAAAGCTAAACCTAAGATCATTCCCCCACCTGGCACTGGGCAGAGAATATACGAGATTGATCCATCTTTGCTAAATCACCGTGAGCATCTTGATTTCCGGTAAGCTAACCCCAACATAGGTGAAGCTTGTTCTGGAATTTCTAAATGGAAACAACAATCACTAAGTCTTGGATGCTCAATTAACTGTGGAAGGTTATTTTGGGGCTATCATTGCCATTTAATTGATAATTTCATATTTCATACTACTAGATGAAAAGAATAAAGAATGATAATTAGCTGCTTGTATGTGTTGTTGGTGGCTAGCTATTATGTAGGAATGGGACAACACATTCAATTAACTTTCCTGCTTCTAAAGGTGACTTGTTAAATGGGATTATTTCAACTCATTACATTGTGCTATTGTTTCATATAGAAGTGATTTGACACCATAAGGTAACTGTCTTTTTTCTACAATATGTGTTTGCATTGTTTCCTTTGTGTTATGTAGTTCCACTCGTCAACAACATAATGACAATGTTCCTTTCAATCATATTTTCAAAAAATTAATTGTTATTCATGGAATGAGTTATGTAATTTGATAGAGTTCAATGACATTAGTAATTCATGTAGCTGACTTTACTTAATGGGATAATTCTTAAATCTTAATTGCTTTACTTAATGGGATAATTCTTAAATCTTAATTGCTTTTGTTGTTGTTGTTGTTGTTGTTGTGTGAGCTATGTGATTGATGCTGACCAGAATAGTCAGTCAAAGAAATGGTTTATAGTAATTAACTGGCCATGGGAACTTGGAATCCATAAGAATATGATGAATAAAAGGGCAACATTGCCCAGGCTTTGGTCTTGTTTATCTACCCAAAAAAATGGGCGATGTGTCTTGTTTATTGGAAATTTGGAATTGCTTTTACAAGCCAGAGGTATAAATATTTGAATTACTGCCATTACTCAATTATGTTAAAATAATTAAATGTGTTTACCTTGCTAATTGTGAATCCAGGAAACAAAGTATTTATTCAATTTTCTGTTTATGTTAGCAATGTCACTTTTTGTTTTTCCAAACTATATTTGATACTTAATATGCGGTTACTAAAATGAAAACCAGATTTTTTTAAAATGCGTGTTTTAAATCACAGTTTTGGACAATACAAAAGATTGCGTTACGAAATTGACAAGCATGAAGGTGGTCTGGATGCATTTTCTCGAGGTTATGAAAATTTTGGCTTCACGCGCAGGTATTATGTTATCCTTATTTTTTAGAGCTTTATTTGAAACTAAGAAATATAAGCCTGTTTGCCATTCACACCAGAATAAATTAAGTTTTCCAAAAAAACCTGCTAGTGGAGGAAGATCTCCTAAGGATAAGAGACATAGGGCTAAAGAGAGAGCCAAAAAAGGATCTTTCGTGTATAATCCTGCATAATCTCGAATGTTATCAATTTCAGTACATAGACCAAATGGTACAATGCAAGCAAAAGTTTCTAGATTCATGGAGATATAAAACGTATGCACGAACACATGTAACCTTCTGTGTTTCATGCTTTATTGATAAAACATTCTTAAGATGATAAATGGCTAAATCAATCTAACTTATCTAGTACTGATGGATAAACAATATCAATAAACACTTACCAGATTGAACACCCTGAGAGACTAAGCCTTGTATAATTGATGAATGCTGCAACTCAAATAACCCTGATCTGACTACAATAAGAGATCCTGCAAGTGGACACTAGAGTTAAGCCTTAATAGACAATAAGTTACAATTCAACTAATATAATAACTGAAAATTGTATGACTCTAACAACCTAACAACTACACTACAGGGAAAAAGGGGGGGGGGGGGGGGGGCTAGGTCCAACCAGAGATGACTAGGGAAGAGGATTAGAAACAGTGGTGGCCAGCAAAAAGGCAGGGTGTGGTCCCCTGCAAGCACACAAGGAACCTGAACACAGGAGTGGTCTCTGTGATCCGATAGCAGCGAGCTATCAGCAAGTAGCCATATTGAGCATGATGAACAAGGTGGTGAGAGTAGTTGGTGGAGAAACCACTTCAGATCTTCAAAGCTGAGAGATTTCAGCCATATGAGGAGAGACGAAGTGAATGAATCAGTGAACTACACTTCTAGCATTCAATTTTTGACACTAAAGTAATGCGAGAACAATGTAAGGACAATAGTACAACAATAAATGTACATAAAAAGGGAAAAAGAAAATTATGCACATATCTTCATGTTGTGTTGACCAATGTGGTCTTCAATGATTTTAAGCTTTTGTTTGCAGTACCACCGGCATTACCTACAGAGAGTGGGCACCTGGAGCGAAGGTATATATCATCTTAATTGTTGGTAGTTTTGTATTAGCACTGTATCTAATTTTTGGGTTCAAACTATTTTGTAGTGTCCTAGAAAGCATGTGGATGTCACAGATTTGAGGATGACAAATTTTTAAATATTAATACACAGCTTGGCTACAATACAACATATAAAATTAGTATAATATTAGCATAAAAATAAAAATCTAGTTAGAAAAAAAAATGATGTTTTAAAAGGAATGAATCACTGTAAACATAATAAAATGCTATACTTGATCTAGTTATTGTGTTTATCCTATGCATATTAATACAAAAGTTCAATGAATAAAAAAAAATTATAAATTGCAGCTCAAAGTATCTAAAGTGTCTGACTTGTTTATGGCTAGTGTTTTGGAGCATCTGCTTCCTCAGCAGCGTCACTTGGATTCTAAATTTTAATATAGCTCTCTGCTGTGATACTGTAATGACTTTCAGCCCACTCATATATCTTTAGTTAATTTAGGCTTTAATGGGGTTCTCTAAATTGCCTGAATGCTCATACAGTGATTAAATTTATGCCTTTAGGTGAGTTACAGACTGTATTTATGGTAACTGGCCAACTTTCAATATCACGATAAGCACAAATTATCTGAAGATGTAATTGTATTCATTTAAGTTGATTGGAAAGATCAAATTTAGAATCTTCCTTAGGGGACACAGTATATGTTCTAAGCAGGGGTCTTTATCTCTTTCCTTCCCTTTTCCCATTCTATATCATTCTATGTTTTCTAGTAAAGTTTTGAGAAAATCTGGTGTCTTTAAACTTGAATACAATTACTTAATCAGTCTCGGTATAGCTGTTTTTCAGTTCCTCTGCCAACCATATGGATCTTATTGATTGCTTTTTCAGTCAGCAGCATTAATTGGAGACTTCAACAATTGGAATCCAAATGCAGATGTTATGACCCGGGTATGTTGTCCTTAATTGGTCTTTAAAGTTCATACATGTGAAATTTAAGATAATTTTTTCATTAATGAGCACCAATATGCAAATTAAAAGCTGAACAGATTGTGATTTCATCTTTATTCTATTTTTTCCTGTCTATTTGACTTGGAATCTTATCATTATTATTAATAAACAAAGTTGTAATTAATACCAATGTTATCAATGGCGGATGGCGGCTCATGGCGGAAACCAAAAAAACTGCCATAAAGTTATGGCAGCCGTCATGGCAAGTTATGGCAGATATAATAAAATATATAAAAAAATACTATAGGTCACAAAAAATGATAAAAAATAATTAACTCAAAATATATGTGGCATAACCTACAATTCAAAGTATAATTCAATACAAAATATGCAATTATCAAATATTTGAGTTAACAATAAAAATAAAGATTATCAATTTAGTCCTCTTCTTCAACTACAACATAATCATCCTCTTTCTCATCTATCAAGGCATATCCCTCCTCTTCTCCCTCAGATTGTGGAAGATTAATTTCTAATTCATCTTCTATTTCTTCCAACATCTCTTTGTCTTCTAATTCTTCATCATCATCTTCAAAAATTATTTTCTCTTTTCCTTTTGCTGTTGAACATGCCTTAATTTTAGAAACTTTTGCAGCTTTGATAATGACCACTTGATGGACTCTTTCTTTTCTTAGAATGATGCCTAATATATGTTGTAGGCTCTCCAATTTCAAAAGCTTCATAAACTGTTGCCCAATTTAAAGTATTATTACCATAAAAAACTAAGTTATTTCCAGCATCCTCATCATGAACATCATCATCCATTTCTCCAACCAACTACTCATTACACTCATTAATGTCATTGAGTGTAATTAGATCAATTACATATTTAAGATTATAACGTTCTTTGAGTTGTTGGTTATATTTCACATAAACCAAGTCATGTAATTTTTTGTAATCAAGCTTATTCCTCTTCTTTGAATGAATCTGCAATATGATTTTAATTAAAAGAATATTAATTAGTTTCTTTCTAATTTTAAAAAAAAAGTTGTAAGCTTAAGAGATTAGAAATTACTTGCTCAAAAACACTTCAGTTGCGTTCATATCCGGATACACTAAATGTCAAGCTCAAAATTTTAATAGTTAGTTTCTGCAAATGTGGAGCTGAATGTCCATACATTCTCCACCATGGAGCTATAAACTGAAAGATAAATTATAACTCTAAAGATGAATTATAACCTTAAAATTAAAATATTGAAGACTTTGATGAATTACCAGGAGCAATATTTTTTCTTTGTGATTTTGCAAAGTCGGACCCAAAGAGACCGCCACCACTCTTATAAATTGGTAATTCAAGTAGTATGCTTTATTGCACATCTCGACTTGGCACTAACCTCTTGATACAATCATACAATCCATTTGTAACTTTCAAATCAAATTCTATTTGAGGATTATTATAAAAGACCTCCGGGTTTAAAATGTGACCAGCTGCATATAATGAACGATGAAGCTGACAAGTCCATCTATTATCAATGATTTCAAACACATCTTTGTATTTGTTTTCATTATTTTTGAATGACTTCATAATAGCTTCTTTACCTTTCTCCATTGCTTCGTAAATATATCCCATGGCTGGTCTTTTTTTCCCATCAACTAAATGTAACACCCGAACAAGAGGAGCCATGATTTTTAAAGTATATACCACATTATTCCAAAATACAGATTTAATAGAATTTTGGTTGTTTACTTCCTTTTAACTTCCTTTGACAATTTGTTTTTACACCACTCCTCAGAAATAAATATCTTTCTATGATTTGCTTTTTCTTGATGAAACCTTTCTAATGATAAAAAAGAAGTTGCAAATCTAGTTACTGCATGTCTCACCAATTCCTTTTTGTTTGTAAAATTTTTCAACAAACTTAAGCTACTTGAATGACTGTAGATAAAGTTAACAACAGATATTCCCTGTTGAATTGTCTTCTTTATCAAGGAAAGCTTTCCAATATCTTCAAGCATAAGATTTATGCAATAAGCTGCACAGGGAGTCCAATAAAGATGTCTTTTTGCTTCCTAATATCTTACTAGCTAAAATATAATTGCTTCCATTATCTGTTATCACTTGCACCTCCAATCTCCTCCACAAGAGCATCAAGTATCTCAAATAATTTTTCACTAGTCTTCACAAAATTAGATCCATCAATAGACCTCATAAACATAGTCCCAGCAGAAGAATTGACCAAGAATTAATCAAATATCTTTGCTTTCGATTTGTCCATGCATCTGACATGATAGAACAATCATGTTTGCTCCATTACTCCTTATGATCTTTCATCAAAGAATTAGTATATTCTAACTCTTTCTTAAGAAGTAGAACTCGAATATCATGATAACTTGGAGCTGGTAAATTTGGACTAAAGGCACCAACAGCTGTGAGTATTTCTTCAAAGCTCTTCAGTTTAACAAGGTTAAAGAAAAGGCCAACTTGATATCAAAATCAAGCTATGTATTGATGGACCCTTGCCTTGGCTTCTTTGTCACATCTTTCTCTTATATTTGTTTGTCTCAATTTTTTCTTTTTTTTTTCTTAATGGCACTTTTTGGCTTTCTACAAAACAAGTCCATTGGCCCTTTCTGATTTCCAATGGCAACGCTACGAGTTTGGGTATCTTCTTCATCCTCACTTACATTATAGCTTATATCTTCAAAGCTTCTCACATTTGGCATCTCAAAAGTCTTTTTTTCCTTTTGATACGTCTCAATCTCTTTTCGCACTTCTTCTGGACACTTGGGACAAGCTTTCACGTTACCCTTCTTTCCAATTAAATGTTGTTTCACTCTAGTGATTCCAGCATTCATAACTTTTTCACAAAAGTTACATACAATGTTGTTTGTATCTCCATCTTTCAACGAATGAGCATATTTCCATCCCGGGTCAGAATGATTAGAAGTTCTTGAACAATTTGATGAAGACTCGTGTTGAGCCATGTTAAGAGTAACTGAAATAAATAGAATTTTTTTTTTTTTAGGAAAATCAGAGAAAAAAATAGAGATGTGAGAGAGGTAGAAATTGAAAGATGGAAAGGGTAAAACTTAAATGAGGGAAATAAAGAAAAAATTGAAAGAAAAAATAAAAAAAATAGCTACCAGAAAAAATGGAGTCACCGGAGAAGGAGGTGCAGTCACCGAAAATGGAGGTTGGAGTCGCCAGAAATGGTGCAGTCGCCGGAAATGGAGACCGAAATGCACCAAAACAAAAATCCAAGGAGCCCAAGACAAAAGGAGATCTCAGCAAAGAGATCTCTCAAAGAAAGCAGAGAGAGATGTTGCAGAGAGAGAGAGAGAGTGAAATCTTGATGGAGGGCAAAGAGAAAAGAGATGAGCAGAGAGGAGAGTAAGATCGCAAAGAGAGGGAGAGTGAGATTGTAAGGAGAAGAAAGGGAAAAACTTGGATTTAGGGTTGGGTTCTGAGTTGGGTCGAGTCAGGTTTGGCCCAAAAGTGCAGAGAAACCTTATTTTCAAAAAAAAAAAACACCATTTCCGCCATGGCCAGCCATTACTGCTATGCTCGTAACGGCCGCCATGGCACGAACATATCATTCCGCCACACCACGCCATCTTCGTAACGGGCTCAGTCATTTCCGCCACGCCATTCTGCCATAGCGCCGCCATAACCGACATTTAACAACATTGATTAATACCAAGTTTATAATCACTAAATTGTCCTATAAAAGCCCTTAATCAGAACTTAAGATCTATTTAAACAAGTTGATGTAATGGGTAGTACATATTGATGGTACTTGGATATTCAGTTTTGACATTTAAGGAATGTGTTACAAACCTTGCAGCATAGTGGTCAATAACTAGCACGATCTCAGAAGAGTGGCTCTATGCTGCCATTTTGGGGTTGTTGTGGTGCGGTTCTGTGCAGCTGTCGCATTGCAATTTCCAGCTGTGAAAGGTGACAATTGCAGTCATCATGGCCCCTATATCAAACAGGGTTGAAAGGGAAAGTTTGTGCTCCCTTTCTAAAATTTAGAATTCTTTTTAAAGGGGACAATCTTGGTATTTTTCCCATCTTTTACATCAAGATGCTCTATGTTTGTCTTATGTCTTCACAAGTCAGGATCAAACCTACCTCCATCTGTGGTACTCGTTCTCTTGCTTCGTCCTCCATATGCGGCATCACTTTCTGTTAGAAATTAAACTTGAAGTCAAATCCAAATTAAACTCTCCATCATTAAGAAGACAAATCTAAATTGAACTCTTCTTCATCATAAAAGAAGACAAATCCAAGTTGAACTCTTCTTCATCATAAAAGAAGACAAGTCCAAATTGAACTCTTCAACATCATAAAGGAAGACAAATTCAATTTGAAGTTGTTTGCTTAATTATTAAACAATATGGCCTCCTTCAAACTCTAAATATGGGATGATATGGAATATGAAGATTAGTTATCAAATAGTTCATTACTTAGCTTTTATTGTGAGAGATTTGTGTTTGAGAGAAACTCTAGCGAGTTTTCTTGTAGTTGTTTGATTGTGTAATTGGTTATTAGCAAAGCCAAAGTTCTATTGAGTGTATTGATTTTCTAATAGAAAAATTATTCCTTGAGTATTCATCTTTGTCACAGCAACGATATTTCAACTAGGCAATTTATTTTAATTGCCAACACTTTCTAGTATGAGTCACCATTTATGGCCAAGTCCCTATCTTCTTCAAAACCCTTATTTCTGATGTGACTAAAGACATTTTCTAGTTGTCTTCTTCATCTTTGGCGAAACACAAGCTATTTTCAATAAGATGTAGACATTTTTTGATAATAGTGAGACGTTTTTTGACAAGACCATCTACATTAAAGCTTTTTATAGTGACTGACCACTCTTTGTTCTATTTTCATTCTCTATTTTGATTCTCTTTAGAATGGCAGTCATCCTGACATACACTATCTTGCTATAGTGTTTTTTGGGGTCAGCCGCTCTAGGATTGACTACTATGTCTTGGAGGATTAAAAATATTTTAAAAGAAAAATGGATTGTGAAGGAAAAAAGTGGTTCAAGGCTCATTATATCTCATGCTTAAATAAGCAACATCTTGGGTGATACTTCAAAGGTCTAGTCTTGCACAGTTGTAATGAGGAAAAGAGCAAAATGATAGATGAGGGATATTAGGTCTCTTTTTGCTGTTGAGCAGGAGGAAAAGAGAGAAATGGGGCTCTTACTAATACCATATTAGATTGATTTGGTGTTCAATGCAGAGTTTCAAGGTCCTCCCATCCCATTACCCATCTCAATGATATCTCCATCACCTTGCATCCTCTACCTCTGCTTCAGCACTAGTGGTCATTTTCTGTGTATTAAATTGCAAATGTGAGCAACTCAATATGCAAACAAATTACAATTTGACATGCGTAAACCAATATGCAGTTCTTAGAGGAATCAAACGAATTTGGTAACAACAGGTTGCCACACAAAAATGATAACGCTAAAGTGATGGAGTTTCTCATTTTAATTGGAAATTCCCTGTACTGATGAATGTGAATGTAATTGTTCCAAATTTTACATGATTCTGGTCCTGGACAGTGGATATCCTTACTTGAATTTAATTGACACATGTAATGCTATTGGCAGTCTTTGAATGTTTTAGTTGTCACTTGTCTTAACAGAATGAATTTGGTGTGTGGGAGATCTTCTTGCCAAACAATGTGGATGGTTCACCACCAATTCCTCATGGTTCTCGGGTCAAGGTAATTCTTTTGAACTAAATATTACGTTGATGCGCTTTGATAATGTTCATGCAATCATTGATTATTGCCTTTATTTTTATTCTTTCGTCAAATAACTGTCTTGTGTTTCATTTTTGGTTGGCATCTTTGAGCATTTGTATTGGTAATAAATCTTATATTACAAATAATGAAGATCTTGCCAATAGTATGTTATGGTTCCACATAATCACTGCTCATACATTTTCCTGTTATTTTTTACTTTTTATGAAGAATTACAAGAAGACAAATTCCCTTGCACGTATAAAGAATAATGCTCTGTTTTCATCACAAGCAAGTAACAAAGGATATCTGAAAAATTGCCCTCTATAATTGCCAACCTTGCAGATATTTTCTGCTATTCTATGCATTGCTAGTGTTTGTGAAACATTGAACTGCTCATATACAATGGAGTGATATATTGAGTGTGTTTCAAGATTGATAATATCCTATATGGATGAATATACACAGTAAGTTGTATGAAGACATTAGTAGAGAATATTATTGAAGAGTTTGATTGTCATCTGAAACCATTCACCTGTATGTTCCATGATTTTTCTTCTGTGACGATCTTTTTTGGGGATTTGTGTTTTGATAAATAAGAAACTTCATTGCAGAAGATTTACACTTTGGTTTGTGTAAAAAAATAGTAAGAAAGAATATGAATGGAAAGAAGTTGATGGGAATATGAGTAAATTTTTCAGTAGTTTGGTGTGAAAGAAAGTGAAGAAAAATAAAAGTGATATTTTTTATACATTTAAGTCCTTAGGTAAAAGTAAAAATTTATTGTATGAAATAGGGGTAAAAAGGGAAAAGCAATTTATTCCATCCTCTCTCCCAATTATCGTCACTTTAGACAAGAAAATTTGTGACTTAATCAATTATCCTCTCTCCCTATTATCCCATATACTATTTCTCTTCCAATTTCATGCCATTCCAAGCCAAGCCAAGCCAAGCGAAAGACATGTAAATTTGTGATTTCTTTCTTGGCTATGTCTTCCACATCAATTTCTCATATTCCAAACAAAGCATTAAGGTATTTATCTTGTTGATGTGCACCGAGATTGGAGGGGTTTTTGAGTAGGAATTTTTTTTTTTTCTATATTACAGTATTTCTTATTCATAAAATTCTTTTTTGTACAATTAAATAAACTTATACCTTTAGGAATTATACATAGATACTCCTCTAACCTGGAGGGAAGCCCAATTATAGAAATTCATAAAAGATGATGCTTTAAATCTTGTGTAACTTTTCCTTCCTGTGCCTTTCTAGATGTCCTGAACTAAGCCCGTGGGTATTCTCTGTGAAGTGTTAACTAAATATCTTTTAAAAATATACTTGTAGATTCGCATGGACACTCTCTCTGGAATCAAGGACTCAATTCCTGCTTGGATCAAGTTCGCTGTACAGGCTCCTGGTGAAATTCCATACAACGGAATATACTATGACCCACCCGAAGAGGTAAGATTCTAGATATCTTCAATTTAGATTACACTTAGAAAAAGAGATTACAAATCTAAATGTCCCTCTCCCTTCACGTTTGTTATAGGATAGAATTTTATCGATGGCCTCTCTTTGTGGTCTACTCATGGAGGTTTCAAGAGAACCTATATTATTGATATGCAATGATGTTGACAGCTTTATAGTATTTTTAACCCACTGGAACACTGGCATTTTTCTTATGTTAAGACAATTTATCCTCCCATCCGATTCCCAAAAAGATAGTAAAAGATATATGCAGTTTATCTCCTTCAAATTTTAACAAAAAATAAAGCTAGACAATCCTGCAATATTTAACTAGGTTTCATAACTGGCAGAATGCAGATTATAGAGGAAGTTTTGTTAAAATATTAGTGCATCAAACAAAAAAAATTATTTGTTGATATCATAATAATAATTTCCAGTCATCTGTACAAACCTTGGGTAAAATTCAATATAACATCTGATGGTTACTTACATGTTTGAATTTTCTGTCATGCACTACTGTGTTAAATGTTTTTATTTATCTCTTTTTACAGGAGAAATATGTCTTTGAACATCCTCAGCCGAAGAGACCAAAATCACTTAGAATATACGAATCACACATTGGAATGAGTAGTCCAGTGAGCACATTTATCTTTCTTTATGTGATGTCAATATGTGTTCATTTTACTTTTCCCTTTCCTCATTGCGTTATTTTAAAGTCAATGATCTATTATGTAGTAAAGTTTGGTTATTGTTTATCATGAATGGCCAAATGTTAAAGGACTAAACTGGTCTTCAATTACATATTTATGATAACAAGCTCTTCAAATTATAGAAACTAAGAATCAAACCCAAGTTACAGGGAACTTGAATCGAAATAACAGTCACAGAAGAAGAAGGTAATGCAGGTTCCTTGCTGTCTCTCTCTCTCTTCCTCCTTCACCCTCTTTATTCTTTCGTTTCCCTTCTACTTAACTTTGGGAAATTATGGGATGGGTGACCTTCTAAGAAGTTTCCAGGAAATGTATGAGTAAGGATAAAGCATGCTGAAAAGTCTTGTGTTGGTTTGTGGGAACAGTTATCAGTCCTGAATAAGTTGTCGGGCTGCCTCCTAACTAATTCATTCTTTTTCCTCATAACCCTACTCCCATGTAGACAGGTAGTTAAAGTTCGAGCCCCCTCACAAACTGAGTCATTAATTCCAAGCTATGCCTTTCTTTTTACTCTGCACCCAAGTAGTGGGTGAATATCTATCATATTATTTAGAGATGGCAATGTAGATCTTAACCTGCCATTTTGCAGCAGGTTGGGTTATTTTATATTTCCTAGTTCTTAGTTTTCAAACACTCTTAGCCCAATTCTTATTTTACTAACATTCATACTCTTATCAATATTTTCAATCACTTTTTTAAAAAATATTTTTTATTCTTTCCAATTCACTTTTATTATTATTATTATTATTTAGGTGGTTAATCTGTCAACCCTCATAAAATAGTGAGAGTTGGCTTTTTAAATTCTCTTTCAAAAGCAGGTCAACTTGCCTTGCCCTGTTTTTGAGTAGGTTGGAGGTAGAGTAAGGTGGGTTGATCCAGGAAAATTCAATTACTCTTAGTAGCCACAGCAGTTAACTTCTAAAACAGCAAGATAATGGGTTATCTTTGCTTGGGTTGCTTTGAGGAAGTTAAGTTCAAGATTATGCCAAAAAAAATCAAATTGACTTGCACTATTATGTAGAGACCAGCCAAAACTGATTTTGATGGTGTTAGGAGTTAGGAGAGAAGGAAGGGAAAATTAGTTAGCACTTAGCAATAGTGAGTGACGTTAGTTAAATAGATATAAACAGGGGGGGAAAAGTGGAAGGATTCATTTAGAATTTTAGATATTAGAAGATTTGTAAGAAAGGAGAAACCCTTGGAAGGGAATTCCTTCTCCTACTATCAGTCAGCTTTTGAACTGTGGTCACTGCCAATCTACCAACTGGGGTCAGCTTTTGAACTAATGCAGCAAGTCCAAATGGGCAAATAAATAGCCATTGGAGAATAGGACAAGATCTTTATTTGGTCCTCATGCATGGAGGCACTTGCCATCCACATCACATTTCAAAACAGGCCCACCTTTATGCTATGGTGCTTTTTAAGGGAATAGGAAAAACTAGGATTGAATTTAAGAATTTCAACCTTGATGACAAGGTGGGGATGGGGGGCATTGTTAGGAGTTTGGACAAAAAGAAAATTAGTTAGCAACAGTTAGAGAAGTTAATTAGATAGTTGGAGGGGTTAATTGGATATAAATAGGGGGGGAAGAAGGGTGGAAGGATTCATGAGAGATTTAGAAGATTTGTTAGAAAGAGGAAACCCCAGGTGGGGAATTCTTTCTCCTATTATCAGTCATTAAAATTAAATAAAATTGTTCAGTTTCTTTATTGGTTTCTATCAATTTCTCATATTCTTTCTTGGGTTCATAACATATATACTTGGGCAAGTGTGACCCTGCAGACCTAATGACATTTACAGGACCGTTTGTGATTCTGTGATTTTCAAAAGCAAAAAATGATCTTTTCAAACTGCAGATGGATACTTCTTCTGAAATTCTTTCTTTAATCTCTGCCATAAAGTGAAATTATCTTACCATTCCACATAAGCAACACTATTAGATGCCAACTCCTTGTCCAATAAATGCTAAGCAAAAGCTAATAGTTGTTACTTGAAAATATACTTTAAATTTTGTAAAGGAAAACTTAATTCTTTATTGAATGATTTATTTGCATTGAAGACATTGTCGTTTTTCACACCATAATGTCAATTGCATTTAAAAAAATAGAATATTTTGCATAGAATTAGAGATTAAATATATGACATTCATGAAAGTGCTTATTTAAAGCCCTGATTCTTTTTCTACTATTAACAATGTTATGAAACGTGGTTCAGGAGCCAAAAATCAACACATATGTCAATTTTAGAGATGATGTACTACCTCGTATTAAAAGGCTTGGCTATAATGCTGTCCAGATTATGGCTATCCAAGAACATTCTTATTATGCCAGCTTTGGGTAACTCTTCTGTTGTCATTATTTTTTCCCCTCAGAAATTGCTGATGGTTTCTATGTGATTCCAACATTAACTGCCAGTTTTATGTGCTATATTTCTTGTTTCTCAGTGCATTAGCGTTTTCCTTTTAAATTTAATGGCCTGATTTTCAAAATATTATTCTGCATGACACAGGTACCATGTTACAAATTTCTTTGCACCTAGCAGCCGGTTTGGAACTCCAGAGGAACTTAAGTCTCTGATAGACAGAGCCCATGAACTAGGTCTGCTTGTTCTGATGGATATTGTACACAGGTAATGAGTATACTTAATATGTTATTATTATTCATTATTTTGGCAATGTCTCTAGTTCTTATTTTTCAACCTTGTACACAATTAACATTACATGAATGATATTACATGCAAGATATTTTCCATGGTACTTAAAGTTGCTGCTTAGACCTGATTACCAATATCTCATGAATGTAGCCATGCATCAAATAATACACTGGATGGCCTGAACATGTTTGATGGAACTGATGGTCATTACTTCCATCCTGGGTCACGAGGTTATCATTGGATGTGGGATTCTCGCCTTTTTAACTATGGAAGCTGGGAAGTTAGTTCTGGCACTATATTCCATTGTGACTCTTCTATACTTTTTGGTCACTAGTGACTTACTTTAGTTCTGATTTAGGTACTGAGGTATCTACTTTCAAATGCAAGATGGTGGCTGGATGAATACAAGTTTGATGGATTTCGATTTGATGGCGTTACATCAATGATGTACACACATCATGGATTGCAGGTACATTCTAATTGGTTTTTAATTTCTTGGTATTTTGGCATAACGTGGATACCTTTGTTCTTAGTGAGTGATCAAGGATTATTGGATTGCCAATTGAAGTTGAAAGGGGTGGAATTTTAAATACCATTATGTATTTTCTCCGAATATTAGAGTATTAGACAACAGAACTAATGTCTGATTCAGATAATGCAGAAAAGGATTCTCTTTCTCTCATAGATAGGATTCTTTCTCAATCATGTACTTCTTTTCTTTAATTATTCAATCTTGCTGCAGGTCGGATTTACTGGAAATTACAACGAGTATTTTGGTTATGCAACTGATGTTGACGCTGTGGTTTACCTGATGCTGGCTAATGATGTCATTCGTGGGCTCTTCCCCGAGGCTGTTATAATTGGTGAAGATGTATGTTGTTCTCTTGAAAGTTTTAAATTATTACACCTCATTGAAACTGTTCTAGAAATTGAGTGGTTGTCATCTCTCTAGTTTGATTTGATTCTCCGTGGTCAAGTATATTGATGATCCAGTAACTGTTGTAACGACAATTTGTTGCTTGAACCCTCTATTTGATGCAATAAAAACTGGCAGTGACTATTCAATTTTCTTTCCGTTTCCAGGTTAGTGGAATGCCAACATTCTGCCTTCCTACCCAAGATGGTGGGGTTGGCTTTGATTATCGCCTGCATATGGCTGTTGCTGACAAGTGGATTGAGATTCTCAAGTAACCTTCTGTTTTTATTCTGGAGCACAAATACAGCATATTATGTTTCCTTTTAAATAGTCATAATTATGGATATACATAATATAATATAAGGCATGTGCAAGCAAAAGTATATGATCTTGTTATGTAATTTTGACCCCATATATCACATCCTGAAAGTGGCAGCATGGTGCTGCAGAATGATAAAATTAACAGATTAATGACCCAAAAGAAAGACTATAATTGGACTATAGGTATTCAATCCCTTGTATGGTATTGGGATAAATATTCATTTAGGTTAAACCCAATGAGAGTGGTTGACGTAGAATGGAGAACCATATTATTAGGATTTCATGTTTAATTAGAATTATGTGATATTTTTTATATTTGATTGAACTATCATTTATCTTAGATTTTTGTAATCTTTGGGTTATAAATACCCTTTAGGTTCCGTATCTTATTCATGCATTTTGGGAACAGTATTTAGATTGTTTCTCCTGAGAGGATCTGAAACCAACTTAGGGGAGAACTCTGTCCTAGAAGAGAGTTCTAATAAATCGTAATATGCTAGATATGCTTCTTCATTCTGCATCAATGCGCCCAAAAAAATAGTATCAAACTAATGTTCAATAATATTGGCAAATTAATATGACATGGTTTTTCTTCACAACAGTAATTAGCATGCTTATAGAATATGCTAGTCCTTTGGAAAGTAGGGGCTTTGAGGTGCTAGTTTCAAAGGGATGCTAAATTGTTATTCTTAATTCGCTTCACCTCCAAATATAAAAATCTAGGTGTGAATCAAGAATAATTCTTTATTAGAATATACTACGTGTAAGTTAGTCCTTCACTCTTATGAAGCTTGTTAGAGTGTTAGCTAATTCTTTGCAACTCAAAATGATGCAACATTTTTTGTGCCTCATCATTGCAAGTGTCAATTAAAGTGTGTGTCCCTTTGGTACAACTTCAAACCCTAAAACCCTTTGTTTCACCTCCATAGGCCACTGTCATTCATTCTTACTGTTTGCTAGTAGTTTGAAAGTAAAAAAACGTGTGTGATTTCAACCATGTCCTTTTTTGTGCAGGAAAAAAGATGAAGACTGGAAAATGGGTGATATAGTCCACACACTTACAAACAGAAGGTGGCTGGAAAAATGCGTGGCTTATGCTGAAAGTCATGACCAGGCCTTGGTTGGTGACAAGACAATTGCATTTTGGTTGATGGACAAGGTGTTTTGCTCTCGAATATGTTTTGTTTATCATTTGAAACTTCCCGTTGCAATGAATTTCTTATATACAGCATATAAATAAACAAAGAATTGCTTGACTATTATAAATCCTGTGGTAAATTCTTATATGCATTTGCAATCAGCTTCTGATTATGAAGTTGAGATTTGCATCTTAGAAAGAACCCCTAATATGGCAACCCTCATTTCTCTTTGCTTCTGTTAAATCATTTAAAGACACTTGTTTTTGTTTTGTAAGCGTATATTTCTCCATTGGTATTTACATTTTTCTTATGATCTGTTGGCTGCTTCAGGATATGTATGATTTCATGGCTTTAGACAGACCATCTACTCCTCGTATAGATCGTGGTATAGCATTACACAAAATGATTAGGCTTATTACCATGGGCCTTGGTGGTGAAGGGTATTTGAATTTCATGGGGAATGAATTTGGCCATCCTGGTAAGCATGTGTGACCTTGTCATTATTTATGTAGAGATTCTTTGACCAGGTTTTGGATTTTGATTTTATCAAGTTATTTCAAGGTTGCCCGTTCATTGTTGTTTTGTTCAGAGTGGATTGATTTTCCAAGGGGTGATCAACATCTTCCTAATGGTGCAGTAATTCCTGGGAATAACAACAGTTTTGATAAATGTAGGCGTAGATTTGACTTGGTAAGTTCCTCGTTCCTTTATTTACAATCTGTGCAATTGTTAGTCTATATCCCTCTGTTTATGTTTATAAGATATTGAGATTTCGGTTAGTTGAGCACTGCACTCTGGTAAAACGTGTTCATCTTATTACTGATGAATTTTAAGCATAATGATCATTTGTACACGTTTGAAGGAAAATTAGAAGAATGAGTGTGATGTAATGCTTGAAGAAGGTTAAAATAATGAGTGTGATTTAACATTTTCTTTCTTCATCCTTATTCTTACGTGTGGATATAAGGATAAAATCATGAGGAACTATAGAATGTGTAATAAGTTTCCCCATTTTTTCTGCTACAGAATAGGTATTGTTCTGAGCCTGGTTGTTTAACATGCACATGCGTGATTGATTTTGTGATTAGGACCCCAAACCCTTCTTATTAGAAACTTTTTTTTTTCCAAAATAACTTTTCTCCTGCAAATATTATTTACTCAATCCAGTCCGTCCTGCAGTCCTTTGCCTTTATGATTGAACTAATTTAATTGATGATATTTCCTTTTTGTGGGGTTCTAATTCAATCTCAGGGCCATGTCGAAGCGATCATATAACATTAAGAAAACAAACTACATATTTGAACAGGGCTTAGCCTTTCTGTTTAGAATTATTTTGCATTTAAATCCATGATATTGAGTCTCAATATGTTGTCGGACATTTGAATATGATGAACTAAAGAGAAAAAGAATAATTTACAAAGGCTATGGTTCAAAAGTTACAAAAATCATCTTCTGTTTTGCTTAATCAGGGTGATGCAGAGTATCTAAGATATCGAGGGATGCAAGAGTTTGATCAAGCCATGCAGCATCTAGAAGAAAAGTTTGGTGTAAGTCTTCCTTTTTTTTGTCTGCCTCTGTCAATGAAATGCTCTGATGTATTGGAAGGTTATCTAACTGTTTTATGGCTGTTGCTCATCATTGGAGTTTTTGTACATGATCATCGTCATAATAACAATAATAGCGCTAAGCAGATTTTTTTTATTTTCTTTTTCTTCCAAGACAGGTTCTTCTACCTGCACGGTTATTGAAACTTCACTTTCATGTATACTTGTTCGAATACTGAACAGTTAAGGGAAAATAACTGTGTTTACCTTTGATACAGTTCATGACTTCTGAGCACCAATATATTTCACGGAAAAATGAAGGTGATAGAGTTATAGTCTTTGAAAGGGGAAACCTAGTCTTTGTCTTCAATTTTCATTGGACCAACAGCTATTCAGATTACAGAATTGGCTGCTCATCCCCGGGGAAATATAAGGTATTTCTGTGTATCCTTATTATGGCTAGACTATTATGGTAATATTAGAAGTCCTTAATAACAAAGCAAAGCTATACCATCTGTTATTTCATCTAAAGAAACAGGGTTTTCATCATTTATCTGGTTAACCTCCTAACTAAAATCCCAATTCAGAAAAGCACATGTGGATTAAGTAAAATTTCAAATCA
This sequence comes from Abrus precatorius, assembly GCF_003935025.1. Taxonomy (NCBI): domain Eukaryota; kingdom Viridiplantae; phylum Streptophyta; class Magnoliopsida; order Fabales; family Fabaceae; genus Abrus; species Abrus precatorius. Next base: position 2,531,940 of record NW_020874373.1, on the reverse strand, counting down.
TAAAACCCTAAAGAGCACCGAGTTATCATTTTTCTCAATATGAAAGTGAAATGCATTTTTATTTTTATTTTTTGCCACGAATGCATATTACTGTTGAAATCATTTTCTCTACCTCAAATTCACTTCTTTAACTATGGGTCTGTACGATAGTAAAACCAATTGCTATTTCTTACTTTACATTCCACTGAGTGTTATTTGGGTAAAAGTGCTTCCCTGTCCGCAAAGTTCAAATCATCAGTGAATTGTAATTAGCTGAACTGATAGCTATTTGATGCTTGTTTTAGCGAAGTTTAGTCAAGAAATATGAGCCAAAGGTCCCCAAAATAAATGTAGTCAAGTCTTCCACTCTTTTTCTCCAATTCCATCTTATAAATGTCCCAGGGTCACTGCCATCCCATTTGTTAGTTAAATCAGAAATGACGGTGTACTTGTTCATGAGAGCATATCTACTTTTGATACAAGAGCACTACTGACAGGGGATGCTACGCTTGCAACATGACCAATGCTAATTTTCTTTTTCAGAGTTTTGCAAATATGTTTAATCTTGTATAACGGGTTATGCTTCTCTTTTTTCCAGATTGTCTTGGATTCAGATGATGCCTTGTTTGGTGGCTTCAGTAGGCTCAACCACGCTTCTGAGTACTTCACCACTGTACGGGACTTCCTTGTACTTGTGTCTGCGTGTGCACACACTCTAGAATGGACACAAGCGTGTCATTGTGTCTTGTTTGTGTTTTTCAATACTTCTTTTTACATTCTTGCAGACATGATTTTACCATTCTTACTATCCCAATGAAATAAACAAACTCTTGAACTCTCCTGGGTGATTTTACAGGAAGGATGGTACGATGACCGACCTCGATCCTTTCTTATCTATGCCCCTTGCAGAACAGCAGCGGTTTATGCCCTTGCAGATGAAGCAGAGGAAGAAGAGCCAGTTGAACCCTGATGACATGTTTCTGAGATAAACGTCAAGTACACAATGGCATGGATGCAGTAACTCCCTAATCAAACGTGCCACACAACGTTGGTGGCCCGACACTTGATTAAGAAGCAGAAATAAAGTGAAATAAGTGGAGAGCTAGTTAATTCTTAAGTGTGGCAGGAGATTATCGTCAAAATCTTGTACAAGTGCCTTGCTAGGTATGTTATGTATATAACACACACACCAAGCCTTCTGTTTTACGTTTTAGAGTTTAGCGTCTTGACATGTTCAAGTTGCATCGCGATTGCGAAATGTGAATCAACAAAGCTACGGTCCGCGAACCTGAGACTCAACGTACCTATGCACATATCAATCTTCATAAGTGCATGCGCTATTTAAGATTTAGAAGCTTCCAAGGGGCTCGTATACCCTGAGAAATTTTGCTGGAGGCTTCTATATATGTCTCCTTTTAGACTTAAATTTTGAGTTGTAGCAATATATAGTATTCTGTGCCGTGTTAATAAAGTAATTATACAGGAAAACAAGAAAACAAGGGTTGCACCTTCACTTCCTTTTCCTGTTTTTTGGAAAATAATTACAATAACCTGTCTATATTCGTCATCTGTAAATGCTTGTTCTTTTTTATGCCGTGACCAAGTGGCAAAAATGATGATAATTACCTGTGAGAAGAAAATGGTGCTGACTTCACGGCAATGCTGGGTGAGAGTTCAGTAGGCGCTTCCATTAGTTTTCGGCTCTTGGATTTTGGATATAAATATTCATTAAGTAACGTTTATAACATAAATTTAATTATTGAAAACAAGTTATTTTGATAAATTATAGTAAAATATCCGTATCTTGCTTCTTTAGATCACAATAGTTTTTCCTTATTTTCTGTCTCTATTCTCTTTTCCTTCCTTAAAACAATGACTTGACTTAATTGGAGGTTGAGAGCAAGAAAAACTTTTTTTCTTTTTCATTAGCAAAGGTGCTTTCAGCCATCAACTTTTAAAACGAGAAAAGGAAATGGACCTACCTATACTCGTCTCTCAGACGATTTCGCGTGTAAGTGTTCTAATATCCCTGTACTCGTGAATACCCGCCTTGAAACCATCTTTTCGTTTTCTGTTTTCGTCGTTGAGAAATTTGCCCTCTCATGAAAGGATGTTCTATTCACATACTGGGAATTATCGAGTATTTTGGGAGATCAGATGTGATCTTTTTTCACTTACAGTAGAGGGTGGGGGCCGAATCAGACAAGTAATGTGTCCATACTTTTAGGAACCGAGGTAATCTGACTAGACTTAGGTAATGCCTCCAAGAAAAGGCAACGTTAATGGGCAATCCACCATCAATTGAAAAAAAAAAAACACGAATCAACCGCACGCACCAATTTGGTTACCGGGTGTCCCTTTCCTTGCCCACGTAGAAACAAGAGTTGTGCATACGATTGATACAAACATAACCGTCGTCCAAGAATGCTCCAAAAAGTGGAACGTAAACCCAAAACCCCAAAAAAAAAAAAAGAGAGAATTAATTAGGGCACCAACTAACTAAATTTAGGTGCTAATGAAACTGGTCTCAGATACAGAACCACGAGGCAACTGATGCAAAACACTAGTGGGAGACGAAGTTGAAGTGGAAGATCTGAGTGCCTCAGCAAGTGGCCCTCCCATAGAAGCCACTTGACTAGAAGCAGCCCACCCTCCGGCCCAATTCAGCTGCAATTGTTCTGCCTGAGCCTGAAGGTCCCCCGTCTCATTTGTTGGGCCCGGATCCTCTGCATAGCCAGTGGACAACTTCAATGACACATCCGATGAAGTATTTCCAGGCATTGAAATAGAGAGGCATGTGGCTGAGTTCAACCTTCCAGCATTGTTTTCAGCGTTGTCAGATTCTTGCAGTGATCGTGGCCAATCATCAAAGAAATGCCTCAGCATATGGCCACCTGATCTTCCATCCCCACCCACATGATCTTCATTATCAAACAAGCTCTTATCTTCATTCTTGGTCCCCGACGAACTACATATGGGCCCAGTTACAAGACAGCAAAAATATCAAATACGGCCTTTGTATCAAAACGGAGCCAAAAATTAAATTGTTGCCGTGGAACACAAGGACAGCATGATTTCCATTTTTAGTTTAAAAAGCAACGGTTGGGGATTATTTGTTCCAAATCTAAAGCAGTGTTTCGCATGCATTTTACGGAACATAAACAAGACATTTTTGTTCTTCATTCTTTTAATAAAATCAAAATGCATCACTTTTTTTTCCTCTTATGTCCTAATGCTTTTATATTAATTAAATAGAGAATAGATCCCACTTGTTATCTTATCTTATTTCCCAAGTACAAGACAAAGTGGGCATGCCTCCATTGGGGTCCCTCTCCAAGTTAGGTATCAGTACATTGAGTCACAAGGATGAAGCATGTCTCCTTTGATTATTTGTTCAATTGAGAATACACCAAATTCAAACTTACTTTTTCAACGTCAATGAATTAATCTAAAAAATGACACTGACAGAAAAGGAAACAAATAAATTCGGAAGCAAAGGATGTCCCACCATATTAAGATCAAGCTCAGGTAGAACTAACATTTAGTCACCCTTTTCCAAAACAAAGCTAACTCGCTGATTGCCTTTTATTAGATACACATACACATCATTATTAATAGTTCAAAATAAAATCTTAAAGGAACGCTTAAACTGCTATCATCCTAGTTAACTAAACACAAAAGCACAGACAGGGACAGAGAAACGAGAAAGGAATTAATTATGATTACCGTTCATTAAGATGAAGAAGATCAAAAGGGGATTTGAGTGAAGCAGTAGCCAGTGGCGGTGAAGAAAGGGAAGAAGCACCACCCAAAGATCCACCACCACCACAAGCACTAGCTGGTGTGGGTAGTTCCACAGGCTTTCTTGAACGGTTTCTACCACGATGCATGTGGCGCTCACAGTACTTTTGCCCAGCCACCACGTCCCTCGAGCACCGCCACTTCTTCCCGTCGGTTCTCCGGCAACGACCGGGCTCTGGATCCATGGCTGCTCTACCCCAATACCCAGATGGCAACACTGCTGCAACAACAAAGTTCACAAAAATAAAGCCTTTAACTTCTACACCAATTGGTAACGCTGATGCAACAAACATGGTGTATTGTCCAAAATGTAAACTTTGTTTTTACCTTCAGTTAGAATAAATGAAAAACAAGTTTTGCAGGATGTTGAATGATATCACAAAACACCAAAAGAAAAAAAAATAGTAGTGTTTTTTTTTTTTTGTGTAGTAATATAGAGAACCGTGTGTGAGGGTAAAGAATAACTAGAAGTGGAGAGAGAGAGAGAGAGACTTACAAGGAGGTTGGTAATGTTGGAGAGGGTGATGAAGGAAAAAGGGAGGGGAATGAAGAAGGCTTTTCTTGATTGGTTGAAGGAGCTCAGGAGGAACAGCAGCACCGGCTAACATGTACCTGAATATCAAAGCCTGCAACTCAAGTTCCTGCCACTGAGCCAAGCTGAAATAACTTCCCATCCCTATAGCAGACATGATAAAGAGAAGAGATAGCACCCCAGAAAGGGAAAAAGGAGAGAAAACGTAAGAACCAAAAATGAGTGTGAAGAAAGGTGGGTAAGCAAGCTAGAAGCAAACTTGAAAAGTAAGCAACTAATGCCCGAAGTTAATCAAACATTCTTTCTTTATGTCAAAAGGAAAAGAAAATGGAAAAAAAAAAAAGACTTACTGGGAAATCTGTTAGTAGTAGCTAATGTTGAATCTGACAGGGTGCTGACTTTGCTGTTGGACTCAGGTACAAACAAAGGGAGTGCAGAGGCAGATGATTGTGGGTGTTGATGGGATTCAGGAAGAAGTTTTGGCATCTTTGTAGAATGTTGTTCCTCTGACTCATGCTGGTTTCTCCATTGCTTCAGATGGAAGTCCATGGAGAGAGAGAAACTGTTAAGTTTGCTTGCTTTTGGTTTAGTGTTTGGCTAATTAACTTCGTTAGTTGTGTTGGATGTGTAAAGACCAAGTTTGTAAAAAGCTTTTGCAGAGTGGTCTAGGTGTTCCTTTATATCTTTGGCAGATACTACCTGTGAGAGAGAAAGAAATAGAGGCCTATAGGGTGGTGGAGAGAGATTCTGACAGCAAAGCCTGCAAAGTTTGTTTTGAAGGCAGTGGAGAAGGGTTAGAGCACTTGAGAAAAAGACAGTGAGACAAGACAGTTGAGAGAAAAAAGAAGTGCTCAAAAATAATAAAATAATTCATAAATAAAGAGATGAAAGAAAGAACCTGCGGTCTTTGTCTTTCTGCTTTGCTTTGGAAATACCACTCGAGGGAGAGAGTAGCAGCATAGGGTTTGTAAGTGTGAAAAACAACCTTTTTATATTATACTCATATTTTAATTTCCTCAAGTCTATGACACAGTTGTACACTATACTATTAACGTGAATATTATATGATTGTTTATTTATTTTTCATTGAATTGAATTTTATGTTTGCGTTGGTTTTGGATGCTGAAACAGTGTATGCACATCAATGTTGCAGATACTGAAGACTGACAGATGGAGGTTTGATCAGAGAGTGCAGTTGTGTTGTATGGGAAGTGAGGTGCTAAGAGGATTTTCGTTATTCGGCAATCGGATAATGGGTTTATTGTGTAATGTGTTGTGCATTGGACTTGTTGAGAACGACAAAGAAACACTCATCAAGGTTTTTTGTAAAGGACGCGATTTGCATGTTGCGTCTCGAGGGATTTTCAGTTCTATAGGAATGAGTTTTTTTAATATCTTCTATTGACAGAAATACATATCTATCATTTAAAGAATATTTAATGAATCACAGTAATCTATTAATATTTATAATCATCAATTTTCAATAACTCTTGATAGTTATAAAAAAATGACACAATTCCTATAATTTTATAATAAATTTAAAAAATCTGGAAGTGACAGAATTACTTATTCAACCTGTGTATTCATCTTTATGTCATCATTAGTCTATATATGTTTAAATTTACTTTTGATTAACTGTGACTTCATCTTCATGTCACCGTTGCTAACTGTAAATTTTTGTATTAATATAATTTTAATAAAAGTTAAAATATGATTAAAAATAATTCTCATTACAACTAGAACCCAAGATTATGTAATTGATGTCCCAATTAGACTACATGGTAATACTAAGTGAATGCTTATCAAATTTACATAACTGCACCACTATTTCCCTCTTCTTAACTTAGAAATTTGAAAACTTAATCATATCACTGAACAACAAATATTCTGCCCCTAGATTTCACCTCTAAAAGCATCAATATTTTGAATTTCCATTATCCCTAGTCATGCGCAGCTGCACTAATTGTAATGCTCTTATTTTATTATTTGAATTTTTAAATAATTTATAACGAAGAAAAGAAAATCAAGCAAATTTCTTTATATTTTCAGTGGGAAAATTTATGAAAGCTTTTAAACTTTTATTCTTATTATTTAATAAAAAAGCAACTTTGATGATATACACAATGGTAAACAAAAAAATGAGTAAATAAAATATTTATTAAAATTTTCATTATTGAAGTAATTTTTTATTGTTTTATCATTAAATGTTATAATTTAAAATACAAAATAACTTTGAGATCATAATTCTTTTATAAAAGAAAAAATTTATTTTGTATTCAAAGTAAAACGTGGAAACAGTAAAGAAGAAAGCAGTAGATACAAAGGGAATAAGATCGTCTGCAGTCTTAGAAAACTGCTCAATTGCTGTCGTAAAACACGTTTGGTTATTTAGCAAAAAATATTGTAAATGAAGATTAATGTATATAAAAGGTGAGATTCTGAACTACACCTGTTGCTCTTAGTTTTAAAACTCAAGAGGATCCTCAATCTTTATTCCACACAGAGATTTGGGTCTACTAGAAACATTATTTTTATTTTCTATCACATTCAGCCGTATTTTTTAAGGAGTTATTTGGCAGAAAGTTTTGAAAGAAAAAAATATATATCATTCTGCCAGTATCAGAGAGGCTTTGGTATGATCACTATTCTCACTTCCTTATTTTCAAAATAATCATTTTATTTATGTTAATCTTTAAAGCTAAGTTTAAATAATTGTGAATAGTGAATCGTATCATGAAAAAAATATTATTATATTTTGAATACAACGAATACTTTATTTTATTAAAGCATTATTTATTGGAGAAGAGGTTGAAGGGATCAATTAAAATTCAAATGTATTGAATACTCACATAATCGGAAGAAAAATAATCAGTATTTGGTCGATTCATGCTATTATTTTGCGAAATATTAGCAGTCCTGCATTTGCTTTTGAGTGTCCAACTTTTTCATTCAACAAAAAACAGCGAATGCAAGACCGTAATTAAAAGAAATCAAGCTTCATGACATTTGGACTAAAAGCATTAATTGATTTCTTATCAACTCTAGTATTTAGTAAGAATGTTAGCATGTTATGTTAAATCAATATTAAAAAAAAATTATCATTTGGCCTTTATAAAATTTTGAAAATCTTTTATTTTTACATTTTCAGCTTTTCACCGATAAATGAAGTTGCTGTAAATATCCTGAATGAATTTGCATATAGCGACAAGAAACATAACTTAAAAGGGTGTGAATGAAAAAGAAATGATGCAAAGGACTTGGGGTCCTACTTCGTACGGTTGTTTGATCAGTTCCATCCTCATTCAATTTAGTCAAAAGGCCTATTTGCTTTCCAGAAACCCATTCATCGCCTTCAGAGAAAAGATAAATGTTAAATGTGTGATATATAATTCATATCAGTTTTATTTAATCTTTATCTGTTTCGTAAATTTATACAAATTAAAATATTTCATTACCTTGACTTAATTAAATAATGTAAATATTTTTAAATGGATAAAAATAATAATAAGAGCAATTAATATTATCTTAATTTTTTTTACATCAACATACAAATAAGAACAAAAAATTACTCTCTCCACAAATAAATGAGAATGAATAAGTCTATTCTCACTTTAAAATATTTATTATCTTTTTCTTTAAATAAAATTTATTTTTATTAATTAATTATATTATAACATGGCAGTATCATTGCTACTTGAATAAAAATAAATAAATGAAGAGTGACATATGAAAGTGTAATTCACATCTCCGAAAAATAGAGGTGGTATTATGTAGTAAGTTAAGAGAGATAAATAAAAATTGTTAAAAGAATGATGATAATATTATTAAGATGTTTACACATCATAATTTTATAACATTTTATAAGAAGAAGCAAAAGAGAAGTGAGAAAAATGTAAATACTGTGAAAATTTGTATTTCATACATTTATAACTCATATTTCACAATTTAATTGAATCAGAACAAATCATTTTATTAAAAATTGTTAAATTATCCCCTTTAAAATAATTGAATAAGATTATAACATACTTTAGTTTAAAATTATAATAAATGCATTTTTTTTCCATTTTATGTTTTTGCTATTTTAAATTCACATAAAAAAAAAAGTTGAGATTTTCTGCTATTAAATAGTAACTACATTTCACCATACGTGGGACTGCCATCTACCTTATATCTACCAAAAGTTTATTAATAATGATAGTTATCAAAAAATAATGTTTGCCAATTATGTGCATGTAAATTAATTTAAAAAACTATATTTAGGAATAAAAAAACTATATTTAGTGATTAATTATGTTTTGAGTTTTCTTTTTCACAAAAATACATAAATTAATTTTAAATTGAATTAACTCAAACAGACGCCAAATCCAGAAGATATACACGTATGGGATAATGTCCAGAAGATATACACCCTTTTATTCAACATAATTCATACACTTGCCAAGTACAACTGAATTTTTTTTATCAAAAATAAAAATAGAAATAAACTAATTAAACTCCTAAAAAAGTTGATTTAACAACACAAGTTAAGATATAACTTTAAAAAATTAATTTACCAATTCAATTATTTACATATACTTATATAACTAATCAAAAGTTATAGCATTTACCGAACGTTTTAAATATTAAATAATAAAATAGATTATCCTTATGGAGAATAATACAGCTCACCAACTAAGAAAATTAAACATATGGTCTATTTTAAATTTTATATGCGATATAAATTTATAATGTATTTTGAAAATCAGTTTAAACGTTAAGGTTTTATAAAAATGTCAAGTGGAGTCAAATAAATTAAAAAAACAACGATACACATAACTATAATCAATATAGCATGCACTTTACCAAACATATCTTTACTTATTTAAGTCAAACCTTACATAGCATATTTTCACTTATAATTTTAGTCATTAAGATACCCATACTTGGGTTTAGATTCGCATAAAAGCTTAATTTTGCGTACAATGGTATTCACAACTTTATGAGCTCCAAGCTACTTTTGTTTCAATGGTATTTATCGTTACATTTCTTTTAATGATAGAGAATCCAATGAAGGACCCAATCTGCATTCTATTTCTGCCATTTACTAACTCTTGTGTACAAAGTGCCACTTATACCTCTAACTCTCTCTGTATCTCTTTCATAGTCCAATAGCACTCAAATATTTTGCATTAAATATACAAACTGAAAGAAGGTCAAGTTGAAGAGCGAATGAGACTCATGAGAGAGCACTCTAAAATCAATAAGTGAAAAGCGGAACAGTGTGGAACATTTTATAGAAAAACAAACTTCATTTATTTCCTACATCTTTAGTTTATAACTTCTTTACTATTTGTCTATGAAAAAAACAACTTTGCATTTTATTTGATATCATATTATTTTCTGCATAATAAGCACAATCACATAATATTCTATCATTTCTTTTCAACAACGTTTTATTTGCATTCCTAAAATTACCATAATTGAAAAGGTATGCTAAACTTATATCCTATTGCTACTTCTACATCCTTATTTTCTCGTTAAAAATTACACCAATTAATATCAAATATAAAGGCTGATGTAATAAAGGAGAGAAGGAAAGAGAAAGCAACCATGGGGCAAACCACCGAAGGCATATTAGTTCTATGCACAAAAGTAACTTTTCTATGTAAGAATATTAGATTTCCAAACAAAATCAAGATTCTCTTAATTAGATTTTTTAAAATTAGCTAAGAGGAATTGATTATTCCTTTTCAAATGATCTAACAACTTCTCCACAACTTATTTGCAGTAGAATTTTCCTTTTAGACTAATATCTTGGTTTGTAAGAAAGTCACAGAGGGACAACATGTCATTAGAGGAACATGAGTTCTCTATTGCTCAGGATCACAGCAAATTACGTAAATGGAATTGGCACTATCTTTATAGAGAAAGTGATAAATGCTCAATCAACACACCTCTCTCTCATGCTGCTGCGCCGGAATAGACAAGATAGAGCTACGTTTTATAATTGTTTTAAGTACAAATATCTTTAAATTAGGCAAGATCATTATGATTTTTATTTTAGTTACAAATTATATAACACTGTAAAGATTTTCATAAAAAAATTAACTTTAGTTTTGCTTAACTGCTAAAGAATGCATGTAAAATCACGTTTTAAGTTACTATAACTATTTGAAAGTAACACGTAGCACTCAAAGGAAGAATTTTCTACCACTCTTTCTCCTCTTTGCGCTCTCTGACACCTTTGAGCCAAAGTTTCATTTCATTTTAGTTCCTTTTTGCTTAGAGGTCAAAGATTGCGTGTAAAACTCATCTTTGGCTGCTAAAATTTTTTGAAAGTTACTCTTATAACTCAAAAGAAAGGTTTTTTCACTACTCTCTCCTCCTTGGTGCTTTCTGGTACCTTTGCGTCAAATTTTTTATTTTAGTCTATTTTTAAAAAAATAGAAAGTCATCAGAAAGTGAAAAATATATACATAGTAAGAAAGAATTGAAATGTAATTATTAAATTTAACTTGGTCACAATCTAAATCTTCCCTCACATCTCTCTCCATCTCATACTCATACTCTAAAGTGCCATCTTTTCTTTTCTTGAACCATATCCATAATTATATAACACAAGAGCTAGTCCATCTACACCAACATGGACACTAAAACACTTATTACATTCATGCTGGAAGCTAAGGAAAAAAACAGCAAAACAAATGCATGCTCAATGACCACACACACGTTAACAAACCAATTTAAAATGCATTTCCATTCAGGTACCACCACATACACTGAACAATAAACTGTCCAACCAAAAGTTTTCAATTTTCCAAAATTTCCCCCTTCACTGTTCCAAAAATTCAAACTTTTTTGGCCATATAAAAAACACCAAATTAAAGGGGGACTACAAAGCACACTAATCCTAACAGTAAAATACAAATGAGTGTTTCTAGTGCAAATTCCTCGATATGTAATTTCAAGTCAAACTCCAAATTTCACCTATATATCATCATAAAACGCTTATTGAATGTTTCATGTGCAATACTAACCAAATCATTATGATGAGCGAACTTTATTTTTATGAAATCTATACGAAATGATGTGGCAACTGCTAAATTCAGATGAAGAAAAAAAAGAGGTGAAACTAAGATTAAAAAAACCACGAAGGGAATTATAAATAGCAACAAAAATTAAGACGCCTTGTCGGTACCAATTATGTAAGGTGCAGTGAGAGCTCAACAACGTGTAATGTGTGGTTGGTTGAGGTCGCCATCATCTGACCTTGGTCTGGTGCAAAACAGAGAGACGGGAGATGAAAAAGTGTAAATTGTATGTATGATTACGTTTGGAATTGAACTACATAATCTATATGACCACCATTTATATACCGCTCACTGATTCACATACTAACCATTCAGATCGACGAACCCCTATAACACAAGAAGCTGTTTTAGTTAAGCATTCGGTACCTTGTTACAATTTTGTGAAATAGCACCGCATTCAAATCTCGGGAACCATTAATTTATCAGTCAATATCTTTCAAAAGACTAATTCATTCCCAAAGTGATGTTTCAACATTCAGCTCACAAGAAAATTTAAGGCTAATATAATTGAAGACTTTTTATAACACAAATATTGTTCGATCATTTAACGAAACCCAATGTACTAACCCAATTATTTTATTTTATTTATATAAATTGCTTTGAAAAAAATCCCACGTACCCTAGTATTTCTCTAGGTCTAAGCCCATATACGCAGTGACTAATTAGTGACTGTCCCTTGTGAGAGCATCAACTTAGCCCTGGAAAGTGGAAACTTTACTGCAAAAGAATATGCATTCTATCACCGAATCATAGGGGCCTATAATGCCATGTGCAGTTTTCGAAATCGCAGCAACAATTTATGTGCTTAATGAGATTTATTTTTCAGTGTCATTTGACTAACTTTTAATAACAAAAATTACATACTTTATATAGAAAAAACTATAACAGTAATACAATATAATATTATTCTAATAATTTTACATCAATGGAAAGATATTTATTTGTAATAATATCTTGTGTTTTGAATCCGTTATTATTGTTTGTAAAAATACTATGTTGAATCTGGAGTATGAAGATTTAATAGGCAATGATGGAAGTAAATAATAATATAAGAAAAGATTGGATGAAATAGGTACGGATCTAGATAGGGTCCAGGAACAGTGTCCACGTAACCTAATTCGTCTGTATGTGGGAGACAGTGGTGAATAAGAATAAAAAAACAAAGAAAAGAAAAGAAAAAGTGATCACATTCACATGTCTCTAAACTGACCACTGAAACATGTCACTCACACTGACACATATGTCAGTAGATGAGCCTTCTGCAAATGTGGGTCCCATCTTACTCTTAACTCACTCGCCCTTTTTTAATATTTTTTGTTGGATAAAGCGAGGCACGCCGGCACGCGAGCCCTTTACGATCATCTCACGTGACTTCTCTTCTCGAGGGTTCTCTTTTCTCCTTCACTCTTTTTTTTTTTGGAGACGCAAGTTTTGGGCTAAATTTCTTTTTGGGCCCTACTTCTGTGCCTCACATTCATCATTCCCCTCATCACGTTTGACCCAAAATAAAAGGAATACAATAGTCATTCACTTAAATCACATTTCATATTTTCCACTTTACATATTCGTTATGTTAAGATTTCCATATTAGAACATCAGAATCCCAACTCCATAAAAAATTGTACTTTGTGTCTGAGAACCTTTCTACACTATATGTCAATACACATTTGGATGGATGTGCACGATTACAAGAAAGTAAAGGCTTGAAAAATCAAATTATTCCAGTAAGATCTTCAAATCAGGCTAATAAGAGGATACACTTTTTTTTTTCCTTATTTAATTCAGGAATCTCTTACAAAATACTTAAAATTCCAAAATAATCTATTTTTTTCAACTTTCTTTCTGATCATTCTATAATTTAGAAACATATTCTGTGTTTTATAAACACTTTCTGCAGCCTGGTCGGCCAAAAATATATTCATGAGATTACCACGGTGTTGCTCCTTTTCTAAGTATCAAACATCTGTGTGGACAGAGAAATTCGATTGGGGGAGTTGAGTTTTATGGAACATTTGTCTGGACAAAGCCGCCATCTACCATCATGATTTTGCTTTGAAGTTTTAAGAACAGGTAATGCCATTTGAATTTTTTTATATATATAACTGTAAATATTTTAATTGTACTTTTCATTTCTGTGAAAATAAAAGAATATCCGTACAATACACAAAATAGTTGCTACATTTAATCATAATTATTCACTTTTCTTCATCATACTTAATCCGAGAGACTTACATCAGTGCATGTTAAAGTAGCAAGAACTAAATAATGAAACAAAAATTCACAAATATGACCAATAAAAAAGGCTGAAGCGAATGAACTTGTGATTAGTGTGTATTTAATTCAGTTTATCTTTATCAATTTTCTATAGATTTGTGGTTAGATTTACCTGTAGTCTGACCAAGAAGCCCATTTGCCATAGTCCATTGGGCTTATTTCGTTTAATGGGTTGGATTGTGCAGCCGATAAATGTATGTATTTTAATACTAAATATATGATCGCGAGCTTACTATTTTTTCTTTGGGCACTTTTCAGTGGGACAATTTTCTGATATTTTTCAAAGAATGTCTTAAATTTCTTCGACATCATAGAAAACCTTGTGGGGTTTCTCGTAGCAAAGACAAATTTCAAATATTTCGTAAATATCCTAAGGCCGTTTCATTAGTGCTTGTTGGATCCAGTTAATTTGGGAAGGGAACAATGTTGTAGGGTCTGATTGTTTTCTCCTTAGTAAAATCTGAAATTGTTTCCACACAATAGAAATTAACCACTGTCATTCAACCTCTTTTTCTTGATGCATTGAAATTCGAGTAAATTAATTTTTAACTGTTAAATGACAGCGTTTAAATATTAAGCCTTATTCTTTAACCACTGTCATTCAACCAGAGGCACGTAAGGTTCTGTCATTGATGGGATTAAAAAGTATAGGTTCAAAATATACAAATAAAAAATTATAATTTTTATTTTTGTCTGAAAAAACTTTTCTCTTTAAATCTTGTTGGTCAATACACTTTGTTTAACACGCGCATCTACTTTTGATACTGCACGTCTAAATCCATAAAAAGCCCATTCAGGATTTAGAGTTGGGCTGGGCTGGGCTTGGCTGAGAAGAGTCGAACCAAGAATTACAAAGCATCGGTACCATAAGGACTGATAGCTCCAAACATAGGTCAAAGTGATGTTTGTTTGGTTTAAAGTTAAAAAATAACTATCATATTTTTAATCAAAAATATGTTTTAATTGTTAAGATACCTTGTATAATTAATAATATAGTTAAAATAATTTTTATAAAACATGGATAATATTTTTTTATATAATTTTGTTTTTGTGAGTTAACTAGGCTCGAGTTTTTAATACACTGCCGTAATCTATTGAGTTTGTTCTAAATCTATTAGAAATTGAGTAGGTCATAATTTTAAAATATTAATAAAATTGTGTAATTCGGATTAATTTATACGTATATCTCAGTTATATTTAATGAGTCAATTAATTTTATCAATTATATTTAACTTTTGAGTTTGTTCAACACGCTAGGGCTCCATTTGCTTCTCCTTTCAGAATTTTGTTTTTATATAGATATGTTTTAATATTCATCTTTTATTTTTTGAAAATTTGATTTAATAAGTTTAAAAAATATTATAATTATAATTTATATTTTTAAATATAATCATTTTATAACATCAAATTTAAAATTTACCATAAACATTTAAAACAACAAATTTTATAGAAAATTAAATATTTTTAAATATACATTTAATCATATAATTAATTTACAAATTACCATCTTTATTAATTTTTAAAAATTTTAAAATGAGCGTTTCATTATGCTGTGATTTATGTTGTTTTCGTATTGTTAACAAATGTTGACATGGCTCAATAATACAACAACTTAATGAATACTAGTGTTTTTAATGGTGTCAAAATATTAGAAATCAAAGTATAATAAAATATTTAAAATTAAATTTTGTAGGCATAAAAATAAATAAATAAATGAACATTAAATATACAAAATAAATAAATATTTTAACCTATATTCTGTATTTTTGTAAAATAGTTCTTTTAATTACTTAAAGTTAATCTTATAAATTGATGTTATTATTCTTCTAAATTAAAATAATGTCGCGTGTATATGGGTGACATTTAATTTCTAAACAATAGTAGTTGGGAAAACACGCCGTTGAAATTTGGAACTGACGTAGTGTTGTGTCTAGCTTTCCGCCAGGTGGAACGATATTTAATGCTACTATTATAACTTTCTTCACAATAATACACCCAATGCACGGCTGAACAAAATCCAAAAAAATTATAAATTAGTGGTTTATTTAGAAAAAATTTAAGTATTTTTTAATATTTTAATATAATTTAAAGAGGATGTTTAATTTACCTTCAAGTTTAAGAGCACCATAATAAGCACTAACAATAAAATGACTATTCTTAATTATAATCTTTAACATGTTAATTATTAATTAATAAATAAAAATTCATAAAATTATGTTAAAAATTAGGGTAAAAATATATTTGTAATAATATTTAAAGATACATATTAATATTTGTCTAACAAAATTAATAATGTATCCATGGATAATTATTGAATTTGACTTTAGAATTATTTAGTCTCCCGTTGTATACCTTATAGATATATATTAGAGCTGTATTTATCCCCAGTTAATGGTCCCTAGCCAAATCGTCTACTTTCAAGACTGTGATGGTAACAAGCAATAACTATTTTTTTTTTTCCCACACATTCTATTATTATCTGAAAACTTCTAATCAATATCTTCATGAGTCTGGTTAAAACAGAAAAAAATACCAACATATAATTTGTTGATTTTTAATATGTTTTGACATAATTTTTAAAAAGTTTTATTTATTGTTTTCAAATTAATATCATTAAAGTGCCAGTTAACAACAACCTTACATAAATTACATGTAAGTTTTGTTAAGAATATAAAGTTACTTTTTATATAGTGAAACTTGCATAAAATAAAGTTTAACAAAAAAAAAATAGTTAAAGAGAATATTTTAAAAAATACACTTTTAAAGCATGTTTGTTTCTCTTTTTAATTTTTTTTTTAAATTAGTAAAAACTTGTTTGTCAATGAAATTTTTAAACATAAATTTTCATTTTCAGTTTTCAAAACCAAAAAACAAAATAGTCTTTGAATTGTCTTGGTTTAAGCTTTTTTATTTTCTCATCTTAAAAACAGTTTTAAAAACTAAACAAATAAACGAGTTTTATTTTCATTTTCATTTAAAAAATAGTCTTTAATTTTTTTAAATTTACTTTAATGTAATTAATGATAACAATAATAAGATAACTGTTATTGTTATTGTATTATTAAACTTTTAATTAGATATTTTGAGATAGTATATTTGTTAGTTTATTTGAAGACCTAAGATTGTTAGCTTTTTATATGTAAGTTTGTGATGTATTTCAAAGATTTTAACATCAAGCAAACTTTTAAAATATGAAAACAAGTAGACCTTCAAATCATGTTAAACTTTTAAAAAAGTTAAAACATAATTAAAAGATTAATGTGGAATAAATAAGCTAAGGCATGAACACACACATACATGTTTTTTCCACACAATATTTTAACAATTTAAAACTTCGCTATCATATAAAATCGCTATCTTTGATAGGAAAAAAAATCGTATTCATACAATCCAAATGTAATATAGTAGATGCAGATAACGTTGCATAAAGAGTTTGAGCGCTGATGAATTTTGAAAAGAGAACAATAAAGAGAGTAAACCGACGAAAATGTTTCAAAAGCCGTTGTCACGGTTGCAACTTAATGGGCACCTCCAAAACCCAACGGCCACGAAACACAACGGTCTTGTGAGTGCTGAATGGGTATAAATGTGGTATACGACGCTAGACACAGTCAAACATGTCTTCCACACTTCTGTGCCTACTATCCAAATGTGCCAAAATTGAGTGCTACTTCAAAATATAGATAAAATAAATTAATAATTTAACATGACAGAAAAAAAAAGAAACAGATAAAAATGCAAAAAATATATAAATATAAGGTCCGAGTTTTACTTTGGATTCTCATATGTTTTCCCTTTATTGATCCATTTGTTTTAAAGTTAAATAAAGATAATTTAAATTATTAAATATAATTAGAATGTATAATTTCAGTCGTGAATTTATATAAGGTGTAATTTTTTAAAAATATAAAAATGATTTTCCAACATAAAAAAGGACATAAACTCTTTTATGGTTTCGTTGGTTTCCAACATTAAAGTCATCCTTGCTTCACTCTTTAATTGTGGAAGCAAAACCTGGAATAGACTTGCTCATCATTACCTTTGAAATAGACATAAACTGCCAAGTCGATTTATAATTTTGAAAACTCTCAGGCGCATCATATTACTCAATTTAAAACATGTCTTGGTGATATTCGTTAATAAATAAATAAAATAATTTAAAACTGGATTAAGGGGGTATTAAAACTGACGAGAAGATATATCATTATAATTTTGATTTCAAGTTTTATTTTTTATTCCTTTGTCACACTTTTTACAATAATTGTATGATGGCGTTTTTTTAGAAATATTAACCTTAATTTTAAGGATTGATATTAAATAATTAAAATAATTTTTTTAATTAAAATTTATATATGTATTATATTTAAAATGTAAAATATAATTATTACATTTAAATAATTTATAATTAGCACAGAGATTTAAGTTAACAAGTTTTTTGAATTTTTTAATACTTTTAATTATAAACGGATATTTTAACACGAATGAATACATGTAAACGTGTCTTTTAATGATATTTCATCCTTTTAACGACTATTGTGCCATTAAAAACTGATTTTAAATATTATTTTATTAATTTTAGCATTTTAAAAGATATAATGAAATTATGAATACCTTGATTATTAATTTAATAACCTTTTACTGCTAATTTTTCTAAAACTAGAGTTTTTTTTCAACTAGAAAATGCATACGATAAAAATCCAATTAATTTGGAGACAAATTAACGCGGTCATTTTTTATGAAAATCGAAATAGCTTACGTTGGCATTAGGTAAAGCACTTCCTTTATCGATGTTTAAGAGCCTCCAAATGTGCTTTCTTGGATATTTGGTGGGTAGGTGCTGATTTATTTTCTACTTTGGTAGCTAATTACAAATTAGTTTAGCTGAAAAATTCGCATGCCGCAAGCGAGAGATGCTTTATTTGGGCATCCACCATGAGAAGTGGCCCCCACTTGAAGATTCCTTGCTCTATGGCCATCACTGATTCCATGTCTTCACCCATCATCACCACCGTTCAATTCAAACCCTCTCTGCTTTTCTTTCCCATTTAAGAATTTCATGTTGGACAACGGTCCCCCACAACGACCGTGAGAGAGAGACACAAATTTAAGACTCTGATCAATAGCGTGTAAAGTTCTATCTATCCAAATTTTTAAAACATATTTTTAAGATTTTATTAACTTTTTCTTTTTAAATTAAAATTAAAAATTATAAAAGTATAATAGAATTTTTAAAAAACTATTATTAATTATTAAGAACTAAGATCATTTAAATCTGTAAAGTAGACTGGAATTCAATCGTAGCAACTAAAGAAAACAAAAACTAGAAATAAAACAAGAAAAAATGTTTTAAAACACATAGAAAAAGGTGTAGCGATTGTGTCTTTAAAGGCAATGTGTATGATACAAGAATTGGAAGGAAGAAAGAAGGTAATATTTGTCAAAAGGTTAGATAAGGTGGCGCCACAACTACTCCAACTTTGCCTTACACCTTACGTCTTCCTTTTGATTCTTGTTGAGGAATACTCACAGATATTCTAAAACACTGATACATACTCTAAATACTTAAGCTGTGTTCTGTCTCTGCATCCATTCCAGCCTCCTTCATCAAAGCGTTTACCTCAAGCATGGCCTCGCTTATTCATTTACCCATGAACCGTCACTCTGTTCCCTTCTGTTTTAACCCTTCAAACACAACGTTAAAAGTTACTAACGCGTTTGTGATGTTGCTTTTGGCTTTATATGATTTTGTCTTTGATGGTATACTTTCTTCCCTTAATGTTAAAGTATTGCAATGAAAACAAATTTGCCTTCAATTATCAAACCTAACATTTATTTTAACCATTCCACGTTATGTTTACACAATATCTGAAAAAACGCAAAACAAATATTACTTGAAGTATCACACGATAAATAGCTATCAATGTCGATAATCAGTTTATATATGATATCGGTAGAAATTGATTTTGAAAAAGTTTCAAAATGTTGATATTGAGTGCAACATTTTTTTTATAATAATAATAAGTTGTCCCATTGTCTTCGCGTGTCACGAGTCAAAACATTTGTTCGTATTAATAAATCTTCTCCGTTATCATTTTTTTTTATTTGTAAACTTTGTGGAATTAATGTGTCAATATTTTATACTACTAAAATTATTTGTTAATGTATCATATTCTGAGTACAAAGTCAAAATATTTATGATAAAAAAATATTTTTAAAAATTATACTAATATTATAAATTTAACTTTAATAACATTGTATGATTGATGTACCTGCTTTTAGACAGTGAGATGAAGTTTTATTGTTGTTTTTTTTTAAGACTCAATTTATATTAAAGGTGATATGCCTAACGGCATTACTATATTTTTGTCCTGCTTAAATATAACTTAGTCGCTAAATTTATTTTTTTAAAGGAATTACTATTATGCTTGATTAAAAAACAATTTTTTTCTAAAAAAAATATTATATATATATATATTTATAGTTTTAAAAAAATTTAATTCATATCATGTGATTTTACATTTAAAGAAAATTAATTCTACACATTCCACTGACAATTTTACAATTTATCTCAAATATAATTTTAAAATTTTTCTTCCATTTATAGGTATACGTTCAATATAGAATATATTTCATATAAAAGAAAACAACGGCTAAACCCAAGGATCAAAATAAAAGAAAGAAAAAATTGATGTATTATTATAATACTGATTTGACTACCATGCATCTTTCTCACTAACATGCAAGAAACGTGCAAGTTAATTTCAGATAATCGATGTCCTTTGTGCTCAGAGTTCAACAATTTTAATCTATCAAACTATACATAATACATATTGGCTCTTTATAGAGTTTTTTTGTTTTCAGCTGCACACTGCATTAACTTTCGACATCACTGTATGATTTGATAAATTTAATTAATAAGGTAGACCTTTGAGTTTTAAATCACGTTTTTGCGAAAATCTGATATATAGTTGAGTTTCATCGAAAGAAATTAATGCTTTTATTTTAATCCATTTATCGTAGCATTTTAAAGAATATAATACAAAAATAAAGTTATAGTGATATACAGTGGTTTTGATAATTCCCTGACATTACCATGGCTCCACCAAAAGACAAAAGAACATTGTGATGACAATATCAGCACGATATGATGGGAGGACTAAGAAATTAATTAGATGGTGAAGACAGTAATTATAGTCATGATGGATGTCAATATAGGCGACGATATTGCACAATTTTAGGTTAATAATGCATTTTTTTTATTAAATATTTTTGAAAAGGTTAAAATAAATTTTAAAATTATTAACATACAAGGTAAAAATTTCGATTTTATATAAAATCAATAAATAATGACGAGTATAATAAAAATGTGTTTGGATGAGCATAATATTGTGATTTTTTTAATATAAATTAGGGATGGAATAATTTAAAGTTAAATGAAATTAATTTTAATTCATTGAAAATAATTAAAATATATATTTAAACTATATTTAGTAATAAATTTTACATCAAAATATATAATGTTAAAAATAGTTAATTATAAAAATAAAATAAATAAGTATTAATTTAAAAAAAATTATTTATATTGCTGATAAAATAAAATTAAAAATAAACGTAATTAAGCATTCACTTTGTAAGCATTTTTCTGCGCATTTATAGCTTGGAAATAACATTGGAACGTTGTGTAGTACAGAGTGGTTTATTGGCAATAAGCTACGCAGAAATTATTTCATACCAAGTAACGTTTTAGTATTCAGAAAATTTAATGGTATTTTTAATTGCAAACACAAAAAAACTTCCAATGCAAATATGGTCATTGATATTAAAACATAAGAGGATGTTAACAAGTATTCCAGAATTTGGAGCATTTATTATATTATGAAATGTCGTTATTTTAATTAATTTAGTAGAGTGATTAACAAGATCCTGGTCATGCAATTTGCAACCATAAAAGTTAGGTAACGAAATGGATGTTACGTAGAGGAAAATTGCATGGTGAAGGTACCTGCGAGATTGCTTGGTATTTTTCTAAGATATAGACGTGCTTATCCAACACATCCTTTTAAAATTCTGCTGTGGAGAAGATGACATGCGAATGAGTTATGAAAGAACAAGAACATAGTTGAAAATTTCAGTCTACCAACTTGAACCGAATAACGATATAAGCCTCAAGGATCTTATCTGTGAAAGCAGGTCCTTCTCTTTCACATGCATGCTATGATATGCACACATCAAAGCATAAGACTCGAAAGCAACCTCGCCGGCTGTATTAGAATTCACGAAGGTGGTTACTGCATCGTAAAACAAAAATACTATATACAAACACAAGTTGCATTTTCTCAATCTGTTTGAATAATTTAGTTTTAGTTACGTTCATCGACGGATATATACAAGAAAATGTCAGAGGGTAAAACAAAGATGAGCTATTCATTTCTTTACAGGATTCTGTCAATCAAATCATTTTTATTAGAAATATTGGGAACATTGTAATGTTATATTTTTAATAAAGATTTTCACTTACTTTTTAATTTAATATTTGCCTTTCTTTCTTTAAAATAAAAATAAATTTTTTACATGCATATAATTTTTATTCAAATTTTGAGGGGTGGCTGAAGCCCACTCTTATCCTTTCAAAGGGGATTACCTTTTCTATCGTCTGATTTTGCTAATTGTACTTTTTTTTTTTTCAATTTATTTTTTTATTGTGTTTTATTCTAAAAATTCAATTTTAGTAAATGTTTATAATTGTTTAAAATTTAATTTTCAAAATGTATAGATTTAAATTAAATCAATAAATAACAATTTAATGAAAACTTTAACAAAAACCACAAAAAAAAAAATTAAATGATCAATAAAAAAAATCACACGACTTATTTAACACGAGAATGATTCGTCAAACGCTTTCTTAAAAGATAATTTACATTTCGAATCTTGTGGCAGATATGTGATTTTTAAATTGAAAATTAACTGCTATTTTCAATCAAGGTCTATAAATTGAGCCGATTGTTTTATATTTTTATTTAAAATAAGAAATTATTTTTAAAAAATGTATTTATTTATTTTCAAATCTGAATATTTTTTAAATTGCAATCAAATTTTTATTTTGAGTAGTATTTAAAAATATAATTGTAACAATCTTTTAAATTTTTTTTTTTATAAATATAACTAAAAATACTCTTATTTTACAAAGAAAAAAGTTAAAAGAATAAATTGCTTTTTGTATACACTATTAAAAATCACATCTCTCGTCTCTCATGGAAGGAAATTAAAAACTGAAGTTTGAATTCCCTTTTACTCTAAATGTTCATTTTAAATAAAAAAAATAGAAACAGAAATTTTTGTTTTGGTCAAAGACAGAGAGTTAAATTGACTCATTATGTAGCAGCTTATCATTTGGGCTCAGTTGACTAAGACCTGACCTAAAAAATAATAGTGCTCTCTTTGACAGGCTATTTTTTTATATAGTTTTTTAATTCAAAAAATATGGAATTTTTTTGTAAAATTATAGAAATATGAAGCTCAAAATTATAAGAATATAGAGTGACGATTTTTTATGCAATACAAAAATTCAGAGATAAAAAAATAAAAAGTGATAAAGTTTTAAAAATTGTCAATGGGTGATTTTTAAAAATAATATTAAAAAATAAAAGTCACTAATGATAATTTTTTAAAAAATTAAATATTTAAAAATGTACATAAAAAATTGTCAGTCCAGTTTTTGACAAAAAGTCACCATTGGTGATTTTTAAAAAAATGTATTTTTATAATTTTACAAAAAATCTCATATTTTGAAATTTGAAAAAGAAAATCATATATAAAAAAATGTTCCCTCTTTGACAAAGATATTGAGTATGCTAAAGATGATTTAACAAACATTATATATATGCATTATTATTATTACTATAATTATAATAATTATTATAAATATTTTTATTGATATAAAATTGTGTTTATTAAACGAGATTACACAACCGTTTGTGAATATTTAAAGGAGAAACTTTTCAATTCCAATACATATTCTGATTAACATATTAATAATTTAACGGTTAATAGATAATTATTATTTTAGCTGATATGTCTATTTTCGATCAAACAGAACCTACAGTTTAATACATAAAATAATTATTGAAAGGGTTTAAATTCAAGGGATGACTTTGAGAGAGAGAGAAAGTAGAATATGAAACAAACACTGTTTTAGTATTCTATTTCTTGAAAAATAAATTGCCTACGCTGCATGATACTTGATTAATAGAATTTAAACTGTGTATTATATAATATAACTGATAATTTTTCTTTATCAAACTATTTGTCCCTAATAATCATGCATACTAATGCTGTATGAAATTTTTAGAGTTGTTTTATGTTTGTTTACTACAAATGAATTGATGAAAAATGAATGTGCAGCAAATTATTAATAGGAAGTGACTGCAGCGGCAAGAAAGACAAGTGTAGCTATGTTTTGAGGACAAGAACTTGGGTAGCAATGTTGAGGTAGAAATTTGAATGGTTTTAGAATGAATTGGTGGGTGGTCAAATTCCAAAGTTGTTGTTGGGTTGTATTTCTATGGAGCTGGAGGCTACAGGGATTCATATAAACCAAAGGCAACAATCTTTGTTTCAGTAAAGTTGAATTCCACTTCCTCTTTATCATCAGTGTGATTGTCTGGCAGTTGGGCCGGATCAGCTTGTGCTTTTGTAATCTTTGTCTTTTTTTATTTTTATATTTTCTTTATCATTTTTATTTGGGGCTTAAAAGGGTATAAGCCAAGCTGGGAAGAAAAGGGGGTAAGTTGGAACAGGTCACCCACACATCGTTCCACAATAATTTATTATCTCTCTTTGTTTTGGAAGCAATTTGACAGCTATTCCTAATTTCTTAACCCTTGCCCCCTCCTACCTACACCCTGGGATTTTTATCCCTTTTCTTTTAACATGCCACATTTTCTATTAAATAAATTTATTTTATTTTAATCTTTCTGATTTTAGTCCTCAATTTTTATCTAGTCATTAAAGTATTTAGATTATAAAATCAAAATACTTAAGTTATACAGATATAAACATTAAAATGATAAGAAATATATTGAAGTAAAAAAAAAAAGTGACTTAAAAAATAATTGAATAATATATAAGTGGTAGTTTTTGTTTGGTCCATAAAGGCAAAGGGGTAAGGTAAGCCGGCTCTTGACGGTAGAAAGGGCTTAAACAAAGGGGAACACAGATAACATAAGAAGCGCACTTGCAACAGGGGAAGCAGAGCACTGCAGCCTCATCATTTCAAGCCTAAACAAAGCAGAAAAATCAAAAAAGAGAAAGCAGAAAAGAAAAAGAGGAGGCAAAGAAAGTGAGAGAGAGGAAAATAAAGAGAGAAATTGAAGGAAGAAGAAAGAGGTTGTGTGAGAGAAAGGGGTTGGAAATGATGCAGACGGAGCAACAACAGAACAACCAGTTGGTAGTTCAGAATTCGGGAAGCCTCAGCTTCAGCAGCCATTTGTCCAAGGAAGATGAGGAGATGTCAAGGTCTGCTCTTTCAACCTTCAGAGCCAAGGAAGAAGAGATTGAGAGGAAGAAGATGGAGGTAAGAGAGAAGGTTCAGCTTCAGTTGGGTCGCGTTGAAGAAGAAACCAAGCGTCTTGCTACCATTCGTGAGGTAATTTCAGTTTCACTTAACTGGAAAAAGTTTAAAAAATATTAACTCTATTTCACTCGTCTCCATCTCTATTTTCCTTTCTCTGTTTTCATTTTTGTTTTTAAATTCCCTGTTTTGAAAAACTGAATTCACCGAGGAAAAGTACAATAAATTAATCAAGGGCTTGAAATAAAAAACGTATATGTGGTCTTTTAATGGGGTGAACTAGAATTTGTTAAGGCCTTGCATGAAAAAACAAAGTTCTTTTTTTTTTTTTGGCTTAAGGAAATTATGATCTGTTTTAATGCCGAAGTGTTATTTTTTAGGATTTTTACCAAAGCTGTGTTGGTTTTTTCATGGCAAGAAGGGCTTTTTCAGTTGTTATTGTACCATTTTCTATATAAATCGGCTTTTCTTGTTACTAGGGAGAATACCTGAGGTCTGCAGAACATCTAGACCACTTGGATATGTCCGATCTGTGGTTTTGTTCTCCAGACAAAGTGAATTTTCAGCCCCAAAACGTTATCCTTCTCTTTCCGTTGTGTTTTATGAGGAAAATAATTCAAAATTTGAACTTTCTTATTCCTCTGGACATGTTTTTGTCAGAAGACAGTGTGTGGCTATGAACCAAATAATTCATATTTTTCCTTTCTAGAATTTCTTTATCCCCTAAATTTTTGAATTTCTGTTGTTTGAAAACAGTGTACCAAATTTCAACTGCGTTTGTAATTTTTTAATATATATGTTTTCTATAAACAACTGACCATAAGGCTGAAAGGATACGGTGTGTTTGTCTTAAATGTTGTTACTTATACGGGATATTGATATGTAATTGAATACTCCCAAACTTTCTTGTATTTGAGGAATATCAGGAGCTAGAAGCCCTGGCAGATCCAATGAGGAAGGAAGTTGCACTTGTTAGAAAAAGGATTGATTCTGTAAACAAAGAATTAAAGCCACTGGGTCATACCTGCCAGAAGAAGGTGAAGTTAATTGAAGTTCATAAAAACTATTAATACAAGTCATGCCTGCCGTATTATTGGGACTTTGACATGTTATTGGGGACATCATTGAAATTGGATTTTTGATGCCTTACAGGAGAAAGAATACAAAGAAGCTCTTGAAGCTTTTAATGAAAAGAACAAGGAAAAAGTACAGTTAATCACCAGGTTAATGGAGGTCAGTCTCACTCTAAACATTCTTGTTGTGAATGCTTTGAATACTTAACTTTCCTTATTCTAATATTGTTATGCATAATATGATCAGCTTGTTAGTGAAAGTGAAAGATTGAGGATGAAGAAGCTGGAGGAGCTGAGTAAGAATATAGACTCCCTGCAATGATTTAGCCAACTGCTAATGACTCTGATTAGGCTTGTGTGGTATATTAAAGATGACATAGTATATTTTCATATGTATGGGTGTCTGGTGCGTGTGTAATTTTGTGGTGTTTATGTTTGTTTAACTAGCATTTGATGGGACATTAGCTAATTTAGGAGGGATATACCCTACAAACAGGCTTGTAACTAAATACTTGCATTTTGTTGTCATTTTTTTCCCCTTCAACTCACTTTTCTTTGCTTTGTTCTCCTTATTTAATTTATTGATGTAATTTGAATTTTGTTGCCACAAAAGATAGTTGTTCCAAGGTGTGTTTTGTTAGTAGTTATATGACATTATACACTTCCCATGGTGAAGTTGCGTAGGTAGCTCTCGAACCAGTATGATAATGGAATTGCAGACGACATTATTTATTGCTTTACGAATTACGACCCAATTATCCGTGTGATTTATCATGGGAAACACTTGCGATTTATGATGATTCAGAGGTTCTCATTAGTCATTTACACTTTATGAAGGTTTTTTTCTTTTCCATGATCCATTGTCTTCAAAATATGGGCCGAACATTTTCTGATTTGGAACATCAATTCCTAATCTCCAATTTTGCATTTCATGCAAGTCCTTATTTTCGTGCGTAGCTATGATAATATAAAGGGCCGAGCATGCGTAATGAAGTGGATAATTATTATACATTCTTTTTGGGATGTTGGGGGTGGTTGAACAATTATTAACATACAAAAAACAAAATTATAATTTTTTTTATTGTAAAATGTGATTTGGCAATGGGGTACATTCATCATCAATTCTGGGCACTGTATAGTGTTTTTGGCAGCTTATGATTTTGATATTCATGGAGGTTTCATGAGGATTGGGTACAGTCATAGTATAACTGTTAAAGCATGCCCAAATAATTGTGTTTTACCACAAATGAAAAGACCACGCGCACTGGCGCACTTGTCATGTACCTTGCTTGCTTTTTTGTCTTGTTAAGAGCATCCTAAGTAACTGAAGACGTGCTTTGTGGGTATGGGAATTCGTACAAATTATCTTCCTATCCGTAATCCTTGGCTATGGTGGCAGCTGAGCCTCACACTCGCACAGTGTCTTTGGTTACGGTAAAATTATATTAACCATGATAAGCAAATAACGTTCTAAAGGGCCCAAAACTTGAGGCAGAGGTTATAAGTAGCATGTGACAAATCAACGCCTTAGCCACTTGAAGAAATCGACAAACCAGGAGGAATAATAATGGTCCAACGAACCCAAAAGAAAGTATGGAAGTTGCTTTATTATGACTTGTAATTTGTAATCAAAATTAAATCTTGAGGATTCCAAAAAATGGAAAGAACGAGTTATTAATGGCACTTATTTTTCTCCCAATTCACTGCACCAGCAAGAGATAAGGATTGGACATTGTATTGTGATTAATGATGTAATTAAATTTGAAATGATTGATTTTGAAATGATTGTATCGCTAGCGTCCCGTTACATCTGTTAAGGCGTCAATCTGGTCATTTCCTCAAAGGTAGAATAGAAAGTCTACCGAACCGATTTTGAAACCTTAACACAACAATTTACAATCCGTTTAGTACGAAGCGTGAAGCATCAAGGTGGAAGATAGGGATTGCACTTTTTTGTTTGCTAGTGATTAAAACTTTGTCCCAATTAAACACAATGTTTGAACAAATTTGAATCGTGGAAGGTTTTATACAGTGAAAACACTATTTGCAAATAATTTAACTACGTCATAACCATTTATGGCAAACAACCTCACAAATACTCTGTTTAGATAACCACCCTCCATTTGGTTCTGTAAAAAGAATAAGAAGGGAAAAATAAAATGAGTCGTAAAGTAAATAAGAGGTGAAACAATTTTTTTCTTCTTAAAGTTAAAACTATATAGAAAATTATGAAATGAAATAAAAACATTTTTTTATATCGTTTGAAACACAGGAGTAAAAGAATTGTACGTAAATTTTTAGAGTGGGTCCTGATCCTAAAAGTTTCCTCGAACCTACAAAGAAACACTTTTAAAATTCTATTCGTCAATCGTTAGTTTGTTTATTTTACTAAAAATTTGAATATAAAAAATTAATATTTCTAATTATTTTGATAAGATAATTTCAGTAACTTCGTAAAAAACTAAAATTGCAACTACAGTTTAAAAAAAGTATTTGATATATGATATAACTAAACAAAAAACAATTTCTTCTTTACATAAATTCTCTGAATAAATAAAAAAAATTTATATACTACTTAAAAAAAAAAAAAAAAATCCTAAACAATCAATCTATGAATCAGAGAATAGACTTCATTCTATTTCAAAAAAATTAAACAAAGAAACCTTGTGTCCTTTCTTTCTATCCCACTTATTTCACATTTCCAATAAATTCAACCATAAAGTACATTTGTTCTCTATTTTAAGAACTAAATAAATGCACGTTTGACCTTTTTCTAAATATTTTTTAGTTTTCTTTGTCATGTTCTACTCAATTCGAAAGCGTGAAAGAAACCGAAAACAGCAAGTTCTTAAATTTTAACTGTCCTCTCCCTAACCTGTATAATTTTCGGCCCATTATTTGAGGACATGGGCTTTGGATATGATGTGGCATACCATTCTATAATGGACCTCGATTTGACAATTCCATGGCTTTTTACTTTTCACACGCACTTCCACCTCAACTCAAATTTTGTCATTACTACAGAGGATCACACATATTATTAATATGAGGAGCAACTACATCTTGAATCAAATTTTCATTTTCAATTAGAACATTTTGAATCTCAGCCTCATTTGGAACAATTGTTGAGATGCCAATTGTAGAAACAGGCAGTGACAAGGCAATAGTCTTAGGTAACAAAACATTAGTCTCTTTGAATATTTCAACATGATCAGTTACATCAAGCTCCAAGAACTTGACATTTGGAGACTCTATTATTTTTCTCTCTTTACCAGAACAGAAGAACTTGTATCATTTATCGCAATCCGGATATCCAATGAAAAAGCAACGACTTGTCTTGGGGTCTGTTTTTCTCTGCAAGGGATTATAAATTTTTACTTCAGCTAGACACCCCCATACTCGAAGATGATTCAAACATGGCTTTCTTCCTGTCCACAGTTCAAAGGGTGGTTTGGGAACAGATTTAATAGGAACTTTATTAAGGATATAAAGGGCTGTTTTTAAGGCTTCACCCCACAAAAATTCTAGCAAGTTACATTCATTCATCATACTTCTCATCATATCTTTAAGTGTTCTATTACGTCTTTCAACTACACCATTTTGTTCAGGACTCCCAAGCATGGTGTATTGTGGAACTATTCCACATTCTTGCAGGTATAAGGCAAACGGTCCCATATGTTGTCCTGTAATACCATACTTACCAAAATACTCTCCACCACGATCAGATCTTACAATTTTAATCATTTTTCCTAATTGTTTTTCTACTTCAGTCTTAAATATTTTAAAATTTTCAAGTGCTTCAGACTTTTCTTTAATAAAATAAAGATATCCATATCGGGAAAAATCATCAATAAATGTAATGAAACAAGTTTTACCACAAATTGTAAGAATTAGAGGCTCACTTATGTCAGTGTGAATGATCTCTAAGAGGTTTGTACTCCTAATTGCACCTTTCTTTTTCGTCTTAGTTTTTCTCCTAATGCAACTTACACAAGTTCTTAAATCATCAAAATTCAATGAGGGTAGTATATTTGTCTTTGTCAACCTTTCAACTCTTTCCTTAGAAATATGACCTAGACGTTTGTGCCACAACATTAAGGATTTTTTCTCAACCTTAGATCTTTTAGCAACACAATTTTCAACAACTAAAGATAAAGAAGTATCATCAGAAGCTAAAGACAATTTATATAAACCATCAACTAAAAGTCCATAACCAACAATTTGGGAGTTTAATGTCAAATTTATCTTTCTATCTCCAAAAATAAAATTAAAATCAAGTTCATCCAAACGAGAAACAGAAATCAAATTTCTCCTAAAAGAGGGTACATAAAATGTATTATTCAAAATCAACTCAAATCCACAACTTAAAACTAAACTGACATCTCTCACTTTCTCCATTAAGACTTTAAGATCATTTCCTACCCTGAACTTGTTTTCCCTCAAATTGGGCTCCCTCAGATTTTTGAACCCATGTAAAGACACAACAATATGAGTTGTGGAACCACTATCAATCCACCAAGAGTCTATAGGAACATCAACTAGATTAGATTCATAACAGATAAGAGCTAGACAATTACCTTCAGATTTGTTATTATTCTTTAGCCAAGCCTTGAACTTTTTACAATCAAATTTCTTATGTCCTTTTTTTTACACCAAAAACACCAAATATTTTTCTTAAAGACTGTTGGTTTAGGTCCTCCTACATTGTGGCATTGACTCTTACTTGGTTTTCCTGAACCTCGATATTGATGAGAAGTATTAGAAGACTTATTTGCATTTTTCCAATTTCCCTTGCCAAAAGTGGATTTACTATGGACAGATAAAATGGCTATGTCATTCTTTTCTTTCTTAAGTTTCTCTTTCTTAGCAACACACTTGGTAATGAGGTTGTTCACACTCCAATTTGCACCAATAGTACTATGGGCAGTTTTGATTTGGGTAAAATCAGCAGGTAGACAATTTAAGGCATGTTCAACAATAAATTTTTTATTAAGGTCAATTTGGTGAGATTTCAGCTTGGTTTGAATGTGAACCATCTTCATAATTAACTCCCTTACTCCCCCAAAATTGATATTCTAAATTTATGTAATTAGATCCCATTAAATTTGTGCTTATATTTGGTATCAAAGCCTGAATTACATGATTTGGAATTTAGATATGACAATGTTGGGGGAGTAAGGGAGTTCATTATGAAGATGGTTCACATTCAAACCAAGCTGAAATCTCACCAAATTGACCTTAATGAAAAATTTATTGTTGAACATGCCTTAAATTGCCTACCTGCTGATTTTACTCAAATCAAAACTGCCCATAATACCATTGCTGTAAATTAGAGTGTGAACAACCTCATTACCAAGTGTGTTGTTAAGAAAGAGAAACTTAAGAAAGAAAAGAGTGACATAGCCCTTTTATCTGTCCATAGTAAACCCACTTCTGGCAAGGGAAATTGGAAAAATGTAAATAAGTTTTCTAATACTTCTCATCAATATTGAGGTTCAGGAAAACTAAGTAAGAGTCAATGCCACAATGTAGGAGGACCTAAACCAACAGTCTTTAAGAAGAATATTTGGTGTTTTTGGTGTAAAAAGAAAGAACATAAGAAATTTGATTGTGAAAAGTTCAAGACTTGACTAAAGAATAATAACATATCTGATGGTAATTGTCTAGCTCTTGTCTGTTATGAATCTAATCTAGTTGATGTTCCAGACTCTTGGTGGATTGATAGTGGTTCCACAACTCATATTGCTGTGTCTTTAGAGGGGTTTAAAAATCTGAGGAAGCCCAATTTGAGGGAAAACAAGCTCAGGGTAGGAAATGATCTTGAAGTCTTAGTGGAGAAAGTGGGAGATGTCAGTTTATTTTAAGTTGTGGATTTGAGTTGATTTTGAATAATACATTTTATGTACTCTCTTTTAGGAGAAATTTGATTTCTGTTTCTCGTTTGGATGAACTTAGTTTTAATTTTATTTTTGGAGATAGAAAGATATCAGTCAAATCCTGGAAGTGATCACTGGATAGCTGCTAAGAAAGTAATGAGATACTTGAAGAAGATAAAAAAGTATATGCTTGTATATAACAGAGTAGACAACCTTGAGATTGTGGGATACACAAATTCAGATCTTGACGGGTGCCCTCATGACAGAAAATCGACTTCAGGATATCTTTTATGATGGCTAGAGGTGCAATATCTTGGAGGAGTAAGAAACAAACTCTCGTTGCCTCTTCTACCATGCAGGTAGCATTCATTGCTTGCTATGAAGCTGCTACTCATGCTATTTGGTTGAGAAATCTAGTAACAGGACTTCGTATTGTGGATACCATTGTTGCACTAGTAAAGATTTTTTGTGACAACAGAGCTGCAGTATTTTATACAAAGAATAACAAGATTTCTAGTGGATCTAAGCATTTGGAGTTGAAGTACTTGACTATCAGAGATCTTGTGAAGGATGGTTCCATTGTAATAGAGCACATTGACACATATTCCATGTTAACTGACCCCTTGACCAAGGGACTTAGGCCTATTATTTTCAAAAGACATGTTGAAAAAATGGACATTGTGAGTTCTTTTGATGTGTTTGGTTAAGTGGGAGTTTTTTTTTTAGTTTTATGTCATTTTACGTTTATTGAATTCTTGTTTTAGACTTTCGTAAACGTTGTGTTGATGACATTTCACATTTGATTTGATGAATGAGTAATGAGATTTTATATATATATATATAAAATGTGAATTATTAAGCTCGGCGTCGTTGGGACCACTATACCGGTGGTTGATGCTAGTTGGAGTTGAGGCATAATAGTTCGTAATGAAATATATAATTTTTTTGGCTTTTAAGCATTTGAGAGAAATTAGGGACTGATGTAGAAAATGATAGTACGACTGTTAGATTGCATTCGCATATCATTTTCGCACCACACTCCACACAGATGACTAGTCGATGAAGTCAGTAGTATTTGTAACTATGGAAGAAATTACATCAATAAAGGATGCAATTGTCGTCATGATTCGATATTGCATGATTTTGTTGGATGGAGTCTCAATTAAGTGTTATATCTTGAGATCATATGTTTGTGGTCACAACATGTTATTGGCTAGATAGTCATATTTTTTTATTTTTATTTTTTTTGAACTGCACAATTGATTTTGTCTAAGTAAGAGAATGTTAGAATTTCTTATAAGATTTATTATGGGCTATAATCAATTGTGATTTTTATTTTGTCAAAAACAGGCTAATATTGTGATCCATTTGATGATATTTAAGCCCGCTAATAATGTGATCAATTAGTTGGACCTTAGACACTTAATGTTGATCTAGAGTGAAATTCAGTGTGGGCTTAATCTCTAGGCTCATGATAGAAAGTGCCTAGAATTAATAAATATAGTGACTAAGTCCTCTTTGCCGTCATGGTAACACATTCTATTACTCTCTAGGTTTGCCCCATTGAGAATCTAGGATTAGGAGAGCGTGATTAGGTAAAGAAAGTTCTTAACTTCTCGTTATAAAGAGATCACATTCCACGTAAGTCCACATACAATCAACGATATTTACAACAAATAAGTAACTCTTCAAATTATTTTTCAATTGATATTCTAAATTCATGTAATTAGATACTATTAAATTTGTATTTACAGTCTTCCCTTTCTCTTTTCTCCAAAATCACATCTTCAGATGTACCCTTAATTATTTTATGAGAGAAAGTTCAAAGAATGGCAGATGGCAGATGCTTACGGTTTTGCTAGAAAGTGATCAATTTTATTCATTTCTTTACTTTTCTTTTCTGATGTGCCAGAAAAAAAACCTCAACATCAAAGTGATCAATTGTAAAAAAATTAGGTATAACTTTTCAATGTAAAATTCCCCCCTTAACTGAAATAAACAACGAACCCTTTATTATATTCCAATGATAATGACATAATTAATTAAGACAGTATATTTTAAACTTTATGATAATAAAATTTGATGATATTTTCTTGTACATATGCAATTTTATGACAGTAAGTTTTGTTTTTTTTCGTAAATATTAAAT
This sequence comes from Abrus precatorius, assembly GCF_003935025.1. Classification (NCBI taxonomy): domain Eukaryota; kingdom Viridiplantae; phylum Streptophyta; class Magnoliopsida; order Fabales; family Fabaceae; genus Abrus; species Abrus precatorius. The sequence continues at coordinate 2,497,617 of NW_020874373.1, read as the reverse complement.
TAATTTATATTTTATTTATTAAATAATAAAGCAGCACACATAGATTATTAGCATGCTATTTGTCATAATTCTATTAGAGCAAAACGTCACAAAATAAATGAGCCACTCGATAAGAAGGGAATCTACACGATGGAAAGTCAAGTCATATCATATTAGATTGTGAAAATTTTTCTCCATCTTCAATGCATACAACGAAAGAACTGATATAAAAACTGGTGAAATTCGGCTCAAATTTGGTAAAAAAACTAAAATTATTGGTGTTGAATCTTTTCATTTTTTGACTATAAATAATTTTTAATCATATAAGAATTAAAAAAAATCAAATCAAGGTTCAATTTTAAATTATGAAAATACGAAATTGTGTTTCGAATCGATATTTAAGATTCAAAACTTAAAACTATTGATTAAATTAAAACAATTCTTATTAATTAATTCAGGTGCTTAGTATAATATTTTATTTTAATTTTAAACTGAATGAATTTGATTTTTTAAATATAATTTTGAGAAAATGCGTCACTTATAATATTATATAATATTAAAGTGTACGATTTATTATAATTACTTATGAAATTAATAAATTATGGGCCATGATTTTATCAATTTGATGATATCCGAAGATTGACATTACTCAAAATAAAAAGAAAGTCTATAATTAAAGAAAAACAAATAAATGATTCTTCCTTTTAAATACAACAATCAGACCCACCGCCACCGGTTACCAGTTACAGAAAAGAGGAAATGAGTGACGATGGAATGTGACCCACCGCTCAGCCATTTTCAAAAGAGTAATATTTTATTTTAATTTTATATTCTAACAGTAATTTTTTAATATTTTTTTATTACATCATATGTTTTATATTATACTTTTTTATTCTTTTGCTATTTTAATTTCTATGTCATAAAAATAATTATAAAAAAGAATAGGATAAGAATAACATAACTCTTTCTGGAAAGGATATCACGACAGTTGTAATTGAAACTGTGGTGCAAGTGTGGGACTTAACAATAAACTATAAAAGTATATACCGATTCATCGAACCACAGAGAATTATAAAGAATGAGAAAGACAAATCGAAAATAATAATACAACAGCATTGATGATCATTGTTGGGAGGACCTCGCAATATGCAGGAAGAAGTCTCCACGACTTTACTACCATTCTACAAAGATTCGTAACACAAATACTAACATAGGATTCGACCATATACAAATACAACAAATTTTATAATCATAATGTACAGAAAATTAAAAAATGAGCAGATGAAGCCAAAGAAGGTTTTATTTTTTATCCTCCGCAAGAACGAAGCAGACGACGGTGTTGCCGTATATAGTCACAGTAATGCATCCAATTGCAGTATGGAGGAACATTCCTAAATCCTAAGCGACATGCTTCATTATTGGTTTCAATCCCATCCATTACTCACTCTAGCTAGCAAATAGGACCAAATACATACATTCTAACCTAAATCACTTATCAAATATGTAGGTAAATAAATAAAGAAAACCATATAGCCATTAATTTGCGTATCTTATATTTGATACATGAACCTCAAATTTGAGTGAGAGGAGATATTGATGTTGTTGGGCGTCGTTTTCCCAAATTAAAGGCTACGAAGACGGTTTTACGCGCGTCTTCAGTCTCCGTAAAAGATTTTTAAAAAGTGGAAAAGATTTTCATGTCTGCTCTGCGAGGGACCTATGTCAATATTATAATACCACTGTTTCATACGCATCTTTCGTACCATTCGGAGTCCAACTATATTATATTGTATAGAGTTGAATTTGACCAGAAATTAGTAGAAATAAAGAATAATGTCTATCACATGTCACCTTCTTCCACGTTTCTTCACCCCTACCGTAAGTAACAGCTACCAAAATGCTAAAAGTGTGTTTAACTTTATTGAAAAAAAGTAAAAAACAAAGATTATCCCATTGCATAGGAATAGAGAAATAGTTCAAGTTACCAGCTATTGATAAACAGCATGTGCCACACATTTTTTCGTGTTTCTTCATAAAGACTCGTGCGTCGCTCTTTTCATCGGAAATAAGATATTCATCAAATCTCATTGACTTTATGAACCTATTCATTTAAACTTAACTAGTTTAAACTAAATTCAGATTTGTTTCGTTAATTGATTTGTTTCATTTTAAAGTCAAACTAAATTAAATGCAATTAGAATGGTTTTCAGAATTGTCCTTTTAACAAACCTGAATAAACTTTATAACCCAATCATTTTTGTTTACTTGTTTAGTATTGGTAAATATCTTTGCCTGTCTTTACTATGCATCTTTCTTTTTTTATGATATTTTAGGTAAAAATAAAAATATTATACCATTTAAAATTAGCATGTATTTATATTTTGGATCAATTATCATGTTATTGCAGTTTTAATATTTTTTAAGAGTGAGGGGACAAATATCAGAAGCGGTCTGATTCGTGAAATGCGGTCCATACGTTAAATGCCAACGTCCAAATTTCCACTCTCCGCAGCGGTTCGCACTTCGCAGCGGCGTTACGAGCCACTGCACAATGCACTTCTTTCTTTTGTCGTTTACTTAAACCTTTTTAAACTATTTTTATAATAATATTCATTTTTATTTTTTCTTGAGATGAAACTTTACATTATTATTTAAAATTTTTGGCAGAATTAATTGATTTAAATAGCTAGCAAATTTATACAAGTTGAATATGAAAAATTAATCAATAGCTAACAAATATTCGAATACTGCACGGATATTCGTAAATATAAATAAACATACAAAATTTAAAAATCATATATATTAAAAAATTGACTTAAATAATGAAAAAATATTTATTTGGTAATCAAAATATATCTGCCTTAAATAATTTAATGGATGAAATAAAATTAAATATTAATTTATGAATATATTATTATATTTAATATCAGGGAAAGAAAAGTCTTCATTAGTTAAGGATTTAAAAAATACTTTTAATTAAAAAGACACAACGATTTTAAAACATTTTTTTATGACAAAGTTTATCATAAAATGTATTTTTTGATTCGAAGTTTGCGATGAACCCAGTCAAGTTGTTTAATGAAGGAAGTGGACACAAAGTATTTAAGTCGGAGAACTGCATTATACAGACATACACTGAGATCGAACCACGACAAGAAATCCTTTTGTGAACAACAAATCTCCTGTTGGAGACTTTATTTCTAACCAAATCAGTCAGCAAAAATCACACATTAAATCTTTGATCAAGGCATGATCACTAAATACTTTTATTATTATTTTTCTTGTTTAACTATTAAAGGTTAGGTAGATCATTATCTTAGATTTTGAATTACAATAAAATAATAAATACTATACAAACAAAATATCTATATGTAATTTGTCTAATTTTCTAAAACTTTTTTTTAAACATTTTATAATAAAAAGTTTAATGCCTATACGCATATTTATATAATAACTTGAGCATATATTAAAATATTATTTTAGAAATATAATTTATGGAGACATGATTTCTTGGAGGTGGCTTCGCTGCAGGAAAACGCCGGCAATGAAAGTAACCAAGAAATTTTCACGATCGTGAGTATACCAACTCAGACATTCACACCTTAAAAAAAAAACTCTGAAATTAATTAGGGAATGGGCAATCATCTGGTTTTCAAAATGATAACTATGTCCCTTTCTGGTTTCTATTTAATTTATTTTTTTGTATTTTCATTTTTTGTACTCCCCCCCCCCCCCCCCCTTTTATTTAGAATGATCACTAGAATCTTTGCATCATTGCATGTATAATATTCTACTAATATAAATGACATCACGTTTAATTAAGACAATATTTTATGCATAAAATATATTAATTCATGCAGACTTGCCAACTACAATAATGATTGATAATTCTTTTGAATGATTTCAATATCGAGAAAATAAAATCTTTTGATGATAATCTTGAGGGTGTTACATTTTTCAACTTTAGAAAGAACAAAGAGACAGTGGTATGATTAAATATGTGAGTAATATTGCGATGAAACAAAAAAAGAAGATAGAAAAAGAGACGTATGGTGAGCATAAAGAATAGGATATTAAAAAAAATTAGGATTATATTGAAACCTATATTCCTTACGGTGAAAATTTATTTCACAATAGTCACTTATGAAATTATATTTCTAACCATATTTTTCGGCACTAGTTGCTTTTATTTTTTCAATACAGTTCACAAATAACTTTTTCTTTGATCCAATGAAATCAAAATTCTTTCATTTACAGTAGGTTTTAAAATCAGGTTCACAATTTCACAGCGAGTTTCGGAAGTTGGAATAATAAATAAATGAGAGCACTAGCTCCCTTCCCTAACTTTGAGATTTTTTTTTTAGTTTTTAGAAAAATATACGTTTTAATTTTTATAAATATTACTTAATATCATGTCGCCCTTTTACAAATTTTGAATATTTTAATCCTTGTAAAACTTTTAAAATTTTTTAAAATAGGTGATTAATATAATCTATATAGTCATGATTATTCACCAAAATTAAACAATCTATGTAGTGATGATTGACATAACACGGAAGTCATTTTGGTTTGACATGTATTATACTTTAATGAGTAAACAATTAAACTCCAACATTTAAAATTTATTTTTAATAAAAGCAATTTTATCACAAAATAAAACAAACATGTATGCATGCTTAGAAACTAGCTAGCTACATGAAAGTTTTGGGTAAGCTGTTGCCATCGTTAGTAATTGTCAATTATAAATATAGATCATTATGATTACTTGTTCTGTTCAAAGTGGGATGCAATAGATCGAGTCCTGTTAAACAATGATAAAATGAAGATAAACCAAAAAAGTTGACTCAGAAAAGTGCTAGGTATATGCTGCCATATGTACCAACCAAACCACAATAAGAAGAAAAATAAGGTTTGTGTCCTTAAGTAAATCAGCATAGATCCATGCATATCCACAAACAAACCAGCAAGATGGGAATAATTAGCATTATGTCACTGTATATCCTATAAACACTTAACTGCCTTGTCACCCTCTAGTTCTCCGCTTGGCCTTAACCTGCAGTCGACATTTCGTGCTATAGCAATTGCCAAAGCCTATTTTCATGGTTGAGAATCATTGCTGACTATGCTTATTTTCGTGGAATGCTCTTCACATTGTCCCATGGCAGTGTGCTTAACTATGCTTATTTTCAATTTACCAATCTCCAAGAATAACTAAACATAATTGTATTCGTATAACATTTTTTATAATATTGTTTTTCATTTTTTATTCATCACATTAACCACCTCATTTAATAGTTTTTTTTTAACATCAATCGGTATGCACAGGGTGTAATTACGGTAATTTTGGGAGTAAAAGATAATTTACTCAGTATCTCCAACAAGCTTAATTATGCTCAGTTTAGTTAATGTCTAGAATAATTAATTTCTTCCTCTCATTCATCTGGCATAACTATAACTGGTTTTTCCTATAGTTATCGCTATTCTCCTCTGCTAGTTTCAATTTCCTTAATTCATTATTATTTTTTAAGTTGTGTCGGATAAAAAATTTAAAAAAATATAAAAGTAACAATAAATAATGTTTAAAGTGTGAGTTAAGTATAAAAAGCATTGTGAATAATAAATATAAAATGTTAGGCATAATTAAAAAAATTTCATTTCACTTTAAAAATAAATTATTTAAAATTTATTATGTTAATCTCATTAAAATTCTGCAGTATTTTAAAATACTTTTTCGTCAAACACTCAATAAAACAATCAGCCAATATAATTCAACTTTTCTCATGATTTTCACACATTTCTAGAATTAATGCATTTAAATACAAGCACATAGAATTCATTCTATTATTTGCTTAAACAATGATTATATAGACACAGAATGTAATGGAAATACTCCGAAGAAATTCACGATGTGGACTTATCATATAGGTCAGTCCAAGTTATCTTTTCACTGTTATATAATATACTCTTATATATGTACTCATTAGCAAAAAGTAGTAGTAATAACATAATTTTTTATGATGTCATTAATTAAATATTAAGAAGTGCATTAAGAATATAATTTTCAATCTATATTCTTTAATATATTTTGAATTATTCTCTATAATTTATTAAACATTATAAGAGTATAAATAAAATTTATTAAATTAAAAACAATATTTAACGTAATTTTTATTTAATTTTAACTAATAATAGGGTATTTAAATACGTGAATAATAAATTGTTGCTTGCCATCAAATAATTGCCACAGTAGTATACCCAATATGGGAGTAGCTGTATATTCTCTGTGTATGACTTCCACGAACATGTTCTTGAGTGCATAGTAATTTATTTTGCAAACAGTTGATTATGAGATCAAACATTGTGGATGAGGTCGAATTAATGCGGCAAATTGAGTCATCATCACCATAATTCTAAATTCACTCTTAATCAATTATTCTGCCACTTTCCAGCACGAAAGCAGTGGAATGAATTGAATGCAAAGAGAAGGGGATTCCTCTCCCCGCTTTAATCTGGAGGAAAAGAAACAAAAGTGAAAAAAAAAGAAGCCAAATGATTGGCTTGATAAAGTGCCAAAGCACTTTGACATGCGTTTACAGGTGGATGGATTATATTACCCACTAATTAGCAAATCATATTAGGACAACAAAGAAAGACAGGTGGCCGAAGATTCTCACAATGACCCGTCACCTTTTGTTACCACATTTAATTTCAGCATTAGGTGAGATGATAAGGAAACGTGCAAAGAGAAAACTATATTAATTAATCAATGTTAGTTTTGTTGTAATTATACATGTTGCGTGGATGGAATTTAAAATTGGGTTATGCCCGACATATGGAAGTGAGTGTGAATTAAAATAATAGGTCATAGAAAGACATTATGGGGAGAGTTGCTTAACAGTACTTGTACAAATTAACTAAGGATGAACTCGAACTCTGTAATTTTATATTTTTCACTTGGATTTATGAGCTTGTTCTGTCTTATATCAGTATTTTGGAGCTATGGGCGAAAAAAAGAGCGTGCATGAGATTTGTTATTTCTTGGTTAATCTATGCTCTTGTATCTTTTGCTGTTACCCACTCGTTTTACTACATATAAGCGAAGTAGTTAGGTGCATGTTCGTGTTTATATTAAGATTAAAATTTTCAACAAATAAAGACAAATATTTCATTTAAAAAACTAACGAGGAAATCAAACCTTCACGTATTTTACGAACAATGTGTAAAAATTTTGAATTCAACTTCACTATCTTTTTATAAATAAAAGAAAATGAATAATTACGTATTATATTTTGCAAGATTTGACTAATTTAAAGTATAGTTTGTATTTTAGAAATAAAATATGAAGTGATAATCAGTGATTAATAATTTAATGGTTAAGATGTTAATAATATAATTTATAATTTAGTATAGATATACTAGCACATTCTTTTTAAGCTCAATCTGAATTGATGATTTCTCAATCAATAGGTATTATTTTACACATTATCTTGTTCTAGCTGTTGTTTAGAAAAAGTTATTTTTTATTAGCAAAAAATTGTTGAACCGAATACAATAGTACAAAACCCATTTATATCACAACAGTAAGAAGATACACAAGCATCGAAACAGAACTGTTTGAAACGATCTACTGGACTTAAACACCGCCAATCTCAGAAAGAAACGACAGGACTACAAATTTATTATAAACTGAGGACAAAAGGTATTCAAACTCATTTACGTCCCAATTAATTGCATTCACTTTGTTCCCATAGCAATTGCAATGCAGGTGAGAATATATATATATTATTAATGTTTTAGCTGAGACTAGGGTAGATAAATAAATTTAGTTACCCCCACCACCAAGAAAATCTAATTAATTCCACACAAGTGGGCAGTAATAATTAAAAGTAATGGTTAATTAGGGTTAAATTACGTCCACATAGACGGTCGTGATCGGCTACAAGATGCACCCCACTTGTGTTAAAAAGGTTAATTTGTTTTGTACTATTCTGATTTTGAATGGTCGTAGAGACGTGGCATGTGTTCCCCTTCTTGTTGTCCTCAACCATCTCTTTCCTAGTGTTGAGAACAAGAAATATAATCTACGAAGAAAGACACCAGCATAGTTGTCATGCATACACTGGTGGTGCTTGCTAGAGGCATTGTTTGTGTGAAGCGTAAATTGACTTGGTTGGATTTAGTGCAAGCGTGCGGTGAGACTCGTACGTAAAAAATCAATCAAACACCCACCAGTGACCAGACATTCTCTCTCTTTCGCTCACTAAACAAAAAAGACACTCGAGTTTGAAAGTTGGAACGCAAACACTTTACACAGAAAGTGAGCTAAAAACATAAAATGGAGTGGGTCACGCGTCACTTCTCCCTAGGCGAGACAATCCCTGTGTATTCTTTTTTGTATTAACAGTGCAAAAACATAAATATAGAAATGTGGTACACTTAACAAATCTCAAAGTGTGTAGAATTTACCAAGACTCGTGTATAAACAAACCAACTGGGGCATGTTTTTTTTGAAATTTAAATTAAAGTTGAAGTAAGTGGAAATAGAAAAGGACCGGACGGGGTTAATTGAATAAAGGAGGATCCATAGTACACTACACAATCCTCAAAAGTTAACGATCCAGGGTGAGGGTGTAGCCATGAATTAGCGTAGAAGCTAATAAAAAGATAATGATATCAAATGTGGAAATATATTTAGAAAGTAAAAAGGTCGACTATGAGGGTCAAGATCCGCTTCTCCGCTGTGTGTGACGCAAAAATAGGGCAAAGCATCTTCCTCGCTTCCATCTTCACCCCTTTTTTGTCGTCTTCCTCTCTGTGTTTCCCAAGTTTCCTTCTTTCATCTCTCAATATTTCATGTCCCCAGATCTCCTTTTCATACTAACAATATTCAGATCAAAATGTGTTTTTTTTATTAAATACTCTTTTAATCTGATTCTTTTAGCATAACAAATTAATACTATACGTGATGTTATAATTGTTTTATACTTTCAGCTAATTACAACACACAATGAATAATTTTAAATTAATTATTTTAAAAAAATTGATGAGTTGAAGGCGTCAACGCAAGATGGTTAATTGTAGAGTTGCAGTGTTGCGTGCATTTCCATAATGGCAGTTGAAGTGAGTGGTGATGCAGCTGGAAAAAAAGGTAATCCGACAATTATACTAATCACGATTTCAGTTATTGGCAGCTTTATCGGTCAGAAGAGTTTGAGTATCGAACATGTATGCTCCTCAGTCCTTACAAGGAGATTCAACTCTTTCATTATTTCCGCACAATTTTAATTTATTTCTTTTACTTTTTATTTAAAGGAAATATCACATTACCACATTTATTAAACAAATTATTTCTGTCCTTTAAAAATCATATGTCAGGTTAATTAATGGCCTGTACAATTCTTTATTTAAAAAGTTAAACTGTTCAATATAATGTGATATGACTATTAACTAATAATATATTAAGCAATACATCAAAATAATTAATAAATAATTTTTATTAAAAATCACTGGAAATCTCGTGAACATTTGTGCTAAGATATGTTAATCATATTTATCTGCAATATATTTTTTAATTATTGTCTTAACACCCAATATAGATGGCTAAAAATCAACGAGGGGAAGATAAAACAAAAAAATAAATAAATTAACTATTTATTAAACAAGAGAAATAATGTTTTTTTTGTGTGTGTGAAAGCAACGAAAATAAACTTCCTCACAAATTAGAATGACAGTGGAAGAGAAGGACTCTTACGTCTCGTCATCTGTTTTAGTTTTTTAATTAGATATTTTTATAATATAAGAATAAATTTTAAGGAAAAATAATAGAATAAAAAGTCTAAAATTTTAGACTGAATCCAGTTTTAGTTAAAATGAAATACTTTTTATACAATTTATTTATTTATTTTACTCTCTCTTTCACTTCTTTCGTTTTTATCTATTTAAATAATCCATTTTTTTATTTTAATTCTTCTTATGTTAGTTTTCATCCAAATAAGGCACGTACAATTCTGTATATCATATTAACGATTTCTTGGTAAATATAAAGTCAACAAGTATCGTTGATTTGGATCGTTTGTTATAAATTAGAAACTAAAATTTGAATTATGTAATGAAATTTTATTAAAACATTCATTTTGTTAAAACATCGATGAGAAATAGTGATACAAGTGGTCAGAAAAAGGAAAATTTATGCAAATATGAATTTTCCTTTATATATTGTATTGATTGATAGATTTCGCATGCAGAAAGTTTCGTTGAATATACCATTTTTGTCACCTAGTGTTAGTATATAACTTTACACACTATGCAAATCTTCGAAAGATACTTAGAATAAAATATTTTAAGCACGAAATGTAATATCCGAAAATACACTGTCCTCAACAAATAGTACCGAAAATAGAGTTTTGCTAGTTCTCTTATAGTTTAAAAATCATGTGGTTTTTTTTTATTATCCGGTATTTAAAATTCAAATTGGAATTGACTAAAGACAACATAAAATGTGACTTAAAAATGGATAATCATACAAAATAATTTCATTATAGTCATCCCACGTATTGATTAACCTGGCATATAGTTGTCAATTTCTAATGTAAAATTGTAAAATGAGAAGTATCTACCAACTATATATACTAGCATTTAAAGTGAAACTTTTTTTTGAAAACGTTCTTATATATAAAAGATAACACCGTTCATAGCAAGATAGACAAACATTTTAGCGAGTGGCTGAAATATGTTGTTCTAAGAAATGGTTTGGTGGGTTACTGATATGCGTTGTCTTTACTTACATATAAAATATTGATGTGGATGCAATTAATAGAATATGACATTGATGTGTGAGTTTCATACATACAAAAAATGGTAAGGCCCCGGGGGGGGGGGGTGGTAGTATGCTAGGGAATTTTTAATTTATATAAAAAATAACATATTTATAAGTAATATAGACAACCCACATGTGTCTGCTGGTTAAGTTGTCACAAGTAGTCAAATAAGCAATGGTGGTTAAACATGTAGACATGCCACAAATATGTATCATAATTAACAATAAGCAGTAAGTAAGGCTTCGATTTTTAAACACGGTTTGCAGCAAATGCTTTCGGCGCAAATTTCTGGGAGTGGAAAAGAAATCTGAGAGGAATATTTATTTACAGAAAAATGATAGGAGCAAGTATTAGTGAGTTAAACTTAGGTAATATAACTTACAAGGACGAAATTAAAAAGAAGCGAGTTGCAGGTTTCTGAAAGAAATGTGAGAGCTACGTGGTTCCCTGGCATTTGGTTCAGAGTTGGGACAAAATATGTAACACCATGTCTCACTCAAGTACTGTGACTTCGGGACTACCCATCCTGTTTCTCAGTAACCACATCGTAATAATATTGTAGCCACAGCTGTACAAAAGCAAAAAAGAGGGTTATAAAATTATATATAAATAAAGAACTATACTATAGTCTATAGACTATTGCCTTATGCTTGTGCTTATGCATACGATCTTGTTTGTGAGCCAGCGTTCTCCGTTGAGCAGAAACCCCCGTTTCCTTATTCCTATAGGCCAAAAGAAAGAGTCTCGAGTCTCAACTCAAACCATAGGGCACTACCCAACATACTTACACACCTACAATTTTTAGCCAAATTTTAATCTTATTTGGTGTCCCATTATTTAACAATAATTCGTTTATGACCAAACCAGTTCATCACTACTTTGCCTCGATATTATAACCCATCTGGATTTGAATCAAATAACTCTCTTCATTCTTTCGCCTCACTCTTTCTTCTGGACAGAGTTGAAACCTCTTCAACCTGAGAGTTACGTGAAAGCTTGGGTTCTTCATTACAACAACATTTGGGGTCTAATGGGTCAGAAGTACTTGCACGAGCTACTGAAGGAGGATCAAGAACCGTTCCTTCTAAACAAGTACATTTCCGATAGGCGAAGCCAGATGAAAAGGCCTTCTCCAAACACAAGTTTGCAAGTCAAGAAACGCAAATCAATAAATCAAATTCAAAGCTCAAACTTCTCTGTGAACCTGTGCAAAAATGCTTGTCTTTTCTCCTTCACAGACACCCCAGAGCTCAGAAAATCTCCGCTGTTAGAATTTGCTTCCCCAGCCAAAAGCCCCTGCAAATCACCCAACGCCATTTTTCTTCACATCCCTTCTCGAACTGCAACTCTTCTTCTGGAAGCCGCTCTCAGGATCCACAAACAATCTTCACCCAAAATCAAAACCAAAACCCAATCCTTCGGGCTATTGGGGTCCTTGTTCAAGAGACTAACACAACGAAACCAGAACCGTAAGAGCGAAATAGAGGGTGGAAGCGTAAAGGTCTCGGTGAAGGATGTTTTGAAGTGGGATTCCTCTCTTGGGCGAAGAAAACTCAATGGCAATGGGAGTAGCAAGGAGGAAGAGAAAACAGTGAATGCGTGTGAGGTGGGTGTTTCTTGTTCTTACAATGAAAGGCATAGTAGTGGTGTTTGGTCAGAGAGCAATGGCATGGAAACGTCAAGTAGTGGCCACTCTCATCACTACTTTGTAACCCATCCCAATGACTGTGCTTGCTTCTGTGAAAGCCCTTTCCGTTTTGTTCTTCAAACCAGCACTCCTTCCTCCGGCCACCACACGCCGGAGCTACCCTCGCCGAATCGCCACGCAACACAGGTTTCTCATTTTCACATTACGTTTTGTTATTATTATTATTATTATATTTTTAGTCGTGGGATTTCTTTTATTTTATGGTAATTGTGTTTTCTTTCTGTTTTGATTTTCAACTCGGTTAAACTCGCTACTATCACCCAGTTAGTTCATAAATAAAATTAGAGTTTTAACCTTTTGATTCGGTAGTATTTTTTATTTTGTCGGTAATGGGAAGTGGGTCTGCAAGTTTGGCCGGAATGTCGCTTTTCAGGGACAATCATAGCACCCCGTTTTTTCCGAAATTTGTTAAAGGGCCCGGGGAGGGTCACGTGTGTAAATTTCATGTTCTTGTTTTGTTTTCCTGAATTTTCATAATTGTACTTTTCGATCGTGTTTCTGCCATGCAAATCTTTTCTCACTTCTACTGGGTTGTTTGGTAAATTATTACACTCTTAAAAAGATGACAAATTATGTTTTTGTTTGTTCCCATTTGTAGTTTTGTTTGAATTACTAGGAGGGTTATGAGGCAAATAACAAAATTAAGCTGAGTTTGCAATTAGGACAAATTAGCATTATTCTAACGAAGTTTTTTTGTGGGTTTTACTAGGAGAAAGAAAATAATGAAGCAGAGAGTCTCAACAAATTTGAATCAGGGGAAGAAGAGGAAGAAGATAAGGAACAGTGTAGTCCTGTGTGTGTGTTAGACCCACCTTTCGAGGACGATGAGGAAGAGCATGGAAACGACGATGATGAGGAAGACGGTGGTTTTGATTTGGAGTGCAGCTATGCGGTTGTACAGAGTATGTCACAACTTATTTATTTTTGTACCATCCTTTGTTTGTTGTATGGTCGTTTTCCACCAACTCACCGTCGTACACGCTTCTTCAAACTTGCTTCTGTGTCACAAAATAACAATAAGAGGGGCTCATTGCTGATGCAGTGATATGATTGTGCTGATCTTTAACCGTGCTATCTCTGTGGATTCCATCTAAAAGATTACAATTGCTCATCGTCCAAACGGCATTTCCCATTCAATGTGGATCCTTTACAACTAGATATAAGATCATTTGTTTTCAATATCAGCGTGACCCACATTTTTTCTTGTTAGGAGATCTGTCTTAATTGCAATCTTTCTATTCCATATGTTGGATAACATTTGTGCAATCATACTGTTATCACTTTCATTAATTTTTTATGGTACTTTTTGGTTGGTGAGAGAGCTCACATACCAATAATTCTACACACGCTTATAATCTTACACATCCGTGCAACTTTTTTTACTGTTTGATTAAATTTGGCCCTTGTTCTGTACATACTGACACTATAGTTCTACCACACTGCATGCCAATGGTATAAGATTATGAAATTTGTGTAGCTAGAATTTTTCTTTCAACAATTGATTTAGCACTTCACTATCAATTCAAGATGTGCCACTAATTGCTTCTGAACATTCATTCATGAAAATAAAATAATTATTAATCTCGTCAGAACAAGATATTTATTATTGATTTTTTTTTCCCTTTGTATTAATTTTACAGGAGCTAAGCAGCAGCTATTGTACAAGCTTCGTAGATTTGAGAAACTGGCAGAGTTAGATCCAGTGGAACTTGAGAAAAGAATGCTGGATGAAGAAGAGGAAGGGGATGAAGCATTTATGGAAGAGGATGAGGACAGCGAAGCATCATATAACGAAAATGATTCTAGAGAACTAGTTTTTCAAGCTCTCTCTCAGTCAAGGGTCCATTATGACTTACAGCAAATCCCAGAAGACTTTAAGAAACTGGTTTATGATCTCATTATGGAAGAAGAGAAAGGACTTAATTCCTTAGAAGCTGATAGGGACATGGTGATAAAAAGGATATGCAAGAGGCTGGAGTTGTGGAAAGAAGTAGAGTCCAACACAATTGATATGATGATAGAAGAGGACTTCTCTAGAGAGGATGGTGAGTGGAAGAAAAATGTGGAGCAGATAAGAAATATGGCCGGGGAGCTTGAGATTGCTATATTTGGCTGTTTGGTGGAGGAATTTTCAGAGGAATTAGTATGTTAATTGGGATAAATTTTGAAGCAGCTGAGGAACTTAGTATGAATGATTGATTATCTTTATTCATTTTCTTAGGAGAGTACAGTCTGACTTGCAATGTAATGGGATAGGCTAGTAATTAGGGGGGAAAAAGTAACTAAAAGATAATCTGGGTATATATGTACATGACTCGTATTTGTAGCTGGCTGTGGGGATGCTGTAAGTCACCTTTCTTAATTTTAAATACTAAATTTTTACACTTCTTCATACTATTCTTACAATGACATCTAGTTATTTTCTGTGTTTTAAGTTAATGAAGAGGGGATGAGCAGCGGTTATAAATTCCATGCATAGCTGTAATTTTATATTCTTATGTGATAAGTTGTTTTATACAAGAATTTATCTCATAACTTTGAAAATAATTTTTTTTAGAAAAAACTTAATCTCTTCTTAACCGGCAACATGAAGACATATATATATATATATGCTAGCAAAACTTATGAAGAAATTATTTTTGCAAAGAAGGATTTAATATTTCACTGTAATGTTCTTTAAAAGATTTGGATTTTCTTTAGTTTTGATAGAAATTGTAGCTTGCAATCTAAATTTTTTTTAAATGAATTTAATAAAAAAATAATTTTTTCTTAAATTAAAAAAATTTATTTAAGTTAAATTAGAAAAAATTTATTTATTTTTTCTTTTTAAACTACTAAAAATTTGAATAACTTATATACAAGATCATGTGATCATATTTTGTATAATTATTTTTATTATTAGTTATGCACATATAAATAACTTTATTTTTAATAGATTTTTCGAAAAATGAAAAAGAATAGAAATTACAAGTTTGTCAATTAAATTTTTTTAATACTTTTAATTTTATTATATTTTTTGAAAAAAAGACTCATCAAATAAAAATTATAATACTATAAAGATTTAAAATTGACATATTGTGTATATTGCAAATTATTTTTCAAATAATTTTTAATATCATTATCTCTATAATTTTTATAATTATTTTTAATAATTTAACTTAATTTTAAATAGTTACATCTATCAATGCTCACAAAAGTAATACACTAAATAATATATATAAAATATTGAGAGGAATGATATATTCAAGAATATTTAGTAACTAGATAAACAATGAGACATTAAAATTTTCATTTTTTTGGGAGTTTAATAAAGAAAAGGAAAAATTTTAAATTTTTTTATAATTTTGGTTTAAATGAAATTTTTTATTTAAATAAAAAATATCTTTTTACTGAATTTAGTTAAGCAAAATTTTTTAATTTAAATAATTTTTTTTTACTTAATCGAATTTTGTGTGCTCAAATTAATTTAAACCACCTTGTCCAGTATCGGGAAAACTGCAAAAGATCCAATTCCTTTGTTAAGTGAGTTCTTGGGCTTTTGGAAGGAATATGAGAGCTGGCGTCAGCGAGGGTAAAGGAATTGCAGATGTCGGCAGAGAAACGTGTAATTTGGAGACCATCTCTAGAAAGGGGCCATTTGATAGCGACTAATCAGTGTAATCTCATGTTCTTTACTTTTCCAAGGCCATTTGATTAGGTAATAGATAATGGACTCATCCAATTTGCATCCTTGTTTCAGGGTTTTCCTTTTCCCAGTTGTGTTAATCACTGCCGGTAGCTTCTCTGATTATGCTTTTTGGCTACCACTGAACGATCACTTTCATTTCCAAATACTTTGAATTTGCTATTGCCTCCTCGACAGAACACTTTGGATCAATAACGTATTAATGTGAAAAGGGTTTATTACAAATTAAAAAAAGGGTAATTACACTAACATAATTACACTAGATAGCTTATTCACGAAATTATTGAAATTTTCTACTGTGTTCCATATACACACCTGTGAAAGGATTGAATTTATTTTGTTAAATACTTCAAGTTATTTTAAAAATACATGAAAATATAACAAAAAGTACTGACAAATATCTATAAGATATTTAAGATATTAACAAGCTCAACTATAATAAATATTTTTATTTTTAACTTCGAAATATATATTTAGGCGAATACCAAGACAATCCCTTATTTATTACAAAGACCTATTTTATTTAAGAAATTAGACATAGCTTCTATTTCTTGAGTATAATAAAGTAATATAAATAAATGTCATTTACTTGAAAAAAGGAAAGGATGTAGCGTAATGAGCCCTAACTAAGCAAAGGGTTATGATTGGCCAATTATCTGGTTTTCTTTTTTTTTTTTAACCAAAACAAAAAAACATAGTATATGATGATCTATTACATTGCCAAAGTAGATGCATGCTTCCCTCACGAGATGCAGTATGTGGGCTACCCAATAGCTATTTGGGCCCTCAGCTTGAATAGTGAAAAAACAACAGAAAAAACTCTAATTTTTGAGCCCATTGAAATTATATGAATTTCCTCTTGGTTAATTGACCAGACGGAAAAGAGACTCGTGTGGTTAAAGAATATATGGTTACAGAGAATCCTAACATAACAAGACTCAACACCACTTAGGATGTACACACACTTACAATCACACAAATACCAACACGTGTTTTTCATCCTGCCATATTTTTGTCCATAATTATAGCCTTTAGGTTGGTCTAATGCATATGACCATCGTTCCTAATCTTTACTGATACAGATGTAATTAGGTTTTTCATTTGAAGGGGGGCAACTGGGAAGTCCAAGCTAAGGACGCAACCTAACTTTCCATGAAGCCTGGCAACACAAGGCAAGACCAGTCCCTTTTTCCCCTTTTAGTATACAAAAATTGCCGGTAGTAAACGAGTTGAAATTTCAAATATGTCAACAATTCTGGAGTCTTGACCAAGAAAGTTTGACTAATTTAATGGATGTCAATATCACATAGCCACATCCAATTGTACTGCTACAGTTACACGATACCCAAGACAAGACAATTATTTTCTGTTACTGTCTAATTTAATATCCCCATAGAAAAACAGGTCCTATTATTTTAATTTTATTTTTACAATATGATAACTGAATTATTACCATAAAACTAATCTATACTCTCTCACATCATTGGACACTCATTGCTCTCCTAATTCTTTCCCCTCTCCCTCAACCAGCAAGATCCACAAAGCATTCTCAAAATTCTACGTAACCCAGAAACAAACAAATTTCATAATGGAGGAGGAAGAAGCAAATCAACATGTAATAGATATGTGGCAGGTAGACACGGAGAGGTTAGCCTCCATGGAGCTCAAGATTGCCGAGGACCCAAAGTTGCTGAGCAAAGCCGCTGGAAAAAGATCATGTTGCATCTTCAGGGTTCCACAGAGCCTAATCGAAGTAAACGGAAAAGCCTACCAACCCCGCATTGTATCCATAGGACCCTACCACCGTGGCCAACCTCGCCTCAACATGATCGAAGAGCACAAGTGGCGTTACCTTCGTTCCCTTCTCTCAAGAACTCAAAGCAAAGGCTTGTCCTTAGAAGATTTGTTGAAAGCTATTGCCCCTTTAGAATCACAAGCCAGAGAGAGTTACTCCGAAACCATTCACCTCGATTCACACGACTTCATCGAAATGATGGTACTCGACGGGTGCTTCATCATTGAACTTTTCCGCAAAGTCGCCAAGCTTGTACCTTTTGAACCCGACGACCCAATAGTCAACATGGCTTGGATATTACCCTTCTTTTACAGAGACTTTCTCAAGCTCGAAAACCAAGTCCCTTTCATCATTCTCCACCGTTTGTTCCAACTCTCTAAACTACCAGAAGAAAAGTCAACGCCGACATTGTCAACACTCGCCTTGGAATTCTTCAACAACTCATTGCAAAGGCCAGACGAAGTGATCCTCACGACCAACCAAACCGAAACGAAAGAAAAGCATTTACTTGACTTGGTTCGTTCGAGCTTCATTCCAAGCCATGAAGAAACAGAGCCTCCAAAAAGGGTCATCACACCAACCCACGTGATCCACTGCGTCTCGAAGCTTCGACGCGCCGGGATTAAGATTACTCCCGGCAAAAGCGATAGCTTTTTGCACGTGACGTTCAGGCACGGCGTGATCGAAATGCCAACCATAACAGTGGACGATTTCATGAGTTCTTTTTTGCTAAACTGTGTGTCATTTGAGCAGTGTTATAGCGGTTGTTCTAAGCATTTCACGACCTACATCACCCTTTTGGACTGTCTCATAAACACTTATAGGGATGTTGAGTACCTTTGTGATAGGAGCATAATTGAGAACCACTTTGGGACCGAAGGTGAAGTTGCGCATTTTGTTAACAACGCTGGAAAAGATGTTGCTGTTGACTTGGATTTGAGTTATTTGTCTCAGTTGTTTAACGATGTCCACAAATATTACCAAAATAGTTGGCACGTGCAGTGGGCTAGCTTCAAGTACACTTACTTTGATACGCCTTGGTCGTTTATCTCCGCTCTTGCTGCGTTCATTTTGTTGGTTCTTACTGTCGCTCAGACCTATTTTGCTGCTTATCAGTATATTGTACCCCAAAATTCTTGATCACACCCTCCACTTTTGCGTTTGGATAACAACATAAAGTTTTATCTCATGTAACCCGAATTTAAATCTTTTGGCCTGTTAAGATTGTCTGGTGTCTGAGATATTGGTCGGGATCTGGTAATTCTTGATTTGATATGTAATAATTATTAAAATTTATAGGAAATTATTTATCATTCAGTCATTTTTCTACTTCCAAATTTATTTATTCGTGTTTATCTAGAAATAAGTTGCAAATTCGATTGATTGAATTAATTTAATTAGTTCTTTTCCCGCACTTAGGGATCAGGGACGATTTCTAGTTGTTATGGGTGAATTTCAAGACAGGTGAGGGTATTCAACTTTGTAATTTATGTTAATATCAAATTGCTTCCCAGTTCCCTCTTTTAAACACAATCTCACCCATTACTAATTCTATTGCGAATTACGTGTTGTGTACGTAGACCTCTTAAACACGTTATGAGAAATCCAATAGGGAGAAGAAAGGTGACAGCTGCCTAAATTCAAGACAAGGAGAAAAGTAATATATTGCCCAATGATTTGAACGGGAGTTGATGATGAAATTCGACGAGTATCCCAGATGAAATATTGACGGGGAGAAATTTTCCCCCTTTGGTTTGGCCAAAATTTAAGAATATTTCTATAGGTTTCTGTGTGGTATTTGAGTTTGAAGATTCAAACTAGATGATAAGAAACGTGTCAAATTAATATTCCTTAATCCTTCTTAAGTGCTTAACTTCGTGGAAGGTTTTGAGAATCTAAGGGGTAGTTTACTTTCTCCATATCATTCAATCTTATTGGCCCAAATGATAAAAACACAAAATGATCCGTTGTGCAAGACATAGTCCACCTTTGCCCATCAACTTTGACATTAGAATCGTAAACTAGTTAGTACCATTCCCAGAAAGTCCAAGGATTTAAGACTCTTATATATATAGCAACAAGCCCAATGCATATGCACTTCATCGTGTATCTTCTATCACTGACCATAAAGCCTCACATTCACATTCATGCCCATGACTGCCGCAAGTGAAAAAAACTTCTTAAATCAACTTCCTCAACCGGTGAGACCCCTGAACAGTTATGACATGAGCTTCGAAACACCATCCACATCTTATCCACAGAATCTTGAGAACTCAAAATTTTCAAACGTTCCGCACCAGCAATCAACGATGGCAAAAGAAGAGGAAGACGGAGAAAGGAAATCAGGCCTTGTTGATAAGCTTGTTGATCGCGTTTTGGACAAGTACGAGAAACATTCAGCGAACTTTAGAGACCGAATAAATTCAGAAGAAATGGTTACTAAAAAAAGTAAAAGACATGTTGAATCACAAGACACCACTTCTTGCCGTGGTCTTGAGGAGCCAGTTGAAGATAAGCTTGAGCGTTTCAAGGTTCGAACCGTTGTTGCGGATGCGGAAGAGGTTGTTAAAGAGGACGACCAGAAATGAGACTTTGTTAGCTGAACTTATTTAATTTTTGCATGTACCTTATTTTTCGATTATTTTTACCATATAATGTAAGAAAAATAAAACAATTATTTAATTCTTTTCACGCCCACGTTGAGAATTTTTTCGAATTGCTCTATCGAATCACACCATAGTTTGCGAAGATTGATGATTATTAAGGGCATGTTTGTATATTCTATAAAATTAATTTTGTTTGAAGCTAAAATTTATAAAAGAAAAATGTTAACATGCATCAGTATCCATGCTTAAAAAATTATACATTAATTTTAAATTAAAAATTAAATATGTACTCACCAACATCAAACCAAAAAGTATCACGTGAAATTGGTAGTTAGAGAATCGATGATTGAACCGTTAAATCGGGGACAGTTTCTATGATAACCAGTTCAACTTATATCCACCGTTAAAATTTCAAATTTACCTTAGCTATAATCAAACCTTGTTCCTCTAGTTGCAACGCGTGCCTTGATCACACATGTAACATCATCATTCATTGTGTTTTACATGCAAAATTTTTTTTTTTACTTTTAAATGCCAAGTGACAAAATAACTTAAACAAAGTTAACTGCATAATTTTTTTTTGTCAACCTAAGGCGTAATGAGTTGATTAGAGATGGAGAGCTAAAATGGGCTTGAAAGTGGTTAATGGAACATGGGTTAGGTTAATTTAGGAAGCTAGATGTTAGCAATAAAATTCTACAGTTAATAAGTTTGGTAGACAAGGAGCATGTTGGTCAAAGCACTATCAACAGGATCAAACAACAATTATTCAAATTCAACAAGAGTATTAGCTAAGGGAAGCTTTAGGTTATGCTTTTGAGTTTAAGCAATGACTTGAAGGTGACATTTC
Source organism: Abrus precatorius (assembly GCF_003935025.1). Taxonomy (NCBI): domain Eukaryota; kingdom Viridiplantae; phylum Streptophyta; class Magnoliopsida; order Fabales; family Fabaceae; genus Abrus; species Abrus precatorius. Next base: position 2,476,177 of record NW_020874373.1, on the reverse strand, counting down.
CTTTTCTTTTGGTCTTAAAGGGAACATATATTGAGATAAATTGAGATTGGGCCTTAATTAATATTGTTATGTTGGGCTTAAAATGTCCAGCGTCTACATATTTCCAGATAAATGACAATTTGATCAAGTAAAAGGATAAGAAGCAACAACATAATTACTCCCTAGATTTTAGAGACGATAATTAAAGCTAAATATATATATTTTTTTTGTTAACAAAGTCTTTGCAAAAATCAAGTTTTGTTCTCGGACCCATTACTTCTTTTCCTCATCCTACACAAGCACTGGTTTTTTTTTTTATCTCTTCATACTTACACGCTGATTTTTTTGGGGTCCATTTTCGTACACACATACATAGATTTGGGGGATCAAAGTACCTATCGAAGGTACCCGCCACCTTTGACCGGAAAAAAAAAGGTATAACACACCTTTACATGGTCTATGCCAGTAAGCTTACAGCTCCCCATGGCCCAGAAGTGATTCCAACGTAACCAACCCACTTTATTATAGACTCACCTATCAACCAAACAAAAAAACACGAATATACACTCAAATTGACCAAAAATCTAAACAAATAATGATATACACTCACCAACCGCGAGACAGGAACAACTACTGATGCAAATACAACCTAGAGACGAAAACAAAACAGTTACGTCATACTAAAGTTCGTTTTAAAAATAATAGAGGTGTATTTATAATGATTATCAAAATTATTCTACTTTTATATTATGTATATTGCATTTATTTACTTACATCACCACAATTTCAACACACACACAATTCAGGAAAAGAAAAGACATGTTAGATATTCCTTATATTAACTGATGGGTATGTTCAAGTAGTAAAAAGACTAATTTTTCTTGAATGCGATTTCAGGCTGAAGTCATTTTTGAATGAAAAGAAAAAGATAGAACTTCATTGCATTAAGAGTACATTTGGAAATGGGGGTCAAAACAAAAAGAGAAGATAGTTTTTTATTTCAAAATTAAAAAAAATTAATATTTATATAAAAAATATTGTGAATTAGTTTATCCTCTATTCCCTTTCTTTTGAAAAAACCTCACTTGTAAATATATCCAAAGTGAATTCATAACTTAATTTAAATAAATGTGTACTACAAAATATCGAGGGTTAATATTGTTGATAAACTAGCATGACAAGTGATGATTGGTTGATTCAATATTTAAAATCATAGGAAGGTAATTATGTCCAACTACTTTTGTTGGTTTTTTTATTAGCAATTCATTTTAAATATTGTATAATTTTCTTTGAGAGTTACAGCATTTAAATTTTAAAATCAGTAAAGTCATGGTCCTTAATTTTTTGTGAAAACAAAGAAAAAGAAAAGAGCTCCAAGCACTACTGTTATTGCTTGAATACATATTCAGCTACAACAATGCTGCTATAAGATAGGACTATAAGACAACACTAGTTATTGTGGAGTCTGATGATGATCATGTAGAGGTGCCAGAGCTGGGAGAGATATATGTGGCTTCATTGTACCTAGATCATGGCGTTGGCACTCCGCACTAGTAAAGAGTTGAGAAAGATTTATGTGAAATTAGTGTACCTAGATTATTCCATTGGCACTTCCCACTACTTATTATTATGGTAGGTACCGAGCAAATTTTGGTTGAAATGTCAGGGAGATTTTACTAATACCGACAGTGACATTTGTAATGATATGAATTTTGAAAACATCATCTTTTGGGTATTCACATTAAAATTAACAGAGATAACATTTTTAGATGGAAAAAACAAGGACGCCAATTGTTTTAGGGGCACTTATAAAGTGTTATTAACCTGTCAACTTAGCGGCTTATCATAATTTGTCATTCGTCAATGATATTAATGGCAAGAAAACAATAGTGACCGATAATGTTTCTTCAAATGTCATCGTCACAACCCCCAACAACTCAAAGCATGCATAACACAATCATATGTATAAAAAAGATACAGTATATATGGCGATTCTTATAGAAGTTGATAAATATTCTTTTAATACTTTAGAGGAATTTTTGTTGCTTTTTTATTGTTAAAATGTTCCTCTTTTGCTCTTTTTATAAAAAAATAATTAATCAAGATTAATAAAAATAGTTAATATTATAAATTTATGTAATATTTTAAAAATATTTATAATAATAAATAAATATATTCGTTTATACAGATAATCAACATATACCTTATTAACATAATTTCAAAATAAATGAATATGTAAAAAAATTTAACACTTAATGTCTCTGAGAAAAAAATTATTTTTTATAATTAAAATAAGCATACTAAAAATGTTTTTTGTTATAGAAAAGACTGAATACAATATTTTTTAACATGTCTATGCATATGTATATGTGTACATATATGTATATATAATATGTTATTATTCAGTATTTCAAGTAATACATTTGGAAGTTGTAAAAGACCAATGATAGTTTGTGTTGCAACAAGAATAGTCACCCAGAGAACAGTACTGCATGACTGGTTGAACTAGTCTTTGCCTCACTATCGAATTTTGAAGAAAAATGTTGGGAGATCAATCGCACAACCGTACGCATGATCAATATGTGAATGGTCCAAGGACCAAGTTCTGACCCAGTCCATTATTTAAACATCAATAGAATTTTTTAGTGTCAATTATCTGTCAAGTGTTTGATTCATTCGTTATCTTTGATTTAGCTGGTCAACGGTCAGCCTATAACACTACGAAGCAGCCCACACGGCTATAATAGTATTACACCCACATATATGTATATATATGGCTCCGCAACCCACAGATGAACACATCGTATTCTCCACTCTACAACATTCACTATTACTTTCCGGTGGCTTCAGCATCATTTTAATTTTCAGTTTCAGTTTCATCCAAGACACATATTGGTATAATATAAGTTTCAATCTTAGAACATGGAGACATTGCAAAGTGGTGGCAGAGCTATTGAATCACACGCGGCATACCCTGATCAACCCATAGCATCATCAACTTCGCCTTGGTACAATTTCACCTCCATTAGTCCCAACGTACCTGAACAGAGCAAAGACGGTAATTATCATTCTCATAATGGCGCAGCATATCCAACCACAAGGAAACGAGTGCTTCGAATTAAAAGGGTTTATTCAAGCAGAACTCGGGGTCATTCTGGTCCTCTACAGTCTCTGGCTCGGAAACTTGATCGATTCAAGGTCCGAACAGTAGTTGTAGAAGAGACTGCAAGCGAGGAATGTAAACAAAACAAATGATTTTTTTACATCGTTAAGTATGAAACCTGTGGCGGCAGTGCATAGAAATTTAACGTGTATGAAACTTTTATCATTTATTATTCTATCCTTACTCTCACATTATGATACTAAAAAAATGTATTATCCATTAACAATTTAATGTTAAATTGACTTTCTATTTCAAAATTTTAACAAAAAAATAAATTATTAATACACGTACATTAAATTAATTTGTACTAACATTAATACAATATACTGTATTAATAAATATTTTTATTAATATATATTATCAATACATAGCAATTTCTTGTGCATTAATAAATAATATTTTTTATCATGAAAAAATTGTACATATAATTTTTTTAGAAAATTATGGTCAAATAATTTGTATGATATAAATTTCATTCTTTCTCAGGTATTGAACATAGTAAAGATAAGTTGAATATCATTTTTGCAAGGTCCACAATTTTATTATTATTATTATTATTATACGAAAAATATAATAAATATAAAAACTACTATGATAAATTACATCACAAAGTGAAAAAAAAATTAAAAAATCATTTAATAATAATTATCAAACTCAATATTTATAAAAAATTAATATATAAAAAAAGTTAAAGAATAAATTTACCCGACCTTCATTTAAAAAACTTTAATTTTCACTCTAATTCAAGTCTCAAAAGTATAATTTAAATTTAAATTTTTATTATAATCAAAAGGTAATTTATTGACTTAATAATCTTTTCTTCAAATTAGATATTGCGGTGCATTATAGATTTTCAATTAGACTGAAATTTTAAATGTGTTGCTTTATCTCATATCTAATTCATATCTCAATTTTCTAAATAGAAATAGAAATCTATTAATAACACTAAGAAAAAAAAAAGACAAAAAGAAATGAAGGGCAGCTCCATAAATATGATGAAGTAAATACTTAATTCCTCAAATGTGTTGGTTCTTAAATCCAAAGTTCACAGAGATAGAGAGTTTTATTGAGAGAAGTGTTAATTGTAAAAAATTGTTCAAATTTAAACTTTTTGCACCATTTATTTCTTTTGGCGATGTTAGTGATAATGATTTATGTTTCATTATGTTTAACAAGTCACATATTCTAATTTTTTAGTATTAATGACACATATTTTAGTGTTGATAATGGTAGAGTATTTCTCATAGCATATTTGTTCAAAATTTTAAAAAATTTATGATTAAAAAAGATATAAAAAGAATAATTCAAGCTGCTCTAACAAATATTATTATACGAAATTAGATTCACTTATAAAACAATTTATAACTATTGTGTCCAAGTATTTCTACGCATAAATTGCTATTATTAAAATTCAAATTACCACCAATTGACTTGCAAATCATAACATTATTATCACCCCCAAGTTTTTACTTTCTATTACTACTACATGTATTAACAATTTTGTACCATTGCGTTGTTGCGACTCAATTCCAAACATCACTTCTATATGTATTATCTTTGCTGTACTACTAACAACATTGTAACCATTATCATTATCACTTTATGACTCAATTCTAAACATCACTTCTATATATATTATCTTTGCTTTACTACTAACAACATTGTAACCATTATCATTACTACTTCTCACAAAGTCAGCATCATCACCAGCACCATGCTTAGAACAACTATTAATTCTTTATCATTAAGCTTAAAAAAAACTCATAATTATTGTTAACATTTCATTATGCAAAATATAAATCTGCCATAATCTTTGCACTTTGGATTGCAAGTTGAACGATGTTTCACCTTTATGTGCATTATTTTTAAATTAAAGGTTTTTAGAGTAAATTTTAAAATTTTATTTTGTAAGATTTACTGATGTATAATTATATTGCAACTAGTTTCTAAAATAACTTCTAGTATATGCAAAACCACTTTTTAAGTAAATATTAAATAATAATTTTATTATTTCATTTTGTAATTGACAACTTAAAAAAATTTAAAATAACCCAGTGAATAAAGTAAGTTCAAAGCACTAAAATTAGAATATGTAAACAAAGTTTTACATTTTGATTAAGGTTTTTGCAATTAATTCATATGTGATTAGCAGTAGCAAATTATGAATGTAATGATGCTTTGTCTTGGAAAAATTAACAAGGACAGTCTGTTCTTAAGGTTGATTTATTTGTTGAGATTTTACGTTTATTTGAAAACACATTTGATGTTAGTTGTTATTTGCAATCCATCCATCGTCTAGCTGAAAAACAATGCTTTTATCATCATAAATGATTCAATAAAAAGTAGCACTCATCAATTAGAATGGATCTTTAAAGTCCTCGTTAATCTTTTCATAAATTGTCAAAAAATGAACGCAAATGTCATAAGGTTTTATGTAATTTTCACAGTCAAGTTAAAATGGTCGTAATTTTTATAATATGAAAGTCAAGGGTTTATTTTATTTTCAATAATTGCATTATTTAATACGGGAAAAATGAAATTATATGTAGTTTATATATATATACACACACACTTAAAAATTATAGTAAAAAAATTCCACAAATATAAAAGGCAAATTTTTCTTTTCCAATTTTGTGAAAAGGGGAGATCCGGGTAAAAATAAAATCAGAGCAATTATGGTTTTTGCTCTATATAATGGGTCCATATGGCTTAGCTCTTTGGAGGGCAGGAAGACAACGAGTGGAAGAGCACAGTGGACAAATCATGTGCCATTTGTTGATTAGACCACTAATTCAGTGGGTTTTGATATGACAGATTTATAATGAATTGGGTAAAAGCAAACAATTTCAATAACAAGTTTAACATTTTCTCATTAATTTTTAGGATTAATTTTCAAAATATAAAAATAATAACTTTTCACTAAAAAAATATTTGATATATTTTTTTAATAAAGTATCATTAATTTTATATATAATAATTATTTATTTTTAAAAATTATAGAGATTAAATTTTTTTTTGATTATTTGGTAAGTTTTATAATTATTCTTTACCGTTAGGTTTTTTTAAAAAAAAAAACTTTGTACTACTCAATTAGTATAGACATTTTATTTATTATACTTATAACTTTCATATAGATAAAATAATATTAAAAAAATACTGATCTTAATTGTTACTCTAATGTGTGCCTATAAGAACCTACTGAAATCTGTTTAATTTATAAAAAAATTATTAATATATTTATTACAATTATAAAAATAAATTTTTAAATATATTAATTATAATTTTTTATATATTTATTTATATTACATTTTTTGTTAATAAAACACTCACTCATTATTCATATTATAAATACATTTATTTATCTTATATATAAGTCATTAATTTAATATTATAATTTTTTTAAAAATATATATATAAATTTAATGATATATAACTATTATTTATTAATATTTATTAATTAATTATTATTCTTATAAAATTAGGTTGGGATTAAAATTATTAATGTTTTATTGTGCATATTTAAATACACATTTAAAAAATCATTTTACAAACATAGCTGAAATTTATGACTACGTAAAACTTGCTTTATGAGTAATAATTTAAAGATTCAAATTATAGCAATTTGTTTGGATCGGAGTTAAAATTTATGTTTACTGTAATTAACGGTATTTGAATTTAGTCAATTTATCTGAATAGTTATTTTAAAATATAAGTGTAATTTGTTTAGAACTATTAAATTTGAGTTTTTATTTATTTATTTTATTATTTTCAATTTTAATTTTTTTATTAATTTAATACTTAATAGACATTTTTATGTTAAAGGATAACAAAAAAGTGATGTTTATAAAATACTTTATTTGATAATCAAAATGTTTTTTAATATCATTACTTTTAATTATTATATTTTAATTTTTATATAATTATTATAATTTAAAAAAGTAATTTTTAATATCTATTCTCAGGAGAACGTTAAAAATAGCGTTTAACTAATCTTGAACGATAAAAAAAACAACTTACTGTTTATGCTATTAAATTGTGTATGGGAAACTGCGGGAATCGGAGCATCGGGTCATGTCAGAATAAGAAAAGCGCACACACAATCACAACAGCAGTCAATAATGGTGATAATTATTAATTAACCATTGCTCATTACCTAATAATCACATCTCTTGACTGTGCCCATTAAGGGATCTCGATCTTCTATAGTAAAAAATTCACTATACCAGATTGAGTGTTAATCTCTACTTTTTATTATTCTATTTATTAATTTTTTATTTTAATGATAATGTTAATCTTACTGTAGATAATCCTATTCCGCCCATTAACGTACTTTCTTTTGTTATGTATCTACCAATTCCATTAAAGAAAGTCTTGATACCACATATGGTTAAGAAATTAATAAACAAAATTTTATTAAAAAAATACACTATAAATATATTAAAATTATACACAAATATGCTTGATTGTGTATATTTTCAAAATCCATGTTATATGATTTTTACAATGAAGACATGCTCAAATGTTTGCAGGGAAAAATTGTTGATTTGGAGACATTTAAAATAGTTAAAGATATATTATATTTTGTACCTCATTGTTAAAGGTCCTGCCTATAAGACATCTTTAATCTGCTACAATTATGTTACGGTAACATATCAAATGGCTCTATTCTTGTAGATTAATTATGTGCTATCCACATTCAAGTTTATAAAATTACATGTATCACCATATAAAAATATACGATTTATTTACTATCATTAATTTTATTTATACAAATGTTTTAGAGAGTTTTTACATAACGATATCTTGAACCCTCAATTGCTCGTGCACCAACATAATGACAACCTTCTCCCAAACTTCATTAAGGTCAACTTCATTGATATTACTAGAAAGATACCAAACAAGTTATAAAATGGTGAGTGGCAATTGAATTTTTCAAAACTGCATCCTACTATATATTCATATTATCTTTTAAATAATATATGGAAACGTGACTTTTTTTTATGTCCGCTCGATCCAAAAGCAGACATCCGTGATATTATTTGACTTTTGGACGAATTTTTCATGTTTACAATTTCATTAATACATGGCTTTTTTACATAAATAAATTAAAAAATTCATTATTCTCTAAATTTCCTAAAAAGAAATTTTTTTTACTATACTAGAAGTCAATTTAAATCGACTTTTGTTTTTATTTTAAAAATTTTTACACAGAAGTCAACTTTAATCAACTTTGGTTAAAATGGTGCCAGAAAAGAAGATAATTTAAATTGACTTGTGTAGAATTAATTTCACTTTTATATAGAAGTCGATTTAAATGAACTTTCACTAAATTATACCATTTTTGTTTAAAAAAGAAGTCGATTTAAGTATATTTTAGTTTAATACAAAAATCGATTCAAGTAGATTTCAATTTAATACAGAAGTCAGTTCAAATAGATTTCAGTGCTCATCTTTTTTTTGCCCCTATTAACAAACATACAGCTTTCTAACTTTGCATTAATTTGTTGAAAAATTCGATAGATTGAGTGTGAAAATTTTAGTAAAATGACAGAGAATAATGTTCATGTGCTTATATATTATAATGGTGAAATTGTAAACACAGTGGAGGGAGAGAAGTTTTGTAGCGATAATCAAGCTTAGTTAGTTGTTCGTCCACCAATTACTTTACTACAGTTGGAGAGTTGAATACTGGAGGAGTATGAGGGAAACAATATATAAGTCTCAAAAATATTCTACAGGATGCCAGTCGACATTGGCTTAAATGGTATTCGATATAAAAGGTGGCGAATTTGGAAAGATAAGCACATTGATCACATGTTTAGTTATTTTAACTCATTTGCTGAAGCTCGTACAATAGAGCTTTTTGTCAAACAACAAGATAATCATTTTAGCTTTGGAGGTTCAACCCCAGATCCATCACCTTCTCCATCAAATCCAAGTCCATTAGTTGAGATGTCCTATCATGACGTGCATAATTCACATGATGAGGTAGGTTCTTCAAGTTTTGAGCACTTTGTTAGACACATTGAAAAGTCATTATCACTTAATCCACAGGAAATGTGACAAGGTAGCTTGGTTGGAGATTTTGATTTTATTACGGCATAACAGGATGATGAAAATGATGAAGAGGAGGACCTTGATGATGAAGAAGATGAGCAATTGTTGGATGTGCAGAATTTGGATGAACACTTGATACCACAATCTCAATTCCAATCTCAATCTCAATGTCAACAACGTCCTAGTCACTACTCAACAATTAATTTAGATACAATGCATTGTAATGTGAGTGGATTTGGTTCAAGTTCAAGCATAGGGGGAGCGAATAATTTGTCACTTGGTCAAGTATTTCGCACCAAAGATGAAGTGATGTTTGTTGTTAAATATTACAACATCCGAAGAGATGTTTAATATAAAGTTTATGAATTTGATCACATAAAATTTTATTACAAGTGTGTGAAGTTTGACATTTACTGTAATTAGAGTATACGTGTCACTTTTCACTAGAAATTGGAGTTATGGAAAGTGTGAAAATTGACAGAACCACACATATGTGTCCTTCTAGAATCTATGAATCAACATGCTCAAATAAATTATAGTATTAGCTGTGCCCATATATATCCCATGATACAAGCAGATCTGACGAACAAAAATTAAATCTCTACAAACATCAATAGAGTCAAAGTTGAGATAAGACAACATATAGAAAAGTATGACTCACCAAATAGAAAGCTATTGCTATGATATATGGAGATTGGGAAGAATCATATAATGAACATCCAAGATAGTTAGGTACCTTGCAATCTTATATGTCAGGTACTATTATCTAAATGCAAACTGGACCATATTATGTTGGTGATGTTATAGATTCTAGTTGCTTTATGTTTCATCGTCTTCTCTGGACCTATCCACCATGCATAGAGACATTTAAATATTGCAAAAAATTGATTTCAATTAATGGAACACATTTATACGGCAAGTATAGGGCACAGAGGCAAAGAGGCAACTTGCTAGTGGTAAAAAATTTTCACAAACCTTAGGTTGTACATGGTCATCCTCATCATGTGCCTTATCTGGATATTGGCGTCTACTAGTACGTGTACCAGCAGGCAAACGACGCCTGAAAGATCGTCTATCTGGTGCTTGGGAGGCATGAAGTGCTATACCATCAGGCAAATCCCTAAGCTCTAGATCCTTTGGGGCTCCATCTAGCGATAAAAATCTATTCACTACTGACAAATACCATTGGAAATACTCGACAGAGGGATGATTATCATCAGCTAGCGGATAATGAACTTGCCGCTCCCTATGTGCCTCGCATGCAGCATGTCATGTCACATGATACTCAGGCCACCAAATATCTAGATCACCCCTTCCATCCTTAGCGTGCAACCGATCAATGTTTATGGGGACGATTGGTATGTGTTGTGCTCCACCAAATTGTCGAACCACGCGATCAGTAAGATGTCACTTAATCACAGCAAACTGGATAAGAGCAGTCACAAATGCCCATACATTAGCCTCATCATAAACAAAACGAGGTATAACATTCCTCACCTCATTATTATTGTAGGACATCCACCTAAACTGAAATAATCAATAATAAATATTAGACTAATAATCTTTATAATTGAATAGAAGACTTAGTCCCATATGTCATATTTTTACTTACTCCATTAATGCCAATTGAATCAATGATCTTCCTATATCGTAACAACTTATCTCTGTGTGATCTCATTGATGACCTATAACTTTTCCACCTAAAATGAACATAATTGAATTTCATACTTGCATATTTAACATATATAAATATACTATTATAAATTAAATGAACATACCTCAATGCTAGTAGAAAAGTAAGTAAATAATGGTGTCTAGGGGCCAATTGAAGTATTCTGTACCATGCCTAAGACTGTAGAAGGGGTAGATAACTCACAATCTCAATGACATTATATTTAACTACACGACAAAGTTCACAATAAAGAGATCCTACAACAGTAGACCCCAACTATAGTTTGTAATTAATTCCAATAATATCAATGAGAAGAGGAAGCCACTTCATATGAACCTTAAAACCGGATTTATCTGGGAACAGTCCTCCGCCCAATAGAACCATTATGTACGCTCTGGTATAACGGATAATAGTCTCCTCATCAGCATTATGGGATAATGCTCCAAATGTATCTATGAACCAGTGTAGATTTACGAAAAATCCTTTTATGTTTGCCTTTTGTGAAACTACTCCAAGTAAATCTTCACACAATGCCCATATATCTCAATCATAAAATTTATCCCATTGTCCAATGCACCCACTCACACAGAGCTTATCAACATCCAAGCCTAATTGAAACATAACATCCTCCAAAATAATCGTACATTTTACGTATGGAAGATGAAATGTATGTGACTCATAACTCCAATGCTCCACAAGTGCACTAATGAGAGTCCTATCATAATCAAATATGGGCATCATCTGAGCAACATGCCAAAAATCACTTTACTTAAGATATGGTTCTATTCTCGAATCTAAAGCAACCATCGTATTATAGGGTCTATTTTTTAAAAGCAAGAGTATGTTTAGTTTCACAATAAGAAACTCTAAAAAATGCAGATTTATAAAGTATGTTTAATTTTCTTTATTAAGTTAACAACATTTATATTCAAGTAAAATCAACAGTGTTTCAAACATACGTTTAAAAAGGTAAAAATATCTTATTTGAGGATCATATGAAGGGAAATTACACCTATGGATATATGTCGAGATCATTTTAGTTATAAAACATTACTCGGTAATTACATCCCTATTGTTCCAAATAACTACCCACACAGCAATTAATCCCTTCAAAGTTGGGGTTAAATAGAAATATAATAGCACTGACGTGAACCTTTCAAAATCAACCGATAGTGCTTTTGCTGTATTTGCACCAGCCTGTGTTTTAATCATCATATAGTATATATCTTGTTACAAACTTTCGAATTTTGCTAGAATTGCTGCGTGTTTCTGTTGAAACTACATTAACTTGGTGCGCTTGAAAGACATGCACAAGCAAATAGTCAAACATTATAATATATACGTATGGCATTACACGCATGCATATGACTTGAAAGACCAATGGCTATCAAGAGAAGGTAAAGTGTCAGCGTCGACAACTATGCTCAGTGGTACCTGTCTTTCACGTAGAAAAGGCTATGTTTGCAAGAGTGATTTATTTAAGTTATATGGTCTGTGCAGTAAATAATACTTAATTTTATTAATTAATTTAGGATAGAGTTATTTATTTCATAAAATTACTTAAACAAACTCATTGTTTAAAGAATTAACAAAAACAATTATTTTATTAAAAATTAAGGAATTGCATGTACTGATAGATAAAGAGTGCATATATAATTTTTTTCTTTCTTTAACAAAAACGTGAATCACATCTGTTAGTGTTGTTTTATAATTCATCTTTTATTTCTCTTTTTTCTATAGTTGCAAAATAATAATATAAAATATTGTATCAAGTAAAATTTCTGCCTGAAAACTCAAAAATTTCGAGAGTGACACGTCAAGAAAGGGTAAGGAGCTGGACCACATGCTTAAGTTCGACCATCTATTATCGTCTACTGTAGTCTCCAAGAAGCTAGTTGACGCTAAATTCTTGTAATCTCAATAGAATAGTAGGCTTTGGAACATGATTAATTAGGATACTGGCATCCATTAATTCTATATAGAATAAAAATCAATTCTGAATGATTAAGCTTCCTCCCACTTGCGCTCTTTTCTTTACCAAACAAGGATGTTTTTCTCACTTTCAGCTCAATTGCTCATCCTTATTCTAACCAAAGCCCCACGAGAAAATGAAGGGAGGGGAACACTAAAGCCCCACTACGAGAACACGAATTTCTTTCTCTATCCACGTAAGATTGTAACTTGTTCCACACAATGACTTTAAACTAGCTTTTGCCAAGTTGGACAAGGGCAACTTAATTCTTAGAAATAGCTATAAAAAAAGTTGTTATGTATGATCACAATAGGGATGCGTGAATCAAAGCAACCGATAACCATATTGCCCGTAAGGAATTAATTCTGAACTACTTCAAGTGAGGGAGACATTCAACTACGGTGATTTGTGAACAAACCTAAAATAAAATGGCCGGGTGCCATATTTGCTTTATCCAAGTTAAACATCATTTGTTTAATTTGCAAGATTCTGAAATTTTAAGGATTTATTCGAGAAAGTTAGAAAGAGGAGTACTTGCAAATCTACAAGCTGAAAATATTAAGATAATATACTAATAACCAAAAAGGTTATTTATAATTAACTCATTACATGACAATATAAACATTACATATTTAAGGTACAACAGCAGCATACCTGATTAAACCTAGAAGGCACTGTACATAAGGGAATATAAAAACCTAAAAGGAACGAAAGACATAGTTTCCATACACACACCACATTTCCCTCAAGTCTAAGCAAAGTCTTGATGTAAGAGTTCTCCCATAACTTATTATTACATCTTACCTTTCCTTATTACCATTTATACATTATATATATATATATATATATATATATATATATATCTTATATATAAAAGTTTAATGATATAAACAGGTTTTATCTTCTTAAGGGTAGTAAGGGAAACCCCAGAGATTAGGATCTTCACCATATTCATATTCATTACCAGCAATGTCAAAACGAGGAGGACTAAGCAACATTCCTTCAGCCATATTGACCAGAATATTAGGCATATCAAAGATCAAGTCCTCATCCACAAACTGATTCCCCCCTGAAATCTCTTGTGCGACAGAGACTGAAACGTTCCCTCCTCGGCTTCCATCAATGCCCGTTATTGCATCATTGGCTGCCCCAACAGCAGCTGCAGCACTAGCTGCAGCCATCTGAATATCACGGGCAGAGGAAGATGCAGGGACGGGCAAGGAAGAAGCGGAGTTAGGGAAGTTAAGTTCAGCATCCTTACCCTTAAGAGCAAGCGCTGCCACATCATAAGCAATAGCTGCCATTTCAGGTGTAGCAAATGTCCCTAACCAAATCCTGTTGGGCTTCTTGGGCTCACGGATTTCAGAAACCCATTTTCCACTACTCCTACGCCTCACTCCTCGATACACAGGGTGGCGCCCTGTTGCTGCAGAAGAAGAAGAGGCTCTGCTGCTTGATGCAGTGTTACCGTTGCTGGAACGCATGGTGGTGATGTGAAGAAATTGTATGTTGGCAGTTGAAGAAGGTGAGGGAATTGGTTGATGGCAGTTGGCAGTTGAAGGACGCCATTTATTGGGGTGAGAATTGTGAACGCTGGAGAAGGAGTTCTGAGATGGAAGTGCAAACCAGTTGTTGCTGAACTACGGTGTGTGAAGGACTGGGGTGTAAGCCAGCTTTGTGGTGTTGGATATCTGGGTTGGAGTTGGAGAGCGCGTTCTGTATTACAATATGAAAATTGAAAAATGCAAAATGGAAAGCTACTTCCCCTTTAAACCATGTCAAAATTATCAACAGTGATTGTGCACTTTGTCCATCAATCCATATACACATCACTAACCACCAGTTTTGTTTTTTCAACAGAGATTTGATATATTCCAGAGAATACCATTTCATCTTATTATTGTGCAACACGTTCTTATTATATAATTTAGATTGCTGACAAGAAAATTTTTCAATGGCTATTTTTTATCGGACAAGGTTTTTTTCCCTTGGTAACCCTTCTTTTTGTCTCTCCAATTTAGTAGGGTTTATGCTGCTGCTTCATTTATCAGAATTCGAAGGCAACACGTTGTTTCTCTTCGTCAGCACAAATTATTTGCAAACAAATTTTACCTTTTCACTATATATATCGATCGAAAATGTTTCTTTCTTTAACATTTTCCATGGCACCCAAGTCCCCACAATTTTAAGTGTGGGTGTGATATGAAGAGAGAAAAAAAAATATAAACAAATATATATATATATATATATTGGCATCTAAATGCTGCAGACATGTCAATTGTTGAGACTATGCTATGCATGTGCTATGATCGATCAAAATCATAAAACTAGAATGAGACAGCGGTTCGGAGTGTTGACTGTTTCTGATAGATATAGGGACTGTGATAAATATTCGGGTATCGTATTGACATTCTCTTTTTACAGATCTATTAGTATCTGTCGTAAGCAAGTAAAAGTGATAACGATTTATTGGCTTTTTTTTAATAAAATATTTTTATTTTTAACTGTTTCAAAAACAATATTAAAAAATTATTTATATATATAACATTTAAAGTTTTATAGGAATTAAGAAAATTTTATACAAAGTTATTATTTAATTTCTATTATATTTTTATTTATTATACTAATTAATATTGCACTTATTTATTTATTATTAAATGCATATAATTTATTAAGGATGAAATTATTAAAATTATTTTTTCATTAATTTTATAAAATGATAGTAAAAAATAAATAAATAAATTTAGTAAAGTATTACTATTATTATTTTTTAATATTGGTCTCAAGCACAGGAGACTTCGGCTTCAAGTCTCACTAGAACAGGAGCAAGAAATAAAGAGAAATTCCAGCATCATTATTGAGTAGGATAAATTGCCACGAGATCTCTTTGCCATTTATTTTAGGTGCATGCACCTTCTAAACTTTTATCCATGTCCCTAAGATTAATATACGGTGAAAATCCACCTGCAACTAAGAATCCCTTTTCAACAAATCACATGACTCAAATAGTTAACACAGGAGTGTAAAGCCTTAATTAATATATACATATGCGTGGGATTGATATATTAATAAGAAATTTTTTGCTTAAAATTAACCTACTGTGTATAGAATTTTTCAATTTTAATTATAATTATGAATTATGAGTATTGATTAGTTTTAGTACCTTTAAATTTTGAAACACTTGATGATCTCTCGCCTTAAACCAAAAACAAAAAATCACAATCCCTCAGTCATGACAAGTCTAAGTTAATTTAGCACCTAAGCGATCATTTGGACTACCGCGCCCGGCCATGTAAATAATTGAGAAACAACGTATAAATATTTCTAGTAGTTATGGCAATGGCCAAATTAGTTATGTTTCTCTATATCTTCTGATGTTTTGTAGATAAATAATAATAATTTTTAAAAAATTCTTTCAGCACCTGTGATTTGGTGGAAACTCTCCGTCACTTACCTGAAGGGATGGTATCACTAGCTTCAAAGGGGGTGTATATATATATAGGTTTGAAGGGTTTTAATAGTGTCTCGAGTTTTACACACATGAGCTTGTGGACAGAGTCAAAGACACATGAAAACACTTATTAGGAGGGATTAAAAAAATACCCTCCAATAAAAGTTCTCTAAGGCTTTTATCACCAATTATTTTTCACAGCCAAAACTCAGATAGAATCCCTAAAAGATTATCACGGGATAATATTTAGCAATGGTAATTAAACTTTTGTATAACTTGTTCAATGAGCTGCTTAAAAGAATTATGTTCATTGAGCCTATCTGATTAAGCTATTTGTTAATTATCTTCAAATTTTCGTATTCAATATCAGTAACAGTGTTTTTTTTTTTTTTTAAAAAAAAAAAGAGGATTCAGTAACAGTGCTGGCTTTTGACAACTATCACCCTCTCATTCTGATGGTTGAAATAAAATAATAGAGGCTGAAATTTGAAGTTTCAAATAGACGTTAACTATTCTTGAGACGGAGCAACTGCCAATGAATTGATTGAGAAAAGACATATCCGAATATGTGAGATTATTTAAGTTTCACTATTAAAAACAACTCAAAGGGCTATAAACTATCACCAACGTTACAAGACATATAAAAGGCCATTCTCAAGAATTTGATGACTTGAACCAATCCATTTATCTTTGATTTACCAAACCCTAACCACATCATTATGTTTCAGATAGTTGGATACCCGAAAGAGTTACAAAATATTTAATTTTCTTTAATGTTATGTTCCTTGTTTATCTTCTTGAAATCTTCTATATTATGCCCATTATAGTTTTTCAAATTACCCTCATAGTAACTGTATTCAAGTTTCAAAGAATTTGATGCAAAACTAAATAGGTTATAGCGGTTAAAAAAAAATAAAACGAGGAAAAGAAGCTCGATCTGTATAAAAAATGGGAATGAGTGCCCTATGCGAGGGGAGTCACTTTCAGTTGTCCATAATGGAGCTTAGCAATGAGGTTTAAGTGCATGCACTTATATATGAAAAAGATGAATTGGTATTATCGCTTCTTTTACCAACCAATCACGTGGTAGCAAAAGTACCAGCTTGTAATACATAACAAAGATCAATAGTTAGGATTCACAAATAGTAACTTTCAAACTCTTTTTTAGCAGAAAGGAGGGCCTTTGGCCCAAAATTCTTTTTACAACCTTGATTTATTTACATAAAATTAAATATATAATTTTAAAACAATATAAGAATAAAGTATAATTTACAAAATAAAACTATTCAATTAATAAAATAACTTCACAAATATTTATTTAAATCAATATAAGTTACACAATAATTTTATAAAATATGATCAACTTGACGCAAGTTTTTTCAAAAAATTTTAGTAGATAGTCTTAAAATAATTAAATGAATTTTCTTCCGACAAAGCTTTGTATCGCTAAGATAAAAAGCAAAGTTTTAATATATTGTCATATGATATGGATAGAATTAATGTGTTTCTTATTTCTACATAGACAAAAGTTTATCAAATGAATCTTCCTTTTGATGGTTGACATAGGCAGGGGTGGCACGAGTTTCGAATTTTTCTTAAGTAATTAATCATGTAAATAAATGCTATACATGGATGTATAATTCATTAATATTTAATTTCTTGACACAATTTCATAAATAAATAAATAATCTTCACACCTTGCACTCAACAACTCCTAAAAGAATGATCTTGAAATATGAAATAAACAAAGTTTTACCGAAAAGGAAAATGACCAAATCTTGTGTTTCTGGAGAAAAAGTATGTAACATATATGGCGAAGTTACAGAGTCCCTATTTACGCATAATTAATATTAGCAATTCTTTTTTTACCTAATATTGGGATTTACTCGTCCACATCAAATGGAAAAATGGAAAAATCATAGGTCTAATTTCTTATCAAATTGAGAATGAAGCTATAGCAATTTATGTGGGGCTTCCACACTCCACGAACAGAACCAATTCATTGTGCTCCACATTTAGCTGTTGATATATGTATCTTGTATATAATATTATGTTAGATTCATTTATTTAAAAATAATAAGTTTCTTAATTTTAAAGTTTCTAAAAACTAAATTATTCTGAGACAGTCACTTGATGTATACACCACAAGAAAATTTTGAATATGATAAAAATAAAATAACAGAGGGGGAAATTGTATTGGATAGCAGAAGGATTTGCCGCTACTGCGTATTTATTATATAATATTTTTCCCTTTCATTTATGATAGAGGTTTTGAGACATCAAAACTTTAGTTTTCAACTCTGAATTCAGGACATTAATTTACGAGGCCATGGTAATTGGGATTGCGACTGTGCTAAATTATTAACTGATATTTTTATTTGGGTCCCAAAATGACCTATGGTCTATGCTTTTAGCCTCAGGTCCATGGAATCTTGTTATTCAATTCTTGTATGTTAAATTTGACTCTATATTTTTTTTATTAATGAATAACTAATTTAAGTAATATATATTTATTTCTTTTAAATAAACTCTCAATTTATATTTTATTTTTCACACAACATAAAAAATCGACATTTGTTTTGGACTAAAATATTTACTTGTATGATTGAAAAAATAACCAAACTTTATATTTTAATTAGTTGTGCAATTTATTTTCAGTATACTATATTTTTATTCTTCTCCAATGTTGTAATTTAAATTAAAATACAAACTAGCGCCCATACAACACTAATTAATAATTTTTAAAAAATTATTTATTAGTTCTTTGATTAATATTTTTAAAAAAAATTATATTAATATAAGTTTAAAAACTCTTACACTTGACTTGAGTCTTTTATTTAACTTGCATCTAATAGTAAGTAAAGTAATAAATTATAATTCGTTAAATATAAATTAAATGAAATGCTCAAATTAAGTATAAGAACTTTTTGATTTATATTCCTGAAAGAAGATCTTAACTTAATATTTTAGAAAAAAATTTAATAAAATTTTAACTAGTTAAATTTTTTTTAACACACTATATTAAATTAATAGACATAAAAATTATATATATATATATATATATATATATATATATATAATCCTAGAAAACAAGCCACTGACTATTGGATGCTATATTCCTACTACTGTGTCTGAAAATAATTGACAGGGGCCTCAGAAATTGGAATTAATAGTTAGTGAACCAGATTGAAACTTGGCAAATTATCAAAACCCCTCTATCAATCTTTCACCAGAAAGGACATATTATGTTGGGGGGAAACAAGCAGTGGTGTTTTAATTCATTTCAACAATATATATTGAAAAATCCAGAAATCCGTCGTGTAGCAATTTTGTAACCCCAGCTCTGAACTTTGAAGAAATTGTCAACTCAACTAAAAGCTCTCTTATTTCAGCAATCAGCATGAATGTCAATGATTGCTTCGTCTTTGGCCATTCATTCAGAGATTTCGATGTGGTGTTACTCCAATCATGGATTGAGGAAACCCCTCCCTGCATTTTGTATTTTGAAGCCATGCATGGATACTCCAATTTTCCAGATTGAATAAAATTTTGGTTTTCGGGTAGAAAATTGAGTATCCAATATTTAATTTAATGATTTGAACGGGTGCTTATTTATGTTTTAAACGTGCTAATATTTTATATACTCTTTACTCGTGTTTGATATCCATTATTCTTTCATAATTTGGTTTTTGACAATCTGTGTTAACAAAACTTTAAAAAAAATTTGCATACATTTTCTATTAAATTATTCTTACACTTCTCGTATTTTCTTATATAATAGAATAAAAAAACACACTTTATAATAAGTCCTTTTTTCAAACGAATATGAACAATTAGTAGCCGAAGTTATTTGTCTCCGGATGTATAAAAAATTACATATGTAATATATTTTTCACTAATATAATTATGTCTTCTATTTTCGTCATTATTTTAGGTTTATTTATTTTTTATCTTTACATTTGATAGAAACAGTTTTTTTTTTGTTGTTGTCCACTGTGAACTAAAATCACATGATTTTTTTCCTTGAGAAAAAAAAATCATAGTTGAGGAACTAAAAATATTTTTTCATTTTAAAAAATAATTTATTATAATAATAACACAAAATTCATTTCAATACGTATTTTCTGAATAATTAGAAATGTTTAATTGGATGTAGTAATATTCTTTGACTAATGCCCTTGTAACCCTTTTTTGTAACTTTTAATGACAAAAAGGGAATACATTTTAAAAAAAGTATTTTAATGATATCACACTTTTATATTTAAGCTTTAAAAATTGTAGGAAGGAGTGTCCAGTCAGAAACATTTATCACTTTCAAATTGAAAATGCAACCCTTTTTTAGGCTGAGATTATAGATTAGTGTCCCTGTCCAATGTTTTGTTTGTGGGCTTTGCAGTAGTTTTTGGCTGCAATTGTCATACTTCATATTACCTATTTCTTTCACACCAAAATTTATTCTTTTGCTCTGTTTTCGTTTTGTCAACATATTACATTTTACTCTTTGTACTGTTGAATTGTTTCGTGGTGGGCTTGTTTCGTTATCCCCGAGCTCTTTATGCCTTTGGGCTTTGGTGTTAGAGTCTCATTCTCGATTTTATCAATAAATGCCAGTGAGAATAACAATTGAATGATGGAGTTTAAAGCCAAAATACTCGCAAGTTTTTTAATATTTCACATGTTTTTGAAATTTTCTATAATGTTAAAATGTGATTTAAAATATTTTTAAAAATTTATAATTGAAAATATAAAACAAGGATGTTCATGTAAAATCTTTAAAATATATAATTGATTTAAAATATTTTTAAAAATTTATAATTGAAAATATAAAACAAGGATGTTCATGTAAAATCTTTAAAATATATAATTGATTTAAAAAAATTAAAATAAAAAATATGATAAAGGGATAAAATTATTTTTAATAATACACACACCACACTTATCAGTGGAGATGCTCGTTAGCCAATGTACGTTCCCGTCAAAGTTGAACACAAGAGGTAGTTAGCTTAATGCATGAAAGTTTAGAAGATAACCTAAAAGAGATATTTTCAAAATCAAGAGGAATTGCACACGTACCTTGAACCTATGACATTGAACTTCAAATATTTAATTGCCACAAAAAAAATATACAAATGTTTTGATGAAGTAAAAGATTATAGACACATAAAAAATCCATACATTTCAGAGATGAGAATAAACGCTTGTTTAAAGAGTTGCTCTCTAAAAACATATTGCATATAAATAATGTAACGATTGTATTTTAAGATTCACTTCATTAAATATAGAGATGCGGTTATTGTGGTGAATTGCAAATGTGTTTAACTCTAAACAAAATAAAAACATAAAATAAACAATTTTTTAAGTCAAAATTAACTTATACATATTATATTTTAAAAAATGTAATTGAAAAACTTATATATAGATAGATATATTTTAATTTTTATAAGTCCTTCTGGATAAACCTGTTCATATCAAACAATTTTGGTTCATAACTTTATGAATAGATTAACCAACACCATAATTGTTAGCCATACTCTTTAACGACTAAAGCATAAATTAACTTGTTGAAACTAGAATTATAAATTAAATAGCCCATAACATTTAAAAAAAAAACCATACAAATTTCGAATCCTAACTTTAGTCATTTGATCTCCTTAATTTTTTTATTGATTAAGTTTCTCTACTTTTAAAATTGTGTAAAATTAGTTCCTCCATTGATTTTATTACACTTAAAACCCTCAAATTGTTAATACTTTTTCAATTATTTGAGATGTTTATAGTAACTTTATTATATGAAATAATTTTAAATGTGTAAAAGTGAAAAAATTAAGTTTTGATAATATTTGAAGAATTTTTTAAGACGCAAAATTAAGCTTTGAAGATTTTTTTTATATTTTTGGTATTTTAAATAAAATTTGATGTTTAGATTGATGAATTTTGAGGGGAAATTTTAAAATAATTTAATTTATTTGTTTTATTAATATTTTGAATAAAAACCAACAAATTTGAATGTTTTAGATAAAATAAAATTAGAAGGGACTTAATTTGTATAATTTTAAAAGTAGAGGAACTTAGAGCTTGATTGTTTTTTAAAAAATATTTTCTATTTTTATATTTAATTATAAATTTTTCATTTATTTTATTTTATTTATTTTTTAAAATATTTTTACAAACCTCAAAAAAATATAAAAAAAATTTTTTTAGTACTTCTTGAATAAATTAGTTGGAAATAGAAAATAGAATACAAATTTAAAAAAAATTGTTTTAAAAAATAACCCTTTAATTACTTTGATAAAATTAGATATTAAATTTCACATATATCAAATTAAAGAAAAAAAACATATAATTAAGCCTAAATAAAACAAGCCTATCATATAATGTTCCATGATAAATCAGCAATATTGTTGTGATAAAAGAGAAATTTATAATATATATAAATTAATTGAAATGTCTTGCTAAATACAGCTTCAAGTAGATACGGGGAAGAAAATATGAAAAAACCATCCTCTTAAATGAATTTATTTAAAGATAATTAATGTTTAATTAGCTTTTAGATGAAACAAAATACATTAATTGGAGTGGGAGAGGGAGGGCTGTTTAGTTCTGCTTTTTCCACGAAGCATTAAACTTTAATGTTTCTTAGTTATAAATCATATATGTGTTAAGCCAGTTCACGTATTATTTTAATCAAAAGACCGTAGCAAGGATCAAATATTGGCTGCACTTAGCGTAGAGAAGATGGAAAAGAAGAGAAGCGAAAATTGACCCGGCGGCTATACATGCATGTCACACCTTTGGGCAATGATACAATGATTCAAGCAAAGATACTTTTGCTGCAGGAAAAGTTACTCTCTTTAATTAACACTACTTAAATCAATGGCCTCTTAACTTTCTTACTTCTAATCATTAAGCTTTTTTTAGCCTTTGACAACTCACTCCAGCAAACATAACCCTAGATCACACATTTTTTTAAATTTAATAAACGCTTCAAATGCATCACTAATTTGTTCTTCCCTTCCATTTCCCGCCATCATCTGCCGGATGTTTTCCAGCACACTAATCAAACCCATCTTTGATCCTTTTCATATATTCCCTCTCTTGTGCCGCCACATAACTTATGCTTACATATATTTTCCTGTTTCAAAATACCCATCATTTTAAAGAGAATGTTTTGTTTTATTTTATGTCATTATATGTGATTGAACGATCGTCTATATATATACATGAACTAACGATCCTTTCGTGCTCAATTGAACCAACCCGAGAGACTACTAAGAGGGTTTCTTTTTCAATGAAATGGGGTCCGGTGGCCATCATGGCTACAAAGGCCCACATTTGATCTTTGATGAATCACTATCTCTTATAGTGACAACCATCCGTAAGCAACAATTTTGAAATTTAGGGCTGCTCTTTATTGGACAACCAAAGCTTTTTTGTTGATATTGTATCCCACGGTGACCCCATATAATGATCGAATCGAATCAAAGGATAGCATACTCCATTGCAAACGTCAATCGTACGACGACTATGCTCTGTAACTTGACATTATATTAATGTGCCTAACTCAAAAAACGTCACTATCAATTAAGAGGTAATACATATCAAAATTATCTGTAAATTGGCGATAATAATAATAATAATAATAATAAGATGTAAAATCTTACCACACTATATATCCCAGTGAACATCTTTTTAACGCATATACGTTTATATTAAAACACAAACAGCACTACCAAAAGCATTGAAATTCTTGCCGCGGTGTTGGTTCACACAAAGCGAAAAATTCGATCTCGTTTTTTTAGTTGTTTATGCTTTATCCTGCTTTATTTATACCAAATGCTATACAAACGAATGTCTTTTTCATATATTTTTTTCAAATGTTTTGATGCCCACGTTGCAATTAGAGGGAAGAATCTTCTTATGTGAGATAGCAAAAGTTACATTTAAGTTTTATATGTATTCAATAATTGTGAAAAAACGAAGAGAAAATTATATGTGGAGAAAAAATTGAAGTATAAAAAAATGCATTAATTGAGTTGCAATAAGCGGTGGGAAGTGAGGATATTTGGTCCGATGGCTTTTTAGATTACGCTTTAGAAATTGTGTGATCCGATGCTTGAGGGCATTGAAAGAATGGACAAAAGTGAGGATGGTATTGTAATAGCCTTGCATTTGCATGATTTGAAGAGAGAAGAGAGAAGAGAGGGATGAAATGAATTGTCAACTTCTGATGCATGAGTCCAATCGTATCCGTCCATCACAGAATTATTAGAAGAGAAAGGAGGGGTGTGATGGGTAGGTAGCATAGCATAGGTATTAGCTATTCCTATAAAAAAGGGTATGACCCACTTTCCTATTTCCTGTCCCGACACCACCCTCGGGTCTCGGCCTCACGAAACCCACTCCTCATCAATAGTCACCCACCTGCAACCTGTTCATTCTCCCCATCTCATTTTCTCAATACTTTCAAAATTATTATATATATATCAGTTCAAATAAATAAAATAAAATATATCTTAACCTATACACATTACTCCTATAAGATATAAATTTGATAATAAATTTTGTTTCTAGTACAAGTAAAAATTATTTAAACCTCATTTATGGCAAGTTTCATGAGGATCATATTATAAATTTTTATGTTAAAATCCTCAACGAAATATTTATTTTAAAGTAACTAATGATTATATTTTTTTATCAATTGTGTTGATTAATAAGGAAAATTATATTTACATCTTTTCTGGTTAAAAATTTTAGTTGATACTCCACCCTCTTTTAACATTACATTGACCTCTCCTAATTTGGATAATTGCATAAAAAAATTATGGATAGTTTCGGTGACAACAATTTTTTTATGGACGGATTGAAATTTTGAGTGAAGAGGGATCCCGAAAACAGGCGAATATGTGGATCCTAATTATGTTTAAATAGACTCGTCTATAGTTGCTCAACACTATATTGTGTAGCGTTAAAAAAATTCATATTTCAGTTGAGTAAAATTGAATTTAAACATGCATTAAATCTACTTAAATGTATATATAGTGTTTTTTTTTATGTTAGAGACCATTGCTAATAAAGGACTAATATTTGAAAAACTCAAATTATTTTAGACAATTTTATTTTTTAACACGTTCTGCGCTGGTCTGCAGACCAGCTCGAATGGAACTAGGTAACTTAAATTGATTCTAACCCAAGATATATTTAGGTCCAAAGGGCATGAGAAGACTAATCTCTTCCTTATTAATGTTGGATTGAGAAAATTTTGCATATGATCGAATTTAAACGTGGAACTTTCCGGTAAATAGATTCATCACACACATGGAAAGACAGTAAAGCCTTACACTATTATGTCAATAATTCAAGAAAAAAGGAATGCTTAAGTAGGTGTAAGTGTAATTTATTCTAATTAATAAAACTTTTATATTTTATCTTCACAATTTATATTATTTATAACTAATTACTTTGTTACTATATATGTATTTTTATCTTATGTTTTTTATTTTTTTTACAATGATATATTTTTCTATTAAGTTTAAAAGTATACAATTTAACATAATATATTTTTTAATTTAATATTTCTGTGTAAAGCAGAAATGATATGTCAATAAGATGGTTTATTTGTTTGTTTTAAAATAATACTTTCAATATATTAGTTAAAATTAGTTTACTTAAATTAATTTAGATACGTGTGTGTGATTCATCAAAATTAGACTCTAATTTTATTTAAAAGGGCTTTTCAAATTTTGTTCAGTTTGTTATTAATTGGCCCTACAAATATTTTATTGATAATGGGAATTAAATTTCTAGAAAATTGTATCATTTGCTTAAACATAATAACAAAATAAATTATAAATATTGACGAATTTTTATAGCACTTAATTTATTGAAAATAAATAATTATTTATTTTGTGAAATTTTTAAATTTTAAAATAAATATTTATTTCCTACAATTTAAGTTATCTGATCTCAAACCAGTGTTGATTTTTTTTTCCCAGGGTGTTGATGTTATTTTAAATAAACTTATCTAACAATAAAGACTGTACTATCTAATCATTCACTCTTGGATTTGCCACGTCAGCAGCGGGTTGCCACTCTCCACTCGTGCATGAGTCTCTTTTCTTTTATCTTTTTAAATTCATATTAAAAATATCTTCATAATAAAAGTACTTAGGTAGCCCTTTATTGTGTCTTGATCCTCTATAATTTTTCAAAAACGTTAATATATATTATCTTAACAATTATTTTATTATATGAATGGTAATAAAAATGATATAATACTGGTGCGGTTAATTGTTGGATGACAAATTACACATTTTTTTTCTTCAATTTATGATTTGTGGAGGAATTGAAAAGAAAAATAGATGGGAATGTTTTGAAAATTAAACTAAATTCGTTTATTTGAATTGATAGAAACAAAAAACTCATTAATTTGAAATTAAATGAGATTGAGACATATACCTATATCATTGAGGCAGTAATTAGTCCCCCAAGTGTTGTAAGAAAGTACTAATATATTCCAAAGTATAGTATGAAATCTTATTATGAAAAAATAAAATTTAAACACCTTTTTTTTTATTGATTTTAAATGATTTAGACGGGGTTTCTTGCTGTTGGTACATATGCATGGATTTTACATTGTTACGTTCTGCTATAACTCATTATACATTTCAACAGCAAGTAATCAGTTTTAATTTTTAGTATGTGCTAAGAACCTCTAATAATAACATAATAACACATATTTTTTAAATCCATAACTATATTATAGTACCGTATTGTCTTTTTGGATTCACGATGAATTCCTCACCACCATTTACAATACTTATATCGGATTAATCCTCACTTTGGGTGCACCCAAAGTATTCATGCGCCCTTAGTCTGTCTCAAACAATTATGAAACATTTTAGATTCATATAATCTCAAGCATGGGTTATACCAATATCATTATGGGAGATTCCTCCCATGCTTGTATGATGTTACGTAGATGATGTTTTCATTCAAATAATATAAACTCATGCTTATAAATAAATAAAAAATTCTTAAACTTATGCAATCTAAATATGTTGTTATTGTATCAAAATTCTCTCTTACTCAAAGTATCTAGTATTATTCATAAAAACATTTTCTACTATTACTTAATCATTCTTTTACCATCAAAATTATCACGAGTCTCCGTCTTAAATAGTATTATCATCATTCAAGATCTATATTAATAATATAGCATTAAAAAGTTAACGATTTTTATTTAAATTTATGTTGAATTGTATTTAAAATAATTAAAAGATATGCATTTATTTTATTTTTTTAATAGCTAAAATTTATTATTTAAATTGTATTAGTATCATTCTCGTATTTAATAGCTAAAATTTATTAATTGTGAGAAAATTATGCGAGTTTTTTAATTTAATAACTATTAATTTTAATATAATTTAGCTAATAGTTAAAATATATTAATTTTAATTTTGACAGAAGACATATTAAATAAGAAGTTTTTTTAAGTGAGAATGAATGAATCAATTGTTAAATTTAGTATTTTTATCACAAATAGTCATATTAAAATACAAATATTATATTATCTTTTCAAATAATTGTGTTACATTGACCTACTTTTAATTTTAATCATCTATTGATAGTTGGACTAGAATTTATTTCTCCCATTACCTCATAAGAATGAATAACCTTTCTACTAAGCATGTCACCTCTTCTTAACACATACACACGCACAATTTACTCCACCTAATTGTTTTTTACATAAATAAAATTTATTAATTTTATTATTGAATTAATAATTCCAATCAAATAGTTTAAATGTGAAAAATTTTAAATATTTTAAAATGACTTAATATATTTTTATCAACTTTATTTTAACATAAGTATAATGTACTTTTAGAACATAATTAAATAATAGTTATAAGATTACGTAGTTATATTTAATTACCTAAATTTTAAGATGCACAATTATTAAATGGATAGTGACGAAATAAGATGGTAATTGAACTAAGAAGCGCACAAGCAATATAAAGAAGATAATAATTCGTTTCCTTTTATGATGAGATTATGCATCCGTAATTATTCCCCTCCTCTTGTAATGATTTCAATTTCAAAAAGCAAATTAATGTTCAAACTTCGAAAATTCCCATTCTCATATAACTTTCATCCTCGTCTAAATGATAGCCGTATAGTTGACTTCAACATGTTAATCACTTAGACATCATGGTAGAAATAGAATTCCACAGTTGATGTTGAAAATTCAGCTGTTCAACTTAATAGAGAACACGATGAGCACGATAGAAACACACGTGATTCCACACAACTCAGAGTTAGCTTCCCAGATAGTGCAATAGAGTTGGAAGAAAAATGACTATTTGGGAAATCGAGAAATGTTTGCGAATATATTAATGAGATTGAAATTACTGGATTTGGATGCATAAATAATTAACTGGCTGTTACTAATCTATATGTTAAAAAGTAAAAATTAAAAAAAATCGCAATCGTCTGGTATTATTAATAAGGAAACAAAGTGGAACCAAAATGAATATGGAAAGGTAGTAATTAAGTTAAAATAATTTAAGGTAAAACAGAAGGGAACACGTTAATTTTGGTGTATGGAATCATTACCAAAAGTCAAAAAGGTACCATCGGAGACACTATACACGCGTCAGCAAGACAAACTCGGCTGTCTTCCATTCGTCGTTTCACTTTAAGCCACGTGTCATGAAATCATTAGCTGACCAAACATCATAGTAAAAATAATATAATACTACAATATACTATAATAGTTTTCTATCTTTTTCTTCGGCTTAGGGCTTAGGCTTACTCCTCCCAAACACTCCAACCCCACCCCTCTCACTGTACTGAACAACGACACAGAAGGAAGCAGCATTGTTCTTGAAAAAGCGAAAGAGAGAGAGAGAGAGAAGAGATTCACATTATCACACTAACACTAACACTAAATCACTAATATTAAACAGCGAAAGAGAGATATAGAGGGAGAGTTAAATTGATCTCAATCTGAATATCTCTCGTAGTGTCGTACACCATACACCACACGCATACACTTGTACACAGACATGGGACCATTTCCCTGCGTTTAAAATTTGATCTTTTTCGTGGACGACAGGATCCGACTCTGCCGCTTAACTCTTCCCTCTCCACATCCTTCTCTTTCAACTTTCTTTTTCTCTCTCACTCTCTTCTTCTTCTTCTTCTTATTCCTCCCTCTCCTTTGTGACTTCAAAGCAGTCTCATGGAAATGGAGGATCAGCATCATCATCATCATCACCATCATCATGAACAGCAGCAACAGTATGGCATCACTGATCTGAGGCAACTAGTGAATGGACCAAGGTCTACCCATTTCCCCTCAATACCGCAGCAACCCACGGCGGAGCTCTTCCCCGCCGGCCACCCGAATCTTGCAGCCACACAACACTACGAGATGATGATGTTTGGTCGTCAAGTAGCTGACATAATGCCTCGTTGTCTTCATGACTTTGCCTCCAACGATTCGGCCACTAACACTAGCATCGCTGTTGCCACTCCTACCACCACCACTAGTGCTTCAACTCCTCCTCTTAGTTGCTTAGAGGCTGAGACCGCAGGTTGCATCGGCGGAGACGCCTCCACTGGAAGATGGCCCAGACAAGAGACTCTCACTCTTCTTGAGATCAGATCTCGTCTTGACTCTAAATTCAAAGAGGCTAATCAGAAGGGCCCGCTTTGGGATGAAGTTTCTAGGTACCAATTATTTCTATTTTTTTCTTCTTATTTGAACAGTGCTCACCTTCTTCTGTTTTCAACTTGTTTCTTTTTCCTTAACTCAAACATGTGAGAGTGATAAATGCTTGTTTGTTGTTTCGGTTTGTTAAAAAACAAAGAGTGGATAAAGACCATAATTCAATATTTGTGTAACTAGCTTCTTGACAGTTTCCTACTAAGATAACTGCACTTGGTTTTGGTTTGGTTGAGAAAACCGCGCTTTCTGGAAACTGATATAACTCATATAGCAGGATGCAATTTTGTTTTGTTGAGTTTCTTAATACTGGAAATGACTATACACATACACTGGTCGTCTCTCTACTCGATTTTCGATCATTGATCGCGTACTTCAAAGTGTTTTTAAGTTCATATACCAAGATTAGTACGGCTCTACCACTGTCCCCTTTTCCCTTTTTGAAATGTTGTACCCTTTTCAAGTGCAAGTGCCAGCATCCCCCTTTTTTTTTTTTTTTCAAAATTCATTCAACTTTCGGATGCTAGCTTTTGCACCTATGTTAATCCTAATTCTAACTCATGGAATGACATCAACCGCAGGCTCTTCCTTCAATAAATTATTTCTATACCAATTCGAATGGTCATTTGCTTAGTTGTATTTGCTAAAACTAGGCAGCAATATTAAAATGTGATCAGTGCATGACATTGCATACAATTTTTATTACGAACGTTCATATCATTCATGGCTCAGACTAGGGTTCCATCACCTACAATGAACTCAGTTCTTAGCCTTTTGTTGTTTGTGTTAATGTTCAAGGATCATGTCAGAAGAACATGGATATCAAAGGAGTGGTAAGAAGTGCAGGGAGAAGTTTGAGAACCTGTACAAATATTACAAAAAGACAAAGGAAGGAAAGGCAGGAAGACAGGATGGAAAGCATTACAGGTTCTTTCGTCAACTTGAAGCCTTGTATGGTGAAAACAGTAACCAAGCCTCAGTTCCAGAAACCAATTTCGTTAGCAGCAGCCTTCGTTTTCAAACAAGCAGTCACAACCCCTCTCAGACAAATCAAGAAATGTTTCAGTCTCAGAAGCATTGTGATAGCCTCAGCCTCACTAACTCCACAGAATTGGACACGTCATCTTCTGATGACAATGATCATAATAGCATTGGGGGACACAAAGACAATGACTCCGTGGAGAAGAGGAGAAAGAGGGTGAGTGGAAGAAGCTGGAAGGTGAAGATAAAAGACTTCATTGACACACAGATGAGGAAGCTGGTGGAGAAGCAAGAGGAATGGTTGGACAAACTCACAAAGACACTGGAACAGAAGGAAAAGGAGAGGGTGTTAAGAGAAGAAGAGTGGAGGAGACAAGAGGCTGCAAGGTTGGAGAGGGAACACAAATTTTGGGCTAAAGAGAGAGCATGGATTGAAGCCAGGGATGCTGCTTTAATGGAGGCTTTGCAAAAATTAACAGGAAGTGAGATAAAGAGTACTCAATCTCCTGAGGGTCTAATGGTAACTGGAATTCAAAGCCACAATGAAAACCAGAATGAAGATGGAAGTGAAATACTAAATAGCACTGCTAGAGGTGTTGAAAGCTGGCCAGAATCTGAGGTTACAAGGCTTCTACAGTTGAGGGCTGAGATGGAGGCAAGGTTTGTGCAAAGTGGGTGTTCGGAAGAGGTTATGTGGGAGGAAGTAGCAACCAAAATGTCTTGTTTTGGCTACGAAAGGAGTGCTTTGATGTTCAAAGAGAAATGGGAAAGTGTCAACAACTACTCAAAGAATGCTAAGGATGGAAACAAGAAGCGCAAAGAAAACTCAAGAACCTGTTTTTATTTCGATAACAGTGACCAGTCTTCTCTATATAACCAAGGAGGTGCCTATTGTGATATCAATGATCAAAGGCAAGAGACTGGAAGGCTGCAAACAAATGATGGTTCTTCACCTTCGAATTCTAATGTTGGAAATGCAGTTGCGGGTGATAACTGCTTTCCCTTCTTCATGGCCGAGGGGGGAAATTTGTGGGAGAACTACAGCTTAAAGGTTAATAAAGCAAACCAAAACCAGTGATGAGAGTGAAATAAAGTTGACTCTTATGAGGCACGAAAATTTCACAGCCTTTTATTGCGATGATCTCACATTATGTAAGCAAGAGCTAACTGAGGGTTTTATGTATAGAGACTGATGATGATAATTAAGGTGGTCAATCTTATTATATTTATGGGAATCAAGGTGAAAAATAATGTGTTCAAGTCACGTACGTAAGTTTAATGAGGGAGACTTTGGCAAATATTACTGAATTGTTGGGGTATGAGTATGACACTAATTCACCAGGTGAGTTTCTCGTGGTAGATTTCTTTTATGTGAGCTAATGGAATTTGCAATTGTATCACTTAATTCATATGCTGCATCTTCAATGATGTTTATATCACTGATTGGTCATTGTCTTTCTTCTTCCTTCCTCACCCATCTTTGCATCTTTTTGTGTAATTTTGGGATATTTAGCAGTACGGACCTTTTGTGTTTGTGTTCTGAAGGCTGTAATTAAGGTAGCAATTTATTTGGTTTTATTTATTTATTGGCCAATATTTTCATGAACGGGAAGAGAATGATTTATTAATGAATATTGTTTAAGCATTGGACATTGTATTTACAAGTATTATTTGTACATATGCAGATAAATACTGGATCATTACTATGACTAATTAGTGGCAACTCTTCGGGGTGTGTTTTTCGTTTTTCTTTTTTCTTTTTTCTTTTTTATCTTTTATCTTTTACTTTATTTTTTAATTCAATAAACATTAACTCGGTAGTCTAGTTTAATTTAACTAGCCATGTTACGGAAAATAAGTAGGAAATTGGAGTTGTTATTGAACTAGTATATGGTGCATTGCAGCCTTGCGTGCGTACAATCGTTGCAGACACATTAAACTAAAAGTGTTGCCAATTTTTAATTACTTAAAGAAAGTTCTCATGTTTGTGTAATTGAACGGTTGCAGCAATAAACATGCATTGGACCCCAAAAAAAGGCATTTCAGAAGACAATGTTTTGTCTTTTTCGCCTACTTAATTAACCAGAATGAGCTTAGCCTAAACTTAAACCATAATTCGATTCCACCCTTACTCTCAAGTCACAACGTGGTGGCTGGTTGCAAATGAAGTTTTCTATTTACACGAACAAAAAGTTATAACTCGGGGTTAAAGGGGAAAATGGATAGAGAAAAGTGCAACTAACGAGAATATATACATACATTCCAACTTCTTCTAGTAGAACATCTTTGTACTGTTTAGCTTGATAGGTCACTAACATGACCATACTATTGGCTGGTTTGTACAGAAAGATCAATAAATGTTATCCAGCAAAGTAAATGCACGAGAATTCTCAAGCAATACAGTTCCCAGTTCCTTAATTATTATTTTTTTATCAGATTCCCAATTCAATTGTGTGGTCCTAGTTGGTTGTGTGATATAGAACAATAAAGAAGCAAAATCGTCGGAAGTAGCTCATTTGGCTTAATTACCTCCTTTGTGGCCACTTTTTATGGTTGCATGTAGAAAACAAGGATATATAATAAATCGACATAAAATCCAGTTCTAAGCCCGATAAGGTTCCCTTTGAGCATGCTTAATCGTTTATATATATATATATATACCTTAACCACATCATTTACGGATTAAAGAAGCTTGTGATGCTATACATGTAATAAATAATACAGACAAAAACAAGGAGGTTTGTTTATACTTGTGATTTGAAAGGTGATTTTTGGCGAGTTTCCTTGGAATAGTGATGAATAACCTGTGTAGTGTGTACCCTACCTTGACAGATACGTGAGCTTGTGAGTTTTGACCTCTTACATACAAAGATCAAAACCCTACCTTGCGTGTCCTTGCGTATGCCATGGAAACGTGAATCAACCATTAAATACATTATAAAGTCACGAAAGCGAAATACCCCACATCCCAAAACAAAATATTTATTTATTTTTTGAAAATGAAGATATTGCAGTAACATGACAGAGCGCCTTTTCTGTGCAGTCTAATATTTTCTTGCATTTTAAGGCTGTTGTGTGTGGTACTGGCACTACTATCGCTACTACAGATTCAGATACATACATTACATACATACACATATTTTATATATATATATATATATATTAGTGATGCATCTTACACTTCTGGACAGACAGTATCCGTACCTGGGAAAGAGAAAAGAAGTTTCCTGCTAAAGGGAACCAAACACAAGGCGTCGGGGAGACATATTGGCAGTCATTATCGTCACACACACCCAAATCTTTCGTTGCACCCTCATCAGCTTTTTACTCTCCCTCTTTTCCTTCATTGCCTTGTCTTGACGCTTATTAGAGGCAGTTAAGTAATTAGCAGTCAAAGGAAGCCAAAATCACGTCACGTGTGCAATAATGGAAAGATGAGATGAAATTAAAGTATGTGTAACAATGTGCTTTTTCTCTGATGCCCCTGACGTGACTACTTAGTCAGATGCACCCTGCAGTTCAAGTACTTGAAGAAAAATAAAAATAAATTAATTATGTACCATAGAATGAATCCATGTAGAAAATTCGCTTTTAATTAATTTGTGCTGTAAAAGGCAACCATTATTCATCTCAACCGTGTTAAAAATGCGCAATCAGGTTCTGACTTCTGAGGGTAGCGCGAGGGAAAGTGCTATTGTTGTCTACATAAAGGGTTATTAGTATAGGCTAGGCCAAAAATAACTACCCTATCGTAGCCACTACAATAACTCTTAGCCTCAAGACACTACCACTTTCCCATTTGCCTTTTTTCCCTTTAATAGAGGTGAAGAAAAAGGGGTGCACAATTAAGTTTTAGTAGTAGGGATCTTACTCGATCAAAGTCAGCTTCACTAGGCTCAGATTTGACTAGAGATGAAAGCCCCTTTGTTTTGTTACATTTTTTGTCGACCTGCTTTGTGTTAGAAAGCCCAACAATTGAGGGTGAAGTGAAAGAATACTATGATAGTACCACTCAGTTTTTGGGCCCAACCTGCGATCGATAAAACAATTAAGTCCAACACCTACACTACATTGAATCTTTGACCCAACACAAAGGTATTGTTTGTTGCACAACGTAATGGTTGAAAGATTTATGGACCGTACCCTAAAAAATGGATTTATAGACCGTTGACCATGGCCCCAAAGCAAAAAAGTAAAGGTTAGAGGTTTTGTTTATACGTCCATGACTATACTCTATAGGACTGAAAGCAGGAAAGTCTGTGAGAATTCGTTACAGACATGATTCACGTGAAAGAGATTCCCATTGTTGCTATTTTAATTTTAAGAAAAAGATGAACTAGCTTTCGGCAAGACGCAACAAAACCATCATCCACCAATATTAGAACACTTAAAATATTAATAATTACAAGCCATTTCGTCCTGAAAAATGCTCGCTTACTCTTGATTAATTTATCAGTTTATTCCATCAAAAGTTTAATCTTTGAACGGAGAGACTAAGATATTAGAAATTTAAACTTGAAAAGGCAAATTAAGAAGATGTACGTGCATCATACCAAATTAGTATCTAAGTGGAAGAGTATAACCAAGAAAATCGTTGTGGTCACTCCGGATATCTTGGATCTTACGGTCATAACAAAATAATTTCTATAGTCAAAAAGATTTATCGGCTACAAAACCATAATTTTACTCCATCGAAAAACAATTGAAATTCGAAACGGATAATTGCGAAGGTAAAGCTCTTAACCAACGCCTATGCTGCCCAGCAAAATGCTTTTTAACATACAAATTGCATTGAAACATGGAATGACACCACTCCATAATACAGCAAAACTCAATCAGAGAAAACAAAACAATAACACGGCGGGGGCAACAAAACCAAGCCAATTTAGCTTGATGCTCTTATTCCTTAATC
The DNA here is from genome assembly GCF_003935025.1 of Abrus precatorius. Lineage (NCBI taxonomy): Eukaryota > Viridiplantae > Streptophyta > Magnoliopsida > Fabales > Fabaceae > Abrus > Abrus precatorius. The sequence continues at coordinate 2,440,264 of NW_020874373.1, read as the reverse complement.
CATAATACTCCTATTAACCCTATGAAAGAACAGAAAGCAAAACAGTCGAGTCTAACTCTATGAAAGAACATGAAAATGTTGGTGCCAAATGTTCAAAAAGTCTCTCAAAATGAAGCAAACACCTCGTTGCTTAGTATTTGTAGTCCTTGACATGGAGAGACTCAGAGGCACCCTCAGCAAGGGTTGCATCACCTTTGTAGGTTCCAAGGGTTGCTTGTGAGTTCGCCGTGCACCTAGTGATGAATGCGTCCTGGGCGTTCTTGATGTTTTCTTCCTTGCCAGCCCATGCCTTAAGAGTACTCTGCTGAAGAGCCCTTCCAAAAGAGAAAGAAAGAGACCATGGCTTCTTTCCTTGGAACTTGTTCATGGCATTGAGGTTGAGGGTTGCTTCCTCCTCACTCTGCCCACCAGACAAGAAGACTATGGCAGGAACGGCAGCAGGAACAGTTCGCTGCAAAGCTCTAACTGTGTATTCAGCAATCACCTCCGGGGCAACCTTTGGAGACTGTGAACCGGGGGTCACCATGTTGGGCTTCAACAAAGTACCCTCAAGCAGAACATGATGATCATTTAAAGCTTTGTAGCATGCAGCAAGAACACGCTCAGTCACCTCAGCACATTTGTTAATGTCATGTGATCCATCCACCAGGATCTCTGGCTCCACGATAGGAACCAGGCCATTCTCCTGGCATATGACAGCATAACGAGCTAGACCGTAGGCATTTTCGTGGATAGCCAGCTCAGATGGTTCATTTGGGCCGATCTTGAGCACAGCACGCCATTTAGCAAATCGGGCACCGGCTTCATAGTACTTCAGGCAACGCTGGCCAAGGCCATCCAAACCTTGAGTAGTGGTTTCCCCATTAGTTCCAGCAAGATCTACAGTACCCTTGTCAACCTTGATACCAGGAAGAACTCCACCTTCCTTCAACAACTCTACGAAGGGTTTTCCTGCAATTAAGTGCAGCAAAAGTAGTTCAGAAACCAATAATAACTCAAAATTATGGCAGGGTGTGGATGAAAATTGAAGCAAAGTAAAAGTTAAGAAAACTATTACAACAAATGATTATATAATAAAGGTGAGAATAAGATATTTGTTTATTACCCATGATAAGATACTTAGCATGGACTGTAATCTATCATTTAAATATCATAAAACTGAGCATCAATACCTGCAGCCGTGCTTTGATATAGGGTTTCCTCAAACAAGATCACACCACTGAGGCACTTAAAAGCACCAGGTGTGGTGAATAGAAGTTCACGAAGAGCACGCCTATTTGCTTCAACATTCTCAACATTAATGCTAGCCAAACGCTTGCCAATTGTCCCGGTTGACTCATCAGCAGCAAGGATACCCTTCCCTGGGCTGCCAATGTAAGCAGCATTGGCAATGAGTTCATCTGCAATTCATGCATATTCATTAGAACAATAATCCCACTTCAATTTGAAATGAATAAACAAGGAGGCAAAATAAGCAACCCCTGGCAGTTACTTCCCTTCCTAAACAAAGATAAAATGACAACTTATTCAAACAATTGAACTGACTTAAGAGAGTTTGATCGGAACTACAGACAGACAAATTGAACAATATTTTATGAATTCAAAATTATTGATTTGTATTGCTTCAAGGCGGGAGGGATCTAGAGGGGGGCCAGTTTCCTCCTCAATTTTTTTAAAAATTATTCAGGCAAACTTTAATTTTATACACACAGACACACGTGTGATATATAAATTTGTCATCTCGTAATTTTCTAATACCGCCAAAATTTTCAACAGGCAACAGTATTCCTGCTTTCAGTATCATTTTTTTCAGAGATTCATGCAACTTCATCACTCAGATAGTAGATCTTACTTTTACACCAGCAAGCCCAAAAAGATCTAACTGTTATTTAAAAAAACAGATAATCTGGTCTATTCAGTTTTACATAGAAAATCTCAACCAAAGGACATGATGTCCATTCAAAGTCACGAACGAACAAAAACACCGAAGCATCAAGGGAGATACAAGCATAAAAAATATTAAATCTACAAGTGCTTCATTTTTCAACCAGAACACAAAATCATGGACAAAGTTTAATCTTTTCGATTAATAAAAACCCTCAAACACAGATCCGAACATAGATCTAAAAGAGTAAACTCACTTTGCCATCTTGGGTCACCAAAGTATGACGCAGAGCAAAAAAATTGACAAAAGAACCATCCAAGTTAGAAAAGATAAATTTTTTACAGCGGAATCAGCACACCCAAATGAGAAAACCACAAGCTTAGCAAATCAGCATAATTATTCAATCACAAACAACCCAGACAAAACAAAAACAACAGGGGGGAGACATCGACGACAAATCGAGAAACCTTTGAGACATATATGACAAAAGACTAAACGCAGAGGCTATGATTAATGAAACAAAAGGAGGCACCTTGGTATTTGCTCTTGAAGGAAGACATGGTGGCTTAAGTGTGAGAGAAGAATACGAGGGTTTGGTTTGTTTGACAAAGTGAGAAGACTGAAGAAAGAGGGATTTTAAAAAGCAAGTGTCAAATGTGAAAAGTTGGGTGACTATTTATTACCGTAAGATATGGTGGCGTGGAAAGAGGGGGTAGGTGCGTTACAATGTCCGTGTTCTCTTTTCACTTTTAATGTTTTTATAATTCAATACTTTTATTTCTAAATTATTATAATTTTATATTTTTGTTAATTTCTTTCATTTAAAACTTGAATTTTCGTTAAACTAAAAATAATTTTAAGATAAAGTTGAGATAAAACATATTTTAAAAGATTTATAAGTTAAAATTTGGAATTATTTTATAGATTAAGAGTTGAAAGAAGTGAAAATCAAGGACTCTGAATATTGGGGAACTTAGATATTTTAATTGAAAATTTTTAAGAAAAATGTTTAAAATAAATTACGCGGTTTGATTTATATAAATTTTGAGAAAAAATTAAAAATTAAAAATTTTAATTAGACAAATAAAAGGAGTTCATTTTAACAATAAAAATTAAACAGAAAAATAAATAAATATTTGATTTAAACATCAAAATAGTGCACTATCAAGCAATGGATAAAAGTAATATTAAAATTTATTATTGTTTAACTTCAATTAAATAAGAAGATAATTATTGCTTTTGCGATCATTTTTTTTTTATCTAACTCGTTTTAACAAATCCCAGTTCAAAAACAATGAGGTGAACGGTGAACTCATTTATCATCTTTAAGATTCCTAATGAAACTTAAAAAATAAAATAAAAAGAGATTCGTAACTAACTCTCAAGAATAAATTTTAAGATAATAAAAGATAAAACAAAGATTCTTATTCTTTTAAAGAAATTGTTTTTTAATTTGATAAAATGTTTTTTTTATTAAAATATGAAATAAAACATTCAAAAAGGCCAGATGCTTATTCTTTTTTTGTGGATTTAACCAATGTTCTCCCAAGTGAGAAATCACACAACCTTTTTAGGACCTGGATTTAAAATCATTGATCATGTTAGATTTTTTTTTTTTCAACTAAAATATTTATTCAGTGTATATTTGAATTATATTTTTAAAAATATTTAAATTATTATTTATATATAATTCTCAAATATTTATATAAAAAATGTTGTATTTGAATTCAAATAAAATGTAATTAAAAATTAATTAATTTTTTAATTATTTAAAATAATTATTTTAAAATTAAATAAAAATAAAAATAAAAATAAAATTACTTGTAAATTTAATTTTCATTAAAAATGAATAATTATGAAAAATAAGATATGAAATATAAATTTAAATACAAATAATTTATCAATTTTAATTATTATTTCTAAAATCTTGCATGTTTTAAAAACAGTTTCCTATATTAAAAAAAACTTAATATTATAATTTACTTTTCACCAGTATTTTTTTTAAAAAGGAATAAATATATCTTTTTTAATAAAAATCATACTATAATTTCTAAAAGTAATTCAATCTATAAAAACTGAATTGTGATCAAATGCTTATTCATTCAAAAAGGAACAGAAAGTAAATTATAAAATTCAACTTTGTGTTTGTATTGTAATTTATTTGTTTTGGTATATGTATAAATTTTGTTTTTGAATTTTTTTATCTAATTGATTTTTTCTAATTTAAAATTGTATAGATTTATTTTTCTAATCTGAATCATTCAAAATCGCAATTTTTTCTACTTAAAATAATAATAAATTGAATTCATTAAATTAGTTTAAACTTTTTTTTAAATACATCAATTCAAGCATCAAATTTCAGTTAAAAATATAAAAAAAAAATCAAAATTGTAATTATTCAGGCCCTAATCTCACATCTTTTTTTTTTTACTTTTAAATTTTTTACTGTGTTTTTTTTACTTTTAAACATTTAAAATTTTATTGTATGATAAATTTATCTAAAATAGCTCAAATATTTAAAAACCAATAAAATCAGAATTTTAAGAAAAATAAAAAAATAACAAATTAAACTTTTGCCTGTGATTTGAAAAATATATCCAACATGTTAGCCAACACTTTTACTTCCACCTCTTTTGTAGGTAATTTAATTTTGTCCTTTGATGGAAGCTTCTAAAACCCAAAATATCTCTCTACCCTTCATTTTCATTACATCATCACCACCGTCCTTCACTCTATTTCACCAAATGCTGGAGGATGCTATCAGTGTCTTGGATCACTGCATAAGTTTGCTTGGTTTTCTTTTCCATTTAGGAGTTGAGTTGTAGAGCTAATTGATATCCTATTTTGATCAAGAAATAGAGCTAATCGAATACAGAAATGTGAAATTATTCGGAAGGCTTTTATTATTAACAATGCATTTATTAATTTGGAAGGCTTTTATTTGGAGTCGAAAAAATTAAGATAAATAATATCTCGTTCCAAGTTGAAAAACAACATAATTAATTGACATTGATAATGTTACGTGCGAGTCATTGCTTGAAAAAGTGTATACATTCTGTACCTAATAATGTCTGTTTATCCTTCACCACATGCAGAGACAGATGACCCATAATTTTGCGTAAATAAAGGGCGAGTTTTCTACAAATTTCCTAGCTAAATCAAGTAGATATACAGCCTAATTTTTCTCTAATCAACCCCTCGACTATAATTAAACCAATCATTAATATATTATTCGTGTAAATCCCCACAAAACTAAATAAAAAGGACGTTTTCAGAGTGTGACTCAAAAGTTAGGCTAGCTGAGGTCGTTCTTATTTGTACTAATTTGGGCCCCAGAAAACTCAGCATGAACACATGTCCTAACTTATGAAGCCAATTTCGGCAATAAAAATTGTACAGAAAAGACATGCGCGAATGGAGGCTTTTATTGATTCATGAAAAGTTGAAAACCCCCACGAGACTGATGGGGATTAGGAGCAGTCAAATATAAAAATGTCCACTGGATGAAATAAGAAAACAAAAACTAAATCAAAAAGGAAAAAGAAAATGGCCATTCGAAATGCTGTGGAGGGGTTTGGTGTGGAGTTTGACATTCAATTGAATTTATTACTACTAAACCCAGAGAGTGACATGTATAGCCCAACGCATGTGTGTTAGGTTTGGGTTTGGACTTTTTTTAAGTTAAAAGGAAGTAGGACCTTACTTTCTATCTGCCTGCAATTGCAGTTCACCATTTCTCGTGGTTGCCCTCGTGACTCTCTCCCCACTTGTCTTTTTTCTCCTGCTTTTTGGTATTTTTCACTTCCAAGTTTTAAATTTGGACAAAAGGTATATGCAAAAACAGTAAAAAATGGAATATATAAAGTAAAAATAAAATTAAAACATTCTTCTGTTTTAAAATATAAATATTTAAAAGAGGTTTAGGAAAAAAGTCACCTTTCATAGTTTCATCTTATCAACACAACCCAAAAAGGTAAATGCCAAAATCACGAGGCCCTGGCAGTTATGGCATAGTGAAGCATTAAGCATGGTGATCCTCACGTCACAATTAACTTACTCAGGCCAGAGTCTAAAAACTGATCAAGTCATCAAGATATAGCATTCTCAAATAAACTTACAATTATACTATAATTAGGAAATTATAATTAGTTTGTAATTGCTTACACTTAATTAGGATTGTTTAGTAGTTAGTTGGATTTCAACTGGTATATATATAAAGACTACGTAAACTCAAACATTCTTGCATATTTAATCAAATTCATTTTACGATTTACTTCAATTCTTCTTCTTATTATTACATCATGTTTCTTAACACTTATAATTTGATTAGATTTACCCAACAATGATACCATTTATTTCGTATATGATGTAAGTATTCCAAAGTGGCATGAACTGGAGCATTGGAGCATTGGACAGGGTGATGATGGTGACTCCATATTATTTAATCGCTTTATGACTTCTTATTTGTTGATTAACGACGGTTTTTTCTTTATTCCTTATTGAGTTTGGCGTTAATAACAGAGTATAATAAAAGCAGCTTGTCTTACGAGAACACAAGAGGTGAGGTGGGGCTAATTTACGCCAATAGTTGTACATATTTAAATTAAATAAAATTATGATTTGACTATGATCCAGAGAGATTATAATTTTAGTCATTTTAATTTAGATCGCGAATAATTTGGTCTCTTAATTGTTTTTAATTGATGATTTTTTAAAATAAATATTTTGTATTGTTGTCATTTTGTTTTACCTAAAACTCCCCTACGTACTGATCTTATTTTTATATTCAAATAGTTAGGTATTTATGATAAAGTAAAGATATAAACTAATTTAAAAACATTAAATTTTATAAATTTAACGAAATATTGCTAAAACTTGAAGGAATAAGTATGAGGAAATTTTAGTCTTTTATGAAAATATAACATTAATTTTTCGGAATGATTTTAAACAATTAAAAGTGGTAATTTTTTATTAAAAAAACATTACTTCAATAACAAAAGTGTTATATTTTTATTTTGTGGGAACATTTTATTAAAGTTTAAGGTCAAATACTATGGAATGTCTTCAAATTTAAAGAGATAAAAATTAACATTCGCTCACAAATTGACTAAAGAGAAATTTCACATGATAGGAATTAAACATAGGATCTCTAGTTAAATAGACTGACTCTGTACATCTCCATAAAATAGAATCTTATATTACTTTGTCAACTCTTAAAGTTAGAAATTATTATTTTGTATATTTAAAATTGATCTTAAAAATTAATGTTATAAAATCATCTTTTATTTAAGAAATGATTTGATATTTTGACTTACTGGTTTTTGAATTAAAAAGTTTAAATGAAAAAAGTAGTGGAAGAAATAAATTATTACGGTTAAAATATGGAAGAGTTAAATTCACATAAAAATTATACATAAACTGTAATAATGAAATTAAAATATCATTAAACACAATTTTAAGCAACTTTTACAAAAGGAAAAAAATAAATTAAGCAGCTGCACTTTTAGTTTTTATTAAATATTTTATTTTAAACTAAATCTCTCAACCTCGTTTTGGTCAGTTTGTTTAGTGTGAAATAAACAAAAGCTTGTACTATTATATGTTTAACTTTAATTTATAATGACAAAATTTACCTTATTTTTCACTTTTTCTACGTAGCATTTATATAATATGAAAATATTTACTTCTGTCAATTATTATCATTATTTCAATATGCCAAGATGGTGCTAATCTAAATTTTAGGTGTAAAAAGTAAGTACCCATGTAGACTTTATTTCTTGTCTAAGAGTTAGTTTATTGAGATATTTAGATGAAGACCAATTGGGCCATCGTTTAAATTTTCCGGGGGCAGGCTTTCCACTAGGCCTTCAGAATCTTAGGCATTATTTTTTTTTTATAGTAAACGGGGCCAAAGGCCCATTTAGGCATTACTTTAATGATACTAAAATTACGTATCAATATTAGGACTTATCATATATTAGCTTCAACTGATTTTAAGAAGAAAAAAAACTTTACTCAACCTTATGATTATTATTATTTTTCATTCAATTGTCCTAATTTTAAATTAAATCGGACTTAATTCAAAGAGCTAAAAAGAACTTTTGTAATATTATATCCCGTTTTATTAGGTCATCAATAATTTGTTTGCTCTTACTGTAATTTATTCTGTAAGTGTATTAAAAATATATATTTTCTCACCCTTTTTCTATCCATTCTTACTAAAACTTGTTATTCAATATAAAATATTTACAGTAAAACAAAGTAAAAACAAGGGATAGAAATTTCAAATAAAAGAAAACATAATTTTTTTCTAAAACAATAAGACATAATTTAGACAACAAAGTCGTGAAAAATAATTTGGCCTAATAATTTTATAATCATCAATATATAAAAGAGTGATATGGTAATTTTATAAAAAAAATAATATGTATAATTTGAATTAAATCAAATAATTTTTAAAATTAAATTTGATATAATAATATAGTAGAGAAATTAAAATTTTAATCATTTTTTAATTCGATTTTCAGCTTTTCAATTAAGTTTGTACGATTTCTATTACATTAGACTAATTACGAAGGCCTCTAATTAGTAATTACTGTAATATTTGAGGACAAAAAAGTAGGATATTGTTGGGTTATATGAATAATTATTTAATTGAAAAAAGACAATACCCACTGTCAGTAGACTATGGATAGCTTTTAAAAGCCCAATGAAGAGTCGATAGTGTTAAGATAACAGCAGGCCTTGTAACGTAGTGCGGCAAAAGCGGGATTTGCTGATCCCGACATTCAGATTGCCCTGTTCGGCCTTTTTTTTTTTCTTTTTTCTCTACAAACTTTCCAACTATTAAATAAATGATTTTTTTAACTTATATTAGGGATATATAATAAAATATAATAAATTTAATGTGTTAATAATATTAAATATTATAATTTTTAATAAACATGTATTTTTTTTCTTAATATGTGTTATTAAATTTATATGTTAAAAAATTGTAAATAAAAAATATTAAATATATTTTGTGCTTTCAAGATAATAAATAATGAAACTTTTATTTAATACATGTTTTATAAAATATTTGAAAGATAAGCTAGAAGATATACCTACTTGTGAAATTAATATACACTTGAGCCAAAGCAAAAGTAGAGCCAACAAATAAAATACCGCAAAAGATATTTAAATGCCATTCAATAATTTAAAAAAAACGGAAGGAAATTTTAAAAAGAAATGTAATTTTTAAAAAATTAATAATTACATATTTTTTATTATAATAATTTAATAATTAATATATTAAATTTATATTTATTTATTATTTTGATTTAATTTTAGAATTTTTTCATAAAATTTGAGATAAATTAACTTGATAAAAAAGTAAAAAAAAAAAAATTATACAAGAGTGAAAGAAATGCATTGTGACTATTAAATCTTATTATGAATAATTAAAATTAAAATATAAAATTTATGTAATTTGTTTAAAAATAATTATATAATTTTTTGAATCTTATAGTCACAACCATCTATGATTAGTTATATAATCCAAATTTATGTCTTTATTTTCTTATAAAAAACGTTACTCTCACCAGATACATCTTTGATCTCAATATAAAATAAATAAATAAATATATATATATATAATATTGAGATCATTAAAAAAAAAAAAAACGAAGTCTCAAAAGTAAACTAATAGAGAATGAGTTTAGTTTGTTCGATTTAATTTCTAAGTAATTTTGGTTCATATATCATATTATTTTAATTAATTTTGTCAACTTCACTTTAAATTAAATATAAACATGTGAAAATAAGAAGTTTTTTATTTAAAAAATATATTTATTATATTAAAATTAAAAGTGAAATAAATATTTATATTTTTAATAAAACTTCAGAATTATGATCTCATAAATATTATGGAGCGTTGAATTTGGCGTCATTATATTTATAATCGACTTTTAATTCAAAATAAATAATAAAGATACTTTTAACACGAAAATAAAAGCATATTAAATGGCAATAATTGTTTAAACCTTTTAGAAAAATAAATTCCTAACATTATAGAAGCAGGTCCTTGGTGTATATTCAACTAATTAAGGAGCAAGGAGTCCCAAAAGCAAACATTAGGATAAATATATAACCCATTGAGATTGAAATGAGCTTTGTCTTGTACGAATTCATATTAGAACTCCACTTTTGCCACCTCAACTCAAGAACCCCACGCCCATGTCCAAACGTCCAACCATCCCCATTGATTAACAATAACGTACAAAGTCATTTAAATCGCCCAACACTGTTTTGTGTTAAAAAATTACTTTAACAATTCAACTAATTAATAATCTGTAAACTTTTCATCTATTCCCTCAGTTCGAACATACATAACCGGTACATGCCCAACAGATCATGGACACATTAAGAAGAAGAAGAAGAAAAAGAAAAATCTAAGCAGTTGTCAGTTTTTTCATTCTTAGAAAACCCATTTGAATTAAAAGAAAAAAAAAAAGATTGAGAACCAAAAAAGGTTGAATTAGTCAGAATTCTTACAGGCACATATCAACAAAGAGAACCCAATTCTGTCCTGTTCCTTGTGATTCTGCAAAGTTTTCTCCTCCAACCATAGCCTACTATCTAAGCCACTCCTTGTTCTGAACATGAACACTGCAGAAGCAGAATTTGGATTGAAAAGCCAATCATGAACGTCCCACATCATATCCACAACCAAACCATCAACAAAAATTGTTTGGTTCCCACGAAAATTCCACCGCAACCTCTTAACCTGGAACATCGTTTTCTTGTCCACACACACAGACAAAACATGACTCTTTGACCCTTCTTCTTCCGCACCACACTTTATCACTATGTCATGTGCAATCCCATTCTCAGAAAATTTTGCCTTCGTTGCATAAACAGCAGTGCCAGAAAATCTCTCACTCCTTGAAACCATTGAGAATTTCGCTTCCTTCACGTCCAAGTTCAACGATTGATCTTCACTTTCGGTTCTATCACCGAGGCGCAGGCCTAATTCAGAATCCACCAAAACGACGACGTAAAACCCACCAACTGGTTCTGGGCCTTCCTCGTATCTCGCATCAGAGAGATCCCACAGGACTTGGATTTCAAAGTTGTGGGATTTGAACGTTTGGTTGCCTTTGATCTTTCTCATCAATTGCCTTGCATTGAATTTAGAAGGGGAATGTCCGGAATTTGTGATGGTTATGGTGAAGCCTTGACCCATGAGTTTCTTGGTCCATGTTAGTGTGATGAAGAGTACTCGTTGTAGCGTTGAGATCAAGTTGACTTTGTACATGCATGTGACTGAATCTCTGGAAGAATGGTTCAACTTTGGACAGAGAAAAGCCTGGTTTGAAGGCCTTGAACAATATGAATCAGACACTCTAATGGCATGTTCGTTGTAACAAGATGCTATACCTCTCATTATATAAAGGGTTCTCTCTTCACCAATAAACCGACATGAAAATGAAAAGGATTAGAACAATTTTGTGATACGTGATCGGCAGTTACTGTTGTGCTTGGATTTGATGATGGAAGAAAGAGTTAGCTAGCTAGCTCCGTGTGAGAGAGAGACAGAGAGATGAAGGTGACAAAAAGACAAGGGCACTTCCCCTTTCTGGGATTTTCCATGTGTGAAGTGTCCTTTCTGTTCTCTGGCATACCTGTGGAGAGGAACATAAGTAAAGACAAGATATAATGGAAGAAAACGAAATGCATGCCACTCGGTTCTACATTGAATAACTTTTTTCATTAATTCTAACCTTCAAATTAATTAATTGAAAATTACTTGCGGATCAAAACTCTAAACAAATCACTAAAGACCGTGTCTTAAATATGGCACACGCTTCTCTTGCCACCACTCAATGTAATTAAACTATAATTTATTATAGTTTGACCCTATTTGTATATGTAATTTTGTAACAATAATTTTGTCAAGTTAAACTATGGATTTGATGGCAAATATATTATAAAGTCGTGAGGCATTGAATGGTATGCAATTTTAGGCTAGTGGGTTTGTGGGAAAAGCAAGATGTTGTTGTAGGGGGAAGGAGGGTATTTTTCATTTGCTTGATACCTGGTTGTGTGTTGACATGTGGGTTGGGATGAGTATGACAGAAACAGTAACAAGATAACGAGGCTGACGGGGAAATGGTGACGAAAATGCAAGGATGAGAGTGATAGTTGGACCCACGAATTAAAGCCAGGCTTGGGATTCACCTACTTGGACTCGAGACAAATATCATTTAAGTTTCGCTTTAACCTTGTTTTTTAGTTTTCGTGTTTCTTATTGCTATAAGTTACACAAACTTATCCTTTCCGTTTATAAAAATAGAGACAAAGGAAACCGTGGTTGGATACCCAAATTAAACTTTTCACATCCTCGTTTTCATAGTGCTAATTAAAAAGGATCTTTTCAGTTACGTGGGAAGCACAAATTCAACTTGTTAGCTAAGGGAACTTTAAAGGTCTAATTTAAGTAAACGTGCTTTCAGTTTTCTTTCGCTAGTTCTTTCCATCAACCAAGTTTTCAGTTTAAGTTCTCCAGTTACGTTGTGGATGAATAGGCAATTTAGTGGTGTGTTGGATAAAAATAAAAAGTCGCTTAGGATTGGAGTTTGATAATATATTTCATGTCAATGGACCAAATGAAAATGAAAAGAAATTTAATGTCTCGGGATGCATCTGATTGCAACCACCATTGACAGCCTATAAAGAGAAAGCGAACAGTAAACAAATCCAATTCAAAACCATGATGGATAGATAAATATATTATATCAATCATTTTTATCAACCGTTTTAACATCTTAAGTATCATTTTTTATTAAAATAGTATTTATTATGTTAGAGATACAAAAGTATAATAAATACTCTTCTTAATAAAAACTTACTGTTTCTTAATGTTTAAATTGGATTATAAAAATTAAATAACAAAACCAAAACTAAATTAGCAAACACAACACAACATTAGAGCGAGCCTGCAACTTGTTTGTTAATTAACACGATTCAAAGGGAGATTTAGGAACTTCACATGGCTCTAAATTGATGACACAGATTAATTAGTAAAAACACGATATTGATGACATAAAGAAAAGATGGTGGGAGAAAAGAAGGACCCCACGGGGAACATAGAGAAAAAGAAATTATTCACTCGGTGCTATATACAGATAATTTACTTATTTAAAGTAACAGTAGTAATTTTAGGTGACTTAGCTTCGTGGCCACGAAAAGTTACATGAACTCCCATTGATTTGAGTCACACATGAACGCGATTATGCAGCCCTAGTTGTTTACTGAGAAATTGAACTGACCATAATAATTTTTGTTACTTTTGTTGGCAGGGAAATCATTCAGATTTCAGACAACCAATTGAAAGATGAAACATCTCACATTGGTACACACCCAATATCATCCTTATTGCTGAGGGAACCACACAAAGTCACAAATGAAAGGTGCCGTTGGTTTTGTATTTATTTATTAATTTTACATGAGAATGTGTCGCATAGGCTAAATAAAAAATCACTGTTCTCCCGGCCCAGCAAAGAATTATTCTAGACAACATCTTGCAACATTATAAGGGAAGTTACTTAATTGTTCCCATTTAGTGGATACATACATTATATCATACATCACAATATAGTACCCAATAGAGAAAAACACAGTACAAGAGGAAAATGATGATTGAGGAATGAGAATTTGCATTAATAAAGAGTAACCTACTCTGCCTTGTCAGTTAAACTCAAAAAGACATGCTAGCTGGTAGCGTTAAATTTGGAGCATCAACACCAAATATCCACTATAGGTAATAAAAGGCGGCTAGTAAGAGTGAGGTGTTTATTATACTTCTAAGTTGATTCGGAAAGGGATTGTACGTGAACATGCCTGCAGAAGCATAATGATCACTATATATCTCATTTTGAGCTTAATACAGTGGTTACAACTTCCAAACTAACAACAATGCAAGTACATTTCATAAAGTATACGCAGGAGGGGCAACCCCACTAACATAGTTCATGGCAAGTGGGGACCATAAATGAAAATAGGAACAAAGTTATAAAATATAACAATGTATGGTGAAAAATGATAATACTTTAATTGAACTCTTCTGGGTCAGCCCCCTGGAAATCCACGCGCATTTAAATTCCCCACCACAACCCTTTGCAGTTATTTTATTTTATAATTATTTATACAATATTAATTTTGTTAACTTTAATTTTTTTTAAGACTCGTATTATAAATCTTTATAAATATAGTGAATTTTTTAATAAATTTTTTTGTCACTTTTAATTATTTAACTCAGAATTGAAGTTAACAATTTCTAGATATTATATATTAACCTATGTAAATTAAGAGTAGCTAAAACAGTAAACAAACTTAAAGCCTATACAGTTGAATGTATTTTTACTTTGTAAGGATTGGAAATCATTGCAAAATGCTTGTGGCAAATATCCGAAAAGATTTTTTTTTTCTAATCTAAATCTCTTCACACATACACGAAGATGCATTTTACCAAATAGTAATATTAATAATTAAGAAGAGATAATATAATATACAACTATATATGCAACACACTGTAAATACACAAACATATAGCAAGACACCAAGACAAGCCTTTTAGTTTTTTTAAGAAAAATGAGTTAGTGATGTGGGGTTAACCTTTTCTTCCTATTATGGTCGTATACATAAATAAAGATGCATTTTGCACCAAATACTAACTTTAATAAGGTGATAAAATACACAAGTGTACAACACAATGTAAAGTATGATTAAGCATGTTGCGCTGGATACAAATGGAAAGAATATTCATTTCTTTATAGTATACTTGCAAGTTTGCTTCCCCCCAATGGAAGAAGGTGATGGGAGAGCATTTATTCTGTAGACAACGTGTAAGTTTTATTGCTTCACGAGATGATATGCGGAGATATGTCTTCAAATAGGAGTAATACCAAACAAAATATACAAGGCACCAAGATTCCACTATTCCAGCAGCCAGCTCAAACCACCCTGCACAGACACACACACAGATAAGTTTTAAATAACAAAAACTACCAGTTTTGAGAGGGAAATTAACCGTTAAAATAAGTCGAAATTTAAGATAACGTATTCATTTGTAAGAAATTATGATAATAGGTACGACTATCATTATATATATTAGTTAATATATTAAATTTAAAATAAAGATAAGACTATACTTATAAAGTAATATTATTTTTGTTATTTTTTATTTGTTGCTTATGAAAAAAATTGTCTCTGTTTATTTGTTATTTTAAAGTATAAAAAAAGCATGACTGATAAATTTTTTAATTAGGCCCTAAGATGTGAAATGTAAAAAATAACATACTAAGAAATTACAAATAATTTTAAATAAGTTGAAAGTATGGGTATTACTTGGTCTGCCTCTTCCCTATGTATACTGTTTGCCATATTAGAATAAAGTGAAAAATACATTATACGCAAACAATAATTTAAACTTGCTCATCAATGACAAATTTTGGAGACTGATAGTACAGTACTTTCAAGTTTATAAATCGATTATTTCACTAGTTTATTGATATTAAAAGTTTACATTATATGGCGTTATTACGTTGAAAGTAAATTTAGTTGAAATTGTTTTGTTTGTTATACGTTTTATAAATTATATATATATATATATATAATTAATAAGTAGGAAAGAAAATATTGTGTATTCCAGGAAAGAGATTTTGATAAAGTGACGGGTCATTGTTTTAGTTAGAATTAAAAAGAAATAGCAAATGATAATTTCAACCCAACTAACATAGGTTGTATAATAGTGACTGTTGTTATGTTAATTAATACGAATTCATGTTGGGTTCACACCAATCCATTTAATATATATTTAATAAGTTACCAGAACCAATTACCGATCAATTTATCAGTTTACTAGTTCAATTGACTAGTTTTGTCCCGTTCTAAATTAACTATGGTTAAAAATTTTATTTGGCTGTAATTGCCTAAAGATGACGAAAACACACGCCATATCATTTGTTTTGTTTTTTTCCAAAGATTTATTCAATCAGATAAATAGCACTTCTTTTAGCCTTAAAAGAAACGGAGCTACTTATATCGAAGATCTCTCTAATTTGTGCGAGAACAAGACATTGAGCTACGTTTTTGTTTAAGCAAATTTAAATCACAATGGTTCTACTCTGAATGTGCGGTGGAGGACTAGTTCTATGAAATCCACAAAATGAGAAGAGTGTGGTAATGGGAAGACCAGATTTAACATTAAGCTTATAAAAAAAATGAATTTTAATCTGTAAAAGGTATAGGATCATTTTTAAAAGTAATTGGTAAATAACTTACAAAATATTATTTTTAAAACATAATTCGCTCTCAATAATTAAAGTCTAAAAAATTATAATTTTATTTTAAAATTTAACTTTCAAATCACTTAAATATACATTTAAAAGATTAATTTTAAAATAATAATAATGAACACTGCAATTAGAAATATAAATGGCACAAAAAGTAAGGTCCGGTTTTACAATAGACGAAATGGTCCACAAGGCCCATTCTACTGATTGTCCAGTGGGACAAATAGCCCAACTTATCCAGCCAGCGATAGTTTGGTTTTTGTTTAACACATATGCGCAAGCCCAAAACCTGAGATAAATCATAATATTACTTTCTTGATTATATGCACTAGTTAAGGAAGGGAACATTTGAACTTGATTTTACACCGTTGATTGAGTCGTCATAGCTAAGAGTGCAACATAATTATAAAGTTTTAATAAAATGATATTATATACAAGTCCAATTACAAAACATTGTTTTTTTAATGGTCAAAAGTAAGTGCTTGAAAGAATGACTAATTTGCAATCAATGGGGGGAAGAAATTATAAAGTTTTAAACTAACAAATGCACTGTGAGTTATAGTGAAATGGGGTTGGATGCAAATAGCAATATAAAAAACGCAAGGCGACAGTGAAATTAGAGAAGAAATAATATAGTTAAAGTTGAGTCTCTGATGTTGATTGAATTGAGGATGCTCAAAATATTAATAGTGTAGCGATCTTTGGTTTCCTTTTCATTCAGCTCTCCAAACAGCCACTGGCTTCTCGAGCAACTCCAACAGGGGAGGAGAGTGGGAAGGTGAATGAATGTGCAGTGCAATACACAAAAACAAAGATTAGATTAGATGGGCCCCACCCCCACTACCTCAAAACATCAATGTCAACTATGTGCATGCGTCACCCCTTCCGTCATTCTCTATTCCTTTGTGCACATTTCGATCGATCTAAAACTAGCAGACCCCAGATTCTTATACGGGCCGGGCGAGGCCCAATCCTCCTCATTCGCCGTCCCTCTCCTCCTTTTCCACCTCATCACCCATAACCCAACCCCAACAACCATAACCACAACCATAACCATAACCATAACCATAACCGCAACCACAACCCCGACCCGAACCCGATTCCTTCCCCGTTCCCCTTTCCTAACCTTAAAATAACCCACCTTTGACTCATCCCCGGTACCCAACATGGTCTGGATCGGATTGTCCAAAACATAACAAAACCCGGTGTCGTTGCTATACAACGCTCCCCAACAGCTACAATTTTTCTGGCACAAACCCTCGCATTCCGCCAGGGACGACGTCGTCACGTGCCCCAGTAGCTCCTTATGCGGTGGCTCCACCCCACTCTTCCTCAGTTCCCAGTAACCACTTCCACCAATCCCTTCTTCTCCACACAAGTCTCCCCCAACATCACCTCTATCCAAACACCCACCAGCTTCAAAACGGGTTCGGTTTTCCAAACAAGAACATCCAGACCCGCCCGGCGTGCACAAACCGTACGAACCGCAGGGATTGGGCAAACCGCAGGTTTCAGTAATAGCCTGGTAGTTAAGCAGCCAGTTAGAACCGTCCCAATAATAACCTTTCAGATTTCCGTCCGGTTCCACCCGGACGAACAAAAACGACGACGTTGTTTGGAAGCTGTTAAATTTCTGAACATCGACGGGTGCGTTACTCGTTTGGTACATCCCGAGAAAACCCTCCGGGTTGACTCGGGCGTAAATCGGTCCCTGCCCTTCTTCTATTTCAGCTTTTGCTTCAAGTGCCGTGTGTTTCCAATACATTAACCGCTCCTCGCCTTGGTTTTCGTACAATCCCATGAAATTGTTTCCTAGCTGTAAAGAGTAGAAACGGTTGGGAGACACCAAAGACATTTTAGCGGTGAAGTTCTGGCTCTGAACGAGGGTATTTGTGGGAAAATGAAAACTTTCCCAGATGGGAGTGCCTTTGTCGTGGACCTGCAAGTTGGAGGTGTCCAGGAGCACCACGCTGTCACCGTTTGTGGCGGTTGACCACGAAACACGCGTTTTGGGGTCCGACAAAACGAGACTCCCGTTGAAGAAGAGGCGCGTGGTGTCGGACCAGGATGCCACGTGAGTTAAGTTGGCCGTCCAGAATGGCTCTGAGGATGCCACGTGGATGACAGTTAGTGCCAGCTGGTTCAGGTTCGTGCGGAGGAACCCCAGAGAGAAGTTTCCGCTGGGGTCGCTAAGAACTGGTTGAAACGACGACGTTGAAGATTGTGGAGTTGCCGAGAAGCCTATGTGAAGCTCTTGTGGAATGGAAGTGGTTGCAATCGCAAAGCATGTCAACGTAGATGCTAGGGACAGAGCGAGGACTGCGAACATGTTCAACATCGCAATTCTTACGGCATAAACGAAGCAAGTTGATGAACATGAATGTGGACACAGTGAGATTTATAAGGTTGAAGCTGTATATAAAATAAAATAATTAAAGATATTCTAGAAGGGGAAATACAACAGGCGCGGAGTTGGTATATTTTTGGACTTTTTAGTTGTTGAAGATTGTGTTTAATGATCGGAATAGAGGGTTAATTAAGAATAAAAAAAAGAGAACGGATCACCGGCCATACCACAATTAGGTAAATAAATACAAAATTCATTCATCCTGCGATTAATAATTTTCAGTCTTAAGAATTTGTAATGCCTTTGACACGAACTCACCGAGTTTTTTCTTCTTACACATTCCTGTTTAACGTTTTGAATCTCAGTAATTATCAAATATCAGAGTTAAACAGGCTTTGATCTCCCCTAGTTTAACTACGACTGTACGTATAGAATAGTGCATATTGATATTATTTTCTAACTTTAACCCGTTTGGTGGCAGCAATTCGAAAACAGTTAGAACCTAATGGATAATATTATATATCGTATAGGGCACCGATTGAAATGTTCACGTGAAATGAGGAAATGTTTAAATGGATTTTTAGAACTTGGAACATTAAGAAAAGAAAAATGGATCCATCAGGATCGAGGTGTGTCGGAATCTTTGACCAGCTTCCTAGCTAGCTAAGCTCATTTTGAGAAAAATAATAAACAACTTTTACTTCTTTCTACACAATGTTTTTAAATTAAGCTATTGTTTAATTTGATAAAAGTACTAATTTATAATACATTAATTTGACCATAGTTGAATAACAAGGGAATAAAAATAAATAAATAACAATTAATATAGTATATTTGCATCGAAATTTTAATTAAACAGATTAAATTTTTACGGTGTACATGAAAAAAATGAAAAGGCATTATTTGCTTTTTGCCAAGGTGTATCAAATCACTTGGTGTTTATTGGGATGTTTTTAACTTTATTTGATGAGTTTTTATAAAATCATCATCTCGTCAAGCAATTTGATAAATGCTCAGTTTTTAGATTTTGGACAGTTCTCTCTCACTTAGAAAACTTTAATTTAGAGCTCTTACAGGTCAAATCAATATAGGTATATTATCAATCACATATACACACCTTCTAACTTAACTTTGTCGCATAATTACTATAGAGATATGGTACAATTCGAGTATATTGAAATCAAAATTCAAACGATTTCATTAACTAGAGACTTAAAAACATCCATTAAAGCATTAATAAATAACATTTAGAATTATGTTATAATATAATAAATGATAATATATTAGTAATAATTTTAAATTTCTTAATCAGATATACTGAGCCCACTTCAAAATCAAGTATTATTGACGTGTGTAAAAAGTCAGAAGAATTGGTGAAGCTCTTTAATTCCATCAACCCCTTCCTACTGAAAACGTTCCAACAGCGGCTAGATTGGCGCACTTGAATGTTGTGTTTTATTCCCACCCATTCATCTTCACGTGCTTGAGAAGATAACCCAAAAATGTTATTCTTCGAATAACTTTGCTTCGTTATATTCAATGTATTGCCATTTATAGCCACTTGAGGATCCAACTATATGTGCATAGGTAAGACGAAAGGGTTGACAATCAACATGCCTTATCACAAGTTGCTAACTGCAAAAAGTCCTAAAATAAAATTAATGACTAGCTCATGGATTTTTATTATTTTGAATAGAAAGTGAAGTCACTTGTCAAAAAGTGAACGCATGGTAGTTGACTCAAGTGTGGGTCAACATTTTGTAAAATTGATTTCATTTAAAAGTATATATAAAGTGATATAACTTATACTTATTTTTTAAAAAATAATTTTGCAATAAAATTTAATACAGTTTTTAAATTCAATATAAAGATGACAACTTGTCACGTTTGCTCAAATATAATTTTGAAGGCAAAATTAATTTGGGTCAAAAGTAATTAAATATCAATAAAAATAACGTTTAATATAACTTTTAATTTATTTTAATACATTTTGTATTAAAATTAATATCAAATTTTAATATGATAATATTTTTTAATTACATACTTAGTTAAATCATTTATCCAAACGTATCTTTAGCTTGAAAAAATGAAGGAACACATAGGTCTATCTTATCTTAAAATTTTAACTTTTATTTAGGAATTTAGCTCTCATTTAAAAAGATGTAAACCAAAGCAAATGATAGGTCTATTTTATAGCTACCTTGAGCAAGAGAATCTTTCAATTATCTAATCTTTTTTATATAATAGAAAATTACACAATTATCACTAAAAATTAGAGGAGATTTTTTTGGTTGTTCCTGTTTTTATGTTTAAAAAACATTTTCTTTTTTATAATTCTAAAAATTAATATCCTTTTACAATAGGTTTTAATTCATGAAATTAAATTATAATGAGTAATATATTAACTCAACCCTTACAATTATAAATATAGTTTTAGTAAAATGTTCCAAAGCAAATTTAATCTTAAACTGTTATGACTATCAATCAATTTAATTCTTAAATTTGACACCGTTAATTTATTTGGTTCCTAACTTTATGAAATTGGTCAATTTAATTTCAAAACTTGAGAATCATCAATCAACTTAGTCCCTAACTCAGAGACTAAATTAACTTATATATAGTAAAATCATAAACTAAATTGATTTATGTAGAGCCAAATTAAGGATTAAACCAACGAATAAAGGCCAAAGTTTGGATCATATTAATGGACCTTTGACATTAAGGATTAAAATTGCTTATTTTAAGGATTAACTTTTGCGAGCTGAAATCATAATAGGCATATTATATATGTTGGAAACAGATTTAATTAACAGAATTACAGTACGAATACACACTGAAGGTGTGTCCTGAGAAAGAATGAGCTCTTATAAATGGAAGCACCAACTTGATCCCCTCAAAACAATCATATCAACATCTTCCATCTCTTTTACCCTCTATCTTGTACGAAGACTAGTAAATTTCTTTCTTTAAATATAAAGCTACCAGAGTAAACATCTTTCTGTCATAAATCATATTTAATTATTAATATATTATCCAGAGTCACCACCAAACAATAAATTATGATAACAAATTTTGAAATTAACCATCGGAAAACAGGGTGAAAAGATAATGGGATTGTAAAAAAGAGGATAATAATAAAGAACAGGGGATGAACTTGCTTATAAATGAGATACCCATTTAAATATTTGATCTTATCCTAAATGTAGGGGAAAATGATTAAAAAATATTAACAGGGAGACAGGATGGTTGACCAGATATCTGTCAATTAGTTGCACAATACACTGTCAATTAGTTATACAACACCTTTCGGAGTAGCGTTACTCTTTCAATTAAGACTAACTGCTGACATAACTAGGTAATAGAGGAGACAGTCCCGCATTTACCTAGCAGAATTAGGATGAAATTTGTCTGTACGTTAAACAAAAGTTTGGAGCACCCAACAAGGGGAATACACCTCTCACCCAAAAAACGACAACCGAAAAATAAGTCAACAATTACCTAGAAACAGTACAAAGAGCCAATACTGTCTATGAAGCTGAGAAAATCACGAAAGCAATGCCCGGGAAAATTTAACAGCGGAAAATTGAGTAGGAAATCAAAATCGTTGTTATTTTACTGACACAGATAACGTTATCAGACATTCGGATGAACATGGCCTTGGTTCTTTCCCAGTATTATCGCCAGATACGTTAAATGTGCAAAATCCGCTTCACCATAGGGAAATAAAGCTAACACAATCACATCAACGACCAAGTTTAGCTGCAAAAAACTATCTCGCATTTATATATTTTGAACAATAGATAATTTTTTTCCCGAGTACAAGAAAAATAAACAAAAAAGAGCACAAAATTTAGTATGCAAAGTGAACCTCGGTAGTGGGTACCCTTGGTAAGCTTCTGACTACGCAATAGCTCCAATGCTGTAGAAGCAAACCATTAATCATTATCCTGCAAAAAATAGAACAGGTCTTTCAACATTAAACCAGAAAACATGAACTAACATTAGATAATAAGCCGTACCGTATTGGTGGCACTTGATATTGAGTTCTCTGATAAGCATCTGGCATGAATGATGGGACCCATATTTCTACTTTCCATCTCACTATTGCTATCTAAGTAATTCATGTAAACTGCCCCTTTGAACATCCACTCGTCCTTTTCCTCACAATACACATCCTCAAATAGCTCGCCACACAATACACACAAGCACTGGTTTTCATCTGCTAGAACCAAAGTATCCAATTGACTGCTGTCTGATTTTTTGTCACGTACATCAACAGAGTCACTAAACTCTAACTCCGATGTATATTCTGAAATGCCAGCAATCCAGTCACTTGACTTTGGATACCATCTTCTTGATGCCCTGATTAGACCATTTTGTTCTTTTTCTCTTGTGGCATGCCACTCTAAGTGTCTATTATACTGTTCTTCTTGTTTAAGCCTAATACCACATATTCTGCAATGATGTGGGAGATCATCAAATAATTCTTTAATTACAGGAGGTTGGAATTCTCGAATTATGTCAGGTCTAAATTCAAAGCCAATGAGATTTCTGATTTCAGTGCTAGTTGATTGAGGCAAGGCAACAGCAGTTTTTGTAGCAGCATCTACTACATCTCTGGAAGATGTTACTGGGACAGCTGCCGAACCAGAAACTGATGTAACTGGCAAAGAGCAACTGGTGGTAATGATTTCAGTTTGATCTTTGGATCCCATTGGCACCTCGTTTGGTACCATATTTGGTGATTCTGATTCGGCAGATATCAAACCCTTTGCAACTAACGAGCTTAAAAGGTTTGCAATTGGATTTACGGTACTACTATTGGCAGCATTTAAGCTCAGACCTGAGGAACTGCTCGTGTTAGAGGAAGCAGGTGGTTGAGAGGAAATCCTTTGTGGTTGTCCAGCCTTTCCTTGAAGTATTTTTGGGAGTGTAGATGAATCATTATTCAGAGGACCTAATGAAGATGGTGATGCAACCACAGGCCGTGAAGAAATTAATGAGGTAGGGGAAGGCCTACCAGACCGAGTAGGCTGAATCCCAGATTGAGATGGAAGATTCCTTGCATCCAGATTACTTGACGTAGGAAGATTACTGGCAGTAGACTTGTTGGGAATGATTCCACTCTTGATAGCTACAGCCGAAAAATTATTTGTGGACTGTTCTGAAGTTTCTCTGACTAAAGAAACTTTAGTCTGGGGTGGCTTCTTAGTTTTAGAGGTAATTTCAGTCTGAGAAGGGGGCAGCTGCTGTTGCTGAAGCTTTGGTCGAAAAGAAGTTACAGAAGATAATGGACCCTGCATGTCCTTTTCCTGGGATCTTCGCACATGACCAACCTGAACATTGGGACGGCTGGTAGGTGAGGGATCTCTACTATGTTGACTTCTAAGACCTCCCAAAAATTGAGATGGTTTAAGATTCTGGGGAATTTCTTGCTCAGCCAAATTTTGCATTGGAGGGTGGTGTACTGTTACTGGCAGTGTTGGAGACTGTTGTCGCAAAGGTGACTGCCCAGAAGGGGATTCGGTTCCCCCAGAATCAAATTGTTGTCCAACAACTTTGGCCATTCCTGCTGTTGCATTTGGCGTAAACGATCGATTCCCCATCCTGACAGCCAAAGAACTTGTATTGCCTGGTAAGCCACTAAGACTGGACACAAATCCTTCTGAGTGACCTGACTTTAGATTCAACTTATCAATTGAATGCTGCTTCTGCAATTGCCATGATGATGGTGGATGGCCCCCAGAACCAGGTAGTTGTTTCTTAACGGTGGATAATTCTCTATCAACCTTTGCCCCAAAAGGGCGTGCAATTTGGAGGTGATCTTCACCTTCCTGCATGCAGAAAAAATAAATCAGTCAACCAATACAATATATATGTAGTTTTAAAAAATGCAGAATGAGCCAATGAAGTTTAAGATCATTGCATTGATTTATGATGCAACTGTAATTTGGGTTTGAAATTAGGAATTTAGAGGTTAAATTATTAGTAATTTTGGAAATTAGGGTTGAATGTTTGGTTCAGGAATAACTTATGCCAAATTAAATTAGGGTTCTATTTATTAGTTTGTATTAAAATGAATTTAAGTTTGGACTGCTTGCTTTGATAAGTTAGTGTTTATTTAATAAAAAAATTAGGCATATTAATTATCTGTGGGAATTCAGCCCTATAGAACTAACCATCATAGAAACGTTTTTGTTTCTAAACAATGTTCCTTGGTCCCAACTCTATTCTACATCAATATGATACAAAAGTTAAATGTTAGGGCTAATTGCATATCATCATGCTATTTTATTACTTTTATTGCACTTTCCACCAAACAAATTGCCCTGTCCTTAAATATGGTTTTCTGCAATGTTCCTCATCTTTCAAGATAGGAATTGATTCTCATAATTATAAGAAACTTACATACAAATGACTTTTAAGGTGAAAAACAAGGACTCTACATAATGTTCTAATTGTGAAAAAAGTAACAACTGCATATCTCTAGTGGAGCCGTCTAATCAAATTTAGGCACGTATCAAGATATTATCATTTTGTCAAAAAAATACTTGTGGAACAGGTGCTTTTCAAATTAGCATGAGTTAACTACTTATTTGGTGGACATAGGAAACCATTCCAAAGAAAATAATGTTAAATCAAAGAGGAATGTACTTCATTATATAAATTCAGAGAATACAGCAATTGGGTGAACAAAATTGGGTGGCAAAGTGCAATAGACCCTTGATTTTAGCAAACTTACCGAATTTTCATCATCAACCATCCACGTGTCTGTGCTCAAGTTGCCAGAAACATTGGGTCCATGATCAATCAAACCAGAGTTCATCTCATCCCACATGAACTCCTCTTCCTCAGAATTCTTCCAGTTACTTGACATGACATTGCTTCTTATGTTAGTTAGGTTCTGTGTTTGCTGACGATGTGCATCCAAATTCATCGACTTTGGTGCTTCATGATTTGAAAAACCAGGCTGGAGACTGAAAGCATTTTTTTGCCCAGATATGTTCTCTGCAACACCACTACCTGTTTTGAACCAAGTTTTGTCATGCCCTAAATCAATGAGTCTACTTCCAGTTCTTCCAACCCCTGAGACCAAATTACTTGAAATGCCAGAACTATATTCACTGCTTCCATATGACCCACTGATACTCTTTTCAGGAAGAGAATCATTAAATGCATCTCTATGAGTATGCTGATTATTCTGCAATATACACCACTGCATTAAAATACAACAACTGATAGAGTGAACAGTATAAAGAGGAAATGGAAGGTTACGTCACATACATGCATGTTAATCCTAGGATCCAGCCATGGTCTTGCAGCAACCAAAGCTCTATCTGGCCTCTCTGAATCCTCATTTGGGTTTAAAATAGCTCCAGTCATATCATTAACTACTCCTTTACTCTTCATGACATAAAAGAGGACATGACAAAAGAAATAAGAACCAGAGAAATGATATAAAAGAGGCACATGTCAGTATCTCATGCAACAAAACAGGATATATACTGCTGTAATTTATCACATTTGCAAGGCATGCAATGTCTGGAATACTTTTCAATTTCATGATAAGTATGGTGAATCAAAAGGCTTGTTTTGAATTGTGAACCAGGTGTTAAGATATAGTAACAAAGTGAAAACAGAAATTTAAAATATTTATTTAGAAATAAAATGGAGTATTCAAAATATTACTTTTAATTGAAGTCTAAATGTCTAATATGGTTAATAACCCATATATCACAGCAAACCATAAACAGAACCAGAAATCAGGATTATTTATGATTCAGAATAGAGAAATTAAATTAGTTTACTGGAAAGTTCCAATTCAAATACACTGATTGCAAATTTGCAAGTATACTGTATTGTATCTCAATAAGCAATAATCATAGATCAAAAATTTGAAGCTAATGACATATCTTTCAGTCCTGTTTCATCATCCAATGAACAAGTGATTGTAAATGTCATTTCATCACCAAAATTCTGTAATACCATCCAATCTTGATTGATTCATAGATCCAACATTTTAAATCTTTGAAGGATAAGTTTGGTGCAATCAGTTCACCTACCCTACTTGACTGCTGAAGACGCTGCCTTTCTAAATACTTGGGATTCACATGGATACTGTGAGGAGGGCGTTGAGACTGCAAATCACTCCTGACTGTAGCAGAAACTGAAGCTGAACCGTTGACTGCAGGTGCAAAACCAAGTTCCTTCTCAATCACCTGAAGGGTCTGAGGAGGAAACACTCCTTTCCATGTTCCAAAAAGATGCTTCATACTTGTATGGACAGAAGGATCAACCTGTCTGTAAGCCTTGCAGAATACCTAAAATGTAAAGTAGTAATTGGCAAGTACCTAGTTAAAAGTAGGTGTATAAAATTAGAAAACATATATCGCAAGAATTCCTAAAATGCAAAGGGAAAAAATGTTTCCATTTCATGATCGTTAGATTGTTCATTTTTAAAGGAATGGAAGTATACTTACAAGTTCATAATTCATGTAACCAACTTTTATTGAAATAATTCAGTGTAAAAAATATAACTTCACACTCTCAGGGATTAATTCTAGACAATAATTAGTATATAAGAATTAAGGCATGGAGGAAAATCGTTAGAGAAAATAAATATCTGACCTCAGGTAGTCTGGGAGCAAAATATTTTATATAATCCCGCCCGATATTCTTAACAATACTATCTAAGAGGTAAAGAGATGGCAGCTTTTGATCACTTGGAACCTGGAAAGTCAACAACACATTTCAATTAAACGGGATGTTTTTTCATATAACAAAGACACAAATGAGTGAAATAAGATTATCGAGACAGATATATTTGAGGAAAACGACTGAAATCAACAAACAGACTTTAGCATCAAATTTCACCAAAAGTGGACTTCAGTCCTGATGGAGATTGGAAATTACTAAGTGTTTACTTCTTTCCACATGTCGTACAAAAACATGTTTTCTGAGAAACAACTCCATTTGCATACAAAATGAAGAAAACACCAGCACAATTGTGGAGTACCACTCCCCAATGATGCCGATCATCAGTTACACACGGAATCATTTAGCAAGAAGACAGTGTTTTGCTTTTAGTTTTTTCCTTTCCTTTTTAACCGTCATCGAAAAACAATTTATTTTTTTCGTTCTCTTAAGGCACCGAGCAGAGAGTACAACTTAAGAACCTCAACCACAATCTACATATAAAGGCCAAATGAAATGAGATGAATCTTAGATGCCTTTATTCTAACTAGCATTCCACATAGGTACATAAGTAATCCAATTCAACAACGCATAGCATAACAAACAACACCACTCATCACAAATCAGAAAGATCAAGTCAAACCCTTTTTTATTCCAAATCTCTCACAATTCAATTCAATAAAAGCAACAGAAACAACCACACGTGGTAAACCGAAGTTCACCTCTAGAATGTTTGCACAAACAGTGGCAGCAATTGCCTTAGCAGCAGATAGATTCTCTCCAGCAATGATAGTCAAGTTTGTAATTATCGGCTTCGAATTGAAAGTGAGCTCAGCGAGCGCGGTCTTATACTGAGTCACGAGCTCTTGGTGCGGCGGTGGCTGCGGGTGGTACCCGCCGCCGCGACCCGAATCGCTGCTTTCGGAGTCTCTGTCGTTTGTTCGAAACCTCGTAGACGCCAACGTAGTAACCACCCCAGACCCTGCTTGTCGTTGAGGTAACGGTCGAGCACTACGGTCGAGTTCGTCGATCAATCGAGGCTTCTTAGTGCCCGGTTCTCTCGATCTATCCAACGATCTACGCGTGCTCTCCATGTCCATTCAAATAAATAAATAAAAACAAATCTAAAACCCTAATCCTAACCCTAATGCACTCTCAATTACGTGACGAACTTGCGGGGAACTGGATTTACAGCTAGAAAATAGCATCCCCGATTATTGGTTCTGGCGCGGATTTTATTGGCAGAGAGAGGAGGGAAATGAATTAGAACGAAGCTCCTGATTCAAAATTGTACAGTGCGAATTGAGATAAACCCTAATCCCAATTTGCGTGAATGAATAAAAAAAATAAGAGAGGGGAAGGGTCGACGAAGGTGGAAGGAGCTAGATAGAGTGTCATGAGAAGGCTGCGATTGGGATTATAAAAACGTATGAGTGAGGAGTGAAGCTCGCTTCACACATTCAACTGTGATCTTCATTCAATCTTCAAAATTAAAACGAAGGCTATTCTTTTATATATATAATTCAATTCATTTTAATCAGTATTTTCATTTCTTTTCAACTAAATCCAACCAAATTAATCTAAGATTTAAAATTATTTAGTTTAGTTTTAATGGTTAAATTGAATTAAAAATAAATTATTATACATTTTAAAGATTTAATTCTTACATATTATTTGTTTTTTAAATGTTTTAAATTTACTATATTACCGATTAATGAATTTTCCACACATTATATGTGTCCTGTACAAGTATTGTTAAATAAAATGTTAATGTTGAAGACATTTAGACAGCATTTATTGTTGATGACTAATGAAAAAAAGAGTAACATATCGTTAGTAAACCAATAAACAATACTTCAAGGATTAAATAATAAACATAATAACTTTCAAAAATTAAAACAAACTTAGATTATTTTTCATCTTGTCGTGTTTTTTTTTTTTTCCCTTTCATCAGAGGTATTTAGAGGTGAAAATAAGTTAAATAACTTGTTGATAGCTTATCACATAGTTTATGAGTATAGATAGCAACAATACAGGTTACGAGCAAAATTTCTTATTTTTTGACCCAATTTCTACCCCAAAACCTAACCTGTCTCCATACCAAATAATGAGATGAGACAAGTTTGGGGCTGGATATCAAAACCTCCAAACTCGACTTTAAATGAGAAAAACCCGAACTTAATTTTAATTAAAATGATTCTTTCTTATCAAATTCAGGTTAGAGTTTAGTTGATTTTCACTAATTTAAGTTCTATTGTTATCACTATATATTATAATTTTCATTGATATTATTTTCAATCTTTTTTTTTTTTAGTTTATACACTGACAAATAGCAATTTATATTAAAAAATTACAATACTGATTATATTTTTATGGTTTTAAGATAATAAATATTTTTGTAAAATAAAAACTTATTATTTTTAGCTGTTTATTTTCAACTTTAAATATTAAGTTTAACATTTTCCTTTTTTTAATTAAATTGATTAAGTCAAAACATTTTATGAACATATTTAATTAAGAAGGTTAGCTTCAAGCCATCTAAAATGCTTTTTAAGTGTAATAGGTTGGCTAATTCAAATAAACATAGATATTCTTATTTAAACTTAGGTGAAGATAAGTAATTAAAAATAGTAATTTTTTGTTAACAAATATTTCTTTAAAATATAAAAGTGTTTATACTTTTTAATAAAATTTTATTATTTACAGATTCTTAAACTTAGTTCCAAAGTTTGAGATTAATAAAGTTGTTATTGTTGTTAAATTATATATATATATATATATATATATATATATATATTAAATTTCATAATTTATACATAATTTATTCCACTAGCTTTTTTATAAAAAAAATTGTGTCCAATGACATAGA
This sequence comes from Abrus precatorius, assembly GCF_003935025.1. Lineage (NCBI taxonomy): Eukaryota > Viridiplantae > Streptophyta > Magnoliopsida > Fabales > Fabaceae > Abrus > Abrus precatorius. The sequence continues at coordinate 2,410,136 of NW_020874373.1, read as the reverse complement.
TTAAGAATTTAAAAATAATTTTTATTGAAAATAAAACTATTTATCACTTCAAAATTACTAAAAATATTCATTACATAACTTTTACAATAATTTAAAGTATTTATTAGAATACATTTAATATTTTTTTTAACATGTATCTTTAGATAAAAATTGATTTAAAAATAAGTTTTTAACTTATTTAAAAAACTTTGTCATGAAATAAACTTGAAAATATACTTGCGTGTCAAAAGAAAAATTTAAATCAAACCTTCAAAAATACTTCGTATGAATAAAATTAGACTCATTTTACAAAATCTAATTTAGCTTGACGACTCTACTTTCATCCCCATAGGTATCCAACTGATTTCTCACACTTCTTGTGTTCAAATGAATCAAATTACATTATGAACTACATGTCCAAATTTGATAATAATAATAATAATAATAAACACAGAATTGTTGATGCATACCTCTATTTGAGGTAGTTAAGAATAAAATTTAAGAAAAATTAACAATCTTAACAATTAAACAGTCATGTTTGACGTCCTTTTTTACATTATTTTTTCTTTATTACCCTTTTTTCGTTGCTCATTCTGCATTTGAGTATAATTTTGTTAAGATTCAATTAAATGAATTGTGACTGATTTTAAAAAATAAACCAAGATATAATTGGTGTTCTAATTCAAATATTATATTTGAAAAAACATTATGAGAGTTATTTGACATCGTTCAAAAAACTATTATTTGTCGTTTATATCTTGCATTTCTTTCCTATATTTTTCATATTTATTTATCATATGATTTAATATTAAATAAAATATATATACTTAAAAAAAAATACAAGTTACAAATGTACCATAAAATAAGAAGTTGGACTCATTTGGTACTAAAATGGAAGAATAAAATATAGTATTTATTCTTATCATATGTTTGTTGAACTAATAAGGTATAACAAATTCACTCGATCATTCTCTTTAATTTAAATTTTACTCAGCAAAAGAGATTGGATTAAAAATAAATAAAATAATATGATGTATTTAATTTATTGTTTAATATAATAAGAGCTCGTCATACTCAGGATTCTATCTTATTTTTCCATCTCTCATTTTCTATCATTTCTTAGTTCTTACGATGTCATGTTCACTGAGACCCTAAGGATAGTAATATTCTAATTAAAAATTTGGCTCAGAGCTAATAACATGAAAATAATAAAACTAATCTACAAGAATGAAACCTGGTTGAGCAGTGAATAAACACCAGTTACAATCAAATTATTCAATAATTGGACCCTGGCAAACTAAACACAACACAATATGCAATGGCAAAAAGTGCAGAAGCAGATGAAGCCCAATGGATCAACATTCTTATTTCTATGATCTTTTGACAGATCACTGATCAGCTAGACTTTCTATTTCAAAGGTGTTGACCCATCAGTTAGGAAAGTTCCTTTCGCTCGCAGAGAGCCAATATCCCACATCTCTGACATACCACTTATGACTCCAAATTCTAGCACTTCATGATGGATAGGATTTTCCCACGGCTCACTCCCTGAGCTTGAAAGAGCGCCACTAACATTAAAGTTGGTGTTCCATATATCTTCCAATTTCATGATGCTTTCAGTTCCAAGAGGTGAAAACTCTGGAACTTTTGCCTCCTTGGTCAAAGCCTCTGGGAAAGAAACAAAATCTTCTGCAAGAATTTGTTGACTTAAGCTCATAACATTTTTCCCTTTGAAAAGGGTACCTTCAAGTCCAAAGTTTGATGACCCTTCTATGATTTCCACAGTTGGCATAACCTCATGCACTACAGCCAATTCACCTGGTATCAGATTCTCTTTACCTTCTTTTGCCAAAACCTGTGAAAGGTAATTTGGAGACTGTTCAGTGGAAACTGAATATATATCTGGCATTTCAGAAGAGATGGTTATGTTTTTCCAATCAGGTTGATATCTCACAATCTTCCCTTCATTCAAAGAATCTGATATTTCTGTTTGGTCTTGGTGCTGCTTGACAAACTTCCTTTTTACTCTATGAGAACCCATGTCTCTTTGTTCCTTCTCATGCTTAAGGTGAGTTGAAAATGATGGGTTTTCAAACAGCTTTGCCAAGAAAGAAACCGTTTGTTTTTGTATTTGCTCTGCAGATTGGAGCCTTTGATTCACTTGTCTTGCACGTTGTAGCATTGTTAGCTGCTGTTGCTGTAACTCAACCACCTCTTGCATTAACACCCTTCTCTCCTTCCTCAGTCCTTCTATCTCAAATTCAAGTCCAGACTTCGTTGCATCAGTGTAAGGCCCAATATTGCTCCCAACCTGTTGTGGCTGAGGTGGCCTGCGCCTTTGGATGTTCTTCAGAAGATCTTTCTTTCCTCGTTGGAAAGCTTCATTAAAAAATTCCCACTTATCAGTGTCAATCTTGCGGAATCCCTGAATACAAATGCCAAGTGACTTGAGAATGGACGGAGCAGCTAATAGAAAGGGCAAGAAAGGGGGAGGAAAGGGAAAAAAAAGTGAAGGACAATAAATTTTGTTTTAGTTACACCAGAGTTTGTCTTTAGGAGCAGATGAAGCTGTGTTGGAATATGCATTCGGTGAATCCAAAACAAGCATAGGGAAATGGTTAAGATGATTACATATACAAAGGAAATGTAAATTCTGGCAGCATACAAAGGCCCCACAAAACATAGAACCCTCCCGGCTGAGGATGCAATCCCTACTATAGTAGACACTTATATTCCTTCTGCGGCCAATTCTAGTTCTAAAATCCACATAGGAATATATCTGAACCACATTCTTATCATTCAGCTCCATCAGTAGTAGTAGGCGTTAACAGAGAAAAGTCCATAACATGGAAGTTGCCTTTTAACAAGTGACAAATAATGATAATAATTACAGACTCACTGTAGCACCCGCTGAAACACATCAAATCATTCAAAAGCGACATAGATTCAGAAAACCTATTAAAGTTGTGTCTTATGGTAAGTATCGAGACAGAGAAACTAGAGATACACCAGCAAAATACATTAAAAATAAAATAAAAATCATTCCCAGTTGACAAAACAATGTCGTCAGTCAAATATACATGATTGATCTTCATCAAACCAGTTACAATACAAACATGAAACACAGGGAAAAAAAGTACTTTACACAGTTAAAGAGAAAGGGAAAATAACAACCGTCATTTACGTAGAATGCACAGCAGGCATTACAGACTGTGTGTTACAGCAATACCCACATAAGTATTTAACTGGCGAACAAAACTGGAGAAATTGTTATGCTTGAAATGCCTTGGCAAAACGTGTCTTGCAAACAGGGTAGGATCCCACACCACGAAACTAACACCAGTGAATGCCCAGGATACAATGGGATCAATGGATGGATCTTGGACGAGATCGAAAGTCTTGGATAGAAATGGAGGAACTGGGTTCCCTTGCAAGCATTCAAGAGGCTGTGGAAAACTAATTACCTTCTCAAACTCAGCGCTTGATGAAGGTAACTGGGAAGGAGGAGAAGGAATAGAAAAGGTATCACGTAGAAAAGAGCTTGACAGCAATGTTTCATCGTAATCCAAGAGAATGGAAGATAATTCAAGTGTTCCCTCTGGAGCTGTTAATTTAGGATCATTTAGTTGTTTTGGGTTCATGTTTGTGGCTAATGAGGAAGGGTGATCAGAGAAAATAGTGGGAATGTGAAATGGTTTATAAAGGGTGTGAAGGCGGTGGTAGCAGTGAGAGAGCAAGGGGCCATTGAGATGAACAGAGAGAAAGGTGAGAGATTGTTTCCTAGAAATTGCGTTGATTCGCGGATATGAAATAGACTATCTAAGACTGGATTTCTATTTATTGTGATTGCAGGACGGGGCTAGATTTTTTTGTTGAAATATCCAATGGGATTTTGGTTGAAGAAAAGAGAGGTAGTCACTGCTCACACAGTGATCTTTCTGTGCCCTCCTATATTTACAGGCGTAGTTAACTGCAGTAGCGGGGAACAAAAAAAGAAAAGAAAAAACTGCAGTACCCAATCAGAGTACCAAAGTTTCCTTTTTAGTCAAAACAGAATAGTAAACTTGATTTTCTGTTTTGTGACAACTTCACGTCTCTTGATCCTGGGCCCAAATATCTTTATTGGTTGGGATTAATAAATTTTACACTTTTTAATTATGCTTTTATTACTAAAAGTTGGATATATACAATAAACACAATAATAAAGAAAATATTACAAAATTATATTGTTAGCACTGCTCGATCACACATTAGTGGCTTATAATTCATGACATCGTCTTTTTTACATTTTATATACAAAAATAATAGTAAGGATAACTTATACTAATACCAATAATTAAGGAACCAGTGACACGTTTGATATCCAGAGGTTCCTCTATATATTAAATTTGATTTTCTCTTTCCATAATAATCTCTTTATTTGGATTCAATCCATATGAATCTGACTGAGAGAGTAAAGTCAAGTTCTTTGATAAATAATTACATAAAATTTTACCTAATGATAAAAATTATAAAAGATATGATCATTATGCTGATAGCATTCTTTCAAATTCTTGTCAGAAAATCCCCCTCAGGCTGTCCTCCTCCGTGTTTTGAAATAGGAAGCTTGGCGAGTAGCTCTTTGGGCCCTCAGGCCCGCTACTATTAAAAAAGGGTACATTGAGAATAAGTGGTTTGTTTAGACCCCAAAATAAAAAAAAAAAGTAAGTGGTTTGCCAAGTTTGTGATGGATGCTAGCGTCTAGTGCGCTCTGTGAGAATAATTCTGTCCACGCTGAAGAATATTTGTAGGCTGGGTGCACTGTTTGAAGTATAAACAATAAGAGCAAAAAGAGAGCCAAAAATTCGTTCGTGTTTTCAGATTGTCTTCTCTACATATTTACCCTCTGATTCTATTTTAGCATTTTTTCCAAACCATGAGCCCGGAAGTACTATACAATACGAGATAATGCTACAGGACAAAATGGTTCTTTCTGTATTTCAGCATTTGTATATGATGTAAACCGTTTTTTTTTCAAATCTATTTTACTTTGCACTTAAGATTAACCTAGAAAAACTTGCTGCCTTGTAACATATTGAGCACGGGTTTAGTCATAGCATTTGAGATTACCAAGCAAGTGACAGGGTCACAGGAGCCGCTAATTTGGTCACACAACGAATAATACATAAAGTAAATGCAAGCTGGTAGCTAGCCAATTCATTTTTTGAATGGATGATTTATTCCCCAAAAGCAAGGAGACTCTCGAATAAGGGGGAGTGGAAAACGCCCAAAACAAAAATTCAAGCATCCCTTGCCGTTAAAGAGCTGCTTATCATTAACTGAATATATTACAATGAGAATAATTTTACATACAAAATTATGGGTGAAAAAAAAAATTATACATTTCTTCACAAAATTATTGGATCGCCTAATCACACAATATTTTGTTGGAATAAAGATGGAGTATCCTGGCTTTGCGTTGAAAATAGTATTCTTAATCCAAATTATAACAAAAATGTACAACTGTGCCTCTGCAACTGAAAAACGAAGTGTTAGTTTGACCCCAAGGGCTAAGACATCTTTTACCAGCAACAACCATCAAGGAAAAAGAACATTAACAACACCAACCCCTTCAACCAAACCCCTCTCCAACACCCAAAATCAAATAAATAAACTTAATACATAAGCCTACAAGTCCCAAATAATTTTGATTGAGTTGCAACTGCACTTCAGCACATTAAACTTTCCTTAAAGAGAATGATAATAACAAGGCGAAAATATAAATTACACCCTTCAGTTACAGAGGTCATGCAAAAACACGTACACACACACATGGTTTTAAACTCCGTTAGTGCTCCCATTCACCTTACTAAAGGAAAGCACCGCACTAATGGAGTGGTGACTATGATTGAATCAGCATATTATTTTATATGAACCTACAGCTTAGTCGGTGAAAAAAGCATTAACGTTTTCTCAAATGAAAAAGTTCATCAAAAACCATGAATCCGAATAAATTCTTAGAAAGCTGAGTGATATCGGAACTTCACTCGGTGTAACGGTTTGAAGAAGAAAGTTTCTAGGTTTGGTTTTGAATTGAATTGTTGGAAGAGACATCGGCATCATGCTTTCCTCTAACTACAACCCTGTGTACCTCTCACATCTGCAGCTCTTTTATCCTTCTTTGCAGACCTAAATGTTGATCTATCCCTCTTGAGAAGCCACCTTTCTCCAGCTGGCAGTGGACCTGGGTTTGCAGGGTCTAACCCTTCAGGATATTTGCTCTTTCTTTTTCTTATAGACTTTGTTTTATTCTCTCCTTCCTCATATGTTTCATGCGAAGGACCCTCCCTTAACAGGTTTCATTCCAGAAGAATACTCCAACCTGTTCATATTAAGTCCTTTGGTTGTGACAAATTTGGACAAGGCAAAGAATGGGTATTGAGGTCATTTGTCGTGCTTTCCATTTCCATTGGTGAGGTAGAAGTGCTAATGGAAGGGTAGATAGATATACACATAGAGGAATGCCAACAAACCAATCTTTTAAACACATTTTCCAATATACTTATTGTGATATATTCATTATTCTAGTTGTATGATTCTTATTGTAAATGAAATGCACTAGATCATGTACTTTGTTAGTCTGATATGAGGCAGTTAAGATCTGTTAGATAGTTAGTTAAAGTCCGTTAGTTAGTGTCTCAGCCTCATCATATATACTTCATGTAAACTCATTTTCAGTTTTACATATAATACACAGATTCAGAAACTCCTATTTCTATCACTTTCTCTCAATCTAGTAGTTAGTATTTTAAAAAGTCATTACGAGGCAAGTATTTTGACTTTTAAAAAATTGACTAATTGTAAAAAGTGTGTTGAATAGTACATTCAAAAGAGTGTTACTAGCATTTTTCTATATACATTTGGGTGACCATGAGAAGTCATTTTGATGAATTTATATGCACTTTTCTTTCTTTTTTTCGAAAACCCCCTATAATATAGTTTGGAATCAGTAATTTGCATTTTGCCCTAATAATAATTGTTAAAGATGTTATAAAAGTATAATATAATTCGTAAGTCTTTACCATAATAGCTTAAGCTGTTAAACTTGTTAGTTCATGATATAGTATCAAAGCATGTGGTCTAAAGTTAAATCCTTCTCAACCCTATTCTTCTAAATAAAAAAAGGTCAAATACACAAGTTAAATGGGTCTGTGCATTGTCAATGCTTAAAGTGCAAATGGCTTGTGTGAGATGGGTTAGAGATATTATAAAAGTTTAAAATTGTTCAGTCCCCCTAACAACTTAAGCTTTTGAGATAGTTGATTCACGGCATTAAAAATATTTGGAAGATAATGTCACGACTCCTTGCAATAGAAAATTGATAACCATTTCCCATACCACCAAACACAAAAAATATAAATACTATATCCAAGCAAGATTTAGTGCTATGCCAAGTTACTATGGAATGTGGTACGCACCTGGGACTATTGAAACAATGTATTCCTGTTAGATATTAAAACTAATAAATCCTGTAGTATGTGCATGAATAACTACGATTCCACACCACTCAGGTAAGTAATGGCATGTTTGGATGACTAGGTTGAGGTGTAGGGGGTTTGAACAATACTTTCAAAGAATCCATAATACTTGAAAAAGAAGGGCGTTTCCAGGGTTCACTGCAGTTAACCATGCATATCAATAAATTTCATAAAGAATATTGAAGCAGAATACAAATGAAAGATATATCTGCACTCACTTGGCCCAGCAAGCCTCAATTATTGAGGCTAATTGAGGATTTAAATCACGTGGTATCTCAAGTCTTTTTCCCTTAAAGCCAACAGCTGCCACGACCTGCAAAACATTAAAGATTTGTGAAGACCAAGAGGCCCTACAACTAACACACTAGAGATAGCAAAAAATAGAAACAAATATTGACGCAAATTTCAGTCAAAGTAGAATTATATGTCGATGACAAGCCACAATGGAACAGAATAACATTTCAAAAACCACACTTAGGCACACAACTATGACTCCTCCAACACTAACTAGTTATTATTGGCCAGCTCGTGCTTCAACCAATATTATTTTCTTGCAATCATATTTGGATTTCTATTTGATGTTATACTTTTACAGTCATCAGATCTTAAAGAAACTCCCATAAAAATCAAAGCAGTATAATCAAACTAGAAAATCTAAGCATAAACACACTGTAATATATAATATATCAAAGTTATATGACAAACCTGTGCTGGATTCAAATTACTCCATGGCTGTTGCAATGTTGCAAGCTCCCACAAGATGACACCAAAGCTGTACACATCTGACTTCTCATTGGATGGCTCATTACGAAGAACTTCTGGAGCCATCCACTCAGGCTAGCAAAGCAAAAGGAGAGCAACTCACTGTCTAATAAAAATGACCTCGAAACATAGGATACTAAATACACTTTTGAAAGTAAACTTACAGTCCCAGCAGCAGACTTGGATGAGAGAAATGTATTTGCCTTTAGTCGGGAAAGCCCAAAATCACCAACCTAAAGAGAAGGCACAAGTAAATAAGGATATGTGAAAATTCAAGTGGCTTCAATAATATCCCAGTAAATAGACCACTGAGAAGTCACCCTCCTAGAAATAAATTTTGCTAAGACACTGCGCATAATATAGTTTACATATTAAATTGATTTTCTTCAATATGTCAAATTTGAATCAGATGCAAATAAGCTGAATGTGGAAACTTCCATCAACTATGGGCAGACCAAGTTTTGCAGTAACGTTCTATCTTCCATCAGTTCACAGAAGTTTAAAAGAGATGACTGGCTAAATGAACATCATTCAATATAGACTATGTTAGTGCTGTCACTATAGCAAACACCAAAATGGTGTGAATTCCAGTGATTTAATATGAGCTTGTGATGGTAGAAGGGAATTTGGAGTGCTGGAGAAGCAAAACCACATTGCCAAGGGGGATAATGGATTAAATGAAACTCTTACAACAATTTTCATGCACAAGAAATTCTAATTCTTACCTTCACTGTATATTTCTTGTCAACAAGAAGGTTTGGAGATTTCAGATCTCTATGAACAATAGGAGGATTGCGTTTATGAAGATAATTCATCCCCTTAGCCTGCACATGAAAATGACAAATAATTAACAAATGGATACAAAGGTATAAAATCATATTAAATAAAAACATAAAAAGAAATGTTTATTTTCTCAAAATTTACCACATCATAAGCCATACTAAGCCTACGTCTCTCATCCAACATCTCTCTGGCACCAGGTTTATGCAACAGCCTATATAAGCTACCCCTGCACTTAGTTCAATCAAACCCTTCAAATCTCAAGTGTAAAATATGTTGTAGCCATCAAAAGAGTTCCCTCTTATGTGGGGGACATAAAGAAACTGGTAGATGAGATGTTGTAAAACCTTGACAAATATTCCGTGACAATTGATAGATTAGGAGGCTTAATGACTGCACCCATAAACAAAACAATGTTTGGATGTCGCAAGCCTTTCATTATTACAACCTAGCAAAGGAGGTGAAAATAAGCTCAAATCAATAGCAAGCAATACTTAAAGCACAATTGGTGATTTTATCTGCACAAAACAAGATCAAAACTTTCAAGCATACCTCCCTCAGGAATTCCTTGAAGCTTTCAGTTTTGAAGTCTTGTTCCATCAAAATCTTCACAGCAACCTCCTGCAGTGCTTAACATTTTGAAATATATAAACAAGACAGAATATAAGAAATAGATGCAACAAGCAAGTAGAGAGGGAGAAAGATGTCTTGAACAAAACTTTGATTAAGCAACACATGTGCATACACCTCCAAAAATTAGAAACAAATTTGTATTCAAAACCATAACACAAACAACAATAACAATCAAGCTTTATCCCCCTAGGTAAGATTGGCTATATGGATTACATGAAGTTATTGAGCTTGGTAAAAAACTAAACCATAACACTAACAAGTGAAAAAAATTAGAAAAGATAGAATTGCAAAACATAAGAACAAAAGCTTTCCAGTGGAAAGCAAAAAATGCATAAAAATATGCCACCCTGAAATACCAAGGGTTCATTTATTTACTAAAATTAAAATAGCTAGGGAAATAGTTCAATAGAAAACATTGATGTTCTTGGACAACAAAAATTTTTTAATTATGCCTCTGGTTTTTCATGTGTAAATAAATTTGAAAACCACTTATAAGGTTTGGCTGTACTGTGGCAATGGGTTATTCAAAATAAGATTGGGAAATGGGAAGCCAATCTGCAGCTACAAACATCCAACAGGTTATGGACTGGATTCTGCTGGTCAAGCACTGCAACCATCAAATGATAAGAAGTCTTATTTTAAGAGTACAATTGTAGGTAATACCAAGATAGATGTACAAACATTAGATCCAGCTAGAGGATGCACCTTATTTTTCAAATGCCCTCGATGATTTTACCATACATCCACACATATATAATTTATAAGCACCAAATGTGTATGAAACAAACTTTCACAAATACTGAATAGAAACCACCTAAACTTAGAATTTGTGACTATTGTACAGATACAGAGATACAGATGCCATTCGCTTACTAATATGCTACTAAGTAATAACATAGATGATTTTGTAAAATTGCCCAGATACAATGACAGAGATGCTAAAAACAAATGAACACAGACAACCCATAGAAACAACGAACAACCATAAGTTAATCTTATGCTATATTATGCAGCAACAATAAAAGCAAAAATGGGAAAGAGGCTTACCGAGCCATTCCACTCAGCATGATGTACAGTTCCAAAAGAACCTGAAAATATAACAGACCAAATTTAATTAATAACTATTGATACCAGTGCATAGATCATTCTACAGAAATCATGTAATGCTAGTAATTTATTAAAAACTGCGTGTTAACATAAGCTCAGATTTTATTGCTGAATTTCAGAGCATCTTGTAGGAGCATTAGTAAATTTTGTAGTGGTGTGATATTTTTGCAGTTCTCTAGTGTATTTGATTGGGGAGCAATGCTCATATTGTTTTAGGCACATTGTTATCTGATAGTAACTGGTATTAATAATGAAAATAGGATAGAACTCAAGGAGGAAATCTATTATACAAGAGAAAAAATACTGCTCAATAAACAGAAACACAGTTACTCTCATACTGACTAAAAATCGAGAAAATGCAGCAGTAACAGATAACAAACACAGACTCAAGTCCCCAGGCCTAAGCCACCTATTCACTCCTAAAATTCTGTTATGCCTCTCCATTCTCCACTATTTTCAAACCCCTTCTTATTCATGTTTCTTTCTCTCTTGGCAATGATTGCTCAATGGATTTGGATCCTCTCATGTACATGATATGGTCTTGTTAGAGAGAGAAAGACCCAAGAGAAGCACCACACCCACTAGTTATTTTTTTCATCACATTAATAAGTTTACCTGTTTTTTTCCTTTTTCATTTTCATTGCTAAGGATGATGAATGCTACCTTCTTTTTTCCCTCTTCTCTAATATATATGAGTCAAAGGCCCGTCATTACTTTATCCTACTACTACTAGTGTGCGATAGCATACTCATTGAAACAAGTCAAATGACTTTTCTTGCCATTACTTCTTTTAGTGGAAGCTCTCCCAGTCAGATATGCAGGGGGATTGAAGAACTGTATTTGCATTGATTGGCTCACTTTTTGTAATTTTCTTCTTTTATATTTTTGTTGACACTACCTTATCTTCCTTTTTATTTTAAAAATCAAAATTTTAAATAATATGCAACTTATAGAAGAGCATTTATACCTGATCCTATTTTCTCTTTTAAAACAAGATCAGTCCATGGTATGTCCAAATCCTCCATGTGAAGGGCAAGCTCTTTACTAGGTTTGCTAGGAATAAACAATCCAGGATGGTTATGCTTTAACGGCAATGGATCCTTGCCTGTAGTAGTCAGTTCTACAACGTTCCAAGGAGGGTTGACCGAGTTAAATGTTCCAGAGCTTTGATCATGTATGCTTGGATGATAAGCTTGCGAATGCAGAAGAACAAAAGAACTTTTGTCACTATCATTTTGAATTGGCCCAGGGTTCCTGTCCCTATACTTCCCTTCAAACTGTTCTGTAAAGGAGAATCTAAAATACTCATCAATAACAAGTACTGTAATATTAAATCCAGAAATCCTGTACTTGCAGCAAGTTATAAAACTTATAGATAAAATGTTTTTAGCTCATGTAAATATGACTTAAATTTTGTTTCAGTCATTCAAATTTTCTGTTAGTTTTAGTCCTCATAAAACTTTTGAAAATAATCCCTATTATCACTTACTAGTCACTAATGACCTGACATGCATCTAGCATGCTGTCACTTGTCACCCACCTCATAAAGGTTGTTGACATGGCAAGTTAGATGCATGCCACTTCATCTTCATCACAAATTGATAAAAGATACCTTTTAAAAAAATTTAAAATTTATAAGAACCAAAACCAAAAAATAAAAAATAAAAAATAAAGGACAAAAACTAAATATAGTCATATTTATGGAACAAAAATATTTAAACCTAAGAATTATTCAAACATACATTGGTAGCTTTTGGGCACATGGACAAAATGGAATAGATTTTTTTTCTGTTCCATTTTCCTTGGTTGAACCAAAAGTATCATTTTTAATCCCATGTCCTGTTTTGTTCTACTTTTAGAGTGAACCAAGCATAGAATAGAAACTCATGCTATGTACCATTCTAACATGTCTCACAAGCACTACCAAAACTGCACACCAGACTGAAGAATGACAAGCAAAATCACAGCTAATATAAAACTTCCTACATGAATATCCATACATGGTTCATGCTTTTTGGCATTATTCAAGATATTGACCAGCTCACAAGTTTATTTAACATCAAATCAATCACACTTTATTTTATACGTATTTAAAGAAATATTTAATGTTGTTATTCAAGTTCATTCTGCAAAGAGAATAAATGACATGTTTAACCCCCTTTCTTCATAAAAACTAAATAGTAATTCATAATGGCAATCAATAGGCTTGACAGAGTATCTTGAATTGTTCTTTCAATTCAACAATTGAGAACTCAACTTAAGAAGAAACTTGGAACATCATTTAGTTTAAACATCAGTGCAGAACCAAGATCATTATTTTGCTTTACTTAGGCAACCCAATTTCTTGGGATTTCTTATGTTGAAAAGAAAAGGATTTTGTCAAATAATTGCAGTTGACATATACAAGAAACAAAAATAGTGATAGATGCTGTCTAATCACTTACTAAATTTAAGAAGAAAAAAAAGATAAAAACAGGACAGGGATATTATTCGACTGTAATAAGAAAGCTGTAGACTTTATACCAAATTTGGAAGGTAAACAAATTGATTGAAGAGTTAGCATACAGATGATACCATTCGTTATTAAAAGATCAAGGACAAGTAGGCATTAATTTTTTAAGTAGTGTGCCAATAAACACTAAATAGATCAAGATACAAAATGGCAATAATATCACAAACCCAGATTTAGAGGATCATACATTGAATAAGAAACATGAATATCACCTGCAGAACCACTATCAAAGTCAAGCTCAAGAGCCAGACAATCCGAGAAATATTGTTTGGCCAGTGACCTGAAATCAATGGTAGGTTCAGCTGGTTTAAGTCTTGGAATGCGCAAGGGTGAAGAAAATGAAATGGAAGATGGACCATTAAGCAAGGAATCAGGCTCGCATAAGCAACCTGGCTTCCCAATAAGATCAATCATGTATTCCCTGTAATTATATGCATATGGTGTCAGACTGGTGTGGTGTTATTTCATAGAATGTTAACTGCAAGGCTACACTGCATTCATAATTTTACATTTTATCATTCCATGGTCACAAACTCAAAGATCACAGCTCATGGTAAACCACTCTTTAAATTGAACTCCTACTTGTAAAGAGAGTAACATATGTGCTTAGCAACAAAACATATACCTGTCAAGCCCAAATCGAACAACACATGAGGAGGCATCATCTCTAGAACAATATTTACAGCCCTTTGCAATTCGACACGGTAAATCAATGGCATCAGCTAGTACCTGAAGATATTATGTATAAAGCATGTCAACTCAAAAACAAAGCAAAGGCATACACTTGTATTAAACCATTGAACACCCCCCTCCCAAAAAGAAAAAAAAAAACTTAAACAAGAACAATAATATAGTCAAGATGTATTACAATAATAACAATATTATAGTAAGGATGCATAATCATAGTCTTAGCTACAACATAGAATTCAAGTGTTACTTTGAATAATATAGCACGATGCCTGCAAAGTCCAGTAGATAGACTGCCAATCGGAACAACAACAGATCCTAAGCAATCTCTCAGATCTTTAATGCACTTCTTCCATATGGGAAAGAGGTCCTCTTCCCATTCAGAAGTTGAACCCCTTGGTACAAAAATAAAACATAGTTAGACTGGTGCATGCTAAATAGTTCAAAGCCAATAATGTTGAGCAGACTCACCCCATGCAATGGGAAACCAGCTTCGCAAGTTGGTCTACAACCTCTGTTGTTGTAAAGCAGCTATAAGAAATGTTATGTACCCTGTTTTCCAGTTCTTTTAAGTTAGGATCACCACGTCTGTCCACCAAAACTACTTCAAGTGAAGAATCAGAACAGGGATATATAGACTTTAGCGCCTCAATTGAAGGAATTCGTCCATTTTCCAGCAAATCAGTGCACACAGTCCATATATAGGGATCCATCCCGTGAATTAGATAAAATCCATCAGGAATTTTGTCAAAATATAATAGGCAGCCATTCACCTAGTGCACATTATCAACAAAACAAATTAACATCAATTGTATGCATACCAATAACTGAAACAAGTATATCAAGATGGAGCTAAGTCCAATTTCCTCCTTTGAAGTTTTGTAAAATTAAAGCAAATTATTTTAAAAGAGAAAAATAGGAACATAATAAAGAGCAGATGAGTATTTTTTTACCCTCTTAATTTTAATTCACACAACAATTTAACAACAATATTTTAACTTCTTCCCCTGCAAAAGTAATAATACCCTCCAGCAGCAATTTCTTTTAATGGGACAAAGCACACTCAGTCACCCACAAAGCCAAATTATTAAACACATTGTCACGATTTGTCCAACTCATTAAAATAGTACTTTTTCCAATAATTTAGCATCTATCACACACAATAACACTGGAATGTTCAAGATACATTTCCAAGATTTATCCAATTCCTTATAACAGTACACTATGCAATAAATAAGTAGTACAGGAGCATATTTAGTATTTAGAACAAGCAACAAAGAAAAGGTCTGATATTCTTGTAATTCAAGATCCAACTCCACCCTTTGCAGCTAATAAACACAACTTCAGATAGGGTTAGTAGTAACACAGCTCCCATCCATTCAAGTGAAATACCTGGATCACTGGTCAATGAACTTGAAAATCTCCACAAAATTTCATACTCATATTGATACAGTCTAGAAAATCCAGACAAACCTTCACAAATTCAACATTTCAGGCATGCATACCACAATATTACTCAGAACAACAGCAGCTTCAATTGATAGGTATACATTGCACTTAATTTGGTATAGATACTCTCACCCAACAGGCACGATAATCAGAACCATACCATGACAACGTGCATTCACCTGCCTTTTTTTTTTCATTGGCTACTAACTTACTCGTTAGAACTCGAGTTAAACATATCACATAAGATGTTGACCTAAAATGCAAAATCTCGCGCTCATGAGTTCACAACTACCACTTAAACTCTGCAATCAACTACAGTTGGAATATCACAATCCCGAAGCCACGGAACAAAATGCATAACAATCAACATACCCAAAATTTATGCGACACTGCCTCTGCAAAACACGACGACGAGGACCTCAAGACGGATTCATCAGGCATAGGATCCAGAAAATTGGGATCATCAGCACACGTGGCCTCCGAAGAAAGCCTAAGAGCCAATGCCAGCTGTAACTGGTAACTCTCCTCCGTTTGTTGCGCCCAACTCTTACCGTAAGACCCTCCACTCCTCGCCGTCGCAGTGTCCGGAAACTTGGCTTTGACCTCGCCACCACTGACGCCGACTTTGAATCCATCTTGGAGCGCGTAGCCGAAGGCGTCGATCTCATTGGCCGCGACGGTTGACAGCGTCGGCGCATAGAACTCGCCGGACAGCGAGCTCTCGCCGAAACTGTTTTCACTGGATTGCCTCTGCAACCCGATCGAAGAGTACAAATTCACGATCCGATTCCCTTGCTGAGCGAGCCTGTGATCGACGACGGAGTCCCAGTCAAAGACTCTGTCAAACTTTCCCTTGTTGTTCTTGCTGTCGCCGGAGGAGGAGTCGAACGACAGATGCAAAGCTTCTGCTACGAACTGGTCGTCGGGAGTTTGGTTGAGAAGTGAGTAGTTGGATCTTCTGGCGGGCATTTCCATGGAGGATGAGTTCCTGTTCACAAAACCCTGGAACCCGCCATTTCTTAATGGTTTGGTTTGGTTTCTCTCCCTCTGGTGAAACTGTGAATCATTTGTTTTTTTGCTTCTCTATGTAGAATTCGATTGTCCGACAGAGAATGATGAAAGCAGCGAGGTTTTTTAGTTGGTGGCGCAATTGTTATATACTATTCCTTCCTTTTAATTACTTTACTTTTAGCGGTTTCGTAACTTTTTCGATGTGTGGCGATATCCGACATCAGTTTTTCGTTCACAGGTTGGGTCAACAGGTTCCGCGGCATTTCCCCGCGGACCTTGTACGATTTAAATTTTCAGGCACGAATGTTTAATTTTATAAAATAATAATAATCTTATAATGTAGTTTTAAAAATGGTATATAGTTATAAATATTTTCTACAGTGTATATATTAAAATTAAATAAAATAATCTTTATAAAATAATGAATCATAATATAGACAGAATTTTGTCTGAATTTATTAAAGTTTGAAAACATAGTTAAATTAATAAAAAAACACATTTTTATATTATTAAAAAAATGTTAAATTGTTGTGGTAAATATTCTAAGAAAATAATATTATTAATAATTTCCAAAACAATCCAGTTTATAATTTGGACACCTCACGGGCAAGTGCATTGAATAATTTCCCAAGCAATGTTTTCGTGAACTTGCATGTTCCGGTTAATGTACAGTGTGCGGAATCATGCATCTGTATTTTGTTACATTTCTTTGAGCCACTTAAAATATCTTGCTTGTTGATTTCAAATTTAAATGGCAATATTAAAGCAGATCAAATCGTCAAAAATAGTTAACAGCCCGATGGTATTTAGGTAGGTAGGAAGCTGGATACATCACGGATAGGTGTGCATGTGGCATGGGTCCCACGTCTTTTTCGTATTGTGTCTACAAAAACAAAATACTGGATAGTTAATGAATTATAAATTTTTATTAACATTTATAATCATGATTACTATCAAACACATTGAATTAAATTTTATGATTTTTAATACAAAACTAGTATATATTACTTTTTATCATATATTTTTATATTAAAAAACTAATAAAATTTACCATATGATTTTTAATTAAAAACGTAAAATAATACTAACCCTTAATTTTAAATTTATAGATAATAAAATTAATTGTTTAATTTAAAAATATATTAATACTTTTATTTTCTATTTTTAAGATATTAGAGAGATCATAGACATTAATCTAACTTTCAAGTTTATAGATATCAAAATAAGTACTAAAAATAATATGTTAAGTAATAAGTAAACAAAAAAATATGAAAAATTAAATTGAATTTTACGATTATTAAATACGTGTATCAACTCGTAAAAATTAGTTTATCTTAATTTATAAATAAAAAAAATTATGTTAAATATTAATTTTGTCACTTATATATTAATAAACAATTATTTAATGAAATATATTTATGATATATATATATATATATATGAAAAATTATCGTCTTACACTTGTATAAATTTAAAAAATTTTACAATTTTTTATTTAATTTAAATTTAACGGTCAATAAAGTAATAAATTATAATCTATTAAATTTAAGTTAAATGAAAGATTCAGATTGAGTATAAAAATTTTTAGACTTACATCGTTATAAGAAAATTCTGTTCCTATATATATATTATAATTTTAAAAAAATGTCTTTGTTCTAGGTATAAGACCGAATGTTAGTTAAAGGTGTAGACATATTTCCAAAAAAATTTGGTAAGTTGGCCAAATAAGTTTGTTATACAAGTTTATGTATGGATATGGTCTATCGACGTTCAATGCATTTTTTCAAATACTTCATTGTTTAGAAAAATTATAAAATGAAAAGGCAGTTAATTTAGAGTGTGTCAGGCTCTATTTAATTTGGAACAAAATGTTTGTTTTTGTTGATTTTTTAAAAAAAAATTTGATAAATAAGCAAATATTTCCAAACATATTAGTCTTTTTTATTGATATTGAAGATTATGCTTGTTATATTTAAACTTTTAAAACACTTTGTAAGTTTGCAATCCAATACTGTGTTTTTTAATGTATTTTAAATAACATGTTATATGTCATGATAAAGTGATGCAGTAAAAATGATTAATTTACACTTTATAAGTTTGCAATCCAACATGTTTTTGAATGTATTTTAAATAACATGTTATATGTCACGATAAAATTGATGCAGTAAAAAACAATTAATTTGTTAATGTGAATTTTTGCTATTTTTTATTACAAATGTGACCAAATTAAAAAAAATAAAATTACTAACAAATAAGTTTAGGAGTAGTCATAAATTATCGTCCACTTAAATTCAAACGTAAGATATTTCTGTAAGTGTTATTCAATATTGTCATGCAATTCTCTATGAGTAACAGTGATGAATCACCTAATTTAAGGTCAAAGCAGGGGGATAATATGGATAAGCAATGAGATGACATGAATGTTAAAATATATAATTTGAGTTCAACAAAGGATCCGCACATTCGTTTCCTTCAAAATAGGTATGCAAGTGAATCAAATTAATTATCGACAAATGTAGTGTATAAAATTCACAACTAAATTGTGATAATTATAAACTATATGAGAAACAAGTCAGGTAATTAGTTTCTCAACGTTTGTTTAAGTTGCCTCAAACATTCAGCAACTTACGTCTCACCAAATAAAAAAATAAAATCATATAGCAGGGAGTTTTTTATTAGAGGAAAGGAGTATATTTTAATTTTAAATTAAAAAATTGTATATTTTTTATGATAATAAAAAATATTCTTAATATATTGAATTTGTATTAATATATTCATTTGTATATTTTATTATTTTAAAAATATTTATTTAAAATATAAAGTTTAAATTTTACTCTCTTGTCTTTTACAATTTCCATTCTCAAACAGTCTTATAAAAGTATATTTGGAAGAGAATTTTTTTTTAAAACAAAGATATAATCTTTAATTTTAGATTAAAATAATTATATATATATATATATTTACAATGATAAATATATAATTAATATGTTAAATTCATATAAATACATTATCTATAGAACTTATCAACAAAAATCCCAATTTAATGTAAGCATTTGCAAAAAAAAAAAAAAAAAAAAACATTTTAATACATATTTTTACATCATCAATTAATTACAATACATTATATGCAGTTTTTTAAAAAAAGACACTCTCATTGACATAACAACTCATAATTAATAATAAAATATAAAAAAAATATTATTCTATTGTTTACGATAAAAATTACATATTGTAAATAAATAAATTTAAGAACAATTTAGAAATTGAATTTTAGGTCTTTTTAAGTTTTTTTAAATGTGTTGTTAAATGTAACAATAAAAATCAGCGTCGCAAAGCATATACTGAAATAAGAATAGTAAACAATAATAACGTAAAATGGAGCTAAATTTAAAAGTTTTACAAAAATGTACTAAATAATAAGTAAAATTACAAGAATAAAACATAGACGAACTGAAAATAAAGAACAAAAATGTAAATTTGTAAACAAATATATATGATTCTTAGCAACAAAAAATAACAAAAGTCGTATATCTCTTGGTAGTTAGTGTCTAACTCAGTGGTGCAAAAAATCGCCATTCAAAATATGAAGCTTTGTAATATTTATAAGCAGTTTATCTTAATATCTCTCCTTTTTTTATAGACACTTTTTGATAACTATCTTTTGTGTGTGCTTCTTATTAACTTTTGTCGCCCATTATCCATAATCGTTCATGATCGTGCCTACTATTGTCCACGATCATTTCTTTGTACCCATGATATTTTCTTTTTGTCCACAATCTTTTCTCAATGGTGTTAACCGCTAGTTGTAACACCCCAGATTTTAGTAATATAAATTATCAATGTTTATATGTGTGAGAATGAGTATTGGAACGTGCACTCAAATGCGTAATAATGATGTTTATGTGTATTAAGTATATGAATATGTGCATGACTGGATTGAGCTAGAAATAGGCTGAGTGCTAGTGCAGGACATTCTCGCTGCAATGAGAGATGTCTCACTATAGCAAGAGGACGCTGGGTGAAAGGCATGCGTCTGTCGCCTTCTCGTTGTAGTGAAAATATCTTGCTGTAGCAACAGAGCGACAATTTGGAATGCATTTTTGGGTGCAGTCTCATTGTAGCGAGACGGTCTCGCTGTAGCGAGATTCTGTAGAAATCATAATGCAATTTCGTCTGAGATATTTGCTGTGGCGATAGAGCGTGTCACTGGAGTGAGAGATGCCTTGCTGCAGTGAGAATTTCTCGCTGTAGCGAGAGTGTCGCGATCTGAGGGGTTTTAAAAGGGGTTTAGGGATTTGAGATTCATTTCTCAAATTCCCTCTCAAATCTCTTTAATCATCTCGACCCAAAGCTCTATTCTACTGATTAATTGTCTCCAAAGCCGTTTGGGAACTTGACTGAAGGTTGAATCTGTGTGGAGAACGCTTGGAGGCCGAAATATGTGTGGAGAATACTTCCGTTGTCAAATCCGAGTGTGGGTCGTCAATCCAAGGTAAGGGGGACTCTACCTTACTTTTTTTTTTTGTGTAATTCGCTGTTACTTTGTGGAATATTGCAATGTGGCTGAGTTGGAGGGTAAGAAATGTGTAGAGAATGAAAGTTGATTGTGAAATGTGATGAGGGCCATGTACCGTGACATGTGAATATCGTGTGTGAGGACGAGAGAATATGTAGTGGATGAAAATTGCTGTGTACGGTGACGTGTAAATGATTGTAACCTACGTGCCGTGAACTACTAGTGGATGTAGGCTATATGCCATGCAATACAAATGAAAATGGGTTAGATGCTGTGTATTATGGATAATGATAGGCTATGTGTCATGTGTTGTGAAATCAATGTGGGCTTAGTGCCGTATATTACGCATGAAATATGGATTGGGTGTCGTGTGAGGCATGAATTTTGCATACGTGTAATGGGACGTGCTAACGCCGATATAATACGGTGTAATGAGGCGTGATAACACCGGTATAATGTACTGTAAAGGGGCATATAACGCTGGTATAATATGTTGTGAATTATGAAATGAAAAAGTACTGTGAAATAATGCTGACTGTGGTTATACTTGTTTTAATGTATTTTAAATGATTCGGAGGTTAGACTCTATGATTTATTGCTGCGTTTTGGTAGTGTAGGGTACTCACCTTAACGTTAATTTTTCAGATAATCAAGACAATCAGCACTGAACTCAGTGAAGGGGCGGATGAAACTGCTATAGGACTTAGAATTTTAATTTGAAAACTGTTGTATTTGAATAAGTCTTGTAGCAACTGTTGATGAAATTTATAAACCCTTACATTATTTGAAATATTGATGGATTTGGATTTAAAATGGGAATTTAATTATTTTAGAATTTTTAAAAAATTATATTTATTTGAAAATAAATTTAAAGTGTTACACTGGTAACTGTTATTGGACTCTATATTACATATGAACCTTTATGTTTAGACAAATTTTGAAGAAACCTGTCAAGAAACTCTCATGAACTTAGAATAATTTCGCTTGTCATCATATGTTTTTTACCAATTCTAAAAAAAAATTGTAACCTCATTTAGTCTTGTATATTTAAAATAAATTTTCTGTCAGTTCTTATCTTTTGACAAATTTTAATTATTTCCAGGGGTTTGATAATCATAAAAAAAAACTATTCGAAAGGTTACTCTCTTTCTAATGAAGAACGAGCCTTCTCATAATCCTTTAAAATTACTCGAAATGACCTTATTCTTGACAAGGAATGAGGGTCTTATTGCGATATTCTAAATCTCCTTGAAATGTAACTTTCTGTTCGATAAAGAATGAGATACTTATGTTAGTTTTTGTAAAAATGTGTCAAAAATTAAATCTTTTGACAACCTTTTAAAACTCAGATAATTTTGTAAGTTTATAGCTTGTCAAGATATAGAGACATATGATTCTCTTTAATTTTAGTTGAATGATATATTTCCATAAAAAATCTTGAATGTGCATTTCTTCTTTAAAAATATATAAACTATTTTCTAACATAAAAGTATAATAAAGATGTTTGTAATTTAGAAAATTTTATTTCTTCATATAATATTTTTTAAAACATTTAATAAAAGTTATTAAAATAGTACGTGGATAATTTTGAGTTATACATTCGCACACCTGATTAGTATTCTATAAAACTTTTATAAAAACTTTAAAACCCAACTTGTTTAACAAACTGTTCTTAAAAAAAATTTGTTAAGTGAAATGAGACAAATTAAGTGATAAACTTTTGTCAAGACGCTTGACCTGTTCCTAATGGTAAGAGGCTAAGAGGGGTAGCAACATTTTATGATTAGTTTTTTTCCTGTAATTTCTTAATATTTCATTGAATAATGATGACGTCTTTTTTTATTGTGGGAAAGTTCTTGACCTAAATCTGCTTTTGTTTACAGAAGTCTATTTAATGACAGAAAGTTGAAAACAGAATCGCATTCGATGAATCTGCCGCTGCATACATCCGCAGTCAATGCAATTACACCCCCGCTTTTTGCAATAAATAAATTGATGTAGAATCGATAAAGATAGGATTAGACTTGAATTTAATAATAATAACAGTAGCAACAGTATTAATAAAGTCTAATAAAATAAAAAAAATTATCTTCTGGTACATGAAATTGCTGTATTTTTTTGTATTTTTGCAAAAATACAACAACATAACCTTCAAATTTGGGTCAAATAATAAAGAAATGGAATCCTAATAAAATAAAGAAAAGTAAGATTGCACCGAAGAATAGAAGGCGTTGGAAGAGTAGTACCATTTTGGATATGAGATGTGGAAGTGGGTTTGGGACTGCAGTCCCTAGATTCTAGTTAGGCCTACTTACTCTTGCTACCCCTCCTACGCGTTTTGTGCTGTTCGCATTTAAGCCAATTGAAAACGATTATAATAACCGTGACTTTCTCCTCACGCCACTCCAACTCCATTTCGTTTCAGATTCATTCACCTTCAGACTTCATTTCAAAATAAAGTATGTATTCTATGTTGGATGCGCTGTATATCTCAAGTTCTTAACGTTGTCATTGTCATCGTTGCAAGTAATTATGTTTCATACAATTTTGTCTTTTTTTTCAACGTATTGCTTCCTAACTTCTGTAATTTCATTTTCATAATTAGTTTGACTATGATCATTTTTTGGTAACGTTATAAGGGAAGTACGCATAATACTACATGCATTTTCGGTTTTGAAGTTTAAGGATTTGTACACAGTTCCAGCATTTTAAAAGCGATAAAACACAGTTACAATTTTGTAAGTATTTTTGTTCTATTTTTTAAAATTAAAATTTTATCTTAACAAAACATGGATCTTATTGAGAATTTTTTATCTTAACAAAATATATTACTTTTTCTTACATAAATAAAACTATACAAAAATATTGTAAATAAAAATCAATAATAATATAATATATATTTTTAATTTATAAATTTAGTTGTTGATAAAAACAAAAAATAAAAATATAGAATTAAGTTTATTTTTTAAAATGATTAAATTATTCTATATTTTTTAATAATTTAATATATAAAACAATATATAGATTTATTATTTATATATAAAAGTGATTATAAATATTTAAAATTTTAATAAATATAAATTTTATTATAAATACATATAGTAATAAGCATGTATAACTTATAAAATAATAAGTATGTATAAAATATAAAAAAAAATTACATTTTTAAAATTATATAGCACATTATGTATTAAGTAAAAAGAGAAAGTAACGTTCGCCATGCATTCTTTATAAGACTATTATACGAGTTGATCAATTTTGGGATCTAAATTGGCATGTCATTTTTAAGAAACAAGACAAACTTTCTAATTTAAAAATAAATTAAATAAAAAAAGAGTAATGTTCGCCATGCATACTCTATTATTCGAGTTCACTAATCTTCTAATCTAAATTGACATGTATTTTTAAAAAATAAGACAAACTTTTCAATCTAAAAGTAAATTAAATAAAAAAGGAGAGTAACATTCAACATGCATACTTTATTATACAATAATATTCTAATTTGAATTGACATGTCATTTTTGAAAAATGAGATAAACTTTTCAATTTAAAAGTGAATTAAATAAAATAATAATAATATTTGCTATGTATATTATATGAGTTCATCAATCTCAAACTTTTAAATATCTAATCTAAAAGTGAATTCATTTCATACATCAAACTTTTCATATTTAGTTTGTACCCTGGTAAAATGTTTCATCTCAGGCCGATAGTTTGTTTATGCAGAAGCAACCCCAAAAACCTTTGCTGTGGATAAAAGAAAACAGGCAAACCATTCAATTTTATTCAACAACCCAAGTTAAAATTCTAAACACAAACGAAGTCATTTACAATCAAATATTTATTTGGATTCCTGTACAAAGTAACTTCATTACTCTATATCACTTTTGTTTTCTGTCCCGTTCACGTCTCGCTGTGCATTTCTTCCATTTGTTTCGTCCTAAGAGGCGTGGGTGGGTGGCAAGAGTACTCGGCTTGGGTGCCGAACCCAATACATCCAGAAAAGGCCGACAAAGATGATAAGGTATTTTTCGAGAACATAAAAAAGCAAATAAGCAATTAATTACATGATCAGAAACACAGTTTTTGGGACAGGAAATTTTGAAGAGAAATATAAGATGAAGAGTGATTTATTTATTTATAATAAATATTTGTATTTATTTATTTTACTAATGAATTACTATAATTTTATTTATTTATTTATGATAAAAAATAATATATAATTATATTAATTTTTAAAAAATTATCCTTTATTTTTTATTTTTTATAAAAATTATCCTTAAAAAAACCCTAATGACTCGTATCCTATTACCAAGAAAATAAAGAAAAATTAATGTTGACAGGGCACAGTCGCGCCGCACAGACATGCACGAAAAAGACATGCACAAAAACAAAGGAAAAATAATAGAATAAAGGAGAAGGAAATCTGGAAATGTAAATTGAAAATGACGAGTGAATAAAAATAAAATAAATGGCAGTAACTCGGTAGGAGGCATAAAAGGAATATATGACTCTTTTCACTCACTTTTCTTCGATTGGAAAATCAATCTTTTGGTTTTTGCCTGTGAAGGTCAAGAACTCTCTACACTTTCAGCATCCGTTCCTCACTTCTTTGATCCATGATTTGCACAAAATAACCATCCTTTTAGTTTGATGCATGCTAAGCTATATTTGAATTATTTGTTTATAATTTATGAAATTTTACTATATTGTTAGCATTGGTAATTCATAGATAAATGTATTTATTATCAAAATGATTATTTTTTCTAAAAATTTTGCGGTATAAAACTTGACTTAAATTAACTTGATTTAAGATATATATATATATATATATATATATTTAATTAAATTTAATTCTAGGTTATTTAATAATACAAGTAAATTTTGAAATTTGAAAATTTTAAATCAATTGATTTAAAGTTATGAAAAAATTAATGTGAATAATAAAAAAAAAAAAATCAATTCGTAGAATCTTAAATGTGTGTAATTTTGATTATTAAAGTATCTAAAATCTTTAATTTAAATTTCAACAATTATTCAGTTTAATTATTAATTTAATCGAATAATTTAATTTAATTAAATTATTAATTTAGTTAAATTATCATTTAATATAATTCAAATTAATTATTAAATTAAAATATTAATTGAATTCTAATTTAAATTTTAGCTACAAAAAAGTTAATCACAATCATAATACATAAATTTAAGTTTAAGAAAAAAAAATTAAAGCAATTTGATTCAAAATTTAAATTGAGATTATAGTATTTAAATTTTGTGAATTGAATGAGAATTTTAACCTTCCATTAAAGTACTTAAGCCAAACAAAAATAAAAGAAGAATAATAAAATTTGAAAAAAGATAAGAACAAAATTTGTTATTAATGGTTAAATTTTAGAAACTCAAAGTGTTTAAACACATTTCCTCATTCATAATATTATTAGTGTATTTATAGGTTTTGATTAGAGTAAACTAAATGGCAAAAATACGGCTTCAATTATAACTATAAGCTTAAATATAATTATTTAATAATAAAAATTCAAATGTAATCCAGTAACAATATTTAACAAATATGTCATAACTTCAAAAAATCATAAAATATAAAAAAATAACTCTAAATCTAGTAATCTATATTAAAATATTTTTTAACTTTTTATACTAGATTGTTTAACTTTTTATTTTACAAAAAACATTTTTTAAAATAAAGAAAAATAAAAAATATATAATAATATTGTTCAGAAAAAAATGATTAATTCAATATTAAAACATTAAAATATGATTAATACTTATGTAAGATTTTGTGTAAATGCAAAATTATTCAATTATTAGTATTAAAGAATCTATTTAAATAAAAAATATATTTTATAACAGAAAAAAAATAAGCTTACTGAACATAAGAATTAGAGAATATCAATTAATATAGATAGAAGTTAGACTTTAACTTTATCTTAAATTTGAATCTCATTGTAGTCTTGAAAAATTAATTTGTTGAAGTTTAAACAAATTGGCAATTCAAAATTTTGTTTTAAATATAAATTTGATTCTTAGTAAACATTAGCATGGATAGAGTTTTTTACTTATTCAATTTTAACAATAATTTATATATTTGTTTCACAATGATTGACGGGGAAGATAGCGAATCAAAAGACTGAGCATAACGGTAGAGAGTGAAAACTGATCCCTTTGCGCGAGAACTTCATCCTCTTTTTCTTGCATATTTCATTTTTGTAGAGAGTTCCACTAAAACTACAGGCAATCTGGATTCGTAGAGATTTCACGTGGCAGTTCTTTCATGTCATGATCGCAACTTGCATTTTCTTTGCAACAGATGATGCACTATTCATTTCGAGAAATGAACAAAAGAATCAAAGTATACACACAAAAAAATTTCAATGCCACTGTTTGTAGCCAGCATTTGCAGTATAAACTGGTAAACAAGTTACAGAATATATGCCCTTCATCATATATGATAGGGCATTATCAGTCTGTAACATTTTTATTAAACCTTTAATATATTTTAATATAGTATCCAAAAAACATTAATAAACAAAACCTACTTTTTTTTTTATCTCCAAAAACAAACAAACTTAAATTTTGAAGTAGAAATAGATTAATCGTCTAGAGAGGTATTTATAAATGAAGCTAACTGTGACTATCATCCACAATGTAGAGTATATGTTTAGTGATTTATTTACTATTTACACTGCAAATGCTAAACACAAATCGTGGCATTAAAAAATTTGGTATGCATGCCTTTGTTCACTTTGAAATAACAATAACTACAAATGTATAGCGTGTTATAAAGGAAATGCAAGTTGCTACCGTAGCATAGAAGAACGGCCACATGAACTGTTCATCGCTAGTCAATCACTGTGCAAGAAGTACATAAATTATTGTTAAAAATTGAGTAACTAAAAAACTCTATCCAAGGCTAATCGTTTACTAAGAATGAAATTTAAATTAAAAACAAAATTTTGAATTGTAAATTTCTTTAAATAAAAATAAATAATATGATGATAAATTTAAAATAATAATAAAAATAATTTTAAATTTATTAAAAAATATATAAATATTTTTTAATTTTTAAAATATTAAAAAATTACAACTATTAATTTAAAAAAATACACAATATATTTCTAAATTTACAGATACAACATTTTTTTAGCCACAATATATTTAATTATATAAGTTGATCTATTCTAATTCTTATGTTGAGTAAACTTTTTTTTTTATCAAATTATATTTTTATTTATTTAAATCAAATTTTTAATTCTAATAATTGAATAATTTTATGTTTACAAAAAAACTTACATAGCATTAATCAAATTTTAATTCTATTTTTAATAATATTATATTTTTATTTATAGATTTTTAATTTAAAAATGTATTTTATGTATATATAAAATATAAATATTTATGTTATGAAAAATCAATTTTTACAGTACAGACAAATTTTTAAATCTGTCTTTAACTTATAGACGGATTTATAGATTGAAAAATTTGTTTATAAATTTACAGATGAATTTTTTATTTGTAAAACTATTTATAAATTTACAAACAAATTTTTTTGTCTACAATAAATATATTTATTACAAACAGATTTTATCATCTATAAAATTATAGATAGATTTTTTAATTTATAATAAATTAATTTATAACAATTATTTCGTTTATAGTTCTTATATTACTTTATCAAACACATCTTTTATTATTTTTTTTGTCTCATTATTACTTCTTTGAAATAACACTTTTCATTCTCAAACACTCTATTTCACTCACACTTCAACACTTTTTCTCCTTCAATTCCAACTTTGCTATCTCCTCACAACTCCACTTTTCTTTAATTTGACTCTCCTTCTTTCATTGTTTCTAAATCAACTGTAGATTTCAATCTCCTTTTGTAAGATATTCAAAATTGACACATTATCTTGTGTGGTACATCTGTAATAAAATATTTATAACAAATAAATACATATTTTACATCAAAAATAGAAAAATGAAACTAATTAAAAGTTAGAGTATAATACTAAAAACACAATGATGCAATTTGTTTTTGCAAAATGGAGGCTCGAACTAGTAGCAATGTGCAGAGAAGCAAAGATATTAGAGAGAGATCAAATAAAAAGAGGAAAATAGAGAAATGAGAAAGAAGAAGGAGAACATACGCTTTTATACTATTTTGCATATTACAGACAAAATTTTCTTTTATAAGTGCATTGATTAAACATGGTGTTTTATTAACTAATTTATAGATAAAAAAAATATATCTGTAACTCTATTCAATGAATATTGTGTTTCATTTATGCAGTTACAGACATATTAATATTGTGTTTTATTTGTGCAGTTACAGACATATTTTACTGTATGTAATTTGTTACTAGTATTTCTTGCTTTAGTTTCAAAATACAAATGAAAAAAAGAAATTTATATTACAAACAAAAAAAGAATCGGTATGTAAGATCCATCTGTAAAATTACAAATTAATTTTTTATTTATAAATCTGTCTATAAAATTATAAATAAATTTTTTTATTTATAAATTTGTCTGTAATATAAAAAAATTATTTATATTTATAGATAAATTTTATGGACAGATATTTTTTTATCTTTAATAAAGACAAATTTATAGAAAAATTTATGCAAAAATTTAAAATTTTAATTTTTTTAACTTTTTATCTATAAATTTATCTATATTAAAGAAAAAAATTATTTATAAAAATCTGTCAATAATTTACATATTTCTAGTATTGTTTGATTGCATGGATAAATTCCTATTCACCGCCAACAAAATGCAAAAATGAAGGTTTCATGCAGAATCAGCCAGTCTTTTGTTAATGCTTTGCCGCTTTCTTTCCATGAACATGTTTTGGAAATTTTAACGGTCATAAATTCTTTAATATTCGACAAATACTAAGTTGACTAGCTTTGTCAGTAACCAGTTACTTTCAGAAGGTAAATTTGGTGATTCTTTTAAAAGTTTGTAGACTGTAATACAATCAAAATTTTAACTAATAATAATGAATTACTATATTTATTATATTTTTCATATTTTTAATTTTATTATTATTAATATTTAATTATTATATTAATATATTATGTTATAATTTTTTATTTATAATAAAATAAAAAATTCAATATAATATATATATATATAATAGGATTATGTAATAAATAATATAATTTTAAATAAATTATATAAAATAATATATATTTGTAATAACTTATCATGTATTTTTTTTATTGGGATAAGTTTTTTAGATAAAATATCTATAAAAATGAATTTTTAAGAGCACACAACACAACAGTTTAAAAACCCACCTCTATAAATGTTATTGAACTCCATCTGTGCTCTCTACTTGTTATTTTATTCATTGACGTTAGTTTCCCAAGTATACTTCTATTTCTCTCTGGCAGGTTCACCGCTGAAAACAGACGTTTAAATCAGCATCTTTGTAGAAAGAAACGGTGAGTGGATAAAGATATACTCTTCATCTGAAAGTTGAGCTTTACTGAGCATCTGTAACCGCTTCACTCAGCTAATTTGTTTGCTTAAATCTCATTCCTTAACCCTTCTAAATATGGCTTTTTCAGTGCTCTAACTGAGTTCTACAGCGACTGAATGGAGGTTGGAGAAGCAGATAGAGAAAAGCTTCAGGTACAGGTTCCTTGGATCCCCACCACCCCTTTGAAGCCCATTCTTCCAAGACCAGGGCCGATCTTGGTTCACGGGGAGGGAAACCAGCTGGGCTCTCATTCCAATGAGGTACCTGCATGTTGGGAATCTTCAGCCTGTGCAGAGATAAGAGGCAGGCTTCACTATCGTTCAGAACCTCCGGCTGAAGCCTATGACAAAGCCGAAAGTTGCGTACGAAAGTCCTTCGGCCATATTTCCAGCCCAAGTAATGGCATTGCCGAACTTTTGGCTCAGGCGGATGCTCCATCGACGTATTCTATTGCAACACATGACGTGTGTTTGAAGAACCAATTTATTCCTACTTTTAAAACACAGTTCAATCCGACCTATGCATTACATAGCCACCATCATCTCTCTCGCGGGCAACCCGTGATCAATACAATCCATGACAAGTACCAAGATGTTCAGGGTAAGGGCAATAAATTTCGGTTTAAGCTCACGTTGCTTTATGGCATTATATTGAACATTTTCCTTTGACAACGGCTTCGCACATAATTGAGTAATAACGTTACGCATGCAAGTGACAGTAAAAACCATATACACAAAATTGAAATGTAACATTGAATATGACGTAGATGGGGATGGGAACCGTATAAGTAGATGTCTGACCTACATCATTATACATATTTATTCGTTGAATAGCATAATCCGACGGTTTCTACTTGCTTCAAGGATTGACCTTATCTAAGGCATACTATCTTTCCATATCTGTTTAATAATGTATTTTGAATATCTAAATTGGGACAATTTTTATTTGCTCTATAAAACCATTTCATTGACAGAACTAGGTTTCCACTTATATAAGTTTGCATGAGTTGTTTTATCTTTTATTATTATTATTTCAAATAACTTGATCAATATGGGGAGCATGATGCTATGTAAGCAAAACATCTACCATTTGCATGTGCAGCAAATTGTCTTTTCATTTCCTTCTAACACTCAATCAATGTGGCTCTAACTGGCATTTATACAATGTCATACAACAGGCACACCGTACTTTGCTTACTATAGCAAGACCACTCACATTGCCCCACCTACTCCAGATACTGCAACACCAATGAATAGGGAAGAAAGGGGTCAAGGTGTAGAAGAAAATGTCCCAGCCACAAAATACAATTATCCACACAAAGCTGCGGTTGCATCTACACCATGCAAGGAGAATCACAACCGCAATAAGGAACTAAGCCATGATATTGATCTGAATAAAGTACCTCAATCAAAAACAAAAAGAAAAAAGCACCGCCCCAAGGTCGTAATAGAAGGCAAACCCCAAAGAACTAGGAAGCCCGTCACCCCAAAGCCAGTTCAACCAAAAGAAAATCCAACTGGCACAAGAAAGTCCAGAAGGAAAGGATTGAACATGACTTCAACTCCTCAAACAGAGGTGAGAGAAGAATGGACTAAACCATTGATGCCTGAATCCACCATAAAGACATGTAGAAGGTCCATTAATTTTGACGTGGGAGAACAACCACCGAGAGATGACATTTCTACATGCAGAGAAATTGGTGTGGTGATTGAGGGAGCACAGGCTTTAAATAACTCCCTCTCAAAATCAGTAGCACAGTCAAGTCCAAAGGATTCCAACAGCAGTAACAGTGAAAGTTTGACCACAAGGTCAAGATTACATGTAAATGGTCCCAAGAGAAAACATTCCAGTACAATGGAACATGCAGCTAACAGCAGCATTAATCTGATCGGAGCACAGTATAATGCAGTGCAGGCGTACTGTCTGAAGAGTTGTGTTCAATTTCCAAATGTGCACAAGAAAAAAAGAACGGATAAGGGGAAATTTTCCTACACATCCAATACACCTTGCATGACAGCGACAAAAGATGTAGAAGTAGCAACATGCCCTCCAGAAGATGGTAAATCACATCCATCAAGTCGCAACTACCAGACTGCTGGTTCTGCATTCATCAGAGTCCCGGTGACAATTGAAGAGACAGAAAATATGCTTGATAAACCTCAATCATTAGGATTCAAGTTGTCTTCAGGGCAGAGGAGGTCAAGAGTCCCCGCCAGAATTCATGATTGCGCTTCATCAAACTTATTCAGAAGCTGTGATACCAAACTAGCACAGACTACAAAACAAGCGGGCAGTTCTGGCAGACAAACATTTGGGGTTGCAGAAAGACTGCAGACATGCGCTGATGCTTTATCTGCAGAGATGCAAGCATCGCTAACAAAAAAGAAACGAACTAAAAAGAGAACTATTCCTGTCAGTTCAGCATATTCTTGCACAGATGAAATGCAACAGCACAGTAAATTTGTGTTGGAAAATCAAGGCCAATATTTGCACAACTCATCAGGTATTTCAACTGAAACTTTGATTTTTGGGTCTATAACAGTATTTTTATGATATAGACCAAGAAGTTTCTCTTAATACTTTAAGCCATTGATGCAGATGCTGCTTCTGAAGAGATATGGAAAAACATACAAACTGTGGATGCTTTAACAGAGAGGTTTAGCCACCTAAGCATATGTAGAGAAGCCACAGAGCTTGTGCTGCATGAGCAGAATGCAATTGTCCCTTACGACCAGCAGAATGATAGTGGCACTATCATTCCCTTTAAGGGTCCACTTAATCCCATAAAAAAACAGCACCCACGACCTAAAGTTGACCTTGATGAGGACACTAATGGTGTGTGGAAGCTTCTGATGCTAGATATAAACAGTCATGGAATTGATGGAACAGATGAATTGAAGGCCAAATGGTGGGAAGAGGAAAGAAATGTGTTCCGTGGACGAGCAGACTCATTTATTGCACGGATGCATCTTGTACAAGGTATCATTCACTCATGCACCTAACACAATAAGATAAGGCTTAAACAAAGTTAAAGTAAAACACCAAATTATCAAAAACGAAAAAAAATTCACAAATTACCCAAAATTTTCTTCACCATTCTGCATCATTCAGTCACAAAATTCACATACTTGACAATACAACATATTCAACAGGAGACAGACGCTTTTCAAAATGGAAGGGATCAGTTGTGGATTCAGTGGTTGGAGTTTTCCTCACTCAAAATGTCGCTGATCATCTTTCCAGGTAGAAACTGCATGAGCTTAATTGCTGAGAAACATACAATTAAATAAATGATAGAACATTTTACCTTTTTTCTTTTCTGTTGACAGTTCTGCATTCATGTCCCTTGCTGCTCGATTTCCTCCAAGCAACAAGCACAAAACATACCACAAGGAAAGCAGAAGCTTGATAGTCACCGAACCACAAGTGCAAATTGTGGAACCAGAAGCAAATTCAACAGTGGATGAAAAAACATTGAATCAATCTGTTAATGAATTGGGTTCTATGCCAGTAGACATCATCAAGCATTCAGAAGACAGAGAAGCTGTTGACAGCAATGATTCCTGCAGAACTACTGGTGGCTTAATTAGCTTAACAGATGAATCAACTCAAAGACATATTAGAGAACATAGTCCAGTGGAGAGTGGACCAATTATTGCCGTGACTGAGGAAGGGCAAGAAAATCTATGTCATGGGGGCATTGGGAAAGCCTTAAATGATGTATTTTCATCCCAATGCTCTGCCGTTACATCTCAAATATCTGGAGATTGTTTCATTGATCAAAATCCTGAGAAGATACGATCATTCTCAGATAGCAACTCTACTGTAGAAGACAAGTCAAGCGCAGCCAAGCACAACCTTTTCAATAACAGAACATCTTTCAGCAAGCTTTTAGAAATGGCAAGTTCAACGATGTTGCATGAAGTTAACTGTCAGAGTGGCAAATCACTTGAGAATTTAAGAGACAAGTATGGTCAATCTTTAGGCATGAATATTGACAACTTGGCACAGAACTTGGAAAAATCAAATGTTTCTCAAGCTTCCTTAGAAGAATCAATCATCTCATGCAACGAATATACTTTGAAAATGACCCCAAACTCGGGACTACTTGAAGTTAATTGCTATGATCCTCTCAAAATAGAAGTCCCATCAACTAGCTCCTCAAAGAACAAAGATGAAAATGACAAAAGAGTTAATTTTCCAACAACAGAATCTGACAGCCATACTGCAATTACCCAGTCTCAAGGTATGCTATCTCAATTCCATCTTCAGTAACAAAGTAATCATAAGCATCTCATCACTTTACATGTTTCAGGACAAACTCAAGATACTAAGAAGAAAGCAAGGGAAATCAAAAAGAGCAAGAAAGGGTCTAGCTCTGTTAAACAAAAAAGAAGGAAGCGTGGAAAAAAGAAAAAGGCTAAATTTAATTGGGATAGTTTAAGAATACAAGCTCAAGCTACGGCAGGAAAGAGAGAAAAGACAGAAAACACCATGGACTCTTTGGACTGGGATGCTGTGAGACGTGCAGATGTCAACGAAATTGCTGATATAATCAAAGAAAGGGGCATGAACAATATGCTTGCTGAACGTATTAAGGTAGAATATAAAATCCATAAAATATTATTTATCTGCATTAACCAGAAAGAGAAAACCCTTCAATGCAGCTCTTGTCATATATGCAGAATTTCCTGAACCTATTGGTTGATGTACATGGGGCCATTGATCTTGAGTGGTTGAGAGATGTTCCACCTGATAAAGCAAAGTAAGTCCAGAGATTAGTTAAGCTACTACATTGAAATCATATTCATTGTATATATCATGTTAGCATGTCTTGACTGGATAGTTGGTGAATCCAACACTTGAGAGTCTGACATCTCCATTCACTAGTAACACTAATAGAAATTCACGCTCACACAAGCAGAAAAAAATGCATAATGTAAATTCAATTTATACCTGCAGAGAATACTTGCTCAGCGTGAAGGGATTGGGATTGAAAAGTGTAGAGTGCGTAAGACTCTTAACATTGCACCACCTTGCTTTTCCGGTAAGTTGAAAATAGAAAGTATGCAATTACACCAATATATGGAATATATATGAACTGTTATTGCCGTACAATAGGTGGATACAAATGTCGGACGGATAGCTGTACGACTGGGATGGGTACCGCTTCAGCCACTGCCCGAGTCACTACAGTTGCATCTTCTAGAATTGTACGTACTGCAGAAATGAATTGTATAAGGCAGTAATAATATGAGCTAACATTTTGGCATATATAGGTACCCAGTGTTGGAATCCATACAAAAATATCTCTGGCCCCGGCTCTGCAAGCTAGACCAAAGAACATTGTAATGATTTATTTTCAATTTAAAGTCATACATTAAAACAGAAGTATTCTTTTTTTTTTCTCTCTAAGTTTAGCAGATATAATTTATCCACATAATTTTATCAACAGACAATAAAAACGTCTAAAAAATATCATACAGTCATGCATAGCCACATCATTTAAAGAGTTTGACTATGATAGGTTGATAACAATTACCTGAGATGCCATACTCTGTAAATTATGTGGCAGTACATGATTTAATGATAGTGTAAATAATTTTTCTACTAACAGTTGATCAAAAGTTAAAAGTCTATATCTATTGACTATTTTCTGATGTTTGTTGCTATTTATTAAAGGTATGAGCTGCACTACCAACTGATTACATTTGGAAAGGTGAATTACATTTTCTCATACATTAGAGAGACTGGCCTTTCTTAAGCAAAATCCAGTTGTGATTGGGACAAAAACTAAATTTGATTCATGCAGGTCTTTTGTACTAAAAGCAAACCAAATTGCAATGCATGCCCAATGAGAGGAGAATGCAGACACTTTGCAAGTGCTTTCGCAAGGTATGTCTTAGATAAATTAAAATTTTTTGAACAAAAAAAAAATATAACAATGTTGAGCAATGCACCATTGCCCAGAACTGTTTTCTCACATGCATTAGAAATACTGCAACTACTATAGTAAGAAAGACACAGAGGGGGCCAAAACTATGCATGCAAGTTCATATATCCAATATTATTATGTTCAATACCTCCTATATTTATAGACAGTACTCAGAATTGCACTTATCTTTGTGAGAACAGTAAACTTAGAAACAAACTTATAAGAGCTAAAAACCATGCCAATACCACTTAGAAAATCAAATAATATGCAAGTATTGCAAGTTATGATAGATCAATTTACAAATAAATATTGTTAAATATTGTGTAGTGCAAGGCTTACTCTGCCAGGACCAGAGCAGAAGAGTATAACCATCACAACAGGAAAGAATGCAACTTATCAGAACCCATCAGTAGTTATCAGTCAGGTACCCTTCCCTCTACTTGAAAACACAAACCAAGCAGAAGAACTTCAACAAACCGAAGGGATCCAGCAACTAGAAGCAAAATCTGAAATCAATATCTGCCAACCTATTATTGAAGAACCAGCAAGTCCAGAGCCAGGATGCTCCCAAGTATCAGAAAATGATATAGAGGATGCCTGCTATGAGGAGTCATGCAAAATTCCCACCATCAAACTAGACATAGAAGAGTTCACTTTGAATTTACAAAATTACATGCAACAAAACATGGAACTTCAAGAAGGGGAAATGTCGAAGGCCATGGTTGCTCTAGATCCAGATGCTGCACGTATTCCTATGCCAAAGCTGAAGAATGCGAGCAGACTGCGTACAGAGCATTATGTGTAAGTAAAAAGTAGGACAATTAATGAAATTGGGGCAAAGGAAGTAATAAATACTAGAGAGGCAAGGACAGATAGGGATGGCAAATTGGGCCTGGCCCGGGCTGGCCTGCATAGTCCATTAAATTTGGTGGCCGGGCTGAGTGTTGTGGATCTACCGGCCCGCCTAGCCCATTACGTTTTAGCCCACTAAAATGCGGGCTAATGACAAGTTAGCATGAACCCAAATTTTATTTTTTAAAATAAAAAAATAATTAAATATTAATAAATATTAATTTTTATTAATATAAAAATATTATTTATTATTTATTATAATTTTTGGGTTAATTTTTAACGAGCTAACCTATTAATTTAATAACCTACTAATTTTTTAATTTTTTTTTAGTTTTTGACGAATTTGCTCGTTAGCGCACCAGGACATTCTTAAATAGGTTGAACTAGAAAATTGACCCATTTTTTGGCAGAGCGGGCCGGAGCAGGTGGACCGTTTTGACATCCCTAAGGACAGAAATAAGTAATATATGATTTTTGTTCTGTTAGTCAAGAATCACATTAACCTCAACGTGCAAAGAGTCACACCAATAGAACTTTCAGTACTTGGCAGAGCTCCAACCGGCATAACGAACAATCATTGTATGTTGTGAAAAACGTTAACAATTTATGCTGATCTTTTGTTCCCATTCATGCAGTTATGAACTCCCAGATTCACATTGTCTTTTGGAAGGGGTTAGTGATTGCTGAATCTGTTAATTGGTGCTTTTTTTTATGCTATATGCCCTTTCTTATTAGTTAGTTATGAATTGCAGTGGGACAAGCGAGAACCTGATGATCCAGGCACATACCTTCTAGCTATATGGACTCCAGGTGGACCACAAGATTTAGGCAAACTTGCCCTTTCTAGATAAATTTATATTGGTTTTGAAGTTTTTGTTGGCATTATATAGCATTACAAGTTGAAAGTTTTACAATACATAAATGCCTAATTTTCTGGTGTCTTCTAATTCATCTTGTCAAATACATTAATGTCTACAACAGGGGAGACTGCACATTCTATACAGCCACCAGAAAGAAAATGCAGCTCTCAGGACAGCGGCCAGCTTTGTAATGAGAAGGAGTGCTTTTCATGCAACAGTTTCCGTGAAGCAAATTCGCAAATAGTTAGAGGGACAATCCTGGTTTGACTGCTTAAAACCATAGACTCTATGAATTTTTATACATTATATTGCAAAAACAAAAGGGTTGCATTGGGAAGAAAATTGAATGTAAATGCACGTATTACATCTAATACACTGACTTGAAATAAATTATGAATAGATACCATGTCGAACAGCCATGAGAGGGAGCTTTCCACTAAATGGCACCTATTTCCAAGTCAATGAAGTATGATAGTGTGGAATTTCGTATCCTCAAATTTCTTTTCCTTTTATATACAAGTTTGTAAAAAGTACTAAAAACGTGCCATTTGAACCAGGTTTTTGCAGACCATGACTCGAGTCTTAACCCAATTAGTGTTCCCCGAAGTTGGATCTGGAACCTCAATAGGCGAACAGTATATTTTGGAACTTCCGTATCAACAATATTTAAAGGTAAACGCTTAAAAAAGGGTGTATTGTAAATTTGCAATACATATCAAACAATTAAGTTGAATATATGCTTTTTGTCAACCAGGTTTGTCCACACGTGATATTCAACAATGCTTTTGGAAAGGTAAGTTTGTAATTCCCATAATGTAATCTGCATATCACAATTGGATATCATAGTTCAACTTTTTATTATCAGGGCAATACCCATCACTAGTTTCCAGACACACTAAGAGACCAAAGGACTAAAAACTAACATCCTTGTACAACTTTTTTTGTATGTCACGATGGACACCACCATCATATGTTGCCAGTTATCTTTTTCTCTTTGGCTAAAATCTAATCTAAAGAAGGACAGTGGGAAGTAAGGCATTCCACAATATGTGCCCCACTGCCACTTCTATAATCACTACTTAAATTTGAATCTGTAACATGATTCAATAACTGTATGTAAACAAGGTCAGAAACATCACCATTCATATCAACTAGAAACGACTTCCGTCACAACTGATGTGAAAGATATGAAATACAGCCTAATTGTTTAGAACAAACTAACCCCGATAATAGTCTACCGCGAAAAAACAACTGACGACAAAACCTAACCTATCTAAGTATACGTTGGAAATGCTTTGCAGGATATGTCTGTTTGCGAGGATTTGACAGGGAAACGCGAGCACCCCGTCCTCTAATGGCTAGACTACATTTCCCTGCTAGCAAGTCGACTAAGAAGAAGGACAAGACCGTTTTCCCATCTAGCAAGTTGCCTGAGAAGGACGAGACCAAAAAACGGTCGACATCAGCAAACCCAAAAGGATCATACTTTAAAGCGAAAGCTAAAATTACTTTCGAAGATTCATAGCCTTCAGGAGACCGGAGGAGCCTGAAGAAAAATCACTGCAATTCATCCCGTTCTGTGTTTAATAACAAAGTCATTGTCGAGTGCTAACCAACTTTAAGCTCACCTTGCCATGCTCAGAGGCTGAGCAGTTTTCTCAGAGTAGGACTAGGACCAACAAATGTGCTCGTAACTTCATTAAGACTGAAGAGGAATGTGAACTAGATAAGTTGGGGCTACTTGTGTAAAAGTTGAGTTGTTCCCCAAACTCCAGCAGGGATACATTCATCAATATTCTTCTAGATTTGAATTTTATGTCTCTCAATTGAACAATTCTGTTTGCACACTATCAGATATTTCTCTGCTAACGATTCCCTTTCATTAGATTCAGAAAAATGCCATACTAAATAATTCCTTCAAATTCTGAATCTAAATGTCATTTTCATTCAACTTTTTCCTGACTCTTAAAAGACTACTAATGTCAGTACTGACCTATATTTATTGTTATTTATATTAACCAACGTACTTTAACTTATCACCATTTATTATTTAATATATATGCTACGTTAATTTCATCTTTATTTGAAATGTCTATTTTATCTTTTAAAATGAGTCAATGGCATCTTTAAATATTAAAAGTTGACTTCTCAACTATACTTTATTTATTTTATATATTATATAAATTTTATTTAAATATTTAATATTATATAAATTTTATTTTGTTAATTAGTTAAATCTGACTAAGGTTAGATTTAGGTCAAATAGACTTTTTGATAGCCCTATATATATTCAGTACATATGCTTATTAATGTGTATAAGTAAAATTTAATTAATATATTTAAATATAGTTAAAATTATTTAATAGTGTTAATTATTATATATATATATACATAAATCATTTAGATTATTAATTATTTATAATATAATATTTAAAATAAAACCATCTTAAAAAATATAAAATAATTCTATTTAGTTGGTGTACAATGAAAATAAAAAAGTTATGAGAAGGAAGAATCTTATACCTCAAGGCCAAATTGAACCATCAAAGCGAAAAAACTTTTTAGTGTGTAGACTATCAAAGCGAACAAAATTAATTAACAATAATATATAAAAAATAAAGTATAGTTTGAAGTCAAACTTTTAATAATTAACAATGGTATTAACCTATTTTAAAACAGAAAATACATAATTCAAATTATTTTGACGATGAAATTAATGTAACATATGCATTAAATAATAAATGGTGATAAGTTGAAGTACGTCGATTAATATAAATAACAATAAATATAAGTTGGCTTAAATTTTGTACATTAGGTGGAGGGAAGTTGAGTAAAAATGTTATTTATATATGAAAATAAAAAAAGCTAATATAAACTAGACAATCATAGATAATTATGAAGATGATTTTTTTAAAATGACATAATTTATGTATTCTATTTTTTTTTATTATAAAATTTAATGAGTTTATTTTTTCGTAAAAATTTCATTTATTTTATACATATCTCAAAGAGAATTTTTGTTAATTAAAAAATGGAAAAAAATTAACTTTAACTGTTAAAATTTATCAGAAAGATTCAAAAATAAAAATAAAAATATTTATTTAAAGATATATAAGTTATAACATTAAACTTTAAAATTTACACATTTTATAAATAAGCATCTTTAATTTTTATTTCATTTCATTTATTTTTAAAATTTTTTTACTATTGTTATAATAATAAATATGGAAAAAATTATGTTAAATACTAAGAGAAAAAAGTTTTACCGTCTACGGTGATCTTGTTTGACTAAAATATAATTATTTTTAATAAAAAATACTTATAGTCTAAAAAAAATTAACTTCTTAATAAACATGTGATTATCTTAAAATGATGTGTCAAAATATTATTCATTAATCTATTGAAATTTTAAGCATATTCTTATTTTTTTTATGTGTTTTAATAGATGCTAATAAGTTAAAAGAAAATACAATTAACTTCTGCAATCACGCTAATGCTGTAACAATGCTAAGGACCCTTATTAGCTAGAAAGCATGTGTACTTCAAAGCAGTAGTTTAATGTTGTAACTGTGTTGAATACTTATTTTTGGTAATATATTATATGATACTTTATTTTTTATATATATTTTTCTTTAATTTTTAATTTTTCTACTAATTGAAATATCAAAATAAATTTTAATATTTTTATACACTCACTTTTAAAACACGCAATAATTTTAAATTTCTATTCTATATTTCTATAATTTTTAAAATTTATCATAACATTATATTTATATCCCACACATCCTATCATCTTTTCAAGCTTATTAGCAACCATACTCAATATTCTACGACTGAAGCTCAAACCAAAGTACATCTTTTACCTTATTTTTGTTTGTATGCTATGCTAGTGCTAATGAATTCTCTTTCTTCTCTCTGCATGTGCTTCACCCTCATAACAATATTCATATTTAATAAGGGTATTAATTCAGAGCATTCAATAGTCATATAAAAATGCTATTAATAAACGTTTACTTTTTTATAATTTTAAAATGGAAGTAATAAACATTTTTATAATCTTAACTTGGTGTTTCTATTTTTGTATTCATGTAATGTCTAAGAAATGGTTTTTAATAAAATTTATGACTGATTGGGAGGCAATCTGTATAAAATAAGAGTTATATTGACAAAAAAAAATTATATAAAGAGATATATTTTTGGACACAAAAATAAAAGAGATTTCTTTATCCTACTAAATAAGCTTTAGGAGACACGAGCGCTCATGTTCTTTGTCTGTATAAGAATTAAATAAGTCATATTTACTTAATGTTCAGCAAAAAGGAACAAAGTAGAAAGAAAGAATATTAATTATAAAAAAAACAATACACTTATTTTTAACATATTCTCTTCTCATCTAAAAAAAATTGTGAATCTTACTAAATAAAAAATGAAACAAATAATTTAAAGATAAACTCCATGTCATTTAATCAAACTTGTAAAAACTTCACTTAATAAATTTTAATCTAATATAAAAAAGGTAAATTAACTATAGGTTTAATTAAACATTTAGTTTCTTAAAAATTCGTTTTAAATGTAATCTTAAAAAAAATTTATTAGGATATTGTTTGTAACTTTTTGAATCTGTTAAAAATTATTTTTAATTATTAGTTAAGTTCTCTTAAGTGATGAGTTGAATAATAGAAGTTAAACTTACCATTGCCATGTCATTAATATTTTATTTAATGGTTACTGTTACAAAAAAATCTCTAAAAAATTCATTTTATTTTAGAAAATTGATAAATAATTCAAATGTTTCTGTTTTTTTTTTTTAGCCTTCTTCTTTTTTCAACTGTCATTACCATTATCGGCATCTTTCTCACAAGTTGAGTGGTGAAGGAGAATGTACAATGATAAGTTTGGCTTGCTTTTTAGGT
The DNA here is from genome assembly GCF_003935025.1 of Abrus precatorius. Lineage (NCBI taxonomy): Eukaryota > Viridiplantae > Streptophyta > Magnoliopsida > Fabales > Fabaceae > Abrus > Abrus precatorius. The sequence goes on along the minus strand of NW_020874373.1, from coordinate 2,367,124 downwards.
TTGCAAAAGTGCAAGAGTAATTGGGATTGGTGTTTTCAATAATGGAGGAAGGGGTATGATGTGTTTATTTTTTCTTAGCGATGATTACTTATTATTGGTAGCTAGTATGGGTCATAACGGTTTAGGGAATTGTTTTGGAAAGGTGGCTTGTGGCAATTCAAATGTGGTGGGTTTGTGGTGATTTTGATAGATAAGGTGCATTGATTTTTTCTATGTTTGGTTCCTCTAGAATGACTAATGTGCATTGTCATGTGTTCTTCCCACTTTCCCTTATTAATTTTAGAAGTGGTTGAAGACATTACCAGTAAGAGAGAGAAAAAGGAATTCAAACCTTTTTCAGTTCACACGGTAATTAGACGGTTCAGTTTAGTTTTTAATTAAGTGAATCTATATTCACTTAAGCACAAAACTAAAATTTATGCAAAATGAGTGAAAAATGGAGGAGGAGAAGCTAGGAAAGAAGACATGGGTAGTGCGGAGCTCAACTTACTAGTGGAGGTATGGCAGCTAGCGATGGAGAGAATGTTTAGGAAGTGAGTGAGGGTGGAAGAGATGGGATGTATAGATTCATTTTCGCTTAAATGAAATAAAACTGGATCATCTAATTTGCACGTAAACTGAAGCAAATCCATTTTTAGGAAAAAGAGACTAAATAGTCACATGAAATCCAAAATTTAAAAACGATCACAAATTCAAAATTAATTTTACGAGACAAGTTAAGGAAGTTAAATGTCAGTAAGAAAAAGTTAATATGTATGTTGCAACACTTAGTAGAGACGACACAAAAGAGACAACTACATTCAATGAAAAATAAGAATAGGTGAAGGTAAATGTGCATCACAACGTTGATGGAGACGCAACGCTCAATGTTCGGTGGTATACAATAAGATGAATTAGATTCACTCATTTGCTGTTTGAAAGAGCATGTTAAGTTTTCGCCTAAGTGAAAATCAAATTAGATCTAGATTCACTTATTTGTTGGTTGAAAGAGCATGTTAAGTTTTCCCTTGAGTGAAAATCAAACTAGATCATCTAGTTTTTGCAAAAATTGAAGGAGATCAATTTCCAGAAAAAGGACTCTAAATAGTAACACAAAATCCAAAATTTAAAAATAATTACAAATTTAAAATTATTTTTACGAGGCAAGTTAAGTAAGTTGAATGTCAATTATAAAAGTCATTAAATATGTTGCAACACATAGCAGAGATAGTGACTAAAGAGACAATTAAATTCAATAAAAAATAATTATAGGTGAACGCGTGTCACAATGTCGATAGAAATGCAACACTCAATGTTGGGTGGTGCACTGGAAAACAAATTAGATTCTCTCGTTTGTTGGTTAAAAGAGCAGGTTTATTTTCATTTAAGCGAAAATTAAATTAAATCGTCTAGTTTTTGGAAAAATTAAAGAAAATCAATTTTTAGAAAAAAGAGATTATATGGTAAAACAAAATCTAAAATTAAAAAATAATTACAAATTTAAAATTATTTTTACAAGCCAAGTTAAGTAAGTTGAATGTCAATTCAAAAAGTCAATAAATATAGTGCAACACATAATGGAGATAACTGACTATAGAAATAATTACATTTAATAAAACAATAATTATAAGTGAACTTTATCATAATATCAATAGAAACGCAACACTCAATAATAGGTAGTGCATAGACTAAATTCAGTCTAGCAGGAAAACTCTCAAAAAAATATGATAACAATAATGACAGAAAAAAAAGAAAAAGAAAAATAAACAAAAATATTAAATTAATTATGATTTTTTAAAATAACAAATATATTTTAAATACCTTTTTTCAATAATACGACCTTTAAATAATAATTAAGTACATATAATGTGACGTAGTAATAATGAGTTTAACTTCTTTCTATCATTTAATTTAACTAAATTTATAATAGAGATCAATTTTTAATAAATTTAAATAATTAAGAATTATATCTTAACAAAATGTTATATAAAGATTAAATTTAAAAGATGTGAGGGGATAATTTTTATATATGACAATTATTTATTTAAATATATATTTATTTTAGAGATATATTAAAAATATTTTCTAATTCACATTTTAGCCCTTAATTATTAAATAAAAATTAATAAAAATATGAATAAAAATCAATAAATTAAAAGAATTAATATAATTCAAATAACATTTAACTAGAAAGAACGTATAAAAAGAATATGATCCTAAATGTGAGGCTAAAATTTCACTTTATATCAAACAACCAAAAACTAACTTGTTTATATTGCCAAATTTACAATGGAGGTTCTATTTTAAAGAATCGGGTGACCACAATTTCCAAGGGTAAACAGGCCATAAAATTACTTAAACGCCACAATTTCCAAAACTTTCCTTCTTTTCAATTTCGAAAGTGTTGTATAGACGTTGATAAGGAATTTTTTTAGGGAAAAAAGAAAATTGATCATGCATTTATTTAACTTCTTTAGCTATTCACATAGTCGAAATTCATACATCATTTCCATCTAAATTACCCTCCACCACATATCCAACATTGCTCAATAACAGGTTATGAAACATTCATAGCTCAACTTTATCCAATTAAACACTAATCCCCCAGCACAAGGAAAACTCTCCGCTTTTTCCATATTTTTCTCCTTCCAGGATGCAGAACATTACACTTGAAGCGGAAAATTAAACTGTTATTGCTATGGATATTACAAAGTTCTATAACTAAATTGACAATTCGGAGTAAGATAATGATAATGACAACTAAAACCAATTAAACAGGAGCAAACTGCAAACAACACAAGCCAGATTACTTGCCACACTTGTTACAGGATTTTGGGCCAAATCACTATGTTGTTGCTATATCTGATGGTTATCAGATTCACTGCCATTTGGTGCAACACCCTGCTCTTGAGAATCATTGCTTTTTGTGCTGTTATTGTTACCAGAGTCCCCTAGTTCCTTCTCCCTGTTCCATTGCTCTATTTTAGCTCTCCTTTCTACACTACTTTCTCTGATGGGGCTTCTATCCCTGCCAGCCGGACTTCTACTTCGTTTTCCTCTATATCGAGGACTTCGGCTTCTAGGCCTCTTACCATGGTGTCCACGAGACCTGTCAAAATCTCTTCTCCCAGAATTACGACCAGAATGTGAACGCTCCTCATGGTTGCGATTCCTTGGTGGGCTCCTGCTTCTGCTTCCACTGCGGCCATTCCATCTCCTATTTCTTCCAAATAATCGCCTTCTCAAATCCCTGAAATTACAAGAGCAGGTTTTATGGCAAGAACAGCCAAATTGTAAAAGCAAGTGCAAGATACTGAAAAACATGAGAGGAAATATGCTGAGAGCTGAGAAGTCAACCTGCTAATCTTCTTTAGGTGCATAAAGTTGCAGTAGCCACCTCGATTGCATACATTTTCCTCATACTGCCTACAAGTGGCTTCTCGAAAATCCGTAACAGGTGAGAAGTCGGCAATGATGGGTCGACCTAGAAGGATCATTAGGTTAGAAGTTTCATATAATAACAAGTTACTGTTTGGGAATGGAGTTGAGTGAGAGCATCAAGCAATGATTCACTATGAACTTGCTATATAAAGCATTAATTTTCTTACCTATGATTATCTCCTGCTGCAATCATCATAACAGCTTAGTGTAATCACAAGCTATGAGTTATACAACACACATCTCATCTCATGCCAAACAAATCCCAGTTCAATAGTAATAAAAGTGTATATATCAACTTACGGTTGACACAGCAGAGAATATAAATCTCATACGTAAAATGGAAAAAGTACATCTAAAATTAGTCACCAACCAATTTTTTCTTATGGTAGAGATTCCCTAAACAAGTCTCTTTTCAACAATGGTGTGTAGAGCCTAAATCTTCATCCTAACTAAATGAAAAACCAGTAAAGACAAGATTAGACATTAGAAAGATAGACAAGATAAAAGAACAGCAACCATGTGAGACAGCACAAGGTACCTGGTCAAAACACATCTCATCAGATAAAGTTCAAAACTTCAACACAAGACTAAAAGAAGGGTTAAGAAAAGCGACTACTGTAAGGTAAACATATAGTTAACACCAAACCAGTAGAGAGACTTGAAAGCAATGTGAACATTAACTTCTCTTAACGTCATTACAAATAGCACTGTCCTCGCAATTAGTGTGCTTAGCTCAACATATTTTGAAGAAATAATCACTTATTTTGCAAACTTCTTAAGGAAGTTTTTCAAAAAATAAGGGGTTATTTCAGCAAAGTTAATCAATTCCAAACAAGCTATTTAATGAATTTGGACTAGGCCTAACTCAGCCCCAAAAGCTAGCTCTCTCGGTGCGGATTGCCTAAGCCTTTTCAATTTCTACGTAAGCTATATTTGTAGTCAACATATGAACTCTAAACACAATCAATTTGCAATTGTAAGAACTAATTAGAAACCACAAATAACAAGCAAATAGCGCAAACACTCAAGAACTCAACAGAAAGTGAAATAGTTAAAAACCCTAACCGAAGGAGAAAAGTGGGAAACAAAAAAACCTGAATAAAATCTTCCAGTGAGATTCATGAGCGCATTGGCAGCATGATCCTCCTCTCTAAACTGAACATACACATTTCCAACCTGCGCAAAAACAAAAAAGAAGAAGAAAAGAAAGAAATAAACGATCGAAGCAGAAAGAAACAAGATCAACGCCACGAGAAAGAAGGGAAGACAAAGAGGAAGAGGAACCATGTGATCGGCCAAATTATCGCAAATATTCAAGCTCTGAATTGGGCCGTACTTGCTGAGCTCCTCGAAGAGATCTTCGTAGAAGTCGTCGAAGTGATCCTGGACCTTGTCGGGGTCGAGGGATTGGGATTGGGGTTGAGGTTGATTAGGGTTTGTGATGATGTTGATGTTCATGTCGGGCCTCTGGTACATGTTGGAGAGAACCAGAGTTGGGCTAATTGTGGGCTTTGTGTGAAGCCTTGAACAACGGTCACCGTGCCTGCACGCGCCGATCTTGAAGTAGAAGGGACAGTTAACCCTGTCCTTCTCCGTTCCGAATATCGATGCCAAATGCTCCGCCATCTCTGATTCAATTAGGGTTAGGGTTTGTTTTTCACTACCCTGCGCCTTCTGCTCTCTAATTTCTCTCTTTTGACCCTTATATATGCTCCACGAGATATTCAAAATATCTCGTCTTGGGTTTGTTTGATTTCTTTAGGAAAGAAAAATAAGGTGATTTAATTAATTTAACTTTTTATTGTTATTTCGCTAGTTTGATTTTAATTATAAATTGAACATTAGAGTTTGAGATTTTAGGAATGTAATTGTGTTAAATTTTTAAAAAAACTTTATTACCGATTGTGATTTTATTTTACTCAAATTAGATTAATCAAATGTTTTATGTAATTTCCTACATTTAGACTAAAGAATATAAATTTAATTTCAAAATAAATATATACATTAAAAGTATTTATGTATTTTTGTTTGATTTGAGAAGGACAAAATGCATTTTTGTTATATAAATTTTTCAAATGCTCACTTGACCAACATGGCAATTTGAAGGATTTCCTGTAAAAGTCTCCTCCTGACGATAATTTGATTCGAGTTGAGTTGATTAGTATAAGAGGATAACAAATTTTCCAAATATTTATGTCTTTCATTTATAATCTATTTTAAAAATTTATAAACAACTTATAAAATAAATTTTTTTATAATTTTTTTAATTTATTTTAATAAATTTTTTGACGAGTTTCATAGTTAAATTTATAACCAATCTTAATATAAAAAATTATAAATAAGCACTTAAATAAGATTAGTATTCAATTAGTCCACCACAATATTTTACTTAAGAAAACCAAGGTATTTTCCACTTAGACCACTATTTATCTACAATTATTAGAGATTAACTTTTTTTTTCCTTTAAATTTTTCACCTCATCCAGTTAAAATATATAGTCAAAGTGTTCAATTGTACTAGGATAGCAGTCGTTGTGGTCTTTATCTATATACAAAGTTTGATTCATGAACTATGTATGAATTTTAATATGTATCTGTTCATGTCATTTTATCAGACAAAACTTAGATAAAACTTTTCAAGCATTTTTGCTGCTGTTAACTAATTAAAATAAAGTTTCAAGTAAAGGACAATTAACTCAATTAGTGAGAACTGACTTACGTATTTGTGGATCAAAATACCGGTTTTAGAGATGAGCATTACAGTAAGTCTTCCACACATGGCGTTTTCACGGCACAAAAAATTGTTTTCTGGAAACATTTTCCATTCGACACCCTAACACTTACCACATGCAAGAATGTTTTTTTTTAAAAGTACTTTATGCTTCTGTATGCTGTTGCCAATCTGATGTGCTCTGGGCTTATGGCCAGATCATTATTGTTTTATATAATTTTAATTTTCAGTGAAAACTTTTATCTAGGTTGAAGTTGCCAACTATCAAGTACCCAAGGCAGCATCAGCGGAAGACAGATTTCGAAAGAGAATATGAGAAACGCTGTATAAAGTGATGCACTGCTATACCATCCTAAGCTTTTATTATAGACCTATGAAAATATGACATTCCCAATGTGTTAACCACCTCCTGCTTGACATGGATCAAGACTAATTAACTCTTTACAACGACAACAAAGTGGGACCAAAAAAATACGGTCCACGCTTCAGGTAGAAATAGAGTTGAACCAGATATATTAAACAGACAATTGGATTACTTGCACTGATTCGATTAGCATTGGGAATATCACGGATCATGGAAAATTTTATGTAGCCAAGAGTACGATATTTGGCGATACCCAAGAAAATTGGAAAGAAATTGAAAGTAGGTTTCAAGTACTAAAACTAAGCATCACTAAAAAACCTTTTGTTTAGGGCACAACTGTTTTAGCCCTGTAAAACAGAACTACAAAATTATTGCAATAGTCTTCAAAACAAGACTAACGTTGTTCTAACTACCAACTTATTCATTACAAACATAAACCGCGATGCCAAATGCTATATAGCTCAAACTCGCGTCGATCTCTGGGTTGTTTCCACCTCAAAACTTAGTAGGGTTCAACAGGGGTACGGAAGTTTGCTCCAGCATACACTGCTTCCGCACCAAGCTCCTCCTCAATTCTCAAGAGCTGCCAAGTGAGAGCTCCAACCATTTAGAAAAAGGCATAACTATGAAGGCTGAAACTAGTGTAGTAGAGTTTAATGAACAACACTAACCTGGTTATATTTAGCAAGACGCTCAGACCTGCATGGAGCTCCAGTCTTAATTTGACCCTGTTCAAGAGAAAGGAAACATTTTATATTGGACATGGAACTTTGTGTATTAACAGCACAACGGTTGAACTGAAATAAGGGAATACCGTTGCCAAACCAACTGAAAGATCAGCAATGAAGGTATCCTCAGTCTCTCCACTGCAATTGACAAACAAGAAATATAAGTTCATAGTGCGACTAGGGTTGTTAAAGATTTTACAGTTGTAGACATTATATTGTGCTACTGTCATTTGCATATAAAGACAAAGCTCAAACCTTCGGTGACTTGCCATGACACCCCAACCAGCTTTTTTGGACATCCTGACAGCTTCAATACTCTCAGTCACGGATCCAATTTGATTGACCTGTTTGTTTCAAGTTTGTGTCAAGTAATGGTATATATGCACATCTACTTAGCTTCAAGAACTTTTCACTAGAAAAAATTTGTGTAGAATGAGAGTACCTTGAGCAGAAGAGCATTGCAAGCTTTAGAATCAATTGCCTTCTGAACCCTCTGTGGACAAAAATGCAAAAAGCAACTAGTCAAAGGATAATCCTTTTTTCAGTCTCTCCAACAAAATAAAAAAATTGGGGGAAGGAGTGGGGAGTCCTGTTTGATCAATCTGCAGACCTTGGGATTGGTAACCAAGAGATCATCACCAACAATTTGTACATTGGCTCCAACCTCACCAGTTAGCTTAGCATAGTGTTCCCAGTCATCCTGGTCAAAAGGATCTTCAATTGAAACAATTGGGTACCCTGACACAAATGACTTGTACAGGTCTTTCAAAGCATCCCCAGAGATCTTCTGTGATCCGTCATTGTTCTGCATATCAAACAGAAAACGCCCAGAAATAAATAAGCTAAATATGTAACATCCATTCCAATGACCACCTAAGAACATAACACTACTTGGAGCTTACATCTTCCTTGAAGTTCAAATCATATGTTTTGTCTTCTTTGTAGAATTCAGATGCTGCAACATCCATTCCAATGACAACCTAAGAACATAACAGAAATTGTCAAAGTCCCATAAATGAAGACATTTGAAAAGCCAAAGCACCATAAACAGATTTTTTATAGGAGGGAGAAAACTAACTTTGCCTGTGTAACCAGCTTTGGCGATGGCAGTTTTCAGCAATTCCAAACCTTCCTTGTTTTCCTGAACACTCAAAAGAGCCTATCAGTAACTGGCAGAAAGATGAGCAGGTACCACAGTTCCTTGCATGAAAAAGAAATGAGCTAAAAACCATTACTGACCTGAATGTTAGGGGCAAAGCCACCTTCATCACCAACATTTACTGCATCTTGACCGTATTTCTTCTTAATCACAGACTGAAATGAGATTAAACCATCAATAATAACTAAAATGCAGAAGTACAGCTCCACATTCAAGCTGATGAACCATGAAGGTATAGAAGCATTCATGGATAGACAACAGGCCCAACAGGTCGTGATACAGAAACCTTTTATAAGCTAAGTTTCCAGTAAAAGCACCCACTTAATAGTGGTAAAAACCAAAGCTTAGCAACCATATAATGAAGATGTATCCATTGGAGTGTTATCCTAGTTTGACAAAATTTAGAAAACACAATTGGAAAATGTAAATGAATGTAACATTTAAACTGACCTTCAAATTGTGATATACTTCCACACCCATCTTCATGGCTTCCTTGAAAGAGGAAGCTCCCACAGGAAGCACCATAAACTCCTGCATTTACATACAAATCAGAAACTCATATTGCATTACTTCTCTCTCTCTCTCTCCCTCTCTCTCTCTCTCTCTCTCACACACACACACACACACACAAAAACAAACAAAGAAGATCAGTCTTAGAAAGCATGCCTGCATAGCAAGTTTGTTTCCTGCATGTGACCCACCATTAATGACATTGAAAGCAGGAACAGGCAAAACCAACTTTTTGTTACCCGCAAGATTTGCAATGTGCTGCAACAAAAAAATAGCCACAGTGAAATCAGATATATGCAAACACCTGAAAACCTCGAGCCAAAAGGCATACAACTGCAGTGTGTTTGTGAATGAGTTGGGGGTACAGGGATCTGTTGACACTTCTATAAGAAGTGGCAAACATGCACCATTGCAAATAATAACCCATCAAAAGAGAATGATTTTAATCAATTGACAGTGAGATTACACGTAGTTATCATGATAATCTTGAATACTGAATTTCATTAATTTTAGATGATTATAAGTAAGTCGTCAAACAGCAGATATACAATTACACAAGAAGGATCCAATGAACAATTTCAATTTGAGATAATTAAGCACCACAGTTCATGTATAAAATACCTTGTAAAGAGGAATTTTCAGGACACTGGCACCAGCTTTGCAGACTGCAAGAGACACTGCCAATATGGCATTTGCTCCAAGCTAAAACAACAAAAGTTGCATTAGAATAATAAGAATCACATTAAAAATCCAAATTTCCAAACATAGTCAGCTAAGCACCTTTTGCTTGCACCATCCCCATTCATTAACAGTTCCATCAAGTTGTTGAACCATCAAATTGTCAATAGCTGTCTGCTGAGTTGGATCCTGCTCATTGTCACAAATGCAACATAAAAAATTAGAAAATCCGTGAATCTTTAGTATTAGAACTGAACTAAAATACAGTGTAAAATAAATTTAACTAACCTTGCCAATCAATGCTGGTGCAATAATGGTGTTCACATTGCCAACAGCCTGCAAGTGCAAGAGAAGACCAGGTAAGCATAATAAACTGAACAAATCAATCAGTATGACGACCTTTTACACTGTTTAGTGTAATAACACGAGGCTTACCTTTGATACACCCTTTCCAAGGTAGTCAGATCCTCCATCTCTTAATTCAAGGGCCTCATAAATCCCTTTAAATTAACAAAAGAATCAGATTGTTTCATAGGACTAGTTGAAACAAACTACCATCAACAAATGGACAGTATATGTGAAAAACATCCTAAATTTTCTTTGAAAAATTTAAACCATCGGAGCTATTTCAGAAACTTTCCCAAAATTAAAGACAACATATTCATCCCTACACTCCACATGCAACAAACAAACAAAAAAAAGCAACGCATTGGAATATTTGAAAAAAAAGCTATGAAAAACAAAACGAAACAAACAAAATGCAATGGTTAATCCAACTTAAGAGAAATGAGTGAAGTATACCAGTGGATGCACCACTTGGAACAGCAGCTCTAGCGAAAGTACCGTCCGAGCATGTCAAATCTACCTATAGTCATCATCAACCATGTCATAAACATTTCAGAATAAATCAACCAACAAAACACCTCGTCAGATTCAAATTCATCTTAAAAAATAGAAACAACATGAGTGTGAAATAAAATCTACCAATAAATATATAAATAAAAATACCGTGAAGGTGTGGAATTATAATACTAACAAAGAAGAAACATGGAAAGTGAGGGGAGGGGGGACAGATCGGATAGAAACATAGAAAGTATCGAAACGGAATAAGAGGTAGCAAACCTCGACGGTTGGATTGCCACGACTGTCGAAGATCTGGCGTGCCTTGATGCTTGTGATGGTGGCCATGGACAGTGATGCAACTGAGATCTGTAATGAAAAGAGAAGGACAAGTGGTTGTGGGCAATGTAGAACAAAAAGATGTGGCGATTCTTAGGAAACCCAGACACAGGAGTGGGGTTATTTATAAGTCCTATACAGCCTCCCTCGCTTTTAGGTTTACAAAACTTAATCATCATGTGATGTCTTGCTTTGTCACATGATACTAACTTCCCTCTTTAAGGAAAAACAAAATGTGCATATCTTAATTATTTATTTTTATGGCGTTGTGTATTCATATTATTTAGTTTCTTGTTTTGGAAAAATAGTTAATTGGAAATAAGTATTTCATTTTGATTTTTGCTAAATAAAATATTTTAGATGTGAAAATGAATTGATTCAAGTATATATTTAGTGTGTTTGATTAGTTGACTTTATTAAAAAGTTTGAGAATAGAATGGTTGGTTATGAAAAAAAGGGAAAATAGAATTGACTCCTCTCTATATGTATTCATAAATGGGATATTTTTAATAAGTTCCCTTTTCGAGAGATTTTATTTTATGTGATAACCTTTTTTTTTCGTTCGGAAGTTTTCATGTGTGATAATGCTGAAAATTTTATTTTCTTGAAGCTAATCCAGGGAGTCCTGAAAAATGCCCCGAGGTATTTTATTAAATGGTTTTCTTTTTACAGCTTTTTTATCTCAATTTATAAAATCATATATTTTTTGTTTTTTAATATTTTTCTCCATAACACAAGTATTATTACGAAAAATATCAATAGGGAGAGAGCAGTTCAAGAAACAAATTTAACTTTTTTATTTTTTATATTTTTATTTAAATAATTTATTTTTTAAAATAAAAATAAAATTAGACGTTTATTTTCCATCACAGAAAAAAATACATATTCTAAAACTTCTAACTTACTGATATTTGAATATTAATTGAACAAATAGTTCTCCGTTAATTGAATGGATTGGTAAAGATGCATGCACCCCGTCTGAGAAGTCATACTTAAACACGCTCGACGGTAGAGCATAAGAACATCTCGTCCAGAAAGTGACTCGAGCCAAGACTAATTTTAATTTTAAAATCTATTCAAGCTTAACACATTGATATCAATTTTTAAATGAAATATACCTTTTTTTCTATAATTAAGCTCAAATTTACAGCAACAAAATTTTAATACTTCACATATATTAAAATAAACTTAATGATACTAATTTTAGCGAACAAAAATAGACAACAAAAAAAATACTGCGATGCGCTAAATTGAAACATTAATTTGTAGTATTTACTATTTAATATGTTGATGGGTTGACGTTATTTTCTTGAACCTGCTCACAATGTGCTGAAAATACAATCACGTTTTTGTTTTGCTATTCGGTTTGCTTGATTCCCAAGAAAAAGTGGGCACTTGCAGCCAAAATTTTAATAATTTTAATTAATAAATTTATAATTCAAACAAATTTTAACTAGCAATAAAAAATATATTGTTTTGCATGCAGCATATTCATAGAGAGGAACAGAACTTAAACGAGGACATGCTTATGAATGACCTTTTAAATAGGAATATAAATAATTTTTAAGTTCTTTTAATCATTAAAAACAATGAGTTATAATTTAAAAAATAAGTGAAATTAAATATATATATATATATATATATATATATAATATGTTGATTATAAGTATTGTTTTATTCTTTTAATAAGAAATGATATTACCTCTTAATAATTATTATCAAATTAGGTTGTGAATATAAAATTATAAATATTCAAATTTAACTATATAGTGACGTCAATAATACTGCTCATAATATAATCAAACATGGATGATATTTATTTAACTTAAAATTATCTACCTAGTACTTTACCTCTAATATATGTGATGAATCATATGTTATATTATCAAAATAGTTAAAATATATATAATTTTATGTTATTATCTTTATTTATAAGATTAAAATAAAATAGTTTGTTATTAAACATTAAATAAACAACAGATTTAAGTTTTTAAAAGATTATTTTAGTGTTTTAATCAATGTAAAAAAAAACTTTTAATTTTTTAAAACCAGTTATTAAGGTAGATAAAACTTTTTTGATATTATTGATTATAACAACACAAGATGGTAATAATTATGTTATTTTACTAATTTTTATTATTATTAAAGGAAAAACTCTGTTAGCATATGAATGATTTTTTGGCATTGATGCCTATAATAACAAATACATGATTATGTTTTATATTTAATAGGCATCAAAATATTAAAAATATTGTTTTAAACCTAAATAACAGCTTCTAAATATATATCATGTTTATTGTATTTGTCATGTTGCAAGCAAATTCAACCATGGTTTAAAAATATTGAGTTGAAAATGGAACTTACAAAAATTTAGATGAAATGGTTTCGACAATAGGTGGTAATTTATGACAAACTATGGTTGGTTCTGACGAACTATGACAGTTTCTTTGTATTTTAGGCAAGTTGATAGTACTTTTTGTCAACTCTTAAGATTTGACTAAAAAAGGCAATACAACACAAAGATCGAAACCTCAAAATGCAAGTCAATGTAGGTTGTTCTTTTACTGTTGTAATAGGTGACGGCAAGACGATTTTGTAACGTTAATTGGTGAGGAGGAAAAATAAGCAAATTGCGCACTCACAAAAAAGAAGCAATTATCAACAACAAAGAAGGAAATAGTAGGGATAAAGGAAGAGATGGAGGTGGAAGGGAAAAACATTAGGAGAATGAGGAAACCAAAAGCAGATAAAAGAGAGGAATGAAAGAAAAAGTCCAACATAATGATTGTTGATGGTAAAAATATGTTGATCAATTAACTGTTTTTGTCTCTAATAAAGACAAAATTGTAGTTTTGTCATTATTAAAAATAAAACAATTTCATTGGTCCATAAATAAAATTAGACGATAATTACAAAAATTTAATTTTGAATTTGTTAGTTTCGTCAATGTTAGAGATGAAGCATATTAGTTTTTTTTAGTTTTATCTTGTTGAGAGATGAAATTAATAAATGTAAATAAAAAAATAATCTTTTATAAATACAAACATTATTTTATATGACAAAAAAATCTTTAGACAAAAAAATTATTTTGTTTAATATTTATTTTGATAATTTATTTTTTTAAATTATTAAAAATAATAAAGTTAAATAAAGTGATATATATATATATATATTACTGTAAGTTTAAAAAATTTTACATACTAACTAAATTTTTTTATTTAATTTATATCTAATAAATTGTAATTTATTATTTCACTTATCATTAAATATAAATTAAATAAAAAGTTTTAATAAAATACTTTTTATATATATATATACATATATTATGAAGGATGATTTTAAGATGGTGGTGGCCTAAATCTTCATTTCCTTTTCTCTTGCAATAAAGTCGCCTTTGTATTTTTTTTTTGTCAAATTAAAACGGTCGCTTTCAGATGTATAATCGAATTCGAATATTGCGAGGAATATTGACAATCGTGTTGCAGATACCACAGCATACTCATAATTCCGCAGACTTACATTATTTAAACATCAAATTTTGAATATTATACTAAAGAGTAAACCGTCAATTTAACTCTTATTTTTTTTTATTCATTTCTAAATTAAGCTAAGTAAAACGATATTTTAGTTTTTAACATATTTCATTGTTAATCATTTTACCTTTTGTTTCAAAAATATATTAAAATAATTAATAATTCAATAAAATGTCATTTTAATCATAAATACATATAATTATTAATTATTTTATTTGTTAACATATTAAATATTAATTAATTATTGATATGTTGTAAAATTTATTTTTTCAAATTCATTAATTTAATTTTTAATGACCTGTAAATTTAAAATTTTATGAAAATTAAATTAATCAATTAAATAATTTTTAAGTTATTGTTAAATATTATATATTATATTATATAAAGCTATCTTATATATATTTGGTACTGATTCATATATTAAATGTTTTTCAATCTCTTAATTTGCTTCTAAATTGAATTACTGATACGACTACTATAAACCAGTCTTAACAAAAATAGATGTCACAAACAAGTCAGCAACACGTGAAAAATAAATAGACCTTCACATCTGTTTTATAATAATAATAATTGTGTAGTGCGCGTGTTCTTAAACCTGACTTGATTGCCTCTGAAGAACGACGAACATTGCAGCGTGCGTTTCTCCGTCATTACACATCCCTGTTATACATAACTTATGTTGGGTCATTGATATTATACATTAACATGATTCTTATAGTTTATTTACATAGTTATATATTTATTTATTACATGTAAAAGTCAAATTTTTTATTTATTTTTTATTTTAACAATATTTATTCTATATAAATATATATAATTATGCATGCAACACGAAAAATTAAATATTTTAATTAAAAAATATTTTTCACATTTAAAGAATAAAAAATTGTTAGGTATTTTTTTGTTTTTACTTGATTGTCTAATTTCTATTTTTATTTTAGTTTGGCTCTCAAACATTTTAATTTCATGATGATCTTTTAGATTTTTATCTTTGCTTTGATTTTATTTTTTAAATAAAATCATTAAAAACAAAAATTTAAAACTAAATAAAATTAAACGACAAAAATATTAACTTTGCGTAAAATTTATATACTGGATATTTGTTTTTGGGCGATGGCCCATTGGGTCGAGGAGCACAAATTAAACTTTTATTGGATGCTCAGAACAAAACACATAAACGACAAATTGTTTTTTTAACAAAATAAAATTAAAAATATCCAGTATACAGAAGATGACAAAAATTAAAAAAATAAAAATAAAAATGCAGAAGATGACAAAAAAACTAAACCAGAATACAGAAGAATGGCCGAATTCAAAATACAGAAGATGACAAGAGAAAAAAATATCAAATTACGGGAGAAAGCCGAAAGCCGTGGAATATATCACAAGAAAATAAATATAAAGGGACCGACGCTTTGTTGCCAATAGTTAAATGAATAAATGAGTTGATTTATTTATAATTTTTTTAGTTTGGTTAGATAAATATTTAATTAGAACTGTTGTTTACGTAATTTTTAATTTAAAAATAGGTTCAATTATTTAAAGCTGAATTTAATTTTCTATGGCTTAACATGAATAATTTGATAGCAATTTACCGATATTTGAATTGTTTAATTAATCATGGTTATTATTATTTTCTTATATGTGTATATATGAGTACTTTATTAATTTTAAATTTAAAAAATAATAAATTTTATAAACTTACAAAAATTGACTACTTTTATAAAAAATATTTTTAAAAAATAAATTATATTTATAAATATAACACTAAATTTTAGTATTAATTTATTCAACTTTTAAATATAAATATATTAATTAAATATTACATTAATAAATATTCTTTAAGTTTAACTTCTTTTTCTGTCTCAAAATGGTACATCATATTCTTTTTTTTTTTGCTGACAACCCAAATTAATAAATAAGAAATAAATCAATTTATAATTGAAATAAATTAAATTAAAGCCTTTAAATTTAGCTCATTGAACAAAATTAAATTTAAAAGCTTTTTTTTTCTTGTGATTTGAACTTTAAAAAGTTATTTTCACCCTACCGGTACCCAACCTCGACGATGACGATGAAAATGATTATAAAAACATCAAGAGCTACTCTCCACTCTCTAACTCATTTATTTTCACCTAATCCTTCTGTCATTTTAATTCCTATTTAAAATGCATTTATTAGTACGAAGTACACACTTTATGCAAATATATATATATATATATATATATATATATATATTAACATTATATAATTTAAGATATGCTAACTTCTGATTTGTAGGTAAGACATGCTAACCAGTATATCTATTTAGAGTATTATTCATATATATTTTTTAACATTTACAGGTGCTTTCTATTTATTACATTTATTTTTACATATTTTTTTCTTTATATCTCACATCTTTACTAAAAAAAAGGTGTAGCCATTATTCAATGTCTCTTGCGAATTTCATGTTTAAAAATATTAAATTAATCCCATTAAACATTTTAAATAATTTTAATAAAACAACAATAAATACTCTTAAATTATTGAATAACATTTAAAAAAAATAGATTAATAAGAATGAGAATTAAGAAGGATGCGACCTGGCAGAAAGTGAAGCACCCATGTAGCTAGCCTAGTTTTGGGCTGACGCAAGATCCTTGTCCACGCTCTTCATTCTCAACCCAACCCAACCCAAATCAAACCAAACCAAAACCATTCATTCATATTCATTCATTCAGCAGCACGACCACACTCTCTGCAATTCGCCATGGCCGCATCTATCACCCTCTCCAAATTCCTCGCTTCCACCACATTCACTTCATCTCTCTTCCCACCTAAAACCCTGCCGTCGAAACTCCCTCTCACCCTCAAACTCACCAATCGCCGCCACCCAAAGCCTTTCAGGTTCTCCACCATCTCCGCCGCCATCGGCGTCGGTGACAAGCTCCCCGAAGCCACCTTCTCCTACCTGGACTCCGACGGCGAGGTCAAGACCACCACCGTGTCGGAACTAACGAAGGGGAAGAAGGCGGTGCTGTTCGCGGTGCCAGGCGCATTCACTCCCACGTGCTCGCAGAAGCACGTGCCGGGCTTCGTGGAGAAGTCGGGGGAGCTTAGGGCGAAAGGCGTGGACACCATTGCGTGCGTTTCGGTGAACGATGCGTTTGTGATGAAGGCGTGGAAGGAGCACCTCAAGGTTAACGACGAGGTTCTCTTGTTGTCAGACGGTAACGGAACGTTCACCAGAGCCATTGGGTGTGAGCTGGATTTGAGCGACAAGCCGGTAGGGTTGGGCGTTAGGTCACGGCGTTACGCGCTCTTGGCTGAGGATGGGGTTGTTAAGCTCTTCAATTTGGAGGAAGGCGGTGCCTTCACTTTCAGCAGTGCTGATGATATCCTCAAAGTACTTTGAATTCTTCTTGTAATTTTTCTTACGTTCTCTCCGGATTTCGTTTTATGCCTAGACGAGTTGCTTTAAGAAAACAAAAATGGGTTGAGGGTTAGATTAGGTTTCTTAGTTTTGGTTCTCTTAATAATGTGGATGGGTTGGACCTGTCTGTGGTGGTTTGTTTGCACTTTGCATGGTAAATTATATTTTGTTCTTTAAGTTGAAAGAAAAATTGGAGTGATTGATGGAAATGGAACTATGCTGGGCTAGTTTATAATGCTAAGTGGTTGATAATTAAAGCGTTACTTCATCTAGTGAGACAGCTTAATTATTCTATGTCACATGAAACTTCAGTAAGTGGTAATCTTTGTTAGGAAGTATATGGCCAGGACCCTACCGTTTTCACTTTCCATTACCCGGTTTTGTACCTATGCCATCTCCGTTTTAAGTGTTTCCAATTTCTTGATCCTCCAATTTTGAGCAAATCCCTCCATGGCATTGGGCTCTCCACTTCAGGGCTCAGCAGGATATGGCACCTTGTGCAAGTTGACCATTTTTTAAAGAAAGGGTAAATCAGAAATCTATTGAAGCATCATTGAAAGACCCCCTGTTTCATGAAAATCGTTTAATTTCCAAGTTCCTGTCCGTTGGTTAGTATTTACCATACAGTGACACTGATATGATCTCTAAGCTTTAGGTTGTGCGATGCTTCTTGGTGGTGAGAAAACGGTAATCATATCAGGACTAGTCACCTCTCAGAATACGAGGTGGCTTAGTTCTTTTGTCCGTAATTTGGAAACACCAAGACAAGCTAGTAATCTAGACAAAGCTTCACTTTCTTTGTTTAAATCGTAATAATGACGGGAAATTGGGATGTGTTGTTGTCATGAAACGCTTTGTTTTTTTTTTTTTAAAGATGCTTCTTTTAAATTTAAGCTAGATACAGTCATATAGAACATATACAAAGCAAATGATATCGTAGTTTAGTTGTTAGCACAGATCAGTTTTCAAAGACGTTATAAATGCATTTTTAGAATTTTCCGATCTTTACGTTGTGTTCTTGCCGATTGACAACTCTTGAAATATTTATTATAACACGTTCTAATCAATTTAAATAACGAACTATTTTTATCCATAAGTTAGCGTTTAACAGATAAAGTAAAAGGCATTTATATCTACTTGAAACTAAATACTAACATGTAAAAATGGATGGACGAAAAAAAAATCTTAACGTCAGAAAGGAACAGATTTGTTCCCTTCCAATGCGTACAACAAGGTTGTCTAATCAAAATCCAATTAAATAATGTTTACAAGACAGCCTAACCTCCAGCAACCATCAGGTTCACAACCCTTTTAGTTAATCTTGCCTATTGAAATCTACTTTAACACAGTCAATTTATGTAATGAGTCAGTCAGGTCTACCTATTCAAGCTCAAGTTGTGCGCAGTTCAACGGTTCCTATGGTAATAATCCCTACAAAATTGTACGCCATTTCACAACGCAAAAGAATATGTGAAACACAAGCATTGGTTATTCTCTTTGGTGGCATTTTCTTTTAATCCTCGTCATATTCGGGCACGATTGCGACAGACGGCTAAGTGTGTGTGCTGAAAATTTATTAGTATTTGTTCCTTTTTGGCAAATCCTGGTAGAATTTCGGCCTCACAACCAACCATCAACAATGACATCCAGCTAGCAAATGCACGGTCCTTAATCTAGTGATGAAGACCAACGATATTTCTTTGGAATTGATATTGTAAGCAGAACTGATGAAGACCTACGATTTTTCTTTGAAGTTGATATTGATGAAAACCACCCTCAAACATGTCCCTGCACCAAAAAATACGCTCCATTGAGATCTTGGAAGTTGCAAAGTACCCTGGCATGCATGTATATGCGTATAAGCTTCTGGACATGGCCCTTTAATTAGCATATCATCGATGAAATGTTTTACGAATCACTTGAATAAAATTTTGTGCACATGATTAACAAATGCTATTTTTTTCAATAGAAAAAAGTGATATCAAGCTTCGGTGTGTTTGTATAGTTGATTTCAGAATCAGGGGTGTTACTTATAACTCGTAAGAATCAAATGGGAATATCCCCCAATAATAAGAGTATGTATTTCTTTTTAAAATTGACTCGCATAAAGTATAAACAAACAACAATATAAGCATGTCTTTAAAGAGTAGTTTGTTGTAAAAATCACTAAATTTGGTGCTTAGGATAAGTTCTTATAAATTGAAAAAAGGTTAAAAAGAAAACTTATAAGTGTCATAAGCCTAAATAAAGTTCTCTAGAAACTCTTTCAAACGTCCCTTAAAATTATCAAAAACATAAAATTATGGAGAATTGTGAATAAACACGTAGGATTTTTAATAGTCTTACCATTTTGAGGTTGTGGTTATTTAACTTCTCTGCCCTGGGTCTCTGACCTCATCGCTCTTCCAAAGGTAATTTTTGAAAAGGTAGAACATGCGGACTACAGACCCTATCATATCTGGCACTTGTCTTTCTTTTCCAATCACGTTCATTGGACACTGGGGCAATGGCCTTGTCAGTCCTCTAGTTGTTTAGTTCAGTGTTACTCATTTCTGTGGATACAATTTGGGCCTCTCGCAGCATTCCCTCCTCTTTTAGCCCGGATATCAGCTGGTAGCAGATGCGGGCATTCAAAACAAAACCCCTGTCAAACATTTCCCGATACCAGAAATATGCACCACTGAAATCTTTTAAGTCGCAATGTCCCTTAACCAGTATGTTATACGTATCAACTTTTGGAACCAGTCCTTTAGCCTTCATATCATCGACAAGATGCTTTAGTTCTGAAACGCGTCTTTCTCTAAGGTATGCTAGAATCAAGCAGTTGTAAGTCACCTTGTCAGAGTCAACTCCCTGATCAACCATCTGTTGGTGCAAGGACATTGCCTTCTGAACATTTCCATCTTCCGCATAACAGTAAATCATTTCATTATATACAACTCGATTGGGAACCAAATCCATTTGTAACATTTCTTGAAACATTCTCTCCATTGTCACCACACCTTCCTTCCTGCATGCATAGATCAAAGGGTGAAAAGTTCCAATTGTAGGTTTTACGCCTAGTGTCTTCATATTGTCATACAATTCAAGGCATTTCTGGGTGTCACCTGACTGAGCATATCCTGAGATCAGGGAATTGTATGTTATTACATCTGGATTATATCCCTTGTCAGTCATTTGGAGAAACAAATCCTCAGCTTCCTTTACCCTCCCATTTCTTCCCAGTCCATTTATCAGCGTATTGTACGTCACAAGAGTTGCATCTATTCCATTTTTTATCATTTCATCAAAAAATCTGAAGGCATCTTTCATTTTACTCAATGAGCAACTAGCTTCGATGAGCATATTATATATTTCTGCATTTGGAGAAACCCCACGACCTATCATATCCACAAGCACAATCTCAGCATCAAGAAGCTTACAATCTTTGCACAGACAATTTATTAGAGAACCATAACTTATGACATTAGGCTGTATCCCAGTCTTCTCCATCTCCTCAAGAATCTCAAAACACCTAACAAAATGGCGAATCCGGCCATAACAATCAATCAACGTGTTATAAGTCTCCACAGTGGGGGAAACACCCTTCTCAATCATCTTCTTAACCCATGTCTCTACCTGGTCCACCTCCCCAGTTTCACAGAGTTTGTTAATAAGGGTATTAAAGGTGACACTACTAGGCTTCAACCCTCGTTCTTCCATTAGTTCAGTTGTCTGTATAGCTTTCTCCATGTCACCCTCTTGGCAATACGCATTCACCAATATGTTATATGAAATCTTGCTTGGACTTACTCCATTATCCACTAACTTGGCTAAAACCTCCTTGGCCTTTTCAACCCTTCCAACCCTGCAAAGTCCATTCAACAAAATACAATAGGTACGCTCGTCAATCCTCATTCCTTGTCTATCCACCGATCCATTATCACTTGCACACTTTGAATGATCATCAAACACAACACTCAAAAACCCACCAGGCAAAAAACCATTCCCCTCCATCTCCAGCAAAATCTTCTTCGCATCTTCCACCCTCCCTGAACCACAGAGACCATTTAACAAGCAATTGTAGGTGATAACATTAGGCTCCACATTTTGTTCCTTCATCCTCTCCTTAAAGCGAAAAGCTTCCCCTATGTCACCCACCTTACAATACCCATCAATAAGCGTATTATACGTAACCGTATTGGGAACCCGGTTTCTCTGAATCATTTCATCGAACAGGTTCCGAGCATCCCTGATCCTTCTCACTTTACACAACCCACCCAACACCAAGTTATACACGAAAACAGAGGGACACATCCCTTCTTTTTCCATGGAACTCATCAACTCAAAACCCTTATCAAGGTCCTTCAACATCACCGCAGCCTGAACAGCTTTGCCGTAAGAGACAGAATCGAGTCGAACACCGGAATCCACAACGTCAGCGAAGAGAGTGAGGGTTTTCTCGAAGTGTCGGGAAGCGACCAGAGTTCGTAGCAAACGGTTGATAGAGCGCGTGGAAGGGAGAAAACCATCTTTTCGCATGGAAGAGTAAAGCTCGGTAGCTTCGTTGAGCATTTTGGAAACGGAGCAAAGCCATAAGAGGGTGTCGGAAAATAAGGGTTTGGAGACGAGCGCGTGAAATTGAGAGAGAGAAGAGAAGAGGGTTTTGGAGAGAAGAAGGGATTTGAGGAACCTTCGAGCGGTTATTGTGTGACCCCTGCTTAGTAATGTCTGAAGCTTTTGAACCTTTTGAAGACGTTTCTGTTGTTGGAGATTTGCTTCGCATAGTGTGAGTGATTGCGAACATAAGAAGGAAATGGAATTGTTGAAGTGCGAATTGGGAAGAAGACGAAGATGAAGAGCATAGTGTCTTCCCAACCACATTGCCACTTCGTAGGTGTACTCTGCAATTCACATAATAACATTACTTCTTACTAGCTTCGAAGCTCATGCAACGCTTGATGGGTGATCCAAGATGGTGGGCTGCTCCTTTAGGCCCAATTCATTACAGTACCCATGCGGCCCAATTTATTTCTTGAAATTATTTTTATAGCGCTGAGAAAAAATTCAACTACACGGGTTATAATAATAATAAGTGAGATCCTTTTATATTAAGTGAAATTCACTCTATGAATTTATATTTTACTATATGAAAATAAAATAAAATTCAAGTCATGGTTAGCCCTTGTAGCTGGATTAACGCCCACTAGATGCATGTTCTGTTAGTGAGATGGGATGGAATGTTAATTTAAGGTGAAAATGGAGAGGAGTATAATTTCTACAAAAGGTTATGTTGAAAACTATCAAATTAGGTTATTGAAATAGAATGATTTGATAAAATTAGTTATTGAGCTAGATAATAAATATAAAATAATAGAACAATAAATATTCATATGATATTAATTATTATTTATTTTATATAAGAATATACTTTTATGAAATTTTAATTTTAGGGTTTTTGGTTAATTTTTAACTATTACTATTTCTTATTTAAAGATAAACTATTTTATTTATGAGTAAATTAAAAAAATATAATAAGTAAGATAGTTAGTATAATATCAAAGGAAGATTTTTATTAAAATAGTGTAACATTATAAAAATAAATATATTTTATTAAAATATTAGGGTAATAATTGAAAAACAGTAACAAGTTACTGCCTGTTACAACATCAAAACCATTACAAGTTAGTAAGATAAACTTATTTATTAAATATTTTTTCCTTAACCCTCCCTTTCTTATCTGTATATCTCATTGTTACATATATTTTTCCTTTATATTTTTCATTTTAAAAAAGAAGAGTATCTATGTTATATTTACATTTTTTAAAAATGAAAAATAAGGGAGAGCTGTAAAAAATTGTGATAGCATGATGTATGACTTGTATTAGTCCTAGTTTCTCTTAACATTCCCAAAGTCAAAGTCTTGTCTATTACCATATTTGGTAGCTTTGGCCCATACAAATAAAAGGAACTTGCAAGGACCTTCAACTTGAATCTCTATCTAACAATTTCATGTCTTTTTTGTTTCATCATATAAATCAAATCAATCAAATTGTGACTTTCTTTGGTGTAACAATAACTTTGCTGTTTCTATTGGGAAATCTGTGTCGAGCACTTCTGAAGGCATATCTCTGCCCCCATACAGTCTTGCATGTCAAATTTGACGAACACTTGGGAGACACAAAAGAAGATACAAAATAGAACTTTGTGTATTTTATCCCATTTCTTGAAGCTGCTTATTTCTTCAGACAAATACAATGTAAAGAAAAGTTTAAAAAATTTAAGAGAGAGAGCTACAAAAATCTTATAAACAATCCATCCAATCAAAGAAGTTTGGTCCCCCTGAGGATCGACGCCAGTAGCTTGCTGCGTTCTTGTTCTGTATACTTTTCTTCCATGAGAAAAACTTGAGTAATTTCCTTATATATCTTTGCATAATATTCACAAGAAAACTAATTCTTTAGAGTCACTGACTCCGATTACGCAAAACCTTAAAGAATGACCACCCTTTGTTTTATGCTAACAATCTGTAATTTTCCAGAACTATGCTGAAAACACTATAATACAAAGCTGTGATATCGAAGGCACAGTAGCTGAAAAGGCCCAATGAAGAAAAGCCAAGTCCTTCTAGGAGTTGGATACAAAAGTGCCCACATATCCAAATGCCATAATGAAGAAGGCAAATGCCTGGATAAAGAGGTAGATGAAGAAGTGGTTTTTCCCGAACATAAAATCATAGCAGCCACAAAAGAAGAGGTAGAATCCAACACCAAGTTCTAACAAGTGAATCCTAATGTCATTTGAAGACAGACAACAAATGTTGGTAAGCACCCCAATATCATATAACATTTACTATTTAGAAATAAGTGAATGCCAACTGGATCAAGAAAACCGTTTATACCTGTCTCCAATCCTGAATCGAGGCTTTTTAGGTGCTTTAATTCCTGCTTTAGCCTTGAGAGCATCTCCAAGTTTTTCAGTGACAATCCATTCATTGACTCGACTAGCCTCGAGTAGACCGATAATCGTTGCCTTGGTTCTATGCAGAGACATGCCATTCTCAAAGAGAATCCAGAAGACAAGTAAATGGAGTGACCTGAAACATAGAAAACACAGAATAAAATCAATAAAGTTTTACTTGTTAAACAAGTTAAGGAAACTTTGGCTTTGGGATTTGACTATAGTGGAAAACTGGGCAAAGGAAAACAGACCTTGGAGTTCCAACTGCATTTAGAAGGGTGATGACGGAAGGAATATAAACAGCTCCCCACTTTGGAACCGCAACCTCAGGCACCAAAACTGTTGCAGGTAATACAATGCAATAAAACACAAAAGTGTTGATGTGTGCTACGACCTTTCGAACAAAGAAGAAGCTGTAAATCACGTATATCTTTTTCCACAATGACACTTTCTGCAATGGACATACATATGAAATTGGAGCATAAGTAACCGATATAGTTTATATACTTTATATTCCTGATAATTCAATGAAACAATCTTACCTTGTTATTGATAATCTCCATGACCATTTTCCTGAAAAGATTTGCTGGCCCACACGACCAACGGTGCTGTTGGTAGCGGTATGCCTTGAAAGTACTTGGCAGTTCATTTTTAACCTGTAGTCAAATAAATAGCTCATATATCAGAAACAAATTGGTAACACACACATACATGAAAAAGAACATTATGTCCTTCCCTCTTCTTTCCTTCACCATTTCCACTTGAGATGGTCCCTTTATTAATGTCCTTTCCCCTTCTTCATTAAGTATTACTTAGTGAAAGTGAACACCAGAAGATGATTTAAACATGAATTCTCACAACCATGTAATTTTGGTAACATGTAAATGGATGGGCCTCTTTGACATGGATTGAAATATAACAATTTAACTCTTAGAAAGCGATGATAATTATAAAGTAAGAAAATAAGTTTACAATATAAGTCAATTCAAATCACCCACCATAACTATTTACTTTTTTACTTAAAATATTTCATCACTCGAGAGGCTAAATCCCAATTCCCAAAAATAATAACAAACCTTCAAGTCAGACAAGTATAGGAATTTCCATCCTTTGAGACTGGCTCGCACAGCCAAGTCCATATCTTCCACAGTGGTTCTATCCTTCCACCCACCAGCTTCATTCAGTGCCGAAATTCTCCATACTCCCGCAGTCCCTAAGGTCATTTACAAGAGTACAAAAATTAGGCTAAATCATCGTGCCACAAAAAAAAAGAGAGCTACCTTCTACTATTGGCATTTTTTTCTTTAAAAGGAAAAATGGACATATTAAACTTAAATTTTAATTTAATTGTATTAAGGTAAAAATATTTGCCATAACATTACCGTTGAAACCAAAGAAGGCGTAAGTGGAAGACCCCACTTCTTGTTCCACAGTAAAATGGTAATCTAGCGACATCTCTTGCATTCTGGTCATCAAACATTCATCGGCATTCACTGGAATCACAAATAAAATCAAATAAATAATAAAAAATTATTGTCCCATCAACAACCTAGCTGTCATGAAATTTGCAATAACATTACGTAATTGTATTGATTTTTCAGGAGAAGAGAGTTCAAAATAAATCCAGCTGTCGGTTAGTAGAGGTAGACAGTGACTACGAAACGAGGTCCACCATTAAATTTGCACATGCAACTGCCGGAGGAAGCAGTAGACAAATGAAGGGAAAAAAGGAAGATGAAGCAGCACAATAAGAACAATGATGACAACAACCACCACAATAATAACAACAACGGTGTTCTTCTCACAAGACAGAAATACCCTTTCAAATGTACATACACACTGGTTTCAAGTATTGCCCTCCTTTGCGGTAGCAGAAATCAACAATAATAATATTTACTTGCTAAAAACAAAATACGGACTCTGCACAAAAAAACTGCTAATGCACATGCGCGAACCGAAACTACTCTTTGGTTTTGTGGAGGGTGGCCCTTCACCCCTACACGTTTTAGAGTTTAGCATTCTTGAAAGTCACCCATAGAATTCAACAATATCATCTTCATTTTATCTTCCCTTTTCTTTTATTGTATGATCACATGCTTGGGAATACAATTTCTTAGAAAAAGATTTTTTGTTTTGTTGAAATAAATGTTCTTCTGCTCAATTATATGTACGGCTGTTTTGCAACTTATGCTTCAATAGAAACACCAGTAAATGCCCGTAAAATTATTAATTAAGAAATTAATATTTTTTAAAAAAAGTGTTACTATTTTTTTTTATGATTTTCAATACACGACTCATACTTTAATCCTGTTTATGCAATTATTATGATTTCATGAAAGTTACAAATAGCATGTTGTAAACTAAACGGGGGAATAGTACTCGTATAACAAAAGAGATGTCCAATAATAACCTTTGAGACTCAGATTATACAAATGCTTCGGAATGAAAAATTTCTGTGTTTGTTGAATCAGATTCAATTAAGACTTTCTTAGTTACTTACTAATATCACACCCAGTTTTCAAAGTAACCGCATATCCAGAATGATCCACTTTACCTCCAAATTTAATAATCCGTTTCCAAATTAAGCAGTGGTCCAGTGTTTATCTGACTTTTCGGCCACACAGTGACACAACCAAACCCTATTCTGCTATAAATGAATTCATTAGGCAGATCAATATACGTGAAACCCATTATTATTATATGATGGTTAATCATCTTACAGTTCGTTGATGACTTTTCATGCCAGACTGTCCCAAAAATAAAGAGGTTTACTAATCTGCCACTCAACATTTTTCCAAACAGAGGAAATGTATCTAAAAAAAATAAAAAGGAGAAATAACACTTATTATTCTCTGTGGTCAGCATTATAGTTTTTGGAGGACAGTAGAAAGAGTGGGTCCCACTAACACAAAGAAGTGAAAAAGAACGATAAGAAATGAATACGTGGCTTAAATCGAAGGCAACCACGAGAGTTGAAGTTGTGGTAGACTGTGATGTTTACATGGTCGTTCAACCACAAAGTGGGACCTACCTACCCCAACATTTCCAAAACTAAAAGGACTCACCGACAGTTTTTGAAAACAAGTTCTGATTTTACTTCAGAACTCGCTATCTAATTCTAATTTAAGACACCTGAACTTGATTAATCCAAAGAAAGCCACAATCAAGGAGACCCAAAATCTAAATTAAGGAAGTGTTGCTGTTATTGTTGTTGTAGATTTTTGACGTTGAATGTGGAGAGTTTATAATAATAATAATAATAATAATAATAATAATATAATAATAATAATAATAATAATAACAACAACAATAATAATAAAAGAGATTACCAAATTTCCACCGAGCCTGAATGAGGCCTAGTTCAGGATTGTGCACTAAGAATGGAACGGTGCGCCACAAGAAATCAGGTTCTGGTTGAAAATCAGCATCAAAGATGGCAACACAATCACATT
This sequence comes from Abrus precatorius, assembly GCF_003935025.1. Classification (NCBI taxonomy): domain Eukaryota; kingdom Viridiplantae; phylum Streptophyta; class Magnoliopsida; order Fabales; family Fabaceae; genus Abrus; species Abrus precatorius. The sequence goes on along the minus strand of NW_020874373.1, from coordinate 2,339,017 downwards.
GTTTCACGTAGCTGCGTTTCATGCCTTCTTTGAGAGCACCGGCTTTGTATCCATTCCTATTGTCCCTCACCTCATACTTTATGTTCACCCCTTTGCTTGCCCATCTTTGGCATTCAAGCTGCACCAACTCCTGCATTTGTTCATTACCAAAAACTCATAATCACATCATCAATGTATGTCCAATTCAGGCCTCGTTATTATTCCTAGGATAATAATAATACTAACAATAACAATAGCATCATTCGAGGTTTTTCTGTCCGCGGAACATTCTTAACCGTGCTAACCTTGATTGTTGGGTCAGTTGAGTCATCAAGAACTTGTATGATAATCCTATCTGAAGGCCAAGAAAGCCCACATGCAGCTCCAATTGATAGCTGATAAACCTGCACTTGGAAGCAAGGGAAACTCAAGATCGAGGCTCAAAAGTGTTGTGCTTAACACAAACTTCACATAACAAAACGAGCTATGAAAAAAAAAAAGCACCTCTCTTTCGTTGTACATAGGGACTTGAACCAAGACCATTGGATAACAAGAGTTCCCCAACTCTATGTCGTCCTTTATTGGCTCCCACTTGTAACGTTTCTCTGGCTTTCTCCCAAACAATTTCACCAGAGTGATGACAATGCCCATGTAAACCCTCTCAATGAACATCATCACCGACATGACCAAGCACAGAAACACTGATATTCTTAGTAACGGGACAATCAATGGAGCTTTGATCTGACTCCAAACCAATGCAAGCTGCATGGTAAGGTCATCTTTGGCACCTTGAAATGCATCGGGGATAATGGCATTAGAAGAAAGGCGATCCATTTGAAGCGTTTTTTTTTTACTGTGTACTGAGATTGAATGTCAGAAAAACAAAAGAGACTTAGCAGTGGGAATGCAAGCCAAGCTGTGAATGATGGTAGATCGAAAAGGCTTTAAAAGAATAAACTTTGGTGGAATATTTTTTTTGGTGATTGTTATTTTGCTTCTGGGCCACGCAAAACAAAGGAAGCAGAGCTGGAATGTCAGTGACTCTAGCTCAAACAACACAAACACCCCCCATAAAGAAAGCTAGAGAGAAAAGAAAAAACAAGCTAGATCTCAAAACACATAACTTTTTTGCTTTTTCACTAGGCCAACCAGGCTCTATATGTACAAAAACGTGCTTCTCCTGAAATGAGAGACCACAACACTTGTGCAAAAAGTCAAATATCCCGTTCTGCTTCAGCAATCAAACCCAAAAAAAGAAGCAGAACACCACATACACAAAATGCAACGACGAAGACAAATAAAAATAAAAACAAAAGAAAAGACAGGAAATGAAAGACGGGCTAAGGAGGAAGAAATGGGAGAGAATGTTTTATTTTGTTTTTAGGAACTCTCTAAGTGTGTGCTTTGCATTCTCTCTCTTGATTGCTTTTTATAATGTGTTTAGCCTCCCAATGCCTTAGGTCTCACTCTCTGCTTAGGAACTCTGTAATATTTAGTACTAAGTTGCAACCATAACCACAAGTGTGCGGCTTATATAAAATGCGCAACAGCAATGCAGCATGGTATTGGTAAGGTAGGGTGGGCATATCAATATCAAAATATAAAAATATGGAAATTGCATACTTAAAATACGTTCGTTATAATCATTTGCCTTATTTTTCCCGGCACATGTGACTGACCTTCGCCTAATACCAATGCTAATTGTTCATAATTTCTTTTTATTTTTTAATCGTAACTCTTTTATCTATTATTTGTTTTCTCTCCTCTCTTTCTTTTTAACTCGGCCTGGCCCACACCATATTTTGGAAGTGTTATGTGAGTCAAAGTTTATATACCACTTAATGATGGACATTAATGTAAGTGAGAATTATAATTGAATTAATTTTGATATATTCTCGGTATCGAAGGGTTTTATGCTGTTAGTTAACCATTCATTATCATGTTATTAAAACAACTAAACTTAACAACTATTTCAAGTCGTTTCTTTTGATCATATAATATATAATTTAAGATTCAATGATATGTAAAAATAAAATAAAATTACGTTGACAATACTTAAAATCAAACTCAATTATATATATTTTTGAAATGTAATGTTGACATTTTTTTATTTATTATTAGGTCTTTACCATATTACAAGTTTTTCGATAACCAAATGGCATTAATTTTTAAATGTAATTAACATGTTTTTAACATTTATATATAATTAAATAATATCAGTGTTTTAAGCATATTCAGATATAAGCAGAATATGAATTAATAAAAATATTTTAATTTATTTCAACATCTTATTAACATACCAGTTTTGTAACACATCAAAATTATTCCACTTCAGTGGTGGTTAAATATATGGGTCAAATGATGTTATTTTTCTTGCAGTGTCACTAGTTTTTCATTTGATTTTCTATTTACAATTTTATCAATAATTTTTTTTTTCTATTTAGCCTCTCTGTTGATCTTTACAATTTTTTAAATATCATAAATTCTTATTTAATTTAATAATTTGTAGCGTTAGACAGACGCTTGAAGAACAAATAATTAAGATTTAAATATAGACTACATGGAAAAAAATTTGTAGGAAAAGAAAAAAATCATAATGTTCTAAAATAATCAAAGCATAAATTAACCTTTAATACGTAGTCTCGCAATTTATTAATTAATATAATTATATATTATAAATTAGTTAATCTTTTTCTTATTTTTTATAGTTACGTCAATTCTATACTGTACGAATATAAATTGCACAACGGTCACGTGATAAATAATATAGTAAAGGATATATATTTTTTCATACCTTATTGTAGGCTTGGAAAATAGGTAAAGAAAAATAAATTTGAAAGAACAAGTTAAAGATACAATAAAATAAAATAAAAACATCAGAAAAAATAGGTGATAAAGAATCACAAGTCAATGATAACGGCAATGCAATATTTTTTACTGTCTGGGTTTCATTTATAATCGACATACTCACTCTTTTTATTTTTTAGACTAAATTACATTTTTTACTTTAATTTATTTTAAAATTTGTTAACTATTTTTCTTAGTTCTTATAGTTTTTAATTATTAATTTTTATAATTTTATTTAATAATTAATAAAAATTAGTGTAATATATAATAAATAAATAAAAACAGTGTCTTTTCCCTTTAATTTAGCATCAATTTCATTTTTCGTTTTTAAACTTTATTTTGATTTTTTAATTTTAAAAATATTTTAAATTAATTTTTTCTTTTTCTAGTACGTGCAAGACTTAAGCTGCAATTGTAACATTTTTAGTGTTCTATATTACCTTGTCTTTTTTTTAAGATAGGTACGATTTAACCTTAAGTAAACTACTGATTTGTATTTGGTTTTGTTCACGGTAAATTTATCCAACTTCATATACTTGATTAAAGAAGTTGACGTTCTTGCTACCAGGAGAAATGGAGTACACACTCGATGAAGATGATGATAATTGATAAACAGTGTATATTAGTACATTGATTGAATAAAAACAAAATTGTTAATATTTCTAATAAAAAAGAACTTATTTAAAATATTTTTAAAAATTAAAAAATCAAAATGAATTAAAACAAAATTAAAAGATGAAATCAATCTTTACTCTTAAGTTGAAAAAAAAACACTAATTTTATTTAAATAAAACATATATCAATTATATGCAAGAAGTTAACAAAGGCAGTGCTTCAAAAGTTTGATTTGGAGCATTAGTTTTTTTTAATTATTTTTTCCCTCATTAATGTATACAAGTGGATTTTTATTTATTTATATTAAACAGGTAAAAGTTCCGAACAAATTAAAAACTATGCAATGATTGTAGAAAAAGTTATCAATAAACATCCTCTAATATGAGGGGATAAGAGAAATCCCCTTGATATAGGGCATTGGCTAAGTGATCATCACGCCTGTTTGCCTCTCAGAAAACATGATATTGAAGGACCGTCAATGGCTGATGCAATGGGTGCTGAGCCAGTGAACCTCTCTAATAAGACCATAACAGTGATGGGAAAATGATCACTCTAAATACACCAAAGACAAAGGGTATATATAACTTAATATTTCAGAATATTTTTTATTGAGAGTTCCTTCCTTTGCTCCATCAAAAGAAGTTTTAAATTAAGAGTATGATTAATTTGGATGATAAAGACTAGATTTGTGTTTCATAAGTTCAAATTTCATTGTAAACATAAGATCTTAATTAGACATGTTTTTTATTAAAAAAAATTAGTGTGTGATTGAATTAGTTTTTTAAAGAAAATAATTATTTACGCTTTAACTTCTTAGAAAACTATTGTTCTTTTTTAAAATTTACTTTTAAGAAGTTTATAATAATTATTTTTCAGTTTTAATTGTATTGTTGTCTCTTTAAATTGGATAAATTTTAATTTTTGTCCTTAAAATTTTTTTAGTTAGCATGTTCCTTTTTTAAAAACAATATACCAAAATGTTCATTTAAAATTCTCATGTTATTTATTTTATCTAAACATTTGAGAGCTTATTATGAATATAGGGTATGAAATAATTTTAAAATTTTACAAGTAAAAAATTGATCAAATTTAGCAGAATTTCTTGAATAAAAGATTGAATAATTTTAATGTATCGATATTTTAATTTTAAAAAGGAGAATAGGAGACTTTAGGTTAAAATATGTAACGAGATAAAAAGAGTTAATTTGAAAAGAAGAAAGAGACTTATTCAACATTACATTATCTAAATTAGAGGGAGAAAAATTATAACTAGACCTATTTATTTATTTTTCAAAAAAATATTGATTCAACCATATACAACCTTTTCTTTTTTAAAGTGAGATTTCTAGGCCAATAAATTGAAGGAAGATAGTCGCATTGCACCTTGTTTGAATCTTATAATAAAATATTTATAATCCAATATTTGTTACACCAGGAACAATAATTAAAATAATTTTATATGTATTGACTTTTTTCGTTCTTGAAAAGTCTAAGTTATGTACCAAGCTAATTTCTTGAAACTTGTTAAGCGTGGGTCATTAACTCATTTTGCATCTTAAAATTATTGTGTAAAATTACAAATGAAATGAAAATAATTGTTATGACTACTTAATAATTTTCAATTAAACAAGTCCTGTTATTTTCTGTGAGTTAATCGTAAAACAAATAGTTAACAGAAAATTATTTTTAATACAAAATAATTAGAAGCAGTGTGTCGATGAGTATACACAAACAACGAAGTGGGATGAGTTAAAAATTAAAAACTTTTAATTCAATTCTTAAATAATTAAATTTACCCACCTATATTTATACTCGTTATATCATATTTATTCATACTAAATTGCAGCTCTGCATCATACGGGTAAGCCGTAAAAAATTTCATTATATTACGATAAATGTTAAACATTTAATTGAAAAATGTATTTTATTACTTGAAAGCAAATAAATAACGTTTGGTTTCTGTCTGTAAGCCATTAATTACAAAACCCCCAGAAATAAACAAATAAAAGTAAAGTACGTTATTAGTCAATTAAATACCGAACAAGATATTTCCAAGGGTAACGTATTCGAGTACATGTTGAAAGTTATGAGAAGTAGCTGTTTGAAAAACATATATTGGCATCAAATTTAATGCAAATTCATTATTTAAATTTTAATTTTGACAATATATAGATATATATAATTCCAAAAACAACTAAAGGTGTCTATTTCTAATAATTTTAAAACATTTTCCAATTAAACGAAAAATATATTTCGATACAATCACTTTAACACTCAATTTTAAGCTAAATAACTCTTTAGTTTATTTATTTTTCATTTCCCTTGAATCATAAACTTTTACATTATTCAATAATCTAGCTTATTTAGTCTTTGTTTAATTTGAAGTTAAATAAATTAATTTTGAACCATTACATATAATTTAAAATAAATTTTATATATACTTCAAATATAAAAAGGAAAATACTATCACCTAATTGTAAATAATTGTATAAAATATCATCATTAATTTTTATAATAATTAATATAAAATTTATATTCGTAAGGTATTATAATCAATTAATAGTGTAAATTATACTAATGATATACTAAAATTAAATTATCCTAAGAATCAAATAAGCCTTTAATAATTGTATAATAATTTGACGTGAATAAACAATTATAGAAAATATTTATATTGGTTTTAAATTAAATTATTTTAGTCTGACAAGATTGACAACACTCATTCTGTCTCTTCAATCTATTTACATGCTTTAGGATTGTAAAGGGTTGGAATCTGAAGGCGACGAATCTATGACTTGACCCCATGAGGTAATTTAACAAAAATGTTACGAAGACAATTGTTTTTTTCATGTGAAAATAAAATATCAATAAGAAGACACAAAATTTTAATATATATAAGTAAAATAGTTGCATATATTTTATTTATCTTTTATTATGTAATTTCATATTCTAAAATCATTAAGTGATTACCTTATTGTCAATGCAATCGAATGCATTTTTTTTCAATATTAGTTATTTATTTATATATCTCTATTTTTTCACACTGAAGAGGATTTACGACAATGAATAAAAACATTTATTTATATAAAAACACTTTTTAAATTTTTTAATAAATTAGAATATTAGTTTAAAATATTCTCTATGTATATTTTCATTATAACCTTTTTTAGGCAACACTTTTTTCTATTATCATGGGTTGAAATTTTGTTATAGCATAATATTGTCAATACTAATGTGTGCGTGGGCAGTTGGGGAGGGGAGAGGAGGTGAGGGAAATTAAAATGTTTTAATGACTAAGTAATAATTTTATATATCATCTATTTTTATTTTAATTATTTATAATTAAATTTTAATGTTTAAATGTATTTAACTCATTATTGCATTAACTTTTTCATTTGATAAATCTAATTTATATACACATGTTTCTAATATCTATAAATATAACTAGATTTAGTTATAGTTCTTAATTTTTTTATTTATATTTTTTAAACTCTTCAACTTTTAACTTTTTAAAAATAGCACATACGAGATACCATGGCATAAAAAAAAAAATCATTAATGCATAATTTTTAATTTTTTAATAAAAATAATTATATAAAATTTTCATTTTGTTCTATTGAATACACATCAAAAGAGAAATAAAGTTTTCTAAAACTAGGAACATTTTTTGGTCGTGGAGATGCCATGGTATCGAGAAGGTATTTCGTGGAGTCTCTTTCTGGCCCTTAAGTGTCTGCCAACTAAACTCAACGAATCTCTTTATGGTCAGCGAAAGCCCTTCTTTGAGTTCTTTCTTGTTTTCTGTTAACAACAACCATTGCTCTTGAATTTTTATTTATTTTTAAATCAAACAATATAAAATGGGCAACAATTTGAGGAAATTTTATATTTCTCTGGCACCACGTGTGAAATATGGAACAATTGAATCTGGCGTGTAAAGAAAAGAAGAAAGAAAAACAAATTGTTCTTTGGTAGTTTATTCAAGGAAAATTAATATTATTCTACAATATTATATTTTAGTTTAAGAATTCAAATAAGAAAATGTGTTGGAATTAAAGGTAATGGTCATATGCTCCTCTTAAAGAAAAAGTCAATACTAATATGCCTTTTACCTGTAAAAAAGCTAAAGGTTGATGATAATGAGCTATAAAATACATGATAATAACCAAGTCTATAAATACAGGCTAACCATCAATTTTAACAAATTGAGTATACTTCTGGTTGATAAAAATTGAATCTGTTGCGTACACATTGACTCGTCTTTCCAAAGGTGAGACATTAATTTTGGTGTGATGTTTTAATACTATCAGGATTTGCTTTTTTCATCCCGAATGAAAAATGGTACAAAAAATATTCCGAAAATTGTGAGAGTGAATGTAACAATTGCATGGAGATAAAGTTAACACACACATATAATGGAGGTAATTTTGACGCTTAACATTGTTTGTTTCTTTGTTAACGACATTTTTTGTTGTAATACATTATGATGTAATCAACATACTTTGTTGTTGGTCTTTCTACAGACTTCAGTAGTATAATGAAAGTTTGAAGAGCTAAACGTAAGTTGCGTAATGTACCTTCTGTAAGAAATAAACTGTCATAAAAGAAAGAGCAACCCGAGGGAATAATCAATAATATCAATAGTCACAAATCTCTCAAAATCTTCACCTTATACATTTGCCTAAGTCAAATAATATATAATTATTTTTAACCAATGTGTAATCTTAATTATTATTTTTCTTATTAGTAATCTCTATTTACTCATCATTACCTATTATTCATCGTAGACCGATATTCACAGCATTATCGATTAATTTCATGTCTTTCTTACAGACGGTCTACAAAGCGTTATATAAAATATATATGGGTACTTCCATCAATCATTAGGAGTAACTTTGTCTAGAACAAGATTAATCAACTTGCATGGAAAAAATCAGTTTCTAGAAGTAAAACTTGCCCAAATAATCTGATTGATAAGTTGCTTTGAATTAATTTCAAATTTCTTCAATAAAAGGATTCGTGATTTAATATGGTGGTGTTGTTATTTCACTCTAGTTTCGTGAATATTTTTGTTTTTAAATGGTGGTAAGCAAATCGTAAGATATACAATAAACCTTTTGTATAGAATACGCTCGGGCTTTTCTGGGGAAGGAGATAATGATGAAGATAAATAGTCAAAATTTTCTAATCCCCCACCTACTACTTATTATGCACTGACTAAATTAAAAATACGTTTCCTGATCACTGAAAATACAAAATTTTAATGATAAACTGAATATAAATTTGTGAATCATCTCGATTATCCTAGCTATTATTATCATTTTAGTTTCACGTCTCTGTCTTTAACAGCTAAACAAAACGTCGGCATTAGTTTGCAGCACAATAGAAAACACATGAAAACGTATTTTAATTGGTTTAAATTCTTAGTTAAATTCTTAAAAAAGCCAAACAAAGAACAAAAAACAACTGTATGGTTGAAGGTAGTGTCTTTAACTCTCGTTTTCAAAGGCAAACTAAGAGTGATTCCCCATTTCTTTAATCTATTGTCTATTAATTCTTTCTAAACTCTAAAGGCATTAATAAAATTAATGACCACTTCGGTATTTTTATAGTTTGTTTTAGTGAAAAAAGGAAAATATTCCTCTTTCTTCTAATGACAAAATCAGCAAGTGCAAAGGCCAATCGTATAGAATACATTAAATCATTTCATTTATTAGAACTTTGGAGCAAAAGGAGTCATGTGGGCACCTACTACAGATGCTATATCGACGAGGCCATAATACACCATACGTGGGTGTGATTGATGCTCCTCCTATTTTGTCTTGAAAACGTTTCATATAGTTATTATGGTACATTGCAGAGACCCCAGTTGGGTTCGGTAATGAGTGGTGGCAGAACTTTCACATTCTTGCAACATGCATGTGAATAGAGTGGGTGTGCCTTTCTTAGACTAGACAGTGCACCTTCTTCATGACCCTTCCGCCCATTCTTCTGCAAATCCTTCTTAGACTTGAATCCTAAGGTTGTCCACACGTCTTCGTCTTCACAACATTGACTATCATCTACTACAATTTTTAGGAAATTGATGGTCATTAGAGTGACTCTCAAAAATTCAAAAATCAAAATCATTCAATAAAAATACAACTTTTTAGTTTTAAATGTGTTTCTAGACAAGTATGATCCTAGAAAACAAAATATACTTCTTAACTTTCAGTATTTATATTAAGCATGAGAAATGCATCATAAGCATAAAAAAACCACGCTCGCATTAGTTTCAATTACATTGTTCTGTGGTCTAATATAATCAATTGTTGTCATGTTCGAATCAGTCTTTATTTCAATTTAGCTTTCGGCTGACAAAGAATACTCTTTTACTCTTTAGGCTAATTTTGCATAACAATATTAACATTTCCCCCCCCTAAGTGAACGTTTAATAGTTATAATTTTTCAATTTTATAAAACAATCGAGTATGAGATCGATAGATAGATAGAGAGAGAGAGAGAGAGAGAGAAAACTATATTGCAGTCGGTCAATATATTCGTAAGTGAACAAATGTAATTTGGTAGTAAAGAAAATAGAAAGAACAATTAAAAAAAATGTTTCTTATTTGACAAACTGCCAACACGAGGCATGTGGATGTTTATGGAATACTTACTACAAGTTAGCATGAGAAACAGTGAAAGGTCTTGCAAACAGCTAAGCTAAGATCAATTCTTTGGATTCTTTATTAGTATAGCTTTATTTTGAACATTGCTTATGATTCTTGTGATCGTTGTTGTTACTATTATCTATTACCCATGCTGTTGACAGGCAATACTCCAATTAGAGAGGCACAGCTAATCAAAGTCCACACCATACTGAAAGCCTAATTGACTATTGACATCAACATATGCTCCCCATTGCTTCCTGTTAGAAGTTAAAATTGTTATCTGCTTTGCATCATCCAACCATTTTCTTTCAAATAGATATGTAATTTCCTTCAGCCAATGTCATAACTTCTATCTGCAACATTAAGGAATGATATCTAATTAAAAAATCAGGAAAATCGCTTTCCTATTTCACGCGAAGTTATAATACATTATCGATACCTTTATTTCTTTAATTTGGAGTGATTACTCAACTCCTCTCTCGTCAATTTATCACTTGAGAAATTATATCCACATCTATATTTACTTTACGTATTGTTCTTACATTCCAATATTCCATTTTTTCTTGACATATTTACATTTTTTTTAAGTGTAACATCAGAAATTATAAGTTGTTAAGGTAATACAAGTTAACTTAGAAAGATAATTTATTAAATAATAAAAATATCAATAGGATGAAATTTTAATGTAACTAAACAGAGAAAAAAAATTTCTCTATAATAATTTAATTTAATTAAAAACGATTAGATTAAGGAATTGTTTTATTTTTAAAAATGTTAATTACAAAATTATCTTTTTGTTTTCGTTCTAGTTTTTGGTTTTTAAATATTTATATAGAAAATATTTTTACTATTTTTAAAAAAATATTTTAATAAAATAAAATAAAAATAAAGCGATAGTTTTATAATTAAAAATAAACATCTTCTAAATGTCTAATGTAACGTTTGAATACCGAAATTCTAAAGTCAGAAATGTACTAATTTCATACTAAAAAAGTGTTAGCCATTAATGCTACCATCCGAGGTTAATCTAATGATCCCCTTTTCTTTATTATTCATTCTTTGAGAAAGTACAGAACAGAGCTTAAAAAAATTGTGAGCGCAGATGCAATAGTTATTAAAATATTGTAACAAGTCCGATAACTTCCCATGGCTTGAATCTTCTTTCATTTTTTTTCTGTCATAGCATTCAATTAAGCTTTAAATTATTTTTGTTAAGGTCAACTTATTTTTATTTTAATAAAATACTCAAACAATTATTTTATAAGTTGCATCAATTGTTTGTGCTATAACTAGCTTTTGGAACAATTAATCTGGATACTACGATGATAATATCAGATGCGGCAGGAATATTCTTCCGCTAATCCTGAGGATTAATCTGGCCTAAACATGGTAGTTGTTAGTAGATCAGCACCATCTGTTAACGTAAACAACCACAAAAACATGATTAATCAACCTCTGAAAAAAGATTAGTCATCAACCAAATGATATTGATTGCAACGGAAAGTTTCCCTGACCCTCACCCAGGCATGCATGCACCTAATTTGATCAAGTCTTGTGGCTGAGATCATTGCCGTGAAACCAATGCATTTGCGTTGTAAAATATTGTGATTTTTAATTTCCCATTCCGTCTGCATGATTATGGTAAATAGTTCTATATAATACAGAAAACATCTAAAATTATAAGTGTTACTAAATAGTTTTTAAATAATTTGAATTACCAAATTAGTTTGTATAAATTTAAATCATCATCATTAATTCTATAAAAAAATTATCACCAAATTAACCTTTTACAAAAATTATTTTTACCACTTTAGTCTTCTTTTTTCATAAAAAATCTTTAAAGAATTTACCCCGTAATGAATTAAATTAACAATACCTTATATTTTATAGACAAATTCATAATGCGTATAGATCTACGTTCAAATAATTGGAAGAAATTCATAAAGCACGTCTAACGCTTTTCAAATTAAATCCAAACACGCATTAATTCGCTTTTTCACGTTACATCGATCACAATTCACAACTCAATTTAAACATCTTTTGAATCTTTAAACCTTTGGCAGAACGAGATGGAAGCATTAATTCCAAGTGCATATAGCTCTTTACTAAGTGTGGACCAGGCTATACATATGTTATGACGACGTTTGTGTGTCATGGAATATGACTAATTAGAAGACAAGACTTGATTTCAAAATAGTATAAAAGACAATTTGTCGCTACCAAGTAAGTAACCAATAAGAAGAAAAGCTGGGACTTACTTTATGATTAAAAAGGATGGTTAAAATTTTATAAAGTGCCAGCTGCAATTCAATCATTAATCTTTTCCTAGCTGGTTCTGCATTCTGCAATCCAATCATTATCAAATGTCAAGCATTTTGCCCCGTTTAACAATTTTCCATTAATCAACTTTAGTGGCAAGCACAAGATGACACTACAACCACATTGAAAATTCCGTAACATCTCAAGCAAAGACTGTAGCACTCAAACTGGTCCTTTTTATACTTGAACCGTTCAAACTTCAAAGTTCTTCAACAACAAGTTTTCAGTTCAGTCCGTGCTATGAACAAGACCTTTAATTAATGTAATAGAAAGCTCACCTCAAACTGATAATTCAAGTCCCAAGAATTTCAACAAATCCTAGTTCCATTTAACCGGCTTTTACATTGATGCTTCTTCAGCTGTTCAATCTAACTCTTCAAGTGTACACCCCAAAACTCCCTCAAACGCCTGCATTATTAGCCTTATAACAACAAAGGGAACTTAATTAAGGAGGGAAAAAAAAAGCACCAGATACATTGCCCTACAAAGTATAAAAAGTGTGCTTTCTAAGTTATCGCAAAACGTATATTAAATGCCGCAAAAGATGCTTAATTAGATGGGTAGTATTTTTATTTGAGATTTTAAAAGTTACAGTATTGAATCCAACGAGTTTTCCTTTTTCTTTTTTGTAAATTACACGAGTATTTTAAATTTTGGATAAACAATCAAAGGTTATTTTCATTGTTAATAAATATTTTTATTACAATATAATGAGTTAAAGATATCAAATGCTTTTAAATTTGAAGAAAAATTATATAAATAAATTATTTAAATCACAGACATATTATCTTTGATATGCTATATCAATTTTTAAAAGTTAAATTTATTATAATTAGGATTAATTTAATTAAAATAATTTTAAATTTAACTTTTTAAAAATGATAAACATATATGTCTAATGATTGAACATATCTTTATTTATCTTGAAAATGTTTTAGATTAAATATAAAAAAAAAAGTGAATTTTGAAAAATATCAATTTAAACTGGCTTTCTGCCCCCATTTTTCTATCATTTTTTACCAACTTCATTTAGATTGATTTATAATCTAACTAGTCGCTTCAGTCTGATTTGTACAAATATGCTCCGAACCATTGTTTATTGGTTTTGGGTCAATTGTTTAGTCATTCGAATTTTTAGATCATTTGAACAAGCTAGCTACCGACCGGACTAGTTCATTTAATTTATGATTAAATAGATATGTGTGGTGGTTTTATACACCATAAAAATTATATGCTTTTTTTCTTCTTTAAATAAGGTCACATCCTATTATTTTAAAAGAAAAATGAAGTTCAAATATTGAGTTATCAAAAGGAACAGTTGATCGTATACTGTATAATTTTTAATATAATAATTGTTATCATTAACGCACTTCTTTCTCACTGTAGGTTAGAATATATTTTTGGATTAGTGGAATTGGATTGATAACTTGTTACTCGTTGATTTGATCTGACTAAAATATTTACTTTAATTAAATATATTTAAAATTATTATATTTTTGTAAAAAAATATATGATTTTTATTTTGATGTTCGTATAACTTAAGTATTTTAGTTAATTTTACTGATATGACCGCACATATATAATCACTAAAAATTAAAAATTTAGATTCTGCAAAAGTCAAGGACTGAGAGTATGCAAATATTTTGTTTAACTGTTAAATTAAAACATAATAATATATAAATTTAAAGCATATTTAAGTATTTTTTCAAACTGTTTAACTGATTGTGGTTTACTTTAGACTAGATTAATTAATAAATATAAATAGATTTCTAAGATAATAACTCCGTCATAATCACTCACATGATTAAGTTAGTGTATAATTACATGTTATCTAAGGTAGTCCATCACATGATTAAGTTAGTACATAATTATATATAAGAATCTATACTATCTTTGATAGAATACGGGCTTTGAGTCCTCATTAAATTTAAACAAAAACGTGGAAGAGTGTGTTTGAATTTACTCAAAAGCAAACACGTAGCAAGTGTCCAACTGTGTTTGAGATTAAATTATCTTGAATTTGAATTCTATAGTTACAATTCTGATTCGACTGAAAAACAAACACACGCTTAAAGCATGTTTGAATTAATGCTACAAATTATAACTTTTATATGTTTTAACACAATTATTTAATTGTTTGATAATAGATTAAGCATAGATTTTAAGACACATTCACGCATAAATTATTATATTTTGAAGCGGTTCCAAATAACCTAATTCTTGCTTTAAAAAAAAAAGTAGAAAAGAGACGGAAAGTAAAAATACTACTCTGTTATCAAAATGGTTAGACAAATTAGAAAAATAATGTTAATTCCACACAGTTTTTATATTATCTTTTGAATAATAAGTTTATTTTATTTTCATTTTGCTAGTAAATAATAGGGTAAGCACCAAGTAACAATATCAGCGTGCAAATAAAAAATGTCTAAAATTAAATTATGCGCCAATACCTAGAGTTAGCATCTTAGTAGACTCATTTTTTTTTTCTGGTTCAAACAACAATGGGTTGAATAACTAAAGGTCAAGTCTTCAGTATTTTGGTGAAGTCTGTGTTGAATTAACGAAAATGTTGGTCCAATATTAATTTTGAAGTTGACACAACCCAGCACCTGAACCCAACACCTGAAACCCAGCCCAATATAAAATTACAATCGCAGTGCCATGGAAGGGTATTTTTCATGTTAAACAAGAAACTTATATTGCCTCGGAGAGGAGGATTAGTAATATATATATTTTTTAATATGGTAATTTTAATTTTTTTATAATTAGTTAATTTTAAAAAAAATTAAATATTATTGTCAATAATGATCGAAAATTCTATATTATTAGAAAAATAAGACTTTCAAAATTTTAAAAAAGTAATATCTGAATCCAGATATATTATCTTTATTATAGTCAATGTGTAATTAACCATTTAATTACAATCAAAAGTACAGTTGTTTAACAAATTATTATGAAAAATACAATCAAAACATATTTATCAATTTAATAAAAAATTATATGCTGAAATTCAATCCGTTATAGACTTTTGCGACATTAATGTGCAGTAATTAAGAAATCACGCGTTGCGGTTTGAGATTTTCGATGTAGAGACTCATGAAGGAAGAGGCGATGGGTTTTAATTCATTATCTTTGAATACTTGAATATTTCCAAGAGGAAGAGAACGAGGAAAAATTGCAGAGACGGGTTGACGTTTAGGATTTCCAACGTCTATATAACGTCATAACGAACATTGAATGGGTTCAATATTCAACATTCAATGGAAGAATATTGGAATACGATGCAACATGTTTCCACCGCTATATATAAAGCAAGTAGAGTCTAATATTTTCGTCACAAACACGTCGAAATCTGTTTTGCAAGTATGGCAGGCAAAATCAAGAGCAGTAGCTATGGTAAACACATATTATATAGTGACTCTGAAGATGATTATGAGGCTCAGGATACGGAAACAGAATTGAATCTACCTTTGGAGAAGTTGAATCTTGGACCTAGAAAGAAGTTGCTTGTTTTGAACATTAATGGGTTGCTGTTGTCCAGATTTCATCGTCGCGAAAAAGAAAGAATTCCCAAGTTTCGTGCAGCTGACCATTACTATAGAAGCTATCTTGGTACGTAACACACAAATTTTAACGTACATAAACCCCACTTACATCGTTTACTGCAAATGGGGAGGCTTTTTAATTATGTTGAATTACAAATTTAGGTATTTTTTTTAAAATTATTGTGATGTAGTATTTAAGAGGCCCTTCAGTGAAGAATTTATGAAATTCTGCTTAGAAAGATTTGAAGTGGGTATTTGGTCTTCCGCAATAGGGTAAGTAGCAGGCTTTTTAAAATGTAATTTTTTAATCTCATTCTTGATGTCTTTTATTTAATGACTATGTTGATTGTGAAAACAGGCATAATATTGATATTACCTTGGATTATGCCATTGGAGCTTTGAAAAAGAAGATGCTATTTGTTTGGGTAAGTGGATTTTCTGTATGAAAATTATATTTTATCTTTTTATCGTTGAATTTCTGATTGGTGGTTCATAATTAAATTTGTTCAGGATCAACGTCGATGTACAGATACCGGCTTTAAATCCTTAGAGAAAAGTAATAAGCCTCTTTTTTTCAAGGAGCTTAAAAAAGTATTCGATAATGGCACGAAAGGAGGCCCGTATTCTGCTTCAAACACTCTGTTGATTGATGATAAACCATACAAGGCCTTTCTCAATCCGGTAATTATAAGTTTTTTTGTTTATGCTATTTATTTTTTGGTAATTTACTTTTAACAAAGTTAGCTACTCTGAAATGCAGCCTAATACAGCAATTTTTCCCAAGTCATATGATCCGGATGAGAATGCTGACAGAGTATTGGGTGAGATGCTAAATGTTTTTTTATATATTTTTTCTTAAATGTTTTTCATTTTTATGTTTTGTGGTGTTGTACTTGTAGATCCAAAGGGTGCACTGTGTTTGTACCTCAAAGGGGTTGCTGAAAGCCATGATATTCAGTCTTATGTGAAGAATAATCCCTTTGGACAACCCGAAATCAGCACAGATCATCCCGATTGGAAATTTTATTCCCTTGTGAAAGCGACTGTGGGAACTGCAAGGGCTTTAATTTTACCAAGTTCGAAATGAGATAAATAATATATCGCACATTTTGTTGGCTTTATTTTTATCCAATTATGTTGTAATTCGATGTACTTTGTCCACTTTGAATTTTCACTATTGCTGTTTTTGGTCTCTTCTTTAGTATGAAGAAACTTCGTTGCTCTTATTAACAATCCGATTTATGTTTTGTCTAGAATTTTATTTTATGTTCATAAATGCTTTTTTTATGCAGAACGGTTGGCAGTTCTGATTTTTTAAAATAATTTCATTTATACAAGTATCTTAATTTAGCTCAATTAAGACAATTAAATGAATAAATCGCGGGAATATTATTTTAATAATCAACTTCGATATTTATACCGACTATATTATAAATCGAGTTGGAATTAATGTAATATCACAGATTATAATTTCTAGTGATAATACAATAGGATGGTATTTTAACGCTACTCACTGGAGAAAACCCAACTGTTTGATTTTAACAATCTTAGTAATAAAATTATATTGTTTTCATTCTAATGTTTGGCTTTCAAAAATTTAAATAAAATAATTTTACTATTCTTAAAAATATTTTAATCAAACAAAACGAATTAGAGGTAAAAATTTATAATTTAAAATTGTTATTTGTATAAGTCTAATTTAACCTATGTATACCGAAATTCTAAACCCCCGTTATTGTATGTTACAGAAAGAATCAGTGATATTATTAAAAAAATGAGGTGGTAAATGATGAAATAGAAATAGAGAAAAAGATTAATATATGTTAAATAATATATATGTAGAAAAATAGTTTAAAAAACTAATTTATTTTGGGAAAAAAACTTTGGACTAAATTTCACTAAATTGTCTTATTATTACCACATCCAAACTCACACTTGACATGGTTAACAAAGAACATCACACTCGGATATTAAACAAATGATTCCATGGACGACGATAGTTATAGTTAGTAAACATGCAAGCGAGGATCAACATCAACTCTTGCAACGCCTTCTTTATCCTCAGCAACCTTAGACACTTCAACCTCCCCAACCACTAACTCAGACACCTCATCTTCCTCGTCCACATAGTTGGGGTCCTTCTCGTCGATGGCCGGTGGCACCGCCATTAACTCGTTGTCCACCGTGTCAGCAGGCCCTTCCCACGTGTACTTCCCGCCGTGGCCGGACTTGGGCGGTGGCCTTCTTAGGCCGATGCCGTCGACGGGGTGGCGCTCCTGACGCTGGACACCCTTGTTGACGAGCTTCTTCTCAACGTACTTTACGGTGTCTATGTTGTGAGTGTTGAGCTCTTCCTTCTCCACTCTCTTCTTTCCTTCTTCGTCGTGGCTCACCGCTCTGATTGTCACCTTATCTTGTTTCTCGTCGACGGGTTTCATCGTTCTGCTCTGTTTTTCAATTTTGATGTCTTGTATGTTCTTGTTCGTGAGTGCTAAGTGTGAAGTGATTTTATAGGAGCTTTAGCGTGGAAAATATGGAGACTAGAATGTACTGGAAATGGAGGATATGTTCGAGCTCTCGGTTACGCTAGAAGTCTCCGCCACGTGCTGGGCATTTTCTTTGTCACGTGTAAGCTAGTAAGCTTGATAAGATTATTATTGTTATATTTTTTTAGTTAAGCTTGACAGTATCAATACAGTATCAAGATACGATTCATACGTGCTCATTTTTTATGTTTTTCTTAAATAGCCATAGCCCATTAGCCCACAGCTAGCTTTTTATGGTGCCGACCCATTTTATGATTGGTATCAAATTTTTTAAATATGTATAATAAATATATCGAAAAGAGAGATAAAAAAATAATAAAATTTAAGCATAATTTTTTAAGTATTTTTATATTAATTTTAATTAAATTTACAGTTTTATATTAAAATTTATGACAATATTAAATAAAAAATTAAAATTAAAATTTAATTAAAAAATGCTGCTAAAATATCTAAAATGTCTCTGAGTTTTAGGTTAACAGCATATAGTGTTTTAAGAATCCACATTATTTTTATGGATAATTATAACTAGTAACTTTTTATTACATATTTTTAGTTAATATAGTTTAATTTGCTTTTCGGTAAGGAGGATTTGATTTTAAAATTTTGTATCTAAATTATTAGAAACCCAATTTCTACATAAAGATGTTTCCTTAATACGTGCTTTCAAATAGGGATGGCAATGGGTAAAGTATCCGATGGGCACCCGCAAAATTTACCCACAATGGGTAGAGTATTTACCCGCTATACGGGTACGAGTATGGGTATGGATAAAAATCCGCAAATTTTAATGGGGATGAGTGCGGGTATGGGTATCTAAGTACCCACCCCGCCCCCATACCCGCATATATATATATATGCTTGAACTTTATTCTACAATTATGCATTAAATTTTTGTATTATTATATTACTTATGTGAAGTTATATAAGATTAATATAAAAATATATTTAATAATAAAGTAAATCAAAAGATTTATTTTGGCTTATATTTTTAATACAAAAATTTATTTACTATTTTATATCATTTAATTAGGCTAACACAATTTAATTATTACATAGTTAATATGAAATTGACTTTTTAAAAAATATTATTTATATATGACACATATAAAATATTTTTTACACAAATATTTTTGTTAATAAAATCATATTGATGTTTAAATCATAAAGTGAATGATAAATAATAAATATATTATAAATTTTTATAAATTTTACAATCACCTACTATTACCGTAAACTTATTATTTATTAATAACATTTAAATTTTATTTTTTATATTTTAATTGAAAATAATATTTTTCTATGCAACATATGTATTATAAGCACAACTATAATCTATTGAATCTAAATAATATTATTCTTACTATTTATTCACATTCAAAGAAGTTTTTAAAAAGATATAAATATAAAAAATTATTGTTAATTTTTATTTGTTAATTTTTTCAGATAAAAAAGTATAATTTTTTTAATATACACATATATTTCTTTATTATAAAATTTTATTGTAACTATTTATCTTTTATTCAAATTCTTTCTTTTAAAATTTATATACATTATAAATATTTAATTTCACTAAAATAATTTTTCAAAAATTTATATTTTTGTAATAATATTTTTGTATAGTATATGAGTTAAAAAATACTAGTATTAATATATATATATATATATATATTATATTATATTATTTTAATTAAATCTATTATTTTTCTTACAATTTCAAATTCAAAAGTTAAAAAAAATATTTTATGTATCCACTTTCTGTTGTTAGTATTGAACTTCTCTACTCTAACTCTATTCTCATTCTCAATGTCTGTCTCACTAAAACTTAACAACTATGAAACGTTATTCATTAGAATTAGTTGTCAATGTCGTCACAAGAAGTTACTAAGTGATACCACACGAAGGGACAACCATTGTACAAATCTATTTTGTTGTCGCTCTGACATTACCAATCAATCAAATCTCACACAAGATAGGATTATCACTGACAAATAACTTGTGTGTTTAGTTTTGCTTATTGTTTCTAAGAATTTTAGTTTAGAAAATTATTATATTAAGATACATTTAATGTTTATGATCTTTGAATATTTGTTTGTTATCTATGTTTGTATCTTGTTCGGCAATTATATATTAAATTTTTGTATTATTATGCTACTTATGTGAAGTTATATAAACATATTTTTCTTTATAAATATTTTTTTTCTCAAACAAACGCGAGTAATGAGTACAAGACGGGTATGCGGGTACCCAGAGGATACGGGTACGGGGATTAATGTTCATACCCACACGAGTATGGGGCCGAGTACGGGTATTTTTTTAAAACGCGGGTATGGGGATGGGTATTGTAGTACACTACCCATACCCTACCCCATTGCCATCCCTACTTTCAAACATCAACTCTAAAAGAGACAAGTAGACAACCCCCTCTTTGAAGAAATAAAACACATTAATGAGATTTCATAAAAAAATCAATTGTAGAAAACTTAAGATATAATAATTAATTAATAAGTATATAATAATTATAAATTAAAAGTGAGTTTCAAAAGCTTAATTTTTTTTTTTAAATGCATATTCATTGTGCATATTTTTTAAACATTAACTAAAAGCCGAAAAAGAAGGGGAGAAAACGTAGATATTGCAGCAAATTTAATTGGCAAATGAAGATTTCACATCAAACCATCGATAAAAAAATACGTAGTACTACGTAGGGATAAAAATAGTTTGGGCTAACCTATTTAAAGTTCAGACCATAATTTATAATTTAATTTTTTTAAAGTTTATTTTGGTTTAATCTATTTAATTAATAGATTTAATTTAAGCTTTTTAAAAAGTTAAATTAATTAAATAGACTAAATTTAAATTTAAGAAAAAATTTATTATACTATTAGAATAACTTATTTAAAATTTATAATAATGTATTAAATAATTTTATATAAAAATTATAATATAATAATATATTAAATCAATTAAATTTTAAAATAATAAATTTTTAAATTAAAAACTTTAATTCTTTTTGTTAGAGTTAAAAAAGGTTTCTATTACATACTCTCTAAAGAAGGGATGTTCTAATAATGTATGAATATTAAATTTCTTGAGAAAATTATAGATCTTGGAAGATAATTCTAATTAGTCAATAAAAATAGATTTCAATGCTATTAATTAATTAAATTTTTAAAATAATAAAATATTAAATTAAAAATTCTAATCATTTTCATTGAGTTGAAGAAGTTATGTACTACATATTCTCTAAAAAAAAAAGTTTTACTTGAATTTTTTGCATATCTTATACGTATAATATAACAATGATTTACATTACGTTATTTCGAATACATTTATATAGTTTGAAAGTAATAAATAAAAATATGTAATTTTATTATACATATTCAAGATATTAAATAATTTTTTTAATAATTTATTTAAATATAAGTTTTATAACTTTTAAAAAGATATGTCTATTTAGATGGTTTAATAGTCTATTTATAAAAAAATTTAATGATCTAATAAATATTTTAATACGAAGTAAGCTATTAAAAAAATTAATAGGCTAAATTAGGCTTTTAATATGGTCAGACTAAACTTAATAAAAAGTTTATGACACATAATAAAACAGACTAAAACTTTAAAATTATTAAACAAATCAAATCTATTTATGCAAAGTTTAACTTAATTTAATTTATTTCTATCCCTAACTGCAAGTGACGGTCAAGATCCAAATTTTATTAAAAAATTAGTGATGTTTCCAAAGTCCGCCTTTAAGCATCAAGTAAAAGCCAAAAAAAAAAAAAGGGAAAGAAAGAAAAAAAGCAAATACCATTATCAACTTTTGGTGCTTGTTTGGGGCTTATCCTCTTCTACATATTATATATTTGATCATATTTCTTACCTATAAATTTTAGAGTGAGAAATAAACTCACATGTCACGTTACGATTACAAAATGCAGTTGGAGATACAATTTAGTAAAATAATATTAAAAAAATAAAATGCATAGTTAAAACATACCCACCATATAAAAATTTATAAATAAATTGTTACTCTTAGGGCTGTTGATACTCTTTTAGAAATTATTAAAAAAAATTGCACCGTTTTAGTATAATGAAAGGTAGATTACTCTAGAGAAAATATGAAGCAGCATCTATATATAAATAAAGGAAGTGTATTAAATGCTTTGTCCACCAAGTATTGTACTAAACCCTCGAAAACCTGCCTTACAAGTATGACAAGAAACAATAGGTCCAATTATGAAAACGTGGATTATAGTGAGTGTGAAGATGGTGATCATGTTCAAGACTCAGAAACTGAATTGGATCTTCCTCTTGAGAAACTGAATCTTGGACCTCGGAAGAAGTTGTTGGTTATGAACCTTAATGGGTTACTGCTTTACAGAGTTAATCGTCGTAATAAGCAAGAAATTCCGAAGTCTCCACGCGCTGATGGGAGATATGGAAACTTTCTTGGTAATAAATTGTTTACTGCCATTTGGAAATACAAATTAAAATGTAATTTTTCTAAAAGATAAAATTATTGTGATGCAGTTTTCAAAAGGCCCTTTAGCGAAGAATTTATGCAATTCTGCTTAGAAAGATTTGAAGTGGGGATTTGGTCTTCTGCAGTGGAGTAAGCAGCACGATTCCTCAAAATGTTTTTCTTTGTTTCGAATAATTGTTCTGTGATTAATTAAGGATATTTTTTTTACCATGGAAACAGGAAAAATATTGATGCTGCCTTAAATTATGCCCTTGGAGCATCGAAAAGCAAACTGCTGTTTGTATGGGTAAGTTAACCTTATTTAATAATCATTAATTAATACATGGTGTATTTTGCATGATATTTTACTGACCTTTGTTATATCATTCTAATATTCTTCTTAAATTTATTAAATAAAAATATTTAGGTATCATTATGTTAGAACATAAAATAAAATATATTAAATATTTTCTTTGATTAGTAACGAGGAGGATTTATAAGAATAAATGGTAAGATAATTTAGAATTATTCTATTTTATTTGTATTTTAAATTTGAGAGATGACTCATAAATTTGTGTAGGATCAATATCGATGCACGAATTCTGGGTTTAAATCCTTAGAGATAAAATACAAGCCTCTTTTCTTCAAGGAACTGAGTGAAGTATGGGATAATGTCAAGAAAGGAGGCCCATATTCTGCTTCAAATACTTTGCTGATTGATGACAAACCTTACAAGGCCTTACTCAATCCTGTAATTTAATTAAACCTTTGCATATTTATATAATTTGTTATTTTAAATATATGTTTAACAACTTCAGTCACTGCAAACTGCAGCCTAACTCAGCAATATTCCCTGATTCATATATGCCTAAGGATGAAGCTGATGACACTGTGCTGGGTGAGAAGCTGTGTTTTTAGGATTACATTTTTATTTTTAGAGTTTAGATTTTTATTACTAGTTTTTTATAAGGTATTGTACTCATGTAGATCCAAAGGGTGAGCTATGTTTGTACCTTAATAACCTTGCTGATGCGCATGATGTTCAGTCTTACGTTAAGGATTATCCAATTGGACACCCTGCAATTACGTCGTCACACCCAGATTGGGATTTTTACTCTAAAGTGAAGGCATGTCTTCGGCAACAAAAATAATGCAAACTATGTTTTACAATGCAGAATCAGAGAAAGTAAGGCACCAAATCTATCTGGGTAATGGTTACAGTTTGGCCCGTTCAAATATTTGTACTTGTGAAACAAATGATATAAACTGCACCATGCCAAAATCATCTATGCTTTAATGCAAATGGTGTTTTATTTCACTTTTAACAATAGTAGACGAGAGGTGACTTTGATGTTATTTTCAGTATTCTGGATTTATTTTTTTTAATATCTTAAAGGACAATAATTAAAAATTGAAAGTGAAAGATTAATATTATCACTATGTTTTTATTGTGGATTTCAATTATATTTTTTTATTTATGAGTTTTATAAATATTGTTCGTAAAACAACAAATAACAAAGACCTTCCGAATTTATGTACGATGATTTAGTTATGCAGAATCCTTCCTGAATGTACAGAAGTGTCAATATAATAATAGCTAGACAATGGAAGGAGACTTGGGTGAAGGAAAGAAGGTTCAAAAAAGAGGCGTCATCCTAGGAGAGAAGTTTTATTACAGGGATTAAATTCAAGAAAAGGACATTTAAGCAATTCATATTTAAAAACATATATAATTTATTAAAAGTTTTAATATATTTTTCTCTTTCGGTGGGGAAGGGAATTTTGTTTCTGCCTTAGGAGTGAAAGTGGGTACAAGATTATATATGATGGGATTAAAATAAATAAATAAAAACAAATAAATGTAGAAATATAATAAACTGAAATTAATACTCTTTTATGTAAAAACTTAGCACACAAACTTGTGAGAGCAAGTCAAGAGTATTATTTTTACCCTTTTACTACAATTTTTATATATTGACCGATGAATTGTCAATGAAGCATAGCCTCAATGGCTTACGATTACGAAGTTGGACAAGGCAAAGACAAATCATGAGGTGTTCAAATACAGACAAGATTATTGTGTGTACATTACAGCCATATACACTCTTGAAAATTCCCCAACTGTCCTCGACACAATGAGACGACGGAGAAGTCAAAGAAAGAACGAAAATACAAAAAACGCACCCAAACTAACTACTTCTGCAACCCAACCGTACCCATTTGCTCCCACAAAATTCTTTAGGGGCTGTATTGGACTCTAATTTTTTTTATTTTACTTCATTTTATTTCTTTTAAGTGTATATATCCATGAATATTTATTGGACATTTTAAAAAATCTTTTTTGAACACGTTCAGTTAGTTTTTGATTGCTCAAAATCTCATTTTTCAACTGTTAAAAATTGATGTGTACATTAATAATGTTGTTCATACTTTTTAAAATCAATTTTGTGATGAATAAAATTGATATGAAAAAAAATAAAAGTTAATATTTGTATGAGACAAAATTAATTGTAAATGTGAAATTCATATATATATATTTTTTGTTAAAATACACTTTGTGTTTGTACTTGAAAAAATATTTTATTGAAAAAAATTGATTTATTAAATTTACTTTTAAAATGTTATTATTGAATATAAATTATTTTATTACCATGATTTTCTTAACTATTTTTAAAATCAATTCTTAATTATTCTAAACTCCTAAACTTGGTGTATAAAAAAATAGAAACAAATAATATTAGCTTTAAGACTGATTTTATCAACTAAAAAATATTTTTTTGTAAAAAATATAAAAATAGAAAAAATAACTCTTCAATAAAATTTTGGTAATTTGAATTTTTTTGACGAATTTTAAATACTTAAAATTGTTCTCAAGAACTTGTATTTTTTTTTTTAAAAAAAGTTTTATAGGCTGGCGAAGTAAGCTTAAGCCTTAAAGGCCGATCGAACAGCAACAGTCATCTCCGCATCCATCATAAGACGCACTCAAATGAAGGAGCAATTACCAAACCCAATCAACCCTCAACTGTCAACGTTATATCCACGTTCCCCAAAACCTCGTTTTGACCGAAAATTCTCTCTCTCTCTCTCTCACTCTCAGACACACACTCTCTCTTATTTATTCTGTTTCCATAGCACTCACTCGTCCGTTATCGTATGAACCGTGTGAATCCAGGGATGTCTTTATTCTTGTCTTTTCTCTCCACCCTTCTATTTCTCCTCCTTCAATTCAATGCCTCTCCAAGGTATGTTTTTCGCTCTTCTCTCTCTATCATGTTTTCTTCCATGCCTTACTTGTTTTGGTAGCTGCTGTGCTTTTGGTTGGTTAGAGTTCGAAACTTCCTGAATGACAACGAATGAGACAAAATTTTGAATTTTCAAAAGTGGGTTTTGGGCCCGTGAACTGAAGCCGCATCTCTTCCCTCTAGTGAGTTTAAATCAAACGTTTTGGCTTATTCATGACCTAGACAACTATTGGGGGTTAGGGTTTTTATTTTTTTCTATTTTCCTTTTTTACAATTATGCAATTATTACTATATCAATCCATGCTCAGTGTATATCTAGCGTGTTCATCATGGCCTTGTTATTTTTCAAATTTCTAATTTTCATGAGTGGATTCGATTGTGTACAGGATAGTGAGTTTGCATTAAGATAGTTGGTTAGTTGAATCCGTTGGATTGGGTAATTATCAATGGGGGGTGACACGATGAATGGGTCATGGTTCAGTGCTCTGTGGCCAGTCTCTCGCAAGAGTGCATCAGAAAACAAGGCATTGATTGGAGTTTTGGCATTAGAAGTTTCGGGATTGATGTTGAAGGTGGTTAGTTTGTGGCAGTCTTTGAGTGATGGGGAGGTGTTGAGTCTGAGGGAAGGGATAGTGAACTCAATTGGGGTCAAAATGCTGGTGTCTGATGATGATGATTACTTGATGGAACTTGCATTGAATGAGATACTTGATAACTTTCAATCTCTAGCAGGGTCTGTGGCTAGGTTGGGTAAGAAGTGCATGGATCCGGTTTATCATCGTTTTGAACATTTTGTTTGTAACCCGGCTCAAAATTATCTTCAGTGGTCTGGGTGGGAGTATAGGTCGAAAAAGATGGAGAGGAAGGTGAAGAAAATGGAGAAATTTGCCGCTGCTATGACCCAGTTTTCCCAAGAGCTTGAGGTGCTAGCAGAGGTTGAACAGACTTTCAGAAGGATGCAGGCGAATCCTGAATTGCATCGGGTGAAATTGCTTGAATTTCAGAAAAAGGTCATGTTGCAGCGCCAGGAAGTGAAAAATCTGAGAGACATGTCTCCATGGAATAGAAGTTATGATTATGTTGTTCGATTGTTGGCAAGATCACTATTTACAATACTGGAGAGGATCATACTCGTCTTTGGAAATAACCATCTACCAATTCTACAGCAACAAAATGATTCTCAACATATGAATGCTAATAATCTGCTGCGGAGTCATTCCTTCTCTGTTCTAATGCATTCTTCTGTTCATCCTTCCGAGAATGATCTCTATGGATTCAATTCAGGACCAGTTGGAGGGAGGTCAGCATCCAAGTCAGGCTCTGTAGTTGACAAGAGCAAGAGAAAGAAGAAACAGCAGCACGCCCTTCATCAACCGGCTTTATATGGAAAGCATTCGCGTTCAGAAAGCAAGCAGTTAGGACACATTGTGGCCTTCAAAGGTTGTATGTCTGCTGCGAACAATTCTCCTGTCTTACAGAGCTGTATGCAGACAAATGGAGGTTCCATGAGGTTGACAGATTGTCATTTGAAATCTAGTGATAAAATGAAAACAGTGGATAAATTATCACTCTCCAACAGAATTAGAATATATTCTAAATTATCCATCAATAACCGGTTAAAGTCAGCTTCATTCACCCTTGGCGATGCGGCCCTAGCACTTCGTTATGCAAATATGATTGCATTGATAGAGAGAGTGGTATCATCACCTCACCCAATTGATCTTGAAACAAGAGATGATCTGTACAATATGCTTCCGACTTCTATAAGAACTGCTCTGAGGGCTAAGCTTAAGTGCCATGCAAAAAGTAAATCTTCCTCTATCCATCATGATGCAAACCTTGCAGCAGAATGGAATATGGTACTTGTACGGATATTGGAATGGCTGGCTCCGCTTGCACATAACACAATAAGGTGGCATTCCGAGAGAAATTTTGAGAAGGAGAACACAACTTTGATCGCAAATATTTTACTTGTTCAAACTCTCTACTTTGCAAATCAAGCAAAAACTGAAGCTGCAATGATTGATCTTCTTGTAGGTCTCAACCATGTATGCAGGATTGATACAAAAGTGTGCATAGGAGATACAGTGGATTTTGCTAGCACTAGATCTTTTAACGGTGTTCGTTTGAGAAAGAATGGAATGTACAATGAATTTTTATAGTGACATTGACAACATCTGAATGTTAATGTCATCAGCAATGTATAGCTATCATTTTCAAATGGGAGGCCTTGCCTAATAGTACTTTTAATATTAGTATGTTGCCGAGGCGAGTTACGATTGAACCAATGTAGTTTAAGGTATTCACATTAGATTATTTGCCCAAAATACTTTAAAAAAATGTCTTCACTGGCAAATTTATGATTTTTAAAAAAATAACCGTCTTTTTAGTCAAATGTCTTAGTTAAAGAGTGTTCGGATGATGCAATTGTTGTAAAACAAATAGCATTTGAATGCAACGTTAACTTGATGTTAATTATTTTAATCGAAATGAAGCTTCTACACTATCCTTCTTTAGAGTTCCCAGGTTTTGATTGGTCTTTGAGAGTTGATGCATAACTCTGCACTATTTTTATGTCTTTCACTTTAATTTGTTTTTACTCACTTTTTTTTTTTAAAAAAACGATATTAATTTTTATTTTTTGATTAAAAGAGATAGAAATAACTGATGTATGAAATATTAAAAACTAATAAAATAAAGCGAAATTTTCTTCTCCTGACATCACCACAACAAGATAAACATAATAATATTTGAGGAATAAATAAAATTTGTAATTGAAGGAAAGTTTTGTAATAATTTCTTTTATGAAAATAACAATTTTTCAAAAAATCACAAAAAAGCTTTTAAAAAATATAATTGTTTCTTCTAAACTCATTGAAACACTTTTAAGAGGTCTTTGATATAAGGCATCTTTCATTACTAATTAAATCATTTCCTTATGGATTTTTAGCTTGACTGAAAAAATGCTTATTAAATAAAATTAATATTGGTAAGAGTTGACAAGAAGGTGTCGTGGTGTAGTTGGTTATCACGTCAGTCTAACACACTGAAGGTCTCCGGTTCGAGTCCGGGCGACGCCATTAATGATTTTAAAGTTTTTTAATAATAAAAGGCATTCGTTTTATTACATCTGAATCATATTCATCTTTTCATTAATAAAATTTAGAGGAAATTTTAGTAAATTATTTTCCCCCATTTTGGGTTTTACATATGTATGTGTGTGTAAGTGAAAAAAACTATGTATTTTTCATTTATTAAAATGATTATTCTGTTTGCTTAGTTAAAAAAAAACCTATTTATTTAAAATAATTAAAAAATACATAGTTAAAAAACGAAAATAATTAAAAAAAATATATGAAGAATGAATAGAAAATATGAAAAATAATTAAAGAAGTTAGTAAACTCTCATTTTAATTAATCCTCTCAAATCATGTCATTTACTTTAATTAGTTTTTATTAATTTCATAAAATTATCGCTTGTATTTTTTTTACAAAAGAACATTCATTTTGAAATTTTTATATTTAAAATAGAAAAATAACTAAAAACTATTATTTCTTATGAACGAGCAATGCTATTTAGTACGAAAAAATCAGTGCAAATTTAGAAAAATATTAAAGCGGTTGTATTTAATTGATTAAATGATAAATAAATTAGCAAATTGACAAAAATCACCGTAAACCGCTTTCATCAAATTTCGTACCATTTAGTATTATCCTTACGAATTGAAGGACTAAGTTAGAATTTTATAAAGATAGGAACTAAGGATGCCAAATATTTTTGTTACACAAGATACATATATATAAAGGACAAGAATTGATGACTTTTAAAAAATAAGCATAAATATAAAAGTTACAAAATGTCTTTTACCCTTCAATTACCATCATCTTCATATTTTCGAACTCATCAACTTTTTACACAACTATAACCCATTAGAAACACGCTTTATTGTTCATCATTTAATCTCAAAATCGAACACTGATGCGTCTCCCAAACTTTGCAAACACAACATCAACAGCGGATAAAACATATACTACCACAAACGCTCCAATGATTCATGATGAAGTGGCAACCAATTTTGGCACCGCGAGCAAGGGTTCAAGCTTACGCATGGTTATGCCGAGCTTGTCCTTGGTGTCTATGGTTGATGGCGTAACATGGCTCTCAAGTTCCCAATCAAATCGGTGAAGCAACGATCCCAACACCAAGTGAAGCACTCTATGGGCCAACGGCACACCGGCACACATTCTTCTTCCAGCCCCGAAAGGGATCAACTCATAGTGCTGTCCCTTGTAATCAACATTCCTACCATCACAAAACCTTTCGGGCTTGAAAACCAAAGGCTCCTCCCACGCGCTTGGGTCTCTCCCTATCGCCCACGCGTTCACGAAAACCTGCGTGTCTTTGGGTATGTGGTATCCCATGAACTCCGTGTCCTCCGTGGCCTTTCGAGGGACAAGCAACGGAATCGGAGGATGCAATCGAAGTGTTTCCTTAACCACACTTTGTAGGTACGGCAACTTCTCTATGTCACTCTCCTCAACCTCTCTCCCACACCCAACCACCCCTCTAAGCTCACTTTTCACCTTCACTAGACACTCACGGTTGCACAAAAGCTCCGTCATCGCCCATTCAATTGTGCTGCTCGACGTTTCTGACCCAGCCATGAAAATTTCCTGTTCATCGATCATATATAGATAATTATGTATTACATTAATGTATAGGATGTAATATATCTTTTAAAATTTATAATTTGACTATATATAATGTTAAAATTAATTAATTAAATTGGTTACTTCTTATATTATTATGATATCGAGTAAAATTTGATTCGAAGTAACTGTATCAATATTATCATATATGATATACATATGATAATATGATTGGCACTATACATGATAAATACTGGTAATTTAAAAAATTATAAATTACTACTATAGACATAATTAATATGCGTGAACCTATAATTGTACCAATATGAAAATGTTGAGGTCTTTATCTGAGATGTTGAGTGCTTCTTGACTTTCACTGCTTTGAAACTCAAGCAAGACATCCAAGAAGTCCCTTGACATGTTCTGACGCGGCATCTCCAAACGCTCTTTCACGAACCTGGAAGCGATTCCCAGAGCTTTTCCCATGTCCCTATGCATCTTTCTCCTGAGACCCTGCGGGTCCAACCACCGCAGCCACGGGAACAAGTCGGTGACGTTAGCGTGCCCCGTCCACTCCATAAGACCCATCATTGCGTTGAAAAACTCCGACACGACTTCTGATTCCGGGTCGAAAAGGTCCCGCGACAGCATCAAGTTCCCAAGCAAGTTAAACGTCATGAGGAAAACGAATCGCGCCACGTGAAGCCCGCGACCCTCTTCCAATTTTCGAGATTCTTTGGCCACCCAGGAGAGCATGTCGTTCACGCATTTTCGACGGGTGGAGGCGGTGTCGTTTATGCGTTTCGCGACGAGCATGTCGACGGTGACGAGGCGGCGCATGAGGCGCCAGTAGGAGCCATAAGGAGCTAAGGCCAAGGAGGATTTGTGGTAGTTATGGACGCGCATGGTTTCAGTTATGGTTCGATCAGCAAAGGATTGGTCATGGTTTTTGAAAAAGACGGTGGCAGCATCAGCGGAGAGAATGACCATGGTGTTGATGGAGCCTAGACGAAGCCATACAATTGGACCATACTTGTTTCTTAGGTGTGTGAGAGTTCGATGAGGCATGTCTCCGAGCTGGAACATGTTTCCAAATATAGGCCATCCCGGTGGCCCTGGTGGGAGGTGGCTGTTCGAGGTGGCGGTTTTGCCGCGGAAGATGAGGAAGAAGAGGAAGAGAGGGAAAGACAAAGAAAAGAATAGGAGAAAGAGCGGAGGACAATAATCTGAAAGCCACCACGCCATGATTCCGAGGAAGCAGCTTGTCAAATTGGTTGTTGAAATTGCAACTTTTGTTGTGTGTTATCTAGCTCTGAAGACTGAACATACATAAACTCTAGGCAATACAAGTTGTCTGAATCAGAATCATATAATATTGATACCTTATGGATATTGTGTGTTTATATATATATATATATAGACACACACGTAACCTTAACCATATATTTCAAATGTAAAGAAATACTTACAAATACTTTTTAGATGCAGAAAAAACAATCGTTTTTACACCAAGGACTAAACATTTTGTATTTTATTTTATGCTAATCTTAATCTATCTCTCCTTATAAGCACTTAGGGTACTTCAAATATGTTGATTCTTATAGAAATATATTCTTTCATATTAAATTTTAATTGAATAAGTAAGGCTATTAGAATTTGTGAAAATTAGGATAAGGTCCTTTCGTCATTATCCCATTTTTCAAAATTTTAATACAGACTTGAAAATTCCAATGTCTTTACAGAAATCATCTCATGTTCACTCGATGAGTCTCTGTTGTAGCTAGACAAATTGAAACCTCTTCAACGGATTAAGTGGCCAATATCACTCTCCTTAGTGAGAATAAAATATATATTTATGAATTTTCTTAGGGAAAGTCTGAAAGATATTGGTTTTAATAGCTTTTACGGCCAAGTATTAAATTATGTAGTTTA
Organism: Abrus precatorius; assembly: GCF_003935025.1. NCBI lineage: Eukaryota > Viridiplantae > Streptophyta > Magnoliopsida > Fabales > Fabaceae > Abrus > Abrus precatorius. Next base: position 2,306,227 of record NW_020874373.1, on the reverse strand, counting down.
TCGATGGATCATAATTAAATATTTTTTAATTAAACTTAAGATTAATAAACGAACAAAATATTTAAGTGCAACATCATAATTATTAATTACCAGATATATCAGGCTGACACAAGATTTATCAAGATTTTGAATAAAATTATAATTTAAGAGTTTTAGATAAATAATAATAATAATAAAGAAACTAAATGCACACATTTTAAAAAAGGGAGAAACTTAATTATTTTTAAGAGACCAAAAATACCATTATACTTAATTATTATTATCCTGCAAACATCTCGACCTACTAGTATTAAATTTTATCCAACGGTGCTTTAGTTATGGTCCATGGTAGATCACATTATTTAATAGTTCACTATAAAAGTCACCTAATTTAAAAATATTAAATAGGTCTCTTTAAATATTTTAATTAATAAAAAATATTGGTATATTTATGATATAATAATATTTCACTTTTAATATTTTTTTAATTTCATTTTTAGTGTCTTAAAAATATGCATTCGTCTAAATTAATATAAATAATTAATAATTAAAACTTTAATTACACATATTACCCGTTAATTTTTCTTTTAAAATAAATCTTTCTACGGGTAGCATTTATCTGTATTCTAACCATGGTTAAGAACCCGACTAAAAACTACCGTAAGATTTTGCATTCAAAGAACTAATTAATGCATGTAATTCTAGCGCTGTGTTTGGTCTTTAATCTTTATGATCTGGGAAATTAGGTGAGGCTTGATGGACGCGTCGACTAAGCTCTTCAGCCAATTGCATGTTTCTCTAGAAGGAAGTTACCTCTGACATTTCTACAATGGCTTCATGCAGTTAAAACTTTCTCTGGTGAAAAGCTGTTAACTATGCCGAACCTGATCATTGATATTTTGCAGATGAAAGGTTGATATACCCAAAAAATCTTAATCATGATACTAGGAAGTTAAGTAGTATATGCATGAGTTTTTTCATCAATCAATAATATTTGTGTGTGTGTGTGTGTGAAATTTGTGTAATAGTTGCATTTTGTATTTAAAATAATTTTGTCAAAGATAAAATGATTGGGGGTTAAGACAAATATTAATTATTTTTTTAATACATACATACTGCAATTTTTAATTTAAATAAAAAATATTATCTTTTCATTAACATAAAATTTACTATCAATAAAACACAACCAATTAATTAAAAACTAGGTACAACTAAGAGACGTAAGATTAAAGTGATCAAGGCGTATAATTATTTTGTTGTCGTATAGTTAACAGCAGTCCGTTAGAGGATATTCCCTTTTTGTTTATTTTTAAAACGAGTTTTTTATTTGTCTATTTATTTTAAAGTAAAAAAATAATTATTTATTATTTTAAAACTATATATTTTTTTAAAAATCATACTTATCATATATGAGAGAGAAAAACAGATTAAGAAATAAGGATATTTATTATATTTTTTAATGTATATATTATCTTTGTTTATTTAGTATAAAATTGATTAAAATTGGTTTAAAACTTTCGAACATAATTAAAATGTGTATAAATTAATTGTATACATTTTATAGATTAACTTTGGTACGCTTAATGTAAAAAAATAATTATCAACTAATTAAAATATGTTATGAATATAATTTTTATATTTATTATCACATAAATTAATAATTTTTATTAACATGACAATCATTATATTTAAATTAAATTAAAATTTTAATTATAATGTTTGTTTTACATTTAAAAAAAATCAAGAACTAATTGTTTAACTTAAAAATACAACATGAAAGTCGAGCTTGCAATCGAGCAGGTTTGGGTGGATCTCTTGGGTTATTTTTAAACTGTATGAATCAGATTCTTTCAAATAATGCATTTTTAGATTAAAATATTAAAGTAAATATTAAATTTAAAAAAAATAGCCATGAGTTAACAAGCTGTACATGTTACGATTGTTTAGAGGATTTTATTCTGGCTTCTTCCATTCGCAGGGTAGAAGAAAATTAGTTCCTTCTTCTGTGCCTCTGCCATTAAGCCACGACTGCTTTTTTGTCCGTGTTTTGGAAGCTATTCATTATCTTATGATTTGCTTTGATGTAAGTGAAGATGACACATTTGGTTGTGTGTGCGTATTTTATTATGTTTTGCCTCTGTCAGCAACAAGCCTTGAGTTACAGAACATGTTTGGTGTATAATAAGTTTGTTCTGTTCTTATTGTCATTGTTATGACTTCTTCTGTACTGTTCTTAATAATATATTATAATCCGTTTGAAAGAGTAATACACACAATCATTGTTTATGGCTTAGTAATATTACTCTTTCAACTGGCAAATGCATTAGCTGGATTTAGTTCAGTCTTTCTTAATATGTTGCCTAAATTGCCAATCACTACTTAGAGTTGGAGTTCTCATTTGTCTATTTTACTTGTAAATATTATACCTCCAAGAGTTGGGACTCCTAACTATGCTGATTTAATTCACTTTAAAGAAATAAAAGAAATAATGACTTTTATTTCAATCTTGCAAGAGAATTTTAAAAATTTATTATTTCTCAAAATTTAAGGTAAAAATAAAGTATAGTTGAGATATCATATATCCATGAATAAGTTATAAAATTTGGAGTTTTAAATAATTCTTTTATTATCTTTTAAGAGGGAATTAGATTTAGTATGATTTTAATATAGTATTAGAGCTTATTCAATCTTAATGTAATTGCAGAAATATTTATTAAAATATTTCATATTACTTAGAAATATGGTAAAAAAAATTAATAGAATGTTTTTTTCATATAACTTGAACAGACCTTTAGTTTTCAAGTTGTGAGACTTTTGTCTATTTAGATAATACAAAAGCTGAAGGAGAGAGAGTAGGAATTGGGGGGAAGAGGACAAAGAGTGTGATTTTTTTATGGGATAAAATTTAAACCTTAATCACATAATATATTTCTCTAATTAAATCATTAAGCTATGAAGAGAAGAATTACAGAATCTGAACTTGTCTCTTGGAGTTCCTACATCCTAAGTTTGGGCCGTGAGATTGCCATTGTCACGGTTTTATTGAGCCTGTCACTATTAGGCCCACACGATTTATAAAACTATTTGTAGCCCAACAAACAATATTGGGATCACATTTGTTATATAAACATACGTAAAACGTAATTTAATTGCCTCGAAGGATCATGATGATCAATTTGCTTATGAAACTGCAGGCATCTCCTCATTTATTTGACCAAAGATTTTGGGATTATGAAAATTCAGTTGTGGGGCATAAAAATGTTTTTATATCTATCAATAGGCACTATAAAATGAATATGACCTTGGTCCAATGTCGGTAAATTTTTCAATTTAAGAAGTCATAAATAAATTAATATAAAAAATAAATAAAACTTATTTAATAAGTTAAAAACTACTTATTTCTTCAAATCTTAGAATTTTTTTTAAAAGAATAGAAAAAAATGTTATTTCTAACTTATAAAGAAAGTTATATTATTATTATTTTTCTAAAAAGACTTTTCTAGATGTTTACTCTAACTGGACCATTGTTTTCTTTTTTGAAAAAATTCATGAGAAAAAAAAATTCATAGTAGAACATAATTATGAAGAGTTGGGCTTCTACCAGTGGCTCCCTTAAGGATTCTGTCCCACCAATTCTATGTGAAAAGTGGAAAACATGATCCTCACTTGTTAATGACATAAAAAAAATGTAATCATATTTTGGGTAGGCTTAAACGTCGAGTGTATTCTATGATCTCTTGCAATTCCTTCTGTTTCACTTTTATGATGTAGTATAGTAATATTCCCTAGTGGTTTTGAACCTTGCCAAGTGAGTAGTTTTAAATGTATTTGTATACAAAGGTAAAAACATTTGGGATACCATAGAAACCTTATACGATATGTTGTCGATTATTAATGTCAGGAAAAAATGTAATCATATTTTAAATAGTCGTGTGACCTTGGAGTGTTTTCTATCATCTCTTGTAATACCTTTAATTTCATTTTTTATGATGTTGGTAGCGCAATATACTACTAACGGCTTAGAACATTGTCTAATTGGTAGTGTTAAAACATATTGGATACAGATTTAAAGGTATTAAACATATGAGAACTATAGAAACCTTATATAACGTGTCAAACTTTACATAAACTCCTTATACATCGCTTTATATAATTTAAATTCATGCACAAATATTTATCCAAATCACTATAGTAAATTTTTAAGTAAAAGTATTGTGAATAGAAAATGATGAACAATAATCATTCCTCCATCAAATTTGATCAGACTAGGTTGAGTTCAATGAACCTCGTGATGGCAACTTTTTTGGTGATCATATAAGCAGTGAGACTAATTGTCCTTTGAAAATCCATTAACCTTATGCACTTTTAAGCACTTCTTCATTGCTAAAGCACCAAACAAGATTATATATATACGAGAAAGTGAGTGACATTAATGGGTAAGTGAATGTTTTCTTGAGAGTTTCCTTGTCTTTTCTTTTCAAAAGTAACCAGTAAGTGCAAAGAGGAGAGATGTAGAAAAACACTAGAGTAAATGTACAATTTATTGTAAAAGACCCAAACTCTGCAGATCAAATCAATGTTCCAACTCTTACATTATATTCTCAATAAACTGAGAATCTCAGACATTAGAATTGCTATAACCCTTTGTTCTTTTGTCTCTATCTCTTACAATGTTCATTGCTCAACCGTGTTAGTTGCATCAGTAAATGTATATCAAAATTAATAACTATATTCACAATCTGACACAGTTTTTGAATTTATCTGGAAGGTAATAATTTCCTGTCATGAAATGAAGCACGTCTATGTCTATCTCTTGGATTAGCTCAAGTTACTATAACTCATGGTTTATAACTTTGTGTCACATATATGATACATGCAAACTTAATACCCAAAAATGGGGCCAAAATGCCAAAAAGATAGCTTGGAGTTTACAATCCCAGCTTTGGCTTATCTAGGCACAAAGTTCTCATACTATGTTCTTTGCCCCATTTTCCAATGATAAAAGGAAATAAATTTGAACCCTGCCAGTTACTGCTGCTGCTGCTGTGCTTTTTCAAGTCTTGCTTCCTCACCAAGTTCAAGATTTTTTTTGTCAATTTAGATTATAGAAATTGTTACTACCGTCTTGAATTAAATATTTTTATAACATTTAAATTAATTTTTTACTAAGTTTATACAACTTATAAGTTATATTGTTGTAAGAATCTTGAGCCAACAAGAAGTAAAATTTTAAATTCAGGAATGACAAATACTAGTAAAATACTAAAAAGCTCATACACTCAAGTTTGTATTTTACATTGCATAATTAGTATATATCATTTAATTTTAAAGGTAAGAATCATAGATCTAATAAATCTGAGAAAATCAGGGATCAGAAGCTTAGAACATAGAATCACTCTGCGAGTATTTTATAGTAAAATCCTTTAGGATTTACGTGTAATGCTTTAACTTAGTTGGTAATGAATAATGATTATATAAATTGGTAAATATTTATTCACCATAAAAATTTGTTCGGAAAGTGTTTAAACCTCAGATAATTTACAGAAATTTTGGCATTACTTTAATAGTATATCTAGTTAAGGGATGAAATAAAGAGAAAATAAATGAAGGGAAAAGAAATAAAAAAATTAAAAAATATTTACATGGATAAAAATAAAAAAAAATTGATGAAAATTTTAATGTTATACTTATGATTTAGATTATCAAAGAACTTTAATTTCAATATCTAATTTCAGTTATAAACTATATAATACCATATTCAATTCCTACGTCAAACAAACATTAAGAAAATTTAATACTCGTTGTTTAATGTTTTTAGTTGCTTAAACTTTGTATTTACTATTTGATATACTTTCGGTTAATCTTTTAAAAATGCTTACTAATATTTTTAAAAATATATATTATAAATTCAGCGCCTAAAAAATACTTGATTTATATTTTTATAAGAAAATATAATTTAAGAAAATACAAAACTAAAGTTTAAATTAACAATTAGTATTCTTATAATATTAATTGGTTAATAATTTAAAAATAAAAATGATAAAAAAAAACATAATAATATAGTTATTCTTATAATCTCTAATAAAAATTATTATTTGTTGATTCATAAATCAACTTCCAGCAACGCTCATCAACAAAACCCTTAAATCTAAATCTTAATTTTAGCGAACATAGGCCAAGTGAACTTGGGGTCTGTCTGGTTAGATATGTAAATGGAGTTGAAACGAGAAAATACACATTAATTATGAGACAAGGACAACATCTGCAACTTACGAAGTTAACACAAACCGACACTTGAAAGGTAAAATATCAAAACTCCTACTCCTTTTTTAAATTTGGAAGAGTTATTATATTTATACAATAACTTATATTACGCCCTTTTTTTTACCCTCTGTCATCACATCAATCATCTTTCTCATATTCCTTTCCTTTTTCCCCTTATTTCTCTCTTATTTTTATGAGTTGTTTATTGTCTGTTATTTGAATATTATATCGTAACGCCAATCACGCCTCCGGACGCTGCTTTATTACCCCTTTTTGCTTTAGAGTGCCATTATAAATTCGTAATGCAACAACAATTATTCACAATCAAAGATCAAAAATAAAAGCTGAAACAAGTCCCTCACTTTTTGCGACAACATGCATTACCACACTGGTGGAAACTCCACAAAAGGCTTCGAATGGAGATGGGAACTAGCACCACTGTACCATGCATTGCCCCACCCATGTGGCAGTACCCACGTTGTCACCATCCTTAATTTTGCTTGCCAAACATCTACTTGTTCTAACCCAACTACTATACACAGGAAGAAAAGCGCTATTTCTTTTCTTTATAAATGTGTAATTGTAATTATTGATTAAAAATTAACCGTATATTTTATAATAAATTATAGGATTAAATATATTTTAAATTCCTTAAAATGTATCAAATTTTGATTAGTTATAATGAATATACTTGAAATGGTGATTATGGGTTGATCAGGTAATATGTGCCTATTTTTCGCTAAAATACGAAGAATAAAAGCCTTCAAAGCGAAAATAACTAGATTATTAGAAAATGGAAAACGAAAAGAAAAAGGACCACTTTGTTGGGCTGGGTTATGCCATTCTGAGTACCGGCGATTTCAAAGATCAATTTTTATTGGCTTCTGCACGATATTTGGTGTGTTTTGACTAGCCGGGTCAATTTTTGTCATGAAATTAAAGCTGAATTCCAGTAATGTCCCTTGCATTTGCATGTTATCATGAAATTCGATGCTAACTTTAGGGTCGTATACGTGAGAAAAACTTTGCTTGTTCATGACTTAAAGTGAAGGTCTCTTTTTTTCTTCCATGACATGAAAAAAAGGAACAGCAGGCAAACCAAATAATGCATCACTATCGTTTGGTGAAAGCCTCGAAGGTTTGTCTCGGAGAATAATAAATCTGAATCATGTTCATTGGGTTAAATTACGTATATCATGTGCAGTGAAAAGTTGCACAGGTTAATTGCATCTACAGTCACTGCCTAGTGGTCCACAGCTCAACGTTTCAACAAACGTGGGATCCAAATTCAAAAGAGTTTTCATAGAAATAAAAGGGACTGTTACATGTTAGTGACATTTAAACAGAGGACCATTTAATTTCAATTGCTTCTTTACCCACCAGAAAATTTCAGAAAAAGAATATTCAGAATACGCACTCTCGATCTCATTTGCATGCACCCAGTTCAAATATTCAATTTCTCATCTTAAAAAGAAAATCACGTCACTTGCTTAAAGGAAATCAATTCTTGAGAAAGGGTAGTGGTATTATTAACTTATTGAGTGATAGGAAAAGGAGCATAAAACAGAATAAAGCAACCAGAAGAATCACCGACAATTATTTAGGGAGGGTTGTTCTAGACTAGATGATTGTCAACTGTGAAGCCCTTTTACCCTTCCATTTAACTGAAAAATTTGACGTTTATGAGCCAGAGTTGTTTTCAAACCTTATCAATTGCATCATTGCGAGCACATGTGAACTAGTTAATTTTATAAGAATTATGTATATTGAGTAATAAGTCAATGACTAGGGACTTGTTTGAGCACACAGTGCATGTTCAAGAGATGGGGAGACCTTTAAACAAAATAATTATCTTCTCTGAGGTCTATGGTTGTGGACTTGTGGCTTATTTAACTAATTCCAACAAGAGATGTAATAGACATGTTTACTTTTCAGATGCGACCTTGGGTTTCATCAGCATAAATATGACAGTCACTCAAAGCCGAGTGTATTGTTGTAATGTCGTTGATACCCATTTGTGATTTCAATTTGTTGTTGCGCATTATTTTGGTCGATTGATAAATATCCTGCGATATTAACGTAAAATACAGTATTTTAGAGTTATCTCCAAACAAGGAGAGGGAATGAAGAAACCCAAGAGTGTTGAATACCTTTGTACAAAGCTTAAAACTAGATTAGCCAGCGGTAGGTCAGTCTCAAATTTTCATAACAGTGGCCCTCACTCACATCAGGGCTTCAAATTGGTTAGCTAGTCTCTCTAATCACCCCACATTATGTCACAATAATTCAGCAGAAGTCGATCATATTGCACAAACAAAATACAGTAATATATATTACCGACGGCTTATGAAAATCATTAAGATGACAATTATTTTAGACTCAGCTTTTGGTCTATTTCTCATTTCATTCTTGTGTATAATTCTGTTACTTAAATTCCCCCCGGTGACACAGTATATTAGTACTGTAAATATGAGGTAACATATCATCAAAGTCAAGAAAGAATCATACTAAAATTTGCACCCCTCTTTTTCCTTTGGCATGACGAGCCAAGCAAAAGAAAAAGCAAACTCTTGTCACCGATTCTATTTCTTCTGAGGAAGTGGACGAGCAATCATACACGCTACAATCCCCTTCCAAACCCCATAACCAGCTGCTACCTTTAATCATCACATTCCCCCAATCCCTAATTATCTCTCCAAGACATATAATAACACCTTCAACGCTTTTTCCTCAATCACACACTCTATCTAATCATGCCACATTTTCTTTCTCACCCAATTTCCCGTTCTCAAATCCTCCCCTTCTCTTAAATTTGAAAACACATCCACTATTGTTCCCCTCTTTACTCTTCTCACGCCATAACATGAACAAGGTTTATCTTTGTCCCATTTTCATAAACTTTGCACTGCCATTGCTCTTGGCCTTGTCCTTCCTCATTGTCACAGAGAGTGCACCCGAGAATGATACACATGCCCTCACCCAATTCCGCCTCCAAACCGACGCTCACGGCTACCTTCTCCCCAACTGGATCGGCGGCGACGCTTGCTCCGCCGCATGGCGCGGCGTGGAATGCTCCCCAAACGGCAGAGTAGTGGGCCTCTCCCTCCCTTCTCTCAATCTCCGAGGTCCAATTGATTCTCTATCACCACTCTCTTACCTACGCTTCCTCGACCTCCACGAAAACCGCTTAAATGGCACCGTTTCACCTCTCTCCAACTGCACCAGCCTCGAACTCCTCTACCTCTCCGGCAACGACTTCTCCGGCGAGATTCCGCCGGAGATATCCTCCCTCAGGCTTCTTCTCCGTCTCGACATCTCCGACAACAACATACGAGGCCCAATCCCCAAACAACTCTCAAAGCTAACTCATCTTCTCACTCTTCGGTTACAAAACAACGTGCTTTCTGGTCAAGTCCCAGATTTTTCTTCTTCACCACTCAACCTCAGCGAACTCAACATGACCAACAACGAACTTCGCGGTCACTTACCCGACGCCATGTTGAAGAAATTCGGCAACGCAAGCTTCTCCGGCAATGATGGCCTATGTGGGTCCACCCCATTACCCAGATGTTCACCCACTGAACCTATTTCTCCTTCTTCTGAAACTACAGAAACCGTTCCTTCAAACCCGAGCTCGTTGCCACAAACAAGTGGTATCATTGCAACAACTCCTCCTAGAAACAAAGGGTTGAGTGCTGGAGTCATTGTAGCAATTGTGGTGGCGGTTTGTGCGGCGGTGCTGGTGGCGGTGTCTTTCGCCGTGGCTCACTGTTGCGCCAGGGGAGGGAGCTCCGGGTCGGTGGTGGGGAGTGAGAGCGGGAAGAGGAAGAGCGGGAGTAGCTACGGAAGCGAGAAGAAGGTGTATGGTAATGGCCATGGCGGTGTTGTGGATAGTGATGGGAGTAATACTGAAACTGAACGAAGCAAGCTTGTGTTTTTCGATAAGAGGAAGCAGTTTGAGTTGGAGGATTTGCTTCGAGCTTCGGCGGAGATGTTGGGGAAAGGGAGTTTGGGGACGGTTTATAGGGCGGTTCTTGATGATGGGTGCACCGTTGCGGTGAAGAGGCTAAAGGATGCGAACCCGTGTGAGAGGAACGAGTTTGAACAGTATATGGATGTTGTTGGGAAGCTTAAGCACCCCAATATTGTTAGACTCAGAGCTTATTACTATGCTAAGGAAGAAAAGCTTCTTGTTTATGATTATCTCCCCAATGGAAGCTTGCATGCTCTTCTTCATGGTTAGTGATCTAATTTAATCACTTCATTTTTTTTTATGCTCACTAAACTTTAAATTACTAAACCAATGCCCTTTTCTAATTTTTAATGATATACTAATTTTATAGAAATGCTAAGTATTTATTTTTTAATTAAGTTGTTTATGAACGTAATTGTATAATGATATCTTCATATATGTCTAAAAACACAGCAATAACTTGTGTATAAGTAATTTAATTAAAATTTATAGGATATTATAAAATTTAATGTATACATCTAATTTTATTTATAAAAAATAAATATAATTTATTGTAATTAATAAAAGGTAATTATATATCATAAATTTATATTAAATATTAAACTTTGAAATTAATATTTGTTAATGTATTAAAAATAGTATTAAATATTAAATTTTGAAATTCAATATTTGTTAAAGCAAGCTGACACACGTGAGAAAGTTGTGTAAATTGAAGATTGAGTTTTGGGAACGTTGGATGTTGACAGGGAACCGTGGTCCAGGCAGGATTCCATTGGACTGGACGACAAGAATAAGCTTGGTGTTAGGAGCAGGAAGAGGGCTAGCACGAATTCATGCAGAGTACAACGCATCCAAAATACCTCACGGCAACGTCAAATCTTCCAACGTGCTTCTTGACAAAAACGGGGTAGCTTGCATCTCAGACTTCGGTTTGTCACTGCTTCTCAACCCCGTTCACGCCATTGCAAGGTTGGGTGGCTACAAAGCTCCCGAACAAACAGAGTCCAAGAGGCTGTCTCAGGAAGCTGACGTTTACAGTTTTGGAGTGTTACTGTTGGAAGTTCTCACGGGAAGAGCTCCTTCTCCAACACGTAGTGCTCCTCCTCGTCTGGAGTCAGAGGAGCAAGAGGTGGATCTTCCCAAGTGGGTTCGCTCTGTCGTGAAGGAAGAGTGGACTTCCGAGGTGTTTGATGAGGAACTGTTGAGGTATAAGAACATCGAAGAAGAGATGGTGTCCATGCTGCACGTGGGCCTTGCTTGCGTTCTGCCACAGCCTGAGAAGAGACCAACCATGTTGGACGTTGTTAAGATGATTGAGGATATAAGGGTGGAACAATCTCCTCTTGGAGAGGATTATGATGAATCTCGCAATTCACTTTCACCTTCCCTTGCCACCACCGAAGAATGATTCTGTGTGATTCTCGTCGTCTATAGTTCCATTCGTGCATTCTGCTGCTCTTTAATTTGTGTTAGTTAATGTTTTTCAGATGTGTGAAATGCTGTTATTGCATTTGTTTAGTTGCTTGGGTTCTCGAATGCTATGCAATGGCCGTAGTTATAAAACACAACCAATCTTCTGGGGTGCCACTCATCTTCCTGTACAGTGGAATGCCACCAGGTTTCCATAGTCTTAGCTAATTTTGACATGATATGTCGAACTTTTCAATTCAGGAGAAACAGTTACTAAAACTTGGCCACATGAAGCGTTATGAATTTATGGTAGCGGAAACATTACACACACAGTAATAATTACTCAGCACAGGATAAGTTTTCATGAGGAAAGAGGGCGCGAGTAATATTAGATTAACGTTTCTTTATATTCATTGAAAAGAAGATTATAAGAATGATTCTGTAGAATAACTTTTTTTTATTTGAATAATTTGTCAGAAGAAATAAAATAAATAAATAGATCTTATCAAAGTAAAATTATTCTTTCAAAATCAAAATTTTTTTATAGTAAGGAGAGAAATAGCAGAAAAGTAGGGAGGAACGTGAAATTTTATTATTATTTTTTTATATTTTACTGAATATCATTTTAAAATAATATAAATTACTAAAAAAATTTAAATTTTACACAATTAAAAAAAATATTATATTAAAATTTTAATTTTTTGTTAAAATAAAATTTTATTATAATTATTAGTAAAAAATATAAACTGCTTTTTTTATTATTTCTATCTGTATAACACATATTTTTATTTAATTTTTCATTAATTATTTTCTACTTATTTTATTTTTACCCATTTCTGATTTAATTTGTTTGAAACACAGCATAAAGGAAAATTTTGCTTATAACAATTTATTATATTCTTATAATATGTTGAATTAAACCCTTAATTAAAAGTAATAAATATATACTTTTAAACTATTCATTATGTTAATAATATTAAAAAATAAATTTTTATTGTTTTTAAATGTTTAAAACCAGTTTTAAAATAAAGGTTAGTAAAATCATATTTTTTTTTCAGCAACTTTTTCTTGTATTTGCTTCTTTATCTTAGTTTTATTACTTTCCTCCTTTAAGACAGGCGTAAACACACATTTTGTTATTACCAACTTCAATAATTTTAAGTCACTCTTAAACTATTCCTTTATTTATTTATTTTATATATAAAAAGCTATTTTTTCTTTATTAAAAGTTTATAAATATAATATTTAACATCATTTATAATGAAAAAAATTATTAAATACAGAATGCATTATAACGACGATATATAACAAATGCAAAAATAAAAAAGAATGCATGATCGTATCTAAATTAATTTTAATAATTTAAAAGCATCAAAATCTAACAAATTGAGAATTAAACTCACAATCTCTTTTGACATACATTATTTTTTGTTCTGGATTAGCATGAATCCAAAAATAATTCAAATCATCAATATCAAATTAACAATGAAAGAATTTTCGTGAATAATGTGGAAATTTTTTTAATATTTTTTCTAAATTAACACAATTCTAAAAGCATGATATACCATCAAAGCTAAAATTTATCGCCAAAGAAAAAGTTAGAATAAACGGTATGATATGGAGAAATTCTAGCAAATTCAATTATAAATAAGAGAAAAATAAAAAGGGAAGGAATAATAAAAATATGAGAGAAAAAAACAAAAAAAAAGGAAGGAGAAAATAGAAAGATGAGAGGAAAAAAACTTAAAAAACAAATAATTACACAGAAAAAAATAAATAAAACTATAACAATGGAAAGAGCTGGTAGTTGGGAAGGAGGGGGGAAAAGCGGCAACAACGCTAGAATTCTTAAATATCGTCCAAGTAGTAGTGAATAAAATAAAACTGGCAAATTCATACATAACAACAACTTAAACTAAGAGTGGATAAAACTCGATCTGTCCTACTAAAGCGTTAAAGTTGAAGTTTTCAAAATTAAATTTAATGTACATTAAGGACAGGTTCGAAATATACTTTTTAAAAGCAACTATATATTAGTAATAACACTTCAAAATTTAATAGATAATATTTATATATTATAATATCGCATTTTTATTAATATTATTTATTTTAAAAATATATTATAAAGTATACTTTAATTTAAGTTTTATAATTTAGTTATATACAACTTAAGATTGGTATATATTCATAAGTCAGATTGAGTCAGATTGCACTACTTTTAATCGCTCACTGTTTACATTTTTCTTAAACAAAAATAACCATGCATAATTCTACTCAATGGAACTACTAGTTGAAACCTATGCAGGAACATCATGGAGATCAAATCTCACAGTAACAGTAGCACACGTCTTTTTTTGAAACCCATGTCCTTATATCCGCAGAGAAAGATTTCAGCAACGATGGTTGAAATTTTAATAAACGGTCACACAATTTCTATGGCCATTTTAGAACCATCCGTGCCCGTTTAAAAGGTTGAAATTTTTCCCTTTTATATTTTTTAATTTTTTGTTTGAAATATGTTTTTCAAGTTTTGACTCGCGAGGGATGGCAATTCATTGGTTGACGGACCAGACGTAAGAAAATAATTAAAAAATAAATAAAAACTTACCCTCGAGACCGGTAATTACGGCCCACAGAAATTGACCCTTTAACTGAAAATTAGATGGGCCATGCAATTCGTGGTGCGGGAAAGACACAGTTGAAGCTTCATTTTCTATTTTATTTTATTTTATTTTATCATTTCCTGTACAAATCTTAAAAAGATAAAAACAGAATAAAAATAAGGTGGCAATTTTGTAATTTAAAAAAAGTAAAATTGAAAAATGTTTTTAAAAACTAAACATGTCCGTTGAGCAGTTGTTTTTGCAACTGTTTTAAAATGGAGCAAGGTTTAAATTAATTCTATATTTAATTTTAAGATATTAAAACATAAGCTCAACTTAATCTTAATAATAGTTTTTTTATTACAACATGTTTTTTTAAGCATAAAAGTTATTTTGTTTAACTATAGCGAAACATATATTTACCCCCAAAACCGCTTAACGAAAATTCTTTTCTTTTATGTCAGCTTTAAGAAAGTTCTATTCTGTACTTATTGAATGGGATAATATTTAGATATTAAAAAGTTTTGTACTTGCTGAATATGATTATGTTTAGATATTGGATATTTGATAATCAATATGATAAATTAAAAACAGAATGTAAATTAATTTGTTATATAAATATTTCCACAATAAATTTGTAAAGAAACATTAAATGATTTATTTACATATTTTCAGTATTTTATTTAATAAATGCGTAATTATATTTATATCCAGTACATTTTTTCTTATTTAATAAATTATGTCAATTCATCTGAATGTGTTAATGCTGGTAAATTTTTTAAATAAATACAATATTTTTTCTTATTAATTATTTTTAAAAATAAAATTTTGAAATTAGAATGTTATACTTAAAAAAACTAATTTTTAAAACTAACAACTAATATTTAAAAATTAGTTTTCAAAATTATAATTTCATATTTTTAAAATTTAATTTTTGGAAGTGTAAATTTTTAATTTTAAAAATTAAAATATTAATTTTCAATTTTTATTTATGAAAATAATTAATGAGTTTTAAAAAATTTTAAATATAAATTTTTAAATTTTAAAACTTATTTGAGAAATTTTTTTTATTACTATAAAAGACATTTGGGAGAAAAATAATATTTTTAAACCATATAAAAAATCTGGAAAAAATAACCTTTATTTATAGATTTTTGTTTTAATTTGAAGTTAGAATTAACGCACACCAACCTTCAATACCATGTGCTCCTTCGCTTTTCCGTTCGACTCTTCCGATGCTTCCCAATTCCTATTGGGAGCAGCAGTGTACAAACTATAATTCAAATTGGAAACAGTGAATTCAAATTAATTTGATTTTTCCTTGGCAGAACAGTGGAGTTATTTTACACGGAAATTAATTCTATGAAAGCTTATCACGTCTCCACCTTTTCTTCCTGAGACTAACGACAAACAATTTCTCTGCACAGAAAGAGCTAAAAACAAATTATTCATGTCATTTACTCTAATTTCCGTTGATGAAAAATTCGTTTAAAAAGGTTGTGTTTCCTATCGTTTTTCATCAAATACAAAATCTGGAAAACTCTTAAACTGCAGTACAACAATAAGCATTTAGGTAACCGACTATACAAAATTCCACGTTTGGTTTCAATTCAATTGCTAAAGAACTTCATTTCACGCATTTTAAAAATAAATAAATATTTTTTAAAAACTAAATATATTTCTGTCGCGTTTCATTTATTAATGAAAACAAACACTTCGTCTTTAGACACACGTATATCTCTAGAGTGATTAAAAAACAAAAAGGAATGATAATTGATATAAATAAATACATATTAATATTATTAAAATGTTTATAAATTAGGTTTGCATTAAATAATATAAGAACTATTATAAGTCAGTTCGTTTAATGGAGTAAGAATTAAGAGTATAAAGAATATATATTTTTAATTATTGATTAAATTTTATTAAAAATATAAAAAATATTAAATTAGAAGTAACATTCATGTAATTTTTATATTAAAAAAATTAACAATAAAAATAAAATGGACATGTTAAAATGTGTTATCCAATATATGGCGAAACATTTATCCATGGAGGTGAAAAAAGTCTTTTAAAAACGAAAACAAAAAGTTGTTACAGAGGGTCCAGTAAACGGGAGCAATATAAATGTGAAGAGCGAAAGCATATTCTTCAAACCTTGGTTCCATAAAACAGCGTTCGGCGTTTTCACGCACACGCCACTGCGCATCGAACTTCTTCTTCTTCTTCTTCTTTTCCTTCCCCTTTCTCTGTCTCAGTGCGTGCGTGAAAGAGTGGTAGGGTTGTGTGTTGAAGCAAAAATGCATTCGAGTCACTTGCTTCTCGAGGAGCCTATTCGGATGATTTCTATCCTTGAGTCATCCAAGGCCGTGAGTCTCTTCTTCTTCTTCTTCATCTCTTCTTTTCATTTTATTTTATTTTTTAAATGTATATTGCATTTTCAGAGCTTCTTCCCCGCAATGACGAAGATCGTTGGTACCTTGGGTCCTAAATCTCGATCGGTAGAGATTATT
Source organism: Abrus precatorius (assembly GCF_003935025.1). Lineage (NCBI taxonomy): Eukaryota > Viridiplantae > Streptophyta > Magnoliopsida > Fabales > Fabaceae > Abrus > Abrus precatorius. The sequence goes on along the minus strand of NW_020874373.1, from coordinate 2,289,485 downwards.
TCTGCGTGTCTCAAAGCTGGAATGTCTGGTATATTCATCTTCCTTTTGCTTCATTCTTATTGTTCTCCTGTTTCTCATTCCCCACTGTTTGGTAAACGCTTATTTGATGTGAGGTTATTATATACTTATTCTGCTGTAGTGGCTCGTTTCGACTTCTCTTGGAGCGACCCTGAATACCACCAGGAAACTTTGGAGAATTTGAAAACTGCTATCAAAACTACTAAGAAGCTCTGTGCTGTGAGTTTTTTTTTTTTTTTTACTTAATATCTTTTTGGTACAAACGTTCTCTTAAATTTGATTCGTTGATTACTTTGGTTAGAAGTTAAGGATGAAACTCGCTGTGTTTTACATGTTTGATGTCCTTTTTAAGGTTTTGCTGAATGCATGGGGAATTTCCATTTATGTTCTTCCAGTTTATGCATGCATGCTTTGTTATTGTTGTTTAGCTTTCTCGTAGAATTTGTTTATGTAATGGGAGAAGGGATGAGTGTTGGTTACTCCGTTATTGTCTTTGGCAGGTTATGCTGGACACGGTGGGTGCAGAAATGCAGGTTGTTAACAAAAGTGAGAAATCGATATCGCTTCAGGCTGATGCTCAGGTTGTTCTTACTCCTGATCAGGGACAAGAGGCATCTTCACAGATACTGCCTATCAATTTTGATGGACTGGCAAAGGTTTATTAAGTTTTCAACCTTCACATGTCATTATTCCATTGACTTACCTTTCATGTAAAGTTTTGTTTTTACTAGGAATATTAACTTGAGTGATTTCTTTTAGTAAATTTCTTTGTTGCCAACGGTCTTTGCTTGGATTAGTGCCAATTTTGCTGTTGCACCTTCCTAATGTTGCTTAGTTTAACTGTGCTGTAAATTTCAGCTATCAATGGGGTTTTTCTTTTGCTTATGATGCTATAAGTGGTACAATGCATGACTCTTCAGAGGCCTTCTGCTGGAGTTGATATTTGTTACTTACTACATAATTAATACAATTCATATATTTTGTAGACGCATTTTATTTCAATGAAATGTTTGAGTTGGTCTGAACCTTAATCTTATTTGTATTTGCTTACAGTCAATGAAGAAGGGAGACACCATTTTTGTTGGTCAATATTTGTTCACAGGAAGTGAAACTACTTCTGTGTGGCTAGAGGTAACATAAGTTGGGCCCAGAAGGCAAAATTTATTCCAATAATTCCCTTATCTTTTTATTATTGTAGTGTCCTTCAGTTTTTCTTTTCTTTTCTTTTTAATCTGTAACAACCATTTGTTTGAGTTTATATTTTAATTGTTTGAGTAATTGATTTTTACGGTTGATCTTTTCCAAATCAATGGTTAGGGTAGGGGCTAGTACAAATAAAAATAGTTGAAGTCCTACATGCATGATGAGTTCTACACGAAACTGTGCAGGTATCTGAAGTTACAGGAAAGGATGTCGTTTGTACTATAAAAAATTCAGCAACATTGGCTGGATCTTTGTTCACTTTGCATGCCTCTCAAATTCATATTGACCTGCCTACCCTCTCTGATAAAGATAAGGAGGTCATTTCTACTTTTTACTTGCATATTTTATTGAGTTACCTATTCTTAAACATGTTGAGTTTGCATGTGCCAAGAATATAGCTTTCTTTAAAGTTTTGGGCTATTATATTTTTTTCCTTGCAGGTTATAAGCACCTGGGGACAGAAAAACAAGATTGATTTTCTATCATTGTCATATACTAGGCATGCTGAAGATGTTCGCCAGGTAACTTGTTATCCACATTCTTTGCTTTACTCTTCTGTACTTCATAATTTGTCATTTAAATATTTTTTTTTCCTATTGCTGTTTCCGGTTTTCTGTTAACAGCCTTTTATGTGTTTGAAATCCAGGCCCGTGAATTCCTTTCTAAGTTAGGTGATCTAGACCAGACTCAAATTTTTGCGAAGATTGAAAATGTTGAGGTGAACTGCATTTCTTCATAATTTACTGGACAAACTTTATTTGTATGCTAATTAGATTCCTTTCAGCTATGCTGATTAAACTGCTAATGTACACCTGTGTTGTTTTCTAGGGATTGACCCATTTTGATGAGATTCTACAAGAGGCAGATGGTATTATCCTTTCCCGTGGGAATTTGGGCATTGATCTGCCACCTGAGAAAGTTAGATTCATTGTTGCAATTCATCTTTGTTTGTAGTTTGAAGTGCTTCTACTTGTGTATGTGTTGCTGTGGCTTTGAACATGTGGATACTGTATTTAATTCCTTTAAGTTATTATAAACATTTGTGTTCGTTGAATGAATTCAAATAAGTGGATACTTTAACATGTTTAAGGGCGATATTGGACAAAATACTTTGAGATGCTTGACTCCTTTTTCTTAACTAGATCATATAGATATCCTAAGTACTTGGAGTCCTTTATATGACATTTGGATATATTAAACAACAAAATTTAATACGTTTTGATAAATGTTCCAAATATCTGTATTTGAACATAACAATTTATATATGACAGCTACTATGAGTTTTGATTTTTTTATTGTAATTAATGCATCACTAGTCATCAAATGAGCGAGGGGTTTGCTGTTAAAACAAAAAACTAGAGCAAAGAGAGATGTCCCTGATATCAATTATATGATCATAATTCATAACTGTCTCCATTAAGTGAATACCTAATTATTTTAAGACTTGCTGTTGAATAGGTGTTAATCACTGCCGTTTTCTTTTGTAGGTATTTTTTTTCCAAAAATCTGCCCTTTACAAGTGTAATATGGCTGGGAAACCTGCTGTGCTTACACGAGTTGTGGATAGCATGACTGACAACTTAAGACCAACTCGTGCGGAAGCCACTGATGTTGCCAATGCTGTTTTAGATGGTAAGTCACTGGTCATATGATAACGCTAATTAGGATGGTGAGTAATAGGCTGTCCGGAAAATATTCTCCTCTTTAAGTTTAGATTTAGGTGCCTTAAAATATTTCATATTTGAATAAAGTCATCACCGACTTTATTTAATTCTCGAAAGTTCTGATTTGTAGTAGCTGTTGAAAGTGAAATAGTCTAGAATATTGTTGAGTTATGAAACTAGTAACTTGGCCAACTGACTTATAGGACTTAGAAATAAGAGCAATGCTCTTGTACAGTCTTCTGCTTGTGTGAGAAGTGAATATATTAAGTGAGTGGAGAAATTGAAAGTGACATGTCTATGCTGTGCAGCACAGACATGACTTATGAAACTAGTAACTTGGCCAACTGACTATAGGACTTAGAAATAACAGCAATGCTCTTGTACAGTGTTCTGCTTGTGTGAGAAGTGAATATATTAAGTGAGTTGAGAAATTGAAAGTGACATGTCTATGCTGTGCAGCACAAAAGAAAGTGTGATGGGATGTACCAGGAAAGGAGAGCGAGTGAAAGTGAGAGAGCAAGTTAGACAGTGTTGAACATAGATGGTGTAATCATTTTTGCATGAGAGAAAAGTCAGAAAACACAGTGTTAAGAGTCTCACCATTGTAGTATTGTACACAAAATTAGCCTTTAAATGCATTATAACAGGAATTTTATTTATTTATTTATTTATAGGTTTGAATTATGTCATTTCTCTTTCATTAGTTTAGTGCCTTTGTGTGTGCTTAAGTGTCGAAGTTGTCTATTTGGTCATTGCGGTTGGTTAGCATGGTACCTGCGTAACCCAACCTTTAGGTGACTATCAAAGGCAGGAAATATCACTATCTTCTTTTTCAGAACTTGGCCTGTTTCAATCATTTCAGTTTTTCCCTTCATTGGGGCCTTTGTATCCAATTATTGTGCTTGTTGCTGTGCTTTTGATATTTATTTATGACTTGTTACCCAGTAACCTTCATTAGGTGATTAATAAAGACAGTCAATAAATATTTTTCTTTTCTTTTAATTCTTGTTCTGCATGTTTTTTTTTTAACCATTTAATGGATATTGTTGAACTGGTATTAATAAATGTGCAGGAAGTGATGCAATACTTCTGGGTGCCGAGACTTTACGTGGGTTATACCCTGTTGAGACTATTTCTACAGTTGGCAAAATTTGTGCAGAAGTAAGTGCATTTCACATTTGTATAAAATTTTCTAAGAAATGGTGGAAAATATGTAGTTCTCACACCCTTTTCTTCATATGAATATCAATTTCTCACACCCTTTAGATAATAGTGTGGCATTACGTATGTGCCTTTGACTCGAGGAAATAATCTCCTATACGAAATGTCACTCAAAATAATGGCCGATATCTCGTTCTATTTCAGGCTGAGAAAGTTTTCAATCAAGACCTTTATTTTAAGAAGACCGTCAAATATGTTGGAGAACCCATGACCCACTTGGAATCCATTGCATCCTCTGCTGTAATTACATTTTAACCTTTCCCCTTATTTATTTTATGGTAGTTCCTAGAGCATGATGAGACATGGTGCAACAATAAGGTTAGTATCTTGTGATGTGGTGGTCAGGGGTTCTAGTTGTGATATCAGCCTCTGCTGACAGGGTAAGGCTGCATGCATATGATCCTCCCAGATCCCACATTAGAGGTAGCCTTTTGCTGTGGGCCAGTTTCTTAGCTTTCTAGTGCATGCCTGTCTATTTTAAAGAAAAGAACTTCTTGTCCATTAATTTTACTTCGTTGTCTTTGTGGTTGGTTTAATTTCATCTATGGAAAGAGACTTCTTATTTGCAAATCCTACTTGTTTAGGTACGAGCAGCTATTAAGGTGAAGGCTTCCGTTATTATCTGCTTCACGTCGTCTGGAAGGGCAGCAAGGTTAAACTAGTATCTAGAATTGTTAAACTATCTAGCTTCTTCCAAATTGTATTCAATCCAGGAAAATGAATGCTATTGGATCAATTAATGTTTTTTTCTTCCTTGCATTTCCACTTGTATCTGCAAGACTTTCCTAAAAGCATCTCATGCACTTTTCAGATTGATAGCAAAATATAGGCCAACAATGCCAGTTCTCTCTGTTGTGATCCCCCGACTAAAGACAAATCAACTGAAATGGAGCTTTAGTGGGGCTTTCGAGGTTAGATCTTAACTTTTGCTCATTTGCATCTTATTAGATTCTCTCCAATTGAATTGGTTACTTTAAATTTTGAAGGATTTTTGACTGAGTTAGGACCTATTTTTGTAAGTGAAAAATGGGTTTTACGCCTATGATTAATGGATAACATTTTGTAGGATGTTTTGTGAGTAGCTTTCTGTTAAATGGATTTCTAACATTATCAAATTCCGTTGTTGGGGTCAAGGACTGTTTGTATCATGCATATCATGTTCATAAAATTTCACAAAAATCTAAAATCATTTTTTACTCTATTGAGATTTATTAAACTTATATTTTTCCAGCAAATGAAAACACGGACCAGATCCCAAAATGATTGTTATCTTTTATGAATTTATATGTGGAAGAACTATGTAAAATTACTTAATTTATATAATCACTGGATTGATCAAATCATTTTCTATCAGAAATTATTGAGTGGCATGTGGTTATCAAAAGATACATCTGCAATAGTTGACCCCCTTGATACATGTGTGAATAATTCTAATTAAATTGTTCTGAATAAATCATTTTTCATTTGCGCATTGCATTGCTACGTAAGAACGCTTTATTCTGCTGTTTCTTGTTTCCGTTTCCAGGACCAACTACCAACTCATTTGTGGGAAAGCTTATTTACAACTAATGTAATTAATATACTGCTCCCTAGTCCCTACTATATATTTATTTATTAGTATCTACAATCTTATTTTACTGTCAAATGTCCTTGACTATACTTTTATCTACGATGTATATTTTACATATCTATTATAATACTATCTAATTATACTCTCTCTTTAGCTGTAATTAATTGTATGCTGGGTAAAGCAAATACAGCCATGAATTGTATTAAACTTTGGAGGAGGATGCTGTACGGCCTGGGTTTGGACACATTTGTTCCATCTAATGATTAGAAACTTGTATTTACCAGGATTTATATTGTGTTGTTGGATCATCTTGTTTACCAACTTATAAGTAAATTTTTGACAGGCTAGGCAATCACTGATTGTAAGAGGTCTCTTTCCCGTGCTTGCGGATCCCCGACATCCTGTAAGTTACTGTTGCTCTAGGGCGTCTGCGCCCAGTTATTGTTTCACGAGTTTATCTGCATTAATATTATAGGATTGTTCTTTTTAGAACTGCGGGTGCTGAATTTAGATCATTCTACAAAGAAGCTAGACAACTGGGTTGGGTACTGTTTATCTGTTCTGCTTCAATGCATGTTACGGCTCCTGAGTTCCTTGTAGTTCCTCTAGGCTCTAGGTAGATCTGGAAACTGGATAGGTTTTATATTTTTCTGTAATTACCTTCATGGCTACAGTGTTGAAATATAAGCTTCATTCTGCATGACTTGCATACATGCTTCTTTACAACGACCCCTCACATCTCAGTTTCAAGACGTTGACGCATACTCTGCCTGCAGGCCGAGTCAACAGGTGCCACAAACGAATCTATTCTCAAGGTTGCCCTTGATCATGGAAAAGCATCTGGAGTTATAAAGCCACATGATCGAGTGGTGGTTTGTCAGAAAGTTGGCGATGCATCTGTGGTTAAGATTATCGAGCTTGAAGATTGAGTGCGTTGGTACAACTACAGTTAAGGCTTTTCTTTTTTGGTCCTCATCAAGTTTTTGGCAGTAGCAGCAGATCGGTCATTCTGCTTTCGGGATTTAAGGTTATCTCCACTGTGTTTGGTGGTTAGTTATATTTTTTGTGTTGAAAATGAATCTTAGGCTAACTATTATTACCGGTTATCACACTTCCAAGATCAGAGGGAATATGCCCTTGATGCCAATTTTTTGGTTAAATTCTATACATGGACAAATTGAAAGGGAAGTTTATTCGACATTGATTGTCAAGCTAGGGACAAATTGTGTTCTTATGTAGGCGGTAGCCAATTGCATGACGGTTGTACTGTATTCAGCTTGTGTTCTCGCTATCATTTCGATTACATACGGACCAAACAATTCTAGATTGGCTATATTTTACCCGTTGCTCATACTGATCTGAGTTACCCGAGTTGACTTTTTATTTTGGTCAACTTGACCTGTTTGAATCAAAGATATATTTTACATGTAGTAACTTTTGGTCTTGCAAAGGCCGCTTACTATCCCAATTCCCAAGGTTTATAAAAAAAACCGTGGTGGATACGCATTGGATCCAGATGCGTTGACATCCTCAAGAAACAATGCTTATGATCCAGTTGCGTAAATAAATCGAGTCCAATAATCAAATGCCTCTCTTTTTTTCTTTTTCTCATTTGCGCCGCTCCCATCGAATTTTCCAAATTGGGCGCAATAGGGAAAGAACTTGAAGCTCCTGTCGTACTGTTCAATCACAATTTTACGATGTTTCCCCCAAAAGTTTTTTGTTTGGTGTTCTCTAGTGAGGTTTACATGACAACGGTTAATGGGTACAGCCCGTGGAGGTTGCTGGGTGGTGGGTTGGATGGGGAAGGAAACGGTCCGATTGTGGAGTGTCTTGAGCAATAATAAAAATAGGACCTAGTTAGCAGGTTTGGTAAAGAAAAAGAAGAAGACTGGTAAATCGGCTTGGTGTTTTTTGTGATTGATTCATGCAGTTCACAAAACTAGTCGGCAGAGTAAGAACTAGAAACAAGTTGACCCAGCCTAATTTTCTCTCTCTCATCTATCTCTTAACTCAAATCTTTTTTTTTTTTTTGTCATTAAATCAAATATTTTCTTGAGTTCTGACCATGCTAGAGTCTTTCTTGAGCCGAAAGATGGTTCAATATCAAGTCACAAGGGTATGAGCAAGAAGGAATGAGAGATTATTCGTTTTCCTTTCAGCTTTTATATATGTTGTACATTTGGATATTTCACTTGTCATCCAACATTGGATTACATATGTTGTAAAATTGGATTATTCACTCTTTGTCATCCAAAAAAACCGTCGGACTTTGAAACACTAATTAATATATAATTCCCATTTATCTACGTTTTACTCCATGTGATATTTGCTGGATATGATTATGATTATTATCTAGCCTCTCATTATTATTTTTTAAAATCTTATAAAACATAATATTATTATTTTATGTTAATTCAAAATTTCATTTATCTTGATTTCTCGTGATCTGTGGGGGTTATCTACTTAATAATTTAATATATTAAATATTTTCACAGACAAAATTAGCATGCGTTCAATCACACGACTGAAATTAGAGATTATATTATTAATTAGTATCTTTAAAAAATTAAGAGTGATTGGTCTGATTGCGATTGTAGAGAATGTTAGCATAGGAGCATTGGTTTTTCGTCACGCAAGATTAAAAAATAGGCTAATTTAACGTTTGTTCAATTAAATATATTCACATAGTTTTATCGATTGCTCTTCAATTTTTTTAAGCATACTTTTCTTTTAAATAATAAGTAATATATTTGCTCAATAAGCGCCTGTGGCCTAATGGATAAGGCGCCTGTCTTCTAATCAGGAGATTGTGTGGGTTCGAGTCGAGCTTTTTGGTTCTCTGTTACTTCGTTGTTTTGTCCTTTTCTTCAAAGGACATGACTTGGTGTAGTTGTTGGCACTAGCCAACACAAGATAACTTGTTTAGGTCATTCTATTCAGATTTTCACAAAAGTCTGATCTGAGTGGATTTCCAAATGAATTGGTTTTAGGAATTTGATATCAACGGATGCAGAGATATGTTTAGTAAAGCTTGCTATATATATTTAAAAATAAAATAAAAGAAAGAAGAAACTGTTTACAATCTACATACATGCATAGTACATGTTTTTTCAATTGGAAATTACATGGAATAACTCCAGAAAATGAAAGATCATTTTCATCGATGTGGCCTAATCTACGCGCTCTCTAGTATAATTTCAAGTACCATACATAAAATTTACAGAGCAATTTCTTCTTGCCTAGGTAGAAGAATGTTGCTGCTGATGCTGTTGCTTTTGCTGCTGAATATTCAATAATTCAAGCTCCTTGTGGCGAAGCAGCAAGACCATTCTCTCTATTTCCAACCTTTTCCTTTCATTTTCAAGCTTATCTCTCTCCATTTCCCTCTCCTTCTTGCTGCTAAACCTGGTCCATTTCAACCGCTGCTTCTCCAACTCAAACGCTTGCACTTGATAGTCTACCTGCTGCTCCTCCAACTGCACCACCCTCTTCTTCATCCACTGCTTTTTCTCCCAACGACTCTTCCCTCCATCTTGCAGCACACCATTTGCTTCACTACTCAATTGCTGCATAACCTGAGATGATGATACACCAAACCCTCCCTTCTTTGGTCTCTTCCTCATCCCATCATTCTCATCATCCTCTACTTGAGTACCCCTTGATCCTCCTTCTGCTGATTCCTCTTCCTCCTCATCAGAATAGTCCTCTGAGTCATCATCCTCTTCCTCATCATCATTCTCTCTCAACATTCTCAAACTCCCCACCCCATTTTCTGATGAATGGAAACATCGTTGCTGCTGATGTAGTTGTTGTTGTGGATGATGATGATGTTGTGGTTGAGACTCAGTTCCAGCTTCTGCTGATTGTTGCACATTAGAAGCTCCATTATTGTTGTTGTTGCTCCCATGACCACAACTGTTATGGTAAGCACACATTTCCCTGAAGAACAAGTGCTTGGAGTTGAGTAGTTTTCGAACCTCTTCTTTCATCTTTGGTGACAAATCCATCGTATCCAACAGGCTTTGGTTCTCCACCACCCTACAAGCTGTTCCCTTGCCTAGAATGTCGTTGACCCGTTTGTACCTTTTGTTCAAATCATTGAACTTGTCTTCACATTGCTGAGGAGACACATAGTAACCTTTCTCCATCATGCCCTTTGAAACTGATTTCCATTTCCCTTTCTTTTGCAGCAATCCCGTGGCTTTCTTCTTCCCTGCGGGATCAGTGCCTTCAGAACCAGCCTCATCTCCAATGTAATAAACCGCCATTATTAAGAGCCTAACCATGGTATCAGTCCACTTCATTCTATGCCATGGTGAAACTTTCCTCTTGGGGTCCCCAGAACTGTTGTCATCGGCTGTGAACACAGGTTCATCTTCATCACTGAGGGTGCTTTGTGGCTTGTTGGTCTTGGTGGCTGAATAGTTGTAACCATGTTTTATTGATTGCTGATGCGCGTCAGTGTCATGGTGGGTAGCATAAGAAACCATTTGAGGATGATGCAAAGGGTGAGGGTTTTGCTGATTTTGGAGGTTTGGTTGTTGTTGTTGTTGTAAAGGGTTTTCTACTCCTACCAATCCACTACTGATGTTAGAAAATATTCCACCACCTAGTGCATTTGGTTCCATCAACACCTCAAAACAAGTTTAACCAGTATTTCTATCTAAAAAAATGCCTAATAAACAAACAACCTTAAGAAACGTTTGTTCCTAAAGACAAATTTAGAGCGAAGGGTGTGAATGAAATTAGAATTAGAAGACTTCAAGGTGAAACTGAGAAGCAATGGAATTGACCAAAAGACTTGGGTTAAGAAAGACAAAGATCAACGTGCATCATAGTAAATATTCACCTCACAAGCTCGCTTGGGAAAATGGCAATAGCATCATGTTCCACAAAGACTGAATGCATGTTATTCTTCGGCTTTTTGAAAGACTTTAGTGGCACAAGTAAAGTCAATCATAGAGAGGAAACGGCAAAAAGGTAGAGATGGCAATATACGAAGGTTGATGCAAGATTGGTGCCATGTGTGAGGAAAGACAAGGATATATAGCATATAGTATACACTAGTACCATATTAAGCAACTGGTTTTGTAGGCGCTGACAGAAACTGCCCATGGTTTTGGTTTGGCTGTGCTTTGGAAAAGTAACCCACAGGTTTTATGCGAAACGGGCAATTCACAGGCAGATTCACATCCACTTAAGGCCTGTTTGCACAAGAAGAATCAATATATATATATATAGAGAGAGAGAGGGGTATTAGCATATTTTATTATTTTTTAAGGTATTTAAACAGTAATTTTATTTATTATTGTTTAATAAATGTGTTTAAGATATTCATTAATAAGATTCTTAGTAAAGTCAGAGGAGAAAGACAAATAATAATAATATAGTTTTATTGCAAGTTTAAGGAAAAAACAAAGATGATGAAAATTTAATGAATGACACTAAAAAATCCCCTCTTAATAGGCGAAAGTGGGGGAAAGAGTTTTTATTTAATTTAATATTTAAAAATTAAATATATCTTTCGTATGTAAAAAGTTTTTATTTGATATATTTAAAATATTTGTTTAATCATTTTTACAAGAAATTTCTCTGTATATTTTAAAATTTACCTAAATAATCTTTTTTTTAGAGCGATGCTATATTTTTTTAATAATCTTATTACTACTTTATAAAATTAATATTAAATAAAAATAATCATTTATTATCATGATGAAATATAAAATATTAAAAAATTATTTAGTAATTGGAGGATTGTAAGAATAAAGGGTAGGAGTATTTAGAAATATTTTACTTTTATCTTTTATTTGTATAAATTGGTATAAATTGAATATTTTAGTGTCTATGTTTTTAAAATCTCTTAATTTTTATTTTTTAAAATTTATTTTTTATTTTTGCTGTTATTATCATTTTATATAAAATAATTTCAGAAAAATAAGAATTAAGTATTGACTAGGGTTTTTAAAATTTATGTGTTCAAAGACAGAAATATTATATTGATGCAAATTTAAAGAGTGAATTTAAAAAGGGTAGGATAATCTATTCGTTAAGCCAAATAGCTTTTTAATCAGTGAATATCTTATCGATCTACTGAGTCTGTTTCCTTTCCCTCAAATTTTCAACTTATATATATATATATATATATATATATATATATATATATATATATAAATAAATAAATAAATAAAACAACTTTGATAGAATATTCGTAGTCGAATAACGCGGCTGTTACGCACCCCGACACGGGGCTCCTGGTTTTGTAACTTTGGTTCTTAGTTTATCCAGTTGATTTTTTTAAAGATTAATAATTATATATTAAGATGCTTAAAAAATTATTTTTAACTCACCGTAAAAGTTAATTCATAAAAAAAATAATTATCTAACTCTAAAAAATGTAACTATACTTTTAATTAACATTACATATTTTAATACCCTCCTTCGTATTTAAGACTAAATATTTACATGAATGACTTAATGTTTAAATAAAATTAATTTAAATGCTATGTTACTAAATTAAATTAAATTTCTGCTAGAAATTTATTTTATTTAGTTCTTTTTTGTAAAAATAAATATTATAATTATTTTTTCATAAATATATAAAATAAAATTATACATTGTTAGTTCAATTTTTCGCTCATTTTCTCATAGCAAGATAAATGTATATATATATATATATATATATATATATATATATATAAGTATTCTCTTGAAAATGACGATTTTTCTTGCTTTATAATTCAACATCACCTCTCTCCTTCTTCTTAAAATTTTGTAAAAAAAAAATTAATTATTAAATAATTTTTATGTTTTCTATTATAAAATTTATATTAATAAGGTGTTCATTTAATATTCATATAAATTTTATATTTATTTATTTAATATATAAATCACCTATTTTAATATTGATTATTAAGTACTTTTACAATACATTATAATAGAAAACAGTGATAATGATCTGTGTACTTAGAGTTAGAGTACTTACTTATTAAAATAACAGTAATTTTTTATTAAAAATATAATAAATATACATAATTTTTTAATTTTTATTTCAGTCTAATACAATTTGTAATATTTTTTTAAGATCAACTCTTTAATAAATACTTAAGGTTACCAATTAATAAAATCCTTTCATAAAAAGGTTCGAATAAAGTAGTTTCATAGAATAAAAATAATCCAAATATTATAAGAATGTTATAATTATATTTCTAGCTGGTATATAGAAGATTTACAATTTTTTAATTTTTTTAATTTTCTCCAATAAATTTCATGACAATTTTAAAAAATATATTTTTCACTGTCAAGTGTATGAATAAGTTATTGTTTATGAATAATTTATTGAACAAGAATTTAATTAAAACATTAGTTTGAATCTAAACAACCATATAGGTGAAAAGGAAATGAGGATTACAGAAAGAAGAAAATGTTAAATCACTTTAAGCTTCTAGACATTTAACGCTAAATTTATATATATTTTATGTCTTCTAAGATTAATTTAAAATTTGGTTTACTTTTTAAATTTGTATATTCAATTTGTTTATACAATCTAATTAATTTTTTGAGAGCATTCGGTTTTAAAATTTGATTTAAGTAATAATTTATTTGCGTATTTTTTAAGTTTATTTTCAAATAAAATTTTATTTTTCTATATAGTTTAATTTGTATTATTTTAAAAAATAAATTTTCTTTCAATATATTTACTGAAAAAGGAGAGAGAAAAAATAAAAAAATTTACAATTTAAGAGCATGTTTGGTTTTATTTTTAAAAGAAAAACTATTTTCAAGAAATAAATCAAACGTATTTTTATCTCATTAGTCTGGAAGTGTCATCTTATGAATTCAGAAACTGGGGTGAATGACATAAACTTCTAGTGATGATCAATATTTAGTGTAAACATTATTACGATGGCAATAAAAGGTTGACCATTGTGGCAATGCTTAGTAGAGAAGGTGAGGACTCGTTTAGTTGTGTTGGTTCCTACACAGTGTATAATGGAATTTCTTAATCCGTAAAACACTGTACATGATTTAAAAAGTCATATAAAGTAACACAGCTATGACACATTAAACTCTTGCAATATTTTGACTAAACAATAGATAAAAATGTCATAAAAAACATTTATAAAACATTTTTAGTGGTACTAGTTATAAATGTTTTTAATGTGAGGACCAACATAAATATATATAGACTAACAAATATTTATCTTTATTTTTTATATTTTACTTAGTTTCAATTTTATCATCATATTAATAAAAAACAAATTTTATTTATTATAATTTTAAAAAATTCATGAAATTATAAGGATTTATAAATAAATCTTTAAAATATAGAGATCAAAACCAAAATTAAAGTAAATTATAAAAAAAAACAATTCAAATCATTTATTTATAGTAAAATTAAGTGAAATTAAAACCTTGGTTATCCAATTAATTTAATTTAATTTTACATATTTTTGTTTTATGTGACTCTTTTGTTATTTTTTAATTATAGTTTTATTTATCAATTGTGACAGTATTTAAAAGCTGAAAAAATATTTTATTTTCAGTTACGTGTTTATTACTATCATAATTAATAGGTAAAACAGATACTAACTAAAGAAATCAAAAAGTAAAATAAAACATTTTTAACGGACTAAATTAAAATAAAAAATAAAAAATGAAATGAAAAGACAAAAATATAAATTTTGGAATAAATATATCAAAATAAGATATAAAAAATCATATAAAATAATTATAATTTACTTATAATTTTTAATTTGAATGCTTATGCAATAAATTCAAATAAAGTTGAAAAGTTTTTTTAAAAATTGTACTTTGATATAACTATTTCGGGGTTGAGTAGGTTGAAAGCAGAATAAGGTCATTTATTAGTAGCTCATAAATTCAGAACATGCGAATTCACAGCGTGTAGGCCACGTTTTTTAGTAAATTTATAGAAGAGAAATTATATAAATTAATATAAAAATACATATCTTTTATAAAATAAAATTATATTTTAATTTTAATTAAAAATAACAGTAAAATTACTTTAAAAAAATACAGCTAAAATTGGTGTAAAATGAACATGTACCTGGAGTGGGGCGCACTGGTATTAGTGTGCACCCTCACACAGAGTAGAATCGAACAAACAAAGAGCATTGGGGTCGCACCTCAGCTTCCAATTTCATTTTCGAGGAAAATTCCCTCACGAGGGAAAGAAAAAAAATGCGATGCAATTCCAATTTGAATCCCCAAATGCTGCTTTCACTTCAATCCATTCCCCACGCGCTCTGCCTCTGATTTTGCCTTCGTTCCTCTGCGTCACCTTCACCTGAATGAAAGGAAACGTTTGCCAGGAATGGGGGCCTCGCTGTCGAACCTAGGAACCAACGGTTCGACCACCGCTCCGGGCCTTGGCGACATACCGGAGAGTTGCGTCGCTCGCGTTTTCCTGCATCTCACTCCGCCGGAGATATGCAACTTGGCGCGCTTGAATCGAGCGTTTCGCGGCGCCGCCTCTGCCGATTACGTCTGGGAAGCGAAGTTGCCTCGTAACTACCAAGATCTGCTCGATTTAATGCCTCCGGAGAGGTATCAGAATCTCTCCAAGAAGGACATCTTCGCGCTGCTATCTCGGCCAGTTCCGTTTGACGACGGCAACAAGGTATGGTGTTTCTTTTTAGGTTAGTTGGAGTTTTTGCGTGGTGAATTGTGTGTTCTGTGAGATTCGTTGATGGTAGAAGGTTTTGTAGGAAGTGTGGCTGGACAGGGTCACGGGAAGGGTTTGCATGTCCATTTCGGCAAGAGCGATGTCGATTACTGGAATTGATGACCGCAGATACTGGACTTGGGTTCCTACTGAAGAATCTAGGTTAGATTTCCTAAACTTTCTGTTGCTTTTAATTTACTTTAAATGACGTGTTTTAAGTTGTGATGATGTAAAATTAGGTAAGTTGTGATCTTAGTTTTAATTGAACTTGAGGTGACTTCGTGTATCCTTCTGTTCTCTGAATGGTGTGAGAACTTAGAAACCTGCATGCTCCGTAAATGTTTCTACTGAGCGTGTTGTAATTGATATTGTACAATGTAGTTGGTGGCAGGCATATCTGGATTATAGGATGTTAATTATATACTTGTGTCAATTCTTTGCTCCGGCGGCGAAGTGGTACGCCTGTTTTGTTGTTGTGATGTTTTACATGCCACTTTAACTGTGCGATGCAGGTGACCTTGTTGAAAGTGCTAAACTCAAGTTATAAGGTAGAATGTGTTTTTGGTATTATGTAAAAGCAACGATAAGAGCATTGTTTTGGTTTCCCAATAACTTCGATGACTGTGGTGCTTTGGTGGTAGAGGGTTCAAACTGGTTTGCCTTTTAAGTGATCCTCGGATCAACTATATATATGTTTTTGCAATATAAGGAGAAAAGGGAAAGAGTAAAAGAATGAACTGTTAGTGATTTTCTATAACTCAAGTTTGTGTTGAAGTATTTAGCCACATAAAAATTCACAGATCATGTTGTATTTTTCCTTACGAAGTCATATTAATTGAATTCAAAAGTAAAGATTTTTTCTATAATTGCCGCACTTGACTGCTGAAACCATGTTCCAAGAGCATGCCTCTTTGACTTATTTGAACGATGGGAGCTTTTCAGTGCCATTGTCCTTGAATATTGAGTGTGGATGGATAAACTGCTCAAACTTTCTTGGCATTCCAAGATATGACTTCTATTCCAATCAAGTGAAAGTTTTTGCTCTTATCTTAATATATTGACTGGAAACTGTTGTAGATGATCATCGAGGAGGCTAAAATACCAAGCTTAATGTAAATTTTTAATAAGAAATAAAGTTTATTAGTGAAAGTGACTGCACAGGGTACGTAACCAAATTATCAAGTAGGCTAAAGATATCAAACTTAACAGAATTCATGTAAAATAAAACAATCAAATATTAGTCTTTGTGGCTCAGAATTTGTTGGTGTAAAATCTTACCCAGGACTGGACTTAGATGCTATCTGAAAATGTCCCCATTTCTTCTGTTAGTTTACCAAATTTTCAGTTCAATTCAGATATGAATGCTACTTTATTTGGTCCAGAGCCTCAATGTCAATTGCTTGCATGCACAGTTATCTCTCTCTCTCTCTCTCTCTCTCTCTCTATATATATATATATATATATATATATATATATAACAAGTTTCATGAGTCATATATGTTGGAGTAATGTCATTATACATCTTGTTCTGCTGGAGCTTTTGTGGTTGTAATCTTGAAAAGCTTTTGCTAAATTATATATTAAATGTGATTTATACTTAAACTTCCAAGCTACTGATTTGTTAAATATGCCTTAAATTCTTAATCTAAATCCAAATCCAACCATCCGAATTCCACAATCTAAATCTAACATCAACTTTTAAAATCTGTGTACATGATTTATCTGTTACTGTTTTGTTGGTGTCTTATGGGTTTGTCTGGTATGCTCTGATTGCTCTATGATTGTCCTTTTGAGAAAGTGGAACTGGAGACATTTTCTTTTCTGTTGTTTCTCCTGCCTGACCCTTTTTATTTTTTCTAGTTTATGAATAATTCTGAAGTTGATGATACAGTAGTATTTCTGTGGTTTCTTATGCTTTTGGTTTAAATATGAACCTATTTTGTATTGATTATGACTTCATAATCATTCATTGGTTTAACTTTCCTGATGCCCTGTGGCTTGTGATGTTCAAAGGAAAGGAAAAAACAACAAAAGCTGGCCACCCTGCCAGACCCAATCCAAATGGTCTAGTGTGTTCTGATTAATTACTTATTATATTATCCACCTAAAAAGCAAATTATCATGTTCCAACATATTCGATTCTTTTTGGGCTTTGTATGAAAACATCATGATATTTTCCCATTAAACTTCTGTACTTACGTGTGCATGCCTTTATCTAAATGAGGGACATGATTTGCTGCTTTGATTATGCGCTAAATTATGCTCCCCTATCTGAGTTCGGAGAGATACTTAAGTTATACCACCCTCACTTCTAATTTTAAAATTCACATTCTCTTTGCCTAAGAGAAGTAATACCTATACTTTAATCTATTTTACCCTGAGCAAATGTTTAAGCATTGATGAACCGCCATGAACAAGTCCCCAAGGAGTACTTTTCCTCTCTCTTCAACTTTCAGTGTCACAGGTAGTTATTTTCAACACCATATTAATTTTACAACTCTAGAAGATGAAATGAAGTTTCAATTACTCTTTCTATTGTTTTGAAATGGAACTTTACCCAAAAATTCAGTTCAATCTCTAAGGTGCCAAAGTCAATGGTAAAGGATTTGAAACTAGCTATCAATTATATTGAGAGTTGTGGAGAGGGAAAAAAGCTGTTCTTAAAAGGCTCATTTAATTTGAAATGGACTAAAGATAGCTCATATCCATCTCTCTGGGGAAAACTTTAATTTAAGCATCTAGTAGGGGAGGAAGATGTAATTTACTCTTAATTATTTCTGATTTGGAATGATATTTTGAAATTCTATTATATATTCAATTTGGTTCAGTCTGTAGATGTGTTAGCTTTGAGCCATACTTATGACATGCTCAATCTGATTCTACCGAACTTTTGTTCTATGAATAAAACTTCAATAGGTGGTTTTGATTGGTTTGCTGAGCCTAGATTAGTTTATAGATAGTTGGACACCTGGATTTCCCAATGCCTTCTAAACTTAAATAGTTAAATTATGCCAACTTACTGTTTATATGCTATTTATGCTTCGTTTTGCAAACTGTAGTGATCTTAAGCTTGATGCTGAAGCTGCTTTGTTTAATCTGTCAGCTCTCTTTTGTGGATGTTGCATTGGATTTTTATTATTTGTTTATTTCAGGTTCAACACTGTAGCATACTTGCAGCAAATATGGTGGTTTGAAGTGGATGGGGAGGTTAGCTTCCCATTTCCTGCTGATATTTATACTCTCTCCGTTAGGCTTCACCTTGGACGATTTTCCAGAAGGCTTGGTCGGCGTGTATGCAATTATGAACAGACCCATGGTTGGGATATAAAACCAGTGAGATTTGAGTTCTCAACTTTGGATGGTCAGCAAGCATCATTTGAGTGCTGCTTGGATGACACTGAACAAGATGATGCGCACGGCAGCAATCATAAGCGTGGACATTGGGTTGATTACAAGGTGGGTGAGTTTATTGTCAACGGATCAGAACCCTCAACTAAAGTTAGATTCTCCATGAAACAGATCGATTGTACACACTCTAAAGGTGGGCTTTGTGTAGATTCTGTATTTATTATACCTAGTGATTTGAGAGAACGCAAGAGAAGCGGCATTCTGAAATAACCACACAGAATAGGGGTTTTATTTTTTGGTTTATGTCAAAAATCCCCGAATACTCTGTTGGGATCTGTTATACAGCGCTAGTGTAGAAAATTACTGGTGTAGAAAATTAAGAATCCGGAGCATGTTATCTTTTTGGTTGGCCTTTTTTTAATTTTTAATTTTTTGGTGGTCAGTACATGTGATCTTTAGTTTTTATATAATCACCATTTCTGTGTTTTATTTATTTATTTCCATGCTTTGTACCTTTGTCAGATGAGACGGATAAAGAAACAGGAGAACAAGCTTCGCCAGCACTTTGGTCTGTTATTAATTTTGCCATTTAATTAAATGTTTACTGAATTAATTTTTTAAAGCAATAATTTATGTCATAAATTTATTTATAAAAATTTACTAAATTAAGTTATTTTAATAGGTTATATTAAGAAATTTATTAAAATGAACTAAAAGAAATGTATGAAAGTCAGAAACTATTTCTCTAAGATGTTCATGAGCACTTTTAAATGGCTCTTGATAAAATTGATGTGCGTTTAAATTAATTTTATTCATAGATTTATATTAGAATATGCATTTTACTCCAAAGCAAACAGGGATTTTGTTTTGATGCCTTCAGTTAGTTGTTGACAGTCAACTTTGGAAGAATATGCTTGGTCAATTATTTATACAGTGTGACATTAATTCTCTGTTTCGTAGAAATGAAAATGAGGAATAAGTAAAGTTTTAAATTAGAATTGAAGAGAAAAAAGTTATTTTTTCGTTATTTAAAATTTATTCTTTTAATAAAATAAAAAATGGGATTTATAATTTTCTATTTTTTTCTTTTATCCAAATAAATCATAAGCAGAGCTAGTGTTTGGCTATTTATCTAAATGTCCACCTGGATTCACAAATTCACCATTCACATGTAAATATTAACATTACATTTGTTCTTAACACTTTACTGTTTTTTTTATAAAATATAATTTCGATTTTTGTAAATATAATTTTGATTCTCTATAATTTTGTCAGTTTTAATCTTCATATTTTTTTTAAAAATTAAATAATATATCCCTACATTGATGACAGATATTTAAACGTATGCCATATGCCCATATATATGCGACGTTAGAATACTCGGTGTGTGTGTGTTTGTTTAATTTAATCTTTTAAGATCATACAACTGATAATAAATGTTTAAAATTATCTATTAATCATGTCTAAATCCATAACGAGAAAAAATATAAAAAAGTATATTTACATTAATTAAAATAAAAAAATAAAATATATTTTAAGCATCGATCTCTCATAGGAGAGAAATGTAATTTCCTCTTAATTTTTCTTTACATATAAAATTTACTTTATTCACCACATTTAAAAGCTAACCTCTTTCTTCAAAATAATTGCGTCTATCCTGTTTCAATTATATTGCTGATATCAATGTCGAAAATAATTGTAATGTGTCAAAGTTTAATTGTCCTGCACTAATATTATGAATTCAAAATTTGAAAATAAGAATCTCTTTTTCTAAATAATTGATTAGCAAACTACATTAAAAAATATGCTTAAAATTTATGAGTCTAAACTTTAAGTAAGTTAATAAACTTAAGCATTTAAATATATAATCTTAAAATTTATGATAATGACTAATACAACCACAATAATAATAATAATAATAATAATATAACTTAAATAAACTACACGTTAAACTTAGCAAACTTTTCACATAGAAAGTTTGTTTTTAATTAAAAAAATATTTTAAAAAATAAATTTAGCTTAAATAAATAAATATGGTTTAACTTGAGCCTAGAAAGCATATGGGTTGAAGTCAAAAAGCTTCAAAAGTTTCATTGCATGGCAGAAAAAAGGGTGGAAAGCAATACAGGAAAATAAATTAAAGATCATACTGAACCTGCTTTTTGGGTCAGGCCAGAGAAACGAACATATAAATTGTGAGAACTGGGAAATTTGGGGGAGACAACAAGGAGAAGAAAGTTGCCATAATTAAGGTCCTCTTTTCTTATGTCATCCACTATCTAGGGATTCCCCTCAATGCGAAGAATCCATGTCACGTAGTTTATTAAACAACAATTTTCTTAAGAGTAATATTGGTTGCTTTGGTTTAATTAGGTCCTCTCCACATTTTTATTTAACGTATTACTATTACTACTAGACATTAGTGGTTTGGAACTTAGCATAGAGTCAGTCATCTACTCATATATATTAGAATGGCAATTCAAGGATTCTTATTTATAACCTCTATGCACTATGGTATTTGGATGAGGCAAAGTAGCATGCACGTACGCAGGTAGTGGCCCATGACCATGTTCGGCGCCGTTTGCGTAGAGTCACATATAGTTGTTATCTTTTTTGCTTCTGTTTCAGTATTTCAGAACTATTTCTTAGACCAGTTAGGTAATGAGTTATGTCATTTATATATGCGGTAGGGGCTAGTGACGTAGTAGGTTCTACAAATCCCACTGAGTGAAACATTTTACTTCTGAATAAAGTTCACATTTACAATATTATCCAACGTGTTCAGGACCACGTTTCCAGATCACAAAGGTCAAAGCCAAATTATGACGTAAGTCTCAATTGCAGAGACAGCAGTTTAATTAATTCAATGTTTCAAATCTCTTCAGCATATGTGGTTAATGGCTATCTTATTCAGGCACACACGCAGGACCACTCTCAAGATATACGGTGAAGAAGTTCTCTCTAGTTTCTACCTATTTTATAGGTATGCCTAGGTTTTTATGGTTTTGCAGTTTCTTTAACTCAGGCCTGAGCTTTTTTTAGATCCATCTTCTGTTAGTACTAATAAAATGCCACTTTGTTTAATATTTCTTTCACGTGGAAATAGGAAGAAACTAAATCACCATTTGGGTTTGTCATACTTAAGCTCAACAAGTGGGCCTCCAACTAAGTTCTAACCAGATATGTTTCCAATATTTGTCTTCGCTTAAAGGGTAACTATAATTAGTTAAAGCAAGCCAGTTTGGTTTTGGGTACTCATTGATGGTTCACAAGGTCACAACAAAATAATTAACTCAACCACCTTTTATTTATTAATGACTAGCTAGAAGAATTTAACTTTGAAACCATCATATCCAACGTTAATAATCTAGGTTGAAATGTGGCCTATAAATGCTTATGATTATAACTTCTATTAGCATATTTAGATTAATGTTTAAATGAATATATATGAACTTATGTTTATTTCAATATTAATCATTTGTTATAAATTTGTATAGACGTTAATTGCAATTTCTTTTATATATTTTACGTACACACTGTATCATCACTCATAACCAATTTGGATTTTAATCCTTCTCAAAGGTATTCATATAATAGACAACCATAAAAAAAATGCTTTCTTTCATTCAAGATTAATTACCTTACGGATGAACGTTGAACAAAGGGTAAGTAAGCAGCATTACATGTACGGGAAAAGACCATATATGTTAAAGATATCCTACTGTTACGCCACTTGCATTCTTATATATATGGAATTATATATTTCCCGTACAAATAATATGCAACAAAAACATTTCTCTTTGTATTAGCCGAAAAAAACAAGAGAAGATTATAGAAAACTTTTAAAAAATGGTAAAGAGATGATGTAATTAATAGCACTCTACAGTCACCCTTCCCATTTGAAGGTTTGGATATGCATATTAGAGCAGTGTTTCATTATTTTTTGGCCGTACCCGTACGGCACTGAGGCTCTCCTATTAAAAAGCATGTAGCGTTGTTATCATGGTACGTGAATCAATAAACAAACAAAACAAGAACAATTGATGTATACAACTAGAAGTTGGATTCTACAATGACCTTTGTCTCTTTCACCATTTCCGGCTCAAAGAACTTACTTTGTCGTTTGAAACTCTACAGTTTTGTATCTAGTAAGTACTCCAAAAAGTCCAAACACGCGCAGTCCTATAACTCCAAAAAAAAAAAAAAAACCACAGCATTGCATCAAAATTTATTAAATCAAGGGAACCTAGATCCCATTTTTATGCACAGAGAGAAGAAGGAGTGCAAGTAAGATATCAGTTGTCCTTTCTGTAACACTGCCCGAGTCATAATTAAGGTGAAAGGGAAATGAGGATGAATGAACAGATATGAGCCCAACTTCTGTTTCCTTTACCCTCCTTTATTGGTGCTGCAGAGCGGGCAGCTTCTGTGCCCTCATTCGTGTTGCAATTCAGGAAATCATTTACTCTCTATTCACTAATATTTATATATAATTAACTAGCAAAAAATGTTATATCTTCTTATTGTTTGAGTTTATAAATGTTTTTATTTACATAGAAGTCACATTAAAAAAATTAATTAATAATTTTCAAAACACACGTATCACTTTTATACGAATAAAACAATTTACAAATTAAGATAGTAAAAAAATTTAACATTTTTCTTAACTAATATAAAGAATAGAGTTAATATAAATAACTTCATTCTATGTTAATGAAGTTAACATTCTTTATTTTTGCGATATATTACAAGTATTTAAAAAAGATATTTATTAGAATACTTCTAAATTTAAGGGATAATAATTTTTTAAAAATTATATTAAGATATTAAAGGATATTTATATTTTTTTAAAATATATTAATAACTCTACTGTTAAAATTAACTATTATAATTATTTTACATATAAAAAAGGATACTCCTTAATTTCTATAGAATTTATCTTTAAAAAATACATGTGAAAAAAGCATTCCATAGAATTAATTATGCATATATTTTATTATTGAGCATTTTTAAAAAATGAAACGTTCCGCATGAAAGCTAGATTGGGGGCCAACTTTACACATGCCTTCCCTTTTCCACGCCTTGACCTGACAGCACGGTCCCTTCCTACAGTCTCTATCTTAGACACAAAACTTGGTTGCTCCCAAAAGAAAAGGAAGGAAGCAGCACACACGTACAATCCACAAATGTTAAACTTCATTCCTCAGTCTTAGCCTTCTTTGTGTTGAGTAGTAACACTCAAAAAAATGTAACATAGACTTAAATTATTATATACAAGGTACAAATCTTTGTTTCAACTCTGTTTATAAAATAATAATAATAATAAAGAAGACAAGGTAAAAGTCTATATTATTTTTCTTATATTTATTTTCCTTCATCACTTTTCTCAACTTAAGTAGAAGTAACGGAGTGATCAACTGCCCATAACTCCTCCTTTGTCTTTAAGTTATTTTGAATTAACTCTTCTAATAAAAACTTATATTTGATTAATATTGAATAATTTAATATCTCTGAATAGCTTACACCCATAAAGAGAAAGGAATGTAGAAGTTTCGTTTCTCATAATCACAACTCACAACCATAGTGGCACGCTTCATTGGCTTAGTTAAATTCACTACTGCACTCACTACCCACCTATCTTCCCTCTGCCTATGTGGTCCAAACCGACCAAGTGAAGCCCCGAGGTCATATAAGACAGACCATTTTTGGGGATGGAATTGAAAGGAAGAGACAGGAAAGTAGTAAAGACAGATATGGATTGGCATGAGAGCACAAGACCATTTGTTCCTCGGCCTGAGTCTTCCTTAAGCTTCTTCTACAACTACAACAACCACCCTTATCCAGGTACGTACGTAAAAGAACAATAAAAACACTAGTCTTTTAAAGAATTGACCTTTTATCCTCCAACAATTTTAAGCTGAATTTCTTTTTCATTCCTCCTACTTTATACATTTTGAACTCTATTAGCTTCCACATATGCGTTTCTGTGCGTGAATGGCTTCTAAGGCAGGCACCTTATATTTTAATCACCACTTTAATTTGAGGATTAGTGTTTAGAGTTTTGAATATGAATATATAGTAACTTGAAGCCCAAGTAATTGTTCCATTTTCTTACTTTCTAATGAAGAAATCAGATAGAATATAGGTAGCTGTGTCAAAACTAACAAAGTCTAGCCCAATTAGTAGACAATTCTTGACTATGATCTAATTCTTAAGCCTTTTTTTTTAAGAAACTATACTTATTTCTATTATCTCTCCATTTGAAAAGAAATTAGGTTTTTACTGTGGGTTATAAAATACCCTTATACACACCTAAAAAATAGTTTTATAAAGCATTAGGCATATGTTTGAAAACCACACTTGATATTTCAGCTTGGACAGCATCCAAAATGCTTGTTATGATTTTCAAAAGTTGTATATGTTATTTTATCCTAAAATAAGTTATAAATAACCCCAAATATATTTATTCTTGTATATGTTGCATAAATATATCATATGTTGGATCAGAAGTGGAAATGAAACAAGCGACATTGACGGAGACAACGCAAAGGTTGGTTCCGGCAATGGAGAACGGGAACAAAGAGAAGAAGAAGCGATTAACAAGTAATCAGATAGAGTTATTGGAGAGGAGTTTCCAGGAGGAGATAAAGTTGGATCCTGAAAGGAAGATGAAACTTTCGAGAGAGTTAGGTCTTCAGCCTCGTCAAATCGCTGTTTGGTTCCAAAATAGGCGTACAAGGTGGAAGGCCAAACAGCTTGAGCATTTGTACGATGTTCTTAAACACCAATTTGATATCATCTCCAAGGAAAAGCAAAAGCTTCAGGAAGAGGTACTTAGTGTTTTAAATTATGAATACTGAACAATCTCATCACTAAAATCATTTACCTTTCAAATTGTAAAAATAAGAACAGAAATGATTAACATTAATTTTAATAATTTTTATAGTTTAAATGATACTTAAAGAATTTCAAAATTTAAAAATAATCTTTACCTATAAATTTAAGGATTAACTTAATATATTACTTTACATTTTACATTGACGGTGTAGTTTTTGTTGCCTTTCAGAATACGAAAACCTCTTTTTCATTTCAAGTTTGAAAATAGCGGTCGTCTATCTCATGTAATCGACTCTACGCCAAATAATAATTGCAATACACAAACATATTACATCATTTTAATTTTCATCTTCTTATCAGGGTTAAATTTTGATTATGTAACACAAGTGAAAAGATGTGAGAGCGAAAGATCGAAATGTGTAAACATTTTTGAAAATTACCATTATCTTTACACGTTTTTAATATGTGTTTCTTTATTTTATTACTATAGGGAAATATATATAACGAGACAAGTATAATTAAACTCAATTATTCTTTTGCCTGCCTTTACACATGAAGATATTTGACCTGGTGAATATTTTTGAAACTTAATAAAATCACGTGATAAAAAATATAACTTACAGTGTTGAAATGAGTTTACATTTGAATAAATTTGATGCAGGATCAAAACGCTACTTAGTTATATATATTCTTGGAATTGATTCGTGATGCACCCTGAACAGGTTATGAAGTTGAAGGCAATCCTAAGAGAGCAAGGTTTTAAGACGCAAACACTTATGGGTTATACAGAAATATCAGGGGAAGAAACAGTAGAAAGCACATCAGAGGCGCTTAGGGGTTCCACTTCCAACAAGTTTGCAGAGGGTTACTGTTCTTTCACTGTGGATGATTATAACACAGTTTCATTGCCTCACTGCCAATGGCCTGCTATGCCTTATTATCCCTAAATCTTCCACAACTTAGAACATCAATGAGCTTAACGTAATAACTATAGCCCTAGACCTGGCATTAGGACCCATGCAGACCTGTTCTGATGATAGTTATGATTCATGAAACAGCTATGCAGGCCATCCATTAGTATTTCACTTTTAGTTTCCATTAATTAACTTGCATGAACTCTTATCACGTACTACTTTTAGATAGGAAAAGGACAATTGCACTTTATCTTTTTACACTTCTTATCATATATACCACGTAGTTTAGAGTGAGACGCTGAAATGTTAAACTTTTCTTATTTTATTTATAAAAAGGTATAAAATTTATGTGACAAACTAGGATGCGAATTAATAAGTCATTTTATTAATAAGAATTTCTATATTAATCGTTACTGTCAATGTAATAAAGATATAAAAATGTTATGAACATGAATCTAATTAAATCATATATTGTTTGTTTATTTGATGACTTCCTTCGTGAATCATCAGAACATGTGTATCACTGCTAATTAAGTGTACATAAATTCCAATACCCAGGGCACATAGTGAAATGCGATCCAAATGAATATTATCTGCTAAATTAATACAAACTTGATTCTATTGAAAATAATACTAGCTTGATATCAACGAGAGTGTTTCAAATAATACAAACTTAATTTTCTTTAAATTAAATTTTAAATTTAAGCTGTATGAATGAAAAAAAATCCTACAAAAAGAACTAAGCCAGATCGAAGATAATCTAAACTAGTGAGCAATGTAACGCATACTGTATTTTTCGAATTTTAGTAAGTTGATCACGGAACGAATATAAAACAGATTTAGTTTAAAGTAAAATTCGAATTGATTATATTTAATAGGGTATAGGTTATTAAAAAATTTAATTAATTTGACCAATACATAATAAAATTTATACTAATAAAACACCTGTAAATATCTGAAAATAAAAACTTATTACAGATAAAATTATTTATATCGGTAAATATTTATGAACTTGATGAAATGAGTATTTTTTATCCACCTATCAGCGGTGTAAGTATACGTATAGTGATACTCGTATTCGTAGGTTTTTGTGTATATACAGTTTTAAAATAAATTGTATATAGAAGTAAACATAATCTAACTTTTTTATTTGATGACTTTTCTTATAATAATATTGCGGTACTGTCGTTGTAATAAAACATTGTGCTAATTTTACTTCTAAGTTTTAACAAACTTTATGTTAACACTCTCGAAGAGCTAAGATTTTTAATGTATACCAAGTATTCCCAATAAAAAGTAAACATTGGTAGAATCTTTCAATGGGAGTCCAAACTCTATAATGAGAATGTAAAACATACCCACACTCATACCCACACAAACTACCAGCGATTGTATGGAAGATGAAATACTTGTTGGGTGGATGCAGGTATCAAAATACCAGCCCGCAAATACCTACTTATTTATAATATTTTTATTTTTTTGAGATGAAATAATTTTTCTTTATTGTTTTATAATGAATAAAAAATTTATTATATATATATATATATATATATATATATTTATACAATAATTATTTATTTAGATGGGTTGTTATTAAAAATATAAGTAAACTTGATATGTTATTTTAAGTATTATTTTATGTTATAACAAATTTTAATTAGTATGCTGAAGTTATTTTATAAAATATTACACTTAACTATATTATTAAAATTTCAAGGCTTAAATATACTTTTCTCCCAATATTTTTCGCATAATTTTGATTTTATCTCCTAAAAGAATTTATTTTCATCTTTATTTTTTTTCTAAATTCAGAACTTTTAAGCCCTTTTACTAATGCTCCTCAACAAAAAAAAAAACGTTTCATGCATAACTTCTTAATTAATTACATCATTATTGACTATTTAAAAAATATTGAAATTTTAAATATCGAATAAAAAATTAAAAATCTAAAACTAAATCATAAATGGTGAAATTTACTGTACACCGACTATTTAAAAAAATATATTTACTCATCAATCTTTAAATATATTTTTGTATTATTATCAAATGATCTTTTAATTTAAGATTTATTCTTTTTTTAAAGATCTTTTTATAATAAAAAATATTAAAATAAATTTACAACAAAAATAAATTATAAAATAATTAAACTAATAATATTAAGAAGCATCTAATATCCCTCAAATCTTAGCAGGACAAGAGCAAGCACTTTCTTAAATAGCCATCAATACCTGATATAAACGGGATGAATATATATTTTTTGGGTCAACAATGAGGATGAACAGTTCACAAGTACCGCATGCACCTATCCGGCCCCAAAATATAGGGCCAATCGTAAGTAGCGACTTCGATTGATGAACAAGTTTGTTTCGATTATTTGAATAGGTGGACCAAAAACATGGTTTCTTCGGATTTGTCTCGATTAATTTTTGTTTTATTATAATTAATTTGCTGTCAAGAAATTTATGCCATAATTGCTTTTAAGAAAATTAAACTTAGGGTTATCATTTATTTATATCTAGTCAGTTTATAATTTTTCCTAAATATTCTTAATTGGAAATTTCACACTATTATACTTTTTTTGTCCTACCTACTCGATTATTATTACTTTTAAATTACAAGTAAAAATTGCATATTCACTTAATATTGAATTTAATTACCAAACCAGATATTTTGTCCTTTTTGGTACTTTTGTTGACATTAATTATAAATATATACATGGAATGGATTTTCGAAATTATTGTAGTTAATTTTATCGAATTAATTGTAACTTCGTATGTGACAAACAATGGGAAAAAACCATCATATGTACCTTCTTGATAAAACAAGTAATTCACTACCCGATTACATAACACCTAGCCTCATTTCCACTAGACACCTGCCTACACAATTTTAACAAAATAATGCGTTTGGTCTGGAAGTTGAAAGGGGAAAAAACAACAAAACATGTGATAATGTGAACAGGTGGTATTAATCGAGGATATCGACGAAAATCTGCAGCACAATAATTTTGCCCATACGGAATTCCTCATGTTCATGGAGATTGATAAGTGTCCAAACAAAATCAAGCAACTCAAGTAAAGTAAATTGCCAATGAGGGGGAAAAAATGTAATCTGCGTAATCTTAGTAAAAGCAAGGGTGTTGATTCTGGTTAAACTCAACTTTGGGAACAATCAATTTTTTGCCCAAGCTTTAAATGATAAACGATACAAATGGACGATGGAGCAACCCCCACCCTTCGGCTAGACAAACTCACAACAAAGCATGCACCATCAGGCATTGTAAAGGATAAATTGCCTAGAAACAAAACATTAGCAAGATTGGCAAAATCCATTAAATAACCAGGTACTCTCTGAAGCTCCAAAAACAGGTTTGATAAAGCAGTTAAATAAAAAGATTAATCAAGCAGATAAAATTCAGTACAGAAGTTTCAAAACAACTATTCAAATAATTCCCAAAAATAGGAACAAAACTAAAAACTCAGCGTTTCCCGCCTCCACCACCAAGTTTGGGACCTTTGGACACAGCACCCTTTTGAACATTGCCTTTGCCTTGTGCCTTTTGTGTCTTAGCTGCTACTTCTGCTTTCTTAGCCTTTTTCTCATCCTTTGTTTTCTTGATTCTCTCTTTAATTTCACTGCACAACATCGTATATTCAGGTGGATATTTTATCCATATTTTTTATACAAAAAAGATGATAAAAAATAACTAAATCAGGCTCTGAAACAAATAGGGTTACATGGTTTATGTAAAAAATAGACAGCATGTTAGCAAATGAGGAAGGCAATTAAAAATAAGGATTATCTCCTTTAAAAAGAAGGGTGTGCACTCTAGAAAATAAAGTGCAATTATAACAGTAAATTAGAATAAAAATTGAAATTCTATCATGTTAATAGTTTCATGTATGTACTTAGCCACATATTATATAATCAACAGTTATAATTGCATTCCATTCTCTTACATGCATCCACTCAATTAATTTAGAAGCCAAATCCAAGAAAGAGATTTAAAACAGTAGGCAGAAACAAAAAAACAAAGAACACACCGAAGAGCAGCTTCCCTAGCTGCATCACGAACTTCTGGCTTCTCAGTTCTTTTCTTCTGAATAACTTCCAAAGTGGCACCAACAATGGACCTAGAGTAAGGCTTTCTAGTAGCACGACGCCTCTTCTTCACAGCTTCTTGAGCAATGTCCTACTCATCACATGCAGACAAACAATCAATTAATCCATTAAAATGCATGCAATCAGTTGTGAAATAAATTAGCACAGTAACTTGTTTATATGTGTGGAATAACTTAGCACAAGGTCAAATTCAAATCAAGTGGGTGTGCAACAACATTTTCATATGTTAACCAGCTTCATTAATGTCAAAGGCAATTATGATTTAACAATTCAACTTCAGGATTAAGTCTACATGGGTTTATTGTTTAATCTTTAAAACATTTCAATCAAATAATCACCTTCTTGTGTTGCTTCCTATACATTGCAGTCCAGGTCAGCTTAGATGGCTTCAAACGGTTGTGAAAATACCTTTTGCATTTTGAGTTGGCAAACAGGAAGACCTGTAGATTCAACAAGCAATAGCCCTCACATCAGTAACTAACTAACTATAAACACACCATGGCAAATTGAAGATTCAGATTGAAATAAAGCAATACATAGGTCCAAAATTCAAGGAGTCAATTTAATCTCACCTGAGAATCACCGCGTACAAATCTGATGCCTTTTCCTGGGTAGATCTTGGCACCGCTGAATCGGCATAGTTCAGTTCTGACACAGAAACATCAAATATAAATACACTAATGGAGGCTATAATTTGAAGAAAATTTATCATTCATTTGATCAAACACAATGTTGAAATGTTATGTGCCTAATAAATTTCTCAAAAGCTGCTTTGAAAAATAAGACATCTTCCAACGTATTATCAAAAGCTAACGACGTCTCTGAAAAAAGAAAAAGTACGAACAGCTACTCAGAAGCAGCTCTAAAACACGTCAAAATTTCAGATACTGCGTTGCAGAATCACAAGAACGTGATTATATCAAGCAACAAAATAATAACAACGACATAAATATCGTTAAACTATTTTCTGCACAGTAAAAAATCCTGAATATCTATCACATTTTCATGCTCAAGAAGCCAACAACAAATTCTACAAACATACAATAATAACTTCAAAACAAAATCGAGCAAAACATCATCATACTATGGCAGCAAAATAAGAAGGCAATTAAAAAAACAGTAATGAAGATGGGGTTAACTTGAACAAACAAACTTAAGGCACATGGAATTTTGAATTCAGAAGAGCTTATGTATCACAGAGTGTAGAACTGTTACAACAAATTACATATGAGATCGTAAAAAATGAGTTGATGAAAGAAGATGAAGGTTCCATACTTGAGAACCATGGCTGCTGCAATAGGAGTGGCTGCTCAATGTAAACCCTAAAAACCTAACGATGCCCAATCCCCCTATCTATATCCCGAAAACACGACTATTACAAATACCCTTTTCTCGTTATAAAACCAAATAAATGCCACTACTCGGCCCCTTTCTTATGGACATCTTTTGTTTGGGCCTAATAAAAACAGTCTGGCCCATAAAATTGATTTTAGTATTTGGGCTCGAGTAAGCCCATACAAACTATGAGAAGGAAGAACTGGCGAAAATGATAAACAAAATTACTGAACAGAACAGAACACCTTTGTGAAAAAAAAAAAAAAAGGTAAAATTATCACCATTTACAAGAAACGGAACTTTAACTGTTTTCATCCATCTCAATAGACTAGTGCTTATTCCTTGGCCATTTGTTTGCACAGGTTGGCCAAAGAAATGTATAAAAATATATGGAATATTAAAAAAGACTTTTTAGGTAAACATTGCATACATTTTTAGTTTATCAATTTATAAGAATCAATGTTACATCATACTTTTTTTTAGATTCTAGTTCATTATTGAATAAAATATCAAGTGAGATATTTAATGTTAATTATTAAAACTACCGTTGTATGGATTTGTTTTATTTTTATTAAATTTATTTATTTTAAAATATAAAATATATAATTTAAATATAAAAGTAAATAAATATATTAAAAAAATTTATTTCTTAAAAAATTACTATTTAAAATATGTATAATTTAGTATTTTCTAACATAAAAAAATAGCATAAAATATTTTTTTTTTAAAATATAAAATAAAATTTATATTGTTTCATGATATCATAAATCATTCATCGTTACAAAATTTTAATTAAATAATTATAACAATAATATATAAATATAATAAATTTTTTTATATAAGTTATAAAATTTAAATTAAAGGCCTAATAATTTTTTATTTATGTATTTATTTATATTTATTAAATTAAATTTATATAATAAATTATTTATTTATAATTATAATTTAAAATTATTAATAAAAATTTACTATATAAGTATTAAAGCATGATATCATATTTTTTTTAAATAACTTAACAGAATAATATATAAAAAATAAAGTTGTATTTATTTAACTAATAGATAAAATTTTAAAAATCTGTTTTCAATACCAATATATATATATATATATATATATATATATAATATTATATGTTAATATTTAAAAATAAAAATATATTAAATTTTTTATATATAAATAAAATTATCATAAAAATTTTTGTAAACAAAAATTAATAATAATATAATATATATTCTGAGATAAAAGTTTTCTTTTTGATAAAAAAAAATTTAGAATTGAGTTTTTTAAAATGATTTAATTATCTTATATTTTTATAACTTCACAGAATTAATATTGATTGACATTCTAAATAAATAAAATTTATTTAATAATTAAATATAATAATATTATTTTATTTGGATCATAAAGTTAAAAGAATAAATTTATTAATTTTTTAATATAATTTTTTTATTTTTAAAAATAATTAATATGAACTATTTATTATTTATCATTTATCATTTTAATTAAGAATCAATAAAAATAAATATATTTATAAAGTAATTTAATGATAAAATAATATTTTAAAAAATATATTAAAAGAAAAAATATTAATTTAAATAAAATTTAAAAAATAAATTTAAAATGCTATATAAAAAGAAACGTGTAGATTGAATTAAAAATAAATAAAAAATATATATTGTTATTAGTTCTGTAATTATTTTAAAGATATATAAATATATTAAAATATTATATTACTCTTTAAATAATATATGTGTTCTAACTATTTTAACGTAAATCGAGCGAATGTAAGATTTTAATTTTGTTTTCATATATATTTTTTATGTATTTGTCTAATACATTAGCTAGTTCTACAAAAAGATATTAATATTCAGTGAACTTGATTTAAATATTTTTCAGAATTAAAAACTATATAATTTTAAGAATATAACATAATAAATAATTATATTAATAAGCAAAATATTTGTATTGATATTACATTTTTATATATAATATTTGTTTCTAGATTTATATCTTAGAAACTAATTGTAAGTTTACAAAATAACTGAATTTTTCTATTAGATAGTACTATTCTTTGTATTTGTAATCGAATGCTATAAAAAAAAATTAAATTAAAAATTTTAAACTCTAAACTTATATCGAAATTTTGAATAATCATATAATTAGAATATGAAATTTTAATAAATAAATATAATTTAATATGGTAATATAAAAAATATTTTTATAATATTTTAAATACTAACCTCTATTTTTCTCATATTAAAAGTATTTTGATAGTTATAAAGATTTATATTTCATACTCTTTAAATTTTAAAAGTATGTAGAAAGAAATGTTCATTAACTTTTAAAATAAATGATATATACAAAAATTAAATATTACATTTGAACTTAATTTAGAGTTAAAACGTTATTTTATTTTTTACTTATTTATTCATTATGATATAAAATTATTAAATATAGAAATAAAACGATTAAATCATATTATTTTTATTGTTATAATATTTAATAATATTTAATTTATTTTAATTATTATAGATAATTAGTTTTAATTGAAGAATTTTGAATTTATTATCATCATTATAACAATTTATAAACAAAAAATATTGCAACAAAATCATTAAGTATAAATATTGTTTATTATTTAATTTAAAAAATTAAAATTGTCATCATAATTATTATAATATAAAATATAAATAAAATGATATTATGTTAATAGTTTATACATAATTATGATATATTAATTTCTATTAATTTTTTTTTAAAAAAAACTAAAATAATTGAAGAAGAGAAAAAAAAAGTAATTAAATAATTTTTAATTAAAATTTAGGTAGAAACTAAAAGAGAAAAATGATTATATTTAATATAAAATTTAATCTTTATATCAATTAAAATTATAAATGTTGATATAATATAAAATTTATAAATCACATATCAGATTTGTATAAGAACAAAGTCAATAATATATATATATATATATATATATATAATAATAAGGTAAGAGAGATATATATAATAAAATAACAAAATTATTTTATAAACGACTTAAATATTTTGTGACATTTTACTTTTCAAATTCTACACATTATTAAAAGAATTTATATAATACCGTAATAAAAATTGTTCAATCTTCTAGATCTTCTATTTTTGTCTTTTGTTCACTATTTTTTGTTTCGTCTTCCTCAAGTTGTAACTTAAAAGAAAATATTAAATATAAATTATTGTATGATCTAAGAAATTTGAATAATACATTATAAATTTATAATTTACACATTAATTTTTATTTATTTTTTGGTAAATTTGGTATTTCCATGGTTTGAGATATATGTGAATAACTTATTGCCAAGTTATTTTCTTTTGTTTTTGTATTATCTAAACCTTCTTCATTCTTAATCTGTATATATCAAACAATAAAAATAAAGTTATTCATCATTGTATTATAAACATTATAAATGAAAGTAAAGAAACTCAAATTTAATCTCCTATATTACCTTCACTGTCGGCTTCACAATTTTATTTATAGTGAAATATTGTCTTCCACAAATTTCAAAATAAGTACTCATTTTTATTTAAAAAATATGTGAAATGTCAATAATTTTTAAAAGTTGTGGAGGCTATTTCAACCCTTCACCATCACCATTAAAAGAATATCACATAAAAACAGTTATATGTTTTAATATATTTTATTTATATAATCAATCATTTTATTAAAATTTTCAATAAGTTTGTACTTAACACATTTGCTTATAATTTCAGATATTGGAATAAGATATTTTAACTTTACTTGTGTTAATTGTTTAACTTCATATAATAAAACAAATATAGTTAAATCCGTAAAATCTTTAACATCAAGCTCAAGACAAAATATGTAATGTATATAAATTAAGATGATAATATATAAGTTATTTTATTCTGATATAAAAATTTAAAAATTAGAATACATAGTGATGAATTAATTACCTTGTCATTAGATACTTAACGTCTTTATGACATGATTCACATTTAAAATTTGTAGTTGTGAAAGAAACTTTTTTCCTGCAATGGAAGCAATAAATACAATACTAATCATTTTTAAGCAATATATCATTCACGGTTGCAATACAACCAATTACAGTATTTTAAAAATTAATTAAAAAGTTAATTTAAAAATTAAATAAGAAGAACAGAGTATACAAGAAATTAAATTTAACATATCATTATTTGATTTTACAATTGTCAAAAATTTATTAAAATTCCTACAATAAAGTGATAATGAATAATTGAAAATGTGATTCAGATAAAAAAAAATAAAGAACTAACAATAATTAACGTAATAGAAAATTTTTAAATAATTTCAATACGTGACTGAATCTATAAAATGAGTAATTTATGATATGTCAACATTGACACAAATTTTTGTTGATCTTGATGTAAAAATAAAAATATTACCTATAATGCATACATTTATATTTTTATAATTAAATATGAAGCATGTATATATATATATATATATATATATATATATGTTCTAAATAAAATATTTTAAAAATATAATAATACAATTACCTTGAAATTCTTTTACAATAATGGATGTGAATATTGCAATATTGATTTTGAATCCTTAGATACATTGTCTTTTATTATTTCTTCAAAAAGTGCAATACAATCATTTCACGTTACTTTTACTCTATTTTTCTTGTAAATAATTTAACCAAAATTATAATATTTTTCAATTAATAATAACTTTAAAATAATTATTCATATCTCATGTGGCATTAACTTTGCTTTAAGCAGTTATCTTTTGTTCAACAAAACTACTCTGCATGACCACTCTAATCATATCTATTTATAAAATAAATAATTTTAAAAAAGTAATTGATAAATTAAATACAAATTATATAACAAATTTTAATAAAGTTTTATCATAAAATACCTATTAAGACATTATTTTTACAACGACTTTTTAGATTTTCAAGTTTACAAACTCAAAGATATGGACATGAATTATGTTATTATCATTTAATTTTTTAATAACAGTTGTGGCATGGAATTGTAACATGAAATGATTATTTTCAACTACAACAGATCTATCTTTATTCTCTGTTACTGAAAATTTTGTTATGAAGTATAATTTTTCTTCCTTTAATATACGTTTGAACTTATAAAAAATACCCCGTCCCATAGAAATATGTATGTAATTGTTATATAGAAAAGAAAAACTGATCAATTAAAAAATTTAAAAATAAATTAAGTTAGTTATTATAGAACAACATAATTATAATTTATTAAAAATAATAAATTTTTAATAAAAAAAATAAAATATAATTAGTACCGTATTAATATTAATTAATTCTTTTTATGATATATTTAATGTATCTCATAGTCGTGATATTTACACTTTTATTTTTTAATAATCTGTTGTTAAATTCAAATCATTAAGAAAAGTCCATTTCTTTTCGTTGAAACTTATTGTTCTCCTACAAAAGCATAGAAAACATAAAAGTAAATAATTACTTGTGATAAATATAAGAAAATAATAATAGATTTGATATAACTTAATCAGTTAAAAATAAAATTCAATACACAATATTATCTAAAAATAATACAGCTCTATGCTTACTCAAAAAAAAAATTGAAATATATAACATAATTTAGTGAAACAATAAAAAATATAAAACTCAAAAACACATGTACTTATGTGGATAGGTAATTATTGACTGCTAATATAATTACAAAATACAAATAAAAAATGATAATAGAAAGAACGACGAGGAAGTTTTCAAAAGTTGTTTAAACATAACTTATATAAGTAGCAAAGACCTACTTGGAGATATATAAAAAGTCAAAAAAAAATAAAAAATTAATAAAATAAAAATTATATTTTCATTTGTATTATAGTTTACTTATCTTTTTATTAAAAATTTAATTTAACAATATACAATATAAAACAATAATTGACATTCAAATGTTAAATTGAAGTAAAAATAAATATATATATTTTTATTTTTTAATTTAAAAATAACTTAATAACTTCATCAAATTTTTTCAAAAATATTTTTATACAATTTAATTAATATTTTTTTCCTATTTTTAATATTTGACATAGAAAATCTTTAAATTATTTTATTTATAAAAAATGTTAATAGTTTTTTATTAAATATTATTTATAGTAATTTTGTTATTGTCATTTTTAACAATATATAATTATTAATTCTAATAATTTTTTCTAAATACAATTCAAAGATAATAAGTATGAATTAATTATAATAATAATTCTAAAATTATTTAAATTATTATAATTAATTTTAATAATTTTTTATTTAATATAATTTGAAATTATTTTATCTTATGTTATATATAGTATTTTTATATGTAACTTTGTCTTTTTATTAAAAATATAATTTAATAATAGATAATATAAACTAATAATTTTGTAAGTGTAATTTTTTATTTTAAAATAAATTTTACTTTTTAAAATATATATTAAACTATATATTATATTAAATTAATTAATAAAATAATTTAAATATGTAAACTTGTTTTTTCATTATAAACTTAAAATTAACAATATATAATATAAACTAATAATTTTATAAATATAAATTTTTTATTTAAATTACATTTTAGTATTATATATAAATATTAAAATATAAATTATATTAAAATAATTAATAAAATAATTTAAATATGTAAATTTATCTTTTTATTAAAAATTTAATTTAATAATATATAATATAAACTAATAATTTTATAAACGTAGTTTTTTAATATAAATTACATTTTATTATTTAAAGTAAATAATGAAATATAAATTATATTAAACTAATTAATAAAATAATTTAAATATATAAAAAATAATTAAAAATTTAATTTAATAATATATAATTTAAATTACATTTTAGTGTTTGAAGTACATATTAAAATATAAATTATATCAAATTAATTAATTAAATAATCTAAATTAATATCATTTAAATTTAAACATAACTTAAAGTAAAGATACAATTTTATTTTTGATTAAAAGGTAACTAAAAAATGTATATATAGTTTTTATTCTAAATTTTTTATATAATATAACCATCAATTATAACAAATTTCTTAAATATGTTTCATAATAAGTATAAAGCAAATATAATTTTAATTTGTAAATTATAAAAAATATTATAATTATTTTTAATAAATGGTAATTTAAAGTAATTTATAGTATGAACATTTTTGTTGTTCTTTGTAATATAATATAATCATTAATTCTAATAAACATTCTTTAAATACAATTTAAAGATAATAAGTATAAAGAAAATATAATTTTAATTCGTAAGTTATACTTTTCAAATTTTAATGCATAAAGAAATAAGTAAATGCAGTTAATAAGAGTGATTGCATAGGGTTTGAATTTTAATGCATAGAGTAATAAGTAAGTGCAGTCAATAAAAGTAATTTTATATATTTAAATTTTAATGTATAGAGTAATAAGTAGGTAGAGTCACGTATATAAAAATGACTATAAACATTTCAAAATTTAATACATAGAGTAATAATAGGTGCAATCAATTTTATATAGATATATAATTTAATGTATAGAATAATAAATAGATGTTGTCAATTTTATACAGATAGATTATGAAAACTAAACTTGTATTTGCTCTTAAATATGATTAAAAGTATAATAAAGTTT
Organism: Abrus precatorius; assembly: GCF_003935025.1. Classification (NCBI taxonomy): domain Eukaryota; kingdom Viridiplantae; phylum Streptophyta; class Magnoliopsida; order Fabales; family Fabaceae; genus Abrus; species Abrus precatorius. The sequence goes on along the minus strand of NW_020874373.1, from coordinate 2,249,917 downwards.
ATTTCATCTAAAATTGTTTTTGTTATTAATTACTTGATTATTAATGGTACGAAAACTTTAATTATTAGGGATTGTTTAACCTTATCGAGTTTCTTTTCTAAAGTTGACCACACTTTTAAATAGAACTATAGCTCTTTAAACAACCCAACACGAGTTTTAGTTTCTGGTTTGATTCACACGAGGAAGTAGAAACTTCAATTGTTGAATGTTTCCAGCATTGCTCCTGGGTTCTTAAAATATGATAATAAAAAATGTAATCATTGCCATATAAACTATAAATTACTCAGATTAGGTTGTGGTTGTTTTATAAGCTTAATTATATTGGGTTATTGGGCATGAGCCTAGAGGACAATTTCGTAAGCTTTGTGCTGGTCGTTGATTAACTTATTTGTAAATAAATAAAAAAAGTCATATTCAGCTTTCGCTTGTCTACAATAATTGAATGTGCTTTTTTTTATTAACGTTCTGAAAAGCATGTCACATTTTTAAAAAAGTTGCGCAAGTAAATCATTTAAAAGATATTTCTGTTCGATTTTTCATATGTTTAGACTACATGAGAGAGCGAACATTTGTATAATTCTATTTGTCATAGTTAAACAATTGTTTCTCCAAAAACAATTTCAACCAAATGCACAGTAAAATAACTGTGTTGAAGTTTGTTCTATTAGATTATGATTCAAGGGAGTAATTAGTCAATCGATCACGTATTATTATTTAATTTTTAAAAATTAAAATTTACAATTAACGAACTAAACAAAACACTAGGATTAACTTAGATGGAGTCATATATGTTATATACTGTTAAATTCATCAATCTCCAAACAAGTATAAATACACCAACCTGTTGACGTCAAGCCTGTTCAACACTATGGTTTAGTGGCATTATCCAAATTCAGCTATATTGTACAACTTGTTCTTGCATTACTATTTTTAAAAAATTGTACAAAATCATGTTACTATTTTTGTACGAATTCATATGCAATTCGATTTAATTCTTCACAGACAGTTTTTATGATTTTTTCGATTAAACAAGTATAGAGACAAATTTTGGGTAAGCCATGTGGAAGGAAAGCTTTCAATCAAGAAAAAATCACACAAAAGGAAGAGACAAATTCTAGCAGCATATTCAAAATATCCCTTAATCTACACAAGAAAATTACAACAGTATTCCTTACTACATAGTACAAGAAAAGAATCACCTTGCTTCCAGATCCGTTTAACTAAATTTACTGGAAGAAGCCAAACAAAACCATGATTAAGACAACGACGTATTTTGTCTCTTCACTTCTGGCTGAAATGATATCAACACTCTTGAAGTCTCTTTCTGATAGTCAGGTTCAACCAAATTAATCGCGAATTCAAGCCTAATCATATAGCACAAACACCCAACTTTTCAGTTCTTAACGTGTATAATTCAATCTTTATATTTAATATAAGACAAAACTTGAACTTCTTATATTTTTACTAACAAATTTCCAAATCAAACAATGACGTGTGGCTTTATTTTTAAATTCCGCAGTATGTTTTACCGGATTCTATTTCAATGTTTGACTTGAAAATTTTATAGAAATAATGTAATGAACTTTAAGTTTATTCTATTGATATTAGGTACGTGAATAGGTGAATTGACCTGACTTTTATATGTATAGCAGTAGTTCATTAGGAAAATTATTTGGAGACGTCTATTTTTTTTTAATGTAAAGTGGGTGAGATAAGAGAGAGAAAACCAAAAAAGAAAACAAATGATACACTGCAGTGAGAAGTGTGTTAGCCAATAGCTAACCCTTAACCATGCACAAATAGATTTTCTCATAGGGGAGGGCAATGAAACAATCCTTATTTATTACATGGAGAAAATTATCATCCTGGTGGTCAACTAGGCATTGACCAGCATTCCTGAACGCTATTGTCCTACCCTGAATTTACAAGCTTTCTTCACACAGACTCTGGAATTGAATAAACACCCAACATAAATTACATATATATCAAACAAATGCGTCACTGCAATGAGAAAAGTGTTAGCCAGTAGCTAACACTCAACTGCCAACAGTGTCGAACAACTGGGAGGGTCAGCTACCCTTATTTTTTACTTGGAGAGGAAGGATCTCTCCGTTGGTCAACTAGACATTGACCAACATTCATCAACGCTGCTATTGTCCCACCTGAATTTACAAGCTTTTTTACACCAACTCCAGAATATTGCCTTTGTCTGCTACCCACTGCACACTAAATAAATCACTGACTGCTACAAAAGCCTAAAAATCCCATGAACTCGTGGTTGTGGATCATTTTAATGCTCTTCTCAATGCCAACAACACCTGAGAGAAAAGGGTTACATTTGTTACATGTATTACTGTAGAACTTGAGTGCACAAACCGTTATATTATAAATCAGTAAATGAATTTAATTTGCTTTACCCATGGTGAGAGCGCTAGCAAAAATGACCCCTGAGAGGATGAATACAATGATTGAAGCCCTTTTAAGAATTGCCATCAATTTTCTCACAAAAAACTGTCCCCAGAAGCCAGCCAAAACAGACACTGTGGTGAGGTATAACGCTGCAAAAGAAATACGACAAGCAGCTCTAGATGTTATCATCAGACACAACATATCACATTACTACAGTTTATTCTATTTTAAATTTTAATCATGCACTGAATCCGTTGAAACTACAGGATGTAGGCAGAATGAAGAGGAAGTGAAAAATGGATGGTTTATAGACAAATATGATACACTGTAGAATCATAAAAATTACCATAAGGAATGGGGAACCTCTTGAGAAGGTAGAATTCCACCACAGATAAAGATGATGAAAACATCATAACAAATGTTGCTGTGGCACTAGCAACCTACAATTTAAACAAAAAACACATCCTCGGAAGTTAAGTTGCTTAAATTTTTATGTCAAACAAAAAATGCGTCATTCATATACACTCTACCTGGGGGATGACACCAATCTCAATGAGAAGAGGCCCCAAAATGAACCCACCTCCAGAACCAAGTAGGCCTCCAACAGTTCCCCCTAAGATGCCACAAAGTGCACAAAATAAAATGTGTAAAGCAGTCCATTCAATTGAAGCCTCGCAGATGGATTCCGGGTTCCCTGTGCTTATTCTCTTTTTGTGATCCTTGTACAATCTCACTGCTTCACAGCTAAACACCACAAGTGCAATAGGATACTGAAATAAAAAGAAAAAAGGTGCAAGCAAATAAGTTTGACCCCACTTCATAATAGGTTAACTAACAAATTGTGCTTATGTAGTTGTCGTTACCATCATACCTGTAAGCAGAAAAGCACCCAATACCATACACTGCAAACCTCTACATCATTCTGCACACCGACAACAATAAATTTAAAAACAAAGAAATAAAGAGTGAACAAACTTTTGATGTGAATGGGAAAGAGAGAAAGAGGGCTTGCCTTGACGACTTGAAGTAATAGGAAAGAAACCCACACGGCCATTAGCACCAAAATCCTTTTCCACTTAAGGTTGAAACAAAGAACTTGCTGAGGGGTTTGAGGGACAAAAAAACAAAACAAAAAGTCAGTTTTCTACTCACCTACTACGATGCAATGATAATTTTAGAATTGTAGTGATGAGTTTGCATACCATAGGTGACTTCTCTTCTTTAGGAATCAATGGCTCATATTCTGTGTCGATTAGAACTGCATATTTCATGAAATATTATAGGTACTATATATCAATAACAAAATCAAAGAAATAAAGTCATTATAACCATATACACGAGGTGCGCTTTAAAGAAGAGAAATTAAAATTACTCTTATTTCCAAATTTTTATAGTTTTTATTTTTTGATTAATTTGAAAAGAACATTATTTTAAATATTTTTATGTCTGAATTATTATACAACCAAAATGATGGCTGTGGAAAAGTACAATCCGCTTCTTACGTTCGCCATGAGAATTAACAAAAGTCGCTTGTTGCTTGGCCATTTCTTTCTGCAAACAGCAAACACAAAAAATAGAGAGATAAAGCCTACGACATTGAGTTAAATTGTGTTTCATAATCTTAAGGCGTGAAATTTTTACCTTAAGAATAGTCTCTTCCCTCCACATCTCAGTTCCCTTAAAGAAAGACCTTGAGGAGGTGCCTATAAAAAATAAGTGATTCATTCAAAGCATGAATGGTTTAATTTGGTTTGCAACTAAAGTTTTATACCAACAGAGATGACAGACCTATGAAGAGAATAATGGTGAGGACAGTGATAAGCCAGTAGGGGAAGACAACACTGAGGGCAACACCAACAGTGATACCAAGCATGAGCATGGGCTGAAAAAGAAGAGCCAGATCATAGTCTAATATAGGAACCTCTTTGGTTGGATGAGGCACTCTAAGGTTATACCAAACGGATGATGCTGATGCCCCCATTATCATACCTGCAACAAGTCAATAACTATTGATCACAAAACAAAGCAACAACTTCCAATGTTCTCTTCTCTTCCATATTATTATTTACATATACAAAACCAAGGCCATGCATAGCCAAGAGAAGAATAGAACTACATTTAGAAAGAGCAGCAGCAGACTTGGTATCAAAACCAATAATGAGAGTGAGCATGGGAACGAAAATGCCTCCACCACCAACCCCACCAACGGTTCCAAAAGCAGATCCCAGAAACCCAATCGCGGTGGCCAACGCAAGTCTCCAACTCACCTCCAATTCCTGCACCCCAACAAACCAAGCATTAATCTTTTTTCACCCCATCAACGATTCATTCACGATAAAGATGCTAAACATGACAGAGAAGGAGGGGTGACATACGGGCCAAACTTCATCGAATCCATAATGGCCATGGGAATTAGGAAAAAGTGACACGGAATGTTTGTAGTACTGGTTGGTTTTGGTGAGGAACAGCGCACAGAGAACCGCAACAGAGAAACCGGATACGATGTAGACGATGAATCCTTTGGTGGACATGGCTTACGAGTGGCGGCCAATTGATATTGAGGAACCAAAGAAGAATGAATATAAACCTTAGAAGCAGATACTCACATCACATGTTTCTTCTCCGAACGGACTAATAACTAACACAAGGATGACAAAATCACTATTACTCCTCTTTTACCCTTTTTCTTATAAAAAAATGTTTAATTATTAAATGACTGGGATAGAATCAATTATTTTATGAGTATAATGTTTTGTGAATAATAAAAAAAAGAAATTAACCTACCTCAACAATCTTTTGTTCAAAACATTAAATTAAGATAGAAAAGCTCTCCTGTACTCGAGATGATAACATGTTTAACTCGAATAACACCTGTTAATTAATTTATGTCTTCAGTGGTTATAAAATATAATTTAATAATATATTAAAATAAAATATCAATTTTTTCTATAAAAATATCAAGTAATTTGAAAATAACATAAAATTTTATAACTTAATTTATTTTTAAAAAGTGAAATATAATGACTGGAATTTTTATAAAGAATTATTGATTATATTATGTCACGAATTTTTATACCTATTTTATTTGATTTTGTTGTTATAATTAAAGAAAACATAGAAACTCAAACAATAAGGTTTCAAAAGTGTTACTGGCCGCTGTTAGATTCACAAAATCGTCGCCATATTATAGTGATGATTTTGCGTATAATAATTTTCCTTCTTTGTTGCTTTTCAGTCTATCCTGCTCGTGGGTCATATTAGAGATTCCCAAAGGGTAATGAATCTTCACAGATTCAAAGTTCAATAATGATTATGTTTGAAATTTGAAAAATCACGGGTAACATTCATATTTTTATTTTATTTTTGTGAAAGATTGAAAAGAGTTGTTGATTATAATTTTGATTCATACCTTTTGACATTATTTTGGTTTTAGGTCGTCAATAATACAGCTAACTAGATTCTTTAATTATCGTCAGCTAATTTTCATATTTAAGATCTTTTGTATTTTTACTTATGTTTAAATATATTATTTAAAATAATTAAAAAGTTTCTTACTATATCTTTATTTAATATTGTGAATAATTAATTTAACTTACTAATATAATTATATCTTTTATTTGTTATTTTTTTACTTATGAACAAAGTGAATTTGTAATAAATTTAAAAATTAAAATGAATGTAGCACAAATAAATATTTTAATATAACATTTGTTGAAATTTTTAATATGTCTATATATCTTTAAATAATAAAATATAAAATAAGTAACAACAAAATTCACCATAAATCAATCACAAAGAATAAGACCTGGTGTTTAAACTGGTGTCGAAAATAAGACCCAATTTCAAACTGATTACGAGATATAAACTGTTTCATTCTTATCTAATTAAATATTTGGAAAAAATAATAATCATTAATGAAAAGTGGTGTTTAATTAAAAAACATAATTTGATCTTTTATTTAACTAAAAACTAAAAGAATAAATACAAACAATTAAAATTAAATAAACTAAAATCACATATAAAATAAAACATGAAAACTAAAAATACAATTAAACCTAACTATAATCATAACTAAATGCTCGGATATGAATGCGTTTCACGTGATATCACCTGGTGAGTGGTGACAATTATTAACCAGTGAAAACCTGTCAACATTCATTGCGAAATATATCATCTTATATAAATTATTCAATGAACTTTTTTAATTGCTACAAAATGAACACGAATTTTACATGACAGGCACATTATGGCTATTCTTTTGATCGATCAGATTGGTGATCATTGTCATTAAATAATTGATTGTGGATTACTCACTCACAATCATCCCCACAAAAATAGTTGATGATAAGATTTGACTCATATAATTAAAACAGAAAATAAAACCATTAGTTAAAAATATTATTATATACATTATTAACTAAAATCGTTTGATAAGCTAACTTCAATAGTTTCTATTTTTTTTATATAAGAATGTGATTGGAATGTTATTATAATGCTGCATTCGAAACTTTCCCAACTTCAAACTAAAAGTTGTATTTTTTATTAATTTTCAAAAATTTCTTATAAGATTTGAGTATATAAAGTGATAAAATAAAAATTTGTTCTATTAATTAAAAGTTTTTCATGTTTACAATAAATAAATTAATTCAACATGAGCAAATCCTCATTGTTTTCTACTTAAAAGTAAGTTATTTTCTTTAGAAAGAAAGCCGAAGGTGATCCATTAAAATTGGGGGAAACACATTATTACACAACAAACGCATACATAACCTGATATCCCCATCCAATTACACTATTTGAACGGGTCAAATCTACATGGATATAGATATTATGATGGTATCACATTTTCTCCCGACGACGCTCCACATGAACAACTCCTTCATCATCGAAGCGTCCCACATCGCTCATAACCTGCTCTGCTACCTTCAGCGTATCCGCCATCGCTCCTGGCCGAGACTCTTCCACTTCGATCACCATCTTATCTCTACCGCGCCCACCTCCGTAGTCCCTCACTTCCTCTGTTCCACTCACTTTTTCCTGCATGCACAACAATTACATCATCTTAACATAAGATTAATTAATTATTTAATTAATCAATCTAAGAGAATTAAAACTCTTCAAAAACCTTCGTCTTCTCCATTGCTTCCTCTTTCCTGCCAGTGAAGAGACCCATAGCCTTTTTGGCAGCATCAGCAGCAGAATCCTTCAGCTCCCCAAGCTTCCCAACTGCATTGTCCTTTCCTTCTTTCGCCTTCTCAGCTGTGTAGTCCTTGTACTCTCCAGCTTTTTGCACTGTAGCATCTTTAGCTTCCTTAGCCTTATCTGCAGCATAATCCTTGTACTCCCCAGCCTTGTCCATCGTCTTGTCCTTGGTTTCTTTTGCTTTCTGAGATGCATAATCTGCATACTCCTCAGCCTTTTGTTTCGCTGCATCCTTCGTTTCCTTGGTCTTTTCCCAGGTAGAATCATAAACCCCAGGTGGGTTTTCAACCGATCTATCTCTCACTTCCGCACCCTCCTGAGGCTTGCCAACCACAGCTTCCTTGGCTGCTCTAAACATGGACCCTATCACACTGGGTTTTTGCTGTTCATCCTCACGTTGTTCTTGCATTGCACTCTCTCTTGCTCTATTAACGTCTTCAAGATCCTTAGCAGCAAGCTTTGCAGCTGCTTCAGCTCGTGCTTGCTTGAAGTGAGCATCGGAGTGCAGTGTATATCCCTCTTCACGTTCATTTGCTCTGTTGATATCTCCAATGTCTTTCGCAGCAAGCTTCGCGGCTGCTTCAGCTCTGTCTTCCTTGAATTGTTGCCTCGACGCCATTGATCGATTATTCACAAAGTTTCTTTTTCGCCCAACTGTAACTGATTTTTCAAAGAACTGGCTTTTGAATTTCTTATGCGAAAGGTGGTGATGGATATGGATTGGATGTGAAGGAGATAAGGTGGGTGTTTCATGTATATATATCCATTTGAAGCATTGAACATTAAGGAGGATGGGATTAGGGGAGAGTGACACGTGGAGGAGAGATTTATAGTGAAGTGACACGTGGAGGGAAATGGCAGTGGCAGAAAATGTAGGTGTGACGCGTAGCCTCTGGGATGCTCCTCTGTGGTGACATCTATATTTCGAAAAACGACGTGGCACGATTCAGGCTAATTCAGTTCCTTTTGTTTTGTCTGACCGCCACATGAGCATGTCTTGTTTCGCGTTCATAAATAAATTATCTGGATAATTTCCCTCTTATGTTTACATTCATTCCATATTTTAAATATTTGATGATTCATATATAGTTATTTATGACTGTTTTCGTATAAATTGTTTTATAGTAATACTTAATAGCATAACTTGTCCAATAATAGAAAGTATTGTATAAATATATGGTGAGGGAAGTTTAGTGTATTATGGGTTTATAGAATTTAATTTTTATGAAGATATACTTACTTTATACTGACTAATAAATACGTAAAAAGTATCTAGGGCTCGAGTTTGAATAATCTTTTTTCATTTAATGAATGATGGGATTGAAAACATATTAAATTAATATTTTACGTAGAAAGACATGGGATTTGAACGGAAACTGACCAAGTAATACGAATATTGTTATTCGGGTAGAAGTTTTAATTATGTAATGCACGCTGGTGAAAATTTTTATTTGAACGTTTTTTATGAATGTGCCCATTATACACGTTGAGTCTAAACAAAAGCATTTGTTAATTATACTCTTAAACTATGATGGGATTCACATTTGAAAATCGCATGTTAAAGCTCAACTCAGTTAGACGCAAATTGACTCTGCCAAAAACAAAACATAAACGAAAGTTACACATTTTATAATCATTCACCCATAGCCATCGTTACACATTCCTTAGACAAATGTATGGGATCCAGTCTATTCAACATTACTTCTCAACTTCACTACGATCTTTTTCTTTTTTTAACAATTTTATGTTCTGTAAGATAAGCAAATATCTTTGTGTAATGAATTTTGAACAATTTAATTAGATCATGGAAGATAAGTAATATGATATTTTGTCTAATAAGTAATAAAATATAATGGACATGGCATCGAACATGGGAAAGTAGAATTTTATTTTAACTTATGACAATTTTTTACACGACAGGAAAAAAATACACCATTTTACATTGCGAATCTGAAAAACTTTGTTAATCGTGGTAATAATATACGAGCTATTGATCATCGTGAAGTCTGAAGTTCAATCTTCTAAGCCACACAGAATGAAGGATCATATGGAACACGTCGTATCTCTTAGGAGGAGAGTGTACCTCAAAGTGCCTCCTAACTTGTCCAACTCTTCTTTGCATTCTTATATACTGCCTTGGAGAAATACTCATCAGAATTTCCTTCAAGTAAGGAATATCCTTCACTGATACCTCAACGGAAAATGACTTCCAATTCAAAACATCATTGAATGGAGGAACATAATGATCTGAAATGAGCACTGGGACACACCCTGTGTATATTGCCTCCACCACTCTTGGGCTTGCTACCTCATACCCACTGGGACAAAGGCAAAACTTGCTCTTTCTCAACATTTCATAGTAGGACACACCCTTTGGAAGGTACTTGTGAACTTGGATGTCATTGTCTTTGTTTTCCCAGTGTTCAAGAAGAACAGGCCTAATTGGGCCATGAAGCCCACCAGCAAAGAAGGCCAAGACTGAACGTCTAGATGCTGATGGCCCACCAATCAAACCATTTATTGAACCCGTTTGGAGATTAATTTCTGGCAAAGATACATCCTTTGAAGGTTTGAATCCCTCAGAGGTGTTAGCATTGCACAGCACACGAATCGAATTCTTGTGCAAGTTGTCAACGGAAAGTGAAGCCTCTGGCCCCTGAAAGACAAGAAAATAAAAATTGAATATTTGGTACAACAACATTGCGTTATCTATCTTAAATCAACAAAGCATGGATTATGAATAAATAATAGTGTGATCTAATTAATTACCCAATCATGGCAAGCAAGCATGAAATGATCAGCTCCAAGGCTTCGGTTCCAATAGGGATATCTTGCGGCAATGACGTTGACATAATCCGTGACAGTCTTTTTGATGGGGCCAAAGTCATGAGAGTCACGTACATATACAAATTGGACCATCATTGCTACACTAAAAGGTAGGAAATATACATGGGCCTTCTCGGGGTCTCTTGTTCGGAATTGCTCATTCATCTCTATAGTATGGATAAAATTTCCCTCCATTGAGTATATGCTTTTGCAAGGTCCATTGTGAAAAACCGGAGGCTCCCCTTCTTCGTAGACATATACTTTGAAATGTTTCTCCATTTCTAAGTAACTCCTGTCATAGCAATTTCACAAAAATAAGGGAATAATGAATTATATTCAACATTATAGACATGTGATATTGAAAGAATTGGCCAGAGCCTATTCATAGTGATTGTGAATATTACTCTCAGAGAGGTATATTTGATACTAGATATGTTACAGGATAAAAGTTCATCAAAATGAAAATTAAATGAAGCGGTGCATTATTTACCTGTGAAATGCGTTAGCATTGTTATACATTGGTCCAACTGGAACATAGTCTATATCTTGGGTTTGATTCCCGTTTCTTGCTTCTCTAATTGCAGCTCGAGCTTGTAATAGACCAGCTTCGGTTCTATCTAAGATGCTGAATTTTCTTTGCAGCTTCGGTCTCCACGGTGGAACATTAGACTCGTTCACAGGAACCACATTGGGCGAAATATGGGAAACATTTTCTTCATATTTGTTCTGGTAAATAAAATGATGGGTCATCATCACATTTATTTATAACACAAATGGCTAAGATTTTAATTTCGATGATATTAGAATGACATCAGAATTTGCGTAACCTCAGTTGTATTTTCCCCTCCTTATGTGAAGTTGACAAGTACTTTTAACCAACTCTTTCATAATCATTGGTTCATGTGAAGGGGTTAAATGTAGAAAATAAACTAATTCCCCTCTAAAATGAAAACTATCCAAAAATAATGTAAAAGATTACCACGACCAAATATTTGTAATTCTCCCAAAAGTTCAATTTAATGCGGTAGCTTGTAGAAACAAATAGCAAATTGTAAACCAACTAAAATATCTTAAAAGTGAAAAACCCAAGGGCAGGCGAGGGGGTTTCACGTTCATTTGCGTATGCACAAAGTTACCATTCAAAAGGAGCATAGCATAATCAATAAATTTAACTCTGAATTCCTCAAATCCGTAAACAACTCCTAGGATCGCCACGTTATGGCAACAATTACAGGGTAACATCCAAGTTGATACAGCAATTTTCACTATTTCAATTCCCTACATTTCACCGAGTAAAATTGCTTCCAAAACATGAACTATAAAACAAAATATTATATTAAGACAATATAGATATAACAGCAGTGCGTATACCAAAACGGAATGGTCTGTCAAATTTTAATTTTAAATTTCTCATGACAGGAAACGGTGCAAATTTGTCTTCATTTACAATTTCATTCAAGAAAAAAAAATTAAGTGCTGTTTGAACCCGATATTTTCAGGTATCACCCCTTATTCTAAAAATTTTATCATAAAAAAAAAGAGCTTAAAATGAGAACACAAAGAAAGTATGTAACAGGATCTCTCTCCCTTCACTCGGATAATAAAGGAAAGAAAAGCGGTTTAATTAAATTTCTCCATTTTTCTGCAAAATTAAAGAAAAAGGTTAAACATTAAGTCGATATCTAGTCATTATTGGCGTTCTCAAAGAATAGCGCATTTACAAATTAAGAGGGAAATTGAAAGAAAAGCCAATAGCCTGAGTTATGATTTTTTTAATCTGTATATTCTTTTCTTCTTGAACAGAACAATCATCTGATATTTCACGAAATTTCCATCAGAGAGGCTTCCACAGTACTTGTTATTCACCGGTGCTATATTGATTAAAAAAAAAAGAAACAATATTTAAGGATTGAATTAAAGGAAAATAAAAAGCTTACAAATTGTTGAGGTGTTTGTATAGCCTGAACGGAAAATGGTGGTGTAGAAGAGTGATTGAAGTCAGTGTCATCAGAGATAGCTTTCTCTTCCTTGCCGTGAAAATCCACAGCCATCACCACTATCTCTTCTCTCTGTTTCACTTCATCTGGGGCCTCCTTAGTGGTGACAACACCACTGGTTGATGAAGAGGAATTAACAGAGCTCAAAAACAGAGGTGGATTAGCAATGGGGTTAGGACCCAATATAGAAACAAGGCCGGCAACCACAATAAGAGGTATCATGAACAACAAGAGCTTCGTGGAGGAAGATGACTCTGAAGCCCTCCTCCATGCAGAATAACTCCATTTACCAACACCCATTGAAATATCTCGTTAATCTTGCAGCAGAATTCCTGAACAAGGTTAATTTGTGTACTCTACCTAGCTGGTTGCAGAAGTCATGCTTGTGTTTTGTTTACAGAGAATAAAGAAAGAAAGAAAGAAGAGAAGAGAAGAGAGGTTTTAGAAGAGAGTTTTGGTGACATGGGAATAGGATGCTGAGAGGAAGGAGAAATGTTGGTAATAAATTGGTGCCATCTCAGGCCAAGCGTCCTCACACTTTGCCCTCAAAATCCGAGTTTTTGCATGCAACTTTTCGGATTTCCGGTTTTACCCTTCCCTTTTCCTTTTACCTACACCTCATACTTGTGTTTTGTATAATAAATTTGCGCTTTTTTTAAAGATTAGAAAGATAAGGAAAAAAAAAAAAGCTATAAGATGAATGTGAGAAGAGAATGAACAAATATTATAAATCTTAGCATTAATAATGTTTTCCTTTATATTTGTATATTCTATTTAGTTAAATTTTATAATCAATTATTAAAATATATGGTCAACCGATGGACTATAATTAAGTATTGTTAGATTACATTTAAGATTAGTGAATGGTCAAAATAAATGAATGCTAGATGATAGTTACTAGTTGTATCAAGTTAACACATACTAATTTGTTTATAATGTAGCTTTTAATATTTTCATCTTACTGTTGAGAATGATTGACTTTTGTGTTTTAATATGTGATAACGTGTATTGTGACTAAATTTAGATATTATTATTATTATTATTATGTTAAAAAATAAAAATTAATCATTATTGTGTTATATATAATTTTAGAAAAATAAGCGTTTCATATTTTTAAGAAATTAATATAATTGTCTGGTATTGAATGTACATAAAGAAATTTTCAGTGTTTATTATTTAAAAGAAATTAAATAAATATTTACCATCATATCATATAAAAATGATCTTATTTTTAAAATAAAAGTAACATTTTTACACAAATATAAATTAAAATAATTAAGCAATTTTTATTTAAAAATATTTTACATTAAAATATATTTCAATATAATTGTATAAAAGCTGTTAATTTTAAAAGTTGAACATTTTATTTATTTTTTATTATATGAAAAAATTATTAATTAAATATATTTTAAAAACTAAAATCACATTTTTCTATATGATAAATATTTTAATTTAACACAAAATAATAAAAATTTAAATATAAAATTAATAATGGAATAGTTTTCTTTTTCTTTTTCTATCAGTTTTAATACTTTACATTTTAAAGATACTATGACCAAATCATATCAAATTTTAATACTATCTATATAATGTACTATAGTTGTTTTTAAAACTAGATTACTTATATAACTAATACAAATTTTACTCAATATTGATTTTATACATAAATAATATTAATTAAAATAATGTAAAAAATTTATAAATATTTTATCTTTTACTTTGATAATATGAATTTACTACTGCTTTGAATTTTTATTATATTATTTTTTATTTTTTATAGTATTGTTTAAAACATTATATTGTCTATTGTTTATTATTAATTTTTTGATAATATTTTGTATTTTTTATTAGTTTACTAAAAAATATAAATATTTATTAGCAATATATATATATATATATATATATTATTAAATCCATGAAATATATGCACATCATTATGTTCATGTTATTTAACTATTTGACATTAAATTTACCCTTTAATTATTGTTGAGCTATAACTTATTTCATTGTTGAAGACAACGTGACAAATAAATTATTATGCGCTAATATAATATAGTTAGTAAATGTCCATTAACATTCAAACATTTTGAAATTGATTAATCGTAAAATTAATTTAATAATGTTTATTGTAGACTATGAAGTGTTTGATTTAAGAGAATAACGGATAAAGAAAAAATAAAAAAAAAAGGAGGGAAAGAAGAAAAAGTAAACAAATAAATATTTTGATTGACACATAAAAAGGAGGAAATTAAATAATTTTCTTTATCTTTGGTTTGTAAGAAGAAGAAAGAAAAAACAACATTATTTTACTTGTATATCTTTAAAATATTAAATAAATTAAAATAAAATAAAATCACAACTTATTCTATTCATAGGTTTTAATTACTTGTGCTAACTTTATTTAAATGTATAAAAAAATATTAAAATATATCATTATTAAAGTCCAGTTTAAAATAAAATGAAAAACATTTGAATCCATCCTTGTGAACGATAAGTATCAGTTAATCATATGAGAGAAAAAAAAGCAAGAAGACTTTTTGATAAAAAAAAAAAGAGAGTATGAAAATGGAAGTGTTTAGAGTTTGTTTTAAAAAAATGTACGAAAAGGTTATTTCGAATTTTTAATATTTTTTATTTTATAAATTTTAAGCACACTTCCTCTTTTCTCTGAACTCGAGATTTTGTTCGTATTTGTTTCCTTTTATTCTCAAGATATTTAAATTAAATTAAAAATATATATGAATTTTTCTCTCTTTCCACAAAATAACAAGTTAGTGATTTATTTTTCTATTATTATTATTATTATTTATATTTTATCGACGTTAATTTTACAGTGGATAAAAAGGTGTGAAAATTTGGTGCTCCTTATTCAATGGCCCACTTACTTTTTTACTTTATTTCTTCACTTCTTATGT
Source organism: Abrus precatorius (assembly GCF_003935025.1). Lineage (NCBI taxonomy): Eukaryota > Viridiplantae > Streptophyta > Magnoliopsida > Fabales > Fabaceae > Abrus > Abrus precatorius. The sequence goes on along the minus strand of NW_020874373.1, from coordinate 2,234,568 downwards.
GGAAGCGTGTCTTGGTCCCCCACCTGTCGTTTTGCTACTTCACTTTACCTGCACGTGTCATTTTCACCAGATAATCAGTGAGGAATCATACCATTTTGTTGATATTGGTCATTTTATTTTAATATATAAAGTTTTTAATAAAAATTATCATTATTTTAAACTAATTTTAAAAATAGTTTTAATGTTTTTTATGATTAAATAAGTTTTGAATAAAATATTAAAACATTTTATCTAAATTACGGGTATTCTTATTTAAGTTTAAATTTTAAAATTAAATTAAAATAATCATTCATCAATTGATTTATATGTTTGGTGATTAAAAATATATTATTTAATATAAATAATAATTTTAATATGATTATATTTAATGGGGTGATATTAAATAACGACGGGTGTTAAATTTAATATATGTAGTGACACTTTTAAAATATCTTCATTATAATTAAATTTTATAAATTTATAGGTTAAATTTAAATTTCATCTAAAAGTTTATAAAAATTTAAGCAACGTGTCCCTTCAAGTAAAATTAATTGATTATGCTACAAGATATAAGTTGAGTGTATACAAGTTAATTTTTACAATATATTTTACCTATTTTTCATTCTTATATCACATCAAATACAGTCTTCTTAAAAATTAAAGAACAAAAATAGATACAAAAATATAATATAATTTAGATTAAATACTATTTTTTATTATATTTATAAAAATAAATAGTTTATTTTTTAAGATTAAAAAATATAGTTATATACAGATTGAATCGGGGGCAAAATGGCAATATAGTGGTTTATAAGTAACTCTAATGCATGCCGCTCCATTTATTTCATCAACGGGAGTTATATACAATTTCTTCAATAACTTCACCGTTAGATGCATATTGGATCGGGGTCCAACTTTATTTTATTAAAAATATCTCCCAAAATGCTATTTATTTAAGTGGATTTCCCCCCCTCAAAATACGAACTAAAGCATGTGCACACCTCAGCATCTTGATTTAAATATTCTACATCATTTATATATAAAAAGACATTAATGAAGCTACTTAATTTGTCATCTGATAACATATCATCTTCCAAATAAGTTTACTAGAGAATATTACGGAACCTTATTATTGATGCCAAAGAAAGCATGAAATCAAAATTAATATAAAATTAGAAGGTTTATAATTTCTTCACCGTTACAGCCTTTACTATGGTGTTAAATGTACTAAATAATGGTTCGTGTGAAGAAAGCATTTAATTGTTTATTTATGGTTTTAAAGAAAGCAAAGTTTTTGCGGTGTGGCGGCGAATCCAAGATGTCCAAAATAGTGTGTGATTCAATTCATTAATCCACTCCTTAACGCAACGGCACCGCTGCAGAGTTGTCGTCAGCTCTCTTAAAACCTGCGTTCCTCAATATTGATGGGGTTGCCATCATTGCCCAAATTCATTAGTGTCTTCCGAAAAATAGAAATATTAAAATACATTAAAAATTATTAAGTTAAATCTATAAATAATTATTTCTATTTTATTTTTCATATTTGCTATATCCTCGTAACGAGAAAGAGAACCACATGCGAGCCAATTACGCCCAAAATTACATGTCATGCGTGGCGTGGAGGTTGCTCTGAAATCGATAGACGCCATTTTGTCCGTTGACCCTCCATATTAATTATTAAATGTATAAACATAGTTATGTAGATTCTCAAACAAACAAATCAAAAGATTGGATATTTGGCAAATCGTTACACCAGATCTTCTAAGCAGCAAGCAGATAATTACCCTGTCTTTCACTTATAATTGTTGTTAATAAACATCGTTCAGCTAAGATCTTCTTTGATGGGTCATGTGTTCACAAGTGGATGAAAAATGAAACATTTTATCGTTATAGTTTAGATATTTCTTTGAGTCATCTAGTTAACTTAAATACCAGTTGATTGGGTTATAAATAATCAATCATTCGTTAATCATTTACTAATATATAAATTACAAAATACTATTATGTCATATTTTTTATATTTTCAATCACTTAATCCCTCCTCGCCTTTTCTCCCCTCTCTGTGAGCTTTTCTAACATTACTCACATTTTCAAATTAAAATCTAAAAGCAAAAGATGAATCTATAATCACTTTTACACGTGAACAACCACTTGAATCGATACTTAGATAATATTTATAAATTTACATTTAACTTAATGTTATTAGTTATAACGTTTATTTTGAATTTACGTTTATAAATTTTTTGACGTGTTTCTAGTTATGTACGCAGACAAAATTGCACAACAAAAATTAAAACATATTTTATATTTACAAGAGAAAAAGCTGGGACCTTTATCAGACGTACGAATGAAGATTAAGAAGGAGAGAAAGAAAAAGTAACATATTTTCATATACTTCTGTTCCTTCCGTGGATAAGTTTCTGCACACTGCACAGAACGAATAAATACCCCAAAAATGTAAACATGGTGCAAACAAAAATTAATAAAAAATGATGATACCTAAAAGTTGTCTTACTATGTAATGTGTCAAACTAAATTTGGATAATTTTCTTTACAGCAGCACTTAACCACACCGGGATTGTAATGTGGCGAATATTTTGATTTGCCCATTTCTTTATCAGCATTGAACAAATAACGTATTTAGGCAAACGATTAGAGGCTTAATTTATTAAACTTGTGTTAAATTTATTTTTAAAATAAAGTGATCTATGCTTCTTTTTTTCGGTCAAGAACTGATTTATGTTTAAAATGTTTTATTTTACACTTGGGGAGGCTTCACCACCATTTTACATTGGGTTGCTACTTGGTCCATTTGAATGAAGGGTTTGGGCTTAGAATTCTAAATTTCCACATATCTCTTTCTCTGACATCAAGCCCGAATCCGAATCAGGGCCAACCCTCCCCCACTTTTATCCATTTGGTTTGGGCTCCAGTTGCTTAAAAAGACCCAGCAGAGTTGGCAAAATACAGAACTGTATCCGTTGATAGGTGGTGAAGGTTGTTCACCAATATATACAACCATGTGTGTGTGTGTCCCCAGTATCTTTCAGAGTTGAAGACCACTGATTATCTTAACTCATCAACAATATACAGAAACGGACCGTTTGTAGTAACAGTGCACGGGGACGAAATCATTGAGGGAATGATCGTCAATTTTATTATGTATAGAGTTGAATTTGAATTCAGAATTCCTTCATTATTGATATGTAGTGTCGTACAGGTAAATTTAAGCTTTATACTGAATCTACGGAAACAAATTACTACAATTACATTACCGAAGCTATACATGTGAAAAATGCCATGTAAGGAGCATCTGCCTTCCACTTCCACTTCCTCTCTCTGTTTTACTTAATACTTATTTTCCCTTATCCGAGATTGGTGCCATGAAACTAGTAAAATCTATGAAAAATCTTTCGTACTACACGTATGTAACATTGCTATCCTATAACTTACAAAATCATTCGGCAAGCATCATTGATATGAATGAGGATGATCAGTTAGATCAACCAAGTGTCTCTGCATGAGCACTTGCCATTGGAGAAACAATGAAATCCAGAAGAATCTCTGAGAAAAATATCCCTCTTCGTGACAATAGATGCATATTTTACGAATGTATGGCAGTCCCCACAAAGAAGGACATTCTTTACAATCCGAATGGGCTTTCCCGGCTTGGTCATCAGTATTCCATAAGTTGCTGCCAGTTTTGAACTGTGATAGAACAGAAAATTTTTCTTTTGATGCTCCTCTACTTCATGGAGAACAAAACTCGTGTCTGGTTCGTATCCAATTTTTTGGCATTCCAAGATCAGAATCTCCAATCCACTATATATGTCTTTCTCTTGTGGATGTGATCGATCTCGAGCATAAAATGTATGTATTTTCTTCTGACAAACGATCCAACTTTGAGCTGGGAGTTTGCGAAATCCCTTTTCTCTCATACTTTCCCTGACCATTTCAGAGCGGTCCCATCTCCCAGAAGCAGAATGCAGGTTTGAAACAAGTATAAAGGTAGAAGGATCGTTAGGTTCCAGGGCAAGAATACTCTTAGTAGCCCATTTTCCAATCATTGTATTCTTATGTAGCCTACAACCATCAAGCAAAGCGCGCCAAACAAAAGCAGAAGGCTGAAAAGGCATTTTATTGATAGTTTCTAGTGCTTCTTCCAGTAGACCCCAGTGTCCCAAAACACTGATGAAGGAGGAATAGTGCTCAGATGTGGGCTCAATTTGAAAAACACTTCTCATTGAATTAAACAAACGACGACAGTCATCAACCAAATTTGAGTTAGTGTGCCTGTAAGTTGAAATTACCAAAACAAATGTAACTTGGTCAGGTTTTATGCCCTCCTCCTGCATTTTCAACCATGTTTCCAGTGCTCTGTCCCCCTGTCTGTGCAGAAGATTTCCAGAAATCAAAGTATTCCAAGAAACTATATCGGGAGAAAGCATATCACTAAATATCTTCATTGCATCTTCAACATTCCCACACTTGAAATACATGCTAACAACTGCATTCCCTACTTCCAAATTAGACTGTAAGCCAAATTTAAGAACATGGCAGTGGATTTGCTTACCCACATCAAGATGTCCGACAGTTCCACAAAGACCGAGCATTGAAACCGATGCAACTTCATCCATAATCACTTTCCCATCCGATTGACCAAGGTGAAAAAGAGAAATTGCCTCTTCTGGTTTCCCATTTCGAGCATACCCACATATCATGGATGTCCAAGCTACGGACCTAAATTCCTCCAACTCCCATCTGCAAAACATCTTCTTTGCATCCGCCATCCTCCCACACCTCGTGTACATGTCAAGCAAAGCAGTTTCAATGCAAGCATTTGATCCAAAACCAAACTTGATAGCAAATCCATGAATCTGCTTGCTGACCCAATAGTCAGCAAGCAAGCCACAAGCATTAACACCACTAGTCAAAGAGAAATTCGTTAACTCCAAGCCCTCTTCCACCATTTTTATAAACAAATCCATAGCCTTTAAACCTTGGCCATTTCTACAAAAACCAGACAAAAGAGCATTATACGACACAGAATTCTTTTCAGGCATGTCATCAAACACCTTCAAAGCTAAATCCACCAACCCAAACTCCATATACACCGTGATCATCTCCGTCCAAGTTATAACATCCCTCGTACTCATCCTCTGAAACAACCACACCACATCATCAAGAGTTCCACACTTAGCATAGTACCCAATAAGAGCATTCCCAACGTTCAATTCAGCGTCCAACCCAACCTTAACAGCATGCGCGTGGACTTGCTGGCCTTCCAACACCGAAACACTTGCAGCACACGCAGTCAAAAGTATCGACAACGTGAAATAATCCACTCGAAACGCATCACTGGCTTGCATGTCACGAAACAACTGAAACGCAGCGTCGTACGTAAGCTCCTGCAGCGCACCGGACATAACGGTGTTCCACGACGCAATATCCCTGTGCGGCATTTCATCGAACAGCTTAAGCACAACCGGGAAAGGCCCACACTTGGCGTAGAGAGACATGAGGGCGTTGGCGACGAAAGGAGAGTCCAAGTGGCCCGTTTTGATTGCAGCGGCGTGTATTTGAAGGCCCAATTGGAAGTGAAGAATCCGAGTGGAAGCGGCTAAAACGGCGACGTATGTGTATTCGTTGGGGAGGACGTGGGAACGCGTCATGTGAAAGAAGAGGCGGAGGGCTTGGAGGTGTTGATGGGCCTTGGATAGGCCGGAAATGAGGGTGGAGTAAGAGACGACGTTGGGGGAAGAGAGGGAGAGGAAGAGGCGTTGGGCGTGGGAGAGAAGGCCCAATTTGAGGTAAGTGGATATGAGAGCGGTGGATAGGTGAGTGTCTTCCTCGTGTTTGAGAAGGGAAGCGTGGATGGCCTTGGCGAGGTTGGTGTCGCCGTGTCGAGAGGACAAGTGGATGGCGTGGTGGAGGGAGTGTGGATCGTTTGAGGGTGGAAGGTAATGAGTGGCATGGCGGCGTTTGGAGGTGTTGGGTTTGAGGAGAGATTGAAGAAAACAAAGCGAAGAAGAGTGGAAGAAGGACTTCGTTTCCAGAACTGCCATCTATCCATCCATATCCACTCTTCCAACTGCAATTTCCTATGTCGTTTTACACTTCATACGCCTACTGTTTACAATTTCGGATACTTCTAATCTCACCCTCTTTTTTCAGTATTCAAATTCATTTTTGCTAGATTATTTATTTATATTTTTAATATAATATAATTGATAGTAATTTTCTACTACCTAAAGGATGAAATTAATGAAAAATATTTTTTATTTATGCTCATAATTTTAAAGTATTAAATACATTCTATTGATGTTTTAAAATATAAAAAAATAAATAATAATATTTTTATGTTTTAATATTATAAATATTTTTTAAATATATTTTACTTTTTATCATATGCCAATTTATGCACAATCCCCACCCTCAAGAAGTCATCTATTATTATAAAGAGAGAATTTTAATTCATGTACACTTCGTAAGCTATATCTTTTTTTTCCTTCTTTTTGGTGCTTTAAATTTCATGTAAAATATTCTTTAATTTATGTAACATAATATAATATTGTGTTTTATTTTTACTAATATAAACCTTTCCTAATTACTAATCTTATTACATGAATCAGCGAAATTAATATACAAGGGAAAAAAGAAGAAGGTCGAAATATTAATATAAATGACGACGACGACTACCATGATATTTTATTTTCAATAAAATTAAAAAGTTCACCGGTCAAATTGAATGACGCAAAAACTTAAAGCATAATTCTCCTTGTTGTTTTTCCAAAGCGAAAATTAACTTTAAAAAAAGAGTAAAGAAAGTGGTGTTGGTTGCGCAAATGGAATTGAGGAGCGAGACTTACCTCTGTTGGTGATTTCCATGGACGGACATCGTAAACAGCAGGTACTTACTCACTCACTCACTCTTCTTCCCTGCAAAATCATTCAATCTTGTTCCTCGATTTCCTTCCGTGCCGTGACTTTGATAGAATTGGGAATCAAGGAATGAATCACTCAATTAATGATGATTTTGATCATTGCTGTTCAGGTATCGTTGAGAGGAGCAAGTGAGAAGGAGATTACGAGAGACGACCTTCTTCAGAAGGTCTCTCGCGAAAGAGAGCTTCGCAATTATGCCAAACGAGCTGCTGCTGCTGCTCTCTTCATTCAGGTCCATCATCTTTTTTTAATTTCATAGAAATTTCTTCCAGATTCAGCTCCCCCTTCCTTTTTCTACATCGCTACCATTATTTCTTCTTGTCATTGGATAGCGTGTTTATGATATATTCTCCCGTTAGATGGCTAGATGCATGAGTTCTGGAAGCACGGATATGATGCGGGTACCGTTATACTGATAAAATTTTAAAATTACAGGACAAGACACAGTTATAATACAAAATATAAAATTAATGTAAAATAAAACTCTTATATGATAAAAAAATTGAATACATAATAAAAAATATTTAAAAATGCAACTAAAGGTATTTATAGTGTTTATGCAATATCTGACATGAATATGTGTTCAACATGGATACCATTTTGAAGTGTTTGTGCATCTTAGTGTGCCTTGATACAATGGAAAAGTTGCAGCCTAGTGTGACCTCGTGGTCATGAGTTCTGATTGTGGAAACGGCCTATATGTCATGCGCTGTGTATATCTCACCTTCCCTTTTTTTGTGTTTGGAGCATGTTATTCAGTGCAAATTTTGATTTTTGTTGATGTTTAGAGAAGTCACAGGATAAAAATTTAAATGTAATATTGAATGATAGTGTTCTTATGGTATTTTACTTGATGCTTTTAGATGACAATGCTTGATATTATTTTGTTCAATTAATCAAACCAATGACCTAGAATCCCTGAAAACAAAAATATGTATACTTGAGGCCTACTTTATAGTACACTTTACACTAGAAGGTTGGTAACTACAATTTGTTAGTATCTTCATAGTTTTCATTTCATTTACACCTCATGTTTGAATCAAAATGAAGAACTAATATCTGTTTTTCAATGTTAAAAGAGAGTATGGAGGTGCTTCAAGGTCACAAAGATGGTTGCTCTGCAGCTTCAGCAGGAGTGGGAGATAGTGGTGAATCATTATACTGGTGTGATGACAGCATGTTGGATTTCAAACAACTTGTTGAGACCATTTCTGTTCTTTATCACACGTATCACTACTCAGCATCAGAAGGTCCACATCAAGAAAATAGACTCTATGAGGCTGTGCTTTACAATCCTACTGGAAAGCATGAAATCATCTGGTATATTGCCTCATTCAGATGTTTTTTTATCTGATTTAAAGTTCACTTTATAATTATGTAATCATTTTAATAATGGCATGCCAAGAGATTATATGAAATTATGAATGCCAAAGTACGTTTTTTTTTAATCTGTTTTCCTCAGTTTTGAGAGTTCAAAGGAATTGTTCCCCCCCTCCCCCCTTTTCCTTTTTGTTTATCACACCTACTTAATTCATTACTAATGGATCTGTTTTTCTCTCTGTTTAGATTCAAGGCAGAACTTTTGCTCTCTGGCAATTGGTACAACTGAAGAAAGAAGAATATGGAGTTACCAGGCACAGCAGCTGACTTCTCTTAGTTTCTTCATTCTTTCAGAGTTTTGTGAATGCAATTCAGGGGCTCAAGATATTATTATTATTACGTCCCTAGCAATGCGTGTTCTTGTTATGTTAACTGATCTGAAAGGATGGAAAGGCATTACAGATGACAATCACTTAGATGCAGATTTAGCAGTGGAAGGTTTAATTCAGTTCATGGGGGGTACTAATAGTGGTTGTTATGTGTCTATTGCCAGATATATTAGTGCATTGGATAATTATTCTTCTCAGTCAAAAGTTATAACCCAGGCAGATGAAAAATTTTTCATTACTGCAAGTGCAATAACTTTAGCTGTGCGGCCATTTTATCTGACAAACTGTGATGTAAAAGGCCCTGGTATGCTGGATGTCAACCATGCTGCTAAGCAGTATATTGTTTATCTGCTGACCATACCTTGGCTTGTGCAGCATCTCCCATCTGTTCTTCTACCTGCTTTAAAGCACAAATCTATTTTGTTTCCATGCTTCCAGACTCTATTGGTAAGCATCATTAGAGTAGAACAATTTCTCCTGCCAAATTATTAGTCTGCTTTTTTATTTTACTGACAACTTGGTCTCTTTTTATAATTTTTAATTCTGTTTGGTTTTTTTCACTTTCTTCTTCTTCTTTTGAAGGAAGTGAAGAATCATGTAATTATAGCCCTATGTATAATTTATTAAATTAGTGCCAACTTTTAACCTGCAGATTTGATGGTTGTGCATGCACATTGGGCTTCTCTATGCATACTTAATTTGCTTGATATTGTAGTTATACGTTTGCTAAATCAAAGATGAATCTTTCTTGCTTAATAGCTAAGTTTGTTTTTCTATAGTATCTGTCATTTTAGTATTGTAATTATGACAAAGCAAATAGTTGTTCTGCTATTTTTTTAATCTACCATCAAATTATTTTTCTCACTATTTATATGGGGGAATATATAGATTCAATATTTCTAAACTGAAAAAACTCAATATTTTATTTTTCTCAGATAATATTTTGTTTTTCTGTAAAAAATATAAAATAATGGTTCAAAGTTGATTTTTCACCCTTAGTTTGCAAATATATTATTATTTTTCCTAATTTTATTATTTTATATTATTGATGATGATGCTTTCCTGTGACGGATGAAATTAAAAATAATGATGCTTCATTGAATTGTTAAAATATGAAGTTTAAATGCCTTCTATTAACCTTTCACCTCAAGTCAATAAATCATATAACATCATAGATTGTGGTTTATAATTCAAACATATCAGAACTGATCAAACTCTGACAGGCAATGACAGATTTTGAAAGAGAACATTTTAACAGAGATGTCAGAGTTGGTCAAATCAGAGAATTTTGACTCTTTCAAGGTGATTCCACCAGTTGGTTGGGCCCTCACTAACACTATATGCTTAGCAACAGGGAATGAGAATGAATCCTTCAATCAAGGTTTAGACTATGCATTATATGTCCACGTTGTTATTACTCTAGCAGAGGGCCTACTGGCTTGTCTTGATAATGTTGGAAGGGTCAGAAAGAAAAAGAAAGCCTTTCAAACTGATGTTGAAAGTTCAACACAGCCAGTTGATATGGTTCTGCAGGAGGGTGAATCAACCAATGAGTCCTTAATAATATCATACATGGACCAGTTTAGGCCTGTTTGTCAGCAGTGGCATCTCACAAATCTTTTGACATCAATAGATAGAGATGCCTCTAACAAGGCTGGGACTTTGGTCTCAAATAGTCTGGAATGTTTGGGGAAGCTAGATTTGTGTGATGTTGCACTTTTTTATTCTCAGTTATTTAGAATATTTTCAGCCTTGAGTCCAATTCGTGGCTCATTACCAGTTCTCAACATGCTATCATTCACTCCTGGATTTCTTGTGCGATTGTGGGGTGTACTGGAGGATTCCTTTTTTTCTGGAGACAAACATAATGCTGATAATCACATGAGTGAAAACAGAAAACATAAAGCATTTGAGAAGATGCAAAAACACACGAGTAAAGATGGGGCTAATAAGTGGGTCACTGTACTTCATAAATTTACAGGTAAGTCACAAGCAGGTACAGATTGCACAGATTCTACTAGCAGTCACTCTGAGCCCAGCAGAGTGAATGAGGATTTGTCAGATTTATGGGACATAGAACCTATGAGGCATGGCCCGCAAGGCATTCCAAGGGATATATTTTCTGTGCTTCATCTTTTCTGTGCAACCTATTCTCACCTGCTTTTAGTTCTTGATGACATAGAATTTTATGAGAAACAGGTAATTCCTTGGCGTCTCCTTGTCCCTGTCCTTTTATGAATTAATTCAAAATTTGAAAAACTAACTTTTCAGGAGCATTATATAACATTGCTAGGTTCCATTCAGATTAGAGCAGCAACGAAGAATTGCATCAATGCTCAATACCCTAGTTTATAATGGCTTGTCCCATGTTAGTTGTCATCATAATAGGCCTCTCATGGATTGTGCTGTTAGATGCTTACATTTACTGTATGAAAGGGATTGTAGACACCCATTTTGTCCTCCTGATTTGTGGCTTTCTCCTGCTAACAAAAGCCGCCCACCAATAGCAGTTGCTGCCAGAACTCATGAAGTTTTATCAGCCAACCTGAGATCTGATGATTCACCAGCTTCACTGAGTGTCGGTTCTGTAGTTACCATTGCTCCTCATGTTTTCCCTTTTGAAGAGAGGTAACTACTACCTCTGACCATTAAGTGAACTCTCGCATCTTGTCATAAATGTTTTATGCAATTGATGCTATCCTGTAAATATCTTTTTGACATTTCAACTGTCACCTTCAAATTGATACTTTAGAAGGATAAAATATGGGTAAAAAAGAGCTAATGACCAGTTTGCTGCCAGCATGAATTGGTTTGTTAAGTTTTCTTATGTGAGTAGAAAGTAAAAGTTCGGAAAAAATTTGATCTTAATTTAGTTGTCTTGTCACTGTGGTGGTGTTAATTAACTTAACTGAACAAAATTTTCGGGGTACCTTCACCATATATTTATTTATTTATTCTTCTGTTGGCTGATCAAATTGAGAATTGATAAACTGATATCACTTTAGAAGATTACTGTTAGTATGCCCTTTCTTCTTGTCATCTTTCAAATTTTCTTAAACTTGATATGTGCACAAAGAATCATTTGGGTATAATATTACTCATATGTCTTATGAAATAGTGGATTTTTTAGTACATGAATGGTTATTTTGTTTATTTATCAATTATACACTGGGTTAAGCATTAGGAAACTGTAAGTGTAGAAAATCAACTAGAATAAACTTGAAATGGGAGAAAGATGCTCAAAGAAAGTATCAATCAATGTGATTGAATTGGACTTTTCTTCCTAAGAGTAAAGGGACAGAGTTTGGATGGGATATTTGATTGCAACTTGTCATTCAAATCATGTTCATTTGTTTTGAATGTTTTATCACTGAAATAGAGTTGAGATGTTTCGTGAATTCATCAAGATGGATAAAGCATCCCGAAAAATGGCTGGTGAAATTTCTGAACCTGGTTCACGTGCTGTTGAGATAGTAATACGTCGAGGTCATATTGTTGAAGATGGATTTCAGCAATTAAATTCCCTTGGGTCAAGGTTGAAGTCATCAATTCATGTATCATTTGTCAGTGAATGTGGCCTTTTGGAGGCTGGCCTGGACTATGGTGGATTATCTAAAGAGTTTTTAACTGACATATCAAAAGCAGCATTTGCTCCTGAGTAAGTTTGACATGTTATTTTGTACTTTGTTGCATCTATTTCATGGTTAGTTCCACTTTCACGAGTGACTTTAAGCTGACACTTTTTCCTTATGTCTTAGATATGGACTCTTTACCCAAACCTCAACATCAGACAGGCTTCTAATTCCAACAGCATCTGCCAGATATTTGGAGAATGGTCTTCAGATGATTGAGTTCCTTGGAAGAGTAGTGGGCAAAGCTCTATATGAAGGAATATTACTAGATTACTCTTTCTCTCATGTTTTTGTACAAAAGCTATTGGGACGATATAGCTTTCTTGATGAATTATCAACACTTGATCCAGAGCTATACAGGAATCTTATGTATGTCAAGGTAAACCCATGAGACACATCCATGCTATTTTGCTTCTCTTTCGTACAAATCTTTGTTCAAAATTAGTAAGGGTCATTCACAATACCTCACATCGTTTTATATTAGGGTTTGTGTTTTTTGAATTTTGACTCGGTTTGATATGCCAGTATAAATAATATGTGGATGGCCTAGTCCGTTTGCAATCCTACTATAGTATAAATAATATTTTATATAAATATTTCTCCTTGAGTCCATGTCTTGGTGGGTAGGTGTAGCAGCTGGATGTTAGATAACTCAAGAATAAAAGTATTATTTATTACAGCCTTAAAATTCATTAATGTGATGCCTTCTGAATTTGCTATGTTAGTTTGGTTCTAGGATCGGAATTGTTCTTCCCTTGAATGCTAATCAATGTCTCATTTGCTAATTTAACTTGCTTGTGTTTTGACCTGAGTGGATACTGTGTATGATTGTTCTTGTATTTTTCCATTCTATTGGACAGAATTATGATGGTGATGTCAAGGAGCTCTCTCTTGATTTCACAGTTACTGAAGAATCATTGGGCAAAAGGTATGTGATTGAGCTCAAGTCTGGTGGCAAAGATATTTCTGTGACAAATGAGAACAAGATGCAGTACATACATGCAATGGCAGACTACAAACTCAATCAACAGGTTTTCCTGTATCATAATGCATTTTTTCTCCTGTATTCACTGTTGTAATAGGTATATATGTGACAATGTTGAAATTGCAGATATTGCCGTTTTCAAATGCATTTTATAGAGGGTTAACTGATCTTATATCACCATCCTGGTTAAAGTTATTCAATGCTAGTGAGTTTAATCAGGTATCTTCTTTTTCCAAGTGTGTTGACAAAGTTTTGTTAGGGACTTTACTGTTTACTCTTTTTTCTGGCACAAAGGGCAATAGAACATTTCTGTGACAAAAATTTTGCATTTACCATTGCCTGCTGTATCAGTGTTGAAGTAGCTTTTTTTTTTGGTGCAAAGGAATATGCCATAATAAGAGAGAAAGTCTTTAGTAGAGTATTCAAATCAAGATGCATTTATTACTCACCAACTACAGCCAATGTGCAATAGTTCGTACTGTGAAATATATTCTTAGATATACAAGAATGCAGTTGCTTTCAGGTGGCAATTATGATATTGACATTGATGATTTGAAAAATAACACACGATACACTGGTGGTTACAATGAGGGAAGCCGGACAATCAAGATCTTTTGGGAGGTATTGGCATCTTAAAACTATATATATTTTCCAACCTCATGAATTATATTGAAAAGTTTATGTGCTATCAGTGCAAATGCCAAGTTTAAGAAACCAATATTCAAACTGTGTACAGGTAATTAAAGGTTTTGAACCAAAAGAGCGCTGTATGCTTCTTAAATTTGTCACCAGTTGTTCTCGTGCTCCATTACTTGGGTTCAAATACTTGCAGCCACCTTTTACCATCCACAAGGTATGTTTTTGATGTTCTATGTTTGATGGACATTCAAAATCATTTATACTATCTCCTCATCAATCCCATCCTGCTTTGTTCTTGCAATGAAATAAGGCATGGTTTGTAATTTTCCTTTTACTCTGGCAGAGTACATTAAGCACAACAATATAGTTGTGAAGCAAAGCATCTTGAACTCAACTTATCATTTATCTGGAATAACTTGTGCCCTAGATGGGACTTATATACTAAGCAGTTTTATGTTAGCTTTAGTGCTTCAATTGCTAGCTATGAGTTGAAAGAGTTGTATTAGATGCTTAGACCTTTATCTTGTGGTTGCCCGTTTTGATTTATAGGATCTCTGCATTTCTCCTTCTCTCCTTTGCAGTATCGTGATCCAGTAATGGAGTTGGAAGAATCCCTAGAAATAATACCTTGTTTAATGGAATATTAAGATGTCTTGATTTCGTTGGTTAGTACTCATGTCTATTTGTTTGCGTAGGTTGCATGTGATGTCCCTCTTTGGGCAACAATTGGAGGACAAGATGTTGATCGACTTCCATCAGCTTCAACCTGCTACAATACTCTCAAGGTAATACTAATCGAGAGTAACATGGGAACGCATCCTTAACTGTATACTTGGGAGACATTTAGCATGATAGATTCCTAACTCCCAAGTATTTTTTCAAAATCTATGAATAAGATATTTGGGGTTTTGGATGAGATATTTGAAAGTCAAGATCCTTATGTTGCTTATGAGTTATGTAACATTAAAAATTTGATTCTTGAAATTTCATAATATCATGCCTCAAAATGTCACATATATAGGTTTGTTAGTTATAAATCCAGACTTTCGGTTGTCCACTAACCATGTCCATTTAGCGATTTGAGTCATTGAGACAAAATTGTTGTCACCTTTAGGCAATCTCGTGTCATATTATGAGTTATTTACAGTTTTTTTTTTCTGCCTCTCAATGATTTCAGCTTCCAACATACAAACGTCCAGGCACTTTGAGAACAAAGCTTTTATATGCTATCAGTTCAAATGCTGGATTTGAACTTTCTTGATTTGCTTCAGGAGGTCAGTGTTTTTATGATGTATCTTATAATGAAGGTAGTGTCTACTTTGATAAATCGAACTCTACAAGATTCAGTCTTGTTTCAGTGCTACTGTTCACCTGTCCTCTGTTTGCTAGTTTTTTTGCTCGTTCCCTTTTCGGTGTTAAGGATATGAATAAAGTTCTTATGCCTTAATTTTGTTCAACCACAAAGCCATTGGAAGCATTAAGGTAATATTGACGTCAAACAAGTTTCTGACGGGATTAGCATTTCATTTTAGAGCGCAAGTTAGAAACAAGCCCACTAAGAGAGATTTGTTTCTAGAATAACGTCATTTCAATTTGGATTTCCGATTAGAGCTCATAGGTGTGTGAGTTTGAAAATCATGCACACGTTGGTGTGAGATTTAACAGATATTTAAATGTTGCAATTGGTCTATAGCCAATCACATGCAATTTTTTGCAGTTTTGATCAGCAGTCAAAGAATCTGAGAGCTGTCTATTTGTTCGTGCGACTTGGTGGTCATATCCCAAAGAAGCTAGAGTATATCAATTACCAGTACCACAAGTTTAGATCACCGAGTTCGTTCTGCAAATTCTCAGACTTGCTGTTGAAGTTTTTGTTAAAGAAAATAGCATTCTGATATAGTCTGGGAAGATATTGGTTGCTTCTAGAGCTAAACAGAGTAATTATTGCGCCCAAATAGCCAATTAGTGTCATGGTTGTTACTTCAATCCTCCTCCATTATCCCGTGCATGGAGATTCTGTTGTATGTTCATATCGGGCACAACGTTGTTATATTGATTATTTGAAGCATATGTGTAAATGCAAATAATTATCATCACGCAATCAAAATGCATGGTTCACAGGTTTTTCACGACTGGAATGGCATACATTACTCGGGTTGAATTCATCTTTTGTGTCTAAAAGCAGGTTATTATTCTCCATTCGGACATTACACGGAAACGGGTATTTTTCCTTTACATTATGCTTAGCTGAAACGAAACGACCGTGTTCTATGATGGGCTCTGGACGTATATGTAACATTTTTTGGTTGGGAGGAGAGAAATAAGTAACGAGAAATTCAGACATAGAAAACTAATAAAAATTAAAAAAATTTGTTTCATATATTTGTTTTCGTTCTCTATATTTCCACTTACCCCAAATAATAGAACTATCGAAATTGCATTTTCCCCTTGTTAAAACATGACATCAAACATAAAAAAATAGTTTTAGGTCAATGGTAGGTCTCCCTTGAAAAATAATAAAGTTCTCACAACAAACGTTTGAAATGTATGAGTTAAAGAATATTAATATATTATTGAAATTATCACCTAAAAAAAGCTAATGATTTTTTAATGAAGTAAATATTTCTCATTACATATTTTCTAGGAAAAGTTAATATTTTGAATCTCTAACTTTACTTTTTATTTTGTTTTGATTTTCTAACTCTTATTTCTTTTTAGTCCTCTAATTTAATTTTATTAGTTTGGTCTTCTAAATTATTTTCATTTCATGTTGGTTCTTTAACTTTTTTTCATTTTATATTGGTCTTAAATTTTTTTATTTATTTTATTTTGGCTTCCTAATTTTATTTTAGAGAATTCAACTAAAATAAAAAACAAAATTAGAGGACTAGCATGATAGAAAAATAAATTATAGGATCAAATCAGAATAACAAATAAAGTTAAAAGATTGGACTAAAACAAACGTTTAAAGCTAAAAGATTATAGTATTAATTTTTCCTATTTTCTTGTTTTTTTAAATATTGTTTTAAGATGTTTGTTGACAAAGAGAAGTTAAAGAAAACAATAAGAATTTTAACTCTCCCTCTTGCACTAGGTGTGGTGATAATTTTGAATCAATCATCCATATTTTTTGAGATTGTTTTTTAATAAGACAGGTTGGGACCACTTCATTTTTCTAAAACATAAAACTGTTTTCTTTAGTAGTAATCTACATAATTGGGTTAGTAGCAACCTTTCTAACCAGTGTAATATTATTTTCTCTACTTGGCCTAGACTTTTTGGTTTTGTAATCTGGTATCTGTGGCTTGAGAGGAATTCTTTTATTTTTCAGCAATTTTATATTTTTCCTAATAATTTAATTCTATGTTCAGAACTAACAATAATTTTAATTCTATTTTGATTAAGCAGCAAAGCCGTGTCAAGTAGATTCTCTTCAGTTCTAGTCACCTCAAGTTTAATGTGGATGGTTCGGTTCCCTCTCATAATAAAGCTGTTGGATTTGGTGGTCTCATAAGGGATAGTCAAGGTAAATTTGTTGCTAGTTTTCATGGATGCACATCTCCCTGTTCTCCTCTTGGTGCTGAACTATGGACCTTATTCTAGAGAATCAAATTGTTTCTCCAAAAGCAGATTCAATGTGATTGAAGGAGACTCTAAAAAAGTGTTATCTCTTGTTTTGAATTGCCAATCTTGTCACTATCCTTTTGCTATTTTACTGCATAATATTAGAGTCCTTTTGAAACAAATTTTGTTTGTTAAGTTTAATCATATTTGTAGAGAAGTTAATTATTGTGCCAATTGGCTTGCTAAACTTGGTGTTGATGAGTATATTCTTTTAGTTTATTTTGATAATTCTCACTCCTCTCTATTCTCCTTTCTGTGTTTTGATGCCTATGAAAGTAAGTATTTTCAGATATAACTCTTAGTTTTTATTTTGGGTGTTTAGCCCCTTCTTTTAGGAAAAAAAAAGAAGAAGAAGAAAATAATAAGAATTTTTAAAAATAAAATTAGAAGATTTATAATTTGAATATCATAATAGAAATAACTGTATGTTAATGTTTTCTTTAGTAAACAGAAATAAAAAGTTTAAACAATTTGCAATACAAAATATTAAAAGAAAAAGCTTAATTTTGATGCTCCGTAAGTGTACAAATTTTTATATTGTTAATAAATTAAAATATATTAACGATATAATTTTTATATTACTTATTATAAAAATTAATACTTGATATAAGTCTATAACCATCTATGATTGGATGAAAGTTTAATATATTTAAATTAACCTCTTGAAAAAACAGTAAAACGACTACCGCAAATTGTAAATGTTTGGAATATTCCATGACATGCAAAATGGATGGCTTTTATGTTTGATATAATAGCAGTCATGATTTCTATTAAATTATTGATTCCGCAAAAATATTACTCATTATTCTTTCCTTAACAGGTAGGATTTACAATTCTTGACATGATGACATGGGATATATTTTCAGTGTTTATGTTTGAAATTCAAAATTTTATTACTCAATTAATTTTTTTTACAACATTAAACTTTACAAAATCAATGTTAAATTATGTAATGTTATTTTCATAATAATGTATGAAAAATTTTAAATAAATTAAACATGCATAAATATGTAATTTTATAAGTAATACACTTGCTTGTATTTTAAACAGTATATTATATCTTTATATCTTAAAATAAACCTCATAAAATATTAAATAGTTTTTAAAATTTGTAGACTTAATATATTCATTGAGAGTTCCTAAATCACTGCATGATATAAACTTTATTATCTATATAAAATTATTAAAAGAATAAATTAATCAAAACTCACTTTTAAAATATATGTATCAGGTAACCAGTTGACATTGGAATTCCGTGGCACTGATTATTTGACTTTTTAAGATTGGATAATTTTGTCACATAGAAAACTATTTGAATACAATATTTTGCACTTATTTGTGTTGCGGAAAAGTTGAATATATAGATGTTATTAATTGCTTTGATAGGAATGTTTTTTCAAACAAATAGGAGACTTGAATTCAAGAATGTGGAATAAGGTTTAATATATTGGACTCATTCAAGAAGTATGTAGGACTTTTTTAATTCTCTTTTTTTGTGATTTTTTTCATCTATGTATGGTGATTTTGTTTGTGGATTTTTTTTTTCTTTCTTTCTTTTACACGTTTATTTTTTTATCATTTATTTTATTTTTACTACATTTGGTTTCTTTCTTTCTTACATTTAAGTTCATTTGAGTCATCTTCTGCTAATTGGTAAAGAAAAAAAAAAAAAACTGACTTGTGCTAAAATAAAAGGAGAGAAAAAAGAAAAAAAGATGAAGAGAAAAACATATTTCTTATGATCAAATTTGTATTACTGGAAAATAAGGGATTAATTTTAAATTATATTGTATTTAATGTTTAAAAATTTGTTAAGTTATATTCAATATTGAATATGCATACTTATCTCTTATAGTATATTTATTGTGCATTATTGAAATACTCTTGATGTCTGACATCCTTTAACTTAATACTCCTCCAGAGAAGTTTTACTCTTACCACTGTTTTTTATTTATTTATTTACAATTAAGAGATATATAAAAAAGAAAAGCATAAAATAAAAATAAATAATGAAACGAAAAGAAATAAAATAATTATAAAATTGCAAAGTTATGTATAAAAGTAATATAACTCGAAAATATAACATCACAGGTATGATTTCCCACAGAAGAAAAGAAGCCAAAAAGTTGATTAATCCAGAAAAGAATAAGATTCCAAAGCGCACGAGGGGGGCGAGTTGATGGCATTTGGTGGTGTAGAAGGGCTCTTGAGGAAGTCAAAAAGCTATATCATTGTTCTTTGTTCCTCCAAACAAAGGAAAGGCAATGCCATGGACACAAAGGCACACTATGCAAACCTTTGTTAACATAAAACATACAAAGGATCAAATTAAGATTTTGGGTGTCCTTCATTGGCTTTTGATCAAAAGAAAAGTCTAACCAACCAAATAGCTGAAAGT
Source organism: Abrus precatorius (assembly GCF_003935025.1). Lineage (NCBI taxonomy): Eukaryota > Viridiplantae > Streptophyta > Magnoliopsida > Fabales > Fabaceae > Abrus > Abrus precatorius. Next base: position 2,214,657 of record NW_020874373.1, on the reverse strand, counting down.
TGTCTTTTTTTTTCTTCTTGAAGATGGAAAACGCACCATCAAAGTCTCAAGTCCTAAAGCCAGTGATCCTCAAAGCTGGTGTTCCTTTGGCAGTGTCTTTTGCTGGTTTCATCTATGCTTGGATCATGGCTAAGAAAAGCATCTCTAAACCCACTTCTTTATCATCATCAAATGAAGCAAATTCTCATCAAGAGCCTCAACATGAAGAAAGTTGTCATAGCCTCTCTTATATGGAAGATGAAGAAGAACATAGTACCTCTGTGGATGCAAGTGTAGTTGCTGAGAGCTCAGTGATCCATGATACCCCATGTTTTGAAGAAGAGATTAAAGGCTTAAGAAGCAGAATTGAAGGCATGCAAATGAGGGAATTGGCCTTACGTTTGCAGTTTGATCATTATTGTGATATGAAAGAGCAAGAATCTCTTCTTGGAGAGATCAAAAACATGTTGTCACTTGAGACTGCTCGTGTTGACTTCTTGGATAGAGAGATTTCATCCATGGAGACAGAGAATAAGAGATTGGAAAGTTTTTCAGTTCAATATCTTAGAGTTATTGAACAGATTGAGAATTGGAAATCTGAGAATAGAATGCTTCGGAGGAAGTTTCAGAAGCTGCTGAGGAAATCTAAGGCACAAACCCGCCTTGCAAAGGAGCAGGCTTTGAAGATCAAAGTGGAAGAAGAAGAAATTTTGAGAAGCCATGATGCCTTGGAAACAAAAGTTAATGTCATAGGTAAACTAGAGGATAAAATGAAAGAGCTGCAAAGGGTGTTGGATCAATTGCAGGATGAGAAGAATGAACTTCTGAAGAAGCTTGATACAGCAGAAAAATCATATGCTTCTAAGGTAAGCAATAGATACGTATCAGACCAATCATTTACTGGTAGTTGAAATCTAAAAGATTTCTCAGATCAACTACCTAAGATAAATCATAATAATAACGGTTTTCAGTCATTAGAGTTGATTTCAAGCAAACAAAAGTGGTAAATTTTTATTTGAAATAAAATATTTATTACACTTTTATATTTCTAATATAATAAACACTTACTCTTCTAATAAAAAATCTTACTACTTTTAAAACCTTAAAATCAACTTTTTGGATTGATGTTAATATTTTCCTAACAGTAGTAGAAGTTGGTATTTATGAGTTCAATTTTGATCTACTTTTAATATAAGGTTTACACTGTTAATCAATCATATATTGGTAAGTCATTAAGAGGGTAGGACTATGTAAATTCTTTGTCTTTGTCTTCGGAGGGGAAGTTGAATGGCATCCTAATCATTACAATACAATGTTCCCCATTTGCAGATTGAAGCTGGAGATGTAAGTAGGGAAGAGTACAAACAGCTTTTGGATGAATTGGAGCAGATCAAGAAGGAAAGAGCAGATGAAGCTAAAGAACTCATTTACTTGAGGTGGACCAATGCTTGTTTAAGGCACGATCTAATGAGGAACCATGAACAACAACAGATTCAGGATAAAAATCATATAGAGTTGGAATTTGGAGGAAGCGATGACGTTATCCATTATGACTCAGAGCATGAGTTACACAATTCCCTTTTGGAGCATCACAGTGATCCTTCGTTTGATGAGCATCCTAGTGCTCATGATCATAGTGACAGTGCTTGTTCAAAAAGAAAAAAGTTTCTTGAAAGACTAAAGAGATGGGTGGAAGGCAGTGAAAAGGCAAGGATTAGGCCTTCTCTTTCCAAAGGGGCAGAGGAACATCTAGTTCCTAGGAGGAGGTCATGCTCTAGTGCTTATTGATTGCTACTTGCAAACACAAAAGTTTGAGGTTGGCATAGAAGCAGTGATAATGTGATACAGCAATAAAATAAGGGTCTTACTAATTGGCTACCTCTTCCTCCATGAGAAGACAATGTTGTTATATAATACATGGGCATCACTAACGCAGTTACCTGAAAAAAGAAATATAGTTCCACCACAATCTGATCTTCTATGAACTTGTGCACTATAGATCAGAATTATGTTTCTCTCCACATAAATATTTATTGATATTATGTAAATAATAACCAGGCTTTGTCTACACGCAATCTACATCTCATTCAATTAAAGCATACTAAACATCAACTGATTAGGAGCTATAAGAAATATGTAAACAACTCGTGACACCATTTGGTTCAATGAGAAATTTAATTTTAAAGAAGTGTTTATTACTTAAGAGGGTTGAGTAAGCACGTGGGAAAAATAATAAGGATGTCATGCCTACTGAAATTTCGGACCAGAAGACAACACTGTGACATGAGAGGTGAGAAAAATCAAAAGATTTAACAACCAGGTGGAAAATTGGCTTTTATTATTGTAAATATGCTATCATCCTCATCCATATTTGGCATAAAAGGGATAGAAATTGTTAAGATTTTGGGTACATCGAGCAGCTAATTATGTCATGATTTGTTCCTGTAAATTGACCCATCCAAAATTTACAAATACTTCACTTATGGGGTGAGCTTTCTTTGCTAGAGTTTTGGTCCATCAATTCCATCCATAAAAGCCAATTAACCGGAGAAAAATCATGATGGTTCATGATATATCTTTTGTTTCTCAGCATTTTATTAATAGCACTCTCTTAATCTGTTGCCACGGTCCTTTCATATGTCATGTTCTTATTAATGGAATTATTTCAATATTCAATTTTACTGTTTGACTGTTTCCTACATGGAACTGCTTGCTTGTAACAAAGCCCATTCTGATAAGCCCATTTGTGTTTTGAGCTGGACGCCCCTAAAATTGTTGAAGATTGGTACCCAGAAAACGATAATGAAACTGCAATAAGACTATCAGTATTTTCAAAGTATTAAAAAAATATTTAATTTGAAAAACTTAAAAATATAAATTTACAATAAGTTTTGAATCATCAATTTTTTTTTCTTTTAAATGTAACTATCAAATAAAGCTTAATAGTACGAGTAGAAAAGAATAGAACCATAAACAAGTAGAAAAATATAAAAAGGAAAACCTCTAATAGCTTGAATTACTTTATACTATTTCAATTAAAAGAAAAAGATTAAATAAAAAAATATAATATTTCACTTTCACGCACCACACAACGAAAAACAAAATAGAATTGTTAGGTGCATTTGGTTTGTTTTAATTTTTAGTTGATATACTCTTATTAATATATAATAACTATATAAGTATAATTTTTTTTATATTTTATGTACAAAATTATGAAACAAAATTTTGTTGTTGTCTTTTTTTTTGTTCAAAATTTTAAAAAATTAAATAAAATTGTGTAGCTTTTTTTATAAATATAAATCTTAATTATACTTTTTATTCATTTAATTTGAAATATGTGTGATTTTAAACTCTTGTAATTAATTTTTTATTTTAAAAATAAATCAATTTGGTCTATTCATTGTCTTTCTTTAACATAAAGCCTTAAAATATTTTTTGATTTTAAGGAATTGGTAGAGTAGAGTAAAATATGAGCCTTACATCTCACAAGTTACTTGTTTGAGTCTTTATTCGTCTGAAAGAAATAAATGTAAGTTATTTGTAAATATTTTTGAACTCTACTTTTCTCACTCTAAAATGAGATATTATCTCTATCTACATTTTTTATAACAAAGAAAAACCTAAAATTTTCTCTCTTCAAATCTTAGTCTTACACTCTACAAAATCTTTCAAATTTTAATAATTTTTTACTAATTTTTTTATTTTAAAAATTTTAAAAAGTATTTCTTATTTCAAATCCATCATAATTTCTTATGATCTTAAATAGAAAAAAATTAACAAAAGAACCATATGTGCTTCTTAATTGACTACAAAAAAATATTGATAAACTAAAATCGTATGTAATTCAAATTGAAAGGATTAAAAATGAAATAAAACCTAAATATAATCATTACAAAAAGTTTATTAACGGAAAAAACAATTCCTTAATTTATTTTTCCATTTCTATTGTTATCTCCCTCTCCTTGTATTGTTTTCAAGCTGTAAACAGGCTTCAATTTGTTTGTATACCATTGAAAGGACACAGAAATGACGTTCACAGAGCACAATCACCAAAAACTAACGATTTATACAATTTTATATTATTTTTCTTTATTTTTATCTTTCATATCACTTATCTTGTATTTCTCTCTCTTTCTTTCTTTTTTTTTCTATTTATTTCCTTGTTGTAAAAGTTATTATTAAAAATCTTGGTAAAAGTAACATTACTTAAACATAAGTTGTCCTAAGTCAATTAAACTCAGGTGAAATCACCTGTACTGTAGAATTATGAGAATGCAAGTGTTTTATGGATGGCATTATCACTAACATATTGTTACTACCTGTTTCGTTTTGGAGAGAGATGCGCAAATATTTGTCAAAGATGTGCAATAATTTAGTCACTATGATGATCATTAAGCTTGTGAGCACGAGAGAACGTATTAGAAAACATCCCTAATATGTAAAAGTTAATGATGAGTGTTTGCCATTATTATTGTTTTTTTACAGTGGTTAATAGCAAACTTGATATGGCTTAATAAATTACAGAATTGCACTGGACTGATGATAATGGCTAATGACTATTTTAAAAATGTTTAAATTCACGTTTAAATAGTTATGAATTTAGATTTATTATCATATTATTAATTATAATTTTTGCATCAAATTTATATTTATAAGTTCTGTTAACATATTTTAACTATATATTAAGTTAATAATCTTAATTAATTCAAAATTTAGAAATTTTGTGTATTTATAAGTAAAGGTTAAAAAGATAATGTATTTTCATAGCTAGAATTTTCACAAAACGACATTCTTAAGTCAGCATTGTTTATCACATTATCTCTTAGGATTTCCATTTGACTGTTAAGATTCATAAAGTGTCTATGTGATAGGTTATGGTTATAAAAAGAAGAGTAATTGTTAAGTGTCAATAGACAAAATTAATTAAAAGATCAAAATAATATTAAAATAATTTTATTATTATATTAATACATTTTGATTTTTTAATTGGTTGTACAAGCAAGCTAATTACAAGAATTGCTAGAAAAAAAAATAATAGATAGTTGACCCAATTTGCTAAAACATACGTTGTTGGTATAGTAATCTATTTTCCATCATTAATAAACATGAATAAAAGTAATTATTAATTTTCTATTTATTAAATGAAGAAAATGTAAAACATCTTTTATTTTTAAAATATTAAATAGATTCATTTTTTCTTTTAAATATTTATTAATGAAATACTAGGAGAATTAATAAGAGAACATGATATAACTCATTTTCACAAGAATAATTCAACATCTTTTTGCAACATATTCTTATTAATCTTTTTTTGCTTATTTAACAAATAAATAATTTTTTAAAATTTCATAATATTAAATGTAACTATTCCTAATTTAATACATTTTTTTCTATAAAGTATAAAAAGGATTTAAAAATAAGATATAACCATAATAAGGAGGATCTTGCTAACTAGGGCATTAATTAAAAAATTAAAAAAAAAATTGAAAATTATGTTTTGTTTACATTAAAAATGACGAGAGATAAACAAATAATATATACATATTTTATTTCTAACAAAGGGATTGGTTAATTTCACACTATTTACATCAGTTGTTTTTAATGTGAACATGAATCTGTGCGGAGTTTCTTCTTTTTTTTTTTTCCAGATTTTTTGTTATGCGAAAGTAAATATCTTTTGGGTTCGTACATTTTGTAAATTCTGCATAAGTAGCTAAAAGAGAAATCCGTGTGGGGAAAGAAATGCTGTGAGGGAATATTCATTAACTGGAATTGGGGACCCTCACCCCATTGCCAGCTAGAGAGAAGAGAAAGTGTTCATTCTAAAATATCTAAGAGATTAGGAAATTAAGCTTTTAATGGTCTTCCTAATGTAGTAAATAGGAGATATCTATGTAGTACCAGTAATTAATGGAAAATCTCTTCTTACATGAGTTTTAACATTCTCATATATTGTTTTTTGAACTTTAAAACTTGAACTCACTTGCAGATATTAACGGTGTGATGTGCTTGCGCATGATCCATGTGTCGAAGGAATATATAAATATATATATTGGGTCATCACATTACTGATAGTGCAAGAATTATAATGGTTTAGGCATTTTGATATATTTTAATTACTAATTTCTCCACTATGATCTCATGTGTATCTGCTTCCTTGACTAGATGAAAAGAAGAAGAAACTCTACAAATTTGAGTATGTACCAAAGCCTTTTCTCTTTGCACCTTATAAAGAGAGTATATGTATCGTCAAAGGCCGTTTCTATGACCATACATGCGGTATCAACTGGTCCCATAAATCACTACCATTTTTATGGTATTCCATTTTGTATGGCTTCTTGTAGCCCCTTTTAACTTGCACTTCACCACTTTATTCCATTGCAATAGCTAGGTGTAGCCTTTTTATTCATTGATCATCGTATCTATAGATCAGTTCATAAGATGTTACTTCCCCTTGTTGTCCATGCAAAAATGATTGCTGAATCAAACATGAGACTCAGCTTCCATTTTCGCTCTGCCTTTCTTCTTTTCCTTGTCCTTGCCCATTACACTGCTTCACAAAAGACTTGTCCAAACTGTGGCTCTATGCAAGTTCCATACCCTTTGAGCACAGAACCAAGTTGTGGTGATCCATACTATAAACTTCGTTGTGATCTTCACGCTCAAAGGCTTTACTTTGACACCCTCAATGGAAGTTCCTATCTTGTGCTCAAAATCATGTCTTCAATCCAACGCATGGTGCTACAGCCACCACCTTGGTTACAAGGTTCATGTGTTACTCAAGACATGCCGAGAAGCAATGGTATTTGGTTAAACCAATCACTCCCTTTCAACATAACTTCATCCAACACAGTGTTTCTTTTTAATTGTTCCCCTCGCCTCTTGGTTTCTCCTCTTAACTGCACTTCTTCTAGTATTTGCCATCGTTACTTGGAGAATTCAGGTCATGTTGATACAAAAAGAGCACTGGAGTGTGCAAGTGGGGGTGGTCTTCACCCTTGTTGCACTTTTCTAGCTGGTGGTATACCTTCAGCTTATAGGATCAGGCTTCACAATTCTGGTTGCAAAGCATTCAGAAGCATCCTTCATTTGGACCAAGAGAAGCCTCCTAATCAGTGGGAAGAAGGCCTTGAAATTCAATGGGCTCCTCCACCTGAACCTGTGTGTAGGACACAAAGGGATTGCTCTAGAGACTCTAAGTGTTCCCCTGCTGGTAGAAATGGCCTATTTCGCTGTCTTTGTAATGGGGGACACCATTGGGACCCTTTTGTAGCAACCTGTGTGAGGTACAAGAGAAAATCAAAATGGAAAACCAGCTTGGTGGTCTCAATAGGGGTTATTGCTTTTTTCTCTCTAGCTGTGGTTCTGGCCATCATCACCAAGTCCTTCAAGCTCTCTAGCCTCAGAGAGAAGCAGGCCAAGGAAAGAGAAGATAAGCTGAAATCAAGTGCTGGGGAGAAACCTTATAGAATGTTTCAACTGAAAGAAGTGAAGAAAGCAACAAATGGTTTTTCCAAAGACAGGATCTTAGGGAGTGGTGGCTTTGGAGAAGTTTACAAAGGTGAATTACAAGATGGAACACTGGTGGCTGTGAAGAAAGCTAGAGTTGGAAACCTTAAAAGCACCCAACAAGTGCTTAATGAGGTTGCAATACTTTCTCAAGTCAATCACAAGAACTTGGTCAGGCTCTTGGGGTGCTGTGTGGAATCTGATCAGCCATTGATGATCTATGAGTATATCTCAAATGGGACCCTCTATGACCATCTTCATGGTAGGTATTCCAACTTTTTAGATTGGAAAACTAGGCTTAAAGTTGCTTTTCAAACTGCTGAAGCATTGGCTTATTTGCATTCTGCTGCACACACTCCCATCTACCATAGAGATGTTAAGTCAACAAATATACTATTGGATGATGAATTCAATGCCAAAGTCTCAGATTTTGGGCTCTCAAGATTGGCTTCCCCAGGACTTAGTCACGTGTCAACATGTGCTCAGGGAACACTTGGGTACTTGGATCCTGAATACTACCGCAACTACCAGTTAACAGATAAAAGTGATGTTTATAGTTATGGGGTTGTGTTGTTAGAGCTTTTGACTTCTCAGAAAGCAATAGACTTCAATCGTGATCAAGATGATGTCAACCTAGCAATTCATGTGACTCAACATGCTAGCAATGGTACAATCGTGGAAGTGGTGGATCAAAGGCTTGTTTCCTTGGAGCCTTCAGGTGATAAAATGAACACAAGCATAAAACTCTTCTTGGAGCTTGCACTTGACTGTCTAAAGGAGAAGAAAGGTGAAAGGCCTAGTATGAGGGACATTGTTCAGCGCTTACTATGCATAATTAGGATTGTAGAACAAGAGTGAAATAATACATAAGGGGTTTCTGTTATGATAATAAATGAAATGTGTAATTGTTATTCTAGCTAGTATTTAATTATTTATGCTGCAAAACATAAAAGCTGTATTAATATGGAAACAATGTAGTTGCAATTTGGTCTTGATAGATAGTGATTAGCCCACTGAGAAAGCAGGTAAAGTGATTCCAAAACTGAGTTTGATTGGGTGGCGAAGAATAGGGAAATATTGGAATCAGATGCTTTGTGTAGAAAGTATGAACTATTCAAAAGTATATGCAGTTACTAGAATCTTTTGAGAATGGATTTCTTTCTTTGTCCAAAGTAATCTTCCTTTTGCAATTTAGGAAAGCATTTTCAATTAGACTTTTAAATGGAAATCCATTCTTGTTATACAAGGAAAGCTTCATTAAAAAGCTATGATTAGTCTCATCCATGAAGGATTATATGCGATCTTTTACCTAGTATATAAAAACGTTAATTCTCCACATATATAAAAACATTATTTGTATATATTTTCAAAGCAATAAATGATGTACTTACCCATTGTTATTCGCTAAGTACTTCTTAGTGAATGACCAAAGACATACCATTTATGAGGAAATTGTAGGATTTAACAGAGAACCTTTTGCAGCTATGTTTAAAATAATTGATAAAATTAAAATTTAAACCTGCAACAATATTGTTAACCATACGTTATGTTTCGTTTGACACCAAGGACTTCAATTTCCTGTCCTTATTTTCTGTCTCTTTCTTTGTCCCTCCAATTAATTAAAAAATAATATTCTCTCATAAATATTAACTTTTAACGTGTCATTTTAGCACCAAAAAATTTCCAGCTCAATATGGCTCTCCTGTAAATTGATTGCAAAACTTGAGTAGTATTTTATTTTAAAGATTTTTTCCCAAGCATTTTGCAAGGGAATCCTATATATATATATATAAGTTAGAGGACAGATAAACGGCCCAGTAATATTATTAACTAAGTCAATTATTGAAGTTAAATTTGTTCTCAATCATAAGTTTATTGCATGCACGTGTCTATATAGTTGAACGTGTAGCCAATCACTTATATATAGTCAAAATTAGTGATTAATGTAAAATAGATATTTTGGAATCAATATAATTGATGTATTTTACGGTAAATTTGACAATATAGAATCAATTACCTCATCAAAGGTTTCGGTTAATCGCAATTTCAATATCTGTAAAGGTTTTCACTTTTTGACATTTACACACACATATATATGTGCATAAATTGAGTATATTAATCAAGCAATAAATTATTAAGTTCTCATTAGTAAATGTGATATTTAAAAGTATATATTTTTTTTTATTAAAAATCATATTAAATTGCATTAAAAAAAACATAAAAAGTGAATTTATTATATTTTTAAATAATTTTTTTTAGTTTTTGAAATTGTGTTCTAAAGACACTGGTTAGTATTTACTTAAAAGCAATATGTGAAAAATGTACTAGTGTAATACACCCAAGTTATTAACCATATTAGATTTATAGAAATTTCACTCATTTTTCCAATATGTCATAACAAATTAGTTAAGGATGAATTTATAATATGAATATATATATATATATACTTGTCTAGATTATTATCGTAATTATGCTGAAATGATTGTTATTCATTTGATAATTATCCTAAATCCACGCTTTAATAAAGTAATTTATATTACAATTTGGGACTTGTGACATTATAATTATTTTTTTAATCGGTGTGACATTAGACAAAATAAGTTATATTTAGTAAATTTTGATTAAAAAACATATCATTTAATAGTGTCTGTGCATTGAATTATAATAAATTTTATGTTAATAAAAAAATTATTATATATAAATTCCTATAATGTATAATGTTGCACATGTTAAAAAAAATACTATAAAATGATGTTAATCTTTTCACTCAAATATAATTGAAAATTAAGGAGGTATTTTCTTTTCTTTATAAAGTCGATGCTACATAAATAAATAAAAATATTATACAGCAGAATATGGCAAGAATATTCCGTAAAAACTGAGAGACCGGTTTAGTTAGGATGGATATAATCTGATAAGCAACTTATACAAGGGACTTACTCGCTGGTGGGAGAAAAAGATTAATTTAAAATACAGAGTGGGATAAGTCAAAAGCAATGTCATTAGTCCCTATAATGCTTTGCATAATTCTCTTAAACTTTTCCACTGCTCCTCACAGTGGATAGGTAATTATGGCATCACAAAAAAACTTAGCTAGTGTTGGTAATGGCAAAACTAATTCGCAGGAGCGAAGTAATTATTCAAATTCAACACTTTCTATGTCCACGCGCTGCCAAGGAGCCACCACGGTATTCTTATAGCCGTCAACTAGCAAACTTGGATTAGCCTTACATTTTTATGTGAACAATTTGGTTCCCTTCAACTGCTAATCTAGTTTGGTAGTCTCCTCTCTCATCACAGAAATCTAATATTGATGCTCATAATATACTTGAGTAACCTTTTATCATGATAAGAAAAATTAAAAAAAGGTTTCTGAGATAATTTTCTAGGAGGACTTTTGTACTTGGGACCCCAATATGCATGCCACTAACTTTAAGATAAAATATTTAAATTCTTTACTACCGTATTTAAAAAAAAAAAAGGAATAATTATTGTGCCTCCTCTCAAGAACTCTACGAAAACGGTAGGTTGAATTATAACTTAAGCATGACAATAAACTGATGTATATTATAAATAGAAAGACACGACAGACAGAGATGCATGCATGCATATTGAAACCATCTTGTTTTATTAATACTTTGATAATATTTTCTATTTCTGTCCTGCAGTCCCTGGTACACCTAATGATTAACACAATTTGTTTATACTTTCTCTACCTAAATCTTAATCTCATCTGAACATTTAGGTTCTGTTTAGATATTAACAATCGATACAATAAAATCAAATAAAATAGTAGATAAAATAAAATAAAATAATTATTTTATTATTTACATATTTCATGACAGAATATCGAAAAGTTCTCTTTTACAACAAATTTTTTTCTACTTCTCTGTAGTATATCACTCATCTTACATTTCACTTCTACTTCTCTTCCTCTCTCCCTCTTAGTCGTAGAAAATGTTATAAAAATACAAATATGAATAGAATTTCTCTTATTTTTACAATAATTAACAAATTTTCAAAATTTATTGCTTTTAGGACAATCCTGAACAAAACACTCAAAATTATGATTTTTTCTGCTGTTAAGAGGAAGGAAGTATTATTTACTTGAACCGTTTCAAGACTCATATGATCACTCAAACGTAACGCAAACTTTTAAGTATGAACTGAGATCCTGTCGTCCCCTATATAGTTTGCAGCTTATGTGTAAGGTATGTGAGCTTGTTAGCAGGTTAGTCATGGCCGGATTCAAGCATGTTGCAGCTGGGTGAGCTCGTACATGGCTAAAGCAAGGTCAGGTATGGGAATGGTAGTTTCAGGGCCACCCTTGCGAATTCTTATTTCTTAAAAGCTTTGGCAGTTCAACATCATGTCAATAATGGTTCCTACCTTCTTTTCTTTTTTCCTTCAATGCAAAATCCACAGTAATATGGACCGAGAGACATCCATGGACCTTCAACAACAAGGTGAATGTTAGACAAAACCTTAAGCCTTTGTCTATGAGTTTGATTTAGGAGAAAAGAGAAGGAAAGGACCTTTCTTTGGGAGTTACAAAAATAGAAGGAATAAGGGAAATCTAGAAGCCCCAAAAACCTTTCTCACGTGTAATTTTCAAGTTTTCCCATTTTCGGGAAGCAAGGAGAGGGGAAGTAGACAAATTAATATCCATATAAGGGAGGGGATTCGCCCCCTTCCTCCCCCTTCCCTTATCTCTACCCTAAACTCCAAAACAATGCCTAAAGGATCCCAACAAAGTGAAATTGTTATCGTAGCTAATTATATGTCCACTACAACTAATTCTTTCACCTTTTGAGATTTCATACATCACCAGAAGTACAAAAATCAACTTTTGCTAAAGAAACGAAAGGACAATGTGATATCCAACAATCTAACAGAAAGCCTAGATAAACAAGACATGATAGAGATGAGATTAATGTGCGTCCTAAGAACAAGAAAAGACAAGTAATTAGTATCTCTAACCATTACGAAAGACCCTTGGTCTCGAGATTCTATGTACAGGAGTACTACATTCAATCCATTAAAAACATAATACAAGATGAGAACATGACCATGCTATCTCCTTAAATTAAATTTAAAATATTATAACAAGATTTAGATCAGATTTTAACCAGTGGAGTATCACTCCAAGTGTACCTTGGAATTTTTTCTTGGTCTGTCACTCAATTTACCGGCCATCTATCTCTAGTGCCAGCACCATAGCATAAAAGTTATTCTTAAAAATGGCAGCCACATAGCCTTTCTAGTAAGGGAAAATCTAAAGAAAGTGATCATTGCCTTGTGTGAAATTATCTACGGTAGCGGTGGCGTTTGAAATTGAAGTACACATGCAGAATTCCACGTTCAAATGTGCACTTAAAACCTTTCTTATGAGAATATTCCCATTCTTTGTTCACAATGCGGAAAGCCTGTCATGGAAAATGCAAGTAATAAGTAAATGAATCAAAAAGTAAAAATCATTCATGGCATAAAGGATAATTGACTTACTATGTCTTCATATGGTGGCCCTGCATGGAATCTTATGATGCAAGTCTCCCCATTGCTGCCATCCTTCTCGATGGTGTAGGTTGGGGCTTTTGTCTTGTCTACAAGATCAGGATAGAAGATATTAAATTTGTATCCTTGCACAATCTTTGGAGGCGGGTTGTCATGATCGTAGTGAGTCTGATTATATTTGTTCCACTCATATCCGGTATGAACACGGTTGAAATACTTTGGCTTCCTAGGCCTGTATTTGTCATGCCACCAATAAACCTGCTCCAACATTTATCAGTCAGCCAGGAACTTTAAAAGATGAGAATATAAATTAAGTTTCTGTTTCCCCTCAAAATCCCAAAATATACCATTGGAAGTGTATTTAGTGTATGAAAATATAATATTTAGTGCAAGCTCCCTCTAGTGCCAACTTTATTTTGTGAAGAGAAGTAACCAAGGGATACGAATACAATATGCAAGATTTCAAAGATACCAATTCACAACTTATAATATTACCTCAAAAATCCAGAACACTGTATTCCTATCTAACTACATATTTTTCTATCCATGAAAAATTCAAAATTCTAACAATCATGAAGAATGACCAGCTGATGCCATATGCCATTTCACAATGAGTGAAGAAGCTATATATATGGCCAAGAGGCCCCAGACATTATACCTGGGAATCTAGGTTCACTTCAGCACCAGATCCAAACACAGCATCTCCATCTTCCATAGCCCCCATAGCTTTTAGGGCCTTCATCTCAAAATTATCTTCAGAAGAAGCTGGCTTTGATGCCATTGCTTCCTGAATTCGTCTTTGCTGCTCTTCTAATACAGCCATACGTTTCCGCTCCTACATATGTACTAACAGGGTCAAGTTATAATGTCTAAATTAAATGCATGATTGGTTTAGATTATTTTAAAGAAATACTAGCTTATTTTTTGCCAACTCCTCAAGAGAGCTTTTGAAAAATAAGTGATTATTTCTCCCAATTTAGGTGTTTCCAAACATCCACTAAACCCTTATTTGGTAATTGATTATATCAGAGATATAATCGCTTATTTTTCAAAAGCTTTCTCAGAAAATTGGTAAAAATAAGCGATTATCTCTCTAAAATAAGTTGAACCAAACGCACATTAAGTATGATATCGCAATTAAAAATCATGCTTAGAAAGAGTACCAGCATAGCCCTATCCTCTTCAGGGTCAATAGCTTCCTCATTTTCATCACCATGCAACAGCTGTGGAGAAAATGATCCAGCCTCATCTTCAGTTTGTTGATCCTCTCTAACAGGCTCTGGTGAGAAAGATTCATCTGCAGATTGAACTACCAAGAAAAAGAAATAAAGCCAATTTCAACATTAAAGTTGAAATGGATGGAGCCAATAAAAAATTGTTTTATGAACAACTAAATGACAACAAAAAGCTTTTACCTATTACATCATCCTCAGTAACTTCCTCCTCAGGTATCATAACATGAGCATTCTCCAATGTATCTTCATCCTCCAATGGCTGCTCAAGATGTTGCAAATGCTTGCGTAGCATTTTAGCATGAATTTCCTTTAAACAAGCCTGCATTGGCAGCAATTAAAAAATGCAGTTAGAAAAACCATTGCTTAAAGGCATGTAAAAAAATTGGAAAACAACGTGATGGAGAATACCTTGGCCTTGTATATGTGGAGATGTTTCAAAATGGCCTCCCAATACTCAACCACCTTTGCAGTACCAGTACGCATCTCTGAATCAATGTGAACCTGTAAAGCCTCCAACTCTGCATGTGTCTTCCCCTGCAAAAGCCTCTTCACATCTGGCACAATACTGGAATGCAGACCCCTTTCTTCTGCAAGCAGCTCAGCAGGAGGCTCTTCTCCACGCACCCTAGCTCGATCAAGTGCATCCTTTTTTTGAGCTTCAGCTAACTCCCAATCACACACTACAAGGAGTGCCTGCATGATGACATTACTCAACGAGTCTTCAACTTTAATTAAACAAAATGTCAACCACAATAACCATGCAAGTTAACTAAAACAGAAAAAGTCATGAAAGTCCAACTAGCTCAGATAAGGTAGGAGTTATTAAGTAATCTGTAGAAATCAATGGAAACGGTGGTACCTCCCAATATTGCACATGGGTTGGTGTTGCCCTGTCAAGGTCCAGATGCATTTTAATGTCATCACGAAGCTCGTTCATTTCTTTCACAGTCAAACCCTGCACCAAATATCAAATCACTATGCAACTTGTACAATAATATTAGCATTTAAAAGTTGGATATCTTTAATCATACTATGTGACATTGCGATTGTTAGGAATAGGATAAACAAAGCGAAAAGAAAAAAGCTAAATATTAACCTTGAAGACCATATATGGTTCATTTATTTCTATATCCAGATCATCAGATCCATTGAGGTGCTTGGTTAGGACATCAATTGGTCTGGCACGCCCTTCACGCAATCTAATTTCCGACCTAACTTTGCTTTGATCAAAATGAAACTGCAGATTAAATTGTTTAAGCGTCAAACTGACATTATTTTAAATAACAACAAATGAAAAGGAACTAAAGGCATAGTACCTCCTCTTCTTTTTTTTCCCAGTCCTGAAACTCAGCTCGAGCACGTTCCCTGGCTAATAGTGCCTGGGAGAAAGAATGTGTTAAATCCCAAGAAGATAACATAGGTTATAGCGCTGACAATCTTAACACATGACAAAGGCCCAATATGTCTCCTTGTGCAACCGCCCAAAAGAATACAAACAAATGACAAGGGGCATAATTGGTATACCATATTAGAATAGAAGGGCAAAAGATTACAGTGGTACTGTAACAAGTGCAGGCCTAAACTAATAATAGCTAACATAAGTTACAAAACATAATAAATGCTCTTACAAGTCACAAGGACTATTGAGTTGACTAATAAATTGAGAAAAGACTTACCATTTCTTCCTCATGTCGTGCTTTCTCAAGTGCCCTTTCCTCCCTTCTCTTTTTTACTTTTTCAATTTCCGCCTGTATTATAATTGTGAATATTGTAATGACAAGCAGTGAGAAAGTTCAGTTGTTTGGTCAGCAATGACAAATCAAAGGTTCAACAAATTAGTGAAAACAAAGAACAAAGATGCAAAGCCTAACCTCAAAAACAAGTTAAAGTATAATAGCCTAATGAATTGCTGAAAAAGTTTCATCCGTTCATTTCCAGCTACAGTTTAACATAACCCAAGCAAACCAAATTCACAACAATCCCCAATGGATAAGATTATATCAGGAATAAGTTATCCAGGTAAAAATAAAGACATCAGAATGATTTAACACCATATAATGTTTGTCTGATTTCTTCCAATACAATCTCTGAGCACCATTGAAAGATAGAGAAAAATAATATTCATTTATTTATGGAAGAAAATGGCAGTTCTAATAATGGAAATCAGCATCTTCACAAGCTGCAAAGATTAAATCAGAACAAATAGTTTCTAAAAACAGTGTCCATTACACAGGACCAACCATAGGCAAGAATAATGTGGATTGAGTGCCTGTATGGTACTATGGACTGAGTGCCTGGCAAGAACTACAGAAACTGAGGATGTAAGTGAAAATTATACATTTGAGAAAATCTAAGATCCGCCCCATATTTCATAGGAAAAGTTTAGACTGGCTTCTCGCCACATTATTTATTTTTAGAAGACAATTATTTAAATGAATTTTACCAATAGCAGAACACAACCTCAAGATCCAAATATTGAAAACCAGTGGCTGGCAGTCAAAAATAGACAAACTCTATAAATCCAATCCTTGCAAGTGGTAATATCTTTTCTCTACATCGCCATGCAATATCATTGAATTTCTACTGGAAGGAAGCACAGAATGATATACATTACATAGGAAATTTAAGCTAAGATTATCTCCTGTTCAGCAGCAATTGCCATGCTCTAATGTAAAATAAAAGAAAAGATGTATCGATCACACCCTTTCCTAGGGTATTAACAAGGAACATCACAGAAAATGAAGCACATTCCAAATAATAGAAGGTCATATGATGAGGCTACCATTCCTAATACTGAACATAAAAAGGGAAAGATCGATCTCTTACATTTAGTGCAATACTTCAACCACCCGATAGTGTAAGTTTGACCCTGTTATGGACTAATCACACTCATTCTATCCTCTAGAACAACCACCAGATAGTGTAAGTTTGATCTTCTCCTACCAGTTACTTTTCCATCAAAACGTGTGCACATATAGTCTATAAACTAAATTGGCACCAACATACAATTACACTACTATCACTTTAAAGCTTCTCAATTATCGAAACTTGTACGGGACACGCTGCTAACATCGAAGAAACAAATAATGTCCAGTTGTACAGCTACTAGTGTGAGCCTAGTGTCACTATTGCTAGCAACTCAAGCTTCTACAATACATCATATATCAAACTGTGCTTAAACAAAAATTCATGGAAGGAAATACATACCATCCTTTCTCTCTGTCTCTTTTTCTCAGCTTTAACCGAAAACGTATCAATAGACACACCTTGAGAAACATCACGCTCAATCTTCTTGCGCCAAACAAACCTATAAATAACATTTTCGTATGTTTATAATCTATATATAATCTGTCATATGAGCGACCAGTACTCATCTGCAAGATTTATATGTTGTGAAGGTAAACGATCTAAAATAAATTTAAATTTAAATCACGAAATACAAAAAACGACGAGAAAGAAAGAGAAATAAGGAGGAAATTACTTCTCGTTGAGATTAGAGTCACCAAACGGATTAGAATCATTGGAATAACCCGAAACCGTATTTGTTTTCAACTTTTTCGCGACTTTGGTTGCCTGAAAGAGTGAAAAACAATGAGACACGTGAAATAAAATGGTGAAGAGACGAGAGAAAGATAGAGAAGCAAGTTTGAAACCTTTCTTTGGGCCTTTTGAGCCATGTATTGTGCTATTTCCTCTTCCGTGATGGTCCTTGAGGACTTTCTCTTCCTTCCGCCGCTGTCATCGTCGTCGGAGCTAATTGAGTCTCGCCGTGACCGGCGGCTACTGCTCTGAGTACTTCGGCGAGGTCTGTCGGAGTCAGATTGGGAAGGCGAGTCGGAGGCAGACTTATCTGATATTCTTCGTCTTCGCCCTCTTCGCCTGTCGCTTCCCATTCTCTGTTATTCTATAAACCAAAAAACAAAATAAAAGAAATAGGTAAAGATGCAGTGTTGTTGACGAATAATAAAAATAAGGGGCTATGTCGGCGCTGTTAATCAGAAAATTCTGGCCAATTGTTGACTTCTAAAAATGATATTTTGTTAACATCAATATAAACATCTTTCAATCATGCCAAATATATATAATAAAATTTTGTATATAATAAATATTTATAAGAATTATAGAATTTAATATATTAAAAATTACATGATAATACTTATTATTTTATCTTCTCTTATCTTTTAAAGCTTATAACGTGGGGCATAACAAAGCCAAGAACATACATGATCATTACTAATATTTAACATACGATTTCCATTGCCGTATTCAACTGCAATGAAGCAAACCCCTTGTTTGGGATTTAATATTTCTAATCGATCATAGTATGAACTTGGATTTAGAAATAAATCTCAACCAAAAATTGAGATGCTTAGAATCATCAGTTACAACGTAAATTTCCCTCCGTCAAATTTTCCCTCTTCCTTGGATGTTGTATGCTCATTAAGGGAAAAATAGTCAATTGAAGAACTAGAGCGTCATGACAGAATTTGCAGACATGACCACTATGTTGTTTACCAGATGTGTGACATCTAAGCCAACTTAGTTGATCTGCTTATTGAATAATTTTGAGAGACCTGCACCTTAGAATAAGCACTGCGTTATGCCACCTTGCTATTTATTATTTATTTTCCTCCAATCCCTTTACTAAGGAGTTAATCTAATATTTTTCAGCCTTAATAAGATAAAGTTTTATTGGCTAAAATTTATAAAAATAAATTACAAATTTTTGTAAGTTTTACTTATTAGTTAACATGTCTATTTATGATTTTATAATTTTTAATAAATATCAATTAATAACAAAATAAAATAAAATTGTATTAATACTACTCCTATCCCAGACAGTTCATGACAAGAGTTAAGATGACATACATTAACTTGTGTAATTAAATTAATCCTTATAAGACAGGCAGTTTTCCTTGAATGAATTTTTAAGAGTAAGTAACCTCAACTTCTAATAATTATAAGTATTTACAACAACAGCATACTTAACTTTCGACCATAAAATTGACAACTTCAACTTTTTGCTAAATTGTATTTTAGAATTAAAGTTTATGATTCAGACAAAAAACAATCAGGGGCAAGTGATAGAATGTAAGTGTGCAGAAAAAATGAGAAGATTAATTTTAAAAAGCTACAAAAGTAAACTTGTGATAGCATATTATATTCGATTCAGAATTGTTTACATGTGTTGAATATACCCTACATGTATGCATAGCATATGAATGTGAAATGAAAAATATTGAACCAAGTTTCGTCGAAGTTAATCAAAATCCAAAACAAATTTGTCACTGATTCTTATCATCACTACCGCTTCTCATAAAACCTAAGGAAAGAAAATAGTTTTATTTTTCATGAGGTAATATACTATAGAAGAAATTCTGTAAGGTAATCATGGATGTCAAAACTCGTGTATCAAATCCGGCATTCTTGGAGGCTTCGACCGCTTCATGATCTATACTTCATACAAGAATCATTAGCAGGTTAAAGTCTTCAGTTCACTGCAACCTCAGCAGAAAGGTAATTTGAATGAAGTACATCCTGGCCAGAGACTTTGGTCTTAGAGTTCTTGAGCACTTGGACAGCTTCTTCAACCTTGGCAGAAAGAGACTCTGGCGATTCCAGGAGAAGCAGCAATTCTCCGTTGTCCATCTCCAAGAGCATCCCTGTTATCTTCGCTGCTAGGCTAGGCTGTTAAAGATAACACAGTAAATAAACTTTAGAGATTTAAAAACCTAACCTTAATTACCAAAATACAGAAGAGAATTGTGGATTTATAATTTTATACCTTGAGTTTATGAACAAGCATGTAAAGATGCTCCCCGAGTATCTCTTTCTGCTGCTCAGGAGCAGCAGCAGCAAGCATGCTATGCAGTATTTCTGAACCCTGCGAAGCTCCAGAGTATGAACCACCAGATGAGAATCCAGATCCTTTTTCCATCTCCCGGCGTCCATTAGGTATGTACTTAGCCTGTCCGGTTCTCTTCAAAGAATAGAAAACTATAGGAATCAGAACTATAGAGCACATGCCTAAAAAGCGATCAAGTTTTGAAATGAAATCCAACTATCTTAACTGTTTTATATTGAAAACTAAACAGAAGTTGTTTACTAGGCCTGATTTCAAGTTCAGTTTCTGAATGTGTCTAGAGCATTTTAAAAGTGTTGTTTGATTAAACAAGCGGCACTAGCCACCAAGAGACCAGATATTTGGGTAGAGAATGTGCACTAAATAAGCATTTATTACTGCAAATAGAAATGCATGATATATTAGGAAACATGTTCTATATGTGAGGGGACAAAATAAACAAAAAAGAAAAAGCAAACCTGCTGAGTACTCGACTCCCTGGAAGAGACCACTGACTGAGAAATCTGCTGGGCATTTGGAAAATAAGTACCAGAGTGAGTATTTCCCTGTGATATTGTATGCCCATTCACCCTGCCCCTGTTTTGCCTATGCTGCCTAGCATTGTTAGAAACCTGTGAATGAAAGGCATTATAAATATGAATCATTACAACTCCCATTTAAACAGGACTAGCTTTTCCAAATAAAACAAATGTGGCCATTTAGTTACATTGTGGTAAAAAATTCTTCAGAAATTTCTTTCACATAAACCCTAATTTAAAAAAATCATTAGAAAAGTGAATTAAATACAAACATTTTTTGGGTTTCTAAACAAAGTTGTTACTCACTGCAGGAACAGGTGATTGTTGAAATGATCTAGCCGGGGGAGCAAAGCCATTAGTCCTCCATCCTGGCCTCAATGCCAGAGGTTGATACATTAGCCCACCTCGAGGAGGCACATGTGAAATAACACTAGTAGCTGTATAGTAGTAAGGGGGATATCCACCAGGGATAATGGCAGCTGAAGGTGCAGCTAGTCCTGGTATTTGTTGTGCGTACTGGAGCTGCAACTGTGCTTGTCTATCCTCTTTCCTCTGGGCTAGAGCAACATATAGTGGTTTACCATGAAACATGAATCCTGCAGCACATAACATCAACTTAAACATAATCAAGACAATTAAGGCTGGCATTGCAGACACAGCTGCATTTCATAAAATCTTCACTAAAAAAATGTACACATGCAAGATCAAAACTTCAGTTCCAAATCAATATACAAAAAGCAGTATATGACAACATATACTTTCAGATTTATGGATATCCTTCTTTCACATTGACATGAATTGATTGTGTCACATTCATAAACCGGGAAAAGAATGCTCTAAAAAGTTGTGCACTTTATTGACAAACCCATATTAAAGTAGTCTTATCCCACAAACCAAATGGCTAATAGGAACATTCACTTCAATTTTTAAAAAGAATAAATACCAACCCAAAAACACAGTTGATTACATAAAAAAGAACCATCAATAACACCCACCCACACAAAACACACACACACACACACAGAGTACACATTCAGAAATATCATAAATATATCCCTGGGAGAACCTAGCAGGAACTCATCAAACTATGGAAAGGAACCCCTGCAATACAAGAAATTGAGGGAAGCACTCTGCTAGTCTTTTCATTAGCAATGATCAAACAGCCATGGAATAAGATGAAGAGAAAAGAATTATCAAGGTTTCTTGTCATTGTTGATCTTAAACCTTTTTTAAACACCAAAATATAAAAAAAAAGTGACGTGTACATAGCACATAAAGAGTACTTGATGGAAAAATACATGATTAAAAATTAAAAATAACATTGTAAATGAATCGAAATTCCAAAATTATAATCCAATAAAAATATCATAACGTTCTTGCACATTGAAACATATGTAAGCATTTGCTTTCCTACTTCATTTTACTGCTAGAATACTTACCAAAACACTGAAGCATGAATGAACACTGTCCTATCAACAACTTAACTCACCATGAAAAGTGTTCACAGCTTTGTTCGCCTCCTCGGGAGTGGAGAAGCAGACAAACCCAAACCCTTTACTTATCCCTTTGTCATCTCTCATAACTTTTGCAGAAGTTATATTGCCACATGCACTGAAATGATCTCGCAGTTCTTCATCACTTACATTATCATCAATGTTCTTCACATAAATGTTTGATCCCTGAAACGATGACATTCTAAGACAACTGGAAAAAAAATGACTAGTTTAATATGGGAGAATGGCAAAGAAATTACCTTATATTTCAAGATTTGTTCCTTGCGTTTCTCCTCGAATTGATGATGCAAGATCTGCTCACGCTCAGCCTTCTTTTGTGCTCTAGCTACGTACAGAATCTTTGAACCTGTTCATGGCAAATCAAAACCAGATAATATAAGGATATACTACAAAGAGAATTTTCAATTTTGCCAGCAGAAAAGCTACACGCGGTAAAATGGTGTATAAACTACCTAATTGTGAACCATTCATTGTTTCCAATGCCCTTTTAGCATCATCTGGGTTATCATAGTTTACAAAGCCAAAACCCTTTGACATCCCATTGTCGTCCTTTGCAATAGCCAAGCTCACAATTTTCCCAAAAGAAGAGAACTTTTCCTGCAGAGTGGCCTCTGTAATATCTGGATCCAAATTCTTCATGTACAAATTTGTATATTGGGCATCAGGGCCTGACTGAATGCGATCACTTTTTTTGACAAACTTCCCAACATATCTGGACAAGAATCATGATCAGATTAAAATTAATATCAGGGAATAACAGGTGTACAGAAATTGAATACAACCATCAAACTGTAGGCACGAAAATCAGTACTTCAAAGCATGGTGAAAAAGATTAACAACTCAGAATTTCACATACATCTGCTTATCACCAATAGTGGAGCCATTCAGCTTCTCGATAGCAGTAATTGCAGATTCTTCTGATTCAAATTGCACAAATCCGTGTCCCTTGCTCTTCCCATCCTCAGACACGACAACTTTGCTGGACAAAATATTCCCAAACTTTTTGAATGTATCATACAGAGCGGCATTATCTGTTGATTCGGGTAAGTTCTGCCACGACACAAGAAAAACTCCGTAAGAATCAAAGAAGATAGAAGAACCAAACAATGGCTTAACTATTTCAAATCAAAGCTCCATGTACGTAAGATACCTTAATAAACAAGTTCCCTATGGCACTTTTCCTTACATCAGGATCACGACGCGACCACATCACCCTTATCACTTTTCCATTCAGCACAGAATTATTCTTCAGCTCGATTGCACGAATTGCTACATTGCCAAAACCCAAAAGAACAAAAAAGATTACGGCAACTTGAACAATACAACACTAATAAAACAAACACTCAGATCTTGATCAATAATTTTAGAAACGTTTATAATAAACACGAAATCAAGAAACAACGAAGATCAAGATTTCATCAAAAGAAATTTGAGCATAACCAAAGAAATAACACTTATCATTTTCCGTAACCTAAAGAAAGAAAAAGAACGAAAAGAAAGATGATAAAAACGCACCGTCTTGAAGCGAAACGAAGTTGACGTAACCATAACAGAGGGATTTGCCGGTGGAGGAGTCTCTGCAAACGCGAACGGAGGTAAGGCTCTTGAACTCTGAGAATTCGTCGACCAGATGAGCGTCGGAGACTTCAGGATGGAGGTCGCCGACGTAGAGAGACGCCGGAGTGGTGGCGACCGACGGAGGAACCGCCATGGATGAATCTGAAAATGGGAGTAGAGAAAGAAAGAGAGAGCGAGCGCAGGGGATTCTTGCTCCAGAGAAGAGAAAATGAAACTTTGTAGAGGTGAGTGAGAGAAAGCGAGAATGAAGAAAGTGTGTGATATGATATGGACGAAGGATAGAAAGAGAGAGAGAGGGTGGTGTGTGTGTGTGAGTGAGCGTAGGAGGATTCCGCATGCATGGCCGTTCGGTACCATAAACTATGCACTCCAACCCACGCGCTGTGCCCCAGCGTTCCTCGCACTCGCTCTTTCTTCGCTTTTTCTTTTTTCTTTTTTCTTTTTCATTTTTTTGCTTTGACTTGGATTTTTAATGATTTAAGGAAATTCTCCCCTCATCAACAAATTGTCAATGGCTGGCTGGCTGCGATTTTAGATCACGACACCATGAATAAAGATAACTTTCCATAAGTTTGCTTTTATTATGGCACACTTTTGTAGAGTTGTGTAAGTTATTTTTTCTTACTTTTTGAGAAAAAAAAAACTTTCGACTATATTTTTTGTTAAATTTTTCATTTTTAAAAAAATTATAATATGATTCCTTCTAAAAAAAAATTGATTGATAAGTAATTTTATTAAAAAACTTATAAAAGTATTATGGTATAAGTATATTAATAATATTTTTTATTTTTTTAATCAATAGTTTAAAAGCAACCCGATTAGCAAGTCTTGTGATATTAATAAATGGTTTGTAAAAGACCATTTTTCATTTTTCTGGTGGGAAAAAGTTGTTGTGTGGAGTGTTTGATATCACCTAATTTGCATTTTAGTTTTCTATTATTGTTGTCTGTACTAGATTCACAATGGAGTTTTTCTATATATGTTTTATTTACACTATTATTTCCAAAGTTTTACGAGGCATTTTCAGTACACACAACAAACGAGATTTTTCCATTGTTGTTTATATTCAATTTAGTGTATTTATCAATATGGTTCAGAAGAATAAAAATAAAAAAGATGACATTTTTCTTATTAACAACAATGAAAAGACGCTGCCAAGTACTAGAGTGTGACAAAAACGAGGGATTGGGGCTTCCTTAGCAACATTACTTATTTTTGGTAATGATAATCAATGGTAGCCATCCAGTTAAGAAACTTTGGTGGCAATAATGATAAATGAAAAGGTACACAAAATATGTAAATGTATTAGATAGTTTAGGAATGTTATAACCGTTTGGTAAAGGAGGATAGAATTTGGAATGTTAATATTTTAGTTAGAAGAGAGAATAGCGCGTGGGGCACAAGAAAAGGGGAAGAAGGAGCACATAGTAATTCAGAGAGAGAAACGGGCATATGAGCGTTGAGGAATGAGGAGGACTGTTTCAAAATGCACGCAAACAAAGAAAACGCTTGCAATCGCAATCGCAAACGCATATTACTTGCACATAACTGAAGTGACAATAAGCTTTGAAGCTGAGGCGACTCCCCCGGACACCACCCTATTCCGACGCGCTCCTGCACGATCCCTTTCTTTCTCTGCGGATGCAACGTCAACTACATAAACACTTTCCCAGCCACACAAATTTCAGGGAAATATAACAATGTGCATGTCAAATAACAAATATATTTAGGGGTTAGAGACCACGAAAACGCATACTAAGCGACGTCAACCAACATCTTTTTCATATTCATAAGACGGTTATAATATATAATATTAAAGCAACATAAATATTTAATTTATATAAACTTTCATATTTTAAAATAAATTTAATTATTATAAGAATGATAATATATTACAATGAACTTAATTATGACAATATTTTTTTTATTGATGATTTTAAATTGTTCGTACGTACTGCATGATTTATAGTTAGTGTTGCCCATTATTATTTCTTGTTTAATATAATTTTTTATCTAAATTTCTTTGTATTATTATAGTATGGGCAATAAAAAGCCATAAATTGAAAAAAATAACAGGAATTCTCCAAGGTCAACACGGATTAAAATAGAATAATATGAGAAAACATTACTGTAAGCAAATAAAAACAGTAAAATTTTATTTAAAAGAAGTATTTATCGCACTTTATATCTTCAATATAATAAACTCATTCTTTTTAATAAAATTTTATTATTTTCACGATATTAAAATAAACCGTAAAAGTTGATAGTAAGAAAACCGTAGAGATAATCATCTTTCTATTCCAAGAAATCTATTGTTCGGCTTCCTTTAACAATTTTGTTGCCGCTCACATCAATTCATTGGTGACAATAGAATACAATTCCACGAACCCGACGTTCCTATAGCCTTAGCTCATCACAACTAACAAGTAAACTGTTTAATGCAGTCAGAGGAGTTTATAAATAGTACAATTTCCATCTACTCCGCAGTTACACTAATATACAAATATGCCAGTTCCCAACAAGAGAGTCCCCCTTTACAATGGATCCGCATTTTCATCACGTTAATGGAAAGATACCAATGAGATTAAATACAGAGCAGAAAACAGCGACCACTCCCTTCTCAAAATATCAGAAGGCCATGCCGATAATAAATAAAACATCAGCCAACCTCTGTGAGTTTCAAAGAATAATCTTTGACTCTTGGACGTGGATTACGAAAATTGGGACTCCATGAAAACTATTATGTGCACAAGGAAAGCAACAATGCTGGCAGTTAGCAACTTGGAGAAAGAGCCTATGTGGGAACAGCTGACACTCATCTGTCCTGCATTGATATATGCATCCTTGCTCTTGCTCGTGGCCACAGAGACATTTACAGCCAGGGAACCTGAGAACAAATTCAAAGTTATGACAGAGTAAAGGACCATATCCATATATGTGGGGAAGATACAGTTCCTTTGGTAAACTTACAATCATAATTGGCCCATCCAATTCGTTGATTAGCTAAGTCATATACAAAAATCTTATCTTTTAGGACAAGATCTGCAAAGAACGAAACAACTTTGTTGATAAACCCAGTACAAAAAATACAAAACTACTTCACTTGATGAGGTGCTAAATTACAAAATGAAATCCCGAGTAAAACATTAATTTGAATGATGACATGACATCAACAGAACCTAACCTTTTTCAAATTATATTATAAAATCCCATTTGAATGCTCACGGAAAGGAAATTATTATTTTGATTGAACAAGGTTCTTGGTACAACCTTACCAGGTGTTTTCAGTTTTGCCAATCACATGTCCAGTCCACCAAAAATAAGAAATTCTCAATGAAATGACTGTGATATACTGTTTATTACTATAGAAGACAAGACATATTCACCATTCAAGATTTTCCATACTATTTAGTATTTACTAAGAGCCCATTTCATAATCAGATTTTAGAAAGTGTGTATTTCTCCGAACTCTTTCCAGATTTTATTCCATTTACAAAATTCTTCCAGCTTCTAACCTCCTAAAATTGTGAATCCCTCCTCCACTTTCTGGAAGCCAATGCACCACATTGCAGCTCCATCCTGTGAAAGCAAGGTAGAGCGTCAGACTATTATCAATGACATACAATTCAAAAGAATTACTCCTGCCTAGGCAAGAAAAAAGATGCATAAATGTGACCAGACTAGAAATAGACATACTTACTTGGAAACCATAATGCATGAGGTAATGTTCTGGATTTAAAACCATGGATGCCCCACCCATGAAGTTTAAACTCACAGAAGGAAATATATCACCTACACTGAATCGCATAAATTCAAATGAGATCCACAGAAATTGTAGTAGAATAAAAAAATTTAATGATGAAAGAAAACTTGAAGATCTTTGTTACAAAATTGAGTTTGAATTAAAATAACCTGTTTGAGACCAGATAGCACTGGTTTCCTTTTGAAATAATGGGTTTTGAAAACTGTGAGACAGCGGTGGTTATCTACACATTCATTTAGAAATTTAACATCAGAACATAGTATATCAATTTTTTTTTTAAATTTAAAATGCAAGACAAATAACCCAAGTAAGAAGTAGTTTGCCTCTCTTCAAGACTTCCACTTGGAAAGAATGAAAGAAAATCAGGATACTACATTTTGTTCAGTATCCATTGCATATTGAAACAGGATATAGGTTGACATTACAGTTCAAATTCCATTTGATAATACAAAACTACAGTGACAGTAGTCTTTGCATTCCATGTATCATGGAATCAAGATTTAGCGTTATCAATTTATCATTTGGACTTCTTGGGTGAGTGGATACTGGATCTTGGGAACAAAACATTATACTATTGATGTAGGATGCAACCCAAGAATATACTTCCCTTAGAAAACCAAGTACACTTCCAACTCAAATATTAGAAACTGAGTAAAAAGACCAATATCATATAATAATCAGAAGAATCTCCAATGTTTACACTCCAGGTGATGTAGATAGAGCTATTTAATATTATTGGGGTTTTATTATTTTATTTAGGATAGTTTATTATTATATGCTATTCATGGATTTTATTCCATTTTATATTTATCTGATTCTAACTTAGGATATGAATAACTTATTATTTTGATTATTATAAGATCCTAAGTTCTCTTTGTTCAAAGAATACCTGATATTTGAGTCAGAGAGTACTCTACCCTAGAGGGGTATTTTAGGTTAGTCAGGGGGAATGCCCTGCCAAGAGGAGCACTCCAGGATTGTTTTACATCAAATTCAGCATCAGGTTTTGATTTTACATTGCATGAGTTGAACAAGCATTCTGTCCTAGATGAGTACTCTAAGTATATCAGGGGAGAACCCTGTCAAGATAAGCACAGGGTTCCGCACCATCAAAGCTGATTTAGGGTTCCGCACCATCAAAGCTGGATTTTAGGGTTCTAAGGTCACCATCAAATTGGTGTCCCAGACAGTAACACACCATGGACAAGGACTTCCAATATGTCAGAAAACTTAGTTTTTGTATTTTGGGACATTGTTTCAAAAAAAT
Source organism: Abrus precatorius (assembly GCF_003935025.1). Taxonomy (NCBI): domain Eukaryota; kingdom Viridiplantae; phylum Streptophyta; class Magnoliopsida; order Fabales; family Fabaceae; genus Abrus; species Abrus precatorius. The sequence goes on along the minus strand of NW_020874373.1, from coordinate 2,185,917 downwards.
GACCACATCATAATATCTAAAATCTTCTAATCTGTTAAGACAGACACAACTTCATGACCAGTGGAACAAATATATGCTGCCCAAGTTATTACAATTCTAAGTTGGTATAAGATAATCCAAAACAGAATAAAATCCTAGAATAGCAAATAACAATAAATAAAATAAAGTATTAAACTACATAATCCAAGCTACATATAAAATTTTTCTAGCAACATTTCTAAGATTGAAATGCATAATAAAGTTCACTTATGGACACTCAACCCCTCTTCCTACAGTGGCGTAAAGTTTCGATACAAGCCTCCTACTTTATCACATTATAGTAAGGGTCTTCAGTAAAATATGTATGGTAACAAATACCTAAGAAATTGCCAGATCTCTTTGATTATGACTTGACCCTAATTTCCACAGTCTAGATAGATGGTTATTATTTCCATCTTCATACTTACTCTATTAGTATTTAGTAGAGTGCATGTGAAAAAGTTGCAAAAACTCTCCTACTTTCACAAAAGAAAGACAGGGTTCTGCAAGTGTGAAAACACTCGAATTTATGAAGTTAGCAAGTGATTTTCATGGGTACTTCTGTCAATGTGCATTTTTTCCAAAGGAAGAGATTGCATAAACAGATTAAGGAGTCTCTTACAGAAGATTTGTCAAATAGATCTTAAATCATCAGTGGGTATTGATCATTCAGTTATCTAGGGCATATTTAAAATTGAGGACAGCCTTAAATTAAAAGCCTTCTGGTTGAGACGGAAGGCTTTTCCTGTTACTTGCATAGTTGCATTAGAATTTATTATTTTAGGTAAGACTGAACAGTGTAGAGGGCCATGCCAGATTTTATGTACTCGAAAAAATGCACTTGGTGAACAACAACAAAATCACAAACTTGGCCACAGCAGAGTGTAGTGTTACAAAAATTTGAAGATCAGCAAACGAATACTTACAGCATCGACAAAAGGATCATAAGCTTCTTGAACAAGGTATGCCAATGTTGTACCAGAGTCAACTATAGTTCCTCGATTGTTAGCTGTTGCAAATACATCTGGATCAATTGAGAGAAGTTGTCCATTCACAGCAATGCTCTGAAGATTTAAATTGTAATGAGGCCTGAAATTTGATCAAGGAATAAGTCAAATACACAGCAGCATATCTCATATAAAATATTGCAATATACTGATATACAGATATAGAACTGCTAATTATTTGACAACAGGAATAATGGCATGCAACATTATAAGAACCAAAACCTGAGTAAGCAATATCACCTTATATATTCAATTCAAAAACAATTCATTAAAATAAAACAAATTTCTTGCATATTATCATTTGTATTCGTTTTAAGATATTTATTACATTTACAACAAACAAAAACATTTTTTGCTGAATAAACAGTGCATGGTGAATGGTTTGAAAATCCCTGAAATATGCAAATACCGAGTTTAATAGTTTTCTTGTGAAAATGAATAAAGCTTGCGTGTATCAATGTAATATGATAATATGATATTTGGGAAAAATATATCCACCAATAGAGAAAAGAAAACAAGGAAATAAGTGCATCGAGAGAACATACTGCGATGGGACAAGTGGACTATAAACAATACTTGGCTCCAAAATTTCACCAAGAACTAGTATGCCTCCTCCATTGTCCTGTCCTTTTAAGCAATGAGAGAACACTTTGGGTGTTACACTCTGTGATGACAGTTGTGATATGACAGATAAAGCACCAGGGCCAAACCCAAAAATTCCATCAACTGCTTTATCTGTCCTAGTCAAATCCCCAGCCTGATAGGAACTACACCTGTTCCCAAGATAACCATCCAAAATACTTCATTTAAAACCAATATCCATATTAACATAAACATGGAGTAAATGAGCAAACTACCACGAAAGAAACAATAGGCTAATGGTGAAAATCACAACCCACATTATGTTAGCTTGTCGCCCTTTTTATTTCAAAAGCCTACCCCAGACAAAGTTTTCTATAACTTATGCAGTAAATGTCCATTTGATCCATAATATTATATGATTTGCGACCGAGGGAACTCAAAATGTGACCTCTGACCCTGTGATCCAGTTCTGCTTTTTAAATGTTCCCACACAACTATCCACAAAATCATAAGGACTCACCCAAAAACAATGGTAGATGAGTTAGAAAACACAGACTGCCCCAGGATCATGTCAAAATACATCGTATCAGAAACATAATAACCAGATGTCCCACTTCCATCCCCATACTGATAGGTGTAGGTGCATTGATTGGCCTGAGAAGAGCATTCACTCGTCGCAGTTCGAACCGCATAAGAACATATCGGGTCCGAGCACGAAACCTGCGCAGCAGTGGATGAGCTGGCCGTGTCAAAGAAATTGAGCTGAATCTGCAGAATGCATAACATAACACAAACAAGAGTATCAAACCATTATACTCTTATCCACAAGACCGAACGTTAAATTAATCAACAACAAATAAAATAAAAGCCTCAAATTCTCACCCCCAACCCACTAGATTGCGGGCAATTACTGCAAGTCATGCAGTTTAGCCACAAGATGTCACTTCCAGTATCAATCTGAACGTAAAACTCTTTTGCAGGTGATCCCAACTTCACTTTCGTGAAATACAACCTGAACAAGAAAACCAAGATTAACTCAAGCTCGAAAAGCACACGCTACTACTAACTTTCTAGTCGTCAACATTATACAAAACTATATTACGATCTAAAGCACTCTATCTTCTTCTTGCAGACACTTACATTAGGGAAATCAGAAAATGCGTAACCAAAATGGAAGATTAAGAAAGAAAAAAAAAATACACGTATATATTGAAGGCAAATTGAAACGAAGTGAAAAAAGAATTAGCCGTACCCAACGAAGTAAGGATCGGAGGTTCCTTGGACTGAGAAGTCGACAACGCCACCAACGACGCCCTGCAAGATTCGACCGTGCCGTGCTCTGTCGCGAGCTCTCAGTGTCCCAAGTTCAACTTGCTGGTTCAGAGGAATGGCCCGTTCCAGAGGAAGAAAAGTCGCCGCCAAACCGCCGAGAACCACCGTCGCCGGCACCACCACGGTGGCTAACGCAAACAGCACGGGAACACCACCCCGCATTCTCCTCTCCTTTCTTCAATCGCAACGACGACGCAGTTTCTGCATTGAGTCTTCTGCAGTGAGAAACGTTAGAGAGAGAGAGAGGACCCGGTCTCTCTCTTATAGTCTTTTTTTTACTATAAAATAAAAATATATAGGAAAAAACAAATTGTGAACAATACATTGTTTTTAATATATTAGTCATTAATTGATTATCTTTTAAAAAATTAAAAACATAAAAAACATATGTTAAAAATATATTTAAATGACCATTTTGTTAATATTTTTCTTTAGAAAATTACACTCACATTTTTAAAAACTCAACAAAATGTTATCTTGGTATTTTTATTTTATTAAATATATAAAAATAGAAATAAACTGTAAAAATAATGCATGATATTATAATATTACATAAATTTAAAAATTTAATATAATATAAAAAACTATCAAATAAAATTTTATTGAACCTCAAATAATGTGAATGTAAGGTTTATTGTTGAGAGAAATTTTTAGATTTAGAAACATCTCCCGATTTTAAAATTTAAAAAACAATGTGAATGTAATTTGTTCTTTTAAAAAATTAGAGCAATGAAGTATGAAAATGTTATCATTTTGAATGAAAGCTATAAAATTCAGGTGCTGTTATTTGAGTAGAGAATTTAATGGTAAGAATATAAAAAAAGAAAAGAAAAAGAAAATGATCTTAAGTTGCACTCTATAAGAATTTATAATTTTGATGTCATTTATTCTTACAGGTGTATTTTTCTGGTGGTGGGACATGTCGGGATCCCCAATTCCACATGAAAGAGACGTTTTAACTCGCTTCCTTTTGGGTTCATCACTGAGGCAGCACAAATCATTGTTTCACAGCTCATTTACCAATCTTAATGTGATGGATCACAGGCTCAATATAACTGCATCTACTTTACCATATTTTTTTTCTTTGCAGAGTGATTATGGAGGTCTTGCACAAATTTTGATCCACGAGCATACCAATGGCAATTACCGGGATTGAATATGAAAGAAAGCAAGAGACCTGTCGGAACATAGATTTACTATTCAATGGTCACACCATATTCTGGCCAAGTAACTCTGAATTTTCATTTTTTAATTGATACACTTAGATAATTGCAAATAACTATCACAAAATTGAAAATTACCATAAGGTAGAAATAAGACTCTGCTACTGCATCATTCTGCATTTCACTTGCCTAATGCCTTGGCCTGTTTGGTGTTTCTATTTACTAACAATTGTTTTTTATTCTCCCACAAAGACCCAAATCCATTATTTTACATTTACTTTATTAATTTCAATCTTTATAAGTGGTTAATAATAATAAAAATTTATTAAAAAATTACTTATTATATTTTTATAACTTTAATATAATAACTATATTTTTTTATAAATTTTTTTTATTTATAAATATTTAAACTCAGTTATAAAGATTGAGATTAACAAAAACTCTTATTTTATATATAAATAACATAAATTATGAAACTCATTTTACTATTTTTATCAATTTAAATTTCGTATTATTCAGAAGAGTTTATGAGCAGTTTATATAAAATAATTTATGACATTATTTTGATATAATTTATGAAAATAAATTATTTTATTTTATCGTTAAATCTATTACATAATTTATTATTTTTTAAGAAAGAGCACGCTTTGCTTGACTGGTTAATGGGTCAAGGTAGTCAGAGACCCGTAGTTATGGGAGTGACTTTGACTCGCCAGAATCGAACCAGGACCACACACCCACCGCACCCAAAAACAACTGCGTTTTAGACCCAACAAAAAATTTGACACAAATTTTTTAAAAAATAACAGCGTTAAAGTCTCCACTGTCACTTTGTTTGGACAGTTAACTGTAATTTTTATATATTTGGATATGTGAATATAAAAAAATAAAAAATACATTTAAAAGAGATATTACTTTCTCTTATTAATATGTCTCTTGTTTAAAAGTGATTTAAATTAAAAAAAAAATGCAATACGTGCTTTCATTTTGCCACGAAATTAGGAAAATTAAAAATTTAAAGCTCAAAGTATAGGAACTTACCTTCAATCTAACACCCAAACAAATATTTTCTTTTTCAACAAATACCAATCAATTGACATACATGTCGGTGACTAATTTTTTTTATGGTATTTATTATATTAAAAATATTTAATAGTTATATTTTTAACAATTAAAATAAATTAAGTTATTTTTTAAAATTAGAAGAATTTATATATTTAATTTCATTATTTGAACAACTAAATTTAATTAATATCCTTTATTACACCATACATAATCTTTTTTATATCTGGTTTAGTTTTTATATTTTTTCGTATATACACGTTTCAAAATGTATTTTAACTATAAAAAAAATACACTTAAAGGTATTCCTTTTTGGTGATAGATTTTTTTAAAAATTAAATTGGATCGGTTTTGAGAATAGGGTTATCAATCAAATTTCTTCACTTTTACTGTTTTATCACTTGATTGATTTGATTCTAAATTTAGATGTGATATAATCCAATTAAAAACTGTATTAATTTTTTTTAAAGTTTTTATTTTATTTTATTGAGATGTGATTTTCTGTTTTATTTTTTAAAAAAATACCAAATAAACCTTGAAAAATAAAATAAATATAAAAGTAAAAAACACTTCAAAGTATCAAATATCTGATCTCATGACCAATTATTACAAGCTTAAAAAAAAAAAAAACTCATCAACTATATATATAAGCATTGAACACAAGCAAACCACTCAACAATCCTCATCTCTTCTGCTTTTAGTATCTCTTCATCTCTTTTTTCTTCTAAAAAGGGGTCTTGAATCGCAGAGTCTTGGAGATAACCCAAAAAGGCACTAATTTTTTCTTACTTTATTTTTCTATGAGAGAAATGTAGATAACTCATTTATTTATCGTAAAGCAACAACGGACAACAGATTCTTGAGTCATTTAGTATTACACATCTCTCGCAAATTTGTACACAAAAACATATGAAATCAACAATTGGAACACACGATTAATTACATAAACAAACCCAAATCATAAACTGTACAAATGACAATTAAAGGAAATGAAAGCGTACAAAGTATAAACAATTAATAAAAGAAATGAATCAATCTTGAACCCCATGTATCGTTCTAAACATCAAAGTCTTGGAGATGAGGCAAAGGAAACCTAAGAATGGCAGCAACACCCGTAAGCATAGAGAGTTGAGGTGCTGAAACATGCATAGACGAATAGACCAAAACCTTTCCACCACCCTCTTTCACTTCTTTCACCAAACCACCATACCTTTGCCTAATCCCAATGTCAGCATTTCTATAAAGCTCATCAGTGATCAAAAGGGTCTCAATAGCCCTCATCTCATGCGCACTCTCCACATTATGCGGTCCATAGCACGCGCGATCCGAATTGTTACACACCATATCCCACAACTCCCTAAAAGCCCTCACCTCAATCCCAACCTTACTGTCCTTTATCAAATCCGTCACCGCTCGGTCACCCAAAACTTCCCCCAAATCACCGTTTTTCCCCGACGATGCAACCACAATGCGGGACTTGTTCTCCTCCATCCACGTCATCCTTAATCTCTTCGCTTCCGACAAAACAAACCTACGAAACTCGTCCTTCGTCGACGCCTCGCTCGCTATCACCACTCTCTTAACCACCGTGAAATCCACGTGCCTCACGAGAGCAGCGAAAACGTCACGAAAAAACACGGTCGACGAAACAGCCTTGTTCCTAGAAGAATTGGAAGAGGCTTCGACGTTCGAAAAGCGAGTGGTGGCGCCGTTTCCGACTAGGTAAATCTCGGCGTGGCTTTGGTGGAAGAGAACGACGGCGAGGGAGGAGGAGGATTTGGAATTTTGGGCGCTTTCGTTTAGGGCTTCAACGGCGTCGGAGTTCCAGAGCTTCTTGCGTAGGTCGAAGGTTTTGTTGGGTTCGAGTGTGAGGGTGTGGAAGGAACCGGCGGCGACATAAGGGTTGGGTTGGAGGTTTTTGCCGCGGAGGCGGAGGGTGGAGGAGTCGTTGAGGAAGTCGCGGCACGTGACTTTGAGGTGGAGGGTGATTTTGACACGTGAGGCAGCGGTTTTGGTGGATTCGAGACGGACCTTGCGAGTGGTGTCGGCGGAAACGACGTCGCCGGGGAGAATGAGGTTGTAGAGGAGCCACACGTCGTCGGGTTCTTCGGGCATGATCTTGGCGGTGCCGCTTTGGTTCGCAGCAAAATCTTTTTGGAGGAGCTTCATTGGTTTGAGTTTGAAGGATTCAGGTTCTTCGAGATTTACGCGCGCTGAGGATATATGTTAGCATTAGTATATATACAAAGAGATCAGATATAGAGAGAGAAGGTGAGGTTACCGAGTTACTTGTGTTGGAGTCCTTTGTTTAAACTTGGCTTGGCGTAAAGCTGTTTCACCATGCAAACAATTGATTCCTTATTTTGGGTACAAGGTACATCACGCATTTGTAAATTCCTTCTACCCATGCAAAATGATCCACGTATCTTCAATTATGCATTGTCTTTCAACTTCTACAGACATAACGGTTATGATTATACAGTTCCGTCGTTCAACTCCTAAAAAGCTTGTATAAAAATAAACTTTTATAATGTAAATTTATATTCTTAGCCTTAACATCTTTTTTTTTTTAAGTGTCCGTTGAACATTTTTTAGTCAATGGTCTTTTGACTAAAAAAAAATCTTACTCCAATTCCCAACAGTGTAAATTACAAAAAATAATTTGATTATTACACCAAGTTAGTCCCTTAAATTATAGCTACTAGTAAACTTAGTTCTTGATATTATAAAAAATTTATCCCTTAACTTTTATGATTATCAATCAATTTAATCCTTTAAATTTGTGCTATTAATCAATTTAATTCCAACATTAGAAAATTGATCAATTTAGTTCCTAAGTTAATTAGACACCAATTAATTTAGTCATTGTGTTTAACGACAAAATTGGCTGAAGCACAACAAATTAAGAACTAAACTAACTAATACGTACTACGGTTAAGGATGAAAATGACTATAATTGTCAAATTCAAAAATCAATTTAATGGATATTTAAAATCAATATAAAACTAATCTGATGCTTTATACGAATAATCTCCTTAAATTAACCTTTTTATTCTGCTGGTCAGCGAGTTGCAAACTCTATTAATACGATACGTAGATGATATGATTAGCTAATTATATTATAAAAAATTGAAAATGGATTGCACGTCAAGAGCCGATAGAAGTGCTCTTCCACGTTTGTTCCCAGTTAAAGCACACTGCTTGTTATATTTATATATCTGCTTCTTTGAAGTCAATCTACCCATATATCCTTGCGAATTTTGAGAGAGAGAGAGAGAGAGAGAGAGAGAGAGATGGGATTGGCAGTTGCACTGATGATTATCGCAACCTCAATGCTGGTGGGTTGCACCAATAGTATGGCAGTCTCGGCTTTGGATGAATCGGGAGTGATTCATGTAGGTGGAAAAGTGCTGTGCCAGGACTGCACCCAGGGCTGGAACGAATGGGTTAATGATGGCAAGCCAATCAAAGGTATGTTCTAATCCCTTTTTCCTACCTCGCATATTCATATTCATATATTCCTCAGTCAGTTAATAATTATGCTTGCACTATCAGGAGTTAAGGTGTCTCTAACGTGCATGGACAAGAGAAGTAGGGTTGTGCATTATTCAAGTGATACAACAGATGAGCTCGGGCAGTACGATATGACTGTAAATAAGTATGTCTACGGCAAGGAATTGGATACAAAACTATGCTCAGTGAGGTTGGTGTCGTCTCCAGATTATGTTTGCAACATCCTCACTGACTTTGGTGGTGGAAAGTCTGGCGTCCAGCTCAACTACGCAACTTCAGTCTATCGTGGTTTGATCAAATACGCGCTCAACCCTTTCTACTATACCACTCCTATGTGCGCTAAGCCCGACACAGACGTCTCTGATTCTGAACCTAAAGATTCCCAAGGACAAGGAGGCCATTACTAATAAATGGGGATGCTCTCTTTGCTTTCAATATAAATGATTATTCTCGTTTGCCATTTATTAACTTTTGCAGAGTGTATTTAAACCTAAAATTTGATTTTCAAATAAATACACGATGAACATTTCTTATCATGTCTACAATAGATAAATTTATCAATCACGTCGAACCTGTTTAACGCTATATTCGCTTTCCAAAAAAAGTTGTTCGACTTGTGCATCTACTATTACATGATAACACATGCAAAATCCGGCAAAAAGTCATGGGTTCTGAAAAACTTATAGTTGCTCCCAGGAAAAGGAAAGTCAAAAGCATTTGTGTACATTTTACAACACAAATAAATCCGATATCAGCGATTATGATCCCATAAGATACAGCATCTACTTCAGAGTTTCAGATAAATATTGTTGACGGTAGTAAAGCACAAATTGGGAGAAATAAGGTAGCAGACCTGCAGATATGTCCATACCTCTTATCAAATGGCAGGAAAGTACTTGACAATGTCACCACAATGAACAATCTCAAGCTGTACATATATGAACATTCTCATTTATAATAGACGGCTCTATCCCAACAGCAGCAGCTTTTATATAATCGGTGGCAAGTATCTTTGACCAACAACTATTGACAATAATGAACCAAAAATCAATGCATACTCGCCAAATCGAGGAGTTGCTTTTTTTTAATTTTCATATTCCACATGTCGTACTCATATAGTAGATGTTTTAGCAGCAAGATGTATGAGAGTCTTCCTGTGGTAAGTGGTACGTAGCTTCTTGTACTTTTGCAAGAAAGCCCCAAGGTCGGCCTCTCTGTCAAGGAGAAGCTGGTGCAGATTTTCAGATTCCTCTTCTGTCTTGTTCGCAGACTCTGAAAAAATATCATTTTGTTTGAGTTTATCATGTTTTATGACCAAGCCCTGGTCTCGATAGTGATAAAATTGTGATCACCAGGATTACTGCAGCAAACTACAATTTCAAGTCACCTTGAATCCTTTGGAGAAGGGATGCAGGGGAATTCAACTTCAACATTTCTTCTTTCTGCTTCTCAAGCTCATTTAGTTTCTCCTTAGCAGCAGCTAACTCAGTTGTCCGAATTATTCTACACTGTTTCCGTACGAGGAAGAAGAAAAACTCCATAATCAGCAAAAGAATTCTGAATAAAATTAAACAAAAACCCATAGTAATCATAGGATTGTAATCTTACTTGATTCCTAAGTTCCATGATACGTGGTTCCTTCAGCAGATTTTCCTCTGTACTAAAGACAATAGTTTAAGAAGCTCTACAACACTTAACTGTAGGCCAACCATCTAATGGCAACATATCAAATAAAAGAAATTCAATAACTCACCTGCAAGCTGTAAATTCTCCTTGCAAAGTTCATCTTTCAGCTGATCAAGTCAATAAGCAAAACAAAAAAAAGTTAAAATACATGCAGATACAAATTCCAGCATCAGAAACAAAAGCAAAACAAATGCAAAGAAAAATTGTATGGAGTATTAGGACAGCAACTAAATTTTTTCCAATACACTCAGTTGGAACCACTGGAGCAGCTGGGTACAGTGCATTAGATGTGACTGCATGAGTTGTGTGATTAAAGATGATTCTAGTTGTTGTACACATGTATTGGCATGTCAGATTGTCAATGTAGAGTACAGCCATTGATACTTCCTTTAGCAATTATGCAGATTAAATAACAAGGCCCTGACAGTTTTGCATAAATCTGTGTAATCTTTCTATGAAGGCTTAAATGACAGCCCCCATAACAGGTACTACTACAAGTTTTAGAAGCTCAAGAACCCAAAAATGTTGCTGGCATGATTAGGCCAACTCTCCTCCTCCTCCCTTCTAAAACCAGAAGAAATCCATGACTGTCATTTTTTTCTGACTGTAGATATAAGGGTGGACTCTAGAGGAAGAATGATAATTTAACAAATAGTTAAAATATTTGGTTCATAATCACATTTTAAAACGGTACATGCTGTAGCTAGGTGCACTCAGCATTCAGTACTTATGAACACAACAAACTTTGTTGCTTTCTATCGATAAACACTACAGAAAATTCGTTAAGTCTGTAAAAAACTTCTGATATCATTCAAAAGTTCCATCTATAATGCTTTGTAGCTTAAGATCCTAGCAGTATTGGATGAGGAGGATATGTGATAGTAACATAAAATGCAAGATCTTAGCTATAACGATATTATTATATCCAAAAAATAATATATACATATATTACACATGTAGAATAAGGTTTATTTTTTTCTTTAACAAATAATTTCAAAATAATATTTAATTAGATCCCAATCTCTTAAGAGTTTTTTAAGAAACAGTAAAATAAGATTTGATGGCAAAAACTGGAATGTAAAGCCCACAGTTCCTCTGCTATATTAAATAAAGCCCATAGTTACTGCCAATTAAAAATGCACAGCATAAACTTAATTCTTGACAACTCTGCATAATGGTAGCACCACCCAGTCACAAGAGCATAAACAAACTCAAAGAAACCAAAAACAGTAGAAAGGGAAAGGGACAAGGGCAATGGCAGAATGCACCCAGTAGCAAGAGCAGAAAGAATAAAACCCAGTCACAAATTCCAGAATGACACCACATTCCAGATCTAACAGGCTCATAAAATCATTTCAAATGCAGTGTCAAGGCCTAAGAATATATTTAATCCTTATTTAAAACATAAGTAAATACCTACTATTAGATTACATATTTACAAACACACACGCAAGGGGCTGCTGACAAACTACCACTTACTTTCCAAAAGGAGTATGTTAAGAAGTTATGCCTTTGAAAGTATTTTATCAAATCCAAATAAAATAGAACTTGCTAAATTATTCCTTCAATATAACAAGTGGAAATATATTAGCACCACCCTGCCTGTTTTCTGGAAGGAACAATTTAGCAAGTTACTACTTTGGCAGTATCTTAACAAATCCAAAGTTACATTTTGTTAACACCCTTCTTCTTAAAAAACATGAGGGAATATATTACCAAACTGCATATATATCCCATCTACTTCCATAATGCTCAAAGGTATACGAGGCAATACACACTCGAACTCCCAAAAACCATAAAGATCAAGGTGGAATAGTACAAGCAACTGAACACCAACCCAGTATATAGTATCAAAGAAATTCTGAAGTATTGCATAAGCAGCATAAAGATTAGTTTAATGAGAAAACAATCAGCCGCTGAGATTGTAAAATCACTAATCTAAATAGAGGCATTTCTCTGTGTTGGATGAGAACACTGCCAAGGCCAGGCACCTACTAGCTATTATCTACTCTAAGGCCTTATCTCTACAGTGAAATCAGTATTTGATATCTTACAACCCAAAAAAAAAAAAAAAAAACAGAACACCCGTTCAACTTCAAAGAGATTAAGGTGAAATGTACTAACAAAATGCAGCAAGCACAGGAAGAAAGTGCACACTAGTTCCGAGGCAATAAACCACCAGAAATTGAAAAGTAGAGATACGAAACTTACATTAGTTTGAATCTTGACCTGATCAAGTGAATGTAAAAATTGCTGATACGCATCTTTGTCAGATGAAAGCTTCCGTAATTCATCAACACTGGGAAATTTATAAAAAACAAAAGAATTAATTAATATCAACATATTTGAAATTGAACATTTTACAACATTATCAGTACAATCCGAAAGTACTGAGTGCATAACTAATCCACCCCTCCATGTATTTTGCCTTTTCAAAATCAGATGCAACAAAACTTATGAAAATTCAAACCTCTTGTCCTTCAAGACAGCAATAACTCCAGCGGCTTCAGAAGGTGGAACATGTGAAGAAGGCCTCTGTGAAGAAGAAGAAGAAGAAGCAGTTGGTGTAGCAGGCCTCGAAGAACTCGGTGAACTCAACACCGATGGCGGATACCACGATTGTGACTGTGAAGAACCATCCTGCGATTGTTGCTCTTGTGATCCCCTGCGCATAAACAACATTCTATCCAAAATTCATATGTGCCATTAAATTTTAGCTAGAAACGGAAATTCAGCTTATTATCGTTATTGTGATTAGAGTTTGGCGTTATCAAACGCGCGACAGCTTTTAAAATCACTTAAATCGCGAGAAATCAAATAGAAACAGATACATGTATGTAAAATTTAATTGAAGTTTGGGAGCGAAACGAAGAATTACCAGAATCTGAACATTGCTAACTGGTTCGAATTGCTGATTCACCAAACGAATAAGCACGCCACAATGAACCCTCGAAATTTCAGAGACAAGGCGAGAAGGAAAGTGGAACAATCTTCGTCCTTCTCAGAAAATAGCCTGATTTTTAATTTTATTATTAAAAACCATTTGGGCTTATTATTGTTGGGCCCCTTGTTCCAGTTTTAATCCAATGATAACGCCCAATTCCATTTTTTTTCTTCACCTTTTCTTACGGTTCATTATTTTTAATCCATTTCACGGTTAATTCATTAAAACCCACACACACACACACACACATTTATATATATTTAAAACCAATTCATACTCCTATAATAAAAAATTAAAAAAAATTAAATAACATATAAAAAATCATGGCTTCGCTTGTCTTATTAAAGTCAGTTCTTACCTGTGTTAACATATTCAAGTAATATATAAAATAATATAAATAAGTATGATTATTATTTTATAAAAATAGGTTGTAATTGTAAGTAAACGTATCACAAGACTCGAGAGAAATAAATGTAGTTAGTTTCTTTTTTAAAAATCTTTTTTTCATGAAAAAATTTCATGGCCACGGAAACTGGTCCTAGTTTTAAGATATTATTGTTGTTGTTAGAATCAAATGATGTTAGAAATTAAACTTAATCAAATAGCACATCCAATAATTGTTTCTGAATAAATATTTATAAATGTGTTGTTTTAAAAAATTATTTATATTTTAAATAGCATATATATGTGTTATTCAAATATAATGAGTCAAGGAAAATTTCCACCTCATTTAATTTGTCTCATAGCTATTTCATATCACCCTGTTGTTTCACTGACGTATCATAGCATACCATCTCATTATTTTTCTCACTTCTCTCTCTCATATACGAATGCCAATGAAAAATGACCGAGTTTTACTTAGATAAAAAAATATAAAAAAATGTTTTTGACTTTCTAAGTATTGTTTTCTTTCAACGAGGTATGAAATCCGAATAGACGAAGAAACGATGCTAGAGGCTCTTGGGAATGTTGAATGATGATACTGGTTTAGTTTAGATCACGAGTCACATGATCTTGATCTTTAATTATTGCAAAAGCTATCCTTATTGTGTACTATGTAAACACATACGTGTATGCTTAAAATTAAATCCATAAAATTGACCATTTTGTTTATTCATTAGAAGTTATTGGTTAAATTAAATAATGGCCATTTCTAATATGACAAATGACAAATCAGTCTCAAGGTTATAATCAATACTGTAATATTTTATTCGGTGCTAATGCTGAAATATTTTTAAAATTTGTTAATGTTAGTTCTTTTAATTAGGTTTAAACATTTAAAAATAAAAATAAAATACTTTTCATGTAATAAATATATATTTTTAAACAAATTGACATTTTAAAGCATTTAAATAGGGTCTTCAGACTTTATGTTAAGAGATTCGTATTTCAATTTTATGAACCTTAACCTTAAAGTAATATTTTGATTATAGCAAAATAGAAAAACTAAAATAAAAAAATCATTTAATTATTCAGTGCATTTACATGTACAATTTAAAAAATGTATTTGACAAGTTTTTTTTGTACTTATAATTTATTTGACTTATTTATAAATTTATTTAACTTAAACAATACATGTACTTGACAAGACAGCTGAAAAGTCAAAGGGGTTTTATATTATTTAACTTAATAAATATGCATTCAGGAAAAAAAATAGCGCTCTCCAATCTAAAAGGTAATATTATTTGCAGAGCGTCATTTTATATTTTTATTTTTATTTAAAATAGAAAGTTTTTTTTTTAAATCTCGGGTCTTATAATGTCAAATTTACTTTTATTTTTCTCTTATATCGCAAACAGAGTATTAACCAAAACGATAGTAAAGTTATTTTTAAAAATATAATTAAGGAAAAAAAAACTCGCTTTGGAATGTAAGATTTGAAGTGCTTCTTTATTGTATTTTTTTAAAAAAATTATTTTAAAATTTATTACTTTTATCTTTACTCAATATCAAGTTATAATACAGTTAATTTAGATAATGTCGGGTATTAATTTCATATTCATGTGTTCTTAATTTATAAAGTAGCGCAACTAAGAATAATGAAAATCAACAATATTGAAGAATATAAGAATAAGAAAGTAATTTAATGAAAAATTAAATATAATATAATTTGAAAAATAAAAAATGTTTTTAATCTGATAAATATTTGCTTGGCGTTGATTGGAGGCAAATTAAACTTTAGATTTGTACTAGAAAAAAAAAAACTTAGATTAAATGATATGTGACACGACATTTTGTCCACATTATGCATAAAGAATCCTCCATGGCGATTAACAATAGTAACCGTACAGTGCTTGAAAGCAAGGTTTTAACTTCCGGGCTTAAGTTTTTTAAATAGAAATAATTAATTGATTCACGTGCACATAATTGTTCCTAATTTAATAGTAAAGAAAATATAGAAAAAAATCCTATTATTTAATAAGGATGTATTTAATTGAATAGTTTCATTACAATTCTTTAATAAATTGTTATTTTATTAAGATTTGTAATACAAGTTTAATTGTAAAACTTATTGTCTCCAAAAGAAATTGTAAAACTTATTAAAATGGATTAAAAATTTAATTTAAATAAATAAAATTTTAAATATATAAACTTAATAAAATATTTAAATACAATTTTTTATTCTTTCAAATGCTGAGTAATTAAATAAATATTAAATCGTGTAAAAATAGTTCGTCCAAATTCGTTCTTATCTTTTCTATACAGCTTCCTTTGTTTTTTGTCCTATTATATAAAAGTTGTCAAATGCGCCACGATCATGACACGTGCCAAAATGGGCATTTGATATTTTTTTTAAGTTACAGATAATAAAAAGATTGAGAAAATAATTTTTTAAAGAGAAAAAAAAAGAAAAATAAATTATAAAACATATAAATTATCTAGAAGTATCTAAAATTAAAAATCTATAAATATTTTTTAAATGATTATTTAAAAAGTAAAAAGAATTTTTTAACAAAATATCAAATAAACTAATTTGTTAGTTGTTGAATTAAAGAACAACATAATAAATATTTTGCAGAATATAATACACTTTAAGAGATATATTAATTTTAAGTGTATATTTAATTAAATAATTTTTAAAAAATCATATTTATTTTTTCAAAATTAATCTGTTTCAAAAAATACATTAAGTATGTCTTTTGCAATAATGCAAAATTTGGACATGGATCCAAATATATAAGTAGTGTACGTTGACATGCGTTCAGTGAAATAAATAAATAATATTTTATTTTAATAAACTATATTACAGAAACAGATGAGGATGGGATGGGACGAGGGAAGTGGTGTGGGGTATAGTGGCCGTGGGGGTTGTGATTATTTGGAAAGGGAAATGTTTGTCTTCGACTGTGGGATAAGGATTTTAATCAAATTAAATAAAATAAAAGGAAAAAATATAAAAAATTAAAGGATGCGATGAGTGAAGTGATGGAAATAAAAAATAATATATATATATATATATATGAAACAAAATCTTTTTACAAGTCCAAAATTTTTTACACTCTAAATCTTTTATTTAATTAAAAATAATATATATTTATATATATATATATATATATATAAAAGAGGAGGATAAACAAAAGATAAAAAATAAAATGATATTGAAAAAAGAAAAAGCTATTAATATGTTTTTTAATCATAATTTTGTTTATTTGTTAAAATTTATTAAAAATTATATAATTTTCATTCTTAGTTTAATGTTTTTTTTTATTTTTAATCAATTTTAATTAATAATTAAAAATATATATTAAATAGTATGTTGTTAGTATTATATATATATATATATATAGAATAGTTGTCAGAGAAGGTAATTGAGAAAAAAAAGAAGAAGACGTATAATAAGATAAGCAGTTTTAATGTGTTTTATTTAAATTTCAAGTTTAATGGTACTGATAGTCGTACATTTTAATTATATGTAATTTTTTTATATTTATTTTTTAAATGTTAAATTGAATTTTTTATTTATATTTTATCTTATAATTTAATGAAAATATAATTAAAAAGCGAATAATGTTGGGTTCTACTGATTAAAAAATAAAAAAAAATATTAAAATAAAAAAACAAACAAAGCATGAAAAAAGGTTTGATGCATTTTATACTTTATTTTATATATTAATGTATTTTTTTTACGAAATTATACAATTTATTGTCACATCATACTCACGATACTTTCTGCTAATTATTAGGTGTAATATGAGGTAAGATATTTGATTTTATTAATTAAAAGTTTACGAAAATTGAATATAAACAATCAGAGTTAAAAGAAATAAATGTATCAAACATATGATAAATATATGAACTACTTCAAATTTATTTAAAACGCGATAGATTATCGATAACAAACTATAAATTATGGAATTAAAAATTGATAATGATTATTATAATTTAAATATTAATAATTTGAATAACTTAGTTTTTAAATCTTATAAATTTTCGCGCATATCTTCTTTAAACATTGCTTTTGGCTCAATTAAGTAATAAGACTTTTTCTCTATCCAAGATTCAATTAAGTAGTAGTTCATCACTTTATGCGAGATTATAACTTCATTGTTACTTTTTTTTTTAAGACTGATACTGATTGAAATTCTATTAACTTGTATGATTCATTATAACGTGTGGAGAATATATATATATATATATATAAAAGCAACACATAATCGTAAATAAAATATGAATATATAAGCCATTTTATAATTCATTTTCTATTTCTTCTTATTTTTAATTTTTGATTGAAATAGATGTAAGAAAATCATTTTTTATTCATTTTCATCATATTTGTTCTCTTTTTAATTTTTCTCTCGTACATAAAAAAAAAGAGTTACAGTGAAAATAACCCTGATTATGAATATTAATTTAGATTTATATATCAAATTAGTCTTTAAAAATATGAATATCAACTTTACCCTTAAAAATTCATTTTCATACGTAGGATTGAAGGGAAATTATTTTATTTCCTGAAACTATCCAATAATTTTCATTTCTTGTACAAAATATTAGTCTTTTTAAATTCCCATGATAAATTACAAAAAATAAATATTAAAATGGTTAACATTCAATAAACCTAAAATTAAAATAATAATTTTATAATTTTGAAGCTTAATTTTGTGTATTACTTAAATCTCTGTTTTTTTTTAATACAATATTAGTTTTGTTTGCCACATTCAAGACCCCAATGATTCCCATTTAAGTGGTTAAACTTCGATATATTTTTATATTATTTTATTGTCCCATTTATTTTACATTTCATTATAAAACATCACCTTTTGTTTATACTTTTTTAAAAATTATTGTGAGCTTTTACACAAACTGTAAAAAAATTTCTAAAATAATATAATTGAAAAATTTTTCTAAGAGTTTGTGAGATTTTTTAATTTACTCAAAGAGAAGCATGTTATCCCATTAAAATTATAACATGTGAGAAATATATATATACACACACACATACTTTCTTTATTAAATTAAATAAAAATTAAAATGAGTATAATATAACATTATCCAAGGCATTTTCTAAAAGAGCAATTGTGATTACGATTTTTTAGGACACCATAACAGTAGGAACCACCAAGTTGTGATCAACGGTTGGTCTGGTGCCTCGTAGAAAAGTACGACTATTATTACAAAAAAGTGTTATTTATAAACGAAAAAAATATTATACATTAAAATTATTTTTATTGATATATTTTTTAATTATTAAAATAAAATTTCACGTAAATATCATAAATTTATGGTAAGAATATAATATATTAAATTTTACACTAATAAAATTATTTATTGATATAATGCATAATATTATTAATATAAATTTATAGTATTTATATTAATAATTTAGTTTTAATTGATTTTTACAGTGTCAATTAATTTCAATAAAAAACTAAAAAAATAATTTGCTTAAAAGTTGTAACAGTATTAAATTTAATGATATAAAGTGATTATACGTAAAATTTAATGACACGCTATAAAAAAATAGAGTATAATATTATTGGTAGCACATGATATTGTAATAATAATAATAATAAAGGATATAAAGCTAGGGTAGGTAAATAATGGAATTGAGTGTATGCGCAGCCGAGCCGACCTTGGAGTTGTATCGTGACAACGTAGAGACGCAAAAAGAGATCCAAAGCAGGGAAAGCGCCAAACATCCAACGGCTGTGCTCTTACCTCAGCCACCACTTTTGATCTCATCCATCCAATCCCCTATTTCTTTAATCACCCTTTGTCCCGATTCTCTTTAGCGTTCTTGTGTTGTGTAGTTGAAGGCCGTTTATTCACTTTCTCTCTCTCCATTCTCATTCTCTGAATCTGCATTCTTCACTCACCCATTGAGCCACATTATCCTCAATTATTAATATTATTCTTATCCACTACCGACAATGGTATGTGTATTTATTTTAATATATGTTTATGTCTTTGAATTGATGATTTAATGTGAATGTTTGGAACAATGGGATTTGATGAGCAGGAGACAGTGTTGGTGCCTCCTTGGCTTGAACAGCTACTACACACACACTTCTTCAGTGTGTGTCGAATTCACACGGATGCCGCTAGAAGCGAGTGTAACATGTATTGCCTAGACTGCAATGGCGATGCCTTTTGCTTTTATTGCCGTTCTTCAAAACACAAGGATCATCAAGTCATTCAGGTGGGTGGGGCACTGTTACTTATAGACACTGTATCGGCATTTAATTTCCCATTTCTCATGTATCTTTTTCTGGGTATTTAATTAATAATAATGCATTAATTTGGACAATGGGGCTGATTTTATAATTCTTGATTGAATAATATAGTAATTCAAATTCTATAGTGTAAATGTAATGGTAATTTTTTCTCTGTTTATTAATTTGCGAACTTGTTGTCGATGATATTATTGATTAGATAAGACGATCTTCGTATCACGATGTAGTGAGGGTCGCAGAAATTCAGAAGGCTTTGGACATAAGTGGAGTTCAGACATATGTGATCAACAGTGCTCGAGTTTTGTTCCTGAATGTGAGGCCTCAGCCAAAATCTGGAAAAGGAGTAGCTCACATTTGTGAGATTTGCGGAAGAAGCCTCTTGGACCCATTTCGCTTCTGTTCTTTGGGATGTAAGGTCAGATATTATTATTATCTCTCATCTGCCCTTACAATATTGTTGATATCATTATCAACATGCACATCATTCACAACTCAATCATCCTCATCATATGGGTATAACACCCACCACCCATACATCATCACCTACATTTGAAAGCCCATCACCATCATTCACCATCATAATTATATTCCCTCTACTTTTGAATATTCATCATGTTTGTATAATGGTATAGCATTGACATTTTAATTAATTTATAAGGCTCATAATCATAGTTAAAAGCGCGAGTTTTATATTTAAGATGGTAATTATCAAACAGTGTTGCCGGGAACATGGTACGGCATGCATAATGCGATCATTTGATTAATACTTTAATTGTTGAATTGAATGGTTTAATTAGCTTGAGGGAATAAAGAAAAATGGGGATGCAAGCTTTGCTTTGGATGGTAGGAATGAAGAATTGACAATGGATACTACAAGGAAGGGTATGTCAAGGAGAGTGGTTTCGTCTAGACAGCAAGAAGAAAGATTGCGTGAAGGATCAACACAAGACATGTATCTGGCTACGCCTCCTCCACCTGCTTCAAATGCAAGGAGAAGAAAAGGAATTCCTCATAGGGCTCCTTTTGGGTCATAATTATAATGGTTAATCCTTCAACCCTCAAAATTGGTACATATTCAATATAATATTCAACCTCAGCAGCATATATATATTTATTTATTTTCCCCTTGTAATATACAACCCTCTTTGGGGGAAAACCTCGTGGTGATACAATTTTTGAATAAAAGATAGAAAAAGATAGGAGGGTTTGGAGGGGAAGGTCCGTGATGTGGGAAAAGAAAGGGTATATAGGAAAGTTCCCTCTTTTCGGGTCTAGGTCCCAAAAAAACAAATTCCTCCTTGTGAAGAATCAATAATGCAGATTTGTTTAATATTTAATTGTTGTGTAATTAAGGAATAAAAAGGCAAGTCTTTGGGGAGTCCGTTTTATAGTTTCCAATGGCCCACCATCCACATGGGCCGTTTATATAAAGATAACCACACCTTTTTATATCATTTTTATTTTTATTTTATTAATATGTGTGCATGTAAAGTAATGGGGACAAATCAACTTTCCATTTATCATTGCCAGATTTGGAGAGCTCAATGAATTGCCCACCTTTTCTCTCTTTCTGCCCCTCTATGCTCCTCAAATCCATAATTAAATTCCAGTTAAATAGCTATTTTTCAAAATTATTTATAATAAATAGCATTCTTATCAAATGAATAATTATTCATAAAATTAATTTTGTAAGTATATAAATATTATGCTAGTTAGTCTTATTCATGCTTATATAATATATTCATTGTATTTATAACTTGAATTTGGAATTTTTAAATAATTTTTATTAAGATAAAAAGTTTATTTGTAATAATTTAAACTTAGAGATTAACTCTCTATTTGTTATTTGAGTTAATTAAAATTCAGGTATTGCATTCAAGAATAAGTATAAAGATAATTAATGAATAAGAGTGTGTGCATTGAAGTTGCTGCCCATTCGAATATTGGTCTAATTACAAATATGTTTTTTAAATGTGAAGATAAAAACAAATAATGTAGTATCTTGTCCAAAACCCTTTATATCTGCTTGCAACTTTCTTTGATTCTTTCATTGATTATTTCACCTAGCTAGGGAAATCGAGGAACATTGATATCATAATAAATGAGAATGATAGTTGCGCTTTTACTTTAGTAGCGTTTGACTTGTTTTATTTTTCTTCTCTTTAAAAGGAAAGGTTAGGC
The DNA here is from genome assembly GCF_003935025.1 of Abrus precatorius. Classification (NCBI taxonomy): domain Eukaryota; kingdom Viridiplantae; phylum Streptophyta; class Magnoliopsida; order Fabales; family Fabaceae; genus Abrus; species Abrus precatorius. The sequence continues at coordinate 2,163,755 of NW_020874373.1, read as the reverse complement.
CAAACAAATTAAAATTAGTTTTTTAAAAGGAGACTTTTCAATGATAAAAAAAATTAAACTAGTGATTGCGTTTATTTCCTTTACGTGCAACATGTTCTTGCATTCAAGATAGTGGGAATATAAAATTCTCTTTGGAACAAAGAAAAGGAGTTAACATATGATTACTAATAAAATTAATTAATATGTAACTTCTTGATTTATTTTAAAAATTAAAAAAATATATTTTGAAAGTTTATAATTAAGTTCTAAACTTTTAAATTATTTTTAATTGAATCGTTAACCACATTTTTGTATATTAACATTTTGGTTAAATAGATTTAGTTAAAAAAATTTAAATAATTTAGAGAATATATTACTAGTTTAATTATTTAACACGAGAAGCACATATTTATGAATTAATGTTTTCAATTCTAACCGTGTGTCTCCTGATTAAGATCTATTGAATAGGTAACTAAACAATAATTTTTTAGAATAATGTACTAAATTATTATTTAAAATTATAACTACTAATCAATTTATCCTCTAAAGTCATACAAAATTTAATTCCCTAAATTAAATTATTAACTATTGATTAATTTACTGCCTAAAATTGCACACCAATCAAGTTAGTTCCTACTATTACCATATAAGTCAAAATAATTCTTAAATTTAGCAACTGTAAGTTAATTTAGTCCCTAACATTAGAATCAAATTAATTAATCTACATCAAAATCAGGGATTAAATTGTCTAATAATTATTAAAGTTGTAGACGGACAACCTCTAATATCATGACCTGATGAAACCTTGATGATAGTTTAGTAATTTTAGTGATTAATTTTTTTTAATAATTTTAAAGACATAATTTTTAATATGTATAATTTCAACGACTAATTTGACGTATTATCATTTTGTACTTTCATGTTAATATAATACAACAGTAATATTATTCAAGAAAAAGGTTCTTGAATAATAATCAATCATACTTAAAGAAATATGAGGTAAATTTTGAAAATCAATATTTGACAAAACACAATTAATTTCTCTCAGTAGCTCATTTTACAAAAGAAAAAAAATTGCATCATATGAAATTTTCTTTGATACTGGTTAAAGAAAAAGAAAAGTTTGAAGTAGAGATTGCCCTATTTTAATATCAATATACGCAAAAGGTTCAACAATAATTTCAGACAATATTTATGCATGATATATATTCTAAGAAAGAAAGATGAGTTGGAGTGAATTGATGTGATGCTGCGTTTTGCACTTTTATCATGTTTGAAATTCTTTTGGGCAACATTTATCACATTTGATTTGATTTAAGAAACTTCTGTTTATTTTTTTTAATATTTTTATCCTTTGTATATTTACAATTTCACTGAAATTCGTGTGAAATCCTAACAATTTTATTACAAAATATGAGAATGTTAAATAAAGATTAGACAAAGGGTAATCTCATACCTAAATTAATATTTTTTTCTTCTATACTCTCATTTCAAACGCATCAAGAGTGTTAAAAATCACTTTTAATTACTTTACTTTTCAACACCGTTATACCTGCTTGTCATTAGAAACATAAATATAACAACTTACATGTGTTTGCCATTATACCTCTGAATTAGGGGTTGATATGATGAGTAAGAAAGCAATAACCCGCGAAGTAAATGTGTCAGAAAAACTCATCGTCGAAAAAATGTGCCAAAAATACTCAATAACTGTGGTGTTCTTTGATTAGAATTCTTAGCAAAGGTAAATGATGAAAAGAGAGAAGGTTCATTTAGCCTTTGATGATATATTTTAATTTGCATTATTTTTTATGAGCAATATGTTTTTTAACTTATTAGTTTGTAGAGAAGAACCATTGACATATTCGGTTGGTCATGATTCATTGTGAGTAAAACCGTTGAACGCAACATGATTGAAGCACCCACTTGATCTCAATTTGGGAGAAATCCACTGTATCTCCCACTTCCACTATTCTGAAATTGCGAGAAGGACGTCATCGACATTGAAGACATGAGATCAACGTGTCTAAGTGATCTTGATCTATAGTTATACTGACTCATCATGAACTCTTTGGTAGAAGAAGAGGTTGAAGCCTCTCCCTCATCTCTTTGTATAGTAGTGAGAATATATGAAGATAATTCATCCATAGACAAGGATCTTTTCAAACCCATGAATAAAGTTTGAGGCTTTCTCTGCATGTGTGATGAGAGAGAGAGAGAGTGAAGCAACACAAGGCTTGGGTGTTGAAATCCTGATAAGGTGGAATCACTCACATTCACATCATCATTAATGAATGGATGATGATCACTTGGAATATTCCTAGACACAAGTGAGACCCTTTGTTGGGTGCTAACATTTTGTGGAGATATTGGCATTGCTAGTTCACAATCACAAGTGATAGGTGAGCGACAAATAGGGCAATTGGCATGGTCCTTGAACCATGCATCAATGCATGGTCTATGGAAAGCATGGTTACAAGCTGGTAACAATCGCACTTGATCCCCATCTTCCAATTGTCCAAGGCAAATGGAACATTCATCATGGTCCAAATGAAAAACACCACTTGTTTGAGGTGAGATAGAGAAAACTGGGATTTTGTTAAGAATTTCCTCATGGACCCCACTATTCTTCATTTGGCTTCTATTTCTGTTGTTCCTGCGTTGCAGTCTTGAAGGCATAACAAAGTACCTTAAGAGGATGCAATTGTATACTGCTATTACTAGAGTAGAGCAAAGTATGCCAGCAGCAGAGATAACAAGAGGGAAGACATATGATTCCATTGCAGGATTGGCTTCCTTCTCATCCATGGTTATTGCTTCATCTTCTGTTGGCTTTTAGCCTTTTAGCAATCAGTGATCATTGGACGATGGAGCTTTGCCATTTATTCCATGTCGAATTGGTTGAGGCTTTGGTTAAATAAGAAAGAAATGTTGCACATCATGTTTTGGGGTTTTGGCTTCTTAAGCTTTGAAATGGTTGTTCCACTAAAGATGGGTTCTGTTGAGTTGACTGCTTGATTTAAGTGGAATATGCTTGGTACACATTCCAATTCTACACTTTCGAACCTGATTAGTAATAGGACATTGCTGGTGATGTATTTGACATGTGTAATTGTGTTAATGATACGATTTATTACGAAACTTAGCTTCAGAAGTTAGGAATTAATTCGGTATATAATTTTTTCAATGGTGTACATAAATTACTGTTTACTTTGAAGTTAAATGTTATGTAGCTAACCATTGTCTCACTAATAATTGTTAAGAAATTAAAGTTATTTTTTTTTATTAAAATTACATTACTTACTTGACAAATAAAATAAAAGTTCAATCTCATGATTAGTATGATTGTAAGAAATATGTCGAATGAAAACGTATAATAATAACTGTCAGATCAAAATTATTGGCTAAAATTAGGTTTTAATTATAATTGTTTCTATGCCCATTGTTCTCCTTGTACCACACATTCCAATTTTATATATGCATTTTTATTCTCCCGTGTTTTATGTCGTTTTTATTCGATAGCATGACTTTTTATATCTCTTCCTCTACACACCTCATCTCATTGTTTTGGCATTGTGATGAGATCTAGTTATTGCACTTTCAAGATTGAGTTTTGTCGCCATTATGCGTCATTTGCAACCCTTATGCGTTCTATGATGTTAGAATTCGCTTTGGCTTTTCATTCTATGCCTTCATAGCTAGTTTGTGGTTTATGCTCTTCTCCCCTTTTTTTTACTCTATTTTCCTCCATAGCAAGATCCAAGTCTTTGGTTTCCTGTATTCTCGTTGTACATCGTTTGCACGCCATTGGCAACCTTTGTCAAATCTTCATGCTCTTCATGGCATTAGATTTTGGGTAAGTAAAATCCTATTTCCTTTAACTTTCAAAAGCAAAATTTAAAGGAAATAAACAAGATTTACTTAAACTATGACATCAATTAAGGCTCAGAAAACTTTGTTTTAACCTATTCTTGCATGCAATTAGTTTAAGGTCTGGTTTGAATATTAGCCTTCCTTAGGACTTATATTGATTCATTTCTCGCTATTAATTGATTCATTTCTCGCTCTTTGCCTACATGTTGTATGCATTCAACCTAGGACTTATATTGCTTTACTTATGATTGTAGTTGTTATTTTTCGTCACTGGGAGAGGGAGATTGGGGTGAGGGAAAGGGGATGGAAATTTTCAAGAGTTAGGATTCGAAGATCATCTTACATATAATTTACTAGTTCTCATTACTTGAGCTATACTGTAAGGTTCACTTATGACTGTAGTTAAACATGCTAATTTTATAGACCTATGTTTAAATGGGTCTATATTTAACAAATTTATATAAGCTTGCAATTAAACAGGTTAGTTTACAGTCCAATATGCATGTGTTATTTATTGATTTTTACTTTGTTAATTTCTTTTGCTTATATTGTTTTTCTTACTTTGAAATAATAAAACATTAAAAATTATTCTTTTCATTTTTTACGAATTAATTTGCGAACTTCCAAGATTAGCTCTTTTTTTGTCAACCCATTTACTTACTGATTATGTATGCCAATTTGTATGGACTGGCAATTAAACAGGTCAAATGATTTTAAGCTCAGGCACAGAAATTTGTGGGCTTTTGCAGGTCAGTTTATGTACCCTATGGTGCTTTCTACACCTAAAAGCAGAGATATCTTCTCACCTATTAACACCTCCTATATGGAGAATTGTAAAATATTTAGTGGTTAGAAAGACGCACTCTTTGCCAAGATTACCTTATGATTGTAGTACTTGAATGTTACGATTGTGACTTTAACTTAAGACACATTCAAGCACTATAAATAGAATGCTTCTAATATCACTAGGTGAACTTTCTAATGCTGTTACTCTATTGAATTACGTATTCACTTCGTCATTGAAATACTTTTAAGAAATACTCTCCACTTTATTGTTAGATCAACATTACCACCGTATACACCTACTTAAAATAGACGAGTGAGCCTTTGAACTAAAAAGACCTGAGTAGATCAACACATAATAGATGAAATATGAGCATTTCAAAGTATATTATTTATTGAAAGAATAACTTGGGATTATGAAAAATGTAACAGGGATTTCTAAAATATTCAAAATATTTAAAAACTTTATTTGAAGACCAAGTCATATTATGGTGATGGTGAAAAAAAAAAAAAAAATTGTCAAATCATTATCACTTCACAGTAAGTCAACTAGGTTTTGAGTCTTGATATTTCTAAATTTTGAATGAGTTAATGAAGTCCAATTTAATGAGATAGAACAGGAGAGGTGATGTAAAATAAACAGAGTAATTGTGTGTGAAAAAAAAAATTAAAACCCATATTATATGTATGTAATGTAACATTTATTTTAAGAAGTAACCCTTATAATATTGTTTAGAGTATCAAAATTTTCTTAGTTGGTATAGCACAAAAATTTGAATCTTAAGATTTCCCAGCAGATTCTCTACTTCCGCGATGGTTCCTATATATAATTAGATAGTTAATTTCCTAAGTTGCTGCCGCCAGAACTTCTCTAGCAACTTGGGGCGTATGGTCTCGCAATGCCAGCAGTATTATTCTTTTAAACAATGAATAAAATAAAGAACATCGTGTCATTGTTGCTCATTATAGGAGATAACCAAAGGTCAGAATAGAAACTCATACTTCAGGAAAACTTTTTTCTTTTTTTTTCATTATAGAAACCAATTCAATGTGAGGGTCCTCCATGCTCCATCAAACATTAGTTTCTACAACAACATTCTGAATATCTAAGAACTACAATCAACATGGTATCCAAATGTCTAACCCTCCATCTCTCTTCTAATCCCAATCCTTTTCTCACCCGAGTTCCAGTTGCAACTACAAAAAATCCAAGGCCCTTTAACTCTACCACCCTTCTTTCATTGCCAAACTCAAATGTCAACAAAACTAAGTCCTTTCTTCATGCCCAAAACCATTCCTTGGCTAATCATGCCCCTATAAAATGCTCCAACTCTACTGTCCCTCCACATAGTTTTGAAGTAGAGCCTGATCCAACTCTCACCAATGATGATCTCAAGCCAACTGCACCAAATCAAAGAACCTTCTCTGGGTTGGAAATGGCTAGCCTCTGGGTGGGACTAGTTGTGGGAGTCCCTTCTTACTACCTTGCTGGTAGCCTTGTTGATCTTGGAATGGCTTGGTGGCAAGGCATAGCCACAGTGGTTGCAGCCAACATGATTCTTCTAATTCCACTTGTCCTCACTGGTCATCCAGGTACCCTTTATGGTATTTCATTCCCAGTTCTTGCTAGATCATCATTTGGCATCCATGGTGCTCATATTCCCACCCTCCTTAGGGCTTTGGTTGGTTGTGGTTGGTATGGGATTGAATCATGGATTGGTGGGGAAGCAATTTTCCTTCTTTTGCCAAAATCAATAAAACAAAGTGCATTGTCTCATTCTCTACCTTGGCTTGGCACTTCCCCACTAGAATTTTTTTGCTTCATAGCCTTTTGGGTGGCACAATTGTCCATTGTGTGGAAAGGAATTGATGGCATTAGAGAGCTTGAGAAGTACTCAGCTCCAATACTCATTGTCCTCACTTCTTGCCTCCTTGTTTGGTCTTATGTTAAAGCTGGTGGCTTTGGTCACATGCTCTCCTTAACCTCAAGGCTCTCTTCTTCAGAATTTTGGTCTCTATTTTTCCCTTCTCTAACTGCTAATATAAGTTTTTGGGCTACCCTGGCTCTTAACATCCCTGATTTTACAAGATATGCTAAGAGCCAGAATGATCAAATCATTGGTCAAGCTGGTCTTCCCATCTTTATGGGGGCATTCACATTTGTTGGTATAGCAGTGACCTCATCTACAAAAGTGATATTTGGTCAAGTTATTTCCAACCCAATTCAATTACTTGGTCAAATTGGTGGCTTTGCGACTACTATCCTTGCAATCCTTGGTATAAGCCTAGCTACTATCACGACCAATATTGCTGCTAATGTTGTAGCACCAGCAAATGCTCTTGTGAATCTCAACCCTACTTGGTTGACTTTTAGAAGGGGTGCTCTTGTAACTGCATTGCTTGGAATTGCATTCCAACCTTGGAGGCTTCTCAAGTCAAGTGAGAGCTTTGTTTATACTTGGCTAGTTGGATATTCTGCATTGTTGGGTCCTATTGGAGGGATTCTTCTAGCTGATTACTATCTTGTACAAAAGACAAACTTGAACATCATAGATTTATACTCACGGAGTCCTTATGGCGCTTACTATTATTCAAGAGGGTTTAATGTGACAGCAATTGTGGCTCTAGTTATTGGAATCTTACCAGTAATCCCTGCCTTCTTGCAGAAAATTGGAATTGTAACATCAATTCCTGAACATTTTGTTGTCATCTACAATAATGCTTGGTTTTTTAGTTTCTTTTCTGCAGGATTATTATATTGGGTTCTATCATCTTTGAGAAGGAAACCAGAAGAACGCGTTGGTTGAATAAAGAGGAGATCACTTTTACCGTCCCATGTCTGTATTAACGTTGTACATTAGCATTGTTCAATAAGTAAATTTTTCGAGACACATTTCTTTGTTTGAAAGACAATTTTATGCTATTTGATACTGGAATTATGAAAGATGCAACTATTCATTGGCAAATTTCAACAATAATTGTTTTGCTAATATTGTGCCATGTTACATTAGCATTTATGACAGCCTTGTATGTTCAATTTTCCCTCACATAAAGGGATTATATGAATTTCTTGTTTCTGTAAAACATGACTGATACGGGATCCTAATTTTTTGGGTCTTGCTCCATTTTCAAATAGAAAGTCTAAGTAATAGAAGGGCATGGCATAATTTGCGCGAGGGTGTGAAACTTTGCTTTGGACATAATTAAGAATTTAATATTTTGCAGTCTAATCGCCCAAAATAAAGTTTACTAACTGAAACAGAAGGCTAACTAGGTACTACCAAAGAAACCACGGTAGAAGATAAATTTTTATGTATTTTTTTTTCTTCCTTTTAAGTTGCAGCAAAGACAAGGAATTGATTTTAGAAAAAGTATTTTAAAAAGACCATGGGCCGATTGGTAAGTCTTGTTCATGATCTGAATAGAGGTGGGCCTACTCTAGTCGTAAAATAGGCCCATTTTTTCAATTAGAGGTTTATTCACACACATGCATATGAAGAGTTTAGCTTTATGAACAGAATAGTGACACGACATAAAGTATTATGAAGCACTGCTTCTATTAAGCAAAATGCCATCCAACCAATTCAGGACATAAGACAAATTCCAACTCTATTAATCAATAAAACAAATGTTGATCGATATGTTTTTTTTAAATGAAAAAGTTACGTGCCCAGAGAAATAGATATAAGAATTTTATACAATAAATTTATATCATATTTTTCTAAATTGTAGTCTAATATCGTTATGCTTATTTTTTTAAAATTTATAGTCTGATTAGTGAGCACAATACGATAAATTATCCCATTATGTTATTTTATTATATCCACTAAATGAGCCAACAAGAACTTGACTTAGGTACCCCATGAGGATGACTAAGAATATTGCTTTGTTCGTGCTTTAATTTTGTTTTAACTTTTTATGTTTAGTTTTAACATAAAACAAATAATTTTAAATATAAAGTTCATCAATGAAAGTATATGAATAAAAATATAATTATTAATTTTTATTTTAATTATAATATATAATTTAAGACAGTTAATATATGTATTTATTAATTAAATTTATTTTAGTATTTGTTAGAAACAAAAACCTGCCACGTAATGAGAAATTAATATTTTTTTATGCATTGAATTAGTATTATTGAATTATATTTTTAAATAAATAACTAAAAATACATTATAGGACTAGTTTTAAATTTATTAATTTTCACAGATTAAAAAAATAAATATTATAATATTAATAATAAATATTCTATTATATTAAATTATAAAAAATACGCAATATAAAAAAATTACTTAACATGTCAAGAAAAAGTAATTCTAATATTTTCCTAAACTAATTCTCCTTTAAAAATATTCTGGTCAGAATTTATATACCGTCTATGTCTTCACGGGTTAAGAAATTCCAAACATCAAAGTCTCAAATTAGACATTTCTTAGAGATTCACAAATTTAGAAAGACTTGACTAGACTTGGAACTCAGAAGTTTCCCCCATTATTACCAGTGGGGGCACCAAATACTACTTTTGCCTCCACTAATGCTTAGCTTTCTCTTTATCTGTCTTTTATTATCATCTATCATATGGTTTATATGTCGTGCTACTCTAACCATAATACCTATATTTCTATATATGTATAGATCAATGCCCAGTGTTTCAATCAATTAATTAACTTAAATCTCCAACCTGCAGGTTGTATGCAATTATTCAGCATCACATAACTGATAAAATGATTTGATTAGTTATTCAGTGCTTCAGCTCATATTATATAGATTGACACGCATACTCATGTATTTATCGTTAGTTTAATTAGTGCATATACATACATACAACTGCATAAGTTAAAAAACTTAAGAGGTCAACAGCTGTAATGCATGGATAAGCTTTATTAATTATAATTTTAGCATGGGAGAGGTGAGAAACTTGTGTAGACTTTGTTAGTAAGTTATGAATATTAAATTTATTAATCAACAATTGATGCATCGTCACTTTACATGTAAAATATTATTTGTATAGTTGTTTATTATGAAAGAATAATATTCATATATTAATTTAATTTACATAACTTGTATGCATAAAATCAATATGTGTTGCTCATATACTTTTGATGTGTTTTGTTTCAAGATGTTTATTTGTTTAGTTATTTCGCATGCAACTTTCTAATAACATATATAAAAAAGTTCATACAAGGATTTATATATAATAAATTTCATAATAAAGAATACCAAGCCTAGGAAAAGTCCTTCTATTTGATCATATGCCAAATATCTCAGTAAAAAAAATTATAATAATTTCATCTTATCTATAAAAGTTAGTTTAATGGCATACGTTAAACATAAAATCTTTTATGGAAAAATGTTGAATTGTATAAAGTATCAACTAGTCAAATCTCACTGCTAGAGTCCATGCTGTATAATTAGCCTCCATCTGGATCACACTTGGCAAGTTCATTAGTGACACAATTAATGGTAAATAAAGACAAACCCCACTTGCAAGTGTGTCGTCATATGCCAAACTAGGACATAGATCTGAGTGAAATGAACTCTATAATCTTCCTTCTAGTTAGTTATTATGTTGATTTTTGTGTAGGAAAAAGAAAGGATTTTCTTATATTTATTAAAAATATATTAAAATGTGTTAAAACTTTAAAAGTATATTAATAATAGTTTTAAAAATAAATTGAGATTTTAATTATATTTTAAAAATATTATATAATAATAATAATAATAATAATAATAATAATAATTACACAAAGTAAAAAGAAGCACTAATTTGGAAAATGGGCAAATGAAAATATCAATGTTTCGTGAGACAAAATCGGAGCTGAAAATTAAACTCATAATTATTAGTAAACCATTTTTAATATATTTTTAATTATTAATTACAATTTATTAAAATTATAAAAAATAAAATAAAAATATTAAATTAAACATAAAAAAAGTAACACTTACATAATTTTTTATAATTTATAATAAATTTTAATTAATAACTAAGAATGTATTAAAAAATGAATTACTAAAATGATAGTGCATTGATGATTTATTTATTTTTAGTTTAGATCAAGAAAAATAAGAATAACATTGAAGAATTTGTGATAATAATATAATTTTATTAAAAATTAACTATAATGTAATAAAGTAATGAAAACAATAACAAATGAAATAAAATATAATTTGATCAAATAATAACAATGATATTTTAAAGAAATAAAATTGTGGTCCGTTGAGAAAATTGTTCATAATAGTATAAATAACAAATTTTGAAGAAAACTTAAAAAAATTGCATAAATGGGAACAAAATTCAATGCAACTTACGAAAATGTCATACAAAACAAGACATGGATTTGTTAAGGCTAAAAGACTACGGATGTTAAAAAGTCAAAATAATATTAAAAAATAATAATCAATTTCTTTTCCTCGTTGCATAAACACTCAAATTTTTAAAAGAAAATTAAAATTTTATTATTTGGATAATTAATAAGTATTTGTATTGAATGCATATTTAGATATAAGCTTATTTTAAGAAAATAATTGTTTATTTTTTGATGCAGTTTTGTGAGAAGGCTTTTTAAAAAATTGATAATTTTACAAAAAGTAATGTATAGTTATTAAAAAGTTTAAATTTTTAAGTTATTTTGTAAATGTTTAACATATAAATAATAAAACTATGTTTAAAAAAAATAAAATAAAAAAAGCATACTAAATACATTAAATAAATTGATATTGTTGTTTAAGTATTTATGTTAATTTGGACAAGTTTCGGTCTATTAAAAAAAATCATTCATCTTTGCAAATTTTCTAAGAATCTTTTAACAAATAATTGGATGGTTAACGGACCATATAGCCCATTGTAACTTACCCCAAAATACCAAAATTAAACTAATTTTATATATTGAAGTATGCTAGTTTAAGATATATAGTGTATAAGTTAATTTCATAGATTTGATTTTAAAGTCTACCTTTGAGTATTTTTTTTTCTGGTGCATTAGTCTTTGCAATTGAGGTGAATATGTAACTTCCTGGTTTCTTTCTAGCAGCTGCACAGAAGTTACGAGGTAGATGCTGCTAAGTGTTATCTCTGACATTAGCTTAGCATCTAAATCTATTGCCAAATTATAATTAATAGAAAAACAACTCAGTAGTTTCTATGGGCCTTCCTCCTTTCATACTATTCAAACTCAAAATTATTTAGAGTGAGTTCGTACAAACAATAGATCTATCATTCATGCATTGACAATTTTAGTCTATCCAAACACAACACACAATTTTAAAACAAGAAAAATACTCAATCTCTGCATGTATTTATATAACATACTTGATGGTACATATATACATAATTTACATAAATTATATTTTTCTTTCTTCAAATACGTTTAAATTACAATTAATTTATAATATAAATAAACCTCTAAAAAATAACGACTGGTTATGTATATGTCTTTCAATGATATTTTATTTTATTTTTATATAAATTTTATCATCACTAATAACTAATTTTGAATATTATACTGTAAATTTTAGTATTTACAAAAATAGGTTAATTTTTCCATTGACAGTATTGCTTGCATAGTCTGATCAGAACATATAAATTTTAATTTTTATTGGATGACACAGTAAAAAAAAAATTTTAAAAATTTAATTTAACATTTTGTAAGAGGAAAAGATATTTTAATTTCGCTGAGACAATCATACTGAAGAGTGTTATGAGAGAATAACTTTGCAGTAGTGATATGATTTTTTTTTCTTTTTTATTCAAAATGATAGATCATTAATGATATTCATTCCATAAAAATTAATTAAAGTATACTTGCACAAAATTTTTCCAGCTAGCTGAATGGGAGAGGTAAAGTGAAAAGTATGTGAGTCAAAAAAATGAAAACACACACACACACACACACACATATATATATATATATATATATATATATATATATATATATAGCCATTGGCAAATGGCAGACAACTTATACGTGGCAGTAGTTTCAAATAGATTCGAAACCATAGAGGACAAGTAATGTAGCTACAAATACACACACATATAAATGAGTTGTTTTGCATACATAAGATTGGTGAATAGCAATTCATTTTGGCGGTGTCATTTCCATTCATATTATATGATAATTCATGTTCAATTAACTATTAATTAATTAAGTAAATTTTATATAATTATCTAACAATTTAGTTATAGATCAAAATAAGAGGACATTCATAATAATCCAACCGACCGAACAGAGAAATTTTGTTGATGTGATCGATTACTAGCTAAGAGAGCATTTTTATTTTTCTTATAAAATCAAGTTTGAGCTGTGAAAAGTTCAATTTGTATAGTAAGCACCAATATTTGAGGGTAACCTTTTGAATTTTAAAATTAGTTATCCAAAAGTATAATTAATTTTGAAAAATATAAATTGTTAATTTTTTTTATAACTAGAACTATTTCAAACTATAATATACATTATTTTTAAAATTGATTATGTTTTTCTCTTTGAATAAAATTGATGTTTAAATCTTTTAATATTACTTTAAAAGACATTATTTTTTGAATGTTAATTATTTCAATTTCTTTCAATATCAATATTTTTTTAAAAAATTATCTTAAGAAATCTTAAGTATAACAATTTTAAAAATGTAGTCAAAGGAATAATTTAACAAAATTTAAATATTGTTAATGATACGTCAAAGAGTTGTTAAATTTAATTAAATCTCAAATGTACGTGGTGTAGTGAGTGGACAGACAGTGTAAAATTTGTTAGCACCATACAGCATATATATATATCTATGTAATTTACAGTAAGTATTTGCAATTAATCGTTAAACTGAAGAAAATTCTTGCTAGTTACAAGCTTCTTATAACAAATGGTCTAACAGTAATAAAATACTGAGTTTAACGTTTTTGATGAATATTAATTCTTGAAAATCGAGAAGAAATTATGTATGAGAGCTTCTCGAAGCAGTCCAATGTGCACTAGACAAAATTGACTGTAATTTAAAACGTGCAACCCTTTAAGCAAATTAATAAAAACAATTGGAGATCCACTCAGCAGCAGACAAAAGATATTAACTAAAGTTAATAACCTTTAAAAATGTGGTTAAATACATTATTTAACTAAGTATTTATTTAATAATATTTTTATATCATAAGTTTAATCCTAAAATTTATTTAAAAAATTAAAAAAAAATATTTTGATAAATTATTGTAAGAGAAATATTAAAAAGATTAAAAATCATAAATTATTTTCTTAAACTTTCTAAACATTTTAAAACACTCCTAAGTCATTAATCAAGTCAAGTCTATGATCATTATTAATTAAAAGATACATGAATATGGATGAGAGTCAAAATCATAATTCAAACAAAAGCAGATAGAGTAGTAATTAACAACGCATACAGAAAGCACTACTCACTTACCCATTAATACCAATATATCAATCTGGCGTGCTAATAAAAGACTAAAAGTTGCCTCAGCTGCGAAACATGTACACATTTTGGGTCACAAAGTTTACACACGACCTGGAAAGTAAATGTATGTGCCCAAGTGAAGATTTGGATTTTCGATTATTAATTATAGCAGACATGTAAAGAATACACAGCCATCAAAAATGAATTACTAGAACTATATTGAATTCAAATACTATCGAAATTACCATCACAAAAGGGGAGATAATGAAGGGTGCTAAAGGCTGCTGCGTACTTAACAGACTTTAGCCAAGAGAGTGGGAAAGGGCTGTAATATATTAATGACATGCACACCCAAAGTCAGCTATATATTTATATATGCTACAATAGCTGTTATTTTTTAATGTATAATGACTAATTTTTTAAATTAACATTTTCAATTTATAGTAATAATAATAATGAAAATAATAAGAAAAACACAAAGAGAGAGGTGGGTTCTAGCTAGGAAAGAGACAATTTATGGCATGGGGTCTTCTGTATTTGTCCTGCCCCGTGGTCTGACTGAACTTTTGTCAACGTTATTGTTAATAACTTGGAATGGAATGGAATTAGTCATTTGATTCAGAAACCTGAAGCCGGTTTCTTCAAAACTTGCAACTGTTCTCTGCCCCACTTGTCCTTCTTCCCTTCCCTATATATACATCAAATCATGATAACATTAGCATCCACTCAAGCTTGTTTTTCAGTTTTCGCCACTTCTAAGCCCCGCTATATATTATCGATTTCTCAACCAAGGTAGTTGGTAGTAACTCAATTTAAGCTCTTCTTTCTAATTTTTCCTCACATTTTGATCTCTTCTAACACACCCAGAAACAAAATTGTATAGAATAGATGCATAGACATGGAAAAGAAAAGCCTAGCGCACACTATACATACGTGCACTTTAATTATATAAAATTAAGCATAGCTTTTTTCTTTTTTCAATCATATGCATGTTCTTCTGTGATTTACTTCCGCAGGTTACTTTACATTGAGAAGCTAGCACATGTCTCCTGCAATGGCAATAAAGGAGCACAGGAGCGAGGATGATACCCCAGAAGGTCAATATCAGAAAGGAGTGAAGCAGCTATATGAGAAAGGCCATCTTCACTCGGTACCTAAGAAGTACATACTTCCTGCTTCCGAGAGACCCACCAAAAGTGTGGAAGATCCAAATGTTGCCAAGCAAAACCTTCAGTTACCCATCATTGATTTTGCCGAATTGATTGGCCCAAATAGGTCTCAAGTCCTTCAATCTCTAGCCAATGCCTGTGAACAATATGGATTTTTCCAGGTAGGAAATTGGGTAGATTGACTTTATGTATGCGTCTCTGTATGGTAATATACGATATGAAACTGAGCTTCATGCATGCTGACCGATATATATATATATTATACAAGTATTTCATTACAAGAACAACTTTGAATTAATAAAAGTAATTTATATATAAATTTTTTAAATAATTCTTTAATTTATATAAGTAAAAGAAATATTAAATAAATATTTAATCAAACTGCATATTCAAGTAAACAATAGATACACACACACAAAGGACCTAAGATTTTAAGGCAAATCATTCAGGAGTAGCAAACTGCGTGGAGAATATCAGTAATCATTAATTGGAATGTGATGTGAAGTGATTGAAGTTTGTTGTATTTAATTGATGCAGCTGGTAAATCATTGTGTCTCAGACGATGTAGTAAGGAGCATGATAGATGTGAGTGGGAGGTTCTTCGATCTCCCTTTTGAGGAGAGAGCAAAGTACATGACAACAGATATGCGGGCACCAGTTCGATGTGGGACTAGTTTCAGCCAAACTAAAGACACAGTGATGTGTTGGAGGGATTTCTTGAAACTCTTGTGCCATCCCTTGCCAGATTTCCTCCCTCATTGGCCTGCTTCCCCAGTGGACTTTCGGTGAGACCCACAAGCAAGCCTCAATACAAATATATTTAATCAACTAAATTCGTTAATTTCCCCATCACCTACAGTTTAATTTAAATTTGTAGTCAATTATTGAATTTTGTCGTACAAAATTTATAATCTAGCTAATATCAGACACTGGCACAAGAACAAATTAATAGCTTCCATAAGTTTTACATCGTTTCTTTAGTATTTTTTGTACTTCTGTCACATGGAATAAGATGAGGAAAAGGAAAAAGAAGTTTCATATTTAGTTCAGGTGTATAAAAGTGTAAAATGAAAATATGTAAAATAAATATTTGAGGAATAATTAATATTTTTACACTTTTTTTTTTACATTTTTTTTATCTCTCTTGTTGTATGATATCATCAAATCAAATTTTTTATTTTCTGTCTCTCATTTTTGGAGCCGAAGGAAGAGAGATACATGAAAAAAAGAGAGAGAAAGATAAAAAAGTTAAAGAATATAATTAATGATGTAATAAAAATAGATATAAAAATATGAGAGTTCTGACTTTTGTACGGATTTTCATTTTTTAAAATTGAAACAGGAAAGTTGTGGCGACCTATGCAGAAGAAACCAGACATTTGTTCCTGGTGGTAATGGAAGGCATCCTAGAGAGTTTAGGAATTATGGAAGCTAACGATGAAGAGGAAAATATCATGAAAGACTTGGGCAATGGTAGCCAGATGATGGTGGTGAATTTCTACCCACCATGCCCTGAACCAGACCTTACCCTTGGGATGCCCCCTCACTCCGATTATGGCTTCCTCACACTTCTCTTACAAGACCAAGTTGAAGGTTTGCAGATCCAATTCAAAGACAAATGGGTCACTGTTCAACCTATTCCAAACGCCTTCGTTGTCAATATTGGTGATCACTTAGAGGTAATTATAATTCCTTCTTCTCAAAGAGTTTTATTATTCGAATATTCTTTTTTATACATTACATCAAAGATTAAAAAGTAGAGAACCATACAGCATCGTCACATGATGTCAAAACATGCATTATAAGTCACTTTTCGTAGGCTCCTTTGTTATTATTATTATTTTGTCTATACAAAAATAAAAGGCATTATTATTTATATTTTTATTCATATAAACATTTAAAAAAATAAATAAAGTATTTATTCTAATTGAATAATTTAAAAGTTAAAAAAACTAGTTATAATAAAAGATAAAGTAAAAAATATCAAACAATTATAATAAAATGATTAAACTGCTTGTCCTATATAATTTTTTTATACAAACAAATACAAACGAAAGTAATATTTTATAAGTGAATCCACTCTAAACATTATCTTCATATACACAAAAATATCTTAAAAATCATATTTTTGGTTTGTATTGTGCTGATTTTTTTTATGTTGGGGTGCCCATTGAAATGATCAGATATTCAGCAACGGAAGATACAAGAGTGTATTGCACAGGGCTGTGGTGAATGAAGCTAAGAGTAGGGCATCGGTGGCTTCGTTGCATAGCCTTCCCTTCAACTGCACAGTGAGACCGTCGCCAAAACTCATAGATGAAGCCAATCCCAAGCGTTACATGGACACAAATTTTGATAGTTTTCTTGCGTACGTATCCACCAGAGAACCCAATAAAAAGGACTTCTTGAACTCTAGAAAGTTGACTTTTCCTTAATTAGAAAGCAAATTACATATTTTAATTTAAGTGAGGGAGATAATATGTGACATTATTCGTGGTCTGATTAATGTCTCCCACATAGTACACGGTCTCGCTGTTTTTCCCTGTATTACTTTCTCTCTGTGTGATCAGTGTCTAGCGCTTCTCCGTGTGAATTGTAGAAAATTTTGAAAACTGTGATTGATTATGTTCATAAATATATGATGGTATTTGATAAAAGTATTCAAGATTTTATAGAATATGGTGGTCTTTCATTTTTGTAATATTTTACAAAACTTGAAGTAGCGAGAAGAGCATTGAGCTGAATCTCTCTCTCTTTTTAATTTGACGTGGTTATGCGAGTACATATATACTACATTCACGTAGATTCATAAATTTATCAGAGCAACTTGCGACATCATAGTTTCAATAATTAATTTGAAAAACAATATAGTTGGGAGTGTCTTTTCCTTTTCTGCATAATCATCTTCTTTTCAAAAGCCTTCTTATCAGGATAGTGCTTATTTCATCATTTCTTTCTCTTCAATTTAAAATAGAGTTTTGTTTCAAACAACTTTTTGTTAGCCATCTATTTAGTAAGTATACAATGTATCAAGAGTCTTGTGAAAATGCTTTACGCATTCTTTGATTGGACAGCATAGATTGAGCCATCTCTATCATGGTTTGGTTCTTTCTTTTAAACATATTGTTTTATTGAGGTGTAAAGTTAATAATTAGATACCCACTGGTTTCTAAACAAATTCTTTCAAACACAATTATCTTGATTCACAAAATTTACTGCGTTCATTTGGCACGGTACTCCTTTTTCTCTACTATTTCTCATAATCTTTATGTAGGTTTTAAAAAAATACAAGTACACTTAATTTATAATATAACTGACTTGGTCATGATTTAATATATTTATTTTATTATTAAATTTAGCAATTAAATATTTTTTAGTTCATTAAAGATATATATTAATTTTTATTTAATAATCATTTTAAGTATATACTAAGATAAACAAGTAAGAAAATTATTAATTTCTTTGTCTTGATATAATTACATGTGTAAAACTAGATTGAGTTATTGAAAATGTTGTGCTAAATGTTGATAAAGAATAACAAAATTTTTGTTAATATTAAGTATTAAATTTAAACTATCTTATATTATTTAATAATTTTTTTATAGTTATAAAATTAATTAATTCAATAATTAGTTTGAAGGTTGTTATTAATTAGATTAGTTTTATAAAATTTTATATAATAATTATATTAATAAGCACTTTATTGTAGTGTTTTATTCTAATGTTTATTATATTTTAAAAATATAATTAAATATTAAAATTAAAAAAATACTAACAAATATTTAAGTAATATAAAATTTAATATACAAGATTATAAAAATAATATTAAATGATTTAACTGTTTAAAAAATAAATTTTACATTTTATAAAAAAGTTATTAAATAATATAAATATTTAAATTTGATATTTTAATATTAATCTGATTCAATAAACAATATTATAAACAATAACCAGATAACTTTCTATTAACCTGATATTTTGAAAAAGTTCTTAAAAAAAAATTAAAATTGGAGACATCAATATCGTAGCAATGTCGTTTAAAGTGATAGATTCACACTAGAAAGTAATTAAAGTTGGAATTTATAATCATTGATTAAAAAGTAGTTATTAAAGTTAAAATAGTTTCATTATTCACGGTATATGTAGATATATTTAATATTCCTGAATTTAAATTTATAAGTATTTTTATATTATTTTTAATTACAATTTTGATAAATATGAATATTTAACATTATTATATTATTAAAAATTGAATTTTAATTAAAATATAACATAAAAATATCTAAAGAATTGCACTCCTACAATTAGTCAAGTACTTATTTTGAGTAAGTACCTTTTTATCTACTTAAAAGACAGTAAAAAACTTTCAACTAGAGAGATCTTCATCAATGCCTCTTAAATCACACACTAACAATTTTTTATTTTGAATAAAAAATTATGCAGTCGTGGTTAAATTTTCGGAAGTAATAATACTCCAAACTCCAAAAATTATCTAATGCTCGGCAAATTCTCATCCACATTGTACTTAATCAATACCGTAAGTGATTTTGCTTTATCTTGCTTAATTTGTTTCAACTCCAATTGCCTTTAAATTCAACATAGTTATAGCTGCTCAATTTATCTTTGGAGTTGAACGAGGGGATCAATATCAAGAAATTTTGTCTTTTGTCATCTGTTGTGGTAACCGATGTCTAAGTACTGCATATTTTTCTGCCCTAGCTTCAACATCCACTCATAATAACTAACAAACTCTAATGATATAAATGAGATCACATTATTATCATATGTTAAAAAAAGGTATTTCATGAATATATTGCATATTTTGAGCTGTATACTGTATTTCATAATATTATGTCACGCAAGAATATTTCCTTCGAATTCGCTGTGACATGTTTAGATATTCTGTCATATACAATTAACCATAATATAATTACCTATCAGTTAATTTCATCATCTTTATTGACATGGTATGGATAGGCATTTGACATTGAACAAGTAAATTAAGTTAGATCAGAAACATTATTCTTAGTTTAGTCAAGAGAAAGCCACGTGGAGAATTGTTATTTTCTAGCTACCCTTCATTTGTCCGTATGCATATTGCGTGCGTACCTACACGAAGAGTAAGATTGTGTACATGACTCTAAATAACGTGGAATTAAAATAATCCACTTCAATATCCTACTTTGATGGGTCTTGTAATTGTACGACATTACGTTGATGTGGTAAGTAAAACTCTACCGTCAAATACTACGATATTAAAATTTATTAAGCAAAAATATTTAAAATAAGAGAATTTACAATATAGAAACATTTTCTAACATTTCCATGTAGAACATGAGCAGCCAATGCATTAGAATATCATACAGATCTATTATTAGATTTTCTTCGAATAATTATCAAATCTTTACTTCACTTTTAAATTCATCATCTACAATTTACACCCCATATATTTTAATTCCCAATGTGAATTGTATAAATTAGAAGGAATTTTTTGTACGCTCTCAGAAAAATAAAATTTTCTTCTTACGAAAGCTTAATATGTGCTTCTTCATTTTTTTATGGAGCCCCGCAAGAGGAATATTATGCATGCAACATGCAAGCCCAAAAAGAAGAGAATATTATTTAAAGTACGGTAAAATTACACTTTATGGTTTTTGAACTGATCTAACATAATAGTTTAAGAATGGGAAAGGTAGAAATTAAGAGCAATTATAGTGTAAAAAGAAAAGTGGATGTCTGCAAATTATTAAATAAATAGATTTAATCAACAAAATACAACATGTTGTGTTTTTGAGGTAAGACCAGAAGACAAGATTAACACTCCGTCGTGTTTGAAAGTCTTAACTCCAAACTTAAGAAGTCCAAACTCGAAACTTATATTTTAAGCCGCCAATGGAAGTCGACACCTTGGTAAATCCATGCAATAACGAAGGTGTGTTGTGCATATACCTTGACCTTGTGGGATTGGTATTACTACGTGCCAAGTTGACTTGACCTAGCTAGCTGCTATTGCCCACATGCAGGTCTTTGGCAGAGTTGACTTGATTTTAAATTCTACATCTATATCATGTTATAGTTCACACCACATTATCATACCAATTACTGATGTGGCATGATCTCATACTCAAAATCTTTTAGCAATTGACTTTCTTTGGTGGTTGATATATGGATCCCACCTAATGAACCCATTTATTTTAAAATAGGTCAAATATTATCCTCTTCAGCTAGTTTTCTTTTTAGTCTCTTTCCAACAAAATTGTAATAATGTATTGTATTTAAAGGTTTATGATAGTTATTCAATTTGTTCAATAATAGTTTTTTGATTGATTGTAAGATTCGTTAACATTGATAAATCTTAATTGGTTCTTATTTTTAGGAATTAATCAATGTTCGACCAATCTTAAAAACATTAACCAATCTTTATAATGTTGACTAATCTTACAACTAATTTAACTAATTATCATTAGATATAATAGACGATTGTGATTCTGAAAGGAGGTGAGTGGAAAGGTTTCGATTTGGATCAAATATTTTTATTTAATATAATTTTATTAATTGAATTCAAATACAATTATGAGAACATTAGTTGATATTAACTGTAAAAGAATTACGCTAACAGTGAATGAAAGTCATTATTAAAAAATGCTAAAATGTACTATTTTTTCTGTAGAAGTAATAATGAACGAAAAAAAAAAGAAGTTTGGTTGCATTTTATTAGTTGTGTTCTACTTTTAAATTTTATTATTTTTCCTCTTCATTCGTAATTGGTTATTCAGCATTTACATAACTTTGAAAATAATAATTTCGTAACAGTTTGTACTGCGATTTTAAATAAAGAAAATTAACGAGTATATGCAGTCTTTTTAAACTTGGATTCTTTACAAATCACCATCATGAACTTTAATTAGCTATTATATTATGTTTAACAACCATTAAGTCACTAATTGAACAGTGACATGGCAAAATGTAAGCTTTTCATTGTTATGAGATATCAACTGTCCATGACATTATTTATTAAAATAATATTTTATTTTATTGACCAAAAAAGTATTATTTTATTTCATACAAAATACTTAAATTAGCCTGCTGTGAGTGCTCGTCTCCGAGGGGGGAATAAATATTTGTTTACTTTTCATTTTTGGTTATTATATATTTGTTTACTTAATTTTAAAAAAGTGCATATCCTAGCCTTGGGCTCAGTGTGGAAAATGAAGTATAGATTTTCACCGACCCTAACCAAAATTGACTCAAGGTATGGCTATGGCTGGTTTCCACTTCCCTTGTATTATACATGAAAAGTCACATACATAAAATGAGAAGTGAATGAAAAATACGAACGAGAAATACAAATAGAATAGTTAAGAAAATTATTACTACTAGGGCCATCTCACATTCTCACCCTGTGTTATCTGGATACGAAATTGTAATTGTTACTCTAGCTATTTTATTTCAAACCTGTGTTATTTTGTTCTTTTCTGCTCATGTAATTATGGGATTTTTTAAAATCAGCGACTGAATTTAAACACTTAAAAATAATAACATTTTTAATTAAATTGTATTAATATTAATTACTTAAATTCAATCATAAAGATTGAAGTTAATATATCTTTTTAATTTTTCATTGTGATTTTTCTCTCTCTGGCTAAAATTGCTAATTATCCCTGTGATCATAGTTGTATCTGTCCCATGGCACAAAACAACTGTTTATAGGCTTCTGCTTATAATTATTGATAATTGATAAATAAATACTAATTATATAAATCAACAATATGTTACATGCTTGAATTTTTTTAAGTATTAAATATATTTTTTAAGCAACAATTTTTTTACATTTTAATTCTTACACCTAATTATTAATGATATTTTAATTTAATACTTATATACATAAAAAAATACTCTAATACTGGTATAATGCTGACAAAATGATGACGAATAACTTGTAAAAAAAACCATACAAAAATTAAAATAGAATTTTTTTATAAGAACTAAAAGTCAAATATTTAAACCAAATTTTTAATTTAACCATTATACATATCTATAGTTCCTATGTTAACCTAATCTTACTTCCCAACTTATACTTGTTCCTTTTTTAAAATTTCCACAACCAAAATAATGTTGGCCCATTTCAACTTACTACTTTGTTTGGATGCATAGATTTTTGGAATGAAATCAGCCCATTTCAGTGGGACCCAACTTTGAAGATTTCATTTCACCTTTGCTCAGAAAAAACTATATTCCAATTTTACCCTCTATTTCTTTTGTTCTTGTTTCATTCATCATCCAAACAAAATATTAGTTAGAGTCTAATAATAAATTGTTTTAACGAGACAATAATAAACACATTTATTATCTTCTATCAAATACACATTAATTATTATTGATAAAATTGTAAAGAAAAATCAATTGTTCATTAGTTTTATAAAATGATAATAAAGAATAAACAAAATAAAATTAGTCTAGTGTCAAAGAAGAAAAACAAAAGAAGTATTAAGGTTTAGAAGAGTTCAATATTTATAAGGACAAAAATGAAGGGAAAAAAGGTAAATATTTTAAAATTTTTATATTGAAGAATCATGAATTTTTAAAGAAAGATCTTATGAATAAAGCCTAAGATGGATTCTTTAAAAAGAAGCCTTGAAACAAAAATTAGGAGTGACACAATTTTCCGTAGTCAAAAGCGTGACAATAATATCAAAGGAGTAAATTAGAAGTTACAACTTACAAACGACTAATAACACTAAATCTTTGTCTGAAAACATGTTGAGAATTCATTAACTGTATAATCCAGAAGTAGAATAAGCAACTTGCAAACCCTTAAGCAGCACGTTAAAGATGTTCTAATCTAACAACACATACACTAGTGACTTACGAGGGAGGGTGGCTATATATAAGACCTTTTTTAAAAAATTTCTACGATCTGAGCTACCTTTCTCTGCCAAATTAGGTAGAAGTATCTTACTGTTTTATTTTGACATCGTATGATATTCCTCTCTAATGAAGAAAACTAAAATGATAATCTCTCTTGAGGTTCAAAGTATACGACTTACGTATGTCACTAAGTTGCGCATGTGCTTTACCCTTCTTTTTGTTTTTTTACACGCAAAATGGGATTCCTCCATTGTGTAAATAAAAAGTATGCTTAGCTCAGATACGCTGCTCCTTCCCTCATCTCAAATGAAAAAGATTATCTCCACGGTGTGAAGTGGGTTAAGAAATAATAATAATAATATGTGATAAATGAGTTCGGCTATGTTAGGACAATCTTCTCAATAAATATTTATAGAAATTAAAATAAAAAAATCAAAATTTTCTTATGAATTAAAATAATTTTTTATTTTTTTTATAAGTACTTATCTAAAAGTTTACTCAAATTGGACCTTAATAAATATTAGAATAAAAAAGGGATGATATTAAAAAAATATAATAGTTGTATTCAAAATATTACTTACTAGTTTTCATATCTATTGATGACTGTTATTTGCTTTACTCTAACAAATGTAAGTGAGTAAGTGAAAAGGGTACACAGGAGTTTGAGGAGAGAAATTATAAATATTTAGGGGTCACTATATGTTTATAGTTTAGAACAGACATTATAAGACATGTACGATGTAGTGGGGGCTTCTGATCTCGAGAGATGATTGTGGTATATTCGGAAATGTATTTTGACAGACAAAATTATTTGCTTATTCAAAAGGTATTTTTAAAAAATTAGGAAAAACAATTATTTCTCTAAATTGCACACAAAATAGAATCGGTTGGCTTACTGCACTATGGATTCCATTCATTTGTTTTGGATTAGACCCACTTTATCTCTTGGTTAGTCATGTCATGAGACAGTCTTCTTAAACCCAAATTAATTACTTAAAACTGGTCTCAAAATGCACGTCAAAGAGTAAATCCTCCTGTCAAGGAAAGCATTAGGCAATGAAATAGAGAGCTTCAAATTTTGATCTAAAAGGGTGCTAAGAATGATGCCCCTAATGTCACAATGAATATATAACAAAAAGTGAAAGGAAAAGGAGGAAAGCGAAAGCCTAACTACCTAATATTTGAACACAACTAAAACTTTTTCAAAGTTGATATTTTCTATTCCCTGTATAAAGGAGACCAGAACTACCCAATTAGCAATAAAATATTCGATGACGCATGGTTGAAACTGTTCCTTTTGTGTCTTTGCCCATCCCTTCTCTTAACTTCACCGCACATGCCCCAGTTAGTTTCCTCAAGTGTTATTCTTGTTGCTTTTGTTGTTGTCTTTACTTGTTTTCATATAACTAAAGAGAAAACCTTGCAAGTGAGAAAAAATATAAAGGGAAAGGATAGAAAAAGAGATGAAACTTATACGTCAAGCAAACCACAATAAGGAAACTCTCAGCTCATTGGATTTGGACCTCTCAGTGTTGTTGAGTAATTACTAATTTGATGAGTAGCAACTATTTAGAAGTCATCAACAAATTAAGGTTAAAAAAGTAGGCAATTGATGATGTGAAAACATGTAAAGCAATAAATTTGTAAACAGATTCATTTTGTAAATAAATGCTCAAAATATTTACATTATTGATTTCTTGTTATGGGTTCTTTTGCATGTATTAAAAAATCGTGTTGATCTATTTTTCTTTTAAATTGAATTAGACAACAGCCCCACCCTGACGTTCTTGGTTTCCTCCTAAAACAAAATCCAGGGACCATTGACCTGATGCAAACTATGATATAACAGAGGACGAACCTCTTATCCCTAATTCCCCTGCTTTAAAAGGCCTTGTAATAACAGTAACCTATTCATTATCACTTTGGAAATAGAGTGAGGGACCCCTCTCTTTCTAATCAACCTTTTTGTTATTTGGTGAATGATCTTAAATTGCTGTTAAGTCGTAGTTACATTGTGATTGACACGATCCAATGTAACCTTAAAGTGGTTGTGGTAGCCACTAAAACCAAGATATTGGAAGTAATAAGGTGGCTATACCTCAGTTAAGGACTCAAGTGTTAAAGGGTATGCTTGCAAAAATCATTGCGAGCTCAGCTCAATATAAGATTGAGAATTGTGTTTGAAGAGAAACATAAAATTGCACGTGGAAGTCCTTATCATTTATAACAAGAAAAGAGTTATCAATAAGAATTATGTAACGTGTTTTCCCTCATTATTTTCAATTAAGCATCATAGGTAATTAATGTAACTTGGGTGATGAACTAAACAATTATGTAGTTTATGGGATACTATACTAACTAAATCAATTTGGTACGGTCCATTGGGTGTTGCCAAAAAGAAAATATGTATGAGGTGAGATTTATGGAAAGGTGAATATCAGATGTGGAGAGCAACGGAGGTGGAAAAGGGCATATCCTTTGGAAGATGCTAAATTAGAACCTCCATCTCGCTCTTTTTCTACTTTATTTATGTTCCCTTTAACAAAAGTCACCGCCTCACACTAGACTAGTAGTTACTCAACTCATCTTACACTTTTATTGTCATTATGACCATCAAGGAAGTCCTATAACACCCAATTCAACCTTCATCCTCCAACCCTCTCCAAATTGCACCCCATCTCGAGTAACCCTCGTTGCCACCACTTCCTCTGTGGCCGTGGAGGTGGTGGGTGATGGTTATCCTCCATTTGTGTCACCGTTTCCTTTCGATCGCTTCATGTGGGTGCAAGAATAAGTAAAAAGATTGCTGGGAATGAACCGTCCTTCTTCAGGGCGATTTCTCTTGAAAGGGGCAACTTCGATCCTTTGGCATTTTCCAATTCCTCTAACTCATTTCACTTTGTGTGAATGGGTTCTTGAGGACGAGGGAACTTTGGCAATATATAGTATCTCTATTCTATACTATGTACTATTATTACTCTCTCTGTTTTATTGTACTTGGTACTTGTACTAGAGCTGCATTTAATATGTAGCAATATATGATGTCGACTACTATATAGTATATAGTAGGAGCCAATAAATGTTGAATTTTAAGAGACCTCTTGCTATATGATGTTGTTGTGGTCGTTCACGTGGATATATCTCTGACCTTGTTTTTTTCCTTCTTACATTATCAGTCTATAATTGGACATATCACATAATGGCACAAAGTACTGCAATGGGTATATGGCATATTTATTTAAGTTAAAGCAATTCTCCACTATCAATGTGGTGTGGTAAACATGTTCTGCAACTTCACAGGAATATTAAGGTAAAAATAGCAATTTCAAAATTTCAATCTTATCTTATTCTTGAATTATTGATTAACTCCTAGTTCAAGTCTCCACCTTTATCTTCAGGCGGGCTCAGCAAAAATTAGTTAACCTTCAGATTTATTCGCATTTTGGAACTTCCAATGATTGGTTTTTCTCTCGTTTTTATTTCCTCTGTTCTCTCCCTTTGATCAATTTTTTTCTACATGCATGTCTTTAAAATAGGTTTGTCTAAGTAATTTTATAAAATAACTATTTTAGATGAACTTATGAAATTAAGATATTATAATAAAAATTATATCAATTTTTTTATTTAACTTTACATAGATAAAATTTTGTTAACTTCTCTAAAATGAAATTATTTATCCTTGGAGGAACTTAGACAAATTCCTTCAAAATTAATGTTTATGTGAGATTATGTTTGCTAGTATGGGACATGCTTAATTACTAGTTCAATTCATAAGTTTGATGAAGTTGTTATAAGTAGGGTGATTCGCCAGTTTCTGTTCGTCATAAAATATTTTTTACGCACTAGCCATGATTCAATTCTAAGTCAAAGTGAGTTCAGATGTTTCTACTTAAAAAACTCTAGAGCTAGTTCACAGCAAAGGCAAACTAACTCAATTAATTAATTGAAAATAATGTCAAATTATCTAAATTTACACAGTTAAAATAAACATTAATATTATTCTGACTGCTCAGAAATTTTTCGACTATATCATGCAATCTATCTAGTTTGGTAGAGTTATTAGGGCATTAGCATTGGAGCTTTTCACTTCTGCTTGTTATGTTAATAAAAGTGCAAGCTGGGTGCAGTTGCTACAATGTAATAGAATTTCAGAGATGAACTGAAATCAGAATGACTATGTAGATGATGCGCATATGCTAGGAGGACTATGATAATGGATTAATTTCATCACTTTATGTGCATAAATTTGGGTTTACTTTCGAATGCTTTGTTATATAATTAACTTTTTAGGTGAATTAATTCTTATGTTTCTATTCAAGCATATGAAACTTGTCTATTGAGCTTGATTGAACACCCTCAATGGTATCTAAGTACGAATTTACTTAAGAGTTTAATTTTAATTAAACAGTGTAATTTTTATTAATTAGAAATCATTTTAAAATTATTGTTATAAAAAATAACAATTTTAATAATTGTATTATAATTTATGATTTAAAAGATAATATAAACGATTTGACACAGTTAATGTATTGTAATTTATTTATTTTTACCTAGTTATGAGATGATATAAATGAATCACATAAATTTTGTTTAGTGGTTGTTTTGAGATGCTACTATCGTTATGACTGTTCATCGGATAAATAAAAAATTAGAATACAAATAAAAAACAATAAATAACTATTATGAAAATAAAAAATATTATGAAATATAATCAGTATATAAAGCGTTGTTTTCGAAGATTATGTATAAAGAAAATAAATATTGAAAGTTTTACCATCATATATAGGTTTCTTTGGGTTCAACTTAGATTAGTGTAGGCTCGACTTTAAATAGTTGGAGTCTAAAGTAATATTTAAATACCAATAATCTAAGATATAAAAATAATTATTATTATAATTGTTTCAATAATCACAAAAATGACAATCAATAAAGTTATAAATTTGCTTTAATTCTTATAATTTTTAATATAGTTTTCATATTTTTCATAAAAATTCAAATTTTAGGGATATTAATTAGCAATATTTTTAAAAAAGTGTATGTTTAATATAAATAAATAAATAATTTATGATTTTTTAAAATTATGTTTTTCAACAAAATATTCTTGAGGTAGGGGATAAAAATTCGGGATTCCCGTAAATGTGAACTTTTTTTTCGAAGAATATCAACGGAATATTATGTAACGTTCTCATTAATATTTTAAGCATATAAAATATATTTCTGATATAATAAAAAATTATGGTTCTTAAAAACACTTGATTTTCAGAAATAAAAAAAAGTCTATATACCAAAATTACTAAAATTAATTGAGAATTGTGTTTCAAAAAATAAGTAATAAAGACACTATTTGCAAGATTACTATTTAATACTAAGAGACATGATGCGAACATGAAGAATTCACATGAATATATTAAATTGGTTGAATATTATGTTAAAGTTAAATAAACTTGAAAGTTTGACGGGAATCATGCCATGTTCTTTCAATGTGATTTTTATGTCACATTTCGTCTTTTTCTTTTTCTAGCATTAAGTATTTTTTCTAATTACTTACTCATTAAAAATGTCACATAGCATTTTAAGTAATTATATATGTAATTTTATTTTTCAATTTTAATGATTTATATATAATTATATAATTTAAATTTATCATTCTTATATAAAAATGTTCTTATTTAATACGGCACTTGCTCAATTCATTTTATGTAATTGTCACTTTTAAAACAGAATGCAAATATATAATACTAAAACAAAAAAACTTAAAATAAATAAAAGAAACTATTACTAGTTAATTTTAAATAAAATAAATATAACTTCACAGTACAGAGAAATAATTTATTCTAATGAAGTGACATATGGTTAGTTTTTTTGAAAATTAATTATTATTTTTAATTTTTTTAGACCAGTATGTTTTATGGGAACTATTTTTTTTTTAGTATTTCACTTCAAATAATTTATACATTATTATTTTTTAAAATTAATGTGTTGATATCACTGTAAGAAAAAGTATATTATCAAATAAGGAGATAATGTAGTTAAATTAAATTATACTTACTTGAAATTAAAAAGATATACTTTTATGACTTTTTAAAATCTTCATGCGTAATTTTAAAATGATAATCATTTCAATAAAGTATAACCATTAATATTAAATTTTTATGTAGTTTATGAAATGAATATCCCTTATATATTTGATATGTATAAAATATACATATTATTAAAATCTTACTCATGGGATAAAAATGTCTTGACGCCTTAGTTTGGATATGAGCCAGGGTTTTCAGGTAAGCTTCCCGATACCGACCGGAACAATTGATTTCGGAAGAAAAGGGGTATTTCGGTCAATTATGCACTTTTTATTTGATGAATTTATTTACGGATCTGCCATTCTCCCCTTTCTTCAAATCTCATCTTCTAGTTATCTATCTAATTCTCCTCTCTCTCTCTCTCACTCTCTGTGCTGAGTTTGAGCCTCACTGAGCGAGTTTCACTCTTGGACCACTCTCTCCTCCATCGCTCTGTTTCTCTTCCAATTCAATCAAAATCATAAACCCTACGCTGATTCTCATGCTCAATTATGTTTGATTCCTTAGTTCAATTACTCTCTCAGTCGCCTAGGGCATATCTCAATTTCTCGCAGATTTAGGTGCTCAATTTCTCATGGATGTTGCCGTCAAGCTGGAATCGGAATCCAAAACCGTTTCCATGGATCAGCCTCGGAAACTTTCCGTGGTGAATGGTTACATTGTTTATACTCGAGCCAAGAGGTCCCTTGATTCGTG
This sequence comes from Abrus precatorius, assembly GCF_003935025.1. Classification (NCBI taxonomy): domain Eukaryota; kingdom Viridiplantae; phylum Streptophyta; class Magnoliopsida; order Fabales; family Fabaceae; genus Abrus; species Abrus precatorius. Next base: position 2,132,911 of record NW_020874373.1, on the reverse strand, counting down.
TAACGGTTTTTCCGACGACGTGGAATTCAAGTCGAATGCGGAGGAACTTGCTGTAAGAACGGAGAACGGAGTTGATTACTGCACGGGACAAGATAGCGAGTGTAAGGAGCTGAAGAGTGAGTCTTCGGAGGTGGTGGTGAGGAAGTTCAAGAGGTGTAGGCGATCGGCGTCGAAAGCGAGCGTTGAAAATGGTGATAAGATGGTGACTGAGTCGGAACAAGTTGTTGCGAATGGTGGAATCAACGGTGCATTAGGTACTCCCAGGAATAAAATGGAGCTGAAGATGTCGAAGAAGATTGTGGTCAATAGGAAGCCTATGACTGTTAAGGAGCTCTTCGATACAGGTTTACTCGATGGGGTTTCAGTAGTTTACATGGGCGGCATTAAGAAGGTTCGTTTTGATATGTTCTGCATGAATGCAGAAAATTACATTCTGAGAAAAAACAGAAAAGTATTTTAATGTAAGATTATGAGTGAGCTATCAGTTGTAAGTTAAAGCTGAAGTCACTTTTGAGTTTTGAGTATGATTTTTTTCTTTGTTTTACATTTTGGTATATAAGATATTGTGCCACGTCTTATTTGTTTACTTTTATAAAAATAAAAAAGAAGTAACTGAGTAATTTGGGACTTATAGAGCGAGTAATTAAGTAAGCCATTAGGAGAAGTGTTACGGGTCAATAAACTTTTTATAATTAAGAGGAATTATTAGGTGCACGTATTTATCAACTTTTAAGTTTTCTTAAGGTGTACGAGGATCCATAAAAAGAAATTATTAGTGCATTAGATTTTATAAGAAAGAGTTACTAAATACGTATTCTTATTATGTGTCGTAGAAAAATCGAACATTAAAATTGTAGTCAAAAGTGGGACACGACAATGATATAGACACTAGCTCTTAAACCTGTAAAATTATTTCATGATTATCCTTCTAGCTGGTGCTCGGTGGCATGTTTTAAGAAAGGCTGCTTTAATATATTTACCGCTCACAGTGTTTAGTATTGACAGTTTGATATATTTGTTATTCTTATAGGCTTCGGGATTACGGGGTGTTATTAGAGATGGGGGAATATTGTGCTCGTGTTGCCTGTGCAATGGACGGCGGGTGAGTTATGGTTCTATCTTTTTATACCCATTTGTTTCTTTGGTCTGCGGTTGTCCCGTCATTTATTTTTCTTGTTCCTTCTGCTTATGTAGGTTATACCACCTTCCCAATTTGAGATCCATGCTTGCAAACAATATAGGAGAGCAGCGCAGTATATTTGCCTTGAGAATGGGAAGAGCCTGCTTGATCTACTGAGAGCATGCAGGGGAGCTCCCCTGCATACTTTGGAGGTGACAATTCAAAATTTTGTTGGTTCTCCACCTGAAGAAAAATATTTTACTTGTAAAAGGTGTAAAGGTGAGCAATTCGGAGTCATTAGTTTTCGTTGTCCAGTTTGTCACTATTTTGTGGGTAAATACTAGGGGAAAATACATTAGTTTCTTTTTTTTTTTCTTAGGTGCTAACTGTTTGTACTAATGTTTTCCCATAGGATGTTTCCCTTCTTCATGTGTGGAAAGAGTGGGTCCCATATGCCGTTCTTGTGTGGAATCAAGGAAATCTGAAGAAAGTTCAAATAACGCAGTTGGCAAAAGAGTTAGGTACTCATTTCTTATATTTAAGTTGTTAGTTATACTAATGTTTGATGACCATCATGATGAAATTTTGGATAAAATTGATTTTGATTGTTCAGTCACCCCTTTTTAAGAAGGATAATAAAGAAAAGTGAAGCATTTTATTTACTTTTTCCTTTTCATCTATCAAATTGATTTTTTGTTGAAATTTCTTTTTAATGGGTTTATGTCTGCTGTCATGGAGGCTCTGTTAAAATTGAATAATATTAACCAGTGACCAGTACACACATGATTTCAGGCAACCTAGTATTTGGGTTTTTCTCATGTTAGTGTATGCCACTAAACATACAACAGTTATGACCTGGGTACATACATTAATTGCTTTTGTATGAGAAGCCCATTTAGTTCAGAATGTTGAAACTTGAAGCCATGTTGAAGGTGCAATGACATGCTTTTTAGCACTTCGCCTTGCCCCCTCTCTAATTTTATATTTTCTTTTATGTTTTTAAAACAATATTTCAGGTCCCCTAGACCAGTGTTGGTCTCCAACCCATCGAGTACCTCCGAGCTGTCTTTCTCTTCACAAATTAAGAGACACCGGAAGAAAAGAACAAAGTTGGTGTTCATATCTATATCATCTGTCCTATTCTATGTGGTTACATGGTTTCAAACTTCTTAGATTCCATGCATTGTTTATATATATATATATATATATATATATATATTAGTTGTTATGCGCTCTTCACTCTCTCTCTCCCTGCCTTTTATTTTTAACTTACTGCCAACTGTGTTATTAAGGTCACCGAAAAGGGTTAGCAGCTCAAATTCCCTCAAGAATGCTTCTGCGCCTGCTCTATCCCAGAAGAAAATTTTGTTGAAGAAGAAAAAGAAGTCTGTATCTACCTTTATTTTTGGCACTTGTGATGTAGTTAGGATAATATGGTTGAGAGTGAAATTGCTTACAAGTTACAACCAAATGATTTTTCCCCTCTGTATTCTAATCAATTGTTATTACTAGGTCACTGCCGGTAAAATTGAAGTCCCCAGAAGTTACTTCAAATTCAAAATGTTTATCTAACAAGAATCATTGGAAGATAACTAAGAAGTTAGTTCCCTACTCCCCCTTGTTTTATGTATATCTATCCGGCTGTATTGCTTTTATCACTTGTTGCTGATGATAATCATTGTTGTTAATCCAATGTATTCTTCTCAAGGGATCAGCGGTTGCATAAGTTAGTTTTTGAGGAAGATGGATTGCCTGATGGAACTGAAGTAGCATATTATGCACGTGGGCAGGTTGTTTATTTGTGTACAGTGTGTACGATTTATGTATGTCTTTTATTCTGTTAACAGTTACGTTTTGGTTGACAGAAGTTGCTTGAAGGTTTCAAAATGGGCTCTGGAATTGTTTGTCGATGCTGCAACACTGAGGTATTACTCCTTTAATACACTTATCTTGTATGTTTGTAGGCATTCCTAAAGAATCTGTAAGTATAATTTTCTTTTAATATTAAATGTTGTGCAGATCAGCCCCTCACAGTTTGAGGTCCATGCAGGCTGGGCTTCTCGCAAGAAACCGTGAGTTTTTTTTTCCTTGGGAGTTGGTGGGAGGGATATTAAACTGCTTTCTTGAATTTCTTTTTGCTTGTGCATATAGATTTTAATTGACGTGCTATATTGCTTGGCAGTTATGCGTATATTTACACATCAAACGGGGTGTCTCTCCATGAGTTAGCAATATCTCTCTCAAAGGATCGAAAATACTCTGCGAAGGACAATGATGATCTATGCATTGTTTGTTGGGATGGTGGAAATCTGTTGCTTTGTGATGGATGCCCTAGAGCATTTCATAAAGGTCAGATATACATTACAAAAGAAACATGATGGACAAATTATCTATTTGCTCCAATTATTTGAAGTGTGAAATAATCTTTCTTCCCCCTCATTGATCCTTTTATTCCTCTGCTATTTTCTTGCAACTTGTAAGAACTAAGAAGTTCTTTATTACCTAGATGGTCCATGTCTAAAGTGTTTTTTATATGACTACGGTTATTGAAACCTAATCGCTTGGTGAAGCAGTCAAGTGAAGTAACTGATCTGAGTAGCCTGTTAGGCCAGATACATACTTGAGGTGAACTGGTAACCAGTTCTACAAAATATAACAGCATATACTTCTGCCATATACTAGTCATACTCATACTTACTGATATGTTAGTATGCACTTAATAGTGCTTACTGATATGTCATGATTGATTGACCTGTTTTTCCAACACTGCCTAGGATGCTACTCTATGAGGTTCATCGAGAACAGAGAACTATAAGTGACCTAAAATGTAGGTTACCTTAAGTGTAGGCATCTTTTTGTGATCCAGCACATGCCTCCTCTATACCCCCTCTTGCAAAAATAGCAATGGAGAGGGAACTAGAAAAATGCATGTATATATATTCTTTGGCATGCTTAATATTTTTCCTTTTTGGTAAATACCTCATTAACATCAATAGTTGTGTTATACAAGATTTTTTATCCAACACTCTGTTTGAATGACCTAGAAATAGGAAGGAGGGAAGGAAATAGAGGAGAGTGAAGTTACTTTCCTGGCTTGGTTGGAGGAGGAAAGCGAAAGGTTTTTTTAGAGCATAAAGGATTTTTTTTATTTGTTTAAATATTAATTAGTATAAAAAATTTAAAAATATATTTTATTAAGAAAATTATTATAATTAAAAAATTAAAATTTATTAGATTAATTTTAATTTTTTATGATTATTATTAATATAATTTAATTAGTTTTTCCACTTTTTTTTTTTTAACTCATTCAAACAAGTGGAAGGAATTTTTTATTACTTCCTTCCCTCTTATTTCAACCCATCCAACATTACATATTTTTCAATCTATTTTTTATCTTTCTATTTCTTTATCCTCTATTTCTTTCCTTTGTATTTTACCTCTTATCCAAACAGAGCTTAAATGCTGTAAAAATTAAGAGAAAAAGAGCATAGAGAGAGAGAGAGACAGATTAGTGTGCTGGAATTGGATACTCTACAATGTGTAGAAACTCTTATATTTATAAGGATACATATGTAACCTTACTGGGTCAAGCCCATATGTCTATTCTAACTATTCATAACACTCTCCTTCAAGCTGAAGCATAGATATTAATCATGCTCAGCTTGTTACAAATATAATTGCTACGTGTTCCATTTAAAGTTTTTGTAACACATCTGCTAGTTGGTCGTTTGTCCTAACGTGAGAGATGGATATAAGCTTTTGCAAAACTTTTTCTCGAATAAAGTGACAGTCTATTTCAATATGTTTCGTCTGTTTATGAAAAACTAGATTTGAGGCAATGTGTATCATTGCTTGGTTGTCACACTAAAGTTACATAAGCTTAGTGCTACCAAATCCTATCTCTTCCAGCATATGTTTCAACTACATTAACTCACAAGTAGTCTAAGCCATCGCCTTGTATTCTGATTCCGCACTTGATCTCGAAACAACATTCTGCTTCTTACTTTTTCACGAAATTAAATTACCTCCCAAGAACACACAGTATCCGGTAGTAGATTTTCTGTCTATAGATCCTACCTAATCAGCATCAGAAAATGCCTCTATTACACAATTCCTTTTCCTGATGTTTTCTTCAAATACTTCACAATGCGGATTAGTGTTTCCCAATTAGTATTCGTTGGAGTTGACATAAATTGGCTAAAAATACTCACTGGAAAAGCAATATTCGGCCTTGTGACAGTCAAGTAATTTAACTTGCCTACTAATCTTCTGTATTTCTGTGGATCTGCAAAAAGAACTCCATCTGCTGTCAGTTTCACTCTTGGCTCTATAGGTGTCTCACATGATTTAGCTTCTTTTAGCCTAGTCTCAGTCAATAAGTCTAAGACATATTTTCTCTGTGCAAGGAAGATTCCTTGCTTGGAGTACATGACTTCAATACTAAGAAGTATTTTATAATTTCTAAGTCTTTTGTCTGAAACTTGATTTGAAAAAATTTTCTTATGTTGCTGATTTCTTCTTTGTCGCTGCCTGTAATAACAATATCATTAGCATAAACAATAAGTAAAATACAACCATAGTTAGTTTGTTTGTAAAATACTGTATGATCACTCTCACTTCTCACTAATCCAAATTCTAAAATCATGTCACTGAATCTCACAAACTATGCTCTAATTGATTGTTTCAAGCCATATAATGACTTCTTTAAGTGACATATTCTTCCATCTCTCCTTGAGCAACAAAGCCAGGTGGTTACTCAATGTACACTTCTTCCTGTAAGTCTTCATGTAAGAAAGCATTCTTAACATTTAGCTGGAATAATGACTAATGATGCATAGTCGCAAGAGAGATGAAGATGCGAACAGATGAGAGTTTAGCAACTGAAAAGAGCGTATCAGTATAGTCAACACCGTAAGTTTGGGCATACTTTTTTGCAACAAGGCGTGCCTTCAAACAAGCCACATAACCATCCGGATTAACTTTCACAGTGGAACCCAAAAACACAAATTTGAGGGACTTTGGATTAAATTTAGTTACCTGAGGACAAACATCAAACACAAAACAAATGCAGCAAAAAACTTTAAGATGTAAAGAAAAGAAAGATTGTGATAAGGAAAGTATAGAGTAGGGAATCTCACCATGTAATATAGATGATGACATACAATTAATTAAATATGCAGTAGTAAGAACAACATCAGCCCAAAAAATTTTAGGAACTTTCATTTCAAACAGTAAAGCACGTGCTACTTCTATAAAATATGATTTTTACGTTCAACTATTATATTTTGTTGTGGGGTAACAATACAAGAAGACTAATGAAGTATGCCATGTTTACTTATAAAATTGGTGAAAGATGCAGGAAAATATTCTTTAACATTATCACTTCTAAGAATGCGAACACAGTTATTAAATTGGATTTTAATTTCAGCACATAAATTACAAAATATAGAAAAGACTTTAGATTTAGATTTTATCAAAAACAACCATGTTGCATGAGAGTAATAATCGATAAAGGTAATAAAATATTTAAAACCAGATTTAGAAGTAACTGGACAAGGGCTCCAAACATCAGAATGAACAATTTCAAAGGGGGCATGAGCCCTTTTATTTAAACGAAGTAAATAAAAATTACAATAATGTTTATCAAACTGACATGACTCATAATAAAAATTAGACTCTATACTAGGATATAATTTCTTAAAAACTCCTAAGGACAGATGACCCAAACGGCAATGAAGTTGGAAAAGAGACACTGTTTCATTCCTAGACGCAATAGAAGCTTGCAAAAGTCCTTCTTCTTCCAATAGATACAGCCCATTAGATACTCTACATTTACCAATAATCCTTTGTGTCACTAGATCCTGAATAATACAAGAATTAGAATAGAATGTTACTGAGCAATTTAATGATGAAGTAGTTTGACTAATGGGTAACAAATTTAAGGAGAATTGAGACAAATATAAAACAGAGGATAAATATAAGGTTGAAACTGGGGTGGTACACGCGCTGCCCTTAATATAGACAGTAGAACCATCAGCGAGTGTTATAGAAGAATGAGAACTGGGTAGACAAAAAGAAAAAAGAATACCTGAATCCTCAGTCATATGATTAGTAGTGCCAGAATTAATGACCCAACAGTTGGAAGAAGAGGAAAGACATGACCAAAGTGGTTGTAGAGGATGTAGATAGCTGTTGGGAAATCTGAAACTGAGTATACTGAATAAATTCTTCATCACTCATACGCACAATACTTTCTTCTTCTTCTTGAGTAGCTATATCAGGTTGAGACACTGAGTTACCGAAGCGGGAATTACCTTGTGAGTGAAAAAACAACTGATTCTGCGGAGGATGAGTACACTGATTCCGATAATGGCCAAATTCACCATAGTTGTAACACTGTACAATACAACGACTTCCACTACGCCCACGGCCACGACTACCTCTGCCACCATTGCAACCATCATAGTGATCGTATTGGGCTGCTAAGTCAAATTGGTCAGGAGACTCATTTTCTGTAGTGCTCTTGAGTTCCTTAAAGGAAGATTGCATAACTTTGAAGAAGACATCGGTAAGATTATTAACCTGCTTGCTTGACAGAATCTGAGATCGAACTAACTCATATTCTACATCAAGTCCAGAGAGCCAACTTAAAGCCATGGGTTTCTTTTGTTGCATTATCATCTCGTCAATAGTTTTGCAGGCTAAAAGAGATTGTATCTTCTCAGTATGCTTCTTGAACTCCAAGAAATAATCCATTAGCTTCTGCTTATTTTGTTTGGGTCGATAAACTTCTTGCAAGAGAGTATATAACCGATTCAAATTATCAGATTTCCCAAAAATAAATTGCAAAAAATCCCACAACTCCTTCACAGTTTTGCAATGGATAATAATCACTTGTATTCGCCTATCAACAAAGTTTACTAGCAATGCAAGGATCTTTTTGTCACGTATTTTTCATGTGTTAACATCTTTAGAATTGACAAATGTTGTTTCAGTCAAATGATTATCTTTTCCCATTCCACCCAGACTAATTTCAACCAAATACTTCCACTCTATATAGTTCGTACCATCTCCATCTAGCTTAACATCGGTAAGTTCGGATAGAGATACAATCTCCTTAACAGCTCTCTTGTGCTATGCATCTTGCACATCTTGGCTATCACGTTCAGACATTGTAACGTCGTTGAATTATTACATATTCTGGTCACTGGAAAAATTTTCCATTCCCACAGCAGCCATGATTGGCCTTTTCTAAAGCTGCTGTTTTTTTTTTTTTTCCGACGCGCCGCTGGTAGTGGCGACCAAAGAGAGAACCTAGAAAGCTCTTGATACCATGTAGAGATTAAGAGAGAAAGAGTATAAGGAGAGAGACAGAGTAGTGTGTTGGAATTGGATACTCTATAATGTGTAGAGACCCTTATATTTATAAGGATACATATGTAACCCTACTGGGTCAAGTTATAATACTAAAATAAACACTAATCCTAATATGTCTATTCTAACTATTCATAACAAATGCTTATGAGTTGGCATAATTTTCTATTGAACTTATCTTGTCTGTACTTGATAGATGGGATTGTTTATCAAATGGAATTTGTATTTTAGCCATGTTTAAGGAAAGCACTTCTGGTATATTGATGTATATCTTTTTAAATGGTATTAGTCTTCAATTTCATATAGAAATAGCTGAAACTTTAGTTTATGATACCTATATTTTGTTTCAAAAATTACTGATTGGAGGTAGCATGAAGAATGTTTGCTTTGTTTGGTAAATTATGAGATAGTCATCTTCTAAGTGAACTGTTATGTTTGGAAATGTACAGAATGTGCAGCTCTATCTAGTATTCCGCGTGGTGACTGGTATTGTCAATTTTGCCAAAACATGTTTCAGAGAGAAAAGTTTGTGGCACACAACGCCAATGCTGTTGCAGCTGGAAGGGTTGAAGGAGTTGATCCAATTGAACAGATTACCAATAGATGCATTCGCATAGTCAAGGACATTGAAGCTGAGCTTAGTGGGTGTGCTTTATGCAGGTAGCAAGTTCATTGTAAAGATTAGAGGCCATTGTATGGACTTAGCTGTTATCTAGACTGTAATTTGAAGTTAGCAATTGTCACCATGTGGATGTGCTCCTGTATTTAAATTAATTGAAAACTAATATTGTATATTTGTGAGTTATACAATATGAAGGGGAAATTTTGTGCATGCAGGGGTGTTGATTTCAGCAGATCTGGCTTTGGTCCACGCACAATAATACTCTGTGACCAGGTATGCATTGTGGTTCACTTTTGTTTTTGATGTCACCTACAAGGATACTGTAACATTTAGAGTCTAGCTCCCTTACTTTTGTTGGGGGGGGGGGGAGGAGGGGTTTAATCATTTATGCAAGTATGAAGTATCTATTTTACTGATCCAACATGGTGTTGTTTGCCCTCATCTTTTGCTGCAGTGTGAAAAGGAATATCATGTTGGCTGTTTGAGGGATCACAAGATGGCATATTTAAAGGTATGCAGTTGTTGTTATGTCTTTATGTATGATACATTACTTTGGGCATCAACTTCTCTTTTGTCTGTTGGACATAATGTCTCAAAACAATTACAGGAATTGCCAGAAGGAAATTGGCTTTGTTGCAACGATTGCGCAAGAATACATTCTACTTTGGAGAACCTGTTGGTTAGAGGGGCTGAGAGACTCCCTGAATCTCTCTTGGATGTTCTAAAGAAGAAGCAAGAGGAAAAAGGATTAGAACCCATAAATGATGTAAGATGGAGGCTTCTTAGTGGCAAGATTGCTTCTCCTGAAACTAGAACATTGCTTTTGGAGGCTGTGTCAATTTTTCATGTAAGTTCTACTTACCCTTCTGAATTTGTTGATAATAATCTTTTGTTACAACCCTTTGATTTTGCAGAGAAAATTGTCCTTGTTTGTTCCCCAACAAATGATGGAGCAGCGTTGGATTTTTACCATGGGAAAATTATTTCCATATTTTTTGTAATTTTCCTTTTTTTCTGAATCAAGCTTCACCTTACACCTTTATCTGGTGTAGCTTGCGATTTGGCAGTAATTGGCTAGATTATATTCAAGGTTTTAAAATGCAGTTGTGTTGTGGGCCAAATTGGTCTGCAATCATAGCCTGATGTGGTTTTGGTTGAATTACATGATTTGATTTATGATTTCAAGCTTTGAACATACATAAACCATTTTTATGTAAGTGTTGAACACGGTACCAATCACAAAATTTCACATTTTAATTCTACTATGTGGCTTGTGGTGTGCAATTCTTGTGATGCTCAGAGCATCATGTCTTGTTTTGATTGAGTGATCATCATGGTGCAGTCACTACCAGTGATTTGTGAAAAATTTCCCTGATTTCTTTCTGACAGGTACCCAAAAAAATACAGCAGAAAAAGCGATGAAAAATCATTTTATTATTGCTGGAATCAGACCTTTATCAGCGTGATACAGTTCTTGAATGTAGATGACTGACCAAAAAGGAAATATAATGGAAAAGAAAATGTCCCATGCAGTTAGAGCGTACCTAGTCCTTACCCCTGAAGCCCCAGCCAATTCCAGCCCACTGTCCCCAATGCTCCCTCCCTAGCCTTACACAGTTATACCCCCTACAACCAAATCACACTTCCTCTTAACATCCCTACTGCCTACACAGCAGTTGGTTACATATCGGAGATCCTTTTTATTTTTTCTCTCTTAGTCACAATCCTTTACATTGCACGCATTTTTCTTTTTACATACACTAGTTATTTTGGGCCTAGTTTCTTTGTGGGATCCAATCCCTGTCATGCCTCCCCCTGGTTTGAGCTTTGCCATTTTTACTGGCTAAGCAGTTCATGTTTTCCTTCGGCATGGGTTGGTTTTTTGGTTTTGTCACGGCCAAATTGGGATCTTCCTTGTGAGATCACATTTCACGACTTTTCATGCTACGAGCAATCCTGATCGACCTATAAAACTTGTCTAGTATGATTGGTGGGATCACACAATCCTAGACATGGGATGAGTGATACATGATCCCACCATGGAATTTAAAGATTAAAGAAGCCTCTTTTTTTTATTTTTTTTTGGGGGGGGGGGGGGGGGTTGTTGTTTGGACTTGATTTTCACAAGACCCACCTGGAAAAATCAAACTGTGCATGTGTTTGTGAACTGATTCATGTGTGCATCGAAGCCTATTTTGTGCTACATTTCTGTTTTATCCCTTGGGAAACCTATTTTCATCATTTGATACATTAATCGGATTTATGATTGAGACTTCCCTTGCTTGTTTCAGGAATGCTTTAATCCTATAGTTGATGCAGCTAGTGGACGTGACCTTATTCCAGCCATGGTTTATGGGTTAGAAACTCCTTTTAATGCATTTGTTGTCTCATTTTTCTCTTTGTTTTCTTTGTCTCAAATCTAAATGTATTTTCCACTTACAGAAGGAATGTGCGAGGTCAGGAGTTTGGAGGAATGTATTGTGCATTACTAATAGTCAAGTAAGAATTGGTTTCCTGTATTTAAATTTTTTTTAACAAAAATAAAATCTTACACTACTGTTTACAGTTTTTTTCTTTTTTATGTTGAAGTTCATCTGTGGTATCTGCGGGCATGCTTCGAATTTTTGGCACAGATATTGCTGAACTCCCTTTAGTTGCAACAAGTAACAGGAACCATGGAAAAGTGAGAGACTGTTCTTTAGTTGTCTGCCACTTGCCTGCATCATAATTCGTTCCTCTTTTTGAAACTTTCTGTGCACTAGAATTATGATTGAATGATGTATATTGTGATCACTTATGGCTAGGTCATGATAGTGCATTAATTATAATTATATTGGGTTAATCCAAACAGGGTTACTTCCAAACACTATTCTCCTGCATCGAGAGGCTACTGGCTTTCTTGAATGTGAAGAACCTTGTGCTGCCAGCTGCAGAAGAAGCAGAATCCATATGGACGGATAAGTTTGGGTTTAGCAAGATGCAACCCGATCAGGTATATATTCTGCTTTTATATACTTTCGAGGTGGTAGCTACGGTAAAATTTTTAACACTTCTTCAGTCTAGCATTTTTGAAGTTGGGCTAACTAGGTTGCCATTGCGGATAATTTAACATCCGCATGATTTGTCACAACACCAACTTTTAGAAAATAATTTTAACCCTGTGCTGCAGCTTACCAACTACCGAAAGAACTGCAATCAGATGGTCACATTCAAAGGGACAAATATGCTACATAAAATGGTACCTCCATGTCGGATCATCAATAATCAATTATGACCATTGTTTTTTAGAAAATTCAATCGTGAAAGGGGAAAACTCCTAGCTTTCTCGCATCCCTTTTTCCTTTCTGCTGGTTTTGTATATGTATTAACTTTTGGCTATTTAAAGCCATTCTTGTACCGTTCTTGCCAATTGTTTAAACATTTATAACGTCACATGTTCTCTTTTAATATTTTAGTTTATGTTAAGAATACACAAGTTCTTGATCTTCACCTAGTGCTTTGAAATATAAAATATCTATCACTATTTAGCGTCGGTAGTTGTTGCCGCCCACCACATAAAGATGAGTAATCGGGATACAAGATGTAACATTGTGACTTATAGACTATAGTTTTATATGCTGTGCGGCCGTTGTGTTTATGTTTAAGAATTATGGTTTTCTTTGGTACATTCTCTCTGTATTTTTTTAATTTTCGGTACATCTTAGAATTTTGATACGGCATATTAATATTGAATTATTTTAGTGTATAGAGCTTGAAAGTGGTAGAAATCCTAGTAGTCTTCTTGAGGGTTGGTAGGTGAAAGAAATGCCTCATTTTAGCGCAAGCAACTTCGGTTCTGAATTCATGAAATCTATTGCAATCTTTTTTCCTGCTCAAATCGTTGGAGGACACCAGCATCTCCCTATATCAGTTAGCACCTTCAGTAGCTCAAATCCAGGATTTCACTTCGAAATTTGTGATCGAGAAAATGCTCTAAGAAAATAAATCTCTTCACTTCTTTGGATAAACAAAAGAGAGTAAAATGAAAAAGGTAAATTGTATAATTTTTTTATTATAATTTTTATTAAAATATTTTAAAAACATTTTATAATATAAAAAAAATGAACATGAATATATATTTTTTTTTAAAAAAAACGCCCTCACCCTCCATTTCTCTTAATTTATGGGGGGAGAAGATTATAATGGTAGGTTTCACTAACACTTATTCTCTTTTCTTTTCCTTTCTTTTTTACTTAATCAAATAACTCAATTACTTTACACCTCTCTTACTCTTCCTTTTATTTTCTTCTCTCCCAAATCACACCAATCACAACATATAAATACATTTGTTAAAAACATTAGTTGTTTTAAAACATCACAACATAAGGTTTGATAAGAAAGAGAGAGAGAGAGAGAGAGAGAGAGTAGTTTTTCACAAAGAGATATAATCTAAGAATTGTAAAATAAATTGTATAGTTTTCACTTTTTTTTTTTTCTAAAAATAATTGAATGGTGCCAAAATCCTATATTTTCTGAAGCTTGAAAATACTGTCTTTCTTAGGTGTTCTCTCTTTCATACCTCAAATTTTCACTATATTGCTATCGTTTAACATGGTAAAAACTGGTATATGGCACATTTTCTAGTAGTTGTCTTTTATTATTCTCATCCTAGTTCTTATAAGGAAAATAACCCAATTTATATTTGTTCTCTTTGGTATGTATGTATATTTATTATTTAATGTTATGCATCAAATTTACGAGCCTTAATTGCCAATAAATTAATTTCTAACATTGAATAAACAGAAATTTTGTGTAAAACATCATATAGTTATTATATGCACCATATCACGTTGGAATAGCTCATTGCGTTATTCTTTATGTAGCCCAAAAATATATCTGCTAAAATTATTTATTCCAAAAGTTGTGAAGGGTTAAATTCGTAGCTTCTAATATTTTTTTTACTAATTTGCAAGTAATATCTTAGATCAATGTAATTCGGATGAGTACAGGTTTATCATACTCTTACCAAATTTGTTGATGCGTAAGAACAAGGTGTCAATAATATATTTTTAGGTTTTAAATATATTATTAATATTTACACAAATTTTTTTAAATAGTTTTATTATTTGTTTTTAAAAATTCAGTATTTTTCTTATCTCTTTTACTTAAATGACATATAATCACAGTATTAAATTTTAAGAAATAAAGATAAAAATTAAAAATTTAGAAAAATAAAAATATAAAAAAATATGTAAGACAATTTTAATTAACCATGGACTGTTTGGTTTAGCAACACAAAAGTCCCGAAATTTCTCTGAAGCAAGTATTATTGAACAGTGCATTCCAAGACATTAGTCGATGAGGGACGGTTATGGATTCAATTCGAAGCACCTCCAATAAATACTGAACACACAGTGCATTCCAAGCGAAGAAGCCAACTTCACTCCCTCACAATAGCGAAACAAATTAAAATAAAATAATCACACCGTCCCAACAATGAATGAACCTTCGTTTATTTTAATTTCCATCTTTGTGGAGTCACTTAGCGTATCCATCTTCCAATCTCTATATTACTGAGTTTCTTTATCGTGCCATCAAATTCATTATTCAAAGATCCATAATGCTTTTCAAAGCAAGCTTTAGTATTACCCTCTACACGCTTAGACATGACACAGCCCCATACTTTTCTTACCTCCCACTCCAATTATGCTACGTCACTAACACACCCTTTTCACATGCACATAATAAAAACCATTCTCTATTCTCCATTCTCTTCTCCACCCCAAACCCGTTTCTTAGCTCTAAATAGCACAAACATACTAACCAATTCATAAAGCTAAAACATGAGATTCAACAGAACCCTCTTTTGGCTTTCTGGCTTTGTCATTTTTTTCTTTTCTATCATAATTGTTCATTACACCACGCCACCTTCCTTCACCGCTACCACTGCCATTAGTCCTCAACGTAGTTTCAGTTTCCACCTTGGTATATTCTCTAAGATCATTAAGCTTAGTGGCGCTCAAGACTTTGTCTCTCTGCTAACAAGTATAGCCTGGAGACATCATCATCGAAGGAGGCATAAGGGAAAATGTGACAAGGCCAAATGGGCTTCCAAGCTTATTCAAGACTATAATGTGACTCTTGTTTTCACCGTTGACTTAAAGGGTTGTGGCAACTTCAGTAGTGTGCAGAAAGCAGTTGATGCTGTTCCTGAATCTAGCTGTGATACCACCCTTATCATTGTCGATTCTGGAACATACAGGTTGTCCTCGAAGACACGGGAATGGTTTTATATTACATATTTCAATAGCTTAAGCAGTTAAATGAGGAATTTTTGTAGTCTGTACAATGTCTTTTAATAGCTATCTAGTGTTTTCAATAGTTGTAGTCGCATCGATCAGATATGTTGGATTATATATAATTATATGTAGTATTTAACTTCAAATATAATTAATTTGATGAGTTTTACAAATTACAGGGAGAAGGTCGTGGTGCAGGCCAACAAAACAAACTTGATACTTCAAGGTCAAGGGTATCTTAATACAATCATTGAATGGAATGACACAGCAAATTCCACCGGAGGGACTTCCTATAGCTACTCGTTTGCCGTCTTTGCTTCTAAGTTCACTGCTTACAGCATCAGCTTTAAGGTAATTAAGCATCACATTTAGTTGGTTACTTTACTTTGTTCAATGTTCCGTGGTGGGTTTATCTAAGCTAGCTATTTCATGGAATAAATAACTTTAAATTAATGAAATTTTTTCTATAAAAATTGAATAAGAAACTAATACAACTCTTAATATAATATTTTAATTTTATTAATCTATATATTTAGAATGAGATTATTTATCTTAGGAGATAATTTATGCACAAACCCATATTTTATTCTTAGATTATGAATATATATGTATATTTACTGACAAATTTGTCTAAATTATTTTGTTACATAAATAACTTTATTCTAAGTAGATTAACGAAGTTAAAATTTTATATCAGAAATTGTATTTAACTCTTTTATAAACAAGATGCTATTAAATCTGAGAGACCGTTAGTTATCTCGTAGGATAATTTAAACAAATCTTTTGCATGTCATGTTATATGTGGTGAGATCTTGATGTTTTGATTCTGTGAGAAGAACACGGCTCCTCCACCGTCACAAGGAGTGGTTGGGGCACAGGCAGTGGCAATGAGAGTTACAGGTGATCAAGCCGCATTCCATGGGTGTGGGTTTTATGGTGCACAGGACACACTCAATGATGACAATGGGAGACATTATTTTAAAGAATGTTTCATACAAGGATCCATTGATTTCATATTTGGAAATGGTAGATCACTTTATGAGGTAAGAGAAAAACAAGATGTATTTTCCTTCCCTTTGAAGTATATCTTGTCTACCGCAATCCATTACCACAAACAAAATATTTAACACACTAATTAAATTGTGACACACTACCTGAAGGATTGTACCATAAACTCTATAGCAAAAGAAGAGTTGGTAGGGGTTAGCGGGTCAATCACAGCTCAAGGGCGACAATCCATGAGCGAGCAAACAGGATTTTCCTTTGTGAATTGTAACATCATTGGGAGTGGGAAAGTGTGGCTTGGAAGAGCTTGGGGAGTGTGTGCCACTGTCGTCTTCTCAAAAACATTTATGTCTGATGTCGTAGCTCCTGATGGATGGAACGATTGGAGTGTTCCCTCTAGAGATCAGTACGTAACTCTACCATTTATATCTTCTCCCACCTTTTGATTTCCATGCTTTAACTCTACATATGGTTTTCTACATCTACTCATATTCAATCAAATTCATGTGCGTCTTTCACAAACTAATTCTTTTTTTGCTGCCCGCGTGGCTGAAGGTTGAAAAAAGAAAACATTCCATAAACTCTCAAACTAATTCTAATGAGTAATTAAGAGTAGTAAATTTTTTTATTGAAAATATAATGAATATGTTTTTAATAAAAGCTTATTACTTTTATATGCTTCAAATCATTTCTAAGGATTAATGTCAATAAATCTATGCTACAAGATTACATCTTTTGTTTTGATTAATTTTGGATGGAATTAATTTTCTTTTTTTAAAAAAGTGTCATTTAGACTTTTGACCGTGTTATTTTGAATGCAAAAATGATATAATCCGAAACATGGATAAAATAATTGATTTATTTCAATTTTTAAGGTGAATATTTATAGCTTCTGCAACTGATATGATAATTACAAGGATAAATAAAACAATTTATTAATTCGTTTATTGTTTTTAAAGTAACTAAGATAATTTGATTATTCTTAAAACACGTTATATAGCTCGTGAAAGGACAAAAAAATAAATAAAAAGCTCGTCGTTAGTGGGCCTTATTGATTAGTATCATTGAAAATGATAGAAGATTTGGAAAATTTATACGATGTCAAATTGTGTTATATTTCAACTATTCATAGCCCAGAAAGAAAAAGGGGAAAACAAAGCGTTTGTCACTGTTATTCACTATATGCATGGTTTGGTATATTGACAGATTGAGTGTTGTTTTGGGTATTCAATTAATTGTTAACACAGGAGTGTCTTCTTTGGGGAGTACCATTGTGTGGGAGTGGGAGCAAATTATACGTCTAGAGTCTCTTATGCGAAGCAACTCAGGGATTACGAAGCAATCTCCTACATGAATATTTCTTACATTGATGGAAATGATTGGCTTCTTAATGATTTTCAGGACTACCATTCATACATATAGTGGGATACACATTTTCAAAACTGTTAACCATTGATTATTTTCAAGACTATTTTAACCATTCATGTATGTAGTGGTAAACAATATAAAACTGAACTGCAAAATGTACGTACATTTTTGCAAAACAAGTACAATCAATTTTTTATTTCTCTTTTCTCCATTCAGCAGTTTATAATATAATAAGTACATTTAAATTGACTTTTAAAAGATCAAAAACCAAATCGTTAAGAGATAATTGAGTTGACTTCAGTTATAAGAAGTATACTTGTATGAATTCTCTTATTTAATAAGCATAAATATAACATATAGCCGTCGTGAACCGCGAATAAAAAACTAACAAAGAGTTTATAAGACTTCTATATTATTAATATATTATTTGAATTAAAAAATCCTGTAGTTTATTTGAATCGACGGAAGAATAAGTAGAAAAAAAAAATTAAACTTTTATGATCGGAGTTTGTTAACGTAAAAAGCAAAAAAATAAAAAAGTGAAACTTTTATGTGAAATATCGTTTTATTTTCTTTATTTCGTGCAAAAATATTAATTGTGAATGAGAGAAATTTTTTAAATGAATCTCAACCTTTTTCTTTCTCATAATTGAAATTGACCATTTCTCTCGTTTTATTTTTTACTATTTTAGCATCTTGAATCCATTCATTCAAATTTAGTATAAATGAAAGACCAAAAGTATATAAGTTATATGTAGTGTTACATATATACAACGGCAGTACCATTGTACCAAGAAAAACATTGTTCTCTCTTACTTTTCTTAGCACCCTCCGATTTTATTTTATTTTATTTGTTCTAAGTCATCCATGAGAAAAACACTCAAGCGAAAACAAAGTTTGCTTATTGAGAATCAGTAGCTGTAAAAAAGATGAACTTTCCTCCACTATATTAACCAATTTTCGTAATATCTTCAATTAAGCATGAAAGGTTGAAGTGAGATGAACCTTCCTTTACTATAGCACCTCTTGCCATCTTTCCAAGCTCTATTGCTCTGGTCCTCCTCTTCTCACCCTCTTCACCTTCAACCATGCACATCTCTATAGCCTCTATGATTCTACTTTTCTTCACCATTAAGCCAACTTTCTCTTCATCCCCCCACCTTACAGGAACCTCAACACCTATTTGAACTCCAATCTTCAAAACTTGCACAATTAATTTTTCATTTAAGAATTGCTCAGCAAATAAAGGCCAAGTTATCATTGGCAACCCGGAGCACACACCTTCTATTGTTGAATTCCAGCCACAATGGGTCAAGAATGCACCAATTGCAGGGTGAGACAGTATCAAAGTTTGTGGAGCCCAACCCTTTATGACAAGTCCTTTACCTCTTACCCTTTCTTCAAAATTTTCATCTTTTAACCAATTTTTTAGCTCTGAAAATTTTTCTTCTGAAGTTTTGACCACCCAAATAAATGGTTTATTTGATGCTTCTAAACCCAACCCAAGTTCTATCAATTGTGATGTAACGAGCCTACATAAGCTACCAAGGCACACATAAACAACTGATCTTGGTTTCATTGAGTTTAACCATTCTAAGCAATGTTTCTCTTCAATTGAAGGCTTGTTTCCTCTTTCAAACTTATCCAAACTAACGTTGTTGCACAGAGACACAGGACCAATGCACCAAACCCGCTTGTTTAAGGCCTTTTCATACTCCTTAGCGCACCCTTGCTCCAATTCTTCAAAACTATTCACCACAACACCATAAGCAGACATTTCAGCCTCATACATGTTGTGTCTAAAATCATCCAAATCAGGTAGAGCCACAAATGCTCCGGGGAGTTGTGCTTTGGTTACCTCAATCTTCTGAGGCATTCCTGGTATGACAAAAGGTTCTGAGTCAGAAGTGCATGAAAGGTGGGAATTGTGGAGTTTGATATTATAGGAGCTGAGTAATGAAAAACAGGACATCCCATGAAAGACAAGTCTTGGAATATTGAACTTCTTGGCTGTTATAGATGTCCAAGAGAGGCATTTATCTGATATAATGCAACTTGGAGGAAAAACATGGTTTTGGAGGTACTGCTCCAAAGGGTCTTGCAGCATGTCAAGGGCAATATAAAAATTTCTGAGTAGGTTTCTTGATGGTAAAGTATCAAGGTTGTCACAACCAAATGGAAGTCCCACTTTTTGGCATGGAAATGGGATTTGTAGAAGTTGAATTGAAAGCCCGGATTTTGCTGCTCTTACAATTATTTGCTCAAATCTTGAGGCATTGTGAGGGGTACTTACCAAAGTGACAATAACCCCTCTCTCCGCCAAAATTCTTGCCATGTCTATCATAGGGATCATGTGGCCTTGTGCTAGAAGTGGAACTAATACAAAGTGAGGCTGCTTAAGTGGCAAAGCCATCAAGGCAATGAAGTGAGAAGTGGATGATAAAATGGATTTGATCTGCATGGTCACTAGGACATGGTATAAATAAATTGAGAAAGCCCAATGTTGTTGATGCCCAAGCGTCACACATATGACTTGTTAAATGATCTCAAACCCTTGAAAGTTGAAAGTAATATTTTTTAGTACACAATATTTAAGTGTCCCTCTAAATAGTACACTATATTTTTCTTTGAGTGAAAAAAAGTTGGGAGGGGGAGACCTACCTAAATCCCTTGAATCCATCCCTATATTGGTTAGATTGTCACAAAAGGACCCCCCACCATAGGAAACTGATAAAATTTTACATTTTTATAAAGTATTATTAAAGGTATAATTTTATGAAATTTTGACACATTATTAATATATAACTTGATTTACAAAGACAGTAAATTCTCACTGGGTAGATTTTTTTAGTAGTTTTTGAGATTGTATATGTGAAGCATTTTAGTCTTAGATTTTAAAAATCTATTATGATATTTTTACTTTGTTTTTTACTTCCATTTTATATATAAAAGACTAAAACAAGTAATATTTTATAAAATTGGAAAGTAATAATAAGTTTTTAAAATTTTAAGAGCTACTAAAATTATTAAGAATTTTAGGTTATATCTTACAGGTTTTCATAATAGTCTTTCTACTACGTAATAAAATAAGCAGTAAATGAAAAATACATATATTTATTATCTTTAGAAGAAAAAATATTTGGTAATTAAAAAATTTATT
Source organism: Abrus precatorius (assembly GCF_003935025.1). Classification (NCBI taxonomy): domain Eukaryota; kingdom Viridiplantae; phylum Streptophyta; class Magnoliopsida; order Fabales; family Fabaceae; genus Abrus; species Abrus precatorius. The sequence continues at coordinate 2,111,984 of NW_020874373.1, read as the reverse complement.
AATAAAAAAGATTAAAAAAAATTCAATGATTAACTCAAAAATCTCGAGGAGCAACATAAATCCTCTTCATTGAAGAGGTCATGAGGTTGCCTTAGAAAAGCAAAACTAGTTTTATATTTAGCATAATCTCTATGGTCAATTTCATGTACAGTCCACAAAATACCTACGGCTGTATTATTATAAGTTTTAGAATAGATTACGATTATTTATTTATCCTGAATATTCACCTTTTACTGTATTATATAGTATATCAATATATCCATAAAATATTATATAGACTGCTAGAACGAATTATTAGATAAAATTAAAAAAAAATACTTAATCAATATATTTAAAAATATAAAATAATAAACCTTTTTGGGAGTATCAACACTGAAAATTAATGTGTAGACAATAACTAGAAAGCCGCCATGGATTGGTAACTGAGACTTTCTAAGCTTAGTTTCAAACGGAATGTTCCTTCGTCCCACCAAAGAAATTAAACAACGTAGATACGTGGGTTTTGAAGAGTAAAGATTCAATCAATTGTCAAGAAGAAACATAGATTTCTTAGCAAATTGCATTTGAATTTTCCCCATTCAAGATATGTAATCGAATGACTGAAATTGAAGACATTTCTTAGCAAACTACACAACTAATGATTTCATAGTATGTAATCGCATCTCTATACATTTCTATGCATCACTTTCATGGAAAAATTATATTCAAATTTTAATTATTCTTTCCTGTTATTTTATAAGAAACAAATAATTAATTTATTAAAATTAACAAAAAGTATTTTATATATAATAAATTAATATATATTAATAATTAATATAACTAAAAATATATAATTATTTTTCTAATTAAAATAAGATACTGATAATTATGTTTTATACATCCGACAGTGCAGGGAATAGCTTTTGATATACAAAACAAAAGAAACTGCCAATGCCAAACAAACAAAAACAAGCGTATAAAATGGACGAGAAACAACCACTCGCATTAAACATTAAATGGCTTCTGATAAAGTGGCAGTGTTCTATGCCATAATAAATAATGCCCCACAAATCATTTGCCTGGTTAGAAATGGGAATACTCGTGTATGGATAATAATTCAAAGTGTCCATTTTTGGAAATTTTTTTATATTGGTTTTTTTTAATTTAAAAAATATGAAACTTTATCACTTTTTTATTTTTTTATTTCTGAATTTTTGTACTGCATAAAAAATTGCCCCATATTCTCATAATTTTGTAAAAACTCTCATATTTTTTGAATTTTGAAAAAAAAAACTATATAAAAAAAATTAGCCTCTATTTTTCTTGCATATCGAATATATTTGTAATTAATCTAATTATTTTTTTTAATTTTATTAATACATAAAAGCATTATACGTTAAAAATCTCATATTTTTTGAATTTAAAAATAAAACCATACATTAAAAAAACTACAATCCATGTCGAGAGGTGGGGCATCAAACTTATTATTGTTCAGAATTTTTGTTGGAGTATTGCCTGATATCTTGGATCAACTGGGTCACATTGAAGTGAGAAGCTCCTCCTTCTTCCACAGCTCTCTTAGCCATCTCCGCAAGCTCTCTAACCCTTTTTCTTCTCTCCTCACTTTCATTTCCTTCATCCATTAACTTCTCTATACCCCTCACAACATCCTCCCTCTTCACCAAGACCCCTGTTTTCTCTTCTTCACCCCATTTCAAAGGACACTCCCCCCCAACACTTACTCCAATTCCTAGTACGTGCACAGCGAACTTCTCATTGAAAAACTGATCCCCGAACAAAGGCCACGTAAGCAGTGGCACGCCAGCACATATTGCTTCCAAGGTAGAGTTCCAACCACAGTGTGTTAAGAACCCTCCAATTGCAAGGTGTGATAGTATTAATACCTGAGGAGCCCAACCCCGAATCAAAAGGCCCAACCCTTTAGTCTTTTCCTCAAACCCCGTTTCCATAATCCACTCGTTCAACTCTTCTGTTTGATTTTTTTCCCTTATAACCCAAATGAAAGGCCTTTTGCATGCTTCTAAGGCCATACCAAGCTCTATAAACTGTAAAGGAGTTAAATTGCAAACACTTCCAAGACATGCGTAGATTACTGACCTTTGTTTTTGCAAATCAAGCCACTTCATGCAATTTTCAGCATCACTTGACACCTTGTTCCCTCTATCAGCCCTATCCAAGTATTCCTTGTTTGTAAGCGAAACTGGACCAACACACCACACTTTATCATTTTTATCCTTCTTGAAATCCCTCACGTATGTTTCTTCCAACTCCTCAAAAGAATTCACCACCACCCCATAAGTTAACATTTCAGCTTCTGCTATTTTAATAGCAAAATTCTTCCGGTCTTTCTCCATTGGTAGTGGGATTTGTGCTTTGGTCACCTCAATTTTATCAGGAATGTTGGGTATGACTAAGTACTCTGAATCTGTGGCTACGCTCTCAACAACCTTCGAACTACTCAACTTTTGTAGCCATACGAGGCAGAAGCAACTCACTCCGTAGAAAGAAATTCTGGGAATGTTGAATTTCTTAGCGATGTGGGCTGTGTATGAAAAACAAAAGTCAGAGATTATGCAGTTTGGTTTGGGTGTTAACTCTTCGAACATTTTTTCCGCTGGTTCGTGCAGAATGGTGTTTGCTGGAGCAAAGAAATTCAGGCCCATGCCCATTGAAGGTAGCATGTCAAAATTCTCACACCCTTCTGGAAATCCAGTATCTTTGGATGGGAATTGGAGTAGAGCTAAACGGAGGTTAAGACCATGTTGTGAGGCACGAGCGAAGGTTTCTGAGAAACGGGAAGCGTTATGTGGGGTTGTGACTACGGTGACAATCATGTTGCTGTGTGCTAAGATTGTTGCAAGATCTATCATAGGGAGCATGTGTCCTGGAGCCATCAGTGGAAACAAAACGAAGTGAAGTTGAGGTTCTATGGAAGCCATTTGGACTTGGAGCATGAATGGGGTTACTCAGATACCCTTTTTAATAATAAACATATTACGTGGATGATGATTAACTAAGGCCCTTCTTGGCCTGCCTACCACGTGATTGAGGGAGGATCAGAAATAATGCAACTTTATTTTGTCTCTTATCAGAATTATGCATTAAAAGTAGGTAAATATTTTTAGAAATAATGCAACTTTATTTTGTCTCCCATCAGAATTATGCATTAAAAGTAGGTAAAGATTTTTAATTAATAATATATATATATATATATATATATATATGAATAATCTTTTTACTATGTTTAAAAACTCTTATATTTAATCTAAATATTTTATTTAACTTAAATTTAATGACTAATAAAATAATAAATTATAACTCGTTAAATTTAAGTTAAATAAAATATTCAGATAAATTATAATAGTTTTTAAATTTATACTAATGTAAGAAAATTTTGTTTCATATAATTATATATATATATATATTAATAATAATTTTATTTAATAATAAAATATATATAATAATATTTTTTTATATAATTTATCACTTTTTTATTAATATAATTTTTTAAATATAATATTCATAAAAAAATTTAAAATATCATAGCACACACCAAAAAAGTATTCTATGATTGAAAGTCGAACATGGTAGATGCATTATGTGTTACATTTACCCTTAAATCAAGCACATAATTTAGATTGTGGAGTGTTTATACTACCTGGTATGGGCAATTGGGACCCAGAGCAAATGCTTTTGGGTCGTTGATGCATATATAATCTTTATTTATATTGCAATTATTTTTTTAATTGTATTATTTATCTATTTTATTAATTAAACTAATATTATTTTACTATTATTTTTTCTATTTTAAATAATTGTATAACATATATTTTTTAAAAAATAATACAAAAGATAGATCTAAAGGAAGTACCATCAATCAACACGAGACATGGTAATAATTAAATAGCGATGGCATCAGCTAAACTATTGAGTTAAATGCTGTTCTGATCCTTCGTTTAAAAACATGGATTAGGAAAAATTAGGTTAGACTTAATTTATAGGATATGAGTGCTTTATTTACTATATTTAAAGTTTAAGTTTAATTTATTTATTTAATGTATTTTTTTAGTTTAATACGACGGTTTTAAAAGTTTAGATTAATTTAATATTTTATTTATGGTAAAACATTTTAAATACACTTATAAACATTTTTTTAAAAAAATAAGTTAATAGACTCAAAAGATAATATATATGTATATATATAAATTTAAATATGCTTAAGTTTAAAATATTATGTTAAAATTTTAATATAACAACAATATTTATTTAAATAGATTAACTTGTGAAATCCAAAAAAGTTTTAAAAAATTCAAATTTAATTTTTTTAACTAAATAATTTTTTTGAAAAAATAACCTAACTCATTTAATAAATAAATTCATCACAATCTAACTAGTGTAAACATACATACGTCAAGGTGACAGGTCCCGACATATGATTATTTTCATCCTTAATTTTAAAGATTGACCCATAATTTCTCTACTATTGTCAGTTGATTTTGACATTGCCCACAATTTTTTGGATAAATAATTTGCAATTTGAAGCGGATGATCCACCATCTTCAACAGCCTTATGAGCCATTTCTTTTATCTCTCTAGCTCTGTTCCTCCTTTGTTCCCCATCTCCACCTTGCTCCATGAGCTGGTCAATAGCCTTCTTCACACCCTCCTTCTTCACCAATACTTCCTTAGCCTTCATGGGATCCGCAACAACTTCAACCCCAATCCTCACACCAATCTTCAGCACTTGCACAATGAGCTTCTCATTAAAAAATTGCTCACCAGACATTGGCCAAGTTATCATAGGGACCCCTACAGAAACTGCTTCCAATGTGGAATTCCAACCACAATGTGATAAGAACCCACCAATTGTAGGATGGGATAGTATCTCAACTTGTGATGCCCATCCTCTAATTATGACACCTCTTCCTCTGTTCTTCTCTTCAAACTTCTTCTCTTCTAACCATTTCTCCAACTCTTCACAACAATCATTTTTTCCAATTACCCAAATGAATGGGTGGCTTGATGCTTCCAAGCCCAAAGCAAGCTCCTTCAATTGTGAAGCCATAATGCGAGACATGCTGCCAAAACAAACATAGATGATGGAGCAAGGCTTGTTGGAAGAAAGAAAGTTTAGACATTCAGATTCATCCATTGACTTGTCCAACATTAACTTGTCATGCAAAAAAAGTGGTCCTATACACCAAACTTTTCTCACCACTTTCTCATACCCTTTCACGTACATGTTCTCCAACTCCTCAAAAGTGTTCACTAATATCCCTTCAGCTGAAAGTTCAGCCGCTTTGAATTGATCAATAGCATGTTTCCAAGCCTTTGAGTCCATCTTGATTGCATCGGGTAACTGTGCCTTGGTGAATTCAATCGTGTCAGGTAAGTCAGGTACAACAAATGGCGTTGACATTGAGGTGGCACTCTCATGCACCTTGGAAAGGCTAATGTTATGTGAGCACAAGAGGGTGAAACAAGAGATTCCGTGGAAGACAAACCTTGGTATCTTAAACTTGGATGCAACATTTGATGTCCAAGGAAGACATATGTCGGAAACCATGCAACTGGGTAGTGTTTCCCACTCTGAAAGCCATTTCTCAAGTGGCTCTTTCAGCATATTGGAAGCGGCGAAAAACGGGTGTTGATATTGAGGGGAAGGAAGGGTGTCCATGTTTTCACACCCTTCTGGCAATCCTGCTTGTGTGCAAGGAAAGGGTAGCAAGTGAAAATGAATTTTGAGATTTAAGGTTTTTGCTTGATCAATGACCATGTTGAACCTGGCTGCATTAAGGGGTGTAAGAACGATGGTGACAGAGACACCATTGGCAGCAAGTAATTTGGCCAACTCTGTGAAGGGAATGAGATGGCTTTGGGACATTAAGGGAACAAGAAGGAAGTGTTGTTGCTCAGTTTGGCAAGCCATGGAGTAGGAAGGGAAAGTAGTTACTCCGATAATATCAAATCTTGATAGATGGTGAGAAAATAAAACGCTAAAAAGAAAGGATGGTGGCAATCTTTCTCCTCCCCTCAAATCTTGGATTTCTACCACCACCATGTTCTTTTCACTCTTCTTTGGAAGGTGATTATTTATATAATTTTGTTATTTCACAAGTAGAATCAAGTCTATTTTAAAAATTTTACAATTGAAAATAATTTTCATAAGTTATTTCAATAACTTTTATTATTAAATTTATCACTTAAACTATTATTCAAAAATATTTTATTTAATAAATACTTAAATAAGTTGTGTATTTAAATGTATCTTATAATTTTTTGTGATATTAAGAATTGATAATATATTTGTATTAAATTTACTAATTTAAAAATTTATATGAAATTATAAGATCATTTTAATAAAATCAAGTGTATTTTGGGATATAAGTAAGTGTGTCTTGAATATTAATTATTAGTGGGATAGTAGATGCCCCGATATTATCAAATCTTGATAGATGGTGATAAAATAAATGCGAAATAGAAAGGAAGGTGGCGATCTTTCTCTCCCCTGAAATCTTGAGGTTCTGCAACAGCCATTATTATATTATTTTGTTATTTATTACGGGAATTTTACTCGTAATAGATTATAATTTTCTTTCTACATATATATTTTTACAATAATATTTATAATAAAAAGATACAGAATAAAATAAACAGTTATATTGGCAAAAGCAGAAAAGATGTTCTGAGGGGTGGCTCAGCATTGGCCTAACCCTTTGACACGTAGGATATGATCAATTAGAAGGGACATGTTGCAGTAAGAAGATCCACCTTCACCTATTGCTTTCCTTGCAACGTCCGTAAACTTTCTAGCTCTTTCCCTTATTTTTCCGTTGTCTTCGCCTTCACCCATTACCTTCTCAATACATTCCTCAACATTTTCCCTCCTCACCTGAACACGAGACTTGTGTTCCTCTCCCAAGTGCACAACACATTCAGCTCCCACGCTCACCCCATTCCCCACCACTTGTACGATGACCTTCTCATTATAAAATTGTTCACCAAACAGAGGAAAAGTTACCAGGGGCACCCCAGCACAAATCCCCTCTAGTGTAGAATTCCATCCACAATGTGTCAAAAACGCTCCTATTGCTGTGTGTGACAATATCAACACTTGTGGTGCCCAACCCTTTATCAAAACCCCTCTCCCTTTTACCCTCTCTTCAAACCCATTTTCCAATAACCACTTCTCCATTTCCTCTTTTCCATACGCACCCCTTAGCACCCAAATGAATGGCCTTTTTGTTGCTTCCAATCCTAATCCAAGCTCTATCAGCTGCTCAGGTGTTGCACGGTTTAGACTACCTAGGCAGACATAAATCACTGACCTCGAAGGCCACGAATCAAGCCACTTAAGATACTTGCTCTCTTCATCATTTGCATTTCTCTTACTTCTCTCAGCCTTGTCCACGTCATCCTTGTTGGATAGTGATACAGGACCGACACACCATACCCTATGTCCAGTAACCCTCTGATACTCTTTAACATATTCTGATTCCAACTCTTCGAAAGTATTAACCACTATCCCATATGATTTTTCTGCAACTTCCCTCACTTTCTCACGAAAAGCATTCAACTCGAGGTCTGTGCCAGGATTGAATATCCCGGGTAGCTGAGATCTTCGCAGTTCAATTCTGTGGGGCATTCCTGGGACAACAAATTTCTCTTCATCAGAGACAGCTTCATAGACCTTGTAATTATGTAAAATGTGATTGCATAGGAGAAAGAAACAATTGGTCCCATCGAATATTATTCTTGGGACATTAAACTTGTGGGCAATATCAGCTACACATATGAAATGTTTGTCGGCAATTATGCAGCTTGGAAATGGGCTTAGCTTTTGGAATAGCTCTTCTAGTGGTTGCTGCAACATGAGTAAAGCGATGTTGAAGTTGCTTAGTAGATCCATAGAAGGCAAGGTGTCTATGCTTTCATATCCCTCTGGGATTCCAGCCTCTGAAGATGGAAATTGAACATGGAGAATTTGAATGGGTGATCCAGATTGGATTTCTCTATCTATGCTAGCTTGGAATTGGATGGAATTGAGGGGTGTGGTGACTATGGTCACTTTTACTTTGCGGCGTGCAAACAATTTCGCCATGTCTACCATGGGAAGAAGATGACCTGGGGCCATTAAGGGAATGAAAACAAAGTGGAGGCGGCAGAGAGGTGTTGAATCCATCCCAAGTTTCTGTGTCATTGGAATACACAACAAAATTTTAGTTTTAACATTCACTTAAAAAATAAGGAAATTATTCTTCGACAGAAAAAGGGTATAGAGAATGCAGTGAGTAACCAATTTTAACATCTGAATTAGGAATAACGAGGCTTTTTCGCTTCTTTTTTCTTTTTTCCTGCAAATTATGAGTGATTAGGGATGGTCTATACTCGACATGTATCATTGTATTTGCTACCTACTTGACATCAGATTGTGTTGTCCTCGTGGAAAGGGTTGGATAAAAAGTTATATACATAAGTTTTTATTAAAAAATTGTTGATAAATTAAGTTATTAAAAAAAAGGGTAAATAACTTGTTTGAAAAAAAAGTAATATTTTTCTTATGCCAGCCGTGCACGTCTCTTCGGACGGAGACTGCTGGAATCTCGCTGTTGAGACCTGAGAGGGACAGAGGGGGTGACAACATTAAGCAGCAAACATTTGCCTTTATATATATTAAAATATGATATTTTAGAAAATATTACAGGAATATAAACAATTTTTAGAATTAGTTAATAAAAAATTTATATAAAATTTGTTAAAAATTCCTAATGATATTTTTATTAATTTCTTAATCATTAATGGCATTTCTTAGTTTTTAATATATTTTTTTCAAAAAACTTCACTAATATTTTTTTTTAAAGCTTTTTAAGAAATTTTTTATTGACATTTTTTATGTTTAATTTTTTAATCTCTACACCTGTGTCAGAAAATGCCAATAGCAATTTTTTAATCAAAATTTTATATTTCAATAAATATTATTTTGAATACTATATATTAATAATTAAAAATCCATTATTAATATTTTTTAATTAGACTATTCATACTTTTAATTTTGATATTTTTAAATTTATATTTATATACATTTGTAAAGCACACATCATAATTATTTAAGTTTATTTCTTCATATAACATACGAAATATAGAAAGTATGATAAAAATATATATAAAACACGATATAAATAATTTTTTTTACTTATACAAAATAAAAATTATTTTTTGTGATTGTATAGTTTAACTTATATATTTTTTAATTATGTTTGGTAAATAAACATTATATTTGATAATTATAATAAAAAATTAAATATTCAAAAAAAATTTACAAAAATATTAAGAGATTATTTGAGAAAGAAAGTTCTTGAAGAAAGAAAAAGGAAGAACAAATATTCTTTTAAATAAATATATTTAAATTAATATATTAATTATGTATTTATTATCATAAATAATATATAATTTTCTTAATTTAAAATTAATATATATATATATATATCATTTCCTTTTTTTCCTCCAAAAAAATTATTTTCTAAATATATCTTAAAAGTAAAATTTGTAAAACAAAAATAAAGCTGGAAGACTTGAATTTGATGTGCCATTAATATTATTTATTTATTGAAATATTTAATTATCATTATTAATTGGTTTGTTAATCATTTTTTAAATTAATTAAACATTTAATGATAAATATTAATAATATGATTCTTTACCAATTATATTTAATTATGTCTTATCAATATTATTTAAAAAATCAAGATCTCAAACAATTATTAATATAAATAAATTTTCTAAATTGCATAATAATTTAAAATTAAAATTTAAAGCAAATATATTATTGTTAATTAATATTAACGGGTGAAATTAATTGAAACCTGTTATATTTTGTCGAATGATCATCTAACTCTTTTATTTACACGTGGCCTCAGTCTCACACCCGCACCCTATTCTCGCGTCTTCTCCCTTGATGCTTCCATTCAACTTATCTAAAAAATTAAGAGAAACAAAACAAATAAAAATAAAATTATTATTTGTTTTTATAAGTAATTAAAAATAGGTAAAAAAATATATTAAATATTTCTAATCAGTATTTATAGGATATTCATTAATAAGACTTGTCTTTTAATAGAAAAATGAATAAATTTGAATTAAATTTACAAACTAGTAATTAATTAATAATCAAATATTCGCATTAAACAAAAAGTATAATATTAATAATTTTAACATATTAAATAATAATAATAATAATAATAATAATATATACTACAGACATGGTATTTTATTATAATAATAATAATAAGAAGAAGAATTATAAATAATTTAACTATTTATCTTAAAGAAATTTAATTTTTTATTTCAACAATGATAAGTGACTTTACAACTCAATTTTTTTAAAGCAAATATTAGTATTTTAAGTAATTAAACACTTTGAGAGTAGCCTTTCGCAAGGAAGGACAAAAAATTATATGAAAAAAATAATAGCTCCCAATAGAAAAATAATGAATTTTATTAATAAATTTAAATAATTTTTATTTTAGCATTATAAATATTTTATTTATTTTAGTTTTCTATTTTTTGTATTTTTACTATTTTTTTACTTTAAAACTAAATAAATAAAATTTTATAAATTTAAAGGATAAAATGAAAATTTTGAAAAATGAAGATTAAAGTAAAGAATATTTATAATTTTAAACACTAAAATATGAGTTTATTTTTTAAAAAATCAATGGTCCTAAAGCAAGGAAAACTTTTCTTGCTAATCTCATTATTTTATTGCTTTTTATTTCTTTTCCTTTCGACTTCAATTATTTTTTAGTTGGTTAAACAATCTAATCAGAAAGCGAGAGAAATAACTCAATTATTTCATAGTTTGTCCTTTTTTTTATAATTTTGTTGGTTGATGCTATTAAATAATGTTGACGCACTTTTTTCAGTATCAAACTATGGAAAAAATAATTTCTTTTGTATACTTCATGTTCTTTTGTTTTGTTTTCTTTCCAATTATTTTATAGTTAAATCAAACAAAGGCTTAGGATCCATTTGTCAATCAAAATTATAACTTCTTTAAAGTTTAGGAAAAGGATATAAGATCTAGGTAAGGTAGTGTCAAATATATATACACACACACACACTAATTCCATGGAATTGATTTTTCAATTCTACAATGATCTCTTAATGTCAAAATTAAAACTTCAAGGTCCAATTTTAATTTCATGTTTTAAATTTAGTTATTAATTATTTTATTAAAATATTAATATGATGGCACTTTTAATTTTGAAGAACCAAATAAAAAATTCACTCAAGTAAAAATATTGCCTAAAAATATATTAATGGCTTGCTAACACATGGTACACCATTTGAAGTACATGAAACACTGCATGATGAGGCCTTTTATTTTGGCAAATGACAATATCACATTTGTGAATTAATTTTTTGGATGATATCTTGGATGAGCAATGTCACATTAGAGTGAGAAGATCCCCCTTTTTCTACAGTTTTGTTGGCCATCTCTGCAAGTTCTTTAACCCTTTTTCTTCTTTCTTCACTTCCGCTTGTATCATCCATTAACCTTTCTACTGCTCTTCCAATATCTTCCTTCTTCACTTGAACACCAATTTCCACTTCCTCGCCCCATTTGACTGCAGGACTCTCCACCCCAACCTTTACTCCAACTTTTAATATATGCACAACTAAACTTTCATTGTAAAATTGATCTGCAAATTGTGGCCACGTAAGCATTGGTACACCAGCACTTATTGCTTCTAAGGTAGAGTTCCAACCACAGTGTGTTATAAACCCTCCAATAGCAGGGTGTGATAATATCAGTAACTGAGGAGCCCAACCCCGAATTAGAAGGCTTCTACCATTGCTCCTTTCCTCAAATCCATCTTCCTTAATCAATTTTTCTAATCCTTCTGATTTACTTCCTTCTCTGATGACCCAAATGAAGGGTCTTTTCGACGCTTCTAAGGCAAACCCAAGCTCCATCAATTGAGGTGGTGCTATATTGCATAGGCTTCCAAGGCATGCATAGATTACAGTCTTTGGCTTTTGGGAATCAAGCCAGCACTTTAGGTGGCACTCATCAATTGAGGCCTTGTTTCCTCTTTCAGCCTTATCCAAGTGATCCTTGTTACTAAGTGATAATGGTCCAAGACACCATACTTTATTGTTTTTAATCTTCTTGTAATCTGCTACATATGATGGCTCTAACTCTTGAAAAGAATTTGTGATTAACCCATAACTAGCAATTTCAGCAGCAAATAATTCATCATTAAACGGTTTCCAATTTCCACCCATTGATATTCCGGTTTGGGCGATGGTCATTTCAATTTCATCAGGGATACCGGGTAAAACAAAATACTCTGATTCAGAGGTTATGCTTCCCTCAATATTATATGCAATTAAATTGTGCAAACATAGGAGAAAGAAGCAACTTACTCCTGCAAAAGAAATCCTCGGAATATTGAATTTTCTAGAAATGTGGATTGTGTATGGCAAAAACATGTCAGAGATGATGCAACTCGGTGGCGGTGTTAACTCTTCAAATAGTTTTTCCACTGGCTGTCGTAGAAAGCTTGTTGCCTCGTAGAAAGTCCAGGCTGTGGCAAGTGAGGGTAGCATGTCAATACTCTCACACCCATGAGGCACTTCAGCTTTTTCACACGGGAATTGAAGTTGAACAAGTCTAATTTGAAAGCCTAATCCAATATAACGATCAAAGAAAGATGTGAATCGAGTTGCATGAAGTGGAGTGGTGACTACTGTGACGATAGCATTGTGGTGCATCAATATTTTTGCAGTGTCCATCATGGGGATCATATGACCTTGGGCCATGAATGGAAATAAGACAAAGTGAAGTTGTGGTGTTTGGGAAGCCATGGTATGCAGGGAAGAATGATATGCACCATCAATTCATCTCAACTCGTTCATTTGTAGTCATTTTTGCATATACTACATTTCTTTGTTAGTGACGTAAGCGCCTACAAAGATAATTTGGATTCTCCAAGTCAACTTTACAGCTGGTGATGCCATTGTCTCTGCACCACTGAATGCAGCATCAGTACTTTTGCATTCCATCAAGAGAAATCCACAAGTCAATAATGTCAGAAAGAAACTAGAAATTACTATTTAATAATTTTTTATAAAATATAAAATTAATTAGTTTAACTATTTTTATAAAATAAATTAGTTTATAATATTTTATAAAAATAAAATTAATAAATAATTTAAAATACTACTTTATTTTAATAAATAATATATTTTGAAATATAAATAAATATTAAATTTTAGATAATATATTTATAAAATTTATATTATACAAATTATATATATAATATTAAAATTATATAAAATAATTAAACAATTAAAATTAAAATTTTATATTATATAAAATTTATTAAATAATGTAAATATTAAAATCTCTCATTCACTGAAAAATGTAAGAAAGTTGAGAGAGACAAGTCAGTATTCTTAGAATTCTAGAAGATGCACGTGAATATATGCAGAATGTGCAGATGTCCACCACAAAAAGTGGCGTGTCTTTTTAAAAAGATGTAAAAAAAAAAAATCACATAATTATTGATTTTCAATTTCATAACAAAAAATTAATTAGTTACTCTTAAATAAAAAAGTTATTCCACAAAAAATAAAAATAAAAAATTTATTAAAAAATTGAGATAATTAAATAGTAAAGTCAATCTGTTTCTTATTTTTATAAAGCACATATAAAGGCACAAAAATCATGTTTTTAGAAAGAAAAAAAAAATCAACAATTGAAAGAACATATTTTTTTAAACAATAAATAAATTATATTAAGTTGAATGGGAAAATAACACTAATTAGCATTTTATTTTTATCAAACGAAATTTAAAATTGGGTATTGGTCCGAAATTACTCAATTTAATGGTAATAATTAAGTAAAAGTTTTAACTCACTGTAGAATAACTTCAATTTTGAGACAGTAGTTTATCTTTTCTTCACTATCATCACCAAAATCACTTGATATAAATAAATAAAATTACTTAATTTTAAATTATTCAATAACTTTTTTTTATTAAACATGATAGCGAGGTAATTATATTTTATTTTATTTTTTAGTTTTTGTTAAATATGAGCTAGTTTAAGAGTGGATTTAATATTTTGTTAAATGTGTTAATTTTGTGAAAAAAAAAAAAGATAAGTGATTTTATATAAAAGAAATATTTTTTTATTGAGACGTGTTGTTTTTTCAGAGAAAAGAAAAAGTAAGTGAACTCTAAAAATAATTTTATCTCTCCTTACATGCTAAATGAATAGTAGAAATAGATTTTTTTTTCTTAAACTTTATTATAATGTTATATAAATTTTAAATGATATAAAAATATAAAAAATGGAAAAAAATTTGAAGAAATATTATATTAATTTTTCATTAAATTATTATTATTATATTTTTTATACAATCTAGATTATATATTTTTTCTATTCATCCACACAAGCAATTTTTCTTCTTTTATTTTTATTCATCAAAACAACACAACTTTTTCACTTAATATTTATTCTATTATTTTACATTTTCTATTTAATTTTATTTAATCTGTCATTCAAATAGATCAAATTTTATTTTGTTAAAATTTAAAAAATTGTAAAAACATTCATTCACCTATTTTCTAAATTTGATTTATTTATATATTTTAAAATAAATCTGATATAAGTTACAATTTAAATTAAATAAAATATAAAAACGAATAAACAATTAGCACAAACACTGGTAATAGTTGGAAAGCAGCAGTATCGGGAACAAACCAGAGGATTTCAAGAGGCAGAATGCTCGTTCACTAGCCATTGGAGATTTATATACAATTAATTGTATAACAGATGTGAACTCAATAAAGTGAGTGTCTGTCATATGGATAATAGTTTCTTAGCACGCGTAAAATCACATACTATATGTTTCTCTAGTTATAACTCTTTTAAAATTCTTTATAAAGAAAGAAAATATGGAGAGAGAGAAAGAAAAATCTTTTTTAATCATTTTTTGTTATCCATAATATTCTTTATAAACACATATATAAATGTTAGCATAATTAATTTAGAAGAATTGAGAAAAGACAAAAAAAAATAAAAAATAACAATGTAACAATATTCTCTTAGTATTTTTCTTACTTGCCCTTGTCCTTACATTTAATATTAGGCACTAAGTAGTCAAGCATCCAAATGGTTTCTGCCTATTCCTGGCTTTGCATCATCTAGCCCATCTGCTAATGCTACCTTCTCATCCATGAAGTTCTTATCTTCTCGTGGAACAACCTCTGCGTCTTGGACCTTATCACAAAACTGTCCCAACCAATATTCCTTGCTTTGATACCATAAAATGAAAATGACATGTCCTCTGTGCTACTAATCAATTCACATCCTGCTAATGACATTGATTTTTCTTAGATAGGTAGTTGTTGAAAAGCTACAAGGTGAGGTATTTTACTCTAAATTGGTTTTTGGCAAACGAGAAAATCATATCTCTGTCTTATTAACTTTTTGCATGATATCTTCAATAAACAAGGTCACATTAGTGTGAGAGGATCCCCCTTTTTCTACAGCTTTTTTAGCCTTCTCTGCTAGCTCTCTAATTCTTTTTCTTCTTGCTTCACTTTCGCTTGTCTCATCCATCAAATTAACTATTGCCCTTTCAACATCTTCTTTCTTCACTAACACACCAATTTCCTCTTCTTCGCCCCATTTAACAGGACTTTCCACCCCAACCTTTACTCCAATCTTTAATATCTGCACAATTAAACTCTCATTCACAAATTGATCTCCAAATAATGGCCATGTAATCATTGGCACACCAGCACATACTGCTTCTATGGTAGAGTTCCAACCACAGTGCGTTATAAACCCTCCAATAGAAGGGTGTGATAATATTAGTATTTGAGGAGCCCAACCCCGAATTAGAAGGCTCCTACCGCTGCTCCTTTCCTCAAATCCATCTTCCTTAATCAATTTTTCCAATCCTTCTGATTTACTTCCTTCTTTGATGACCCAAATGAAGGGTCTTTTTGACGCTTCTAAGGCTAAACCAAGATCCATCATTTGTGGTGGCGTTAAATTGCATAGGCTTCCAAGGCATGCATAGATTACATTCCTCGGACTTTGAGAATCAAGCCAGCACTTCAATTGACACTCGTCAATTGAGGCCTTGTTACCTCTTTGAGCCTTATCTAAGTGAACCTTGTTACTAAGTGATAGTGGTCCAATACACCACATTTTATCATTTCTGACCTTCTTGTAACCCCTTGCATATGCTGGTTCCAACTCTTCAAAAGAATTCATGATTATCCCATAACTACCCTTTTCAGCTGTAAACATTTCATTAGAAAATTGTCTCCAGCTTTCATTTTTTGATAGTCCTGTCTGGGCTAAGGTCATTTCAATTTTGTCAGGGATACCAGGCATTACAAAGTACTCTGATTCAGTACTTACGCTCTCCAAAACATTATAGATTTGTAAATTATGCAGACATAAGAGATAGAAACAACTTACTCCAACAAAAGAAATCCTGGGAATGTTAAATTTCCTAGCAATGTGGATTGTATATGACAAACACATATCAGAAACTATGCAGCTTGGTTGTGGTGTTAACTCTGCAAATAGTTTCTCCACTGGTTGGCGTAGAAAGTTTGTTGCATTGAAGAAACTCAATGCTGTGCCAAGTGAAGGTAGCATATCAAGGTTCTCACACCCATCTGGTAATCCAACTTCTTTACATGGGAATTGAAGTTGAACTATATTAATATGAAATCCAGATTGAGTATAACGATCAACGATCGATGTGAAACGTGATGCATTATGTGGAGTTGTGACTACTGTCACAATAACATTGTGCTCCATCAATATTTTTGCAGCGTCCATCATGGGTATCATGTGGCCTTGGGCCATCAATGGAAATAAGACAAAGTGGTGTTGTGGTTCTTGGGGTGCCATATTTCTTGTGGATGATATGGTACACCGAATAATTCACTTGAACTTGGTTACTGTACGATATTTATATGCACGTTACATCGCTTTATTGGTGATGTAAGCGCCTACGTAATTAAGTTGGATTATACAAGACTCAGTGCATTGCAAATTTCGTTGCCTTTTTGTCTGTTTGGTTCTGCATCGTATATTCGTATGCTGGATCAAATACACCAAGTTCTAAAGTTTTTCTTTTTGTGTATTCCCTTTTTCCCTCTGTCGATCTCAAGCCGGCCATTACAAACGCAATGAGAATGAGAATGAGAATAAATCCTTGTACTAGAATACATTAGTACCATGTAAATCACTGCATACATATGTCGAGAAATGCTAATATCTTCTTGAGGTATGCTTTATTTTTCTTAAGTTTCCTCAAGGACATATGTTAAGAAGTTAAAAGTATATTTTTTTTAAATGAAAATATTTACTATCTTAAAATCATAAAAATATTCAATATATATTTTGTATGGTATTTAATAGAATTTAACTTATAATTAATATAAAATTTCAGTGCAGTATTATAAGTGTTGTTCTTCAATCAGCACATCAGTATTAAAGGTCAGAATATAAGTTTGCGCATGATTAAAATTGAAGTAGTTTTGTTTATAATCAACAATGGAAAATCTGTTTCACTGGATCTTTTGCTCCGGGGCTAAAACCTAGGTTTACTCGCCAGTAGTCTCTCTCTCATTCGCTATGGAACGGGTCTAACTGGAATATCGCTGCCACGAACAACTTAATACAATGGATGAGATGCTAATTTAATTAGTAATTAAATCTTTAATTGTGTATCATGTCCCTCTTCAAATTGCATAGCAGCAAAAATATGATTAACAAATTAAAGAAAATATATAATGTTTGCAGTATGATTTCAACTGTTACAGCTAACAAATGCAACAGGCACATGTAAATTGTATTTCCTTTAGTTACAGCTTGCATTATTGCATATATATGATTATGGCATTCCTATTGTTTTTAGTCTCTTTTTCTTGATTGGTAATGTTAGAATGCTGATAGTTATCCATAATTTACACGATATATGAAAAGTTTTCATCCGTGTACATATAATTTTTGTTATAAACTATTAGTTGCTTTAAGTGTAAAAAATTTGACAGCATTTTATATGATTTTGTATATACCTATACACACACACACACCTGTGATTATGACTAGCTTCTTGATATGGATGCATTTTTCCATTAGAATGATTTCTTATCATATTTTACAAATTCAAAGTATTTTTAGATTTTCTTTTCGTTTAAATATCTTTCTTGTTGTTCCACTTTGTTTTACGAGTTGCTTGGTGCACATACATATTATATGTTTGGCTAATAATAATTTGGCGAAGGAATACAAACAAAACGTTATCCTAAAAAGTAATTGTCGCCGGCCTATGCATATAGTTGACATGCACTAAAAGGAAGTTAGAGAAGGCTAATAATAATTCGAATGCTAGACTTTCACCGTTCAAACCAATGCGTTGTATCTTATAATGAAAATGACATTTAATTCCTATGTGCTAATCAAATACATTGAGTTTTATTAGAGATTCAACCAACGTATGAGACCACTAAAACTTAATTAGACAGCAATACTAATTGTCATTGGCAACTTACATATACACTACAACCAACAAAATAATTGCTTACAGAAAAATATCTTGTGAACATTAAAATGACTTTGTGAAATTACTTCTCGTGTAAATGTTGTCCCCTTTAATATAGGAGTATATTTTAGGAATATAAATAGAATAAATAAAAAAATAAAAAAAATTATGCAGGATAACACATAAAAGGTTAATTTTTTTTGGTTTAAACAGCGGAATGGTTGCCTAAAAATATTGTATTAACTGGCACAATTTATGAATAACTTTGAAAGAACTATATGGTCATCGTTTAAAAGACAGATAGTCAGTGAAAAACTACGGCTTATGGCAGATGACAATATCCCATATCTCAACGAATTTTTTGGATGATATCTTGGATGAACACCACCACATTAGAGTGAGAGGACCCCCCTTTTTCCACAGCCTTTTTTGCCATCTCTGCAAGCTCTTTAACCCTTTTCCTTCTTTCTTCACTTTCGCTTGTATCATCCATTAACCTTTCTATTGCTCTTCCAATATCTTCCTTCTTCACTTGAACACCAATTTCCTCTTCCTCGCCCCATTTAACAGGAATCTCCACGCCAACCTTAACTCCAACTTTTAATACATGCACAGCGAAACTTTCATTCAAAAATTGATCTGCAAATAGTGGCCACGTAAGCATTGGCACACCAGCACATATTGCTTCTAAGGTAGAGTTCCAACCACAGTGCGTTATAAACCCTCCAATAGAAGGGTGTGATAATATTAGTATTTGAGGAGCCCAACCCCGAATTAGAAGGCTCCTACCGCTGCTCCTTTCCTCAAATCCAGCTTCCTTAATCAATTTTTCCAATCCTTCTGATTTACTTCCTTCTCTGATGACCCAAATGAAGGGTCTTTTTGACGCTTCTAAGGCTAAACCAAGCTCCATCATTTGTGGTGGCGTTAAATTGCATAGGCTTCCAAGGCATGCATAGATTACAGTCTTTGGCTTTTGAGAATCAAGCCAGCACTTTAGGTGGCTCTCGTCAATTGAGGCCTTGTTACCTCTTTCAGCCTTATCCAAATAATCTTTGTTAATGAGTGATACAGGCCCTACACACCACACTTTCCCACCTCTAACCTTCTTGTAATCCCTTACATATGCTGGTTCCAACTCCTCAAAAGAATTCATGATCATCCCATAACTACCCATTTCAGCTGCCATAATTTCTTCACCCAATTGTTTCCAAGTTTCATTCATTGGTTGTGCTGCTTGGGCTATGGTCATTTCAATTTTGTCAGGGATACCGGGCAAAACAAAGTGCTCTGACTCAGAAGCTATGCTCTCCCTAATGTGATAAACGCGTATATAATGCAGACACAGAAGACAAAAGCAACTTACGCCAACAAAAGAAATCCTAGGAATATTGAATTTTTTGGCGATGTCGGTTGTGTATGGCAAACACATGTCAGAGATTATGCAACTTGGTGGTGGTGTTAACTCTTGAAATAGTTTTTCCACTGGTTGTTGTAATAGTCTTGTTGCTTTGAAGAAATTGGTGGATGTGCCAAGTGAAGGTATCATGTCAAGATTCTCACACCCATCTGGTACTCCAGCTTGTGCGCACGGGAATTGAAGTTGAACTAATCTAATCTGAAATCCAGACTCAATGTAACGATCAAAGATTGATGTGAAACGAGCTGCATTCTGGGGTGTGGTTACTACTGTGACAACAACATTGTGGTGCACCAATATTTTTGCGATGTCCATCAAGGGGATCATGTGGCCTTGGGCCATCATTGGAAACAGGATAAAATGGAGGTGGGGTGTTTGGGAAGCCATTCCTTTCTGTGATTTTTCTTCAACTTGTGTGTGTACAAGCATTTATGTACTGGGGAATGATGATGTAAGCGCCTACATAAGCACGATGAATGATTTGAGCCTAATTAGTCAAGTTTTGTCCTCTTTTCTGTTTGGTTCTGAAGTATCGGTTGGATCAAATCAACATTTTCATGTTAAAAACTAGTTGCTAAGGCCATGAGAATGAATACATGAACCAGCGGCTGATTTACTGATTTACCTTTTTAATATTTTAAAAAAAATAAATTCTTAAAATAATATTTTTAAAACATATTTACTATTTGAAATCTTTCTTGGTACACCACCGTCACCATCTCTTTATGAAACTTATTATATTTTTATTTTTTATATTCTCTCTCTTCTGTACATAAAATGACATTAATTATAGTTTTATATTTTAGATGCATTTATTAAAAAATATTATTTTAAGAATTTATTTTTAAAAAAATATTAAAAAAGTAAATCAGCCTGAACCAGCAAAGCGTTTATTTTTTATGTATCAATTTGTTGCTTTCTCGATCTCAAGCTTGCCTTAAATGAGAGCCACAGGTAGAATTGGAATAAGAGTAGTATTACTCTCTAGATTTCTTTATATTAAAATTTTTCTTTTTTTGCCTCAAATTTCAGTTATACTCTCAATTTTTTACTTTTTTCCTCACAGATTTCAGTTATTGATATTATTTATTTGTTTAAATTAAGCATACATTTTTATCATAATTTTAAACATTTGTATTTGTATTTTAAATTTTATTTAAATTACAAAGCATCCATGAAATGCATTAATTGATACTTGCTAGCTAATTAATTCTTAGAGTAATTAAGAATATTAATTCATGTAAATTTATTTAAAAGAATTGAGAATATGATAACCTTCACATAGATTGGAAGGCAATATGAGCGATGGAGGTTAGCTCTACCCAAAGGGATTACTCCATGAAGCGGTGAATGATTCACATTTGAGTTTTTTATTCACAAAGTTGCCCACATTTTAATTAATCATTTAGGCATAGATTTTGAGTGCACGATCGATTAGCAATGAATAATGCTTGTCATTATAGCTTTTATATAAGATTTCTTTAGCTGTTGGCATATGATGTTAAAGTTATATTTACGGATGTTAATTATCACTAAGTACAGTTATTGGTAAAAGTTCCAAACTTCTGGTTACAGTCAATGTCTGTGAGTGAATTCTACACGGAACTTACCATTAATTTGTCACTCGAAATAATTAAAATTTATTTTTAACTACTGCTAATTATATAATTCAACCAAAGAAAAAAATTATTTATATAAAATCTGGATATTTTATCTTTTTTTATAAATATTTATTAAAAATTATTTAAATCAAGTTTTCCTATATGGAAATAATTCCTTTTTTTTTTTTTCAATCTTGATAGAGTTCAACAATAATTCATAAACAGAAGCACATGTCAAAGAAATTACGCAACTGCGTGCTTTATACTAAAAAGTGAATCCGATAGAAAGCAAAAAGTCATATATGTCAAGTTTATGAGAGTCTGACTCATTAGCATGTTAATTACGGGTTTGACACTGATTGAACATTTGATTAGTGATTGCACTTGTCATTTTATATGGGTACTCGACATTGCAGGGCTTCATAGAATGGACGTGACACTAATCAATTCTAAGTCGTCCTCATTAGCAATTTACTTCAATGTAAAATATGAATTATGTATATTATGTTATGTTATTCATCAAAACTTTAAGACTTTCTACCTAATATTTTTAATACTTATCAGACTAAAGTACTCAATTCCATTTTCACAACTCTGGTTAATTAATGAGTACCTCCAAATTATTATATTTGTATTTTATATGTTTTGGCATCCAAAAAATTACTAAAATATAAAAAATGAAAGTAATAATATATAACAAAAATTAGGTTGTTTACATATTATTATTCATGATATTTCATATTAGTACCGAAACCAAAATTACGAGATATTTCATATTTTGTATTTTTTAATCAAATTAATAAATCTTATAATTTATACCAGCTTTTTTCAAAATCTTTGTTATGTATATCAGGTTTGGTAAGTTAAGGTAAAGTATAATCCAAACTTAAATTCGAAAAGTACCGTTAATTATTTTTAATTCCAACTTCTACTGAGTCCTTTAGATTATCATGAATACTAATTTATCTCTCACAACTTCAAATCTCGTAAATAAAAAAATTTAAACAAATATGTATGGCTCAAATTATATGAAGTGTTCATCGGTACACTCCTTTTCATTTTCATTCACACCACTTGACATCACTGTAAGATGTGATTAGTCAAAACAAGCAAAGCAACCAAAACAACTTACAACAGTTCAAGGGCTCGAATTAGTGATAAATTTACGTTTCAGAGCAAAATTCCCTAATGTCAACGATTGCAAAATCACAATCTCTTGTACCAACAACATTATCACTAATCACATCCCAAACATACTATTTTTCAATTAATTACTTCATAGGCGGCGTTAATCATAAAAACATCAAACAAACATGAAGTTAAAAAAACAACAGGGAATATAGAGAGTAAAAGTGATGCACATGCGACTCAATATATATATATATAATCATTAGGTTGAAGGTCCCATACACGATCCAAAGAATGACGGTGCTTGGAATCTAAAATGTCCTGTTATCTTTCTTTACTGGGTCACTTCAGAAAGAAGTATATCCAAATTGTAAAAGTATTCACTGGCCCATTAAAAGAAAGCATTCATGCTTTCAGTATGGATATCCAAATTGTAAAAGTAAACTGTAGTGAAAAACAAATCAAGCAGTACATGTAAATTGCAACTCTTTAGGGGTCAAATTTACATCCTCATCGTTATTATTTGATTGTTGCATAATGTCTTGAATAAGCAACGTCATGTTGAGATGAGAAGACCCCCCTTTTTCAACCGCTTTCTTTGCCATCTCACTGTGTTCACTGGCCCTTTCTCTCCTCTCTTTACTTTCTTCTCCATCATCCATAGCCATGCATATTGCCCTCTTAATATCTTCCTTTTTGACCAACACACCTATCTTCTCTTCCTTTCCCCATTTCAATGGAACCTCGACTCCAAGGCTCACACCAGTCTTCAACACTTGAGTAACAAGCTTCCCATTAAAAAATTGATCAGCAAATAGAGGCCATGTAATCATTGGCACTCCTGCACTAATCCCTTCAAGTGTTGAGTTCCAACCACAATGCGTTAAGAACCCTCCAATAGCAGGGTGTGATAATATTAGTACTTGTGGAGCCCAACCTCTAATTATAAGGCCTCTCCCTTTGATCCTTTCCTCAAACCCTTCATCACTGATCCACTTTTCCAACTCTTGCAACTTATTTCCCTCCCTAATAACCCATATAAATGGTCTTTTTGTATCTTCCAAGGCCAAAGCAAGCTCGACAAGTTGTGAAGGAAGTAAATTGCACATGCTTCCAAAACAAACATAGACCACAGACTTGGACTGGTGCAAATCTAGCCACTTCAAGCAATAGTGTTCATTAATTGAGGCCATGTTGCCTCTTTGAGCCTTGTCCATGCCATCTTTGTTGCAGAGTGAAACTGGGCCGATGCACCACACCTTATCATTTCTCACTTTCTTGTAATCCCTCACATATGCTTTTTCCAACTCTTCAAAAGTGTTTATGATTGTCCCATATGACCTCGTTTCAGCATCATACATTTGCATGCTAAAGTCCTTCATTTCATCTGAGGCTGAGAGTAATCCAGGTATCTGAGCTTTGGTAACTTGAATTTGGTCAGGTATGTCAGGAACAGTGAAGTACTCAGATTCTGAAGTGATGCTTTCACAAATCTTTGAAGTGTGAATCGTGTACAAGCTATGTAGGCAGAAGCAAGAAAATCCATGGAATGAAATCCTTGGAATGTGATACTTCTCAGCTACTTGTGCAGTCCAAGGAATGCAGAAGTCAGAGATTATGCAACTTGGTTTGGGTGTTAGTGCTTCAAACAGTTCCTCTGCTGGCTTTTGAAGCATGTTAATTCCATGGAAGATTTTGATAATCATGTCGAATGAAGTCACCATGTCAAAATTCTCACACCCTTCAGGTAGCCCTGCTTCTTTTGATGGAAAATGGAGTTGTGCTACCCGGATTTGGAGACCGGATGAAACAGCACGAGAAAGAACTGAATTGAAACGTGATGCATTTTTTGGGGTGGTGAATATGGTGACAATCACACCACGTTGTGCCAAGAGTCTTGCAATGTCCATCATGGGGATCATGTGGCCTTGGGCAATTAGGGGAAACAAGATGAAGTGAGGAATATTGTTTGTTTGGAAAACCATATTGGCTACTAATGAAATGAGTAGAGTGTGATTTTGGGGTTTTACTTAATTTGCTGTGTGCTTGATTGGTTTTCCCTATCTTTATAGACAGAATGGGATGGATTGTGGGCTCTAGAACATTTGAGTTGGTGATGTAAGAGCATATGCAATGAGCGTTGGTTTATTCGAGGGAGATAAGTACGTAGCAGCGGTGCATGTGATGGGACTAGAAATCATGCGGACGGTTTTAGTTGCTTTTTGCACCACAAATTTCCCTAGACGCAAGCAAAAGCTCAAGAGAAGTGACGTGATGAAGATTCAGTTCTATGTTTGCCATGAAAATTAAGTAAAATATGTCGGTAACATTTTTATGTAGTCACGAAGCTGCTGCTTGGCCTTCTCAGCGCAAGACGATTAAGACAAGGACAAAAATATTCTCCAGACAAAGATCCCCCACCAAACATACGTGCAAAGTTCTCAGCCTTTTGCACCGCACAGAATTTCTCAAAGGACATGATATCTTTAATAAATAAATCTAAAATTTTATTATAATTATTAATTATTATATTTTTAATTTTTATATTGCATATAAGTTTCTCACACCCATATAGAAATCCAACTTCTTTACCTGGGAATTGAAGTTGAATTATTTTAATCTGAAATGCAGATTGAATATAACGATCAACGGTCGAGGTGAAACGTGATGCATTATGTGGAGTTGTGACTACTGTCACAATAACATTGTGCTGCATCAATATTTTTGCAACGTCCATCATGGGTATCATGTGGCCTTGGGCCAACAATATCAATGGAAATAAGACAAAAGTGGTGTTGTGGTTCTTGGGGTGCCATATTTCTTGTGGATGATATGGTACACCGAATAATTCACTTGAACTTGGTTATCTGTACGATATTTATATGCACTGTTACATCGCTTTATCGGTGATGTAAGCGCCTACGTAATTAGGTTGGATTATTCGAGACTCAGTGCATTGCAAATTTCGTTGCCTTTTTGTCTGTCTGGTTCTGCATCGTATATTCGCACGCTGGATCCAATACACCCAAAGTTCAGAAGTTTTTCTCTCTGTGTATCCCCTTTTTCCCTCTGTTGATCTCAAGCCGGCCATTACAATCGCAATGAGAATGAGAATAAATCCTAGTACTAGAATACATTAGTACCATGTAAATCATTGCATATATCTGTTGAGAAATGCTAACATCTTCTTGAGGTATTATTGATTTTTCTAAAGTTTAGTTAAGGACAAATACAAAATTCTCAGCCTTATGCACGGCACAGAATTTCTCAACTTTGGTTTTAATATCTGCTCATACAAATTATTGTTTCTTCTAAGAAAATAAAAAGATTGAGAAGATACTTGCCTATTTAAAGAATAAAGGCAACACTTTTCATAAAAAAAATAATATTTGTTATTTTTATTTCATATCATGATATTTAACAAAAAAATTATTTATCAATTTTTTAACCAATACTTTGACAATCATTAATAAAATATTTTAAAGAACAATTCTTATATTTTTAAACTTATTTTTTTTATATTTATTTTTCATAATTTTTTTCTCTTGTTTTATTACGCCATCCAGTAATCTATCGTATTTTCTTATTTTTCTTCGTTTTTCTTATCACTATCTTTCTCCATTCGTTATTTAACCCTAAAAATTGAGTGGGTGCTAACTTATAATTTTTCTTGAAAAAATTATTCTCTAGAATTCCACCTTATAAATTTACTATATTTAAAGTATCGCCTCTTAAAGCCAAAAGCATCATGATTTAACCACGTAGGTTGTGGAGCTCCTTTTTTCTTTCAAAAATACTTTCTTACCAAGTTTTTACGATTTCTTTAAAAATAAATATTTCTAAAAATTAATCTTTTTCTAAACCTGTTAAACCTGTTACATACATATATAGACAAAAGAAAAAATATATAATGAATTGATGAAATTTACGGGCTAATGACTGTGTCGTGTGGCGTGCTTCATATCACCAGTTATTGTTTGTTGCCTTTCATATTTGTTCCACATTCCACAATGATCAACATAATTGTGAATGAGTTTAATTTTTTGCGATAAATATATTTTTAGCTCTTATAAATATTATTAAATTTAATTTCACTCACTCGTTATTTGAATTTTGATTTTCATAAAATTTAAAATTTCTAAAAATAATCTCTATTACTATGAAGAATGATCACTAATATAACATGTCTAGAAATATACAATATCACAAAAAAATCATAATAATTATTTTTCATAAATTTTAAAATTCTGAAAAATTAAAATCAACAACAGATTTTTTTTTTTTTGGACTAAAAGAAAATTTTCATCATATTTTACAAAGACTTAAAACATATTTTACCATAAAATTCTTTTATTAAGTCTCAATTTTTGAAATTCTTATTAGCTTATTCATTAGTTGATAAACCAAAGATACAAACAAAAAATATAGACTTGTTTATATTTTTTTAATTTCCGTAATACTTATTTAAATATTTTATGTTTTTCTTCATCAATTTATACAAATCAATATGATATCACATTTCTATTACATTTACATTAGTTATTAGATAAAACTTACGTTGAAAAATTTAATTTTAACAATAACGATAAAAACAAAAATGAGTAGACAACTGATGGATTACTTTTAAGGTAACATCAATATGTCTTCACCCTCCTACAAGACAGCTATAAGAATGTTTTATACAGTTCAAATGAAAAAGGTTTTCGAAATTCGATACAAATGCCTGTTTCCGAATAGCTTTGATATTTTTATTCATAAAATTATTCATTCTGAATTATTATAAGTACTATATACATTTTAATAGAAAATATTAATCACGTGATGCTGTCAAGATTTTTTCCGCCCTATTATGCTCAATTTACAGTGATATTGTCACAAACACAACATTGAAAGCTAATTTCACTGGGCTACCCAAAAACCATCAGGACAAAGGTTATAGTAGGTTACTACGTGTTGTAGGATATATTATATCTCATCCAAATGTCCAAAACAGTAGGATAAATTATACAAAATATTATTAAAAAAAATACAAAAATCTCTTCCGTGATGCTTCATGGAAGTGTAATTAATATACAACAATATACACAATCATAAGGAACATGAATGTACATCTAAAAAGTAAAAAGAAAAAGAAAGAAATCGAAGGTCTATTTCAAGCTTTACAACAAAAGACCTGGAAAAAATGGATAGGATACAAAAGAAGTGATTGCTAACACCAAACACTGTACATGTACCGAAGGACAACGGGATCTACACCCAGCCAGGTAACTTTCACATTATCCTTCCACGGATAAGCAGGGCAGCACACTATTATTGTTAAAAGCAATACTGCTCTTGACTAATCATGATTCTTGAATTGTTGCTTGTTTTTTCGTGGATTCTGCATCATGGTTCCTCAATGTTGAGTCTAACCGATCAAGATGAACTGGTCGCCATGAACATGAATTGGACGATTTTAGCAACAACCCCAGAGCAGAAGAACATGTTGCTCTAACAACAGCATCAGGTGATCGACTCATTTTCCCCACCAGCATACCAAAGACCTAGAAGAAGATACAGACAAATCTGGTGAAACATCAGTTTTGGCTGAAATGCTTGAAAATTGAAAGTACATCATGGAAATTACTTGTGTATGATAGACAGCTAAAATATGCTGACTGTCAGATAGAGAGAGTATGCTGCTGCAGAAGTATATAGCATTTGCCTGAATTATGGGCCATGGTGCATCAAAAGCCTGCCTCATCAAGAAAGTAAACAACTAAATTCTAAAGGCCTTCGATTTAAACAGATGGAAAAATGTCCACAAAGTATAGGGTTGAGCTTTCTATCGGCCTTGTAGAATTATTCCAGGTTTACTCACAAATGGGGAAAAATCAAGTATAGTACACTTAAAGAAAATCCAGCTAAAATTGTAGCATAAATAAAATATATTGAATTAGGGCAATCCTTGCTTAACTCCAAAAGCTAGCTGATGAAGTAAGACTGTTCTAGCCTTGATAAACTCTACTATGGCGATATCTGTAGTCCATGTAAAATCTTAACAAGATAATATACCAAGATATATTGGCTTTTTTCTATCCTACTATCCTAAACAATCCGAAGGCTAGCCACAATTGAAAAATCATGCTCATTAGTTGAACTATATACATAAAAGAAATTTCTCAACTTTTGGAATCATAAAGGACCAAATGCAGAGACTAAAAGGGACTAAAATGAATATTGTATAGTGAGATTAAAATATCAAATTTTTATAAAGTCAGGAGTCAAGAACTGAAATGATCAACACTTGAAATTTAAGGGATTTCATTGGGTATTTACTCTATAAAACACACTACATTCTAGTCTCTACACATGACATACTATTTTCTGTTTTAGTCCCTACATGAAAAATAATCTAATGTTATAACTTTAATAAACGCTGGGGACCAAATTGTAAGGTAATTTTATGTAGGAACTATAACAAAAAGCAAGAGTACACAAAAATATAATTTAACTTAAAAAAATTCAAATGTTCAGATTAAGTTTTGACTATAAGTCATAATGAAAACAAAATAAGCTGATACACACATGATCTCAATCGGTTAAAGAATTGACTATGATAAAAGCTTTGGAAAAACCACATCACAAAGCCTAGTTGGTGTAGTTGAAGAATTCAAGGTCTAATAAACCTTATACTAAAATTTCATACTTTTGATACGGGACTCAAGTCCTATATCTTGCAATTAGATAATAACAGATTGATTTTATGCTAACACAGTATGAATAAGAACCTGCACTGTTGACGCCATATAACTATCAACTCTGGAGGGAAGATGCTGAGTAAATTGCTTTGCAATGTCTCGGAGAAAGTCCTCATAGTCACTTCTAAAGACGCAAAAAGAAGCCAGTTGTCATATTTTCCCAAAGGATAAAACAAAGTAATTTTAAGATCAGTCAACCCATACCGATGATCAGAAAGGAAAGTCTGGGTATTTAGTAGGGCAACCAGTCCTTCAATTTCCATCAGTGGGCAGACTCGTTTCAACGTGTTCTATCAGTCAGTATGTTCAAAAGAAATGATTTACCATGTTAAAAGTTTCTTTACAAATCTCTTAATTTGAAAAAATATGTGTGTGTGTGGCTGATTACCCGACAGGCTAGCCGGACACTAATATCTTCATCATGAAGATGCAAGACCAGGCGAGGAACAGCAGCATGTACCTTTTGAAAGCAATCATTGACATGGAATGAGCTTTCTGAAATATTAAGAGAAGCTTATATATGACAAACATCAGTTCAGTTGCCCAGCTTGGTTGAAGAAATTAAGTATATGTGAACTTGTTGCATATGCTGGCACCAGTTATATAACAAGATACATGTAGCTACATGAAGGCTATACATTATAGTTTAGGTTGTCTTTTTGTTTTCCTTTATTTTGGTTCACAAGTTCACTGATAGTTAATGAAGAACTTCACGAATCTCTAAAGTGACCCAGTTGAACTTTCCAAATTTGGTTATTGGGTAAAAAAAAATTAGTCCTATATTGGAACTAGAGTGTAAAGACTGAAAAATCAAACACAGAAGTCAGAAGCTGTCAAGTAAACAGATCAGTGCAAAACTTTCTAGTAGCATTACATAGTAGATAAAAATGAAATTTTGTATTTGGATATTAGTTGAGGAGATAGAGAAGGGAGATGTTGGGGCATTGAAGCTAGATCTGGGCCTTAGTATGGCTGGGTTTAGGAATCATTGGATGGCACCCCATTGGGAAATAGTCTATTAGACAACAAGTTTAAATGTGGCCACCTATTTTTTATGCTTTTACCAAATTTATATTTGATAATATTTTGTTAAATTAACCAAACTGCTAATAAATGAACAGGCCTTGTAAGATTACTATATCCTAGTTTTGTCACCTAATAGTAAAGAATCAAAAATGGAAAATGTTAGAAAAATTTTCAAATTACACCTATGAAAGTAAGCCCCCCATGGAACAAGTTTCCATGTTAAAAAAAATAAATGCCTTTTGCTGTTTCCTTCTTGACAACCATCAATTGCATGTTGGTTTTGCTGGTGAACCGAAGAAAACTACCAATTTATGTCTAAGTTCATAATTTACAAGGAAAAAAGAAAAGAAAAAAATGACAACAATCAGAGGTGGCAACATACCTGCTCAACAAATGCCTCATTCAGTGCCCCGATTCCATAGCTGCTCAGTGCTCCAAATACAGCAAAAGAACTGGCTCGCATTTTTGCATTCATGCTTGTCTGTTTTTTAAACAAATGGTGGTAAGTATTTCCCAAGTTAGATTAACTAATCTGTAATTGTTTTAGAGAACAGAAATTATATTAGTAAAATTAAGGGAGGATAAACAGAAAACTACATAGCAACAATAAAATATCTTTAATTTATAGCTAGGTACAATAAATTCCTACTTTAGATAAAGACACAGCCCACTATTGGCTTCTTGTTAACATTAATAGGTGTAGCGTAAAAGAAGGAAAAGAGATAAAGATGGCTCAAGTTAACAAAAGATATATCTCCGATATTTTAACTTGATGCTCTTTTTTATACTAAATTAAGGTCAAATACTATTATTTTAATAATACAAGACCAAACTTAATTACCAATAAGACTAGCTATGTAATTAAGGAAACAATCAATAAAGATTTTCTATGATAATCTAAAGGTTGAAATATATTTTTTCGTCTCAACAGCATATGCCAATTTTGGTTTTGGTCCCCTATAGTTTTAAAGAGTTTGGTTTTGGTCCTTGCTACTAGTATCATGGCAAAACGTTTCCAGCAAGGTACTACTATTTGGAACAATGTTTAGTATACTGGAGGGAACAAAACACACATCAGCATGTGAGCTTATAATGCCTTTCCTGCCATCATATTTTTCTGGCAACCCCACTAGCCATGTTATCATTCTTTTCCAACCTCACCTCCGTGTTCCTACTCTAGATTGACTAAATAACCCATTTCCATCCTCTCTCTGAAATGCAAACTGTTCATGACACCTATTCCCTCACCCCCTGACCTAGACCTTTGTGTGTTTCACTGCAGCTTTTAAGCCCTAATCTTGACCCAGACCAACATGTGATGCATCTTTGGCCATTATCATATGTACCCTGGATCCCATGTGACCAATTGGTGGGAAGAGAACAGCTATCTTGATCACCTCTTGTCAAACAAGCCAAGAATATTCCTACCATAGACCTAGCCAAGTGGAAAGAAATTGATGCTTCTCTCTGTAATGTCTTGTGATTTTCAATACTGTTAAACTTCAATGATCAATCCCCATATCTCTCTCGATAGAGATGCTATGATGTGGCCAAGATCAAGAATAAATTCAAATGATGTCAACTGCCAGTACAACATTGTTTCTAGCCTAATGGTAATTAAGAGACAATGCATGGATATGTAGTCCTATTTGAATAAGCTAGGCAGTTTGATTGATGAACTTTTGATGCCTTTATGTGTCCTTCACTGCTAATGCAAACAAAGTCACAAACATGCCAAACAATGAGAAAAGTTCTTCATGGTTCTTGCTGTTGCTGGTCTGCTCTCCATTTGACTTTATCTGCAATCAGAGAATTTCTAGTCTAGTCTTTCAGTTTAGTTATATGAAACTAACTTGGAAAAACTATTTTGTATCAACAACTTAGAAGTTTTGTTCCCCTTGCACTTGTTGACCCATCTGTGCTGGTTATTCAATCCAGCAACCAGGTTGAACAGGTAGGAGGTTGCCATGATAATTACTCTCTTATCCTCATTGCACCTATTGCAAGAGATTTTGCTATATTGTGTAATTGCTACTAGTGTGTAATTTTTCCTATCCTTGTTGCTCTGGACTGTTCAGAATCAATACAGATAGAGAAAACGAAATGAAAGTGGAGAGAAAAGTTCACAGTGTGTAAAACATGTACATAGGAGATGCATACGGATGCAGGAGGAAACAGGTTGTCAAAGGTTAGGCTATGTTGGCAGGTTTTGCGGTCAATCTGAGGTTGCTGAAAAATTGCACCCAGTAGAGGTGCGGTTAATTGCACAGGCATAAAGTAAAAAACACAGTGAAGCACAGTGGTGTGAAGGGTATTTAAAGTTTTAAACCACTGATACCAGATATTAGATGAGTTTAACGTAAAACAAAATGTCTAATAAGTCCACATCAATAAATATTTAAACCATGTACAGCATAAATTACAAGAGGAATCAACTCCTACCTAAATTTCAGTGAACCAGCACTAAGCACTTACAAGTCAGTAACAACTACTAGCCTAATACTGTTCATTACACTAAATTCTATCAATTTCATTCCAACAGTTTGCATATATTCCTACAAATCTTTTAGAAGCTTACCTGACAACCATTCATGATATCAAAATCTTAATTCCTAGTTAAAATAAGTTTGAATCACATTGGTAAGGTTTGAGTTTTATCTAGGGTTGTACTCTTAATTCCAAAAGTAAGAAAGAACGAATATGATTTTAGTTTTCAGAAACTACCGGGTTTAACAATAAAAATATTTTAGATTTCTAGTCCTGCCCCCCTTTCTTTTTAGCAACATGTCAATTACACACAGGAGGTTGGTAAGAACTGAGGGACAATGCCTCCCTAACCTAAGTGGGCCTACCAGCAAAACTACTGGTACTGGATCAGGGGTGGGAGGGTTGGTTTCGTGCAAGGCCTTCGCAGCAGGAAGAGGCAATTGTCATTTGAAGGGAAAGGCCCTTTGTATAGGGTTCCAAACCTGCGCACCCTGATTCCAAATTTCTATGTTCTTAGTCAAGCCTAAACTTATTGAAAACTAAAGTGTTTCTAAAGCAAGAAGCGAGAAACTTGACTTTGAGAAAGAAGATGCTTGTTGCCGCTTTAAAATAAAATAAAAGGTAAAAAAAATAAATGATACATTGAAGAGTAATTCGATGCACCTGAAGATTTCGAAGCCGTGTTGAAAGATTAAGCAAAATAGGCTCAACTGCATCGTTAGGTGAAGATTCGAGAATCTATGCAAGCCAAAAAATAAAGTAACTGAATTTAGAATGGATGAAAAATTAAACACAATTAAACATAGGAGTTAAAAAATTCACCATCAGTAAGCATGATACTGCAGTTAATTGTACAGATTCATCAGAATCATCTAGCAGAGCTAATATAACACCCAAGACTTGAGTTGTATACTTCAGAATATGAATCAATGGGATCTGCGAATTTCAATATTGGACATGTCAATTTAAAATGTAAAAGGGAATAAAGATCTCCTTAGAATTGAAAATCTAAATGAAAACATATGTGCACAACTCAACTATCATATCAGATGCACAATTATCATATACAAACATTAGTGAGATTGCAATACATTCAACAAACGAGCTTATAAATAATTAAAGTGATTGTGCAGCTTGTTTGATGTAAGTAAGTTTTTTACACATTAATGCTTCAAGTAAAAAGTTGATTCTCATCTCAAGATAAATGAACAGGAAGTTATGGGTGCTGATGCAAATTCCCTTTAGATAGGAAAATCAATTATTTGGAAAAATAAAAGCAGATAATTGGCAACAAAGCATTTACCACAGTTAAATCCATGTTAAATAATAGTAATTGAAAACAAAGAAACCATGGTTACAGGAGTCATGACAAAATATCAAAGGTTGAAACATGAGACCTGTACTAATCCTCGCAAACATAATCGCCTAACAGTTGAAGACTCATCTGATACATGCCGACATAAAATCTCAACCATTTGCTCCAAAAGTGAACCGAGTCCACCGCTGTATAATTGAAGATGGAAATCAATGAGAACTTCAACTCAAAAGTCAGGATATGTCCCAAAAGAAAAAAAAAAGGTTATTAATTATTATGACGAAAAGAGAATAAACTGCAATACCAAATTGTTAAAAGTTAAAAAGTGAAACATATCAATGCTGACTCTTCTGCTTAGGGAATCAGGTGAGGGCCCAAAAAGGGTTTTATATTTCTAACACATCCCCCTCACCCTGCTTTGCAAAAATTTAATTTAATTACCAAGAAACAACAGAGCCAGCAAGGATCAAAACTGCTAACTACTGGGTTGTGGAGACTCATTCCCTGCCAACAATCAAAGTAATGGAAGCACTAGGAAATCTAGAGGTCCAATCTATAACCCAAGCTAAACTAGATTTAAAAATCCAAATTTTAAAAAAAAATGAGATACCCAGTCCACTTTATGTTAGGTCTAGACATAATTTGAATTTCATTTTACAAAACTAGATTTACTTTTATCAAAACCAGTTTTGGTCCATCCTTTACATAGATTTCATATTACAATGAGTGGGGCCCGCCAAATGGAATTAAATAGCGAATTAAGGGGATCAGAATTTCAGCCAACTCATGCATTCTTTGATTCTCAAGATCGTGGTTGACCTCATGCTATGGCACCAATTTAAATTAAATTAAATATTTTATTCTCAACACAAAATTTTGTAATAACAATAATATATATGTGTGTATTTTTTTAAAATATGAGATAATATAACTGCAAAAATTAATAGAAAGGACTATTTCAAAAATAATTTTTTAAGTTTTATTTATAATTTTTATATAAATAATAAATTTAAAATAAAAAATTGTACAAAGATTAAAATAATATTTAAATCATTATAATAAATAAAATAAATTTATATTAATTATTATAAATTTTTTATTTTTAATATAATAATTCAATAATAGTATAAAAAAATTATAGCATATTTTATCAGATTTAAAATTGGTTTTAAACCAATTTCAAATTTTAAAATCAGTATTAAACTGACCTTTTAAAAAATAAAATAGATTAGTTTAAAATCTAATCATATAATTGGATTTAAAATGGATCTGCATTTGTTTTGTGCAAATCCAATCCATGACCACCCCTAAGAAGCACTCTAATTGGGCATTTCAAGGTAGGTAAAATTTTTCCTTCACAAAAAATTGCCTCATAATGCGTAAAACATCTATTGTCAATGAATAAAAGGCAAAACAAGGTACAATACTCTCAGAACTTTCAACTATTGTGTGGAGAACCACGTATGATTTTATATATTTATCAAATACTAAACAAACAAAGATTGTCAATGAAGTCAGCAGCACCCATGTATCATTTGATAATTAAAAGTAATTGGTTATGGACATATAAATATACCCTTAGTGCCTAGTATACAATAAACCCACAACTTTTTTCTATTAGGTGAGATTGTTGACATGAATCAATTGATATCATGTTGTTCTATAGTCAATCAGGTCTATAGACATACCTTTGATCACTAAATCTTGGTTTTGCCAATACTTTTTCCCAGTCTCCATTTAGCAATAGTGATAAAGCGATCCCCCATTTTATCCACTCTTCTAACTAGGGCTTCTATCAGTTGTTTTGACACATATCTAAACCACTAAAGGCAAAATTGCACCATAATTTTTAATTAAGTGCTGACACAACTTTTTCTCTAATGCAGTTATTCTAATCCTATCTTGTCTACTGTTCACCCATCCAACACGACATTCTTATCTCAACGACATTGAGTTTATTATATTATTGGCTCTTTGTTGTCTAACACTCATTTCTATACAACATCACAGGTCTTATAGCTATGTAGAAAAATTTTCTCTAAGCTTTAATCATAGGTCTCCAAAAGTAAGTATTTGGGATGGATTCTAAAGAACAATAAAAAAATTAATAATGACTAAAGTGAAGAAAGATATCAAGAGTTATTTGTGATTATAAAATATTTATCAAACTAATAAAAAGGGATCAAAGGAACCAAAAGAACTTTAAAGAAAATTATTAAAAGAAATAAATTTTACTTATTTTACTTTTTTTTCCCTATAGACACTTATTTAAAAGTTTACTCAAATAGGACCGTATCATCTTTAAAAAGCATGCATCATGGCACCAGTTATTAGATAAGCACATCCAATTCCAAGGTAAAAAGATAAGGGCTCAGATTTGAACTTTAATATCAAGTATACAGACAATGATCATTTCCAAAAAATTACTCCAATAAATTCATTTTGTTTGTTTATATAGTTTCATCTCATTAATTGAAGAATGCAGCCCATAGCTATAAGTGAAAGAAAAGCAACATGTCAATTGTCTGAAAGAACAAGCAATATTTAGGGCCCTTTTATTTTGAGTAATTTTTTCTTTTAAAAAAAGTGATTTACTGATGCATCCTTTTTCAGAGCTATTATTTTTTAATCAGCTACTACTTTTAATCTCTGTGAAAAAAATAAAATCTTTTTTTTTTCAAAAGCTTACATAAATTAAAAAATTTTAAAAAACATTTTTGAATTAAAAGAGGCATGTTTTTCCAAAAACAGTAAGTGGGACCTTAATAAAACATTTCAACATGAATGGTAGGTAACTTATTGTTATTCTATACCCGCACCTATAACGAACAAATTCTGACAATGCAGCAGCTGCAGCTTCCCTTTGATATTTCTGGGGCCGATCCAATGATTTTTTCAAAAATATACAGATATTTTGTACCTATGATTCCAACAAGACAAGAAAGTTTGTCAAAATTTTCATATAATGAGAACATTTATTTAAGGAGCAATTGTGTTCACAAAGCATACAACTTTGACTCAATAGCTATCAAGGAAAGCAATTAATCCCTAATGATACACCTTTTTCTATCTTATCGGTAGAAATTGATAAAGCAGGTCAAAAGCAAGATATGTTCACAGTAAAAATAAAACTGCAATCAATGTTGGGGGTAAGACAGGTTCTTTCATGCATGTCTTCTATTCTTTTAGCCCAAATATCAACCGACTCATTATTTGTGTAGGAAAATGGTAGGGAGGTGACTAGGTTGAGCTAAAAGAAGTAACCTGTAAACAGGAAAAAGAGAGGACAAGACATCCTGCTATGGAAAAAGGGAAGAAAAACTGAATTACAATTTAGCATCAAACTAACAGACCACTTTATTCTAAACAATCAGCTAAAGTAATTATTGTATTTCATTGATGCCATAAAAACCTATCCTAACCCAACATAAGCCAAACTAATTCTTGAAAATTATTGTATTTTGTTCCACTAGCAAAATTGATAGAATTGAATATCAAACTCAATATGAAATAATGCCTCTTTATTGCAGAACCCTAATTCTAAATGCTTCACCAATGTGCTACAAATTAGGAATAGGAAGAATTACACAATTGCATTGTCCTGAGGTAATTCAAGAGACCTCACTCTCCAAACCAGCCTAGTTCTATTCCAAAAAACTCTTCTCCCTAACTCCTCCTGAGCTCTAATTTATATTGCTAAAAGGGCTAGCTGTCCTAACTAACTAAATTAGTTAATTACAACTTATGATTCTTCAACTATTCTCCTTTTTTCTCCTGCTATATACATGCATTACAACTTATGATTCTTCAACTATTCTCCTTTTTTCTCCTGCTATATACATGAGAACTTGAAAAGTGGAGGGTGCATTAGTCAATCCAAACGGTGTCACCAGAAATTTGTAGTGGCCTTCATGTGTCTGAAAAGCTGCCTTCTCCACATCTTTTTTTAATTAAAATCCAATGAACCAGATTTTAAGTTCAGCTTGGAAAATAGTGTTGCTCCTACCAATTCATCTAATAACTCTTCTATGATGGAAATAAAAAATTTATTGGGTATAGTGACCTTATTCAGCCCTATAATCTACACAAAATCTCTACCTCCCATCCTTCTTTTTCACCAAAATAATAGGGCTAGAATATGGACTAATACTAGGTCCTATAATCCTTGCCTTAAGCATCTCATGTACTAGCTTCTTAATCTAATTTTTATTATAGTGAGATACCAGTATGGTCTTATAGTAGGTATAGATGCCCTTTCCTTCAAATGTATAGCATGGTCATGGTTCTGCTGGGAGGTAAACCTTTTGGGTCTTGAAATAACTCATTATATTGCTGCAACACTTCCTCAATGACTGCAGGAATTGCCACTGTTTTCTCTGAAGAGAAGGTTTCTACTAATTTCACCAAATATACGTCTCCCCTTCCCTTCAATTCTTGCATCATAATCTTCATTGAGGTTTTGGTTCTGTACAAGGTTGGATCTCCTAAAATTCTTTGTTTCTGTCCCTTCCCAATTGTCAAAGTCAACTTGCCAAAATCAGCTTTAACCTCCCTCAAACTAAAACTAGCCAACCATTCAAGCCCCAAAACTAAATTTGCTCCCCCGAGCTCAAACATAAAGAAATCTTGAGTAATATTTAAGTCCTGCAAATCCAGCATAAGGCCTCTACAAACCCCTTGACACTCTACCTTATGTCCATCTCCTACTTCAACTACATATGGAAGAGTTTCTTCTTTAACCAAATTGCATCTTCTCATCAACTCAGTAGATATGAAATTGTGGGAAGCACTACAATCGATCAAGACTATCACTTCCTCCTCCCTTATCATTCCCCACACCTTCCAAGAATATCTAGAAGTTAGACCAGTCATCATCAACAGAGATATCTGCAGTGTTTTCTCAGCTCCATGCCTTCTTCTTCTACCCATCTCACCCCATCACTTCCTCTGATCTTCCTGGTTCCTCCTCCTCTATGAGAAACATGTCTAATTGTTTATTTCTGGATACATGGTTGGGCCAAATTTTTTGTCACAGCAAAATCATAATCCCTTTCTAATCTTATCTTGCATTTCTTCATCTGTCAATTTCCTAAAGGCCGCACCTCTGTTTCTACTCCCCACCTGGCTTTGATATTAGTTGATAGAATCGAATATCAAACTCAATATGAAAGAATGTCTCTTTTAGTTGAAGAATCATAAGTTGTAACTAACTAATTCAGTTTGTCAGGACTCGTCTTTTTAGCAATATAATAAGAGCTCAAGACTAGTTAGGGAGAGGAGTTTTTTGAAATAGAACTTGGCGGATTTGGAGAGTGAGATCTCGAATTACCTCAGGGCAGTGCAATTGTGTAATTCTTCCTATTCCTAATCCGGACCATATTGGTGTAGCATTGGGAATTAGGGTTCTGCAATAAAGAGGCATTGTTTCATATTGAGCTTGATATTCGATTCTTCAACTATTCTCCTTTTTTCTCCTACTATATACATTTTTTAACCTATCAAAAATGCTCCATTAAGCTGCAAATTCTCCACACATGCAATTTGCATACTCCTCCTTTCTCACAAACACTCGGACTGAATTAAAGGAAATCTTTGTGACTAGGGAGCAGGCCATTGCTGATTGACACCAAACAGATTGTTCCAAACATTCTTTGTAACTGAACTTTGTAAAATTAAATTATTGAGACTGACTAAAATATTGCCATACATATGGCTTCACAATCAATTGATATAATTATAATAACCTTCTTTAAAAATCAAAACTTTAAACGTAAAAGCATAAGTTGTTGAGAGAGGATTCAAATGTGGTTCTGATTCATATATTTCCAACATGCATACCCCCCCTTGCAATAAGGACAGCAAGGACTGGACTCGCAACCACTTGATTAAAGAGCTTATGATTTGTGATAACCATGCAAAAACTTGATCATCATAAAAGAGAAAACTTTGAGCTGTCAGAGAATTCCCAAAAATGGGTGTGATTTACATCTCCAACACCAACAACAGATAAAGGAAGCATAAAGTTATGATATCTACAATTTCATCAATGTATACTGAAGCTACTCCAACATCTTATCAGCATTTTTCTTTTCTCATATAATTATGTATTCATTTGAATATATAAACTAATGCATATATCCAATAGCAGGATTATATTAGAAATCATATTACCTCTTTTGGTCGCTTTATAGATATGCAACCTGCTATGTCTCCAATAAGAGTAATCCACCTTTCATTTTCAGAAAGTTCCCCACCTCTCGCTAAAATCTGGATAAAGAAATAGTTTTATATCAGTTTGCTTACAAGACCATATCTTACATCCCTAAAATGGAGCAATTTTAAGTGTTTGTCTACCTTGCCCATCTCAAGGTCACCAACACATTCACAGAATGCCTGAAATGCAGTAAGAAGATTCCTGCAAAAGGAGATAAAAGATTAATTAAAATAGGATTCACAAGTACAGTGGCTATTGTTTGTGCAAATAACAATTTTGTTTAAAAATTTTATATTTACTTATATATATATATCCCTGAATTTGTTTTAATGTTCATCCGCTAAAGACACCAACTAAATCATAAGACTAAAATGCTATGTCTTAGAAAAAGGATGGTGGGTCAGAACATAAAAATTAACGTGTTTACTTACAGATTTATATATCTCCCTAATCTCACTCAAAAACCATACAAAAGAAAAAAAAACCAACTGTACATTTCAAAACGTAACATTTCCCCATCACAATGCAGCACAAATGTGGCTGTCAACATAAAAGTAATAATGCTAGATCCTCACCGTAATGGTTCCGGCTGACCAGAGTAGGTTAAACCATGACAGCTTCCAAGTTGCAGCGTAAGCTCAGAAAGAACAGAAGCATAGTTTTGTTCAACAGCCCTTTTTCCAACTTTTCCCCCACCTCTGCATCAAAGGTTGTAAAATTGTTGGATCACTTATATATCTTAAATACAAAAAAAAAAAAAAAAAAAGGAAAAGAAAAGCTGATAACAACATACCTGAAGAAAGCTGTAAGAGCAAAAATTGCAGCTTGCAGTTTACCATCCTCTGTATGATTATCAACCTGGCTCTCATCAACTCTGTCCACATCACCTTTAAGGATAGGAATCTGGCTAAGGACAGATATCACATGTTCTAGAAACAATACCGACAATACCATGTGCTGAGAAAATGCCTGGAAAAAATTGTATTCCATAAATCAATAATATAAAGATATTCTTCAAATAAGGGTATAGATGACAATATGAAACTCAAACATCATATAACGGTATCTGAAGAAGGATATAAGTGTTACTGCATTAGACATGAACTATAAAATTTAAAATCATTCATGTATCTACACCTTATTGCCTATGCTTCTAGGTTTGTTTGTTCGTGGCATAATATTAGTCTTTATGACCAAAGGACTATTACATGAGGGGGCATGTTAGAGATGTAATATACAACCATTCATGTGTGATCTAACAAGTTAAGCCTATGGATAGTTGGTTCTTGACAAGAAGCAACAAACAGCAAGAAAAGTGTCAGTAGAAAGAGAAAGAACTGTAAAATCATAACACTATTGCTCTTTTGTACAATCAATCTCAAATCTGGCAAGCAGAAATCCTACACAGCAACCACCAAGATTTATTCCACCACCCAGTTGGTCTAGCTATTTGGATTAATTGGTGCTGTTGGGTTAGAACGGCCTTCTTAATGAATTCTCATTCTCCTGTTGTTCTCTTTGGACTTCATATACACATTTTAATGATCATATCTTCCATGTAAATGTGATCCACTTTTCTTACTGGAGCCTCTATTGGTCTGCTTCTCACATGACCAAACTTCATCAATTTCTTCATCACTTTGTAGGATGGATTCAAGATACCAAAATGGTGCACCTCTAGTGATACCAAACTTGCATTCCATATACTGCACTTTAATTCTACTTGTTGGAAATGATATTCATTCCAAAGCCTTTCTCTACAGCTGAAGTTTATAATTTACCCATCCTCTTGACTCAAACTAGAAGTATATCATACGCAAAATAACATGCATTTAGGCACTGGCTCTTGGATATGCCCATTCATGTATCCAATAAGATACAAATTTATCTCAAAATCAACTCTTGGTGCAAGCCTACTGTGAATTTGTTGTATGGAAAACTCTTCCGTTACACCTCAGTAGTTCTCAAATTAGTCATTTTGTCATCATATATATCCTTATTCCTTCTGCAAGCCTCAAATATATGCATGACACATACTCCTTTCAATGCTGAAGCCTTCCAAAAGACTCACGGTGGCACCTTAGCATAGACTTGTAACCAAAGCATGAATTCTAATTCATAATCACTCCCAAGTCCCAATTATTTTAGATAACCCTAATTTTACCACAAAACAAACAGGTAAAAACAGCCAAATTACTCTTTTAATGAACTCAAAAACAGTTAATCCTTCAAGAATCTTAATAACTGCAAGAAAAATAATTTGAAATTCCCTTTTCATGACCAACATCGAGATTCATGTGAAATTACTGCACAGAATCATAAACACAAACAATTAAAATGTTTATGTTACAGAATCGCAAAGAGCAGTAAAAAGATGACAAGATCGATCGGTCCAATAGCAGTCTGAGTTCCAAAGCTCTAAAACTGCCAGAATTCTTAACAGTTCAGCTCTTACAACTGAAAACAGACTGTAACTAACAACAACTGACATCTAATGCAGTTGCTACAGTAACAGCTATCAGTATAACAGTAAGGTAACGGCAACTGAAAGCAACAGAAATCCCTAACAGAGACCTACAGTGTAGCATGTTTGGATACTGTCATAGGTAGAGTACGAATTACTTTGTATTAGGTAAACTCTGTAAGTCAAATCTAGAGATACCATGAGCTCAGATCCAAAGTTTGAAACTCTTCAATCTTGTATCATAACTTATTACAAAATAACATAACAGTGCTGAACCAGTGTCATATCAACATCCATTCTGATAGAAGAGTGCAGTAACAATAAAATGGAAAAGTAAGGAAAGAATGGTTTATCTGTTATTGGAGGATGAATGAATCAGGAGACTAATTCTTTACAGGGGTTGTTTTTTCTCAATTGAGTTCCCAGACTCATTTCTGCTAACAACCTGTTTTTCTCCAACCCCTCTCTGTACTGCTTACCTCTATTTAACCACCCACCCAACAACCTAACAGAACTGCCCTTATTCTAAGAATCCTATACAACTGTTATAACCTCTCCAACTGTTTTTATATCTGTAAACATACACCTTCCAAGTCCTATCTTTATCGAAGTGAGGCCTAACATACTTCCATATCTGTACAACATAGAATGTAACAATTTTAGATAGACCTTTTATCGATCAATCTGATCATTGCTATGAGCTAGTAAATTGTAGACTAAAATTTTACAGGGCGCAATCTGTATAATATTGGAGTAAGGAAGTTCTTTCTCAAAGACAATGACAGACTTACATAGAATGCATCCTGCATGGGCCATCCACCACGTAGCCTAGATATATCCTTTGTGACTGTATCCCTTCCAGCAGTAGCCAGAACTTCATCAAAAACTGTTTTTGGGCTAGTGTTTTCAGCCAAAGAAGAAATCTTTTTCGCCAGTAAAGGATGAACAACATAATGTGTGTATATATACATATATATATATATATATATATATATATATAGAGAGAGAGAGAGAGAGAGAGAGGAAGATAACAACATCTTTCATATAATATAAACTGTGTTGATTCCAACAAGTTAAAAACGTGACAGAAGATGGTCAACAAAATATACACTGTTGACACTTCAGAGGTATCAAATTAAAGTTTTGGATAAAAAGGATACAGCACCAAGAGTTTCCACACGCAAATGCTTATCAGTTGCATGCACAGTGGCAGAGATCAATGATTGTGTTGTCCTGTAAGCAAATACAGTATATATCACCATAATTTATGGCCAAAATTTACCAGGTCAAAAGATGATGCAAC
Organism: Abrus precatorius; assembly: GCF_003935025.1. NCBI lineage: Eukaryota > Viridiplantae > Streptophyta > Magnoliopsida > Fabales > Fabaceae > Abrus > Abrus precatorius. The sequence goes on along the minus strand of NW_020874373.1, from coordinate 2,067,700 downwards.
AAAGGTGGCATCTTAAGTAACATAACATTGGTATATTAATTAACTATGGTTTAAACCTTGAGATATCAATCTCAGTCAGTTCTCTCCCTCTCTTCATAACAAACTCAACAACAGCTTGAATAGCCCCTTCAGCTGACTGCTTGATCTTATCACATATAGCCACGGAGCAACCATGCAGTGTAGCAACCAGCTGTACATGAGTGTCAACCAATTGTTAATTATAACCTAAACACACACACAAAACAGAGACAGAGAACCAAGAACAATTGCCTCATCCTTTGTCAACAGAATGCAGAGGGAGGAAACAATCCTGTTGAAAACTTCTGATGGATCAATAGAGGTATCCTGTATATACACACATGAAAACCAAGATCATTTGCGTCATTTTTTTATTTTTCTGCAACTATAAAATGCAAGAAAGATGGAACAAGAAGAAAAACAAGGAAGGTAATAAATCAATGTGGTCACTGAACTTACGTTCCTCAATATGGCTATAACATCCTCAAGAGAAGATAAAGCTATGTATGACAATTCTATATCTTCAGCAGATATAGACGAACCTGCAGGTCTTGGTAGTGAAAGAGAGATGCTAAAGAGTAGATCAAGAATCTGCAAAAAAAAAATAATTAGGGACAATTTAAGAACAAGAAAGCAATGCCCTCTCAATAGAAGTGAACACTAGAGGACATGCAGTTTATATAATATTGCATAAATTATACAAGTACTTAAGCAGAGAGGTTCTTCATTTTATGTATCACAGAGACAAGACTTGTCAGGTACTACTTACCTGTGCTGAGATCTTTCTGACTTCAGAATTTGTGTCTGCACAACGTGGAAGGTACATTATTACCCTATCTCCCAAGCACAAGGCTTCACGACTTGGCAATACAAATGCAGCTGGCAGTAGAAAAAATAAATAAATACACTTCAGAATATAAAAAAGACAAGCAATTCAAAGCAGTCTGATGGAACTTAGTTACATGGTAGCTTTGAAAAGTTCCCATATAGAGTACGGTCAATTTGCTTGTTATGTGCACAACTCCCATGGCATCCCAGTGCACAATACCCACTAACACACACCATTCGAAACTTTAGAAGCATCTCATGGACTGCAAGACAGCCTCTTTTCCTCTGATACTCAACAGGGGAACAGACAAATTGATCAATTTGCCTCAAGATAAGCATTAGCAGCTCTGCTCGACTTCTTCCATCCTCTCCACTAAATATTATGATGTTACTAATCAGTACAACTTTTACATACACAGGATGATATAACACATGAACAAAAACCTATTAATGGGATATATTGAGTGATGGGTGTGTGTGTTAGAGAGAGAGATGAAAAATGAAGATATTATGTTTATAAAGTGTAAGATGCAGCACCAACAATAAATTACAGAAGTGATAGCACCGAACACAACTACTCCTTCTGGTCCTTTTTACAAGAAATAAATAACTAACTCATCAAAACCAATTAAAAGTACCTACATATTATAAATGTATACTGTAATAATATTAAATGGTCAAGATGGTGACATATATATCAAATGAATAAATATATTTACTTATATTAGTAATGACTGAGCGTTTCATTAACACAAATCTCATAATAAATAAGGGTCTAAAAAGAATTTAGTAAATAATGTATCTGAAAAATGAGACTTTTTTTTTTATTTAGGATTAAAAAATACAGGTAATTATTTCCCATAAAAAGGACCAGAGGGAGTAAAACAAATCTAAGAAAAGAGCAACAATTTTTTTTGTCTATTAAAAAATTAATTGAGAGGAACAATGAAAATAAATGAGACAGAGTATTAGAAAACAACAAATGAAATTAAATAATATTCAAAAGGACAGATAACATAACAAACCAGAAACTTAAGCAGCATAAACAACATGGATCATTTTACTTAAATTACCCAGTCAGAAGAATTGCACATAAAAGAGTAATCAAGTTGTCTATAAGGGTATTGACAACATCAACTGGATCATTTGGTATAGCAAAGAACCCCAATGTGGCCTGTCAAATTCAATACAAAACTCAGATGGCCAAATGTTGAATTATACATTCATAAAATCATACAAAACATTCATACCTTCATTACGTGGTTTCTAGTTTCAACTGTTAGTTTTGGTTCCACAGAGACCAATGTAGTGCAGGCACTTATGGCAAGGGCCTAATACAATAAAACACATTGGAACATATTCTCAAGCTTAAATTAACTAGTGACTTTAACTCAGTTTTATATACCTGAGTACGCAAAAGTTCATTGTAATCAGCAAAGCCATCATCATCATCATCTCGGCCCATTAAAGTCAAAATATAATCAAGCAATTGGTCCCTTCTTTTCAACGGAAATGGCGAACCACTTTCAGCAGCATTAATGACAGCATTACCTGCAATATCAGAATTACATCATGCTCACAAAATTAACAGAGCCAAATCAGCAATTATTTATATTCATTAATCTGAAACTAGAGAAGTTTTGGTGAACACTCAAAAATAGGTGACACAAACAGAAAATCAGCTTTTAACACTCAAGAAGAGAGCATACAGATATTGCAATTGTTATTGTGATTTTGATTCCCCAAGGGCTCTAGTTTAAATTTCAAATCATAGAAAATAGGTTTTCTTTTCTCACTAGGCAGAACATAGTGTTTTTCCCTTCTGTCCTTTGCAAAAAAATGCATCTTTTTTACTTGGCGTCATGACAAGTCATCCTTGACCCAACTTTAAGAACCCAGCACAAACCGAAGGATTCTGAATCAGTAGAGCACTATGATTCACGGAACCATATCACTACTCTGGCTATTTCTCATTCAGCAATTTTGGTCATTGTGCAATTAGTTGTTTCATCTGTAACATTTGCATAGCAAATTGTATTGTACCATTTGATACAAATCATGAATCCCACAATTTTTACCACTATGATATGTAGGGAAAAATAACCACAACTTTCACAAATGTTCATTTTCTAACCGTTTGGTAGCAGTCTATTTTTCGCACAAAATTTTCAATGAAGTGGCAAAATGAAGATTTAGGAAAAGTTTTAATGACAAAAATAATAGCAGAAGCAACAAAATGAAAGGGATAAAATGAGAATAAATGATAATTAAATTTTGAAAAGATAACTACAAACCTAGTAAATCAATAGCTGTTATGACAGCTTGCTTTGCTTTGGGGTGACGCACATGAAGAAGCCGTGAGAGCATGTTGGTTCCCTGCCCACAGATAAACAATACACTTAAATCAACATTGTTTTATAAACATAAGCAAATAAACAAAATAATAATAATAATAGCAACAACAACAATAATAATAATAATAGGAAGTAAGATACCCAACCTATACTTGTTTTACAACATTGTACTCTTGAAGCATAATTTCAACTAAAGATTAATGTAGAAAACAAGAAGAGATGTTTAAAGAAAAAACTAGGCTCTGATTCGAGCTGTTTCTATCTAATACTTTTAGTTTTCAAAAAGCCAAAATACTAAAAACAATGTAAAAACTGATTTCATCGTAAACAAGGGAAACAACTCATGAAACTGTTCTCATTAATGGCAAAACTGTAATAACAAATAAAATGTTATTTGCTTTTTTTTTTTTTCCAAAAGCTATTGGTTAAATAAAATCATCCCAACCACATTTTATTCTACTGGTCTTAAAAGCTCTTAAAACAGAAATCAAAATTATACAATAAAACTGCATTTAAAAACAAAACTGAGAATGGTTCCAAACACACCAATTTTATTCCTTTGGTAGCTGGTCAGAGATAAATCAAGACAATAAAGGAAAGATTATTGCACAAATACCAAGCAAAAGCCAAGAAAAAAGATGACCTACAACAAGGGCATTTATTCTGGCTTCAATAACTGTTGATGGCGCATACTTTGCAGCATATCCATACATTAGTGCCAAAGCAGCATGTATGTCATCAGACTCTTCTGTTCTAAAACTATCAGAGAACAATGACAGTATCCTGCAACAAATGAAAGTTACAAACAGGTCAGACAAAGTCTGAATCTAGTTGAATCTTTAGGAAAAGGAAAAAGAGAATTCTAAGAATAAGTTAAGGAACATTGTAATGTTCTGATACAAACTAAGTATTTGTTCAACTAAAGGAAATAAAGATCTCTCCCTCTCTCTACAATCATGTCATGTTCTGATGCAAAACCAAAGAAATACAGAAAAAAAAATAGGTAGGACAAATTCTGAGTCTAATTGAATCTTAAAAAAGAAAATAAGCATTTTAAGACATGGAAGGTAAGGTAGGCAAGAGACTCAAGACAGTGATTAAGTATAACGTAGTAAGGAACAGAATGGGATTTGGGCTGTAACAAGCTAACCTGCATAGCAAGGGGATTTTGAAAACAACAGAAAAGGCTTTTAATAAAGAGAAGGAAGGGGATCAGGAGATGAATCAAGTGATAGAGTTAAGAGTTGGGAATGAAGGAAGTAGATCACTTGAAGAGTCTAAAATCTTATTATCATATTCTGTATTTTCCTTTTTCTGCTAAGGACAATCCATGTACATCTATTCCCTCTGTTTCTGATATCCATTTAAAATTAACATCAGTGACAGAGAAAATTCCATTAATACTATAGCAACATACAAGCTTAAGTTACAGTTTCTTAACATATTCTAGAAGGCAGCACATCTTACAAGTGAGCACAATTTTGATAAGCGACAAATGGAAAACACACTTGACGTTTTGACCTTTGATGTAACATATATTGAACTGCAAACATTTAATAAGTGAAAACAAGACACATAAAAGGAGATAAGATAGGTTATCATATGTGTGACAGTAAGATCCTGTCAATATTAATATTTCATTAAAGAACATTTTGCCAGACACAAGACAATATAATACACCATAGTAAATGAAGGTTCTGAACATTTAAACCACAATGAAGTACAAGAGGGGGGTGAGGGGGATAGAGTTAGAAAAAAAGAAATGATAATTTGTCAACATATTATATTGAATATTCATAAGCATAAGTTTGGGTTTATGATTTGAACTGATAAACCAATCCATAAAGAAAAGTGAATTCACTCAATCCTACAAGTCTGGCATAAACCTCTGAAATATGCTTTGTCCAACATTGTCTAAAATATCCTTCAGCTTCTCCAACACTGTATCCAAGTGGGATGCAGCAACCTAATAAAATAGAAAGAAAGTTAAGAATCAATAGGAAAAGGAAAATGAATCCGACAAGTTCAAAACAAATAAATAAAAGAAGAGACTAAATTACCAATCCCATTGCTTTGGCCAACCCAAGTCTATTTGTTGGAATTGCAATGTTTGCCTGCTTATACATCCAATCTATTTTATCACGGACATAAGCTCTTTCATTAACCTTTTGAAGCAGAATCCCCAAGCACCTGTGTTCAACTTCAATATCATTTTTCACACACTTTACAGTCTTAAATAATGGGTACTTGGATTTTCAAACAGCAGGCATGGAGGGAACCAAATTGGAGTATCCATGGATGATGTGCCAAAAAAAGTGGAAACAAATACTGAAGTAGATGAACCCTTATGTACAGATTTGAAAAAATAAAAAACTGCTTGAAAGGTTATAGGTCATTAGTTCAAGGCTGTTTCAGTCACTTTGATCACAAACTAGAAGATTCCATAAAAAACATGCCCAATTTTTAATCTATAGAAGGGCAGCATTAACCTAATATATCATGGTGCAAGGACAGGATTGGTTCCCCAATTGTTCTCCAAATGTTTCTTTAATTTGATTTTGGCATTTTTTGAGATTGATGGGTTTGCCCTAGGTCCTTGATTGGTTTTGGAGAAGGAAAGAAGCTAATATTTATGCTCTAGGTTTTATACATGCATCAATGCATTTTTAATACATTCCATTACATAATATATTATTCTCCAAAGTCTATTTTCCTTCAATCTCCAACCTAGAACTCCACAATTTCAAGAGTCATTTTATGAGCATTTCTCTTAACAATATGCAGAGACCAGGTAATTCTGTTTCATTGATGATATCATTGTTCTCTTTCTTTGTTATGTAAGAAGGATATCTTATCCTTCTTACTCTTTGTAATCATCTTCTATTAATTAATTTCTTCTCTTATCAACTTTCAATAAAATGCGATAAAGGAGAAACCTAACTCCATGAGTAGAAATTAGGATGGAATTTTCAATCTGCCAGAAAATTACATCAGCCTGTTACTGTTTAGAAGGTAATAGAACTCAAATTTTTCACCTAGCTTAATGGTAGTTCACAATCCAAATCAATGAGATAGAGTAAAAAACATCTCCAAATCAACTTTATTTCCCTAGCGCATAAACCTAAAGCTTTTAAAGTGCATAGAGCCTTCAACAAAAGGAGGGGGGAAAAAGACAGAACAATGAGGCACCGAAACAACAGGAAGTTCCTTAAACATTATAAGAAACTTAAGATTTCTTTAATCATATGCAAACAATCTAACTACTGTTTAAAAATCTAGTTACACAGGACCAATGAACAGACGAAATACCAACCAAACCCCATACCAGTATGAGTCAGACCAAAAAATGCATCAAAGACTACAACCACTCAAAACCAGAGAACCTGATTGGTAGACCAGTTGAACAACAGATCAGGCTTATCCCTGATTCACCCAGGTTTAACCAGTTTTTAAACATTGATTCTGACTTTAAAAAAAAAGTATTGGTATGTTTACTATAATGAAAATCAAAAACAAAAAAAATAAAGAACTGGATAAAACAGACAAACCATAATAAATCATCATTTATTAATTTCAAGTTTTGTAGCAAACCTGAATCATAGTTAGTACAAATGCAATTTCATTTGTCTCATTCTGTATAAATAACATTGTTAAGAAACTTGGACCTAACTTACTTCCAAAAGTTAACTCATAAGAGGAGGGCTGCTCAGCCCAATATCTTAACACACATCCTTCACGCTCAGGACTGGACATCTGGTACGTGAAATTTACAAAATTGGACATCTCTGGGTAACGCAATGTTTAAACTGAATAAACTCTGATACCATGTTAAGAAACTTGGGCCTCACTCCCTCTCAAAAGCTAGGTCATAAGAGGAGGGTTGTCCAACCCTTATAAGGAGTATTCTAGTTCTATTATTAATCAATATGGGATATCTTAACAAACATAAACTAGCAACCAACTTCTCATGCAACAGGAAGCAACATTTAACAATATTATGTTTCTATTGCATTTACAAAAGCATACTTTAGGCTAGAGCATTAATACCGATGAAGAAGTGCAGCATGTTGATCATCAGAAGCATAAAGTTCATAATGTTTGGCAAAAACATTTCCAAGAGACATAACCCAGTCTGCGTCTTGAATCACATCCAAAGATTCTGCAAGAAACTGCAGCCCAAGAATAAAGAGATATTATAAAACTTTTTTGCTCAAAGATGTTCGAATTTCACATTAGGGAAAATGTCTAGGACAGGAAAGTGAGTAGAATTAGCTTTGCATAACAAGAATTAATTTACTTCTCAATCATTGAGCCTTTTTTAAATAATCATACCACTCTCAAACATGTTTGATCCCCTTCAGCAACACGTTTAACCTAATTGATGAAATATATGAACTGCAAACATATTAAGCAATTCCACCCACTTGAATAAAAACAGCTCATTCATTGAACCTAAATTTTAAATTCAAGAATTCTAAACAATATAACTAAGAGAGGATAGGATGTTTGACTAGTCAATCACACTTACATTGATTATCATGTCATCCCAAGTGTCTTGATATGATGGATCCTGTTTCAAGTCTTCTGTATCACTAACATATGCCTTCATCTTTGGAATCTAGAGCTTACCAAATACACAAATTAATTATATTTTGATCTATAATAACCATCTAAAAATTGTAACTTGTAACTAATAAAACACAACATATTATGACAAACTATATTATAAATGAAAATATGAGCTTTTGATGACTTATAAGTTACATAAACAGAATTATGATGAAACATTTGATATAACATTATGTTGTTGATCCAGAGATGCTAAACTGTTTGCCTCATCCAAAAGCTTTTTAACAGTTTAAAAAGCCCAACATCAATTAAGAATTTATGATCTCAGTATTTGGATCAACAACTGCACAGTTAAGAGACTAGCAAGCTAAAACTTCATCAATGTTTATCTGCATTTTCATGAGAACAATAATAATTTATATCTTATAACCGAAAACTTCACTGATTCTAATCATCTAACAAAAGGTAGAGATATTCACAAAGAACTGAGATTTAAATCTGATAAGATAAAATTTTAGCACGAAATGTTACCTCATCTTGCCAAAATAAATTGATATTTTTGGGAAATAGAGGTGCCAGAAGACATAGAACCTAAAAAAAATATGTATACTTATAATGTTATCCAAGGAAATGCGTACATCTAAATAAAAAGAGCCTAAACATTGACAGCAAGAAAAATACATTATATCTAAGTAAACTTTGTAAAGCAAATTATGCATGTATCTGACAGAATACATCAAAGAATAATATAAAACAAAAATGTGCAATATTAAAGGATGCCATGTGCTCACTGTCAAAATTTGGGTGGCCAATTGCTCCCTTGCTAGAGGATCATGCAAAAGCACAACCAAACGGGCAAGAAGTTCCTATCAATCATAAATTATTCAAGAAGGTGATATGTGCTGAATATAGCAAAGAATGACTTTTTTTAACAATTGAAAGTACAATTATAAATAAAATGAACTATTAAAGAGATCCTACCTCCGCAGTTGGTATATCAGGACGGGTTTTACACTCCCTCAACATATCATTGCCATATGACCTATGCCGCCACAATTCTGATATGCACCTGCAAACCTGTAAAAGTAGTAATGATGTCTTCTAATTTTTCAGGAAATACTTTCAGAAATAATAGAACTTCACTTTCACAATGCATACATATATCCATAAAATTTGCAAGTCTTACAACATGGAGGATAAATTTAGTCAAGCATCTGAGAATCAAGCTCTCTACAGAAGTTTTACTATGAATAGAATTCTTACCGTGGCCACAGCACCAGTGTAGGTCCGTGGAATAATCATCCTCAAAAGAAAAGGCCAAAGAACATGCTGTAAAATTCAATATCAATTCAAAATTTTGGGTAAGATTAGTACATAAAGAACTAAAACAAATAATAGGCACCAGGAAACAAGTGAAATCACTACCACAAAAATCAATCAGTAAGGAAAAAAAGTAAATTTACCTCCATTTCTGGAATCGTGATAGTTACTAAAAGGAGACCTTTTTCACAAACTGCTCTTAACTCCCCAGGAGTAACTGTTCCAATTTTCATCTAAGAAACAACAACAAAGAATTAGAGGTCTATAATAAATAAAATAAAAGCACTACAGGACTGTACCAGAAAGATTCTTGTCATTACTCTCGTACATAAATGAAAGAAGAAATTTAATGATAGAAGAGAGGAAAAAAAATAATGAGGATAAACATTAAATTGAAAGGGAAAAAAGAGACTAGAAATCTCAAAAAGGGACCTTTCCAATGATATCAACATAGAAACTCTCCTTAAAATACAGAAAACAATGGAGCAAAGAGGACTGCTATGTCCAAGAAAATAACAAATATACCCATGTACATAGAAAGTAACACCTTATTTTACTAAAAATCAGAGAGATCATGGTAATTCAAAGATATGTACTTCATTTGCAATCTTATGTAATGATGGAGGAAAAAAGGGGGGTACCTCTATTCTCTTATTTGGTGTGCTCTCTAGATCACTCCGGTTTTCATCAGTTATAGCACAATGACGTACGAGATACTCAATGAACAGCTCTCCAGATGAACCAACCAAGTAACAATGAGAAGCCATAACAACAATCAACTATAAGCAAACAAGGAAACCAAAAGATATTGACATTAGAGAAGGGAAACAAATTGTATTAGTTAAATAGTAAAAAACAACAACAAAGGAAGAGTAGTTCACGATGAATTACCTCAGAAAGAGCCTTTCGAACACCTAAATTCTGCTCCTCAAGCAAGGACTTTACAGCTTCAACTAGTAAAGGTATTTTACTATGCCAAACTTCAGCCAACCTTAAAGTAAGAATTATAGATCAACTTATACTAGATCATTATGATTATGAACCATTATTGTCAGGATAAGAAAAGGTAGAAACCTTGGTAAAAGATGCTTCAAAATACAGAGTGCACCAAAAGTCAATGGTTCTTCCCTCAACCTGCATTTCTGGAAGAAGGGGCAATAGACAGCAGAAGCATAAGTTAAATATCATATCACAAGAAACAGAATAAAAATATGGTTCCCAGAAAAAGAAAACTTGTTTGTTCTCCTTGGAAAAGAAAAAGCTTCAATAAAAAAAGAGAACCAAGGAATAAAAATATCACTGATAAAATACCCTCTTGAACTGAAACAAACAAACTAACAACTGTACACATATTTTAAATTAAAGAAACAAGCAACAGAAACTAAGGGCATTTTGGCTTGTATTCTATTTTCAGCTTACATGTTTTCATTGGTCTTAAATTTGGGTTTGAGCCTAATTCAACTTCAAAAGATAACTCGTAAGGTGAGGATTGTTTTAATCTTTATAATCTCTTATTTAGCCATATTTGTAATTGATGTGGATCTTCAACACACCTACTCACATTTAAGATTAAGCATCTCGTGCGTGAAAGTTGTAAAACTGACTTTTTTTTAATATTGCAAAGTGAAAGCTGCAGTGTCAAGTAAGTTGCAATGAAAAAGACATGGGTCTAAGTAGGTTGCACTGAAAAGTTCATAGGGTTAGATTAATTGCACTAAAAAAATCCGTAAGATCAAGGAGTTATAGTTTAGTCAACAGTGACCCATTCCTGGATTTATGATATCCTTTGACGTCATTTTAAATTTGAACCTAAGCCTAACTCAACTCCAAAAACTAGCTCGTAAGGTCATAGTTGTTTTAGCCATTAAAAGCTCTTGTTTCACCATATCTATAATCAATGGAACTTCAAGAGTAGAAATCACAAAAATGTCTCACTGTTTTCACTTCATTTTCTTTTTTCAAGAATTTATAAAATAATGTGGCATCTATGTAATTATTAGTGAAAACATATCAAATGAAATAAAATAGCAAACTAAACACACCCTAAAGTGATGTTTGGGTTGTTCTCTCTCTTCATTTTGGTTGATAAATTTTAATAACTATACAAATTTTACGTTGTTTTAATCTTGATTCCTGGTTTCAAAATTTCCTTCAATAAATTTTGAAAACAGGAAATAGAATGAAAACAAGATAGTATTTTTCGTAATTATTAATGAAAACATATAAACAAAAAATGAAAACAGAAAATAAACAACATCCCCGGATTAGACTAATTGTTTTATGCCTTCATCTAATTTGAAGTTTTTATTCTAACTTCTAGTAATTTAATTACTTTTAAGTTTACTTGATGTTTTATTCATTCACTCCATTTACCCTCTGGTATAATAATATTCCTCTTTTAATCACAGTAAAGTTTATTTTCCATCAACCAAAAAAAAAAGGGATAGAAAAATTACTTTGTCAAGAATTAACACCATACAGATATACTATCAAATTTTCATGTACTTACATTTACAAGGAACAAAAACAAATCATCTGGATACACCAAGCCAACCGTCAGAAAACAATGCTGAACCTCGTTATACATCTGTCACACATAATTGAATAAATTACATATTGAACTTTTTTCACTTGATAACAGAAATGGAAAAAGCTCCTCTACATTGGGAATGTCGCAAAGTGAGAAAATAGAGGTGTGTCTCCCCTTGAATTTTAGAGGGTAAAGATTATAATGCACTTTGAATTAAAGGTGTATATACCCTTATTCACTTTAGAGATAAGATCATATTAAAGGAGCATTATCCAAAAGAAACTCAATGCAATCCAAGACAGACTATTAGTACAAAGCCAAAGAAAAACCTACAATGACATCCACCAAAAAAAAAAAAAAGAAAAAAAACCAAAAGCAAAACGTATCAACTCAAAAGGCTCTCCAAAGCCTTGCATATGCTAAAAGCAAACCCATAAAGAAAGTAAGAATAACAAACCTCACCATCTAAATGGACAAGGTTCCTTCAAAGTGAGCAGTATATATGCATCCACTTTCCACCGTTGATTTATTCTAAATGCATTGTGCATCTACTACAAACCTATTTATAACTAATATACATGGTTTGCAATACAATTTGGTATGTGACGAGGATATGGTTATGTGGTATTGTGGCATGAGATTTTTCTAGGTATGTGGAATGGAGGGGTATACTTACCGGGTTTGCTTTTTCTGATCTGTAAATTCGCTTAGAATAAGATTGCCAAGCATTAAAATAAATTGTACTAATAAGCAGTAAAATTTTAAAGGTGAATACTCCATTCCTTGCTTAGAGGAGCTTTTCTTTCTAAACCATACAGAAGTTAAGGAGACAACTCTATCCCGAACTCAAAGACAAGTACACCAATCCCATGGACAAAGAACATCTCCACAAAACAATAGTGACAAATTGCACTGACCTACCCAGCCAAAATCAGCATTCACTTTCATTGTAAAAGACACCACAAAAAAAAAAAAAAAAGGTAAACTAATCATTATGCCTCCAACTGGAACTGAACTCCAAGAAACAGAAGTTAGAAATCATGACAAAATCTCAGAAAGAACACATGAAACATAATCAATAAACACCTAAAAGACATGCATCCCAAAATTCAAGGAATTAGAAAATGAGGGTTGGTAAAAAAAAAAAAAAAAAGCTGAAACTTTGCAGTAACACATGCTACAGTAGTCATCATAATCAAATAATTCCAAGTTTCCAACAAATGAAACTAATAGTATTACCTTCAGTCCCACAGAGAAATCTGCTTGGTCTTTGCTGTCATTATTGATGGAAACAACAGGTAGAAGTGTTGATAAAATAAGAGTCAAATCCTGCAAACAATAATTTTATTTAAATTTCTCAAGTGAATAAATTCCAGCAAGATACAGATAAAGCAACAGCTTATAGAAAGGCAAGTGCATAATCAAAACTAGAAAATGGAGCTCATAAAGTTGCATAGGTACCATCCTGATCAGATACAGTACAAGGATAAAGAAAGATTTAAAGATACAACTATAAAGGCACAGAAACATATAGAGGATAAGCAACATGTTAGAGGTGTTGAACTGAAGAACAAATTTATGGAAAACTGCCAGCAAAAGAGAGAAAACTTTGGGAAAGAAACAAGAGAAAGGGGATGATCAAACTATATAGGCAGAGCATGTGAGAAGTATCTTCTATATCTAGGACCTTCCACTGCATGTCTTCTGCTTGTAGGAAATCATGCAGCAAAACAATGCTATTTTATTTAATAAATTGCAACATGAGTTTTGGCCTATCCAAATTATACACGAAGTATGCATCTGTACTGATATAAAGTTATATACTACGTAGAAATACAGCATGACTTTAGGAATGTGCCCATGCTTCAAAGAGAAATCAAGATAGTCAACTGCATAAGTAGTTCATTGAAAAGGTGATTCCTATAGCATAAGAAGAAGAAAATAACTATGCCAGGTATTTGGCATTACTCATGAACAGTGTTTAAAAAAAAAAAAGGTAGCACAATCTACAGGACACCATGCCATCTGATGTTCAACCACAAAACATAAGTGGTGAACCACTGAAACCAGTAAAACCGAAGAACCAACCAATTTCTCAAAAAGTGTCATTTTTTACAACAACAACCTAACTTTATCCCACTAGATGAACTCGGCAATATGAATCACATGACGTCACTGAACAAGATTAAAAATTAAATTTTTATAAATCTAGTAGATCAAAATGTCTCTTTTAAGATCTTCGTTTAAAGTTTTTTTGAATCTTCTTTGACTCTTTTTTATCAGACTAAAAGCTATGCAATTCATTCTCTTAACTCTTCTTTGTAGATGATCGAACCACGTTAGACGATTTTCAATATTTTTTTTATTATAAGTGTTACTTTAATATTCTCTTATATACTATCATTCCGTATCTTGCCTTTTCTTATGTTTCTACTTATTCACCTTAGCATTTTTATCTTGCCTCTTCTCATGTTTCTACTTATTCACCTTAGCATTTTTACTTCTACCACTCATATTTTTTTCTTGTATTGTTTCTTTAAGGTCTAGCATTTACTAACTACCATATGAGATATTTGATCGTATTGTAGTACGGTAAAACTTCTCTTTCATCTTGATAGGTGCTCCACAAATACAAATAACTCTTGATATTTTTTTTTTCTATTTTAATCACTTAGCTTGTATTTTGTGAGTAAAATCTTCATTAATTTTTCCAAAATTATTTTGTATGATCAATCCTAACTATCTAAAACTGAAAACTTGTAGTATTATATCATCTCCAATTTTAACTTTCAAAGCATGATGTTTATCTAATTTTTTGTTAAAATTACAATGCATATATTATGTCTTACTTCTATTCAAGCAAAAACCCTTAGACTTAAAAGTTTTCTTCCCTAACTCAAGTTTAGCATTAACGTACAATCCATTATTTATTTATTTTCTTATTAGAGAATGATGTATACCAAGTCAATGGTGAGAAATAAGCAAAAAGAATTAAAAGATAAAATGTATATGCCAAGTCATTTCATTGGTGAGGAATAAAGAAACAGATATTGCACTATGCCAAAGAAGCTTTCCCCTTACCCCCTACAAGAAGGGAGGGGGGGATTGCTTTTAAGACCAGATTACTCAATAGAACAACAACAAACACTCAACTGAAAACCAGCGACCACCCCTTTTCCAAGATCATAAGGTGATGCAATGCAAGTACATATTAGATTTCAGAACTAAAAATAAGTGTTTGTCCCTACAGTATTCCTAAAAGAAAATTAAAAGTTATAATTTATAGACAAGAATAGATGTTCCCAGTACATCCTAAAATAACACGGTAACTCTCCCATCACTCAAACGATATTAAAACAATCAAGGACAAAAATTGTAAGTTTTGATTAAACATTACCAAAGAACCAGAAGTAGAATAAAGAAATTCAACATGCAAAAAATATTGTTAAACAACGTTATCATATTCATTACCTCAAAATCAAGCATAGGTGGGCCACTTTCTGAGAGTAAAGACGCATTTAACAGATTGTGGAGACTACATGTAGCCAGAAAAGCTATATCTTGATCCTTTTTATACCTGACAGTAGAAAAGATGAATATGGATCTATCCAATAATACCTGCTGAATTTGAGTGTGTTCTATTTTCTAGTCTCATGAGAATTTACTCATTAAATGAGAATATAGGAAACTAAAATTAGAAATGTTATACAGAGTCGCAGATCAGTCTTACAAGTCCAATACTGTCGGAATAAGCCTTGGTAGGGCTGCCTTTAATTGTGTTCGAGTTATAAGACCAACCATCTGCCCAAGTGCTTCCACAGATGCCACACGAACCTAAAACCAAACAATTTTTTACTACAACCAGGTAAATAGATCATGTAAATGGTACATTAATAGACTTATCTACTGTCAATTCATCTACACACAAACACAATGTGTTCAGTAATTCAATTTATTTTGAGTATTCAGAGGTAATGCTTCATATTATTAACTGCCAGTCTGCCACAACCAAATTATTATTATCAATTTTCTTGTCTTTTACTATTAGCTCAATGAAAACGTCATAATACAAAACAAAACTTATAAAAGCAGAATATTGGGGGGAAAATGAATTTAATGTGCCATCCATGCAAGAATATATAAATGAACATTAATTATGTCATAATTATAGGTTAAGGGATTGGGAAGAAAGAAAGAGAGAAAGACAATTAATGGTAGTAAATTCAAAAAATGAATTATAGATGAAATGTATTGTGATATGATCCTAACCTAATACTGATATGCATACTGATAATTAGGTCAAGTACAAGAAATAAGCCCAAGCCCACTAACAACCTAGAAACCTAATATCTTAACAATTTTTTCAATTCTTTGTGCATAGAAAATCACAATCACTTGGGATGTATTCGTTATCAAAAACACCATATATGCTGAAAATATAAACAAGTTATTAGATCTCAAAACTAAAGGATCACTTACTGAAAGAAAAACTTGTTAGTACAAAAATAAAAGATGTATTTAAAAATAAAGATACAAAGAAAATAATAGAAAAACAGACAAGCAGTAGAATGCAAAACAAAAAAATATAGTAACATAATAGTTAGTGACAAACCTTTAGGTCCCGTGAAGCTGCCCAAACTCTCAACAAAAGTTCAAAAGCGGAATTTAGAAAAGACCTGCACTACATAGAGATATCTCTCACCTCCAGGCAAGAAATAAAGGAAATGTGTGCATTAAATCAAAAAATAAACTAGAAGAGTTTATATTGATCTCACATGACATCACCATCTTGGGGAAAATGTGAAGGAAAATCTATGCTATATTGCCAAGCAGCTTGACACCAACACTTAAATGCTGCAAAAGATAATAAATTATATGAGATCGGATTAGCAGTAGCAATTACACATTTGAGAAAGGTTTGTGACAGTTTTTCATCCACCATTTACTCGCTGTCAGACAATGAGGGCCCAAATTGATGTGAGTCATGTGACAACTAATAGCAAAAGGAAAATATATATCTACAAAATGTATATTTTCAAAAAGTTTAAAATTTTGATTCATCAGCAGGAATATACCACAGTATAAACTAAATCCAGAATGAACTTTTAAAAAGTGCAATGAAAATAAAAACACCAAAATTGGCAAGCTTCACAACCAAGTAGAAAAAATTGTTTGTAGCACTAAATCCAACCAAACTCTACCATCATTCAAAATTTTAGCCTACTAATGGCCCCAATTTTCTTATGGGCAAGATCTCTCAAAAATTTCAGAAACCACAAGATAAATGGTAATTTAAAATTCTTTAACAATAGAAAGCTGATCATCATACACAACTGCCAGTTTCACACTTATCAGTATTTTGCTATGTCCCAATATGGCATGAAATTTACAAAAAAAGTAATTCCAGAATGCAATTAGAATTGGTTGACACTTTAGACACAGCATGCAATTGTCTATAACTTCAACCAGATCTAAACAAATCACCAAAAGAAATCAAAGATGGAATCACATATTAGACAGCCATCGACAAAGCAACAGAAAGATCACCATACCATTTGCAAAAATTGGCCGGTGCATGTCTCGCACATTTCCAAGAATTGGCAAAATTCGCGAAAGTACACCTTTCCAACGGGGAATGAACTGCAAGGCTGTATCAGATTTATAAGGAAGAAAATGTATCAGTGTTTACCATAGAATTTGACCACATGGTAAATTTTGACAGCTGAAGCACATAGTAAAATTAGATTACTAACGATCTGTAGAAGCAAATTCTGCAAGGATTTGGACCATAGACTGTAATGCTGAATTTGTCCCAGATAAATGAAGAAAAATTTCTTCCATCATCTGCAACACCAATTCAAGGGAAAGGGAGATCAAAGGCATAAGAATAAGATAAATGTTAATCTCAGCCCTAAGGGCTGAGGATAAACAACTAATAATAATAAAGTTTTATTAAAAAAAAAAAAAGTATTTCTTGTACTTTTATAACTTTAATATAATAAATATGTACTTTTTCCATAAAAATTTCCTATTTATGAATGCTTAAACTCAGTCCTATGAGTTAAGGTTAACAAAACCTTATAGATAGAGAGAGAGACAGAGAGCCCAGAACTACATCCCATGAAAGTAAAATGAATGGGAGAAATACTTTAGCATGATAGAAAAACAATGTTACAATTCCACTTCAAGAGATAAAGTAAAAAGTATAGAGTAGAGTGCAGACAACAATTTTCTAATTAGATGTATTTAACTACTAACAAAAGAGACTGTACTACTGTAGGGATGCATTCTACTAATCTTTCTTTCTCCATGTCATAGTTGTCTCAGCTAGGTCTATAACCCTATCTTTCCTTTCCTTATTGAACTTTTAAACTTCTAATATAAAAAATACATTTGAGAGTTGAAAAGAAAAAAAAGATAACTCACAAGATCAGGTAAATGTAAGCCAATTGCCACAAGTAGGCTTGTTGCTGCGCGTTGCCAATCAGAATTTAGTTCCTGCAAACGAGAATCTATATGAATCCAGTAGAGTATGAGAAGTAACATACCAAATCTGGTGAAGCTATCAGCTGGAATATCTTCAAGAAAATAAACACAAAAGCCTACTAATGAGTTCAACACACTAACAGTCATTTCAGATATATAGGAGGAAGACAAGAAAAGTGATAGTGATGTAGAACAATAAGCCTAAAGTAATCCTCTAGGGCAGAGTACTCCTCATACTAGGGTTTCAGATACTCTGTGAAAAAGAAAATCTCAATGTTGTATAATTATGTGGAAAGGTACCCAAATGCTGATATCAATGATCTATTTATGAACTCAACATAATCAAACACCCTGAAAAGACAAACCCATTCTATATTGGAAAAAGAAAATCCCAAATAAGATATAATCACTAAATAACAAATAATCCCAAATCCAAAACCATAATTTCAAAATTAAAATCCTAATATTACTTGCCCATTTTACATTACATGGTTATAAACTGTGCTTTTCAGTGAATGTGCACCTACACTCAATCAAACTGCGTTTCAATCATTGTTTATGGTACTTGGTGAAAAATTATTATCTTCGTGGCTATTAGAAAACGCCTCCACACAGTGTATTCACAGACTACAGATTAATCATCTGACCATGACTAACCCTGCATGTAATCCAGCTCTTTTTCTTACCCTGTAACTTGCAAATTCAATTTTGGCACCCAAAATATTTGCTTCCCCCTCATTTCCCAGTAAATTATTTGCCCAGGTGGAAAATGAGAAAATAAAAGGGGCTGCTAAACAATTAGCTCATAAAATTTGGACGGCTAAATTCCAAAGCTTGAATCACTATTTTGCGACAATCCACCATTCAAGAAACAAACAATATTTACTCAACCATCTGATAGATAAAGACCCATGAATGGTTCTTATATCACCTAAAACTATATGTTAAATGGCTTCAAAGTCAGTCCTCCAGAATAAGACAGGTTAAAAATCTTCCAAATTCAACCATCAACAAATAATCACAATCAACTTAATCTTCCTTATCTCCTCGACCGAAGCTTAAAGGTATAACATCAACCATCAAACCTTCTAACCCTCGAACACTATTTTGTTTGGAATCTAAATTTGACCGTGCTCAATACAGCATCACAGACAACATCTTAAACGCCGTGTCGTTACATCTTATACAGAAAGTAGGCTGATGTGGAGTGTTTGCAATTGGGAGACAAATCTGTGCCAATTTTACTGAACAAAGCTGCGTTCTTGGTGCCTTGCGATGACAGCTTATGGATTTTAGGACGTTCCCTTCAAGGATTGGTGATCATTGTTTTCTTGCTATAATTTTCCTTCTTTTTTTTAAAGTCCCCATTTATTCACTGTGGCATGTTGTTTTTCTCTTGCTTTTGAACTTCTTAAACGCCGTGTCGTTACAATTTTCTATCAAAAAGTGAGAAAGGTTGTTAAAAGGTAGTACTTATGTTTTGGTAAGATGTATGTTCCAACAATTCAAGAAAGGCAAAGTCCCAGTTGATCAATTCGAGCCCTCAAGACTCCACAGAATTTTTGCTCTTCATCTACGTGCTCCACTCTATAATTAATTCGAGTAGTTGTATAGCAAAACCGAGTCTCCAAAAACAATACACAAATTAAACCAAGACCGGTAAAAGGATAAAGTGATGGTCACTGAATTGTATGTAGCCACTAGTTTACTACTGCAGCTACTGACTCACTCCTGCAAGAAAACAGAAAGCACCTTAGAGGATATCATCTCAGCGGTAGCAATCTTAGCAAGCTTAGCCATGAAAGCAGAATCAACGTCTCTTTTGTCGAGAGCTCGAACTCCGAACGCCATCACTTGAAAAACTCCAGCCATATTCCCAAATCGCTGAAGCACCAAAAGAGAAAAGAAAATAAAGAGAGATCGAATGAGCAAAACCTATTCATTGAACAGAAATCAGAAAGAAATTGCACCCGACGTCCCCCGCGCGAAACGACGGCGCAGCACTCGAGAACCAGAAGAGGATTCCTATAAAGGAAGCGAAGATTGGTGAGGTTCGAAATTGAAGCGAAATTGACGAAATGAAAAGAAAGAAAAGGAGTAATCACAGTGCGGCAATGTCCTTGAGAGAGGACATGGAAGCCTCTCTGACGGAGGAAGAGTCGTCGGCGAGTAAAGAGAGGAGAACCTGCACGGCCTCTGCAAGAAAGAGAGAGATTAGAAAAGGAATTGCATTGTGTGTGTGTGCGTGCGTGTGCGTGTGCGTGTGTGTGAGAGAGAGAGAGAGAGAGAGAAAGAGAAGGTACCGGGAGCGGGAATTGAGATTGAGGAAGCCATGGAAATGGAAGATGGAAGAATCGCCAAGGGGACAGCAACATAAATAGAGGTGTGAGGGTGTTGCCTCTTCACGCCGCGGGCACACAGACACTGCTGCGCTGGTT
Source organism: Abrus precatorius (assembly GCF_003935025.1). Taxonomy (NCBI): domain Eukaryota; kingdom Viridiplantae; phylum Streptophyta; class Magnoliopsida; order Fabales; family Fabaceae; genus Abrus; species Abrus precatorius. The sequence goes on along the minus strand of NW_020874373.1, from coordinate 2,047,157 downwards.
TTGTGTTGCCTTCCCAATCAACAAATACTCCTTTTTATATTTATGGGTCCCCTCAATGAGTAACATGACAACGTTTGTTAAACAATAAAATCTCGTTTTACCATTTTTCACGTCACTCTTATCGTTGAAAGATATTTTTAATGCATGTTAATAATTTTCTTATTCAGTATATTGATATTAAATACTTTTTATTTTTTATATAATAAAATATAAAGTAAAAATTATTTATTTTTATAAAAATAAATAAATAACTACATATGTAGATAATATATTTTAAATAAGATTCATTCATAGAACGTCGAATTTTGATTAGACTGAACGAAAAATTAAAAAAAAATAATTACTCCATTCATTATATTTTTATTTTTTTATTAATAATTAATATTAAATATTTTTATTTTTATCAATATCTACTTTTTTTTAATGCATGTTTAGTTATATATTTTTTATTAAATTTACTTATGAAATCAAATAAACTTAAAAATGAATTTTAAAAGTAATTAATAATTTAAAATAGAATAAAATAAAAGATATATTAATTTTAAAAAAATTATTATATAAAAGAAAGAGAAATATTTTTTTATTTTTTAAAAATTATACTGAAATAAATTCATTTTCTTCTTTATCGAAATATTAGTTCTATTTCTTTTACGGATGTATTTAAAATAAATACAGAATTTAAGGAATATAATTAATAATATATTTATTTATATTAAAATTATCTTTAAAATTTTTACTGTAGTTTTTATAAAAAAAAATTCTCAATTACAAATGTGTAAAATATTCAAAATAATAAACGTTAACTAATGTCCTCAATAGAAATTTTTAATCAAAATATGTCATTAATGTATTTTTATCATAATTTTTTATTTCTGATGTAATTTCAACATAATGTTTAATTAAAAGTCCAGTTAATGTTTTTTAAATGCTTATTAATTGGACACTTTAAAAATAAAATAAAGGTAAATGCATAATTAAAAAGGCAATAATTAATAAGATTTAAACTTACAAAGTAAATAAGTTGACTCAAATTATGTTATTAAAATTTCAATTTTAACTTATATAAAAATAAAATTTAAATTTGACTCATTCATTAAATAAACTAAATAAAAATTTTGGTCTTAGTTTGTTGATAAAATATTAAATTTAAGCTCAACTTACTCATTTCATTTAAAAATTTAATTAATATTTTATTTGTCAAATACTCATTTTTATAATCAAATAAAAAGCCAAACTTAGGTATTATTTAAAAAAATGATAAAATATTGAATAAAATAAATAATAAACATATTAATTTGAATACATTTCTTTATCTCACGGACACTTTTAATCTTTACAAATTTTGTCTGGCATTAACATCAATATTAGGAAAAACTCAGAATGTATAAAGAAAACAGTGATATTGGATTTCTACAAATATTTTTTCTCAAATTATAAAATATTTCTTTCTCACATGACTTGCATTGAAAAAGTATATATATATATATATATATATATATATATATATATATTAAAAAAAGTTACACAAACAAATACTAAAATTTTGTTTGTTTCTACTAAAAAATGAGTGACTAAAATTTAAAAAAATAAAATTAAAATATTTTAAAGGTTTGGTTGAGTTAAAAGAATGGGTGAAATTAGTTAATTTTGGTGAGTCTCATGTTTCATTCCATTTATCCAAACAAAACATAAGACAATAACATCACAAAATATGTCACATACCTTAGAGAGAGAGAAAAAAAAATCATGCACAATGCAAAAATGTATTATATTATTATGAGACGAAACGATATCACATTATTCAAAAGTGTCAAAATAATTAAAGAACATGACTAACATATTATTGCATAATAATGTAAATTTGAATTTGGTTCCCCTATCTAAATTGATTTAACGGCCTTTAATCTCGTGTGGAATGAATATCAAGATTTTCTTCACAAACAGTATCTGATGTACCCTTTTGACTTTATCTTATTTATTTTATTCTTTTGGCTGATTTCAATGTCCTGCTTATCATTTGGTTTTTTTCATCTGTTGGTATCAGTAACTTTATTAGAAGCCTCTCCCAAATCGAATAAGACGCACATATGAGACTGAATATTAGGCAAATCATGTGTAACACTGAATGCTGTAAATCATCAATAATACAGATCTAAGTAGTTGAGGAGTCATGTTAGTATCATCATCGATAGATAATGTTTCCCTGACAAGTTCACCTTTCCCTCATCAACAAAATTTCTGTCAAAGATAAACTGCATTTGGAATTTCGAGCATGGTACAATAATGGACCTCCCAATGTAACACTTTTGGTTCGTTACCAGTAAATTACTTACACAGTACATTATATGCATTTTGTAAATTTCCATTAATTGATGACTCCAAATCAAAACATTCCAATTTGACACATGTTGCCTAATAATAGATCGCTAAACAAGACTGAACAACTGCAACAAGTTTACCCCTCCCTCGGATTTTGTTCTTTTCATTTGCCTTATTTTGACAATAACAAAAAAGAGCTGAAACTTCTACAAGCTTATATCCAAGTGAACAAGAGTTAAGTAATTTAGAAGAGGTTATAAAGAAAAGGTGGAAATACGACTAAAAAATATAATTTAAATTGTATTCTCTCGTTTTCACATCATGTGAATATAACGCATAAATTAAACAACTGATAACAATGAAAACGTATCAACAGAAAATTATTAATGATAAAAATGAAAATAATAAGCACACCACATATATCTAGATTATTTGCTATTAGAGCGTATTTAGATCACACCTCTTTTATTTTGCAATTTTAAAGAGGTCTATTCCTAGAAAAAGAAACGAAACAAACTAAATCAACTAAATGCAACTTTTGTTGGAGAACTATTCTAACATTCATTCAAATTGTCATACGGTTTTTACAGATAATTATGAAATAAATGAGACTGTATAATGCTAAAAAGTTTTACAGAGCTAATGTCAAGAAGTGGAAACAAATTTTAGACATATGCATAATTCATGATTATTATGGTTAAAAAAAGGGGGGACCAAGTGCAGCTGTTAGGCCGAAATCATTTGAAATATACATTGCTTGTAATCATGGTCAAAACTCAATAGGGAGAACCAACTGGAGCTGCAAGGCCAAGATACCGCATTATCTTTAACCGACGAACCTTTCTTTCTGATTTCATTGGATATGTAACCTCCTAGAAGAGAAAATTATTCATTTATGCCCGTGACAAAAGTTCTAGTAGTGATTATGCCATAAGTTTTAAATTAGGAACTTACATCAAAATGAACTTTGGGTTTACGTTCCCTCTTTCCTCTTCGTCTATCTTGAAAATCATCAATTGTTCTGCTTGTACTAGTTGAAGTGCATTTACCTGTTCAAATCATAAATCCATATTAAAAAGACAAAAGGAGAAACAAAAAGAGTAAACATTTCTAATCAATGAATGGTTATAATCTTCCAATGGACATCCATAATCAGAAGAGTATACGAAGCATCATCCAGTATATGATATGTGATGTGTGTCTGCTTTAGAGACAAGAGTCCCACAAAATTATGTAATTGAAGTTGACAAATACACAAAGCGTCCAAGGACTATGAATCGATATATGGTTAACAGAGAATGCACATGAGACTTTATTAACCTTTCTTTGTTTGTTAAAAGTATTCACTATATAAAACCTGCGGCATATCATATCATTGGTTGAATTATTTTTTAGTCTACTGTTTCTATCTGAAAAAATTTGTGTAACTATAGAAAACAATCCAAGTAACAAGAATGTATCTGAACGAAAGGTTTTCATTGCACAAACAAGAATGGAGCATGTTACTGTTAGTTAAAATAGTAGTAATTAATTTAGTTCACTAATAAAAGTGCTTGTTCCTATTTATTAAATGTGTTTATGCAGCCATAGGACTTATTAATGTGATTTCCTGTTGTGACCCACTTCACCATACAAGACATAATTCGGATAGAAATAAGGATCGTACCAGATGAACGTTCTTGCTGATCAGAGTGAGCAGACCTATCAGGACTCAACTTTTGGCAAGAACTAAGTTGTGCCTTCCTCTGCAAGGCCTAGTATCACATCAAATAAAAAGACAAATGAAAAATCTAATCAAGAAAAGGGGAAGAGGGATAAAAGAGAAAAATAAAATACAGATTCTGTTGGCTGAAATTGAAAAATTTATTGGAGCTAAACATACTGGACTTTCACTTTAGATTAAACATACTTGCTTTAGTGCCAGTTGAAAATCTTCTGAAGGGTTATTGCTCCTTTCTTCGAAAGACTGCAATTAAAATCATGCACAAATATGATTAAGAAAACAACCATAGAAATATCTCCTCCTATACAATTGTTGAAACTTAAGCCCTGCTAACTGAACTTAGCATCCCTAGTTCTCCAACAACCCACCTCTCAACAAAAAAAAAGGGGGGAATTCAAAAACTAAAAATGTAGGATAGATGGATTTGCAACAGCAGAGACAATAAACTTACTCCAAAACACTATTTCAATAGTTTATTATAAAAGTTGAGACATGCTGCTGTGCGACATATTAGCAAAATTACATTTAGTCAAAATAAGCCTCCTCTGCCCTCTTCTTTCTTCTTTTCAAGGTTGAGGATGAGGGATACTATCTGCCTCCTCTTCTAGCATGGCTTTACTTAGATGTTAAATATTATCAACATGTAAAAGCATCTGATAGTGACTTCTGAAGTTATAAACACCATGAAGTTTTATGTGGAAAAGTATAGTGCACGAAAAGGATTAAACTCACATTCTCAAAAGTTGAAATATCAGTCACTGGATCAATCCAAACACTGTTAAGGAACAAAGAAATATTCAGTACAATAAGTAGACAAGTCAGCAAGTCCAAGAAAATCCCATATGGAAAAGATATGCTACAATACCTGGAATGATTTCCATAAAATTGCACTAAAACATGTCCATCACTGCCATGGTCAGATAATGCAGATCTTTCTTCCAAGACCTGGAAAAGGTTTTTTTGTTTTTAAATTAATATGGATGAATAGATTATGGAATTCAAAACAAAAAGTAACACAGAAATCAACTCCACACCAAAGTCATGAGCTAGTCCATTTTATTAACTAGTATGTTGAAAGGTTGGATTCAAAATACTATAAAGAAGTAAAATATATGTATACCCAACATCAAAAGTATGACAAATTTGCACCAAATGTTCTAATATTGTAAACTACAAAAGCACTCAAGGAATTGGTATTCTCATCTCTGTTGTAGTCTAACAAAATGAGAAATGTTTTGAGAAATTAAGCACTATATTGTATCAGATATGAATTGGCACAAAATGTTCAATCTTTAATAATTGAAGCATTAAAAATTTCCAGTGAAAAATAATGGATTTAAAACATTAAGGGTAACTTCTAGATTTCCCATGAGTGAACCTTGTCTCAAATCTCCAAAGGCAGAAAAAGGAACAGGGGTAGATTGAGTAAACAGAGAAATAGAGGTATATCAAGTCAGCAGCTAAGAGATGATACCCTCGTATTTATATCAGCAAGTCTTTAATTTACATTATGGTACATTAACTAAATACAATTAAAAAGGGAAAAAAGGAAAAGATCATGGGGCTTAAACTGATATGTAACTTATTGATTATATGAAAAAAGCCATTTTAAATTTCAATGCAAGTTCTCCAATTTGCAAGACAAGGACATTTTACAATATCTTGGTGCCTATGTATTTTCCACCAAAGAACTTTAAGTGGCAAGTGAAATGCATATAAAATAAAGGGATTCTTCAAGGATGCCCGGAAGAGAGGATAAGCTCTGTAAGTATGGATTCCTTTTGGCCAATCACATGTCATATTGGCTTATGAACGAGAACATAAATAGGGGAAAAAGCAACAAGTATCATAGGGTGTAATAATAAATACCTCAGCAGGCCACCATATTTGACAAGATGTCCTTGCCCATACAACACTTCCAGGAGTTACAGCAAGAGAACTGCTATCACTGACGGATGATTCATGAGGAGTAGATTCTGACATCTTGGAAATATCAATTTTTTCATTACAAACATCCCTATATTGAAAAAAGAAACTTAAAAGTTTCAGTCAACTAAGAAACAAAAAATCTGTAAGGTCCCAGACTCAACTTATTTGTACTCGCATGCCCACACAAAACAAACCTATAGCCACCAAGGTCAAAACCTTCATCATGGACAGCTGGATCAACTTCCACAAGAGGAACATCAAAAGACTCAGATGAACATACTGGTCTACTCTGTTGGTAATTGCTGCATCGCGCCAGCATATCTTCAGAATACTGTTTCACTGCCTTTCTCCTCTCTTGCAAACTGCTCACAGTGACATTGGACAACCTCATTTCACCAGAAGACGAACCTGGTGAGGAACCTGCACAAAAGAATTGGCCAGATGAAAGAACAGCCATATGTTTCACCAAAATTCAGTTGAACTTTGCTTAGGATGGACAGATCTTGGGTTTCAATAATGACATAGATAATTCAATTTGATCCAATGTAACAACTTACAATACAGATAGTAAGATATCTGAGGTAGGAGAACAAACTACTGGCCAAATCTCCATGCTTTATTGCTTGGCAATCAACAATACAGTTTTAGAGTATCACATGAATAAAGTTAGCCCCAGTATGGATGTAGAACAACACTCAATTAACTTCTCAAAAATTTTTGCAAGGCCTACCGCTACTAGAAGCATGTTAGCTCAACGGGGGGCACTTAACTTTAAAAGGTTGTAAGAGCAAAATTTAAAACCAAAGAGTGTTCATTATATATCTATGCCTTAAAAAAATTCCTATTCCACATTTTCCCTCCGACATAAATATGCATAAAGGGAGGCTGGAGCATTGAAATCAATCTGCTATAAATAAATGCAGCATGCACCAAATTATTTAGCATGCTAACAGATAATGATTTCATTCCATTGTCAGAACTATCAAAGCAACAAGTACGTAACCACATTGTTATTTCATGGCTCAAACATTCGGATTTGGAACACTATAAAAGTCAAGTAGAACTAAATACGCGAATGCGTACAAACCACCATCCTCACAAGTATTTAAAAGAATATTATCATCCATGAAGATGCTACATAAACAGGAAATCGTATTGCCTCCGACCAAGGAAAGAAGAAAGGGAATTTCATAATTTGAATTTGGAATTTTGTTTGTCTGATTATTAAAAGTTGACAACTCAAGTAGTTTATCGAACTCAAATCACAGGAATAATTTTCAGATATCCATATAGGGAATTGTGCTGCGACGTGAAAGGTACTAGCTTTGCAGTCAAGGATTGACAATTAATTCAAAAGGAAGCACAATTTGGATCCAGACAGGAGCAAAAGATGGTTAAGAACAATGATATCTCAAGAAGAAAAACCAATCGCCAAATTGAACAGGCAACAACAAACCCACATGACAAATAACCAAAATTCGTTGAAAGAAAACAAATTTATGCAATAATTGAGGAAGCCCAGAATGTGAAAGGGGAATTGAGAAGAAACAATAAAAGGTACCAGAATCAGGGATGGAGAAGGAGGGTGTGCGCGTGAACACAGAGAAATCAGTGCGGCGTTTGGGAGGTGAGCTTCTTGGTTGTTGAGAATGTTTTGGTATGGGAATTATGATGAGGGTCTTCTTCTTGTTCTTCTCAGTTGCGGTCCTCTTCTTGGCCATTGTTGTGAAGAACACAAAGGAACCCTAGAGTAGAGAGTGGAGAAGGTTGGCAACAAAATGTGGTGGCATTGACGACGTTGAAACTATGGAATTGGATGGATTACTTAGTTGCAAATTATAATGGGGGCCAGATTGCAGGTTCTCTAGTATGTATTATCGTAAGTCGTTATTCCATAATCCTAGTACTGTACTCAGTCCCAACAACATATTTCGGAATTTCAGAACCAAAACAATTGTCAATTCCCATAAACTTGCCAGTTAATATATTACAATGCTGCCACAATAGAACAACACGTCACTGGACATATGCTCCATAAAACAGTAATGGATTTTTTGGTTAAATTTTATGGCCTTGGCTAACTAGAACAAGTGATTGGAGAATTATGGAGAATCTTAACCAATAAATTGATGATAAAAAAAAAAGCCTTATTAAGAATTATGAAAAGTTTGCATTCAAAATCATAAAAAGTATATTTTTATAACTTTTTATTTCTTTAAAAATATATGTAGAATACTTGATAATATTCTTCTAAATTTTAATAGCATGAATTATTGTTTCACAGTAATTAAATGTGAAAAATTATGTTCATAAAAAATATGTTCATAAAAAAATTGTCACTAACGTAACTTTTTTTTTTTTTACAAATGTCATTAGTGTATATATTAAATTAATGTATTTTATTATAAATTTTATTTTTTTTATTGCATTACTTGTTACATTTTTTTATTATTTCCTTTAATTTTTTCTATTTTTTTCTTTTAAAAACCAATGTCAAAACCATTAAATAAGTAGAAAATGATTAAATTTACTAAAACAAAATACCATATAGATATTTAAAATAGAAAGAAGTAAATTATTTTTATTTTCTAATTAGATTAACCGTAAGAGTCTATAAAATATTATAAGATAAAAAATAATAGAATATGAAAGTTAAATAATAAATAATATAAAATAATAGTATGATCTCTTATTTTATTTTATTTTATTTTTTAATCATATTAAGATAACGAGTAAGACACATTTTATTATTATATTATTTATTTTTAACTTTACAATTAAAATTATATGAAAAAATAATAAGATTAATTCACAAATAGAAATATCATGTCATGTTAATTAATTAAACAAATATAAAAAGTAAAGTAAAAAAAAAAAACATTTTATTTCATTATTTCATTCAAAGCATTAAAACTTTCATTAAAAATAATAGAATATCTCATGATTGAAATTTATTTATTATGCATGGCGGTTGTAAATTAGCAACTTTAACGCTGTAGGTATAAAAAAAATTATAAAATAAAGACATTAACGAACTCATGACGCAATTTTATTGAAATATATGTGATCCTAGTACCACATTCAATCACCAAATCGTGATTGTTATTGTGTACGTACAAGCTAGGCTATTATTTTAAGCCACTGAATATAACTATCATAATTTTGAAGGTCATCATGAAACACAAAATGAAGTTAGTGTATGAAATTTCAAGGGCAGAAAGTGATAGTATAGTTAGGTCCCTTGAAGCAGGTAAAGGTGCTACTCTTATCATCATAAGCGTAGCTATAAGCCTGAGGACACTGCTTCTTGAAAATTTGAGAGTACTGAGTTGGGGGGCATTTTTCTGCAGTGTTGAACGCTCCAGTGCAACAATACTTAGCTTCATTGAAAGCCAAACACGCACTCTTGCAAGCAACGACGTTCCCATTATTTTTAACCTGAAGCTCTTGTGGACACGCTGCGTTGATGTTCGCAGGACACGTGGAGGGTTTGCAATCACCGGTGCCACCTTGTGGAGCGATGGACATAGGAACGTTGAAGCCGTCAACGTTGCTGATATCATAGTAGTCTTGTCCTCCGTTGCCTGCTACGAAGAGTTCTGCTAGTGTTGCCGGTGGGACTGCACCGGCACCGTTGCATGCGACTTGGCCGGAGCCGCAGTCTCCGGTGACGCAAGTAAACTTGCCAGAGTTAGAGGAGCATCTGGTTCGGGCCCAGAAGCGACCCTCCCATGGAGATGGGACCTCGACGGTGTCAGTTTTTCAGGTTGCAAGCTCAAAACCGGTTTTTGACAACTGAGGCTTTTGAGCACTAGTTAGAGTGCCTGGCCATACGGTGTATGGGCACTTGTTGACGAACGTAATCTTTGCTCCATCAGTTCCTGCACGTCACAATGCAACGAATATATCAACCACAATATAATTTGAATAATTAAAAATTTAAAAGTAAGTAATAAAAATTAAAAAAAATACATATAAATTAAATTATAAAGACTCAAAATGTAATTAACCTTAATAATAATAATAAATACTCGTCATGGTCATCGTCTATAATAGTTGAGATTGTGTACATGGATTACTTAATTATAGAATCTAAATCCAGGTATTTTTTTAATCAGCAACGATTATTTTTATATAATTTTAGGAGTGAACCTTAATTGTCTGCTTTACTTTTTAAAACTTATTTTTGATCGCATGTGGGTACAGGGAAAAAAAAGTGCATACAGAAAATTAGAAAAGGAAAATGATTATAAACAGTATAATTTTAGTTGCTCAAATAATAAAACTGTTTGATCACAGGGAATGTAGGGGTATAGGTATTGATTGACACTTATATTCTAATTAATTGTCACAAAAAGGAAGGGAAAAAAAAGCGAGTAAGCTGCTAGCTAGCTTAGTTATATTCATGCAGCCAATATGAAAAGAAAATTAAGAAGATAATTTCATGGAGAAAGGTAATGGAAATTGTCATACCACAGAAGAAGAAGAAGAAGAAGAAGGTCAAAATAATGCTGAGAGCAACTCGGGTATTCATCGTGTTGAGTTTTCTTTGGTGGCAATGTAAGAAACTTCTTAGTGTATGGTGCGATATTGTGTAAGTGCTCGTGGGTATATATAGGCTGTAGGCGTTTGAATAGTCAACATGGACATGCAAGGAGAGATCCACAAAATAAACATAGAAAATAAATAAATTTTAACATACACTAACTATTTTATTCAAACGTTGTACAAATTATTGTAAGATTAATATAATATTTCTAATTTTTACTTGATTAAAAAATATGTAATACATTTATATTTACATGTACTTTTTTGAATAAAATATAATCAAATTTCCCTTTGAAATATTTTGACCAAATTTGTTTTAAATATGAATTAGATGAGGAAAATTACTCATATACAATCTTAAAAAAAATTAAACTCATTCAAAATTTAATAATTATATTAGTTGGTTGTATTTTTTATTTAATTTTTTATGGAAAAAATTAATTACATGTAAAATATGTAAAATTAAACAAAAAACTGTCATTTACATTCATTTGCATCCTGCAAAAATTATTAATTTTTTAATCTATCTTTTATAATTTTCAGAATAAGTTTAATTCACACTAAATTTTATTTTGATATTTTTACGATTTAAATAAATTTCTTCTAAATTTCGAGATATACTTAATTTAAAAATCAATATAAACAAAACGCGTTCCTTCTCTCATACTCTCTATTTATCTATCCATCAATGTTATTATTTTCAAAGTAATTTTTATCTAGTAATTATCAATAAGCATTATGCTTAAATAATGGGAATACTCTATGTCGAAGAAGTTTTATATTTGATAATTATTATTTAATATTATACAGTATCTTTAAATGTTTTTAAAGTTTTTTTTTAAGTATTAATCAACAATCAATATTGCGATTAGTGTTTCGGATCAAGTCAACTTTATCATACATATTGCATATTTATACTAATTAACCAATCAAAACCTTCATATATTTTTTTTATTAAGATAGGATTAATTAATACTAGATGTCAAAATCTATTAATTTAAACTATTTAATTTAATATTACTATAAAGTAAACTAAATTTATAATTTTTATATTATTTAAAAATTAATTGGTATTTCACTGCTTTATCTGATTTAACAAGTGATGTATTATTTAAATGTAAATTTTTTCTAAGTTACATGTCAATATATATATATATATATATATATATATATATATATTAAATATTATATAATTTTTATAAAATTTTATTAAAGTGTAATTTTATATGATTTGATACTTAATATCAATATTATTATTATTATTTGCATTAAAAAAATAAATTTTGTATTATTAGAAGAGGAATAAGGAGGTCAGGACCCATGATTCCCCCTTATCTGTTCATATGGTGGCGTATACGTGGTGGTTCAGCGTTGGCCCTAATAGTAAGCATTAGTCGGTACACTATTCATGGCTTCTGCTAGGGTTGAAAACTCTCAATTTATACCGTTAATCATGGAGTGATTAATTTGTTCTACAGCTATTTACAATCATGAGAAATCGTAATTATTTGTTATACGATATCATTATTTGTACGTAACTAATAAAGATTAGGGGATGTTAAGGGTAAAAGGTGGCCAAATAGGTGATTAAATTTCGAATTAGCACTTTTTATTTTAAACAGATTTTCTAATTAACTTAGATACACGGATATAATTTAAAATGCAAAACTATAAATTTGATGAACACTGATTTGTTGTTTTGCTTTCCACTGGAGATATACATGCTTCTTTAAATTTATATGATTTGTGTAATATATCAATTACAGGTATCTTCTAGAGAAGCGGTTTGTGTATTTATGGAAGGATCCTCACAAGAATTATATCTCCTCGTTCTTCACATATGTTTGGCCATGCTTGATCCAATGCCTTTATGAATTATTCAAATTTATATAAGCTTGAAATGTAGTAACAGTTTATACTTGAAGAATTATTCTATTGTGGTACTTATTGATTATATAACTAATTAAATAGCAGAATGCCAAAGTTGGTGAAGTGGATAATTACCTGTTAAGATTGACTCTTGACTATTGACGAGCATTTATGTACACGAACTCGAACTTATAAACATGGCAAGCAAGAAGCCAAGGCCACATCAATGGAGTATATATAGTGCCAATTTTTATTGTCAAATTATGCAGTTGAAAATGTTGAAACTCACTTTTATAATCACTGTTCGTGGCTCTGTCGCAAACATTGATTCGTATATAAAATGTTTGCTGACAAAATTGATCTTGGGAGTAGAAGTGAAAATATATCAGGCGCCTTATCATGCTCTACCTACATTTTAATTTATTTCCAACTTAGTATTTAACAAAAGTGTTGGGTTTGAGCTTTTGAAAAAGTTTAATTGTTTAATTTAAGTAGGTAAATTTAATTTAGATTTTTTATACTGAGACTTGATCTTGACATAACCTATACTGAAATAATATTACGTTAGTTGATCTACATATCAGATTATTATCTGTTCTAAAATTATCTTTTAAAGTTGAAGCACGTGTATTAAAATACCATTCGTTAATGTAAAATTTCATCGCATCTTTACTAAATTTCTAAATTTAATTTAATTTATTTAGTTGAGACAATTATCCATGCAATTATTTGAAAAAATGTAATTTTATAAAATAATTTTATTCTGAATTTTACCAATTTAAACACCAAAAAAATTAAATTATTAAATTATTTGAAAAATATAAGTTTTTTTTATGAGTTTTTAAATAAAATTTTGAGTTAGATGAAACATTATGGTTTATATATAAAAGATTATATAATTATATACAAAAACAGTTTTGGGTCAAAATTGTAATTTATAGATAATATGACAAATGTGCATAAGTTTTTTTGGATTATATTTACAATTTATGTCCTTTACTAATATTTTTTTTATTGTTATCAAAGTTAAATTTCTTGTAGTAAAATAACATAAAAATAATTATGTTTATTTTTTATATTAAAAATAGATACTTGTCTCTATTGTATCGCTCTTGTTTTATTATTTATAAAGGTTGTATTTGTGATTTATAACATACATATAATAAAAGTTGTGTATAATTTTAAAAACAATAATTTTAGCATACTGTTAATGTAAAAAAAATGTTAGATTATCAACTAATTAATAAAAAATCACTCTAAACATATTTTTTAAAAGTAATTTTTATGAGACACGATAACATCTAATTATATAAAAATCTATAATTAGATAATAATATAAAAATATTTATATTATTAATATATTTTAATTAAATTAAGTAAAGAAAATACGGGTAAAGTGTATAAATAATATAGAAAATAATTGAGATAGGTATAACTCTATAATTAAAAAGAGTGTAAGTGCAATAAATACTAACTTAAAGTAAGTTAATGTAATTGTCCATAATCAAAATTTGGTATTGAGAGGCTATACATGTGAAGTTAGCTTTTCTATTAAACTAAAACACGGTGAAGAAATCAGTTACAAATATATCTAACTATATAAGATAGATGTTATCGATGTATTGAATATAAGAAATAATAATAACAAGTGTTGTATAGATTATATATATCATTTAAAGAAGGTAATTTTTAAAATTAATGTCATGAATACTTATTTTTTTAATGAAATTTTATTATTTTTAGATATTTAAAATTAAATTTAATAATTGATATTAATACTTTAAAAAAAAAGTAAGCAATTGGGTTTATATGGATTTGATCACTAATGTTCAATTTTCATTCATTCCTAGTATGTTTTTTTCTGTTTGGATGGGGTTGCTCTCAAACAAGTTTTTTCCTTCTAAATATCCTAACATTTCTAAGTTCAATACAAAGATCCACCCTAACCTATTCAAAGATAGAATTGAGAGTAAATTTTTTCATCGTATATATTAACATTTTCAATCTGTAAAATGAGTAGTTTTCTTCTTTAACTATTAATTTTTCTATACTTGAAACATGTAATATTTATTTTATTTTTTCAATTTTAATGTCTTCAAAACATGGCTTCAAAGGTTTTACCAAGATTAAAAAAATACAAACACTCAAAGTTACTTAATACAAGGAGTGGATATGCAAATGTAGTATAGCTTAATTTTATAAAATTCAGTCTTGATTCAAAAGAATTCATATTTCTTTGGATTAATCTAAAACACTTAAAAAAAATATTAAAGTTAAGGGGTTAGTATTTTATAATCGAAATTGTTTCATCATAAAATGAGTTGAAACTTGAATTTATAACATGTTGAATGCAAAATTCAAAGATTCGATAACTTCTTTATATTGCTTCATTAAAGAATTTAAAAAGACAAACACGCTATAAATGATAAAGATAACTTATTCTTCCAATATGTAATAACATCCCTAACTAATTCTAACCAAAAAAAAAATTAAACATTGTAGCTATTTGATATTATCCTTTTCAAAAGTACACTACTAATAATATCATCGTATTTTTGTTTATGTTATTTTGTTTTACTCTTGATGCAGACAAGATCAACATTCGGACACCAATGTTGATGAACAAGACAGGCCATGCAGACCCCAATAGCCACAATGCTTGGACACCAAAAATCTGGGAGGATTTGCTAAACTAACCTGCATTTTTGCTGCCTTCCCTCATGGTATGAACAAATCTAACTGACCAAGCACCAACTTTGAGAGCAAAAATGCATGCGTTTGAGTTGCATACAAAAACATGTGTCCGAAAGATAAGGGGTGATTAAACTACGATGTTATAGGATATATAGAGATCATACATGTCAACTTTAACGTGATCTTAGTGATTGGGTTAAGACAATAGTAAAAAAAAAATGTAATAATTTGCTGGCCTGGTCGCCAATCAGTGTAAAATGTACCAAAAGAATAACTTTGCTAATTAATGTATAATATGATATGATAAAAAAAATAACTTAACTATATATTTTAACAGGATGTTTGATGACTTTTTTAAACACATTCCATGAAAAGCCATTGTTGATGAGGGAAAATAAGTCATGAAAAGCTTAAAAACATTCAAACAAAAAATATATACTAAAATTAATGGATGGCTCTCTTACCATTTTGCTAAATGAAAGGAAATCCCGAGAAAAAAGCTCGCCCTGTTGCCACCTTCCACAAAATGGCAACCTTAAATACCAACCTCCAAAAGTAGCAATACAAATATAAACCTCGTACTATATATACATACTAGCTAGTACTGAATTGGGAGAAAATCTAGACATACACCAAAGATCCCATATTCGGAGAGAGCTCTAATCAAACCTGAAGCTGCCATGGCGTTCCCTTTGGGAGCCCTCATGACCTCATCATTGTTCTTTCTTGTTGCCTTTGCACTTCCTAATGTCCATGCAAACATTAGCTCCTCATGGAGATATGCAGCTCATAACAACGTTGGAAGAGACAACAAGATGGTTAACCTCGAGCACAACCACCCCGTCTTTGGGCCTGGTCCATGGAGGCTAGCCCATGCTACCTTCTATGAGGGAGGTTCCGGAACATTTGGTATGAACAAATTAGTCATGTTGACTAATGTACATTATTTAATTAATCCATTTTATTACACGCGTGTTATATATATATAAAGCTCTTTATTCTAAAATTCTTGAAGGCTAGACAGGTTTTATAATTTTGCTTTATTTTCATTACACAGTTAAATTTACTTAATTGATCAACAAATCTAACACAGTGGTCAATAACTATATTTCTTAAGCACATTAATTGGAATTTAAATCCTAACTATATATCCATGCATATGTTTCAATAAATTTTGCGTTAATTGCTGAAAACTTAACACAATCTTTCTCTTTTGTTTAAGTTTGGAACTGGCTATGAGACCACAGGCAGAGTGTAAATCCTAACTATATATATGAAAAAAAAAAAAAACTTTTGTTGAAAGAGACACTCACTTTAATTATGTCCATTTGTGAAAGGGATTAATAGTCTCCCGTTAATTGTTGGCTAGAGGCTACCCGTAATATATACCAAAAAAAAATAAAGTTTAATCAAACCAACCTTTAATATTATCTGAAATGTTAATGTTTTAAGAACATTTTATGTGTGTGTGTGTAAATATATATTGATATTGAAGAAGAAGAATAACTTGATTGCAGGAGGAGCTTGTGGGTATGAGGATGTGGTTAAAGAAGGTTATGGCCTAGACACGGCAGCACTGAGCACAGTTTTGTTCAAGCAGGGTCAGACATGTGGGGCATGTTATGAGATCAAATGTGTAGACTCTCCTCAGTGGTGTAAGGCAGGCCAACCCTCTATTTTTGTCACCGCAACAAACCTTTGTCCTCCCAATTATTCTCAATCCGGTGACAATGGAGGATGGTGCAACCCACCACGCGAGCACTTTGATTTAGCCAAACCTGCATACCTCAAAATTGCAGCATACAAGGCTGGCATCGTGCCAGTCCAATATCGCAGGTTACCTTTTCATCTCGTATCTTAATTTGCATGGTCAAAATTAAATGAAAATAATAGCTAAAAAATATGGATAAGATATACAAGACATGAATATAACATACAAGTACAGAAATACTACGAAATTAAAAAATTAGAAAGTATGACATGATTATAGTATAACATATAAAATTAAATTTTAAACAAGAAAAGAGGATATAATAAGTATTTAAAAAGTCGGTACAAATCATAATAGACATGATAAAATTTCATAATTTATATGATTATGGTAACATTCAATTTGTTTTGGCATAAAAGTTTTGGAAACAAAACATTAAAAAAATTGTAAAATGCAACTAGGAGTACTCGGAAAGTGACTCGAATATCTAGTATTACATGTGTTCAATATGGATATGGCTAATAGTTCGAAGTGTTGTGTTTTATTAATTGAAAATGTTTAATTCCAATATATGCAGGATACCGTGCAAGAAGCAAGGTGGTATTCGGTTCACTATCACTGGAAATCCTTACTTCAATCTAATAAAAGTGTGGAATGTTGGAGGAGCTGGGGACATCACAGCAGTACACGTGAAGGGTGACAAGACCAATTGGATAGAATTGAAGCGAAATTGGGGTCAGAAATGGGCGACTAATGCCATGTTAGTGGGAGCGACATTGACCTTGAGGGTGAGAGCTAGTGATGGCAGGTACTCCACTTCATTGAATGTTGTCCCCCACAATTGGCAATTTGGTCAGACCTTTGAAGGCAAAAACTTCGCATAAAAAGGTTCTCTACAACTTCGATCTTTGGTGTTAATTTCTTGGTTTGTCTGTAGGCATTGTCAATAGCCAGGCTTCCTTGGCTATGTAACGTTATTCATACGTCACTTGTTTTTTTTTGAGTCTATGAATAACATTTTTCTTTTAAATTTATTTAGATCAATTAATGTAATGACAACAAATTGAATTTCATCATTTTTCTCCTCCTCTCGACTTCTTATATAATTACTATTTATCACGTTAAATAGTTTAGTGTTCTGATTCCTGTTAAATTTAAAGAAAGATTGAGAGAGAAATCTTTCTAAGAAAATCTAGAAATGGAAAGCTGTTTATTCTTATAAAATGTACAAAAATTTTACTGATCATATATATATATATGAACTCTTAAGTAGATTTAATGGAACTATTGCCTAAGGTTATAATAAATAAACCGAACTTCGCAAACACCTGTATATAATTGCATTTTATAGCATGTGATACACGGACAACAAACTTCAAGCATCAATATACTACTAGACCCCATGTCTAGAAGCATTTCGTCTGGCAGTGCGTAGCTTGGAATTCATCTACAATCATATTCTTCGTTTTAGTCAGCCAAATCATTTATCAAATTAATTCAGTAGAGGTAAAAGAGAATATTATGTAAACTTGAATCATAAGCATGCACATACATTACATAGGGAAAATTTTCCCCACCAACATAATATGTATTATGTATATATATTATGAGAAGGTAGAATCGTATAATTAATTCAATTTATGTAAAATTTCTTATGCTTACACGTATTACAACATAATAAAGTAACGACCTTCTCTGAGCCACTCGCATAAGTAACAGTACAGTCAAAACCTTGCTCTTCAAATGGAGATGTCATCGTGACATCAATATATAAGCCGCGGATTTGAAACAGAAATCATCTGTTGAAAGGAATTCGCGGATTAAAAACAGAAATCGTCTGTTGAAAGGAATCATGTAGACCAAGGTCATAAGCCTTTTCTGGTGAACCAACCTTTACCCATCAATTCTTCTCGTTGAAGGTGATATTATGACAAATTCGCTCTGAATCTGCAGAGCTTCATCGATCACTAAATCCAGTCAAGGACAATTTCTCTGCAGTGATTGAAAATTGAAATATCCATATCATTAACATAATCCAGCGCATAACCAAGTCCAAACATACACGTTACTTTATGTCTTCTTCTTCTTCCTCCGCTTCACTTCTCCAGTATCCGACCTTTCTTCTATACGTTTGGATTGTCGAGCACGTATCTCTAGCAGTTTTGATCTTGCATCATGAAATAAAGCATCTGATCTTGAAGCCATCATTTGCTGAAAAGATCATTTCAAAATTGATTTAGCCTGTCCAATGGTAACAGTTTTGAAGATTCTTTGATACAAACCTGAATATGTTCCATTGCTGCAAGGTTAAAACCAAATATATCTTTCCATCCCTGACACAAAGTTCAGACCATCAGTAGTCAATGACATCAGTTATTTATAGTGAAAAATAGTATATTTAATTTAGAAATAGAAATCCTTGGAGTAAGACTAAATACTAATTGCTTTATTGGGAGATATTGTTCTCTAGAACTAGAAAGCTAAATAGAAGTGACATGATAAACTAATTCTAAAAATTATCAGGCAACTAGTTCAAATTGATAGAACAGCACAGTAGAATTGTCACACATAATCACCAGATATCTTATTCTATGAAAACAGCGTGAGTCTGTAAGACGCCAAACGTATGACAGCATGCTGTCTGAATACTCTCTCAATGTTAACAGCCCATCATGCACCAGATGTCCACATATTTAGCATGCCACGCAACTCAATTTAGCATGTGTTTCATCAGTCTATGAGAAGATATATTAGTTCCAATTTTATCCTATATTTTTAAAAGAACTAGAACAATTTTTAAAATAATGTGAGTAACCCGACCTTCTACTTTTCAAACCACATTTTCCCAACAAAATGTATTCCAGATATATAAATAAATATACAAATTTTATGTGCAACCAAAGACACATTCGTACACTCCAAAAGCATCATACAGTTTCTCCATAGAAATTGCACACCCAGACATGTTACACCTAAATGATTCATTAATTAATCCAAGCCACCAGGGATTTTGTCGTATTTATATTAAACACCCTCTTAAATCTAAAACCGGCTTTCCGGTAGCAAAGTGTTAATGCACCAAAGATAACAAAGCTTCACATTTATTTAGAAATAATGTAAAATAAAACTACTAAATTTACCTTGACCCGTTCATAAAAAATGCCACTGAAAACAGTCAAGATGGGTCGGGCAGCAGGAGTGGTAAGTAACTGGTTGTAATGTGTCTGCAAGAGCAGCGTACCTATCCTGCAAACAAGCTCAACCTGCAATTATCAGGAAAACAATATATTAATAACAAATTAACATGCAAAAAATTCTTTATGACTTCAAGTCAATTTGTATACACATGTTAAGTTATTATTATGTCAGATGACAAAAGATCTTTCACGTTTAATTTGTCATAAATATTAGCACAAGAACATGTAAATACTAAATACATGTGGAAAAAGGGATGATGATAATCAGGAAAAGGAGCCTACAAGAGATTGAGAAATACAACTTACTTCAGTACATAAGAAAACAAATACATGTATTTAATTTTATTTATGAAAGAAGAGTTCTTATGTAACGAAAGGATTACAAAGAGAAAAAGGAGAAGATTTCTGCATATCAAAGTAGCAAAAGAAAAAAAGGAGATATGTACAACAATATTTTGAAGAACAGTGAAATTTTTACAAGGCAGACAAGAGTAACCTTGTCAGAATATGAACTCCAGTCTTTCAAGTATGACAGAAGCTTCAAAGCATCTGAAAATGGTAAAGCCTGCATAAAGAAATGGTACATATTAGACTTGATGTTTAAAATAACAACAACACAATATTCTTATCGCACTATGCGACTTGATGTTTACAATTTTAAAAACTCACGTCAATCATAGCTTATGTTTTCTTCATATTCTAGGATATGACATTTTAGGTAAGTGTATAAAACAAAACGCACATTACATACACTTACAGCTATTCCATTAATACCAGGTGCACAAAATAAACAAACATTCTTTTGATAGAAATCCTAACTTTAATCAATATTAAACAGTGTTTTTGTGTTTAACATTTTAACTTGCTCAAAAAACAGAAAAAACATTAAATTAAAAGAATTACCATAGATTCATCTCTTATGATTTAATATTATAATTTTTTAAAATAATGGCAAATTTTTTGGTAAAATGGTAGCAATGAAGTTTTAAGTTTGAACTGATAACCTCATGCAAGTAAGAAGACATGAACTGAAATGTATCAACTAGACACAAGAAATTTTGATTAGGAAAATAGAAAATATATTTGAACCACTTGCCTCTCAACATGCTCACAAGACAGATATAAGATGCAAAAATATTATTACTGCCCTCCAGGAAAAGATATATCAAACCAAACAGAGTAGATGAGGAAATCTAATTAAGTCAAATTACTACAGAAAAGGTCAAATTTTAATTAACTTTCATCATAAATGGTTATACATACAGACAAAAGGAATTAAGAACCAACAGAGATGATAAATGAAACATGAAAACCAGTACTGGTCAAGAACCATTAGGTCAGTGCTTATACAGTACAATGATTTAAAATTGAGATGAACTTATTAGAAACAGTGAAAGATGGTCTCAGCCCAAATACAGTAGGCTGATGAAGTGTCCTATATTTATGCATGAGAACAACATGAAATAAAAATGCAAGTCCCAAACATACCAATAACGTTTGTTCCAAATCATTGGAATGCACATCTGAAAATGCACTTAAAACATAGTCAGAAGGTGAAAGCCCATTCATCAGAGGATTTGCTTGGAAATCAACAACATTTCTGTTATTTTTCTCCTCCTGAAATGCAAATCAAACAATTTGAAAATCCAACATTAGGCATAATTAAATAAGATACAGGACAATCTTCCTTGGCTCTTTATCACATATCACACTCGACACTCAAGGAACTGAAGATATTTTCAGTAATCATGGATACTTAATGGATTTGTTGAAATTTTGCTATCAATAGAACTCAAGCCCATAAGTTGATCCATGTAACTGGCCCTACTTAGTGAGATAAGGCTTTATTGGAGTTGTTCTAAGCATATTTCCAAGGCTAAATTTGTTTACTTGTATCTTTAATTTGATAATCACTTTTGGAAATCAAAAGTGGAGATTTCTGTCCACACAAATAACATGTTGCAAGTACACAGGCTTCACAACGCTTAATGGAACAATTTGTTTGGGTTAAAGTCATTAAAGTTCAATCAAATGCTGTATTGCTATCCATGTTTTGCAACGTGAAGAATCACTGTAGCCTCTTAATCAGATTGGTCCCTATTATACAGGTGCTGTGACAGAGGACTGTTGTGTACACTGTCCAGGATAAAATACTTGTTTAAAAATACATGTGTTGTTTATGCATGGTATCCAACTATTGTATACATGTATCTAACTATGCAACCATGCCTTCCAGATTCACTTTGGAGATAAAGCATTAGTTTAGACCACAGTATTCATCTAAGAGGGATCGAGTGGAAACCTGATGTTCTGCAATACGCTTTTTTTCATCTTCTGCAATGTCTAATCTCTCAATAATTAAGTCAGTTGCAGTAAGGGTTTCCTGGGTTTTTTTCCCAGCTAAAGCCACAGCTCCCTCCTCTGGTATTTCTTCCTTTGGTGCATACTTGTTTTCAAATGCATTGTCAAGATCAGCCTCAAACATTTCCTCTAACCTTTTCTCCTTTTCTTCCTGCAATTGAAATGGTATATCTTATTCCAGTGAAGTAAATTTATTCAAGGAAGAACAACATTCTATCAATCACAGACATTGTCCCTTTGTCCTGCATTTAACGAGTGTAGCCCATCCCATACAAACTGTGCGTACCTCAATGAAAAATTGCTCTTCAGTACGATCCCACCGACGGATGGAACGATCATGAGATCCAGTGACAATAAAATCACCTCGATTACTAACAGCAAGACACCAAACATCAGCATGATGTCCTTCGAGAGTCAGCAGCAGCTCAAATTTATCAGCATCCCAATATTTTACTAGGCGATCTTTTCCAACACTGAACACATAATGTGTCTTGGGAACAAATCGCACTGCCATAACACTGCCACATAATTTGAATTAGATACTTTAAATACAGCTTCATCCACTCTCCCCAATGAAGGAAAAAGATAAAGAAAGACAGACAGACAGATTAAGCAGCACCTGTCAGAATGCGCAAAAATGGATTTATGACAGTCCCCAAAGTCCAAGCCCCAGATCTTTAAATTTTTATCTGCAGAACCAGTCACAATTAAATCTCCATCTGATGAGATATCCATACACAGAACAGGCAGCTTGTGGCCATATAATGAAAGGAAGAATTTGAATGTGTCCACAAAGTGAACCTGAAAAATAAATGAAATTAGTTAAAAAAAAAGGTTGAAATAATAAAATAGAGCTAATGCATAAATACAAGAGTCACCACAAGTTCACAGCACAAACAGTGCTCAAATTCAATAAGGTACACATAGATGTCCAACACACCTAAAATTTGGTATCTCCAAGAAGCATCTAAGCAGAAATATAATAAGCTATCAATTTACCCTGAATCACTAACTATAGTCCCAAAATACCATTCAGACTAAGCCAGTATAAAACCAAACCTAGTTTATTTCTCCCCTAGCTTCACCCAGCAAAACAATCTGCTGTCCTGTATCAAGAAGACTAGCAAATTCAGATGATCAAATCTACTGGATCGAAACAATGCAAAAGTTCCCAAATCACCAAAATATGGTAAAGAATTTACACTTCGTGAATATGCATTGGGTGTATAGGTCCAAATGGAAACAACAATAAACAAAGTGAAACTTGAAACTTAATTTTTGGGAAACAAAAGATTATGAACGAGTATAGACAAGATTAAGACATCCAACCTTCACAGTACTATCCAAGAGAGCAACAGCAATATATTTAGCATCAGGGCTAATTGCAACCACAAGAACATCATCGTTCATTTTCATAGTACTGACATTTGACACAATGAGTTGCTTAGTAGCCTGAAACAGAACAAATAAAGAGTCAGTAAATAAACAAATTGCATATTGATTTACTCATTTCTCTGCAATGATTTGGCATGCATCAAATTAGAATTATAGATAAAATATAAATAAAGCAGGAAACAGTTGAAAGGGGGTAATGCACATACATTTAGAAAAACAAAAAAAAAGAAAATAGGAGAGGAGAGGAGAGGACAAAAACAATTCCAGTAGAAACTATACAAAAAGTTGTGCCACCTTTCTCACATAGCAACTACCCCCCGCCCCCAAAAAAAAAATTAAAAAAAAAATATTGAGAGGAATTTTTCATTTAATTGCTTAATTAATTGTAATGTTAGCTCAAGCTAATTTAGTGATAAACTTCGTATGAGAGCAGACATGTGAAATATTATTAGTCCCAGTTTCTTTATATTGCAGTGATTCAACGGGACATTGCTGTTGTTATTAATATTCAATAGTTCCTATATATATACACATTCAAACAGCTAACGGTCTGTGTTTACTGTTCATCTATCGATTCTATGAATTAAATATAAAACACAAAAAACTAATACAGATAAGCTTCTCAATGAAATACCAATCATCGTAAACAAAAGGACTTCTAGATTTTAACCTATGTTGTATGGGCAGTATGTGACAAAACAAAATGTTAAAATTTGAGTATTTCCAAATAACAACTAAAAAAAAGTGAATGATATGAAGGACACACTTGACCAAGTTTTTGCTTGTACTCCCAAAACTTAACATCATGATCTGCACTTCCTGTGACAAACCCATTTCTATCTGGTAAGGCAGCAATTGTGCGAACAGAACCACCATGAGCTTCCATTACTTCAAGACAAGTGCCACTTCCAATGTCAATAATTTCTAAGGTTCCATCTTTAGTTCCAACAAGTCCATACTTGTTAGTGGAAAGAATTAAACTGCATAGTCCATACCCAGAATCAATGGTCCTTAGGCAAGAGCCAGTGCTTGGGTTCCAAATCTTTACTGCATTGTGACTGGTTGACATCAGAAAAGTGTTGTCTGAACTAAGCGTGACACTTCTAATATCAGAACGATGCCCTTGAAGATCAATAGCAAGTGTTTTTTTGGTTTCACCATGTTCAATAGAGTAAAACTCAAGCAGATTATTGTTCAAGGACAATGCTAAACTAGCCAGTGAATTCTTTGGAGTGATTGGACAGAAAGAAATGGAGCATATCTTTTTGCTAGCCCTAATAGTATGCAACAGCTTAAAAACATCAGGCACAATAACTGTGGGGTTACTAGTTTCTATGGTTGTGTCTCCGTTTTCTGTTCCCTCCAAAGCCTCTTTTGCATGTTTCTTCTCTTTCTTACGGTGAACCCTTCGTTTTGCTTTTCGCTTTGCTTCAGCATCATCCAATACACGGTATATTTCTACTGTCTTTCCAGCAACTTGGCAAGCTAGCAGATTCCCTGACCTGCTGAACTGCACTGTTGCAACCCTATCCTTGCTCTGCCGCTGAATTTCACCAAAATGCCTCAAAACTTCCCATTTATTTTGAACGGACAAATCTCCACCATCATTTTTAGACTCCCCATCCCCAGAGTCGTGCTTGATCACATAAAAACGAAGCTCCTTATCTGCAGAACCGGTGACAAGATATCTTTCATCCAGATCAATGTCCACGGACCATATTTCACTGTGATGGCCACCAACAATTTGCATACAGTGTTGGGTATCAAGATCCCACACTCTCAAGAACTTGTCTTTGGAGGAAGTAACAAGCTTTTTCCCAGAACTTACAAAAACAACATCAGTCACCTGCCACAAACAAATGAGAAACGCATAAAAAAAAAATCTCAAGTTATGTTCTCTAATTTAAGATAAATATATTAGAATGAAATTCATTTCAAATAAATATTCTCTAATTTAAGAATTTTTTAGAATAAAATAAATAACATGAAAGACTATCACAAATCTTTCCAATAACCATTTTTTATTTATATAAACACTATATAACTCTCAATTCAAAGATAAAAACTACACCTACCATCCAAAAAGAGCAAAATTACATAAAGCAAATATAGAACTAACAACTGTCGCATTCAAGTTCAAGTTCAAACTGGAAGCTTTAACAACAGAAAACAAACCTGATCGCGATGACCGCAAAGGCGAAAGAGCCCGGTCTCGCCAACCACATCCCATAATATAACATCATTATCCTTACTGCCAGAAGCGAGCAAAGAACCCGCCTTGTTGTAACGAAGAGCAGTGACAGCTCCCTTGTGTCCATTTAAGGTAGTCTCGCACGTTCCTTTATCAGAGTCCCAAATCCTAATGCTACCATCACCATAACCACCAGCAATCTGCAACCATCAAAGGTGTTTAAGAAACATGTAAATATACGCACACACGATCGAGATTGCATGATGATTACCAAGGAGGAAGGGGAGGATGCAATGGAGGTGACGGCGAGGGAAGGACCACGCGACGGAGTGGAAGGAGTTAGGGTTTTGGTGCAGAGACCTTGCCGCACGTGCCAAATGCCGATCTTCTCGAGTGCCGGAGAGAAGAGGTGTTTTCCGGAGCTGTCGTATGCAATATTTGAGTCCACCGACGCTATCACTCCGAACGACGACGCCGGCTCGTATCGGAGGTAGGCCTTCACCATTGTTGCTGCTGCTGCTGTGACTCTCTCTGAGTCAAGAGGTTTAAGGTCAGGGTTTATGTTACTCCACCATTATTCTCTTTTATTTTTTTAATACCGTTATAAGCCTGTGAACTTTGGGCCTACGTTCAGCCCAAACTTGTAGTTGGGCCTGAAACTCATTCTTGTGTGTGTTGGCGACGGTTTTATCTTTAGAACTTGGCTTCCTGATCCTGTTATCTCTCATTATTCATTAATTTATTCCTTTTTTATTTATAGTTCAATTGATTTGATACCTTAAACTTAAAAATATTCACCATCAAAATCAATTACTCGCATTTATTTTGGTTTTCCTATCTTTAACAGGAACTTTTAGCACGTTGAACCAACCAAAAGTGGTGGAAATCTAATTAGCCAATTAGGTGCCTGTGCAAGTGTAAAGGTGTGATCAATTCAAAGAAATCATAAGTGATGGGCACAAGGTGCACGAACGGCTTTATCTTTATTTTTATTTTTATTATCAATATAAGATTATTTTTTATTTAAATTTGACTTTATCAAAATTTAACAATATATGAAATATAACTCAAATAATGACTGGAATTAATCCTCAAAATATATTAGACCTGATTTTTAAAATTCGAACTATCAAAATTGACTTCGAACCAGTCTGGTTTGTGAAATGAAAGGGACATTAACACATAGGTGTGAAACAATATTTGTATAATTTGGGTCTCTCCACTTACTAATTAGATTTAGACATGGTAGGTAAATCTAACCATTTTAAGTTGTTATGAACAAAACTTATGTAAAATTTTTTAATGTGTTGATATTGTTTATTAATTAACATTTGAATTTTATTTTAAGAATATGAGATAATATTAAACATATTTTTTTTATCAAAATATCACTAATAAACAATATTGATATTTGAAAAAGAACAGATAAATTTCATCTTAAAATTAATTGAATTGGCATGTCATAACTTTCGAAGTGGTCAACCTTTTCTCTTCCATGTTTTTTCGACAGCAAACTACAGATTCAAAAGGTAAGGAAATACGAAATTTCCAGACCGAGAAGCTTTGTTGGTCCAACAAATATTAGGACATGTCGACAATGGAAAAATATAATACCACACGTTGCTTTCCTTTCCATGAATGGACCATAGAACAGCAAGGGGAAAACATTATTTTCACTTTTCTTTTTCTTTCCAAATCTAGCGTTTCTTTTAGACATACTTTTTAATGGTATTAATTAATATTGATCAAAGGTATTCTATTTGAATTGAGTAAAGTTATTAAGAACTTAAGGTATTAATTAATAATTGTTTATTTTATTAACATCAACTCTTAAAATTATTTTTTAAAAAAATTACATTTAACAAAAGTTTACCACCTTTTTACATTTAATTAAATTGAATCTTATAATATGTTGATGTTGGATTTATTTATTCAGACATGATATCAATACAATAGAAGAGTTAAATAATCAAGTGGTCTAAATAATCACAATTACTAAATGGGGAAAAAGCCTGTGAGTGGATAGTCGGTTGCCGCCATAGAAATAAAAAATTCCACAGAGAATAGATTATACGTCCAACTGGAAATAAAATTATGGAAAGAAACAAATGTTATTACTAATTTGTCAACCAAATGGAAGCAAATTACAAAAGAAAAAAAGAAAACTACTAAGATGCTTGCAAATGAGTAATACTAATAATTACCGACATTTTCTGTCTGATATAATAATTCCTAATCATTAGATGATAAAAGTGGGACTGAGCTATCATAAAGTTATGGCCGTAATTAGCCTTAATATTAATCTATTAAATCTTAAATTGGCCACTTCCATATGTTTTGCTCTGCCCCTATCGACCAATATAAATATCACACGTGCACACAATAGCATGTCATATTCTAACATGCTTCAAACCCAAACAACACTGAGTTTCTACGTTGACTATGGATCCACCCATCATTTATACAGAGAAATTAAGAGAGAATAGCGCAACAAAATCTGCGTTATTATTCACGTTGAAAAACAACTGTTATACGTTAATTGTGTGAACAAATTAAAAACTATGTTGAAAGTATATAATAATATTATTTATTTTTTTCAATTCCTGTGCATTTACACAGTGGGCAATGTGGTTCATGTTTCGTGTATACTCTCCTCGTAATATATATTACTATTTGACTACTGAAATCTTTAGTTTTGTGTGCTGAATCTAATGCATATTTGGGCGCTATCAAGACTACTCCAAACTTCAACTGAATGTATATTTAAATTATTAGTTGATTCATTTTAATATTAAAGAATTTAACAGATAAGCAAGACTGGTATATCCCTTATTAGGATAATTTAAACTTTTGAAATTAAATATTCATGGATTACACGTATTTAACTATAAAAGGAAAATAACATGGGCACATATGTAACGCATAAAATTTTAAGCTAATAATAATGATATTAAGTAAAAATAAAAATGCTTGGAACTCATGATGCGTGTTGTTCCTAAAAAACATTATCTTGACGTTTGTCTAATTTCATTTTCTGATCATTTCAACAAGTTTGTGTCTAAAATAATAGGTATGGAAAATGATAAGCTAGTATAAAAACGAAAGAACGGAGAAAAGTCGAAGTGAGAAAGAAAGAAAGGGAGAAAAATAATGGACAGCTAATGCTTACCCACTTAATTTTGTATTAGCAATAGTTTTTTAATTCATCGTACAAAGTGGGTTAATTATCAAATGCAAACACTTGGGAGTCATTGCAACCAAATCAAATCAATTTAAATAACAATTAAAGCAAATAATTTCAATTAAACTATTTTTGTCTATTTATTCATGTATGAAAAAGATTGATCAGTTTAAGAGCCCAATTAAATAAAACTAAACTTGTATAATTTTATATGAATTGATTTTCGTAATATATTTTTATAATAATAAATTTTAAAAGTATTATGGTCAATGTTGGCTACGAATAAGATTGAGTTAGGTAACAGAGACACCAAGCCACCACCTGTCCTTGAAATTATAGTCGGGACGCTCCGCTGTCTTAATATGTCTGTTTGGGATTATTTTTATTTTTATTTATTACATTTAGCGATCATTTTTTTTTTTGGTAGATACATATTAACTTATATTTAATATCAAATAATTATTTTTCTTTAAAAGTATTTTAAAATTATATATATATATATATATATATTATCAATATAAAGATTTACATTGTAACTTTGAAAGCAATACTCTTAATAATTTAAATATAATATATAACATTTTGTATTTATACAATGACATTTATAAAATTTTATATGGTATCATGATCAATTTAAAAAAAATTGATATATTACTTTCAATATTACTTAAGGATTTTCCTTTATGTAGCATTTCTCAAATTGTTTTTTTGGTCAGTAATTCTACTGTCTTTTATGTTCCTTCCACAACTAATTTCTCAATTCTGATTCAACCATTCAGTGTGAATAATATTGCCTTCTCCTTTTTGTTTTTTGGGTCAGTGACAATATTATCTTTTCAATAGCCACTTTTTTTTTCCCGCTTATGAGGTTTTTTTAATATATGCTTTTTACCTTTGAAAATTTGCATTTGGCGTTTTATTTATGATACTTTCTATATTATTAAACTTTAATATCTCATTATGATTATTATTAATTAAACTTTCTAAAATAGTATAATAATACATAATTAGATGATATGATAAAAAAAGTTCAACAAATAGTGATAAGAATTATGCAGAAAAAATAGTTGAATGGAGAACCTATTTGTCCAGCCAATGAAATTCTCACTCCTATTTTATTGATCGAATCATCTAATTAATTGTTTGAGACTCTAATTCCTATCTATACATGTAATCAACACAAAGTTATTTCCTGACTAACAGTTAATTACAAGTTACAACTAATACTAACTACTTACAACCACATCGAATAATAAATCAAAATCAAATTATTTTTCTTTTAGTGTCTTAATTTAATACTTTGATTTGCTAATATTGGAAAAAAAATTTATTGTAATTTTGTTTACCTATCAATTTTTTTTTTTTTGGGGTGAATCAATTGACCTATCACGTATGTTCACTTTTATTATAGAAATTCTTTGAATCGGTATTTATAAAAGTTACTTTACGAAAAGAACTCATTCAATTTTAAGAATTTCAAAAGAACTGAGTGTGAAATAATACAATCTCAGAGACATATATTTCTATATATAGGTAAGTATATCAATATCTGTTACAAGCCTTTGATTTTTATAGTAATAATAATCTTCCATTTGAACAGAGTTCATCTTCTCCTCCATTCTCAGGCATCAACACTGTTTCATCACGGCTTGAATAATTCTCTGGTACTCTTCTCTCCGCTTCATTCTTTGTATTATGGATGTCAACGTCTTATTCACTAATATCATATCATATCATATTTCACAATCTTTGTGAATTGTTATCTTCAGCTTCCAATCTCTCCTGTAACTTGCATGTGTATTGATATTTTATTTGTTTCATCGGGATTCAAAGCTATGGAACTTACCCTTATAATCATATCTAAACACTGGAATTTCATTATTCTTTCACTATGTATTGATGTAAGGACTAAGGAGTAAGGAGCTTCATTTGTATTAAGATTTTTGTGATTATTAGTCTTCTCTTGTTCTTTAAGATTCCCCAAACAACTACTCCGTCTTGTGCACTATATTGGTTTACTTGCTTTCTATGATATATGCACTCATAATTAGGAAAAGTATTGTTACTTTTTGTTTTGATTTTTTAATCATTTTGTAAAGTTTTATGATGCTTCTAATTTTTATCCATTTTGAGACTATGATTGTAGGTTGTGGTCTGCCAAATCCAGTGAAGAAAATTAGTTTGTTAAGCACTACTGCATTTTATAGTTAAACTGAGTGTTTGTAAACGCATCAAAAAACATGTAAATGTGAATTCAATACGCAAGCTACAACCAATAAACGTGGATCCATAATCATTTAAACATGAAACCGAACACGCTCTGAATAATTTGGCAATCACTGTATTTTATCTACTCTTATTTGAGTGTAAGTTATTTCTGTCTCAGGACAAAGAGTTTCAAGGGTGATTCTTTTGGTAAGAGTTCCTATATTCAAACCTTCTTGTCTTGCAGCCGTTGAGAATTTGGGGTTCTACAAGGAAATCTTCCAAGCTTCTGGTAATTTTGCATGTCTGGCCCCGTGGCCATAGTTGATCATTCAAATGGAGGAGCACTTTCTTGTGCAGAGAGAACAAGATCTGTTGACGCCATTTCTGAATTAGATTTACTGGCAAACAGTGAAATTGATGGCTTTAGTAGTGTTGAACAACTCTTACTGTCTAACGGGGAATCATATTCTGGGTCCCTTTATGGCAATGTTTCTGAGGGTCATGGGAAGTACGTGTGGTTTGATGGTTGTGTATACGAGGGTGAGTGGAGGCGAGGGATGAGAAGTGGACATGGAAAATTAAGATGGCCTTCTGGAGCAGTGTATGAAGGTGAATTCTCTGGTGGCTATATCCATGGTAAGGGAACATATAAAGGTTCTGATAAATTGAAGTATAAAGGTAGGTGGAGGTTGAATGTTAAACATGGTTTGGGTTATCAAGTTTATCCTAATGGAGATATCTTTGAAGGGTCTTGGATACAAGGAACACCAGAGGGTCCTGGAAAGTATACATGGGCAAATGGAAATGTATATGTAGGGAATATGAAAGGTGGCACAATGTGGGGAAAAGGAACTCTTACTTGGATAAATGGTGATTCATATGAAGGAAGCTGGTTAAATGGCATGATGCATGGTTTTGGAGTTTACACTTGGAGTGATGGAGGGTGCTATGTTGGGACTTGGACATTTGGTCTAAAAGATGGCAAAGGAACCTTTTATCCAAAAGGTAGTCGTCTTCCATCTGTACAAGAAATTTACCTCAATGCCTTGAGAAAAAGAGGGTTGTTGCCAGATTTGAGAAAACAAAACCAGGTGCGAGATGTGAAGGTATCAGAAAACCAAAGATCAAGTCGTGTGCTTTCATCTGATAAGCTTGCAAAAGGAAACATGTTAAATTTGGAAGAGTCTAGGGGAAGAAATGTGTCTCTTGAAAGGCGTTGGAGTCTTGAGGTATCTATTGAGAAAGTGATTGGGTATGATTCAGCTTTAGGTTTGGCAGAATCTGTACAAGAAAGTAGAGATAAAGAAGTTGATGCAAAGATCCCAATCTTGGAACGGGAGTACATGCAAGGTGTATTAATAAGTGAGGTAGTGTTAAATAATATGTTTTCAACAATGTCTAGAAGGGCAAGACGACTTCAGAAAAAGCTTGTAAGGGAGATTAAAAAACCAGGTGAAGCAATCATAAAAGGTCACAGGAGTTATGATTTGATGCTCAATTTGCAGCTTGGAATAAGGTAAATGACACTATTTTGACTTGTATGTACTTAAGCTGCTTTAATTAATATCATTTGTCACAATGTTATATGATTTTTCTCTACATGTATCTGCTTGTTTTTTTTTATTCTAATGCACATGTTACATGCTAAAATTTCAAGCTGAATTAATGTTAGAATGTAATAACAAATTCATAAAACCACAATTAGGATATTGGTATAGTCGATGGTCCTATTCATTAATCATATTAAAGGTTATCTTCCTTTTCCCTTATTGGAAATTTCTTTTGTTATTCCCATGGACCCACGGTAGAGAATAGAGAATTAGAGATCTAAGAATCATTCACATGACAACATATGAATGTTACCACTTATATAAAAGTTAAAATGCTATCCAGGATTGTCCTGATTTGCTTTTGCATGGATGTCCTTAAATGTAAACACGTTCTTTAATATGTTAGGTATACTGTGGGCAAGATTACGCCTATACAGACGCGAGAAGTTCGAGCATCAGATTTTGGTCCCAAAGCAAGTTTTTGGATGAATTTTCCTAAACAAGGTTCTCAATTAACACCCACTCATGAATCAGAGGATTTTAAATGGAAAGATTATTGCCCCATGGTGTTCAGGTTAGTAGTTAACGCACGTTTTGGGTTTGACTAGGCATGCATCTTTGTTTTTTAAGTAACTCTGGCTCTAGAAATAAAGTAGCTTTTACTGATTTATTGTTTATCTGGTATGTACTACAATTATTCACTGCTAAAGAACCTGCTTTAATAAATCGCTCCTAGTACTCAATTTTTTATCTATTATTTAATTCTGTAATTATCCTTTAAGGAATAACTTTTCAATATCATTAATAAAAGCATAAAACCATGTGTTAAGTACTTATTAACATGCACAAAAGCATGAAATCATTTTTCAGTATCGACTCTTAATGATGTGATTGTTAATTAAAAATGTGGATTATTTGTTGAATCCTAGTTTCAACTACAAGAATACTTTGGAGCATTCCGGGGATGTTTAAGTACTGAAGTTTTTCATTAGGCCGGAATATTATTAATCTAAGGTTTCACCAGTTGTTGAAATGTATATATTTTGCGTTGCATGGAGTTAATATTTTCATCTGCGTAATGCATGCTTATTCTTCACGAATATAAAGGAAAATAAGACAGAAATAAAACTGAAAAATACTTGCAATTATGGAATTTAACAGTTCATGCTTTACAAATTGTTGTATATGTGATATTATGGACAGTTGTTACCGTTTATTTTTCTCTCTATTCTCTTTCTTCCTTTCACTTTCTTAAGTTTGTCAGATGTGACCTTCTAGAAACTTATTGCAGAAATTTAAGAGAGTTGTTCAAGATTGATGCTGCTGATTACATGATGTCCATTTGTGGAAATGATGCTCTAAGGGAATTATCTTCTCCGGGGAAAAGTGGCAGTGCCTTCTTCCTGTCTCAGGATGATAGTTTCATGATCAAAACGCTGCGAAAATCTGAAGTCAAGGTGAGTTCAAAAACGTGTTCACTTAGTACCAATAAAGGTTGACATTAGTTGTCATTTCTGCATCAAATAATATTTTTATATTGAATAACATTTGTCATGTTCTATGTCGATCTCTCTTTTCTTATATCCTGAGTGGACCCTATTGTATAACATTCATTGTACTCGTTGCAAAATGAAGCTAGCAATTTATTTGTAGAAATTTAGGATGGAATTTCACAGGAAAAAAAGAGAAAAAGTGAATTTTTAATTTTAATTAAACTCTCTTCTCCCCCTTAATTTAGAAGGACAGTGCATACCTGAGGCACTTTTCCACCAGTAGCATTTCTTCCATTTTATATTAGACCGAGGTGGTTTTCTAATACTGAGTGGTAATGATTGAATCCTGGTGCATGTCAAGGATTCACAATTGATTACAAGCTTACCTGTGAATCTTTACATTCAGAGCAGTAAGCTTCCACAGCCTTAAAAACTCCAGTTGGTATGCCTAATTAGCAATCAGATGAACATTGTGAGTGCCCCTTCCCTTGGCAGCAGTTTCTCTTTGTTTGGATCATTGATTTCCATAAAAACAAGGAGATCAAAGTAATTTTGCGGTAGAGTATGGTACTTTTGTTGCAGAGGAATGCACACGTTTTTCAAAGGCATCCTTTTGCCCCTATACTGTGTCTAAAATGAATTTTGTTTATGGCATCTCTTTGATATAAAGAGTGGCTCGACAAAGTATTTGCCTGTTATTTTCTTCTTGCCTTTTGGTATGAAGTGAAAATTCTGTTGACCGAAATTTGATATGTAGGTTCTTCTAAGAATGCTTCCGGACTATCATCATCATGTGAAGTCAAATGAAAATACACTCATCACAAAAATTTTTGGCCTGCACAGGATTAAGCCTTCAAGTGGTCAAAAGGTGATGTGCATGTTGTCTAACTGCTTTTTGTCAGTGCTTGAATCATTTTCTGTATTAATCGGCATGATGTGCACCTTAATACTTGCAATCTGAAATATTATGAAAATTATCATAATTGAGCAATCATAACTTGCAGCTTTCATGCAAAAAAGACTTGAATAATATACATTTTCTCAAAAAAGAGGCTAATATCTGTTTATAATTATCTTTCTTGCAGTTTCGCTTTGTTGTAATGGGAAATATGTTCTGCACAGAATTAAGGATCCATCGGAGATTTGATTTAAAAGGTTCATCCCTTGGACGATCATCAGACAAGATAGAAATTGATGAGAATACCACACTCAAAGATTTGGATCTGAACTACAGCTTCTACTTGGAACCGTCTTGGCGGGAGTCTTTATTTAAGTAAGTAGTAGTTACAAAGGAATTTTCTTTAATTTTGCATTTGGGTTTCTTATGTAGTAAAACTTAAAAGAATTTTTTTTTATTATAAGGTATATAAAGGAAAGGAAGATAATTAAGACATTCTTCTTATACAAAATAAAAGCAGAAAAGTACATGGAAGCAAATGTGTACATCTTTTGTTCAGTACATTACTGGTTTTTTATTCTGACACTGCATGCTATGGGTATGTAAGTATTCTGAAGTATGAAGCAAATGTTTGCTTTGATGCCAAAATTTTGTTCGATAAGCATTGCAGTCCCAAATTTTTATGACGTATATAGTCCTGCATGCATATTAGTGTTAATTGGCATAATATATCTCAAGCTTGCAGCCTGCTAAAACTCAAGTCCTATTTCTCTAATGTACTGTGAAAACTCATACTCTTATGTAGGCAGATAGAAATAGACAGCAAATTTTTGGAAGCACAGCACATTATGGATTACAGTCTTCTTCTAGGTGTTCACTATAGAGCTCCCCAGCGTCTGCGTCCTCTCATATCATACAACCAAAGTAGAAATGTGGATGGATTAGCAATGCTTGCAGAGGAAGGTAAGTATTAGATCCTGTGTTGAAAAACTAGAAATTTATAGTTGGCCTTTACTTGGTTGACTCTGTTTTTGGCATGTATTCATGATTAAACTAATGTTCCTTTAGTCATTAATTTGCATGGATCAATCTCGGAAACTCATTACATGCATGCCCTCCAACTCTTGATGTGACCAACAGATGATATAAAGCACTGTTTTCTTAAGTATCTGGAATCTCATACTCTATCGTTACACATTTATATTTTCTTTTTCTAATTTGCATTTTCTTTTTAAATCTAAACAAAAACATTTATTCAGCATAGAGCATAAGTAATTCTCACATCATCTGAAATCTGCGGTCTTATCTATGACTTAAATTCTTGCGTTTTATTTTTGTTTAGTAGAATTTATAAACATGATCCGATTAATTTAAAAATTTTGCTAACAATGATCTGATAGACCCTCTGGAGGATGAAGTATCCTATCCACAAGGCCTTGTTCTAGTTCCTCGTGGAGCAGATGATAACAGTGTTGTTGTGGGCTCACACATGAGGGGTAGCCGCCTCCGAGCTTCATCTGCTGGCGATGAGGAA
This sequence comes from Abrus precatorius, assembly GCF_003935025.1. Classification (NCBI taxonomy): domain Eukaryota; kingdom Viridiplantae; phylum Streptophyta; class Magnoliopsida; order Fabales; family Fabaceae; genus Abrus; species Abrus precatorius. The sequence continues at coordinate 2,010,356 of NW_020874373.1, read as the reverse complement.
GTGGATCTACTTCTACCCGGTACAGCAAGGTGTGGATTTTTTCTTGATGATTTTGGCTCCCTCATTTTAACCTTCGATTTAGCTTTAACTTAGAGAAATAATTACTTATTTTTCAAACATTTTCTTTAAAAATTGAAACAAACAAATAGTTATTTCTCTAAAATAAGTTGAACAAAACATGCGCTAAATGAGATGTGTTTGAATGGTTAAGTACAAAAGCAGCAAAATCAACAAGGTTGGATACTTTTTTTACAACCACAAGAGAGATAAAAAGAAAAAAAAAAGATAAAATAAATGACTAGATAGAGAAAATAAAGAGAAATAAATAAATTATAAAAAATAAAAAATATTTATTATATGAATAGTATAACTATGTTTCAAATGGTCATTTGTGTTGTGTGTTACTGCTATAAATTATAATATAGACTCCCACATTATTGCTACATTAATTGGAGCTATTCCTACGAAGACCCTATATTCTAATAACTCTAGGCATTTAACTAAAGATCTTAATGATTAAAATTGTTCCTTCACACCACAATTGGATTATTGCTACAATATGGCAAGAACTGAGGATTCTTTTTTTCTTCTTTCTTTCCAACATGTTAAGCAGACTCCAAATCCAGTTGGGTGTGAACATGCCATCAAGGGCAGAACAGATTCCAGGAAAACAAGAAGAAGAAATGTTCCATGAGGTGTACGATGTGGTACTCTACTTGGGTATCATCGACATATTGCAAGACTACAACATGACTAAGAAGATTGAACATGCTTATAAATCTCTTCAGTTTGATTCATTGTCTATCTCCGCTGTGGACCCTACGTTCTACTCTCGTCGCTTCCTCCAATTTATTCAGAAAGTGTTTCCACCCAATGCAATCACAGGTTAATTAAATTTTTGCGGTTTTATTTAACCATTAATGCATGCTTGGATAATTTATTTTCAATAAATAATTGCTTATTTCTTATAATTTAATGATTATTTTAAAATAAATAAGCGATTGTCATCCAAACATGCATTAAGTTTATGTTGAAAGTGTGAACATTGCCACTTCTTATGTTATTTGCTCCAGAATTTCTGTAGTAGGTGACCACATGGGTACCTTGGTGATGGTACTGGTAGGAATCAAGTGAGTACTGTAAATAATATAACCTAAATTACCCAAATATAAGAGTTGTATTAAGAATATCTTTATTTTGTATCATTTGATAGATTTGATTTGATTTGTATTAAAACTTTTGTATAAATATCTTTAAGGATTCTTTTTGGTACATAGAATCATAATTGATATTTAGGATTGTAATTTTAATTCTAATTTCATCAGAATTAAAATTAGTTTAGAATTATAATTTTACACTCAAAGATTTAAAATTCCAAATTGAAATTAAATTCTATAGTATGATGTAATATCTAAATTTTTAAAAAATAATTAAATTTTGTATTAAAATTTTATTTAATAATTATTTTTCAAAATATTGTGTTAATTAAAAATATAAAATAATTATTAAATAAATTGTTAAAAATGATAACTTAAATTTTTTTTTCAAAAATCATGACATATTAAATTTATTTTTTTATGTTTAATTTATTATTAAAATTTAATATTATGTTATGAATTATATTTCTTATTAATTAGATAAAAGCATACAAATACTGACAAATATAATTTAATCCTCAAAATTGAATAAATACTTTCAAGAACTCTTATTTTGAGACCATGAACTAAAATAAGTAGAAACATTGCAATAGATTTTTCTATGCTTACATAATAAATATTATATAGTGCTCCTCTTTAACACTAAAATATTGCAAAGTTAAAAAAAAAAAAAAAACTTGTTTAATAAGATGTCATTGATTATAACAATTTTTATTAGTTCTATGATATAATTGTGTATACCTTTTACTATTTTGTTATATTTAGCACTAGTTTTTTCTTTTTCATTTATCTTATTCTCAATAATTCTTGAATTAATTTCTAATATTTTCTCTAACATCTAATAATTTAAGAAAAATATTAAATAATTTATTATACAATTAACATAAAGTATTTGCAATAAGTGTAAAATAGCAATACAACACAATAAAGTCTATAAAATAATAATCTTGATTCCAAATAAATATTTAACCATGATAATTAGAATTTTATTGTTCAATTTCAATTCTAACATTCAATTTCATATTCAATTTTATACGCTAAACGGACATTACATTAAATAAACAATAGATATTTGTTCTATGTACATTCTTTTCTTAGTTATGTTTTCCTTTTCTATTCTTTTACGATACTTTGAATATTTAATCATTAGTTTGATGTTTTTTATGTGGTTTAGTATTCTTAGATGTCTTGAATGATTCATATAGTATTATTTATATCATTTATGATTAGGATAATTCCTTTTTTTAAGATATATTCCTATCAATTATTTATTTAAAAATAACTAAATATTTATAATTTTAAATATTAAGTAATTTTTTATTTTTAAAGCTTAATAAAAATAAACTATAAGAAATAAGGGTGGATACATGAACTGTAATCCATTCATATTTCTATATAATTTAGAGCGATGCAAGTTATTTAAAAATTAGGTCAAACTTACTTTAAAAAGTCAATTCATAAAAAGTGTATTATGATATATTTTTAGTTGATATAAAACATTTTAGCACAAGCTTAAGTCAAATTAAAGTTTTACTCAGTTAATTGCAAATTTATACAAGTTGATCAACAAAATTCACGAGTTAAATGAGTTTAGTTTGAAATATGAAACTAGTTTGTTTATCAGCATAATAATATTTTTTATATTTTTAAAAAAATTAAAATGTTTAAAAGGAACTTACATGTGAAGTTTTGTATGAGGGAAAAAAAAAATAGACAGAACAATGTGCGGAGCACAATGCACATGCAAATGTACTAAATATAGATTTATTTAAGTGTGGGGTATACATGGATGGATCGACAGAATTATTTTAAAATATCTCCATTCTTAAATAAATGTCATTTTAGGGTATTACAGAAGAATTAACAATATACTATATTACTCTTTACTTTATGATAATACATATTTTTAATATTTTATCTCCTAAAATATATTTTTATACTTGCCAAAACATCATCGGAAGAAAGTTAAAATTGAAAGGATGAAAAAAATAATAATTTTTTATATTGTAAAATAACATGATTTTAAAACAAACAATAGTTACTAAACACTGATTTTAAAATAAAAAATTATTTTTTTAAGTAATTAGGGATATTTGTTAGACTAATTTAATATTAAAACAAGAAAAAAGTATATTTATACTAAAACTATTAAATTAAATAATAATAATAATAATAATAATAATAATAATAATAATAATAATAATAATAATAGATGTTTTGTTATATTATCTGTAAATTTAAAAAATTATTTTATATATTTTTTAATTTAACGATTGTGATTCATCTAATATATTAGAAATTAAAAAATATTTATATTTTTTAAAATAAACTGCTAAAATTTACTATCTATTATGTATATTTTATATAAAATTAATAGTAATAGTTGTTACATACAATGTTCTCTTAATTTATTTAATAATATAAATAAAGTTTTTTATTATAATTTTCATATAGTATTTTTTAGATTTTAATTTTAAATATTTATTTTTTGAATTCTTAATTTTTTATCAACTATTCGTTTATTTAATTTTTATGTTTATCTACATTTTTAAAATTTAAGGCTAAATTTAAATAATTAAAAATAATAAAATTTTATTTGAAAAATATGATTTTTTTTTAATTTTTTTAGAATTTTTTTAAAAATTATCATACTACTTTATAAAAAATACATTGAGTGAAAAAATGTATTGATTTATTATCTTAAACAAATATTTTTATATTTAATAATTAAAATTATTTATAAATATAAAAATAAAGAAATTTAAGATCATTCAAATTTTATATTTATTATAATAAAAATATAATAAATATTTCTAAAAAAATTGTGCTTTTAAATATTTAACATTAATTTTAAATTTGATGGTAACAAAATGATTTAATAAATATTTAAAATAGCGGGAGCGTGTTGGGCCTTTGCAAATGACGATGGAGCGAAATTAGTCAGTGTGGTGCCTAATGATTGTCCTTTTAATTGTTTGAAGTGAGGCCTTAATAAGCTGCCAAGATGATTGCGCATCAATTAAGGATCAATGCTCATCACCACACCTACAAGAGATAAAGTTTTGTTGTAAATATCTTATATAATTTTAAGATAATTACTTTTTAATTTAATTAAGATGTCTAGTATAAACACACAAATCAGATGCTAATTAACATTTCTTAATAAAATCTTATACAAATATAACTAAATTTTAAATTAATAGTAAATAAAATCTTATTTTTATTAAAAATGCATTCTCAAAATAGCCAAATCCATCATAACAACACATTCATCAAAACATGGGGGCATCACTTAGTAAGTATGCGTTGCCATTTGTCATGCCACGAGTGTTTTCTAGTTGTAACAAGCAATGGACCATCATTACGAGGTTCCACAATTAATGTCTTCTAAAGAAAACTGAAAAACATAAATATTACGGATGCAAGTTTCTCTCTTATGAAAAATGCATAAACATGACACTTATGCCGATGAAAAATAATAGAATCAAATTTATCGTAGCTAATCAGACTATTAATTAATCAATAATCAATTACTATAATGTATCATAATCACATATATAAGTGATATAATCTAGATTTAAGCTTTTTTAGACTCAATTTAAATAAAGTTTTGTTATCTTCGGCTCTAAAGATTAAGCTTATGCTAGGGATAATAAAAGGGTAAGTCACAGGTAGATTTATCATTTTCTAAATTTAATTTTTATTTTTGAATTTCGATCCCATCCTTATTTTGTTGGGTTAAAAAAACATAGTGTTTGTATTCTATTTTTAAAAACAGCGTTTTTTAAAGTAAATTAAAATAAATTTTGTTTGTTAACGTAAGTTTTATTTTTATTTTCTTCTTAAAAATAGTGTTTTAAATCCGTATAATACTCATAAAATGAGAATTTTTAGTCTTTTTTTAATCCCTGTAGAATAAAAATAAGGGTTACATGTGGGAAGTCACTTATCTAATAAATTATAAAAATCCTAAGTTATTCCTATAAACTATTTACAGGCTATTTTAAATATATAAAAAATCTTCATATATCCATCGAAGCAGTAGCTGACGATAGAAAGTGCCCTCCTCCGAAAGGAAACACTCTGGGTTTAAAAAATGCAATGAAGGGAAATAGACCCTTCACCCAATGTCAAAAATAGAAGTTTCGTTTGGACATAATGGGCCATTCAAATTGGTGCCACTCCGTTTTGAAAGCAACACTCTACCTCTGGTCATGGAGTTGGATCAGATGCAGGCAGCACTTGCCATCAAAGATGCACACCTCAAGACCCTCCCTTTCCTGTTCAAGAAAATAATATCTCATCTCAATTAATCACTAATTATAAACTCATCGAATGAGTTATGTTCCTACATGCCCTATTAAATTCGTTTTATATTTCCATTTTTTGTCATATTATATATATATATAACACTGAATTAGATCAATCTTAAAATATGCCAACTAAAGTTTTGATGTGGATTCCGATGCTTATGTATATATGATATTGGGTGATCATAGATTCACATGTATGGAAAAAGATGTCCCCACTTTAGCGTCTTTCGATGCCTCGTAGATTAATCTCTTACATGAGTGAGAGGATGCTCCAAAAATAGAAACAAAAATCCAAAATATATTGAGGAATAATCGACAGTGCCTACTGCTCACATGCACGTTGTAACATGTTTTGCGATAGCATTTATCTCTAATTACTTGAATTTTAAAGTCACATTACGTGAGAATAACAATTTGTTAGTTTTGATACAAATCTATCGTAGTACATACACAAAAAAGAGAGAGAGAAAGCTTTAGCATGCACCTAACAAAATCTTCAAAGATAGTTTCTTATTATCATCTATTGAGTAAGACGATATTTTGCAAAAAGAATTCTTAATCGAATTAGCATTATTCCCTATCACTCACATGTTACAGCACATTTGTATTCATGTTTAACTCTCATAATATTCACAATTACGTGAGAGCAACAATTTATTTGATATAGCCCAAAGATTCAGTTGGTGGTGCACAAAAACACACACAAACTATTAAAACAAAACAAAAATGTAATTTCATTAGTGCTTTTGACTATATCTTATAGACAGATCTTCTATTTATTGAGTGAAAGGTCTGAAAATAAAGGATCTTAAAACGTGTCAACGAATTATCATTTTTGTCTATTATTTATATTTCTTTATTTTAAATAAGTTACTTCAACGCATTATAAAATATGCCACCATACTATCATCAATGTGTACTACCCACGTGTTATAACATGCTTATGTTGGTGTTTAATTATTGTTACACGAATTAAAAAATTACATTAAATGAGAGTTATAATTTATTAGTTCTATATTAAAGTGTGTATTGTTGTGAGTAAATAACTTTTTTTTCCCTAAATCATCTTATGATATTTTTCTATATAAATTTTCCTACCCACTAATCAAAATAAGAATTCAATGTAGTTTATATTTTTAAGATATTAAATACATCTATTATTTTATTCAATACTTTAGAAAGTATTATAAAGATGATGAAAAGGTATACTTAGATGACATATCATTCCTAAAAATAGTCACGCTATTACACTTGGACATGAATCTAAGTTATAAAATATTGGGTTTGCACGTTTGACAGATACAATGAGCACGCCCATATTAAAAAAAGAAAAAAAAAAAAAAGGAAAAAAGCAAAGATAATGATAGATTGTGGAATGTGCGTGGAAGTTTACAACCAGACTACGAAACACAAGGCATCAATTATGACAGTGCATAGATTTATGTCCGAGTTTTACAGTACTGTAAAAATTTGAATTTTTAGGATCGAAGAGAGTGGGACACGGTACGAGAATGAAAGGCATCAATAATCAATAATGGTGTTTAAAGAGAGACAACTAATTAGTTTTTAAAGTTAAATTTATATATTTGTTAGATTTTTATAATTTTAATATAACAAAAAATTCATCCAAAAACTCATGAAAAACAAAATAAAGTTGTGCTATGCTGTGCTTGAATAGTAACATTGCTTTCAGAGTAAACCACACCAATCCTTACCTCGCACGTGGGTCATGCAGTAGGGACAAGAACCTCGCATGAAGATGGGAACTCAAAAATACAATGCATACATTATACATTAAAGTAGGATATTTTTTGATATCTTCTTTCATTTTGGAATTTTTTTAGATAAAAAAATATTATTGTACACAATAATGTAAATTTTTAAATATTTAAAAAAGAAATGTGTGTAAATTTAAGTGTATGAGAAAACAGAAAAAATAAGAAAAAAAAAAACGTTGGTGTGGGGTGTCAGGTTGGGACAGGTGATTGTTCCTGAACTGAGCCAAAGGCTCGCCGTTTTTGTTTTTCTCTTTATCTCTCTACAAACAGCAAATAAATGAAAGAAGTAGCTGAGGTAATGCCCCATTGCATTTCCTTAGAGGGTAGCTTTGCCTAGTCCTCAAAAGCCCTTCTCTTTTCTCTTTCTTTCCTTTGTTTCTTCACTTGCAATTGCATACGTTCCTTTCGCTGTACTTTTTGACACATTGATTAGAGGAAGGAACAGGTTTGAGAGAATGAGTTCATCCTTAGGTCAGAGCAGTGGCTATGATCTCTCTTTCAAGATCTTGTTGATTGGAGATTCTGGGGTGGGAAAAAGTAGCCTACTTGTCAGCTTCATTTCAAGTGCTGTTGAAGATCTTTCCCCCACCATTGGTAAGTAAATTACCCCATTATTTCTTTTTTTTATTTTACTGCTGTTATTTCTATCTTCAAGCTTTGCATGCTTGGGATTTGGTTGTCTTTTGATTGTTCTCATCCAAAGGGTGCCTCTTGGTTGTTGATCTATTAGTTTACACTGACACTGTTCAAGTTTTGAGTGTTGAATTTGCGAATTTCTCAAATAAGTTTTGGTTTAAAAGATGCTTGAATTTCAGTCTCATCCAATTCCGATCAGTTTTTATCTTTTTTTTTTTTAAAACAACTTTACTTTCATCTGGCACTCTGATGTCATTGTGTATGATTTAACTGCTCTGTTGTTTTGGTTCTTTTGTGCCACTGGAATTAACAAGCAATTGAGTTTATACTCTTCTTGCCTAGGCCATTCTGTTTATCTGACTTGAGTGTTGATATGATCTAATTCGCAGGTGTTGATTTTAAGATCAAAATGCTCACAGTGGGTGGCAAGAGAGTCAAATTAACGATTTGGGATACTGGTAATGTAGAGTAAAATCATGTGCTTCCAGTTCTTGATATTAGGCGTTTTGTTCAATCCTGGCAGCATGTGATTCAAACAGATTGAATGAAATGTCGTGCTTCGGTTGAATGACTTGTTAGTTGACCAAAATGATTGTGGTATATTGACTTAAAATAACATTAAATCTATTGCATGCAGCTGGGCAAGAAAGGTTCAGAACTCTAACCAGTTCTTACTATAGAGGAACTCAAGGAATCATTCTCGGTATGCTAACTTGATTTTATGTACTTATGCTTGCCTCATTCTTCCTACTAACGTTAAACTCTGTCTTTAACATTGTACTATCATTTTATGAAAAGTAATGCCTGATAAAGGTAAATCAAAATTAAGCATTAGCAAAGAATTATAGCATTTACAAGTTGTGTAATTTATCAAATTTTAGATAGGTTTTACACTTTCAATTAGGGAAACAAAGGCATTCTCAAGATCACCCCTCGTTGCTTCATTTCTTTTGGTAGTATCATGGTTCTTGCCATTGTCTTTTGTGTCCCTATTATGGCATGAAGAATGTGGTAAGCATATTTTACTTCAGGCTTAAGGTGGCCTTCTGAAACCAAAATTCTGTAGTAGTTAAGGTAGATAAAATCTGTGTTGAATTGTTGCTGGTTAACATCTCTTAAATTGTAATCCTTTCTATTTATAGAGTGCTTCTTGTTGTTTCCTTCTAGTTTATGACGTCACAAAGAGAGAAACCTTTACAAACTTATCAGAAGTGTGGTCTAAGGAAGTGAAACTCTACTCAACTAACCAGGATTGCGTGAAGATGCTTGTTGGAAATAAAGTTGATAGAGTAAGTTTTATGCTCTAGTATTAGGCCTGGATATATGACCCTAAGGAATGAATTTCTGGTTGTCATGAAATGTTCCTCGTTAAAATATTTGAAAATAATGGTTCAAATTTAATCTGCCTGAAGACAATGAAACAATATTAAAGTTTTGTCTTTCTGTATGTCTCTGTCCTCAAATTTTATAGAATTGATAACAATAATACAATACTGCCATCATGAGAAAATAAAGACATCCTCAAGTGAGTAAATTCAAACCTATCCTTTTTTGCCTTAGGTGTGGGGTTAACTTTGGGACCTTCCAAAATTGTCAAATTAATACCTTGATCATACCAATGCTCCATACTATTCTGCCACTATTGCCATGAATATCTATCTGATGACATCATCAAAAAACTGGATCCATGCATCATCAGCCAAATTAGATGAAAATAGAACCCCATTTGTGCAAGGTGTGCTTGATATCTTAACACTTCCATTGCAACCTCATGTAGCATTGGCTTTTGAACTCAATCAATGTCAATTCTGTGGTATCTAGATCATTACATGCATGCACTTTAGGCGGCACTGTCATCTGTAATCTTTCATGCAGTCAAAGCAACCTAATTAAGCCAGTGATTAACAGTTTACTGGACACTATGAAACTGTTGAAGAACCTTGAGGAGATAAATGTCATTTCCCAATGCACACAACAGAATCGTAACATGCTTAGCTTTATATAAAAAAAAGAAAATAGGCCTCCAACTTTCTAGGATTCCTTGAAATGACAGGTTGCACTGTCCTCTTAATGAATTCAGTTCATTAATTTCTGTAATGGTTTTTTTCCCCTCTATTTCTAGGATTGTGAAAGGGCTGTGAGCAGAGAAGAGGGTTTAGCCCTTGCCAAAGAATTGGGGTGTTTGCTTCTTGAATGTAGTGCTAAAACTCGAGAAAATGTGGAGCAGTGCTTCAAAGAACTTGCTCTGAAGGTACAGTTTTAGAAGCTTTGTTCAATGCTGTTTCTGTTATGTGCATAAGATGACTTTCCAATTAACTGACAGTAGGATCACCGATTAACCTAAGCTTAAACATTTGTTTCAAAAATATAAAATTTAATTGAAAAATTTGTGTGTTGTGTTGTTTTAGCTTGAAATTTTTGGGCTAATATTAAAAGATGTTGCTGCAAATGTTCCTACCTAATATTTGATTTAATTATTAGTAAGAATAGACACAATGGTGAAGAGTGACTGAGCACATGATCTGGTTGTAAAAAGATAGGTAATTGTAAAATAAGGAATAAAGATCGGAATTGCAGAAGTGATGATATTTGAATGTGTAAAAGGCGTACTGTAGATTGATTGTGTGTGTTTTGTTTTTCCTATCATGACAAATATGGCACCATTTCGTAGATAATGGAAGCTCCTAGTCTTTTGGAAGAAGGATCAACAGCAGTTAAAAGGAATGTTTTAAAACAGAAACAAGAACCCCAAGCATCGCAAAATGGTGGTTGTTGCTCTTAAGATGAAACATCGTGGACATATTGAGTATTAACTAGCACATCTTGGGCAAATCTTGTATATGTAAGCTTTTCTAGTTTTTTACTGCTGCCATTGTCTTTTCTTTTGATTGCTTAATTATTTGTATTACCTCAACGGGGAAATTGGCAACAATGGCACCTATTAGCTTGTGTAAATTTGTTTGCCTATGAATGATGTGTCATTTATGTGTGCTCCTAAGTCTCATGCAATTCTATTGCACATTTCATATAATTAATCCAACAATTTGTTTAAATCCTTGAAAGGCAAAATAAAAGCAAAGTAAGAAAGAGTTTTCTTTGTACTATAAAGTACTATTTGAGGCTCTACTAACATGACCTGCTTTTTTGGCTATTGCCATTGCAAGGTAGGACATGTCAGTAAATTATAGCACAGGCTCTGTACTTGTAAAACGAGTAATGATTACTTGTGCAATCATGTACTCACAAACTTGTGCAAACTATATGATGGCTTAGTCAAAGATAAGAGTGCATACTTAACTTTTTTTCTATTTTAGGCTCATATTGGCCATGTTTGAGGTTACATAGTAAACTAAACAGCAAAATGTAGTCTAGTAAATCAATCTAGTACTTGTATGTGAACACAGGAAGAAAAAATATTATGGATCGCACTCTGAAAGTCTATCTTTATGTCTCTTGAGAAAGAAAATACGATATGTTCCATCTTGAAATTTGTTTTGCCACTCTTCACAGAAAAGTTTCAATCGTGACATTGCAGTAAAAGCGATGTCCAAGAGAAGGGCATAGTCATATCAATTTAATAGGACCGGTAATTAAGTAGACTTCCCAATAAAAAGTTACACCTAATCAAATTTGGACCAATTAACTACTTAAACTTTTATAATCTATTACAAATAATTTTTTTACAGCACAATTCACTTCGATACAAATTTCTGATATTGCACATAGAGAATTGCTACCAATATATATTCATTAATTTCAATTTATATTTCTTTGTTGTTAAGTGAAATTAATCTTGTGTTGTTGACTGATAAAGAGGATCATTTCGTAAAGTTAATTTGAGATTTCATTAGATAATGAAAATAATAGGCATTTCTTAGCTAATGTTTTAAGGATGCTAATTAAAAAAATTAATAAGTAAAAATAAGTTTTCTAAACTTAATGGTTTAACTGAGATTTTACATATGGAGGTGCAGCTGCACCCACAAACTTCGTTTTTTTAATGCATAGATCATAAAGGAAAATGATTCTTTGGCCTCTGAGGAGTGAAATGATTAAAAGAAGAAAAAAATAAAAAGAAAAAAAATTGTAATGGATGATGATGTGAACAGAAAAGCCAAAAAAATAATTACAAAAGAACGTAGATATAAAAAAATATAAGAACTTAATCATAATTTTTTTAAACTTGTTTACAGTTGTGGATGAACATTTACTTAATATTTCCCTTGATATACACACACCATTCACGGGCTCTTTTTAGTGATGCTACCATGTTTTAGTCGAAGTTTCAGCGTGAAAAGAGAATGAAAGTTAACAAATAATTCATGAAAGAAAATAATTACAAACTTATTTTTTGAATTATGTAAAATAAAAAAATATTATTAAATATAATGAAAATATGTGCTAAAATTAATTTTAATCACATATTTTATATTAAAACCATAATAACAATATATTTTGTGCCTTCACCAAAATGACTCTATAGAAAAATATGTGATGACATATTAGCTGCTAGCTTCTTTATAAAAAAAATCAACAATCTATTAACTTTTTAAATGATAAAATTTTAAAATAAATCAGAACTCATACCTGTTAACTTTTGGGCATTTGATGATAGACTTAATTTTGATGACTAAAGGGGTATTCCTTAATTAAATTCCCCTAAAAGCCATAGCTTTCCATTTCATGTAAGTTTGTCTTCATGGGAGAACCTCCATAAGCATGCCCGTTGCTGCATTCTTACAACAATTATGGACAGAATGCTTTATCTTTAGAGTAATGTTATATTTTTTATAATACTTTTCGTATTACTTTTATTACCATTTTATAAAAATTAAATTAAAATAAATGTCTTTCATATTTTATAAACAGAATATTCAATGTTTTCTTTATCTAACACAAGTAGGAAGGTTTGTAAAACAATGTTACAAAAATACATAGAGTTATTCCTTTTAGATATATTATTGATACGGTTATGGATCTTACTAATTAATGTCTTAAGTTATTAATAAATAATTTAATAAATGCACGTTTTTAAATTGTGATAAGGTCATATTAAAAATCACAAAAAAACGTGGATAACACTTTTTAAATACTCCCTCCATTTTAAATTAAGTTTTATTTGTTTTAAAAAAGTTAATATCTAGTGATATTTTAAGATTTTAATAAAGTTTTTTTTTTCAATTTTAATTCTGTCCTAAATGAATAATGAATGTAATGATTATTGAGTATTGTCTAAGTTAATTGTTCAACAAATAAGATGAATAAATAATAAAATTTTTATTCTAATTAGGATATTTATTGCTTTTCTTAATTCGTATATAAAAACCTTAAATTATGATCATCTTAAAATAGAGGGAGTAGAATTTTCTTTTTTTTTTCTTTTTTATAACTAGTGCTTCAAGAATATTTTTTAGAAATTTCTTACATTTTTTAGCATAAACTTTCACAAATGTATTATATTGAACTGAAATTCATTAAAAACCGTGAATTTTATATTCTATTTAATGATATTTATTCATATTTTAATTAATAAAAAAAAAAAGAATGTTTTAAAACAGTACGTTTGTAACGTACACCTCTTTATAATATGGTCATATTTCATATGCAAGCATGGTTTTTCAGTTTCCCAATCCCAATAATAATATAATTAATATACAAAACTATCAGACACAAGAAAGAAAATGCAATAATATAACTTTGGCCTTAAGTCAGTTTTCTTCTCTCGTCTGTAATAGAAAGTACTAATGACATTCATTTTTTGAAAAGGAAAAGGGTTGTTTTCTATTAGATTCATGGAGCTCGTTGCGATCTTAAAATAAGAAATTAACCTCCTTTTAAAAAGTTTATCATCACACTTTTCAATAAAAAATTATATACTTTAGTTTTTTCTTTCTCAACTTTTTAAAATTAATTCTATCTAACTCTATTTTAATATTAAACTAAAAAGATTCTTTCTGTGACTTGGAAGGGTCTTAATCAATCCAACTAACAAAACCTAACACACTAATAAAAACCTCCAAATTCTAAGAAAGTTTTATCCATTTCAATGCAGAAATATCAGCACTATGTATAAATAATCCAAGATCACCCAAAAGATTTTAATTATGTGATTATTAGATAAATTTTTATAAACTTAACGGTAAAATTTGTTAGAATAATTTTTAAAAAATTATAAATTTATTTTATTACCCCGAATAAGTTTTATTATGATTATGTCTACAATCAAAGGTAGGATAGGATATACCCCATATTTTAAATCTAAAAAACAAAAAAAACAAAAACTAAATGCACATTGCACTAGTTAAACCAAAACTACTATGTTTTCAACTGAAACATTGATTGTAGAGAAAAATGTAACCATACAAAAACAAAGAGGAATATTTATTTATTTAAGTTACCGCAAATCCTAGAAGCAAACTAATGGCAGGCTAGCCATGCCCCACAATAATAAAATAAACCAGTTTTGACTGAAACAGTTTAATCACTACACATTTAATCATTTATAACTCAAGCTCTGTCAGTTAGGCAAAGACTTGGCTTGCCAAGTTGCCATCGGGTTTTTTGGTGATCAGTTTGATGAAACTTATCGATCTTTCTAGCACATCCAAGCCAGTTTTCTCCTCCTTTGATTTAATTTCCTATTCTTTGTTTCTCTCTCTCTCTCTCTCAATTTTTCACATGCATGATGGTGGTCTATCTGACTTAAAAAAAAGATTAATGGAGTTTTAGAAACCAATAAATAGAATGACAATTAAAATAAAATAAGTGAAGAAATTAGTTAATCTTTATATTTACAACCTACTGAACTGAATAAATTCAAATTTGGTTGTGTACCATAGAATGAATATTGAATGGAAAGAATGATCAACAATTGTGTACAAGGCTATATGAAAAATAGATGGATACTTGGTGAGGCTAATCTATAGAAGAAAATAAAAAAGAAACCTGACTTGAACTTTAGTAATGACAATCCACCAAAGAAGTTGCAGAGAAGCCAATAACTTTTTCTTTGGACTGAAAAGGAAACAACTTGGATTCCCTATGGTCATCCTCAGGTGCCGGAAGATTCAAGTCCAAATCCAAAACATCTTTGTGTTTCTTGGCTTCCTGGATTTTACCACCATTATTTGCAATTGCCCCACTCATAGATATTGTGGTAGAAGTGCTCACAAGATTTCTATGCCGCCTCATATGTCCCCCCAAGGCTTGCCCAGATGAGAATTCAGCCCCACATATGGAACACTCATGAACTTTAGATTTAGTACTAATCGTTTTGCTGCAGCTATTATACAAAGCCTTATTATTGGTTGATACTTGTAAGGAGAGGGTGGTGCATGTGGGGTCACAACCGTCATGACCTACTTCTGTATTTGGCTTAGGTTTCTTGTGGCTGGCTGATCTGTGGCCACCAAGGGCTTGGAATGAAGGGAAGCATCGGTTACATGTTTTGCACTCATAAAGGTATAACCCTGCCTCGTTGCTATTGTGATCACGTGATGCCACATGTTGTGAGGGTTTTGGGGTATGATGATGATGGTGGTGGTGGCCGCCTTGAGCTAAGAGAATCAAACAATTGGCCATGTCCTCTTCCTCTTCTGTTCTATTCCTGAATTCATTTGAGGTTGTAGTGAGATCAAATCCTATGGAATTGTCAGTGCTGCTTCTTCCTACACTGGAACATGTTGACATGGTTAACCTAAGTGGAGATGGAACCCTTTGACGCTTTGTGCGCTTTCCCTTCATGATAATTTGCATGTGATCCTTGCACACCACATGTTCCTGTTGCTCCTGCATCTTGTTTATTGTGTTTTTCTAGTGTCAAGGTCAAATGAGAGACAACACAAATCAATGTTATTGAGAGAGAGAGAGAGAGAATGGAAGAAGCAAAGGAAGAGAGTAAGAGTTAATATTAGTATTGGTTTCAAGTGGAGGCAAAAGGCATAACCTGAAAAGTAACGTGTTTTTGGCTGTGCCAGGGTTGCGTTTCCAAACTTGGAAGTCATATATAGGAGATAATGTGTATATTACAGGTGTGTAGTGTGAAGAGGGAGAGAGAAAGATGCAATGTTAAGCATGAGGAGGCGAGGAAACGAGTGAGATTCGGTTGGCTTTGAAGCAAACCCATTACTTTTTCTCAACGATTCCTTTCTGGAGGATTGGTTTGCAAGCCTGGAACCACACAGAATTTGTAAACTTTCACCTCCCTTTTTTATGCCCCTTTTATTAGCTTTTCTTTCTTCATGTGTTTCTGTTCGCTCTTAATTTTTAGCTTCCTTTACTTCAAGTAGTATACCTTAATTTAACTCATCATTCTAACCTCCTTAATTTTAGTTAATTACCAACCACTTCCAAGTGTGGGATTTCATGGGTTGAACACAATCCTTTCCACTTGTGATGCGACATTATGATATGATATTTTCCATTAATTTATTATATAATTCGATCGACCTATTGCTGCCATGCCATGACGTGTTTGATTATAAATGGAACGCTACTAAACTTAAACTACAGACACTTGCTAAATAATGAGGGAGTGCTTCATGTGCAGTTGACCCAACTATTTCTTATTGTACAAATTAGTCACTACCTCAGTGCACACAGGACAGTCCAATAATAATCAAGCCGGCTATATATATCCATGATCCAAAATCATTGCTATGGAAATAAATAAAAATGTATGTACTAGTATAAAATAATTAGTATCTTTTATATATATACATATACATTGTTTTTTTTTTTTTGTCATATTACCTTTCTCATCTCTCTTCCCTCGTGGGATGTATATACTATTAAGGGATGCAAAAAATTGTTTTCTTGATAAACAAAAACTACTTTCATATTATTAAATTTTTACTCAAATAAGCTTTTTTGAATAAAAAAAATACATTTATAAAATCAATGTATATCATATATATCTACAATTTTATATTTCATTAATATATCCTAAAATTAACACATTTAATATATTGATTAGTATTATAAATTTTTTTAATCAAAATTATACGTATTCTATGAACAATAACATAAAATGTGAAAGTTGGGAAATTATTGTATTAATTTAATAATAATAATAATAATACAGTAGTAACATTGTTGCTCTAAATTCCGTGGATCTGAATAATATATTCACGCGTGACTTTAATAAGCTACCAAATTGAAATTAAGGAAGAGGCATTAACATGGTTCGAGAAGAATGATTTTCCTTAAGAAGGGAAACAGATTAATGAAGAAAAGTAAAGAATAAGGTAGTGGAATATGGAGTACAGATGGAAGTTGGAGTGGGTTTCGTGGTGTAAGGTATAGACTATAGAGTATGCGAAAATAGTGGCGAAGAGAGATTCTTAGCGTAAGGAACTCTTTGTGGAGAGGGTTTGTGAGGAGCACGTAAGGGCCACTGCCAGCAATCCAGCATCAGGTTTAGGCTGTGCTGCTGTTAGTGCCTCAAAGCAAAGCATCTAAATTTGCCAATATATATATTGGTCTTAATAAAACTGTGTACTTCTCATCAATTATTGTGGATTTAATTTTATTATATAATCAATCATAGCAAGAAGAATGCCCACTGCTTAATTCTCAACCTTCTTGTATCTTAGAAAATATATATCAATCATTTATATGATAATTTTGCTGAAACTTAGACAAGACACGAAGCGAGTTTGCCGGTCACCAGAACACCGTGTAATTCAATAAATCTTATTTGTGTCACCCACTATGTACCAAACACAGACAAATTATATACCCACTCATTTTATGTGAAAAAACATGATTGTTTAAAAACTGATTGTAAAAATATTGCTTTTTCTTAAATATCATTCCTTAAATTAAATGAATATAATATTTGTATCGATAAGAATTTGAATGCCTAATTTATTTATTTTCTTTGTACTGAGAGAAGATGGGTGATTCTAAGTCATAGTTTCTGATAGGCTTGAAAAGTAGTTTGTGCAGAACAGACGAAAACAATCGCAAGGAAAATGAAGTTTTAGAAAGAACGTGCCCCACAGAAACTTTAATGATTTATAGTGAATGATATTGCCCTAATTAATTATAGCTCACATCTGATTCTTATTCATGTCCATGCAAAAGCAGTGGAGTGATCTGGTTGGAGTGAGAGTCAATACTTGGGTGATCTTATATGAACACTTTCTTATGTGTGACTTCATTTTCGACAACGATATATATCACAAAACTAATATTCTCGTGTGGTACGTGCTTTTTTCTATTAGTAGTACAAGTTAAACGTGTCATCTATCTCTCTTTATTTTTTTTTTAAGCCAGATGTATCCGAATTTTTCAAATTCTATTACTATTTTAGGAGAAATACGTAAATATATATTTTATTGGTTTTGTTAATATTAATTATTACGATTGATTTAAAACATATAAATGTAATAAATTTTTAATAAATATTTTTTATTATATTTTTACATTTTTTATACAATAAGTACTTTTTTAATAAAATTTTTCAATAAATATCTCTAACATTTTTCTTATTTTGAAAATTTCACAAAAAAATTATAATTAAATGTACAACTAAGTGAAATATGAATCATCTCTTTTCATCATAGAGGACCTGAAAGTTCAGTTCCAATTTTACTTACGAAACTTTCACAAATGTGTTTAAGCAAGAGTTATACGTTTTCTAAGTTACTTTTAAAAGATTTGCTTAAATAAATTTCAATTTATTTAGGCAAAAATAGAACTAGAGACATAATGTTCTACCACAACGGAAAAAAATTCAAATATAACTAAGTGTATCTACAAATATTTTAAAAAATACAAAAGGGTTATAATTAGCATCATCTAAATAAATATAAATTCAAATGCACTCTAACATGAAATAAAACACACAGTAAGTGTATGTTTACATTTATGTTAAATATTTGTTAATATAAATTTAACAAAAATTAAAGTCACGAATGATAGCATTAAAATAAATATAAATGCAGAAACACTTAAAAGATAAATCTAAACATTATAAATGTTTTATTGTCTTCAATGTGCCATGCTAACGTTCTTTCTCCGCCTTTCAATGGAGAGATAACATGTTTATATCTTTGGCACTTCGTCAAAGGTAACTCAGCAAAGACATGGATAGTCCTCCAAAGATAATGACTTTATGCCACCAACTACAGTTGCTCCATCCACCACACACTCAGTTTTTCATCCTTTTTCTTTGCTTCTTTTTGTCACTATTTGGATGGAGAGTTCAACAAAATAGAAAAACGGAATAATGATCAAATTTGGTATTTTGTTGGATTTTTTCCCCTTTATTTATATCTCATTCATTGTACTTCAAATAACAATCAAGGTTGTGTTTAGATAATTACTGGAACTCGTTAAGAGAAAAAAAAAAATTGAAAGAAATTTTTTAAGTTGTTGGACCAAATCTCCATTAGACTTTAAGTAAATGGAAAATCAGGCACACATTAATTGGTTGAATGGGATTGATTATATTCTATACATTATATGTAATTGTGTTATTAAATTTGTAAGATATATAAGACACTCAAATAAAATATACGTTTTACAATATAATTTTAAAATAAAATTAATTATACAAAAATATTTCATATCTCAAAAATATTAACAAAATTAGAGGGTTTCATTTATGTACAGACGTCTCACCTAGTCTAAAGGGTAGGACCACATATTATTGTTCAAGTATGGTTATTAATTATTTTTTTTATTTTGTATTATTAATCAACTAATCGGATTAATCAAATATGTTACTGGTTATTATCTTCATTAGTTTATATTATGTGATATTTCTTATATGAATTCTACTTTATAAAATATTTTTGAATAGTGCTTTTTTGTGTAATATTATTATCAGTTTTTTCTTTCTCTAAGGTTAAGAACTTATTTACATTAAAAAATTTGATAAAAATGAATGATTGTTTCTTTAACATAAATTGAACCAACACATGTATAATCTAATCAATTCATTTTTCCACGAAGAATGAGAAGATAATTATGATAAATAGTAAAAGATGGGCTCCTTTATGGTCCGTAGATGAGAGAAATGATGCGGGCTCATGGGTGTGAAGAGCCCAATGGAAAATTTGCTGTCCAGCCAACTCAGTCTACACACATAAATAATAATAATAATAATAATAATAAAGACTACATTTAAAAAAAGAAACTACACACACTACAACATCCTCAGCAAAGACAAATTCTATTGTAGTTAAAATTTAATTATCATTTCAATAAAAATGAAATACATAACATAATACGTATATGTTAAGAAATGGGGTGTTTGGCTCAATGTATATAACGAGTGTTATGTAAAAAAAAAATTTTCCCCACTGTTATTACCATGTATCAAAATTTTCAAACTTTACTTTTCATTTATTTTATTCATAATTTTTTAATTTTTCATTTTCTACAATCTTTTAAGTTTTAAATAGAAATTTAAAGTGAATTTACCTTTAATGATTTGAAGGAAATAGTACTCACTTTATTATGAGAATGAACATTAATAGAGTGTCCTGAAGATGTTACAACTTGTTTGCTAACAGAGCAAATAACTCAGGGTGTTAAGATAATTTGTTACTATGATAATTATCCAAAAATGTTTCAAACAAATTTATATTAATAGTATGATATATTAACTAATATATTATGTACTAATGATATATATAAAAAAATTAGACTAATAATTTAATTTTTAGTAGATAAAAGTTGTCGCTATAAAGAATAATATAATATTAAATTAATAAAGGTGGCAATACTTTAATAAAATTTTATTGTGATAGAAAGTTGTCATTTGGGGTGACTTTAACAAACAACCAGTCTTTTCTTCTACATATCTATAAACGAAATTTCCTATCTTATACATCAAGCCCACAGATTAATGAGTCACAATAAAAATAAATTGAATAAATAATTTATTACATATAAAAGATAAAAAAATATGTATTACAATACAAACTTTTAAATATTTAACCTCTTTGTCCATGCAATTATTGGTGCATGAAATGGAATGTCATATAAAATATTTTCTATTTGATTTAAATGTGATTTTAATTTTTATAAAGTTTTTTTTTGTCTCTGACGTTATTCCATACAAAATGAACCTAGAGCAACTTTTTAATTAAATAATTTTTGGAGACTAAAAATGGTAAATTTAAAAAATTAAAGAACAAAATTGAAGTAATTTATACTAAAATTTCACAAATATATAAACATTTTTTTAATTAATCAATTCTAACATGATAAAAATATTTAAATAAATATTCGTTAGATAACCTAACATACACATGCAATAAAAGTATCTGATTTTTAAATCATACAATACACAAGGATAAATGTTTGTCATATATTTGATATACGGTAACGAAAGGTTGAATCTTCGTTATTTAATTCAACATTTAACTGTTGTTGAATGTTAATAATATAATTTGTTAAAATTAAACTTTAATATTTTTTCAAACGTGCGATCAAAAACTGATAAAAAAATAATATATATTTGTATGAATAAGAACAAATTATTGTGTCCTAAAATAAATGAATAAATAAGAATTTGTTAACCGTATATTACAGAGTCGAAAATGCAAAGAAAAAAGAGAATAAGAAGAGGCCCTACAAATCGAAAGAATATCTTGAAGAAATCACCGACCTTTCACCCTCTTTCACTCTCATCTTCTAAGAACTCACCACAGACCAACCATTACGTAAATTACTTGTATTAGGCCCAACCATTCTTCTGATGGAACGTCTATGGCTCACAATAACTCCGCCTTGGGCCCCCCATTAACTCCACATTTTTTTATTTCGGCCCAAACGATTTGACTGCTGCGTCGTCGCATTTTCTGTAAACTTCTTTCCTTTTCCTGACGATACGCAATTGCAACCCCAAACGATCACAATACAATTTTCAGCAATAATAAAAGATATATATATATATATATATATATATATAAATATGTAGCTAATATAGTTTTATGCCAATGATATAATTTACACAAACTGAAATTGACTTCTCTTGGAGCCTTACTAATAAAATCAATGAGTTTCACAATAAACATACAATGCACGTCAAAATCACATGTTACCGACAAAGTCAAAACATTCTTGTATTGATGACTAGGTTGAATAGAACACATGATTGAGCTGTGGTAATTTTCAATTTTCATTGCCACCCACCCAATAAATGAGTATAAAAATGGATGATAAAAAGAGAGAAAAAAAAATATAAGAATTATTTTCTAAAACATAACATGTAGCAACGTTGTCCTTTTTTTGTCTCGCACTGCAATTTACGCCTAGCCGGTTTGGCCGGTGGTGATGGGGCCCTTTCTGTTTGCTCCAAAAATAATTTCCGATTCTCGACTACAAATGCAAATAAAATCACCATCTCACAAATTAGGAAGATCGATGCAAAATAATGATTACTTTATCAAAAAGATCCAGAGGTGACATGAAAAAGAGTGCCATAAACCCTACGATTGAGTCCCAAAAATTATTCTCACATAAATCTTTAAACCTAGAAAATTCAAAATTGTTGTTTTTGCAGCTGATTTTGTTCCATGTTTGAAACTAAATTTGTCAAATTCTAGGCTTGACCACATTAAGCGTTGTGTTAATGGAAGGTTGGGATTTTCCCTTCACTCACATATGTAGAAAGTTAAATATGTGTTCGGAACATATAGTAAACATAAGTCTTAAGCCTTAGTTTAGGATGAAGATTTGGCTTAACCATTCTTACATGAGCACAGCATCTATAATAAAACAAATAAAAAATAATAATATTAAAACAAATTGAGTACAAATTTGTGATTTAACACATATTAAGCTTTTGATTAATTAAACTTATAGGCACTCTCCTAGCTTGCATAATAAAAGTTGTAAAGTAGGTTAACTTTGTCATGCCCTAACAAAATATATGACCCTATATAACCTGCCAATCTAATTAAATAATAATTAATAAAATAATATAACAAATATGATTTACAAAATGAAAAATGAATGAGATGAGAGGTTAAAATGCAAGTGAAAGTAAAAATTAAAACAATTTACCTGCTCTGCCATAACTTGAAGGTTAATTACATGAAACAACTTATTATGGAAGTTGGGGGATCAAGTATTATTTAATCTACCAAAAATAAGTTAAATAATTAATTTAACATAATAAATTAAAAGCTTTTTATCATCTCTAAATTTATATTAATCTTACAAAACAAAATTGTCTTGTGGATTTGTTTAAAGTTGCATCACTGAAAAATATTAAAAGTATTAAATTTAAAAAACAATATATTAAGATTAAAAATTTATAAAAATATAACGATTAAACATATATTTACATTTAAAAATTATAACAAGATTTGTTTTTTTTTCCAAAAGTAGAAATTCAACAATTTCAAAATAAAATGTCTCTGTTATAAACTATTTTTCTTAGAGGTTTAAATTGGCACATATCAGTCCGCCACGTGGTCTTTTTGTGTGTGTGACATGAGATGATGAAAGGTCCAACTTTCCTGCATAGTTAACTGTTAACTTTCTTTTAGAAAATAAAATGTACCTAAAAATATTGCCAACTTACAGAAACTAGCTTCTCTTTTTCTCACTACTTTTCCCTTTCTGCTTTTGCTCCCTCGCACATGCAATGCAAATGATTGCCCCTCCTTTGTTTGTCATTCAACTCAATACGATTTATGTTAGCAATCTGTTTTCACGATGAAAATGTAAAAAATGTCAAAATTAAATACCACAATGAAACAATAAGTAGAGACCGTAGAGTGTGTACTGCTATTTCAACTAGCAGAAAAAGACTATTTTGTTTTTCTGAGCATTTAATATAGTATATTCTTTGTGACGAAAAGATTAGTTTAATTAATTAAGGGACATTCTAGTGGTGAAAAAGTATTTATTTAAAGTGTAATAGTAATCTGAGCTATTAGTTGAAGTGCTGTTTGTGGTCATATATTAAGGGACATGTCCAGCTAAGGAATGTTGTGATAACAGTATAATATAACTATTTTAGCCTTATGCATATGCCTTGAAGGAAATAGTTTTTGGTTGTCAGTGAGAAATACCTTTGGTACTCACACATGCACAAAAACAAAGTTCATTTTTTAAATGAGGCATAATTTTTACAAGAATATTTTGTTTATATATAACACATAGCACTTCAATATATTTTTTGTTTTTATATATGCCAGGAAATTCTATTTTAGCTCTCCTCTCACCATTTTAGCACCCAAATGGCCACATTTTTAACCCCTAGTGCAAATTCATCCTTTAATACATCATTAATGCACCACCAGTCTTAATTCACCACAGGCTGAGTGAGAAAGGTAGATTAACCTTTGTGTAATCTCTCAAGGGGATTAGGACAAGTTTATTCTCTTTCCCTTAATGTTTCACTGTGGCCACTTGATACATCAAGAGCAAATATATGGATTCACTGATCAATAATTTTTTTAAAGTTCTATAAATAACATAAATTTTTATTTTATAAAACAAGAACCATTTTACTATATTCTTATATAGTTTACTTGTATAATTGATTGATTTTAAAAAGCATAATTAAAAAACGATAATAATTTAATTTTTCATAAATTTGATGATTATAACAATAACCCTTGTTAGTACTATCACCTCCGTGAAGTGAATCCAATCTGTCACATACGACTATCACGACTAAGAACGTGGCATGTATGACCCACTTTTGTCAATTTCGGTCTGTTTGTCCATTCAAGCTAATCTACTATTGTTGGATCAAACGTGACTCATAGCTGGTCACGTTTTGTTTATGCTGTGACAAATGATACTACACATTGGTGTTCTGCGACGTAGTGTAACATGAACTTTACATCACCAAAGAGTTTGTTATATAAACTTAGATAATATAAGAAACAAGAATTTAGTGTAATAGAAGATATTAAATGCTAAAGAGTTTGCACTAGGGATTTTCCAATATATGGGGGGAAAAGTTAATAAAATAAAATAATCAAGTGTAATATGAGCTAGTTTTATTTGATATGATCATGTGATTATAAATTATAGCATAGCGCCCCAATTGATGAATCCAAATCCCTATTCTCCACGTGATGGCCTACTCAGTACAGCTGTAATTGCTGCTTCTCCAGTATTGTGTTGACCAATCACAGTGTCAGCCTGTAAACTAGCATGCTGCTGCCCCATCCACCCAATGCCACGTTCTATTCCTCTTTCTTATATTTCACATTTTCACCCAATTTTTACATTTCTCAAATAATTCTTTTAAAATATACCAATCATAATTATTTAATCTTAGCAACTAATGAATGACTTGGGCAATAATATAGAATAATACTACATTATGTGGCAGTGGAATTCATAGCAGCCGCAGTGTTAGGTATTCAGAGTATTTTCTATTGTCACTCTTTCTTTTCATATAAATCATTTTTATTTTAAATATTTTTTAAAAAATTAAAATAATAATATACACTGATTTGAGTTTAAAATGAGAAAAAGTTTGGTGAGTGATATGAATGGTTTTATGGTGCTTTTTGGACGGTTTTACTATGACCCGAGACAAAGACAATGCTACACTACCTCTCCGTTCAACGCACAGCAAAGGTGTCACGTTGTGGTGGTCCTTTCCACATTCCCACTAAGTTCCTTCTTTAATTTCATGTGATGCCCGGAGCCTCATTCTTAATTCATATTTAGTCACTGTCGTTGTATATCATTTTCTGTTTTATTATGCTAATTGCGAGTATTAGTTTATTGACTCATATATATTATACACAAATTGCTGCTTTTGTAAGCGATAAATCAATCTCAGCCTCACATTTTCTCTTGCACACACCTAATCATTGATAAACTACGCTATGCGCCTCTGACAAAATCAGAGAATATGATGTTGGTTTTGTTTCAGCTATAATAGGACCTAAGTAAAATCTAAAACTTGCTCTTTTGTTTTTGTCTACACCATGCACGATCATGAATTATTATATATGTGAAGTTGGCACTTTGGAGCCCATGGGTGGGCCATTTTCTCAATTTGCTTTCGTCCTATGGACACACACACTTCGCAACAAAAATGAACAGAGAATTGAAGGTGGCATATGCTATAGGATATCCTTAATTTTGTATCGTCAAACTCAGTTTGATCTCACCCCCTTGAAAGCTCTAATCCATCCAAGTTTTCATTCAATAAGATTTTTTTCGTGTTTTATGTATTGTTTCATGATAAGGATCGTCTCAAGTAAAAAAGAAAAAAAACACAATTATTGTTTTGAATGTGTGATATATAAATACTTTTACCACCGAAAGATATTGATATTAGAACATTTTTTTTTCTTTTATTACTTGCGTCACGCAAATCATGCAACCAAAAAGTCTCAAAGTTAGGAAGAAAAGAACAGTATTTTGTAGCTAGCAAATTATGATGTACTAATGGGGCTATAGACAATAAAGATCGAGTTTGAACTATCAAATTAATATACCCTTCTCCAGGCCTAATCAACTATGAAGAGCTTGAACAGGTCCAACGGATTCATTAGCAAATCATAATGCATAACCTCACTAGCAATGCTTTGTTCGAAATTGACCACCCATGTCTGGGTTTTGGATATTCCACTAATTGTTTATAATTTCGAGTTTCAACCACTAAAAATGACTGCATGATTAGGTGGAGATATAATTAAAAATTTGAAAAACGGTGCCGGCCCTTAGTATAAATATGAATATAATCAATATAAAAGCACTATTCATATGGATTTTTTTTCTAATAAGTGAGAGACTAATCTTTAAATGTATAGCTGGATTCTAAAAATGAGAATTGTTTTCAAAGATATCTTTTCGTGATATATATAAATTTTGAAATTGAACATAAAATTATTGTACGTGCTTACGGAATCAAAACATTTATATATTTTTTAACTTATTCATGATTTACCTAGTTTTTCACATCCACTAATCAATAATTAATATATTTATGCGTATATATGTGTGTGCATTTTATTTAATGAAGAAAACTAATGTTAAATTTTAAGAATGAGCTCAATTCAAATCTATGCCGCCGAAAGGGTGATTGATTCTTTTAATATAAAATTTGAATTTTAGGTTGTAACTTTATCCAAAATGTCCAAGACATTTGGATTACTTGAAATTATATTTTAAATTTGAATTTCAAAGGTTACGAGTTTTATCTTTAAATTATTAAATAGTCGTGAATTTTTTTTTTCTAATAAATCACGAGGTTGTATTATGAGCTCTAATATTATGTTCAACTTTATAAACGAGCCTTATACAAGTACGTAATATAAGGAGAGAGTCACTCCATTTTAAAGAAAATTGTTTAAAATAATTAAGATAATTATACTTGTATATTCATATATATATATATATATATATATATATATATATATTACTTTCAACCAATATACAACCTTTTAATTTTACTTAGTGACTAAAAACTCATGGACATTATTAATGAGTTGGAAAACATCATGTGTGTATCATGTTCAATATTTATTGAGGTATGTGTATAAAGTATGATTTAAAAACCAGTGAAGTAAATTAGAAGATATTTTGTATAATTTATCTAAACCTGCTATTTATCATTTTCAGCTCTTTCCTTTCTGCTGTTCAGCTTTGAATTCATTTTTTACGGTATAACTTATAACGTTTATGTTTCTAATATTAAAACCTAATCCCTGACCACCTCTCCGTAGGCTTTAAAGCTTTATTCATGATAAATAAATAAATAATTGAAATGGGTGGAGTATAGTGAAATTTTATTTCTCGATTTTTTAGTCTAACATGATCTTTAAAGATTTGTTTAGACTACAAATATAAACAATAAAATTATTTTTTAAATATTTAATGAAATTATATATATATATATATATTAAATTCAAAACTACTATTTCAATTAAAATAATCATGTATTAATCGATCCATACGCTTAATAGTGGCGTCAAAGATTTTAATATACTAATTCAATGAACTTATTTATGAATAATGTTGTATTCTCTGGTTTTTTTTTATTAATCTTCTTAATATTGTATAAAAATATTAAATACAAATAAAATATTTAATATTTTATTCATTTAAAACTTATAATAAAGATCTTATTTATTTTTGTCTAATAAATTGGATGCCAAAAGAGAATTGACTTAATTTTAAACTTTTTAACAATTAGCGGTTGATTTAATTTATTTCAAAATATAATTATTTAATTTATTTTATAAAATTTTAATTTTTTTAAAAAAAATATCTCCGAACTACACACCAAGACTAAGATCATAAATGAGAAAATAAAAAAGAGTAACGTTTGGATTGGTATATAAAATATTTCGATGATAAGGCACCCAGTGATGATGACTAAGTTGGCAAATCATGTACATAATAGATAATCCAAAGTCGTCTGTACATTTTCTTTCCAAACGGGAAAGTCATTAATTGTTTTTAACAAGATTTGAGCCCCAATTAAACTCACACGTAGCTCTTAATTTACCTCTCTAATATATATGTATATATACTTTGTGATGGTTTAATTCATTTATTAACGATAAAAGATATATTACTTTAACGTAAATAAAGAATTAAAAATTAAAAAAGAAGAAGAAAGAAATAGTATATTTGGAAAGACTTTATACAGGATTGGGTGGAGACAGAATATAGTATACCTGTTTGCTTATAATTGAGGGGACCAGCTAAGCTAATCGAAACGAGGATGATGGAGCGAAATCAATTTTAATTCTCTTAATTAAGATCCTTTTCTTATAAAGGTAAACTTTATGCAAAATCTTATATTTTTCTCTTTGAA
Organism: Abrus precatorius; assembly: GCF_003935025.1. Classification (NCBI taxonomy): domain Eukaryota; kingdom Viridiplantae; phylum Streptophyta; class Magnoliopsida; order Fabales; family Fabaceae; genus Abrus; species Abrus precatorius. The sequence continues at coordinate 1,981,705 of NW_020874373.1, read as the reverse complement.
AAATGAACTTGGTGTGACATTCATGTTAATAGTAAACAAATCCAGTTAACCAACGTGTCAGTCAAAGTCTGCTAATAATACCTGCTTTTTCCGGTGGGTCACTGACAGAGTCATCACAGTGCTTATCCTCTTATCCCATTCATTAAAGTATGATTAGAAATACAGATTAAGTACTACTTTGCTGCATTTTGCGCTTATAATAATTCATAATTCTTTCCATTAATTTTTGCGCACAGGATATGATTTACAAATCTACAGCCATCGTCATTCCCATATTGAAGCTAAATAAAATATCAAGCTGCAATTTCTCTGGAACAATCCAGACACATAAAAAACCAGACAATTTCGACTTATCAGCAGCGTACGTGGGCCTTATCCATCTCGGACACGTGTCAGTCCTCGGACGGATAACTAAGAAATGCTTCGCTGTATAAGGGGAACGACTAGTGGTGGGGATATACACTCAAAAAATAAAATAATTTGAAATGAAGAACATGTCACACAGGCTGTCACAATTGGGATTCTTTCCATTCGGGCTTGGTATTTTTCAAAAACTCGATTACTATCATTGTTGGAAGTATAGTAAATTTAAATCCAAATTTGCAAAAATAAATACCGGTAACTGGGTGTAGCCGGTGGAATCCGAGGCAGGTTGTTCTTCACTCTGCATATAAGAACAAACCAAGCGAAAAGCAGTAGCAACGAAACAGAGAGTGGTTTCAGAGAGTGATCGGTCTTTGCACCATCCTTCAACAGTTGCTATCATCGAAACTCGAACATGCCGATCAGAAACATCGCCGTGGGAAGGCCCGAAGAGGCCACTCACCCAGACACCTTGAAGGCTGCGTTGGCTGAGTTCATCTCAACCCTCATCTTCGTCTTCGCCGGCTCCGGGTCCAGCATCGCCTACAATAAGCTCACCAACGACGGCCCCTCCTCCCCCGCCGGCCTCATCGCCGCCTCCATCGCCCACGCATTCGCCCTCTTCGTCGCCGTCTCGGTCGGCGCCAACATCTCCGGCGGCCACGTCAACCCCGCCGTCACCTTCGGCATCTTCGTCGGCGGCAACATCACCTTCCTCCGCGGCATCGTTTACATCATCGCTCAGCTCCTCGGCTCCATCGTGGCTTCCTTGCTCCTCCTCTTCGTTACCGGACTCGTAAGACCGTTAAAACCATTAGCTTGTTAGTTTAGCGTTACGTGTGTTTGTTTGAATTGTGTTAATGAGGTTTTGTTACGGTGCTTGGCAGCCTGTTCCAGCATTCGGGCTCTCCGCTGGAGTTGGAGTGGGGAACGCGTTGGTGTTGGAGATCGTGATGACTTTCGGGTTAGTGTACACGGTGTACGCTACCGCCGTGGATCCGAAGAAGGGTAATTTGGGAATTATTGCACCCATCGCCATTGGTTTCATTGTTGGCGCGAACATTTTGTTGGGCGGGGCTTTCGATGGAGCATCCATGAACCCGGCCGTGTCATTCGGACCTTCTGTTGTGAGCTGGAGCTGGGACAACCACTGGATCTACTGGGTTGGGCCTCTCATCGGTGGTGGGCTTGCTGGGCTCATCTATGAGGTTGTTTTCATTAGCCACACCCACGAGCAGCTTCCCACCACTGAGTACTAGAGGGAGAGTGAAAATAATTCTGTATTATTGAATTTCTCTGTGTATGTTTTTCCTTTGTGTTTTCTTTATTTTTCACTTTCGAGGGTTGTTCCTTTCGTGTTGAATCGGTGGCCGTTGATCTTTGGTTGGATGGTTCATGATCATCAAGTTCTCTTTTCGTTAAATTATTATCATTGCTTGCTCTGCCACGCACCTCGTCCACAATTCAATGTATGATTGATTATCCTTCCACTTTCTTTTCTTTCTTCCTCTCTGAATTAAATCAAAATTGTTATCTTTCTTTTCCTGTTTTTATGGAGTATTTTAATCCTGAATGGTTGGATCATAATGGAAATGAACTCTCCAGAGAAGAGAAGAAAAGAAAAGAAAAGAAAAAACAAACAGTTAATCATGGTACGAGACAAAGTGTTTAATGAGAGAGTCGCAGGAGCACATGCCACGTGTGGGTCCACCAGGGTGGATCGTAATTAACTTTCCAAATTAAAGAGGTAAAAGCCCGAGCGAGTGTCCTCGAAAAATAAATGCGAAGAAGAATGAATGTAGAACGTTGATAGAGAAGGGACTAGAACCACGTTGAAGCACAATCATTTATCTATAAATGCACCTCTTATTGGTTCTATTTCTCTGCTAATTAATTACAAACAACTGCTTGTGACAAACTAGTATGCGTGTACTCAAGTTACGGGATGCATTTTAACGAGTTTCGGTGTGAAAATTTGATAAAGTCAGAACTATCCTGTTTTATATTCCATTATACTGTTACCGAACGAACATGTAGTAATAACTTTGCTACCTTTTTATTAAAACTACCATCCACAAGGTGACTTGATATGATAGGATGAGGGATGTGAAAACTAGTAGCTCGATAATACTAGATGATATTTTAGATATTTATTTTCTATGGATGCTCGGGATCAAATAGAATTGAAGGAAATGGCAGCAAGTTGTGATAGAAATGGTTTTGGTGGGTGTCATAACTATAGGTATGGATAAATAGATATTGATGGAGGTCATTCATGGCATGGGCTGTTATGCATATACCACACCAATGATGAGATGGCCAGGGCAGCAAGCACGTGAAAGAAAGCGTTGTGGACTAGTATCCAAATTCACTTTATGTATTGGACAGTGCCAAATTGTCCTGTGCCAGCCACTCTTTTTCGTTAGTGAAATGGAGCAGTGGTCCACACCTTACACTGTTAATCAACCAATTTAGAAACCTCAATCCCTTATTTATTAGGTCTTATGGTAACAAGAAATAACATTAACACTGCCAAGTCATCCTCTGTTTCTTTTCATCATGTCTATTTTTTGTATTTATTTCAGCACATGATTTGCAAACTCTCTGAATTGTGAACAAGGACTCAACTAGTTTTGCCAAAATGAAAATGATTGTCAGGGTGAATATCTGTATTAGAATAAATTGGCATTTACATTCATCAGTGATTCTCATTACTTTAAATATTTGTTTAACATTTTCTAGGATTTGTGACTTAAATACAGAAAATATGCATGTATAGAAACATATGCAATATAAAATGTGGACAAAGCGCTAGTAGTGAGTACATTAGCAATACGAAACGTACGTGAACTATTGCAAGTTATACGCAGCGCACCCATCTCAATTGTTGAGATATTCTTCCTCTTCTTTTCCCATTAGATTGATGTTTCGTTACATATGAAGTCGTTTTTAATGTAATTATTTGTTAACGCAATGCTCACACCCCAACACAATCGACTAACAGCGGCACCCCCTGTTTTACAATCACAAAGTACAAATCATCACAAATCAATATCATGTGTGAAGGGTTGTTCAAGAATAAGATTTTGCATGTGCCTCACCACATTAATTAATAATAATCATGCGGCGATTTTGTGTAATTCTGTCTTTTGCTCTGTTACAGTGAGTAAGACAGAGGCCGTAGATCACTAGATTGTAGGGCCCCTTATTCTTGGTTTCACATGCATGGTTAATTGACAAGTACAAAAAGTAAATACACATACCAATGCCAATAATTGATGGTGTTCGTGATTTCCGGTTGCTTTATTATATATGTTATGTTATGAAGCCTCTTCTCTATTCTGTGTCTTTCTTCCATGCCCCCAAGTCCCTAACTTTGAAAAGTTGAATTCTAACAACAAAATGTTTATAATATTTTCGTAAGCCTAATCTCAAATTTTATGTATACCTTTTGTTTTACACTTTCTGTTATGATTTATTTTTTTTTTAAGTAATTTGGCGTCACAAAAGATAAAACTTGACCAATTAAATATTTTTAGAGTAGAATTTCATTGTTTGTTTACAAAAATAGATGTAATCGTATTAGCACTAATACACTGCATCCCATTAAAAATTGAATTTAACTACGTAGATGATGATGTGCTTAGCGAAGTGGCGATAATGACTTGAGTTTAATTTGCAGAATGGCTTTTGAATGGGCTCAATCTAGTTGTAGGGGTCTTCTGATGAGAAATATTTAAAACTAAGTGGGGCTTGCAATGATTAGGGTGCGTTCTGAATGAGCTAATAATAAAATTATATTTGTCAGAAACGTGTTCTTCAGCTTCATCTAATCATCTCGTACTTTATTTATTTCCATTTCTTTGCACATCTCTCTTTCCAAAATTTAATATGATATGTACTCAGCTACTCCTTATATGAATACTTCCTTCTGTCATAGATTCCTCGAGAGTTGGTAATATATTACATGAGTAAATTGCACCAAATATATATATTTTTTTAAAAAGGTGTACTCTTGCTATGTTTATTATGATTAGGGTGCTAGTATTTTATAATACCTTTTTTTTTTCCTACTTGATTATATTTTTATTTACAGTGATCAAATTCTTCTATCAGTTGGCTTAAAAAAACGTTGTCAGTTTTTTTTATTAAAAACTTTAAATTCTTATTATTTAAAAAATGATTTGGGATTTTTAGAGATACTTGAGAAATGATTTTAGAGGTTTTAAATGTAGAAATTTAGTAAAATTAATAATTTTGAAATTTTTATAAAAAGAGATTTTTTCAGAATAGATAGAAAGTGAAATTAAGATTTTGAAGAAGGAAAAATTTTGAGAATTTATATTTATGAATGAACTTCAGTTGTTTGAAAATACTATTTTTAATTTTTTTTATATTTTCTCTCAGATTATTAGTAAATAACTATTTATTTTTGTAAAATAACTTTTTCGTTTAAACCCTAACTTAGGTTGAAATAATCGTATCTTAGGTAATTTACGTGTTTAGTGTCTAAAATAAATTAAAATAAATACATACTTCATAAATTATGAGTAAAATGAATTTTAAATGACTTTATGCATGTATATATTTGAGAATTATTTTAAGTGAAATAATAATTTTTTTCTTTTAAATATATTTTTTAAAATTTTTTTTTAAACATCAACATTTTACTAAAAACAAATTTAAAGTATAAAGATATTTCAACTCGTTACAACTCTAAAAGAAATCAATAATACATGTTAAAAAAATATTAATTTGATTCACAATTACAATTAGACTCTTGATTTTTTTAAAAAGTTAACAAAAATAAATAATTATTTTTGAAAATAAACTAAATTTCATACACATCTAGTTGGATTAGTTGGAGTTCTAAGTAAAAATAAGATATATTTGATGTTTTAGATAAGAAAATTGATTAAAAAAATAATTAAAAGCATGCTTGTTTCTTTTTTTAAAATAAATAACTGTTTTTAAAAAGAAAAACAAATATCTTCTAAATATTTATATTTTTTTAAAAATATATTACTCACATGACAGTGGCTAAAAATAGAATTAACCCTACAAAATTTAATGGATAAAATTTGAAAAAAATTATTTAAAGTCTTTTACATTAAATGCATTATATTTAAAATTCTATTTGTAAAAAAGATAACAATTTAAAAGTTAAATATTATTTTACCTATATTTAAATAATTTTAAATTATCACAAATAGACCTATACAAATCGTATTTATTTAAGTTGTGTAAACTAAACCGGTCAATAGTTAACACATTATCATTTCAAAGGTACGATATAATAGATAAAAGAAACATGTAATATATGTTAATTTTTAGCAATTCAAATAATAAAATTGATAAAAAAAATTTTTTTCCTTATCGGTTTAATTACAGAATGTGTGTCGACAGAATTCATCAAAAGAAAATTTGTCGTTATGTAAAGGAGAAAGAATATTTTAGTGAAATATTATTGTGAATTGAAAAAAAAGGAACATGACAAAAGGTCATATTTTTTATTCTGTCAAAAGGAGAGTTAATTGGAATTGATGGTCCCAACGACCTTCAATCGGCTTTGGTGGAGAGGTAGAATAAACTCATTTGGAACCAATTCACAATGCATGAGTTCCAATTATGCTTAAAATAATGCATGTAAAACACCACAATAACTTCCATTCAAGACACTGAACAAACTTAGAAACTGCAATTTTTAGTCACAATAATCTGGACCCTGCCACCGATGATGATTATAAAGGGCCAAAAAGAAAGAAGGGATTTAAATGAAAAACAATAACCCAGAAACTTTTATTGCCTGTTAACATGCTTTGTATCTCTAATTGCTATAAGAACAGACTCTTTGGAAAACTGAGAGAATGCTTTTCCTACTAATCGCAAAGAAATCACATCAAGTATGATCAAGACCAAACTGTTATAATACACCCATTTTATTGCCACATTTAAGACTAGGCATTTTTATCCTTAATAATGCTCTCATAGTGCCAAAACCATAATGAGTATCAAGCCGCAACTTTCTTTGATGTGACTGAATTCACAATGGTAGCAAACTCAGGACCCTGCACGTCATCAAGATCAACTTGTACTTATAAATAATAATCTGAGTTCTTTAATCAACTCATGCTAGGCTCACTTTGTTCAAAGTAATTTTGAAGAAACTGTACCTTTAATGAAGCACCTCCAACAAGAAATCCATCAATATCTTCTTGCTTTGCAAGCTCAGCACTGTTGCCCCCATTTACAGATCCTAAAAACATTAATTTAATGTTAGTATCCACATGGTGCTGTGCTGGAAAAATTTAAATTCAAATGAGAACTATTTTCTCAAGTCATCCAATAAACCGAATGTAAACTAAATAACATTTTGAAAACGGTAAGGTCAGGAGCAATCCTATTGTCAATGAGACAAATGTGCATGCAAAAGTTTATAGCTGTCAAGTATATCAGCTACGACAAATGGCAAGCATTTCATTGATTGTAAGAATACATTTTCCTTTGTTTAATCTATAAGGCTCTAAAATTCTATTAAATTAATCTATCATGAATGAGCAAAATATCCCCCTTTATACCAGTATGAAAAATGAATTCCCTTGGTAGTTGGTACTTATAGAATGCATCTTAAGAAAAGTCACACGTATAAAATAATGAGGGAATTGGCAAAGGTTGTTGACTTGGCTCAAGAATACATGACATTGAATAAAACATGCAATCTTATTCAATGGGATCCTAAATTTCCATAACATTCAAGTTCACGATGCAACGAAAGGTGCAATAAACAATTTACCTCCATAAATAATTCGCGTTTTAGATGCAACTTCAGCTGAGACATTCTTTTCTAGCCAACCCCGAACAGCTATATGTACTTCCTGAGCTTGCTGGGGTGTGGCCACTTTGCCAGTTCCAATGGCCCAGACAGGTTCATATGCAATAACAATATAATCCCAACTAGGAACTGCATCTGCAAATAATGGACATAATGGATATTATGCAAGCATTCAGCATAACTAACTCCCCACTCTCCCCTGCGCTTATGTTTTAACCAAATAAAAAGGATTTTAGGTGATTATATAAGAAACATAGCTTTCACCTGCAAAAGCCTTCAATTGCTGAAAACAAACATCAAAAGTTTTCCCAGCCTCCCTTTCTTCTAACAATTCTCCAATGCATGCAATCACTCCAAGACCCTGGCTCAAAGCATAGGCAGCTTTCTTTCCTATAAACTGGAGTTGACAATATTAGGTTAATATATTATTTTGCATCACTTACAAAAGGTACTGATCATGCTCTCTAGCAAAGCTATAGTAGGAATAATCTCTGAATATGTTATACCTCATCATTTTCTCCAATAATATGTCTTCGCTCAGAATGTCCAAGAATAACCCACTTGCATCCAAGGTCTTTCAGTTGTTCCACACTACAAGAGTCAGATTTTAATAACTGACCGAGTTAACTAATTAAGTTGCAGCATAGTTGAGGACCACCACGAAATAAACTGACTGGGTTAACTTGATAAATAGAAGCAAAGTTGGGGATGACCAGAAAATAATAATACAATTGGTTTAAACATCAGAATCACATCAAGAACAGCAAAAAGTAGAATGTGAACATATAAAAAAAGGTATCTACAATCATCCAACAGGCCTAACAGTATGCATTAAAAAGAACTGCCTAGATCAATTAACACTTGACAGGGAAGAGCAAGCTAACCTGATTTCTCCAGTGAAGGCACCACCTTTTCCCACCCAAGAATTCTGGGCAGAGATTTCAATCCGATCAGTAATTGAGTTTTTTACCTGATCGATGTACAAAAAGGGAGGTGCAACAACAACATCTGTACTTCTCACAAAATGGAAAAGTTTATGATGATCAAATATTTAAAACATATCAACAAGGTTATTAAGAAATAGTCTCAGACATTCACAACATTCTCAATGACTTTTTTCTTTTCCCTTTTTTTTTTGGGGGGGGGGGGGTGTTTGGGGGAGACAAAAAGAAGGAACCAACTTAGAATCATGTCCTAAAAAACCTCTTTTCCTTTGGAAATCACCAACAAAACTTCAGTTAAACAAACAATGAATAATAGCTCATATTGACCGTAACATACATGTGCAGAAAAACCCCTATAAGGAGTCATTCTGTACAGTCAGTAAGTCCAATAGTTGTGTTAATGAGTTTCAAAGCACAAGGGAGTTCTACGCAAATGACCCATAGTTGGAGTGAGATTCCTTGCATTTTGCCCAAATTTTGGTAATGAGAATGGCCATAGAAACCTATGTCCAATTCCTTTTGACACATGATTTGAGCATTTATAACCACCTACGAGGTATTAGACCATTTGGAATAGGAATGCATTGTATGATTTCATCAGCATTTTTGCTAACCCAAACATATCACTATATCAACATACGGGAAAAAAATCACTTTCAATCTCAGCAACTTATTTTAAGTTTTAGGAATTGGGAAGAAGCATAAGCAGCATTACGTAAATTTTGTAGTCTTATGCTTTCTACTGGAAACAAATAAATGAAAGGTTAAACATGTCTCACCAACATCAGGCTCCAATGTGGCACTGTTCAAGTCAGAGACAAGCTTACTGATGGAGTCTTTTGTTCCATTCTAGAGATAACAGCAGAGGTAATAAAAATCAAACAGAGTTTTGAAAAATACAAATATAGCACGATGATATTCCCAACTGAACTAGTAATTGATAGAACCATGAGAATCAAATGCTTCATCTAACTAATAAGTGGTTGAGCACATAAAACAAAAGAACAAAAACTACTGAACTAAGCATTACAAAAAGGAAGTGCCTGTTTCAACTAAAACCTGGTAAGAAAGAGACAAAAAAAAATTGTTATTCAACACAAACAAACTGATAGGCAGACAGGACAATCAAAGAACTGTGAAGGAAATTTATCTTACAGCCAGATATATTGTGATACAAAGCTTTGTTTCTAAAAAATATTTAGACAGTGAAAAAGAATGATGTTTATCATCCAAATTTTCTCTGCTCTACATAGTGACCGCGGGGGGGGGGGGGGGGGAAGAGTTCCTTTTATTCTTTAGTGTGAGAAGTTTCTCAATATAAACAAGACATGGCAGACGGAAAAAAGGTGTGTAATTTACATTCCCATACCGTGAAATGAAAACAAATAGAAGTCTTAGACAAAACATTGAAGCAAGCTCTATGCTGCTATTGCTATAGAATGTTCGAGAATGAGGCAAGTTACAGGCAATAAAGTGAGGTGGATTTAACAACATGAAAAAAAAAAAAAACTTACTTATTAGTAAACGTGATTAGAAATGCCATTTGTTCTAAACTAAGTGTAAGATTCTTAATGCTTGGTGTGTAATTTACATTCCCATAGCGTGGTGCTACAAGTGTAACATTCTCAAGTTTCCAAAAAAAAAAAAAAAAAAACTCAGGGACTCAATCATCTAAAGGAAACATTGCATTTTAATAATTAATAAAAATCTGGCAAATAGTGAAATTTTTTTTTGAGAGAAAGATACTTACACACTTCCAGTTGCCACCAACGAAAAACTGGAACCACAAAGAAAGGAAGAAAAGATCAATATAGCAAATGGCAAAACGGATAACCAATAAAAGATGAAGAAGAAATATATAACCAAAAGATTAAAAAAAAACCTAGTTCATTGGGTGGAAAACATGTTGATGTCACAATTAAGCAATAAATCGTTGCAGAGAAAATTAAGTTGCACACAACGGAAGAAAACTTTGGTGTAATTAGACAAAGGCAAAACAACCCGTTAAGAAAAATTACATTCCCCGCTGAAATCACATTGACCCATTTCATTTAACGATCAAAGGTACAAACTTTGTAATGGGAATAACAATAAAGTTTAAATTTTTTTCCAAAATAAAAAAGTAGAAGGAAGAGAACCTTGCCAGAACCAGCCATGGCGACGACGGCACGGGAGGGTTTGGCATGAGAAAGGGATATACGAAGATTGGAATGAAGGGTGTGGAAGAAAGATTGATTGGCAGAGAGTGGTTGAGAATTGAAAGAAGGACGGCGAAGGCCAATGGAGAGTTGAGAAGCGAGTGATGTTGAGGTTACTGCCATGGAAGAAGAAAACTAAGACAGTGATGATTCGATGAATGATGGTGGAGGCGTGTAGGTACCAAGTAAATTTTTATGGTTTGGAAATTGGATTGGCTTTGGTTTTGATGTTTGGTGCTTCGTGTTGTTGGTGAGAGTGTGACTTTTTACTGTTTTGTTATTATATATTACCAATTACCAACTCTTTTTTCTGCTTCTCAATTGCTGCACATCATCACCAATCATCAACCATATCCACTAACTTATTCCACTTTGCTTTCAATTCACGTATTTTTACAATAAATTTTATATTATGTCACCACCATAAATTAAAAATTTAAAAATAGTTATCACGTTAAAATATATAAATTATTTAGTATTTATACTTTAAGTGATTATAAATATTTAATATAATGAATTAATATGTATATGTATATATATATATATATATATATTATTTTACCTTTTTACTTTAAAAAGAATATTTCATTTTATTTATCTGTTTATTTTATATATTTAATATTTTAATTAATTTTTTTACTTAATTTTTAAAGCTTTTATATGCTTATAATAAATAATAATAATAAAGGTTGTATAAGGAAGTTAATAATAACTTTAATGTAAATAAAAATATTAATTATACTTTTTAATCCGAATGGTATTATTTAAAGAAATATTAAAGTTTTTCATAAATATTAACTTTAACTTAGAGCCTTTTTTTTATTTTAGAGTGGAACATCATTTTCTCCTAAAATATTTTTATACAAAAATTAAATTACATCTTTAATTTATCCAAATATATATGATTTTTTATTAATCTATTAATTTTTTAAATTAAATTTAGTATTTATATTTTTTTAAAATTTCTTATTTTTCCCTTCTATTAATTTTTCATTAATTTTGACCATTATATGTTTATTTCTCATATATTTTTGTCTCTCTAAATATCATATATTATTTATTCATTCTGTCATTTTTTGGCATTATTAAACACTCAATAAACAACCAAACGTAAGTCTGACAGTGAGAATAACGAATACAATTATTATAAACCAAATAATGACTTTTTAAAATCAGAAATTAAATTAAAAAAAATGATATGCTGAGAGATTAAAATAAATATAACCAAAAAGATTATATAAACTTATCTAATCTAAGAAAGTGAAATTATATTATGGGTATTGCAACATTGACCAATGGATATTGAATATGTAGATTTGTTGGTGACACGTACTACAAAAGCTCAAGAATCTAAATGAACGATCCAAGTTGACTCAAACTCAGTGAGTGGCTTCTGCGTTTATAGGTGGTCGTCGACTTCGCTTCTGTTAGCAACTGCCGTTTACTTGTTCTCTTGGTCGTTTCCATCACGAGTTCCTAAAGTTTATTACTTTATTATCTATATTTATATACCTGTCCATCTCTTTGATGCCAAGTGGCTTAATTTAAATGTAGCACTATCTATATTCAAGATAAATGTTCGCATGGAATAAACTCGGATTATCAATTTATAAATTGTATTTTTATCATCTAGTTTTATTAACCTAAAGCTAATTCAACCCAACTTAGATTTTCATCATAAAATTCAAATTCAATTAAACTTAATTTTTTAAAGCAAATACGCAATACTTACCATAAATATTTAAACAAATAATGAAAACAGAGAAAAAGGGACAAAACCGGTGGCGTGTCGCCGCGTGATAGGGGGTGGACAAGAACACTGCTGGCAGAATTGGTATTTGATCAGCCTTCTGATATTTCGCAGTCATCTTAGAAGTTCTTCTTCGACTGCGATGTTAGTTGACACTCCACACAACAAGGTAAGCTTCCGCTAACTCCTTCTACTGCTATCACATTTCACATTTAAAATTGAGTTTGCTTTGTGAATCTCAGACTAGTTTTCAAGTATTCACTTTAATGGAACCCCAGATGTCAACTAATGAACTTTCTCGTCAACACCACCTCGTCGATCAGTCTCCATCCCAATTCGGATATGGGAATTATGGGTATATTTACTCACTTTCTTCTCTCATCTTAATGATTTTTTTATTATATATATATAAATATATTGATGATAATGAAAATTATAATAGTAAGAGTAGAAAAAAAAAAACTGATTCGAGAAATTATATGTTGTAAATTTTAGGTGCTCACACTAAGGAGGAGATGCAAGATCATAGCGTCCTGTTGCGGTGACATCTTCGATTGCAGACATTGCCATAACGAATCTAAGGTTGCTACTTGGGAATTGGGATTGTTTTGTATCCTTTCTTATTATTCTTTGCTCTTATGTTATATGACCATTTGTTATTTAGTTGGATTTGAAAAATATGTACAATTAATTTCAACGGTTTTGTAACAGAATTCGATTGAAGTCGATCCTGTTGACCGCCATGACATTCCTCGCCATGATGTGAAGAGGGTACGTAGCAACTATTAACTTACTGCATTTCTAAATTTTTTCTGTAATCATTTAGTGCGTGCATTAATATTTGCAGTTGGGCTTCCGAAAATATATGCTTCTATTTTTAATTTGTTTTGGGTTCACGTTGAATACATAATTTTCTTTCCATTTCTGCATTATCTCTATTTTGTGGTATTTAAGAATTTTTGCTTATTGAAGTATCTTGGTATAGGCAAAATGGACAAGGTATTCATTTTGGATCAATTCCATTGTTTGATTCTCTTCAATTGGCATAATTAAAACTAGGGAATGTAATTTGTTAAGAAAAAAGGTGAATAATGTATATAAACAGCTATGTCAGCTTGATTTTGCTTTTCCTTTTGTTTTCTTTCAGCTGCTATGTTGAATGGAAAATCCTGCATCCATTCATCATGCAACCAGAAACAAGAAGCAGTACTGATGTATTGTTTCTGCTGTGTTATTTTCAGGTAATCTGTTCCTTGTGTAGCACAGAGCAAGATGTAAGAGTCATACATTACTGCCTGGTTAAAAATTACAGTAGAGGCAGGGAATAAATATGGGTTAATCCCCTTTTCCCCTTACATTTTAATTTGCAGGTTCACCAGATGTGCATTCACTGTGGTGTTTGCATGGGTAGATACTTCTGTTCCAAATGCAAGTTTTTCGATTATGATGTTAGCCTTTTGTCTCATTTTATTCCTAAAATCTTAATCCTTCTCTTTAAGTTTTACATAAAAGTTACTTGTATCTCCAGGTATCAAAAAATCAATACCATTGTAATGAATGTGGTATCTGCAGGTCCAAACTTTTGTCATTCTTTTAATTCATTTCATTAACTGTTTAATTTCTGGTGATCATATCTACAATGTGTTTAATAATTACAGAATTGGAGGTGAAGAGAACTTTTTTCACTGTAACAAATGCGGTAAGCTTGTGATTCAACTCAACATTGCTTCCGTTGAGAAATTAACCCTTTTATGGGTGCCAATTCAGTGTTCAAACTGAGTGTTCCTTTGATTAAATGCCCTGTCATGTTCTCTTTCTGTCCTCAGGATGTTGTTATTCATCGTTATTGAAGGATTCACACCGCTGCATTGAAAAAGCAATGCATCACAATTGCCCAGTTTGCTTTGAGGTACTGTTGATAGGGCAGGAGCCATGATACATTTAGGTTGATTTTCCTAAGACTGTACAAGTCAATTGATCCACTCTTTTAATCTGTGCAGTTTCTTTTTGATACAACGAAAGACATTACCGTGTTGCCATGTGGTCACACCATACATTTGGGATGTGTGAGACAAATGGAACAGCATTTGCAGTTAGTTAAACAACTAAATGCTACTATATGTTCTTCAGTTACTGTGCACATGTTGATGAATTGCTTCTTGATCTCGATTTAAATATTTACACTTTGCAGGTATTCATGCCCTGTTTGCTCAAAATCTTTTTGTGATATGTCGCGTGTGTGGGAGAATCTGGATGAGGAGGTAAACGTGTGTCAAAATCTTGTCTCATGATTTAAAATTATTTTATTCCTAGTAATTATTTAATTTTCTATCAGAAGAGCATAATCCGCAGTAACTTCTCTCTATTTGCTCAACAAATTTTCAGGTTGCATCAACGCCTATGCCTGAAATGTATCAAAATAAAATGGTAAATAAATGTTTGCTAATAATCTTTTGTCTATAGCTGCAACATTGTTAGCTTCCAAATCCTCAATCTGTCTGTTATATGTGACAAGGTTTGGATTCTTTGCAACGACTGTGGGGAAATTTCTGAAGTAAGTTTTCATATTGTGGCGCACAAGTGCCTTAAATGCAAGTCCTATAACACGAGAAAGACAGCATCTGCTTCTTGCTCATCCAGGATGGAAGAGATGATTAGATAATTGACTCTTTAACATCAAGTTGAAACGCTTCTTGAACATCAATTTTATTATCTTCACGTGGGATTAATTAAAGCCATGGCGCCTAATTACTTCGTTATTATCTCTTTTCCCTCAAAAATTCTCCTAATTTATTAAAAAAGCACTTCTACCAAATAACATTATTGTTTCTATATCGGTTTAGTTTATATATACTTGTACAAATATAATGCAGATAAATGAATGCGATTATTTGTTTACTACACAACGTACATTAACGGGTTTTTAATAAATTGTCATCATAGTTTCATAGTTTGCAAGCAAATCATATTACCAGCAAAACTGCTAAAAAAGCATAAGCCAACACGGAGGAGATTTGGCCTCGTAAGCGATATTTTGTAAAGATACGACCAAGCGACTGATAGATTTCATTATATGCGAACATGAACTTGTACACATAAATTAACCATATGATTATGGATAAGAGAAATCAACTTTGATTAAACTAACTTTGATTAGTGGACAACTGAACCTGATATTTAATAGGAGTTATGATAAGTAAATATTTTAGTAAGGTTCAAAATATTTTCGTCAATTAACTTTTTTTCTTCTCATATTCATCCTTAAATTTAATTTTTTTCCTCACGTTATTTGCCTCGAGCCTTCTTCAATTTATGATACTTCCCATGTGGGTCATATGGCAATAACATACTCTTTTGGTTTTTTTTTGTTACGTACTCTATTTTCAATACAATTTCATACATCTTAGTATCAGATGACATAGTAACCAGAAAACAAAACAGTGTATAAAGTTGGAGCCCCCTTATTCAAACGCATGGGTCGCCCACTCGATTCGCCCTCTTTGTCGTAAAATGTTAACAAAGGAAAAATCGATTTCAAAACAACCTTATCATATGGCGAGTATCAGACACCCAATCATTCTTCACAGGCGGGGCCCATGCAAGACATTATCATAAACTCAAGTAATATAATTTTTTAATAACAATTAAATTATTAGTTAAGATTTTAAAGGTCTATTGATAATATATTAATGTTTGTATATTGATAATATATAGTAATACTACATACGAATAAAATTATTTGTTAATATGCGATATTATATTGTTTAGTATAAATTTAAAGTGTTTAAATTAATAATTTAATTTTTGTTTTAAAAAATTATATTAATGAAAGTTAATTTACTGTTAATCAGAAGTAAATAGCAATTTTTTATAGGGCTATTATTTGTCTTGTGGGCATTCACTTAATATTATATAATTATATTTAACAAGTCAATAATGAGAACGAGCTCTTCTCCAAATTTAAGCACGACTTATAAACACAAGAAGAAGAAAAAGTGGTGTAACATGCAGATATAATATTGATATGCATATATCTCGATCGCCGGCTATACATTAATTGCTCGATCGACAGTAATAAGAATGTAATCTCTACAATTAATCAAGCCAAAATCTCTCAAACTAGTGTCCAATGGCACTATGGAATTATAGATTTCCTTTCATGTGGTTTATTAGACGCATGAGAATTTTTCTCATTACTAACTAAGGTTAAGGAAGGTGGATAATTTCCACCCAAGTTGGTGATGTTACAACAAATGTTTGATTAGAAGAGTCGTGAATGCTTGTCGTTCTATTTTGTCCTATTCTAATTGCAAATAGCATATGTAAGCTCGTTTCCATATATATAATGTTGACAAAGGTTATTTTACATCTCTTCGCCATACTAATTAAAATAAGTTTACCCGTTAAACAATCTGACACCTTCAATATATGAGTGTGTGTTGAATCACCTGGCAACAATATGTTCAATAAATTAATATATGTAGGCTCGTTCTAAAGTTGTCAAATGGACAAGTCTACAACCACACTAATTTAAAATATATTTACCTGTTAAAAATCCGATACCTTCAAACATCTTTGTATATAGTCACCTACTGCAGCTATTTGTTCATTCATTTTATCCTTTCATTACATACCGCTTTTTAGTTGTTTTGTAGTGCTCATTTTGTATGCAATGATAATCGAAGTCAAAATTTCTAGCCTGCACTATTGAGATATTTGATTATGACCATGTCCTTTCCTATAGAAAGATCAAAACGTTCCCATTTTGTATTTTTTATTATATTTTTAACAGTTCTTCTCTGTCAATATTTCCACAAGTTTAAACATTAAACTAGGTCCAAACAGCAAATGGAACTGGGTCAACTCTTTTTTATCTTGTAACATAAAATAGTCAATATATTATTTCTGCCTAACAAAAAAATTCATTTTGTTTCTATTCAAAACGTGCAATTTACAAGCATGGAAAGAGTGAGAAGAAAATTTGAAAAAGGAAAAAACATTAATTAAAGAAAAAAATGTTGGTGGCCTTCTTAGAAAGAGAAGTTCAAAGAATGTTTCCCCGTTAATTAGTTTCCTCCTGACCAAATCCACAAACATTTCTGTCCTTGGAAATCATGTATAAAAACCTTAGCACATGCACGAAATCGTATTCAGGAATTAATCTGTGGCACCTAACATTCTATACTTACAAGGACCAATCTTTTGATCTGAAACATGAAGCGTCAAAGCCATATTTCGACAATTTTGCTAATATCCATCCTATTTTGTTCCACATTAACCAGAGCTCTTGATGAACCTGGTATGGCAACAGTCCTATCTCTGGCTCCATTTTTCGATATTTTTGGTTGCATAAATGTACTTTCGTTCAACAATTTTATTTAGAAGTAAATTCTTATGGTAACTCTTGATAGTGTATGTGTTGATATTTTAATCTCGACCACAATTTTTATTTTAGTCTCTAATAATAGAAAACTTCATTAACATTAATGGAAGTTTTCAAAATTAAAATAAATTTTCAATAAAATTAATGATTAAATGATCGCTTCTTATACGCTATTGGAACTTTTAATCTTAGACTATAAGCTCAGAAAGTACCTTTTAAAAGATAATATTAAACTCTGATAAAATTTTGCATATGAATTTTTCTTGGCAAGTTATATGTAAATGCCATATATACAATGTGCATGCTCGTAATTGGTAATATTTGAGTTTTATAAAAATAGAATAACGGTTAATTTATATGGGAAATGTAATAGGCCAAAAGTGAATCCATTATTTTTGGCTTATTATAGCTTGATAAACTGCTAAATGAATTGTTTTGGTAAGTTTTATCATAAGAGGGTTTGCCATGCATGGTTAGATATCTCTGTATACTTGTTTAGTTTTCTCTATTCTTATTTTTTTTTTTTAAATTACATCACGACTAATTCAATATTAGAAAGACATATAGTGCTCCATATATATATTAGGATTTTCTTACAATAGTATAAGTCTAAAAAAATAATTTTACTATTTTCTTAAACACAGCATGAGGAAAAAATGTTGCACGATTAGGTGTTAAAAAAATACAAAGGCATACACTGATCTGAGTATATATGTGCAGAATATGGGTACAATGAAAAGAGTAGAGATGGACCCGAACACTGGGGCGATCTCAAAGAAGAATGGGAGGTGTGTAAAAAAGGGGAAATGCAATCTCCAATTGATTTGAGCAATCACAGAGTAAAAGTGATCCCCAAGTTAGGGGAGATAAGGAGGAGCTATAAGCCCCAACATGCTAATGTATTGAATAGGGGTCATGATGTTGCGGTAGGTACAGATTAATGTTAACACACACACACACTTAATTCTAGAAATTCGTGCACAATTGTCAAAGCATGGTTATTGCCTTTGATGAATCCCAGTGTGTGTATAATATATAAATGTAATGGTTACAGGTGAACTGGGAAGGGGATGCTGGCTCAATAGACATCAATGGAACACATTTCTTGCTCCAACAATGCCACTGGCACTGGCCTTCCGAACACACCATTAACGGCCGCAGGTTAATTTGCTTTCATTAGAACCATATTTTTCTTTCTTATTCTCAATCATAAGCAGTCAAAAACTTCATCTTTTATTGATCTTTTAGAAACAATTATATGACGGAGAAATCGACTTTTATGATGAAGGAATGATCATATTTTAGCCAAAAGTATAATTAACTACCTCAAATAATAATTAACAACAAACTAGAGTGTTGTAGTTGATATATGTTGTTTCACGGTCTGCATGCAAGTTCTAAAATTTGGACTTTGATATATATAATTAGGTATGACTTGGAATTGCATATGGTTCATGTTAGTCCACAGCCTGATGGAACAAACAAGACTGCTGTTGTTGGTCTTCTGTACAAATATGGTTCGCCCGATCCATTTCTCTCTAAGGTACGTACAATAATGTATATTCACGAATAATGTTGAACAATATAGAAGAAATTGATATAGCCACGTAACCTTATAACAATATTTGAACATTTCAGTTGGGAAAATACATAATGGATATTCCTGAAGATGAAGAAGAGAAAAGCATTGGGGTGATTGATCCCAGAGAAATCAAAATGGGCGGCAAGATGTACTACAGGTACATGGGATCGCTCACTGCACCTCCTTGCACCGAAGGCGTTCTTTGGACCATTAACAAAAAGGTATATAGTATGTAATATTCTTTTATATATATAATCCTTCTCATTAATCATGATTACCTTCGAATAATATGTGCTTTTAACTTATTTTTTGTCAGATAAAAACTGTTTCAAGGAGACAAGTAAAGTTACTCAAAGATTCTGTACTTAAATATGTAAGTATAGTGATCTTGTTTCTTTTATCCAAAGGATTCGTTAAGTGAACTTTTGAAGTTGCAAAAAATGGTGTTGAGATGTTATGTGGAAAAGTATATTTATTAACTACTTTACTTTTAACATTTACTGTTTATAAATATATAATTAAAGTAAACTAGTTGATAACATTCTACTTAGTTGATTCAAATAATAAAATAACAATGGAGTAAAATTAACAATATTTTTATACTTGTTAGCTTAATCTAAAACTTTCATTCAAATTTTAATTTAGAATTTAATCTTTAATTTAAAGTAAAAATATTATTTTTTACTAACTTGTTTATAATTTTATTATATCTTAAAATATATAAATACAAATAATTTTTAATTTTGGAAAATTATTAATGAAAATTAGAGATACTACGATAAAAAATTTACAAATATATAAGAATGAAGAACATATTTAAATTTATAATTTATTTTAGATATACATTTATTTAATTATAATCTTATTTTTTAAAAATTTATAATCATAACCTTTCGTTTAATTCTTTAAAATAAAATTTTTGCTTTATTAAATCAAATCCATTTTCTTTTGGGAAAAACTTAACTTAGCGGATAAAAAGAAAGAAAGCATTTATTTCTTGAACATTGTTTTGAAACTTGATCTTCAATTAATCTTTTGTTGTTGTATACTTTTGGCACAGTATGCAAAAAGGAATGCAAGGCCACTGCAGCCCCTAAATGAGCGTGAGATAGAAGTCTACGACCCCAAGGCAAAGAATAAACCTCATTATTAATTTGCACACAACTTATTTTTAACGTTGAATGTATTCAATTCGTTTCATATTTGTTTTCAGTCCATTCATTTGTTGTGTAATAAGTGTTTTCTGGTGGAAGCACATAAAAGACAAATAAATATATATAATCTTTCTTCCACCCTTTGTTATTGATTACCTCTAGAGGAGTCTGAATTGTTGTATATCTCGTAATTATACTTAAACACAATCGAAGGCGGAAAAAGGAAAAAACAAAATCAAGTTTTGCTCTTTTAGAGTTCTCTTCTAGAAGCTGGTCGTACTTGTAAGAATTTGAAATAAGAAATGAGTTTTGGATTTGATACCAAAAAGCTGACACAAGTGACGTTTGGACTTTATGTTATATGTTCTCCGAAAAATGTGTATTATATGAAGTTAATTAAATTAGGTTGTTAAATGCATATAATTAGAGATTAGGTTGTTAAATGTTCTAAAATTCCTAAAACAAGATACAACGTTATTTGATATTCAGACAGCGTCAGAACTTTTAACAGGTAACATAGTATTATTCTAAAAAGAAAAGGAAAACTTTGTACATCTTTAGTGAAAACAAAAAGAAATACAGATTAATATGATAATGTATTAAACCATATATTAGCAAATTAATTTGTTGTCTCACTCTTTTTATTTGAACTTATTTACTTTTTTTAATATTATTATTTTTTATCTTTAACTCTTAACATGCTAATTCTTCTTAAATTATTTTTGTTTTGTTTTGTTTTAATTTTATCCATACTGCCCTTTTAAATCAGCAAACTATGTTGTATTTAATACTTGTATATTTGAATTATTATTATTTTTATTTGGTTCGCTAGCTATACTTTACAAAAACAAACAAGTTAAAGTCAGGTTACTTGACCATTCTTTAGTTACCAAAATAAAATTATAATTTATGAAAATATGATGTATTGTCACATTATGAAACCGCTATATAATCAAAATTATTTATCCAAAATCTACATAAATTATTTAATGGTAAATGGTTTTTATAACCCCGTTATATGAAAGGGAAGAGCTTTCAACCAGTATTACGTGAATGACCTTATAAACATCACAAGCCACTCCAAACAAAAATTTACTTATAATTCTAGCAAATAATTGAGTGTTAAAATTAAGTTAATATCTATAATTATTGTAGTTATTATATTCCATATAATTATTTAATACCAGTTCATAAACAAAAGTCAAGCATTTGCTGAATCATCTCTCAACGTAAAGACGAGATCATGGTAAATTTAGGAATCACTTAAGATCAGGAACACCTCCAACCCACTTTGAAAGAATGCAAAAACACCTTTAGAAGGCCAAAGCTTTTAGACCTAATTAATGTCTGCCAAACAGCCGCGGCCAGAAGAAAAACACATACGATAATTATTATTATTTCTCATTAACTGCTCGTAAAGGGTATATATATTATATACACACAAATACAATACTATATTACTATATAGACACACGCAAATATTTATAGGACTACTTACTGTGAAGTGTTATCATTCAGGGAATTCTTCAGATTGATAAATGCGTACACCTTACACTTAATTCCTCTATATTGTAAAATTAGGCATGAAGACCACTTAATGGCTACCTGTGAAGTAATAGCAAAACAACCATCTCCTACATTTAGTCTCTTCCTTTACATATTATATTTGATAATTAATATTTTCATCCAACAATTGCTGCCTGCATGTCACCAACTTATTGTCTAGGTGGTTATTCACTTAATATAATTATACTTATTAAGCCAATAATGAGGTTTTCCATAAACAAAAGTGAAAAATGAGAACGAGCTCTTCTCCAAATTTAAGCAGCCTTATAAACTAACGAGAAAAGAAAAAAACACAGCTGCAATATGATGCAGATATGATATAAATATATTAATTTCAATGCATATCTCGCCGGCCATATTTCTCGACTTAGGTATATAATTTGACCTTTTCATTATCATTACAAAAAGAAAAAAGTGTAGAACTAAAAGGTGACGTAATTTCAGCAATAAATCAAGCTAAGCTCTCAAATAGTTTGATGGAGATGTAATCATAGATTTCCCTTTCATGCTTGCTCATTACCGTCATGAGAATTTTTCTTATTACTATAAGTGGTTGAATTTCCAGAAGGTGGATAGCTTCTACCCCAGTTGGTGATGTCCCAGCAAACGCTTTTGTCTAGTAGAACCAGCAATTTGTTCATATAATTAGTTTACATAAAATATCAACATCAGTTCTTAAAATTGATTTTAAATATTTAAAAGTAGTATAATTTTATTAAAAATATATTTATTACATTAAAAATATACAAATATATAAAATAATTTTTTGTAAAAAATTATTATTTTAAGGTATTTATAATTAGTTTTAGAGATTAATGTTAGCAAAACCATTAATATATATTGACTTGTTCTAAAGTTATCTAATATATGGACAATAGCATCTCTTCACCAATACCAATTTAATATAATTTTGCCCGTATTAAACTATTTGATGATACCTTCATCTTGTATATCACCTTCCGCAGTTATTTGTTCATTAACTTAATTAATTTTATCCATACATTACATCACCTGTGTTTCCTAATTTTATTTTTTCTTACTCATTTTGTATGCAATGAATCGAATTCAAAATTGCTAACCTGCCTCTTGAGACAGTAATGACCATGTCCACGCAGGGAACTAATAAAGACACGCATAATAAAATCCTTTGAAAGACCAAAACATTCCCAATTTCTATTTTAATTTTTTCACACTTCCTCTCTGTCAATCTTTCCACAAGTTTAAACATTAAACTGGGCAAACTAAAAAGAAAATAGAACTGTATGAACACTTTTTTATCCGTCTGGGAACATAATCAATATATTATATCTGCCAATAAAAAGATTAAAAAAAATCATTTTGTTTCTATTCAAAACGTGCAATTTACAACCACAGAAAGACAGAGAAGATAATTTGAAAAAGGAAAGGAAAAATACTATTTGAAGATAGAAAAATGTTATGAATCCTTAAGACCAATTTTAAGCAATTAATTAAAATAAGAAATTTTATTAAAAATATTATTATATAAAAAGAACAAAAATATAGTAAATAACTTTTTAATATTTTTTTTAAATTTTTATATACCTACACTTAACCTTAAAAATTGATATTAATAAAACCATTCAGAGATAAAATGGTGGTGACGTGACAATCATAGAAAGAACAGTTCAAAGAAAGTTTCCCCTTAATTAAATTCCTCCTGACCAAATCCACGAGCACTTACATAATTGGAAATGATGTATAAAAACCTTAGAACTTGCAAGGAATCTCTCCACCATCGTATTCAAGGACTAATAATCTCTGCGGCTCCTGACATTCTGCCTACAAAGACCAATCTTTTGATCTGAAACATGCAGAGTCAGAGCCATGTTTCAACAATTTTGCTAATATTCATCCTATTTTTTTCCACATTAACCAGAGCTCTTGATGATCTCGGTATTGTAGTCTTCTCTCTGCCTCAATTTTTCTCATGTTAGTTTTAGACTTTTAGTCCGCATAAATGTACGTTCGTTCAAAAATTTTAAAGACTAAACTCTTTCATTAACTCCTGTTATGGCTTGTGTTTATAATTTTGATTCTGACTTTACTGAAATTTTGTTTACTTTAATTCTTAACATTAATATTAAAAAAACGAAAATGAACTACTGTAAATGAAACTATCGCTCTTAAAAAATATTATTCAAAACATGCTAATGGTCCCTTACTTAAGGAAATCACTGATATATGTGAAATCTTTTTCTTTTTTTTTCCATACTAATATTATTATAATATCGTTTTGACTTTAATATATTATCATATTGAATCGGAACAGCTTCTTCTGCCAGTAAAATTTTTTTTTTCCTAATAAAATGAAATATCAATGATAAAACTAATAATGCCTTGTGACATTCTTTTAACACAGTAAAAAACAAAGTATATTAACAATGAGAATCAAAGTACCAAAAATGCTCTTAAATACAATTTAAGGAATACCTAAAATTTTATTACTAAAAAATATGGGAAAGATACTAGTTAAAAAGTTAAACAAAAACACTATTTGTTACGAAAATAATTCGTGTATTTGATACGAAAGAGCAGTTTCTTATTAATGTATTGTTTTTTCTAATCTTTTTATGTCAACCATAATTTCTGTTTTTATCCTATTTAATGTTGTCATGTTTATTTCGTGCGATTTTCGGGATAGAGTTTCGTACTGAACAGAATATCTCATAATTAAATATTTTTTATTTCTTAAAACAGATATTGAATGAGTTCAATCTTGTTATATGATAAATATTTTTCATTTCAATTAGTACGTTTTACTTCTTTCCTAATCACAGCATTTTCCAAAAGACTATTTTGCGTGTTAAGATGTTCAAAGAAACACAAAGGCGTACATTGATCTAAGTATATTTGTGCAGGGTATGGGTACAATGAAAAGAGTAAATATGGACCCGAACACTGGGGTGATCTCAAAGAGGAATGGGAAGTATGTGAAAAAGGGGAAATGCAATCTCCAATTGATTTGTGCAATCACAGAGTAAAAGTGATCCCCAAGTTAGGGGAGCTAAAGAGAAGCTATAAGCCCCAACATGTTAATGTATTGAATAGGGGTCGTGATATTGCGGTAGGTACAAATTAATGTGCTCTATCACACTCCCATTTAATTCTTGTAATTCATGCACAATTGTCAAGCATGGTTATTGCCTTTGATGAATCCCAGTGTGTGTGTATAATATATAAATGTAATGGTTACAGGTGAACTGGGAAGGGGATGCTGGCTCAATAGACATCAATGGAACACATTTCTCCCTCCAACAATGCCACTGGCACTGGCCTTCCGAACACACCATTAACGGCCGCAGGTTAATTTGCTTTCATTAGAACCATATTTTTCTTTCTTATTCTCAATCATAAGCAGTCAAAAACTTCATCTTTTATTGATCTTTTAGAAACAATTATATGACGGAGAAATCGACTTTTATGATGAAGGAATGATCATATTTTAGCCAAAAGTATAATTAACTACCTCAAATAATAATGTAACAACAAACTAGAGTGTTGTAGTTGATATATGTTGTTTCACGGTCTGCATGCAAGTTCTAAAATTTGGACTTTGATATATATAATTAGGTATGACTTGGAATTGCATATGGTTCATGTTAGTCCACAGCCTGATGGAACAAACGAGACTACTGTTGTTGGTCTTCTGTACAAATATGGTTCGGCTGATCCATTTCTCTCTAAGGTACGTACAATAATGTATATTTACGAGTAAGTAATAAAGAAGAATAAAGAAGAATAAAGAAGAAATATAGCTACTAATCTGATAAGAATATTTAAACATTTCAGTTGGGAAAATACATAATGGACATTCCTGAAGAGAATGAAGAGAAAAACATTGGGGTGATTGATCCCTCAGAAATTAAGATGGGGGGCAAGATGTACTACAGGTACATGGGATCACTCACTACACCTCCTTGCACTGAAGGTGTCGTTTGGACCATTAATAAGAAGGTATATGTATATATAATATGTTATGTACTTTTTCAGTTTTTATATACATATAGGGAGGGAGGGGGAGAGAGAGAGAGAGAGAGGGAATCCTTAACTGATTTTTCATTAGATTATGATTACCTCTGAATTAATATGTATCTTTCATTGATTTTTCATTAGATAAGCACTGTTTCAAGGAAACAAGTGAAGTTGCTTAAGGAATCCGTACTTAAATATGTAAGCACTGTTTCATTAGATAATTCTTGTATAGTCTATAAAATCCAGAGAATAAAACGAGGAATTATATTTAGAAAAAAATTAATTGTTAATATTTAAACAATTACATATTTTATTATAACTGAATATTATTTAATTATAATTTTTAATTTTTATTAATAATTATAAATTTTATTAATTAAAATAAATTTCTCGCTTTATAAAATTTAAATCAATTTTCTTTTGGAAGAAAAACTTAACCTAGCATTTTAAAAAGATAAAAGCCAAATATTTATCGAAATTTTTGTTGAACTTTATCTTCAATTAATTGACTTGTATTATGTACTTTGGCACAGTATGCAAAAAGGAATGCAAGGCCACTGCAGCCCCTAAATCAGCGCGAGATACAACTCTACAATCCAAAGGCAAAGATTAAACCTTTGTATTAATTTGCATCCTATCTATCTTTAATGTATATTTGTTAGTTTTAACTTCTAAAAATAAAATAATTTTTTATATTTTGTGTAAGTCATAATATTATTTTTAAATAAAATATATGTTTTTTAACTTATATTTATGAATGTAACTTATGTAAAATTATTAATTTTTACATTCTATTCTGTATGGTGATGTATTTAAAAATGATGAAATTGCTCAATTTAAATTTTGATAATAAAAATATTAAAGTATACCTTATATGCTTGTATGTAATTAACATATTAATAAATTTAGAACATAAATAAAAAAAATCATATAATCTAGTTAAAATAATGAAATATTATATAATACATATGTAAAGTTAACTGAAGTGAACTTCTTTAATTGAGAATTATTAATATTTAATTACATCACATAATTTTTTTAATATTTTTTAATTCAATCTAAATTTACTCTTTAATTTTAATTTTTATATTGTCATTCATGACTAAAAAATCTTTATAATTTCTTTATATTTAATATATCAAATATTAATTATTATAATATTTTTAAAAATATTAAAATTAAAAAATTTATTCAATATAATTTTATTTTTATTTAAAAAATATATTTTAGTTTAATGATATATGGATAAAATACAAAAAAAAAAACGTTAATATAAAGTCTAGGTAGGTTATAAATTATGAATTCTAAAAATTGTAAGAAAAATAGATTTTATATGAATTCTTTATACATAAATATTCTTCATATTATATCATCAATTAAAAATGATTTTATTTATATTTATAATCTTTGACGATATAACATCAATTACTTATATATCACACGGATAAATATTATTAGTTTTTAACACAACGAATCAAAATTAAGCAAAACCTGACAGATATAATTGACTTGTTTAGCATTTCAAGGATAAACTGTTTTTCTTTTTTGGTTGAAAAATATACTACAAAAACAAAAGGGCGAAGCCACCAACACCAAATTAAAGGACATGTGGATTTGTCACCATGCATGTCATTATAATAGGATTGAATGAACGTACATTTCATTTTTAAGTATAGAAGGTAAAAAAAAAAAAAAGAAAGATGAAAATATAGAAATGAGATAAAAAAATTTAGGTCAATTTTAAAGTTGAATTTAAATAATTAAAAATAATGTTTACTAAAAAATATTATATTAAGAATATATAATATAATAAATTTTTTCAAAAAAATAAGATGTAAGAGATACGATAATCATTATTCATTAGGTTGTTTGTGGATGACAATGTTGGGTGACCCTACCTGGCTGAAATTAGGGATACAGTCCATGGAGTCCACTTCATAAGAACAGTCCAAAAGGTGCACATAATAGTGGCAGTGTAGCAGTGCTTTGCATGTTCATCTCACCTCATTTGCAATTATGTTATTTACAGCCAAATTTTGTATACCATTTTTACATCATGGATTAGCGTATTAAGAACCAAGGTCCTGCATCCCCTCACTGTGTATGCAATGAATCAAAAGATGATTGAGAACTGGTTTAAGAAGAAAAAAAATGAACAAAAGTGATAACTATTTAAAGCCTGTTTGAAAATGTATGCAAAATTACGTTTATGTGCTTCCAATGCACGTTCTACGCTAATATTTTTCAATTGAGTACAAATAGACTCTTACTATTTCTCTTGTATTGGATTATATAATTTTATATCCCAATTTTTTAATGTAGGCAGAAGGAAGATAGAAATAAATAATATAAATTATTTATTAACTTTGTTGTCTAAAAGGTAATTTTAATTTATAAATTTTCAATTAATTTTAATTACTATTTCTACGTTTACTGTTTACCCTAACGTACGTTCAAAAAAGGATTTACAATTCCAGCGGAGCCATGCTCAATTATATAACAATCAGACACCATCCTTAAATATTGAAATGACATACATGCACTAAATCATTGAGCGAGCGTTACATGTTTATTATCTACGCATCACGACAATATAAATTGGAATACAAAAGCCTTTGTTATATAATAATTAGACAAATCTTTTATAACCAAAAGGGTAGATAGGCATATCCAAAATGAAATAAGAGTACCGCTTTAAATAAAAAGGAGTTAAGTGTAGAGTGCTTGATTAAGAAGTTCACTCTTATCCGATTCTATGATTCTATACATGTAGCGACCAAATTGTCAACACCATGACACATCAATTTTTGGTCATGGAAGAAAATGGTTCCACTTTGAAATTTAGTAAGTGGGGTAGGCCCACATTTCAGGTAAGGCAAAGACTAAAGAGGGTAGCATATATGTTGGTGTTTTTCTACTTTACATGTTAGAGACGAAAAGAATATATATATATATATATGAACGGAATATGCAGCAGATATTGATGATTTTACTCAACTTTGTATCTTAGGGGGTCCTTTCCTAACATGCAAACTACCGAAACCCACACAAATGCGGGGTTCAAGTGATGATCATCTAATAGACGATGAATAAATATTATCTACAAGGACAATGCCTTAAAAGCAACTGTATCGTTACTGTTTAGTTCATTTATAGATTTTTATATCATAGTTACTACTTACAATTTCCTTTTCTGATCCCTTGTGACCTTTTTCTTTTAGTGTTGGGGCCACAATGTTCATGAAAAGAAAATATTGAATAGATAGTGTGTGCTATCAAACGTTTGACGTAGGACATGAATTAATGTGCCTCCGTGTTATCCTCGATTGATTTGGGGGTTCCATTTTCTGTACCATTATTTTAAACACATAATATTGTACTTTTATATTCTATCATACGTATTTATACATATTTTTCCTATATACATAACGTTTACGTTATATATATAAAACAGAGCCATGGGACCGGGTTTCGAAAGGAACCACGCTCCAAGCCTGAGTTTCCTTTTCTAAAAAATTTCATTTTTTTTTGTGATTTTTAAAGAAACTTGATAAAAATTGATGTTAAAATATCCCACATTATTAATCGATCTGTCACTTTTCTTCTAATTATTTTAATCGATTTTTGGGTAAAAATCAGTGTTTGAAACATGTCAAACGGTGGTTTCGTTCCATTTCTCACAGACATGGTATAGTATTAGCAATTCTTGCTTAATTACTTTAGAACGTTTTCGTATGTTGTAAATTGAAAAAACAAAATAAAAATGGCCGAGGGCGAAAATTTTCAGAAACGAAATATTCTAAACGTGTGTCAGAATAATGGAAACAATGTTTTTCAAGGTATTTTTAAGACTTTTGTTCAATCGATTTAAGCTATTGGCATTTTTAAATGAAAAAGGATAAACAAAAGGACGTTGATATTTGGTGCGCCAATCATAACAACGGGTTGATTCGGAAAGCTTAACGTGAAAATTAAAGGGCCAAAGTTTTCTCTTAGTTTCATGCGTCTTGGCTTAATTATGATATCATGTAGTATAAAACTCCGTAAATTACGTTATCGATATGCTTCAAGTTAAACAATGACAGAGTATTTCACAAGGTTAATTACATCTAGACCATAGCCTATATATAGCAACATGCTAATGGCAAAAAAATTGCAAAAACAACAATTTTTTAATTTGCATGAAGCTGCTGTCTATAGCATAGAAAGGGGAGAGAATATTTGGGAGCAGCTTTTATTTAAGAAATTTTTTTTTCTCTTCTAAAATTCTTTTACAAAGCTGAAAAAAGTTGTTTCTCTAAAATAGCCAAAACTAAACATTAAAAACTAGGTGACAAGAGATC
The DNA here is from genome assembly GCF_003935025.1 of Abrus precatorius. NCBI lineage: Eukaryota > Viridiplantae > Streptophyta > Magnoliopsida > Fabales > Fabaceae > Abrus > Abrus precatorius. Next base: position 1,951,597 of record NW_020874373.1, on the reverse strand, counting down.
CTTGCACCTTAAATTTCGTAGTTACAAGAGACTTAATTAGTTGAATACGAACTAGATAATACATACTATACCATTAATTTATTATGATTAGGACTCAAGATACCAAGTGCTTTTCAATACTACATGGAGAACCACCACAATCGATCAAATTTTTGCCATTTTGCCAGTGCTGCTCTCAATATTACTACTAATCCATGAAAGTTAACACACTGAACTAGCTCCCCACCATGCATTAAATTTCATCACGTTTGACAAATTCTATTATCACACCATGAATTAACTTCTGGCTCTTCAGTAGTGTTTATTATTTTTTCAACTGCATGACATCTTATGACCATATATTTCGGTAGCTAATAATTTGATTGTACATTTATATGACCTTCCTTCAGCTCATGCTAGTGATAGAATGAGTTCCATCCTCTCACCCTTAGACTATAGTGGCCACGAATAAGCAGCATGAACTGCTGAGAAATTAATCATTAGATTAGATGGCATGTGTGATATATGCGTGTGCAAGTATCTGTAGTATTATAGCATCGATTTTAATACTCAAATATATAATCAAAATAACTCGTTTTAAAAAAATTTCTTGACATTATAGCGTCATTATAATTAAAATATTTCAAGACATAACATTCTATTATTCAATCGATTAAAATAGTTTATTTAAGACAAAACACTAACGTTTGATAATTAATTTTCAGCTTTGTTGTCTGCATTCGGAATCGGCGCATTGTTACAGGCTTTAGATTTTAAGGAACGATGAGAAAATGTCGTGATTGGTGCTGATATGTATGCTTAGGTCCAAAAGTCAAAAGCCTACTTCATCCTCTGCAAGAACGTTCCTTACCCTACCTACCCTTTTGCCTTTTCCTTCTTCTCTGCATTCATTATTTCACGCTTCACTAATTTTTTTCACAGATTATAATTTCAAAATAAGTTACAAGTGATCCCTTTTCATGCAAATTATATTTTGAGGCCTCGAAAATGTAAAATCAAACTCACAATAGTGTGCTTTTACTAATAACATATCTACTTCTTAAAAAATTCCACTATAATTGGTTATCAATACTAATAAGCACAGTCTCTAAAATAAACTAATTTAGTGCATGTTGGATCGAGAATAATTTTATTTTAATACAAATTTAATTAATTCAATGCAAAAGTGATCTTTATATTATTTCACTATAAGATTAAGAAAAATATTTAAAAAATACATTTTTTTATTTTTACAAACACATTCTTAATAATTAGTTAAAAAATAATGAGTTCTACTCTTTCTCACTCTTAAATTAATGTTTCTCTCTTGTATATTTGTAATTTTTAATAAAATTTAATAAATAATTAAAATTATAATAAAAGGATTATATTATTAACATTCCTCTAAAATTAGACATACACTTAATTTCTAATCATATATTATATAGGAAAAAAAATTAAACACACTAACAATTCTTCGGCTTAGGAAGATTAATTATGAACTGAGTAATATCTCAAAAATTATTTCATATATGTAGATCTTGTAGTTTAGAAAGAGAGATAGAAATTGAGTTATACTTTTTTGGGTATTAAATATAAACAAAAATAACTAAATTATTTCATATAATGTTCTTAATAATTTTATAAAAATAAACTTGATTTCTTAATATGCTCTTCATGATATTTATTGTAAAAAAAATCACTTAAAGATAATTGAATTTTTTATGAATATTTAATGACATTAGTTAATGATTTAAGTTCATATGGTAAATCTCTAAAACATAATTTATAGAAAGAAACTTGAATTTTGAAAATTCGTTAAATTTTCTCTTTTTTATTTTAGAAGTTATATAACGTTGTTAATATTATATCTCAAAAATAACAAAATTTATTGAAAAATAAATAAAATAAAATAATTTTTTTGAAAATAATTATATTAAATAGTATAAAATTAATTAAAATTTTAAATTTCGACAGAGAGTATGATGGTAAATATTGAATGATAGGGCCTGCGTAACCTTATTTGCAACAGTGACAGTGTCTGTCTGTCCCGCAAACAAAATTAAGAGACCATTTCCTCGAGAGCAGGAGGATTCCTTGACAATCTCCTTCTCTCCCTTTTTTTTTTTTTTGTTTTTCCTTTTTCAATCATTAAATTATTCAAAAGAATTTCTCAACAATCATTATTATTCAGCACCCCCCAACATGGTAGTAAAATACCAGTGACCCTGTATAATATATGTACACAGGGATTGTTCTCTGTTTCTTCTGTTCACACCCAACCTCGTTCGTTATCATTGTAAGCTTTCACTTTCTATGCTTATTAATTCACCTAACCCCACACTAGCTAACACTTCTGCACAACCTGCCATGCCATGCCACAGTAATTAAGTGAGTGAAACTGTGAGCATTCAGCAACCAAAAAAGTACCGCTAACTCAGCACTCACCGTTCTTCACTTCATCAACCATGCTCCAAGCAACCTGCATTTTGCTAATCTCAGTTCTCAGTTCATTTTCACCACTTGCAACAGCAATGCTCAACCTAACTCTTCCAGGAACACACCCAGACCCCGAAGCAGTTGCCCATGAAGTTCACAGGTACGTGATATACTCTACTCTCTTCATTCTCTCATACATACTTCTCAATGTAGTTTAGTTAAGGACAAAACTTAAGTGAAGTTTCTAGGTTGCTGTTGGTACTCTTTCTCAATCAAAATTTGAGTTTTATGTGGAGAACCTACAGATAAGTTTTGTTGATTAGCTAAATTACCTACATTACATGAATTTAGAGGGAAAAGGGTAGATCTATGTTGGATCCGGTACTAGTTTTAAGTTGGAATTGGAATGACCCGTTCTGTTGTGTAGGAAGGTTAATGCTTCAATTGCAAGAAGGGAAATGCTAGGAGTGTCAGAGGAAGATGAATCTTCGTGCCTAACGGGGAACCCAATTGATGATTGTTGGAAATGTGACCCAGATTGGCCTAATAACAGACAGAGATTAGCTGATTGTGCCATTGGGTTTGGTCAATATGCGAAGGGAGGGAAAGGTGGTGAATTTTACGTTGTTACAGATTCTTCGGATGATGATGTAGTTAACCCCAAACCTGGGACGCTAAGATATGCTGTGATACAGGACGAGCCACTGTGGATCGTGTTTCCCAGTAACATGATGATTAAGCTGTCTCAGGAGTTGATTTTTAACAGCTATAAGACCATTGATGGGCGTGGTGCCGATGTGCACATTGTGGGTGGAGGTTGCATTACTTTGCAGTATATAAGCAATGTCATCATACATAATATTCACATCCACCATTGTCATCCCTCAGGTTAGTTCTTTTCTATGTTGTCAATGAGGATAGTGACTGACAGCCACATTGCAAGGTTGCCACTGTTTTTGTTTTCCTGTGAATAGTGAAAAAGTAGTGCTTGTTTTGTGGAGTTTTTGTAGAGTTTAAACAGTGTTTTTGAGATTGATTTTTCTAATCTTTAAAATAACTTTTAAAAAAGTAAATTATCTTAAATAATTAAATCAAAACCCTTTTTTTTTTTCAGAGGTAGGATACTGATTTGTGATAAAAAAAAAATATGCTATTCTCGCTTAAAATTTTCGAGATAATGAAATGGAACGAGATAAAGAGGAAAAAAGACGTAAGGTAAAACTTTTAAGTAAAAATTAGTATATTTTTTCAAAAATATGTTACACACTCCTTTAAACATACTCTTCAAACGTAATTGGTCTAGTTTTATTTTTTTAATCTAAATAGTTGCCATGTAAATTAATCAATTTGTTAAAGTTGCTTTAACTTTTTAAAAGACTATGCAATTGAAAAATTTGTTTTAAAAACAAGTAAAGTGTGTCTATTACTCCACCTGTATATATATTATCACTTTTTTAGTTAATTTTTGTTTAAAATAAATTTTTTTCTCTTATAACTATATAATAATAAAAAATTTACATAAATTTGTGTAACAATAAATGAGTGTAGAAATAGAAAAAGTATTGTTATAATTGCTTATCTTTCTTACAATAATACTATTGACTATTGAGTGCCAAAACAGGGTAACTTCCTAGCCTATTTTTTACCTCAAGTTCGTGGGTTTTGCTATTAAATTTAAATTTAAAGGCTACGCCTTTTAAGTTAAAAGTTTATGAAAGGATGTTTTCGAAAAAAAGAAAAAAATTGTATAAAATTAAATTAATATAAAATGATAGTGAGTCGTTTTGGAAATGAGAATATGGTGGTTGCACGTACAGGGAACACAAACGTTCGATCGAGCCCAGAGCACTACGGGTACAGAACAGAGTCAGACGGTGACGGAATATCCATATTCGGATCCAAAGACTTATGGATCGACCACTGCACCCTATCACGCTGCAAAGACGGACTCATAGACGCCGTAATGGGGTCCACCGGAATAACCATATCAAACAACTTCTTCTCCCACCACAACGAAGTCATGCTCCTCGGCCACAGCGACGACTACCTCCCTGACTCCGGCATGCAAGTCACCATCGCCTTCAACCACTTCGGCCAAAAACTCGTCCAGAGAATGCCCCGCTGCCGGAGAGGTTACATCCACGTCGTCAACAACGACTTCACGCAGTGGGAAATGTACGCCATCGGCGGCAGCGGCGAACCCACCATCAACAGCCAGGGAAACCGCTACACCGCACCCACCAATCCCTTCGCCAAAGAGGTAACGAAGAGAGTGGAGACGGAACAGTCGAAGTGGAAGGGATGGAACTGGAGGTCAGAGGGTGACGTCATGGTCAACGGTGCTTTCTTCGTGGCTTCGGGAGAGGGTCTTGAAGTTAAGTACGAGAAGGCATATAGCGTGGAACCCAAATCCGCCGATCGCATCGCTCTTCTCACCATGTCCGCCGGCGTTCTGGGTGTTGCCCGAGACAACAACTTGGGAATGTGGAGTAGAGGACCCGGTGATGACGTGGCAGAATCCGGACCGGAATACACCGACGACATGTCCGACAGTGAGAGACTCGATGTGTCTTCTTCTTTTCTTCTGTTGTTGTGCTTCTTCTTCTCTTGTTATGCGATACCCTTGACGGTTATTCTATAACCATGCGTCTGCAATGTAACGTTAGACGCTGTTTCGTTTCTTCCCTTAATTGGAATCAAAAGTCTATTCAAGGATCTGCCACCCTTAAGACTGTATATATTTTTCTTCTTATTAACTGTCGTGATTTTATTTGACTTCCTTAGTAGTCTTTTTAAAGTAATGCAATCTGCGCCATAGCATTTGGGACAAGAAATAAAAAAGGGATTTTCGATGATAATATAGTTTTCTTTATTTGGTATAAATGGAAGGAAAGGGAGGAGAGGAAGAAAATTGTGAATATACAAAACGAAGCTATCTCATATTCATACATCGCATTGTATTCTCTAGATACAAAATGAACTAATGTTACAGAGGCTCGGCTTGGCTTCTCATCCTCCCTTCAAAATTCAGCTTTTCGCAATGGCTATGATATCAACGCTCTATGAATGATTTGTTCATAAGTTCAACTGCGTCATCCATGAACTGCATGCAGAAAAACAACTGCTTTATTAATTATGACAGCTCATTGCATATTTAGAATTGCATGTTTCACGTCAACATATCACCTTTAATATTCATACATACGTGTAAATATCCAGGGCAAATTTTAATTATTAAATACGAGTATCCAGAAAGATAAATGAATCTGAGCATAAGCAACTGAGACGGTCAAGGTAACTTGTATGTATCTTCGGTTCGACTGGTTCATTAGAAGCACTAACAAAGTGCTTAAACCAATTCTAAGCATTTCCAGGAAAAAAGACAAAAATTGCAACGTAAGTATGGGTTTATGAGCAAAACATTAGGCAATGTTCTCACAATACAACAGTTAACAGACATGTGAAACTGACTTTTCACATTATCATGCTTATACTATATAGCAACATTGTAATTTAGAATTCAACCCACTGCAACAATATTGATCTTTCTGACATGAAGGCAGTATTTATAAAACACACTGCAGTTATGTTCGAGCAGATATTTAAAAATGATTAATGTAGTTATCACATGGTGCAATTAATACAAATCACTCATCTCAATTTTCAGAAGGGTACATATATATGGCTATTAATAACATTTTCCGGATTCTCCTTGCAAATTAATGCACATATATATTGGATTAAATGTAGTACATCATAACAAATATGCAAGTAACTCAGTATCAAACGCAAAGAACTCATCAAGATCAACTTCAAAATGTGCCAATTTTTTCACTTGCATAAATGAAAATTATAAAATGGCCGTTACCTTTCCAAGCAACTTAAGTTCTCGCCCAACGGGTTCCAAAAACTTCAGGTCAACACTGATGGGCCAGACCTGTCCAAACAAGAAGATGAGAAGAAAATTGTAAAATGATATTTCTTGGCCATAACATAATCTTTCTAAATAGTATTATAGCAAAAGAGAAAGCATACATATTAGAGAATTTGTAAACACAATTTAATAGAAGGAAAGCTCGGCATTGATGAACCCAGCACATTTAAATTATAAAATGGGGCAAAGATCCTTCCTTTGCCTCTCTCCCATTTAGTGCGTAAGAAAATGTTTGATAAATGCACATTACACAAGACTTAATCGCATGAATGTGAGCCTGCACACACTATCTAAAGCCAATAACAGTTAAATCAAAAAATATTAAATTCAGTCCAAATTCAGGTCACAATAATATTTTGAATAATATAAAATGCAGGAAATAGAATTTTGGCATGCACATACAAAGACGGATTAATAATTTTAGACTAGGTTACTACTCCATAACACATTATGTCTTTCACTGATGTTTGTTAAAATCGGTTACTTTGGAAAGAAATGGAAGAGAAGCATTCTGGTTTCATAGAAAGATTTCAAGCAAGAGCCTACTTTTCCTGTTCTTCATGTTATTACTGGGAGAGCTTTTGATAAACAAGTTAAAATGGAGAGCAGTGGGAATTAGTATATTAAAGAGATGAATTGTCATGCAAGGATATGTTTTCAAAGACAAAGGTAGTTGTAAATTAGGATTTGGAAAAATATTCAAACATTCTAACCCTAAATAACAGATAAATATGTTCATTTCAAAATACTGAAATTGGTATCAATATCATAAAAAAATTGAAGACGTGAAAAAAAAACAAAAAACTAAGATTGATACAAACAGATGTAGAAGAATATGCCACAAGTGGAGCAAACGCCATACAGCATTTGAGAGGATATATGGCAAGAATTTGTGCAGGGAGTTCCAAATTTCTGAGGTGTATGCGTTGATGTTATTAATATTGTGATTGTAGCTCATGAGGTGAGGGCCATCGCCCATTCTTGTTGCTCAGTTGTTTGGGGGAACTCAGTTTAAAACAGAGCGTCAAAAGAACAACATGTACGCAAAAATAAACACCCAACAGTTAAACTCTCTCCTACTCCTATTAACCAAATCAGTAATGACTTCAAGAACTCATAGAAGAGCATTAAGCGCGTGGCTATTTTGAGTAAAAAAATATTTCCAATGGATTGCATTTTGGAGCTTAAAACTTCTTAGACGTGTCTCCAAATGTTAATACATTGTTAGTAAAAATCAGTCGAGTTTTGAGGCAAGGTTCAATCATGTGAGTGTGCATCATTCAGTCTTTCTCATTGGTTTTCAGAGGTCTGTTTCATAAACTACTGAAACTGACTTTTGCCTGCAGCGATGTTTTTCACTATCATTGACATCATCACAAAGGGATTCACATCTCATTTACTATTAATAATTGATATTGCTTTGGAAATTATGCACGTTCGTTCAACATTAATAGAGACATGCTAAAATCAGTTTTAAATGTAAAAAGCCAGAACTTCCAATTCACAATCAAGATATTCTCACTTGGCAGCCGTGAAGCTTGCTCAATCGTTTTCTAGCATTACCCATCAATCAATCAGAGCTTCCATTCAATAAGCACCCTCGAAAACAAAAAAAAAAAACACAATGCACAGTTTCACTGAAACATTGTTATTTGAATTTGTTTTGAAGTCCTTTTTAAAAGGATTGATGCAAAATCCTCCTAAAAGGTTAGAATGTGGTTCCTAAAGACTCTAACAGTTAGTGATAAAATAAAAAGGGAAGAATGAATGCGATAAGAGGCCAAAAAGCAGTTAATTGATTAAAAATGAAGAGAGAAAGAAGAGAACCTGAAGGCCAAGTAGTTTGAGGGGCATAATTTGGCCAGGTACGATGCAGTCAGGACCAGCTGCTTCCACTATGGCCTCATCACCCAATCCACTCCCTATAGGGTCCGGATGCTGAGAAACCCCAATCAATAATTCCACCCCAAAAATAAAATAAAAAGGTTAATGAAACACTGCAGAATGAAACGATGAAAAGCGAAAAGCAAACAGCAAGAGAGAGAGAGAGAGAGAGAGAGACCCTCATGACGGAGATGGCGTAATCGGAAAAGGGTGTGTGGGAAATGCGGAGGAGAGGAGAGTGATGAATTTTGGGGACTGGCTTTGCTGAAGAAGACGATGCTCTCCATGGCACATCCTTTGGAAACGAAGCGCCTCCTCCTTTTTTCGACATCTTCGTATCTATGCTATGCGTATTGTTACTCTGCTGCTGCTGCTGCTGCTGCTGCTGCTGCTGCACTCTTAGCAATAACAGACACGATACGATAAATGAAGCTCTCACGAACACAGATATTGGATTTTTGTCCTTACTTATTATTTTTCATTTTGGTCAAGTCCTTAAATTCTTTTTCATTTTATCTGTTTATGAAAACAAAAACAAAAGCTTGCCTCAACCCAATAAACGGCTTGTCGTTTCACCAACCAAAGAGTTACCACCACAATTTTCTACTCGTGCCATAACTGAATCTGAAAGGGATCACAATTACCAAATAAAATTTATAATAGTAATGATATGTACGTAAATAAAATCCATCGCATATCTTTATGCAACATCTATTACAACTATTTACTTTTTTATTTTTACCTTTTCCCTTTCCATCAATTTTTTTTTTTTTAATTCCCGTAACATTTCTTTAAATCTAGAAACGATGATTGATCAAAAGTAGTAACGATGGTTTATGGTATGACCACGCTCCTAAAAGTAAAAAACGTGTCATCTTGGTCTTTCATATTTTAATAAAAGAAAGACAAAGCCAAGTAAACAGGACACCGAATAACTAAATCACCAGCCCTTTTACACCATAAAATTGTCTATAATTCAAGCAAAACATGTATATTGAAAAAAGAGAACGAACCATAAGAAAATAATTTGAGGCACAATAGCAATCATAGAAGATAATAAACATTCCACGACAATGGAGATTTCCCCTGTGGACAAACTTTTTTTGTTTTTATTAACTAGTATCTTAAAAAGACTGGTTCATAGTATTACTTACACTCAACTAAATCATAAAGTATAAGCACAACTAATTCACATTTATGTGGTGCAATTTGGAAAAGAAAAGGAAAGGAAAAACAAGACTACATTTTCCGTATTTCTTGCACCACAAACACAAGGTACTAGAGTGTGTTTCCAAGAGGAAAAGAAATTTTCCGTATTTCTCTCTGTAGGGGGCAAAAAATACAAGAAAGTGTTTCACAAAACATTCTTAATCTGCAGACATTGCTAACAACGTCCAATACATTTTTAAGTTACATTAATCGCTGATTATCCAAATGAGAAAATAGAGAGGAAAAAGAAATTAAGCGGGAAAGAAAGAAACCAATAAACAATGGCACCAAAATGGCGAGGAGCACGTACAATCCTTCACCTATCCAATTCACATTCCCAGTTAGGGCAGTAAAGTAATTTGGCTAAGCCGTCACCATATCTGCCCCATTCTGTGCAGCCGCATCTGCCAGTCTCTTCCAATTCAATTCCCGCTGCTCTTCTATTTCTTTTGCTTTAGCCTCTCTTTCTGCATACTGCCTCTGGCACTCTTCAAACAATTCAGCGTCCATTTCTATAAACATTTTCCGAACGTTCACAGTTAGCCCATGAACAGCCTGGTTCCAATGACTCTGGATATTCTTCTCCATTGCTTCAAATATTATCGGCAATACTACAGTCCTGTTTTGGGCGATTAAGCTGACAATGTGCTCATTATTCCATAAAAAGAGTGCTCGTTCTGCAACCTGCACGCAAAGTGTGCCTAAGCATAGACTTCTGAAGGATGATTTAAAACTAATTACATCAATATAACAAGAACTATAATGCAATATATTTAAAACATAAATAAAAGACCATTCCAAGCGATCAGGATTCTCAGTCCACAGTATTTTGATTATGAAATGTGAAAGATAAGATTTGCAAAGGATAATCACAGAATCAGTTCAAAGTAAAAAACTGTAGAAGATCTTGAATCCAGTAATAACTTAGAACTACAATGACAGCAGACCATAAAAAATAAATAGAAAACACCTTAATGAAAGAATTATATGAGAATCAACTTAAATATCCTTAAGCAGAGAAACACCTATCACGACACATATACACTATTTTCATTTCCACAACCACTAGATGTTCGTGGGGTCAAGACCATGTAAACCTTCAAGTTTTCCCCATCTGACAAGCTTAAGCTCAAATAATCATTAATGACCAAGACCACATTTGGTAAAGCTGGAAATAGGAAGGAATCGAGTAATACTGAGCTTTGGAATCTTTAAAGGGGAAAATCAATTCAACTCCTCCCTCCCGGTCTTCATTTTTACAAAGAACCACCTAACTCTTGTGTCCAAAAATGAAATAAGAGCATTGAAGGGAACTAAAAAGAAGTTTCTAATAGTTAACACATCATGGTTTTCTGCTAACTTGCTTGTATTTTGATTATTGCCAAGCAGTAGTACCAATAAATGCTATCCAATAAATTCTTCCCCATTGAGCATCATGTGGACATCAAACAATCTAACAAAAAGTACCAATTCACTTTAATGAAAAATGAAATTTGACACGTGCAATGAAAATGTTTCGTCTATGCAGAATTTGACACAAAGACTACTCCTTGGTAAAGTACATGTAATTTCCATTTCCACACAAATTTCCAAACAAGTACATATATCATCATTACACTTTATTTCTTGTTTTCAAAGATTTTGTATAGAAAACAACAAAAAGAATTTTACTACCCCCTATATAAATCTTTGAAAAAACCAAAATCAAAACAGATGGCATTTTGGTAATTAAAAATGAAACAAAAAACGAAAACAGAACATTTTTTCAAAGTAAAGAGGCTCATAGGTTTCTCCCTTCATTTAATTTTCTAATATATTCTGTATTTTATAAAATAAGAACAATTTAATGTCTTAAACGAACAAATGTTCAGCCCTGATGCAAACTTAAATTGCACAAACCTTATTACTAACCATGTCAGTAAAAAAATTATACACAAACTTCTAGAATCTAATTTATTTTTAAAGAGACAATTCTACATCAATTACTATTGAACTGCAAGAAAGGATGCAACGATATAAAAATACTTATCTGCGCATAAGCACATATAAGCTGATACTGAAGCCTAATGAACTCAATGAAAAAGAGAAGAGCGCCAAGAGGTTAAATTGAAATACAATGTAAGAGTTTTGAACAGACACACACTAAAGTTTTAAATTCAAAAGCATAATAATATAAATCAGGGGCAGTAATTTTTGCAATTAACCAACTTAAACTTCCATTCACTAAAAAATTGAAGGAAATAAAGAAAGGAAAGAAGGTCAATTGAGGTAGGGTATGAAGGAGTTTAATTAAGTGTACCCCTAGGTAAAAATTTTCTCAATTTTGTGATTCAAAGGTTTGGATAATTGAATTCAAGTTACGATTTGAAACTAAGTGGAATTATTGGGAGTTACCAAAATTCAAGGATGTTTTCAAAATGTTGAGAATTTTAAGTTGGCTGTGAAGGGCAAAGTTAAAGTAGAAGTTGTTTTCATTTAAGCAAAAAATAATACTGCCAACCAAGAGTTTATAAGAAACCAAGAGATAATAGTTTTAAAATTCAGTACAAGTTATTAGAATGAAAACCATGGTTGATAAATAAAAGATTACAACTATCAGTACCTTGTTGAGAACAAATGGAGGAAAAGATGAATTGAAAGGGTTAACTTGACTGGAGATACGGAGTCATGAATGAGCTTCCAAATAACTCTACTTTTGTTTAACCAGGCATAAATGATAAAAACGACACATTGAAATTGTTATCAAGGGGTACGTAATTATTCTGTTTAAGCAATATTCAACAACACACATAATTAATTATAGATTAAAACCATCTCTTAGACAAACTCTTTGTCAACCCCAGCAAAGATACGCAAAGAAAACCACACATAGCACATGGTAATGAAGAAAATGAGTGCTCATAACCACCTAGTAATAAAAAACAAACTGGGTGAAGTGATAGCATATTAACTTCCAATGATTTGTGCCAAACCGGCAACCATTATATCCAGATATATTGAAAGCTCAGCCACATCATATATCAGACTTTCTAAAATCGAAAGGTATATATAGGTATTTTATGGGTGAGCTTGTAGAGACTAGAAAGGAAGATGTTAGGTGATGCTAGCAGCTTATTCATACAGATTATGCTCTATTGAAATATTTTCCATTTCTTCCTGGAGGAAGAAATAGAGGTCGTAGACAACAATGCAATGGAGAAGCCAATGATAACTTCCCAGAAAACAAGTTCATTAAGAGTTTTTCCCCCATCCGATTGGTCATATGACTTGTATGTGAGTCCCACTTCATCAATGTTAACCCCTGATTTGGACATTAGCTATCACACTGCAAATGATCATGTTCAATTATAGGGGAATGTGTTCAATTTCAAAGATCACAACAGACATTGCATGTGACCCAATAAATTGGGTGGGAAAATGTGAACCCTAAAAATATGAACAGTTCTGCTGAACGTAAAATTCAATTTCGCTGCCATTTTTGAAAATATCATAGCATGCACCTCAACAGAGAAAAAAAAAAAAAAAAAAACAATGCTGGTAAGGTTAAGAAAGAAACAAATCTATAACTAAAGATTTCTTAAATATGGCACAACTCAAACCACAAACTTCACTATTACAGTTATTGAACAGAAATTTTACTGGAATTGCAACGTAAGCCATTAACCACTACTATGAGATTTTTTCAATGTTTAAAAGATATAACATACACTTACAAATTTCATAAAGTAAGAAGTTAATTAATGGTCATCAATTGAACTTCAATTCAGTTAACCTTTCCAGTTCAACACTAAGCTTTCAAGAAGAACAAAAATCCATTTATAACCCCTGTATGAGAGAAAAATATATGCATGTGAATCGTTATTTTGCATTTCTGCATGTTAGAGTAGAAGCCAATTAAGTCAGATAGATAGCTTTATAGATTTTTTTATTTTTTATTTTACTTTTCCCCATCAACAAACACATCACTAAGATGAAAATTGCAAAACTACAACTGAACTATCCACAATACTAGAGGAAAACATAGATTCAATACAATCACAGTAGAGTTTGGGACCTAAAGGATGAACCAGTTAAACTTTACTAACTAGTAACTACTAACTAGGCAGCTGAACCTTATATTACCCGTAGTTTATTATATCATATCCGGGCCTAGTTTAGATGTATCTTCATAAAGAACGAAACAATTCAACAAGAAGAATTGCAAAACTATAAACTAATTACCCAAAGGAGAGGATATATGAGGGAAAAAAAAAAAACTTGCATAAACTCTACAAAACATCATGTAAAACATTTTTCCACGAACCTGGAAGTGAGAACTATTGAGGCAGCGGGCAACCTGTCTAAAAAGAGGGACCATACAGCGTTGGAATTCTGCAGCTTGCGTGGCCTCGAGCACCTCCTCCAATTCTCCAAGGAAGAGAACCTCCTTCTGGCAATTGGTGACAGGCCAATACTTCAACAAACCCCTAATAACAGTATCCGCAAGCTTGTAATCCTTCTCAACAAACTGAGCAATACAATATGATAACTGCTGATGGTAGACAGCAATGGACTTCGGTTTATGCAGAGGCAAAAGCGCCCTCACAAGAAACAACTTATGCTCCTCCTTCATTGGCAATGCAAACCCATTAATAATGCTGCCAAGAATCTCCAGAAGCTCCCCAATACCACTATGCCTCTCCGTCTCATATATAAACCGATAAAAGATATTGTTAATGGCTTTCCTAATAAACGGGCGATGAACCATGAATTTTCCATACACACGATGCAATATGGTTTTCAAATACTCACGCTCTCGGGGGTCCTCAGAATCAAACAAATCAAGCAATTTCAGCACAAAAGAGTGATCGATATACCGTTTAGCAACCTTGGTATCAGTATCTGAAGAAACCACGTATCTGAGAAGAAGCTCATACACGAGCTGCAAGTGTGGCCACGAGGGGTCCAAGCATGTTTCTTCCTCCTCCGGATCGGTGGGTTCTTGGCCGGTGTTCTCGTGCGACGCCGGCGGCAAGCACCGGAAAATGTTCACCGACACCATTTTGATCATCTCTTCCTGGCAAGTCTCCGTTATCTTCCCCGAACCCGATTGAATGAAATCCACCAACTCCATCAGCGTTTGCCTCTTGATTTCCTTCTCCCGAACCGATTTCAGCGTGTCGGAGAAATCCAACACGTGGCAGCATACCTGAAGCTTCCGGAGGAAGAGGTTCTGGCGCTCGGAAACGGCCACGTCGCGGAAGAGAGGGAGCAGTTCTATGGTCCCCGAAGGCGGAGGCACAGTCACCGCCGTAGTGACGGGGGCGTTGTTGGCCGGTGGACCGTAGCCGAAGGCGGAGGCATCTGTTTCGGACTTGGAGGGCTTCTTTTGCCCTCCCTTCATGATTCTCTTAAACATGTTTGGAGAACGATTTTGCAAACCCTAACCCTAAGCTAACGAATTCGGAAGTAGGATCTTCCTATTCCATGGACGCTTCTCCTCCTCCCCCGATTTTCGCATCACAACTAGAACGAAGACGGATCTGAGAATACAAAGGCGTAGTATCGAGTTCCGTAAGGATCAGAGTGGTGAATCACCGGAATGGCGACGGTTAATTGGTCGGAGATGCGTTCCAGCGATCAAGGGAATGGCAGAGAGAGAGAGTGTGTGTTTGTGTTTGCGAGAGAGAGAGTGTGTATGTGTGTGGGTGTGTAGTTAGTTGTTTGCGGAGATTAGAGAGGTGCAAATGGGAGTAATGGCAATGAAAGAAAATGATTATTCATCATAGACTACAACAATCCGTTTTAGAAACAGTGATTCTTTTCTTTGAGTTTGAGGAGCATTTCCTCCTTTTCTTTATCTGCTTAATTGCCAATTGAAATATTGAATTCAAGTTCAGCTTTTTCCCTTCTTTTTTTATGCATCAAACACACACAAACCGCTTTTTAGTTTTACCTTGTTTTCTTTGTTTTTAACTTTCTTTTTTTGGTAAACCTTTGTTTTTAAACTTTATTTTGTGAGACACTGCCTATGCTTTGTAATTTATACATTGGATTAAGTTTAAAAATACGTTATGTTAGCTTAGTTTGTGTTAATGAAAGCCTGAGTATAATGTCGCGTTGGCCTCTCTGGCTTGTGAGGGAAGAACGAGGAGTTTGAAGTAGCCACGTATCATCATCATCAAGTATCAAAATTTTTATATTCAAGTTGTTTCTGTTCTATTCATTTTACTTTAAAAACTCAGTGACGTTTTAATTAAAAAAATTTACCGTTACCAGCAAAAATATTTGTTTACTAAATAAAGTATTTTTTTATTATAAAAATTTAAATATCAATTAGTTTGAAATAGAAAGAATAATAATAAACGCAAAAGATAAACTACTAAACACTAAAATTTTATAAATATTTGCATTTATTATAAAACATTCTTATTTAGATACAGTGAAATAATAAACGTGAACATTAAATACTACCTCTAGAAGAAAATAAATATTTAACTTCTTAAAATTAGTGAAAAATAACTATTATATACCTTGAATTATATTTTGTCCAAAAATATTCATAATATTAAATTAGTTTCTTATATATTAAATATATATATATAATTAATTCTATAATGAATTATAATTATAATATAAAAAATATTTCTTTAATAGCTCACGTAACACATAATATTTCATTTAAAATAAATAATTATTTACTAATTAAAGAATAAAATTTTATAAATATAAAATATCTGAATCTATTACCAAAAATTAAAATATATAAATCTATGATATATATCTTGAAAAAAAGTATAATTTATATCATATTATATTATATGAGAAGAATCACAAATATTTTAATATTAAAAAATTATTATAATTAAATAAAAAATTTGATAGAGATTATATGATAAACAATGTATATTTTGAGAACAATGTAATTTTTAATGAAGAAAGTATTTTATTTTATTTTTTTCATAAAACTAAAAAATATAATTATTGAAATTTTGATTGAAAGTATTGTAAATTATACATTAAATATTACAAATTTTATAAATATAAATAATTTTTAAAAAATTAAATTTATATAAAATAATAAGAAAATTTTCATAAATGTAAACATTAATATTTAAAAGAAATTTTAAATTTTATGACAGGTATAAAATGTTTATAAATGTAAAAAAAATTATTTATGAAAATTTTAAAAGTTTATATAAAGTAATAAAGATCATTTTTATCTCCAATATTTAAAATGATATTAATAAAAATGTTGGTAAAAAATAAAACAATCGTAATAATAAAAAGTATAATTCAGTATTATTTTCAATAGATTTTATTCCTAAGATGTATACACAATAAATTATGAAAGAAAATTAGATTTTCTAAACTGTAAACTCTCGTTTACAATATAGAAATTAATTTAAAAATAAGTCATTATTTTATATAATTGGAAAAAATAATGATTATTTTTTAAAATTATACCAAAAGTAGTATATTAGTAATTTTTAATAATAAAAAAGTCTTTAAATTATATTGTTATCATGTATATTAAATTTTTGCTTTTACATTACAAATCTGAATTTTGATTATTAAATAATTTATTTTCATAATTATTTTTATTATCATTAAAAGTGCTAGGTGGTAACTTTTATGTTGATTTTAATGTTAGAAATAAAAAATTAAAAGATAAATGTTGAATTAAAAAATATGATAAATATTTATACAATTTTATTAACATCAATCTTTACATTTAAAATTTTAAACATTCAAAAGTAATTATTTATTATAAAAATATATGTATCATATGAAAAATATAAATATATAATAAACATTTTTTAATAAAATATTCTTATTATTTGCTTAAATTTAATTTTAAAAACATGACATTTTTAAAAAAAAATATTAGTAGTGTAATCTTTCACAGGAAATCATTATCATCAAGACTCAATTAAACAGTAAACGTAAACACGAAATGCATGTTTGGTTCAGCACCTTTATGCTTTGAATGTGCATCTTTATTTTCGAAGCAACTATGTGTAGCCAAAACATATGTATATATAATTTTGACTCATATCCAAACCCACCCTAAATATATAACACGGACTCCAAATCATATCACCATCACATACATTTATTTAAGTAACAAGTAATATTTTTTTACCACGCAAAAAATAACCATTCGTTTCTGTATATGTATGCAAAAACGACTTTCGATACTTTTGATTTTACAAAAATATTTTTATTTAAACACAAGTTAAAGTAAAGTATGTTATATTTCAAATTTTATTTTAAAAATAAACTTACAATAAATTTTAAATTTAAATACAATTTTAATCTTGTAAATATAACACATTTTTAAATAAGTTTTTATAAAGTTTTTTTTACGACTTAGTCTCTAAAATATTAAAATTTAGTAGTTGTTATCAGTTTTTTTATTAAGTGCTCTATAATTAACTTTGTATTTTCATATTAATACTATGTTATTTAATTTTTAAAATATATTAAACTTAATAATATCTTTAGCCTCTATAAATATAACAATGATTTATAATAAATTTTTATAAAATTTTTGTTTAAATTTAGTTATGAATATAGTATTTAGTGTTGCTAATTGTTGAATTGGCTTACATAAAGTTAATTCATCACAGTCATATATTGTTATATTATTTAATTTTTATTATTTAAAATTAATATTTATAAATAAGTTTTTGAATATATTTTAAATATTTATATATATAAATTCTTTAAAATTATTTATTTCTAATATCTTCTTTTTTGTTTTTTAGATTTAAAAAATTCAATGAGCATCTTGGCAGCAAGTCAAAAAACTTACATTTTATTGAGAATTTAGATATAAATATATACAAGTTTGAAAGCAGAACGCATTGTGAATAAAAACTAAATTTTAACAAAAAAAAATTAAAAATTTATCATAAAATATGTTATATTTATAGAAACAAAATTTATATTTAAACTTAAATTTTATTATAAAATTATTAACTTAATACAAATTTTATAATATTTTGTTAATTGTCTAACATGCTTTTTAAGAGTAAAAGTAAATTTAGTTGAAAATAATATTTTATTTTTTTCAAATCACACTTGATATCACTAAACTTAAGTTATGAGATGTTGATATTACTAAATGAATATCAGCATAAAAATTTATTTATTTAATTAAAAATATATATTTATATACTTTATCATTTTTATTTAATTTATATTAGTTCAAAACTTTTAATCATTAAGCGGATTAATTAGCCAACGCACCTAAAAGTATTGACTTCAGCTTATTTAAGATTTAAACAAGTTAAAGTTATTGGGGAAGCGGGATTGGTCAAAATGAAACAACTTGTTTCGTCGTTTATCTACAAATATATATATCCAACGAAAAATATAATCAATTCATGAAATAAGAAATATTCAATTATTGACAATTCATGAACAATTTTAATATTAAATCCTATTAGAATTTAAGGGAAGTTTTATTATTAAAGAATGTTATAAATGAATTGAGAACAATTTATTAAAAAAAACAACTTTAATTAATGTGAGATATTTAAATTTTGTTAGTAGTAGAAAATATAAAAAAAGAAAAGAATATAAGTAGGATTTTGAATCGCATACTCAAGTTACAAAAAGATGTCCTAATGAGAGACGATAGGCTTAGTATGGATAGTGGCATGCATTTTAATTCTTAATATATTTGTATTTGACACAACTTAAACTCCTAATTCATATCACTATCTGTGGCTCATGAGTTACAGTGATGACCTGAATTCTTATCTCCATCACCACCAAAATCGTTGTGCTTTTCAAGATGTCCAAAGACACATGACACTTGTCGCAACATTTCTATATTATTTAATATTTCTGTGCTAAAAATAAATAGAATAATAAATTTCATACATATTTTTATAATTTATTTTTTAACATGCACTCAAAAACACATGTTCAAAAATATTAAACATAGTACCTATCAAATATTTAAAATTATTATAAAAAGTAAGCATTGAATATATTTTTATAATTTTTAGATAATAAATTAATTTTTGTCTATACCACAAGTATAATGTTTGTTATCAAATATATGTTTATTATCAAATATTAAACATAGTACCTATCAACTATTAAAGTTTAATGTTTCACAATTGTCTCTATCATGACAAGATTTCAGCACATTTATGCTCTATTCGAATAAGAAAAAAAATTGTATACACACATATTTTTTAACAAAACAAAACCTGCAAATTCTTTTCAGCATTAAGTTTCACCATGAGTTCCTTGTTATCAATCTTCACCCGACCCTCTCCTCCTATCTAGATTTAAGCAACAACCCTACAAGTGTAAGACATTTTGCAATCTCAATGGTTGCTTCAATCCAATTAGAACTTGTCAAATTCCATATTTTATGTTCATCCCAAAGAACTTTATTATTAGTTAATCTAGAATAAAATTATTTATTTCATGAACTAACTTAAACAAACCATATTTTAATTGGTTGTATTAACACTTGTTGCAAATACCTCAACATATGCTATTGACATGTCATTTTCTCAAGTGCTTCCTTGAAGATCAAGAGGTTGAAGAAGACATTAGTAGAGGAGTAAAAGAGTGTGATCGATGTGTTTCGCAAAATCTCACCCTCATCTTAATTGACCTCATTACCCAATTTATTTCCTTGTTAAATATTATCCACAAAATCATCAATTTTTTCTCTACACCATGGGCACAGTGTCTTCCAAATACGACCACATCTTCTCAATTTTTGAATATGGTTTGTTGACACGGTCTTCACCTTGCCATGGGCATGGTCTTGGTCGTTGATTCAATTTAAAAAATAATAGGTTTAATAAAACATTAAGAGGATACGAAAATTCAAACACCCAATTAGTAGTTGCAACACATAATGGATATTAATAATGTCACATTTTCAATTATCATTCTATCCAAACCCACTTGTATCTAACTGTGAAATGTTGAAAAGTATTCAGACTCACATCCTTTAATCTTATTTGCTATGTGCTTAAAAGTAATTTCGTCAACACCTTCAGTCTCACCTTTACTTATTATTTCAGTAGCTTTCTAAATATTAAGCTCCTACTTTAGTTTTTATTCAATTATTTGTATCATTCAATGATCAAATGTAATTACACTTTTCTGACATAGTTTAGCCACAGATCTTTAAATCGATCGTCACCAATTGATTCATTCTCCATATTCGTAGCTAAAACGTATAACGTGTTTAATGAGAAATAAATTATAAGTTTTATTGGTGGACATAATTGTGAAAATTTTAGTAACCAAGAGTAAAAACAAAGTGTTGCATAAAATTTTTTATCTCAATTTTCTATACAAACAAAAACAAGTGAAGTAACGGATTAACAAGTAATCGTTCTGTAAATACAAACAGGCCTAACATTTTTTTCATTATTATTTTAACAATTGAAAGTAGTAAAAAAGAATAAAAGAGCGGTTTTACATAAAAATAACTTTGTGCCTGTTTATATGTCTGAAAATAAAATAGAGTTCTTAAATTTTAATCAATGGATATCATGTTATTAGTAGCAGTTACGAGCACTACCAATGATTTTGATTCTTTTTTCGATTCTCAAATAATCGATCATGAAAACTACAAATGTTTATCCAATTATACCGGTAATTTATGAGGACGAAATTAAAAATTAATAAATGTTAATAAAAACAAATAAATTATATTAATATAAAAAGCACCAATTATTACACTATAAATAATTTATATAAAATATAAAATTTAATCTAATAGTTAAATTATAATTATATATTATAGTAATTATCATGTAACATTTTATTACAATTGAATAATAATAAAAATATAGTAAATTTTTTATATATTTTTAAAAATATATAAATTATATTAATTTTATCATATAGAAATAAATTTTATAAAAATAATTTAATTATTTATTAAAAATATTAAATAATATAAAAATTAATACAATTTATACTGATATAATTTAATCTCTTTTGATGTGTATAAATTAACTGCTGCTTTATAGTCAAGTTGATTTGACAGAAAGATGAATAAATTACTCGCCGTGATAATAAATAAGTGGTGTGGGTTGGTTCAAATGGAAAATATTTTTTTAATTAAAGTAAAATAATAGTTATTATCTTTTAATTTCAAGTTTAATATTTTAAAATATAATATAATGCCACTTATTTAATATATAAATAAACGATCTCGTTAATTTAAATTATTTCTTATAAATAATATTAAATTATTATTTTTATTATTAAGCACGTAAATTAATCATAAAGTTGTTGAAATTTAACTTATAGTGTTAAGTTTACGCTTGTAATTCAAATAAAAAAATATTAAATTATTCTTAATGGAGTTCAATAAAGATTTATTTTACTTAGATTTTTTTTTAAAATTTATCATATGTGGTACGTACATATATACATAATTGTTTTATTTTTTATTACATTTTATTATACTTCGAAAGCAACCGCAATTTCATTTACGGCGTTAGAGTTGAAAAATAAATCAAACTTATAATAAAATAAATTAATTTTGATATACTGATACGCATTTTTAATACCATTCTTTACTTTATTCATTTATTCTTCTTTTCATCCCTTTCTATTTCTTTATTAATCAACAAAGTGTGAACAACTTAATAAATGTAAAAAAATTATTTTCAAAATAAATTATAAAACATAAAATACTATAGTAATAGTAATAATTTGAAAACCGATCGGTTATATAATTTAACATCTAAAATATCGTTATGTTTGTGAAAGATTAATATTTAATTGACAACAATTTTTATTTATACTTCTGTATGCTGTCAAATTACTCGAAAAAAGAGAGAGAAAATAATACTATTTTTGAACGAGTGTAACAAAAAATAACTTGAAAAAAAGGAACAGTATTCTCTAAACTTTCAATTACTCTTATGTGTGTTAAAGAATAATACTTAGTTGAATTAATTCGTCTTATTTTACTTTACTCTTATAAAATACCAGACCAATGATAACATTAAAAATTGATGCTTTTTAATGCTTGTAAAACAAAGTATAATGAAAAACAGCCTAAAAACAGCACTCTCTCAAATACTGAAATTCCAAAATTGAATCAAACACCTAAACGCATGCAGCATTTTCATTTCAAAAAAGAAATATTTTCGCCGAGTGACACAAGCAACTACTATCTATATATATATCAATAATTCTACAGTATCGAACTTAATTAATGTCCAAGAAAAATCCAGGCATTAATTAATTGTAGCTAAACCTTAATTAAACAAACTTCACTTTGCAGTGTTTCTAGCATGATCCTCTGAGCCGCTCGTGGTAGCGTGTCCTTCAGTTTCAAACAGAACATTACCACTTTTGGTAATCACCGTCTCATTCTCTGCTGTTTCAAGTTCAGCCCTGAACTTGCTATAGATATCACTTTGGTAAAATTTTCTTGTCCTTAGCACCAAAATGAACGAAACAAAACAACCAATCAGCGTTGAAGCCGTGATTATGATAAAAGCCATTCTATAACATTGCACTCCCACACAAGTCAAGTCCTTCCCAGCTTGTCTTGTGAGCCCTTTGACCTTCAATTGTTTCAAAGCCTCTTTATCATACAAAGAACCAGTTACTTTCACGTTTAGAATGTAAGACCCAACGGGACTTGCCGCCGCTCCCAAATTGTACAACGTGGAGTAGTATTTGAGCCCAAAGATTTCTGATATGATTGCAAATACTAATGGCCATTGAGCTCCAAAACAAAACCCAATAATCACTGAAGCGAAATAGAGAGAGTTTGGAACACCAAGGGCAATTAGAATATGGCCAACGCAAGAGAGAAGCATGACTAGAGTGAGCATGTAGGGACGAGGGAATTTGTATTTGGTTAAGAAAATTTCGGAGACATAGCCAGACACTACTCGTCCCAAGTAGTTCCATATGCTCACTAAGGAAACAAAGGTTGTAGTGCTCTTACTTGGGTATCCCAAGGAGTGTCCAATTTGTCCTAGGTTGTCTATGGCCGTTAATGTTCCACCAACACCAAAAGTTGTTGCAATGAAAAGAATTAGCATGTCAATACTAAACAAGGCTTGCAAAATGGTGTAGTCTTCTCCTCTATTTGGGGGTTTGAGTATGCTCCCCAAACAAGAATTTTTCTCGTGTGAGCTTGTGGTAGAGGTTGATGCCACGTTTGGAGGTGGAACTTGAGTGACTACTTTCAATTGGGGTACTGAATCGGTCACTTTTCCTTGCTTCCAACGGTTGAATTCCTCTCTAAAAACCACAACAAGTGGGAGAAGAAGAAAGAAAAGAACCACAAGGCCATCGGCTATGTACTCAATCCTTGAAAAACTGAGCTTGTTTTGAATAACAATCAAAACCATGAGAAACCCAGCAAGGCCAAGTGAAATATATAGAAGGTTGTAGAAAACTTTGTTCTCCTTAGGTTGTTGTAAAGTGTTCAATATCCGAATTGTTGGAAGGAAAAGGAAGGAAACCGCTGCGGGGAGCCAAGCAATGAGCAAAATAAGAGCTTGGGGATTTTGATCACCATAGAAGGCATGGTAGAGTTGTGTGATGATGGCACCACTTAGACCAACATAACCTTTTAATAGGCCTAGAATACTACCCCGGCTTCCTGGGAAGTTCTTGACACACGTGACTAAAGCACCTGTGTTGGCAAAAGTTTGAGAATTTGCACCTATGCAAATGTAGAGACACATTTGCCAAACTTGGGGTTTGGCAATGCGGCCAGTGACAGCAAGATATATCATGAAGTAGCCAAAGAAGTTCATGATGACCCCAATTGAGAGAACCACCCAAGGTGGAGTTATTTCGTTGATCAACCCCGATATGACACCAACGTTGGCACCGAGGTCTTTGAAGAAGCTTAGCAAGTTGAGTGTGGACTGGTCATAGCCCAAAGAGGTTTTCACCTCGTTGGAGTATATGCCAAACATGTAGGTTGCTCCAGCAACGGCCATGACTAGTAAGGATGCAAATAGCATGAACCAACGACCGGTGAGAACATGGTAGCTGAAGGATGTCTTCATTGCTCTCAAACCAACACTAGTGAACTCGCCCACCACCATTTCCCCTGTTGTTGTTGTGGATAACGGTGCTGAGGTAATGAGGTAATTGAGGGAAGGGAGGAGCAAGTATATATTATGGGGTGGGTCTATATGGATAAAGCATGAAGATTATTTCCCTACATGTGAGGATAAAAAAAAGTTGCACACGGAATAAATGATTATGGTCTGACTCAGGGTTGAGGAAATTAAGGTACCACAGGGAAAGAATTTTCTAAAAAATGAGAGATGATAATTTTTATAAAAAAAATACAGTAATTATTCTTTTTTTAAAAATGATTTTGTAACAATTCTTACAAAAGCACAAAGAATAAACAATTTACTTTATTAATTTAAAAAATACATTAAAAGTTATGAATTATTTTGTTCATTTTTACACTTTAGTATATATATTGTAAAAATATTTTGTGAGAATGTAAAAAATAAGTGTCATAATATATAATAGTGTGCCAAGTACAATTATATGAACTGAGAAAGTGACAAGCACTTCACGCGGTGCTGGGTTTTCAACCAGCCACTAGTGGAGAAGAGACGGGATACAGTGGGAAACTGGGGATGGCCATAACTTTAACTTATCAGAGAAATGATCAGAAATCCAATGACTCAGATTTGGCCAACAATGAGCGTCAGTGAGAGTTACAACGAAAATGAAGGAACTCCAATTTCATCATCTTTAGCTTCAATCCCTCGTGTGTTTCTTTTTCAATCCCATTTCTTTATGCTCATCTTTTTTCTTTTTCTCTTTCTATCATTTTTAAATCACATCGTATACAGGTTGCTTTTTGTGATTAATGATCATTATCTATATTTTCCTTTCTTTTCTATGCATTAATTCCATCATATACGTGAAATAAGTGATTAGCTATGGGTTCTACATGGGATCCACTTATTTCATATGTCATGTGCTTTTTCTCATTACATAGACGGACAGCTAGTGGAAGAGAATCCAAGTTCAAAGAGAAATGCGTTTTTAACATTTGGAGGAGATGAACTTTATAGGTGTGTCTTTTTGTATGTTTTTAGTGTATTTTTAAAATGTGTGTATGTAAAAAAATTAGAGATAAAGTAAATATTTATATATAAATTTATTAAAAATTGTATAATAATATTACATATGTTAATTTTTAATTGTTTAAATAACATAATTAAATTCCAAATTTTTACCCCCAGATGTGATTTCCTACTAGATTCAAAGGAGTCTAGTTGACCAAAACAAAAGGGTCTAAAATCACACTTTTAAACACTGTTTCAACAATGGAAAGCAAAGCGATATATAAGAGGAAAATAAAGAGGAAAAAATGACTAGACATTATTTTTCGATCTTGACGAGAAATAGACGTTTGCTTTCTATCGTGATTTTAATCCACTTCAAGCAAGGTTAACGATTGTGAAAATTTTCTTTTATTGCTAATTATAATAAATGCAAGTTTAGTAATTACGTAAAATAATACTTTAATGCAATTTATATCTCTTATAGCTTTAAAATAAATGTTTACACCCGTTAATAATAAATGATAAATAAAAATTAAAATGTTATTACATCATTCAATCATAAAAATATCATTTAAGTATGAATTAAAAAATGAAAAGGGAAGAGCATGATAAAGAAAAAGCTCACTTGGAAAGAAAGGCCTCTTTAAAAATGGAAAATTTTACTATTTGGAAAACTTGCACAAGACATAATAGAATATATCCTAACAATTTGGTAGTAAAATATAGCTGAGTTACTCATAGCAAAATGCATCATATATAGTAACAAGCCATAATAATTTGTCCATTGCACGCTAGTTGATATTAAGGTAATGTGGAAAATGTACAAATGTTGCAGATGAGTACAAGCATCTGAGGAGTAGAGAGAAGCATATCTAATCTTTCTTTGCTCTATTACAAAAGTAATCATTATGAAAGCCAAAAGGCTTGGGACATTATCGTGCGAATATATTGCATCACCACCATTGTTCAAACACAGGTAGGCATGTTTTTTTACTAGACAGTAGCTTCTAAGTTGCAGGACATTTTATTATTAATTTTATATTCATAATTAATAATTTATTTTAAAAAATATAAATATTCTTTAATTTTTAAAATATTAAAAAAATCACAATTATCAATTTAAATATAAGATACGATGTTTTAGCAATTTCGAACTAAGGTACCCCGAACAAAACATGCCTTCAGAAATAGTCTTCTCTGCAATTCTTCTTCCATGCTTACAGCTGTTATTGGGTCAACACATTTCATTGGACATCTGCGAATAGGAAAACATTAAAACTACATAGAAGTTACCTTATAAGAAAATAATTGTTCAAATATCACGTATGTTGAACAATTTAACACACATCCTAAAAAGTTAGCAAAACCTTTTCTTTTTTCTTTTACTATTCTTTCTTTCTTTCTTTCTACCATTTTTTTTACTTCAACTATTTACTGGAATACTTTAAAAATCTTGCATATGAATGACTAACAAAAACCAAGAAATGTCGTCAGATGCTACGTCAGTTAAAAGGAAGGTCGTTTTAGGTATGATGGTGAGAAAGATGCTTTTGTTGGGTGTGGAAGAAGTGAGAAAGACATCTGACAGGTCAATTAGATTAAATCTTTTAATAAACTAATAACTATATAATATTAAAATATCATTATATTATAGTTATTTTTATCATCTTTGATAGAGATTTAAATAAGCTTGACCGTGTGATAGGATTTACGGCCTAATTTATTTAAATTTTAGTCTAATCTAATTTATTTAATTAATAATTTTAATTTAGTCTTTTTTTAAAAATTAATTAATTAAATAGATTAAATTTGAGTTTAAAAAAAGTCAATTACACTTATTAAAATGATGTATTTAAATTTTATAATAATATATTAAATAATTTTATATAAAAATTATAATATAATAATATATTAAATTAATTAAATTTTAGAATAATAAAATCTCAAAATAAAAACTCTAATTTTTTTTGTTAGAGTTAAAAAATATCTCTGTTACATATTTTCTAAGAAAAAAAACTTTAATTATTGGAGTTTTTTATTGCATATCTTATGCGCATAATATTAATTTACATTATGTTATCTCAATTATATTTATCACTAGTTCGTCTCATTTCATTCATATCTTTTTATAATCTTTCGCACTTGTTTATATTATATCTTTTTTTACTAGTTTATTTATATATAAGTCTTATCACTTTTAAAAAATATACTTATTTAGATAGTTTAATAATATATTTATTTTTAAGCTTAATAACATATTAAATATCTAAATATAAGCTATTAAAAAGGTTAATAAACTAAATTAGGACAAAAGTCAGACTTTGTTCGATTATATGATTTATTTCTATTTCTTATTTTTTTATTATTTATTTAAATATTACTTTTTTATATTTAAAATATTCGAATAAAAATAGTGAAAAGTATTTGAAGTTTTTTGTCATTTAATTTACAATTTTTAAAAATCAAGAGATAAAATATAAGTAGTTGTTTATATTAATTGAAAAAAAAAATCAAACTAAATAAAAAGCTATTGAACGATATTGAAACGAGCTTTTAGTGGATTTATGGTTGGGACAGAATCTTTTAGGCTGTTGAATGTGTAATTTGCTTTCAATTTTATTTTTTCCAACTCTCAGTTGCTTACATTCTTAAATTATAGTTAAATTTTTTTTCAAGCCTAGTTAAATTTTATATATATTTAGAGATATGGGTTTTTTTTAGTGGAAATTTGAATTCTTATAAATTAGTCATACACATCTGTATAACACTTTTAGATTTTTTTTTTCATTTTAATATATTTTTTTAATTCTACATAAATTAATGGTGTATATATTTTTCTCAAAACTTTAAATGATTTTTTATTTACATTTTTATCATTACCATTTTTAATTTAAAAGTACCTACCACTATAAAAGTTGGTAGTTACAATAAAGTTCATTCCTTCTGAGGTTCCTTTTCAAGTCCCACTCTCTGCCTTAGTCTCAGGCCTTCCCTATATTGCAGGCCCACGTCAACTTTCACTTTAAAATGTAGGACCTAACAGCAATTGGGCTTGCCACACCACCCAATTTGTACAAACAAAGAAATATCAATTGTGAACAACTAAACATGAATAATTAAAGTTAGAGACACTAAAATTATAAGAGAACTAAAATCAGATATCAAGAAAATCACTAAGAGCATGTAATGGTAATTGGCTAATTTCTTGTGAAACAAAATATTGTGTTGTAAATATTTGCAGTAAGACATTATTATTTTTGCTGAAAAAGGTAACTAAACGAACTGTTACAACCTTGTTCATTTTTTGTTTCAAGTTTGTAGCTTTATTTATTTATGTGGTTCTTAGTGAAATAAATATTGTGAAGCACTAAGCTATTGATCGTCCTCACCACTTGTTGCCACACTTCATTTTGTTCCTTTGATCACTGATCACATGTTGAAGAGAAGGGAACGCCTTTTGTTTTGGTATTCCATCACTGCCACCAACGTTTCTGGAAAATGAGTTGGTTTCAACATTTTCATCTTCCCTTGAATAAAATAGCAACGCATGTGAGAATCGCATACAATTTGGGTGCTCCACCTTTTCCAACCTACGTTCAATTCCAGTTTTCAAATTTAAAATTATGATATATGGGAATTGGAGACCAATCCATGTTCTTCACACTCCACACAATTCATAGCAAAAGTTATTATATTTGAATTTTGGGTACCCACTACTATTTCTAGAATCGTTCCCTTACGAAACTTTTGTAGAAGGTTAGGGAACAATGGAATGAGAAAGTCTATTGTAGACGCAAGTTTTCTGTAATACAGAAAAAGGGTGGAGGGGGCATTTGGTCTATTCAAAATTATGAAAATTTAGTCAAAGCAATAAGATGAAGAGGAATCTTTGGCATACAGACAGACAAAACAGTTCTACGTAGTCAAAGTTCATAGCAATGAGGGACCAAGCAGAAGAAACAAAATTGGGCTGGACTAATCAGCACGCACCAGCTTGTGTTAATACTAATTTAACAAATGATAATGAGAAATACAAACAACATATTCTTTATAATATATCTCTTATTATTAATTATAATTTAACAAATGCTAACAATTTTCAACGATAATTTAAACCTCTAAAGTCCTTCATCTGTCTTTTACATATGTAGCGTAGCAACTATATGTTACTAGTATTATTTATATATATAATATGAGTACTACATAATATATTTCCCACTCTACATTGACTTGATGACAAGGCCAACACAGCCGGCCTAATACTGCATTTTGGAACTCTCTGTCCATTCTTTAATTCCATCTCTAACATACTCTTATTTTTATACCACCCAATAGAAAGAGAGAAGGAAAGGTTTGAACTTTGTTGAATATTCAGCACTCAGCGATGGATGAAGAGTCCAAGAGAATGGAAGAAGGGCTCAATCCAGCGTTGAAAGGTGAAGGTAAGGGAGAAATGATTAAGAGCAATAACAATAACAATAACGGAGGTTGTATCATTGGGGATGAGAAAGACACAATGGCTAAGGGTGTGGATGAAATAGCAGAACAGGAGCAACCAGCGGTTAAGCAAAAGAGGAAGAGGGTTGCAACTCTTGATGCATTTAGGGGTCTCACAATAGTGGTTTGTGTACTCCAAACCCTTTTTCTTTTCTCAAACATTATTTTGTGCATAGTTAATCCAGCGACATGCAGGGGAGAGGAATAGGATTTGGTTAATTATATACTCACAAACAAGTAGCTATCCAAGGTCTAATTTACGCATACTCACAGTTAATCTCTTTTAAAAGTTTTTTTTTTTTTTTTTATGGTGTGTTTAACTGCACATGATAATGATTTTTTTGGTTAAAGATAATAATATATTATATAATTCAATATATTAATAATATTGAATGTTATCACTTTTAGTAAAATAAGAAATTATTTCTTAATACATACGCTTGAGCACACGATAAAAAAGATAAAATTTAGGTGCAAGTGTTGTTCTCCGATTAAAGTTAAAGTTTTTTATTAAAATAAAATTCTAATTATGATTAAAGATGACTAAAAGAATTGTTCTTTTGATTTTATTATTTGAACTATTAAAAATATATATTTTATGTAATATCATATATTACTATTTTTTTTATCTTTTTCTTACTTTTTATCTTTCTTGTATACATCTATCTTTAAATCTACACCTAAAACAAAGAGGATGTCTAAAGGTGTCTATCCCAAAATGTACAATTTTTTTCAAAAATAGAGTGTTAAGAATATAACACTCTTTTTAACGCACTTTGTCATTAAATAAATTTTTTTGACTTTATAAAAATAAAATTTATAAAAAATTACAAAAGTATAGATAGATATTATTGGATAAATTAGTAAGAAAAATATAGAATTTTTAATAAATTTTAACTAATTATAAAAAATGTATTGATAAAAAAATTTAATAGGTTAAAATTTACCAAGTTTGATAGGTTTATCAAATTTAACATTTTTTAAGGTATGATCTAAATTTTTTAAAAATTTAACTAGACTTAAAATTTTATTGTATAATAAGTTCTTTTACAAAGACTGCTAAACTTAATAAGTTAAAAGGCCTGACCCTTTAAATAAATTAGGCATGTAATCTTAAAATACCAAAGTAAAATTTTAATACTATAAAAATAACAATAATAATTATAATATCATCATTCGTATCTATGTAAATAAGCCAACTTATAAGGTTAGATTTAAATATTTTTAAATAATCTATTTTTCTTAATAAAATATGTCTTTGAAAAATCTTTAATCTTATTTATTTAGTTAATAAATATGATTTAAATTTAAATTTAATGTGAGTTAGGATATAGGTCTCGATGATTTGTTGATATTTCCTTTTTGTAACTTGTGTGTGTAGTTGATGATATTGGTGGACGATGGTGGTGAAGCTTATCCCCGCATTGATCACTCCCCATGGAATGGATGTACTCTTGCCGATTTCGTTATGCCTTTCTTTCTTTTCATTGTTGGGGTTGCCATAGCTCTTGCTCTAAAGGTATGCATGCATAATACTACACAGTCACAATCTTCTCTAAAACTGTTAATTATCACTGCCTTATTTTATCATAAATCAACTATTTCTTGATATAAGACAAGTATATCTTAATTTGCTTTAGTTTATACTGCGAGTAGAAGCGACGAATCCCAACATTCCAATTTTCTTAAGGATAAAATTAAAACGCTGATTCAGTTGTCAAATTCAATAATGTTATTCATATTTCTGTGAATAAAGTAGAGATTACTATGACTGGAAATAACAAATCATGATCATTGAATTTTGAAATAAAATAAAATAAACAATACTCAAATAACTTAGTAATTTAATTGTGATCATTTATGCAAGATTCAATTGTCAAGATGCTCTTCTTTATCTTCTAATGAACCAGTTTTCCCAATGTCGTTCATTCGTATACGTATTGATTAAAACTCATGGATTATCCGAATTATTTAATACGCAAGTTATGCTTCTTCCTTTTTTGTTGTAGACTTATTCAGCATCATCATGTGATGATGTAAATTTTAGTTCATGGATGAAACTTGATTGTAATAATGCAGAGAGTCCCCAAGAAAAAGGATGCCGTAAAGAAGATAATCCTTAGGACATTAAAGCTTCTCTTCTGGGGTATACTTTTACAAGGTAAACGAAGCTCAAACTCGAGATTGGCAACGTTTGTCCTATTCTAGAATAGAAGATTAAATTCGAAATTGGCAACGTGGACTGTTTGCTTGCAGTATACTGCAATATTCTCGATAATTGAAACTTCGAAGCATTTCTGTTTGCGAGATGTTTTTCATATAAATTAATTTACATGGTGAATATACATATTAAACCCACATTGCTGCTTAAATACACAGGTAAATAAATCTTGATGTACTAATAAATTTGATTACATAATATACTACAGGTGGTTACTCTCATGCCCCTGATGATCTTGACTATGGAGTTGACATGAAACATATCCGATGGTGTGGCATTCTCCAGGTGTTGCTCGAATTAAATTAAATTAAATTTATGCTGGCCCATTACAAAATAATCTCATTGCAAAGCAATTCTTGAGTAACCACGTTTATGAATTTGTGTGTGCAGAGAATAGCCCTTGTATATTGTGTCGTAGCTCTAATAGAAACATTTACAACCAAGCTTAGACCCACTACCTTGGGTCCTGGACACCTATCCATTTTCACTGCCTATAAATGGCAATGGTGAGAAAATGCAACACAATTTAACCTGAAACTTCAAATATTATATGCTGATTACAAGAGGGATGGAAAAAAATTGAAGGGAAAAAAGTAAATTCAGCTGAAATTGATTAATGGAAAATGTGAACTTGCTTTGATTATTAGTATGTATGTTACATATATGTGGCTTAGGTTTGGGGGCTTCGTGGCATTTCTCATTTATATGATCACAACCTTCACCCTCTACGTTCCAGATTGGAGTTTTGTAGATCATCTAGAGGGTGACGAACTAAAGAGATACA
The DNA here is from genome assembly GCF_003935025.1 of Abrus precatorius. Taxonomy (NCBI): domain Eukaryota; kingdom Viridiplantae; phylum Streptophyta; class Magnoliopsida; order Fabales; family Fabaceae; genus Abrus; species Abrus precatorius. The sequence goes on along the minus strand of NW_020874373.1, from coordinate 1,918,598 downwards.
CGGTACATACTCCCTCTGTAATCACTATGTCGTGTATACCTTGGTCTATTCTCAGAATATTGTAACTTGGCAATTGACAATATATATAAGTATTATATATAAGTTTTTTTTTTTTTTTTTTTGGTGTTTTGGTTTTTCTCTCCATTTATTAGGTGATATGTGGGATGAGAGGACACCTAGGGCCTGCATGTAACGCTGTTGGGCATGTGGATAGACAAGTTTGGGGTGTTAACCATCTTTATTCTCAACCTGTTTGGAGACGCTTGAAGGTGATCATTAGCAAGTTAGAAAGTCTATAATTTGTGTCACGCGATTGGCTACCTAATTTGTTCAAATACTTCTTCATTTTTAATTTTGAACTAATATTTCGTATTATATTCTAGACATATTGATTCTGCTATTTTTTTGCTATAACGTTTATAGGCGTGTACATTCAGTTCTCCAGGCGAAGGTCCTTTTCGTGAAGATGCTCCAAGTTGGTGTCGTGCTCCTTTCGAACCCGAAGGCTTGTTGAGGTTTAGCCCCTATTTTTCATCATATTTTCTTCTATCTATATAAACTTAGGTTACTTTATAAATAAAAAAATCCTTATTTATCTCTCCATGTATCTATGAATATCAATATTTAACGAATAATATTTTTTAAAAACTATAGTTCTATATCAGCTATCATCTCCGGCACTGTCGGCATCCATTATGGGCACGTCTTGATTCACTTCAAGGTTACAAAACTTCACCCTTTTTATATACAAACTAAACATGTATTATACAAATGCAAATTAATTATAAATGTACAAACTTTGACAGGATCATTCGGAGAGGCTAAAACAATGGGTCTCAATGGGGTTTGTGTTACTCATACTAGCCATCATTCTTCACTTTACAGATGGTAATTAAGCTAGTGAGATAAGCACGTCTCAAGTTCAATCTAGGAAATATAGATACCATTTACATGCAAGCTAAATCTTAACGAAATTTTCGTGCAATCATACAGCTATCCCACTTAACAAGCAACTCTACAGCTTCAGCTATGTTTGTTTCACAGCTGGGGCAGCTGGAATAGTGTTCTCTGCGTTCTACATACTGGTAGGTAAAATGTTTTATTCCAGTAGAAAAATTCCTTTGGAATTGCTAATTCTAATTTGTTTTTTGTTAACAAATTTTGTTAAACTCAATCTATAGAGTTATGTTTAAGCGTGTAGTAATAATTTTTTATCATAAAATAACTTGTTTATTATATTAAAGTTTATAATAAAGTACTTTATTGATAAAATTTCATTATTATTAGTTGCTTAAACTTGAGATTAATATTTTTTTATTAATAAGTATTTTCCTGTGATTTGGTTTAATCTCACTTTCTGATACTCTTGATAATTAAACAGATCGATGTTTGGGGGCTTCGTACTCCATTCTTGTTCTTGGAGTGGATAGGAATGAACGCTATGCTAGTGTTTGTGATGGCAGCCGAGGGGATCTTCGCAGCATTTGTAAATGGATGGTATTATGAAAATCCACACAACTCACTAGTAAGAACCAATCCCTTGGATTTCTATTCTACATGATTTGTTTCTTACTTAAAGTGCTTTTTTTTTATACTTATTTTTAATTAAAATTAAATTTTTTTCATCGATTAGCAATTAATATTCAATATCATCACAAGTTATTAAAATCAAATTTAAAATTTAATAAAAAATAATATAAAAAACACATTTAAATTTTGCCTTATTTTTACCTGCTGTCCTATGTTAGATGGCGTTCCTTAATTATCATAATTTTACCAAAAATAAAATAAAATCTCCCCTCTCCAAATCCCCTTAATATATACTTTTTCTTACATTCTGTTTACAATTAATTTTTTATCTTAGGTCTATCTCACAATGAAGGATTATAATAATATGGTTGCTATTATTGAACTTAAGTAGGAGTGGGAGCTAACCATTTTTGCACGTGAAACAAAAAAACAGGTACATTGGATCAAGAAGCATATATTTGTGAACGTTTGGCACTCAGAGAGGGTGGGAACCCTCTTATATGTCATCTTCGCAGAAATCACGTTCTGGGGAGTGGTTGCTGGCGTTTTGCACAAATTAGGAATATATTGGAAATTGTAATGTAATCAGCCGCAAAATTATCAAACTGCAATTGTTATTCCTCTGTTTTTTGCTTTTTGCCATTTGGTTCATTGCACTATTCATTCTATTTGTCCTAATCACTTTCTATTCCTTTTTTTGGGTCAAAAGTAATCACTTTCCATTCGACTAGCTAAAATGATTAGCACTCCAAAATTTCCGCATGGTGGTCTAAAGGGGAATTAAAACGAAAGGACATGACGATACTCAGTGCAATGCCACTCAGTAACCCCACGAGGGCAGACAAATTATATGATTGACATTACCAAAGAGTATGTGCCAAATTCTCATTGGCAATGGAATTTTACCCAAAACATATTCTTCTTAGAGAAATTATTATAATATAATATCTTATATAAAACTATTTTCACCTCTCAACCATTCCTTAGCTGTCGTACGTGACCAAGTGATTAATTAGTCAGTGATTAAACAGCAATTATCACTGATGATAAATGGCAAAACATTGCTTTGTTTAATTTAGGTGATTGCAGATGAAACCAGATTCGTAAATTGTTATCTGTTTGAGCAAAGTAAAATATACTCACTCTAATTTTCGCAGTAATGTTTGAAAAATTGAATAATGATACATACATTAAGAACTATAATTAATATTTTATTTACATTGTTTTTTAGTTTAATATATCCCTTTCAGTCAAATGTCTTTTTATTTATCAATTATAATTGTGAAAAAATAAATTTATTTTTTCTTATATATTTTTTAAAAAACAGGCAATTAAAAAAATAACTTAAATTCGACGGCAAAAGAAGTCTAATCAATAAAAAAATAGACCCATTTGTCATTGACAGAACAGTTGAACTGCTCCACTAAAATCATTTAAAAGAAAGAGTAAACAATGACCCAGAAAAGAAAATGTGAACCCAAAAATATCTGAGACGCGCTACTTCTTGTGCAGTGCATTACTGTTTTTATGCCCTCACCATTTCACAACGATAACGAGAAGGACAATTGAGAGGTAACAACATTCTATTAGAAGAGAAAAAAAAAGCATACCAAATGTATCATCTACTGGAAGTAGCAATAGATAAAAATATCATAAAGCACACCGTGAATCTTGTTTCTCACGGATCCTATTTACGATGCTGACAAGATTGGAATAACAACAAAAAAAACCTTAAAATATCAGTTTGTGACACATGGAAAGAACTTTTACGGCATATCAACAAATGGGGTCTTTTCTTGATGTTAACATGTTTGGAAAATAATTTAAAAAATTATAGATATTCTATCTAGCAACATAAAGCTCCCAAAAGAAGAGACAACCAATAACACTTGTGCTAGCATTTCTTTATCTACAATGTTCATGGAATCCCCACAATTTTACAAATTTCCGATGCCAATGAATTATCAAGCTATGACTAGCCAACGACTCAAACGTGTTATCAGATAAATGCATCGCCAAACATTGACCAAAGACCGTTGAACATGTGGCTACACACTAGTGAATCATAGACAGAAACAAGGTCTGTCATCTGTGGATGTGACACGGTTCTCCGATCGGAAATCCATGTAGAATATTACCTGTTTAAGTCTAAATCAAACTAACCTATTGATTAGAATTAGAATATAAGATAAAACATCACATTGGAGGCAACTTGCTCGTTTAAGTTATCTTAGGTAAATGATATAATACAAAATGAGCAATAAAAGTACAACAATGAGGAAACCCAATTAACCATTTCATTGTAGCAGACAATTCTTGTTCGCTTAATTTAAAGTTGAACAGAATTAATTTTAAGTCATTAAATATGATTAAAACGCATGCATTAATTAATATGAACCACACACTTTTATTGGAACATATTTTTTCTTTAAAAAAGAATATAAATTAATTTTATAAATTTAAAACAAACAAGACCGAAATTTATATGCTAAAGACGGAAGCAAAGTATAACTTGGGCATAGAGCCTACCAAAAAAGATCCATATACATATACACATTATAAAATAACTAAATATAACTTTATAACATTTCATTTTCATTTATAAAATACTCTAAACAATACGCCTTCCTTTCTCTGTTTTTTAAATACTTGCTAGTTGCTACTGCCCTTCTTTCTACACACTAAGTTAAAATTACAAAAAGCTCTAAAAAAGATATAGCGTGACATAGATCACTATTTGCACAATATACATTTCATAATTACAACAAGTTACATTTATACGATAGCCATGTTATCTATCTGTACACAGTTTCATACAGAAGGAACAGTGCCACCAAGGCACCAACCATGGATCACTCCCAACCCATCAACACTTTCCAAACTCCTTTCTCAATCTTGTTCCTTGGGACACATGAACCCTCCCCTTCATCAAGCAAGATTCTATAAACTTCCCATTCGCGATCTCCAATCACATGCCTTCCAACTTCGGCCTGTTGAAACAATCAGTCAGAAAATTGACATGATGTAAACCATCATTCTCAGTCTACTTTTATGCTTCCTTCTGTTCCATTTAATTTTGTTAACATACTTCTATAAATCGGTAAGTGGGAACAGTAGTGAAAATTCATATTGAGCTAGTTTCCTAGGCGAGGGAATATTATTGGGTGTTCGAGGACCACGTGGTTCTAGCCACTCATATTGCATCATGTGTATAAATTTTATAATTTAGAAAAAAAAACTGAATATGTATCGCAGTTTGTGTGGCTGTGACCACATGGTCCGGACCACAGAAAAAGGGAGACTATGACTTCGCTAAGAAATTAGAGTGTGCAGTGAAAATTTTAAACTATGCAGTAGGAAATAGCAGAGAGCAATCAGATCAGTAAGTACCGAAAAGATGCAAGGGCCAAGAATTTTGAGAGCAAGAGTAATATCATGAAAAACAAGAGGCCGTCCTTTGCCAGATAACTCCACAGGGTTAGCAACTAGCAGCTCTGTATCAGGACCCCTGCTTACAACAGCTACTCTGAGAGGACGAAGTAGTTCCATCCTAAGGCGTGACGACAAAGACTTTTGCTTGCTTGGGTCAACTATCTTTTTCCCATCTGCTTGCATGATGAACAAGTCAATCTCACATTTTCCTCTAGGTTTTGCTGAGAATCGTCCATAAGAAATCTGTTTAAATGACAAATTAGGTTATGTTTTAGGCTACTAGATAAGATGAATGAGAAAGTAAAGGCATTCCATTATTTCAAGTTACTTGGAACAACAAAGAGAAACACCGCATTTGGACGAAACTTCATGATGCAGTATTCACATACAAAACCCATCACATTTAATACTTAGAAGTGTATAGGCTTATCAATTCTTTCTGCCGTCTACCTTCCACACACTATTCAATTCATAGCAGCCTAAAACCATGATTCAAATATAGTGTTATTCAGATCATAAATTGCTGCTGTACCTGGATATTGTACTCCTTCAGAGTTCTCATGATGTCATAAAGAAGACCTTTGTGATCTTGGCATATAATTTGGACAAGCGTGTGAGCAGGACTCAGCAAGTTGTCCATCACAATAGAAACAGAATCTGATAAGAAAGTCCCACCTGGAACTGAATCAGGCAATTCCATATCAAAGACATCTTCTGTAATTTCACTTGGAAGGAATGAAGATGCTTGAGAACAAGCAGCGATGTCTGGTTCAACCATTTCAATTTCAATGGTAATTAAGTGATCCCCCAAAACAGCTGTTAAATGTTTGATTGTGTCATCCCTTCCCTTCTTCGTATGTAGAAGTTCCCTGATTACAAATACAAAATTTAGCAGCAGATTATTTAGCTGGTAAAAATGAGAAGGAATTGTCATCAAATGCAGATGAGGTAAATCAGCACATTAATCTTCATTCTCAGAAAGTGCATTTCAACTTTTATGAAAGACTCGCTACAGAAAAACCTTGGGGACATTAGTAGCTCATTAAAATGCATATGGATCCATGTTTATTTCAACGCTACTACTTATAGTTTCTGCATTTGATCCACTTTAATAGCTCCTTATTAGTCCCATTCAAGTGCCGTTAGTAATTATCATTAGAGTACAGCAATCCAAACACCAAATTCACAGCCTTATAAATAATTGAAATGAACTAGCAATTAGAGAGTATTAAATAACAACACAAGCTTGTTCTAAAAATTATATGTATAGAAATGAATAACCTGGTATCCGTGATGAAAAACAGATTCAACACTTTGCCATCAGGTGTAGTAGATACCTTCACTTTGTTTATGGTGAGCTCTAGCTCACAAAGAACCTCTGTAACATCTGTTCCAATAATAAAGACATTCAAATCAATATATCTAGAAAACAAGGCAAAATTCAAGCAGGAAGAGACTCCAGGGTAATAAACAATGACCTTTTAAAAAATTGGAAGTTGTTTTAGATTGCCAATTCAAAAACTAAAATAAAATAATCATTTAAAGTGGTAACACAAGAAAACTAGGACTAAAAAAATACCATGTAAAAGGCCTTTACGATCATGGCAACAAAATTTCAAAAGGAAAACATCGGGAGGCTTAGGAGGGAGCAAGTCAGAGCGGTAATAAGAAATTCCAGAAGCTGAGGAACAAGAAGGGCATGCCCCAATTAACCTATTCTTTAACAAACTCCACCTCGTATTGTGCTTCCCAACCACCCAGAAAACTATGTAGCACCATTTCCCGTCGGTGGACACATCTTCATTGCAAGAAAACAATGAAACAAACGAATCAGGCTGAACCACCCACATCTCAAGTTCACAGAAATAACAAAAATTAAAAAAAAAAAAAAAGATAAAAATTAGAATCAAAATTCCAAGGTAACCCCTTAACTCAACCCAAGTCGGGTGTCAGTGTGTGAGGAAAGAGAAAAGAGTTGGGTTATGGTCACCTCCTCGGAGAATGCTAAGACCAAAGAAGAGTATGATGCGACACAAATCAGAACCAAGACCGGTCTTGTCAGGGCAATTAACAGTTATGACGGTTGTTTCAGTTTCTTTCTCTGCCTCTCTGATAATCACTACGTCGTCCTGTAGTATGCCCATAATCTTCTTCTTCTTCTTCTTCTTGTTGAGGGGCAGTGCAACTTTCTTCAGTGTCGGTTTTAGCGAGAAGATGGGTATTTGCTAGAGCTGAGAGGTAGTGAGGAAGTGAATTATGACCAATCAAAGTTACACTCATCACCTTCCCACAGCGTTTATATTACACTCGCTAGCTAACAGCTATTTCCCTCCCCCAAGTCTCGCACTCAACTCCATTCGTTAATAAATTACACCAAATCTAGATAGTATCTAAACAATTTGTCGTTTTATCTTTCATTCAAATTATCCAAGTAAACAAACATGTTATTGATTCTTCAGACACTCATTTTAATCTACTTCTGTTTATTAAATATAAATCTTTATTTTTAAATAAAAATATTTTCAGAAATTATATTTTATTTCGTCATATCTTAAATTTATTTTATATTAAAATATTCATTTTAAAAATTATAGAATATTTTTTAACTTTTATTTTAATTTAATGATATATGTATACATATGATGATAATGTTTTAATTTAAAAATAATGGGCTTGTTATTTAACTATTTTTCTAAAAAAAATAATTTAATCAATATATAAAACAGGTAATTTATGTTTTAAAAACTTGAGCTTAATTTTAATTTATTGTTAATATTAAAAATATATTATCAAATAATTAAAATATCTAATAAATATAATTTTTAAATAATTGATAATTTTTGTTGATATTATAATTATAAAAGTATTTTTTGAATGCATATTCAAAAGTACACAGTAAAAAATATTTAAAAAAATATTAAAAATTATAATATTCAATATTATCAAGGTATTATAGTACGTTGTTGAATAAATGTTAAAAAATATTTCAAACATAATTATATTTTAAGTTTTTTGTTGATTAAAAATAATTCACAAATTAACCATAACTTTTTTACTTTAATTGTTTCCAGAAATTTGAAACATTTTATAAACGTAGCATTGAAAAAAAGGATTGGAAAGTAACATTGACAGAGACTTGATGGCTAATATATAGTATGACGTTGAATATAAACTAAGAATAGTAACTTGGTAACAGTAAACGCCGACTAACCAATAACAAACCACGTTTTTGCACGCAACCATTCCATTAACCAATTAATTTGAATTTTAATATAATATTCAAAATTTAATCTGAATCTAATTTATAAAGAAAAATTTATTTTATATATCACAATATTAAGTATGTATATTCATATATATAAATTCAAGTAAAATGTGGCTTCCTCGAAGTTTCTTAAGTTGAAAGGAGCCATCTCGTACACGCGCTGAGAGCATGCTAATATAAAATTATTAAAAAAAAGTTTAAACAATATTTAAGAGAATAATAATATTAATTAAATATTTGTAAATTAAAGGATTCTTCGAAGTGGATGAGTGAGGGAACGAAGACGACAAAGCATGATGTTTCGTACGAGTTTCCTCCCCAAACTGAAAGTGGATCCATGCTATGCTTATTTATATATAATCTTATCCACAATACATACAATGGAATCTACCTTTTCTTTTTCATATAAGCAAATGGAATCTACTCTTAATAATTACTTAATTAATTGCATACTTTTTCCCCTTACGATAATATATATTTTATTGTTTCTATTAAGATATTGGCTGTTTACAAACACACATGTGAAGAATAGCTCTAGATAAGTGGACTTCGATTGAACACTCACAAGACATAATAATTTTGACCCATAATTTAAAGACAGGTGTTAATAATTGTAGAAAGGGTGTTAATTAATAATTTTTAATATATTTTTTATTATAATGTTTAACACATTTTGAACATGATTTTTAATGAAAAAAAATCATATTTGCTGTTGTGTCTCTGTTGCCCTTTTACTTTTAATCAAATATGTTATATATTTTTAAACCTTCATGTTTTCGCTTAATAATTAAATTTTATTGAGATATATTTTAAGTAGGAAATGTTGCAAATTGAATTAAAAAAAACATGTTATATTTCTATCACTAGCTATATAAAAAACTTACATGTGGTGATATTTAAATACATAATTAACTAAATCAATTTCACGCATATAAAAGTAAATGAGCGTTATATTATTGCACCAACTATTTAAATTGTTTGCATTTGAATGTAAAGAAAATCTAAAAGCAAAAATTTAAGGAAAAAGAATCGTCTTCATCATTTGTCGTAGTCACAAAGGTGTTGTAATCAAATTTACAGTAAACCCATTTCCTTATAAAGATAATTTTTATATTATTATAAAAACATTTTTTTATATAATTTACTTTTTTATTTTATTTTATCTCCTCCCTTGTTTTGTTTCTATTCACTTCTTACTTAAAATAGTTGCTTTAGCTTGTTGTTATCTGAAACGTTATCCTTTGTCCACCCTAATTTGTTCAAAACAATATATTCTTATTTCAATTATTTTTTCATCATCTTAACAAAACTTAAATTATATGAACTTTTTTTAAAGTGAAAGAATATATAAAGTAAAATCTTATTTACTTTTAATTCAAAAAAAATATTTTATAAATATAACTAACTTGATATTAATAATAAATAAAATGTGGCTATGAACAAAACCATCCAAGTCATATATTGAATCTAACTGTTCACTCCTATTCTTGATCATATTCATGCCAATGTACTCTCCCAAATCCAGTCCCTTTCTTTAAGTAACTTATTGGTTATGGTGTTACAAAGTAGTGGCTACTTGCCAACACCAAGTCCATATTCAGTGTAATCAATCTCAAACCTTCCTTACCGATACACTGTTCTTATCTCTTACATACATTTTTTCCAAATCCCAAAGTTCAAATTTATTTTTCAATATTCTTTTTATCACGTATCTTATTTTCTCTCTTGTATCTCCCCTTTCTTTCACCCATGTCACACCCAAAAGTGAATATTAAAATATATTTTCCAAGATATTTTATTATAATATTCACTGTATAGCAATAAATTATGCATAGGTATAATATAAGGTAGATAAGGTCTTGTTTAAAAGTTTGAAATGTTTTTTTATTCAAAATATGCTAAAATATATATTTTTCAAATATGCATTAATTAGATTTTTAACAAAACAATTATTCTTTATTTAATAACTCAAGCACATGTAGTGTGCATGATTATTTCAATTGTTTTGATTTGACTTTCAATGCCAAATTCAATCTATAAATCTTGAAGTGGAGGAGTAATGCATAATTTAAATAAATAATTAAATATGTTTTTAAGAAAATAAGAGCTGGTGGAGATGGAGATAGGATGTCCAATGCAGAATGAATAATTATACATATTATTGTACAAATATTGAAGTATGCCTTGGCAGCCAAGTAAAGCAACCATGCCTAAAGATATAAATTAATCTAAACTAATTAGTCATGGACTCATAGTAGTTGGGTTGAGCATTGTAATAAGATATTAGAAAACTCAATCCAATGGAATTTGGAACTATGTTTCAGTCAAAGAAAAGTAGTAGTAGTATTTGAATCTAACATGTCAACAGAGTGGTGAAGAAGCTGGACTTGTTTCACTTTGTCTAAAGTTCATAAAAAATAAAGTGAAATTTAGTTTATTTCATTTTAAAATGTGGATAAACATACTAGTCCAAGCTATTCAACCCAACCATTGCAATTCTAACCACTCAAAATTCGTATTATATGAATTACTGTTTATTATTATTATTATATCTTTTTTTAACGAACAATTCTATATGGTATGAAAAAAATAATACCAATTTTAACGAAAGAAAGGATAATTACCAATCATATAAGCATAGTTGAATTTAATTATCAGAAAGAGAAATATTTTGACCAATTAAAATACTACGTTTTTATTCGTTATATTTCCTGTTCAAGTTTTTCGTACTAAAAAGTATTTTCCTTTTTGTATACAAAAATTCTAAAAGTATTTTTTTACCTATATAAAATTGTACATAATACAAAATTAATAAATAACAATTTTTTTATTAAAAATTAGAGTACTTAATACTATCAATTTTAGATATCCTACTTTGGGTTTGAAAAATATTTTCCAATCTTAAAATTCAAACTGAGATTTTCGAAATACAAGTGTATTTTACATAATAGTGTATACAAAAGTATAAAAGTAAATTCTTATAAAATAATAAGATATAAACACAAAGCATGGCTATTGACTTAATTGGCTCGTCATAAATTGCACCTATTATATTTATTTCACAAAAAGAGTTGTTTATGTTTTAGGAAGTATAGATTGTACCAAAGCGCTGATTCGAACCTGCGACTCTTTACACGAGAGAATTAAAAGAATAAGAAAAAATATAAAATATTTTGGCCCATGCAGGTCTCGAACCTGCGACCTTCGCGTTATTAGCACGACGCTCTAACCAACTGAGCTAATAGGCCAATTTATGATATTACTACAAAATATAATATATTATAAAATAATAATATTTGGTGATTTTGTATACTCTGATAGACTATCACTATCTTTCACTTTTGAATTTATTTACTTAAAATAATTTCCCCCTCAATATTATTCAATCAATATTCTAAGAATTGACACATTTATACCACTAAATTACCAATTTGAAAACATAATTGGCTTTCTGTTGTATTTAAGATGAATTTATGGTTTTTTATTTTTTGCAGTAACCTCACCTAATTTAATGTCCCAAAAAATTTTTAAACCTGAATATTCTACAACCGGTAATAAACAATATAACTTGTTGACTTTTTAATTTTACACAGTATGACAATATATTTATATTCATATGATTTGTTCCATAATATGTTATGTTGCCATTTGGTTGACATAATTTTAATCAAACTAGTTTAACAGTCCTTGCAAAGTACATTATTATATTTTAGAATAAATATATATGATTTAATAATTAAAGAACAACAATTTATATTTTTAAATAATTATATACCTAATAAAATTATTCTAAACAAAAATTTTAAAAAAATATTTTTGATTACACAACGGTAGATATAAGTTTTGATATATGATAATAGGATTGAGTCTTGGAATCTATTACGTAGCTGCTTTTTTTTTTTTTTTGTGTTGTCATTATATAGCTTGTTTAGGTAGCCTGAGTTTTCATTGTGTATTAGCATTAGAAACCCAAAGGAACACAAGCATCTGAGAAGCGCCCCCAAAATAGCACGAGATAAAGGAACATTAAGGGTTCTGAAGGCCGAAGACAAAGTAGTTAGGTATTATATGTACTTATGTAGCTTTGAAGATGTCCCTTTCAAGAAGCATGTCAAAGAGTAACAATGTTACACCTTGACGCCACAACCTTGAGATTCGTTGATATGGCTGTTGAGCGCATCCGTTTTCATTTTAGCAACCTCGTGAGAGACATAATTTTATCAGTTTCACAGAAATGCAAGCCTGCAAAATGCTTGTCTTCCCTAGAACTAGCTTGGGATACTTGTCAAAGCAGAACCCCTCAATCATACTGATCAAATTATGTTATGTAATACAGTAGGGAAGTTGAGAAAGAAAAAGAGTATCTTTGTTATTCTTGGCACTCTCCATTGAAGGATTTCTTACATAGTTAAGTGATGGACAAAACAGAAACAATGGTATTCATTATTCAGTTTACCCGTGATATATGTGGGGCTTTACATATGATATAATGATGTAATCATAGCCAACACTCTACTGTTTTTGTTTATAAATGAGTGCAAATATCACAAGACAATGCGCTCCACGCTCTCACTCTCCTTTGCAAGGAACATTAGTGCAGCGGCAAACAGGTCTACCAGAAGCTTCCCACCCGTTGAAGCCACGTTCCAAGACCATAATGTTCTTTATCCCGGTATCTTCCTTACGCTCCTCGAGATAATTGAAAAACTTCCTAGCACACGTTGGGCCACGAACCTACAAAATAGTTTATTCCACTTTCAGTTTAGAGAGATATGTTCTGGTTCATACAAAATGGGTGGTATAGGAAGACCTACGTTTCCCATTACAAAGAATTTCCCACGTCAAGTTGATTTTTATTAAGATACAACTACAAAGTTATAGATAAATGAGTTATGTCAAGCATATCCATTATATCTTGGAACCAACTCAAATGCAGAATATGAATGTAACATAAATTGAATTACAACCGTGTCAGGCATAGACATCACCAAGCACATTCTGAAAGGACACTAGCAACTGGAAGAAAAAAATAATCCAAGTAAATAAACATATGCACATAAGAAGCTGGTCAATCAATCATGTAGAACTTGATCTTCTACAACGACAAGATCATCCTAGGAACATGAATCAGACACAGATTATTAAATGTTGTACTTTGCCTAAGCAATGGAAGACAGTGAAAATGATTTTAAAAAAACAATATCAGCAAATTTGATTCGTTATTTTTCTTTCTTAAGTAAGTTCTTATCCTCACAAACAGCTGCAGGCAAAGCCTCAGGATTCCCTTTTAGTTTTCTTTTGGCCAACTTCCTCTCCTATTTTAAAACTCTTCTTTTGCATCAAGTTACTTTCTTTAGTTATGATTGCAAAGCCAACTAAAATAAAAGTTAACCTTTAAGGACAGACAGCTAAGACCTGCTAAAGAAAATTCCAAAGTGAAGAACAGGACCTTTTACCAAAAGGAGATGATCACGTATTCCTGACCAGAGAACTAGTGAAAATTTGGGTAAAACAGTGTCATATGATAAGGAGAGCTATATTTTGCCCCCTCCTATTTTCCATGGACAAAAAGTTTTTGCTCATATCACGACTGTCCAAGCATCTTGGTTTATAGGATAACTTGGGCCTATTTGAAAGAACTTATAAACAGCTTATGTCTCTCAGAAACTGCTTTTTTCAACTTATTTCAATAAATTTCTTAGCATAGCCTATCAAAATAAGTTGTTGTCAACTTATCTCAAAAAGGTTCATCATTAAATCTAAGTTACTGTCTTAAAAACAGCTTGTAAATAAGCAGCTATGCAAATGCAGCTCTAGTAGATTTGTGATTAATCTATGTCAAAAGTAAACTTTTAGCCTATGATACATGCAATAAAATGTGACAGAAGTTAAAGCTGTTAGAGAGAGGGACACGAATTTTCTTACATTTCTACCACACCCCTCTCTAAGGAACGAACCCTTTGGGCATGAAACATTGAAAATGCAAAGCCCTACTCTTCCCACGCTAAAATCGAATCTTACTAAGAATAATTGGCGTGGCAAGTACCAAATTGTTATCTAAGAAACAATATCGGGAATGAGTGGCTTAGAACTGGAAGAAGGGGAAGAACCTGACTTAGAGCGCAGTGGAAGACAAGGGTGTCTTTGCCTTGAACTGCCTGAAGAAGATTTGAGATGTTATCGGAGAAAGTGCCGCTCGCGTAATGAAGAGACCCCGAAATGTGTCCGTCGTAACTCCTCTCCTCGTCTCTTCAATAACAAAGTCAATTGTTGAAAGAAAAAATAGAAAATTGGCTGAATAGAAAAGCACTGTTACCTGACATCAACGATTGCGATGCTTGGATGGCGTCTCAGAGAGAGAAGCTGCGACCCTGTAATGTACGATATACTGCGAGCCATCTCTTTTCTACTCTTCTCTGCCCTTTCCCTTTTAGCGACAATTGGGGGAAGGCAGGAACAAGACAAGTGTGTCACTGACTCAAAAACATTTGGGGATGTTTATTTAGAGTTTAATTAATTTAAACTTTTTAAAAATATTTTTTAAAATTTAATCGTAGACATTTTTTTATTTTAAAAATGTATATTTATAAAAAAAATTAAAAAAACTATTGGTCAAATAAAATTATTTTTAACTTTTTAATCGATATATTTTTAACTTTTTTTATTAAATATTAATATTTTATTAAAGATAAACTATAAGTACATTTGATCATTTAATTAGTTACATATCTAAAGAAATTAACAATTCAAACAAGGGTTTAGGGTTTAGGAAAAGATATTATTAATCTAATTCACATTGAGCCTTCAAAGATCATGCTGTAAGCTACTTTAAAAAATAATACTTAATATAATTAAATATTTAATTAACATTTAATACATTATTATGGAGATAATATTATTCATCTAAAGTCAAATTATCATGCAAACCAAATCATTATAGCTCCCTTCCATTTTTTAAAAGTTGAATTTCACGCATACTCAATAACGTTTCATATAAATTTTTAGGTAAACATATACTAACACCAAAGTATTCAAATACCGTGCACCACATTCTTATAGAAGTATCACAATGTAAAAAAAAATGCAGCAACTCCTCATCTTTGTATCACAAAACTCACAAGTTTATGAAGAAATTGTCAATTCACTTTGGTTAAATTCCTTTTGTACTGTAATTACATTAAGTAATAGATGCCACACGAATACTTATTGCTTTTGGTTCATTGACCTTCCAAATTTTACATAATACTTGTCCTAGACACAACTCCAAACTACTACATGCAATAAATTAATTATGAATATAGCGATAAACAGATTGAACATTGTAATATTTGTTACCATCATACTTTCACATCAACATATTATTCAAAATTTCTCTCGTTCTCGTATTTTTCATAGTCTTACACAACAATTACTGTTATAAATATTTTTTCCATATAAATAATTAACTTCTCTAAAGAATTTTTAATATTCATTAATAAAAAAATATTAAATCTTGATGATATTTTAAAATTTGTTTAATAAAATTAACTGAAATTTTATAATTCATGAGTTATAACTAATAAAATAGTTATAACTGAAAAGTTATAGTTTTAAAAGTAGTTTCATAAATTAAAATTATTTGATAAAATTAACTTTATATTAAAGAGTTAAGAATGACATGTAATGCTGTATTATAAAATATTAAAATTAAATAACTTATGATAATAAAATTAAAATTAAAATTATATAATATTCACCATAGAAACAGTTGTATATTAAAATATTAATGGTAATAATTTGTATAAATACACATTTGTCATTTTTAAAGTAAGAAACTTTAATATTGAATTAATTCACGTATTTTTAAAAATATTTAATTTGTTGTTATTTCTATTTTAACGTCATTTTACAAAATCAATTAAATTTTAATATTATTTGAACTTTAAATCTGAATACATTATATCAAAACTTTTAATAAAATAATATACTATGATCTAATTTGGATAAACATTTTAAAAAATTATTAAAAAAAATAATTTAAAAAATAAATATTTTTTTTATAAATTGAAAATAACATATTTAATTTTCATTTAATTTTTAAAAAGTTTAAATAAATAAATTATTTTCCAATTATGCACTCTTCTTTCAAGCTACTATTGTCCTCTCAGCTTCTCTTTTCTCCACACCGCTCACTCTGTGTGGCTCCTTCTGATTTTTTCATTGACGGTTATATATATCTAATAATTGCCTTCTGATCGAGTGATTTCGATTTGCAATTGACCAGTGCTCAATTCTATACAAAACACGCATAAAGTTATTGAAATATTTTTAAGTAACATTTAGTTTGGGTCAAATGCATATTACCATTCTAAAACATTTATTAATATTATTATTTATTAATCTAATCAACTAATAAAAAGGAACATTTTATATAAATCATTCAAACAAGTATAATAAATATATTAAAATATGAATAAATTCTTCCATAATCTTTCCGCATAATTTCTAAAAATCACTCTTTGTTAATTAATTTTAGTTTATTCAGTTTGTGTGTATACCATACATTACTACGCAACAAAGTTGGGAAATTTGTATGTTGTTACATAAAGTTTGAGAATGTGACTTTTCAATATATTCAAAAGAAGTAAATACTAGCTAGTGTTTTTAATAAAATAATTAAAAATATTATTTAATAGATTATAAATATATATTTTTAACATAATTTTAATATTAAAGTATAATATTTTATTTATTTATTGATTACTTAACCAAAAGGAAAAGAATTAATAAGACAATCTAAAAAAGGCTTTTATAGAAAATCATTTTCTTCAAAACTGATTTCCTTACACAACGTTAAAAAAGTGCATTAAATAGTTGTTTTTTCAAAAAATAACATTTCAATGTGTTCACATTTGAGCGTATTTAAAGAAATAATATTAAAAAGTGTCAAATTGAGAAATAAAACAATCTAACAAAAAAAACTCGAAAGAGTTTTGTTTTCAAATGAAAAAACCCCAACTAATATTTTAAGAAACTAATTGAAAAATCTTTCAAAATAATTAACATAATTTTATCATAATTTTTAATTTTTCAACTTGAAATTCTAACATCACTCAACCAGAAAACACCAATTAAATCACTGGAAAATCCAATAAGAAAAAGCACCCGGTCGGCGCGCCTTTGTCTTTCGTTTCCCTGGCGACCCTTAAACGGTCGCTCTTTGCGTGTCGTTTAAGACCAATGAACTCACTTGGCCTCTTTCCTCCATTTACTCGCTGTGATGGAGAATCCGTCTGAATTGCACCACCACGACGAAAACGATATTGCAGCTGCAGAATATGGAGTCGCCGATGAGGAAGAAAATGACGATGAAGAAGACGAGGATGAAGACGATGAAGAATACGTCCCCGCTGCGTGGTCTTCTAGGGTTTCTCACTACGCTTCTCATAGCCCTATCACAAACGAAGTAATTGTCATCGCCGATGAATCGCAGAATAGCGTGGAAGAGGAGAGAAACAAACGGCGCAGAACCGAAGGAGGCGAGGCTTCTTGTTCTTTCGCAAGTGGTAGCAGCGACGGTAGCCAAGGGAATGAGTGGAACCGCACCGACATTGATGGCCTCATTTGCCCTATTTGCATGGACGTTTGGACCAATGACGGCGAACATCACATCTGGTTCTACTTCAAACCCCTTACCCTAAATTACAGTGTGTATGTTTGATTGGATATGCTTATAATGAAATTGTTGTTGTTGAGTGTATGTGAACAATGTGGTGATTAAATTTATTTGGATTTTTTGGGATGAATGAGTTCAGTTGTCTTCCTTGTGGACACATATATGGCATGTCATGTATCAACAAATGGCTTCAACAGAGAAGAAACTCGGGGAAGGTAAATTCTACACTGTGGCTGGTTGAAAGATACTTTCAGGAATTGGTGTGCAGAGAAATGGCCTTTGACATTCTTCATTCCTTTTTTTTCTTTTCCCGTTCTAGTGTCCTCAATGTAATAGGAAATGTTCGTTGAACGATGTGAGGAAACTCTATGCTTCCCGAGTAGTTGCCGTTGATGAAGAATCTCAGAAGGTTGGGTCCAGTTTATGTGCATTTGCAATGTCAGAAGAAACTTTTAAGGAAGAGTTTTGCTTGATTGCTATGTTTCTGTTTGCAGAGAATTCGTGGCCTCGAGGCCAAATGTGTTGCCCTTGAAAGTGAGGTAGGAAGGATGCTATTGAAGAATTTTTTTTGCTTGATGCATATATTTTTACTTTGGTTCAATTTTCCTGGAAAATGAGGCTATATTTCTATTATTCTTGGTTAAGAACATTTTCTCAATTATTTTCTCAGGGCAGTGATTGGCACAAGAAAGAAGCCAGATGGCAGAAAACAGAAGCTGCATTGCGTGCCCAAGTTCAAAAGCTTACAGAGGTATCCCGTATGCATTAATGTTTACAAAGTTACAAACCATTTAACATTTTCAATTGTGTGTTACTCAGTAACCATGTTGCCTAAATAATTGAGATATTTGCTTGAGGAGCATAGTGGACAGAAGTTTAAGCAGTACAAATCTGTACAAAGATTTGGCAAATCATATAAATCATATAAGCCTTTTTGATGTATGGTTTTAAATTTGTAATAAATTGGTCTTGTAGAGAAACACTTATTTGGAGCAGCTGCTACTAGATATGCAGAGCAGGCAATCTGATTTGATAAATGGCAATGGAAACTCTCAATGGAGATGTGAATCTGGTAATCATCCTTTCAGCTCTCAAATGAGATGACAGATCTCTGCCTCGTAATATTTATCTCCTGCACCTCCAATTCCCAGCCCACCTTCTTTCTACAGCAATGACAAAGCATTTTTCAACAATACAAAAATTGAAGTTAATTTCATTGTTTGTTTATTTATTTTTTCCTTTTCTTACTAATTTGTATGTTTGAGCACATTTTCTTTTGCTGAATGTAACTTGTAGAACACAACTTTGGCCCAAATCACCATGGAGGGGGATCCTTTCGCAATTTTGAATTGCAGGTATGTCATTCTCTCACTCTCCCTCCTCTTCTTTTACAGCTCCATGTATTGTATCAACAGAAGGATAGTGTTTTTGAGTTACACTTTGATCTCTTGGTAGTTTCGTACTTTCCCAGTTTACCTCCTAAATCTTTTTTGTATCACTAAACCTATAAAGTTTCTGTTAATGTGAAAAATGCTATTACCATGGTTAAAACTGCGGCTAATAAGCCTAAAACCATTGCTAAATTCGGCAAAGTTTACAGTTTTCACTTTAAACCAAATTTCAGGTTCTAAAAATGTTTATGAGAGTAAGTTGGGAATATGTGAAACTATTAGAGGGTAACATGTGATATGCTGTAATTTTTTTTCCTTTTTATCCTATGACCTCTCTTATTTTGATAACTTGAATTTTATTTACTTAGTTGTTTATCCTTTTTAGAAAGTGTTTCATCTGGACGGTGCACGTGTATTTGATATGGACATTTCTAATCAAATTTTGTTAGTTGCACAAAAGCCAAAGGCGATCGGTGGAATACATTTGCTAACTAAAGTAAGATTCATCAATTTGAAATATTTGTGTATACATATGTGGATTTAGTTTCTCTTTATACAAAGAAGGATTTCCAATTAACCTTAATGTAAACCTGGCTTTTTAGATGAGCTTGATATCTCCGTTTGAGATGCAAGATATCTTACTGCCCTCCGGTACAAATGGTGTTAAAGACCTACATATTTCTCCTTCTAATAGTGGCTTGGCCCTCTATGCTTCATTTGGGAAGAAATTATCAGTGGTCAGGTATAGTTGCATTAGAAATACTACTTGTTTT
The DNA here is from genome assembly GCF_003935025.1 of Abrus precatorius. Classification (NCBI taxonomy): domain Eukaryota; kingdom Viridiplantae; phylum Streptophyta; class Magnoliopsida; order Fabales; family Fabaceae; genus Abrus; species Abrus precatorius. The sequence goes on along the minus strand of NW_020874373.1, from coordinate 1,898,552 downwards.
GTCTGAAATTGTAAAACCTGGTCATTAATGTATTTCCTTGTGTTGCAGCTTGGACAGTAGCAACCCTGTTATCAATTATGATCTACAGGTAGAAGTTTGATTAATTATTTTGATTTAGGAAATTAGTATTAATAAAGCTGTGGCCAATAGTTTATAGTCTCTGTTTTGTGATTTTCTAGAGTAGTATTGCTCGTATATTTAACTTTTGTTATTGTTAAAGAAAGGAAGAAAGGAGAGAAATCACGTACAAAAAAAAAATGCTCCAAACTTGTTATAGAAATAGATACTCAGTAATTTTTCCCATGTCTTTTTTCCTCTGTTGCACTAATTTTATTGCTTAAAGCTTGCATTCTGTCACAAGATAGAGTATACCAGTCCCTGTTTGGTATTTGTAACCTTGCTAGAATTGTATTCCAGGATCCAGCATGGTCTTGTTCGTGGGATCTCAACAGTTCACATTACATATATGCTGGACTACAGGTCAGCAACTTGGCTTTGTATTTATTGGATGTCAGAACTTCAAATGCTAATCTTCACATAACATTCTTGCAGAATGGTTCTGTCTTGGTGTTTGATATGCGCCAAACTGCAGGGCCCATGAAATGTTTAGTTGGGTTGACTAACAACCCTGTTCATACTGTACAATCTCTTGCACAAACTTCGGGTTTTCCTTCTGGTGTTAAAACCATCCTTTCTGCATCTGCCATTGGCATTTGTCAGTGGAATGTTGATTCTGAAGAACGGTAGGTTGTTTACAATTTATGAATCTAGACACACACATGCATAATTTCACTGTCATTGCCTTGTAAATATTATATAAAACTTTTACTGGCCGACACTATCCAGTTAAAATTGTAATCGTTGAATTTTGATGGACAATTATATTTTTTATTCCCATTTTCCTTCTACAGTTTGTCTGGGGCTACATTTGTGTATAATTAGAACCGTTTTCCAAAATATGCTGACATGGAATAAATAATTGCACATTTTTTGACATTTGGTCATCTTTGTACCTTTCCTCTGTTTTACTTTGTTCCTGCTATTTTTTCAGTTTGTACGATAATGTAGAATGTATCCTGATTTTGTAACTTATATTCTCAAAATCTTTTGATTGTTTCGTGGGTTAATGTCTCATTTCTTTTGCCTTTTGGAAAGTCACTATTACATAATGATAAATTAAATTATTTGTTAAATTTGGACGAACTGCTGAATATTTCACCGCATTTTATACGATAGTATAGGATGGATTGTTCCTATTTTCTTCTGCATAATTTAAATTTGATTAGGAGCGATTCTCAAAACAATCATGTGGAAAATGTTTAATTTGCTCCCCTAATGCTTTATTTTCTTAAACATGAAGGCCACTTATGGTTCCTGAAACTGATAATCAAGGAGTTTGTATATCCCTTGCCTATTGTCCCAGCAGCGATGACATTGTTGGTTCTTACCGTCCAAAATTTGACATGTCCATGGATGTGCCTCTATCTCAACCATCGCCCACTCCATATACTACTGGACAAGTGGTGCAGGGCTCTCATGTCTTGTTCAATGGAATGGGAAGTCATCGTTTCCAAAAGGTGGGTTCCTCATATGCCAATGTAAATAAAATTCGACTACCAAAATGTGTAATTATAGACATAGAGAATCAGAGTAGATTTTTTGCATCTGGGGATGAAGTTACATGTGATTTGGTCTTGCATGAGTTGCCTTCTTTTAGAGTTCTTCAGCAATTCAAGATGCCAGCTCAGGCCCGTGATCTTAGGTACTCACCTAGCCGTGGAATACTTGGTTGTTTAAGTGAGAATACATTGCAGCTCTTCAAAGCCAAACTCTCGTGAGGAAGGTAATTCTATATTTACTTATTGCATCACTGTAACATATCTTTCAAGAAAAAAGGGGGTTCATTGAAGTTGAGTTTTTTTGTTCTAAATTATTTTACTTAGAATTTCATCTGTTCCTACATCAGTTGAGATATTATTTCTCTGCCCCAAAGCCTATGAATGCTTTGTTTTTCTTTAATTATTTTGCGGGGGAATTTCATTTCGTAATTTGTTATATTTTCCTAGAGCAGTGATATTGATATGGATATTCTGTGACAATAGTGAGACATACATTCTCATTCTCATTAAGGACAAAGTATGAATACATGAATGTTACTCAAGTTAGATGCAATAAAAAACTACTAATTCATTTAAGATTTGATTTTGATTTAAAAGTAAAAATGTGTATGGTCATCTAATTATATTAACATGCTTTTAGAAGTCAGTGTAATAATTTTTAAAAAGGATAGGATCTATTGATTATTTGAGAAGTGGAAATTGAAAATAAACTTGTACAAAATTTTCGTGTTAAAACAAATTTTCTTATAGCAGTGGCTAAGGAAATAAAAACAGAAAATATTTATTATTTTGAAAGAACTATTTAATGCTGTTATTAAAATCATTTGTTTATATATTAAATATTTATAAGGATACTAGTTAAAGAAACAAAATAAATAATTTTTTTAAAATGAAAGTATTTATTTAAAACGTTACTTGATGTTTTTGAATGTAATTAAAAGTAACGGAGTTTCTTTTGTTTATTCTAAATCATACGTATTGTCTAGAGAAGACAGTTCCGCACGAGGTTAGGTTGTACCGTAAGCGATAAAGTTTTTTCTATGCTCTTCCTTTGCTATTTAGTATTTTCTTTTTATTTTTTATCCAATGCTTTTAGAGAACTGATTAGCATATTGCTAAATACAAAGTAGCCCCAGGAAATCGTAATTAATAATGTATTTCATGTGGGTAGTTTTTTGCATTGAAGAAATAATCAAGTCTTTGTTAATATCTCGGTTTTTCATCAAATTTCGCTTAAATACGATCTAAGTGTTGGTAAAACAAATTTCTTAAGAAAGAAAAATGACAATTGCAATTATTTTCCTCAAATGGGGAATAACAGCTTTATTTGTTGTATTCAATTAGCCAAAGGCGGATATGATGCAGTTGCGTTCCCGAAGACGCCTAGAAAAAAGTGGTTTGTGTTGTCCTTTATAATCCTTATCTAATTATATGTTCTACTTAACCGTTGATTTACATGGGATAAAGGATTCTTTAGGAAAATGCTGTCCTTGGTGCATTATGATACGTTGGGACCAATATTATATTCGTAACTATTCAATTAAAACATCTCACACCGAGCAACTAATCCTTAAAAACAAATGCCAAATGCAGAAAAAGGAGTAGAGGTTTATGATTCAACAATGCCTAAAAGTCTCGTTTGGAAAAACATTCCATCATTGTCAGTCTCTTGAGGGTTTAAAAGCTCTACACCAACGACCTCCTTTGTTTGATCTCGGCATTATGGCCCTCCACTTTATGCATCGTTATTGTCTTTTCGTGCATCTTCAACAAGCAATCATACTTGATTATTTGGAGGAAGAGTAATATTTTCCAAATTTTTAGAATGCCAGTAGATTCTAAATTTTTTTTCTCGACAGTAGATTGCGATTTCAACGTTTGCTTTGTTTCAATCTTGATGCCTTCGTTTATGACCTGGACTGCTTGGACACAACACCCACGTATGATTGGAATAATTTCAGTACTCGCTTTACTAGTTTACAAGAAGTTAAGAAAAGTACATATTTTATTCAATACAATAGAGAAAAATTACATTTGTACAGAATACCTTTTAAATACTTTCTTTAATATATTTATGAATTCTATTGTCTTGCAACTTCAAATGAAAATATTTAAGATTATAAATATTTTAACAAAGAAAACTTGTAAAAAGTAATTTTTATGGAAAAAAAATCCTTGAAAAAAGGAGCTTTTAAAATCATAAAAGCATTAAATAATTTTAAATTTAATTTTCTTACTTTAATTTTAAATTTGAAGCAATTTTTATATGCTATAAAAATTTGGATAGAAATTGCTTAAAGATATATTCGGATGTATGGAAATTAAGGGGTAAGGGAGAAAGTGCAAGAAATTTAATAATTTTCTTAGTTTGGATGAGAGCAAGGAGGGAGATTTTTTTTTTTTTTCTTATATGTCCCACCACAAAAAAATACCCCCAAATCCTAAATAAACGCGACTTGAGGGAGGGGAGGACCAAAGGACAGAGATTTTTTTATTTTTATTAAAAAATTAAAAAAATATAAAATGGTTATATTAACTTAACAATGGTAATGATATTATTTATACATAAAATGTTTTTTTTATATGATTTACATAGTCTCATTATTTTTCTCTTCTTTTTAAGTTTCTTTCCGCCCACAATGGTCCACAACTTTTACATAATTATTATGAGATCTATTTACATGCAACCAACTTATCCCTGGTGGTAATAAACAAGTAAGTCTTGGAGCATAACACATTTACCCCTCTCCCCAAAACACACACAGGTTCTCGTTTTCATCATTAAAATGACAACAACAATATTAAATGAAGAGTATGATTAAAATATTCGCACTCAATGGTGCCACATTCACCGACCCATACAAATTGGCCACTTTGCTTTTCATAGGACATTGATATTATTCCCTTCTCTCGCTCCTCCATTATCTTTGTTTTTCTTTGTCTACACCAAAAGGAATATAAATAACCCAAAAAAGAAAAAGAAAAAGAAAAAAACCACACAATCTTCCAAATTTTCTCGTGTCTTGAGAGCCTTGGATGGCAACCCCGTACACTTTGCATAATGTAACTGCCAACGGAGGGGCCCAATCTCAAGTGACCCCCATAATGTAAATGAAACTTTGTGAAAGGAAAAAACAAAACAAATCACAAGAGAACAGTGTTTTTTAGACCAAAAAGCTATTTCCCCAATTGGCCAATTTTTTTAACCCCAACACTCAGGTGTTACTCTGTGATCTCTTTTTGGGTCTTGACAATAGTTATAAACCATGTGGTATCTTTGCACCCATCTCATGGCCCTATGTTGTTGTCTAGTCAACCCACCAGACTTGTATGGTGAGGCTGAGACTGGGTGGCACCAACGAGGGGCATAGGCTGAACAACCACTGGCTTTGAATTTGCTATACTTTGCTACAAAAGGTTGATACTTGTAATCAGCTTTGTACTTTCCATCTTCAGTAGCCCATGATGATGCATCCCATATTGAACCATATACCCACATTGGCCTCTGAGGAAATGTTGCACCACTCTTCCTCGGGTACCTCCTTATGGGCACATCATCTACGAGGAATCTGGCACATTATTCAATGTCAGTATTAAAAAAACAATTTTTTAAAATTATAATATTTAATATTGTTAATACATATAATTCTGTAATATTACATAATATTTAGTAACTTTTTTATTATGTGTTTTTAGACCCGCGTTAAAAAATAATAATTTTATAATTACAGGTATCCAAGTGGCCATGAAAATAACTAGTCGGTCAATAAACTAATGTTACTTTTAACTTTTCATTAGTGTTGGGTGCTATGAGATTTTGTTTACCCCACACTTCAATGCTTATGTTTTTTGTGCCATTCATGTGACCTTGATTCTATATTTCTACATGATTTATTAATCCTGACAAATCCCTATCTGCTTTCTTCATTAATTTCAGGGAAAACAAATTTCTTTTCCTTTCTTCTTCTAAAATCTCAATCTATAGTTATATTATTTTTACACATATTTTCATTTATATTTCTTATCACATCAGTCGTCTTATCTTACACTGTTTGTCACTTCTTATCTCTTTTCTACTTATTGAAATAATTATAGAAAAAGTTATAAGAATAAAATTTCTTTATCAATCAGTGTGCCTAAACTGTGATTGCAGTTAATTAGAACCAATCAAAACAGTGCCACATACACCGAATCCAAGCTTACACTGTAGATTCTCTATTTCTCTTTATCTCTCCTACTACTTCAGCAGAAAAGGAAGTAGTGCCTACCTTGTCTACCATTCTCTTTTGGACTAGTACTGAAAATCTAAGCATTCAATTTCACACACAAACTCAAAAATACATTTATAATGTTTAGTGACTTACATTATTTCCTTAGGACTCCACAGTATAGCATAGTGATGAAAATCTTTGGTAGGATCAAACCATAGATGGAACTTCATCTCTCTACCTATAATTTTGCCATCTCCACTCCCTCTTATATAAATATTAGTCTGCAAAGTATAAGGCTTTCCAAATGTAGTCCCAAGAAACTCAATATCCACTTCATCATGGAAACCAGGATGTGCTTCATTGTTTGAAAGCTGCCATTAATCAAATCATTATAATTACTAATATAAATTCATAAGCTTAATACTATGTGTAAGCTTCTAACCAACCAAACTCATTCTTTTATCATATGATTGTGTGGCCATATCTTACATAGAAAGCAGTTATAACTCCAGCAGTATAGCCCGGTTGGACCTTAATGGAAGCACCAAAGTACCCGGATCGAAATGGTCGTAGTGACTTGAAGCCACTTCCTGTTTTACCATAAACAAAGCAGTGGAAAGTGCATTGAACTTCTATGATATGCACCAGAAAGAGAGATAATTCAAAATGTAGTGAAAGTGATTAGATTCATACCTGAGGTTCTATCAAGCCATATTGTTAATGCATTTTGATCTAGTCTTTGGTGCTGAGGTCCCCAAAGGTTTCTAAATCCCTTGTAAAAACTCATGGACTTGAATTTGGAACTAGGCCAGTAGCCAGGTGAAGGTGGCCAGTAGGCATTGCTTGAAGGGGCCATCAAGATTAAAATAGCAAAGAGAAAGAGAGCCATGAAGAAAAGTGAGTTAAAGTTTTAGCAGAAAGGAGAATGATTCTGTTGTGTATAAATGCAAAGTGTGAGAGAGAGAAACTGTGGGAAAGTGTTCAGTGTAAGGGCATATGGAAGAAGAGTATGGTAGTCAGTCTGATATAAATAAGAAAATTAGCGGGTCCCCAATATAGAATTAATGGTGGAATTATGAAGGGATTGGATTAATTAAACTATAGTTGAAAACTTATGTAATGTTGTTTAGGTTTGATTATTAATTAAAATTAAAATTTTATTTTAATAAAATATTTGTATTTCAAATATTCTAGTTATAAATAAAATTTTAATTTTGATTTATAAACAGTATATCAGTACTTGAAAAATTACACATAAGTTTTGTTTTAATTATTTACAAATGATTACAGGCGAATGGGAGATATTTAATTGTTGGATACATTCAATTACCCAATGCATGCATTTGAATAGGCACTAAGGTTATTGTCATTTTCTTTTTTCCCATTATTACAACCACTTACTTTTTTCCCTTCACCTCTTTATGACTACACAGAACATGTTAGCTTGGTTGGAAAGCTTAAAACATATGATGGGATGCAGAAGGGGGGGGGGGGGGGGTAGATGGATGAGCCTTAAATGTGCCTCTTTATGTTGTGTCGCATGGCTTTCTGATTCCAACTAGAACCTAGGCTTGTGTCTGTAAGTTTTTCATCTTCATTGAAGGCTACAGGTATTTTGGTCTGAGCACTGAAAGCAATAGCTGTATTAACCACATTGTTTGGTGCTTTTCACCATACCATTTTCCCTTTCCATTGTGTCAGTTACCACTCAGTCAAGCATAACATGCTGGTAAAGGCCAAAATAAGCCAATGAATGAAATGATAAAACAAATAAAAAGTTAAAACAAAAGGAAATGTGGGACAGATTCTAATATGGTCAATTCTCATGAATCAAAGTGAGTACGGTGTGTTTGAGCCTGTGAACTTCATCAATGGAGTGGTGGGTCAAGAACTATCCATTAATGGAGCCCAAAGCTTGATTTGATTAGTAGAGGGGGCACACGCATGATTGATTGACACGTAGATTAATCCTTCCTAGTGATGGAAGAATGAATGGCTTGTAATCTTGATACGTTTGATCAATCAAGAAAATGAGTGCACAAAGATTGCAACCCAACCACATTTTTGGTATAAAAAACCTTTCAGAATAAAACGTTTAATGTTCATCGTTTGGAGATGCTACGAGATTAATTGCTCTTTTTCTTTTTACTAAAAAACAAAACGTAACGCAGGTATATATACTCACTATTTTGCTAGTAATAACCTGTGAAACTTGTTCAACTATAAATGCGTAACCCCAAAAATGCAAATAACTAGATTAAGAGGAAGATTATGATTTATGAGCCAATTTGAATATTCAAAATAAAATGATCATATTAAAACAAGCTCACGAAGTTAAGGCATATTATATTAAAAAATATTACAAAATTTCATCATTCTATCTAAGATGAAATTAATTATTTTATAGGATAACTTAGACAATATTTTTGTTGAGCTGCGTTTTTTTCATTTTTTGTCTGCTTATGGAAGTAGAAGGTTCGAACCCTCTTTCCAAATTGATCTTATGGATCAGTGCCCCATGAATATAACAATACGTAGAGTATTTAAGTCTGAGGTGTCAAAGTACATGAAGTTAAGGCATGGTTCCCCGGAAGCAAACCACAAAATCACTAGACACGGGAAGCATTATTATTGAGCTCTAGCCACATACATACACACACCGCTTGAGCAACTCGTAGAAATAATACCCCACTAATAGAGTCGCAAGTAACATAATGTTCAGCATCAAATGAAGCAAATAATTAATGTGCTAAGAAAAATATGCTTAATAGGAACTTGTGCACCCTGAATTTTCAATTACAACTTGCAAGAGCTTCTTTTCTTGACCTATATGTGTAGACAAATTTAGACGATTGGGGTATGCACTATTGTGTCGGTCACACACATATGGAGGAGGGTTGGGAGCATGGTGGGGATATTGGTAGGACCACCTTAGCCGACAAATTAAAAAACTCACAAAAGGGTTGAATTGAATTGGTTGTTCTTCTGCTATGGACTTTTGATGCATTGTTTCGCTGACAATTGAGGCCTTGTGCATAGTATCACCACTCATAAGTTACTTGTGCATGATCTTGTATTAGACATGTTATAGGGGATGAATCATTTGTGTTACAATCAATGATCAGAAGTTTTCTTATGAAATTGGTAGTCCCAGTGTGGATGCTTTCGCCTTTGTTTCCACTTCGCGTACATAGGCTTTCTTATAGTCACACAACCCTATTACCACTGGGTTTCTAAATTAAATATGTACAAAGGTGCAGCCATTTGCTTTTGCCCTGAATATATATAAACTTTATGTTCGTATGTATGCTCGCATGAATAGCATAATCAATTGAGTTTTTAGTTAATACTATAAATAAAAAAAATATAACGCTATTTACGTTACATTAGTCTCCATATAAAGTTTTTGTCCAGTTTAAATATATACTTTCTTTCTGGGAAATTTAACGTATCATCTTTAGGATTTTACATTTTATATCGTTAATTAGAAAAAATATATAAACTAAAAATTTAAAAGATTAAAATACAAAGTATTTCCCGATGCTATATTCTCTATACTTTAGGATATAACGTCTTTCATTGTAATTTTTCAATAATTTATGCACGTAGCACACAGTTCTTACAGTACAGTATATTTTATAAGATTAATTTAACTTTGAAATGGTAAATTCTAGTTGATCTAGGTGAGAAAATGATCGCTTGCAGCACTACCGAATCTTCAAATAAAGATATGGAACATGTCTTTTTCAGTTTTTTTTATGCTTGTCTTTTTCAAATTTATTGAAGTAATTTATATTATTTTAAATTGTTGCACTAACGTACAGGTAACAGCTACTAGAAAACATCCAATTTTACAAGCTTACACAGACGATTATAGACATATATTCATAATCTTTATGTACAAGTATGTTTAAGTAAAGAGGAGTTGAATTAAATCACAACTAAGCTTTATTACTCATAAAAAAATAGTAAATTACTTTCGCATTTCTACATATTGTGTTTATCACATAAACTTCCGTATATACAGCAAAAAAACTTCCCCTTTATTATGAAATTTTATACAAATGTGATTTGATGCATTCACTTTAATTATTATTTTTAATGCTTAACCATTTATAGGTTAAAACTTTTTCATACTTATATTTTTGTGAGATTTATGAATTTTACTAAGCGGTACAATCCTTAACACATGCTAAGAAATCAACATTTATTGTCTTCAAGTAAATAATTATCTAACTTAAAAAATAAAGTATCAAATATTTCCCATTTTTAAAATAATAAAGTTTTTATTTTTACTTTTTCAGGTTAATAATTTATTTTAATTCCCTTAATTAACAAAATATTCTTTCTATTTCTAGGTGAACTGGACTGGAGTAAAAGTCTAAAACCTTTAAAAGTCAACTGCAGTTGCGTAACTTATTGAAGATAATAGTGGCCAATTTCCTAGACAGGGTCACAGGAGGTGATAAGAATAGTGCAATCTTGTTGCACTGATTTAGCACTTATGAATACGTAGCGTTTCAAACGATTGCAAAACTCAAATTTGGTCTTATTCTAATTACCACTTACCACACACATTAACAGATATAGAATGGACACGGTAGATTCGTAGTCACCTTGGCTTGGAGAACCATGACAGCATGCTTCGCCTATAGTGTTTTCAAATCGTATTTATAAAAAATATTTTATTAAAAAAGATCAATTTTATGTTAATAATCTTTCAATTATCAATTAAAAGATATTCTTAATATATTTAAAATATGAAGAAGTAATTAGTATTAACATCCATCGAGTATCTAAACTCTAAAGAAGATGTTGTCTAATAGAAAAAAAAAATGTTGTCTACGATTCAAAATCATTCGTATTAATAAATAAAAAAATATTAAAAATTCATACCAATAATTAGTAATAATATATATATATAAACTTGTATAGCACGAAATTTGTTTGTTGCCGTCTGAAAAAGTAGAATTTCACTCCAATTAACGTAGTCCACAATTCCAAGGTCCTCTACTAACTTAAATCTTCAAAAAATTGATAAAAGTTAACATATTATAAATTAGTATTAAAATAATTTTAAATATAAAAAAAATATGTATACTATAACATTTAGGCTTTTTACTGTAATATTGTAATTACTTTTAATTTTACCCACTTGCAATTTTAATTTTCAAAATGTTCTATACTAATAAATCGGTTTATTTTTAAAAAATAGGAATGAGTATTAGTAATTTTCAAACCAACATCCCATGTACTTAATTGATTTTCAACCATTTTCAATACCGACTTTAGTTTATTATTTTGTTTTATTATTAGTTTAAAACTAAATATATAATATTTAATTTAATAATATTATATATTAAATGAATAAACATATAATTATATGAATTATTTATAGTAACATATTAATGATAAATAATATTTATGTATTGTTAAAATATTTTACAAATATTCAAATTGTGTAAATTAATTTATTTCAACATGTTTATGTAATTTGTTAATTTTTTTGTAATGTTAATGGATATTAATATTCTTTATATATTATTAAAATACTTTAATTAATCTACTTGTTAAAATATCAATGATAAAAAAATAAAATTAAAGTAATAAAGTTTAAAATATCACATTGCCTAAAAATAAAGTTGTTTTTTAAATAATAATATTTATTCATGAAGCTCCATAACATATATACATAGCAGTTTTAAATTGTATGTAAATATTTGTTATTATAATTGATTCACTAATTTATCGTTAAGTTTTTTTAGTGAGTCCTCATTGTCATAAAACCAATATATAAAAATGGATTAATACAAAAAAATTAAAATAATAGATACTTTTAAGTAGTCTGTGCGTGGACTAATACATTTCTATATTTTGTTTTATTTTATTTTAGAAAATACTGAACACACAAAATAATTTATATATTTTATTTTATTTTATCTTAATTCATTTATCAAATGATATCCAATAATTTGCTAAATACCGACAATAGACTAATAGTGATGTATTAGAAAAAAAAAAAAACAATTTCATCACAATTCTATGGTGAAGTATTTATTCTTTTAAAAAAATTGTGCAAGTGACTTTTTCATTATCAAATCTGCTTTATTAAAATTAATTAATACTAAAATTTGGTCACATTTACATTTATTATTATTTTGCCTTCGACATGTCACCTAACTATTATAACACCCACATGTTGTGGTGGTACTTAGTCATGTAACAAACGTAGAAGACAAAAACCAGATCTTTTATCTTACTATAAATGGGTCTTGCGTACAATAATTGGTTAGTGTCAAATGATGCTTATACACTTGTGACCAAACTCATTTATAAATTAGCCAGACACAAAAGAGGGGCACACAATGTTTGAGTTTTGTGCCACTTTAAATATCATGTGTTTCTGAAATGCATGTTTTTTTTTATGAGTACTGTTGTTGCCCTCATGCATATCTATCTTCCTCTAACAGGAAAGCTAATCGGATGCAAATTTATTAAGTTTTTATAAAAAAGTTATCTATCAAATATGTTTAAGTATGATTAACTAATTAACTACATTATTATTAAGTTATAATTTTATTTATAATATCTTATAAGTATGAATTCAATATCTTTGAACAATTATTAATTAAGCTATATACTATATTTTTAACCAGTACTCTTTTTTTTTTGTTAAATTTCATATATAATTAATGGTAGTATAAAAATAATAATAATTCAAATGAACATAAGATCGTCTGTTTTCTGCACTTGTAATGCATAGTTATATCAAGAGTTTCATATATTTGAAGGGTTTTTCGAGGGCCAAGGCTAAGATAATTGATACAATGCTATTGCTATATCACTGTAAAGGTGTTTTCAATACTCCTAAAGGATGAGTAAAATTCTAAATTTAGTCCTTTAAAAAATTTATTAATATGTGCCGTAGTAGACTTATATCTATTTTTAATATAAAATAATAATAAAAACGAGTGATTTTTGTAAAATTAAAAATTATTAAAAAATATTTATTAACCTTAACTTTTAGAGATGGAGATAAACAACTAATAATAATAAAATTTTATTAAAAAAAGTATTTATTATATTTTTATAAATTTAATATAATAATTGTGTATTTTTTTTATAAAAAAATTTATTTTTAAATATTTAAACTCAATTTTAAAGACTGAAATTAACAAAAATCTTAAAAAAATATATGTTTTACTTTTATAATATGAAAATTTATTTAGGTTAAAATTCAACATATCAAACAACTCTGGCTATTAAGACAAAAATATTAATTATGTTCAAAAAAATTTTATATTAAATAAAATAAAAATATTTAAATTAATAGCTTATTAAAATTAAACTCAAAACAATATGCCAAGGTCCAGTATTCGCCGAGCCTGCCCTAAAATTTAAAACTCAGTAAGTCAAATACCGTGACTAAGGAACAACAGTGGCTGTACCATGGTGAAATGGGCCTTGGACTTTGTCTTTAAATTTTTTTGGTTTGTTATCAACTGAAATAATGGCCCATAAAGGATTTTTACTTTCTCTACCTCAATTTTTTAAAAAAGCTACCATATATATATATATATATATATATATATATAATATTATATATATATATATATAATATTAAAAATAAAATTATGAAAAGTAATGATCACTTGCGGAAAGTATTGATTTTTGTATGGGTAGGGCAACTCAATTGAGAGATAAGTTGCTTAGATGGCAAAATATTTTCATTATTTCCCAGTATTAATTGTATATTATTTATCTATTCATGCTGATTTATTGAATTTCCATGAAATGCGAGAGATATCAAAAGATATTATCATCAAATTAAATGAAAAAAGAAAATGCAATCTCTAATTTTTCAAATAATTATTATTATTACTAAATAAATTCACTGTGTAACTAATTATTCTTATTAAATCAAAATGAAAGATGTTATAAATTATATTTTAATTAATATTTTATATGCAAATAAAAATGAATTCAAAATATTTAAATTATATTTTTATTAGTTTTTAAATGTAATATTTAATAATTATAAATTAAACCTTTAAACTTATTTTAAATCTTAAATACTGATAAATTATAACAAATTAAAAATATTGTTTTAAACAAACCCAATTTTGATTTTTTTAATGTCCGAATTAGAATATTAAGATTAGTGCGATTAGTCAAAATCATTTTAATTAAATTTTAATACACTAAATCAATTGATTCAAATAATTTTTTTACAGTTTTTTTTTTTAATCAAGAGTTATGACTTTTAGCTTTCAAGAAGACACAAAAACGACTCTTTAAAGATGTTTGTTTCTTACCATTGGTATAATTATTATAATTTTTAGAAATATTTTTAATTGAAAAACTTTCCATTCAAGCAAAGAAATCCTATAATATTTTTATTTATCAAAGTATACCATAATATAAAAACAGCAATATTTTTAACATTGATATTAATAAACTTCGTACAACTAATAACATAAAACAAAATACTGTAAATTTATAAGTCTGTACGTTTACGAATTCTAGTTGAAAAACTAGTCCCTCAATAGAGTAAATACTTAAGAAAAATGCTACCAAGTGTTTTACCTATTTTAAAAAAAATAAAAGTATATATTTCTATCAAAAAACTAAAACACCACATTCAATTTTGTAATTTTAAATAAAATTTTCATTTATTATTATTATTTTTATTCAATTTCCTAAAAATACTATTCAGCAAGATTTAATATTTAAATATATCTCTAAAATTGTTCTTGGAAGACATTAACTTTTAAAAATATAAACATCTTATTTTAACTAATTAAAAATCATAAATCGGTTTTATTACTTTTTTAGCAATTAAAGTACCGTATATTTAAATATTAATATGATTGATATTTATAATTTTAAAAAGAAATGAACATTTTTATATTATTAAAAACCAACGAGTCTTATGTTAAATTTTCAAGTATCAATTTAATTTTCAATTTAGTGATTCTTTTAACACACGTCTATATATATAACAAGGACTTGAATATACCTTAAGCTTTTACCAAAAATAAATAATATAAAATATTTTAATTTTTATAGAAAATAATATTTTATGATTTTTTAAACACGTGTTAAAAAATTCCTTTAATTTTTTAAAAAATTAGCTTTGATTGTTAAAGCTGTGTATAAACAAATATGAATAATAAAACTTTATATAAAAACATATTTATTATTTTTATATTTTTGACGTAATAAATATTTTGTTTTTTAATAATTTTTTCTATTTTAGACAAATTCCTTAGTTCTGAAGAATATATTTTTCTTGGAGCTTTAAATACTGTGACAGCGAAATTTAAAAGAATCTTTCTTTCTTTGTAAGCTAAACCCCAAACGAGACGGTGCTTTTTCTCCTTCGCTTCTGCGCAGTGCACTTCACTTCACTGGTCACTGCACTCTCCTTATTCCAAAGGTTTTTCCTCTTATTTACATTTTACCTTCGATTTTCTTTTTCTTTTTATCTTTCAGTAAACAGCACTATCATTTTCTTGTGCACTGTAAATCTTTAATTCCTTTGGTAATCAGTTCTTTTCGTGATGCTTTTTTTGCAGATTAATTTGGTTGGTAATTTGTAGTTAAACTTTTTTTTTTTTGGCTTTATTATAATATATATTACTCACTGTTACTGTTTTATTGGAATGTTGGTGGCTGCGTAGAAACTTAATTCGATCCGCTTGTAGTAAAGAATTAAAGATTCTTTGACCAGCGAAGCCTAAGTGTTTTTGTGTGTGTGTGTGTGTGATTAATCAATGTTGCTATGTGGTTTGATTTTGTTGGCTAGGTTTTGTGGTGTATGTGAGTTGGTGCCGTTGACTGTTATATAAGAGTCAAATGAAGGATGGAAAGCATGGGGTAAAATAAGCGAAGGGAAAGAGTTTATTGACGTGTTTATTACATCATTCTGTTTTAGTGTGTTTGGTTTGAGGTGTTGTTGCGTCGTGCTTGTGAATTGGTGAAGTTTACACGTGGTAAGTGGTAACTGAAAAGGAGCTGCTTCATCGGCACTGTGTGGCTTCCAAAAATTTGAATTTCATAATGGCATATAAACTGGAGGAAAAAATTTCAGCCTCAATTTTTTTTAGTTTTGATTTGATTCATGCCCATCATTTTGTCCTGAAAGGGGAGGGGTGCTTTTCATGAAGCCTGAACAGTTGGTAAATGTACTAAAGTTACCTAGTTTGTGGACTGATCCAATGTTTCTAATGTAAGTAAACAAGAGAAATACTAGTAACACATTCTTTTAAAAACAATTCCGGTGATTGGTTTGTTTTTATAAAAAGTCAAAATATTTGCTTCATAAATTGATCATTTTTTAAAATAACTTTGACTTTTTAAAAAACTAACTAATCACAAGAGGTGTGTTGCTAGCATTCTTCATGTAAGTAATTGATGCTTTCTCATTGATTATGGTGATATATATATATATATATATACTAGAATTATCTATTTTTAATAAGTTTGGTACAGAAAAATAGATTTCAAATGTGAAAAAGTTTTATTTCATTTGGCCTCCAATTAGGACATATTTTAGTTCATTAAGGTCTAAATCTACATGTTTAATTGCTTAACTAGAAGCTCTTGTGCATGGTTATGGTACCAAACCTCATTAAAGCTCAAGCTATTAGGTGGTGGCCTAGGAATGGTTTTATATTCCAAATTTCCTTCATGGATGAAAAGGCTTTTCTTTTAATAGAGTCTTCTGTCCATATCTGTATGCAGATTATAGTTTAGAAGGCAATGCTATACGGCACTGATCCAAAGAAGATGGAACTAATCGGTAGTAGTTCAAATGCCCATCAGAATCACTCTTCAGAGAGCTCACACGATGCCAGCAAAGAGAATTTGACAGAGAAAGAAGTCTATGCAAACCATGGTATGTCCTTTTCTGACATCTTTAGTTATTCTTTAGGGAAAAAAAAATAGCTTGCATTTGTTAACAAATAAAAGCTTTTTCACAGTTTGAAAATTTCAAGTATCTTATATGCAAATGGCAATGTGGGTGGGCCGAGTAATACTCGTGTAGAGTCTGTGACTGTAGTATTTGGATTTAACTTCATATTAATAGGTTTGGTTCAGTGGCAAGACTGATGCATTCATGTTTAAATTTATAAATAATATTGCTTTCCTCCTCATGTAGAATGCATTGAATTTCTTAGCAGATATGTTAGAATCCTTTATTTTTTGTTTCTTTGTTTCCTAGGTCAGTTTTGAGGCAACTTGATTATAGTGAATACCCTGTGGTTTCCAAGAAGGAAAAAGTAGAAAATATGAAAATTTATTGGGGTACAAAGTTTGTCATATGATTGTTTTAGTCATTATGACACAAACACAATTGCAAACTTACAAATATATGCATGTAAGTATTTATTACATTAATTTAGCCAGATGTAAACGAAGATTTTACAGAAATATCTTACGCTAATTTTCAATTCCCTGAACACCATCAGAAAATATAAAATATCTTAATATAATTTTTATCCTTTAATATTGACTGCTGTGAGACTCTTTTCAGTGATTAACTTCTGCACTATCAAATGCTGTCCACTTATATGCCGTTTTTTAGAATAATCTAAAGTGTATTCATGTTCTCATGCAGCTGAGTTAGCCTGGTGTCAAATGAGGACAGAATGGGTTGGTGATCAATCAAAAAAATTACAGAGACCACCTAAAGATTCAACTATAAGGTATATGCATACTTCTGATTTTCACCCATTCTCACTATGAACAAAAAAAAGTAGGGGGCCTGCTGTCCTGTTCAGGCAATGGTGTAATAATACTGTTACATTTAGTAAAGAAGAGATCCAATCAGGTTAGACTACAAATTTCCTAGTGTATATAGCTTCATTACAAAGAATGATTGAATCGTGTAAGCTGTTTATGTAACTAACAGAAATATAGCCACCAAATAAATATAACAGCAATCAGATTTCTGTGGACAAATTTATCGACTACTTTGTGAATTTATTCCACATTTTAGATAAGGAAAGGCAAATCTTTTACCTTGTCTCCAACCAAGCATCATACATGTATGATGTATATTTTGCTTTTAACATACTGGCTTGCCAATGCTAGAGTGGAAATTTTTATTTCAGTAAACCTATAAATGTAGCCTAACTCATCGGTCTTGTGTGCTAGTGGCTCCAACTCTTGCTTAATATAAATGGAAGGTCCAAGTCCAAGATCACCTCTATAGTTTTTTGCTTGTAATCCATCCTCTAGGTTTTTTGAGACCCGTTTCTATATCACGTTGCCAAAAGTAACTTGGACATCTCTTGCAGCCAGACAACTTCTTATGAGGATGTACTTTTATCTAAAGACCCTTTTCAACAACTAATACCATTAGCTGTAAGTTCTTTAAGAACACTCCTTTCCTTTCAAATTTGGGAATACATTATGTAAAAACAATGATGGTATGCTGGATACTGCAGGAGATGGTAAATTTTTTAGTTAAAACTTGGCTTGAGGAAGGTCTCTATGATTAGATTACAGGTAATTCTACTGTAAATTTCAGCAAGAATCTTGCACAGTTTTATTTGTCCTCGGATGCCGTGGAAGCATATTGCTGATATAAACTCTTTTAGCATGAGATTGATTGAAATCATTGAACGATAGTGTAATTGGTTCTCTTTGCTGCCCAAGAAGCTTCACAGAAGTTTATGTCTGTGGCGCCTTGGATTTTCTAGTCATAATGTGGCTGCTGCAGTTCATTGGTCCAAATCTAAGTATATTTTTGAATATATAATGCATTATCCATAATGATAAATAGGCAATCTCACTCAATATTTTAATGAAATTTGAAACACGAGTTGAATTTGCCTTTACATTGTTAAGTATTTTTCTATTGCAATTATATTCGAATTTGACAAATCATAATTTTAATGACACAATGACACACTTAAGTCACTTAAAATTGGTGTGGCCTAAGGCTTTTGGAGGAGAATCCTATTTGTGTAGTACATTTAATAGCTCATACTTCTTTTGTTATTCAATTTTGTACAGTATCGTGTTCTAGTTGAATTGGTATATATGGCCACAAGTAGCGAATTCCATAGTTCTACGGTCCTCAGCAATTGTCTGATCAATTGTTGGTTTGGACTTTGGGTCGACCAAAATTTTTCTAATCTAAAAGCTGTTTTTTCGGGCATGGTTTAAGCATTTTTCTTTGGCGTTATGCAATATCAACCAAACTATTACCTTTGTTTTCCCTCGACGAGCGTGGGAGAAGCTACAAAAAATTATGTAATTTTGTTCACTCAACGCATTAGATACAGCCGTGCCCATTGCCAAGAACATTAAAAAGTCAGAAAATTAGTTGAATTTTGTGCAGTTCTTTGATATTTTGGTTGAGGTTGAGGCCTCGAGGCTATCTTTAGATGAACGAAAAGGGATCAAATAAAATGAAATGGAATAATTAACGATATTACGTTTTGTCATTTAGATTTGTTTAAAATAAAGGTTTAATATCACTTCATCGAATGTTTTTCTATTCATTCCTCTTTAATTTAGGAGTATGACATGAATTCAGTTTTTTTCCTCCTTTCCCATCTATCACACAATATTAAATAATATTTTGTTTCATTTACCATTATTCACAAATATTCTAGTTTGGACCTTGGAAATTTCGTGGGAGCTTTCGCAATTTAAAGTAGCAATGTAATTCGTCAAACCATAATCTCAAGTATCTTGTTGCTTTCCGTAGAATCGAAGTCTGCTTCTCCCGTTTCCTTGTGCACTTTAGGACTTTGGATGACATTGAAATGTGATTCCTTATAATCTTCTTCTGTTTACTAAGTTGAAATTTTGTGCTTGAGAAAATTATCGTTTGTGGAAGAGACTGAAGTTATTGGTAAAAAAACATGGGAGTATGTTGCACGCAAATCTTGGTTATCTCGTAACCTTAGGGAGGGTGTGATAAATAATTAATAGGTGATGACCAGTTTAAACTTTCAAATGCTCGCGTTGCAATCCGTAAACACTAAACCTTGAACTAAATCCTCAAGCTCTTTTTGTTAAATGCTTAATCAAAATTATTTATTTTATTAAAAAATAATTTAACTTTTATTTTAGGTTCGTTATACAACTAGAATTAAACTTTATAAACAAAAATATCGAAACTTTATGAGTAAATAGTCAGTGCGTGAAGATTCTTTTGCTCATTATTGTTCTTATTTTTATTTAATATATTTGTCTAAAAATATTTATTAAATATTCAACTAATAAACTACACACAAACGAATTAAGATCAATTGCTCAATAAAATCGTACTTTTAATGCTTTTTTTTTTAAAAACAAATTTTATTAATTGAACCGTTCAATTTAAATTTTTTATAAACTATATTATTTTTATAAAATTTTGTATAATTTAAATAATAATCAATACTTCATTGTCCTGTCATATTTTTATCGATAATATATTATTTAAGATATAACTAAATACTTATTATTATATTATATAATTATTAATATTTAAATTGTGTAATACACATATTTTTAACAACATTATTGTATGAATTAATGATTGAATTAATAACTTTTTTTTAAAATTATTAGAAGTATTATTTTATT
The DNA here is from genome assembly GCF_003935025.1 of Abrus precatorius. Taxonomy (NCBI): domain Eukaryota; kingdom Viridiplantae; phylum Streptophyta; class Magnoliopsida; order Fabales; family Fabaceae; genus Abrus; species Abrus precatorius. The sequence goes on along the minus strand of NW_020874373.1, from coordinate 1,878,130 downwards.
AAAATTATATCCATACAGTATATATATACGTGCTAAAAAAGGAAATATAATATATTATAAGGGAAATATAGATTTCCATTTTTTTCTCGATCTGAAAAGATTTCTTTATTTCAAAATATCTTTTTACTCCAGAGGAAAGAAAGATTTTTGTAAGCCCTCGCAAGATGGTTTCCGTTATCTGAATTTTCATTTTTTTCTTCTTCTAAATAAATAAAACTTTTTGTTTTCTCACATGTATTTTTCTTTTCTTTTTTTTTACAGAAAACAATTATATTTGAAATATTATGGGGGCACTTAACGTGCATACAACTATATGTTAAAAATTGTACCGTTATTTGTCTTTAACGTAATACAAAAAATTAACCTCTTCTATACACTTTCGTGGAAAATTATTGTAAATAGGAAACGATGTTTCTATAACATTAAAAAAAGTATTTATAATTTTTACTATATATCAACTAAATTTCTAAGGAAAAAGTCATTTTAATTTCTTATCCAGTCTGGTAGATCAGTGCCTTAAAGAGTAAATAATAAAATAAAGCATTTAGGTGAGTGTGAAAATAAGAAGAAAATAACATTTATTTTCTTTGAAATTTGAATAACCGAAAATGAAACCATTCCAAAGCAAAACACTTGAGTGGGGGCATAATTCTCGAATATCTTTGCCATTAAATTGGAAATGAGTGTGACCCAGTGGCTGGATCGGGTGTTGGAGCAGCCACTTCATCTTCGTCTACTGAATCAACAAAACGTACATAAAATAGATAGATAGATTATAGATAGGACCAACCTCGTTTGTTCTGTTTCTTGAGTTATTTCATTCTCACATATCCAACCATATTTTGCATGTCCAATTCTTGTTCCAAAATATCTATCTCATCTCTTACTCCAATCCCTTTTCACAACGCCACAATCATTCATTCACTCCACACCCTCCTATTCCTCAACTCCCTTCACTCACCCCTTTTCTAATTCGCCCAAAGGTATCTTTTTGACGATAACCCAAGTTCGCTTTTCCCTAAACAACGTTAAATTTGCAATCTTTATATACCCCTTTGCGCTGATTCTGTGTTTTTTGTTGTTTTGTTTTGCTCAGATTTTGTGCTCTACGGTCAACATGGAGATCGATAAAGCAATTAGAGAGTGTGATGATCGAAGACTTCAGACCAAGTACAACAACGCCACCTATGTTATTCAGAGAGCTTTAGCTTTGTATTCGTAAGTTGTTCTTAATCTCCTATGACTATGACTGTGAGCTGGAACATGTAATTGTGGGGTTGTTATCTTAACCTTTTTCATGTGTTGTGTTTGAATTTTACGTATGGGGAATTGGATTCATTTGCCCCTTTTCTGTTGGTTTGTATAAATCAGAAGAGAAAAATTTTATGTTCTGTTGACTTGATTGTTGTGGTTGTTTCTGCCGGAAAGATAAATAGGTGCTCAATGAGGATGGATGCTTGATTTATGTTGGATCCATTTGAAGAGATTAACGGGTGATGTCAAATTTCTTCCCTTGATTGTTGTTGTCTCAGGGGCAAGCATTTTAAAAAATGTTTCAGTCTGTTGACTTGAAAAAGTCAATGGAAATTTTGTTGTGACAGAGATGTAATGAATGAGGTCTGCTTCCCGCTTTGTCAAAGTTACCGCAAAATACTTACAATGGTGTTATCTGAAAAATGGAAATTTCCCTGTGTTGGTTCTGTTATTTCAATACAATCTCAGTTCCTATCAACTTTTATTTTGATATTTGTATGTTAGATTACGAAGAAAGGACGATATGTGCTCCATTTGCCAATTTTTAACAGGATATCTATTCTAAACTTAATAACTCTTACAGCTTCATAGGAACATTATTTGTATTGGGTGCCGGCCAAATGGAGGATTTAAAATTTGATTGTTTTAGGGATAGGTGCATAGATCCTAGAGTGATGCCCCTTACTTTTGGTGTCTTTTTCCTACAAGTAATACCTGTTTTAAATCATGAATGGAAAAAAAAAATTATGATCTTTGATGGCTGTCTCTTCTCAATGCTGATTTCCCTTGTTGATGTAAGTTGTCTGATGTCTGCATGTATTTACGTATTTCTTCCTGCAGTATTGAAGAGGTTGCCTTCAGCTTCAATGGAGGAAAGGATTCAACAGTAAGTTTTAATCTGTGTAATCTTTTATCACCCATCAGAATCTTAGAGCTCATTGATGACAACATTGAGCTTTGCCATGTAGGTTTTGTTGCACCTACTCAGGGCTGGCTATTTCTTGCATAAAAGAGGGAAAAATAGTGCCAATGGGGATTTAAAAAATTTTCCAATTCGGACAATATATTTTGAGACTCCTAGTGCTTTCCCAGAAATCAACTCATTTACCTATGATACAGCTTCTACGTGAGTGAAATTTCTTCCTTTTCACTTTTGGAATTTATTTTTATTTGTCATTGCAGTGTAGATAATATGGAAAAGTGATATATTTCTCCTTTTATTGTTGTTATACTTTTCAAACTTGGAGGCTTGTCCTCCTCTAAAAGTGGGAGTAAACTAATGATTTTAGCTTGGGCAGCTATGGTTTGCAAATTGACACCATTCGCTTAGATTTCAAGTCTGGTTTGGAGGCTTTGTTAAAGGATAAACCTATTCGAGCTATTTTCCTTGGAGTTCGAATTGGAGACCCTACTGCGGTATTCTTATTTCTTAACCATGGGATATTATTTTTGTTATATTCTCTGACCTGCCATTTGTCCAAAACTGAATATTGTTTTATACAAGCTCATTGAAAACAAATTTTACTTGGAAGTGCTCAAGGATCAAAATTTTAAAGCAAGATGCATTAGTGAAGATCTCATGTGCTATATATGAAAATTTTTCCAAAAACTGTACATACATATAACTATTCATAGATATATTCTATAAGGAGAAAGCTAAGCTACATACTCATTTCTCAATAAGTTGCAATCTAGTAAAGTGGTACATGTCAATATAAATTCTAAATGTTCCTAGAATATGCCAGCATTGTCATTAATCTCATATATAATTATGAATAAGTTATTATGTGCTAATACTGCAATTACATTACAATTTTAGTATGCATTAAATATGTCAATTCTCGAATCTCAACTGTCAAATTATCAACTATATTTTCAATTTTTGTAAAACCTTGCTATTAGTTTGAAGATCACCAGAATAATAGTTAATATTAATCAGAACATAGGTGAAATGATTACTCTATGCTGTTGAGGAGAGGATAATAATTAGGGCTCATGAGCAGAATCATCTCTCGGAATAGCATCAAATACTTGTGAAATTTGAAATTGATCAAGAAATTCAACAGTATACATTGTTTTAAAAGTTTCCTTTATTATTAATTTTTTAAATATATCTTTTGACATGTTGGGCCAAACCTGAAGATGTTTTCAAAAGCCTAACACTGGCAAACACCTGAAAAAATTTTAGCTCAAATTTCAACTCAATTCAATATGAAAATATGCATCAAATTATTGATCAGAATCTTTATTTTACAACTTTTATTTCCTTAAGGCTAGTTTTTATATTCAAAAGCAATTTTGAGAAATATATCAAGCATATGGCCCAAGTAAAAGCTTAAAATTGTATGCTTTTATGCTTCAAACAAAGGTTTGATTACCATGGTTTTTTGAAAGCTGGAATATTGCCAACTCTCCTATTCATACAAGTGTGCTCCAACCTTGCAGGTTGGTCAAGAGCAATTCTCCCCTAGCTCACCCGGGTGGCCACCTTTCATGAGAGTGAATCCCATTTTAGATTGGTCATACAGGTTTGGTCCTTTGTTCTATGAAGTTTCTTAAATGTTTTTTATTTAATAAAATTAGTACCAGTGCTTATATTTGGTGCTGCTGTTTCTTTTAAACTCTTGATCTCTTATCTGGATGAGTCAACAAAATAAAGATCTGAAAAAAATAGAATTCTCTCTGAACCTCATTTGTGGTTGGTGCTTACACAAATCCTATCATTTGATTTACAAGGTATTTCATCAGTTATTTGTTGCTGTTGGATCCACCTCATATGTAGTTCCAAATTTATTTATTGTTTAGCACCTTTATTTTACCCACTTCTTCTATATTTGAAATATCCTTTTTGAAGACTGCCATACAATTATTTATGGTTAATTCTTAATTCTTGTCCTTGGTATAAGTTGTCTAATATTTATAACCTTTTGGCATTACACTGACTTTCATATTTGGGTCACCTTGTAAATGAGTAGTTAGAGAAAATTAGAAAGCCTCAGGTAAAAGCTGAAGGGTAGCTTGTCAAAATGAACAAAAAAAAAAAAAAACAGATCTTACACCAATGGATTTATTGAAAACTGATTTTTCTTTTTCTTTTTGGATTTAGCCCAATGGCATTGTTTGATCCCTAAAGTCAATCCCATCAAATATGACAAGGATTGGTTGGTATATATTTTTAACTTCAATTTTTGTTCTGCTAATGATATGACAACTATTCATCGCTCATCTTAGAAAGTAGCTGAATAAATCAGGGAAAGTATTAGGTTTCCTTTTCTTAATTTACATGTTAGTTTAATTTTGAAAGCACTATTATTTGGAAGATATATTCTTTTCTGTGATTATTTATGCTGATGCTTTTTGAAGGTGATAATGTTGATTGTTTAATCTAGTTATGGTGGTTATGTTTTTATGCAGAGATGTATGGGCCTTCCTTTTAACATGCAAGGTGAACTATTGCAGCCTTTACGATCAAGGGTAATACTCAATAAATTATAAATATATTGGACCTTATAATTGTATTTTAATATATCTGCGTGCCATATCTTTCCTTTTTGTTTAACTTTTTTTCTCAGAATAGGGGAATGTGGGAGGATAATTAGATGAAGGGCTTGTAGATTTCTTTTTCATCTTTTTTGAACTATTTAAAACGAATTGACTAAATAACCTAACTGGAACCTTCTATATTGTATAATAATTGGTCCATCGTTGTTGATATTAAGTTCTAATTGTTAGTTTTTATTCAGGGAATTTTGGTGTATGATTATTTCTTTATTATTTATGCAGTTATACATCAATTGGGAGCATATATGACACAGTTCCCAACTCTTTATTAAGCATTAGCAACGCTTCCAATAAATTCAAACCAGCATATCTACTTGCTGATGGAAGATTAGAGAGGGCAGGGAGGGCTAAAAGATCATCTACTGGTGGACAACTACGTGCTGACAGCAATGGCTTGACTACCCCAGATTTGCATAAAAACAGCATGCTCACAGCATCAATCATTGCAGTAGGAGATGAGATTCTGTAAGTACCTTGATGCCACTTGGATAGCTGGATTTTGTGGAATATATTGGAAACACTATCTTGTATGAACTTGTATCAGCTGCTTTAAAATATTCGAAGATTTCACTATTTTATCAGAATATTTACCTTGTTTCAAGTTTCGGGTATCAATATGCGCTAAACAATCTATTGTTGAATCTCTTGACTGTATAGTGGATGACTTTGCTGTTTTGACAAACTTTCTATTATATCTTGACATAGCAGGTCTGCTATTAATCTTGAATAAACAATATCCTTCTTTTTAATGTGAAGTAAGTAAGCAACATGGATATTAATTTCAAATTTTCAATAATCATTTGATGAAAGTAAATATTAATGGAAAATGTAAATTTTTAATATCCATCGAGTGCAGTGAACTGATTATTTTTTATGAACCTTTAACTGTTTTAATGATGTTCTCTTTTTCTTTACTCTGTTCCATAGCTCAGGTTTGGCATTGTTGAGGATCAATTGGGACCTTATTTGTGTGGGAAGCTGAATTCCGTTGGTTGGTCTGTGTTTCAACTTTCTGTTGTACACAACAGTGTGAGTTCATTTCTGCAGAAATCCTACGTGTTTATATGAACTCTTGTAGCAACACTTAAAGGTGTTACTATGAGTCTGTGGATAATGAACTATGTGCAAACTCTAATATAGCCAAATATAGGCATTGTTCACCTATTATTTTAATTTCATGGTTTATGACATGTGTATTTGTACCAGATAGATTCTGTGGCCGAAGAAGTTGAGAGACAAAAATCTACAAGTGATATGGTAAGATACAAATGTTTAGAAAGCTAGATGCATGAAATTTCTTGATTATTGAATGATGGTTCAGGTTATTTATCTGGCCTGCTTCTTGTAGGTATTTATATATGGAGGTGTAGGTCCACTGCATTCAGATGTTACCTTATCAGGCATTGCAAAAGCTTTTGGTGTTCGTTTGGTGCGTTGCTTCCTTGAATTTCTGTTTTTTTAAATTTGGGGCTACTATAATCATTCCCCAAATCTAGTAGAGTAGTTAGTCTCCCACATGTGTTGTCAATACTTCAGTTGTTGGAACTTGGAAGTGGTTGAACTTGAAACTGTCCAACAGAATGCTGCTGACAGCATTCAGTAATGGGTTCTGCTGGTTCTGTTGCCGAGGGAGAGCTCTAACACTAAATATATTGTAACTTTCCTCAGTTCATTATATCAGAAAATATGAACACAATATCAGTTCAGATTGTAGATCAAACATTCTGTCATTTCAGCCCTCTTTCACTTGCTCTCATTTTTCCACAAATCTTCATCTCTATCATTATTAATTGGTATTTTCTTTTAATGTAGGCTCCTGATGAAGAATTTGAGGAGTATCTCAGGCATATTATTGGTGATCAGTGTACTGGTGACCGCAATGAGGTAATTTACTTGGAAAATATTGTTTATTTTTGTGTTCTTTGATGTTTCCCCGACAGCTTTTTGGTTTGACACTAATCCTCATTTGGGATACCGAAGCTGTCCCTCCCCACAAGTGATTTTCTAGTGACTCAAATGCAACATTGCACAGGTCCCTCAACCATTAGTTATTCATTACTTAGTAATACTTACCTAAAAAACAGCTAGTTATCTTCCTTCCTTATGTTTATATTTTTAATCATAAATTTAATCATGGTATTGTGATTGAAGAAAACACCTGTTTGATTTCAGTTGTCAAGCAAGTGGCAGGAGAGGGTGAGAAATATAACATTTTATTTTTAATATGGTCATAGGACGACTTAGGAATGTACTAAAAATTTGTTTCATTGGTAGGAACATTTGAGAATGTGACCTATGGTTCATACTCATGCTCACAAGTGGCAAGATCATATAACTTATTAAGCAATAAGGTCCAATTCTTAACAACACGGCCTAGAGCAAGTGTATCAAGGCTGTTTATTGTTGCTTTATACGGTTTATATTAAGATGTATGATCATACATCTTTGTGAGAAGCTTGACCTGTTGTTTATTAGAACAGTCATATAAACTGATAATATCTCAAAGTATCTTCGTAATTTGACTCCAATATTTCTTCCTTTTGTGTCAGCAACAAGGCATCAATCTGCACGCACAGATTTTACTTGCATTACACAATGTGCTGTGCGATGACATTTTGTAGTATGACATTGATTAATATTGATCCTCTCTTTCACTTTTCAGATGGCTCAATTGCCTGAGGGCATAACTGAATTATTGCATCATGAGGAGTTGTCTGTGCCCTTGGTATGTCTTCAAAAGTTCATTAATGAAAATTGTTTCCTTAAATGTCATTCTCCAGAAATTCAATTTCACATCAAGGAGAACCTGGAAAAAATTATTTATTTGTTGTGACCAACTCCTATATTGTACGTGATGAAAATAATGAAAGAATACTGGTTTTTACTGTTTTAGATCAATTGTGTTTTTTTGCAGATCAAGTGCCAAAATGTAATAATTCTAAGTGCAACAAATGTTTTGGAGCTGGAAAGGCAGTGGGACTGTTTGATTGAATTAACAAAATCAAGTGACCTACTAGCGTTGCTGGAACCATATGTATCAAAGCATGTGACAACTAATCTCTCAGATGTATGTGTTAACTTCCATATATCATGATACATCTGTGGCTTCAAGATTATTTGAAATTTTGTTTGCGTTTAATATTTGTGGACACAATTCCTGCCTTTATCTGTAATGTGTGTTCTTTTTGAGTTTTATCCACGGGAAACTTTGACTTGGTGAGACTACCCATTATGCCTATCCCCCACACCCCCAAGGTTTACTTTTCCTCTGTATTTTGCCTTTTCTGTAGACAATTTTTTTGGATGAAAATATTTGATAGTAGCAGTTGGATACACTTTATTCTTGTGAGAGTATGCAACATCTATATGCTGTGTTTGCCTTGTTTCTCTTCAATTTTCTTCTTCCTGGGCTCTTCTGATCTCATATTTGCACATCTAAACTGCAGGTTGAAATTGCTCAACCTTTGTCAAAGCTTTGCCTTGAATTTCCGGACCTTTATATTGGTATGAAGTTCATGAATTGTTGTGATATTTACCAGTATACGCCTCATTATCTATCTATATTCTTAGTTGTGTTTCTTCTTTGTAACATCAAGGGTGTTATCGCAAAGCCAGATATGGATCCCTTATAGTAAGCTTCAAAGGAAAGGTACGACGAAACTACCCTATTCTAGTCTTTGTTTTAAGGAAAATAAGTTTGTCTGTAATAACAGTTCTAATTTTCTAACAGGACCAAACACGCCTTGAATCAGCTATAAAAGCATTGCACAAGAAGTTTCAACCTGGTGCTTTCGTTGAGATGAACTAGCGTGATATTCTCAATGATATGGTCCATTTCTATTGGATGCGAACAGAATGGAAATCTTTTATACACAGGGAACATGCCAATCTCATATTATCTACAAATATAAGATGCATGGGATAAAGATGGACTGAGGAATAAATCAAGGATGCTACTCTGTCGGAAGAAGAAAGAACAATGGTACAACAGAGGTTGCTGAAGCTTCAATTCAATTGCGATACACGGCATTTTAACTGCTTCATGGGGCTCGGACAACAAATTGACTATTATTGAATTATTATGAAATTATCTCAACTTACAGAACCAGTTTACAAATACAGGTTTTTGCATTGAAAATCCACCAATTAAATCTTTAAATTAGCAGTGCAAATTGCACCATCAGCTTTGGTTGCTATTTACCTGATTTTTATGTTGATTTAAGTATACTTGCTATACAGTTGGCAAGCAGGTCATCTGGTGTATGAACCATTTAGCCCATTTTTTTAACCATTCTATGCTGAGGCATAGTTTGCCCAGTGGAATAACGTATTTATTGGTAAAGTCACCGTACAGGAAAAGATTTCCCCCCTCAATAAGTAATGATTAGGGCACGACCCTTTTTTCTTTACTTCTATGTTCGTGGGATACCCCTCACATTAACTTTCTATGTTCAGGGGAATCAATTCTTCTTGTGCTGATCAAAGGTTAAATTCCAAACTATTGACGCACTTCCTAAACCGATTGACCTCTTGTCTGAATTTGATAAAGATCAGCAAAATATGTTGATTATGGCAATGCTGTTTAATTGCACAACATAGATAGGTCAATTAACCAATGATACAATAGTCAATTTCTTAGGGTGTGAGAACTGAGAAAACAATTGTGTAAATTAAGTTATACCAGCCAGAGATAAAAAAATAAAATAAAATGTGAATTGTTATTCTGAAATCTGAATGCAACCACATAATAACTATTACATCCTTGCGATCATATCACCATGCATGCAGAGGATGGTGTGTATCATCTGTGGCTGTCTCTGTTTGCTGTGATGTTTCTTGACTTGCTCGTGCATGAATACATTATTTTTATGTATATAGACAGTCAATTTTGCTACTTTCAATTCCAAATATGTAAAAAAGGTCGGTGGAATTTTTATTTTATTTTTTTGTCTTTTCGGAAACAAAGAGGGGCAATAAATTGAGAAAGAAAGTCAACAATGTCCTGCACCAGAAACCACAATCAAAGAAACATTTAACATAAACTTAGAAGTGTGAGAAAGCAGGTTAATGGAATGAAGAAGCTGGAAACTAGGAGAGTTTAGAGGTAATCATTACAAATTAAGTACATTGCTACATCAAAATCACTCTCAAGTCTCAATCCTTAGCTTTGACAATTCTTTATCCCAAGCTACATGTAGCACAAATCTTCCTTGCAAAATTTAACATAAACATATATTACGTTTGATATCTTTATTTTCTTCTACAGTGGGAATTAGGACAGTCTGATCACAACTTAGTCGAGGCAAATCCTTAGTGGCCCAAAACACTTCGTTTTATTACAGACTAAAGTTCTTTGACTTTTTATATGCATAATTAATAATAAATTTATTAAAATTATAGTATTTAATTACAGATTTTTATTATATATCTTTAATAATGTTAAAAATCGTTTTAAAAAAAAATAACTATCTACTAATTAATTTACTTTTTTTTATCTCTTTAAAAACTGGGTTTGGTTAATTTTATTATTTGAGTATGAGAACCGAGATTATAATATAAATATAATATTGAGATTAAGAATAAATGGAATATGACATACACTGATTCACGAATAAACTTTTGATTAAAATTATAATAAATTATTTAAATAACATTTTTATAATTCTTATTATTTTAAAATCTTTAATAAGTGACTCAATAGTCTTTTTTTTTTTTAATCCAACGTTCTTCTTAAAAGTAATTTAAATAAAAATGGTCGATTTATTGTATTCCCCAAAACTCTGAATGGCTCTCACAGAATAGTATTTGTGTGTGGGTGTTTTTCCTCTTACCCCAACCCTTAACATCGATCCCCATTGCAGCTCTGGGTCTTGGAAGAGCAAGGAAGCATAGCCATGGGGGTGAGTGGCAACGAACAAGAGAAAGGGTTTGAAGGGACTGCCTTAGATTTACCCTTCAATCGCCGTTCCAACTTGAAAAGCGCTACCAACGATGACCACTTCACCAACCTTCTCGCCCACATCAAATCCTCCAAAACCCCTGTAAGCCTGAGAATCCATAATTTCTTATATCAATTTTTTATATATTTTGTTGTCTAATTTGTCACGAAATTGTTTGCAGGCCGTTATCAATTATGGTGCTTCCTGGTACGTTACTCTTCCAATTATGTTTCCATGAACCATGCTTGAAAATTCGTTTTGTTTGGATTTGGATGCATGAAATTCCATTTAAAGGTGTTGAAACGTGTCAATTATAGGGTTGTAACGTGTGAATTACAGCAATCCATTCAAGTCCTTTAATTTTTCATTCTTTCAGGTGTCGCGTTTGTAGCCAAATTCTGCCTGCATTCTGTAAACTGAGCAATAATTTCCCGAAGCTTACCTTTATATACGCAGATATTGATGAATGCCCTGAAACAACTCAACACATTCGATACACCCCAACCTTCCAATTTTACCGAGATGGTGAAAGGGTAGATGAGATGTATGGTACTGGTGAAGAGAGATTGCACGATCGCCTTTGGTTGCACTCTTAACCTCGTGTAAGAGATAAACATAATCGTGTTTACTATTTCTCCATCTATGTTACATTGTCAATCATTATCTATGAAACATCAGTACTCCATTTTCATCTTGTATCGGTATTGGATGCGTATCCGATACTATACGTTTTGATACTCTTTCTATACGTATCCTATTAGTATTGAAACCGTTTATAAAAAAAGAGAAAAAGAAGTAAATTTTGATAACTTTTTTGACACTCTTTGATAATTGACCGTTGAAGTTCTAATAATTGGTCCATTATTGTTGATATTTAGTTCTAGTTGTTAGTGTTTATTCAGGGAATTTTGGTGTGTGATTATTTCTTTACTATTTGTGCAGTTATACATCAATTGGGAGCATATATGACACTGTTCCCAACTTATTATTAAGCATTAGCAATTCTTCGAATAGAATCAAACCATCATATTTACTTGCTGATGGAAGATAGAGAAGGATGGGAGGGCTAAAAGGTCATCTTCTACTGGTGGACAACTTCGTGCTGATAGCAATGGCTTGACTAGCCTGGATTTGCATAAAAACAGCATGCTCACAGCATTAATCATTGCAGTAGGAGATGAGATTCTCTAAGTACCTTGATGTCACATGGATAACTGGATTTTGTGGAATAAATTGGAAACACTATCTTGTATGAACTCGTATGCCCTGCTTTAAAATATTCCATTGGAAGATTTCACTATTTTATCCGAGTATTTACCAAGTTTCAAGTTTCGGGTATCAATATGCTATAAACAATCTATTGTTGAATCTCGTAGATTGTATAGTGGATGGCTTCACTGTTTAGGCGAACTTCCTATTTTATCTTGACATAGCAGGTCTTCTGTTAATCTTGAATAAACAATATCCTTTTTTTTTTTTAACGTGAAGTAAGTAAGCACCATGGAAATTAATTTCAAATTTTCAATAATCATTTGATGAGAACAACTGTTTGATTTCAGTTGTCTAGCAAGAGGCAGGAGAGGGTGAGAAATATAGCATTTTATTTTTAAAATGGTCGTAGTACAACATAGGAGTGTACTGAAAAATTGTTTCATTGGTAGGAACATTTGAGAAAGCGACCTATGGTTCATGCTCACACGTGGCAAGATAATATAACTTATTAAGAAATAAGAAGGTCCAGTTCTTAACACCACGGCCTAGAGCAAGTGTATTAGGGCTGTTTATATTGGCAGGAAATTTTCTTAGAAGTACTGCCTTATTGTTGCTTTATACTATATTAAGATGTATGAAAATCATACATCTTTGTTAGAAGCTTGACCTGTAGTTTTTCAGAACAGTCATATAAACTGATAAGATCTAAAGGTATCTTCATATTTTGATTGCAATATTTCTTCCTTTTGTGTCTGTAATAAGGCATCAATCTGCATACTCAGACTTTGCTTGCTTTACACAATGTACTGTGTGATGACATTTTGTAGTATGAGATTGATTGATATTGATCCTGGCTTTCACTTTTCAGATGGCTCAATTGCCTGAGGGCATAACTGAATTATTGCATCATGAGTAGTTGTAGCTCTATATACACCCCTAAAACAGAGGAGATCGCAACACTTTGGCTGCTCCCACCCAATGACCAACACTGCCCAGCCATTAGCCACGTTGTATCTCTGAGTTCACTTCAACAAGATACTAGTGTTTTAAGAAATAAGTTCTTAATATATATTTTATGATTTTTTTTTATGTATATTTATATACATATCTTAAACGCATCGCATCATATCGTTTTTAAGAAAAGACGTATTATCGTATCGGGTATGAATCGAACATGATACACGCATCGTATCTACGTATAATAGATCATTATAGATTCTGTGAATGAATTCTAGAATAAATTACATCTATTCATAAGAATTTGTCTTTTACGATGTAAACAATTTCATAATTGTCCCCCGGAAAACATGAAATCAATAATCATCCTAAGTTTACATCAACCGCTCAAGATTAGTTGCAAAACTATCCGGAGAAGATAACTGGTAACAGCAAATAAATTTAAGTGGTAAAAGCAAAAACAGAAAAAGGTAGCTAATTCTGCATGCTCTCCTATTGAGCTAACGCATCCACTAGAGAGACATATATCTGTGCTTGCTTTTCTGATCCAAACTGTGAAACGTATCTTTAATAAGAGATGTACGCACTGAAGCTTCTTTATTTTTCCTTTTGCCCAAAATCTGAAAGATGGCTACGATGATAACCACCCGTGGCAATGCCATGGTTGGCTAACTCAAGCCTTAGGCTTGAGACTCTTCACGGTTTCCCAAGTAAAATCAGGATCATCACGTCCAAAATGTCCATAAGCAGCAGTTTTCTGGTACCTGAAGTTGCCTCCTCTCATGAGGTCAAGGTTGATGGCAATCATTCCTGGCCTGAAGTCAAAATTCTCCTTAATGAGAGCCAAGATGTCCTTGTCAGGAATCTTTCCTGTTTGGTATGTGTCTACAAACACTGACAATGGCTCTGGGACTCCAATTGCATAAGACACCTGCACAATGCAACGCCGTGCGAGCCCTGAAGCTACCACACTCTTGGCTGCTTGCCTAACAATGTATGCACCACTCCTGTCCACCTTGGTTGGGTCCTTGCCAGAGAAGGCACCTCCACCATGAGCACCCCAACCACCATAGGTATCAATAATGATCTTCCTCCCAGTGAGTCCTGCATCTCCATGGGGTCCCCCAATGACAAACCTTCCAGAGGGGTTGAGGTGGAAAATAGTTTTGTCATCAAGGTATTTAGCTGGGATCACAGGTTTGACCACATGCTCTTTCAATTGTTCTGCAATCTGTTCATTTGTGACGGATTCGTCGTGCTGAGTTGAGATGAGAACCGTGTGCACACGGATAGGGACCATGGCTCCATTATCGTTCTTGTACTCAACGGTCACTTGGGTTTTACCATCTGGCCTCAGCCATGGGCATGTTTTGTTCTTTCTCACTTCAGTGAGCCTGGCACCAAGTTTGGTTGCAAGCACATGAGTTAGTGGCATTAGCTCAGGTGTTTCATCTGTGGCATAGCCAAACATGTGGCCTTGGTCACCTGCCCCAATTTCCTCGGGTTTTTTGGTCATGTGACCATGAACTCCTTGAGCAATATCAGGGCTCTGTTGCTCAATGTTGACTAGAACTTTGCAGTTGTCAGCATCAAGACCAACATCCGCTGACACGAACCCAATGCCTCTGCAAGTGTCTCGAACTATTTTTTCGTAGTTCACATTGGCCTTGGTTGTGATCTCACCAAAGACCATAACCATGTTAGTTTTTGTACAGGTCTCACAGGCAACCTTGCTCTCTGGGTCTTGCTCCAAACATGCATCGAGGATGGCATCTGAAACCTGGTCACACAGCTTGTCGGGGTGGCCTTCGTTTACTGATTCCGAGGTGAAGAGGAAACTATCCATCACTGGTCTTAAAAAATAAACAAAATGGAAGGGGGGAAATATGTTAAATTGTGTTGTGTAAAGAAGCTATGCAAGCAATTAACATGGGAGGAGTAAGGTACTTATTCTATTGCATGAACCTGACAATCTTTATTTTATCAAACCACACAGATTTAATTTTCGTTGCACCTATCATATAAGACGTGTTTATTTTATATTTCTCTTATGAGAGAAAAAAAATAATCTATTTTATTCTTTTCGGACAAATTTTAAGGGTAAAAAAAATGGAATACAAGAGTTACATGTAGATCTGTGGGAACAATTGATCTAATTGTTCAGAGTCCATAGTTAAATCTTTTAGAAGGTGAATCTAATGATGAAAAAAGGAAGCGTTAGTGGTAACGTCTTAACAAAAGGTGTGGAAGCATTTGCTAAAACTACATACACTGCATCTCATAACCAACGTTTCACTTTCAATGATCTTTCCAATAGTATTGACATTTTCTTTCTTTTATTACTTAACCGTCCAAACGTAAACAAAAAAGGAAGCACAAACTCAACAAACCGAAAACAAATAAGCCAATATAGATTTGTGAGTGGTGCACAAGACGCAGAACAGATCCAAGTCGACGGTGGTAATAATTTTGCATACATTGAATATAAATATTTTTGAGAAAACTAACAAAAATACAAGAATAAGAATAACACATTAAATTATCAAAACAGTTAATATTAAGAGCTAGATCTAAACAAGGATGCTAAAGAAACAATTCTATGAAGCAAGCATTGATCCAGGATCTAACAACTACAAATGCTGCAAACTGAATTTTGATGAGGTATACGTATTGAATTGGAAGACGTGAGACAAGATACATACCAATGGTGCTGCTTTGAGCTTAGAGGAAGAAGAACAAGAGAAATGACAAACCGGAAATGTGAAGAAAACAAAGAGGAAGGCAAAAGAAAGCTAGTGTGACCTATATATATAGCCATACACACGCTTATTATACATTCAAGAAAATAGACGAATGACTCGCTCCCATTTTTCTCATGCTTTTTGTGGTTCTGCAATTTTAACTTTGATAAGAGTTTTTTCTCAAATCATTTATGAAATTATTCTCTTGTTCGTCACGTTATATGTATAATTTAGATTTAAAATTAATTAAAAATAAAATGTAAATTACACTCTCTTTGATTATAATAATTTTACTTTTCTATATCGTTCTAAATTTTAAAAATTAAATTTTTTATTTCATATAAATTTTAAATTTTTTTTATGAATACCGATTTTACATTTACAAAAATTATTTTTATTTTTAATATATAGAATTTACTTTGAAGAGACTTTTTTAAATTTATGTTTATTATTATCTATTAATTATTGACATATAATTAAAATATTCATTTAATTATATGATAAAAGTGTTACTTTAAAATAAATATATTTTAAAATTATTTAATTTAATTAAATATTTATATTTTAATACATGATATTCGTAGTTATAGAATTAAATCTGAATAATTTTTAACAACTAGATTAATAAAATGCATCATTTATAGAAGTTAATAAAGACAACTTTTGAGATTATTTCACTTAAATCCAAGATTTCTCTCGTTCTATATTGGCTACATCGGTAACAATTAACTAGTAATTGGTTACTAAAGCAAAGTGGAAACTCTTACCGCCAATTTTGTCGTAACAAATATGTGTAGCAAAGGACACATTAGAACAATAATGAATAGGGATGATGGCGCATGTGATATGCCTCACAATTTGTATCATAAATACATAAAACTACAACACGCGGTGAGCTGGCCACAATTAGCTTTGCTCATTATTATGTTTGGCTACATAACAAGTTGCATCAAATAATAATTAGATAATGCTATTAGAATCTTAATAACCACTAATCGTCTAACCCTACAAATATTGTACTTGATTGATACCCATGTCCTGAGATAAAAAAAAGTGAAATAATGTGTATATTAACATTTAGAAGAATTAAGCAATCCTCTAATCCAACTTTTAGAATTGAGTAATGTTTTAAATTGCAGTTTACTAGTTTGCCACCACAGCTGCGATCGTATTAGTCTCAATTATTCAAATTTTTCCACAATATCAAGGATTATGTTATAATCACAACTTGATTCATTTATAAAATTCAACCCAAGAAGGCATGCACGTAACAGCATGAGGATTGCAAGGAAAAGTGTAAAATTCAGCAATCTGAGTTGAGATGGCATAAGCTGAGTTGAACTTTCTTTTCTCTTTTTGGGTCGGAGTGAAAATCAGCACCAGACAACAGAAAATGGATGCAAAGCCTAACTGTTAAATAAAATAAGGCTTAGCCCATTAATTGATAAGATTGGAACCAAAGACTTGGGCTCCCACCAATCATCGGCATCTAACTAGACATTGTGATCCCAATTCCGCAAAACCTCATCATGGAATTGCCGAATTGGGAATTCCAGTTTGAGTTGGATGGGCCTCTTCATTAGCTTATCATTTGCAGAACCTATTTACCAAATACACTATTTGTTTCAGTCGCGACCAAAACAATAAAAGTCTATTTGTTTAAGGTAAACAATATTGCCTGGATAAAGTACAATTTGATTTAATGAAAAAATGTTGGCTAGATCCTACCGTGCTTTCTAGATCCCTTATGCGTTTATGCTCTTTCCCTTGGATCCTGTTATCTTTTTTTTAAGATCCCTTATGCCTCCAAGAAGTGTACTTATAAAAACACTCATATTTAAGTGAAAAAAACAACCTCACATATTAAGAACAATTAGTAATCTTACTTGGGACTTATTTTCCCCTTTATACGATTATTACATATGTTTTAAAAAGGAAGGTAATATCGTAATTAAATTAAGCAACTATCAAAAAAGTGGGAATATTACTTAACCGTGCCAGTGATAGATTCAGGACCCAGTATTCTCATGAATCTCAATTCAGTTAGACTGCTTTAAATAATAGTCTAGAATAAAATAATATTTTAAAAATGAATTTAAAACACTTGATTTATCAACCTAATAAAATGGAATTATATATAAACTATAAACATAATTCATTTTTTAAAATTTAATATGTTAGATATCAAAAATAAATTCTATGTACTGTAAAATTAAGCCTTTTTCCAAATAAAATAATGAACAATATATAATATTAATTGTACAGCAAAACATGGAAGCCCCGTTCATTGTTACTCGTGCATCGTGCTGATCTTCATCCATCACAAGTTTCCCTATCGTTGTCCCTGCTATTTTTAAGGTACCTTTATCCTTATTCTATTTCTAGCTTGTTGCTATTGTCTTCTTTTCCGCCTTTGGAATACGATGATGATGATTGTGGATTGTAAGATCATATGAATAAATGGCGTTAAAATTGCGCACAAGTATTACACACGTAATAATGTTTTGAAACAAATTATTATCTTCCGTTCATAATCAACATTTTTCCTAATTTTTATACGTTATTCATAAATATGTGACTTTTGTGGAATAACAAACTTAGTTGTATTATTAAATATCAAATAAGTAATATCATTCATAACTATTGTTTATTTACATTTTATACATATTATGAATAATGATTACTTTTGTTCCATGTCAATTATTCAAAATAACATTTCTTACAAGTTTACGTGGACATTTATAAATTTTAATTTACTTTTTTATCGATGTTAAATGTATGTATTCTTATTTGTGTGGCAAAAATATTATATATTATGTATTTTTTTTTATTTTAGTCCTTAAAATTATTAGCGTAAGAAAATTCTTAATTCCTAAAATTTTAGCCATGTATGTTTAAAAATTTTCATTCATTCATCCTTCTTTTTTATTCATTATTAACATTATCACTAAAAATTATTATAACACTCTTCCTTTCTTTTTCAAATATTCTCAAATTTCTTCACCTTTATCACTAGATTTATCTTCACAATTTGCTTTGGGTAATTACACTGGCTTTAGCTTTACAAGAACATGAGAATAATTCAGAACTCCCAATGTTATTGTATTTTTGGCAATGCCAACAAAGTAGAGCCTTTCAACGACATTGGGGTTCAACACTGAAGAACAAGGAAAGATAGTATCTTATTGGTGAGGGAGTTAAGGTTGAGAGAGATAAGACTCAAATAGAAGTCATGGAGGAGAATATCTTCAGTGAAAAGATCATAGGAGGAGAGAAAAAATTTGTATATCAATAAACCCAAAATGTGGAAAGATGGAAAAAAAAATAAAAGAAAATTTGTATATTAACAAATGTAGACGATGGAAAGACAAAAAAAAAAAGAAAAAAAAAAGAAAAAAAAAAGAGAAAAGATATGTATATTATTTGTATATGCAAATGGTAGAAAAGTAAGAGAAAAAAGAAATATTTAAATATTAATAATAAAGATGGTAGTTTTCAGTGATAGTGATTTTTGGTAATGATATTACATTAAAGAAGAAAAAAATTTAAAAATATGTAACACTAATCATTTTACAGACTAAATTAAGGATTTATTTAATAAAAAATAGATATAATAATGAGTAAAGTCTTAATAAGATATTACAATACTTATTCCTATACTTCATGGATAATAACTTTGATTTTCATATTCATACATGCAGGTATCCAGATCATCTTACCTATACTTCTTATCTGTACTTTGTTAATTAAAATATATTTTTAAAATATTTTAAATAAAATATAAATAACAAATAAAATTGTTAATCTAAAGTCAAATAAAATATTAAATTATGATATAATATATGTAAAAATTATAACAACATTATTTATCTAAAATTTTTATTTAGTTTTTGAGTTTTATAGTGCTGGTATGTACCATATTTTATGAATAATTACTTTTATTTAAACTCAAATTCATTAAGAGAATATTTATTCTATCCATTTCTTTTTCTAGTACTTGATATAAGATTCATTGTTATTTTTAGTAAAAATGTCTCTAATATACAAATGTGAACACATCATCTAGCGAATTATTCTTAAACAGAGTTGGTGAATAGAATATATTGATCGAACTATTGACATTTATGTTTCAGCTTAAAAAGTAAACTCGTGACTAAATACGAAAAGATGATTAGTTTAATATCGACCTCAATTATATCACACTTTGTTTACATATCGATAAGATGATAAAGGTTAATTAGATTCTTTGTAAGTGAGCGATATCAAATCTTGTATATCTTCATTATACACAGGTTTCCGAGCTTTTGCACTTTGTCTGCAAGTTAGTGATACAGATGCTCTATACATAAAAAGTGTTCTAGTGATGCAAATAAACTCTGTGTGATAGATGTTTAGAAGTGTTAAATTATATAAGTAATGGGTGAAATAAATAACAAACTATCATTAAAATTAAGTTTTTTTTTTATATACTTCAACAAAATGATTGAAGAAATTAAGATATGTTTAAAAATATAACTTAATTGAATATTTATTTAATAACTGTTTTATATGAGAGTCTATTATAAAAATTTGATTATAAAATTTATTAAAATAAGTTAAAAAACTACTTAAATAAGGTGTATTGATAAATTTATTGAAATAAGATTAAAAAATTTAAAATTATTTTCATAAACTCTTCACAGATTATTTCGAACGCCTATTAAATAATACAAACAAATTTAGACAAAAGTTAATTAAAAGAAAATGAAATACATGAAATGTAATTATGTATAATTTATAAGAAAAAACCTAGAGTAAAATATAATAGAAGAACTAATCCCAACTAACGTCCCTTGATGGTATTATTAGATACAACCAATATTTGAACCTCATTTTTTTTATTCCAATATAGAGGCACAAGACTTTTTAATACTTGCTTTGAAGATTACAATTAAGAACATGGATTGGTAGGAAATAGGATGAACAACTATAACGGTAATCAAATTGGTAATGAATTTCAACGTAGTTCCATCACATCATTCACTACCAGAAAGCAGAAAGCGCTTCTTAATTATTATATTTGCTACGAAGACTTCATTTGGTTGCCTAACATACCTACCACTGCTTGCAAAGACATCAAACCCCCAAGACAAGGGTCAAGTCAAGGCAATGGACAGGGGGAAAGGGATGCAATGCCTGTTTAGTTTTTCTTCTTAAATTTTAGTTAGTGTGTTTTTATTATATTATATATAAACGAGGCTTTACACTTATTGTTAAGGAATTTTGTTATGTGTGATTGGTTTAAAATATGATTAATTAAAAAAGACAGTTAATTGTATCATTTTTGAATGCTTAAATCTGTCTATTGAATAAAAACTTAACATAAAAGAAGTTATTCTATGTGGCGTTTAAGATTTTAAAAAATAATAATCGTGTATGTAAGAAATGCCAAATAGAATAAAATAAATTAAGAAGGGATAGTCACTATGCTGTTGAGTGCTTCAAAGTCTCATGACATTTATTATAGTCTAAGAAGTAACATCCACAAATGCAGAATGTAGAGATTTTAATCTGAACTCACCTTAGATAATTGATGAGCGAAACAATCAAAAGCTAAGAAATAGCAAATTATTTTATACCAATACCTCACTGGTTTTATGTTATAGCGTGGCTTTTTCTTCCCCTCTGTGCATAAGCGCAGGACCCCAGCAATAATATTTCTAGAACATAGAACATTACAAATAACTTTTGATTTTGTCGCTTCTTGGTGGATTATTTTAAATTACGAATCAATCAAAAATGAGAAAAACACCCAGACTTTGTTCCATGATTGAACCTAACTCGTCTACCTTTCATCACAGACTTGTGAACCAACTTTTTGTTTGCCGTCAAGTGATTTGTTGTTCTCGATTACTATATAGTATTTATACCCCTCCCTCCAAATACAATATGCTTTTTCAGTGGTTCTATCACCTAGGTATATCTGTAATGCATTATTAGTTCTTTATAGATATTTATATACACATATATTCAAAGAACTGTTTAATTATCCTCTATAACAATACGACCAATCACCTTTCCAATTAATATAGCTCTAGTCTTCTCCTCCCCCTTTGAAATTCAGGACCTTTTCAGTCACAGAGGCTTTGCTCCAAAAGTTGAAATTCAGAGGAAAAAGCCAAGTTTAAGTTTGAAATTATAACGTCGCCTGCGTTTATTTGGTGACGCATGAATTTAAGTATTATTGTTACCAAATAAATTTAGCTATGCTTGTTATTGAATATTCTTACATACCAATGATAATTAGTTAGATTATTTTTATATATTCTCATATTAGTTGGATCGTCCTAACTTTATCTAAAAAAACATCAAGCCATACCTCAATACATTTTCTTTTGTATACACAATTATGGTGTGCTTCAATTACACCAAGGATCACACATACACACAACCATTAATTATTAGAAACTTGTAATTTAAGAGTCGCATGTTGGTAGCTTATATCATGAAATGTATATTGCCATAAAATATATGTAATGCTTTCAATACATTAATTTTATTATTTAATAATAAATATGTCTAAATAGTCATTTAAATTTAAGTATTGACATAAAATAATGTGTTTGAAGGATATATTAATTTGACGTTGAAATTAGTCTAAATGTATTAATTTTGAATAAATAAAATATCTTATGAGACTCTTCAGCTAACAAGATCACCAAGAATCTTTCACTGAACTCGTTTTTGGCTTTTATCTCAACCTTTTCATTTTCTTAGTTGGTTAACTTTACAGCTTGACTAACTACGAGGGAAAAAAATTTGAAGACAATTTATAACAATAATTTATAATTATTATAAGTTTTTTAATTTATTTTAATATATTTTTAGTATAGTTTATTAAAATAAAGATTATTAAATGAGCACTTAATAAAATTGTGTATCCAAATCCTATATTCATGTTATATAAATATTTATGATTTCTTCAGGAATGTATATTAACTGTATAATCACTATCTTTCCTTTACCAACACTTTTTATATTCATGGGAAAAAAAAGTTTGAAAATTTTGTATCTGAATTGAACTAGAAGAATTGAAAAGGAACCTTGAAAAAAGAGTAGAAATAAATTTTGGACTATTGGGACAGTGAAAAGTAGCCTCCTATAGCTACTGCAAGTGTAGTGGGGTTGCATAAAGCCACAGCACATTACAGTCGCGACATAGGTTGGATTAAGTTGGATTGATAAATTTTAAATTTGATTAATTTTATATTACTGAATGTAAGCATATGTTGATTCTAACTTAATTAGTAATTTTTAATTTAAGTTAATTTTAAAGAATAATTACCCTAAAATTGATGAGTTTTTTCTTTATCGCCTTTTGCAAGTAATCTTGTCTAACACAGGTCGGAATAGAGTCTTAGTTAAAACCGAAATAAAAAAATTGGCTTGTTAAACTTAATTACTTTTTATTTACCTAATATATATGACATAACTAAATAATAAAATAAGCAAGTTTAGTCTAATCTAAGCCTAGGAAGCTCGATGAACTATTGAACTTATATTCACTCTATACTCACTATGTGTAGATATTGAAAAGAATTGGTGGGTCAATTTAGTTAATTTTTTCATAAGCTCCGGCAGAGAGACGATAATTTTGTTGCTATGTGTGGGACCTTTACGAAAGTTAATTATAACATTATAATTGTAAAGCCTATCTCCTTTTTTCTTGCTTTTCTCAATCAGAAAGCTAAGTCGTGTGTATAGGTTGACAATGGTGCAATGTACCATCCCTCCATTATTTCTTCAAGCGATAATCTACTTTAAGTTCGCTTTGAACAAGCCTAAAGTATCCTATTATAATCATTTTTCTTGAGCTAGCTTTATTTTTTTATTGTTTTTTCAAAGTTAAGTCTAATTCGTTTTTAATTTTAATAAATACGATAAGCGTATAGCAATTCTGAAAATTATATTACTTATAAATATTCAGTTGTGATTTTTATTTTTAAAATGTTCAATTTCAAGTCTAAGTATATTGTTAGAGCACACCAAAAAGGAGTAATCTATGTTCTTTATTTCTGAGAGTACAATCACATAAAAATAAAATTATATATATATATATATATATATATATAACTTCAAGGCAAATTTATTATAATATTATAAATTAAAAAATAATTTATTATTTTATAGCAAATCTGAAACAATTTCTTAATCTGGGGTTTTTTTGCCACGTGGATCAATTTTTCGCCATAACGGCTGACGAAAGTAATTAATTTTTGAATTTTTTAATATCTATTTCGCCACAAAAAGTACGAAATATGACTTCTTAGAGCGGTTATTTTAAAACCGCTCTCATAACTTTATTTTAGAGAGCGGTATATGAACCGCTCTCAGAAGTACATATTAGAGAGCGGTCCTGCTGAAACCGCTCTTAGATTTAAAATGGACGCCTGGGAAGATTTTGATACACGTGACAACATCTGAGATGATTCGCGCTGCTACTAGCGAAAGTTTATTTCGTCCTGCAGTTAGCGAAACTGTTTAGGCATTGACACGTGGCCAAATGTTCAGTAACTTTGACCGACGTCCTTCTTCCTCCTCCGTGACGGTCCTCCTCCATTTTGCTTTTCTCCGTCTCTGCTCCTCCATCATCGTCCTCCAGGCAGAAGTTTCAAAATTTGTTTTGATTTGCTGTGAAGGATCAAATATTGTTACGAATTTAAGAGGTATGGAACTATAATATGCATTTATATATTATTTTTATTTTGATTTTGTTAATTGAAAAATCTGATAATAATATTGTAATTTTTTTAAACTCTACATATGCAGGTGATTTGGTAATTAAGTGAGAGTGAGTGAAGAATTTGCTGAAACTACTACTGAGACCGGTTCATAAGGAATCGCTCTCTAAAATAGAGTTATGAGAGCGGTTTTAAAGTAACCGCTCTAAGAAGTCATATTTCGTACTTTTTGTGGCGAAATAGATATTAAAAAATTCAAAAATTAATTACTTTCGCCGGCCGTTATAACGAAAAATTGATCCACGTGGCAAAAAAATCTCAGATTGAGAAATTGTTTCAGATTTGCTATAAAATAATAAATTATTTTTTAATTTACAATATTATAATAAATTTGCCTAACTTCAACGTGATTCGATATCTATTATTTAGGTTTACAAACTATACATAACTTCAACGTGATTCAATATTTATTATTTTATACTATTTGACCAAAAAAAATTATAAACTATCTTATTAATAATTTTAAATTAATAAAATTGTCTTTACAATTTTAAAATATCATATTTATAATATCTTTTATTTAATTTTTATTTTTATATGTGAGTAATTTACTTTATCCTAACATATATAGAAACAAAGTTTGCATAATATATTTGAAATATTTGTGTCCCGCTAAGTTGGCCTTTTTAATTTCTTTCGGTAGAATAAATTATGCTTAATTCTTTTGAAAGATGTTAAAGTCATATTATCTTTTTTTTTATTTTTAAAATTACATTTTTTCTTAAAAACTAATGTTATAATTCAGTATAAATTTAATTAATGTAAATTAATATCTCATAATTAATCATTTTAATATTTCTACGATTTTTAGTATTATTGAAAATTAATGTTACATTTTTACAATGAATTATTAGTCTTAGAAGATTAATTGAATATTTTAAGTAACCTTTCAAAGTCAATAATTTAAGTGTTTTATCTAATATAGTATGAAAATCGATATACAATATTCCAATTTAGTTATTGGTGAAGAGTAAAAAAAAGTTCATGTATAGTTAGTTATTCATCACTATTAATAGATTTTTTTATATTAAAATGGATGAAAAGTGCTGCTTAGTATATGAATAATTTGTACACAAAACGTATATGAAGGTGTGGCCATAACCTCGCTCCCTCTTTAGTATTTCAATTTATTATTTTCATCCATTGAAAGTGTAAATATCATCTTTTATCGTACCCAACAGTGTTACTCAAAATAAGTGAAAATAAAATTTGAGATAAATACATCATCCACTTTGTTATATCACACCATTCTTATACTCCAACTTTCTCTCCCTTAAAATTCATTGTGCATATGTGTGTTGTGCTTACTTATTCCAGCTATTAATATATAAAGCTAAAGGTAAAAATTATTATTATTACGTATCCAATTAAAAAAGGCATGTAAATTATATATGTAAGTTCACAAGTTTTTATTGCCTATAAAATATGAGATAAAATAAACGCATGATACAGTTTCTAAGTTCTATAGTAACCCAGTCAAAGTGAAGTTAATGCGTAGGTTGAAAATGCAGAAAATTTTGCTTTTTCAAAATTAAAAACTTCAAGTTGTGAAAGAGACTTCTGCAACAGCCCAAGCTCAGGCATTAATAGCACGATGTCGACGGTGAGTATTGACAAGCTAATCGTTTTTGATTGGTCCACACTGAAATTTCTCCGTCATGGCAATGCCATGGTCAAGAGACTTAATCGCTAACTAAGATATTGAAAGGATCAACTTTTGCAACATTCTGAGTTATTAAATATTGATATTTAGTTTATAAAAAAAATGTTAATTTTAACTTTTAAAGTTGTACTTAAAATTTTATTTTAAAAAATATATTTATTGTATTTTATAATTTTAATGTAAATAAATGTTTTTTTAATATTTATTTTAAATGTTTAAACACCGAATAGTCCTAAGAATTGAAATTAACAATTTTTTTTAAATTTTTTTCAACTAAATGTAGGGATCAATTATACTTGCATACTAACGTTTGAGTCACCGTTCCTTAGATAAAAATAAAAAAAATTCAATGTGGTTAAATATAATATTTATGTTTTTTATATTTGTTTAATAGTTCTATGCTATTTATCAAAATCATTTTCCTTCACCAAATTGATTTAAGTGATTAGTTTTATTGAAATATCGTGTTAAAAATCTTATAAATAAAAGTAGTAAGTTTTAGAGGAGTCTTGGTACTGTAAATTTACCTAATTTAATTCGACTTAAAGCGTATTTAAAATGATTTTCGATTAGCAAAGGTTGAAGACAAAAAAATAAATAAATTCTCTTCTTTAACTTATAAATCTGACAGTTCATATTGGGAAAAGAAAAAAAAAGAAGAAGAAGCATACGTTTAAATTAAAAGTACATATAACTAATTATTTCATTTCATTTTTCCAACACAAAACTAGATAAGTATATATCAATGACAATTAACCTCGAAATGGATATAAAATAACAATTTAATTAACAAATAAAACATGTTCAATTTTTAAAAAACAAAAATTACGTTATAGAATTTTTCAGATTATGTGGATCTTATGAAATATTAAGATAAGTTAGTCCCCTCTTAATTTGAAGAACAAAAACACGACAAGGAGTAGGATGTTTTCATATGAAAAATAAAATAAAAATAAAAATATAGTATTTTAGAAAAAAAATTACAAAAATATGATATTTTTAAAAAAAATTTCAGTGACAAAAAATCTTATTTTTATTAATTTTTTAAAAATTGTGATTGGCAAATTTTTAGTTCAAAAATTTTATTATTATTTTTTAAATTGCCACCAATAATTTTTAAATTTTTATAATTTTTTTTAATATTTAAAAAATTCATCAGTGTCGATTTTTAAAATTTTATAAAATTTTATTGTTTCATCACTTACACCAAAAATTGCTATTTACAATTTGAATCTTATATTTCTATACTTTTTTTTAAAAATATCTTAAATATGTATAATTTTTAAATTTCATATACAAAGCAATAATCTAAGAAGAATAACCATGTTTATTTAGTATTTGGATTAATAGAGAAAAGTTTCTTGTAGTTTTGATAGTGTTTAAATAAATTTTGAGTAGTTTAGAAATTTTAACTTCACGTAATTTTGATTAATTGTAAATTAAATAAAGTGTTTAAATTTATATATTAAAGGAAAAGACAAAATTATCTTTATTATGTTTGAAGGCTTTTATATTTATTTATTCTTACACTTAAACGGTTACTTTTTTGAAATAAAGAGAGGATAATAAAGAAAAACACCCGGATAAGACCCTAAGTTGTAAAAGAAAATAAAATTTTATAAATTTCCATCAAGTAAAAGAGAGAAAAGAAAATATTGCTTACTAAAAAAAATAAAATCTTTAAAATTGAGAATTCATTATTAGTTTTTAAAATACAATTTATGATGGTCTGATCAAGTCCTTGATAATATGAAATTAAGCAATTTATGTATTATATTGAGGGATAGGATTTTTGCAGTGATATCATTTATCTTATAAATATAATATATTTTTATTTTAAAAATGAGATTTAAAATAATAAAGGGTAAAATTTTGTGATTGAACCATTTTCACTTTCTTTTTCCCAATAGAGAGACTGTTCCCATTATATTAAACATCATGGTTTTAATAGTTATATAGTTTTTAACATGACCATACGTTTTTTAATCACATACACGGTCTTAATTTAACTATAAGGGTAAGATAATCCAACAACATAAGGCTGTTTGATTTTTTGACTTGAAAACGTTGATCTTAACAAATTGCTTGAGTTGCAATTTAGTCAAAATCACATAAAAATTTAAAAGTTTACTTCCTTTTGAAAAGGTTAAAGATCTTGTCTAGTCATTTCTTCTTATCACCCCTTTTTTATTTTTTTTAATTGTTAAAAAATAATATATAAAAAAAACCTTTAAAGTTAACAATAAGAGTGGTTCTTCCTTTTATTTGAAATTATTTTTAAAATATTTTTTATTTTATTTACAATCTAGTCAAAATACATAAAAGATTAATTTGAACACAGGGTAAATCACAGTTTTTTAAAGACATTTAACCCTTAATATTTTATAACGCGGTGATGGTCGCTTTGCCTTGTATATAAGATTATATTTTATTACAATTCAGCTTTCATCCGTAATATTTGGATACAGCGATACAATTATTTTTCTAAAGCTACTTTTAGAAAAATGTTTATTTATCAATCGTAAACATGAATACAATATAATTCTTAGACGGGAAATGATATTTTTTTCATTGTAATTTTAAATTTATAGGTCGCATTAGATGATCATATAATAAGTATTAAATTTCCAAAAGAAATTGAAAGTATAGCGATAGTAGTAATATCATACTATAATTCCCATATTTAAGAGTTTATATAATTTATTCCACCTTGTAATTAATAAATAGATAAATGACCCCAAATTACATTAATGAAGAAGCATTATAAAATAAGATTAAATCCAAAGAACAATGAGCAGTGCAAGAAGCAGCATATAATTGAACCTCCAAGTTGATAATAGTTTATTCATGACTTGGCCCATTGCTTGAAAATGTGTATCACTAGACCATCGTTTTCAAGGAAAAAAATTATACACGTTATAACTTAGAGCAGACTTTGGACACTTTAAATTGTGACCAAGTTAAACTCCTTCTTGCTCAAGGGCCCCTAATATATATGGTGATGGAAACTTCTATAAGCTAATCAATGGTATGGTTTTGGAAACTGATATGACAATTGAAGTTACAGAGGCTGTTCCCTTTGACTTGTGCTATATCTTCCCTGAATAAAGTTCAAGTGATGCCCCCCTAGTCTCCACGTTCCATTCTTCAATACCCTTTGTACCTTTCCTAAGACTCTCACTGCAGAAACCAAGGAGTGTGTGTGAGTTAGAGACTAAGACCGAAGAGATGGGTAGAGCTCCTTGCTGTGACAAGGCCAATGTAAAGAAAGGACCATGGTCACCTGAAGAAGATGCAAAGCTGAAGGATTACATAGAGCAACATGGCACTGGCGGGAACTGGATTGCTCTACCACAAAAAGTTGGTGAGTACATACATACATAGAGATATATATTATGAGTCATATTAAACTTTTCATAGTAATGATATGATACCAATATGCAAGGATCTTAATTCTTACCACTTTTTCCTTTGTCTTTGTTCCTGATTGAATTTGTTTTCATCAGGTTTGAAAAGATGTGGCAAGAGCTGTAGACTAAGATGGCTTAATTATCTAAGACCGAACATTAAGCATGGCCAGTTTTCTGATGCTGAAGATAAAATAATCTGCAACCTCTTTGCTAGCATTGGAAGCAGGTAACAGAGTTCATTTCACTTGATTTCCCATATCATTTTTCTTTTTTTATCGCTCATGAACATGGATGTAACTTGTCAGAAGGTTCCATAAATGATGAAAATAATGTAAATAATTTCCAATTTTAGAAACAATCAAAGGGATACATTAGTGGCTATTTAAGGTTTCTTTCTTTTTTCACTTTTAGGAAATGGAATATGTAAGGTAAGTACAGATATGGCATGTACTTTGTTTTTACGTCCTCTGCATCACTTCATGCTTTTAAAATTTAGATCTACTATGAATGTTAGCGTTACATTATTAGTAAGTTTCTTATAGTGAACTCATTTTCACCGAGTGCAGGTGGTCCATAATAGCATCACAGTTACCAGGCAGAACTGACAATGATATCAAGAACTATTGGAATACCAAGCTTAAGAAGAAAATGATGGCAATGAATCCTTCACCACAGAGGAAACCTGAACAAGTTAGCCTTTTATCTATCCTTCAAAGTTCGACATCGTCTTTACCATTATCGTTCAGAGATAGCAACAACTCATACTACAACCCTCATGGATCTTTCACAGGATCAGGGTCCTTTTCCTATTCATCAAGTCTTTTGAGTGGAAATTCTTATGCTTCTGCTGGTTCCATTTTTCAAGCACAAGAAAGTTTCATGGACACCACTCAAAAGTGCCGATATAAAGATAGCAATAGCATATATGTGTTTGGGGGTGAGGCTACCAGTTGTAGCTCTTCAGATGGTAGCTGCAACAACCAGATAAGTCATGTCATGGAACCAGAGTTTGGATATGGAGAAGGGAGTGGTGATGCAACTTTTGTTGGGGTTAATAATAGCTTCTATAGTGGGGTGGAAGATATTCAGAAGTTGATGTTCTCCAATGTTGGTAGTGTTAGTGGGTACACAGAAAAACAAAATGGATTGTGGGGTGAGAATCAATTGGATTATGGTCTTGAGGAAATTAAACAGTTAATTAGTACTAATAACAGTGGCAGCAACTTTTTGTTTGATGAGAAGAAGACAGAGGAAAGGGTAATGTACTACTGATGCTGACTGTGGTTAAGATTAAAGGGTGAAGGGTAAAAAAGGGATAGGTAGAAGATTTCAGAGTTGGACTTGGTTGGTGTTTTGTGGGATGGGCTTTTAGTCTTTGTATAGAGCCACTTTCTTTGTTTGAAAGTACATTGTAAAAGTTTCCTTTTGCATTTACTTGGCCAAAGAACCTTACCCATTCAAACCATTCACATGTTCTAAACAAATGAAGAAAAATGAAAATGAGGAAATAGGGGGTCTTCATACTAAACTAGAGTACCCTCCCTATCTGTAACCCCTTTTTCTTCCAAACATCGTAGATCCTTGCAGCAGCAGTCCACTTATATTTATTTTCCGTGTATCCCATGCATCATCTAATAATATATTTAACTATTAATTTTTTTTATAAAGTCAATCATGGACCTTAAAGCATAAAGATCAAAGTGTATAATCTTATCATTTGCGTACTATACCAACATTAATTATTCTCTTCTAATAAATTAAAAAAAAAAAAACCACCTTGTTCTAATAATTAAATCTTAAATTAAAATATACACCGCTCAATTATTGAAGTATTTTTTCAATTATTAGTAAATTTAAATCTGTTATAGTTATCCTGTATTTGATTAGATTAAAGAACGTCGTTCTAAAGGAATTATGTTTAATTTAGGTAAATTTTTAGAAAAACCTTTTAAAAAAATATAAAAAGCAAATAAAATATCTTTTAAAAGTTAAAATAACTTATTTTTTCAAATTTTATAAAGTTTAAACAAGAAAACACTTTTAAAAATAAAAAAATATAAGTAATTTGTTATACTACTAATTTTTTCTTTGTAAATATTTTTCTAGAAATTTATCTAAATTGAATTTATAAATATACCAATGAAATATGAAAAGTACTTAAAATGATTATCTCCGAGTTTAATTGTGACACGTATTGTACATTGAGGAACAATAATTGTGCTAGGCTGGACACATCACTAATCAAGCCAAACTATATGATCAGGGGAAAATCGATTCACTGGGGTTATTATAAGCATGTGATACTTGCTTCTACAGCAAATAAAGGGCCATGGCCAATCATGAGGGGGCAATTGTATTACCATTGTTTTTTGGTACAGCAATTATGCCATCATTGCCATGACTATGAGAAGAAAGGGTTATATACTCGTGGAAACTATAAAGTTGGGGTATGTTGGATTTCTATTTTAAGAACAGTTTTTCGTTTTTAAAAATATAATATAATATAAATTTATATTTATTTTATTTTTAAAAATAAAAAAATTATTTTTAAAAAGTGAAACAAACACTCTCTTAGTCTGCGAGTATCCACCATGTTATCTTGCAAGTTTCTTTATTTTTTTCAATGGTTTAATCATCAATATAAGAAAACACAACACATCACCTCCATCGTATAATTTTTTAAAGCATAGGACTAGGACTTGCAACCTATACGGGCTACCAATTTTGGTCTGAAAGTGAGTTATCCATAAACAAATCCAACTAGGGAAACAGAGATTTTAAACATGGTATTTAATTAAATCAAGCATACATGATTCAAATAATTAAAAAATGCCAATGGGAGATGAGTCCATAGAGCTCTAAAAATGAATGATATTAAGATAACGATGCCTTGAATATGGCATTGTTTGGTAAATTGTTTAAAAGAGAAAATAGAGTAATTTAACATTCCAATGGAAATAACAGATATAAAACTAGAAGATGAATACGAATTGACCTCTTCCACCATTTTGTTTGCTTCCCTATGTGAGATTAGTATAGATTAAAATATCAGATAATTGTCTTAAAGCAATGTGAGGACTAGGTTTTTCCAGGATTGCATTTTCTAGTGGTGTGTGTAAATGTCAAACAAGCCACTCTTTGCATTATAAAATTTCCACTATGACTGGTATATTCTTGCCTTCATGTGAATTTGTTTTTCCAAATGCTTTAAAGTTTTCGTGTTTCCCTATACACAAGGAGAAAGAAGTTTTCAACGAGTTGGACTTTCAGATGTTTGTCTTTAAAAGAGAGATAGCCAATCAACAAAAGGTGAAATTTCTTTCACACCCGCCAAAAAATGTGTAAATGTCAGCTATTGGTAGCTCATAATTATGAAGAATGCATTATCTCAGGTCAACTATTGCATTCTTCATTATTAATTTACTAATGAATTTTTCGCATAAGCATGGAAGAAAATTAAATTTATTTGAAGATAAATTATATTGACCTTCAGCAGGTGTATCGCATAAGTATCTGTACAAGCAAAAGTCAAGAGATAATGCAAAAACACTTTAATTTTTGTAACTAAAGCAAACCATTTCCTGTTCTGTTGAAACACAAAACTAAAGTGAATCAGGAATAATAAAAGAAAGAAAGAAAAAACAGTATCAGGATGGGATGCTTGTGAACATGAGATATGACATGGTGATGTTGTCACGGCTAGCTCACAACTATGTAATCCAATCTTATTTAAGTGGTTGGCATTTAAGACTTTACTATATATATATATATATACTACTGAAACCAACTCTTATTAATAAAGAATAAGTTTATATACCATAAATTAAGAATCAATAAAATTGACGCGATTCAAATTTATGCTAAATACTCTTAAAATAAACATTTTTGGAGTGGTCTAAAATATTATAATGTTAGTTTGCAAGTATTTATTTTTGAGTAATATTACTTATATAACATATATTTTATAATATCTTTTACACCAAAAAGAATAAAAAATTAAATTAGATAAAATAAATAAAGTGATCAAGAAACTATTTATCTATCTATCTATTTAAACTCTTTTTTGTTGAGTGAAAAAAGAAAGAAAAGTAATTACATAACAGGAAAAAATTATGACTTCTATAAAAAAATTTTAAAATTTTATTACATTATATTTTATGATTGTCATGAAATAATATTTATTCTTGTTTTCTTATTTATCCATGATAAATAGATTTTGTAAGAATTTAAATTAAACTTAATAAAGATAAATATTGTTAGTAAAATTAGATTTAATAATATTAAATGACCAAAAATTATCATGTTCAAATGTTTTCAAAAAATTAAAAAATTTAACTCAAGTCTTGAATATCCTTAATGTGTAGCTAAGAAAGTTGCAAAGACCAATTCATTTTTTAGTATTAACTATGGTGATAGTGATGTGGCCCTAAAAGGTAAAAACTAACCTCAGCAAAGCATATTCACATTCACACCACTCCCTCTTACAAAAAGTAATGAAATCTGACTTTACAAGAATGATCAATTAATGAACAGTTTAAAGGTTGATTCTTATACATTTTCATTCATTTGTTCTTCAAATCCAAAGGACATTTTGCTTAAAGAAGTGTATAATATGTGACTCATTCTTTGATATCGCAAACCGTTTTTGTGGCATTAAGTAATAGTATTCAATAACTAATATTTTTTGCACATTTTTTGTTACTATATTATGAATATAAAAATATAATAGATATTTTTTAATGAAAATTTCTACTTTTAGTTTCTTTTAAGAATTAAAATTCATATTTTTAAATTAAAAATTAAAATAAAATGATAAATTTAAAGTTAAGAACTACTAATTCTTCACATATAAATGCTGATAACTTATATATACTAAAATAAATAATAAATTAGTACTGAATTTATACATGTTTTGATTTAAAAGCTCTTACATTTAATTTTAATTTTTTATTTAACTTATATTTAACAGTCAGTAAAATAGTAATATATATATATATATATATATATATATATATATATATATATATATATATATATATATATTCTTACTTACCAAATAGAATGATACATAGAGCAAAACTAAAATTAATCTAACCAATCTACCCTAACAATTGTAGCCCTTTTAAGTTTATATGATTAACCAGCTCAATCGTGCACTCATCTTTTTAGGTTTTATTTGATGAAGTTCTGCTTTTGAAATTGCCATACCATGATTTTATTAAATAATTAGGTGCCTATATAGCACAGCTTGATACATCTTTTTTTTTTTTTTTTCCAATTCTGAAAATTGAAATTGCGTGTAATATCTTATATTTTTATTTTGTTATTTATATATATACTTATCTTTCAAATATATTTAAAATATAAAGTAAATATGTTTAGGTGTCATAAAACAGTTCACATTTATTCGTCATGTGACTATGTGTACTAAAGATTGTTTAATTTTGTCCTTTCGAGAATATGGTCTTCTATGCAGGTGATAGATTCTGATGAAAATACAAAGAAAGGATTTGCATTTCAGGTCCAACTGTTATGGTAGCCCAGGAAGATATAAAGGAGAGTGACAAAGGTTAAGGTTCTGCCTATGCAGTGAGGAAAATATTGTGCAAGGTTCCTGTGAAATGCAAATGTTAAACGTTGTTTTTCAAATCTTGATTCCATTTCATGTTCTCAAGCTTGTTCCAAGTCAAAAGTTGACAACTAGCTAAAACAACACGCCTCTGTTTTGAGTTAACCTTTTTTATTACATGTTAATTTTTAATTAGGAAGACATGCTTGGAGACAGAAAATGAAGACAAAGGACTTGAACTTATTAAACAAACTATAGTTTAATACTTGCGTAACATGGAACAGCACCAAACAACGATGGGTTTTTGGATTGGGCCGATATAGAAGTTTGGTATTAACTGAAAGCAGACATTTGGTGACAAAAAGAGAGGAATCGGATCCATTTTGTCTTTCTGAACTCTTTGTATCCACTTTCTTTTTGGTCCAACTTTGTTTCAGGATCTTATTTAGAAACCCGACCCCTTTTTTTGTTTTCTCTTGTTTGTCGAACCATGAATATTTGAGGAAGGGCATTTAAGCGATACATATTTTCAACATCTTTTGAACATGAAAATTTGAAAATGATTTATATATAATATTAGAAATAAAAAGATCTATAGACCGCAAAGCATTATGTATAAAAATTAAAATATTTTTTCTTTTGATCTGAAAAAAATTAATTAATATAATTCTGATAAGGTTTTTGCTAATATTGTTTGAAGATTTAAAAGAAGAGCGTTGACGTTGACATCGACATCGACCTTAGTCCTTGGGGCATCCGACAAAAGGTAAAAGAGCAGAAATTATTTGGATTATATTGGGAGTGCTAAGCGTAGTGTCTTCATGGCTGGTTTCATGATCTTTAAGGAAATAATATTCCTTCACACAACAAAGATTTATAGGCTAAAAAGAAGAAGGGTGCAGTGAAGAGAATAATTTCCACCAAAGCAAAAAGGCTTTTGTAATGTGGGGAGAATCACATTGTCATATAAGAGTGATAGAGAAGGCACTTTCCCGAATTTCAAATATGCCTTCTTTAGCATCCACGCCATCATACTCTGACAACTTGGGATAACCTTATTCAGAGACTCGCCATTATGAAACATTTTCCCTGTCGTGTCCACGCGTACATGGAAGAATAAGAACATCGCAGACAATAAATAGATAATGATATTTTGTCTTCCAACATTTTTTAGCTGTGTATTTTTACTTCTTTTCTTTTTTCTCTCCAGTGCCTGAGACATGTTCAGAAGCTGATTCTAAAGAATGGAAAACGAATAATGCCTATTTACTTACAATATTTGTCTGATTTTGTGTTTTTATGTACACCCATTTTAAATCCATATCATTGGACTAGAAACTTTATTCATAAAACAATACTTTTTTCTCGCTAATCTTGATTCAAATTTTGGGTTGTCAGAAAATGGGCCTAAACAGAACTACGCATCTTTGTTCCAGCCCAGATACTAAAGGTGGGCTGCCATAGTTGTTAGTGAGGCAGTGACATAAATTCAAAACAAGGGGAAAAAACTTGCTTTGGGTGGGGATCATTTAAATACCTTACATTAGACCCAAAAAACATCTTAAATATATGATTGTTGCAATTTAAATTGATACCTACGTTGACTACAAACAAGTATTTTCATTATCCCACCAAGCCCTCTTTTTTTCCCCCCAAAGTTAAAAGTTGATTTCTAAGGGTAGCTCAGTGGCATTTTGCCTGTAACTTATACGGTTCAATAATTCAGTTTAGCACATGGCAGATGGCACCTTCTATTTCTTTTCTTTTCTTTCAGTGAGTTGATTGAAAAACTTAGTCCACGCCATGACCCCAAACTTTTCAGCTTTTCAAATGCTGGCCCCGCCAAATTCATTGTCAATCCCATCCAACTTTATAACTAACTTGTTCTGTGTTCCGTCCAATTCGACTTCTGATTGATTTGTTTGCCTCCCAATCCACTGTTTTCTTTCCAAAAACACCAAAATTTATAAACCCCATCACAGTTTTCGTTGATAAATACGTTTTATGTTTTTCTGTTTTTATTAACAATTTTAAATATATCTTATTATTTTCATTTTTCCCGTTTTAGAGAGTTTATAGAGAAAATAGTAAAAAGATCAAAATTTTTTTTTTACCATTTCCTTTACAAATATTTGATTGAAAGCAACAAAGACTAAAATGTATTACTTATGTAATTATTGATGAACAAAGAAATAAAAGCAAAAGTCACTTTCATCTTTCTCCATCCAAATGAGATAATTTTATGCTGCAGTAACTCTTTAACTACTTCAGCTGAAAAATGCCTAACTTCTTTTCGTCTCTGACTAACCAAACATGATATATTTTATAATAAAAAGAATAGTAAAGAAAAGAAAAGCTACTAAGGATTGGCCCAATCTGAGAAACCTAACATGAATTTTACCAGTCTTGTACGTAAGCAATGCATTTGGTAAGGAAGCCCTTTTCAGTCAAAGCTAGCTTTGGTGTAACACCGTTTTCAATTTTAACCAATACGAAAATCCAAACTACACCCTTAACATAACTTTTCCTCCATGGTGAATTGATATGGTTATTCGTGTGGTTAATTTTAGTTGCTATCAGAAAGTGACAGAGAAAACCCAAATGTGTAGATAAGCCTTTCTCCATTATAAGGATCATGCTAGGCTGCAACCTTATCAAAATTTTCTGGTGCTAATAAACACAAAGTACTAGACTTGTCCATTTCTGCCGTCAATTATGTTTTTGTGTTCTTCAACATCATTTTCATATCAACACCTTGTTCCCATAGGCCATAATCAAATATCTCCCACATCTACTCATCAGTGCCCAATTTCTTCTTTATCCTTGCTGTGTGATATGAATCTTAACCAAATCATGGGTTGTTGTTGTAGGTCGCACATGTCTTCCCTATTGAAGGGCCACCCTTGTTTTTCTTATTGAATGATTTTGATGGCTAGGTAGTAATGTTACATCTTCCTACCTTTATGTGACCAAGTAGACTCTTGCTTAATAGCAAGAAAGGTGATGGCAAAAGGAAATGAAATTATCAATGTGATCGTCATTTTCAAGCTACTGGCATTCTTTATTATGATGTAAAGTTATTGAAGTATGATGGTGATATGACTTACAAAAAAATATGGGCTATAAATTATATAGATAACTCGTTCAAAAGGAAAGAAAATATGAAAGAAATGGCTCCCCTTTCAGAGTGAGATAATCTCAAGGGACATTTTTCCTGCCTTTATTTGATGTATCCCTTTTAAAATTTATTAGCTTAACACATGCATCTCAAGTTTATGGCGCCTGTGGGACGCAATCTCTAGATTTTAAAAAAATAGTAAATATCCCATAATTGGCATCTGTTAATATTAGAATGTATAAAAAACTATAGTATCTTGATTATATTTAAAAATGTCATTTTTTTTACATAAATTTATCCAATTTATTCACTGGCCACTGTTACTCGTGGAAGTTTAACATTGTTTTTAAAGAAGAGAATAGAGTAAGTTTAAAGTAGTAATGCCACAAATGAAGTAATAAGCGTAAAATGTATGAATTTTTGGTCTTGCTCTCCTCGTCGATACATTTTAATGAATTTAGAGTAAATATATTGTAATGTTCAAATGACATAGTATACTTAAATGTATAGAACGATGAAAATTATTATATTTGATACTTTATTGTCACTCAAGTAGAGAGAAAAATCTTTTCAAGAGTAAACATAAACGATTAATGGATAATAAATTCATGATATTTATAAGAAAATATGGTCAATATTAAGTTAACCTTTTGAAATTAATTATGTATTACAATAACTGTACTCTTTTAGGGAATGCTAGGTAGAAATTCCTTTATTCTATTCATTACGTCCTTCTAAACCATTGTCCATATCCATACAAATTTTGCATCACATTATCATAAATAAAAAAATTAAGAAAAAAGAGTAAATTTTTGAAAAATCATGATCATAAACCCAACCTAGTTTTTCTTGAGTGCGTAAACTTTCTTCATTTTGCAAATTTTGGATTACCTATTATTATGACACTATGACAAGATGAAGCCAAGACACAGCTTTCCACCAGTCACTGCCAAGTAAGTGAGAGGGCTTCAAATTAGCTTCTTTTCACATGAATTATGAAGACTTGAACCTCACACAGAGTTCAGTAGAACAATAAGTCACGTTAGAGAATCAAATATGTTAGTACCTGTTTGATTTTGCATTGAATCCGGAAGTTAGACTAAACTTATTTTTACTTGGTAATTAATATTGTGGTTCCAAACACGCGGTTAGAGAAAGAGCTTGAAAAGTGAAATATAAGGATCTTGCTAATCATTATTATTTGGATATTAGTTTTAAAAAAATAATATAAAATATTTTAATTAAAAATTATTTAAATTGCATAAAAATTGTGAAGATGGATGTTTTTTTTTTAATGTTTTTATTAAAAAATTTAACGAGTGTCAACATATTTATTTAAGTAATTACATTATTAGAAAGGGTTAAAGAAAGATTTTTCAAAAAAATAGAGTTGAGAAAAGTTGAAAAGACAACAAAGTAACAATTTAAAAATTTGAGATTAAGGAGCTGATAAACAATTTGGTAATTGTGTTTCTACTTTTTCATATTTATATACATAGATAAATAAAAATCAATAGATCATTTGATTTAGAAATGTAGTATGCTTAAAACCATGGTAACAAGTAACAACTAGACTAGTATTCCCTTTTCTCGTGGGTAACAACTAAATTCGATAATTAGTTAGCTTATTTATTAGGTTAAAAAGATATAAATATAAAAAATATACGTAATATATATATTGTAATAGATAAAGAAAAATAAAAGATACTTTAACATCAAAAAAATTATTACAATTAACTTAAAAATGTGAGAGAGTAATTGAAAACAATACAAATTTTAAGAAAAAATAAACAAAAATAACTCTGTAATTTTAAAAAATATATATATTTTTTCTACATGAAATTAAATATATGTAATTATTGATAATTTTAACTAAAAATACTGTAAATAATATATTAAATGTTATAAATTTATAAACATTATCACGAATATTTATGAGAAATTTAAAGTTTATTTAAGGTAAGAAATATAATTTTATAAATGCAAATATAAATATTTATAAAAATTTTGAAAATTTCTATATGCATTTAAAAATAAGTATTCATGCAAAATCTAAAAGTTTATATAAAGTAATAAAGAAAATTTAAGTAAAAACTTCAATTTTTAAATTTAGAATAAAATTAATAACAAAGTAAATAAGAATAAAATCATTACAACAAAAGAGAATCATTATCAAATAATTTTAATATTAAAATATACACACAATAAATTGTAAAGACAAAAAAGATAACCCCACTTAATATTTAACTTTTCAAACAAAATCATAGAAAGTGTGCATAATAAATGATCTAAATTCTGTTTAGTTGCATGTATAAACAGGTCTAATATCATATCGCGAAGAGATTCTCTTGGTCTACTTGATCTTGTTGACACGAAAACTTTTAATATGGTGAATATATGGAATAAGTAAAATGTAAAATGATGTATTTTTAATAGTTGAAGAAAAGAGGATTTTGGCAAAGATCAGCAGAAGATTTGTAGCAAAAGTAAATATTTTTATTTATGAATGGAGAGCAAATAAGCAAAAGGGGGCTAAAATAAAAGCATGTGGGTTGATCAGAAGCACACAAATGTGTTTCTTTGTGATTCCCAGCAGAGCAACATGGCCCACTCCTACACACTAAGAGGGCTCCACCTTGTTGCCGTACAATCAAAATTATATTCCAGCTTCATGCTTGAGCATGAACAAATGCTAGTATGTATAGCACAAAATCACATTAAACTAAATTTAAACTTATATAAAGAAATATAACAACTAGTGAAAGAGAAAGGGAAATTGAGAGGAATAGTGAAAGGGACGAAAGGGGATGGGCCCTAAAGCATGGGATGGAAGATGGAAAGTGATGATAGAGGGTTCACACATGCATAGGATGACTACTACTACCCCTACCACATGGAAACCAAAACAAGTTCCACTATGAAACAAATAATAATTAATGATTAAAATGCACACAACACTAGCAAGTAGCACCCACCCTTTTTGTCATTCAAGTTACTACAGGTCAACTTGCATCACTACCCATTTTCCATGGGTTTTCCTTACCTTTTCTCATGTTCAAATTATTTTGTCCCTCTCCTCTCACCTCACCCACCAATGCCACTCTTTTTATAAAACCTTTTTTTCACCCTAGCTAGGTTTTACCCCTATCTTGTTCACTTTTCCTCTGTAATTTACTTTTTCAAACCTTCACCTCAAGAAAATAGCAACTAAAGGTCCCTCGCTTTAGTTTGAACTCATTTTATACTGTAAAAAAATGTTTTTTTTTAACAATTTTGAGAAACAATTTGAGAAATAATTTTGTATTTATTTTGATTATATATAATCAAAATAAAAGTATGTATAATATCTTGAACAATATTAATTTTCAATTATTTAAATAACTGAATTGTTTTATACTGCATTCAAAAGGCATCGAGGAATACCAAAATCTAATCATATGTAGATCATCATTATACGTATTGATCCCACTCCCGTGAACATCTTAATTTATGGGGTACATACTAGAATTAGAATATGTTTCAATTAGTGGGATTAAACATCAACTCAATTTGGATACAATTTTTTTTAGTGGTCCTTCTTTGATTGAAAGCTTTAAAATGAGAGAAGATTTTCTTCACTAAATTTTTTTCATATTAGAAATAAAGTAAGGAATTTGAAACTAACTTTTTAAAATTTCAATGCTTACAATCAATCACTTAATCTAAGTTTTATTAGAGTCGAAATCTTAAACATGAAAAAACCTTTTATTCTGAGTTTCAGCTATTAAAGTTAATCAATCGGCAAAATAGAACTTGTAATTTAATCATCGCTATTAAGAAAAGAAAATGAAGATAAATGTCCATATTAATCATCATAACTGAGCTTTCTATCATAGCGGAATAACTACTGACGTGACTTTATATTAGAACAGACATGTGCAACAACAAAGCAATTTAAATTTTAAACATTAGCGTAAAATGAAACAACTGTACTTACAACGATTAAATAAGAAACCTGATGAGCCATGTGGCTTCAACAATTTTTTATGTCCCAAATGGCCAAACCCACCTTACGCAAAAACACACATAAATTAATGGGAAGAAAATTGTGGAGACGCCACTTTAGGCGAGTAAAAATCTTATCTAGGATTTTTCTAAAAAGAAACTCAGTTTCGTTAATCGTTATGTAGTTTTCAGCTGTTCCAGATACCTGGTACAGAATAAAGGAGACATTTCTTTAGTTCATCACAATTGGAATCCCTTAAAGCTTTCTTGGAGTATTTGGAAAGCAAATTAAAAGCCTAATGACAAGGGAGTGTGCATTTTTTTTTTCTTTTTCTTGGAAGCAAATGATAGAGTACACACTACAAAACAACGTTGTGTACGATTTTCATTTGTATATGAACCTATCATAATAACCAAGCTGGAAAAATATGTTGTCACACCCACTAAAGGGAAGAGCTGAGCTACTTTAACACGAAGCATTTGCATGTCCTGACAAATGGAGGGAATGAGTTGGTAATAATGTGTTATCTTTTTTGTAAATGAAATTTCTTTAATCATTATATCTGCTTTAACGTGTTTGGCAGCTATAACGAATACAGAGCATGGAAGCTTCAATATCTTGGTGTGATCAAGATCTTTGTATCCTTGTTTAAACTTTAAAGCACTCCTCACCCATGATTAGCGCATTGATTGATGGGTTACCTCCTCATTGATAGGGATGTTTATTGAATTAGATAAACTCGATAAACTCAATAAATGGTTAAATTAGTTCAGATTTGTTTTTTCACAAAAAGTTAAAAAAATTTTATAAATAAATTATATATTATTAGAGAGAGTTTAAGAGAAATTTAAAACTCATATACATAAAAAAAAATTAACACTTATACAGAAAAATAAAAAAAATAAAAAAATATTTATGCTAAGTTAAGACAAATGTAATTATGTGAGTTCAGATATAAATTAGCTAACAAAAATAACTTTTTATTACTAACATGACATAGCACTTCGAAGACTTTAGGATTTAAGATTTTTTTCTCTTTAAAACATTATAAGAAAATATCGTATTATTTTTATATAATCATAAATATTACATTATATTTATCTAAATAATTAATAAACATATTTATTTTTTTTATTATAATAAAAAATTGAATTTAACCCCAACCAAACTAAATAAACCTGGTATATATCGTTGAAAAGAGTGCTCAAATCCTAATCCAACGATTTTGATTATTTATATTTTTTTCTCCTCTAAAATAAATCTGAATTGTCCCGTGTACATCGTTATGCATCAATAGTTAAGCTAGCTACTATTATAAAAAAAAAAAATTTAATAGCATAATTGATTTAACTTAAATTTAGAAAAAATCATTTATTTTAGAAATAAAATAAATACTTTTAAAATAAACTGAAAAAAATATACACTAAGTTATTCAATTGGATTTTTTTTTTAATTCTCACAATCTACTCTTAGGAAGCATTTGATGTATGGAATTTTATCAGTTCTCAAAAATTATATTTTGTGACAATGTCAAAAATATTTTTGGTATATATTAAATATTTTTAGAAATATGATACAATTTTTTTTTAAATGTTTTGATATCGTGCTTAGTTTAATTATAATTTCTTTAGAATATTGGTACTTTTTTTAGAAAAAGTATTTCTTTACTCTTTATGATATTTGATAATTTTATTTACACTGTTAACTATGTTTATGTTTATTTGATTTTTTTAAAATAAATTAAAATTTAAAACATAAAATATAAAATTAACTTTATTAATATATATATGTATAAACTAAGTTGATATTAAAGAATATTAACAGATGTAATTGTATTTTTGTAATATATATATAAAAAAAATTGTCTTTAT
The DNA here is from genome assembly GCF_003935025.1 of Abrus precatorius. Taxonomy (NCBI): domain Eukaryota; kingdom Viridiplantae; phylum Streptophyta; class Magnoliopsida; order Fabales; family Fabaceae; genus Abrus; species Abrus precatorius. The sequence continues at coordinate 1,834,070 of NW_020874373.1, read as the reverse complement.
AAATTTTATATTCTTAATTAACCTCTCAGAATAATGTTTTAAAACAAATTAATTGAAAATTTTATAAAATATTTTTTAAATATTTATACTAAAATATGAATTTAACAATTTTAACTTAAAATTCTTAAAGTATTTTTAAAAATATATCTTATTAAGACATCTTTTTACTATTTTTTTTTTTCGTGAGTAATTTTCATCGAAGAATATAGTAGTAATGATAGGTTGTTTATTCCGATACTATCTGTGAATAGGATGCTTCATATCTCGGAAAGACGAGAGCAAATATTTGAAGATTTTTCTTCTTTGTCTTTTAAAATGACTACTCAACTACTATCTCAGTACCAAGGAATTTTTCGAGATAATCAAGAACTACTAGTTGAAGGGTGGATTCAAATCCATGCACATAAGAAGTGAAGATCTTACATGGATATTTTCAGCTAGTTAAACAAACAAACGTTGCAGAAGAACTTGGTATTTTTTTAGAAAGGGAATCAAACACGGACAATTTATGTGAAAACGATGGTTAGAAACTTAAAAACTATTGTGCACGTCACTCTGTTCATGACAAGAAGGAACATATATTGTTAAATGTTAGTTGTCACCTGGCTTTCGCCCTATTCAATACAGACTTTCCTAGGTCCTAGCTCTCCACAACTAGGGAATATTTGTAGCCAAAATTTTTATTTATTTTACCAGAACTTAGATAATCATATATATTCAACTTACCAGTTACCAATTGTACGATAAAAAAAAAAAAAGTAGCTATTATACTTAGAGTTGCACAGATAACACATTTGTTTTTAACATATTCTGGTTAAAACTTTTAAAAATTTATACAAATATGAAGAAGAACTATTAAATTAAAAATAATATTTTCACAATTTATATAATTTTAATAAATTTTAATCAATAATAAAGAGTGAGTTTAAAAATATATGTTAAATAATGTGTTATTAGTGTTTTTTAATATTTTATGTTATTTTTATTTTATCTCTTTTTTTTATCACATTATTTGTTATATCTTTTACTTTTTTTCTTTTCTTTTTTTACTACTCATTTTCATCCGTTTAATGAATATTAAAGCATTATTTTTCATTAAAAAAAATAATAATACTAATGATATATATCATCACCTTGTCACTAGGTTTGTCCATGCCTGTCTGTTGGTAGAAATTTGCCTACAAAATCCAAGTCTTGATGACAAGATTTGCCACTCATAACTGCTAGGATTTTGATATTATTTGCCATTATTAAGTAGCGCTTAAATCAAAGAAAAGGTTTAGAACGAATTATTAAAGCCAAAAGTTGCCTCTGATATGAGGGAATGTATAAATTAGTCACTAAGTTACCAAAACGAGAGGTTTAGAAAGTCATGCTTGGTTGTTGAGAATTTGGACAATACTCTAATGCAATGGCCAGGTTGGGAACTAGGGATTTTCAAACATCTATCTCTATTTGTCAACTCTTGAGAAACTGTTGGATGTGAACTCGTTGGCAACTTGCTATTGTACAACAACATGAGCAGGACAGGCAAAAAAAAAATATCACACCAGAAACGAGGTTCGTGTCTGGTCTCATTTGAAAATAATAAAGAAACAATTTAAATTGTCTATTGTGGGAAACTTTCATATTAAACAAAAATTATCAATCAAGTGTGTATAACTAAATTCGCATTCTCATGCAGAGAAAAAAAGAGACAGATTAGTTCCTTTTTTTTTTCTTTAATCAAATAGAAAAACAAAGCCAAATATGTATGTATCAAATTTGTCACTGGTTGAGTCTTAATTCATGATTTAAGTGGTATTATTTTTAATCTTTTATCTACCACGGAAGGCTGTTGTTAATTCGTTATTCCTCCATACCATTTCTCTATCTTCAATTGAATCCTAATAAGAGTCTTCCTAATTTTTGGTAAGAATATTTACATGGAATTTTCTATACTAAAGTATTTTCAAACTTATTTATATATCAGTCTTTTCCCCTTATAGATGTTTTTACAATTTGGCAATTTACTAATCCCTAAGGTGAAGCCGACCCTACATATAATTGCAAACTTATTTTATGCCCGAATACATTTTCTTAGTTAATTTGATCAGCAATGAGTCTCAACTCTGATTTGCACTGCTCAAGAAATGGAAAAGGTATGCTAAAGTTGGCTTGACCTGTACTCCTCTCGCTTCTCAACTTGGACCTCATTGATAGTATCCATCAAATAAATAATGTATATATAACCTCTACAATCATGAGTCCTACAATGTACAAATCTTATATAAGAATCTTTGTTAATCAAGTTTGTTTTTTATTTGCTAAAAATAACTCTTTTTTAGGCGAATATTCCAAATACATAGATACGCAAGACTAGACTATGTTGAAAATTGCAAGAAATAAAAGGTGCTGAAAAAGGGTACGAAATTGCAAGAAATAATTCAAGGGTGGGTCCGCGAGCAATATTATCACAAGTTCAGTAGTTAGGACGCGAATGGAACCATCTTGCCGTAGAAGTTGTGTATGCAACGCATGGAATCAACATAACTTAATAATTAAGATCACATGATCTCTTTTGGTGTTTAATATATAATTTTCTTGCACAGCTAATTACAAGAAAGACAACGGAATGGCATAATTGGTGTCACAAAGCACCACTTCTTAGAGAAGTATTTGAGTGGGTACTTGAGTATTTGTTGTATTTGGGTTAACCTTAATCGTCTAACCAATGGGCACAAGTATGCAAAACCCATTATGGACATCACCCTTAGGTCTTACAGCCATGATTATTTATCTCTTGAAGAGAGAGAGAGAGAGAGAGAGAGAGAGAGAGAGAGGCAACACCTATTTTTTGACTTCAATTCAATGCCATTCTCTCTCCCCAAATTTGGCCGATTATAAGAGATAAAATATCGTTGTGCTGTGAAATTACTTGTTTTTGGTTTCTTTATGGAAGTTTGATCACCGACCCCTTTTTCTTTTCACCTAATCTTTAACAAACAAAATGGAAGTTTATTTGACTTTTCCTCTTTATTTTATCTCATTCTCAAGACCTTATTTTATCTCTTTAGTTATGTAACGCTCAAGACAAGGAATTGATTGATATAATAAAATTGTTCTCAAGGTGGAATTCGTCGTCTTAGTATTATATTATGTTTTCCCTCTCTTTTTCCGTGTCCTGCAAATCCTAGCTCTCTAGGATTTATCCTATCTGTTAGTGGGCAAATCACATTATCCTCAATTTATAGCTGTGGAACGTTATGATACATCGCATTTTCTGTTTTCCTATTAACCTGTGATTTAGGGCAATCAAATCAAAGATATTATACGAGGCCTATGCTATTTAGATATTAAATTATAAGTGAGATTCACGTAAATATATTTTTTTAATAGATATTAACATTTTATAAAATATATAATGAACACGAGTGAAGCCTATGCTATTTAGGACGATCATCAAGGTCATCTTCACAGAACAAGTTAAATGTCAAATTGTTGATAGTGAATCGCTAATGGACATGAGTTAAATTATAAGTAATAAAGAATGGGTGAATATCGTTCTTATAAAGATTACGTCATTTATCATCTTATAAAATTACCGCTATTTGTTTTACTCTTAAAACAACAATTTTAATTATTGCAAGAGATGTAAATAAGATTTAAAAATAGAACAAAACAAGCTTAATCATAAACACTTCTATTTGGATGACCAGAGAAATAAAAGGGATAACATAGAAATAATATATTATGCAGATGTACAGAAAAATTTTATAAAAAAAATACTTTTTTAAGTGAATAAAAGTATGAGTAAAATAAAACAAATAAATTAAATAAAAAAGATGCTTTTATCCTCATAAAAAATCATTTTATTAAACCAAACAATATGATTAAAAAATATGCTAATTGATTGAGCATAAAATCCGATTAGGGGTAGTCAATTAATAAAAATAATAATCAATGATTATTCAATTTCGAATTCTACGGTCGATAGAGACCAAACCATGTGCCATCACCTAATGTTGTTAGTTAACATTGTGTCATGCTAATGTTGTTATCTGACGAGACAAACATGAACCAAAACTAGGTTTCTTATATATCTTATTTAGGGTTGAACTTTCATACTTAGTTCCTTGACAAAGATCGAGTTGAAACAAATAGACATAGACCCAATAGAAGCGGGATGTAGAAGGAAAAAAGTGGGAACATAAGAAAAATATTGAGGAAATGAGATTGCAGAATGTCAAGAAAACAAAGAAAAAGAAAAGGAGGGCTCCTCCTTGAGAGCTGAGCAAGGAAGAAGAAAACGTAAATTGGAGATAAACTCATTCACTTTTTATTCATTCTTCCTTCGTCCACAAATCTTGCGTCAATAGGCAAGGATTTTTAATTTTTTTTGGTGAGCCCCATGTTAATTTTTTTTTTTTAACCATGTGTCAAATGAGTGAATTATTATACTATATCTTATTTATTTATTTTGCATTTTTTTTTCTCATCTATTTCAATCAAAACAAACAAAGGGCAAGAAAACTAATGTTGAATCCTCCTAATCCTTACTCGAAGCAATCACATTCCTTCGCAATTAAAGTTGTAACATTCCATTAAAAATAATCTTACAAAATTAGTTAACTACAATCCCAAACACCTATCACTCCCAACACCTAGAAAGAGGGAGAAGAAAGAAATGGAGCAAAAAAACAATTTTATCATTTTCAACGTAGAATCTTTAAAATGAAAAATATGATTATGTATATATTTTTAAATCTATTTTTAAAAAGTTAGTTCTTTCGTCCCCATTTTCATAAGAGGAAAAAAAAAAAACAACTCAAAATTGTAGATGAGATATCTTGGGAGGGATTCCCAATCAACTTGTAGAATTGCCATCCTTACTCTCCTCCCTTATGACATATATCCAGCATAGCAGTAATTTTTTTGTTTTAGCTAGCATAGTAACAACTTGTTCTTAATTCCTGTTTTTAAATTCATGTTCTGAAACATTTTTTTTTATTCTTTGTTACTAAAAAATAGTTCTTAAATATTATTTGAAAAACAATATAATAATTAACAAGCTCTTGAAAATTGATTTCGATTTAAAAATTTTCATATAAAGATGGTCAAATAAAAAGAAGTAATAAAATTCAGCATGCAAAACCAGTCTTAATTCAAATGCATACAGCCATGCCCATGTGCTTAAGCGAATAATACTTTTTTTTATTAAATGTATTTAAAAGAAGTTGCTATAAGTTGTTGACTTCTGTAAAATAATATACAGAACGAGGATTTTTAAAAAATGACCATTTAGCGGATGAAAACATATCTGATTGACAAAAATATTTAATTGAATGATTTTTTTAGGTGGATGAATTGTAACCATTCACAACAAAGATATCATATACATACTAATGGTTAATCATTAGGTTTGCCTCATTTGTATTGATTTTACGTAATAGAAATAAAATTGTTTTTATAGATCGATATTATAAATATGTCAATAACACGATATATCGTATGAATAAATAATTTTACTAATATATAAAGAAACTAATATTATATGCTATAAGTAATTCATATTATTATATAATACATTATACTATTATTATGGACTCGTAATATTTAAATTATATATAAATTTTTTAAGCGATTAGATGTTATATAGATAATCATATGTTAGTGGTAAGAGTCTCAAATGTCATTGTCGAAATTAATGACCAAGAAATGTGAATACCAACTCATCGGTACTTCCATTCATCAAAGTAATTAATTTATACCACCCAACTCCATCTTATTAAAAATTATTATAGTTTTGATAAATAAAAAATAATTAATTACAATTAAAACATTAAGAAACAGCATATGAGATTTTTAATTTTTTTTAATTTCACTCAAAAAAATTATCCTGCTAACGCAATAGCGTGTTGCAGGTCGTTTATGCATGCAGTGCATGGCATTGGCAACAAGTGGATAAAAGACAAAGAAGTGTGTATCAGAAGTGACTTTTTCCATTTGCATTTTACGACTTTCCTGTTTGAGTTGCAAATTTCCATATATATCATAGTGTAGCAAATCTATGTACGTATTCCCACGTTAAGACAAGCTGGGGTTAGGTTCAGTCGCCCCATTAATACAAGTTTTCAACTCTCATCTACGACCATATCCATGTCATGCTCTTTCAGACACATTCTTCCCAAATTTCTGTGATTGAATCAAACACACCGATAATTCATTCATAAATGCGTTACAATTACTACAATGGTGGCTAAGAAAATCCTGTTTGGAAGCTCTAAGAAAAGAGGAAAGAATGAAAAGTGAAATCGATGTTTTTTCTTATAGTGTTTAACCTTCTTTTTTTTGTTTTTATCTAATTACATGACAAGATTTTCTATTTTAGTGATTTTTTTATATACAAAGTTTGATGTCAAGACTTAAGATCTCATTTAAAGATTAAGCATGCACTACTTAAATTATTCTCTCATCAATTATTTAATCCTCCATTAAAATTTAGAAAAAAAAATTAATATCATTTTTTTAAAATGAAAATAAATAAATAAAGTGACAATTTTTTATTAAAAATACTTATCATCTAGGAAATATAAAAATGTAATAAATAATATATTTTAATAAAAAATATTAATTTAAAGCGTTTAAATCAATCTTAAAAATTAAAATAAAACTATAAAAATTATAATAAAAACATCAATTAAAGAAGATAGATTCATAAATTATCTTAAAATTAAATTAGTGCACGTATAAATTCAAGTTTAAAAAAAATTAAATTTGTATTATTTTAACCTTACTCATTATAACATTCATGTAAGATTCACGTTTATAAATTTTTTAATAAAATCCTAAAAACATGCTTAATCACATGACATGTTAGATGATTACAAGTATAGCCTCTAAAAAAGTGATAAATGGAAGTAAACTATATAGTACATAACTCTAAACTGATAGAAGAAGGTTATTTTATAAAACGAAGTGGCGTACTGGCTGGGAATTCATTGATATTTGACCCAAATTTAACGATGGAGCCTCTCTTTCTGTGGTTCAACAAGTGCCCGTTGGTGGAGGGCACTGACCCCTCAGTATAAGGAACACACCCTAAAGCCAAGCCTGTACGACAAGCGTTTAAAGGGGCGAAAGAGAAACATAGAAACAAATCCAACATATCCCTTTTTTATTATTTTTTCCTTTATTTGTGCAATAATAGTAAAAGTATTATGTTCGTATATTTTTCCTATTTTTATATTTTGTTTCCTTCGGATTCACGTCAATCCTTCAACAATATTATATTCATCTCTGGAAAAACAAAAAAACAAAGGAAATTTAACAATGTCAGAATCTGGGACACGTTATTGTGTTGTTTTTAAGCTAAAAAAAGAGCTGACCTGCCATTTTTTCTGATCTTAATTAAACCCAGACTGTGATGTGAGTAAGAGGTGCTTTACAGTCTTTGATGAAATAGACGTTCATTTTAATGTTTGAACCTTAAAATATGAAAAACGGCATTGATATCTATTTTAAAATAATTTAAAATTTTAATTATATATTCATCTAACATTAAAATAAATATTAGTCACGTAAAAAGGTACTGATATTTTCTTTATCATTTTTATTAAAAATGTATATTAGATGTATTAGTTTTTTTTCATCTTTTAAGAAAAATTTCAAAAATCTTCTTCAATAAAATAATAAAAATACATACATCTATAAAAATTATCATAATATTTTTGAGTAATTAATATATTTTTATTATAATATAATATTAATAAGTTTTACTATCTTTGATCTTATTCTTATAAGATCTAAAATATTAAATTGAAGTTGAATTCTTTTATTAAGTTTACAAAAATAGTTAAGCTATATAATCATAACATTTTAAAATTATCCATTTATCAATGTTTAAAAATAATAATCCACAACATATTACTAATAAGTATACACAAATCCAATAGCTTGTGAAATAAATAATTTTATGAATGAATATTATAATTTTATGAATGAATGAATATTATATTATAATAAATAATTATATGGTATCATTAAAAAAAAAATTTGGTTACATATACAAAGTGATAGAAATGAATTTTTAACAATAACTATAATTGAATCCATTATAAGAGAAAAACATATATTTTTTATGATTCAACAAAATTTAATCCATCTAAAAGGTAAATATTAAATAAATATTGTTTCAAATTTACTGAATACTTTTATAAAAAATATATATTTTTGAAGTTATATATTTGATGCATAAGATATAAAATTATTAACAAATTTTGTCTACAACACAAGTGAAAATCACTTAAATTTTAATTATAACAAGATTTTAAAAATTATATTATAATTTTTCATGTTAAAATGTAAAGTATTCACTTCAAGATAATTAGTAATAATATTTTTTATAAGTATAAATATTTTCATAAATATGCTTTTATCTTATGTTTTATTAAGTTTTTATAATAATATATTTTTATTGAAGTTAAAAATATTATATTTTCACAAATAATAAAAAAAATGGAGGAATCCCTAGATAGGTCGAGGATTGCCTGACAAATTTGGTGATGGTACTTGGCTTTCTTAAATGTTTTAAGGTTTAACGTTGCTGGAAATATAAATGTCCACATTTTAACTGGTTGTTAACGTGTGAATTTTATATCAGTAACAGTTATCTCCCTTTTTAAATTATATAAATGCTTTCTTTTGAAAAAGAAAAGGACGTTCTTTACGTGACGTGCTTTTGTTTTTCTTTTCTTATTTTTTGTGTTCGAGCAGTAAAGAAAACTGGCTTGGGATTGGGTCAAGTAAAAATATGATGGAGAAAATTTATGTATTATTATTTAGTTATGGTATGGTTCGTGTTGTATATAAATTAAAACTTATTTTTATTTTTAAAACATTTATATTTAATGTTATCATATGTTATTAATTAAATAAACAAGATATTTTTTTTTTATTTTAGTGAATAAACTTCAAGTTGAAGCCAGATGAAGAATAGAAATCGGCGGTCACTTAATTATTCCATTAAAAAGGGTGACCTTGTTAAAAAAATAGTTTCAACATCAATTTGTGTTTTTTTTATTTTGTTATTATTGAATCTGTTTGAGTCAAAAATTGCTCTTCAAGTTTTGTGACAACAGTGTTTTTTGTCGGGTGGAAAATCAGAACTTTCTCTCTCCCAATGAATGTCTCCAAACTTTTCTCCGTCTAGGTTCTCACCATGTGTCACTTTCGGTGTTTTTCACAGAACAAGAAAACTGAACATTAACCTACAAACACTCTTCACTCTCACAAGTTAATAGCCACGAGTGAGTGAGTGAGTGATGAACATGCCAACAACACACATCACACCACTCCCTCGCAACAAGAATCAACAATAAAAAGAGTGTAATTAATAACCCTTCACTCACACACACACACCCCCCTAGATAAAAATTTTATAAAAAAATTGAACAAATAAAGAAGGTGATTGAGATTTGAGAGAAAGTAGAAAAAGTTAGTTAGCATGAGTTAGGAGTGGTGAGTGAGATAATAAAGGAGAGGAGAGAGGGGTTGGAAGTTGTGCATACATTTATATTATTATACATAAACATAATAGTAATAATAAAGCTAAGACATTTTGCAAATGTCACAAGACTCTGAGGAGATAAAGACCATTGAGCAGTGGAAATGGTCTGAAATGCAAGGCCTTGAGCTTGTCTCTGATGCTTCTGATTCATCATATAAACCAGAGGAAGATCCTCAACACCAAGTTCCAAGGGAAATGGACACTTCTGAACCCAACAAAGATGCTTCTGCTTCTGCTACTTCTGTTGCTGCAACAAGTAATGGAGAGAAGCCAGAGAGTGTTCCCTCTGTTGGGTTTGGAGAGCTTTTCAGATTTGCTGATGGGTTGGATTACATTCTCATGGCAATTGGAACTGTTGGAGCAATAGTACATGGTTGTTCTTTGCCTCTCTTTCTTCGTTTCTTTGCGGATCTTGTGAATTCTTTCGGTTCCAATGCTAATAATGTGGACAAGATGACCCAGGAAGTGGTGAAGGTAAAGTGAATGCAATAACAGTGACACCGCTAAAGCACAGTTCAAAGTTTCATACTTTTTTGTGAGTTTTCAAAGTTTGAGGTAATGTGATGTTTTTGCAGTATGCATTTTACTTCTTGGTGGTGGGTGCTGCTATATGGGCATCTTCATGGGCTGGTGAGTTTCAATGGAATTCCTTCACAAGTCACAAGCTTTGTTCTTCTTTGCTTCTGGATTTTTTTATGGTTTTGGACTGTTTTTTTCTGCAGAGATTTCGTGTTGGATGTGGACTGGGGAGCGTCAATCAACCAAGATGAGGATCAAGTACTTGGAAGCTGCGTTGAACCAGGACATTCAGTTCTTTGATACTGAGGTTCGAACATCCGATGTTGTTTTTGCTATCAACACTGATGCTGTGATGGTTCAGGATGCAATTAGTGAGAAGGTGAAGTAGCGAACAAGTGTTTTCCCTTTTTTGTATAGGAATTTTTGGTTTGCTTGTGTTATTAGATTTGGACTAGTTTTTGATGGGGTTGTTGTTGGTTGGTGCAGCTGGGGAATTTCATTCACTACATGGCCACGTTTGTTTCTGGTTTTGTTGTGGGTTTCACTGCTGTGTGGCAATTGGCTTTGGTCACACTCGCTGTTGTGCCTATGATAGCTGTGATTGGAGCCATTCACACCACCACCTTGGCCAAGCTCTCTGTTAAGAGCCAAGAAGCACTTTCTCAAGCTGGCAACATTGTGGAGCAGGTCAGAGCACGCACTGAATTTTCGAAGTCTTGTTAAGTGCATTTGATTTGATTGAATGTGAATTAGCATTATATGTTTTCTCACTGTTTGTGCATTGCAGACAATTGCGCAAATCCGAGTAGTGGCGGCCTTTGTTGGGGAGTCAAGAGCATTGCAGGCCTATTCATCAGCCTTGAAGATTGCACAGAAGATTGGATACAAAACTGGGTTTGCAAAGGGAATGGGATTGGGTGCCACTTACTTTGTTGTTTTCTGCTGTTATGCACTTCTGCTATGGTATGGAGGCTATTTGGTTAGGCACCACTTCACCAATGGAGGACTTGCCATTGCAACCATGTTTGCTGTTATGATTGGTGGACTGTGAGTACTGTGCTTTTTTCATGTGTTTTCAGCAAACCATTGTAATTGAAAAAACCGTTTAAGGATTTTGCTTTTGATACTCGCAGGGGTTTGGGGCAATCTGCACCTAGCATGGCTGCTTTTACAAAGGCTAGAGTTGCTGCAGCAAAGATTTTTCGTATAATTGATCACAAGCCTGGTATAGATCGAAATAGTGAATCTGGCATGGAACTAGAGACAGTTACTGGCCTTGTGGAACTGAAAAATGTGAACTTTTCTTACCCATCTAGGCCAGATGTTAGGATACTCAATGATTTCTCACTGAATGTGCCTGCGGGCAAGACCATTGCTTTGGTGGGTAGCAGTGGTTCTGGCAAGAGCACTGTTGTTTCCCTCATTGAGAGATTCTATGATCCAACTTCAGGTAAACTTTAAAAACTAGAGTATTTTTTTTTATAAAAAATTAGACTTTGGGTAAGCCTTTAGATAAGTATTTATAAGAAAAAAAAATTAATATAAAAAATGAATAATTTTTTCTTTAAAGTTAAAAGTAATTTATACTCCTCAAATTTTAAAGTAAGTTAAACACGAGAACTTCTGAAAAAAAATACATATCATAAGTTGATTTTAATTTATTAAATTACTTAAGTTTTTCTTCATATAAATATTTATTGATAAATTTATCTAAATTAGGCCGTAAGTTTAACTTGTTTGTTTGAATTTTGAGATTGCATGTTTTGTGGTTTTGTTATGATGCTGAACAAAAACTGTGCGCAGGACAAGTTCTACTAGATGGGCATGACATTAAAACATTGAAGCTGAGATGGCTAAGGCAGCAGATAGGACTGGTGAGCCAAGAGCCTGCTTTGTTTGCCACCACTATTCGAGAAAATATATTGTTGGGTAGGCCTGATGCAAACCAGGTTGAGATTGAAGAAGCTGCCAGGGTTGCTAATGCCCATTCCTTCATTGTTAAACTTCCCGATGGCTATGAAACCCAGGTATGTCATCTGTGTTTTATGAAAATGGCTCCTGAAAATGCATGTTGTGTGATGATGATGATTGATGATAGTCATGTCAATCCAATTACATCATTGGATTTGAATATCTAGCGTGCAACTATAAAAGTAGCATTGTATTATTTCCAAGGCTGGCAGTTACTTTTTAATATTATAAAATAAAATATACATTGCTAAATAGAAAAAAATGGATAACAAAATTGGAAACTATCTATCCCCCACAATTGTTGCTTTTTTTTTAAAGCATTTATCCCCTCAATCGTTACTAGTGGTAATAAACATTGTACAGAAACAGGTTAATGTCTCAACTATTTACTTTGTCAACAAGAAATCTCACCTATTTTAAAAAAATATTTTACTCCAAATATGACATTTGTATCTGCTTGTTCATGCATTGAATCTGAATAAGACCACAAGAGGGTAACATGCTTCAGTCAACTAGTCCATGTTCATTCGTAAATAAGGACAAGACAAACAGCCAGGCTGGAAATTCCCATAAAATTACAAAAACGAAGAGACCTAAAACAATCTGAATTAATTGTGTAGGAGTAGCTTCCATAAGAATGAATAATTTCTGCATAGGACTTTAAATAATCTAATTATGAACGACAATAAAAGGCATTGTTCGTACAATAATTAATTTGAGGATACGTTTTCTCCTTATCTGGTTTGTTACAAGACTATGTTTAGAACAATGAAAAATTGGATGAAGAAAAATGGAATGGAACAAAATAAAGTTTCCATTTAATTGTTGGGGAAGTAGATGAAATGATAAGGAAATTAACAAACAATTAGTCATAATTTGTTCAACTAATATCTGAGAGTAAAAATTTGCAATGGCAGGTAGGAGAAAGAGGGTTGCAACTTTCTGGAGGACAAAAACAGAGAATAGCAATAGCAAGGGCAATGCTGAAAAACCCTGCTATTCTTCTCTTAGATGAGGCAACAAGTGCATTGGATTCAGAGTCAGAGAAGCTGGTGCAAGAAGCCCTTGATCGGTTCATGATTGGCAGAACAACTCTTGTAATTGCTCATCGCCTTTCCACGATTCGCAAAGCTGACCTTGTAGCTGTACTTCAGCAAGGAAGTGTTTCTGAAATTGGAACTCATGATGAACTATTCTCAAAAGGTGAAAATGGAGTCTATGCCAAGCTTATAAGGATGCAAGAGATGGCTCATGAAACAGCTATTAATAATGCTAGAAAGAGTAGTGCAAGGTAGCTTTCACCAACAGTGAACATTGCCATTCTTTAGAAAAACTGTTTGAAGTTCATTTTCATTGTTCATGAAAGTTTATTCATTTTTGCCACTAAATATTCCATGCTGAGATATTTCATATATCACTACATGATATTTACATTTGCAGGCCTTCAAGTGCTAGAAACTCAGTAAGCTCACCCATAATTGCTAGGAATTCTTCATATGGCCGGTCACCATACTCCCGCAGGCTATCTGATTTCTCTACATCTGACTTTAGTCTGTCCCTTGACGCATCGCATCCAAATTACAGGCTTGAAAAGCTTGCTTTCAAAGAGCAAGCGAGTTCCTTTTGGCGACTTGCGAAAATGAACTCTCCTGAGTGGCTTTATGCTTTGATTGGCTCTATAGGGTCTGTTGTTTGTGGATCCCTTAGTGCGTTCTTTGCTTATGTTCTGAGTGCTGTCCTCAGTGTGTATTACAATCCAGACCACAGATACATGATCCGTGAAATAGAAAAGTACTGCTACTTGTTGATTGGCCTTTCATCAACTGCACTTCTCTTCAACACATTGCAACACTTCTTCTGGGACATTGTTGGGGAAAATCTTACAAAACGGGTGAGGGAGAAAATGCTGACGGCGGTGCTAAAAAACGAAATGGCATGGTTTGATCAAGAGGAAAATGAGAGTGCCAGGATTGCTGCAAGGCTGGCTCTTGATGCCAACAATGTTAGATCAGCAATTGGAGATAGAATTTCAGTGATTGTGCAGAACACTGCACTTATGCTAGTTGCTTGTACTGCAGGGTTTGTGTTGCAGTGGCGCCTTGCACTTGTCCTCATAGCTGTCTTCCCTGTTGTTGTTGCTGCCACTGTATTGCAGGTTTGTTTTTTAACGTTTTTTTGTGATATGCTTTGTGATTCAATTGTGTGTTTTCATTTTAATTGTTTTGGGTTTTGTACAGAAAATGTTCATGACTGGTTTCTCTGGTGACTTGGAAGCTGCTCATGCCAAGGCTACACAACTAGCAGGTGAAGCTATAGCCAATGTAAGAACTGTTGCAGCTTTCAATTCAGAAACAAAAATTGTTGGCCTTTTCAGCTCCAATCTCCAAGCTCCGCTTCAACGTTGCTTTTGGAAGGGACAAATTTCTGGAAGTGGATATGGGATAGCTCAGTTTGCTCTTTATGCTTCCTATGCACTTGGTCTTTGGTATGCTTCTTGGCTAGTGAAGCACGGCATTTCTGACTTCTCTAAAACAATCCGAGTTTTCATGGTACTAATGGTTTCTGCTAATGGTGCTGCTGAAACCTTAACACTGGCTCCTGATTTTATCAAAGGAGGCAGAGCCATGAGGTCAGTTTTTGATCTCCTTGACCGTAGAACTGAAATTGAGCCAGATGACCAAGATGCTACTCCTGTTCCTGATCGTCTTCGCGGCGAAGTTGAACTTAAACATGTTGATTTCTCTTATCCAACTAGGCCAGATATGCCAGTTTTTCGTGATCTCAGTCTTCGTGCCAGAGCTGGTAAAACTCTTGCACTTGTAGGGCCTAGTGGTTGTGGTAAGAGCTCAGTAATTGCACTTATACAAAGATTCTATGATCCAACATCTGGTAGAGTCATGATTGATGGCAAGGATATCAGGAAATACAACCTCAAGTCCTTAAGAAGACACATTTCTGTGGTACCTCAGGAACCATGCTTGTTTGCTACTACTATTTATGAAAATATTGCTTATGGGCATGATTCAGCTACTGAAGCTGAGATAATTGAGGCTGCAACTCTTGCCAATGCACACAAGTTCATATCTGGTTTGCCAGATGGATACAAAACATTTGTTGGAGAGAGAGGTGTTCAACTGTCTGGTGGACAAAAACAAAGAATAGCAGTTGCTCGTGCTTTCGTGAGGAAGGCAGAACTCATGCTTCTTGATGAGGCAACAAGTGCACTTGATGCTGAATCTGAGAGGTCTGTTCAGGAGGCACTAGACCGCGCCTCCTCAGGAAAAACAACTATTATTGTTGCACACAGGCTATCTACTATCAGGAATGCCAATTTGATTGCTGTGATTGATGATGGGAAAGTAGCTGAGCAAGGTTCTCATTCACAGTTGCTGAAAAATCACCCTGATGGGATTTATGCACGCATGATTCAGTTACAAAGGTTCACACACAGCCAAGTCATTGGAATGGCCTCTGGATCAAGTAGTTCAACAAGACCAAAAGATGATGAAAGAGAAGGCTAGCTTAGCCATTCAAAGGTTATTACCAGCTACAGGAATATATGCCACATACCCATTATAATTATTGGCAGTTTTGTTTTGACCATAGTATAGTTTGTGTATCATCCCTCCTCCCTTTTTCCCTTCCTATTCAAGAATGTATCTTCTTGTCTTTATGAATCTTACTAAGGAAATGACAGACAAATACAGGAACGAGATTGAAATGGATGAATAGGTGCTCATCCTCATGAATTTATTGAAAGTCTCCTTTTTGCATCTTGTTAGTCACCTTTACTCCAAAGAATCAACAATGTTCATCTCATCACATTATCTATCTTGATGGGCAACTCAATGTCTAATAGTTAGTAGTGTAAACAGTGTTCTTAAGGTTACTCCAATAGGCTATGTTTGAATATCTAAGGATGATTGAAATGGAATCGAATGAAGTGCAATGTGATAAAATTATCATTCAATTATTTGGATATTTTTGCAATAGAATGAAGAGAAAAAAAAAATTGGCTTCATCCCGTGCCTTCTAATTTGGAGTGAAAGAAAAGGAATGCTGTATGGAATGAAATGTTTTTTATCAGGTTATATTCTACTCTATTTTAAACAATCCACGCAAGAGAACTTGTCATCATTTTATTTTGTTCCCTTTTATTAATCCAAACAAAATCTTAGGCTGAACCACAAAAGGATTTAAATTATTGTTAAAAGTGCTAATTGATAAAGCACTATCATCAAATTGAATTATATATAAAATATTTGAGTGGGTCATTATATGTATTTACTTAATTCATAAGCAAATTGTTATATGTAGAATAAAGTGTGCTTAACACAAGGTTCTGTTTAGGACATGCAAAATCTATCTGCGTGAGTTTATAATCCTTCATAATAAAACCAACCAACTGGGACTTAAAAAGTGTTTTGTTAGGCAATGAATGGTCCTATTAAGACCCTATCACTTTCCAACATTGATATAGCAGTGGTGGCGGTGGCCATAACCAGAGATCTGGAGTCTAGCACTTGAGCTTCTTGACCATTTGAGACCCATCACAATCAAGTATTCAACATGATGCACGATCCTTTTCGTGGCAATTATAGATATTCTGGTCATGATCCCAATGGGATGCAGGTGAATATGACGAGGCTTGAAGGAGACAAACATTATTGACTTAAGATCACATGATTGTGGCACAAAAGTGCATGACTTTGAAGTAGACAACCACTTAAAAATCGGAGAAGGGTCTAAGAGTTTGTGGATACCATATATGAAAATGACACAAAAGAGGAGTGTGCATGGTGCTCAAGTGCATGCTATCCTTAATGGGGACCAAACCTTGGTCGCTTTATTAAACAAAAAAGTGAGGATATGAATAGCATAACATACGGGGTTTGATTGAAAGTGTCTCATTGCCTTGGTGGGGATGACATACTCCTTAGTATACCATAAAGAGCCTCAGCTCATGTTGGTGATATAGGGTTCGGTAACCATTTGCTTAACGACAAATTTTGGACATCAACATATGCTGTGACCTTAATATAGTTTAATAATATTATTATTATATGTGCATTTCAGCCAACCACATAGACAACGTGATATCACCTGATGAAAGCATTCATTATAGAATATCTCCTTTTCCGGATACTCCATTTAATCACATCCAACCTCAAAATGAAAGGAAATATCCTTTCATTGGTCATTGGGCATTTTTTTGTTGTTTTTTACTATTTTTCTTTCGAGGTCATCGGTGACATTAGGAGTGCTCAAGACTTATCACGTCTCACTGATTTAGTCCAATTCGAAATTAATTTTGATATCTTCGAATTTTAAAAATTAGATCTAACATTTTTTGGGAAACTAAGTTCAAGTCATAACACGTAACGTAATATGATAATAAATTTATATTGGTATTTAGTTTGAAATATAAATTATAAAATATATCTTAATATTATTTTAATTCGTAATTGAGATATATTATTATGTTAGTTGAAACAGTTTTATCTAATATATGATTAAATTTTAATCAAATCAGGGTTAAGTATAAATAAATGATCTTATTAAAATTTTGAATTAAGTAAATTTAACTAAACCTTTCCCAACCCATACTATAACAACAGAGCAGGTGCATT
This sequence comes from Abrus precatorius, assembly GCF_003935025.1. Classification (NCBI taxonomy): domain Eukaryota; kingdom Viridiplantae; phylum Streptophyta; class Magnoliopsida; order Fabales; family Fabaceae; genus Abrus; species Abrus precatorius. The sequence continues at coordinate 1,816,403 of NW_020874373.1, read as the reverse complement.
GTCCTGCTTTTGCAAACAAGCATGCAGTTAATATATTGAGATAGCGGGCTAGTGAACGGAAAAAAAAGACAGCAGGCTCATACCATCGGGTTTTGTTGATGCTTTAGAATTTAATGTTGTTTTTGTGACTTAGTGTTATGTCTTTAGATTAAATGGGCCTTTCAAGTTTTAACTTTTAGAACTTTGTCAATCGCAGATCGCAGTATTTTTCTTTTGTATTTTTCATAAATGAGATTCTAGAAATTATAATTCACTTTCAAAACTTACTTTGGAATTTAATTTTCGGAAGGTGGTGCCAAAAGCAATGGTCTAAAACTAAGTTCTTATGCAAATAAAAATATATTAAAGGCTGAATGAGATGTAAAAATATTACGATTTATGGGTAAGTTGATTTCTGGTGATGACCCATAAAAAATAATAAATAAAAAGCTTGACCCTTCTTTGGAGATATAGTTGGATAAGCGAACTAGCAGTCTAAGTGCAATTAGAAGCAAAATTGGAAAAGTCATTATAGATTAGTATTATTTCTTTTTTGTTTCTTTATTTTTCCTTGTGGTTGACGACCATTGGTCTGCCATAAATTTCGGTTAGGCACCTCATAAAGTAAAATGATACTTGGGTTGGTTGTACTAACGTGAGCCAGCCAAAAATTCAAGCCCGAACAAATGCAAAAACCCTGAACAGGTGCCTGGGGCTCAGGTTAAGGACAAAAGCCTTCCCTTCCTGTCCATATCATAGCCTACATTTGCTTGCTTGTAATCATGGTAGATATTAAGAGCATGTTAGTCTTTATATTAAACAAGTCACCGAATTGATTTGGCAGAATTAAAAAATAAATAAAAAAATTATTACCACCAATTCATTTTATAAATTATCTATAAATTATGTCATTGTTTGTTTTTATTTTTAAATCAATTTTAGTTGAAAGAATGTTCATAAATACATGTCTATAAATTTCAGAGAATATCTTATACTTTCTATTGATAGTTATAATTTTTCATATTAAAGAAAATTTATATCTTTAATATAAAATTAATAGTAATTAGTAAATATGTCCATACGTTACACGAGTTTGTTTTATTTTTATTAAATTATTTTATTTTAAAATATAAAATATATAAATATGGTAAAAAAATTTATTATATTAAATATAATTACCCTAAAGAAGATTATGAAATATTTTTTTATATAATATTTTTTATATATTTTATATATTTGTTATCTTTTTTAATAATAAATATTTTTATTTTTTTATTGACATTATTTTAGACAATGCAACGTATAATTGACTATGATTAAATATAGATTTTGACAAATATAATTCAACATAATTTAATGATTGTCCTTGATAAAAAGTCTTGTTCCATTGCACATTCTTAATGTAGGATTGATATTCCTAAGTAGCATAATTAGCATTTCTTTTTTGAGTTGTAAGCAATTGGAAGGAAATCTGATAAAATTTAAAGTATTCAAAAATTTTACGGAATACATAAGCTTTTGTTTAATGATTTAATTTTATTTATCACTTATAATTTTAAAAAAATTATTAATAAATAAGTAAGCATAATTTTAATTTATGATTTGTATGATAAAATATTAATTATAAAATTAGTTATGATAAACTCTATGTGTGTAATTGAATTATATTAATAAATAAATAAGAAAATATCATCACATTTTATAATATTAATACTAATACATGAATGAATAAATTTTTATAATTATTCTCTAATTAAAATAAAGAAGTAAATTAATTTTAAAATATGAAATAATTTTAAATAATTATTTGTTAATGTAACAATAATAGAATTAATAAAATTAAGATAATATTTATTAAGATAATAATAGATTTAATAATATTTTGCATCTTAAAAAAGATCAATAAATAAATAAATGAAATTTTAATTTAAATAAATATATATATTATACCATCATTAAAATATTTATTAGGTATGTAATTATTTTAAAAAATATAAATATAACTTGTTGTTCTACTACAAAAGCATAAATAATAGTGATAGATTTGATACAAATTAATCTGTTAAAAATAAAATTTAATATATGATATCATTTAAAAAAAAATAGCTTTATGCTTGTTCAAAAAATTAAATTAAAATATATAACTCAATTTAGTGAAACAAACTAAAAAATATCAAACTCAAAAATACATGTACTTATGTGGGTAAGTAATTATTGACAGCTAACATAATTGCAAAATGTAAAGAAAAAGGATGACAATAAAAAGAACCGTTAAAATTTTTTAAAAATTGTGTAAACATGACTTATATAAATAGAAATTAAATTATACTTGTTGATATATGAAAAGTTAAAAAATAAAAAATTAATATAATAAAAGTTGTCTTTTTATTTGTATTATAATTTACTTGCTTTTCATTGAAAATTTAATAATATATAATATAAAAAAGTAATTAACATTCAAATGTTAAATAGAAGTTAAAAACAAAGATACATTTTTATTTATAATTAAAAGAGAACTCGAAAACTTCATAAAATTTTCTCAAAAATATTTTTGTATAATTTAATTAATATTCTTTTTTCTATTTTTAACATTTAACATAAAAAATTTTAAAATTTGTTTAAATTATTTATAATAAATTTAATAATTTTTTATTAAATATTATTTACAGTAGTTTTATTATTATCATTTTTAATATTATATAATTATTAATTCTAATAAATTTTTTTAAATATAATTTAAAAATAATAAATATGAATTAATTATTATTATAATTCTTAAATTATAAAAATTATGAAAGTAATTTTAAATTATCTTATTTAATCTTAACAATATATAATATAAACTAATAATTACGTAAGTATAATTTTTTTTTATTTTAAAGAAAGTTGTAATTTTTGAAATATATATTAAACTATATATTATAATAACATAATTAATAAAATAATTTAAATTTGTAAACTTGCCTTTTTATTAGAAATTTAATTTAACAATATGTATTATAAACTAATAATTTGATAAATGTAGTATTTTTAATTCAAATTACAATTTAGTATTGTTAATAAATATTGAAAAATAGATTATATTAAAATATTTAATAAAATAATTTAAATATATAAAATTATATTTTAATTAAAAATTTAATTTAAAAATATATAATATAAACAAATAATTTTATAAATGTGTTTTTTTATTTAAATTATATTTTAATATTTAAAGTACATATTTTATGTTAAACTAATTAATAAAACAATTTAAATATACAAATTTATCTTTTATTATAAATTTAATTTAAAAACATATAATCTAAACTAATAATTTTGTAAGTTTAATTTTTTTAATTTAAAATATATTTTAGTGTTTGAAGTACATAATAAAATATAAATTATATTAAAATACAATAATAATTTTAATTCATAAATTATAAAAATATTATAATTAATTTTAATAACAGTAATTTAAGCTAATTTATAGTATAAATATTTATGTTGCCGTTTGTAACATAATATAACCGTCAATACTAGTAACCATTCTTTAAATACAATTCAAAAATAATAAGTGTGATTAAAATATAATTTTAATTCATAAGTTATACGTTTTAAATTTTAATGCACGAAGTAATAAGTGTAGTCATTGCAAATAATTTTATACATGTATAGAGTAATAAGTAGATGAAGTTACGTATATAAAAATAACTTTTTACGTTTTAAAATTTAATATACTGATAATGAGTAGGTGTAATCAATTTTACATAGATAGATAGATATATAGACATAGATATATAGATAGTTATTACATATGTAAAAGTATAAAATATTCTCTTAATTTACAAGATACCATAAAAATTATCATATAGGTAATTTTTATGTTACCTTATAAAACAAGAGAGTAATTTATAATTTTATATTAATAAATAATAGAATTAATGACTGATTTAAAAAATATGTAAATACTCTTTATTCTTTAAAATATTAAAAGAATTATAACTGTTAATTTTAATAAAATATATAATATTTTCTCAAGTTTACGAATATTATAACAAATACAGTTAAAATAAACAAATCCTAACAAGAAAATAATTTTTTTAAAAATATTTAATAACATATTAATAAAGCAAAGTAACAAGGATAAAATCTCATCTTCCATTAACACAACGCCCTCAGCCTCTTTGACACTCCTCCCCCCTTCTTTGTCTTTCCCGTAGAAGAAGGGAAAATAAAATCAGAAAGACAGTCCGTTATCAATATATAAAAAGATGAAAATATAAACCTTAAAAAACGAAAGTATTTATAATTTATTATATAAAAAGCACAAATTATTTGATACAATTTTTTATGTAACGTAAAGCATTTATTGAAGTGTATTCAGTACTTTTACACCATATGTTAATCAACGGATTGGACAGCCACAGAGTTACAGATTTAGCAGCTAAATCGATTAAAACGGGTCTCTAAGATTACACATACAGTTGGAAAAAGAGCAAAGGAAAATTAAATGATACTATTTTGGAAAAGGCGCTGGTTAGTGAATCACAGTGCCAGAACTTAGGCAGAAGACGTTGATGTAATATTTTTGGTTGAGTTATAATGTAAAATTTACACCTTAAACATACCGCTACTCTGTGTTGACGATAAACATGCATCTAGCTCTTCAATAATGCGGAACCAAACATGCAAGTAATAGTTAAGGAAGTTGAGAGCTTGTTATCAGATGATCTAGTGACAGAGATGGCTGGCGTATAGAGACATTTTACACTAGAACATATTTTTGTTCTAAGAAGTTTCCTATAAATAATATAATAAAGTAAAATGGCAAGTTCACACAAAGTTTTGCACAAGAACAAGATGGGTTTGAATTGCATTGACAGAAAGTTGCTTATATTATTCACACTAAATGACAATCTACTGTCTAAATTATTATTTGGTCATATTTTAATAAAATCTTAATCAACACTGAACTAAACAAGATTTTATCACATAAAACTTAAAGCTTATTATATACATTCCACTTTAACTCATTTTAAATTAAATTTAATAAAAAAAAGCCTAAAGAAACTTGTTGAACTTCTAAAAAAGTCTTTGATAAAAAAAATAATTATAAAAAGTAAATAATTTTTTTTATAAGTCAAAAACAACTTATCTCTTTAAATTTTAAAAAATAAAAATAAAAAACTCCTCAAACTTCTCAAAAAGAAATTATTTCTAATTTTGTAAAAAATTTATTTATTTTTTATACTGTTTTTTTCCTTCTATAAAAAACTTCTATAGAAGTATACTCACATTATACCTAAATCAACTTATAAGCTTCAATGGCTACTTAACTGCTTACGTGATTAAATAAAATACTCTTCCGAGAGTCTGCCAATAAATCAACGGCAATACTAGTTGGAGGCGAAAAGTACTTATACCGGATGAAATTCTTGGAAAGATGTATGAAATAAGTGAATGAGATAAGCATAAAGAGAACACAAACTTTGGACCTAAGCAAAATATCTTGCGGCAAGTACCACCTTTGACTATAATAAGCTTTACTTCACGACCCAGAAAAAGGTTTTACTTCCGTAGATTTCGACAATTACAATAGTCACGCCCTAGAACAGTAAACACAGCATAGCATTTGGCCGAAAAAGAAAAACCCGGCACAACCATATTTGATGAGAAATCATCGTTTCCCATTTTGTTTCTGAGTGCTGATCAACCATGTCTTGCCATAGTGCAGACCGACCAAGGTTGAATTTAGACATTTAATGAAATCCAGAACACATACTTGAATGGGATTACTATTGCATGAATTATCATATCGCTGCAATCAAATGCTAGCACTAAATAGGTTCTTGAGAATATAAAATAACATCCAAAATAAAATCAACTATTGCAGCGTGCAGTTGGCATCCTTATATGCACTGCTCCAACCGAATACTAGCTTATGGTAGATGCACGCCATTCATTTGATAATTTACTTTGCTATAATGTAAGCAGTCATACTAATGCTGGTTTTGTACTAGTCATGAGGGGGCAATGAAACGGGATATGAAATGAGGGCAGAGTGCATTGCAAAAATATAACAATTAATAATCAATTTAACAGACACCTCTACTTAGTTCAAAATGAAAATTTAACAGACACATCCTGAAAAAATAATCAATTAATTCCCTTAAAACTATAACAATTACATGCGACTAACATGACAATAAAGACTTAAGAAATAGGCAAAACTCAACTAAATCACGCATCCAAATAGAAATGGCAACAAGGTTATGACAAACAAATAAAAAAAGATTCTTCTAAGTCTAACACAATAAAAAAACAATAAACTATTAAATGGTAAACTTTTATTAGAAATTGTAGCATTTAATGTTATCAATGTATTGAATCTGTGATTTTCAATAAAAACTTACTATATTAAATTCTTTTTGTGTCCCTCAGCACCTGTTAGAAAAAGTTTTTGGAGACAATATATTGCTGACACCAGGAAAACAAACCGACTTGTACTTTTAAGAAAATAAAACCCGATCCATTATATATGACAAACAGATTCTTTACCACGCATGTAAATTGTCTCTGGAAACTGAAAACATGGTAATGCAAGCTTTAAACCAAAAGAAAAAAAAAAGACTCTTTGATTGTGTGTGCGCTCATGTAATACAAGAGGTGCAAGGCCTAGGAAGCGACATGACAAGCAATATGATCCTTTGTTTAAAGGACTCAACAGCGGATGAGACACTACAACCCCTAGGAGGATTAGATAACACGTACAGACCAACAAAAAGGTTCAGCACATAATTTGCCATCCAAATCGCAAGAGAAAAAAAGTGTCCTACATTTAATGCAGAGGACTTTGCAATTCAAGATAAACTAACAAAGAAACTTATCTACATAAAATGAGGGACAAATAATGAAAGTTAAAAAAATTATGAAATGCAGGACAATCAAAAAGGACCACTACACTTTTCTTTACCCCCAAAACACTGACCTGTTTGCTTGATGCATATAAGCAAGTGTATCCAGCCATCCAGCATAAATACCTAAATTGCTAACATATGGGAAAAAGAGTATTACTAGTCAGAGACACAGATTTAATTGACATGCAAAATCAGAACTTTTGTCCCTTCCAAAGTATGGCTATAATGATTTCATGACCCCAAAAACAAACAGTTTCACTAGTTTGTCTTCTAATAGACATCACTGTACAATGAAAACCACAATGCAATGCTCCCTGCAAGAATAAAGCAGTTAATGTGGAGCAGCAAAACAACTCAAGAAACACTGGTCCATAGTCCAGACTAGAGGAAACATAGAAAGGTAAATATGCACATCAATATTGAGTATACATATATGCCTTTTGATAATTGAAATGAAATATAAATATAGCCTTAACTGGGAAGCACTAACAGATAAAAAAAGTGGAGAAAGAGAATCAGATAGAGCAAACCAAACATGAGGACAGGCAGGACCAAATAAAGATATGAAAAAAGTTTCTGTAGCCATCAGTTTGCATGAGGTGTACCAAAATTATCAAAGATAAGCGATATACTAAGTATATGAGAATTTTTCCTCACATGCTAATGCAGTTCATGTGTCAATGGCATATGCCAAGGCTGTCCCACAGTCCTGACATAATTGACCCAAACACATGAAACAACAAATTTCCTATATTGATTATTTAATAGGTACTATTCCACATAACAATTATGAATATAACCTTATGTAACCTATCCTACAGACTCAACACTTTTAGAGACCTCAATATTTCAATTATTCCTGACTTAAAGTATTAACTGGGTTTTCATTTTTCCCCTGTTGCTATCTCTAATGGATGAAAAATATGTGGGACAGAATGAAGGCAGAAAACCATGGAAATGTACTCTCCCTTTTTCACTAGTTTATCACCCAACAAGAGTCATGATACAGTAAAATCTGCATGTAAGTACTCCTGGCAAGACATAACATAATTAAACTGGACCAGTCAGTTTAAGGCAGAATTATCTTGCCCCACTTAGGTAAAACATGGAAAGATAAGAAATGGCAATTAGACTCATCCATAGCATAATTTAATTCTTTTAATATTTAATTTACTAGTTGTCCAAAGCAAAGAAACATTTAGCTTAAATGCAAGATATGGATATGTATAATGCATTGGGTATGGATGTCGGTACTAAAGTTGCTACATGTACAAATATGAATCCAGGCACAGATTTGTCTTAATTGCGGGTATTGGCAAGAAAGCTTTATCGCATATATATATATATATATAGGGAGAGAGAGAGAGAGATTATTGCAGACACATGCACATCTATTACAACTAGTAAGAATTGAGACGTGGCTGAAGTGTGGTACACTAAACAGGTAAAAGAGCTGAATGGCACCACAAAATCAAGATATAGACAAAATAAAGTTGTCGGAAGCACATAGTTTTGTACTAGGTATAACAAACTGATAAGGACTGATCCTCAAAAGGAAAATATATCTCTTTGACCAATTACTCCTTACACCAGTAACTCCCATGCTAATGAAGTTTATAAGACAAGAACCTAAGACGAGGCTGCACAATAGTCCTGACAGTATAATTGCTCAATAATGACACCGAATAACATTCATCCTATAATTTTTTTTCCACTACTACCATTTCATACATACCACAGACATATACAAGACTTCATTCAGTTCACCAAAAATGGAAACAACCTTATGTAATCCATCTTGCATACCAAAACATTTTGGAAGTCTTGTTACTTTTGTTAATGAGCAAAACATTAACCAGATGATTCATATTTATTTCCACCTCCAATAGTAGAAAGGAAACAAGTTTAGCAAAATGAGGGCAGCAACCATGGAAATGTAAACTCCCCCTTTCCTATCATAACTTGTAATGGACAATTCATCGATTTGGAATCCGACAATAAAGCTGAAGTATTTGAAAATAGTGTCCACATTGAACTTGAGTGCACGCAAGATTAGAAGAGTACACGTTCTGATAAATCCAAATGACTACGTGTTACTCAAGAAATATATTCTCTGAGTCAGACACAAAAATGTCATTTTTTTTTGTGGTTGATTTCCCTGTGTGGTCATTACTAATCAATTCTACTAAACCAGAGAGTATAACCCAACTACTATTTCGAACTAATGCAAAGCAACATCAACTTTAAAATATCTAGAAGGGAAAGCACATCCTTTGGTTACTTTTATAGAATAGCTTCAACCTAAAAGGAAATAAAAATACTTTATAAATTATCCCAGAAAAGTCAAGGGAAACTAAATTTTAATAAAGGAGATAAAAGGAAAGAACAACATCCATCTCATATCTAATGAGGAATTTATTGCATAAAGGAAGGAAACTTTTCTTTCTTTTCTACAAATGTTTCAAAAGGACATTATATGCCATCTATTTACAGCTGTACCCTTATTAGAGATGTTACCAACACAAAACTCCTAAACTTTGACATATAATAGGCAATCGCTAATCAATGTCTTTAAGAATAAAAAGTAGAAAGCTTTTATTAAAAAGTGTTATTATTGCACTCCAAACACAATTTTCATAAAAACTTTCTATTTATTAATTCTTCAAACAATGACCTAAGGGCACTAGTTAACAAGACCCAAGATAAAAGTATAACAAGTACAACTTTCACAATAAGGGAAAACAAGATATCTTACTTGGTGAAAAAATGAAAAGAAAACCATAATGAATCATAGAACTGTTGATTTGTTTTTATGATTAATCTGTTAGGAGAAGATTTATGAAGAATTCAAAGTATTTTGCAGTGTATTATAAAGTGCTTTACAACTTTCACAATCCTTTTACAAACAAATTAATCACAAAAGCAAATAAACAAAGTTTTATAGATTGAATATTCTACTCCTCATAAATAGAAAAAAAAATCCTATTTAAAAGATAAACAGAAGAAAAGGTGAAATTAATTCAACCAAAAAACTGTATTTAAGCATTGAAGAAATACCAAAAATGCCAGCTTGGTTCTGTAAGGGTTCTAAACTAATATTCACTCTCAAATATATTAGAATCTCATAAATTTGATGAAACAAACAGTTATTGTTCTGATCAAAATCATTGACGGTAAAACTCGATCAAATTGTCGGCAAGAAAAGACATATCCAGCTATCAAGTAGCTACGTTGCAGCACCATTGCTTGCATGAACAACGTGTGTCTCTCAAAAAGAATATCTCTCCCCCTAATAGCTCACTCATCACCCTATAAACCCAAATGCATGTCCTCATCTTCCTACCTTGCATTTTCTTCCTATTTAAAGTAAGGGTTTCATCTCCAACGCCAAGTCACTAACCCATCCTACAACCCCCAAGTCCCATAGTGACATTCTCTTCACGCTCAATACTCCTTCATAGCCACTACCCCAGAAACCATGAGAAGCCTAATCTTTGAGGAGCCTGAAATCAGGGTTCCAGGACAAGCTTCAAGCAGTCTGCGCTATGCCTGGGAATCAATTCGAGCCCCAGTGATCATACCAGGCCTAAAACTAGCTGTCATACTATGCTCAATCATGTCAATCATGCTATTTGTTGAAAGGGTAGCAATGGCGACTGTAATTTTCATTGTCAAAGTGCTGAGGAAGAAAAAATACACCAAGTACAACTTGGAAGCCATGAAACAGAAGTTAGAGAGAAACAAAAAATTCCCCATGGTGTTGATCCAAATACCTATGTACAATGAGAAAGAGGTAACTTTCTTTTTAATTGATAAAGTTTTGCACAGACTGAAATGTAAGAGTTACATGATATCTATGAATATTTACCATTTAAAATATGATATTTTATCCTAAAATGCTTTATAAGTGGCCCAATCAGTTGCTAGTGTTTTATAATTCCAAACATGCCATATGAAACTCCAACCACATCCCTTTTTATCATTTATAAATATTAGAAATTAAGACTGGCTTTAAATGGGAATAAATCAACTAGATTTATCACATTCTTAATAATCAATTCCCTCATTCCTATTTTTTATTTTTATTCATTCATTCTTTTGCGGGGTTAGTTTTGCATTTATCAGATTAACCAGAAAATCTAGCATCTCTTAAAGTCCATCACTAAGGGCAGTCATTATTTTACTATATCACAACATCTGGACAATCATATTCATAATAAATCACAGCTAAATGACAAAGTAAGGGAACACACAAATTGGTTGTTTGTCCAAACTAAGAATGTGTAGTAAAATGGCTACAGCAATGTTGGTAACTAACAAAGAACAAAGATGAATTATCTCGGCCGAAAAAATTACAATTTCTGCTTTCAGGTCTACAAGCTTTCAATTGGAGCAGTATGTGGGCTGTCATGGCCAGCTGACAGATTCATAGTTCAGGTTCTTGATGACTCAACAAATCAAGTCTTAAGGGTATCTGATTAAATCCAACAAAGCTTCATTGCAGATTCCATATGCGTATGTTGTGACTCAACTCATAGTAACCACATGTTTTCAAACATGCAGGAATTGGTTGAATTGGAGTGTCACAAATGGATGGAGAAAGGTGTGAATGTCAAATATGAAACAAGGAGACACCGTAATGGCTACAAGGCAGGTGCCCTAAAAGAGGGTTTGGAGAAGGAATATGTTGAGGATTGTGAGTTTGTAGCAATATTTGATGCAGATTTCCAGCCAGATGCGGATTTTCTTTGGAATACAATTCCTTATCTTGTTGAGAACCCAAAATTGGGTTTGGTTCAAGCAAGATGGAAATTTGGTAAGTAACTGGTAATAACACCTTGTTAAATTGTTGCAGCCACTGACAGCATGACTCATCAATGAGTCTAGCAAATCAAAGTTCTTTAAATTTGTTTTCATGTATGCACAGTGAATTCCGAGGAATGTATGATGACCAGGCTTCAAGAGATGTCACTCGATTATCATTTTAGTGTTGAACAGGAAGTGGGCTCCTCAACATACTCATTCTTTGGTTTCAATGGTAAGTTAAGATACTAATTTAAATTCAGAGAAGCATCTTTGCAGATCAGCTTACTCAAATTTCCACAATCACATACAGGGACAGCAGGAGTTTGGCGAATCCAAGCAATAAAAGATGCAGGAGGATGGAAAGACCGAACTACAGTGGAAGATATGGACCTAGCAGTTAGGGCAAGTCTGCAGGGGTGGGAGTTTGTTTTTGTGGGTGATGTAAAAGTGAGTTTTCCTTACTTGTCTAATGCCTTTGATATAATATTGCATTGTAAGTCTGAATAACACAAACTGCCCCATATCCCACCTGGAAATATTGTTTCTTGCTAGGTAAAAAATGAACTTCCAAGCACATTTAAAGCTTACAGATATCAGCAGCACAGGTGGTCATGTGGTCCAGCTAATCTCTTTAAGAAAATGACCATGGAAATCCTCTATTGTGAAGTATGCAACCTCTAACTTTCTCAAAAATAGCTAAAAACAAAGTCAATCAAAATTTATAAAATTTTATATTGATTAAGCCTGTATATATCCAGAGGGTACCGCTTCTGAAGAGACTTCATCTTGTCTATGCTTTCTTCTTTGTGAGGAAAATAGTAGCACATTGGGTCACATTCTTCTTCTACTGCATAGTTATACCAGCATGTGTGATAGTTCCTGAAGTCAATCTCAAAAAGCAGATTGCCATATACATCCCGGCAACAATTACAATTCTAAATGCAGTCTCCACTCCAAGGTAATTGGTTCTGACAGCAGGGTAAAATATATTCTGTTTCCCTGTAAATGTATGTACTTATTATGCTTAATCAAATCAGTTTCCCTAATTTACCCTAATTATTCTATATGCACCTATGTATGGGACAGATCCATGCATCTACTAGTGCTCTGGATACTCTTTGAGAATGTCATGTCACTCCATCGAACTAAAGCTGCAATTATAGGACTCTTGGAAGCAAGTCGTGTTAATGAATGGGTTGTAACTGAGAAGCTTGGAAATGCCATGAAACAGAGGAGAAATGCTAGGCCATCAAGAACTTCATGGTTTCGAATTATAGAAAGGTACCAGATACTCTGCTGCTAGTCTGTCTGAATAAATCAATTCATTCAACCACAGAACAAATCTTTCTACAATACATACAGGTAACATGATTCAAACATCAAAAAATAAACTTAAACCTGTGGGAGAAAAAGGGCAGCAGAATACAATTACAATATTCTAATTACAGTTTTCTATAACGTTTTAGACTTAAGCATAATGTATTAGATAACATTAGACTGCCAGGTAAACAATGCCTTTACAATATTTGATTATTACTCCCTATTATTTCATCTAATGCATATTTATAACCCTTTACTTTAATCATCAGGATCCATCCACTGGAGATCATAGTGGGGATGTATATGCTGCACTGTGCAATCTATGATCTGCTATTCGGACACGACCATTTCTTTGTCTATCTGTTGTTGCAGGCTGGGGCTTTCTTTACAATGGGATTTGGGCAAGTGGGAACAATTGTACCCTATTAAAGCTTAAAGGCAATAAGCAAACTATCAGTATGTCAGTCTGTTTGTGTTTGCAAAACTAGTTGATTAATGGTATCAATAAGCATAGAACTTGGGGTGAGAGTAGATACAAACAGGTACCTCCTTTGTAAAAGCAATCCACATGGTATCCGGACTTAACGCATGCATTATAAGCATAATCAAACTGTATGTATATACATGTCCATAAGATGTAGATTAATTAATCTACTGTCTGCTCAACATTACAAGTATTACATTTGTGAAAAAATATACGGGGACACCTTGTGAGGCTTCTATCTCTTCTAAAGCCAGCTTAGTTCCATAATTACCAGAGGATAAAGGCATATGTCAAACACACCAAAATATTGAAAAAATTTGAAAATATCAATCAAATTATTGAACAACCAAGTTTTAATACTGCCTAAAAGAGGCATATCGCAAATTATCACTTTCTCCTATCCTTTCTCTGATTTCTCACATGGGTAAATGAAGATGAACTTTATGCATTATGAAGGGATCAAAATCAAGGTAAATGAACATTTAATCCTCTTGAGTAAAAGCAGGTTTTAAAAAAAGTACTCTGCTCATGTGATGAACTCTTTCACTGATGTTTATCCTTAAAACATACATATAAATGCATTTATAAACTGCAGAAAGGGATACAGCTTTACATATGGGCCACACTGCAACATTGTCAGCAACTTGGGAGCCTCTAAGCAAACTCTGCCAGCTCAAATATGTCAGGAATACTGCTGTAATATTTCCTGCTGAATGACTGTAACATTGTGTGGATGTAGAAAACATAACCTTGACACTACTATCCTCTTCATAGCAAAGCATGCACAGCATTTACCATATATAGCTAACAACTTCAAAAAGCTTACTAATTTTTGCCCCAATTGATTGAATATTGAAGCTCCAATCATTCACGAAACAAACTAGGAATATTATTTGCCTACAACACTTGATTCATCATATGCAAATATTTGTTAATTTGTACTGAAACAACTATACCACGTTATGCTCCATCCTGCTTCCCACAACTACTCATTTCAAAAGATAATTAAATAAAAACATAAAACTCAACAAGATCATGAGAAGCATAAAAAAATTTAAAGCAGATTCTGACCCTTGTGTTTGTGTGTGTAAATCATTGAATTTTAACTTCTCCAAACAAAACAGATCATACAGGTATGATTTAACATAGAATGTTTGTGTGTATAAATTATTAAATTTCAACTTCTGCAAATAAAACAAATCATACAGGCATGGTTTCACATAGAATGCCTTACTAAACTTTGAAAGAGATAAGATAAATTATTCAAAAATTTGTTTTTTAGGCCCAAGTTAAGAATATATTGCAAATATCACCATATGGACCACCATATTGAATGCGTCAATCTAAAGCTTAAAGATAATTGACTCCACCAACCATAAACCTCTAAGTGTAAGCATCTTTAGTATGATAGAAATAAGGAGAAAGGGTTTTAACAGTAAGGTCAATAGGCTATTATCAAACAAATCATTCAATTCAACATTTCAAGTGAAAATTCCCCATTGATCCATCAACAATATGGTCTTGTCCTTACATGCACACACGTAGAAATACGAAGACAAAGGAACAAGAGGGGCAGACAATATGAGTGAAGAACTTATTTGGATAAATAATGTGAACAGAAGCAGAAGCTTTGATATATGTATATGCACAGATTTGTACATGCACAAAGATAATTATGTGCACATACAAACAAGCACTCAAGTAGGATTACATAAAAAACAAAGGTAAATGAAATACCAATAATGAAGACAAAATACATAAACCACAAGAAATTCAAATTCTGATTTACTTTAGATCATCTAGTTTAACCTCATACTGTTCACCAGTGGAGAGAATTTTTACACCAACCATACCCTTTTGCCACTCAGAATTCCCCACTAATACAAGCCGCACAGCATTTGTTCGGGCTGCTCGTTTAAAAACCCTATGAGGAGAATAAATAATAAGATTTATGTGTGCAATATTCAAGTATGGTTAAGAAAAGGAACAAAAATAATGAAAGAATTGTATACCATTTAAGTGGTTTGCTTTCCAAAACCAAGTCAACACTCTGTCCTTTTTCTCTGAGAATGTTAGCAACCATAGCAGCACATCCTTGAAGATCTTCATCCAAAGCACAAACAATGTTATCTATTTGCAAGCTAGGCTCTGGTAGCAGACCTTTCTCTTTGAGCAACTGTCACAAAAAGATAGACATAGAGACCAGTTGACAAAGGAGGAGAAACAGGAACCTAAACAAAAGAACTGAGACTACTAATTGACAGAAGAGATCAGCAGATCAGCATTAACATAGAGAAAATTCAGCATTTGATTCAAAAGCAATAAGCCAAATATTAGAGTGTGCAGTGCCCAAATAATTATACTACACAATCGCGTACTGACTCATGGTCAAAATTGAAAACATCTTAATCATGGTAGTCAAAATCGCGTGTTGACTTGTAAAACACATGATTCTACTATCCTGAACCGCCATGCCGTGCTGGCTCGCAAGCAAGATTAGAGATTTGTAAGATTGCATGGAATCGCCATGCAAGATCAGTAGGCATGCATGATTTGTAGTGTCCATTTTAACTTGTTTTTGTATTTTGAAAGCATTCATGGTCCGAAACCTATGTTCCTAGTAGACAGGGATGTTGATCCTCCACTATATCAACTAAAAATGTGCATGAATGTCACTAAGTTACTCACCACAGGGATCACATTGATCATGCTTTCATCAAACAGTTCTTCCATACTAAAGGAGGTTAATTGAGCAAAGGTATCATTTCCAGTTTTAAAGATTCCAAACCTTGAAGGCAAGGTTAAACTTCAAGGGGGTGGTATTGCTAGGATTTAGGAGTTAGGAAAAAGGGAAGGGAAAATTAGTTGTGGACAATTACAATAAGAACAAGTGATCAATCAAATAAATAGGGGGAATAATGGGGGAAGAAGGCATTCAGAGAATTAGCAAGTTTGTAAGAAAGGGGGAACCCTTGAAAGATAATTTTTTCTCCTCCTTCCTGTTCAATTTTTTTCTCACTACCACATCACCACAAGGCATGTTGTGCAGCATAGAAATAAAACTATAAAATATTATTGCTTTCAAAGCTTTTGAAGCATATTACACTTGCATTAAAAGATAGGCTTTTTAACAAACAATTTGTATAGATAAACAATATTATCCAATAGTAAAATTTGCTTCACCATACCTAGTCCTAAACTTGAAAAGATGTCATAGACTGAGAAGGAAAGGAATTTATAAAAATGTAGAAGATGGTTTAATAAAACAGAACATGGTGACTTCCCATTTCTCTTGCTACAGAAGTATAGACTTACTTCCACTATGACAGCATCACCAAATCCAAAACCACAAGCAGCAATGTCGTCAGCACCAAAAGTTGAGAACAAATGATCATATCGGCCACCCCCACAAATTGCTCGCAACTTTCCTTCTCGATCAAAACCCTACTGAAGAATTTAATTATTTGAGGGAAAGAAAGACAAAAGCCAATTATACCATAGTTACATATTAACATAATAAGGAATCAATGAAACCAATGAAGCCATCAATTCTTAGTGAAACTCCAGTGGAAAGCACCATGAAAAATGTAACTTGGTTGCAACAAAATATAAGCTTTATATATACTCTTTCTTTTTTAGTTTTATACAAGACAATATATTAAGAGAAAAACATTCAGATTCCATGTATGCTGATAAGAACCTTGGGATTGTGGTGTGGTTCTCCCAAAGATCTTAGAATATGCATTTTATGTTATTGGAGATAATAGAATAACGTTATCATCAAAGATCTTACATGTCACAGCCACCAGCTTCATGAATTGGAAGGTGTCAAACTCTTTGCTTCCTTGTTACATGAGTATGCATGAACTTCACAGTATCTTACCAAGAACAAATTATTATACAATCTTACCATGAACTTCAAAGTATTATTATATAATTTTCAAACCTATGAAAAATTGAAGTAAACCAAAATTGTGGTTTTCATCATGCACTTCAGCCCTTATTTGCAAAATTCAACAATCACAAACATGTTCAGTGCCATTAAGCATGAAGAGTATAAATTTGAAAACACAAGCTCCAAGAAACTTCTCAAATATTCACCTTGTTCATGCTCATCATAGAATCAGATCATGATCCAATGAGAAAATGAACAAGTTATGCAACACCAGCTAGAATTCTGTCCAAGGAGGTCCTAACTCCTAAATTATCTATATTCAAGTAAACAATAACATCTAATTACTATTAACCATGAAGAAATTCAAACCTCAAACACAATGCCAGTGTAGTAAGCAAGACCACGAACAACTGACGCATCAAATTGAAGCCATTTAGAGTAACCAATTTTTTCAGCAAGTGAGAATAGCTGTTTCAGATCAGTAACTGCTTCCCCACCGCTTCCGAGTCTCTCTGAATACAACCAAATTTATATTCTAGGTAAGTTGTATGACTTACTTTCTACAAACTAATACATGGTATATGAAATTCATGGTGCCATTGACAGCCTTCATGTAGAAGCATAAAACAAGCAAGTGTCATGCCAAATATAGATATAACTAAAGTAGAGTTTATAAAGATTAAGACAATTCCCACATTATAAGTTAACTTTTGGGATTGAGTTACGTCAAACTTAAACACAAGATGGTGTCAAAATTTATCAGAGATTTAACATTGGATCATTCTAATGCAATTAACCTAACTGTGTAAATTTTATAGTGCAATTTACTTGACCTCATGACTTTTCAAGTGTAGTCTACTCAGTTTTGTATCTTTCCTAGTGCAACACAAAAAAAAAAAAAAAAAAAAAAAAATTTCTAGAATTTTTGCACTCTAAATGTTTAATTTGGGACATGAGGGAAGTGTTAAAATCTCACATTTACAGATATGGCCAAAGTGTGTAGAAATTTCACATCAACTATAGACATGGTTTAAGTAGATCATATAAAGAGTAAAGTAATTAACCTTATGCACTAGCTTTTGACAAATTCAAGACTTTCAATGTCCATAAATTATTTAATATGCTTGTCTCCATTACAGTGGATATGTTGCTTACATTAGGTAAGTGGTAAAGTCAATCACTTAAATTTATATGGCTAGCAATTTTATTTAACATAATTGAAAAGTTCTTAAACACAGCCCATGTAAAATCCCAAAAGATCCCTAAAGGACATAATGATGTCATGAAATTAGATTTCTTGCATCAGAAATTATGAACCAAGATAAAAACTTGAAATAGTTTTCTCTTCCCCTTAGCAGTGGATATACAGGCCAGCTTTCCAATCCAGACTATATATATATATTGATTAGAAAATGGAACAATGATGAAGCAAGAGAGCCCATTTTGTCCTTGGTTTTGGGGCACAAATGGAAGCAGTGCAATCTAACGATTGCACATAACTCCATAAACAAATATATACAAGTAAACAACAAAACTTTAGTAAGATGTACAAGTCAGACATAACAAATAAGTAATGAGGTTCAGGCGTTCAGCTATACTTCAAACAAAGTTTAACAATAAGTACAGTGCAGCAGAAAAACAATTATAGCTTATTTCATAGATAACAGCATTAAAAAATTATTGATAGGATACTTCATATACTGGTTAAAGCAGATAAAGGATAAAGGATTTCTGGACTTAACCCATTTGGAAAATCCAAGTCCCAAACCATTAATGGCTATGTCCCCTAAAGAACAGCTACACGAGCTACATAATCCATTTGAAAAACTGCATATAATTTCCATCATGTCATTAAAGGTGACGACCTATCAGAGCAAAACAAATCAACCACTATGTAGGCACTCATTCTACAGGTGAGTTACAGGTGCACCATAAGGCATTTGCTTCTAGTAATTACCTAATGGGCCAGTTCTCAGCAAATTCCAGCAAATCCCATTGTTACACTACTGATTCCAACACAATAATGGAGAAATGGAGAAAAGCATAGAGTGCAGGGGGAAAATTAGAAACAAAGATGACGACAAAAAACAAACTTGCAAAGAGAAAATTCAGAAACAAAGAAAACCTGGAGATTGATATTGCATGCAGTAGGGCCTTTGCAAAGAAGCCAAAGAAAACAGTTGGTTGCAGAGTACAGATGGTAGTGTTAAGAATGGTTTTGGCATGTTGGAGCATACAAAGATTAGAAAGGAGACTCATAATATTTTAGTTAAGTACCCACATGCCAGCGTTTCACCCTTTTCATTTTCAAAAACTTTCAATGAAAACATGGAAACAACCTTTTTAGTGTTTCCAGATTTAGGGTTAATTTAGGAAATGTGTCCGTTGAAAATATTTTCTAAAATATGAGCATGTTTTCAGTTTCATTGTCTGTGTTTATTGAAAATGAAAACAGAAAATGAGTAAACCAAACAAGCCCTAAGATTGTCAGGAAATTTGTAAAGGGTGAACCTTCTAACTCTGTCAATGACTTCACAGAAAGGACTTGCAATAGCTCCTGGACAGCCTCTTGTGATAGACCAACAGCTTTCAACTCTTTCTTTATCTCATCAACTGGAATTTTCGCAATCTGTACAAAATTAAAAGATATATTCTTTTTCAATTCAAAACAAGTTGGTTGAATACTATGATTGCACCTGTATCAATAGTAGACAAAAACAAACCAGAATACGAAATTTCAATCACTCCAAAGACAGAGATGAATTAAAAATGGGGTAATATCAGATGGTCCAGAGAGAACAGATTAAAGGATGAGAGCTTAGGACAAATAAAAATATGATTTAAAATCCACACATAAAGGTTCAAAATAATGTTGCATGAATGTTAGAAGATCTTGCAAATAGAAAAAAAGGTTGTATCACAGACGTTCTATGGAAAATAATTTCTTGAGAATCATACCTTAAATTTAAATGGCTAGATACATAGGAAAATAAAATGACCATGTTTGGTTGGTTAATAAAACTCCTGACAAAATATGATATGAACCTTGAATCACACCACAGAAGCTGGCAATTATAGTTAAGAGTCCAAGGCCTTATAAACTCCACAATAGAATCTCATACCTTGCAATTGAATCCCAACAAAGTATTTCAGCATATGTCATCATTTTAGAACCACCAGTTATGATTAAAATCACCTACACAAGTTAGCTGTGGCTGTATCCTGGTAAAAGTAGGGGTAGTTATGGAAACACAGATGCAACAGTGACAGATGCAGTGGCTTCATGATGGTAATTGTGGTTGCAGTGGGTGGCAACTAGCATCAATAACAATGACAATTGTGGCTATAGTGGAGGTGGTGGAAGCGATTGCAAACCCAATATTTTAATGAACAGCTTTCATAAATCAGAAACTATATTTCCTTGGGTGTCAATGGTAAATAGATTAGTTCCTCACATCTTATGATGAATTAATTCTAACGGAACATAGGTTTGCATGGAACACTATATATTTTTTTATGCAATTAATTCAAGCATAAATAGTTAATTTCCTATATCAGACTTCCTGTTACTTAGAACATACATATTTTCTATATTCCACCTTGAGCATTGCCAAATTTGTTTCTAGAGAACAAACAAGGATAAGGAATCTTAGAGCACCATCCACAGTTAGAAAAATAACTAAAAGAGCAACAATATGCATAACTCACTTTATCAATGATGACACAGACCTTGCCGAACAAATTTTCAGGGATTGAATAACACTTTAATACTTCCTGTAGAACCTGTAAAGCCAGGAGATATACAACAGAGTGAAAGGCTATCATAAAACCAAAGCAATGCATACAAGTATACAATCACATGAATAAGTTAAAATGTAAGAAGTAAAAACGCTGTTTGCAAACTCTGTTACCTACAGAGTTGAAACAAACTACATGCACCAACAAAATAATGACACTTCACAAATATCATAAATGATTTGCAACAATACATGAAGAGAAAACAAACATGTCACCAAATGGAATCCTTCATAAAAACCACAGCAAGGACTTAAATTGTAATATTGTACACAAGTAACAGGATATATATCTATTGTACTCCTCAGTACTCCTAAACCAAGCCTAGTCAATTCCACCAAGCTTTGACAACACATGATGTTAGAAATGAACCTTCACTCTTGCCCTTAACACACACCCATGAAATCTACATTTCAGAAACAAGTTAATATTATAATATTTATATTCATCAAAATTGAAGCCAGAAACACAACCCAGAAAATTAGACAGTTTTAGTTTACGAGCTGATTTGATATGTTACATGTCTTTGAGTAATATTAATTAATTAATAAAAAAAGCCGTTGAGTAAATAACTCTTGAAAACAAGGGGAAATCCATAAAACCAGGTTAATCATTCATACAGAGAAAATCAAATATCCACCTTTCGACTAGAAACCTTAAATCCAACATCTGATTCTGTAATCCCTATTCGCTTGAACAGAGTGACAATAGAAGATATAAGCTCTGCTTCGGCCTACAATTTAAAAAATAGAAGAGAGGTGACAAAATGCATAAAAAAGATTACAATCCAATGCATTCAATAATATTATGAGTACCACCATTAATTAAAATCAGGAAGAAAATGCAAACCAACCAAGAAAATTTACCCAGAAGCATGTCAAAGAAGTAACATGAATTAAAAAAGCAACATCATCAAACATGTAGCAACTTTATTGCGAGGAACATCAAGAAATTTTCAGTTCTTTCTGACTCAACAACAAAAAGAAGGAAATGCTCATCTATTGTTATATGAGAAGGGAGAATGAATAAAAAGAAAGTAACCACTTGTCAAAGCATACCTTACCATAACAGCTATACTAAAATAATTGAAAGGGCACAACTGTGAACAGATGTCACCTCAGTCCCAAGCTATCAGGATCAATCATGAAACATTTGACCAGAAAGAGGATAGTCCATTACTTCAAAAGGTGTGTATAGCAGAATACACATACCATAACCCCAGGAACGCCAATGATATCCATGTTCCACTGGTAGTGCTCACGACGACGCCCTCTTGTCATTCTCTCATACCGCCAACATTGTCCAACAGTGAACCACTTTAATGGTAATGACACAGACTTCCTAGAAAGATAAGAACAGACATGAAAATGAGAATTTAGCATTCACACACAAAAAATTAAAGTGTACCTTTAGACATAGACTTGACAAGTTAACATTAAAACTATAAATATAGGAAAAAAAAATAATCATATGAAATGAATTTCACCCTTTCTGTATCACCATCCTTGCCAAAGAAGGAGTAAGTTCAGGCCTCAATGCAACACGACGATTTCCCCGATCTTCAAAACAATAAAGCTGCAAATAGAAATGTATATATTTTAATATTGCATCAAAATACCTTAATGTACATGCATTGTCATCAATTTCAATAAAATTTCTTTTTCATTTAAAAAGAATTATTAAAATGTTGATTTATTAAGCATGCCACAAGCATGCTGTTTGTGACAAAATTGCTATCAAAATAATGGGACTGCACGAAGACTGTTGCCACCCCACACACTCAATCATCAACCATACATGCATGTCTAGATGTCACATACCTAATTATGGTTAAAAAAAAAAAGGGTAAATTTATAGCCACTATATACCTCAAGGCCACATGATGGCTCTGTTCTAGCCAGTGCTGGTTCCTAATGAAGTCAAAGAGTACAATGATGCTACCAGGATTCATTATGCATAGTATATGCCATAAGTAGTATAAAGAATAACAAAGATAAGCCTCAACCACAGAAACAGCAAAACACCAATGTCGTTCACCAAAATTTTTAATCAAACATAATCAAGCTTCCCCAAATAAATTTATGAAACACTAAATAATAAACGGTTCCCTCAATGATCTGTTGACCAACATGATTCATGAAACCTAGTTCTTCTGCTGTTCCTAACTGACATACCAAACACCTGCTCCAAGCTTATCTACAAGACTACAACTAACACAAGAAGACAAGGAAGGAGGAAGCTCGTCTATCTGAGACTCCAGGGAATATAAAATAAATGACATATTACCATCTTAAACAGAGGAGTATTCACAACACAATATATAGCATTGGTTGAACTATATTATAAGTTACAAAATTATAAGTGAAATTCAATTAGGAGTGAGACCCAAATAAATTTTGTGATTATCAATAATTCTAACCAACAATAAAGAGTGTGCATGAAAGAGTCTTAAAGAGTATATTAGTAGCATTTCTTTCTTACACATCATCATCCAAGAAAATACTAAATTAAGTACCTCATCATAGACATCTAATAACATCACTAAAGCTAAACAGAGAAACACACGGAGCTTATCATTGTTCCAAGCATATTGAAACGTAAAGTGCAGAACATTTTCAGATAATAAAAATCGATAAAACGAAAGAGTTACCTGGTCCTTAATCTCCTCCCCTGCTTTCCTAGTGAACAACGCCTCCGACTCAAGCACCGGAAAATCAACTTCCTCAAATCCGTACAACCGCGCAACCTGATCTCACAATAAACGAAGAAACAACCAACGCTACATCACCCCAAAAAAAAAACATAATCTAGCTGAAGCATGCATAGGCACAGAACAACAGCATTGAACAATTTGAGTCTAAAATCATATATACATCTTTGAAATGATTGAAGAGCCAGTTGCGCAAGCGCATGTCTTCAGGCGGGAAATCACGCGTCCCCTTGGGAGGATTCACGTCGATTTTCTGAACCTCTCCGGCGACCGCCGGACCGGGAGTTAACGCACCTGACCTTCCACCGCTCGGAGAATCGGTCTCCGCCGCTCGAGAAAGTGCGGAATGAACTCTAACGCCGGAGAACTTGCCATCGACTGAGAGCGGCGAAGACGAGAGTTGGAAGGTGAGTGAACGGAAGATAGGGTTAATGTAGGAATTGAAGCGTGGTTGCAGTGTGAGGAACGGAGACGTAAATGGAGTTGCAGGCATCGCGGTGAAGGTTATCGTTTTTTTTTTTTTTTTTTGGTCAGGTTTTCCACTGGTGAAGCTAGGCTTAGTTGGATGGAAATGCAACGAAGTTGTTTAGGAAGGTTCGGATATGATGTTAGTGGGCCTTTTATGTTGGGCTTCAAACGACGCACTCACTGATCCCAATTGGTCCCAGTTTCGAATTACGTATAGACCCATAAAGGGGGAAATTATATGACTTTTCTTATCATTTTTAGTAACAAGATTTGTCCCAAGTTTTATACTTTGTCAATTGATCACGTCTATTTCTTTATCAACTATGATTTTCATGATTCTATTGTTTACTGAAATTAATTTCCCGGAATGTAGAAACAATCCAGAAAAAGAGATAAAAAGACAAACAAAAAGTAATTTTTTTAATAATGTTTTAGTTTTTATAAAAAATAAAACAAACTTTAAAATTGGATTAATGGATGGGCTAATCATTGAATGATAAATCACTATCCATCTATTTTAATTTTTCCTCTAATGTTAAAATGTTTAAAGGAGGTAGAAAACATGTTTAAAAAATTTATACATTCTCAATAAAAAAAAAAGTCTTGTTTTACTATTATTTTTAAAAACAATAAAACAAAAGATGTGTATGATGAATATTGTTTTTGGTTTGCAGTTTTAAAAATATGTTTTAAAAGTTAAAAAGCAAAAACAATTTGGAGATGTTTTCAACTTTTTTTTAAATAACTTTTTTTATGGCAATATTGTAATAAAGATATCCTCCCCACCCATTATTTATTATGAAAAATGAACAAATCCCTTCTCCAATGCGTCATTAAGGACTTCGATTTTCCATTCTTATCACTTGCCCACGTTATCTATCTCACATTTGAAGTAATCACGTCAAGCAATTTCTCTCTTTTTTTGTTTTCTTAAGAATAGTTTTTTAAAATGAAAACACATTCCCTTTTTAATTTTTGATCTTTTTTTTTTCTTCTCCTAAGGCAGTTTTCATCTTTAAAACTTATCTGTCATAGAATTTAAATATAACAAAAATGGAGTTATTCTAAAGTAACTTAATTCAAAAAGAGAGAACAAGACATTGTTAATATATAAATACGTAATTTATTAGAAAATAAATAAATAAGATCATGAAACTTTTGAGAAAAAAAAACACTTTTTTTAAAGAAAAAGAGCTAGAGTCTATAAAGAAAAAAGTTTAGACAGCTATCACTGAGGGAGTAGAGACTCCCATTACATCACAAAAAGAAAAAGATACTGTGCTAAAACATTTAAAAAAAATAAAAGCCTACACATAAATTTTTATGATCTTATTTCATCCATGGCAAAATTATGTGTAACTCTAAGGAGTAAGTTGAGTGGAGAAAGGAGTAAGATAGGATTTTAACAAATGGATGCAAGGTTTAAATTTCTCGACAAATTTTTGGACCTTAGAATGGATTACCATCCACTGTCCCTAAAAATTGCTTATAAAAAAATTATATGTATATAAGTGCATGCTAACTTACGAGAGGAATCTGATGTCACGCGTCTATCGCACCTAAGAAATTGGCCAATGTTACCCATTTTTGCTGCAGACTAGGCAGAGAATAATCCCATAGAAAAGGGATGGCCGTGAGTTTATATTTATCACCATCACAATCAACGTTTGCGACACGGTTTCCTAGCTCCAAGTGTAATTTGGACCGTTGCCAATATAAGAATTTACATTATTGAGTCTTCACTGAGCTGGAAAGTGTTCATGCTTCATTTCTTTCTTTCGTAGACAACACAAATTATCCTGATATATATTTTCTTGACATATTCTTTTAATGCATTTTTATTATTGAATTAATTTACAGTATTTTTATTAAATAATTTGAACCTGTTTTCATTTAATAAAATTCAAAGGAGTATCTCCATCGTCTTTGATTTCGAAACACCATCACGGGAGACAGTTCCCTTCAATACAAGCTACTACTAAATATGGCCAAGTAGAATTGCAATCTATCTTAAGTTCCCTTATAAGACAATTTAAACTCTTCAAAATGGACTAATCAACGGGTACAATGGAACGTCACCAATATCTTAATTAGACCTTGTGATAAAGTCAAATCCAAGTTCTCAATCCCCATTTTTGCATGTGAACATTGCCTTTCATATAGCTACGAAGCTAATTAGTTGAGGGTTGAGTATTCTGTACTTAAAAAACAAATTAACAAACACAACGTATAGATATGTTTTCATGTCTGTGGCAGCTTTATATAATTGATCCTTACCGAGATGATCATCCTACGACATTAATTCGAAGGTTGTAATTGTCCTGATCATATTCTATAAGCACAACGTGCCAACTGCTGAAATTGACACTACGCGTTTAATTTTTGGAGCGTAGCTTCTTCAGTAATTGGTCGATCGATTCTTGATTTCAATGCCTTATGCAAAAACTCTGCAATATATATGAAGCTGACATCTAAAATTAGACAAGACTGCCCCAGGAAATGAGATGATTCCGATTGGAAACGGGTTAAGCTATAGAGTAGGTGTAGCTCGTGCATTGAAAAATAATAATAATAACAAGCAATTCATGAGTATAGATTCTCTCTGTTGTTTTTTTTTATTATTATTTTTTTCTTGTTTAGTTCAAATTTATTTTAAAATTATTAATAGTCAAAATGTGTCCATGAGAAGATCCATACTCTTGAACAGGCAAAGTTATATGGAAGAGAAAAGGGGTTACATGTTTTGTATATGTAAGCACACCTGAAGAGTCAGCAATATCATGCTGTTGGGGACCAAGGATTTGGAGATGAAGAATTTCGAATTGTTTACCAACACGTCACTTACTATACGATATTATTTATCGCTATGAAAATGTGAAATGTTTAAATGATTTCGATATATTTGAAAGCTAGCTGGAGACTAAATGACAATATACCACATTCTACGACGAATATCTTAGTCCATCTTATTTTTCCTTTAAAGTGCATTTTTACCTTCAAAAGCAAAGACTTGCATCCTCATAATTGCTTTTTTTTTTCTTAATATGTAAAGAGTTATGTTCCTAATTATGTCTCAACTTTAATTATATTAATATTCTTATATATATAGATGCACATAAATAAAAATATAAATTTTAATTATATTTATATAGTGATAAATATTAAATAGATTGTGAGTTAAAAACATTTTTTTCCTTTTTGTTAGCATATGATTTTTGTTTACTATAATTTAGAATTTTTTCTTACTTTAATATTTTTTTAAGGACAAAGTGTTTGTTAATATTAAATATTAAATTTAAAAAGTTACAGCTTAACAATTTGCTATAAAACATGAAATTGATTAATTTAATCGTTAACTTAAAATTTTTATAAATAAATTAAATTTATAAAATTTTATGTACAAATAAAAATAATAATACTTTATTATATTAATTTATTTTAATAGATATTGTATTTTTTAAATATAAATAAATATCAAAATAACAAACTCAAAAATGTTTAAATTATATGAAGTTTAATATATATATATATATATATATATATATATATATATAGTCATGAAATTATTATAAAATAAGTCAACAATTAATTTAGTCAATCTTGTATTTTATAAAATACTATTAAAAACATAAGTATTTATGCGTTAATGAATCTCAACTTATTTTCTAAAAATTAATTTTTTGTTAAATTTTAAATTTATCAGTAATAAATGTTAATAAATTTATAATTTATGATATAAATTATGATTTTAAAAAATATTAAATAAATATTCAATTAATTTATGTATTTTGTTATATAAAAAGAATTACATATCCGCATGCGATTAAGTTCAAAGGGTTAGTTTATTTATCTTGCTAAAATATATACATTGTCAAGTTTACTAATTTGAAGTCTAATTGAATTTTAAACCAACACAAACTAGAATAATATCTAGTTAGTTTGAGGTGGACCACCGTGCAGATTCAATTATTTAAAAGCAACAATTTAATTTGTTATTTTAATTAATCTTACTTATTAAATTTGTTTCTTAATTAGAATATTGGACATCGAATTTAAACATTTAACCCATTAATAACTAATCATTAATAATTTTTAAAAATGTTAATAAGTGCTTTAAACATACTAGTTAAGAAAAAAAAATAAAAAATATTAATAAATATACTTTTATAATTTTTAATGCAGTTTAATATAATTTTTAATTAAAATGTTAATCTAAAATTGATGATTTATTAATTTTTAACGTATCCTTGAATATAAATTAAAAAAATAGGATATATAATTTGGAGTTTACTTTTGAGAACAATGACATATCATAAGGGTAAACATCGTAACAAGTGAAGTAGCACTTGGAGAATTGTGGAGGCAATAAGTGGGTGAATGTTCTTTTGACAGAAAAAAAGGGACAGCACTAGCAAATTTGTGATCCTGTTATTGGGACTGCTCTTTTCAAAAACTGCGTCCCGTCGCTTACCCAACGGTTCTTTTTCCACTTTCCCGTTTTCCCCCGTTTTTACGCCTTCTCAAAAGGCACTCACATTCATTTCGCAATTACACCACAAATCCCAAGGGTAAATCTGTCAACTCAGTATTACATTATTCTCGACAGCTACAAGTCCTACCCTGCGCCAACACCGGAAATAACCTTTCAGCAAAGCATATTCCTCCACACACCAATTAATTAATTAATTAATTAATTAATTGAAGCCATATCAACATCATTATTCACATACATACATAACATGTTACCACCCCATACATGAATCATGATCCCCTAGTGTGACTCATTCTCACTCCCTTGACTCCTCTCCTTATTTATATTTCTTCCGTTGCCTCTTTTAGCAGATTCCACTCTTCAAAATTTATTCAGCAAAAACAACTCTTATTCACATGGGAGAGGTTAGTTCTAATTTTACTTTCCTTTTTTTCTTAGAACACCATAATAGTATGTATATTCGTAAAGTGTCAAGAATATTTCACGAATTCCATTCACTTCTAACTTTCTTTTTCGTACACGGCAGAAAAAAGAGCACGCGAAAAATGATCCCGATGGAGGAGCCAAGCAAGACGACCGACCCGCCCCTGTCGTTTTGAAACTCGACATGCATTGCGAGGGATGCGTTAAGAAGATCAAACGAGCCGTTCGTCATTTCGACGGTACAATTTTCACTATTCGGATCTCGATTACGATTTCATACTTCAGAACCGTTAATTCGTAGAGATAATTGGCGAAATTGAGAATGAGATTATTAGCAACTTCGAAATTGAACCCTAATCGGTGGATTTTGTTGAGGATTCAGGTGTGGAGGACGTTAAGGCCGATCTATCAGGTAACAAGCTAACTGTTGCTGGAAAAGTGGACCCCGCAATGTTGCGAGATAAACTAGCGGAGAAAACTAAGAAGAAGGTTGAACTCGTTTCCCCTCAGCCCAAAAAAGACACCGCCGCCGATAAACCGCCGGAGAAAAAGCCCGAAGAGAAGAAACCCGAAGATAAAAAGCCCGAAGAAAAATCCCCCAAAGAGGTGCGTATTGTTTGATTCATCCCAATTGCCTCGTAATTAGCCTGACTTTGCTATTGACAAATTATTGATCTTACTAACCGGTTTTCTGTTAATTTTTTACTGTCGATTCAGAGCACAGTGGTGTTGAAGATCAGATTGCACTGTGACGGTTGCATTCAAAAAATTCGGAAGATTATCCTCAAAACCAAAGGTTAGCTAGGCATGCGCGTATTTTGACCTACATTTTTAACCCTTATCCAAAGTATTTTATTTAATTCACAGATATTTTAATTAAAACAAGTTAGTGTCTAATGAGATAATACTTATACTAGAGCATATAAAAAATAGAACCATACTTTCTTTTTTAGCATATTTTTTAAAACTGCATTACTATATAATATCTTATAAATTTCAATAAAATTTTATCATATAGTGCTAACGATGTGGCATCTGACGTGTATGTGCAGGAGTTGAGTCGGTGAAGATTGAGGAAGGCAAGGATTTGGTGACAGTGAAGGGGACGATGGGGGTGAAAGAAATGGTACCGTATCTAAACGAGAAGCTGAAACGGAACGTTGAGGTGGTCCCACCCAAGAAAGAAGACGATAAGAAAGAGAAGAATGAGAAGAAGGAAAACAAGGAAGGTAGTGACAAGAAAGAGGGTGATAAAAAACAAGAGAGTGCACCCAAGGTTGAGGTTAACAAAATGGAACATTATGGGTACGGGTACCCACCTCCTCCTATGTATTGGTACGATGGATACGCACCTGGTCAAAGTACCGGTAGCAGTAGCTACGCGGTGGAGGTTCAGCCAGGGTATTCGAATCAAGGGTATATTTACGTGAACAATTATAACCAGCATGGGTATGTGAACCAAGGGTACACGATGGAACCACCCCCATTGTATTTGCATCCTCATCATCCTCCTCCACAGATGTTTAGCGATGAGAATCCCAATGCTTGTTCTGTGATGTGAGCCGTACGTGGGCCATATTTTTTTAGTATTTTTCAATTATTTTGATGTGTAAACATGCAGGCTGTAAATAACAATTTTATATGAATTCAAAAGCAGAGTTTTATGTAGAAAAAAAAAATATGTGTTGTACCACTTTGCCATCACCGCATGGGTCGGTGACGTAGAAGGCGGTACGGCCGGCTGACTGCAGATCCGGTTCAGATAATTTATAGAAAAAGATATGACTTTTTAAATTTAAAAATTAATTTAAAAACGTTCTGTGATGTAGAGGGATAAAAAAAAATACTAATATTATTTATATAAATAATGACGATTTTTATTAAAGTTATTTTATTCTTTTATAATATGATATTGGTATATTTGTAACGATTTTACTAATTATCAATGAATTTAAGAATTATCAAATAAAATATTTTGATCAAATTTATGGCGAGAATGATGCATTTACACTTTGCAATAGTTAGTAATTTTGTTTTGGTGAATTGTTCAATAAGATGATTAATTCAAACATGCAAACACTCTTGAAACATGCTTGAATAAACAATAATTAAACATTCATTCAATAACAGTTAATCACTCTACCTTATTTTAATAAAATTTACTATGAAAATAATTTAAAAACTAAAAATTAAAATAATGACATAATTTACAATTACAAGATTAATTAAAACACAAGTACTGATATGATAACATCAGTCCAAATAAACTTTACAAAGGCTAATTAAAAAATGCCCTCTAGCACTGATTAGTTCTTTCAAATGTAAAACTTTCTTTGGGTGTTAAGTCCAACTTCCTTGATACCTAAAATGAGCTTTTAAATAATTTATGCAACAATGTATCAAATACAAAGTATTTTACGTACCATAGACTTTGAGGGTTAGGTACACTGTGCCCGATCGCGTCGATGCAATTTTACTTAGGTCATTTATTTAATGTTATTGGAAAGTATGTATTTGAAATTAAAACAGTCGATGTATGTTTCTAACTGGAGGAATAGGCATGCGTTATGGTATATGTGAAAGTGCAATACATAATTGCTAATAACGACAATGTTAATGTTGATTTGTACGTAATGCCTTGGTTTATTCATTCTCAATTGGTTTATCAGCTTCATTAATGCCAAATCTGTGTTATACAAACGAAGATATTGAAATGTTATGCAAGAGATGGACGGAGATATTCCCAATAAAAATCCATAGTTGTTTGTCCGTTTCCAGTAAGATATATATATATATATATATTTTTTTTTTCTCTCTCTGTATATAACTAAATGTGCATCATCTTAATCATGTGAAATACTACGGTCTTTCATTAAATTAAACATAGTAGAAATTTTTTTAGAATAACAGTATTTTTATTTATCACAATTGTGAACTAGTCATTTAATGTACTTGTTTTATCAAATAAATAGTATAATTCTTCTAGATCTAATAAATTTCTTTATCCGGTGCAGTTGAGGCGTGAAAGGATGAGCAATACTCACTTCGCAATACCTGCTTTTATAGAAAGTCAACAATGTTCTTCAAATTAATCATCTGGGACGGGTTGTTCCGTAAACAGGTCTGAACACGACTCCTTTCTTGTTTTCTATTTAATTAATTAGATTATCAATTAGGTGACTACTTAAGTACGGAGTATATATATATATATATATTGAACCTTTTATTATTTCCACAATCTCAATTTGTGTTCCTAACTGAACCACACTTATGACTAAGTAAGGAGTTTAGTTTTTGTGATAACTCTAATTAAACATGCAAATTAAGAACATTTATCTAAAATATAGATAGCCACCGTCAAGGAAGGGTAGTTAAGCGGTTGTTTATTTTTTATATTATGGATTTATTTCTTTTACTTTTGTTGTGCATCTTATATTCTTTTTTTTTAATTTTGAATTTCATGTATAGCATTTTTTAAATAGGAAATAAAAAATAAAAGATTCTTATAAGTATCAACAGAACCAAGTATGTAACTTTGATATTCAATGGAAATAAATTCTTATTATATAAATATGTGCACATGTGTGTGTATGTGTAGGGTCAAAATTAAATAACATGTTTACTAACTTTCTATCCAAAGTAAAATTTGTTAATTATCTTTCAATTTAATTTTTTTACAAAGTATATTAAGTAAAAAAGATTACAACATTCAAATCTTAATCAATATTTTATTATTCCGCTGTGTTTTAACGAATACCATGTTAAGAGTATATTAAAAATTAAATTTATGTGCATTAATAATATTTTTGAACTGGTTTTAAATTTTTTAATTAATATTTTTAAGTTACTAGTTATCATTTTTCTTTTTAATGTAAGGTGAGGTGCGATGTTTTAATTTGTGAATTCGAGAGGTAGATTTTTTTAAAAAAATTAATGTGCTTAGTTTGTGGAGAGTTCAAAGAAAAAAAAAACAGTTTTATATTAAAAAATTGATAGAAAATTTTAATTTGATAATTAAATAAGTTGAATGACTTAGTTGTAATACTTAAAAAAAATTCAAGAATTAAATTCAAATAAAACATCTCAACACCAAAATTATGTATTAAATATAACAGAATGGTAAAATGAATTCCCCTAATAACAACTCTTCAATTAATTTGTTGTGAAAAATCTTTAATAATCCTCATTTTTCATGTACCAAAATGTGTTGGATGAGGGGAAATAATTTTTTTAAAATATATAGATGATATTGTACTTTATAATTGGGAAAAAAAAAACTAAATAAAATAATTGATACTAAGAGAATAAGTTCAAATTTCTCTCTCTCTCTTTCTCTTCAATTTAACTTTAATTTTTTTTTCTATTTTCTTTTTCTAAAACAAATATAGAATTAAATTATTCATTGAAGAACTTTGTTGTATCTTATTACAATTCTACATTTTTGAAATAATCTTCCTCCTACTTTATAAAACAATAAACAAATATTTATTTTTAAAATATAAAAAATATTATAATATCTTTTATTTAATTAATAAAAAATATATAAAATTTTAAAATAAATAAAATAAAATAACTTCAGTGAGACTGGTGTACTACGTGCAACTTTTGTTGGTTAATCACTGTATTACGTACAGGTTTTGTTTATTAATCACGACAGACAAATTACAGCGTTGGAAATAAAGCTCGTGGTGACATTTTCAAGCTTAACCCGGTAAAGTACCCACCCATGATGATCGACATTAAAAAGAATCGAACACAGTGTTGTTAAACATTATTGGAAATTTTGACATATTCCATTACTGAAGTAGATTTTTTCCACTTAGTCTACGACAGAGCAAAGCAAGGACACATTCTCACTAGCCAAGTGGTGGTTAGCATGAAAGTTCCACGAAGTTGCACGTCAATCAATCACCAGTAACACCATCGCCTAAGCCTTTCTCCCAACTCCGGTAAGTGAGCTTTCAGCTTTCACGTTTTCAACTTAGAAATTAAATTAAATGTGAATTGACAACCTTCCAATTCCACCGACGGCTTTGTTTGTGCCTCGCTGACTCATGCCAACCAATCATGCGGTTGCGTTCCGCGTCAGCTCCTGTGTCATGGATCACCCCTGAATACGTGGAGTACTGAACCCACTGTTCTTAATATAAAAATATGATCTAAGAGTGTGTGTTGATTATGTTGATGACAACAATCATGATCTAAGATAGCTCAGAGCCAGACACTGTTCGCCATGACCTACTCAATTAGGTGAATATAATTGCATAAAAACAAACATTCACGGTGGACGAACTTATGAATATGGAGTTTCGCTAGAAACCAAAATGATATCCCTTTTGTAACATTACAACTACCTCGTTTGAGTATAATTAATTACGATAAAATTAAATTTAAACAGTTAAGTATAATTTAGATATATTTATAAACTACTTTCAAACATATATTTTTATTAAAACATGTATTTTATATTAAAAATGTAAAAATTAAATTTTAACTGATTTTCAACAGCACTGGATGAATAAAGTTAATTTATGCAGGTTGCATTCATCTTCTGCGTATTATTCAAACTTTATAGCTTAAATTGTAACTTGTACTTTTTTAAAAGAATATAACATTTGTTGTCAATTACTAAATTTTTTTAATTTGATATTCTAATCAGACATGTTTTTTTAAATAATTTAAATTCGTATTTTTTATATTCTAATTATATTAATTATGCATATTTACTTTACAATTTTAAATCCATTTTTCTTTTAAATAATTTTAAATTAAATTTTTTATGTATAGGTAAGATACTTTTGAAAACATCTGAATAATTAATAAGATAATTAGTGATACTAAATTTTAGTTGATTTAATTTTATTTTGGACAGCAGTTCAAGTTTTTTTTTCCTAAATACTCTTTTGCATAAATTATTATTATTACAATTTAAATTACCATTATTTGACTTTTAAATTACAATGTTAATCACTGTATAAATTCTTATTCAACAATTTGAACTGCTACATTATTGCAACTTGCTTGCAAAAACAATCTTATATTTTACAATCTCATCTCTTCTTATTACTAAACACATTAACTTTGCTTTATCAACAACACTGTAATCATTATTGTCATTATTTTTTACAAACTCAACGTCATTACTACCATTTTGCTTAGAATTACTTCTAATTTTGTGTTATTATGCTTAACAAAACTTATAACTATTATTAACTTTTATTATGCAAAATACAAGTTATTGGGTTGTCATGACCTTTATGCTCCTAATTTTAACAGTTTTTAAATAAATTTTAAAATTTTATTTTATAAAAGTGATTGGTATATAATTACTCTCTAAATTCTATACATCTAAATATTAAAAAGTAAAGATTTAAAATCACTTAACAATAAACACAGAACCAGACATATGCTTCTTAAACTGTTACGACACCAAATAAAACAACTCGGGCCGGGAGAGTTTATTTTAATTACATAACTCTGTCACAGAGTTATGTTAGAAAAACACTCAAGAATAAATTAATCCTAGTCTACAATAAACATTTCATCTTTTTAAATCTTGTGTCAGCTCTCTCTGTCGGGGATGCACGGTGACAATTTTGAAACGCAATATATGTAACTCAAATGATATTTGAAAAAAATCTAATGGTAAAATACTGAATTCAACAGTTAAAAATTTCAGAATAACGTAAGATTAACCAACGTACGTACGAATGGCATCGCATATTTTTTTTCAACGATATTGTATTTTAATGCCCCGTCTCGTCTCTTAGTTTATAGTTTATTTTTAATCCGCAGTCTTCTGTGAATAAATTACCCTTATCACATTCTTATCTACTTCTCCACTGTGATATCAATTACAAAATTCGATATGTTTATTGTTTAGGAGTATTTTATTACCAATACATTTCTTAATTATTCATAGACCCACAACGTCTAATTACAACGAGTTTGAGTTTTGTCAATTGAATGTTCTAAACAGTTATGATCAAAACAATAATAGTTTCCATCGCCTTTCTCTTGGAAACCAACGCTCTTCGAATTTGTCTTGGTGATAGATAATCACAAACAAAACTGTACACCATGATCAATGGTGTGTCCCCTTGAACTTATATAACTTTTCTTTTTTATGTCCACAACACTCATGACTTGTTAAAAGAAAAAAGTATATGTCCATCTAGCTATTATTTGTGTAATTTATAAAAATGTTTTTATGTTAATCTTGTAACAGGTAAAAAATATGGCATGACAGATCGATATTAATTACTTGAAATATGTTCTGCTGGGTATTAAGTATGCATATTCTATGTTAGAATGAAGTTCTCATCGATATAGGATCGTCCCTCCAATGCATTGGTTTGAACTTAAGACACCGCGGGAACTATGTTTGCTACAAATTTCCCACTTATATTTTTTCTTCTTTATTTTAGAAAAGTAAATGAAACTTTTATTGTTCAAAATTTAACACCATCTATATCATTTGTGGTCAAAATAATCTATATTTTTTATATAATATTTTTAAAATAATTTTAGCAATAGTATGTTTTTTCATCTCTTTTCTATCATATTAATTATCTTATTTCTCAGTTTTTTTTTTATTTCGTTTGTGGTGCAAAAAGTTATACAATTGCGTTATATAAATGCAAAATTTCTTCTAACATAGGTAGCTAGAAAACCATTGCATGCAAATTTAATTTTGAAAAATGTCATAAAGTCATAACTTTTAAAAATATTTTGAGTGGAATTTTTTGTAATGTTGCATTAGGAATAGCCCATTTTACGTGAATCCGCTTACTAATTGTTTCCATTAAGTTGGATTCCTAACCTCTGTCGTTAATATTTAAAAAGAATAACTGTTTTTGGTACGAAGGATCGTGGATTAGGTGATCAAAACACATTATGAACATTCATTGTACAGTGATACGAGGCAAGCTTCTCCCCCAACGTTTGACACGTAGGTTTTACAGTGTGTCTGATTTTGGGGACAAACTTGTTAACAATAACTGAAGATAATGATGTTTACTACTAAGAAGATTTTGCCAACAGCATTTTTCTGAAATACAAGATACGAATTAAGACCACGTTCTGTTGTTGAAAATTGAGAATCTAGAGGAAGATGAGTCATGAACGAGGGTCCCCATTATGACTCAGCCGTGATTGTGACACCAAGGTAAATGTCGGCTTCTTCTAGATTATTTCATGGGCCATTTGTGTGTATGATGACATCATGATATATACATTAATCCATGGCCATGGCCATGGCCATAGTTTTTTCCCGATGTGGGCATTCATCATGGATAATGGATCATGAATCATGGGTATCATACTACAGTGTTAGTGCAAGATTTGAATATTAATTAATGTTTGTAATGCTTGAGTGTGAAATAGTATTGTTTTCTGTGGGCTTTGGAATGTTCTGGATGAAGAGGTCAAGAACTTCGAGAGGTGGAAGGAGAAGGTGGATTGAATATTTTTATCTATTTACTTATTTATTTTATTCATATAAATTGTGTTAAGCTTAGCCACCTTACGACAAGATTGGGATTTTCTGGGTCCCATCCAAGTCATCGACACGTGGCACCGTGTTGTTGTTTGAATTTGCACCCCAGGAGTGGGCCTTTCTTGTATAACACACCTCTAACCTAAGGTCAGTACCCTCCATCAGTTTACCTTTTTATTTTTCAGATCAAGAATTAAACTCATATGCCATGCCCTTGTTATATTTTGGC
This sequence comes from Abrus precatorius, assembly GCF_003935025.1. Taxonomy (NCBI): domain Eukaryota; kingdom Viridiplantae; phylum Streptophyta; class Magnoliopsida; order Fabales; family Fabaceae; genus Abrus; species Abrus precatorius. The sequence continues at coordinate 1,778,406 of NW_020874373.1, read as the reverse complement.
AGCAGTAGAGTGAGGAATGCATTTTTTCAAAAATATATATTAAATTATTAGTACTGATTACAAACACTAATTGAGATAATAATGATAATATGATAAATAAGTTGATTTTAAAATTATGATTATATTTGTATGTGATTGTATGACTCAAATTATATATCTATTTTATTTTCATATAAAATTGTACATTTTTAAAATAATTCCCTAGATTTATTTAAGCTTAGCTATCATTACAGACAATTCATGTTTTATTTTTTTTCTATTTATGGTAAGATTTAATAATATTACTATTTGATTTTTTCACTCTCATTAAAAACTTTTCTTTGATATATCACATATATATGGATGGTCAAAATAAAAAAAAATCACTTAATCGATTAATTTTTTTTACTTTTAAAAATTATCAAATAATTTCTATATTTTAATATTAACCATTGTAATATAATTCAATAATTAACGTTTTTTATTCTCGCCCACATAAAAACAACATGACCATCTGATATGTTCCACCCTTTTTTATGCCTCTGTAGTTATTTTGCGTGATTTCAAATTATTATATATTGTAGTAGCGAATAACTTGTTCAAGCTTAAAAAGTGGCTTGTTTGAGTTTTCTTCATCCCCATAAAACCATATTAATCAACGTGTTTTGGTGTTATATGCAAAATTAAAAAGTATGGTGAACAGTAATTTCAATTTTACGTAACCAATCTATACGTGTTTAATTTGAATTCTCATTCTTAAATAAAAAATTTTAAGATTTATCTCATAAAAAATGTTTAATAGTTGTTTTTATTTTCATTATGTCGCAACTCGGAAGACTACTCTTGTATTTAACGTTTAGTTCTTAATTTATTTTAATTGAATAATCTATTTTTTTAAGTTTATTTTATTTTAATTGAATTAAATATTTATTGATAATAAAAATATTCATACAAAATACATTTATTTAGAATTTATAATATTCATACTGTACATAAAAACTGTTAGTTAATAAATAAAATTGATATAGGTATAGTGTCTAACATGTTTTAAAGACAAGTAGCATCAATTAAGGTTTTTTTTTTACGTTATACTAGTCAATTACATCTATATTTTAAAAGTTAAGTTAAAGTGTTTAATTTGTTTAGTTTTTTTACAATTTATCATAAAACAATTCTTAGTGGCAACCAAACAAGGCGTTGCTGGTTTTCTTGGTCCAACGATGATTTATCTGTCAACGCCTTCTTTCCCCACTTCTGTTGAATATCTTCATTGTAAACCCAAAAGTCAGAGAGGGCTATTAAGAATTCTCAAGAGGCCCAAATGGATTGATCATCAAACTTGAGCCACAATTCAATCTCCATTCGTTGACCCCCCAAAAAAAAAAACCCTACAAACACTAAAATGATCTTTCTCACTCTCTCTCTTTTTTTGGTCAATGCCACTAAAATCTGAATTTATTGGCACGACTAGATTTTACTTGTCCTAAATTTTGAGGTGAGAATTGAAAAATGGACAACACATTGTTTATTTGTTGACTTTTAGAAGCGGTAAGGATAAGAATAGGAGTAAAAATACTAAATTTTCTGTGTTTACCAATTCCCAATGTCTGAATTTTCAATGATTTTGACGATGCAAGAATTGAGGTAGCCTTGTAGTAGATCAATTATGGGTACCGCTGTGAGAAAGACAATGTCATTGATGTCTCAATTACGTACAAGAATGATAGAGTGGACAAACCTTCCAAGTTATAACAACTTCAAAAAAAATTAGACGGCAAACATGTTTATATTTTTAAATAAGTAGAACTAATACAGATAGTTAAGTTCTCAATTCGAGTATAATTTAATTTTGAGATAACATGTTTAGCTGTATAACCATTTATCACTTGACATACGTGCTTCATAGTCATAAATTTATCTTTACATACTTAAATAATTTCTTTTGAATTAGTATATTAAGTATAATATATTCTATTAAGAGTAACTTAATCTCTTCAAATACTTTATCTTTAAAAGGCAGTAAGTATTGTTTTTATTTTAAATTAGTCATGTAACTTTTTACAGTCTTACACTCTTACTTCATATATTTATATTTTTTTAGTAATTTTATATGAATTATTTGTGGCTTGTGCATACTATTTTCAAATTTTAAATATTGTCTTAAATGATATATACATTCAAAAATTACTTAAATTTAAAATATATACATACTCTAAGAGACATTTATTATTTATGAAAATTTTCGATTCTTATTTCTTGAATGTATGTGAGCTTGTTTTTTTTTTCTAAATTATAAATTGAAAATATAAGGTGAATTATATATCGAAACATGAAAAAAAGATAAATGTAAAAATAAATATTTTAAAAATGAAAATAAGTTTATGAAATTTCAGGTTAGCTTATTTGTTTAGTACATTTTAACTAATTAATTTTCGTTGTAAGAAAATCTGTGATGTGACGTATGAAGTATGAAGTACGAGTACCACAGAAGGCTGGGCTTTCTATTTTTGGGCCACAAAATAGCCCTGTGAACAATTTACAAAAAAACAGTAGTGGTGAGGCCCAATTATAGGCAGTGGCCATAGCCTGGGATATATACTATAGAGAACAGTGGAGAAAGCAAAGCCCAAGTGGATGTGGAAAGAATTGTCTTGGCCACAAGGATTAGAATTTGGAACAGATGACACATTCATTTAAATAATTATAATGTTTATGATGGAGTCAAAATTTTCATTAACCCGGCAAGTAAGATAAGAATGGGACAGGGGAAGATAGAAGGTAGTTTTGTTTGTTCCATCTACTTGTGACCTTGGGAGGAATTGAATGAATTATTAGGGGAGCAATTAGATGAAGCTTAGTGTGAAGTTCAATTATGTTGGTGGTGCTTCTCGACTCTCCCATTTCCATAATCCTCACGCTTATTCTCCTCATCTTCCTCTTACGCTTTGCCCTTGTCTTTTTCTTTCTCCTTCTTCTCTTCCTCCTATGCGCCAACCTCGTTCATCTTCTCTTTGACATCCTCTCCTACTGATACTCATGTTCCTTCCCCCAAAACGGTGCGTTCCATTCCTTACTCATTTTCATTTATTATTGCGACTGAGTTTGGCATGTGCAGGAGATGCGGGCCTCACCACGCCAAACCTTCCTACTCTTTTCATCATTCTATTTTAGGAAAAACAAAACCTCTTCCTTAAACTTTTATTATATTTCTGTCGTGTCTCTAAACCCTCGCATCGCATGGTTAGTTGTAATATGATTAATTAACTTGGAAATAACTGCAATCTATATCTTGTGATTGTGATAGAGCACGTGAATTGTCCCCTATCACCATCTTCTCTCCGATTAAGTCTATAACTTTGCATGTACACAATTTCCACGTCGCAGAGGATTCTGAATTTTGGGTCTGTAAAAATTAAATTAAATTCAACCAAATTATTATGACATTAATTTTGTGTCTCCTAAAATTTTGGTCTATTGCACTAGAGCAAGTTTTGGTCATTTTTTGGAACATGTGTTATTGCACGTGGCTTCTTACAATCAGAGAGGACATATTATTTCTCCGCTAGAGGAATTTCTATTAGTTTAATTTCAAGGAAGCACTCTCTGCTTCGTATTTCACATTTCACAGTATCGATGATGGTGGACTTAAAGATGTCTTTTTTGCGCAGTATCATTATTTCCTAAAGGGTTAAAGTTATGTATTGAAATAAATTTTTAATTTGTTATTTTGTGTAAGTCTCAAATTGCCTATAAATTGTTTGTTCTGCTTCCATATAGTGTTTGTTATAAGTGAGAGCTCAGGGTAAGTTGTTCATCAGCGTTTTGCCTTGGTTGATTAAATATGGAACAAGTTGAAGGACTTTGAGTTGAGCCAAGCCAATTTACTCTCTACTTGTCATTTAGTAAAAATAAAAGATTCTTGAAAATGGGATTGATGGAGGTTTAGGTTTTCAGGTTGAGATGGAGCTAACACTGCATTTGATGTGGCTTGGAAACTCTTTGTATGTTTAAATTTACGTTACATTCTATGGATCCACGTTTGTTGGAGCGCTATTAGTTGTAATGTTTGTATTAGTGTGATTTTAAAATATGTTGAAACGTGATTCTAAACACGGCTGCTATTCAATTCATAATCTCATATCAATTCCTCTTTTTCTGTTTAATTTATTCGAAGCTTTTTTATATTGTTGCAGCGGGTTAGGTACTTAAGCATCCTGGTCCTCCAGGTAAAGACAAAAAGAGGAGTGCTTTGTGATATTTCAAGTACTACTTGTCAGTAGTGTCTCTTTGTGTTTGTAATGATGGCTTCCTCCTTCGTGACTTTTGCTGTAAATTGTCCTTGGAATACTTCTTTCCTCCATATATAGTAATATGCAGCAACTTAGTAGAGCATGCTTATTTTAAATAAAATGCTTTTTGCCCCATATGCAAGGATATCTCATATCATGAGTAGGTGGTGGAATAAGAAAATAGAGGTGCAAAAAAGAAGATGAAATTATGTGTATGTAACAATTTTTTTATTGTTTTACATTAGCATCAAATGCTATCTTGCATTGATTGGAAGGAGGTTTTTATTTCCTTCCAAGAAATCCTCAAAACGCTATCGGGAAATGTGTGAATTTCTATTTGCATTAAGCAAAATGTGAAAGAATAATGTTTATATAACAATCTCATTTTGCATATTTTTCAGTATATGTAGTTGGTGGCAAACTTAAGTTTTCCTTCCGCCTCATACTTGAAGTGAGAGCGGATCACTTGATATGTAAGAAGCTTTATCCAACGTGAAACAAGCACATTCCTTTTTTGGGTGTGCACAAAAAAATATCTTTTCTCTTTTTAAGACGAAGAGGCCCTTCGAGTGAGCACAATCTTTCTTAACAAAATACTTTTCATACGCACGGACAAATTATCATTATATTATGTTTATTTTAAAGATTATTATTTCATTTCCAAAAATATGAGATTGTAATATGATATATTTTCATGTTTATTATGAGCTTTAAAAAATTATTCTTAAGTATTGTCTATTTTCAAGAAAATAGTTTAAATTATTTCACTAACCAAAAATATAATCGCTCTCCTAACTTTATTCTAAGAACAAAACGTAAGAGCGAAAAGGGAAATGGTAAAATAGTCATTTACGGATGACTGTTAAGTGTTCACAAATAATTTAAATGACTGCAGTGTTTTTTAAGGACAACTATATGACCGCAGTGTGATCCTTCATCCGATAGTACTCTTGCCTGTCGTCGCTATCATGACCATGATAATTTACTACTTGCTACTTCCTTTATCCCCTATTGTCAAAACAGATGGGTGCCAGCAATAGTAGAGGATATTCTTGGCCAAGGGTGAAAAAACAAAAATTGTGCATATTGCAACGCAAAAGCTACATTACATTTACTCTCCTTAATATCTGCTCACAGTAGTTCAACAAGAAATAAAAAAGTGTTCTCTCGCCTGTTTGGTCAATGCTGGTTTCTAGTCTCTTTTACATATATATTTTATTTTAAGCCTATACATTGAAGTTGGAGTAGTTTTGTACGGTTAATATAATGCTTAAACATAATTAATTCCAATAGTAACTAAATGCAAATGTTAGAAATTCAATATCAACTTATTTATAATAAATATGATTATATATTTAGTCAGTAATCAACTTCTTTATGTGTTAATTAAGAAGCATTATGGAGCCCCTTTTGAATGAAGGCAAATTGAAATGAGTGGAGAAGTACTTTTTGTCTAGTTCTCCTTCGTGTATGTTTTTTTCTCTTGCATGTAGTGAGTTGAAAGATGATGCATCAAGCTAGGACGGAGCTAACTTCGTCTCCAACATGAGGGAAACAGTGACATTTACTATTAATGAAAACTCACATGCCAGTGTCCCCACGCCTACACTTATCAATTGGAATTCCATTGTCGTGTACTTTTTATCTTGTGGTGACACGAGCCACTATATATATTCCAGCATTGCATGTAGGAATTTCCTACAGAAACTTGTTCAGGTTACTGTTTGTTCCTCTAGAGCATGGGTAAAACATATAGTATTAGTTCTTGGGGATTGTGGAAGGGTGGTTTTGGAGTAGTGGTACCTGTGATGAGGAAACTACACACCACTTTCTCACGTCCAAAAGGGGTGAAGCAAGGCCACTTTGTGGTGATTGCAACTGAAGGGTGGAAACCAGAGCGATTCTTTATTGAATTGGGATATTTGGATCACCCTGATTTTGTGAAGTTGTTAAAGCAAGCTGAAGAAGAGTTTGGGTTCTCTCAGGTAGGAGCACTTGCAATTCCTTGCGAACCAGATGACTTGAAGAGAATCATCGAAAGGAAAAAGAATAGAAACAAGAGTGTTACATGTTGGGTTAAGGGGATTAGAGTTGCATGATACCGTGACCTGTGTTGTCTTAGATGTCTTCCCTTGCAAAGGTATACTTTATTCGTATGCTGTAGTGTTTAGGGTCGCCTTACACATAGTAGCAATCCATAGCGATTAGGTTAGTCATTTTGATGTGCTTTTTAAGGAATTATTTTTGTATTACTCCTTTTTGTTAGGTTTATTACTTATTTCGCATTACTTAATGTATTGAATGCTCTTTTAAAAATTTAATTCTAAAAATGGTTAATACATTTCCTGACTGAAAATTTAAAAATGTATTAAGCATTCTTTTGGAATTAAAGTTTTAAAATTAATCCATAAACGGACAGTATGCCTGATAAAAAAGAGTTATACAAAAAATATTTTTTCTATTTTTGGTGTCTGAAATTCATGTCAGTGTTGTATCTAGGGGATGGCCATGGTTATGATTTGCGAATACGAAAGGCCATTGTAATAAGTATAATTATCAATAATATGATAGAAGAATTATAATTTATAAATACATTAATAATGTTATTATTTATTTGATATTTTTCATGTTTTTGTATTTTTTTTATATCATTGATTACATCTATTATTTCTTACCTCTTTTATTAGATAAGATGTCGCTTTGATTTTGTTATGGCTTGGATACATGTAAATCAACTTTACCATAAAATGATACTTACGTATATGATCAAAGGATTTGACTACTTTACAAGAAAAGGTAAAATATCTTAATTATGGGTAATTTTAATTTTTACCGCATCAATCCTTTTAATAAATTTTATATTTACTAAATAAAAAATATTAAATAATTTTAGTATTTTTACAATATTAAAAATATTTATTACAACTCAAAAGTTGTCTAAATCACTTTAAGGCTAAATCACGAAACGCAAATATTTCACTCCTGTTTCTGATTTTGGGTGGCGTTCCACGAAATAAGTCTTCGTTTTCGTAGACTTCAGCATTTTTTAAGCTAGTAAAAGACAATTGACAAAAAAGAAAAAGCCAAATAAATAAAAGATTGAACAATGGTTTATTTGCGGTTAAAATCATTACCAAAGTGAGATTGTTGGTAGAGTGAGTGAAAGTGAATTAGTAAATTTTTATATATAGTTAAGTGAATGTTTAGAAATAATTATTTTTCAAAAAATTTAATAGAAAATAATAAAAATGATTATTTTTTAAAATAAAATAAAGAACGGTAAATTTTATCAACTTTTATATTTTTATATTAATTTTATCTTTTATTTATTTATTTTTTATCTTTTTATCACATATTTTTTTATCTTTCTTTTCTCATCTCTCTTCTTCCATCCATTTAACATCTGAAAATAGGATCGGCCTATCATATAATTTCCAAAATTTATATAATATCTATAAATATATCCTTTAAAACTTCGTTAGGCCCACGATATAATTTTAATTTTGATAAAAGGGGCATTGAAATGTCTATTTTTAATTACACTGACAGTTTGATTGGTAAAGCATCTAAAATCAAGTCCTTTAAATATACATCGTAATTCGTAACTCACCCTGATAATTTGTATCCGTTGACTTTAAAAAAAAAAAAAAAAAAACACTGTCTTGTTAGGTAAACCAGAAAACAAAGAGCACTAAAATTCCATTGTGTGCTATCTAATTATGAGACCAACAAGGATGATAAATTATATATTGCAGGTGGCTATACTCGCAGGTTATGATGTATGGAGTAGATTACGATCCTTAATGAATAAATTTGAGGTATGAAAAAAAGTGATACAAATTAAAATCTGAAATGGAAAGAAAATTTATGAATTGATTATGGATGAATATGCTCTAATGAAATATGTGTAACGCAAGTGCCAAATATACTAAGGCGACTGAAGATTCACCTGTAGGAAGAAATGAATCACATTCACATGCATTGCTTATCCAATCTAAGGTGATTAGCTTAATGCAAGCTTAATAATTGGTATAAGACAATGACACTCGAAAAATTAACAATCTTTTCATTCTATTTTGTTTTATTCATCCACCCACTGTTAGCTCATGTGAATAGGACTCGACAATCATACCACCTATATTTTTAATTTACAAACATCTCAGTTTTATTATATCTGCTACTCTTTTTTTTTATTTTTTATCTCTCGAGTTTATATACCTTTTTGTGCGTGTGGACTATTTTCTAAAATAAAACTTAAATCTTGCTATTTAATAATGTGATCTGTTGATATTCTTAGAACTTTTGATGTTGATATGTTCAAGTTCGTGTGTGTTAAGAGTGGCACGGATTGGAGTCTCTATCCCAAATGCAGATTAAAGGAAAACATGAGAACAGTTACAGATGATTTGGACATAAAGTGGCGGTTCCAATTGAAGTATGGGACAACCGACATCCTATTTTGTTATTAGTTAGCGACCCTATGCAAAGGCAGACACATGCGAGGGTGCAGTACACAAATTTGTTCCATGTCATAATTATGTTTTTTACCTCTCTTTTTCTTTTCTTCTTAGTTCTTACTCAGATTGACGGTGTAACTTAATTAATACATTGCAATTTTTATTAGCTATAATTTAGCAATCTAATATTGACCATGGAACTTGCTTCGCTTAGCTACATATCCTAGCGTGCCTACTAATTAAGAAAACAAATCTGTGCCCTTTCATTGTTCCACGCCTTCCAACTCCAACCGGTTCCCTCTTCTTCTCATCCTCTGTTGTGGCCCACAGCATTGTCTAGTTATGAATGTGTTTAGATTAATGTTAATTTTTTTAATAATATAAATTATAAATTTTATCTTAACATTGTTTTGATTTTTCTTATCTCTAATAATATTAATACATTCAATTGCATTAAATTTTATAATTTTTAATAAGATACACAACACACATTTGTGTGTACATATATATATATACAGAAGATATTTCAAATAAAGATTGAGAGATATTAATAATAATTGATAGGAAGAGAGAGAGAAAAGTAAATACTGAAGTAGTAATATCAAATTTAAGCTATTTATTTTGATTTAATGGCCATTGTTAATGTATTTTACTACTTCTCATAATAATAAACACTTTTTACTTGAAATGTCTCTCTCTTTATATATATATATATATATAATAACTCACTAATTAAATAAGTAATTTAATGTTTAATATTTTTACCAAATCAATGACTAATTTGAATTTAATAACATTTGCTCAAACTTAATCAAATTCTTTGAAGGTGTGACTTGAAAGTTTGAATTAACATATATAAACATGACTAACTAGTCCACCACATCGCTAAGTCTTTTTTTTTTTTTTTAAGTTGAATACCATTGCGTAGAAAACCTTACTTTGAATATTAGCGATTTTTTTAAAAATTATTGTGAGTATTTTTGAAGGAGGGTGATAATATATATTCTCAATAATACATGTTTTAGTTATTCAAGTAAATATTATTATGTCTAAAAATTAATTATAATAAATTCAGGAGACTAAAGATTTTACTTTAAGAAAGTTAATTAAATTCAAGTGATATTCATGCTTTTACTAAAATTTTTAATCCAATGAAAAAAATTAGAGTTCTTATTCGTAAAGAATGAAACAAGTTTAACATTTTTATCATTTCATAAAAAACATAATACAGTTGGAGCATGTCTTTTTTAAATTAAAACAGATAAAATTAAATAAATTTGATTTTTTATTTTAAAGAGGATAAATATATAAAATAAAAATAAAAATAAATCTCGTAGAAAATAAGATATAACTTAAACGATACAAGAAATGTTATGGGTGAGTATTTGCAAAATTATAATTATAATACATAAGCTTCATTTAGGGTGAAAAGAATCATTGCCGTAGTTTGGTACATTTATGGTTAATAAGAAGCAAAGAAAAAGCATTGGTGGGGCTAGCATTAAACTTTCCCACCTCTTTGGCAGTGAAATTGGTTGGACGATAGAGCGATTGTTTTTATTTGATTTATTTTAATGTTTAAATAATTTTAAGACAATACAAAAAATTAAATAAATACATATTAATAAAAAAATTTACATAAAAAGTTTCAATTTTTTATTATAAATTTTTTTTATATAATATATTTATTTTTAATAAATTATTTATTTATTTTTATTCATTTAAACAACACATTTTTTATTTTATTTTTCCTTTCTACTTTATCCTCCCTGCAAGCATACCCTTTAAGTAATTGTATATAAATGAAATATACTTTTTGCAACATATTTTTCTTTCTCTCTAAACTTTCTAAATGAGAGAAAAGAGAGAGAGAAAGAGAAATATTTTAAAAAATATTTATTATAAAAATAATAAATATAGATTATTAAATTTTATTTAAATATCAAGTCAAATATAAAATATGTATTCATATATTTTTCAAGAACACTAATAAACTATAATTATAATTTGTGTCTACCTTGTCGTTTCTTATGATTCGTAACCTTGGTGTGTTGAGTCATGATTACTGAATCTTTTGTTTATTATGATTAACAAATCATCGACTTCTCTCAATGGACCCTGAGCCCAAACAGGGGATACTATGTGGAACATTTACCTTCTAAGCGTCAACGTCAAATATCAATATTTTATTTTTTCTGTAATTTATATAAAAAATACTTTTTGTTATCTTTTTATTTTTTACAAAATATTTAAATGAATTAAATTTTAAGGACTTATTAAGGTTAGGACATATCTTAAGATTAAAAAAAATCAACTTACTGAAGTATTTATATATAGATTATCTATCAATGGAGTTTGAGATATGAGTTTAATTTTTACCGATTAAACTAATTTTTGTTAACATTTTGTGTACTATTTGATTTTGTCAATTACATCAATTCTTTTATTTTTTAAATTAAATTTTTAAAATGTGTTTTAAGTAAAAATTTAGGTTAGTTACGTCACGAGAATTTATTAGGATGAAGGCAAGTCTGAAGAGACTAAAAAAAGATATTTATAGATCGTCCACTAACTAATAAAATCCTTGCCTTAATAGTAGGGTTTAAACTCGCATTAATTCTACGTGGAATACAAAACTTTTAAAAATAAATTATAAATAAATTTTAAAATTTATTTTTTAATATATATATATATATATATATATATATATATATATATATATATATATATATATATTGTCTACCAAAGGTTCCCAAAAAAAGTGGAGTATTTTATTGGATAATTATGAATAAAATTAACATTATTAACAAAATAGACCCAATTCATTCTAAAAATTTAACTGAAAATTAAAATGAAGTTAGACTCAGCAAGCACGTGGACTTAAGTCGAACTCATCAATGTAGATTTGTTCGAGTTAATTTGGTTGAAAAATGAGTGTGACACTTCTTTGTTTTTTATTTTTTCTTCTTGTTCACAGTGTGACATTTCTTTAAATTACATTTCATATACAATCGCGTTGGAAACTTGCAAAGCTCACAACGGGACGTCTAACACAAAGAAAAGAGAGGAATAAAAGAAAAATATGAATCAAATGTGGCAAAAAAATCAAGATTTAATTTGGTTTGGGTTTTGTCTTTTAAAAAGAATAACAAATTGATCTGAATTAAATTAAGATTTTAATGGCTTTAGACTTTAATTATGTCATAACTTAATCTGACTTGTTATTCTTCTTACTTTTAGTGTGGTACTCTATCTTCGAATATAAAGTGATATCATTCACATTTGGGATATTATAAAATTTTATAATATTTGTAAACAAATTTGGACTTGGCCAATAAAATAATGTTATCAATCCAATTATGGTCAACGAGAGGGGGATATTAATTTGTTGATATATGAACACGTTGAAAATTCTTTTGCCGACATATACTGGATGTACGAACACCGTCAAGAAAACCTTGAATTGTTGTATGGCCGATGAAAATGCAAGGATGTCCATTAGCAAATCCATGACTTCCGCACTTGACATTAGTTTTATTTGACCCAACAAGGAGCAAAATTGGTTTTATGGTGTATGTTTGCTACTCAATTGTGTGTGTATACACGTATGAATATATTTATATATTTTATAGTACATGATAGTCAGAGACAGCGAATTAGGCCAGGAAAAAGTCCTTTGGCTGCATCATCTATGATTCTCAATGAGTTACCCCATTTTTTATACACCTTTTATGAAAAATCTATAATCCATTTTTTATTTCTCTCTATCATATTATTTATTTAATTCCACAATCATGTCTTTTCTTTTTTTATCTTTCTCGTAATTAAAAAATTATACAAAGTTTTAAATATAATTTTGATGTACAAACCGAGCTTCTGATTCTCAATTATATGGCAGTGTCATCCAGACAGCAAATTAGGCCAAAAACGAAGTGTACTTTGGCAAAGAACAAAGTCCCGCGTAAAGATTAGGAAAGAAACCGACGCGTCAAAATTTGCATTAAATGATCTGTAGCTACTACAACACACGGAATAGATATTGCTCCACATGCAAGGAGAGAAGCTTCGTGTGTGTTTCCCATCCCTATTCCCATTCGAGTAAGCTTTATAAAATTCACACACACACATATATATACTCTACAATGAACACTAGTACTTAAAAGTTCCAAATTATAAGTTATATATAGTTTGTTTCAACATTGACTCAACCACAACACTATCACTGTCAATTAGTCAAGAACATTAAAGAACAAGATATATAGCGATGGATATTGGAAGAAAGAAGACATTCAAGGCTATGATCGAAAAGGTGCTAAAGGGTTTTCCATTCTTGGCACTCAATAGAGCATATCCGAGAAGGGTTTGTTATTGGAGTGACATTGATGATGGGAATGAAACAACAACAACAAGGGTGCCAGAAGATGTTAGAGAAGGACATTTTGCAGTTATAGCAATGCAGGGTGAAGAAACAAAGAGGTTCGTTGTTGAGTTAGATTATTTAACTGATCCTTCTTTCTTGAGGCTGCTGGAGGAGGCTAGGGAAGAGTATGGTTTTGGACAGAAAGGTGCTCTTGTGGTGCCTTGTAGTCCCCAAGAACTTCAGAAGATTATAGAGAATCGACAAGGGAACAGTGTCACTTCGTAATTAACACTTCTGTCCATATACATTAACTAAGCAATACACATATATTCATATTTTTTTAAACAAAATTTAGATACAGTTTCTGACGTGTTTTTATTATTTTTTAAATTACAATTAGAGTTTTATTTTAATAATTTATGATGATATTAAATGTTGATTTTTTTATTAAGATAAAATTTTAATTTTATTGAAAAACATCACTAAAGCACGTAAAGAACTGTATCAATTTTTTATTTATTTCTTTGTAACATTATTACAAGTTTTGCATAGGTGGAGCATTGAAAAGGAATACTTCTGCCTATTGCCAATCTTCTTTTTAATTTTGAACATATGTAACATTGTTGGTGTGACAACTTTGTTCCAAAAATACGACAGATGGAAGATGATTCCAGTCATTTTTGAGACGCATAGATAAACTATATGTTATGGGGAATGAGTTAACATGAAATTAATGTTAACTCATATGTAGTGCATGTGCTCCGTTATTCGTGTTACAGTCAAATGACGGAGTTGTAGCGAGCTAGTAAATACATATGTTTCATTGATGTTAATATAATATGATATATTGAACCATGCATTTAATTGCAACTGTGTAAGGTTTGCTTAATTTCTTTTGTTGGCATTACTTGTAATGTGTGAGAAAACATTGAATAAAAAAAGGGTGAGAAATAGTACTTATATTTGCCAATTAATTAGCAATATTAAAATATGTGTAGCCTACAATTTTTTCCAGACTACATAACGACAAAATATATTTATATATTTAATTCATACAAATTTTTGTATAAAAATAATAATAAATGCGCGATAAGATTGATATGACCATGAGAGATAAAAATACTCATACATAATTTTGAGGCACATTTACCATAATAATATGATTTTAAAAAAGTACTTTAAAACATATTATAGGTTTGGTGGTTATGCAACTATCTCAGTACTACTCTAGTTTTAAGTAAGTATTAAGGGTCTGGTTGTCTTAGTTAGAAATGTGTATAAATTAATTTAAACCAATTGTGTACCACGTTAGATTAACTGAAATTTGAACAAGTACTACGTTACATGAAGTAACATAGACGTAAAGTTCAGAGGATTATCATGGAGTAGTCACAAGGTTCAAGTCGTAGCAATTAAATTCTTGACATTTTTTTTATTAATTAGGGGAGTTAATTCATTTGTCTTGTTTCAAGTTTCCCTCACAAATTTTCAAGATTTTTTGCAATATATTTTTTTGAAATAAAATTACACTAAATTGTATTATTCAGAAACAATGAATAGAAAAGCACAATAATAACTTTCTAAATTTTTTCTGCAAAACTTTAACGCGACAGATGAAAAACTGAACACAACATTGTTTAATCATTCTACTATTCGTCAATATTTATCATTTTTAATCTATTTTTCTAGGTAAGAGTTTGAACTCAAGATCATGCATTTGAAAAAACACTGAAAAATTAACTGTGTGCACAGAAATACGTCAGAAAAGAATGATAGAATATTGACACAGTGCAGAATGCTAGTTGCTGTATCACATGCCACGGTTTCCTCTTACGCGTGAACCATTTACATTCGTATTGTTTATGTCACATATGTTGCTCCCTCAGTTCCTCTTATTCTCTCTCTCTCATATGTTTAATTTAAGCTAAATGATAAAATTGTCATTTTGCTCGTACGATTCCAACTTACGGATTGGGATTTTTCTCAAGTGCCACATCGCCGGAGTTACGATGTTAAATTTAATTATTAAAATCTGTTATTTTATAAATATAAATATTAGAATAATATGATTTTCATAAGTGAAATCTTGTGCAGTAAAATATACCACTGAATCTATTTCTGAAACTTACAGAATTTTCCAAGTTGAAGATGTTACGACGAAAAGAAAACTCTCATAAATTTACAAACAATTATAGACTAAAACAGATATATTTACTGATCAATTGATTACTCGAATTTTAAAATAAAAGACTAGATCAGTTAATACCCTTAACTACAAAAGAAGGATCAAATGGTTCCACAATAAAAAATATTATTTATTAATAAATAAAATTTGTCATATGTTAAGATTTTTCAACATAATCTTTGTTTAACAAAAAAATAAATTATTAATATTGACTTTAAAGATATATACTAATGAATAATGTATTATACTAATATTTATAGTAATTAATAAATAACATCTTTTGTAGTGTTCATGTTATCATATATTCCCATTTCCTACAATTACTTTTTATTATAATAATTTTTTTGATTGTTCATAACTAAATGTATATGGGATTAATTAACCTCAATTTTCAGCCTCGCATGGTGATTAATGTAAGTCCATTTTTTAAAAATTTTTTAGAACCATTGAAAAGAACTTGGCCGAATTTACCTGAAATACATTATCTTGTACTACAGATTTAAACATGATCAGCTTATTGCTGAAGAAGGAAATTAGCTCAAGCCGTAACAAGTAAATTGAACAAATAAAATACATTTGATGCCATATGTTTTGATGAACCCTACACAATAGGCCCAATAACGAATGGGACCGGACTCTGCAAGATCCACAACCGCTCAGTACCAATCAAACTGGATCAAAACCTGAACCCAAACCCGCTTGAGACCATGCATCTCTTGTCTTACTCCAAACGTTTCAACCTCTTGCCTAATTAGACTTTGGCATGTCTTACTCCAAAACATGATCATGGGTTACTTATCCACATAACAATTCTACAAAGAGCCCACCTTATTGTTATTCTTTCGAAACACCAATTGACATAAGTATTAATTATAGTGTTGTTCTATGCACATGGCAAAATTCAAATCACTATGCATTTAGCTGAATGTCCCTAGCTACACTTTTTTTATCATAATCTATGAAATAAATACTGAACATGTAAAACACTATTCTTGTGTGATTTATGAATACATTGTGCAGTCACATGCTAGGTCCCATCATACGTATGATAAAAGCGTTTTTCCGTAGACCCCATTCACATTGAAGAAAATGATAATTAGTTAGTAACAATATATATACCAATGACACAGTTGTTAACTTCAACCAGAAAGGGGCAAACAGTGATACCTACGATTCATGAAGCATCACATGGCGTTGCTTTTCCTTTCCTTTAAGATAAAAAATGGGGATGTTGACCATACGGCAAGCTCTCAGATATTCTAGTGTCTCATTTATTTGTATAATGCAATTTGCACACTTGCATGTCCCTCAGAGAGCACAGCTTCAAGGGCTTTCAGGATTAGATGGTAGTATTCTAAACCAAATAATGGACAAAAAGAATCAACACCTTGAATAGTCAATGTTTGGAAGCTCAATATGGAAATAAAGTTTCAACTATATATTAGACTTTGTTATATATATGACAGAAGACAAACAACATGATTTAGAATCCCGAGAATGGTTGTCATTTTATTTCAAAAAATTACTTAAGAGAAGAGATAATAATAATAATAATAATAATAATAACAACAACAACAGTAAAATACAGCAAAAACTAAACCTGCCAAGAACTAGGAACAGTTGAAATGATACTACCAACACAGTAACACCGGTTAATCTATCCCCTGTAGACATTCCTTACAAAATAAGGGCCAAGAAATAAAAACCCCAAGTATTGTCCGTATATGTTCCCCCTAACAGATCTTGCAATCAGGAATCAGGGACCTGTGATATAAAAGCTCTTTTCTTTCAAAAACATTCAAATCAATCAAAATCTTAGAATCCAGGGATGACTCCCAAGTCCTAACTCATGATGAATGATCTGAAAAGTGAAATTGATTTGGAGATTATAATGTCTATTTTCTTTTAGGCCAAAATATCTGGCTGATGAAATCTATATATGTCTATAACTTCTCTTTCTTTGGTACGAATTAGACGATTCAGATAAACAAAATTTTACCAATTTTATTTAAGCAAAAATATTTGGGTTAAAAAAAAAGTAAAATTAACTAATTGAACGTCTAACCCAGGGGAAAGAATCTAAATTTTATGCATTGTTACGATGAAATGAGTAAATAGAGATGAATGAAATAGAGAAAAATAAAATAATGTAGGTTTGGATTATAAATAGGATAGATTAAAATATAAATAAATAAAATTTATTTTATCCTTACATTAATTATCAAATATTTTTTGTAAGGATAAAAGTATTCATAAAAAAAATTAATTCATTTAGATTTCACGGTAATGATAAGTTGAAATTATTTTAGGTGGATTACACTGAAATTTAAAAAAATCAGTCATGCATTTAACCTTAACCAAACCTATGAAATGAGTTGAAATGCTACAATTTCATCGATGACTATTTTCATCTTTGCTATTTCAGTCTAAACAAAAATAATGTTAAGGTTTGTTTAGAAATATGATATTTTAGTGAAAACTGAAAAGACAAACTTACAATCTATTTTAATTATAATTTCAAATTTAAAAGTTATAAAATATTCATAAAAATAAATAAAGATTGAGATATTCATGCTAATTTATTATTTTATTTTTTCATTTCATAAAATTATTAAATTAAAAAATATATATTTTTGCAAAAAATAAAAAAACCCTACATTCCTCCACAATTTCATTACAAAACATAGCCTTAAAATAGGTCGGTTGTCACGTTTTGGTGAAGGAAGACAATGACCCATCAAATATTAGGATTGAATTGAAGAGTCTAGGAAATTTCACGTGTTCTTCTCCATGTTCTTACGTCTCAATATAAGTGACCAAACTCAAATATAGAGAGGCTTACCATTACCATGAAGCTCAATGAAGTTCACTACATATACCTATTGAGAAAATAGAACACATCGACTTTCAAGATGCTTAGTTTATTTATTAAGAATTTCCAAAAGAATCTCTCACCCCTTTCCATGCAAAGAGCCATCACTTGACATTCAGGAAGTGTTAAAAATTCTCCCTTTTAAAACATATAAAATTTTAAATAAAACTCAAAAATTATTGCATCAGATTATTGAATAGAGATAGAAAGTTTTAAAAATATTTAGATCCATTAAAATTGACTAAAGATTGCAGTAGAATAACTTTTTTAATAATGCAATGAACTTTAAGGTTATAATAAAATATTTCTTTTGTACAATGATCTTTTTCAGTCAAAAATACTAAATTTTTTATTTTTAACGAAGAGTTAGAAAAATGTTTTTTATTTTAACGTATTGAATTCTATTACAAATTTTATGATTATAAACTTATTAGAATTCTCATCAACTCTAATAGGCTAAATATTTTTAATTAATAGTCTAAAAATTTATTAAAATTAAATTATTTTTATTGAACTTAACAAAATATAAATAATTAATATAAATGTTATAAATAACATGTATTAACCATATTAACTATTAAAAATAAAATATTTAACGTGAAGATGAAGCAACAACGTTGGTGGCAGACGATGTTAAGGAAGGACATTTTGCTGTTCTTGCTATGAATGGCGAAGAATGCAGAAGATTTATTGTGGAGTTAAGAGTACTTGACTGATCCTATGTTCATTGGACTACTGGAACAGGCCCGTGAGGAGTATGGTTTCAGGCAAAAGGGAACTCGTGCAGTCCCTTGCAAGCCTCAAGAATTACAGAAGATTCTAGATGCTCCAACAAGAGCAAAATGTGCCAAAAGTGGAGGGTACCCTACTAATCATTAATCATCTTTCTATACAATCTCAAGTTCTCATTAACATGCAACTTATAACGATGAACACAATAAAAATAATAATTTTTAGAATTATATATTTAATGTTTAAGTTTGTTTAGGCTTTTTAACCCCATATATATATATATATATATATAATTTACTTGTTTAGGATGATTTTAATCAGGTGAGATTATTTAAAATAAGTAAATAAAAAATATTAAGTCCATAGTAAACATATTCTTTCTCATTTGGAAGAGTATTGTCCATCAAGTAAGAGATAGAGAGAGAGAAATGCCTTGAAAAAAGGCTTCCTAATCTTTGTGGGAGAGAGAGAAGCTATGAAAATAATATTTGCCAACATATAGATATATAATTGTTTTTTTAATTAATCTCACCTAAGCGACGCATATTGTATACGAAAATTACCTTATAAGTAAATTATATTTTATGTACATCTTTCAGTAAATAATTTTTAAAAAGTGTATTTTTTTTTTAGTAAAAAAATCGATCATCTATTTATATATAAATTTGTGCTCATTATTTTATTGAAAGATAAACATTTTATACCTGTTTTAGAAAAAATACAAAGTAATTTTTTTCTACAAGTGTGATTGAAATTTTAAAAAGGACATATTAGACTTTTAAAAATGGCCTGTATCAAATTGATATTATTACATGCTTTGGTTAATTATTTATATTAGCTTGTTGCACTGGATAAAATCTGAACAAATTGCCACATTTTCTTTCCTTTTGGTCATTTGTGTATGGGAGCGACAGGTTTCGGATTCTCCCTCAGCAGAAGCACTATTCTTCGTGGCATTGTGAGCTTTAGAAACATTAGATTTCATATAAAGAAGATCCTATATAATTGTCAAAAGAAAAAACGAGAAACAAATCAAATGCAGAGCATCCCTTACAAGTGTGACTAGAAAAAAATATCAATTTTAATAGATTTCAGCCCTCTAACAAGATAGTGTTGGGATTGTTCAGTCTAACTGCCTTAATTAGGTTAGCAAGAGAATGGGATTGACGTGGTGCTAAACTAACGTCTATAAGAATAAGATGGCATGTCATGTGCTCAACATGTAGTTTGGTGCAAAATAGCTATATTGAGTATACTTATAAGGCTTTCCAAACATGGCTCAAAGAAAAGCAGAAGCCATTTCATACATGCTTTTGTTCATCCAAGCAGAAGCCCTGCTTCCTGCATGTGCAGTACCACTGGTATAATCGTGTTAGAAATGCTTTCATCAACAGTGCAATCAATCTTCTTGTCCACTAATTATTCAACTTTCACTCTGCCCCTCCACGTTAAATTATTATTATTATTATTATTGTTGTTGTTGTTATCATTTAAAAGTGAAAGAACTAGCATGTCATATAATTTGCTAATTAGGTGCTTAGCAAAACGATGTCCACTATCACAGCTTAATTGCAGGAAGCGTATAGCATGAGAAGGAAGAGAGAACATCTTGTCTGGTTTTTAGACATTTATATACAATTAGTTGCATATATATGTTGAGAGATATTTTACTTATACAATAGTTTATGTATCATTTACTTCTTTTTATTTTATTTTATTTTTTATCTTTTTCTCGTTATCACATTAGTCATTTTATTTTATGTTTCTCTCTTTTTCCTTCCTATCTTTTTCTTATTTGTATGATTTGTTATATGTATTTGCTCCATATATACATCTCATCATCTGTGTTATTTTAGTATTATTCCGAACATATGTATCTTGGTCATGCAACGATAACGCATTGGTCCCACCCAAGGATCGTTAACGTAAAGAGCATAAAGACCATATGTTCAACATGCATCTACCAAAATACGTTTTCTCTTGAAAATGATCGCACTTACGATTGCAGGGTTGTCCCATTTTAAATGTTGACTTGACAGCTCACAGAAAATGTATTAGAACACAAGCCGAAAAATTTCATGAGGCACCTTTAGCGCGTAAGCCTCTAATCACCTAATTGTTTTGGCATGTATTATGCTTTTTCTGATATTTATGCTGACATCTACATTCTGTTAAAATTTTGACATTTATGTGATGTATGAAATTTGAAAGAAGGGAATATTAATGTATACATATAATTTCAGAAGATGTTTACAGCTTCAAACAAGGTGATTTACCGGTCACTTCACTGGCATGAAAACCTTCTAGGATGAATTAGATATTCTCAAACCAATTCCCATGTGTACAGGCAATGCACCAAGCACTTGTGATGCTCTTCTCAAGGTTAACGAGTACGAAAATCAGATTATGTTATCACTTTTCCCAAGAGGATTCAATGAACAGTACTAAGAGTGAAATCCCAGATTATGATCATGGAGTCATTTCCCACCATCAACATGGTGTTTTTTTAACCTTGATTAGTCAGCAAAAGAGGCAGTTGTGCATTGAGCTTGTCAACAATCCAAAGCATAATGCTTATTAAAACCGTCGTTGCTTCATCCTTTGATTCCAAGAAATACGGAAATCTTGCATGCCAAGATCCAAGCATGCTCTGACAAACTTAAGCACACTATGTAAATGTTTGTTACAAGAAACGTTTGTGACAAACTTGGTTCAGCAATATAGCACAATTTCAACTAAAATAGGTAAATCCTTTCCTGTAAAATGGATTCTTGATATAGTAGTGCAACCGACCAAATTTATTCCTCTATATTTTTCTTTTCATGTAAGACAACGATAAATTAGGTAGTTGGGTGGTAGAAATCTCATAAACATAATGCAAATCACATTTTTTTCCTCTGCCAATGCCATTATTGCTTCAAATTGTTGTACTTCCTTTCTTTACTGTTCAACAATTGAGTCAATTCCTAGCTGCCCCACATGATCTTCAGTCTTTACCACCAAGATGTTCTCTGAATACTGAAGTATACCCAGGTCAAGGATTGCTTTCCTCCTCGCCCCCTGAATAATGGGTTTATTTCGGTTCTTCCCTGGTTTCTTGGAAGTCAGAGAACCAAAGCAACATCTCAAGCTAAGTACCAAGCCCTTGTTGCCATACTATTTGTGAAGTACATTTAATCACCTTTCTACTACTTGACCTCAACATTCAAATTTCAAGTTTAGAAGTGGGAAGAATATTATCGGTGACTCTTTAAATACCCGACATCAGGAGAAGGGTATGTTACAGACAACATTCTAAAACATAGAGAAAATCCTGAAGAACTCTCTTTCTTGTACATTAGTTTGTTATTTTTGTTTGTTCATTGGTATTTTACTATAAGAAATTTGCAGCTTCACGTTGCAACTTAGCTTCTAGTTTGAAAGTGCAAAATGACATGGGGGAAGGGGGGTGGCAGCGAAAATGGGAAAACCAGCTTTTCGGTCCCTTGGGTTGGCCGGTGAGAAAGCTTCGTTCAACAAAATGTCTCGTTTTGGACACATACCTCCTACAAGTTAACTTGAGGCTTTAGTAAATCAATTGGGTAAGAATGGTTGAAAGTGCAAGCTACATCTTCATAAATGACTCAATTAACAACATCCTGTCAAAATTACTAGGGCAAGTGGCCAGTACACAAAAGTATAAGCTACAAATTACAAAAGGAAACAACAAATCTCATACATCAACCAATGGTGATATCAAATGCACATCCTGATTGAATTTTCCAGAGCAAAGATTTCCTCCTCATATGAGGAATGAAGGCACTTGATCCAAAAGTCCCTCATTGCTTTAGCTTCACATCCATTTCAACAGGAAAGACCTTGCCTCGGTGGTTGAAGATCATGAAGTCTAGGTTGGCAGGTAAAGAGACAATCCTGCATCCAACGACACAGTGATTGGAATCCAAATAATTCCATAACAAGTGATATTTGCCAGCAGAGTCAGAGTAAATCACTACAATATGAAGGTATATCCCATAATCATGGGCACAATAAAGATAGAGGTTGCTATACATTTAGGAATTTCAAGTGGTTCCCTTTAAGCTGAAAATTATAAATGAAACCTGTAGTTTCAAAACACAATTAATCAGGTCCCTACAGATCTCTAACAGTAGCTGGATTCAGGGACTCCATTGAGAGAATCTTAAAACTATAGGGACATATTTGAAAAAAAAATTTAAAAAGTAAAGGAACCTATGGATTAATTAACCGTATGTTAATGATACATGGCCAACACATTTTGAACACTACTTTTTTTTTTCAATTGGCATACTACTCTTAAAAACATTTTCCTGCAATAGTATACAGTATTTTCTCAATAAATCCCACTAACACAGTCATTTTTTATACATTGTCAATACTGAGCATATTAGCCAAAAACAAACCCATCTACGTATAATTTACCAACAGAAACAGAATATGAATGAAGGACCTGACAGGAGTAACTTAAATGGCCCATAGCAAATTGAAGGACCCTTGTAATAGAACTGGATCAGAATATAGAAAGAAAAAAAGTACAGTTTATTAACAAAAATCCATATCTCTTAATCTGTATCAATGGAATAAAAGATCAGAGAAGAGATCAGAGATGAGATCAACGATTCAAAGATAGTGCAGATGCACTAACCCCCTGTTCCAGGTAATTGAGAGACATGAGCTCTCTCCTCTAACTACCTCTTTCAGTCAATCCTCAACTGTTCTAAATGACTACCCCTTCCTCCTTTTATTTATATCAACCCACGTGACTCCTAACTGTCTGTTAAGCATACTTACATAACATACTGATACCTCATCAAATAAATGAAGAAATATCAATGATTATAGGGTTCATCCATCTAAGACCATCCCTTCTAGAATCTCCATTCTAAATCATCAAGGAAGGGCATCAGCATCATATAGCATGATAAGAAACCACAGGTTTGATTGGTAGAGATAAGATAAGAAAAATCACAACAAAAAACCACATATCTGCATCCATCTATGCCCCTAGTTTGAATATTTCTTGCTTTGAACTTCTCGCCAATAATGCATAAGGTGAAAGCGAAACTTTTTCATTTCCTCTGCACCTTCTCTATTTTGATTTCTGTATCACTGCATAGCTTCAGTCCTCTCTATCAACTATCAAATATGCTCTATAAGACCAAATTCTATGAAGACAGACCAACCTTAAAAAGACAATACCTAATACGAGCATCTTAGATCAGGTACAGCGCCTCTAACATAAAGATCACTCTTCCAAAACTAATAAATCTAAAACTAGTTCACCTAGAAGACCATTCACAATTAAATTCCTCAGTTACAATTACAATTACCTGTTTTCTTCAGAGTGAGGGTGTATGGATAGAAACTTGCCAGGCACAGTAAGCGCAGCCCAAAAACAAAGTAGCAATCCAAGAGACAGCTCAATGATTACCTGCATTATTCCCAAAACATTATTAGATTAAACGAAACATGAAACCCTACCCAAAGTTGCAACGTTAATTAAAAGTTACATTGAATGGAGGCCCTGAAAACTCTTCCTCCATAATCTTCAACAGGCCCTTATCTGCAACCGACCCAATTTCAGATCAAACCAAATCCGTGAGCCCTAATGTTCAAATTCATAATAATGATAATAATAATAAAATAAGAATGAGTAAGAGGATACATCGGATGGTTAAATAAGCGGCGTGAAACAGAATCAGAAGCCCTACGACTCCAACGGTTAAAGCTAAACCCATTTAGTTGACTTGATCTTCGATACCCAACAACAACGCACCCTTCCGATCCAAACTGCCCACAAACACCTTATTCCAGTTTTACCCACATCTATATACCTCACAGTCTCTACCTCCTACTCCCTCTGCAAGTGCATAACAATTTATATTTATCTCACTCAGACTTTAACTTATAAAATTTCATTAAAATATCCTCCGGCCAATAACAAAAGAAATCGTAAATCATTAAAATGTTTAAATTAACTATTTTTTATATTGATAATTTTATTATTATTATTAAATATGTTTTTTGTTTTTTAAATATACTGTATTTTAATTTTAATCCTTACAAAATTACTTTTTCAGTTTTAGTCTCTATATTTTTAAAAAAGTTAATTTTAATTCTTAATTACTATAAAATGATAATGTTGCTAACTCATGTGAGCTTACATTAGTTTAGATTCACATTAGTTTAGACCAAAAAATTTTTATGATAAAAAACTAAATCACTTATGTAATCAATACGACATTTATTTTATATTGGTTTTATATATCAAATATTTATTGTATAAAATATGATGACCTTTTAAAAATTATTTCCAAATATTTTAATTATTTTTTATAAAATTGGAAAATAAAATTAACATAAGATATTAAAGTATTATTATTATTATTATTATCTTCACTACGATAAGATGGATTTATTATTGTTTTAGATTTAGGAGACTATTTCTTCCTTTTGATGTTATTATTTATTTATTTTTCTATTTCCTTGTTATAATTTTTAAAATGATATTAATATTATTTAATTAAGAGATATATATTTTTTACTTTTATTGTGGCCATAAAACATAATGTACGTAATTAGGTTTATATTATTCAATCATTTAACACATGTTGTTTAATTATTACTGGTTTATAACTTGTTATATTACTAGAACTACTTTGCAAATAAATTATAAGAATTAACTTAAAAACTTGAGATGATCAATAATTATCATCTTACACTAATAAATCACTTAATTTAACAACTCAATGTAGAAGCCAAAATAAATGAATAAACAGAAGGAGTAATTATAATAATATTTTATCGGATAAATCGAGATGGAGGAGCTTATGAAGATCCTTAAGTTTAAATGTTTGCTAGATAGATGTGTCCGTTCATGAAGCAAATATAACTAAGTTTGATTCGATAACTTAATCGGAAGTAAGCAAATAAAAAGTATTTCTTTCTTAACAAGAAACGGAGCAAAACCCACATATAAATATAGCTGCACCAAACCAAACCAAACCAAACCAAACCCGCACTTAGATCTACACGTCTCTGTGGATTTACCCGTCTTCTGCAGAGCAAAGAACGAAGACCTTGTTCTTCCACCATGGCTAATCAACCTGAATCATCTGATCCGTACGATTTTCCTCCTTCTGCGATTCTTCTGTTCTTGTTAACTGCGCTTGTTGTTTTCCATTTTCATGAATCTGACTGTGCCTCTGTGTTGCATGATTGTCTTTGATTTTTTTATTTTCCAGTAAGGGCACGAAGCGGGACTTCAGCACCGCGATTTTGGAGCGCAAGAAGGCGCCGAACCGGCTCGTTGTTGACGAAGCCGTCAACGATGACAACTCCGTCGTCGCTCTTCATCCTGACACCATGGAGAAGCTTCAGCTCTTTCGCGGCGACACCATTTTGATCAAGGTAATGCTGGTTTTCGTGCTGCAATTTGATATTTTAACATCACTGTGTCTGTTTGCTAGAGAATTGTTTTCTTATTGTTATTTTTATTGTGATTGGACAGTGGAAGTTTGTTTCCAGGGGTTAAAGTATGTTTGAATTGTTTATAAGTGTTTGATATCGTATGTGTAACTTTGAGGTCCCTTTACTTGCAATGATGTTATAGTGTTATTATGGTTTGGGCATCAGAGAAAGCAGAAAGTTCGACGCATTTGCATTGATTATCAAGTTTGTTTACATGGTATGAAGGGTGGTGTGTGTTGTGCATCTCGAGAGGGGTGAGACTGAGAGAGAAGAGTGGTGATTATTGTGACTTGAAATTGAAAAAGATTGTTAACATTCTGTGCTGTTACGACTTGAGTTGTGAGTAATTTCTGAGCAGATATCTTGCTTCTTTTTTTTTTTTTGCTGAAGTAAATTTGACTTGAAAAGGGGTCAATTCTGTACTTAAGCTTTGTCGTATTGTGTATAGTGGAAGTTTGAGCGGTGTGTTGTGTATTTTCCTTCGGGATAGCTTTGCCCTATTTAATCATTACAGTTTTGCCTTCCACATTTGATTGTTTAGGGAAAGAAAAGGAAAGATACAATCTGTATTGCACTTGCTGATGAGACATGCGAGGAGCCAAAGATAAGAATGAACAAGGTTGTGAGAAACAACCTTAGGGTTAGGCTTGGAGATGTTGTTTCAGTGCATCAATGTGCTGATGTCAAATATGGAAAGCGAGTCCACATTCTTCCTGTTGATGACACCATTGAAGGAGTAACAGGAAACCTCTTTGATGCGTACTTAAAGCGTGAGTTACTACATCATTGTGTTTTGGTGGACCCTGTAAAGGTTTCTTCTGTTGTTTTGTTATCGATTATATATCTGTGATATGCATGATGCTTGTCTTTAGTCATCTGCAGCTTTACAGTGTTAATCTTTATTTAAAAAATGAATTGTAATTCATCTTATGATATTTAGTGATAACATTTGTTCTCTTTTGGTGATAAATTCTACTTTGATGCAACACTTGTCTTCTACAATAATAACTTAATTGCATTTCACGAGAATACTTTATCTTTTGTGGACAGTTATTATTTCGTTTTCTAGAACATTACACCTCCAAGTCCAACTGCCGATAAATAGTTGATTGTTGAGAAGAAATTGCCATGATTCCAATCAAAACAATCAATGATCCTTATATGGTGGTTTCCTTGTGTTATGGGAGGTTCAATATAACATCACGAGTTTATTTATATACATGATAGGTGATTGTACATCTTGTGTTGTTGCACAATGTCTATGCTTAATATTGTTTCACTAAGCACTGGTTTCTCTGGGAAATTTTAACCAGCAAGTATTGAATTCAAAATAACAACAGGACATTGTTGAACTTCTGCTGTTATTTTCGTTGGCATCTGTCCTGCTTGCTGTCATTTAAACTCGTTGCATTATAATTTATGTTGAATACTAAGACCATTATTATTCCTGTAGCTTATTTCCTGGAGGCATATAGGCCAGTGAGAAAGGGTGACCTCTTCCTTGTCAGAGGGGGGATGAGAAGTGTAGAATTCAAGGTTATTGAAACTGATCCTTCTGAGTACTGTGTTGTCGCGCCAGACACAGAGATCTTCTGTGAAGGAGAGCCTGTTAAAAGGGAAGATGAGAATCGGTTAGATGAGGTTGGTTATGATGATGTTGGTGGTGTAAGAAAGCAGATGGCACAGATTCGGGAACTAGTGGAACTGCCACTGAGGCACCCACAATTGTTCAAATCAATTGGTGTTAAGCCACCAAAAGGAATTCTGCTGTATGGACCCCCTGGTTCTGGTAAGACTTTAATTGCTCGAGCAGTTGCAAATGAAACTGGTGCCTTCTTTTTCTGCATCAATGGCCCAGAGATCATGTCAAAGCTAGCTGGTGAGAGTGAAAGCAATCTGAGGAAGGCATTCGAGGAAGCAGAGAAGAATGCACCATCCATCATCTTCATTGATGAGATAGATTCAATAGCTCCAAAGAGGGAGAAGACACATGGTGAAGTTGAGAGGAGGATTGTTTCCCAGCTCTTGACCCTCATGGATGGTCTCAAATCACGTGCTCATGTAATTGTTATTGGCGCCACAAATCGCCCAAACAGCATTGATCCTGCCCTTAGGAGGTTTGGAAGGTTTGACCGAGAGATAGATATTGGTGTTCCAGATGAAGTTGGGCGTCTTGAAGTGCTTCGAATTCATACAAAGAATATGAAACTTGCTGAAGATGTAATATTGAAATTCATTTCCCCCAAGTTTTGGTTTGATTTAAATATTCTGAATTCTGAATGAAACCTATCCATTTTGTCATTTCCAGGTCGATTTGGAAAGGATAGCTAAGGATACCCATGGTTATGTTGGTGCTGATCTAGCTGCTTTGTGTACTGAAGCTGCACTGCAATGCATCAGAGAGAAAATGGATGTCATTGACTTGGAAGATGAATCAATTGATGCTGAAATATTGAACTCCATGGCAGTGACAAATGAGCATTTCCAGACTGCTCTCGGATCAAGCAATCCTTCTGCTCTCCGTGAAACAGTAAGATTTTATCTGGCAGTTTTAAAGTTCCTTTGATCAATGTTAAGCTTATGCCTTACTGTTCTTTTGTACAGACTTTCTTGGATAATTTTTTGTGATTGCATCTTCTTAAGTTGATGTTTCTCTAATTTCAACTTTATTTCTGGAATTAGGTTGTTGAAGTGCCCAATGTCAGTTGGGAAGATATTGGTGGTCTTGAAAATGTTAAGAGGGAGCTCCAAGAGGTAATTGAAGCTCTTGCATTGAATCACGTTGATGCACTAATTTCTTTTTATCTGCTTCTGGATTTTAATACTGTTCTTTTTTGCAGACTGTTCAATATCCGGTGGAACACCCTGAAAAGTTTGAAAAGTTTGGAATGTCACCTTCAAAGGGAGTTCTCTTTTATGGTCCTCCTGGTTGTGGTAAAACACTTTTGGCAAAAGCTATTGCCAATGAATGTCAAGCAAACTTCATCAGTGTCAAAGGTCCTGAGCTGCTCACAATGTGGTTTGGAGAAAGTGAGGCTAATGTGAGGGAAATTTTTGACAAGGCTCGTGGTTCTGCTCCATGTGTTCTATTCTTTGATGAACTTGACTCTATTGCAACTCAGGTTTGTACCAATCAAGGTTACTAAGCTATTATTTGGACTATGCAAAATTTATTGGTTTTGAAACATTTATGCCTTCCTGCTTTCATTCTAAATATGTTGTACAGAGAACATTAGCATGTCTAGACAACTATTGTTGTCTTTTCTGGTTAATTGTCTTCAAATGCTTGCTTTGCTATGCCTTGCAGAGAGGTAGTAGTGTAGGAGATGCTGGTGGTGCTGCTGACAGGGTTTTGAACCAATTGCTTACGGAAATGGATGGGATGTCAGCAAAGAAAACTGTGTTCATCATTGGGGCCACTAATCGACCAGACATTATAGACCCAGCACTACTGCGTCCAGGTCGTCTAGACCAGTTGATTTACATCCCCCTCCCAGATGAGGATTCCCGTCATCAAATATTTAAAGCTTGCTTGAGAAAATCCCCAGTCTCGAAAGATGTTGATCTTCGAGCTCTTGCAAAGTACACTCAGGGCTTTAGTGGTGCTGATATTACTGAGATTTGCCAGCGTGCATGCAAGTATGCTATTAGAGAGAATATTGAAAAGGTACAGTTCTGGGCACCTTTTTTTTTTTTTCCTGTATTCCATTTACTTAGTCGACTGTCAGCTAAAGAAACTGTTGTAAAAATTGGATTCATGCAAGATTATTTTCTTTCCCAATCTCTCTTGGCAGGACATTGAAAGAGAAAGGAGGAGAAGAGAGAACCCTGAAGCAATGGAAGAGGACATTGAAGATGAAATAGCAGAAATCAAGGCAGCTCATTTTGAGGAATCAATGAAATATGCACGAAGGAGTGTTAGCGATGCTGACATTCGCAAGTACCAAGCATTTGCCCAAACATTGCAGCAGTCAAGAGGGTTTGGAACGGAGTTCAGGTTTGCAGATAACAGCTCTGGTGGGGGTGCTGCCGCTGCATCTGATGCATTTGCCACTGCTGGTGGAGCTGATGAAGATGATCTTTACAGTTAGGCCAACGTGTATACTTGTTCTTTATTCATAAATGCCTGTGCTATCTATTTTATGTACTTCTCATTTTGTGTATGAAGTCTTTTAGGGCTTCCTTTGGATTATTATTGTCATTGCTTCGTAGAAGGAATTTATTCACATGGCTAGAGCATTAGGTGCGAGCCTCTTCGAAAGTTTAAAAGAATTACTTCAAAGTCTCGTTGTATAACTAGACAACTTCTGAAGCTTTGCTGCTTAATTCTCAAATGTCAACACTTCATATGAACAAAGTTTTACACAGAAATTTATGCTGTTTTTTGTGTCATGAGGTTTACGGTAAATTTTACCTTGCAAATTTATATTATATACGAAATTTGTTGGTACCTTTTGTCTTGTTTTACAGTTGTTCTTCACATAGCAATGTTGCTAGTCTGAAACGATTTTCTTACATTGACCCAAATTTTGGAAAGACTCAATTTTGAAGTAGAATTAGATTATAATTTTCTAATTTTTTACTTTCAATATTTTTACAGAAAAATATTTTACCCTCATCATTTATTTTAATGAGAATCTTTCTTTGATGTTAGATTATTTATTTTAATTATTACATCAATATACTATTTAGTTTTTAATAAAATGTTTAATTTTCAAACAAAATATGTGGGAAAAAAAATACTTGTTTGATACTTAGGTAAATCTAATCAATTAGATTTAATTCATATACATTTTTTTTGTATGTGTTTAATGTATAAGTTAGAAGATATTAAATATACGCTATTTAAGTATTTAAAATATAAATATAGAATAACTTATTTAAAATATAAAAATATTTTCTTTTAATAAAAAAGAAATTTATTTCTTTAACATTTGATGTATAAGTTAAAAAAAATTAATAAACGTAATTTATTATAAAAGTGGAAATCAGTTGAATTTATTTCTAACTTTTTTGTTAAAGCGTGGTAGAAAATATTTAAATTAATAATTATAAATTTATTAATTATGTTTTAATTATAATATTCTTACACTCTATCTTAATAATTTGTATATATATTTATTATATTAAATAAGATAAAAATAAAGAGATGTTTTTAAAAAATATCTTCAATTTAACATATTGTATAAAAAATTAAAATTAAATTTGAAGTTAAAATAAAAGATATTGTAATAGAAAGGAATAAAAAGTAATAAAAATATTAAATATTTAATGTAAGGAAAAACACATGAAATTAAAGAAAAAGATGATAAATTTTAAAAATACTTTCATTTAAAAAGAACACAGAGAAATATTCTCTACATAGATAAATTAGGAAAGCATACTAAAAATGAGGGGAGGCAGTGTGCTTATTTCTCATGAAGACAACACTTTTTGAGTTTATCCCTAAAATATGCACGGATGTGTGTATTTTACTGTTGAAATTTAATTGGTTAAGATTACCATTTACCATACATTATGAATCAAGCGAACATAGATGCTCACTCATTTACTTCAGATACAAAGCTTTTTTTTTTCAAGTATGACTCTAAAAGGGGAAATGAGCTTCGTTATGTTACAAACATGTATTTCTAATGCTACCCAAAATATTATGTGGCTTAATAAATGCTTGTCGCCTCTTATTTGTAACCCCGACATGTTCCGGATAAGCACATTCTTTTCATCACAAGTTGTGTTATTTCTTTTAAAACTATCGAAAATAACAGTTATTAATTGAATTCGGGCAAGTACAATGTAAAATGTTGGGTTACCTTGCATTTCTCATTTTGTTTGTGTTTCTCTGTTCTCTCCCTCCAAAATATTCTGTTAGCATCCCTTCTCACTTAGGATGCATTGGGAACTTAGTGAGAACCTAAAACACTGCTTGGTTTAGAAGATGTTTTGTTTTGTTTTTTTCACCATCAATTACAAAATATTATATTGTTTTCATTTAAACAAGTATCTCAAAAATAAAAATAAAAAAATAACATGTTAATAATTTATTTTTAAAAAAAAAATCAAACAGTCCCTATTTCTCATGTTTTACTGTTCTTTATTTTCATTTTTTTCCTCAATTGTATTTTTTTAAAATTTGTTAATATTTTAACACAAAACAAGGTATTAATTGTTTTATTCTATTAAATTTTCTCATGTTTTAAGCAATATTCACCAATACAAAATACCATTTCAATATGCGTTTTAGTCAAATGTACATCTACATAAAATTTTCCAAACACACCATATTCATTCGTACGCAACTAACAAATGAAAAAAAATTCTTCTAAAAGTAAGTTATCCTAAAATTAATTGTTTAAAATATATTTTATTTGACACACAAAAAAAAATTACCCAGTAATTTTTACAAAATACCCCAAGTAAGCACATATAATGCTTATTTAAACAAGAACAAACACGGGCCCAAGAGCATCATCCCAGTAATACAAAATAAAAATCTCCCAAAAATAAACATCCAAACCCGCTTGCTTACCGGCAACGAATCTAATTTAGATTCGGGAAAATCTAAGACACAACAAAACAACTTGTATCGTACCAAAGGAAAACCTAAGGACAACTAATTCTCTTCGTACATATAATGCTTGATATGGTCGGCAAATCTTACGCCTCATTTGTTTTAAGGTTTGTAACATAACTATATTTGGTTCATATTGATTTAAATACTTATCTCAAATATACTTAATAGTTTACACATAATTTTAAACTATACCAACTTTAAATCAAATGATTTTACGTTTAAACCAAACAGGCATAGTATCAATATTTTCATCTTTGGGCTTATGAAAATATAATAATCCTTTGACTAAAGTGATGGTTAAGTAACTAATATTTTTAGATTTTTGTTTGCCATAAAGGAGTGGTGTAGTTAAGAGAAAGAATGGCTCACAGATGAACTACCATCTTCAGATGGGCTCCGGAATAACCTTGATCGAGATTTCTTAAGTTTAATAAAGCCTGGCTCTTCATGTTCATAATTGGGCTATATTCAGGGGCCCAAAGTAAAATTATTTCACCAAAAAAAGGCTTGAATCTTATTCAAACTTTGTTAGTATAGTCACCATGATGAAAACATTTCCTTCCCAAAATGAAATGATATATAATAAAAAATGCTCAATCTTTTTTAACTATTTTTCATCTATTTTCCTACGTTTTGAATATTTCATTTCCGTTATTTGCAAGCCCTGTGCCAACATGATTAAGCCTAAAAGATGAGGAAAATAAGGAGAAGCGCCCAATAAAATGTCGTAGGGGAATATTTGTTCTAGTCAAATTAACGAGGTCACATGTTTTACGATGGGACTTTCACAACGGCCCAAGTCAAGGTTTGCATGAGAAACAGGGTTCATGTTCCTCAAAGGAAAGCAAACCACGAATTCGTAGGCTTAGGGTTGGTATGTACAAACATTTGTTGGGTTTGAGAGAGATTATTTTTGGTGGGTAGGGGGTATCTCTATGCCGGAGACATGATTCGAGCCAAAGATCTTTTTGGGTAGAGACATGATTTTAGCCTAAGATAATTGGGGCTTATCACAGTGCACTGATTAGACTAAATAACTTTTTGAGGGGAAGTGTCATGTGGAAACTCAAGTTTAATGGGTCCTCAACTCACTTTTTAGACATATGATAAGTAAATTTGGCGTTCTACGCGTCTCTCTATCACCTATCACGTCACCATTTAATTGCCAAATTGCCAAACTTTGGTGCGACAAAGTCTAGTCACACACTACTTTTTTTCTTCTAATATATTTATAGCTGTGCATAAAGTATTGAACGATGGATGTATAGATACTTCTTTTTTGTGTAATTATCAACCAAGTTTTTACAGAACGATGATAAATACGTTTCGATAAAGAAGAAAAAAAATCTCAGCAAAAGGGTTCATGAACTAGGCAGATTTTTCAGATAAAAGACAAAATTATGCTTACAATTAGCTCCGATATAAACTTGTTTAGAAATTAGATCATAAAGCAAACGTTCAGAATTATCAAAATTTCAGCTAGGTTCGCAGTTTCCTAAGAATAAACAAACTATCTTGTCTACGAAAGATGAGACGGTCAGAAATTTTAGTTACAGGGAAATTTAGTTATAGTGTGTTTAGTTCAGATTAAATATTACAAAGAATTGTTCTTAAAATTTTTTAAAATTTGAAAAAAACGTTTATTTTAAAATTTAACCAAACATGCGCTTAATCAAGCACAGGTTCATAACTATCAAAATCTTAGAAAATCGTAGTATTCATATTGAGAAGAATTAATGATTTAGTACAATCCCTGTAATTATTAACGCGTCCTATTCTTTACCTATTTGCCCAGACACTACCTTTATCTGAAATAAGAAATTTCATAAATGAGATCATAGGCCACACTTACAAATGAGTGACACAAAAAGTAGCCATTAAATTAAAATGTGAGCTGAAAAGAGCTTCTCATTTTCGTGACTGAAGGAGACAACGTTAGTTGGCAATCATCTAATGCATTAGTAGCACAATAATTGGTAAGAAACACATCAAATCATATCATATACCGTAAAATAATAATGGAGAGAGCAACATCATATCATACACGTAGATAACAATTATGCCGCAGAGGAAAGGAGTGTTTGTACCCCCATCAATTTTCTCACACCCCCGATCTACAGTCATGGAAACTCTTCAGCTATATATGTTTAACATGTCCGATAAAAATGAACTTAGGTAATGTAAATCCTTTTATTGTTTTTTAATAATTAAACCTCTTACTTTTATTTATGCATGTAATATTAAGTTGTGTATTTTTTTAATTTTCGCATTCGAAATAAGATCATGTATAGGAAATAACGATACTATGTTCTCATTCTATACCAAACTAACTTTGCTGATTCCTTAAAAGAAATAAAATGCATGACCATAAACATAACTAAAGTATTTTCTCACTCTATACGAAACTCTAACATTTGCTCCATAATTAAAATAACCAATCCTTACAAATTTATATCAACAAATAATACATTAGACTAATATTAAGATATTAATAGCAAAATTATTAATTAATATAATGTATTATATTGTTAGTATGAATTCATATTATTTATACTAATAGTTTTTTCTTTAGAAAAAAATATTAATAATGATTAAATTTTAAATTAAATTATTAAATTAACAAAATACACTTTTGATAAAAAAAATTATTAAAAATATCAGTTTGTTAATTTAATATCTGATTTCATATAATCTTGACTCATATATACACACATAAAAGAGGAATTTATATAAACTTTAGAAATAAAACGCAATTATTTTTGTATGATGATATGACTTTATTAATATCAACTTTTTAATTGATTTTACGTATATAATAATAATAATAATAATAATAATAATAATAATAATAATAATAATTTTATTAAAAATATATTATTTATTGTACTTTCATAATTTTGTAATAAAATTTCCCTTTTTTTTAGTAAAATTTTATATAGATATATTTATTGGACATTATATAAACTTTCACAGAAAAATGTAATAAATTATTGATAAAATATTTTAATTTAATTATAAAATAGAAATAAAAGTAAAATATTAGAGAAATAATTTAGTGAAAACATAGTATTCGTTTGGATCTTTGACAAAAAAAACATTTTTTTAGGTGTCAATGTACCTAAAGTAAAATTTGAAATACTCATGATTTATTAATTATATTTAACTAATTTCTAGATATTTATAATAATGCTAACAAATTATATAGCATATTTGAATTTTTTTTTTTGCAAGCTATAGAACAAGTAACGTTTACAAGCAAAATAATAACAATAATAATAACAAGTAACGTTTTTGGAGGGTGAGTGTGATTTCAACTTTGTATGAATATTGATAAGTTAAGTTTCTCATTCATTACATAAACATTTTTAAGTTAAAAAGAATGATAAATAATTTATTATTTATAATAATTTTTATTACATTAAATAAAAATAAATTGAACACGTAAAAATATATAAATTTAAAATAAAAATTTATTTAAAAATTAAGATACATAATTTTTATTAATATATATAATTTTAAAAACAAATTCAAATTTAAATTATGGTTATTTTAAATTATAATAAACTTAACTTTAATTTATCTAAAAAATCTGCATTGTGTATCAAATTTTGAGGCTGAAATCAATTAATATTAAGAAGTATTATTTGAAATTAATAAAAAAATATACTTTATACAGGTTGAGTCCCGTATCTTAAGGATGATGAAAATAAATCTTAAGAGTACTTGAAAGAATAATAATATAGAATGGATATTTAATAATTTAAATAAAAATATAAAAATAGCATTTTTAATGTCTAACTGTAAAAGTTTCAAGTGATAAGAAAAACTGATTCACATGTATACTTAAAAATATAATAATTTATTTATGTTAAAAACATTTGATAATGTGAGTTAGAAAACAAAAAAGAGTCGGAAATGATGGCAGCACTGACAAGTGGTTGGAGAAGATAACCTAAAAATAGGTATAAATAAATAAAGTATTTAATAATGGTTGTGATGTGCAGTACTTTTATGAACACACCCACACGTGTGTATCCACGTGGGAAGTTGTGAGTGGATGGTACACAAGAGATGGGCACTCTCATTTCAACCTTGTCAGATTGCACGTGTTTGCCCTTAGGTCCCCCCTTCAACAGTCAAGTCATGCATGCACTTCCATCCCTTCTTCACTTATGTTTATTAAATCTTAATTACACTTTTTCAATTTATTATATTTGCTATTGGTAATAATATAAACATTATGTTATAAAAATACTCAAACGTGCAAAAGTTTCAATACGTTAGTCACAATACATCAAACACAGTTTTATCTATCGCAAAATTCAATTTTAAAACCTAAAAAATTTATCCAACAAAATCACTTAGGAATAGTCTCAGTTATGTGGTGTTTGGGAGAAAAGATACCTTTTTATTATTTTTATTTTTTAAAAAAACTTGAAGTCAGTAGTGAATTTGACATTCTCGCACAGCACGGACACTGTATCACTCCAATCAAATCGTGAAGACAGTAGAGACATAGAACCTGCTCTTGGAATTTCTCTTTCAATAGGCTCGAATTGAGGTAACTTCTTTGAATGCACTTGTATGTTTGAACACTTATATAAATAATTTTTGACCCATAATTATTTTCAACAAATCCAAAAAATATGGAGTCTATTTTTAAAAAGGTGTTATCCAAAACATGCACGAAGAAGAATACACAATGAATTTGAAAAGGCTCGGTCGGTGGGAGGGGGAAAGCAAGGTAGCATGTTTCTGTTAATATTTAGATATTCAATAATGAAATGAAAACTTCTGTACATTCATTTTACAATATTTTTTGGAAGAGTATTATGAGATTTATGTTCTTATAATATCTTAATTCAAATTATTCCAAGACTATAACTATTCATGTTAGAGTGGAACAAAGTTACAGTTAAAGATCTTTTAAAGTGGACACCCAATGTTTCAAAACTCGCCACAGTTAAAAGGATATTTTGAGTCCCACATACTTAAGAAGTTTTTGGCACAGTATTTGTTCTATTATACAACGTGGTGAATGTCAAACTCACTGTTATGCAACTTCTTAATGAGTGATTTACGTCAAAGCAATAATAAAAATTCCATCCATGTAAGAGAAGAAAATTTCCAGCATCACTTGTCTTATACACTGATTCCTCTTTTTATTTAATTTTCTTTGCAAAAACGATTGATTAAATTTTCTCGCAAGCATCACTCTATCATAATAATGTCAACATATCCCAGTATTGAACACTATATATATATTTTTCAATAAAAACGATAACGTGTGTTTATTAAATGATGGAATAACATGCTATAGAATCATTCTTTCACCTTTGTGAGGGTTAATGATGAAGTTGTCATTTATAGTTACATCGATGAATGATTACATAATTTCAGCAAGATGCCATAGAGCCTTCTTTCACTCTCGTTTACTTTTGTTTAGGGTTAATGATGAAATAATTGTCATCTTATAATTATATCAGTAGACTATTACATGATTTCATTTTAAAATATGCTCGGGGGAAGAAAAGATGGGTAAA
This sequence comes from Abrus precatorius, assembly GCF_003935025.1. Taxonomy (NCBI): domain Eukaryota; kingdom Viridiplantae; phylum Streptophyta; class Magnoliopsida; order Fabales; family Fabaceae; genus Abrus; species Abrus precatorius. Next base: position 1,739,930 of record NW_020874373.1, on the reverse strand, counting down.
AATAGGAGGTAGTACGGAGAGAGGAGAAAATTTCCACCACTCGAATTCATTTTAAAAAATTTAAACAAAATGATTAGTGAAAAAGTGATGTAAGGAATGGGTTAGGGGTAATATAAACGCGTGAAATGGGTGGGACCAAAGGGTGAGGGCACAGTGCAGTGAGAGAAAGAGAGGGCCGCACGAGGGTGAGGGTCAGGAGAGCAGCTTGGCACAGCATCGGGTCGTACCCACAACTCATCTTTTCTTCTCATTACGATTCTTGCTGTCTCCTCTATGGACCCACCACACCCTTTCTCACTAATCCCTATATCCACCACAAGACACAACATTGTTTGCTACAATATGCATAAATCTATATTACACTAATTAATTATTTTGACTCTCCATATAATCAGAAGTTCCACCACTCATACGCACTCACCCTCGTATGCTCTATATGTTCTTCCTAACAATGTAACCACTAACCCTTTTCTCACCCTCCTTAGTCTTTTTTGTGTCCTCAATTGTGACTTTCCTACTATCAATCACTCGTGCACATCAACTGCTCTAATCACATTCATGCCTAATTAAGTACTTTTAAACATGAACGTGCGGTTGTGAATCTATTTATCCTAACGTGATAAAAATGAAAGGGAGAGTATCCTAATTCATGGCTGTAGGGGCCTAACTTGGGCTAAAAATGAAGAGAGCGTTCAAAGGTTATTTATGGACAAGTTTGAGTTGGTCGTAGGTAAGGTTAAACATATTCCTTCACTAGCTTCAGGAGTGAAATAGGGTGGGAATCATAAACCTAGCCTAGCTAGATACTTGCCGCGTCTGTTGGGTACTTTATCGTGCAATCCATTACTCTGCAATTTCATTTTCTTCTTATGAAATACTATTGTAAAAGGGTGAAGTATGTGTGAATTTGTGCAACTGTTATTTCATTCTTCAAAAGTTTTATTAGGCTTCGTAGGGAAATTTCGTTGAAATTTCATGGCGGACAAGTGATTGAAAAAACAGTTTCGCTTTCTTGTCGATAAAGAAAAGCTAATGATTTGAGAAAGCAATCACACGTCAAGTTTGTTCTATGCTGACTCATTCCTTTATATTTTAACTAAATTTTTAATTAAATTACTTGTCGCAATTATAAATAAAAGGAATTTTAATTTTATTTAAAATTTTAAAGAAGATTAATTGTATAATTTCGTGGAGTATTTTATCTGTTTACTCTCCGATTTCTCAACCGATTTGGTTCTGGATTAACTGAATTTCACCCACGTAAAGTCAAATAAAACCTATCTTGATTGCCTTATAAAAGTTTACAAAGTTGTTTTTTTGTGACCAAGCCTTGGTAATAGTTACTATGTAATGTTCAATACGTAACAGAGATGTTATTAGTTGATTTAAACTTAGATGCATGTTGTGTTTGATTTGTTGCTTGGACCGAAACATTTATGAGAGAGGGTGTGGGATTTGAGGACACACAATGTTATAGAAAAAGTGGGAAGTTATAAAAGGGAATGGCGATGGACCCAAAAAATTTAAATTGAGGCTTGATCTTGTCTGATGTTTCCTTAGCACAAGGACCATTTTCTGAAAAATTGACTAATCATATGGGATTTTGAAGGTGTGGGTTGCATGATATTTGATGCATAAAGAAGTGATATATGCTACTATTTCAAACGCTTCTTCAGTTTTGAATCTCTCTGCTGCGTCAGCTTACCCTGTATCAACTGCCAATAATTTTTTTTAACAATTATTATTTTTTTCATATCATTGTAAGTTTGGCAGTGCCAGGTGAAGGAAAATTTGGGTAGTCACATGCTTTCTTCCAAATTTCTTTTACAATAAAGTCAATAAATATATTTCTGCACACACATGCAATAGTCTCACCGGAAATTAGATTTGAGACAAGCATTATTTCAAGTTGGTTTCTAATTAGGTGCTCCTAATTTATCGTCCATAAAAACTAAGCATAAAAGAATCAAGAGTTAGGAACACTAATTAATTGCAAAGAAACTCATCCTCCGGAGAAGAAGAGGTTTCTGTGAGTATAAAAGGCAAGGTTAATTTATACACCATAATTCAGCTAGATGAACTATAAAGATATGGTTCTCTACAAACTAAGCAACCTATGATAATTATGTATGGTTGCTAAGTCCGAATCTCATCGATCATTTCAACCATCGTTGAACCCTTTTGTAATTTTTCATTTGGAACTGAATAAAATAAAGTAAAATACTTTGAAGATTTGAAGCAGAAGGATGCTGAAGCAAATAAAAGTTTAAGCTCCCTAATGAACTAAGCTCCAGATATGACATATATGTAAGTTTTAGAGACTCTTGTGACATATGAAAAATAAGATCTACTCAATAATTCTGAAAGCTGAAACAGATCTAATCTCTTTCACATGTTAGCCGCACGTAATTACACACAATGCAGTGGTATCAGAAAAAGTAACAGTTTCTAGTATGACATAGTACCATCTTTATGTTACAAATCATAGAGAAAATGATGACACAGCCTTGGCTCAGTGCTCTCCACGCTCATGCCAACACAAAAGCATGGCGATGCAACGGCGAAGAATGTAGAATTTTGCACGCTGCTTCTTGACAAGGTGGCTGCACTTTTGGCCAAAAGACTTGCAAGGATCACAAACTTGTTGTTGCTGCTGCTGACTGTTTTGGCTTGTGTTGGTTTCCTTCACTGCCATGAATGATTTTTCTGGCAAGTTGTGTACTGATTCTGATTTGCCACCATAAAGCAGTAAATATAATGGTAGAAACATGATGGTAGCTTCAGCTTCGATTAGGTATTTATATAGCATAGAAGACATGTAATTGGGCAAGATAGGAAGCTAGTAATTCTGGGTCTTCTAGATCAAGTATGGACTGTTACTATTGCAAACCACCAGTTGTCAGAAGCATATGAAAATAGAATGGGCCAAGGTTGCTATATATTTTACCCTCCTAGGTACTAATTCCTCCAATGTCATTGTTTATTATTATTATTTTGGGAGAGGGAGGGGTAAAGTTAAAAGGAGGAATACTCATTGTACTCTTGAAGTGTGTTGAATTTTTTGTTTCTAAATATTAGATGCAAGACAAGTGTGTGATGTTAAATTTGACAGTAATATATCCTTTTTTTTAACGAGTGAGATTTCTCGGTTTAAAGGCTAATGTTTCATTCAGTACTAACCATTTGCCTACTGAGAAGGATACAACTGCTGGCCCAGCCTATGTGTATGCCTCATATATGCAATAAGACAGACAGAACTAGCGGAAACTAAATATCTATGGTGCCTATTCAGCCCATAAGAATTGTTTTTTGTTCTTAAAATTTAGTGGATATAAGCATAATAGAGGTTATCTTTTCTTCTTGTTGCAATGTTGTTTGTGGAAATCATGACATGAACTTTCCTTGATGAAGGATACATATGTAATGTCCGGGTCACATTGGTCACACTTGCTACATTATGTCTAAACCGTGCAAAACTAATCATATTTTGGCATTTCCAGATTCCTTCTTATTTTTTTGGGTGATAACATAAAGTGAAAAAGATGGAAGTTAGATGTTTGATGAACTTAATTATAGCTTCATTTGGGTCACAATGTTCCTTTGCATGCCTGCAATGTACCCTTAAAATGATATCATAAAGCAAAATTGGAAGATATTGATGAATGTTGACAAGTTGATAGCTATATTTAGATTAAGAACTTAGCATCCAGTGTACTATTTTTGCTAAAGAGATTATGTAAGAGTGAAACTTGACAAGAAAGTCATATGCACAAGTTGAGCTTCGGTTCTGTTCCATGACGTTAACATCTTAATTAAGCTGAGGTCCCCTTCACGGGACCTATTTTGGGCTAAGTCTATATCTTGGATTACCTTTTTGGGTTTTAGAGTTTGAGGATATACCTTTTCTATGAGGGGTCTTCATCTAGCATAATCTAAATTAAACTCCATGATCATCGTCATTGTCTGAAAGAGATTTATAATTTCCGTTTTAAGAATGGTTAGGTAAGTCCTAGTTCTGGTTGAAGATACAAGCAAATAAACCAAGGAGTGCTATTGCAAACCACTTGCACATTTCCCTGCACATGCACCATTTTGTCATTTAAGTGTCTCTTTACATGTCTGATTTTGTGATTTTCTGTTCGATTTGATTTTGACCTACTCAAGCCGGGATTTTATTTAGCTTAGGTGTTAAAATTTAATTTAACTTTATTAAATTTAAATAATACCTGAGAAAAATAAAGGTAAAAGTAACAAGTAAATAAAATACTTCACATAAAAATTACATGATTCAATGAAAAAAAAAACTGTGTTAAAAATAAGGACTTCAATTTATAAAAATAGATTGCTTTTATGAGAAAATGTCTTGGCAAACACTCAGCGCATAATAAGTGGAGTGTAAAGATACTGTTAGTCTACAATAATTTTAAGCTTATTTAATTAAAATTATAGGCAAACCTAGTTGTATAAACTCTTAACATACATATTTGTAATAGTGTAGTAAATAGTGGTTGAAGAGATATGCAAATAGCTATATGTCCCTCCAAAAAGATTTGCCCAGGTAAAGCGCAGCCTATCCAGAACTTAATCTTTTTACCAAATAAAAAAAATTATTTTTTTAAGTAATCACTCCCCTCCCTGAAAATACCATTGTACGCAATAATTTATATATTTTTCATAAAACTCGTATCAAGTACCTTTGGTTGGCCAAGTTAAAGCCATATTTTAGTGATATGTATTTAATGACTCGTATGCGTTGATAATTCCCTATTTGCTCTGTCTTCTTCTCATAATTTATATTGAAATGTTCTACATGCTACAATTTATGTTGGTCAATATGAGCTCCCTCTCCGGTGTAAGAAAGGTCCAGCTTAGCAGTTCTATTGCGATATATAGATATCTCTTCGTTTATAAGCAATTCAAAAATTAAATGAGATGACACCAATATATTACAACAGTTTCAATCAAAACATGGTTTCTGATTCACATTAGTTTGGCTTCTCAATTTTTACAGAGTGCACAAGCATTTTTTGTTGTTGAATTTTCTCGGTGCCCAGGTAGGAATGCCGGGTTCATCTTCAATTACAATGGCTGAGTGTCAGTTTTCGCTTCAAAAGCTTGATCTAGTTATTGCTTTTGTACTCGGCCAGAAAAAATGTGACAGCCAAGCAGCATAATCTTGGTGTCTACTTATCTATACAATCAAGTCTACATATGTTTTAAGTTCTTGACTGACAATGCACTGCCTGAGCTTGGACAATGCTCGGCTCTCCAACTGCCGGACCCTCTCCATGGACAAACCAAATACCCTGCCAATATCTGACAAAGTTTTCTCGTAGCCATCCTCAATACCAAATCTTAGCATGATTATCCTCTTTTCTTTTGGGCTTAAGATATTTAGGAGGCTTCGCACATGCCTCCTCATTAGCTGTTTTGCAACACTCACTTCAGGGATTTCAATTGAAGGATCCGCAGTAATCTCCTGCAATTATAATAAGAATGAGATCAATTTGGACATTTATTATGTTGTGTTGTCCATCAAATGCTGAGGATCTATTCGAGCATACCCAACAGCCTCCAACAATGGGAGACCAGCTTAATAGAAATTTACCAAAGCAGCATGACAATAGCTTAATCCAATGCTGGAAGCTCATTGCAAGGATACTAACACACAATCACAAAAGCTTAAAACAAATACAGGAAAACAAGAATAAGATTTTGTAAAATTCCCAGCTGGGGCCAAAATGAATAGTCACTTCAATCAATATACGATAATTTTGCTGTAGGTAATCTCTGCAAGTCAACAAAAGCAAAAGCAAGTATATTATGAATATTTAAATGATCCAACTTCAGTAAGCAACCAAATAGAGTCTAGTGACTTGAGCCCACTCGCTTCTGACATATTTGATGAAATACGAAAAAAGAAAATTGTTTTTATTAATGCTAGAGAATCACAGTTAACTACTGAATGAACTTTACCAGAGCCTCAGCTCCTACAACAAGGATTCCTTTCTAGTAGCAACCACATTTCCTCTCTCCAAGTCACAAATAAAAAGCATACTACCCTATCTCTGCTCCCCTCCCCTATACACCCAGTTTCCACCAACAAGCCTAACTAACAGGTGCTGGCAGGAGCAACTTTCTTCTTTCTAGAATATACTTTCCACAGTGTGCCTCATTTGGTCAGGATCGAGCAATTGGTTCCCATCAGATTCTAAGGGTCTAAAATATTTAGTTAGGGATGTTCATGGTCTAGTTCTAGAGTGTGTCTAATTCAGCCTGAGGATCAACCTAAGCCAAATTTCACAGTTCACAAACCATAGTTCACTGGTGTTCCAAATGATACTAACAAGTATATAAACATATTGTGACATTATGTGAAAAACATCAGTATAAATGAATAGGTTCAGTTTACTCCCAAAACTCTAAACCAAAACAATCAGTAAAGAAACCAAACCATAACAGCCTATGTTAGTATGTTTAGGCTGTGTAATATGTTTCCCATCCTTATCTTCTACCATGTTGGAATATGATCTATCTACCATCTCTTCCACACCCTGAAAAGCCTTTTCAGCTGCTGCTGCTGCTGATTCATTACCATAATGGACTCATTTTCATTTTGGCTTTCTTTGCAATCTGATTTCCACCATTTTGTTCTTACAATAATCAGCACAAGCAAAAGACTTAGTACAGGCACTCACCAATTTAAAATGAGAAGCTATTCTATATAATCATTATATCGATATAGATCTTTCCTTTTCCCTGTTTTCAAATTATAGATCTAATAAATAGTATCATACCAGGGAGAGAAACATTCATTTGAAGGCCCTACCTGGTAAGTCTTATCTTGGTCTGCCCACACGGTTTGGTGCATTGAAATTGGAGTTCTTGCAGCATATAGCAATTTTTCCAACTTTTCTACTGAAATTCCTACCCTTCCTGCTATTTCTTCTTTGGTGGGGCGCAGATTTCCTTGTCGAATGTACAATTTTTTTGCTTCTTTGACCTTGCCCAGAAGACTGTATAAATTCTCCTGGAGATAATATGATCATTCCATGTTATAAAAGTAGAATTTGTGCTTGCTACACAGATAACATACTATTTAAAAAGTTAATGCAACAGTAACATCATTTTGTTCTTTGTCAACATACAACAATCTCAAGAATACTGACACTTCACAAGGAGGAAGGTTAAACTTGGATTACTAGATTATTGATAAATATACAAATTGGTTTTACCGGCAAACGGATCACCCGGGAATTTAGAAATATGGCCTTCCTTATTGTATGCCTTATCCACCAGTATGCATAAGTACCAAGCCGGCAACCAGATGCAGGTTTAAACTTTTCAATGCTCTTTATGAGGCCTGTACTTCCCACCTATAACATCACCAGAAAATGATTGTAAAAGATGCAGCTGCTATTCATGTATTAATGATTGCAACAGTTCTCAAGAAATAATAGAGAAACTTTAGCTGAAGCTTGTTTTTACCCATTTGCAGCTCCAACTTGAGCTTAATATTTATTTTATGGTTTTTCTTAGTTCCAAAATAATTTACAACACATACATGGCAAACATAGTATTAATAACTATGCAAGAGTCATGTAATATAAATAGACTTTGGTAGTGAGGGAGAACGGAGACTTTTAAGGCTTACCTGCAACATGTCCTGAAGGCTGAGGCCATGCCCTTGATAATGTTTAGCAATGTGAACTACCATGCGTAAATTGGCGTGAACCAGCTTTTCTTTGCTTCTACTACCACGATGAAGCTGCATCTGCAAGGCATAACAACTAAGGCCAACAACATCAGCCCATTCAACCAAAGTTGGTTCCCGCCCGAGCTGAGATTGAAGCCTGATCTTTACTTTTTCCAATCTTGATAAATCCTGTTACATATTCCACATTAGGGCAAAAGAACCTTAATGGAACATACAGTGCATTTAACGTAATATGGAATTCCAAGTGACACCTGTAGCTGAGTAATCAATTGAGCCTCTTCTTCAAGGGTCAATAGTTGCTTTGATTCAGGAACTGACAAGAACGAGCGCACAGGGTCATTTTGATCAAACCCATCTTTTAGCTTCTTTTCTACATGTAACCTTCCCCGTACATCAGCCTTTCTTGGAAAGTAACTTCCTTCATCAAGAAGTTTTAACTTCGATACTTTTCTCTGTTTAGATCGTCTTTTTATAATTCGTGTAGACCTCACAATCTTATTCTTTTCGACTGAAGAGTCAGCCAAACTTGAGAAGTCCAGACTGAATGGATATTTAGTCATTATTATCCAAACAAATTATCCTATAAATGGAATAAACAAAGAAAAGAAGTCAAAGCCAACCACAAAGATAGAACTAACCAAGAAGGAAGTGGATCATCATCGTCAGCCTTAATTGATTTCATCGCTGCAGCTATTGAAGCTGCTTGTTTTGAGGCTAACAAAGCTTGCTCAGCAAGAGAGAACACAATCCCCGGCTGACCATCCGCAGGCCTCTCTGAATCAATATCAACAGGCCTAGGAGTCAAAAAAGCAGCAATTTCCCTAGTTGGAGAACAAGTCCATCTGCAAGACACCATACAATCCATGCACCCTATAAAAAGACAACTTTGGATGTGCAAAACTTTAGCAACTACAACTGATGAACGCAACGCAAGCTCGCAATTCAATTTATCTTACACGTTCTGTAAATGAGACCTGAGATGCAACTGCTGGATAAAGTCATGCACTAACTGATCAGCATTGCCAATGTTACTTTTCTCATGAACTAAGGCCATATCCATCTGCCTTGTATTTAATGTAGCCTTTAATTAAAACAAAGAGAAGATTAATTCACGACACGCACAAAAAAAGATATCATTACGCATAACAAAACTAAAATGCAGTCTAAAAAATATGCATTTTAAGAAGCCCAGTTACGATGAAACTAATATATGAAAAAAAAAATTGAACCTCCTTATTATTGACGTGAAGTACAGGCCTATATTCATCACGCTGCTCTTGTAAAAGAACCGAGGTAGGAAAATGCTGAGATGCAAAACTAGAAAACCATGAGGCAACCGCAGGAGCAGCTTGTTCATGGAGCATCATTACTGCACGAGATTTTCAACTCAGCGAGTAAAAAATCCACGAAACGTGGAAAGGAACATAGTATCTTGGCATTGCATTCTTAATAAATACCTCTTAAACCCTTAATTTAAACCTACCTTGTGCTACCAAGATGACACTTAACAATTATACTATATATCATACAACATTACTCAAATTATAATGACAATAAAATAAATTGAGAAGCCAGAAAATATTAAAATAAGGAAAATGGAGTAGTTGCAATAAGCATACCTAAAGGTGAAGGAGAAGAAGAAGGAAACGATGGAGATGAACAAAACATAGTATTAGCCACACTCAAATGCTTTCTTCTCTTCTCTATGTTTACGGCTACGTGTCCAATTTCAGGCTTCTATGGAGGAGTTGCATTTGCAAAAGATAATGTTGATATTAATATGGAAAAACCTTTCTTTTCTATTTTCTCTGTGTTTTCACTTAGACCCCTCAACTTTTGTTTTGGGCAATCCCACAGAAGAAAAAGATTTTCTTTTCTTTTCTTTTTAATTAAAAATGCCACTTTTTATTTTTTGGTCAACAAAAAATGCCACTAACTGTGTTGCCCAGTTTCTTTATGTCCAACACACCACTTTGGACAGTAAAGTCCAATTTCAACTGGACCCAAGAAAAGACCAGCCCGCCCGTTGAATCACTGAAGCTTTTCATTTTTTGAACTTTTCATTATTCACAAAAAAAAGAAGGAACTTTGCATTATTATTATTATTATTTCTATTTAAATTTAGGATGGTGAACTTTGGTCTAATGTGATTTATAGTTCAAGCAAGCCTAGAATGCAAGAGGGAGATTTTAATTACACAAAAAAAATTAAGAAAAAAAAACTTGTTTCATTTTATACAAAAATAATATTTCATCTCTTCAATTGTATTTCTTTATTATTTCTTCACCTGCTCTTTCAAATTGTCTGATGTGAATTAATCATAAAACAATAAAGTGTGTTGTCTGGTGGTACTTATAAAGTACTATGCACACCAAATGGTCCAAAAATGATTGATTGTGTTTACTATAAATGTCATCCTCCTACTATAATTACTTGCTATATGTGTAGCAGCTATTAGCTTAATGACATGATTGTGAGCAGGAGACCCTAATATGTACAAAATTTGGAGTTGGTCCCCCCCACCCCCAATTGCATTTAATGACATGCTTGTGAGCTGAAGACCCTTATCTTAATTATTTCAAACATTATCAAAATGGACTGAAAATAGCAGCAGTCATGTAACATTTCTGCAGATATCATTTATTTATCTCAGCCATGGAAGGTTAAAATATTGGGATACTCAACGAAGCAGTCGTGCGTGATAACGGAGTGCAGTTGCTTAAGAAGCACAAATTTAGAGTTTTTGTATTGTATTATATGTATATGATTGATTATAATAAAATCTATTTGTGTTAAAGTATATTTGTTGAAAAAGGCTTCTATATTATTTTATTTGGATAGTGTAAACATATTATTTTGCTCAGTAACTGGGAAAAATTACAAAATTATTTTGTTTATATTAATAATATTGAATATTTTATTAACATTTAAACTAATTTTGAAATCTATATTATTTAGATTTATCTCATATTTTCATTATAAAAAAATTAATAAACAAAATAACTTGTTATACAAAATTTATCATAGTAAAAAAAAACAGATGAAATAACAGCATTAAAGTAATAAAACACTTTTTTTTTTGTGAAAAGTGATAACCACTTAGTTGATATAATTATAAGCACTAGTACAAGTGCTGGCAAGGAACAAAATCAAGTTGAAAATAGTTTGAGACTTAATTTGTTAAACTTAGTTCATGAACCCAATAAGTTGAACTTAAACTGAAAGCCGAGTTTGTTAAATAAATGAGTTACTGTAGAGTCTATTGTTTGATGATGTACGATGTGTTGCTGCATCATTAAAAAGGTTTGAATAATAACAAATAGTTAACAAGTTCTACCTATGATTATGAACACATTACTTTGTCATGAATTCAAAAACCTAAGGTATCAAACTAAACTAATCAAGATGAAAAAAACTACTGTAAAGCAACTATTCACCTCAATCAACCATTCATCTTATCTGCTTTAATGTTTAATCTTTTATGTATAAATTTTGGTTTCTTCCGCATAGCTTCCAGTTTCAAAATGTCGCTGGGATACAGCTGTATCAGCAGACCCAGATTTATCATTATAATTAATGAAAGGTAAATAAAATAATTATAAAAAAATGACCGGCTAAAAACATGGGGATATAAATTCATTCCTGAACATGGAAAAATGTGTTAAAAAGGGGTGTAGTTAATGTTTGCTCCCAAAGTTCCACCACCTTTTCTTCTTTCTCGACTCACTTGAAGGTATATCTGGATCAGTAGAAAAACATGCAATCGATTAGCCAACCAATACCCAATATTTGGAAAACTAAATCAAGGGAGGGGGGATATTAAGAACAATTAATTTCAATTGGCATAATGAAGGGTGTGGTTGGATTAATTAAAAAACATGGAAACAACTTAATAATGTAATTTATAAAAATTTTAGAGGGAAAAGGCTCTTACGAAGTGAGGTTGTACATAGTTTACACAAGTGGGGGTATCCACTATTTAATTAAGATTAAGGAATAGCTCAACTTAAATTGAACTAAATACACCCTTGTACGTTTCACGGATAATCTCACTTAAAGGACTCTTGATTCATAAAATTTTTTTAAATATATTTTGAATAAAAAAAAAATAAAAAAATATATATATATTGCTTTTAGAAAAGCAAAAACAAACTAGCACGAAATTTCCGCATAGATAGCCAAAGAAATTTTTCCCAAACTCAGGAAAGCATCAATCTTCTATCAAGTATCCATTAAAATAAATTCCATTATAGTGATTGAAATCATTTGCGAGAATGTTTCTGAAATATAAAATTTGTAAAAGTACCTCCTTGGGGATAAATGGAGTTGTAATGCACCTCTGCCCAAAAACTCAAGAAAATTACTGCAATAAACGAGCATATTAGTGAAGATGAATGCATTGAATCAATTAATACGCAAAGAAAAAGTGGTCCAAAAATTCATACAAGAACAATTATATGTGATACAAAATAGTGATCACAATTCACAAGTATTCAAAAAATTGTTTGAACAGCTATATTTCAGATTTCCACTAAAATAGAAAGAGATACAAAAGCTACAGAAGCACTCAAAAGTACTGCATCTTGAAAAGCATGGCACCATTGCTTTGAAAGGGAAAAAAAAAAGGGTCAAATTATGGTCAAGATACAGAAAGATTCAAGAAATAATGTGACATGAACAGAATTTAAGAAGGAAAATAAAAGATTAAAGAGAAGAGACCAAAAAATGGAAAATGAAAATTTAGAATAGAAGAAAGGAGAAGTCCTAGCAGAGGGAAAAACCAGCCTCTGCTTGGCCTGAGCTCAAGTAAGAAAATATATAGTAATGATAAGATAATCCTCTCCTTAGACTCATCACAAAGGAAACCAACCTCCTTTTGGCTTCTCAAAATGAGGAAGAATCTCTATGCAACAGGTGTCCTTGAAAGAAGTCATCACAAATATTCTCACACCATACTGGAGGAAAAAGGAAAAAAGAAATTCAAAGATATTAATATAAGTGAAAAGACATCATTTCATAGCTATGTCCAAAACTATTACAAACTTAGCAATGACATTATCTCTAGAACTAGACAGGTAAACCGTTTGAAAAAGTTATTAGGGGGAATTAAAAATTGGAGGGGGTTTACATACTTAACCAGGCAACTACACCTCAAAGTTTTGACATACCCATGCTTAAAATTCATGATTTTTTTTATAAATATTACAAAGCTTCATAATAGACTGTTTATTAACACCTCTGTAATATGAAGGATATGGTTCAGACTACTGCAACATCCAAAAAAAAATGATCCATTTTATAAGCAGATAGAACACCTAAGTTGTCCATAGACAAATAAAAATGATAAGCATAGCATAAAGCCAACAACAAAAGTCAAACTTTCAAGCAACCCATGGGAAATTAAATGGCCCGACCACACTACCAATTTCTCTATGCAAAACATTTTATCTCGAAGCAAAGAATAATTGGACAAATGCTACCAAAAAAAAAAATGTAAGAGTAATTAAGTTGCAAAAGTCATACTGAATCTGCAGCTGCTTGAAGAGTGACGTGATCACCCCATTCTCCACTCCTAGTTTAATTTAATGAAAGTAAAGGGACTGTTAGTTAGCCAGAAGAAAATACATGTGCATGTGAGCGCACGTGCAGTGTATACACAGAGAGAGATCATTACTTAGACATCTTCTCCAAGTAGTCATCATATTCCATGGGAACATATCCATCATATATGTCTGGATTCGATTGGAGCTGGTTAAAAACACAATTCAACAAATAAGAATCCAAGAATAATGGTACAAAAGCAGAAGAGATATTATAAGCCAGACAAGCATTAAAACAAAAAAGATAATACACTAAACAACAGACCTGATTGACAATTTGTCGTCTCACAAACTTGTGGTGATCAGGTGCATGATACAATTGATCAGATAAAGCACGGAACTGGGGAGGAATGAAAATAAAAAGATTATTATATGAAAATTACTCTAAATATCATTACTGCTGAAAAATATTAACTAGTATGTGATTAGGAAAGTTTTCTAGGTTAGGTTGAGAAATTAGATTCCTGTAGCTCATCCAGTGTGGAGGGTACCAGTGTATTAGGCTGCTCAAAATCTAAGGCTTTTTGTTTGTTAATTAAAGGTAGAAATGGAAAATGGAGATGGATGAACAATAGAAGCAAACACAATATTAAGGAACTAAGAAGGGGAGGAAAACTAGAAAACATCGTAGTCTACTAAGACCCAGAAACATTGAAAATGAGTTCAGAAACAGAAAAGTAACTAAATAAATCTTGAAAATTTATATTTAGAACATTTTCCTAATCATGTAATAATAATTGATACTACTCAAAAATTACATCCTAAAACTAATGAATCTACTCTGCCCCATGGGCTTTTCTGAATATTGGAAACAAATGAACATTAGAAGCAACAAACCTGACAATTACCATCACCTTGTACCTTGTGCTCCACAAAGTCATATAACTGCAATCTGTTTAAAAATTTACACAGCTTAGTTTGGCATGTCGGTTATATGTCTGATAAAAGAAAATGTACACAACCAATAAATTCTCAACCAATAACTTATTTACAAATTCAAAAATGACAAAACAACCCAAAATGACTCGCCAACTGTGAAAACAGCTTAAGCTTTAATTATAGAAAGAAACAAAAGTGGAGAATGACAACAAAAAAGAAGGAAAACGGTGAATATTCAGTTACTAGAGAAAAATGATACACATTGTAGCAGCAATTATATTAGGTTTCACAAAGAAAGAAAATTATTTGTCACTAATACCTATCCAGAAGCCTTTGATGATCTGAAGTTGCTTCATCGATTGAAGGAATTTCTCCATTAATTTTTGGAACATGCTAAACAAGAAAAGGAAGGCATTTGCATTCCAATACACAAGTCAAACAACTGATAAAAAAATGAGCTTTCTAAAAAGTGTACTAAATGTGAAAAGCTGTAGGTTGATAATAAAGGGATAAAATTCATCATTAAAAAAATAAAAGATAGAACTTCTAAAATTGAGTGCTTGAAAAACCACATTGTTAGAAAACCAAAGGATCTTGGTATCTATTTCGTTCTACCGCTCAGAAAAAGACCACCATATATCATACAGTGGATGACTTAAATCAGAACTTGCTGCAAAAATAATGTTTGAAAAATAATGAACCACAGTACTAAATGTTTCAGCAACTTATAATTGAAAATGATAAAAAATTATTTACTATAAATTCCAATTGATTTAATAAAATAAGTCCACAAAGAAAATTATCACTAGAAGTTGACAAAAATATAACATAGTGAATTAGCTGCTTAGTACCTAAAAGATAATTAAAAGATCATAAGTATATCTATTTATTGCTTCAATAGCTGATCCAAAAAGGAATCTACAGAAGAACATACAGGAATTGGTATCATTTGACTCAATCTCCTCCCTACTTCATCATCAAGTGGATAACTGTCAGTTAGCTCTAATGAATATTCCTCTTTTTCACAAGGACTTGAACATGAGCTAGATGGTTCTTCATCACCAACTCCTTCTTGGGTATAATCATGAACTGCACGTGTAAAATATTTGATTAAATAAACCAATACCCATAAAAAACAATTAAGTTCCAACTATAATTAAGAAAAAGCAGTTTATATCTTTGATGATACCTCCTGAACAATAGTTCACCATTGAAGAGTTATGCCAATCATATGCAGGCTCAGTCTCAGAAACATGGAACTGCTCTTCACCTGCCTGTAAATATCCTGAAGATTCAGCAATCTCCAGCTGTGAAAACTCTTCTTGAAGTGTGCGGGCAATGATCTCATCATTCTCTACATGGTTACATTCATTACCATAATGGCTATGAAAGTAGTGTCCATTATAGATGTCACCATTATCATGTTGAATTATGTTGCCATAGTATCCAGGACTATAAGCAGGGTCACCGTCAAGAATATTAAGACCCCATTGAAAAACATCTGAATGCTCATATAACACCATCTCAAAATGTTAATCTGGAGAAGGATTCTGAAACATTCTTCAGACAAAGTTGAAAGGATTCCAAACTAGAAAGAATATACCTGTACAAATAAGCATACATGAGAAGAGTGGAGCATCAGATTTAACCAAGACAATGACATACAGCCATTTGGGAAGAAATCATAACATGGAAACAGTCATCAAAGTAGGTACTGTTTTTCAAAGTTTAACATTAAGGAACTAAATTGGAGGTATAGATGCAAATTTGAGGATGTGAATCTTTAGATGTATAGAAAAGATAACCGTTAAAAAAAAAACATAAATTGTCCCTCTGGTGCTCTAGCATGACAGGCAGAAAAGTCTACCTTTCATACATGGAGTGAATGGAAGTTAGCTAATAAAAGTAATAACCAAGCGGATATAGCTATAGCTATAGCATATTCCCCTTATAAAAACCCAACCCAAGTGAAAGCATTCTCCACGTTCAACTCCAACAGTAATATATAATCCAACTAGGACAGGTTCCCAGATATTGGTCAACATGGATTTAACTATTGAAATTTATAAAACTATATGATAATCGCTTTCAACATTCAGCTTTCAACACCACCCAATATTATTATATCATCAAATGAAACGTCCACTTTGCTCTCCTTTTGGGGAGAACGAATTAAAATGCGCCTCCTCCGAGGATCTTATGCCTCAGAAAAAATTACAACACTAAAGTAGAAGCCATTTAACATCTATTACCCTCCACCCAACCCACACCTCGAGATTACCGCTTACACAACCCGACCCAAATATGTTCCATGACAAAAGTTTCCAACTTTGAACACAAAGTCCATGTGATCCAATAACTTGCAGAGAACCAAACACTGGAAATAGAAATGTAAATATAAAAAACCAAAAATTGAGCAAATTAAGTGAGGAAAAAGAAGAAGAAAAAAAGAGAGTTGAGAACTTTCCCACCTTCCATTCAGCACCAACTGAATTGAGAAAGCTAAACACTGGGAAGAATGAGAAAAAGGGTTGTTGTGGAGAAATCACTGTTCACATAGGGAAGGTACAATTGCAATAGATGACGAAGATGGATGCATTGAATTGAATGAATGAATGAATATTATTATTTATGATACGAGTGGGAAAAAATATAAATTAAAACAAAAAAGGTGCACTTCAATTCACGCGCTTACACACAGTTTGTCATGCCGTTTAAGGTTGAACACGTTGGTTCCTTAATCTTAGAGTGTGTTAATTGTATTTATTTTCGAGGCACTAGCTTGTTTTTTATGTTTTAATCCCAAGCATAATTCTCGATCCTGAAAATCTCCGAATGATGTTGCTCTTTGTGTCGGAATCTTGTGAAAATTTTGTACTGCTGGCCGTTGATTAAGGGGTGGGGTTGTGTCGAGTTTGGATGGAATCTGAAGTGGGAAAAGAAAACGACCGTTCAGATGGTTGTTCAGCGAAGAAGGCAGAGAATCAACGTCTGTGATTGGTGCAATATTCTTACAAATTTGCTTTATTTAAAAATAATAGTTTTTATAATATTACATTCAATAAAAAGTTATAGTGTAATATTTTTTTCAAAATTACAAAATTTAATATAATAAGTTTATATTTTAAATATTATAAATTTTATTAAAAAATTATTATATATAATTCTTATTTTATATATTGTTGTGCAAGCTAAAAACTTTAATTTTTATTCCTAAATTTAAATAACTAATAAAAAATTTATTAGAAAAAAATTATTATAATTTTATAATTTGAATTTAATGAATATATTTTTAATAGCTTTTTTATTTTTAAATATTTAAATTTAATTTTAAAAAATGAAGTTAAAAAATTAAAAAAAGTAATATATAATTTTTTTTCCCTTTTCATCGAACGGTCAGCTTCTTTAGTGATATAAAAGTCTCAGTAGAAACGGCTTCACAATTTTGTATAATAGCTTACTAATTCTTGGGATTATTTTGTACATTAATCATTATTGCTATATTTGGAAATTTTGTGAGCCAGAAGTAGGAAAAAAAATGAGAAAGGGTTGCTTTCACTTCTATGTTTGAAGTAAATGAAACTGTACAATGATGCACAGAAAAAAATATATAATTTTTATTAAAAATTATATAATTAAATATATTTATCTGTTAAAGATTATAAATTTTAATAAAAATTATTATATATCTATGTATTTTATCTTGTATGATATTATATAAATTTAAAAATTATAAAAAATTTATATTTTTATTATTATATTTGGTGCAATTGATGACTGCGGATTATTGTTTTTGATATTTGGCGTAAGAGTTAGTATTGTCATGTGTGGTGATATTTATTCTTTTAATATTATAAAAATAATTATTGCATTTGCATGCATGTGAGATATTCTTTGCTGCTGCAGTAAAAAGAATGCAAAAAAAAATTAATTTTAAAAATATATTATTTTATTATTAGTTGTTGAATTATTTAATAAATATAAAATGATAGATAAAAATATTTTTAATTTTTAATTTAATAATTCTATATATTTTTAATAATAATAGCATTTAATTTTTTTATTATTTTAAAATATATTTATTAAATAAAAATACTATTAATTTATTATTATTTTGATAATTATATATTATAAAGTAATAGAATTTAGTAATTTAGTTATACATTAATAAAATTTAATGACGAAGTGGTTTTAAAAAATGTAAGAAAGATAAATGTAGTAAATTTTAAATGTTAAAAAGGTAAAAGAATAAATTACTGAAAATAATAGAAAATAAATAAAAATTTACTTTCAGTCAGAACTAAAAAGTATTGTTTTTAGGGAAAAAAAATATGTATCAGTATAACGTTAAAAATATATTAATAATAACCTTCTTTAACTATTTTATCAAAAAAAATATTTGTATTAAATAAAATAAAAAATTATAACAAATACAATGTTGATCAAACTTATCCTTTGTATTTATTGTGAGGTCTGAATTGGTGGGCAGCACACACCAATTGTGGAATATTAAATTAATTTTGAATGAGAAGTTAATATTATGTATTTTATTTGTCCAAGTTGCACCCACCAATTTAGAATGCTTCCATCACTTCTCAGTATTTACTTATTTATTTGTATTCACAACATTGTGTGTATGGTATAATTTTTTATTTTGCATCATCTTATTTTCTTTGCTGTCTCAATTGGTCAATTATTTATACTCCTGTCTCTTTCAATTTCCTCATTTTTCTTCATTTTTACCCCTTTTTTCAACAAATGAAATGGAAAAGTCTGCATGCATTGTTAATCTAATTCAATGGATTGCCCCAAGAAGACGCACCTTAACGAAGAAGCTACATGTAGAACCACTCACATCTGCAATCACAGTTCTGCAATCTTTTGGATATTCACACATGATTTATTGTTTCTTAATTTCTACTTTATTGCTTTTTATTTGTTGGAATAACAATTTATTCTTTTCAACAATTTAAAAATTTGAGTGAAATTTCTGAAAATATCATACACAGTGTAAAAAATATTTCTATTAATTGACGCGTATAATCTTTAAAATACTTTTTAATTTTAAAGATTTGTTATTGCATTTTTTTAGAAACCAAAGAGTGAAATTATAAAATTGGCGAGATTTTGTATACTGCTTAAGTTTTATTAAATTAAAATAAATTATAAATTTAAAAAGAATGAATATTTTTATGATCAATAATAAAATTTTATTATGATAAATATAATTAAACTACTGAGATAAAAATTTTAATTTTAGTTTCAGTGCAAAGTTTTAGTTCCTCGGTCAATACATTCAATTGAGTATAATTTGTGTCAATGAAAAAAAACTATATTATTAATTATTAATACTAATATATTGTAAATATAATTTTATAATAATTATTATATAAATCAATTATTCTTAATCATGTGGCATTTTATAATTAGATAACAGTGTAAAATATTAGTATTAATTTTGTTATTCAAAAATCTTTCTTAATGTTGAATTAATTATTAATATTAGTATTGATTTTGTTAATTTCAGTTTTTAAGATTGTGTTTAATCATTTGTAAACAATAATTTTTTTATATAGAATATGATATTTATTATAGTTTTAAAATTTTAAAATAATATCTTTTTAATAAAAATCATCATATTTAATTTTTTATTTTTAATTATAAGAATTAAAATTAATATAAGGTATACCAATCATTGTAATGTAAGTAATAAAAAGAAAGACACCTTGATTCCACTCTGCCAAGACGATGGCAAGAACCGGATACCAAAAAAATATATGAAAACATGGGATTAGGCTAAAATGAAAGCCAAGTAGAAAATGAGCATAATAACTATGTGTATGGTGAGTGAAATGTGCAGTTGTGCACCAACAGAAAACTTTAGCAACAGAAGCAGAAACAAGCGAAATTAGATTCAACATTGCTGCGATGGAAAGCCACAGTGGAAGGCTACATTCTTGGTGAAGTGGTTTGATGAGTGTTAGTGAAAATATGCACAAAGAAAATGCCAAAGTGACCAACCATGATGCAACTCTTCCCATGGTTTCTTGTGCTCTTGACTGTTTCATTGATATTGTGCTATCCTCCTCCATCTACACTACAACACCCCACATTAGTTAGTGTTTGTTGTGTGTATTAAAGAGCACTTTTATGTGAATTGTTATGTGTTTCTGGATTTATACTAGAAAGAAAAAGTTAATGGTTCTCCTGATTCCCTATCATACAATCCGGCATTGTGACTGACACATGCCTCTAGATGACATACAATTTTGAAACATCTTTCTTTTGCATTTGTAATTCTCCTCCATTTTATAAAACTTTTTTAAAAGATTTGAAGTTATATTTGGGCCAATAATTTTAAAATTTTGAAGAATATAAAATTGTGTGAGATGATTAAAAAAAGAATTAAGTATAAAATAAATTATGAATAACAATTAAAAAATTAAATATAATAGATGAAATTTTAAATTCTTTATAAAAATGTCATTTAATTTATAAAATTTATTTATTTAAAATTATAAAATATTTTTAAAATAGTTTTTTACTATTCAAATTCACATAATCTAATAATTAAAATTATTCTACTCAAATATATTTTTAATAATAGTTTTTATAAAACATTTATTAAATTTTGTTCACCAGTCTTTAATAAATAGAAGTAAAAATTTAATAAAATTAACAAAAGTAAATATTGGTAATCAAATTATGTATAAAATAATTAAATAAAATTAACTTGTTATATTATAATATTATGTAATTTAAAAAAATAATTAAATAAGAGTACGTGATGATAAAAAATCAGCATCAGCTGTGTTTTTTTTTTCCTGGAGTTAGAAGTCAACAACTTAGCCACTTCATTTGATTTAATGATTCTCGAACTTCAAGGTTCTCCTTCTCTGGATCTGCAGGCTCCTCCCTGTCATGGATATTCTGCTTTTGATTATGGTTTTTACTGCCATTGAATTTCCCATATTAACTGGGAAATATAATACATCCACACATAAAATGCTGATTTAGGCTTAACAAGATTCCACAAAATTTACAGAAAATAACAACAAATGTATGACTTTGTCAATAATAATCAATCATTGTGAACAAATGAGTTGAGTGTGTGTCGAATTGAACTTAATCTTAATGATGTTAAAAGAAAGAAAAGCATGATAACTTACAGAGATGATTATTCGCGATTTCGTCGTCCCCAACACTATAATGCTAACATAGTTCATAGCACATTAACACACCTTTTGTAGGATTAATATATTCCAAAAGGCAACTTCTCTTACTATATATATTATGTAAGATAAAGTTTTGAATGATAATAGTATGACAGGTATAAATCTATTAGTTATGAATGATAATCAATAATTGTTTGATTATATTTTCCTGAGGATAATATTTGACTGATTAATCATTTAATTAATTTATTGAAATATTCACATTAAGATAGCTCAAACAAATTTATAAAAGCAAATCCGGTAAGAGAATCATTTATAGTAATATTTAGTGGCATAATTCATGCTATCAAAATCTTATTGTTTTTACATTATTTTATTTTAAAGTTTTAATTTATCCAATATTTTGTGTCGAAGACAGTTTTCAGGGCGGATAACAGTGGTTTACAGTGATTCTCATGATTTATTTATTTTTATTTCCCTGAAAATGGATCATCTGCAATAACATTTTTACTGCATTTAATCTCATTCATTTAAATTATATGAATATAATATTAAACTGAATTTATATGTTTTAATGATTAGATTTAAAATCATACACCTCTGCAGTAAACATACACTTGACAGGATCTTAATTCCTGTTCCCTTCGCCCCTTTTCTTTCATGTTTTTTAACTTCATTTTGATCGAATACTCTTATTATTTTTGTCTCTTTGAATTGATTGGTGTTTGTGATTATGATGTGCAGGTTTGTGTTTTGTTTGTATGTGCGCATTAGTAGATATATGAAGTATACAATATTTTCAAGCACAAGTTTATCACAAAAGTTAAAACTAATACAAGCCAGCCAGTTAAAAATAAATGAGAAAAGAAATATTACATTATTGTGTTCTCCACCCTCTTCTTCTTTATCAGTTTTCTGCTCTGCTTCTGAACTCAATTATCTGTTTCTTAGGGTTTCTATGTGAAGGGTGTGTTCTCCTTTGCTCTCCTTTTTATTTAAATTTTACACACCTATCTGATTTTATTTTCAGATTTTTTAGATTTGTTATTATATATTTTACTGAAATAAAATTAAAATAAACATGTCGAATAAATTATATACTTATGCAGCATAAGTATATAATCAATCAATTAATTCTTAACCTAATTATTGTATAAATCTTAATCGATCAAAAGTAACACAAATGAAATTACAAAAAAATTCTCAATTGGAAATGGAGATTTCAAAGAATTTCTTGTATTTATAGTTGCTTAAATCTAAAATTTAGATTATTGGATTTGAATTTGAATTAACAATTAAATCTGATGGGTATCCTATCATGCTTCGTGTTTGTAACGGGCTCTTGGGTTGACACGAGTAGTGTAATTTCAAGTTAAAATTAGCAGCCATTGCAAGTTTTGAATTATTAACATGAATTGAGTAAGTCACATTACTTATTTTGCAATCATAACTTACATTTTTAAAAAATTTAAAAATATAAGCCTACGTAATATATACAATATATATTATATTAAAAACAACCCACACACACACTTGCAAGTGCTGATATTGTGTTCACTCTGACTTATATTTAAAAAAAAATATTAAAAACGTAATATACTTACTGGTTTTTTGTTAAAAAAAAAAAAGACTAATCACGTAACTAATTAAAAACTTACGCTGAATGGGTAATAATTTTCTGAAATTACTCTATCCGTGTAAAAAGCGAGCATATCCATAGAAATTAAACCTATCGTGTCCCCTGAAATTCATAAATCATCCTTAAAAATTTGCACAAATAGATTGACAAGATAGAAACACCTCCGGTAATTGGTAAGTACTAAGTAGTGTATGATGGCAGATTTATACAAATCATTAGAAGAGATGGAAAAGTTGCACATCTATTGTGTAAGTGTGGCATTGGGGAGTATGCAAGAGTTCTTCCCTCATCATGAAGAAGCTTTGTTCCCAAGTAACAGGCCTGATGGCTTAAAGCTACCATAATCAACATGTTCTTACAAGCTTTGGTCTCCACATCCTAACAAACCAATTACCTTCTCCAGCCTTCAAATCCATGGTACGTTTCTTGTTTTTCATTTCAGGATCATGGGAAATTTGCACTGTTGCCACACTCTTCAAGGGCAATTGTGGACTCG
Source organism: Abrus precatorius (assembly GCF_003935025.1). NCBI lineage: Eukaryota > Viridiplantae > Streptophyta > Magnoliopsida > Fabales > Fabaceae > Abrus > Abrus precatorius. The sequence continues at coordinate 1,716,424 of NW_020874373.1, read as the reverse complement.
CACTGGATGAAGATTCTACTATTCCATTCACCATTTCCAAGACTTCACTCATCTTTGGGCGATTCTTTGGGTTCTTGACCAAGCATCTATTGGCTATCACAGCAAGTCTCTGAGCTGATTTGATGACTTGTTTCTTTTCAAGTCTTGGATCCAATATTAGTTGAAATTTCTTTCCGTCTGATAAGTATGGCCTAATCCACTCCAACAACTTCTGCTCACCCCTCGGGCGATTTCGATCTAAAGGGCGCCTACCAGTAATGAGTTCATAAAGGAAGACACCATAGCTCCATACATCATTCTTTGATGTGAGGCGTCCAGTTTGAATATATTCAGGAGCTGCATATCCCAGTGTTCCAACAACCTGACAAACATAATAGCCATATGAACACTATGTAATATATTGAATCATTGGATTCCCCTTATTAATGGTTAGCTGTTTATGTTTGAACGATACAAAGAGTACCAAAGAGAGGGGGTGATTTAACCATCTGTATAGCCATGTTGACATAATATTGATAAAATGAAAGGTGGGATTCGGATTGAGTAAATTTTCATGTTCAAGATATCCAACTTTTGACATCCATTTAACTTTCAAGATTGTTATCAAAGGACACCAAGTGAGCTTCTTATGATTTCCTTTACTAAATCATGATTCAATTTATTATATTACATAGTTGACATCGGCCTAATTTGTATAAGCTTCTAAACCCAGTCTTTATAGAAAAAGAAAATCAGTATAGAAAATGAATAAAAATTTCTCTCATGAGCTAAAATTAACTTGTACTCTTTTTTGAGAAATTAAATGAGAGAGCTTCTGATAAATAGAAAAACACGAGTTGATTTTAATTTATGGGAAGAATTTGATTTATTTTACTACTTAATTTTTTACTCCTGCACGTACTTATTAATATAAGTTTATCTAAAGTGAGTCATGATCATTTATTCAGTCCTATTAGATTATCAGAAGTTTTACAGACAACTAAAGATTCAGGTCCCTATTCTTATGTTGAATTTCTTCCCTTCCTCGCACAAGGAATCACTTGAAAAGATTGAAGGTGTCAAGAGTGTTTTGGACTTTGACAAAAGGTTACCTCTCTGCGTATGTTTAAGAATATCTATTTACAAAATTGTGGATTAATAAACATAATCGTACCGCTGTTGAGACATGAGTCAGTCCATCTGATGGTCCCAACCTTGCCAACCCAAAGTCTGATAGCTTTGCATTCCACTGTTCATCCAAAAGGATATTTGAAGACTTGAAATCTCTGAAAATTATCTGTATGGTACACACAGTTAGTAAGACATTAATCAACTGCACCGCAACCAGAATATTAATTATTGTTAAAAGTATTCAAATTTAGCTCCTCCAGGTTTCTTTTTTTGGGTAAATTACTTCGTCCTCTCCGTTATTTTAAAACAAAACTACTCCTTTTCGCCAAAGAGATTAGGAAGTGTTACAATTTACTCTAATTAGCCTCTTAAGAATACTTTTCCTCTTTTTGTGGCTCTTAGCATAATCATAAGCTAGTTTTGAACCGTCTCTATTGAATTTGGGATTCAGAAGATGAAATAAAGATTTTTTAGTGAAGTTCCAAAGCCATTAAGAGGGGTGTTCAAAACATCATTTTGCCTTTTAAGTCCTAAAATCAATGATAGGATGCTCAAAGTAATTGTCAGCTAAACTGAAAGTTGCATGGAGAGGAAAAATGTCATAGGAGGCTTAGTCATAGTTGTTCACCATTGCTAAGAGGTTCATTTACATTACACTAGATCAAGTTTAACACATTTTCATCTATTAGCAGGGGAAGTGTAATTTTCAAAATTAAAGATGAGATTATAATGTCGGTAAGGATAGTGCACCCTTTTCCTTTTGGGATGTGGATGTATCAATGTGCAGAAAACAAGTTTCAAGACAAGACTTAATAAATTGAATAGGAATCTATCAAAGTAATGATACACAATTATACCTGAAAATCCATTTCCTCATGCAGGTATGTTAACCCACGAGCCGCATCTTGGGCTATTTTTAATCTCCTACTCCATGGGAGAGGAGTCTCTGATCGATGCGACAAATGGTGCTCCACGCTTCTGTTTGCCATGTATTCATAGATCAGAAGCCTCTGAATTCCTCTTTCATCATCATCAGCACAGTATCCCACTAGTTTCACAAGATTGGGATGCTCAACAATGCCCAGTACATTCACTTCTGTCACCCATTCCCTATGCCCCTGCAAGCCAAAAGTAAAGCAACCAAAAATTAATATCACATAACTCCTACCTTGCGTAGAAATCAAATCATCGCACTTGACAACAAATAACTTTTAAGCCTCAAGTAAGGTTCACAAAATGTAACCATTTGAAAGTTTTAAACCCAGAGGTATATTATTCTAACTTTTGACCATGTCTACATGAAGCAATTAATTCAAAATGTTTAGTTTTATAATATACGCATCGCAAGTTTAATAATGGTATTACTAAAACACACAACATATATTCTTTCACTAAGATAACTCCTGATTTTTCAGAAGCAAGTTTGTAAAACTTTGAAGAGGAAAAACAGAAATAAAACCTTACCTGCATTCCTTTTTTATTAAGCTGTTTAACTGCAACTTCAATTCTTCTGGAGGGTTCCTCCACACTTCTAATGGATCCCAGGTAGACACACCCAAACCCACCCTCTCCAATCATAACAGAGCGACTGAAATTTTTTGTCGCTGTTTTCAATTCAGGTACAGTAAAGACTCTAAGGTTACTGGGTCTTTGGGACAAACTTGGAATTGCACTTCTCCTAAGGGATTCAGTGCTGCCACTGTCAGAGATATCCAGAGAATTAAAGTCAGAACCAGATCCTCTAACCTCAGCCTCGACATGTCGGGAATTGTCTGATCGACCCGATGTTGACTGCAAGCCTTTTGGCTCATCTTTCTTCTCTCCATAGTAGAATGAAAAACACATCATTGCTGCTGACTGAACTTCATTTTCAGAAGGGATAAGGAAAGTTAAGAAATGTGTAGAACCATTGAAAAGCAACACTATCTAAAGTGAAAGTCATACATGATGAACACTTCTCTAATTAAATTCAGAAAGAAAAGGGCACCCGCTTGCATCACTTAACCATATCATCAAACAACTTCAGAAGCAGCCTAGGACTGGATCCCCATGTTGAAATTTTACATGACAACATCATTTTGTATCTCTCTCTTGATAGACATTGAGTTCACTTCTGAATATACAGATTATTTAATCACTTATTTCATAAGTTCTTTTTAAAGGATGAGTTATACCATAATTTTGACTATAAAGTTTATTAGAATAAACTGGGAAAAAACTTATTATGATAAGTTACACAAAAATAAACTTATTGAAATAAAGTGAAAGTCATAAGCTGTTTCTATAGATTGTCTATGAGTTCTTCCAAACAAGTCTTAAATAAATGAAACCCTCTAAAAATTATAAAGAGATAAATACAAAACTTTAACATGACCTTTTATGTCATATGAGAGAATCCTCTGCCCCTAATTCCCTGTCAACAACTCCAGTTTCAGACAATCCAACTATAAATGTTTCAATTAATTTTTTTCTTTAGCAACAACAGCTAAAGAAGTCAACCACATTCAGACAACGAATCCTGACCTAGGAAGTCGATTTTAAGCAACAAAAAGCTAAAAAATGCCAACAGAAACAAAGTTTTGCATTTTGGGAAATAAGAGCAGGAAGTGTCCAAATTGGCCACTCATGCTGCAATCAGAAAGAGGAAAAGCCCAGAAACATTTACACATCTTCAGGGACATCTGGGATCAATTGCACCCTTTATTTATATAAAAAGAAAAATGAAAAAAGGAGAGTTTTGAGGTTGAAACTCACCTCCAGTGATGATCTAACAAGATTCAGATGCTGCAAATCACTATTAGGACAATATTATGAACAAAACCACCCCTTAACCCATTGCCTCCAAAAGTGGAGACTTTTGAGAATGAAGAGAAAGGCTCAAGTGAGGAAGAAGAAAGAGAAGTCCCCACACGGCAGCTGCTAGCGTGGTCACATTAGTTTACCAACCAATGTAAAGTACTAAAAGAGTAGCAAGAGCCAAAAAATCAACCTTCATTGATTTCATTAAGATATTAAAAAAAAGTGCAATGTTAGTAGTGTGTTAGTAGTGTGAAAAGGGTACTCTGGATTTGTCCAAATAAGCATTACTGCCGTAAGAGACGGAAGACACAGCTTGTGTTAAGGTTAATGTTGAGGGGCCAATGTTCATCAAAGTCAAGGTCGCACCATCGGTTTATTGGTAGTTAATATATGTATATAGTAATTTTATAAGAAATAACAATATATTAATAATTGATTATTCAATTTATGAAAGCAAATCTTTCTTTAATTAATTGAAGGATTGTGAAGTGCAAAACTATATACAAATTTTGGACATAATCAAATCACTTATATATTTCGTCACACGTACATTTTTAATGCTTGTTTGGAGCGACGGGGAAGAAGTTTTGGCTGTTTTCCGTCCATTGGCTAAAAAGGTAAAAGGATTGAAAAGTAACAAATGCATTGCATCTTAGAAACTGAAACTTCCTCCACGTTTCCGACACTGACCCAACCTCCTCCGTTAGTGCTCGAGTCTTGAGTGCTTGGCTTAATTACAAGGTAAAATCGATCAGGGTTTTGCACCATTCTGATAAAATACTACATGGGGTAGCTTTAAAGAAAATCTTGTGGCAAGCTCATAGTTCAATTAATTGCTTTTGTGTTAAAGCCCACCTACCTTTGAAGATTTGACACTTTCAAAATTATAATATGGTAAAAAAATGTAATACTTCATTTTTTAACAAATAATTATAATTATATTTTCTTTTATAAAATATATAACCCTTTACCTAAGTCAATCAACTAGAGCGTAAGAATGAAGCTGAATTGATATTCCTTAAATGCAGAGGTCATCATTAATGTCAAAGTGACAATTCAAAGTATTTGGGGAATGAATTTATGAGGTGTTAATGTGTAGACGGAGAATCAATAGCCTTGGCGTTACTAATTTAATCTTGTTATTGCGTAAGGCGGCCAAGAGGTCTAGCTAAATGGTGCTGATTACCTGTAATTTATTTAGATAGGGATAATATTTAAGATAATTTTTATAAAATTAATTTAAATTTATTATTCATATAAATTGTTAATTTATGTAAAATAAAATAGAATCTATTATATAAATGGTCATATAAAATTTATTAAATCGATATTTAATTAAATTATTTATCTAAACATATTCTAAGATGTAATTAAGTTAGGCTTGGACTACTATTCACAGTGGACGCATGTGTAGTCAAATTGGAAGGTATAGTACTCAATCAAAACATTTTTATTTGACCTAGGAATATAATAATTTGGGGCCAATGGTTCGCAGATTTTAAAAGGAAGAATGTTTTTAAATTAAAGATGTGGTCACAAAAATATATATTAATTTGTCTAAAATTTTAAATAAAACAATAATAAAATGTTATTGCAGTGTTTTTTAGAAGCTAAAAATATAATTTCTAAACAAATTTAATTATAAATTTAACATTTTAAAGCTTAAATAAATGAATCCTTTATTTATTTGTTAGTCAAATAACTGACTTGCACATTTTGAACAAATATAATAGAATAATTATAACATAAGCGATAATTCACTTATTCCAAAATGTAAAGTCTTAAACTATAGTCACCAATACTCCAAGCCATCCATTTTAAACATATGACTATGAATCAAACCCCAACCCAACCCAAGCCCACCACAAAAAAAATATATCGATTTTCTATACCACATTTTTTCTCCAAGACAGAGTGAAAAAAGTCCTTTCTATTTTATCTTTACATAAATATCTGTTCTTTATTTAACATAATATACAATTAAAATTCAATTTAAATACATCTAATCACGTATTATTATATAAGTAAAAAATATTAATTTTTATAACAATTATTATCAAATTTATTTTTACGGTATATCTTAATTAATTAAGTGCAAATATTTGTATGTTAACAGTGCATTAAACTTAAGCTTGTATAACTATTACCACGAGTTCGAAATTTAAAATGTAGTTGAATTAAAAATGAGTAAAAATAACTTAAGTTACAATGATCATATTTAATTTAAATCGGATTTAAAAAAAAATACATACATATGGACAAAGGATATTTGCGGAAAACCGAGCAAGGATAAGGATACAGAGTGTAACAAAAAATAAAAAAAGAATCGTGGTTCGTTGATAGTAACACTTGTAATGTAAACCTTACCAATTAGAATAGTAGCACAGTACACATAACACAGTTTGCACCGCAACAAGTAAAAAAAAAAAAGAAAAAAAGCAATGCAATATGAAACCGGCGTTTCGAAACGCGGTCTGCTACTGCTACGCATTCTCTCGCTCTTTGACCTTAAACCCTAACCCTCTCATCATCGTTTCGGCATTTCGGAGACTCGAAACGTTTCGCGTTTCGTGCTTCTCTTCGTCAATGGCGGTGCCTCCGTCGTCGCTGGAGAAGCAGTTCGACGCGTTTAGGACTCAGCTGGAAGAATCTGGAACATTGCGCGACCGAATTCGAAGTGTTGTTTCGGAGATCGAATCCACCACAAGACTCATGTACGCTAGCCTTCTTCTCGTTCACCAGTCTCGCCCCACTCCCGGTGCTCTTCCTCTTCCTTTGACCTTAACCACACTAATTTTCCTTTTTCTTAATGCTTCAGTTTATTGTAGCAAGGTGCAAAGTTTTTTTTTCCCCTAGTTATCTCATGTGTATATGGTTTTTCAAATTTGAATAGAGATTTTGGAGAAGGCAAAGTCTCAGATTAATGTGTTAAAGGAACAGTATAAGCAACTTGCTGAAATTCTTGGAGGATGCCCTGGGCAATACTATAGGTAATTCAAGTTCAGCGGAGTTTCTGTGCTGTTTACTGTACTATTTCGGTGGTGTTTTAGTGTTTGTAACTTGTCCACATAATGTTCTGGTAGGTTTCATGGTGATTGGAAGAGTGAGACACAGTCTGTAGTTTCGATGCTTACTTTTATGCATTGGCTTGAAACAGGAAGCCTTCTTGAGCACAAAGAAGCTGAGGAGAAACTCGGGTGTATGTCTCTATGTACTTCTTGTGTTATTGACATGTTGATAAATGTTTTTATTCTTTTGTTCTTTAGGGCATGTATGCATGCATATGTTGAATTTAAGTCTTTAGTCATTGCTAATTTGAATACATTATGAAGTCCCAACCTTCTAATCTGGGCTTCAAACTGCTGTCTTTTGTAAAATAAGCTTCTGCATGCAATGCCGATAGAGTCTTGTTGATAGGAGAAGTATTGAAGGACCTTGCCATGCACCACATTGTGATCTAAGACTATGTCTTAGCAGGCTTAAGGGGAAATAAAAGGAACCTCATGCACAAGGGCAGAACATGGCAGTCAATAGCTGTACAGCTTTCACATGGTTGTTCTGAAGAACACCATATGATGTGTGGATGAATGTTGCTTTATAGAAGAAACAGCCATTGTTATTTTTGGCATAACAGATGTCCTGCAGAAATTTTCAATTGTTAGTTGCTACAATTCTAGCATTTGGTGTTGAGATATTCTTAATCTAAATGAAGGATGCACTACATATATAATTTATTATATTGGTACTTGTAAGTTATAAAAATATGAACCTTGATTTTTCCATTGGTAGTTATCAACTCCATATTTTAAAGTTTATCCTACATGTTAGAAGATCCAAATGCTAGCATTCAATTAAAGATCATATAAATGAAATATCTACGAATTCATGCATTCTTTTACATTTAAGAGTCTGGCCTCATGTTCCATTGGCATGGAGTTTTACCTTCTAAATTGGAGAACTATGGTTTGGAACATCTTTTGGATGGTTAGATTTTCTCACCTTTTTCAATGTCTTTTTACATTATAAGAGGAGTGGGTTCAGGCTTATGATTGTAAAAAATAGTTTATGTCTATCTTCTATATGCATCATACTCATTCATGTCTTTTGTGACTCAAAATAAGTGGCAACGAAATGAACTCTTTTTTTATTCCCTTTTTTTCCCCCCATAATGTCAACTTCTACTTCCTGCTCATTCCGTGTTATTATGAGATGTATAAGTTTATGCTTATTGTTAACAACTTCGCAGTGAATAGGTCAGAGTTTGGTCTAGATGTTGAAGACTACCTAATAGGTGAGTCTTCTAATTATATACTTGCATTGTTTCTGTGTAATGATCATTTCTTGAGATGAATATGATCCTCTTGGGCTTTAATTCCCCTTCCCCCCCTCTTTTGAGGCTAGCTTCTTTCAAGGAGTAGTGACCAATTTACATATAATTATTATCATTGAAGAACATGGATGTAGCAGTTTTTGTTATAGGTCTAGTTTTTGTCAACCACAGATGATTGCCCAGCCTATTAAGATTTCACAGTTTTGCTGTATATTGTGGATCATTGATATTGCTACATTGTCGTGCAGGTGTTTGTTTTATGTCTAATGAATTGGTAAGAACGCTTCCTGTTAACTGTTGCATATCAACTTGTGCAAAACAGATTATCAAACTTTTGTTATTCTTTAAGGAAAAGACATCATGACAGTTTTACGGTATTTTGCAATACATTTTGACTTTGCAGCCAAGGTATGTGGTGAATCAAGTGACAGCTGGGGACTATGATTGTCCAAGGAAAGTCTTGAAGTTCTTAACAGATCTCCATGCTGCATTCCGCATGCTTAATCTTCGCAATGATTTTTTGCGAAAGAAGTTTGATGGTATATTATTACTTGCACCTTGTAGTGTACATTATTTCTTTTCTTTCCTATTGCCGCTGCATTGCCGTCATTAAATAATGGGTTACTGGCATTGCAGTCTCAATGTCGTGACAAATTTTTATCATTTTAAAGAAAGATTGGTCTAATAACTATAACGAGTAACAGTATTAACATCACAGACTTGTCTTCCTTCAATAGCATCTAACATCCACCCACTTACCCAGAAAAGAGTGCTAATAAGCATGTATAGCAGCTGAGGATTCCTTTCGTGACCCCCCAACCCAATATACGAAAGGCATTTGCTCAGTTTGCATATATATTCTGTTTTCGTAAAGGAGTTGTATTAATTCATATCACCTGTTTGGATGGTATCTTTTCACCATGGGCAGGCATGAAGTATGATCTACGAAAAGTAGAAGAAGTTTACTATGATGTTAAGATTCGAGGTTTGACACCCAATGGTGAGTCAGTTGGAGATAAAGAAATCGAAGGACAATCTTAAGTTGTGATAGCCGTAGACCCAAAGCGAGAATTTCAGTACATGGAGCTTTTTTGACTTCTCAACAACTATTCCCCTAAAAAATTCGGTAGACTTGGCTTTCCGTTTGCTGGTAACTAGAATTATGTTTCCAATGGTTGATGAAAGGAAATTAAGATACATGAGTACGGTATACAACTGTTAATGTGGTACTGACTCTTTCGAAGACATTGTGAGAACTGAAAACACTGTATTTCCTATGTTCTAAATGTAAAATATACGTTGAAGTTTATTAATGCTTGTGATTGGTTGAACAGGGGTTTTCAGTTCCATCCACAACAGACTAGTTGATTCTTTTTTGGCTAACTTTGAACTGAATGAAGTGGTAATTTCCTTGTAATGAAATGATGGTAAAGAGTAGTGATAAAGGGGTATCTATACACTGAGGTATTCAACATTTAACAAATATTTGTTTTTATTAGATACAAGTTGCTTACAATCTTATCCAAATTAAAATGATTAGTTTAAACCTGACATGATGAATCCGCCTTCTATTACTCTTTTTATGTTACCTCGTTTTTATTAATCAGGGTTGTTTTTAACAATTTTGAGGAATTTAAGTGTACATCTGGGAGTGTCCTAGAGGGAAAGAAAAGTGTGGATACATTTGTATTCTTAAATTAAGAGTACTATGTGATATTTACAAAATAAGTAAAAGGTTAAAACATCGAGTTTATATTGATCTATCACTAATTTTTTTACTTTGAAAATATTAAATTTTAAAATATTAGAAATGAAATACTTATCCTATTCATTTCTCTTTAAGACTCAACTCTCAAATAGTTCCAAAAAGGTCGAATTCCAAGTCTAAACACTAACGATTCCAATGACAACTGGCAGGACAAGTATTCTTAAAATCATTGAGAATACCTGTGAGGAGGTTATTTTTCACATACGATCTTACATGTACATTATTTTATCATGGAAACATCATAGAAAACAAGCTGCTACTTTTTTTAAGGCATTGATAATGCAAACATTGAATGAAACAGGAAACAATGTCAATTTCTTTCTCTCTGCAAGCAAACGAAACTGTTACTACAATCAACAAAGTCACAAACGACCTGTACAAGCACATAAAAATAACACACCACTAGAATTTATAACTTGGCAACGCAAACAAAGAGCCCTGTTATCCGCCAGCAATTCGTCTTAACCATATGCAACATAACCTTGAGCTATATTATAATAAGTGATTAAGCTTAATTACTAGCCAGCACGAACATAGAGCCCTATTATTTAGAGCAACCCATAGATAACATCATCATGCGCAACCTATGCATGCTATCCACAGCATGTTGCTCTCATGCATGGACTATTACATGTTTGAACTTGCCATCTTCGTTTCTATTCTCATCTTCTTGAGTAGTTCCATCCCCGCTGTTGTAGTTTTCTTTAGGCTTGGCATGGTGGCTTACCCTTTCAACATTGCTTTTTGGAAAATTGGTATTGATTTTTCCATTTTCAATGCTTTCTATCACTTTTCCCCTTCCAACGCGGTTTCTCTGCTCTTCGCCATATATCCCGCCTACCCCTGAGGCCCTTAACCCCCCAAAGAGAAAAGTCACCACTATAGTTGCCAGAAAAAGTGTTGAGTTTCATCCTCAAGCACTTTAGCTTCTGTGTGGCATACACTAATAGAGAGAAGTGACTTTATACACTATGGTGTCAATTATATTAAATGTTTGTGGGTTTGTTAAGATGTGAAAAGGGAAGGTGGGTTTTCACATAATTTCACTATGATTTTATTTTTCAAACTCATGCAATGACAATCGAGGCAAATCTTGTTAAACGATAAGCATGCAGTAAGATAATGGTATTATACTAACTTTTAATAAACGGAAATTTTTTATACAAGGTCTCCTGATTGATTTGAATTTTCCCTATGAGGATCAAATAAGATAATGGAAACCTACTTCTTAAAAAAAAATTATGTTTTTCTCTGTTTAGTGTTCTAAAATGGCTGTGGTATGCATAAGATTTTTTTTTAATTTTTTTTTATAATATGCTCTTAAAGTAGCAATGCAATTGCAAGAGTTGGATAATGCTTTCATTTTAAAAGACAAAGCTGTAACATGAAAGAGTATTCAAATTCATTATTAAATTATAGATGGAAATGGTTTAAATATCAATAATAATATTTTTACACTCACTTTCATTTATATTTTATTTATACTTTACTATTTCATCTTTATTTTCTCTTTCTTCCTGTTTTTTCTTTGCTCTTTTTCTCTCTCTTTTTTACTTTCATTTCACACCCCCATGAAGAGTTGTGAAAATATCATTGATCATCTTTAACGATCATTTTTCTTTCTTTAAACAGAGATATTGTAAAGGGTGAGGAAAAGACTGAATCACCGATGACCAAAACACATCACATCACATCACATTTTAACAACAAAGTAACCATTTCTTGTACCATACATTTTCATACAACACAAATTATTAGACGAGAGGATTCGGAAAGGGGGAGACACCTGTCTGGCAGTTTTACTTTGTCAATAAAACGAGGGTAAAACAACGTGCATGTGGATAGACCAAGCATAAATTCTTATGAACACCGTAGTTTAAGTATGAATAATGTTGATAAAGCAGCACATCTTATTTACCAAAATACTATGAAATCTGAATTCCAAAATGATATACTATCTTTTATTGCCTACAATTCTGTCCTCCGTTAGGACATTCAGGACAACTTAGATCACACTCTGAAACATTATTTAAACTATTAGAATTTAGAGGTGGAATAAGATTTAAAAACCTACGAATATATGATTTTTTTTTTTCGAGAGCGGTTATTATTATTTAGCCCAAGAAGATTTGGTTCAGTCACTAAAGTGTATAAAACCAAGGTTCCCGTAGACTCAACCGACACTAAACTAAATTTTAAATTTTACACACGGTTCTGACCTAATCAAATTCCCACAGAAGAGTACAGAGGGGCATTGCTTCCCAAGAGGAAGCATGGAGAGGAATTAATAGAGGGATGTGTGTGGGGCACTTAGGAAGATGTGGGAACAAAATGATAAAGTGGGTTGGAGCACCACCTCATGTGAACAGAGAAATGCACGTGGAAGGGGAACAACGCAAGTCAAATCAAATGATTTTTACGGAAAAAATGAATGGTAAATTGCAAGCATCTCAGTGCCTTGAGGTCTCTGTCACCGAGCAGTTCCTTATGGTTATTACTTTTCACTCTTTATACACACACACTTCATAACAATAAGATACACCAAGCCATAGCCCAAACCTCTTGTGCACCATCAACCTTATTATTAGCGCGTTTGAATTCACGTTTAAATGTGCCTGAACGTTAACCATTAACGTTACTAGTTGTAACTTTTGTGTTGGATCCAAGTTTACTTCAACACACAATATGTCTCAATTTAAATAACAGCCTCATCTAGCCTCGAAGACTCTCTCTTATCACTCTAGTTATGTTAACTGTCATATCACCACATGCACAGATATGATCTAATAGCTAGCTATTTATGCAGCGAATAACAAGAATGTTCTCCAGGACTCAATATAAGAAAGAAACGAAGACCCTCTTTTCAAGTTAAAAAATATAGCAGTTGCTAGAAGAGAAGAGTAAATTAGTGTGAAATCAGAGATCAAGAAGCACTAATTTAGTTATAACCTGATCAAATGTTCTGAAAATTGAAGTTGACTTTCATTTGTGACAGTTTGTTATTCTTCATTTTTTCATGGTTTGGTTATTTTGGTTAAATAACATTAAAAAGAACTAATTTTTATGGGGAAAAAAAGCGCAATTGTCCATGTATGAGAATCTGAGAAAATGGTCACGAGGTAGGACTATACCAAATTGAATAAATTCCATTTCTATTACAAATTAATTTCACCTGATCCACCGAAGGGCTTTTCGAAAACAGACACTTTACATGGTCCCTCTAATATCTGGAAAACTGTCGCAGTTTATTGCAAAAGATGTCTTAAACTAGACATGCTATTCCTTTCAAACAACCAAGCACGACCCACATTTGTCTTTAAAATGGACATAACCCTGCTCTCTGTGGTATCTCTGAGCATTTGTCTAAAGAAGAACAGACCAGGAAAAAGGGGACCTCAAGCCGCTCCACAACTATTTCAGTAGAAGTGCTGAAATTTGTCTTCAAAGAAAATTAAATTTCCATCTCCCTTTTAATTTTATAATTATACAATGAAAACTAAGATATTAAAGTTGTTACTACTGCTATGGTTTTTCCATTTTTTTTCTTATTTTATACTTTGGCTACACTTGGTTGTATTATGTCAACCTTCATCTCAAGCAAAATTCATGGTGCTACAATGTGATAAGATCCATAAAGGGTTGAAACTAGAAAATGAAACCACTAAAAATCAATATCCTGGTTAAGATTTCCAAAGATCAGTGAATTTTTTTTATGATGAGAAACCGAATGAAAGGAATCAAGTCAAAGGTCACATCTATCGAGAGCCAAAGATTCCAGCGTAAAGAACTGACAGGGTGACTCCCACTCTCTGGTCTGCACGGTACGTGTTTTCTTGCACCCCTTGCATAATACATAGTTCATTTTGCTTGAGTTATATTATTTTTACAAGTATTTTATAACTTCTGTACTTCAAGTTTTATTACATTGTTTTCTTTTCTTATCGTATCTTTTTTAATTGTTAGAGAAAGTTATATATTTAATGTGTGTTTAGTTAGTTTAATTATTTTTAAAAAAATAATCATTTACTTCTTATCAACTTCTTAAAAAAAACTTTTTTAAAAAATGACTAACTATACTAAAATAATCATTACCAAATATAACATGAAGTTTTTTATTTATTTACTTTCTTGAGAATTTTTTAAGGAACTGTAAGTGATTATTTTTCTCTGTGTATAGATATGCTAGAGGGCTGAATAAGTAACTTTTTTGTAAGGATAGTACCCTCCTTCTTCCATGCAAAATAATGTAAGGCATGCACAAATTCAAGATTAATATTATTTAACACATCAATACAGGCTTAGAAAAGCATAGACAGACACCAACATTTTATGTAGAAAGTTACTGGTTAACAGTTCATCCCCCATGGCTCATAAAAACATGACAAATTAAGTAATTCCACTTCCCTGACAAACCTTAAACCTCATAGTTGCAGTATCCAAGGTACAATGAGATCGATCTTCTATCTGACCATTTCTCTCATTCTCTGCCATTAAAGCAAGAACGGTTCAATAGCTTTAACATTAACAGTACAAAACTTTCAACAATTACTGCTCAATATCAGAAACCTCTCAGAATAAAGTGTTAGTAATGTAAATATGATTTTTCTAATATAGGTCTTTAGACATATGATAAGAAATTTATTAATAAATAATTTTTTATTAAAAAGTATTGTGTTTAATATTATTAATTCATTAAATTTATAATTTTTAATAAAAAATATTATATATGTGTTTTCATTATATATTATTAGACACAGGTTATAAAAACTATATAAATATTGATATCATTAAATAATATTAGTAACACACTCAAATATATATATTTTTAGCTAGAAATATGTTAGAGGCTTCTCATGTTTATTTTTCCATGATTAAAGGTAAAAGACATGAGAATAACTACATTAGAATTTATAGTTATTTACATAAATTTATTTTGTGTATTTATCTCTTCTCTTGTAACATAAAAATGAAAAAGAAAAAAGAAATTCAATAGAAATAAATGGGTTTGCACTTCACCCAAGAAACTTATCCCACCCCTCATTCATATCTTATCTTTTCCTCCTTAAGTTGTGGGGTCTGAACTTTAACTTCGAAAGGTCATTCATCAAGCACCGGCCTTCAAGATTTACAGAGAAAGACACCGCCCTTACATCATGGAAAAAGATAATAATTTACAAAATCATTGAATTACAGTCTTGACTTGTATTTTACATAACCTTTAAAAATCTGTTTAAGCTCTACACTCTAATATTGTGGCTGGATATAGGTTTCTGAAGTGCAATTGTGAGTTGGAGGCTCTAAATGTTAAAGTTGGAATAATGTTGCATGTGCTGCAAACAACTTTGGAGGGATTAGCAGTTTAATAAAAAAAATCAAAAGAAATTTGATGATAAATAATATATCAGAATTTTTTTTAAATTAAATTTAACAGTGCTATATGACCTATATAACCAACCTTATTTATTATTGCAATAAATAACTCTAGTTATGCTTTTCAAAATGAAATTTACGATGAATATTTTCTTTTATTTTTATCAAACAACTTTGAGATATTTTTAATTACTCATATACCTGACTATTTTTTAAGAATATATATATATATATATATATATATATATATATATATATATATATTCACGAGGTAGCTACTCATTTAAAAGTAATTTTGAATAATATAATTGTAATAATATTTATTTTATCAAGATAATTTTTTATATATATAATTTTAAACATAATTACTTTATTTCAAATTCACTTTTGACTCAATTTAATTTTATAAAATATTTTTAAAATTTAATTTATAGACTCTAAAGCAAACTCATATTAATAAGAAACTCTCCTTATAAACACATGTATCAAACGTGAATGGCAAAAAAATGAATAAAAAAAATTCTAATTAATCATAGATAAATATTAATTAATAGACACTAGTTGATGAATTAAAAAAATTTATTTAAACATATTTTATGCATTTTTATTGTATTTTAATATATTTTTAATATAAATTTTATTTAATGATTCATTAATTAATGTTTTACAGCATAGTTATCATAACCCTTAATTATATATACAACTCCAACTATATTATTTTCTAATCCCACTTGCTTGTCGGTAGAATTGTGCATGAAGGTGCATTGTGCTAAAGAAGCTGACGAGTAAGGTCAACTAAGTACTTTTGTTTTGTTCAGAACTATATAAATATATTTTATAATAGATAATTTTATTTAAGTCAAGAAATTTATAATATGGTCAAACTAATCACGAATATACATATAATATAATATAAAAATCAAACTAAAAATATTATTAAAGGAGAATTAAGCATCTTCTAGTTAGGTAAGTATTGATACATTTAAAATTATATTATTCATCCAATAGTGTTTTGTTTCTCTGCATGACATTAACCATTTTATCATATACTATTCTTCTCTTTTTACAACTTTTTTTTTATTGTATGAAAATTTGTACAAAGTAAACAAATACTAATATATATAAGACATTGATGTATCCGCGATAATTGTATGGGCAAAATCTTCGACGTATCGTGTGTTCATTGAATGCTCCACAGCATTGGTACTTCCCATGCCGCAATTATATAAACCTTTTCATTTTCCGTGTACATGTACTTTTTCTCCCTTTTCCTCTCTCTCTATTTCAGCTGTGTTATCCAAAAAATATGAAGGGTAAGTTTCTAAGGGCATGTCTTAACAAGTGGAAGAAAATGGGTAGTGGAGTAATCCATTGTGGTGGCTACGGTTCCTGTCATTGCTGTGAAATGTGGTCTTGCATGCATGAGAGGGACTCAATTCCCAATGATGTCCCAAAGGGTCACTTGGTTGTATACGTAGGAGAAAACCATAAGAGATATGTCATCAACATCGCATTACTCAATCACCCACTTTTCAAGGCCTTGCTGGATCAAGCTCAAGATGAATACGATTTCATTGCACATTCAAAACTCTATATTCCTTGCAATGAACATCTTTTCCTCACTGTCCTTCGCTCTGCAACCTCTCCATACAAGGAACGTGTGTTTTTGCGCCTATGAAAAGTCGTCTTTGGGTCATACTGTTAAAAGTATATGGGGTTATATTAATTAGTATGATGTAGCTCACTAATGTAAATCAATTCAGGAACTGGTTTCCTGTTTTGTTTTGTTTTTTTTTTGCCTTATGAGGGAACATGAAGAGTTTGTAGATTGAGCAAAGGGAATTCAGTTTTCCAATAAGAAGGTACTCACCTTAGTGTAGACACACGATTAGTGGATTAGCGACTAAATGCTTGGTATGAACGACACAAGAGAAATGATATTCCTACAACAAAATTATGTAATTTTATTTTCAAATCAGAGAGTTAAAAAGAGAAGAAAAAGAAAGCAACCATTAGATGAGTGATGTGATGGAAAGAAATGAAGATAAATTTGTTATTATAAAAGTTTGTTGTGAGAATAATATATCTCAATATACAAATGCCAACTAAAATATAGTTAAAACAATGTTTTAATGTTCCGGGCGGGGGTAGAAAATATTGTAGCAATGGATTCTGGATCTACTAGAAGAACTTTATTGCGTGATATTGCATAACGTTCATGTCAACATATAATTGAGATATGAAGGGTAAAACGAGTTAATTTTGATTATTCAATTATAAATAATGGTTGAGATTGGTTTTTATTAAAAATAATTTTAACTATCTATACAAAATCAAATGGTCAATTATCATTAGCAATTTTATCGAAGTAGAATATCAAGTAGTGTGAGAATGACAGTATGCCTAACAGTTTGATATTTGTAATTTCAAAGTGAATAAACCCTCGTCTCTTTTTTGGTCTGAATAAACTCTCGTCTTAATCTCCAAGGAAATGTATTGATTATTTTAGTCTCTTAACTTTTTTAACACCAAATAATAATTCATCGCTTACGCAGATTCACTTGCTGCCTAACTGTATTCATTGCAAAAATCTGTTTGGCTCAAAGCAGGAAAATGTTGCTTTAAGAAAGAATCTCGCAATGTTTATTGTTCTATTGAAACGTCCTTTGGTGGGAAAGAAAATAGACCCTTAACACTTGATGCTAGTGGACCATAGTTATCTGGAGTTGCTTGTGGTGTTAAGTGACATCCACGGACAAGAATTTTGTCTTCTTGCACAACAAAACCTGTAGTTCTACAGATGATAGCTCACGTGAAGAGTTTGGAGCAGAACCATTGGGCCTGAAGATATTTGCATGATTGACCAACAGATTTTCTACTGGGAGTCATCTAAGTCCATGTCAGGAAAACTGTGTTTTACTAATCCGGTTCTGCTTCAAACACTTTCGGACATTAACTATAGCATATAGCGACTCCTACGCAGGCTGTTCTGCCTCAAGGCATTGGGAGTTCAGGACTTTGTTGGGTGATCCATGCTGCATGGATTAGACTGGCCTTCATTAAGGCATATTATCAAGGAAGTAGACTTCCAATTCCTTACCGTTAAGATACTATAACAAAATGTTAAAATATTATATTAAATAACATGTTTTACTCCTTAAAATTGTTAGCATTAAATATTTTAATTCTTGAAATTTTAGTTTTGATATTTTAAATCATTCATCGATTCATCATTTTTTTTATTCTTTTTTAACATCATCTTTAAAACTCATTATAAAAAATCACAATAACACTTCATTTTTTTCTCAAATCTTCTACAGCTTTTTTTGTCTTTACTATCAAATTTATTTTTACAATTTATTTGAAATAGTCACACAAATTTTAACTTTATAATTTCAATAACAAAATATAAAAATAAAAAATGCCAAAAAAAAAAAGAATGAAGACAGAACATGTTTTGTCGACAATAGAATTAAGATTGAGAGGAATGAAAATAATTAAAAAAGTCATGAAAAAAAGCCTTCCTAATTACATAAGAATTTTTAGCATTGTATTGACCAAAAGAAGAAAATAGAGATTAACAATGAAAAATGATGTTATAATAATTTTCAAAAATAATAATTTCTAACATTGATAATTTTATGCACTAAAATACTCGACACAAACAATTTTTAAGACTAAAATAAATAAAAAAAACATATTCCACATCATATATAATATTATTTTTTCTATAGAATGAATTATATATGTTACTTAACATCACATTTCAAGATCCTATTATTATATTTTAACAATGTATGATTTTAAGAACTAAATTGATTGATAAAAAAATATTAAAAATATTTTAAAATCTCAAAGAATAAATTGCCTAACATTAACAATATTAAGAACTAAATTAGGAATTTACTCATTATTAAGGTGTACGGATTATTCAAAACCTCCATTTTAGTCGTGTTTTGGAAACCTTCTCCTAACGATCTTAGAGACTAAATTAGGAATTCACTTATGCATTCAACATTTCTCAATTCCTTGTGTAGGCTAGCTGGCCTCATTAAATGATGCAGTTCCCTTTAACTTTGGAATAGGAGAAGTAATCAGCTAGAAGAATAACACGCTGGATCACCTGATGTAGCATTGGAATGCTCATGAATAGGTTGCATTACCATAATATTAGTTTCTATGAAGAATAATGGTCATATGACTGAAAGACAAATCCAGCTTTGTATTTTATGCTTGTATCTAATTTAATGAGTGAGGCTTTGAGGTGATGATTGTTCAGGTGTGCATAGTCTGAAAGAATCAAGCGATAGAAAAGATGGCACGTGAAATACATTGAAGCAACAATGAGATACCACAAGATCTCTTCTAATAATTTCTATGAGAATTCTCATAGAGCATATAACCCTTTCAATACAATCAAACACATGACATTTGGGATTTTTTTTTCTCTCTTAGTTTTTTTGAGACTAAAAAGAAAGAAAAATGGCAAGTTAACAATAATAACTGTCAGAAAGCATGCGGAATAAAGGAGTATCCTAAAGTTTTGTAATGAGGGACTGATGTTGGAGGTTTATTGATAAGTCATTCACAGAACTAACAAACTCACAAGCTAAATGGAGGTTTATTGATTTCTCATCCACAGAAATACCATCAATGCAACCAAAAATATTTATAAACAAGTAAGAGGCAGTGCAGTCCACAATGCTCACCAACTTCCTAGAAATCCACTGCAACTAAACATGGCCCTACCAGCTGCTTGTCAGAAGTAGAAGTGTTTTTTTATACCCAACAGTTGAGATTAATATCAATATGCAAGGGATGAAAAATCCATTTGCAGGTGCAACTCAAACAGATAACACATGATACCCCGTCGCAAACAGTTATGGAAGATAGACCATTCTTGGCAAGGGATCTAGTAAGTGCATTTGTATAACCACCAAAAACTGACTAACATGCAAAGGATTAAGAATTAGTCACTTCCCCTCCCTCACAATGGTCCTCTTGAAAGTCGGTCCTAAAGCTACCAGGTTCTCTAGGAACCTAGCTGATCCCTTTGCTACATGAAATAGACTACCTGCCCTAGTTTCTGACTCTATTCCTAACCAATGTAGGATATATTAACACATCTTCCTCACCTTAAGGACTGGACATCTGGACTAGACATCTGCATGAGTGGACCCAATAGGATTGGACTGGACATTTGTAGGTAGTCCAATGTTCAAATTGAATAGGCTCTGATACCATATTAAGAAACTTGAGCTCAATTCACTTCTAAAAACTAACTCATAAGAGGAGGACTGCCCTAACCTTTACAAGGAGTATTCTATCTCTGTTCCGAACCAATGTGGGACATCTTAACATTTATAAACCATGTAAAACTAGAATACTGCTTTCACTTATTTTTCATGCAGAATGGCATGAAAAATAACCTAAATTGATATTGATGGGATTGTTATCAGAAATAGCAGAGAAGAGGAACCTTCCAGAGAATTTTTGTTTTATAAGGATAGCCATAACCTCAATTTATGCTGCCCTAGGGAAACCACCCTCAAAAGACAGTTTACGTTAATCCTTGAAACTTGTACATCTCCAATATGATTTTGCATTTTATTGATTTCAAGCCCAACAACAGTCGAAAAATGTTATACTCAGTTATCTCTTCCAGAAATAAGAATAGTTTTACCATTCATTATATTTCAATCAAGATGCATTTGCACACTGTACATCAGTAACCTGCTTCAGTTGATCGCTATTCAGCTAACAAAACATCTATACATAAAAAACAGAATTTCTCAATGCTAGTTAAAGAGAGAAAAATATCATCATCATCAAACATAAAACGTCAGGTATTTACTCTGACTACTTAACATCAATCTTGCAGCAACGCTCTTCAACAATTAATTTCAACACTTGGAATGCCCCTCAGAAACAGAGCCCTAATTTTGTTATCAGCTTAAATTTTCCTCCCATTCAAACCTTGTCAAAATTTTATGACCTACATGGTGCAAAACTAGTTTTATGAACTTCCTACAAGATGATTTTATACACACAGCAAATATAAAGCCTTGTCTAGCAAAAGATGTCAGTAATCATACAAAACAAACAAAAAGTTAATATTGCCTGAATGACCTTCTCAGGGACTCTCTAAAAGGAAAAACAATGCATAATTGACACTAATAAATTTCCCCGTTCTTGCAGATTAAAGTGCTTTTCCTTGATTTTGTAGATCGTGTCCAAGTCATGCCACCAATTGTCCATAAAGAATAGAGTATAACGCCAAACAAACAGAAGTGCTATGAGGTTACCTTTATCATCACAACATAACTCCATGTTTGCATGGAGAAAAATCATTACCATTCTTCATTTCTCAAACCTTGTAATCTGTGACTATCATCACCAAAACATTGTGCGCACTAATTAAATGATTCCATGAATAATATACATATGAACTATCCTCATTTAGAATATACACAAGAAGTATATCGGCCTTCTGGTGAAGTACATTTGACACTTTGTTGGCGACAAAAACTATAGAATAGCAGTGATGGTCAACAGGGACTGCAAAAGTGGGAGACATCATAAACCCGTGAAACATTGCTGCTACTTGTGCATCACAATAAAAAAACCCGCACGACAAACAGTCATCCATCCAATCCAATCACCACCAAATATCATCTGTGACCTTCAATCAACCCCTCCAACTCTCTCTGCCCAAACCTCCGACCCTGTAGATTGGCATCCCTACACCTGGCCGCAAAGTAAAACACCAGCCAAGTAACCATGAAGTAAACCTCCATGGTCGACTGAAACATCTTCGCAAACGACCTCCCGCAAACCTGACCCAAACCCCACCTCACAAACGACCCGCAAAGAATAGCCTCCAAGCACTTTATCTGTATAGCCTGGTTCAACATGGTAGATATCAAGTAACAACCTTCCTTCACAATCTCCCTACCACTCCTCCTGGAATCCACAATGGCAACCCAAGCATCAACAGAAAATATGAAAGCCACAAAAGTATCCACCAGAAACCAAGTAAACAAGAACCCAGAAATCTCCTTCTCAAACCCTCTAACCCAAGGCGACATAACCGAAAAGGGCATCAATTTCAACCTAACAAAAAGCTTGAAGAACGAATACTGATCCTCAATTTCACCAAAATACCACAATCCCAGAAGCTGAGTCAATGCATCCCTCACAGCCCATCTCATCAGAATAAACCCCGAAAGCCTCTTCAGACCTAATCTCGATCCATCCCAAAACAAACCCGTAATCGAACTAAATCTTCCTACCAGATCATTAACAACAGCAACGAAAACAACACCTAGTACCCACGAATACGTTACCAGAAAAACAAGAATCACCCATCCATAAGCCGCGGATAAGAAACTCACCAGAAAGAACAACGCCGCCGCATCACGACGACCCACCTCAAACCCCTTCACGAAGAATTGCAAATCCACGCCTTTCTCCATCTCTTGCCTGTTCCCCAAATCACCCTTCTCGTTTTTCTCCTCTTCTTCGTTATCCTCATCTCTATCGTCATCCACCGACGACGATAACCCCTTCGCCTTGAACGTCGTGCCGGAACGAACCACCTCAGAAACCCTAATTCCGTCGTCGGCAACGAGATCGGAGAATCCGGAGTCCGCAGTGAAGGGTCCGAACGCGAGGAAGCTTCCGTTGACGGGAGGTTTGGGATTGGACCCGAGCAGGGCGCGGCCATCGTCATCGTCGCCGGAGAAAAAGTCGTCATCTAGGGTTCCGACGCGGGTTAGGTGGAGAAAAGGGCGACGGCGGCGGAGCGCGGTGGCGGGGGAGGGGTGGTCGTGACGGTGGTGGTTGGCGTTTCCGGCAAGGTCGAGACGTGAGAGGAGTGCCCGGAGAGATGGATCGCGGTCGATGAAGGAGGTGACATGAGCGGTGCCGTTTTCAACGACGGTGCGGAAAGAGAGGATGAGAAGAGAAAGGAAGAGGAATGTGACGAGGTTTGAGGAGAAGGAAGACGTTGCTTCTCTCAGAAGTTGTGCCGTTGAACGCAGGTTCTGCAACCGAGGATGGTCGCTCATGGCGATTTTGGGTTCTCTTTTTTTTTTTTTTCTTCTTTCTTCTTTTGCGATTCCTTCTTCAATGGAGAAGAGGAGGTGGCTATCACTCACACACTTTCACGCGCTTTCGTAAATCCGTGGATTCGACGCTCTAGGTAAGACAATCAGATCAGAATACAGATAGATTGAGATACCTTTGTGTAATGAAATAATATGTCTGTGGATAAAGTTGAGAGGGCTTTACCATTAAAAATTAAATTAATAATAGTGAGAGTGAAATAGTGACTCACGCTCTGAAATTTAAATTTGTTGTCAATAATTTGGTTAGTTATGGTGTTATTTTGTTTGGAAGGTTTGTGGCTATTGATGCAACGACCCTTTTACAAGGAAAACTAAAAAAGGTAACGACAAAAGCATTGCTACCAAAAGAAAAGAACACGAATTATGAAAGCTTGTATGGTGTCTATAATAGTTTAAATAATCTGTCCCATTCTTGCATAATGGTTTCAAAATTTAAAATTTTCTGTATTTTGATGATACTTAAATTTTAAAACTAGTATATTGAAAATAATAAATAAATATTTTATTTTTAAAAAATCAACTAAATATTTATTTATTTATAAGCAAAAATTTTACTGGTTGAATACTTATTTATAGTTGGAGAGAGAAAAATGTATAAATATAGCAACAATAAATTAAAATGTGACAGTATTGAGTTCAGCTTACGTTAAAAAAAAATTGAGATAACATTTTAAAGTTAAAATAAGCAGGTTGAAAATTAACACGGTATACTACTTGAAAATACCGTTAAACGACTGATTAAATAATGAGGAGTGCTAAATGATTAAAAAAAAATTGTACGAATTTAACTAATATAACGTGTTTCAATATAACTGATTTAAAAAATAAAATAAAATAAAAAATAGAAGAGGATTTGACGGAAATCAAATCTGACAGCAATGTATAACTGTTTCGTCAATTTTCGTGTTTTGCTTTTCGTAATTTGCAGCAATTTTCTTAAATAATTTCGATATTAAACTTGGCCGGCGAAAAGAGGAAGGTTAGCATTGAAATAATGACATTTTTCTTTCCAAACCAACCAAAGGGAAATTCACGTTGAAACCGGATGAAGAATGTTAAAGCGATCCAGCAGGCAGATTTCAAGTAGGTAAATGTTTTATTGAACCTTAAATTAAGAAAATAAACAATTAGACTTTTGATTTTAAATTATATATATATATATATATATATATATATATATATATACATATGAATGAAAAATAAAGATTTGTTGAGGTAATTAAAGTTTTTCAAGCATGTTAGCTGATCCAAGAGAACCAATCAATCGGTGATTTGGTCTTGGGCCTCCAGGCAAAGGCATAATATCTCTTGTTACCCCTTAATCAAGTGCTTAGTGACCTTTTGTCTGAACCTTGCCCTATTTATGAGGGCCATACTGAAAGCATGAGATCAACTGAAAAGATAAAATTCAATTTAAAAAGAGATGTTTACCCTTTTCTATTTACGTTTCACTTTCTTTTTTTTTATCTTCACGTGTTTTCTATAAGAAACAATGGATTGTACAGTCATATTTACACATTTATAAATAATTTTGTTTACAAAGTTAATAAATTAAAATACACTGCATATAAAATTTTCAATTTAATTATTATAAAAATAATAAATTTTATTAATATAATAATTTATGATTAAACCATGGTATAATTTCTTTTCAATCAAAAATCACTTTTCACTTTTTATCAAAACAAGTTTTCACCAATTAATTTGAATTGTAAATTTGAAAGTGTTTTCAATTGTTAAAAAAGCTTGAATGGGAATTATTAAGTAAATTTAAATTGAATGAAAAGGGTGAGAATACAACGCTAATAATGTGGCATCGCTTGCATACTCGAGCATATGAAAGATATGATAACAATTTAATAACTTTTTGAAGGCAGCAATCAACAAATTAATAACAAACAGACCAGCCGAAGCAAATCGAAAAATTATATGATAATACAAAAACACAAACGTTATTCTAATGGTGCATATTAATCAAATTCTAAAAACATTAACCAGTAAATTGAGTTTTAGAAAGCTGTCAAACTCAAGCACTTAAAAATGTCCCAAGGACATGGGCTTGCATTAAAAGGAAATTATAATAATTATGTAATTTTATCGACAAAAAGCAACCCTAAACTTTTTTTTCATATAAATTAAAAGAGAATATCTTATGAAAAAAATTAAATCATAAAATTTTATTTTTTAAGCTTAATCAATCGGCCGTTAACTCACACTCGAAGTGGCAACAGTTTAGAATATGAGTCTAAGCACAACAACATAATATATATTTTGAATAAAAAGGACTCGACAACAAACTCGGCAAATGTAAGAAACGATGCCCTGATAGAACTACAGGATAACAGTTCAATTGTTCGTTTCTCTTCCACGGAAACTTTTTCTCATTTTCCCCAATCGGGGGATTGAAAAATCCAAAAGCACAGTCATATTGCAACTATCAGAGTACAACAAAAACTTCCTGCCAATCAAAACCTCATAAAAGCAACAGAACCGAGAGAAATCACTCAATGAAAATCAGGTTTCTCTGGGTACGTGCAGCCAGACCTTTGGATGATAACGTTTGCTGCGTAACAGCCAGCTCTCACACATTCTTCAATGGGCTTCTCCTTAACCAATTGAGAAAGAAACCCTCCAACAAATGCGTCTCCTACAAACACAATAAAATAAAATAAAGTAAAAAAAAAAAACGAGGGGAAGAAGAAAACTATATAACCATGTTTCCACAAACATTTTAGAATGAAGAAAATCAGCATCTTGCTTGTCACTACCAACATCTATTCCTGATATCCTCGGCAGTGCCTCGGTAATCATAAATAACATCAAACTTTCCATGTTGATTGCAATGTTGTGTGACAAAAATATACAATGCATTTAAAGGAGATGCAAAGAGGTATCGTGTGTTTGTGCATGAGAGATCTATAACTAGCATGGATTCTAGATTATATATCATCATCGAAGACAAACAACAACCAAAGCCCTTTTGCATTACATAAATTCCATTTAGATCCAAGTTCTTTCTAATGATTCTGCAACTCTAACAGGGGCTTATCGTCCAACTAATCCACCTATCCCCATCAAATATCCCCATATCATCATGGTAGACCAGGATGAGAAAATTGATATGTATGCAAGAAAGTTTAACATTTGAAGTTTTGAACAACTCCAAAAAGAAATAGCAAGTACCTGCTCCATTCGTGTCAACAAGTTTCTCTTTAGGCAAAAGTTCCACAGGGAACTTTTTCACCTTCCCATCCTCAGCAACACAAACAGGATCTGCACCCTGTGTGATAACCGTTATCCTTTTGTGTGTTCCTGATGCCTTTGGCCACTGGGAAATCTTTAGAGCTATCTCCTCAACATTATCAGTCTAAAAAAGAGGGAGGGGGAATCAAAAGATGTAGGTGGTTAACAATTTAACATTCACAACAAACAAGCGCAAGCCTAAAGATTAGCTATACAACGCTTACCTCCCAGCCATGAACCTTAGAAAATGTTCTCGCTTCAGTCTCATTCCCGAAAACAAAGTCCGTGTACCTGAATCCCAGAATGGACATCCTTAAGAACTAATATGAAAAATTTCATTCATTCTAATTGATAAGAGATGGATCCTTACTGCAGAGCTTTTTCCTGTACATCCTTGAAAAACTCACAGATAAAAGGAGCAGAAAGGTTCATCGCAAAGATCTGCATACGGAATAACATAAAAAAAATCACAAACTGCTGTTAAAAAGAAATTTTTCAACCACATTTTACCTTGTTATTTGCAGCAGCATGTTCAGCAACTAATTGGATGGAATCTGGTGATACAGTGAGAAAAAAGCCAGCAATATAGATATACTTGGCCTTTTCAACTGTGTGACGAAGAATTGTACAATAAAAAATGTTAGTCCTCTGTAATTACTCAGATATGAAGACAAGACACAAATAAAAGAGAGCCTGCATTGACCATCAACACTACAGCAGGGTACCTAATGCCCAATTTTCTGGTCTCTTCAAATGCTCAGACTTATAGCAATTTGCAGCCGCTAAGTTGGCCACAAGTGACCTGGAATCAGATGCATTCAAATGCAAGGCTTCAAAAATTTGTTTTGCAATCAAGTAAATATCAATTTAAAGGTATATACTTCCTTTAGAAAAAGCATAAGAAATCATTTCAATTATTTAAAAAAAAAAAAAGACAAACAAAAAACACACAAATTTTGATCAACTGACCTTTCACCACCAAGTACACAAACAGCACAAGTTCCAGTAGGCACTGTTTCATCCTCGTAATAGTGCACCTGATGAATGAATAACTAAGTTAATTCCTAAAACAGCTAGTACAGAGAAGCATGTGACAATGAGAGTAAAGGATGAAATTCATGATTAAACCTACATTTACACCAGCAAGCTTTGAGTTCTTCTTCATCTCTTCCCCAAACTTATCTTTTCCTATGCCACCCATGTAACTTGTTGCACCAGGCACTTGAAGCATCCACTACAACAGGCAAAAGCAAAGGGTAAGTTACTTTGATCAAAGCTACTACGTATTCAGATTTCAGAGTACTACCCACAAGTATGGTACATACCTGAGCAACCTTGATTGAATTCTGAGTGGCACCTGCCAAAACAAAAAAAAAAAGTAGAAATTGTCATTATGAACATGCACTCCAACTGCCGATTTCTTTTTTTCTTTTTTTGGTTTAGTTTGCAAATAATATTAAATAATAAAGCAATTAACTAAAACCCAATACTCCAGATCCAGGGCAATACCTCCAGCAATATACTCCACATTATATTTTTCAGCCATTTCTTCATACCTGAGATGATTGTGCCAATCATATCAATTAAACTCACAAAGGATATATTCTCCAACCATAAATAAACCCGTAACTAATACAGTAAAACAGTGAGGAGAGGGACCTAAAATCTTATCAAATAGGAAGTTGAATATCCTTTCACTGTAGTTTCAAGTCATACTTAACAATAATGCAAAATTACACCAATACAGTAATAAAAGAGTGCAGAGCATGACAGTAATTAAATGAGTATAAAAATAAGCCTATAAAACCCAGGAACCACAACAAACTAGCATGTTTATGACATTCAATACACTTCCCAAACAAACACAGTAGAGAACCGTAATACATATCGCTCCAAAGTGCAAGAGAATTCAAATAACAGAGGCTAAAGTGAAACGATACCTAACCCATTATCAAAACCTCAGTTACCAGATCAAAATCAACAAATCATAAGTATCAAAACAGCAAAAAGTATATCAAAATAGTGTAGGAGTAAAAGGAGATATCATACATAGGTTTGTGCTTGTCCTCTGCAAGAATTGCATTGTTCAAGGTGATGTCATATCTGTCACAAGTCACAGAGAAAAGAAAAGTCAAACATCATTCAAAAGCAGAAGCACGAGATCTGATCGGTACCAACGCGAAACACGATTTCATTTAGCCACACAATAAATCCATCAAACGCCGTTCTCTAAGTTCGCATCGCAATCAAAAACAAGTAAACGACAGCGAAGCGAAACAAAACGACGAAGAAAATGAAGGAAACGGCATGGAATGGAAGAAAAATGAAAGGTGATGAGTGAGGTACTTTTTCAAGAAGTCTTCGTCGACGACGGCGGAGATGTCGAGAAGAGGGTTACCCATGCCGAGGAGAATGCCTTCTGAAGTCATTGAAGATGAAATGAAAATGCAAATGAATTGCAGAGTTGAGTGAAGCGAAGAGTGAAGAAGGAGTGGAAGGTGCAGATCTACCTACTACAGGACGAGTGGCTCCTTATAAGTGCTTCAACTTTTTATTTATTTATTATCGTTTTTTTTTTATTATCTTTATTTATTATCGCTTCAACGACGCATTTTACCAACGTTAATTCCTCGAGTTAATTATTTTAAAGTTGGTCGAATTCATTTTAAGTTATGAAATATAAAATATGTTAATAAAAAAATTTATTCATAGTTTATTTTTAAAAAATGTTTATTTATAGTATAATAGTTTTTAAAATTAAAATCAGCAGTTTAAAATGTCAACATTCTTTAGTAAGGTGTATGGTTAAAAATAAAACATAGTAACTATGATTACATAAAAGTGTTTATATATTTTATTGTAAATCGTGGTTTTAATATAGTCTAGATATTTTTCACTGTGATTTATAATAAAAATACTTGATTGTTTTGATAATGTCACACTTAATAACCCAAATTATAATTAATTGTAGGCCAAGATATAAGTAATATTATAAGTTGTTTTTACTAACATTATTTGATTATCTTATTATTTTATTAATCATTCAATAACGACAACAGTATAATTATTAATCTCATTAATAGTCTGGCATAAATTGCTATTTCTTATATTTTTTTAACTTTTATTTGTGGATACAAAATTACATGTGTATTATTATTATTATTATTTTGTTTGACTAATTCATTCATTCGTTTCTTTTAGTTTAATATTCCTATCCATGCTATAATATTCTGTTTCTTTTATTGTTACTATTTTTCAATCACCAAACACGTAAAAGCTCTCTCTTTTAAAAATAAAATATTTGTTTAGATATCTATAATTAATTTTTTTTTCTACAACTAATAAGCCTGTAGTTGACCTACTAAAGATTTAAAATTTTGTTTATTTATTATTTGACCAAATTTAGTCCATCCTTATTTGACATTAAATTAAAAAAATAATTTATTTAAAAAAACTGATTATTTTTCTCAAAATAACTTAAACTACACATACATATGTTTTATTCATGTACCTGTTATCTTAATATATCAGATGACAATTAAAAATGACTATAAATAATTTTAGCTTCTGAAAACAATAATAATGCAATAATTATAATTGTAAACAAATTTATGCATGAAAAAGCATTTATAAAAAAAATAATGTTATATTGTTCCGTTAAAAGATAAAATAACACTTGTATTTCTATTTTTGGTTTTAAAAAAATAGAGTTTTATAATGTAAAAAAAAACGAATCTTTTATTTATTATTCTTTTCAATACAGTGTATAAGATTTGTAAATTAAGCTTTTCCAATTTTATAGTTGTATTTATTGTAAAAGAAATATTTATTATTTGAAACTATAACCCTCTACAATAACATTCGACAATTTATTTATAGTGCTATTTTTCACATTTGAGTTTATTATTAACACTGAATATAATGTTTTTATGAAATTCACATAATAAAAAAATTATTAAATGTGTATATTCAGTCAATTTTAAATATGTAATAAAATAAATTACAGTGCATCTAAATTTTTGTTACCTTCAAATGTTCAATGAGCTTTAATAGTTTAAAAAAATGATTATTATATTTTGACAAAACTTACAAATAGTGTTTTTGTGAGAATATAAGGGTAGAGTATTTTGTTACACGAGAGAAAAGAAAATAATATACTCTTATTTTCATTTACCCCTCTCTCTCTCTCTCTATATATATACTATAGAAGTTTTTTTTTATCGCATATTTAGAGTTTGTTTAACCAAAATTTTCTTATGAGTTTTTTTATTCAATTTTCAGTGTAGAATTTACCACAAGAGAGATTTATTTAAATATACATTTAATAAATTTTTTTATAAACAATATGACATAAATTTAACGATAATTTTTTGAAATAATTATTTAAATAAGTAGAGTCGTAAGTCTTTCATACATGATTTCAAGCAAGTTTTTATTCAGTTTTATTTTTACATAACACTCGTATTTTATAATTTTTATCCTGCCAAATAATCTCATAGAAATCTGGGTTAAAAAACACATTCTTCAACAAATTTTTGTCTGTTATTGATAGTTTTTTAAAGTGCACTTATTTTATAATTTGATTTATTTTGAAAAATTGCTCAGAAATAATTACAAAACATGTATTGCTAATATTTGTTTAATAATAAATAATATAATAATTTATAATTTATTATTTTAATACACGTCAAATATATGATAAAATAAAAATTTATCTTATTATTATTTAGTTTTTATATCATATATATTTTTTATTCTATTATGCTTGTTAAATAGTCCTTCATTTAGTAGGGCGTGCTAAATTTTTTAGATAAAATTCATGTTAATAAAGTACAAGATTTGAATATCGAATCTAGCAAGTTTTCACACTTCTTCTTACGAAAAAAAAATATATGTTCATTTTGTTCAGGTTCTTAAATACTTTCAGCACTATTTTTTAATTAAAGTTACACTTTCATAGCTCACTACAACATTAAATACTACAGTTTCGTCGATAGTTTGAATTTTAAAATACTGCAAAAAATACTTAAAAGATTATATCTATTTAAAAAAAAAACTCGTGTAATTTTTCTGGTTTTGGTTTGAGGGCGAATAAAAAGGCAAGGTAACTTTTTCGCGTTGAAGCTTTTCCATCCTGTTTTGCGAACGAAAAGTGGAAGCTAGGGGAACTGAGTGATTTAACGGTGAGAGCGATGTACATGCTATGGGCCATGGTTCCTCCTCGATTATGCACTGTTGTTCCTCTGCATGCTATTTTCATCCTTAACATCTTCTCAACTCTCACCACATAGGGTTTTCATTTTTCTATCTGGTTAATGTTGAATGTTGATAAATCACTCTCTGCTAGGACCTACCTGAACAGACTTGTAGTGTATACTAAGCTCTCGTAAAAGACTTTTTCATTTCTTTTGATCTTTGTCACCTTTCGCAGTTTCAAGCAGAATATCTATACATCATTTATTTATTATGCTTTAAATGTCTATTTTATGTTCAACTCGTGCATAAGAAAACTTGTATGGTAAACTATTTTAAACTTTCAAATTTCTTTCATATTGATAAGTTGTTTTCATGAACTTACCAAATCGACAAAATGATTGTTGAAGTTAGAAAAACATGGTTCGAGCTTGGAATTAATTTTTTAAAGGTTATAACTTATATTCTTACAATAGACTTTTCCTTTATTCCCCTTTTATGTTTCAGGTAGTCTCGATCAAAGCGTCTATTATATTATAACAATTCCTTCTTCAGAGAACCAGAGTCCGTGACATGAATGCCGAGGAGAATCTTGTTACGGATGAAGTAGGTTTTGTAATTCCAGAGTTGACACGTTAAAGATTCTTGTCTTCTCATGCTGCATAGAATCTTAATTTGCCATTGTTTCTTTTAATTATATTTAAATTTAAATTTACCTTAGGATGATGTTACAATGAATTAATTTGTCCATCTCTGTTTTGGGATCACCAATAGCAGTCTATGTTGACATTTATTGTAAGTGGCTGTATTGATTTGTACTCATACATCTTGCTAGGATGGAGGGGATGACTATTACAAGCGCAGCAAGGGATTGAATAAAGAATATAAAGATAATGCATGGGCAGATCATCGAGTGGAAGTTAAAAAAGGTGGCGGGGAAGTTGTATGTTATAAATGCTTCCATGGAGGAACACTGCTGTGAGTTTGTTGATTTCAGTTTTGTCTGTAGATTAGGCCTTTTACACCTATTTATAGTCTTATGATCGACTCCTCCTTTACAAATGTTTTGTTACATAGAAATTCATTTCCTTTCTTTTCCTCTGTAACTTCTAATGTCCGGCTGTACATTATTTTTTGCAAGCAATTCATGGTTATAAATTGGTCAACCTGAGAGACTTCAGGAGCACTTGGGAGCACAAACTTTATCCATGTCTCATACAAAATTGTTTCCTCCCTCAAGTTGCTTTTGTGCTGGGGTCTTAATTATATGTATCTAATTTTATTGTTTATTAGATAAAGACCTTTTACATTTTCTGTTCCCTTTCTTTACATGATGACAGCATGCTTCTACATGCTCTGAACTGCTTGTGGATATTCTAACAGTAGTAATTCCATGTGTTTCCTGTAATGTTATCGAACATTTGGTGTAATATGAAGTGCTATCTTATAAACTTTGACAGAGTCAACGTTGAATCTCTGTTTCATGATATTTCAGTTAGGTTTTGGTTTTGACGATATATTTGACAATTCTGCTCTACATGAAGCACTTGCTAAATGCAACTATTGATGTTCACGTAATATACTTAGATTTAATATTATTTGATAGTTGGAAAAGGAGGGCTGCTATTCAAGAAATTAATCATTGAACAATTCAAGTGAAGGAGAATTAACCAAATTCTGTTTGACCAAATCTGACAACCCTGCATTGCTGCTTCTTTCCTTTACCTGCCTCACTTTTCTATTGCGATAAACGACTTGTGTGGTAAAGATTTTCAGATATCAGACATGTTGGCTACTTCCAGTTTGTAGTAACGGAAATCTTTTGCAATGATTATTTCAAGTTTCTAACATTTTGGCATCAGATATGTTCTTTTACCTCAGAGTAGTCTCTTATGATAAACCTTTAAAGTTGTTATTGGAATTTTGAATGTGAGCTCAATCTAAGATTAGGAAAAGGTTGGGCTTATATCTCTGTCATACTCATAACCCTCTCAAGTAATTTTAGATTCACAAGTCTCTTGCTTATATGTCTATAATTTGATGCTAACCCATTAATATGAGACTTTTATTGTCTAACACTCTTCCTCAAGTCCAACTATCTTAGGTCTAGTTGTGACTTGCATTTTACATTTTTTTTAGCCTAAACTTGTACTTCAAGTTTAAGCCTTTACTTCAGTTTTTTTCCCCCCATTAATTGTTTGAGCTTGTGCTCCTTTTTCTTTTATTTTTTTAATGTCATAGGTCATTTTTTGCTTGAGCCCCTTTTTTTGAAGTTTGGGTCTTTCATTTTTATTTTTTCTAGATCTGGATTCTGATATTATATTATGATGATTTTGAATGTGAGTCTAATCTAAGATTAGGGAGAGATTAAGCTTTAAGTTTCAGTCACCTGTCTTTTTAAAATACCTTAGGAAGAAAACTTAGAGTTTTGGTTCTCTTACTTATATATCCCCTTTGATTTGTTTCTAATATACTAATGTGAAACTTTTTTTATCTTAACAGTTTTGGAAAGAGTAGGATGTTAAGATTTTGCATCCTTGGATTTAACTTTTGTGGTTATGTGATCAATTTGATTGGTCAGAAATATTCATAATTACAATTCTCTCTCCTCTCTTACATTTGTTATGGGTTATAGTTGTGTTTTTGGCTTCACCTTGGTGTTCTCCTCATTGTGATTTAAGAGGAATTCTGTTACTATTATGTGAAGAGATTGGACAAACCGACAAAGAGGATGCAAATTTGGCTTCTGACTTTCTATTTTCTTTTTCTTTCCATGATTAAGAAGATATCTTGGTATTTATATAAAAAGGGTGATAAGGTGAAACATGTTTTTAGTTCTTATTAATATGACTAAATTTGGTTTTAGTCCTTCAAATATTTTTTGGTTTGTTTTAGTTCTCAGAAATTTTAAAACTTTTGAAAATAGTTCTTTTTACCACTTTCATTGACACGCATTTAAATATGCAATGTCACTTGTCACCTCAAAATGGTCATTTGACATGACATTGCTACATGCATGTCACTTCATCACAAAGTAGTAATAGGGGGTTTTTTAAAAATAAATTATAATTTATGATGACTATAATCTACAAAATTATATTTTGAGGACTAAAACCAAATTTAGTAATATTTGTATGGAATAAAAATATATTTAAGCCTTTAAAAAAAATTTTCAGCACTATAGCAAACATTTTCTGACATAATTCCATATTTAACTTCCACTTTTATGTGTAATAAATAATGGAAACTGTTTTTATTTGTATCTGTATTTGTTGAAAATTTACATAGGCATTAAGTCTTAAGACATATTTTGTTTTTACTTGATTCTGTTTGTTGATGTGGAACTATATTTTAGATGTTGCTGTGGAAAAGGATGTGAAAGGAGGTACCATCCCTCTTGTGTGGATCCTCCTCTCAATTACATTCCTCCAGGGTTTTGGCATTGTATCTGGTGCGTTAAGAAAAAGATTGAGCTTGGCATGCATTCTGTTTCTAAAGGAATGGAATCCATATTGGATTCTAGAGAAGTGGTTTCAAACAATAAAGGTATGGTCCATAAAAGTTCCTCCCCCGACCCAAATTATGTTAATGATTAAACCCCTGTTTTAATACTTAAGATTGCAAGTGTTGGTTAATTTAATTTAGTCTGTGACTTTACAAAATTCGTTCATTTTAGTCCTTTTTCACCTTTTCATTTTGCACTAAAAAGAACTAAGATGAAATGGTGTTTAGCAAAGTTAGGGACTAAAGTGATTGATGCTTGCAATTTCTAGGACTAACTTGAGGGGTTTTGTCATGCTATGTTTCACCTCTATTTCTTGTTCATGAAATATATAATAGATCTGGTTATTGGTGATAATAACTGATAACTTAATACCTTGTTGCTAGTGATGCATATGGAGTACTTTGTCAAGTATAAGGGCCTTGCTCATGCACACAACCGCTGGATTCCAGAAACACTATTGCTTCTTGAGGCTCCTAAGCTTTTGGCAAAGTTTAAGAAGAAAATGAA
The DNA here is from genome assembly GCF_003935025.1 of Abrus precatorius. Taxonomy (NCBI): domain Eukaryota; kingdom Viridiplantae; phylum Streptophyta; class Magnoliopsida; order Fabales; family Fabaceae; genus Abrus; species Abrus precatorius. Next base: position 1,680,470 of record NW_020874373.1, on the reverse strand, counting down.
GGTGTGTTTACCCTTCATAGTCTTAGAAAGGACAAGCAATATATTTCTGGTTTGTAATCTGTACTTTCTTCAGAAATATCTATGAAAAAAAAAACTTCTTTGAATGCCAAATTATCAGGTTATCAGGTGGAAAAGAGATTGGAGTATACCCCACCGCTTGCTACTAAAAAGGGAAATTGTATTATCAAAACAAAATGACCAACATTATGATGGGCATGATAACAATGATTCAATTTGCCATTATGAGTGGCTTGTAAAATGGACTGGTCTTGGTTATGATGATGTTACATGGGAATTAGATGGTGCTGCATTTTTGACATCACCTGAGGGCAGGAAACTCATAGATGATTATGAAAGTCGTCGGAAGAGAGCAGATAGACGGTCAAAATATCATTTTGAAGCTAATGAGGTGCTTCTTTTGATTTAACTAAATTTAAAAATTATTATTTTTTATCATAATATCTTATTTTCAAAAGTTTTAACTCTTTTAAGTTTACTCGGAGTCTCAAACCATTCTGGGATTCTAAGTAACTACGATTTTTATACTCCTATAAAAATAGAAAGAAAACAGACGTTGGTTTAGGAAAGCATAATGTCGTTTACTTGTTGACTTGACTACTTGATTTTAATCTGAATTGGTTTTCCTGTATGCATTCAACTGAATGATTTATAACACTTCATAGATGCAATTGTAGGCAAAATTAAATGGGATCACATAATTTTATGACCTGTGAAATGTGGAAGTGTCATTAGTTTGGTGTAATAATATTTTATGATATTAAGAAAATTCATTGGTTATGATGTGAAAAAAGAAATACGGGGTTCTTAGGCAGGACAACTATGTCCATAGTCAATGGTAGGGGTGGCAGTGTGAGTTATTATACAAAGATAATTATCACTATCCTGAAATTGTTGCTTCCTGATGCCAGATTTTTTCTCCCCTCTCTTCAGATTAATGATTAGTCATTGATAACAAGTCAAGTTGGAAAAATCCTGTGATTGGGGATTTGAATCACTTATTAGAATTACACTCATGAACAGAATGATACTTTAATACACCAAAGCAAAATATCTTGTCTTTTGTTTAGCTAAAAATGTTTCTTAATAGCCTGTATGAAACATGTCCTGGATTTATAGTACGAGTAGGCTTCTCTAATGAGCAGTTTGTTTGACACTGCAGGAGAGCGAAACCTCCTTTGCAGAATTATCAAGGTTGCCATTCAGTGATTCACCTGGTTTTTATTATAACCAGCATTTGGGTTATGTGAACAAGCTTCGCATGTATTGGCACAAATGTCGAAGTGCTGTCACTGTAGATGATCAAATTGACCAGGTCATTTTTTCGCATATACCCTAGTTTTGTTCTTTTTATTATTATTTCATTTCTTAAGTGTTGTTCATCCTTGTTTTCTGTATATATACTATGAAATTTGTCACATCTTTAGCTATTGTGTAGTGAAATAGCACTTTTGATGTTTGAAGTACTTCATTTTAATAAATGAATCCAAAAAGGCTACATGACGCAATCTTTAGGCTCTATTCAATTTGAGAATTGTTTTCATAAATAATTACAAAAATGTTATTGTTAAGAAACTTAGGCTAAACTTACTCCTAAAAGCTAGTTCATAGGAGGAAGACTATCTTAGTCCTTATAAAAAATATTTTAACTCTATTTTTAGCCAATGTAGGATATCTTAACACATTTCTCTCGATCTAAGATTGGACATTTAGTGTGTGAAGTTTACACTTGCAGGATTGAACATTTGCATGGGTAGCCAACAGGATTGGACATTTGTGGGTAGTCTAACATTTAAATTGGAAAAACTCTAATACTATGTTAAGAAACTTAGGCTTAACTCCCAAAAGCTAGCTTATAAGAGGAAAACTACCGTAGCTCTTATAAAGAATATTTTGACTCTATTTTTAATCAATCTGAGATATTTTAATGTTACCTTGTTTTTACATTGTTCCTATTTTCACAAATTTGTATAAGAAAACTTGAAAACAACTTTTTTGTGCATGGTCATGAAAACTGAAACACAAGAAACAAACATCTGTGAAAGAGCTGTGTAAGGACATGTAATCTGTAGTTTGCATAAAGCATAGTATACTTTCTAGGGTTTAAGGTATTCTATATGTGTGAATAGTATATTAAAGTTCTTACATGTATACATGCACATGGAGAGGGAAGAAATAGATGCATTGTCACTAATCAACCAAATACTGTAGCTACTTCTTGCTTCGGTGCATGCTTATAGTAAAAAAGGAACTTTGACATATTGGAATATCAAAGTAAAGACATGCTACTGTGCTTATTAGATTGCTTGGTTTATTGTTAAACTACATTTGCAGGAGCGGGTTATGAAGGTGATTTTGTATATATTATCTTTGAATTGTAATGTGAAGAGGCCTTTTCTCATCATCTCAACTTTTAATGCCCTCTCTGTATGGGAAACAGAGTTCTTACATTTGGCACCATCTGCCAATCTTGTAGTTTACAAGGGAAACAAAGATGTACGGAGTAGCATCAGGGCATTAGAGTTTTTTAGTGAAGATCATGACATCTTATTTCAAATATTGTTGACATCTTCTGATATCGTTGTTGAGGTATATTCTTTTATTTAATATGACAAATAAGTGGCTTTTCAGAAACAATTTAACTTTTTACATATTCTACAATATCATGCTCGTCATGTTTAAATATGATACACAGGATTTACATGCACTAAGATGCATTCAATGGGAAGCAATAATAATTGATGAATGCCAGCGATCTAGAATTTTAGGACATTTTGACCATATCAAGATTCTAAAAGCTGAAATGAGGCTCCTTCTTGTTAGTGGACAAATCAAGGTAAACTACTTGTGTTTGACATTCATATTATCCATCGTATTGACTTTTTCCTTGTGGATTTTCAGGAAGATCGAGCTGATTATGTCAAACTGCTTTCATTCCTTAAGTCTGGACATCATGGGTCAAATATTGCTCAAATGGAAAATTACTCTGATAGCATTTCCAATTTGAAGAACCAATTGGAACAATATGTTTTATTTAAGTGCAATACAGGCTACACTAGGTTTGTAGAGTATTGGGTTCCTGCCCACCTTTCTAGTTTGCAGCTTGAGCAGTATTGTTCAATGCTGCTTTCAAACTTAATGTTGTTATGCTCAGGCCAAAAATCCGACTCTGTTGATGCTCTCCATGACCTTATTATCTCAACAAAGAAGGTAGACTTGATAAAAAAAAAACAGGACTTTTAAGCTGAAATCTCATATATCACATTTTTTGTCATCAACTTTCTGTTCAAAGTTCCTTTCTTGATAATACTTTAATTCTTATAAAAGCTATAGCTCTAAATACATTGTGAATAGGACAGGATGATGATAGTTTCATATGTGGTTAATGTTTACAGTGCTGTGACCACCCTTTTCTCCTGGACCAGTCACTGCATAATTTTGTTACTGAAGGTCTACCAGTTCAAGAGCATTTAAATATTGGAATAAAAGCAAGTGGAAAATTACAACTTCTTGAAAAAATCCTTTTGGAAGCAAGAAGTCATGGGTTAAGAGTATTAATATTATTTCAGGTAATCAACCATAGAAGCTCCTTGCCTTTTTTTCTGTCCGTCTTATTTCTTGTATCTTTGCAAATTTACTCACTCCCTGTTATATTGAGAAAGAGCTTTAATGATGATTGCTTTATTGTGCTATCATGCCACGTTTCCTCATTAATGTAATACTATACTTACCTAATATGTTGTTTATACTGCAGAATTATAGGATAATTTGATAATATTGATATTGCTGATTTGCTATCTTGTTGTTTATAAAGCCAAAATTACCTGTTGTTTGTCATTTTAATTTAGAGAACCTATCAGGTCATTATCAGTCTTGTAATATACTTATTCTATAGATTTTAACTTATACAGTACCTTTTTAAATGAGTTATTTATCATTATTTTTGTCTTTCCACTAAAAGTAGGGAATGAGGTCAAAATCCCCTCCTTTTAGATGGGGTCTAAAGGGAAAAAAAGAGAGGTGTTTTTGGTCTTTGACTATGATGCTCCAGTGCCACATGTATTGTGGAGGCTAACACCTTGGGTATTGAGGCTTGGAGGTCCTCCCAGCCATTTCCTTCTCTTGGGTACAGACCTTAGCCCTTCCCTTGTGAGTGTGACTTTCCTGCTACCATATTGAAACCTTGTTGGGGAAAAAGGGGAGGTTTGATTACACTTAGGAATAATCTTGTTGCCTAGTAAATTTCCCATAATACTAGTGTCTCTTCCTATATATTCACCATGTGAATATACAAAATTTCTGGTTTCTTCTAATTACTATTTATACTGCCTGTCAAGGGTGTAGAAATATGAGAATGGCTCTTCTCATACAAGCTATGTATCATATTGTGATTGTTTAACTTCATGTTTAAAAACTGGTGTATTTTTGGATTCCCAAGGATTCAGTTTTCTTTCTTTCATTTTATAAAACTACAGTCAACTGGTGGTCATAGAACGATTGGGGATATTTTGGATGATGTTCTCTGTCAGAGATTTGGTAAAGATTGCTATGTACGGTATGGTAGAGGTTATATCCCATTAAAGAAGCAAGCTGCTTTAGACACATTTAATGATAGAGAAAGTGGAAAATTTGTCTTCTTGATGGAAAGCCGTGCTTGTCTCCCTAGTGTTAAACTTTCCTCCGTGGATACTGTTATTTTTTTTGACAGTGATTGGGACCCACAGAATGACTTAAGAGGCCTACAAAGGATGTCTATCAGCTCACAGTTCAAACAGTTAACCGTTTTAAGATTGTACTCATATTTCACTGTTGAAGAAAAGGTTTTAATGCTTGCAAAAGATGGCATAGCTTTGGAAAGCAATATGCAGTTGATTAACCAGAGTACTTGTCATGCCCTGTTAAAATGGGGTACTTCCTATCTGTTCAATAAGCTTGATGACTTACATGCCAGTGTTACCTCAATCTCTACTACAGACATCTCTGATCATTCAATTCTAGGTGATGTAATCTGTGAATTATCATCTGAATTGATTAGTGGTGGTGGTGGTGATGATTCCTGTTGTCATGAATGGTCATTCATATCGAGAGTACAGCAGAATGGAGGGGAATATGCAAGGAACATTTTATTACTAGGAGAGAGATTAATTAAGAAATTGGGCTGTGAGCCATGTGCCTTTTCCTGGAGTGATCTCCTTGAAGGAAGGCATCCTCGATGGAAATTTGTGTCTGTTTCATCTCAGAGGATCAGGAAAACAGTCACACATTTTGATCAAATACTTAAATATTCTGAAAGTGAAAATGATGCCATTATAGGAAAGAGGACAGTGTCCAAGGATAATGTTGATCCCAATAGGAGGAAATTGTCCAAGGATAATGTTGATCCCATCAGGAGGAAAGTGTACAAGGTTAGTCTTGATATCCAGAGGAGAAAAGTGTCCAAGGATAATGTTGGTCCTAAAGGGAGGAAAATGACCAAGGTTAAAGTTGACCCCAAGAGGAGGAAGATGTTCACTGATACTGTTGATACAGAGGGGAGGAAAGTGTCAAATCATGTCATTGGTCCTAAGGCTAAGAAGGTATTCAAGGATATTGTCAATTCCAAAGGCAGGAAAGTGCCCAAGAATGCTTTTGACTCCAAATATATGAAAACAAGGTGGAAGAGCAAGAAGAGTCTAAGTGTTGTCAATAGGGCAATTAAATCAAATGGTACCGCTGGTTTTTTTCCTGCCACTTTTTATAGTCCTTTGCTTATTTCCTCACAAGTTTTTTCTTGCAAACCACTAGTTTTATTCATGGCAAAAGTATTTTTTTGGTGGATGGGGATGATTCTAAAAGGTACATGCTGGTACTGATTCATTTTCACACCCACAGGTAATGCCAATGGCTTGTCTAACGTACCTGATTCCATGGTGCATCCTTTGACCGATGAAATTAAAGGAGCAAGCACTATAAACATGCTATTTTCAGAGAAAAAGAAATTGCTTGACATGCGGAAGGGCATCACATTCTTGTCAAAGCCAGATATATCAGGTCTTTGTGATGTTCTACAATTTTCGGTAAGGTCTCAATACATATTCCAATAACCTTTGCTAAATATGCATGTTTTCTGTTAAAATTTTCATAGGAGACCTTGAAGCAGAGGTCATGATTCCCCAAGTCTGTACAAATGCAACTTCTTTAACTTACTGAGTCAAACTTCCAACAGTGATATTACATTAAATCACAGCCCAAACTAGTCTTCATTTTATCTCCTTTTAAAACCGTTAGAAAAGAACTAGGCATAACTTTACCCCAAAGGCTAGCTCATTGGGGTGGAAAGGAGGGGAGGGGCTTGTCCTATCTTATAAGAAGTGCTTTAGCCATTTTTAAAACTTAGTACACCCTTCTGCTTAAACTAGACATTTCGAGCATGAAATTTGTAGGATTGAATATTTGTGGGTGGCTTAAGATTAGGATCAGATGGACTCTAATAGACTAATAGTATATTAAAAATGAAATAGGTCTATCTTAAACTCAAAATAGCTAAGGGGGGACGATCACCTTAGTCTTATAAGGAGCATTTTGGTTATTTTCCTATTCAGTGTGAGTCATCTTAATTAAAATTAGTTACAAAGCAATTTCAACTGAAACTTAAAACTTCAACTCCATACCATAAAACTTCCGAACATTTTTTTTTGTTGAAACCCAGAATCTACTCCAAAATCAACCAATTCTCACAGGTAAGCTAAACCCACTATTTGGATGTTAACAGTTGTTTTATTTATACCAATGTCTGTCCTTGAATATGGCTTGCTTTGCATTCTTTGCTGTTGGAATGATTTTCTGGTGAGGGCCTCATAGGTACAAAAAATATAGCTGAAAAGAGATGAACAATCACTGTATTATTGCTGAAATCAAATCTTTGTCAGGGTGATACAGTGCCTGAATGTAGAAGACTGACAAAAGGTAAATATAATGGAAAAAAATTGTCTTTGGCAGTTAGGGAGTGCCTAGCTTCTCCCCAAAGTCTTGGACTAGTCAATCCCAACCTAACCCCCCACATTGCTCACTGCCAGTGCTTCGCCTTATATCTCATACAACCAAATCACATTTCCACTATACTCCCTATTACCCACTCAGCAGTTAGTTACACAGCAGAGATCCTCTACATTGCACTTGTTTTTATATGTTTTTGGAAGATTTTTAATGTATACCTCAGTTATTTGGGCACTAGTTATTTTGAGGGTCTTATCAGGGTCAATCAGATTTTGTTGATTGGCTGAGCATGAAATTCTTTTCATGGTGAAGAGATCACTAGAGCAACAAACGCATGTTTCCAAATAAGTTGGAGCTTATTGGAAACAAGCAACCACTAATGTTGCCAACAAATTCGGTAGATCATTATTGATAGAGCAAGAAAAATAAAAGATTTGTCATAAAAATTAAAAACTAATCTAGTTGGAGAGTTATTTGGTGGTGAGCAAGAAAACAAAGGATAGGGAGAACCATAAACAACACAAAACAAGGGGGCCCTTGTTTTGGGGAGCTATACAGTGATGGGGTATAAAAGTCATGTGAGGTGGTACTATTTTGATACCATGTTGAATATCAAGAGAGATTGAAGGAGAGAAAGAAAGGAAAAACATCAAGATGGAAGGTAGAAAGATTATATTAATAATTAGTTAAAATACTTCAATTCCAAACATTGATGTTATACTATACCTCATACATCATATATTAATAGCCTACGTCAAGTACTAGTCTAGTGCAACTTGTATAGGGCCAGTTGAATGACACTCAAGGCCTACTTGGTGGACAAGAGAATATGATAAGATCACTTTTTCTACCATATCTTACTTATAGTGTTTGGTTAATCAACAAGATTTGATGAGTATATATAGGTTTATCTTATCTTACTCTTAGTATTGTTAAGAAACTTAAGTCTACCTCTCTCTCAAAAGTTAACGCATAGGAGGAAGACTACTTAAGTCCTTATAAGGAGTGTTATGGCTTTATTCTTAACTAATATAGGACATCTTAACACATTCTCTCACGTCCAAGACTAGACATCTGGTGCATGAAGTTTACAAGACTAGACATTTGCAGGTGGCCCAACAAATCTGAATATTTGTGGGCAGTCTAACATTCAAACTTAATAACCTTTGATACCATGTTAAGAAACTTGGGTCCAAAGGAAGATTATTCAAATCCTTATGTGGAGTATTACGGCTTTATTCGTAGCCAATGTAAAACATTTTAACAAGTGTAAATTTATCCAATTAGGGGTATGGGTTAGAAATAGATAGGGTAGGATAACATAATGTATCTAGTTTTATATTTTGATGATATGTATTATATATAAAATAAGATAAGAATTTATCTTACACCTATTCTATTCTGTTTTCATCGAATCCTCATATATATATATATTTTTTTATACTATCATATCCACCAAAGGGGTCATCAATGTATTAACACCATATAACTTCACATGTTTTTGCTAGTAATTAAAACTGGACTTGTCTAGAGAAGTTTTCACTGCAGTGGAGCAGACATACTTATGTGTTCAATTTGAGTAGTTTTATTAGTGAAAGAAGGGATGCTATTAAAAGGAAAGAATTTGAAAGTAGGTTAATTTGTAATATTATTGATCTTCCACTGCTTGCTTGGAAGCAGTTAGTACCACACTAGCATTTGTTATGTTGATAGCATTTTCTATGCAACAACCATGTTGCAATGGTTGGATTATAATGATTTTATATTAGTAAGACAAGTATTTTTTGAAAAAGAAAGACAGCTTTGATGATCCTTTAATTTCATATGCAGAAAAATGTCAAGGTTGTTGCCATGAGGATTCTTGAGCACTTATTCAAATATTACAACATTAATTGTGAAGAAGTTTCTACGGTGCAGGCTTTTGAAATATCTGTGGTTTGTATTTGCTCTGACTTTTTTATATCAAATGACATAGGTATCTTGTCAAATGTTTGTTTGAATTCTGGATGAATCCTTGTGCATCCTTTGAGAAAGAATGGAGCCATTTGAAGTAATTTTTGTGCTAGTTTGTCTCTCTTCTATTGATTCAAACTTGTCTGTTGTTCTTAAAGCACGTCTGACTCTACAAAGAGTTGGCTAGCAACATTGAGTCTTTTAGCAAATGTTTTCTAGTTTCTACGTTATTTTGGTCAAACTTTCTACCTGTTAAGAACATTGAAAGCTGTTGAGGGAAGTTGTGAATTATGAAAATGTTGACTGCCCAATTAAGGCCATTGATTGAGTGATCCAAATGTTGACCATTCATTGGGTGGCCTACTGAAAGTTGATTGATTGACAAATTATGATGGCAATACCCCTCCAACCAATAATCTGCTATAAATTGTGTAAGTTGGGATCAATTGCTGTAATGCATCATCTAAAGCCTTTTTACTGTGTCTCATTTCTTACACACTTTCAAACCCTTGGGAGCTGTTTGGTTTTAGAAAAAAATATATTTTTACCGTTTCCTATACAAATATTTGAAAACAAGAAACAATATGAAAATAAGGTGACATTTTTGTTATCAAAAGTAACAATAATGGTCCTTATTTTCTCCGTAGTTTCTTCAACGTGGATTCCAACTGCTACCATCCACCTTTGAACCTAGAACATAGCTTCCTTAAAAGAAAAAACAAAATCCAGCAGTTTTTGTCAACATGCATTCTCTTTTTTTTCGGATCGTGGTGTATGGTGGGTCAAAAATCACATTGGAGTTCAAATCACCTGCTTTGCCATATCTGTTGCAAAAGATGTTTTGAGCTGCACTTTTTTTGCACACTCTTGTTTATGCAAGTAATTTTTGTCATCATTGTGTCATAGTTTTCTAATGAAACGTGTCTACAGTGTTGGCTAGCAGCTTATTTTTCAAAACACAAGATTGATAGGAAATATTCACTTTTCCTGGCGAAACTGTACTTGAATTTTGATTGCAAGGAAGAGGAAGCAGCCAATGTTTACTCTGAACTGTGGAAGCATATGAAGGATTTTTCAAGTTGTTTACAAAATGGGTTTTTTGAGAAATGTAATATAAATGGCGCTTCAGACTCCAAGACACCTGAGCTGAAAGATTTGACACCGGAGAAGCAGAAGGATTTTCAAAGTTCTCATGATTTAAAACTTGTGACATCTGCCACAAATGAACATGATCATCAAAGGAAATCTCCCACACAAGACCAGACTTATCCTCATGAAATTTGGTTATATCAGAAGACACCTCATAGTATGCCTGTGGAAACAGATGCTATCTCCATGGAATGTGACTCAGAAGATGACAGAATTCATGCTATGACCTCAATAACAGCAGAAGTTTCATCCCTTGAGCACTGGAGTAATGATGTCAAACCTGTTACAGATTCTTTGGGGAGACAAAGTCTTGTTAGAAGTACACAGATTACAGATGGAAAAGTTTCTGAAGAGCTTCAAAGTTCAGTGAATGAAGTGGTTACTATTGACAAAGTTATGAATATGTCTACTCATCCTGTGCAACCTGACAGTGCTAAGACAGATGCTGTAACTAGCTTTAGTACTGTTGTGCCTGGGGTCAGAAAGTGCTACACTGTAACGAGTCCTGTATGTGGTGAGTCAATTACTTTGGAATTTGCTGAGACTGACTTACCCATGCAACCATCACATGCAAATTTATGCCCATTGCCTCAGGTTAGTAATTTTTGTATAAGAAGACTTTTGGTGCTATTCTCTAGTGTTTATTGATCTGTGTTGTTGCAACAAAGCTACTTAGAGACAAACTCTGGTCAACTTTCTTTTGTTTTGTTGGTACTGCAACTGATATAAAAGCCTTTCTATATTTACTTGGGAGGTTAAGTTTTTAGATTGGTTCTTCCACATGATACTAGTTTGTGGCCAAACATTTTTGAAGTGCAATTCAGGGTATCCTTTTTCTTCCATTTCTGCTTATTAGATGATAATTGTGGCTTACGCTAGCTACATGTTTACTTGTTTATCCTAGTGGCCTTCACACATGGAAATGTGATATGAATTTTTAAGTTATTATTTAGGCATGTAAAAGCATCTCCTATTATTAGGTCAAGTGGTTCTTCAACATGTTGAAAGAAAGGATGTATCTCAAAATTTATAATTGTGATGGATCCTTTTCTACTTACAACCACTGCATTAACTCTCTATGACCATACTTTTAAACTAGATTCATATTGAGCTCTTATGTTTCTCTATATGAAAAGCTTTATAGAAGCAGTAGATTCATTATCTGACAATGCAGAAAAATACTATTTAATTTCGTTTACCAAAAAGTTTAGGGAATTTTTACATTTTTACGCAATGGCATCAAAGGTATGGTGTATGACACTTGAGAAAAAGGGCCAAGGATAGAAATATGATGAAAGAAGGGAGTGGTGTGGAGAAATTGGTTGGAAAAAGGGGGGAGGGGGTGTGTAACTGGACAGATGAAAGAGGAGATTGGGAAAAGAGAATTGGAGAATCATATTCACGAGTGTAATGATGAGGGAAATCGTGCTGGCATGTGAGGGGGTTATGAGAGAATTTAAGACACTGGAGATGATGACTTTGGTAAGGGGAGGAGTGTACGTTACCCTACAGTGTTTCTTCCTATTTAAGGATCTTAGCTCCATTTTTCAGTTGAATATCAGTATAGTATAGAATTTCTCAATTCCTATCATATATTATGTTGAATTTGACTTAACGTAACTTAACCCTGAAAGCTAACTCAAAAGAAGATGATTGTTTTAGCCTTTATAAATTCTTATTTAGTCATATCTATTCTATAATCGATGTGGAACTTCAACACCCTTTTCATGCTCAAGATTAAACATCTAGAGCATGGAAATTGTAGAAGTGTGTTTTTTTTTAATATAGCACTTGACAAGCTATAGGACTAGGTAGGTAGCACTGGGAAAGCTGTATAACCAAGTTGTACTGGGAAATTCATGGGACCGGGTTAATTGCACTGAAAAATTTCATGAGATTAGATTTTTTTTTCCCCCCAGTTAAGGGTAGTCCAATATTTTGGGCTTTTAAGTCTAACTCAATCGCAAAAGTTGGCTCGTAAGGTGAGAATTGTTTTAGCCTTATAAGCTCTTATTTAGCCATCTATAGTCAATGTGAAACTGCAACATATTATATAGCATGTGGCGGGAAACTAATAATCATGGGATTTTAATTTGGAGTGCTTTGAAACTATTCTTGTTGTATGAGTTCATACATGCTACTTGTATATTACAGATTACAGTTTCTCCTAGTACAGTCATGCCTCTAGATAATGTTTCTTACCATACTAGTGAAGATCATTGCAATGGCCTTGTTGAACTAGTTAACTCTTCCTATGTTTCACCTGTGATACTTCAACCCTCTACCAGTGTGCCCATGGATGAAAATACCATGCATGTACCACACAGCATTACTAATCCTGGATATATGAACACTGATTATTTTCAAGCTCTCTCTGTGACATCTGAAATGTCCCATGTTGCCTACCCAGACCCACTACTAATTGAAATGGAGAAAATAGAAAAGGTGAAGGAAGAAGCCTTCAAGATACATGAGCAAAAAGTATGCGCAGAAATCCTTCTCTTTCCCATCTCACCCTTTTTCTAATATTACCATTTGGTTTCTGGTTTATGCAGCTTTCAGCTTTCGTTTTGTTTGTTTATCAAACAGATATTGCAGCTCAAATCTGACTTTGAAAAGGAGCTTGAAAAGTTGGGTGAAAAGTACAGGATGTTGCTTCAGAATGTCAATACTGATGTAGAACTAAAGAAAATGGAACTTGAGACAGAGTGTAAATTAGTTTTAATGAACAAGGTATTAGCTGAAGTTTGGATGCAGAAGTTTGATAGTTGCAAAAGAGCTGTGGAACCGTGCACAGAACAAGGTATGGATCATGCTTAAGGTTCATTTGTTTGTTGGGTCTGTTCATTATGCACTTATTACTTGACATCAATGGTTGTTAGGAACAATAGGACAGAAACCGAATAGGAAGATGAATCAACATTTAAGTTCTTGTCTCATCTATTTCTTTTCTTAGATATTTGTAATCTGGACTTATTTAAGATGGGTAATCACCAAACTCACTATTAGAATCCAAAGTCTGAATTCACCAATCCAGATTTAAAGGAAGTTGTCTACTCTTGACCCATTTACTAGCTTATGGACATTGTTTGCCTGAAAATATTTCTTTCGGCTGTCTCAATTAGGCCTTCTTCCAAAATAAATGAGGGATTGGTATGCAATCTGGAAAAGCACTTATGAACGCAATAAACTGCTTGACTGCTTCATTGATGGTTGTAACTAATCACTGATTATGTAAAAATAGCTGACAGAATTTGTAAGAGGGGTTTATTGGCACTACTTTTGGATATTTACACAGTCTAATTTATTACAATGCTAATTTTCAATAAATTCCCTTGAATGATATCATGATTATTTTTTTTTTATCACTTATCTGTTTACATTAACAATCAATTAACGATTCATTTAACTAAAATGAAAATAACATATCACATTTTAACTTTCCACCTCACCGTGAATTATAGAACAGAAAAAAGTTTTCTTCATTTTGCCGACATTTTGTGTTTTACTGTATGCTCTATAAGATAATTCATGTCACTTTCTATGAGGGATTGATTAATGTCAAAATTCTTTGGTGGGCCAAATTTTTGTTATCTTGCATCTTTGGGAAACTAAATTTGGGTCTTTACTCAATTTTTTTACTATCACTATTATTATTCAATAAATGTTTCATATTTGTGTTTGCTTTCACTTATTTCATATTTTTAAAAGGTTTACCCCTTGTGTGTATGTCTTAGTTGACAATCACACACCTTGGAAATAAAATATCAATATATTCTCTGATTTATATTTTAATTAAACAATTCATAAATAAGTATCAAAGTGAGAAAAGTTTTAAAATATAACTAAGTTGGAATAAGAAAAAATTTGATTCACAAAATAGGCCACTTAATTACAGATGTTTTTTAGGTTATTGGGATTGGGAGTTAACTAAGGGAGTACTGGTATGCAACTGAGAGTGCCATCTGTTCCTGCCAAATAAATGTGTATCAAGTTGAAGTGATGAAACGTACAGGAGATGTGAAGTGCCTAATACTCTATGGAAGAGAGGAAAATGGGAAATGGACATGTGGAAAAGTGGGAATAGGGGACTGAGTTGGAGATCTTAATATCAAGACTAAACATCTAAGATGCGTAAGTGGCGTATTGTAACATATTTCACACTGAAATATCTTTTGGTAATAACCATATAACCAAGCCTTCAGCTTGGTGAAATTTAATTCAATTTCAAAATATTAGATTAACATTTATATTGGGTATTCTATTTTATTTATTTGGGCACGGTAAATTAAAATTTGTAATCGGTCTAGGGTCTCTGCTTATCCTATTTTCTCATAATTTTGTAGCCTACTTTGGCTAAATCTACATTTATTACTGCTTTCTCCCTCGATATACTCATTTATTGATCTGGAGGTTACAATATGATGAAGACATTCTCGATTATTGTTTGTAGATGTTATATGTTGATTAGCAATGCCAATAACGCTGCCTTTAGTATTTTAAATTTTTTTATACCTAAACCGCATTATTGAAGTGATGAATGTGCCTTCGCATGCCTTCCATAATTGCTGTTTCATGCGCTTGCAACTCCTAAATCTTATTAGCTCTTCCCTTCTGCAGTGGCAATGCCTAGTTCTCCTTTGACTGCTCAAAGTCTTGAACAATTTATAGAACGTCCACCCATACTTCTCCCGTCCTTGTCCACTTCGACGTCGGTGCCGGATCCACCAACAACCGTTCCAGAAATCAACCCAGTTGGAGCATGCTTTGATTCCATTGTTCAGTTGTGCAGCGATATTCATGATAGCTGTGATTTACAATCCCTGTCCCCACCTCATAGAGACTCTGCAGCTGCCTCATATTATCCAGTACCTCTCATGTCAAATCAATGGAGTGGAATATCAGACCAGCCATTGCCACACAGTTGATTTAATTGCAACATCACTGATACTAACGAAAACCCTGTAAAACATGCTGGCAGGACGTACAATTAACTTTCCTTCCCTTGATGACTTAGCTTTTCAAATCTTTAGCTGTCTCACTTGGCTGGTGTACGTAGTACCAAATTCTGAACTAGTGTACTCATCTGGTGCAATGAATGTAAATTTGTTTGCCTTCAAGATAACCTTGTAAATATATATGTACTTGCCTGAAACAATATCGTAAACACCACAATTTCTTGCTGCCTCAGAAGAGAATTAAGAGATGATCACATTTCTTTTTTAAAACCCAGCTGTCTTCGATCCGTCACCACGGTCTGCATTTCTGCACTTCCTTTCTGCAGTTGAGTTGAGGATTGGGTTTTGAGTTTGGTCTGCAGCGTAAATCCACAGGAACATATGATGGTTAAACTTCATATATTTCCGAAAGTGTTTATATATATATGTCTGTGTGTGTGTGTGTGTCAACTTCTATGAACCTGCATAGCAAGAGATGCGAATGGATGAAAGCAAAACCTGGATTTGGCGCCCCTTGCAATCCCAACTCCTGAAACTTCTCTACCACCTCTATACCACCCAAATTATTTTTTGTACAATTACTGCTGTATATTGATTTATAGGAAAAATGACATGTAGCTTCAATTTTGAAAAATAAAAAACAATTATACTAAATATATTTTCCATATTGATGTGATGCAACAAAATAATTTATCTCAACTTTTAAAAAGTCAATTTATATAATACAGTCATTCTGACATTCATATTATAAAAATTAATTAATCCTTTTTTTAACTAAAACTAACTTAAGTATGTTTAAGAGTAGAGATGATAAAGTGGGCTTAGTTCAATAGGTTGACTTGTTTAACTTGTCTAAAATAAGAGGTTAAGTTAGAGATTTTACTTCTGAAAGTTTGCATAGTCTGCAAAATGTAGGTCAATGATGAGTCAGCTCATTGAGCTTATTTTTTTTATTAAAAATAAAATTTAGTTATTTATCAGTGAATGTTAGTATAGAATATTTTTCTATAATCTTTATAAAATTATTATTTTTAAACATATCATATAAATTTAGTTGACTTGCTAGCCCATAAAAAACTAGAATATCTAGTGAATTAACTTCAACTGACTTTTGATAAAGTGAGCTAAATTGCTTTATCGTCCCTAGCTAAGGGGTATATACAAACATATATAAAGCAATTATGAACATATAAGAGGTAGCGTTGATATTATATTGGAAATGATTGTGTATGTACACATAAATTTGAGGGCCTTTCCGTATAAAAAAATTAAAATAAAAGTCCTGTATAAATAATATATATATATATTTTGATCATTATAAATGAACTTTTTGTTTTATGAAAAAGATTTAATTTTTATATAGTTATAAGTGTAATTTTTTATAATATAATCTATCAATAATGTCTTATTACATTATTAAAAAAAGCTCTCATAACATGCATTTCAAAAGTAAGATTTAATTTGAAAATGCAAATAAAAAAACTTAGCTTTTAAAGAAAATAATATCTTTTAGAGTTTTTTTTTTTTTTTTACTTATTACTTTATTCATTATTTGACCTCTCTTTTCATCTTTCACATCCCATGACTTATACTTACGTGCATCATATGATTTATTTATTTATTTTCTTAAAAACTAAGTTAGTACATATAGAGAGAGTTAGATGGATATTTAATTCAAGATTTTTGTGATTCCACTAATGCAAGTCAATATATTAGAAACTTGAAGAAAAGAGAGAGAGAGAAGAAAAAAGAAAGTAATACAAACAACTGAAATCCCATTACAATATTAAATTACAAGTTCCTATTCGATATTTAGGGAACTTTGAAGCTGCGCTTCTATTGTTGATTTGCTAAAGGCTTGATAAACTGAATGAGAATCGTTGCACTTGCATAGATACAAAGAAAATATTTCTAAAAGTGACTGTAAAATTAACAAATTGGAAGAGGAGCACCATTCCACTCCCCAAGGCATTCTAGAAGTGGATCAATAATTTTACCCTGGCATATTGCTGTGAATAGTTTGTCACACTCTTCACCTGGTGACCTAACCTTTTCTCCAGTTAACAACCCAGTTCCCAAATCCTCTCTCACAAACTTGTATAGTGGGTAAGATCTGCATTCTTTGATCTTGTTTGGAACTGCTGGATTGCCACTCTCATAAGCAGCTCTTGCACTTTCAACCTCCTTTGGCAAGAGAATCTTCAACTCATCCTCAAAAGTAGCAATCTTTTGAAAGATTGATGTGTTCAAGTTCTTTTCAGTGTCAGCATTTACCAAGGCATGGTCCACAAGCACTTGCCTAAGTTTTTGCATCAATGGGTATGTAGCACTGCATGGATCGTCTATGTAAGCAAATACATATTCCCTATCAACCACTTTTAGTAAATCTTTTTCACAAAATCTAGAAGGATGAAGTTCTCCATTGACACCTGTGGTGAGAATCTTCTTGGAAACTTGACTCACAATGTTCTTGACTGAGTTTTTCAAATTCTCCTCCAAATGCCTTAAGTCAATTGCTTGGCAAAGTGCAATCAAGAATGTGGAAGACATGAGCTTAAGGATCTCAATAGCTTCATTTGTCTTTCTAGATGAGATCAAACCCAAAGAGTTCACATCCTGGTTGTGTTGCTCAGCACTTTGGACATGGCTTGTAACTGGATTTGCAAGATATTGGAGTTCAGAGCAATAAGAAGCCATGGCAATTTCAGCTCCCTTGAAACCATAATCCAAGCTAGGATTTCTACCAGCAGAGAGATTTGAAGGCAACCCATTGTTGTAAAAATCATTGACAAGTTCAGAGAACTGAGCAAACATGAGTTTACCAATAGATGCAAGCGCCAAACGTGTGTTGTCCATAGAGACTCCAATAGGGGTTCCTTGGAAATTACCACCATGCAAAGCCTTATTCCTTGACACATCAATCAAAGGGTTGTCATTCACAGAGTTAATCTCTCTTTCAATTGACTTGGTTGAGAAACGAATCACTTCAATGAGAGGACCAAGCCACTGTGGGGAAGTTCTAAGTGCATATCTATCTTGTTTTGGTTTTTGCAAAGGGTCTATCTCATGCAACTTCTTGGCTGCTTTCATGTAAGAACTTCCATCCAAAATGTGCTCCATAATAGCTGCGGCCTCAATTTGACCAGGATGGTGCTTCAACTTATGTGTCAAATGATCAGTAAATTCAGGTTTCCCTTGCATCACTTCAGCAAAAATAGCTGAAAGAACTTCAGACAACACAGCTAGTATGTTAGCCTCAAAGAGAACCATAGAAGCCAAGGCAGAACCAACTGCAGTGCCATTAACAAGGGCAAGACCTTCCTTGGGTTGCAATTCAAAGAACTCAGAATTGATGCCAGCCAATTGAAAAGCTTCCTTGGCATTAAGCACTTCTCCAGAGGGTCCAACAGCTTTTGAGTTGGGTCTTCCAGTAAGCAAACCAGCAATGTAAGAAAGAGGAACAAGATCTCCAGAAGCTGTGATTGTACCACGAAGTGGCAAACATGGAGTAATGTTCTTGTTAAGGAGCTTGGTGATGGCTTCCAAGATTTCAAATCTGATGCCTGAGTACCCTTGAAGAAGGGTGTTGATTCTCACTAACATAGCTGCTCTTGTTGCTGTGTATGGCAGTGTGTGGCATGATTCAGTTCCATTGCCAAATATTCCAGCATTTAAGAACCTGAAGAAAAAAAAATGAATTAGAATCAAAAGCTTTGATTTAACATTATTAATGATAAACTAAAATTCATTTTGAAGAAAGCATGTTGCATATACTTGTAATAATTATTATAAAACACTAGGATATAAATGAATTCAGATCATGGGAATTTAATGTGACAATTAATAGTAAAAATTTACACTAACACCGCTGATATAAAAATTATCTCTTTTTTAACTTTCCTAATATAAATGAATACCCCGTTTGACAATCACTTTCCAATTTTAGTTAGATAGGTAAGGAATTTTGTAAAATCCGTCGAACTTAAAATAAAATAAAATAAAATAAAAATAAAAATTAGAGAAGTTAGGTTAGGAATTTTGAAAAAGTCGTCGGAGTTAAAATAAAAGTAAAGCAACTAGAAAGAAAAAACAAAGTCAAACATGGTTTTTTTTTTAGTTGTTAGCAGTCACACCAACTCCTCGTCATTCGTCAAGTTCAAATTACTATTTTGTCCCCAGTTGTTCTAAGTACCAAACCCCGTAAGATGCTATAAAAAATTAGTGGCTGTTTTGACATCAAAATCATGTTTCCGGAAAATATAATTATTTCTGGGAGAACTACTCTCGACGGTTTCGACTTAGTACCCTGCCAGAGGGGATTAAACTTACGTTTTATTCTTAAATTACTATTTTATTTTAAGTTTTATCAGTTATTAATAGATCATTACACCACATATTTATTTATTTATTTATTGTTATAACACTTGTGTGTGATTATTATTATTTCAAGAAACCAACACTTGATGTTTGGATTTGTTTACTTACTTAAAAAGATAAAACACCCTTTAAACAAATTTCTGATTATAAATCAATTCAAATGCAAAATGAATTATAATTATAATATTGACAAATATTCAAAAGGAGCGGGTTGTATCTTATCTTAATCATGAAAACACGGAACGCCATCAATCGTAAAAATAAACTATAATTCTATAAACAAATTTTATTTATAATATCAAATGTTCAAATCTTGAAGTCACTTTAAGAAAAACTTATCCTAATCGAACAATCAAACTCGGTTTTACAAGCGAAAATTTGCGATAAAAGAGCAAAAAGATCACGAAAATCTTTGAATAAACATACATAAGTTCTCTAAAACATCATTAGATGGGGTAATATTTTACGATGCAGTTAACTCAGGTAACGTAGCAAGCAGCACTCAACGCATGAAAATATGGACAGACGTGTACGTAGCAAATATACAAAACAACGCAACGTAGACAAATCACGCATGCGGAGAGTGAGCATAATAGTGTCAAAGCTCATCAGTTTAAATTATATTTAACAAAATATATAATTTAGATTTTTAATTACATTTTGTAATTTATTAACTTAAAAGAAACGAAGAGTTAATTACCTGATGAGCTCTTTTTGCAAAGCACCACCTTGTTTGGTTCGGCGGTGTGACGTGGCACCGAAGCCAGTGGTGACGCCGTAGCTATCAGTGCCGTTGTTCATACTATTCATCACCCAATCACTACTCGCCTTAACGCCATCCCTCGCCGACTCCGACAACTCCACCGTCACGCCGTGGCCGGCGACGGCAGCCACCTGAGCAATCGTCAGTGTCTCGCCGCCGAGCCGCACCGCCGGCTTTCGGTATTCCGCCACCATGCGCTTCACCTCATCCAAGTGGCTTCCCTTTAGTGACTCAGCCGCCACTCCCCAATTCAAAGGGTCACTGCTCTTGCGAGTAGTAGAAGTGCAAAAGGAACCGTTTTGGCTTTGGTGGTTGCCATTGGTCATGGTGGTTGCTTCCATGTTGATTAACAATTAAAAACTATATATTATACGAGGGGATTAAAAGGGAGCTAAGTTTTGAGAGAGAATAATATAGCAAATGAAACCTTAAGGTTATGGATTTGCTGAGAGGGAAAGGAAGATTTGTGGGCTTTATATAGCAGTGAGAGGGGAATTTTCAAATGTAATGTTACGCCATCGTGTTTGGTAGGTGGGTGTGTGCGGCAGCACAAGGGAAATGGGGGTTGGTTGAAAATGAATCAAGACCGTTTGATTGGCAATTCAATCATGACATTGGAGTTCTTTGGTCCAAGTGAGTGGACCGAACAACTCAACGTGAGTGAGTATGGTCAAGCCTAGCCTGCTGCATGTCCATACCATTAACATGTAATTATCTTAATCATTTACTTTAAATGGGCCTGCTTATTTTAATGTTTATTTTTTTGTCTTCAATCTAATATATTTCATTTCAATATTGTTTTCTAATGAATATAAAAATAGTAATCTACCACATTTGGAATCACTCTATAATCTTTTATCTCAACGCGTTTTTTAACTCAGTCAAGTTTTCCTGTTTTGGTCAAATAACTCGGTCATCTTTGGACTCCTGTAGTTGGCACCCCAAATAATTAAATCAGATGTACTATATTTTATTTCTTAAATGACACAATATGCACTCTAAATACGATAAAGAGTTGAGGAAGATTTCATTTTAGGTCTTGAAAGAAATAGTTATTATCAATTTTGTGTTTTGATCATTAATTTTATCCAGTTAATTTTTTAAAAGTTTAATTAAATTCGTAATATACTACTCATTGTTGAATAAAATACATGTAAAACTCCCCAAACGTGATGTGACGAAGAGTAAGGCTAATTATTCAGATAAACTTATGTATATTTAATCCAATAAAAAATATTATATTGCTTATACTTCACTTTTTTGCGTGAATTTTACTATAATACATGGACTCTTTTTTTTTAATGAGGCTCATATGAAATTCAGTTAATAACAAAACATGTACTGAAATGTTTTTTGAAAAGTGTCGTTTTAACCTTTTTTTTTTTTTTCCTTAAATAAACCTGAAAAGTGAATTTATTTTCATTCTTTTTTATTTTGTTAATTATCCCATCAAAATTTCAATTGCAACAAAAAAAAATAATTAATGACAAGTTCTTTAAAAAAAACGATACAGTATAGAAGACTATTCTAAATGTAACTGTTTATCTACATTAACATATATTTATAAAGTAATAACATTGAACAATTAACAGTATAAACATTTATTGATCTTATGTGGAGTATATGTAACATTATATTATTCCTGATATTTTATGCGATATAGCACAGTAGCGGACAATCTCGAGTTAATTTGGTCCATATAGCATGTTTGGTGTGAAGTGTTGTTGATGTCACATACGTCATTTTTATTACAATTTTGGAAGAACAAAATATTAACTTCTCAGCAGTTCATGCTATTTGTGTCTGAGGTGAGAAAAAGAATATCAAGAGAATGTTCATAAGAGTTTATAACAAAATTTATGAAAATAATCTATAGCTTTCAGAATTTTATTTATTTATTTAAAAAATAATGATAAAATTTATAGAATAATTTATTATATAAATAACAATAATTAATAAATATTATTAATTAGGCTATATTTTCAATTTCAAATTAAATATTCAATAAATTATATTCAAGGTAGATGTATAAAGTAAGGAAGAAAGCACCAAAAATTAACTATATATATATATAAAGATGTTTTAAATTAAAATTATATGTAAAAATAATAATTTGAAGTATAAAAATACCATTATTATTAGTGTAGTGCAATAAAATGTAAACATACTAATAGGAATAGAAATATGTCAGACTGTTTGATAGGGTTTACAGTTTAACCTTTTCAAATTTTAGTCTGATTTAATTTATTTAATTAATAGGTTTAATTTAGATTTTTTTAAAGTAATTAATTAAATAAATTATGCTTGAGTTTAAGAAAAGGCTATTAACCTTATTAGAATGGTATATTTAAAATTCATAAAATTTATAATAATATATTAAATAATTTTATATAAAAATTATAATATAATAATATATTAAATCAATAAAATTTTAAAATAATAAAATCTTAAATTAAAAATCTTGATCATTTTTGTTAGAGTTGAAAAATGTATCTAATACATACCTTTTAAGAAAGAAAGTCTTGTTTGTTGAAGTTTTTTGCATGTTATAACACTAATTTATATTGCGCTATCTCGATTACATCTAATTTCATCCATCATTCTCTTACAATCTTGCACACTTATCTATATTATATCAATTTTTTAATAATTTATTAAGATATAAGCCTTATAACTTTTAAAAGACATATCTATTTAGATAATTTAATAGTCTGTTTATAAGAAAACTTAAAAACCTATTAAATATTTTGATACGAAATATACTATTAAAAAAATAAATAGGTCAAATCAGAGTTTTAAAAAAGTTAAATTAGACTTAATAAAAAGTTTATGATAAGTAATAGATCAGATTTATACTTCAAAATTATTAAATAAATTAAACTTATTTATACAAAATTTAACCTAACTTATTTTTATCTCTACATGCGAGTGACACATTTTTGGATATACATAATATATAAGAAAAGAAAAGTCAAAAATAATAAAATATATAATGTGTTTTTAAAAACTAGAAAAACATATACTTGGATCCACCCTTACTTGCATTCCCCTGCCTAAAAGAAGTAGGGATGAACGAATATTATTAACTATTTTTAATAGTCAACTATAATGTTATTAACAAATTATTTAACTAAATCAATCACTTAAAAATAATATACATATTTATTTATCTAATCGCATTAGTCATATATATTTTATATAAAATCATGTGAAAGTATAGAATTTAACGCCATGAAGGAGAGTTACAATTTTTGTCAATTAATTGACAACTGATCAGACATAGACAATATTTGAATAGAAAGTTTAACAACCTTATTTTGTTTTTATTCCAAATTTCACTTTTAACATGGTTGTGAATTTTTTCAATAGTTGAAATAGTTGTTCATTTAAATAAAAAAAATCATTTTATGACACTACACTATCATAATAATGAAATCGCGTAAATATCTTCTTGTATGTATTTGTTTGAAAATAACTAATATATCAATTTTTTAGAATAATCATAGAAATCTTTAAATTAAGGGTCACATGAGGCATGAAGAAACGATAGAGGCCCAAATGAGAAGCTATATTTCCAAAAAGAAGTGTGAACTTAAAAATAAAGGGTGTGAAGTGTGAACATTAAAAATAGATATAAGAAGTGTGAATCACACGTGGAACCCCAAACAACACGTATACAGATAATTGGAAGTAAACTCTTATTCAGTATTTAAGACTGTACTAACCAGTCACTTTACTATTTAATTTAATATTTTTTGTTACTTTAATCATGACTATAAAGAACAATTCATTTTAATCGTTTCTGTTTAATTATTTTATTGTTATCTTGTAAAAAACCTAAAATAAATAAATATTACAAAATTTTAATAAAAAGTTATAAAATTCCAAATTTAAGTCGACGAATAAATAAACTCTCATTCTATTATTTCACTTGGAAACCAGTTTTTTGCGCAAACTTATTTATTTTACTAAAAATAAATTTATGCAGACAGCTTGTGAGATTAATTTTCAAGCCAGTGACAGTGGTTCAATTAAATATTATTTAAAGAAGTTATTATAAGATTTGAACTCTTAACTTTACGAGATTTTTTTTTTTTAAATCGTAGTTTATTTTACTGTGATTAACCATTGTTAGATAGTTAGATAACTGGACAGACCATTTAACGCAAATTTTACTGATCAAAATTCACATATTTTGAAATAGGACAAATACTTAATTTTGTCTTTAATATTATAAACATTAATTATTTTAATTCTTGATTTTATGAAAATTCTATTTTAATTTCAAACTTTACAAAATGACATTTGTTTTAATTTTGTATATATAAAATATCATTATTTAATCATTTTTAGATAAAATAATAATAATAAAAAGTAAACTAGAACTAAATAAGTTATTATTTTTTAAAAAAATTAAAAGATAAATTAAAATTTTATAAAATTAAAAAAATAACACATAATATAAAAAAAAATAGAGATTTAAAATATGCTTGATTTCCTTTTTAAAAATAGTTCTTAGTTTTTAAAAATAAAATTTAGTATAAGTATTTATCAATCATGGGAAAAAAAAAAAAAAAAACAGCCACCCCCTTTGAACGGTGAGGAGTCATCAGAATAAGAAGACAAAGTCATATGTTGGGAGGAAAGAAACAAGTGTGGTTGCCAGTAAGATTCCATGTTCTAACTTCTAAGCCTAATTAATGAACAAATACGCAAAGGTTGTTGCCACCTAACCTTTGCAATGCCTACTATTTCCTCCTAAAGTCGCAATCTTCACTTAATGAGTCAATGCATGCCCTCAATTATTCAGACTATGTTACGAAATTAAGGTTTATTTAGTTAGAGTAAATATTAATCAAAACGAATAATAATAAATGTTTTTTCAAATCAAATAAACCCCTAAATCTCAAATTACTGCTTCAATAGTCATTTAATACTTTTAAAAACATGTTTGATAAATATTTGACTTATAAGTAAGAGGTTTACAAAATTAAATTAAATTTAATTATAATCACAATTATTACTGTTTCAAACAATTATTATAATTTCTTGTTTATTTTTTTAAAGTAAATTCCTCATTTTAAAAAATTTAAATTTAATTGATAAAAATAATTAAAATACGATAAAGTTAAACAAGTTATTAAGTTTAAACTTTTTAAAATTTTCTAATAAATTGTCTACGTTTTAAATTTAATCTTTTAAAAATAAATAAATTAACTTGAAGTATTATATTTTTTTACATGTCAAACTTAAGATTTAAGTTAAAGTTTTTTCATTACTCAACTTGTATGTGCTGCAATGTTTAACTAGTTGAATGCATATCTCCGTTATTCCCCACGTAAGACAAAAGCTTGAAACTAAATTTTGAGTGATTTAGAAAAGTTTATGAATAATTGTGATTTAAAGTGATTTAGAAATTATATACCATTTTTAAATTAATAATTGTAATTTTTTAATCTTAAAAATTAAAATATATATATATATATATTTTTAAAATAAATTATTAATCTCACTGTCTATTTATATAAATTAAGTTATATTTGTTTATCGTGTTAGAATAATTTCTTAATTTAGAAGAAACTATAATTTTTTTTAATCATTGTTCTTAAATATTTTTAATAAAAATTGCTTAAATTTCAAAGTAATCCTTTAATCCATGGATACTTGTCGTTCTTTTAGCTTGTTCTCTATTATCCACTTGCCAACACTGTCCGTCCATAGATCACTATACAGCCTAATTTTGTTTCCATATTAACTATTTTCCACCAAACTTGAGTCACAAGAAATTAGGAAGGTAGTGAACACTAAAATTGAAAGAAATACTAACAACAAAAAATGTTAAACATTAAAATCAGCTTGTACATGTAATTTTTATTTAATGAAAATTAAAATATAATATAATATATCATAATGGCTATATTTATAATTTAATTTTTATTAGATGCAAATTACATCAAGAAAAATTAAAGTAATATTAAATCATTAGTTTATAACTTTATTGACCCAAAAGCACGAACCAAAGTTACTTACTATTCACCGTGAAAAATCGGAATGATGTTAGGAAACACATGATGCAGACCAAAAAACAAATATAAAACATAAAATGCTAAATGTTTGGAAATTTACAATGAAAATAAAGACATATCATGTTAGTAGGCCTTGTGAATAATATTGGCGAGGAAAAAACAGAAATTTAAAACGAAGAACACCGTTTATTTCTCTCTATCCTTCTTTGAAAAAGACAAATTTTAATGCATAAAAGATCTCCAATACTCACTTCCTGATGACAATTTGACAATATATGCTACAATAATGTTATATTCTTCAAATAATACTCATATTAATTTATAAACTATTAAATAAAAAATATATATCTAACATTTTAGAGATATACAAATTTTTATACAATTTTTTTGTGAATCTTTATATTTATAAAATTTATTTTATTACATTACATAAAATTTTGAAATTTCTACAGATTTCTTTATTTATAATACTTAATATATTATTTTAAAATTATTATACATTATATAGTAAAATCGTTTTAAAATAGTGCTAATATGCTGTGCACTTAAAATTTTGAAACAATCTATACATACAAGTTTAAAACTAACTGCACAGTAATATTATATAATACATTTATTAAAACTAATATATAAATAATTTAACTAACGTTGTTAAGTATTATATTTATGAAGTACCATTTTCGTGAAAATTGCATTAGATATACAGGCAACTACAATTTTTATCTGCAATTTTTATATGGAAAACAAAAAAGGCCTTCATTGAGATCATAATCATTTTTTTTTAAAAATAAAATACTTCCTTCGATTTTATCTGCAAGACCTTATAATATTCAAATTTTATCATACTCAAAGTTAATATCTATAATCATATTAATTTTCCAAAAATTTAAACGGTTCCATAATTATGAAAAACAGATATTAAAAAAATTGATAACTAGTTTAAAATTTTTATAAATATATCATAAACAATAATAAATAATATGAAATCCAAGTTATATGGCTTTGGTTTAGGAGTGGTGAGAGCTATGCCTTGTAAAATTTTGAAGAATTCTGATAAGGATCGTTACAAATTGAGGGTAACTTACCAGTGAAGATGCTGACAAGCACTTACCACTGATCCATTTTTTTTCTGAAACCATAAATAAGCATTACAGTGGAAACGAATTTCAGTGCTTTGGCATTTTATTAAAGATCTTAAGATACCATCGCATTAGCTCTTCATCAACTATGTAGACAATTAAAGTACCCAAAAAAAAATAATTACAGAGAAGTTTTCAAACTCCAAAATGCATAGTAACTGTCGATTGGGTAACATTTGTAGGCCTCTGGTTATTTGGGTAAGGCCTGCGGTAGGTTGGCATTTGATTGTCGTCGACCCTTGGCTCTACCCAAAAGGTAACATACCAATGCCAATATCAAGATGAACAATATTAACGGCAACGATATCACCACCACGAACCCCATTCTCAGCTCTCAACTTTACCTACGCACTGCCATCTTCGTTCCTCAGAATTCATAACTCCCAACAACCAATGTATTTTTCAAATTCAGAGTAAAATTAACTTAACTGAAACAACATTGACCGATAGACTAATAATAATAACAATAATTTATTTTACATCTCTAATATAATTAAATTTTTTATTTTTTAATAAAATTGATAAATTAATAACTTTTTTTTATCAATTATTGAAACGAAATATGATTATAATTTGTTGTAAATTGCTGGGGATATCGGAGAGGAGGAAAAACAACAAAATTGAATGAAGAAATTGGTAATTGCGTACCTGTTAGTGAAGGAAGCAGCGTCTGTGAATTAACGAAGAATGTTTTATGTTAGTTTTAGAAGAAAAGAAAGATCGAAAGGAAGAAGAAGAGAAGATGCGATCTGAACACGGGAATGAAGCTGGCGGAACGTAAGTCGTAAGATAGAAGCTTGCAACCCCGTTTCTTGTGCCACGTGTCATCACCTGGTTGGACACTTTAGAGTGTGTGAACTAAATCTCTCTCTGCTTGAATGCATTTGTTACCTGATACCCCCAATTTGGACGATGATTGATTAAGGCATAGATACAAATACAAGGTTGAGTGATTTATACCAAATAATGGGTCAATTTACAGTGCACTCAATCGATTATGTTTAAAAATCCTTGTTATTTACTAGGTCACTGATATTATATTAGTTAATAGATTTCAATAAATTTTATGCAATTATAGCTTTTATATTATGCTGAAGCTAATAGTTCCCTAAATTTTAGCCAACCATTTTTTAAAATATTATTTTAAAGATTTTAAAAGAAATCCATAGAGTAAAATTTAGAGGGGCTTATAAAATAGGTTTCACATTAATACTATACAATGATATAGAGTATTTATAGAATGTTAAAAAAAAAAAAGGGTTTGTCACACTTTGAATTAGGATTTG
Source organism: Abrus precatorius (assembly GCF_003935025.1). Classification (NCBI taxonomy): domain Eukaryota; kingdom Viridiplantae; phylum Streptophyta; class Magnoliopsida; order Fabales; family Fabaceae; genus Abrus; species Abrus precatorius. The sequence continues at coordinate 1,651,826 of NW_020874373.1, read as the reverse complement.
ATGTGTTCATTCATTTATTTTTTATTTAAAATTTTCATTCCTTTTTTTCCTAACCAAATCAAGCGTAATGCATCTCATTTGAAGTTATAAGATCTTTAAAAAAACATAAGAAAATCATTAAAAAGATAGAAATATAACTTTAAAACGTCATTTGATATACATAATTAATCTTACCTTAAAAAAACTTCCTTATGTTGTAATAAAATAATTCTTTTTCAAAAAAATTTTATTCAAAACTTCTATGCCTCTTTAATCACTATCTCTAAACCTATTTACAAGAAATAACTATCAATATTTTTAATTATAAATATAAAAATATATATTTTAAATGCTTTAATTATTAAATATTCTTTTTATATCCTTATTAATGTAATGTTTATTTTAACAAAATGATCATGATTTACTTATAAGAGTGAATACATTCATTTAAGATACAATAAACCAATTTAACCATTTAATATTATGAATATTTTTAAAATATAATATAAATTTATGATACATATAACTAATTTTTATCGATATTGATAAATTAAGTATTTATTTCTTATAAATAAATAGAATCGAAAGCAGTGTTAACGAAAAACAAAAATGTATAGCTAAATTTTCATCTAACCATTTTCGTTTTGATTTTGCTGAACTTAGTATTTGTTGCCCTATGTGTATCATTCATGATAAAATCTGCTACAAGGTCAGCAAGGAATTTGATACATGGAGAGACACGGCTAGAGTATGAGCTGCTTCAGAAAGTAAACTACTTAACAGCCCAAGGAACACTGATTTTGTTAATGCAAAATGCTATTGGTTGTATAGTGCTAACGAGGGGATCTTGCGTGAACCGATCCCGTCGTGAGTGCCAACGGACTTGTTGGATAACCTCCGCTTATACCGTTTGAGAACAGACGCCAAATTTTTCTTTCCCTCTGGGAAAGCCACATCACCAGCTGCAGTTCCGGTACGTCCTTTCCTGCTAGAGACGGCAAGTTCCACATCCTTGATAAGTTCAAGCAACGTTGATGCAGTTGTGCATTTGCCCCGGCCCGATTGTGCAGTTGGGGGTAGCATCCCATTGTAAAGATGGGGGCTTAACTTCTGATGCGTCATTGGCACTTGAAGACAAAAGCATGGGGCCAAGGGGCTACGAGGCTTGAAAAAAGCCGGATCAATGATGCCCTGCTAATAAAGCAAAACAAAGTGGAATAAAAAACAAAAAAGGCCATATGTTCCGGAGAAAACTGAAGGTGCAAGAGAAGACATAAAAGAAAAAAACAAACACCTAGATTATATTGTGGGCTGGCAGTATCATTGTTAGAAGAACATGAAACAAACACCCATATTATATTGTTCGATAGGGTACCACTTTTTTTGGCCATGAGCAATGGAATACGCCTAAGTGTATAAGCTATATTTTTTCTTTTCTCGACACATGAAACAGGCAGTATTCCCACGATTGGCATCCACTTCTAAATGTAAATGAGGCAGCAGCAGAAATGTAAATATTTTGATTACTTGAAAGCAAACAACCGAGACAATTTACCTGGAGGCGATTGAGCACATACGTGTATTTCCCCCAAAGCTCTGGCCGGCTTTCCACAAGTGAGAGGTTAAGAATACGATGGATACACCACACCCCAAAGCTTATTATTAAGTCTGATCTCCATATACATCCCTCCCCGCAATTAGGAACCGAGGACACTGAAAAACCTGAGGAACTTGCCTCGTTATTCTTCATTGAAGAACCAGATTTCCTATCAGAAGGAAAATAATGAGCTTCGCCCATGTGAATGACCTGATTCATTTCCCTAGTTTCAATTTCATAAACAAACTTCTCCCTCACAGCTACACGATCAATCAGATCCTCATCAGCTCCACCGTTCTGTCTAAACAACCCATCAGACCCTTCCAGTTTTAAGAGCTTCACAATGCAAACCCTAACAGACTGAAGAAGTTTCCCCTCTATATCTACAAATGAAGTAGTTTCTTGAACAATTGCATTAGGCCTACTTCTGACACTTTCCATTGCAACATTTTGTATCTTATCAGGTAAACCAAACTGCTCAAAAGGCTGTCTAGACCAGAGGGATCCAGCATCAAAACCAGAACTCAACTGTGAAGAGAGTGCCTCTGTGTAAACTTTTGATGGAGAGAGTTCATCAAAGGCCAAATGAGTCCCTGTTCTTGATCCAGAATTCGAATATAATGACTGGTCATAACCCGTCATACCAGCAAAAGTCCCATATCCAGCAGAACCATCCCATGGAACATTTTTATCAGAGACATAACCAGCCCGGTTAGGGATTCCTGAAATGTCTGGCAAGCTGTGGTACTTCTTCGAATTAACTGAATTGACTGTATTATCTGCAGGTCCAGAGGAGCAAAAATCATAATAGGATCTCTCCGATTGCAATTGGCAATTTCTAGAGACAGTTACATTTTGGAACCCTGGGGGTTGGCCTACACCTGAACCACTATGCAGCCTTTTCCCCAAAGCATATGCAAGTGAATCCCTGTAGTTTGTATTACCTATGGAAGGGGATTTCAGCAACAAGTCCACTGAACCATTTATGTTATCAGAATTTCTGTCTTTACCAACACGGCTACGATAGGATGCAGCCTGATAACCATGTACGGTAGCTGGCTGATGATCCCAAGCTTCGGATGAATGTAGATTGCGCACACTGTAATAACGCCTCTCACTAGAATCAAAAGGATTGTGGCTAGAGATCCGTGCATATGCATCCGATAATTGGATGGGATATGCCCGCATTGAGGAAGAACTCCTTTGAAGACCATATGAAGACTCTGAAGTACTTTGCATCCTAGGCTGCTTGGAAGAGTCATATGGAGAGTTCCCCAAAATGTCAGAAGTTCTACCTCCCACAGGTAATAAGTACTCGGAATAGTCCTTTCCACTTGCATCCACTTTCTGCAAGGTACTGGTGAGTCTTGAATCTACACCCAGTCCCAGCAAAAGATCAATTTTTTTAGCCTTAGCCTCCTGGGTTACTTGCCCATGGAAATCATAAAGTTGTCCCCAGAATTCATCAAGAAAAGCAGCTAGCTGACGCCTTGCTGCACGACCTAAGCCTTCTATCCTTGAAAGACTTCCACAGCTATTCCCACCTTCATCACTCTTCCCACTGAGACTCCTGAATGATGCAGGGCCATCTGATGTTGAAGATGGGACACTTGCTGATACCACCCGGGAAGGTTCTTCAGTTTCCCATGAATCTCCATCATCATCATCCCTTTCAGCATTTGAATCTTCTTCAACTTCCATAGTTCGCTCAATTGGGGTACTTGTTTCCATTTTTATAGTTTTGGTGTATTCCAATCGAGAATCAGAAATCTCACTGACTACAGTTGATACTGCCTCTGACTCTGATGTGGAAGCTGATGATGTAATAGAATGATTCCCCCTGACATCATTCACAAGGGGATCGGGTTCCATTATAGTTTCAGGTAGATTAGGACAAAAACTTGGAAGCGACACATCTGAGTATTCAGAGGTCCTTGCTAGAGCTGGTTCTGGTTGCTCCACCAGCACCAATGAATCTTCACGACACCTTGTTTCAGTTAAATATGATTTCTCACCATCAGCTGTTGGATTTGGCACAGTCTCTGGCACATCCCAGTTCCATGCCTGAGCACCTACTTGGACACTTGCAGATTTTAAAGGTGTAGCAGCTAACCAAAGCATCAAACATAATGACATAAAAGCAGTAGTAAGAAGAACTAAATATGAGAGAGACACACCACTCCTCACATTCCATCTCAAATCACCCACCCAATCACTATTGCCAAATATCATTTCCACCACAAAGACAATGTTCAAGCCAAGCATCCCAATAAATGTGACCAATGCCAAAAGTTCCAGAAACTGGGAAAGCTTGTGCACACCCATTATTGATCTAGATGTAGCAACTCTAAAAAGAGGGATCACAGAAGATGGAAGTTGGAGAGCTACCAAAACTTGAGTGAATATAAGTAGCTGATACATCCCTTCAGCTCCTGAACTCCATACACAATAAAGGGCAGGCAAAACAGCAATAACTCTAATTGTAGCATAATGTAGCCAACCTGGAATATCCAATTTTAAGAAACCATGCACTATCACTTCTCCACCTAAACTCCAAGTAAATGCCGTGGTTTGATTTGCGAGAAACAAAATGAGCAAAAAACCAAGCAGAGCTATTGGGTTCCGCAATACCTGCAATAAGAATCTTAGGATTATATTTGTTCAGACTTCAGTGCACGACAGATAGGATGCTGTAAGTATTCTGAGGTAAATCAATTATAGAGGAAAGGAGACCTGTTCCATTGGTGACAATGCATCCTGAAAAGTAAGTAGAACAGGACCTGTACTGTAGAACTCATTTGCTGATGCAGTCATCAGCATATTATTTACCAAATAAAGACCACTGAAAACACATAATATGGCCAAAAAATGGTTATGACACAATGCATTCTTAGAAGTGCTTGTTGGCCCCTGATGCCACTGCAAAAAAGAAAATGAAGTTTCAGATTGACAAAACTCAAAGCTGCACCGAATATGTAAGAGAACATGCAGTCCTTTTCACCTAGGAGTACAAATGATGAAAGGTGTGTATGAGAAGTAACGATCAGAGACAAACCAAAAATTGTAAATACAATATTAAGAAAGCTCTACTTTTATCAGTAGGTTAGTCTATTGCTTTAAGGATAATGCAAGCAACACACTCTTTCAAACACACCCTTTATTATTGGTTAAAATTTGTTGGAAATCATAAAAAATGTGAGTTTCAATCATAATTTTGTAGTTTTAAATAAATTTTGGCTAATAACTTAGAGTGTATTCCTAACTATCCTCTTGCTTAAAACTTATAACAAACTGAGGAACTATAAGTAAATTCTCTGTATGCATAAGCAATATCATTTTAAAGGTTCATTTTGAGAATTAGTAGCACACCTTTTTCTTTCCATTTAATGTAATAAGTTCATTTTATACCATCCCTCATCAAAGACATCCTAGTAAGATAAATGGAAAGCATAGATCAAAATATAGAATATCTATTGAAAACCAACTAAAGTGTACAGGCTCCCATGCAAATAACATAGATTGAATGTGGCAAAGGCACTAGCCAACCATATTATCAAAGATAAACTATCAACTATCAAGTAACAATTATATTAGCGTATTAGTGAATGATACATCCCCCCCCCCCCCAAAACAAAAATATCCCATTTTAAAACAATTCCCACTTCATGTCTGTCATTCATCCAACTTCCAAGACTCCCAATAAAAGGTTTTTGACACAGGTACACAAAACAAAATAAGAATCATGAATATTTTATAAGTATAGCATTTTCTAGAAAAAAGAGGAAATTAAAGGGCATTACTGCTCAAAGCCATTGTTAACTGGAGCATAAGATTTATTAAAGATAATAAAGCTCCAGCAGCAAGGCAACTGTCCATGCAAGTCTACTACCATATTGCAAGAGGCAGAGGTTTCATTTCATAAACAAGCAACACATGAGGTGCAAATCTATCCCACAAGCACATTAAATATATTTTCTAGGCAGCATGTCAAGGATGCATACATTCATATTACATATACACAGAGGAAAATTGAGAATGAGAGAAAATAATACCTGCACAATAGAGGAATGAAGGTAAAAGTTGTGAGGCACAAGATTTGCTCCGAGAAGACTCATTAGCACAAATGCACTCTCACCACTCAATCTTGTTAGTATTCCATTCATGGAAAATGGAATTTCTTGTTGATTGATGAGTAGTCCAAGTATAAAAGAAAGCAATACAAAGCATGCCACAAACTGGCCAAGAATTTTTGCCTTTTCAAAGTCCTAGTCAAAGCAATATGATAAGTATAGTATTGTTCAACAGAGGTAGATGAATACACAAAGAATGATACTTACAAGCAGGACAGCAAGAAGTATATGAAAAACAGCACCGATGGCAGTTAAAAAGACACAAGTGAACAAGTCCCACCCAAAAATAAGATTTAATCCTTGTGCCATGCCCAAGATCTTGCAAAACAGGTACAATCATAGTTTCAAGTCAAAACAAGTTTGATCATGAATATAACAGAGGAAAATGTGTCAATCAAATTCATTGCTGAAGAGCAAACCAAATCTTCAAGGTTAATCAAGAGTAAGAATATTACCATGTTAAGGTCAAGCATTATCACTGAAAGTTCTGTTTGAATTCCAAGGAGCATGCATGTCCATGTATCATACTCATTACTGCAAACCTTTGGAGAAAGAAAAATGATGTTAGTCAATAAGCAATGTACACGAATTAAGTATATGCAAAAAGTCTTATTCGAGCTTGCTTATGTTAGTAGCATGTGTGAGCTTGAGTCTGCACAAGTTCGAGGTAGAAATACAGAACAAGACAGAAACCAACTACAAACTCACTAATCAACTCAACAAACAGATCAAAGACATTACACCCAACCTGGCTTAGCACAGCCACAATTGGACTAATTTCAATAGTTTTAGAAAAATATTATGCCTCTCTGGGTTTTTCTCTCTGTCAGTTTCATGAATATAGTAGAATGATGGATTGAAGATTAATAAGGAAAAAAGAGGGGATGGGGGGAGGGAATGGATTAACTTGTTCCTTATACATAATTATTTTAATATTGAAAACACAAATACTATCGATAAGTAAATGTAATCTCCACACTTCCAACGTCCAAGACATGCCCAAAAAGGCGGTATAAAGGACAACATTGACCATCATTGTATTTTTATAAAGGCTTAGTCACATTTCTAGTCCCTCTAGTTTAGGACTAAGTGGGATTTTGGTCACCCAATTTTTTTTCTTTTGTTCCTTCACTTCTAAAATTAGGTAAATTTGGTCTTGTCATCAATTTGTTTTACTGAAGTTAAAACCCTTAAATCATTATTTTCTATCCAAATAGTCCCATTTATGGTGGATTAGAGATATGAAATAATTTTAAAGTTTAAAAGCTAGAAATTATGAGAAAATTTGATAAATTTTGAAGGATTTTGCAAAATGTGAGATTACCGTTTGAAAAGGAAATAGATGAAGATTATATTATCTTGAATGACTCACACACACAGACAAAGTAACTTTCTTTTGAGTTCATTTCCTCTTGATAAGTGATATCTTCAAATCATCATTCCTAATTGCAGAAGCTTTTCAAATATTGCAATCTTACTACCTCAACAGTATAATTGTATAAATCCCTGAAGGGGAAGACAAAATACCTGAGCAAGGTTTTTTCCTGTAATTACACCAATCTTTGCAGATATGTACTGACAGAAGGCAGCAGCAAAATTGAAAATAAGCATGAAAGCCATCAGATCAAACCCAAACCGTGCACCACCTTCAACAACTGCTATCCACTTTCCAGGGTCAACATATCCAATTGAAATCAAAAGCATCGGTACAACAGCAGGAAGGGACCGATGAAGAAAGCTAGGCGGGTGGTTAGCACTTAATGTCTCTGCTTCCATTTTACTCTTTGACTCCATACCACCAGCAATTAGGCTTACGAAAACAATATGATACTCAGGACAAACACTTTGACGCAGCCAAAACTCTCAATGACTCATAGATAATTGGATTACTGCAAATTAACTAATATTTCTATAAAAGGATTCTATTTATTATACATGTCAAGCATTGACACGTTAGCAGCTTCAAATTAAACTTAAGTTGATAAAAGGACCTGCAACTTGCAAAATATTTAACATATAGCATATCCGTGTATGTCAGCACCCAGCCGATAGCATTCAACCATCAACTGTGATCATCAGATACAAATCTGACATTTTCAATCAGGTAAACCTGTATACCATCACAAAATCTTTTTACAACACCCCTACTAACAGTTTCACTCATCTCCACAACATGACTGAAAATCAATCCAATTGATTGTAAACTTGATAAAGAGCCACCACGGTTCTCAATTATAATCCAAAAAAGGGATCACAAACAAATCCAATCACTTCAACACTTCCTCCACGGACTTCCCGAATCCTGCATCATCAAATTTATCAATGTAACAACTTTAGCGCCACAATAAAAACAGAACAAGAAAATAGCAGAAAACTTTTCAATCATTTAAGACATCTCCATAACTTCGAAGCCTCGAAAGTGGTGACAAATAGCACACAAAACAAAACAACATGAAAATTTCCGCAAAAAGGGCAAAAAAGCACACAGTAAAGTCCACACTAAACAATCCCAAGCAACACTATTGCAGCATCCGTGAGCTAAAACAAAAATTAATTCCTCGCAGACAATCACGGAAGCAACAGAACTCAGCTCCGAAATTCCAAAACAGAAGGAGAAGAAAACGGAGTTGCAGAGAGGTAAAACCCTTAACCATACAGTGGAAAAGATGGAGTAAGAGATAACAGAGGCAATGAAAACATTGGCGTGGATCTGATGCAGGCGAAGAAGAAAGGAACATTTGCACGAATTTCAAGGACGATGATGACAGGGATAACCGTACAGTTAGGGTTCTGAAATCTTTACCTTCTCTCTTCTTCACCTGCCACTCCCTCTATCCCTTTCTTCTATTCACTCCTGCGAAGTAGATCTCACACACTCCGATTAACCCCACGGGCGGGACCATACACACAGATAAATAATATTAAATATTTTATATATTAAAATTATATTTTGTACCTATGAAGAGCGAGAAACAGAGTTCTGGGAAAGTAAACACAGAAAGTTAAAAAGAAAAAATTATGGGTGGGGTTTCAAGACGAAGAGAGAGGAAGTGTTTGTATTCAAAAGGAGGTTAGTAACTATAAAAAGACAGTTAACGTTTTCCTTTTTCCTTTCTTTTTTTGTCTTAAATTTTCATTTGTAGCTAAAAATTATATACCCTTGTCCATTTTTTTTCCCCATTCTCTCAAAGGAACAGTGAGGAGATAGTGTATGTTGAGGCAAAGGCAAATCTAGGGAAGGTCTAAAAATATTTAACTACGTTCTTACTAATTTGAAATTGCCAAATCTGTATTTATACTTGAATGAAATTCTTATTTCACTAATAAAAGCAACATAATTTGAGAGTAGTTTTTTTATGCCGGGTTTTGCTGAAAATACATATTTTAACGATTGTGTTATTTATGTAGTCTTTGGGTATTGATCTTGATGACTTAAATAGAGCAAATGTAATGAAAAGGTACTACTGTCAAAATGGTGGTTATAATGCCAGGAAGGGAACTCAACCTAGTCATGGTCAATTTGAGTTATTTTTATGTGAAATTTTCATTTAATAAAGTTGTGTGAATACAGCAAATAAGCAAGTAGTTAATTGAAGTAAGATTTCGTTAGCTGAAGAACAGTGATAACATAGAATTTAATTAATTAGAACTTATAAGTGATTATAGTCAGCAAGAAATGCTTCTTTGAGGTTGTTCTTGTTTGACTTAAGAATAACCAGATGAAGGGGGGACACGAGGGAAAGGAAGTGCATTGAGAGAAGTTTGAAATTTGGTGAAAAAGGGATGGAAGTGGGAAAGTGAGGATAGGAGAAGAGGACCTAGCTGGAATTCTACCATTAAAAAAGCTTATGTGTCAACTGCATTATACATTGATATGTGAATATCATAACTAATAAAATAAAATACTGAATGGAGATAAGATGTCATTGAATGCTATGCAATTCGTTCTTATCAAAAGGGCTGAAAAGTGAGTTTTCAAAAAATAAAAGAAAAATGATGATGATAGTGATTGAATGTGAAATAGTCTGGGGACTTTATCTCGTCAATATAATATATTTTTTGGAATCTATTTAATTGTCAATTGTGGCGTTTGGAAAAATTCGGTGAAAATTTAATGAAACTATATTTACTCAAATTAAAAGCGACTCATGTCTATGAAATATTTTAATTGCACTAATAAAAAATGTATCTTTAATTAAATATTTTAAACATTTGTGTTTATATGACGTACGTGTATGTAAAGTAAAAAATATATATATTTGTTTAATTTAATATTTTAACCGTAATTTATTTACACATAGTATAAACACTTCTTTATAAAAGTTACCACGCTGTTTTTATTTAATATTTACTAAATTTTGTTTATTTATTACTTTTACTAGCTTTTCATTTTTTATAATGAAAAAAATTAAAAAATATCATATTTTTAAAAACATGTAATGAATGTTATATAGGTATGTTTTTAAATTTGCTTCCATTTGAAATTTATTTATTCATATATACAATAAAAAATATTTTTATAATTTTAAAAATGTATTTTTGAATCCTTCTCATTTTAAAACTTAGAAAATACCTTAATGATTAAAAATTAAAAGATAAAGAACAATATAGATTAAGATATATATATATATATATATATATATATATATATATATATAGAGAGAGAGAGAGAGAGAGATAAATTAAAATTTAAAAATTAATTACATTACTGAAATTAAAACAATTTAAAATAAAAAACACTATGTGACAATTTATTCGAATTGTGTCAGCATATGAAAACGTGGAAAGTCAACAAATAATATTAATAATAATAATAATTAAATAATTTTTTTTAAATTTATAAAAGATATCATATGATTAATTTAGTAGAAAAAATTTAGTATTATAGATAAAATTGCAAACCATAGTTCTTTTGAGAGAAAAAAAAAAACTTTTCCCTTTACTTTAACTTGAAATATAATTCAAAATCCCAAAATATATTTAAAGGCAGTTAAACAATAATTTATCAAATATATTAATTATAAATAAAATTTAACTTTCACTTTGTAAATTAAAGTTTAAAACGTGAAACTAATTATCGGAACTATGATTTCAAAGTGTGTTTAGAACAGTTATTTTTTTCTGATCACGTAAAAAATATTATTTAATCTGATTCGATATTTGTGAGAGGATCAATTCAAAATATTTTAATAAAAAATTATTTAAGATAAATAAAATTCAAACTCTATCTTTTTAATTTTATATTTAATAGTTGAGTATTTTAAATATAAATTTAATTGGTACAAGTTTTTGAATTTTCATTATAAAAACATTTTTTAAACAATAATATAAATGATTTCGTATTAAATACTTGAATGTTAAAGCATAAAATATATTTGTATAATTAATTATTAAAATAATATAATTTTACCACTAATTTAAACATGCACTGATGTTAGTTGATAAAAAGATTGAATGAAAATGGGATTTGGGAAGGAATAGAAGCAGAAGAGTTTGAGCACTATGGCCTAATGGCTGGCGCGCACGGCACTTGTCAAAAGGCAGCTTTGTGGGAAAGTTAGTATCTTTCGGTGTCAGCATCTAAATTCAAAAGACACATCTCACATGATCGCCCTCACCCAGTTCTGGCCTTTATTTATTTACCCTTTTAATTAATCAAATATGTTCATTCCCATTTTGGAGCGTCTTAAATATTAACATTTAAAAAATAGACTAAACTCAAAGTTTAAGCATTTTTAACTCTATTTTTAAAATAAAGAAGTGCTATTATTATGATTAACTATATTAATGTTATCGTGTTATTATCGCAATTCAATATTTGTCAAGAGTTAAATAAATAATACAAGTTTGTGCTATATTAAAACTCGTCCTACATTTCATCAATGAAAAACAAACCGAGCTTTCGTTCATTTACCTCATCCTCTCTACATTTATAATTTTTTAGGTAGGCATTATTTGCCATAGCCATCTAATTTATCATTAAATGTTTTGCGTGGGTTATTGTATAAATATATGTGTTTTTTAAATATTATTACATTTTACATATATCAACAGTTGTACGAAGTTGTATAATTTAGTGTATATAATAGTGTACGTGTTGAATCAATAAGCTATCATAACATATTATTAATTTATTTAAAAAATTATGCTTATCAACGCACATTACGCAATGCTGAGAAGCATTGAAAAATATATATAAAATGAATAATTTTGTAGGTAAAGTATTTTACTTCGTTTAGATATTTTGTCTTCTGTGAAAAGAAAGAAAAAAATTAAGTGGATTCACATAAAAAAATCACCCTTCCAATGATTAAAATATCTGTAAAATAATGCAAAAGTAAGAGAGAGAGAGAGAGAGAGAGAGAGAGAGAGAGAGAGAGAGAGAGAGAGCGCGTGTTGTGATATTTTTATATTTTATTGAAAATAATTTTAAAAATAATATATAAACATTTAAAAAATATTTAAAAATAAAAAAATATTATAACTTGTAAAATATTTTAAAATAAAATTATTATTATTATTATTATAAAATATTTGTTATATAAATTACTTTTTATCTACTCTCTTTTTCGTCCATCCACAAAGTAAAGTTTCTTCAATGTTTTATCTCTTATTTTTAATCATTCAAAACAACATATTTTTTGTATTTATTTTTCATATATTATTTTCTCATCATATTTTCTTTTTACTTATTTCTATTTCATCCAAACAAAATATTAATGGTCTGTCAACTCAATACACACAAATAAAACGCAGTATATTTGAATTAATTAAATTCTATTGAAAAAGTAATTAAACAACGTTACTATATTTATCAATTATCGTTAAAAAAATAGTATAAATTACAGCCGACTGAGCTGTTACAGAAACACTAATCGTAGTTATGGCCCTTTAAATGAACCTTTATGCTTGGACTTGGACTTGTTTTTCTTCACTCACCACTCCTTTCTTGTAAATTAGCGCTCTAATTTTGGTATTTTACTTACCAATGGACCCCAATCTCTCTCGTTGTTGGCCATTAGTGCCTCGCATTATTGCTTAAGATCTACATGTCCAAGATGTTCATTGCACTTAGCTTTATAACTATACATATATATATATAAGCGCACTTGTCAACTATAAATCAATAATTTGAGTTATATTTTTGGTTGATAAACTTAAATGTAGGAGAGCTTAATATATCTACTCACACTCAGCATTAAATATTTGTGACTGATTTAATGTAAAAAAAAAAAAAACTTAATTCGCACTAAAACAATTATTCAAAACAAATATTAAAAGTTTATAATAAAATATGCCGAGGACGTCTTAATTTAGAAAATTTCATTGACACTGAAAGTAAGGAGTGAACAGAGATCCGTGTATACCTAAACACATGGGTGAGTAGGTTCACCATGCTGACAAGAATCTAGTTTGTACGTATTTTTGTTAACTAGGCCTAGATTCATATAAATTTTGGGGCCCTGAGTTTTGTGGCCGGAAAAGTTCATCAACTGTGATTTAAGAAAAAGTAAAATAAAATGGATTTTCATCATTGTTAAATTGGTGACTGGATTCAGTGCATCTTATCTTATCCAAAACTACCTAGACCAACTTACAAAATCTGCACGTGTGTGTGAAATTCACATGTTTCAAATATTAATGATTTATTTTCATTAAATGCCGACGATGAAAAGGTGCACAATATTAATCGTGAGCATGTTTATTTCTGCTTTTCTTCATTTATTTTTTTTAGTATTTTTTTCAAGCATGATCTTTTAAAATATCATTTTTTATTGTTTGAATAAACTATTTCGAGTAGTCTTGATAAAAAAAAAAATTTGCCTTTTTTTGTAAAGTTAATAAAATATGAAACTATTTTCGAGACATTCTTAAATTACCCTTTTGAATAGCTTAAACAGAAGGTCCTTGCCCTGGCTATATATATATATATATATATGAAAATGGTAATAACAGATCTTTTAACTCATTTTTTTAACATATTTTTAAAGTGTTTTTTTATTTAAATCCTATTAAAATTTTATGAATTTACTCTTTTTCTTGTTAAAACCTAAATTGAATTTACCTAACAAAAAGTAAATTTTATTTTTATCAAATATTGATTTTAACCACTCATTTTATTTTCTTTCGATGATTATTAAAACTAAACGAGGACTTCTTATAAACATTAAGTTGCAACTAACATATTAATTTTTTGTGCGATTTCATTATCCAACATAAGAGATCAAATTACGTCAAATTTTGAAGAGTCGTTTTATTTTAATCATGAAACCTGTGTAATTTGACAATGATTAAACATTTTTTTTAATTATTACTGACATGTAATATTTTTTCTAAAACTTTGTTACATTTCATGATGTATTGATAGAAAAGTAAACAGATCAAGAAGACTCGATTTAAAATATAGTTTTCAATCAAATTTAACAATATTATAACAAAAATAATAACTTGAAACGAAAATTAAAAAATTAGAATGCTAATTTAAGACAAAAATAAAAATAAAATACCTCAATTAAACAATTTTTTTAAATATAAAAAGCAAATAATTATTTTTACGTAATAATTAACTATAATTTTTACTGAATAGTTGAAAACATTACTCTCTTAAGAGTGAACATTCTACAAGGATTTGGGACTTCTGTTACATTTCTTTCATCCCTACTTATTCACCTTTTGTGGCTTTATTGGCTTTAAAATTATTTTTAAATCTTACCAATTTTAGAGATATAATATATATATATATATATAAAATATTTTTTATACAAAATTATTTAAAATGCACTGGGTAGGCTTAAAAACTTCTTAAAAGATAAATTACGTTCAAATGCATTAAAATCCATGAAAATAAGTGTACTTTTATCTTTTTTAATGATATATTTTATTTGAAAATTTTTAAGTGATATTTAAATAGCACGTACTGTTTAATATTTTATTTTAAAAAAAATGCATATTAATGATAGTAATTCATTTGTGGAGTTGCGTACCCGCGGCAATGCCCCACTCACATAAACATGGACTTGAAGTCAAGCGGCATGCTATGGCTCGCGAGTATTGTCTGTCCTTTTGTTCGACAATATCATTATTTTTTAATATAGATTCTGTAGTATCTTTATTTTTTTAAAATGGGTTTTTATACTCATCGTTAATTATCAAATAACATACCTTATTTAATCATCTACGTCGTACTATATGTACAATATGACTTTAATTAAAATAATAAAATTTATTTTATTATATTTATTCTTGCTAAAAATACACTAATCTTCATAATACTCTTATATTATGTGATAAGATGAAGTTTTTATCTGTATTACAGGTCTCTCTCTGCATATCGTAGAAGGAGGATAACTGCAAAAAGTATTCCGATAATAAAGTCAAGTGTCGGTTTAGGTAATAAATGTTATTTAATATTCAAAAGTCAATCATTTACCTGTGCCTTTTACTTTTTATTTATAGGTATTTTTGTGGGTTAATGGGCTTTGTAAATTAACCTTGATTTTGACCATTCAATTAAGTAAATAATGTTTTAATTACTTATCCTAATAAATTTAATTATTCTTTAATCTGACTGAAAGGGTACTCATCCTGTTAAAATCAAAGGGGTATTTGAATTTCTTCTTTTCTCTTTAAGATTGAATGGTGTCCTATCTAGTACATTAGCCCTCAAGCCTAAGGTATGACTGAAGCCTTATTAAGTCTTGTCATCAGTTCTTTTGTTGGTGATGCATTTTTTCTACATGTGAGTAATGATGTAGAGGTCACTGCTTCCATATTCAATTAGTATTTTTCGAGTAGGTACTCATAATCCTTTTATTGATATTGAGACTGAATATATATTTAAAATTTTTTGGAATTGAGGGTCTTGGCAAATTAGAGTTTTAGTTTTTTTTTATGATTTTTTTCTCGGAGTTCGAGCTCATAAAATGAAAGGTTAGTTAATCATATCCGTTTATCTTTGAAAAAGATATAACAGGTAGAACAAGGTGCGACACTTTATCTGTCCGAAACCTTATGTTTTATAAATACGTGGTGGACCAGTCTTTATTTTACGTTTTCTGTTCTAAACTGAGGGGTATACACTTGTCATCTTATTTAAAAGTTGTTTCCTTTCTTCCAACACCATAAGGTACGCCTTGTTTCTTCTTTTACCCTTATATTTTTTTATTATTCTCATGGCCTATTCACTTGAGTGAGAGAATTCGTTGTCGAATCATGCGAGACCGACTACTGCGGCTGGAGTTGGGGACCTTGATGGTACCAAAAGGTTTGAGAAAGTTTCTTTAAGGCCAAATACTGCTGGAAATAGGCCTGAGAAAACTGTTAGAAAATGTGAAAATAATGCTGAATCGTCAGATGTTATTACTAATACTACAAAGTCTAGTAAATTTTTATCGAACAATATTTGTTTATAAGGGTTTGAAGACTTTATGTGAGTTTTTGAACTTAAAAAATAAGGATTATAAAAATAATTAGATAAATAAACTATTTTAACAGCTAGTTATGACTGTGAAAATATAAATAATAACAACAATAATTAAGAATAAATAATAAAAATAATAATTAATAAAAGTTGACCTATTTATCTATGTTTAAAAGTTGAACAGAATAAAAAAAACAAAGTTAAAAATTCAAAACAAATAATTTAGTAAAAGATTAGGATACAAATTTTACATTTTCAAAATATATTTGAACATTTTTACAACGAGGCTAGTGACTTCGATGAAAGTCAACTTAATTATTGAAGCACTGCCAATTTTTTTTTGGTGAATCATTGAAGCATTGATGTTGTTATGTGAAGAGAATAGAAAGGGGATATTATTGAAGTATTATGCAATTATTTGCTTGCTTTATTTTAGTATACGACAACTCTTTGGAAAATCATTTTTTTCACTATTTTAGTGAAATTCATTTTTCAAAACATTATTATAAGGTAGAATTTTAAAAATTTATCAGTTTAGGTTAACTTATAAATAAGAAACGGAAGTTTATTTTGAAATTCGTGACTCCGAAAAATGATTATTATTTACTTTAAATCATGAGAACAGATATAAAATAGTTCGTGTTGACAATTTTAGTGATATTTTTTTTTATAATTTAAGAATTAGGATCTTATTTTAGATCTAAGAAATAGAAGTTATAAATGTAATTAATTAAATTACAACTCTGATATACATTTTGTGTTAAAAGAAATGTTTTAAGGAAATTACGTAACAGAAGTCATAATTCACTATTATAACATCTACTCAAAAAGAAAAAAAAAAGGTTTAAGATAACAACTGTTAAAATTAAAATATTAAACACGTATTATATTATTTTTTTTACATAATTTAAATATAAAGAAAAAAGTCACATTTAAGATTTTTTAATTCTAAAGTAAAGACTTGTCGGATCAATAATTTTTCAAAAATAAACTATTATGATAATTTGAAAATCAAATAGCATTAGAACTGTAACAAAATGTCAACGGTAAAGGATAATCTCTTAGCTGAAGTTACTTTAACTACAAATTTTGGCGAACAAAAAAGGCTTTCATATTCTAAAATCCTACATCTTAGTAATTAGCTAAGTATCAGTGTGTATATATGTTGTGCGTGTGTGTGCACGGAATATAGTCTATTCAACGCTAATCCAAACCTATGATTCATGTCTTTTCAGTCCAATGTTCAGCCCAACAATGAAACCTTCTTTACGTTGCATGACAACCCAACGAGGCCTTTTTATTTGGTAGAGCACCTTATTTTATTTTTTGTGGCTTGTTTTTGGTAAATATTTTTTGTAACATTTTGTGACATCGAGAGAGAACATATATTGCAAAGTTTGTGGATCTATCACGATACATTCAAATGGACCAAAACAAGAAGATCACGGTACCTGGGAATGGGTCCCCTTCACTTACATAAATAACTTTGACATAAAAAGCATTTTTATCTAATTTTCATAGTTTTAAAATTGTAATATTAACGCTTGAGACTATTATTTAAAAATTAAAGGTTATATTTTTATTAAGAAATAAAATAGTATTACATCAGGAATATAAAAATCAAATACATATTTTCAATATTTTTAAAATTCTTAAAATCTTTAAAATTTAATGTTAATAAAATTAATAAAAAATGCCATTAAAATAATTTAATTACCTTTCTTGTTATTTTAATATATCTAAAGATTTGTTCTGTGAGTTTGTAAGGTGTAAATACCAAGCTGCATTGCCTGGGGTATTTCTTATGCACACACACATTTTATGGATAATTGGTTTTTGAGTGAGGGTGAGAGAGAAATGTGAATGAAAGTTTTGAAATGATGAAAATATTAGAAAAGGGTAATGTGGGTCCCAAGAGTATGTTGGGACAGGAAGTTTGGGCGACCAAGAAGTAAATGGAATCAGCACAGGCATGCATGGGAATCATCAGCATATTCTTTTGACTCACATCCCCAAAAGTTCAACCAAAGATTCTTCAACCAAGTTGCCTTTGCAGAGCAGAGGATACTACAAACCCTTTTCTTCCTTCTTTTCTAACCATCACAAACTTATTTTTCACATCCCAAGGTATTCATTTGTAATTCAAAAAAGAAACAAAAAAAACCTTCTTTTACCTTTAATTTATATTCTTTTTTAACTGTCCACTTTATTTTTAGGCAAACTTTTCAATTCTTCTATAAATTATTGCAATTTTTATTATTAGTTTGATTTAGCTATCCATTACCCGTGTCTAATATTTGTGTCTACATTTATGGTATTAAAAAATGATACATAATATTTTATTTTAAACTTTTTAACTATTATTTTTTCAATTATGTTTATAAGAAACAATTACCCATATTTTTTCAAAAACATAAATTTTGTTTAAAAATATTTTAAGTATTAAATTATTTATATATTATAAAATTAAAGTCAAGAAATATCTACTTATTATAATACTTTTAAAGTATATTATAAATTTGTGATATATAATTATTTTTTATTAATTTTAATAAAATAGTTATTTATTCTTTTATTAAAAAAAAAACAGTAAAGAGTACATGCCAAACCGTTATTAATCTACAAATGTAAGCCAATATTCTTGAATTATTAATTAATGTGTTCAGGATACTGCAAGACCATCCATTCATTTACGGTGATTCAATCAACCTTGCTAAATGAATCCAAGTTCCTATGAATATATGTCATGCAGACTTGTGCAAATTCGAGTTGCCACAATCATAAGTTTTGAATAAATAGATTAAACCTAATGATTTGAGAGTGCATGTATGAAAGAGACAAAGTACATCCTAGATACTCTAAACTCCCCAACATCATATACACTTGGAAATCTGTCTTGCAAGCTAAGCCAAACTGAAATATTATCTTAAACAAAATGCCAAAGGAAAAGTTAAAACATTCATTTGGATAATCGATGAGCTAAACTCATTCATTTACTATCATGTCTAGCATGGACTAATGCTTTGATATCATAGTAGTATGCATTTTGTTGTAGAGTTTAACCATATGAATGAGCATGTATAATAAATCTTAATTAAAAATAATAAAATATCATAAAATTTATTATATTAGTAAGAAGATTTCACTTTTAATATTGTTCATGTGTCTAATAATACATGTTAAAAAAAACTAATTAAATATATCGAATAATGAACTACATAATAAATGGTATTGTTTGCATTAATTCACTTCACATCTGTTATTCCTATCCCACAGCCTCCTTACACCAATAATTTTATTACTGAACTTAGTGAAAATATAGAAAATCCATTAGCAAAAATATCAAATATGTTTACATTATACAAGAAAACGAGGGAAAAAGAAAAAGAAAGTTCCGCGAAGCAGCTTTGGCGGTGCTGAGAATGCAGTCTAAGTGTCACGTTGTCTCTAAAATAGGTGACAGATAGTCTTTAAGGAAGCCATGTCAACTGCATTCCATGTTCAAATGCACCCTTTGGCTTTTTGTCTTTTCTTCCGGAATGATCACTCTTCATCAGTTTATGTAATTCCCTTAACATTCTTTTTTACGTATGCGTGACTCAAATTAAAATGTATATGGCAGATTAATTAATCCCCCCAAAAAGAGTATATGACAGATTCGATGCACCTACTGAATTTATGGTTTTATTAGTCTTGTGGAATGGTAGACTTCAAGTACTTGCGATATAATTTATATAATAAAGGGGTCCGTTTGATTAAATATGTTGGTAACAAATATCTGAAATTTCTTGTCCCATTTTGTAAAGCTTAATTTCTCAATATTAGAGGGGTTAATTAATGTACTTTTAAACAAATTTCTTCTCCTATTTTGCGAGGCTTTTATACAAGTAGTACTATTATGTGATTTCATGTTACCTTTTAAACAATCATTGCATAATGCTATTGACAGGCAAATTTATATGCATCTCATGCCTGCAGGATAAGATAGCTAGTTCAGCACTTTAAGAAAATAAATTAAGAAAATGTTAATCAATAATTTAGGAAAATCTATTAAGAAAATAAAAGTTTTTTGTTTTTGAAAAATTTAAATTGATACTAATTCACACCTATTATAGTTTCAATGTTTTTTTGACATAATTTTTAATATAAATGTTTTTTTTTCTGAATTTTTAATTAATGTCCTTAATAAAATGGCACTAACTTTTCAAGATCCAATAAATTAAATTGAACTAAACTTTTAAATTTCTCCAAAATTTTTCATGGTAATCATTATAAGGGTAGTGTGCATATATGTGGTCAAGAATAGGAAACATAATTAAGCATGTGTTTAAAAATATATTAAAACATTTAGAAACATGAATTTAATATAAAAAGTATAATTAATAGTGTTAACTAAATATAAATTCATGTGAAATTTAAATTTGATTGCAATGGTGGGTCATTGTCTTTCCAATCCAAAAAAGTGCAGGTATGCAAGAGATATGCTACAGTTTTCAAATGTTCTCTTAAGAAAGCAAGCAAAAGCACATGCTACCCAATTGATTACATATAATTGTTCCTTGCTTTGGAGTACTTTATTTGACTAGAGGCGTTTCAAAATTGCTAGTTTTGTATCAGGAAATTTCAAATAGAAACAGAAGGGAAAATAAAGTGATCCATCTGTGAATACTTTTCATAATCATGTTTTCTTACGGAAAAGTTGTGTTAATTTGTTGAATAGGAATCGAAAAGGTACTCCCTCCCAAACTTTCCATGATTTAAAGAAGCTTTTTGTGTATTTGTGTTTGAAACAGAGTAGTTTGCAAAATAAATGCAGTAAACAAAGGAGTGGTTGTTCCATATCATTCAAAAAGAAAAGCTATTGAGTATTGATAGCATTAAATACTTACTCTTTTTCCAATGAAGGATATAAGTTAGTCTTCAGGACCAAATCAACCAATTGCCTTAATTAATTATATACTATAATATAAGCTTTGCTATATGTCTTCGAGAATATTAAGAGTTTCCATGTACCCATTATTTGTAAAAACAAACTTTAGAATGCAGGCATTTATGTCCTTGTATTATCTCTTCTGGCAGATCAAACTTTACCATTTCATCTAATGTTGTGCCTTTTGTCAACACCCAAATCGGCTAGAAAAAGCCTACTTTTTTTCCTTGTATAATACCATCAAATTTGTTAAGTAGCAAAATTGACAAAGGTGGCTCCAAAAAACAATGCAATCAAGATTATGTTCTCACTTCACTCACTCATATCACACTCCCTTGAAATCAGGCTTTGGATTTTTTTTTTCACTCATGACTAATTAGAGGGATCACTCATTTCTACCCTCAACACACACTTCTACCGTTTATAGATGATGAACAAGGGTGATTTTAAGGTCCTCATTTCTTTTGTAAAAAAATAAGATAAAAATGTCTTTTTTAGAATTTTTCAAATATTATGGACTGTTGATCAAAATTGAATAATTAAAAATAAAAGATGAAAACTGGTGATACAAGTTATATTTAAGAAAGGATATATTGGTAATTTCTCTTCCTCTTTATGTTCTTATTCTTCATTGTCTTCTTTTTGTCTTCTTCCTTTCCTTCTTCAACATTAATAATAGAACTCTTTACCCAGAAAATTATGAAAAAAATACTAAAAACAATTGAAAAATGTTAGAATTTCAGAATTAAATATTTTCAAACCTCCTTCAGAAATTTGGGTTGGACAAATATAAAAAAATTATATAAAATAGACATATAATTTGCATAAATTCAAGTTTTATGTAAAAAATTATACACTTTTAAAGTTTACAATGTTAAAAATAACACCATTCAAAAATTTTCACTACTTTTTACATCGATTTTGTGATGGAATTAATGTAGAAAGTAGTTTTTTTTTTAAAAAAAATTATACATCAATTTTTTGAGATAATCGATGTAGAAAGTAATATTTTTTATGTCGCTATTTTTTAGATAACAGATGTAAAAAGTATATTTAACAAAAAAAAAACGCTACTTTCTATATCATTCTCTCATGTAACCGACGTAGAAAGTAATATTTAAAAAATAAAAACTTTCTACATTAGTTCTTTTGAGAGAAAGATTTAGAAAGTTATATATATATTTTTTAATATATATATATATATATAAATTTTTTCTATGAGAGAATTGATGTAGAAATTTTTTACTTTTTTTTTTTATGTGTTCTCTATTCTTCATTCTCTCTACTCTGATGGTTATGGGTGAAAACCAATATATACAAAGAGCCATTCAAATTACAAACTAATGATTGATGAATAAAGATAGAATAAGAATGACATAGTAAGTTAAAGTATGATACAAAATATAATTTCTTTTCTAATGTCCATCTTTTATGAAATACGTTTCATATTCTACAGCTGTACATTAATAACCAATGTTATTAATGTTCTAGAGTGCCATGAAACTAATAACTTGCATTACTCAAAAAGAAAGGACAGGAAAATATAAAAAGTTTATAATTTATTATTTTACCTTTTATAACTAACAATAGAAGTAGGTTATTTATCTTTTTTTTTTATTTTAATTCTATCCATCGATTTAATATACAATATAATTAATGATCTTAATTTTTTTAAAATTTTTTTATATAATAATTTTATTTTTATAATTTTATTACTTTTATAAAAAAAGAGAGGACCATAAAATCATCCAATGAATCAAGAAGGTGATAATCAAAGTTGGTTAAAAAATTTACTTTTTGTAAAATCAAATGTACAACAGAGTTTGTTTCAAATTACAAGCAGACAATTGTTAAAGGTCATTCAAAATCATCAAGAAGATGAAAATAACAAAATATTACAAAACAAGAAGTCAATAACTGAAAATATGCTGAAGTTGTACGATTTTTTTTAACAAAAGACTGAGCTTGAATCGCCAATTACATCATCCATTTCAAAGAAATATGAACGATGAATCCAAACTAACTAAAATTTCAGCTCATTTTATTTTGCGAAACACCATCCATTACTGAAGGCAAAGTACTAATTTTTGAGATGTTAAAATTTAACTTTTTCTTAAAACTAGCGGGTACTCTCTTATAGTTCAGCCACCAAGAAACACGTAAACACTTGAACTAACAAGTGATGTTAAGAAATAACCATAAAGATACATGAGTTTAAATTGCAACGTTATCTAGATTGTACTACTGAGCTAAACGAAACCGTGTAACCTTCATTTTCATGCAAGTAATGGGGAAGGTCGTACTCTGGAGACTGCATTTGCATGCAAAGAAATGAGAAATGATGAATGATGAATCATGATTGTAGCAGTAATTGATGAGGTCACTACCGCAGAGGCATAGGGGGGATAGGGTGCGTAGGTGTGTCCTAGTGGGATGACACGTGTAACAACCCCATTGAATGGAGAATGATTGATCAGGCTTAGACAGGGTTTATTGCTCACTCTTCTTTACCACGACATAAGGCATATTACTGATCAGAGAGATATGGAATAGGATAAAATTTACGTGAAATTTTATACATATTGATAGTATTATTTATTAATTAAAATTAAAACTTTATTTTAATAATATATAATGATTCTTTTATTAAAATAAAACTTCAATCTTAATTAATAAATGGTATCTAAAATGAAAGGCTGATAAATTATATTAAATGGATATGGCCTATGGTATGTGGACCTGAATGTCAAACCAATGAATGCAGAATACAGCAGCGTTTGTCGTCTTCTCATACCTCCGCTGCTACAACATGCCAACCACTCCTTGCCAAACAACTTTCGCGCCCCTTATCTTTGTCTAAATATTTTTCAGGAAACTCTTTGGGATTTGTGACACTCCTTATGCTACATTATCACATTCATCATCATATTCCCTACCCTGCTTCTAATTTTATCCATCCTACGTTTGTTTATTTCTATCTTCGAATTCAATCACCAAATAACGCATTGCCTGTTTTCAATCGTACACATGTGTGCTGATAGTATCAAGATATAGAATATGAAACTCTAAAATCTTGTTCACAATGAATTTATTCAGCTTTAAATGTCAAAAGGAAAATTTTCCCCTTGCATGGGAAGCTTTAATTGCAAGTTAAGCTCAGAACCTTCAATTATGCCTCCCGTACTTAGATATATACTTAATCAATTATTATTCGAACGACTAGAAAAATAATATTATATACTATTTTATCATTTTATACAAATATTTTAAAATTACAACTTTAAAATTTGTGGTTAAAAAACACTTTTATTAATTGATATGAGGTTATTTTATCTTAGCATGTATTCTCAACTTCAAATCATAATAAAGTAAGAGTTTTGTTGCTACAGTGATGCTACCTGGCTAAATCAGGAAAATTTTATATTCTTAGCATACTAGTTAATATTTCAGTGTCAAAATATATATATTTTTTATTGAGATTTCATAACAAGTGATAAAATTGTCATTGAGGGACATTGGTGCCGTCCAAGCCTGAATACACACAATGAACCGTGAATTCAACATTAAGGCATGAGGGGGGACAGAAAACGACCACTTTTATATTTCAGGATCTTCTCTAGAAAAGATAGAATTGACCTCCTTTTTAAAAAAATTTCCATAAACTTTCGGCAGCGATTTTTCAAATTGCCGCAGCAGTTTAAGGATAAAGCATGTGTAAAACGAAACCCACCCTTCTTTTGTTCACCTTATATTCAAGAAAACTAGATGTTACTTGACAAGTTAATCCTGTCTTTTAATTTAGCGCAGGACCAAGACAAATCAAACAATAAAAATATCCATATTGGTTAGATGAAGTCCAAAGGTGAAGTTTCCATAGAAGTTTTCCCAGGTGTGTGTCTGTCTTAACGTGTAAGAAAGAGCTTATCCATAGTCTCGTTCTATTGTTCCTCAATATGTCGCTTCCAACAAATAACGCGTTATCTTTGTTCCATAATATATGTTTGAAAACCAACATGTCTACGACATGAGAGAGAGGTTTCTGGCGACAATTTTAGTTAGAATATGACAGTTTTAGTAGTTATAATACTATATATATAGTATTATTTGAATCATCGCACCAAATACGGCTATCATGACATAATAGTCAGGGATTGCAATTCAAAAGATAGGAGACATTATATAGCATCTGCATTTCTCCTCCGCCTTAACTTTATCATCTATGCTTTTTTATATATATTTATAGTTAACTAATTCCATATAGTGGAATTATAAAATAGAATAAGTTATAAAATGAAAAATAATAAGACATCTATAAATACACATATTAAAGGTCGAATCCATTAAAGATAGATAGATATAACTAAAGGTGTTAATTATGATTTGAGTTAGCGAAATAAAGAAGTGGGTTAAGGCCTAATATCTTCTGGAGGAAGCTAATACCTCGGATGAAAAACAAAGCCTTTCAAAACGACAAGTATCACCTAATTAATAAGTAGGAGTCTTATTTTATTAAACGACATAGCATTAAAAGTTAGGATTAATGAATATATAGCTCTTCCCATAGTAACAGTAAAAGTTAGTGCAATCGGTCTAATTCAAATGGTCCACCAAAAGTTTCACTATGCATAGTAATTAGGATTAATGAATATTATTGGTTTCGAATTACCCATGCAAATGCAATTAGCCGAAGTTGTACGCACACATACCTGAGGCGGGAAACTGAAAGTGAAAAAGGGTATGAAATAGAAAGTAAATTGTCCTTTGGTCGATGAAGTAGTAGAGTAGTAGACAAAATAAAGCTTCATATGTAACCTTAACTACCCGTTCTATCATTGAGCCACATGAACCCCTTTTCACATATTACAACCATAGACACCTTCAGTAATTAAGACTGAGAATCAAACAAACTACTTTAGGAAAAACATGACCCATATCCCACCACGTTAATTCCTAGCTAGTTTTTGCCACACTTTGAAACTTAAAAGTTTTGCTGATTGGTTAAGAACAAGGTCAAAAAGCACCAAATGACCAAATTAAACAAGAGCCATCATTTTTGTTAGTGAGAGCTTAATAAAGACTTACAATTAAGCCTAATTGCCTGCTTTAGTTTAGGACAGGGCAGAAGAGTGGTCCTTCCCTGGCTTGATCAGTTCCACCTTTACGAGACCATGCATAAGAAAATTATGATTGAAAAAGAAAATATCATGACAATTTCGTTATATTTCTGAGAGAGCTAACTCGAGAAGACAATGGAAAAGAAAAAGTTGTTAAAATGTAAGTAGACATCGTATGATGACTTGGGGGGAACCAGGAAACGTTGCCTCTTGTTTGAGGTGACCAAAATGAAATACAATTTTTCTATCATATAGTTAAACATACTAAATAAAAAATTATATACACATAGTTAATTTTTATTAAAAATTTCAAACATTATAAAACATAGATATAATAACATTAAATAGCATAATTTAGAATAAAAAAATGACAGATCTTAAAAAATTGAAAGAAACGTAATCGGAGAGGTGGCTTAGTTGGGAAAAAGAAAAAGATTTAGAGAAAGAGAAGCAGAAAGAGTCACCGGCGGGGCCAAGTGTCAGGAGTTGTGGGCAGCTAAGTAGTGATTATGTGTGTGACTGGGCAAAGTTTTGTGATGGCCAGAGCACCACAATGTCGCAGGCATTAATTAGTCTGAATCTGATGGAGCATTAACTAACCTGGTGCTCCCTGTCTCATTCAACGCTCATCATTATGCATCATTGCTATCTTTATCAAATTATCTATAATTTTTTCTTTTATTTTAAGCAAGTTATTCACTTATTAACTTATATTAATTTCCTTTCAAAGTCAAATTATGTTCAACGTTATCAGTTTTTAATATTTTCTATTAACATTAACTTCTTTTATACGACTCTATCCTGATTTCATTAAGTAAAACATGTTTATGTATGGTTAACAAGAAAGTATCATATTCATGCAGTATCATTCAATTTCAAGTAATAAAAGTGAATTTTCTATTCCTTTTTTTTTAACTTTCACAGAGAACTTTACGAAAATGCATGCTTTTAAACCTTAATTAAATATTTTAGTTAATGTATAAAAGCCATAGGCTTTTGCAAGTTGCAACTGTGTTTTTTTTTTTTTCCAATTAAGACGCATTTGTTGGGCAATATATCCTGCACTTTACGAAGTAAAGACATGAAAAGCAACCGAAAGAGATATCGACAGAAGAAAAAACAGACAACAAAGGAGGAAATTTATGTAAACAAGCTATTGATGCATTAAGAGTAAAATACAATTTTTTCTGGATATAAATATTATATTATTTTATTATACAGTATATTATTTAATTTTATACTGTTAAAAATACTTTTTATTATATATGTACATAATTTAAATTTACTATTTTATTCTTTATTTATAGTATATTTTTTATTTATCTTACTTCTTTGAAATTTTTTGATATATTTTTCTTAAATATGTTAAAATTATTAATCATTTACTTTTTTACATTTTCATTAAAAATGAGACTTTTTATTATTTATTATTTAATTTCAAAATAATCATTTAAAACTCTTATACATATTCATAAAAAATATATTAAACTCGTTCAACTTTCTAAAAATTTTTTTTAAAAATATATTTTAATAAAATAATAATAAACATATGCTTAACGGTATTTTAATAAAAAATTTAAAATAAAATAAATTAAAATTTTGTTAAGATAAACAGTTAATAATAGTAAAATTTTATTAAAAAAAGTATTTATTATATTTTTATAACTTCAATACAATAATTGTGTATTTTTTTATGAATATTTTTTTATTTATGAATGCATAAACTCAACCTTAAATATTAAAATTAATAAAATTTATTAAATTATTATATATTTTATTTTTTAAAAATAATATTTTAAAAGAGAAAAGGGGGCAATGTAGTATAGGTTTTTTTTCCCTCTTAAGTATTGTATATTTTTTTATTTGAAGTAATAACATTTTATTAATAATTAGCGGTTTATTGCATTAGTTACCCAGTTAAGTATCAAATCTATATAGGAATTTTCGGAGAAGGGCTGTAGGCCCATAAAAGTGTTTAACATGGTACTTAAGTATATATTTAGAAGATTAAAATCTAAAATTAATTTATTATGAACTTTTCAAATCAAAGCACAATACATTTAATTTGTGTGTCCTTTTAAACACAAATATTTTAATTATTTATTTCATGAATTAATAAACTAAATAACCTATTAAATATACACTTACAATATAAGGCTAATCACAAATTAATACCCAAAAAAATATCGAGAGAGGGACCTTCCTCTACGTCGATCCATGGATTCCCCCAAACTTAAGCAAACGTGCACACATTGAAATATTCAAAAAAGAGAAAAAGTACAATGAATCCAATATATATTAGATTATAAAATTGAGTGAATCATAAGAATGTCACAGAAATATCTTAAAACAGTTTCTGAAGCTGTAACTATGCTGTGTTTATCAATTGAAGCCTTTTTTTCATCATCATCACAGTAACATGAAACAGCAAAGGATCTATGAAAGTAGCGCATCATAATGCGAACGCCTTATTTCACACTCGGAAGCAAGGAATGTAGTGCCATTATTTATTGATTCTAGTAAGAAAGTTAAAATAATTAATATAATAAAGACACATAAGTAATATATTTGACAAAAAAAGAAGATTTTGATTCTTTAACAAAATAATATTTTCAAAATTTGACCATACTCTGTGGACAGCAGAGAGAAGGCACAGATATGGGGAGTTGATGACAAAAAGATAAGCAAAATAATGCATTGGAAAACGAACGTAGTTAAGAAATGGGGTGCATCACAGATCTCTGCTCTCTCTCTCTCGTTTCAGAAATTTTCTCATAACACGTTTCTATTTCTATTAGCTTCACACATTCATCAAACTTGTATTTCCCTATGAGTCTACTTCTTAAATGAGTCTAATAAATTTAAATACAAAATTTCACATTTCTTATTACAGTGAAATAATATCCTAAAGAATGATTCTTTCTCAAGAGGTACAAAATGGATTACAAAGATTGAGGATTGGTGTTAGGTTGGAGTATTAACAAATTCAATTAAGTTCGACATTTAAATAATTGTTATTTTAAAAAATATAAATTTATATTTTAAACTTAACTTATTTAAAAAATATATACTTAAAATTTTCTCGTTTATTATTTAGCTTTTTTATAAAAATTTTCATAACATTATTTTAAAATTTAAAATTTATTATTTAATAAATACTTCTATATATACTAAATGATGAAGTAAATTATAATATGATATAATATTCTTTTATATTGATAAATACGACTTTATATTATAAACTGAAATTATCAATCAAAGAGATAGTAAATTTGTTTTTTTAAAAAGGCTAATGGCTTTTCATCAAGAACATAACGTTTAAATATTTGAGATATATAAATAATTGATATAAGTGCTCAAATTTATTGAATATTTAATAAATTTAACCATAATATTTAAATATTATAGATATATTATTTTAAATTTAATATGTATTTATATTTCAAAAATATTTTACTTATTAAATAAATTATTCTAATAAAATATTTATTTATTTTATTGTTTAATGAAATGTTATAAATTAATAAACTTGACAACAATCTTTAACGATATAATTGATTAAACTTATATATTATAAAAATTTATTAAATAGTGTAAGTATTGAAATTTAATATTTAATATTTATAGATTTAATTTTTGATATAATATAATGATATATTAAATTATAATATTTAAAATAAATATAATCAGTAAAATTACGATTTTATAAGTTGATATATGTATAGTTTGTGTAACATTAATTTTAAGTTTATAAAATAAAAGTTTAACTCATTTATATATTTAAATTAGTTTTTATACTTAAATATATTTGTCTAGTTAAACAAGTGGGTTTTAACACGTTTAACTAAAATAGTTTATGTATGCTTAATTCATTTATACCTCACTAAAATATGTTGAGTAGTGATGACAGAAGTCATGGTCAAACATAATGCTATTAAAATAGGTTAATTTAGCCTCATTCACTTTTGTAGTAAGTGAAGAAAAAAAAAAAACTAATTAACTTTATTTACCAATTCAATAAATTGGCTCATGAGTTAATTCTTTAAATAAAATACTATATATCTACATATACATATATTCAGAAAAAATTAAAATATATATTATATTCATTATCATTTAATAGTTAATAATTTTTAATTTACTAAATAATATTTTTATATTACAAATTTTAAAATTTTAGAATATTATACGTGATAAGAAAATAATAAATATTAAATTTTTATTTGAATTGTAGCATTTAATAGTATTAATGTATTGAATTATATTAATATTCATAATTTAATAAAAACTTATTATATATAATATTGCATATATTAAAAATTTATTTATATTGATAATAATTTAAATTAAGAACCTTTAATTAACTCGACTCGTCGCAGAGTTACCTTGTTTAATTGGTGAGTTAGGTGGATAACTGAAAAACTTGAGTTACTTTTTTCTATAATCCAGTTCACTAAAAGCTTAATATGAATTGAACCGACTTATAAAATGATTAATTAAATTTGTTTTTTAAAAAATTAAAAATTCTGTGTAGTTATTTTTTCTTATTTGTTAAATTTTTCTTTATTTTTAATTTCAAAAGAAAAAATTAAAAAAATTATAAAAAATGAGTATTACTATTTAACGCAAAGAAGTATATACTTTATAAAGACTGAAAAAATTCCCAACTCCACATATAACATTATATATCAAAGAATCAAACAATAAATTAATTCTTAAAATTATAAATATCAGTTAATTTCTGTTCCCATTTCTCTCACATGAACCCAGAACAGTACGGAAAAATATTAGTTAATTTTGTTCCTTTTATTATGAAAAGGTAAATTTAGTTACTGATACCACCAATTAAATTAGCTTTTAGTAGTTAATATTATAAAAATAATTAGTTTAGTTCATTAATTTGATAAATATCATTTAATTTCTACGTTTGACAATCATAAGCTAAGTTAATTCATATTTCAAGAGTTAAATTAATTGACATCTAACAAAATTAAGAATGAAATTGATTGATGTAAGCATTTAAAATAAATATTAAAAGCACTGATAGTTGTACAAATTAAAAGTTAAATTGATAGATCTTTAAAGTTGGTGACTAAAATTAATATTTATTAATTTTAATGATTGTGATTATATATAGCAATTTTAAGGACTGATATAAGTTGTAGTTATAAATTTACTCATACATACAGATATAACTCTCTTTTTTCTTTACCACATTTTTTCCACATCTCTGCAATAATTATTTCCTTTTTGGCAAATTTTCAGTCCTCCCTGCAACGAAATGCACGGCCAAAAACCTCAAAACTCGCGAAGACTTAAAGGGATTTAAGAAAATTCCAAGTATATAAGCCTTGAATTCCTGTTTGTTTATGTTAAAATAATCAACTTGAGTTCAGGTTGACACTTGATAGTTCCATATTAGTTTATATTCTTTGGTGTTTAGATGAAACTTATTATTATGATAGTAAAACAACCAAGTACACTCACCAACACACAAAAACATGCTTTAACGCGCGTGCTAGCATGCAGGTGGTTCACATGAATTTTTATACACAAGTCCCCCATTAAGTGAGTGATTATGAGTTTATAATATCTAAACATGGGGAGAACAAGAACTAGACAAACATCAAACATAGGTGCTAAAAAAGCTAAACAAGAACAGCCAAAAAGCCTATTTGGGGATTGAAACTCAAACTCATATAATACCGTACCATTAGCTTAAAGTCATGAGTTCAGTTCCAATAATCCTGGCAAAACATACAAACAAAATGTCATCAATTAATCAACGTATAACAAAGACTCTTTTAGTTGAGAAGTTTTATTTGATTGAGCCTAACACATGACATATCATAATATCAAAATGTTCAAGAATTGGCAAATGGTTTAACAAAAATTAAGTATGCGGGTCTTTGGAGTTTAGAGTAGAGAGCATGCAATGGGTGGGAGAGACAAAGAATGGGGTTGGGGTCAAGATGCATGAGGAATTGAGGGAGAAAGGATATGGGGAATGAAAAGAAGCGTGTGAAATAAAAATCAAATGTTTCCTTTGCGTATAACAAGAGTGTCGAGTAAGGGAAGGTGGATGAGGGCACAAGGTGATATTAGACACTACCCAGTTATATATGTTTTGTTTTCAATCATCAATGCACAATGGGAGCACCATCTGAAGTAACTTCTGCTATTACCCATAACTTGTTTAATATAAACAAAATTTGCTACACAATAGAAAAAAAAAAAATCTGTCAGGAGTGCCCATTCGTGTCAATTAATTAATTGTAGCACTAGCTATCACATTTTATTTTAAAAAGAATCTTAGTTTTTCTTTTATAATATATATGAATTGTCTTTCCCTCTTAATTTTGACGGTGAGGCTCAATCAATTTTATGAGTTGAACCTAATTAAAAGCATAAGGGTATCACATGTCATTTTATCATTGTGGCCATGTAGGGATAAAGGAAAGACAGTGAGTTCCCATTGTGCCTTTTCTTTTGTAGGGAAGAATTATTATTTTTTTAAAACTCTTGTATGGTGGTTAGAGGAGGTGTTCTCATAAGTTAAGCATCGTTATTTTGGTAAGTTGAAAAGTTATGGATGAATCACTTTCTTGGTTGATGCAGTCCTCTTCTAGATAAAGCCCAGTGAATGATTTCAACACTTTTGGCTAAGGACTAAGAACCAATACAAAACAGAACAGGTGTTGCTCATAATCATAATTCACACTACTATGGCTCGTGACTGGCGATGACAACTTATTTTCTTGGATAAGCCTCGGTTCTCTTGGTTCACATCACAGCTCTCAAGACACACCACACCCACGATCAAATTTTCAGGTGGTGGATATTCAATGATTCTCAAGAACCCATAAAAAAGAATTTTTTTTTTTTTTGGGTATGTAACATACGTGTTAAAAAATTAATTTTGATTAAAAAAATCTAATATTTAATATTATTATACATTAAAATTTATAATATTATATATATTTTTAATAATTTTTTATTATATTTCTATTCTTATTCTATATCCTTAACTCACGTTAAAAACATTTTTAAAAAAATCTCATTTTAGAATGAGGTAAGGGGCAACATGGAATCCTGTCATAGGTGAACAAGACCTCAAATTGCCACCCCAACTCGCTTTAGAGTTGGAACCACATAGGTATGGTCCTCTTCATAAAAACTGACATTAAAATCGAACACATGTCCTTTTTGGAAGAGGGTACTTCCACTACACCTTCCCATTTATGTGGATTAAACAATAAAAGTTTTGTGCTATTTAATGGCTGTCGCTAAATCATATTTGGCGTAAAATATTATTTTTTTGTGAAAGTTTGAGATTCATGTTGCATTCTGTAAAACTGAGTAGACTTCCATTTCGAAGAAAACAACTATTCCATTTTGCGTTTTGTTTCTATGTAAACAAGAATGACAATTTTTAGCGTAGGAAAGGGGACTTTTGTAAGTTGAAATAAAAGACTCATTTACTTTAATTATTTTGATATATCCTTTTATCAACAGTTAAACTCTAATCCTTTTTAAGGTGAAGAGATCCATGGATGTATACATTCTTTTAACAATATCTTTTTTCATATTAATCAAGCATCAAATCTTGATAAGTTGAAATATATTTAGAAATTAGATTTAAAAGAAAATGGGATGAGATGAATATTTCTTTTTAATTTCTAATACATATTCTTTATTTGACGCTATTAAAATAAAATTAATATAATAATATTTTTGCATAAAAATAACTTCTGAATGTTAGTTTTTATAAATATTATATAATTATCTTAATTTAAAAAATAAAAGTTATTCTTATTTTTTCTTTTACTCCAAACTCACTCTTATACTTACCTTAAGAAAATCAACTGTTCACCAACTACCGGACCTTATTAGTTCTACTTATAATTTTATTTTATATTGATTGAATGCACAAAAAATAAGAATTGGATAAAAGAAAAAAGTACAATGACATTCGTGAACAAATATATGAACATCAAAACAAATATCTAGATATAATCTATGAAATTTTGTTCTATTTTCTATTTTGATTTTAAATTTTATTACAAATATTGAATGAATTGGAGAAAAGTACAGTTCCATTATTGAACAGACAAACATTAAAATGATAAAATTAATGTATTTTGTTACTACTAATAAAGAGAAAACTCAAGCATTCCATATAGAGAGAGAGACACCTGAAGCTGTTTTCTACCTTCATATTTTAATGCCAATTTCTAATATAATTTTATTTTATTATAAATTCTTATGTAACTGTTAATCCTTCTATTCAATCGTTTTCTTTTAATTTCATATTAAATAAAATTATGTCAACATATATATATATATATATATATATATATATATTATAGAAATACTTTATAATGTAATTCGTCATTCTTTGATAAACAATCTCCTAAACATAAAATAAAAAGATCAATATTAATTAGAATTTTAAGGATAATTAAAACTAAAAAAAAATTACATTAATATAAATTCTTATGTTATTTAATTACTTAATTTTTATTCAATTAATGAACAATCTACATCTTCTCTTTCACACACACACTTGCACACACAAACGCTATAGTATACATAAGTAAAAATAGATTTAGAAGCAAGTTGGCATACACATTAGAAAGATAATTTTTTACTGTACCAGATAGAAAAAAAGTTATTTCTCTGCACACAAATTTACTTATTTCTTTTAATTTTCAAGTAAATAGAAAGTAAAAATAAAAAAGAAGCATTTGGTTTTGGAGAGTAATTTATGTTGGGACCGGGAGAATGGTACTCTGCGCGTGCTAACTGCTAAGAGTCACGTGCGAAGACCAACGGAGTTTTTATATAAAGGCATGGAACTTAGAAGAGTAGTAGTGAAGGAAGCATAGAGTATAGTCTATATTAGTGTTGTGTAGTAATGGTAGTTAATGCTTGCAAATTTTCCTTAACACTTGCATTTGTATGAGTTTTTTGTAAGCAGTGGAAACAGCGTTTGGGGGGAGATTCTTAGTTTGAGATTACAAAATCTGTTGTGTGTTTGTGACTGTAGAGAGTTAATACAACTAACTAGCAACCTTAAAACTAACATATGGAGACACGAAGTGAGATAAGGCATTCAAAGTTCAAGAGAATTTGTGTGTTCTGTGGGAGTAGCCCCGGCAAGAAGAGTAGCTATCAAGATGCTGCTATTCAACTTGGCAATGAATTGGTACACTACAGTAACACTTTGCTTATTTTTGCCACTCTTTTCTTCACCCTTTTTTTTCACTTATTCGCTATCTTTTCTTTCCTCAAAAATGCCCAAAACTTTGTTTATAGTGTTTTCTCTGTCTTTCACTCTTTCAAAACCAAAATTCATGCTGTTTCTTCATCATAGACAACAAGTTCAATAAAGTGAAAATTTGCTTAGTTTTTTTCTGTGTTTACCTTTCGGTTCTCAAAGCTCCAAGTTCATTGCTTTTTACTACCTCTTGAGCTTTTTGCTATGGACTGAAGAGTGTACGGAGTTTACAAGTGCCATATGCTGAGTGAGAGTTGGAGAATCATTTTCAGTGCTTTTTTTATCTTTCTCTTTTACTTTGTGTCTTACATTTCAAACAGTGATAAAAATGTACTCTCATGGGATTGTTTACCAGATGGGTCATTCATTACTCATGCTTTTCTTTTTTGACATGATACACAATCATAGCCACCACTATTGTTTGCTTTGGTTATTTAGTATTTCTAGGCATGTTAATAGTATTGTTAATGGTGTTGGAAGGTATCAAGGAACATTGATCTGGTGTATGGAGGTGGAAGCATTGGTCTCATGGGTTTGGTTTCGCAAGCTGTTCATGATGGTGGTCGCCATGTCATTGGGTAACATAACATGACACTCTTTTTCTCTTTTCCTCACCGTTCTGTTTTTCGTTTTTTCTTTCTCTTTTTTCCAACAAAGATGTTGGGTAAAAGAGTAGAACAAGAACTCATAGTCAATGAATAACCACCACTGTGCTTTTTGTTGTTCTCTTTCACCGTTGATGCTATATTTGTCATGTTATTGTCTCTTGCAGAGTTATTCCCAAGACACTTATGCCTCGAGAGGTATGTGTAGAAAAAGTTTAAGCCCTTTTTTGTTGTTATAAAGTTTTGCTGGTTGTGTTTCTTATTTTATTCATTTCTCTTCTTCATCACTCGAATTTTGGTTTTTTATATTCTATTCGTGTATTGTGTTTTCAGTTAAGCTAAGGCTTCATTCCCCTCGGCTTCATAAACATATTGCAATTTCAAAACTGGCTATTTTACAGTTTTGTTACTGTTTTGTTTCTTTTGGCCAATGCTTGTCTCGGTAGTTTTGTCCAAGAATTTACCACCGCAATATCTGGCACTTATGCTTCTGCATATCCTGTTTCTCTCTGTTTTCCTTTTGCAAATAAGCTTTTTTCAAGAAAAAAAAGGAAATATCTTCGGTTATAATTTCTTAAAAACTGTTTGTATTATGGACCTGCAACTTTCATCATTACTAAATGCTCTTCTTTGATTCCCCTTTGCAGCTAACTGGTGAAACTGTAGGAGAAGTAAAAGCTGTTGCTGATATGCACCAAAGGAAGGCTGAGATGGCTAAGCATTCAGATGCCTTTATTGCCTTACCAGGTTAGCCTGCCAATATTTGTTTGAACATTTGAATCAGAAGCACACTAACAAAAAGTACAAGTTTGTAGAACCATGAGGTGCTTCAATCCTTGTCCAAATAATATTCTCATTAATTTTTCTTAATACCTTTATAAAATAAGCTTGAAGTAAAACGGTGAAAACATTTAATAACTTAAAAGCATTCAATACTGCTTTATATAATAAATAAGAACATGTTGTAAAGAGATTTAAATAAAAAACTCTATAAAATAAGAATTTGATTCTTGGGAGAACAGTTAACCGACATTTTTCCCGTTGATTTCTCGGTGTTACTACTACTATTGTTGCTTTTCAGCAAAATGGTTTTTGTCTACAAAAGTTTCCAAACTTTTTATACTGACAAGCTATGGTGTTTTTCTTTGCCAAACCTTTTTGGCTAAGCACTTTTATAATGTTGACCAAGCCTAATTAAGGAGATTGCTTGACAAGGCGTTACATAAATGTGTGGATGATTTGGAAGTCACAACAAATAATGGGTAACGTTGACTAGTTATCCACTTAGTAAACATCAAGGCACGAAGGTTAGGACAGGAATTTCAGAATTCTTAAAAAGTCTCAAACCATATTGTGTGCCACTTATTCAATTCAATGGACACTGCTGCAAAACCCATTTTGATGGCTTTCTTACACACATTCCAACGCTATGATTAGAGAGCAACCCTTCAAAGATAAGCTGAAAATGATATTGACCTTACCTTAACCCTTAATATATATTATATCATATATATATTGGAGTAATTAGAGCTTCTGCGGCTCTGAGCAACTGTGGTTTCTGGTTCAGGTCGGTTGAATACCATTTTCTACCTCAACTTTGGTTTGAACCGTGACGTGATTATACCAAACTTCCTTTCTTTGATAAGGAGGGGAAGTAAAGAAAATGAACTTTCACGAGATAACGTTTCCAACTAGCACCTGCACCTGACATGGAATAATGCTTGACCCTTTTCGAAAGACCATTTTAACTGGTCCTTGTTATCATTCTCAGTGAATAATTGACTGCTGAAAATTAGTGACAAAGAGAGAGAGAGAGAGAGAGAGAGAGAGCATGCAAAGACAAAGTTGTCATTCACTCTATCTTGGGATCCCTCGTACGAAAGTGGATTCCTCAGGAGGGTCAATACATGATCTCTATTGAACTCTCCCTTCACACTGCCAAATCCATGATTGCATTTGAGCACCTAATAGTACTAAATACTACAGGGCATCCAACATTGAGGAGTTAATGTAAAACCAGGAATTTCAAAGATACCCAACAAAAATTGAAATACAGTTTCAAATTGTTAAATTGAATTTCAGTTCCCCTTTTGTTTTCGACTAGGATGAGCCAGTATAAGTGAAAATCTTCAATTTGACTGTTTTCTTTTTCATTTTCATCTCAATAATGGAAGTCCTATCCTATGTTTGTCCTCTCAAATCATGGAGAAACTCATGCAAGTTACATGCAGGTGGATATGGGACTCTAGAGGAGCTTCTTGAAGTCATAACCTGGGCACAACTTGGGATTCATGACAAGCCGGTAATTGGTTGGTACCATTTTGATGAGACTTCCCATTATTTATCAATGTGCTAATCAGGTTTAAGATCCCAAAATTGTAGGTGGGATTAGTAAATGTTGATGGGTACTTCAATTCGTTGCTGTCATTTATTGACAAAGCTGTGGAAGAGGGATTTATTAGTCCAAATGCACGCCACATAATTGTATCAGCACCAACAGCAAAAGAATTGGTGAAGAAATTGGAGGTATTATTTGTCCTCACTAAATTTGCATCTTGTTACAATATAACTAATATTGACTTTTACCCTCAAATGATTTGATTAGCCTGATATCCTCTAATTTTATTCTGAAAAGTCTTGTGAGGATTTGTGGGCATTTCAACTCCTTTTCAGTTTGATTCTCACAATTTGAAGCAACTGTCCCGTGAGAATCATTTTCTCTGATTCCATTAGAAAAGTCACAATCAGAACAAAAGTTTCTCTGATTTCGTACTATTTATGTAAATAGATAATTGAAATATTTGTACATGCAAAAAATAAAACTTGATTTTCAGATTAAGGGCAAAGAATATTTTTCCTTAGATGTTCAAAGATGTGCACATTCATGTCATATAGTTTATAAAATCAATTGCATACGTAATCAACTTTTCTCTGCAAAACTATGATATGAAAGAAGAAAGTGAAATATTTTTGTGTTTAATTCACAGGATTATGTACCCTGTCATGAGGGTGTTGCTTCCAAGTTGAGCTGGCAGATGGAACAGCAACTCGCTTACCCTCAAGATTATGACATGTCAAGGTAGTTGGCTTACTTCACGTGCACGGAAGATGAGACCATATATAGAATTTTGAAGTTGGAAGAAGCTATTTTCGACTATTGCTATTCTGTTTTTTTTTGTTTTTTTTTTTTTTCCTTTTTAATTTCTTGTGTAAATTACTGGGATTGACCTTAATATGTGATACTACTTTATTACCTTGTGAAACCCTGATTTTCTTAAAAGTTGTAAGTACCCGCTTCTGAACTCATTATTCAATGCCAATTAATTTTTAAGCTTAATTGGCCTTCTGAGTTGTGAGTTATCCCTATGTCCTCTGTGTTATTTGGCCAAGAAAAGCATCATATCACTACTCATATAGTACTTCCTCTTCTAGCAGTTATTTCATTTAATTTGAAAGTTTGTTCTAATCTTTTATTTTAAAAATTTTTTAAATAGGAAAAAATAACAATAGAAAAAATTATTAAAATAAATCCAACAATAAATAGTCGACTTTACATGATGAAATAAGACGTGGTAGTTAATATTGTTATAATGTAAAAAAGTTCAATTTTAAAAATATTTGCCAAGATATAGTTGATAGAAGTACTTAATTAAGAGATAAAAAGACTAAAAGAGAATGAAACAGACGACTAGATTGGGATAATGTACAGAACTAAGGTCCAACTTAAATGTTGCCAAGTGCTAATAATTAATAATGGGGCCGAATATGAGACATAAATGTTAATGGCCTGTCTTGAAGTAACCAGTTTTGAAGTTGAAGAGGTCTAAGAGTGACAGAACTAAAGACAACACAGACAAGAGAGTCACTCAAGCAGGGGCCAATTCTTGAATGGAAGTGCAATGCTAAGAAAGGATAGTATTCCTCAACTCAGTTGGACGAAGAGAGTGAAGTTTGTAGGGCCTTTGATCCAACAGCAAATGGGACAGTGCCATGTGTTGCAAAGGGCAGCATGGGATCCAAAGAAAAAGTTAGAGGGGTCATGTGGCACATGCATCTGAAGACAATATGATGGCCATCTTTGGTCCCCGGTCTCATCTAACAATTGCCCGTGTTTGAAACAATTGCTTTGTACATTTTCAGAGATATCTCCGGAAGTTTTTAGTGGTTGTGTAGTCATTAGTTTTCATGTATTCCTTTGAAAATGATGTTGAAAGTTGAAACATGCCATTGCAAAGAGAGGAATTAAAAGGTAACATCAAGGTCAGATATGTAACACTTGATTCCTTCACAAGTTGTTATTACTCGAATCAGCTTTATAAAAAAAGATGCATTCTTTATTCAACATAGTAAAAAAGGGTGGCGTTGACAATACATTTCCATCATCAATTTTTTTCTTTTAATTTCAGTCTTAGAATTAAGTTTAAATATTAAAAATTAAAAAAATGTAGAAATCTATTTATTTTATAAGATTTTGATTGCAAATTCAAGGAGAAAGAAATAATTTTTAAAAATTCCTATTTTAAAGGATTTTTGTTAACATTTAAAGAGGAGTTTAACTTCCCTTCTTTCTTTCTCATCATTCAAATTCTTTTTTCTTCTTTCTTTTCAATCTCTCAAATAAGTCTAAAGTTGTAAAATTATAAAAAATATAATAAATACTTATATTTTTAATAAAATCTTATTATCATTTGCTGTTTAGCTTTGATCCTAAAGACAAGCTTAATATGTATTTTTTTAAAACTCTTTTTGAACATTCAAATCCACAATGTTTGAAAAGGAAGGAAGAAAACATTGTAATGATAGATGAAGGGAGAAGCAATGTGGTACTAGATGAGGATAGGTGGTCATGAAGGAGACACAGTTCTTCATCTTTAACCAAAGAGTAAAAAGGAGAAGGGAAAAGCTCTTTTCTTTGTATCAGTCAACTTGTTTAAAATAAAGAGCTAGTCTTGGCTATTGACTGTAGTATATACGGTTGACTGTGCATTATGCAGTGCTAGTTTTGGCAAACATCTACGTCTAGGACCACTACCTTGTAAAAGCACCTTTCAAGGAATATTTTATTGTTATGTTAGGTAACATTAGTTGTATATTATAGTTAAACGTTGTTTTTCAGTTTTCTTAAGTTATAAGGACAGCCATTACATTGCTAAATTTCCGTTGCAACTGTTGAAAACAATTTCTTGAACCGTGTCTGCTAGATAAGGAAAATTCGATATCAAATTATCCTATTTGCTTGTTTCACCTTATACAGAAATTTACCTTTGTATTGAGCAAATACAATAGTCTAATCTTTTCGTTGGTCCTTTTCTTTTAACCGACAATGGCCTTTTTATTTTTAATAAAAAGTTACTTGTTGCCTAATGTGTCTTAATCATTACTATTGCGCTCTTCGTAATATTTGTACTGAAAATTGGTACCCAATGTGAAGACCAAGTTTAATGACATTAATCACCCCATATGGCTTGGCACTTTTGTTCTTCAAATTTGCAGATAAAGTTCTTAGAATCATCATGAACCTATGATTGGCTTT
Source organism: Abrus precatorius (assembly GCF_003935025.1). Lineage (NCBI taxonomy): Eukaryota > Viridiplantae > Streptophyta > Magnoliopsida > Fabales > Fabaceae > Abrus > Abrus precatorius. The sequence goes on along the minus strand of NW_020874373.1, from coordinate 1,610,238 downwards.
ATTGTTTCTTTATCCTTTTTTAAGTTTCACCTTAACAGATCAAAAAATTACAAACACTCTTAAGCTATATAAAATGAAGTGGATCATTTATGGCGGGAAAGTGAAACAAAATGTCTCAGTACTAGTACCTTAAGAATAACAATCGAAAATTATTTAATATATTTTAATGAGTACTTTTGTACTGTTTTGATGTAATTAATTTTAATTAAATAATTTGTATTTTTTACTTTATCATAAAGCAAATAGAGAAATAAAAGGCTAGACCTCCTACTTTAACATATAAACAAAAAATTACATTCAAATAATGCTTCAACTAATAAATAAACTTGAAATTACATGACCTTTTCGGTCTTGAAAGTTTGAGCTCATAAAAAAAACACTTCTAACAGAGAATTACTTCAATATCCCAACCAAATCAAAATAATGTTAAATAAACCTGTTAACATCAAATAAATCAAAGACATAAGTCATAGAAATTATATGTACCCACTTTCGGGAGCACACGTAAATATTTATGTTTAGCCACTTTTAACACCAAATCAATTCTTGATCTCAATAAATTACATTATCACATTTCTAGGCCCACACTGTCAACATTGTTAATTTATCCAATGGGATAGAACAGCAAAGAAGACTGTAATCTTTTAAATCAAAATAAATTAACTTCTTCCACTTCCCCACATTCTATTTTCATTCCCTTTTTTTTTTCTCGAGCCCTACAAGTTTAATTTCAAATTAAAAAAAATATCAAGTTAAACTATTTTGAAGTCTTGTTCTTTTTGGTCAATTTTTGAAGTCCTAAAGTTGGATTCTTGTTTAAACCTATTTGGGCCTAATATGCCCATTTAGCCGTTTAGATATGGGCATAAATAAAAACCAAATTTCACATAAATTTGGGTTTGTTATGGGTCGAACTAACAGTAAGGCCATTTGAAGCCCAAATTGTAGTATAGTAAAGAGCACGTATAACCAAAAAAAAGAAAAGACAACTTTAACGAGGGTTTTTACTTATGATTTTCGCTTCCAACTTATAGTCTTGTCGGCAAAATCAGTCCAGCACGCACACTGCCATGGCAGGCACGCACCTCCTTTCTCACTCTCCTTCCCTTTCTAAAACCTATAACCATTCCTTAAACACAAACCCTTTATTTCAAAAGCTAGTTCTTCCCCTCAAGTTCAAACCCATCATCAAACCGCGTGCTCTTAGGGCGGTTCTCTCCCAGAATGCTCCCAAAACCCCAGTAGAGGATTCAAAGAAGACTCATTTTCAGCACTGTTTCTCCATATCCGAAGATGGGTATCTGTATTGTGAGGGTCTTAAGGTGCATGACATCATGGAATCTGTTGAGAGAAGACCTTTCTATTTGTACAGCAAACCCCAGATTAGTAGAAACGTTGAAGCCTATAGAGATGCATTGCAAGGGTTGAGATCTATAATTGGTTATGCCATAAAGGCCAACAATAACTTGAAGATTCTCGAGCATTTAAGGCACTCGGGTTGTGGTGCTGTGCTTGTAAGTGGCAACGAGCTTAGACTTGCCCTTCGTGCTGGTTTTGATCCCGCAAGGTTCAATTACACTCTACCCATTATTGTGTTATGTTATTTCTCTCCCACGTTTTAATCAAGTTTTGAACTTGCATGATTTTGGTTCAGATTTCAAACTACATTGTTTGGCATATTTGCTTTAGATTTCTACTTTGTGTTGTTAAAATTTTTTTATGATATTCTTAATCAATATTACGTGGACGAATAGGTGTATCTTTAATGGAAATGGGAAAATCTTGGAGGACTTGGTCTTGGCTGCCCAAGAAGGTGTGTTTATCAACATTGATAGTGAATTTGACTTGGAGAACATTGTAGCGGCTGCTAGAATTGCTGGAAAGAGGGTGAATGTCTTACTTCGGATTAATCCTGATGTTGATCCACAGGTATGTTGTTGTAGAAGTTTATTACATGAGTTCCAAAGTTTGACTCATGCATCTTGTAATTCACCTTGAGGCTAGATACTTCGGTAATTTTTTGTAGATAAGTTGTTATATCTCGCCGCGTATTGGTAAGTAAGTGATGAGCAACTGAGGAATGGATAGGTACAAAGGAGCTTCCTAAGAATGTAACTTTTAATTCTTTAACAAAATATGTTTAGCTACTAAAACTAATGGAGCTAAAATAATTTGAAGTCTTGAAGAAACTGATTTGTAATGACTAACAAATTCATTTAAGTTCTATTTGATGCATTCCCTCAGGGCATTTGGTTGCAAACTACCTTCATTATTTCAACATCAACAATGTTCACAAGCATTTTCATTTTCCATTCCTATGATATCTTTCTTCCGCTGACATTATAAAATCCTCAATTTCAATTTTCATCAATTATAGTGGTTTCCTTCTCTCTTCCTACATTTACCTTCATTGTCACTAAAACGTTTTTTTACCAGTCGTGATTGACTGTGTAGTAAAAAACTCTCCATTGGACAAACTTGAGACATCCAGATTTCTAGTTCTCATTCGCATGGTTAATATTATGTTTAGTATTTGAAAATATTTAAACTTTTCATCCTTAGGTTCATCCTTATGTTGCCACTGGGAATAAGAACTCTAAATTTGGCATTAGAAATGAGAAGCTGCAGTGGTTTTTAGATGTAGTGAAGGAGCATCCTAATGAGCTCAAACTTGTAGGGGCTCACTGCCATCTTGGTTCAACAATTACCAAGGTTAGTTGGGATTTTTTTCTTTTTCTTCTTGCTTTGCTACTTTTGGATATACTTTTCTTCTATTTATGGTTTCTTCGTTGAGCATTCATGCTTTCCCTGGTCAATTTGTAGTCTTGCACTACTGTATGTTGATTCTTAATCTAAATATAATTGTTGAAACTATTGTTGCTTTTTTTTCTCCCACTCCCCCTTTTTAGGTAGACATTTTCAGGGATGCAGCCACAATTATGATCAACTACATTGACCAAATTCGAGCCCAGGGTTTTGAAGTTGATTATTTAAATATTGGTGGAGGACTTGGGATAGATTATTATCATTCTGGTGCTATCCTTCCTACACCAAGAGATCTCATTGATACTGTGAGAATCTTCCCATTTGTCTCACTTCATATTTACATTTTGTATTGCGTACAAAAATATAAAATATCACTTGATAGCCTGGCTAATTCAATTTTTTGTTTTTGCGGTTGGAGTAGGTGAGGGAGCTTATTCTTTCCCGTGATCTTAATCTTATCATTGAACCAGGGAGATCCCTGATTGCAAACACATGTTGCTTAGTTAACCGGGTGACAGGTGTCAAAACTAATGGATCTAAAAACTTTATTGTAATTGATGGAAGTATGGCTGAACTTATCCGCCCAAGTCTTTATGATGCTTACCAGGTAATTGTTAGTTGCTTATGGCTTATCATCCAAATCATCAATATTGGAGCATATGCATAACAGTAACAGATAGATAGTTTTTTCTTACAAGAATTTTGTGTCTGATGGCTCCTTTCTGCTAGGGATTTCATTCGGAAATAATGAGGATTCTAGACCTTTTGAATGCATGTTCTTTCAAATAACATATAATTTCCTGTTAAAACTTGCTCAACTTATTAATGTATTATTGTTTGGCTGGGATGCCACAGCCTACCGCTTATTGTCTGTGCCAAATCTAATTTAAAGAACAAAAAAACTTGTGTTTTTGGCATTTGGATTACCCCTTTCCAAATTCTGGTTGAATCTCAACACTATTGATGTGAAAGCAGATTAAAATTGAACTCAGTTGGATTTAGCATAGCATTCAAAGCTGTCATCTAAAGAAGAAAAATGCATTCTAAAGCAACTGCTTAGATGTTGACGGAGCATAAGGGCATTATGGTTATCTGGTGCTATCCTTATGCAACTGGGTTGTGTCATTTTTAGTTTTCATGAATTTTTAATGTCATCTCACTGTTTGGTCGCAGCATATAGAGCTGGTATCCCCTGCCCCATCAAATGCTGAGATGGCAACCTTTGATGTGGTCGGCCCTGTCTGTGAGTCTGCAGATTTCTTAGGAAAAGGAAGAGAACTTCCTACTCCAGCCAAGGTAATATAATGTATTGATATCTTATATTTAAACAGTTGTTCAAATAATATACATGCATAATCTATGCAAAACTATGATGATGACAACAGTGGCAACTTGTTGAAACTATCTGATCTGTGTTTCACTTGCAGGGTACTGGTTTGGTTGTTCATGATGCTGGTGCTTATTGCATGAGCATGGCATCAACTTACAATCTAAAGATGCGGCCTCCTGAATATTGGGTATGGAATTGCCTTTTCCTCTTGCTAATCAGTCTTTTTGGGTAGGCTTTTATGTAGTACAGAGTGGTTGAATGGAAAAATGCATTTTGATGGTCGTTAATGAGAAATAATGTATTATTGTAAAACCTTTTTGAGTAGGATCTTTTTAATGCTTTTTACTTTATGTTTTTTATGGTCTTCAGTAAAATCATTTGAAGCTTTAAATAAATTAGAAAAAAAAATATATATTACTTGCTGCAATTAATAATTGAAAGCTATAATATTGAATAGCTTGTTTCTTGTTGGCAATGGTGTAATTTGATCTATAGTTTTTGTAAATACCTCGTAAGTTTTATGCTTGCGCTCCTTATACACAATCCAAGTGAGAACTTTGCATGAAAAAACACAATTTTAACCTCGTTATTGATTTGTTATAAAGCATATCTTTTTTATTTTGTATAATTTTTAGGTTGAAGACGATGGATCAGTGAGCAAGATCAGACATGGAGAGACATTCGAAGACCACATTCGGTTTTTTGAGGGCCTTTAAGCTGATAACTTACCCTCTTGTAGGAAAGAAGGCTGCAGATTTTTGTCATCTATTTGTAGTTTGGATCTGTCCTTTCTCAATGAATTGGATGACACTTGGTTTTTTTCCTTCAATTTTAATTGAATGTCGACGCTCTTGGTAGGAAATGAGAATAAAATTGATTTCAGTTAGATTTAACACGACATTTGATTTCCTCCTTCAAGTGTCAATTTAGCCAGGTGCAACTATCGGTTGAAATGTAGTGCTTATGTATGATGATGGTATATATTTGATAATCTTACTTTGTGGTGTGTGTATTGCATCAAATTCTTACGCCTCCAATCACCTCCTTACACTTTTACATGTACATAGACTTTCAGGCTGTTTCTGTTTCTATCCATCATGCTACATTATAGTTGTGACTGTTTGTATTCATATTGTCATTCCTCATGTCATAGCCTATGAAACCTCTTAAAATTTTCTTGGACCTTTTTGCGTCTGATACCGTGCACTGAAAGCAATGTTAGTGCCTCAACTTTTTACGTGTGGTTTTGTCACTTGCTATTGTGCATTTTTGTGACTTCGATTGTCCCACATCGTGCCGTATTCCTTTTAACCAAACTCAGCACGATAAAATCGAGAGTTGCTCGTGTTTCAGTTCCAACATTAACATGTGCACTTTATTGTGTCTTGACACCATCTAGCGTTTTCAACTTTTCATGTGGTTGCAACAGTGATAAGCCACAAAACAACTAATCAAGATCAACTTTTCAAGGATTTACAAAACAGTCAATTTAATGTGGCTGAAAAGTAAATTTCATTGCGTTTTCTTCTTTCCTCTGTTAAGTAATTAAAAGCTATGCTCCTTGGCCATCAAACTTGACATCACAATAACAATAGCACTGTTATTTTATATACTAATTATGAAGATGAAAGTACTAAAAATGGCTGATAAGCAATATTTCTGGACAAACGGGGTTGAAAAATAACCTCACAGCTAGGTATAACTGCGAAGATGAAGATGTTGGACAATAATATAAGGTTTTGAAGATTAAATTATTAAAACTAAGATTTGTTAATTGTGACCATAAAATTATAGGGATGTATGTATAATACTATTTTTATTAAGAATATAGTGGATCAACCGGTAAAAAATTGTTTTAGTGATTATAAAACTGGTAGCACTTAAACAAACATGGGTCATTCAACAAGATGGACGCATTGAATGAGATAATGACCAAGGGGAAATTTTGAAACTGGAAGGAATGATGACACATTTTGATATGATGAAAATAATTGCATTAGAAATAAAATGAACCAAAGGAAGGCATGATGTGCCTCCAAATTCATCTAGCAGTTAGCAACAACCGTTAATCACTGTTCAGCTTCTACCATTTTGCTGGCTATCTGTTGTCAATAATTTATTGGATAAGGCTTGAGCTGTTAAATGACCACCCTTCTTCATGCACCGTCACCCTAGCCTGGTTATTATACCAATAATAATAAATTTTTAAAAATGACCGATTGAAAATTAAAAATATTTTTTAAAAAATCAAGTTTACTTAAATACCTGAAGTGAAATTATTTCTGAAATAAAATTCTGACTATTAAAAAGTACTAAGGTGCAGTTTAGATTTTTTTTTTTCTAAATACTTGCAACAAAAATATATAATAAAATAAATTAATGTTTTTTCATAAGTTAAAATTCACTTGTGAATATTAACATTTTTAGAAAAAATTTCACTTAAATTTTCCAAAAATTAATATACGTAAATTAATTTTAACTTATAAAAATAATTATTTTGTTTTATATTTTGCTTTCTTCTCCTATAAATAATTGTTTAGAAATTTATTCAGATTGAGCCTAATTTTATCTAGTGGAGTAATTTTGTGAAAACTAGTGATAACTTATCATATATCATTTTGCATATTTCATTGCATGTATTTAGTGAAATAGTATAAATACAATTTAATTCAGAATAGTAATAATTATATTTAAAAATACATTTATCTTATGATTGTTCAAAATTTTTTATTAAAAAATTGAAAAGAAAAAAGGTACAGGCGTTTTGCAAGTTTTTAAAAACAGATTAAAAGGTGGTTTGAAAAACAGTACAGAGAATGCAGGAATAATAATAAAAAAGAGCAAATACCTTGCACGCTTCAAATCCAAGTGACATATCCTGAAAAGAAATCTAACTTCTAAATTTATAATATTGTCTGGGTAGGATAGCTATGCGTAAATAAGCTAACATTTGTCTTTGTCGTGGCCTCTTTTAATTAATATAATTCATCAAATTTTTATCTAATTTTTGTTTAGGATGATTATTTTGGCATAATAACCCGTGTCTAGAGCTATTTGTGGATATAATACATTTTTTAAAATATCACATGACTTTATATTAATTTAAACTATTCATAATTAGATTAAATGGTTAAAAGTTTATCTCCTTCACTCTGACAACAAAAAATTGTCTCATTCGATAGATACATAATTAGTTGAGAATATTCCATTGAATAAAATAAAATAATTATCTGGACTGAATTTTTATTTCCTGGTTGTTAAGATTAGATTAAATTTAAATTTAAACTACTGAAATAGGATAAAAATAAAATAAAAAATATGATTAAGAGAATAACACAAAATATTAAGATCGCAAAATTTTATATTTTCGTTTAAATAAAAATATAAAATAACGTAATAGAACGGTACATTTACGAGACTGAATTCAAATACAAAATGTTGTCAATGATACTCTAGAATTGGAGAAAATATGAATTAAAAGAGACATTTAAACAGTATTAAAGAAAAAAGAGTATTTAAAAATGGTAAAAAAAGTAGAGGTAACGTAGGGACAAAGATTTGAGGAGCAGACGATGTGCAGTTGCCACCTGCAAAAACGATTAATGATTTAGATAGCGATGGGACGGTAATGGCGTCAACCAAACACAACATTCTGACGCGTCTAAGATTCTTTCTTCTGTCATGCCTTTCCATTCCACTCTCAATTTCTAAAACACATCCCATCCAACAATACAATTACAGTTACAAAACATTATCAAACATAAGAATTGCAGGAATGTGATGTAACAACAACATGTATTTTTTATATTTAATTTTTTCAAATCTAAATTTGATCACATTGGTCGTTAGATTTGAATTCACGTTCTTGTAAAACATGAATCTAATCTTTTCATTATTTCAATGAGTTTAACCAAACTTAAAAGTAGGTTGTTATTGTACTGGTAATTGAAAGGTTGAAAAAAATGAGAGTAAACCTATAGAAATACTTTAATGCTTCAAGTTAGTCTTTATATACTATAGTAACCCACAACTAAGATATTATAGTAGGCCCATTCATATAATGAGCATGCACGTGGAGTTTTTAGAAAGTTTGATATTGGCTGACTAGTAGGCTATACTAAGTTGCTACATATTGAAATTAATAAAATCGTTCGTAATAAAGTTTAATTATCTAATTCAATCATGTTTTATTAAATTAGATTATGGAATAACTTTGAAACCTTTATACAACTTAAACTCAATCATGTTTAAGGGATGGCTACATATTCGTTATTTGTGTTTAATCATATTTACTATAATCAAAATCAGTAATGAGAATGATTTAGACTTGAGGAAGGAAAGGGAGAATTTTGACGTTGATTACTACAAGAAGGGTTCAGAAGGGATGCATGAAGGAATGATATACAGGGGATGGGACGGAGATTCATCTCACTACCCCGTTTTCATCAGAAGGATACACGTCACATACACGTATCTCACTTTCCATTGGTTCCTGCCAAATTCGTGAATCTTGCACTGCTCCCTCCTAACCATCATCATACTCGCAACATTTCTCTTCTGAAAAGTAACGATCCATATAATGACTGGGTTTATTATTTTACAAGAATTCTTATTATTTAAGTGTTTTAAATTTAATCGATTGGTTCTCTAAAGAATTACGTACCAGAGGAAAATAAGTGTTATGTTAATTATAAAACAATTGAGTGCTTTAAAAGTGATTCAATATGCCATTAAGTGTTTACTTTTGAAAGTTATCTGTCTCTGAAAGTTCTTTTGTTTGGTGACAAGAAGACACGTTCTGAAAGAAGAGGTAACTTTCCCAATGATTTAAATATGAGTGAATTCCGCCACGGAAGTTGATAATTGATTGAAGAAAATAAGCTTGAGCTGTTAACATCGAAATGCAAAGAAATTCACGAACCACCGTGTATTTAGTGTTGGTGGGATGGGTACCTATGATATTGGGTACAAGTGCACACAGCATGGATTGAAGGGGAAAAAAAGAAAGTGGCAATGTTTGAGTCTGCTACATGTGTTTTTCCATGTTCAACTTCAATGATGCCAGCCCCAGCGTCACGTAGTGGAGCTTCCATGAGATGAGATGAGATGACCTACCTAACCTCACTCTCTATATTTCATATTCATCTCTTTGTGCACGGCAGAAGCAAGGACAATAGCCATCACTATGTCCTGTAACATTAGTTCATAATAAATTACTATATTTGTTGGGTTAAAAAAACTCATAATTTTGCAAGGGAGTTTATGAAAATTTGAAAAGTTACTTTAAGTAACATGCTTTCAATTTTTTTTTTTCATTTTTGTCTTTAATCTTTTAAATAACTAATACTATAAAAGTAACTTTAAAATTTCTCTTCAAATTATTATTTGACACATTTTGTTAATTGTACGATTAATTTTATCAAATCTGATTAAAAATTTGATTACCCACATATATTTATTTGGATGAATAATAGATTGTAATGGTAAAAATTAATAATTGCTGGGGAATGATAATGCACATATTTGATTTGTAGATGCAATGGGACCCAGAAAGGGTAAATGTTAGCGCCGCTACATTTGGCAACAAGGTGGGATTGGCCCAAGGTTTTGCTGGAAAGCTATGCTACGTACTTAATAAATATCCCCACCCAGTCTCTACAGTACAATCATACTTGTAATAATACATAGCAGATAAATAAAAACGAATAATTTTCAATTCTATATTTTTTATACTTATAAATTTTCTTAATTATGAATTTTTATTTTTATTTTACGTTTTTAAGCTAATCAGTGAATAAATATTAGAATGATTTAAATAAAACTCTTTACGAACATAATTGCGTGTGCGTGTGAATAACTGGCATAGTCAATCCTATATTGGGTTGACTTTGAAGCTCTTCCGTTAGATCACAAAACTATTTTTATGAATAATGTTTTTTCAAAAAAATTACACAAAAGTTAATAATTATTTAATAAATAAATTAGTCTATATAAGAGCACCAAATCTTTTTTCTATAAAAATCCGCTATCCTACTTTTTATGTCTCTTTGTATCCCTTAAGCAACCTCCGTTGGTATTTAAGATTAAATTTGATTACAATAGTTTAATTTTATATCTTAAAATAGATACAAATAATAATAAATTTCAAATAAAATGATAACAGTTTACTCTTTTTTACTATTTAAAAAAATTCATCTTAAACTTTATTTTAAACTCAAATAAATATTTACTTAGTTCTAAGTGCATATGATAATTATGGACACTATTAAAGGAAGTTGATTCAAGTAATTTCATGTTTAAATTTTTATATATACAAAAATTTTGGTGATAAATTTATTCACTACATTCAAGTACATGATCCAGGTTAGATTCAGATTAAACTAAATGAAAAAAAAATTATAAAGATTTTTACCTCTAAAAAGTTATGATAATATAATAAAAAAAGTTTAAAGTATTAACTTTAAACTCTATTTAGTAAAATTAATTAAAAATTTATAACTTGTAATAAAGTATTTAATTGGTTAAAGCTACGGAATAAAAATAATTAAAATATATCGAATAACTAAAATATTCAGTATTATATCAATGTAACATTAAAATTAAATGAGAGATTGAAAATGTGCTATCTTGTATAATTTATTTAAAAGGTTTAAAATAAAATTATAAGTAGTAGCTATAAATTAAAAGCTACTTCAACAAACAAATTTGAAGTTAATATAAATTAGATATTTTATAAATTCAATTTACTTTAAACAACACGTATCTCTTTGATTTTTAGGAGTCAAATCTCTAACTAAATATTTGGAAACGAACATTTCCAACATTTACGGAAGACGGACCATGTGGTGTAAAAAAAGATTCAAAAATTCAGTGTAAAACAAGCATGCCCTTAGAATTAACATTTGGACAATGTTTAGATGCAATTTTTTATAATTAAAATTATTATTTTATTTTTATAATTTACAATAATATAAAATATAATTTTTATTAAAATAAAATGATAATTATAATTAATAAAGAATGCTAATAATACATAAATAATAACACACGAGTTATATCTCTTACATTTATAAATATGACAAAATACTTTTTGAAATTCATGCTCGTGAGATCATATATTTGGTATACTCGTTTAATGGAATCTTAAAGTTGAAAATAGAAAAAGCAGCTTCCCATAACCACGAGACTGCGTTTAAACTAAAAAAAAGAAGGCGTTGATAAGTGTTGGTTATAAAATGATGTTATATGAAAGGTTTAACGTTGTCTCTGTTCACACGTGACACCTTCAAATCCATGGACCAGCACGGCCATTGTCGACATTGACTTATGGAACGTGATGTCACGCGCCCAAAAGGAGAGTGAAGCTAACAACCATTTGAGGGGTGGCACAAATGGTAAAACGAACAATGCCCATTAAACGCGTGGGTTGAACCCACCCTGCCCCAAATAGAGTTAACTATGATTAACTAAACTAAACCAAGGTTTAATTAACGGCTTCAGTGATGAGTCCATCACTTCCCACTGTTTTAGCCGCAAGATATAGTCCTCTCCATCTCCAACTACCACACTTCCCGTCACGTTCCCATCACCACTAGATAAATAAATTCACCTTTTTTTTTTATCTGTTATTTATTAATCATCACACTTTAATTAATATACTTCTTTAACGCACATCTAAATTATATGATAAAATTTTACATATTATACTATTTTTCAAAATAAAATTTTATTATTCATCAATTTTTTTATATATTCTTAAACACGTTAACAAATTATAAATTTTATATTTTACCTTTTATTAAGATCTTTCATCAGCGCGAGTAGTAACTAATATAAATACCTTATTTACTAAAATTAGAAGTTTTATTTAAAAAACATTAATAAAAAATTATTATCTTAATTTTTAACGGAAACAGATTTCCTTCTCTTCTTGTACAAAAAATATATATGAACATGGTAGTATGTCATAATTTAAATGCACACAAAAAATGGTTTGCTGGCTCGTCAAGATACAGGGTTCCTCAGATCCAACGAAAAAAAAGTAACAATTTTTCTTTTTTCGAGAAGAAATAGGATAAAAAAAAAAGAAATAAAAAAAGTAAGGGAGCTATGTCCTATGTCCCACGGTATTATTACTATGACCAGCAACAGTGGGTGTTGATAGTTAAAGAAAGAGCTTTTTTTCAGTTATTTTTTCTTGTGTGTGTTGTTTGGACACTTGCATTGCATGAAAAGAAAAGGCTTTCTCTGCTCTGCTTTGCTCTGCCGCTGAGAGAGAGAGTGTGTGTGGGTGGGTCTATGTCTCTGCCTTTTTATCCGCGCATCCGTGTCGGTCATACCATTCATCATCTCATCACTTGGAATCTTCCAAACTTCACTCTATTCCGTTCCCATTTTTATTAACAAAAAACAAATCTTTTGGGTTAAATATCTTCTGGGTCTCTGGATTTTGAACTAAAATTATGGAACTTGGAGGAGATTTTGTTGCAAGGATTATCGAATAGTTAGTTACGGTTTTTTATATTTATTTATCGTTTTATCATCTTTCTGCCTCTTATCTTGTTCTGCCCGCAGACACGACAGCGACTCAGTCTGAAACTGTTAGTTGTTGTTTTTGTTGTAGCCTCCTCGATCTTGAACTGTGTTTTTTGAAACAGCTTCTGATTTTTGCAATGATTCAATTGCAACCTTTTTCGCTGTCTCCCCACCACTTCTCTTCTCTGTTCCATCCATCATCATCTGTTGAAAGCATGTTGTGTTTCAACTTTCAAGGTTGATTGAACCCTTTAACAGGTGCAACTCTGAGAAAGTGCTGATTCGTTTAACCTTTAGAGTAATTCCAGTCAGAATTGGTCTGTCACCAAAATTCGAACCTCGGGAATTTTAGGGGAATTATATGGTTTCTTGTGGACAAGTGGCACGTTTGTTTTGATCATATATGCTATTTCAGGTAAGAAATGAATAAAATGCATTTTGCTGATCCTTAAAAGGCGATGGAATTTTTTGAAAAGAAAAAATGAAATTGGTGAATTTATATGGTTGCAGGAATTTGAAGTGAAAAAAAAGTACTATCTGGCTCCAACAAAGGTGATGGAATCGAAGGAGAAATTGAAAGAGGTGGAAAAGTGTTTGGATCCTCAACTATGGCATGCTTGTGCGGGAGGGATGGTGCAAATGCCACTGGTGAATGCTAAAGTGTTCTACTTCCCTCAAGGCCATGCTGAGCATGCATGTGGACCCGTGGACTTCAGGGCTGGCTCCAAAATTCCACCTTTCATTCAATGTAGAGTGGCAGCTATCAAATACATGGCTGATCCTGAGACAGATGAGGTGTATGCAAAGCTTAGCCTTGTTCCTATGAACAACAATGAAGCTGATTTTGAGGATGATGGTGTTGGAGGCATCAATGGATCTGAAACTAAGGATAAACCCCCTTCCTTTGCTAAAACCTTGACTCAATCTGATGCCAACAATGGTGGTGGTTTTTCTGTTCCTAGGTATTGTGCTGAGACAATTTTTCCTCGTTTGGACTATTCAGCAGACCCTCCTGTTCAGAACATCCTGGCTAAAGATGTTCATGGAGAAACATGGAAATTTAGGCACATTTATAGGGGCACGCCGCGGCGGCATCTGTTGACAACAGGGTGGAGTACTTTTGTTAATCACAAGAAGCTTGTTGCTGGTGATTCAATTGTGTTTTTGAGAGCAGAAAATGGTGATCTATGTGTTGGAATTCGAAGGGCTAAAAAGGGAATTGGTGGCGGACCTGAGACATCGTCGGGGTGGAATTCAGTAGGGGGAATTTGTCCTTTACCTTATGGAGGATTTTCTTCCTTTTTGAAGGATGAGGATAACCAATTCATGAGGAATGGTAATAGCAATGTGTTGAGTCCAAGTGCAAACTTGATGGGTAAGGGGAAAGTGAGGCCTGAAGCCGTTATTGAAGCTGCAACTCTTGCTGCCAATATGCAACCCTTTGAGGTTGTTTACTACCCTCGAGCAAGTACTCCAGAGTTTTGTGTTAAAGCATCTTTAGTTAGATCGACATCGCAGATTAGGTGGTGTCCTGGAATGAGGTTCAAGATGCCCTTTGAAACTGAGGATTCTTCGCGGATAAGTTGGTTTATGGGAACTATATCTTCTGTTCAAGTTGCTGATCCAAGATGGCCTGATTCCCCTTGGAGACTTCTCCAGGTAGTATGTAACCTTGTTTATTGTATTTTAACTAGAGCAAAACGTACTTTATTATATAGCATTGATAAATGGTGAAGTGTGCTTTCAATCTGGTGGTCCCTCAATTTTTCCTTGCACAATATTTATTTTTGGTACTTTTGTTAATTTTTTAAGAGGAAAATGATTTATCATCCCTAATGCGAGTATGCTGTTTAACTAGTAAGGGAATTTGGTAGAAATTCTATGTCTAGATTGGCATCGTTCTTTTTGTATACTTCATATACATTCAAAATTAGCAAGTTGATGTGAAAATTTGTTGTCTCATAGGCACTAAATATTATAGAAAGAACGGAACATTACTGTTGGTTATAAATTTGCTGGTAGAGACTTAAAATTATTAATTGATTTCATATATGCACTAAATACATTTTGCATGTTTATCAAATTTAAAACCGGCTATATATGCCACCACCTTCCATATGAATGCATTGAAGCAATTTTTGTTCCTTGTTTTGTTGTTCCCTTTCCAAGCAAATCTCTATTTTGGTTTTCAGGTCACATGGGATGAACCAGAGTTACTTCAAAATGTAAAAAGGGTGAGCCCGTGGCTAGTTGAAATTGTATCAAACATGCCAAGCATCCTTTCCCCTTTCTCACCACCAAGGAAGAAATTGAGATTCCCTCAGCCCCCAGATTTCCCACTCGATGGCCAGATTTCAATGCCAACATTTCCTAGCAACTTTCTAGGTCCTAATAATCCATTTGGTTTTTTACCTGAAAGTACTCCTGCTGGCATGCAGGGAGCCAGGCATGCTATTAGTTATGGGATATCCTTATCAAATCTCCACCACAATAAACACACAGGTCTATTTCAGGCTGGTTTCCCACCACTTGATCACGCTGCTTCACCGATGAGGGTCTCCAATAATCCACCACTGCTAAAAGCCAGCACAAATGAAAATGTCTCCTGCTTATTATCCATGGAAAATTCTACTCAATCTTCAAAGAAAGTGGATGGTTTCAAGGCACCCCATCTGATGCTTTTTGGCCAAAAAATTCTCACTGAGCACCAAATTTCTCTGAGAAACTCTACTCGCACAGTCTCTCCAGTTATTACTAGTTCATCTGATGGAAATGCTGATAAAGTGACTAATTTTTCAAATGGTTCCTGTTCGGCACTTCATCCACAACTCTCCTCTTGTGAGGGGTTCCGGTGGTTTATGGATCACCACAAAGAAACTAGTTTAGAGACAGGTCAGTGTAAAGTTTTTATGGAATTAGAAGATGTAGGCCGGACTATGGACCTATCATTGCTTGGATCTTATGATGAATTGTACAAAAAACTAGCTGACATGTTTGGCATAAAAAAATCTGAGGTGCTAAGTCATGTGCTTTACCGTGATGTAACTGGGGCAGTCAAGCACATTGGAGATGAAGCATTTAGGTAGAATTCAATTTTACTATCCTCTTGATTGCTTAATTCAAGTTAATTTTAGAGTGTGACATGTTAATTATATATTTTTTATGCTCTTTCCAGTGACTTCACTAGAACAGCAAGGAGGTTGACCATTCTAATGGATTCCAGCAGTGACAATGGGGGAGTGTAGAGGAAGAAATAACACCATCATCTCAATTGTACAGTTGATTGATCAATTCCCGAGCAATGGAAGGAGGTAGTCTGATCTAATTTTCGGATATTAATGTTTCTCTTGAAGGAGATATTTGGATTTGAAATTTTCTTCTAGCGATGATAGCTTGTGTTTTTCCTTTTCTTTTTGAATTATAACATTGCTTACTTGAGGCTTTTGTTTAATAATTTTGTTGGGAAAAAAAGGAAGGAGAAAAGTGGTAGTGATCATATATGCCTTGTACTTAAATTTCTTTGACAATGGTTTTGTAGTATAAAATAAAAGTTGACAGGCTTATTAGTTACTGGAGACAAATCAAGGGAAAACCTCACTGTAGTTACCTTTATTTTTCAGCGATTGTACCATTGTTTTGTTGTGGCTTTCGTATACATATCGTGAGATTATACTCACTGCTTGAAAATTTATTTGCATAAATGCAATTCTATGGTTGAAAGTTTATACGAGTGTCACTTACAAAATTGGCTCATGTTCCTAAAAATATTCAATGGGGTATCTGTTTCTATACTGGTGGGTCGGAAACACGTTCCTAGTTGGATCATTTCTTTGTATTAGATTGGGACTTACAATTCAATTCCAAATGTTACGTGACATTAGCAAAGAGACATTGACAATGATCCAACAAAGAAGTGTGAACAAGTTGTGAGACACATTATGTTTTTTTTTCTAGAAGTAGTTGGATGCATTTGTGGTCTTCCAATTAAAACTTGCTTGCTTGACCCGTAAAATTGAAGAATAGAAGAAAGAGAAATTTAAAAAATAAAAAATAAAAAGACAAGAAGATTAAGTTTGTTGAAAGTCTAATGAGTGGATAGAAACATAGGTGGAGTTGACTTAATCAGCAGTGTAGCATCGTATCAGATGTTCCACACACGGCAACAGAATCACACAAATCGTGAAGCCATAATTGCGAGCAAGTAATAACGTGCCACGTGGAAGACAATGACAAGTATCATAGGGGAAGTACTAGTAACAACAATTCACAAATGTGGTTCTTAGCGTTCCAACATCAATTTCCCCTCCCCAAACCAAACCAGAATTCAACCAAATTACAGCTTTGTTAATGTAATTAATGATGATGGGGTTATTGGGATTGCAAAACAATCTTGTCAAACACAAAGTCAATAATGGGTTAGATTGGGACTGTGACATCCCTAAAATGTTGTTGTTGGTACCTAAAACCAGATTAGTAGCTAACACGCACTTCTACATAACAATTCGGAAACAAGTTAAAACAACATGGTTACTCTTTTATTTTAAGTAAACATTTTTATGTTTTAAAAATTAAATAAAATATTATTAGCAGCCCTTTTATTTCTTTTTAGTTTAATAATTTTCATTCACTTTAATTAACACGCTTCATCTATATGTGTTTTTAGTGTTTTGGAAAACTACATATTTAAAACTCGACCAATATCACATGAGAAAAACAAATTCATTATTTTTTGCTTAAATCATGCTTGAGTAAATGATATATATTAAATAGGGAAATGATACATGAGTATTTTTTTATTTTTATTTTTCTAAAAACAATGAATAAAGCGTTTTAATGTATTGGTTTAAACTGAATTTTCGTCATAAATTTACACCTAATTTTGACCATTCTTAACATGTTTTCGATTTACTCTGGCAAAGACGTTTTTAAGGCCTATCCAAACTAATTACCTAATCAGTTTCAGTTCAACTAATCGAATTAATCAAACTAGATAATTATGTTAAATATACTTTTTAAGTAAAAAACATATAAGAAAATATGAATATGTTATGGAATTAAAATTTGTCTTTCATTCCTCATTCATTTTAAGTATATTTTACAGGTCCTTTAACATCAATCCTAGGACCCATTTTAAACAACAAAAGGAAGAAAATTTTCATTAAAAAGTATTAAATAGTTGTTTTATTTTTTGATAAATAATTTATTTTTCAACAACACATATATTTTTAAAATTAGTAAGAAGATCGATGCTAAGGAAACTATGTTTTTAATACACTAATTAGGAAAACTCAAATGATTAAAATACTCATTTTACTTAATTTTTTTATAGATAAATTTTTATTAGTTTTTTAAACCATTTTAATTTCTTAACCACTGAAAATACAATGTATTAGTGAGAGTAAAAAATTAAATATATTTAACATTTTCATATTAAATATTATTAATGTATTTTTTATTGTACTTTTTGATAAAATATCGTACTCCCAACGCAATAATTAGACATTTAAATTAAAATATCATATGTTTCTTGTTTATCTATTTTTAAAAACCATGATTTATTTACATAAAATGTCAAGACAATTTTAATTATTAATGTTTTATTAACATTCTTTTATCTTTAAACAAATTTTAGGTACAATAAACAAAATACTAGTATCATTTAAATTGTTTAAAGGTGAAAAAACTTATTAATAAAACATAAACTTAAAAGATATCAAATGATTATTAAAAAATTATAAAAATTATTAATTATGTATTTTTATTCTTTTTTTAAAGAACGGAGAAATAAGAATAAAATATCTGCCGCACGTGAGAAATTGGGACAATGTCTGGCTTGGTAGAGTAAAGATAAAGCAAATGATAGAGATCTCGAATGGTGACATCATCGACGGTGGGTAACTTGGTTTTGCGCATGTGTTGCGGCGTGTTGGCGACTGGGCTGTTTTCTTCTTGTCTCATATATACTACGTTTTCTTTTGCTTTTACCAACCCATAACCATTGTGTTATAGCAAATCTGCAAAATTATTAATCTAATTCGGTGAGGGATTAGAAGTATTAACTGAATATATATCTGCGTAAATAGAAGGAATTCGTAAATGTATTGACAAAGAGAGAGCAGCGATTAGGCAAAGAGAAGAGAAGAGAAGTGACAAGAACTCTTTTCAAAGCGCTGTCTTCAATTTCAATTAGTTTCTCTGTTTGCGAGTGATCCAAAAAAATGGTATCTCTTTTGAGGACCCTTTCCACCAAATATGCCATGGTTTCTACCTAGAAATAAACGACACACTAATTGGTATGCATCACTGTCTAATTTCTTGCATCGGTAAAACCTCTGCAGAGCTTTGCAATTGCGTCTGTGATCATTTCATTTTTTAGGTCAGAATGTCTCACACTCTCATGCATGTATGTTTTTTAAAGCTAATTTAAACATTTATCTAGTGATCATAATTTGTGTTCAAATCTGGCTCTTATAAGATTTTGTTCAAAATATTATCTAACTATATTTTATGTAAGAAATGTTTTTTAGCTCCTATAAATTTGACATTCGAATTATTTTTAATTATCTTATTTGTATGTATAATTAGACTAATACATTTTATAAATGTAACTATACATATATATTCTCCAAAGGGGAGAAGGGAGGAACCTGTACAATTGTTTTCGGTAAGAGTACAGTTTTTTAATATGTATCGTTTTATTAATCTAAATTAATTAAATGCGATTGGGATTGAGGAAGTTATATTGAAAATTTTGAAAAATTGCAAAGTAAATTAAAAGATCAGAAATAAGTACCCATGACATGCAATTTAGAAATACAAGAACAGATAAATAAAGAAGTTAAAATACAGACTTCAGTTAAACCATTTTTTGTATATTTCGTAAAATAAAATATTTCTAATTCACTATCATGATATTAAGAATTACATTTCTTAATCAAATAAATATTAATATTTTGATTCACCATCTTATTAAAATCTTAATAAATAATCAATTCTTTAACTTATTTATTATAAACCTAAGGATGAAGTTCATTCAGCCCTTACAAGATCACAAGACCATAGTAACGGTCTCAAGGCAATGGAATGGAAACAAGAGTTTTTGTAAATAAAAAATTATTTTTCTTTCACTCAACTGGAGGACTAGAAATCTCTGAATATCATCAATGTTAGCTTAAAATGATTAAAAATATGAACAAATTAAGAAAGTATGTATATTTTAAAACGAGAACTTTATAGCACACTAACGTGGGTGGGACTCCCTGGTTGAATCTTTTTGATAGATCCAATCCAAATCACGGGGTACGTCATTTGCATTGAATGATGTGTTATTTCCTTACTCTCAATGTTTTATTATTTGACCATGTTATTATTATTATTATTATATTTCATTTTTTTAATATTGATATATTTTCAAATACACTTAAAAATATCTCCTCCTAATGATATAAAAATTAATTTTTTTCCTATATTATTTACCAATTAAAATTTTTTATTCATACTCTAATAATATTTTGAACACTTAAATAACAGTTGTGAAATGATCCTAATTTCCCATGTTATTTTGAATTTGACTGCATTTCAATTAAAAAGTTAAAAAGAAAATAGGAATAATAAAAAAAGTCCTCACCGCATTTTGTTACGAACCGGTATGAAGAAGTTGGTGTTTTGAACGAAAATAAAGAAAGTGTGATCCAAACACGACAGAGATTCGGATGACGCGGCACTATTACAGCCTCGTGCGGTGGTCCCCACAACCTTAATTGCCAACTCTGCCTGTCACACGGACACTTCCTCCATGTTCCCACCACCGCCTCTCATTGCCACTTCTTCTTTTTCCTCTTCTTTACCAAAACATTACTCTTATATATATATATATATATATATATATATATTCTACTAAATTTTTTTATCGAATATTTTTTTTCTTTCATTCACCTTAATTCTTTAAGTTATTTTTTGTCGATAATTTTTTTAAGATTTGATTTTGTTTTTCAATTTTGTTCATTTAGACGGTGTTTTGATGTTTGACGTTGAAAATTAATTCATAAAAAAGTGTTTAACAGTAATAATGATAAAGCCTTACAACTTAATTAATCATCGAGCTTTACGGTGATTGTTAGAAATTATAAAAAGTAGGATTGATTTGTTGGTAAAAATAGTTAGAATATTAAAGAAATGATGATTTTGGCGATGGAATGCGAAGAAATTGTATAGTTAGAAAAATCCTAACTCTAAACATTGTTATTTAATTAAGTTTGAAAAGCAAAGTAAAGTTTCAATCAAAATTTTATATTAAACTATAACTCAATAGGGCTAATTTAAATTAAGTAAAGTTTAAAAGGTGAAACTTACATAAATCTAAAGGAAAAAATGAAATAGAAATTTAAAATTAAAATTAAACTTGAAAAATGAAAAATATTATTACTTAGCCTGAAAATTTAATTTCCTTTCTCGTATGCACGTTTGTTTCTTCCTCTCGTGGTTCATGCTCTCTCCAACATAGGACCACGACTTTGTGTGTTTTTTCTTATTGATTTGATTTTTCAAGTAAAATAAAGTTATAGAACTTAAAATGCTAACTATAGAAGAAGTATTGAAAATGCTCTAATTGCAAAAAGAATACACGGCTTGTTATTTATTTAATAAGTTATTTTAAAATAATAAATTGTCACAGATTTAACAATAAAATTTATTAAAATAAAATAAAAACAACTACTTTTTTATAAGTTATAAAAAATTATTAAAATAAGCTAAAATTAATTTATATTCATAAATTATTGATATGTTTTCGTAAATAAACTTAACTATAAGAACCTCTAAACTGAAATTGGGAATGAATTAAAAAGTGCTTTCACTTCATCGTCGGGATATTAATTTCATCATTCTTTTTATATGTAACGTTAAACACGATAAAATAAAATAAAATATTCTTATTAAAAATTATATTTTTTAATACTATTGACACATTTAATTGCATTAAACTTTATAGCTTTTTGAGTAAAAAAAACTACTATATATAATTGTAAACATAAAATAACTACAATTGTATTAATAATTAACAACAACCACCTTTCATTGTTTAGAATTAACAATTAATACAATTCCAAATTTTTCCGTGTCATTTTTTTCATACTTTTAATTCCTATAAAAATTTGAAAGAAATTCTTAAAAAAAAAACAAACAAACAAAAGAGAGACTGGCTATCACTAATTATGCTCACCGCACGGCCCAGCACGTTCGTTTTCTGAATCAGGCCACTTTAAATTTAGGTATACCGAACCGGCCCAAACTCTAGACAGTGTTGTGATTACTCTTCTTCAGGCCCAAAATATATAATAATCAAATCAAGGTATAAATTGACAAAAACAAAATCAAAGTTGTAAATTAATCAACGTAAATCAATCAGACGTAGAAACTATAATAATATATTTAAATTTAAAGTTAAACTTGTTTGATAATTTAATAATTTTAAAATTTTGAAATCACCTTTAAGTTAAGTTCATTTGGATAATGTGTTCTTAGATCTTAAGATATGTAAATTTTAAATAAAGAAAAACAAGTAAAAACTAAAAGTTCATACATTTAATTTTTCTAATTTTTTTTTCAAAAATATCTTCATTAATAAATTTTTTAAAAGTTTATTTTCTTAAAATTCTACTTGGTCCATTTTTTCTTTTTAAAATGAAGAAAAAACTAAAATAAGCTGAGTAAAACAATGTCAAAATATTAAAAAAATAAAAAATAGAATATTTCAACCAATAATATTTAAAAATATTCAAATTTTAATTTCATAAAATTATAAAAAAAAACTGTTTTTTTTTTGGCTAATTTGTCAAGAGTCAAGCTTTTGGATAATTTGTTAGTTTGTCATGTACCCAACGCAATTGTATCTATTCATTTTTCTAACCTATTATTTTTGGCAAGTGTGTTAATACCATGTTGACACGTCTACTTTATAGCCCATTATATGGCATTTGGTCTTCTTTGTTGAACATCTTTATTGGTTTTCTTTTAAGATTCGTAACATAAACATAAAAGGAAAGGCATTGCTAAGGGTACAAATAATTTAGATTATATTAAAAAAATATGAGGCGGGGATGTTAATATCATTTTTAAATTTTAATTTTTTTTATCAAAATTATTAAATTATTATACCAGTTAGCATTGTAAAAGCAAAAACCCACTGGGGTAGCCCTATAGCATGTTGTGGCCCGAAAAAGTGTTTGTTTGGTTTTACTGAGGTCCCTTACTGTGTCTTAATTAATTTTGCTAAACCGTCTGAGTATCTAAATTTGTATTTGGAACGTGGAGTGTGCACTTGTATATGATAATGTTGATCATTTAATTCAATTGTAACGGTTCAAATGGAAATGGTTGAATTTCTTTGTTTTTTTAATTAAATATTTTGAATAAGTCATTGCATTGAGAAAAATGGATGTAAATCATTAGAAAAGTAATCTATGGAATTATATATGAGAACAATTTTAAAGAGTTTTCTTAATTGAGAATATTTTTTTTGAAAATATTATCTTACTTATCATCACATGACTTTTTTTTTTAATTAAATACGTGATTTTATCTTAATCTTTTTATAACTTATTTTTAATTGAAAACCTCATATTTTAAATTTAGTTTTATTTAATATAATAAAATATTTTTAAACAAATTATTAAATTTAAAAATAGTAATGTATTACACAAGAAATTGACTAATTAAGTAAAATGACAAGTGTAATAAGTAAGCATACGATGAGGAGTTGCAGTGCAGGCGTTTGAGTTTGTTAGAGAATGAAATGTTTGACCAAGAAGGCATGGAGTTGTGTGTCTTTAATTACTGAAGCAATTGGTGCTTGTATGTACTTACCTAACGCTTTTTGCATAACTCACTAATTTAATTTAAGAAATAACATTTTCTTCAGAAACTTTGAAAGTTTTATAATAAATTCAACCAGTCACATGTCTAATCACATCTGCATTTTTAGGACATGGCCAAAAGAATATGGATTAATAATGAAATTAAGTTAAAAATTGAAATTACATAGTTTTAGACCATCACATTTTCCACTACTTTTACTAAAAACATACATTTATAAAATCTTCAATGTAGTTTAAGTAGAAGTATGTTAAATAAACAAAAGAATTTTTGAACTGGATTTGATGAGAACATAATGTTGAGAGGTTTAAAGAAATATTATAAAATATCTGTAACAAGTCAAAGCACTTATATTATAATGCTTGAGCGTCATGCTTTGGAAAATTTTGGTAGTTTATTAGGTTGATAGCTAAGTAATAGTAAGCTATTTGTAATAACTTTTACTTTTTAATTTTGCAAGTGTTTTTAATATTATAGTAGTGACAGATGCGGGATTTGTACACACTACGGATTATGCAACAAAAGAAAATAATATTTATCATGAATTAAGAAAAAATTATAATGACTTAATAAATAAATAATAGATTTGACCAAAATAAATAAATAAATAATAGTCATAAAATAGATAATAATTATCACTAATACTGTTTTGACGAGTCAAAAGGAAAGGCCCTCTCCATCAGCCCCACGAGAACAAAGCATAAATACGATTTTTAACATTTGGCCAAAAAAATATTTTTAACTCTATTTTGTTTTCTCACTTATTCATATATATAAGTCATATCCTTAGCAATTATGTATAGAAAATTTGGTGCATTGTCAAACAAGATGTCCCAAAACAAGCATGAAGTTGCAGGGATAATATCCGAGGACGTAGATGATGAGGAAAGAAGACTATGCAAATATGCAAGGAAATACGAAACGATAGTGAAACAGGTATCATTTTAATGTTTCATATAAATTTTTTAAAGAAAACTTCATAATGGTGTACATTATTTTATTTTATTTTTATAGTTGTCTTGACTATATATATATATATATATAGAAAAAAACCCATCTTATATAATTTCTTGGGGCTCTTCTATTCTCTCAGTTTGATGAGTTGAAGGGAATGATGACCGATATCACCATGGCCGCACCAAAGTGGCGAAAGGTATCGTAAAAATTATCTGTCCTAATTCATCTAAAAAATTAACACACTTTCATTTTTCCACAGCCTTGAATATATATTGGCTTAATTCGCTTACTTTGTTCTTACGTACGTTAAATAGAGGGCCAGAGGGAATGCTTCTGCTGCTAACATAGCCTCTTCCTCATGCGAGCCTGAAAGCAATGAACCACTACTGCAGAAAGTAACCAGGTTTTTGCATGAACTGTGAGCTAGATCGTACAGTTTCTGAGTAGTTATATATTGTGGGAAGATTAAATAGGATATGAGATTGAAATGTACCACAAGTTAGAGGTACCAAATGTAACTATATGTTGCATCCAATTAAGTATTAAGATTCATTTAGATATTTAATAAAAAATTTTAAATAATAATTTATTAAAATATTAAGTTATTTCTATAAATTATATATAAAGTTATAAACTCTTTCAAGGAATGAAAACATTCCTACCTCCGGTTGGTGAAAGGAAATAGCCTTCTCACTGTTTCTTTTTCAATCCTCATAATCTTAAATTCTCGTGATTAATCTTCACAATTCATAGCCCAGAACACAGTGTAATAATGCGAAGGAAGGCTCAGTACTAAAAAGAACAGAAATAGATTAGATAGCCCTTTAAAAAAAATTTATATACTTAATCTTTTACACTTATATTTAAATGGTGAAAAAGGAGAGGAAAACTAATCTCCCCCTTATTGCTTTGATTTCTCAAAAAAAGAGAGAAAAAAGACGAAAGAAACCAAGGTAAGGCTAAACGTCAATTGTAAAGAAAGAACATTACTAATTAATGAATAAAAAAGATAAATAGCAAATGTCACAATTAAGGCATCGAAGGACAAAGGTAACCAAGATAAGAATCGCACATAAGCATTTCCACGTAATAAAGTATAAGTTAAATGATGAAAGCCGACACGTACCGTAAACCATATAATCAGAATTGTTCCGTCCAAACTATTTATAGAAAAAGAAAGGGTGAGGAACCATAGACCTTCATGTATAAAAGTGATTGCATTTTATCTTAATACAATCTCCTCGGAAACGATAATATTTTCTATTTAAAGAATGAGAGTTGATTATCATAAGTTAATTGTTTAGGGTTCTGTGCCTCTCGTCATTCTTATCAGTTTAGCACCAATAAAAAAGCATAAACAAACGTAAAAAAAACCTTGTTCACAGTTTATTAACTTTTGCAATAGGAAAATTAAGCAAGATATTCTCTAACAGTTTTAAATATATTTTTAGTTAATAATTGATGTTTATTGAAAATTATAAAACACGAAAAAAATATTAAACTATAAATAAAAATTACTAAATTATAAATAAAATTCTTATAATATGTTTTTAAAATAAATTTTAACTAAAAGTATATATAACGATGAAGTAACCAAAAACACAAAATCCGATCCAAAATTCTGAAAAATTGAACGAGGAAACCACAAGAAACTTTGGTTGGCTTATCCTCTCAGAGAGTCATGCAATGTGACCTGAGACTGACACACAGTTTTGTAATTATGGATCATATCGAAAAAATAGAACACCAACGTTGAATAGTAGTAAAGTTTTATCTTTATGTGGCAAGTTGTGTTGGAAGTAGCATTTAATATTTATTATTTACCGTAACAAAACCGGAGGATGAAAATGAAGCATTTGCAGCGCAGATACCTTTTGTTCGACGCTGCATGTCGAATCTCTCTGTGTCAAATGGTGCTTACTTGATTTAATTGCTGCATTGCATTTCCATCTCGGATACCTTTAACGGTTTTCTCTTTTCAATATTATCCTGGGACATGCACTTGCTTAAGCTTTTTCATCAAGCTTTAACTTTAAATACATAACTAGTTCGGCTTTGTGACACCAACTTGATGATGACACTACGACAGAAAGATGGAACCTAAAATGGGTTTATTTTGCCTCCATAAGTTGTTTTTGCTTATTGGTTCAAATATTGTTAACTGATTACTAGTTCGTTTAAGGAGAAGTTTTTTTTTTATTCTAGACCAAAGGTTTAGTTTAGATAAATTTATGCAAAAATGTTATAAAAAATTTACTTTGAGTAAATTTTTGCAAAAGTATTTATAAAAAAATATTTTTTATACGTTAAAATAATTTATGGTTTTTGTATTCTTTTTAAAAAAATTTAAAGCATAAGTTGTTTAAATTGATTTTACTTTATAAAAAATTATGCATTTTAAACTTATGTTATACTTTTTAAAATCTTTTTCAATTAATTTCTCTAAAATATAAGATATATAAATAGATTTTAGCTCAAGTAAAATATTTTACTTGTTTTACTTTTTATTTCCTTCTCCCGCAAATATTTATATAAAAATTTATCCAATTTAAACTAAAAAAAGACTCAAATTAATAATTAGTCTTGCAAAATTTTTAATCGAATTAGATATAAATGTTATCTAAAGCATATTTAGATGCATTAACTTGCACGATACAATATATTTATGCTGTGTAGCACGAGGTTACTACTCATAAGTCATCTTTCTCCACACAATTTTAGAATCTTTGTGTGGTATAATATATATGAGAGTGCTTAGTGTCTTGACATTGGGTTACTTGTAGTCGAGCCTCATATATAAAAGGCACATCTCACGTCATTGAGTATTACTATTTTACTGAAATATCTACCAAGTGTTAGAGTATTTTTGTAATTAATGTTTTCCTTTTCATGCTAAAAGTTTTAGTGTTGGTCCATTCATTCACTAAAAGAGTAAGCTTGAGAGCTCATAACTACTTATGCTCATGAATGATCAACTAAATAAAAAATTAACAAAATTTAATATTTTATTATGTTAGATAACGTTGGTGGCATTAATAACAATAACTTGACAATCATTAAGTTAATACATCTTAATTAAGTTTAAGCACGCAGATTTTAAAGCATTGTATCAAGAAGAAATGTTAGCAAATTGTTTGGCATACTATTTTTAACACATTTTTAGTTAGTTATTGAATATAATATGTTTATATTTACAAATCTCACTTTTAATTTAATATATTTTTTATACTTTTATAATTTTCAATAAAACTAATAACTAACAGTGTGTTAAAAAAAAATATCCCTAACATTTATCTTGTATTAAAATGACATAATGTACTATTCTATTCGTAATAAAAATAAATTGTAGCTCAAATTTTTTTTAGTTATGATACCAACGATTTAAAATTGAAGTCATTATTATTGAGCATGTAAATCAATTATTCAAGAGTTGTTCTTACTGAATTTAACTTGTGATTTTGAATTTAAATTTTAATAAATGTAATTATTTTAAATATTTGAAAAGAGAACTTTGTTGAATATAGTAATGATATTTTTTAAATTAATAAAAAATTACTGTAGTTATCATAATTTTATTTAAAATTTAACTTTCATATGTAAAATTTTAATAAATATATAAATCAAAAGAAAAATAGGCATCATTAATTGAAAAAAATAATCGAATAAGTGAAAAATAAGAGTGCTTGGTTTATCCAACAAAAAATGAATCAATATAATATTATAAATAATAAATTTTTAAATGAAAATAAAAAATTAAAATTAAATAAACTTCATATTTAGAGAAAAATTAAAATCTCAATATAAAATAATTTTTAAAATTAATAATGAAAGATTTTTAAAAAAAATACAAAATTAGTGCTAAAAAATATTATATTATATGTTACAGAAAAGAGAGGATAATGTAGATTCGTTTAATTGAGTTTATAGCGATGGTTTAGTGTGCAGTTTCACCAAAAAGCTTAGTTTATTTATTAGAAAAAGATATATTAATGATCAATAGTTATGACCTGTTACCTGAAGAATCGGCAACTGTTGAATATTTTATTTGCATATTGGTCCGCTAAAAGTTTCTAGTTCACATTTAAGGTCAACCTGTGTTCTGAAAGAATTTATGTATCATTAATAACTTAATAATCGGTTTTATAAAATTAATTAAAATATTTTTTAACATATAAATAAATTTTATATCTTAATTTACAATATAAACTCTTCATACAATAAAAATATTAAACAAATACTTAATTCAATTATTATCCAAATGCACTTTGAAGAGTCAGCTTCTAATAATGGTTGTGGTGCTGCGTATCAGGCATTGACTAAAAAGCAGTAAATATAAGATAATAATAGAAATTGAAATTGAAATTTACATGGTAAACCAATAGGGACAGGCAATCAACAGCAATTTAAGAGAGTCCAAGCTCCTAATAATTTAAAAGGGGAAAGCGTGGGCTCCAATTATTTCAACTTTTTAAAATAAATTATATATTAAAATATAATTTTATTATTTTTAATAGAAATATACAATTAATCTTTTTTTTTATTTCTTATAATTGATTTGTTTCTACAAACTCGTCAACTATTTATTCATATTCACTTTACTTGTTTCATCATCTACCTCATCCTTAAGATACAAGTTTCAACTAAACTTGAATTAGTTTGTATTACAGAGCAAAATAAGTGTAAACATGTCTTTAATTTTAATAAATTTAGCTAGGCATCAAATTAATCCCCCAAAAGGTATTACATCTTTTATATATCTTTTGTTTCAATATCAAACAGATAAAAGTATACAAAATGATTTTAATTTTATAATTAAAAAACTTGTAAATAACACCACTTCTTTATGAACTGTGCTGGATACGTTACTTTTGAATAATATGTTATTTTCCTTAAAATTGTAATATCCATCGTCTAGTTTTTGAAATTATAAAAAAAATTAGTCTTTACAATTATAAAAAATAATGCCTGCTAATTTAGTCTTTGAAAGTTGAAACTATTACAAAAACACATTTAGTTCTTAAAATTATACGCTTTCATTAATTGAATTCCTTAAATTATCAAACAAAATTTATAGTTCTTAAAATTATCATAAATTGGTCATTTTATAAATTTATACCTAACATTATAGGTATTTATTGATTTAGTTTTTAAAGGCTGAAATTATGGTAACAAATTTTTTTCTTGAAATTATATATATAAAAAGATCTTAGTCTTTTTCATTAAATTTTATTAATTTTTTAATAATGTGTTAAAGATAATAAGTTAAGTGTCAACGTAATACTTACATGACTGTCTAAGTTATTAAATGATGTAATTTTATTTTATAAAAAATAAAAAAAAAGTGTGAACTTCTTTTTTAATTTCAACTTTATTTAAAAATGTATTGTTGACGAGTTTTATACCAAAATATTAGAATTGCTCATTACTAAAGTTTATGTTATGTATGTACTTACATAATTGTCTAAGTTATTAAATGATGTAATCTTTTTTATGTTACGAAAAATAATAAAAAAGAATGTGTGAACTTCTTTTTTTATTTTAACTTTATTTAAAAATTCGTGACGAGAATAATAAAATCACTGATTAGCAAAGTTTATGTTACGCATGTACTACAATTGATACTTAATCTATTACATTGGTACGTTGTTAAATGAATTTAATAAAAACAAATAAGATAATTGATTCTTAATTATTTTAGAAACTAAATTAACAAGGATGTATTCATGGTTACCGTTCCCACCAATTGGTGAGTTACCCACAGACTCTACATGACTTATTCTTTGCTTTGTTTCCTTCCCATTCTTTTTATCCATCAAAACTTCTTCCCATTCATCACTTGCCTTTCCTTTCTATCTCGTTAACACCATACACCTTTCTCATCATTGAAATGCAAAAGCCTTTAATAAAGGCCCAAAAAAACAGACAATGTAACGCTGAATAAGGAGAAAAGAACGAGAATGAAGTAAAATGGCCATGAAACTACAAAGATCACACATAAATAACTTAGCTTTTAAAAAGTTGAAAACAGTTTATTACACGCATGAGTGATCCTTCTTTCAGGACTCTTTACACACCCAAATTGAAGGACTCTCATTTCATTACATTAACAACCAAGAGTCATCCAAAAAAAAAGGGACCATGAGGATTGAAGAGCAGATTAAGAAATATAAATCGTTCCAAACGAAACTAAAGCTAATATATAGTCCTTGGACTAAATAGCCTAAACCAAAATTTCCAATAAAAAAATAATGGAATCAGATCCATATCTCTATGAAACACTACCATATATCCCCTATGCTAATCTTATGAAAGATCAATCTTCAAAACCCACTTTCTTCCAAATGGCATTCCTAACCCTGCGCAAGTCCCTACCTTTGAGAGTCCTTCCTCTCCCTTCATGCACAGAAAGTGAAGCCCCTCTTGTCCTAGCAAGGTACTCATGAGGAGGTTCATCACCAACAACAACATCTTCATCATCACTCTCCCTCTTCCTATGCTCCTTGTAATCCTCCTTCAAAATCTTTGACCAATCAGGTATATTCACAGGCAATGAAGCTGAAGCCACAGGACTCACTCTTCCACCACCTTCCACCTTTCTACAACCCCTCTTCAAAGCCGATCGCAACCCCTTCTTCCCCTCTGTGACAGTGTTGGAGTTATTGTAAAAACCCCACACCTCAGCTTCATCCAACTCCAAATCACCCTCTTTGGATTTTGCCTCCAAATGGGTCTCTGATTCTGAGCTGGATCCAAAGATGTAACTTGCTTTTGAAAGAAAGCCCTTCCTTGACGCCATTGATTGAAACTCAATGAGATGCTATTACCAATCAATGTCTCTTTCTCTCTGTTTTTGTTCTGTTTCCAATTTCACCACTCTTGACTATTCCTTCACATTTATTTATATATTGCTTTTTGGTTGTTGTGGATAAAGCTAAGCCGCTTTTTCTCTACTCTAGGGGGGGTCTCATTATACGCGTTACAATTAACAAATAATAACTAAAACTAGTAAAAGTTTAATGCAAGGGTCCTCACGTGCTTTAACATGAACCCTCCCTTATTTTGGGTCAGTTTCGTTAATGATCCATGAAGATGCACCAATGCTGTGATCATTCTGATTCAATATGTAACTCGTGAAAAAAAAATACTCCTCCTCCCTAAAATTCCTTCCACCTCAAGAAATCAAAGTTCCCTCACTACACGTTAGGCAATACTGAGTGATACGTGCACATGTCAAAAATTTCACGTTCTTCATATGAGATGGACTTGAAAAAGCCACTTTTTATCATTAAAAAAATGAATCATTGTTATGACTGGAAAACCTTTATCGTAACAAATTTTACTCTGTCATTGCCTCGTCTATGCTCCGATGGCTGCTGAGTTAAAGTTAAGGAAAAAGATAATTTCACATCCCTTAAAGCCATTAATAGGGTCTCAATACAATGGAAAGAAGAGAGAGACGAAAAAATGTATATAAAATTATAATAATTATAAAATGATTTTTTAACCTATACAATATTTTATAAAATAAGAAGTTATATATGATAAATTTTTGTAAAAAATTATAGCATTTAATACCATTATTGCATTAAATTATATAATTTTAAATAAAAAATTATTATATATAATTTTTTATTCTACGTAACATTACACAAGTTGAAAAAATCAATTTCAAAATTAATACTTGTGACATAAGATCAGCTGTTCAGAAAATTGCTCATTGAAATATGGTGACCCATTCTTAAATTTAATAATTTAAGTATACTCGTTATTATTGAATGATTGTGACTTCAATTATAATATTAAAAATGTTAACTAAATTAAAAAAACAAAGACAGATTTAAAAAAAAAAATTCTAAAATAAAGAAGCAAGGATACTTCTGTTTTTAATTAAATTAGATGTATCATTAAATTTAAAGATGAATAAAATATTTATTTAACTACTTTTAATATGCACTGTCTCACTGTAATGCTCACGTGATTCAGGTGGAGAACTGAAACTGTTAGAAGTTTCCCCTCATTCTTAATTATTACTCTTTTCGAATACATCATATTCACGAAGTGGTTTGAGTATAAGAGAAAAAAATAAAAAGTGATAGATAATATGATATAAGATAATAGAAAAATGTGAATATAAAAATATAATTATATATTTTTTAATTTAGTTTGTACGGAAAAAACATATGGAGAGAAAAGGGCAGAGTTATCCGATTTCGAAAAGGCAAACACTTGGACCAATGGGATCGTTGTTCGGCGACTAAATAAAATAAAATAAAATAAAATAGAAAAACAATTTTGATGGCTTTTAATAAAGGTTAAGAGGACACCACACGCTTCCTCGTAGAAAATTTCCATTCCTACCATCTGTATTGTGTAATCTATTATACAATTCCAAAATTTAAATTCATTTACTTGAAAAAAAATACAAAGAATTAACCAAGTATGTGATAATTATGTATAAGGTTCGGTTTGGTTACCAAGACTTTAAATAATTAGATAAAATTAATTATAAATAAATGTTGCGGTGTTAAAACAATGTTTTTCCATTTACATAAATATAGAACATAAAGTGATGTTATACTTATAATGAATTCTTATTACACTTTATAATTTATTTTTTAAACCTCTTTTAATCATATTACTCTTATTTTACACTCCTTTCCCTCTCTCTTTTATATCTATTTTTTAAGTTATAAGAATTATTTTAGAAATATATCAGAATTATTTTCTCCCAATCTAGTCTATTACCTAAGGAAAAAACAAAAGAAAACACAGCATGGTATGTATACCACCATGGAAGGAAGTTAAAGCTGTGGGTTCCACTCCCATCACCGTTCAATGATGATTAGGATGTCCATATCTTGACACATCGTGAAACACTTTTGTCACGGCATTATCATCATCATTATGCTTATTATTGCTATTATTATTATTATGCTGTCCAAGAGACAAAAAAAAATGTTCCTCCTTTATTTTATTTGACAAAATTTAAATGTAATATTGTAAAAAATTCTAATGTTGTAATTTAAATGTAAGAGTTATTATCAATGTAAAGTCTTAATTTTAATAAAAAAAATAACTTCAAAATATTTAAAAACTACGCTTAGGTTTTTTGTAATCCTGTGGTCGTTGCCAACGCTGCGGTCTGGACGTTACTACATCAAATTTACTCATGCAAAGGACCACAAGGACAACTGCGGTTTGGATGTCCTTTTAATTGTTCAAAGATAAGGTTTTTAAAGAAGAAAAACAAAATGTTATTTGTATGTTAAAAAGGGAAATTTTAAATATTTTTTTTATATTTATATGACACAAATTTAGTATATGTGATTGCAGAGAACATTTGAAATGAGAGAGATTTGTGTTATGAGAATTAATTAACAAAAAAGAGAAAAAAAGTAGATAGTGTAATAGTAATATTAAATTTAAGCTCTTTATTTGATTTAATAGTCATTATTAATATTTTTTACCTCTTATAATAATAATTTTTTTCACTTAAAATGCTCTCATAATAATATATATAAAATAAAAAATAAAGAAAAAATATAATATCATATTAAATTAATTTGTAAGACAGTGTAAGGAGAAAGAGAGGCGATTTATTTTATAAAAGAAGCAATCAGTTAACTTTTAACACATTTGCATTTAAAATAGACTGCTGTGAACTATTCCAAAGATCATATAATTAGGTCATAAACAATGAAAGATACGTACTTAAGAAGGATATTGGTACGAGTTTTGTATTGCTTTTAGAGGTTTCTTAAATAAATAATAAACAAAACAATTTACACATTTCACAAACAACGAATTTCCCATTCATAACCAGAAGGCGTGAAGGGTTTTAATATTCAAATAAGTTGCTGAAAGGACGCTGCAGAACACAGAAAACATATATGAGTGAATGAATGATGAGAAAACATATATTTTAGAAATTGTAAAATTCTTACATCTCCGTTTCAAGGAAAACCTCAAATTTCTCAAGACAAAACTTTGAATTAATAGTAGTTTGTCTCTTAGACTTTGATAAATTCTTGCATAGCCTTAGATTAGGGAAATTTTGACCTTCAAATACGGAACAAATAATTAGATAAGACAACAACAGTAATAATAAGTTGTTTTCGTACTATTGTAAATACAAATTTTCAGAAATAAAAATAAAATGCGATAAAATCTCAAACAAAATAATTTATAACCTACTCTCTCTCCAAAACTCTACGTGTCCTCTTATCTTCGTTGCCTAGATCCCTACCCTCACTGTTGGTGCTTTCTCAACGATGATTTAATTTCTTTTTATCCTATCCATATGTTGCAGGTTGTAACTGTTGAGATAAGCTTCGGGCAAAGAGGACTTGAAGCTAACATTAGAGATTTATAATAAAATTATTAACATCTCTTTACCTAAAGATTTAAGCTTTTAAAAATATTTGTTTATGACATGATATTAGAGTTTTTTTTCTTTTACGACCAAATAATCTAGAATTTCATTTATTTTTTTAAAATTGTCATCCTTATATTTTCTTTTCTTTTCTTTTTTTGGTAGTTCCTTATCTTTTGATTAAAAGTTAAATTTTAGGTATTATTTATTCTTATTTCGGGTCCAATCATGCAGGCCCAAATTAACAAATAATGAAGGTGAATCACATATGGTCGTCTTCTACTGTATTAGATATGTCTTCACTAAGCACTTTATCATGTTGCACATAATATGCAATGTTAGACTTTATGTTATAAGAGTGCTCTTATATTTTGACTATTTATTCTCATCTAAGTTCTATATAATGAGCACACGTTACATAATATGCAATGTTAGACTTTATGTTATAAGAGTGTTCTCATCTAAGTTCTATATAATGAGCACACGTTACATCATTAGGTTCTTATACTGTTATTCTATTAAAATATACATTAGCTTGTGCATCGAAGCGAAGGTCCTTGCTTTTGCTCATAATTCTAGCCTTAGCATATTCATTCTTTGTCGTTGCATGAGTTAGATCTTGAGTCTCCATTTCACTTGGTCCGAGTAGAACACTACTAAATGTTACAAGTTCAAGTAATCATGCAATATAGTTCAAGTGATGGGAACTAATAGGTTATATGTAAGATAATTAAGATTTGAATCTCAATGACAAAAAAATTAATTTTTAGATTGTCGAAACAAAAAGGTTTTAGATAAAGAAACATGTTATATGTATAATATATAGCTTTATGTTTTTCATGTTGTTATAACTAGGTAGTCGGTATGGCAAAAAATGTGTTTAAAAAAAATATCTTTTAAAAATAAAAATATTTTTAAAAAAATTAGTTTGAAATTAGGTAGTCGGTATGACAAAGTTTATTTTAAGAAAACTTTGAAAAAATTTAAAAATAATATGATATTTGAAATAAAAAATAAGTTTGAGAATTATTTATGTGTAGGAAAGGTACTAGCACCTTACAACGTCTGTTTAAAAATGATTACCTTAAATTAATTATGCAAATTCATCTTAATTTTAAAAAATATTTATTTAACTTCTAAACAATTATTATTATTATTTTAAAAAAAGATAAATTATTTATTAAAATGTTAATAAATACCTTAAAAAATTATTTTGACTTGACGAGTCTTGTACCCGCTCCTACGTATCTCCGAGTGCAATGGATAACTAAAAGTCACGTAATTCTATTTAAAAATTATGAAATTGGTTGATTAAAATTGAATTTAATAAGAAAAAATTTATTTTAAAATTAAAATTATTTTCATAAAATTATAGTGTTTAGAATACAAGATAACACAGTTATACATGTATCCTACGAGAAACAATACAAAAGGTGAAGGAAGATCATACAACTATATTGCAAATTGTTAAAAATATTTTGTTCATAAACGAAGTATTTGAATTTGAATTTGAATTATTATTAATGTCAAAAGAAATTTAAGATAACATAAATTATACGTAAATCTCTTATAATTTATTGGACCATCAAAAGTAATGTAAATTACACATTAATGTTGTATAATAAAAACGAAGAAATAAAATTATGTAATTAATTATTAGTTATTAAAGTTAGAAATGTGACTTAAGAAAATTGTCAAAAATTTGTTGTCTCTCTTAAGAATTTTTGCTTTTGATTTTTTTTCCTCTCCCTGAAAATTTATTCTCTTTTCTCCCAAAAAAATTTTGCTTTCTTTTTCTGGAAAAAAAAAAACCTCCTCTTCCTAGATTTCTTACTTCTAATTTTACATTGATGTGTTTAGGATTTTTTACAAAATGCTAAAGGTTTTGAGTTTTCTTTTCTCATGCTTAAGATTGATTTTTTTATGTTAGGGTGTAAACCAATATAGTGCAGGCATGCATGTTCAAGTTGTTCATACTTTAAAATCATTCTTGGTATATGCCTTTACCTTGAGGTCTTCATCTCCTAATATATATATTAAAAAAAAAAGTGTTAATCATTCAGTAAAAAATTGTTCCATATAATATTAATCTTTGTTCATCCTTTTCGATCTTATGGACTCATGGCTGCTTTACTAGAAAGAGTTAAAAAGATGGTCCCAATCGAGGTGAAGAACTCCTAGGTTCACATTAGAATAATTAAGCAAGAAATTAAGAAAGTTGCTTGTAAGTTATGAAGACAATATGTTAATTTGAGGTCATTAAACCCACCAACTAAAGAACATAGGTAAATGAACCGAGCCTGATATGCATGCCCATTGTCGTCTACACCTTTGTATATTAATCCCCCGTGCAACATGTGTTTGAAAGTAAGCATCTATTATTTCCCCTATCTCAGTAGTACGTTCCAACTATCTTGACTTATCGACAAAATTTAATTACAGTTGATTCAATATTATTTATTTTATTAATTGAATATAAATTTTTTTCTACAATAAAACTATAATTTTAATATATAAATAGTACAAATACTACGTACAAAATAACACGTAAGTGATCTCTTATATATTTTACAATAAAAAGGTGTCAAACTGTCAATAATATATTTTTCAACACACATTCTTAAGTATTAATTAAAATTTATTAAATACTATAAAACTAATGAGAAAATTTATTAAGTTGAGAGTGTTTTAAAAAGCATATTAAAAAAATATTTGGTGGTCAATTTTTATATGCTAATACTACGAGGCTGCTTTGTAATAACATATACAAAAACAAGTTGCTGCTCGCATGCGCACATCTCCACGGGTCCTGGCAGTTGAATTAGGTTAGGATTTGGGATAGAAACAGTTTGTGACTGTGTGCATCAAAAGAGGATAATCGTACGAGTTTCTTTTATTGATTTGTTGATAAGGATGAGCCTCTTTGGACCTTACATCATTTAAAATTGTTCGCGATAGTACTAATTCATATCGTAAACGGATTTGACCAGTAAATTCAACAGTAGCTTGGCGACCGTGTATTCTATTTCTTGAGCATGGTGCATTACAGCTTCTTTCTTCATTCGTAATAAATTATCATTTTCAAAGTTTTTTAGTTTGAAAGAGACTTGATGCATAGCTGTGACTTTTTCAGTTTTTCACCTTTCTCTTGTGATCATCGGCAAATAATACTCATAGATAAGTTGGTGAACCATAAATATGAATCGCTCTTTTTCTGTCTTGGGTCAATGGGTTTGAATACAGTGCTTGTAGATAACTGGTCAAGTACGAGTAACTAAGTTGTAGTTACTTTGGGTCATAGTCAATAGTTTGTGTCCAAACCAATTTATGGGCTTAAGTAATAGGGCCGAAGTACAAATCTTTTGAATGAGCCCAATAGGGACCACAAGAAAACAAAGAAAAAAAACTCAGTGGTATCACTACCTACGCAATGTTATCGATTTCTGATCCAAATCTCAAATAATTGACCTAAGATTTTTTTGTTTCTGGTCACTATGGAATATACGTGTCCTAAGATATTGAGTGGCATTGTTATGAATATCGTCGCAGTTGGGACTTGTGTCTTTGTTGTGCTTTCGATACATGAGACCGGTTGGTAAAAGAGTATTGAGTGCCTTATATTTTACAAAACGAAAAAGTATTTCCTAAGGAATATATAATACTATGCTTAAATAATTGTACCCAAAAAAATAAATTTAGTAAAAATATAATAATAGTGTCAATATTTTTAATCATATTGACAACATCTTCTGATTTTCTCCATGTCTATAGGAATTCCAATCCTTTCTATTTCTCTGATATATTGGAGTATATTCTAGAAGCTATGCCCAATTGTCAACAATTGAACCAAGAAAAATATTTCACGGAGGAGAGAAAATTGAGGAGTTGCTGACATCTTTTGCCTCTGAAACAGGCAATTCGTTTGAGGGGTTTTAGCAGCCGACCGTGAAATAATTCTATGTACACGTTTGCGGTTGCAGTATTTCCCCCACAATTCCTGAAATTTTCCTTAAAGTAGATTTTTAATGTTGTCATAAACGAACTTTCCGAAGAGCCTGTCGTTTCTCCACGTGTAACTCTATGCCTTCTATTTATGTCGTCTTCTACAAATATCTCCTACTGATTAACTTCGTCTCCTGATTCCAAGGTGCCACTCCTTGTATATATACTCGTAAGAGCTTTGGCAATAGGCATACACATACCCAAAAAGAAAAAAAAAAAAAAAACCTGATTTTCATTTGATTTTCTCTCAGAAACAGGAACCCTTTTGAAAACAATAAATATCTCAATCTCTCTTCTTTCTAGACATAGGAGGAGGAGAGAAAATATTCCCATTTTGCTAAGACTCGATATTGAGATTGAGGTGGGGTGTTATATATATCAATTTTGATATTATCAAAATACATCAATGGCTAAGGGAATCAGAGACCTAAGTTCCTGGATGGAGGTTGCTCCGGCACCTATAATTTTGCCGACGAAACCTTCTAATACACCTGCTTTGGAGACAATCACAGAAGAAACTGCGGAGGAATATGAAGATGATCATCAGCTATGATAATTACGATTAATTAATTTGATGTCCCTTAATTAATTTTAAGGTTTGTGACGTTGGATATTCATCGATTGCATCAATGGAAATACACGCATGCATGTATCCATTTGGTCGGTGGTCCCCTAATGCATCAGGATCGCGTCCAACCGGGGGCATTTACGTTTGCAGGAATGCAGTAATGGTAAACTAAATATGTAAACGTCAAGCATGTTTTCAAGGTTGTGAATTCCAACTTCATCACGAGTTCGCAACAACTTTGTACATTTGTAAATATATATATATATACTTCAATTAAATATAATCTTTGTGTGTGCGCGTTTTTCTTTTTTACGAGGGTGTTATAGTTTTCATTTTTAAATGGCGCTCTCTGGGCAGAAACCTTTACATCGAAAAGAAAAAAGAAAAATTGTAATTTGCAGCAGACGATAAAAAAAATATTAATAAATAAAAGTTATTAAGTATTAAAATAATTTTATTGAATATTCAACTCCCTTTATATGTAAAGAAAGACATAAAATTGAGAAGTCTATTTTATGTTTTACTTGATAAATAAAGATAGGTCTAATTTGGTCAAGAAAGAAATATTTTGTTAGAGAGAAAATAACAACCAGCAAGAGAGAAGAGAAGAAGTTTGGGTGAGTTTTGTTCTTTTTTAAGTTTTTTCGTTTTCTTGGTTTTCTTTGTTAAGCTTCGTCGCTTTGTTGTTTGTGTGACTATTAGTATTATTAATTTTGTATATTTAATGAAGTTTTTTGTTTGTGTGACTTACTTTTACGTTTATAATTTTAATTTCTCTTGTATGCTTAGAATAAGTTTTTTATTGACATATATCTTTGTTGTTACTTCTAACAGAGAAAGTGAGAGAACTGTGTTTTTACGGCATTATTAAAATATGTATCACTAGTTTGCTTTATCGTAATAAAGGCAAATATGAATGGGCCTTTGTTTTCTTGGGTCTACCTGAGAACATTCCGTGTAATTACAGGTAGCCCTTAGCTCTTTCTAGTCGAATCAATATGGGCCAGAAAATACAGGTCCAATACTACACTCATCCTTATGCCTGTTTTCTTGTTCCCAGCCAAGTTCTGAAGAAGTAGGAACAATTTCCTTTTACCTTTTACCTTTTACCTTTTACAACCATCAGAATTCATATATTTGGTGCCACATGTGCAACACATGTCATATCCAAATGCATTGTCTGATCATGTTACCTGTCTTTTTTAATATTAGATCCACTAAGGTATAAGACATTCCTATCGATCAAAGAGATCTTTAGTTGGAGACTCGGGAAAGTGAAAAACATATTTCATAAAACTGCTAGCAGAAGTTATAAACAAATGTCAAGTGATGTAGATCCATACGTCCATGTTAACCAGTTTATTATATATATAAACTATGTTATATTATTTTGCTCTCTGCAGTATTCAAAATCTTGTTCGAAGCACGTGTGCTGCAATTTTGATAATAATAAAAGAATTTTGGTGTTAATGACAACCATGGGTAGAAGATAGGAACGATTTGTTTTACCAATTATTGTTTGGTGCCACATGGGCAACACATGTCATATTCAAACGAATATTATAATGGG
This sequence comes from Abrus precatorius, assembly GCF_003935025.1. Taxonomy (NCBI): domain Eukaryota; kingdom Viridiplantae; phylum Streptophyta; class Magnoliopsida; order Fabales; family Fabaceae; genus Abrus; species Abrus precatorius. The sequence continues at coordinate 1,569,266 of NW_020874373.1, read as the reverse complement.
TAGAAGATAGGATCATGCTTCTCTTTTTTTATTTAATTTTTATATTATAAGACATTCCTAAGAATATTTTATTAATAAACTTGGAAACGAAACAATACTTAAATTTTTATATTTATTACTTATTTATTTATTCTTCCACTCGTGTTACATTCGTTATTCAGAAGAGAAAAAAGATTCCGTTAAAAGGTGTTAACCCTTCTCCTACGTAAAAGTTATAATGTTAACCAATTTATTAATAGACCATGTTATATAAATTTTAACTGAGCCTATAATCCGTTGCTAAAGAATTATCCTTTGATAAAATTAAAACAAATATAGGTAGAATGGAAAGTTTTTAAAAAGTTTACTTAAAAATTGAGAGATATTCTAATTTTGTACTCTTTTTTTTAACATTCTGGTGAGAAGTTGTATATTAAGCTGTGATCACCATATTCTCCTTATTATTATGTACCCATCATCCTTCAAAAAAGTTTTATCTATTAACCATGTGAAGATTGGGAAAGAGGCTCTCTTTTGTACGGAAAAAATAAAATATTAATATTTTAAAAAATTTAAAAATTTCAAAAATCATCTTGATATCTTAATTATTTTATCATTTTTGAAAATTTGTGAATAACAATTTTTTATTTTTGAAATTTTTTAAAATTTTGTTAATAACCAATTTGTATATTGTAATTTTTAATTGTTCTATACTTAAATTTTTTTATTTACATAAAAAACATTATTAATTATTTTTAATATTTTTGAATTTTTTAAAAAACTTATATTTTAATATATATTATTTTTAAATGTCTTATATAAAATAAAAAAACCTGGGAAAGGCTCCTAGTAAGCTTAAACTAGGCACAGTAAGGTGGATGAACTTTTTAGCCGTACTAGTCAACATCTAGTGGTCAATTTTCTTATGGGAATATGCACTGTTTTTTGTTTGGTTAGTAAGTAAAACAAAATACGATTATTTATAGTTGTTTTTATTTAAAATTGTGGATATATATATATATTTAGAGGTGTTATTTACTGGTAAGTCGGAAAATATCTCCCTTTTATTTATTTTTTATATTTCTTATGAATTTTGAAATACGTCCTTTGTCTGGCATGTGTAAGAGGAAATAACGGGAGGCTGTGAGCTGGATAGTGTCATTATTCACACACAGCATCATCGTCCATGCATTTCGTTGGTTCCTTCTTCTTCCTCTTCATGTTACCAAGTTAAATTTATTCTTATTTAGTTAAATCTGTCTATGCCTTTGTATCTAAAATTTTAACCTTGACTCTATTTATATGTTTTTTTTACAGTAAAATTTGATGTCTTTAAAAGTTGACACGAGTTAAAAGTAAGGGTAACTATTATTTCACTTCCAACCAATAATATAGAAAATTTATTATCTTCTGTTAAGTCTTTGTGTAACAAAAATTAAATTATTAATACTAATTTTGAAAACTTATTCTAATAAAAAAGTATTATACTAATATTTGGGTATTAATAATATATATTAATATTGTACTCTGATAAAATTGTTTGTTTGTATAATATATGATATTATTAATATAACTTATATATTTATGAATATATGATTTTATAATTAAGATTTGTTTATATTTTAAAAATATATTAATCGGATGAGTTATTAATTAAATTTTAATTTATATGATTTTTTATACATTTAATTTGTTTTTAAAAAATCTTAACAGAGTGAAAAAAATGTATCTAACGAAAAGAATTTTTTTAATGAAAGTGAAAACAGTTAAAATTATATAACTAAATACAAATTATCAATATTAAAATGTTAAAAAATTACATATTTTTAAAATATTATATGATGAAATTTGATAATTAAAATATATTTATTTATTTAATCTAAACTACATATATTTTTAATAAAAAATTAATTTTTTTTCCAAACTGAAGATCACAAAATTTACTTTTTTCCATTCTTACGTAAAAAAATCCTCTCATTTAGTACTATCCAATATATATTATATAAATATAAAATAATAAAAAAAAGTGAAATTAAGCATGAAACATGAGTTGAACTGAACGCCGACATGAGAAGTGGGTTATATATAGCGTTACTTGAGTCCGTCTGGTTGTGAAGACTATCGCAGCAAAAGAGCACAGCTTCGAGTCTAAGATGGCAAAAGATATGGAAATTGCGGCAGAGAGTGGGTTGGCACACAAAGACTACCACGACCCTCCTCCCACCCCATTCTTCGACGCCACCGAACTCTCCAAGTGGTCCTTCTACAGAGCCCTCATCGCCGAGTTCGTCGCCACCCTCCTCTTCCTCTACGTCACCATCCTCACCGTCATCGGTTACAATCAGCAGACCGACGGCACCAACCCCTGCAACGGTGTTGGCATCCTCGGTATCGCTTGGGCCTTCGGAGGCATGATTTTCGTCCTCGTTTACTGCACCGCCGGCATATCTGGTTCCCAATCATTGTTTTCATTTCAATTTCTCACTTACTCTTTCTTACTTGATTCCTCTCCAGTTATTAGACGTTATTAATATAACTAATTTTTTGTTATAAGTGAATAATTAGAATGTGATGTGAGCAGGGGGTCACATAAACCCGGCCGTGACGTTTGGGTTGTTTCTGGCGAGGAAGGTGTCGCTGGTGAGAGCAATTTTGTACATGGTGGCTCAGTGCTTGGGTGCCATTTGTGGTGTTGGGTTGGTGAAGGGCTTTCAGAAGAGTTACTACAACAGGTATAAAGGTGGTGCTAACATGCTCTCTGCAGGCTACAGCAAAGGCACTGGCTTGGGCGCTGAGATTATTGGCACCTTTGTTCTTGTCTACACTGTCTTCTCTGCCACCGATCCCAAGAGAGTCGCCAGAGATTCCCATGTTCCCGTATGTTAATTATTCAAAAAAAATTTTTTTTTCTACTTTTTGTTTTTTTATTATGATAATTTAATTTTTGTTTTTATATATGTAGGTGTTGGCACCACTTCCAATTGGGTTTGCGGTGTTCATGGTTCACCTCGCCACCATCCCTATCACTGGCACTGGCATCAACCCTGCTAGAAGCCTTGGTGCTGCTGTTATATACAACAGTGAGAAGGCATGGGATGACCAGGTATATATATAGATATATACATGCACAATGCAGCTTTCTGTTAATCTTATCTTGCTTGTATTATATGTATAGAAGATTTGAAATGAATTAATTGGGTTTTGAAAATTGTGTTTAGTGGATCTTTTGGGTTGGACCCTTCATCGGTGCTGCTCTTGCTGCATTCTACCACCAGTCTGTGTTGAGAGCTCAAGCGGCTAAGGCTCTGGGATCTTTCAGGAGTTCCTCTAACCTGTGATTCCACCTGAGCTAGCTAGGAGAGAGGGAGAGGTTTGAACATTTGATCTTATTATACATGGTGGATTGGAATTTGTATATCCTCAGCACCGTGTATTTATTTTTAATTACTATTTGCAGTAATATCTCAACAGACATGTCCATGTTAATTTGTGTATGTATTTTTATGTGTTTACATTACATGATCCTCTATCTTAAATGTGCGTCAATACTGTCCTTTGGTTTTCCTATTTTTCTTGTCGATTCATGTCGTTTAACTTTATTTCGTTTCATTTTATTTGGAAAATTTGGAATGATATCTTGAGATGTTGGGATCACGAGTATTGAGGAGTTTTCTAAGAGTAACATCCTTGTGTTGTGTCTATTTTAATCTCGTCGCATTTAATGGATTTATCTACTGGTGTGGGCACTGTACAACGAAGTGGTCCATGGTAGTTTAATTTTTGTGCTGTGAAATGAAGGGTGGTGTGGTCCTGTGCTGATATTTATGGGCCATGGATGATCTCTTTCCTTGTTACGCAATTATGAAAAGGATGTGGGGGACCAAAGTCCATAAGAGAATGTGTGTTTATTACGAGGCTGAGGTGGGGAAATAGTTTGAAACCAAATTTGCAAAACTACAAATTAATGCAATGATATTAGAAAAGCACCGCCAAACCAAATCATCAAAATACTTGTCTTCATATGGTTTCTTTAAGTTCTTTCGTCAGAAATATCATTTTATTTCAACTACATTAATAAAGTTAAGATATTATTCTAAAAGTTCTATTGTTTAATTTTTTAGATATAAAATCTTATTAATCTATTTACGGTTAAATTATTTAGTCTTTAAAATAACTTAGACAAAATCATCTTTATATGTCGTATATATAATGATAAAAATAGTGATGTTATGTTTAAATTAACGGAAATAGTTGGGAGAGAGATAGAATCATAGAATGAATAAAAAATATTTGTTAGAACAAAATAAGAAAAAGTTCTTCTACGAGACTCACTCACACACACACACAAAATTAAATATGTTTTAAATTGGTACATTTTAATGAGATTTTAATTTAATTGTAGTCTTTAATTATCTAAATTTAATATTTTTAGTCCTCATAATAATATGATTAACTAAAAACGATTATCGTGTGTTAACTTTTTGTGAAGTTAAGTTATCGTATAGGACTAAAAGTAATAAACTAAAATAAATTAGAGAATAAAATAAAATAGATGGCCTAAAATTAAGAGTTCAGAAAAATATAAGAGTAAAAAACATATTTAAACAAAAATACCTCTTCCTCAATCGGGCAAAGATGGAGGAGGGCCTCATTTAAATATATATATATATATATATATATATATATATGTTTTTTTATAACAAAAATAAATATCATGCCAAAGAAAAAATTAATATAATAGAAAATTTTGGATTAAATATAATTTTTAGCTAGTATACAAAATTTTTCATGTAATATTATTTTTATCGCTCTCCTCAACTTGAAATAGGCAATGAGAAAATTCTTTGTTATCTTAATGCATCTAAATAATATACGTTGATTATTATTTTTAAAATTCTATCCATATTCTTTTTCTCTTTTGAATTTCTTATGTTGATCCTTACTTAAGGTAAGCTTTAGGTAGATATCTGATTTATGGAAATGAAAAAGAATTAAAAGAATCGAATATGAAATTAAGAGGAGAGAATGGGGGAGGAAAAGATGAAAAATGTGGCTGCAGAGTTTGAAAAGGGGTGGAAAAGGACACATCGTCTTTCTCAAGCACCAAAGCTGCTTCCTGTGGCCCTTTCTGCCATTATTTAAGATAGAGCTGATAGATAGTACACAACAGTAAGTATCTGCATTCTGCAAGGGACAATTTTAGTTTCGTCCATTTCGTTTAGCCTTCAATAAAACAAAACGTTTCATTCATGCAAGTTATGAATGCTCCCTTTAACCAAAGAGTCATGCGATTGCGACTATTTGTTGCATCTTTATTATATACTATCAAAGGATTCGGGGCGGGTCCTCTATATATATTATTTTCTTTTTCAACTGAGCTAGCTATTTTGGTTAACGATGTAGCATGCCTTCATAAATATTTTTTTATTAAATAGTTGATTAAATATTGTTATAAACTCACGATGCCCATTAGAAAGAAACTTTGTATGTAGGGAGTTGAAGATGCGATGATGGAGACAGAAAATAAGAGGTGAATGGTTTCTCCTTAAGACTATTGTGTAACGAAGGTCCTCGAGTGTGACGTTGAACTTATTCACGGTATGGGTTGGAACCCATTAAACAAGTTTAAAATAATTCTGGAAAGACACTTGCTGACATATAAAAAAACCAGTGTAGATACTTTCACTGTTTTGGCATTTCGCTGGAGACAACAAATTTCTGCATATGAATGACATGAAATTATGAGAAGCAGGGACGATAATAACAATTTCCCAAAAATGAAGCTACTGCTTCTCTCCGTGAATTTTCATTGAGAGTTGTGACAACATCGGTGCATGTTACTCCATATAACAATATCAAATATCCACAAAGAAGTTTATTAGTATAGAAAATTTAATAGTATTATATAATTTTAATTTAAAATTTATTACATACAGTTTTTTAATTATGTCCTTAAACACGTGTTAGAAAACCAGTTATAATATTTCTAATATATGTACGGTTTAATTAGCACTTCAGTAGTTATTTTACTCTCTTCGTCTCTGTTTGTTTACCTCTCAAGTGGATTTTATGTTGGGCTGAATTTAGCTCTATCCGTATGCTATAATTGGGTCAAAATGCAAAGATTTTTTGTTGGGTTGGGGAGCTTTCTTTTTTCTGGCCACTTCTGTGGATGAAGGATTAAGCTCCAGACCAAAAAGGGTGAGAGTGGGCTCAATTTTTACATCTGTTGTTGTGCCAAGCCTTTCAATGAGAGTCAATGACAGGATGAGGCTGATTTATCAAACTTTTTATTAATATATATATATATATATATATATATATATATATATATATATTATTGATAAAAAAAACATTATTTTAATAATATTTATATTTTTTTATGAATCCTATTATTTTAAATTTTTTTAATATTATTCTAGACAGTTAACTTGCTAACTTACTTTTTATTTTTGTTAATTTTTTATACATTCTTAAACGGCTGAGACTAAATTTTTAGCCCATTTTCAAAAATTAAACTAGGCAAGACTAACTCTAAATGAGTTTTGTGGGTAATCTAGGCTGGCTTATTACCTTAGGTGGAATGAAATATATTTAGTAAATATTATATATATTTTTTTAAAAAGTATTATATATTTATTATTTCTTATTTTGTTGATATGTGGGCATTACATTTATCAGTTTAATCTATTGTTATGTTTAAAACTTTTATTAAATGTATTAAGTTTATATTTTTTTAAAATTTAGTTAATGTTTAATTTGTTTAGCTAACCATTTTAACATGCAATTAATTTTTAAAATAAAACAATAATGAAACTGTATATCTTCGAACTTTTTTATTTAAAATTTTATATTTATGATTATTAAGATTATATCATGTGGTTTACATTTATTAAGTTTATATATATATATATATATATATATATATATATATATATATATATGTATGCATGATGTAAAGGTTTAGCAAAAAAAAAGCTGTAAAGGAAAATTTCCGTTTTTAAAACGATTTTTTAAAATACAAAATATATATGTTTTTTGTTTTAAAAAAGAAAAAATATTTTTAAAAATAGAAACAAACATAAGTATTAATTTTTTTAAGTAGGTGAACAATGCAGTGGGCGAAAATTTCCTAAAATTACAAACACAACGTTACCTTGTAAAATTAATTTGTTCAGAGATAATTTTTAATTTATTTAAAATTAGAGAAAATTCCATGAAAAAATAAATTTGAAAAAACACTCGACGCCGCAATCACTTTAATTTCGAGTTAAATTGATAATCTTAGCGCGTGAGAATGGATTCTTAACTTGAACAATCACAAATCACAACGTTGAATAATTGTGGACTTTGAATTAGGATAATCTGGTAAGATGGCATTGCGCTCGTTTATTTTTACAAAATTTGTTTTCGTAATATTATTTAAAATAGTTTACTTTTAATTTAAAAGTAATTTTAGGGTACTTAAATTTTGTCTTTTAATTTTACTCTGTATTCCAACATTAAACATTTAACTATCAATTAAACTATTAAACTATGCATAAAAAATAAAACTAATTAATATTTTTTAAAAATGAGGTGGGTTGTGTACTCGTGTTGATTGGGCGAAGACGGAAACCAAATCAGCAAAAGGGTCCTCCAAAGTTTTCTCCCAACTCTCTCTCTGAATCTAACACCCGATAGGTACGGTACCTTCTCCTCTCTCTCTCTCTAATGCTTCAGATCTACGATTTCCATGCCAATGCAACCGTTTTAGGATTTCATATGCTCTCCTACTATCCTCGACTCGTCAATTCTTATTCTCATTTTTCATCTTACGTTTTACTAGGGCTTTCTTCACACAGTTAACTCTTCAATTTGTTTCTCTGCGTGAGATCGAATGCACTGCTTAGACTGTTGGTATTACTATTGCAAACTCTTCATTCTTTATGAATATTCTGATTCTGTTGGACATGGCGTTGTGAATTATTTTTTAACTGATGGATGGATATGATCAATTAATCATGATGGGTTCTTCGTATGTGTTTCCTTTCAATTGAATAGGGTTGGCATTTTGATGCATTTGTTTGATCTTTTTTTGGCTTTCATCAACATATAAGTGTCGTAAAATGCAAAAATAAACTAAATTAAAACAAATTAGGATTTCATATTTAAGTTGAGCAGCGTGGTACAATATTAAAATTGAATCAATCAGGTAGAACGAAATGAATAGATACACTGGTGTCTAAATTTGAATTTGTACAGCATAATTCGCGTGATGATTTTTCTTCTCCTCCTTTTAGAGAGAGATGAGGACTGTCCTGTGGATTATCTGTCTAATATGTTGAGATTAAGGTCTTGGTGTTACAACATAAAAGTGGTTCTTTTATTCTTCTTATTCAAGTGGTGACTTGTTGCAAGAGAATTTGTCTGTATTGCTGAAAGACTTGATTTATGTTTACTTTCTAGTGATTTCCTTTGACCAAATGTTGATAGTTACAAACCAATTTTATCACAGAATGGCGTCTAATAGGAGTCAAGGTGGAATTCAACAGTTGCTGGCTGCTGAACAAGAAGCGCAAAGAATTGTCTATGCTGCGAAAAATGGTATTGTTGCTATTCTAGTTTTCATTTCTTCCTGTTTGCCATGGTCATATGTAATTATTGGTCTATTTTATGTGTTTTAATTAAATAGTTTTACATTGTCAGTTCATGTAAAAGAGAATTTTCTCTCCTTTTTATCCCTTTTGTGTTGTTCTTTCATTTTCACATATAAGAGTAAGACGTAGTTGTTGGTTTTATGATGGGCATGGGTTTGCTTGTGTTGTGTCCTCCATTTTCTTTCTCCCCCACCCCTTTTTTATACTTTTCTTTTATTGTTACTCCTCTAACTTATGTCATCTCTTTATTTGTATACTAAAGTATCATTGTTCTGGATCTCTACTGTTAGAAAAATTGGCTAGGCTGAAACAGGCCAAAGAAGAGGCTGAAAAAGAGATAGCTGAATATCGAGCTCAGTTGGAGTACCAGTTTCAAAAGAAACTGTCAGAGGCAAGTCAATGATTGACTATAGTAAAATAAATGTTGCTGTTTAACTAACACCATATCTTATTCTGAGTTTGTCTGCGTTCTTTCTTGTGAATACAGAGTAGTGGGGATTCTGGTGCTAATGTCAAGAGACTTGAGCTAGAGACTGATGCAAAGATCCATCACTTGAAAACTGAGGCTGCAAGAATATCCGGGGATGTTGTCACCATGCTCCTGAAGTATGTTACGAGTGTGAAGAATTAGAATTCCGGGTGACATATTGGTGCTGGGAACTCTTAAATTATGCTGAATAATATTTCGTGTTTATTGTTGATTCTAGATTGTGGTGCGGATAAGATTCTTGATTTAGTTATAATACTTGGTACCCTGCTGCCATGTATTAAAAAAAAATTATAAAGTTTTTTTAAATAAACAGTTTAGAATTCAGAAACATGCTTATATGTATGACCATTTCAGTGGAGGTCTGGGGATCAATCTATCAGTGTATATCAAGAAAACGTGGAATGAATGGTTAATTCTTTTATAAACGTCATCACATTCTTCTACCAAATCAAATCTTGGCTTTTCTAATGTGTCTGTTCAATGCAGTTCCTAGATCTTAAAGCGAGCAAGAGATTGAAGCTTTATTTTGAAATAATACGAGATACAGTGGAAAATGTGGACGAAATGAAATAGGAAAAATCAAAATTTAACTTATTTGTTACCTGGGAATCCAATTACTTTTCATCTCGTGAAAGTAAAATATGCAGTCTTCATCATGAGAATGGAAATAAAGCAAACGTGTTAATTTCACTTTCTTAAAAATTTAACAATACTAAAACACTTCTTTAAAACTTGTAATAAATACGAGGATGTTTTATTCTCATTCACTTTTGGAGGGTTAATTTTACAAACCTTAAACCATAGGGCTGATATATTTGTGCTATTTAATAACTATGAAGAAAATAATTTTAATTAACCATTGAATTGTTCAAGAATCAACTACAATGATAGAAACGCAATCTCCACACCCCCCCCCCCAACCCCCCCCAAAAAAAAACAACAAAAAAAGTTTTTCTTGAGTAAAAAATTATTAATAAAAATGAATTATTAACACAGGAGGTGTATTTAGAAATATAAAAAAATGTTAATTTTTATTGGATTAAAAATTATGCCTCTCTTTCAAAATTTTCTCATCAATTCAGCCACGAAACTTTCATAAAAAACATGTTAATTTTTTTTCTTTGTACTTTCTTTCATGGAAAGTGACTGTCTTTGTTCATTGACCTGTGCAATTTAGACTTTGCCTTGCCACATTCTTTGCTTGCTTTAGGTCAGATGGCACTACAGTTTTTTTTTTCCAAAAATGATCATTGTAAACAGTAACAAAACTTTGATCAATCCCAATTGATGGTATGACCGATTTGGTGTGATCCTACTCCGTTACCTTAAGCATCGTTGTAAATCTAACGAGCAAGATTGGCCGTACTCCATACAGAGGAGCTTCCATAGGTTGCCGCAGCAGCACCTGATTCTTCTGCTGAATGCATCTGCTGTCTGTTTTTGGCTTTCCTAAGATTGTTGACAAATCCTGGTTGTGAAATATGAACGTTCTCCATGTCAACATTGTTAAACAACATATCTACAACCTCTGACATTCGTGGCCTATGCTTGGCCGTTTCTTGAACACAACGCAGCCCCACCAATAGAAACCGTTTCGCTTCTTCCTCGGCAAAGTTCATATTCAGCACTGGATCCACCATTCTCAGAAGATCATTAGCCTCATACGCTACCCATGCCTGCAAACATGTTCATACAATCACAGTTCACACATCATTTAATATTGACAAGTTAACCTCATTTCGTATAGACCATTTATCATAGATTGGCTCCAATTTTCTTACCCTCTCGACTATGAAACGTTCCATGTGTTGATGAGCATCTACCACCTGTTGACCACTGACAATTTCTAAAAGTAGTACTCCAAAGCTATAAACATCTGATTTTCGGGTATAGTGTCCAGAACTGGCATACTCTGGAGCAAGATAACCCCTATAATTATGTTTGTTTGGAAAAAAACCCAATTACAAGAACCCCATTAGTCATTGTATTAAAAAGGATCCAATTTCAATGACTCGAATCAGTTTCACTCACAATGTCCCAGCAACTTGGGTACTGATGTAAGACTTCTCATCCCTTAGTATTTTGGCCAAGCCAAAGTCTGAAACTTTCGGTGTGAAATTATCATCAAGAAGGACATTGCTAGATTTGATATCTCTGTGCACAATACGAGGTTTAAGTTCCTCATGGAGAAAGGCAAGCACCCTGGCCACACCTATGGATATGTCCCTTCGTGCTTCCCAAGTGAATCTCATTCTGCTTTGCTCCGAACCTATCAATCATAACATGATCCATAACCAAATCAAAAGAGAATCATTCAGCTTCAACATGCATATACCAAGAACTTTCTTGGAAATAAATAAACTAATTGATTCAAAAGCTTAGTTAGAAAATAATCTCAATGTCACCTAAGAAAGTGTGACGAAGGCTATTGTTTTCCATGTAATCATAGACTAAATATCTATGAGCTCCTTCTACACAACACCCTCGAAGAATAACTAAATTTTGGTGCTTGATATTTGATAGTGTAGTCAATTCTGCCACAAACTCCTTCTCTCCTTGCAAGGATTCAAGTTCAATTGAAAGCACTTTCACAGCCACCCAAGTTCCATCCCGAAGCTGCCCCTTCACAATTTACACAACCCCTTTCAGATTCAGTCCTCAATTAAGTATATCCACATGAAAATAATGAATTATATATAACCTTATAGACCGAGCCAAAGCCTCCTTCTCCAACCTTTTCCGAGGGATGAAAACCACGCGTGGCAGAATCCAATTCTCTGTAAGTGAATATGCGAAAATTTTGATCCTTTTGTTCTTCTGGTTCCTCTGTTGGGTTACCACATAGCACAGATCCAATCCATAATTTGATGAAGTTAACATGATGCAAACCAAAAAAAATGTAGTATGAAAAGACACCAACATGTGTTATACCTTGCTTGGTTTGTTCTTTGACCGATGCTGAGAAACAACAAGGGATCTTCATGACTTGAGACAAGCTTAAAAGTGCCTAGGATCACGGATTTGGGTGTGTGATTCGTGAAGGTTTTGGAGATTGAAGTGGCGTGAAGAATGTGAAAGAGAACACGTGGAGGAAGTCAAGCAGACTCGGCTCAACAAGTTACTGCGTTTGAGCTCAGCCTTCAAAGCTTCGACTAGAACTGTGTTCCGTTTTAAGATATTTATTTTGTTTACTATTCCACGTTACCACCTTCTTCCTTCTTTGATTTTTCTTCTGGTTTTGGTGGATAACGGGCCAAAATGGGTTAACCTTTATGACGTTCAGTGTTGTCCTGTTTCTAAAATTTAAGGGTTGAGTAAAGGTGGAAAGGTTAAAATATATCTTTTAATATTTATTTATAAATTAATCTAATGTATTTTAACAATATTTTTAATTTTATATCAACGTTTTATTATGTTTTAGTCTTTATAATTTCTCGTTTAATTTCAGTTACAGAAGTGTTAAAAGTGACGACATATAATAACAACCAAAGCATATGCATTTAAGAATTAAAATATAATTTTTCTTTGTAAAAAAATTAATTCATAAATAAGTACCAATTTTATAAAAATTATATTACATTATAATTTTAATATTGTTAAAATGACAGAAACGCGGAAACATAATCAAATATTAATATAAAAGTTTAAACAAATTTTTTATATATAAAAATTAATTTATAAAATAAGTGTTAATTATATAAATTAAATATTAATTAATTAAAAATATATTAAGTTAAATTTTGTAAAGCCTCGCTACATTTCTTTAATTTAATTTAATTATTTGAAATATATACTTTTTAATAACATGAAATAGATAATTTTTTAGGATATCCAATAGCATATCTCTAAATAAATCAATCCACCTAAATTATATGCTATTTTAGTAGGACGTCAAGTCTTTAAATATAATAAAATAGTATACAATAGCAAAAACATTACATTAAAATTTTAATATAACAACAATATTAACTTGATAACACGAGTCTATATGAAATAAAAATTAGTCTATTAGATTTGATTTAATATTGGTTGAATCATATTCTCTTGACCGTGGTCTACCTTTTTTTTTTCATTTTTAATGAACAAGCGTGGATTGAGTAAAGTCTCTAATCTAAATCCAATTCAAAAGCGAAGAAATCCCAATAACAAGTTGCAAGCATGCGTTTAGCAAGCTGCACCTAAACACATGCTACTAAACATTGTATATATCGAAGATCGAAATAAATAGAGGTTTGGTTGTGTGTTATGGTAGCAGCTGTAATACAATGTACCAAAATAATACTAAAATAGGAATACATAAATTAAGCACTTTGGGAGAAAAAGTAACAAACTATTAATGCATTTGATCCGAGTGGAGCAAGCAGATTCTGCATCTGTCAAACAATAATATAATTTCAAAGTGGACTTTAGAGAGGTAAATAATTTAAGTAAATTATATCTAACTACTAATATTGAAGAAAAGCTCAAAAAGTAATAAAAAAATAATTAAAAGCGAAAGAAGAGATTAAAATAAAAAGCTGCATTGGACGTTTTTGCATAACTTGCTTTCTCATTCTCATAAACGCTGTTTCTCTTCGTTGGCAGAGATATACGCAATCCAATTACGCGCGCTGTCTAACAGAACTTTTTTTCTTTCTCTTTCTGTATTTACTTATTAACTTTTATTCTTTTCTTTCTTCTCTTCAATTCTCTACGCATTCATTCTTACTCTTCATTACACCCTTTCGCCTCTTTACTTTTCCGCTCCAAATCTTCCATTCATTCCCTTTTCTTTTCCTTTTATTGTTTTTATACATATTTTTTCACTTTTTTTTTTTTTTTTAGTTTTGATTTTTCCTTAACGAAAGGTTGCGAAGCAAAACCTTACCGGTGAACGGAGAATCAAATCAATTTCCAAAAAAAGGCTATCATCGGTTAAATTAGGGTTTGTGTTCGGTGTTTTCCCCTTTTTTCATGGGCAACATCTCAAGCAACGGTGGCGGCAACCACCGTCGCCGACATAGTGGCGGTACGAGGCGGAGTCATCCGCCACCACCTCCGCCTCCGCCGGTGACGCCGCAACCCGAAATCACGGCGAATCCATTTGTGTACCCTGGTGCTGCACCGTACCCGAACCCTCCCGTACATTACCCTCAGTACCATTACCCCGGTTACTATCCTCCTCCGGTGACGATGCCTCATCATCATAATCATCACCACCACCATCATCATCAGCATCCGCACATGGACCCGGCATGGGTTGCAGGGCGTTACCCTTGTGGACCGGCCATGCCTCAACCGGCACCTTTTGTTGAGCATCAGAAGGCTGTTACCATAAGGAACGATGTGAACATCAAGAAGGAAACCCTTAGGATTGAACCTGATGAGGAAAACCCTGGCCACTTCCTTGTCTCGTTTACGTTTGATGCTACCGTTTCTGGGAGGTATGTTTTGTTGTGAATTGGTTAATGTGTATGTTGTGATGTTTAGTGTATCGCTATTATCATGGGAATTGTGATATTAATGAAGGCGTGCTGGATGCAAATTGGGGATCTATGCTATGATGTTTACTTGTTGGGGGGAGGGCGGTTACAGGATTTAATTACTTAATTAGTTTCTATTTATTCAACAAAGAAAGTGGACAAAGCTATTAGCAATCATCCTTATGAACAGGGTTCTTTAGAATAATATTAAAAGGACTTTTACAAGGGTTTTGTTGTCCTTTTCTTAACTTGTAATATATCTCGAGTTCTTGATATGCGTACTAGGGTACTTGCTTGCTTGTGCTGTTATTTTTGTATTGTTAGGCTCAATCATCTGAGCTATCCTGGTAACTTTTTTCCAAGCTACCCTTACCAACATGTGGATCTATGGTTTCCTGTCTGGTGATCAGAACCAGTTAGCATTGTAAAGTGTAAAATAGACTTATGATGTAAAGCTCTGTAGTTTGCATCATTCAGAGCAAAAATGTAGATACAAAAGGCAGCTGCATTGAATAAGTTGATGCTCTAGATAGCTAGTATTTTTCTGTAGCAGAGAAGATATAGTTTTTTTTTACGAGTATGTTGTGTTTTGTGATTTACTAGTTGAACAAATCCTTGCGTATCTACTTTATAGGGTTCAATTACCCTTGACAATCTGGGGAATCAATATGAACATGAAAATCCATTCCTGCTATAGGTTGACAGAGTGATAACTGATCTTCATTTGATTATGAATATTGCATGTAAAAATTATTTGTTTTAAGCCACTAGGATTGGGTCAGTGGTGACTAGTTTGCGTAAGGTTTTATTTTCATACCTCAATGCCATCGTTGTACCAAAAATAATACAATTTACTTTTCATTTAGCTTTCTAATCTTTTCATCTTTTGTGGCTGGGGTAGGGTGTGGTGGTTCAATAAACCACTTATTAAGTTGTTATATTTTACATATTACGTTGCTTAATAAGGATGGTTAAAAGAAGTTGAAAAATAATTGACTATTCCGAAAAATAGTTGCCACTAATGGCAGTCAGTTTGAAAGCCAAAGTTTTTTTGTCTGATCATTGGCTTAACAATCATGTAGTTTCCTTTTGTATCTTAAGGCTTTTATTGCTGTCAAACTAGCGTTGGAGTTGTTGTTATGTATGTCATTTTAATTTTGGCTTTTGTTCAAGAATGGAACAATGCCATATCAACGGAGAAAGTGGTAGCTCCACTATTGTTTCATTGTTTAGGTTTTTGTACTGTGAGGGTGGTTTACAATTATTAGCATGATCTTCTTAATTTTGAAGTTATTTCCTTTTCTATCCTTAATATCTTTCATTTATTCAAATTGGAGTTCTACTTTGGTAGGCTATGGTGCTACTACCGTTCGTTGCAATTCTAAAAGTATGGTAGTAAACCAAAAAAAATAAGTTGTCATCAAATATGAATATGGACATTTTGTACTGCAATTCTTCATTCACATGTTCTAATTTTTTTCTCTTTCTATCTGTTTAACAGCATCACCATATATTTCTTTGCAAAAGAAGGTGAAGGCTGCGTCCTTGCACCAATGAAGGAAAACCATATCGCACCACTGACTGTGCATTTCCAGGAAGGTCTTGGCCAGAAGTTTAGACAGACAGCTGGAACTGGTATTGATTTTTCAGCTTTTGAGGAGTCAGAGTTGCTGAAAGTGGGTGACATGGATGTCTACCCTCTAGCAGTAAAGGCAGATGCATCCCCTGGTAACCATGATGAGGCAAATGAAACTCCAACATCTGGTAACACAAACTCTCAGATTACCCAAGCGGTGTTTGAGAAGGAGAAAGGAGAATTTCGAGTGAAAGTTATTAAGCAGATCTTGTGGGTGAATGGAATGAGGTATGAGCTGCAGGAGATATATGGTATTGGAAATTCAATGGAGAGTGACTTGGATGAGAATGATCAAGGAAAAGAATGTGTCATCTGCTTGTCAGAGCCTCGTGATACAATTGTCCATCCCTGCCGACATATGGTATTTGCAATTTCCCTTCCTGAATGATTTTTTCTTTTATTAATTGATTGAACGATGCTGATGGTAGTCATCGATATCATAACCAATTTTAGCAATCTCTCCCTTCTTTTAGAGTCTTGGGCTCTATGAAAAGTCATGATCATTTAGGCAAATTTAACTGAGTCCTTGATATACTTTGGCTGGATTCTTTTCTTTTTGCAGTGCATGTGTAGTGGATGTGCCAAGGTTTTGAGGTTCCAGACAAATAGATGCCCAATTTGCAGACAACCGGTTGAGAGGCTGTTGGAGATAAAGGTAGGGCCAGAGGAGTGACTTCATACATTGTTAATTCGTCAAGCTTCCTGTACAGCCCAACTGTTATACTTTAATACTTCTCTCTGTATTCTTCTTCTTTCCTTGGCTTCATCCTTACTTTTCTGGTTTTTCCAATAATCAGAAAAACAAAGAAGGAAAATGGAATTTATGTATGACTTTTGCGGTTCAACATGAATAGCAGTATGGCATTGCACATAACTTATACAAGACAATTAGACAATGCCTTCAATGAACTTGTTTGTCTTTGCTTCTAAATGGCTTCTCTTCTATATGATTAAATATGTTTCACTGGGGATGCTATTTTTTAATTTTCTTTTAACTTTAAAAGAGGAATCAACATCGCAACCAATATTTTATCATGGCAGTAATATGGAAAAGTTTCCTATATAGTGCAGATAAAGTGGGTATGTTAGGCATCCCAGGGTTAAGGGAAATAAAATGTGTAATAAGGGAATTTAAAGCTAGGGTAGAAAAGGGAATTGGGGTACTAACCATACTTGCATGGCATTAGGGTGTGGGAAGGATCCTGATGGAAGGGGTAGTTATTGAGTTCTGCAGAGAGAATGCATGCTCTAGGAGTTCTGTACAATGTCCTCTTGCTTTCTATTTGCGTGTTCTGTGCTTCTTATATCTGTACGTGGAAATAATTCCTATTTTCTGCAACCAAATAGATGGTTTCCTACCAGGGCGCATCTATTTACCCATTTTCAGCATGCAACAGTATTGGCAAAATGGAAGTTTGCATTTTGTCTTTATATTCGATTTCCTGTTTCCGGTGGCCTTGTTCATGTCTGTGGCCTGTGGTTATGATGTCAGAGCAGAGTGTTTGGAAATGAGTTGGGAAAATGTGTTGGAGTGAATATTTTGGGTCTATAACTACTCAAATGTGTTTCTAAAAACTATCAATATTTGGCATTGATACATCCAGAATAAATCTTTGTGATGCCTTTGGGATTGACTTGCTAGTATGTGTCATGGATATGCATGCAAAACATCAAATACGAAATCTGGCAGTGGCAATGGCCACGGGCTAATTTCCTGGTTTCGTTATATTTGGTTCGGTTGTATAAAATTGGAAAACATTATAACTACTGTTTTTGCTTCAGGGTAAGAGTTAGGTTGTTGTGGGTAAGGTTGACTTTGACAGCATCATCAAGCACACTCCATTCCCCCCAATAGGATTGCTAGGATGATCTTATTTATTAGTGTCTTGAAAATATTAGTTAAAAATTAAAAAAAAATTATTAGATGTTAAAATGATATTAAAAGTCAAAGTATATTTGTATTTAAAAATATGCTAATATTTTTTCAATTTTTATTTTATATCTTTTATACACTGATTAATATTTATCTTATATAAAAATTCAGTTGCAAGAAACTTATCTGTTATTGAGTCCCCTATATTTGTTTTATGGTTTTCTACCCTTTTAAGTTGCCTACTTCTGCTGATGCTCCCCATTAGCGGTGGCAAAGTGCTACTGGTAACCGGATATTTGCATTTGATGAGAAATTCTAGGAGTTAATAGATAAGGTATCTCTTTGCAGCATTAAAACTGTAATTAAAATGAAACAATAATAACATATAATAGGAATGCAACTAGTATATATATATATATATATATATATATATATATATATATATATATAAATTATTGGGACATGTAATAAAGTATACTAAAATTTATCAGCATTTATTAGAATGGGATATTGAAGTAACAAATGGACAGTTGCACAAAAATAATTTTCATGAAAATTGATGAATGAACGGTTTATTAGACAATATCCGTAAATTATCCATTATTATTTTGCCATGTACCACATGAATTTGCATTCAAAATTATTAGTAAATCTCAAATTTTGTCAATTCGTAATTGTTTTTTCATGTATGATTCATAGTAAGAGTGAATTTGAGAATATTTTTTAACAAATTTAAAAGTTTATCTTGTTGCTCAATGAAAATGATTATAAGTTAAATTATATATTTAATATTTATAATTAATATATTTATGAATTAGTCTCTATATTTTAAAAAGTTATATTTTAATCTTTATACAAATGTTTTATTATATTTTGGTCGATGTTGTTATAAGGATAGAAGAAATTATATTATAACAAAATATTTGTGTAGAAATTAAAACGTTAATTCTTTTAAGTAACTGGATTAAATTGTAGATTTTATTTTTAAATATATGAACTAATTTATAAATATATCAAATGTAGAAATAAATTATAATTTTGAAAAAGTTGTACAATTTAAACTTAAGTATTTAGTTAAATTATGTAACTTTTTGTAAGAATTAAAAATTTAATTAAATTTATATTTTTATAAGATATATCAATTTTTATAATTTTTTAAAAATAATTTCATATAAAAAATCAAATATTTATCATATTTGAGATGTGAAATTACATTATTAATCAAAATTTTAAAAGATCAAATGTATTACATAAATAAATTCGTACTTTTTCTATCATGATTTAAATAAACAAACTTTATTATATCAAAAAATAATTTATTAATTAATCTTATGTTATTTTTTCTATCAATTAAATAAAAAAAGCCTAAATATTTTTAACTTTGATAAAAAGTATTTCTTATATGTAAATTATTCTTAATATTTTATTAACTATAATTATTATTATTTGATTGATTTATGTATTTTTCAAATCAATAAAATTTATCAATAAATATATATGATATTAAATTATAAATAATATTTGATTTAAATATATGAATTTTTTATATTTTTAAATTTATGATTCCTTTATTTGATGATTTATTTATATTTTTTTAAACAAGTTCACCAGTTATTTTTTAATTTTTAATTAAAATATATTTTTAATTTTTATAGTTAACACTTATTTATGAATTAATTTTTACATTTAAAAGAATTTAATCCTTACAAAAATGTGATAAAATGTTTATATATAAATTAAAATGTAATTTTTTTTAAATATATAAATTATTTTATAGATAAGTGTCAATTATATGGACTAAATGTATATTTTAATTATAATTATATTTTCGTAAGTAGCTAAAATATATTGTTATTAACAACTTTTTAATATCATTTTAACTAATATTTTTCTGAAGTTATTTTTTAGATACCGGTTAGAGTTTTTTCCTTTCATTTTTATTTCTGATTTTTAAAATAATTTCTTATCTTTTGAAAATTTAAAATTCTACTACATTTACCTTTTTCACATTCAAAATTTTCAAAAACACTTTCTTCATTATAAAGTTAAATTCTATTTTTTATAATATAAAATTATCAAAATAATAGTATAAATTAATTCATATTATTTCATTTTATTCAATATTTTTAAAAAATAAGAGTAAAATAAAAAATATATAATTACCGAGTTTCAAATTTTAAATTATAAAAATGTTGATATCCTTATTTATTATAATTTTACTATAAATACTTTTAATTCAATTAAATAAATTTTCAAATTTATTTTTGAAATATTTATCTTTCAGCTAATTTTTCTGTTAATTTTATCATACATACCCCAAATTTCAAATTTCGTCAATATTCATAGCATAGAAATCATACTAAATTTTAACCTTAAATTGGCACTTCCTCTTAAAAATTTATAATTGACCCTTTAATTGTAAGTTTATGACTAGTCTTCGTTTATTACGCTGATGTAACTGAGAGTTGATACAACTGAACTGACCCGCAATACCTTTTGCCCTTCGACGTTGCTTTCAGATCCAACATCTAATATTCTAAAAATGAAATTGAAAATTGAGCGAAGCATTAACCACACAACCATTTCGATTTAAGAGAGTTTCTATATGTATTTTTTTGTTAATATAAAATATAAACCCACCTTAATATTTATAAACAAGATTCAGTGAATTAAAGAGCTTCTGATTTTATACTATTATTTATAGTTGTATGGGTATTGTATGGCAATGATTATTGTTCCAATCTGAAAAATTGGTTCTTTCTTTATGAAATTTATTATGGCTTTCTGTTTGTCTGCCATGATGATCCAGCCAATCTCTATTTGTCATCAAAATCAAAACTAATCATAAAAATAATAAATTAAACAACAATACTTGGATTTTATTAGCAAACGAGAACAACAATGGTTGTTTATTTAGTATTAAGCGCCCAACCATAAAGCACTTGGATGTTCATAGCATCCTACATTTTTGACAGACAACAAATGCAACAACACAAATACTTGGACTATAGTCCAAACGCATCAAACACAGAGAAATTCTTATTCGGACACATAATTTCTCTAACACCATAATAATCACCAAAGATTCAGATGCAATTTAGTCTCCCCACCATTGATGGACATAGATTCCATTGCTTCTAAGACCCTTGTAAATATCCATGCACCTTTCCTTGCTGATTATACTTTTATCATCATCTGAATCTCCCCTATCTGGACATTTGAGAAACAACTCATCAACAAAGCATATAGTTCCACTCTCAAATATATCCGAGAGGAGCTTGAGTTCAACTTTTCTTGCATTCATTTTCAGCACCACAAAATCAGCATATTGCACAGTTTCTTTAAACCAAGCAAGGAAATCAAACTCTTCCTCCCCTAGAAAAGGATCCAAGTCATCATTTGCAACAAGCTTGGGCATGACCTTACCAGCCAATCCAGGGTGGTAAACAAATGTGATACCAGGTCTCTTCACATAGGACAACAAGATTGAAGTGTTGTAGTGAACAAAATAGACATTGAAATCCTTCTGATCAATAGGGTATGATGGCAAGAACCAATCGCTAATATTTGCATTAAGCAATTCCCCCACCCCAATATCAATATACACCAGCCGCATCCTAGCAGAAACATCCACAAACTTTGGCAGATAGGGAACCTTTCTCTCAAACTCAAAAGGTGGATTTTCACTCACGAGAGGCTCCATCAACTCTATAAGAGGTTTGGTTGAACTAACACTTGGACAATCAGCAGGTAAACGATACTGATAAAAGGAACTAGTAGCATTTTCAAACGTTTTCTTGAAAACCACAAGGTTAAGTTCATTAACAGAACCAACATGCACAACGGTGGAAGACCTCAGCAATGAGGACACAGGTGTAGCTGCCCTTATCAAATCATTGGGGTAGATACCAGTGGTGCCCACAAGAAGGGCACCAACCCCACCAGGCTTAAGCACGCGCTCAACCTCAAGCACAAGCAATGCAGGAATTGAAACCTTGTCAAGGTCCCTAGAAAACACGAAATCAAAGGAACAATCATGGTAATCAAGGTCGTACACAATCTTCTTCTGCAAAAAACGGTGCGTTTGAACACCACTGACACTGGTGAAACCTAACTGTTTCATTGCCGTAACGGCCATTGAGGACCCTTCTCCAACGCAGAGAGTTTTCGCTCCAAAGTGTAACAACCGTTGATCCATTAGCTCGGTGACCACGTTGACCGTCAAGTTGGCGTCTTTCTTGCAATTCCTGGAGCCCCAGAAGTGGGTTTGGAAGAAGTTGGAACCGGGGCTGAAAGTGGCGTTTTCAAAACGCGAATCGCAGGTAAAATAGGTGGTGATGGGAGCTATGGATCCCAAATCGACGAGCGATAGAGCGCGGAGCAGAGACAAGAGGGAAATTGCAGAGGCGAGTAGAATGGAGCGTAAGAGCACGCGCCTCGCAATGGACCCGTTAAGGATCTTGAATTTGAAGGACTTGGTATCCATGAAATTTTGGAAGTGAAAAACGCAAAGTGTTTGTGTTTGTTTTTGATTTGAGAGAGGAAAACTGAAAAGCAGAGAAGGAGAGTAATTAGCGAGAGCAAAACCTGGAAGAAGTGTGATTCCCACCCACGAGGACACCCATTGATTTTTGGAAGCTTAACCACACTCTCTTTGGAACCCTCTTCTTATTCATCTTCTCATAACCTATTTTGAATGGGTTGAAACCCTTCACTGCTTCCCCCTTGAGAGTTTAGCTCATTGCTCCAAGTTTTCGCTTCAATGTATCATTACTTTAGAAGGTTTTTGATCTGCTAACAGCTGGTAGATCTAAGCAGGATGATGAGGGGACGAAGAAGAAGAAGAAGAAGAAGAATATGGAAGTTGAGTTGGGAGAGTAGATCTATGGAGAAGAGAAGATATAGGACACCATTTTGAGTTACTGTGGTATGGGCAGTGTGGAAGGTGCGAGCTGTGATGCTTTTGTTAAGCCCCATCATCGATTCTTCTTTACGTGGCATCAAATCCAACTTCGTGTCTCCAACTCTAACTATCATTTTAGGTTGTAAAACTTTTTAAGATTTTGTTTAACCTCGCCTTAACGCTAAAAGCTCAGCATTAATTAATGATTTTTATTAATGTTCTTTTTATTTATATACTATTTAAATTTTGTATAGTTTTTCCAATAAAAAAAATGTAATACAATAGTGATAAGCTAAACTTATCTATATAAGTGTTAAGAGGTCTTAAAGCTTCAAAGTGTTGTTTCAAAGAGGGTATAAATTGGAGGTATATGACATGGAAAATGTTTAAAAGAGTTTTTATAAAATATTTTTAACTTACTTCATCGTATAAGTATATATGGTAGAAAGTAGTAATGATTCTTTAAATTTATAAAAAAAATGATAATAGGTTTCTTTGGGAAGCTTATTTTAATAAATTATGAAAAAAATTATGCATAGGTCATAAGTCACTTCTAAAATGATTGAAAATAATAATTTGGCATATTACGGAGCATTGAGCTTTGCGTTTTCAGTTTCAGCAATTATTAGCAAAGTTTATATCTGCCACTGTCCCATTGGCTTTATGCGTCGGTGCGTTGTGCGTAGAAGGTACTATCAATTCTCCTAAATATTTACTAATATATTGTAAATTTCTAGGCTCAATTACATTTTTACTCTTCAAATCTTTTTTATATATTTCTGTGAGTTAGTTATTCATATTTAATTTTATAATTTTTGAATCATTTAAATTAATTTTTATCTTAAAATAATAACTAACAAAAATATAATATATTATTATTTATTTAAGTTAATAAAAAAATAAAATGTAATGGACTTCATTCTTATATTACTAATATAAATTTTTAAATTAATAGACAGATTAAACTTAACCGAGGTCCTGCAATCTTATAC
Source organism: Abrus precatorius (assembly GCF_003935025.1). Classification (NCBI taxonomy): domain Eukaryota; kingdom Viridiplantae; phylum Streptophyta; class Magnoliopsida; order Fabales; family Fabaceae; genus Abrus; species Abrus precatorius. The sequence continues at coordinate 1,545,292 of NW_020874373.1, read as the reverse complement.
GGGCAATGCAATGCTGCTATCCCTTGAAAAATATTAGAGGAAAAAAAACACAAAAATTATATTCCAGAATCCAAACCAAAACTTTAAGATCGGTTTAATTTATACTGTACTCAAATCAAATTAAATTATTAGTATTTTTTAGAATTACAACGAGTATTTTAAATTTGTCTTTAAGAAAATGTTAATTTTAATAAAAAAAAACACTAAATTACAAACACTTTTGATGATTGATTCAGATATTTTTTAATCTTAATTGAATCATTTCTACAAATTAATGATACAGTACTGTTTTATTGTATTTATTATTAAAAAAATTATAAGATAAAAAATTAATTTGAACAATTACAATAATATAATATCTAAAATAAATAATTAAAATAAAAATAAAAAATCTAATAAATTAGAATACGAAAATTAAAAGCATACTTAAGTAAAAAAAAAAAAACACAAATGAAAAAATTAGAGTTTAAGATTGGAATACTCTAAATTATAATTTAGATACAAGTGGTACAAAATAATTGGTTTAAGGATAGGTGTTTAACTTTTTCAAATCATATTTCAAATTGAGTTATAATTGAGTGTGTATTATAAAATGCGTTAAAAATTCTCTAATTATGAATTTAACACAAAAGTTATAATTAATATTTTAAAACATATATAAATTCACCTGTATCCTAAAATAAAATCCAATATTTTATAACTAAAAACAACTTTGAACATGGTGGTGAAACAAAATTTAACAAGTTAACATATTTAATATAATTTTAAAAAACTATAATTATAACTTATAGAAATATTACATTGAAAAAATTAGTAAGCATATAATAATAAATTTCATTTATGTATATTACACCACAAATATAAAATAGACACCTAAGTAGCAGTCTCACTTTTTAACTTTTTACTTCGTGTGCCACACAACCTTAAGAGACCAGAAAAGTTGAAATATGTCTACTTGAAGCTTTGATGCCACTTGTCTCCTTTCTTTCCTAAATTCCCTTTTTGCATCTTTCCAGCTCCCATGATCGCTGCAAGATTTCACCTTTGTTGCCTGCAAATTACTCACAGCTCAAACTTGTCGTGTTTTTCTCGCTGTGGGTTTTCTGCTGAATACCTTAATATATGGCAAATGAAGAAGCACAAAGCTTTCACAAGATTAATGACCAAGGCACTGCGAGTTGTTCTCATAACCCAATTAAAAAGGTACAACCTTAATATTATGTTCTAATCTCCACTTCCTTTTGTTGCCTACTTTTGGTTTTCCTTGTTTTCTTACTCAAGTTAACATTTTCTTCATCTTATCAGTGTCAACATTGGTTTCTTGACTAGAAATCACGAGTCTTATCCATTTCTCAGTTCATACCTTTATACACTGATCAATGATCATCATCTCCACTGTTTCTAGTTTGGTGTTTGAAGTTTCTCCTCTATTTTTATGAAAGTCTATTTTGGCTTCTTCATGTATAGATTGTAGAACCATCCGAAATAACGGAGGAACTCCCAAGCAGACAACATGGGAGAAAGAAAAACCTTATCTTGGAGATACCCACAAGAACACTGGATGAAGCAAGAGAGGATTATTTGAGGACCAACAACTCTCCAACTCCAACTCCTAGAAACGAAAGTTCCAAGGTCCCTCTTCAATGAAAAACAACTCAAATACTAAAACTGTAATACACAAGCTCAGTTTAAAATTTTGCAACATTAGTTCAGATATTGAAAAGTCTTCCATCCTAGCACTTGAAAGTTCACTCCCAGAGCCGCTGCAAAAGCCTATGAATTCAAGGACATTATCACCTAGAGGGAAGAAGATATCATCCTTACCTGTAACCCCAATTGCTCAGTCAAATCTTGAGTGTGAGCATGGAGGGAACAATAACATTGCTACTCCAGCAACACATGTGAGTAGCTTTGCAAATTTTACAGTAAAGTGGAAGAAACTCATTGTCGAAAAAACTCATTGCAACTTAGGGTGTTTCTTCGTTGTATAGCTTTTTCTGATGAAATTGTATGTAATGCCTGTATTTTTCACAATAAATGCAATTCCTGATCATTCAACCTTCTATTTTTTTTTCTGCAAGTTACAATAACATCTATAAAACTATAGTTTGCTATGCTAATCTGGTAAAACAAATGCTATTTTTATGTCCTCTTATGCCTTTACAAATCATAATTGGATTTGAATATTTTGATGTCTTCAAGATAATTTGTTATCCACTTTTATCTGACTCATTCTTTCTTCATTTTACAGAAAAAGGGACAGCAATTACCAATGCATCGTTCTAATTCAGTGCCCGTGATTACCAAAGATGGCACCACGTATGCAGGTGGCACGATTCGTATTGTTCCTAGCACACTACAGTTGGCTGGGAGTATTGCCACAACATCTATGAAGTCTCCACCTTCCCATACTGGTAACTTCTGTTTTCATGTTTATTAACTTTAGAACTTTCAACAATTTATTTCTTGTCTTAACTAAAACTATATGGTACTCGGAGATGGTGTGAATTTTGTTGGTTATGAACTTATAATCATTATAACTATCAGATGTTAATGCCGGTGTTTTTTAAGCCTTAAGTTCAAGTTATTCATAGTTTTCCAACATGCTCATGACATTAATTAACCCACGTAATATAATCCACTTAATGCATATGGAATTAGGGTTTGAATGTTCTGACAGGTATCACAGAGTTGGACATTAAGTTATATCAATAACCATCATGTGCTTCTGAATGTTGTGGTTCAGTTGAAAATGAGGATGAGGAAAATATTCTTGAAGAAGAAGCTGTCTGCAGAATTTGTTTGATTGAATTGGGAGAAGGTGTCGACACCCTTAAAATGGAGTGCAGTTGCAGAGGTGTACTTGCACTAGCGCACCAAGATTGTGCAGTTAAATGGTTTAGCATTAAAGGCAACAGAACATGTGATGTGTGCAAGCAAGAAGTTCAGAACCTACCTGTCACTCTTTTACGGGTTCCAAATGTCCATGCACTTAACTTGACAAGGAGCACAAATCAACAATACAGGCAAGGCGAAACCACTGCTTTTCTTGAGTATCCTTCATTAGTACCTATCAGTATTATTTTGCAACATGGTACAACATAACTAATGCACAGATGATGAGGTTTCTCAAACCTCTTTGAGGAAAGGACCTAATTAGAACTAAGAACACTCAAATTAAAAGAGAAAATTAGGGTTTCTAATGTATACTTTGAACCTTAGAAATTGGGAGGACAGAATTGACTTGAGCAAAGAAAACAAACACGAACAAGAACAAAATTATGTAGCTGCAGACGAAATAAAATTGGGCTGTATCTCACGCTACAAAATTCGGATTATGATATTTCCAAAATGAGGTGAAAGTTCACATTTTGAACTACAATTTTGGCTCAAGAATTACCAAAAAAGATGTTGTATAATAAGAGATATGATCTGAGTTAATTATGAACGAAATTTTAGAATTATGATGAAACTTTGTATATTTTTAAATCTTAGGTCAAATTTATGTTTCTCATTGTCATTTTATATAAAAACAGAGGAATAACAAAGGATAGACACCACAAACCTATTTAGATGATAAGTCTAAGTTGATCGCCACAAGAATGAGAATTCTTGATAAGACATAGAAGTAAGGAAGAACCCTAACCTTGAGAGAAAATCTCACTCTTTTAAATTTTGTTCAATTTGAATTCTCCTTTTTCCATTCAATCCAATTATTTTTAGTACAATGCAAATTAAGAGTTTGCTTAATTAAAATCAAACAAGAGAAAAAGAAAAGCACATTTAGTTTCAAATTTTGCTACAAACACTTTTATATATATATATAATTTTAATCATGAACTGAAAAGAAAGAAAATAAATAAAACTTCAAATTGAGTCATTGAACTTATGTCCTTCAAAATCAACAAGAACAAGGTAAGTGATGGACTTCAACTCCATGGATGGATCTTCCCTATCATGAGTTTCAAACTGATGTTGGGCTTCCAACACAAGATGTATTTCATGTAATAATGCTTCTTCAAGTGGATCTTGAGCCTTCCTTGGTATGTGAGTTCTTCCATGGGCTTGGGTCTGGGCTTGGGCTTGGGCTGGATGTCCTCATCAACAGAACTTTCAGAGGGTTAGGCAAAATGTTCCCATTCTTGCCATCATCAAGATGCTGGCATACTTTTGTTTTCTTGAGCAGCTACTTGTAAGTTTTAATACTCTTGGATAATGTTCCCTTTTGTTTATATTTATTCCTCCATCATTGGGCAGGTTTCAAGTATGGGATCTGGTGCCATTATCATATCTCTCCCATTTTCTTGTATACTGGGTCTACTTGCAAGCATGACGTCCACAACAATGGGTAGGGCTTTTCCTAATTTTAGACAAATTTGAATTGTCTTTGGTATTACACTGATTCTCTAAATTTGTTCTTAGTGAGGAGAAAACACATTTGGGCTTATGCAGTTGTCCAGTTTATCATGGTGGTTCTTGCTGGACGTCTTTTCTATTCATTGGTAAGGAAATCATGCGTGTGTTTTGAAAAATAAACAGTTTTTTGGGCTTGCTATATAGATGATCCTGGTCCTCCTCCACCCCTTTTGACAGCTCTCTAGCCTAAGTGGAGAAAATGATTACTTGCAAAATTTCCCCGGTTGTGATTTTTGTTGATCCTCTAATATTTTCACATATTTGTGGCATGACATTCATAAGCAAGCTGTTCTATCTATCCTACTTGCTGCATTTACTGGGTTTGGAGCTGTTATGTGTGGAGCTTATATTCTTATTGAGTTTCTGAAGTGGAGAAGACAATGGCTTGGTGAGTTGAACCAACAGCACGGTTCCCAAGAGGTGGTACAGCCTCCTCAATCATACTCATCTGCAGCAACTCATCAAGCTCAGACTGACTCTCAACACCATCAAAATAATGTGAGAGACACTGCAGTGCGTGTGAACTGACATGGAATATACTGTCATTTTTTATATTATTTCCTTGACTTCTGACAGCATAATGATGTCTATCTGTACAGAGTATAATGGGTAGAATAGTTTGAGCACACTCATGCTCTTCCTTTTTCGGAGTCTGGTACTCACGAATACACAAGTATCACTTGGTTTCTGACCCGTGACTCGAGAAATATAGAAGCCAATTCTTCAATAACTATGGGGCTATATTGAACTTGCATGGAACTTCTGAGCAAATCCTACCGGTGAAAATATAAAGAAAGGTTGTGTTTAAAGTTATACTGCAATTTTGGGGGGACAACAAAAAGGATTTTGTACAGCAATGACAGTTGAAAGGACTAATGAAACTGCATGTTTTCAATCCAACTATTGGTTAGCTGTCTTATTTTGGTTTCAGACCTTTGACCGAAGGTATTTCCACACACTGTCTTTGTCTTTTTAACTAGTATTCCACGTAACCAGTATATCTGTTTGAGTTTTTCACGTTACTGGAAACAAAATACTAAATTGTAATGGCCATAAAATGTTAGCAACAAAACAGTAGAAGGTACTTTTTAATGATTCTTTAATGAAAAGTATAAGGTGAATACAAACTGTAACATCGAACAAGCAGCATCTTTGTTGGTTTGATTACCATCGTAATTTTCAAAAATCAGTTCGGCGCCGACATAATTCACCCCAAGCTTCGACCCCGATCAGAGACGTCTTAGCACTTGGAATTCTTTGTAAATAAATGTCTTTGGATTTGAATTCTCTGAAGGGATTTCAAAAAGTAGAACGCAAGTAGTAACCACTAACCAAAAAATGTGAAATTCGATTAGTTGATTTTTTTCATCCTTTAATATTCTGTACATGATCTCAAGTCTTTGAAATCCTAATTCTTTTTCTAATATCTTTTAGTGCTCTACTTACGATTGTAGTTCCCAATAGTGTCGATGAATAAATTCAAAACATTTTGAGAATGAAGGGAACATCAATCCAAATATTTGCTTAGCCTCCTCCACTCAACAATATCACATCTCGGCACGCAGACAGCACTCCTCAGCTACATGCAATGCACCTTCTTGCTAAGCAAACAGAACAAAATTAAATGCCAGCACAATAAATAATGGCTTGTATGTATGCACTTCAAAGGACCAATTTCACATTATTCCTGTAATCACTAATCAGACATCCTAGTAACAGCCGTTTTGTAATTACAGCAGGTGGCCGGAGAGAACTCTCCCTCCCATCCTCTCAGTGCCATCAATGGCATGCTCATCCGTGAATAACTGAATTTACAATAGACCAGTTGGTTCACTTTTACTTAAATCGCTATGTTAAAACGAGGAAACCAACCGGATAAAAGATAAACAAACCATATAAAAAAATTGTTTAAAATTCCCTTTAGATTAAGATTTTGTCATTGTTTGTAGCTAGAATTACTGATCTTGCTTGAAAGGGAAGGCTTCTCCTTGAGACTAGTAGCTAACAAGGTTTCAGAGTTGCTTGATTGGCTCTCAGCAACCCCGGGTCTCATCCAGATTTTAATGTGCCCCTCCCGGCAGGCAGTGAGTACAGATTCCTGGGTAAATATCAAGCCAGAGAGAGGTTCGGTATGCACACGGTGAGCAACCAATGGAGAGATTTTCGGAACATCCCGCATACTTGGAGCAGGTTGCAAGGTACCCAATGGAACAACACTGTCCCAGTGGGCTGACTGGCTTCCAGTACTGTAAGTCGGGGATCCACCAGGTGGACGCCTTAAGGGCACTACAATCTCATCCATTTCCAGGTCCCATAGCAGCAATTGTGTATCCTGATCACCAAAACTTCTTAGTTGCAAAATTTGAGTAAACACGAGCTGGGGTAAGGCAAAGCACACCCGTAGACAAAAAAGCTGGGAAATTTTAGCCAAAAGCCAAATTTAAAATTTGAAATGATTCAACATGTATCTCCCATACAACAGCAGTCACTGGTAACTGATTACAACCGTATTTCTTTTTTAACTTCATGGTCTGACATTCTATATGAAGCCACAGACAGTTTAGCCTTTTCCCTCTCCATCTTGGCTGGGGATAAGTGGAGTTGATTATCTTGCATAAGTTTCATAAATAATACCAACATGTTTGAAAATAAAATAAAAAAATTGTGCTGCCGAAGTGTTTTATACTAAATACTTTTTATTTTGATAGACATACCCTCAGGAATTAGAATTGCCTAACTTCATCATATGAAACCTGAATGCTACCAAATATCGATATAAACTCTACCTAATTAAAAAATTTTGCTTCTGCCTTCACCATAGCTTTAATTAAGCATGTTATAAATATGGCAGTATCTAAATTCTTAGAAACCAGTCACAGATCCAATATTTGAAAACCATGAGAAATCTAAAAAATGCCCCCAGTGTTTCTTAATCCAAATATTTGAAGCCAAAACCATCTAGCAATAAGCCAATTTCTAAGCAAGAAGATACAGCAATTTCATTTTCAAAACTGTCAATTATACTATATAGCACAGGCCAACAAGGAAAAATCATGCGGAAAAATTTAAGCAGAGATCTAGAGCTACACAGGCCAATAATGAACATTTTTCTTAGTACCTGACCAACAGAACCAAAACGATACATAATGGTCTCTCCATTGTCATCTGAATTTGGTGACGACCAATATGAATCGAAAGCAACTCCACTGACCTGATCACAGCATTTGACACAAAGTAAATCAGTCCTATGGTAGTAAAATTTGCCACAACTCAATTATCAAGCACCTTACCCACGAATTATGCCCCTCACCCCATGCCACAACCTTGCGATCTTCCATGCTCCAAACTTGAACTAAATCATCTTCCCCTCCCGTCAAAATATATTTTCCATCCATGCTGTTAAAAGAGTTTTCAATATAGAATTGTATTCTCAAAGTATTAAATAATAATAAAAAAAAAACTAGAGCAACTATTATTATTTTATAATCTCCAGAGTAAGAGGTGAAGTAAGGAAATAGGAAACGAGTCCAAAAAATTGACTAGAACCAAACATGACTTACCTCCAAGCACAACACAACAAAGCACCATAATAACTTTTGCCACCACATATAAGCTGTTCTTTTGAGTAATCAAACACTCGCAAATAACCTAATTGCAGTAAGTAAAATAAATGGAATGTTATTTTTCCAAGGAAATGAAATAACCTAACACACTGAGGATTGAATTAGATAAAAAATATACCATCACGTCCAACAGTTGCTAAGTATACCCCATCAAACGAGAAAGAAATACTGTTGATTGAGCCCTGGCATATATGCCATCTGGCTATTGGATTACTCTGCAAAGATCCAGAATTAAAAAAAAGAAGATATAATAACAGAAAATATTGTCCAGAAGAGCAAACTTTAGAATTCATCATTTCATCTGAAAACAAATTATGCCTTGGATGTGTTAATTGTGTTATGAATAAAAGGTCCAGTGAGAAAGCTGCAGAGTTCTACAAGAACTAAGCAATCATTGCCAATCAGTAATAGAATCAGAATTTAACAACAGTCAACTAAAAATAGATAGACCAAAAGTGGGGGAAAAGAGTAAAATAAATGTTGCATGTCAATAAGTTGTCCAGAAACCAAAAGGTCATTAAACTCAATACCTTACTGTAACGTGCATGTGAAACAGAAAATTGAGTTTGATCTTTGATAACTGGAAATGAAGAATCACCGGCACCATCCTTGTTCTGAAATGGGAAAGAAAAGGTAAATATCTGCTTAATACACCAAAAGATAGATAATCATAAGTGAACCATTAAATAAGATTCTCTCGTGATAATTGAGGCTTGCCTTTTCATATATGTACAAATTCCCATCAGCATGAGAAACAACAAAAGCACCATCACCTCCAGGCACCCAAGCAATACAAGTACAACGACTGTTCAATTCAAAACATATCAATTAAGATAACTTCCAATCAGTGTGTTTGACATAACATTCCAATACAATAAATCTCTAGAAGGAGACCTGGACAATTCTAATAACAATCAACAATTCAAAGAATTAGCCTCTCCACCACTCAATTCCAAGAATTATTATAACCACAATAATCAACTACCACTCACATACTTTACTCAGTAAAAGTAATGCAATTAAGATAAACTGGTTATACTCTTGTATACAGTTAAACTAATTTGTCCACTGACTGGAAACGCCATGTGTTCACAGGAGATAACATAATCTAAGCTGCTGGATTTGATTGGCAGTAATCATAAGAGATCGCATAATCTAAGAATAACTCCTCAACAAGCATAATCATGTTCATCAAATGGTAATACATAATCAGTTAATATTTATAATTTTTTCTGAAGGAAATGTACATAACAGAGAAGATCAGGGATGATAGAATTCCCAAATTTTAAAACACTAGCATAGATAAAAGATTTAGAATCTTGCTCAACCACTATGTTTCAATTTATACATCTAGGAATGGGGTATAAACCTCTACAAAATTAACATTTGATAAACATGCTTCCATCCTCATTAAATGACATGGATGGCCAAGTCATGGACTCATGGTTTTATCAAACCTTCATTCATGTAACAGAGATCACCATGTCAAGGCAAGTACCTCCAAGACATTCAAACTCAAATTATTCACATCTCAATAAGTTTTCACAAACTAAAATTACATCCTTCCTAGTTTTCAGGAAACTATCTAAAAAGAACCCATGGGAAACGAAGAAGGTATGGAAGAAATTTATAAAAGAAAACACCCCTTTTATCTACTCTTGAAATGGGCTTAATTGTGAAGCACTACCATAGATAACTTATAATGAGCATAGACAGTGCAATATGCAACTGCATTATTGCCAGCCACCATGACATGAATCAATAAATAATCAATGATAAATGTCGATGAGTTCCTCAGGGCCCTGGTTAAGGAAACAAAAATAGAATATATTTAATGTAAAGGAAAGCATTCATTAAATAAAAAACACAAAAAAAAAATAAAAAATTGAATACTGACTTTTCTTAAAGTAATTGAAAGCATCTAATAGAGTGCATTAAGTGTTTTTTAACTAATGACCTTAAAGCACTCGTTATCAACTAGCAAGATCTATAACCTATTCATTTTGATTGCAGAGTGAAACAGTCATAGTACATAATTTTATCAAAGTTGGACCATATGCACATAACATTGACGATCTATTTGTTTCTTATCATCTATCATTGAAAATTGACACTAAATACTAAATCAACACACAGGCATTTCTGAAGAAGAAATGCTTGTTGCTTGTGAGTTCCAAGGTTGTGTTAAAATCAACATTCGAGAATGAATCTCTCTCTCTCTCTTGCACGCACAGTCATCAAAATTCAAAACAGTATGTAATCCCTAGTACTCATCGCACAGAGAACAAGAGTTCTTGCAAATTAAGTCACGCAACAATTTTGAGAGAAGTTAACAGATGTAATTAAAACATCACAAGGGAATGGATTATTGAATCTTGCCTGTTATTGACAGAACCATCTTTGTTGTAGTGCTGGGCCCCAACAAGCTTTTTACCAACATCCTGTAATTGCTGTCTCAGTGACACTGAGTAGACTACAATAATAGACACAGGAACAATAAATTCATAAAGCTTAAACTTTCCTCACAAAACAGAAATTTAAATTTTAGTGAAAACTTTTTTACCATCACCAGAGTTCAAACCAATGAGCAAATCATGCCCATCCTTAGCATCCTGATCAAATGCGTGGCACACAGGATTCGAATTACTGAAGTGAATTGACCTTATGGGGTCCTACACGTAACAAGAAACCTCTCATGAAGCAAATCCAAATTTCTTAAAAATCTACCAAAATCTGACCAATATACCTTGTCTTGAGAATTCAAATCACTAATGAAAATTGCATCCCCAACATTGAAGATCAAGTACGTTCCTTTCCCATCAAAATTTGCATTAGCCATTAAATTACTTGAACTTGAAGCACCAATGGAACCAATCCTACTGTTTCCACCATTGCTCTTGCTGCCACCATTGCCTCCAACAAAACTAAGTGCCCGGCTTCCATTGCTTCCTCCCAACAATCTGGCTGCTGCGGACCTTACCCCACTGCTGGCACTAAAACTCGAAGATGACGCAGTAGGGGTCGAAGGCGCTGGCTTGTCCTTGAGATGTGCCAGGGTTACCTGATCATTCAATCAAACCAACAATGTGATCATGCAAAAAGATAAGTTCCATCTAACTCAACAAACAGAATGACTAATGCAGGCAAAAGCACTACAGAAATTTGTCCTGGAAATCAACACAAGCCTTCCTCAAAACTATTTCTACAAAAACAGCTAGAAAACAACAACATAACATACGAAACTGAATGCAAAAGTGAATGACTCGTCCGAGAATGCCAACATTCCCCTAAAATTCAAAACTCATCCAAAAATAAAATTAGAAAAGAAAATTGAAATATCAAATGAATCAAAATTTGAAGTGGTTGCAATGAACAGCAAGAGAAACCCTAGTAATAAATCCAAACATAAAAGAAGAAGACACAAAAAGATAAATTACACATAACGAGCATTGAATAAGAAAGTCCCTACATCCCTGAAAAACAATTAGACTAATAACAACAATAGCAATAGGTATCGAACATGGAAAAGAAATAAGAAGAGAGAAAGCAAAACCTGAGTAACGGTTTTGCCATGCGCATAATGAAGAAGACCAGAAGGGTGAGTTTTCTCGTATTGAAGCTTATATCGACCTTCGGGGGTTTTGAAATAAGTCTTGAGACCAGGCGACTGTGCAGTTGCCGATGAAGACGACGGTGACATCATGCCGTTCGCTGTGTTCATCATCGTGTCGTTTCACCTCCGAACGATCATCGCAATCGCAATTGAACTATGTGGCTCTGTTAGGGTTTCAAATCTCAAACAATGGCTTGTTCGGCACTGAAGATCAAAGAAAGGGTTTGCGGCTGTTTGATTTGGTATATACGCTGGCGATGGCAATGGCAATCGCGAATCGTGTGTTTTTGTTATTCGGAAAACGGCCCCTTCTTGGTCAACGGAATGGACGGCCACGATTGCAGTTTAAGATTTAGTTACTTTTTTCCTCTTCTTCTTATCTTATCAGTTTTGAACTAAAAACGCAATTGAAAGACGCTGATAGGAACTTAGAAGAACAATGCACAAACATGCAGACCTAACACTACCATAGTACCATTCCTTCCACCCTCTCTTCTCTTCCACAATCTTTCTCTTTCACTTTCCCTGCTTTCTTTTGCGTGCCCTTTTCTCGTTTCCATCACCCAAGCCCGTTTTCTCATTTTCCATCATGGACTCTTCGAAGCCCAATCATAAAACCTCTTAATCCAGACTGCATTTCATAAAATTTGTCAGAAAACTAACCTTGATATTATTGTAATCAAGTACATTTACATACCACATAATGTAAATATAATCCTTATTTTATTTTACACAAACCAAATTCACTAATAGAAGTCGAGTCTACTGGAAAAAAGTAGAAAAAGTTTATCTTCTATAAAATTGTAAATAATGGTTTGAATTTCGATTGAAAATGACACATTTTAAGAAAAATGTTTGTCAGAAACAAAAACAATCCAAATGAAAATGTTGTAAGAAATATAAAAATAAACAAAAATTGGGCCAACAATTTTCAAGTTGGGCTATACTTAGTTGAGATTGAGAAAAGTGTTTAGAAGTCAATTTACATCGTATATAAAATTATTAGAATTTGCATCAAGTTCAACCCATCTTGACAACTTAATCCATTAACATTTGTTTTTCTTAAAATCCTAAGAGAGAGAATTTTGTAAAAGTATTATAACATTTATCTTCATACTTACATGAATAACAATTTTAATTTTTATATACATATTTATTAGTCATTTATATCTCTGTTCACGTCTTCTTTACTTTTAATTTGTTAATTGAAGAACCATTTTTTCAGAGAAATACGAAATAGTACGAGATGAATTCGACGAAAACTATTATACAATCATCTTCCATAATTTTCATCAAATATTTTCTTTTTATATTATTTTTAATTTGTTAATTAACTAATAAGTTTTAAACACAATGGATTCGTTACTTTTTCGTACTAAATTCATTCGTATCATTTAGCAATGTTCTTTTTTCCAACACTTCTTTTATGAATTAATAAAACATTATATATATATATATATATAATTATAAAATAAAGAGTATTATTTAAAAATGCAAATGCATCAAATTAAAGTATGCATTTATGGACAAGATATAATATGATATTAACTTATGATGCACAAAATTATAATAAAATATTTATTTAAAACTTTATTTTTGAATATGTAAAAAATACACTCAAAATATTATAAAACAAAAAATGTCTACTGTTAATGATACGTAAAATATTTTCGATACAGGACTCCAATTTCTCTTCTCAACTAACCTATTAAGATTTATTTAATAAGATTTACATATAGTAGTATGTTACAAATCTGGGAAAGAACATTACACTGACAACTTGTGTTTATGTTTCAGACCAACTGGTGCTAGTTCATATCCCTGTTTAGTGGTTTGTTGTATACTACTCAAAACAGTGTTTGGGTTTCGAACTTGGCATCTGACACTTTACCTTTTAATTTCTAATATTTCCAAACCTACCTTCTCATTTCAACGAGGTATTTAAAAATACCACTTTTTTATAATTAAAAATTATACTGATAAAACATTCATGTATTATATAAAATATAGATTCAAATTTAATAAATTAAGATAAATTAGCACACAATATTATCTGCTAAAACTAAAATAATTTTTAGAATTAATCTCCTCTTACATTATTGAAATTAAATCAAATTCCAATTTCAATCTCTCCATCCTGCTATTGTTTTTTCTGCCTGCCAAAGCAATTCTCACTCCTCTTTTCCTCCCTGTAATGCCTTGCCTTTAGAAAGAAAATTCATTGTTTGAGGGCCTCTTGCCACCTTATACTAATTGCAACCTTTCACCAAACTTTTACCACTCTAATTTCCATGCACCCTCTCCTCAACAACATATATAAAACACAATACCACTCCCTTCCTTCCACTTGCAACAAATCTTAGTCAATTACCCTTCCTAGCTTCTTCCGCATAGCAATGGCAAAGGTATTCCATTTCCTCCCTCTCCTCATCCTCAGCATGTTCATCCAAACAATTCGTGCTCAAACAACAGCTCCAGCACCATCAGGACCCACCAACATCACCCAAGTCCTAGAAAAAGCAGGGCAATTCACAACCTTCATGAAACTTCTCAAAGCAACACAAGTAGCTGATCGCATCAATTCTCAACTCAACAACTCAAACCAAGGCTTAACCATCTTTGCACCCACTGATAATGCGTTCTCAAGTCTAAAAGCAGGAACACTAAACTCCATCAACACCCAAGATCAACTCCAGCTGTTGCAGTTCCATATACTCCCAAATCTCTACACAATGTCACAGTTCCAAACAGCAAGTAACCCATTGCACACACAAGCTGGGAACAGTGATGATGGAGAGTACCCTTTGAATGTTACCACCTCAGGGAACCAAGTGAATGTAACAACTGGGGTGGTGGATACAACAGTGTCCAATGTTATATATAGTGATAACCAACTTGCGGTGTATCAGGTGGACAAGGTGCTCCTTCCTATGGCACTCTTTGGCCAAGCGCCGACAGCGGCGCCGGCGGAGGCTCCGGCACCGACAAAGCCGGAGAAAAATGTCCGGGCGGCTGATTCTCCGACAGGGTCGTCGGATACATCGGTTGATGCTTCGAGTGCTGTGAGTCTGAAACTAAATAAGCAAAGAGTTAAGGGTGTTACTATGACCGTTGCCATTCTTGCTTCTTTGTGGATGTAGTCTTAGGATGTTCCTTTTTTTTTTTTTTCTTTTTATGTATTTCGTTTCTATTTTTCTTAATTTTCGCGAGTTTGTGTTTATTGATGTTAAGATCTCGTGTACTTTTGCTGCTACAGAGTTAAAATTTTGGGTTCAATGTAAATGAGTTTTTCCCCCTTCAAATTTGCAATTAATTGCAACGGTGAATTTTTGTCCATCGACTTCCATTCCATTCCAATCCAAAATGTGTGGGGAGGTTGAATTTCCCAAATCCTAGTTACCATCATAGATCATTACTTTTACCTTACACATATATTTAATCAACTATCCATTTTTGTTAAATTAGTTACTTAGTTAGTCAATTAAAATTAATTAAGATTACACCAGGTTTAAGTAATTGTAATTGAGATGGTTTCGCTAGAGGCTTATTGGTTTTATTTGTGTCGAACCAAGAACCAGCGAAGAATGAAGGGTTTAGTAAATCTGATTCATTATTCAAATCACTAGAAAATTATATCATATGATATATTATATATAATTATTTTTTAATAAACGTATTTTTAGAATGTATTCCTAAAATAAAAAGAAACACACAGAAACATCTCTCCCAAAATGAATAAGTATAATTTTCCTTGTAATTGAAGTACAATAAACGGGAAACAGATGAGTTCTTTTATCTCTTTTTTATCCCGGCAAAAGGGCCCAGTTTATATAGTTCACCACTCCAAATAATCTGAAACAAGTAAACTGTTCATGTTATAAGGTGTGTAATAGAGTTGACTTGTATTTACATGATCAAAGATCTTAACTATGTTTACTAATATTTAATTTTTCATCCTGTTAGTATATATTTTATTGTTAGTATATATTCTTGATGTCTATATTAGTAATTTAATTTTTATTAAATGAAGATTATATTAAAAAGAAAATTTTAATATTTGACAATTTTGTTTGTTAATGAATAATAATTTTTTATAATAAAGTAACTTATGATAGAAATTTAATCGACAAAACTTTTATAAAAATAGAAACATATACTAAAAAGAAGAAAACCTCGATCCATACTTTTAAATATAAATTTTATTTTTAACTAAAGTTAATTAGTTAAAAGTCACTAAATTATGCGAGTCTAATTTCAGATTTAACAATAGTTTTTAATAAGAATTAACTAACGATAAAAATACATTAAAAAGTAGTATATTAAAATTACATTACTAATACTCGTTGAAAACTTAATCAAAACAAAATATTAACTGATACCAACAAATGTCCCGTGAGTAAACCTACGAGCAAGGCCACCAATTGGAAGGGAACATACTCTAGAGTCTAGAATGGTGGGTCAAAATATTACTTTCATATGGTAGTAGTAAGACTACCAATTGGAAGCTTTATTTTTATCTCAATTTATAAATAACTATTGATTAATTTTTTTGTAACAGTTAAAAGAAATTGTTAAAAAAATTAATTTTATAAAAATATATTCATTTCTCACTATTTTTTATGATAATATTTTTGTCATTTTAATTAATCAAGATACCAAATATATGATAAATTAAAAAGATAATTAATACTAAAATTAACATGTTGGGATATATACATCATAAATTTATGCTAATAAATAACGCATTATTCTATTTATATGATGTCTTGATGGTAAATATCAATTTCTTTTATCAAGAGATTTATTTGTTAGCGTGATCTATTATATTGTTTATATAAACTCGTAATGCTTACACTAATTTAATTTTCATTAGACAAAGATTATACAAATAACAGCAAATCTTGCAGTAATTTATTTATCAATATTTTTTTTATAGTGATGTCTTTAAGATTTTAAAAGTGATAAATAATTTAAAATTAATGTTTGACAAATTAATGTTAACAACATCCTTATTAAAACATCTATTGACGATTACAAAAAAAAAATACTAAATAAAAAAAACACTTGAAGTTCTCAATATAAAATGTTATATTCTTGTTATATATTTGTTCCTTTTCAATTTCTTAAAAAATGAACACAGTATTTTGTCAGCAACATCCAAAATAATATCAACTGAATAACACCTAAAATTCAGAGAATTAATGAAACACATGGGCGTGTTATATAAATGGCAAATCCATTTCTAAGGGCAAGGGCTTGATATAACAACAATAACATTCATATATTTTAAAAAAACAATTTTACTTCTCTACTATTTTTTTTTCTTAAATCATATTATTTATCATAATTTGTAATTTTCTCTTTTATCTTTTTATCTCTCGTTAATTAGTACATAAAACTAGGGAGTGTATAATGATAATTTTCCCATATTTAAAATTTTATGAATGACAGTTGCAACTAAATATATAGGCTTCAGCAGGCAGCACTAACTCAAATTTTCTTAGCGTTAAACTGAGTGTGATCAATTCAAGAAAGTGACTAAAATGTGTGAAAACTGTTAAGGTTGCCTGGAATTTAAAGTCATCGTTACACAGTGACAACCACCACATAAAAGGAAAAGGGACTACATCAAAATGACACTCCTTAACCAACACCCACCTCATCATCACTTCTTCACAAAGCAAATATTTCTGTAAAGCACATTGCTTATCTCACAAGCATCTCAGCTTCCATTCCGTATTTACCTCAACAACCATTAACAAGTGATCAATTAGTCAATATTATTGCCGTGGTCCCTTCAACAAACTTTCCCTAAGAAAATTATAACATCTTTTCCCATCTTCACCAATCAAAATTTCATACCCGCCAGGAAAAGCCCCCACAGGGAAGCAATTCTATATTCCTGTAATCTCATGCTTTTAGAAAGGAAATTGATTGCATGAGGGCCTCTTGCCACCTTATACTAATTGCAACCTTTCACCAAACCTTTACCACTCTAATTTCCATGCACCCTCTCCTTAACAACATATATATAACACAACACAACACAACATACCCACATTCCACTTGTAACAAATCTTGGTTAATTAAACTTCTTAGCTTCTTCCTCATACCAATGGCAAAGCTATTCCATTTCCTCCCTCTCCTCTTCCTCACCATGATAATCCAAACAATTCATGCTCAAACAATAGCGCCAGCACCATCAGGACCCACCAACATCACCCAAGTCCTAGAAAAAGCAGGGCAATTCACAACATTCATGAAACTTCTCAAAGCAACACAAGTAGCTGATCGCATCAATTCTCAACTCAACAACTCAAACCAAGGCTTAACCATCTTTGCACCCACTGATAATGCGTTCTCAAGTCTAAAAGCAGGAACACTAAACTCCATCAACACCCAAGATCAACTCCAGCTGTTGCAGTTCCATATACTCCCAAATCTCTACACAATGTCACAGTTCCAAACAGCAAGTAACCCATTGCACACACAAGCTGGGAACAGTGATGATGGAGAGTACCCTTTGAATGTTACCACCTCAGGGAACCAAGTGAATGTAACAACTGGGGTGGTGGATACAACAGTGTCCAATGTTATATATAGTGATAACCAACTTGCGGTGTATCAGGTGGACAAGGTGCTCCTTCCTATGGCACTCTTTGGCCAAGCGCCGACAGCGGCGCCGGCGGAGGCTCCGGCGCCGACAAAGCCGGAGAAAAATGTCCGGGAGGCTGACTCTCCAACAGGAACGTCGGATACATCGGTTGATGCTTCGAGTGCTGTGAGTTTGAATAGCCAGACAGTTAAAGGTGTTACATTCGTTGTTTCGGTTATTGCTATGATTGTTTCTTGTTTCTGAATGTAATTCTTAGGATGTCTCGTGTTTTTCTGTTTCTATTATTATTATTTTTCCCTCCTCGAGCTAGTTTGGGTTTATTGATGATGGGGGTGGAGATCTCGTGTGCTGTTGTTGTTACGAAGATGAAAAATTTTGGGTTCAATATAAATGACTTTTTTTGTCTTTCAAGTCGGTAGTTTAGGAGTGAAGTTATTTACTTTTTATTTTTATGAGATATATTTTTATGAGCTTTGTAGTTTTTAATCATAGATTGCTGCAATGGTCAAACTTTTGCCTATCCAGTCCAAATTGTGTTGTTCGGCAAAGCCAAGACATAGCCATGGTTATTTACTATTTCCGTAACGGTAGAGGGGTTCCAAGAATATTGTCGTAAAAAGAAAGAAATTTATTTTCTGAACATCAAAATAATCATAGGACAATAAAAAAATTATTTTGGGAATGTTTTTGAAATATGTGTATACAAAAAATTAAAAAATAAACATAGTCATATACGAGATCAATTTTAAATGTTCAAATAATAAAATTAAAAAGCATGAAATAATCAACTCGTGCAATTAGGGGTATGTGTAGGGTTAATTTACTTTCCTTATTAAATCAACTTATAATTAAAATCGTAATAAAAAACTATGAAAGAAAATTATTGAAAACTAAACATGGATCGAACGCGTCAACTATCGTATGACTGAAAGAGTATATAAAGGCCACTAGTTGGACGTGAACCCCAGCGTGACAGAAAAGTGTTTATTATCACTCTAATGTACTTAATCAGTCCTATTTAATTAAATTGTATACAAACTCTTCAAATTATTAATTTAATTTTTAAAAAAAATAGTATTTTAGATTAAATAATAATAATAATGAGTAGAAATACACACATAAAACAACAATAAGACACTGCTGCACGGCAGGTCAAAATAGATCAAAGACATGAAAAAAAACAATGTTGAGACTGAACAATACCTGAAATTAAGATAAAAGGAGATGCAAAGGAAGAATAGAAAATTCAGCTAATATACATTTCTTAACGAGAGAAATTGATACTTGATAGTGTAGATTGGAGAGACAGTGAGACACGGCGACATCTATATAGCAAATAAATTTAACATTACACTCGATAATTGCAACTAAATAGACTTGAAGCAGTAACTCAAATTATCATGGTGTTAATTGTGAAGCCATTCAATTGATTAAAATATGTCAAAAAGTACTATGGTTGCCGGGAATTTAAAGTATGCGTTACATAGTGACAACCACTGCATAAAAGGAAATGGGGCTACATCAAAATGTGCCTCCTTAACTAACACCCAACCCCATCACTTCTGCATAAAGCAAAAACTTCTCTAACGCACGTTTCTTATCTTACAAGCATCCGGGGATGGCCTATGTATTTACCTCAACAACCGTTAGCAAGTGATTAGTGAATACAATTGCTGTGGTCCCTTCAGGAAATCAAGACAGTCTCTAACTTTGGCTATGAAAAATTATGGGGAGTGCTCCTTTTCCAATCAAAAATGGAATTCATACCCACCAGGAAAGCCTCCACCAAATCCACCTGGAAAACCACCCTCAAAAGTAAAGGTAAACGGTTGCCCCCCACCACCGAAAGGGTTGAAACCGCCACTGCCCATTCCCATCTCTTCAAGGTCTTCCCCTCTGTCATATCTTGTGCGTTTGTCTTCATCGCTGAGAACCTAAACACAATGTAACTATCAGTTATTCCACAAAATATTCACATCCAAGATTTCTTTTTAAGTGAAAAAATACCGTAGCAATAACAAAATATGATTGTGCAAGCTTGGGAAATATATCCAACAAGAGAAATAATACCAGTAACACACTACACATTCTTTTCAAGACACTATATTGTTGGGTTAATTTGATATAAGTCCCACCAAATAGAAAGGAAGGCATGATGATTTAATAGGTCTCACATAAATTTCATTAAATATAAAAAAAATGCTGCTAGCATTTCTCATCCGATAATCACACAAGCATGGCTGATTAAAGACTGTTGTGAGTCTGATCAAGGAATCCCAATAATAATAATAATAATAAACCTCATATGCAGCAGCAATTTCTCGGAATTTAGCCTCTGCTTCTTCCCTTTTGTCAACATTCTTATCTGGGTGCCATTGTAAGGCAAGTTTCTTGTAGGCACGTTTAATCTCAGCAGCAGAAGCAGTTTTCGAAATTCCCAAAATTTTGTAGAAGTCCTTGCGTTTGCTTATCTTTAAAGCTTTTTCAGCCCTGATTACTGCTTCACGGATACTCATATCCTGCAGTTATAAACATAGTATTACTCAGACTCACAAGAATATCAAGGTTACAGTATTAGTAAATCTCATATGATGCCACGTTCAAAGAGGTTGTTCAAACCTTTCACAATTAAAAGCAGATTAAAAACCATAGTTACTTTACTAAAACACCTCTGTATTTACAGATAGTGTAAAGACTAAAATCTTTTCACGCTGACAATGATCAAACTTTATCTCTAAGAATAAAACCAGAGCATGAAACATGGAGAAAACGGAACGCTTTAAAGGGCAAAGTAATTTTTACTGCTTAAAATTAATACAACTACAAACAAATACAAATTATCCCGACCTCTCATTCACAAACAAATACAAGTAATAGATAATTGGGTTTGAGTCAACAAACAATTCCTGGTGGCTTTCTAAAGTTTAAGTAATGTATCATATTAATTCAACCAACTAATAGGCCTAGGGATTTCACTCTTAAAAAGTTAAGAAAGTAACAACTGATTATGAACTAAGGGAATGACAAAAATGAACTTTTGTACACTCCAGTTGAGGAAAGTGCGGAGCAAAAGAAATATATCCTTCTTTAACCTATATATGAATTGACAACAACTAGCTTTGCTTAGTTGATCTCTCTATCAAACTCGTACTTTTGGAGAGAGTGTTTTTGTATAATTTTCAAGGATTTCTTATCCTACTTCTAATCCAGAGGAAGGGAATTCATAAATTCCTCCCAAATTATAATTTATCAGCGATCAGGAACATGATATACCAGATACAAAATATATAACAAACCTGAGGAGATTTTTGAGCAGCTGATTTCAGATCCTCCACAGCTCCCTCCCAA
Source organism: Abrus precatorius (assembly GCF_003935025.1). Classification (NCBI taxonomy): domain Eukaryota; kingdom Viridiplantae; phylum Streptophyta; class Magnoliopsida; order Fabales; family Fabaceae; genus Abrus; species Abrus precatorius. Next base: position 1,523,676 of record NW_020874373.1, on the reverse strand, counting down.
TCCTCTGTCAATAGTTTAGCTTCTCCTCTCTTCAACAAATAACATCAGTATAAGTATTAAGTGCAACCTACGCTACAATATATCCTACTGCAATTTTTACTAACAGACTATGCCCCAAAAAATATTGCTAAAAGACAAAACAAGCACAAATGCACAATGATGTTTAAGATTATTTTGAACCTGAACAAGAGCTTCAACAAGCTCTTCATTGATCTTAAGAGCTTCACTACAACTGTCCAAGGCATCTTTTCCTCTGCCAAGCTTGACTAGCACTTTACATAGGCCAAGATGAAGATGTACATTGTGTGCAAGATGATTAGGGTCAACAGCAATTGCACCTTTGAATTCCTCCACTGCCAGACGTAGTTTACCCTTACTTGCATTATCTTCAGCCTTTCATGTAGAAATCAAAAAGCAACAATTGTTTAAAACCCAAAAGAAAGAAGAGAGGAAAATAGACTTGAGTGGTAATGTAAAAAGAAATTTCAACAATAGATAAGGGCTTACACTTTTACTCTTTTTGAGTAGATTTTTCAATCCAAAATATGCTTTTTTTAGTTCACTGTGCTCTGGATCTAGGCGGAGACCTTTCTGGAAATGCCTGAACATATGTTTGCATAGATTATATAAAAAATTTATAAGAACTCTATACAAATTTAACATAATTTTCACAATACAAACCTTGTGGCAACATCATGATCAGCTAAATAGTAATATGCACGACCACGTAACAACAATGCCTCTAAATTATTTTCATCTTCTTTGAGAATAAAACCAGACTCAGCAATTGCAACCTCATACTCTTTATCAGCTATCAACAACTTCACTTTAAGAAGCTTAGCCTGCAGAAAATAATGAATATAAAGTTAACAGCAGGTTGCACATACCAAATACTGACCCAAACCCAATGCTTAGGCATTCACTTTACGACTACATAGTGTAACTACTGAGCCACAAAACTGAAGATATTGATGGAACTGGAAGAGTGTAAAATGCTACCTTGGTGCAAGCGGGAGAAAAGACAAGAACAACTTTATCAATATATTCCAGAGATTTTGTGAAATTTCCTGAATCATAGAGGGACTGAGCTGTTTCTAGGGCACTTTGAGCCTGCAATAGTTGAGAGAGCTCCTTTTCTGCAGCTGAATCTCCATGTTTTAACTCCAGAAACTTTTTGTAGCTCTTCTCAGATTGCTCATATCTACATTAGCCAAAAAGCACCTGAATGATATAACTTTCCAATTAGGAGTTTGAGAGAATTGGGATGAGGGGGAAGAAGATGAGGAGTGGAAAGAGTGACATGATGGTCACTTTCTGAAACTAAGAGATTCAAAAATAGGGGTTCCCATTACGTCTGACTAACTTTAGGACGAACTACATCTGCGTACACAAGGGGGTATGGGGGTGGAACAGTTGCGGCTTTTTTCACAATGCTTTAGTGATAAGAAGAATCTCCCACACAACAAAAAAAAAGTGAAAAATTTTAAAAAACAAATGACTTGAACTGGTCAGGGATAAATAAAAAAGACCACAGTCTAAAAGCAATTTGAATACACAAAGAAATACTCAACCGGATATATACTTTAGTAAACAACATTTTGACAGTATATCCTGTCCTTGTGAAGTAAAATATGGATGTCAAAATAAGATGTGCTTAATTTATATTATTTATTAACAACTTCAAAAAGCTTAACCCATCATTTAACAAGGAATATTCTGTGAGATTCAAAAGGGGAGATGTAGGGGTAAAAATTGCAAATGAACCACACCTGCATAATTGACGAAGAACTGATGCTCGGAAAAGGTATGCTTTCGAAAGGGTTGGGTCTGCTTCTATTGCAGCATTTAGATCATCAAGTGCCTCGGTATAATGCTTCACTTTTATGCTTTGAGATGCCCTCTCAAACAACTCAGCAGCATTTCCAGGTTTTCCATCTGATCACATCCAAAAACAAAACAAAGACTGTTCAGGCAACAGTCAGGACTTGAGCATTACAGAACTTGGACATAGGTGGTTAGCTTAAATAGCAGGAGGGAGTAGAAGAGGATTCATTCTGAATTTGTTAATATTGGAGAACTTGAGCTCCCTTGTAAAGGGGGAAACCCTTGCAAGGAGAATTCTCAACTCTTCTCTGTTTGTCATTCGATCTATCATCACAGATGCATTCTTTCACTTTCTCTCCTCTGTTTTGTAAGTTCTCTCTCTGAAATCTCAGATTCTGTTATTGGGGTTCTTAACACTTACTTAGTTACAATCAAATCCAATGACATAGCAACATACCTTGTTAATGCTACTTTAGTTTCTAATGCTGAAAGTACACAATAGTCTAAGTCCCCACGAAATTACCACTCTAAAATTCCCAATAGACTAACCATGCCACCACCAACTAATGACATTGATATATCTTGGCAAAGAGTGATCAATTTAATTAATACCTAACAACGTGTCCAATTTGTCAATAGCAATCTACCATATCATATGCACTCCTTTTCTTTACAAACACAAAATATTAGACTAAAAGGCAATGTCTATTTCACTACTAAATACAGAAATTTTTGTCACAGCTATTATAGGATTCCCATGTATAAAGAACCGAAATTTAAACCTTGACCCCCAAAAAATAAAAAATAATAATAATAACTCAGGGAAAATAAAAAAAGCCCTACAAAATAAAGTTCCGTCGAAGCATTGAAGTTATGAAATTTAACGGGAAAAAATGAAAAGGAACATTGAATCACAATGGGTAGAGAAACAACAAACAAAACCCAATTGATAGAAACAGATCAAAGTGTACCTGAAGCAGAAACGAGAGGTTGAAGGAGAAGGAGTTGACAAAGCAAAACGAAATTGAGTATGAAGAATGTGTAGAAGAATCCCCTGTACGCCACCGAATCGATGGTCAACAGCGAAAAACCGATAGGATTAAACATTGTGATCTTCCTCAGCGGTTCCAAATCCTTTTGTTTTGTTGTTATGGCATTCCCAGAGGAACAAGTTGAGGGCACTCTTCGCCGGAATCAACACCTGCACTATTTATTTCACTTTCTAATTTTCATAAATGAATAAAATGATAAATTAAGTGCAAGAGGTGAATCATTGACACGAAACCTAATAGCTTTTCTACATGTCATCCCACGTAGTTTCCCCAATGACCCGTTTACACGTGGATTTTAGGCCAACTCACCTCTTCTTCTACTGCCACCTGTGCAATACTCTGTCTAATAAGAGTCTTCCGCGTCATTTCATTTCTGTTCAAATGCCATATCATCAGTTTGAAGGTCATAGTTACAATTTTTTATTTGGTAATTTTGTTACTGTCAACGGTAAATATGAGAAGATATTTTAGTTTTTAAATTTAATTATTATAATTTTTTATATTTTAAAAATTTAAAAATATTTATATGTATAATATAAAATTAATAATAATAATTATTTTATATTTGAGTATATCTTATGTTCTTTTAATTTGTAAGGTAGTATAAAAAGCAATACCTTCTTATTTTTAGAGTTTTATTTAATTAGTTTCAATATTATTTTTTAATGAACTTTTGTCTTATATTTATAGATTACTTCTTACATCATTCGTATTTATTAGTTGCAATTTTTTAATCTTAATTTACAGCAAAATATTTATTATATTTTTAAAATTTTAAATTTTGAAAATTATTTATATATTATTTTAATCCTTTTAAAATTAATTAACAAACAAATTTCAATCTTTATATTATTCAAAGTAATGCTATATCGGTTAAAAAATATATTTTGAAAGATTGTTGTAAATTATTTTCAAAATTACAATACATTTTCTTACTATTAAGTTTTGGAGATGATTCATAAATGTTTTTTTAAATTTTAACTTATAAAGTATTTTAATCGTGATTTTATAATTAAAATTCATGGAGGGACAATATAAATAATGATGTTAATAATAATTTCTTTGCATTTTGTAATTTTTAATTTTAGTATTGTTTTTACTTTAATCTTAGATATATTTCAAAATTAATGCTATTAATCTTTAATAATGACTAAATAATGACATGATTAATTAGCAAAATTCTTATGTATTAATTTTTATGTGATTACATTAAAAAATTAAAATACCAACAACTCCGAAAAAATAAAGAATAAAAGAATTATAACTAAAATTTATTAACTATAATAAATATATTTAAATAAAATGCCAAAAAAATTATATATATATATAGAGAGACCACGTTAAAACTAGTGCATCTTTCATTCATAGCTTTTAAAAACATACAATATATTTAGAATATATATATATATATATATATATATATATATATATTATAAAACAAAATTATATAGTATAATATAAATCGACACGAAAGTAATACATTTAAGATAAAATGTACGGTATAAAATAATACATTTTTCATTCAATTAGATTAAAATATTTTTTTATAATTTTTTTTAAATTAAGAATAAATTGTATTGAGATGTGAAAGTTTAAAGTTTAGTGTTCATCAATCTATTAAATTCCACGTAAAAAACAAAATCTGAATAAAATATTTTAAATTTGAACTAATTGAAAATTTAAACTCACGAAACCTGCAGTTATTTTATTAGATAAAAAAGAATTTTGAATTTAATTTTAACAGTTAATGTAATTAAATTAAATTTAAATCACCTTTTTTTCTATATATAATTTTAATTTTAATTAAAAAATAAGTAATCACTTGTACTTATACAATTATAATCTGTTTATAAATTAACCATTGTAGATTTATTTAAGGTCAGTATTGTGTCTCCTTTTTTATGTTTATATAAAAGTAAGTTTTAATTAAAAATAGTACAGAGAGGATAACAAAATAACTTATTTGCTATCTTCTAAGTAAAAATATAATAAAATAAAAGAATTAAACATGATATATTTTTATTATCTCATTTGTTTGAGATATTTACGTGCTACAGATATTTAAAAATTTGTATTCAGTATTTGTTTAAAGAATTTTAGAACTATATATTGCTACATTTATTTAATTTTAACAACTCGTTCATTTTAAAGGTATGTATTTAAATTTTGAATTATTTACTATAATTTAATCCAAATCATATTCAATTAGATTGATTTGACGTTACTTTTTGTTGTTGTAATATAATAAATTTTTACATTTAATATAATTTAAAGCAGTGTAATTATATTTAATATAATAAAAATATATATTTTTATTTTAAAATAATTTAATTTAATATAATAAAAATGCATGTACACATTTACTAGTTATCTACTCTAATTTAATCCAAATCACATCCAATCAGATCGTGATGGTATTTTTTGTTGTTGTAATTTATGTTTTTAATATAATTATATGATTATTTTTCACTTAAAATCCAATTTTTGAGCACCCTTAAAATAAGCAATGCATTATTTATTTTCATTACAGAGGAATGGGTGGCATTTGACTTAAAAAAAGGGCCATGAGCTAACCTCTCATTAATTTAGTATGAATTATGAATACAACATTTTGAAGGTAAATTGTAATATTTTAAGTATAATTGAGTAATGAGCTAGCTTGACTTTTAATTTAAGATTTAGAAAGTAAAGCAGTTTAACTAGTTAAGGTTCAGTTTTAATTGGGCTTTATAAAGTGAAGCAGAACTGGTTTTGTGACAATTCCAATAAAATTAAGATATTGAGTTGAATATTGCCGGTTTCCCGAGTGACTTGTTGGTTTGGAACGTTGATTTCGAGCACCCTGTCCTCGGTTCGAAGCTAGCAGAGAGAGAGAAGAAGAGGGAAAGAAGAGAAAAATGAGGTATTCTAAAATACCTCTCTTTTATAATAATTTCTTTATGGTTTTCTGCTTTTAATTAAAAAAGAAAAAGGCTGTAAGTGTTAGAATATTAAAAAGGTATATTGTCAAGGAATTAAAAACTATATATTTTTATAATTTCACAATAAAAAATGACTTAAAAATATTATAATCCTCCTTAGAATAAACAAATGACAATAGAGAATTGTTAGTGAAGAGAGTTGAAACCAAAGAGCAAACAAATTAGCGACTCAAGTCTCAAAAAGCTGGTCGTGACAAGTACCGATAAAAAGTTGTACTAATCCCGTTAGGCAATTAAAAATGCTTTGCCTTTTATTTGAGGGGTTAGGAATAGGAATAGGATCTCTCTTGCAGAGACCTAGTTGGGGACATTGAACCACTTATTGCCAATTGGCCATTGGATATTTACAAGCTCTTCCAAAACCTACTCTGCCTATTCAATTCATTTTCAATGCAAAAACCTTTCTTTCCTTTTTACCTTTTGTAATATAGGAGTTTTTTAACGTGTAATTTGCACAGAATAAATCTTAATAAATATATTATTTAACTAATAAAAAAAAGTAAAAGATATTTAAAAAATATATAATAAAATAATTAATATAAATTAATTAAGTAATGTATTTATTAGAATTTATCCTGTACAAAGTTGTACATATTAAAAAAATCATTTATAAAAAGCATTGAAAATTCAGCAATGTTTTGTAACAATCGAAAAGCACAACATTGTAAGGTCCTTGGTGGTGGTAGATCAGTGAGGGTGAGGTTGAATCATGCATGCATATTTTCCCCTAATAAAACAACATATGAGGGTCCATCCATGGCTCAGAACACTAACACAAAACCAAGACATAACAATGTAGGGGTTCCTTTTTTCCGCAGTTACAATTTTTAATAATAAAAAAATTCAATGTTATAATTTTTAATAACAACTTAATATGTATAACTTGTGTAATATTAAATATTAAAAAATCATATATAAATATATGCATTTAAATATTTTATTTTATATCTGCACTCTATTTAATATTATCTGTAAATGGTATTTCATCAAATACCATCGTAAATTCTCATTAAATTAACATCTGTATATATATCATCATTTTTTTTCCGAATAAAACATTAGTAGGAAATCACACTATTAATTATTCCAACGGTTATGCCGGCTGTCTAATTTGCAACATAAACTGGTGAAGTAGGCTAATGATGCTCAGATTTACGGGAGGATTTGCCATAGTTTTCAAACACATCTGAATGCAACAACTTTTGTAATTTTTACAATTAATTTTTTATCCCTTTTTTAATTTTTATTTCATTTCTATAACATCATTACTTTTTTGTTTTTATTTTTTCTCTTACCTTTTTTTATAATTTTTTTCTCTCTCTTTCCTTCACCCATTTTTTTAACACTCATATTATTATTTTGCTTACTAAGTGTATCACAAAATGAAGAAGTTTGACCTATATGCAATTGGTGATGAGGCGTACCACTAAAATAATGATATTAGCAGCCATGATTCTAATTCTAATTTTATTACTAGGATGGTTTTATTATTTAAATATAAAAGAAGTTGACATCAAACGTAAAAATATATATAAATAATTTTATCTCTTAATTAATATATACATTTAGAGAAAATGAGTGAAGCAGAGTCTTACCAAATCAACATCTTTTAATATGAGTCCAAAAAAAATAAAGATAATACCTTATTATAATTTTTTGGTAAAATAGTATTTTAAAATTTGTTAATTAATACTTAAATTTTTTTAAATATAAAGGGCAAGTTTTGTTGTCCCAATTTTGCCTTAAAATAACATTTTCATGGACATTTGACAAATCAAACGGCTCAAACAAATCTTCACTGTTCAACCCTCAGTAGCCACTTGCCGAAGATTTGGTCATAATAATTAGAGTCTATCAAAAAACTAGCTTAGCATCTAGATTCTGGCTACTTAAAACTACTGTGAATCACTTGATATCTACAAATAAAAGGCAACCATTTGAGAAACACAAAATTCCTTATTTCCTGATGTGAAGTTCCCCTTAATCATCATTATTAATTTCATCATTACTATTCTAACATATCCAACGTGTAAAGTTGGCTATTGTTATGATAGTAATAGTTTCTTTCAATATGTAAACTGTTCAACCATCTCATCAGTTATGTTAAGACGGGGATTGATAATGGCTTTTTTGCGAGTTTGATTATTTTAACAAGTAAAAATTAACATTGTATATAATATTATAGATTATTTTTAAATATATATATGTTTTAGAAATAAATCTTAAATATAAAAATCTCTTATTTTTGTGATATAATTAACATTATTCTTCCTTCTAATTAATCCACACCACGTATTGTTGACGAGGAACCGGATTTTGACCAGGGGTTACCAATAATAACAGTACCTAATATCTCTATTTTTTTACTGGGTCTTGAGCAGAGTTAAGGAATAAAAAATTTAATAAAAACTAGTTTTTATTTAAAGTTATAATCGATGAGGGTATATAATACTTTTAATTTATTTAATTAATATTTTTAAGAATATTGATTGATAATTTTTATTTTTATACTTTTAATGTTCTCATAATTTTTTTCGAGTTGCTTTTGTTATACTTTATATCTTCTTTCACTTGTCTCAAGGATGAGAAGCCAAACGATAACAAGGTGAAGACAGAAGACAAACCAACAACAACTACTACTACGAGAACATGCACTGCTCGGGGAATTCGCTGTTCCTTCTTTCATCTCAAACATGCAGTGGGTCCCACTATTCTCCCAACCTCTCACAACGCAAAAAATCATCTCTGAAGAGAAGAGATGCACCAAGAAAACTCCATCCTAATAATTTGATCTTATTTTACAAATTTTCAAAACAGTTATACTTTGAAAGGACTTCATTGATGAGTGAATTGGTTCAAACCCATTGAAGAGCCTAATGAAGCAAACTTTGCAAGCTCTTGGGGTAGGAATGCATGTCCACCTACATCCATGCCAAGAAAATCTCTTGTCAAGTTATGTTCCACGATGTTTGAACCATGGTGGAGTTTCAACTTCATAGCCTCACTTGGTTCCACATTGGTGGTTTGCATCAGGAACTGATCAAGACCGTTTGATGAATGCGTCAATGAGTTAAAGTTAGTACAACTACCCAGCATAGTTGCATTGCTTATTGCATTGAAGTTATTCTCATGTTGCTTCATATTCTGAAAGGCTTGGTTAAGTTCATCACAGCTTTGTTTTGCATTGCTATTGAGACTAGTTGTTTGGGTGGAGGATGAGCTCATTACTCCAAAACTACTACTGAAAATCGAAGGGTTGGTGCTGCTTCTGGTGGATCCCATTTGTGCTGCCTTCTGCAAAAGGGCAGTGGCTGACATTGGTGAAGTTGAATTTGAAGTATTGCTTTGACTCTCAGAATACATAGATGCCAAATCTAAAGCTCCACCTTCACCCTTTTTCGTTAGTGGCGACAAGGAAAGGTTTGGATTAGAAGAATTGGAAGCATGCATTCCAAAATTGGAGAATATTGAAGAAGAACCAACTAAGGCATTGTTAGCTTGTGCCATTTGCACAACATCAGGAAAACCTGAAGAACATGATGATGATAGTGACACATCAAGTGGTTGAGGATTTCCTTGGTTCAACCATAGTGACAAGTTTGGCCTTTGTTGACCTGCACTCATGCCCATTATACGAAACCCGTGTGGACCAAATTGTGGAACATTTTGCATTCCAAGGCCAGTGATTAATCCACGTGATGACAAACCATGCTGTGCATTCATCACGGTTCCATCTTCGTTCTTAAAATTTATATTTGTCGTAGTAACTGACGTGAGTCTCGCACTCTCTTCAGCTAAAGCATCGCAGAAAGCCCTGTGAGTTATAAAGCTGTCCTTCCTGTGTGCAAAGTTCAATGAAAATCCCCATTCATTACCTAATTATTTAGACTATTTACACAATCAATACGCATTAAATTCTAAACATAAAAACCCTGCACTTATGCAAGCATTTCTCATCCACAACAAAAAACTAATATTGTAAAAACAAATAAGGACGAATTAATCCTCTCACTCTCACGTCCAATTTTTACATAATCTTGTCACTAAAAATTAAGTAATGTCTACATAAAATTTTGACGTGACAAAATCATGTAAAAATTAACATGAGAACTCTAATTCGTTCCTATTTTAGAAAAAAAAATTGTGTCGATTAATTTACCTGGAGAAGAGGGTACCACAATCACACTTATATTCTCTAGTGCCACAAGTTTTGGTGTGAGCTTTCCAATCAGATTGAACTGCGTATTTCTTGGAGCACTTTTCACACTTCCACTTCTTCTCACCGTGCTTTCTGCTGTAATGCTTCTTTATTCCGGTGAGGTCGCCGAGTGCCCTTGCAGCGTCATGGTGGACGCACGTCTTCTCTGGACATATATATACCTTCTTTCGAACCTCTTTGTTGGACCTTTGTCGTAGCTTCCATGGAAGGTTGTGACCCCTTCTGTGAAGCTGAAGGTTCTGGTCCCTTTGGAAGCCTTTGTTGCATATTTCACAGATGAAACGGTTCGTCGCCATGAGAGTCTTTGGAGAAAGAGCAATGACCTCAGCATCTGGATCTGTATATATAATCCAATATATATTCCAATCCAAGCTCAAAGTAAATTAAAACCCACTCAAAAATTGTGAAAATCAATTTATTGAGAAGATTGGTTTTAAATTTTAAGTAGTATTAATTACCTGGTGTTCCTGGTAGATTTCTTTTCTTCTTAGTGGCAGCAGGAAGGGGATTAGGGTTAGGGTTTGTGTTTTGCTCTATGGCAATTCCTACGATGGAAGTGGATAGTGAAAAGGGGTCATCGGGCATCGTTTGCATATTAGAAAAAATGGGAGTAAACTATATTGGAATGGTCTGCTTCTTGCAAAGTAGAAGCAAACAGCTAACTTTCAAAGGTATCAGATAGTACAAGCAAGAAAACAAAGGGTTTGAGGATAGCTAAAGCCAAGGAATTTAACATAAGTTATTTTGGAGGGTACACATATTCTGTAAGAGAGAGTGGGTGGCTATATGTGGTTGTTCTGCCAAAGACAAGAAAAAGCCATGGACGAAACTTTGAATAGAATAAAAAATGTTTAACCCCTAAAAAATAAGTATATATATAGTAAACTATATACTTGTGTGCAAGAGCTTCCAGCTGGGTCGTCTGGTTCCTTGTTTTCATTTCATTAATATATGAAAGATAAAACCAACAGCAAATACAATCATAACATGGCATGTAACATTAAATATTATTATATTCACTTCTTATCTCTTATTTTTTACTTTTTTTACATATACACACATGTATTAAAGTTCAAATACAAAGGTTCACAAAACATTTTTATCTGGCCTCTTCCTCTCTCTCTCTCTCTCTCTCTCTCCTTTCACTTGCTCTTAATTTCTGTCTTTGGTCTTAAGCGTACTCTCTTTCTCGAAATCTTATTACTGTCATCCTCAAAGTAACAGTCACCCATAAATTTTAATGAGGAAAAATGTGTTTCAATTTAAGTTTAGAATATATTTTTGAGATGTGTTTATAAAAGAGATAAAAAAATGTAAATATATATATATATATAATTATAAACAATATCTTAACTTTTTAAAGTTTAAACAATTGAACTGTTCAATTACTGGGCCATCACCAGGTATACACAAACTCTCATTTTCAGTCACACAAACAGACCAGAAATTTCTCAAAGCAGAAACAAACCGCAAGCACATTCGCAGAAGAACGTATCTGCATGTGTTCGAGAGTCATGAGCTACATTTCTTCTACCTTTTGTCTAATAAACCAAAAATTTGGATGTGTAACAGGTTATGTTAATTAGTATGTCATATTTCAAGAAATGTCTAATACACATGAAAAAAAAAACCACTATATTTACGTGGAGAGATGAATATTACTGTTCTACATATTTAAAAAAAAAATTGCATAATTGTAATCCCAATTTAGAAAAAATAGAAATAAAAAGAGCAAAAAAATGAAATGGAATGGAAAAACATAAATAATATATATGAAAAATATCGTAGCCTATGTTAAAAGGTTGGGCACGTAGGGAAAAAATAATGGTTAAAAGGATGATAGGGCCTGGGGTTCGTGAGGAAGAGGGTAACGGAAAAGTTACTTAGCTTTTATGAGAGGCTTTAGCTGATACTGAATGATTAGGGCATAATTACAGTGAGGGGTGGTAACTCCTTTTTAGCATGCGAGAGACTCTAACGTCAATGCAATGTTGTGTGGGACAATGGACAATGGCTGGGGTTCTCTTTTCCCGATGCATCCTCATAGGACCGTCCGTGATACTCTGTCACTCCTCTGGGCTCCACTAAATTCAACCTTTGGGTCCCCTCTGCACCGTCCTGCATCTCTAAAAGTGTCACCTGTCCATTCTTTTCTCCTATAAATGTTTTTTACTATTCGTTTTCACAATAATTTTATGCTGACAAAGAGAAAAAAAAGTCATTTCTTTTATTTTTATTTTAACAAAATCAAAATTATGACCTACAAATATGTAAAACTTTTTATGAATATAATGAAATTTAAATACATATTTTTCCATTATAATCAAGGTCGTGTTCAAAAAGTTGAAACTTTAAGCCAACATTTCGAAGCGACCTAATATAAATATTGTAATTCATTAATTTTTATAGCTACTAAATGACTAACTTATCACATTTAAAAGAAAAGAAAGCATTAATTAGTTTGTTTAAAGATAAAGTGTTTCAATAATATTTATATAAGTTAGATTCATTATATTGAGTGTGAAATTTAAATATTTATATTATTTAATAATTTTTTATAAAATATAAAATTGTTTGAAAATGATTAGTTTAAAAAAATTTATTACGTAATTCAAATTTATAAATTTTTATATAAAAATAAAATTAATCATATTAAAATCTTGTAAAATTCAAAATATATAATCATAAACATAATATAAAATAATTTAATAATTAGATTGATTTATTTAATACTTTATAAAAAGATATTAACAGACGTAACCATCTAATTTTAATACCTATTATATATTATATTGACTCTATTTATACATTTTTATAATGCTTTTATTTTCTCTGTCACATTGCATTTCTTATCATAATTTATTTTTTATTTTATCTTCGTTTCATATTTCAAGTAGAGTGTAAATTTATCAATTTTCATACAAGGCCATGGTTGTGATGACGATCGAGGTAATTTGGTTAAGAGCACTTCAACATACATGAAAGTCAATAAAATGTTGTGGAATGTGGCACAACGCTCTAGCTATTAGTTACGTTGTTGTTACTTTTTACTACTATAGTAAGTACGATCATACGTACGTACGTGTATACAGTTATGTACAATTAAGTTAAACTGACACCAAACATGTCTGGGAATATGCTCCTATTATTTGGTCACCACGACGACGACGTTACATTATAAAGTTTAGTTAGCTGCTCTGCCACTGCCTAGTTCTTTTCATCAGCGTCTACATAAGGGACATTTGATTGTGAACTGATGTCTACGTGTGTGTAATGTTAATTAATTACTTCAAATGATCAATTTATAATGCATTACTATTCTCTCTTTTTTTCTTAAATTTTATACAAAATTTTAAACATAGAAAAAGTATAAAGTTGTTAACAATGTCTGTGTGTGTATGTGTACTAGAGTTGAATCTTAGTTCCCAACTGAACATTAATTTAAGAATAGATATGAGGATTACAAGAGTGATAAGACATTTTACCTCACGGTCACACTCTTAATAATTGATGATAACTAGATCATCCACTAAACCATAATTTTATTGACCCTTGTGAGTTGTGATTTCGAGTATTCATATTCTGGTCTTTCTTTTCTCTTTCTTCTGTTCCGCTAAAATTCTTCATCATGTCATGCGCAATTGATTGAATTCAATTCAAAGAGATATTCTAAATCTCGTTACTCTATTTCTAATAATTATTATGCAATCTTTCTTCTTCTTTTTTCAGAGAAAAAGCTTTTATAATCTATCAAACTTGGGGGTGTGTGTGTGTATATATATATATGAGTAATTCCGGATTAATTAAATATTACTTGAAAAATAATTATGCATTCTGATCCCTCGTAATAACATTTTTTTTTTTTGTCAATTTCCAACAACCCTAGATAATGTGCTCATATGAACAACTTTTGCCATGGCAAGTAACAACATTGATCTTTTATACTTTCCACCTCAACTAACCACTGCATTGGGGTTAATGTGATGACTACTATTCCATAGAGCACCAAGTGTCGCAAAAAGATGTTTAATTTTCTTCTGTAAATGATTGTCTATAGATGATACGCTCATCCTCATCGATTTGGTCCTTAAATATATATATGAATTGGTTGACTTTCACTGCAATGGAGTAGATGGGAGAAAGGGTGACCCTTTACCTTTACCTACGACACAGTTATAGGAGGACCATCCTTTCTTATTGGAGCTCATCTTTAAATCCAAATGCTTAAAAGAAGTTCAAAGGTTAATTCCATATATACATAGATCTTGCTAATATGTGCTCTTAGAACATTGGTTAAAAAGTTTAAACAAAAATTTATTGAGCTAAATTAAATATCACATGAGATGTATAATTTTTTAAACAATTTTTTTATTTAGACATTTGGTGCCATTAATTTACCATATATATTTAATCCAGTTTAATTTTGTGTCCTTGGAGTCCAACGACATTATATTCATAAACTGCATCTTACATTATAGTTAAATGGGAAAAAGAAGAAGAAAGAGGATAGCATAATTAAAGAGGAAAATGAAACTTGTTTCCTATAATAATATTAGCCAATTCAACAACTTTTGGCTTCATGTATTTGGAGCTTTTCATCCAATCGATATTGTATCTTTCCTCATCCCTATAATTGGTATCCTATGCTCCCTCCCCAACATATATATATATATATATATATATATATATATATATATATATATATATATATATATATATATATATATAGAGAGAGAGAGAGAGAGAGAGAGAGAGAGAGAGATCTAGTTTTCAATTTTTCCAGTCAATATAACGTCTTGTTATCCTAAAACGCGTTATAGTGCAAAATTTTCAAAGACCCCAATGGTTCTGTGTTGTACAAGAATTTTCTGATGGTAGAAATCCTATTAGCATAGGAAACTACATACATTAGAGAGCATGCATGCATGAATGTATTCACAAGTGACATCCTTGGTTATTTTATATGTTAAGTTTGATTTAATTTCTCCTTGAACTAAACCGGCCATTTTATAGAAATCATTAATGATAAGGTGGTTTGAACATCTTAAAGATCTATAATTACAACTATAAAAAATTTAAAAATGTTAAACTCAACTTTAAAATTGAATTTAAATATATAGAAGTAGTAAACTTTTAATATATAAGTATTTATCACACACTTATAACTTTATTACAATAAATGTAATTTTTTTTAATAAAAAATTCTTTTAAATGCTTAAATTTAATTTTAAGGACTGAAGTTAAAAAAAATCCTAAAAATTATCTAAATTAAAAAAAAATGCGCATCATCACGTAATTCGTAGGCCATCTCTCAAAACAATTCTTAATGTATGCTGTGCTTGATTTATTTATGTGATTGAATATTATTTTTCGAGATCGAGGTATATCTTAACAAATGTTATATAATGTTTTTAATGAAGATGTAATTCTATTTGCCAAAAAAGGAAAGAAAGAAGACACATTGGAACTAAAGGAAGATTATTAACAACGTTTCGACGCGTGAAATTATCAAAACATTAGAATAGAAAGTTTCGAGCCTCAAGTATTGAATTAATGACTAAAAAATATTTATATTTTTAATATGCAATGTTAAAAATATTTGCTAAAAACTAATATGCAATAATTTTTTATTTCTATAATTACTTTTTTAAAGGAAGATAAAAGAAGAGAAATTTTTATTTATATTTAATCGGCTCTTAACCATAAAAAATTATGTTCAAAATTCATGTCATTAAGAACACAATTTTTCACTATATGAAAATAGATACACCATAAAAAAATTGTGTATTATTTTTTATACGAAATCTCTCGAGCTTCAAGGCTTAATTAATTTTTACAGAAATAAACAACTCCCTCCTGGATTTAGATTAATATAAACAACTAAGTATAGAAATAACTTCAAAGAGAAGCTTACATACAAAATGAATAAAGTGTTAAAAATGTTACAGAAAGTATATGAGTAAACGAGCAAATATTTTACTGGGTAACTGAAGGTTTTTCCTGTTATGATATTTTCTTACAACTTTTTTATTTATCGAGCTTTTAAGAGACTATTTAAACAAATGCATGCTATCACATGAAGTTGCATCAAATGAAAATATATGTTGTGCATTGCTATTATTGTAAAACAAAACCATCTTTTTAGAAAGTTATGTATTTTTTCTGTTACTTTATGCAATTTTTTTCTTATTTAGCACTTCTATTTTAACATTGTTCAAGAATAACCTGGCTACTTTCTACTTGATTTTTAAAATAATTCTTGTGCATACTAATATTATTATTAATTTTTTTACTTTCAATAGCTTGAACTCATTGGTAAATATATTTATAATTTATACCTTCAAAGAATCCTTGATAGATTTACTAATTAATGATCCATTAGACGGTCTTTATCCTTTGAATAAAACAATATGACATTTAAACATAATGTTTTTTACTTTTCCATGAGAAAAAATAACAATGCAATAAACCGTGGGTATCATGATTAAAATGTCCAAATTTATTAAATTTTAAATTTAATGTTTAAGTCCTTATTTTGTAATATATTAGAATTAACTTATCATGTGAAATTATTTTATCGGCTCTACGGGCGATAGAAAAGAAAAGTAATGATATATTTTTAAAGTAAGTAATAAATAGAGTAAAAAGTTGTTTAATTAAGGTATGAGAGTGACAATCCAATAAAAATATCGAAATGAGAAAATTATTGTGAACTAAAGTACTGACATGATTATATTTAAACCTAACTTGAATTTAATTTGAAGAGTAATAACCATATTGATGTCTTCTTCAGTTCTATCAAATCTAATTTTCAGTTTAAGGCTTCAAATCGAAGCTTTTAGTTGGAACTTCAAAACAATTTATCATTTTCTCATATTTGGAATTAGCAGCTATTTTTCGAAATCGAAAACTTAATCTTAAGGCAAACAATATCAAAATCATAGAGGAAGTGGTCAGCTATAATGAACACGGCAAACGTTATACGCAAAGACAAAACAGGAAATAGTTTATGTATAGTGTTGCGTATATAAGTTCAAACCTTGCGTAGTTTTAGAGGCCATACATTATATACAAGACAAATCGTAAGCCTCGGTTTGAACATTTATACCCCTCAGGTAAACAAATTGAAATAAATTTTCAAATTCCTATTTCACAAACGCACGATACACTAGACGTATTTGTAACATTTCCATAAACTGAAAATCACATTTCCTATAGTACTGAATTTTATATACAAGTTATTTCCCAAAAGAAAAAAAGGAAAAAAAAAATTCAAAGACTGAGGAGTGAGGTTTTTTGATGGACTAATGGTTCATCAATAGAGAACGTCAAAAAGGGTGTCTATTAAGGGGAGAACAAAAATTGAGACATTGAATTGAATTGATTAGTTCCAAGAAGAAGATGCCAAATTACAGAATCAAGTTGGTCTTATTATGCTTATTCAGCGTTCTACTTCTTAGAGTTTTGTGCAATTGGACCATTTGGTATTGGTACGCTGCGAATGACGCCAAATGCAAGCATCTTTCTCCCTTATGCTCTATTATTATTTTCTGATGTAACCTAGCAAGAGTTTATAAAGAATTTTTAAAGTAATTCATGATTCTTATAGCTATTTTTAACTTATTATAATATAAAATTTTATTCAAATAACTTTTAATTAATTTGTCTATCCAAATGCACCTTGGCAAATTATATTTAAAGCTTTTTAAAAGTACACTGTTTTTGTTGCTAAGTAAAAATGTTGAAGTCTATACAATAAAAATTATGTTAACCTCAATTTTTAAAATTAAGTTAAGTGACAAATTTTTATTATGAAAGAATATGTTTATTATACTGAGTATATAAAAATATAATAAATATAACTTTTTTTAATAAAAAATTATTAGTTATAAATGCTTGAAATTATTAAGAATTGATATTAATAAAATCATTTTTATTATTCTATGAAAACTTTTATTGTTACTTTTCATTTAATATTTTTAAAAAATATTATTATTATTATTATCATGAATTTAATTAATATATAAAATTTATTTACTTTTTATTTTAGAGTGCTTACCCTTATTCTTCAAGTACAAGGTTGTGTTTAGATAGATTAAATTTATAGATTAAAATAATAAAAAATATATTCTTAAAATATTTTAAAATTTTAGTTAGAAAATTTTTATATTAAATATATATAATTTTAAGTGATATGTTAAAATTTTTATTTTAAGTCATGTAGGGTGGTGAGTTTGTCTGAAAATTTTTTACATTTACAAAAATTTGAATTTGAAACTTTATTAAGTGATATTGAGCTGCTTACCACTTAGATTAACTTTCGTTAATTTTAATGCATCATGTTAATGTTATAGTAACAAGAATGGCCGGTTTCCAATAGATGAAGCTCATTCTGAGATTAAATTTTGCAGCCATTAAAATGGAGTTTCGCTATAATTCTGAGTAAATTTTCATAAATATGAAGGGACAGAACATTTATTTTATGTTACGAATAAATGTACCTTAAAAATCTGCTATTCGAAAGTTTGATAGAAAGAAAAAAAAAACGAAAATTGCAAAAATTAAACCCTATTATCAATATTATGTTTAACGAAAAAGCTTTTTGGTATGAAAATGATAAAAGTATGTATACACACGTGTATAATAATAATAATAATAATAAGCACAACAGATTATGAAGTTGTTAAATATTAAGCTATATACCTTAGAAGAACCTCCAGAGATACCCTTCACTATGCTGCAAGAAAATGCTATATAGCAAATTGGGCAATGCTTGTGCCACTCGTATTATAAACGACTAATCTTACCCAAGTGCAGGTTGACGAGAGTTATACATATGTGGACTAACAACAGTTAATTTTACATGTTTTCGCAACAAGTTACAAATTTATCAGCAGAGTTGTGGCCTCTGGTGAAAAAATTACTCTAAGCGAATTGAGACTTGAATTAGGCCATGCCCCAGTGATCTGTTGCAACAATTTCTCACATGTTGCTCCACTAATTATATATAACTGTTTTCTGATTGAATACACGTAATTGTAATTATCTAGTCTCATTAAAACCAAGTATAGCCAGATAATTATAGTTACATCAGCTGATGTTACTCCTTAATTTTAGTACCAACTCATAAATCACAATTAAAGCAGTTGATAATATTCTCCAATTATAATTGAAGTTTCATCTCGATAACGTGTGCAGACCTTTATTGTATAGATTACTAATATGAATCTTCAATCTTGACCGAGAAAAGTATATTCCACCTAAGTTTTGTCCTTAAGAAAATTTGAACTAGATATAGGTTAGGAAGCCACGCTATCTTGCTAAAGTGATGAGCTCTGCGCCATCTAAGGGATGTATTTTCCCCTGACAGTACACAAGCATCAGAACTTGTGAACCACCAGCATATATTTTAATATTGAATTTAAACTAAATTGCATGCAACTTGAGGCGGATAAGCAATTTAATTTAGAAATATTGAATAATTTAATGAGGAAAAATCGACGAAACTTTCCCGTTGAAGCTTCAAAGTTCAAACCAAGCTGTATCCTGTGATTCAACCTGACTTTGGTGACCACAGGACTCAATCTTTTGTCTAAATTGCAAAGTAACAATGCTGATGAAATTATATGGTATACCCTTTGAAGAATGTTGGTCATAGAACATGGGACAAAAGGGTTGCTTTCATAGTCTCTTTTCCCACACCTACCTAGTATTATATTGCCGGATTATTGTCCCTCTCTGCATGACCAATCATGCAGCATATGTATAATTGTATATATATATATATATAACTCATGCACAGTGGTTTAAAGCTTACTACCATTTTGATTGATAATATCGGCAACTGATTGATACATATTCCTAGGTTCCTCCGTAGGCATCTTATTACCTTCGTGTTCATGGACAAATATCCTAATTCAGAAATCCAACTCCCTCCTGGATTTAGATTCCACCCTTCTGATGAGGAACTAATTGTTCACTATCTGAGAAAAAAAGTGACTTCATCACCCCTTCCTGCTTCATTCATAGCAGAAATAGACCTTTACAAGTATAATCCATGGGAGCTCCCAAGTCTGTGTTAGCAATTGCTTTGATTTATTAGTTTTTTGTTTTCATTGTTTTTCTGTGACGGGATTTACAGTTATTAAAGGAATGATAACTTTTGATCTTCAACAGGCAAAGCTTTGTTTGGAGAGGATGATGAATGGTACTTCTTTACTCCTAGGGACAGAAAATATCCCAATGGAGTGAGGCCCAATAGAGCAGCTGGTTCAGGTTATTGGAAGGCGACTGGAACTGACAAACCCATTTTCACTTCTTGTGGGATAATAAAGAGCATTGGAGTTAAGAAGGCCCTTGTGTTCTATAAGGGTCGTCCACCAAAAGGATCTAAAACTGATTGGATCATGCATGAGTACAGATTGCATGATTCAATGATCTCAAATTCGAAGCAAAAAGGGTCCATGAGAGTAGGTCAATTGCATGAGTTCAATTTTTCTTCTAAAAATTTTGGTGACTTTTATTTATAACTATAGTGGATAGTATGAAGTTTTGACAATTTCTTGTTTTTGTCTTTCTCCTTGTGCTTCAGCTTGATGAGTGGGTGCTATGCCGGGTTCGGCAAAAATCTAGCTACTCAAGAAGCATTTGGGAAGATTCAAATGACCTTATTTATGAACCAACCAGTCAGTTTCTACAAATGAATCAGAACTCTAACCCTGAACAAGTCAAAAACACCGTGCACAATGAATTCCCAATGTTACCTTATATTCTGGCTTCTAAGAGTGCTATGCCTAATTCCATTAGTATGGCCTCGAGCTCAGACTTCGATTGTATTGATGATGTAAAAGCATATGCATCATTGCATGAAGATAATTTTAACATAATAGGAGCCCTGGCACCTTTGGCTGAAGGCTTGTTTAGTCCGCAGAAGAGAAAAGCCACTGAAGAAAATGAGTTGGACTTGTATGCTCCCCTCAAACTAAGCAAAGAAGTTGATGATGGGAAGCAAAGAATTGAGATAGAGGGAAGAAAAGGCTACAATTTCAATAACTTTGACCAGTGGAGTTCCATTAAAGAACCCCAAGAGTTTAATAGCTTAGCCTTTATGGGATATACATGAGTAGTTCAGGTGCATGTACAAGCTTGTTTGTGTGCATATATGTAGAATCTGTGGAGTTCTTTCTGCATGGGATGAATGGACAGCGAATTCTAATATTCTATATGTAAATAAGAAAGAATGACATTGATTATATGTTTGTGCAATGTTATTATTCTTTTCAGAAACAAGCAACAATGTACATAGCTGAAAAAGTAGTCTTATGTTATACTTCGTTACTGGATATTATATTTTAGCTGTGTAGTGAAAAAAGGTGATAGACATATGAAATAGCTTAAAGAATAAAGTGCCATCATAATGCAACTAGTTGGTAATAGTATTATACTTTGAAGTTATTAATGGGTATTGAAGTATTTATTGCAAGTTCTTTCAATTTTTCATGACTCATAAAAACGTTATTTGTAAATACTGAAAATCCACTCCACTAAAAATGAACTAACGATTAGAAAAATACTATTTGCATATTTGTCGTTAACTTTAAGCTAACCGAATCAAACTGGCAATGTAACGTGTCTTTGTGAACAACTTTGTTATTTAAACGAATAAAAATGAACATCATATACAATTATCTTTTTATCTTTTATTTATTCTTTATATTTTCTATACCGCCCAAAGTGTAAAGAAGACAACAAAAACTTTATCCCTAAAATTTTTTCTAAAAATCATTTTTGCTTAAATATAGGTCTTGGATTTGAGAATATTATATAGTCAAACGTTCCCTTAAATAAATTTTACTAAAAAGGGTAATAATGCATTCCTTCCATTATTTTTAATCAAATTTTTTTATCGATTAATTCTTTAGAACATTGGTTAGCAGAACTCTGTTATCTATACTCAGTAAATTAACACAGTTCAAACAATGCCTTGGAGTTGATCGTAACCTTTGTCTCTGCTTAGGAGTCTGATAAGAAATATGAAGTATAATTTACCTAACCACGCGTCCCTGCAAACTTAATCGATTATGTAGTTTAAGAGGACAAGTTTGGAGTAAATAAGGCATGGCTACATTTTCTATAGTAGATAGTCGTATGTCTAATAATTAATTAAAATTGAGTTTTTAATTGGTAAAAAAAGAGGTATTTTGAAATACCTCTTCTAATGGCTTAAGAATTCTCCATAAATTTAGTAACCACCGATTTTTCTTTTTTATTTTCCTCGTGATTTTAGCTAGCCAATTTCTAATCGATTCCACCTCCGGAAACCCTTCTATATTCCTTTCCAAATGAAAATAAATTACTTGTAAAATGGATTGCTTGTATAATAATAAATTGAGATACCTTCTAGGCGAACACTAAATTAGCAAGTTTTGCAAAGTATTTTAATTTAGAGATGGGGCTGATGGGCAAATAAGAACCAGATTCAGTGTCAATACATTCCTAAAATACATTCGCAGGGTTTGACGTAGTACAACGGTATAGAGCGTATGTTTATAAAGGACAAATGGATCTCTCAAGTGGAAGGAACAAGTCCAAATATTTTCTTTATAAAAAATAAGATACGGTATTCCCAAGAAAATACAAGAAATACAGATAAGCCATACAAATTGATCCAATGGTCTTGTATGCAGTATCATTTCTTTAGCATGCTGCAATAAAAGCACAGCAAGTCAGAAAAGCTGTCTCAAGAAGCAAAAGGAAACACGTAAAAACACCATCTCAAACATGTACTACGACATTAAAGATCTCACCGATGCTATCAGGAAAGAAACTAGAAGCAACCACCTTAAAATTTGAAGATTTCAGATAACAATGCTTCAAATTGATGATAATATTCATATTAGTATAGACAGGACACTATATATTTCAACAACATTGCATATAAAAATTGATTCATACTGTAGTTCTTATTTTTATATTTGAGAGAATATAAGGGAACATGTCGAAAATACAGACATCCTCGTAAAGGTAACAAATCAAAGTATACGCTCCCTCCCATATTATCATTACTAATTTCTCAGAATTCAGAAATTTATTACAAAAGCAGCGGAAAATGAAACAAATACACAAGTATAAGGTACACTATTATTATTTACTAGATCCATCAATTTTGTTTAGAAAACTATTTATCAACAAAAATATATAATCAATGCACCTAGGTATAACTTTGGGCTTCTTCCCTCGGATGTAGAAAATAAAGCCTTAGATAAACATATAAGCCTACTTCAAAGGAATAATGCCTAATCCCCCCACCCAAATTAAATAAATAAAAAGTAAGGAATTGTAATAGAGTTGGGAAAACGTTTTTTTATTATGATATAGGATACCTTGGTATGGATCACAGAAAAAAGATAAACTAAGAAAAGGGGCTGTACTAGCAAGGAACATAATGAGAATAATTATACAGTAAAGGCTGCATTGCCACGAAGACAGGTTAGAGAATTAAGATTTCCTTGTTTGGTATGAGTTTTAAAAAAATATTCCTGGGTATAAGTTATTCCCAGGAAAAAAGGTTCCTACGTCCTAATGGGTTTTCATTCCCACGTGACTGGTTGGGAAAGATGCATTCTCATGCCCAATGGAGCGGGAATAAAATTTTTAATCAAAACTCCTAAATTACCCACATATTTCCTGCATAAATTTCTCTCCATTTCTTCAGTTTCTGCTCTAGTTTCCCATGCTCTATGGCAGGCACGTATTCAAATGCTGGTTATGACTCATCTATGGTAGCTTAACTTTGCACTGCTTTTGCTAAGATTTTGCTAAAGTATCAATAATTGATGATGTTAGTTTAAAGAAAAATTATTATGGTAGTTATTTTGTTTCCTAACTGATACAGTAATTATTTTGTTTCTAAAAGCAACAATAAATACTAATACTAAAAATAAAGTAACCAAAATAATCATATTGCGGTTGTTTGGTACTTTGATGTTATGAGTAACTTTACCAAGCAATAAATATAAAAAAACTACAAGAATGAATACTTGCACATATTAAAAGAGAAGGGACTAGCACATTTTTGAAGTCCTAGAAAAGAGATAGGAGCCTTACTTGTACAAATAGGCAGCAATTCCCAAAATTATAATCAACAAAACAATATCAATACAAAAGTTTCGACTGGACCGAAGCTGGATGAAAACAGAAAATTGTTTAAGATTCAATAATAAATCTATCACTGATGCAACTGGAAATTGATCTAAATCTAAGACTAAGAGGTGCAGTTAAAAAACCTGGTTCACTGTGTCTTTAAGTCTAACATTGGTATTTTTAAGGTCAGAATATGCCTTGTCCACCTGTATAGATAACGAAAAAACAGGGTCCTATTTATTTCAACTTCCTAATTCCAGTTTCAAAAACTTTGAATTCTATATTTTCAGGCTTTAGGATACATGCAGAAATTGATAATTCTCACCTTAGTATCAATGTCATCCATCAGTGGAACTTGTCTATCCAGTTCCTGCATTCGGTACATAAATAATGAACTAAAAAGTGAAAAGAACCCACACACATGCACACAGAGAGGAGGAAAGACAAACACAACAAGGACTCTGACCTCATTCATATCATGTGCCATGTTTTTCAATGTATCCAATCCTTCTGCGATCATATCCAAACCTTGATCCTAAAAACACTTCATTTAATTAGATTGAAGCCATTTCTGAACCAACGTTCAACACACACTTATGTATCATGCTAAAGACAATAGCAAAAACTCTTGCTCTCCCTCGAGTTACAACGGCTAAAAGTTACTTGCCTGTTTCATTTTACGCATTTCATACTCCTGCCTGAATTGGCTTGATTCTTCAGTTTGTCGGAAGTATTCATCATCAAATCTCCCATCTAAAATTGATAAGATACACAGAAATGGATGGAGGACCATTAACTAAAAAGTCTCCCATTCATGAACTACAATTATTGTATCAATACTAGACATGGATAACTTCATTACCTGAATCAAATTTAATTTCAGGACGTGAAGTGGAAGCTGCCCAACCTCCAGTTGTTTTGGTGCAGCAGGGGTCCCATCTGAGATAGCTTGAATCCTCTCCAGCAATGCAAGAACCAAATCATTACGGGCAGCAAATTCTTGCGATGAAAGCCCCTTTACCTGGAAACACATTGTACCATGCATTGGACAAATATATAACATCATTAATTTTGAACAATTGCATGCCACTGAGTCACTAAGTGTGACAAAAAGACAATCAAGCTATTGAGGAAACATACATGCCAAATAAATGTAAGTCGACAGTTTTCTGAAACAGTCAAAACTACACAAAGAATCAACAACAAATCTACCACATTCCTCGATGTTGGGCACTAGTAATACCAGAAGTTGATTTTTTTTCTTCATTACTTTCTCTTTCTCATTGCCAAATTTTATCATAAAACTCTTGAAGTAGATTAGTCTTTGTTTGTTTTAAACTTACAAAATCAAATCTCACACTTTTTAATAAAAACACGCATTCCAATATAAATATGAGATTCAGATTAATTTAGATAAACATCTCGTTCACATTCAATGGTTCAAAATCAATTCTACCAAAGAGGCACAAATAAATGGTCTTTTCAGATAACATTTTATTGCTAGATCTTTATAACTGGGTAAATCATCAGTTTGCTCTTCATCTACGGTTTACAGTGCCAAGCTGCAAGATTATTCACAATGCATAATTGCGATACTTTACGAATTCAATCAGTTAGAGCTAAGACAGATATGACGTGTATTGAATGCAATTCTCATTCCAACCTAAATCCAAAATAATGCAAATGAAAAAGTTCAGAATAACACATACATCAAAGGAAACAAAACAAAAGCACCGATGCTAAAAGTAACTGAGAAAGCAAAGAACCAACCTTCTTCAAAGCCAATCTCTGCAACTTGGAAACCTCATCCAACAACCTAGCCTTTGTACGACGAATTTCGGCATTGATCGCTACCGCAGATGCTCTATTTTTCTCCTTGGAAGCAGTTTCTGCTTTCTACACAAAATTGCAAAACATTTAAGGAATTAGACCACAAATTGCCCATTAGTAAAAAAAATTAACAAAATAGAAGGAAAGTGTGACCTGAAGCGCGGCCTCAATGTCGGCATCGACGACGGCGTAGAGTTTGGCGAATGCATCTTCGGCGGAGAGATTGGAATCCTTTTGCTTTTCGACGCCGTATTTGTCGTATTTTTTACAAATGGAATCGACCCTTGTGAGAATGTCGATGACACTCATGCTGTTGTTATGTTCCGAATCAGTGGGTTCAGCCACCACAGTTTGATTCGTTTGTTAACACTGTAACACATTGAAACGCACTCTTCTACCATCCACCCTGTAACAACTATCAACAGCAACACCCACCCCCCCCCCCCCCCTCCTCTTTTTCTTTTTTAATTTAAGAGTTCATTTCTATCTTTCTCTGTCTTCATAAGCATGATTCCGTGAACATTATTTTAATCTTTTGTTTAAATGGGAAATAAAATAAGGGAGAAAAGAAAAGAAAATTTGTCGTTTGAATAAGTAGAAATGAAAAAAAATAAGTAAATTGAAAAAAGATATATTGACATTGTATGTATTTATTTTATTTGAGAGGATTTTATTACTTTTTCCTAAAAAGACAATAAAAAAATGGTATTTTTATCTTGTTCCTCTTTTCTTTATTTTTACGCATCTAAATAGCGTAAATATTGGAGGGAAAGTGTTTAAGAATATTTAAGTGCTGTTTGAGGATGGGTGGAATTATTTTCATTTAAATCAATTCTTGAACTTGCTAGGTTAAAACTTATTCTTATTAAATTAGAAAAATGTACCCTTTATACTTGTTGGAAAACGACATAATTAAAATATATTATCTTATGCTTTTCGTTCAAAAACATTTAACCATTTAATAAAAATATACGAATGAAATCTAACATTCTATTTAGCACATAAAAATGTGCATCAAATTAGGATTTAAAATTATATTAAAATCTAAAATTTGTTATTATAATATTAAAATATTTTTAAAGTTGGAATTCAAATTCTAAATCCATAAAATTATTGCTATTAATAATAGGGATAGAAACGATTGGAATAGAGTAGCGACAATAACTGCTAATAATATTAATCAGGCTCGATATATAATAATAATAATAATAATTACTCAATCTTGTGTACGAAGATAATAATTATAAGGTCTAATTCTAATTTCAAACCACACTTTTATTTCTAAACAACTACTAAAATTAATTATTTTTAATATACTTTTACTACTTAAATGTGGATATTTTTACATTATAAGTTTATTTTTATGTTTTTTGTCAATTTTGTTACTATCAACTTTATATTTATTACTATTTATATTATTATTATTATTATTATCTTCTTGTTTACGGTGAAAAATGACAATTTGTAAATAAATAATTCAAAGATCAATCTAGAGACTAGATTAGGTCCTCTTTGGATTCTTTTAAGTGTGTTGTTAACGTAATAGTAAAATGGACGTCGCAAATTAAACAATTTAGCAAGAATAGTGAATATGAAACGCGTAAAACTGAATCACAACATAGAAGTTTGTTGCAGAAAGTGCTAAATGTGAAATAAATTGCAGAAATAAGAACTAAATTGCGTATAAGAAAATAAGCAAAAGGAATATAAATTAAAATGCAGAAAGGTAAATGTGCAGGAATGTAAATATGCGGAAATACGACTCCTCGCAACAGCAAACAGCGGCCACCGTGAGTCTCCTTATAGCTGGCGTCTGGCGCGATACAAGGTTTCAGCATTTCAGAGAATTTAGGTGCGGTGTTAGGGTGCAAAAAGTCATCTCCTGTAAAATGGCGTTTTGAAGTATTTATAGGTAAGAAGAACACCACCGTTCTCCTCCTTTTGCGGGCACTTCTTAGTAACTACCTTCAACTGTTGATGCCCATTATCCATGATTGCTTGTGATCGTGTTGTTGGTTGTGACTTCTTTCGTAATCGCTATCGCCCATGATCTCCTTTGCGTAGTGATGAATGTTGATGACTGTTGATAACCGCTTTTGAATTTTGCAATGACTTGCCCTATTAAGACTTTTTATTTTTCTATCTTTCGAGTGTTTCTGGGAGAAATTTAGGATACTCATTTAGTGTTATGACCTTAGAATAGTTTCTCCTTGACTTCCCTTTTCGACTAATTCTGGGGTTTTTGAGAGCTTGTCTAGGTTTTGTGAACTTAATATTTTCTTTGCTCATTTCTGTTTTTCAAGCAATTCTGGAGGGACTCTGGAGCTCAACTAGACTGGCAGACTTAGAATATTTTTTGACCACTTCCTGTTTTTCGAGCAGTTTTAGGTGTCAGGGACTTGGAAACTCCTCAAAACTCTTCGAAAAGGCCATCAGTCTTGTGGACTTATAATATTTTCTTGTCAGTCCTGTTTTTCAAGCAGTTTTAGGTGTCAATGACTTGAAAACTCCTCAAAAAAAGCCTTCAATTTTGTGGACTTAGAATATTTTCTTGTCAGTCCTATTTTTCAAGCAGTTTTTAAAGAAAAATCAACGAGGTGACAAAAATCTCTAAAATAGCTCGAAATATGTCCTTTTGATATGAAACAAAAAAGTCTTGGATAACTTTGTAATACTTCTCAAGTTTAAACTTATTTTTAGGCTCCTTCCAGACTTTCAACATTTTGTTGAAATGTAACTTCCTTCAACATAATCTTTAACTTAGAAAATTTTCCTTACCCCAAACACTTCCATTCAACTCTTAATACAATTATCAATATTATTAATCTTGTGACTTCTATCCTAATTATTTATACAACTCAAACATTTTAATGATTAAACCAATAAAATTAAAATTATACCTTTAAACTATACTTTCAATTCTATGCATCAAATAGATTACAGATGACATCTACCTTAAAAACGATTTGCAAGACCCTGTCTCTTAGGAAATCTAGCATTCAATCGTTACATCTTCAATTGTTAAACATATTTTTTTTATAATAATTATTGAGAAAATATATGCAAATAATGAAAAGCCATAAAGAAATGTAGTGCCCGTCAAGCAAAAGCACTGAACAAAAAAAGAAGGAAATAACTAGAGAATAAGAGGGTCATTAACGTGCAGTCTACAGACATAATACGAGAATTAACCAAATTAGCACCAGAATTGAAGTTTGCAAGTAATTGTTAGCAAACACTCTGAATCGTGAGTGTCACCATCTAAAATCTAAACATCAAAGTCATTTGAAGACCAAAACAGGTGGCGTAAGTAGCCATTAACAAGTAGCACGAGAACGGTTTTCCAACAAGAAACGCATCCAATTAAATAACGAGTCAAAGCAATCACCCCATCTCCTTTACGATGATGATCAAGAAAAAAGAGATTCATCAAACTAAGTAATGTGCACCTTGACAACATTACTGGGGTGGAGGGACCCGTTCCTTCTTTCATGGGGTGCAGCAATTACTTTGTTTCTTCAATGTAGTTAAGGTTAGAGCGAGTCCACAACCAACAGGGTCACGATGAACCTTTCACCAATCTGTTCTTGTTCTGCCATAAAAACCACGTCAACACGAAGGTCCAACAAATACTATTTATGAAAGGGATTGAAAAATGAAGTAGAACATTATTTTATATATATATATATATATATAAACTAATATAAGACATGAGAAGTGAAAGGTGAGAGAAAAAAATTAATTAGTAAGAGAAAAAAATGGATAATAAAGTAACAACATTAAATATAAACTCTTTATTTGATCTAATAATTATTATTATTATTTTTTATTTTTTGTAATAATAAACTTCTCTTAGTTGAAATAAAAAATATATATATATATATTATGAAATATTTTATTTAGTTTTTTATTTTCAAAGACCAAACAAAAAAATTGTGATATGTGAATAAATTAAATAAAAAAATTCATAAAATTAAAAGGGACTAAAAAATAAAAAAACCATTTAATAAATAAAAATTTCTTAAAAAAGGCTTATTTTTTAAAAATTAAAGTAAAGGATCAAGTAAAAGCAATCATAAATTCTTAATAATAATTTTTTTTAATTAAGCCAGTTTATTTATAAAGTCTAGTACAATATAATTTATTGATTTTAATTTTATTCTTTACAGTTTTGAGCTACAGATTTATTAGTCGAAATGTTATATTTAAGTGATTTAAACAATCTTTTTATTTGACTAATTTATTTAATTTATCCTACAATACTAATAATCTCAAATAGAATTAAACAAGTTTCGATAAACTTCGTTTAGTAGTATCACAAATATTGTTAATATTATTTAATAAACAATGCATACATTTAAATATATATATATATATATATATATATATAATATTTTTGTACAATTTAATACCTTCGAAACTTTTAATTAAAAGAAACATAAAAAAGTTAAGATTAATACAAAATTTTAATACATCATTGTTCAAATTTTTATGTTTAAAGGATATAAATAAAAAAAAACACCAAAATGATTTCATATTCTAAAATTATTTCCTTTAGCTTTCAATACAAAAGAGATTCAATTGAATATGTGATATGATTCTCAATGATTATATTAGTGGTAAATAAAATTTTTAATTCTATACAATTTATCTGAACTCTAAATGATTATAATTATTCAATTCAATTATATTTATTGAAACTCAAATTTAAGATTATAAAACAAATCTGTGTTGACTTTCGACCATCCAGTAAGTAATTTTTTCTAAGGACAAATATACGTGGAAGGTTTTGGGAGCGCTGGCCCGTAAAGTTTTTAACTTGTATTGATATATATTAAATAATATTATAATTCAATTAGTTTAATATTTATTCCAAGTGCTCTAATCCCAATATTTATTATTTTTCACACGATAAAAATTCCGAATCCTTGTCACTCCTACCTCAAACATGGGACATTCGATCCTTGTAATAGGAAGAAAGGATAACACCTACCTTAAAAGCTTATACTTATGGGCTGCCCAGCTTTCCTTACAGCCAATTCATCCCATGCCCAACTCTTGGGTTTTGAGAAGCTCACCCCCATTGTTTTTGTTGTTCTTTTCTGTTTCTTATTCAAAATTTAAAAAACAAAAAAACGAAGATAAGATGATGATTTTATTTTAAAAACATTTTTTTTTCTAAAATTAAAACAGTTTCTTAAAGTCTGGTATTCAAATTATAAGCTAGTTATAATTTTGAAATTTTAGAACTTAAAACTCATAATTAAACCAAACAAGGGCTTAGTGGTTGGGTTAAACTTGCCGTACTAAGCACGGTTCCGATACTCTGAGACTCTAGTGGATGTTAAAAAGAGTTGGGGAATCGAGCCAATGAAAAACACTAGCCACTGATAAATACAAATTAAAGAAGATCGAAGGCCAACATAACAATAGTGCATCTATTTATTTATTCATTTATCAGTGGACCAAAAGAAGTGAAGCATGCATCTTATGTTAATTTGAGATGCTGGGTTGAAACTATATGGTCAAATATGTCATCCTCCTCTTTGTTTGATCACCTAATTTGGTGTACCACCGGTGACATTGCAAATTCGCAAGTGGAAAAGTGAGTGGGGACTTGGTGAATTAATGCTGTCAATTGAGACATTAGCCAAGCCTGACCCATTGCATATGCTCTCGTCGTTGGATTGTTCTTTGTGAGTTAGGTCCACTGTCCACACACATGCCCCTTTTTTTATTCGTCTTTTCCTCCCAA
This sequence comes from Abrus precatorius, assembly GCF_003935025.1. Classification (NCBI taxonomy): domain Eukaryota; kingdom Viridiplantae; phylum Streptophyta; class Magnoliopsida; order Fabales; family Fabaceae; genus Abrus; species Abrus precatorius. The sequence continues at coordinate 1,491,873 of NW_020874373.1, read as the reverse complement.
TGCATTGTACATTACATTTATCACCATTCTACCTTTCTTCCTCAGTTTTTCCCTTTAATAATAAAAACAGAGAGAGGATTTCACTTTATTGAGTTACATGCTTTGAAAATCTTGAATAAGAGATAAAGCATTGTGTCGACATACATGCCATGTCGATTATATATTATGAACGTTGACAGAGTCACTAAATTAAAACCCGCAAGAATAAACCTCCACTCGTAGCCATCAATTGTATTAACAAGGCCTTTGTTAAACATCAACCAAATATAATTCCGAAGAAACATATTATGCATGGGGATATTCAACACGAGGACCACGTGTTGACAAAAAAAATGTTGTAATGAATATCTGACTAATTCAGTTTAAGTCTAGATTATTAGTATATGTAAACAGTTTTATATTATTATTCAAGTATATAATGTGATGTTATTAAAGAAGTATATGAATTTTGACGCAGTGTATATAATTAGCGTTAATAACAAATCATTATAATACGTGTCAAAATTTAAGTCCTCACGTTTCTTTTGGAACAAGGAAGCTTGCATGGACGGATTCAGTGTTACAGGTTACTGCAGGCTATATTGATAAAATTCGTTGTCTGTAGTTATTGTCCTGATGAGTCTCACATGGAATGCTATCAAAAGTAAAAGGATAAACACAAAACTCAGTGGACAATTGTTTGCAATCTTATTGAAATTGCTGATTAACTCTTACAAGTGTATGTATTTGAGATTAACTCGTATTCATTCTGTGCGTTAGTGTATGTTCCTAATAGCGTAATTGAATGAATAATTTACCAATTAAAATCTAAATGGTTTTCGATCAATTATTAAGAACAAAATCCCAACGGTCTACCTCCGTTCATGACTTTCAAGTGTGTATATATTGAAAAGTTTAGGAACAATTAAATTTATAATCCTCTTTATGTTACTTGTAAATCTTCTTCCACGCATGTAAGACTAGTTTTTCTTTCAAATACTGAAACTTCAAGTCTTTTTATTTTTCTGTACGATCGAAGTTCATAAAATTTTCAACTTCACTAATATTGCTGATCATTTTTGCCACTCTCGTGCATAAATGTTCGCTACTTCTAATTATTATTAGTTTAATTTAATCTAGTAATGTTTTAGATTAACTCAAATAAAAACTGTTCATTTCTAGAAAAATTGTATCCGAATTTTGGCAAATATAAATTTTTCTCCATTAGTTTTATTTTAGGTCTATATCTATTTTATATATAACTATATTTTGTAGTGTTTAAGAGATAATCCTTTGAGGGAAAGGAAGGGAGAAACATATCTTTCAATTTTAAATTAAAAAATTATATATTATTTATGATGATAAATATATGATTAATATAATAAATTTATATTAATATATTAATTTATATTTATATTTTTTAAAAATTATTTATTTAAAGTAAATAATTTAACCTTTTCCTCTTTCCTTCAAAATCCTATCTTTCTAAACAACTCCTAAAAAAATTATATTAAAAATTCAATTTAAACTCATTCCTAAAAATTAACATAAAAAGAAGAGTTGTTGAAGTTTAATAAAAAAACAATTTAATCATATATTTAACCAATATGAAATATTTAAACACATTCCATGCTTGGGATTGAACATTTGATATATAAAATTTGCAAAATTAAATATTTATAAATAGTCTAATATTCAAATTAAAAAGCTTTGATATCGTTTTAACAAAATTCAATTCAACTCATTCATAAAAATATTACTCAAACCTTATAAAAAATATCATGATTATATAAATTTTTAAAATTATCCTAGCTACTAACACTAATAAATGCACATGAGATTTTTCAACAAGTCATTTTATAAGGACATAGTCTATGTTGATATAATTCAATTATGCAACAGTTTTTTTTTAAAAGTTAACTCATTAATACAATTTGTTCTTAAAATTAACTTATAGAAAAAAGTTACTCAAACTTTATACAAAATTTATACTATATAGTCTTTTTAACAAATAATCCTAGCTACTAATTACACTAATAAATGTGAATAAAAATTATCAAGAAGTCATCTTACGTGGAAACAATCGATATTGATAAAGTTGAATCATTCATGGGTCTTTTCTAATTAATAGTTTGTGATAAATATGTTGAATATTGAAAATATTTAGTATAAAAATAAAATTATGTGATTGCAAAATGAAGTTTATATTCAAGTTAAGAGACACAGGGTTCCCATAAATAAACAATTTGATGCATATATACAGTCCTTAAAAAAACAATCTATTAGTGTGTATTGGATAATTACTTTTCATATGAGTTTGATTTTTAAAAAATTCTTAAATTATTAATACATATTTGTTGAATTAACTTTACCAAAATTTTGACTGTAATTGGTAACATAAATTTATAGCCAGTCTATATTTGTTAAATGTAAAAATAAATTATTGGAGTCATCATAATAAAAACAAATTATACTTTTAAAATTTGTTGAATAAACATTTAATTTATAGCTTATACCGGTTAAGTATAAATTATAAATCTCTCTTTTTTTAATTATAATATTGTATTAGTATAATATTACATAATTTTTACGTCATTTAATATATTTTAGTTAATTTAATTAAACAATTCTATTTCAAAACTATAAATTTTCATTAATTTATGGAAAAACCAAACGCAACTTTGATAAATACTTGGATAAAAATAACGAGAACTCTTTAAAACAAAGAAATCATATTTCTATTTTGAAAAATTAGAGATAAATAGAAAAAAGTAAATAAAAAATAGTTATACTAATTCATCTGATAATAATTAAGGTAATGTTAAGACTTTGACTGGGGTTAATATTTTATACTTTCTTGACAATTAAAAACATGAAGTAAGAAACTTCACAATTACTTAAATATTATTTCACATCTAAACTCAATCTTTAATTTTTTTTTTTGCAGTTTTTTAATTTATATATTCAGTAGTAATTGATATTTTTTTCTCAGAGAATGATTTGATTAACTCAAACTTCCTCCTTAAAAAAAAATTATTTTTTAAAATTTTATTATGATCAATTTAAATTATTGAAAATAAAATTTATTATTCCATATTTTTACGTCACTATAAAATAATTTTTAAACTTAATTGTCATCGGATCTTATTTCTTAATTTTTTATTTCATAAAAGTAAATTTTATAATTTATTATATAAAAAAATCATTTTTAATAGAAAAAAAAGCATTTTTATATTTTTTTTAGAAAATAACCGACTTTATAATTATTTAGTAATGCTATTTTAAAATTTTATTTAAATTCTTAACTATCCAAATAACACGTGGCCTCGTGCTACACGTAGCGATGAGTTATACGAATTACGAGTATAAAGTGTGTTTAAAGTTGGGGTGTTAGTCAACACGCGTCTATGAACCTCTAAAACTGTCGCGGCCGGGGCGCGAAGCATATGTTATGCATTTTGGCGCAACGTAGCGACCACCAAAAAACCGTATCCATATTCCATCGTCGTTAAAATAAAATATACAAAATATAATTAAATCCTTTCGAAGCATTAATTATGATTATCACAATTGACAATTAATTAAAACACTAAACTAATTTTTAGCATCAATAAAAAGGAATTAATAAGGGTATACGGATTGTATCGGTAACCGGTAAGAATGTGGCAGTGGAGAGGAAGGGGAATTTCTCCTCCTCTTGTTTCTTATTACATCGAACAACTGCTTTATTTCATTGTCTCCTTCTTCTTCTTCTCTCTCTTTTCTCTTCTGCAACTCTCTCTATCTCTCTCATCTTGCGTATTTGAGATCGTTACTCAACCGGCGTTGGGTTCTCACCGATTCCTAAGGCACGTTTATCTGCTTGATTCCCTTCTATCTATTCTTTATTCTATCGTTTTTTAATTTTCCTGCTTCTATCAGCATAATAATTCGTCCACGATCACACGCTTTCTCTCTCTGTTTTTTTGGTATGAGCTCGCTTCGTCAGTTTCGCCTTTTCTTCTGATCTTTTTTCCTTTTTGTTGTTGATTTGTTTCTGATGCGTCATCGGGATCTTCACGCTGGTTTTTTAGTTTTTTTTTTTGGGTCGGAGAAGAGCGCGTGTTGTCCTTTCCACGCGCTTGTCTCTGACGATGTCGCTGATCCTCTGATTGTTTGGTTGTGAGTTTTGGATTTCCTTTCGGAAATTATATAGTTTGTTAGCTTAGATTTTTTATTTTTTTTCTTTCTAAATTTTGATTAGTTTTTTTTTTTTTTCTGGATTTGCTTGTGTTTCGTGTTCCTCGGCTTGTGTGATAGAAACATATCAAGTGTCTGGTGAGAATGGTAGAAAACAGTGTTAATCCATTTATGTTTCATCTTAGCATTGATATTTCCACTTATTATATATGAAAATAAAATGAAATAAAATTGTTTATCGGCTGATTTTGCTGGCATAATTGTTGTTTTGTAAGTGTATCAATTCATGGTTCTTTGCTTTAGAAAGTCGTAAGTCTTAACCCTTCATAAGCCCTTAGTTCTGTTTGACTGTTTCTCGTAGTCGTCTTTTTTTGGTTTGTTTTGTGCTTTTTCCTAAAGGAATCTTATCTGGTAGTATATTCTTTCATCGTTGATGCCTTCGTGTGCAACTGCATTCAATTATTTAGGTCCGATTCGAAGTACTAAATAACCCATTTTCATCTGCTTATGTTGCATGATGGATATAAATGGCAGAAAGCTTTCTCACTTAATATCTCTTTGTAGAAGAAGGGAAAAAACAATGGATTACTGCTATTTGTTCATACTACAGTATGCAGTTCATATCCTGTCTCTTAGTGAGCATTTCTTCCCTTTTCTTATGTAAGAAAGGGAAAATCTTTTTCACTGTGTTCCTCTCATATTTGGTTGTCTTTATATGTATGTCATATGGGGTGCAGTTCCTCTCTTCCAGCATATTGGTTTTATCTTTATAGTTTATTATTTAAATTGTGGTATTTTCCTTTTGCAGCTAAACTAACATGTGCTGAGTACTAATTGTCTATCAAGAATTATAGTTTTGAATATTGGAAGCTTTGACTGATATGTTGGTCTGGTTTTTATTAGAATCAATTAGGTTTAGATGGGTTTTTATTATGCAGGTTTCTTGCTGCTGTTGATGTATTGTACATGATTACCTCTACATGTGCTGGTGAGATGTGCTTTCATTGGAAATTCTCCTTCGTTCCCTCTCTTCCTCACCTTTTCTTAGTAATAACTTACTCTTCACAGATCTTTTCAGAAAGGTTTATTACCCTCTATACCTGTGGGTTTATACTTTAAAAATTTGTTATTATTATTATTGGCAAAAACTGGTTTTGCCTTCGCATTTGCATTGTGCAGGTTATGGAAGTGGGTGAATTCTTCTTCACTTGGTCTATTCCATTACATTGTCTGAATTGCAGATGGTATCGTAGGTCCTTCTCAATCTTGAATTAATGGGGTGACTATAGAACCGATGAGTCATGACTTTGGCATGTTCAGTTTCCTCGGTATTTATTAGCATGATATGCTGCAGTTATGGAGTGTTATAAGCCAATATTCATGTAGGAAGAAGAGAGTATATTGTACCAAAAATCTTGGTTAACTTGAAGAGTTGTATGAGCCTTGTTCAGCTGGAATGTGTCTTTTAGATCATGGTCATCCATCTTCTGGAATTGGATGGTTGTTTGATGTGAAATGGCCTAGCATTTGTTTTGAGGATGTTGTGGCAATAGATTTGTCACATCCGATGTTTAGTGATGCAAGATATTGGAGTGGGCTGTTACAGGAAGCATAGGGGGAGGGGGGGGGTCATGGAACTTTTAAAATACCATTGTTATTGTTCTAATTGCTGTTTTGAGGTGCTATGATTTGGATGTTGGTAAACCTCAGTACAATCTGTCCCATAGCTTGTCAAATGCTTGTTCTCTTAGTATGGAATCTGCTATGGAGTTTATGCTGTTTAGGGGGGGCTGGTATAATGAGTTTAGAAGCACACTTTTCAAAGAGCATTCACAACACATTAATATGCACTATGCAGACTGCAATTTTGAACCATTAGTGCATACCATAGATGGAGGAGTCTGCTATAATGTCATGCATCCACTCTTAAATGACATCAGCTGCCCTTTATGTTGGTACAGCTTCTGGTTCTGCAAACTGTTGGTTTCTTCAATATTGCAACAATTCATGGTTGGGATCGGTGTAGTGCTGGATCATTGTTCGTTGACTCTGAAGGTGTTTGATAAGCCTGAGTTGGTTACATAATCTTCACTTGAATGTTGAGGAATGAAATGAAACTAGTGTCATGGTGTTGATTGTCTAACCAGATTGCAGGGAAACTCTTCCTTTTGCTTTACCATTTATGGGGGATAGAAAATATATTACTTCCATGTTCAAGCCCACAATCATAATCTTTATTTGTCTTGCCTTACTGGTGCCAATGGACAGTCTTAACAGGACAAACAATTGTACTTATTTGGAAATTTCCATCTTTTTATGTAAAGCCAATATACCACTTGATTATAGCTTGAAAGATGAACGTAGATAGGAATGTGTTTGATAGAAATAAAATATTATATACAAAATTATTGAACACCAAACCCTTTGAAAGCGTAGTTATTGATTGTCTGTTTAGCTGTTCGGATTTCATTTTATATTTGGATTGTAGAGAAATCTAAAACTAAAGTTAAAAGTTTAATTCGGATTTCATTTACTGTTTTTAATTATCAATGGTTTAATAATACTTCACTGTTGAGTTTTTATCATTTTTGTTAGTGTGTTTGGATCAGCTTATTTTGCATTAAAAATTGCTTATAATCAAAATGCCCCAGACAGAGCTTTTAGCTGAAAAGCTATTTTTGGGTTAAAATTAAGCATAACTAAAGATGATGGACACTGGCATATAATCAAAATTATAAATTTTAAAATATGCAAGCTGATATTCAGTAGCCCAAGCACTTTTTAAACAAGTTTATTCAATTTATCATGGTATATTAAAGGTAACGAATTGTGTGAAGCCTTCTTTCCTTTGCCTGCAGAAGCTAGGTTTTTTGAATTTCTGCTTATACGATAATGATTTTATATTTTTCTATCTAATGTAATATTCAATATACAATATAATATTCTCTTCTATTATTTTTCTTGTAAAAATTCTGTCTAGTAGTAGTAAACAGTTTTTTTCAGACTCTGTTCTATCAGCTTTCATCAATCCATTCCTCTACCTTTTTTACCTAAGGTAATAGGTACACACATCTCTCTCTCTCTCCTTTTCTCTCTCTCCCTCTCAAAGTAAAACATTTTGGTTTTGTTCTTGAAGCAAATTTCACTATATCAGTGCTTTGTATTTTTTTTCCCTCCAAAAGTTGTGGGGGGAAATTTTTTGTGTTTGTTTCACTATTGCTGGTTCATAGGATTTACTTAAAAAAATTTTATGTTTCTTTGGTCTTGTCATGATTACTGATTGCTGATTAGAGGGCACAGATAGGAGAGCTGTTTAACCCCCTATATACTTGATGCCTGTGCATAGTTGATTATGATTTTTAAGTGCAGGAAAAGATTAGAAAATGCTAACCCCTTCTAATACTTGCTAAACCTTGGCCAGGTAATATCTGATGCGTTAGTCATCCTATTTTCCAATCCTTCCTCTTTTTATTAAATCAATCCTAACTCTTGCTACCATTCATGATAAGCTAGAGTGAGGATCCATTATCTACTTTAAATCTCATCGATGTCATTTTTTTCTTCCATGTGTTCACTTTTTGAGTCCTCTTTGTTTTCTTGCCTCAGACTAGAAGGTGCTCTTTCTGTATCAGTGGATAGAGGCGTGAGTAAATGGCTTCAAGTGAGTGGACTTATTTGGGGCTATTGGTAATTTATTATGGTTAAGGATACCATGAGTGGCAAGTATTTAGTGTTCATGGGCTAGTTCCTTAGATTGTGAATTCCTTCCCTCCTGAAATAATTGCTAGTGGTGATTATCCTCATTGGTCAAATTGTTGTATGTGGCCATTATTTATGCTTCAATTTTCATGCATGCCTATTGATGGCATTTTAACTCGTCAAGCTTATAACCATAATCTTTCATGCAATTTTTGGCAGTATCGTTGGATTGGGAGCATAGAGCTTTGTCCTCTTTGCTGATTAAAAACATCATCTTGAATCTTGATATTGAATAAGCTTATATAAGCTAGTTATTTACGTACTACTCAATGAAATTAAATAGTCCAGCTGGGGATCATTGTTTAGGCCTAGATGGTATTGAATGGAAAATGGTGAAATCTGATGAATAATATCTGAGAAATCTATGGAATTTGTTTTAATGATGTGGAAGTAGCAATGGTGGCTCGTGGCTGTATTATTGCATATGCTGTAAGTGAAAAAGAAAAGTCTGGCTAGATGCAATTGTAGTAGTCTCTTTTTCTAATACAAGGGGTGTCCTGGAAAGACTTATTCTGATCGCACACATCTTACATCATCTCTATTTTCTAGGCATTGACCCCCTGCTGTGCTGGTCAGTAGTTTCTCTTCCTACCCATGTTGTGTTGCCCTTGACATCCTACCTGGAATTCATGATAATGAGAACTATTAAATTTTACGTAAAAAATATCCTACGGGATTTGTGACTTCTGACCCCACACACTTTCACATTTCTGTATGCATATCTCTAATATTCCTATCCCTTCCCCCCCCCCACACACACACAAACACCCTAAACTTGATTTGCATTAAAAAAAATGGCCTCAATCACGGTGCAATAATGCTTGGCACATCATACAAAATGAATTTGGGTTTTGATTGTGGTATTGAATCCTTAAATGCTTAAGCAACATTTTGTTGCTTTGGCATTAAAGAAAACTCAATTCTGAATTTTGATTTATATAATCCTAATAACATTCATTTTGTCAAAATCACTTATAGATAAAAGTATCTAAATGTTAATCATGTTACTCAACTCAATTCTGACCAAAATCAAATTTGCAAATTCTTATCCAAACACTAATAATTAGATTCTTTGTCAAATGTGGTTGACTCTAAATATTTGCTACTTGCTCAAGATCCTACATGCAATATTTGTGTTGTTGTGGAAGTGTTTGGTTTGAATTTAGCATCTATGCCAGTGTTTAGGTTATGCGTTGTGATTTTCTTTTACATATTTATTTTGAAGAGATTTGTATGAGCAATATGCATGTTTATTTTTGTTTTAATGTTATTGCATATGCTGCAATCACAGTTGACCTTTGGTCTCTTACAATCATTGTTGTGGCTTGGAAGCAGCTTTCCTTGGTTGTTAATTATTAATCTTAATATTGAATTTCTAAAGATGCTCTTTCACTTTGCAGGTTGTAAGTTATTTGCCGATCTGACTCAACTATTCTATCTATTTTGAAACCCATAGATTGCAAGTGACATTTATGGGGCATAGGCACTTATATAACGCATCTCCATTATTTGAGGGTGAGCCTGACCAGAATTGGAATCATATGCATACCGATCAACATTATGTGCACCTTGGTAATCTTAAATATACATGCCTCACTTCCATTTGTATTTTGGTGCTTTAGGCTTTTTTTTCCCTTCAAAAAACATGTAAGTAACTTCAAAGATTGCAGCAGCACCATGTTACTTATATTAGACGGATTTCTATTGCAGGTAGGACTAGCACTTCTGAGAATGGTTCTTTTATTTATCCTGCAGAAAATATGTCTATAGATAGCAATTCGTTCCCCTCACATTGGAACTCTTCCACAAGATCAAATGGATATGCATCCTCAAGTCTCAACATTGATGTAGCCCCTCATCAACCAGATGCATCAGGCACTTCCAGTGATCATTTTATGCATTCATCTAGTGCTGGAGCCTTCTTTGCAGTGTCTGAAAATCATGTAAACCAGCCTCCTCCTTCCAATTATGACAGACAAACATTTCATGTTGATGGTGGTTTTATTGATCTTACAATGGGAAGCGGACGAGGGCCTCAAAAGCGCAAGAGCCCTGGAATTCCTTCAGTCTTTGAGAGAGGTAGTACAAGTAGATACTTTAATGCTGGGAGTTCAACTGATCATCCTATGCCTTCAGAATTAAGGCAGGAGAAGCCAAACATTGATTCTCAATATATGCCCTGGGATCATTTTACTATGACCCCCACATTCAGAGGTTCTGGCCTTTCAATAAAGGGTGAGGGTTCACTCAGGAATGTGAGGAGCCGTTCTTCACTTGATTTGGAATCCAACCTGGCTAGAACCCATTTATCAGGCAATCATTCACACAACTACCCTTCTGTCCCACCACCAGTTGACCATTCTAGCATGGTGGACCTTTCAGGTCAGACTTCTGCCACTTTGACAAGGGATTGGAACCAAATGAACATATCTCCTGCTAATGGACGGGTGTTATTGTCAGGTTAGTTTTCAGTTAATAAATGTTAGTATCAAAACATACACTCCTGGCATTTATATCTAAAACATCTGACTTAAAATGCAGATACAAATGCTTTTGGTCTTGAGACAAATCATTTCCTTGTCGGAAGTGGTGCTGCTGCTAGTAATGCTTCTGTAGATGTTGGGGGTTTCCATCATGAATTTGGTACAAGCAGAAATCCTACAGCTCCTCAATGTTTTCATAATAATCAGACTCAGACTACTAGAGGAATTCGAAGCAACTATTCTCAGAGATCTACTCCAGCTTTTAGAGCTTCTTCAAGCTTGCGCTTGGGACATGTGACATCTTTGGATGATGGATTGCCTATGGTAGCTGAAAGCTACTCTTCTAGACATCCAAGGCCATTGAGCACCATTGGCTGGCGTAATGGTGATAGAAATGGGAGGTCAAGAATTTCCAGTGAAAGATATCGTTCTTTGGCTGAGGAGGGTGGTCTCCATGATCGATTTTCCTCTGAGGTATCTGTCATTATCTCGGGGAACTCTATTTTTGAATATCAGTATTAATGGAAGGATGTGTATGTTTGGAATTTGGAACACTTTTTTTCATGTTTTTTTCCTGTGCACCATAGTAAACCTTAAACAGGGATGGCTTATTTGCAAACTTGAAGCAAATTACTTCATATATTCCCTTGAACTAGTTGGTGTTCATAGGGCAGCAAAATTGTTCTTTCTGTTGTTACTACCACTGGCAGACTGGTTTAATTTTTTTGGTTTGTACTTTTTGTCAACTTTCAGGGTTTCATGGTTGTTGAGCGCGCATCACTGTATGGTTCCAGGAATATGCTTGATCAGCACCGAGACATGAGGATGGACATAGATAACATGAGTTATGAGGTGATTATTAATTTATTACTGTTTCTTGTGTTACAATTAGTACCATGTACTAATTTAATTATTTTTTATGATTTGTTTGACCAGGAACTACTAGCACTTGGAGAGAGGATTGGCTTTGTAAACACAGGATTGTCTGAGGACTTGCTTTCCAAGTGTTTGACTGAAACAATATATTGTTCATCTGAGCAAAGTCAAGACGAAGGAAGCTGTGTAATCTGTCTGGTATGTTTTAATTTTTATATTCATAATTTCATAGTAAACATTTTAGATGTCTTTGGATATCATTAATCAGGTGCTTACGTTTTTTGTTGAAAATTACAGGAAGAGTACAAGAACATGGACGATGTTGGGACACTTAAAACTTGTGGACATGACTACCATGTGAGCTGCATTAAAAAGTGGTTATCTATGAAGAAACTATGTCCAATCTGCAAATCCTCGGTTTTGCCCGAGGATACGAAGGATAAATAACTTCTATTGTAGTATGATTATTCTCATTTTGTATATATATTTGGACATCCCTCACGGTGGAGGAAACAAACTTGCTTTCGGAGATGTTGTAACAGGAATGCTACTACTTTATGTCAATGTATTTGTTTTCGGCTTCGATCTCAATTCTGCGAAGCCTTTCAATGGATCTGAACTACTCGTGTTTGATATGGGAAAATGTTTATTTATTTGTAAAAATGCTAACTTGTCTTCGTCTTGTTTTCACAAATTTGTTAAAATCTTTGGAAGGAGACCAGATTAAAATAATGACAGTTTTATAAAAAAAAAAAAGATTTATTCAATTTAATCATAAAAATAAATTACATTTTGGTATGGTTTGATTTAAATATAATATTAAATTCAATCTAAATACACGTTTAGATAGATTATTTTAATAAAATGATTGTTTTTTTTTCTTTCTCAAAGTCACAATAAATAAGTTATTATTATTTTTAAATAAGCTTATCTAAACATGCACTAATTTGATCCAATTAAAAATAATTTTAATTGAATTGAATGATTTGTTCTTATTTTATTATCTCACCTTATGTTTTAAAATCATTAAATAATCAGCTCATTGTCCCTCAAGTCAGGGAGACATTTTTAGCCTCAAATGAGGAGATTCAACATCATAAAAGTGGAGACAAAATTTTATTAGTTTTATCTCGTACAGTTTTTTGCGAGTGAAAGAATGCATTTTTCCACCCTAAATTGTATATAGGTCGCACCTATGATTCTGACTGATACTGTAGTCAATACACTATTCCTCAGATATGTTCTAATGTTGAGGTGTGTGTAATGGATATTATAGTTAGACGTTATGTTCGTGCTCAGTTCGATCCTAACGCCAAGAACAATTACCAGAAAAATCTTCAGTTGTATAATCTTGAATAATTGTAGTTGGATGAGATAAGTATTATATGGATGTTGGTGTTTTTCTTATTCTTCTCGTTGACATTTTTATTCTTACTGCAATCAAAGTGCTGATATATATATATATATATATATTTTTTTTAATTATGCGCATGGACGATGGAAATTACATCTTTAATTTATTCCATCTATGTATTATTCTGTAAAAAGCAGAATGCTTACGTCATGTGAACCTCTGTCGTTTGCTTCGTCGAGAAAGTACCAAAAGTTTTGGGGCATTCCGAGAATTGAACTCGGGACCTCTCGCACCCTAAGCGAGAATCATACCACTAGACCAAATGCCCTTGGTTCTACGAAGAAACTTGTATAACATATTTATTGCTTCTTGATCGATCTGATTTTTTTCTTCACTGCATCAGCTAAAATAAAACTACAAAGCATGCATAAGTTTTTATTGTTTTGATTTTGCAAATAAGAGAGACATGTCTTGTGATAATGTTCTTCTGAATTAATAATGATAGCTTATTTTATAAGATTTGAAAAATTATTAAAGAAAAAAAAAACTCAAAGACATGACGACACTTTCAAGTTTGGTGTAAGTTTATAAATTATTTGATAGTGTATATTTTTAGAAAAGTGACATAGCTATGTTTTATACTTTTATGAGAGTTGGACATGTTTATCTTCTATGAAATAAGCAAAAGACTTATGAAATAAATTATTAACTTTTGTTTTCACTCATACTTTTTTACTTATATGAAAATTTATTTAAAACCAATTATTATTATATTAAATTTTATTTAGGAACGATATTTTTAGCCATAATTGACAGAGCTGAAAGAGAGTAAATCGATTCTTTGAATTCAATGGTAGCGAATTATAAAGCAATTAATTGAAATACAACTAATGCAAAAAATAAAAATAAAAATGAGAGAATTGAATAAATATATTTATCTTACTTCAGCCACACTCTTGACTTATATTTAGTTTCTAAAAAATTAATTGAGATTTTTTTTACAATATGTCAAATTTTGGTTTATAACTTAAAAAGGATTTGAACAAACTATTCTCCTCTTTTGTTCAAAGTAGGGTACATAATATTTCTTTCACTCAAAGATATTACAAAATCTCTTTCTATCTCCAACATAAATAAAGTATTCTAGGTTGAAAAATATTTTTTACAACTCTATCCATACTAGGGCACTTAAAATCAAGACTTTGGTTGGTCTTATATGTGAGTTATGACAGTAGTAAAACTCAAGGACTGAATAACAAGAGTACAAGACAAGGTGCAATTACAGAAGGAAAGAACAAGGTAAGTTTGTGTGTATGATGCATATGTCTCTCTTATGACCTTGAAATCGGATATGCCGAGGAAGATACTGTCTTAACCTTTTAAAGGAATATCAGCAAGACAACCTATGGATGGACGCTTGCAAATCTGAGGTACATAAAACTTAACATAATAATAATAAGATTGTCATTAATACTTTCTTTAATATACACTGAATAAATTTATGTGAATTTTATTCAATAGGAAACGTGACTTATTAAATTAAAAAGAAAGAGTCGCGTTATTTAATAGATAAGTTTATCTATTCACGAAGATTATGTTAAAAAAATATATTCTTACCATTCTGAATATAATAATAATTAACTGAGTGTTTGTTTATTTACTTCTGAACGAGAACCGGTATTTTATATTAGATCATTTAAGACTGCCCCGAACACTTTTTCCTTTTTTAATGTATACGTCACTGTTGCACAATAATTTCAAACCAAAGAGGTGGCATGATTTTCACCAAGTTTCTTCAATTTTTTTTTATTCTTTAACTTAATGACTGTCTCTAATGTAATACAAATAAGCATTGCTCTTTTGTTAAAAACTTTTTCAAATTATGGTGAAAAGGATTTGAAGTTAAGGCCGGAAATCATGCATAAAGTGCTATTTTCAGAGTTTATGATTCTAGCTTAATTACAAGAGTAAAAACCTCCATACTTAAAAAATGTTCAAGGTAAAAAATATAAATATTCAGTAAATTTGCTAAGCATAAATTTATACAAACGACTATAAAAAATGCTATTCATAACATTTTTTTCAGTGAGAAGGTAGAATTTATTCTCGTAAATATGTCTATCCATCTTAATTCAAATTTATCAAATTATTTAGTTGGAGGCATTTATAAATCTTTTCTTTACGTGGAGGAAAAGAGGAGCCCTCAAAATTGAGTGAATTTGGAGAGAAAAAAAAAATACATAATTATTGATTGTGATTGTTTTGACACAGGAAATTTCTATCATATATTTCGATAGGAAAACTTTGTTCTTATGTAATTGGTGTTGCCTTTTTGGTAGTTCTTAACAATTATTATGACATTAACATCTTGGACTATAATTGTGATTAGTCCTCGCTATTTGAAAGATTTACTCTTGACTTCTGTCTTTACAAGAAAGTTCCCTTTTAGTTTCCATTGTTGACTGGAGCTTGAACCTACGTTTTAGGTTGTGGTCTCCCTAAGGTGCATCCGTGTAAAACTCTTATTCAGAAAGCTAATAGGAAAAAGAAAAAAAGGCAAAAAGAGTAATGTTTATACATCACTGAATGATTTTAGATGGACAATATTCATGAAAAGACTTGAGAGATGAATATTAAGTACATGCATGTGAATACATTGAAAATTTGTCCAACCTTGGGAGCTAAGGAAAATGATATATACGAGTGAGACAGAATCATGGTCCCTCGTATATTTTACTATATATAGATTCAACTGTACAAAACAACAAAAACGATAACTTGAAGGTGAACATGGCAGCAGGGTACACTTCCGGTTATTATTCTCTACAACACACTCCAACATGGGCAATTGCCATTGTTTGTTTCGTTCTTATCACCATCTCAATCATCTTGGATCATCTCGTTCATCTTATAGTCAAAGTCAGAACCCTAATGTTTTTTATGCTTACCTTTGCTTCTTTACATTAATCTGATTTCTTTGTTAATTAGCTGATACCTACCTATCCATCTATCTATATATATGTGGCTGCAGTGGTTGAGGAAACATCAGAAGAGCGATTTGGTTGAAGCAATTGAGAAGCTTAGATCAGGTTAATTATAAATTTTACATATATATATATAGATGGTTGTGTAGCTAATAGAGATTTTTTTAATAGTTTATCATTTATTTTTAATTAAAGAGAGGCATAATTAACATTTTCTGAGTTTGCTGCAGAGTTGATGATCTTGGGATTCATGTCGCTTTTGTTGACAGTAACTCAAGATGCTATTACCGAAATCTGCGTACCAGTAAAAGCTGCAGACACTATGCTTCCATGTCGTAAAAGTACTACCAATGATACTGCAGTTTCTGATTCTTGCAGTGCCAAAAATGTATGCATATTTTATATTATTACTTCTATACGGACTTAATCAATTAATTTATATATATATAGTGAGAATTATAAAAACAAACTGCATACTTTGAGTAGGATGGAGTGTAACCCTGGATTTGCATGCAGGCTAGTAAGGTTGCTTTAGTATCAAAGCAGGGGATTCATCAGCTTCACATGTTCATTTTTGTTCTAGCTGTCATGCAAATTGTGTACAGTTTTCTCACCATGTCTCTGGCAAGGGCTAAGGTAAGAGTGTGTCTCGTTTGTTTTATGGAGGTTTTCACACTCATTCAGCAATTAGTAACTAATTAATGCCCATATTTCCTGGCCATTTACTTAAAATATAAATATAGTAAATTATTTTTGCATTTATATTTAAATTAAGGAAAAAATATACGCAATTACACACTAACATTGATTAAGAATGTTTCAGTTATGTGTGAATTAATCTTAAAGCTTAAAAATGTATAAATTAATTTATAATATCTATAAACTGTGGAAAACAAACCTTCCATTATTATAAAATTGTTAAATATTAATAGATAGTAAACAAAAATACCCTTATATTTCTTACAACTCATCATTCTTTCGCTTGTTCTTTGACTTCAATTCTGCATGGTAAATATACAATCATAATCTTTTTTTGTAACAGAACGTGAATTTCATCTTAAGTCTTACGTTAATAGCTTTCAACTAATAAAATTTAAATATATTTTTAAGATACATACTAAAAAGTTAATAAATAATAGCTTTTATTAAAAATTATAATTTTTATATAAAATTTTTTTATATCTAATTTTAATAGAAAGTTATTATAAATAATTTTTTTGGGTGCTATAAAAATTAAATTGAAAAAAATAAGAGAAAAGTTGTGAAGTCAACACAAGCTAGATTAAAAAGAAAATAATAAATACTGTGTCCAGACAATTATATATGACTTACGATGTCAAAAAAAGAGGCTTTCTAAGAAATTATCTTCCCGTTAATTTTCGATTTTAAACATTTATATACGTAAAACATTTTATCACAACTTCTTAAAACATCAATTATTCGAATTCAATTAGATAATATATTACAAAACCATGAATTTTGTTAAAATAGACATATTTTATGTGCTAAAAATAGTATTAATTATATTTCATTAAATTATTAAAGAGAAAATTGTAAGATTTTAAAAATTTTAAAATATTTATAACCAAAATTTAGGTTTATAAAATTATGTCAACTGTCAATTCTAATTCTCAACACTAATATTTTATCCAAAACATGTGTTTGCATTAAACTTATTTTATATTTAAAATACATTATAGTTAAAATTTTAAATTTTATTAATAAAACTAAAGAAAATTATTTGTCTCTAAAAGTTAAACAAATCCAAATGTCCATTAGTGTATTATTTATTTGATATTTAAGACATCAATAAAATGATCAAATGTGATGATATATAATTTAGTACTAAAATGTTAATATATAAGTATTTTGTCTAACATAAAGTTCGTTTTATCTAATAAAAAATTAAATTATTAACAAGGACTTTAAAAATCTTTATAAATAAATAATATGATATACTCATATTCGTCTATTGATAGGATATATTAATATTTTATATTAATAAAATATTTTATTTGTATAATATATCATATTGTTAATAGAAATTTAATATATATTTATTGAAAATTAAATTTTTATCAGAAAAAATATATACTAATGAAAGCTAATTTAACGTTGAATTGTTATCAAATGATAATTTTTTGTAGTATGTACTAGAGAATCAATGTATATTTTTCCCTTATAATAAATGAATGATGGGGCTAAATATTAACTATTTTATAATTCAATATAAAATATCTGCGTTGCTTTCACTCTGTGACTTTAGTTTTTTAGATAGCTGATTGATAAAAAAAATATTAAAATAAAAACATAAATTATATCTCATGAATCTTTACGTTTTTATATCTATCTATGTATTTCCATTATTTTTTGTCAGTCAATTCATCTATGATTCTCCAGCATCATTTGAATCATAAATGTGCAGATGAGGCGCTGGAAAAGTTGGGATGAAGAGACTAAAACAATTGAATATCAAGTTGCCAATGGTAAATTTGTTTTTTGATTCAATTAAATATTTATTTAATTAAAGAGATCCTATAATTATATAAAAGTTTATAGTTTATATTGATAAAACTTTATCATAATTTTTTTTGTATGTTAAAAAAAAATATAAAAAATACCATAAGCCATTTGCATAAATTTAACTTGCTTGTCATATTCTACATTTAGTATTCCTTATGTTGTTAATCATACAATTTCTGAATTTTCAAAAATGATTAATCAATCATTTTTTAGCATTTATTTTTGAATTTTGTTAATATCAACTTTTAAAGTTGAAAATAAATAACTAATAATAA
Source organism: Abrus precatorius (assembly GCF_003935025.1). Lineage (NCBI taxonomy): Eukaryota > Viridiplantae > Streptophyta > Magnoliopsida > Fabales > Fabaceae > Abrus > Abrus precatorius. The sequence goes on along the minus strand of NW_020874373.1, from coordinate 1,473,461 downwards.
AAAAATAGAAAGAAAAATATTTATTGTATTTTTATAATTTTAATACAATAATTATATACTTTTTTTAAAAAAGAATTTATTTATAAATATTTAAACTCATCTCGAAGTACTGAAGTTAACAAAATACTTTATTTTTTTACCTTATCATGAGCCTACCGAAATTATTTATTGATTTGTTTAATTTTTCATTGACAAATCAATTGTTACTCTGTAGTGTGAATGAACAATCTTCTACTGTTCAGATTATTTTAGAACTTAGGTGACAAATAATTTTCTTGTCGAGATTCAACAAGCACTTTTTGGTACAATTATATTATCATTGCTCAAATGAAAGTGTATTGGGAAACAGAAAAAAAAATTTATAAAACTCATTAAAATTCCTTCATTGTTGATTTAAAAGATTAATAAATATTGATTTTTATATCAAAAGAAGAAAAAAAAAAGTTGACTTCTGCTTGAGCGGTGCTATTCTTTAAAAATGGTTTCCCTTCAATCTATGTACGAATGTTATTAGAATATATATTGTGTTTTTAATGTAATAAAGTTTCTTTTTATCAAAAGAAACTCACATTTAATGAAACAGAGCGCGGGTATTTGTTTCTTGTCGTTTTAATTGTACATCGTTTTCACGAATTTGCTTTGGTGGAATTGTGAATTGAATGTTAACAAAAGCAGTATTAATTTCTTTTAAAGTTTAAATAATCAAGCTGTTATAAATTATAACATCTTTGAGCTTTCTTGGATTTAACTCTCTGGCTTTTACAAATTTGAATTTGTTCACAGGTATATATGCAGAGTATAATTGTATTTTAGGAATGATAATTTTTTAAAATATTATAACTAGAAAATTTGTTAGATAAGTTTTGAAATTCTTTTTATCTCATTTTACTATGAAGATGATCATTGTACACCCATCATTAGCATAAATCGGTGTAAAAATGTTAATATTTTGAACTAATCATAAATATATAAAAAAAACGAGTTAAAGGGGGTCTGATTTTACTTAATTTGTCTTTCCTCCTAAAGTTTCCCTTCCATACAAACCACAAATATATGTTGTTGAATGGATTTACTATCAAACATTCCTTTATTTATTTATTTGTTCATATTTAATCCTTTTCTGATTTTTTTTCCCTCTCTCTCTCATGATTTTATGTCCATGAAGTGGCGTAATAGATGCGTTAAAACTACTTCAGAAATGAAGTCCAACTATGGACCAAAAATTATAATTGCGCTGACCCATTGAGACGCTGCTTTTCAAAACAGCCCCACTATTATGATGTTGTGAAGGCTTGACCTTAAATTAGTGATGATAACGATACTGATTGATCCAGTCATTCCAACAGCATAATTGAATATTGGTCATAAAAAATGTTAGCAGTATATATTTTTAATACTATTGTTTATAGAATCTCATATTGATCCAAAGAATAAACCTAAGTTATTTAAAATTTCTGTCATGGGATCCTACCCATTAATAAAAAACAAATACTAAAAATGCTGGTAGCATTTTTAAAATGATACCTGAGTAAAATCCAGATTAAATCAGATAAAAAAATAAATAAATTCTACAATAACATTTCACTTTTAAAAGACAAATCAATCAATTAACAAATGTTAACTTTCATTGACGTCTTCAATACTGTGTAATTTGTTTCTATTATAGTATTGTGTTTCGTCTTTCATGATTTAATCAGATCAATTGGTTATTAATGTCTTTTTCTTCGTTTTTATTAATGATCCATTTCATGTATATGTGAATGACATGCAAGGCATGATTTCATGTTTCTTTACAGATAATAATAACAAAATAGAGTATGTGTTATGACTTTTGCGTTGGCAAATTGACCCCTTTAACTTTTCTGGTTATCAATCAGACCCTAATAGATTCAGATACACAAGACAAACAACATTTGGAAGACGGCACATATCTACTTTTACGGGTTCACCACTATATGTTTGGATAGTAAGGCTTTCTTTTTCTATAATACTGCCTAAAACAAACTTTTAATTCGTCTCATTTGCACCATTTCTATAATTCTCCTTTTATATTAGTGATACCTAAAATGTAAACGAGAACATGATATTAAGTTGTTTGTTTTGGTTTCCAATGAATGATTGATAGAAGTGTTAAATATATTTTTAAGTATCTCAAAATATATCGCATTATAATTTTGTCCTTACAAAATTAATTTTTTATTTTAGCTTTTATATATTCAATTTTATTTTTTTTTTGTCTTTCTTATTAATGTAATTGTACAATAAAAAAAAAAGTAACATCCGACACAAAGATTGATAAGATTAGTCATGTTATCATTTAATAATGACTAAAGATAAAATTAATGGTTTTTAAAAATACGAGGACTAAAATAAAAATTAATAATTTTATGGGAACTGAAATCAAAATGCCACGTATTTTGAGAGACATTAAAGATTGATAAAATCATGGAAATGAGGCAGTTTTTTACGGCTAACGTTATTCATGAATCTGTAAAATTTGGACAGAAATGCTTTTTTAGACAGTTCTTCCATTCAGTAGCAAAGGTTGATTATCTCACCCTGAGGCATGGCTTCATATCAGTTGAGTACACATCTTCCTATTTCAGTACCCAATCAAAGAATTAGTTTAATTTAAAGTTAAGTAGAATTTACTTATATGAAATTGATTGAGTGTGTGCCTAAATTAATCTAAACTACATATTTTCTTTGGAAAGTGTGAAATTGTTTTTCATACTTTAAAACAAACAGGACTAAAAGTCTATGATTATTACTGTTATTATTATCTTCGTTAAGCATTTCATTAACATGTTTGATGCATCTCTCAGGCTCACTTTTCAGCCAGGAACAGAAACTTTGATTTCCAAAATTACATAGAACAGTCACTTGAGGAAGATTTCAGAATTATAGTGAGCATTAGGTTGTTACTTGCCTACTAAATTGCATGTTTTATCAATTAAGACACTCTAGTCACTAGTCCTACCTGAAACTTCAGACACTATGGTCAAAAGCTAGAGTTGTGCACATCTAATCACTTCTTTCGTGTATTCCCTGGCAGCCCAGTGATGTGGTTCACAGTTGTTATTTTTTTGCTCGTGGATGTACATGGTTAGAAAATGTTTCCTTCTTTCGTTTCCATTTTTTTCCAATGTTTTTCTACATTTGAATTAATATTTATTCTTTCTCTGTGTGAACTATATTATTAGGTTGGCATGCATATCTCTGGTTATCCTATGTTCCCCTCTTGGTGAGTAAAAGTATGCTTCAGCTTCTTGTTTCATTAATGAATCTACAAGGCTTATAATTCAACTTTCCTGCATTTTTATTCATAGATGGTTCTAGTTTTGGGAGCTAAACTTGAAGTCATAGTTGACAAGATGGCTCTTCAAATGAAGGATATCAATAATGTAACCAAAGGAACCCCTCTAGTTAGTCCAAGTGACAATTTCTTCTGGTTTGGCCATCCAGGATTTGTGCTAACACTCCTACATTACACTTTATTCGTGGTAAACCTTCTAATGATAGTGATATCCGCGACATAATCACTTATTATTAACTAGTAGTTCTATTCTAACTGAAGTTATTGAGTTGGCAACAGATCTTTAAAACTGAAATCCATTAAAACCCAAAATGAAAACTAAAAATTAAAAACAGCTTTTGTTTTTTGAAAAAAATTCAAAATTGAATCTAACAGCTACCTCGAATAGAGCCTAAACTAACAGATTTTAACTTGTTGACCATGACAGAATGCATTTGAGCTTGCCTTCTTTATATGGGTATCAGTAAGTGTCTTTCTATGTTCTTCCTTTATTAAAAATGTAACTTCAGAAACTTGATCCATCATGGGTTGAACTTAACACAATTCTCTTATTTCTATATTGTTGGCAGACACAGTTTGGAATAAATTCTTGCTACCACGAACACAAATCATTTACAATCATAAGAGTGATGATTGCGTAATGACACCCTACAATTTAAATGAAGTTCAATTTTTATTTTTTTTTGGTATGCTGATCCTGCTGTGGTGAACATTTTCAATCATTGATGACATTGAGATTTATTATTTTGCTCAGGGTGGCAGTTCAAATTCTCTGCAGCTACGTTACTCTCCCCCTCTATGCACTAGTGGCACAGGTGAACTCTATTCTGAAATTCAAGTTTTCCACTTTTAGCCCATTCCACTATGCACGGTTAAATGGTTTAATGTTTTGACATCGTATTGTTACAGATGGGTTCACAAGTTAAGAGCAAAACTTTGGCTAAAATTCTGAGGCAGTGGCATGTTGAGGTTAGGGAGAGAAGGAAGAAGCAAGAACAACTAGCGAAGTCTCCTAGTTTTAGTCACATAAATCTGTCCTCAGAATGGAGTGAAGTAAAGAAGAGTGCCTCTGATCCTGAGTTATCTTCCACACCATGTGATAGCATTCATTCCTCTGAAGAAGGAGAAATTGTAGAAGAACTGGAACATACGGTGAAAATAAAAGCAAGCTCATCAGGTGATCCACCATAGTGTTGTCCCAGTGGAAATGCCAAATTTGAGTAGTACATGAATTAGACCTTGAAATAGTATCGATTGTCAGATTCATTTTGGAGACTTAATTAATAAATTCTTATTTTAGTAGTGTAAATTGCGTTAATTTTTCAATCTGTTGGTTCTATGAATTGAATAAATACCACTTAGTAAAATCTAATATTGGTAATACTGTACAAGAAAACAAATTAACTTTATTTAAAAATTAAAACAATAACCAATCCTTATTCCCTAAACGTTTTTTTTTGTTGTTGTTGAAGTAGATTTAAAAGCTATAAACAAAAAAGTCCTCTTGTAAAATTAATTTACTAGTTGTATATGGTGAGGACATGGAGTAATCAAATGGATGGATGAATTTACTTAATAGCTTCCAAAGGTCAATAAGCAACCACCTGAGCACATCCAGAATGAGAAGATTGCAAATGATAATAGAACAATTTTCATTTTTGTCATTATTGCTTGACTAAGGCCTTAACCCATAAGTGGTGTCTCTGGGGTGAAGCCAATCATGCAATTAAACAGTACCTTTGTCCATATCGGTATACCCCATCTTGACCCTGATTGAACTTAACCAGCTTGCAAATCGGATTTTATTGGTATGACAACTGTAATGTCAAAAGATGCCAGAATCCATATTTGGAACGATTCACCTAAGGCAGATATCTCCACATATTTTCTCTTTTTACAAACTTTAAGAAATTTTTGGATTTACTTAAACATTAGAAACGATTTATTTTGGTCCTTGCCTTACTTTTCTTACTAGTGATGAATCATGAATATCCACTCAACTTGGTAGATCTAACTTGTTCTAGCATATGATTTGACATGCATAGAGCATCGTATTCTTGCTTTTGAAGCATGGGCAGAACAGTCATTTTAGGAGTATAGAAGTTGTGGAGTTTTAGAATCCATGTCCCATGTCCATGGTGACCACATCCTTAGTTGTCTAAGGTTGTCCCACACACTTCACGTTCATTTGCCATCACTTGCTTCTCTACTCTTTCCTTTCATCACCAACACACCTGCCGACAAGCCACCACCTCCATTGAATCACCAAGTGTTAAGCTTTTTCATACCCAAAATCTCTCTCACACATACACACAAACACAAGCAATGGAAGACAAAATCTGTGTATGCATTATAGGGGAAATGGATAGACTTTGGTTTCACCAAGTCATTCTTTTCTCAGAACCACAAGCATCAGTTTTTTCCTTACCAACTCCACCAGATGAAGAAAAAACTGTTCTCTTATCAGAATCTGTGTCTCGTTCTTCATCCATTCTTTCTTCACCACCTCCACCAGATGAAGAAACTTCAAATGATGAATCACCTTCTTCAGAGAAACAACTCTCATCAGAGTCAATCTCTGTACCTCTTCAGGTATAATAAAAAAGTAGTTAGAATTAGTACTTATATCAATATTCTATCTATATTCTATACTATGTGCAATTTGACAGTGAACCATGAGTCATGTCATGACCATTCTTTCTTCTTCTTTTGATCATTTTATTTGTACTGTCACAAAGGATGGTTCAATCAAAAATGAAGAAGAAACCAAGGAAAGATTCGCTAGAATGAACCATTTTGGTAACAAAATTCGTTCACATTCATCCTCACCATCAACTCAAAACCATCGCAGAAAATTTAGGAAACCAGCTACGTGTGCATGGAAACTGCAGAAGTCCATGAGCTGCAAAACACTTGGGGAACTAGAACTTGATGAAGTAAAGGGTTTTATGGATCTTGGTTTCATATTCAACAGAGAAAATCTAAACCCAAGAATGATGAGCGTTGTCCCTGGCTTGCAGAGACTTGGTTTACACCATAATAAACAACAAATGGATGCCACAGAAACGAATCATATTGAGGCAAAGGAAGAAAAGAGAGACATCATGAGACCATATTTATCAGAAGCATGGCTTATAAGGAGACCCGATTCACCTCTACTAAATTTAAAATTTCCCAAACATTGTTCATCTGCCAATATGAAGAAACATCTTCGGTTCTGGGCTAAAATTGTTGCCTCAGAAATCCACCAAGAATGAGTTATGGCCAATACTCAAACATAGAGCAAGAATGGTTTCAATTCAACATATGATATAGTTAGTCATAGCTAAATAATTGTATGATATAAAAAATAAAGAAGCTTTTAAGCATATTATAAGAGAGATGGTGCAAATCAGCAAATGTGATTTATGGTTTCACCAATCGCTTATCACTCTTTTTGTCTTGTAGGCAATAAAAGGGAAGGGTTAGGAAGGTTCTTATTGGAATGAAATGCGGGGGCTTAGTTAATGAGTATGTTGTCGTAAGGAATACAAGTTAGGTAGATAAGGCAGGAAGAAGATAAACACAAAGGACTAAAGAGGGACCTACTATGATGTGTTGCCTTTCAAGTGGGGTTTCAACTATGCATAAGAAATGGAGATACTGCTCCATTGTTTTTTGTTCACATATATGACCAGAGAAATCGTTATTCATGTCTTGGCTTCTTTGTTCTCATTATATCAATGGAACAATGATTTTGCAGCTACTTCAATCATCTCCCATCTATGTTTTGTTTGTCTACACTCTGCCTCAACCGAATGCTACTTCTTATCTTTTACGTCCAAGTTCAAATGTATTGCTTTAGAGATATTAGTAATCATTCTGTTTATAAGAAAAGTTAAGAGTTTATCATACCAACAAAAAATTGTTACCCAACACGCTTCTTATATGTAAATTTTGGTCCTTTAAAATAAACAATAGTGCACCTAAATCAAATTCTATACAAAATTTATGGTTAAAATTAATTCCATGCACATTTCAATTACATTTAGCACTTTAAAATGAATTACGTAGAAATTAATTATCTAACTTCTGCATTACTGCATATTCATAACGCATCTTTAAAAGAGTTCTCTTTCTAAGAATTGGAATGAGAATAACATAAACGAATGCCTCTGAGATTTTCCACATGCTGACCATGGAAATTGAAGAGCCCAGTATGGCAGCACATTCACAGCATCTGCCATCAACGATTACTAGTTTACTACTCCAAGAACTTGCAGCTGTGCTCGCAGATTGAATTAAATTGATTTTTAAGCAAAAAATATCTGATTTAATTATAATTATAAAAATATATTATAGTTCGATTTAGATTGATTTGAATAAAATTTTAAATTAAATATAATTCAATTCAATGAAAAGTAGTTCAGATTAAATTGTATGTTTCGATTTTTATAATTATATTTTAGTTGTTAGAAAATCATAAATAAATTATTTTATTTTCTCTTCTACACTAATTTTAATTAAAACTTATTTTTTATAAAAATAAAATTTATATAAAAAATATGATACACAAGAATAACTTTAAATTAATCTAAAACAGATAAACATATAAATATATCAAAATAATAATAATAAAATCAAATCTTGAAGACAAAATCATAAAAAAAATAAACATTATAATTTCATATATATAATCAGATCATATTTGATCAGCTTTTAAAATTAAATACAAAATTTAATTGATTCTGATTAATCTTTTTATTTCTATAATATTTGATGTTTTTGGATAATTAATTTTAAATATGATTTTTATAGTTTATATTGAATTGATTTGTGAACACTCAACCACGTTACTGCCCAGGGACTCGAGTGCTTTACATAAAGTTATATATTAGAATCTTATTATGACCACTGTACTTATTTGTATTACAAATGCAAAATATCTCAACAAGATAAGTCAGACTTTCTGAGCATAATAGATATAATAATGATTTATGCAATAAATTTTGTTATACTTTTTTTAATATAAATTAAAAATAATTTTTTAATAAATTATGATAAAAAAATTATTAAAATAATTTAAAAAACTTATAAAAATCATAAAATATTTTTATAAATTATTCATAAATTCTTTTAAATTATCCTATTTCCTTTTTTAAATAAAGTAAAAACAGAACTAGACAGCAGGAAATATGCTAGCAGTTTGTGATTTCATAAAATACAAATCACGGGTGAACTCAATGAATATAGTAAATAAATGAATGTTTTATCTTAATTAAGAACCCGGTGGGTCTACCCTGATTTAATGTGTTTAGGGTTTATGTGTATATATGTTCATCTTAGGTATTAGTATCTTTCAAAAAATTAAAATATCAGCTCTACAATTTTTCCATATTGTTATGGGCTTTTTATTTATTTAATATAAATTTTAAAAAAATTCCTAAATTAAAATAAAAAATAATTTTTCTGTCTAAGATTTTTTTTATCACGTTTTCATATTTATTCTGGATAAAATTATTTTTTTATTTTTAATTAGCTAATATCATCTAAAAATGACAAAATTCTCATAACATGACACGTGTAGTTTTGTCTAGACATAAACCTTAAGTAACATGTGGCAAAATCAAATGAGGTTGGTGATGAGAAGAAAGAGAATAATAATATAATAAATAAAATTAACAATAAAAAAGGAAAGAAAAAAAAAATAATTTCATATAAAATAAATACAAAACTATTACTGATGTGACAGAAAAAAACTTTAGACAGAAAATTTATTTTTTTATTATTTTAATTTAAGATTTTTTTAAAATTTGTATTAAATAAATAAAAAAATCCATTTTTATGCAGATATTTTGCAATTGATTTTTTTTTCACTCTCAAGAAAATATGTAGATATTTTATTATATCATTTAGTTACAAGCCAATATCTTCCAAGTTTTTTTTTTAAGGTTAAGATTTTTATCAAGGGATTTTTCTAATAGAAATTATCAAAGAGTCATGGATACAATAAGTTTGTTGCATTATCATGTTTCTGTCTTTCTTACTTTTGTTTTCCTTCTCTTTCTTCCGTTTAATCTATCCGAACAACAAGTATTTTTAATAATATTAAATATATATATATATATATATTTTCTACCATTTTTTATGACATGTAACTTCATTTAATAACAATCCGTACTCAGTGAAGAAAAATTAAAACTTTCATTATTAATAAAAATGACATTAATTTAATTTAATGTTCTCTCAGATTTTTATATTTATAATTTAAATTATAATATCCAGATTTTAAAAAATAATTTTTCACATATTAATAATTTTTTAAGATATTTTTATTTCTCTCGCTTTTTACTTTGACATTTGATTCACTATTATTTCTATCTCCTTTTTTATAATATACAATGCAATAAAATAATCATTAATACTATTTTAAAATTTTAATATTTTAGATTTAAAAAATAAAAAAAGTAATAAATAGGGGATTTAATATATGCAGGTTAGAAAATTTACTAAAACATTAATTTAATATCCTTTTAAAGTATTGACCCTAAAAGTAACGTTTTATATTTGTTTGGGTTCACGAGCAGTAAATGTGTGGCAGCAATATAATTTTGATCTGAAAAAAAGGCAACAGTCATCGAATTCGTAGGGTGAAATCTGAGGCTGAAGCTGGTTTCTGGAACCTTCTTGAAGGCGTGCCGCAAACTCTGCATTCAAATCTCCATTTGTTTTGCCACAAGCATCGCAGACAGCGTCAACCATGGCCGATGACTTCGATTTCGCGGACCAAGTCCCTCCTTCCTTCGACCGTGTGGTACAATTACTGTTACTAATCACCGTCGTTTATTATCTTATTACTTAGATCTGAATCTGAATTATCTCAATTAATTTTGCGCAATGCTCCTCTTTCCACGCTTTTTACTTTTGAGCGATTAGTTAGATCTTAAAATCATGGATCAAGCCTTGCATGTGGTCGTTCCGTTTGTGTTTGTTTCACTCTCGTAGCTTTTGAATCATTCAAATATTTGCTTAATTTTTTAACCCCGGGATGAAGATCCGTCTCTCGGGATTCGATGATTTTGAAACTCGTGCTGATTCTAATGTTGTGGATTCAGTGACAATTAAGTTAGGAATCTTTTTCTTTTTAAAATTTGTTTTTCAGATTTTCAGCAAGGGTTTCGATTAAGGTAAATGTTCAAATTTAGATTTAAATCTGATTGTTTATATGTATGCCTATTATATTAGGCGCTTTTGAGGTTTGTTGCGTTGCTATTGTAATGTGATGGAGCAACGGTTCGTAGTGTCAAATCTTGTTGTGTAGGTTGGTTTTCTTTTTTAATTCCATGCATTGTATTTTATATAAATGCCAATCCATGCATAGATTTTAGATGATAGCGATATTACAGAATAACTTTGCATTTACTTTTTTCATATTCTCCTCCTTTCTCTCCTCTGATTTTTTCATTATTTGAAAACTATTTGGAAATTGATAATTTGTAAATACATTCTTCTTCAATCTCGAAATTCATTCCGAAGACATCCTTGACAATTTGGATTTAAAGCCCCCTTTGGTGAGCACGCTTCTCCTTGATATTCAGCTTGCAAGCATTTTGATACTGCATCAGTGCCCCCCCTGAATAATTCTCCTCCCAAAAAAACTAAACCTAAATTCAAATCCTTTGCTCGTCATTCTTATTTCTTTTACCTATTTTGGATTGGTATTTTTATTGCGTTAACACAGTGGCTATTGTGTTTGGATAATTAAGATTTGGGTTGCATTTGACGATTTGAATAATTCCCCATCTATGTCACTAATAAGAAGTGGGTTGTCAAACAATAAAATCAGAGCTGTGATGAGTATTTTTCACTCTATCATTGATTACATATAGGGACTCTTACATAGAGGTTCAAGATCATCACTTTGATGAAAGGTTTACAACTATTGATAACTAACTATTTACACCCTTTTTGCAAACTGAAGGCTGAAATATCATGAATCCTGAGTTTATGTCTATAGTATTGAAAGATGGAGTGAGAAACAACTTTTGTGAGCACATCTGTTGTTTGATTAATTTCTCAACCAGAAGAAGATTGCTATGCACATTTGCATGTACATACCTCATAAATTTTATGTACACATTGATAGTGTAGGAAGTTAAGAACTCATAATTTGTTGTGTGCATATTGTGTACACGGCCTAGAATTATTGTGTAATAAGTATCCATAAATTTAACTTAGGAGTTGAGATGGTGGTGTGTGTAGTATTAGCTGTTGCGGACACGTTGATTGTGCAAGAACTCATTTACTTGCTATGTGCTTGGTGTGAATATGATCTGTAATTGGTGTGTACATGATAGGTATACAGAAGCCTAACTTAGGATTCTGGATGGTGGCATCTGTATAATCAGCATATACACTTCAAAGTAATGAATTCTTTTCATGCTCAACAAATGAAACACATTCTTCTTTCAATTACATATCTACACAATTTTAAGCCAAATGATTTGTTGCATGAATAAAAACAAAAAATAATATTATTTACTTCTTCTCTAATTGTTTATTTTCTTAGAATGAGTTGTTCCTCAATATTGTAGTCATAATTATCCCTTAATTGTTTTTTTTTTTATTTATAAATAATCAATGGTTATTATTCATGTTGAATGAATGAATGAAATAACCTAGTAAAAAAATAAGTGGATTTCTTTATTGAATTATGAATGATTTGCATTTTGTTCAAATACATTAATATAAGATGGTGTCTTTGGCGATTGGTTTAAGCACATGAATGTATGGTAGTGAGATAAGTATATATTTTTTTATCATATTTTGATGTTATTTCTTCGTGGATGCTTAGCATCTGATTAAAAAAGTTATCAAATTAGTAATATGCATGTAACAGAATTATTAAGAAAGCAACATTAACAAATTAATTCTTATTTAGTATTTTTTTAATCATATTTTAAGTAGAAAATCCAAGATTTTGCTTTCAGAATCAGAGAAAAAATTGTGAAATTTACTGTTGATGCGGTGTTTTTAATCATTAGCGCACATAGTTGAGGAATAAATGTAGATTTAAATTATAATAGTAAGTCATCTATTGTCTACAACCTATGCGATGAAATATCGTATATAGTCTAATTATAAAGGTCATATAATACCATAATATAAACAATCGTTTGAATATAGCATTGACTTTTCAAAAGTAAATACAAAAGTTTTTTTCTGAACCCTTTCTGGATTATTTAACTTGTCTAGATGACTTAAATGGGTGTCGTGTATGACTACTTAGTTGAAACATTCAACAAAGCTTCTTCAATAATAATAATAATGAGTGTCAAGTCCAAAGAAAAGGTAGTGTCGTTGTCCTTCCAAGTAAATCAATGTATGGCAGTTTGCAATTGATATTTCAAAATAAGTGCATTTTTATTGCATTTTACAATTTCTTTTTTCCTTAGTGCTCTCTATATGGCCTTCTTTAAGCGCCTTTTTATGTTTTACTCAGGGAAACGTGATTAAGGATTCTGGATCCCAAGGGTTCAACCCAGGCTTAATAGTTCTTCTGGTTGTAGTTGGGTTGCTATTGGCATTCCTTATTGGAAATTTTGTGCTCTACACGTATGCACAGAAGACCCTCCCTCCCAGGAAAAAGAAGCCGGTCTCAAAGAAGAAGATGAAGAAGGAGAGACTGAAGCAAGGCATCTCTGCACCTGGAGAGTAGATAATTTGTACTCTGGTTTAAATTGTACTCCAGAAAAAATACTTTCCCTTTCTGTGGTGTCTTGAATTACGTTAATTTTCATCTTTCTATCCTGAGTATTACTGATAGAAAGTTTAACCACATAAATTAGTGCTTTAACAATTTGGGACAGGCTAATATTTATGATTAAATCATCATTTTGCTTCCCCACTGATTATTGTTGCATCATTATTTTGGATAACTAGCAATTAGGGAAGGGAAAGGAAATGAAGGAAAGGGAAGTTCATTTCCTGATTTGACAGTTTAAAAATACATTAGTGGGTTACAGGGCACAAAAAACTAAAATAAAAAAATTGCCCAATGTTTCCCCCCAGGTTCAATTTTTGTTGTCTCAAAATTGTAAGGATTGAGGTGGTGATAGAACTAGAAAAAATAACATCCGTTCCTCTTACTAAACTACCAAAAACTCCCCCCCCCCCCCCCCCCCCAACCTTTCATTAGGTAATAATCGCCGTGAGAATCTACTCCCCTTTGTTCTAATTCATTGCCCCTGGTAAGCAAAATTATGTCAAGCCGACAGATGACAGGTTCAACGAAAGATTGTTTTGCCGGGTATCTTCAGCTGCATTTGCAATCTCGAATCCCAACGTTGTCAGCTTTGTCACATAATTTTACTACAAACCAATCAAGCATGTTCTTATCTATATGATATGACCGTCTATTCTGAAGAGAAAACACAAGACGAGTAGTGTTTTATGAACCTGGCAAAACAAAGCCAAGTGAAGAAAGCCTGATATAGATTAAATAAGGCAAAAAATGGAATGGTTTGATCACCGGTTTTCTTTCTTTTGGATAGATACGCCTACGTGGGTTGGATCATTCAATTGAAAGTATCATAATAAAATTTTTGCATTTCCAAGAAGGGATTTTTACTGTTACGATGACGGCGTGTTCAATTGAATTATTCACCGCCTTAATGGCGCTAAATCAGTGTTCATGAAAGAACATAATTTTTCTGCTTTTTCTTAATAGTAAAATAAGGGGTGGGGGCAGTGAAGGAGAGTAGGTTTTACAATAATAAAATATATTCTGAAATCCATGTTAAGTTATTTTATTATTATGAAATTTTATAAGCACTTTGATCGCATAAGAATTGCTTAGCGAGTGATTATGAAACCGTAATAAAATTTTGTAGCTTTGTGAGTTATAAATATGTTATATGCTTAATGTTCCTGGCTCTCGTATTATTGGAACACTGGTGGGTTTTCCAGAATGCAGATGCAATAACTTGGGCTATGTATTTCAGTAAGAAAAGCCATACGTAAACTGGAGGCCAGAGCTAGTCACTAGGAACCATGCCCTTAATATAACATACTCTTTCATTCAGCTCATGAACCAATAATTATGCATAGATACTAGGAGAAAATTTTCTCCCATATCATTCCAATTTATATATATATATATATATATGTATGTATATACAAAACAGTAGGGAAGCGAACAGAAATTACGAAGTTTCATGTTTTTATTTATAAAAAAATAAAAAGCCAGGATCCTCATTCGAGAAAGTCAACACGATTCAATATCAAATTATATAGAAGTAACAGTAACATACACAAGAATAGCACTTCCAAGATGGGCAAGAATATGTTCAACCCTCACGTCCCATGGTCTGCTCTGCTGGGGGAATCATAACCAGTACTGGTTGAGCATTAAAGCCAGGATGAGGTAACCTACGACGGAGCTCACGACCTTCTTGACAGAGAGCACACACATGACAGAAGACATGAGTTGCCAAGTCACATGCTGACTCACACTGTTCACGCTGCACATCATCTTCCAAAAAGCTTCCGCAGCACCCACATGATCTATTAAGTGCTTCGCAACTTCCCTGATTCCAAAGGACAATAAATAATTTATGCAAAAACTTTTTTATTATAACATAATAACAAAGGAATGTAATTTCTGCATTTGAGGGAGATTGGCAGACAGTTATAATAGGAATGCAAAGGAAAATCTCATATATATAGGCTTTTCATCTACGAAAACATGGAATTACATATGAAGACAGAGAGTAGTTTTAAGCAATACAAAGTTGATATCAAATACAGTTGAAGTTAAGCTGAACTAAACTACAAGCACACCACTGACTGACCTATCACCTCCCTACAAAATCGACATACCAAAAACAAATTAATCCAATTTACCATTTAATAATAGGACTATTTTCTTCATAATCCACAAATGACACCAACAATATCAACTTCATAAAAAAGGCTACAGATTAAAATTACTTTCTTAATACAGGACACAAACAACAACTAAATACAGGTTCACCACCCTTGATACATATCCCATTGTACCAAAAATATTTGGACAAAAAATACAATATATGACTGAACACGTTAAAAATGGTCAACATAATCAAAATTCTCAAATCCACAATAGAATTAGGAGTTTGGAACCATTTCTTAAACAGTACACAAGTTGAATCTTGTTATATGGATAGATTATCTTATTATATTATATAAAGATGGGGAGCCCATGTTCCAGCTTGACAGAGTAGAAAACCTAATTTTCATGTTGAATCTTGTTTTGTTGTGGTTGTGGTGCACCGCGTCTCAATCTAGTGACAATTCTTTATAGCTAATATATAGAGGTTTGAAGTTTACAGGTTGATGAATTAATAACCACGTCCACATAACAACATTTGGGGCTAGGTTTGTCATATTAACAGATATAAAACAGTGTGTGTGATATGAACTGGCACAGATTACACACAAAAAGGGTATACACTGTAATATTTCACTATAATCACCAGTGTCAGTGCAATATCAGTAGATTACAATTGACAAGACTGAACTGAAGGAAAAGAGATACAGCAGCATGCCAATTCCCTGATCTAACCTATCCATTACTTGGTCACTACTTCCTCACCTTCCCTGTACTCTTCTGTCGTTTTATCTCACCTGTAACTAATTACCAAATTTCCTCCAATTAGTCATGCCAATTCCATTGCACCAACAACCCAGCCTCACATATACCCTAACAAATAAGAGATTTCTTAACACATTAAAGAATAAAAAGAGTAACTTACCTCTAAATTGAACCTCCGACGGATCGCAGTACGGATCGGATAGGAAAACCATGGTGCAAGACAATTCCAACCAAAGCAAGAATTCCCAATTATATACAAACCAGAATAAGGCAAGCAATGGTTGGCAAATGTCCCAGGAGCAGATCCAAGTCTCTCAACATTGCTTCCATACAGCACACAAGGAGCCACGCTCCCAAGAAGACCTATCCCACCACACAATTTCAGGCATAAGCAAAGTGCATAAATCGTTTATGGATGAACATCGAAAACACATCAAATGCAGCGAAAGACTGGAGATCCAGAAGCATTTTTGGTTCATAACAATAGCATAGCACTTATTTTGATTTCGATTTTTTGACCTTCGAATTAAACATAAAAGCAACAAATAACATAGCCAGCTCGGAGGAAAACACATGCGGGATTCAAAAAACGAGGAATTTGTCTTGTACGAAAAAATCATCCATAAATTCCAATTTCACGGGAAACCAAAATTGAGTCGTAGAGGTATGAAAACTAGTTAGGGCACATAAAATCCCCAAACGAAATAAAAATGAGAGAGAAAGGGAGAGGGAAGGGCTTACAAACTTCAAGATCGCTACTGCAAAAGTGATCGTTTTGGCCGAGGCAAGCGCAGATGGAGGAGTTCCAGGGAGCCCGGCCCATGGGCTGGCCCACGACGCTGGCTTGTGCTAGGGGGTGCCCATCGGCGGTCCAGCCGAGAAGAAACTCGGGAGTTGGGGAGGGCGTGGGCGTGGGTTGGGCTTTGGGTTGGAGAAGAGGACTTGCCTCCTCTTCATTCCCATTCTGATTGGATTGCTTATCGGCCATTGATGTGTCGCTGCAAAGCGGAGAAGAGATTCCCCGCGTCGTCTTCTCCCTGTTCTCGATCTATCTATCTGTTCAACACTTGTTTTTTTTCGTTGTCGTTATTTATTATTTATTGCCTTTCTTTTTCTACTCTTTCGACCACGTCATCGCCACCCAACCACACAATTTCTTTCACTTCTTCCTTCTTATTCTTAACTTCTGCCACAAACCACCACGCACCGTTCCCTTGCCCCAATTCAAATTCCGCTACTCTTCCAAACAATCATTTTCTACAATTTTTAAGATCCAAATCTATGTTTATTAGTATTATGATCTTATGTAAATTATGCAAAGTACCAATATTTAGATAGGATAATATCATGATTTTAATTCAAATATATTGAAAAAAATTTACATAATCATTTAATTAAAAATTAACAAGTCGTTAAAAATCATTAATTTATTTTCTTTTTATCTTTTTTTATAGTTGAAAAAAATTATATACAACTCATGTCTTATTGTATAGTACATACACAATTGAAAAAATGGCATTTGGTGAATATATATATATATATATATATATATATATATATAAAGCAATTATCTTGATGGAATAGTCTCGTAGTATATTATTGACACATTTTACAACTAATAAAATCACATATAAATCTCTTGTATTTAAATTATAGAAGAACAAATCAAATGAAAGTTACAAGTATAAAGAGTAAAGTTGCAAAAGATATATTCATGTAATTTAAGGTATGTTTGCTTTAAAAATAATTTTTTATTTTTAAAAATAAATTTTAATATAAATTTATACTAAAATTTATTTTTAAAAGAAAATTATTTTAAAAAAGTAATTAAACATGCTCTTAGTCTCCAAATTTTATTCCTTGTTTAACTTTTTTTTTTAATTTTTATTAAATATGTAACTTCTTCGTTCAGACTTCATTTTAATATTAAGATCTCAAAAATATATCGTTAATTGTTTAGGGCTGTCTTTTGTTTTGCAACTTAATTTCCATTGTAATATATTGTTTGTTGATGATTATGAAATGCTTAAGACAAGTAAACTTCAAAACGATATCATATTTGACAAAGTTAATATAACAGTCAGTGTAGTCTCAAAAGACAACCATTACACCACTTTTATCTGTGTTCAATTTTCGTTTGAAGCACGACCATTGATAATTAGTCCCTCTACTTTTAGGTACAAGAAGGTTGGACGTTCTTTCACTACGAAGAAAAGGGTACAAGACTCTAACCCCTTTGTTGTGCAATGCTTTAATACTCTTGCTTTTAAGGGTTTACGGATATGTTTCATACTTTGCATTCAGTTTGTGTATAATCCGAATTGCCCAATGTCTTTTATTTTATGTGGTCCAATTGACTTTTGTATTGACATGGTTGCAATGAATGTTTGCTAGGCCCAGTTTGGTAAACATCTATACAAATTTTTATATTAAAAAAAAAAGTTAAAAAATAAATAATCTTTTAAAAATTTTGGAGAAATTAAACAAAAGAATTTTTAAAAAATAAAAAAAATGTATGTTATTTTTAATTTATAAAAAATGTTATTATTTTTTATATTAGTTTTTTTATATATAATTTTTTAAAAATTTATTCAAACTAAACCTTAACGATAGATTCTTGAATTTTTTTTTAGTTTAATTTACATTTTTTTATATTAAAAGTGTTGTTAATGAGTGATTTGTGTTCAACCTTGTTGTAGCTCTTACAACCTTGAGTCCATCAATCATATAACTTGTATCTTATTAAAATCCAACATCATTTTGATGCTTATTGTGATTTAAAGTGACTCAGCATTATGTAAACGTTGAAAACTATCGACATGTCGCACTGGGAACTAAACTGCAAGACGAAAGATAATGTGAGAATATTAGTGAAAAAAATTGAAATCTCAGAAACTATACTATACAATTCCAACAATTTTGACAAGTATTTTGCAGGTTTATTCTAAATATAAACTAGACTCAAATGTTAAAAAACTCGCAAATATTCTTTCTTTGCCATCAAAACGCAATTTTCAATATACACTTTGTTTTTTCTATATCACGTATATGAGCACAGAGCAGAGCATGATTAAAGGCCCAACTTCTCTGCCAGTACGTTTCTCTCAGGGAAAATACGAGAACACTGAAACTCCTAGCTCCCATGAAAAGCTTCTTCACCCATGAACTTTCTTAACCTGCAGTAAAGAAGCATTAACGATAATAATAATAATAAAAGTATCTAGTAGTGGACATAAGAAAACTAAAATATAAAATAATTATATCCTAATTACAAAAAAATATAAAAACTAAAACTAAAACATAAAAATTATAAAACTAAAAGTTCACCAAAATATAATAATTTACAGTATATTTAAGAATTTTGTTAAGGACTAAAGATAAATAATTAATAATAATAAAAATTTATTAAAAAAAAGTATTTATTGTATTTTAATAACTTTAATATAATAATTGTATTTTTCTTATAAATTTTTTTTATTTGTAGATACTTAAACACAAATTTAATCGTAGAGTTTAACAAAATCTTATATTTAAACCCTTTTTAAATATACACCACGGCAAGATCCGGTTTTCCTGCAGTTCAAGAAGAAACTTGCGAGGTGCAATTCTCAACCACACCGTTCATTTTTTACACACATTTTACAGGTTAAAAAAATGTTTGTGTAATAACATCCAAGATGGTGATGAATGAGAGAAGCTCAATTAACGATCTTATAGAAAGCACAAATACTTGCCTTTTCCTCCATGGTAGCACTTCTACCCGTTAAGGCTGTATCTTTAGGTGCAGCGGCATAGCTTTTCCAATGAGCTGAATGAGACTTGGCATGGGAATGATGAGGTGGAGGCATAGACGAATGGGTCTCAGGACCTCTATAATCAATCTCATATATCAATGCTTCCGATCGCGGTTCCACTGCAACAATTAAAACTTGTATAAACATTATGCATGTATATAAATTATAAATACATATACAGGGGGTGTAAAATAGGCAGAAACCTCTTGAGAAATAAGGGAGAATGAGGATGAGAAAGAGAAAGAAGCAAGCTGTGAAGGTGGGTCGTTTCATGTATAACATGCACAAAATTCTTGAGGTTTTGGTTAAAACGAGTAGAAGTAAGAAGGCCAAGGTTGAGTGTTGCATAGAAAGGTTTTAAGGTGTGATTAAGAGTGGGGGCTAAGCAGGTTCACGGAAGAAACATGGCCAACGGAGGCTGAGTATAAAGTTACATATTTTTGTCTTTTTAATTTTCATCCTTTTGGCAATATTGAAACACCACAATCAACACAGCAATATGTTACGAGGCACCGACGTGGATGTGTTGGTTTGGGAGGTTGGGACATATTATAACGCTTACCATATAACTTCTAACTTCGTTGCTTAGTCTTGAACAATAACTAAGAAAAGAAAATGATTTTTGGCCGTTTTTAATAAATAAATATGATAAGTTAAGAACCTTTCTTGGACATTATTAAATACGTATAATATTATAAATGAAATTTTTTTTTATATATAAAAATACGAGAAACATGTCTCAATCATTCAGTTTTATTATAAATACTTAAAATTAAAATACTAAAGCGTGTCCTCTGTACAATTTACGCTGTGCCACTTTCACATTCATATGTATTATCTTTGAAATTACTCTTTAAGATTAGCACAATTTAGTAATTGAATTTTTCCACCATGTTAGAATTTTAAAATTTTTAAAAAATTATAAAAGAGAACAAGAGTGGTGAGAGAGAAGCAAGTATAAAAAAAAATGTCTGAAGATCAAAAGCTTTTGGTTTAGTTTGGTTGAATTTTGGTGATTTTAATAAACTATCTGATCCAATCCAATTGGATCATGGTAGAGTTGGCTTGGCTTGGGTGATCTGGTCTATTATTTATCTAAAAAAATATGTGCCCTATTTATATAATTTTATGTGTTGTTAAGTTACTTAAATATTGTTAGTATGCGTAAGTAAGTACTAGAAAATAAAACACTAAATAATACATAAGTTGGATCGGGTCATTGGATATTAAACTTGTTTCTTAAGATTCGAGACCTAAACCAATTACATTGGATATATTGTTATTTAAACTAAACTAAACCGTTAATCTAAGTCAACTCATATTTATGATATATATATAGAAGAGCAACATGGGACTTCTATTAAGAAAACACTTGTCTTGATATTGAAGGTGGTTAAAAGAGTTTATGAAAACAGGTTATTCTTTTATAAATTATTTTTATTGTACTTTAATAAGTTTTTTAATCTTATTAAAATAATTTTTATGATTAAATTTATGTTATAAGCTCTCATGCATTGAATAAGAATTTATTAAATAAATATTTAATTAAATTATTTATCTAAATATACTCATTACTTTTTAGAAAAAAAATAATACTATTAAGTATTAATTAGTGTCTTGAAAGATTTAATTAACACATAATAACATAAAGTAACTACTTAATCTAAGAAGTGATTTTTTTGTTCAATTAAATAACATAAGTGGAATATAAAAATTTATTTTAAGTGAGTTATTTTTTTTTCCAAATATCTTATATTACAAACAATCCTATTAAAGAAACACGAATAATAAGTACTAAATATTATATAAGTGCATCTCTCAACAAAAATTTTAAATCATAATTTAAGATCACCATGGGGAATTAGCCCTTCCACTCAACCTAAATTCAAATTGTAAATTGTAAATTTATGAGTACAATTGTGATTGCAATATAAAGGTTGTAAAGGTCTTCACAACCACGTTGTAATATTTATGCACAATTATCCATGGTATTACAATTTTGAAGATATATGTAACCGAGATCTACCACTGCAATTTAAACCTTCAAATCACATTCTCAACTTCAGTTGGACTGTGTATATATTTATGTATGTATTTGCTTCTTTTATGTCATCCTTACTTATATCAAAGACCACAAATAAAATAGAAATCGGATCAAGACACACTGTCATCAAATAAAATTCTCATTTATTCACAGTAACTCACATTGGCATTTTCTTCGTATTTTTACTTTTGGCACTTCGATTAACTGATCGCAAGTGCTGAAAGGTTTGGATATATGTTAAGTGGTCCCAAAACAAGATTGGTACAAAACCGCTACATGGACCAATCCCCTAATCAATGACACTTCATTTTGATACATCCTCCCAAAACCTTTCCAAATTTTGTCTGGTTGCAAGTCACTGTACACATTACGCATATAACCATGGTACCATCTTACTGAACATTTGAAAGTTATGTAATTAATATCGTTTCAAGAAGAATATATATAAACTCAAATGCTAAGAATAAAATAAGGGAGTCGAAGAGAATTAATACAAATTGCACTTTAAAGCAAGTAGTAATAGTTTGAGAATCCTCGTATATTCACAATTTCTTAAGTCAGGTGAAGGTCGTTCCTAGGTGGGGTCATCCGTCGTGGGAATAGGATAGTCAATAGCCATTTCTAGTTTACCTGAGGAGCTCTCAAAAAGTTAATTTTACCCTTTATTCTAGTTTCTTTATCCTTGTGTGCTCGTGTGCATTATCAGTAAATGGTTATTTATTTTACAATTGAAAATTCACTCTGCCTATCATGATATTTGCATATTATATTTCTCAACGTCCAATAAGAAGATTACCCTACTCTTGTGGATCGACTGGAGAAAATGACATTTTGTATGCAGAGGGTAAAATAATTACGCGAGGAATGAAAAATAATAATAAATAAATGTCCACATCTCTGAAGGGAACATGAATGGTGGTGATATTTCATAGCTCAACCATTCATTTTTAAGAAACGCAACATCGTGAATGTGGGTAAAGGCCACAGAAACACGTCATGGACGAGCTTCAACGAAAACAAGTGGTCGAGGTTAGAAAGAGCACCGATTGTTTGGGCTAGATATTATAAAAAAAAATGATTTTATAGTTTTAAATATTCGGGTATGATAAGGTACAATTGAAAGGTTATTATTTTGTAAATCATTATATTTAGTTATTACAATTAGTTTTGCAATTGTAATGTTCTTACAAAATTCTTAGATACTTAAATCCCACCTCAAGTTGAAGTATATTTTCTACAACATATATATATGAAGTGTTGAATAATATCTTTATTATATTTAGAATAATTAAAAATATTTCACATTATTTTTCAGAATTATTTTGTATGGTCCAACGTGATGCATCGTATCAAATCAAGTTATTAACGATCTTAATATATATTTAATCTTTTATATTTTTTTATTTTTCTATATTCAAAACTAAGAATGAAAATAGATTTAGTCAAACTTATTTACTATCAAATCAGATCTTTGGCTATTTAAAAAGTCCTTTAAACTTAACATGTTAGCCTATATAAATGATGATGATAATAACGATAATAATAATAATAATAATAATTTAATATTATATATTTATTTTATTTAATGTTTAAATATGGTAATTCATATATAAGGTAAGATTTAAAAGCAAAATTTTATTATAAAGAAATATTTTAAATAAACTGACAGGCTAGATCAGATTAAGCCAGACTTTGAGAAAAGTCAAATCAAGCCTCAAAGTATGATTCATTTAAAGTAAATACGTTAAACTTCAACCATAAATTCAAGAGTCAAATTAGACTGAAACCTTAAAAAGCTAACACACACACACACACACAAAAAAAAACAGTTTGGTTAAAAATAAGAATAACTAAAGTTACTTTAGAAGGTATGAGAATTTTAAACTAATGCACATAATTGGTTAATCAAAATCCTTCTCTAACTTTTCCTTTGTTTGCTTTTAAAGATTAAACTTTCCCCTGAGGTGCAATACCTGAATCTAAGGGGAAAAGTAAAAGAAGAACAAATTACAACATGGCTTGGTTTAGTTGAAATATTCCATTCAATGGGCCATCATAATAGAAATGAACGAGATTTAATGCAGTAACTACAGAAGCACGGACAGAAATGGACCACCCATTGTCTACTAGTAATTATCAACTCCGCTGTCACTTCATCCTATTATAAATGCTATTCCACAGTGTCACATGCCATTAACAAACGCAAAATTCAACAATTCAATGCAACTGATCACTGTCGCACATGCATTTTACTCCTATGGACCATGGAATATATACATGGCTTTAGCAGAAAGTTAACCACTGGTGCATTAGAGTTTGTGACATGAATCCTAGGTTCACAATGTCCTTGCACATCCATTTCGATTTTCTTTTCGTGCTATCAAATACTTAAATCACTTCGAGGCTGCCACCATTAAAAATATAAAACACACTTGGGATAACCGTTCTAGTAGTTTACGTGAGCCGTCACGCCTACCATGGCTGTTCAAAACTGATTGGAACAACCATATTCGAGTCATACTTCCCCCTAACCTTTATTCTTGTACAATTTTATTGAGTTTTGTTGTATCCTCTTACTCATACTCCTCGTAATCTTCCTACACATTTTTATTTAATAAATACTAAATTAAAAAAAATATTTTTTACCTAATAATTTAAAAGATTTATAATAAAAATAAAAAATAGAATTATCTTTTTATATATATGTTTGCCCGAGTTGTTTAGACAATTAGGAGTACTAAAGGCTACATAATTTAATAAGAATTTTTGTTAATCAGTTATATGTGAACATTAGTCAAGGAATTGAAAATATTTCTTTTATTAAAAATTGCAGAAGGAGATGCATTCATTATATTTTTTGATAAAAAAAGATTAATTCCTTAACCATTTAGGACATTTGTTATTTAAAATTATAACAAAGACATTTTTATTACAGAACTTTAATATAATAATACACAGATCTAAAAATAAATGGTAAAATATTCTGTATACATATAACATGACAGATGTTGAAAACTCTACTCCATACCAATTAATTAATGAAGGTGAGTAGAGAGTGGTATTGTTTATTTTACCATGGTGTGCTCTGAATGCACATGTATATTTAATTATCCTTTTATAGCCGAAGAAGAAACAGAAAATTGGTAGTGGCACCAGAATTAAAATATGGAAACACTACTATCGGTATCAGAGTAGTAATGGTCGGGGATAAGTAGAGTGTGCATTATGACTCAGTGAGTACTTCTGGCACTCCTCTCCTATTAAATAAATTGATGTTTTCTTTGTTGATTAAAAAATTATTAAAAACAAGATGAGGTTGCGCTTCAGTCATAAAGATACTTCCAAATTATCTTTCCATTTTGCACTTTCCACCCAGTTGGAAAGTTGGTCAGAGCATCCAATGATACTTGTTAGTTCAATTTGACGACGTTCGGATGAGTGCTGCGCTGTCATCACACATACAAACTTATAATAAAAACAGTATCTCACTCCAAACATTATATTTATCTTTCCTTTACATTATGCTTTTTATTTTCCCATTAATTAATTGAGATATAAAGGTTAAATTATTAAGCTAATCATCAGTTAAAAATAACGATCAAACACAGCTTAACCCTTCATTTTTTAAATTAACTCCAACAAGTTCAAACAAAAACCACCGCGTGAAATCAAATTGGAGGAATCAGGTTTTGAACATTATTAGCATTGAAAAGAAACTGGGGGCTATGTAACGACAGAGTAAGGCATTTCCTTTGAGAACCAAAAGAAGAAGTACACGAACTCACTTCAACGTTCTCGTGTTTCTTCTTTCTATTCGCTACACACCCATGTTACCTTTTTATGTTACCATACCGATTAACGCGTACAACTCCAGGTCAAAACAAGCAATTATATCAACACGAAGTAAAAAAGAAAGAAATTAACCTTGAAGACTATATTCAACTCATTTGATAACTATATTCAAATCAGTAACCATTAATAGAAACAAAAAAAAAATTGAGATAAGAATGGACTAATCAAATTCTAACCTCCTTTTTTTCCATAAATTATTCAGCTCAGGATGAAGCCTGTGTCCGGTTTTAGCGGGTTCCGATTTGCACCTAGTGAGCACAACGGGGCACGATGCAGCAGAGTCTCTTTCCACTTCCCTTCCCTTGGATAATTCCTCGACATTTTCCGATTTACCGATAGAAGCGATTCTTTCTCTGAGCGAATCTTCGAGAAACTCCAATTTTGGTTCCGTTTTTAGCGCTTGATCCGAAACGGAGTATCCGTGTTCTTCGGTCTCGTGGCACGTGGACTCTGAGTTTGGCATGTGTGTTTCTTCGGCTCTCGTGGGGGAACCCCAGAACCTACCAGCCAAAGAGGAGGATCTGTACGGCGCGGATCTACAGCGAGTTAAAAGCAAAGCGTTTTTGGGCGGTGTAGAAGAGTTGGAAGCAAAAGCATTATTTACATTCACATTCACATTCACAGTCTCTTCCAACGCCGAAGCGGAATCTTGGTCTTCGTGGTCGGAATCATAGTTAGAAGCGTGGAAATTGGAGTGGGAGTTAGTTGAATCTTGTTTGAGGTTGTTGGGCTTTCGTCGAAAGAAGGGCCAGTTGGGCCAAAGGGGCTGGCAGCGGCAGGTTTTGGGCTTTCGGATCCACCAACAGCGGCACCCACAGCGGGTGGGGGGTCTCTCTCTTTTGGTGGCGGGTTGTTTGGAAGAGCGTCGAGCTCGGACTTGGCCCATGCATGTGACCTTCGGAGAAGAGGGTTCTTGGGTTTCGATGGTGGCGTTGTTTTTCTTGCGCACGAACATAGGGCTTGACCTTGACCTCCTGCTCCTGCTCCCTGCATTGGTCCTCAGGAACCTCATCAATGGGGGAGGGAACTTGTCGGTTCGGCCCGGGCTTGAAATGGGCTTTGTGGATAGCTTCATGTTAGTGTGTGTGTGTGTGTGTGTTTGGTGTGATGTTCAAGCTTTGTGGAACGCAATCCAGATATGGTGTGTGCCTGGGGGAACTTGCTTTCTGCAAAATGCTTTTCCCATTTTATTTTTTTTGTTGTTTTGCTGTGGACTTGAAATTTTATTGCATCTTCGCACGGATGGGTGAATCCACTTTACTGTGAAGATCTTTTTTTATTATTTCGAGGTTGTGAGCTTCTCCTTGTCCTTGCTCTCGAGGTCACTTGTATTGTATTCTTTTCTTTTATATACAAAAAGCTATAAAGTTTTAAATAAAACATTTTCTATTATTATAAAAATAACACAATTTTTATTTTGAGGGGTCATCATTGTTGGGGCTGTATCAGTTGGCAAAATTAATCATACGGATATAAAAAAGAAAAAACAATCCAATTAGAGGGATCTACCTTAGCGTGCGTTATATTTGTGGTCTTATATGTGAATTAATATAATATGTACTTAGTATTTTGCTATACAAACGTCTTACGGATCTTCATAACCATGCTCTGTCTGCTGTTCCACAAAAAGTTAAGAACAAGCCTACAGGTTGGGGGTTACACATCATAACTCAGGTGTTGTTAACTGAGAAAAACTAGGAGATTCAAATCTCTGTTTCGATCATTATTTTGCGAAATAAATTTTATTTTTATTTATTTTTAATCTATTTTAACTTTTTAAATAATTAATACATAGTTAATTCGTTATATCTTTTCTCTCTTTTTTATAATCCTTTTATACCTAAATAGAAGTGTTAACATACAATTATCCTTTGTTAAATGTTTAGATTAGTTTTAATTTTCTACTTCTGTGTTGGGGTGTTAGTTTAGTGGAAAAAATTATATATTTTTAATAAAATGATAATTTAAAAAAAATTATTGTATTCAAATTTAGTATTTTTATACAGTTAAAAATATGTAATCACAAGATAAAAATATCCAGTAATAACATAGTCTTATTCCACCAAATGAAATTGGCTAAATCATAAGATAAAAATATATTTAAAAATAAATAATTTTTTACTCTTACCGTTTAACTAGTTACTTATTTCTCATTTTTATTATTACATGTATATTTCACCAGAAATAATTCAGTGTGAGTCAAATAAAAATACTATAAATGACTAAATTTTTCGTTTGAATATTTCACAAGGTTAAAACCTTTTAAAAGGGTATGCACTTATTTTCTCATTTTAAAAGTTTCAATGATAAAAATATATATCAGAATAAATTTTGTGTGAATTTTTTTTTAAAACCTTTAAACATATATGAAAATATTGTATATTCATCTCAAAATTTTCAAAACTTTAAAACTAATTCCTAAAAGAACACTTCCTATAAGTATTTTTATAGTCTTCAGCTTTCTGTATATTGAGTTAAGATATAATTCCATCATCTTAAGATTTAAATCATAAAAAAATGCCACTTTAATTTAATGTTTTATAGTTATAGTTTTCTAGCTATCATTTTTTTAATTTTTTAATTCAATCAAGTTATATATATATATATATATAAACTATGCCAAGATTATGGATTGAAATACTTAAAAAATACTGCACAACTTTATGTTGAAGAAAATTCAGATAAGTAGAGTAACTACATTCAAATCAGGGAATGATATTAAAATAGATAAACTGAGGAGTTACCATTTTCTTAATATAGTTTTTTTTTTTATATCTTATACATTCAAAGGATTTAATCCAAATATTATTCAAATGGTTTTACATATTAACTAATTTATATCTGATGATTTCTCATATATCATATTACGATGCAGTGATTCTTGACTTGAGGCAGACAGTTTACTTTGATAGATGTAGATTGATGAATGAGTTATTTTGTAATGAGGAGTTATATTCATACAGGGGACAGTTGGATCCGGGAAAAACCAAGAAAATGAGAAGAAAGAAATAAGAAAAGAAGCAAGACGAGTGTTTCAGACAATCCATTCCACTCGGGCAATTGAAAGGAAAATTATGATTGGACTGTTTTTTCTTCTTCTTTTTATTTTAGGTTATTATTGACAGGTGAAAATGTTCTTACACTAAATGAAAAGGGCTAACTTCCAAATTTTGGTAGTAGTATACCGGTTTAATTTTAGTGCACTAATAAATATATATCATAAATATAACTTTTTAATTAATTATTATCAATTAAAGTTAATATTTTCCATGAATATAATAATTTATAATTAAATATAAAAATATACTATTAATATATTTAAATTATTAAAAAAAACTAATTATAGAGAGTGAGAAAAGCGAAAAGATAGTAATAGTTGAACAAAATACTTCAACATAACTCAATTAATTAGTTGATAAATATAAATTTTGAATCTGCAGATTTAATCTTCAATAATTCACTCTCCTCCTCCCTTCATAAGACGTTGAATAAATTTCTTTTGATTGCCAAAAAAAGTTAAGTGCTCAAAATTTTGAATGAAGTTGCATACACACGAGTTATTCGGCGAATTATTTAATTATTTAATTTAATTTTACCGTAAACAAAGCTAATTTTGATTAGTTTTTTTTACTAACTATATTTATAAATACTACTCCGACAAAAATTATTCCAATATATTAGAGAAAAGAAGGGAGAATGATTAGTTAAGAGAAAAAATTTTTGCAAAAAATTTGTGTCAATATGTCTCTGATTTATCTCTACTTAAATTTCTCTCAAACCAGATGGAAGAATCACTAAGTAATTCTTACATTGAATTGACCATCAAATATAAATTTTAAAATTTTTAAATCATTTTTTAAGTTATAAGTACAATATAAATTGATTTTAATATATATCAACACTTGAATTTACAAGTGATTTATATCACTTTAACTTAAGTAATAATATTTTTCATTATTTTCAAAGTCTGACTTAATTATTTTTTTTAGTTGTATGACA
This sequence comes from Abrus precatorius, assembly GCF_003935025.1. Classification (NCBI taxonomy): domain Eukaryota; kingdom Viridiplantae; phylum Streptophyta; class Magnoliopsida; order Fabales; family Fabaceae; genus Abrus; species Abrus precatorius. The sequence goes on along the minus strand of NW_020874373.1, from coordinate 1,443,843 downwards.
TTAATCTTAATTTTTGTTTGTCATTTTTTGTTAGTTGTACTATGTAACCCAAAATAATTTGAATCAATTTTCATAAAACAAATAGTTTAAGCGAAAAAAAAACTTTAAGCAAAAAAATAAACATAAAGCTTTAATTTTCATTCAATCTTCTCTTCTCCTTCTTTCTAAACCTAACATTTCTTCTTCAAACTCCACATTCAACTTCCTTTAACCTTCAAATTCAATTTTCTTTTTTTTCTTATACCTAACTCTTCACTTTCCTTTCTAATTCTCTTTTTCTTCAATTTTATATCCAACTCCTCTCTTTTTCTTCACATTTTTACCTTACTTAATGCTTATTTGTTTCACTTTTCTCTATAGTCAACTCTTTACTTTTCTCTTTTTTTTTTCATGAAATAGTTATCTAAAAAAAAATAGATATTGCACATTTTAGTGGTAGTTTAATTCAGGAATTGCCTCTTCAGATTAAAATACATTTATTTGAACATGATGCATCTCAGATGCTTTGCAAGATTGCGATGACAACGAAAATATTATTTTTCTTTCCAAAACTATTATTCTTTTAAGGTTAGGAGAGAAAAGAATAGTGAAGGGTTTAGAATAGCTTGAGCCAACAGCGGTGATTGGTTATGGGCTACTATGAATTATTCTTTTCATATAATAATATAAAGTAAAACGCAAGCCCCACTACCCTGGCCTCACGCCTTTCCGTACTGTCTCAGCACACAGTAAGTCAACCAACACTATGTTCAAGATTCTGTTTGTAACATTTATGTTCCATATTTCAAAGTCTCACTTAAAATACAGTCGAGATTAACGATAGCTTATAAACATTTGTTTCCTCTGACTTTAAAAAGAGGCTTACAAGGATGAAAATAGACAACATTTCAAAAATTGTAAAATTAATAATATTTTTTAAAAATTTATGTAAGATTATACTAGATAAATAATTACATCTAATATTTTTTATTAAAATTACGTATTTTAAAATATTATCATTTTTAATGAAATTTACTGTTTATAACTTCTTAGTACAGATACGAAGCAAAATCTCAATGCAATTCTGTGATTTCAGTGTATATCATAGTTCTGTGGGAGAAGAAATCTCCCAACAAGAGAGCATAGAAGTAAAAAAGTTTTCAGTTTCAAGCACACTCTATTCCTTCTGCCACTCGTGAATATAGCTTGTGAACCAAACAGGTGAGGCATTATGGCCCCCCTGTGACAACTGCAAATCCATCTGAGATCAGTCCGGTCCTTGAAAGTAGACGCTGAAATATAAAATCCTCAAGATCAAGTACTATATTCACACGTCCATACTCCACGGTACACCATTACTTCTTGATTGCAAGTTGCAACTTCACATGTATTAAAAATATAACAACTTGAGAGTTGAGATCTCGTATTTTTAGAATTATAAATTATCAATATCTGAGTCATGTATTACCTTTTTTTATGTATCACTAATTCACTATACATCATGTTGTTAATACCCTGTATGCCCATATAGATCAGACTCATCAGAGTCACTTCTTGGGTAATAAGAACATGATTCAGAATCAACAGATCTTTTCACTCCACCAACTGATTGCTTTGACTCCGTGTCCATAGTATTAGAGTCCCAATCGTTGGCTCCCTTGTGAGCCTCAATTTCAACATCTGAGAACAATGTTGTATATTAGAGATACAGATTTGGCTAATAAAGAAAAACGAATGAAATATAATTGCACCTTTAAGGAAACAAAGCAATATTGACTTTAAAGAGAGGCGATCAAGAGTAGAAACAATCATGCCTGAATCTGTTGATAGAGGTAGTTCAAAATCAGTAAGGAGTCGGACACAGTTCTTTAGTGCCTGTAGTTCAGCTTCCTTCTCATAGAGTTTAGATTGAGCCAGGTTTAGCTCAGATTCCAGATCCGCAATCTGGTTTTCTTGCTGTTCTATCAGCAACTGACATAGTTTCTGATTCAGTTCGTATGGTGATATTCCACGGTGTTGAGAAGAGTTGAAATTCCACTCATCTGTTTCATCACAACCTTCATTTGGATCTTTAACCTGCGAAGGAGTTCCTTGGTCATACACTCATACACCAACTGAGATCATGAAAATTTCTCAAATTGATGAACGTCATTAACACTTTTTTAGCACATTTTATAATATATTTCACGCGATTATTTATAAAATAAATACTTTGACTTTTCAAAAAGTACTTTATTCTAAAAAAGTGTTAAAAGGCAACCTTTCTCAAATTTCTCAAATTTGAATGACGAAACAAAAAAGTTGAAAATTTTCTAATCCAAAATAAAGAAGTTCACCTCATCTAATTTTGGCCATAATTCTTCTTGGCAATTAGTGTCAATAGTATGCCCAGGAAGCTTTTGGAGTTCAAATTCGAGTTCTGCTTCCAGTTGATCCATTTCCAGAATCAGCGGATCTGACTCGTCTGTAAGAGAACTACTTTCACATTCGCCATTATTAATTACCGGGAAACTCCAAAATTTGATATCAGTGTCTCCGAGTTCACTCTTTGTCTTCTTGAGCATTATTGCATCATCCATGGCACTCATTTTGCAAGAATCTATACCAGTATTGCCAACATAATCTAAAGCAAGTAATGATTTTCTTCTGTTGAGCTCAGATTTTAGTTCCTCAACAACTTTTGTTGTCTTACTCACGATCTTAGTCAGTTCATTGATCTCAGCTTTTCCAGGCATCATGCACATGATACCAAAGCTAACTCCCCAACCAAATAAGGTGCTTGCTGAAGAATATAACATGATATTAAAAGTTAAAACTCAGTTTTTGCAAAGAACTAGGAAAATTCAGTTTCAAAACAAAAAATTTAAAAGCTGAATTATTTTTATTAGGCTGGAGTCCAATTTCGACAAACGATTTAGACTGTTTGTGTTTTAGCACAAGTTTATATTTTATTCAAGAATTTATAATTTATTTTTCAACATGCTAATAAAATTATTTGGTGAATAAAATATAAAAAAGCAAATTTTATCAAATAGAACTTAATCTAGTCCAAATTAAATACATACACATATACATTATTTTATTGATAAAACTAAAATATTATTTATACTTATATAACTATATAATTATAAAATTTTATTTTTTTAAGATCTTATTCTATAAATTGTGTTTATTATTCGAATGTTTTTATACACTTTAAGTTTTTTTAATCATGCTAAATTAATTTATATCAATATTTTATTTAAAATTTATTCTTGTGTCTGTTTATTTGAAAGGTTTGTACTGTATTAAAAAATAATTGAGTAAAATTATGTAAATTAAACTGTTTATTTGAAATAAATTAAGATTCATAGATAGCCATTTAACAAAATAAAACAAAAACAAAAAATAATTCAATCCAAACCGTTTTAAACTGTATTCAACAGAATCAGATTTTACATTAAAATATGATATAAAAAATATTGATTCAATATTTTTACCTCCCAAAATTAATTCAATTCAATCTACAAATATTGAAGAGTCTGGTCTCTCTCCATTTCTAACAACACATAAATTCATTATTTTCATCCTTTATTTTCTATCATCATCAACTGTGACAAATATGATATACTTGCTACCAAGCTCAGTAGCCACTTAAAAATTTTCAAACAATCTTCTTAAAGTTCAGCAGAAGTGAAAAAGAAAGAGAAAAAATTTTGAATGGAATAACACAGAAAAAATGCTAACCTTTAGAAGAACAAAATGCATTTTTCCGAGCTATATTCTTCATGGCTTTTCTCCTATTGGAACACAAAGGAAACCTCTTTCCACCGTTCCTACGCTCCGATCGTACTTCAGCGACTGATCCCAGTTCAACCTTTGCAATTCTGATTCCGTTCTTAGACCCTCGGCGACCCATCACGTGTTTATTAGACCCACCTTGTCTCAGCAATTCCGAACTATTACTAGAACAGGTTTCTATCACAGATTCGTGGGACTTGCTTAGGAACATGAGATTGACATTGTCAACGGAATTCACTGTCGTTTGAACTGCTTTGTCCTCATTGCATTGCTGGGTTTGTTGGGTGTTGATGAGGCTAAGGAATCGCTTTGCGACGAAAGCTGTGGATCCGGCTACAGCAGCAGCCAATAGAATTTGCCACATTGAAACAAAGCGAAAGTGCCAAATTCAACTGAAAGTTTTGACACTCTGCGCATTCAAACAGGTAGTAGATTATAAGAACCGATTGAGTGTGATGTTTGAATGTTTGTATCGCGTTCTTCCCGCTTCTGTCCGTTTTAGCTTTGGAACTTTTCGATTCTCCTACGCTACTTTGAACCCAATGATATCAGTTTTGATTTTTCACTTTAAGACAGACAGTTATCGTTCTTACCATAACGAGCAGTGAAAGTTGTGTTAGAATATACCAAAACAATTCAGTATCTTTGTTTAATTGTAAAATATTTTTTTGATGGTTATTTCTGGGAATTAGTTTTTAACTTTTTTTTATTATCCTCTAAAATTGGTTTTCGTATTTTCTTATTACTTGATATTTACCTCTCCATTTATTAAAGGTATGATTTAGTATTAGTATAAATAATTATTCTTATTTTATGTTTTAATATACCACAAATACTTTTTCAATTCATGATGAATTGGTTGTGATTCATACCAAGTTCTCACAGTAAGTCAAGAAGTGATGAACGATGATTTTTCTCTTACTTCAAATTTTATATCAACTAGCTTTTCAAAATTATAATAATTGTCGTCATATTTGGTAGAGCTCATGTTATATTATTTAAAAGGTTATTAACATGTTTTTATTTTATATCAAAAGTAATGAAAATTAAACATGATGTAATCTTTACCCATTGGGCCCACTCTGACGCTGTGGCGGAAGGCCCAAATATAATGGTGTCTTAAAAAAATTTCAGAACACAAAGTAGAAGGGGCTGGCCGCAGCGAAAGAGAGAAGAGAGGAACTACTGTTCATTACAGAAACCCCTAATTGCTGTGTTGTGTTGCAATCCCAATGGCCAACGACTCGTCGTTTTTGTTCGCCGGTATTCGTTTCGACAGAAAGAAGTTCGGCTCCGATATTGCGAGGTTCCAGGTGCCAATCTCTTTCTCTTCCTCATATATGCGCTTATTCACCTGTTTCAATGTCAATGCCACATATCAATAACTATTACTATTTGTCGTTAATTTCCAAAAAGAAAAAAGATAGTGATAATAATTCAGTGAATGTTTGGAGCGCCGCTGAAGATGAAAGCGAGAAAATAAGGGAAACCGTGGAAGAGATAACAGCGTCGACGAAGAAGAGGAAACGCAAGGGAACTTCTTCCGGTACTCACATTTTCGTGCTTTACCATGCTATCTCTTGTATTCAACGTTCTATGTCTCACTTTTGTTTCGTTTTTGTAAATGCACAAAAGAAACAGTCGAAGGATTCAGTGTGTTCAGAAATTCGACATCGGTGACGCAATCGAACGATGATGAGGTTCGAGCTGATGAAGAGTCCGTTAAGCTGAATAAGAAGAAGGAACAAAATAGGCAACTCGAGGTTTTGTTTCTGTTTTGTGCAATGTACTTAATTCTCAGTGTTCTTATGTTTGTGCAATGATTTCATATTTTGATTTGTTTTCAGCGGGATGCTATCTTCAGAAAGAAGCACAACATTCATGTCTCTGGCTATAACGTGCCGTCTCCGCTTCTAAACTTTGATGAGTTGAAATCGAGGTATCTTTTGCTAGAAGGTTATGTTATCCTGTTTCTGTGAAGGGAAACCACCTTGTATTCTGTTTGCTTTTTATTATGCTCATTATGTCTAGAAGATTGCTATGGTTTTGAATCTGAATGAATTGTTCACAGATATAAATGTCAGTCGTATTTATTGCGCAATCTGAAAGAACTTGGATTCAGGGAGCCAACACCTATTCAAAGGCAGGCTATTCCAGTACTTTTACATGTATGGATTTTCTTTCAAGTTACTTGTGCTATAATTATTTTGCATCAATGTTTTGGTCTTCAGAAAATCGTTACTGAAGTTTGATCATGATTCATAGGCACTTATGTTGTCATAGAGTTATGTATTAACATAATATTTGTTTTTACTGTCATGTTGCTTCCATTATTTGGGATAGGGTCGTGAATGCTTTGCTTGTGCACCAACTGGCTCTGGGAAAACCTTTGCATTCGTGTGTCCAATGCTTATGAAGCTGAAGGTACTGATTATTTTCTCCAACTTTGTTTTCAGTTCCCATGATCTTGGTAATCAACTATGTTTTACAGGCTGCCTCAAAAGATGGCATTCGAGCTGTTATCATTTGTCCTACCCGTGAGTTATCTGCTCAAACATATCGAGAGTGCAAAAAGCTTGCTAAGGGAAAAAAATTTCGTATTAAGTTTATGACCAAACATCTTGCAAGAAATGCTGAATTTTCCAAAAATCCATGTGATATACTTATATCCACACCACTTCGATTACGCCTGGCTATCAAAAAGAAGAAGGTTGATCTCAGCAGGTATGTGATGATGAATTTTAGTTTTGTTGATTTAAACTTCAAATCCTTGAAATGTTAGTCAAGTAATCATTAGATTACATGCATCTTTGAACCATAGGAAATAATGTTTGCAGAGATAGTTTATAGCTTCTCTCTTTCTCATTCTGCAGTTTTCCAATCATAAATAATTGATTGAACTATCCATGCTTTGTCAATTGTATCAATCAATTGCATATTTGATATGAAATGGTCTCCAGGGATGGCATGTATGATAACTTTTAGGAACATTTTTCCTGTTAGTATTCATTCCCTTTACTGCTTTTTTAATTGCATTTATACTTTGATATGAGTAATTTTCTGTGCTACAAGTGATAATGTCCATGTACATTTCATTGTTATGGTGATGAAATTCAACGTAGAAACATTTATGACTACAATGAAAGTTGTTTCCAAGTATAAGCTATAGACCTACTTGTTTACTAATTTTTTATGCAAACTATATAGTGTTTGTATCTACTACTAGTTTAAAGTATGCACTAAATGAAGTAGACTCAAATAACCACTTGATCATTCAGTTGACTTGCAAACAATAGGCCTGAGCTGGACAGACAAAGTTGAATTTTAGGATTTGGCCAGTTGCATTGTATTAAGTCAACTTAATAGTTAATATAAGTGTTATTTTAGTGGCATAAAGCATTTGTGGAAGAGAATACTTCCATACAAGTTGATAGAACTCAATATCCCACTGAATATTTCATAAAATTAATTTGTAGTTGTTTTGCCCTTTAAATAGACATTATGTAATATAAAGATAAATTTGATTGCACATAACGATTAAAAACAGTATGTTCCGACTGCAGTTGGTGTGGCATCACTTTGTAGGTCTACTACTTATATTGCTTTAATCATTAGAAAGTTTGGCTGGATGTTTTTAGCTTATATTACAATTGTGTCTATAATGTCACTATTAAATATGCAATGTGATTTATTCAATACCTCAACATGTTGATTTCTTTTTCTTCCAATTATTTCGGTGTCTCAGGGTTGAGTATCTTGTCCTTGATGAATCCGATAAGCTATTTGAGCCTGAACTGTTCAAGCAGATTGATTCTGTTATCAAAGCATGCTCAAATCCCTCAATAATACGTTCACTGTTCAGTGCTACTTTACCTGATTTTGTTGAAGATCGAGCTCGAGAGCTCATGCATGATGCAGTTCGTGTAATTGTTGGTAGAAAGTAAGTTCATTTCAAGCATTTAAAAACATGACACTCCTGAGCATAACCTTAGTACAGTTTTCCTCCTTATTTATTAGTTCATGTCTAATGCTCTTATGTGAATTAGGAATATGGCTTCGGAAACAATAAAGCAAAAATTGGTTTTTACTGGAAGTGAAGAAGGAAAACTTCTAGCAATTCGTCAAAGTTTTGCAGAGGTACATTGCTAATATAAATGTTTAGAACAGATAGCTTTGGTCACTCTGATTTTCTTGCCCATCAAGAGGTTGTGGGTCTCAACACAACTAATCATCAGTGGGCTGTTTGAAAATAAATTAGAAATGTTGCTACAGTACTATTGATATGTGTTTCCTATCATTAATTTATCTTCTTTGTAATTTGGTGATCTTGTTTGCTTATTATGTGCTGAATAAATGTAATTAAACTTTCTGGTTATTCTGGGTATGGAGTTGTATGATGTACATAATGTTAAATAACTTTGAATGCTTATTTTTGTATCACTTACCTTTGGAACTTGTGGAAGGCACACAATATTGCAGTACCTCCTATTAGCTCATTCCTATTGATATTTTTTGGTTGCTTGCCTTTGTTGACCAATTTTTTTTACTGCAACATCTTGTAGAGTCTAAATCCTCCAGTATTGGTCTTTGTCCAAAGCAAGGAGCGAGCCAAGGAGCTGTATGGTGAACTGGCATTTGACAACATTAGGGTTGATGTCATCCATTCTGACTTGTCTCAAGAAGAGGTAGTTCTCAATTCCTTTGAACAATAAAAGTTATTTATTGGGAAATACAAAGAAAACTGGGAACATTCCCCCTCTCCTCCAAACAACACCAAAGCAAAAAGTAAACTGCTAAAGTATGTGATTAAGGTCTGGTCTTTATTATTTGTCCCACGTAATGATATTCATTCTGACTCTTTCTGTTCTTTATACTTGGGCTATATTACTCTAATTATCAGAGTTCATGACAAACCTATTTTAATAATTAATTTTGTTTTAATCTCTGTTATCTTCTGCAATATGTACTCTAATACTAAAGTATAATTTAGCAGTTTTTGTGATCCCCTTTAATTTAATCTCTTGCATTATATACAGCGGGAAAATGCCGTTGATAATTTCAGAGCTGGAAAAACATGGGTTTTGATTGCTACCGATGTAGTTGCTCGGGGCATGGATTTCAAAGGTGTAAACTGTGTTATCAATTATGATTTTCCAGATTCTGCTGCTGCATATGTCCACAGAATTGGTATGTGCAGTTATATTAATGTTTTAAATTTGAGAAGAAATATTTAGAGGGATTACAGTTTGTATTATTTTTTCATGGAGCCTTTTGTTTGCTATATTATTATTATTTTGCTGAATGCTAATAGAAAATGTTGATTTTTAAATAGGTCGTTCTGGTAGAGCGGGGAGGACTGGAGAAGCGATTACTTTTTACACGGAAGAAGACATTCCATTCCTACGGAATGTGGCTAATCTTATGGCAACATCAGGCTGTGACGTTCCATCTTGGTTCATGGAATTGCGCAAAAAGAAGTGGAAAAAGCACCGGCCCAAGAGAGATTCAATCTCAACCAAACCAGACCTATAAGCCTACAACAGCAAGGAATGAGAACAAGTTATTAACCCTAAAAAATTTTGTAGTGTATATTTCTTAATAGGCCGGGCAACATAATTTCAAGATTCTTCATTCGCCATCACCCCAAAAAAGCTTTGTAACACATGAAAAGGGGGGAGGCGTCAGGTGGCAATTGTGGCCACGAGAGAATCACGTTTTAAGCTAATGCAATCGGGTAGCTGGCACGGTTGCCTGCACAAGTTTAAAACATGATAGCACTGTACCAATACCCCATGCCCTCCTCAGCCCCTAATGCTGCCATCGTAAGCTTTATTATCTCTTACAAAATTTTTGCGCCTAGCCTTGTATTGAACATGGAATTTCTTTGATCCCTAGAGTGTGTGAGTTGATAAACTGAGAAATTCCTTTCATTAAATGTTTTTTGATTGTTGAGGATGATAGGGATCATTTAAGTTTGATAGTCAAACTTTTGTAAGAATTTTTATTTTATTTCCAAGTCATTATTTCGATCTGCTTCAGCCATCTCTGGTAAATGTGACTATTTTTCCTTAGTATTATGACGATTGTCCTAATACCAGGGCATGCGTTGCAATATATGCCCAGTTTTTAGCATATGTTAACGTTAGGTATTTATTTTACAATTTTCGTTACTAAAGAGATGATAAATGTAGGCAAAGTGACTTACATAGAATTTAATTTCAGGATCAAATAGTTTCCAAAGAAATTTCATTCCACAACCCATACCTTTTCGTTCTTAAATTTTATGTAAAATACTTTAATTATAATATTTTTCAGAAAGGAAAATAAGGTGGCTAAATAGCTGCAGAATTCACTACTTTTTCGAAGGTAACGTTCCACTTCTCTTTTGTGTTTCTTCTTAAAAATTGTTAAATATATTTTAAAAAAATATTACAAATAAAAGTTTGGATGGATTTTTACTTTTAAAAAGACATGTAAAATTCTTACAAATTAAAGTTTTAAAAAATGAACTGAATTTATATAAAAGCTAGCCTGCGGAACACATACATAAACTAGGGTAGTTTATTAGTTTACAAATGAATCTCTAATGAAATGATGGGTGTTAAAAAGTTCCTACGACATATTCAACAGTCTTACTAACAAACAAATAATCACTATAATTGATGCCAAATCCTTATCCATCAATTGCGGCAAAAATATGGAAGTCATTAGCATCAGATAACGGAAAAACACTCGGCAGTTCAGGTCAGCTAAAGTAGTAAACTGTGGAAAAATATAGACTACATGGTTGAGTGAAACCTACATGCCAATAAATCACACACAACACACCACCACTTACTAAAACACAAAACGGGAATAATGATAAGATTTTACATTTTAGTATTAACAGTGTCACTGTCCCTTGGGATCAGTCATCACAAAATTTTCTTGTGCTGCAACTAAACTATCTAGACGTAGATCAAAATCAATATAGATTTGGGAAGGATCATCACCATCGATGACTCCTACAAAATGCTAGTGTCAAACCTCTGACAAGGATCATAACCATCATCCAGCATTTGCAACCATAAATCTTCAAGCATTGTGTAGATTTTGTCCCTTTGTGGATGTGAACTATCTTCTGAGAAGAACACATGGATCTTCTCCTTAACTTCTATCCAACTTTGACCAGGAACCTTTTGTACCCCAATTTGTTTCATCAAGTTCCTTAGTTTGGCAACTTCTTTCCAGTTGCCAGCAGCAGCATAAATATTAGAAAGTAGCACTAGAGCAGCAGAATTGCAAGGATCCTGTTTTAGTATATTTTCTGCAGCCCGCTCTGCAATGTCAACATTACCATGAATTTTGCAAGAAGCAAGTAGAGTTTTCCATGTAGTAATGTCAGGGTCAAATCCCGTTTCCGTAATAAAATTCTCTGCTTCATTCAAGCATCCTGCACGAGCAAGCAAATCAACCATACAAGATATGTGCTCTCTCGTAGGTGGAATCCCTAGTTCCACTTCCATGGTTTTATATAAGTGCCAGCCTTCCTCCACCAATCCAATGTGACTGCATGCACTAAGTACCCCCAGATATGTCACTTCGTTAGGCTGAATACCAAGATTCCTCATCATTTTAAAGAGATTAAGAGCTTCATGTCCAAGTCCAAACTGAGCATAACCAACAATTAAACTACTCCATGAGACAATATCTGGGTTTTGGGTTGAATCAAAAACATCTCGAGCTTGTTTAAGTGATCCACACTTTGCATACATATCAATCAATCTATTGCTGACAGAAACATCAACCACAAGCCCACTTTTAACACTAAAGCAATGAACTTGATTCCCAACTTCTAGAGATGCCAATTCTGCACAAGTTCCTAATATGGTAGTTATGGTGATGTTGTCAGGCTTATTTTCAGAGAAAAGCATTAACTTGAATAATCTGAAAGCCTCTTCTGCTTGTTTGTGCTGCAAGCATGCTGAAAGAATTGCATTCCAAGAAACTAAATTGGCATTTTCGCTTATATCTTTGAAAATATTGAATGCATCATATAGATTTGAACACTTTGTGTACATGGTTAGCAAAGAGTTACATACGGTTGCTTCCCTATCCATCCCTATTTTGATAATGTAAGAATGTATTTGCGTGCCTTGGTTGAGTGTAATGGGGCTCCCGCAAGCACAAAGTAATGAGAGAAAAGTAATGCTGTCCGGCGTCAAACCTGCATGTATCATGTCACAGAAAAAAGATACGGCTTCGTTTACATCACCACTGTCAGAAAATGCTGCAATAATTGCATTCCATGACACTAAATCAGGGCTTTCAATCTGATAAAAAGCCTTTTTTGCTGAAGGTAAGAAACCAGATTTTGCATACATGTCACAGAGGGAACATCCAGCAAAAATGTTTCCCCCTAAACCAAACTTAACACACACTCCATGTATTTGCCTCCCAAATTCAGGTTCCAGAAGCCTGCTGCAAGCACTGAATACACTGCCAAATATAAACTCATTTGGATGATAAACACCATGCCTGAGCATATCTCTGAAAAGATACAAAGCTTCCATCCCATAACCAAGTTTGGTAAACCCTGTAATCATGGAAGCCCAAGATATTAAATCCTTCGTAGAAATCATAGTAAACACATCTGAGGCACGTGCAATTTGTTCAAACTTTGTATACATTGAAATAAGAGCATTTTGTGCAACCAAGTGATGATCATACCCTGATTTAACAACATGGGCATGCAGTTGCCAGCCCAAATATACATCCCCTGCAATGCAGCAAGCCTTAATTATGCTTCCAAAGGTTAACTGGTCTGGGAAATGACCTGATCGAAGCATTTGAATGTACATGATGATGGCATCATTCTCTTGACCATTCTGTGAGTATCCAGAAATCATTATAGTCCAAGAGACCACATTTTGCAGCTGCATTGCATCAAAAACTTCTCTAGCATACTTCAAAGAACCACATTTTCCATACATATTAAGAATATGATTTTGCAGAACAAGGTCATGTTGACAGTTGGATTTTAAAATGTGATCATGGATTTTCTTGCCATATTTAAGAGATCTAAAGTTGGTGCAGGCCAAGATTAAATTCAGATAGGTGCTTGGTTCTAGCTGGATACTCGAATTCTTCAGATGGAAATCAAATGCATTAAGTGCTTCTTTGTATTGTTGTTGCTTACACATTAAGTTGATGTAACCGTCGGTTGATAACCCTGTACTTAGATTGTTGAAAATTGATGGCAGGACACTAGGTCTAACATAATTATGTATACATCGAATTTGACTTTGAATGATCATGGACAAGGGATATTTAAAAATCATAAAAAGTATTTAAAAAAAAAAATCCTATAGTAGTCGAGAACCTAATTGGGTGAGATGGTGCCAGGACAGTAAAGTGGTCACAAATGAGTGTTTCTGGTTAATGAAACAAAAAAATCACAATTGGATGAACACATTGGGTGTACTTCTGTAAAGCCAGGTATTAAATATGAATTAAATGACTGCATGAGTATGAAGTAGCCTTGGCAAAAGCCTCCATCTTGATAGCAGCCGCTGGAGTCTGATGTTCCCTAAAAGAAATTCATTTATGACAATAGTAATATAAAAAAAATGCTAAAGGGCATCCACGAATCCAATAACATCATCTATGAGTTGAGCCATGCTGATAGTCAAAGATGTTACCAATATTGTTTGATTAGACAGACAAATTGATATGGAATTTCATCCGATCCGTCACCAAAACCAAGTGAAGAGATTCTCTCTGCATAAACCAAACATAAGCATGAGATTCTTCTACTAAAAGCATTGTTACTTAAAAATTAGAAACCCATCAATCTAAAATGGACAATTAGCTGTTATATCTCGTTAAAAGTATGCAACTAAGATAACTCTTTTAGATACTTCTCAAATGTAAAATGCATGAAAGATAAATATGAGCCATGTCACCGACTCTTCTAAAATCTCTTCCCAGCAGCTCTTGGTGGGCATTTATCGAACAGCAAGTATGCAAAAGAATTGCATTCTAAAATTCGAGCACAAGTAGTTGGAAAAACTGTGTACACGCACATGTGAAAAATAGTTTAACAAATAAACATATTAAGACAGCGAAAATCCTCCGAGAATGTTTTCGAATTAAAAATGGGTACCGCCAAAAAAGATAACTGAAAATAACGCACCTCAAAAGAAAACCTCTGCTCTCTCTGCACTGAGCAACTCTTCAGAGTGCACTCAAACGTTAGAAAGTAGAAATAGACAATGCTTGCAATAAAATAACTTCAATAGTACTCTGAGAAATCAGAATTTTTTTTTATTTAAGCTTTTGTGTGTATTAAAAAATTGTATATCACATTAACATATAGTGATAAAAATAATAAAATTTTTGAAAAATGAATCTCAGGTATGGATAAATTAATTTGGATATAATTTTTTTCTTCTCTTAACTCTTGGCATAATTGACAATTAATTTTAAACCTCTAATATTAATTTTATAACTTAAGTTAGAAGCTGAAGTAATATAATTATTTTTTATTATTGTTTTAATATGGGTATTAAATTTTTATTTGTTGTGATATAAGATGCTCGTATTTGCTTCTCCACTACTCTTCCTTTGTCCTCCTTTTTGGTCACGTCCTTTCTCATTTTTGTTAAGACAAAATTATATTTTTAATGGGCCTGAATTTTTTGTCAGATAATGGGCCTTACTGAAAGATGGTCCTCAAGGTGCGGGATGCGATAGATCATAGTTATGGACGTTGGGTGGCAAAGCCCACAACTCCGAAAGATTCAAACCCATTCACCGTAAAGGTTACTTCTCACCTGCCTTCGTACCATAATTCTATAAGCAACTGCCAAGAGAGTCGTTATGCTCATAATAATTACTTTAATAATCCTAATAATTTTCTCCAAAATCATAATTATTCTGACAAGAGATTCCAAAGTCATTGTTAAATTAATTTTGTATTCAGATTCCTTTTATTGGACTGGTCAAAACCAAATTAAAAATCAAACCCCTAACACCATCAGCATGATCACTAGTATTAGTTAAATGGCTAGGTACAACACATTCTTTATCGATGGATGGGTGCCATCTCAACTGCTATTTGGTGTAGAAAACAACCCATGGTCTCACACTAGCTACTTTTTGTTTTTATTTTTGTTATATTACTTTTACTTCAAGTGACAGCCAAGTGAAGCAATCCCTTACCTATGAAATACCTCCAAACAAAAGCTAAGCATTCAGTTTGGCAGTACCAATCATCACCACAATGGCTCCAACGTTTATGTGGTGCCCTTAAAGCCTCAAAGTTTATATTATAGTCCAAGGCCCCTCCTCTTGATTTTGTGCCCACAAGTGGTCATTGCATTCCACCCTGAAGGTTGTGCTTCAGGTGGTTACTTTTTGAGAAGATGGGTTCACTAGATAGATCAAAGAAGAAGGTTCATTTATGGAAAAAGGCCATGCTCCATTTTTCATTGTGTTTTGTGATGGGGTTCTTTACAGGCTTAGCTCCAACAGGTAAATCTTCTCTCTTTCCCACCAAAGTTGCTGCCTCAAATAGGACAGAATTTGCACCACAACCTAGTGAAATGTCACACCACACAACAAATGTCAATACAAGTTGGATAGCTCCAACGCCAGTTACCATGCCCATGAGGCCTAAAGTCCTTGGAAAGAAAACAACAACACCGAAGTTGCATGTAAAAGCACAGCCCCTGCTGAAGCCTAGAAGACTCATAATCATTGTGACTCCAACAAGCACCAAACTTCCCTACCAAACGGTGTTTTTGAGAAGGTTGGCAAATACTATAAAGCTGGTTCCTCAGCCATTGTTGTGGATTGTTGTGGAAGCTAAAACAGATTCCACAGAACTTCCAGAAATACTAAGGAAGACTGGCATCATGTATAGGCATGTGGTTTTCAAGGAGAACTTCACAGACTTAGAAGGTGAATTGAATCATCAGAGAAATCTTGCGCTTAAGCACATTGAACACCACAGACTCAACGGCATTGTACATTTTGCTGGCCTTTCCAATGTTTATGATCTCCAATTCTTCCATCAGCTTAGAGATATTGAGTATGATTTTTCAACCTCCTTGTACTACTATAGTTATTTTATTTCTATTTTTATGTTGTTTACATATATTATATCTTTTGGGCCAATTTTTAGTGGGGAAAAAATGTTCTAGTGTCTGGTGCTTATTATATTCTACATTTGTACTTCTAACTAGTGGGTGGAAGTATTAAACATAAACAATTTTTCTAATCCATGGTGGAAAGAAAAGTGGAAAATCTTTTGGTATACCGAACAAGAGTGACAATAACAATCATGCATTTTACTTCACACCTCCAAGCTTATTTTCTAACTAACATATCCTTCTAAATTATGCATTAATTTGTCAACCGAGCAGGGTCTTTGGAACATGGCCAACCGCATTGTTAGTTGCACATAGGAAGAAAGTGAAAATCGAAGGACCTGTATGCGATTCCTCACAAGTCATTGGTTGGCATCTAAGGAATATGAACAATGAGACTGATACAATCACTCCTCCCATTCATATTTCAAGTTTTGCATTCAATAGCTCCATCCTCTGGGACCCCGAGAGATGGGGTCGCACTTCCTCCGTTCAAGACACTTCCCAGGTAAATATTATTACCTAAATATAATTTTTTTATAGAGTTTTTTCTTATAATTATTTCTTGCATTCATTATTATTTTATAAAAATATCTATAGTAGAGATAAATTTAATGTCATCAGTGAAATTAACTATATTTTAAATTTTTGTCAAGTTGTTAAAAGGGTCTTATAATTAAAATTAAGAATTTACCTTAAGTTTTTAAATGAATTTTATGCATGATAAATACTTTATTATTTTTCTTTCTTTAATTAGTATGTCAATAATAATAAGAATCAATATCTAATCATTTGCATCCATAAAAATCATGCACTACTGGCATCCTTACCGTAAAGCCTATCTATATAAAATTAGATGGGTCTCTTTGAACATGATCATATCTTTGCTGCTTGAACTTTGCTTACGTTTAGTTAACGTTTGGCCAACCTCCAACTACTTTAGAAAGGAAAAAATCAAAGGAAAAAAACATTAAGATATTAGGTAATATAATGACACCTCGATTGACTAGTTGAACTAATCAGTATGCTAACAATGTAATATTTTCTACTCCGGCAATAATATCACTGATAATGCATGATGCTTCCTTTTACTCCAAGATAGAACCCACTTTCAAATTTCAATATTGTCACAATTAGAAAACGTAATACGTTTGAAATACAACTTACAAGATACATACATCATTATCACCTACAAATAATCTCTAACAAGGAGTTTTGTTGCCTTTTATTTTTGTCCTTATTATTGTTCTTATCTTTTTGTGGTTTTATAGAATTCAATCAAGTTCGTGAAGCAAGTAGTTCTAGAAGATGAGGCTAAGTTAAAGGGAATTCCACCAGAGGACTGCTCCAAAATCATGCTCTGGCGTTTCAATTTTCGTGCCCGAACCCACTCAAATCACTAATTACTAGTATCTACATGTTAGCCGAAGATAAAGGGGAAAGAAAGATGAAAAATAACGAATGTTGAAACAATATCGAAATTGGCAGTACAGGAATTGCTTTCCTACTACTGATAGAATTTTTTCATTTTTTTTTCTTTTTGCAAAATTCTCCGTATGTTTAATTGTTTATAGTTCCATCGATTCTTGTTATGTTCAAAATTTTTGTTAGCTTATGGAATTGAGAGGGTCTTCTGCTAAGAAGCAAAAACATTTAAAGCATATATGATCTTTTTCCAATAAGGTTCTCGACTCTGTGATAATTTTTTTTCGGGTGGGGGGATCAATTTATCGTATGTCTTCTTTTTTTTTTTTTTGGTCAACCAATTTATTGTGTATATGCTTAGTGATTTGTTCATGAAACAACTCGATCAAGGTCGGATTAGGCCTCGTGTCTTTTAGACTCTAATAGATAATTGAAAGTATGATGAAGCCTGGAAAGCTTAGCTTATAATATACAAATATTTGTACAAAATTACCATTATTAGATAGAATAATAACACTTTCATACCCATATTTGGGTGTAGTTTGGATGGAATAAATATAGAGATAAGAAGATAAACAAAATAAAAATGTCATTTATGGTGTGAATGTAAAAATATAAGTGTTATTAGTTATATAAACCATTTATCTGGTGGAGAATGGTAGAAGCAAAACTCTCAAAGGAAAATATGTAAAGCTTCTTATTATAATCAGCATAGATAAGCAGCGCAGAGAATTTGTACCGAAAAAAGTAATAAGCCTAGTGAAGCCAATCGCATGAACATGCAACTCCTTGGAGACCATGGTCAAACTCAAGCTTCTGTATAAAGAAAGACTCTGTGTTTTTTGTATGTAAAAAGAAGTGTCCCTATAATCCTCCATAGATAATTCTGTGATGAGCTTGAGTTTTTGTTTCTATATTTTTGTTAGAAATGTAAATAACTTGAGCTGAACAAAATTTTGACTATCTTAACTCAAATTAAACCTCTGTAGTAATGATAATACAATTCTCTGCATGCCCAATAAAACATATACACAAATAAGTGGTGCGAGATCATTTAGAAGCTTTCGTTCCCATAAAGCACTCACAATTTTAGATATTTGTATCTTAACCGAACAATACAACAAATATTCACACATGATTCTATTTAAAGAATTTTATATATTCTTGTATCTGATCCTATCCAAAAACTTTCAATAAACATATTTGATATATGAGTAATATCGATATATGTTCCAATTTCTGTATACAATTTATGCCAACTATTTATAAATAAATGTAACGAATATTATCAAAACAAAAATATGAATAGATATGAATTTAAAAAATATTTGCCTATATTTATTCAAGTTTAATTTTAATACAGAACAAGTATAATTTTTAATGATGTAATAATTTATAATTAAATGATAATATTAATAGCTTTACAGTGTAAATATAATTTAAATAGATTTTATTTTATTGTCATGCTTAGCTGATGAACGATTAATCAGCCTTGTCGACGACTATCATTACCGTTGAGGGGGAATGATTCAGTGTGGCAAGGAATAGTAGATGCTGGGCATGTATTGGGATGGTCATGTATTATACGCATAAATAGAAATAAATAAATTAAGTTGCCGAATAAAAAAGTATAAATAAAACGAACAAGAATTGAAATACGAGCGTAGCTTTCTTGTGGTCGTTCACGTGACTACATTTAGACCTTTAAATGCGATTCACGTGTTTAGCTTGAGGAGCGTAAAATTTATTATTATCATTATTTATTATTATTTCTGGTGTGTTACCTCATTCCGTGTGTTACCTCTAGTTTAGCAAAGAAAGTGTTTTTGAAAAAGAAAAAAAGACGCTTAAATTAGATAGTATTTTGATAAAGTAACGTCCCCATAATGTCATGGAAGTATATGAAGTTCTATGAACACAATAATCAATTACGAGATTGGTTAAGAGACAGCGCAAAAGAAAAGCATTTTCGGCTTAAGTCACGTTCTAAGAGACTCGACATGATGCGTGATGGCCCAATAGTGAGGTTAATAATGTAATAGACAATAAGACTAATATCAATCAAACAAGTTTAATTTTTATTGATTTTTTCACTTTCACCTTTTTATTTTACTTATTTGTAACACTTCATTTATATTAATTCATTCAAAGCTTTCATGCCTTCATATATCAGTTTCATTTGAATTCATCAACAAACTAAACCTCGTTTTAATCAAAGCACTTTTTAAAAAGCAACATACGAATCTATAATTGCGCAAATTACAATTTAAATTTTATGTTGTTAAATAATCACACTAAAATTGACTATCTACGTTTCTTTTAGCGTGGTATAGTAAATTTCAGAGTAAGGTTAGATTTATTTGTTTATATGGATCAATAAATTATTTGTTACACTAATGACATTGCTACAAAGGAGATCAATTAGCAGTGTTAATGTCTATATATTTTTATTTATTATTTTAATAGTTTAATTTTAGTATATTACGGAGATAATTATTTTTACACTTTCAGCCTTGTTAACAAGTTTGTTTATTAATTATTATAAAAAAGATTATTATTATTATGATAATTTATTCTTAAATAACAATGTAAACAAAAATTGCGCTGTGAGTATGTTTAAAATAAGTTTTTATTTAAAATTTTAAAATAATGTTAATTATTTTAAATTTTACTATATATGAAGAAACAATAAACGAGAGAGATGAATAAAAAATTAATAAAATATAAATAAGTTCAGTACAAACAAAATATTAATTATATACAAGCGAAGAATGAACAATAATACTCATATACTTGGACACTAATGTTTTAAAGACAAAAATGTATACTTTGTTATGAATTAATATAATTATTCAATAAATATACATCGTGTGCAGATATGAGATAATATGCGTATTTTAATAATAATTAAACTGCCATCCATATTCTTAAAAAATGTATATAAAATTGTTTAAGATGCACTTAAACCTACCTAATAAGCAAAAGATTGTAATTATTATATGTTATCTTTACAAACAGATATTAAATTTAAATATAATTACCATCAACCGTTCAAACTAAATTTTTAGGACAAAATGATTAATTAATATATATAGTTTGTTTAAATGAAAAGAATAAAAACATAAATAATGATGTATATTCTTGTTAGTTTAAAATTTTTTGAAAATTATTTTTTCTTTTTTTTTAATTCGAGTTTTGATTTTATTTTTCTAATTTTTTTTCTTCTCAACAAGGTTAAAAAAAAGAAAAAAGAAAAACTATAGTTTCCACTACAAACTTGGCTGTTCACGTCACATTTTCTCCCATTACATCATCGATCTGTCTATTTGTCAATTTTTCTGCAATTTTCTGAAATTTGGCTTTTCAATTATTTTAGCAATTATCTGCTTAGGAATTTATATGATGAATATGAGAGAAACAAAGGATTTCTATTGATTTGGCTCTAAGCGAATATGACAACTACTTAGTGGCGACATGAAGGTTGCTGCTGCTAAGCCACTAAGACAATCTAATTCAAATTTGCAAATAAAAAAAGGGTCCCAATTTCTGACCTACTCCAATAATAATATTGATTTATTGCAATAATGTTAGATGCAATTGCCTTCAAAGCCAGTGTTAGACGTGAGGCCACCGAATTTGGTCTCATTGATGCTCCTAGTCCTACCAATATTTATAAATATTTTAATTTAGTTTGCTTTTAGATAGTTGTTAATCTCTTTTGTTTCATATTATTTTATTAAAATGCGTCACTTTTGAAATTACAACGGGATTTGTATAATTAACTTGGATTTATTATGCCTAATACATTTACCTATAAAATTGACAAGAAAAAGGAAAAAAGATTACCGACGAAAGGTAAATAGTTTGAAGTGGTGATGAATGCTATCACGCTCCTAGTTATCATAAAATTGCATTTTCGGCATTTGTGTGTAAAACCTTCTTCTTACCGTAATTAAAATGAACTTGACTTTAGCTAAGCTCGATTAGCATAATACTTCTTTAATCAAATAAAACCGCTTCTCTGCATAAATATCTTTGAGACTTTATCCTATTCAAGAAATAGGAAAAGAATGGGCACAGACATTTTTAGTGTAAGTTGACAAAAAATATATACATTATTGGTGTACAATTTATGAATTTGTTTAATCATGTCGACAAAAAATTAATCACAATTAGTAAAAAAGCTATATTTTTTGTATTGGAAGGGCAAGAAATTGGGGAGTGGGAACATGAAAAAGCAAGAGCACCGTTTTTAATGTATACTTGAAATTATAGAGGTATAAATTGGTTAAATTAACCACTGAAATTTAAATTTTGTTTATCAAAAAGGAATATAAACATTTAAACTTTACATTTTTATTAAAATAAAAAATGAAGTTTGATTTTATTTTATTTTTTAGTTATAACTTGACTGCTTTTTTAAGCAAGTACCCAAAATTTCTTTCTTTCTTTCTTTCTTTATTATAGTCTTAAATAAAGATAATTTTATACAAATTACTGGTAAAAATTATTCTATCTTAATTTGTAATATTAAGTTCAAGTTTCAATAAATATATGTTATTGTTAAATTTTTATTACTTAATTTATAAATTGCTGCTTACAGTGTTCTTGTTAAAATCAAAATAAGTAATAATAAGTTTTTACATAAAATAAAAATGTATTAAATTTTTTAAGCTAAATCATACAACATACATAAGCTCGTAAATTATTTACAAACTTTTAATATAAAGTTTATAGAAATTTGGAATTTATTTATATTATTAAGTTTAAATAAAGTTTAGAATTTTTTATTTAATAAAATAAAATATTTTATATAAAAAATTAATTTTTATTTAATTTGAAATAAAATGAAAAAAAAGTGGATGAAAGAAACACAAAATTATATTTTCAACCCTGTCGTTAAAGAGAAGAAGCACAGGAAGAAATAAATTTTGTTAAAATAACAAATTTATCCATTTACCAGCTTACTTATCATTATATTAATAGAACATAATAAGTATTTAAAATAATTATATTTATTTTTTAATTAAAATAAATATGCTTTCTCTCTATTTTTCTTCATATATAAGAGAATAATTTATTTATTGACTTTCTCCTTTCTTAGTATTTTGTAATTTTTTTAATAGAGATACTCAAAATTTTTAAGAGAGTCAAATATAAAAACATTTTTCACAAATTATAATTTTATATTTTTATAATTAAAAAGGTATAATGGTTAAATTTTTTAAATAAAAAGTAATAAAAGATGAATTTCTGATGGTCATGTAAAAGTGTTAAACTCAACATTTTTTATTGGACTTAAATTTATCAATAATTAACTTTAAAAAAATGATTAAATATTAATAAAATCAGTTCAAGTTTTTAAAAAAATATTAAATTAGCATAAAATTTGGACAATGTTATTCGATTTGTTTAACTGACCATTCTCTAAAAATATATATATACTATGCCCTCTTTCAATTATGAAAAACGTTGATCTGTCTTTATTAACATTAATTAAATATTAAAATAATTGACTAACCACGGATGAAACCAAGTAACCGCTGTAGATGGTTAAATATTCAGTACAACTATGATTTGTTTTGACAGAAAATGAAGATAGATATGCCCGGAGAGGCTTCTTTCCAGCTTCAGAAAAAAGTTTCAGACATTAACCAATCATTTTTTTTAACATTAATTCTTAAACTTAATTTCAAGTATAGAAAACTATTAAAAATATTTTCTTTCTAAAAACACCTTATCCTTCTTAATTATACTTAAAATCAGCCTTAAAACTCACATTAACATGACCCATTAGGCACATGGTTAATTTGATTTTGATGTTTGAAGAGAACAAGGTAAAATAAAACAGGTGGGGCCCACAGTGACTAACCAAGTGGGAAGGGCATAATATTAGCAGAACCAGCTAGGATAGGATTGCTCATAGCTGGTCCTATAATTCAAACTCTCTTCTCTTTGCATTTGGCAAGATCTGATTCCCCTCTTCACAGGGAAACGGGAAATACAAATACAAATAAAGGTGCAGTTTGGTGCAAGTGTGACATTCAAGTTGCAATCTTTTTGTTCAGAGAGATAAAGGGTCAGAACAAGATATTTTAGATCTGTCACTTCGTTTCAGTTCAGGTACTCTCATTCTACATCTTTATTCCACCATCAATTTTAACTTCATCTTCCCCTTTTCTCTTTTCCCTGTTATGTTCTCCCAATCTCTTCTCTACTTTCTATGGTGAAAAAACCATGTAATTTCTACTTGACTAAATGTCTGGTCCACTTGAATCTGCATTCTCGCGTCTCAATTTGCTGTGTAAATGTAGATGGGGAGATCACTAGTTTTATTGTTTGATTCTATATTTTTAAGAAGAACGAGGTTTAGATTTTAGAAAGAAACATCTTGTTTGATTTCTGAGAATGTGATTTACTTTCATTTATGGGGTACCCGGAGAAAATTAATGCAGGATTAATAGACACCCAGGGATTATTAGGAATTTGAGTGACTTTTTTACCATAAACTGTTTTACTTCTATTTCTTTCCCGCTATGTTCATGATGAATTTATTTTGCTGAAGCTTCTTCTTGTTTTCCACTTTCTTTAAGTAATAATTATTATTATAATTGTACAAAGAGGCTAACACAATTTTTTAGCCTTTTTCCTTTTCAGTGTCAAATTTACTAGTCCCAATAATGACATTTAATAATACCATCAGATGCCATTGGATTTCCTGTTTAAAAATTTTATTTTGGTCATTGAGGTTTCAGATCTTCAAATTTTCCTTCTTTTTTTTTCCTGCTGTAAAGGATCAAATTAAGGAATGCCAAGAAAATGGGGAGGAAGGGAAATTGGTTTTCTACTGTAAGGAAAGCTCTCAGTCCTGATTCAAAGGAGAAGAAGGATCAGGTTTGACTAAATTTTATATTCAACTTATCTCAATTTTCTGGGATTTTTGATATAGTTTTATCAACTGGTTACTTTTGGCAGAAATCAAGTAAATCAAAGAAGAAATGGTTTGGGAAGCAAAAGTTGCAGACTGCACCCTCGTACTCAGAAACTGATAGAGCACCACCTCTTCCTCCACCTCCTCCACCAGAAGAAATTAAATTAACTGATATTGAAAATGAATACGGTCACAATCACGATCATGTTGTTGAAGTTGCAGCTGCCATGGATGTTGAGGAACCTGCTCCTGTTCCTGCCCCCTCTGTTCAGACAGCACCTGTTAGGGTTCAAGCTTCCACAATTGCTCGGTTTACCGGCAAACCAAAGGATGAAGTGGCAGCTATCAAGATTCAAACAGCTTTTCGGGGATACTTGGTATGTATCGCAATTTTTTACTTAAACCTATGTAAATTACTTTGTTAACCCTTTTTTTCCCACTCTCAGTCTATTTCACACTTCATTTAACTCAGCATTGAGTGAGAGTTGTTTTATTTTTTCAAAAAATCCTACAAAAAACTCCCTTTGCAAAAGTGATGATACAACTAATTCTATAATGTTATCAAGCAGAAAGGGTTTGTTAAAACTGAGCCATTAACTTGTTGTTTTGTTATCAAATCCCATTATATTCTAATTGAGCCTTATAAAGAACATATTTGTTTCGTTTAGTGCAATTCCACCTTTAATTCACATGGTTAGGAACCTTTAAAATCAACTATACTAAATGAATGCATTCTTCACCTTTTCTCAGTACCATTATAATGCTCATCAAAAGTTGGGTTGACATTTGACGTGGAAATATTTATGAGCAACAGTTCAGTCACCAATTTGACGTTTTGTATACGAAGGTGATTGTGTCTGTTTTCATAATAAATGGGTTAAATGCAAATACAGGGAATGAGTTAGTAGTTTAATTTTAATATTTTACTATAAACGAAAAACTTTAGTTATAAAAATAATGTAGCAATTTTTTGTTTATTAAAGGTTTTACTATAACAGCAGATCAAATTTTAACGGTTTAAATTTGAGTACATGCCAAAAGTTATATATCTTTACTGAATTTAGTCTTTATATGCAGAGTTGTGAAGCTGTCATTATCAAATAATAATTGCTGGAAAAGAAAATTTGTTATTTGAATTACCTTCCAAACCAAACTTTCATTTGAATTCATTCAGGCAAGAAGAGCATTGCGGGCTTTAAGAGGGCTGGTCAGGTTGAAATTATTGATGGAAGGGCCCATTGTAAAACGCCAAGCCACAAGTACCCTACGTTCTATGCAGACATTAGCTCGCTTGCAATCTCAGATTCGTTCCAGGAGGATCAGAATGTTGGAGGAGAATCAGGCTCTGCAGAGACAGCTCTTACAGAAGCATGCAAAAGAGCTTGAGAGCATGCGGGTCTGGAACTCATTTCCTAAATTTATTTTGAAATGCAATTCTCTTGACATTGAGCTTTGTTTATTTGACTTTTAACATGTTTTTGGAATGTTTTAACTTGTTTCACATTGTCGTAATAGATCGGAGAGGAATGGGATGACAGCCTACAATCAAAGGAACAAATCGAAGCCAAGTTACTAAGCAAGTATGAGGCTGCTATGAGAAGAGAAAGAGCACTGGCTTATGCATTCACTCATCAGGTTTTTCTAAGTTTCTCATGAATTTACATACGTGAGGAAATGGATGAAAAATTTAATATGAACTGGAAGATCTTTGGAAAAATATCACATTATAAACACTAAAAAATGAGAAATCAAGAATTCATGCTATATTGTTTTACATACTTTATTTGTTCTTTATATCTGGAAGCTGTTATTCTTTCCATCTGAAACTTAGTCCCCATAAATGCATGAATCCTTTTCTATCTTATCACTATATTCAAAGCCATATCTTCTGCTTAAACCTTGGCACTCCCCTTTCTTACTGCCACTGTGACTTTTTGCATAATCCAACGATATGTTAATGCCTTGTTAAGTTGTAACATGAGCTCTTCCTCAATTTTGTCGGTGGCAGTATTTATTTACTGAAATTAAGTAATGTATATTACGTGCTTAACACATTTTGAATGAATAGCGTGTCTGACTATGATATAGTTTACATTCACAAATACACAATTGTAAGTCCCTAGATTTTCAGAACAATTTCAGTTTTTGATATTTGAAACATTATGTGGCAGCAAAACTGGAAGAATTCATCAAGATCTATCAATCCAATGTTCATGGATCCAACCAATCCTACCTGGGGTTGGAGCTGGTTAGAACGATGGATGGCTGCTCGGCCTTGGGAGAGCCGTGGCCTAATGGATAAAGAGCCAAATGATCATTCATCCGTAAAAAGTTCAAGCCGCAACATTACTGTTGGAGAAATCAGCAAGTCATTTGCTCGTTTCCAGCTCAATTCTGAAAAGCATTCTCCAACAGCCAGCCAAAATCCTGGCTCACCAAGTTTTCAGTCCACTCCTTCCAAACCAGCTTCTGCAGTAGTTGCTAAGAAACTGAAGAAGGCAAGTCCAAGGGGCAGCTGGGTTATGGATGATGACTCCAAAAGCATGGTGAGTGTACAGTCAGACCGATTCCGGAGGCACTCAATTGCCGGGTCATCCGTGAGAGACGACGAGAGCCTTGCTAGCTCTCCATCTGTTCCAAGTTATATGGTGCCAACTCAATCTGCAAAAGCTAAGTCCAGGACACAAAGTCCATTAGCCACTGAAAATGGAAAAACAGAGAAAGGATCCTTTGGAACTGCAAAGAAGCGTCTTTCTTTCCCGGCTTCACCTGTCAAACCAAGGCGTCATTCAGGTCCGCCCAAGGTAGAAACTGTGGACAATGGTGTGGACAGTTGATCATATAACCAGAGTAAAAGGATGGAAAGGATTAAAGTAGGATTGAAAAATATCACTGAAGAAATAAAACAAAATTTTTATGTTGAGTGTTTCATTTATTTATTTATCCTATTTTTATGTGTATCCTAACGTTTCTTGGAGGTTTCTGATTTTGGGTGAAGATTGTTTTACTTACTATATTTATCAATTTGTATTTTTATTCACTTTCTCACCATTTGCTCTGAGGGGAAGAAATGTGGTTCTTGATGGTCAACTGACAAAAAGATAAACCAGCTGTCCGATTCCTTTTTATGCTTCCTCAATCAAGGACAAGTATGATTCTGGTCAAAGTTCCTCATTCTTGATTCTCAATTGTGATATAAATGTAAATTTAATTTCACTGTCTCAGCTCTTTGATGCTACTGTGTTTTGCTCTGAAAATTGAAATTAAAGACACTTGCATTAGTATATATTGTCATATATAAACTATATTCATATTTTGAACCCATATAAAAGAGGATCCTTAAACCAATAGTTCCTTGTAAACCTTGTGGGGATACCTTAACGGGGCTTTCTTTTTGGGTGCGGGTTGGGGATACATACTTATCAGTCGGTGGTTGAAGTGGGGACCTCAGCTCATATTAGGACTCTATGATGGAAGCTCCCAACTTGTATTTGCACTAACCCGAATTTCTCTAATACTCTCGATTTTCATGTTAACTTATTATTGGCAACTAAATTATAAATTTAAATTGTTTTATAAAAAATACGTTGTCTAGTTGTCGATTAGGATATGAATATGTCAACTAGTTTATCGAGGGCTTAGGTATCTGTAATATAACACATCATTTTTTTATAAAATTTATACCTTTTTTTTTTTCCAATGCAACCCGTTAAATGAACTCGTACTTTTTATCTGTTTTGATCAAACGGGCTCCACTGTCACTTTTGGTTAAGGAACTAATGCTAATAACCATTACTTGTATGCAATTGTCAATTCAACTTGCTTCAATCACGCAACTCAATGTTTTGCCGTTTCTTATTTATTAAAGTAGTTTAAAATGTTGTCATTGGAGATGTTCTCGACCTAACTAATATTAAGTTTATTTATCAAATATATTAAGGCTTTTAAAAAAGTTTTTTTTAGCCAAAAGATAAGCCAGGTTTTATATAACTGGAAAATAAACCTTTTAAAATTATTAAATTACTTTATTGAAGTAAATATGATTAATACAACAGTATCATTGTCATTATCATTATCATCAAATATAAAAATTTAGATTCGTTAATCTATTTAAAAGTAAAATCTTTAATCAATTTAAATAGCCTTGTTATAAAGTAAATTTTTATATACTTATTCAAGCCTAACCAAAATTTTTAAACAAACTTGGGTATAAATTCAAGAAAGAAAACATGCCAACTTAAAGTGAAATGTTACTCAACCAAACCTTTTTTCGCCCTCTATCGCCATGTACAAAATTCAGCATACATATTCATACAATGCAACAGCTTAAACAGTTACATATGTTGTATTTACAAATTTTCTATTCTATATATCAGGTACATAAGCTAAATGGTAAAAAAAAAAAGAATGTTTACTTAAAAAAAACGTTCATTATATCAACGATCGAAAAATCATTTATTATATCTAGAAACATAATAATTTTTTAACTTGTCAAGTCTTAACCAGTGTATTCCCAATAGCATGAGATAGAAAATTTGTTTTCCTTTCACATTAGTACAGTGCAAACATAATAATTCTATATATCGCTTATTGCGCTCATCAAATAACGAACCTTCCGAAGTTGGGCTATTTAAATCGTCGTCAGGCAAGTACCTTTCTGGTGTTATGTATACAAGTTTGCCTAGCCACATTTTTTGTCATAAGGTGTTTCTGGAACTTGTTTTCTTAGTACCAATCAGAGAGCCTCTGTGTTTATTTTAATCGTACTCTTTGGTTTTTTTACTTTGTTGCACTGTCCTGGCAACTCCATTATCATGTCCTAATATATAAACTTAAACTATTAATAAAATAATAAATTTATATTGTTATATATATATATATATATAAACCTAGTTTAAGAGTTTCTGACAATCATCCAAGCATGCACTTAGACTTGGGCTTGACCTTTAGGAGCTAACGAGTAATCCTCTTCCGGAGCCTGTTTGGGGAAGGAAAAAAGGAGTGGGAATGGACTAAAGCGGTAACTAGCTTATAGAGTTGTCTTTGGAACGAATACGGTAACATACGATATGACAGATAAGGTTTGTTTTATTGGGGTTTGGGAAGAACATAGGGTCCAGATATGGCCACGTTGGAAGGACAGTCCGTGATGAAACAAACGACAGCGAACGATTTGATCGGCGCGTGTCTGAGTTGAGTGAGGAATTGTTTGTTTACGTGGAGTTGTCGGTCGCAGTGTCAGAGACCGCCTGCATCGCATGTGACTGCCCTTCGGATCTTTCCTTTTTCTAAAAAAAAATTCAAATAAATTTAATGTTGTTTTCTAAATCTTTTAAGATTACCGAATAATTCCATTCCAATTTATTCGAATTAAGTTGGCATGATGGTTATAGAAAATTAAATCGAATTAAAATCAATGAGGTCAGCTAGATAGAAGAAAAGCAATTTAAATATACTTGTTTAAATCCAGTGGTTTAGTAGCCCCAGTTGTTTCAAGTCTATATAGGGTGGACGAAGGTTTTTTTTTTTAATGTAATGGTTAAGGAGGAGATAGAATCAACAAGGGGTTCACTTTATTTTTCATCTTGCCTTTTTTTTTAAATGTTGAGTTGTAATTTTTGAAGTAGTTATGTCTAAGTATTAGCTTCTCTGGGTTTGTGCTCAATAAAGAATTACTCCAACCCAAATTGCCTCTTTTAGAGAACATTTGCCGAAGACAAATTAAGATTGTGATAATGATGATACACCCCTATCGCATGTACATATATAGGCTATCTAAGTCACTAACTGACACTTGAATGTGAAAATCATCAAAATCATGAGCAACATGAATAATTTCCATGTTGATTCCGTTGTAAACAAATCAAATGGCGAAAGGCTTGAATTTAACCTAATGAAAGCATCAACTTTCCTTTTTACGCTTTCATTTTATTGTGAAAGACACATAACAGACTACCCATCAGATCAGTATATAAAGATTAAAGATGATTTTATTTTTAAGGAAATATTTTTAATTTATGTATATACTTATATAAATATCACCATTTTTATTTCATTGAATTTTTTTTGTAAAGGACATAATAGACAATGTGAAGGTTTTGTAAGGACCTGTGAATTGATCAAACCTTTGGAAGGCCATGATTGATTAGTCAAAGCCATGGTTTAGAAAGTACATTTTGTGACAATTTGAGTGTGTTGTTCCTCCTCGTCCTTCCATACTGGATGCAGCACGTGCTTCAAACTTGACTTTATCGCAAGATCCATGCTATTTGTTAATCTTATGATCCAATGAACAAAAGTTGTTTGCATTGACCCGCTTATGAATGCAGTCAATGCAAATCTTCGAGGGAATTTTGATTCCTTTTGTATGGATCTATTATATATATTCTTCTTCAAATTAAAGCAGATAAATACTTTCAGACTCTAAATAGAAAAAATAAATATTTAACGAATTTAAAAATTTACTCTTAATTTAAATTATTTATTTAATTTATATTTAACGAATTATAATTTATTATTTTATTAATTATTAAATATAAATTATATAAATAAATTTGATATAATATAAAAAATTTTAAACTTACACTTTTAAGATTAATTCTTTTTGATTAATGTAATGTTATTACTTCTTATATTATTCTGGCTATATGTTGCAATAATTGTTGTTTCTTTATTGTTCATCCATTTTCTCTCTTTTCAACTCTTAAATAAATATCGCCTTTCAGTCAAATCTTTGTGGTTTATTTTTTCATTTCTAAGTTTCTAAGTTTGTCTCTAAACTTGTGTTTATCACTTTGCTTTAGACCTCCCTGATGATCCCCCATATACTGGGCCTCAGATAATATTTTTTTAACCGACATTAAATTAATGAACCATTATTATTTTTAAATTTGTTTATGTTGACTGTGATAACACATATACTGCGTAATCACTTCATCAAATATTAAAAAAAATGTTTTTGTAACTCCCAACAACTGTTAATAATAGCATTTTTATTAAAAATAAAGTAATAATAACATTTTTATATTTTTTTATTGTAATAAAAATTGTTTTGCTTAATATTTTCACTTGTAATTTTTTAATGTTAGTCTTGAAAATTAAGATTATATATATATATATATATTCTTTAAATACACCATTATCTTATAAATTTATGAGAATTTGATTATAGTCTTGTAAAAAACTTGGTTTTGCAATATAAAAAAGAGAAAAGTGAAATAAACTTTAATAATATATGATAATTTTATTTGAAAAGGGAAAAATTCGTAATAATTTAGACAGAGATTCCAGTAAGGTTTAAGTTTAAGGTTAAGTGACTAAAAGTAAAAACTTTTATTAAAAATTTATATTTATTACATAAAAATTTAGTTTAACATATTATTATTATTATGGATATTCACCAAAATTGATAAAGATTAGATAAGAATCAGAAAAAAAGAGAGAGGATTGAACACTTTTTTTAACATCATATTATTATTATTATTATTATTAAATTAAATAAACTCATACGAGATATACATAAATCAACGTTATTAAATATTATTATTTTGATTTTGTAAGACACAGGATGCAATTTTTTGTACTTATTTAAAATTAAATCTTATTAAACAGTAATTTAAAGATATTAATTAAATAATTAACAAATATTTTTATATTTTAATAAAAATATGTTGGAATTCTTTAAAAATTAGGACACTAAATATACTTATCTTAATTTTTTTATATTTTTAATATCCTTTATTTATTAATAAAATTTACTATTTTAATTATGCACTTAAAGACACACAACATTTCAATAAATGTGATTAAAAAATTAAAAATAATAAAAACACTTGCAAAGTTGCTTTAAAACACAGGTTAAAAAAATAGTAAATGAAAACATTGCTTTAAAACACATGCAAAGTTGTCACTCTTGTAGCAGTAACGTTGTTTGTGTCTATGGGGGTGCACAGGTCCCATGAAAACTGAAGCGTAAAGAAGCGCGTGGAGGTGAAGGAGCGTTGTCATTAATGATGTTTTGGTTTGAAACGTAGTTTTGGTGTTAGCTGCTGCTTTCGCCAATCACCACTGACACAGAAAATACAATGACACACACACAACACACAAACTCGGGAAATGAGCACATAACCCAACTCAACTCTACTCAACCCAACCCAACAACCTCCTTCCAAAGCCAAAACAACGCTAGGGTTTTCTTCTCTTCAAACTTCACACTCTTACATTGGCTTTTGAACATTCCGGCGAGAGTAAGCTGAACTCCCCATATCCCCTCTTTAGTGTACTATACCCTGTTTCATCAACTGTTGCTACTTCACAATCGCGTTGTTTCTTCTTTTCCTCTCTCTCTCTCTCTCTTCCCATTCTCCACTTTGCAGTGTTTTTTGTAAACAAAATTTGTTTTTTTTTTTCTTAGGTATTTTAGTTTTTCACTCCCTTTTTAGTACACTTTGTTTTACTGGTTGGTTTATGTTTGTTTTATTTATCATCCTTTATTTAACTTTCTGAATAACAACACCTGTCACTTACAACTGTTTTTTTTAAGCCAACCTCGTGGTATTTGAAGGCCCCATTCTTTGGGCATTGGCAATCTACTAAGGCTTAGTTTTTGTTGGTTTTTGTTAGTTGTTTCATGTTTAAAGATTATTGGTTCTGTTTCTGTGAAACACAACATGTAGTTTGTTTTTACTGAGGTAGGTAGGAGCTGGGTCTGCTCATGCTATTTGTGCGTTTATGTTGCTGTTTGATGTTTGGTTTGAGAATGCATGTTGTGTAGATCTGGGTTTTTGTCGGTCAACTTTGTGTCTTTTCTGCTATGTTCCAAACTGGAGTTTCACTCAAATCAAAAGAAAAAAGACCCATAAACTCTGTTTCTGCTTTTGAAAAGTTTTGCTAGGAATATGGAAATTCCCTACCAGCAACAAGGCTTCTAGGTTACGTTGGAGAAGGGGAGCAAAAATAAAGAAAAGAAAAGAAATTTTCTTTCTGAAATTGGTGAAACGTGAAAGAGTTTTGAAACTATGGTTGTCTGCGTGGTCTGTGCCCTAATCATTTTTAATTACGGAGTTTAATTCTAGTGGAAGTGAGGAATGAAATTGGAAAAGTTGAAGCCTAAAGGTAGTTTATTCTGTTAATGGTTTTTCTTTAAAGAATATTGGTGCAAGGTTCTATTTGTTTATTATTTGTACTTTAGATTTGGTAGGTGGTAGTGGAGTTAGTTTACTTGGAGTTTCTTTGAAGGGATTATATGCTGTTTGTTTGTTAGATTTTTTCTGTTAAATGATGTTCCGTGGTGGTCATATCCTGGGAACTATTTCATTTTGTCATATTATAAATCAAATTCTTTTTCGTCTTTATTTCTTACTCAGTTTCCTGTTGCAGGAATAGTGGGTCAGGGACTTTAAAGACGAGGTCTTTTTGTTTTCCTTTCTATCACTTGAGAGATTAAAATATGCAGACACCAAAAGCAAGGTAAGATTGTAATTATCTGCTAAATTTCCTGCTTTCCATTCCGTTTTTTATGCCATCTTATGACAGAGTTGTGTTATCATTGTATCATTATTTCTGGGGTCTAAACTAGGGATGAATGACCTCTTTATTTAATTAGATTTGGATGTACAAACTATGGATTACTCGTTTTCAAAAAGAAACATGAAAATATAATTATGGATGCATTTATTTAATTGTAGTTGTTTAGTAAACTCTGAAACCATCAATTGCATATGTTTGTTAAGAGTAGTTTGTAAAAAATAAAACAATAGTTCTCTGTTGCTTGGTGGAAAAAGAATTCCTTTAAATGAACTTCTCCCAAATCTTACTGTGCTTGAGGCAATCTTCTATAACTCTACGTCGTTGCGTGATTAAATATGCCTAAGTTTCACTGTAACTTATTTAAATCAAAATGTAATATTGTCTGGCTTGGATGACATCAAGAACTTATAGCTTCAGGATGCCTTTACATTAAGGTATCAGTATACAATAAATCTAACAAAGCTCTGTTTTTATTTTTGTGCTGCAAATATATCATTCTTGTCATTTAGTAATTCTCACTTGGTCATAATCATTTAGTCATTTGGCCTCAAGACTTTTATTCTTTCATCTTGATTGGGTAGAACCAACTTCATGACATATTTGCTATTATTGTAGCATATGGTATTCATGTGGAGAAAATAGTTAAATCTGAACTTGTTGCTGGTTATCCTCAAAAAGGCAACACCTGTTTGAATGGAGGTGTTTGAACAGTGTTGCATATCTTCATCCAATTGATTATTTCTCATCACTCAACCACTGCAATGTGCTATCTTATGATACTTTTTGATCCACAGTCTCCGCTTACATTGATTTGTGCATCTTAATTTGACTTATGGCTTACTGTATGCAGAACTGGTACTTCGGAAGTGCCACAAAGGAAATCTCCTTCAACTCCTCGAACTGCTCGCCAGTTGAAGACTCCAAACTCTGATTCTGACTCGGTCTCCTCTTCTCCAAACCCTGCGAAAAAGGCTCCAAAAGATAGGAGCCCAAAGGTCATTGAACGCAGGTCACCACAAAGTCCAATACCTGAGGTATTTGAAGTTAGCTCATGTCTAGATCTGATTTACCCTACCTTGATTAGAATTTTCTGAGGGAGCTACCATGGCTAGTGGCAATCTCTTAGATGTTAGATACTAATTGTCTTATGGTTCTTGTTATTTAAGTTCTTCATTATTCAATGTTTGTATATATGAAATCTGAAGTATTATATTGTTGATAGTTTTTAATTTTAATATTTTATTATTCAAACTATAATTTCTCTCTTTATCATCTGGCTCTAGAAGAAGCGACCCAGTAAGGTCCAGGAATTGGAATCTCAGATTAGTCGTCTTCAAGAAGATCTGAAGCATGCTAAGGATCAACTTAACTCATCTGAGTCATGGAAGAGAAAAGCTCAGCAGGAGGCTGAAGAGGCAAAGAAGGAGCTTTTAACCATGTCAAAAGAGCTGGAGGAATCCCATCAACAGCTTTTGGACCTTTCTGCTTCTGAAGAAGCACGGCTTCAAGAGCTCCGCAAAATTTCTCAAGACCGAGATCGCGCGTGGCAATCTGAACTAGAGGCTGTCCAGAAGCAGCACACAATGGATTCAGCTGCTTTGATATCTGCTATGAATGAAATACAGAAATTGAAAATTCAACTTGAAAGATTATGCGAGTCTGGAGCTTCTCAGACTAACAATGCAGTATCAGCTCATGCTGAGGTTCAGGAATTGAAGATGGAGCTCGATAAAACTCTCTCTATGGTAGAAAAGCTAAAAAATGATGTAAGTGATTGCAAAGAATCTGAATCCAGGGCCTTGGAAGTAGTTGGTAAAATGCAAATGCAATTGGAAGCAGCCAATCAAACTGTGGAAACTCTTCGGTCAGATAGCATAAAAGCCACAGAAGCCTACAAATCTTTAGCTTTAGAGTTGGAGCAATCAAGAACTAAAGCAAAATCATTGGAGGGACTCGTGAGTCAACTTCAGGCTGATTTGCTTAGCAGCACAAACAAAAGCACATCAGATCCAACCAATGAAAATGGATTTTCTCAGGAAAATGGAGAGAATGAGGAAGTAAACCAGCTCAAAGCTGAGCTTATCTCTGCAAAAACTGAAGTGGGACAGTTGAAGTCTGCATTGGATATGGCTGAGGTAAGATACCAAGAAGAGTATATCCAGAGCACGTTGCAAATTAGAAGCGCTTTTGAACAACTGGAACATACAAAATCCGAATCTGGCCAGAGAGAGGTTGAATTATGTGAGGAATTAAGGAAAGCTAAAGCCGAGACTGAAGAGCTAAGAGCAAGCCTTACGAACAAGGAAGCACAGTTGGTGAGCATGTCAGAAGAGAACAAGGAACTCAATTCCGGGATTAAGGAAAACCAATCTACTAATAGGGAATCTGAACTCACGATAGAGCTCAAAAAATTGGATGCTGACATTGCAGACTTGAAGGCAAAGTTATCCGATAGAGAGGTAGAGATGCAAAATATAACAGCAGAAAACAGTATGCTCAAGATGGAAATAAAGGAAGAGTTGGAGAAGAATAAAATCACCAAGGAGGCTGCTGCTTCAGCCGAAGCAGCAAGGGCCGCAGAGCAAGAGGCTTTGACTAAACTGGGCTACGCCACAGAAGAAGCCGACAAAAGTAACAAAAGAGTGGCCCGGGTGACGGAGCAATTAGATGCTGCTCAGGCTGCAAATTCTGAGTTGGAGGCTGAATTAAGGAGATTGAAAGTTCAGTCAGATCAGTGGAGAAAAGCAGCTGAAGCAGCTGCCTCTATACTTTCCACAGGAAACAATGGAAAATTTGTAGAGAGAAGTGGCTCACTTGACAATAGCTTCAATTCTATTAGTGGCAAGATGAATTCGCCTTATTTAGGAGAGACAGATGATGAGTCACCAAAGAAGAAAAATACAAACATGTTGAAGAAGATTGGAGTGTTATGGAGGAAGAACCACCATTAAGTAGATGTGTCACAGTTATTGGTATCATTGCATTCTCGTTACTGTGTTGGTTAAATGATTTTCTTAATATGTTGTTTCGTTGTACCTTTTTTTAGGCTATGTCGGTGTTTTATCAACTTTCTTTAGTCATGACCATTTAAGCAGTTCCTAAGGAAATATGCGATAGACTCGTGACAGATATTGCGTAGTATTGTAGATAAATTGAACCTGCTGAAATGGAGCAGCTTATTAATGTTGCAGAGAATGTTCACAACTGCATTTGTTTCTATGAATCAAGACTATTTTATTTTCATCACACTCTTAGCAACTAGAGAGATTATTATGGATGAAAATACTTTCCCTTGGTGGGGCTACTTGCCATGATGAATTTAATGTTGATAGCGTTCTTTTTTTGGAGCCAAATGAGAGGGTTGAATTTTTCATTTTGAGGAAATGTTATTCTTTATTCGAGTTTTTCAAAATAAATTTTTTATTATCATGTAAATTTAAAATAAATATCTGTTGTACTTTTCTTCTCAGATGATCGTGTATCTTGCTTAATTTTTTATATATGCCTCTCCATAATAATATCAAGATGATTTATTTTTTTTTAAATGGGATTTTTATTTTTAATCGATACTCAAAATTTTCAACCAACGTTATCATTAAAAAAGCATTTGCAAATCACTATCAAAATAACCTACAATTAATCTGTAAAGTTTAATTGCTTATTTTTATCATCAAAAATCATTTGTTCTCATCTAATCCATTTTTGAAAGGTTTTAATTGTATTTATGAATTAACGTACAATAAATATGATACTCGTTAATTAAGTTACCCAGTGATATTTTTTTGGGCAGACCAAGTATAATATCAATGGGTCACCATGTTGATACAAGGCCCAACGAGCTTCAATAATATTGATACGAAACTGAAAGGCATGTTCAGTCCAAAAATAAAATAGTCCAAAGGCACGTTGACAAAAAAAACCCAAAGGCACTGTAAACAAAAAGGAATAAAAAAATAGAGGTGTTTACTAGTAGACTTCAATCTCTCTATATATATAAACACGACACTCCGTTTTTAGGGTTAGGGTTAAATACTGCGGCTACTGCTTCGATTTCCTTAGACTCTATCTGCGCAGAACTAAGCATCTATCGCCATGGGGTAATTCAACATTACATTGTCTGCAAATGCTATTCTCCTACTTTCTACGATCTAATTATTATTGGAATTCCTATGTGTGATTCCAAATTATGGTTTCTTTTCGTAGTGATCCTTTTGTCGTTCTATTTTGGCTATTATTGGACAATTTGCATTTTTACGTCTGTTGTTTCTTCCTGAGAAAACTGAGTACAGATGAAGTTGGTGAATCAGGTAATCTGTTGGTGGTTCTGTGTGTTGATTTGAATTTGTCGTTGTTTCGGGTGGAACCATGTTCAGTCAAATCTTCTCATGCTTTTTTCCCGTATAAAAACTATGTATTTATCTGTTATGGGACACGTTTAGGGATTGTGATGTGTGTTTTGGTTCTTACCTTGGCACTACGATTCTGAAATGATGTTTTAGTTTCAAATTATCAACATTCCAAAGCCTTGGTATTGCATTTACCAGAATATTGTGATTGTACTTTACTTGTTTATAGTTTCAATATTAATAATGCGGTTTCATTATTTTCTGTAACAATCTCTACCTAAGAAAATCGTAGTTAGGAGTTAAATCTGTTGTTCATTACTACTATTACAGGAAGACACGAGGAATGGGAGCTGCCCGCAAGCTGAAGTCCCATCGTAGGAGGCAAAGATGGGCCGACAAGGCATACAAAAAATCTCATCTTGGCAATGAATGGAAGAAGCCTTTTGCTGGTTCATCCCATGCAAAGGGTATTGTTCTTGAAAAGATGTAAGATTAATTTGATTTGTTTATCTTTTACTTGAATACTTAATTAGATCATCATATAAGAAATTACCAATGCATTCTTTGTGCAGAGGTATTGAGGCCAAGCAGCCCAACTCTGCCATTCGAAAATGTGCCAGGGTGCAACTCATAAAAAATGGGAAGAAGATTGCTGCGTTTGTGCCAAATGATGGTTGCCTAAACTACATTGAAGAGAATGTGAGTGATTTATCATATTGCTTAAACTTCACATTGTTTTGCTGTTTTGGTGGTGTCCTAATTTCCTTATTCTCATTGTGCTGTAAATTCATTATGTAATATGGGCTGTGGCTGGTGGTTGTAGGATGAAGTCTTGATAGCTGGATTTGGACGAAAAGGTCATGCCGTGGGTGATATTCCTGGTGTCAGATTCAAGGTTGTGAAGGTTTCTGGTGTCTCTCTCCTGGCTCTTTTTAAGGAGAAGAAGGAGAAGCCTAGGTCTTAAATTTGTGGGACGGATCCTCTTTTTCTCTCTCTCTCTCTCTCTCTCTCTCTAGTTATCCAAAAAATTATGAATTTTGCTGCATGAGACTGAATGAGATTTATGAGCAATTTTGTATCTCTGATAGTAATTCTTCTGAACTTAATTTGATTCATATTACAGACTTCCTCTCCCCCTTCTTTAGACATTGCATGAATCCTCTGATCTTGACACTGTCGTTTTTGTTTTTGAGCTGAACTACTAGGAACAGTTGATTGGCAGATTCAAATGTAGGATACGATTTATTACTGCGGGTTTCGATACTGACCTGTTTTTTGGCACGGAATCAAAATTCTCATAGTGTTTTGTTTGGATTTTTAACGCAATCGTGTATAAATTTGTAGTTACTTCAACAGAATATACGATTGCCAGAATATAGAATTCCGTTGGATATGATTCTATAATTCCTTTTTCTCATTGCTTGTGCCGTAAATGTGTCTGGAAATGCCTTAGCCAATACGACTCTCAAGGTCTCTGGCAAGTTTAAATTAGTTTACTGACGCTTATCTTTTTTAGTTTATTTTAATTAATTTTTGTTATAATGTATTAAAATAAATTTTTAGTTTATTTCAGTAAGTTCAACAATTAAATTTAATGTAAATTTTTATATAATGGATCATCGAACATGTTTTAGTTAACATGTTTTGCAAACATCTTGAATAACTAGAGTAAATAATATACGGATGTTTAAATTATATCCTTTCCTCTTGAGAGCGTGGCGGTGAGTGGTTATAAAAATAACGGAATAGGCAAACCTGCGAGTATTTTGTTTTTCCTTCGACTTCTAATACTGTTAGCAATTAACTTTGAATATTATATTATCAATTCTTTAGACGATAAGATAATATTTTAATACTGGTTCTAGAATTTATTCAGAATTCTCATTTCATTTATATAATTTCCTAGTATGCTAAGAGAACTTTAAATATATAGTTGTTGATAATAATTAAAGTAATAGAAATAAGAAATGCCTCAAGACACTTTTTTTGAAGGAGTGTATTTTAAAAGAGGAAGAAAAAAATATAATCTAAACATCTCTTAAATGCAATTTATTCTAATAATTATAGCATGGACAACAAATTTTCAATTCCAAAAAACATTACTCAAACAAGTATATTTATAGATGAAAGGTGTATTTTCTTAAAAGAAAAATAAAATGAGTATTTATAAAAATTAGTGAAAGTTTGTTTCTTGAAAATTTATGCTCTATAATTTTAAAATTAAAATACAATGTCTACGGTGGGATAAGTATGACCCTTAAAATGAGTTATAAAATTGGACTCCATTATGCAATGGGTTCACAGTATTTTACAAAAACTAGTATTTGTTATTTTATTATTTAAATTATAATTTTATAATTCATATTTTATTTATTAAATACTTATTTTATTATAGATAATACTTATATAAAAGATAAAAAGGTTTTATTTTATTCTTTTATTTTGAAGGCATTTTCTAATATAATGCTGGCTTCTACAAAAGCCATATAGCATTGCTTAAAGATGTAGACGAATATATCATCACATGCCTTTAGGACTGTTAACTTTCAATAAATTTTTTTTTTTCATTTTTTTCATGCTTTTAATGATTTGTACAAAAAAAAATACTGAAAATATATATATATATATATATATATATATATATATATATATATATATTTCGGTGTGTATATATTAAAAGACAAAATAGAAATAAAATAATAATTTTATAAATATAATAAAAACAAACAAAAATAGAAAACGTTTCCACAAAACCGACCCTTAAATTCTCCAGTGTTACGAAGCAGCAAATGAAATCTGAAAGGATACGTGGCACCACGTGATTCTATTCGTTCAACACATCGAAGACGGATACCGGATACTCGGCATCGAATCAATGAAGAAAGAAATCTATAAGACCCATCAAATTCTAGTAAATAGTAGTAGTACTTCAAAAATGATTTAAGACTTTCTATTCATGACTTGGACAGAGTACATCAAGATAAAGACTTCTACAATTGCACTTTTAGCACAAAGCAGCAAACTCAAGGAATATGTAGTTCAACTTATTTAAATCATCTCACTCGTTTTCTTTCATAATAATGCTATCAGGCACAGGAAAGTTGGTCGGTTTTACCTCTGAGACCGTTGATTCTGTGAAAACAATCCCATCCATGTTGCAAAAGGAATCTTTGACTGCAAAGGGTCTCCTTGTTGAAGCTGCTATATCAAAGCTGGTTGGGGAGACGGATAGACATGCAGAAGAACCCTTCAATAATTCCTCTTTCTTAGGACAATCAATAAGGTCTTTGTGACTGGATAACTCCGGACCAATGGATTTATCTTGGGAACTGACATCAATGTGCAAGAAAGAAAGGGAATCACCATTAAACTTTTCTTGTGTCTCGAAATTTATGTCTACACGTCCAACTTGTTCGCTCAAATAATCAATTTGATTATCATGGTGAGAAATTTCCTGGTTATTGACACCCTTAAGTGGTAACAAATCATGATGAGCTTTCTCCACTACGTAGAAGGGTGAAGTATTTTCAACAGCGCCCATGAGTATGTCAGGAGAGCTTTTGATATTCTGAACAGCACTAGATGTCTTAACTGTAACATCTAATGCTTTATGAAAAGGATTTGGATTCTGGTTATTGGGTTTTGTATTTTCAATTGATGCTATAGATCTAGATGGTTGCAGCTTTTTTGCTTTGTTTTGGCCCTCACTTGGACTTTCTGCACCATGTTTTGGCAAGCCACCAGGTATAACAGAGTGTGTTTGCAGTCCCCCACGAGGAGTGCGCACTAAGGGCTTCACCTGCACAACATTATGACATCAATTCAACCGATGCAGTATATTAGAGAGATGAAGGCAATGGGAAAAGTAAAAATCATAATTTCCAGAAGCAGATATTGCACCTGGAAAAAACACAACAGTGTGTGACCAAACTCACATCAGCATGAAATTTGTGAACTCTTCAAGAAAAAGGTACTAAATAATAACCATCTCAGTTTGTGACTACATCAAATATAAACAAGGCAAAACTCACCCCATCAAAGAAACCAATCTTTGGTGAAGGCAGTCGAAGGCCTGAAGGTTTCTTGGGAGCTGGAGGAAGAACTGTCACTCCAGGAGCATTCCCTGCATTTTGACTAATAAACCCAGCCTGTTGAACCTCCTGCCTATCCAAGCTTGAATCACTCTGAGGAATCTGAGAATTCGTACCTTGATCTGCATCAGTGTCTGATACAACCTTTCTGCTTGAGCCACTATCAAGGCTGGACCTTGAACTATTACACATACGTTTAGCCATGGAAGTTGATGAGGATGACTCTGAAGACCAGTCACTGATAGAGCTAGCAGGTGAAATACTAGAGGAGAGCTTTGTGGCAGACATCAAGCTTGAGAGACTAGAATTCCCAGGTTCAGCTTTATTTCTTGAAGCAATTCTTGATGGTGTTCTGACAGCTGGGCAAGAGGAGGGTGACTTTACAGTTCTAGCATTAACTTTTCTTTTTAAGTAATTAAAAGGAGATTTACCAAAGTTATCAGATAAATTGTTACCAGAAGAAACAGAAGTTACTGATTTTGTTTTGGTTGATACTGATGGACAAGGGGATTTGGATGATAGTGTGGGCTTAGGCACAGTAGCTCGTGAACCTCCAACAACAGATGGTTTTGACACTGAACTGGCTCTATCTGAAGAGATCAAACGAAAATAAAAATTTAACTGCGAACTCGGTCAAAGGCAACCGTTAATATTGAAAGCCAAAAATAAAATGAAAGCTAAGGAAGTTCAAACCACCAATTATTCGTTTTGCCTTCTCCTTTTCATTTTTGACATGTAGGTCACCAAGCGATACTCTTTTAGATGAAATTGTGGAACTTGGACTAGGCTTTCCTGGTACCTTTGTTGGCTTTAAAATAGATGACTCTCTCCTTGTGGCAACAGGCTTCTTCAAAATAAGAAAAATCAGTCAGTTATACAGTCACTCAAAATCTCATCTCATGATTGTGACTGCTTCTGTCCTTTGACAATCATTAGTTAGCAAAACTAAAAAAGCCATCAGTCCTCTTCAATGATTCAGTTTAGTTGCATACCTGTGGAAGTTGTGGAAAAACAGGATTATTCTTTTTTGTTGTCTTCCCAAATCCATGTATGCCAGAACTTGGATTCTTAGAAGCAAGTGGGGCCTTCATCTAAATATCAATAGAAAGTTATTCCAGACCTTATTTTAGGTTAGAGGGGAGGGTGGGGGGGGGGGGGGAGCAGGGAAGGGTTACAAATGGGAGGCAATCAGATTGCACTATTCTATACTGTAAACATTGCCACCAATTCATCACCATGCATGCACATTTCTCAGTGGTGCTTGTTGTCCAGAATAGATTTTAGGTGCCTCGGTGATGGGGTTACTTTAAGGACAGGGATATAACACCTAAAGATTTTGGAGAAGTAAACAACCTATCTACAGCTGACTGAGCCAACCCCCTTTGGGCAGCATTACAGACATTTCTCTTCAAGTATTCTTGAAATGAGAAGGAATCATTCAAACATATGCATGACACAAATTTTCTAGTCTCTATCACAAATCCAATAATTTACCTTGTTGTGAGAAACCATGCCAACCTTTTTTGAAGCTGAAAACAAAAGCCAGAAATCAATCATTTGATTGAGGATAATAAATCAGTATGGCGGAATATATAAATAGATGGATAGATAAGCAGAGTAGAATAAAAAAAAAAATCGACCATTGTCACTCAAAGTTGTCAAGATGCACAAAGGCAAGATAAAAACATTTGAAATGGTCGTCCACTCATTCTATGCATCCAGAACCAAAACCTAATTATACCTACAACTAAATTTACTTTCAATTGATGTTCATGAAAAAAAAAAAATCGTAATCGTGATAACTAATCCATAATCTGGCCGTCAACCCATGCTTTATGGGAGCTCTTCACATTTCACAAATATATCTCAAGGATCTATGCCGAATGGACTGAGTACAAAATAATACTTACAGCCATGAGCTTGGAATCGCGGGACACCAGACGAAGAGGGCACTTTTGTGTTTGCACTTGCGGGGTTGGTCTTGGACTTGTTGCTAGATTTCTGAATTGAGGCTCTTACATCCTCAAATAAATCACCCTCAATCTCTACACTTTCCAATGTCAAGCTATCACTCGCTAACGTAGACATAGATTCACACGACTTGTACACATCCTCTTCAATATCCGGTAATGCATGCATTTCATCCTTCTCAACACCTTCAATTATACTAGTCAACTCCTCAGGATCCAAAACCCCTGAACAATTAAACCAATCAAAGACAAATCCCTTCAACATCCAATTAAAAAAAACGCAATCGCAGAAGGAAACGTACCAGCGCTAGTGAAAAAAGCACTGTCCCAGGCTAAACTCTTGCGCAAATTGCACTTGCTGTTCTTCTTAGGTTTTCCAATTTCAGATGTCTCGTTCGAACGAGTCTCGTGCTCCCACTGTTCCAGTTTGGTGGCAGCGTCTTCGAACTTCTTCGAGTTCGGAGTGTATAACAAGTTTGCATGCTCTTGGTTTTCTAAATGGATGATGTGAACGAGTTTCATTTGATCTCAATTCATAAAACGGTAAATAATTGAGAAAAATAAGTATCGAATGAGAAAATTGCAGTTAAATGAGAAATGAAAGACAACCTGAGAGTTTATGGTTGAGAGGGTTTCCAGGGAGAGGATC
This sequence comes from Abrus precatorius, assembly GCF_003935025.1. Classification (NCBI taxonomy): domain Eukaryota; kingdom Viridiplantae; phylum Streptophyta; class Magnoliopsida; order Fabales; family Fabaceae; genus Abrus; species Abrus precatorius. The sequence continues at coordinate 1,399,013 of NW_020874373.1, read as the reverse complement.
GAGAAGCGAATCATCGGCGGAAGAAACATCGATGATGCTGAGGCGTCGGTTTTGGACGTCCCGGTTTCTGAGAGAACCGGCCGGTTCGGAAATCATGGATCGCAATCGGCGGCGAAACGGATTTGAGGGTTCTGAAGAAGGGAGGGAAAAGGTTTTTGGTTTCGCAAATTTTGAACTTTGCAGAAGCGGCTAGTGCAGGAGATTCCACTTCAACGCAACAAAATAAAATACAATTTTTCAGTTTCAAATATAAATAAATAAAATATATATATTTAAGGTGACGTGGCGATTTCCTGGGTGTATTGTAAAATATGTGCTACGGACAGAGATAAAACGGGAGCGTGTCGTTTAACATGATGACTACACGCGTCTAACCATCTTTCTCTTTCGAAAACCCCTTCCAACTATTATCATTGGGTTTTATTTAGATTTTAAAGAAAAATTATTTCAAGGAAATGTTTAGTTTTAAAATCTTTTTGATTTATATAAACAGAAACTTATTAACACATGTTTGGTTCAACCTTTTTAAATGTGCATATAAACTATAATTAGTTTAAACTAACCATTATGTGATGCTTAACTAAAATTACTTTAAAATAACCATTATGCTAGTTGTATGGAGATGGCAGTGTTAGAAAGTGCAACTTTTGGATCAAGAAAAGTCTTTTTCTGTTTGTATTACATTAGTCAAGAGAAAAGCTACATTTTTTATACATATAATTATTTTTTTAAAGTATGAGTAAATATGTAGCGATTCTTATGAAACAACAGATTAAACATCATTAGTGAAATTGTTTTATACTGAAAAAATCTACTTTTGTTTAGAGTGGCAGAAGTCATTCACTTTGGTTTTCTTCAAATTTTACAGAATAAGATGTTAGTTTTCAAGATTGTACGAGATTAATCACTTTTACGATGTTAGTAAAAATTAAAATCAAGTTTACTAACGTGCATGTTAAATGACACCTTAAACGATACAACGATTGTAGAACAGCAACATCTTGATTTGGTAGTTTCTTTCCATCATTTTCAACTTCTATGAGAACCTTTAACATCTTTTTTCTTTTAAGTTCAGATTTTAATATAGAGTAAATGAAAATAACACCAAATCTTTACTAAATTGACGCTTTTATTATTTATCACAGTCAAATCAGTTTAAGGCTACACATTTAAATTGTTTGTCCCATTAAAGGACAACTTATGCATCAAAACTCCAAGCAAGTAATACGTGTAACAGCAATGTCGAAAGGTCAGAGTGTTCAAAATCTATTATAAACATCAAACAATATCTAACAAATTTGTTACTCAATAGTTTCAACCTAACAGCTCGTGCCACCGTAATGATAAAAACTCAAACTGGAGTAAAATCAGCATTTACGTAAAGGAAGAGAACTTAGAGCCTTAAGTACGTTACATTTCTTTACTTTATTTACATTTGTTGGCCTTATACCCTTTCTTGCCGAGGGTTAGGTGTTTTCTTGCAATAACATTATATTTTCCCAAAATCATCTTACCACCATTTTGAAGACATTATTAGCACTGAAATAGTATCAGTCTCCCTTGTCAATCAGATGCTGAACAGATTTTAAATAAAAATTAAAATTCTTTAAAAAAAAACTTGTTTTTTTCCTTCCTTCTCAAATGATAGTCATTCATCATATTCGTTGTCATGGATGACCAATGATATGAAGTAGCTCCATTTTCCTTCCTTCCTAAATTAACCTCCATCCATCAAGTTGATGCATCGTAAAAAATGCATATAAACAAAATAATACAATAAAATTTTTATTTGCTGTGAAAAGATCTACAACTTAAAGGAAAATAATCCTAAATAACAATTCCACAAACCATAAAATTACTCCATTAATTAAAGGTTTTTTGTCACCAGGGATATGCGTTAACAAACAACTGCACACCAAACAGAATGTTACGGTAACTAAAGCATTGTTTTTCAAAATGCGCATTATGTAAATATACAATTACGAATCTAATATCCAACATCGTTTTGTGTATATATTTTTTAGACATGTATGTATCATAATGGGTTTTCAATTTACAATGGATCATGTTTTTGAAACAAAAATATGTATAAATCATGGAGAATCCTCATTTTGCACACGCCCAATACGCTCGACAATCTTCGATAGTATTTGATGGGCATATAGTTGTAGAATATGCTCAAATAGTGATCAATCTAGGCAATAACATGGAGAATGGGTTTTGCCATACTTTGGCTACAATTGACACCTTTGTGGCTGTTTGTGTAGCCTACCGCAGTGAATGTGAGGGGTTGGAAAGGATATTCATGGCTACATTTTGGTGACTAAGGTGGAGCTGGAGAAAAATAGAGACAAATATTATATATGGGTTTTAGAGATATGAGAAAAAAGAGAAGAACAAATAAAATTTCACGTTATACCAAGACATTCTCACGCGTTAGAATCTCAGTAAATACAAATTTAGCACAAAAGTTACAATTAACAACATTAAAATAAACGTTAATTAATATATATTTCAAGAAACTAAATATGCTAATCAATAATTTTTTTCTCAAAATTAATGTTGATTAATATTAATAATGAAAGCAGTAGACCTCTTACAATCTTAAAAATTAACTTCTTATTTTATTTCATTTTATAAGCTTACTATTTTGTTGTTTTGATATTTTCGCTATGGAACATGTAAAATGACTCTTCCCTTCATTCCCTCGAAATTATAAAGGAAAAACAAACAGGATGAGCATAATGCTTAATTATATCCGTTCTATTTCATCATATCTTAAAGTAATCCAAATAATAAAAAAAACGGTATGATTTTTCCCAATTCCATCAATACAAACATAACTATAAATGCATACGAAAAATAAGCACGATGAACTTAATTATAAGAAAGACATAGAATTGCTTGAAATGAAAAGAAATTTAGACGTTAACACTTAATTTAATCCTATTATCGTCAACGAACTTATTTTTGTTTTAAAATCGCTAAATTTTTTAAGTATACGGTAATAAATATCACAATACAATAGCATTTAGGGCCGGGCTCTACTCCGTCACTTCATATTTTTTTCATTTTTAAGTTTTCATTATTTTGAAAAAAGTTAGATCAATTTCACCAATTATCCAACACTTGTTCTGTTTTTGGAGCAGTTTACCAAGAATTTGTGGAAGATATGAATCTTTATGACAAGAAAGTCAGGCAAAACTAGTTTGAAATGAAATATTATTTCATAAAAAAAAGTCATTTGAATAAGCATCTTAAGTAAAAAAAAACTAATAACTTTTTATTATAAATAAATATTTTTTATACTATTAGACTCTTAATTTAATATTTTAATACAAGATTTTATATATAAAAATATCCATTAATATTATATGTTATACTTTTTAATAATTTATTAAATATTTCCTTCGTTATATTATTTTATTTTAATGTGTAATATATTTTTAAAATATAAATAAATATAAATTTTTAAATAATATATCTTTACATCTCTAAATTATGTAAAATTTAATACAGATAATAATAAAATGATTAAACAGTTACATATATTAATCTTATATTCTATTTTATATATATAAACACATGACACATTTATTTTTTTGAATATATATACACGCTGGAAATGGAAGTTTTGACATACCAATGCATGGCCCAGTTATTAAAGCCCAAAACAGGTCTAGGCTATCATCACTCTATTTCATTAATCTTTTTCATGGCCCAAAAAGTATCTTCTCAGTTTTCCCGCCATAAGAAAAAAAGTTTGCTCTCCAAACATCAACGGAAGGAAGCACCGCGAACGCGAAGGACGTCGATCGATCGGAAACGGGATGCACGGAACACCGGAAGTGACGGAGCAGAGGATCGGACCCGGATTCGGATCCATATCCATGGACCTACTCGGGTTACTGGATATACTCGGCATTTACTTTCCTCAGCAACTCTTCACCGTCGAAGAAACCTGGCTTAATCTCACTTCCGCTCTTCTTTCCTTCCTTTCTTCTTCGCCGGGCCAAAACCTCGCTTCTCAGGTATCGCAATTTTTATTTCCTCTTCAAACCTCTCACTCTTCTTCGCCACATTATTACAGAGATATGTTGAATCCATTTTCCGAAGCAGTTAGGAATTTTAAAATTTAAGTAACAGATTTGGATTAGGTTTCTGATTTGTCTTCGGGGCATTGCTTTCGTTAACTTCGTTATTTCTTGTCAGTCACAAGCTATCGATGTTTACGTACAAATTCATTCCTTACGTACTTAAATAAGCACGGCGAGTCTGTGTATTGAATTTGTTTCTCAGTATATGGAAACTAAAATACTGAATACAGTTAGAAAACTGGCATAAGCATTAATTAAGTAGTGCATTTTTTTATAGTGTTTGGTAATTCTGGTTTGCGAGGACTATATTGGTTATTCATTTGGATTTTGAAGCTTTGGAAGCAACCTTGTGTTGGATACAGTGATGTGTTGAATATTTCAGTGTGTTGTCTTGGGGGTGATTTTTAAATTATGTTTGCTGATAGGTGAAAAATGATCATGGAAACCATGTCTTGTCGCTTGACCTCCAGCAGTTCAAGCAAATATGTCATGTCGAGGAATTTTATGAAATGTTAATGGAGAAACCTAAAATTGCTCTCTCATGCATGAGTGCTGCGGTTCATAAGGTATGCTTCAAATACCTCTGTTGTTGCACAGACAAGTGCTTATCTTGTGTTGGCCAAGGTTCTATATTACTTAAATAATAATTTGGAAACAGGTTTTGCTCTCCAAATGGGGGAGTGACAGCTCCGAGCTCGGTGCAAAAGTAGATATTCGACTTTATAACTGTCCCGAAACTATGATTGCGCTGAAGAACTTAAAAGCAGCATATATTGGTATATCATAAATTCATTTTAGTATTTTATTTTTCCAATTTCATGCATGCTTGCTTGCCAATGTTGATACTTTTCCGTTGGATAGAAAAAAGGAGTCCATTTTAATGTTTTATCATCTTTTGACGATTTGACAGACAAGCTTGTCTCAGTGCGTGGTACTGCTGTGAAAGTCAGCACTGTCAGGCCCCTTGTAGTGGAAATGAGTTTTGATTGCAGCAAGTGTAAACAAACAATTATGCGTATCTTTCCTGATGGAAAATATTCTCCGCCATCAACTTGCAATTTGAATGGCTGCAAGAGCAAAATCTTCAACCCGTTGCGATCTACTGCTCAAACTATTGATTTTCAAAAAATAAGGTGATCCTAGTGCTTAACTTACTATTCTATTCTTTCACATACGTTCCCTTGCTCCCTACTCATTTGTTGGATCTTCAGTCCTTTAAAATCCATTTTGAATGCATGTGCTGCATTAGAGTTCAAGAATTATTAAAACCTGAAGACCATGAAGAAGGTCGAGTTCCCCGAACAGTAGAATGTGAGCTTACGCAAGATCTTGTTGATGCATGCATACCTGGAGATGTGGTGACAGTTACAGGAATTATCAGAGGAATTAACACTTACATGGATATTGGAGGAGGTATGACTGAAGCTTCATGTTTTTGGTATCCGCCATTTTTGGTACCCTGGTTGAACACTTGGTTAATATTGAAAGGAAAGCAAATTGATGTTTGTTAGCAAAGTTAACCAAACGCTGTGAAAATTCACTTGAATATCCATCTAAGGCTGTTTTAATCACCTTTCTTTATTTCATTGAGTTCACTGGCATTTGGATTTGACTCCAAGCAAAATAATTAATTCAACTGTATTGTTTGGCCAATAAATGAACTGGAACTCGTGTGATAAAAATAATAGAATGCTTTTGACAAAAATGAAGTCATGAAACACAAGTAGTCATACTGTCTTAGCTAGTTAGCATCATGTTTGTATATTCTTCCGTAGAACATGAGTTTCCTCTTTTCTTCTGATGTTGGATTGCACTGGTTTCTGCTTGAGTTTTAAAGGACACATACCTCTTTCCTGTTGCCAAATCCTGATGCACGATAAGTATTCTAAACTGATATAGCTTCAAAGGTTACAAAATTTATATTCCAGAGAAAATTAAAGCCATTAGCAAATTTCATGTAAAGGTAAGTGATTTATGTAATTATTTAGTATAATGATTTTTTTAATTTTTGCAAAATTATACGCAATAAATTAATAAATAATATATATTTTTTAATTTAAAATTGTAACATATAATTGTATTGAATTATATTATATTTTATAATTTTTAATAAAAAACTTATTACATATAGATTGTAGTTACATGTAATGTTGCATACATAAGAAAAACTGTCAAATGTAAAGTCATAATGCGTTTGTTGTTCGCTGGTTTTAGTTTATACAAATATTTTGGTACGGTTGATGGGACACCGCAGACAATCTTCATTTGTAGCTATTTTGTTTGGCTAACAGTTATCTATGTTTTAAATATCTTAATTACTTTACATAAAATGCAAGTTTATTCTCTTTTGAGCCATTTCTCTCGTCTGATGTAGCTTGTGGGTATTTATGCAGGGAAGTCCAAAAACAGAAACCAAGGATTTTACTATTTGTATATTGAAACTGTATCCATAAAAAATTCGAAGTCACAGTCCATACCCGACGAATTGCAAGACTCTAACCCCAAAGCTAGACCGACTGAGCTGTTTGACTTGTTTTCATTTTCTTCAAAAGATTTAGAATTTGTCGTCAAGTTTGCGCAGGAGCACGGTTCAGATTTGTTTCGGCAAATCCTTCAATCTATATGCCCGTCCATCTACGGGCATGAGCTTGTTAAAGGTAAATGTGTATTGTATAATGAAAGTGCCTCCTTGCTCAGTTGTTTGTTTGGTGAGAGGGTGATCCTTGCGCAATGATAAAGTTGCTGCCTTGTAACTTGGTGCTGGTTTTTATCGGTTCTAATCTCGGAAATAGCCTCTTCATTCAGGATAAGATTGCGTACATTAGTATATTTGACTTTCTCCAGACCCCGCCATGATAGAAGTCTCATGCACCGGGCACTCTTCTAGACTTCTAGTTGCTTGTTTAATGACCCTTTCTTAGGCTTTTTGTAATTGTTAGTATAACCTTGTTAATGTTTCCCATTTAAAAGGACATAATATTGCCAGCCCCATATGTTTATGTTCTTTTTGATCTTATTAATCTATGGGTTGGCATGTGCATTGTTAGTAACTGTTTAGGAAGAATGTGACTCGGGCTATTATTTCTGATGCTCCAATGGCATTATTTGGGGAAAATGTCTCGAAATTGGCTATTGAAGGGCGAATCTGACGTTAGTTTGCTATTATTTGGACAGCTGGGATAACCCTGGCATTATTTGGTGGTGTACGAAAGCATTCTACGGATCAGAATAAGGTTCCTGTGAGGGGAGATATTCATGTCGTAATTGTTGGTATGCTTAATGTCTTTTGCCTACCTTCTAAATGGAGTCAAACCTGCAGATTTTTTTTGTCTTACATATAAGTGGACTGGATTTATTTATGTAAAAATGCTTTCTTCAATTTGACGTTGGCATAATGGAGACACGATGAAGACTTATGGAGATGAGATGATAAACTGGTAGTATTGCAATTTCGATTTTCTAGGTGATCCTGGTCTCGGTAAGAGCCAATTGCTACAAGCAGCAGCAGCTGTTTCTCCACGCGGTATCTATGTCTGTGGTAATGCCACAACCAAAGCTGGCCTCACAGTAGCTGTAGTGAAGGATCCTATGACAAGTGACTATGCTTTTGAGGCTGGTATATGTTCCTAATTTCTTTTTATGGTTGTACTAAATCAAATTTTGATCTTCTGTCTCAGCTATTTCCAAAATTAGGGAGTTACTTGTGAGTGGTCTTGACTGGTAGGACGCTTTTTTACTTTAAATTGTCTTTTTCTAAGTTACTTTTTATTGTTGGATTCTTCAAAATGTTTCCTGCCCCATATTTTGAAATATTTGCTTCCATATGAGAATATGGAATTTAATGTGTATGTTCAATAAGTCAGGAGCCTAATTGTCGAGTCATTGACGAGCAAAGCGGTATGGTTTGCTCCTTTATGGTTGTTTTTGTAATGATAACATTGTTTTTCTAGTTTTGGGTGCTTGTTCTATTTCCTTAGGATTTGGTTAGTTTATTTTAACTAGCGTCTATGACTTAAGCATTTTACAATAAGATGGGCAAAGGAGGAAAAATTATTTCTATTATGCTATCTGGAAAAAGAAATAATTGGCTCTAACAGATCTTACTATGATCCTTCGCAAGAAATTGGTTTGTATTTACTGTGAATGATTGTTGGAATTCCTGACAGGTGCTATGGTGCTGGCTGACAGTGGATTGTGCTGCATTGATGAGTTTGATAAAATGTCTTCAGAGCATCAGGTTTGTCCTCCGGTCACTGGTGATTGATTTCTTCTTACTGTAATATATTTAAATTTTTTAACTCAAACCTTATTGTGAAGTTGTGATATAATACAGGCTTTACTGGAGGCAATGGAGCAACAGTGTGTCTCTATTGCAAAGGCGGGCTTAGTAGCAAGCTTATCATCCCGAACTTCTGTCTTAGCAGCTGCAAACCCCGTTGGTGGTCATTATAAGTAACATTTCTATTTTCATCTTATTCCCACAATTTTCTTTTAGCGGGCTGTTCTTATTTAGACATTCCGTCTCTGATTTATCGTGATAAAATAATATATAAACAGTAATAAATTATAAATCAAATAAAGTTCACTAATATTTTTTACATTTCCATTCTATCATTCGATGTGGCAGATGTCTTTGGGGTTCTCTATTTGTATAAATTTGTAACCCAATATCTTTACTCAAGATAATGCCAGTCATGTAGCCTAGCAAAGTGTTTCTTCTGACGGACTCTGCAATTTATTTTACAAACTACCATTATACTGAAAGCTATAACCCAAATTGCAGCCGGGCAAAAACTGTAAATGAAAATCTGAAAATGAGTGCTGCTCTCCTGTCCCGTTTTGATTTAATTTTCATACTGTTGGACAAACCTGATGAACAACTGGACAAGCGAGTCTCAGAGCACATTATGTCAGTAAGTGAATACTGTCTTCTTACCTTGTGTCAGCTTTTGTTTGTATATTCATTACATGCCGTTCATATCTCTGTTATTATTAATGGGAATGGCATCTTTGTTTCTCATCTTGAGGCATTTTGATAGAAGTAGCAGCTATTACTGTGATGACAGTATATGACTATAATTTTATAGGAACTGTTTTAACTATTCATCTATTACTGTGACGCTAATTTTCAGTTCTTCATAATTATCCTAGGTTTAACTACCCTTTCTTGGATTCTTGATCTAGAAACTACTCTTCTTCTCAAATAAAGAAATTAAATTGGTAAATAGGTTTGAACTCCCAATGTATTAAAGACATGACTTGACTTACACAAGAACCGACAGAAAAACGCGGGAAGAGTGGTGAGAATTTTGAAAGGGAAACTTCATTGCCTCGCGTCTTAGATGGAATCTTATCGGGTTTTCAGCTTGTTAGATTTGAGGGTCCTCGCTGTAGGACTATATCTCTTCTCACGGTAGACATGTTTTTACATTTCTACCGAATATTCTCAAATCAATGTTATTTTTCTTAGTACTTTTCATTTGATCCTATGCTTCTGTATAGTTCTTGTGGCACTAAAATTTAATGTTTCAAATGTATCTTGCAGCTTCATGCTGGGAATGGACAACATTCACTGGCATTGAAAAAGCGTCGCGGAGGTTATCTTCATACCACTTCGTCTTGCATTAATTTTTAAATATGCTAGAGCATTCTACCTTCCGGTAAATCTAGATTTACTGATGGAAAATATTCTTATTCAGATCCACCTTCTGATTCAAGAGCTGCTGTATCACAGAATGCTGAAGGTGTAGACCTGGGGGTTAGATCGGGGTCTTTAAGTTCAAGGTTGAGACTTGACCCACAAAGAGACAACGATTTTGTTCCATTACCCGGTCAACTTCTTCGCAAATACATCGCTTATGCAAGGAGTTTTGTCTTTCCTAGGTGATTTGATGTCATATGTACTTAATGTTTCTGGACTAAAAGTATTCCCGTTGGAAGCTTCTAAGAATTTATTTTCTGCTTCCCTTTTTTATTCTCTTATTAGGATGACCACGCCAGCAGCAGAAATCTTGCAAAAATTTTACCTAAAACTAAGAGATCATAATACTTCAGCTGATGGTACTCCTATTACAGCTAGGCAGCTGGAAAGTCTAGTAAGGCTAGCTGAAGCTCGGGCTCGGTTGGACTTGAGAGTAGAAATAACGGCCCAGGATGCAATGGTTGGTATTTACAAGTATGACCCAAATAATGTTTATAGCACCAGTCCTCTTCCGGTCCCTTTAGTGTAATCAATTAAAATGCAAGTAGGAACACTATTATTTAATTTACACAGCTTGGGTTCAGAGAGTTCCAGCAGATGAGAATGTTGCTTACTTGCTTTAGATGAGTGAACGCATTAGACAAGATAGGATTAGAAATGCATGTATGAGAGAGAAAATTAGAGAAGTATCTAGATTTGAAAAAATGGTAGAATTTCGTGGTTTGGAATATGTGAAGGACTCTCTAGAAGCCCTATAGTTAGTAAGATAGAGGATAACCTTGTTGCTACATGTAGAGGGAAACTAAGAAAAACTATTGGCAAAACTATTAAAGAAGAATTTAGTAGTCGAAGGTTTGTTTACCATAGAACATTATGGTATTGTTTGATATGTGTCGTCGACCCTTCTTGGTGGTTGTTCGTACTTGGAGTGTTGTGACAATTAGTTCACATCAAGGTTAATATGTAATTCTTGCAGCAACCAAAATGCCGCCATTCAAATATAGATAAAAAGCTCGTCTGCCTGAGCACTAACAATCTTTCGAAGGGATTTAAGGGAAACAATTTTAGTCGATCAATAATATCTCCTGCCTCTACTTTTATGTCATGCAAAAATAATTTTATAGAATTTCGGATACCAAGTGAGGAGTATGTCAACAAAACGTTTCCTGGCCATAAATTTTAAGACATGATTTTTCTTATCGTGAATCTATCCTGACTTTATTTCTTGTAACGACGATTGGGGTGCAGGATGTGGTTGAAATCATGAAGGAATCCCTCTATGATAAGTATGTTGATGAGCATGGTATCGTGGATTTTGGTCGAAGTGGGGGGATGAGTCAACAGAAAGAGGCAAAACGCTTTCTAAATGCCCTCAACAAGCAATCAGAACTGGAACAAAAAGATTGCTTTTCAGTATCTGTATGTGCTCTTAATTTTCTTCCTGCATTCGCTGTCGGTAGTTTCCGTGCTTGTTAAAAGACGCATGTGTTATTTTTCAGGAAATATACAGTCTGGCAGATAGGATTTCTTTGAAAGTTCCTGATATTGACTCTTTCATCGATAATTTAAACAGCATTGGTTATCTACTCAAAAAAGGACCAAAGACATACCAGGTATGATGTCATTTTTATTCTCCTGTCTATTGTGGTTTGTTTGGCTACAATCTCGATATCTTCCACTTCCACTGTCAAGGAGCTAGATATTTCATTCATAATTTTGTGATGATTTCCGTCTAATTGGAATACGTCTTTCTTTCTTTCACCTCTCTGGTCTGTTCATTGTACCGTAAGTCTATGATTTCACCCCAAGAATCTTTGCCAAAATGCCTTCTGTTTTCAGGATCAGATTCAACGAAAATAGTTGGAACAATATTTACAATAAATGAGATTCTTGAATTTGAGAACTTAGTTAGGTGGAGCATTTTGGAGAGATAAAGAAGGAATTGCAAATTTTGTAACTTGAGAGTTCATAAAACATTCATGAAAAATTGTTTGGAGGACCGACTGGATGCTTTTGCCCTCGTATTCCAAAGTATCATTGCTCCTTCTCTCTCTCATTTAGTAATTAGAAAATTTATACGCATAAAAAGTAAAAAAATCAAAACTATTCATTTAAAAAATTATCTATAGGAGAACTAGTTAAGAGTGAACTAATCTTTAAAGTAACATTGGTTTAAAAGTGTCCCATCTCTTCTATCATGAATGTTCTTTCCATTATATGAATGTCTTGTGTTTCTTGCATTATAAATCTTCTAAGTTATATAATTCGTTTAGTTTCCAAGACTTCATGGTGTCACCAAGGTATTTTTTTTTTTAATTTTCTTGTCTACATTTGATTTTCATGGTGTCACCAAGGTGATGTCTTATTACGATTACTAAGTATTTGTTTATTTAAAATTGAGTAAAATTAATTTTAAGCTATTTAATGTGATTGAGTTATGTATATAATTTAATCTAAACCACATGTTTTTTTATTAAATTGTGTGTTATTCATTAAAAACTTAAGAATTAATTTTCTGAGTTCTAAAGAAATAAGCCCCAAGTATATCTGCCATTTTATTATTTAATGAATCTTGTATGACAAGAAAATTTCAGTCCTAAACGCCTTCACATTCCAAGCACCTCTGTGGGAAAGACTTTAAGATTTGGCTTTTTTTTAAGGAAAAAAAAAAACATTTCAGAAGGTAGAGGGTAGAGTTATAATTATTAAGAAAAATAGTAGAAAAAGTTTTAATGACTATAATTTATTATATTATATACATTTATTTTATCAAAATCTTAATAATAATTTTAAATATAAGGATTTTAAGTTTACTTATCTCCTTTTGAAAAAAGTGAAGTCCAATTTTTTTTTTCATGACAAAAACATCCTTTTGACTTATGCAGGTTTTATCCTCTTCATATTCACGAAGCCAATCGTTTAGGACAAGGGGCTAAATTGAATTTGATTGATGTACATTTTCTCCTTTTACTGAGGACTCACTGCTCGAATACTTGGACTAAATTACTAGTTATGGTCTAATTTGTATCCTGGACTAGCTAATTTGTAACCTACACAAAAAGCAATTTGTTGGTCCAATTTATATTTTAGTTTTTAAAAAGTGAAAACTCTTTTAAAAATTAGAAATAAGCATGCTCTAAATATTTCATATCATAATTTTGTTGGATCTCGTCATGAATTTTTTTTATATTTTATACAATTTTTATATCTAATAGTGTAATTAGTTGAACTAATTTTATCTTTTAATTTTAATATACTAAAATATTTTTGGTTGAAATCAGACATACTTTCATTATCAATTCATGTTTTCCTTCTTTACCTTAGCTGATTACTATTGCTTCCATAGAAGATTAGTTTATACCTTTTTTTTCGTTAGATAGTTTTCTTTTCGATTGTGACTCCTTTCTATCAGTGACACTCAAAATAAATAACAATAACTTATTCTATGCCATATTTTTCTTTAATCATGTTCTAAAAAGATAACTTGTTCCATTCCATATTTAACATTTCACTTGTAGCCTTGAATAGAAGTTGTATCGCATCGAACTTCAATCTTTTTTTCCTTTTAACTTATTTTCTTCTTCCTTAACACGGGTAAATTTTGTTATTCATTTTTCTGCTGATTGCTTCTTTCAATATACTAAATTCAACATTGTCAGATGTTTTATCTGTTTTTGCTTTTGCCTTTGTTTTGTTATTCGGTGAACCAAAGTATGTCTCGCTAGGTCAGATTCACAACTTGATTGTGTCTGGATTAGAGGATTTCATGCATGTCCTAGAAGTACACCTTTAATTTTTTTTTTAAGAGCTTAAAAGTTCGACAATTGCTATAAGTACTCCAACTTGAATTTTCATTCATCTTGAGCTCAAATATCATGCAAATATCGTGACGTCTTTCTTATAGTTGCTTTTCTTTCTTTGTATTACTTATTCGTGTCCATTGACATATTTTAGAACAATCCATCAAAATTTAGTAGAATCTTTTCTTTCTCGTACATTATTGCAATATAGTTAAAATTGTCATTGAAAAATGTTATTTATTCAACTTATGTAGTAAATATATGATGACTTAATTTATAAAAAAAATTAAAGTGAAGATCCTAAAATAAAAAAAAAGGGTTAAATTGTCTCTAAGCTAGTTAAAAAATTCAAAATGATTCTCTTTACTTTAAAAAAAATTATAATTAGGAATGGAATTTATAAATCATTTTCAGTTAAGTCCTTAGCTTCTGTTTAATAGAAGAATCTAATTAATAAAATTTAAGATCATAACTTCTTTCCCTCACATTTCTTTTACATCTATCTAATACTTTTTTTACCGAACCTTTTTATATACCGAACCTTTTTATAGCGCATCGAACATTTATCTTCTTAGACTAGTAATGTACATTCCTAATAATTCCGCTTGTACAAGAAAGCAAATGACCAGTTACCTAATCATACATCAACATTGCATTAGGGAAGTAAAAGGACCACACTGGCATACGCTGGTGCGTTTGTAGTTCAGTTTGATTCAATTTACTTGAAAGATGAGCTGAACCAAATATAAAATAACACGTAATTCAATTTGACCAATTTTAAATATAAAAATTAAATCAAACCAAATTGATATTTTACAATTTAATATAAATCATGTTATTTTTTAAAAATAATGTATCATATAACTTTTAATTTTATTTTAAATTTAGAAAAGAAACATTGATTAGAAGGATAAAATTGTGAAAAGACAATAATTTTTATAAAAAGAAAATACTCCATTAAAAGTTTAAAGTAAATAAAAGTGATGTACGATTTATTAATATAATATTATGATAAAATAAAATAAAATAAAAAACGAATATAAATATATTACAATATTCGATTAGTTTAAGTAAATTTTAACAAGCTTCATCACACTGGAGGGGGGGAGGCTATTATTAATATCACATCTAAATGTCTAACGAACAGTGGAACAGGTAAAAAAGGCTTCTTCATGCATTATTGTCAAAAGAAACAAGGAAAAGAATATACCATTCAGGATTATGCTTACAATCAGTCCTAAATCTTCAGTCTTTGCCAGCGGCCTGATGAAATCAAACAACAGGGCTCCGCGATTTACAATATAACTTTTAAATAATAATTCTACTCCAAAGATAATATACAAATCTCAATTTAAAAAAAAATATCTGGACACAAGAACCACCTCCTATGTCAGTATTCACATAATATGAGATACATTCAGTATGCCGTGAGCACCTGCTAAAGCTCCATCGGCTTTGAAACCATCCGTTACAACAACAGCCGGGTCAATAGACTTAGATACCTACTCTGGGCCTTGCATTGGAACCATCATATGTTGACCCTGAGATAGAAGATTCAGAACAATAATTAAAAAAATTAATATCACAAATTCATTATTTATAAAGAAAGTTCTAATGCTTGTGGTCACATAAATTCCTTGAACTACGATTAAAAAAACATATAAACCAGAGAGGAAAAACATCCATGTCATAGATAAAAATGCATGATCAATGTTACGTTCTGCATTAAGTAAACATCCGAGGCTCAATAAATATTTATCCAGCCAGGAGGGTTGAGTGCAACAATTTCTACTTCCATCCAAAAGTGGCCAACAAGGAAGGGAAAACCAAGACAGGAACAACAAGGGTAAAGTGTCACTTGCCTTAAAAAGGTGAAAGTTAAATCCATCCTAAGTGGGCAGCCAATGTGGGTCATCATTGATACAGACTTTCAAAAGGCATATGCAACATTAAGTCCCACATTGAGTAGAGATGAGTGGTGTACTCAAATCATGAGACTCTCCCACCCAATAAGATTTTTGGGATGGACTCTAGCCAAGAGCTTGAACCATTAACATTCAAGAATCAAGATAATAACCAGGTTAATCAGTCACATTTACATAATAACTTCCTGTTAATCTTAACATGAAATAGCATCACCATTTTCACCTTTTAATAGTTGAGTAAGAACTAAGTCGCTTTCAAACCTTTTTAATTTCAAGCACAAAATTTTTTAGCTTTAATATTTAACAATTTTTAAACATGTTACAAGCTAAGACAAAAGGTCCTAGAGAGTAGTTCAGGAAATCCACTTTTCACAATAGATCTTTAACAATTCAATGATCAAGTAAACCTTAGAACCTCCTGTCAAAAAATAAACCCTAATAGCTTAACATACTTCATTGAATTTGTTTCACTTACCCGGAAATTTAAAATCATGATCACTAGATTATTTGCTATGCATAGGCAAGAAGTAAAATAGCTATTATATAAAAAAAAGTAAGGTAAATTGTACAATCATTTTAACACAATCACAAAGATTAAAGCTTCAGTAAAAACAGAGGTATGGAGCAAAGCTTTAGCTATCCAAGCAAGAAGTTTCAGCAATCAAGATTGAAGACATAATAAAACTTATTAATATTCAATAGGATAGACCAAATCCATAAGTGATGTACTTATGTCATTAGTGAATCCATACCAAGGCTGATTAGCCCAAAAAACTTCACAATGAGGTCTGAAACACCAAAAACCTCCTGCTAACCCCCCACAACAGAATCCACAAAACCTCGTGCCACCAGGGACCACAGCAAATTAACATTTTTTTATTGTTTGTACTTTGTACAATCCATTAAGGAGGAAGAATCACCAACAACTCTCATTGCCCAACCAGATTGAGAAAAATTGCCCTTCAAAGATGGACCACGTATTAAATAACCCTAAATCAACCACAACAGTGCTTAGGAAAGCGGAAGAAAGAGAGAAATTCATTGAACCTAAATAACAAGCCATAATTCACACTTCTTTTTATTGACTTTAATGGGTGCATTGATGTGCGCTACCAACCAAAACTAGCTGACTCAGAGACAAGAATGATCAGGCATTAATTCTAAGATGGACCCATGAAATATGCAGTACCAGTATGTTTTCTAATACCAATCAAAATGGCATCGGGGCCAACAATGTATGGAGCATCTTGACTAAAAACAAGCTTAAAAAATTTTCTGCGGAAAAGGAGTTTAAACTTGTGATGTCCTGCAAATGGAGGTATCACAAGTCACATCCTATTTCTATAATAGAATCGTAATGAATTTTGTTTATGCTTCAAGAATAATGTTTGATATGGTTGCAAAGTAGCAAACAGAAATTCTATACACATCAGTTACAATCCAGAGTTTAAACACTGCCTAAGGCATCTTCATTTATTAACATTCAATGCAACAGCCCAGGATAGTACACAAAGAAAGGAGACATTGCATTACAGAAAGAGAGTGGATTTACCTGAGAATTCGTGTAACTGACACTTTGTGAGAAAGAACCTTGATGAGCAAGCTGTGGATTTCACAACAAAATATAAGCCCACATCAGATGCTATTGATTCTACTACATATATACGTATTTCCAGCAATGCAATCAAGCATAATACACATGTGAGTGTGCGTGTGTGTTCCACTTCCACCTGAGCATTAGGGCTTGGTTGAACATCTTTCTTAGTAGATGCATCTCCACCCTTGGCTGAGCCCTTGGTGTCGCCCTGGAATACCACAAATTGAAAAACCGTTAACCTAGAAAGGTGTGCACAAAGAGAAACTCACCTAAAACACAATAATTACAGAGCAGTGTAATTACCTCCATCTGCAACATTCCCAATCAGCCCAGGACAAAGCCACAACCAAAAAAAGAAAAATTACCAATCAGTGAAAACCAAAATCTAAAGTAGGAAAACCAAAACAACACTTAAGACTCAATATTCTCGAGCAAGCTAATTGTTGGGGACCAGAAAAGCTCCTGAAGTAAAATCAATAAATAAATAAAATAAAATAAGGAAATGTAAATTTAAAGTACCTCTCTGTATCTCGTGAGGTAAATCTTAAGGGGATCAATATAATCCTCGAAGCCGAGAGTGGCCATAGCCCAGAGCAAATCATCACCGTTAATGGTCTTCCTCTTTTCTCTCTGACACTTATCAGAGGCCCTACACGACGCAATTAAAAGCACGAACAAGTTGAAAAGTAGAAAAGGAGAATAAAGAAAAAGACAAACACACTCACTCGCTGGTGATGAAGCTGATGAACTCAGAGACGCATTCCTGAACAGTCTCTTTGGCGTCCTTCGCAATTTTCCCGTTGGCAGGAAGCGCCTTCTTCATGATGCGGCTTATGTTAGCGATGGGAAGATACCTGTCCTGCTCTCGCACGTTGGAGCGAGGACTGTGGTCGCCGCTCTCGTGGCTTCCGCCGCCTGGGCTCGCCGGACCGTCGGCCATGGTCGCCGGAACCCTAATCTGAGAAAGGAAAAGCAAAGCATGGTGAAATTGAAAGAAGCGTAGAATGACTAGGGTTAGGGTTAGGGTTAGGGGTATAAGGAAATGTTAATGATACCTGTGTGAGTGAGGAATTTGTATTTGGCGCGAGATCGGTGAGAATGGAGAGGAATCGGACGCTGGAGAAGAAAGGAAGAAGGAGACGATTGAGATGTAGACTCAGTCCTATCACCACCGTTCGTTCCTTTTCTTTTATTACAACCACACTCTCTCCCTCTCTTCTCCCCAAACGCTTTTTATTTCTCTCCTCTTTTTTTCTTTTTAATTCTTTTTTATTTCTTTCTGGATTCTGCTCCCCTTGCCTAAATAAAGCTTGAGGTATATTAAAAATTACTGTAAGATTTTTTTAGCGTAAAAAGTAAATGAATGAATTTAATTAAAAAATGAGAAAAAAGAGTTTCTGGTGAATGACATTTATGATTCTGACAAGGTGCGTGATTCGACCACGTGTTTTGACTCTGTATTGTACTTGCACTTCCTGCTCCTTTGCCTTTTCGCTGCTTGTTCGGTTCACACTTCAATGGTTCGTTGCCTCACCTCATCACCCCCTTTTCACCAGAGTTTCAAAATATTTTCAAAGTATGTTCAGATTTACATTTAAATTATAAATTTATGTTAATTTTCATATTATTAATGATAAGTTTTACGTAATATTTATATTTTTTATTTATATATATACATGGACTAATTTTAAACTTTTTTACTTTATAAAATAATTATTTAAAAATATATTAAAGTTGGAATAATTTACCCGCTGCTTAGATTGTTTCGAGAACTCAATTATAGCATAAAAAATGGAGTTCACACATATTATAAGATATGTTTTGTGAGAGTGAAAATTTCACTTTTTATTGAACAAAATTTTTAAAGGCTATACAAACAGAGCTTACGACTCTATTTTTTTTTAATTCATTTTAATATTTAAAGATTAAATTTAATATATAAGTTTTTATATAAAAATTCATTCAGTAAACACTTAATTGAGTTATATTACTGTTTTTTTAAGATAAAAAGAGTTTTAATTAAAAAAATTGATATTAATTCATCATTAATTTAAAATTAATTATACTTATAAAATGCTGTAATTAAAATTAACAGTCTATACATTTTTACTTTTTATTTTATAGGTTTTTTATTTAGAGGAATAAAGTGAGATATAAAATCATTGAGAGCTCTCACGTCTCTTATTATATATGTTTTCTTAACATGTCCAATATTATAATAATCTTTTATTAAAATTTAATGCAATTTATTGTATTGATATTATTAAATATGATAGTTTTTAAAATATTATTATTTATTGATTTTTTATATTATATACAACATTTTCAAAAATTAAAAATAAATAAATAAAAGCTAACAGCGCAACTACATGTTATGTTTTTTTTTGGGGGGGGTCAATACAGGACGTGTTATGTTAATACCGGACATTTGGAAAAGCTATTTACATGGTTTGGGCCGACAAATGAGGGCCCGGCCCGATGTTAAAATCAGCCTGCTACTGCTCCCAACATGTCCCGGATCACTGGTCCACTGAGGTACTTCTGCTTACAAGAATTAACGGGATAGGTTGACGCAGATGTACTTCCTACTATTTGACGAAAAAAGTATTAATGGGATAGGTTGACAGAGATTTATTTTTGTCCTTGCTCTATTCAAAATTTTGGTCGATCATTTGCTTGTAGTCGGATTGAACCGTGAAATTTTGATACTATATGATATATAAATAGACCAACTCAATTTGTTGACATAATATATAAACTAACAATGTGCAAGTAAATACAAAATTAAAAATGTATATACCTACAATAATGATATATTTTCTAATTGACATTTTAAAAAAATTTACTGTTACACATGCTTTGACATGCGTTCACTTAATTTAGATTAAATATCGTCTTTAATTTTGTGGTATTTGTTCTATGCTATATAATTATTCGTGACAAAAAGGAAAAATTCAGATACTGTATCCTTATGCAAGCGGAATCCACATTTTTACCCCTGGTGCTTTGCAAACAACAAATCGCGAATGGCAACGTCATTGGTGCTTGCAAAAGCAGAACAAATTAACACCATTATACATGCATATTGTTTGTTCATTTGGTAGGGAGCGAACCAATCATTAGACCACATATGAACAAGGCATTCACACACAAAATTAAAGATAAAAAATAAATTAGAGGAAGAAAAAATAAAGGAAAATATTGTGTTTGCTTACATGAGAGTTCTACCTTGCCGTAGGCTGTACAATGGATTCATCAATTGACAGGTAACTCTCAGCTACACCCAGATCCATTGAACCCAGGTTCATGGAAGAATGAAAAGAATTTCTAGACATCTCATCTGAATTGCCTTCTCTTAATGCTTCAGCCTGTCTCTCAATAGATATTGCATCTTGGATCTCCTTTAGAACTTCTGATATTGATGGCCGCATATGTCCATGGGGCTGAACACACATCAATGCTTTCTCTGCTATTTTCCACATGGATTGTAGGTCATAGTCGTTCTGCAGTAAGGGATCAATAATACCTTGTATATCTCCACTCTCAATGTGTAATTTTGCCTGTGAAAAATTGAAACAGGCAACCAAAACAAAGTTGATGTAAATGTAATTTATATGGCAGGCCTTCATGTCTATATAGTTCATTCATGGTTCCTGTTGTTCTTATAGGTTAAAAATATTGCTAGGTTAGTTTTAGGAGAGCATTTAATTTTGTTTTGATGACAAGCATACATGAAATAGAATAGAGAGATCCAAATGAATCACATATCTTGTGCATGTTAATATGATTTACTTTTTCCAGTGTCGCAAATCAAATACTGCAAAAATCATTTGAGGAAAAAATAAACTACAAAGGATGACACTTTCTTCATACTCCAAAATTCTATGTTGGCAGAGAAGTTAAAACTCACCCATTGGACTATGTTTCGGCAATTAACACCAAAGCTTTCATTCGATATTGCTTCTTGACCGGATATGAGTTCAAGAAGAATTACACCAAAACTATAAACATCGCTCTTGTCAGTCAGCTGCTGGGAAATATAGTACCTGTGAAGAGAAGGTTTTAAGGACAAGTTTGAGGTTGTCGGGACCGAAGGCAATTTGCGTTTAGCATCCAACCAAGATAAAGAGACGATAAACTTTGTTTACTTGAAACACACAAATTCACTGAAAATAGGTAAAGGCCTTACTCAGGATCTAGATATCCTACTGTCCCCCGAACTGTGCTTGAAACATGGGATACTCCATCTACAGCAAGTTTTGAAAGACCAAAATCTGAAACCTTGGCTCTCATGTGCTTGTCAAGAAGAATATTGCTGCTTTTTAAGTCTCTATGGATAACAACAGGAACACAACCTGTATGAAGATATTCAATCCCTGAACAAGTATGAGAATAATACCGTTAGTGATTGATCAAAAGGGAAGGGCCATTTAATGAGAAAATTAGAGGAAAAAAATATAAATAATTATATATTCTTAAATGAAACTCCGCCTATGGCCCAAAAGCCCGAGTAAAGGAAGAGGGTTATGTTAGGCCTTCGATTGTCAACGTAAAACTTGTTGAAACCTTTTATATTTTCATATAATATTCTTAAATGACACATTAGCTTAATAATTCATAAAGCTTATACCTTTGGCAGCATCTTCTGCAATCTCCAGGCGCTTAATCCAATTGATACTCCGTCCATGCACTAATGGACCTACAAGAAGTCAAACATAATTGAACATATGGATTTCTGCTGCTTGATTTAAATCATGCAGGCTTACCATAAAGATGTTCCTTGAGAGTGCCATTATGCATGAACTCATAAACAAGCATACTATTCTCTTCATCTCGGCAATACCCAAGCAGCTGTACCAAATTTCTGTGATGTATTCTAGAAAGAAGAGTCACCTGGATCAATCAAAGAAAATTACCAATTCAATATGACGCTGAATTTAGTAAGAACAGAGCAAATATTTTGTATAATTTATGCTTTATTTAGAAACAAAATAAGGCATGAAAGAAAATGATGAGAACTGCAAGGCTACATATTCACCTGTTAAATAATTATTTAAAAATATCAGAAGCTTGTTTTTTATATTCTCTCAACTCTTCCTCCTTTTTGGAGAGGTAGGATTTTATGGAATCCGTGTACAATGCTCTCCCCATTTCGTTTCATCTCATTTTCTGAGCTTCACAAACAATGTAATTAAACTTTCAACCTTAATTTTATTCTTCCTTTGTTAATGCCATTCTTCCCACCATCCAAAGCAAATTCTTTGATGGATTTAGGATGAAAAATATATATGTTTAGCTGCAGAATAGATTATGGATACCAAATAACTTCATGGTACATCTTTGTTCTAGTCTGCAAGCTAAAGCTTTGTAATGCAGATCTTGTTTAGAATGCCACACTAGAAATGTTTGATAACCAATGTCTATTCGCCAGCTTGTGTCAACAATTGACCCGTAACATAGGGGCAAGTTTCTGGAAGACAAATGCAGTGTTTTAAAGTTCTCTATACAATTGCAATCAATATAAATTAACTCATGCAATGTTGTAAAATCATGCTGCCACTTTGGGACAACAGTTGGCCTCAGATAATAACTAGCAAAAAAAGATGCCATAAGTTTTGCAAGGGAAAATTTCTTTCCTATTAACAAACAGGGTTTTAGATAACATTTTTTATTAATTAATTAATTTTTAAACAAGTTGTTTTAAGACTATCAATATGAGTGGCAACCACATAGTCATTCATTTGTTTCTTTTAAATTAGATAAAAAAAAAAAAAAACTTTGCCGCTATTAGACCACAAACAACTTTAATTTGTCAAGTGAACACTGCTACAACTTCTTTTTGTAGGTCCATGCATTCTTAAAATTATTGATAAATCTGTTTTAAATTTGTGAAACAAAGCAAAAACCCAATTATCATAAAATGAAAATGCCACAGAAGCAAAATAATAAGGGATAGTGCAGTGCTGGAACACTTAGGCTTATTATTAAATGCAAATTACCTCATTGGAGAACTCTCGCTTGCCTTGATAGGAATTACTAGTTAGTATTTTAACTGCTATTTCTTTTCCATCTTTCAGCTTTCCATAGTATACAACTCCAAAACCACCAGAACCAATTTTTTTCTCAAATTTATTTGTAGCATTTTCAATTTCAGAAAAACTGAAGCAGTGAGCAGCTTCTGCAGGATCATCACTCTTCCAAGAAGCCAGCCTTTGAGTAGGGAGAGAATCGATGCGATCTGTGAAGAGTAAAAACATATATAAATCATGTTCTGAAATATCTGACAGACAATAAATAGCAGTGTTCAGAATCCTACCTTGCTCAAAATATCTTTTCTTGCCCTTACGCATAAACCAGCACGAAATAACAGTGGCCAAAAGTAGAACAGAAGCCCCAACCACTGAACCAATAATAACATACATGTGGCCTTTTATTTTGCTTCCTCTATGAAGATTAATGTTTCCAGAATAGCTGTTAAGAGTGACAGGAAAACAAGTAGTTCATGCAAATATCATGACGAGGGAATTAAATAATTTGCAACAGAAGAATAAACGGTGTTCTAGAAGAAATATATAAACAACTAGATATCAGACGAAATTACATTACAAGGGACAAAAAATTCAAGCATAACAAATTATAATGAAGATGGAACATAGCATCCAATATTACTATGAATAGCTGACAGACACTAACACTGTTAATCTAAGCAATCAAAGCAACATGATATCCAGCTGAAAGTCAGAGACCAAAGGATTAAAAAAAAAACGTCTAATGAAAGACACAAGGGTAAATATGAAAAGGACAAAAGAAAAAAAAGGGGGGGGAGGAAAGTGTAATTGGATGTTGGTCCCATCAACATGCCAGAAGTAACAATTAGTATTAAGATGTAGCTTAAAAAATAAAAAGTACACAATTAAGAATTTGCCCTGAATATTTCTCTACTCAACTGATCAGATCAGAATCGTCACTTTTTCTAGTCACAAAGCAGTCAAGTTTGTTTCATAACAGATATTATCACATTACATGAACCATGCACAGATGAACATATAGAAGAAAATAGTAAAACAGGAAAGAAATTGATAAGAACCACCCCACAAAAGCTAATCATTGTAGTTGGAGAGTTCAAGGTCCTATAAACCCCACATTAGAATCTCATACTTCCAATATGGGACTCTAGTCCCATACCCAACATATTCATCAATTATCCTATAAGATGCAACTTGCTGATATTCTTCTCCATTCTCTTATGTGGTAATGCCACATGGGCTCATCTCATATTTAGGTTTGAAAGTTAGAATTATACTCACTTCAAAACCAAATCCTTGCTGAAAAGATCTGATGGTATTGTTCCAGATAACAAATTATTTTGCACATACCTGCAAATATCATATGCATTACCTGAATTATATCAAAAAACAAGAAGTACAAAGCATAATAAGTTATACATTATTTTTAAACTTGACTCAAGTCTCCAAGGTCATCAACAAAAAGATACTCATTTTGGGGGAGGTATATGTCCTATTGCTAAGATTATAACTGGATGTATCAAAAGTATAAAAATTTCTAATTCCATAAACAGCTTATAAGTTCCAGGAAGCTTACAGTTCCCTCAAGCTTGGAAGGTTCACCAAAGAGGTTGGGAGCACACCCGTCAACTGATTGTTCTCAAGATGACTGCAAGCAGAAAAGGTTGCAGTTAACTAAATACTACACAGCAAGTTAAGGGGAAGAAGATGTCAGGCATTACATGATCTTTAAGTCCATGCATCCAGTAAAATCTGGTAATGGTCCCGTCAACATATTTCCATCAAGCCATCTGCATCCAAGAATTAAATCATACCACTGCCACAATATAAGTTCAACAGACCAAACATGAGAGCAGCTCATTCCAGAAACATTAAAAATTAAGATGAAACTTACAGTTCAACCAGACCAACCAATTTGGTGATGTCCAAAGGAATATGCCCCGTCAAGTTTTTATTCGATAACAAGCTGCCACCACCAGGAACACAGAGTAACTATTGTAAGATCACTTGCACTGCTCTTTTAAAACATACAATGTAACATCCTTTATCAGAAGCAAACTGGCTTTCTTTTTCCCTTTTCTAAGGCAGGAGAAGAATCCACATATATGCAAAATTAAAAAACCACAAAAAAGATTAACCTTTACATTGAAACTATTCTTGGTTGTGGATCTGAGTTACATCGGACCCATGACCATGGAACAGGCAGACATGGATCACCACCTTCTTGGGCCCATTCTGCTGAAGAGTAGTATGAAAGTACACTGGAAATAGCTGCTCCTGCATAACGTTCATTCCACACAGTATATAAATTGTAATTTTCTGATGCTCTAAACAAGACTTAATTGATAATACTTTGCACTACAATAAGCATACTTATTAAATAGTTACTCTATACAGTTACAAGTTAGCCAAGGAACATATCATATCACAGCCAAAGTAGCTTCTTATTAAGGGACTAACCATCTAAAGAACCGTCATTTTTCTCCAGATACATATTTATTTCCATGGCATTTAGGAGAGGTCCCCTGGAAGAATCATATGTCTTGCCAAATCTAAAAGAAAGCACAAAAGGCAGGGAAATGTTGGTAAATCCTGGCTCATAAAGACGATATTTCCCTTGAGCATTTTCTTCAATATTTACAACAGCCTTGCTAAGATCAGGCTGGCCTGGAAGTACTAGCCTGAATTTTCTGGACTCATTAGGAGACAAATCCTCAATCTCTGCAAAGTAGGTGAACGCCCAACCAGTACCAGGAAAACCATCCAAGTTCAATCGGTAAGTTAGAGATCCATTTGTACCCACTACAGCTGTCTGCATCACTTTCACAGGTGGCATTTCATCTTTGTTAACATCAATTGGTACTTCGGTAGAAATTTTCTCCGTTCCAGCAGCCACATCAACAAGATAATTAGCTTTTTTCACAGAATCAGATTCCCAAATTCTATCAAAAGGGTCATCAGGATACCTGAAATGGCAGAATTATAAACTTCTTAAATGACGGAAAATGCTTTAAAAACTGCAATATAAGACACTAACTACACATATATTCAAGCACATAGAGGAAAAAAATGTGTGAAATAAGTATTGGTTACGAAGACAGTTATAATCAATTGATAATTATAACTTACCCAGTATCCATATGGATGTGTCCTGTCTGTGTATTTAAAGTATTTTAAACAGGTAGAACCATATGGTTCACTGATCATGTAATACTCTTTACACACTTGGTCAATCAAAATTAATCCATAACTTAATAAAATATTGTTTAGAAGATTAATTTGCACAGGAGCAGACAACGAAGCAACATACAGGATGGCTTAAAGTACCTTATTGGAGCATCACTCTCAGCACCAAAATTTATCCTTGCGGAGACACTAAGGTAAAACTGTTCCTCAAATTGTGTATAATAAACTGAACCATTGAATTGCCGAAGTTCAAGAGTAGATATGAATGGCTGTCCAGTTGTCGCATTTGACAAGCATACAGTCAGCGTAGGACTTGAAGCCAAAAATATAAGCTCTCGCATCTCTATACTGTTAGCATCAGATATAACAATAGTAGACCAATGCGTAGCCCCAACAGAAATGTCAAATTTTGGATAAACATTGTTATTGTCAAAGTTCCCATACAAGAACGTAGCCCTCAGTAGGTACCTTGTCCTACTAACAACATCAAGTGTGTAACAGTATTTCCTGGAATCAGCAGGAAAGTGTCGTAGTGTCGTGTATTGCTTTCGTGTCTCATTTGCAACTAATATAGTGCTTACTTCTCCATAAGTAAGCTTATCATCAGGAGTCCACCGAAGACCAATTTCATCGGTGAAATTTTCAGTCCCTCCACAGTCCAAACTTACAAAACCTGTTTAAGAATAAGGTGGCATTTTTTGTTACTCAATTACAGCTAAGATGAATCAAATTAATCGAAAACTCTAATTTGTAAATAAAAATAACAAAAGAAATCACATTAATAAGAAAATCCAAGAGATTAATTGTTAGTAAAAAATAAAAATAGAGCAACTGAAACTAGTAAAGTTTTCTTTAACAGTTACACTTTAGAAGAAGTTTTTAAAGTAATGGAATATAAAGATTGGTTAAACCATCATAAACCTTTGATCTCAACCGATCTTATATCCAACTGAACCTATATGAATCAACGTCATCAAGGCTTAGATCTTAATATACTTTTGTGGTTTTTTTTTTTTATGAACTTGTAACAAGCGTCAATATTACGGTTATCTATCTAAAACAGGATGGCAAATAAAATCATTTTTCTCGGCAGGATTTGAAGTGTACTTACAAAAAAATAAGAGAAAAAAAAACGGTTAAAGAGTTATCGGAACTGAGATTTTCATCCGAATAACACCGTAGGTCACAGAATAGAGCGAAAACAACAACAAGAAGAAAATGGAAGTATTAACAAAGCGAGAAGCAGAGGTAGAGAACAGAGCACTACGGCAAGTAGTAAAAGAAGAGGTGATTTGAAATGGAGTTCATAGGTGATAGAGGTGAAAAGGTTTGGAGGTGAGAGAGAGTTGAATGAAGAAGAGGTACCTTGCATGATCTGAGCAGAGGAAAAAGGCGAAGGTAGTAAGATGGAGAGGGAGAGAACGAGAGAGAAGAAGAAGAGTTGGATACTCTCCATTTTCTACGGCGTGTAGCTCTGCTCAGATGAAACCATCCAAATGGCGAAGCCCAAAAAAATAGCGAGTGTGTAGTGAGTCTGAGTATCTACGCCAGAGGAAGAGGAGCATGCCAGAATACAGGTGTTCGTATTGCTGATTGCTGGCAATCGCATACTAGTAGTGCTGCACCAAATATTATTTGTAAATGTTAACAAAAAACGAATTATATAAAATTTTATTCAAAATATACTTTATTATATTTTTACATTTTAGTATAATAAAATTATTTTTTAAATAAATATGTATTAAATTTAATAAATGAAGTTAATAAAATCTATAAAAATTAATCTCAATTTCTAGGATTATTTTTTTATATATGATTTTTATAAATTATATATATAAAAATATAGTATTTTTCAAAAAATTATATAAATATGAGTTTAAAAATCGTAAATAATGATTTTTAAGGTAAATTAAAAACTCAGAAATAAAAAATTCAAAAAGTAATAAAGTGTCAAAAGTTGTGAATCACAATTTTTCAAAAAATATATTAAAAAATAAAAAAATTTCAATGATAATTTTAAAAATAATAATTAAATATTTTTAAATGGTAATTTTTTAATAAAATTATATTTTTATAATTTTTTCAAAAATCTCATTTTTAAAATTTTAAAAAATCATACATAAAAAAAGAACTCAATTTCTAAGATCGAGGATAAATAATTAAAAATAATAAATCTTATTAAAAATTGTTTTATCATTTTAAAGATAAAAATATAATAAATATTAATTTTTATATGTTTAAATTCATCTCTAAGATTAATAAAATTATTAAAAATATATACATCTCGTTAATATATAGACCTGGAAGAGCAAACAGAGAAATAAAAAAATTAAAATAGTGTAATATAGATATAAAAGTTATAAATCGGAAGAAAAAGATAGCCTGTGGAGAACTGTCTTTAAAAATATAATCTCTATCTGTAGAACTAGAAATTATATAAATCGATTATTTTAATTCTGTTAAAACATAAATTAATGTTTCACAGAAACAGCCTCGGTTTATCTTAAATATAAAGATTAAAATAATTGTTATAATTTTTAGAGATTTATATAAATATATATATATATATATATATATATTATTATTTTCATTTTAAAGGTTTAGATAAATAAAATTTGTTCAAAATTTTAATTTGTTTTATAATGATAAATTCTCTCGTATCATTTCGGGGGAATTTTACTTTGTTACAGATCCAAATAAAATGGGACAAGAGAGGAAACTCTCAGGAGACACAAAATACAATTCCAGTATGACAAGTAATCCATCAATTATTTATAGACAAAGGAATAACTATGAGAGCTATGCACAGCTAATGATACTCACGTAGCAAAGAAACAGATACTCACACAACTGACTTTAACTAACTTGGCAACTACTCTAACTACATGGTTTAATGTACATAACTGATGATATTTTTGTTACCCTCTCAGAAGTTGGAGGTGGGAGATAACCACAGTCAGCTTGAAATGAACGTAACTGTTGTTGCTTCATATACAATTAATTGTAGGCATGAACACATGGGAAACAAAGTTTCTTCACAAATGGTAGAGCTATGTTTAACAATCTGGGTTAGAGCATCATAATCAGACATATTAGGTCAAAAACCATGAGAAGCAGTACCCTTTGATGGCAATCTTTTTAATTTCACAGACCAAATCATCACAATTGTTTTTCTAATCAAGCTTCGTTTTCAATACTTTAATGACAATTTTTGCTATTTCAGTTGTTGTACCTTCTTGAGCTTCTAAACTATAAGCTCCAAAAATGAGGTATCGCTTGAACTTGTTCATGTAGAAGTACTTTGTTGTCTTTTATGCTTGATTCGTTCGTGAGTACACCAAAAACAGCTTGATTTTAAATATAAGATATTGCAAAGTTTTTATAAGATCCCTTGTAAGTTACTGTTTGTATTAATTATTTTTCAATGAAAATATGTTTAGATAAGACAAAATCATTATTAGGTGCGGAGCAAGAGAATTTGTCAGGAGTCTACAAATTTTTAAGGTTAGATTTTAAAACTACATTCAAATTCTTGATAAGTTTTATGTTATCAATAAAGTCAATTATTTAAAAAAAAAATTGTGAAGTAATTAAAAGAGTTTTATATGTAAGATCAGAAGTGATAATCATAAAATTTTATAAAAAATTAATAGCAAAAAACATTTCTATAAAAAATTAATTCTTATGTCCCAATTATTGTATTGTCTTATGCACAATGAATTATTAAAAAAAGTTAAAGTTTAAAAACGAGTTAAAATACTTAAAAGCAAATAATTTTTTTTTAAAATTATATATATATATATATATATATTATATTAACGTAAATTTACTAACAATAGTTGAAGTTAATTTTTTTTAAAAAATATTGTTACTACTTTAATTTTTTTCATAAAACTCATATTATTTTATTAAATAATATAGGTTTAAATTTTAAATAAAAATAAAGCCGAGTGTTGTTTATATTTTTTTAATCGAAAATATATTATTTATTTTGGTCAACCAAAATATATATATTTGATTTTTATTCTAGAGAACATTGCACGAGTATATAATAATTTAATTTTGTATAAAAGAAAATTTGGGATACTGCTAGTGCCAGTTGTGGTGGGGTAACGCCAGTGGCACCTCATAGCAGAGGTTTCAGCCTTTCAGGTTTAAGGGTCGTATTTGGAGGTGCGTGGGACCCGCGGCTTAACGACAGAAGGTCAATGAATGAGGAACGCGTGACTTTATATCACGTGATCATGTCAATTTCCCACGAATTCAAAATTATTTATCTGTAGTCAACCATTTCTAATAATGTTTGTTTTTTTATGAAAATAAAGTGAGATAATTTTTTTAAAAAAAAGTAGTTTTTTTTTTTTCATTTGATACAACCTAAAAAATCTACCATCAAATTGAGAGTTTTTTTTTTTTATCATGTGAGTCATGACTGATTTTTAGTCTTTATTTTTTACATTTTTATTTAATATACGTAAAGATAAAATTATTTTTATGCATCTTTTATTTTTATCTTATTTTCTCACATTTAAATAAAGCAACAAAATTGTCTTCTATTTTTTTTCTTGTTTCATCCATTTAAAAATGACATAATTTTGTTATATTTGTTTTTATTGTTGATATTTCTTTTATTATACAAACAAATCATTAATAGGAAAACAATAAGTACCGATAATATCTTTTATTAAGACAATATTATATTTTCATTAAAAATTTATTAAAAAGTTGAATAAATAAGCATTCACTTTATTATTATGACAATTTAAAATGTTTCATCCAAAAGACAAAGTACTCATATTTAATATTTATTTTATCAATTAAAATAAGTGATAATAAAATATAAATTTTAGAGTTGTATAATGAACCGAAAAATAGTTTTTTTTTAGATAACTTTGTGATTGTAAAAAAAAAAGCAATTTTAACTATTTTTGTGTGATTATGCAGTTAAATTTTATTTCTCGTCTATTATATTTAAAAAACTCATTTCATTAAATGCTGCCTGGTGTCGTGTATATAACACTATTTTTACTATAATAAGTTTATGAAAAGAAAATCATTGTAATCACATTCAGTCACCATATGCCTCCAAACTTAATTTGTTTCTAATATCGCCCGTAGAATCTTATATTATTAAAAATAAATAAATAAATAACTAAATATGAAATACCAAGTGATGTGTGATCTAGTCTCCTAGACTTTGACGTTGACTTATGGAGGATCTAGTGACGAAGATCACTCAATTGTTAATATCAAAATTATTATAAAAGGAGGGAAGAACAATATAGAAGTGCATGTCAAAACTTGATGTAACGTGTGATAGTCAACATCTAATCAAACTTTGATCGATAAATGTTCAGCTGTTTCGTTATTGTCAACATGAAATTATCATAATTCTGGAAATATATACTGCTCGAGTTTTACTTTAATTTTCACCAACTGATATTTGCCCTTTTTATTATTGTTGTTAAGATTAAATCATCTTTTTTATTTTATTATTATTATTATTACTCTCTCGCTGAAGATTTTCGTTTTCCTTCCATTGAGTAACGAACAAAAATTAAATTTGAGACAACGTAGGTTTCCTTTAAACTTTAAAGGGCGTGTAATATATAGAATGTTTATATTATGAACATATATGTAACGTATGTAAAATAAATTGTTTTTATGAATATTGAGATTGATTTATATTCAGTCAACGTTTATTTGAAAGACAGTAATGTCAGAATTGGATAAGGAAAGAGAAAATCAATCAAAAGAATAAAATGATTCCATGAAGACAAAGTGTAGAAGACAAATCACTAATTATTTCTTTCAACTTTACTTCTACTGAATATTTTATATTTTATTATAATTATAAAATAATTTCTTATTCAGAAAATTAATTTAAATATGAATATATATATATATATATATCAAAATATGATATTTAAAAAAAATTACAAAATTATAGAACTTAAAAGTCATCGGTGACAATTTTTAAATATTACATAAGAAATCCTTTTAATTCGAAAATTATTTAAATTTTATTAGATATATAAGTGGGTCAAGTTTAAACTCTCTCTCACTCTCGAACGGTGGTAAAGGTGAAAATTCAAACACAAAAAACATTGAAATTTTAAGCTATCAATACTGATTTATATAAACTGTATACAATTTTGAGGGTTGGTAAAATATTTTTATAAAGGATTAACTAAATTTCAGGAACATTTATCTTGATATTCAATAACGAGTATTGTAAAAACACTCGTTAAGAAACATTTAATACGTGTTATTTATATTTAGAAAGAGAATTTTGTCATCATAATAATTTTATGGCTCAAATAAGATTATGGATGATAGAATATGTTCAATTAATATTTTTTATCAACATATTTTGTTTTTGCTTTTTTTGGCTTGTTTGCTAAAATTATTAATTGACATTTGTCTTAATCTTTGTTACATATTGGATTTAATGTTTTGAGTACAGGTATGTTTCACTACAAAGAAAAATTTTATTAGTATTTTTCGAGTTTGACAAATTGCCTTGTTTTAAAGCGAGATACTATTTTTTTTTATTTAATTCTTTTATAACAAATTATACAAACAATTTCTATTGTATTTTAATTCAACACAAACTACATATTGTCAAAACAGTTTTGTAATATTTGTTGAGCCATTTTTTTAAGTTAGGCTAACCTTTATTAGTTCTCTGTTTTTTATTTTTTATTTAATCTTTTTTTTCCTCACATAATCTATTTATTAGATTTCCATTTGTTTGTCCACTAAGTATTTACGTTACAACAAAGAATGAAAATAAAATAGAAAGCCTGTGTAATGTTTTCACGAATTAAAAAGTAAACAAACAATAACATTAGCGATCAAAATTAACAAAATACTAACAAGTGAACTAAATCTAAATTAATTATATAGGCGAAAAAACTACAAAGACTAATCTATAACATTTTAGAAACTAAAAATATAATTTAACATAAAAGTTTATTTTGATAAACTTTTACATAAGACTTATTACATATGCTAAAAAATTATATAAAAACATTTTCCATATATGTTGGTGCTAGGTCTGATAAATTCAACCAGGGTCGATCCTCTTGCTTTCTACATCAAACATGCTTTTAAAAATAAACTTAGGTCGTAAGTTACAGAAAGCATGAGAGATTGAGAGGATAATCATATATTTTGAAAGATAACTAAAACTAAAAGGTATTTGACTTCTGTTGCAATAGTACAACGTTTACTGTTAAAATGTATAACAACACAAACTTCTTTTATTAACATTCAAACAAAAGATAAAGAAATAGTTAAGTTGGACGCCTAATTGATCATTTTCGAGTTTATTAATGATTAATTATTAATACAGGAGGTTATAAGTTATAGCTTTCTGGGGTTCCAATAGAAATTAACAAGAAATCAGAAAAAAAATGGCACATAATATGATAGCTAAGTTTTCTTAAAAAAGGAGACACTAAAGAAGAGGCCTTTGTATAGTGGATGGTGACTTTGTGAAAAGCAGGATGGATCCATTTTTGAAGAAGAGAAAAAGGAAAATGAAATGAGGAGACCTAACTTTCAAAAAGTTGACACAATTATTTTAGTTTTTAGTTGCCTTAGCCTTTTCCACTTTTGCTTTTGGACTTTGGATGGCCTCCTGCTTTTGCCTTTGCCTTTGCCTTTGCCTTTGCCTTTAGGACTTCAAATGGCAGTTCCAACGAAGATTATCACAAATTTTAAACTAAAACACCTTTGATTTTGCAACTCATTTCAGTCACGTAATTCTCTTATGCGACTCCATTTTTTCTAACTAACATTCTATTTCTATGCTTATGTATGAATTCTTAACATGTAAGTTTTAGCACTGAAATTGGTTAAAATACAATGCCTTTACAGATTTAATGTCCTTTTTAAGGCTTTAATCCGTAAATTTTGTTATATTTTATAACTAGTTAATTAAATTCAGGATTTTTTATTATACAAATTTATAGTTTATAATTTATTTATTTTTATTACATTAGTAGAATATTTCTATAAGAACTTATAACTTTCAAGTCTAAAGTCCGGATTTGGATAAGAGGTAAAATAAACAAATAAAAAGAATAAAATAAACAAGACAATGATGGATATTATATATTTAATATTTATATAGATTAAAATTAGATAAAAAAATAAGAGAAATTTTATTTTGCTTGTTTGAATGAGTGAAATGAAAAGTAAAAATAAATAATTAAATTATATAAAAATATTTATAAAAAGATAAAATTAATTAAAATAATTAAAGGAAAAGAAATGACAAAAAATATTTCACTTGTTAAGATGAGTAAAAAAATGTAGAAAGAAATAATTAAATTGTATTAAAAATATTCATAAAAATGTAGAAAATAAAAATATTTATTATGTTAAAATCATAAAAAATTTCAATACATAATTTTTATAATAATCTAAAATATTTAATACAATATATTAAATGCTTCTTAACATGTGTCCTTTGACACACATTTAAAAATAATTCTTAAAAAAATATTAACTATAAACTTATTATAATAAAATAATTTTTTACCAAAATAATCTTCTTAAAAATTAAAATATAATTGTTAATTTATTTAAATATGAATATTGAAAATATAATATTTTAAAATATAAATGTTCATAAATAATGTAGGATTAACAATTTTGTAACAAGGAATTAAAATTGTAACAGTCTGGTTCCACATACCTTTGTTTGTTTAGAATAGTTTAATTTGATTCCCTCGCTGTCATTGGATTCTTGTGATAAAAGTTGGGGCCTTTAACCAATTTTGTCCCCTTTTTAACTTTATGAAATCTTATTTATGTTCTTATCTCGCTATATAAAAGGTTCGTCACATCACATTAGGTTTCTTAAAGATACAATATCACCCTTTAATTATATATATAATTTAGTGTTAACTTTCATATCAATTTAATACATTATTGACATATGATTACAAATAAAAATATAAAAAAGAATAAATAATATTTTTATGAAATTAAAAATATTAACTATTTTATTTTCATATAAAATATTAAATATCAAAGAAAAATGGAATAAATAAAATGTTGTTTTTGTTAGTGCATTATCAATATATTAATATAAAAATCACCGCCTTTCACTTTTAGGTTGTGCAGCTTTATGTAAGTTTACCTTTGTGCATGTCAATCTACATTATTGCATCACATTTTCTTGAATTTGTAAAGAAATGATGATTTTCATGTATTTTGTTTTGTCATCAGGTTACCTAGAACAACCCAAGGAAGGGTTAAAAAAATTTGGAGGAAATAAAAAAGATAAATAAACAGCTTAAAATGAATTTATTTATATTGTTAAAAAAGGACCGATGAAGTTTGAAAAAAATAATAACGTCAAGGATGACTTTTTATTCATCCGAAAGCAGATTTCTTAGCAATTCAAGAAGTTTAACTGTGTGATACGAAATGAAAATTTTTAGACATATAACTTATTCACATATTAAAATTTTTAGCTTGATGCTTGTGCTACACATAATCTAGAAAAATTTCACAGGTTGCTTTGTCTATGAGGTGAGTAACTATGACAAATTTTCTTGTTCTTATTTATTTTTATTTATATCATTTTTGTGTGATTAAACTGCTAAATTATTGTATTTTTCATATAAGTTTTATTAACTTAACTTTTAAGACTAAGGATAAGCGGTTAATAATAATAAATTTTTATTAAAAAATATTTATTATATTTTTATAATTTTAATATAATAATTATATATTTTTTTATAAAAAAATTATTTATAAATATTTAATATCAACCTTAAAAGATAAAGTTAATAAATTTCTTTTCATATTTGTTGCTAATAAAAAGCAATAAATGCAAAAGAACAACCTTTTGTCGATCTTTGTTTTATTATGGATTTTATAAATACATCAGCAGATAGGATATTATATATTAATTGCCCAATAGTTGCTTTTACAAATAAGAAGCAAAAAAAATGTACAAGTTTTACAAATCACAAGCCAAATGATGCCCAACATTTACAGATTTTGAACCCATTAATGGATTTTGAGGTACAAGTATACTGGCCCTCGCATAGAATCCCTGGTGGTTGTTACTTATCATCATGATGAGTCTTCATTTAATTCTTCAGACAGCATATGTTGCCAGTACAAGTTAATTTGAAACATTAAATTGATATTTCCACATTCGTTTGGTCTACTACTTCAATTTAAAGAAGAAAACAGAAGACTTTCAACTACTGTTATTGTTATTGTCAATTCAGGATTTAGGGCTTCTTCTTGAGAAGACTAACAAAGAAACAAGGAATTTGGGTAGTATACTAGTTGCATGATAAGTAGGGCTAAAATTTATACTAGGCAGAATTCAAGCACTTTCAGTTCTTCAATCCTTATTGTCTTCTTGGTATTATGAGATCTATAGGACAGATTACCTCAAGATCAAGTGGTTCCACCACTATAAAACTTCAAGTCCTCTAGTCTCAACAGAACTTGTTAAACTTTTCACAATATAATTTTGTTCCCTTTCTTAGTACCTAATTCCAGCTCAAATTCCTAAGGGCAAGAATGAGGAGAATTGTGCATGATGATCCTGCTGTGGGTCTAGGAATTTTGAGCAACAGTTCTTTTGGAACACAATTCTCGAAATCGTGGTAGAAAGACTGATTTATCAAAGCTTCAAATGGTATAGAAGTGCCTTTGAGAAAGCAGTATTGGAGCTCTTAATTTTCCTTGCATTCTCATGTTCACTAATAAAGATAACAGGTTGGCGCTTGAAGTAGTCATTTGCAGGTTGTCAAAACCAAAATGTAATCCCTCTTCTTGAACTTGCAGCAATAGAGATTGCTTATAACATTTTATTAATCTCAAAGTTGTGTTTGGATAGAGGAATTTTAAATTACTAGATTGCATATATTTAACTAATAAAAGAAAGTATTATTCAAATACTTTAGAATTTTAGTTAGAGAATTTTTATGTCAAATATAAAGAATTTTAAATGACATATCATTAGAGAAAATTTAAAATGTCTTCTGTTATACTTAACTTTCTGTAATTATCATTTATAATTCTTATCATACTTGATTCATATTTTAATTATTCCTCATTGTTAATTTCAAATTCTCAAGAATTCTAAAATTTTCGGTGCAAACATAACACAAGTTTCTTTTATCAACACAAAACTTCTTTCCACTGCATTGTCTAACGGTAAAACTTCTCTAGCAGCTTTTATGAGCAATAATCAAGATATGGTAACATCTTCTGTGAGCACTAGCTTACAAAAACTCTCCAAGTCACACTGTTCAATTCTTATGTTCAAAGTAATCATCTATTAGCATGTGTGATCTTGACGATTCACTCTACTGATTCAGATAGATTACTATGCACATAATAAATGAACCCTTTGTGTGTGAAGTTTTGGGAGCATGTGAAAAGTAAAGGTAATGTTAATAAGGTTGCTTCAGACATGGGAGAAAGAACGTTATATTTAATATCTTGTCTTTATATTGGATGCATGCATGGGAAGATTCATAAGTTGCTGGATGTAAGTAAAGAACAATGCATATCCTTTAAAGCATCAATTTTGAGGAGAGTCCATGACAAGAATCAATTCCCTTATGAATGAGGCATCTGATATAGAGCAATTGCATGTTTCTAGAGGGATCCTTCCTTCAAATGGTTTAGTGAGAAACAAGGATACTCTCACTGGGAAATACCTATATGTTGTGTTGTCAAGCAATTCTGATCTATCAGAGAAATTCATTGGAAGTGAGTCTTTTTTGTCATCAAAATTTTCTGCTGAGTACTGATTAATAATGAGCTAAGGACTCTCTTTTGGCTCTTGCTATTTATAGTTTCTTTCACTTGGTGATATTATATGCATAAGTCTTGCGGTTATTTTTTGTCGGGTGTTCTTATTCACTATGGCACTCTGATTATTCACTTACTTAGATTGTCATAAAATCTGCTGCATTTAAGTTTCCATAATGCTCTCTAGTCTCTTCTCTTTTATCTCTCTCTCAATGGTTGGACTTTAGAGAAACATTTTGTGTACTTTTACTTAATGAATGGATCTTTTTGCTGGTTTCTTCCATTGCATCTTTGACAGATGATTTTTCATTAATATATTTCCCTTTTTGTTTTGTTGTTATCATTCGGGCATATATTTGTGAAACT
This sequence comes from Abrus precatorius, assembly GCF_003935025.1. Classification (NCBI taxonomy): domain Eukaryota; kingdom Viridiplantae; phylum Streptophyta; class Magnoliopsida; order Fabales; family Fabaceae; genus Abrus; species Abrus precatorius. The sequence continues at coordinate 1,360,513 of NW_020874373.1, read as the reverse complement.
TTGCTATATCCTTCTATAAATCTCCTTAATAATCCGCCTCCTACTCTGTAAAGTATGTATTAAATAAAAAACAATAAATATATTTATTATCTTAAAACATAAAAATCGTTTAAGATTTTCTTAATTTAGTAATTAAAAAGATTTTTAAACGTACCAAGTAAGAAGATTTAGAATTATTCATATTTGTCACTGGTTTTCCATTTTAGTCCGACATTCTTACATATCAATCCCCCCTCCCCACTCATCACATGAAAACAATTAAGAACTTATTAACATGGCACTCTTTCATTGCTGTGGATTTAGCTGAGTACGGATACAAGTTTGATGAAATTGATGGTTATATCTTGTTGATAAATTTTTGTATTTTATGAGTGTCAAAAGCTCATGCTTGGAGTCATCCAGGATTTTCATTTTTATCTCCAGCAGAATATCTCCTGGCTGTTAATGTGGGAGTGTAGAACTTGATTATTTTACTTCTGGTGTGTCTCTATGGTTGAAGTTCTACTCTGATTTTTCTCCTTGTGTTTCCCTTTCTAACTACTCAATTACATTGTACTTATTAATATTATTTTCTCCGGTGAAACATTTGCAACAAAAAAATGTCCCTCCTTATGGAAATATCAGCAGGATAGGTGTTAAGATATTCCACATCAATTACAAATAAAATCAAAATATTCTTTATAAGGTTTGTGTAAACCTTTTCCTTTGAGCTGACTTTTGAGAGTCACTTAGGTCCAATTTTCTAATAATAGGAGATGCCCAATTTAATGATCATGCAATTTTGAAATTTTGGAAGAGGATGATGGCAGAAAGGTTAAGTTGTTAATGCAACAATCCTTACCTTTACATAATCTAAAGCTTCCGTGGTTGTTATATTAACCTGTTCGGGCGGTAAGTGTTTCCTTCTTTCTTTTTATTGGTTAGTGAAAAAATGTTAAATGATATGAAGGGATGAAACTCTCAATCTTATTGACTGGATCAATGACATGTTATAGGAACCATTAGTGTTTTCACTTAAAAGATTGCTATACAAGTTAAAACTACAAGCAGTGTAATTTAGTTACAGCTATTCAACTAGCTGCTAAGCATAATGAGATTTCTCCAGGGAAGAACGCTCACTAAATGGAAATTTAGATAATTTTAGGACACTCAAATTCATTGCTATTAAAAAAAGCGCAAGTTTTAAGAATTTGTTCTTACTTTTTAGATATTTTTATTAAAAGATTTGGCTTTAATAGAAGTATCGCAATGATCATCATCATTTAGGCTGTTTTTCACGACAAACCACAAGTGGTATAAGTAAATTAGAACTACTAGCAAGAGATTTTAATACACTGTAATACATTTTGTAAACTTTTACAGACTAGAATAATTCTAAATTTTCATATTTTTTATGCATATAATTTTTCTTATTATAAATAAAAGTATTAAATATTTGTTATGTTTTTAAATTAATAAATATATGTATTTTTATTTAACATTTTATAAAATAGTGAAAGAATTATTTAAAAATATAGCAAAACTCATTTACAATGATACATATAAATTTCAATGAATAATAAAAATATATTTAAATAAATATATTTAAATGAATATATTAAAGAGTATTTTTTTAATATTCTCTCAGATCAATTTGTCTAATTGAAATATTTGTTTACTCTAACTTTTATAATGAAAACAATTACTAAGTAGAAGATGACTTTTGAGTTTTTTAATGAAAGTTTCTTAACATTTTTTTAATAGAAATATTGCTTAGAAATTTATTTGTAACTTGGGTTCATTTTCTAATATCGTGATCCAAATAACTTGGGCTCTTAGTAATTTTTTAAAAAAAATTAGTCTTCAAATTTTCTAACTGCTGCATGTAATCAAATTTTATTCATTTTTCTCTACTTAAAATTTAAGGTATATAGTTTTGTTCAAATAATTATGAGTTTATGATAAACTTGATATTGAAAATAATTTGAACGACATAATGATAATTTAGTATTTTATCAAGAAGTAAAGTTATGAGTAAAAGTATAATTTTTTTAATTTTGGGAAATATAATATTTTTACTCTTTAATACGTTAATTGAAAGGAAAAGAGATTTTTGGTGAGAAAAATAATTTAAAATAATTCAATCAGTATAGTTGTGAAAGTTTTGTGTAAAAAACGAGGATATAAATATTTCAAGCAAAAGAAAAACAAAACAAAAATTTAATAATTAAAAAGATCAGAAACTAAATTTAAATAAACAAATACTTATAGGCCAAGATTCGCATAATAATGATAATATAAGAATAAAAAATTGTATGTTTAAGAAGTACACTTTGTTGTTGAATATAAAATTACCTAAAAATGTGAAAGTTATTGTAAAAGCACTAAATTAACAGTTTTAGTGAAAAATCTTGGATAATAATATAGTAAGAATGAAGTCTGGTTAATGGTACGCAGATCTCGCCTTTCTCGAATGCAGTTTGCTTTTTCGATAGCAAAACATGATAAAAGAAAATTGCCTAAACGATGTAAACAATGTACAATGAATATGCAACTGCACGGTGCGAATGCTATCGTCCTTTCGTACGCTTATGCTGTGTTCTGTTCGATATGGCAGCAGACAAACACTGCTTCATGAATCCACAAAGTGACACTTATGAACTGAAATAAGGTTCAATGCAATGGTTGACTGCTTGTGCCCCAGAATAACATAAGTTGAATGAAACACATGTTTTAAGTTCATGAAAGAAAAAGTGAAAAGCATGCCTGTTTACTTCAACATTACCAATGTACTGAATTTAATTTTCTTCAATTTTGTTTTTCATCAAACTTCTCCCTTCCATTCTGCCTTGTCTCCCAGACTTAGAATTGAGACAAAAAAGTAACATGTTTTATAATTCATTGGTAACAGATTTAATATTTAAAATTAAGATTTTGTTAACAATCTAAATTGGCTCAAGCCACAATAAAAAATATAAATTATCACATAATTTAATAATACATTAATAATATTAAATATTATCACTTTTAATAAAAAATATTATTTGCTAATTATAAATATATTCATTACAAATTAATTGTTTAAATTGAGCCTTGAAACAAACTTCAACAGAATCCTTAAAATTACCCAACAACGGAAAAACCCAATGGGTAAATATAGGAATCACTTTATAGCATGAATCATGGGCATGCTTTTAATGCAATTTCCTCTCAAGGCAGAACAATAAGTGGAAGTTGAAACGTGGAAGATAAGTTCATAGTTGATGCAGAAGGCATGCATGCTGCTCAACTAACTAATATTGGTGATGCAATATTGACAATTCAACGGCCATGTTTGGCTTGAAAGGGAGAGAGGAGAAGATAGATGCTCACAGATATCATATAGAAAACAGAAGGCAAAAAGGGAAGATGTTTCCACATGACATGACAAACACATGCAGGGTTTGTCCTAATCAAACAACAATGCAATGGACATGACAGGGAACCCCCAACGTCCTATATATGTATGCTTCCAAGTCCAACTCACTCCTTAACCCTTACAATGTCTTTGGTCTGTGTAATATACCAAAAGGCTGCAAAGACTCAAGGGCTAGCTAGTGTTTGAAAAGGGGTCACTTTGTTAGATTAAATTTTGAAGCTTTTTGTTTGTAGTTTGCATCAATGGTACAGTGGTTTGGTTGGACATTTGTGTGTTCACAGCATCTGCATGCTGTTTGAAATAGTTGTTTGTAGCCTCAGTCTTGCATGCATTATAATGCTAGATACAGAGCCGCATGGTGCGGCACTCTTCCTACACAAGTTTTTGTTTCTTTTCTAATGGAGGTGGAATCTAGGATTCTATTTTGGTAAAGAATGAAGATACCTTAGATTTTTATTTCATGAACATGAGGAAATATGTTTCATTTATATAGCCAACACCCAAGTCCAAAATGGTGAAGAAATCTTCAGCTTGCGTGCCGCAGATTGACAATGTATTGTTGAAATTTTAAATGATTCAGTTATGCTAAATTTTCGTACTTATTTTTCTTTTCGCAGATGCTAAACAAGTACAATTTCATTAAAATTTATAAACATTTTTTTTTTGTAAAGAGAGATAAAATAAACAAATTTAACATGCATTAAAATATGAAACTTTAACATAAGAAGATTTATACTTAAGAGGATTAGAGTACATTGAACCATGACAACATCTAGCTTGTGTCATTTCCAAAGAAAAAATTACTTCATTTATTTTTTCATTGTTCAGCTTTTATCATAGAATTTCATTTATTTATCTCAAAAAATAAGAATTGTGTCTTTTTTTTTTTAACTATTTGTAAAACATTTTACATATTTATTACAAATGAAAAACAATACCAAAGGTCATATTAAAAAATTATAATAATTCTTATTTCAACTAAAATATTAATTATTTTTCTTATCGTTGTAAATAAAGTAAAAGAACATAAATAACATTTTTTTTGCAATCGTACAGTGACAGTGGCTGATAAAAAAGAAAATTTAACAGAGCCAAAATATTTAATATTTTATTTGGATGAGAAAAAATAGATAATAATATTTTTGATTTATTTGAAAAAATAAAGAAAAGAAAGATAAAAATTAACTTTTGAAAACAAATATTTATTTTTTCTATTATTTTCTTTTAATTTTTTGACTGTCAATTTTTTTTAAAAAAAGTAGAGGGTAAAAATGAAAAATAAATCTTGCTGGTCAACATAATATGTCCTGCTATTTTATTTGATAAAAAATATTATAATTTTTCAAAATTACAAATGTAGGTCATATTAGTGTTTTAAGAATTAAAGTATCCCAGCAAAAATTAATTAATATAAACTATTTTTATAATTTTTAATAATTAAGGGTGAACTTTTTTATATATTATCATATACTGAAACGTTCCTCCCTGGCAACATTTAATAGAGAAATATAAGTATTTATTTTTTAAATTTAAGTTTTCTTTCTCTTGATGTTCTTCTATTTGGAGGGTGCATATGCACATAGTATAGTATGTACAGTTTTAACTTTTCTACATAAAATTCAACGTTTGACATGAGCTCATGAATCTACTCATTAATTCTAGTGTAATTTTTTTTCAGAGCAGGTCGCTTTCAATGCATGTTAAGAAGAGGTTGTTTACCAATTCTAATGTAATAATGAAGGCCAACAATACCCCCACCAATTTTAATTAGCTTAATTAATCTGGAGAGTTTACTTATACTTAAGGAGAGTGAGGAACACCTGAAACAATAATGAATGATCGCCATCACTCACAATTTTGAAAATTACAATCTTGGATCAAAATTAATCCCTCCTCTGAACTCATAAACAGTGCATGCTATAAACCAAGAAGAAGATTAAAGAGTAATGTTTGGACTAAGGGGCAAAATTAGATGAAATAATAGATACAAATCTCACTTTTTCTGCTGTTTTAACAATCGTAGGAATAAATGGTGAATTGACTTTTCATGTAAGAAAAATGCCAAGAAAAATATTGGTTAAAAATTTGAAAATAATTTTTTATTACAAAATATATAATATATTAACTTTCATTAAGGGAAGTGTCCCCGAATCGACTGTGTTATGTCTGCTGCCCTTGTCTCCTCCAACAACCATCCTTGGATCAGTCCCTCTCTTGCATTAACATCAGTCAAATTGTAGCTAATGAATGGCGTATAAATAAACACTCAATACTTGTATAATGTAAATTAACTTTGTATTTTCTCCTCCTCTACATAGTTTAATGGATCCAGATTCTTCAGTTTTAAATTTAACTAATAAAATATATTAATAAAATTTAATATTATATTAATTTAATTTAATATAATAAAAATTATCATAAAAGAAGATTTTGTATATGTAAAATAAAAAAAAATTAAACATATTATTTTCTATTAAATCTTAAAAAATTCTTAATATATAAATTGCACAGAGATAGAACAATTTATAATTTGAATATAAATTACAATACTCATATAAGTTATGCTTATGCACAAGCCTTAACTTGAACATGTGCTTGGAAAAAGAATATATTTTAAGATTTTTAAAAAATATATATATATATATATATAATTTTTTTATTTATTTTATTGTAAATATAAACAAAAAATCTTCATAAAAGAACTGTTTTTTTAACTATATTCTCCTTCACCAAAATTTCTTTTTTCAAAAATTTTCCGTCCCTCACCAACATTTTGTCAAAAGCAGCCGTGCATTGTGACAGTTGTAAAAAAAAAAATAAAACTCTTGACCATATAAAGAATTTAGTTGACCTTAAAATATTTTTTTTAAAGAAATTTAAAATATATTAATTATTTTTAATGATACTTTCATTTATTACATTATCAAAACACTTAAATGATTGATAATTATAATTTAAAATTTTTTAATAAAATATTTTTTGTCAAAAATAATTATCATATTATAACATTTTATATAATTAATATTTTTCCTAGTTGCATTTCCAGAAAAGCTCTTAATTAACCAAAACAACACAGACAAGAAGGGTTAATCCATATATAAACAGTACAACGCTTAAGTTCCAAACCTATCCAACACTTTTAGAGTATTTGTACTGTACACACTGCAAATCTAAAGGTCATTGATTGTGGGCATGCAGCAGAGGGGTAAATTTTGTTCTTTTATAATATTATACATAGGGAGGTTAAAAATGAAGAAGATTGTAATAATTATAGCTGGGATGATGATAATGATGTTAGGAGTTGCAATCGTCACGGAAGTGAATGAACAAATTGATGGAGGAGAAGAGAGAGAGGTGTGTGTAGGCATTGAAGTGATTTAGCAAAAGCATAGGAATAGGATAGCATAGCATAGAGCCCAACAAAGGGAAAAACCAAAGTTACAGTGTGGGATTAGCCCATTCATTTGCAACCTTGAAGTTTGGAGAGAAGCGACAGGGACAGATAGAGAGAGAGAGAGAGAAATTTAAAGTGACAGAGATAGGGTCAGTAACTTGGTTCGGAATTGATAAGTGACCTACTTTTGAGTGAAGAGTGGCCCTGCCAGAATAATCAACTTTTTACTATTCACATATAGAAACTAGAAAGTGCAGTACAGGGGAGGGGTCAGGCTTTTGATGCTGCTCATGATACAGATGATGCCATTGCAATTTCAATTGCCATTGTTATTGCTATTAAGCTACTATATACTATATATTATATTAGATACTATATGCTATTGATATTTGCTATGCCCCCTCCTTCAAATATTTATGAAGGTCATTTATGCATTTGGGCTTTGCAGGTTGTAAGACTCAGTCCTAATCCTAAGGCACTGCCAAAAGCCGACGAATGCGGAATTACTTTAATTCAAGGAAAGGGACGGGACATAGCAAGCCCCTAATTCTACACGTGGCTGCAAATTATAACGCCATGCGACAAAAACACCAAATAAATCATTTTCAATCTCGTACCTCTTGTCCTTTTAGCATCTGCCATCCCATACTTCTTTTTTCACTCAATTGCAAATCATTTTCAGTTTTTTTTCCCCTTTTTATATGTGATTTTTATTTTATGTGATGTGATTTCTTGAGCTTTTAATTAAATATTCAAAACTTTTCTAGTTTTTCCATTCAAACTTCCGAAATGAAGAATTTAAAAACAAATAAAATATTGAAGGAAATCTTGTTATTTCTTTGAATTTGTACACTGCACTAAACCTTAATTTTAAAAAATATCAAGAAACACGTTCAGTTAACATAATTTATGAAAAAGTCAACAAATGATATTATTTTGCCAAAAATTATGAAAAGCTTTTAAGGACAACTAATTTGGTTCATATAGATAGAGATCCATTTCCTTTTTATGCAAATGGAGACTTTTAGCCTGCTTGGATATTTAATATAATGGAATTATATAATGATCAATTTTAATTGGAGTTATTAGCTTAAAAACTCGATTTCAAAAATAAAACAAACAAGCTATTCCTTAGAATGCAAAATTTCCATTGGCGTTTAAAAATTGTGTCGTGGTGCATTTACGTTTGAAGTATAATCAACTTCATAAATAACACCGTCACTTTACCTTAAAAGAAAAACTCGTTCGTGTATGAATTAATTCAGATATTCGTATAATTAGTATTAGATCATGTTATTGTTTTATTATCAAATTCATAACTTTCCATAATTACACTTACAAAAACAATTCCAATTTATGTTATCCAGAGTACATTTACTTTTATCCAAACATAAATTATGCTATTCTAAAATCAATTTTGATTCTAATTCTTAATTGCTAATTCTAATCTAAACAGGAAAAAAGTAGAGTTTCAATAATAACGCAGCCTGTTCAGTCCAATTTAAATACTCATACAAGTTAGCCTTAACTTAAATCGACCTCAATTTCAGTTTTTTCTACGCATCACATTTTTATATATTTTTATTTTATTTTAGATCGTAAATACTTTCTAAGAGACAATTTTATTTCAACTGAGAAGCATCTTATGATTTTTTGGGGGGTCAAAGTTAAACAATTTTCTATCAAATAACAGAATACTAGCCTTCGTTCCTATTTATCCACAAAAAATGAAATTATGGACTTAAATAAAGCTGATTATTTTGTTTAAATTATTAGAAAATTCCCAATTTATCTTTTATTTTAGTGTTGAAATAATATAATTACTTTATTTGTTATATTTTAAATTTGTATATAAACAAAGAAGTATTAATTAATAAGTAATAATATTGGCTTAAATTTCTGCATAAATGAAAAAATAAAAATATTTCTTCTCTCTAAAAGATAAAAAAAAAAAAAATAGTATAGAACAAATATATTATTATACTATAACTTATAAAGCTTCCATTATCTTCACAGACAGTGCAGCCGTACTCTGACAAGGATGCTTATTACACACTACTGCTTCAGTTTGAGGTAAATTTAAAAAGTGTTAAGCAAGTGAAAATGCTTATGCAATTAGTGATAAAAAAAAAGGAGGAGAAATAAAAGTTGTTACAGGTAATATAATATGACAAAAGCTGTATTAACTAATGCCTTTGAAACCTTGATTAAGAAAAAAAATTATTACAAGTATCCTGAGATTGTATTAAAAATTATGGTAAAAAGGGATTAATGATATGTTTAATATTTTTTTTTCACTTTTATATCTTTGAAACTTCCTTTGGCAAATATTTCCTTAAAAAAGTAATAAAAAATTGAGGTAAAAGAGAAGTAAAATTAATGTAAAATGTGTAAGTGAATAAATGTAAAATTCTTCCTTAAAAAAAATACTATGTACAAGGAAATGGGACATAAATTGATTTGGACGTCCTACCATGCGCACAAAACAAACGTATAAACTTCGGCCAAGGACGGGGCAGGTATCATTAGGATAGACTATGAGACAGCTTTGGTGTTCCTTAAATATAACAATAACCATGTGATGGGATTCAAGCCAAAAATTGTTAATAGTGTCATGTCGGCAATAATATACACTGGCGACTAACTAACGGAAAGTAAGATAAATTCAAAACAATGACCCACACATACGGAATTGAACTTAGCATGCGCACCAATCTGTACAAATTCAATCTCTTCAAAGATCACCATCATCTTTTCAAATATTTTCAAGATAGAAAACCACTAAGGTTGGATGTTGGATACCAAAGTAAATGCTGGGTCATTATAACAGTCTCAGATCAGCAAAAGCAGAGTTCAACCATGCCGCGAGGCATGACATTTCTTTACACCGAAGAAAATTGGTATATTAAAGACAAATAGTAAAAGCTATTGAATCAAGCAATTCAATTGCAACTTGTAGTCCTACTACTTTGTCAAATCACAGATCAAACAAATAGTCTAGAAGATTTGCAACTGTAGCTTTGCTCTACCTTGCTATGCTTTCAGCTCCTGCAGTAGAAAGGGGATATGGTGGTGGAGTTAGTGATTGATGGAGGAAAATGTGAGTGGAGGAACGTCACGTTCGGAAAATGAATTTGACTATCCGCAGCTGAAGGTATCATTGTAGAAGGGAATCCTGATGATGCTGCAGCAGAGAACGGTGGAGTCAGAGCTGCCCCGCCATAGGGACCTTGGACTTGCCATGCCCAATTTGGAACAGGAGCAGTTTCCATCCTCTTCTCTGTTGCTCTTTCCTGTGAATAATAATTCATAATTAATAACTAATGCAGAAGAAACTAAAGCAAAATTAATTATGGTGGCAAGAATATATGAAAATCACCTCATAGACGGGAAAGAAATTGGTACCACTCCAGACGGAAGGATGATGCTCAGATGCTATGGAGTAGCCATGAGATGGCTGAACATTCAGCGATCTCGATCCGGAGTGCTCAAACTATTAATCAAAATGAAAACATTCCTTGGGAGCTAAGTATACATTACACAAATACTAGCTCATAAAAAAGATGAAAAAAGCAAAGAGGGGCATGGGAAATTACAAAAAATTGAGTTAACTGAAGGGTCATGCAACATCTATCTAACTTACCATAATTCTCTTATCAAGAGGGATATCATCCCAGCTGCGTTGAACTGGCAAACAACTTCCATTATTGGGAGTGTTCTTGATTTGACCATCAGAGTAAGAAGGGGGAGCTATTCCCAAGTTAAGATCAAGACTTCGCCTGTTATCTGAATATTGTAAAAATGTTAATGTATTTTGTCTTCATAGATCAATCACTAAGCAGTTTATAGACCAAGACAAAAATAACTAAATAAACAAGTAGTACCTTCATTATCAGACTGAGAAATCACCTCCCCTTCATATAAGCTGGGCTCGAAGTTCGTAACAGCTTCCCTTCCATTGCATTTTATAGCAGCCCTATCATACGCTCTGGAATTATTACACAGCAAGTCAATAGCACACTAGGCATAAGAGAATATATACATATATTTTGATCTACGACTTGTAGAACCTTGCAGCCTCTAGTTCGCTGTCGAATAGCCCAAGATATATATACCTGCAGGTAAGCAATAAAGATTTAGCTTACGACAGGGAGTTAAAATTTGAGGTATCACTCAAAGCAAATGGAAATAAAAAATTGATAAAAAATGCAAGGTGATCAAAGCAAGAAGACCAAATGGGTTTTCTCACTTTTTCCCAAGAAACTGGCCCATACGAGCTTCCCACCGCCCGCATTTATGCAGAGTAACTCCCCTGTATTTGGAGCTTCCTCTCGAAAAGCCAGTGCTCTGTCGACGCAGAATATGCACAAACTCCTCCTTTGTGAAGTTACTCATCTGCACGACGCAGTAAAAAAAATCGATACTACAACTATAAAATATAAAGTCCCATTCTAAATTTTTAGAAAAAGTGTAGCACACATAAAATCACGAGGTCACCAACCTGCTTTATATCTTCATCATAATCGCTAACGTTGAAATTGATATCCGCATCAACGCCACGGAACTTGATAGCAGCTCGATCATAAGCCCTGAAATTCAAATAAAACAAAATAGAACTGCATGAAACATTTCATCATACGCTAAAATAAATAAAACCTAAACACGAAATTTACCTTGCTGCAGCATGCGCTGTATCAAATCCACCTACAAAAAAGAAAAGAAAAGCGATATTGAAGAAAGCTGAAGCACAGAATATAAAACGAATCTTCTACTTGCATCCTCACCCAAGTACACTTGTTTCCCACAATCCCTGCACGCAACAAAAACAACGCAGTGAACTCAGAAACAGTAACGTATCAATACAAAGCAGATAGCCAAAGTTAAAATGCGGAGAAGCATCTATTGCTAACCAAATATGCGATTCCCATCTTCCCGTTCTCCGGTAGAAAGTAACACCGCGATACTGCGAGCTTCGCGACCTTGGTCCACGACGGCTCTTCTTCACCTGCGGTTGCCGGGGAGTAATCACCTGCTCCGGCGGAGCACCGTGATGATCCACCTCCTTCGACGACGAGAAATCCAACCATCCTGGCGAGATTCCCGAGTCGGACGCCGGAAAAAGCTGAATGGTCCGAACGGCGGCGTCATCAGCAGCAGCGGTGTTGCTGTTGAGGATGGCGAAGTTGTAAGCGACGGCGCCGTCGCCGTAAGAGCAGGAATCTTCGGTGTCGGCGGCATTGACGACGGAGGAATTGAGGCTGCCGGAGCTCTCCATTGGAGTGGCGGAGAGCGGAGGAGTGTTGGTGTAGTCGGAGGAGGCGTTGAGGTTGAGATCCAACATTGCGACGCGACCCGACCCGAACGGTGAGTTTGTTAGAAATAAACGGTTTGGAGGGAAAGTAAAGTTAGTTACAACGGGAATGATCGAATCGGCAACTGCATCACATCATTGTGATTGTGAGCGAGGAGGGAATTTCTTTCATGCAGCGAGAGAGAAGAGTTAAGGATGAAAGAAAAAAGAACAAGTAGAATGGTGAAGAGAGTGCGTTAACCCAAGCATGATATGATATGATATGGCACCAAAGTGAACGCTGGCCCTCCCCTTCTTTTTCTCTTACCTCTCTTCTATTTCTATTTCTATTTCCCCCCTTTTCCTTTCTTTTTTTCACACTTTTCACCTTCTATTTCTTTTTTGGGTAATAATATATTACTCCCCATTAATAATCATTGTAAAATAAGGCAATTCTTTTTTCTTTTTTTTTATTCTTCCCATTTTCTTTTATGAGAGCGAAAGATTAAACTACCCGAACCAGAAATACTACTTGCGTAATACTGATCCACGCTTTTAATAATTAATATGTCATTAATTAACATGCATTTAAATTTTCTGTCTTAAATTAAAAATAAGAGAATTTATTGATTTAAAATTATATAATTATTCAAGACATTTTTTTAAATATTTAATGACATGTATTTAATTTATTTTAAAATGTATTTTTGAAAACAAATTAAATTTTTTTTAATTGAGATATGAAGTGCAAAATAAAAATTAGGTGGAATTAGATTAGAGACGCATCCCTATGATTCTGTTAAGGCTGACGATGTCATTTTCCAGTGAACTGACCTCGTTTTGTCCCTCCCACCCCTTTTGTCCACTGTTTTTCTTTTATACTAATACTTTGTAAAGAAAATATAGGATTCGGATTTGGGTGAAGTTTAAAAATACCACTGCAGATTCATTTATTTTATAATAACTTTTTAAATATTAAATTAATGTTTTATTTAATGGATTAAATTTATAAAATATATAAATTCTAAATTAATTAACACTTCATTAAATAACTTATTTGAATATATGTTTTTATAAATTAATCATAAAAGCATATATTTATAAACATTTAATTTATTTACTTAATATAAATATAAATATTTAATATTTTAATATTATATTATTTAATAATTAAATTAATAAAACTTAATATTTATAGATAGTCATTAAAAGAGCAAATCTTTAAAATAATTTGATATTTACACTTTAAAAATATATTTAAATTTTTATCATTTTTCAATAATAAATTAGAGATCAAATAATATGATTTCTAGCATTTACCATTTTGACAAGCCTCGAAAAGTGTAATAACTATAAATATTTGTCTAAACCTTAATTACAATCTGAGAATTTAAAGCACCTTTAAAAGTAACAATAAATAAAATATAAATAAATTTTATTCTTTATTAATTCATTTTATTAGATAATAATATTTGAAAATTTTATAATAAAAAAGGAAATTCATATAGTAATGTTGTTATAATATATTTTTATAATCGAGTAATTGTAATAACAGTTACACGACAATTGGAACTATTTTCATAACGCGGTAATATATAGAAAATAATTATAAATTATACTTAATTTAAATTATATGTTTAAAATTATTGAATATTTATTTCACAAGAACTTCAAGGAAAAGAAATGAATATTGAATATAATAAAATTTAAAGTGCACGAATTAAAATTTACTTGCGCTAATGTGAATGTCTGCCTCTGTCTTTTTTGGAAAATATGTGTACTGTAAAATGTAGTCACTACTTGACAACTAAAGTAATAAAATTGTCTACCAAAAAAAGTAATAAAATTGAAACAAAGGTACATATATTGGTATTCTTCATCTAAAACATAACAAAGTTGGCTTCTCATCCATGCTCATACACCGACCACACTGCCTTAAACTTAATGCATGTCAAGAGTTTACATTTATTGGTAGAACAAAACTTATAAGAATCACACGTTTTGGTGTGTAGTTGGATTTGATACGTATATTTTATAGGTCTATATAAGTTTATTTTGTTCACATGCAATGGACATAAGGTAAATAAAATTCGAGTGAGATACGTACACTTTTTTCTTTTTAGTGAAATACCTACGCTTTCTACGTAGATACAACGGTAGCTACGTGGATTATTATATTTATTGAGATTGTACGAATGAAGAAGAAACTAGAAATGGAGAATGACACATTGTAATTGCTAAGTTTGTTAGGCTATTTATGGTGCACCTGATTGTATATGGCAATACGATGAGACATTGATAAAATTATTATACTAAAAGGTCTTTGGTGTGGGCATAAGTAAATATATGACTACTCTTGTACCCAATTTGTCCCGTCCCATAATCACACGCCATTCACATTCTTGTGTTGCCTAGCTAGGGTTTGGTGGCACAGGATCGATCAAACAACCTAAAGTGGATGTTAATTAATGTAGTGCATTTTGACATTGGCATCCAACAAGTGACTATGTATTTGATTCTTTGTTAAAATAAAATTGAATCAAACACATTGTGTTCCTTTGAGTATATGATTCCATACCATACCAATTTTTTATTTGTATAGACACCATTTGGCTAATTCTTGGAAAGAAATATTTGGAAATGATTTTGAAATCAATGTCATGTTTGTTATAAAGTTATTAATTTTGTTTTGTACGTTTAATGAAAACGCTATATGTTCTAATGTGAAAATATAAAATCAAAATTAATTTCTTTGGTTGAAAGGTGGTTGAGTGGTAGTACAATAGTCGTTTAGCAAAGGAACAAATGTAGTGCAGGGGTAGGCTGAGCACAGGGATATTGTCTTTAAAGGGAGAGAGATGAAGGGGTGAAAACTGGAAAATGACTATTCTTGACCTGGTCATCGATATTTATTACAGGGAAAAATTATAGGCTGGGTTTCATTTTTGGATTTAGCGTGGCAGAAAAAAACGACAAGTTTAAAAAATAATTAAGAGTGTAATAAAAAAAGAGTTAGAAAGTAAGCATAAAAGAATAAAAAAAATATTACTACGTATGTGACAAACAATTCTCATAAGATATTGTTTGCTTTTTATAATTTTTCCATTTTAAGAGTATTTTTTATGATAGACCAGTCATTAGTGGAATCCTTTTTATAGTATATTTTTATATATATATATAATTTTGAGATTTAATTAAAAATCACACATTCAAGGAATCTGAGCGTTTTTTTACTTGGATAAATACATGCTGGTTAATGTAGTTGGTTTAATTAATGAAAACAAATAATTGATAATTAGTTTTAATTTTTATATTTAAAATGTGATTTGTTTTATTTCGTTATTACTTATAATTCGTCTCTTGGTGTCGTGTAATAGTAATACTTAACTTTCATACGGATTAATTATCTTTTTCTTATTACTTATATAACGATCCTATTAAATTCTATCATGTGATGTGGGAGAGTACAAGAACAGCAAAATATTGGCATCTCTCATAACCATGAAAATTCCTTGTAATGGCATGGAAGATGCACGGGTTCCCGTGGAATGAATAAGCAAGATGAAATCATAATGCAAACCACATTACTACTTACGGAATTTTTATATTTAATATAGTAGATTCTGATTTTTCTCTCTTTCACTTTAATACAAAGAAGAATGTATATTTTTAAATGAACAAGTCCATGCTTAGCTAAGATATTTCAGTTAGTTAAAGTTGATTATACCAGTTAAAAAATTGTTTAATTAATTTTTTTTAAAGTAATTAAAACGAGTAATTATTAGTATTTATTTAAATGGTACTCATATTAATATCTTTCATTTTCAGTTATTAGCTGATAATAATTTTTTTATTTTGTCTCTATTATTATTGAGTAATTCATTTTTTATTTATTCAAAATTTCAAACACCACTCAATAGATAAATGCCAATTTTAATTACACATGTTATTAATATAAAACTCAACTTTTAATTAAAGAACAACACCCCCCCCCCCCCATCTTTCAATCATTATTTCCAATTGCATATTAAATTCTCATATCCAATCCCATATGCAACATATTCGATCTTATGTGTAGTTTTGTGTCATCTTTCATTTTAAATGCAACGTCCCATATCCAATCTCAGCCTAATCTTCAAATGCAAGTTAGTTCACTTACTTGAACTTTACAAGTGAAGCTAACAAATTTTCATTACACTTAATATCATATTTCATAATTATTTAGTTGGTTGTAATTTTATAGCTTAGCATATAAATTCTTAGGATTATATATAAACACAAATTCTTATATCATATCACAATCAATATATGTTAGAAATATTCATTGTCCCCTGTGATGAACTAATTTATGGTAATTTCCAATGTGATAACAGTAGTACATGGCTTGTAAATTGACAGTACTACCAAGTAGATGGCCATAAAGACATGGTACATGGGTAGTATTAGGATTAGCCTAACGTTGTAACATTGCTCCTATATAGTACACCGAACATGAACCCTACTAATAGCTAGAGTATCCGTTAGCCTTGAACATTAAATTTTGTTAACAGTAATAACTGCACGTGAATGTGAACGGAATATCATTCACAATACTAACGGCGGTGAATCGTTGTTTAATTTTAGTTTCGGCTTCCCACTTTCAATTTACCAATATACCCCTAACCGCCACCCAATGCCTATATTTTATTTTCCCATCCTCAAAGATCAATCTTGCTTTGATCAAATAATATATTTTGTAATGATTAATAAAAATATTTTATTTAAATGAAAATAAAAAAACTAATTACACTTTTATCTTTCATATTTTTGTAACATGGGGTATCGCTTTTTTATTCAAGATAAAAAAAAAAAATTGTGTGTGACAAATAAATGTGAGGATCATATTTCCAAGGATGAAACTACGAATACATGACACATGCTTCAAATATTTACTTTGGATTGATAAAATAATTTGATAAGAATGGAATGTTAAGTATAGCACGTTTGAAATTTTTTAATTGAGTGAAGTAGATTGGATATGAATGGGGAAAAGAAGTACTATGATAAAGTTGTTGAAGTGGAATGCTTCACAATCAATTGGACAGTGTCCACATGTTAAGATCCCACTAATATTTGATTTATTTAGTAAGATTTTAATGCATAGAGTCAAAGGTACCATACAATTCGGGAAGAGATTAAGACACAACACAAAACATTGTTATGCATTGTATCTATATTTATATTTGGATCCACTGAGGCTTACTTTAGATATGCCAATAAGGAGCGCTGAGGCTGTTGATTAGCTGGTTTTTACCGACACAAAGTGGAGTCTTTAAAATTCATACGCTGACATAATTAGAACAAATATTTCCATAGCATTATTTAATGTTAGTGAAGTTTCTTTTTCGGGGTACATTGTTAGTGCAGCTTACTATTTGTCGATGTGCTCCAATTTCACCTTTTGTTTCGAGAATTTATAGGTTCGCACCAACTTTCCCTTTATGGACGAAAACCATGTTGTAATATCTCAATTTAGAAAAGCCCAATTTGCGTTCCACGTAATTGAACCAGGTCAGCCCAACAGATGAAAGCGAACCTCACTTTCCACTTTGTTGTGCCATAGTTAAAAGCAACTTGGATCAGTGACGAACTTATTCTTGGGTAGTGTATCAGTGACCAATGATAGATGCATATCACTTTGGGGTGAAAGGAGTCGCACTAGTTACACAATGCTGTATGATCTTTTATAATTTGTCTCTATATTCATATGGAGTTACTTCAACTTACATTAAAATCGACCTCATCATAACAAAAATAGTACAACTTAAAAATAATGTACAACTATCTCTGCTTTAATTTATAACACGCTCTAATAAAACAAATATGCATTCACGATGAAATATATACGGTCTCTTTTTCCTTTCTTTACTGCTGGCACCAAATAGGAAATATATCCTTAAAAAGAATTCAGGTACTATTGATAAAATTGGTCTTACATATACTTTTGGTCTCGATTATGTTTAACTTGTGATTTTGATTTTCTAATAAATTTTTATTTAATTCTTCAAAATTTTAAATTTTGTAATCAAGTTAGTTAATTATTTGTTATTGCTACAATCAAAATTTTAAATAATTTATTCTTTGTTTTGAACTCTCTCTCTGTACTAAATCATCTTAAACTCTTCTATTAAAAAATTTCTAATAAAAAAATCATCAATCTAAATCAAATAACTCTAAATTTTTTTTTCAAATTTTTTGGTTTCTGAATCTAAATCGGGTTACGTATCTAGACATAGTGGATGAATTTATCACTGAAAGTTTTTTATATATTCAAGAACTCAAATTTAAAACTTTGTTTAGTTGCCACTCAAACCAACATTCTTTGATAAATTTTGTACTTTTTGAACTCTTTAAATCATTTTTTTTATCACAATATCGTCTTAAACATTTAATTACTTTAATTATAATTTAATTTAAATAAGTAAAGACTTTTTACTGTAATATAAACAAAAATTATATTTTGCAACAAGTAATATAAGATTTTTTTTTTATCACAACAGGGTATCGACATTTGGTAAAAAAGATCGTTAAACTTGAAAGTTAAAATCACAACCTCAATCTCAGTTTATGAGGTTGGCCACAAGTAAAATGTCACTTGTTCCTTTCATTACCGGTACTTTTGTTTGCGTTAATTTATCTTCACATAAGTTTAACTTTATGATTCTAACTGTCATCATCTTGGATGCAGTCTCAAGTGAAATCTCGAGGGTTATGACAATGATTTTATTAGCATTACTGCATCATAGCACTTCCCAACTTGAATTTGATTCGCATGACAAGCTCATCCTTTACTTGTCAGGAAAATACGTTCCTCTCTGAATGGTTGATCCAGTACTTGATCACCAGAGGAGAAAATAGTTTAAACCAACTCCAGAGCTTCCAAGAACTAGATAAAATTTCGAGTCAGTTGCTTGGGAATTTATCTTTCACCGTTGGACAATATTTCATTTGTTCGACACTTAGCTTCGCACGTGATCAGATCTTTTAATTGGTTCTTAGCAGTGGGGTAGAGAATAAGAGGGAGCCCTATTCATTGTAAAATTGCTAACACAATCTCTGGGAGGACTTTCTCTATCTCATTTAAAAAGGATCGACACTTTAATCCAGATATTATATACTGGATTTAGAAAAATGAGATTTTTTTAAAAATTATATTTATACAAAATTTCGTGTAGAACTTAACAAAGAGACAAGAAAATGAATGTAAGATAAGTCGATTGATATGATACAAATAAAAGGAAAAATGTTGCATCAATTTATTCTGTAAACAATATAACTCAATCTTGTACTGTGATTTTCAAAATTTTAAAATTTAGCAAACAAAATCTATTTCCAGCAACATTAAAACGCGAATAAAAAACATGTTACTCGAAGTATCAAACCAAGACATGTCCTAATAATCTGCAAGATTTTCTCCCACGATATAATTGCCGTATCAAAACTGCAAAGCAATATAATCCGAAAGAAAGTGACAGAACAAAATCTACACGCTACAGAAAAGAATTCACTGAGAAATACCCAGCCACTTAGAAAAGTTATCAAATTCGGCATAATCAGAGTCGGACACCATGGTTTGATACCACGCTTTTCCGGCAGCCTTGATAGCAGAAGCCTCCTCCTGACAAGAAACAAGTGTCAGTTCAAACTTCAAACAAATGCTAGCAGCATAAATTAATTATACACCCAACTTCAAAACTAAAAACTATTTAAGGAAACCTAAACTCGCAAACAACACATTACAAATATACGTTTCTAATCTAATATCTCCTATGCTCCCATATGGATACTTGGAACAGTTATGTGGATATATTTTATACATAATCACCATGCATATTTAATTATATAACGATGTTTAATGGTAAAGGATAAAGTAATTGACCTTAGAGACAGTGGTGCGCTTCTTATCAAGCTTCTCCTTCTTAGCTTTAACGCGCTGCGCCTCCGCGAGAAGGGACATTCTCCTTGCAGTCTTAGCATAGGGATTGAGCTTCAACATAGCATTAAGGTTCTTAAGAGGGTTCTTCTTCAGAGTGGCTCTCTTAACCTCTTTCTTAATGGGCCTAACAACGGACTGAACCTCGTCGGAGTTAATGATCCGGGCCAAGTCAGAGTTAACCATCTTGGACCTGGGAAGGAGGTAACCCTTTTTCTTTTCGGAAACCTTATCGAAGGACCCATAAATGGAGTCGAGCTTCTCAAACGCGGACTTGGTCCAAACAACGAACCTCCCAAGGTGGCCACCGGGTGCTAACTTCAGAAGGTTAAGCCTATCAACATTTGCCACGTCAACGCCTGGAATGTTCCGGAAGGCTTTAACGGCTTTGGCACCTTCGGTTCCGTACACGATTAAAGGGCCCTTGCGTGAAATGTACCTACGGTTCCTCATTTTACCCTTACCGGCTCGAATTCCGTGGCTATCTTTCGCTTTTTCTGCGTCGGCCAAGGCTCCGATCTGTTTCAGGACTTTCACGGCTTCCTTGCTTTTCTCGACGCTTTCCACGGTGTCGCTAACCACGAGGGGAAGCTCCGGGACGGAATCGATGCGGTGGCCGCGGGCGAGGACGAGGGAGGGAATTGCGGAGGCCGCGATGGCGGAGACAACAGCGTAACGTTTCTGGTTGACGTTGATCTTGCGGTGCCAGCGGCGCCAGATCTTGGTGGGAGCGAACATGCGGCCGCCGCGGCACATGTTGCCGAAGGCCCCCTGGCCGGCGCGGTGAGTGCCGCCGCCGGGAACGCGAGGAATGCGAGAGACGGCGCGGCCGGTGCCCCAGGATTCGGCGGAGGTTTGGTGGCCGGCGCGCTTGCTGACGGCGTAGGGTTGGCGAGCGTTGCGGGAAATGTTGGAGTGGACGAAGGTGACTATGTCGGGGCGAATGGAGGCCTTCATGACGTCGGGGAGTGGGACGGTGGGGGCTGCCTCGCCCTCTAGGGTTTGAACGGAGACGATAGGGCGAGCTGCTGCTGCCATTGTTGAAGAAATGGAAGGTCGTATGGTACAAACAAAACTAGGGTTTTGGGCACATGCAGAAGAGAAGCTTAATGTTTATACGGTGAATATATAGGGCCCTTATTCTAACTGGCCCTTTCAGTGCTTCAGTCCTACTCAGGCCCGTTCACTTTGCCAATATGATTGGGCCTGTTCTTCTTTACCGGATCAAGTTCTACTCATCCCAGATCCAAAAAAGAAGAAGAAGATAAATGTAGGACCGTATATAAACTGGCTTGTAATATTAATTATTTTAATAATGGAAATGATTACTCGGTAATGAACAGTGTAATTCCACTTCCCATGTTAAAACCCCAAATAAAAATTGCACGTCTTTGATAAAATTTCCAAATTCTAAACGAATTACATTGCATATCACAAATTTTTAGTAAAAATTATATACATTTACCGTAATTTATAAAATTGAGAAAAATAAATTATGAATTATCAGAAATAAATCAAGCATATCACAAATTTTTAATTAGACCAAATTTTACTTTATTATAAAGCAATGAATTTTTATTGGAGTTTTTTTAAAGACAATAACATTATAATTATAGGCACCTACAAAGTTGTATTGTTGCACATAATTTTACAAACTTAAAAATATTGAAGATTGAAATTGCAGAGACTCATAATTATAATTCACAAATTATATTAGTCAAGAAGAAAATACTGCACGTTCATAAAATAACAAATTATTAAGTCATTTTCTCTTCTTTTTTATATGAATTTCTTAAATATAATATTATATTAGTTTATAAAGCCTATAAAAAATTCTCGTTCTGTATCATGTAATATGCAATTAAGGTTAATAAAATATTTAAGAATTTTAATTCTCTTTCTCTTAATTTTTTTTACATGAATTTTTCTTTGTATTACTACATTTATTTGATTACATGTATTATCCGGCAAGGAAATTGTGTTGAAAGTGAGGCAAGATTCCTCAATTTTGTAGCTGAGTACTAATAAGTGATTAGTGAAGATATGTCGATGCTGTTTACTATTCATAAGTGGTATTCTTGTGCATAATCTAGCGTTTAGGCCTGAAGTTTGGTACTTCATTGTGACGACAAATAACTGAAGACACAACTGGTACTATGTTGAACTGCTTTCTTGATATGTTCATACTTGCATTCAAGTTAATGAAGCTAGAAAATGTCAATCAAAATTAGAAACTGGGACCATCTCCATCTCCTATTATGATGCTTCTTATTCCGCATTGAAAAGCCACATTGATAGATGATAATAGCAACCTCCCCCAACCCACCACCACCAACAACCAAACACACAAATTTAATACCACTGAAACCGTCAAGCTTATCTTACTATTTAGACCTGTGTGTACCTGAAAACCACATTCTACAAATAGCTATCGCCTATCATAATACACAATCACTGCAATTCAGCAAAACCTTATGGACCTTAGAATTAGCTGAAGAATATTTTTGGCTCTAGTAGAACTTCTAACAATACACTCTCGTAATAGTGGTTACAAAGACTGATGGTTTTGTTGCATTCACAAGCTTCACAGCAAGTGCATGAATTGTTGCTGGTTGAGCAAAACCTCATTCTTCCATCCAATTTTGACCCAGCTAACTGTAATAGGCAACGTTACAATGTAAACGTAAATGGAAACACAAAAGAAAGTTACAAAATATGAGAGGGAAAACACGTACTAATTCAATTAATGGTTGTCATGTGGTTTGACATGATACATCATTTCTCTGCTTCTTCACGTCAATTCCTTCGTTAACTCCTATAATCTTGGTCATGACATTGTACGATAACAAGGCCTTCCTCTAAACAAAACAATAAAGATGAACTGGTATAATCTCAGATTCAAAGACAAAGCATATCACATCAACTTCATGAGCATGGCTTACTTTCTACAAGAATGAACCACATGACATGACATTAGCATAAACAACGGAATTATCAGGGGTTTTTTGGTTATATTTTATTTTCTCGGAATTTTTTAAAGAAAAAAACAGTGAGAAGGGGATGAATAATGCATAACTCACAGATAGAAAAGCCAGATGAATAATACATGTGAAATTGGCATTTCACCTTGATGAATCCAATCAATCCACGGCCAAGATATTCGCCAAACATGAGTAATTGGAGTGCAAATAGTGCAGATCTCTATATATAGTGAATATTAATTATGATTGAGATTGATTTTAATACTTACAATGGGATCAAAGTCAGGGGAAGACAAGTTGACAGAGAGGTTTTTCATTAATAACAAAACCTGAAGAAGAACACCAAATATATGTAATTCTAAGTCAACAGATAATCAAAAAATAAAAAGAAGTTTGTATGCTCATTAGTCCCTTTTGCGCCAATCTATTATACAATAAATTGGAACCAATCCCTTAATGAAGATTGAAAATAGTTCTAGAAATGGTAGGGCGTTTCATACTTTTGACCTTGAAGTGATCATAGAGAGAACACGTACTATGCTTTACTAGTTCGCAACCAAAAGGGATCATAAAAAGCAACCACTGGCATTATGTATCCCTATGAAATTGATTTGAAAGATTAGATTGGCCAACAAAAGCTCCCAAATGTTAGGACAGTAATTAAGAACCTGCCTGATTCATACAAAGCTTAATTACACTTTCAATTTTACGAAACTTCTAACGTGTCTTATGATGAATAATGTTAGACACTACTAAAGACTGACATGCCGGAAACGAGGTGTTCTTAGCCAAGAATCTAAACTTGACATCCTAAGGCATGCATATAACACTCTAAATGATTTTAATTAATTTTAATTCTCTCCACTTCCATACGTGAAGGTCTTTCTCATTTCAAACCTAATTATGACAATCATTCAAAATTTCCCAAATTTTTTTAATGTTTTCAATGGGTTTACCTTCCCCTAAAATATCTTTTATTTTTATTTGTGTTCTTGAAGTATCATGGAAGCATTCGAGTTGCATGGAAGTGTTGGTCTAAGTGTTCGAGCTAACAAAAATAATTTATTTAATTGAACAGTGTGTGTCAGAGTCAAAATCATGTCCTACACGAACACCTAGGAGAAATGTTCAGGTTTCATTTTACAACTGCGATGTTGACAAGTGTTATTCAACTTACAGTTTCAAAATTTATAGGATCCATTTCCTTCAGCTTCTGGACATGGCCTTTTGTTTCTGGATCAAAAACACTTCCAATGAAGCTGTAAACTTCAGCAAAATCTGGCAAACCTGTGAAATTTGGCCAAGATGAGACAATCACCATCAGTTTACCAATTTCACCATGAAAGCAAGTGCAAAACAAAAATAAATGCACGTAAGATCATTACCCTGAAGCACCGATGCCTGTTTCCCTTGTTTTGGCATCTCAATAAGCTTTCTAGTAGAATTCCCTACACCACTAAGACTACTGTGGCCAATTCGTGTTGTTCCCTTTGATCCAATATGAGCTGAATCAGTAACATCATATAACATAACAAGTGGTGGAAAAGTTCCATTTAGTATAGCCATTGCAACCTATTCACATCAAACAATCACGCAACAACAAAAAAGAAGCATCCATGCCTTCATTTCCATGAAGATCGGTGAGTCCATCCTGACAGGGCACTGATTTGTTGGATCCTTCATTCGTGCGCAAAGAATTTTCATCCCATGTGGCATAACCATGTGGAAAGGTACTAGAGGAAGAAACATAAGCCATGGAAGCTGGCAATGGCACCAAAACTGCAAAATAGCATGTCAAGAATGCACATGTTGTGCTTTTAAGGAACATAATATCATAGTTTCAAATAGAAACCAACCATTTTTGGGTGCCTTTTGTGGATAAGGATGAGCAGCTTTGCGCTTAGGACGAGGAGGAGGAACATGTGCTATTGTCCCATTCTTTTGAACTTTCAAGAAGTATTTCTGGGCATGACTTCTAATCTGAAGAAAACTCACAGTGAGAAGAAGAGAGACATATAATGACATGACACCAGACAAAAATGAAGTCACACAGTTGAAGAGACGTTGTCTCACCTGAATAACCGTTTTTGAACCTACAAAATCTTCAATTTTCTTCCAATCTCTATCAAATCTAAATAGCCAAAGAAAAAAGGGAAATTTAGTAATTCAATTGCATGATGTCTTTGATCCTTCACTCAAACATTCAAAGCAAAGAGGCTGCGTAATGATAAACGAATATAAAGTTGTGCACTTTTTCTGTCCAAAATTTTAGAAGAATCAAAACGAGGGAATAAAGTTCAAATTTGAATAAAGAATAGAATAATTTGTTATGTGAAGAAGCATTATGGTTCTGAACTCACAGTTGAAGAGCTTCAAGAAACTTGTCATGCTCTTCTTCAGACCAGCTTTCCCTAGACTTGGTAATAGTATAAGGCTTTCTAACCTTCTTCCCTGACCCATTCGTGGGAATTGAAGGCGCCATTGCCATTGATTGACAACTTGAACTGTTGATATTATTCATGCAAAAAAATTAAAAGTAATAATAAAAAAAGAAAGAAAGAAAGAAAAACAAAAGAATTGGTGGGGTGGGGTGGTGGACATCTGAGGTGCATATTTGTTAAGGAATGGTTGCTTTTACTGCCACTCTTCTGGTTCCAAATTTAATTTTCTAGGATGATTAATATACTATAGATTTAAAAAATAATAATTTACATGTATTAACGGTATATATTTTTTATATTGTTGTCTAACTATGGGTTATCATTTCAGTCAAATCCTTAATTTATGTAATAATTAATATCAAAATTATATTCACTATATATTTTAATTAACTGTAAATGTAAAATTTTTTACACTGATAATGTCCTAAAATTAAATTTAAAAAAACCTTATTAAGGTTAGTGTCAGTGGCACAAAACCCAGCTTTCGCTATACATCCATTTCATCCTCTCATGTCATTGGTATACCCAAAACGCACTATGATCAAGTTGATCCACTAGCGTAAATACAAATTTCTTCCAACATGGAACATACAAATTTCAACACAGTTTAAGAACTCAATTATAAGACAAAGCAAGTGTACAAATACGTTTTTAACATAAGATAAAATGTCATTTAATTAGACTTTTTTTTATAACAAAGGTCTAGAAAAAAGGTACGTGAAAGTGTACATGGTCTCCAATAATTTGGCGGCGTAAATGCATAAGGGATTTATTTATAGCATATAGATAAATGTTGAGGGTTTAATAGTTAAGAGAGAGGGTGGTAGAGAAAAAGATGAGACATGGGGTGTTGAGATGGGCCTTAGGCAATGTTTTTGTGAACATAAGGAGATGATAGTGAGTGAAAAGAAGAAGTGGGTCATACCATATGGGCATGAAAGTTGAAACATTTGGTATGTGGGGGTCTGAGAGTGAAGAGCAAGAACCACAAAGACCAATTACAAGCCATGTGCTTGTGCTGCTGCTCTTTCTGCTTTGGCAAACCTAGCCATTTAATAAGGTCCAATCCAATAATTTCATTTATTCACGTACCACCACAAAAATCATTTCATTTATAGTCCAATGAAGGGACCAATTTCTACTGTTTCTTTGGATTTTTTTGGCTATATGTAGTGGTACTATATATCCACGTACGTTTATTAATATTAATAAATGAGTAAATTAATTAGTATAAGTTTTTTTTATCTCGAATTCGAGTCCCATTAAAAATTTGATAATAGAAAATTTCATTTTTTTAACTATTATGTTACTTTAACTATTAAAAATTAATATTATATGTTATTAATTTTTTTATATATATGAACATCTTAATAATATACTTTAAATATATAAGGTACACTTACAGATATTTTCTTGTCTTAATTAATACGCAAAATATTTTGCTTATCTATTTCTCCACGCAAAGTTTTGACAACTAGCAATATTAGGACGTGTGCCTGATTTTTTTTTTTGTCTACCCATTGCCTCACAACAAGTAGTATAATATGGGACGGGGAAGTCTATCCACTATCCCATTTGTAAGATCTTCAGATATTTGCTGAAAAATATTTTTTTAAAAATTAAATAAAAAGTAAATTATTTGTTATATTAAAAGTATAATATATAAATTTTGACATTACTAAAAATATTTAATATTTAGTGAAAATAGTTAAATATTTTTTTAGTTAATATTCTTCAAACATTTGTCAGACAAACTTAAAAGTGAGGTAAGAAAATATTAGAATAAATTATACCTCATACCCTTAAGATTTTTCTAATGCTTTGCTTTATTTGAAACAAAAAAGAAAAAGAAAAATTATGATTAAAAGAATAAATTAAAAAATTGTTTGATACAAGATAATAAAAATAAAGAAATTGAGTCTTCTTGAAGAACCAATAATGTCTCTAATCATAAAATTGAGTTTTATAAAAATATAAAAAATTAAAACTATAAAAATATAAAAATATACCTTTTCTCTCATTTTCTCTTCACATGAAAGAAGAAAATTAAAAATAATGAGTCACATGTTTTTTTTTTCTTTTTTTTTTCTTGTTCTCTCTCACCTAAGATGGAGAGTCTCTTCATTCTCTTTCTCTTTTTTTCTTATCC
Source organism: Abrus precatorius (assembly GCF_003935025.1). Lineage (NCBI taxonomy): Eukaryota > Viridiplantae > Streptophyta > Magnoliopsida > Fabales > Fabaceae > Abrus > Abrus precatorius. The sequence goes on along the minus strand of NW_020874373.1, from coordinate 1,332,889 downwards.
AATTGAATTGTGACCAAATAAAGTATAAATGACACTAAATTTCAAACTTACATAAAAAATACAGTCCACTTTTTAAAATTTTGACAATTATCTTAGTTAGCATATTTTAAGAGAATGAAAAATATTAATAACACACTTTTTAAAAATATATTATTTATTATTAACTAAAATATAGTTAAAAAAATACAAATTATGTACACTTCTAATTTAATGAGTCTCACTCATATTTTTAAATTTTTTTTAATTATTTTTATTAATAATTAAAAGAATGTAAGAAATAAAGTGTTTCTAACACTTCTCTCCAAGATACTATTCATTAGTTAGCCTACTCCTCTTAATTAACCAATCACTAATTCTTATACTTCTCAGTTTAATCATTAGAGGGAAAAACTAGTTCAAGTAAATATTCGAAAGAGACCATGCATGAGCTATAAAACAAGTAACATTGAAAAATTAAAAGATATGCCAACCTTTATAATAGATTTTGGTTTCACCACTTTAGCCAATTGTTTATTGTTTTTCCTTGGCATGCTTGTAGAAGCAAAAGGGACTTGATTGAGGTAAAGTGAGACAGTATTTTGTAGATGACATTGGTACTCTTTTGATGACTTCAAAACGTATCATAAATTCATAACAATGATATTGAAGAAAAATTATTAGAATTTAACTTCAATCAAAGCGGTGTTCTGTACTCTTTCTATTACTTCAATTATTAATAGTTGAATAAGAATTAAAATTTGTTGTAATCTCTCTTTCAATGCAAATTATCAAGCTATATGTTGGCTAAAAACTCGACTTGCATCTTGTTTTTCAATCTTATTCTGATTCTATCTTTTCATTGTTGATTAAAATATCTTTCAGTTATTGTTGTAATATTCAGAAGAATCAAAATAAGGAAAAGCATTTTGTCAACCAAGTAGTAAACATTTGATTGCTCTGTTATTGTTAAACGTGAAACACAATTCCTAGATAGTTGCTAAATTTTTCGAATTTGATTCTTGATAAACATTAACAATGAAATGCTAAAGTTGAAATTGAAAATTAATATTCTACTCATTTAAATATATGAGATAATATTTTTGACAAGAGTGCAAATTCTATGAATGTAAAAAACTTGCAAGCATCATTCAAAAATCAAAGCCGAGCTCAAAGTTATTCCGATAAATTTTCAATTTTATTAATATTTTAACAATATTTTGAATATTTTATTATATTTAATTTTAACTAAATAATTTTACACATTAATTAAAATAGTTACAGAAAATAAATTTTGTTTAATTAAATAGCTAGTTATAGCTAAAAGAATAATTTAATTTGAGCTGAAAATTTATAAAACACGTATTACTAAAATAAAGAAAAAAGAGTTACATAATTTTTTAAAATAATACTGAAATTTATGGTATAAAAAATAAAAAAGTTGGCATTAGAGTAAAACTGCATTTATTATTATTCTTATTATTAAGTGATTGTAACGTGGAGCTTGAGGCACGGAAGGAAAGACACGTGTGACAAAGTGAGGAAATTTGAGATTCTCGTAAAGGATAAGGAAGATGTGATGATGGAGTTCCTATCTGGGTTCCAAAGCAAGCTTGAAATTGGAATCTTCAATCTTCAATACAATAACAACATCATGCAATTGCAAATGGGTGTTTATACACACACTTTAATATCTCATCGCTTCTCATCATCATACCAACCCTCCTTTCCTTTTTCTTCCTATTCCCCCTTCAAACTTTTCTGTTCCAACTTCAAGGAATCACAACGAAACGATGATAACAATAACAAGGGTATTGCTCAACGTACAATTATCAATTTTTTTATTGCATACATCTCTTATTAATGTTGTTTTTAGAGTTCTTTGGCATTTCTGATTTCACGGATCGGATTACCTTGCTCTCGATCGATGCTTAAGGTTCCCATAAAATGGAACCTACGTTCTAACACAAATTGCTGAAAGCACCATTCATAGTATTTTGGGAAATGGCGTACATTATATTTTGATGTATAGTTGTTTATCAAGATCATACTACATGGGTAGACACAATATCAAAATTAACGTAACACACACTGTTACACTTCAGAAAATAATAGTTTTTTAATCAATGACTACTATGGTTTTTGGTTAAGAAAAAAAAACCGGTACCGTTAATTGGACATAGCGTCGTCTATGATCAACGTGGTCTAAAGTCCAGTTATAATATAAAATCAATTCATGGTTCATTACTTAAAAATTTAAGTTTTTGAGATACTTAGTTCATCATTAGTACTCCTTTGCCGAGAGGAATGAAAATGAGATAGTAGAAGACACTTTTCTTGGAATGGTAAATAGAAAGTTACAGAAAATGCAGAGACATTACCTTAATCATGTCATGCATTATGTATCTGATTTTGTGTTGTATTGAGAGAGAACTTTGTTTCTCTCCATATTTGCCAATTTTGTTTCCCCCTTTTCCCTAAGCACAGTAATCTAACTCTTAAACTTCATTGCTTTGAAAACTATTTCCTTCCATTTTCACCCATTCCAAACAGTGTAGAACTCACGACTATTTACTATAATTGTTTGTAAATGTCTTAGGTGATAAATCTTCAACAGACTGGGACAAGGCATGGACAAGCTTCAAGAAGCAAGGGAGAAAAAGACCCTTCTCTAAATTTTCTCCAGATAAGTATGTGAGCTGGAATCCTAGGCGATCAGAGTTTCCACTGTCTGAGGAGGTTGATCCTATTAAGAGAACAGAGAGATCAAACCTCATGTTCTGGAATAGTCCCACTTTCACTCTAGGGGGTGCAATTATAATTGTCACATTTCTTTTGTTGTACACCATTCTTGCACCAATCAAGTGAGTCTCTTTAAAAACAATAAAAGTGAAAAATATTGTTTCACGGAAATGTAAATTCTTTACTAATGTAGCTGATGGTTTACCCATTGCATGAAACACTTTTCTTCCTTTGATTTGTTACTGGGTAACAATTTTTGTAGGGTATAATTCTGGAATGGTCAAAAGACAAGATAAATGTTGGGCTTGGATGGACTAATAAATGACAATTAGTGAATTAGGTCGTGTAACTGGTTGAAGGTTAATCAATTGTTTGATTAGATAACTAGTAGTTATTAGTCAATTTCCCTCCCTATGATCATCATTTCAGGATAGTGGATTAGGGCAGGCGGTGGTTGTCTGTGCTATCTGTGTATTAGGAACAATTACATATATTGCATCTCGAATTGGCATATATTTGGTATGCCAACTTAATAATACTAAAATAGTGAGCCAACAGTAGTATTTTCAAATCGAGGAATAAAATCAATGACCGATTTTACCATTAACAATTTGATGACGGTGAACAATCGGTCACATAAAATATTTTACAGTTGGGGGTATGAGGAATTACAGCTTATTATTAGGTGAACTTTGGGAAGGTTTCACTAAACAGAGTTAACCATAGTTATTTTGTGAAATTTACGTGAAATTGATATAATAATTAAGACTGCATTCTCTTCTATTATTTATTTCTTGTAGTATTTAACAATGAAAAAATTGTTGTGGGTGAGAGTGTAGGAAAATTTTTCAGCTTATGCGACAGTGATATTTAAATTAAGAAATTATTTTGTTGAGATCATAAATACCCTCCCAAGCATATTATGATCTCCAAATTTGCATAATGAGATTCCTTACAAGTTCAAACGTTTAATGATAAATAAGCACTGTTTCCTTGACAGTTTATTTTCTACACTTTGATCTATCTTTCTCGAAGTATTGTCTTCTCCGACATCCTCGCAACTGCGTGCATTTTCCTAAAAAGACAAAGTAGGATAAATGCTGTGTATTTTGGCTGGATGAAAATGAGGCTCGTGGAGTCGAGAATGACGAGACTTATGTATCAGGAATATGAATGGCGTACCCATTAACATGTCCCACTGATTCCCCTTTTAGAATTAGCAAAGCTTATGTCTCAGAATTCTCGAAGTTATGAGTCACGGCTGATAAAGAACAAGGATAAATCCAACTCTCCGGGTTCAGCACACTTCTGACCGACCCTTGTGTATCAATGTTTCATGCCCTCTCCGATGAATCTATCTATAGATTTATCATCAACTGCATTCACATTATAGTATATACTATTTTGAACATTTGCTCTTAGGTTACGTTGAGTGTACAGAACAGTGATTTCATATAATATGAAAAGAATTAGAATGGTAAGGACTGCTGAATACAATCAATCTATCTTAAATTACATAAAGATTCATCACTGATAAGTGATAACCAAAATTACTTGCAAGAAAAGGTTTTGAAGAATTTTAGGAAGGTTTGTGTGGGGTATGTAGGAAAAGAATTTTAATGCTCATTCCATGAAGCATGGAATCTCCACCACCTCCACCTCTCTTAAAGGGCTGATAAAACCTAATTTTATGGAATGAGACTTGACATGGAATCACAATAATATGTTATTTTCTACGAACAACATGGGAAAGCTCGTTCCATAGAATGGAATTGCCATTTCAAGCACTAAAACATAACATTAAACTCGTCTCTGATTTTTAATCCCCATTTTTAAGGGAATACAATTACGGGCTTCATGCAATTCCATTTTTAAGAGAACTAGTCCCTTATATATTCATTTATCTTCTGGAAATTTTTTGCCATTCCGATGATGTATTGATATTGATTGCTCAGTTACTGTAGGGGAAGTTAAAACATCCAAAAGAAGCCACAGTGCCATTTTACGCTTCAGTGTTAATAAGGAGAACAAACCATAAAGCAATACAGAAGATCCCCATCGTTGATTACTGAAATAGACATACTCATCAACAAAACTAGGTACAAACTACCCAAGACAACCTAATGTTCAAACAACAAAAATGTGTGCAGTAAATTATCTCACACTGGCAATTATTCTAACCAAATGCAAAGTTGAGAACAATAACTTCATTATCATCAAAGGCTTCATTCAAAAATTTTCTTAAAAGAAAGAAGTGCTAATGGCGACAGGCACGTGCTCTATGTGTGCATCAGGCACAGAAAAATATCACATGGAGGTTATAACTGATTCACAGAAATAAGTTCCAGCTCCTTACTCCTTTATTTGAATTGATGTTTTAGATAAGCTTGCTTCCAATTCATTCAACTCATCCATGTCCAGTTCATCATCATCATCGTCTTCGTTGACATCAACATCATCAGGATCTTCAGCATAAGCACTAGCTGTTGAGGTACTAGGACCCTCATCACCAGCATTCCCATTTGCCTAAATTAAACCAGACAATTAGCAAATTGAAATACACAGTCAAAAAATAAGGCTGCAGTATTCTAATAGTTCAAGCACATATTTTAGCCATTAATTCGATAGATCAAAAGAGGGCAAGTGAGATAACAGTGCTAGGCCTAGATGCAACAAGGCCCCCTAGAAACAGCTGGCCTGTATATATGTTTAGAGAAGGAATATTGAAATTAGTCTAACTACTGTTCTGAATGGGGAAGAGAAAGCTTCAATTGGCTATAATTCATGACATAGCTCCACGAACAAAGTAAAACACAATCATCCCTGGATTCATTCCGGCAGGGCATGTAATGTGTAGCAACCTAGATGCAAGATAATAATGAATTTACAGTTTTACTTACAAGAATTTTTACCTTTTTATTTTTTAAACCTCATTAGAGATAGATAAAGTCCATTTCAATGTGTTCTGAAACAAGCACAAGCTGTATACTAACTACAAAGTATACTTCCTGGATTATTCAGGAAATGCAGATCTAACAATGATTGTTAGTATTGTATGATTTGGGAGGCGTATTGTCTATGTTACATGGATGTGGTATGGGGGTTATGAAAGGGGTTGAGCCCCACCCCATCATAACCAAGTTCCAATGGAACCCCAAAAAGTCAAAGATTAACAATACATGTGCCCAACACTGCAAATTGAAGAAGTTAAATGTCAAACATTGTTTCCTCTTACTAACAGATTGAATACCCAGCATAATATGCATCACGTTTACATTCACCAGTCTGCTACTCATTTGCAACTATATCCATTAAATAGGCAACTAAATTAGGCAGAGAAATAAGTGAAGAAAAAACTAACATTCTGTTCAGTGACATAAGATTCTGGTTCTCTTTGGTACTTGTCATATGCTTCAGCATCATCCACAAACAAGCTAGCATCTGACAAAAATAGCTCACGACCACTGCAAATGGGAGGGAAACAATATAGCATGATTAGTGACAAACAACTAAAAAGATAACCAGCCTTCATAAGTTGTAACTAACCATGATCCTACCATTCAAACAATTCAACATCATGCAGTATCTTTGTTTTTTTGAGTAACAAGACTCGTACACACACGACACACTGTCATTCATTCACAAGTGAATCATAAAACAAAGATAAAGGATTACCTCATGCGATCATTCTTAGCCCTCTCCGCCTGTTCTGCAGCCAAATTGGCATCTCTCTCTTCTATCTTCTTCTTCTTCCATTCCATGAATAACTCAGGAGTCATAGGAGTTGTAGTTGCCACTTTGGCACGCTAAACCATGATAAAATATTTTTTTAGCTAACCTAATTGATATCAAATGGCATAGATCATTGCAGAATAATATTTTCACCTGATTTTCAATCTCCTCCTCTATTGTTATTTTTTCAGTTTCCTCCTCTAATAGAGCCTTCATTTGAGATTTTAAAACATATCCGGGGGGGAGAGCATGTCTATAGTGGCAACTCTTACCCCCGTTGGGGCAGACCCAGAACCAACCATATTGCTTCTTCTCCACTGCTTCCAAAAAGTATTTACAGACCTGAACAGAATTCGCAAACACCATATAATGGTCACTCTGAGTTGCACAAGCCAAACAGCAAAAAAGGTTTGAAAACAATCAATGTCCAATAATCAAATATCTGAAAGACACCCCCACAAAATCAAACAAAATGAGACATACTATGTCAGTTGGTTTGTTCTGATTATACTCTGTTTTCTTCGACTCCACCACCTTCTCCAAGGTCTCTTGATCCCAATCCTCCATCGTTTCTGACAAAAACAGACCCAGACAATGCTTAAATAAACAGAAACCCATCAAATGAAACCCAAACAACAGCAAACAAGCAAATAATTGTCACAATTGAACTGTCTATCATCCAATACCCTGGTCACGTGTATCACTATAAATGTCAATCTTTTCCCCTTTCCTCTGAACATTCAAATCATGGGAGAACTTGCACTTGAAACCCTTAGCACACTGCCCCACTTTAAAAAACTCACACAATATGGACTTTGGATCAACACCTGTTCAAATTATTCAGATATCAGTTTCCTGCAACACTGAACAAACAAACCCACGATGAATCTTAGATGACATTTACCAACTGGCACTTTAGGCTGACTAACAGCAATTTTGAACAAATCATTTAACTCCTTGTCCTTGGCCTTCTCTTCCTCCTTCTTTTTCTGCCATCATCATATCCATTATACAATCAGCGAGAGTTGAAAACAAATACACGGATTAACGATAATAAAAATAATTGAAGTAGTAATTAACGATAGAATTAGAAAAAAAAATAAAAATTCAAAACTCGGACCTTGGCAGCGACTTTGGAAGCATCGGGCTTGGGCTGCACGGATTGCTTGAGGTTCTGAACATATTTCTGAACATTTTTGCTCTTGTTTTTGTTCTTGAGACCGAAGGTTTTGTCCTCTACGATCTTCTGCTTCTTCGCTAAATCAGCTTTGGATTGCTGCTTGGGCGGCATGAATTAATAGCCTTGGAGAATTGGGAACGAAGAAAGGGATGAGAAAAATTAGTGTTTGAGGGGGTGACAATGTGGTGCTATGCGTTACGAGACGATGACGTTCCCTCCGCCAGAAATTGAATGGTGTGGTGCGGTTTGGTTAGGGTTTGAAGAACCGGAGAGGGTCGAGACTCCAAATTTTAAATTTCCCGATTTACCCTCTAACTCTTCAGAGGTGTTGACGTGTCGGGCTATCGTGGACCGGGGTGTTCTGGACACACACTTCACGGTTCCCCCCAGAAGGGAAAGTACGGTAAAATTAGTGATTAAACTAATTAATGTATTTTTTTTTTCTAATTTAAATTTACAGTTTCACTTTTTGTCTTATAAATTTAGTCATTTAAACTTTTTTTTTATTTCAATATTTTCTTTATTAATATCTCTATTTTTTTAATCTCAAGTGAATGTATCTTATGAGTAATTTATGTGAATGTAATGTTATTATGAGACATAGTTGATAATATTTACTTACAACATTGTCGTTTAAACAATATTTTATCTTCTTAATGTAGATTTAAAAATATGCAATAAAATTAGTAAAAAAAATAAGAGGATCAAACTAAAGGTGGCCACGATAATATACTTTTTAAGTGGTGGTTTGATCTGCTTGAAAGCATGGGTGAAGTGCTTGAAACTCATCTGGAGAGAGTGATGTTTGTGAATATGGCTTCCCCATTATTGAACTTTGTTTTTAGTTATAGCTTCTACCTTGCCTCTTCTCTCTTCTCACTTTTATCTTACTTTATCTCAATCTTCTTCTTTATGTTTTCATTTATTGTAGAAGGCATTAACGATTATTTATTACTAAAGTTATGTGAAAATGGAACAAAAACAAATGAAATACCAGTTAGAAATAGGTAGGAAAAAATGAAAAAAAAATAATATTTTAGACGATAGATTGTGGGCTAAAACTCATTATATAAACTTTGGTTTTAAATTTTAAACACAAAAACATTTATTACCCAACCATATTTTTGTTTTATATTTATTTTTAACATTTTTTTTGTTATTTTTACTTTTTTATAATTTTTTTAAAATCTAACATTCACTGCTATAAAATAAATTATTGGTCATATTTTAGTTCAATAAAACCTTTTTTTATGGGATTTACATATTTGACTTTCATTTTTAAAGGCTTATGTTTTATGTGTTATGTGTTTATTAATTTGTTTACCATTTCATAAAATAAACTTTTATGTCCTTAAACTTAAACTCAAAAACTTGTAACATAATATTATTTCTAATTTTAACATACAATTTTTTTTTATTTTATATATTGTTAAAATTATAATATACATTCTTCATTTTTACCTACACCAGTGAAATTCCTTAGTTGCAACATCTGTCACCAAAGCTCAAATTTAATGATACTTTTTCTTCATTCACAATATTATATATATATATTATATGATAATAACGTTGTGCATGTATTCGTTAAACGCATTAAAAACTAGGTTAACAAATAATGATTTAAGACTGATGTAAACTTATCCTCAAACAAATTCTTACTCTCACCTACTGTAATTCTTACACTCGTAGATCAAATATAAACTACATGAAAACTTATCACTTTTAAAACTCTAGAACACGTTATACATGATCATGTATTTTCTTTAAATTAATAGATATTACATTGAAGTCTTTTCTTTTTGATTTTTTTTTTATTAATATCTTTAAAAGATAAAACGATTAAAGAAATAAAGGAATAAAATATTATACCAACTTGGAAAATCATCTAGGGGGACATGGTAAAAGGTAAAACAATCTAGGATCTTCTTGTGTGGGTACCATAACGCTGAACATCCACCTTTCATATCCAATCCAATCCAAAATCCAAAACCCATATAAACCCCTCCATTTTCACTCTTCTTGCTCCATTCAAAACGGTTGGCCAATAATAATGATAGATTTTGTGATCCTTGGCTCCTCCTCCATTGTCACTCCGCTTCCCAACCCACAACAACCACAACACCGCCACCCCATCAAACCCCACAAGCCTTCTGTCCCAAAGTTCGCTCCTTTTCCTTCTCCTCCTCCCTCTTCGCATTGGCCCATTTCCTGCACCCTCCATGCCCCCTCCACTCTCACCCACTGTGCTGACTCCCACCTCGCTCAAGAATTTCAAACGGTCATTGAAGACGTGCTCGATTCCGGGGTTGACTCTGAACTTCTCGCCAAGGTGGTTCTGTTGGGTATTCGAGCCAAGAAGGTTAGCACTGTGATTCACACTCTTAACAAAGTGAAGGGTCTTCACATTTCTCTGTCTACTCATCTTCATGGCTCTGACATCGATGCCATTGCCAAGGAGTGTTGTCACATGGTCATGTGTGGCCACATTGAGGAAGCTGTTGAATTCATGGAGGTTCTCGCACGTAATTCTTTTTTCACCAATTTCCCTTCTTTTTTTAAATATTTTAAGCATATAAAAGTAGTATTCTCTTTATTCTTTTTATAAAAAAAACTACTATTTTTTTAATTATAAGAAATAAGCTTATTTTAATTTATTAATTGCTAGTTTTTTAATATGTTTATTTATTATAAATTTTGCTATTACTTATTTATTTCGTACTCAAAGAATAAAAAGAGTGATATTTTATTAGTAAAAAAATATTATATTAAAAATATAAAAGTACAGTAAATATTTATTTTTTTATTAAACATTGTGATCAATTTTAGTTTTTCTTTGAATAGTAGGAAACAATTATATAAACATCTATGCTATCCATTCATTCACTGAAATCTTTTAATCTTATTAGCGAGGGAGAATATTAAGCATGGAAAGAGCTTCCTAATGATTGACATCGTGGTGACTTGTGATAAATTACAATGCATGATTTTCTTCCTTTTCAGGTTTCCAATTATCAATCAGAGAAATTGTTCAGCCATCTGACGTAATAAAACGATGTGTTCTTAGTCGGAACCCAGTTTTAGCTGTTAGGTACGGTTTTATACTGTTTTTGACACATTGATTCTATAAAAATGTGCTGTCTTCTATTTCTAGTAAGTGATTCTGCATATGGTTTCTTTTGTGACATTAATTTTTAATTTATGGATTCTAAACTAGTGCTTCGTTCCGTATTCTATTCCAAATAGTTAATTTATATGATAGTATCACATCTTTCAGGTATGCAAGCCTTCTTCCACATGCACATATATTGTTCTACAACATTATATCTGAATTTGGCAAAAGGAGGGATTTAGCGTCTGCTCTGAAAGCATATGATGCAATGAAGAAAAACTTGAACAGTCCCAATATGTACATATACCGGGCAATAATTGACGCTTGTGGTCCATGTCGTGATTACAAGAAATCTAGGTACATATATGAGGTATTTTCTAGTCAGTTTACATTGACTTCCTTTAACTTCTGTGCTAATGATTTAAAGCTATGGACCTGTTTAAAGACTTCTTTTATTTGAGTATTTTATACTCCTTGATGTAGTTCTTATGGTGCACATGTCCATTTGCTTACAATGCCCATGTTTATGCACTATTTTGGTCTTGCTCCTGTTTTCTTTATTGAACATTCGTGCATATATCAAACCTGGAGCTATTTTAATGAATACAAGTATTGCATTGAATCAAGTGTTTTCAATTATAATTTTGTAGAACTCTGCAGCTAGTTGGCAGTGAAATTGTAGTACAAATTAATTGTAAATAGTTTTAGAATATCAGTGTAACATTATAAGGATTGTTTTATTGATTCTTATTCATGAATATGTAGTCTCTCCATTCACCATAGTTTAGTTGAATATGCAGCAGTAAAAGGCAGCATTCAAGAATAAGAATTCTCTTGGATGGGAAGAGATGGCTAGAGCGTTGGCATTATTAATTAATCAACTATTACTACTATGGCTACAACTTTAGAGAATGGCCTGAGGCTTATAGTTTGAAAAATGTGTGAAGAACGTATCAAACTTCTCTGAGCCTATGGAGACCACATCATATATTCTTATCTGGATTAAATTTGAATTTGTTGACTAAATAAAATGTAATTTGGCCTCCACTTGTTCTCTAAAATGGTGGTCTTAGAATTTCAAATATGAAGTTTAATCTTGATTCTTGATTGATCTCTGAAAGATAAGTACCATACTAGTGGTCATAATGTTTGCTTACAAATGACAGTGCAACACAATTGCACAAATCTCGTATTATTCATTCATTTTCTCATATGTGTAGCATTCATTTGCTCTGATGCAGGATTTGCTTAATCAGAAGATCACTCCAAATATTTATGTGTTGAACAGTCTCATGAATGTGAATGCCCGTGATCTGGGCTACACATTAAAACTATATCAAAATATGCAGGTAGCCCCCTCTCCCCCAAATATCATTTTGGTATACATATGCATGCGTGCACATACACACCCATGAAATATGCATGCATAAACCCAAATAATAATAATAACAGAATTCTAGAATGGAGATGTCCATTTATTATATCTAGTTCAATAGAGATTCCCAAAACCAGGCATAAGGGGATTACCTATCCTTACTGTTCTTGTTTTCTCACAATAATTTTCATTATTGAATAAAATACCTCAAGCAAATTATGTTTATATTACTTTCCATTTGGTTTCACTTAAAAAATGAGAAAGCAAGACTAATTATATTTTCTTCTGCATAGCTTGATGTAATAATTGACAGCACATGCTTTCATTTTCATGCCAAGAGTTGTCAAGAGCATTAAAGTTTCTCCTCATCTAAGCAAATACTGTATATTGTCTAAATTCCTTCTACAAATCCAGAATCTTGGTTTAAAACCAGATATGACAACCTATAACATCCTACTGAAAGCATGCTGTGTTGCTGGAAGAGTTGATCTAGCCCAAGACATTTATAAGGAACTTAAGCATTTGGAATCAGTGGGACAGATGAAATTAGATGTTTTTACCTACAGCACAATTATAAAGGTATATTACGATAGATACAGAATCACCATACTTTCATTGATTTGCATAGTACTTACAACCCTGAACCCTCTCTCCTTCATCCCTCTTCAGTTAAGGAATATGGAACACATAGTACACTATATTTGGTATCTCCTGATCAGAACTGATTTCAGGTCTTTGCCGATGCAAAATTGTGGCAAATGGCTCTAAAAATCAAGCAAGACATGCTGTCTGCTGGTGTTTCTCTTAATACTGTTGCCTGGTCATCATTAATCAGTGCCTGCGCACATGCAGGGCTTGTAGAGCAGGCAATTCAGTTATTTGAAGAAATGCTTTTGGCTGGCTGTGAACCTAATACTCAGTGTTTCAACATCATTTTACATGCATGTGTTGAGGCTTGCCAATATGACAGGGCTTTTCGCTTTTTCCATTCTTGGAAGGAAAAAAAGATGTTGTGGTCCTTTGGTGAAGGCGACAATAGCAATTTAGAGCATGGAGGCATGGGTAATGCTACTACTAAGCCAAATGGAATTTTTAATTCGCACATTTTGAGGTTTGCTGAGAGGTTCCCTTTCATGCCAACTACCACAACATACAATATTTTACTGAAGGCCTGTGGTACCGATTACTACCATGCAAAAGCACTAATCAAAGAGATGAAAAGAGTAGGTCTTTCTCCAAATCAAATAAGTTGGTCAATTTTGATAGATATATGCGGAGAATCAGGAAATGTGGATGGTGCCATTGAGGTAAAGATATAATTAATCTATACCATCATGTTTTTGCATCTATTTTGCACAATTTTTTGGAAACTTTTTTAGCCAAGTTATATCAGGATTGGTGTTTTTGGTAACACCGCCACTCGGAACATCATTTGCAATATTTAGTCACACCAAGGGAATGACTACTAAGTATTTATTAATCTCATAAATGTGTCCAATATGCTCAATTTTTAGGTTGGGTATCAATTGAATGTAAGCTTGGTAAATAATTAGATATGACTTGATTTAAACTATGGAGTTATGGAATAGTAAATAGGAAAACCCTTCCAAAATGTTGAAAAGAAAAACTATAGCTGCAGGATTTATGATAGTGGACCTGCAAAATTATCATGTTTGATTTGCAGCTACATAAACTAATTATGGGCATCGAGTCTCCCTTACCCATCTTTAATTAGCATACATTACAAGGAAATCATATTCCATGTAAAAGCAGACTTCACAATCATCAGTTAATATTGATATGCATGCAGTACATATTATTGTACTTAGCATAATAATATCATGTTAATGCATTTAGTTCTCATGAGATGACCGTGTTCCCATGCAGATTTTGGAAAACATGGGTGATGCTGGAATTAAACCTGATGTTATTGCATATACAACAGCCATTAAGGTCCAAAGCTTTACTGTGATAATTAGCTTATTTTATTTTATAAAATTATCTATATACTCAAAGTGGCATTTTTCACTATCTTAAAAGTATATGGCCCTTGACGTATGGGAATTTTGCTTTTTGCTTCACAGGTTTGTGTTGAAAATAACAATTTTAAGCAAGCATTGACATTATATGAAGAAATGAAAAGCTATGAGATACATCCAAATTTGGTGAGTGTCCATAAACTGTAGTTGTTATCATGTTATGATTCTATTCACAAAATGGTAAACTTAGATAGCTCTATCCACTAACTCAACTCAATGTGACTTGGATGAGGCTGCTCTAAGGTTCTACAACCATAAAAACCAACTAAAATATAAGTAGAATGGTTGACATGTCTACTCATGATAAAAAGAAATGAAAGACAATGCATTATATTGTAAATATCTGAGAAAAAAAAACTATAGAAATCACAACTTTCTTGTGATCTGGGGAAAAAATAATAGAATATGGTTCATATTGTAATCTCTATTGATTTTGTTAATTATCTCTTAGGTGACATATAACACACTTTTGAAGGCAAGGAGTAAATATGGCTCCCTACTTGAGGTGCAACAATGCCTGGCTATATACCAGGATATGCGAAAGGCGGGGTATGTTAGCTTATACTCTCATTACTCTGTACTTGGACTCATTATCTTTGTCAAAGTTATGGGTAGATGTCAAATGTTATGTATACCTTGTTTATTCCATTTTAAATCACATATTAGCAACTTTCTAAGTCATTGAAAGTTTGGAAGATTGCTACTTAATGGTGTCAAGAGAAGGTATAGCTAATTAATATTGTTAGCAGTATGTAATGTATATATGCAGATTGCCTATGCACAACAAGCTTCTTTATATGTTATTTCAAGCTGTATATGTGCACCTACCACATCCATAAAGAAGCAGTCTATGCTGATGCCATGTTCGTAAACGTTAACCTGGGTTTGCCTGGTCCTATTAGATATGAATCATTTACTATTAGGCATAATTTGTCATAGGTTGTTGCTTCTAGTCATAATTTCTCCAGAAGAGAATTGGTGATAAAAAAGAATTTGAGATAGTATACTTTACTGTAGTGATACCTATACCATGACTCTCTGAGTCTTCCTGAATCCCTCATTGTCCGAGGAAAAAGAGGGTATTCTGAGCCAATTTGTTGATGCTCGCTGTCCTCATGGTACAATAAAATGAGTTGGAAACTATTATAGCTTACAAAGGACTGAACTGAAGGATATAATCCAGGACTATCTTGTATGTTTAAAGTCTTAAGGGAATGACCAGAAAATCCTTTGACACCAACATTGCTTCGGTTTTAAACTAAATAATGCATGTATTGCAGGTACAGACCCAATGACTACTATTTGGAAGAACTGATTGAGGAATGGTGTGAAGGAGTGATACAAGATAACAGAGAAAACCCAGGAGAATTTTCTTCCAGCAATAAATCTGAATCAGAAAGACCTCATAGTTTACTTCTTGAAAAAATTGCAGCACACCTGCTAAAGAGGATAGCTGACATCCTAGCGATTGATGTTCAAGGGCTCACAAAGGTGCCTATAAATTCTTAAGTTAATATTTGGCATAAATCTGTCTCAACTCAAGCATGGGTTAAAGCTATGTTTTTATTTAGAGAAATGCTAGCAGGATAATATTTTGTGACAATTTTTTCAACATAGTATTGGGAAAATTTCATGCAAATCTCTCTAAACAGGAATGTAACTCACATGATTTAACGAGTCTTGGATGAATTTTAGCCAAAGTGTGTTAAAAAGAGTGTGTTATTACTATTTCTTTTCTTGTTAATTGCAGATCTTAAACAGCACTTAATCTGTTTCCATATCTTCTCTGGGCTTCTGTTACAACTTTGAAATTTATGTAATAAAACAATATTTTGTAAGTTACATTTGATTATGGTGAAGTCTTAGTTCTTACTTTTTGTCATCGACCCTTTGGTGTTAACAGGTTGAAGCTCGCTTGGTTATTCTTGCAGTTCTTCGAATGATCAAAGAGAATTATGCTTTAGGTATGAATAATCTGCATTCTCTTTTTGCATGGTATTTTGCCTACATAATCATTCAAATTCATATGAACTTAGCAAGAAAGCAAGTGGAGATTCAGAGAATAGTCCACGTAACTAAATATAACTCATTGTTGGCCTTTGTGGAAACAGGACATTCAGTGAACGATGACATCTTGATCATTATAGGAGCTACAAAAGCAGATGAAAATTCATCTGAACACTTATTAGAAGTGCAAGAGGCAATAATAAAACTTCTTAGGAATGAATTGGGGCTTGAAGTTCTTCCAGCCAGAACCAAATTTGCACTAACTGACACAGCAAAGATAGTGAGCCCCAACCTTTCAAATCTCAACATAGAAGCCTTGAAAGGAGAGAATGCATTACCCTCAACAATGGTGTGTCAGACAAGGAGACCTGCCGTTCTACT
This sequence comes from Abrus precatorius, assembly GCF_003935025.1. Taxonomy (NCBI): domain Eukaryota; kingdom Viridiplantae; phylum Streptophyta; class Magnoliopsida; order Fabales; family Fabaceae; genus Abrus; species Abrus precatorius. Next base: position 1,316,348 of record NW_020874373.1, on the reverse strand, counting down.
AAGGTTGAAGGTCACCAGAAAATCATTATACAATTGGTTGCGCAGGAAGTAAGCAATAAATAGTAGTTCGACTAGAACTTCTAGGAATTTTGTACAAATATTAGATTAGTTATGCCAAATTTTTTTTTCTCTCAATGGCTTCTTCAACGTATATATTGTATGTGGGTATAGCTGCATATGTATCTATAACCGATGTATAAGCTGTAAGTAACCCAATGAATGATACCCGGTATCATGGAATAAAATAATCTTTTTTCTTCTTTATTTTCATTATCTTTGTTCAGTTGTACTTGTCATTCCCAATTGCTATAGTGGTTTTCAATTCAGGATCATAAGAGAATCTCAAGCAATTCAAAAGTACTCTGGTTTTGGAGTTTGTTAAAGTTGGTCTCAACTTCCACATTTACTGAAACACGACTAGAACCGTTGCAGACACTAAACTAAAATCATAAAACAACATTAAAAACTGTTAGAAACATAGCATGATGGGTAAGGCCAATGTTTCCATTCCATCTGCAAGAAGAAAACAGAATTGCGCGTTTCAGGCCTCTCACCAGGTAGAATAATCCACAATGCTGGTAGCCAAAAAGGGAATGGATTTTTCTTGGAATGGAAAAAAATATTATATACAAGATTTCGAAATAAACGATAGAATATTAAATTAAGAGCTTAATAGTAATAGTTTACAAATTGTGAGCTTTCATTTGGTGTATTGCGGGTTAAAAAGTTAGCATATAACTGAGCCTCAAAGAAGAGCTACTGTTCAGCTAAAGAAGCAGCTAAATATGATGATGTAGAATGCCTTGTGCAGGGAGTACACACTTAACGAAGCAAGATAAGCAGGGGAAAGGACCGGCACGGCGTATTCCATCCTTTCTTCAAGAGCAACATGCTTTTAAGATATCTTCGATTTCAGGGTCATCCCCTGCTTCTTTATCCTGTTCACATGAATATTCAAGTTATTTAATTCATATAATATTTTTCTACAATATTTTTTACAACATTATTTTTCTCTTTAATTATCTCCTCTACATTTATCATTTAATCTCATATGTCTCTTCTTGTCTCTCTTTGTTGTAAAAGAAATAATACAAATTTGATGTACTAATATAATCTCTCTGAATATATTCCATGTAATGACATCAGAAAAATGTTTATAAGCCATGAATATTTTGCTGATTGATGCTAATTGTAGCTAAAGTGGCAAGGAAAATATATTCTACAAAGAATGGAGCAGATTAGGGGGTTGCACGTACCTTGTGCACGTATGAGATGTTATTTTTACCTGGACCTGCAACTACAATTCCTCCTTGCTTCCTGCCGCAATACCAAGTTCATGTTATAAAGGAAAAGTCAAGAGTTCAGCCATTCACAAAGAGAAGAATATGATTCTGTCAAGTGTCAATTACTGAAAATGGACTGGGGAAATGAGTCAGAATCTGTTATAATACCTAGAAAATATCTCATATCGTTATTGGAATTTAGAATATCTTAGGTGATATCGTAAGAGTGGAATTCATATTTCATTTTGCTTAGTAAATTCTTAGGTTACTGATTAGGTGAAAAGTCTAGTATTAGTATTAGGTTGCTATGGATGACAACTAAAGCCAATTCTTATTCAGACTCTTATTATATAAGAAATTTATATCATAAATTTTATCATGAAATTTGTTGGCATAAGATAAAAGAACTTATTTTGATAAGCTATAAAAAAAAAGCTTATTGAAATAAGCTGAAAAAAGTTGTAAGTTATTTTTGCTTTCTATAAGTTCTTCCAAATAACTCCTAAATAGAGGTCAGTTCTTTTTACTTTATTATCACAACATAATCATTATATGACAGTCCAATATATCATACCAGAGTCTTTAATTTCTTTTCTCCTTCCTTCCCTACCTAATAATATTAACAGAATTCAAGAAGCTTATATACAAATTTAACTATCCCCTCAAGTGAGAAGGCATATCCAAGACATTGTCTAAAATCTTAAAGGATCTAGCTTTCTAGCACTGGATTTTTCTTTTAGAGAGTGATAGATGAGAGGTTATCAATAACAACAAGGGAAGGTTAGAGAGGGATGAGAAGTCAAGCAGTCAAAATTTCGTGAGTCATTACAGCAGAAATTATGATCTTTATTCCAACAATGATATTCCTCCACAATATTCAAGAATAAGATGACAAATAAACAAATGTTCACCGCAGGGTTCTCTAATATCAGGAGGTAGGTGTAATAGATGGGCTAATGCCATTAAGTTGGAATGGACTGCTTATCTACTATCCTACATCATAGATTATTAGATTCATAGTAAATAAAAAACTTTGGGATTTTGAGGAGGACAAAAAGGAAAAGAGGACATCAAGCAGGATCCTTTTTTATAGTGGTATTAGTATAGATTAAGAGAGCCTTGAAAAACCAGCATAACCTGTCAAATCAGACAGTTTAACACTTATTGGGAGATAATTAACATACCAGCCTCCTTTGGTAACGGTGTCCTTTTCAAATGAAAGCTTCCAATCTTGTCGATAACCATCCATATATAATTGTATTATTTTAAGACCTGCCTGCAGTGTAACAGCTGAAATTAACATGGGAGATCCTTTGTACTGTTAACAAAAATCTTAATTTATGAACATATATCCTTCAACCACTGATGTTTACATTCTTTATGATAAAGGATGAGGCAGTTTCTCACTTACTTTGGGGGTAAATGTGGTTAAAACTCCAGAAACAAATTTAAAGGCCTCGTATGATGAGTGAGTGGGGTCTGCATAGATTTCTAGAACAGATAACAGGAACCAATCAAAGTGATGATATAAGATGGTTACATTACTAAAAATAGAACAAGCATTAGGTTAGCTGAATAGTACCTCCTTCAAATTTTGTTTTCTCAGCGAAGGCTTTAGCCTGTACAAAATATAGGTATTTAATACAACTAAATTCTAGCATACTCACATGGTAAGAGAAGGAGGAAATTAATATTTGGGAGCATTGGACTTAGAATTGTATCTAGTAAAGAGAATTCTAGTGCTCCCACTCAAAAATATAAAATAAGACTCTAATTGAATATAAGCAATCATCCCTTACACTCTTTCCCACTAAAAATTATATCTTACGACAACATGTTTTGAGAGGATTTATGTTTAATAAACCAGTTAAGCAGATCAAGGATGCAATAAAAAAATGCAACACCGAAAAATGAAAATAAAATCCAGCCCGACAGACCTGATCCAGAAGTACAGACATTCACTATAATTTCTTCTGATATACCTGATCAATGCTCCCAGGTCCAATCAACACAAGTGCCACACCAGATGCATCCATTCTATCCTGTTGACAGAGCATATCCACGTTAGTAGTAGACATATAATTTTTGCTGAAATAGAAATGTTTCTGTTTTACCACTAAAATTTTACCATAATAAAAAAGATTATATGTTATTCCACTTGCCAAGACTTTTATTGCAAGCTATAGAAAATTGGCACTCACTTTTCGGCATTCCACCCACGGTAAGGATTAGGGAAGATATCTTCATTCAGAAGTAGTCAAGGTAAAATGCAGCTTACACAAAAAGGAAGGCATCCAAACATTCATGTTTGGACCTGCATTTTGAATTAAGATGCATACTGGAGGATACCCTAAAGAGTATGTTTGTTTGACAAGTCATTTCAACTAGCTTATAGTTTATTTGACTAGCTTACAAGTTTGTTTGACCAAAATAAAGATGTTTGTATAAGTACAGCAGAAAACTTTACCTTCTTGGATGCAAGATAATCAGCCCTTTTGCGGCAAAGCACGCACCTGCAAATGTAAAGAAAGGAAAAAAATAATGCACAATTAATCGTTAAACAAACCCATAAACAAGAACTAGCACATCTAGCTAAATAAAGGGAACTTCGTTTGTGTATCAAACATGAGAAAATCACCCAAAATGGCGTGCAAATGCCACAACGGCTTTCCTATCTTTCCACAAGTCAGAAATTGGAATCCCGTTTCCACTCAAATCAAACACTTTCACCGAATCCAATGAACTCATGGTATCCTCACTCAATGCGGCAGACTCAACTCCTGTTCACATTCAAACAATCAACCTTAAATTATGAGTGATGAAATCTTAAACAATTCTAGTGCAATCAAAATTAACAAGTAGCTTGAATTGTCATGCTCATGCTGCTTCAGAACAAAAAAATGGTACAAAAATCTTCCTTTTTTTAATGCTATTCCATAAACTTATCTCTTCACTTACTTTACAAAGAGAAAAGACTAAAGGGTGTTTCGAAAAAGATGATAAGACTAAAGGGTGAGACAAAACTTGCCTGCAGAAGCAGAAGCAAAGGGTATGTTCGTTACACGGTGTAGTGTTGTTGAGAGTCTGAATATATTCTTAGAATATATTCGAAGGTTTTGTTTTGGTGGAAGAGTGGGATGTACATGCAGCCGACACAGACTCGTTGTTTTGTTAAGGTGAAGAGAATTTGACAAAAGCGTTGCAGAAGGAGAGCATGCCATGGAACGTGGTCTCAGGAAACAAAACAATGAATGGTTAAGGCTTCTGCTTCTTTCTGTTTTTTCCCCTCGTTTCTTAACATGTGGAAATAAAGACAAATCACACGTGTGATGTTTGAGGAGTGTGAACGTAGAAGAACTTAGAACTTGTGAGTTCCGAGTGAGAGAATCGACAAACGTGGCATATTCGGTGGCACATAATTTCTTTTAGAATATATGGACACAAACAAAATTTTCCATTCAAATTACGTTAAATAATGTAAAAGATGTATCATAATAGTTTTGCATCTAAAAACTCAAAATCATACTAATCAACGGTACAACACAGTTTTCACCCCCTCGAGATACATGATATGAAACAGTGACATTTTATTATGAGGATAAAATTTAGTCCTCTTTCGAAAATTTGAAACTGTAAATTGAACAAGTGTATGCAGTGGTAAAAAATTGTAAACCTTCGTAGGTAAGTAAAATCACACAAGTTAGTTTTATCACTAATCCAATATCCTTCAATACCACAGACAATCAAAGGGTTATTATATCTTTATGAAAAAAAAAATGATCGTACAATGACTAAATTAGATGTCAAATGAAATGATAATAAAAATGATAAATGTTGAAATAATATTTTTTTATATTTAAAATTGTGTGTATGAATAAAGTATATATGCTTGTAAATTATGGTTATCGGTATATGGGCTTTCAGTTATTAAAATTGATTAATTTGGTATTAACTTTTAGAAGAATCTCTTAAAGATCGTCGCCAAAATCTATATATTTATCACATATCCGTAGTGTGCTATCAATGAGATAGATAGTTTAGTAAAAGATTAATGCATATGATTGATTATATATTATTAAAGTTAATGTTTAAGATACTTTAAAATATATTTCAGGTGTAAAGAATGGTTTTAGTTAAGCAGCTATCTCAGTCACAAATTGGTTAAGATGATGAGGGGAGAAGAAGAAAAGAAAAATAATTTTTTTTACCAAATAGTTAGATTTTAAAATTTTTTACTTTTTTTTAATGAATCTATCAAACATAATAAAAGAAAATAAATAATTTATAACGATTAAATAAAAAAGAACAAGGCTTAAAACTTAAGCAATAGTTGTCGGTTAACGGTAACGCTAAAAGAAAATTAACGAAAAAACAATATCCCGAAAAAGATATTCTGATTAAAAATGAAAAGAAGAATAGAGCTAGACCTAGTAATCAAACGGCACAAAATGAATTAAAAAAAGAAAAGAAAAAAAAAATAATATAAGAAGTATAATAAAGAGGGCATTAAGCATTGTAATAGGCAATAGCATCACTTTCTTCTCATTGTTGTGCTTCGGAGTTTCTACCTGCGATTCCAATGGCGGCCATTACCCGCCTCGTAAAGCGCAACCCCCCTCTATTTTCCTTGGCGCGTGGATTTTCATCAACCATTTCTCCCGCGCCGCCGCGCAAGGAGAGAAACGTCCAGTGGGTGTTCTTGGGCTGCCCCGGCGTCGGAAAAGGCACCTATGCCAGCCGTCTCTGCAACCTCCTCGGCGTCCCTCACATCGCCACCGGAGATCTCGTTCGCCATGAGCTCGCCTCCAATGGCCCCCTCTCTTCTCAGGTTCCTTCTTCTCTCTCTCTCTCTCTCTCTCTCTGAATCTTACCCTTTTCGTTAGTGTGATTTGGTGTTGTTGATTGTTGATGTGCTATTTTATGCAGTGTGAAACGCAAATCGATTAGATGGCATAACGTTGTTTAATTTGAGCACGTGATTTGTCTCTTAATGCATTTTTAGTTCCAATATTAGGAACCCCTCTGTGAAATAATCATAAAAATTTGTGCTTTTGTCACTTGCAAAACTCTGGACACAACTCGCGCGCCTCCAATAGCCTTTATACGATCCCCTTGGTACTAGGTAGTCTCTTTTCTGTTGTTCACTCTGGCCTGTGTCTTTGAATTTTGATGCACATAATTAGCTGAATTGAGATCCAAAAGTTTGTCACTTGTTAGAGTGGAATGTCTAGGGATCTTAAATTAGTTCAAATCTCTGATTGGAGATTCGTGCTGCGACTTGTTTGGCATGCCCTCATTTTGCTTTGAACGGATCTGAGTTCTTTTAGCCGTTTATAATTGTTCCAAGAATGACAAATTATGCCGTATTGTTGTCACTTTACTTCTTGTTCGTTGTTGTGTTTTCGTGACAACCTGTGCAGCATGTATCTAAAACCGAGATTTGCTGGATTTCAGTTCCTTAAACATTTTAATCATTAATGTTCTTGCATTGTTATATTTGAGAGTGGTGGTGGAGCTTTATTCTGTTCTTTTGGTTGCATATTGCTCTTTGTTTACTAGCTTATAAGTAAAGCCTGCCTGTTTTGTCTTCTGAATTGGTGAATTCTTGACACTTGATTGGTTCTAATTTTTATTTTTCCATCTTTTATCATACAAGGTATTGGAATTTTCACTATTCTTGATCTCGTTTGAGGTTTTAACTATACTTAGTTATGGTAGTTCAGTTTCAATACATCATATGGAGTACCCTAGTTTTTACCTGTATATCAGAAGCTTGTGAGTGTGAATTGAAGATAACATGATCTTAACTTTTAAGAAGTAGCATACTTTTTAACCAAACAAGTTATAAAAGGATAATGTATTTATTTTATGTCAATCAAGCCATCTCTTCTGCTATCTGATTTGCAGTTTTTGGTCCTTTTACAGCTATCAGAAATTGTTAATCAAGGAAAATTAGTGTCAGACGAAATTATCATAAGTTTATTGTCAAAGAGACTGGCAGATGGGGAAGCTAAAGGTGAATCAGGATTTATTCTTGATGGTTTTCCTCGAACTATAAAGCAAGCAGTGAGTATCTTTGTATTTCATTATTCTTAAACGCCCCCACCTCCTAGTGTTCTAAAAATCTTTTAGATTGATACTCGAAATGCTATTTCCAACAAAAAGTAACAGAAGGAACTTTGTAGATTGACTTGTGTGCTTGTAATTGGCCGTGATGTTTCTAGAGACCAACTAACCAAACAAGCAGCTATATTTTCTGTCCTCCCCAAACCCCTCCAATCCCTCATGTTTGAGGTTGCAACAATGCAGTGACATGTTTACTTTTCATTGCAGCAATTTATTTAAAATGTGCTTAAATTTGTGTGCTCAGGAAATATTGGAAGGGGTAACTGACATTGACTTGGTGGTCAATCTGAAACTCCAAGAAGAAGCACTGCTTGCAAAATGCCTTGGTAGGAGAATTTGCAATCAGTGTGGAGGAAATTTCAATGTTGCCACCATTAATGTCAAGGGTGAGAGTGGGCGCCAAGGAATGGTCATGGCTCCACTTCTTCCTCCTGCTCATTGTATGTCAAAGCTCATTACTCGTTCAGATGATACTGAACCGGTAGTCAAAGAAAGGCTTCGTGTATACAATGAAATGGTATTTGTCCTCCTATCTATTGAATATCCCAACTTATTTCTCATATTTTTATAATTTGATTTCTGTCATTTTTTCAGAGTCAACCTGTAGAGGAATTTTACCGTAGTAGAGGAAAACTGTTAGAGTTTGATCTGCCAGGAGGGATCCCAGAATCTTGGCCCAAGTTGCTGCAGGCTCTTAATCTTGATGATTATGAGGAGAAGCAGTCTGTGGCAGCATAAGATATAAAAGTGTACTATACAAATGAGTATTTCATTCTTTGCATGCATGTATTGCATGCTTGGCAATTTTGCAGGAAATAGAACCAAAGAAGGTGGACTTCTCTATTAGTGTTATACGGATAAATAATGATTTCAGGAAGTGTCGGAATCTGATCTAACTTTACCCTGTTGGGATTTCCATTATTTTAATTTTGCTATATATGGCAATGGTTTTGGTGCTTTCTGATGTTGTCAGGAGCAGTTAATTTCTGATTGAATTGCTGCATAGATGGTTGACACAATTATGTGTTGTAACTGAAATAAGAATGAACCAATGTTATTGTATTATCAATCAAGGGATTTAGGGAATGCTTTTCGCTGGAGTTAACGTCGAGGAAAAACTATTGTACCATGCTATTTAATTTTAATATGCTTGTTGATTTCATAACAGTCACGAATGACTCCTTTTCATCGACTATGCTTTGGTTTGAATGCATTTTGCAGGTTTAACGTGAGGCCAAATCCTAGGCATTCTTATTTTACTGTTAGCAGGGGTGTGGGTATCATACATTTTATCTAGTTCAAATGAAAATGAAATTATCAATTTTCTTCTAGTTTATTTAATTGATATATGGGTTACTAATATTCAATTCTTCTGTCAAAGTTGCCTTCTTCCCAGATATCGAGGGGATTTTTCTTTTGGGTTAAGAAGGAAATGGAAAAAAGGGAGAAGGGTGTGGTTTTAGAACATTGCAGCTGGCCGAGCTGGTTGGCATAAGTGTTTGCTAGCCAGTAAGTTGAAACAGCTGCTAAAATAATACAGGGCATAGTACCAGCTCTTCACTGCTAAGCTTTTGTGGTGTAAGATAGATTGTGCCGTGCATTTTTTACCTAGTTAGTCATCCTCGTGTTCCTGTGAGTTCCTTTTTCTTCCACCTTTTTAAGCAGTTTCATGTGGACCTGCGGTTGAAGTTCTCTCATGGGCACTCACTGATAGATTTTGTCGATTCTTTTGTTTTGGTTTTTTCGTTTGTGTCAAACATTTTAAACTTATCTATTGTAACTGATTCAAGAAGGGTTGAGTTTCTTTCTTTTTTTATCTGGGAGGAATTAGTATGATTAATCATTAACAATTGCATTTTTATGTTCCGTTGTAAAATGGTTATATTTGTTTTTGTAACATTTCTGTGTGTGTCTGTGGGTGAATATTGTCGTTGAACAATGCTCAGAGGGGATGTTTTGAAAATCGCAAGTTTTAAAAGCTTTTTATTTGGGAGTGGGCGAGGGGGTTGGTTTTAAGGGCCGGATGTAAAAATTGAGACTTCCAAGTTAAATTATTAGAAAAATTTAATGTAATGTAAATTGTTGGTTTTAGAAAAAAAATTCAATCTTTTGCAATAAAAAAAATTATTTAGAAGTATGTATGTATATATATATATATATATAACGATTATAATCAAGGTAGATATTATTTTTAAAGAACTTTTAAATAAGGAAAAAATATCTTAAATAATTAATATTTATATTTGCATATTTTTCATGAATTAATAATATATTTTTTAAAATATAAAATGTTTCTGGAAGGTATTTCGAAAGGCCCAAGGCAGTGAACGTGTTGGTTTAAAGATGCCAATTTTTACTTTTACTTTTGTGAAAAAAAAAAGAGAGGATAGGGACTATAAAGTCCAGCACAAACAAAAACAGAAAATACACAGGGTTTGGAAGCCCAACCATTTCAATAGCAGCAAGCACAAGTAAAGGATGCAGCACATAATGAAAGCCAAGATGATGACATAAAAAAAAAAGAGCAAAATAATAATTTAATTTTTTATAAGTTAAAAGTAACTTATATGTTGTAAGTTTTAAAAGTTAAATAAGAGTTAATTTCTAATAACGTTGAAAAATATAAATTAATTTTAATTTATAGGAGATGTTTAATTCACGTTACTTTCTTAGACACAATCATATGCAGGATACGTTAAAACAGTTAATGGAAAGCAAAGTCAGCTTCCTTAGTGTAGTGAGTAAAAAAGGAGGATGTGAAGGGAGAAAGTGTTCAAATTCACATTATCCGTTTTTACTCTCTCTCTCTCTGATCCATTTTCTTTTTCTTACTCTTATCAAACACTTCCTTTGAGCAAAGGACATTTAACAATAGAATCATATTAAGGAACTAAGTCCCAATTAGAAATTCCAGCAATCTCTCCACACGATTGGTTAATGTTATTTCTATAATTGTTAAGGATGAAAGGAGGGAGAGGTGCTAATTAAGCATCATCACTTCTAATTTTACATAGTATATGTATATGTAAATGACTTCACAGGAATTTATTCTTGGGTTGGGAGGGTAAGGCCAATATTTACTTTTGAAGAGAATCTTTACTTTACTTCACATATTAAAGATATTCCACTTTTTCACGAAGCATTTATCCATCACGAAAAGTTTGTGATGCATGCTATTAGAAAAGAAACAAAATGGTGTCATTAAATGGAAGGAAACAGTTGCATATTTGATCGTTTAAAGTGAACAACATGTTTGGCTATACAAAGGCAGAAATGGGATATTGGGGGTCCTCTTAGACTTTGAGTTTGTCCCATGCAAGTGACAAAAATAATTATGCATGAGGTGAGCATGCCTTGGTTATGTATTCATAATGACAAGGTGCAAGTTGAGCAATTTTAGAACATAATAAGAAACAAACACCAATGAACTAATTTTCTTAGATTTATGGAGAAATTTCTTAAAGTTTAGAATTGTACCCATATCCTCAATTTCTCATCATTTATAAAGGTACGCTATATTCACTCTGCTTTTTTCTCAAGCCTACTAGAACTGTATTTGAACACGAGTCAAGATGAATATGCCAAAAGAAAATTTTCATATCACATATTTTGGGTGTTTGATATCTACTGGTATCATTACCAATCAATAAACTTAAATATGAATTTGTTGGACTAATTAAGTTTGCATATATCATACCATAAAAAGAGAATATATAGATAATTTGCACAGCATTGGTGAAAATTTTATTGTATACGGTCCTCTCGTAACATTTTTGCCGCAACTGATCAAGAGATTGGGTGCTGTATTGCATGGGTTAGGTTTCAAGAAATTTAAATATTCACATTTTGATAAAGTACCTTTTATTACTGAATTTACAATTTTGTCAAACTCTATATTTAATTCAACAACAAATCTTTGAAGAATGAATAAATTTAGCTAGAAACAGAGAAGAGAATATCTTTAACTTAAATTAGTCAAAGCAACAGCTAAACTAACAAGAACATATCTTTTTCTAGGTGCTTAAATATATACATACTATTTATATTAGACCAAGATTGATCTGAAGGGTTGTGCTTTGTAAAAGAGTAATACTACATTATGAAGATAAAATTCAACCAAAATTAGTTGAGTGATAAGAATTACTCATCTTTAGCCAACGGGACTATAATATTTCCCTTGCTTAAAAAAAAGAAAGTGGTAACTGGTAAATATTGAATAAATTTTCGTATACCTTGACTTTTACAACACACTTTTCCGCGAGAGACCAAACAAAATTAAATGATAATTTGAAATCACAAAACATATTCAATCTTTCTCATATAAAATGACAAACAAAATTATTAATAATGTTAGGACATAAAAATATAATCTCTCTCTGTGGGGACACATGTCACAACTACTGGTCATAACAATGGAAATTCCGTTTGGTAATCAAAATAATTTTATCCAGAGGGGTACCCACGCGTTCACTTCCCTTCCATGCTCCCAACTAACGTTCCAATTTTCCAATGCCTAAACTAACTTTCAAAGCACCCTATGTTATGTGAAAACCCTCATATTGATTCTAGAAATCTATGACACATCGATTCCATTCCTTTCTCATGAGTACTTTTCCTCATTCTGTAATCTAATGCATATTATCTTCAATCCTCATCACTGATTAAACACAGACTGTATATATGGTTGTACTGTTCAATAGGCACTACACTCTCCCATGCCTGTGTTATAATGATATTGATGATGTTTGAATCTTCAACTTCATGCACATTAGTTATATATACCTCTCATATGATTAACCAAATTATAAACAAGTGTTTTTTATTTTTATTTTTTTATATTGGTTTTAGTTTCTTAACATGTGTTTTATAACAAGCTTTTAAGGATTTTGATAATTAAGGATTGTTTTAAGGTACTGATTATGCAAAGAGTTCGAATAATATTAAATGTTTTTTTTAAAAAAAAACTAATTAAACTTGTTTAATAAATGATATGGAATGAGGATCCTTTGATATTACACGTAACGAATATGACAATGTTATGGTATGAAAGAGAAGGATATAAAATTAAATTAATGGAATATACATAAATAATGCAAGTATTAGTGCTTTCTCTTTCGTGGCATTATCATGAGTCACGTTTCTCATTAAAAAGAATTTAAATATATTTAATTTGATGACATCATTAAAGCTTTCTTACCACAACCTGAATTCTAAAAGCATATATTTTGTTAATTTTGATGCATGTATATAAGATATTACATAGTTTTAATTCAAAATTTTATTAATATAATTTATGTAATTAAAAATTTTAAAATTAAATTATTTATTAAAATAATCGATTTTATAATAGGATGGTCAGGACTATCGAAAGAAAATAAATGCTTACAAAAGGAACAGAAAGGGGCATTGACATTGACATAGTTACGTGAACTTTTTCACATGTGTGGTATGGTTCATTTTTACCTTTGATTAAAAGGAATCTTATGTTTATGTCGTGGTTCTTCCACTTTCTCACTGCACACGTATAACCTATGAGACAGTAAGCTTTAGCGAATGGTCAAAAAGAACACCGTAGACAGTTAGTTGTCCGTACATTTTGGAGGTTGGCTCCCACTGCCAACTACCAATCCCAAGATTCATAATTTCCAATAACCCATGCAACTATATTCATTTTTATAATAGTTTTTTTTTTTTTTAAATTATAGTTTTCATAATTGACTGTATTATTAAGAACTAGAGATCAATGTGTGCTGTAAATTTTTTAAAAGGGAACATCATCATTTTGATTCAAAACTTTAGGAATCAAAGCACTCCTCCTCTCTCTCTCTCTCTCTTCCTTACTCACTCACTCTGTGTCTGATTTTTATATATATTCATACATATGTATAAATATTTATGTATTAGTATATGGTCAATACTGACTGAAGAGATTCGAGAAGATCCTTGGAAGAAGCTGAAGGTCCCTTTTTTTTGTTGGTTTCTTTGGATGGATCAAAAGAGGACAATCTTAGCAGTGAGGCCCATCTTTCTTATGTTTGCTTGAGTTTGTTTCTCTCTTGCAAGTCAACTTTTGTATTTCAATAAGAACAGATATTGTTATTTTGAAGGCCGTATATGAATTTTGGTTCCTTTTTTATTTTCTTACAAAATTTTGAGCCTTCCAATGTACATACAGCTGGGAAAGGAAAATTCACCGAAGCCAACCTGCCTCATGTTAGCATGTTGGTTTTTCTCGGCTTTCTGGTTAGTTCTCTACTCTTTTTCTTCTTACTTTCTTCTCTAAATTATTATTGATAACACTACTTCCCTTATGAGAAAACAAAGAATAAAAAGATAAAGACAAGAAGGAAAATAGGAGCTTTTGTTTTTTCCATTTGAAAGACTATGGTTTGGAATAAAGCCAGAAGAGATGAACTTTGTTCAAATCACTTATACTACTACATATATATTTGGTTTTCACTTTTCAGTTTTCATACATCAAACGTAGAGTAGTGCAAGTTATAGAAACTTTTTTTTTTTTTTTGGATATTCTATTTGGGTTTGAGGGGCTAACTACTACTAAGAACAACACAAATTCAATCATCACTCTTCATCTCTCTCTCTCTCTCGCTCTCTCTCTTCTTTCTCTACAACATCATATCACCTCACATTTGGAATGTGTGAAGTCTGTGCAACGCATCTTCTGTATAAGGGGATCGACAATTTCCTATGTGAATTAAAAACTCATAACCGATGTGTTTAAGTAAATTTCAATTGACTTGTGGTTAAATATGTTTTTAATCTTTAAATTCATTTGATTAGAAGTTGAAAAAACAATTTGAATTTCAGTAAAATTTCAAACTATGGTTTGTAAGTTATAATACAAGCAAAGTTCCTTGTACGCATAATCAGATCGATGCTATTGACGTAAAAGGAATGATATTATACGGAGAAAAGGCTATGAAGATATAAGTGTTTGAGTTTGAAAAATTGCATGGAGATTGGTGAATGAACTTATGAGTAAAATGACAGCTTTTATCTTTAAGTTCAGCACTTGATTTTTTTATATTTTATTTTTTCAGTCACTTTATATTTTTTTTATCGCATTACTTATAAGGTGTATTGTTTTCTTTCTCTATTTTATCTTTTTCTTCTCCATCAATTTCTTAAAGATATTAAGTGTACATTTAAAAATATATTTATAAAGTTATAAACATTATCAAATACAAAAATTAAAAGTAATATTGTTTAAATAAACATAAATATAAACATACATAGCATTTATGTTTGCAGACAAAGTTCTTAGAACTTAAAAAAAGACATCTCTTTTATTATTATATTTTTGTAATATATATATATATATATATATCACTCATTTTATTAATTTTTTTTTCTCTTTTCTTTGTTTAATTTATATAAAAAATTAGACAAATTTATACCTCCAACTAAATTGATGCTTCTTGTTAAAGTTTCAAAGGCTTACAAACTTTAATATATCATATTTATAAGGTGAGACTAACGTCCTTTCATTTATTGTATGAAATAAGATAAAATGTCTTTTTTTTAAAAAAAAAATTAAATTATGTGAACTATAGATTAAGATCAGATGATTAAAAATGAAAGAAAAAAATTAATTATATAAGTTAAATTTATAAAAGGATATATTATTATCATATATGTTTGTATTCCTCATCCTTTTTTCTTTTCTTTATCTTTCTCTTTTCTTTCTTTTGTTATTCTCATCGCATCTTTCTTTTTCTTTTCTTCTCCTTTTCTTTACTTCTTATTTTCATTTCATCCTTTTCTTTCTAAAGGATTCATAAATAACATAACTTTTTATACATAAAGATATAAAAAATACTAAAAAAATTTAAAATTTAAAATTTAATTTTTTTAAATCTCTTTGAGTATTTAGGTTAGATAGATATCAACAAGTTATATGAAATAAATATATAATTTGCATAAATCAAAATTTTATGCTAAAAATCATGACTTTCAAAGTTCATGACATTAACTATAATAATATTCAAATTTTTTACTAAATTCTATGTCACTACTTTCTACATTAGGACATTAAAAAAATGTTACTTTTTAGGTTAATTTTCTTAAAAAATCAAAAGTAATAATTTCTAAGTTACTAAATTAGTTCTCTAAAGTAAGTAGTGTTTTTTTTAATCTATCTTCTACTTCAAAAAATTTTCCATTGTGATTGTGAAGGTTGAAAACTAGAAAGAAAACAAGAAAGATAAAAAAAAAGTGTGATAAAAAATAACATTTCTTCTTTACTTTTTATCTTTTTTAAATGAACAATATTTCATCTTCTTCGACAATATAGAATCAATATTAAAATTTAAATAATATATATTGTTAATTTTTTAATAGAATCAATATTATTTGTATATACTTATGTCACGTTATAAATATTTTATACTTATAATATAATATTAAAAATCATATAACTTCGATGTTTATAAAAGAAGAAACTAATGATCATGAAAGAAAGATAAGTCTCTAGGCCATAGTTAAAGGTACAGATATAGAAACAAAACAATTTATTTTTTTACTCTTTATGATTAAGATTTAATATATATTACTCATTTTATTTTTATTTTTACTTTTTTTTAATTTATCCATTAATTTACTACAAAATCATATCGATAGTTTTAAATAATTTATGATTTATTTATCTAAAAATATTTTTTTTCTAATTCTCTTACTTTTTCAAAATAAATGGGAGGACTGATCCATATTTATAGTCCCTTCCTTTCTGAAAAAGAAAAAATAGCATCCAAAACTGAGTGGTTGTAAAATATTAACACAGCATTGTTGGTACCGACAACTGCAAGTTGTACATCCTATATCTCAACACTTGCTAAGCTAAAGGCAAATGAGAACGCACTTGAAGAAAAGATAACTTTAGCCCTCCCCCAAATAACAAAATTGATCTTGCCTCTCTTTGATCGATGTTGAGTTAAAAGGGGAAAATTATTTGGATTGAGAACAGAAGTAGCATCCATTATATGTCCATAACTTTTTGAATTACAGTTCATTTATATGCATAGTGGAAATTCCGTGAAGCATACAGAACAAGTATTTATTTAGTGGAATCCAACGTCACTATTTTTTTCGCATTCCTTGTCCTGTTAGGAGAGAAGACTTTTCTTCCATGGCTGTCAGTATTTTCTTATTCTCACATTTTATCTCAATTATTTTATATTTCTTTTCATTTTTTTTTTATTCATTTTATTCAATATTTTTATTTTTTACTTTATTTTTATCTCTCTTCTTCCATTGAATTTACACCTTAGAAGAAGAGTGTCAACTTAACATTTATGTTGTCTCAATTACAAAAAGGTAGGATAAGATATTACATCATAGCATCATATAATACTATATACCCTCATATACAATAATTATTATAACCCTTGGAAATTTGTATTATATAATTTTAATCAACCATATATATCTGCTAGGTGATTTTAATCTTGGGTCAACTGGATCGTTAGAAATTAATTGGTGCTGAGTTTTGGAAAGTGAACGGCAAACCGGGGTGCAGATTTTCTTTTCTTGCAAGCATAATCACACTTAAAGGGCATATTTTGCAAGACATATAGTGATTGAAGATGGATATTAAGGAAGCAGAAAGGGTGGTCATTGCCAAACCAGTTGCCTCAAGGCCTACTTGTTCTACTTTCAAATCTTTCTCAGAGCTCCTAGCAGGTGCAATCAATGCTTCTCCCGCGATTGCATCTTCTCAAACTACAGTTTCTGCCATTAGACCAAAGACAGTGAGGTTCAAGCCAACAATAAATCGCCCTCCTGCTGGATTTGTTTCTTCTCAGGTCAACTAGGACAAACAGAATCTCTCTCTCTCTCTCTCTCTCTCTGTAAATATATATAGCTTCTTGCATTATTGATCTCCAATAACTTATATGTGGTATTTTACAATTGCAGGATGACATTTTTGGAAACTCACTTTGTGATTCTCCTGACAAGACTCCTAAACTTGATACCAAACAGTCACTCATATACAAGCCAACAGCAAAACTCGTGTCAAGAACAACCGTTTCACTTTTAGCAAATATGGTTAGTATATATCTATATATATATATATATATATATATATATATGTACGTTAGTCCGCATATACTAGACATGTCTAGTTAATTTTGACCCTTCATTATGATTGAATTGTGTAAATGCATCCTTGTTTCTGGCAGATGAGTGTCTTTATCTATGTATGTTTGTGACATCTTTTTGTCTTTATGTTTTGGAAGGGAAATTGCGGTACTAGTCAGCAACAAACACGGCAATCAATGGAGACCAATCTTCAACATTCCATCCATGAAAATATTAGAACCAATATGAGCTCAAATCTTCATCATTGTATTACTCGAAATGCTGAAATAAATCAAACCAGTGAAACTAGTAAGATGGTACAGCAGAACATAGAGGAGGACCAAAAAGCTTTAACATCCTCAACCAATTGTGATCGACCTTCTTATGATGGGTATAATTGGAGGAAATATGGTCAGAAACAAGTAAAAGGAAGCGAGTACCCACGAAGTTATTATAAGTGCACACATCCTAATTGTCCAGTGAAAAAGAAAGTTGAAAGATCATTTGATGGGCAAATAGCAGAAATTGTTTACAAAGGTGAACACAACCATTCAAAGCCACAGCTTCCTAAGCGGAACTCATCAGGGACACAAGGATCAGGAGTGGTGTCTGATGGAATGGTTCAAGATATTTGGAGTAATAATCAAAGTGAGAGGAATGAAGGAAACGAAGAGAGAATTGAGAACACGGGACTTTCTATGCATTCAGATTATCATGTTAAAGCCCCACATCCTAATGATTCTGTTCTAATTGGTGCAACTAATGCTTGTGGAGGAAGCACAGAAAATTCGTGTGGTCTAAGCGGGGAATATGAGGAAGGAAGCAAAGGATTTGAGGCAAATGAAGATGAACCAAGAAGTAAAAGAAGGTAATACGTCTATAACCATCATACGTAGGCATGAATATGATACGTATTCGATGTATGTATCGTATCTACGTCTATTGTTATTGAAAATATACAAGATACATATTAAAAAAAATTAATTTGATATCAAACATGTTACTGTATATGTATATAAAATTTGTAAAACATAATAAAAAATATTATTTTTATAAATTCAAACCAAGCATCTTTCTTGAATATTATTAAAAAAAATAGAAATTATCAATCGTTATTTACTGTCAACGAAATCTCATTTCCTTGAAATTGAAGGGGATGCTTCCATGTCCAGTTCATGAAGTGTATGACTATACTTTTATGTGTCACAACTATTTGCAGTAAAATACAAAGAAATAAAATCTGTGATATATACATTTTAAAATTAAGATTTGACGTAGCTAGGTGGTTTACTATGGATAGGATTTTCACGTAAAAGAATAATTGATTTAATCATAAAATATGAAGCAGTTTTACTTGAATTAATTTAAATAAAATCTAAATTTAGCTTGATTCAATTAAAACAATTTTTTATGATTATTAATTTAATCTTTGTGATTTTTATTGGATCAAACCAATTTATAAATATTCATATATAACGAGATATTTCACAGATACGTATTAGTAAAGTATCTAAAAATTTCGTTATTATATACATATCTGGTAATGATAGTCTATAACTTTCTAATGTCATGTGATGTGCGTGTCAAATAGATGGATAAATCCATAGTTTCATCCTAAGTTTTTGGGATACATGATTCATGACACCCTTCTTGTGCATCCTTCATCATGTCCAAAATCGAAAATTTTCCATTGAGTAACATAATAGTACAATTTTAATCTGTAGCTAATATATTACTACTTTGTCATGTAATTTTTAATTAAAATTTATATATATTGTTAAAAACTTTTCATCCTTCAGGAAAAATGAGAATCAATCAAATGAAGCAACATTTTCAGAGGATTTAATAGAGCCGCGCATTGTGATGCAAAGTTTTACGGATTCTGAAATACTTGGAGATGGCTTTCGCTGGAGGAAATATGGGCAGAAGGTGGTGAAGGGAAATCCATATCCCAGGTTCATACTTGTTACCTCTTCTTCTATACCAATATAAGTTGCTAGGCTCTCCATCAAATTAACTACATTAAATAATTTGCTTCAATATTGCTTTGAAAGGAGTACTTTGGATTCTGCTATGCATTGCCTTGACGATCTCTAAAATTATAGATACAGCTGCAATATTATAGTTGAGGGATACAAGAGAATCCTAAAATACAACTCAGGAACAATAATTCCTTGAAAATATTAAGGACTCAAAATTGATGAGTTTGATTTCCTATTCAAATAGCTTCTTACTAGTATCTCTTTCTATTTTCCTGTTTCATAAATTTTTCTAACATTTCTAAAAATTTGAATTTTTACTGAGTTTAATCACATCATATAATTCATCAGTAAAAATTATATGATGAACTAACACCAACTAATTGTCTTGCAGAAGTTACTATAGATGTACTCATATCAAGTGTAACGTTCGCAAGCACGTAGAGAGAGCAATAGATGACCCAAGGGCATTTGTCACAACATACGAGGGAAAGCACAATCATGAGATGCCACTCAAGAACACAGGAAGCGTGGCCTCCGAAAGAGATTCACAGGCTTCACTTAGTAAAGATAAATCATGATTGATACTTCAAATTAGTTAACAACATTATGACCCAATGGCATTGGCACAAGAATACAAAACTAATTGAGAGGATCCATTACCTTTATTTCCTAAACTATGCTCAGAATAATTGAAGTTCATCAGAAGATATTGACAATTTCGAATGCATTAACTACTGATACTAGGATATTTACTCATGGGGCAACTTGTTGATGCCGGTGGTGGTAATTTGTATCATATTTATGGAATCAGTGGCATTCTTCAATAATTTTGCATCTCTGCTAGCTGCCTTGGTATACCAAATCGGTATATTCTATCAGCTTTATCACCATATACATTTATTTTCCTTCCGCATTTAATCTGAACTATATATCCTATGCTAATAATTCTTATCGTAAATCACTGGAATCACCAGAGGAACAAGAAAAGACCTTTATTCAGTATTAGCTATGGAGTATGGACAATATATATTTATATATATTACTTTTTTTTCTTCTTCAATGCAGTTTAATTTGATATAGTCTGTACTTTCTTGTTCGATATGTTATCAGGAGTCAATAGTTTATTATTGTCATCAATCACAATCGCCATGAAAAAGAAAAAGAAAAGAAGTTAACGACATGCTTGGATACCATTTTGTCAAAAAGGCTATGATGCTATATTAGAGAAAGTAGTCTATTAAAAGTGATATGTTTAGAGACTTTTATCGACAAAAGTGAGTAGGAAGTGCTTGATGGTTGATTCTCTTGATCATGCAAAAAGGCATGGTGGATAACACTAATTACATAAGTGATAAATAGGAGGCAAGTAAACGCTCCTCAGCTACTAACACCTAATCAATACTCCTTAACAAAACTCTTCTATTTTATTGCAGTTTGATTTATCATTTTGATAAGGTTTCAATGGCATTAATTGCTATATCAACCACGATGCATGTTAGGGTATGATTCCTTTAAACTTTAATCAAAGCAATTAAGAATTGTCTCAATTCAAGTTCTAAAAGAATATTGAAGATCAAATAAACTCTTGGAAAAATAACTATTTCTCCTAAATACATCTCTTGATTCCTTAAACCGTACTTAAGAGAAGTATTATATTTAAGAATTTTTTAAATATCATATTGTCAACCTTAATTTTAAAGTGTCACCAATCATGCATATTATTAGATCTTAATTTTAATTTTTAATTTAATTTTTTCAATTATAACTAGAGATCTACAATATCTATTTATAATAATCTTAGAAGGAAAAATATGACATTTTCAATTATATAGCGATCTAATATTAAATGCTGATAAATGACTATTCAAACATTAAGTATCCAAAATGCTTATTCCTTCACCTTATAGCCAACATTTTAACAATCAATTTCTTCTATATTATAACACTCTTTAATTTATAAGTTTTTTTTAATTTTTACTTTTTTGGATGAATCCTACCCACTATTTCGATCAAAGTAATCAATTTTATTATGAATCAACCTATGAATCTTCAATTACTATAAAAACTACACATACTAGAAGTCACATCATGAAACATCTATTTTTGAACGATTTAAAAAGAAATCAAATGTCTATCCAAGTCGAATACACATATGTGTAGCTTTATACAGCAATCTTTTAATGTAACTAAAGCACCTTCCACTCTAACCAATATCTTAGGTTGAAGAGGAAAGATTTTTTCTAATTGTTTAACTAAATTGAATAATTATACGGGCTTTGCAACTTGATATCTTTGTGTCAAAACAAAGTGTTCACCAATCAATAATACAAAAATTGCAAGACGAAAAAAGGAAATCAATTGGAACCAATACCCTGCCTCCATAATACAAATATGTTTGGTATTAATTGGTCAGCAATTGATGTGTTTTTATATGTCAAAATGAGGAAAATTTTGATAAAATAAAAATAACAATAGCATCAAAAGTATAAAGTTTTAAATAATATGGTTTTGATGGAAAATTTTAAAAAACAATTAATATTTCGTTAATTTTCTCAAAGGACAGATTTAAATAAGCAAAATGACTTTTTGAAATATTGATAAAAAGAGGAGATTAAAAAGTGTTTTGCGTTTAAAAAAAGGATGTCTTTAAGTTTTTTTTTTTGCATGTAAGATATTAAGATGTGTGCATATATATAAAAGAAATGTTACATAAATATATTTTACAGTAATTTAAATAATAGACTCAGTAGAGATAACACTTCTTTCGTTCAAAAGCGTAAAATCTCCCGTTTGATATTGGAAACAATTTTAGACCTTGAGTAGTAATTATTTCTAATACCGTGAGTTCATTGCGTTTATAAAAATTGAATTTAAAATAATAAAATGCATATCATTTTATTAATTTTATTTTTATTAAAGATAAAGAAAAGAAAACATATGATTGCATTACAAAAACAGGTGGCACGCTCATAGAGAGCCGTTTCCCACCAGCTGTCTCCGGGTGGTAGATTTGTTAAACCTGAAGCTTCTATCCATATTTTCATGTCTTTTTTTAAGGAAATTAAATTAGGTCCAAACTTTTTTTTTTTAATTGAAAGGATGAATATGAAATTAGAAAGACGAAAGCGGAAGAGTGAAACTTTTCTTTTTTTAACACCATTATGACAAGTCCTCCTACAATTAGACACCTATGGATAGAAAGTTTATCCAGGTTTTGGCCTAATCCCTTCATTTTTATTTTTCTTTTCATTACTTTAAAAAAGGAAAGAAAGGAGAAAAAAGAAAGAAAATTGGTAAAACTGTATCTTCTCTCACTCCAAAGAATAACTTTCATTGACTAGAAGGGGAAAGAAAAAATCAAAGAAAAGAAAGAGAACTAATTTTAGATGGTGTCATGAAACCCATCTTGTAATAATTATAGGAATGTCTTTAAGATCTACAGCTGTTAGTACTTGTTCAGTTTGTTTGCCAAAAGTTGAACTCTGAGAGCGGCCAAAATTATGATCATTGAGTTACACTGTAGCACATGTATTAATTAGAAAAAATAAATCTTCTTACAACTTTTTTTTAAAAATTATCCTAATTATTAAAAAAGAAAAATAAATTTATTTATATTTTAGTTAATACTTAATCACTAAAATCTTGAGAGAAATGATAAAAAAAATAAAAAATAAAATATTATTCATTGATTGAATGAAAAATTATATTTCGGTAGAAGAAAATTGTATATAGGAATTGTTCAAATAAAAGAACAAAGCATCTATTTTTATAGATTCCCGTGGCAGATAGTAAGCACTAAGCAGGGTGTGGAAGGCAGATAGGAGTGGCTAGCATGACATGATATGACAGAAATTAACTTAATTCCAAGGCAATTATTTTATGCTTAGCCAAAAGAAAAGAGGCAAATATATATATTAGATTAGTTTGGAGTTGGTTTCGGAGGTGATCCAGTGAGGCGCATTTGAACCAATCATGGGGTTTTTCCGACCAAAAGACAAACCAATGACTAAATTAATGAACTCTAACTAAAACACCAAAATAAAGAAATAAACACAAAATATAAACAAGGAAACATAAACACATGATAAAAGTAAACAAACACACACACATATTGAGAGAGAGAGAGAGAGAGAGAGAGGCTGTTTTCTAAGTTGGTGTAGTTAGACGCCCAAACACCGTGTGTCGGGTCGGGTCATAAGAGAGTGATTTGATAGGTGCTGTGGTTTCTGATCACTGTACTTTGTTCATCTGAAGAGAGAAGGGAAAAAGAAATATGGGTTGGATTCCCTGTTCTGGAAATTCAGGCACTAAGAAGAAGATTGAAAAGATGGAAGTTCAGGACAGCCTCGTTGGTCAGATCAAAGCCACCCCAGGTACCTTTTTTTTCTTTTTGTTTTGGTTCACTGAAGGAAAAAAGCGAGTCACCAATGGGATTAAGATAGTTGGACCCTGTTTGGGACAATTGTGCTTTCACTTAATTAAGGTGGTTTGGGGGCTTATGCAACATGTCTAGTAAATATTTTATCTATTGCTTTATATGGGGTTTCTTGCAAAATGAAAATTTGAGTGAGTTTTATGTATTCGGTAGACCGGATTGGTGTCCCTGACGTGTGAACTTTCTAGATATAGGTACCTGGGATTTGACGTGGTTAATGAGGGCAATTTTTTTTATGCTATAGAAAAATGTTTGTTTTTTTTTAATGGCGGGGGAGGGGGGATTGGAATATGCATGTGTAATCTAATAATCTGCTATATTCGTTTCTATATCCAAGAAAAATCTTTAATGCTGCTCTGCGATGTGGTGTTGGATTTGTAGAACTTGTGTGTTAGCATTTTTATCTTTTTGTTTTGAGCCGTTTTAGACTCTCTTCTATTACTTTCTTGGATGCATTCCGTTGATCGGTGTGCTACTAGCTTTCAGGTGATACACTAAGTTACTACTGTCAACCTATAATATTCCAAGTTAATATAAGTATTCTTGATAGTTTTCTTAATAACACGAGACTTCTTATTTATTTTGTTTTCTTTCAGCTCGTTGATTTCCTGAATTACGAAGTATATACCAAGCTTAAACTTATATTTGAAATGACACTATGCTAGTAGAATCAGTTTGGGATTCATATTTGAATAATCTTCAGTTATTTGTTTCTGAAACATGGACAATGGGGCCAGGTAGTATTTTCATGGTTCCAAGAGATTGCATTAACATGTGTTGGTCTTAGAAGACAAATCTAACCCTGCTGTAGCTTGTGCTTCTCCCCCTAAATATTATTCTTGTCATTTGGGTGCAGGAAAGTTGAAGAGGAATTCATCCACGAATTCGAAAGATACATCTAAAAATGGGAATCCTGATCACATTGCAGCACAGACATTCTCATTCCGTGAGTTGGCAACTGCAACTAGAAATTTTAGAGCTGAATGTCTTTTGGGTGAGGGCGGCTTTGGCAGAGTATACAAAGGGCGCCTGGAAAGTATTAATCAGGTGATTCTGTTTTCTCATTATTCTCATCCCGCTTTTACACTTTGATTCTTCTAACAGTTAGAATAATAGAATGAGTTTTGTTAACACAACACATTGCATAAATTTTATGTAGGTTTAGTTTGTAATCATGTTTCATCATTTCTAATGTTGAAAATAGGTTGTCGCAATTAAGCAACTTGACCGAAATGGACTGCAAGGGAATAGGGAATTCCTTGTTGAAGTGTTGATGTTAAGTCTACTTCACCATCCCAACCTTGTCAACCTTATTGGCTATTGTGCTGATGGAGATCAAAGACTTCTAGTTTATGAATATATGCCATTAGGATCCTTGGAAGACCACTTGCATGGTATTTGTATTTCAACTAAGCAAGTTTTCTTTCTTCCTCTTTGAAGTTTATATTCTTTTTCTAGTAAATGTTGGTTATAAATGAATGATTGGCAGATATTACCCCCGGCAAGAAACAACTGGACTGGAACACACGAATGAAAATAGCTGCTGGAGCAGCAAAGGGATTGGAATATCTACATGACAAAGCTAATCCTCCTGTCATATACCGAGATTTGAAGTGCTCCAACATTTTGCTTGGCGAAGGGTATCACCCAAAGTTATCTGATTTTGGTTTGGCTAAACTTGGCCCAGTTGGGGAAAACACCCATGTATCAACAAGGGTTATGGGCACCTATGGATATTGTGCTCCAGAGTACGCAATGACAGGTCAACTCACTTTGAAGTCCGATGTGTATAGCTTTGGTGTAGTTCTTCTGGAAATAATCACTGGAAGGAAAGCAATTGACAATTCAAAATCTGCAGGAGAGCAGAATCTTGTTGCATGGGTAAGTGATTCCGACTGTTATGTCATTTCCTAGGGTTTGTTGATGACTTAAAAGCAACCCTTAGGACCAATCCATGATTGGAAATGCTCTTGGTTGAACAACTCTAAAAATATTTTCATTTGCAAGATAAATGGTTAAACTTAAAAACAGCCAGTGTGGATACATTAAGGTGAGGCAATTAGTTTAATATGAATCAGTCATCTTGCATAACTGTGCTTGAGCGCAAGAATTTGTGGTAAGAAATCATTTACATTCCTTTAGTTCACAATTACCTCTTTTAAGTCTTAATCAAACATAATATATGGAGAATATTTCAAGAAAATTTGTCATTGTGGTTGAATAGTTTCTTCAAGCTGATAATTTGCTCTTGGTTTTAGTTTTCTTTTAATTTCCTTTCTTTTATTGGTATTGCTTATCCTGTTCTATATTTTCTTCCATTCCTGACAAATTATTCTTTTAAAACAAAATTCCTGTTACTGCAATGTTAAAGATAGAAGTAGCAGTTTGTTGAACTTTTTAATATGCATATCACATATACTCCTCAACTGGATTTTGCATATCTCTGGTGGGGAGAAATTAAAGTATTTCCCAACGAAATTCATTACGTGACATGGTCCTTGCTCCTTATCTGAGTAGTAAATTGGGATGGACTATTCTGATTGAATTGCAGGCTAGACCCTTATTTAAAGATCGAAGAAAATTTTCACAAATGGCTGATCCAATGCTCCAAGGTCAATATCCTCCAAGAGGGCTATACCAGGCCCTTGCTGTTGCAGCAATGTGTGTTCAGGAGCAGGCTAATATGCGTCCTGTTATAGCTGATGTTGTCACAGCTTTGTCTTATCTTGCTTCACAAAGATATGATCCCAATATGCAGACAGTTCAAAGCTCTCGCCTCGTTCCTGGTACTCCGCCTAGAACTAGGAGGGGGCTATGATATGGAGCTCAATGTTTGGTTGATATAAGGTAGTCTGGAGAAAACTTCTTCAAATATCTTACTTAACAGGCTTGTCAACATGCTTCAAGACATAGGTTTATAGATGTTAATATAAGTTGTCCTTTGGTGGTGTTTTCTCGGCTCACAGCATAGTTACAAAAACCTTATGGAATTTTGTTTTCCTCCTGTGCTCAAAACTGCTCCTATTTCTGTTTGGGGCTAAGATAGTATTTCCACTTTTTTTTTCTTGAAAATATTATTTAAGAGCAAATTGCTGGATTCATAATTCATGTGCCTTCTGTCTTGGCAATGGTTCTACAGGAGTCCCTGCATCCAGAGAGGTCCCGGCCTTTACTTATTTATCCTAGGTCTCTGGAAAAGCTATATTTCCGGAGAGCTTAATAAACTACACAACATAGAAATCAAGTTGATTTTGCTTTTTTTAGTTGCGTAATTGCACATGAAGTATCTTTAACCTAAGCTGGATCTTTGCATCTGCACGCAACTTATTTAGAAAGTATTTACTAAATAATTTATTTTGTGAAGTATTTACTTATTATGACATTATTGTTATATTTTATAAGCGTATTTTCACACGTAATAATCTCTAAACAATATATCTGACTCACAAAACGCAGCTTTTTATCTAGTTTATACATATGTTTTGAGATAATGAATACATATTCTCCACTCAGTTCATCGAATCCTAAAAAGTACAAAAAAAAATCACAAAATGACTGAATTCATCGTTAATTACCATGGTCGAGATGTATAAAAAGACGATTCAGTCATATAACTCGAGATTACATACACAAAAACATAATAACATAGGGATGTCAAAAGCCGGTACGCAAACATCATTATTACTCCATAAACATCAAACAAGCTGTTAAATAAACATCACTGACATTAAATTCAGCAGACAAACCAACATTTGGCTATAAACACAAGCGACACTTTATTGTCAACCATCAACACCTCAGAGGACGTGCACTCTTTCACTGTTGAGCCTGCAGGGTAGAAGTGTAGGAAGTTTAATAAATTGGCAAGCGAATTGGCAGAAAACAATCACAATTATTCAAACTCAATCTTAAGAGGTATGTGGATGTTGTTTACAGTACCAAAAAACGTTTCTTGAAAATATCAACGATTTCCTTGGGATCAGCTCTTGTCTGTGTATAAGCACCGATCTTGTTCACCTCCTGCAAAAGAAACATGTTTCGAATGAATATATATTTTGTGACCAGTACGTCTGAAGCAGTTAGTAGTCAGGACCCATATCAAAGGCATGAACAACAACGTTGGATGGGCCATTCTGTTTACACTTGTTCCAGAGCATATGGAGTTTTCTTCATGTTCAAATTGATTTGTAATCAATTCATCATATAAAAGAATGAAAAGCAGTGGAATGTCTTTAAACCAGAAAATAATTTACATAGAACAGCTTCTAAGTGTACCTCAATCCATGCTGCAAGTTTAGGCCTTCCTTCCGTAATATCATTCTTGAACACATCAGAAAAGACAAGCTGGAATCTTTCTACAAACGGAATATAGGCAATATCCACCTGATAATGACAAACATTTACAACTTATATGGGAGAAAAACTACAGTCACGGATATTATCATTTATCTGACACTGTATTTGCACTCAAGTCATTACTACTTTAATACATAGTTCCATCAGATTATTATGTGCTTTCAGACCTTTGGTACGAATTTGCTGAAATTTCTTAAAGTCAATTGAAAAGGAGCATCTTCAAGACTTGATTTCAACTTACCCAACTAAACTGACCAAGAAAGAATGGCCTATCATCAAATTTACCAAGAGCATTCTCCAAGTAATCAAAGGCAGGACCTGAGTTAGATTATCAATCCTGAAGGTTAATTTTATATGTCGTTGAATAACACTTCCCTCTATTAATTAACTTCAAATCTTACTTACTGGCTTGTTGTATTGGATCTCCTTTCAATGAAGAATACAGGTCTTTGGTGAATGTATCAACATGGGAAATCAACTGCTCGCCAACCTTTTTCTTGGCAGGATCCTGGAAAAACATCTTTAAACCATTTCACTGAGAGGCATTTGAAAACACAACTTAAGTTTTTATTCAATATGTTATTTTAATACAAGGGCTTATATATTTCACCATAAAACTTCTTAGAATAAGTTAAAAAGAACTTATTCTGATAAGTTATTTGAAATAAGCTGAAAATAACTTATGAGAGATCATTTACTCTTATAAGCTCATCGGTTTAGAGCCTAAATGATAAATAGCGATTGGGGGAGAAGGGAGAGGGAGAAAGTGCAGTTCTTACACTGGGAACTAGAGATGGCCCTTCGAAGTTGTCATCTATGTACTTGATCAAATCGAGACTTTCTCCCAAGACCTTCCCATTGTGCTCCAATGATGGCACCTATAACACAAGAACAAAGTCATGATCAATTACCAGCCCATAGACTAATTTATATTCTTCAATCAGCGAGTTAAACACCTTGTTTTCAGGGTAGACTTTCTCCTTATACCAAGCAGGCCTGTTTAGAAGATCAATAGGAACCAGTTCAATCTTGTCTTGTAGTCCCTGCAGTATAACCAAATTGATCATCACTCAAGAAAGAAAACGACCTATGCCTCAGATAATACAATAAATTAAAGAGTAAATTTCAACTTGATCCTCTAATTCCTCAAACTTCTAAAACATCACAAACTAGTCCTTTAAAAGATTCGGTGGCCTCACCGTTTAAGTAAGATGATTTATTGACAATATTTTTTAGATTTAACGTTTTAGAAGTTCGAATAATGGTTAATAAAAATTAAGGTGAATATTTCACAAAGAGGAGAAGGACAGAGGAGAGAAACAACCTTATAGTTGCGAGTGATCCAAGCACGCTGCGCATAGGGACAAACATAACTGATATACAACCTAAAAGGAAAAAAAATCGTTACAAAATGAGCATAAAAAAACAGAGTTAATAGACGAAAAAGAAAAGGAAGGACCTGGTGGTACCGTCAAAAAGTGGAGGTGGATCTGAGGTGGAAGTTAACGGAGGAGCACGAACTTCTTGCACACCGCTAAATTACGAAGAGAAAAGGAATTAGATAAAAGGAACCAATTTCCGATTCTGTAACAGATCGTGAAAGAAGAAGTGTCTTACGCAGTTGCCATGGACGTATTTCTTTGGGAGCTTACTCAGTGAGGCTTTGGTGGAGAATCTTTTCCTGCACGCAATGGCGTCTACAATTGAGCGAGTTCGCCTTTTATACTACAAAGTAAAACGATTATCAGCACAAATCTAATAATTTTTTACATAAAATAATATATATTTATTGTATTTTTTTTAAAAAATTTATTATTAATAATTGTTTAACACATTTTCCTACTTTTATATTAAAACTAATAAACGAATCAGTTTAAAGTAAATTTTTTTAGTTCTTGTTAATCATGCTTTGAAAATCGAGAAACTCGGTTGCGGTCACCTTCCGTTACAGGCACGTGCTCTGGACGTAGCGGTGGTGACGAACGTTTTGCGTTCGTATTACCGTTCCACGCTCTGCTTCTGGAAAACTCTAAAAATAGTATTTGTATCGTGAATGCATGATTCTACGGCTTTCTCATTTCTTATGTTAATTGTAATTATTCAATAAACTGAATGTTAAATAATTTTTTATGATTTTAAGATTATTATTTATGTGAAAAAAATCGACTGGTTCAATTGAAAGTGGACTAATGTTCTGTAGTTATAAGTTACTAGATAACTCTAGAAAACAATTAAGGGTGTCATTCGAATATCTCTTTTTTAGTTCTTAATAATTATACTTTTCAAAAATATTTAAAATACTTTTAATATATCTTAAATTTTATTCAGAATGTAATATAATATTTTTTAGAAATGTTTTGATATTATATTTCATTTAAATATTATTTTTTAAAATATTAGTGTTTCTTTTAAAAATATATTTTTTATTTTAAATATTATTTTACTTTATGTTATAATTGATAATTTTATGTTATTTTAAAAAATAAATTAAAGTTTAAAATAAAATAATATAAGGTATTTATAATACAATAAATGTGTGTGTGTAATGGTATTATAATAACCTTTTAAATACTTTTTAATTATAATAATAAGTTAATAATAAAACTTTTAATTTAAAAAGCAATAATAAAATAAAAAATAACATAAATTAAATTAAAATTGAAAATATTGGTGAATTTTTTTTACTTTTATATAAATATCTTAAATTTTTACTCCTGCCAATATTTTTCTGAAATAGTTTAATTAAAAACCGTATAACAAGTTAGGTTTCTAAAAATATAGTGTTGATACTAAATATAAGAAATTAATATATTCAAATTAAATCAGTTGAATTTTATCAATCTAATTTAAAGGAATGACATTTTATAAACTTAACACTGTCCTGTTATATAGAAAAGGAGAGGATCCTATCTCAATAAATTGACAATATGTTTTATGACATTTCAAAATTAATGTGAACAACCATGAATGATGTGTATAAATAATACTAGGAATATTTTCAAGCTGATAATCAGAGACATTTTATCAGATCATAAAGATTATCAAAGTAAGATTTACTTTTTTTTAACAAAGTTTTGCCCAAACACATGATTAAAAATCAAATTCTCATCATCGTGATAGGAATACAACTATTATTATCCCAAAATAAAATTAACCAAATCACAAATAACCCAACACATAATCGTTGTACTACAAAAGCATTTCACTGTAGAGACCTCTCTCTTTTATTATACACACATGTACTGCCATCCAATTCCAGTATTGCAATGTTCATTGCTGAGCCTGCACCATAGAAATGAAGATTACAAAGTTATGCACAAGATGTAATAAGACTTCAACTCATATATTCATGTGGGACTATGTAAAGTACCAAAAATCGTTTTTTGAACATTTCCAGAAATGCCTTAGCGTCAAGCTTTGTTTGTGTATAAGCATCGATCTTATTCAGCTCCTACAACGAAAAATTCAATTAGTTCTAAGACCCTTAGCAAACCACTACTTTTATTGCCTCTAGCAAGAGTTATATGCCAGAGAATTAGAATAACATTCTTCAACACAAGAGCAGAGTCACAATTAAGCTAGAGAATAAACCAGGGTCAATTCTTAAATACAAGTGCAAAATCATAAGCCACAAAATAAATTCATATATAAATTGTTTCTATTATACCTCAATATATGCTGCTAGATTAGGCCTCCCTGTTGTAAGGTCATGCTTATACACATCAGGAAATACAATTAAGAATCTTTCAAGAAATGGAGCAAAGGCAGCATCCACCTGATGGTCACCGTGATTTCCAAAGATTAACGAAATGAAAATATTCGATATTATATATACATTTGATAATTCTATTTTTCTTTTGTTCTTTAAATTCTTGAATTTAAACTTCTTACCAAGCTAAATTGGCCGAGGAAAAATGGCCCGTCATTAAATTTACCTAGAGCACTCTCAATGTAATAAAAAGAAGCACCTGAATCCAAACGTATTAGGTTTAATCAAATTATTTTTATCTTCAATATCAATCTCTCAAATTTAACGACATTAATCTTACTAGTTTTTGGTATAGGATCTCCTTTGAATGTAGAGAAAATATTTTTGGTCAACTCATCAATGTGGATCATCACTTGCTCACCAAATTCTCTCTTTGCCGGGTCCTGAATAAAAAACAAAACAAAACAAAAATATTCAAATCATTCCACTAACATAGAAAAAACAATTCGTAGACTCAGATTTTCTCAAACTAGCAACATACTTTATGTGATTAATTTATTTTTATTGAATTATTTTTAAAAAAGTTGAAATGACATTTAAAAAGTGAACAATTGACTAAACAAATATAATGAATTTAAAAAATAAACTAATAATAAAGAATATTACATTGAAAAGTGTATTAAAAAAATTTGTTGCTAGCCTTTATCTTGTGGAGTATAATAACACGTGTATAGGATGCAATTCTTACACTTGGAAATAGAGATATTCCCTCAAAGTTGGCATCCACATATTTGATTAAGTCAAGACTTTCACCAATAACCTTGCCATTGTGCTCCAAGGATGGCACCTATATGATATCAGAAGCACGACAATAATTAATGACACAAATTTCTTAGATTTTCAAGTATAGGATATATGGTGATCTTAGCTGTGTTTTCCACAGTACCTAGTTTCCCACCTTATTTGGAGGGTAGACTTTCTCCTTATACCAAGCAGGAATATTTGCTAGATCGATAGGAATCAATTTGATTTTGTCTTGAAGCTCCTGTAACATTGATCACTTGTCAAGAAACATATAAATAAGTAAACATTTCATGGGGAAGTAGAAGTGGGAACAACCTTATAATTCCTAGTGATCCATACACGTTGCGCAAATGGGCATGTATAAGACATGTACAACCTAAAAGAAGAGACACACACTCTTGAACTGTGGACATTTATAAGAAACTAATCGTATTTATCATAATGAAAATACAAACACTTGTGATGACATAGGGATGCACCTTGTGGTTCCATCAAAAAGTGGAGGTGGGTCGGAGGAGGAAGTAAACGGGGGAGTACGCAGTTCTTGTACAGCTCTAGTAAGTTACAAAGAAACAATGTTAGAAAGGGAGGAACTGGTTCAGAAAAAAGCTAAGGTTGATGAACTTTGTGAAACGTAATTGGAAATGTGGAAAAAATTCTCTTACGAAGTTGCCATGGATTCAATGATCTTGTTCTCCTGAAATTCACAAAGCTTTTTTTCAGTGTCGACGATGTTCAATCAATCTTGTTAATCCTTTCTTATAGACTTTGGTGCACCCAGGTGGCGCCAGCAATGACGAAATTTAACGAAAAATAAACGATTATATTAAAAGAAACAGAGTCTTTGACCGGCATTAAGGAAAATTAAAATAGAGCGAAATAGTTTATCGGTTTACGATTAAAAAAGAACGGTGGTCATCCTTGGTTGGCCTTATTATATATATTTGTTGATTACTGATATAAAATACACGACTAAGATAACGAGTATTTTAATATTATGTTCAAATTTTTTAGTAAAAAAATTAGCTAAACTAGTATGAGTATCAGATTCTACCATTTTAAACATTAAAAATACTAACAATACATTTGTAACATATTTTTTAATATTTATTAAAATTTATTAAAAATTACAGAAATTATGTGTTTCATTTTTTTATTTTTAAGTAAATATTTCTCTTACATATTTTTTTTTAGTTTTCAAAAAAATATATTAAAAAACGTGTTAATAACATCACTCTTTTAAGCATTGAGTTAGCTTTTCCAAACTCATCTAAGTTGATATTTTATCAATTTTAATTTTTTAAGAAAATTATTTTAGGTTTTAATTTTTTTTAATTTAATACTTTTGTCTTTAAAGATGATAAAGCTAACTAAAATATTGTCACATTTATCTGCTTCTAATGGAAAATACCTGTAGTCTAAATAAAAAAAAATTATTACGTCAATTTTTTTTGTTATGTCATGATTGTAAAAAAAGATAAAAAGTGCTGAATTAAAAAATTTTATAGACTAAAACAAAAAATATTTGAGAAATTAAAATTAAAATCTTCTAAAATTATATAGACTAAAAATATATTTAAGTATCATATGTTATTTTTAAAATTTGACATATATATATATATATATATATATATATATATTAATGCGAGTAATCGATTAAATAAGTATGATTGTTACGGAAACTATACTCATACCCATCGAATTTAGTGGGCACATACTTAAATCTAGACCTATCAAACAAATATTTACCACGCATTATGATGTTTTGCAAGTACTCACTAGTTATATGAACTAAAAAATATACTATAAAATTATATATTTAAGCGATGAATGTTATTTTAAAAGTTTGATAAATTTATATATAACTAATATAAATTTTAGTTAAATTATTTTAAGAACAATATATTATATTTTTATAAATAATGATATATATATATATATATGACAAAAAATTAAATAATATTTTTTTTAAAATATTTTGACCTAACTCTGTAACTACGAATATTATATATTAAATTTAATAAGTTTAAATCATTAAAAATATATTTTGTTTTAAAATAATATTTTTAGTTAATTTTCAATAATGTGTGTGTCTTATTAATCATAAATTAAAGATATAAAACTTTTAAAACTAAACTTTAAATTTATAAAAATAAAAATTAGCGTAATTTTATAAATGTTAAAATGAGTATTAAAAAAATCAAGAAACAATTTTAATCTAAAAAAAATAGGACAATATTAATATCATGGAAAATAAAGTTGTAGTAAAAAGTAAATTATCATGGAAAGAAAGTGAAATTCAAATATTATTTTTATTCAATTAAAGTTTGAATGAAAATAATTACATAAATATTCACTTGTTAAATAGTAGATTGCCATATCTAACATGGAGGTTCATTATTTTAACAAATATGTAATGGCATCTATAAAAATTTTAGTCAAGATCCACGGGTGTCTATTTATATTTGTACAAGTAATTGAGTAAAAAGATATGTATGTTTATACTTTTACTCGTCAAATATTTTAGGTATTTACTCATAGATACCCACCTATTATAAATATTTTTTAGAAGTACTCAATGGTTATAGAAACTATTTTCATGCTTGCGACTTGCAACCTACATTTTGTTCGCTCGTTATCCATTTTCTTTGGTGTAATAAATGAAAACAACTGAATATATTTTAAAAAAAATTGGAGCGCTTGACAAAGTTTATAAAATATTTAATAAATAACACTATCATAGTTTTTTTTAATTAATTTCGATTTAATTCATGATTAAATTTATAATATATTCTAATTATATAATAAAAACTTGTGAAATAAACTTTAAATTAAACTACTTGGTAGTTCGAGGAAGCGAATGGCCTACTTTAAGGTGAAAAACCATTAATTTAACATACATTACAAATACATATCAACCATATGACATTTTAATTTATTATACTATAACACAATGCATTACACACTGGTACAGAAATATTATTACAAATTATATTTGCAAAGTAGCCATTATACAAGCCTATGCGTTTGTAGTGTAAAACTAAAGCATTCCTTGAAGCATTCACCTCACACTTTATTTTGACTAATGCCATCATAAACACTTGCTGTTGGCTGATGTTTATTACTGACCCTGCATAAGATCATAATAATTAAGTTACCAAGGTGATATAAGTGTAATATAATGAAAATTAACTATGTATACGAGTAATTTTAATATAGTACCAAAAAGCGCTTTTTGATGAAGTCAACGAACTCTTGTGGATCAAGCAATTTTGTTTGCTTATAAGCATTGTTACTATTCAGCTCCTGGAAAATGTGTTACACCAATTAACCAAAATATCTTTTCTTTAGGGGGGCGGGGAAACAACATTACTTTTGAATCAAAAATTATTTATTTATTATTAAGATTTTCTATCAAAAGGGGCCAAACAGGACCCTTCCAATTATATTTTGATAGCATTAGGAGGAGCAACATATAAAAACAATAATTTAATTTGATTCATTTTATATGTGAACTTCGAGTAAGTTGTTGTTGTTATTCAAGATAGTTAAGAGGGTATATGAAAGTATTTTGAAATACCTTGATCCATGCTGCTAGTTTAGGCCTTCCAGCTGTGATATCATGCTTATACACCTCAGAGAAGAGGATTTGAAACCTCTCAATGAAGGGAATATAGGCAATATCCACCTAATAATCACCATAATTTTGTTTTAAAAAAGAATAACTATAGTCATAATTAAAAAAATTAAGATATCAAATAACCACTTTATAAATGTCTCACCAATCCATCTAATTTTCAAGTATATTAAATTTTCAACTTACCAAACTAAATTCACCAAGGAAGAATGGCCCATCATCATATTTACCAAGAGCATTCTCCAAGTAATCAAACGAAGCACCTAATTCAAATGATGAATTTTAAACAAGGCATGATCTATGTTTATCATACCCTTCAATTTAGAAATGTAATTCTTACTAGTTTGTGTTATGGGATCGCCTTTGAATGAACCAAACACATCTTTTGTAAACGTATCAACATACTTTATTAGCTCCTCTCCAAGTTCCTTCTTGACGGAATCCTGAAATTAAAATAATATTCATATCATCATTAATTATCCCCAATCAACATACAGACACATGAGTTGGGGAAGAGAAGGATTTTCTTATCAATAAATTAAAATGCTTTCATTCTTACATGGGGAAATAATGATGGCCCTTCAAAATTTGCATCGACATATTTGATCAAGTCAATACTTTCCACTAAAACCTTACCATTATGTTCAAGTGATGGCACCTACGATATAAGAAAAATATAATCATCAATTAGGAAAATTAAATAATTCAATCAAGTTTATGTTACTTTTATGTAGATCACTATGTTTTTCTTAAGATTATTCACCTTGCCTTCCGGATGAACCTTTTCTTTATACCAAGCTGGCTTGTTCATAAGGTCAATAGGAACCAATTTTATCTTGTCTTGCAATTCCTGGTGCACAAAAAACATCAATTGTTTATCATAGTGGAGACAGATATCTACAGCTCTACTAAAATAAATAAATGATTGAATAATAATTTATTTTTGTTACATTCATTTTTTTCTGTATGATTTTTTCTTTAATTTAGTTTTAAAATATATAATTACTTTAAATTTATTTTTACCTTTTATTGTCATTTTAATACCTGAAAATAATATAAATTACCATTCATTATAGGAATAAAATGAAAATATGAATATTTTATACGGGACACACACTAGGCTTAACTTTATATTTTAATTTGGTCTCCATATATCCCTGTATCATGTTTTAACAAATGACGATGAAAAATATTAAAATAATTTTACATGAATTAAATTAATGTTTAAATAAAAACCTATCTTATAGGGGGAAAAAAAACCATAAAAGCATCAAATGATTATAGGAAATTAGGAATATAAAACGAGCAAACACATGAATGAGTGAAGAAATACTTAAACAGAGAAAATAACCTTGTGGTTCCTTGTGATCCATACGCGCTGAGCAAATGGGCATGAATAACTCAGGTACAGCCTAGAAGAGAAAAACAATCCAACGTAAGATACTATGCACAGGCCAACCTCAAACTCAAAGCAAAACCATGTTGACCCAACAAAAACAAAGCAAAACCATGAAACAAGATGAATTGGAGTTTAATAGGACTAAATGTGAAACCTGGTTGTTCCATCAAAGAGAGGTGGTGGTTCGGAGGTTCCAGATAGCGTAGGAGGACGAATTTCTACCACACCTCTGGATTTCACAGTACACAGGACAACGTAAGATAAAACGAATCAATTATGATAAATAGAAAAAAGTAACGAAAAACATGATTTGTGATATTAATAAAATTAAATAATTCTTACGCAGTTGCCATTGATATAATGATCTTCCGAGATACTAGGGATCTTATATTATGCAGAGTAGAGTGGTGTTTACTTACTATATTCATGGCAAGTTGGCAACCATTGCTGAGTTCTTATAACAAGTTGTTAGTGCCGTGCAGGCACCGCCAATGAATAATGACGACGACTTCGCCTTTAGTTTGAATTATGACATTGTTCAAGTTATATAATTCAACTTTAGCAGTGCAATAATTCAACTCTGTGCGTGTAAAGAGAAAAAAATTATTCATATTAAAAAATTAATTATTTTAGTAAAATTATTTGTTAAATTTCTTAATTAATTAACACATAATCTTGAATTCAAATCTGATAAATTTAATTGTGTTAAATATTTAGAGGAAGTTTGACTTAAAAGTATTTTTACATGTAGTCTAAATAAAAATAATAATATAAATATTTATGTGAATAGAAAAATATAAACAAAAGAGTATCAATAATATTTTAAAAAATTTATATAAATAAATAAATAATATATTTTCTAAATTGATGGATAAGAACAGAAATATTATTATATTATCCGTTATTATGTAGCTATCAACAAGTAAGATCTAGAAACAGCAGAGTCAACCTTTGACCAAGTTATTGGGGAGAATTTTAGATTTGAATACTGGAGATTAATATGTAATCTAATACTAATACTAACACTAATAGAATAGTGTTTTCTTTTCTTTTTAGTTTAAAGTTGAATAGGTGATTATTCATTGTTAAAATAATTGATTAGCTTGCCATATCAATTATCACTTAGCAGTTACGAGGTACCCTCCTTCTTCTGCAGTTTACTGTATAAACATGACAGCTAATGCAGGGGAAAAATCTGGAAAGTTAGACCACAGCGTATTCAGAATCTTACAAATTTTATTCTATAAATTTTAAACTTTTAACATAAGATCATAGCAAATGAAAACTCATAATAGCAAAAAAAATCACTTTTATCTTTTCAGCAAATCACAAGAAATTTTAGATTGTGTCCTTTCAATGCCCTTTCTTAATTGGGCTCAGCCTCTAGAAACCACACAGAGACAGTTTTTCTCCCAACTAGGTCCCACCGCCAACGTCCCAATGTTTGACTTTTGGTTTTGGTGAGTACCAAATTTTTTTTCTTGGGGGACTTTTGATAATACAATAAATTTATAGTAAATATTTAATTTAATTTAGAACAGGATAAAATAAAAGTCCTCTTCTTCACCATGACCTAACACAAGACACTGTATGACACAGACAAGATAGTATAATGGGTTAACTTGCTCTTTCTTTCTTTCTTTTTTTTTGGGTTAAAAATATCAACTTATTCTATCTTTAAGATGGCTTGGGAGATATACCATTTAAAGAACAACAAATATAATAAAAAATAATATATAATTAAATTTTAACTTAAACAAATCTAAATTTTATTAATATTAAAATTTAATTTTTAATATTATCAATTTAAATATATAAAATAAGAGGCATGAGAAAAATTTAAATTATATATATTTTAAAATATTTGACTAAACAGATCAACTTATTCCGCTACTTTTTAATCCGCTTTAAAACCTCCTTTCCCCTCCTCCGAATCTATTTAATAAAAAAAGAGAGTTAAATATGTCAATTTGAGGGACTGAACCATAATGTGAATATTCTAAACACACATAAAGTTATAATAAAATTTAAAATTATAAAAAATGATATAATATTACAATGAATTAAATTAACATAAAACACGGATTTTTAATTAAAAGAGAGAATTGATAATTCAAAAATAAACTTGATTTATTGTAAATATACTAAAATATTATAATTTATTTAATCGTTATAATTTTCATTTATACTAATATTAAAATTTAAAGAATTATAAAATGCATATAAGAGTATGTAAAGTGTTTAAACATTGTCTAGCACCAATATATGTCCAACGAGATATTACTTTTTTTTTATATGTTTGTTTCCTTGATTAGGATAATAAAAAATATAGCTTTTATAATAATAAAAAAAAATGACACATCAAAGTCAATTTTTAAATAGGATACTGAAGTACTATATGAATCTCCAAATAGCAAAAGTTTTATGATTAAAAAAAAAGTCATTTTACGTAATTTTTACAACAACTCTCATAGTTTTACATTTTATTTATTCACATTCATTATTTATTTATTTATCTCTTCACCCTCTTGGTGTGAAATATAATTATTCTTTCGGGAAATATAAATACAAGGTGTCATTTTTGAATTATGAATTTTATATTTTCTTGTGTGGCGTAAGAAAAAAATATTAATAATGTTTTAAAAAAATAATAGAATATTAGATTTTTTTGAAAATGTCCGTATCACAATTTTTAACTATATTTTTTTAAAATCCTTAATAACAATTTTTATTTTTTATAATTTTTAAAAAATTATTATTGATAATTTTTAAATTTTATATCTCCATATTTTTTTCAAAATATCATATTTTTGTATATATATTTTTAAATTTTTATATTTAAAAAAAATTCCGCACCAATAACATGAAACATACCTTAACGGTACAATAAGTGAAATATATTTTCCAACTCATTTGAAAAATTCGCCAATTAATAAAAACATAACATCGGATTACCAATTGCATTTTAAACACATTAGATTTCGGGACTCTACAATAGGGTGGTTCCGTACAAAAACATTATTGAGAAATCAAAGTAAGTAACTGCAACACAAGCAGATAGAAAACACCATTCTTAAACTGAAAAAAGCATTACATGAAGGTAAATAAATATATTCATTGACTATGTCTTAAACATCATGATTGCAGCACCTCACTTTCACTGTTAAGCCAACTGTCAGCAATCTAGCAACAAGCCTGTCAAGACAGCAATCACAAATTTTCAAACAAAATGAACTATAACAGTGGATGATGTTTATTTTACCAAAATTTTTTTCTTGAAGGCTTCTAAATATTCATCCCTGTCAACTTTTGTCTGCTTATAACCATCAATCTTATTTGCCTCCTGCAAGAATAATCAACATAAAAATGTATAATTTTTTGGAATCGGTATCTAAATGGATCATTCCATTTCCCTTTGCAAAGCGGCTTATATTGAAGATTACGATCAAATCATTTAAGAAACGAATGCAATGTTTCAAATTATTATTTTTTTCTTTCAAAACAGAGAGTTAGAAAGATTGCACACAATTATGTACCTCAATCCATTTGGCAAGATTGGGCCTTCCTTCCGTGATGTCGTGCTTAAAAATTTCAGAGAAAATAATTTGGAACCTTTCAAGAGACGAAACATAGGCAATATCCACCTGATGATAATTACATGCAGTTTATAAATCATCAGAATGTTGGGGAAAAAATATCATGCATTTTTGTTTATATACTATAATTTTTTTTTATTGCATCATGATCTGATTATTTCTCTTTCCTACTATATATATAGCTAGATAACAGATTGGTCTGAATTCCACAAAACTTTCCAGCCAAATATAATGAATATCATTTCTCTTAGTGGCCAAGTTAACAAAATTTCAAGACTGATGACAATTTCAACTTACCAAACTAAATTGGCCCAGGAAGAATGGTCCATCATCAAATTTGCCAAGGGCATTCTCCACGTAATCAAAAGCATCACCTGAATCAAATTAATTATTTTTCACACCATCTAGTTCAATTATCAATATTTTCTCTTTGATTTAGAAAATTTAGATCCTACTGGTTTGTTGAACAGTATCTCCTTTGAGTGAAGAGTATATGCCACCGGTGAATGTATTAACATGGGAGATCACCAGCCCACCGTATTCTCTCTTGGTAGGATCCTGGAAAATCTCCAATAAGCATTACTTCACTGAAAAAATAAACACATACTATAGGCAAAGGGATAGTAAATAATGAAATCAAATGCACAATTCTTCTCACCCTGGGAAATAGAGCAGGCCCTTCAAAGTTGGCATCTATATATCTGATCAAATCAAGACTTTCTCCCAAAACCTTGCCATTGTGCTCCAAGGATGGTACCTATAATATAAAAGAATGTGTGATGATCTTTCAAGCAAATCAAATAGTTTTCTTCAGTTGTGTCGATCACACTTATCTACCTTATTTGGACGGTAAACTTTCTCCTTATACCAAGAAGGCCTATTTTTAAGGTCAATAGGAACCAATTTGATCTTGTCTTGCAGTCCCTATGGTTCACA
Source organism: Abrus precatorius (assembly GCF_003935025.1). NCBI lineage: Eukaryota > Viridiplantae > Streptophyta > Magnoliopsida > Fabales > Fabaceae > Abrus > Abrus precatorius. The sequence goes on along the minus strand of NW_020874373.1, from coordinate 1,273,987 downwards.
ATCACACATCAATATCACTAATAGGCAAAAGGGACAAACCTTTCATTGAAATTTCTATGAAGAACAAGACTTTATATCAGAAGAACTTGAAAGCTGAAAGAGGGGCCATAGATACAAAAACAGCCTTACAGTTCCTAGCTATCCATGCACGCTGTGCATAAGGGCATATGTAGCAAATGTACAACCTAAAAAGACAATCATAATTACACTCATTAAATTACCATACTACGAAAGTTAAATCATATATTTGATTAATGGAAAAAAAAAATTAAAATTGAGTTGATTGATGAATGTCACCTCGTGGTTCCATCAAAAAAAGAAAGTGGTTCGGAGATGGAAGTTAATGCAGGAGGTCGAACTTCAAGCACACTCCTAAATTGGCAAGGGACACAAACTTAGAAAAGATGAAATGACCAATTAATAAAACACTAATGCATGAAAGTTGTTTAGAACATGCAAAGAAATATATCTTAAGGATTTGCCATTAATATATTTCTTTTTTTCTAGAAAAATGATTAGTAGTATATGTATATATATTTTGCAAATAAAGAATGTAGGATTCTGAATATATAGGACATGATTTTAAACTGTTAAGTTTGAAATCGCAAGCAGTGACGAAACAATTGCTTTGCATAGTGTTGGGGCGGCACTAAGCATTACATTCGAAATTTGAGACTCCAATGGCTATGCAAAGGTGGTTTGATGTCATGAATGCGTTGGGGTAAGTTGCATGGAAGACATTTGTATATTTATTTGACTTAAGCAACGAATTGGCTTTTTGACAATTTTTCTTAATTATTTATTCAAATTAATATATAAAAAATAATTTAGCAGTTGTGTAATAAATTTCATCTGGGGTTAATTTAGCAGTTTTTTTTGTTGTTATTTTTTCTTCTGATTATTTTTTATATGTTTATACGTAATAATAATAATAATAATAATAATAATAATAATAATAAAAGTAATATAGAAATATATAGTTATATATTAAATAATATTTTAATTATTTAATGTTTAAATAATAAAATTTTAATTTTAAATCTTTATTTTAATGTGGAACTATAAAACATTTATTTAAGAATCAAATTATAAAATAAAATGATAAATAAAAGTCTGAAATAATGAAGATATAACAATATCAACAAAAAAATTCTAAATTTGAGAATTACATTCACAATAATTTTGGAATAACTAATAATTTTTATCAAGTAATATTATATATATATAAAAGCTACTTTTAGAAGTTTTTAAAGCAATTGGTAACATATTGTAACTCCTTTTATACGTTTGACATTTTTAAATATTTATTTAAATATATTCAATATTTTATAACTTTAAATATAAAACGTATTTATTTTTTATTTAATAAATTTTACAAATTATTAAATAATTATAGTAATACATTATATAAAAACATAACTCATTAAAATGAAAAAAAAAATGAAAACTCTTTATTCACATTTGTTTGTTTGGTTTTTTTTCTCTATTTATTTTAAAGTTAAAACTAATTTCATATTTTATAACAAAAATACATATTTTAATTTAAATTAATTTATATAGACATTTTAATCATATTTAATAGTTTAAAGATAATTTTATTAAACGCACAAACTTGTGCATGTTTATGCGTATTTATGATTTTCAATAAATTAAAATTGTCTGGTGTAATTTTTATTCAAATAATATAATTTTAAGGTTTAAATTTAAACTTTAATTAACAAAACTATTTATACTGATAAAATTAAAATATATATCAAATGTTTAAATTATTAAAAACAAAGAGACACAATTATGTTTATGTAAAATAATTTTGGTACTCCTTGTTTAAAATTTTTCAATTAATTCAAAGCACTGTTTAATTTAGAATTTGATAGAATTGATTTTTAAATATTTTTAAATTATAAGATATAGTTAAAATTAATCTGAATCATATACTTATATAAAAACTTGTACTTTTATTAAAAAATAGTTTTATAATTTGAAAAGAAATAAGGATAAAGACTAAAGAACAAGGATGCAATTATAGTCAGAGGAAGTAGTTGGATCAAATTACAGGCAGAGAGAGTGGTTCAATTAGATCAAATTGAATAATATATACATTTTTGTCAAATCAAGTTGAATGAGTATAGAAAAATAAGAACATAAGAAAACGTGACATGTGTTATTGGGCCAAATTTCCTAAAATAAAAGAAACGAAACAGAATTAGGGACCCCTCACTCGATTACCAATAATACACCATTAAGGCGTGGGCTATGTGACCATTTGGAAACATAGCACAAAGAATTTTCATAACAAAAACATGGGAAAGAAAAACACAAAAAACCAATAAATTAAATAAATAATAAAAATAATGGACCAAAGTCCAAATTCAAAATCCAAAAATATTTTTAATTCATTTGAGAACCCTATCTCCGAACCAAGCCGAGCCATTCAAGAGGGGCACCTCAGAGACGAGCAAGGTCCAATTAGCTTCTCGGGTTGGTTCCGAAGCCCAATCACTCACTCACTCTCTCCTTTTGCCACACACAAGATCTCACTCCGGTCAGCTCCGAAGCTCGGAGCGGCACTCTGCCGATCCGTGTTCACCGTCACATAGCTGGTAGATTCCGATGCCCTAACTTTTTTATTTCTCCAATTCAAAATTTCCTTCATCCCAAGCCTATTTTACTTGCACTCTTTGTTTTCCATGAATGTCCAAGCACTAATTACTCGTGTTTCTCTTAATTAAATTTTCACTCCAAGCTTTGATTTCTCGAAATCATGATATGATTTAGTGGGTCTTCCATTTGATGCTTAATCTGGGCTGAATTAGTTCGATAACTGGATTTTTTTTTAATAAATAATTTAATGTTTGATGTATAGTTTTTTGTGTTAATTCCCTGAAAGATCTGGTATATCAGGCTTCAGATTTTATACTTTTTTTTTCAAGCTTGAGATTTTATACTTGATCATGGGTGCTGGATTTTGCTTGGTAGAGAATCTGATTTGATATGGACCTTGGGTTATTCGGTTCATATTATTATTAAAATTTCCTATTGCGATTGAACTGGGCTGACCTGGCCCAACTGTGGGCCCAGGTTCGCTGAGAGTGGTGTATTCTAGGCTTTCATCCAATCCAATATGTTCAACCTTTGTGACTTTGCGTGATAGACTTAACGGGCATAAGCAATTCGAGTCAATAATTTGCAGTGCGGATGCGCATTGTGTCTGCATGCATGGGATTATTGTTCACTTTGGATTTGAGTTGCTCGTATTGTGTTTTGTGTATTGAAATATGGTTGTATAGACATGGCAACGATTATTTTCACTACTAAGGATAAGATGTACGAAATTTCTTTCCCCTTTTTGCTATGTGTTAGAGTGGGTTCACACCTTAGGATAAATTCCGTGTTATGCATGACAAGTTGATAAAGATATGAATGTCTCCTTCGAATTTCAACCGATGCAAATTTAGTGCTCACTTTACTTTTACACTTGAATTGTGTGCTGCTTAAATGAATACCTTTATTTCAATAAATATTTTTGCTACTTTCACAGTCCTTTTATGATTTTGCATTATTTGTTTACTCTAAGTTTTTAATTCCTTTCCTTTTGTCTCGATTCACAATCATCAAATTTGACTTTCCATGTTTCAGTTATTCATGCGGACAGATGCAATGAATGTTTACTTGTTTATGTTCATTAATCCTGTATTTTTTTTCGTGGGAGGGGTAACACAATGCCTCATGCTCTAGCGATATCATTTATCTTCATATCTATGGTGCTCTATTATATCCTTATGCAGAAAATGTTTCCTGCTTCTAATTAAACTGTTTGTTGTGGCTAAACTTGGAAGATATATATAAGACAAGATGGCTACCGTTGAAGCAGACAAAGTGGTGGTGACCCCTGATGTCAAAAACGAGTTAATCAGTACTGACAAGATAGTGACCCTTGTAGAAGACAAATTGGTGGTGACCCCTGACATAAAAAATGAGTCAACCAGTATTGATTCTCAACCTACCAATGACCTAGCAAATTCTGAAACTTTGGCTAACAGTAGTGTGGAAAATTCCAAGTCTCAGGCTGACACGGATCTCTCCAATCCCAAAACAAAGCCTGACGAAGGACTTCCTGGATCTGAAACACTGGTTACTAGTAGTGATATAAATGAGTTGGACGACAACAAAAAATCTTCGTACAATGAACTAGAGAATTCGGAATCGCTACCTAACAGCCAGTTGGACTCTGCTGGGGCTCCACACAGCAATCAAACTGTTGATTCAGAGGCAATGCCTGACCATTTGTCAGTCAACTCTGAAGCACTGCCTGATGACAAGCTTCTTAGTTCTGAAATTACTCTTGATAAGAACCCTACTCCTGAGGCACCACCTAGCAACCAGGCGATCAATTCTGAGGCACTTCCAAACAACGCTGTGGTTACTTCTGAAATTCAGACTGGTAATGATGTGGTTGTATCTGAAACACAATGTGGCAACGTGGTGGTTGTATCTGAAACACAGCACAGTGATGAGATGGTTGTGTGCGAAACTCTGCACAGCAATGAGATGGCTGTATGTGAAACCCAGCACGGCAATGAGGTGATTGAATGTGAAACACAGCACAGTGACGAGTTGGTTGTATCTAAAACACATTGTGATGATGAAGCAATTTTGTCTAAAACTCATCAAAGCAATGAAGTAGTTATGTCTGAAACTCAGCAAAGTAATGAAGCGGTTATGTCTGAAACAAAACCCAGCAATGAGGAGTTCATCTCTGCCCCACATCCCAGCAGTGAGGCTGTCATGTCTGATACGCAGCTTAGCAATGAGGCAGTCATCTCTGATACACAGCCTTGCAATGAGGTAGCCTTGTCTGACATACAACCCAGCAGTGAGGTAAGCTTGTCTAACACACAACCCATCAATGAGACTGTCATGGGCGAAGCCCAGATCAGCAACAATGTGGTCATATCTGAAACTCTGCCCGGAAATGCGTTGGTCAGTTCCACAACAGATCCCAACAGTCATCTCTCCCATCTGAAAACTTTTCCTGATAATAATCAGTTCACTAATTTCCATATGATTCCTGAAGATCAGCTGCCTCAACCTGAATCGCTGCCAAATTCTGAACCCCCAGTTAGTTGTGAACCACTGGCAGACAGTCATCTCACAGACATCAAACCAGTACCCCCTAATCATTTGCCTGAATATGATACATTTCCGAACAATCATGTGGAACATTCTGAGGAACTGGCCAACAATCAGCTAACTAACTCTGAAACATTGTCACATGATCAGCTAGCCAACTCCCAAATGTTGACTCACTATGAGCTGACAAATGGTGAACCCGAGCACCCCAATCAGCTAATCAATTCTCAAGCTCACTATGAGAAAGTCAGCAGTAACACCCTTCCTAGATATGAGATTGTGAGTGTTGAAACTCCACTTAACAATGTGGAACATATCCCAGAAACGCAGCCAATTAAGAGGAGGAAAAAGAAGTCTATAGTCTGGGAACACTTTACCATAGAAACAGTCAGTGCTGGATGTAGAAGGGCATGCTGCAAGCAATGCAAGCAAAGTTTTGCCTATAGTACTGGTTCAAAAGTTGCTGGTACCAGCCACCTTAAAAGGCACATTGCCAAGGGAGCGTGTCCAGCCCTTCTGCATAATCGAGATCCGAATCAATCAACTCCATATACTCCACGCTCAAGGGGAAATGGTGCTGGCAGTGTTAGCTATACACCAAAGAGACGGTATAGATCCCCTAGCACTCCTTATATAATTTTTGATCAAGATCGTTGTCGCCAGGAGATTGCTAGGATGATCATTATGCATGATTACCCCCTTCACATGGTTGAGCATCCAGGATTTGTCGCATTTGTCCAGAATCTGCAGCCCCAGTTCAGTATGGTCACATTTAACACCATTCAAGGAGACTGTGTTGCAACATATTTGATGGAAAAACAAAACCTTATGAAGTACTTTGAGGGATTATCAGGGCGTGTTTGTCTGGCACTGGATATCTGGACCTCAAGTCAATCTGTAGGTTATGTGTTTATTACAGGACATTTTGTTGATAATGATTGGAAGTTGCAGAGGAGAATTCTCAATGTTGTGATGGAACCATACCCTGATTCTGACTCTGCTATCGGCCATGCTGTAGCTGTCTGCCTTTCTGATTGGAATTTGGAGGGCAGGCTGTTTTCTATCACTTGTAATCAGGCACTGACTGAAGTTGCCCTTGAAAATCTCAGACCTTTACTCTCTGTGAAGAATCCACTTCTCCTCAATGGGCAGTTACTAATTGGAAATTGCATTGCCCATACCTTAAGCATTGTTGCAAATGATTTGTTGAGCTCAGCACAAGGCATAGTCAATAAAATCCGGGAAAGTGTAAAGTATGTGAAGACTTCAGAATCACACGAGGAAAAATTCCTGGAGCTTAAGCAGCAACTTCAGGTCCCCAGTGAAAGGAGCCTTTTTATTGATGACCAAACCAAATGGAATACAACATATCAAATGCTAGTTGCAGCTTCTGAACTAAAGGAAGTGTTTTCTTGTTTGGACACTTGTGATCCTGATTACATGGGAGCTCCATCTATTCAAGATTGGAAGCTTGTTGAAACCCTCTGTACTTACTTGAAGCCCCTTTTTGATGCAGCAAACATTCTTATCACAACAACTCGTCCCACTGCTATTACCTTCTTTCATGAAGTTTGGAAATTGCAGTTAGATCTAGCTCGCGCTGTGATGAACGAGGATCCTTTCATTAGCAACTTCACTAAACCTATGCAAGAGAAGATTGATAAGTACTGGAGAGAATGTAGTCTGGTTTTGGTGGTTGCTGTTGTTATGGACCCTCGATTCAAGATGAAGCTTGTCGAATTCAGTTTCACAAAAATCTATGGTGAGGATGCTCATATGTATATCAAGATTGTTGATGATGGAATTCATGAGCTGTTTCATGAGTATGTAGCCCTTCCCCTGCCACTGACTCCAGCTTATGCCGAAGAAGGAAACATGAAGGTGGACGGATCCCCAGGAGGAGCTACGTTGGCAGATAGTGGTCTCACAGATTTTGATGTCTACATCATGGAAACTACTAGCCAACAAAACAAATCTGAATTGGACCAGTATCTGGAAGAATCATTGTTGCCACGCGTCCCAGATTTTGATGTATTAGGTTGGTGGAAGCTAAACAAACTCAAGTACCCTACTCTTTCCAAGATGGCCAGGGACATATTATCCATTCCAGTTTCTACTGTCCCTTCTGACTCTGTATTTGATAAGAAAAGCAAAGAGATGGATCAGTATCGAAGTTCCTTGAGACCAGAGACAGTGGAGGCCCTTGTATGTGCCAAGGACTGGATGAAGTATGGAGCAGCTGATGCTTCGAATTTGCTTGTAAAAATGGAATACTAGATTTTAGGTTGTACTCTGTATGATATGATGGTAGGTTCTCTGGTATTTTTACATTTTGCTCTTAGTTCTCTGTTAGGCTATATTTTGTAACATTAATTTTTTTTTCTTTTGATAATTGGATGTCAATATTTAATTTCTAGTGAACCTTTGGTTTTAGTCCTTTAGATGCTAAAATAGATCTGCCTTTCTGTGACGCATCATTGCAAGTTGTGAATATACTATTGGAAAAAAAGATTCCATGAGGATTCAGGAGTTGAAGATGATGGGATTGGGCTGGTTTTGCCCCAAATGAAATAGGCATAATTCTGAGGTGTATCACATATGAAGTCTGCATCCTGTTGCCTACCATATCAAATATGCTTCCCAGCCTGCAATAGTGCGCTAATTTGCTGCCTTTTAATTTTTAAAATTTTCTTTTGGCTTCTGACATGTCTGTGCGGACTGAAACACTTGCAAGATAGCCCCCGACTGTATCAATAAACTGATATAAAATAAGGAAATATATAAGAGTAAACAGGACATACAGTTCTTGAGCAATGTTTTCAATTTTCAAAACTGAACTGATAGTTGAACAAGTATGGAGAGAGGATCAATACCAAGTCCATCTACAGCTGCCATGAGGAGGCAAAGAAAGCCCAGCTTACCCACACTTGCACTGGTTTCCATGACTGGTCCAGTGGTGGATGATAAAAAGGAAAGCAAAAGCATTCTGGTAAGTGGATATCCTAATTCGTTAGGAAAGCAAGAGCATCAAGTCAGTGCACATCATAATTTGTTTCTCCCATTATATTTGGCTGTTTCCTACTACTTAAGAGAATTGGGTATGCAGAGTATCTTACCTGGTCTTTCTGCTCTCTGTTCTCGAGTTTTAAAATCCATCGTCAACATTTTTTGTCCCAAGTTAATGGGGCTGGAAACATTGAGCCCGTAAGGTCCTTTAGTCACTTGCAATGCATTGAGGCATAGGAAGATGAACAAGACATGTATTTATCATTCTGTTGCAAAGTAGAATAGAAGGCCACAAGTCTTAAGTGGCTAGGATCTTGGTTCATTGTTCACCTAAAGCAAGGTCTTCAGATGGAGTATTGTAAATGATAAAATAGGCATTGAGAGAGTTTTGGCCTCTCCACTCGATTTGAGTCAAATTACTCATGACCCAAGGTTAAAATTAGGCTTGACTCCATTCCATAGCCAAAACATTAATTTTTTGTATAAAAAATATTAAGAATTTGTCACGATCATAGTAATGTTTATTCCAGTCAAAATAGCATAGGTTTGCAAGTGATTAGCCAGCTTTAAGATGTTATTATGTGCCATTAGAGTGACACTCTTACAACTATTTTGAAGGTTCATTTCTATGACCAGAACATTTGACATCTTACAGATATACCAAAATGTAGCTTCTTTAACCCCGTCCACATAATGCATGTTCTAATCAAATTGTTTATTTTACTTTACTTGTTTATCATATAATACAAAGGACTCATAAGCACTTATTACAATTTTCAGTAGAAGAGTCAAGCGAACATCATCGAATCTATCATAGTTTGATTGCCACCACTTGTCATAATGAAGTTTTATCACATAACGCTCATCAACATATACAACTCTCATCACATCGCATAAGTCTTATCTTTTCAATTTTTTTTATCATCAATTTTTCCGTTAAATTGTCTTGTGGGTTATTTATTCTTGATTAATCTTAGTCTCAAAGTTCCATAGTTTGTCTTAATCATAATTATTCTAAGTATCCTAATTGGGATTTTACAGAGTTGTTTTTTTTCTATATAATAAGTTATTAGATTTATTAAAAAATTTATAAGAACTTAATTCATTTATATTTTCTCTATTGAACATGTAACAAAATCTCTCATTCATATTTATATAAATAATAAAGAATTATTAACATTTTTTCCTCACTCACATATTTTTACCTTATTATTATCTTTTACCAAAAATTATAATTTTTACTAAGTATCAACCATCTTAAACAATCACTTTAAGTTCAAATCATATTTTTGTTCTTTTTTCTTCTTTTCTATGTTCCATGCTTTTTGTGTGTCAACTCGTACACCTTAATATTTATAATAGTGATCATTTTAACAAACATTTAATTCAATACACATCATTTCAACATGATTCATGCCATTTTAGCCATCAAACACATTTTATTGAGCTTAGACACATACTTTTTTTCTTAAGACTCCATATAATAAACATCCATTTTCTTTCTTACAACCAATATTTTAGCCATTAATACATAGAAGCTCAATGCTAATACATAACAAACATTTATTTTCTTTATAACCAACCTATGTTTTAGCTAAAAATTCATAGAAGAACAATGCTAATATATAGCCATGTGAATGACATCTCATCATAGTTTTATAAGCACAAGTATGGGTAAGACTTTTTCCCACAAAATACAACATTTTTCAACACAAGTCCAACCATGTATATATGATAAATATGACAAAAATAAAGTCAAAAAATAGTCTCAAACATGGACATCATTATGTCCTAAATCACCTATTAGAAGTCCCTTAGCAATAATTTTATTGCTAACCAAAACAACTAACAAATGAAGAACACTCTTCCTTTATACTTCTTGTAGTTTTTCACCTTTTCTTTATAAGGAGAGGGAGAATGAGAACAACTTTAATCGAGCTCCCATACACCAAAATGAACAGCCAAGAACATATCCAAAATAGAAATTGAGAAGTGGTGAAGAAAAAGGAAAAAAATTGAAGAAGAGCAAAAGTGGAGGTGTGAGAGAGAATGATTAATTAGGCCAAGATGAAAAGAAGAAAAAAGAAAACTTTTAAAGGAAGAGAGAGTATTTGCACAACCAATAAAAGTGAAAGGTGTGATTTTTTTTATTTTTTTTTATTTTTTTGCAATTTTATTCATTTATAGAGAAATAGAAAATAACCAAGGTTAAGATTATCTCTCATCAATTTAAATCAAGGTCAAAATTAAAAGACTTATTTAAAAAAATGTAATCAACATGATAATTTGTCATGTAAAACAGTAACTATTGGTTACATCCACAATGACTAGTTATGTCACAAAAAAGTATTTTTACTCCCAACTCTTATTTTAATTTTAAAAGTTAAAATCTTTGTAACAATAATAATAATAATAATAAATATTTTTGAGATTTCAAAACTCAACTATCCTTGTTCCATAGATATTACTACTAGCAAAATCTTACATTACACTAATTTATGATATTAGTGAAAATAATATAAAAAATTAAAAATTATCTTTAAAATAATTTTATAGATACATTTTTGAATTATGAAAAATTTCCAATAATTAAATAATTTTAGTGGGTACGAACAGTCTTGAGTTTGTTACACTGCAAATTTTTTTCACAGAGAGCATAGCAGATTTCCAAACCAATCCAAAACAATAAAATTGCCTTGAAATAAATCCAAACAAATAAACATAGCATCCTAATAATCATCAATGCACACTCGTACATAAAACAATCATCCTCATAGGATAATTTCTTAAACAATTGTTTATTTTACCCTAAGAGTTAATAGACAGAAATAAGAAAAAGAGAAGATGTTACACAAAACTTATTATTGTTTTAAATTTCAAAATAGTTTTTTTTTAGAACCTCACTATTCGTCTCTATCACATTTTGTTCATTCTCTTCACTCTTTAACTTGATTTATCTTTGAAAATGACGTTTTCATCAACATTTGTCAATCTATCAACGTTAATATTTTTTGGAAAATAAGTTTATGAAATTAGGATTCTACATTTTTTAAAATAATTTTTTGAAATTATATTTTCACACATTAAGAAAAATTATTAATCTTTTTCAAAAAAGTTTCCAAAATTAGAATTTAATGCTTTTAGAAATAATTTTCTAGAATTAAAATTTCACACTTTTATAAATTAATTTCAAATTTAAATTTTTACATTTTTAGAAATTAATTTTGAAAATTATTAATTACTTTTTGTAATAAATTTATAGAATTAAGATTTTCCACTTTTAAAAATAAAATTTGAGAATTAACGTTTTACCCTTCTTAAAATTAATTTTCAAAATAAACTTCTGAAATTAACCATTTTTATGTATATTTCCATAATTAAATTTTAGAAGCATTTTTTATATAAGCTTTTTAAATTTAATTTTCAGAAGCCAAGTTTAAGCATGTTTTCAGAATTAAAATTTTGAACTAAATTTGAAAAAATAAAAAATAATAATTTTTTTAATTATCGTAAAGAATATTAAAAATATCTATAATTATTTTAATGGGGTGTATTTTTTTTTTTTTGTTAACATGAAACCCCTGTATGCTGACTGACTACTCCAGGCCAGGCCATGAGGCCCAGTAGCCCACATCCCACCCTTAGCCTCAAATAAAATTAAAATTAAAACGTTAAATGTATATGTAATGATAAATTGGGAGTAATATAGAGTTTAGAAAAGGAGTTAAGTACAGAGTGTATATAGGGAAGGGAAAAAGAAGCTCAAGAGTTGCGAGTCATCCAATTTCATTTTGGTCGCTTACGCTCACGCAGTGTTTCTCTCTTCTTCGATTCGATCTTCCACTCCCAATGGCAACCCCTATCGACAACAACCCACCACAGGAAAACCCTAACAAAACCCTAGACCCCACCGACCCTAAACCCGACCCTCTGGCAGATCCAATCCCCACCGTCAACGACGCCGACGCCGCCGACTCCAAGACCATTCCCTCTGATGCCGGCAACGACGCTCCTCTTTCCGATGTTCAAAAGAAGATGCGCCGCGCCGAGCGATTCGGCATTTCTGTTCAGTTGTCCGAGAAAGAGAAGCGTAATTCACGAGCTGAAAGGTTTTATTATAATCTTTTCGATTTCAATTTTTAGGGTTCGATCTTTCTAGTTTCTAAGATGCATTAAATCATCCATGTTATTGTTTTATGTTTGTCTTGACTGCGCATTTTCTTCACTTGCAGGTTTGGCACTGGGTCCGCATCTCAGGGATCAGAGTCATCAAAATCGGAGGAGCTAAAGAGAAAGGCTAGGGCTGAGAGGTTTTCACTTTTTCTGATATTAACTCTGAATCATTTTTATTTATTTTTCACTGGGAATTGAGGAGAACGCTTTTACTGATCCTCCTTCACAGGTTTGGGATGCCTAGTCCATCTACAGCTTCAGATGAGGAAGCAAAGAAGAAGGCTCGGCTTGCTAGGTTTGCACCCGTTTCCAAAACCGATCCTTTAGAAGAAGATAAAAGGAAAGCAAGAGCTCTCAGGTGAGTGAGTGTCATAGTTTTTTCCTCCCATTTCATGTACACCCTTTTTCCTGTTGTTTATAAGAGTCAAGCATGCATGGACACGATGTCTTATTAGGTCTTTCTGTTCTCTGTTTCCAGGTTTTCTAATCCATCACCAACTTCTCTATCTCAAGTCAATGGCGAGGGAAAGCTTGAGCCGGTAAGACCCTTCAGAATTTGGTCATTTGGTCACTTTATAATCCATCATCATAGTTTTGTGTTGACTGTTCTGTTTCAAACAAGAAGGCAGCTATTGCAGGCAAAGCTGGAGGAGGGACCTGAATGACAGCTGCATCTTTAGCTGTAGGAAAGTTTTTGTAAGTCAATAGCCTGTTATCCTTTTGCTTTGCTATGTTGTATGCCTTAAATTTGGGTCTGATTTGTGATTTTATTTTCTCTTTGTTTTGTAAGCTTTTTTTTTTTTCCTTAAATTTTTCTGCAGTTTTAGTTTTTAGCAGTTCAAGATTTGCAGAGTGGCCTCCATACCGATTCTACTTTTCGTCATATTAATCTCCAGATGCATCTATATTTCATGGTTTACTGTTCCCTTGCTCTCAATGATGGAAAAGATTCAACTGGTCTGAAGAAGCTTGCTTTTATTTTTCTATTGTTGGCTTAATAGGTGACACCTTTGGGGTAATTAACGGCCATCTTCATAGGGTACTTACCTTAAAAGCAAAGATTTGAATTTTGGAATCTACAGCCTAAAAAAGAACAATGAACTAAGGTATGCTGGAACAATGGTTTTTATCAATTTCTTTCATCCTTATCACTGCAATTCACCAACACACTGTCTCTAATCTACTGCTTTGGAAATGCCCTTATCATTGTGCTAAAAGGTAATATCAATTTGGTTTTGTTGATCCAACATCTTGCTGATCCAGAATCTGTTAATGTTAGGATAGGTTTTGTTGCATAATTTGTCTTTGAGGAGTGATGATTAAATGAGGAAATAGGCGTTCAAATAGAATAGCTGCATATAGAATGAACTTGTTTCTGCTTAATGCTTAACAATTTTTGGGCTGGGGGGGGGGGGGTTGGAGGTAGAACTAGCATCATTTCGTTGTCATCAATATCAATTATGTTGGTTCACTTTTCTATTTTGCTTTTCCAATGGTTATACATCTAAATTCTCATTGATATGGTGTGGGTTTGAGATGCTATAGATCTAATTTCTCATTTCATAACCTACGTTTAACCTCATTGCCACTTTCAGAGTTCTATCGTGTTTAGGTTTTATTTTAAAGTAGATATTAAAGCACATCGCATGGATGAGAAGCATGTTTCTTGAAAACTGAATCAATAGACTGCGTTTTGGTGCTTTTTGAAATGTATCACGTTTAGTGTATTGCTGTTGCACGACTTTACTGGATCAGCAAGGATGTTGAAGCTCAAGTTCCTGGTACTATCTTTTGGCACTGATGAAATATTATGGGTGAATAATGGTAAGCTGAATGTTTCAAATGAAAAGTCAAGTGGTGTGGCTGAATTCTGTAAATGTTTTCAAGTCGGATTTAAAACTCGGTTTATTTCCAAGGCTGTAGCTTCCAATTTTTATTATCTTTGCTGTCGCCTTAAGATAAGTGAACCCTTTGAAGATGTTTGGCAGTTTACTTAGTTGCCAAAATTTAGGATTGTACATTTGTAGGACTGGATGTGGAGGGCGAACTCTGTACTTCTTTGCTTTATTATCTTGTAATTTATTTTTTTGCTTCTGTTTGGACCAAAGTTTGTAGAATGTGGATATATTCTGTTTCTCGGGTTAAAATATTTTGCCTAGCTAGTTTTATGCAAGGACTTCATGCGATTCATTTTTAGAAATGACCAGCCCAGTTTATGCAAAATAATATTTTCCCCTGCTTTGAGTAAATACAGTTACATTTAATTTTTCTCTAACATAGCCATGGAAGAGGACCACTAGCCAAAATAAGGGATATTATGAAGTTTACAAGTTCTTAAGTATAACCTGGGAATTTCCTTCCAATTCCCGGTCGAGCCTCCAAACCTGTAAGGAGACGGGGCGTTAAACGACGGATAGGCCTGATGGGCTATGGTAATGACCAGGATAGCGTTTATTAATGCCAATTTCATAATAAACGTTTAAAACTATTGGCTAATTAAATGTTTGATTGGTATTATATTCGGAGGGGTTATGAAATGTTTTCCACATGTTTGGTGATTGGTTTTTATGAGTTTCGATTTATTTTGTAGGATGGGAGTTTTTCTGTTTATCTCTCTTTCTAATTGTTCTACTAATAATTTTCTTATGCTATATTTATAGTTTATAATACAAGGAAAAGTTACTGGTCAGTGAATAATGGATATGCAATAACAAGTAAAAAAAAAGTCAATTAACTTCAAATGCTGGACATCGTCTCAATCAGTGATAGTTGATTGGCCTACTCTACTTTTAAAACAGCCTACCTTTTTACCTTGAAAAAAGCACACGTTACAATACACTTAGAAAAAGCAACAATATTTTCGATAAAACTTTTTTTTTTTTTTTTGTGGGGGCGGGGCGCACTTCGTCTTCAAGGCGAGGGACAATAATACATGACAATTAAAAGACATCAGCACCTGCAATGCCCACACGGACTAATATACATAGAAATTACTGAGCTTAGCTATTATGCATCTTTGCTTGAGCTTGAGCAACCTGGCGCTAGATTCATTGTCGTAGAAATCCAATTAAAAATTACACAAAAAAAATACATTTTCTAGCTAACCAGATCCTAAGCGGAAAAAGAACTCAGGAGAGAGGTCGTGGAACATTATATAAACTTGCTTGGTTAGTGATAATTGCTCATTTTTTTAAATTATTGCTCTTTTGGTAAATTAAGCTATGACAGCATAATGTCATACTACTAATGACTATTTTTTTGTGGGGTGGTGGGGTTGGGGAAGAACCTGTGTGGCTTTGCCTCTTGTTTTAATCTCTTTCGAAAAGAGTTATTCATTCCATAATAATCTTAAAACTTGAACCATAATCAGAGTCCGCTTTGGGGAAATGGAAATGATGCATTGCTGGTGTTGTGGAAGTGTGATATTATGTCATCTGCCTATCTGCTTTATACAATAATTCTGTAAACAAAGTATGAATGGAAGCCCATAATTGTTGGCCCTAAGAAATGGCAGGTCCACCTCCTTTGATTGAAAGAGGAGAACCCAAGAGGGAGCTATTATCAATGAGTTTAGGATTTAGAAATACAACAATAACAGTAATATCATCGTGGAAGTGTCTCCTCACTCCTTGTTCAATCTTTTGGAGGTCAGAGAATCTCATTTCTCTCTTTCTAGCCGCTTCTCGAAGTGCAGCTTTGACAAGCCTCCTAGCAATTCCCTGTTACACCAATTGTCAGAACAGACAGTGCATAATAAAATAACTGAACATCCTTCAATGGACACAAAGGAACCTTACATTCCGTGGGTTGTTGCTGACTATATTGACGGCCTCTTGGTTGCTGAGTTGGTCCCATAAACCATCAGAAGCAAAGATGATAAATTGATCGTCAGGATGCAGTTTATGCATTGATATTGATGGTTCATAACTAAGAATTGGCTTGAAGAATGGTTCCGGTAGTCTAAACTTCAATGGTAGAGGCTCCTTGTTAAACTCGCCTTTCTTCAGATATGCATCACCTATGGATCGTGAAACCTACAAAGGCTAAATCTGTTAACTTGGAATTGGAGTCATAAATAGTTCTTTGTTATGTACAAGAAATTACTTCTGCTCTATTGGTTGGTCTTTTTGCTTCAAAGGGTTTGGCTCTAGAATCTTACATGTGCTTGGTAACGATTAATTTTAGAGAAATAATCATGTTTTCTTTTTCATCATTTAAGTTTGAAAAAAGAAATTATTTCTAAATCATACTAACAATAATTTCTATGAACCTTTCAAATTTCTACCTGTATGATGCCTTTCACACGCCAAACATTGTGTTTCTTAACCACGATTTGTGAATCATAAGGGTGCTTTGACCGAAGTTCATCTCTCTCTGTTAGGATGTTTACGTTGTGTTCTGCAGATAATTGAATAGCTGATGTTTCCCTTGTAGCCCTCTCTGCTCTCCCCAACACTGCCCTTGAGTCTCCTGCATTAGCAATATATAGCATGCCATTGCAAATTATCCCCGCCAAGCAACATGTACCCGTGGATGCAATCTGTGGCTTGCTTAGCCACTGTTTCTTCACAACAGAGAGAAAATCCTCTTCTGTTGCTGCAAAAGCCCTTCGGATAACATTTTCTGAGATGCCTTGATGTTCAGCTGCAAAACCTGGTTCACACAAAAATGATTTAGCAGGTACCACCACAATAGAATAAATGACACAAGATTTCTCTTGTTATGAAGTTTTTTAAACAACTATATTTTTATTTAGTTCCACTTTTAGTCTTTTACAATTCAGTTCTGACTGTAAAATATAGGTACTAAATTTTGTTAGTTTTCAACTATGGTCCAAGTATGCGAGATCAAGATTCAATTGAGAACAATGTTTAAAAATGAGCTAGCAAAAGTTGAGAGCAACACAGAGAGAACTATACTTCTAAGAAATATATTTTTTATATTTTACAATAAAGTTGAGAGCATACTCTTGAAATTGCTGAAAAGATTGTCACTGACGAACTGAGAGGCCGCAGTGCCACCATGACCATCATATACACCTACATAGGTCCCTTGAGGACCAAAATAGTCAGAACTCAAGGGTCCAGATTCAAGTTGGCTACGATCCTCCAATGAACTATTAGCTTGAATAACAGCCATTGAAAATTCCCCATAAAGATGGTTCCCCAAATCCTTGTACCAAAGCAACCCCTCAACTCTCCCATTCACATCATCATCACCCACTACAGTTGGTCTCCAGCAGGATCTAACCATAGTTTATATGGCAACCTTTAAAGTAATTAAAGATCAAGCTTGAAGTGATTGAAATAAGATCAAGGTTTTTTAGATGCTTATGCTTCAGACGATCTCATTTACTCAAGTTATATACACAGGAGAAGCTGACATCATCAGATATGAACAAGTCTGAGCTAAAATCCAAACTGGTATGGGCTGAACTAACTGAGAAATGTACCTTGGGATGAGAAACCAAGTAGCTTTCATGCAAGTTCAGAGAATACTGAGACATGCTGGTTCTATGTACCTTGAACCTTTGTGGAATGCATTTAGACCATTGAGGTGTGCCATATTCCAGTAACAGACTTAGCTGTAAAAGCACATATGGACTCAATTTGGCAGAGTTGGTCTAAGATTTGAGTGATAAAAGGGAGCAACGGATAAGAGAAGGGTTTTGGATCTTTTTGACAGAAGATCTTCAGAGTACTGAGACTAGATCTAAGATCAGGAAATGAAAAGAGATTTAAACTACAAATTCTGACATTGTAATTCTTGTCCTTTCATTTGTCCCCATGTGATTTTAATGTTTTGTGGCCATGTGGGTTTCCAAGGTTTGCATGGTTGAGATTTGAGTTCCATCACATTTAAAAGCAATAATCCTCAGTATTAGGTAACTTTGCTTGTCTACTACCACTTTCCATTTTTCTGGGTAAACATAATCCTTTTCCTGGTTTAATTATGACCCACAATTTTTTTTGACCCTTTCACCATAATGGGTTCATGCACTTGATCATTCAACTGTAATAGTTCTCTCCAGATTTCTGTTAAATCACTTTGTTTTACTCAAGAATTCAACTGTAATAGTTCTTTCTAGATTCCTGTTAAATCACTTTGTTTTCCTATAGGTCTATATTTTAAGAAAAATATAAAATCTAGATGAGGGTAAATATATGATGAAGTTATACAATCTGAGTAAAATATGTTTGACAGTGGTCCTTTAACACTACTTGCCTAACTGATTTTGTGGACAAAACTGTTTGTGGACGGTTAACTAGATTTTTAAGTAAAAAGCATCGTTCACGTTTTCTTTTACCTAACAAATTTATCCAAAAAGAGAAAATGGAGCATAGTAAGAGCCATGTCATGTCAAATATCTACCAATGTAATACCAAATTTATTCACCCAATTTCTCCTGTATAGTCAATTCCACACGGATCAGCCAGACATTCGTGTCACCGACTAACAATATAATGAATCTGCATTTTTTTCTTTCTTTTCTTTTTCTGTTATAATAAAATTTAGATTGTACTACAAAGAGAGTAAGCCCATTTTGATGAACCTCACCTACTTGTATACATGTCTTAGTCTAATAAGCTTTGAAAGTTTTGATAGGTAAGTGTCACGAGGATACTTTAGCTGTTGCCATACATAAAAATATATGGTACGCGCATGAAGACACCTTGGAAATTGAAATCATGCATGCACTCTCTGTATACAATAAAGACTAACTTGCTTTTCTTATTCCTTTGTCAACAATATAAACTTGTGGTGGTCTCATTATTTGATGAACGTGTATTAGTTTGCTAGCCATAGTTTAAAGAAATAAAAGCGATTTCAAAACGGATTTATCCATTTATATATTGTGGTTATGGATATTGGCAAATTGGATGATGTTATGTATGGGTTCCACCTATAATAAATTGGATGTAAACTCATCAGGGAATGATTAGAAAACAAGACCGCATGATAGATCATATTTAGTTATAAAAGATTTTCAATGAATAGTCAGTCTAGAAAGGTGGGCCTCATCAGCTCAACCTCACTCGATATGGAAAAATGTTAAACATATATCCAAATGTAATTAATAATGATAGTTACATGTACTCATCCTTGAACATTTCTATCATACTCGTGTCAATGTTGAATTATTTTTTTTAAAATGAATTTATTATTGAACATTTATTTAGAGAGATACTTTAAAGATGATAGCTAGCATGTATAAAAGCCAATCTTTTATGTTAATTTTTCATTAAGATAAATAGAAAAATTTAAAGCAAAAATATAACAAAATTCGTTAAGGATATGATAGAGAAACATGTGGTTCTTGATCTTTCAAGCCTTACATGCACAATTCCTCTTGAGAATAAATAAACTTTTCTTTTCTGATAGCATGTCAGAAAGGGCGACTGTATTAAATAAAATGAAATGTCATCAATATCTGTAACTCGGTGTCTATGTTGTTCAAAATTAAATAAATTTAATTTTAAATCATTGAATTTGAATGAGATACACATCCATTAATTTAAAGCATATATTTTTATCAGAACATGTATTTTTTAATAACATGATATTTTTTTCAATTATAAAACAAACAGTCTCTCAAACCTTGTGAATTTATGAAAATATACTCCTTCTCATACTTTTTTGATATTCTTGAACAAGTTATTATTTGCGTTTTAATCTTGTCATAATATTTTTCAGAATGATCCAAATGGATCAACTTTAAAATCCATGAAGAATTTGAGAAAATTAATTATATGGAAGTTTATTCTTTTAAAAGAACAGTATTGAGATTTGCACACAATTGAGATTTGAGTGAATATCCAGTATCTTCCATAAACGTAGAAGATCTCAAGTCTTGAAAATAATTTATGTCATGATAAAGTATTAAAAATCAAATTCAAGCCATTGATTATCCACCCTTTATTATGTAAGAATAGAGATTATATTATTACAAATAAGAGTACAAGACATATGCACCAAAGTCCAGTCTAGTACAGATTAAAAGGACAAAGAAGATGCAAATTGGCTGAAACAACAGACACATAAGATCATACTCTTCATTTCTAAACAAAATCCCAGTGGGATGCCATAGAAGTTGCCAAGCAGATATTACCTGTCACCATCTGAAAGCTACCTTGAAACCGAGCCAAAATAATAGAATGGGTAGCAGTGCAAAGGACCAGTTCAGTTTTAAGACCCTAGAGGATCTTGATTTGTAGCAACACAATTATTAATAATAGTACATCTCTTAGATAATTATTAGAGCGCATGTTACAATGTCACAGGTCACTTTCCAGTCTTTACGAAGCAAGTCATAATGCTTCCTTCGTTTTCTACGCTTCTAAGACTAGTATATTAATTCTTTCGGTCCATTTTATAAAAATTTATTATTAATATTTTTTATTTTAATTATAAAAAATAAAAACTTATTTTAAATGTATTAATTATTAAATTATTTATATATATATATGTATAATACATAAGTCACTAATTTAATAATTTTATACTACAGATATTTTTAAAATATAGTATAAATTTATGATGTATAGTTATTTTTTAATAAAAAAAACTAGAAAAAGACAGTAGAAGTCAAACAAATTACTGTCCAAATCTGATATTCATTCTATTATGTCTACTTGACATATCTAGTGAATTAAATTAAATTAATTTTTTAAAAAAGAATTAATTTTAATCTGAACCAAATCGATTAAGGAACATAGTTTTGAGTTCAAAACCTAATAGATGCAGTTGTATTAACAATGATCCTATTCGAACAGAATTGTTTTTAGTAAAAAAAAAATTGTGTTTTTAGATAGAAAAAAAATACTAATGACCCGCACCAATAATAAAGGTACGTAAAGGCGTATGCTTGTTAAATAAGTTTTGATGTTTGGTTTAATGTTTGCAAACTTGTACATAGAAATAGCGTTAGTTGCAACTCAACCCATGCAAAATGTACAAGGGAAAGGTTTGGAGATTTATATACACAAAATTTTTTATTGTAATATTTATCATAATACCCTCTATCCAGTGTAAAAGTTACATTGTAAAGTTGATCCCGGTAAACTCGATCGCTTATCACCCATGGATATAGATATGCACATTTGTGACAGCATTGTTTTTGATTTTTTCCAAGTTAGCAGTATTATTACAAGTGGCCTGTTATGTTTGCCAGAAAAGTCGCAACAAATAATGGCTGTGTTACGATAATTTTGAGCTTAAACCATAAACCTATACCAAATTCAACATTGGGAGCCATCACAAAGAAATTATATTGAAAGATATAAATTATTCATCTAATATAATGTCTCCGCATGTTCAAATGTAATATTGTATCTGGGATTTGGATTATCACATATTTTCAGGGAAAACATGAATTGGGCTTGGATTTGAGTTGTAATCATCAGTACCATGAGAGTTATAGCCTTTTGGCAATGATTTTGAGGTTGAACATGAAAGCCTGACATATTGCCAAATGCCAAATGAAATCCAATAAATTAAATTAAAAGACCAGAGTTTTTTTATCAAATGCAATGACTCTAGCTACAAGTTCAAATTGGACACCTCACACCTGTTTTTATCATTTATCAAATTCTCTGAGCTCTTAGTTGGAGCATCATGTAACTGATAACCCCCCACTCTTTAGTAGTGAATGAACTATTGTTGGTCTGAATGAGTACATATTCTTCTTCAACATTATGGTTGTGGCACAGCATTTTCTAGGAAAGCTGGATTCATTGTATGAAGAGTTGTTTCATTTGCTTCTAAATGTCTGGAAGGTGTACAACACGAGGATGATCCACAAAAAAGTCCACATTTTTCGGACGAATAAGATTGCCCTGATGGGAAGGACATGTTGAAAGATTGAAACTTCCTCTTTAAAAGTTGAAGTTTTCTTTGGGCTTTGTCTCCTAGTTTGATCTCTTCTCTTAGCTTGTTTTCTAGCTCAACAAACTGTAAAGTAAACCACCCCCGTTTTTTCTTTTTTCAATTTCAGGAATCCTATAATAAAGCTCATGGAGAAATGCTTGAACATATTCGTTTAAACATATTCTTCAACACACTTTATATGATAGTCATTTTTTAAAATGTTAGAATTCTTACCTCATAAATTGATTACTCTTTTAAAGTTATTTTAATTATTTAAAAAATTGACCTTTCCCAAGAAGTATAATGAAAAATGTGTTTAAAAGAGTGCAACTATGTTGCTAACATCTTGTGAAAAAAATTTAAAAGGCTTCAGAAAACAGAACAGTAATGCCATTTTCTTTTTTTACAGTGATAATCTAAATTCTCACATGGATGGACAAAACAATTATTCATGATTGAAGCTAGCTAGCAATGTATGAAAATTACCTTGTTGCCCATTGATTCTGCTTCCTCTTTTGCTACCTTTGAAGCCTGTCTCTCTGCTAGTAACCTCCCTCTGAGGCACTCTAAAGTATTCAAACCATCAAGTCCTTCCATTTTCTTGCCACAGAGATAAACCATTTCAGAGATTAATGCGTATGAGAGAGAAAGAAAAGGTGACTCTTATCTAAAAGTCACTTTCTCTTGCGGTTTTAAGCTTCAGATCAGAACAGAAAGTGTTTCACTATCACTGTTTTTAATGATCAAGGAAAGGTGACTCTGGTTTGGTTTCTTTGTAAGGCGAATCCGTGTCATGCATGTAATGTTTAAATATTATTTTATCTTATTTATTTTTTTTAAACTTATTTATTTTTAATTTTTATACTCTTATAAAATTCAAGTTTTGATACTTTCTTATTGACTTAGTTTTAAAGAATTTGTCATTTGACCTCTTATTTAACTAGTAATTAAGAATTAAAATTGCTGAATTTTATAAAATTAACCAATTAACAAAAATTTAAAAAATAAAAATAATATTATTAGCATAAATTTTTATAAACAAAATTACATGTAAATACAATGTATTATATTTTTAATATATATTTATAATATTTATATTATATTTATAATTTTAGTGGATTGCTAATGTAAAATTTTTTACATTTATAAAATTGATGTAATTTTTATATCAATTATTATAGAAATCAGCAATTTTAGTTTTTGTTAATATTCGCCTTCTTGTTCTTGTTCACGAATTAGAGTCACAGCCACGTGATTACCTGAAATGTTTTTAGTTTTTTGAAAAATTCAGTTAGTTTATTTTGAATTTTTACTTTTTAAATTGGATCAAATTGATTTATAACACTCCTAAGTTTAATAAGAAACAAAGGAGAGATTACTGGGTATAGTTTGTGATGTGGCCATAGATAATATCATTCTGTCGTCTAAAACGGTTTAGCTCACGCAAAGCAGCCGCAAGGTTGTCTTCAAAGTCTCCTTGTTTGGCAATGTGCAAGTATTAAACAACTTGAAAACTAGTCAGTATTAGTTACTTCCAATATTCTGATCTCTTCATAGCTTTTGCAGATGACTAAGATTGTGTAGACTTTGCATCGTTTGCCATTGTAGGTATATGAAGAATTCAACTGTTTTTTTCTTCTGTATAAAATAAAAGGAAAAGATAAATAGAGTTGAATATAACTGGATCATATTTTTGCGGCTGTGACGAGAATCTCGGGCTCCGGCATTATATGATCCATTTGGTTGTGGTCTGAACTATTTAGTTTGGTAATGGCAAGTTGCCAACTCCTTATTGAAGATGGGCTTTGTCTCGGTGAAGTTGAATGAGGAAATAAATGAGAAAGGGAACTTTGTAACTTATAACATCGACTTATTTTAGGTACATTCTTTTGTCCTTCATAAATCACTTCCAAAAGAGAGTTTAACACATTCCAAAAATTTAATGCTGCAAGTTATATATAAATCACTTTCAAAATTAAATTTTTTTAAAAAGTTTCAGAATTATAACTAATCAGCAATTTAGGTTGCGAGGCTACGGATGCAAACATTTGCGTTAGGTCGCACTATATGGTTTAGTATGTTCAGCGTAGTGGCTAGCACTCGTGAATGACAACAGAACAAGCAGAATGATAATTTTCATCCTTTACCCATTATATCATTAGCTGGCTCCTTTTGCCACCTATAAAATGCACCAAAACAAAATTGCTATGCCAGCTAAAAGATGTAGAAAAATCAAACATCAATATATTATAATTGAGCATCTTCCCCCCTTGTTTTTGTCGTCCTTCACTTACATGCACACATTCATATCTTTCAAGGCATGGGGAGTGGTTTCCTACCCTCATGGAAGTCAGCACATAATTACTTCTTGTGCGAGTATGTTTAAATGACATTGGATGCTATATTAGCAAGTACTTGGAGAGACAATAATGGGTTGAAGTTGCAATTGCCTCTCATCACCAACATGGCGACCTCACAAAACAAAATTAACTTGTACCTTCAAGCTATTCTTAAACTGAAACGTGATTAAAAAAATGTGGGTTCCTCTGTCATCCTTCTCAATCTCATGATTACGCCATCTGATACATAACACCATCTTAAATAGACTAATGGGGTTAATAAAATCTCTCTATGTACCTCATGAAGTAACTTAGACAAACCTAATACAATCAACATGATTTGTCTGAGATCTCTATCAAGCTACTTTTTGTTTGGTTAAAGGAAAAAATATATATGGAAGGGATGTGAGAGATCTTCATAAAAAAATTATTTGGTTCCAAAATTTAGAGGAACGAAAAAAATAAGGTCGGTCAAGATCTCTCGTCTCACCTTTTTACCTGTCAGTTATAATGATGTTGAAAAGATTTTCTTTTTGAAGAGCAGGAAAAAGACAGAGAATTCCAATCAGGCCCTGAACAATTGTTTGGCGGTGTTCATCCAGGAGCGAGCGTTCACCACACTTAAGCCCAGTTGGTGTCTAAATTAACAAGTCATTTCTTGAATTTTTTATCAATAAGATCCAGATTTATCTAAACCTCCGATGAGCTTAAAATTTCAGTAACAGAAAAACAAAGATAATATCATCAGCACTCCCCCCAACAGAAAAATGACTAGGCACTTTGCTGGAGTTCATTGACTATATGTCTTCTTAGGTTCATAATCAATAATCAGCGGCATAGATTTCATATAGACACATGTGACAGAAAGAAAATGTGTTCCTAACCTAGAGACCCCACACCCTAATATAGATTGACATTTTATCTCCTTTAAATGAATCCATTTAACTTCACTCGGGCTAGTTAGATTCAAAATTAGTTATAAGGCATCACAATCACCTTCAGAGCAATTCTTGCATGTATTATTATTATTAATAGTAACGTGTACTGAAGTCTTTGTCCAAGTTATTTTATTTATAGCTTTTAATTAGTTATAACTAACTATAAATAATTTGCTCATGCAAGATTGCTTTCACGTTGCGGCTTCATCAATGATCCCTAATTAATGAGCACAAGCTAGCTGCCAATATACTATTGTTGCTCTGAGTCAGGTTTTCTTCGATTATGGGGCATCCGCGCGCAGAAAGAACAAGTGCCAAACTAGAATCTCTATGAACAGCATAATTAATAAACGATATAATTGCTGTCCAAATTGTTATGCTTCTTCATTGTGATATATGATTGATCAAAAGCCTAACTTAGTTTGCCATGAGTCTACAGCAATGACAGTGGCAACATATATACTATAAGCTTACATTTCTTAAATTAAATCGACGAGTTTTTTGGGTATCGTACCAGAAATCATATGAATTATGTACTCAATACTGGTTTTCTATTTGATAGATAAACCCATAAACCACGTACCCTGAAATTATTGTGGCGTAAATAACTAGGTCTTCTCATTTTTGTAAAAGATGTATAGATGATGATCAGAATCCAAACTAAACTAAACCGGGGCACACTTTACGTGCGTTTCAATCACGGCATTGCAACCGTGGAATGTGAACAGGCCCACATGACTAGGAATAAACCGTGCCACACCCAACATGTTTCATAAAACCCAATCTTTAGAGCATCCTGTCGTTGAACAAGAAATCAAAATTAAGACAAGATCAAAAGTAAATATAAAAAAAGTGGGCGTAAAAATAATAATAAAAGAAAAAAATTTCATTCTAACATGTTGCTCACAAGTCCAAGCTCCTTATAATTATTTCCTAAACTTTAAATTTTTTTATTAGACGATATCACTCTTTTTTTGTTTACCGCAAATGTCAATTGTAAAATTCAGATCGAAAAGTAATAGACGCAGTTGATGGAATGAAATAAAGAAGTAATGATTAATTTTTGTTATAAATTCGCTGATAAATAAATATTTGTGTCTGTAATGTTATTACTTTTTTAAATAAGTATATACAAAATATAATTCCGTCGCAATTTTAAAACATCTATTTTATTTTATTTTATTGTTATAATAAGCTAATTGTAAATTGTGTAATGATATTTTTAATTTTAATATAGAGTTGATAAAATATTATTTGACCTATTTAAATAGGACAATCGCAAAAAAAAAAAAAAAAGAAGTTGAATTTAATTTAGAGTCAAAAGTGATACTCAAATTTAAAAAAAGTCATGCTTTTTTACTTGATTGGATAGCGTTAACAAAGACTTGTATTTAATTCATATTCAAAATTTAAAACTTAGCTCTTATATTTTGTTGTGTGAATTCAAATAGTTTCACTGAACAAACTTATTTTATCTAATTTATTTTAATACATTACATTTTTAGTTCAGAATTTTTTAACATTTTTATTTTACTAGAAATACATTTTTAAGTAGGTATAATGTGTAATCTTAAATCCCTTTTATTCATCACAAAAATTCATGTCACTTTATTTAATTTAAAAATTATTTGTCTTTACATAAATCAAACTTAATTTATATATATATAATTTGAAAATTTACCTAATGCTTGATTGAGAAAGTAATTATTTTGTAATAGAAAAACTTGAAAAATATGAATTTAGGATATTAAAGGGAAAGACCCTATCAATGAAACGGCGCGTTTATCCTGCGAAGATGTGTCATCGTCATCTTCTTCCTCAATTTTGTTAGGGTTTTCACTCTTGCGTTTTCTTACACTCACGAGAGACCGTGGGTGAGGGGAGCAAGAAATAGTGCGTTCTGAAAATCCCCTATTCGAACGCAGGAAACGGCTCAGCAGAATTCTGGTCGCAAGTCCTTCCCAGGTTCGTCTCTGGTCTGTTACTGTGTTATTTTCCCTTTGATTCATCAACAAGACAAAGATTTAGTGTCTGTTTGTTTTAAAGTTAGATGAAAGTGATTTGGTTGAATTGATTTTGAATAATTGAACATAATCTTGTCATGTGTTTCAATTAATTTCAGTTATAGATTTTGTATTAGAAAGTGGGTACGATAGGAGGACTTAGTTCTGGAAGTTTAACAAAGACTTCCTTAGTTAGCTTTTGTACCAAACAATGAAAGAAGACTTTGGCCACTTTCTGATTGCAATTTAAGTGCTTCTCTAATCTGACATTAATGCCTTAAATATATAAGCTAATGCGGAATCTAGACCTAAGGAGGTTACAGGTTCTCTTGTGAAGGGAAAAACAATGATGATTTATTTGGTAGATTTACATCCATTTCTTTCTACATATAAGTTAATTATTATTAATTGCACTCTGCACCATTTTTTTTTCTTTTGTTTACATCAAACATTGTTAGAATATTCTATCCAGGCTCTGGATTATGATATCCCATGGCGATTTTGCAGGATCACAAACATGTTATCAAACACTAATTTTGTTACCTAATGTTCATGAATCATGCATGATCTAATCTACAATCTCCCTGAAGTTGTAAATTGTGGAGTGTAGACCCAGGATTATCACTTCATATTCAATATGATTGTTTACTGTGTTGCTGTAGGTTTTTCAGAAAGAATTTTTGAAATGGAAGGCAATGGAAATAAGCAGGAATCATCAAATGCTTCAGCAACAGGGGTTTATGAGTTGCCTGGGGAACCTGCTATTGTAATTAATGGGGTGCCAGACATAATCCCCGGTGCCAGCACTATCCCTCCCAGTAATGCTTCAAGCACAGTTCAAACACACTGGCCTTTCGGTTTGGGTGAATGGTTTGAAGGGAGGGAAGTCCGGAAGTGGTTTATGGGAAGATATTACTCGGGTACAGTAACTGATTATGACAAAGATTCTGGGTGGTACAGGGTTCACTATGAAGATGGTGACTCGGAAGATCTAGATTGGCAGGAGTTGGAAGAGGTGCTTCTTCCTTTGGATGTTACCGTTCCGCTTAAGGCATTGGCACAGAGGATTGTTAGGAAAGGCACGAAATCTGTTCCTAAATCTGTGAAGAATGTAGCTCATTCACAAAATCCCCAAATCAAAAGAAGGTCAACAAAAGGAAAGTAGACCATACTTCCATAGCAAGAGGCTTTAGTAGAAAATTTAGTGATTTGTAGATATAATTACATAGCATGTAACACCAGGATTGGCACATTGAGAAATTAACCAATTTTGAAATTGCTCAGCTGAAAGAGCAATTTAGACATTGGTGCTGTTGGAAATTAACAAATTTGTTGTAATATTGGGGATTGCTTGTTTTTGTAGTAGGGGATTTGGTCCCTCGGAAAATTTCGTAGTTTGTTGTAGTCATGGTGATGATATTGTGTTTTACCTGGTGAATTACATTACTATCATGGCGTCAACAAGATCTGCTATGATGCTCTGGTCTATGTAAAATATAGGCAGAAGAAGTTATATTTTTGTATCATGCAGAGAGAGGGGGGGGGGGGGGGGTTTGGGTTCTGAAAGTTAAAATGATAGACACCAAAGAAACAAGTAAAAGATTTTCCGTCGTTAACCAGTAAAAAATCTGAGATCGACACGTGCAGGCATTTATATTGCACGAGTAAACAAATCTAATTATATGTTAAATAAGAGCTTTTATTTAGGAAATTAACTTGAAATCAAGGGATCAAATTTTGCTTTTAGTCGATCTCCATGTGTAGATGCATGCGTGTATTAGTGTAGTGTTCTTGGGAGCAAGAGTAAATAAATCGCTTCCTTATTAAAATATATTAATAATGTTTGATAGACATGTTAGAACGGAACACAAAATAAGAAACCAGTGGACGGGGGCGTAGCTGCCTATGCTTGCTATACAGATAACGTTAACAAGTGGAATGAGAAGATTGTCATTCACTAGGGTGAGACTTGTTGATGGCTTAATGAAATGGTTGGATTGCCGATGCTTGCTTTAACGAACAGGAACTGAAAGGAAGAGAGGGGAGGAGGAGAAGGCAGCACCAACCCGAACCAATCTTATTGAATTAGTTCCCCTCGGAATAACTAAAAATATTTGTAAGAATCGAATCAACGACTTAATCTTTATTGCATTAGACTTTTTTTTTTTCTGAAATCCGACATAATATGATTCAATTACACCGTTAATTATAGTAAAAAAAAAACCGCATATAAACAGTATTAATGGGATTGAATTGGAGTGTAATTTATATATAGTAAAAAATGGGAGTTCTTATAATTTGTCGGGGTGAACGTTATTTATTATGGTTAAAGAAAGCAAACAGTAGTGTCACATGTAAAAGCGATAAGATGATGATGACATGTGGCCGTACAGTACCTAAACCACCAGAATAACCAATGACCAAATAAGTGATAGCTGATAACTATGAACACGGACAGGTCATAGACCCACTAACACGATGCCAAAAGGCCAAAAAGGAAGAACGATTTTGTCAAACTTACTGCACTAACATAACATGCGCCGTCCCAGACCGCCTTCGGACATGGGTCCAACTGGCCCACTCGTTAATGTTACCGTCCTCGGTCGTACGTACGTCCCGTTAGTTTCACATAACTGTTTATAAAATTTATGTCTTATAGAAAGGTTCTCGAAAAAGTCGTGTATTATTCTTTTACCTTAGAACTGTGTAAAAGTGATATAATATATATGGCGTACGAATTTAGAAATGGTTGGGTCCCACCATTAATGAAAAATAATAATGAGTCCTTGATTTGATACCTCATAAGCAACTGCTGAATCAGTTACGCTCGTCTGGGGAAGGTCGTTTCTGCTTTTGGCCTTCCCATGCGGCCTTAAAGCAACGTTTTGGCCTACAAACTGAGCATAGCGTATTATCATCGCAATGGAATCCTTCTTCCTCCTAGCAGCTCAGAACCACCCATTGCAGGCCATGGATTGGGATTGGTCATGGCTGATTGAGTTTCTTAAGGGAATGGTGAATCCTGTGGCTGCCACTGCGGTGGTGTTTCTCGCTGTGGCCTTGTCCTTCCACCAGAAGCTAGGGATGGAGATTGAGATGGTCGTTGCCATTGTGAGGGCATTTCTTCAGCTCTCTATTATTGGCTTTGTTTTGCAGTTCATATTCAACCAAGACAACGCTGGATGGATCCTTCTAGCTTACCTTTTCATGGTAGTCTTTCTTCTTTCTTCAATCTCTCCTCTTTCAATAATACATATACTATATATTCATTACTTACATTAATATTTTTTACAAATAAAATTATAGCCTTTTTTTTTCAATCTTTCTATAACATTAAGTTGATTATCAAAGGCTTAACTCGGAGTTTGGATTGCTTTCTGTAAAAGATATCTATTATATGCCTTCGATTTTTATACACCTCAAGAGGACACTTGACCATATATTTAGATTGCGTATATATTAAAAATAAAAATAAAATAATATTAATTAATCGCAACTGATCTTTAACGACCAACAAGTTGGTGGTCTTAAAGATTAAGTTGATTATCAAAGGCTCAACTTGGAGTTTTGTATAAAAACAATTTATCCAAAAACTTAGTGTTATATACCATAGAGTAAATATTTTAGTTTGAATTAATTGCTGTTATTAATTTTGGTGTTTTTATCTGAAACATTATGATTTTGTTTTATAGGTGTCTGTTGCTGGTTATACTGCGGGTCAGCGTGCCAAACATGTTCCTCGTGGAAAGTATGTGGCTGGGGCTTCAATTCTCACTGGAACTGCGGTGACTATGTTCGTGCTGGTTGCACTGAGTGTGTTCCCTTTCACTCCAAGATATATCATCCCTGTAGCAGGCATGATGGTTGGGAACTCAATGACGGTAACCGGAGTTACCATGAAGAGACTTCGCGACGACATTAAAACACAAATGAACTTGGTATGTCTTGTCCTTGTCAGTGTTCTAACAATAAATTAATCAATACAGTTAGATGCTTGCAAGTTGCAACTTGGCTATGTGAGATGAGATTTGCGCGAATTTGAACAGATCCACACACGCATGAAACAACAATAACAAAAGAAAGTTCAAGTCAATGATAAATATCCGCCACTTTTAACTAGAACCACAAAATTTAAGATTAGTTTATTGATGTGTGTGTTGTCACCTTTGTGTATTTATTGTCATTGTTATCTAAAATATATTTATATTAAGTTGATTAAAAATATGTATATTTCAGATAAAAATTATTTAAATAGAAGTAACAAATACATGAATAAAATTTATTTAGTAGTCATAAAATAAAAACTTAAAAGTGGAATTCATTGCATAAAAACTATAATTAATTAAGAATTGATTTCAAACGGAGTATAATAATTAATTTTGTCATGATTACCTTTTACTTTTGTGCAATCATTGTCATGTTACGCATGTATGAATGTTATTCTGTGGCAATATTTTATTTTGGGTGTTATATTCATTGATCAATTACTATAAATAACATAGGTATGGTTGACTTGAGATAGATCAATGAAATGGTCTTTTGTATATTTATAAAACTGGTTGGTATGGGTGACTTGAGATAGATCAATGAAATAGTCTTTTGTATATATTACAGGTTGAGACAGCACTGGCTCTTGGTGCAACCCCGCGACAAGCAACGCATCAGCAAGTGAAAAGGGCTCTAATCATAGCCCTTTCTCCAGTGGTGGACAACACCAAAACAGTGGGTCTAATATCCCTTCCGGGGGCAATGACTGGTCTCATTATGGGAGGGGCTTCACCGTTGGAAGCCATTCAACTACAGATTGTGGTGATGAATATGATGATAGGTGCAGCAACTGTTAGTAGCATAATGGCTACATATCTATGTTGGCCAGCATTCTTCACCAAGGCCTACCAGTTGGAAACCAAAGTCTTCTCAAGTTGATTCCACGCCTAATAACTTGAATTTGACCCTTTCAATTTCCCTCTGACCCGGGATACAGCCTTCGAATTTCGGAAAATGTGTTCAGCTCCTATTGTAAATGACCGGGTTTTTTAATTTTTAAATTGCTCAATTATGAGAGAATCCGGTCTTAATTGAGAAACAATCTCCATTTTTTTTTTTTTAGCTTTAATCAGTAGTTAAATATGCTTTTCCATACGCTCCCATTGCTTTCTTTTCAGTATTTTGGTGCACTTTGCCAGCACACTAAACAAATGATTGCAGATCTATCCACGTTGGTAAAACCAAGCCCTACATTGGAGGGTAATGACTGAATATAAAGTAATTACAAGGGTATAATGTTTAATTTGTCTAGGTAAATATTTAAATAATTCTCTTAAGTTGAAGTCAACTTTGCAGAACCTAATATCTAACCAAGGAGTTGGTCGGATCAGAGCAAAATCTAATAAGGCTTGCGGCTTAAGACCCAAAGTCTGAAAGGAAAGGCTTGATGAGAAAGAGACTTGAGCAAATGTTGCAAACTTGTTCCTTAAGAAAAGGAACACAAGTCTATGGATATATGTAAATGAAGATATACTTATGAGCTCTAAAACTCATTTAATGTACAAATTCCAAGAGTCTATAGGTATGCCCATAAAAAGTGAATATAGTTAAACCAAGGGGTGCCAGCCAAAGTCCAAATTACCTACACATTTATCCCCTCCCTTCTTTACTTGAATCTAACTTGGTAACATTTTCCTCACTCTCCCCCATAAAAAGACTTCGATGGACCCCATCATAATTCCAACAGTTTGTATGCCCATACAACGATGAGCAATTAATTGATTGTAAACTACTTGAAAGACCTATGGTCGCAAGAAAAATAGTACTTGCTGGTTTTGCCAAGCATTCTTATTATACTTCTCTGTCTTAATAAAAAAAAGATTGGAATTAATATTGGCAGACATTCTAATTACGTGTAATAATTCAAAATTAATTCTATAAAAAATAACTAGATGGATGGACAAAGAATATTTTCTTAATTACGAAACGAGTCTTTTTACAATAAAAAGGATGTTAATAACTTTTTATTTTTTATTTAATAAATTTATAAATTTCATAAAATGATATGTTATTTAATATTATCGTTTTGCATTTTTAGAACAAGTGACAATGACAATGAGCAATATTCTAACCGTAAAAATTTATATCAATTAGCAATAAAATAAGCTGCCAATTAACAACGCATATCAGTTATCAGAATGGTAATATATTTCATATTATTGATCAATAATTTACTAATCTTTAACGACAGGTGTAATAGTAAAACATAACTAGCTTCCATCACAGCAGCACAACTTGACCAATTAATATTCAAGTTGATTCCATCCTATAAATGGGAAACGCATGGAGCTTTTTCCGACTGCAGAATGGAATAATCATGTTCAATTTCTGTTATTCCAGCATCCATTAGCTAAAATTATTAAGTATATTTATTTTCTTATGTTAAAAAATTTCCTTAACCAAACAAGATAAACTTAAATTTTTTTTAATAAAATAAAATAATCATAAAACATTTAAGTAATGAAATTCTAAAAATTTAACATTAACTAAACTCCTGTACAATCTAAAATTAACTTATGAAGTAGAGATAAAAGAATATAAGATATACCACCAAGCACATGAATTAATAGAAAGTTATTCTAATAACTATACTACATATTTAGAGCAAATATATGAGTTCATTCAATAAACCTTTCTCTCAGGACCTTCCAGCAACAATGACGTGGCAGGATCTTTTGTGTTGGTGCGCAATGCGCATACTGGGTGGGACCCACCATATGGGATCAGATTCCAACCTATAAAGCAATTGCGACGCGACCAAGTCACTCTCCCTCTTCCCGCGCTATAACCTTCAACGTCGTCGTTTAACCATCTACGACATACACGAACGCAGCACAACCTCTGAATCTCAATTCCTCCATTCAAACATATTTTTTATGTTCCTCGTTGATCAACCACTGCCAACCTCGAAATTTTCTTGCCATGTCGTTTCGACGTATGCGAAATTCTAGGGTTTCTCATCTCCTCTTATTATTCTTCTCCATATTCCTCACCTGTTTTCCAGGTAAGAAAAAACACGCAAACTTTCTTTCTTTCATTTGTTTATGCTTCGCGAAATCTAACGCGTATACAACAGGGTTGATACTATCTGCGGACGTAACGCTAAGCTCGATCGAGATCTTCACGACCCACGAGTGGCTAAGAGCCACTCCAACTGTTTATTTTCTATGCATAGGGGGAAACAAGACCCTTTTGCCTGATGTTAAGAAAAAACATGTCTTTTACGCGTTTAAGGGTGAAGAGTCTTGGCAGGTGAGGTTCCCTAATGTTGTATCCTCGCTCCATTTCGGTTTTTAAGCTTTTAGTTAACTGCTTTTAATTAGAGATTATTTAACTCTGCTAACTGGCTATTGTCTATATGTATATAAGTTTTATGATAAATAAATTGGTAGTATGATATATATGTTTATTTAGCCAAACAATTTTTGTTTTAATGTAGGTAGCTAGCTCTTCTGATTATATGAAAAGAACTATTATGTTTGTTAGGGATTTGCTTAGTAAACTGTAGCATAGTTATTAAACTCAAGTGGCTTTGCATTTGTAGTTTCAAGTGTTGCTGTTTGGAGCAGCTACTGATATTTTTTGGCTTTGTGCTTCCAGCCTTTGACTAATTTTACAGGTAAAAAGTGCAAGCGATGTGGATTCTATGAGGAAGACAAAATTCTTTCGGATGATGTGTTTGACGAGTGGGAATTGTGTCCTTCTGATTTTGTTGGCCCGGATGGTAGATATGTCCACTTCAAGGAAAAAGAATTCAATGCTAGTTTTCTATGCCCCGAGTGCTTGTCTTTTTCTGCAGGTGAGTGTCTTGGGACCTTATTCCTTTGAAATCTTCTCTTACGGCTATTGTGCTATTGGACCTTGCGGACAACTGTGTTACTGAAAACATCAATGAATTATTCTAAAGAAGTAGTTGTCACATAAATGATGCCCACTGCAACAATTATAAAGTAATAAAAAGGAATTAGTTTCAACTTTGATGAACTGTTCTTTAAATCTCTAGTATATTGCTTACATATCAATGTTGCTGTGTCAGAAAAAGGCAAATAACCTCAATCATCTATGTATATTGTAATTTATCAGTGTTTCTCTTCGTTGATAACTTTTGTATTTAATTCAAGTATAATTTTGTTAAGATTCTGAAGGAAATAAAAAATCATCTCGCATTTTTTCCCCATAACAAGGTGCATAGGCTTATTTATCTTTAACTTAATTTGTATACGAAGTATGTTCAATATTATTTATCAGTGGGGTGAGGCTTGATTACTTGCTGTGAGTATTTTCTTTTTAATGTTGATTTATTTTGTCTTAGTGGATCTGTGAATTACTGGGCATGCCCAAAATAAGTTTGCTCCCCTTCCTTGCATTTCTGAATTACTAAGCAGCTGTTTGGTTTAGAAATTGCTCACTTTTAATTACAAAACTGCTACATTGTTTTTATTATTTCTTGTTTTCAAATATTTGTATATAAACAGTAAAAATAGAAATAATAAAGTTTTTTTTAGTGTTTCTTATGCAACTCTTTGAAAATAAAAAACAAAATGAAATTAAGATGACAATTTTGAAATTAAAAGTGAAAACAAAAACTGTTCTCTGAAACCAAACAGCCCCTAACCTTTAACATTATTTTCCAAATTATTTTTCTTAGGTGTATGCTTGCATCTATTCTTATTTACTTGCCAATCTCTGCAATCTTATATGTTCGCTAATAAAAATTGTGTTCATGTGTAGGTTCTATTTCTGCACCTGCTGGGAATCATGTTAAAAAAAGAACGAATGTAGCAGTTGTGATTTTATTAAGTATTTTGGTTTTAACTATATTGGTCCTGGTAATGGTGGGTGCATACAAGTATTGGCAAAAGAAAAAGAGGGAGCAAGATCAGGCTCGATTTTTGAAGCTATTTGAAGAAGGAGATGACATTGAGGATGAGCTAGACCTTGGCCCTATGATATGATAGCAAACGAATTCCCTCCTGTACAGTAGATTTTCCTCACAATTTTGTTTATGAAAAAAGTATGTGAAAATATTTTCTTGTTTGATGTGCAACATTCAATATAAGTGATAGTTGTCAAAGTGGACAGCGATATGTTATTGTTCATATTACCTGCACATAATACACATACTATATATGGCTACTGAAAACTATGCTTTCGTTGATTCTTCCATTTTCAAAATCTACCAGTGGAACTATGACCCAGATGCTGCTCAGGGGCTGTATTTGTGTTGCTTAGCACCTATTTTCCTCTCAAAAATTAAGAATTTGACTCCTCTAAAGTGAGGAGATAAGTAAAGCAAGAAAATGATAATATATCTACTTTTGACGTACTGTTAATTATGTTTACAACATGCTAGAATTTAAATCAATGGTATATAAACTCATTTTTCTTACTTTACACGTTAAATTAAAAATTCTGTCTTTCTGGAGATCTTGGGAAACTCTAATGACAGCTGAAAACTGTGATCAGATGGAGCGAGACTACTTAGTTATGACAAAGGAAAAGAAACTCTTAAACCAATCCCTGATGTAAATCTAAAATTGAATGCGGTGCTAAGTAGGACGTTGCCCACAAGTTCTTGTTCGCTGAGTTTCTTTGTTCACAATTTATGAAGCAGACGAAAAAATTGTGACATGAGAAAAAAAGCGTGATTCTTGAAAATTGTTTAGAAGACAGCTTAGAGTTTCCATCATGGATTCAATTTATATGAAGTTTCAATAGGTTGTAGTTGGCAAATCAGAGCTATCCAGAAATTCAGATGTTTTATTTTTAATGACAGCAGATCTACTCGCTAACTTAAGGCTCATTCATCCTAGAAAGGTAAATTAATTTAATTAGTGAAGTTTCAATTGAAGAAAATACGAATCCTAAATTTCAGAACTGCAGCTATCGGTTGTTGGAAACTGGATAGCTCTGCTACAATGTTTATGTAGTGATGAATGGCCATCGGAAAGCATTTACTGATCATTAATTTATGCAACACTCGTTTTCATGGATACGAGTACCACTAATATTTAATACAATGTTGTTCTTTTGTTATAAAAAAAATTGCACAATACTCGTGTGTAAAATAGTTTTGTATTAACTAACAGAAAAGATGTTTTGCATTATGGGCATATTTGAGTAAATTTTCGAAGTTCTTATATATAAAATATATAAAAATAAATAATTTTTTTATAAGTTAGAAAAATAATTATTTTTATCAGAAATTCTCTTCTTTAACTTTTTAAAAATTAAGTCATGTTTCACTTATGAGAAGTTTAATTTCCTTTTTATATTATTTTTTCATAAAAATTATATTAAATGTTTTTCTTATAAGAACTTCTATGACTTGTGTAACATTAATTTGAAATATTTTAAAAGAAATAGGGTGCTTTAACAATATTAAATTGATTTGCTAGTTTAGGCCTTGTGATTTCATGGTTAAACAAGTTTATATAAGTTAACTTAGTTGTTCAGTAAAACTAATTATATAACTAACTTAAATATATCAAAATTATTTTGTGAATGTAAATTGTTCTGAAACTTTTAATACATATAAACAAACACACGCTCACATATATATTAAAAGCTTAAAAGTTAACTTACCTAAAATAACTTTAAAAAAACTTTTCTTTATTATTCGTCAAACAACTTTAATAGATTATTGAAAAAAAAAAACCTACGAACTG
Organism: Abrus precatorius; assembly: GCF_003935025.1. Classification (NCBI taxonomy): domain Eukaryota; kingdom Viridiplantae; phylum Streptophyta; class Magnoliopsida; order Fabales; family Fabaceae; genus Abrus; species Abrus precatorius. Next base: position 1,235,816 of record NW_020874373.1, on the reverse strand, counting down.
CCAAACAACCATAAAAGGGGATTCAAAACATGCTAGATTTAAATTTCTCACAACAATTCACATTGGTTTAAATTATGCTAACACTTGAAACAAATTCATGCACTTTATATTCTAGGTAAGCCACGCATGTTGCTTAACCAGCAAGAATCTGAAAAATAGCATACATAAAACGGTTCTTCATAAACAATTGTCACGGAATTAAGCTAGAGTGCACTGCATAAACAAAGCAGATACAAACAGATGAGACACATCCCGACCTCATTTTATCAGAAAAATACGATTCAAGGTGACTGTGAGTGGCGGTTGTTGTCATCATCTTCATCGATGGGGCTCCTGTCATCATCCCTAGGGCTCCGACTGGGACTGCGGCTACGCCCATTAGCTTTAGGGCTATCATAGCCACTCTCATTGCGATCCCTAGCAGGGCTAGCAGGGCTAGCAGGGCTTCTACGCTTCCCCCCTCTAGGACCATCACTGTAGTCAGATCCATCTTGCTGTGTGACCACCCTATCATTACCAGGAGCTGTGTCGCCTCTCTTCTGTGGGCTGCTTTGGTCAGGTGATGGACTATGCTTCCTTATCTTGGAGGGCTGAGGACTCTGTGATCTATCATCAGAAGCTGGGCTACGTTCTCTTCTGACCGGTGATCTTGATCGGCTGACAAGAACAAAGGTAACAAAAACTCATCTTACAAGCAAAGGTATTACAAAACTATTACTGTCCTTTGAGACAAAAGTAGACAATGTTACTGAAATTGCAGCATCACTTGATACATATTTAGCACTAGAAACTTTTAGTATCCAACCTGTAGCTGCGGTCTCGGCTGTAGCTTCGATCTCGGCTTCTGCCACGTCGAGGAGAACGTGACCGGACCGGTGAACGTGAATGACTCCTTCCACGCCTACTGTTGGAACAGTTCAAACTGACATTATCAGTTTAAAGCTCACAAAATTAATCAGAAAGCAACATCCATGTTAAGTAGAATAAATCAACACATGCAGTAGTTTATAAACTCTACAACATGACCTACCTCAACTTTTTGGGACTGTTCTTACAGTTCTTTTCTATATGACCTCTTTCCCCACAGCGATAACACTTGTTCTTCCAATCCCCAGCTTTGCAATCTCGAGCCCAATGACCGTCAATACCACAGTTAAAGCAGCGTCCAGATCCAGGAGGCGGACCCCTACCCAAGTACTCCCGGGAACCACGAGGACCCTGATTAATTAGAGATCAGATGAAAAAACAAGATTAAGTAGCAATCAAAAACTAACAATTCGTTGACAAGTCATACAGCAGAAGAAATTGAATATCTATGTTTTTGAAGTATTTAAGCAAACAGTTAGTGCAGTAATAAAAGCCCGCCTAAAAAGGTAAACGCAAGAGACCATCATCATTTAACTAAAACGTATTTTTGTACTTACAAAAAGATGATGGGTTGATGATAAAAGAAAAATACTAAACTAAATAGTCTTCAATCAGTATTCGAGGGACTGTTTTTATTAGGACAGAAATCTCTAATCAGAAGTGAAATGTTGAAAGAAAAAGTGAAAAGTAACAAGAGAACAATATGTGAAATCAGAACCGATAAGGACATAAAAAACCAAATTAAGAGATTATGATTACAAATGGCACGCACAACAAACTCTTTCCTGGCAAAACGACACGCACCTGCAGCACACACACATATATCCCTGTATGCTAACTATGATCCAACAACCATGCAATTATATATATTAATATACATGGAGTAAGCTCTCACATCAAGTAACTAAACTTTTTATAGATATACACAATAAGCCAAAACTCCAGTCCCAAAGGAAACACCCATTTGATAATTAATAACTAGAGAAATAGTAATTTTAAAAGAAATTGATAAACCTTGAAGGGAAGTAATTCCTACCCCTTTGGCAAACTCCACAATAATACGACTTCCATCAACATCACGGCCATCCAAGTTATATCTAGCATCATCAGCATCTCGAGGATCGCTAAATTCCTGTCCAAAAGATGAAAAGGGCAAGCAAAGAAAGTAACACAAAATCCTTACCATTGTCTACAACTGAATTTCCCCAAGCAGATACTAAAAGCAACCTTGGAGCAAAGATGACGGGAAATTGAAAAGTCAACAAATAATATAAACAAAGATAAAGAAAGGGTGGTAACTTACAACAAAGGCGAAATCATGCTTCATATCCACAGCTCGAACTCTGCGGAAATGGTTTCCAGAAACAGTAAGGCCATCATTACTTAACTACTGGAACTGTATGATACTTCGCCCCTCAAAGACGAACTAAACACCAGTTTGTGATTGTTGCCATTTCCATAAAAAACACGCAATAACATTACAGAAAGAATCGCCAAAGTCAACACTCGACAGGAATTTCCACCAATTCCACCAAGGCCAACCTCCCAACACAGACCTCCAGGTCTAGCCAAAACCCCAGAAACCTTCAACAAGATCATTCAAGTCAAAACATGACACCTAGGGGATCTAGTTCCCACGCATAACATGACAAATAACCAATAAAAATCCAAGCTCAAAACAAAGCTTGGGAAAAACCTGTGTATATCCCCTAAGTTTCATCATAAAACATGGTTGACACCCCCACACCAACTTATCACTAAATTAGCTTCCTTGCCAATTCAAACAATAAAAATGAATCAAGGAGACATGACAAACATTTTTCGACGGCTCATGTCAAACAAATTAGAAATTATAGTGATAGGATACAGCAAAATATTTCCGGCCGGCTCAAGGCAAGAAATGAGGTACTAAAAGATATAAAGTCATATATCCAAATAGGCACACAAACAATCGCGGAAAACATTAAACAACAGCCACAATGAGGTCGTTTACAAGCAATCGGCATTAATTTTGGAAAAGATTGAGATTGCAGCAAAGAGCAATAAATCAAGACTATGCTGTATAAAAAATTCAAAGGAAAAGGATTAGTGATAGGAGAAAAAAAAAAGAGGAATTACCTTCCATATCTGCTGAAGACACGCTCAAGATCACGGGAACGAGTCCTGGAAGACAAGCGACCCACGTAGAGGCGGGTATTACCATACTTATCATCATAGCGAGGCATCGTTGATTTCTTCTAGTTCTGCAAAATAAACCACCGAAATCGCGTAATTAACCAAGGAAGAGGCCACACATACAGAGACCCCTTCTCTCAGCGACAATAAACAATTATTCGTATGTGCATAAGAAAACAACAAAAATTGTAAATTGAATTAAACGGAGATCGATAATGGATAAATAGATTGAATTTCAACCACACAAACAATTTTAAACCCGAAGTCGAAGAAAACAAACAAATCGATAAATTATTAAAAAGGGAATTAATGAGATTAAAGCGCAAGCAAAATGATTAAGAGAAACAGGCAGAGATAAAATCTGATAGAAACCTGAAATCAGAAGAAAAAAGGCAAATAGAAATGAAATCTAAGGGAAGGAGGGAAGAGAGAGAGTTACCGTCGAGAGAATTGCCGTTTCTCACAAAACCTAACCCTTTCAAAGTGGACGGCCTCTTTACCTACAAATTTATTTATACAATAATACGACACCACTGCCACATATCTCCAATCTTTTTGTTTTTGGTTGGTTGGGCCTAGACTTGGGCTTTGAAGGATTGCTAATTACTTTCTAATGCTAATGTGGATGGATCGGCCCACCAGGATGGATCAGTAGGATTCTTGAGGACGATCCTATCACTTGGGTTACCATTTTGCTAGAAACATTAGTATTTCACCCGTTTTAATGGCCCAATTATTGGGAAAAATATTCATGTTGCGTGGAAGTTAAAAATTACCCACTTATTGATTCAAAATGGTTTGAGTATTGCTATCTATTTGATTTTTAATGCACTTAAACCTTAATAATAATATAATAAAAATAGTTAATAATATAAAAATAAAAGTATTTAATATGTTATAAACGCTTACATTTTAAATAACAAAATTTAATTATGCTTAATTGCCCTCCGCAATCTCGCATGTTTATTTATAAAATAGTTATGTTGATTTTTCTTTTGTTACACGTGGATGTTGACTTCGTAACATCTACGAATAAATAATGCGAGAAAGTGAGAAATAAAAACTAGCTACTACTCTATATTATTCAAAATAACAATGATTCAACTTCTCACAATAATTCACAATGGATGAGCACAAATTCGGGCTGGTTATATTCTTTGTTAGCTACCCATTGTGCAACAAAAATAAAGTGAAAAATAGTTTAGAAAGACAAGCCTTCAGATTTGTTTTTTCTTGGTGAGTAAGTCTTCTCATGCTTTGTGCATACGTGACTCTATATATGAATATTTGTAGTTTTCATATTAAACTTTTAGTTAAGTAAGAAAAATTGTTAGATTAGTTAACTAAGATTAATTTAGTTTTTGCCAATATTGACAGGGTTTATACTCATTCAGCCAATTTTTTCTATTTGGTTTCCGATTCCTTCGATTATACTGAATCTTAAATGAATTTCGACGCAAGATAAGCTAGTTCATAACAAAACATAATAGTATTATTTATGATGTGTTTCGTTTCTAACATAAAACTTTGATATTTCCTTGGTGGGAATTCGGAGGAAAAAATGCTTCAACTTTTTTTGTAGCCGTATAGGATTGCTCAAAAAGAAAATTTCCTCATATGGATATTTACATCATTCACAAGCTGAGAATGCTTTACTCTTGTTTGACAAAATGCAAAACCTTTTGTTTCTCTACATTATTTTGGAAAATCTTACTGAAAATTAAGCTTCTTTGATGCTGTAACTTAATTCGAAAGTAATTACGGTTGTTTTTTCATGCGTGATTCCCATGACGGCATTATTGATTTTAGCATTATTGTCGTTATTATTTTAGAAAGAGATGCATGATTATCATAATATTTCCTTGTGTCTCCTGGCCAAATTAAAGTTGTGACTCTTTAATGCTTGGCTTTTAAGTTTTAACCTTAATGACTATATATAGGTGACCTTGTCACAACCAACATACATGTGTGTGTTCGTGACTTTATCAAATACCCCAACCAACTAACTCCTAATTTTAATTACTTCATTATTAACTTCTCAAGCTGAGATATGCCCCGGTCTTATATACATTTCAACCTTAACATTTATATCTATGTATGTTGAGTAGTATAAGTACGGAATAGGAGAGATGCATATAAATATTGGGAAAAAAGAAACATTTTTTAGTAAGAGGAATGAGTATGAATTATTTATAATCACATATAGATAATAAAAAATAAAAGTATTTTAAAATACATAATTTTACATATTTTAATTTTGATTATTTATAATAAAAGTTAATGATTAATATTTTCGTTCTCACTTTAATAATATATAAAATGTTGTTTCATAAAATACATATCTTTCATTCAAATTTTAAGAGCAACGATCAATAGAATTTTGCTTTGATTAAGAGTGAAAGCGGTTAGCATAGTGGTTTAAGATGTCTAATCTCATTGCATTACTTATTTTGGTTCAATATTGATGTAGTTCATACATAGAAGATTTAATTCTTTTAAGTATCCCGATGTGTTTATACTGATATATGTGACTAGCCAATTTTCTAAGTTTAAAGTAACACTTTTCGATCATTTTTTACCAAAAATTGCAATTTCACAAAAATATATCATAAGATTTGAGTATATATACTGCAAAAAGTATTCTCATGACATCCCACAGTGACAGAATGACCAAATTAGCATGAAATCATTATGATATAGATATATAACCAAAAAAAAAAAAACCATGAACACTTTCTCAAAGAAAAACACAAGAACCTATATTGAGTTTAGCCAAAACAGCGACCTTATAATTAACACAGGATAGTGATAAAATTAAACTAGTGGCATTTTTTGTTGTTGCACTTCGATTTACTGCTTGTTATTGAGATGAAGAATGAGTAAGCTAGAGCCATGGACAGAGGATGAAAGTTGATTCGGATCGATTCTCTGATCAGTGATCCCTAACTCCTTTTGTTCTTGCTCCCAAAGAGAAGCGTCAAATAAAAGAGAAAGCGAAAGAAGAATCCCCAAGCAATGGTGATCCACAAGCAGTTCCACTTGCTGAGCTGCGTGATCCCCTGCTGCTTCAGTATATCGAGTCCGGTGATGACGCAGGTGGAGCTACTTATGTTCATTCCCAGCGTCTTGCTCATGCTCTTGAGGAGCTCCACCTTGAGGGTCTCGGGCACATCACCCAACGGCGTATTATCGAACATCTGAATCCCTCTGACGAAGCATCTGGGAGGACGAACATGGAACTCGTTCTGCAACACTCCCTCGTAGGGGTACTTGACAAGCGATAGATAGTGGAACCATATCCAGTAGGGAGGAATCCTGTCTCTGCTGATGAAGAAGCCGCTGAAGAGAACGAAGTAGGCCAATATAGCAACCACCACCGTGAAGCCAAGCATCACGTGCGAGACCACACCCGAGAGGAACGTCACGAAGGAGCTGCCGGCCCAAAAGGAGGCTACAATGGTCAAGAAGTAAAAGAGGAAGCCGGAAGTGCCGCCAGCGAGGCCCACGGCCCAAAATGTGGTGGCGGCGAAGGCAAGAGAGAGGAAAAGGAGGGAAGGGAGGGAAATGATAGAGTGCGCGAGGACGTAGGAAGAGCGACGGTAGGCGTTGTAAGCGGTTTCCCTCATGAAGATGTAACGCTCTTGGAGGAACACGGGGATGGCTTCGGCGCAGGTGTAGAATGTGGTGGACATGGCGAATGCGAAGAACCCCAAACGCTCTTGAACCCCTTTCGGGGAATTGTCAAGGTGCCAAAAGATCGTCGCCAAGATTCCACCCGTCACTAAAACTGCACCCAAACGGATTCCGAATAATTCCGGCATTCTCCGTGAGTTTGTTAAAGACCGTTTTCCTATAACAGCCATCTCCATCCAAAACGGATTGGCGAACGTCGGAACTGCCACCGTCGAGTACTTGTTCCCGTTACCGTTAGCGCCGGAAACTAGTTTCCCTCTGGAAATGCTAGCACCAATGGCGTCCTTCAGAGACACTTTGGGTTTGGTCCCGTTTTGGGCTTCGACCGAGACGGCTTTGTTTTTATTCTTTAGCTGCCACGACTTGTTGAACTCCACTAGATTTTTGGTACCAGCGGGAGCTTCTTCCAACTCGCGAATGAGATCCAGTGCGAACTCGGTGCGGTTCTCATTTTCCGGTATGGGATGCCCGAACTCGGAGAAGAAGAGGGGGAGTGCCGCCGGAGAGCCGCTGAAGACGGTTTGACCGTGGGAGAGGAAGATCAAGCGGTCCAGAAGGCTTAAGATTCTGGAGCTGGGCTGGTGTATGGACATGATGACGATGCTTCCGCTCTGAGCGATTCGCTGGAGCACCTTTACCACCATGAAGGCGCTGGTGGAGTCGAGGCCGGAGGTTGGTTCGTCCAGGAACAGCACAATAGGGTCGTGGATGATATCGATTCCGATGGAGACACGACGGCGTTCTCCGCCGGAGACGCCGCGGTGGCCCTCGTCGCCGATGACTGTGGTGGCGGCGTTTCTTAGACCGAGCTGGTCGATGAGGGCCTGGACGCGTGCTTTCTTCTTGGATTTGGAGAGGGAGCGAGGGAGGCGGAATTGGGCGGAGAACATGAGGGTTTCTTCGACGGTGAGCATGGGGAATAGAAGGTCGTCTTGCATGACGTAAGCGGATATTACCTTCAGGAGACTCGACTCCAGAACGTCGCCGTTTAGGGTCACCGTGCCTTTCAGGCTCTCCTTTGAAATTCGGTCGGCGAGGGCGTCGATGAGCGTGGACTTGCCGGAGCCGCTGGCGCCTAGGACAGCCATGATTTCGCCGTCCCTGGCCTCGCCAGAGATGTCATTGAGAAGAATCTTGGTGCCGTTGGGTTTGGTCTCGGCCTCGTGGTTCGCCGGCGGGGAAACGTTGGTAGGGGAAAAGAAGAAAGGGGTGAGAACCGTCTTGCGGCGGAGTTTGACGCTGTAAGTTAAGTTAGTGAAGGAGAGAACAAAGGGGTGAGAGTGAGAAGAGAAAGAAGAGAGGTCGAGAACGTGGTGGGGTGGTGCAGCAGTAGCAGTGTTGTCGTTTTGAGCGTCTTCGACGCGTTTAAGGAGCTCGCCGAGGGTGGGAGAGATATGGGTTCGGTTTCGGGTTATGGGTTGGTTGGGAAGTTGAACGAGCTCCATGGATTGGTTGAAGAAAGGAGATCTATCGTAGTGGTTTGGATTGGGTGTTAAGCGAGACATTCGTGTTGGGTTCTAACTCACAACTCAGAACTCAAGTGAGAGGAGTTCCACAGTTGCATTGCATTGCATTGCATGGCTCATTCACTTCTCTAAATGGATTTCTATAAATAAAGCAAGTGTTGTGTGTTGTTTCGTAGCTGCTCAGTGCAGTTGTGGGGGTTGTGACCATATTGCTAGCTATAGCTAAGCTCCATCACTATACCCTTTCTACTTACTCCCAAGCCTCATCGACAATGATAGCTTTTATATTTAGTACATAATTAATTATTGTCACCTTTAATCATCATTTTATATTTTTATCTTTTGACCAATTCTTTAATTAATCAGTATCGTGATCAACTAGTTTCTCACACCAACACACTTTTATTTCTCTGTCTTGCATTCTACCCAAAAAAATTTAAATGAACGCAGCATATAAGAAAACATCAGTATTCTTTTATTATTTACCATAGAGAATACATTACATACGGACGAAATAAATAACTGTATACTAATTAGCAACAGTTATCTCTCTTACATATTCTTTGCGCATGAATAATTAACTAAAAAAATGTCTACATATATAGACATATGTCAATAAATATTATCATTGTTTACGTATTTATGAATTAATCATAATGATACAATTGTCAAACTTATGCGAAGGAAGGTACACACAAAACAATACTGGTCTTATTATTTGAAAACAAAAAATTGATAGTACATATAATATTATAAATATATGTACACATTTTAAAAATATAATCTCAAATTATAGAAGATAACCTTTTTTCTGCAATTTGTGTTAATAAAACTTTTTCCTTGCATATATAACGACGTTTCGCACTTCTTTCTTTAATTTGTTACGCCGTATATTAAGTTAAATTTGACTATATCCCAACAATTAGAGTGGGTGAATAAAAAAAAAATTTGAGCTGGTGCACGTAAAAAGACATAGACTTCTTTCATCTTTGTGGACCCTTGTTTTCCTATAACTTGTTTGAATATTTTGAACATCAGAAGACAAAAACTATTGAAAACAACCACAGGATATATATCACGCATTTTGGGTTAAAAATGATGTAACTTTTTAAAATATTATAAATACAATTTAATTGTATCGTTATACACACATATATATATAGTATATAACCGAATTAAATTTTAAGGTTAATTTTCAATTTAAAATAAGGTACGAATTTTCTAACATAGTATTGGTTTTGATTTTGGATAAAACTTGCTTGAGCACATGGCATTCTTCTATAACTAGCGACAATTGACGTTTTGAAGCAGCCCCACCAGCATGGAAGAGACTTGTTAAGGTGTCCATGTCGGGAAAAAAATCCACAATGCATCGAATACTACTTTTTCTTCTTGTTGTTAACAAAATCACCAATTGGATACTTAAGTTGTTGCATTTTAGTTTAATTTTGGAAGCGTGGAGTGATCAAAGTCTCAACCAAAAAGTTAATAAGATCCAATTCCAAGCACAGTTGGGGAGGGAGATGATCAATCATTTAAGCATAAATTCTTAAAAGCTCGTTTGATATGTTGGTTACAGCAAATTGAAATACTATAGTCAAATGCTCAAACATAAACTGCGTGCAGTCAATTGCTTAAGTTTGGTTAATTGTTTATTAAATGGAAGTTTTGGGCTCAGCACACACAGATGCATAAGAAAAAGGGGTCACCAAACACATCCCAATTAATCCATATTCTCCTTCGGCACGCATTCGATTGTGCACGAAACCGATTGCCCACATCACTAATAACCTTACGAAGTTGATAAGTGGCTACCCCTTATTGGATGATTATTTTCTTATAATTTTCCCAGAATATTTTAAAGCAACATACATAGTTTAGGTGTGGATGTTATATCTAATGTATTAGAGTGGAAGCGGTATATCTACCATCTGCTTGGGTAGTCTTTCTAAGATAGAGAAAACCAGTTTGAGAAAGAGGTTTATCTATTCTTTTAATTTTTAATTCGTTCTGTCAAAATTTTGTTATGGTAGCAATATTAATAATAATTAATGCAGTTGAGCCTAAAACAACTGTCCTTTTATATTACAATATGATATTATTATTTCATGGTTACGTACAGCTTTCTTTTTAGATTTCACTCAATACTTGTGAATCATTATAGGAAGTTTATGTGAGATTTCTCATCTTAAAACTATTTTGTATTAAGTGAAGTTCTCCAATTACGATGAAGTTGTCATAGGAATCAGTTGTGCCACCAATTCCAAGTTAGAAAATTAGTAGAGTTAAAAATCAATAAAGAACCAATTAAAACCAAGTAATAGTACTTCAAATAAATAAATAAATAGTCATACATAAGATCTAGTTATAGATTGCTAGTACTTAATCATTTTTTATATTTTCATCTAATAATACATACAATATAATATTCTATATTAATTTAAGAATTAATTTAATTTAATTTTTCTTATAATTTTATGTCAATTTATAGGTTAGTTGGTTTCACAAAGTTATAACACGTTTTTAATTGAATCCCTGACTTAGTTTTTTTTAAATTAGACGAAATATTAGAACTTATTTGATAATTCTTAAATTGGTAAAAAAGAACTACTGAATAATTAAATTAGCAGTTTAATACTTAAACTATTTGAAACATTTTGTACAAGTTCCTGTGCTTCTAATAAAGACTAAGAATATATTATGTTCAATTTGATAGAACCTAACAGAACCCTATTTTAGGACTTCAATTAAAAATTACTTGTATAAGCTACATACTCAATAATAAACTTTTAAAATATAATTATCTTTTTAAAAAATCTCAAATAATTTAAGAATTATTTAAATTAATTTAACCATAATTTTGCGATGCAGATACGAATAAGTATACAAACTACAAAGGTCGGATTAAAAAAGATGTCATGTCGGATCTAAAATCCAGATGAGTACTTACGAGTGAATTGATTGATATTAAAAGGATTTTATCAAGCAAATAATAGTACAATTTTATTAAAAAGATAAACATTAATTATACTTTTATAACTTTAATAAATAAATGAATATGTGTTTTTTTTTTTAAAAAAATTATACTTATGACTTAAGGTTCATATTAAAATATGACTTGTCGGGTCCAAAATTAGCCCCTCGTTTGGAAGAAAGATAGATTATTATTTATTTATTTGGTTAACTGTATGTAAGATTATTGCGTTTTAGTGTTTTACACTTCTGAACTCCAGCTAGGTCCAAAATGAGCCCATCCAAAATGAGCCCATCTTTTTGTTTCTGATACACCAAAAAAATGAGCCAATCTGAACATGGATTGTAAGAATCCAATAGTCTGCGCGATGATCATGACCGTGTGATTTCCATCAATTTTAAAGTTGTTACTTTTTAACTTAATATTTGACTGTTAATATATATCCACGTTCTTTCGTTCCGTTTTATAGCGATTTTTCTTGGTACTATATAGCAGCATTACTCGTTCAATGTTATTTGTTGCCTGTCGCAATCATAGTAGAAAGAAGGGGGTTTTTTTAACGTGTACCGATGGGGTATTCATTCACTATGAACACAAGCAACGTGAAATTAAAAGTTGCGATTCCATTTTGATTGCTAAGTACGAAACTGCGCTTTATTCTTATTCCCGATGGGAATAGGTAGTGCCGACGAGATAATTATTAGAAGCAAATCGTGCTCAAACATGCACAGGCCTTTCGATTATATTTCCTCCTGTTTGTACGGTGACCCCATTGATTCTAATTCCCTCGAGGAGCCCTTCCATCGATTTTCAATAGAATGCGGTATTGGAGGAGGGATCAATTTTTTTTAATTTTAATCAATAGTTATAAAATGTCCATTAAAGAAAAAAAAAAACTAATACATTAAAATTAAAATATTACATTATTTTATTTTTATTTTAAAAGAATAAGATTAGAAAATATTAATTAAATAAGAAAAAAATTGCCTCTTCTTTTTGCCCCTCCAAATCCCAAACATTATTCGGTTGCATAACCACCACTATCAAGGACAAGTAGGATAACATTTCTCTCTTCCAGTTTTAGGGTTAATAAAGATTATCCGTCTTAGCAAACGATTCAAACAAACCAAGTCAACAAGAACGCAGAGCATTACCAGGAACATAAATCCGAAAAAGAAATTGCAGGTTTTCCCCTTTCATTTTGAAAATGTTGAAAAAGTTCAACGAACAAGAGCAAAAAGATTATAAAAAAATTAAAAGAAGCAACATATAGTGCACCCAATGCAAGCCCAGCCATCCCTCGTTATAAAATGGGATGAAGACTACAGAGAAGCCTAAAATAGCACTAGATTAAAATTAATTGGAGTTGAGGGCGCCTCTTCAGTCCCAAGTATAACAAATTTCATAACGCTGAAGGATTGAGCAACTTTTCTAATGACTACAGTACGTGTCTACTCTGATTTTTGCTTTGATCTTGCACTTGATGCTTGAGACGCACTTGTACACCTTCCCACAAATTTCAGAATCTCGTCAATTAGAATGACGGGAAATGCAACAGCCAAAACCAAAAGCCACTCATTGAAGCTCAGGGGCACAATACCAAATACTTGTGCTAAGAATGGCACGTACAAGATTAAAAAGTGCAGACCAAATGATATAGACATTGCCAAAAGAAGCCAAGGGTTGACCCAAGGAGGCATCGTCAAAAGGCTTCCATCTTCAGATAGGGCATTGAGAGAGTTAAACATTTCAATGGCTACCAACACAGAAAGGGACAGTGTCATAGCTTTGACTTTACCAGTCTGGAAGTAGTCACAAGGATCATTGTCAAAAGAGATAACTTTTGCACCAGCAGTGAATGGAGAAGCTGTAAAGTTCTGCCACGTGGAGCATTGACCCCAATTGGCTAGTTGGGAGTAAGTGACCAGAGTATGCCCATCCCCGCTAAGGTCAATACCCAAGAAGGAACCATGTGTATACCATATGATGAAGACACCAACTGTAGCTAATCCAACATAAATTCCAATAACCTGTGAAGTATAACAGGGAGAAGATTAGGGATAAGCAAATCCACATAAATTATCAGCTTTTGAAACATAAAGCTCAACAAAGGGTGCAAGTGCGCAAACAAAAGGAAAGAGGAAAAAGGCAAATTACCAGATAGCGGAATAAAATCCACAAATTAATTAGTGAGTCATCACTGCGACGCGGAGGCTTCTTCATTATATCCTTATCTGGAGGATTAAATCCCAAAGCTGTTGCAGGGGGCCCATCAGTGACAAGATTGACCCACAGAAGTTGGACGGGTATCAATCCTTCAGGAATACCTAGTGCAGCTGTTAAAAATATAGAAGCAACCTCACCAATATTGGAAGAGATCATATACCTGCAAATTTAATTTCAATTAGAAGATAATATAAACTATAACTTTTATCATTTGAGATGATTCTTAAAACAGCAGCATATATAGGTAATTAATAAAAGTAGATAACACGAGTACTACATATCAATTACAAATTATATTATGTATATGGGAAGTCATGCAATGCCTCTCCAAATTTTGAAAGCTTTGCAATTAAGAAATTCAGAAGTATGCACTTTAGGGTTGTTAACTTGTTAAAAGGCAAAAATAAAATCAACAATGCTCCAGAATCCAGATTAAACCAAACTAATAACAACCTCTTAGTCAAAAATTACAGCCTCCAATGTTTCAAACAATGTTGAGGGGCAGAATGTGATCCATAACTCCATTCAATCTTATCTTCTATAATTTTTTTTTTGTTTACTTGAAATTCATAGGAACAATATCAAAGTTATAAATGAAAATTGATAGAAAAGTGCAGCCAGTATAGACATAGCTCATTCTTGTTACAATCCCTACAAAGAAACCTAGTGCAAAGAAGAGGATAAAAAGAAACTTAATGTCAAAGGCATGTCCCCTTTTTCTTAACTATAAACTAATCAAAGATTGAAAGAGATACATACCTAATTATCCTTTATCAAAGGCATTTCTACTCTTTTATTTTTTTTAAAACCAACCAATCATTAAGTTAGACAATATATGTCAATTGCCAATCAAAGCACGGACCTCCAATGGTGTAAAAGCCTATCGTAAGGTAACCACATCATCTTGTGAGTGATGATAAATTTAAGGACAAATGGAATCACCTGATAAAAGCCTTCATATTATTGTAGATAGATCTACCCTCACCAACAGCAGCAACAATTGTACTAAAATTATCGTCTGCCAACACCATATCTGATGCTTCCTTGGCCACCTAGATTGGATCAGAATAAGATAAAAGAGACTCAGTGGCCTGATAGAAAATAGTAAAATTAATAGGTGTTCCTTAATCTAACCAATTACAACCATCAGCCAGTGAGATAACACCTAATTCTTTTGATTTGCATCAAAACACCAAGCATTTTCAAGATCACTATCTTCAATTAGAAAGCTCACATCAATCACGAATATTTACTTACAAGTTGAACTAACCCACAACATGATTATAATGGAAAACAAAAATACCTCTGTTCCTGCAATGCCCATTGCAACACCGATGTCTGCAAGCTTCAAGGCTGGTGCATCATTAACACCGTCCCCAGTCATGGCCACCACCTCCCCTTCCTCTTTGAGCAGCCTCACTATTTCTTGCTTGTGCCTAGGTTCAGCCCTTGAAAACAAAAGCCCACCACTCTGTCTCAGATAGGATTTTTTATCACGCACTTCCATAAAATCTTTGCCTGTTAAACTTCTAGAACTAATGTCTTCATCAGGTGAAAATACACCTATTTCACGGCATATAGCTTCAGCAGTGTTCTTATTGTCTCCAGTTATTACCATAACACAAATTCCAGCTGCTCGGCAATCTTCAATTGCTTGATATACCTCCTCCCTAGGTGGATCCTACACACAATTCAATATTCAATTTCACAAAGTTACCACACAAAATAGATATGATGAGTTACAGAGCATGAAATATAAAATGAAAAATCAAAACTTACCCTCAATCCAACCAAGCCAACAAAAATAAGTTCACTTTCAATTGATGAATAGTTTGAAGGATTAAGCAAAAGCTGGTGAGCCGGATGATCATCATTACCATTGTAGTCTTCAAATGCAGTGAGCTCATCCTTGTATGCAAATCCCAAGCAGCGCAATGCTCTAGTTGACATTTCATGAAGGGCTTGCAATATGAGATTCCTAGCATTATCGTCTAGTTTCACAATAGAACCATCACGCAACTGAATTTTAGAGCTTCTGTCCAACACATTTTCCACCGCACCCTATCAAATATTAGGGACAAATGTCAGTTCAAATATTTCCCATCAGTGAGAAAAAAGGAAAGCAGAAACAGAAAGAACAGAAGCATGTGTAGGCTCATGTATAGATATAGCAACAGAAACTGTCCAAAGGATATAGTTATTGAGGCAAAATGAGAAGGTAAAGGAGAAGAAGAATGAGCTGGTCATAAACACCAGGTCAGAATTGAATTTTATAAAACATCATTCGTTCATTCAATAGAACTTTGTTGTACAGAACTGGTATGAATAACATAGTATTAGATCAGTTTTGCCAAGACACGTAATTCATATTCCCTAGACTAAGGTGCATTTTAGAAACTCAGGATATTATTTATTTAGTTAAGACAGTATAATCATAATACAACTTATTAATAAATAGTGATACCATGAGTAATTTTTAGCTTTAGTTTCAGTATAAATAACCATATTTCAGGGGAAGAATAAAAAGCCTTCCCCAAATAAAAATGAGTGGCGTATTTTATTTCGGAGAAACAAGTAGTCTTACAGAAATCACATGGTAAAAATTTTATACATTTCTATAATACAAAGTATGACCATTCAGCAAATATAATTCTGCAATTATAGAATAGATACATAATACAAAAATTGAAAATGAATCTAGATGAAGTTTTCAAGTAGGAAAAAAAGTGACAGAAAGACATACCTTAACTAGCAGCGAATTTTTACCTACACCAGAGTCCACAATAACACCCATTGACTTCCTATCTCGGTCAAACTCAAGAGTAGCAATCCGCCGGTCATGCTCATTCCACCATTGACAACAACCTGATTACAATTTGAAGGTAAAGTACGTTCATTACATTTAGGAATACATTTTTTCATTACTAATTCACAATACAATGCAGCACACTTTTTCGTCTCATATTCATGGTCTTTCTAAAGAGTACATTACAGGAAGTAGCCTATTGATCAAAGAGATAAATTACAAATTGCTTGAAGTGTTTAAATAAAGAATGACAATCTTATTTTCCCTCCCATTATAAAACTAAATTCAAAAAACTCATTTAGAAAGTGGTTCGGGTATATTCAAATGAGACATCAAATTATTTGCTTTGGTAAATCACCACAAATTAATTTTTTGAAAGAAAAGTAAACTTACGTAGCAAGGTACTTGTGCTTGCTGATCCATTATGCTCGGATCCTTCAGGAAGGCCCATCTTCTCTACCAAAACCTAGAGTCACAGGAGAGAGCAAAAAAATGTCAAACACCTTTACTGGCTAAATGAATTAGTTCGTATGGATGGGGTTAGAATGAAATAACCCAAATATATAAAGCATCGCTGATTTCATGCCGCTAAGCTAGTGCTATAAGTAATTATTTCAAAATATAGTTCATGCAGCGGTAAATTGCAAACTATACATGAAAAATAAGCTAAAGAACATAAGACGCCACACCTTTAATGCAGCTTCGGTAGGCATTCCATGGGCGACAAACTTATGCTCTGACTGTGTGACTCCAGCATCATTACAAACTGCAGCTATTTTCGCTATCATCTGAAGATTAGCATCCAATCCACCTGTTGGCCAGTCCTCTATTTGACCATCAGATGGATTGTATGTAGTTCCTTCCACCTTAAAGGCTCGCAGATTGTCCACCTTATGGCCAAAAGCTACTAGTTTTGACACAGCCATCTGGTTTGTAGTCAATGTACCAGTTTTATCCGAACAAATCACAGTCGTACAACCCAGCGTTTCCACACTCGGTAGCTTTCGAACCAGGGCATTCTTCTGGGCCATCTTGCGTGTACCTAGAGCAAGGCAGGTAGTGATGACTGCAGGCAAACCTTCTGGAATAGCAGCTACAGCCAACGCCACAGCAATCTCAAAGTAATAGGTACACTTCTCAAATGAAAACTTGAAGTTTCTCGGCCACCCATCCACATAATCCCATGTAAGGAAGTACTTTACATTAATAAGCCAAACCAAAATACATATCAATCCAATTATCAGGGTTAGATTCTCTCCAAACTCATTAAGCTTCTTTTTCAAGGGTGTATCCTCCTCACTCTGAGACGCCACGTGTATCTGCTTATGCACCTTCCCAATCTCGGTTTCCATGCCAGTCTGAGTGACCAAGCAAATGCAATTCCCGTTAACAACAGTGGTCCCGGCGAAAACAATACACCTCTTGCCTTGAATATCAGCATCCTCAGCAACCGGCTTGTTTGTCTTGTTCACCGCTTCACTCTCTCCAGTCAAGGAACCCTGCTCCAACCGCAGAGTGGAGCTGATCAATTCCACAACCCGCATATCTGCAGGCACCTTATCCCCAACCTTAAGCTCCACAATATCACCAGGCACGAGATCCTTCGCCGGCAAACTAGGGATTTTCACCCCATCTCGAATAACGGCGGCGTGCTCCGACTGAATCTCTTTCAGCGCATCAAGTGCTTTCTCCGCATTGCTCTCTTGCCATACCCCAACAATTGCGTTTACAATTAATATCAGGAATATCACCAGAGGCTCCACGAACGCCGTAATCTCCATCTCACCGCCTTCATCGCCGTCGTACCAAGCCAGTACGAAGGATATGATGGCGGCGGCGAGAAGAATCCGAACCAAGGTATCGTTGAACTGCTCAAGAATCAAACTCCATATGGACTGGCCCTCGTGCTTCTCCAACTCATTCAAGCCATAGATCTTGCGCCGATTCTCAACCTCGTCGTGACTCAACCCCCTTTTCACACTCACCTTATAGTGTTCCTCGCATTCACGCACGTCCTTGGCCCACGCTTTGAAGATTTCACGGTCTGAAGTCTCAGAACTCGCTTTCTCTCTTCTTCCATAATCTTCGCCTCCCTTCCCCATTCAGATCCGGTCAAAATAAACTCGGAGAAAACAATTTCTCGATTAAAAAATTGTTTCTCCCAGTTAATTCATAAAACAATGGAAGCAAAACACGGTGAAATCAATCAAGCTACCGATGCAGCGATCCAATCGAAAACCCTAAAAGCGAGTTACGTACGAGTAGCAACTACCTCGAAGGAACTCAAACGACAGGGCTTTATGGAAGGGAAAATCGATTGCGTGATCGTGAAAACTAAAGGGCGCGTGGTGTATGTGGTTTGAGTGTTGAGAAAACGCGAGGTTTATTGAGTCGCTCTCGGATGAGGGGAAGAGGCGCTGGTTTCTCGTGAGAACTGAAAGTGAGAAAAAGAAAAAGCATGAAGAGAGAGGTTCTAACAAATGAAGGGCTCACGCATCGTAGAACGTGCTTGCCCAGTAAGCTAACCAATTTGTGGTCGCACTTCCTCACTCTAGTCTGGTGCGTGGCTAATGCTGATTAGTAGGACTATTAATTAAGAGTTTAAAAAAGATGCTGTTTGTGATTAGAGTGTATATGAGGAAATTTCGTGGTACGATCCTGCCAGATTACGATACGCTTAACTAAACTATTTTTAAATACATAACAGAAAAATGGAAATTGAAAACTTCCATCGATGACTTGGCATTCCTTCATTGGTTCAATCCTCCTTCCTGTTGTCACTTCAGTCTCCACTCGCATTACGGTTGTATCTTTTGGCAAAATTAATTAATAAGTTATTTTAATCAAATATTGTAATTATCATTATTTTAAAATGGGGATAGATTTTTTTTATTTTATGTATTTTTACGGTCAAATCTGTTCCTATAATATTGTATATTCTTAAAAATTTGTTAGCCCAAATCTGCTACCCCTAAACCTGGGGGCGCATCTGGAACCTTCATCAATAAATCCTTTTGACCGAAATTGTGAAGGTAATTTGTTCCGGTATTTGGTTTCTTGGTTTTGTAGAGTCATTAAATTATTAGAAAGTAGATTTCTCACGTAATGATGACACCTAAATCCAAATTATTAAACACTATACTCTGTAAGTTTTATTTATAATATAATCTAAATCCAAATTATCAAACAAATATAAACAAATGAGAATCCCAGGGTCGCTATTTTGATGTGGCCTTTCGTGGAATGTTCGTCGTCGCCACAAAGCCGCAAGGGGCCTACAAAGTCAAAACTCCAATAATACTGGATTGGTAGAAATTATTGACCATACAAAAGGGAAGTTGGTGAAAAACGGTTTATTTTTTTGTACTATGAACGTATAAAAAGGTTATATATATTGACCGATAAAGTTACGTATAACTGGTTTAGATATAGCTAATTATAATTTCCAAGGAAAGAGTAGTAAAAAAAATAAAGTGAACTGTAAAATCTAAATGAAAATTAGTTTTAGAACTTTTTGTTATAGCATATTCACAAATATAAATTTTCTAACATCTTTCCAAATATAAGTTACTAAAAACTAATCATAGAACACAATAATCAAATTAATAGTCACACAAATATTAAAAACATACAAGATTTTTAAGATTATCCTTGAACTGAAAGCAAATAGTAATAATGGATTTGCAATATTAGTTAAAACTTTAAAAAAATATAGTTAAAATATATTAAAATTTGTGAAAAGGAGATTCGTTAATATCAATTAAAAAAAATACTTCTAAGATTCCTTAATCCGTTCGTTAACATCTGCGTTAAAAATTCCTTCTCTTGATTGTGCGTTTCTCAATGAATATAAACACGTCAGTAAAAGAAAATAACAAATACATGGAGAAAAAATATATAATATATAAACAATAATGATCTGTAAGGGTTTTTTATTACAACAATATTATAAACAATAATGATATACAATTTTTTAATGGACACTACCTTTGATTAATTATTTAAAAAACTATTTTATATATTACTTTATTTTTAGAAATATATAATTTTTTTAAAATTAACTAGCTAACAAAATTATATTAAAAATATGTTAAAAAAATATATCGTTGGTTTTTCTCTTTTTTTAATAAAATAAATTAAAGAACAAGTCACGTGCCTTCCTTTCTTGCAGTGCCATACTACGTCTTTGCTTTCTTCATTCCTTTTAGCGGGGTCAATGAAGCTATCACAAAGCGAAGCCGGCACAACTGAATATATTATGAATTTATTGTTATAAATTTTTTAATTTGTACCTAAAAATATGTGTTGAGAAATTAAAAACTAAAAAATCATTATCTCAAAACTATAAAAAAATATTAAATACATATTTTATGATAATTTAAAACATTTAATATTATTCTAAATATATGTCTTTAAACATATAGTAAAAATTATTATTATTATAATTTAATGTCGCAGTCGAGGCATATACTTTTCTGACAAGGAAACAGTACTGAAAAGGAAATAAAATGAATATTTCCATACGATTTGTTTTTTACAAATACAAAATTGTATACTATTGACAGTGGTTACGGTTAAATGTTTACGGTTTAAATTTTATTCATGTATATTAAAAACTATGATTAAATTTAATTTTGCCATAAGTTTAATGGTTAAAAAATAATTTAATCAAAATTAATGTTTTTTAATTTGAAGGTATAGGAGGCTCTTGACTGAGTTGAAATAGATTACATGATAAATAGGAAGAAGTTAGAAAAGGAGCAACAACAAAGATTGAAAAAGTCACATTTGGTCATCAAAGTGGGGATTGAAAAATCAGAAGTACAATACAACTTGTTGCCTGAGATTGGAGAACGGGAAAAGTTGGTAAAGTAATAGTGGGAAGTTGGAAGTTCTTGCACTTGGATGGAAGTCGCAGAGAAGACGAATGAAATGATAATCACTGACTAGTTAATCCAAAGGGTTTTAAAATTTATTTTTATAATTATGAATATGCTTAATTTAATAAGTTTACTTCCCGTAAGAAAGACTTTTGCTTTGGGGCAAACCCTGAAAAGTACAATAATTCGGTTTCCTTCTTGAATTTGACCGTTTGACTATTGAGACAGGACCGTTCTCACTTCTCACCGACAAGGACGATTCTTCAATTGAACCTTTTTCTTCTTTAGGGGGATAAACTTGTGATCAGGAGTTGTAGCCTATGTTTCGGTCTGATTTGAACTCAATAATTCCAAACTAAAGTAAACTGACAACCTTAATGATCTCAACTGTTTCCAACTGCAAAGAATTGGACAGGTGACTGGTTAATTGGGTGGGTCATGCGAGTTAGTGTGACTTTTCTTAAAATCTACGAAGAGGGTCTAAGGCAAAGTAATGATCAGAGGTTAAGAGACTTGGTCATGAAAGAATGAACCACAAATATATGAAGGTAATGTAAAATTAAAGAGTTGGAAAGAGAGAAAATGGGTGAACTATAAAGAAACAACAATGACGGCAACATACAGCAGATGAAATGGGAATCTGAGCGAGAGAGAGAAATAAGAACTCTGTAGAAGAGACACGATGTTCTCTGTTTTTATTTATGAATGAATATTCTTTTTCTCAATACATATCTTTGTTGGTTGGACGCGTTCAGTTATCAACTCGAAGTGGCATTCACAATCTCATATCACCTTTGGATAAATTAGTTTCCATTGGTGGAGAATCTACACTGTATGGTTATTCGCGTTCAAACTTGTAATTTACGCTGTAATGTGTCAAAAAACTGTCTCTGTTTAGAAGATAATGAATGCAGAAGTAACCATACGTTAAATTTGTTTATTTTTAATTAAAAATATATTATTTATGGTAAAAAATAATTAATATATTAAATTTAAGTCTTCATTACTTAGTATTTTAAGGATATCAGTTAATTTTTTTAAAAAAAGTTATTACAAAATATGTTGGACTTTATAAATAATTATGGAAAGAAATGTATTAATGATGACTTTTAATACAAAATATATTTCGAAAAAATCTTGTTTTGAACCATTATAAAAGACAATATTTTTCTTTTAATAAACTCGAAATCATAAATTAAATTAGAACAATATATTTAATGGTTAGAGAAAAATAAGATTGATTTGGTACATACGGATTCAAAAATTTGTATTTTATTAAAACTTTAAGAATAATCTTATTTCATTAATTAATCATCGTTATTTTTCTTAATTCACTTTTCAAATATCACATTTAAATACAAATTATTTTTTAAAAGTCAATTTGTACTAAAATCTATATTTATATTTGTTTACTATAGTAGGAATTTAAAACTTATATTATGAATAGTTTCTTTTAACAGAATTTGTGAATACAATTTAATCTATTATTATATAATTTCATGTTTGTATCATTAGGTGGTTGTCACAATATAAAGAATATAATACATGTAAACTTTTTTTATAAATTAAAATGTTATACTTTAACTTTTGTAATAATAAACTATTTATTAATTTATTTCAAAAATCACTTAATATTAATTTATTTGTTCAATATTATGAATCTTAAGTTCTTTGAATATTAAAAGACACAAAATTTTGATTTGATTCATTATAATTTAACAAAATAAATTTGATTTCATTTGAAATTTTTTTTAAATGTAAATTGGATGGCTGCCGATCTAATCGCTGAATCCATTTTTATTAATGTTTTTGTTTTTCTATTAACTACTTTTTGTTTAATGATTTTTCCACCGTTGCTTATTTTAAAATTTAGACTTTTCTTCTTATACTAAAAAAATAAAAATATTAAATAAACAGCATAATTATTTTTAAGAAATTATAATAATATATTATTTCTTAAATTAGATGGTCTCCTTTGAGTGTGCATCCCTTTTATACTTACATATTTTTTTTAATTTGCATAACATTTATATATAATTATAAATATTCATATATGATAATTTGTATTAAAAATAATATAATTTAATACAATAATACTATTAAATATTATAATTTTCAATAAAAATATTATTTATTCATTTTTATCGTATACAATTTTATTCATTGTTAAAAATAAACCATTATACTTATTAATTTTTTTTAATAAGTGTATGTTCAACCAGTTAGCGTTGGGCTTGGTTTAGGATTTGCTTGACAGACTCTGGGGTTACAAATTAAAGGAGCATTCACAGTATCGGGTTTAGGTTTGAGCGTTTAACTCAATAATAAAATATTAAAGGGTGGAAGATAAAATTGGAAACTAGTTTTGTATATACAGAAAAAGGACATGAACAAGATTGAAGACACGATTACGTCTCGCAACAAACAGAGACTCATAAGATGGCAAATAGTGAAGATGACAAATACTACAATGATAATCAACTCCATCCAACAGAAACTGACGTGATGAAGAACCAATAAACAAATAAAACAGAGAAAGACAATGGAGATGACAAGGAATGCCATCTAAAACAGGTGAAGATGAAAGATAGGAGAATGACACAAAGGCTACATGATCCAGAGAGGAGACACGGAATAGAGGACTAAAACTACAAAAACCTAAGTCTAGTGTTTTATTTAGTAAATTAGCATGCCTAACAGATATGCAGTTTAAGCTATATTTCTAAAAATAGGCTTGGCTTCTTTTCTTTTTTTTTTTCCTTTAGCATACGTTGGTCCAATGTTTTATTTTAAATTTAAGTATGTGTTTTATTATTATATTTTTGCAATTTTTAAATTTAATTTCTTTAAATGTTTTTAATTTTTAACATTAATTTTTAATAATTGTTGTATGATAAAATGATTAATTTAGAAGCTATCATATGCTAATATGTTATTGGACCACGCTAATGAGAGAGATTAAAATTGAAAACTTGTAAACATATTGAACCAAAATAAATTTAAAAGAAACTGACTCAAATTTCTCTCATGTTAAAGTTAACTTATGTAAATTGTGTCAACTATAAAAGTAATTTAATTTATTTTATATATTGAATTCTTTTTCATCTACTAGGGTTTGTGAAGAAAGCTATGCAAATTGACAGAGTGTTTGTTTAACAAATGAATTATGAAATTACTATTTGAAGATGATATTTTTTTAGAATGCAATTGAAGTAATAGAGCTTCAGGGCCGAAGTGCAAATGTTGTTTCTAAATATCGCTTTTTTAACAAAGAAGTGAAAAGTGAAAAACTAATTAAATATTAACTAACAAAATAATAATTAACTTGTTTGGTTAGTTAATGAAATAAAGTTTGCACATTTTTTATGCATAAAATCATGGTTAGAGTCAAGTTACCTAAAAAAAATCACTAAAATTAAGCTTTATCTCTGACGGAGATATAACAATATAAGCATTGACATTATAAACTAAAAAAGAGAAGGGAAAAAGTTATGAAAATTCAAAATTAATTGCTTTGAGTATGTATTAAGTATTCAAGTATCACAATCTTTTTATTTCTTCTACATTGGGTCTAATTTTTACTATTTGTGTTTGTACAATTAACACTTCGTTCACTTTACAGGAGATTATAGTCACAGATCACATCTATGATCAAAGGACAATGGAATTATTAACAGATATATCATAATTGCTCACCACACTGGTTTGCTCTCAAACCATGGTTGTATATCATCCTCACTTAAACATCATGCAACCAGTACCATGTTACCTGACAATGTAAGTGATCTATTTTGTTACTCTTCTAGAACAAACTGACTTGAACATTGAAGAACTTTTGCAAGTATATTACTTCCTCACCATCATTATTTGCATACCAACATTGCAGGAACAACTTTTTTCGTCTTTATTCAGCTTACCCACTTTGAGTTCACTTGAGAAATATTAAATTATTTTTATTTTTAAAATTATTATATTTATTAAATCATCCCTTGTTATTATTTTTTTTCATTAATTGTTGCATGGGACTTGACAAGGTAGTTTCGTCAGGAAGATGATTTTTTATTTTTTATTTTTTGTTTTGTAGGCACAAGATAACTCAATCATTAGATAAGAATTACATCGTACTTTTAGTTTGTTGGGGTGATAAACATATGATTTACGAGAGTGGTTATCTGGAGGTGGTCAAATTTTAGCCAATGCTCATACAAAAAATGGAAAATTAGCTTTAAGAAAAATTGGGACGTAAGCATCCTTCATATTTCTAAAGATACGAACAAGCTCGAGACAATGTTTTTTTGTACACATTTAGTTGTTTTATTATGATAGAGTGCATTCCTTCGTCTTTCAAGCTAACTACTTTATAATTTTTTTTATGTCATTTTATTTTCAACGATGCAAAAAAATTATTCCTTAACTATTTAAATTAAAGAAAGTAAAGTCACAAAAGAAGTTGATTTAAATTAATAATAAATAATTTTATTTTTCATTTTAAATATTTTTTTTCAATTTGAAAAAGGCTTTTCTGTCCAATGCTAAAACTAATAAATGTATCTTTACTTATATGGAACTTCGATAGACTTCTTTTTACGAAATCAACAATTAGGTCGTGTTCTCTGGTAAGAGCAAATCTTAATAAAACAATAGAGTTCCATTATACCATACACACGTTCTAATATAAATTTTAGAATTAAATTACTTTTAGTATATATTTCAATAACGTTAGATAATTTAAAAGTAATTTTAATCAAAATTTGAAACAAACTAGGAACAAATCATGCTAAGCTCTTTCGTCATCATGGATCACATTATATACCCAGTGATCTGAGTTGTATAAAAGCATTATTGTTTGTTGGCTGATTAGCTGCTTCCTAGCATCCTGGGTCATTACCTTTCTTTTGAATTGCAAATTTTCGAACGTCCTTTTCTCTTCCTATAAGATATCACATGTCAGGCCTAAACAATAGCGGTATCTTATGTCACGCCGGAACCCCAGGTAAACTTTTTTCCCTTGTTTTTTCCTTCGTCATTAACTTCTTTCCCTTTCTTAAAATTTATGGAATACAAAGATCTCATAATACAAGGCAAATGCCGAATATCGCTCTATGAAGGACACTGCATTGAACTCTTGGAACCACTAATAAGCAATCGAGTATGCCTATGTAGGTGACCCTCTATTGTGGGAGAACATATACGATCGAGTGTTTGTGGTTCTCAAAATTTGCCATAAAATATAAGCAACTTGGTATGTACCATCGCTGACTTGATTGGATTTTGCTACAGGGTGGGTACAACTTGGAAATACTCCATAGTCCAAACAGGTGAATGGGTGATGCCCTATGTTGCGGGGTGATGATTGATCATTGAATGATTGAAGGATATAGATGTATATATCCAGCCCTATGACTATTATGTGTTTACCCGCTTGCACATGACGATAATTGATAATGTTTGTTGTCTCTTCTAATGTTCTCATTCAGGTTGCGTTCCGTAGCAAATTAGAGTAATCTTATGATTTTCCTTTTCTTTTTAATTATTGTATCTGGAGAGGTAATCTTGTGAATTCAATATCAATTTCCATTATTATCAAAGAGGGAATGATGTTTTGAATCAAAACGTTAGTGACTTTTGGAGAAACACCTAAACATTTTTCGACACACCCTTAAAATTATCGGTTGAATTTTAGATCTATCTCGTTAAGAATTTATGATAAAATTTAATCAAACATAATCAAATTCATTTTATTTCATGCATAATTTATTGTTTTTTCCTTAATTTGAGGTCCGAGATGGAATAATTTTTTATTTTATTACATCTAATTCTAACATTATAATATTTATTTTTTTATTTCATTCTAATTTATTTGGTAATCTGTCCTTCTTTGCTACAGCATTATGTTGGATAATAAAAAAGAAAACAACAGGAGGGGGGGGGGGGGGAGGGAATCAAAATATAAATGAGAGAAAATTTGGAGGAAAAAAATAGTTTCTTAGAACTCAATTCTTACCTTTACTTTTTTAACAAATAAAACAATTTAAAATTTCGTTCTTCTGTTTTCTCTCCATTTAAACATAGGGTAAATTTTAAAGTCCCTAGTCAAAATTATAAGAAAATGTTAACTAATATTTTAAAGGCATTAGTTAAAAAATCCAAATGTATTATTTATTTTTAAACTCAACACTAATAATTAAGCTTAATATATATATTTTAAATTATACGTACATTTTTTAACAAATTTATTATTTTATTTATTTCATAACTGTGACTCGTTAAGGTATTAGTTAACATGGTCAAATTTTATATAGCTGGCCTCTAATACTGTGTTTTGAAGCAGTGAGGCTGTGATTCAGATGTTGGTTCCTATCTCTTCCTATTTTATTTTGTCATGGCAATATCGTTCAGAAAAGGTTATTTATTTAAATAATAAGAAATACTCAGCAATCGAGTCACGTCATGAATAACAAAGAGGCAAGCAAGCAAAGGAGAAAATGAAAAAGAAAACACGATCCTCCCACTTGACCCCTCTGTTTTGGCACCGTAAAGGCATAGCTCCATCAAAACCCACTTGTATACATCACAAACTCTGATACACACAACTAATAAAGAAAACGTAGTCATTGCAAATCACCACACATCATAACGTGACAATTCCCCACTATAAATCCATTCAATTACTCCTTCTTTCCTTTCCCACACCCTTTTCTTGCAATCTAAGCTTTTTCCTTTTTTTTCCCCTTTTTCTTTTTCTCTTTTTTTTTTTTTTTTTTTGGCAATTTATACCCCTCTCCACGAACTCCAAACATCGCCCGAGAGGTGAGAACCCGAGAGAAAAAAATGAGCTCTCTTTGCATATCGAACTGCATCAACGACGCACGTGACCCACGTGTTCCGGTGAGAGCGACCTACGTGAACCTTTACAAGTGGCCGGAATCAGATGCTGAGTTTGTGAGGTCAGTGAGCTGCAACAGAGAAAAGGGTTCGCAAATGTACGGTCACCCCAGGGTTGTGGATAGCATCTCCTGCAGACAGATGTACCTCAGAAGCTACACATTCTCCAGGGAAGATGAGCTCGTGCCAGAGAAGACCCAGAAATGTTTTGGGAGGGTCAAGATGAAGAACGAACGTGTGGCACGTGGGAACAAGACAAAGGCTGAGCCAGGGAAAACCAAGTGTTTGGTTTGGAGTAAAGCTAAGGAGGTTTCTTGCTCTGCTTTGTTTAGGATTTTCAGAAGGGTGTTGTCGTGTTCTGCTAGTGTAGATGTGGTGGACGAAAAATATTGATTTTTAATAAATTATGGTTTGAATTTTTTTTATCTTCCACTATTTATGATCAAGGGAGGAGAATTTGTTGGGGCAATAGTTATGGCTTTGGTTTTTACGATCAATTGTGTATGAGAATGTGTGAAATGTGAATGTAAGGGCTGCGGATGATGATAATTCTCGTACACTTGGTATGAAAAAATTGTGACTTGAAGAAAAAGGTTTAAGTGGATTTGTGCTAGCATTTTTGCAGGTAACACTATCCTTGGCTCAATTTATATGTTTGGAGTGTGGAGAAGTTTATCTTGAGGTGTAGAAGTCAATTTTGCAAAATAAAGTGAGGTTTGGACTTGGATTTGATAACGGGGAGCCTAGAAGGTAGCTTGGGTATGAAAACTGCAGAGTAATCATATTAAGAGCAAGACAAGACAGGATTAGAAATCTTGGTTGCCATATTCATTTCCCTTGAGGTTTACATGTCTACGAGACTTGCTCTGTCCCTCGATTGATCCCGGGCTCAAGTACTTGCGTCATTTGTATGGAATATGATCCTTGGCTCTATAATGAACAGCAAATCTCCTAATATGTATATGTATATTTTTTATAATAGATTCAGTGTGTGTTTAATTTAGTTTGTTTCTTAGAATCATTGTTATTTTATCACCTTTCTTGGGAATTTGTGAAAATAATACGAAAACCATATATACATTGTATGAAAGTGATATGAGAATTATATTCTTCTCGCTGCATTAATTTTATTTTTATTCTAAAATATTTTATATTTTAATTTTTTTTATATTTAATGCAAATTATTTGTGATTATATGATTAAATTTAAAAAAAAAATTAAAAGCATATTTTTTATTTATTAAATTATATATTTAGTTTTAAAAAAAATATTTATGAATTTCATCATTTAGTTTATTATTAAAGATAGGCCAATACTCATTAACTCTAGCTTTATTTAGCGATTTAGAGAAAAGTTTCAAAATTGTTCACTTTCATTTTTAACTTTCACAGTCACGTCTCTTTATTTTGTTTTTTCAACATTACTACACTTTTGATGACTACTTTTGTAAGATATTTCTAGGAGTGTATACGATACGATATTATCAACTTCGTTTTTTTTCTGAATTATTTAAATTTAACGTTGACTCAATCAAAATTTAAAAAATAGGAGACAAGATAGACAGTCTAATTTATTGGTATAATAATTAATTTCAACATTTTATATAGTTAAATTATTAATTTTAAAAAGCATAACTTAAAATTAAGATATATTTGATAGGATATATTTCAAAACAAAGAATATTAATATAAATAGTAATAATATTTTGTTAAGGAGATTATTATTAATTCAATAAAGAATCTTTATTATTAATATATAATTCTGAAAAAAGTGTAAATTAAAAAAAAAACAAAAACAAAAACACCCGAACAAGTTGAAACGACTTGAACTCATGGAAATGAACTTCACACCAGGCCGGAATAAAGAAATGGGACAGATCATGAATAGATTTAAATATTAGAAAAAATAAACTCATGAGTTTCTATTAAAAATTATTCATTCTTATCATTCTCATATTCATATTAGCTTAGTTATTAATCTACATATTAAAATTTAAGTGTTATTATTTTATTTATCAAACACCTCAATTCTGTTAATATAAACAGTCTTATGCATGTCGTTTTTTTAAGTTAAATAAGAGTTGGAGTATGTCTGAATCAAAGTTTTGGATTGGAGGAACAAATATAACATGTCCTAATAAAAAGTTATTGAGAAAATGTTTTTAATAAAAATATATTCACACATTGTATTGGATATGGAACTGTTTGGTCCTACATATAGAAAAAGGAAACCAAGCACCTATTCAGCCTAGTTTGGCCGAATATTTTTTGTCAGAATTAAAAGGTAATCAACCCTTAATAATTATAACATTATTTACTTTAAATAAAGGGCTAAAATTACTGACTCAGTAGGCCCATTAGTCCATAACAATGCCTATAAAAGGAATGTAGGAAGTACAGATAAAGAGTTAACTTTTCATTATTAAACAACATTTATTGCTCAAAACTGAATCCTGACTTTAGCATTAGAGTGTCTTTTACAGGTATCTTCCTTACGTCAGCAACAATTAGAAGGACGTCATCGCTCCAGAGTAGAAATAAGAAAAATAGTATTTCTTTAGCAGGAACACGCGTAATTTTCAAGTAAATGTTAAAATTAGTAAAGTTATTGAGAAATATCAATATGTGAATAATAAAAGAAAAAATAAAACTAGTTAAGCAAGGCCAAGAATATCAAATTAATTATTGCAGGACAACAACAGTCATTTTAGTGCAATGAATATAATTTCTCTTAAAATACTATGCGATTCAATGGACAATGAATTTGATTCCTTGCAAACATTGGACTTTGAGTGCATTAAATGTATACCCCGATCCCCGCCTATTCTTATTTCTTCATATAATAAATATTGTAAGCAAACAAATAAATCAAATAGAAGATATATTAATCCTATAAATGTATATAAACACTTGATGAATTCAAATATATTTAATAAATAAATTAATAAAAAATAATATATAAATTTATATTTTACATTATTATATGATATGTATTTTTTATGTTTTACAGTGTTTTTTTAATAATACTTTTTTTACTAGTCACTTAAATAAATAAAACAACACTTTTCATTTTATTTTTCAATTACAATTTCAAAAGTTACATTATTAATTTTGACACTAAAAAAAATTATAACAACTTCTCTGTGACAAAGAAAATGCTGAGAAGAAAAAAAAATACATAATAAAAATAGTTAAAATATAATTATTAAATATAACTTTAATTTTTAAAAAAATGTAAATTTATTTCTCATAGAATTATTTTCCTAATTGGAATAATTAAAAATATTACTTTATCAACTTTTAAAAAATATATCATTAATGATGTTTAATTTGTATTAAGTCATATAATAAATATATTTGAATCCTCAAAATTTACAACTTCGCAGTCATCACCTAATAATTATAAAATACTTATACTACCATGTATACATTAAACTATGAGTAATTTTAAACTCTCATCCTAATTTCTAAGCTTGCAAATCGATATTTAAAAATAAAATTAAAAAGTTGTGTTCATTCGTAAAATAAAAAGGCTTGTTCTTGTACCCTTTCGTGGTCCTCACCCTTTAATAATACGTTTAATGTGGGTTTAGAGACCACTATTTTCGCTTCTTTCAAGAGTCAACAATTAACATTTTAATAAAAACATAGCTTTACAAAGAGATTCTTTTAGGTTTAATTTGTTTAAGGTATGTCAAGTTATTTTTTGAATAAGTGAATTTGAGAGTGTGAAATTAACGTGCTTTTTAATTAAGAAGTGAATATTTTGTTAGTTTACACATTTATTTCGATAATAAGAAGTTTGCTATTTTCCTGAATATCAAAATTCATTTCTTAAGTCAATTGTTAATTTTTGTTATAATTAAATTTTAACAAATGACTAAAACCCGTGGTATTTCCCAAAAAATGTAATTTCTGAAGATGTAATAGTTTATCTAAAATAATTTCCATCTTGGGTCATTCGTTTGACTGTTTCGTTCTTAATTTAATAATTTTATTTTTTTATTTATTTAAATACACATTTGATCTAAGGTTTATAAAATATAAGCAGTGCTAACAAGGGTTGCTTGCTCATACAACGTTGCCAAATCAGTCTACGGGTCAAATGGGCTGCCCCATAGGCCCTTTTTTAAAACTTGAATGCTGACCTTGAAATTTTATAGTTGACCAAAAAAAAATCCTAGAAATTTTATAAAACAAACATAAAAAACTTGCATTTTTAGTTTTGTAGATACTAATTCAAAATTTTAACTCATGCTTTGTTAGTTTTACCTCAAACAAATTATGTAGCCCAAATAAATAAGGTTGGCAATCAAATTAAATTAATAACTTAACATTAATTATTAAATATATATTTGAACCATCTTGCACCAGTTTAGCCAAAATTTGAGTTGAACTGTGTTAGACCAAAATCAATTTAAGTATATATTTTTTCAACACTATTCATATTTTATAATAAGTTAAGAGCTCGTTTAAGGCTCTATTTATTAATAAAAAAAAATCCTTTTGTTAAGATTCTATTGCACTGTCTTAGAATTCATTTTTATTACATAATTGAGTTGAAAAAAAATATGCTAAAATGCTAAATTAAACAGGCTGTAAATGAGTTAGCTTTTCGAGATAGACCCATTTAATATAATTAAGTGATCTTTAAAAATTAAACAAGATTGATTTTTAAGCTAGCTAGATAGTATAATTAAGTGATCTTTTTAAAAAAATTGAAATATTGGACATAATTAAAAAAAATCAAGTTTTCTTCATTGTTAATTATTTAGGACTGAACCTAAGCATGTGCATTGATTAAAGGTACATGCCAAACTCATTCATGAAGTTAGGTGGATATGATTATATTGATCTTTGAATATTCACAAATTCTTTTTGGCACTTCAATGCAGTCCATGGGGTGAGTGCTTCACTGTCCATCGTCTCCCTTCTGTAAGCACGCAAGGATCTGATATATTTAATCTAAATTAAAAAAATATGAGTTAGTTTGAATCATTAGTTAGTTTGATTTAAATATTAACTTATTTAATGAAATTTATTTGGATATTAAATTTTAAAGAATAATTTTAATTGTAATAAAAAAATTAAATTACTTAAATACTCGATCTAATTAATATATTGTTCAATATCTAAAATTATTTTTTATATTTACGCACACACCAATAGTATGTAAAAAAAAAAAAATTAACAATGCATGTATAGGATTACATAAATAATGCAAAAAAAAAAACTCTTAATTTTCTAACAATTTTTTTATATTTTTAATTTTTAATTTTTTTTTAAATAATAGACTTGATATCATGATTTTGGTTTTAATAGATGATTAAAATTACACCAAAATCGAAATTAAAAGCTTCTGATTACATCGTTAGTATAAAGTTTGTGACACTTAAAATCCAAGACAACCATCGTTCCTTCTTTATCAACGTTTTTATTAAAAGTATTTATAAAATAATTCAAATTCTGATCTTTACAGTTTGACACAGATCAAGTTGGATTAATAAACATTTGTTGAGAAATACACACAAAGAAATAAAGAAAAATGAAAATGAATTTGGACCGATGAAACAATTTTATCAGTGGATGGTAAGGTATATTATAAAAACAAAGCTAAAGGAGCACTTCAACAACTACCATGATGTTTTGAGCACCAGGGGAAATAACAATTGCGAACCTTGAGGCTTCAACTTTATTGTGTTTGCATATCTTTCCAGTGATGCACGTTTTTTCTGGTTCGTACGTCAATTAACAAGTTGAGATGTAAAAGCAAACTATAAATTGATCCAGATTGTTCAACTGCCAATTTTACTAGTTCATGTGATTTTTCAGTGTTTTGGTTCTAAAGGTTATTCAGACTAGTTTACGAATTCACTGGACAAACCTTTTTAATTTAGTTCAATTTTTAAAATTATGCATGGAATTAAATAAAAAAGAATAACATCCTTACAAAACTTTTAAATTAAATTAGGTTTGCTTTTGGAATCAATGAGGTCCTTACCACAAAATTAAAAATTACGAAGGGAAGCACAATATAAACAAAATCTCGAGAATATCATTTCAAATTAGAAATGTGTACTTTATTTTTTTTTAAAAATAATGTTAGAAGATTCATTTGTTGACGATGACCTAAGACTAGCTCTACAGATTATTTTGCTAACAATCATATTTCTCCTTCTAACGAATGTCAGTAGTAGATCATCTAACGCATTATTTTTCCTATATAATAAAAGGTCATGCGTTTTTTTTAAATAATTTCTTTGACCTGGTAAAAAAGTTTCATTAGAATTGAGAAGAGTAACTGATAGTAGAAATCAAAATTGTCCGCTTTTTATAAGCAAAAATGGTATTCATTAACTAAAATAAAAGTTATTACATTATTAAATAAATTAGACAAATCTCTTTAGCAGAAATACCCACAAGAAAGAACTTCTTATATGGGAAAAGTCCTTTTGCAGTAACGCATCAAACTGGAAGAATTACAATCCATTAACTTTCGCCTGCGGCCCCAAAATATATTAAAAGTGATAAAATGATCAGCATGTTCAGAAAACTAGGAAGTAAACTAGTATGCACCAACCGGTGCTCACACACGAGCTCACCAAAGGATTGAGATCTGGTTAGGATGAACTTCCGCTATTTCGTGTAGTAATGGATAGTACAAAGCCACTCACCCAATAGTTATTTGCACCAAGTTATACGTTGCTCTTTAATAAATATGGGTGCGTTTGAAAGAACTTATAAAAACATCTCATGACTCTCGTAAGATCTTATCTTTTCAAAATAAGCTTTTTCATATAACCTATCAAAATAAGCTCTTTTAGGTTTGTTTCAGCAAATTTCATTGTCAAATTTATGGTTTAAACCCTTGTGTTATATTATGTAATAAGAGCTTACTAAATAAGTGCTAAATTAAATTATTATAACTTGGTTGGCCCTAGTGAGCCATACATAGGTAATTCAACAGACTATTTAAGGGCATTCTCTTTACTTGCTCTAGACGACAATGCTTCCAAGTCACCAACAAAGCCTAATTGCATAATTTGAAAAGATCAAGATTGAAGACCCCTTGTAAACTGAAACTAAATCTAAGAAACAATTTGAATTATGACACGAATGCGTTGATCAAAGCAGAACACAGAAAGGAACTGCAGGATATTCTATTAGCACAACGTGGTATAATTGCACACTAATGTAAATGTCAAGGAAATCAAGTAAGCAACCATATTGCGATTATGAAAAGTTAGGATCAAGTAAGAAACTAATCAATGAATAGAGAAATGTACACTGACTGTCCTCACGGTAATCTCAATGAGAAATTCCAAAGAAGAATGATCAATAAATGGACATCTCATAGTACAATTTCTCAAGTAACATATAGTTGATACGAACAAAAGAAAACCTTTTTCTATCCCGCAGAATTCACCATCAGCATTAACAAAAAATAAAAAGAAAAATAGGCAGCTAAACATACAAGCAGTATTCCCTTGTGGACACTTCTCTAACAGCAGAAGGTTTAAAAGGGGGCAAAACAAAGGATAAAAAAAAGGGTATGCAGAAAACGAATGAAAGGAGGAACCTGAACCTGAACCACAAACCCAGTTGCGAACGATTCCCCTGATATTTGTGGCAGAGAGGTCAACACCCAAATTCCTTAAACAAGGCTTCAAAGCTCAAATTCTTCATCCTTGAGAGCCATTTCTGCTGCCTCTTCTTCCTCCTCATCAAGAACAAAGTACTCATTCTTCTCAACAGGTCTAAACATATAGAACATGACAACATAAAATGCGAGACTCGCAGCCTCCTCGGCGGCATTGCTCACCCACTGGTACTTATAAGCAGCAATAGTTCTCAACGCAAACACCACTATTCGGGTGAAATACAGATACCCAATAACAACAATATAAAACTGTCTAAAAAGCGTTAATTTTGCCAAATTCCTGGAAGCCTTACCATCAGTTTTGGACGTTTCTCTGAGCGACCTAATAGACCAAACAATAGGGAAAATAATGGCACAACAACAGATAATATCCACAAGCAAGAAAATCTGGTTCCAAGTAACCCAATCCTTAATAAACGGCCCCGTTTCACCAATCACAACGGAAGCCAAATTAGCCAGAACCTGAAGCGGGATCACGATCATCAACACCTTCTTCTCCCTATCCTGCAAGAAGGGTTTCAGGAACGACCACCCCGTCCCAATCAAAACGATAACCGTGAAGAGCAAAACGACACGGATGAACTGAAAAATATAGAACAACACATCCCATCCATGAGAAAGACCCGTGACTTTCACGTAATGCTTATCCTCTGCGGCGCAGATCAGGTTAAGAGCCTTCATGAGAAGCAACAGAGCCATCAATAGATGAATGCGGTGAACGGATCGCTTATTGGTGTAACAGATGTAACCCCAGAAAGC
This sequence comes from Abrus precatorius, assembly GCF_003935025.1. Classification (NCBI taxonomy): domain Eukaryota; kingdom Viridiplantae; phylum Streptophyta; class Magnoliopsida; order Fabales; family Fabaceae; genus Abrus; species Abrus precatorius. The sequence continues at coordinate 1,199,426 of NW_020874373.1, read as the reverse complement.
GAAGAAAGCGAGGTACACAATTGAGAAGATAGAGAAGAGAGAGGGAAGGTGGGTTTGACCAGCGGAGAGGTAGTCTCGGGAACCGTCGGAATCGAGATTGTAAACCTCCGTGCGAACCACCATGGAAACGGAGGTTTCAGGGGCGCAGTTAGCGAAGAAGAGGCTGTATTCGTTGGGGGAGGTGACCGGGTATGACCGGTTAAACGATGCCAATGGCGGTGGAGAGAGGTCGCGGAATGTGAAGAGACGGAAGATGTAGTGAGAATCCAAAACGCAGAAGGAAGGGTTTTGTTGGATCTCCATTAGGACTTGAAGGAGTGCTTCTTCGTTCAGCAGGAAGAAACCTAGGCGCGACGATTCCGGTTGCACTGCGGAGGAGAGAACCGCCACAGATACCGATGAGACGGCCACGGACACGTGGCCCTTGTGCGTGAACCCGAATTTCTCGAACAGGATCATGGGACGGGTGTCGGAGTTTATGGCGAGGGATTTTATCTCCGCCGCGGAGGGGGAGATGAGGGTGGAGATGAAGAGGATTAGTATTGCGGCGAAGGCTTTTCTCGTCTCGGCCATGGCCATTGCTGTTTGGTGAAACTCAACTTGAGGTTCTGGTTCCGAATGGGAAGAGACGAAAGGTATCCAATCCTAACATAGATCTGAATCTGAGTCTCATTCTCAACGCGTTCGTGTCGACGACGACGTCCCACCTACGCCAAATCATGTCTATGGGCCTTCCAAGTTTTTTTTGAGCCCTTTTCTACTTCAGCCCAGTATTTGTGTTTCAATGAATATATGTTAATGGGTCTGGCCCACAAGCGTACCCCGTTTTCTTCCACTTCTGTTTCTTCAATCGCACTTTGGGCCTTTCGTGTTTGGATTTTGTGTGCGAACAAAATATCCCACTTTGTTACTTTTGTAAACGAGTGAAATGTTGGATAACACCCTTTTTAACACACATCGAAAGGCATTTTTCTCATACTAATGTTTTGCAGGACAACAATGATCCAGTGTGTTTTATGTGTGGTTACAGATAGAATTTTCAAAGTGTAAAATATTATTATTAATCTATGTATTGATATTTCTTACACGAGATCGTTTGGTTTTACGAAATATTTTTTATTTTAAAGATTTGTATAGAAAATATTGAAATAAATTTAAAAATGAATAAAACTAAGTAATATTTTTATAATTAAAAGTAAAAATAAAAAATAAAACTAACAAGATTTGATTAGCAAGAATCAACAAGTTTCCTACTTATTTGGTTGAGTGGGTGATAAAGAATCTCCAAAACGTATTAAGTTTCCTGCTTTTGTCTTGTACTTTACAACTAACAAGATTTGATTAGCAAATTTCAATAAGGAATTTGTGGAGAATGGCTTTAAAAGATGTTATTAGTTGAATGCTCAAAGTATTTTATTTAGTTCCTTTTTTATAAGGATCCGTTGGTATGGGGCCTTCCAACATGTTAATCGACATGCTATATGTCTTTTTCCACTTGGCACAATATTGTGACATGATTGAAAGTGTCCTACAAGAGAGGATCACACCCTTTCTTTACTTCTTTTCTATTTTCACTAATTAAATATTGATTAATGATAACCCACCCATCAATTGTATAACATCTGATCTGGTTTGTCCAGCCCAACACTTCTACACTACATTAAAATGGGAAAGCCAAAAATTGTCGTTTTACTTTAAAATGCATATTTTAAAACATGTATATGAGAATAAGATAAAATAATAAACAATAAAAAAAGTGTATATAAAATCATATATAATATTAATTTTTTAATATTTAAATCACAAAACATAATCACTTTATAAACAACTAACCCAAATTATTACTTGCTTTTCTTCCCAAGACTCCCCGATGTCCCCTTCACCCACCACCACAAAAAAGAAACATTTTTTTTAGATAACCAAATCACTGTTATTTTATTGAAACCTACATATAATAATTTGTGTTCACTAAAATTCTCATATGATATTTTTTAAAGAAATTGATTTAATTTGTATTTATTTATTCATGAATGATAATTTTCCATTTTCTAAAATATTTTATTTTTCATTTATTCTTTCTTCAAATTCAAACCCTTGCATATAAAAAATGCATATGCACAGTCTTCTCATGAACGGTTCGGCCAATTTTAGCTAATATGAATTTGAAGGACAAACCTTGCATATGAAAAATGCATACACAGTCTTCTCATGAACGGTTTGGCCAATTTTAGCCAATTTGAATTCCAAGGACAACCTTTCTTTCTCCAATAATTTAGTCAATGAAAAAAACATTATTAATTTATTATTAGTCGAGAAGTGGTGACATGACTGATTCAATAACAAGCTGTCTTTACCATGCATTGGCTGTATTTTTGGGTCACTAATATAATATCTATATTCCTTTCCATTCGTTGCGCCTGGTCGCACAAGTGCAAAGGCTAGTACATCGTACGGTCACTACGGTGAAGTACTGAAAACACAGTAGTTGGAGGGGACTCATATTGTTTCTCAAGGATCTAATTGGTGATATAAAGGACTATAGTGGTACAATGCATCTCAATTTGTGATTTTAAGACCTTTTAAGCCAAAATCCAAACACACATAACGAATTTCAACGTAGGTAGCACTACAATTCCTTTCCCCCATTTGGCTTTCTTCTTTGAACAGGAAATAATGGTCCTCTAGTTGGATTTGGGTGCTGTCATTCCTGTTAATGGGCCCGTAGCTTCCCTTACAAGTCACAATTATCGCTTGAGCTTAAAAAGATCATACTTGAAAGTCATTCTGTGACTGTTAATTTGATTAAAGAGCATTACGTAATGCAATATCAGATATAAGATACACAAATTAACATTTTTGGGCTGTTTAATTATGTTTTGATTAAAAAAAGAAAGAAAATTTCTTCTATTCATATTGCTTTTACAAAACAGAGAATTAAAAGCACGCTTGTTAAAATTTTTCTACAAATGTGTCTTTAAATTTTAAAGCAAAGGAAAATACAAAGCTTGTTTGAATCTTAGGCATCTTTGTCCCCAGGTTTGCATTACTATTGCCCCTCTCCACTGTTAACCATCATTGACCATCGATTAAAGCCACTCTCTAACTTCATCTGATCAGTCATGTATCCTTACGAAATTTGCAACTAGCAACATTAGATCAATTTCTTAGGATTTGTTGGAGAAAGTTAACTTGAAGAATTTGGTGGAAAAGTTAAAGAAAGCTTTAGACGTGGGTAGGTTTCAGGGAAAAGAACATCTGCGAGGACATGGTCTTGTTTTTTACAATTGTGCCAATTCCAAGTGTTTAAGGAGATGGCACATCAATAGTATATCTTGATTTGTTCACGGTTCTTGATGTGTTCATTGTAGAAGCTTATTTTGGTTTATTTGAGAACTGAAAACCAAACTAGAAAATAACAACATCCTTGAGAAGTTCTCTAATTTTTGTTTTAAAAAACTAAAAAATAAATGACGTTTTAAAATCAAATTAAAACATTATTAGTAATTAATCAAACAAGTTTTTTTATTCTTTTGAAAGCTAAAAAACTTTTTAAAAACAATAATTAAAATAGGTCCTTTGTTTTTAAAAGTTGACTTTTTTAAAAAAATTCCGCTCCAACTAAATAAAAAAATTTAAATATATTTTTGTATTTTAGTAAAATTTTAATTTTAATCTCTATTTTTATTTTGATATTTTTAAATTTAACAATTTTAACTATTAAATAATGATATAAGAATATCTCATAAAAATATAAGAATAGAAAATATATTAAACTTAAAAATTTATATATATATATATATATATGTATATATTAATAAAAAATTATTATATATAATTTATTATCATGTTTAATATTAATTGTTACTTTAAAAATATAAAACATGGTTTTAATATCTTTCTAAACTTTAGTTTGGTAGTTGCTAACTTGGCTTTGGCTTTACTAAATCAACCAAATCCATTGGAAATCAAGTTGGATAGGGAATCTACAGGAGAATAGGAACTTGGTGAACGAGGACAAAGCAATTGCTTTCGAGCTTTGTTTGTTGCCCCATTCTTTACTTTTTCCTCAATCTCGAAACCAACGCTAACCCCCTCTTGGCTTTGGAGAGGGAGTGATAATATACCCACTGCATTAGCTTCGAATGGCCCATAGCCTCGCCTTTCATGGGGTCAAACCTGAAGTTTAGAATTTCAAAAACAGTAATATAACATGGAAAGAGCCAAAGGAAAAAAAAATTGCTAAGAGAGAGAACAGTTAAATTTGACTTGGTCAAATAAATGGACATTTTCATGACCATGAATAATTGCCCATAACTTATTTTAAATTTTATACCACCTATAAAGATAGAGAGAAGAATAAAGAAGAGTTACATAGAATTGATTGGTCAGTTATAGACTATGGCACAAAAGGGAAATGGAAAACTAGACAAAAACCTTCTTCCACGAGATGCCCCGTTTAGGTTTCTCATGGTCAGACACACCACTACGAATGGGTAAACTGACTTGAGACATGTCTTCCTAGAAAGAAAATTGATGCCCTTTCCAAGATGTGGCAGTCTGGCACATAAGCATGTCGGTGAACAAGCAATAAGGGTAAGAAAAATCACTTCATTTACTGTGTCAATATTTAATTTTTAAAATATTAACGTTACTAACTTTATTTTATAAATTTTCAGCGTTTAAAAATTACTTTAATAACATAATCATTTAATTTAATCACTTCTTTTATAATATCTATTTGCATGATCACAATACTTCTAAGACTTGCTAATGCATGGCATTACGTTGGTCGAACATGAGAAGATAAGGATGTATAAAATGGGGATGTGGATTCATTTTATTGAGACCTCCCACGTAGATGTATCATTTACCTGCCTCTGTACTAGCTTTGATCCAGTATATGAATCATTCTTACTTTTGTTTTCATGGTACGAAGAGCGTGTTACTTCCATTGAAACTCAATAAAAAAACAAGATTAGTGTCAACATCCTGAGTTGTAGAGCCTCAACCTTTACATAAGGCATATCGAATTCAAATAGAAGAAGACAATAAAATGAGGATAGTATGTATGAATGAAACACATGATTGTGTCAATTATGTCAGCCACTAATTACGGACGATATGTTGTCGGGATTGAATCTCTCCTTTGCAGTTCGAGTTGAACTTACTTAATTTGCACCAAGTGTTGGTTGACCCAGCCTCTTCTTCACTACTGAGAAGACCATTCATGACACGTACAATTATTATTCTATAGGTAAACAAGTTTAATTATTTGAACTAATAAGAATTACTAATACATGTTTTAACTTATTTTTAAGTAATTAATAAAATATTAAAAAATATTTATTATACTTTCGCATATGTGTTTTTAAATAAACATTTTTTAAGACTCAAATTTAATCTTAAAAATAAAAAATATTTTTTATATACACACATTTTAAATGCATTACAAATATAAAAGTATCTCCTTTTAGTAATACAAACGATATATTTCTAAAAGAAAGAGCGTAAAAGAAAAGAAAGACAGTGAAAGCCACTAAGGAACTTTCAAGAAACATCATTGCTTTCTTTATTGTTCTGATGTGGGTGACTGACGCTCATCTGTCTCCATGGTGCATTTGTGGTGCTGGAAAAGTGAGAGAGACAGTATGAGGAAAATAAAACCCTTCACTTGAAGAGTTAAGACTAGCTTCATTGGTACATTCACTGATTCACATTACGTTCGCATGTCACTGGACTCCTACGTACTCTTTGCATCAGGGCATAACTATAAAGGGAATGGTTTATTCTCATTTATAAAAGATTAAATTTTGTAAAACTTGGATGATTAAACTCATTTTCTCCCAGGCTTTAATTATCAATACTTAGATTTTTACTTATTTCTTATAGACATAGACTCAAAGGGAATTATGATTATAATTCAAGGCATATTTATAAATGTCTTACTATTTGAATAAATAAAAGACATGTTAAATTTTTATTACTTTTTTTTGAATTTTTTGGTACAAAAATTGGTTACAAATTCTTCATTTATTGCAAAAGTTTTAAAATATTAAGAAATGCATTACCAAATACGTGGATCAGGAAAGTAGTTCGATCCAGTTTGAACAAAAATATTTGTAGTATAAAAAAATATATTAAAACATACCATTTAATTACAGGAATATAATTACTTGATTTAAGTAATTAAAAATTAACATAAAAATTTATTAAATTTTGTTAAGGTAGTTAACTTTGGAGCTCAAATTTTTTTTTTCAGATTATCAATAAATTTAATTTTTATAATAATACTGTTTTTATTTAAGTATATATAAAACTGTATAGTTAAAAAATATACTAGTATAACAGTCAAAAGAATTATATATATATATATACTAGAAAAAAAAAAGTATATATATATATATATATATATATATATGTAAATAACATTAAATGAAAGTAATATTTTTAATATTTTTTCAATCTTCATTTATGATGAGACAACCACTTAATGAACGCATAAATAATCATAAAAAACTGGAAAGGCAATAACTACTAAAGAAAAAAAAATTAATAATTGTAGTAACGCCCCATTAAAAATATTTCTTTTATATGTTTATATCTTTTATTGCATATTTTTATCCATTTAATGTTTTACAACATTTTAAACATTAAATTAGTTTTTAAACAGTAGGATGCGATAAATTATTAATCATATGTTTGAATTTGCAGTTAAATATTTATAGATTTTTAATTTTAATAGTTCTAATTTTTAGGTTAAATTTATAATTACTTTTATTTATATTATAAATTATTAAAATTAAATATATATAAAACCGTAAATTCATCAAAAGAATTAACTTAGAACACGTTACACATAGACGGTCAATGTCAATGTATACATATTAATATTAATATAAGAAGACATGTGACGAATTATATATATATATATATATATATATATATATATATAACATTAAATGAAAGAAATATTTTTAATATTTTTCAATCTTCATTTATGTTGAGATAACCATTAAAAAAGTCATGAATAATTAATTATAGTGAAAATAAGGAATAAAAAATTGGAAAGGCAATAACTACTAGAGAAAAAAGAATTAAATAATTATAGTAACGACATATTAAAAATATATATTTAATATGTTAGCATCTTTAATCGCATATTTTTTTATCCGGTCAATGCTTTACAAAAATTTGAATGTAATTCAAACAGTAGAAGGGGTGTAAAGTTAGTAGAGGCTATAACTTAAAAGTTTACATTTTTCTAATAAAAAGAATTAATTAATTAAAAAATAATTCTTATATATAACAAAGTTTGGCACCATCTTCCTCTTCATAAAAAAGAATCCTTTGCTCCTTAGAAAGCTCAATTTCCCATAGGCATCTCAATTCTGTGACAAAGCACATGAAATGGCCACAAAACAGCAGGTTTCGTTGGTTCGTGTGGATGAAGACTACATCGACATTGAACTAAGTTCTTCACCAAACTTCTTCTCTTATTCCATTGGCTCTCCCCAGCACAACAGAGAATTCGAGTTCCAGAACAAGAAAGAGTCCACAACTTACCCTGCTGATGAACTCTTCTACAAGGGAAAACTCCTTCCTCTTCACCTCCCTCCTCGCCTCCAAATGGTTCAAAAGCTTCTAGAAAAAGCTGATGCAAAGTTTGGCTATGTGAGATCACAGTCTTCATTGGAAGACAGTAGCTTTCCCTACACCACTGATATTAGAATGCATTCAACAAACGCTAACACTCCTCTTGAGTCCTGCAACATCTCTCCCTCCGAATCATGCAGGGTCAGTTCTAGTGAAGCATACCCACCTGAATTTCTGTTTGATTGGTCCGCTGAGATTGATGGGTTGGTTGGGGATCTTCCAAAGAAGCCTTGTTCCAAGAAGCTCAAACAAACTAAGCAGTTCTGGCTATGCCAAAGGCTTAAGGCTTCACGAGCTTACCTGAAGTCTTTGTTTGGCAAATCTGGTTGCTCAGATAAGTGCTGTGCCAGTGCTGTGAACAAAGTGGGAGCAGTGAAGAAATCAAAATGCAAGGAGTGTGAGAACAAGCATGTGAAGAGTGTTAAGAATAACCCGTTTGAGATTTTTGATGATAATATGCATCAGAGATCCTTTGCAATCAAGAAGAACATAAACAGTGACATGCTTGAAGATGGCTTTGTTAACAACAGCAGAAGGTCTTTCTCAGGGGTGATTCTACGACATTATGCTTCCAAGGCTTCCTCTTTGTCCACTTCTTCATCTGGGTCATCTTCCTCATCTTCGTCCTTTTCACTTAGCTCATCTGGGTCTTATGATTTGCAGTTGTTCAAGAAGGGTATCAGTGTAAATTCTGAGCTGGAAAGTTCAATTGAGAGTGCTATAGCCCATTGTAAACAGTCCCAGCTACAGAGTAGTTCAAAGAAGATTTGTTCACAATCTGGAGTTTGTGGAAAACAAGAAATGAACAGGACTTGGCTGAACCAAAAGGGGTGTGGGAGAGTGGATAAGACCCTCCTGGAAAAGAATCAATTTTTCATTTGAAATGCAATTGTATATTAAGTGACTATGATGCTTGAATTAACAAATTGGGTTTTCCAGCATTAATTTGCTCAAGTTGATACTCTTGCTCCTTCCTCCCCAATTCTTGTACATGTTGGACATACTTAGTAAAATTGAATCTTTTAGCACTTAGCAGTACCATTGTTATTATTAGTCCTGCCGAATGCAATTCACTCAAGCGAAAGTGACTTTTGTTTTTCAAATAAAGCATATTCTGATAAGTCGTCATGAGAATTCTCCATGACAAAGAGCCATGATAGGATACTGTGTTCTTGTCTTTTCAAATTTGAAATTGGTCCACACCCTTTAATTAACCCTCCTGTGCCACTCCACGAGTTTTGAGAATTTGAGCGTTTCACAAATAGGCTGTGATATTAACCCCTACTTTAAAATCTCACTTAATTATAGTTATTTTGTCCCTGATATCCTTACACTGTGACATCAACCCTACAAATATTGTATATGGTAAATTAACTGCAGTCAAGTGCAAACAGTTCCCCCACATTTTTTTACAAATTTTCTTGGTATAATTCACTGTGAAAAATAAGTTTTTATCCCAAGTCTAATTGTCTGGATCGGACTCTTTTTCCCAGAACTAGATTCCTCAATGACTGCTTCAGCCTTTCCCTGCAATTATTCTTTCAGAGTTCAACAGATAACAGACAGGATGCGCTAGTGTATAAAATTTATGAATGCCATGTTTTATCCCTTTCCCTTTCTGCTCTGTTTAAATGTGTCAAGCTTTTCTGTGAAAAGAAGGAAAAGGTGCAAGTCATATAGAATAACCTAACAGCGACCCCAAAAAAAGGTTACTAACAGCCACTCACCTTTTTAGAGGAAGAAAAAGCGTAAAAAGCGCATAGAGTAGTCTCATCTGTAAGATGTGAAAATCATGGAACATTTGGTGCCTCAAACCTTTTCTTCGCCGACTTGTCCTTTTTTAAAAATAATCATGATTACTAACAATGAGTCCCAAGCCAAGCAGCATAGTTGACTGTAGAGTAAATGCTAAAATGGTGCAATACAATTTTGAAAATGGTTTTTGAATAATTTGGAGATAAAAGTTAATTATACCTTTTAATTTCTTTATGTATTTTAGAATGCATGTAAAAAGTAAGTGAAAAACAAGGATTTGATTTCAATATTGAGAACTATAAGTATTTTTGTTAGTGCTTTTAAAATTTTGAGGTACTTCTTACTTTTGTGAGCTCCGTATCCAAGTCATCTAAACATTTCTTTACCAAAACAATTACTATGCACTTACCAAAGTGTAACAGTAACCAACTTCCAAATTGTGATCACAAGCTATGTCTACCTTAATTTTGGAAGGAAAGAAAGAATTCCCAATTTCATTCTGTAAAGTGCGAAGCCCCACCACATATACAACACAACTTTGCCCGCGCGGGGCATTTATTGTGTAAATGTTACATTTAGAAAAATAAGAACATAGTGTACAATTATTCTGCCAGACAATTAAACCTTTACGCGTGCACTCATTGGTTTCTCTTGGTTTTGACTACCATTAAACTACGCAAACATGAAACTGAATCACATGCGGAGAGTTCGAAGTTGCACCTATACGTGATTGCTGTAGGGTACCGATTAACAAACAAATACAACACAACACAGAACAAGCAATTAGTTTTCCCCATCAATGGGTTAATTGATCATAGTCCTAATGATCAATGGATAAAGATAAGTATCTCTCTCTCCCTCCCTCTTTGTACGTTGATATACTTCTTTTTTTCATGATAAGAAAAAAAAACTCATAATTTTATATTTTTATAATATATTTCAGGCAATGATAAATAGTGTATTCTTAACCCTCAAATGTACTCTTAATAGATGTTCCTACTCGAACCAAAAACATTTACAGTATGGTAATATTAACTCTTTAGCAAGAATATTTTTATATATACAAGATTTGAATTTGATCCTCGAACTCATGAGCACTTTGGTAGAAATGCAAAAGAATAATTTTATGCCAATATTTAACGTAAAAACTCAAATTTGTATCGTGACTCATTAATAATACCAGAGACTTCTGTAGGATCAAAATATGAATTATGTAATCGAATCCTGGAGGTTTAGTTTGGTGATGAATGTAATCATAAGAAGGAATCATGCACCTTTAGATTTCTAATTCTCATGCACAATTCTCCGTTTTTTGGTAGAAAGAGGTTAACAATAAAGATTTTTGTTGTTTTCTTTTCATCATGTAGAGTTGCATTCCAAAGGTCCCGGCAGTGTAAGCAGAAGAAGAAACCACCAACCGAACAGATCTTCGTGGGTGTCATCGTTATCATCAAAGAGTTGCAACTTGCATTAATTGGTCACATCAAATCGTCAAGCCAAATTGCTAGAGTTGATTGGTGTCCCTCCTATGAAAATTTAGCTTCCCATGAACACATCCCGACTCAAGAGAATTTGAACAAACAAATAAACGTTGCCTTGCTCTAGTGGTTATTATACTCCTCGTACACGACAATATAACAATGCATTATTAGTCCTTCATTTGCATTTATCGACCCTGTCGCGTCCAACTAGCTAGCAAATAAATAGCAATGTAAGCTTTCATTTATGTATGATTTCAACAGGAAACTATTGATAGAAGACAGGAAACATTATATTAGGAGTCAAAATTATATAGGTCAATAAAATAAAAAAGGAACAATATGATGAAAATAAAACTATTTTCCCTTTATTCTATTGAATGTTTACTGTTAAAAAATTAGCAAATGTCAGCACGAAAAGAAAATTACATATTTTTTTTATCACATTATCTATCACATCTTTCATTTTTTAATTTTTCTTTTCTTTTCTTTTGATCTCTTTCTTTTTCCATCAAATTCACACCCTCGTAACATATCTAGACGTGTTCCCCAACATATATCAAGTTGACGCTAGCACACTTCGCATCACCTTCTATCCAGATAGTTTTTCAGCCCACTGAATGAATGCTGTCTCTTTTTTCCTTCTCATAATGCAATGCAAATTGTCATAGATATTATTTCGATAGAGACGTTAAGGAGAACAAAAATATAATTTGGCATTACTTAAGACACTTACGTTCGAATGTTCGAACTTGGAACTTCACATTATTCCTCTCTCCCCCCCATTATTGCATGGTTACAACTTATAAATAGTAGTTTCCAACTAATAAACATAAATGAATTATATAAATACAAGAGCCTTAAAAGCAAAGGCATAGCTTTCGACAAGAATATGACATCGGGTTCTGCATGGACCATGTGCCAGAAGATCCTTTTGGAAATGTTTTCCCTCATTTTCACCTAAGATTCTTAAAAGGAAGGAAAATTTAACATAAATATATTAAGAAAATTGCAAGTCTTTTCAATGTACTATTATATTTCCAAAATCATACAAAGTCGACACACATTTACTGGCTAAAACGGCATAAATGGCAGTTGGCACCTGCCAATAACCCCTAAGCAAAACTTTCTGTTTAGTTTTTACTTTTTATTCTTTGGTTTACTATTTACACACAAAACATGCATCCACATAAAGAAGGACAAACCAGAAAATGTACTTCTACCTTGGATCCATGTTTAGATATTTTAAGGTGTTTCCAAATACATAATGAGACGCTTAGGAGGAGGGTCTAGCAGCAGTTTGAAGACTTACGCCTGGGAAATGAGCTTGCAATGTGCCAAAAAAGTAGCTAAACATGTTGCATTCTCTCTCTCTAAGGGTCCATTGGCAGGTTTCATTTTGAGGATCCAATCCAGCAGCTTGCATGGGTTGTAGACTTGGTAGTCCGTAAGGATTGGGCCATTCAGTTGAGTGATATGGAGAAAATAAGAGACAAAGAATGTGTGTGGTCTGTGAAATAATTGATAACTGCTGTTTACTCACTTTTATGCTATTTGGTCCTAAAAAAACAATTTCTCTGGGAGATGTCTATAGAGCCATTTGGCATGCAGTTCGGTACAACTATAAATTCACAGTAATTCAATAAGTAGCACTGTTCATAAAGAGATCGTTTGATAGGTCCAAGAAGCTGAAGTGGTAGCGGCTACAATTACTTGTTTGATGTTAAGCAAATTGATGCTCTCTTCTAAAACAGTTGCCATGAGAAATACAAATTACTAGTTACTCATAAGCAACTCATAATTTCCAAGTTCTTGCAAGCCATAATAATTCATATAAATAAAATTGTGACATACGACATAGCGAAACAGTAAGATTGTACGATATTTATTTTCCACTGAAGCTAATGTGAAAATAAACAAGATCCAACACTTCAATTTAAAGTGGCTCATTTACTTATCAAGTGCACTATCATTACATTCTTTGCCTGCGTTTGTGGCAATAGTTAACGCTTGTTTTACTAAGAAACAAACACCTACATCAATGTCAGTGTAATTAGACACCGGGGAGGGGGTAACTCAAATGGTAGAATCAAAATTATATTGCGTACACTGTCTTGTACTCATTCTCCGAACCTGACATCATGGACAGAGACAATGATTGTCTGCTGCTACCTGTTGTTCTCTGACTTCGCAGTCTAGAGGACTCAAGGCGGTGAGCAATCACCCAGTAACAGAGTGTTCCTAGAGTAGCAGCCATAATCACTGTTCCTAAAGCTGTGGCTGCAATAGCCAGCTCTTTATGATCCCCCACAATTATATATGACATTGCAAGAAATGCCACAGAAATTAGCACACAGGCTATCCACATCAATTTATTTATAACAGCCATCATTTGTTTTTTTGCTTTCCTCTCAATAACAACCACTGATGTTTGGACAACCACAACAGCCAATGATATGAAGAGGGCAGTAGAATCAAAGACTATGAATATCATGAATGCAATATCAGGAGCAATCCATGCTTCCCCAGGAGACATTGCAGGAGTGAGGTCCTTTGGGCTCTGAGGATACTGGCCCGGGATATTGAATATGGCAGCAAAAGCAACTGTTGCAATAAGGACAGCAACAACAGTGTTGGAGTTGATTGCATTGTTAAGCCCCTCTGCATGCATTTTGTTGATTCGCTTTGCTATGCCTTGCATTCGCCGTTGTGTTTTAAATGTGTGTTCCAACTGGTTATGAACCCCACTTTTTATGTCACTCACTGTTCTTTTAAGTTCAAGGGCCGTGTTTGTAGTAGGGGACTTGATGGACTTTGCACTTTGAGCTCCATGATCTTGCAGAAAGGTGGCAATGTCCGAACGACCATTTTTCACTGCAGTATCTAAAGCAGTTTCTCCAGATTTATTAATAACATCTTTGTCCATTTCTCTGTAATGCAGTAGCTTCTGAACAACCTGCAGGATTAGCACAAAGTGTGTTAAGTTTGCTCACTATGGTCACGGGACCTAATCAAAACTGCTTAGTTTAATCAGCTAAGAGAGAAGCTAGGACTATGCAAACTGTCCAACATGTTAAAATGTAGAGTGTATAAAACTTATATAACAAACCAAAAAAATAAAAAAAACAGTTTCGATAAACTATTATATTTACACCCACCCATTTGCCGCATGACAAAAATTGTGCTCTCATTTATAACACTAGAGACATATAGTGCACAATCACCTCAAATGCTGAATAAGTAAGTGTAAAGTTCATTTCTCTTTTATCAACCAGGACACAACACAAACACAGACTTATATGCTTTGAAATACTCTCCAATTTAAATTTTAATCAATAATAAGTTCCGGTAGAAATTATGGTAAATATCAAAGAATTTGGATTTGATCAAACTCAACAGCGTCGTATGATCCATATAGGAGTTCCGAGTACAATCAACACACCAAAACGCAGGTTTTCCCCAAGTAGGAGTTTTCCTCCTTTAAACACTACAGAAACAAACTACTGCCTAACCAGCATAGTTTCTCTGCATTCCTATATCTATCTTTACGCAAATAACTGCCACCACAAGTAATTAACTGTCTTACAACAAACTGAAACTACTCAAATATCTGGTACACTAAGTTGATAACTGTCCTATAAAATTCAGAAATAACTAATCAGGCCTTGCTAGATTGAATCTAGCTTTAATTCCTCCTAACATATACCTTTACTGGCTGACTCACTGAAATTGGTGTATACTGTATCAGTATCATGGAAGCATAGTATTCTTGGGAAAATAATATTTTTTCATTTACGTTACTCAAGGTTTTGGAACACGATGAACTCTAGAATCTATGTCTAGAAGGAAATAAAGCACAAGTTCACTCAATGTAGAGTGCTATCATCAGTACTTAAGAAGGAGAAAAAAAAAAGGGAAGCAGTTATTTTTTACCTGTAAACGACCCTTCCGGCTTGCTATATGGAGTGCAGTGTTTCCCTTGGCATCCACCATATTAGCCAAAGATGGATCCAGCTTCACAAGCTCATCCACCAACTCAAGATTTTGTCCTTTAACTGCCATATGGAGTGCTGTCTGCCCCTTCTTGTCAATTCTCCTAGCAATTTCAGGTTCTCTGCTCAGGAGGGCCTTGACGACCTCCACATGGCCATTTCTAGCAGCAGAATGCAACACAGTTTTCCCGTTGCTTTTTGCAATAGTTATCAGGCTACTACCTTTTTCCAGCAGTAAATTTATTACCTGAATATGTCCTTGTGCTGCAGCAGTATGCAATGCAGTGGTGTTTGAAAGATCAACAGTCATTGAAATTTCAGGAATGGCCTCCATGAGGACCTTCAATATCTCTGCAAAACAGTAGTAGAGAAATGCACTCAGACAAATTCCAAAGGTTAAATTGATAATAATTTTATGATTTAGATAAACAATAAATAAGAGTCAAAGGGAAACCTAGCTGGTAAAGATTCTGGCAATTTTGAAAACAATTAATCGAATCACAGACAAATAATATATATTGTTGGGATTGATTCAAGAAATACCCGAGTATCTTGACAAATTGAGCAAGATTTGTAAAAACAGGTAACATAATATTCATCAAAATGAAGTTACATTCGTGTAAAAGAACAGGTATGCTCAAATGGGCCAAGACACAATATGTAGTAGCTAGTAAGGATCCTACACCGATCTGTAGACATTTAAGAGACTTACCCAAGTGTCCATTTTTAGCAGCAATGTGGAATGCATCGAATCCATTTCTAGCTTTGATGCTTGTCAACCCAATATCATGGTATCTGATCAATTCCTTCACTATATCAAGATGACCATTTTCGGCAGCAACATACAAGGCAGTTTCACCAGAGTTATTGTTCTTTGAAAGCAACTCCTTTAATTCTTTGTCTCCATTCTCAGATATGATTTCCAGAACCAATTCCAAATTTCCAGCTCGGACAGCCGATTGTAGGGGAGAATCACCCCGTATACCTGTCAATTGTTTCTTCATCATCACGGAATGTCTCTTTACTACTTTGATGGAGCTCCAACTTATCAACTTCACAATTCCTCAAGACATATCCAAGTTACAACTATTGATTCAATTGTCTCCCTCTGTGTCAATTCACCAATATTGACAAGGAAATTCAAAATTGTACACCATGGTAAGCACTCAAGGTCCACTTGATTTGAAAACACATTCTGACCACTTCATCATCCAACCAGACTCCACTTCTTTTTGCTTCTGGCACCAAGTTGAAACACCTACATAGGGGTAAAAAAAACAAAGACTCAAGGGTAAGCAATAGAATACGAAAATTGATTCAAAGAAACGTTTTGTATTCTTGGGGGAGGGGAAGGCTAAATTGATTCAACAAATCTAAAATTATTGGGCAATAGGGTATGTTGATCTTTTCAAACAGAAAATGAAAAACAACATAATAAATGGGTAATCAATAGTTAATTAAAGTGAAAAGAAGACAACAACTAACCAATTAATGAATAAGACATCGCAGGTTGTGCTTTCAGAGAGAGGGGGGATTTGGGTGCTCCTCTTCCCAAGATATCTAGAAACCGCAGAAAAGAGTATTAAGTGAAATAAGGGAAGCTTCAAATTTCAAAAGCAACTGAAGATGAGATGTGAAAAGGCAGAGCAGCAATTGAAAAGCTTCTCCCCGTGTTGAACAGAGGAGAAAAATACCCCCTTTTTTTTTCTGGAAGAAGTGTACGTAACTAAGAAGAATGATAAAAGGGGAAGTTTGGCAAAAAGCGGATAACAAAATGCACGAGTAGAGCTAGGGTTGGTTTGCAAGTTACAACTTCGCATACAATGAAGATGGTCCCATGCACCACCATGTTCAATCGTTGACTCCCATTTTCCACTGAATAGGTACATCATCGGTCACCACGTTTGTTTCTACTTTTATTTTATATCTTTCTGTCTGTTTCTTTCTTTTTTCTTTGTTGCTTCCTTTGTGCACTCAACTTCTCTCGTCTTCCAACCACGTCAATTTTTTTTATTCAACTGCTAGAAATTTTTTACATATACAAAATTTTGTTTAAATGATTGAATCGTTTTCTACTCATACTAACTTTTGTTAATAACGTTGTTTCACTTTGTAACCTTGAATTTTAATTAGCTATATTTAATATCTATTGTTGATAATAATTTTTTTTTATGTTTGTTACATTATTACTTACATTTCAATGTTAATTATTTATGATTAAATTTAATAATCAAAATTCACTTTTCTTACTCTAAATATTAAAAATTCAGCTGAAAATTAGATAAATTAGATATTTAAACAGTCAATTAAAGATTCCATTTTCTGGACGGTCACAAAATCGTAGAAAAGACATGATAGATAATGTAAGTCGATTGTCAATCCCACTTATATTTGCTACTAAAAAAGATCTTCATTTCAAAAGTGAATATCCATATTCATATAAAAAATATCAATATTGAAAATTTTAGTAAAAGTTTTTGAGAAATCTTTATTGAAAAATTCAATAAAACACGTAAGGAATGATCTTTATTACATAAAAAATATATTTTATTTGTAACATTTAAAATCAGTGGACTAATAAAAATACTTAAAATGAATCTAAAAACGTGGAAACCTATAGAAAGAGATAAAAGAAAGGTTCAAATAAAAAATAAAAGCATAGAATGGTGCACACACAAAGAGACAACACATAAGGCTATAATTTGGGTGTTTGAGACCATCACGACACTGCCACTTCCTTCTTCAATGGATGCATTTCAACTAAAATATCACTTTCTCTCTGTTTCACACTTGCATGCCTCTGCCGGGGTTTGACTGGGTCTTACAAGCACCAAGATTTGTCAAAATTAGTTAACAAAACAATCATTGAAGAATACTAATTTTACATTTTTTAAATAAAAAACGTTAGAATTCGTACAAAAACAGTATAATCTCACTTAACAAGAAAATGTCAATAATATATTTGTATGAAAAACCTACATAAAATTATCTTGGTAACAATTTGTGTTAAGAAATTATATTATAAGTATGAGAAGAGAGAAAACAAACGAGGAGAAAAGCTTTAAAATTTAAATGAAGAAGAAACTTTGAAAATTAGTTTGGAAAATCTAAGCACCCATCATTTCGATTTTTGAAATAGAAGCGAATAGCTTTAATGCCAAACCATTCAATTCAATAACCAATGGATTGGTTTTTAAAATCGGATTTCGAAGTCTACGAAATCCATTAAAAAAAAAAGTCCTTTCTACACTTGTCTTTTTATACTTATCACACTCGATATTCTCTATCTTTGTGTAGTTTCTATGATATGCTACATCATACCTTCAACGTACAAGTCCTTTCTTTACATGAGTGTAAATGGATGTAATTCAAAAAAGAATGTGAAGGAATCATTTATCTAAATAATTTTACCTCTATAATCCTATTTGCATGTGAGAGAGTTAAAGGAAATGCAGAAATAAATAATGTCAAATAAATATTGTACAAGTCAAAAGACACACTTGAGGCATTAAATTTTTTGTAAATGAAGATTATTTTTCGTTGATAATCAAAGATTAATATCTTTGGAAAAAGAGACATAGTCAAAGTAATTAGAGTCTTTTTTTAATAAATAAAGTTTCACAAAATGAAGAAATACTTAACTATTTTTCATTTCGCATTATTTTTTCATATAAATTAACCACTCAAGCAAACCACGTACTCATAATTAATGAGATAAAACATTTAATACTCAAAAGTATAAATAATAAATAAAAGGTCTTATAAAGATTATATAAAATGTCAAAACCAAAATACATGTGGAAACCCTAAAAGTTAAATTTCATGCTAGGGAAAAGACATTAACAGCCTAGTTTAATCATCTTAAATTTTAAATAAGAAATGAAAAATAATTTTTGTATATCTCATAAAGGTTATTTGTGGTGTATATATATTACAAACAGTATCAATTTTTAGTAATTTAAATAAGGAGATTGATAGGAAAAATAAAAGCCAATCTAATAGTGCATTTCCGGGGTCATTCTCATAACTTTCATCCTCTCTTTCATCTAATTTAAATAATTCTTCATCACCATTTGTGTCTCATTGGAATCAACCCGAATCTATTTATACATACAGTTTTTTGAATTAATTTTATAGCACTTAACACTTAAAATTACAATTAAGGCTTTGTTGAAGGCCTAATTAAGCAAAATCTATTTTTACAAAAGTTATGGACGCGCCTTTGACTACACTTAAGAAAACAAAACTACAAAAATAATTTGTATACAACTAACCACTTGGGTTTCGCTCTTTGAAACACTAACTAACAAGAAGCCATTTACTTCCATAAAAGTTATCTATTTTTCTCTGACAGATGAAACCTCCAAGTTAAGCCAAGAGTCTTTTTCAATGATTGCCAGATACAAAAAGAACTGTTCAGAAGCATCAAACTTACATTAATTAGAGTCCAAAGTAACATCAAATGGCGTAGATTGGATTTACTTCTGAATCATCAGAATCAGAGAGACACCATGATTGTGTTCCAATCCTTGAGATCTTCTCTTTCTTCCTCACTCTTCTTAATTGTTTGGATTTTACCACATAGTATGTCATGGTACCAAGAACACCACCCATTACGGCGCCCGCCGTAACAGTAACGAGAATTGCAGCCCATTCACTATGCCGACCAATTACTATATAAGATGCTGTAATGAATGAAACAGTGGTGCACACAGAGGCTAACCACATCATCTTGTTGATCACTTCCACAACCCTCCTCTCAGCCTTTGTCTCCCCTCTAACAAGTGTGATTTGAACCACAACCACAGACAATGATGTAAATAGTGAAATAGCATTGGTTATATAGAAGGCCTTGAAAGATACACAATGTACCATCACAGCCATCCCATTATCATAATCTCCACCAGGAACTGTAAAAATTGCAGCAAATGCAACTGTTGCAAATAGCACAGCAACCACAGTTACTGAGTTGGCAGCATTGTTTATTCCAGCTCTGTGTAATTTGCGTAGCTTCTTGGCAATCCCACTCACATTCTTGTTTGTTTTTCGAGTTTGTTCAAGCTGAAAAAAAACATCTTTCTTAATCTGTGTCACAGTTTTCCTTAATTCATCCTTTGGCTGGTTAAGGTCATTGGCTTTAACTGCACCGCAACGAACCAAGCTCTCTTTGACCTCCAAAATTTCTTCAGATATCGGAAGCCCCTCTGCAAGGTCAAGAGCTGTCTTGTGGTCTCTTGTTAAGGCATTTACATTGGTGTCAGGGAGAAGTAACAGCTCGTTCACTATCTGCGTGAATTTTTGCAAGTCATGACTACCGCATCCTTGATGTCATAAAAAAGGCATAACATGTTCCCTAAAGACACTATTATAATTTAGAAAGGAAAACAAATAAACTCATATAAACAAGTATAAAACTTTTTTCGAAATATTTTTCACTATTGATTATAATGTATATGAGTCTCATTAAATAATAAATAAAACTTATTAGGATGCATTCATGTTATTTAACAAAATCTACATGAATTTTGTCCAATAGTGTGTCTTGAAAAAAGTGTACAAGATTCGCTAACGTGTCTTGAAAAAACTTATTAGGATGCATTCATGTTATTTAACAAAACTATAGAACATGTAGATAAAGGTTGATGGTTTTCCTATAATCAAACTAATGATTGTTTGAAGTTCAGGCATTATGATATGATACCTCTGCCCTCTTCTTTCTGGTTGCAACATGCAATGCAGTATTGCCAAACTTGTCAGGAAGCATGACAATTGCTGTATCGGCCGCAAGAATCAGCTTCACCACTTCACAGCTAACCCCTTTAACAGCCATATGTAGTGCAGTTTGTCCTTTCTTATCAGTTCTTCGAGCAAGTTGTGGATCCTTCCCTAGCAATATCTTCACAACATCCACATGTCCCTGCCGAGCAGCTAAATGAAGTGCATTCTTTCCATTGTTCCTAGATATCTCTAACTGACTAGGATCCCGCGACAGCAACAACTTAACAACATCTGCATGCCCCCGAGTAGCAGCAGATACAAGAGGAGTTGCATTTGACTGTGCAAATGTCTTAATCAACCCAGGATCATTATCTAGAAGCACCTGCACAATTGCTGCCACAACAAAATATTTAGTGGAAATACAATCATGTAAACTTAAATCCAACAGTGTCAAAGTAAACATAAATGTATAATTATTCAAACGTGCCCTTAACTGTAACATAATGTGCTACATCAATATTAAGTTTTTTCTCAATACCTATACATTAAAGATTACGAATAAAAATTTATCATTGCAAAGGCAGGTTTTTTATCATAACCTTTAATGTCTGATATCTTTTATAAGCTAATAGTTGGTGAATGTCAACAAAACCCAGAGAAATAAGATAAAAATTTTCATGAATATCATGCATTTAGTCACATGAATAATAATTTTATCTTAGAAAAAGATAAATAAATACAAAATTCTGACGTGAAAACTAAAGAAGCGTTGGTATATATTGTTATAGGGACGTACCATGATGACCTTGGCTAGCGGCAATATGCAAGGGATCAAAACCGGAGCGGTTTTTGAAGGAAAGGGCTTGGGTGGTGGTGTAAGGGAGGAGCTCCTTCACGATGTCGAGGTGGCCTTTGTCAGCGGCGGTGAAGAGGGCGGTTTCTCCCAACTCATTGACCTCATTGAAGATGGCAGACCTAATGTCGGCCACCTCGGCGTTGAACTCGGCGCCGCTCAGGCTTCCGATCATGTGGGAATCAAAGTCGGCGAGGATTTGGCGGACGGCTGCGACATCGCCGCGCTGGGCGGCGAGGTGGAGTTCGGTGTCGTTGTGGCGGCCGGTGACCTGTTTGACATATTTTTTTCTCGGTGTGTCGAGGCGCTTACCGGAATTTGAGAGAAGAAGGGATTTGTTGGAGTTGGAAACGAGAAGGGATTTGCCGGAAGTGGAGAGGAAGAGGGTGGGTCTTGGGGTTGTTGGGGTGTTGGGTTCTGAGAGATGATGAGGTTGATGCGGATGTTGATGATTCATGACCATGATCATTACGATGACGACGATCATGACATGCATGTGGGTCTATTATGATGGCGGTGGTGGCTGCGCCTCGACTCGTAAACGCAACACCATAGCGCGTGGTTTTGATTTGCACCATAAGCTGATAACTCCCTTCACAAATATCGTTTGTTTGTTTGTTCGTTCGTTCGTTCCATCTTTCCGTTCGTTCTCCCCCTTCCCCTATCCACATCCCTTTTATAGTACTATTCACTATTCACACTATTTTCTTCATCTCTTCTGTTTTTTTATTATAAAAAATATTAATATCGTATATATATAATTATAACTAGTATTTCAAATCCCGTGTAACACAGGGTTATCTAATTTTTAAAACAATAATTTTATTTTTAAACTATAGTTTAGTCTATAATAACTTCAAGATTTTTAATTAAAATATAAACTAATGCTGATAATTATAATTACGATTTTAAATGTTGAATATGAATTTCATAAAACCTTATTATGTTATAGTTATTTTTTATTGGAAATGACATTCACTTTAATATCTAGAGAAGTAAAAAAAAAATTGCTATAATATTATTATGGTTATTTTTTTGGCAGTAGTTATAAATATAACGATATGTTTTTAGTTTGGACATCTTGGTCACTTTTTTTTAGTTTGAATGTAAGATTTTAGTTTCTTAATAGGTGTTTGATTGTTTATTCAGTTATTTAATTATATGTTAGCAATTAATGTAAAAAAATGTATTTACAAAAGTAACAAAAAAAAATATTTTCTGGTTAAAATGATAAAATAAAACAGTTTGACTCATGACCATATTTTGGTTAGGGCATTAACATTCACACGCTATAATTTTTTAAATGAATTGAAATTAAATTTTCAAACAGATATATATTTTCATTATATGAAAAAATTGCATCCGTGTTTTATATTACATTTTGCCTAATACTTTATTTGGTCCTATATGTCTAATGTACTAGCTTTCATTTTATTTTTTAAAAAAGTTATAGATTAATTCATATGATGTTTCAGCAAATAAAAATAACACATGAGGGTTGTGGCAATATGACACAATTTTTTTAAAGAAATTAATAATGGAACAGGCACCTATTAATATTCAAATAGTTCTAGAGGTTGAATAAATTGGATGATTTGATCATAAGATTTAATTACATTGCGGTTTATGGCATAAGTTTATCACAATATTTTTTTAATTAAATTAAAAAAAAACTTAGTTCAACAATGTATAATAAAATTTAATAATATGAGGGAAAAAAAGCTTATGTGAATTATAAGCTCCCTGTAAATTCTTCTAAATTTATCCTTAAAGATGAATAACTCTTTCTTCCATTGTAAAAAAAAGATATAGCCTGTCTATCAAAAGGTTGACCAAATTTTTTTTTTAAATATCAATTTTATACTTACTTTATGTCTCTCTTCTTTTTTTTTATCAAACATTGAAAGTTGAAATGGTGTTAACAAAATTTAAATTGAAAATAATTTTAGAATTAAATTTATGAAAACTCGTACATATTTCCCCGTAACTCTTAATGGACCTTCTATTGATTACGCCACATTGGGCCTACTAATACAGCAATACACTGGACTCCAAATCTTTCAAGCCCAATGCCCTTTAAGTTCTTTCCTATTTGCCATTTTAATTCACTAAAATCTCCCTATTATGTATCAAAATATAAATTTACAACATTTTACCAATTTAATTAATAATGAACATTACTTTGTAGAAATTTTTTGATAAAATAATTTATAAGATTGACTAATTTAATCTCGCTGTCTTTATAATATATTTTTTTAATTATAACATTGATATTAATACGAAACTGTTGAAAAGAAATAGCATCATTCACGCACACTTTACATCAATTTATTAACATTTTGTTCTTGTTTGT
Source organism: Abrus precatorius (assembly GCF_003935025.1). NCBI lineage: Eukaryota > Viridiplantae > Streptophyta > Magnoliopsida > Fabales > Fabaceae > Abrus > Abrus precatorius. Next base: position 1,175,624 of record NW_020874373.1, on the reverse strand, counting down.
TTTCATTTTTGTCTTAAGCCTATCGCTCTGCTTGATGCTTCCTAAATCCTTTTCATGGGTATTTAATATGTCCATTTCACGTCATCTGACATCTGTTCTTCTGTAACTTCAAATTCAATATAGAAGTTGCAATCACAATAATGATGAATCAATATCTTCCTCAATTTCTGACTTAAAATTGTTTTCAATTGACTAAGTGTTGTGGTTCTTGAACGCAAAATCGCTTTTTTCTTCTTCTGTTTCTGAGGCTTACACTCACTCTCATTTTGTTGTTAATATAATTAAAGGAAAATTTGGTGAATGACATACAAAGAGGAAAATGATGAAAAAATTAACGACGAGAAAGAAAATATATGAACTTATTGATTTTCCGCTCTTTTCTTTTATATGAGAAAATATTTTATATACTAAAATATGGAACTTTAGAAAAATTTACGAAAATATAAAAAATCAATAAAAAAATATTAATGACATATTTTGGTGGTTAATTTTTTTATGATTTTTGAAAAATTGCTAAATAATTTAAAATTTTGTATTAATTTTTAGAAAAATTGTCAAAATAATTATAATAAATTTTTGAAAAATGCTCATTGTGATTTCTGAATTCTTATATTTCTTTAATTTTTTTAAATCTCATATTTTAGTTAATATTATTTTTAAATGTCATATAAAAAAAACCTACATTTGTCTATCATAATGTTAATGAAAATTTTATATATTTATAAATATATTAATAAGAATTACAGGTTCATGAATTTGTATTATAAAATCATATAAATGGTTACCAACCAAAATTATAAATTGTAATTAAATAGTTTAAAAATGTCTATTTCGATCCATCCCTAATATGAGGGGGGGGGGGGGGGGGAAAGGCATTATTGTAACCATGAGAGTCTAAATTCGTAGACTTAAAAACACAGGCATTGAACAAAGAAGGAATGGTTATGAAAACATCTTGTAGTGTTCATTCTAGTGGTGGGAACGATGCTTTTGGTCTCCTTTGTGTTAGTTTATAGACTAATATTGGGAGACTAGAGTCAATGATGGGGCAATGCCTATTAATTATTTCAATAAATATGACTTTCTTTTTTAAGTTTTATTTGGAGGTGATTTTAGAGGAAAATGAAAAAGAGAAAAAGCTTTTTGATGATAACCTTTAATCAAAAGATCTTAGATGAGAGCATAAAAATTTTTAACTCCAAAAACTTTCTTAATCTCATTTTAAGCTTTTTTTATTAACTTCCCAACAAAGCTTGATAGTATAGGAATTAACATTCTGGTTCTAGTTCAGATACAGCTTTTTGTTCCTAAACTTCAACTTCATGTAAATAAGAAAGAAACATTCGAAAATTACGTATTATTTCAATTACAAAATAATGCAAATAAAAATTCAATTCTCTCCCTCCTCTCATTTTTCAGTTCAAATTTTAAAAATAATATATTTTGATTTTATTTTCTTTCATCCAAATATATTGTGAGGGAATGGCTTTGCTATATCATGTGGAGGGACTTAGAAAAGGGGACAGCTTGTTCCTATCAACGATTCCTTTCACCAACTGCACCCAATATGACAAAGACGCTACAATTATAGCCTATAAGAATATTCTTCTTCTTCTTCTTCTTTTACATGTCTTTAAATAATAATTTAAATTTTGTGAACTGTGATCAACATTGATAAAACACAAACCTAAAATTTTTTAAAAATTAAATGCAAATAAGAAGGTTAGAAATAAAAACTGCATAAAAAATTTAAATTTCAGTTCAATGTTAGATTAATTGTAGATACCTAAAAGACTAACTAAAAATATATAAAAATGAATTAAAAAATAAACACTACTTATAAAAATTAAATTATACTTCAATCTTGGATTGATTGTACAGACCTAAAAGATTTTAGTAAATAATCCTCATTTACTCTATTGGTGTAATTTACTTTTAAAATTATTAGTGCAAATTTAAGAACAAATATATTAATTCAGGATAAGTTACGTACGAGAAAACTCAAATTTCTTTAAAGGTACCGTGAAACGAGAATCATCAAAAAATATAAAAAAATAACTATTTAAATATTTTAGTAATATTTTATTAACTTAATTACTCATTTAACTTTACCACAAGTTATTCAACTTTAGTTCCTCAATTTTTAACACAACTTTACGGATAAAAATTAATTATTTTAATACAACTCAAACAAAACAAAAAAATTACATACCTTAAAATAATACAACTCAAACAAAAAAAAAATTACATACCTTAAAATACACTTGGTTTAATACAACCTCGAGAACAATTTTAAATTTAATTCTTTAATCTAATTCTTTAAATTTAAATATAAGTATTTTAAAGAAAAAACTTATTAAAAAAACTAAATTTATAAAAATCAAATTTTTTTAATAAAATTATATTATTATTGATAATTTAAACACAATCATAAAGGCTGAGATTAACATTTAAAAAAATAAAGATAGAAAAATTGAGTTTAAAAGTTTAATAATTAAAATTAAACACCAAAAGGACACAAATAACGCATTATCAATTTTTTATAAAAATGTTATTATGTTTTAATATTTAAACAATTAATGTTAAATAAATGAAGAAAAATAAATATTAAAAAAAACGTGATAAAAAAAAGACAGATATAAAATAATTTATAAATATAATTATGATTACTGAAGGGTAGGACTACATCAAGAAGTCGTCGTGATTAGGTGTACAATAAGAAATAAAACTGAAAAAGTCGCTATCTCCCACTTGGCTTAGGCTATGTCAAAACTCTATACTTTGTACTCTAATCAGGAAAATAACGGCGATGAAAGTCGCCGTTAAAACTGTGCATTTAACTCCACCGCCGCAAAGGGGACGAAGTCACCGACGACGACGACGAGACACCACTGGAGGTGGTTCCAAAAAAGAAGAGGTTAGCGAGGTAGTTTTCAATATCTTCAGGGGTAAACGTCACATACTCCTTCGCCGTCATGTCCCTCAACGATCCCACCGTAACGAGCACCTCATTATACCATTCGCGATATTTCGGCACTATACTTCTCGCGATCGAACCTTTTATTTCGTCTCGTAGTTCTCGGTCAGCTATCACGAACGAGTTCTGTTTCCGATATGCTTCCTCGAATCTGAGGTTGAAGTTCTCGAACACTGCCCTTGCCTCCGCCGGCATTGGATTTTCAGGCAACGACGCAACCACTTCCCCCCAGGCTACCTTCTCGTAGTTCGCGACGAACCTTTTCGCTTTAGCTTCATGCTTCGTGATCCAATCGTCGCCAAGCACGTATTGCAGGTTCGAGCTTCGGACTCTGGCCACCACGTACCAGAGATTGTTCGCGAGAAACAGGTAAGACAGCGAAACGTCCTTGCAATGCTTTGCTTTGCCATCGAGCTTGCAAAGGAGGACGAGAATCAGCCACGCGACACGCGCCGTCAACGCTGGCGTCGACGCCGAGTAATCTGATTCAGGACTGTATAAATAAGATTCTGGCAGCGACGACATCTTTGGCAGCGGAAGCCAGTCCCCGCGCGGGAATATGTCAGAGAGAACGTTGCTGTAATCGGCGAGGATTGAGAGGTAATTCATCGTCTGAACTGTGAGTGAGTGGACGGCGCCACCGTTCACCGGCAATTTGGAAGAATCCTTCTGGATCGTGGACTCGAACTCCATGAGCAAGATTTGCACGAATTCAGCAAGCCGTTGAAGCGAAGCGAGAACTTGAGAACGAATTCCGGCTTTGTAATCCGAGGAGAAGATGGACTCAATCTCCGGCCACAGCTCGGAAATCAGAGCGTACATATCGAGCATGCGGAACAGCTTCTCTGGCGGCGATTTCTTAGTTTTAGCAACGAGTTCAGGGAATCCGAAAAGGAGAGAGGCACCGTCTCTGGAAATTTCAGCGAAGCATGATTCTCTGATGGAATCTGAATAACTGAAGACGTGGTCGCACAGGATTCTCTCTCCGTTGAAGAGCGTCCTCACTGAAATCCTGACTGCCTCTAACCAACTCTTGATCTTCAAATCAAGCACTTCCCAATCCATCTTGTTTACGCGCGAGGAGCTCATTTTCTCCACACCGAGGCGGTATATTCCTTCATCGATGATGGATTTTCGGATGATGATGTAAACGCTGACGCATTCCTTCGCATAACCGGACGAGACCATGCAATCGGCAATCAACTTGAGATCCGCCATGGCAACGGACGAGACCTGTTCGACTTCGGAGATTGAGTCGCCGGCGACGCGAATGTCGTCGTCTTCCGCCGTGAAATCGTCGTCGTAATCGGAGGCGCTGGAATGAACAGAGCCACGAGAGGATCTAGCGGAGACAGATTCGGGATCAAGGTGAGCCCTGTTCATGGATAAGATCTGGTAAAACTCTTTCTTGAGTCTCTTCATAGCCAGCTGCATTAGGTTGTGAGCGAGGATGAGTTTGTCAGAGGAAGGATTGTGTGAGAGCAAGGAATGCATGGTCTGCTGAAGCTGGTTAACGCAGTTGATGTACTGTTTGGCTTCGGTTTTGTCCTCGTAGAAGAGAGAGGTGACGTTAGCGTAAGCGGAAGTGTCTGCGTTCCATTTCAGGATCAGAGCCTCTGCTTCCTCGATGGTGTAGCTATCTTCGTCGACGATGCCAGGGTTGGAAAAGCTCAACCGCGGTGGCGTGGGGATTGAAGTTAAGGACGCCGGCGAAGAAGGAGAATTACGGGCCAAGGAAAACGACGCCGTTTTTGGGTTAAAACAGAGGTTTCTCATGTTTGCAACTGAACGAAAATAGCCAAATATTTGTCGTTTGGATGTGTAGGAGCTGCCGCAGTTTGCAGACGGCAATTGGAGTAAATGGTTGCTGCAAACTGTGTTTGAGTGAGAGAGAGAGAGAGAGAGAGAGAGATTGGATGGTTGGTAATGGACGTGGGTTATATATAGAGTTTGCATTACATTAGTTGCTTCTTGGGGTAACTTGTGAAGGATTACAAATTTATAATTTTAGCATGGATTGACCTTTATGGAGCCTTGACTTTTATAACCCCTTATCGTGCTTATTCAATAACCCGAACTGATCTTTAATTTCCTCCCTCCCTCCCTCCCCTTTTGTTATGGACTTGGCTTATGCTGCGTGTGGGTCTATCCCTTCCCGTTCGTTGGAAGATGCTTTGATGTTGAATTTGTGAAGGGAAGCAGTTTCAAGGAAAGACTAGTACCAACCCACACCCACAAGCGTGGGAATGCAGAAAAATCAAATTAACAAAACAAAATTTATTTTATATTAATGGGATTTGGACCATTTAATTAAACGAAATAATTTCTTAAAACAATGTGTGGGTACACACCAAATGCATAAATTTGGCTCGATTTTAATTATTTTTTAAAATATTATTATATTTTTAAATTAATATCAATTCCTTTGTTTAAAATATTTTTTTTAAATATTTGAAGTGAATAAATTGAATTTAACTCATAAAAAATTACTCATTTTATATTCTCTAGTATTTATTTAAAAAATTATCTTAACCTAACCGAAGTCTTATTACATGTTCTTATTAGCTAACTTATTGAACTTCTCACAGTGTGTTTTAGTATGGCAAAGTTTAAAACCGATTAATTAAACCCTCAATTTACTTTTTAAGATTATATAGGTTGAGTATTTTAGCCTATGAATTTTTTTAAAAAAAATATTCGTTAGTCTTTACTTAATGAACAAATATTTATTTTATCTTAAATTGTTATTCTATATTAAAAAGTTAAATAAATATTACTTTACAAAATTAGAGATTAATAATTTATTTAAGAATTTAAAAGATACAAACCCCTTATCGATCTAATTTTGACGACTGATATTGTGAAAAGGGATATATATATTATTCCAAAGTACCCATTTCCTTCCGGCGCCATGCATAAACGGAAGATAAGCAAAAACGTAAGCATACATATCATATCAGAAAAGCGCAAGATTAGTCTATAGGACGCAATGAGTGATGGGTGATCGAGGGTAATACTTGCATTTCAATTTTTATATCTAATATAATGTTTGACTCTATAATTGAATCACGTAATCGTGTTTAGTCTAAATAAAAATCATCGTACGTGACGAAATATGGTTAACTCTCGTTTTACGTGGAGTTTAGTCTAAATCACTGCATTCAAATGTTTTATATTCAAGAAATAAAATTTTTAATTTTATCTGGTAAAGAACTTAGGCCTAACTTTATATTTATGCTTTTATAAATAGTATTTTGACTTTCTTCATAGCATGTGCGACATTTTAACATCATCGAAGTTAGACGTGACATTTCCTTTTCATAGTACAAAAATTATAAACTGAATTAGTGTAATTAATTGTTTGACAGTATTTCTTTTAAAATTATTGAACTATATGAACAATATAATGTTAAAATCAGAATAAAGATATTTCTTTGATCTAAATACACGTACGCTCAATTAAGTTATGGGGTGTTTTCATGGATTCGAATTTGAGATATGTATGTCTAAAAAGAAGTTCGAACTCAATTTATGATCTCGATGTCATGACATATTAATGAGGGAAAAAAAGGTGTGGATGAACTCTCTATATCTGACAACTATTGTTTTTTTTTATGTGCATCGTAAATTGTCTGAAAATTATTTACATAGATACGTCAAATAAAAATATAAATCTCTCGTCAAACTTCATTAAAAGCTTAATGATTAATCTATATTATAATTATTTGTCATAGTTATATAATCTAAACGATTGTTTAACGTTGTTTTACAAAATAAATTTTAAAAACTCTAACATCTAAACAATAATCAGTTTCAATGTTTAATTGTGAATAAATTGATATTGAACAAATCGTATCTATTACTATTAAATTCACATATATAAATATAAGCTTAGATCTTATAAGTGTAAGATTTATTTTCTTGTTACATTTTAAGTATAAGAGTAGTTTCGATTTGTGTATGAACTTATTAGCCCTTTTCACAATTTATGTTCAGAGAATTCCAAACTCAATAAGCACAAAATCCTTCACAGCTTCATGTGGCATAGAAGGGTGTACACACGGTGTAGGTGTATTAAAAGTCTTGAAGTTTGAATGATAAATAGGTTTTTTTCTAACTAATAAATTAAATTTTATTAAAATATTGTTATAAAAAATTAAAATTACAACAAAAGTGTTTAATAATATTTTTTGTAATTTTTTTAATCAATATCTTTAAAACATTAACTAATGTTTACCCTATAATTAATAAACTTGCCTCAATTATTTTTTGTGTACTTTTCAGGCGGGATTAGGTCACCTTTGAAAATACGATAATCTGATTAAATAAATAATTAAAAAATGATTGGCGTAAAAAATAACGAAGTAAAAGCCATCTCCTGAACGTTCTTGTCAATGGGAAATCTGACCGCGATGAATTAGGTTATTCAATCCTTTTCGACATCTATATTGTATAACAAAAAGTGATTAAAGTATCCTAACAACTGATTTTTAATATATATATATATATATATATTAAAAAACTAATTTTATCTATCCTAACAACTGAATTGATTCATAATATATACTCTAAACTCTTATTGATATCTAGTTAAATAAAGTATTGAGTCTTTTTGTTTTTTAATTTCATCCTCATATAAGAAAATAGTTTAAAGGTAAAAACATTTTATTTTATTCTTTTGTACTCATAACATTGGCCATTTTAATTAAATTAAATATTTATTTATAATAATTTTTCTTCTATTCAGTAATTAATATTAACAAAATAAAAAAAAAACTTTTAATTAAGTTAAACTATCTTAACATTTTTTTAACTCAAAGTTGTCATATTGTTATTTAAATATATAAAATCAAATTGAATCTTTTATTAGGACTTAGAGAAAAAAAATATCAATATAAAAATCTCTCAAATGATATTATATTAATATATACGTAGTTAGAATTTTCATTTATTAACAAATGTTGTATTTCTTATAATTCTTTTATACTGCATTTTTGTTTTGGGTCTTCATCCATTTGAATTTAAGTAAGTGAAATCATAATTTTATTGTTTTTTTATTTTATTTTCATGGACTAAAATTACCTTTTTTCTTCCTTAACCTCTATAATTAAACCTTACAAAATTTGTTACATTTTTTTTTAATTTCTTGCCTTAGTTATTGAGCCTCCTATTCCATAAATTTTTTTTTAGGTTAATTAGTTGAATTTGTATCATAATCTTTATACATAATAAGAATATTTTAAGGAAAAATTGTTTGTAAATTTAGAATCTTTTTAATGAAATATTTTTCTCAAATGCTCACTCACTGTTAAAAATTAATTAATTAATTAAAATAGTCGAGTACTTATACTTTTAAAACTTATTTTACTGAATTATTTACGTGTATATATAAAAATTATTGTAAACTAAAAAGAAATAATTTATTTGCACAAGTGAAATGGAGTGCGTATGTAAGTTATAAGATTAATAAGAAGTTCGATATAAATCAAAGCATTATCCAATAGTTTAAGGATATGCATGTATAGAGAAATTTAATGTAATTTTATGTTAAGTATTGTCACTTTTATGTTGTAAACGTACGATTTCAAATTTTTATCGTTTGAATATTGCATAAATAAACACTTTCAATTACAATATGATGGCTGAATGATTTATCAAATGATCAAATTATGGTCTAAGGATCGACAATATATAATGTGACGTGTACGCGTGAAAAGTGTGCATAAAGATTAATCATAACGAAAATTAATTTTGCATAAAAAAGAGTCAAGTTTAACGTTCGTATATAACACAGTAGATGCCAATTGTGCACGTTCTATCAAATCAATAAAATAATGAAAACACAAGTGTTTGGTTTTGTTAACTTGCTGTGAGCGATGTCAATTGATAAAGAATTGCGCTCTCTGTTGTCAACGAAGAAGAAAGGGACTCAAACGCTGCCGTCCATGCATCTAATCGTAGGTTGAAGTTTTTCATTCTCCATTTTTTTTGTGGTTAAGGTGTATGTATGTATGTATACCTTTACGTGTTTTAGACTATCACTATTAATTGATTGTTATTTACAAATCAATAAACTCCATTGCTACTTGGCTTTACTTGAATGGCTGGTATGCGTGGACAGCAAGTAGAACGTCACCGACTCAAGTTATACGAGTGATAGGAATTCAAGTTGCTTTTGACAAATAATTCACATTAAAACAGAGGAAGAACACACAAATGTTGCCTTATTATTGTTAAGCATCGTCGTATTGTTTAAAACAGTGTAAGATTGTATTTCATTTACATGTGTACAACTATTTATTTAACAAAAGATTCTACGTTCAAACCTTTTATGTGCATTTTTTTTTGTTGCTATTTTTATGTGCAATATTTTTCAGACTAGTGACAGTGACAAATCTCATAGTTTTTTATTTTTTAAAAAAATATCTAACTTATTTTACAAAACTAACGTAAGTGTATACATGAATCTTTTAATTTTATGAAGGATAGTTTTTACAATAAACGTTGTCTATGGACTCTTGTGTTAGTCTACGTCATTTCTTAAATAGTTACATTATTATTTCAAAAACTAATATACTTTTAAAAATAAATACATTCAAATCCACAAAACGAATTAAATAGAATAAAATAAAATATTTGACAAGTCATTTGCAATTTTAAATTCTCATTCAATTCAATGTAAGCAATACAAGTTATTTATAAGATGAATGTTAATTACACACTTTTTCTCGATCATAAACTGTAGACCCAACTATTATTGTTTAAACTAATTTTTTTTTACAAGATTAATTGACTTTTGTTAGATTTTGGTAAGTAAAGTTATAAATTTGATCTTACATGGATTCATATGATAAAAAGGATAAGATCATTAACTTTACAGGTAACTAAATTCCACCGATTAATTTTTTAAATTAAATTGTTACCTTTCACGTAGTTAATTATACTATGTTTTCTTCCTCTCTTTAATTTGTCTTTCTCCAAATCACACTTACGCACCCATAGTTATTACCCACTCTAAATATGATTTAAACCACTCGTTCACCTTGCTACATGCATCACGCGTCACTCGCCAGTTTTGTAAAATTAATAAGAAATAAGATTATTTTAGTTCTATGTTTTTTTAACCTGAACTTACTCATATCTGATCACTGTCCAGTTTTACTTTTTAATATACTTTTTTAATATAATTTTTATTATTAACTAAAATTTATTAAAAATAAAAAAGTATATAATAGTAAAAAAGTAAATTTAAGAGTGAAAATGTATTTAAAAAATATGATAGAAAGCTTTTATTCATTTCCTCTTTTTTCAGTCTTGAAAAGTTAAACTAAAATACTATTCTTTCGTACTGTAATTTTATTTTTTAAAAATCATTAAGATTGACAAAAATTTATAAATTCCAAATAAAAACACAAATATTTATTATTAATAACGCCAAACTAAAAGGCTACTCTTCACGGTGTCTCGGTAGATAATTATAGGAAAAATGTAAACGCCTAAGTTGCAATGCTATTGTCTTGCGCTGGTCCTTTCAAAAATGACTTGTTGGCAATTATACGCAGTGCATTCACCTTGCTTGCTTGTTGTTGACGTAACCCTTCCACCACAAGGAATTAAAATTTACCATGCTTTCTAATGGCTGATTTATCATTACAAATTTACTGTTTTTCAGTTGACATTTATTATTACTCTTAATTTTAGAACTTGAATCAGTATTTTTAAATAATGAATAAATTCATTATTACTTTAAAATACTTATCATCATATTGTTTGTATAAAATGTTTATTATTGATTAATTAAATTATTAATAATAAAATTTTATTAAAAATCTTAAATAAAAATGTAATAATAGGTACCTATGCTTTTCGTAGGTTAAATAATCATTCAATTGGAGAATTTTAGTTGCCTGAATTTTAAGAAATAAATTAATTTATTGAAAAATTAAGCAGTCAATACTCGAATTAAAAATTGTCTGACTATGTGACTTCCTAATCGTAATTGGATCTTCCCGGGGCCCCAAAGGGAGATTTGATAGGTCGGGCGATGTTAGAAGCACGCAATTGACGTGACCTCATTTAATTTATTGACTTGACCCCCAAAATTTACATTGACATTTATTATTGCACCAAATTCATTTTGCTTTTTTTTTTCTAGTGCAATTTAAAACTAAATTTTCTTAAATATTTTTAACTCATATTTTTACTTTATTCAAATTTAAAGGCCTGCGTATATATTTATTTTTTTCTTTTTAGCTTAAAAAGAAGTAAGATGCATTACTGAAATGTTTTTTTAATGTACACTTGTTTAGAGAGCGCACAATTTTTTTTATAAGATGTTTAATCGAAATTGCAGTATAGTCTTTGATTTATTGCTGTTATATGAGCTTTTATATTTATTATTTAATGATACTATTATCTTTTGACATACGTCAGTACATAGTCATGCAATTTTATCGTGGGCTTGTCATTTTGGGAAGATTTATCAAACCATTGTTCTCGACTCGATGCTTAATCACACGTGTGTATATGTGAAAGTACCTAATCAAAGACCAAAAGCTTTCATATGTGAAGATTAATTATACTGGCATTGCCATGTTAAGCACTCTTAATCTGATGGTAAAATTAATAAAACTGATACCGATTAATAAAAGAACAAAATTTTACTAAAAATGTATAATATAAATTTGGTAATTTTGCATATATAACTAGAAAGTTCTTTCATTCGGTTTGATTATTCCCTACCAAAAAGGAGAAGTAAAGAATTTTATACATGAAATTGGAATTATTGCATGCTGCACTTTTTTCCATAGCACGATAACCTCCACAAGATTCTCTTTGGCTGGAAAATTATTTATGGTCAACCAATACAAATGAAAGGTCATCCCATTTTCTACAGACGATTGGCTTAAGCAAATCATATATATTATTATTTATTGTCGATAGATTTGAAAAAACAGCCTATATGATGCACACCAGTTTGCAAAAGTTGAAGGTTGAGCTTTACATGTTCACATTTTTTTCTTGTTTTTCCTTGCTGTTTTTCTTTTTGTAAGAGAGTCACATTCTAAATGTCCATTTATGAAAAAAATTCAATTGTTCATTTTTATAATTTGAATAACATTTTTCGTAACTACGTATCTTATTCATTTTGTGACATAGATATTCTCGTATTAATTTCTTTAATGACTGCGCATAGAGTGTTTTTAAGAACCTTGAATATGATGAAATATTCACAATTAAACAATAGTATAATATTTTATCACTCAAGCGTCTCCATTTTTTATTTGATTTTTTTGTTACTGATAAAATGATATTTTATTATTAAAAACAATCTTCCATAAGTTTTTTATGATTCATGTTTGATATTTTATTTATATTTAAATTAATGTTTGAAACACCATTTGTTTAATGTTCTTAAAAACTTGCAAAGGAAGTGATATGTCAAATTTCTTAACCCTTTCTTTACAACATCTTAGAAACAAGAAATAACTCAAAAAGATAATGTTCACAATTATAAATAAAAATATACCAATTAAGAAAATAAAAAGAAGCAAAATTACCATATCCATTTCTAAATGAATCGTTTACAGTAGTGTGTTTAGATTCTTGTAGAAAACTACTAGCTCAACCCTAACTTTCATGGCACGTTGAATGCCTTTTATGTTGGGTTGGTACAGATGAGAGATATATACTTCAATTTTGAAGGCAGATTTACAATGTCGAAGTGAATCATTGTTGAGTGAATGGGGTCGAACACCATTTTTACTCCAACAAACTTTGATTTTTAAAGTTAAATAATCTTTATGCAAAATGTCAAACGACACTTATATAACAAAAAACACTAAAATATTAAAGCAATACATATCAGATAAAAAAAATTTAAGTATGCATGATTAAATTAATGAGTTTAATTACATAGATAAAGATAAAATAATAAAAAATCACAGCCTTTTTTTTAACAGGAGAACCTTAATAGACCTTTAAAAGATAAAATGAACTATTTTTTACTTTTTATTTTTTAGATTAGTGTATAGTCTAATTAAAGATAAACTAAATATATCTGCAATATCTAACAATTTAAAATTTTGTCTATCCATACAATAAATAAATACTAATGTCTAAATTAACGATGGAAGGCTAGATTAAACGAAACTTTAAAATGTACCAGTAATTTTTAAAGAAAATTAATATTTAAAATAATTTTATTAAAAAAATAAGAAGAAAAAACTAAAACTAAAACTAAAGAAGTTATTCTTGTACTTTGGGCTCTGTGTAACTTTGATATATGTAATAGTTAATGAGGGACCGCATAGCGCAGTGGATTAGCGCGTTTGACTTCGGATCAAAAGGTCGTGGGTTCGACTCCCACTGTGGTCGCTTAAATAGATTTTGAACTGTAAACATCTTTTTGTTTCTTTAATATTTTAAAAAATTATATATATACTGAAAAGTTAAAAATTTAAATAATAAAATATTTGTAAGGGACACTAAGTATATATTTTTTTCTAAATACCTACTTTAGTTCATGCACGAGAGTATATGTTTAATAGATTGTTTTGGTAGAAAGCATAATCCGACTTAATTAGCACCATTCTTAAAAGTTAAAAATCATGTAATCTTTTTTTTTTCATATGAAATTAGTCAAAAGCATGATTCCATCAACATGATAATTTCAAGGTATTTCGTAAAAGGAGAACCTAGATCATTTGAAAGTTAAAAATTTAAAGAAGACATTAGTGCTGAAACTAAATATATATATTCTACATTACACATAATAAGAATTTATTTATACAATAAACTTTTATTAAAAATTACAAAATTTAATACAGTTTAATTCATTAATAGTATTAAATACTATCATTTTTAATAAAAATATATTATATACCTATTTTTATCATGTGTCCTATTGTATTTAAAAGAAATAAGTGATTGAAGGAATAATAAAGAAAGAAATAAAAAACCATAATCTCATAATTTTTTTAACTTTATTATTTTTGTTCACAATTTTTTGGGTGGTTATGGTTCTGTTGTGATTAACCTAAGACTTTTATTACTCTATTCTTTCAGAGTAATTAGTTTAAAAAAGAAATAAGAAATAAGAAAGGAAGAAAAAATGACAGGATCTTTAAGTTGTTTAGTATAAATAAAATATTTTAAAAAAGGTAAACAGAAAAAAATTATTTAGTTAGTTGAAAAAATAAGAATAAAAAAGATAGTTTTTCTCTTGAATACCCAATAATATTCTTAGAATCGTATAACATCCTATAATTTAGTGAAATAATGAATACACGTGAAACTAGTCATTAATAATCTCATTATAACACGACGTTACCACTTGCAAACAAAATTTTAGCTTGAGGTCATTTTTTTTTCACACGAGTCTCATAAATTTATAGAGCTAAGTCACGTTGACTTGGACCATGCAGACCTGCCTGCTCTCATACCTTAGTTGTGTCTCAAATGCATTCAAACGCTATACAATTGCACAACAGCTTAAGGTATGAGATTTGTCAATTGTGAATCCAATTACTTGTTTTTTAAGTCAAATATATACCTAATTATTTACATTATTTTAATTTTTCTTGATTCATATAATTATATAAAAATAAGGAGAGGTAAGTATTGTAAAAAGTATATACAGTATTGTGTTATTATAAAATATTAATATATAAGACCGAGAAAAGAAAACGTACATAAAAGTGTATTAAAATTTAAAGAATGTAAATATAATTTTATATATTTTTTCGATAAATTTTGAGATATTAGTGTCTACCTCTTATATTAAAATTGGATTACATTTAAATTGGATACTTATATTCTCTTACAAATAATTTATTTGATATTGAAGAGAGAGAGAGAGAGAGAGAGAGGGGCACGTTGATTGATGGTGGAAGTGAATCTTAACGTAGTATTTGGAAATATCCACACACTCACACATGGCATTTGATTGGGAAACAACAACACAATAAGGCTATAACAAATAACTTTGAACAAGAACCACCACAAAATCTTCTGCTTCCTCCTCCTTCTTCTTCTTCTTCTGCATCATGAAACAACTCCACAAGCAAACAAGCTTAAATCACAGACGCGATGAAGAGACCCAATCATCACCACCCTACTCACCCAAAGCCCCAAAGCACAACAGATCCATCAACTACCTCTTACGCGAACAGAGACTCCTCTTCGTCCTCATCGGCATCTTCATCGCCTCCTTCTTCTTCCTCATCCAATCCACCCTCTCTCGCCGGACCACCCCCAACTATCGCCCCTTCATCTCCGCCGCCCCATTCAGCCGCCACCACCACGTCGTTTCCACACTCCCTATTGGAATCGCCGGACGCCGCCTCAGAGTCGTGGTAACCGGCGGAGCCGGTTTCGTCGGTAGCCACCTGGTGGACAAGCTCATTGGCAGAGGCAATGACGTTATTGTCCTTGATAATTTCTTCACAGGCAGGAAGGATAACCTGGTACACCTGTTCGGGAACCCCAGCTTCGAACTCATTCGACACGACGTCGTTGAACCCATTCTCTTGGAAGTGGATCAGATCTACCACCTCGCTTGCCCTGCCTCACCCGTTCACTACAAGTACAATCCCGTCAAAACCATCATATCCTTCTTTCTTCATTCCTTCGCTTTTTCATTTTTTACGTTTTCCCTTGTATATTAATATAATCGAATCAATGTTTTGGGATCCTTGACGACTGTGTTGTGTTACAAGACTAATGTGATGGGTACGCTTAACATGCTGGGCCTTGCCAAGAGGGTTGGAGCCAGGTTTCTGATCACGAGTACCAGTGAGGTTTATGGTGATCCCCTCGAGCATCCCCAGAGAGAGACCTACTGGGGGAATGTCAATCCAATAGGTAACATGTTACAGGTTAAAATAGACGTTTTCTCCTTGTTGCCGTGTTTATTAGGATTTAGCTCATGTTTACAAATTGTAGGTGAGAGGAGTTGTTATGATGAGGGAAAGCGGACTGCAGAAACCTTAACCATGGATTATCATCGAGGTGCTGGCGTTGAGGTATATTTAATTTGTTATAGCTACTGTAGGTTGTTTACCTTGTTGGATAAGAAGTTTGTGTGATGTTACCGCATACCGTTTTGATACTCACTTCATAATTTGTTTGCATCCTGCTTTGCATGCGTTGTTTTGGCTTACAAAATGCATGCATTGCGGTTTCAGGTAATTTTTCTTGCCTGCTTCGTTGTTAGCTTATGATATTCATTAAATTCTTTACCTATTATGTCATTAAACTGTCCTTAGTTTTTCCAAATAATTATTTACCCCCGAAAATTGAAGCATGATTATTTTTGTGCTTACAAACTTGGTCTACCTATGTGATTTACTGAATATAAACTTGCACCCAACGTTGGATTGTGCTCAGAGTGATCTAACTAACCACTCTAGGCAGCCATTGTTAAACATGCACACATCTATGTGTGACTGAACCCTGAACCATTTTAGTTGGCTGCTTCGTGGGTCACAGTTTCACGTAAAGGAATTCTGTACTTAACTAGTTCATTCATGGCGAGTTAATAAACTTGTGCATCTTTTTAGTGAAATGTAGCTTGTCTAGAGTTGGTTGGTTATTAAGTTTTTCAGTTGGCTCACGTTGGAATTCTAATTGAGTAAACTTGGGAATTTTTTTTTACTTATTTATTACTAGCTTACAATTTTAATGTCTAACCAGGAGAGAGAGACAGTGACAGGATATGAACATGATTTCATCATGCTAAGTTAGACATGAGAGGATCCATTGTAAAAAATCCTATTCTTTTTCAGCCTTATGACTGCTGGTATTGAATACTTATTGCATGTATAGGCATTGAAATGATTTAATTTCAATGCATGGTTAACTGCTCGGAAAATTCTTTTTACAGAGTAAAATGAATAACTAATCCAACATATGTGAATTTTAGACTGATTATGGTAGATTCTGCAAACCAAATGTTACTGAATCTGATTCTTGTTGATTTATAGGTTCGTATTGCTAGAATTTTCAACACATACGGGCCCCGCATGTGTTTAGATGATGGGCGTGTTGTTAGCAATTTTGTTGCACAGGTTTGACTCCATTTCTTTCCTCATTTCTCTATTATAATTTTTTGTAAGAAGATTTCCTGTTGTTATACAATTTTTTTTTTCTATATTCACAGGCTATTCGCAAACAACCATTGACTGTATATGGCGATGGGAAGCAAACAAGAAGCTTCCAATATGTCTCTGATTTGGTATAGCAAATATGATATATTGGTTATGTATCTTTACATTTCTCTGCATCTTTTCTTTATGCTATAAATTATGTATGCATGCAACATGTTTAGCCTAAAGCTCATCAACAAAACAGAAATTTTTAGTAGGCTGAAAGACTAATGAATCTTTAGTTAAGTTCTGATCGATTGAATTTAGATTTGAGTTTTACGGGCAGGGGAGAAAAATTGTAGCTTAAAAGATATAACTACATGTTTTCTGTTAACTTTTCTTTTATTGCTTTAGAGAATGTATCTAAGGCAAACAGATATAGATGTTTGAGAAGGTTAAATTAAAAATTTGATAATTTCTTGTAATTTAGTTAGCTACTGTACAAAAGTAGTGTCTAAGTCTTTAAGTGTGAGCTAGTGGTGGTGAGGGGTTCGGTTAGTTCGTAGGAGGTCATAAGTGTAAACCTCCATGTTACCATTGTTCAGAAAAAGGTTCCCTTCTACTTATAATTTCAAATTGGAAAGATTTTGAATTTGGTTTTGAATAGGTTCAAATCAAAGAATCATTTGTGCTGTACACTTTTTTTGTGAGAACATATGCAGCATTGTAAGGATTCAATGGTGAACTTGATATTATTTTAAATTTCACAGGTTGATGGATTGGTAGCTTTGATGGACGGTGAACATGTGGGACCTTTCAATCTGGGTAACCCAGGGGAGTTTACCATGTTAGAGCTTGCTCAGGTATTTTGTCTTCTTTCCAAACCTCTTAAATCTTTTGGTTTCTCAGTATGTTTCTTTTTTCCCTAACAAGGCTCAAGTTAGATCACGCTGTAATATTCTTGTTTTGTTGATTCCCTAATCAATGGCCTTGCATATAGCATATTAACTATGCACTTCTGCTGCGGTGACACGCTTCTGCAATTGATTTTGGGGTCCCGAGAGTAGAGTGTATCATAATTATTATTTTATGATCATCCATGTTTTCATAAAGTGCAGGTTGTGAAAGAAACAATTGACTCAAGTGCTACAATAGAATACAAACCAAATACTGCTGATGATCCACATATGAGGAAGCCAGATATTAGCAAAGCAAAGGAACTGCTGAATTGGGAACCAAAAATCCCTCTGAGAAAAGGACTTCCTCTTATGGTTAGTGATTTCCGGAATCGGATTTTGAATGAAGATGAAGGAAAAGGGGTGAAATAAGAGAGAGTTACAAACCCTGTATGTATATGGAGAGGGTATCTCCCCTTCCTTTTTTTATAATTTTTTCCTATCATATGCGGTCAACAACATCAACAGAAGGTTTTGGTAATACTCCACTTTTAGTCTAAAGATATTGTATGTCTATCGTATATTATTTGCTTGCAGCTTGCTTAGCACAAGTTGAGGCATTTGCTAAATTTTGACAAAATTCTTTACAGCTGTTTCACTTGTCCATTGTATTGGTTAAAAGTTGTACTCTATTTGATTTTGGCATCAAGAGAATGCAAAATTTTCTGTAGAAAGTTGTGAACGTGTCATTCAATGGATTATTAGGATTGGTAGCATATTGCAGGTTGCTGATGTGATATTATTTTGATTTACGTGTCGTGATGTGGAATTGAATGTTACTTAAGCCATTTTTGAGGACTAGTTGGGGTTAATTATCATTTAATTGAGAATTTATCTGCTCTTTATTCTATTAGATGTTGCTGCTAGTATAGCTACTTTTTAGCCGAAAAGGGAAGGATTCTTAAGAGTTTGGATTCTAACCCAAAAGCCCATTCTTGCGCGTTGAATGGGTTAAGATCCGAATGTGTTTGGTGGATTGAAGGCAACATTTCCAACTTAGTTAAAGCCCTTTCTTACTTGATTAAGGCCCTGCACTAAATTGTTGTGTTAAACACTGATATTTGTTTTTTCGACCAAACAGAACAGTGATTTAATTTTATGTCGTTGGTAGTAAATAGTTCATTAACTTAGTGTAAATATGACCCCACTCCCACACACGCATGACTGAAAATGCTAGCATACACATAAAGGATGAAGGTGTGTTGAAGATTAGCTTTCTTCATTCTTTTGATTGGATAAAAGGTCTAAAAGGCGAATATATTGATGGAAAATGTTAATCCATGCCAACTTTTGATTAAGAAATAACGATATATTCATCCATAAATAATAATTACTATAAGAAAATAATTTGATTTGATACTTCGCTTCCCAAAACAGTGTCATGTTTGTAAATAAGAGATTGATTAGTTTGACTGTGGCATGCTCATCCCCTTTTTCAAGCAACTCAGTCCAAAGCAGACTGATATTCGCACGCTTTTACCTTAGGCCTTTTCAAATGATGCTTTATGTATATTTAATTAATCCCACTCTAATCATAATTTCACCACGATTAAATAATAAATAGTAATTTAGTATCTTTACGGATTTAATAGCTGATCTAATTTTAAAAACTTGCTTTATAAACCATTAAACCGAATAGATAATGCTTTGATTATATCCTTTTTTAACTGAGATTTGCATAATGATATAAAATATTTACACACAAAATGTTATGAAACGGGTATAATATTAGTTAAATATTAAATTTTTTAAAAACTGTTTGGAATTAACGAAAACCATAGAGTACAAGCTGTTGTATCATTTCGTTGCATTTCACAATATATATATATATATATAACTTAAACCTTATTTTTTTAATTTTTTGTACTGATGTATAAATTTAAAAGATTAATTTTAATCACGTAGCATGTTTAAGAGATTAAAGTAAAATTTAGTTCCTAAGTTAGTCTTTCAAATTTTATAGTATTAAATATTTTTTATTATTAAAAAATTTAAAAAAATTCTTTAAAATTTAAAACACATTTTTAAGATTGTCAATATTTAAAATTTACCATCAAATAAATACTTTTGTTAACATCTTAGGATTGATGTTAACATTTGCATTGAATCAACACTTAGCGAACTCAATAACAATTAAGTCTTTTCTTAAATAAATTGTAATAATTTTTGTAAATGTTATAATTTAAATAACATCAATTTATTAATATTATAATCAATATTTTTTTCGTAATTAATATGATAAAAATAATAAAATATTTACGCATTAACGTGTACGAATCAAGTAATTTGTAATATAGCAGTATCTGAAGATAAATTATAAATTGGATGTATGGTTGACTTATATTGCACTGAACCAAGTCAGCTAAACTTTATGAGAAGTAGAATACAATAAGCTACACTCCGATAATTAACATAATCAACATCTTGATCTACATATTTAAATTAATAGAGAGAAAAGAAAAAAAAATCAATTACGTAACATAAAAAATTATTTAAACTATCTCTTATAAAGATTTCATTTAAAAATGAAAAAAGAGATTTTAAAATTTTAATAGTTAAATTACTTCTTAAACTTATTTTAGTAGTACTACCTGCAGTAATATTAACAGATATGTGAACATGTTAACTATTCACACAGATATTTAAGAGATAAATATTAATTACACTTTAATCTTTTTAAATCTAAACAATTTTTTTAATAATGCTAATAATTATAAAATTTAATTTTTAATGATACTAACAATTAATTTTGAATACTATTATTAATTTGGCAACAAGAATTCAATCTCATGTTTTGATAAAATGAGGTAGAACATATGCTGCCTTATTATGAAAATAACATCGACGAATTTCAGTAAAAATTAATTTATATATTTTAAATTTATGTTTCAATCCTTACAACAATTTCAATGTAATCTTTTGATTAATACTGTATCAACCATCTAAATTTCAAAACTAATTTATCAAAAAGGGGGAAAAAGGAATAAAGGGAGAAAAAAGAGAGAGAATTTTGAATGGTAAGAGTAGAAGATTGGCTATGGTTCAAAAATGGGAAAGGCAAGGAAAGTAAGGTTTAAAAGAGCCATAGAAGCATCTGATGCCATGGATTTTATGAAAAAGAGAGAAAGAAAGTGACTTTGCGTCTCATCCATAAGCAGGAAAGAAAAATTCGAAATGTTTTACTAACTGGCAGAATTTGTTCCATTAGAATCTTAATAATGTTGCATTTTGATTCTCATCTACTCCACCTTTATCTCACTTTTATTCCTTTCTACTTTCCTTCTTCTTTCTCAATATTTCAGATTATGAAGACACAAGATTTTAGTTTGCTACATCATTAGGTTATTATGTTAATCAGTTTGAGTAAGTTTTTTATCCATAAAATTTAATGTGAAAAATAAATTATTTTATTTTATAAATTAAAAGTAGCTTAGTTAGATCTAAATTAACTGCCTCAATTACACAAACTAACAAATTGTCTGTTTTAAAGTGAAGAATCAACTTTTGAACTTTTCAATGGAAAATATACATTAAAAATATGTAAATATATTAATTTATACACACATCTTAAAATATTAAACGATTTATATTTAAAATTAATTTTGTTCAATATCAAACAAACACTAACATGAAAAGATTATAAATTTAGAAGAAAAAAATGAGTTTCACTTTGACTAAGCCTCTTTGAGGAAAGACCATCGTGATTGTTATAATATATTGAATTTCACCGAATTGAAAGTGGCAGTGACTTTCCTTGATGATGTTTTTTGCTTATGAGCATCAACAATCATTGCACGGCACTAAACATGTTTAATTTGGTGTCTTTTGGGTATACTCTGCAGTGAATTGGTATCATACACTTTGATTTTCTTTATAAATTACGATTAGTCATCTAAATGAAGTTATGACATGAAAGTATGAAACTACTGCAAGCACTCAATGGCTGCTCTGTTTCATCTGACCATGTTTTCAATGTTCCAGAAGTTGTTGTGGGTAAATAGTACTGAACCTGTAGGCCATGCCCAACACAACAATCCAACAGAGAAAATTACCCAAATTCACAGTGCTATAGTTATTTGTGCCTCCGATTTTTTTTATCCTTTCAATTCAAGCCAGCGCATAAAATGGGAATTCATGTCGCTGCAACTTCACGTCATTCCAAAACATG
Source organism: Abrus precatorius (assembly GCF_003935025.1). NCBI lineage: Eukaryota > Viridiplantae > Streptophyta > Magnoliopsida > Fabales > Fabaceae > Abrus > Abrus precatorius. Next base: position 1,153,436 of record NW_020874373.1, on the reverse strand, counting down.
TCTGCACCCGAATACATATGTTGCACTCGCATCAAATGATTACTCTAAGAAATAATTATCATATATTATTATTATCATCATATTGTGAGGGCAATAATAATCACAAACATTTAGACACCCGTGCAAAAAGATAGAAAAGTACCATGTCTAGGAATGTATGCACATACAATGTTATTTTAATCGATTTTATTATTTCCACTGTTAAAATCTGATAGAGTATATAGTCCTGAGTAACATTATTTTTATTTTCAAATTTGTTAAAATAACTGAGTAATAAAACACTCTATGCATATTTAATATTATTGCATATGAAAAACAATATTTAAGATGATTACATTCATTGAGACTCATAACTTGGAACTACATGTTAAACTAGAATAATCTAATATAATGCAGAAACAATTATGTTTTTATATTTACTTTTTATATCTCTTACTTTTTCTTTTTATTTATTTCTTTTCTCCACCTATCTCATGTTAAAAAAAATGGGTGTGAAATAACTTTTGCTATAGAGAAAATATGGGATCCAAACTACTTGAACTAGAGTTGTCTGAATATTAGGCAACAGGTTCACATATTTAATACTGCAAGATACATAGAAGCTGTTAAGTGAACCCAAGAAAAATGAACAGGTTCACCTGAGGTGCTTTCAAGTGAGTGTGATAGTTTTTTTCTTTCAAACAGGAAACAAGCAAGGAGTTAAGGCAAAATCAGTGCACTTATTGTACATCATTGTCATCCTTTAAAGCAATAGAAATGTTGGTTGCATCTCATAAAGATCACTCTAATTTGCTCTGCCTTACTACAAAATTGATGCGCTTTCCACTCTCTCCCATTGCCCTTCTAATAGAATGAATGGCAAAACATAAGTAAGGATAATACCATTCAATACATTCTTCCTTTGGTTACAACCTTTGTATTGATGAATTTTTTTATTGTGTGACCTTAATGCACGTGCAACATGCCATGCGGTTATGAATAACTCATGTGTAACACCCTTGATATGTAAATCTTGTTTCAAGAAAGTTATTTATGGTTGAGGTCCCCACGGTAACATTGGTGTACTAGCAATTGGCTTTGTTGGTAAACTATTATAACAAAGATCCAAACTCTTGCTAGTCTTGGGAAAGTTTAAACATTTCCTTCCCACTCAAATTACTTTTGTTTCCACATATTAAACAAGAAACTGATTGAATTTTGAAATTTCCATTTTCTATTCCTATCTCTCTATCTATCTATCTCAACCTCACTCCCAATTGAAGCTTAAAAGCAGTCATTACCAACCTTCCTTCTTGTTCAACTTCTTTATCTCTTTCTTTCTGCTACAATTAAGATTCTCAAAACCACAAGTGCTTCTTAGTCTTCATCATCTAGAAATGAAAGGCATAGATATCTTCTGTGCATCACAGGCCTCAACAGCCATATGTCTAAGCATGGATCAACCCTCTTCTTCTTCCAACACCACTCAATTTGGGGGGAGAGCCATTGATCGCCACAACCCCATAATCACTGATCCAAGAAGAACCCCTTTGAGAGACCTCACTGCCTCTAGTTCTTCTCCTCAGCCACCCATAGACCCCAAACCTTTACATGATCTCCAAAAGGCCAAGAAGAAATCCACTTCAAAGCCAAGTGGGCAGAAAAAGAAAAATACAACAAAGGGTCATGATCAGAAGAAGAAAAGCACAGCACAAAAGTTGACTGAACATATTACCAACAATTACTCTTCAAAACCAATTGATAGCATTCTGAAGAGGAGTTGGGTTAATCCACCTTCTGATTTATTCACTCCTCCTGGTTCAACAAGATATTTGCTTGGTGAAACGCCTTCCTTGGATGCTGTATCAGATTATGATCCTGTTTTGGCTTTAGCCAAACATGATAACAAAAAAGCTCAAGTCCTTCATCAAGAAGAAGCCGACCATTCATGTAAACCCTCGAGCTCCTCTCTTCCAAAAACTGCTTCCTCAGACCAGGTTAGTTTCCTATCTCTCCGTGCCTCTCACTTAATTAGGATTCTTCAATCTTAAACCAGGTGTATATAAGCAAGTTTTCTTCTTTTATTTATTTATTTTTGGTATAAGTATAACTCTGGAACAGGAATAAGCAAGTTTGTATTGGCAGCATGTGTATGTGGAATGATTAAGAAAATGCACAACTTTAACATTTAACAATATTTGCATATTATGAACGCAAACGCTGTTGAGTGTGATTTGAATGAATTTTGTTGCAGGTTGTAGTATTGAGGGTTTCTCTGCACTGTAAAGGTTGTGAAGGGAAAGTGAGGAAACATCTCTCTAGAATGCAAGGTATGCAAGTCACTATAGTAAAAACTTCTATTTCAAACCACAAATAGAATGGTGTTGAAGAATATTTAGCATACAAGACATTGGTTATGGACCCCTTCTATTTTATTTTATTTCCAGTTTACGTTTAACATTGAAGCCATTTCCTGTATTGCTAATTAATTATATGGACAGGAGTTACGTCCTTCAACATAGACTTTGCGGCAAAGAAGGTTACAGTTGTTGGTGACGTGACTCCTCTGAGCGTATTGGCAAGCATATCGAAGGTTAAGACTGCACAATTTTGGCCAGAACCTGCTTCAGCAGTTGGATCCGGTACCACAGAAACAAAGAAAACAAATTTGATCTAATTGAAGAGTAGAGCTACCATTGGTGTTGTTTTATGGTACATGTACTTGTTTTGTTTTTTTCTTTACCCAGATATTTCCACGGACATAACTGAGAGACTAATACTCTAATGATAACTTCAAGGTTTGAGCTCTTGTATTGGGTAGTAATTTATTTACTGTAAATACAAATGTTAGCAAGTGCAGCGGTGGCTTTGAAGAGATATTAAGAGTTTATTTAGAAGGAATCTTATTTTTGTATAAGGATTGGTCTAATTTCTCTCGAGAAAATTTACTTTTTGTAAAGCTGCATAAGACCCGATCCTTTTATAAACCAGCTGAAAAAAATTTAACAAGACTAGATTTTAGCAAGGGTCACAATTTTATAGCAAAAAATGTTTAAACTTTGTTGTGTCAATGATATAATGCCACGATTATGAGTTAAAAATCATTAATCAATGAGCTGGTACGTCAAATTAATGGCTCTATTTTAGAGATGTATTTTTCATAATAACAATAGTGTAGTAACTTGTAACATTGATGAGATTCGTGGCAAAAAGCACGATTATAAATCATTGATAAGCATAAAATTGCCACACTAGTTAGATTCAATCATTTGGTGCTTGTAGGTAAACTGTGACTTGCTCCATAAGATAAAGAAAATTTCTATCATACTTTGAAATTTGTTCAGCAAATGTCCGTTCTCTTGTTTATTTATTTCCCCATGGTTTTGCCACTATACTGCCTTGCTTTGTGCTTTCCGTTGATATATTTATTTTTTTATTTTCTCTTGAAGATGAGTAACTTTTCACCTCCAATCCGCAGAGATGCGTTTGGGAAATCTTAATCATCCCTAGAGCAATAAACTATTTATATATCTCTTCCCCATACGTAAGATTTATATGCAGGTCATCAAGCTAAATCTTGTCATTTTCATAAGGGATGTGGATATCAATATGACCTCTAGCACTTTCATCTTTAAAGTACCTAGCTTTGTAATATTATTGAAAAAGAATTTAGCACTTTTATACCCGTATTTTAGCACCAAATGTCAAGGAATGTGCAACGATTAATAAATCAACCACGCAATAATTTTTTTATTTTTTTGTTCCTTGGAGGGATACTTCCTGAGGTTTCCTTTATGACAGACCCATCTTTTTACCGATATTAAGCATTCGGCCGGATCTGGATTCTTTCCTGTAAGTAGATGGTCCCGTTAAGATATTACACGTCCAGTTCGCATCAAATCCCCAATCCACATTCAGCCAAAGACTAAAGTGTTGGTGGCTACAGCATATATAGATTGAGCATATATTTCGCCAAAAATCAAGAATAAAAAAAGGAAGTGGATTTCTTTTGCATGAAAAAATATAAATTTTAAAATTGTTTACTAGAAGAATATAAAAAATAATTTACGTAATGATTTTGACTACCTGTTCAGTATTTACCACTCCTACTGACAGCAATTTTAATTAAAATATATAAATCTCATTTACATTATGAACGATATTTACTATATACTATTGCAACGCGACAACCATGCACTAAGTGGGTGGACGATATTAGTTGGAAAAAAAGAAAAGAAGAACCCAAAAACTCGTTACGGTGGTGGCAAAGATTCAAATATCGGAGAATCCTTAGCTCCCAAGGTGCCTATGATGTGGGAAAGAGAACGCACGTACCAGCTTGGCTTTTTCTCTCCTTCAGCTACATGATGGATCGTCTTTAAACTAAGCATTTTGAAATTCTTTTACAACATAAATACAAATTGAGGATGGCATGAAGGCTAGCTTTTTTGAGTTCTTGTAATTTATTAAAATAATTAGGGAGGGCTATTTGATGCCTAAGGCCAATTCAATGTATTGTTCTACCCTTGTCATGTTTTTTCTTCATACAAATTTTTCAAAATTTGCATTGAAGATATTTTTCAAATTTATTTTTTTCAAATTAAAGCTTATATTTTTAAGTACTAAATTAAATATTTGTTTATTTTAAAAAATCATTTTTAGAAAATAAAATAGAAATATTCTTATAATTAAATAACCTAACTTATTTCTTGCTCACAATCATTTGCTCATTTTCAATTCAAAAATTAATTTCTAAAATTTATAATATTCTTCAATTTTCTAACATCCTTAAAAATTGTGCTGTATTAAGATAAAACCAAAATCAATCCTTGTTAATATATATGAGCCAAAATGTCTAGATCTATTTTCTGTTTTTGTTTTCGATGGTCATTCAGATAGCAATATATCACGAAATTGTTGAAAGCTACACTATCGTCATAGTCTTCTATTTTCCTTAATATACATATAGGAAATTGTCAACTAATACTAGATAACCATGTAAAAGAGTAAAATAAAAGATTGTCCTAAACACATGGATACTAAAACAATGTAAAAGCAATATAAGAATTAATAGAATGTTCGACTTAATTCATCTATATGTTAACAAAATACCGCGTAAACGCCAATATGCCTGTACAAATTCAATTAAGCTTTGTTAAGATCATATGTCATCTATCAAACACCTAATCGCATTCTAAGTCTAGATATAATTTTCATGAATCATATTTGCCTATCTCTAGGTCTCATTCAACTCACAGCATTAAGTTTATAGACATGGTTCTTCCTCTTCTTCAAATTTATAAAAACCCCTATAATCTTTAACTGTGATCAAGCAATACTCACTATCAAGTGAGGATCAAACGAAAATAGTGTAAACAAGATGCATTCCGCTCAGAGAGAGCATACAGACTCATCGAGAAATCTCGTATTTGCAGACGTATTTTGCAACTCATCATAGCAGAATACATACACATCAAAACCAAAAACAGAAGGACAGAATCCGTTTATCTAAAGCAGAAGAAAATCGCATATCAAATCATTTATCTGAAGAAAAATAAATAGCCTAATCTACGAAAACGATGAAACATGTTGCAATTTACAAAGAATAGGGCATCAGATAATAAGCGGAGTTTGAAATCCACACAGTAACTTCGGTGTGTAGGATAAGATTCTTATCATCATTTGCCAAACCAAAGAGGGGAATACGTAGAGGACGGACGGGAAAACAAGAAGCGCACACTTTACATAAAAGAAAATAAGTAAAATGGCACAGATCGCGCAGCTTTCTTGAGAGAGAGCTCAAAACCCTAATTAGTGACGGTAGTATACTGACGAAGGTGTTGCAATGCTTTGAATTTATAATGGCCAGAGAAGTTCTAAATATTTCTGTTTCAGTGTTCTAGAATGTGCGGAGGCTTTCTTTTTTTTTTTTTTTTTTTTGTCTTATAATGAACGGAAGCTCTTTTTAATATTTTTGGTCAATAATGAGCGGAGGCTCTCAGCAACGTCTCATAATGAAATGGGCTTGAGGGGCTATATTATTCTGACAATGCTCCCGTTCACCAAGACCCTATCTAACGCTTTTACGTTGAATTGAACTCAGTTTTGGCCCGTTAAAAAGGTATAGCATTTGTTTTATTTACCAATTGGTTCATGAATAACTAAACAATAGAGATTAGATGTATAAAATTTCCCCTGATAAAAAACGATGTGTATCAGTCATCAGCTTAGTTGCAACAAAGAAACATCACGGAGATCCAAGGCAGAGTTAGGTTTTCTAAGTGAGCGTAGTAACAAGCTACGAAGCAAAACAAAATGAATACTTTTTTTCCTGGTCAACAAATAGAACGAATACTTGAAGTTGGAATGTTGGCAAGCCGAAGGGTGAGTGGCGCATAGACCAAAAAAAAAGTTGCTTGACCATCAGCCTTCAAAAAATACCTTTCGGTTACCACAAAGATAGGCTAGCAGCAGACTGTCGAGACAATGCCATTGATCGTTTTGAAGAGAATCAATCCCTTTCTTGTTACGTATCAATTATATTTGAAGTTTCAAATACTGAAACTAAATTTAGATCGTGGAAGTAAGACTTGTTGATTTAATGTTTGCACTATAATTGTTCTCATTCGGATGTGAATCGTTTCATTTTCATTTGGCATATGATTGGGAATTCAAAGGTAAAAACAGCTGGCGAATAAACTCCCATTTATGTTCCTAAACCCTAAACCTTTACCCCCAATGTTTCAGTGTGAACAGTATTTCACAGTACAAAATGCAACCTTGAAAGCCACCATAGCAAGCTTTCCTCCATTTTCTGTCGGATGATTCGCATGCACATTTTTTGTCGGAAGCAAAAGTGAATGATCCTTTATTTCGTCTTGTGAAATTGCTATTTTACTACTTGATTAATGTTTTAGGCATAGTCCTAGAACAAATATGGTCAGGGGCAAAATGTCTATGTACTGGCTATCTCTGTCACTAGATCATCTAGCAACAATCTCTCAACTTCCCTAGCTATTACATCAACGTCATCTCTTAAGTTCAACCACTGCAATTCGCTTACCAGCACCTTCCCCAGTGCGGTATCCTTTAATTTTCCTTGGCACCCCAGCATTTTGTACAGAGAGTCTTGGAGCCCGTTTTTAATCAATTTAGTACAAATATTTGTCGCTGTAGTAGGGCCTACCCATGGCTGTGCACTCATGAATTGCTCGTATATATTGATAATTCCTGAATTTATACGGTCAAAAAGCAATCTCCTTTCGGAACTTGGACATGTAGTGCAATCAGAGTACCTCTTTTCAAGTTCATCAAACACTGAAAGACTAACAGGGCATTCCGGAGAATGCCAAAGTTCCAAAAAAGCACCAGGCTGAGCTCTATCTATACCAGATTCAGACAAGACGTCAATCATGTAGGAAGACTCCCAGCTATCTTCAGTTTTACCTAATCCGTTGTCTTCTGAAATTCCATTAGATGCTTCTCCTCCATCTTCATCACTTGGAGTAAGCACGGATCCTTCCACATATTCTTCAGATTCCAACTTCAGCAACTGGAGTTGCATTCGAAGCCCTAAATACAAGAAATGTACATAAAATCAAGGAATCAGAAAAAAGGAAAAAGTTTCAGAGATATATGTTGGAAAGGACGCCAATCAATCATTTCTCAAGTTTAACATTGTAATTGACAAAAGGTTGAAGTCTCATTGAAGATCTATTATTTAACTGCAGCTATCAAGTCAGAAGGCATTAGGAATATCGGTAAACCATCAAATCCAATTTTAATTCATTAAATGATAAATTCATTAGAAGCTAAAAGGATGTCAATACCATCATCCAAGAAAAATAAATAATCGCACAATATCATTCTTATTTATTTTTATTGAACACACCATGTTAAATAGTAAATTCACTTAAACTAATATGCAATTAGGATATGCAGGGAACTGCATTTGGTCTCCACTTTCTCCATTCTACAAAATCTAAATAGATAAAAAAATATTACTGTCAAGTGCAAATGCAAATCACAAAGGCAGAACACAAAATACAGCTTTTCAGTTAGTCGTTCAGCCTATCATGTAACTGTAAGTTATTATGCGCTAATCCTATTTTCTTCTTGAATACATTACAGATGAAGTGAATATACTACTGCACCATCATAGTTAACTATTTCTGTCATGAGGAGTGTAAAAACGCATTTTTTAACACATCGTCAACTAAAAACTACAAAAGCATAGGCGAGTCTCATTAAAATTAAGAGTGAAACATGATTTTTGTAATTTACAATAATTTTTAGTTAACAGTAAAGAATGTGTTTGAAATAGTGTATTGGTAGCATTTCTCCTTCTGGTAGTTCATGGAAAAAGTGAGCAAACACCAGACAACTAGGATGCAGGAACTAAAAGGAAATAAATCAGGAACTAGACAAAGGAAAGAGAATGAAGACTAAGCATTACATTATAGAGTAATCCAAATAAACGTCTGATGCAGTTACCTTGGATGTCAACATTGAGACTTTCAAAACATTCCGAATAAGGTGATGAATCATCAGTAAAAGAAGGTTCTAGGACTGAGACTGGACTGGGTTGATCCACATCTTTACAGCATGAAGATTCAAGACCAGGTACAGGTGGTTGAACAGGGAATGAATTTCTACTGGAAGACCCAACTGATAGCTCCTGAAATATTTCAACACGTCAAGTAGGAAGAATAAAAATACTCAGTTGACTTTCAAAGTTTGTTTACCAATACAGGCCAGTGAAATTGGACTTGTTGAGACCAAAAAAAAAAAAAAAAAATCTTTTCACGTAACACAGTGTCTTGGAAATGAGCCTACTAGACTACTACAGCATTGGCATCTTAACAATCACACAAACATTAACATTTTCTAAGTAAATTGATTCTATTTGAATGGCGGATGGAAGAAATGAGGGAAAAGTGATAATGAAAGAAATTCTTTTCACAAATACACAGTGAAGTATTAACCAAATGACAAGGTTTCATATATTAATGTAAAATAGCTAGCACAAAGTTGTCACATATTACACCATCCTTGTCACCTTAGATTAAAATAAAATAATTCAAGATCAAGAAGCACCTTTTTAGAAGAGTCAGATAACCCATCTGCTATTTCATTTGCCACATCCATAACATCTTCAGTACTTGAATCTCTAAGGATCTCAGCAGCCAGCACTTCTTGCTTGGATAAATCCTCTTCAAGATAAATCTTCATTTTATGTTGAATTGTATTTAAGTCTGGGGAAGATTCATCCTCTCCTATGTTTGAGGAATGAGAAGACCAAGACTTCTTGTGACCAGATTTTGAGCTTCTGGTATTCATACGCTGTCTTTGATCAAGACATTTCACTGCTTTTTTCCTTTCCCGTTTAAAGGTTTCCTTTGGCATCATAAATCGATCATCACGAAGTGCTTCATGGCGCAAGATTGTTCTGGGACTTCCAAAGGTAGTAGATGAAGCAGGAAGAGACTTAGACCTTGGCAAACTTCCAATACACCCATCCTTCCAACCATCCCTACTGCTGATACCCAATGGTTCAACCCACCCAGAAGGTTTACCATTTCTAGCAAGTTTATCTCGTAAACCTTCCCCACAAGAAATGCTGTCATAATTAGTTCTTTTCATTTCCTTGTCAGGGACAGCAAGCATTTCAGCCAACGTACTGCTCCTGGAGATGGATTGGCTCTGTTGAGACTTGAGCGTCATTTTCCACCTCTCTGATAATCTCTTCTTTGCCTCTCTACTCACAGATGATTCACTAAAATGGGATGGTGGTAGATTACTCATGTCAAATGACTTTCCCAAAGTTGCAGGACTTATCTCTGATTCCTCAGGAGATTCGTTCCCAGAAAAACTACAGGAGCTATCATCCCAAGTATATCCTTCAAATCTAGAAGATGAAAATATCATGGAGCCATTATTCAAGTTATTTTTCATTTGGCTAGTGATCTCCTTTGCAATTTCTCTAGATTCCAAAGAATTTTGCCTTGAATGCCAGGCAGTATCAGGCAATTTTTGCTTTTGATTCAGTTCAATGTCCCTACTAAATCTGACATCAGAAAATTCAACATTCTTTCCACACCCTAACAGAAAAGTATGTGAAGAACAAGGTGATGAATCAATTTTGGCAGCATTCTGCATTTTTCCAAGATTAGGTTTTAATACTACAATCTTTGTTGGAACTGCATCAGGTTTGTCTCTTCCATTAAACTGAAGTTTTGATGATTTTGGTGAACTATGCATTGCATGTCTTCTGGCAGACCGGCAAGAATACCCATCATGATGCTTATGGTGAGATCTATTGTAATTCAACCCTGTTGTCTCTCTATCCAACTTCCAGCTGAAGCCACCATGTTCACATTTCTCTATATCTAAAGATTTCATAGCTTCAACATGACCAGAGTGTGGTTGTAAAGGGGCAGCTTGCAGATCATCTAAATGCTTTTCAAACAAAGAATCTGGCCGCTTAAAGTATTTTTGCAGATGATCATTGTTAGAGTCAAGAATCTCAAGTGTATCATGGGAATCCTGCGAAGACTGTAAATCCTGATAAGTTGCAAGGCGCTTGGCATCCATGAACCTCTGTTCAATGAATAACATTTCATCGTCAGTGATCTTTAAGTGCACAGACCCTTGTGACGAATACCTACAGCTCTCTACGTTTGGGATCTCTGAGACCTCAAAGACATCCTTAAACTCCTGCTGATTCTTTGAGCTTCTCCTAGATGATCGACTGCCATATATTGTACCACTACTTCGAGTTTTCCCCACCAGTGTTGTCCTTTTTAGATTGTTTTCAGACAAAACCTTATGATGCTTAATAGCAGGCAACTGCAACGGAAGCCCGTCAAGACCCATTAATCTGGCAATGACACCAGGAGGTCTTCTTTTGGATTCAGTTTCTCGGGACATCTCTTCAGCTAATAACTTCTTCACTGGAGTTCCAAACGGTTGTTTCGAAGATCTCCATCCCAATTGAAATGAGTTCTGAAAAAATCAGCGCATTTGCCCATAACTGTCACTTTCTCTGTTTCTTCTTTATTAGACAATAGACAATTACATATATATAACGTACGGTACAGGTAATTCAATATGCTAACGTGATTATAATAATATATATTCAATTAGGGAAATTTGATTCCTGATTCTGAAATGCAGCTAAGTAAATCATGACCAAGTGCTCAGAGACATAAAAGGAAAAAAAAAAACCCACCGAATCTTCATGTGCAACTCCACCACCGCAAGAACCAGAATCAGAAGGAAAACTCTGAAGTTTTCTATGTCTATGAACCTGCTTGCTGCCTGAAAAAAAAAATCCACAACAAAATTAGGACGAAAGATTCAAGAGCGGGTATGATTACGGGTTTAATTAAGAAGTGAAAACCAAAATTGTTTGAAATTACATAAACACGTCACACTGCTTCTCACAGTCACAATCTACGATAAAAGCAGTAGTTGGAAGAGTATGAGAAGAAGAACCTCATGCTCAATGACGCATGAGATAAAGACAACGAAGAAAAAGCTTCGGAAAATGATCAAAGGCGAAGCAGCGTAAATCACAAGACATCATAACCTAAGAAATTCATGATGAAAATGAAACAACATTATACCTATAGCACTAAGCAAAAGCTTAGCTAGAAAGCAGTTAAAAGCGCATCATAGGAAAAAAAAAGTGAGAGTACAGAACGGATTTAATCCACGACCTTTGGGTCTCAGCATTTGAAAGCACAGGGTCCAAAGCTGGAGAGGTAAAGTAGTAAGAAATGTAGTTGAAATGAAGTTGAAGAAGAAGAACAGAAGAAGACGAAAGCAGGTGAAGAGAATATCGGGAAGGTTCAAGGAAGAAGAGTGAGCCACGAAACCCTAGGGCTTGGATGCATTGCTCAGAAAACTGAAATTAGAATAAAAAAAAGGAATGAAGGCAAAGGAACAGTTGAAAGAAGAGAAAATGCAGATCTTGATTTTAGTCTGTAGTGTAAAACTGAAACTGTGGGGTGAAACGTGAAGAGAGAGAGTGAGGTGTGATGGGATGGAATGGAATGGATGGTGTGTTCATTTTTTGAACTTTCAAATACCGATACACTGACACCGGAGACTCAACCTCTGCGCGGGCAACTAGTAGTATAGTATGAGTGTGATACTCTTTCCATGCTACGCAACACGTGTCTACTCCATATGTTGTGAGGCCTTTTACATGTCACACTGGACCTGCTTCTTCCTCTGCTCAGTAAATTTTAAGATCATTCCATTCATTGGATTCAGGGTTAAAACCCAGAAATAGCAAGAGCTGCAGTTCATAACTTCGCTTTATTTTTGTAACATGATATTGAGTTATGGTTAAGTAATATTATTCACTTATTGTCTATTTTAGTAAACAAAATTATACAATCTTTTGTCGCTCGTGAAGATTTATTTGTTATTGTTTTATTCATTGCAACTCAATTTGTGTGATACATGATTTATTCTATCTATTTTTATCCTCATAGAAAACACCAAAGTTCGAACTTCAAATTAAATGTACCTAATTAATAAACAACGACAATTGTTCCCACATGATTAATCTTATGTCTATATTGGCGGCACATTTCCATTCATTCCAACCTTAAAAAAAAATTATTTACTTTAATATTTATGTCTATATTCAGCTTACTGTATATGCTATGTTCATTTATTTAATGCATTATGTACTCTAGATCGTTCAAGAAATAAGATGAATTATACGACTTTAATTATCTTTCATCCAAATTAATTGACCCAACATAATTGAGTATTAATTATACTAGTGAAAGTTACATCACTCCAAAATATAAGTTAAAAAATTGGCTACTACGAATGTGTTTCCATGCTGCAAAGGTTATGTCCTAACGTGTTGTTACTCTTCCTTAATTATTTTGTTGTACGGTTGAGCGTGTTTTCGTTGTTTATACGTCAGCTCTATCAACAATCATATTTTAGGCATCTTTAAAGAATTGGACAAAATTCATTGTTTTTAGCACCGTTCGCTACAGTTGATTAAAACATAGGATGGTGACTAAAAGATTAATAATTGAATCCATGTCTCGAAGCAAAATAATCTTTTAATTTTGAATGCATTAGTGACTTAATTATACTCATAGATCGAGAGCCAAAATCTCATCAGTTTTGTTTTCTTGTGTTGCGTTCTTGTCTAGTTGAGGTACTCATTTGTTTTTGTTTTTGGGAGGTACTAGTCATCACTCGTAGCAGGGGTTTGTCCATCTCTGCGTCACGACACAAATTTAGCTATGTAGAAGACTTTTAGAGCTTTTTTTATTTACTTTGCTTTTTCACTTCCAAGCTTATAAATTTTGCAACCAAAAAGTTGCAGCAACTATAAATTTTGATTTGGCGTATATTATAAATTTAATTATTTGTGACAAAAGGGTACACTCTACATAGTCTTGACCGTAATGAATAGCTGAGAGTCCCACAAAGCAAAACATGATTTTAAAATTTATTGGGACAGACGCGATTTTGCTTGAGGTTGCCTCATGCCTCTCCACAAAGTCATTGACAGTCAAAGACATGCAATAATTGTGTGTATGCAAATTGCTAATTTATATTATTTACTCAACTCTTACTGCCACAAACAAAGTACGATGAAGTTGATGTCCAAGAATCTATGGCTTATGAGAATTGTTGACCTTAGTAGTTTTACATTAGTGTCTACGTGCGTAATGTTGGAAGAACAAGAAACTATTAAGAGATTGGGAGCATAGAGGTATTATTCGATAAACATTTGAATCGAACGCAGACAAGTCAAAAAGGCAAACAACAAACTCGGCAGCTGGTGCATGCCTCCACACCTTTATCCTTTTACTTTTCTCTTCATTTGCTTTACTTTTTGAGAGTGATTGCGGAATCAATAAAATATTTTGATCCAATCATTATGCAAAAGTATTATTGGCATGTTAAATATTAATTCTCACACTTTTTAATATAAATAATTCAAATTAATTTATATGTGTGTCTTTATATATGTTAATTAAGATTTTGAAAAAGTTAAATTGTCAATAATTCAATTACTGTCATTTAAATGCAAACTCTTGACTTGCTAAAGAAGCAAGAATTATTAGACAAACATTACAAGGGCAACCTAAAAAGTGTTAGTTAACAGACTATGGGACCGGACTGGGTTTTGGCATTGGGCTTGTAAGCGCAATGTGCGACGACTCTAACCCCACAATGCTTCGTAAGTTCACATTTTATGGTTGGGGGAGGGGCGTCTTTGGTTTCAGTGTTGCCTCATTGGATCCAAAGAAAAAGACATCATAACAGAAAAAAAGATAAAAAATTATTGTTGTCCCCAACACCTTGAGATTAAAGTTGCCAAAAGCATTAGTATGTGGCATCACAATGATTCCGAGCTTCTACAAGTGTTCCTTCCCTTTAATGAGTTCAATCAAATGCCTTATTTTGACCCATGTAAATCCATACGGTCTAGAGCCCCTCCACCCATAAGATCATGAATCAGAACTTATCTTTATTATGTTTCATTTTTTTAATATTATTATTTAACTTTATATTTTTATACAAGCAAAAGTCATTAATTTTTATCATAATTAATATAAAAATATATTCATGATATATTTTGATTGATTGAAAGTATTAAAATATTTACATTGACAATGCAATAAAATCAAACTCTTAATGATATACTAAATATATGATTTGTCTTAAATATTATCATTCAGCTAGGTTAAATAGTGACTTGTGTATGGAAGTTTTTTTACAAACATCCTCACCATCTTTTTGTTTTGAACCAACAAGCTGCCCCACCCTTGATTGTTCGTGTAGAGACTATCTTCATCAATACAGCTTAGGAACAAAATATGTGTATATTGCCCGCTTGTTTCTTCATAATTATGACGTTTGTGAGTAATTTAGATCAGTGAACAAATCAAAGGCTTACAATTTACAGTAAAAAATGACAGTTTGTAAATAAATAATCTAAAAATTAATCTAAAAACTAGATTAGGTCCTCTTTGGGTTATTTTAAGTATGTTGTTAACATAACAGTAAAATATATATCGCAAATTAAACAATTTAGCAAGAATAGTGAATATAAAACGTGTAAAACTGAATCACAACATAGAAATTTTTTACATAAATGTATTAAATAGAAAGCAATTTGTAGAAAGATGAACAAAAGCCAACAAAGAAGCTGAAAATAAACTGCAGAAAGATAAATGTGCAGGAATGTAAAGATGCGTGAACGTACGACTTCTCACAATAGTGGACAACGGCCACTGTGAGTCTCCTTGTAGTTGGTGTCAGCCGCGGTGCAGGGTTTCAGCGTGCAGAGAATTTTAGGTGCGATGTCAGGGTGCAAAAAGTCATCCTCTGTAAAATGACACTTTGGAGTATTTATAGGCAGTAAGACCACCACCGTTCTCCTCCTTTTGCGGGCACTTCTTAGTAACTACCTTCAACTGTTGATGCCCATTATCCACAATTGTTTGTGATCGTGTTGTTGGTTGAAGCTTCTTTCGTAACCGCTATCGCCCACGATCTCCTTTGCGTAGTGGTGAATGTTGATGACTGTTAGTAACTATTTTTGGATTTTGCAATGACTTGACCTATCAAGACTTTTCTTTTTTTCTATCTTTCGAGTGTTTCTGGGAGAAATTTAGGAGGCTCATTTAGTGTTATGGCCTTAGAATAATTTTTCCTTAACTTCTCTTTTCAACTAATTCTGGAGTTTTGAGAGCTTGTCTTGATCTTGTGAAATTAATATTTTCTTTGCTCATTTATGTTTTTTGAGCAATTCTAAAGTTTTGAGAGCTTATCTTGGTCTTGTGGACTTAGAATATTTTCTTTACTCATTTCTATTTTTCGAGCAATTCTGGAGAGACTCTGGAACTCAACTAGGCTGGCAGACTTAGAATATTTTCTGACCACTTCCTGTTTTTCGAGCAGTTTTGGGTGTTAGGAACTTGGAAACTCCTCAAAACTCCTCGAAAAGGCCATAAATTTTATGGACTTAGAATATTTTCTGACCACTTCCTGTTTTTCGAGCAGTTTTGGGTGTCAAGGACTTGTAAACTCCTCGAAAAGGCCATCAGTTTTGTGGACTTAGAATATTTTATTATCAGTCCTGTTTTTCGAGTAGTTTTAAAGGAAAATCAACGAGGTGACAAACCTCTAAAATAACTCGAAATGTGTACTTTTGATATGAAACAAAAAGGTCTTGGATAATTTTCTAATACTTCTCAAGTTTAAACCTATTTTTAGACTCTTTCCAGATTTTCAACATTTTGTCGAAATGTAGCTTCTTTCAACATGATTTTTAACTTATAAAATTTTTCTTACTCCAAACACTTACCTAGCTAGTAAGTTGGCACAAAACGGTTGATAATGCAGACAGTGTATTGTTATTATTGAGCAAATTAAGAATGAGAGTGAGGACCAAAGAAAATACGAGCATGATTGATAATGAATCCAGAGGGGTTAAGATCTAGTGCATCGTATATGTAATATCATTCCATAAAAATTGTTTTAAAACTTGACAAAAACTAAAGAAATAAAAGATTAAGTATCTTGCTTAATTAAAGTTAAGTGGGTCCAAACAAATATGACTTTTGAATGGGGTAACGAACTTCTGACGATATTATGATCTAAAATCGGTAGGTACTGCAATTAACCTTGGGCTTTTGCCCATGAGTCATGACTCCGAATGACCAATAGTAGAAATTTAACTTTTTGAGTATTGAGTAGCCTAAGACAACGATACACATTTGAGTTAGTTCAATTAGGAGGAAAACCAGAGAATTCAGCTAACCATGTCACATTTCCATAATGATAATAAATAAGAGCTGTAGAATATATACTGCTTCATGCCTGACACTATACTCAGTTTTTAAAAATATAATGTTGTGATATGCACATCAATTAAGTAAAATCCATACGATTTAATTCCATACGCAGAAACTCACTTTGTAGAACGTACATCCAGCCGCCGTTCCATATTCTATCTCTATGGGAAGTGTGCTGGGTTGAGTCTATTTTCATGGCCAACTTTATTATGTTATCTCTTTTTTCTTTTTCTTTTTTTTTTGTCTATTGCTTTATTTTTATCTGTTATCACAAAACTTTGCCATTGTCTATGTCCAGCATCGCCAGCTGTTCTTATAAACCTTTTAGGGAGGGGAGGGGGTTTAAGTGCTTCAAATTTCAATTGATTTCAGATGTGAGAAGTTGCTCAACTCAAGACTCAAGAATAGGAATGGTTCATCATGAGCAATTTTTTGTATTACATATTCCAATTGATATCAAATGTAGTTCAGCACTATGACTCAGTAGTAGAGGTACTTCGTTTAAATAACACAAAAACAATTTGGGTTAGTTTTTATGTAGGGCGCTATAGCTTTCTTTCTTTACCTTTTTCTAAAATAAAGACATCGTAGATGATGTATGCTTCACAAGTTTAAAAACTATAGTGCATAAGTTGCAAAATAAGTTATTGAACCCATTTGAATTTGCATTAAATCTAATTTAGACTTACAAAAATAGTACACAAAACAATTAAAATTTGATTTCTTATATATTTTTACGGGCTTATCTTACATTAAATTTAAACAAATCAAGTTAAAAAGACGTTAATTTAAATTAAGCTAAAAAATTAATTAAAATTCAAACTCTATTTTATTTGGCAAAAATTTGAAATGACGTGATTGAAAAGACCATTTTGCTAATACTTTATTTAGAAGTTTAAAATGAAAAGGAATAAAAATAAATAAAAGGGAGGATGAATGTGAATTAATATAAAATACTTTAAATTGAGAAAACTTTAAAACATTATATTATGAAAGTTTTAAATAATTTATAAACAATTCATCTCTAATTTAAAAACTCTTAAATATGGATAATCGTCACATAATTCTCCTCCTTCATTTTTTTTTTAAATCAACTCAAACAAAATTTAAGTTTAAAAGTATGAAAATTACGTACAAAAGTAAATCAATAAAAAGTTTGTAAAACAATTATTTATTATATAGTGAATTGCCTTAAACTTCTCATGAAGCAGAATGTTTTTGTGAGTGAAAAGAATTAACAAAACCTATCATTTAATAATTTAATTTCACAACAAATAAAATTATTAAAATATAACTATTTTCAACTATATATTTGAGCAACACGTGAGACTAAAGCAAAAAAATTTACTTCTAAATTTTAATAAGAATTTATTTAAACAAATAATTTCAAACAAAATTAAATTTGATTATTTAAATGAAATAAATTTAAAATATATAAATTTAACTTAAATAAATTGCGCATGTAATATTTACCTAATTTTAATTTTTAATAGACTATATTTTTAAAAACATCACTATTTTGAATGACATTTTAATTTATAATCTTAAGTTGTCTGGATATTTATATTTTATTACCATTCTACTTTACATTTTATCACAAAAGTATCTATTAAACACTAAATTAATGAACAAAAATTTATTCAAAGAAAAATTCAACAAAGAAAGAAAGAAGTGATAAACATACTAATGGATCGAAGTTAACCTTCAAAATTTTAATCAAATCAATTACAAAATTTAAATTTAATTTACTTAAATAAATAAATCAAGTTTAATTATTATTTTTTTTACAAGTGAACTTTCTTATACTCCGGTCAACATACCTCAAATAAAATTATTTACGCAATACAAAGTTCAATTTACATACAAACAAGGTGAGCATAAAAACCTTAAAATATCATATAAATTGTAATGAAATCATTAAAATTAGACCAACACGTTGAAATTTTAATTATTCGGAACAAAAACATATGCAAGCTTGAAATTTCCATCCCGAGCCACATATTTTGATCCATTCTTTGGACCATTTGGGGCTGACCCATCAAACAGTCTCCATTTTAATACTTGTACGAGTAACTTTGATTGACCTAAGATTCCATTATTGTCATACTCATTTCACTCCGAAACCCATCACTGATTTCTTTTTTATCCCAGCCCATTAATGTAATTCATGAGCAAGGTTAGTAAAGAGTCGAGCTACTAAACCAAATTATAAACTATGAAAATGAAAGTGTAACCATAGTCACACATATACAAAGGCTCTATTTGATAAAATTAGTTGAAAATGTATAACTTATAACTAAAAAATTAGCTAAAAATTTATAGCTTATAAAAAGTTGATTGAATAAAGTTCTTTAATTAGTAAAATAATTGTATAACTAGTTCAAATAGTTAAATTTATTTGGTATGAATGTAAATTGTTTAAAAGATTAAGGATAAAAAAACGTTGAAAGCTTACCTTCAAATAAGTTAAATACTACTTGAAGTAACTTTTCATAAGCTAATTTTTAAGTTATAAATTTTACTTTTTGTTTACCAAATAACTCTACTATCCCATTGTCTAAATAAATTACAAGCTTGGGTTACTCAACCCACTTTTAAGACAAAACATGTATATGTGGAGCCGGAAACAACTTATCTGATTGAATAGACGCAAAGAGGACCAAGATATGAGCTTATAAAGGTTGTATTTTATGGCTATCTTACCCGGGTAAAGTTGCTAAATATTTATTTTTACAATTGAATGCTTTAATCTATTAAACAACTTACCATTAGTAGTAAACTAATACTCGTGAAGGGTATCAGAGTAATCCAATGGTTACACAAAAGGGGATGATATTTTCACAAACTTATTCACTCACCTTGCAAATACTCTCATTCAAGCCACTTGGTCCCACTAAAACTTTTTCTGAATAGGGCAAGCATGTGCACTGTAAGTATCTTGAACGAATATTTAATATGGTATAAATGACATTTTTGGGTGCTGGGCCTACCTCAATATGGAAACAACCTGAGAATTGGGTAACTACGACCTCACATGCATTGAGCTAGACAAACAGTCAGAAATCTGGCAGTTGAGAAAATATATGCAAAAATCGTCAAGATCTACATATTCATTTACAAATTTGCAAGACTACATGCAAATAACATATGGTTTAACCGTAGTTGTTGATAGCACAGTACAGTGGTGGCATGGCAGTGAGAAGCGATCATAGACCGCTACACAGTTTGATAACAACGCGTTTTTAAATAGTTTCGCGGCCAAGATAGCAGCCTTTAATGCTATTGTGGCACTACATTGAGGTGTTTTGGGAAAGAAAAACTTCTTTGCCGATCCATTTTGTAAGTGTTTTAGGGGCAAACTTCATATTTCCCTCCCCCTTTTCATAACATAAAAATACCCAAATTATATGTAGTTTCCCTTTCCCACGCTTCTCCCTCGTGTGACACCCAGACTGTCCAGCACCCATCCACCTCCAGCAATATTTTTGGCAACATACACTCTCCATTCTTTTCTCCGTTCTGATATTTGAATAGTTCTTTTAATTTTGACCATTACATGTATATAATATATATTATTTAGTCTGTATACAAAATTTTAGAACAGTGCCCATCCTACTTTAGATCTATACAAAACAAGATCGATCACTATAGGTTAAAATGGGTTTAGAGACATAAATTAAACAAAAGTTTACATCAATTCATACTAAAGTAGTAAATGTGAAACTATCAGTCCTAAGGTTCACAACATAATTATTCACTTTAATTATTTTCTCGTTTTTTCCCCTTGCTTTCTTCCAGGAGAGGGGAAAGGTTAACTTGGTCAATCCAGCCCGAATTTACCAAGTGCTAATCAAGAAATTCTGAAGAACCCTGCACATCTGCTTTCAATACCATTTCGCTGCCCAACCCCACCCCTAGCCAGCAAAAAATATCAAAATGTAAATTTGAACTCTGGTCATCTTTGTTAAGAGATCTCGAGCAAAATAATGGCAATTGTCACCATTTTACTGACCAAGCAAGAGGAGTAGCAATTCAGTGGGAGTTAATCAATATAAGCTGACTGAACACACCAGTGAGACTACCAACAATCAGAAAATGCAGTATCAAGACAGGATAGGTTTGCAAATATCAATGAAGGAACCATTTCGCATAACATTTATTAATACAAAAAAAATGGGTTAACTGTGCACAAAATGAATCCATCCCTGCTAGCCAAACAAAACCCTGTTGGCTATACACTCACGTTTCAGTGACATCAACTAAACAAGCAAAACTGGCTACATTTAGGTCATTTTCCTGAAAGTCTGACATCCAAAACTCATAACACATACAAAACAATGCCTTAAAAATATTACTAATTCCATTGCAAAATAAAACATCATCTGAATATAATTTGAAGAAAAAGCAAAATGACCATACTCCAAAATATTACTTCTGTTCCTATTTATTTGTCCAAAGAGAGAAAAAAGGATTTTGTTTCTATTTATCGGTTCATGTAGAAATTCAACACAATATCAGTTATTATTCTTCTATCAATGTCCTTTTTTTTGTCCATTTAAAATATTTAAACTATTCAAATAGTTCAAGAGTCAAAAACAAACAAATTGACAGAGGATAAATTAATAAGTTTAACAATTAATTCTAAGAAACTAGAAACAGATAAATAGATATAGAGGTGGAATTACTACTAGAATTAAATATAATCGATCATTGAAGTTTATTCCTTTCTAAAATGTCCATGACTGGAATTAAATTTAATACCATGTGAAATTGTGGAAGATACCTTTGACAGAATTCATTTCTTGACAAATCCATCATTCATAGCTTAGCTAGCAGAGTCATTATTGAAGTGCCTAACTAGAATGCGCACAATTTGACAAAATTCATTTTTTTGTTAGGACAAAACTCAAGTGTAGTGCCATAGGTTTTGTTGGTACTGTTCTTCCATCAAAACTAAAGTTTTATCTCGTTAATATGTATAATAAAAGTCAGCATTACAAATAAGTACACTAATATTCAAGGTCGACACATATTATTGAGAAAAAATTTAATTCTGATTCAAGAACAACACCAACAATACTCATGGTACTGCCTCTAAATTTTGTCCTTCTGTAATCCCATACATAACATGATTAAATAAAATTCTCCAACAACATTAAGAAGCTATTGCTCAAAATTTACAAATAACAACCATAATTTCCAACTTAAACACATAATTTCAACAAGATTTCTGTTCCAAACCATTTATCGTCCAACAATAACACCCAGAATGTACAAAAGATATAGAGCATGAAATTTTCAATGAGAATACCATTTTCAAAACATATATTATTGATCATGAAAGTGTCCCAGGATATTGTATTATGCTTATCCTCTATTACCGTACTGAATCCACTATCTAGGCTCTTCTACCACTCAAAAGATAGAAAGAAGAACAAAAACGAAGCAAAACTATGTCAGAAGCTATAACAAAAATAAAACAATGCCATAAAAATAAAACCGATGCACCAATTTGATTTTTCAGCATCAAAACAGCTTCCCTTCAATGACCTTACTATTTATATCCACCAGAAATCTAACCAACAGTATTTTGAACCAGCATTCCGAATGAAAAAACTATTAACTTAATCTCCTACAGTAACATCAGAATTCCTCTACGAGAGCCAAGTAGCAGTAAGTAAAAGGGACAAAAACTCATTAGACCTGAGTAGAACCGTGTCACAAGAGTGATAACACGATCTTGTCAGCCCCTTGCACCTGCTCCCTCCCTCTCCAATTTCTGCGAGAAAAACTTGCTTGCAAACATATTATCCTCGAGATACTCTTTATAAGGATGATCCTTAGGAACAAGCCTGCGAAACTTATTGAATTGCTTCTCAGCTTCATCGTTCTTTTTCAGCAGAGTATATATAATACCCTGACACAGATAAGGCCTAAAATCTCTTGGTTCTTCCTTCACCAGTTCCTGGTAGGCTTTCAGAGCCTCAGAAAAATTCCCCTCCATCACTTTGATCTGCGCAATCAAGAGCTTGAAATCTCTCACGTCCGAATCCTTCTTCTGCTTCTTGCAATTCTCCACCGCTTGTTCAACCCTCTTCAACACCCCCTTCAACGACTCGTTCGATTCCGAACTAGCCATCACGAGGCCGTGAAACGCTTCCACGCGAAGTGGATCTCTCTTCAAGATATCTTCGAACAAAATCCTCGCGCGCTCGTTGTCACCATTGTAGATGTACATGTTGGCTTTCAGCAGAGGCCATTCCCACTCTTCCGGTTCGAGCTCAATCAAACGGTCCAGAACCTCAATCGCTCCGTCAACATTGCGCGCTCTGATCTTGCACTCCATGAGAGCTTGAAGCGCTTCTTTGTCGCCAGGGTTACTGCTCAATCGCTCTTCCAGAACCCTCTCAGCTTCTTCGCTGGAGGCAAATTCCGGTGAGGACTCCACCGTGGGCGGAGAGAGCGGCGCGGCGATTACAGGATTGTGGTGGAAGCGCATGAAGAAGAACGCGGTGGCGGCAATGACGATGCAGGTGGTTTCGACGACGGGGGAGAAAATAGGGCTTAGGGCTTGGAGGAGAGGGGGGAGTGAGGGAACGTTGATTGGTTTGGGAAACGCGGGGTCGTTAGTTGACGGTGACGGCGATGAGGAGGCTTTGATGGACGGAAACCTAAACGTGGATGACGGAGAGTGCGGTGGCGGAAGGGACCTGAAGGAGAGTGAAGATGATAAGGGGAGTGGGAATGATGAACGGTGGTGATTTAGAGATAGGTTAGAGTGACGCAATTTGGGAAGAGTGTCCATTGTTAAGGGCTTAGTAAGAGAGTGAGTTACAAGTAGAACGAACGAAAGAGGGGAATGCTAAAGGCTAACGCTAAAACCCTCACAATGATTGATTACGCAGGGAAAAGGGTATTGCAGGAAACGACCTCAACGCAACTTTCATTTATTGGAATTCTTCAAACTAAAACTTCTCCATAAATATTACTCTTTTTTGTTTTTCTGCTGTGCTCAGTTAACATTCAAATATATTAATGAGCTTTTTTTTTTTTTTTTTTTTTTAACTAGTTTCTATTTTATTCTTTTTATTTGTCCGTCTTTCACGATGAACTCATAAAAAACAATTGATTTGTTTGAAGATTTATAAGATAAGTAAAGCATATGAAGATTTAATTATACAGCGCATTTTCTTGTATTTTACAATTGTTTATGACATATGAAGCATAGCATCTCACAGATGAATATGAATTCTAATTTCTCTTCTGACTTTAAGTAGGCAATAATAAAATAGTTTATGATGACGGGTTAGATTTTTCTTTCATATATTTGTTTACATATAAAAAGTTTAAGTAACAATTCATTAAAAAATTAAATATATATTACTTTAATCAACCATACATTGATCAAATTTATGATGTTAAATTCAAAAGAAAGTACTATTTAGCATGATCTAATAAAATGCTTTGTAGGACTACTTATTAAAATAAATGTTTTTTTAAGATTATTAAATTTGTTTGTCATGTTATTTTAAGTTTTTACTTAAAAAAGGATGAAATTTATCACACGCTTAACCCTTGTTAATTAGTTTCGGCATTGTAACCACAACATTAGTTGGGACACTTTAAAACGCCATAAGAGTAAACTTAATTACAAAACTTATAAAATTATAACGATTTACTAGTATTACAGGTGCAAAAGTAAAGTCGTAAATGAGAATAACATTTTTAAGCATAATTTTTTACTACTCTAATCACGTTATCTAATATTTGTATACTTAATATTATCTCGTTTAAAATAATATATATTCGAATAAGCAAATCTCAAAATGCCACAATTTTGTCGATAAAAGAAAAAGTCTAGTGGGTGGGTCGTCAATGAATGGCAGATTGGGCCAGTTACTATCAACAACTGAACATAGACTTATAAGAGGAGATCTACATAGATATGGGCCAGAGGCTTGTCAAAACCCAAGACAAGCAGCTGAACAGAAAACAAACAAGTTAACCAGCCCAAATACTCGACAATAATGTAGTATTTTAACACATTGTTATTAATAACTGAAATTTATTGAAAAATTGTATACGTTGCTTTCTGTTTGATGAATATTAGTATCTTATTGATATTTTTTAAAATTCTGATATATTTCAATTAATAAATAATAAAAATTTATTTTATCCTTATATGTTTGATCCCGTGTAATTGAATAACTCTTATCAAATTTTATACAATTCAAAACTTAATTATAATTTCACTAAATAATATTATTTTAACGTATGATTTAATTTTAAAATTATACATAAATATTGACTATAAAACTATATATGTATAAATATTTAATTTAATTAAAATTTAAAATGTACAGTTAAATGAAATAACATTTACCAAAATTACAGTTGAAATAACTTTATTTCTAAAAAAATGCTGATTTAAATATCAAATAACTTGCAATCAACTAATATTTTATTTTTTCTATAAATTCAAAGTTTTAAAATTTTTAACATTTTAGTAATGCATTTTCTTGTGAATAAGATATTTGTTAAAAATATAAAAATTAGATTATTAGTTATTTGTAATTACATAGCAATAAAAGCTGAAAATGTAAGATATGAATATGACAAGTTAAATGTCACATCCCTAATTTTACAAATCAGGTTCTACTTTTAATTAATTATAGCCTATCCATATTGATTTTTAATTTGGCGTGGACATACGCTTGATCCTTAATTCAATCTTAACTTTTTAATATCAAGCGAGGAGCTAAAACAAATTAAATAAGCTTTTATTAATTATTTATATGTTAAAATGTAAAATATTTTTGTTAATCATAAAATTACTTAAAAAGACACGCAGAAACTTTGTCGTTTATGTCACGCTTGAATCGGTTCCAGCCATGGGCGGCTGAGTGCATGTTTAGATTTTACCAATTATGATGGTTTTATTATAATATGTTTTATATAAAAAGAATTATTTTTATTTTCAATAAAATTATCTGAAGATTATAATTTTGAATTATAAATTTAAAATTTTATACAAAATCTTATAACAACTTTTTTGAAATACAAAATTTTCAAAACTATAAATTTACATTAGTTTAAATAGAGTGAATCATATAAAATTAAATTTATTAAAATCTATACCCAAACACTACACACCCAAATAATGAATAGCAAAGACAAGATATTACTATTTAACCTCATGTTATGTTTATTTCAATATTATTAATTATACTTTTTTTTTTATCAATTTACTTATTTACAATAATTGTTTTTTGTTTTGTATTTTAAAAGAAATACGTGCTCTTTCCCCCCTCCCAAGAACACGAGATAAACGCGAAAAAGATGAGGAAACGAAGGCAAATCCCGGTTGATTCCTTATAAAGGAGTGCGACTGCGACCGTGACTGGTATTGTGAGTCCAAACACGAAGTACTTCTGAAGCCCCCACCACACCCCAATGGTCCATGATGCACCACTACCTACATTATTATTTTACCCAAACCTGTTACCAAACACACCATACAGACAACGAAACCTTTGAATTCATATATCTCTGTTTGTTTACACACAATATCATCGAGGGGACAAATATACCAGACAAAGACACCCATAACATCACTACTACTGCTATATTTACTTTACACAAAACGAGATCAGTATTTGGATGTAGACCAAAAAAAAAGAGAAAAATTAATGTTTAGTTAGTACACATAAAAATGATAGAGAAGAAAAACAGCCTTATGGGTAGAATATTTAATCATAAGTTATTTTTATTATTTACATGTACATCGAATCTGGATTGTTTAGCATGACATTTGTATGCCATGTCACACTCTACTAGTCACTGTAGAGTGCTGACTTCTACTACTACATGTTGGACTAATCAAATGAAGCCACTTATCATGATACGACGTTGTTGTTTCCTTGGTCCAATGTGGTTTTGTCCTGTCATCACTGTTACCCTTTTATTGGGATGTTATTACATAAACAACCCGGTTTGTCGACCTTCGTTTATTTTACGACTAACCTTGATTGCGTCTGAAACCTAAACTCCTTCTTTGGAAGAATCTGAAACCATGTTTTGTATCCTTTGCCTTGTCTCTCTCTCTGAACCTTTCTCTTCTCTGCTCCTCGAGTATGCCTCGAAGAACTCCTTGTTCTCCTTCTCTAACTCCTTCCAAACTGCTCCACATCACATGCATGCACGTGTGTCATTCAGATATCCAATTATTTAGGTTCCCAGAAAAAAAATATAAAATAAAAAAGGAGAAAATAATGATAGCATGCTAACAATTTCATTTATCAAGTATATATATATATATATATATATATATATATATACACACACACATATATGTGTATGTGTCCGAAAGGTTTGGTACATACATACGTAGATGTCCGCAGTTATGAGTACGTTAATTATTTTAGTATATACGGCCCAATTGTGTATATTGTCTCCTAGCTATAATAAGGTGATGAATTTGGAGCGAAGCTAAAGTGATCATATTCACAACAGTAATGGGATTAAATCTATTAAATAATTGGAGCAGAGTTTTTAAATTTATTTACGAAAGGCTTTACCAGTGGAGGTAATAACTGGCTTGATATTTGCATGTTTGGAAAGAGCTTCCATGCATTCTTCTTTGCTCATGTTGAATAGGATACACTCCTCTATCAAACGGTGCACCTATACATATGTACGCATATACCCATTGCAAATTATAAACATACGCCAGGGGAAGGAAACAAAAGAAAGCGTTGGAAATATTGAAAATTACAAGATATGTTTTTACCATAAACAACAATATTAATTTGAACAAACAAAATAGTAAATGAGACATGGTTTAAAGGTGAAGCAAAACTCACCAGGCGGATATAATCAGCAGAGGAGGAGTCTTCCATGGCCCTTGATTCTTTAGAGTGAAAGTGTTTTCTCTACTTGTAATATATGATGTGATGAGTTAAAGTTATGTTATATGTAGTCCAAAATAATATAATTACAAGAGAGGGAGGAAGCTAGATGCTTGAATAGGAAGGAGAAGAAAAAGGCTAGAAGATAGAAGAAAAGGAGAGAAAGGACAAGAAAGATAACGAGAAAGAGAAAACGAAGCGAAGAAAGGAGATGAAATGGTTAGATTAATAAGGAAGGTGCTTCAAGATACGGGTAGATGGCAATGTTTGAATAAGAAGAACATAAAAATAACAGTGAGAGAGAGGGCACATGAACATATGAATAGAATGTGAGGGACTGTGGAGGGACCCATAGCCCCACGTGGGAGCACAACGGGGATTGGTGGAGAGGGGATTAGAGCAGATTCTACGTGAAAAGCACCAAACGCAATTGTTTCCTTATTACGTGGCAATGGGGCCATTGCTCACGTGAAATGTGGGACCCTTCATCCCATGTGGCACGACCTTCGTCTACTAACCTCAAAATTCTCGTACGTTTGTTTTTTGGATGTGTTTATGAAATTCATATTCAAAATCCTTAATTGGGTTATAATCAGAATCATTCCTATCAACTAACTTGTATACATGATGTGATGCTTATCATTAATATTATTGGAATAAATTGTTCTTTTTAATAGTGAAAAGAATTTGAACATAACAATCTTTTTTCAATTTAAATTGATGTTTGGTTAAAAAATAATTAATAAAATTTAGTAAATGGAAATAGGTAATCTGATTTCATGAAGCATAAACATAGAGAGAAAATAAATAAATAAATGACGGTTCAGCTCTTCTCTGTATGACAGCTTTCCACGGTTGATCTTAAGTTAAATATGGCTGACCATAAGGGGTAGGCAATGGATGCTCCTCAAAGAAACTATCATCAACTTTTTGTAAGTTGATAATGCTAAAAAATTCCACAAGCCACAACACTAAGGAGAATGCCATTTTGCCTTTCCCTGAATAAAAAATTCCCAGTTGATACAAGATAAGAAGGGAGAAGAAAAGGCAACAGGATGGTGCTGATTTTAACTATTCTTTACCACTATATAGATTTTTTAAAAGAAAAATATATCTTATTTAAAATATTAAGTTATAATATATCCTTTTAATTAAGAATAATTTAATTACTTTTTCAATTTATTCTTTTAAAAACAGTTTATTTTAATTTTTTAAAAGTTTTCTTTTAAAATATTTAAGATAGCTTTGAGATTACAAATTAAAAAAGAAACATTTTTTGATAAATAATTTAATTTTTTATTATTATATTACATTTACCTGCATATATATATATATATGCACTTTGCATCTATCACAAAAAAAAAATTCTTTAATTTTGGTTTTTGAATATAAATAAAATTATAAATTCAGGGGTAAATATTATATCATTACTAAACCATGGTAAAGCTGCAAATCCAAATTCAGATTGACTATATTATTTTTTAAAGACTTAAATATGTGACTAATCTCTATAAATATAATACATTTTATGATATATTTTTATAAAAAAATTTGTTAAAATTTAATATTTTAAATATTAAGAAGTTATAAATTAATTTCTGTATTTAATTTTTTTATAGAAAATTAATTCATGTGATATGTCAGATCATTTAATTTTTTAATATTTTATTATTTAAAATTAATATTTATAAATAATATTAACAAAATTCCAACATCTTTCAACTAATTCAATTCAGCATGAGAAAGAATTAACGATAAAATAAGATTTTAACAAAAAAATTTAATAAAAATTTATTATAAAATATATTATATTATAAAGGTCAAGTATTTAACTTTTTAAAAAATATTATTTGTTAATGTTATAAGCATCATCGTTCAACTAAATTATTTCGAAATATTTCCAAGGGTGGGTCGGCGCATATGGGTCTCTTCTCTTGGTTTAAATATTGAACCTGATTAGGTAGCAATGACATGACAGCAATGAAGACCTTTACCATTTTCAGTTATTAAAGGCTAAAAGCTGCTTGCATGATTACATAATTTACGGCCACTACTTGGAGCAAATACCCAATATATTTAAAAGTAAAGCATTATGCAAAATAATAATAATATAAATACATGCTATCACTAGTAGAATGAAAATGACATCAAAGATGTTCACTCGGCAATTACTCGAACATGGCACTAATGGCAGGCAGAGCCTAAAATAGTTAGCGCCGGATTAGGTTAAAGAATTCATGTTAAAGGATAAAAGTTAAAAAAAAGGTCAACTTAATTTTCTTTTATTTTTATTCATAATAATTGTATTATGTATAATTGATTTTAACCTTTTATTAGCAAATAACTTATCTCGTATTTTTTAATTTACGTAAATATAATTAATGTATTTATAGTCTTTCAAAATTGTTATTAATTTTGGTTCTCGTAAATTTTTTTAAATAATTTCAATTCAATACTTGATGAATCCTTATATAATACGACTTTTATATATGAAATAAATAATTAATTAATTAAAATATGATTTTTTTAAAAAATTATAAAAATTGACAATTTTTAAAAGATCATCAATGATAAAAATTTTAATATTTTAAAAATAAAAAAAAACCCTGTAATTTTTATTTTAAAATTCCTTTTATTATTTTTTAAAAATCCATCATTATGAGTTATGACTTTTTATAATTTTTTAATTTTTTTAAAAAAATATCATCATTAATAATTTTTAAAACTTCCCAAATTTTCGTGATTGATATTAACAAATTTTTAATTTCATATTTCCATAAATTTTTTAAAAACACTGTATTTTAGTATATATAAAAAAACATTCTCACATAATACACCAAGTTTATGAACATTTTCATCCTCCCTGGCACTTTTATCAATCATTTCCAAGGAAGACAAAGTTTGACTCCACTTTAACCACTTCTGCTTGACGATAAATTAAACGGTGCTTTCAATTAAAAACTTGGTCTTTGAACAGACAGAAAAGCAGCAGCAATTAATTACTCACTGAAACACCAGCAGGGGAAAGGGGGAGCCGGCAGAGGGGGAGAAATTCTTCCGAGAAATAGAAAGGAAAAAACAATGCATATTACAAAACGAAATTCTCACTATACAGTGGAGCAAACAATCAAACGATTTCAAGTGTGTTTCTATGACATTGGTTCTTAACAGTGTTTTTTCCTCTGAGCCATAATGTTTGGTATTTATAAAGGGTAACCATATCTTTTTGTATCTCTTGTGAAGAAGAAGGGATGTCTCAATGCTTCCTTTGCTTTAAGCCGTTCTGCAGGGTCATACCTTAGGAGCCCTTGCAAGAGGTCAATCAAATCACCGGCAGAATGATCAACGTGCTGCATTATAAGGTTCTGCAGGCGAATATTAGAGAAAATATACAGGTAAGGGAATACATTAAGACCATTTGAGGTGCTGTCATGCTGATGGAACAAAACTGGATATGATAGTATATGACAAAGAAGAAAAAGTTTCTTGTTTGCAACAATGAGCACAAGTTCCTTCACATGAAAAATTTGAAGCTATCACAAAATAAAAGAACTTCTGGTATTGAATAACAGCAAAAAATCAAGGAATTTCACCAATAAAATGAAATGTTAAAGAATACCTATAAATCTTAATCCCAACATGATCAAGGTTAAGTACTTTCACATATAAGCATATGATCAATTCAGCCTGTCATGCACACAGATCTAAACCTCTCACATGCTACATCTACAGGATTTTCTTTAAGATAAAGAAGCCACAATGCATGGAGCAAGCAATGGCCATTCAAAACAGTAGCAAGCAATAAACAACCACACAATATAATTGTATGAATATGAAGATACAGGCAAACACCAAGTAGGCAATACCGGTAAACGTGGCAGTTTCCAAACTGCTCTCAAACTTTCTCTTGAAGTTGAGCTATCAGGCCAACTTAATCGTGCACCTCTTTTAAAATACTTTTCAGCTCGGCGACTGCTAGATCAGGTGTTACATGAAAATCCAGAGAAAGGCTAAAGAGAATGCATATTTCCAAAAGCAAAGAGAATTCAAAAGCTCTTACTCAGCCCTGACCACCATATGGGGAGGTAATGGCCCTAGAACTCTCTCCATCATGGCAAGATGTTCCAGGTTCTCATGTGTTTGGAAAAGTGCCTCACCCTGTTCATATACATTGAATAAGAAAACTCTGGGAAGAAAAGGAAATATGAAGTGAAATTGCTCAAGTGACTTATGAAAATCATACACGAGTGTTGAAAAAAATGTATGAGTTAAATGTATACATATATGACGTGCAAAAATGTATTTTTTTGTTAATGTGAGCTAAATGTATATAAGAATATGTCTTGGGCTTCTTAGGATGAAAATCAAGAATTTTATATCAAACAAGACCATTCCCACTAAATCCCAAGTGGTGTAGTACGTTTAGCACAAATGGAAATGGAATCTGCAGAGATGGCCGCAGAGAGAACATCCAAGTGCAGCAGTGTTTACCAAGAACTGTTCTGAAGTTCTTTCATTTTTAAACAAACGTGTCATTTTCAAAGTAAACATATGTCATTCTTGTCAAGTGCTACAGGCTGTTGCAATACAGAGGATTACAAACCCAATAATTATAGCCCAAAACAGAAGGATTTCAGAAATCAGAACAGAGAAGACAGCAGAGGGAGAGCAATACAGAAGCAAAGAAGGTAGTGTGACTGGGTGAAGTCACTTTCACCTGAACAGAGAATGAATAGACTGTTCCAGTAACACCAAAGGCTGTTAGCAACGTCAAAGGTTTCCAATGAACTTCAATGGATGAAATTAAGGGGACAACAGGGTTCTAGTTGATTCAGGACAGACCCACACACAAAAAAGAAAAAGAAAAACACAGGTTGCTTCATTTTCCAGTTGGCGGCAATAGCAAATGCTATATCAACTTATTGATAGCAGAGTGGCACAATCCATGCATCATATCAAAATTTCCATGCTAGAAGTACAGCACCAGAGACTATGGCTCATTGTTAAATGTTATAGCCCCAGCTAAGGGGAGCTATTAACAACTATGATTCTACCCTTTTTTATCTATAACTTTTATACATAATAAGTAAAGGAAAGTAAAGAAGGTTTAGCCTGAGAATCACTTACAGAGCAAAGTTCAACCAGTATGCAGCCCACACTCCAAAGATCACAAGGATAGTTCCACCCAAGACCTACAGAAAAATAGAAGATGCAAAATATGATGAATCGAACATAGATATAATGAGCAATTGAGTATACATTTCAGGGAATGACAACTACCTAATATAACTTCTGGTGCACGATAGTGTCTTGTTGAAACCACATAACTGTGATCCTGATGTTCAAATGTTGTACTCCCAAAATCAATGAGCTTAATGGCACTTGACTTGGGTAGATTCTTGAAATAGGAGCCATCTTTTGTTGTCCGTGATAGAAACTTCATTGCCACAGATGAAGAATATGCCAACAAAAAAAGAACAAAAGTTAATTGTTGAGCGTAGAGAATTAAGAGAAAAAAAGCGTTTCCCATGGTTTCAAGATTGTAATCAAATCTAGAACATGAATTAATTTTTGCCAATCACTTTTCACCTAAGGAAAAATGCAACTGCATGAATTTGAACCTGGATAGTTGGAGAATAACTAGGAAGATGATACCTTGTAGTCTGGCACTTTAATGAATTCTGACGAGACAAGAAGAATATTCTCTGGCTTCAGATCAGTGTGAATCAAGCATAAATCATGCATAACTGCAGATATGAGAAACGCAAAAAGTGACTTAAAAGTATAATTGACTAATAATATCTATTTTGAGTCAATTCAATTAAAACTTATGTTATTTCCAAATACTAAAAGATTATATTATTATTATTATCCATAATCTAATGAGTTATTACATATGGACATCTTAAACTCCCAACATAGAAGTGTCAAATATGTAGAAGATATATAATATATAATTTGGTAGTTGGTACAGGATATGTCTACACACATGCTACAGACTCCAAAAGTTGTCTGCCAAACTCCCGAACAAGATCAATAGGAAAAGAACGATAGCTGTTTTTGCGGAGAAAATCGTATAAGCTTGGTCCAAGCTTCTCAAATACCTGTTGAAACCATTTAAATCCATCCGCAAGTTTTTTAACTCACAGAATATTTAAGCATGATGGAATAGACATTCCTGTCATTTAATCAAATTACAAATATCAATAAATACTTACAATACAAATATGATTACGATAGTCAAACCAATTCCGTATTTGCACACAACTGCAAAGAATAAAACCATTTATACCACAATCGCATTTAACATCTACAACCAATAATGGAAGACAACCAGAAAGAACTCTTACCGTGCACCATCAACATCATGCCTGGATAGCCTCAGCAAGACATCAATTTCAGTCATTGCAGCCTCACGATATTTGTTTATGGAGCGAACAATTTTAATTGCCACAACTTCTTTCTTTTCATTATCAAAACACTCTAACACTTGGCCAAAAGTTCCTGCATAAATTTTAGACAACTAACTTAAGCCAGCACACTAAGAATACATATAAAAAGCTCCATCCAATGCAATTTAAATAAACTTTTTAAAAAAAGTCTTTTAACATAAAAGATGCAGAAAGTGAAAAATATCAAAATAACAATGTTGGAATCCAAGCACTATCTACCTTCACCCATTTTACTGAGAATTTTGTCTGCAAACATAACAAAGAAAACAACTTTAGAGAAGATGGGCATGTATAACATAAGCATATAACTAACATAGTAATGCAAACGTGCCACACACTCACAAACTAATCCAAACTACCACACTCACATTTAATTGTTGCCTTGTTGGAAATAATCATTTACACTCATATGTGACCATTATAAATTATGTTTAAACAAATATGACATTACATCCAATAGACTTCACATGAGGATGAATCACCTACATCGAGGAGTTAAATTTTCACCAACAGCAAAAACGTAGTGACCATCTTTATCATCAGGCCTCCAGGGGGGTGATCCATTGCGAGGCATTCCCCTGTAAAACATGGATGGATAAGCATGATTTGAAACCACTCCATTCCCAGCCTCCTGGCCGCAATACATTATAGGAAGAACCTGTAACTGCAAGCATACACAGATTAATAATCCAAAAACAACAAATTCATATGCCGCAACCTCATAGTGCTTGTAAATCCACATATTGGGGGCCTGTTACACTCTGCCTAAAAACATCAATTCAATTAAATTTCATTTTTATTTTTTTAAAAACAGAAAAAAAGTCTTAAGAGTTGAAATCCACCAAATCTAATCATTCCTACACATATTATGATATGAATCAATTAGGATGTGAATTACAATTCTGTTAAATCTGTTATGCCGTAGTTAGTTAGTGACTTGATAGATATAAATAGAAGAATAATCAGAGTTGCGGAGACTTATTTTACCACTTGTAATTCCAACTTTCTTGTAAACTTCATTTCATTCAATAACAATTCTTCGGAGTCATTTTTGATTACTGACTTCCTAGTTTTCACATAGTTCTTCGATTGGATAATCTTCCTAGAACTATCTCTCTTATCATATTAATTCAGTTAAAAATATCCAGCCAGAGGGGAGGGTGGAAAAGGCAAAAAGTTTTCAAGCAAGCATCGAATTAACAACGACAAGGTCAATTATTCAAAGAATATACAGACAAGAAATTACACCCCCCCCCCCCAAAAAAAAAGCAAAATATCGCTTGTGAAGTGAAATGCAACCAAAAATAAAAAATAAAAAACATATAAACATGCACAGAGGAGAGAAATGAAAACCTTGGGAGGAGGAAGAGGAGGAGGAGGAGGGGGAGGGGGCATATCCCATGTTAATCGAGGCTTCTTCCTTGGCCTCTTGTCCATGTTCCTATGCGGAAACTCGATAATCCGCTGCGTCTCCATTTATCTGTGTATACAGCTCTCGTAGCGATGCATGGGGATTTTTTAATTGAATTCAATGTATCGGAGATTAAAATCGGATCAGAAACACTGAATTGGGAAAATATTATCCCAATTTGAAACCCTAACGTTGGGTCGGATGAGATCTGAGGGTGAAACCGATGGGTAGAGAAGGAAGGAGACGGAAAGAGAGAGAGAGAGAGAAGGAGCGGAGCTTAACCGTGGTTAAGAGAAAGACAGAACGTTACTAACCCATGGTTAGGATGTGGGTCCTACAGTTTATTGTTTGTTATCCTATGCTACTAGATTCCTAGGAGCCCTTCGAATTAGGAGGTAGCTACCGCCTACCAAGTTGTTGGACTAATGGGTCATTTTTGTTAGGGCCTTATTCAAATCAGTTCGGCCCAAACTAAAAGTAGGAAATAATAGTAATAATGGTTGGACCTAATAATAAAAATACAACGACCCAAAAATAAATAAAATAGTAATACTGTTATTACGACAAAAACATTTTCTTTTAAAGAGAACTATGCATCATAGCTTGGTGAAACAGAATGGGGATAGTTTAGACTTGGGTAAATGACAATGATTCTAAAAATTAAAATAACAGTACGTTTGTGTATATGTGTAAAATATTAGAGGATGGCTTATTATTTATATACAATAACATTTTTAGAGTACAAAATAAGCGATTCTTGCACCCATGTACGTGTATATTTTTCTTAGCGCACGTTGCTTTAATTAAAGCTTCGCTATTTCTTTTAGACGTAAGATTTCGTCTTGCTATTAGCTACGGTTATTTTTTTCTTTTCCTTTCCTTTTCTTCTTTTTTGACTGAAAGTTGTTCCGGTGAAGTTTGTGTCCCCTTAAAGGCGAGTCGAACTACAAGACTAACTTTTGTATAAGATATCATATTAAAATTTCTCAAATATTTCTTTTCTAATATAGTTCTTATGGAGGGGCCAAGTTTACTACTACTTTTGTTTTTGTCTTCCTGGGTAATAAGGCTGTGATATGGTTACATTTCAAGACCAAAATAAATTATAGTTTATATTGGCCCCCTTTTAGTCCTTTGGTTTGCATTGCTTCGTATGACTTAAATGTCGTCCAAGCCTTAAATGGGTGGACTAAAAAAGAGAGAAATATTACGAAAGGAACATACTCATAATTTATTTCTAACCATGATCATGATCATTGCTCTCATTCATCAGTCTCACTTCTATGTACATCACATCATTTATCTAGAAAAGTTTAAGAATGCAGTGCAACTGTAACCTAGCAAAGCTAACTTATGCATATAGTTGATTATTATCTCATACAAACAAAAAAGAAGCAAGCCTGATCATGATGCAAAATGAAGAAAAGTGGAAGAAACAAACAACAAAGCAACCAGGCTTACAAAAGCTTTCTCTTTTTTGCAGTCAATACATGACCGTGCATCCTATTGGAATCCATATCCACATATGACACTGGTTCATTCTTCACTGATAAGCCAAAGCCGGATGCAGAAGACATCTGAGAAGGTCCATGAGAATTCCCAGGAAATGCCAAACTTAGAGAAGTTGGAATGAATCCATTTGGGTTAACACCTGCCTTTTCTTCAGTATCGGTAGAAGAGTTATTGGTAGGAGGATTTTGCCACTTTGGAAGAGGGGCAACTAGAAGTGTGTTAAGCAAAGGTCCAACTTCTGTTACAGTTTGTAACAATCTACCTTTTTTAGGCAAGGGTTTCCCACAAACAAGTTTATTAATCACTAGAGAAGCACTATCAACCACGTTATCTCCTGAAGCACCTGTACCTGCCTTTGTTGTCTCTCCTTTGTTTTGATGATTTGGTTGCTTTGGTAGTGTCAAGTTGCTTGATTCAGCTATTCTTGTGTGAGATAAACCCATAGAGGAATGTTTCTCCTTTGACTGAGGGGTTGACAAGGATAAATCATATGAATGATTTGAGAACGCTTTGGAACTTGTTTCTGACGCCTTGGAGCCATTCGTTGATGGGAGGAATGCATGGCAATTAGGATGATCAACTTGTGGAGTACTGCTTGTCTCAGCTGGGGTAGATGCTTGCAAATTTCGTAGTAGCAATTGAAGTTGGTCTCTCGCTTCATCTCTTTCTTGGCAAACTTTCTTTAGTAGTTTATATAGTCGTTTCACGGTTTCATCATATTTCTTTATCTCAGCATTGGCTTCCATTCTTGCTGTTATCAGTTCAAGCTTGGTGCAGAGAAGTCTGTGCTTTATCTCCTCAATGTTCTGTCAATAGAAGAGTAGTTCAGTCAGTGTGAAACTCAGAATTCAGAATATAATAATACAATGCCAACATGATACCAGAAACATTGCTGTTGTGAGTGTTTTAACTGAAAGATATAAGCAAGTTAAACAAGCTTTGTTCAAAATAATGTGAACACAAAATGGCTTTGCCTTGACCACTTCAGTATAGCTGATATATCTTAGAATTTAGAAGCCACGAGTTGAATTAACTTGTCGGTTTGTTAGTCATGGTAAATAACAAAGTGCTTAAAGTTCTTTGTCGTGTGAAATAGCAAGGAAAAGTAACAGGTGTTCAATTTCTTATCCCTTTGATTAAAAGGTAAATTATTGTTATTCAACTTTTCAAAGGGCTTTTGTTTTTCTTATTTCTGCTTTTGACAACATAATGAACACACATAATTGTGCTCCCCAGACTACACTCGTCCCGGTAGGACTAGTTGTTCGGTCGTTATCAAGTGCATCTTATATTGATAACGAAAAACTCTCTAGTTTCCCGATGGTTTATTAAAAGAAAGACACGTGCATTTTGTGATCCTATAAATATGATTCCTTAATTACCACCAAAACACAAGCTAAACCTTTAATGGCAAAAATTGTCGTAACCTTACTTTGAAAACCATTGTTTCAATTCTAATTTGATGATTACTAAATCATAGATTGGCAACCAAAAATGAGTCCAGTATTCAAATGGAATCTCTAGACTTGGATATACCCCTAATATAAAGAAGAATGCATGCATGGAACACCCAATAATGCAAACGAAATAATGAATAACTGAAACCCAATTGAAAATAATGAAAACTCATTCAGAAAGATAATAGAAGAATCACTCACCTCATTCTCAGAAGAAATCATGTTTAGCAAGCTATTAAAATAAGCAATTACGGCGTTGTGTCAACTCTAACAAGCAATCTCGTATAAAATGTTGAAACAGGTAAAGTCGTATTGAGACAAAAGTGAATGATTGGATTTTGAGAAACAATAATAACTCCGTTTTTATATTCTAAATGAACAGTTGTTTAGTATATCAACGTCTCCGTCGTTATAGGGATGTTGTTTCCCAATATATAGTTGATATTCTTTCCTCTGATTGTCAATTGCTTGCGGTCTATTTTGAGGACCTATATTTTAGAGACATTATTATGGCCAATTCATAATTAGGCTTTGACAGAAGAACTACAGTTTTGCTGAGTGTATCTTATACTATAGAAATAGAACAAACAAACATTTCGGGTTGAACCATAGTTTTTGTGTGTGAACGAAAATAACGTTTTCAGTTCCAAGAAGACGAAACTAAATGTGAACCGGTTCCTACGTCAACCGTATTGTACTAAGGTTTCTGTTTAGAGACCAATTTTTAGTTTGTAACAAATGGAATTGACTCTACCTTCCGCTCGCGGTCATGGTTGGCAGATGTCGCTCACTTTAAGGGACTCAATCGTTACTCATAATCTACTTTTTCTTTCCATTTTTTCTATTTAGTTTTGAAACTTCAGCATCTCATACAAAGTGGATACTTTCCAGAAAACTTTTGGTTTAATTCTTGAAATTATAAATATCGATTATTTTATTTTTACAAAATGTCTTTTAACTTTATTTTTTAAGTATGAATTAAAAGTGAAAATTGAAAAATACAAATAACTTGTCTAAAGTTAGGCATAAAAATTTATCAAATCAGATATTGAAATAATTGATGTTCATAATTTTATAAAAAATTTATTGGATCTTTTGTTATTGATTTTTTTATACAATCTTATCATATAAAAATTTTACATTTATTTTCCTCTTTATAAGTATTTACAAATTTTAATAATGTCACACTTATTTAATACATATAAAGAAAAAAATAAATATGAAATTTTTATATTACATCCTATAAAAGTCTAATTTGACAAAATTTATTATCAACAAACAAACTTAATCTAATTTAAGGAATTACTACTACTGTTACTACTATTATTATTATTATTATTATTATTATTATTATTATTATTATTAAAAATATTATTTTTTAAAGGGTAGAAACTAATCTACCAAGATATGTAAGACTTCAAAAGAATAAATTACTCTTTACAACACTTTTTCATACACAGAACTTCCCGAATGATCCTATACTTAAATAATTTGAACATTTTTAATTTAAACTCACAAAATTAATTGGTAACATAAATTACTATAATTTTTTGACCAGTACACACAATATCATAATAATGAAAAAAAAAATTACAAGGACATTTTATATGTCTATATATCAAATTTGAGTCTTTATTTAAAAAAAAGTTGAGTCCTTATTTTTGAAATTTTAGTGGTTATTCACTAAAAAACATTGCTAATAATTATTTTTTTGTTAAATAATTTATTTTAAAAATTCAAAATTAATCTAAATAGGCCAACTCGCCTCTATATCTATAAATAAATGATTTTATTATCATTAAATCTTATTTATCCTGATAATATAATGCATTAATTAACACTAGTTATAAATATTAAAATAAAAAACAATTATTTTGTGCAAGACACGAGCTCAATGGCGACCGTGGATAACCAAACCCCCATATTACCCTCAGTGACTTGGCTTGGCGGCTTGAGACGAAGTGTGGAGTAGCTGCCGACCAATTGAAGTTGCAGCGATGGCCATAGCCGCCACCATTTCCGTTCATCTTACATCTCCCACTCGCCGCTCTCTGGCCTCCGTCAATCTCTTTGGTCCTTCAAGATCCACTTTCCCCACACCACAGCGCACTTTCAAGTACCCTAATTTCCGCCTCGTCGCTTCCTCCATGACCACAGATACCCCCGTCAAAACCTCCTCCTCCTCTTCCTTCCTCCACCACAGAGAGAGTGACTTTCTCCATTTCGCCAAGTACCATGGCCTCGGAAACGACTTCGTTTTGGTGAGTTTACCTTCCTAATCGATTTTCCCCATCGAGTAACCATTCGCTTTTGACGATTATCGTTGTTGTGAGTATTTTGCATAGATTGACAATAGAGACTCTTCAGAGCCCAGGATTAGTCCAGAGAAAGCTGTGCAACTCTGTGATCGTAACTTTGGCGTTGGAGCTGACGGAGTTATCTTTGTCTTACCTGGCATCAACGGCACCGACTATACTATGAGGATTTTTAACTCCGATGGTAGTGAACCTGAGGTAATTCTTATATTGAATTGTGATTAGTGCATTCTCATGAAATCATGATTGCATGAACTGGTTTTGATCTCATTGACGCATTTCTCCCTAGATGTGTGGCAATGGAGTGCGATGCTTTGCCAAATTCGTTTCTCAGCTTGAGAATTTACATGGAAGGCATAGGTATGGTCATTTTCGAGTTTTTCTGTCTGAAAATTTTTGTTTTGTTCTTTAGTTTTCCTTTTCTGTAGCGTGGTACTGTCTTGCTTCTTATTTCTTGAGGTTTGTTTTTGTGATATAGTGTGTTTTTGGGACAATTTTTAATATGTATAATGAATATTTTGAAGACAAAATTTACTAAATTGAAAATGAAGTTGGTAAATTGATTGTGATTTTTTTATCATACTCTTGTTGTCACCTCCTCAATGTTACTATATGATAATGGACTTCATAAAATTTCAACTTATGTTTTCATACTTTGCAGTTTTACCATACATACTGGTGCTGGTCTGATTGTTCCTGAAGTCTTGGAGGATGGAAATGTATGTTGTTACGTCTGCAAATATTTGCAATTTACTTATTGATGTGATATTGTTTAATGGCATCAGCTCATGCAGGTTTTAAGGTGCCTTAATTGGGTTAATAACTCAAAGAATGTTTTCTTTGTCTCTTTTCTAATATTCTTTTATTAGCTTATCTTGATGGACAATAATACTGTTTCAGGTCAGAGTTGATATGGGGGAACCAATTCTTAAAGCATCAGATGTGCCTACTAAATTACCTGCAAATAAGGATAATGCATTGGTCAAATCGGAGCTAAATGTTGATGGAGTTATTTGGAATGTGACCTGTGTTAGCATGGGAAATCCACACTGTGTAACTTTCAGCAAAGAAGGAAGCCAGGTCTTTAGTTTGTACTTTGTACATACAATAGATATTTCGTAACTACAATTTCCTTCTATGTATTTTGCAGTGCATATTGGATCTATTCCAAGGAATGAAACTGTGTAAGAACTAGGAGTAGGAAGACAAGAGATTAATGTGTGATTTGTAATATGACATTATATACACATGCATAGATGATCACACACATAATTTAATGTATAACCAATTAACCATTTGTATCAAAAGGAAAATAGCTCCTTTAAAATGTTTTTTATGTTACTAGAACCTTTTTTAATTACATCTTCAACAGTCTTACAAAAACTTCACATTTTTCTGCTTTTGACACGTCATATTTGCTTTAATCCGTGTTGCAACAGAATTTGTCTGTTGATGAATTAAAGCTAGCAGAAATTGGCCCAAAATTTGAACATCATGAGGTGTTTCCTGCACGAACTAACACAGGTCAGATTTGTCTATTTCTACAATTAGAATATGATTCTTAACTCCTCGCCCCCTCAATTCTTTATTTCTGCTGCTAGGTTTTTTTTATAAAAATTTTGTCTTCCATGGTCATACAGCAAGCCACATTAACATTTTGCCTGGATGGTGATAACTGACTTATTGACTTGTAATTATTCTTAGTTTAATGCTTGGGAACGTGATGCAGTTGGAATATTTTGTCAGACTGTATGGCTAGCTTAGGATAGGGGAGGGGTGTTTGATCCTTCTTTTTAGGTAGAACATATAATATTTATGCAATTATGGCTAGATTTGATGTTTTATTGCCAAATCTTCCTCCCTCGATGTTTTGATTCTTTGAGCCTGACCCAAATGGCCTAAATAGGTATAGTCATCATCATGCTAATCATGTTGCCACATCTCACTCTCATTAGTTATATGGTTTCTTATTGAATGTGCAGAGTTTGTGCAAGTTCTGTCTAATTCTCACCTGAAGATGCGTGTTTGGGAGCGTGGAGCAGGTTAGATCATCTAATATTCGCACTTGTCTGATTAGCATTGTTAGTGTGGTTAGGGTAAGTTCAAGGTATTTCAAAATTTTGTTTGAGAGCTCTTTTTTATGTTG
Organism: Abrus precatorius; assembly: GCF_003935025.1. Classification (NCBI taxonomy): domain Eukaryota; kingdom Viridiplantae; phylum Streptophyta; class Magnoliopsida; order Fabales; family Fabaceae; genus Abrus; species Abrus precatorius. The sequence goes on along the minus strand of NW_020874373.1, from coordinate 1,110,407 downwards.
TGCAGGAGCAACCCTAGCCTGTGGAACTGGAGCTTGTGCTACTGTCGTTGCAGCAGTTCTAGAGGGTCGTGCAGGAAGAGTAAGTTTGCTACTTTGCTTTTAACAATATGAGAACTGTTGATTTTCTTATTAAAAATTTTGTGGTAATCTATAGTTACATATATAATAAATTTGATTTGATAGTCACTGATTTTGTTAAAAGAATGTCTTTGTAATCATGAATCCTTTCATTGAAAAATTTTCTTCTTGGGGATTTTCTTTGGTATGTTTGGGAGTTAGGTTGGGTCTTTGAGGGAAGGGAAGGGAGCGGAATTTTTTCATTTCTAATAAATATTCTCTAATTTTAGTTTTATAAAATTAAAGAAATATAATGATATATTAACGTAAATTTAATTTCCTAATCTTTATTTATCTTTATAAATATTATATAGCTCCTTTAATTTATAAAAATGCCTTCCCTTCCATTTCCCTCCACCCCAAACTTGTGTAGACCAAACTTGGGGTATTGTACTTGTGCAAAAGGTGTCTTGACTCTTTCTCATCTGCTGTATTAGTGCATTTTTGTTTCTTGGTCTGCTAGATAATAGAAATGTTGTTGTAGCTATTTCTAGCTCATGCCTTGTTCAGTAGCATTCTGTCCTGATCTGCATTGTAGTTACATATCTGTAGATATATGATGAAGCATTTTTCTACAAGTTGCAATTTGCTAATTGAAAATACTTTAGCTTGAATTTGCCATTATTTTTAAATCTGCCAATTTGTTACAGAATTGCATGGTTGATCTACCTGGAGGTCCTCTTCAGATTGAGTGGAGGGAGAAAGATAATCATGTCTATATGACAGGATCAGCCGAATTAGTTTATTATGGATCTTTGCCTCTTTGATATGTTGTTTAAAATTATTGTTAAACTCAAGGCTTCGGGAATTAGGAATTACTGAAAATTATTTGTATGAGATGCGGACTTTCTAATTGTTCTCAGTGTTTTACCTTGTGTTCGATATATGGAGAAGTGAAATGTTCGCCACACTTTTCTTTAAAACTCTCTTTAATGCATGTCTTGTAATTGATTTATTTTTTACAAACAATGAAACACTTATTTTATTAATTGATCTTTTTTTTAAAAAAAAAAATTGATTCAAAAGTGTGTTTTAAAAAGTGAGGTGGTAGCATTCTTCCTTGGCTGAAAGAGTCACAATGGTTATTTGTTGTACTTTGTTAATCTTAATAAGCAATGAAGCAACGAAAATGGTCTGATATTGGAAAAGCTGATGAGTTTCAATGGCTTTTCGTGAAAATGGGTTTCAAAATTATAAAATATAGCTCAAATGTAAGGTACCTGGATTCAGGTGGAGAAAATATTCAATTTGTAATTAAGTCCTGCAGGTGGTTGATTTATCTTCAAATTCGGCACGATAAATTATTATGTCTAAAATCTTGCATTATTTTACTTGGACAGTGCCTTTAATTTTTACAAACAAAATATGATATCAATTGTCAATACTAAAATATTTTTAATTTGAATTTACCAAGAAACAAATGGTATTACGTAGTTCTTGAAGCTCTTTTAATTTATAATAAAAAATTTTAAATATTTTTTTTAAAATAGTAACATATAATTGCTTATTTTCTGACCACGAAATAATGGTATCAATTTAAGAGAGGATTTTCGGTAAAAAAAATATCTGTAATCAAGGATAAAGAAAAGGTTAAATTACTTTCTAAGTGTTGGAATTCCTTGAAAAGTTGTAATTATTTTTTTTAAAAGTTTGTAATTAGGTCTTTGAATTTTTTAGTCATGTTTGAATATGCGTTAATTACTTTTAAACTAAATTTCAAGATATAAACCCAATTTTAAAAAATAAAATAAGAAGTTTAGATACCTAATTAAAGACTTATACTTCAATTCATTGATGCTGGACCCTGAGAAAAAGGAAATTGATTCCATTGTTACACTGGTTGGAGCAGCCGAATTCTGTATAAGAAAAGCATCGTGGAAGCGTATCAAATATCTATGTCCAAGCAGAAAAGTGCCTTCTTAAAAATCATGTGGTATACGCTACGTGGAATCTTTATCTTTACTTTGTGGAATTGTTGGATGTGAAATAAATCTTTCAAATAAATAGAAAATAAATTGTTTTTCTATAGATTGACTGTTGTTAATTCATGCACCTGTATTTCATGAATTGTTCAGCAACCTCATAGTAAGATATCATATGAATCACAACATTTCTTTTTGCAGGGCTCTATGGTTAATTATTCTCTTATCTTGTGAAATGAATGAACCAAAAGTTAAATCTTTTTTCAGTTCTATATGAACAGGTTGATGAGAATATAAGTTGAAATGAGGACAAAGATCACAAAAAAGAAAATTCCTCAGTGAACAGGTCAAAATGGAACTAAGCAGAAAGCAAAATTCCAAGCCTAGTGGCATCTCAAAATTGAATTCCTTTTGCAGATGTGAATTGATTCTAGTTTAGTTAGAGAATGAAACCACACAACAGAATATATGCTAACACTAGTTGGATGAAATTACCTACCTAGTTATATTTTTCTATTAGTACTATACAGACAAGGGAGGCTCATCAACTGTTGAACAACTCCCTATAACGTGTAACTAGATCAGATGCTAGAACAAGTGTAGAATTTTCTATTAGCTAAATATTCTACATTCCTCTTTTAAATATTCTGTTAGCTGACATAAAAAAAAATAAAATTCTATTGCTTAAGGTGTGACAGTCCCTGAAAACTGATTATTAATTTCTTTATAAACTCTCTAAGAGTATTCATCTGTTTTCCAATCTGCTGCTCATATTTGACAGCATGCCGGATTCAGCCGCTGGCTAAAGTACCTACGTGTGAAAGCAAAGCACGGGTTTTCAGATGGTTTCACCAACCAAAGCAATTGAGAACACACAGAATAAACATGCCTTTTGCGACCATTCAATAAAATTAGTCTGTAGCATAAATTTGAAGACTCTGCCATATTCAAGAGAAGGATTTGTCTAAGTTAGTCAGTGTATTAAATAATCCCGACTTAAGTAGACTAACGAAATTAAGACATTATATTGAAAAATGTATAATTTTTTATTTAATTTTGTATGAACAATGTTTTATTTAATCCACCTAAAACAAGAGAGTTATTTACTATATACAGTAACTTAGATAAAGTCCAAAGTGAAACCAAATATTACTGTTACGCCAATAAAATGGTTTAACTATTCATCCGAAGTTGCTTGCCCTTTTCGTTCACAAGTTATGTTTCAGTAGAAACATCACAGAATGTTCTTAGTTGAAAATCGAAGTTTCCAGGAACATGTGGACCACAGCTATTTATTATTTTAACTCGGTGGCTCAACACGGACAAAAAGCGATACGTAAGCGTAAGGCTTAAGCGTCACGTGAACTAAATATTTTGGCTTTTGAAATACCAAAAGAAGACAAGTATAATTGCAACACTCGACCAGAAACTTGGCATGATCAAGGGCATTCACGTCATCACGACGAGTCAAAAAGCGTAGTCCAACTTGTATTTTATTGTAGTTTATAAAATAGACTTTCCTTCTGATTTTGAACAAAGACCAGTGTCTTCTCCACGTTAACGTTATCTTGACACGTCTCCAACAATCTATAAATAGCAAATCCCCATGTTCAAGAGTTTCTCACTACCATTCAATTTGACAAAACACAACATACCCCTTGGACGCAGCCTAGTTCATTACACTAACATCCCACACAAAATTTTCTTTTTCTCTTTGGTTTAGCAATGAAGAGACAGAGAGATAATTGTCTGATGCTACTTTGTTCTCCACAAGAAAGCAACAAAGCACAAGAGAAAAGTTTTGGGTCGGTGGAATTTGAATGCAAGACCTGCAACCGCAAGTTCTCGTCTTTTCAAGCACTGGGTGGCCACAGGGCTAGCCACAAGAGGCCGAAACTAGAGGGTGGTGAAGAACTCAAAGAAGAGGCAAAATCTCTGAGCTTGTGGAACAAACCCAAAATGCACGAGTGCTCTATTTGTGGCCTCGGATTCTCTCTGGGTCAGGCATTGGGTGGCCACATGAGAAAACACAGAGGTGCCATCAATGAAGGGTTTTCTTCTATCAACCAAGTTATTGCAAAAATCCCAGTTTTGAAAAGATCGAATAGCACCAGGGTTATGTGCTTGGACTTGAACTTGACACCTCTTGAGAATGACTTGATGTTTGGGATGAAGTCACCCCCGGTTCCTCTTTCTTTGTTCTGATCAACTTGACATTTTTATCTGTTTCAAGACCATGTATTCTTTCAATTTTTTTGTATAAAAATCCATTGGTTTTTCCCTTATGAATGAATGATACCTTGTTACCATATCATTGTTTCTGATATTTATTTCCTTTTATACCGATTATCCTCGACTTCTAGTGTTCCAATACTATATTAACAAACGATCAATTGTCTCGAAAATTAATGGTTATATATGTAATATCACTATCCTTAACGAGCCTCTTATGCAAAAGCTTTTGAATTCAACAATGCACTAAAATACGAAACAACAAAGTCTCAATACATGAAGAAGATTACATGGATTACACAGCTTTATTAACTTCAGTGAAAAATTAAAATTTTAAAATATTATTAATCAAAAAAATTATTTTAATAACATTTTCTAAAAAAAATTTGGGCCTCTCGCTGCCTTTTTTTTTTTTTTTACTTTACTAAAAAAATTACTTCAATATTCTCTTGCGATTACTCATTAAGTTTAATATTTTTTGTTTTGTGATTTCTATTTTTTTTATTCTCTTAAGACTCAACATTTATTATTGTATAAGATAGTTAATTATATTATAACACAGTAAAACTTCTATCGTAACTTAACTGACAATAAAAGAAATTATATGATATATGTATTAGAACTTGATTTGTTGGCCCATGTTATGAACAGGGTCTGGTTTTACTAAGTTATGAAATAAATTATGTGATGGATTTTGGGCAAGATATTTAGTTATTTAAAAGAAATATACTTTAAAATGAATGTATGGTTACCAATTTTTCGATGACATCTTCATTTGTATGCTTACCAATTGTTTTTTTATCTTAAATTAAAAAAACAATTAAAATTATTTTTATTTTTTAATAAAATAATTATTTATATGATAAATTTCAATTCTTCTTATTCTTCACGATTTAATTAAGTTATACCCATACGAACATTCAAAATAAATATACATAACTTTATATTTATTAAAATAGTTCCAAAGGTATAATCAACTAAAACACTCACTGGTAACTAATTTCTTATAGCTAAAATAAAACAATTGGTCCCTTAAATATAATCGTGACTAATTTTTTAATTGATTTTTTTAAGTAGCTAAATGTATGATGGTTTATTATTAACGATTGATACTTATGAAAAACTGATTCTGTGATTGACTTTGTGAAATATTTTTCTCAACAGATTGTGAAGACAAAAATTTAGCAATCGACTATTTGTACATAAATTAATTAACACACAAATATTTTTACTTAATTAGTAGTCTTTAGTTTAAACAAAATTACCACCTATAAAAGATATTTGTGAGTTAGATAAAAATAAAATAAAATAAGTTTGACAATACTTTTTTTAGATAAAATAAATCTTCACTAAATTCTATATTGAGTGAGACATAACTAATTATAATAATATTAACAAAATGTTAATATATATCAAATTTAAATAAAATAATTTTAACTAATTATGTTTAAATTAAATCACTTTTACCTTAGTTTTCTCACTGAATATACGATATTCAAGACTTAGTGCACTTATAGATTATTTTTTATTTTATCTTAATAATTTTTTAAATATAAATTATTTTTAACTTATTCTAATAAGTTTTATAGTTGAATTTATGATATAGGTTACAATTTAAAATAATAATAAATAAATACTTAAATAAATGGTGTATTCAAGCACACTTTAGTATAACAGTCAAGAAGTCAAGGAGTTGTTAAAAGGAAAAAAAATCTTTGTAAAAAAAAGGAAGAAGAGAACAAATTTTTTATTTTAAATAAATATTTTTAAAATAGAGTATATAAATTAATATATTAATATAAACTTAATATGTTAATCATGTTTTTATTATTATAAATAATATATAATTTATATATTATTTATAATATATAAGTAGTTCAACTCTTTCGTTGCTAACATGTCCTGTCTTTTTATCTTTCGACGACGGTGTGAAGTTTCGCTGTCATGAGATTCCCTTTTATCTTCGAATGAAAGAAAAGTGATCATGAAGATGAATTCTCTAGTGTGTTACTTGTTTTCAAACTTTCATGTAAAAATCAAATTTGTTTTCTTAACTAGATTGCGTAAAACTGATTTCTTTAACTGGGTACATTACTAAAAATTGAATGCGATTTCATTCATCATTAACGTGTATAAATTAAAAAATAATTATATTATATTTATAGAAGATGTCTGGTTTATACAGCTAAACTAAGTATTAAAATAGAAGTCAGAAAAAAGTGGTAGTGACATTTGAGGTTTGAAGTGTAGAGTTTTTAACAATGGCAGAGGCATATCTGAAACTGTTGTACGGTACAAATGTGGCACACAAAAGAAAAGTAGTGTTTAATCGAATCCGTGGATCCACACTCGCTGCAGCACATACATGTTGAACATAGACCAAACTTGTATACGTATACACATATTTTATAATAATCAAAGTTAAAAATCCCTATAAACAAAGGTAGTTTCTTCGGAAGCTGCTTTCCCTCTTTTTTGGTTGGTCTACCTTCCCCTGTTCTTTAAATCAAAGTAGCTTTCCAAAATTAAAATGTTTTTGTCTACCAAAAGAATTTTCTAAAACCGTGTGGATCAGAATTTCAAGGATGGCCACTCCAAGTTGCGGTAACATTTAGCAATCATGGTCAAGATTCCCGTCAGCAATCGCACATCAGGTGGAGCAGGGGCACTATCGTCTTCACAATAAGTCAAAGCTAGTTCAATAAATAAAATACAGTCAAATCATTGACTCAACGGCTCTTGTATGAATAAAAAAACATTGAGTGTTACATATCGTCTTTCAGTAGCTCACTCATGTTATATTATGTGTATAAATAATTTCAAATTACATAACATTTGTTTATTTTATGAATCAATCCATCACCTTCCAAGCTAATAATAATCTAGTATTTACCAATACCATTTTCTTAAAGGTGTCCAGTCTTAAATTAAATAATAATAATAGTTTGTATTAAAAATATAATTACCGATATGAAAAAAAAAGAATTACATCACCCACACTTGTCATTTTTATAGTAATTTAGTTCACGCTCTCGTACTTAAGCACTAGGATATTACTTGTTTAATATCGATATTTGAAAAGACATAAACTATATATGTAACAAATAAGACTCGGAAGCTCGAAAAATTCAATTTTGTTGCATCATGCAATGCCCTTGCTAAGGTGGCGTTGATGAAAACAGTAAAATGAGTAAATGTAAACGAATATCAATACTCTTAGTTCACCAAATTGACCTAATAAGTTTAGGAAGTTTGATTTCAACCCACATCATATTAAATTAATAGACTCAAAAATTATATTTTATATATTTTTTCTTCAATTTTAAGACTTTATCTTTTAATATATTTTTATATATAATAAAATATTTTTTATTCTTAATATTAAAATGTTTTTTTTCCTTAGAACACATAATTAATTGCGTATCATATTAATGATATTTTATTTGTTTATTTTTAAAAAAATTGCTTAAGTTTAAAAATATCCATATAATACTCATGAAATTTACTAGTAACTTGATATCCTCGTGATGACACATTTGGAATGATCAAAATTATCAAATGTTTCTATAGGTTTTGGTTTGAACTTTGAATATTTGAGGCTTTCCTGCCGGCTACCAGTGCGTTGTTCCACTCTCGTATTCTCCCCCACTTAGCTACTTTGGCTTTTGTGGACTGTGCATCAACTTTCACTGTCTTCACATTCTCTTAAACGTATCTATAAGTTGAAATGTCAGTGTGAAAAAGCATTCATTAATTATTGTTTATTCAAATTCAAATGCGAATATTTGTTGCATTAGCAAATTAGCATATGTCAACGCACGCAGTCCATATTGAAGCTTATTAAAATTAAATCAAATAGTTTTCAGATTTTTAATATTAAAAGATATGACAAATCAATAAACAAGTGATTTGCGCACCCAAAACACAAAGGAGCGAGTCACTAAATTATATATAATTTCAGGAAATCCATGTTTCAAAGAAACACCAACTTCTACAGTTGTAGGGTAGCTCACTTTACACGACCGGTTCAGGGGGTAGCTCCCCACGCGGTTCAATGGATTCATAAACCAGTGACCGTAAACCCCACGTGAGCAAAACGTCAATAGGTACAATAAAATAAAGTTGTTGTTTTTTTTACAAATTAAAAATAGATAAAAAAAAATAGGCATATAATTAGATAAATAATGTGATAAAAATAAAAATAAAATGTTATCATAAGATATATTACGAGAATAATATAACTATTCTAGAATACTCAAACCACACAATCCTTTCGCCAGCATCACAGCAGAATATTACGTATGCAGAGGGTATTATTGTCATTATGTCATAAAGTACGACTAGTCATAGAGACATGCCTACATTGCCCTTTTTTTTTTTAATTGCTTTTTAACTATTAAAAACTCTTACTTTGCTAAACTCAAAAAGCATTGATTATTGATATAAGAGAGCCTCCATACTTAGTTTATTTAAATCAGTCCAATTCCTTGACTTTCTTCGAAGTGGCATCTTATAAATAATATAAACCTCCATTTCCAATTGTTGCTCACCAATCCCACACTTAGAAATTCATTTTGTCACCGATCACATCTCATTTCTTAATTCTTTTACGCACTCTCATTAATTAATTACATTCCATTTTGTAATTTTTTTGTACGCAATGAAGAGACAAAGAGATATGGAAGGGTTAGAGAACATAGATTTGGCAAATTGTCTAATGCTTCTCTCTCGACCCCAAGAAGGCAAAAAGCTACAGCAGAGAAGTTTTGAGGCAGTGGAATTTGAGTGCAAAACTTGCAACCGCAAGTTCTCGTCCTTTCAAGCATTGGGTGGCCACAGAGCTAGCCACAAGAGGTTGAAACTTGAAGGGGACGAAATCAAAGCACATGCCACATCTCTTAGTTTGGGAATTAATAAACCCAAAATGCATGAATGTTCCATTTGTGGACAAGAATTCTCATTGGGACAAGCACTTGGAGGCCACATGAGAAGGCACAGAACTGTTATCAACGAGGAGTTTTCTTCAATAAAACATGTTGTTGCACAAGTACCGGTTTTGAAAAGATCGAATAGCACGAGAGCAGTTACGTGTTTGGATTTGAACTTAACACCGCTGGAGAATGACTTAAAGGTTTTGTTTGGAAAGATGGCACCCAATTTTGCTGGTGCCTTTGTCTGATTTCTTTCTTGTCACTAATTCGTCCAATCACTAATTTGTATTTAGTTTTTTTTCTTTTAAGGTGACTGGTTTGTATTTAGTTGGTGCTGTTTGAATTTGTGTATTGTATTCTTTCAATTCTTTAACGTAAGAATTGATATTTCTTTTTTTCTCAACTTGTGTATCGCTTATGTATAGATAAAACAATAATATTAAGTTTTGGTTGGTTAATTAATAATTGATGAATCTTGTAAGACTGTGTGTAATTCTCTTCCAATCTTTCCCGTCTTTCAAATCGATCGATATCTCCTCTTACAACACTTTTTATGATTGAGACCTAAAAAAAACTCAGATGAAATGAATAATGATCGAGCAAAGATAAGTATAAAGAAAAAAAAAATATTTGCAAATATTTTAATCCTTATTTTCCTATAAATATAATTAACTTTACTTTAAGTTCTTAAATATATTATTTACTAGTTTTAGTTCTCATGAGTGTTAGTGTTTTTAAGGTCACATTGTTATTTAATAATAACACGCAACATTAATTTAATCATTTCAAATTAATAACTTTTTGTGCTTGTTTTATTTATATAAGATTAAAAAGTTAGTATAAATAATTAATAAGATAAAATTGAAATACATTTTTATCTTATTTTATGTTTGATGTATATTAAAATAATAAAATAAATACACTATGTTATCTTATCCCATTTCTTTCTAATCAATACTTCTTTACATAATTCAATTTGCTTTAAAGAATAGGATTTAGCGTATAAAAAATTTATTATGTCTTATTAGTTAATAAATATTAAAAAAAAAGGCATCTCATATCTACAAAATGAACATGTGACATGATATATGTCATGTCATTAGTAAGAAATAATAAAAAAAATTAAAAAAATAACATGATCATATTTACAAATGTTAAAACTATATTTTACTCCTTCCAAATTTGTATAAAAATAAGGTTGAACTTTTGTGATTTTTGACTGTTGTTTCTACAGAGAAGTTGTTAGAGAACTGTTTGGGAGAAAAGATTGTTGCTTTTTCTTACTTTGAAAATCAGGCAAACTAATGAAGTGGGGAAAAGGAAATATTTTTCAGCCTTTCAAGAGTTGAATATCAGTGAGTTTAAGGTCAGCTTTAAACAAGATCATTCTATTGTTGGTAAAAGACCATTTGCATTTGCGTTGGCAGAACAGTACTATATTATATAGCATTCCCTGGAGAGAAAAAAATGTCAAGAGAAAACGTTTTTGTTTATTTATTTGGTTTATAAAGATAGGTGACTGGGAACAGGAACGAAAACATTGAAGGAGGACTACATTTGGAGGAGTATTTTTCTTTGTGTCATATATTATCACTGTTTATTCTTGTTTTAGAAAACAGTACATTAATTCACAAATATAATTAACATTCTCAATTATATTGAAATTATTTTAAATTTTTTAATATTATTTTTTATTACTTATAATGACTACATAAAACATTTAAAATTTAGATAAAATAAAAAAATTAAACAAAACAGATAATATCATCTTTAATTACTAAAAACATTGATAAATAAGAATAAAATATCCTTCTGAAAAACATATATATATAAAACGAAAAAGAGCATTACGTACGATGATTCGTGAAAAAAAAATTGTGGTATTGGCCGAGTGTTAAAGAGAGAGAACTTATTACTGTATATGACTAAATTAAAATAGATTAAAAGCTAATTTTAAACATTAGTATTCAAAAATTAGTTTAAATTGAAACCAATTCTAATTGAGTTAAATAAACTCACTTAAGGTAACAAAATTCTTTAGCGCCTAGTTGTTACATACGTAAGTCTTGAAGTCTAAAACCCTAATGAAAAATTCAACTCTTTATCACTTAGACCAGTAAATGTCGGTTTATTTAATTATTTTTTAGAATTAATTGTAAACAACAAAAGCTAAAAATTATTTTATTTAATAAAATATGTAAATTTTTAATTTTTTTTCAATATAGGTTAGTCCGTTTTCGTCTCTTTTTTTGTTTTTTGGTCCAAACTTCGCTTCGGTCTATTAAGTGTGTTTTGTAAGCGCCGTTTTCTGCTTAACTATGATGGGCTTTTTTTTTTTCTAACTGCTGCCTCTCTTTAGATTTCTAACCATTCTTTTTGAAAGACTTTTTTGTTTCAAATTAGAAGAACCATTTTTTGACGTTGGTAGAGTGGCACCCATTTTGAAGCACACAATACGACGCACTAGTTTCATGAAAGACATGCCATGGAATATTGAACTAAGACCTATGTTTTTCTCTTCAAAATTTTGAATTCTAAAGTTGGAACATAGAAAATATTGAGTTACATTTTCGATTATATCATGTGAGCATTTTAGAAAGTATTGAGTTAAACTTATAAATATAATTTATGATTTTTATATAACTATTTTTTATTTTTTTTTAAATTTACACTAAATTTTGTTAAGTAAGTATTTATTTAACTTATTTGTCTAAATGTACCGTTAAGTTAATTTAATTTAATTTAATTTATTTTTTTCATCCAAGAAAATCATCGAGACCAAAAAAGCACGACATATTCATGTTGAGCACTATATATTTGTCCGAAATCGATCAAAAACCAATTTAAATAGCTTATTTCAATTTTCAATCTTATTGTAATTTTTAATTTTCATATTCAACCAAAATAGTTTTTTAGAAGTAAAAGTTTGATGTTAAGTTGTAAAGGTCTATGTTGGAAATTTATTAATGAGTTGTTATAATTGGCAACTATAAACCATAAGCAGAGATTATTTTTAAATAAATAAAATTTGAAACATTTCATAGTCTCTGATGTTGGATTAAAAAATATTACTTATTCAATAAAAATTCAGTAATAATTAAATTAACAATTTGCTAATTCATATTTTCATTGATTAAATAGCTTAATGATAGAATTTTAAAATACTCGATTTGTTGTCTAATTAATGATAGATTTTTAAATACATCCCAATCCCTGAACACTCTCTAATACTCTTTATCAGACAATATATAATCATTCGGGCCTTCATGTCTTTATAATTAACCAAAGCTAAAATATCCCAAACTGAAGATGTCAATAGAAAGCTACAATTTATGTCTGCAAGCGACGATCGCATCTCGATTGTTTCACTGAATTTCAAGACAACACATCACATACTTTTGCAGTACTGTATGCATATATAATAATCTCACAGGTTAAGCTTAACTACGATAAACACTAAGCATCAAAAAACCAGAAAGTGAGAGAGACAAGTCACGGCACCAACATGCCTGAGTAGGTCAAGGTCAATCAATAAAGCTTAACCACATAAGCCTCAAACATTGCTGGAAAAGCTCTACAGTCATTTACTATCATTGAAAGATTATGCCCAGAAAATCCATGAATATATATACAAATCTGCTTATCTTATATGGATGCATGTCATATTGATGATTAAGATAGTTAATTAGCCGATTAATGTTTAGAAATTCCATGCATCTAGGAATAGACTCAAAATACTCTTTAAAAGACTTGAATAATTATTCTCTTTTGATTGAGCTAAGATTTTAAAATATGAATCTCATCCAATATTTAAGAAGAGTTAGATATATATAATTTGCACACCTTTTTTTTTTTTTTTATCTCCGTTGATTTTTAATATCTATTTGTTATGACTCTGACCCACTTGAGTTCAAAAATGTCTGAGGAAAGTGGAAATTACTGGTAAAATTAACATGAATGGATATGGACCTAATTATGGTATTCATTAGGTTAATTAGCATCAGAATCATTGGCAAGTAAAGAAGATTGGGACAAGCTTAACTTGTATGTTGTGCTTCGTATTAGTTACACCAAGTATTTATGGAACAGTAAACAACTAAAATTAAAAATGTGTGCCCCAGCCTTGTACTTGCCGTCCATATTGTTTCTTAAGTCTCCGCGTGCCAAAGGTAGGAAACAGTCCCAATCTATGTACGGTTTGTATTTAGGGTTTGATTGCTTCACTACAGACTTATCAAATTCCTATTTTGCATTTTGTACAAATATATATATATATATACAGCTGCCACCAAAACTTGTATTAGCATTTGTAAAATTATGTTATTATTAGTAGAAACGTAAATACAAACAGGTATAAAATATGTTTTAAATATATATTGATTATATTAAAAAATTATTTAATAATTAAAAAACTATATTAGAGATATAAAAATAGAATATTAGTATTGGCAAAATATATAAATCCAAACTCTTGGAATATTTAATAGAAAAATGTTTGAGTATTTACTTATAAGTTAATTTAATTTTACCTTTCATTAACTATACATTTACATTTAAAATATATATATAGCATTTTAAATAAATATCTAGTTTAGTATATTATGTGATAAATTTGTATTTCATATATCAACAGAGCATGGATATTTTATTAAATAAAAAAATAATAAATAATTTTTAAGTAATAATAACTTTTTATTACATACATGGTTAACATAAAAAAAAACTATCGAATACTACTATTAATTATTAAATATATAAAATTAAAGTATTAGAATCAGTCCCTTAAAGTGAGAATGTGTAAAATAAAAATAATAAAACTTTATCTATTATTGATTTAAATTAAAATATTTTAAAAATATGTCTAATTTTAAATTAATAGTAAATAAAATTTTACTGTATTACTTTATAATTTTTTCCACTCTATAAAAATAAATTAATTCTAAAGTATTACATATTATATAAGTACATACATTGGACTAGGACAAAAATCTCATTTATAAATAATAAAAATCGTTACCTATTAACTTTAGACAATGACTTTTAAGGGTGGGGGCGGGGGGGGGAGGAGGAAGGGAAAGAAACGATGATTTTTTAACTTTAATTTTTAGGTTTGAATTTAAATATTTAAAAATAATAGTTTTTTATTGAAAAATGTTATACTGTATATATATAAAAAAAAAATTATTAATACTTACTTAAAGATAATAGAAATAACAATGTTTATATTATTTAATAATTTTTACATTATGAAATTTATTAACATAATAATTAAATTATACAATATTATTAAATTACGTCATGCATATCATATTTTAGATAATTTACATATTTATAGATATGTTATTAAATAATTTATATCTCTTTATATTTCAATAATATATAATTTATTAAATTAAAACAAAATGATAAAGTATGTATTAATTTTATTAGTGTATAAAATTTTATAAATTTAATTTACTTAATAATATTACTCAACGACTAGTCTTGAGTCCGGAGATATGAGACATTCGTATGTAGCACATGAAATTGAGCTTCTATATAGCTTTATAAGAGACAAAATAATTAAGTTGCGAAACACTGTGTATCCAAATTCTTAGACCATTAATTCTTTAAAGATGATTAGCATAGCATCATGCTAGATTTCAAATCCATGGATTTCTTATAATGGTTTTGCCAACTCGTCTGTTACTATCTTCACATAATAAGAAATTTAACAAAATCTATCTACATTCAACCGGCCTATAGATGTTGCAATCTATAACAATTTTCTTTCGATATTTTTAGTCAAAAAGCTCAATATCTTCATGCGTCTGTCAATAAAGTCCCCAATAAAAATTATGAGTAATTAGTGTACGTGTCCATGAAAGTTTAACTTGTTTGATTAATTAAATCGAGCATGTATTTTAACTTGTACCACGTCTCTTGTTGATCCGTTAGAGAAAAGGTAGTGTTTTAAAAATTGCTATTTTACTTGTTGGGAATGAGGTAGAGGTGTCATAATCTTTGAATACAACGGAGATAAAAACATTTGCAAATATTTTATGTGATATTCGATAAATATTTACATTTGCAAAAAATAAAATAATCTAGTCTCAACCACGTCATAATTCACAAACACACATATGTAACTCGCTAATTAATTATTTACTATCATCATTAAAGACATGTATAATTTAATTTAAAAAGGCTTGATTGGAATTTTGTTTGCTCTAGACCTCTCTAGTTTAGATTGTGTTTAACTTAAAGCCATTACTTGTCCGCATTTGGTTCTCTTATGGTTGGTTTCAGTACGTTGTTGAGTAACACAACAGTAAACCCTTATCATCCAGATTTACTTAATAAGGGTATTCACATATAATGCAATAAGCAAAATAAAGGGAGAAAAAAAACTCCAATCAATAAATTTACGTACCTTAATCAACTATTATATATTCGGTCTCGTATAATATATAGTTGTTTGATCATACAAACCCATTACTATACCGAATATATAATGGAATTCATTTTGGAAAATGAAGATGTAATGATATAATATATTCCATTATTTATAATTTTATGAGATCGCTTTTGTAAAATCATCATTTTCATTACTTAAACATTTGATTGACAAACTATATAAAGGTACCTTAATATCACAAATTAAAAAATTGTAAGATTGTGAAAACATAAGTGAAAAAATACAAAAAACTTGATATAATGTAGCAAATAGCATAACATGGCCATGTAAAGCACAAATAGCTAAATATTTAACTGAAACTCGAAAGTTAAAAATGTTCGGTGAAGAATAAAATATAGGTGTAACTTTTTAGATGCTTTTTTTCATTATTTTCAATAAAAATTAAGATTTTATCTTAATAATTCAGTACAAAATTAATGCAGGCCTTTTATTGAATGAAAGATCAATTAGTTATAAATAGAAAAAGGGCATACAAAAACATGCTTATATGATATATGTCATCTATTTTTAAATAATTATAATTTTATATTTATCGGATCATTTTTTACTCCTATCATTTGTTTAGATCTCAACTGTTTTATTATGATTCAAATAAATAGTATAAAAATTATAACAACACAAATTTACAATAAATTATAAGTTCAAATATTGTTCTAAGTAACTTTGTAATAATACTATGAGCTAGTGAGATAAGCTCACTTGCCAAAATGTCATTTTCGTTTAAACAAACTTATAATCTGACTAACTAAAATGTGTTACCAAATTTTTATGTTTAATATGTATTTTCAATTATTTGATAATTTTTTAAAAATTTGATTCTTTTACATTTTAATTATTAATTATTACATGTGTAGATTTTTATTTTAAAAACCTTAGATTATTGATGTTATTTAAATAATTAGCAGTTTTAAGATGGATTTGAAATAAAAATTGATCTGAATGTTTAATAAGTAAAAATTCTGCTGAAATTAAGAAGAGAGTTGTATAGTGTATGATGTTAGGATTTCTTAAACAAATCGAAAAATGATGTTTTCTAACGTAGGACAAAATATGAAATTTTTTTTGATAGGTTTAATTTAAGTGAAGAGGGTTTAAAATAAGGTGTGTGCAGTAGTACTTTAAAAAAATTTTATGAGTACCATACCTAAAAAATTTATATTAATAAAAAAGAGACACATGTCAAATTAAAAAAATATTATTATATATAATTTATTTAAAATTATACTAGTTATGTTATTTGCTACATAATCTTATTATTATTATTATTATTATTATTATTATTATATATTATATATTATATATTAAATTTCTTATTTTATTTTTTATTATTTTTTATAAATTTTTAGTTTTAAATAAAATATAATTCATATTTAAGTAATTTTTATTTATTATAAATAAAAAGAATTATAAATAATATATTAATATAATAATATTATTTTATTTTAAAATTTTAATTTGTTTAGTTTTAACTTAAATACTCTTTAATTTTTTCAAATGTAACAAATATAATAATTTATTATTTAAACACATATCTAAATATTATTGGTTAAATTTTTTCATGTATGGTACCTTAAAATTTTTTTATGAGTACACAGAATTTGTCTTAAAATAATTCAATAAATTTAGTTTGTGAATATTATAGGGAAAAATAAATTGATAATTTTAATTAGAGGAAAATTGAATAAAAAAGTTTATTACAGCAATAAAAAAAATTAAGAACTTTATAACAATTAAAAATCCAAGAGACTAAATTCAGAAAAAAAAAGAATAAAACCATACACTAATTATAATAAAGCAACTATATATATATAATAAAAGTATCTATAACTAATTTTTGTGTTAAAAATGAAATTCCTGAAAGCAGTCCGTAAGATTGAAGTACAAATCTTGGTGTTTTGAGTGCGGTTCAGTCCCCCTTTTCCTGGTCATCGTGCTTTCTAACCTGGAAAGATTTTATATGTTTTAAAATTAAAACCTTTTCTTTCTTTGTTTAATGAATATTTTGGCTTATTAGTAGAGACTTTGATGGATTAGGTTATAGGCATGATCTATAGAATCTTCCCATCTGCTCAGAGCTTGACACACGGACCATACACTGCTGCCTGAACATGACACTCTCTTCCCTTCTATTCGTCCCTCTCGTCATGTTCCTCTATAATATTACCTTTTAATCTCAATTTTATCTTAATTTGTTCAACAAATGGGCGCATGATTATGGCACTTAACCCTTCATTCTCAGTGATTAATAGATGGCTAATTAATATGCCTTTTATTCGATCAATGGATTTCTTTCCATTCTACATGGTGTCAGCTAATCTTTGACCCTCGCAAGCAAAATGAGAACACAGCACGTGTTGAATCCTAATCTTAATTGAAGTTACTTCGCTGCGTAACTGAGCAATTATAAAGTGACTTAAGATTTTGTAATTTTACCGATTGTTAAATTATTTCGATTTAAATTTTATAAAAAAATTGAAAAACAATTAAATATAACAATGGAAAAGTCAACATGCCGTTTCTATGCATTTTACGCAATCTATGAAAATTTTGTGTGACGTTGAGTCTTGAAGAAGACTCATTTATACTTTACACGTATCAGATGGACGTTGTTTCGTAAATTGATACAGTGTACGTGTATTACCGTATAAAAACAACGTACAAGCATTTCTCTCCTTTTACAGATATATACTTTTATATGTAAGGATTCCACGTCCATTTTACAGCCCCGAATCATTCTTCCCCCTTTTGTATATCAAATAGTCATTTCTCGAGATAAAGAATAATTTACACAATAATATTAATATTTATCTATGTTTAAAAAATAAAATACATATCAATAACTGTTAAGAAAATTAAACTGATTAAAAAATATTCAATCAATATAAACTTATTTTTAATTTAGGTAGAGTATAAAACTATAAGCTAAAATAAAAAATTACATAATTTTTTGTAGGTAAACTATAAAAATATGTTAAAGGAGAGAAAACATAGATAAAAGAATTTTAATATAAAAGGAAGGGATACAAATAACATGTGTTTATTAGACTAAAAACATATATTACTATAAGTATAATTCTAACTTAAGTTAAGAGAAAATATTATATATATATATATTAGAATGTAAACATAAGAAGTTTAAAGAAAACAAAAAATAAAAATATTGTTTATAAAGCATAAATGAAAATAAACTTTATTTAATACACATTTCACTCTTTTTTATAAGAAATAAAATAGAATATTTTCTTAGTCCTTATTATAAGAAACAAACTATAAATTCAATATGCATTAATTGTTAAATTTTTTTTATACTCTTATTTTATTAATATTATTAAATATACAAATTATTAACTATACCATTTAATATCATGAATTTTTTGGAATAAAATTTATATTTATAAAAAATATAATAGAATTAATTATTTTCTTTAGTTATAGTGATTTAATCTTTTATTTCTTATAAAAAAAATCAGAAAGAGTACTTATTTAAAAAAGTCAAAACAATTAATTGTGAAAAATTATTTATTTGTCTAAAAAAATCATGCTCGTATCTTTAGATTAACAAAAGGTTTTGTATTAACAAAAAAATATTAATATTAACAAAAACAAATATTAAAAAAATATTATTTCTTGTGTTGAAAATATTGAAAATTAATTATTACTTAAAGAATGAAAAAATAACTTATAGAATGTATTAAATATTTATTAATTAATATATTTAAGACGTTTGTTAAATAAAATAAAATATTGGAAGTGAAACAACTCACCGAGTGAAGCTAAGAAAAATTTCAACTCTCTATCTTAACTCCTAGAAATATCAGCAAATGGTTATTATGAAATTATTAAATAAAAAATAATAACATTATAAACATGAAAATAACTAATATAACTTTTGAGTCTAATAAACCTATTAATGAGTATTATAAGGTCCCTTATTGAGTAACAAAAAAATATACAAAAACTATTTAATATAATAAAAATGTTGAAAATGTGCTTTTTATTTAATGTACAAGTTTTGTTTACTTTTTTTTTTCTTCTAAAGAAGCATGTGAAAACACTTTTTTTAGCATTCCCTTTAAAGTTATACTTTTTTTTGGTGAGTAAATATTTATAAATGAACAAATAAAAAATACAACTTTTAAAATCTTTTTTGTTTAAAGATATTTGAATAGTAAAAGAGAAAAGAAAAACAACTCATGATAATCCTATATTGTTTATTCTTTTGATCTGAGTTAAGAAAATACATACAAGTATAAACCTATACAAACTGACAATATCATTTGTTACAAACAATTAGACCTTGTCATTATAGGGGACAAATAGGCAATAAACGAAACTTCTATTGAACTTCTTTCATGTTTTTTACTTGCCACACAACTATATTTTCTCTTTTTTTTTTTTATTCTTTCTTGTTACGTTCTCATTTTTTTCTATTACCCTGAACGAAGTATAAATATTTAATCTTTTTAACATATATTTTTTAATTAATATAAACTTTTAAATAAATATTTAAAATAAAAAATATTTTTTCATAAATTATTTTCATTTAGTGGACATTGATTTTTTATTTAACTTTTAACAGAAAATAATGTATTTTAATACATTGTCGAGTTTTTATTAGTTGTATTTGGCACATCAATTTTCTTTTTCTTTTTCTATTCTAATGTAATATTTACTCGTAAGAGAGAAAAAAACGGTTTGTATATTTAAATGGAGGGAGGGAACATAAATTTTTTTTTTAACGTTGGGTTGACTTAAAAAACTTGATTTAGGATAAAGTTAAAGGAAAAAGCATGGATTTTTTTAATTAAATTATTAAATAATTTTATATCAAGTAAAAACTAAAAATATTTTTATTCATAAATAGATCACAATAAATAACTAATTTTTAGATTATTTTATATATTTATATATTATATAAATAATTATTTTAATTTTTACTCATCCAAATAGACAAATAGTATTTTTATATCAAATAAATTAAATGTTTAAAATTATAAAAATTAAAAAATTTAGATGTTAAACAGATAAAATGTCACATGACACAATGTTAAAAAAATAAATTTAAAAATGTTTTTATTTGAAATAATTTATAAAAATATTATAATTTAAAAACGAAGACTCACAAATTATATATTAAGACAGGTCAGTAATTTTTTTATACATTATACGATTATAATTAATTTAACATAATTTTTAGATAAAAATTTAAAATGCTTTGCAAATTTTAAAAAATCCTAATTATTAATAATAAATATTTTTATCATGTTAATTAAAATTAAATTAAATTAAATTAATAATTTTTAAAATAGAAAAATTAAATTATAAAATAAAAAGTGTCATTTATAAAAATATTGTGTGCTTGTCCATGCGTGGATAATGAGTGAGACAAAGACTTTACCCGGTAAAAATTTTTCCCTGACCGTTGGATGGGATACGGTCGCATGGATAAGCATTTCCACGACATGTGTACGACCAAGATTGGTGGTTCAATTGCTTTAACTACTATAGTGACTTTAACATCTTTGCTCTTGCCATTTCAGAAAGGCCAGACCACCCATCACGACAAATCAACAATAAACTTGTTATTTTAATTGGTGAAAAATCTAATAAATATTTTTAGAATACAAGTTAAAGTTTAAAAAAAATTTTAATGATATAATTATTTTTATCTATTAATATATTTTAATATAGTTTTTGATAAAAATGTTTCTTATTTTTCTACTAATGCCACAAAGATACTAACTAGCAGAATCTTTTCTTTAAATATTTATAGTTTAAAAGTTTGTTTAAAAAAACATTAAAATAAACCAACTTATGAAATATTGTAACAAGTATAAAATAATATTAGTAACAAAAAATATTAATAATAATTTTTTATCATAAATATTATTGATATACATTATGATAAATATTTCTAATAAACGAATATTTAGCGATTTATTTATTATCATCTTTTAATCATTTCAACTTTTTTTATATTCTTTCATGAGTTTCAAATGTCTGTGCACATATAAATTTGCCAACCACAAATCCCTTTTTGCTTTTCCGAGGAACACCCCAGTTGCCTTCTCCACATTCTTTCTCAACTCCACCAAACCAAGACAAACAAGCAAGTTGTAGGACACTCTGATATTGCATTATTCTCTCCCTTGGGCTACCCTCTTTCGTTACATCATAAACGAAAAAGAAAGAATCGAAGCTGGGAACAGAAATAAACTTGTCTTTTGAACACCACATCGTTCTCTGTAAACCGAAACATTGGTCGATTCATGTAAGTGCTATTTTCTCTCCCTTGTTTATAGACTGCTTGATCTGTTTATTATCCCATTTCCTCTTCCGTTCTTCGCTCGGTTATTATTTTTACCTTCCAAAACCGTCACCGCACAGTCTCTTTTCAGTAATGCCGTTGACCCACGTTCCGTTAACTTGCGTTTCGTTTTCTCTATGTATTGGTTGTCTCCTATGTTTGCAATAAAGCGAAGCAATCTTTGCGGAATCTGATTCTGAATCCAGTTATATTGGTTTGAATTTCAACGAGTCATTTTGTGTGCAAATCTTGCTTCGTTGATTATTTTTTTTATTGTAAGAGAAAAGTAAGAAAAGGTGCACTTTTTCAATGGATGGTGTTTGAGATTGAGATCTCAATCTTTGCTTTAAGATGATTACCGATCGAACCTAAAGATTAAGAAAAAGTAAAGAAACCACTTCGCTATTTTCTTATCTGTAAAGCGCAAAACGTTGGGTTCCTCAAAGAAAACGATGAACCCGGCCTTTTTATCTATTGCTCTTGTATATAATATATATATTTTTAATTTTTTTTCTTGGGACTCATAAGCTGTCTCTGTTTCCCCTGCAACTAGACCTTTTATATTGCCGTTGAAAACCGCTCGACACTAGTTTAAGATTTTAATCATTAATATTTAACATAATTTTCTTGGAAAAGAAAAATAAATATCTAGGTCTACGTAATTTTATTTAAAATTTTCCATATACGACTTCCTCTTATTAGTACAAAATTTCCAAATTGAAATATAAAAAGATTCTCTAGTGGATTTGGATAATCTGGATCTTGCTATTAAAACGTCGCTGCCACATGCTTGACCCTTATAGATTTATCTGATCCTTTCATTGTTATCTAATTTTGTCTCAGTTTTAAGTCATCGAAGGTGGAGGAACAATGAGAACAGAATCGAAGAAGATATCCAAGGTATGCAATAATCTTGCTGATAGTGAAACTATTCTTTATTTTATTTAATTTTATTCATTTTTATTCATTTTGGGGTTGCAGCCTTTGTGGCCGAAATTAGCCATGAAGAAGTGGCTCAATGCAAAGAGCAGCACTGAGAAATTTCGCTCAGAGAATTGTGAAACAGGTGAAACACGATTCTTCAACAGTTATGGTGTCATTAGTTTTTTATTTGCGTTTCGTTTTCACGTTTTGGGTTGAAAGTGGGAGTTTGTTGCCTATGTGGGACTCAGGAGCTGGGAACGAGAGGAGAAAGAGCTGTTCGGACCGAGATCATTACCTCGTCGAATCAAGTCCAGAGGATTTTTCAGGTGATTTGCGAGCACCGTCTCACCAGCGTCTACGCCGTCGAATCAGATTACCGGCTGGTCAATATCATTAGGCCAAACCGGAAAATCCCGTCTCTTGGTTTGAGTCCAAATAATTTCCGATGGGCCTGCCACGTGGACGGTTGATTTTCTGAGAATCATGATATTGGGCGATTATAAATGTTAATCAGTACCCTAAAAACATTGTTTAAAGAATCAAAACCTTTTTTTTTTTTTTGTGATTTTGAATACAATTCAATATAATTTTTAATAACATATTTTTGTTAGTCACAGTTTGTTATCATTATTATTATTGTGTACTCTTTGCTTATGGATGCTGAAATAACTTTGGCTTTGTTTTCAAAGAGGGGTGGGTGAGAGATGCTGCAAATGGAATGAAACGATCAGCACTTGGGAAGAAATCAAGTCCTGTGAGTGATATTCTGGACCTTAGGTAAATACATCCATCATGGCCATTGTTGAAATAAGTATGTGGCTATCCAAAAAAAAGTCGTATGAACTTATTTTGGTAAAAGAATTCTGGAGTGTTCTTGACTTTGGAGAAAATGATTATGGATTTGAGGGTTGTGGTGTTGGTGTGAATGACTCGTTTGTATAACTATAGGATGTTCGTGGGGACGTGGAATGTCGGAGGGAAGTCACCGAACCAAAGGCTGAACTTGAGGAATTGGCTGACGTCTCCTTCACCAGCTGACATCTATGTTATTGGGTATGCATTTTTTTCTCCATTTCTTTTTTCCAATTACTCTCTCAGTAATATGTGAATATACTTTGCTTAATTTCCTATTGTGTCCATCTGTCTTCTGTTTACTCTTATGCATCAACGAGAAGCCGCATTAAATATTCGACGAGTACAAGCTGCTATAATTACACTGCCAGTTTTTGCAACCTTAAACTATTTTTTTATCGGCTAATTGTTATGGCTCTCTTATCAATGACTCACTGAACCCAGACCTCATGTGTCAGGACTATAAAGGGTAATTTTCGCCGTTTCCTTTTTTTCCCTCTGTTCCCGCTTTTGTGGGTCTATTAGTAGAACAGAAAATATAATATAATAATTTTATTTCATTATATTTTTAATATGCATTTAAGATCAATTTAGATTATTTTTTGTATGAATATTTTTAGAAGAATAAAATAAAAAAGAAACATATTTTTTTATAAATATACATCTTATATTTTGAAAATTTTAAATATTTTTTAAAAAGTAAATGAAAATAATATATTTTAACTTATAAAAGAATTTTATAAATTTTATATTTGTATTTTTTATAAAAAATTATATAAATTTATTCAAATTGAATTTTAATTAATAAAATATAATATACTTTATTTTATGTGAATATTTAAATAAAAATTATATATATATATATATATATAATTTTAGTATGCATCAAATACCCTGTTTCGTTGACCAAATAAATCCTATGTGCATCGCATTGATATTTTTATAGCTTTGATTGATTCTTATCTTAATTATATTTTCTTTGATGATATTAATAAAAGTAGAAATAATGAATTTGTGAGAAAATAATATTTAAAATAGATTAAAAATAACTAACTTTATTAATGAAATTTTAAATAATGACTAAAGCATTCCTTTAAACTGCTGTATTACATACAGCAGTGTATAATATATAGTGAGTTCGTATTAGAAATGTTTGTAGTTTTCTATTTTTAAATTTCTTAACTAATTTCACTCAGAAAAATAGCATTAAATGTTACTAACATTTCTTTGTAATTGTGGTGATTTCTCTTTATACTTTTGGTCACTGGAACAAGTATAAATGGTTTCACGCGTAACTATGGCAGCTTGAAGTTTCCCTTGATAATTGGAAATAGTATCTATTATATTCAAATAAACATTTTATGCACTTTAGTTTTGGGATAAAACAGGAAAAGTCTAATTTTTCACGCATGATTATTGATAGGTTCCAAGAAATTGTACCGCTAAATGCAGGGAACGTGCTTGGGCCGGAGGACAGTGGTCCAGCAGCGAAATGGTTGACCCTTATTGGTCAAGCCTTGAACAGCAACAAGTGCGACCATGAAATTTCACAGTATCAAAACGACGACGATCCCAATAATAGAGGGCGTGAAGATGACCGAGAAGGAAACCTCAAGTGTAGACACAGTTTCTCGGAGTTCCTCTCTTTAGAGGACGATTTGGATAATGGAGAAAGGTCTCCTACGAGTCCGCGACGCTATTGCTTAGCTGCAAGCAAGCAAATGGTAGGTATCTTCTTGTCCGTGTGGGTACGAACTGATCTTTGCGACCATATTAGCAATGTGAAAGTGTCATGCGTTGGCAGAGGCATCATGGGCTATCTTGGAAATAAGGTTCGTTGCTACAATTTGCTTTTACACTTCTATTCTATAGTTTTGCATGTCCAATATTAGGGTGGTAAGTTAACCGAGAATGTTATAAGTGTCAAATTAACGAGTCCTACACAAATTATAGTGGGTAAAATTAATTGGTTAATTTTTACTTCATTGAGAGGATATATAATAACGCGGAAAATGCTTCTGATTGCTCACATTTTAATTATGGGGTGCTTGCTAACAGGGTTCAGCATCAATTAGCATGACATTGCACCACACCACGTTCTGCTTTGTTTGCACCCACTTGGCCTCTGGGGAGAAATTTGGTGACGAGTTGCGAAGAAACATGGACGTCTCGGAAATCTTGAAGAAAACTAAATTTTCTCACTCGTTTAAATCCCTTGGTCAACCACTCCGTCCTGAAAGCATACTGGAACACGAGTACGTCCTTTATTTACACACTTTTTCATCTTATTTTTATTTTCTTCCACCATTTACTTCGTATTCTGATTCTCTCATGAATTTTTGGGTATATGTATAGTAATGTCATTTGGCTTGGGGATTTAAATTATCGGCTTGCTGCTGGCTACGATGATACACATGAACTATTAAAGAAGAATAATTGGCAGGCATTACTAGAGAAGGATCAGGTAAGTGTGCTATGATTTATATTTATAGCTTTTTTTTTCTTTAATTTTTGGTCTTTTCAGTTTCTTACAAAGCATGTTCTTTATGGTCCGTCTCTTTGGTCTGACACAATTTGCATTGACTCTACTGGGCAGCTAAGGATAGAGCAGAAAGCTGGACGAGTATTTGAAGGTTGGAATGAAGGGAACATATATTTTGCTCCCACATACAAATACTTGACCAATTCTGACCACTATGTTGCCCAAACCTTCAAATCTAAGGAAAAACGACGGACCCCTGCTTGGTAAGATTTGAAAATTCCTTTTTAATCTGAAGTTTATTTTACGTTTTGTCATCCACAAAGGGCGCACGTCTCTTGAAACATTAATTTGATAATTGTTTATGCGCTTTGTTATGGCATGGTCAGATGAGGGCTTTATCCATTTGAATTCAAACCATATTAATTGAACATTTTCATATGCTGAGGTCGCTATTAGTAATGCCATTTGCATTTGTTTAGCAACTAGAGGCGTATGTGCTTTGAAAGGGGGCTCACTCGTGACGTATGATATGTTTTTGCTGTTTAATGATGCGATGATTCAATAAGCATTTTATATTTATTAGAATAAATACGGGTTTTATCATTGAATAATTGCGTTGATTTGTTGCCAATGAGAAGCCCCTCTTCATCAAACATATATTTAAATTAAGTGATGTCACGTTGGGAAACCGACCATGCTTCATTAGTCTCGTGCTCACATTAACGAGGCACCTTTTCGAATTAGAATACTGATTAGGATTATTATTATAATATTATATACTAATTATGGTTGTACTAAATGATACTTTCTTAGTCTTACTGATTTATTGTAACTGAGATAGATGTTTTGCTTCTGTGGGATGTGAAAACAGGTGCGATCGAATTCTGTGGAAAGGGGAAGGGATCAATCAAATGTGGTATGTTCGAGGTGAATCAAAATTCTCGGATCACAGGCCCGTGTATTCACTATTCTCTGTTCAAGTGGACATGACAAGCAAGAATCTCGCTCCTTCGGCAGCCACTATGCCCAGGTCCTGCCCCTTAAAACCGTTGACTAATGCTGCGTTGTCATCGACTTGTTGCGCTGCTAAAGTGCAGGTTGAAGAGCAGCTCTTACTGCTAACGAGGACACAAAGTTGCATTGACTCCGTACCCAGATAGAGGCACTTTCCAAATTGATAAATCCTTCCTTCAATTAACCGCAGCTCGCGGTTTAGTGTGGGATTTGATGGGTAATTATGATGAGACACCATATGTATTCCACAAAAATTGGAGAGGGAGAAGATTTTTCTGGTGGCGGATCTTGCAAGAAGGGAAACAAAGTACTTCGGAATCCATCTCTTTTGAGTATCATAATCCATTTACCCTAACAACTCATGTATGTTTTTTTGGGACTAGGTAGGAGACTTTTGTTGGAATTCACAACAACTCCTGCGGTGACTAGGATAGCTGTCAATATGCTACAAAATGTAGCAAATTTTGAAGGAGCGAAAAATGTTAATTGATTATATTTGTAAATTTTAAATTGCAATCGTAAGAATGATTATTGTTTGATTATAGATATTTTTTAATACAATTCCCAACTTTTATTCATATAAAATAGATGACTGATTGAAGATGCCAGTCTGCACGTGTATTACTTACCATTGTATGGCAGTTGCCATAAACTTACAATATCGTAGCAAAAACGATACTACCGTAATTAGGTAACATCTCAGGAGAGTTTAGAGTCGTTTTGAAAAAGAAAATAATTTCTTTATATATTTTTAAAAATAATTATAAAAAATAATTATGCAATAAATTACTTGAAGAAATAAGCATTAATAATTATGAATCTAAACCAGTAAATACATAATATTTCATTCACATAATAACAAAATCTCGATGAAGGAACTCATTTCAATTTCAATACAATGAACTTGGCTTTACCACATGTACGGTTCAGATGGCGTTCTACTCTGCGATCGTGCGGTGTTACCACCTTTTATTTTTTCCCGCCTCAATGAAACCGATTATGTATTTTGACTCTCCCCTGTTTCTTAGACATATGAGCCTGCTAGGCGTTTTCACCAGTGATATCTGATTTTAGATTTAATTTAAATTTTCAAGGTGATTTTTGTACGCCCATTGGTTTTTACGTGCAATTGCTTCGTTTGAACTTCGTAATTGTGGTAGTTTGCGATACGCACTTTGCATCTTTGTATTTGTTTGTGTGCCCGAAGCTTTGTGCTGTTGAACATTCTGATGTTTGAATTTCGAGTGGATCAAGGCTTTTTGAATGTGATAAACTCGAATGGGAAAAATGACCTGCTTGACTTTTCTGTTATATGTTTTTGTTTCATTGGGAATCAGATGATGCGATAAAAGGCAAATCCATTGTTCAACACGATTGATATAGGTGTACATGCATTTATAAGATATATATGACCATGTGTTATTGAGTAAGTGGAGACGAGTGAAAAGAGGGTAAGAGTGAAGTCCTTCTGTCAAGAAAGAGTAACACAAAGAAAGGAGAGAAGATTTTCACGCTCAAACCCAAGGTAGTCGCTATAAAACTGTCACTGTAAAATCGCTACCGCAGATTTGTTCATAGGGCTTAAATTTATTGAGCATATTGGTGACATGTAGTTCTTAGTCACGGAATATTATTTTTGCACAATTGCTTTGTTTTTTAGAGTATTTTTCATTTTCTTAATTCTTATATTGAAAGGATTTTTCATGTTAAAAATCTTGAAGTTTAATTTTTTTTATTATTACTCTTCCTAGAATTTTCAAATTTGGAGATTAATTTTTGCCATGTTTACAATGGCTTTATTATTGCGTTGTTATCGCCTGTAACAGTGGTATCAAAACTTAAGATTCATCTAAGTGTTTATATCAGAGCAAGATTTTAGTGAAAGATGAAGGAAAACAA
This sequence comes from Abrus precatorius, assembly GCF_003935025.1. NCBI lineage: Eukaryota > Viridiplantae > Streptophyta > Magnoliopsida > Fabales > Fabaceae > Abrus > Abrus precatorius. The sequence goes on along the minus strand of NW_020874373.1, from coordinate 1,081,270 downwards.
AAGAGAAACAGTTGATAAAAACTTATTCATTTTACAAGTTTTAAAAAAATCTTATTAGTTAAAGAATTCTACCAGAAAAGAGGATTGCAACAAGAAATAAAGAGAAAAATTACTCACAAATTGAAGAAATGTGAAACTTAAAGAAGGGAGAATTTTTTGGATCAAAGTAATTCATAAGAAAAAATGGGTACAAAATATTATAAATAAGAAGTTTATTTTGTGTTCACTTGCTACAGTAAATATAATATGTAATGTGTAGTATAAAATTTTATTGGTTTAAAGATAGAAAAAAAGAGAGGACTACTCTCTCTTTTCTGTTTTTACCCAACAGCGTGGTCAACTAACTCAACTAAATAGTTGACTGTTACATGAAGCCATGATTGAACTCTAGCTCTGTTAACTGACAACCAGAACTTCTTTTTAAAGCTATTTCTAACTCAACTAAATCGTAGTTTCTCTAAAGCACAGATATAGAATTAGCATTTTTCTCTTAGAATTCTTTTTAAGGGCGTCGTTCTGAGGAATTTGCTTCAACAATCTTTCCACAATCAGGCAATTTTGTTTGCAAAGAATCCTGAGTGTTAGCATAATAGACACTTGAAGGCATGGGGAATCTCTCCTAGAATCTATCCAAATGTCCTCTTAATGCAAGTTCTCAACAATTTCTTGCCTGGAATTCTCAGCACAAATATTTCTCCGGGAAATTTTCATGTTTTCAATTGTTGACTAGTCGCTTTACTAGACAATTATTTGACCCAGACGCAGCAACAAGGACTATGAAATCTGAAAACAGAAAAGTTTCCTCTGTTAGTGTTGATATCTTGAGTCCAGAGAAAAATGATGAAGTACCTTTTGAGAGTGATTCTTCATTTGGTTCATACATATCCACCACATTAGAAGATCATAGATCAGTTTCTAATTATGGTGGAATCAGAAAAGTTAAAGCTATTGAGGTGAAGGAATCTGAGAATGTCGTATCTGTTCTTACAAATAATCGCTATGAGAGGATAATAAACAACCCAGTCAAACTCATGCTTGCAAGGGTGATGATAATTCCACATCAATAAGTTTTATCCACATCTTCTAACAAGGGAATGACAACTTATCTACAGGTCAAAGATACAGAGAGATTTGTGATACAATATCAATTGATAAAGGATTTAAAAAGGTTGAATAAAGGGATATAAATTACAACAAAGCAGATGGCTATTCTATGTCGAAAGATCACATGTCCCTCTGGAAAACTCATTTCCTGCTCTGAATGACAAACAGTTGGTTAAATCTAATTCTAATTCCCTCAGAAGTTATGCCCGGACATTTGCTTCTGTACCTCAAAATTTTTCCAAGATAAAAAACGAGATATAATGTCTAAGAAGTCCCATTCAAACAAGTAACAACTTCCCTTCAAATGTCAGAAGTTTCCTCTCTAGTAGTCTCTGGATGGAGTCCCTGTAAAGTATAAGTCCTGGTGATGAGAGGTAAATTTTTGTATTCATGAATTAATCTTGGACAGTAGCTTAACCTTAATCACTTGTGTGGTTGTTCCTATGCTTGCTAGAATGAACTTCGAGCACTACAAAAAATGTGTCCTATAGTGTCGATTCATCAATGGCAGTTTTAATAACTGCATCAAAAAATACAAAATTTAGTGGTAGTTTTATGTAACCTTGCAAAATTGCAGAATTTAGAGGACATTTTTGTGTAACTGCTATAAAAAAAATGTGAAATTTAGCATTATTTTGCAATAACATAATATAAGAAACACCACTCCACTCCCATCCATTCTCCATCACTCACTCAAAGCTACCCTTTTACTTCTACTTTATCCTCATTGAGTTCTACCGCCACTCTCTTCTCTACCATTGACACCATCACTATTATTGTCACTACTGTCAAAATGTCTTCTCTAACTGTGACAAATTGATAATCTTCTACTATCTTTTTCACTTTTTTTAAAAATAATTATCCTTCAATAACTTTACACTATAAATTATATAACATATATGTTGTGATGTTAAAAAATAAATGTAATGTGAATTTAAAAAGTAAAAGAAAAAGATGAATAGAAGATAAAGACTGAATAGAAGTGTGGAAGTAAACTTTAAAATCGTCATAAATTTAATTTTATTGTAGCCAATTTTAATGTTAGTTTGATAATTACTAAAATAAAATTTAAAGACAATTAAAATTATTGTTAATCTTAAAATTTAACGAGTTAGTAATTTTTTATTTTTTTTGCAGTGGAGGTGTCATGGAAGGTTCTGGGTATTTATGCAGCTGCGAGTCATGCAATTTTTCGAAAGGCAAGTTTGTTATCCTGATCGTGATTATAGAATTATTTTTTAGCTAAATTGCTGCTTCTGACTTATGTTACGTATCTCTTGCTTATTACTGCATGAGTGCTGGTTGCAAGACTAAACACCTGAATAATCACATTTATCAGTAATGAGAAAACTCCGCAGAGGGTAGTACAATAAATCATGAGTACTCACAGAATATGTTATTTAAAGTGATTCGGACAATAATTGGTTCACCTGCCAATAAAAAATCCTTCTAAATTTGAAAAGGTAATCCCGTTTAATTAATATTTTTTATTAGCTTTATATCTTTCTTGGGTTGATGCAAAATCCTTTTTTTTTCACTTAAAAGTGTCTTCCCTCGGAGTTCTGACACTCTCTTCTTTCTATCTCCTTTTCAGATTCCTTTTTCGTTGACACACTGGAACACCAGTGCATATATGGAAAATGCGATGTGAAGCATTTGTCACATGGGAGTATTGTGTAAGTTGAGTTGGAAAGATGGTTGTTTGGTGGTTGGACGTTGGAGTAAATCATTTGGATACACCTTTACTGACTAACTAACAACAACGTAGGTGATATGAATATTTCCTCAGTTGAGGTCAAGTCATCCTTGGCGATAATAGAGGGAACTTGCAAAACAAAATGTAACATACGTATCACTAATTGCATGTGCGATGGCGGTAAGTAATCAATAAATTTCATGGAAAATATTTGATTTTGATATTAAGTCTTCTGGTGTGTGTTCTCAGTTTTATGTGCGATGGAGTTCTTTGTACCCTTTGAAAGATAAAAGACCTTGGTCTATCTTCCATCTCTATTGTTTTTTGAGTGCTGTGTTCCCATTAGATAGGAAACGTTTTTCATCTAACCCTGTTTTTTAGTATTATCTTTGCCTGTTGAGCCATGGACACTGCACAATCCAGCAGCAGATATAAAGAGATATGGGAATAATGGGTAAGTGGGCCCCATTATACTATGTCTCTTTGACTCTCTAGGATGGTGCAGCAATAGAATCTTGAGGTGATGAACCTTTTACTATTTCTTTATGCTGAATTGAAAAGGAAATTCGTATTAATATTAGATGCACTTGCTAATTCGATGGTGTCATCTAAATTAATTGACGAATGACCGTTCGGACTATATCGCCAACCTCTGAAATTTCTAGCTATTGTGATTAATACTTGATATCATGCTCCATCAACATAATGTATATGATCGAAGTTGCACCGTCATCTTTTGCTGGGATTTTCTTGCCTTGTTGACATACCATAGTGTTATATTAAAAACGTCTTCTATTACATCATAATTGAAGGATCAAACTGCTAGGAACCTATCTAGTTTCTGTTGTTAGGAAACAGTGCATTGAAGGTGAAATATCCCTGATTACCGAAATTTATATTGAATTTAGTACGTCTCCTTATACTTGTTCATCTCGAGCTATGTTTCCCGCACCTAAGTTACTGAGACTGATGACCTCGTGATTAGAATGCTCCTCTATGCTGTTGCTCTCATCTACGGTTTGCTTGTCTGGCAATGTATGTTCTTTGGTAGTTGGACATGGTGACTCGTAGTCATTGCTTTTGCCCCACACCACAAGATACAGCCCTAAAATAATTACAATAGCTCCGATGACCCTGTAAAATTCATAGATTTCTTTAGTTTCATTTTTTAATGTTTTCATATAGTTTTATGGCCATCTGTTTTGTTGGTTTGCACTCGATTTTTCCAATTACCTCCCAAGGGAAATTTGTTCAGCCAGAAAGAAGGAGCCCATGATAGCCACAATGACCATGCAGAGGGGATTAAAAGTTGTTACAAAGACGGGGCCTCTAGTTTTCATCACTGCTCCTTGGATGTAATAAGCCATTCCTGAGCAAACTATGCCCTGCATGACAATATTTTGTAAATTTATTATAGAAGAAAAAATAGTTATTTTATTTCTTCTAACAGCATAACTAGTTTATTTACAAATCTCTTTGTTGTTATTTAAAGTATATCTAAAATTGACACTTCGGATAGGATGGTCCCAATATGGTGGCATTTATAAATTCTCTTTTAAAATTAATCACATCGTGTCAAGGGTTAATGTATGATTTATGAATGGCAATGCTGATATGGTGAACCGTCTATAGTGACCAATTACGTCAATTCATCCTCTTTGTTATAATATCTTGTTCAATGCCTTTGAAACTTAGACTAGGCTTTGGATGTCTGTGTGGTATTAGTACGACTTTTTAGGATTTTCTTCTTAAACTCAGTGGTAGATGTGCGTTTTTTCTTAAGTCTGGTCAAGTGGTGGTGGTTGTGTTCACCATAAAAGTAAATAACCTACACTGTAGACAGCAGCAAGCAGTTTTGTATCCCATTTCAGAGACCAAACCGAAAGGTTTCTCCTTTCCATAATCAGGGCCACTATGCCACCTTCAACAGTTCCAAATAGGCATATCCATGCTGTAAGAGAGAGCTCAGCAGGGTAGGCTTCAATGGTAAGAGCCTAGAGAAAGAGATTAGACTGTATTAGTGATCCCATGAACTTAGAAAGACAAAAAAATGTTATTGGGATCTATTATTTTATCAATAGCGATAGATAATAGCTCACTTGGAGAATCATGAAACATGCACAACTAAAGCAGCCAATTGTAATCATCACTGATCCCTTTATCGCATGTTGGAGATTTACCCCACCATGTTGCGGGTTGTGGGGATTGCTTCCGTGTATTCCAAAAAGATTAAGTACTGGGCCTTTTATTAGTGTCATGACCATGGCACCTGCAACAGTGGCTAAAGTGCCGACCACCTTTGCTTGACTGCGTCTACTTTTTATTTTTATCTTCTCAAGCCTGGGATTGTCACTTAAATTTTAGATAAATTTCTTAAAAATGGCATAAGGAACTCTTTTACGGGTTCAATCCAAAATAAGAGATTAACACTTCATGTAATATGTTTTTGGGTTTGACAAAAAAATATTTTAGTGGACCCGAATGCATCCGGTTACAGTCATTAAAGAATCTGAATATTTCAGCATCAATTGGGTAGTTAAATATTTTTCTAGCAAAGTAAGCAAATATATTAGAAAATATATATCGTTAAGTTCACTTAAGTTGTGTGCACGTATTTAATACCAAAATCTGCAATATTCTTTTATCGCAGGGAGTGAAAACTGAAAACATTACCTAAGAATGAAAGCCATGACAAAGGTAATGGCAGGAAGGACATTGTACATGGAAACGGCAAAGGTTGCTGTGGTGTACTTCATTCCCAAAAAATATAAATTCTGGTCAATAACCGGCCTGCCATTAAGAAAAACAATATCAGAAGTGAGTGTACTATTATGTATTCCATGGTTAGGAGAATGTGTCTAGGCATGCAGGAACTTACTCTAGAAAGCTGAGGGCAACTATCTTCATGAAGATTGAAAATGTCATCTTGGGCCTTACTTTCCTGTTAAAATAATATAGCACTACTTAAATATCATGTTCACGCACAATCACACACACAGGGGAGAGAGAGAAATGTACTTCTCCAAGATCAATGCAAAAGGAGCCATGACAACGAAGGCAAAAACATGACGGTACACGACAAGTACATAGTTGCTCATTCCCTTGTTCAGTGCAGCCTTAGATAGAATATCCATACCAGCATATCCAAACTGTAAGAACACAACACCTATGAATGGCTTCATTCTGTTGAACAGTTTTTGTTTATCGCTGTCCATCTTGTTTCAGCTCGAAACTAACCTATTTCTTGAGCCACAAGAAAGAAATAGCACACCGGTGCACCACTGAAGGCTCGTGTTTATATAGAACGCTGTGGTATATAATTGATTAGTGCTTAAAAAATTAGTATACATTAATACATTATACGTACATAATATAATATATATAGGAGCTCTATTATTTTACGTAACCAAGTGGGGAGTCACAGTAATCAACGTACTTCATCCTTACAATTCTTTAAAATGTCGGTGTCTGCTTTCAATTATTTCTATCTTTTGCGTAGTTGGAGGGTTACTCATCATGGAATAGCTTTTATAATATCATTCACTGTTTTGTATTATTTCTTGTGTCATTTAACTTGATTTTGCGAAATATTGGTGAAAAGTAAATTATTCGGTATCTTTAAAAAACTTTTACACTGTACAAAACAAATTTTCAACTCACAATACTTAGATACATATTTAAATAATAATTTTATTTAATAATAAATTATATATAATAATATATATTTTCTATAACTTGTTACATATTTTCTTTTTGTTAGTATAATTTTTAAATATGATACCCACCACAACACAACTTAGTAAATATTTTTTGTAGACAATATTTCTCCGTACTTTATTATAGGAGGAGGAAAAGCAATGGTCTTACAAATGACTTGTTTATTTATTTTTAAAGTATAATTAGAATTCATGAGTTAGCTTATCTGACCATGTGATAGCACCAATTGGACGTAAAATTCCTATATTGGACTAACAAATATCTTTTTTATTTGTATATTTCTGTAAATTTTAGGTATACTAATTTGTTTTTTTCTTGGGGGAGTGAATGGAAGAGGATGAAATATTCTAAAAGATCTGGATAAAAAGGGTTGTGAATTATTCAGCTGCATTATTGAATATAGTCCAATGAGCCAATAGTCGAGGGTGACACATGAAGGATGATTAACACAAGCATAATAATCATATCCTCCGTTATTAGTATTGCTTTCCACTGTAATGTGTTAAAAGTTTGGTCTAAGGTCAAGAATTCAAAGTGTGGTAAGCACTCAGGTCCACTTCGTAGCTGGTGGCATTAAGCCTTTTTAAGCAAGGTTGTTTCTTTGTGCTTTTCATACGTACAGCCACTAGCCTGACTATTTGGATACTCCACCCCCCTTCTGTTCTCCGGTACCCACTTTAATTACAAGTGGGTCTGTGCCCCCACTTTTGTGTAAAAACAAACACTATTTGTTCGTGTTTATTAAAGAGATTTAAAATAGAACATCAGAATGGTTTTATTTAAATTCAAAACTACAAATAAATAAATAAATTCAGAACTCCAAATTATACTATACATAAAGAAAGGATAAGTTAAGGGGGAAATGAGGAGAAATAAGAAGCTATTTGTATCATGCATGATAAAATGGTGTGGTGTTGAGCTCAAAGGCGTCCCTAGGATTAGCGGAATAGGAGACAGACCTTTCAGTAGAAGATGATGAGGCACTGAGAATCAAGCTAATGAAGCAAAGGGCTTTCCTATACCATAAAGATATTTAGAATAGAATGATTTTCATTCATTCTTCAAGTGTATACGTAAGTGATGATGGTTATATACAACATACATTTAAACATGATAATAAATACATATAAACTTAAAACTCAAAACTATCCTATGCATTAGAAAAGGATAAGAAGGAGGTCAGGACTCCAAGGCCACCAATTTCAAGCGCTAGTTGGTGCTCTGATATGTCAGTCAATGAAATCTCTGTGAAGCAGAGGATGAAGAGGCTACGAGTATCTAAAGCTAACAAACAAAAGGGATTTCCAATACCATAAAGATATTTAAAATAGACACAGGTTGAGATATAGACACCAACCCTTCGACACAGTTAATGTGAAATATATAGGACATCAAGACACCACTATACACACACATAATCAAATCAAATTAATATAAGCTTCATAGCAAAAAGTTTTAAATGTTAACTTGTATTTTCTTATTTGTTTTACCTTCTTATGACAATAGGCTTTTTAATATTTTATTTTACATTTCAGTCTTTAAACATTTAAATATAGTAAATTTTTATTATAAAAAAGTATTACACTAAATATATTAAGATATAAATAGTGTTTTATTTTTAATAAAAATTTACTAATATTTAAACTCAAGCTTAAAAATTAAAATTAATATTTTTTTTATAATACTAGTATTATAGAATTTTTATCTTATTAATTTATCGATTAAAATGTCTGAGTGTGTTGGCTAAAATGTTTGAGCTAATAAAAAATAATGTTTTAAGTGAACATCTCCTAAAGAAGAGTGTCCAATAAATGTTAAACAAATGTAGAACGACAGTTGATGTCGGATAAGTATCTGATATTTCGACACTCAAACAATATTGTTGTTAGACACAAATTCAATGCTCCGACATTTGAAATAAGAAGAGTGTCAGAGTGTCATATATTTTCATTCGCGAAGTATACACATAGGTTATGATATTTATATACAACATTTTAAACATTATAATAAATACAAATAAATTCAGATCTGAAAAATATGCAGAGGATAATAAAGAGGTCAGCACTTCAATGCACCACCAATTTCAGACATTTATTGGATCTCTGACATCCTAGACAATGGAGTCTTACTCAATGCGCGGGTCCACTTTCACATTTGTTCCCTGCATGGCATAAAAGATAAGTGATTGAGTAAATTTTATTTTAATATTTTTAATATAAAATGAAATTAAATAAAACTAAAATAATATTTTTATAAATTAAATTTTAAATAATCAGAGTTTATAATTTCAATATTAAAATAGAAGTTTACTCAATACTGATTAAAGTGAGAAGGAGAATCAAATTAAAAAGAAATAGAATTTTATTAAAATGAGAAATATTTATTGTATTTTTATAGTTTTAATATAATAATTATTTTTTTATAAAAATTTTTATTTGTAGATACTTAAACTCAATTCTTAGAATTGAGGTTAATAAAATTTTTAAAAAAAATTAAGGTTAGCAAAATACAAAAGAAATATACTAATAAATCTTAAAGCTACAGCTACTTTGAAGGCATATTTATCTTTAGTCCTTTTCGATTAGAATTTTGATTTTATGATGTCTTTTCTAATGATTTTAATGAACAAAACAGAAACGATTGCAATCAACCGATAGTATTAATACGGGCAAGAGAAAAACAGCATTAATTAGCAACGAATCTTACTTGTTTTAAATTCAAATAAAGGAGAAAAGAAAAAAGAAAAGTAAGAAGTATGCTTGATTTTGCTTTGCATATCAAACGTGATGAAACATCTTTGCGACTGAAAGCACGAACTGCTTTGCTATTTAACCACTCCACAACCAGGCTTCTGCATGTACTGTCTCTCTATCTCTCTCTCTCTCTCTCGCATCAGTTACCTCTAAGATTACTATTCTCATGAACTGATACAATTTTTTCCTTTGGGTTTTAGTGATAATTTCTACCTCAAATCTGGGAAAACTTGAGGTGATTAATATGACTTCTATTCGTACAATCTAAGTTCAAGACGCAACTTTATCACTTTATCCTATTAAGGTAAATTACGTTGACGAACAAAAGTTTTCATGGTCCATATTAAGTAATTGATGATCTGGTGTAAATGTGGGCTTTAAATCAAAATTTTGGCATGCTAACTATAATTTGAGTTGAAATAGTTTTAAGTGTAACTCCAACATCTTTTTATTAATAAAATAACAAAAATATTAAATATTTTTATATTCTCCAAACTTAAATATATCTGCTTATTTATCAAGTATTAATTATAAGATCTTATATTATACTTTTAGTCTACAATAATTCAATAAACTGAAATAGTAGTCTATATTCAAACTTTTTTCACATTTCAATATAAAATTTAATTAAAATGTAATGACAATGTGGCAATATTTTACGCCATTATTGAATCACAAATTATCTTATAAATAAGAATATTTATTTATAAAGTATGAATCACAAATCGCCTTATAAATATTTTATACATATTTATTTATTAATTTATATAATTAAATAATATGTCACATATTCATTATAATTTTGTTAATTACTAGATAAGGTTTTAGGTAATAATTTTATTTAAATTAAAAATAAATATCAATAATTAAAATTAAAAAATCAATTGAAAACAAACTTAAAGCAAAAAAAACATGTTTCTTTGTTCATATTTTGATGTCTTAGCATTTAATAACATGGAAGTCCACTCATAATTGGATAATTTTTTTACATGAGATCTGAAAATACTGAAACTAATATAGAATTATTTAAAAAATAATAAAAGTATGAGAACTAAAATTGTTATTAACAACTTTTAGATAAAATTAATTAAATTTAAAATATTATTAATGATTTTTTAGTTCATAAAATTAACTAATTTTGTTTAACTAGATTTATATAAAAATCATCAATAAAGATTTCTGAATTCTTATATTTTTATAATTTTAAAATTTTATATTTCTATGTATAATATTTTTAAATATTGTATAAAAAAAATATAATAATTTCTCCCATTTTTGTTGTTGTCTGGTTGACTTTTCCCTCCCTTGCTAGCTTGAGGCACATGCTGTAAAACATACTGGAAAACGTAATGAAAGAGTATTATGATTATAAAAAAAAATAAAAATTTATTTTCATAAAAATTTAATTTGAAGATAAATAATTAAAAGTTATAAACCCTAAACCCTAAACCCTATTTATTATACTTTTTATTTTAAAATATAAAAGTATAATAAATAGTATATTTTTAATTAAATATTATTATTTATATGTATTTAAATTCAGCCTAATAACTTGTATCAATAAAATGGTTAAAATATGTTTTAAAATTTTAATTTTTTTTATTATTTGATTTCAAAACAAAACTGAAAAACTTTTATAATAATGATAAGTATTTATTGTTACATAAAAAAATACATCAAACTGATTGAGCTTCTTGAAATATTAACAAAGAAATAATAGAATTTATTAAAAAGAGTATTTTGGCAAATAATAAATAATAAACAAGTGTTTAATAATACTTTACAAGAAAATGTAAAATAAATTAAATTGTGATCCATTCTAATTTTTAAGAGAAAATTATATTATTTTAAAATAAAATAACAAGAAAATGTAATATGTGTATTTTAAGGAAGAGAAACATAATTTATCCAAAAAAAAAAAAAAAACACAAAATTTGAACAAGATAATTATGTGAATTCAGCGTATAGAAGACTCAATAATTTAAAGTTCATTATAGCCTAAAATTAAAAGTCCGTGCTCCTGTAAACAAACCAGCATGGTTAAGACGACTCTAAGTATACATTAACAGTATTGCAGCTGACACTTGCCTGTATAGCGAAGAGGGTGAGAATATTGATGAAATTGGTTACTTGGAGCTGTCAATATTAATGTTGTGTGGTTTATGACTTGATGAAACCACTTTAAAGTTAGTAATTTCAGCAAAGGGCTTCTAATTATTTTGTGAAACCACTCACAAGCACAACTATAGTGTGAAGAGAGATTGACATTTGCGAGGAATACAATCCTCTTGTTCATAGGAATGCACTGCCATTAGCAATGGTTTTCTCTAAGTGGTTTAAATGAACTACTGCCATTAACATTCTAATTTCTCTAACCTTTGTTCATTTAGGTTTTATTCTTTTTACCCTTTTTACTTTTGTATCTCTTACTCTTTTTTTAATAAATATTTTGTTAACTTATATAATATTGTATAAAATATAAATTTATATATAATAATTATTTATTAAAAATATAAATTATAATATGTATTTTTTTATACGTGTAATATTTACAAGTTAAAAAGTACAAAAAAAAATTAAAACTTTTTAGCTTTAATGCATGTGGAATAATCCCAAGTTGTCGGTTGATGGGAACGGACATTAATTTGCACACATGAGGTGTAGTGATTCCGGTTCATTGTGGCCAACAAATAGTCAAATAATATCAAAGATTCGAAGTACCGATATAGAAATTTGTCCGTCACTGAAAATAATATCATTCATCTCACAATCCTATATCCTTATCCTCACCAAAATTCTACTATCTTGAGTGTTAGAATGTTCTCTGCAAAAACATCACCCATTTGGAGTAATCGGAATACCACCAACAATCATCACCATCACTTCTAATTATAACTATTTTTATATCTTTTAAAATAATCATTATATATAATGGTGCAGTTACTAAAAAAATCGTATAAAAAGCTGTATCAAAACTCAATCAGCATATTTCACAATTGCCCTGTTGACCATATTAGTTGCACCTTGTGACTCAAGAAGTTATAAATTCAAATAAATTGTACTATGTTCATAAAAATACTGAAGTGGATCCCTCCTACCCTACTTTGTCTTCACATTTTAACTTACTTTTACAAAACAATGCTAAACCACTTGCTCTCGTCCGGGCCCCTGCCGAGAAAGTGGGGAACACGTAAGAGTATTATTATCTTTGTAATACAAATTGTTAAATGATTTGCGGTCCAATTCAAGTAATTCACCAAGTCCATACACACACCTTAAAGATTGTAAAGTATATCTTACTAATAAATATTTTAAAATATTAGTTTAAAAATTAATAAATAAATTTTTAGAAAAGTTCATTGGAATATTAAATATTATAATTTGTAGACAAATTTATTTGTCTTTATTCTCAACAAGTAATTTTGGGGTATTGACTAACATTCTTCAAAATAAAATTGCATAAATGGAGGAATGATCGAGTTTTAGTGCTCGTGACAACAACATAAAAGAAGTGGATGCAGTTTTGAAACTGAAACCTCCTTATTCTTCACGAAACTCTATCAGCCGTCCACTATTTTATAAGAAAGAAAGGGAAACAGTTTCTAAGCTCATTTCATGACATTATATTGAGTAGTTACTAATATTATAATCCAGGTGAATTTTCATTAAAAAAATTAAGAATCGCATCTTTATTTTTTCTGGGCTGATTGTCATTCTTTTTCTAAGATTGAGTAGTTGCGCATTGCCTTGCTTTTAAATTTTCTTTTGTTTTGCCACGTTATATATTCTGCTTTTCTTTCTTTTTCTTTTTTTTTTTCAAACGAGAAGTAAGGTTTAAATCATTCTCTATAGGGTGTTGTTACCTTTACTGTTTGCACATCCCTTTCCTAACTGCCAACGTTAATAAGACTAATCATTGAAGCGCAGGTTTGCTTGATCAAGTGATGGAGCCTAATGACAATACTTAACAAATAACTTATATTATGTAAATAAGTTAAATTTAAATCTTAAATTAAAAAACCAGGTTAAACTTTAGCTTTAAAAAAAACCTAATCCAATCCAATCTATTCCACCTAATTATAAAACTCTGCAAATTGCAAACCCCTCCCCCCCTCCTCTACCCCACAGCCAAAAAAAAGACAGATAGAATCTATTTGTCTTTTATTTTTCCTTGACGATTTTCTACGTCGGTAATTTGGTGTAGCTTACTTCTTTTTCTATATTTTCCCTTCTTTTGTTTTTTCCAAGTCCTGAACTGTTGAATGAAATATTGACCTGATTTCAACGTCAGCTGATACCATACGGATATCTCATGGGTGATGATTTGCGTTGTGATTGGCTCAAAATGTGTGAAGCGAAACGATTATGTGCCATTCAGGTCCCATCGCATCCAAATCAACCGATAAAAGTGTATTCATTCGATTGCGATTTGATGGCCGTTACGCGGTTTATCCAATACTTTTTTGTCCATGTTTTAAAACCCTTTGATAACAGTCCATTTTGTGGTGGGTTGTCTTTTGCGCATATCATTGTCTTGATTCGGATATGATTTAAAGGTTGTGCGCGATCAGTATTAATTCAAAGTGTCTCCTATTTCCTCCTTCTCTTGCGTTGCACCTCACTTTGTGAAACTAATCAGTGTATTTATAATGCCTGTATCTGATGGCTTAACTTCTGTACCGTTTAGTTAACAATTGGTGAAAGAGAAAGCTATTGATATTGATATTGCTATTGCATATCAACTATCAAGATGATGAGACTGAAAGAATATGAAAAGAAAGAACGTGTTCAGCAACAATTGTGTAAAGAAAAGTTGATGCTTAAAGCTACAATAGGATGGTGCTCGTGGAAGTCGACTCATTGCTGCCCCGACTCAGGTTAAACTTTTAGATTTTTTTTTTTTTATAAATTAAAACAATTAAGGTTTAAAATTTTTCTCATTTTTTTTAATTTGAGGAAATAAATTATTTATACGTTAAATAATATATATAAAAAATTTTATTGTAAATTTTATTTTAAAATTAAAATTACAGATATAAATTATTTTATTTTAAAGTAATTTGATATTAACGTTATAAAATCAATCTTATTTTAAATAAAATATGTAAACACTTATCTAAATATACATTAACATTTGTCTTTATGAACATGGTTTCGTTTGCTACGGAATCAACTTAATGAAAGTCATTACTGAGGTACGCTTATGCTCTTCGGTTCAACGAATAAGAAGCTTCGAAGAGATTCTCGTCCTTCTCTACAATGAAAAATATAAAGTTCTTTCTTTCCCTCCAAATTTTTAATCCAGATTATACCCTTTTTTTTCTCCCTCGCAGGGAGTGAAAGCACAAAAGGACAAAAAGAAAATAAAGGAAGAATAAATAGGTTAGGTATGGATTTGAGGTGCCAGCTAGCCAACAAATGAAGGGCTTTAGATTCAGGTAAAATGTAAGACGGAAGCGTGAACCTTTCTTCCTCGTTTGGGCATAGATTGCCAGAAATGCTAAAAGGTAGCGACCCATCTTCAGCTAGGTACTGACTAAACATTGGTAACTGGCCCGATTTAGATCTCTTAAAATAGTTAAAGATTCAAAGCAATTTTACTCTTTTAATAACGATGATAGCTCGCAGGATACATGTACGATAGATAAGGTTCGAATCTTGTCTTAAGCAAATTCTCACATCCTCTCTCCCAATCCATGATTTATAATAAATACCTCGTTATTTATTTTTGCTTAACCATTATCTTTAGAACAACATATAATAGAACTATAAAGAAAAAAAAAACATAAAGAGGGGTTAATTTAAATATTTTTTAATAAAAATCGTTTGTAAACTTAAGATAAAATCCCGGATAAAAAAAGGAGTAGGGGCGGTATAGCCTTCCTAATAAGTTATTACACACAGAGGGTTCTTTCAACCCCTTCTCGATAGTCGTCAGTCTACCATTTGAGCTTGTTTCCTCGCCGTCACATTATGCGATGTGCATTTGTCCACCGCGCCTGCCAATAATGGGCCTTCGGCCAGGTGAGTGTTGTATTGGGCCTTTGGCCCTTCTTATTCTCGAAACACAAAAGCACCACGCTTTCTCAATGTACAAAACACCGTACTACTATCGAACCAAAATAAAACACAACAGTATTGGGAATAGAATTTAATGTTTCAAAGCCTGGGATGCTCAAATCATATTAATATAAATATAAAGTATATTTACTTTTAGACCATTGAACTACATCGATGTCAAATACGTTTTTTAAATTATTTAATAACTTTATATTAAATAATTTAATTTTAAAATAAAATGTAAAATTAAAATTTTCAATCATATAAATTATGAATATAAGTTTTTTTATCACATCAAAGTTATGTGATATTTTTAGTTAGACCACAAGTATCTTTTATTAAAAATAATTATTTTTTAGTTAGATAAGATTATTGTGGATGAAAAAATTATCCGATATATTATTTATATACAATATATATATTTTAAAAATACATTTTATTTACATTCTTATACATATTCAATTAATTATAATAATAAAACTAATATATTGTAATTCAACAATTGTATAAACAAAAATTACATTTTATATAAATTAGTAACTATATAAAAATTAGTATTGGTGTAATTTATATAATATGTGATTATAAAATCATTAAGTTTGGATATATTATAAAGAGCAAAAGTTACAACAAGTAGATGGTATATTGGGCTTTGGCCCCTTTTATTAATAATATGCCTTACCTCCTTATTGGATATAATTGATTATTTTTTCAGTAAATACATAAAAACAATACTAATAAATGTAATATTTAATTGTTTTTAAGTATAAGATATATTTTAGCATGAATTTAATAATTAATTGTTTGACATTTTAACTTTTTTTTTTTTCTCTTTAAAGACTTGAAGATATGAACTATGCATTTATAAATTTGTTTTCCCACGACCACTACTATCTATAAATTAAACCAGATATTTAACTAATTCAAATTGAGTCAAGTGTACTTATTGAGAACAAATAAGAGGAAAAATTTATTATAAAATAAGTTAGATGTTATAGGACTTATATCTGTATTCATAACGCTCTGCAAATTTACTCTAATTTAGACTGTATTATATTGATGAGTAAAGGTATTATATATGATATAAATTTTTTGTACAGGTACCCAATTAACCTGAATATAATTATCATCTCTAGTATTATGCAATGTTAAGAAGTATAATAAAATTTCATATCTATTATTTTCTTTTTCAGTTTAAACATCTTATAGATTTATTTAATATAAATTAGACATACCAAAAAGTGAAAATAACAGAATATGATTTGGTAATAAGTATATCAGTTTTGGTGCAAGGAGAGACCGAAGTCAGATAATATATATATTTAGAATAGTTATATTACGAGGATTTTCAACAAACTTTTTGGAAGTTTCATTTTTATTAAATGAATCAAATCAAATAATAATCCTATTTACGCGTGTTTTATTAAAATCTAAATCTCCACCAAACATGGTGGAAAGAACTAATTTTTGGTGAGTTTACAGAATAGGAAGACTAGACAACCGAGAATGTTTGCAAGTTGCAACCCCTGATCCTCACCATGTCGAATAATATCCTTTTCTCTCTGGACCTAACATAAAACGAATATCCTTTAAATTTTTGGCACCAAACCTAACGGTATCTCAGTTGAGCACGACCGTTAGAAACGCCGTCACTATCAACGACGGGTCCGTGGCCTATTCATGTACACCCAATCAGCAGAGGACGCGTAAAAACCGGAAAACGGATAAATCCTGCCACCGTCATTCCCGTTTTCTATTTTTATTGAAAATTGCTAAGACGCTTTTTATAATAAGAATACAAAAACTGATTAAATATAAATAGTTTATAAAGGTGAATCAGGGACATATATCAAATATAAGGAATTAATAATATACAATTTAATTTCCCTTTTTCTTCGGCAACCCAAACAGGGAAGCAAGGTAAGAATTTTCTTTGAAATTACTTTTTCTTATTCCTTTCCACTCTTATTTCTGTTCTTTCTTCTTTCTTCTTTCTCTACACGGCAGAATAGCAAGCAGAGCCCTCAAGGTTCATCTCCCCCTCTTCTCTTTTCCTATATGTTTTGCACTGTACACACACACACACCCTAACATTAACTACTCTCACACACTTTATTTGTCTTCTCGAGATCTGTGCTTAAACCTTCACTTGCTTTGCCTCCTTCTGCAGAATAGCTTTATACTGTGCCGGTTAGTTTCTATTTTTGCTGCTTTCACTCCTACTCGTACGTCGCCGTTTCGCTAGTGTTTTCAAACTGTCTACGTTGCGTTTGTTTAGGTTTTGTTCATCAGCCCGATCACTTCCTTTCTTGTTCGCTTTTAGCGTTTGCGACGTTACCGAAACTATTTGCAGGCATACTCATGCTAACGTTTCTGTTCATGCTCTTAATGTAATTTTCTAAATTATCTTTTGAATCTAAAGCGTGGACCACTGATCAGTAGATATCTTTGCGAAGCACGTTTGTTCCCATCATTTGAGGTGCCGTGTGATGGTTCAGCAAAACTCCGTTCAGATTGCTTAGATCTATAGCCATTTTCGGTTTTTTTCGGTTCTGCTTTTGACGTTTTGGAAACGGAAAAGGAAAATATCTCGTGGATTTTTTTAAAATCTTTTTTTAAGAGACCTTTGTTTATATATTCATTTTGTATATGACAGTATATAAGAAGTGTGGTTTGATTCTCTTTGGAGCTGATGTATTTTCCTTACTGTATCAGAAGGACTAGACGTGATGGTTGAAATCGTGACGGATACCGAAACTGTAAGTTGTAGCTCGTAATAACTGCAACCATATCATATTTGTGATTTTGCTCGGATAGCACATGTCAAATGGTGTGATTATATTTTCATTTCATGATGTCACTATAAAATTAGTTTTTTGGATCACGTGTTATTGGTAATCACAGAAAGGTTAAATTGGATTTGGAAGCATATTTATAATATTTTGTGTGTGTGTGTGTGTGTATATACACACACTATATATATTTGAGATTGAGAAATTAAGTTTTCATGTAGTGGATGATATCTGAAAAAGCTATTGTATTATTGATGACTCTTTCAGGCTGCAGATGTGGTTCCACACAATGAGACTCCGAACAATGTTCCTGTCTCTCATTATTCCTCACATCCCCCTCTTAATGAGAGGATTATTTCATCCATGACCAGGAGATCTGTTGCTGCACACCCGTGGCATGACCTTGAGATAGGTAAGCATTAAGCAATATCTTCAATTGCAATGAGTTATGATTATTCTTTTCTTTTCTTTAATTGGTTTGCCAAGCTAACTCTGTTTTCTTCCACAATGCAGGGCCTGGTGCTCCAATGATCTTTAATTGTGTAAGCATGCCTGAACAGTAAACATTACAATGTAGGACCCATGTAGTTTGCATATGCTTGAATAATAAAATTTCTTTAGAACCTAAGGTTATAACGGTTAAAACCAAGGAACTTATTGGATAACCTATAATTTCTGAAGAATTTATTTGGATCAAGTAAATACCCTCTGTTCTGTTTTCTTTTGTTCTTTTTTGTTTCTTCATTTCCCTTTAAATGCTATTGAAGTAGTAGTTACAAACTTTGTTGTCAAACCCATAGCTAATGAAAAACAGTTTTTTCCCCTCAAGTTTTGATGCTTCTCTGGTAGTGGTAACATAAATTTGTAAGTTAAGTTGTATTATTATTATATTTCCAAAGGACCCAAAACAAAAATGATTGTGTCCTAACATTACATTTGAAAAATTTTGTAATCCAACTTGGCTGAGTATTGCAGGTGGTAGAGATTGGGAAAGGGAGCAAAGTGAAATATGAACTGGACAAAAAATCGGGGCTTATTAAGGTTGTAATAGTTGTGAGTTATTTTCACTTCTATGGATAGTTTGTGTGACAAGTTGCTAAACACTATCTATTCACAGATTGATCGAGTGCTTTATTCATCAGTTGTGTATCCCCACAATTATGGATTTATCCCACGTACTATTTGTGAAGACAGTGATCCCATGGATGTCTTGGTTATTATGCAGGTATTTGTGCATCCGTTCATATTATCAAATTTTCCATGTAAATCAGTGTACATCATGTATTTCCTCTTGGCAGCATTTAAACTTTCCTTAAGATATTCTCTTTTAAATTCCTACATTTGTCTGCATCCTATTTTTCTTATGAAGTAATCTTTATGTGTTGTTCAATTTATTTTAAGCACTGGACCTTACCTTTATTGCTATGCTATGCACTGGTGATCTAAATTTTAACGGACTCAAGTTGATATCAATATGTAAATATAAGGAATTTCACAATTTCAACTGATGAATGAATAGTCTCTTCTATTCTAAAAATGCTTGGTGATCATCTTATAATTATGGATCTTCTCATAATACTATTAAATTTGTCTTAATTTATGTCATGCATGTTTTGTAAGATGAAAAACGTTGCTCATATTTGGACAGGAGCCAGTTCTTCCAGGTTGCTTTCTTCGGGCCAAAGCAATTGGTCTCATGCCTATGATTGATCAGGTATATTAGACATTACCATTTCCTACATGGCCTGAACTCCACTTTTGATTATTCAATATTGAGCAACCATGAATTGCGATGAAATACAGGGTGAGAAAGATGATAAAATAATCGCTGTCTGCGCTGATGATCCTGAGTATCGACATTACACTGATATCAAGGAGCTTCCTCCACATCGTTTAGCTGAAATTCGTCGTTTTTTTGAAGACTGTATCCTTCCTAAAATTATATTTCTAATGTTCGGTTCACGATTTTATACTTGTCACCATCTATAGGCATGATGAAACACACTGGTTCTTTTTGTGCAGCATATTATATATAGATTTTTTTTTCCTTCACAAAGGATTTAGACAAGAAGAATGAAAACAAGGAGGTTGCAGTAAATGACTTTTTGCCTGCCTCAGCTGCTTTTGAAGCGATTAAGAGATCCATGTAAGCGACAGTCGTATGACTCTCAAGTACTTTACTATTTGTACAGATATTAGAGTTTTAATTTTTGTGTAATACTTTTTGTTACTTTCTTTCTCACTTTTTGTGTAATAAACAGTATTACACTGTTTATTACCGTTTTTTTTTTTTTTACTTCTCTCACTTTTCTTTCTCTCTCTAAATATATACACTGCATGAGTGCGTACTAACAATTTTCCTCATATGTCTTCTATTGAGAAGGAGCTTGTATGCGGACTACATAGTGGAAAGCCTGAGGCGTTAGCCGTTGATACTTGGCACGGATTTGGTTTGGTCGTCTTACTGGCGCACCGATTGGAAGACATTTTACTTGAAAGGCTGCATCGTCGTCATTATGTAGTGCAAAAAAAAAAAAAAGCTTTGAAATTTAGTCGCATGTGCATACCTCTTGAGCACATGCATATATTACACGTGTTTAATTTGAACTGTTTCTACCTCTGCATAGTTTACGTTCTCGCCTTACTTTCTAATACTAGAACAACTGGTTTCAAGGTGTGTTGCTTTTTATGGGCTTTGTTGGGATGTTACGAAAATATAAGTGAATACAAATTACAAGAATATAGAAACAAACATAATAGCTCATAATTATTAAATTTTGCATGAGTTTCTTTATTATTTTTAAATACTATAAGTATTTTTATTTCAATTAATTTGTTTCAAACATAATAACGATTGTCATAGAATAATTAAATATATCAATTAACGATAACAACGAAACCCGCACACATACAATTCCACATAATTCATATTTATAAGGGGAACCTATTCTAGAAATTTTATTTTAGTAAAAGAAAAATGGATACACAAGAAGTATATTGCTCAACTCGTCAATGGCCGCTTTAAAATCTATTGCCATTTTTCTTCTTTGTTTAAATAATAGTTTTTACGAGTTTGTCGCATGTTCTTAAATTTAAAACTTCCATCAGAGGACTCTAATTTCGATGTATCAAGGATTATGAAAGACTTGTTTACAAATATCTTAAATAAAAAAATATTTAAGAAAAAATTATTGAATAATTTAATTATTTAAATAAAGTAAATATTCAAAAAATTTATATTTTCAAATAAAAATCCTATTCTTTGTATTCCTTCCTCAATTAAAAAATTTATTTTAATCCATTATATAGTTTTATTTATGTTAAGTTTTGAACGGGAGGAAGGCCAGGCCCAAAACGATTTCCCATCTCCATTAAAAAAGTAGTAGTTAGTAATACGCAATAGCACAAATATCTTGGCGGTGGCCTATGGACGTGTCTATAAAAACGATACGAGCCTTAAACCCTTCAGGAGCCGCTGATTTCATTTTCGTAAACCCCTCACTTTTCCCCTTCAGTGAGAACAAAAATCAAACACCATGAGTACCTTTCCCAACAACTCCAACTTGGACAACCTCCTCCTCCAAACCCTCATGGGCAGACTCCACCTTCGAACTCCGATCAACAACCCCTTAGTCACTCAATCCCTCGAAGACTTCCTCTTCGACCTCGACGATGACGATGAAGACGACAACGACGAGGGCAAGTCAGAGCTTGCCAAAGAAGAAGCCAAGCTCGAAAGAGAACTAATCAAGATCATCCTCAGTGGCAACGCCGATTCACTGAAACCGAATTCGGGGCAAGCCGTGTCGGTTCGCGACCACCACATATGCGTGGGGTTTCAAGAGGAAGAGGGTTCGGATTATCGGGTGTGGGAGTGGCATGGCCACGTCATGGTCTTCGACGAAGAACACGGTTATTCGCCTGAGTATATATATGGAAACTACTTCCAGAGGTTGAAGCCTAAACCTCCTCCTCCTCCTTCTGCTGCTGACGCTGATGCTTCTCTGGAGAAAGAGGAAAAACAGGAGAATCAGGGTTTGAGGGAATTGATTGATACCAAGGATTCCACCGACGCTCGCATTCTTCATCGCAACATCAATGCTGGTTCACCCAGGTTCCTTTTCCTTATATTTCTCCTTTGCCAATTTCGATAACTATACCGTTAGTTAACACAAGCTTTTTCCCCATCTGAATTTATACCAATCTTCAGAGTTTTTTTTCCCCCCTCTCACTACGAATGAATTTTGGTCATGGTTGCTACCTAATATATGCTTTAGCTGTGTAGTGCCGGTGTGAAGAGCTGCTTGGTTTAAAGTTTAGTAGAATGGATTTTGATCCGATTAATTTTAACGGTAATTGCGATGTACGTTCAAATGAATCTCAGTCAGCCACTGGTTTTACATTTTAACGTAGTATTTTTTTTTTATTGGAAAGTGCGAGAACTGATTTTCTAATCCTAAAACAAAAACTGTCTGATCTTTTTATGATTTACATTATGTACGGATACTTTTTTTTTTTAAATTAGGATACCATTATGGTAATATATGTGACATTAAGTATAACTATTATTGAGTAATGTATGTAATAAATTTTTTCTTATCATTTAGAACACAAGACAAACATCTCGGTAGCTCATATGGAGTGAAAGAATACCATCTATTTATTGTGCCACCTGATGATATTTGTGGTCTAGATGATGGCTAATTAAATATTTTTCAAAAGGCATAGTTAAGATGTGATTGTACGAATGAGTATATTAGGCGAGCCACTCATTCGTAAAAGTGCTCAAGGAAGACATTTTAGATCAATTGATATTGACAAGGTTTTTCTTAAGAAGAAGGTAGATCTATAGCCTGCTTTCATATTTATAGTGGATGAAGTGTCACTGTCACTCAATAATCCAGTGTCAATTATATTTTTTTTCTACCTTCATATGTATACATTGCAAATGGCGAGTTTTAGATGTTGTCTACTGGGTGCAAAATTAGACAGTGAAACTGTTGGTGGGATTACAGTTTTGGTCCGTCTAATTTCACCAAAAGTTGATCCTCCTTATTTCAATTGTAATAACGTCTTACAATAATTTGACATTGATGCAATTAAGACTCCTTTGAGTTAGTTGTTCATGATGTGACTTAGTCTCTGTTGACATAGCCGTGCCTTTTTCTTTTGCTGATTTTACAGTAAATTTTATGGCATATCACTCTTTAATGTTTACTTTGCTGTTGTGAAGATGACATGGCATTTTGTAAAATCAGTGACAGGAACTAGAAATATTGTTGAATTTGTAAATATGGGGGAGTGAAGTTGAACTTGGCACAAATAAGAGAACAAGAGTGTAATTAAGCCTAAAAAATTACAGGAAACATTAATACAATACCGCAGTTGATTTGAAATTATCCACATAGTTCATGTGTTATTGCACTGGCTTGGATTCAGTTGAAAGCCTTGGAGGTTAAGGAGATGTTCTCATTAGTACACAACTAGCTTTAGCATCTTACTGTTAACTATATCGGTGCCTCCTTTTTTGAAGCTTTAGCCTGTTTTTTAAGTGTCAACCTCCTGACGCGAAGATAAAAAGTTTTGTTCCTTTTGGTCAAGTATTTTGCTAAAAATAATAAAACGGTTATTGTCATTGTATAAAGAAGCTGGGAAACTCCATGGACAGTGAACCCCTGCGTGAATTGTGAATACAACTGTAAAATAGTTTTCAATTTCATTTCACCCTTCATGTATGATAGCTGTTGTTAGTAGTTACTGTCAGTTTTTTCTGTCCCAGCACTTCCTTAGACAGGTAACTTCCCTCTTTTAACACCACTCTATCTGCTGACCATAGTAAAGCTTTGTTTTATCTTCATCGAAATACCATTTTGTCATTTGGATATGTGATTCGTCCCCATTCTACATTATTATGCGAGCAATATTTACAGTTTTACCCACAGGCAACTGATGAAATTTTTTAGCATTTTCATTACCTGTTTTATTGCACAATGTGCATGTTTGCAACTGAATTGAACGTTTTATGCTTCCATGCTTGACTTCTCTCATGTTTTGCCCTGCTGTGACAGGTACTAGACAAGAATTGTTTCTTCATTGGAAATTCAAGTTCAAAGTGTTGCAAGCAGAGGTTATAAGCAGCATCCCATTTCCTTTGCGAGGCAAAGATTGATTTCCCCTGCTTTTCACAGTGCCAATCTCAGAGTCAAGCCTACATCTAGGTCTGTTTGAGCTTCAAATTACATACTGTAAAGGATGTGAGACATTTCTTCAATAATAGGTTATCTTGATCAGATTATTAATGTCACAGCAATTTGTTACTTTGCCATTTTCCACTAAAGCTAGCTCTTGTCATAGACGCCAGTAGTATGGGAGGAAATAGGTTAAGTTAGACTTTATTAAATGTGAGTCTAATTTGTTGTTTGGCCTGAATATGACTTATTTATTTGGCTTTTTTATTTTAATATTGTAATTTAAAAAACTATTTATCAAAATATAGTGATTTTAAAACTATTTTTCTGTTTGGGGTGAATGTGTCAACGTGGCAAAGAGTTTTGTTAAAACGACTGGCGAAATGTTATCAACTTTCGTCAAGAGAAAAGCAAAATTATCCAGGATGACACGTGTCTCATTCTGATTAATTTTGCAAAGGTGATGATAAAGGCAAGTGTATATATATATATATATATATATATATATATATATAATACTTCAAGCAAAGGCAAATATCTCACAGATACTCTACTGCTAGAGTGATCAAGAAGTATGAACTCTCCAATAAGCTTAAGTGGAGTCTGATTATGCATGACAATATGAGTGAAGTTTAAGAAACTACCTACAAAAGTATTTGATCCTGGTCTAATTGTTCGGAAGGCAAGTGTACCCATCAAAAAGTAATAAAGAGTTCTTAAATTAAGTTTCTGAAATATCGTCTCACAATTGTTTTCTAATTACTAAAAATTTCCTAGTTCAATTGTTTAAGCTTCAAAGATACGAGATTAATTAAAAACAATAATTTATAAAATTAATTATAAAACTAAGAGTAAGTATACAATGCACGTCTTGCTTAAACTTATCGGAGAGTAACTTAGGGCATATGAGTTTTCTCATTCAATCCTTTATGTTATTTTTCTATTTAACTCAATCCGATTTCCTTGTGATTACCAATCATTCATACAAATACTATTAATACCCAATGGTCATGTAATATTAATATTCTTTTCTCTAAATTAACATTTTCAATGGTCATGCAAGCATCAATTGAAGAAAGCTTAAGGAACTTATGAACTTGTTAATTTAATAACGATTAGAAGAGAAAGATTGATTTGGTCCACTTAATCTTTTGTCTCGTTTTACCCTATAGATCTATTAATTAACCGAGGTACGGTCGCCTGACGATATAATTAATTTGGATTAAGAAAGAAACATAATAGGATAAAATCTAATCACATAATGGAAATCAAATTAAGATTCAAACACCAAAATCCCATAAATTCATAAACAATAGTTCTCATAGCTTTAACTATAGACTTAGTTACTCATGCTAAAGAAAAGAATTAAAACATTCATGAATAAAGCCATAAAGAAAAGAAATAGAAAAACTAGAGTATGATGAGTTTCCAGTCTTTAAGTACGGTCGCTTGAAGCTCCAAGTCTCGCAAGCATGTGCCAAGGATCCCGTGCAAGAGAGACGAGATGAAAGATGTATTCTAGAGCAAAAGCAAAGATGTAAAAATGGTCCCCCAATGGTATCTCTGGTCTTCCCTTTTATAGGGTTTGAAAACCCTAAAACTCTTCATAATTGGGCTTCCCGCAAATGAGCACGGCTGTGCAAAGCCTTAAGCACGGCCGTGCATGGGCTCGAAGCACCTCGTGCTTATTGAATGAGTCTGGACGTGCTAACTGTTGCGAAGCTCTAAAATTCCATCAATTTGGGCCCAAAATCTACTTGCGGCCTCTTTATACCAAACTGTATAATTAATATATAAATTAGTATAAAAACTCAAATAAAATAAAGGTCAAATATGAATATATGGACTGTAAAAGAAGGCCTAATTATAGACTTATCACTAATACCTAGGTTGTCTTCAACAATCTGCGCATAATTACCTTTGGTAGGTGCTATAACAGGTCTCTCATCTATGGATAATCTTAAGAGGGTAGTAATATCCTGAAGAGTAATAGTACACTCTCTAGGGAGCATGTGGAAGGTGTGCGTCTTCGGCTTCTACCTTTCTACTAAAGCAATAATTAATTCCACGCCTACGGGAAATTTGAATAAGTTAGTCACTCCAATAAAACCTGCTAACTCCAAATGCATAATAATTTCTTTTGGAACACCCTCTATTCCACCAGTAATATTTTGACTCTTCCTTATCCTCAATATCGGGTGATCATATCCATCTCAAATATGTTCAGAAAAATGAATACTCTGAAACTGAAGAAGTGATAGATCTTCTGGTTCGGAATTAATAATCCTATTTTGTCGTGAAGATGATGCCAACTATACAACAAAATTACTATAAGTAATAAAATTTTATTCAATAATAATTTTATATTTTACTAACAAAATTAATATTACATATTTTATAATAGTTAAACAAATTTACAAATTAAATATTATCACATTGTAATGACATAAATATATATTCAATGCAATATATTATAAACATTGATATCAGATATAATCTCATCATAACCTACATTATATACAAATTATAATTTACGTGATATCAATTTCATTTTAAAATTAAATATTCTTATTTACATTTTCATACATATTACAAAAGATATACAAAATTATAATTATTACAATTATTTTTCATATAAAAATGTACTTAATACAATTTATATAAATAATGTTACATTATTTAAATAAAAAAGCTCTAATTATTAACATAAAATTAATTTAAATTTTTATTTTTTCATATTTTCAGTTTAAATTTGCATAAATTGCATACAGTTTACAATTATATAAATAATATTACGTTTTTTAAATTGAAAAAATATAATTATCTACATACAATTTTTTTTAATTTACACTTTTAATAATTTAAATTTATATATACATAAGATTCATACAAATTATGATTGTATGTTAATTAAATATGTCATAACATTTTATATTATTACTGAGTATCAAAATTTATATTTTCTAAATTTCATTTAAATTAATATATATGTGTAAAAATTATGTATTACAATAAAATTGAATATAAATTATTATTAAAATAATTTAATTAACTATTTTTTTTTATTCTTTATTTTTACAAATATATAACAAATATAATATGTATAATATTATGCTAATATATTATATGAAATGAAATTTAAGTAAATTTTTTAACAGTTAATTATAATTTTACATTTTAATTTATTACACTACAACTTTAATTGAATTTTTTAAACAACATATTAGTCTATACAAATAATAAAAAATATTTAAATTTGTAAATTTTTTTTACTAAACTCAATAAACCTTCAAGCCAATTATTTTACTACTTAATCACATGCATAAAATTTATAAACATTTAAAATTTAATTTTTATCATTTCTCAGAATTTTCAAATAACACAAATTAATTTAAAAATAGAATATCAATATACAAATAATGATATATACCTCTAAAATATGTACAAAATTTAAAAATTTTGAGGTCAAAAATGTAAATAACAAACGCAAAACGAAATTAGGAAGGGAGGAGAAGAGGAAGAAGGGCAGTGACGTTACTATAGCCGGACATGTGTCAATACATAATTGTTTTTGCCAATGGTATAGCAAAACACTCTTTCGTCATGAGAAACACGAAACTGTGAAGATAAAGTCACGTGTCTTAAAAACTTCCTAATCGTTCGTTATGTGATTTATTTTTTTTTTAATTTTTACATGGTGACTTTCGCAATTTCAGTAGTGAAACCATTATCGC
The DNA here is from genome assembly GCF_003935025.1 of Abrus precatorius. NCBI lineage: Eukaryota > Viridiplantae > Streptophyta > Magnoliopsida > Fabales > Fabaceae > Abrus > Abrus precatorius. Next base: position 1,053,226 of record NW_020874373.1, on the reverse strand, counting down.
TACCACCACATGTCACTTTTCAATTGCTTTTGCTTTGATAGTGCTGAAACTTTGCTTTTATTTCATCAGTCAAATGGCAAAACTATTCCTTGTTTGACATGTGTTTGATCTTACGTATTTTGCTTTTTTTTAGTAAAATAATTATAAATTAATCACTTTCACTAGATGTTTTGGCAAAACTCTTTGCCACGTTGACAAAATCACTCTAAACAGAAAAATAATTTCAAAATCACTATATTTTGATAAATAGTTTTTTAAATTACAATATTAAAATAAAAAAGCCTATTTATTTTACTTGATTCTTTTTTTAAAAAGTTAGATTGTGTTGTAAAAAACACAATTAAAAAACACCTTTTTCATGTGTAAAAAAATAATATTTCTACGTATAAATATGTTAATGAATTTTAAATAACATGTAAGAGCGAGTTTAAAAAATCGTCTTCTTTTTTAATTTAGATAAACTTTTAAAAAATCTTGCCTCATTTAGTAAGTAGTTATGACCTAAGTCTTCATGGATGTTAGGCTATGTTCAAAACAAATAGCCTAATATATTTTCACCCTAATTTGGATACTTCCTTCTTTTTGCGTTTAAAAACTCCTTTTTTTTTTTTTTTTTTAACCTTAATATGCTCGATTTACACTTAATAGTGATATCCTAAAATACTCTTTTCATAAAAAATAATATTTGACAATTTTAGCAAATAGTACACCCAAGCTCCAAGGTTAAAAAAAAACTCCATCAATTGACTCGTTAAAGTGTTTGGACATTGTCATTCTCGTCAATTGAGGCAAATAGCTGACCAAAAAGAAAAAGAGCCGAATGGCTTGACAAGGAATATCATTCTGTTTTATACAAAATACACAGTGATGTCTATATAATTATGTGCCAAGGCTACTTTTATATTTACTTCGATATATATAAAATAATTTTTTTATATAAATGTAAGTCTAAAAACTCTTATATTTAATAGTCTTTCATTTTTTAGGAGTTATTCTCACTTTTTTATTATGCCATGTGATTGTTTTTTGGTATTGAGCATTATTTTTTAAATATTTTTAATTTTTTTATAAAAAGTTTAACCTTAAAATATTTATAAAAACCTCTAAATTATATTATATTTAAAAATAATCATATAAATTATCTATAATTTTTATTTAAAAATTTTTTAATTTAATAATATTTGTGCAATACATATGATACTCACTGGCTAAACCTTAATGTTCCAGTTACATAATTATTAATCGTTTAGGGTTTTGGTTTTTTGTTCTGCAAATTATGCATAAATAAATCAAAATGTTTTGAGAAATAAAAATCATCATTCTTACATATTAAAAAAATTATTAAAGTAGAGGATATATATATATATATATATATATATATATATTGTGAATATTTTATTTGTCATCTCAAAGATTTAAACAATAATTAAAGATGTTAACAAGATAGAAGAATGTAGGAAAAACTTATCATGTTTTGTACACATTTGGGCCATCGGAATGGCAAATACGAAACGTGCAAGCCCTCTTATCCCTACTTTATCAAAAACAAAACTCTCGAGTCCCTAGTAGTATTATTTATTGGGTGCTGAAAAAATAAGGTGCAATCGCAACCGTCAATAAAGAGACCATCAATAAAAAAAATTCAAACACGACACGTCACCGATCCGCGTGACGCATTCCCTTCCAATTAGAACCCATCTCTCTCTCCTATATATACCGACATTCTCTTCTGTTCTTTCCGTCATTCTGCACCTGTTCTTCCATTCACGTCTCTTCTCCTAAGAATCAGAAACCTCTTCACCATTATCAATGGCTCCCACAAAGGCCGAGAAGAAACCAGCAGAAAAAAAGCCTGCGGAGAAATCACCAGCAGAGAAGAAGCCAAAGGCAGAGAAGAAGATATCGAAGGAAGGAGGAAGCGACAAAAAAAAGAAGAGGGTGAAGAAGAGCAGCGAGACCTACAAGATTTATATATTCAAGGTGTTGAAGCAGGTTCACCCTGACATCGGAATTTCCAGCAAAGCCATGGGAATCATGAACAGTTTCATAAACGACATCTTCGAGAAGCTCGCTCAGGAGGCCTCGCGCTTGGCCAGGTATAACAAGAAACCAACCATCACGTCTCGGGAGATCCAAACGGCAGTGCGTTTGGTTCTCCCTGGTGAGTTGGCCAAGCACGCCGTCTCCGAAGGCACTAAGGCCGTCACGAAATTCACCAGTTCTTGATTCGTTCGCTTTTGTATTTTTCGATTAGGGTTTTTTAACCCGGTTTTTTTTCATTTAATTAGTAGTTAGGGTTCTTAATTTACTTAGAGGATGTAGATGTATAATTGAAGTTTTAATTTGAATAATGTTATCATTGATTTGGTTTTCCGTGCCGTTGTGAATTCGACTTGATCATAATGGTTTCCTGCCTTGTTTGATGTTAGTAACTGAATTGGTTTTTTGACCCTCTTTTATCGGTGATTACGTTCTTGGACTGATCCCAATTAGTGCACCATAGGTTTCAAGCCTCAATGGGAAGTGGAATATTTGCCTTAACTGCGTGTTTTAGTTTTGCTTGATTACCTATCCCTACTGCCGCATACTTTGAATCAAATCTTTGTCAAGCGGCAATGTTTAGGGGGGAAATGGGAATGTTTTATAAACTTTGAGCAATGTTCTCTGGCTTCAAAGAATTTTGATTTGGTGTTCCCTTTTTCTGTTGTTTTTTTCTTTAGTGGAATGCAATTTTATTAAAAGGATGAAGTTTAGATATGGAATTATGAGTATCATGGATGCTATTAGGCCTATTTTGCAATAAGAATTGGAATTTTATTTTGATAATGTGTGCTGACTTTTGTGGTACAACATTCAATTTTCATCTTTATTAAAAAAATGATGTGCTGATCTACGTGTGGTATTTGTGCCAATTGAAGTGTCTACTTGTGATTTAATGTAAATGCAGCATGTATATTGTTTGTGCTGATTTCTATGTAGTATTTGTTCAAACTGAAGGCTTTTTGATTGAGCTTACTGTTATCGATATTATTGGATCTGTTTAAACATAAATGTCTGTTTGTGACTCAGTTACTGAATGAATGCGGATAGGTAAATGTTTGTTTTCCCTTGTAATCGAGGTTTTACATAACTTGGTAGTGGGTAACTGAGCCTGATAAAGCATCTACGGGCGTATTCCTTTATGTGTTGATAAAGCATTAATTTTGTCTTAAACAATTTTTGTCCCTGTTTCCCATTGTTGTTTTTCTCCCAGTTAAATTCTTGTTTGTAGGGGTAGTTTAGCTACAAAATTTTGATCCATTGACATCCTTTTTTCAAGTATCTGCATTTTGAATGTAGTTTGCTAGTAAGTTATTTTATTTACTCAGAATCTTATGCTTGTCACGGTTATGTAATCTAAAAATACATATATTGTTGGGAAATGGCTTTGCCTTAGAATGTGAATGGCTTTGCATTTTATTATTGGGAAATAGTTTTGCCTTCAGAAATGTCACATCCTTCCTCTTGAGGGGATATGATTTGTTAATTTTCTTTTAACCAATAGCTGCTCAGTCTTTTTATTTATTCTAGTTTGAGTTTCTTACTCTTTGAATTCTCTGCATCTTCCCCGGAACCCCCAAAATTATGATAGTAAGGAGTCAATATGACAGTAATGTCTCCGATAATATATATATATATAGTAGTAGATATCAAGGCTTACTTGCAATTTTGCAATCAACAGTGTTTTTTTGGGCTTAGGCAACCAGCTTGCTACAATCTGCTAGAGTCCAGATTATGTGTGCATGCATTCATGTTAATTCCACTACATATTTTTCACTGGATTTGAGTGGTATGATTGGTAGTTCTGGTATGGGAACAGGATAAGGTGCTGATAATAGATATTACCTTTGGCCTTGTTTATAAAAAAAAATATATTTAATTATTAATAAAATAATAAACAATAGTTATATAATATAAATTTATATTTTATATTAGAAATATTCATAGTACTTTAGTGTTTTATGTATTAAATGAATAAATATGTCATATGTTAATATTTTAGAGAGTAAGAACTTTATTAATATAAATTTCACAATCAATAAGGATATAAAAAATAACAATTAATATATTTAAAAAATATTTCTTAAACTTTGAAAAAAATATTTCTTATAAATAGAATGGAAAAGCATTATAAGCTTTTGCTGTACTTGCTGATGTAATGAGGATTCTTTTATACATATTTTATTTCCAAAACTTACTTAAGGAAGCAGTAATGAAGAGGGAATGAGGGATTGAGTTAATTTAATATTAAATACTTTATTTATTATATTAGGTTTATGAAATTTTCATAAAATTAAACAAAGAAAAAAGAATAAATAAAAATTCAAACAAAAATTAATTATTTTTTGAAATCAAATGATTTTTTTTTAAAATGTTAATAGTTTTGTCATTGATTTCTAACATAATTCGAATTACTTGTTTTCTGAAATATCGAGTTGGTTATTTTATAAAATAGATACGTTAGTTTATAAAGGTAAGTCAGCTGTTTGAGAATAAAGTATAACATTAGTTTTTCACTTTAAAATATTAAATACTTGTTTCATCTGACAATTTTTAAGTTATCACGTCTGAACCTTGATAAAGACCTCAGAACTTAAATGGAGGACATTTCAGAAGATTGATTATCCCCCGCATGATATCAGTCTCCGAAATAGAAAAGGACAAAAAAGATTAATGAAAATCATTAAAAAGACTTACATCTTACATCTAAACAACTTGCACAAAGAATTAATCTTAACTTAATTTGATAGCATCATTCATAACCAACGTGCATGGTGGCTAAGACCAAGATTAGATTCAACGTTCTTTTCACTTAATCATACATGAGGGCCCACATATGTTATTGGGCCTAAAAGCATGCAAATGGGCTGACATGGATAGGTGAGACAAGGTAAAAAAAATATCTAACGTTACTCGGATGATTGAAACGTGTACGATGGAGATTAGGTGTGGCTAATAGACAACAATATGAACAACTGGATCCTTGACCCTCCAGGTTTCACTTCCTATAAATTCATTTTTCTCCCGAATTCTATCGACCTAATCCGGAATATTGTGTCAAACGCGCCTTCTTTTCCGATCCACCATTTCTCTTCCCTTGTGTATTTCTTCATAACTATTAACAATTAAAGGGAGATAGATCTCTCTATGGGTTAATTCTGATCTAACCATTTTCGTTTCCTAGGTTTTCTATTTGGATTTGTAGCCTTTCAATACTCCGATTCGCTTCTTCCTTCAATTAAACGCTGTTGTGTTTTGATTTCGTTTTGTTAGGCGTGTGAGTATTAGGGGGTTTCGAAGAGCATAGAATAATGCCTTCGGTGCCCGTTCATCTCCATCTGGTTCCTTCCTTGACCATTTTCCATGGTGGATCCTCTTTTCATCGTCTGAAAAATCTTGAAAAAAGTGATCGGCGCGGTAATCTTAGTTAACACTAGCACTTTGGTTTTGCATCCCTTTCTCGTTTTTTTCTTCGTCGTCGTTGTTGGTTTTGCTCTAATCGAGGTTCTGAGTTAATTCGTCAACCGATCGGGGATTAAGGGATTGATATTGTTGTACTTTTTGTAATCTTCTTAGTTCCTGTTTTTAGATTGTTGCAGTTGCTGCTCGAAACGTCGTCGTCTTTCAAGGTACTTTTGTTTAATCTTGTTCTACTTTGCTATGTTTTGGTGAAAGATAGCTGATGATGCTTCTTATGCTTTCTGATATGTGTTGTAATGTACGAAGTGATTTCTATCGTGTTTGATTTTAACGAGCTTTGCCTTTGTTATCTATGTAAAACATGTTCCTAGTTAATAACGATGTGTGATGTGTCTATGCCTGTCTTAACTCATTTGTGGTCAAAATCGTGACAGTATGATCAGATCTGACTCATAGAGTGATCATTTAAGCTAAGAACTATGCAGTTATTATGGAAATGGTTAAAGACGTTGGATTGGTAATATTTTTTTTAAGATAATTTATTGGTCTACTGTGTGTTGGTAAAATTTATTAATAATTATATTTTATAGGTGTGATGTGTGTTGGTAAAATTTTATAATTGATTCCGATGTTATCTAAATCCCTTCAAATCTCCTTATGCTGGCTATGTGCGTGGTCCTTTCTTTTACACAAATTTTACCTTTGATGGAATAAAATAAATGATCATCTTCTTCATAATATTATGCATCGCTGGAGCATTTTAGTTTTTGAGACAAGATTCCTGTAATAATACAGGTATCTTTTCCACCTTTTTCCTGGAATGGAAGCTTGTGATTTCCTATTGCATTTTTCGAAACTTTGTGATGCCTTTCTAAACTTTCTTAATCACGGTCCAAAATATACCTAGAAAAATGCTGAAATATGTATTTGTGGAATTTTTAATGCTCATGAAGATTAGTGATAGCTTTTTTATATTATTCATTACTATGTTGTTTCTTTTAGTTGCCTCTTTGGACCTGATACAATTGATGGACACGGGCTCTCATGTTATTGCTGTGCACGAGGACAAGTTCATAAGTAATCTTGAAAGGACTTTCAGTGAGTCATTACATATTCAAGATGATCTGAAATCTGAACACACATCTGAGGGAAATGATATCTACAATGTGGGAGAGGAAAACCTGTGTGGAGAAATTGAAGAGCAAGAAACAAAACTAAATACGATGTGTTTGAAAAAATCTGCAACCTTTCCAATTCCTAATATGATTTTGCCTTCTAGCTCTTGTGACAAGGAGGCTGATACATCAGTTACAGAATCACTCTCTGAGCATTCTCCTCATCAAACCTACACACGTTCTGTATCATTGCCTGTAAGTTCTCAGTGTTAGTGTTAGATTGTTAGTAATATCTCAACCAGGAGTTGCAGATTAGAAAGGATTGTAGATTTGGTTTTGCCGTTTGGATCTGCAGGCTTGAGTTTTTCCATTGGAACACAATGATTGATTTTTTACTGCTGCTATGTATTTTACATATTTTTAGTTTCTCTACAACTTATATATTCCTACCCAAAAAGGCATAATAAAACAAACTTTATGTTAATACACTTCAAATTTTAGTGTTTAATACTCATATCAATGTCCATTATATTTTAGTTATGAATTCAATGCAGTTACCAAAACTACTTTGTTTGAGAGTATCACAGATTGTTATATTTTGTATTTTGTCCCCGTATGGTTTATTTTAGTTCAAGTGTTTTATTTTATGGGATAAACGTAGCTTGTATGGTTGCAATGTTACAACTTTGTCTCTTTGTATCAATTCCCTTTCTATTGGGGGGCTTCTCCAGGTAGAAATGAGGTTTAAGGGATTAGAAAATATTTACCTTAATATGTGTATATATATGATTGCCTCCAAAATAGGTAAAAGAAACACATTCGGCAAAATGTAGTTTGGGGCTCATTATTATGAATTAATTTAATGTCCACTTAGAATGTGCCATTTCTTGTTTAATAGTTTCTATTATTTGTGTTGTACAACACAGGCTCCTCTGAAACTTATATCTGCCATGAAAGGTAGCCGTGAGAAACATGGGGGATCACATATGAAATTGAATGTAAAATGGGCCCCTGATGTGTATGATCCGGTACCTACAATAATATCACATACTGTCCGGAACAAGAAACAGCAGAAATCTAGGAAGAAGAAGACTGAAAAGAAGAATGGGAAGAAGGGTCAAAAGGGAAATTCATCTCGAGGGGGCAGCAGCAAAGATAAGCATCTTCGCAAGCTGAGTGGGACCTCTGGTTTGTGCTACAAGTCAATGGATCCTGGTGATAAAGTGATTGGAGCTTCTACTGAATTTGATGCTCTTGACGTTCGTTGCCAAGATTCATACTGTGGAACTAGTTTCTTGAAAAATTCAGTTACAGAAGTGCACTACTCGGTTGCAGAAGCGTTATGACTAAAATACTTAGAATGTTTTAACTCATTTCCAGCTATGTGCATAAATAAATAATATTTTGCTGTTGGCTTGTGTGGTGGAAAAAAAATGACTTAGGATTGTATGGTGAAGATGATTGACACTCTTCATAGAGGGCAGTCAAGAATGCCATTTTATTTGTAATGTGGGACAACCTTTTGTGAATGAGGTCATATCTGGGCTTCTAGCTTTCCAGGCGCCAGTTCTGAAAGAGGGATCTCTGTAGTGACCTTTTTGTTGACCATTTCTATGTGAGTTTTTTGGTCTATCTGTGCGATTTGTATTTAGATTATATTACTGTTGATGATCAATGGTACTTATAAAATCTAAATTTGTGATATCAAGATCATGATTGTTTAAACATCATATTTTTTTGGTGTTTGTTGGGTTTATCACTTAATAGGCATTAAATTACCAGAATTTATAAAATTTAATAAAGAAATAGATACATACAATTTTTATATGATATATCTGTAGGATCCTTTCGCTTTAAGAATGGGGACATTATTGCGATTTGCAATCCAAAACGGCTCCTTATTTGTTGTCACTAGTTTTTAATTAAATACACTTTTGGCTAGCAGTCTACCTTTTTTTTCCTCCTTTTTTGGGACTGGGTTTGGAAATTATGCCCAGGAGTCTAGATCGCAGAAAACAACGCCACCAAGGAGTCAGACAAGAAACCTCAAAGCAGTGTGTTTTGGGACTACTTTGTTTCCAAAGTCAAATTGTGTTTGTTTAGATGATTGTCTAGAACAAAGTTTATTGCACCTCCCAAGCTTGCGTCTTTTTCAGCAGTCTAGCAAAGTTCTTTTTTTTCTTTTTATTTGACTGTTACCGCTTTTGTTGTCATCATTTTTTTATCACATTTTTACGGTGCAACCGACTAAAGTAGTCCCTTGTAGCTACTCGCTTATAGTTGAAGCCAATTGATTTGTCTAGAACATAAAATTTGTAGGATTTTACAAACTAATATTCTAGTGACATCGATTAAACAATTAATAAAAAATATTTCATTAAAATGATATTACGAATATATTGCAACACATGATTTTCTTCTTTTTTTTCAAATCATTTTTTTATTCTTCAAGAAATTTTTTTAAGATACTGATTAGTATTTCTCAAATTTATAAACGTGATTTTGTTTGGATTATATTTTGTCCTGTTACTTTAGCGATTTAACTGTCAAGTGATACGTGTTGCACAAGTTCCAAGTATCATTTTCAGTCTTGCGTGTAATTATGTGAGTTGCAGAAATACGCCCGTGGAGTCAACTAATAATAGCACCTTTGACTTTAGCCATAATTATGAACGTTCACAGGAAAGAATGCCCAAAAACCCTTTCCACAAGGAGCACTTTAAGCTTTGAACGGGAATTTGGAAAGAGACCGAGAACGAAAGACTTTGTAGGCAAGGGTAACAAGAGAAGGAATGAATGTTAATATAAAATTCTCAATTTGAAAATCTTAAAAATATGATAATAAAAAAGTTTTAGAAGATTTATTAATATATTTTTTTTATCTAAAAACCTCTAAACAATAATAAGCTTTAAGATTTTCTGCTCCACACTCTGCAACGATGCATATCATTTCCTAGTTAAAACTTAATTGTAGTGAGTCCATTGCGTCAATGCCCTAAAATAATTAGAGAGGGGTCATTACAATTTGGGTCGACCTATTCAATCCAATCTTTAATGGATTAGATTGGTTTAACAAATCTTATTGGATAGAGTAATGTTAAACCTTGCCAGAAAATATTTGAGTAATATTAAACCGATCTAATTGATAGGCCAGTATGCTGCGATTTGTAATATTTTCATTCTGTAACATTACAGTTTTTACAGTTTGATTCCTCTCAGTGGTGCCATTGGGCAGATATTTGTAACTGATTGAACCCCAACTGGACCTCATTGTTAGAATGGTTATTTTAATTTTCTTATTCTTTTAACAACTTGATTTTTTTATGAGTACAATTTTTTAAAAATAAATGATTTTTTTCTAGACCACATATATCTTTAACTGAAAATAATTCTATTAAAATTAAAACTCGAAATTATAGTTCAAATTTGAAACAACTCTTGCTATAAAAAATATATAGAAAACGATGAGAACAAATTTCATTATTTTAAGTATTCCTATACAAATTAAAACAAAAACAAAACTAAATGACCATCATATGATTCAAAATAAAATAAGCCATGTTTATTTAGGAATATTATACATCAACATTATACATTATATCATAGGTACGGTAACGTTGCAGGTCAAAAATGTTTCCAACCTTAATTTTGGACTTGTGTTGTGGAACAGTAATGAATGGCGTTTATGTATCCACACTAAAACAACCATAATTACAGTATTTTTTTCACGACTAACCAATGAAAATTAACTCGTTTTTACATCAGACAAATGAAAGGATCAGATAATCAATATCAATGCAAAATTCCAAAATCTCTCTATGATGCTTTTTTTTTTTTTTAAATAAAGAAAAACTTAGGTAGAGGAACAGTTGCTTTCTGACTTCAAGATTGGGCTATGTAACAATCCTCAACAAAACTTGTAACCCTTAAAAATGACCTTAGCAATGAAAATTCACTAGCAGAAATCTCTCAATAGAAAAAATGATAAGATCAATTCAGGGAAAAAAGAAATTGGATAGATATCAGATCAGCAAAAGAAGGATTGATTTCCAAGAGACATAAAAAATAGTAAAGCCTCATTGCCAAAGTTGTTCAATCATCAATTATGACTGACTGATACAAATATTTCTCAACAAATTGCAGTATAGTTGGTTGAGTTGAATTATAGTCTGAAAAAATCATCACAACATCGTGAGCATAATCGAAGTTTCTTTAATAATCAACCACACCACCCGACTGTTTTGTTAACTGTAAAACCTGTTTCAGAGGGCTGAGACTGTGATTGCTGAGGAGGTCTGGGCTCTCTTGGTTTAGCAGGATCGACAAATATAACCCAACCATCCAAAAACTTAGCATTCATTCCTTCTCTTGCCTTTTCAGCTTCTTCAATGGTTGTGTAAGTAACAAAACCAAATCCCTTCGATCTTCCAGAGGCTCTATCAGTAATCACCTTAGCTGTATAGTCAAAATGACCAAAGGTCAAGCACAACATAAATTGAACTAAAATCAGGATATTATACTCAAGTACATTAGGGGGAAAATGCCCATTATTACCATCAATCAGCTGCCCATAAGAAGAAAATGCTTCCTTAAGTTTTTCATCTGTTGTCAGTCTTGACAGACCTGTTCCAAATATCATAGACAATATCACAAGAAGATGCACATTATTCATATTTAAAAATGTTACCTACAAAATCAACTAAATTGCAGTATGCCAGATAATTGTATTGCAGTCTTTTAACCAGAAAAAGGATTTTAAAAATAAACATGTGCACGCACCAGGTATTGTCATAACATAATTACAGAAAATTATACACCTAGTGACTCCATACAGGAAATGGTGCCAATTTGGCAAAAGATAGCATATAACTTTGTTGAAGTTCATGCGAAAAAAGACCAGAAACAGGTCCCTTAGGCTTTGTTTGGGATTTTGGAGGGAGAGAGAAGGAATAGAGTTTAAAAGGTAAGAGAGGAGAAGGGAAGGGAAGAAGAAGGAGGGTTAATACAAAACCCAACATATTGGGAGATTTATAAACCCTCAACCACTTGTCTAAAATCTCCTAGACATGGATAATCATCACATAAGTCTTCCCCTTCCTTCCCCTTATCCAAAAAACAACTCTCAAACAAAGCCTTAAAAGTTGGCGCAAGTGCAAACTAGCCAGGAAAATCTAATAAGTCATTGAAAGAAACCCTACAATGTCACAGCCATATTTTATTTTCGTTTAAATCAGTATTGCTAGAAACAAGAATTTAAGGTACAACCAACTGCAGCAAGATATAATTAAACCAAATTAAATCTGCAGGATGGATATGAACCAATAAGCTTCATATATTCTCTATTCCTTCCCTGTATATACAAACAAATTTTAAAGTTTGACCAATATTTCCAGTTTTACAATGTTTTGCCCAGCTAACATGTCTTCCACAAATTCTAAATTCTTCTATCTACTTATTACAGAACGCAACACGTCACAAGTATCAAGAAAGGAGTATGAATTAAGATTGATTACTGAATCATTATATTAAGTCAAAAGGAAAGGCAATAGATAGTGATTAAGAAAGGGGAAATAGCTCACCGCTGACGAAAAGTTTGGGGGAAGTGAGAGTTGAACTGAGACGAATGGAAGCAAAGTGAGAGCGAAGAAGTGGGGTGTGGCGAAGCATGCGCTGAACAAAAGCCATCTCATACAACACAAAACCTCGGAGTTTCAGAGATTTGGTTTCGAAGATCCTTAAAACTAAAACCCTCGCCGCACTTCCCTAAACCCAAAATAAGACTTGGCTGAATGTTCTAGACCTATTTCATCTCCATTCCAGTTCCAACATATTCATTTTAGTAACATGAATTCCGTATTTTAGTTCATCAAGTTTTCAATTTAAATAACATTTTACAAAATTATAAATTAATAACAAATTTTCAATTTTCAATTTTTGAATTATGCGAAACATTTATATAATATTAAAGAATAATTTGAGAGCTTATTTATTTTTTATTTATGTTGGCTCAACTTTTAAGAGTTTTATAAAAAAATCATTTTTATTGAAAAATGTTTATTATATTATAAATATAAATATATAATAATTTTTTCAATCCAAGCATGTTGAAGTTGGATTAATGTTAATATATCAAGAATAATTTTAGACATTGGTTAAATAATTTTAAAAAACCTCTTTCATAATTTTTATTTTATTATAATTTATTTTTAATGAAAATTATTTAACAAGTGTTTTAATAACACTTATTGGCAATATACTTATATAAATTCAGAGCTAAATATTATATGGTTGATGCATATTCTCGTGATTTTACAGTAAAACTTATTTTCTTCAAGTAAGTACGTTTTTAACTTATTATTTAATTTACACGTTATGTGGAAATAATTGACATTTTAATTATTCCTTATTTGTGACTTTTGAATAAAAAAATACCACAAAATTATAATAAGATTAATTGAAATATATCATGTCGACTGTGTCGTTGAATTATTATATTTACATAATTTTATTACGTTATTAATAATCAAAGATGTGAGGAGGACAGAAAAATAAATAAGGAAAAATAATTATTTTTTTTAACTTTTTTATCTATTTTCCATAACAAACAACTCAAACAAATATTTATTTTTTTACAAGTTTTTAAAATTTATTTCTTTCATCCTTTTCTCTTTTTATTTTATTTATTTATTTATTTATTTTTGGTCATTAGCATACGCTTGAGTTCAAGCTACGATTGTTCACTATGTCTGGGGTCCTGTCCTTAAGAAGGCCCAAACCTTAAATCCAAGTGTTATGAGAAACAAGTTATAGTGCTAGGCTTGACATTGTTAATGGTTGGGATTTGTTTCGTAAAAACCTTGTTTAGAGAACGAGTAATAGTCACACAATTCTTATATGGTATCATCATAATCATTCCCCCCGATTCTCTGTTATTCGTGCCTTCTAAGACTATCTATTATTCTTCGAGATGATATTTCCTTGCAGATTTTTTCACTCATATGGAAGAAGGGGATCGGTGGAAATAAACTTTTTAAGTGTTTGAAAATTATTATTTGAAACTATTAAAATAATTATTTTTTTAACAATTTAATTAAATTCATTCAAAATTATTTATACATTTGAGTTTATGAAAAATATTTAATAAAAAATATCAAATCAGTAAATAATTAAACTGTCTATTTAATAATTTTGTGTTTCTCTTATGATTTTTTTAACATTGTTATACTGATTGGACTCCATTTATGAAGGAGCCAAACAACTTTAAAGAAGTTTATCAGTTAGTTGCCATAGTCGCCACGTAATATTTCTATTTGACGTTAGTTTAGTGTACAATAATAATGTTTGGGGTCGAGAAAAAGTTGTTTGTATTTGTGGAATACTCGCTTCTTTATTGTTTATTTTTTATTTAGTAGTTTTTTATTTTTAATATTTAATGTTCAAAACATTTAGTCAGTTTTATTTCGGAAAATAAAAGCATATATTTCTGTGGGATTGTAAACGTTTCCTCAGTAATCATGCTACCAATCTAGAATTTAAATACAAATATTGAAAATAAATCATTTATTTTTTATAATTATTATAAATACATGTTCAGAATGTGTCCCGAACAAATATTTTAAACTTATAAAAATATTTATTATTTTAATAAATCTCTTTTAGTTTATTTTATAACATTCTGTTGTAGTTGTAACTTTCATAAATCTATTAGTTTGATATTCTTAAAAGGCAATATATGCTATTTTTAAATTTAAGTTATTGAAATTTTATTACTATGCATATATTTTATATAATTTTAAATATAAACACAATATTTATTTTATATTTAAATTAAATTAATATGTTCATCTCATTAATAATTTTACAAAATATTTCCTCATTTTATTTTTTAATGTTTCATTTGAATTTAAAACTAACCATTTAATTCATGAGATCATTATTCATCTAATAATAAAAAAGTTAAAAAAGAGTTATTTTAAAACATTAAACGGGTAATCTTGAAGAAGAGGGATTTTCAGTTTTTAAAAAAAAAAGTTTAAAAGTTTAAAAAATAGAATACACTAAACATTGTTGAATCATTGTTTTAATACATAGAAACGAATTATTGTACATAGAAAAAATATATAATTATGGAAGACTCCCCTAACATTGTAAAAAATATTGCATATGCATAATTGCATATAACATATATCATTGTTAGCATTGCTTTATAATTTACAGCTCTACAATTAAATGATTGATTATGAAAAGATATGTGATTTAACATTTTGTTAAATGGTTGCATCGTGGTGGGCACTGGCGAGGGATCGATACATGAATGTGCAGCTAGCTAGCGTTACAATTACTAGTTAAAATAATTATATATTATTATGTATCAATAAAATAAAAATATGGTCGCGTTGGATTGACGCGGGTAGAGAATCTCAAGGGACCCAAATCTAATGGGCATTTTCATCTCAATTTGTCTATTATGGTTCTTTCATGCTTTTGCTTTGCGGGAAATATCCAAATTATTCACATTTAACGTAAATGTCAACCACGCCACTAATTGTGACTACGCGCCGGCTGAATGGTAAGCCACTCACCCACCCAATGCACCTTTGTCCCTTCGTTGTTAAGAAAAATAAAATGTCCCAACTATAATAGATAATTTGAGACATTGCATATAAGAGTGATTATATTTCTAATTTAATCGGTGAATTTGATTAATTCAACTCTATCCAAATACAAAAGTATGAACTAATTCATATATTAGATTATAATATAAAAATAGCAACTTATTATTAAATTAAGTACAAACAAACGTGGGTATATTAATTTTATCTACAAATTAATGGATAAAAGCTCATAAAAGTATATGCATGACTTAAAAATATAACCTATTTAATTGCACATTTATGCGAGTTGAGCCGCATAAGTCGTGATTATTATCTTTTAGAGATGTGTTTAAAAAAATTATATATAAATATAAATTTTAATAAGCGTGTGTAAGTATAGATGGGAGCACTCATGAGTCAACTGGGTGAACTACTAATTTATGAAAGTTTATTAAATATTAATCCATTTAAATGTAAATTTATGCAAATTGACCCAATTAAACGCAGACTTGTGCGAAACAATACTAGTATAATTGGTCTGTATATCCCACCTATGTGTATAGACACTGTTTCTCAAACCCAGTGAATCTAACTCAACTTCAACTACCTTACTTTCTTGACCTAAAAATATTCACCTCAACTGTTCCTATTATTTTTATGTTATTTTGTTTTTATCTTTTTTCTATATTAAAAATTATTAATATATGTATAATATAAAGTTTTCTTTTTTATTGTGAATTTTTTTCATAAATATTCGATTCTTTAAGTTTAAATTGAGAATACATTTGATTATATTTAATTAAAAAAATTCACAAGCTTGATTCATTTCAATTATATTTAATCGGTTAAAAAAATATTTGGTACAAAAATTGATCACACGTTCTTTAATTACATTATACCTTTTTAAATATTATTTTTAATACATGAAATTTGATCATGTAATTTATATAAAAAATTATAAGAATAGCAAACTTTGTTCTTTACTCAAATTTAAATTCAAAGATTAAGTTAAAATAACTTTACAGTAGCTAATTTACATGTTTAACAAAGTTTTTATGAACATAAATTTTATTAACATACACTTTTTTTTAAACAAATTATTTTTCATGTATTTTAAAAATCCCTGCATACGTGTATATCCTTAAAGTTAGACGTACATATATTTCAATTAGCAACAGCATTCGACAAATCAATCTACCAGTGTTTCAAATATAACGGACTAAAGCTTAAACTTGATTTCGGATATTATTAAAAAATTGATGCAATAGTTCATTTAACTAAGAAGATCGAGTATTACTTCGCATTAATGGCAATAAAACGTTACTATAAAGTTTTTAGTGAGTTATTTTCTTTTTAGTAAAAGAGGGAGTTGAAAAATGGACTAAATAAATAAATACGCAATGATTATATAGCTTAAAAAATTGTAATAATTACATGTGACAAGTTATGAACCATATTTTTTTTTTTCACAACACGTCCTTTTATTAATTCCTTAACCAACATTCTTGATCCTTAGAGAACTAATCAGCAACATTCATTTCAAATATTAAAATGCAATAACTTTTGACCTTTTCAAAATATTATTAAAATTATTTCGTATATAAAAAGAAACATGTTATTATGGTTACTATTATTGGAAAAAAGCAAGGGCGTTGATGCGCCGGCGTGAGTAGCCGACTCCACTATCCAGGCGTAGGTCTAATGAGCCAAGCCACGAGTCACAGTACATATCTATTTTGTACCCGTATTTTGTACGACAGGTGGAACCGTTCATAAGTCCATTCTCATATTAATTATCCCACAGAGCAACGGAGTTAACATTTTGCATCCTAAGAACCCTTCCTCTCCAAACTAAACCCATTCCAATCCATTCCTATATCTCCTCCATCACTCTTCTTCTCAAACGCAAAAAGCCATGGTTAGTTCTTTCTACTCTCTTCATTTTTTCCACTTTTCATTCTATTTTGCTTAGTAACAATGAATCATCAGAAAACGAACAAAGAAGCTGGATTTTCATTTGCCGTAATCGGTGCATGGTTTTAAATATTTTTTCGGATATTCAGGGGGAAGATTCCTTCCTGCTCTTTAGCTTATTTTCATTTCTTCAGCGATTACTGATTCATCTGAAAATTATGCTGAGTTCGAGTTCCGTTCCTTTGCGATCTGATAATCAACGCTGTGGACTGTTACTGTTATGCATATTTTTTAGTTCCGTTAATCGTGCATTTGCTTGTAGATCTGATTTTTATGTCGATTTCAGTGTTAAGTGTGGAATCGCGTTGTACAGTAACGTTTAGCGATTGGCCCAATGTAATTATTTGAGAATTGATCCTTTATTTTGTGTGCGGTGTTGATTGATTGGAAATGCTATGGATCTGCCTCAGTATCTGGACTATGGATTATGCTGCTAGCTCTCCGATTCGCCCTAGATGTTGTAGTTCAAGTTAATTTTGTGATGTTTTTGTGACAATTGTGGTTTGGGATAATACGTGGTGTGTTTCATATTTGGAGCCCTCTCTGTTGGATTTTCTGCTGTAAATTACATGGATCCATTTCATCATTTAGTCGTTAGAATTGATTTTAGACAGAACGCATGGTCAATCCTATTCAGTGAGAAAGGCTTTGGTTGATGTTGTAGTTATTTTATCATGGACTAAATAGATGTTTTCCTTTTTTCTCTTTTTTTTTTATCTGCACATTAAACTGTGAAAACAGTTATCCTTCTATTTACAAATCACAAATTTGTTGGTCTGTTTGTTTCTAGTATTAATGTATAGATATTTTACACTGTGTCAACTGTTAACTATATTTTGATGCATATAATGTCTTGCAACTTTTCAGGCAAATGCTGCATCGGGTATGGCTGTTCATGATGACTGCAAATTAAAGTTTTTGGAACTCAAGGCAAAAAGGACATACCGGTTTATAGTTTTCAAGATTGAGGAGAAGCAGAAGCAAGTTGTTGTGGAGACACTTGGTGAGCCAGCAAGGGGTTATGAGGATTTCACTGCCAGTCTTCCTGCTGATGAGTGTCGATATGCTGTTTATGATTTTGATTTTGTCACAGAAGAGAATTGCCAGAAAAGCAGAATTTTCTTCATTGCTTGGTAATGATATATGTAAAGAAAGGAGAAATTGGTATGCAAATATTACCCATACTTAATAATGATATTATCCATATTAATTCTGTTGCTTTTGTTTGAAGGTCTCCTGATACATCAAGAGTTAGAAGCAAGATGATCTATGCAAGCTCCAAGGACAGATTCAAGAGAGAGCTTGATGGAATCCAAGTAGAGTTGCAAGCAACTGATCCTACTGAGATGGGTCTGGACGTGTTCAAAAGCCGTGCAAACTAAATGATTATGAGTATAAGGAGTTTGATGGGTAGTTTCCTTCAACCTTAGTTGCTCATATTGAAATGTTTATACTGTGGGATGTTCAACTTGGCTAATTACGATCTCAGTGTTCAAAGTTTTGACATGAAGTCTATTGAACCTTCGGCAATCTTCTCTTGTCCAGTGTATCTTGTGGTTTGTGATTTTATACAACCTGTGTTTGAGTGGCATTTTAGCCCTATGCTTCCTAGTTAAATTTGTAACTCGTGTGTGTGATCAGACAAAAACTTGGGTTCAGTTGTTTCTTAAATGTTGACACTGTTCATTTTACTAACACCTTTGACTACAACTGGCTGAGATTCATTTTTACGTCTTAAAAGAATGAATTGTCGCGTGAAATCCCTTGTGAACATAGTTAACCCTAAAAAAAGGGATCGAGCCGAGTTAGTACCTTGAATAATACCATGAAAGTATTGGCATGTATTCCTGAAAATTATTTAACGTGTGGCAGACCGCGGTTTTGTGTTATTTGTTAAGAACATAAATCAGAGTGTCAAAACATTTTTTTTTACGTCAACAAATTGCTTGTTTGTACCGGTGAAAATTTTAGATTGAACTTCTACAACAAGGATCTCACAGTTCAAAAAACTTCTTGCTGTTTACCTCGCGGTATAGGAATTTTAAGTACTCAGCCTCAGCGTGACTGGTTTAGTGTTTCAAGTTTTGAACATCGTGTTTATATGGCGGTGTTGATCAGAAGTCAAAACTAAGTTATGATGCACCACGCCGATGTTTTGCCCTACGAAAACAGTGGGAGAGTGGTATTGAACTCCCTAATCTTTAGCCAACGTGATGAAAAATCAATAACGAACTTCTTTTGGCTATTGATTTGACTTTATAAAGAGTTGGTATATATTATTTTAATGTATATGATATAAAGATTTAAATTTAGTCATATTTACAAGGAACTCAACTAATGTGCTGACCATTTAACTAAACTAAGTCTTGATGATTTAATAGTGTCATTTTGTATTGAATTTGCTCCCTCTTTCTTAGTTTCCTTTCTTTGTCTTAATTCTTTAGGCAATTGGATACTTAGGATGGGTCTCTAACTTTTGTTAGTTCTTTTTTGTTTTTAGCCTCTTTATCTAACAAAAAAAGAGTATAGAGATTATTTAAGTGAGTTAAGTCTTTAAAATTATAATATTTCTCTTACGCATAGTCAAAAATTAAAATTTTAATTATATGTTTAAAGGATATAGCTACCTAATAATTATGTTGGGACTTCGTAGCTTGAGAGATGAATCCATTATTATGCTAATATTTAATATGAGAAAAATGTCAATTAAAAAATATATGAAAAAAAATTGACAAATGACATTTTTTAGACAATTTTATTACAACTATTCTTATATAATATATTTGAGTTGTCTTTTCAAATAAAAATATGTATAAAAGTTACTTTCATTCACATTAAGCTACGCAAATTTTTAGTATTAAGCGTTTTATTTCAATTTTTAGTATTAAATTAATTTTGATTTAAATGTTAAATATTGATAATTGTTGTAATCATAATCAATCTTGATTTGAATTTAATTATTGAATTTTGGATTATGATATACCCATATTGATATTAATAAATAATTTTTATTTTTTACCTTGAAGGACTTGTCTCTTTTATTTATTATTATTTAATGTGATAAAATACTTATTATTACTCAATATTTATTATTCTCTTTAGTTCGCTTTTATATAATTCTACTTCTTAAAAAGTGTTGCTGTAATGTGTGTGTGGGAGAGGGGTTCAACGGATTTATAAATCCTGTCCAAACGGATAATATCATACAATTTTAAAAAATGTATTTTATAAATAATTTATGAAAAATAGCAAAAAAAAATATATAAAAAAGTATGTTGAATTATAAATTTAGTTTTTAACTTTACATTTTTTTATTTAATCTCTACACAATAAAAATTTGACAAGGTACAAATATAAATATTCAGATATGAAACAGCTAAAAATTATAAAGTATATAAAATTGTTTGACGATTTTTTAAAATAAAATTTTTTTAAAGTCCTAAAAATTGTCATCGATGGTTTTGAAAATTTTTTATATTTCCATAATTTGTTTGCAAAATATCATGTTTTGATATTTTTATTTTTTTCATATAAAAAGAGCCTGAATATTTTTGGGTTTCTTTTTGTTTTCTGGTCAACCTTCAAATTTTTGGTCGAACCACACCGAAGCTCCAAAGCACAAAGCCCGCACAACAAAAATAAAATAAAAAAGGCACGCACAAAACATCGTAAATAAGTAAGCTGAATACGGCCCAACCCAATAAATAATAGGCACTCTTGAAGACACAGATTGCTCTATTTCGGGCCCAGATATTTACGATTTAGAATAGGCACTCCAATCTAAACACTACTCGCTTGTGCTCCCCTCTCGTCTGCTAGGGTAACCACGGCGCCACTCGAACAACAAGTGCGGCCATTCCCAACGATTCTCTTCGCAGGTTCACACCTCCTTCTCTCTTCTCCTTCGAAACCCTATCCATCTTTGTCACTGCACGTTCACCACTGCCACTGACGCTTCCTCACAGTGGAATAAGCTTTCACTTTCTCGATTTACCAGATCCTCATAATATTGAATCCTTGTTAGTTCTATTTGATTTTGCAACTCTGATAGTCTTTCCACTTTTAACGTTTCTCAATTATTGATTTCGTCTGCTGTTTAAACGGTCATTCGCTTCATTTTTTGCCCAATTCAATCGTTATCTATTTTTTTTTCCGATGATGATGTATTATGTATTGGTTTTGGCATTAATAGTCAATCCTTAGAGTTAAGCTAACACAGACAATTTTAGTCGATTCCTTTTGTTTATAAATATCCTCTCCGTTAACTTATTTTAATTTCATGAACTGTACAACCGTCTGCAGACAATTTTACTCTAGATGTGTGTTATATCGTTATTTCAGGCCAACATCTTATTAGATTTTTTTGTTGTCAGTTATCATTCTTATTTTTTGTTTTTATTTATACTTCAACAGGGGAGTGCGATTCTTGTGAGTGCTCAATATGACTTCATTCTTGAAGCCTGAGAATGCCCTCAAAAGGGCGGAAGGTTAGTTCAAGAGAATGATTATATTATATACCCTTTCTTATTTACGTTTCCTTTTTTGCCCAAAAAATGTTACTCCAGTCTTTATATATACGATGATACAATTGAATGATTCTGTGTAAAATTCAATATACAGAATTAATCAATGTCGGGCAGAAGCAGGACGCTTTGCAGACACTTCATGACCTTATTACTTCTAAGAGATACAGAGCATGGCAGAAGACACTTGAAAGGATTATGTTCAAGTATGTAGAGCTGTGCGTAGACATGCGCAAGGGACGATTTGCAAAAGATGGGCTTATTCAGTATAGAATCATATGTCAGCAAGTGAATGTTAGTTCGCTGGAGGAGGTGATCAAGCATTTTATGCACCTGTCAACTGAGAAAGCTGAACAAGCCCGTAGCCAGGCACAGGCATTAGAAGAAGCCCTTGATGTTGATGATTTAGAGGCAGACAAAAGGCCCGAGGACTTGATGTTAAGCTATGTCAGTGGTGAGAAAGGAAAGGACAGATCTGATCGAGAGCTCGTTACCCCATGGTTTAAATTTCTTTGGGAAACATACAGGACAGTGCTTGAAATATTACGGAACAACTCTAAACTGGAAGCCTTATATGCTGTAATCTTTCTTTTTCTTTCTTTTCACTGTTTCCTGAGCTATCGACATTTTTTATATTTATGTTTGACTATGCTGTAATCTTCCTTACATGACGGCAGCTATTTGTTATTTGTTGTGAATTATTCTGTGTGTGTGTTCGGGGGGGGGGTAATAATTTTTTCATATTCTCCGCGTTTGACATAGTATAGGGTTTCTGAATTTTAACAGTGAAAAGCATTCCTGATGAGTAGTAATTAATTGTTTGGTTTTGGGGATATATTACTGTTATTGTTTTTAACTTGTTCTCACTTTTCTTTGTCATTTCCTATTGTTGTATGTTTTCCTGTAGAGAATGATAATGATAATTTTAAAGTTGCACAGCTGATACTTTTAATGTTGAAATTTTTATAGACTATAATTCCATGTGCAGATGACAGCTCATCGAGCTTTCCAGTTTTGTAAGCAGTATAAAAGAACAACAGAGTTCCGCAGACTCTGTGAAATCATAAGAAACCATTTGGCCAACCTTAATAAATATCGGGACCAACGAGATCGACCTGATCTTTCAGCTCCTGAGAGCTTGCAACTGTATCTTGATACTAGATTTGAGCAGCTGAAAATTGCCACTGAACTTGAGCTCTGGCAGGTTCGTCATTTCTTTTTTTTTTTCTTTGCACATTGTTTTTGTTAATGTTTAAGGCATAGCTGGAACTTTTGATTAATATGACCTGACAATTTGTTTCTGGATACAGGAAGCCTTCCGATCTGTGGAAGATATACATGGACTGATGTGCATGGTCAAAAAAGTGCCCAAGGCATCCTTGATGGTAGTTTACTATGTCAAGCTGACAGAAATATTTTGGATATCATCAAGTCATCTATATCATGCATATGCGTGGTTCAGGCTCTTCTTGTTACAAAAAAGCTTCAATAAGAATCTGAATCAGAAGGATTTGCAATTAATTGCTTCATCTGTTGTTCTGGCTGCACTTTCAGTGCCTCCTCATGATCGCACTCATGGTGCATCACATTTGGAGCTTGAGCATGAAAAAGAGAGAAATTTGAGAATGGCTAATCTCATTGGTTTTAATCTTGAAACTAAACCCGAAAGCAGAGAAGTGGTATTTTACTTACCCTCAAATGTATTCCAAGGTTGCATATACATGTCTGTTTCGTAAATCTTACTATTTGCATTCTGTTTCCTTTTTGGTTGTCCCCAGCTCTCAAGGTCATCACTTCTTGCAGAACTGGTAAGATATTCTTTGTTTAATCTTGTCATTTTTATCAAGTTTCTTATCTGCATTGTTTGAGGAATATACGATTTCTTTGCGCACTCCATAGGTTCCTTGTCCAGTGCTGCTATTTTTAATGGACGAATAAGATCTTGGTGGATACTTTTGTATTTGCAATTGTATTTTATTATTATTTTCATTTGAATGCTGTGTGGAGTGGAACTTCAATTGCTTGAAAAAATATATTTAGGATGCCTAATTTTCTGAAAAACTTTGTTTTTGTGTGATATATATATATATATATATATATTTATTTATTTGTATTTAGCATGGTTGGTAAATTTGAAGTTCTTTCTTTCTTTTCAACTTATTGCCGAGATATGCCAAATTATAAACATATCTTTTTCTCTATATTGTTCAAGTTTGTGTGAGATATTTTTTGTGCACATCTCTGTAATTGATCATTGCATTTCACCTGGTGCTTTTAAATATGTCTTGCATGGTAATTATTTTAACCTCAATATACCTTTGCTGTTCTGGCTGTTTATATTATGAGGATTAGATGAAAATGAAAAGGAGAAAAGTTATAAAATATTATTAATGGGATGATATTTGTTGTAGTAGAAAACACTACCTAGTACTCCATGTTCATTTTAATTTTCTAAGTCAGGTACTAGTGTAGTACAACTACGTACTAGTGCATCTAGATTTACATACTAATGTAGTAAGACTGAAAATGATGAGAATCTTAATGTTCTAACAGTTTCTGAATTCTGAACAGTGGACAATGTATTTTTATCTCAATTATCTAATTTGTTAAAACCTTTTACCCAACAGACAGCTGATGGTGTTCAT
Source organism: Abrus precatorius (assembly GCF_003935025.1). Lineage (NCBI taxonomy): Eukaryota > Viridiplantae > Streptophyta > Magnoliopsida > Fabales > Fabaceae > Abrus > Abrus precatorius. Next base: position 1,028,915 of record NW_020874373.1, on the reverse strand, counting down.
TGATTAAGTTTCTCTGTAACTGCTTTGATGACAAATCTTTAATTATTGACTTGATGTCAATGCGCTTATATGTGCTTTTGTATATCTTTTCCTTAATTTCATTTTGTCTTCAACTGCAAGCCTTGTATATTTTATCAAAACCCATTATCCTGAGGTTTTGGGGTTGTGGGGTCTCTGGGTTACCTTGAATATTACCAAGTTAAATGCAATCTTTTCATTTAATGGTAGGACTCAGTCTGAAGTTTGTATCTCTGGGTTCATTACAGGCATCGAAGGGGGTGATGTCTTGTGTAACTCAGGAAGTGAAAGACATCTACAATCTTCTGGAGCATGAATTTCTTCCCTCAGATCTTGCATTAAAAGTGCTCCCCTTGTTAACTAAGATCTCAAGCCTAGGTGGTAAGATTTCCAGTGCTCCAATTATTCCAGATGTGCAATTGTCTCAGTATGTCCCGGCACTGGAAAAACTAGCAACCTTGAGGTTGCTACAGCAGGTGGATTTTCAGTTTTTGCTCTTTTCTTTTTGTATTAAATGTTCATTTCCTTTTGTTTTTTGGTGATTATGCATGTTAACTTTCTCACCTCTTGGTATTCTAGGTGTCTAATGTGTACCAGACAATGAAGATTGAGACCTTATCTGGAATGATTCCCTTCTTTGAATTTTCTGTGGTGGAAAAGATTTCTGTAGATGCTGTTAAGCAGAAGTTTGTATCAATGAAAGTTGACCACATGAAAAATGTTGTAATTTTTTGCAAATCGGTATGTTTTCCTTCATTTTGGGTGTTTGCCTTGTTAAAATTCATGATGCAGGTATGCTATTTTTTTCATCAAAATAAAATTACAGATAAAAGTTTTGACATGTTATGCTATCCCAAGAATACATGGGTTTGATGATCCGTTGTGTTTCTGCTGAATCACTAGGTCTTGTATAGAAATTATAGTTCCTTTTGTTAACAATGTTCTAAAATGTCTAGAATCATTTTTTAACATTCAAGTATTAATTGCATGTCAGCACTGTGTCTATCTCAAATTATCAATTGTTTTTATGGAGGTTTCTTGATTTCTAATGCAGACTCTTGAGTCTGATGGCTTAAAGGATCACTTGGCCAATTTTGCTGAACAATTGAATAAGGCAAGACAAATGATTCATCCTCCTGAAAGGAAACCATCAAAACTTGGAGCTTTACTTCCGACTCTGACGGAGGTTGTGGCCAAAGAACACAAGAGACTTCTTGCTCGAAAATCGATTATCGAGAAGAGGAAAGAAGAACAAGAGCGACAGCTGCTTGAAATGGTATAATCTTATGAATTATGACTTTTATCTACTGCTTAATTTTGATAAGTAATCATTTTTTTAAAAGCTCTCAGAAGGTTCTAAAAAAAATATTTCTCCAAAATAGGTTAATGCTAACATCCTCTGAATGTGCTGCATATTAGAAGTTAATGATTTTTGAAATGATTAACTTTCTTTTAATGTTTATATTTGAAGGAACGGGAAGAGGAGTCAAAGAGGTTGAGACTGCAGAAAATAACCGAAGAAGCAGAACAGAGACGTCTTGCCACCGAGTATGAACAGAGGAAGAATCAAAGGATCCTTAGGGAAATAGAGGAAAGAGAAATTGAAGAAGCTCAAGCTTTACTCCAGGAAGCTGAAAAGCGTATTAAAAAGAAGGGGAAAAAGCCAATCATTGAGGGGGTAAGTTGAAGTCCGCCTTTGATTAGATTCCTGATTTATTTTTGCTCTCCAAATGTTGACGATAAACACTATCTGTAGGACAAAATTACCAAGCAGACCTTGATGGAACTGACATTGACTGAACAACTTCGGGAAAGACAGGAAATGGAAAAGAAACTGCAAAAATTAGCTAAAACCATGGATTATTTGGAAAGGGCGAAAAGAGAAGAGGCTGCTCCCCTGATTGAAGCTGCATATCAACAGCGCCTAGTGGAAGAGAGGATTCTTCATGAACGCGAGCAACAAGTATGTGTTAATTTTGATATTGAGTTTTGCATTTCTTTTTTCTATTGAAAATAATTGAGTTATTACATTTATCTGGGTACTAACTGGGTCTGAACATGGTTTGGTTCAGCAAGAGGTTGAAGTAAGCAAGCAGCGGCATGAGGGAGATCTTAAGGAAAAAGAGAGGCTTGCTCGAATGATTGGCAACAAAGTTAGTATTGTTGAATCTTTGGCTTTGTTATGTTTCCTGTCCTAGAGAAATTGTGTATCTGTCTTTTGGTGTTATAAATTTTTATGCAAGATGTTACAAGCTACGACACAGGTGAAAGACCTTTTTTGACTATTGATTATTGTCATTTGTCATCAAATTAACGGAACCATAGGAGATTATTGAATCTATGTTACAGATAAACATTTCTTGATGTTTCATTCCCAGCCTTGCATTTGGACTGATGGTTTTGTCATTTGATTGACCATGCAGGAGATATATCAAGAGAGGGTTGTCAGTCATCGCCAAGCAGAGTTTAACAGATTGAGGAGGGAAAGGGAAGAGCGGATCTCTAGGATTTTACAGGCCAGGAGACAGGAGAGGGAAAAAATGAGGAAGTTGAAGTTTTATCTCAAGTTAGAAGAAGAGAGACAACAAAAATTGCGCGAGGAGGAGGAGGCTCGGAAGCGTGAAGGTAATTTTTCATTTTACTTTGTCTGCCCAGTAACACTTCAGTGACTAAGCCATTTTAAGATATTTTTCCAGAAGGTTGAAGATGTTTCTTCAAATTTCACAAAGATTGTGATGATTTCTATTTTTTATTTACCCAACTTATGGTTTTTGAACTTCAGAGGCTGAAAGACGAAAGAAGGAGGAGGCTGAACGCATTGCAAAATTGAATGAGATAGCTGAAAAGCAGAGGCAAAGAGAGAGGGAACTAGAGGAAAAGGAGAGACAGAGGAGAGAATCATTGTTGGGCAAATCCGCTGAACCAGCTCCGAGGCCTTCTGAGCCCCCTGCACGTCCATTGGAGTCTGGATCTAATGCTCCTGCTGCTGCCGCAGCTTCTGCAGCCCCAGCAGCAGGCAAATACGTTCCTAAGTTCAGGCGAGATAGAAGTGAAAGCACAGCAGCTGCTCCTCCTCCAGAAACTGATCGCTGGAATAGCAGCAGGCAAGACGGTGACAGGTGGCGTAGTGATGATCGCAGAGCTGCGTTTGGTTCTGGTGCGGGTTCAAGATCATCTTCTGCGTGGTCATCTTCCAGGAATCGTTGATCATATGTGGCCTGATTTATAGCCAATGCCACTGTGGCCCTTTCCTTGCTTGATATTGTGCTGGTTCTTGTGACTTGGTCGAGTTCTCGTTGCATTCTCGTTGAGTTCTAAAATTCTTTTTGATACTAAGTTCTTATATTTGTTTATTTATCTTCTAAACCTCATGGAGTCCTCGGTGCGTTTGAGGAACATGCCACAAAATTTTCTATTTATGATCGAGTGGAATGGATATGAATTGGATATGGCATGATTGAGTAACATGCCATCAAAATTTCAAAATAGACTAGTACTGCTTATCTATTTATCGACTTTTTGATATTTTGAGTTGGGCAGTCGTTAAAAATGACCTTAGCCCTAGTTTCTGGTTTTATTCCCCGTTCGTACTAATAATTTATTAATTTCATATTAGAATATTAGTATATTCGCTTGTCTCTTTTCCAATTTTTGGATTTATGTGGGTATCAAATCAGAATCCGCTAAAATGTGGGACTCACTTGTTAGGTAATAGTGGGTCTCACCCTAGTAGCATGTTAGGTTGGCCGGTCTCAATTGATATTTCTCCTTCTGAGTTTTCCCTTATTTTGCTTTATACAGCATTTAATAAGAATAATGATTTTTACAATTCTTTCCATGGTTAATCATAAACGCAAATTTCAATCTACAGCAGTGTACATGATATCTAATTTTCAAAATCAATTTAAAAACATAAAGGAACAATTTTTTTTACCAATAATTTTGGCATTGAGTTTAAATATTAAAATATCCAATTCTATTAGTATTCCAAATATAATTCGTTTGCTAAATAATGCTTTGTTGACTAATAATATTATTAATTTTTGCTTATAGGGTAATCTCTTTGGTTAAATTAAACTTCGGTCCATTTAGTTTGAGTTATTTCTAATTTAAATTCTAGTGTTCTTTTTTTCATAAATTATTTTTTTTATTTTTTAAATTGATTAAATTTATTCCTTTGTCAATATTTTTTCTATTTAAATCCTCATAATTATTAGATTTTTGTGGAAGATAAGAATTTTATGAAAAATTAATAAAAGTTAAAAAGTTTTATAAAGAAAATATTGAGAATTGTTTTATTCGATGTTTTGTTGGTACTTTTGTGTAGAAAATAAAAATTAAAACAAGTTAATGCATTTAATTTGCAATGATTTTAAATAAAAAAGGATTTTAAATAGAAAAGTTTTTATAAAGGGATTACGTTTGCTTAGTTTTAAATATATAGAAACTTAATTTTAAAATTTTATAATATAAATTAAAGAGGCCAAAAATATAATTAAATTAACTTTTATTAAATTTTTATTTGGAACCCCTGCTCCATTTTCAACCAACTAATGGAAGAAAACGAGGTCTTCTCAACATCGAGCTGCATTAACAATATATCATGTCAACAAGACTCTTCTTCGTTTAATTTCAGTTATTTCAGAAAATTAATGAATCTACCAAAAATTAACGGAGTGGCGGGACAAATGCAGATGGAAAACTAAGAAAAATAATGTCAACCAGCAAAACCGGTCTTATGAGCACCCTTTTTTTTTTTTTTCTCTTTTTTATTTTGGGGAACATGATTAGAAGACTCTTTAGCACACTACCACTTTTGCTCCACTCTCTCGGCGACCAAACGGCGTTTCCGTTTGATGATAACACATTCAGGTTTTTCAAACTTTTATATGCGTCTTGTAGCGTGCAAAGTTAGAGCCGGCAAATAATCTTCTGTTTGGACGTTAATGCGTGACGTCAGACGCAAACGAATCTCTATATATTTATAACCATCCATCGATTCATGAATCGAGAACTTGATTCAATGGCCCCTTCGATCCCTCGCGACGAAGAGACTCCACTGGTCGCCGAAGATAATTCCTCACTTCAACCTCCTGAGAGTCACACCAGAGATGTTCATATCTTGAGCTTAGCCTTTCTCTTGGTTTTTCTTGCCTACGGTGCCGCTCAAAATTTACAAAGCACTCTCAACACTGTTAGTCTCTCTTGCTTTCAACTCTTTGCATCTTCCGTTCCCAATTTCATTGTTATGTTTTCCCTTTTGGTTTCAGGAGCAGGACTTGGGTACCACTTCGCTTGGGATTCTCTATTTATCTTTCATGTTTTTCTCTGTGGTTGCTTCTTTGGTGGTGCGGGTTCTCGGCTCCAAGAAGGCTTTGCTTATTGGCACCACTGGTTATATGCTTTATGTGGCTGCAAATTTGAAGCCGAATTGGTAATTACTCGCTATCATGAAACTGTCGGCTTCATATTCTGACTCGATTGAAGTTTTTGAGGTGGAATTGCGTATTCCTGGCTAATGAGTATGTTGGGGACAGCAAAAACGAGTTGTTAGTAAGGAGTTGCTTGTAAAAGAATCTCACTAAATATGCAGCAGGGCTGAAAATTAGCATTCTTAAGTTGTAATTAACAGTGTATATGTTACGGTGCCGTGTATGCCCCTAAATTGGCAATTTGATTGAGTTTTTGGGCTACTATTATATTTTACCAATCTAGTGTAATTGAACTCAGAATCTCACATATATGTTGTAATTAGTTGTATTCTGGCATTCATGAATTATTATCAGTTCCAATATTTTTCATTTATTTGAATATTAGTCCCCATATTTTCTATTCATGAATATTTAATGATCCACATTTTCCATGATGCTCCCTAAGGGACCAGAATCCAAATGAATGACAACTATGGGGACCAAAATCTACTTTAACCCTTTTATGTTTAAGGTTGACTATCGTTTATGGTTGTTGTTCATACCATAGATATGCTCTTATATCTGAACATCAATTCTGTTTTACTTTGTGACTGTGCTGTCATGATACTAACTAATTATGCATATCCTTTACTATTACCTGCAGGTATACACTGGTTCCTGCCTCTTTGTTTCTTGGGTTTTGTGCTTCTATAATATGGGTTGGACAGGTACCTGTGGTTTTGTAGTTCCTTCAAATTGTATTCGTAACCTGAATCTTCATTAATCTTAGCTTGACCTGTCAGGGAACATATCTCACTTCTGCTGCACGCAGCCATGCCATTGATAACAACTTGCATGAAGGTGCAGTAATTGGTGACTTCAATGGGGAATTCTGGGCTGTGTATGCACTCCACCAGGTGATCAGATTGTTTTTTTTTATGAGGACTGGTCACTTTGTTGTTTCTGCCTATTTTTACAACTCTTTTAGAATTCAAAATTGATTGAGAAAAAACCTTTTTTGCAGTTTATTGGAAATCTTATTACATTTGCTCTACTGAGTGATGGGCAGGTATGTGGTGGTTAGTCTTCAAGTTAACCCTATGCAAATTTTCTTTTAATGTTTCTTTTAACTATCAGTTCATGATATGCTCAAGCTTACCCCTTCCTTTTTAGCTATTAAGAAAGAAGTATTGCTGCTTGTGACATTTTCTGAAAAAAACTAACTATAACTATATCACCCTTGGTCCAAATTTTCTTGAATTGAAATAGTATTAACTTTCCTTTTAAATAATTTCTTAATTTGTTTTAATTTAAAAATGAGCGCTTGTAATAGTTTGCTGTTAAGGCTCATTCTGTTGACTCAATAGTTTAGCATTTCCCCTATCCTTTTAATTTCCATTTTTTATGTTATATTAATATTTGGAAAGATGCTAATTTGTACAATATGCAAAAGATTTCAAGGAAATGTAAATATGAGCTCAGTTTTTCCTTGTACACTTCAACAATAAATGCTCATCTCACAAACAAACAAGTTTCAAGTATTGATTTAAAATGACCTACTCATTCTCAGGATTTGATTCTGTTACTCATCATTGCAGGGGGGAAGTACCAATGGAACAACTTTATTGTTTGTTGTATTCCTTTGCGTTATGACCTTTGGTGCGATACTAATGTGCTTCTTGCGTAAGCGCAGTGTTACTAGTAAGGGACATGAGCTCTCGGGTGGAGAAGCTGTTGAAAATTCATCCTTTAAATCTCTTTATAGATCACTCACCAGTGCATTGACTGATGTAAAGATGTTGTTGATCATACCCCTTATTGCATATTCAGGTCTACAACAAGCATTTGTGTGGTAATTTCTTATGAATTATATTTATAAGGCATTCGTCCTTGTCGTCTTTCAATTATGGTTCTATGTTTTATGGTGTCCTTTTATTCCCATTACTCTTGTTCCTTAATCAATACTCTTTTATAGGGCTGAATTTACCAAGTATGTTGTAACTCCTGCAATTGGTGTTTCCGGTGTGGGTAGTACAATGGCCGCTTACGGGGCTTTTGATGGAATAGTAAGTACAAAAATCATAATGTAGAACTATATTTCTTTGCATTTGTTGGTTGTTTGAAAACTTGATTATATCATGCTAGTAAGCATCTCTTTCTTATTATCTTTAATTTTTTTATATTCTTAAATGTCTTGAGCAACTGATGCCAATATCTGGGCAAGGATACTGCTATGTTCTACTTCTATTTTTTTGGGTTGGGGTTAGACAGGAGGTTGAACAACACAGTCTCTCTTTCCCTTCTAAAATTTAGAGCCCTTTGCTGCATCAAAATGCATATCCTCGGTTCTGTTTTGTTTTCTTAATTTATTTGCACATGACAGTGTTCTCTGCTTGCTGGTCGTCTCACCTCTGGCCTCACATCTATTACATCAATAGTTTCTGTTGGAGTTTTTGCTCAGGCAGTTGTATTAATCTTACTGCTGCTAAATTTCAGGTCAGCAGTAATTACTTTTGCTTGATGAATATTATTTTCCCCCATGTAATTTAATCTCATCTATATCCTTTTTTGCTATCCCTGATGCAGCATTGCTAGCGGATTGCTTGGTACTCTTTATCTACTCTTTTTGGCTGCATTATTGGGCACAGGTGATGGAGTTTTGATGACACAACTGAATGCGTTGCTTGGAATGCTATTTAAGCATGACACGGTATACAAATCATGCCCTATTGACATGTTTACTTGCTTCTCCAATACTTTATTAAGGTTGTCTGTCCGACTGTTTTGTTTGAATTATTTTCCTTGTTCCTGTCTTTATATTGATTGCCTCCCTAACATATATTTCATTTCACGACTTGGCCCACCCCCCGCCCCCGCCCCCCCCCACCAACCCCCGATAACGTTCTCATATTGGACATGCTTTTTGCATTTTCTCCATCACCTTTTTTCCCAATATCTCTGATACTTTTTTATTTACTCATATAATCGGTTTAAGCTGTCTCTAACGTCAAGTCTATGTTGCTTTCCGGTGCAGGAAGGGGCTTTTGCTCAGCTAAAAATATGGCAAAGCGCTACAATTGCTATCATGTTCTTTTCGGCCCCGCACATCTCGTTCCAGGCAGTGCTTGTGATTATGCTTGCTTTTCTATGCTTCTCATTCGGTAGTTTTCTATGGCTTGCTCTGAAGGTGGGGAAGGCATCATCACCCTCCACCAGTTAGTGAATTTAAAGCTACTTCAGCTGCAAGCATAGTAGATTTTCCTATACACTCTGTCTTCTCTCGTGTAACCCTTTCAGTCTGGACTCAAGTTATTTTATGATGACATTTCTTCAGTTGAATGAGATGTATAAATTGTGACAAATTCAACTTATAAGCCCACATGACTATATTAGTTATTTACTAAAGAACATTCCTAGAAAAACACAGGCTTTATTAGCAATACTATTCACATGCCCAAAATTCGCAGACACATATAGTTTTGTAGGTTATTTAAATCTGATTTCAGATCAATATATGTGACCTGCAGGGGAGAATGTCTCGGGTAAGATGTGAAAAACTGAAAGTAGAGCTCTGTTTTGACCTTTGCGTAGTACAGTGCGGAAGCAAATATTCAGCCAACTACCCCTTTTCCACGTGTACAATACTTTAATTTTTAATGTAGCGGTTCGGTCTCCGGTCTAGAGTCTAAAGTAAACCGAACCCAAAAACTACGCCCCAATGGCCAATTCTACACCTCACAACTTAGTCAGCACGGCCATCATTTAACACTGAAGTCATGCTCCACTTCAACACTAGTTGTTCCGTAACCATATTTCCATACCAAAATCACTAACATCCTCAAAAGTAGTTATGATTAGGTTGTTCGGCACCAATTTCACTGCAATTCTGTCCTGTTTTTTATAAAGACAAGTGCCCACCCAAAACACCAAGATTTCATCCATACCCCCACCATCCCAAGCCTCAATGTCTCTCTGGCTCTGTAACTTGGTCCGTTTGTGCCTCACAACCCCATGGCCTTTACTAACCTATGCTGCCACTTGGATAACACTACTAACGTTGACGGTTGCAGTGGCCTCTTTCTCACCGCAGGTGGCGTTTGTCTCTGCCATATCTCCTTCCTCTTCATTCTCTCAGAAGTGCAGCACTGATGGGTCCATTAGAATGCCCTTAGATGTTCCAGGAGACATCCTGTGTTTTCCTGCTCATCTCTTCATTAAATCCAAGATTGATCTTGTCGTTCCACCCGTCTTTGCAGCGGTAATTGTAGCAGCTTCTGCTTGCGTAGTGCGAGCTGTGGGCTTGTGGGAGCATTATCAAAACCGTTCAGAAGCGAATTAGCTTGGTATTCCTTTTAGAATCAGATTTTTCAGAACGATGCTTGAGTGCAAGATTTATGGCTTGACACCAAAGTTGGGCCTAAATGGGAGGTTTGAATTGTGATTCTTACATTATGTTTTCGAGGGAGCCATCATCTTGGGACGAACTTCTATTATACACGACCTGGCGTGGAGATTAGGCTTCCCTCGTTTGCAAATAAAAAGCTAAGAATTAGATTGAGCTAACTCAATGATTCTATAAACGTATGGTCATTATTGGTCTTTGTAAATCCACAAAATGATATTGATATAATAGATTTCAGAATTATTAAATTGCTTTCCTTTATTTTTTCTGTCTTTTCTCTTTGGGCTATGCTGCGTTTGGGTTCGCGTTTTGAGTGTTAGACTGTGGACAAATGTTAATCCTGATTTTTAATTAAAATAAGAATTTCGTCTTGCTAATAGTTGTTTTGGTAACTGTGGTTGTGAAAATTAATTTTTGTTTCTAATTTTAAAAAAATATATATATAAAAATAAAATAATAAAATTACTTTACAAAAAAATCAAATTTAAAAAAAAAATTATTGATCTTGAAAAAAGAAGCTTGCATTATACACTTATATCCATTATCAAAAATTGATTTTAAGTATGAAAAAGAAAAAATTAGAACTTTTGACGTTTTGTAAAAATTTTGTACGTATCAATATAAAAGCACAAGTAAGAGTTCTAAGGAAGAGAGCTTTCAAAGTGGGAAGAGATTGAAAAGCGGCAAAATTTTTAAGAAAAATTTAAAAAATCTGAGAAAAGAAAAAATATTCTTTTTTAGAAAATTTTTAGGAAGACAATGAAAAAGAAGAGCAAAATTTGTAAGAGAAGGAACTTTAAAAATCTAGGCAGTAAAGTAGAAGAGAAACACAAGAAAAACTAAAAATAAAAGAGAGCATAACATTAAAGAAAAATAAGTGTAAAAAAAAAGAGAAAAAAAAAATACTATACTATTGATCATTGCTTGAATTACTATGTTGATAAGTTATCTTCTTTCTTCTATTTCATTATTTTTCTAAACTTCCACTTAATGAATGAAAGTTAAAGACAAAAGTTTTAAATCACTTTTATTTTATTGTTTTGTTTTATATAGAGTTATTGTGATTTAATATTATTTCATTAGTTTGTTCAATTTGATTTGAGAGATCCGTAAAGTTGGAGGAAATTAGTTGCGTCGAAATAACTTTTTTTTTTCCTTTTTAATATAATTATTAGATGTGATTTGATTTGATGATTACAAAATTCGTAGCTCGAGTGTTAGCTTTGCAGTCCTTGCACATAAGCTTATTCAACGTTGTTATTATTTCACCTTTTTTTTTTTCCTTCTTTTTCCGTTAGCATATTAGTTTTCTCTTTTTTTTTCTTTTGCTGTTTTTGACTGGTTAAATTTAATTATCTTTTTTTTTTTCTGTTCCTTGCCTTTTTTTATTATTATTTTTAGATTTATAATTTTATTTATTCATTATTTATTTTTATTATTTTTACCTTATATTTTATTTATTTTAATTTATCTTAAATAAAATATATTTTATTTTTAAATTTAGTGTTCCTAATTTTGTCTATTTATTTATTTTTAAAGTAATAATAATAATAATAAATAATTAAAACATAATATTTTTATTAATTTATTTATTATATTTGAATTGTATTGTTATTTATAAAATTTATTTCATTCTAACATTAGCAATAAATTTTTTAAAATTTTTTTATATTATCTCATTATTTATATCTTAATTATTATGTTTGTTATTTATCATTTAGAGTTGTTGTCTCTTTATTTTTTTTGTATATTTGTAGAATATAGATAGTAATTCAATTTTATATTTATGATTTATCTTTTCTATATTATATTTTTTAATCAATTAATGAGTGATAATATAATTGTATTAATTTATAATACTAACGTATAACTTCTCTCTCCTCATGTATTATAAATTTATAAAGTTTAAGTGTATTTATGTTACTTTAACTTTATACAATTTTAATTCATCTTATGTTATCTTTAATTAATTAACTAATTATCTTAATAATCGATCAAGATGATTTTTTTCTTTTAATTACTAATATACTAGTTGATTAATTTAAATTAAAGATATTTTTATTAATATAACAATTTATAATGCTAATGTTTAGCAATTCTACCTTTATGTGTCATAAATTGTCAAAATCTATATCTACCAATGCTATCTTAAGTTTTATATAACATCAATATATTAAAAATTTTATCCGATTTCTAAAAGTAATCAATTATTTTTGTTATTATTTTTATTAAAATTCATCATCTAAAATATTTTCATCATATTAATGGAACGATTTGTAGTGTTACTTTATAGTGTCTCTACCTTTCTATGCTTTAAATCTTTAAGACATATGTATACCAATGTTACCTTAGGTCTTATGTAATATAAATTTATCAAACAAAGTTTTAATCTTTGTAATCAATTAAATATATTTATTTTTTTTGTTAAATAAAAATTTTTATTTTATTTTATTTTTTATTTTTATTATTTTCTTAAGTCATATTTATAATTTTGATAAATTAAATAACAAAACATTTTATTATGTAATTTTATTATAAAATTTTGTGTAACATCGATGTATAATTTACATTGTCTTCGATTGTCGAATAATTCATAAGAAATTTATGTATAACTTACTATATCTTAAATTTTCTTAATATGAATTGTCAAATCTAAATAAATTCTAAATTTTTATTTATTTATTTATTTACAAATATTTTTATTTTATTTTAACGATTTGCAATGTAATTGTTGTGTAATCTTTCTTTACCTTCTATGTTGTTTATTATAAGATATATGTATAATTGCATTGTCTTATATCTTAAATGTTGTAATATTATGAAAATTAATTTTAATCTAAAAATAATTTTTTTTACTAAAATTAATTTTAATAAATCAATTTCATAATTTTTAAATAAAACTACGTGACTTTGAGTTTTTCATTACACTTAAGGATACGTAAAAGCAAAAATCGTACCCGTCAAGTCAAAATATTTTTTAAAATATTTTTTTTTCTTTTAAAATATGGAGTTAACATGTCAATAAATAGTTTTTCTTCTTCTAAAATAAAAATAATTAATGTTTAAGGATTAAATAAATATTTTTTAAAATTAAAATAAATTTACATAATTAATTTAAGATAATCATTTTTAAATAAACTATATCTATGACTTATGACATTATTTTTTATTTCAAAGATTATATTATTTTAAAAAAATTTAAAATTTTTTTAAAATAAATTTTAATAATGACTTTTTTTAAATAATTTTATTTTTTAAAAATATTTTTTTTGAACACATATTTATTATACTGTTACAACTGTCCGATGGTGACAGTGCTATTTTGATTACTAAAATCAATAATAATTGGCAGAATAAAATGCTAAAATCAGCGATGATTACCGAGATAAAATTTTGAATTTGATTACAAAACACTTGCAATGCTCAAAAAGTGTATTTACATTGTTGTCCTTTGGTTGGTTGTTCTCGGAAAGTTCAAAATCCAGGAGAGCCTCAAATTAGATATCTATATATTATCATAAACAACACAGTACATTTTTTTATAGCAATGACACGTATCAGTTATTAATAATTGTTGTGTTTTATTTCCACTCTTTGAGGTGGTGACAATCACTGTCAGTCATTAATAATTATCAAAGATATTAATTTATTAACTATTACAATAATACTGTTAAATGATAAAAATTCGTATCTAGTTTTTCCTCAACTAAATATAATACCCGTTGAATTCAAAAACAGTAAATAACCGAAAGTATTTAAGATGAACAAGTTTTTATAAATGATACAGAAACTATGTAAAACTATTATCATATACTTTTAATTATATACTTTTATTCATTTTTATTTTATATTATTCAATTTATCTGGTAATTGTTAACTTACATAAACTATTTATTGTCCCTTCAAATTGGCTCAATCAATTTAGTTGCAAGACATGAATTGTGAGTAGCATTCAATCCTTTACAAGCTTTATGTCTCTTGCTTATTCCCCTGCTCCCTCCTCCTTGTAAGATCTTTTATGAGCCTTGCTTTGAATAAAACAAAAAAAGCTACTTACAGTTAAAAATAAAGGCAAGCATACTTACAAGTGAAACATTTTATTTTATTTTACTTACAAGGAATGCTTAGAAGAAAATAATGCCTCTAGTCCTGTTACCATGCCACTAACATGATGGGGAGATCAACAGAAATCTAATAAAAAAAATAATTGTGTACCTAAGGTAGATACTTAGAACTTGTTTATGTTTTTAAGAACAATTTTTTTGAAAGTAAAAACAATTAAATTTTATTTTTTTGATAAATTTTATTTTCATTTTCTTCAAAAAAACAAATTTTTAAAATTATTTTAAGATATAATTTTTAAAAATTAAAAATCAAAACAAAAACAATCAAAGCCCTTAGTCACACCTACTCAATTTTAAGAGTAAAGATCACTTTCCGAAGGAATGCCTATCAAAAAAATTTCAGGGAAAGGAAATATTCAGTACAAATATATGTGGATTGAAATTAATAGTTAGAATAAAAAAAATGTTATTCTGTTAAAAAATTATTGTTTTGAAAGCAAAAAGTTAATAGACCTCAGGTTCAACTTAATTCTAACCTTACTCTCAAAGATTAATATAATAATAAGTCACAGCCTGTGCACTCAAAACCTGAATTCATTGGAGTTTTCATTAATCATTGCTCTTAACAAGAAAAGAAAGAGGTGAAAGGAATGAGAGGACTAATTGGAAGAGGTAGTAGAAGGTTTATCTTTATAACATACACGCCTCACCAAAATAAAGAATGTAATATCTCTCTCACCCAACAACAACAAAAGGATTAAATTAGACCCAAATTTTTTATATTTGACTTTTTTTAAAAAATTAATTAAATGAACTACGAAGAGAGTGTTACTAATATTTCACTTGTTTAAATAATAATCCATTCTTCCACAGTACAGGATAAAAGGGTTATATAAAGTCATTAACACAACAAGAAGAGAGCTATTTGGGATATGTGAGAAGCAAGAACATGCTTCCCATTATTCCTAACAGAAATAAAATGAAACGCCTACTAGTGGAACAGTGCGAAATGAAATGTTTGGAAACATCCTAGACACGATAGATAATAACTGTAACTGTAACACGGCTTCTTAATGCATAACGAGTTTTGATAAACTTGTAACCACGACGATATATGTGTCCCTAAAGAGAAAACACCAAGCTGCAACTGCATTCAAGCTTTTGAAATTGAATTGATCAACTGCTTGCTAAAATCCCAGAGTTTCTTTCCTAGTTGTTTGTTTGAGGCAAAAACACTTGGTTTAAATTCATTGCAATCCACAAAGTACTTCCCAGTTACACCTTTCACGCTTGGGTGGAGAGCAACATAGCATGTAGTGGCTGCTCCCTGCGTGTCATTAAAAGAATAATGTGTATGTAATAATAATAAATATGTAACATTTTGCACCTCTATCAGAATCCTAATAGAATGAAGTGAAATAAAATACCTGTGGAACGTTCTTCCATATGTAGAAGGTGAAGATTTTCAGTAAATCTGTTAAAAATGATATTATAATATGGAATTAGACAAGAAGTAACTAGTTGAAAAAAAAAGTGCTATTTTGTAATTTGTTTGTTTTTAAGGAGAATCAACATACGCATGAGATTAGAGGAGTATCTCATAAGAGGAGTCATTATCACTCCTGGATGGACTGAGTTGGCTGTGATGTTCACACCCTCTTCCTATAGACAAATGTCAGAAACCAAAAAGTAAATTGATGCATGCTCAACGACTAGTCATTAGGATATGTTCAACTTTTATGGACACTTTGATACTTTCTCTTTTTAATACGATCAATGAAAGAAATTGTTAGTAACTCAATGAGAAAAGGTAAAATGTATGTGTATGTTTGATTCCACGGTAGTAAACTCTGAAACGCATGTTTACAGCATAAAAGATTGAGTTAATTTGATTTACGTTTAAACAAAGTATCCGTCATTTCAAATATGCAAAAGAGATATGTTATATCTTTTTACATCTTAAATAACCTCTTTATAATTTTCTTAATATTTTTTAAAAATTATTTAAAAATAAATATATTTTATATTTTAAATATTTAAAAAATAGTTCTTTCTTTATTTAGTAACTAAAAAAATATTGTAAGGAAAATTAAAATTATTCATGACATAAACAAGACAGATAACAAATTGTTTATTTTTATTTATCACTAATTTACTTCATGTTTAAATCACCTGCAGGCGACGAGAAAGCTCATTTGCATGTAATATATTAGCTAACTTGGACTGCCCATACGCCTTCTTGTTACCATAGCTGAAAAGTTATAGCAATGGTAAAAAAAGTTGTAAAGTTCTACTCATCAGAATCACATGCATGATGAAGCAGTAAAGTCAAGGCAGAGGCAATTAGAATCAAAGTGAAATTTACCCTTTTCGTTTGTTGATCTTATCAAATCTTATCCCCTTTCTGTAAGTGTAGTTATGGGCAATTGATGACAGATTTACGATCCTTCCCTCTATTCCAGTGGCTTTTGCAGTTTGTTTCATTTTGTCAAGAAGAAGGTTTGTCAAGAGGAAATGCCCTGAAAAGGGTAAGGGGTAAGAGAACACACCACTACCACTACAATCACTGTTACTACTATTACTTTAAGTTAGCCTACAAGGGCTAACCCAAAAACGTCATCCACGAATGCTGAGATAAAGGGTGCTGGCAACACCCTTTTTCTAAAAGAGACTCTTTAACATACTATTTGTAGTTGATTTAATTTTTAAAAAATTAAAGCACTTATCTCACATTATAAATTTACTTTTTTTAAAAAAACTGATCAATTTCAAAAGTGTGTTCATATGTTGTTAACATTCCTAGTGTTGAGAAATCACCTAGATGGTTTGTTGCAAACTGCATTTCAATCCCATCCTCTGAGAGCTTGAAGGGGCAGAACATGATTCCAGCATTGTTTCTGACATGAAAACCCAATGCTAGCATGAGTTGATCCATATTTGGAAAGAATGACTAACTACAAATGTAGTAACAAATGAACCTAAAAATTGAAAACAACATAGAAAGTGGGAAAAAAAACAACATTAAGATGTTCAGAGGAAGATCAAGAGCGATGAATTTGTCCACAAAAGATCTGACAGAATTCACTGAACATAGGTCGAGCTTCATTACGTCCACACGTGCAGATTGGTTCTCCTCTAGTATATATTGTTTAGCTTTCTTTGCTGAAACCATGTTTCGCACTGCAATGATGACATGCACCTTTCGAAGAGCCAAGACTCGTGCTGTTTCCAAGCCTATACCACTTGCTCCTCCTGCATTATTTTTTTAGTGCTTAGCAGAACACAACAAATATGTTGTTAGCACAGGCAATGAATACCAATATTCTGATACACTTTCGGTATATGAAAGTGAAACTAACCTTAATATATATAGAGAGGGATATTAAAATTGCAAAAACTGACCTGTGATGATTGCAGTGAGGTTGCTTGCATCGATTCCTTCAGTAACCTGTTCTGCAGTTGAAGCTGATCCAAACCCGCTTCGACCTGGCATCCCTGTTACCAACGAAATAACACCCACCATTGTCAAGACAACTAGCACCAAAATTCAGTGCCCACACCGTATCAAGTGTAGAAACCTCTGAACTTTCCTTTATGAGTTGTGACACTAAGTAATCACTGTCTAGTTATATACACACATACCCAGAAGATAAGAATGAATAAATTAAACAGTTTTTCTAAGAATGCTCTAGGACACACGATAAAAGTTGTTTATAATAAATTTTTATTAAAAGTTATATTATAGCATTCAATTTAATAGATAAATAGCATTAAATAATATTTCAATAAAAATTTATTATTTAATAATTTTTTATCATGTGTATACATTAAAAAATCGTTAGATAAATATGTTGATCTCGGAGAAATAATTTTGTTATAATTTTTAGAGGACAATAGTAGTTTTTTTTTAACCTTTGAAGTATATTTTTAAGATATCTGTATAGAGATGATAATAAGTAAATAAAAAATTAATAAGACTATATATAATATTATATGAATGTAAACTTTTAGTTATTTAATATGCACCGGTGAAAAACTGTTAATACCTTCAACCACTTACGTCTCACTCAGCTATTTCTGCATTTATTCTCAATAACGGGGTCAGAACTGGACTTCTACTTCTGGCGGTATGAGAAAATTGGAATTAATGGAGCCCACGTTAACTCAATTTTCGTCAACTCACGCAATACCTATTTAATTAAACAATTTTCAGTTTTTTTAACGGATTTATTACAAAATTTAATATTTAATATTATAAATATATTTTTATTATACTTTTTCATAAGTTTTTTACCTTCTAATAATTTTTTATGTACGACATAAAATATAAAAGAGTATATTTAAAATTATTTAGTGTAGTATTATAAAGTCTCATTGTTAAATATATTGATCTTACACATTTAAATAGAATAATATCTACACCACTTATACCTCATGCTAAATGGTCCTTTATAAAACGAAACTGAAGAAATATATTTTACAAAAAAATATTTAATACACTACATAAAAAACTATTTAGTGTTAGATTTGTCTTTGTTAATATAGACTTTATATAATAAAATCTAGCATAAACATTATATATTTAGACTAATAATTATGTTGGTATAGGAATTGATTTATACTACTTGTACTGGTACATTAAGAATACATGTAATTGTTAGTATAATCTATAATGTTTATATTATAATTTAATTTTAGTTAAAAAAAGTTTATGCAACATGGACTGATCAAACAAAAAACTGTTAATAAATAAAATTAGATAAAAAATTGTCAGAATTATTTTTATTTGTACAATTATTGATTAATAATGTTAAATTATTAAAATAAAAACGATAAATTGAAATCAATAACAACTTGTGGGTTTTCATGCTGCACTCTAGCCAGGCACCACAGCATGCACCAAACCAATTGTATACTTTGGGGTTTCAAACTTGAGACCACACAATGAACTCAACTCAGGGGAGTTGGTTTTGTTTTCCCCTCAGGGAAGGTAAGTTAAATGGACCACTGTTTTCCCTTAAATTTATTGATTGAAACTTTGACCTAATTTCACTTTGGTTGCTATTGTTGCTTATCATATTTGAAACCACATCCAATGCTACCCATATTTGACTCTTG
The DNA here is from genome assembly GCF_003935025.1 of Abrus precatorius. Lineage (NCBI taxonomy): Eukaryota > Viridiplantae > Streptophyta > Magnoliopsida > Fabales > Fabaceae > Abrus > Abrus precatorius. The sequence continues at coordinate 1,009,902 of NW_020874373.1, read as the reverse complement.
AATTAAATGATTGTTCTGCTAAAAGGATGTGAGAAATCACACAAGTGAGTAAACTCGTAAGGAAATTTAATTTTGACAGCAAGGATTACAAGAACAAATAGATTAAGCTTAAGAATTCAATTGTTAACAAAAACATTTTTACTATCCGAAAAAGTAAAGTTACTTATAATCTTATGTATTTGAGTTCATGCTCATAGAGTAGATTCTATTCCTTATTGTTGAGAGTATGATAACGTAACTTAATATACACTCTCTTTTACGTAGCTGTATATGCTATTCAAAGGACATTTTTACTTTAACTTTTGAATTATGTTCAAATTAAATGTCATCTGCATCAATTAAATTTCCTAATCTTATATCATTTTATTTTTTTAAAATATTTTTATAATTAAAAGTTTCAAGCGTCTATTACCAGTAAAATATTTTTTTATTGACCAAACTGATTTTCAGATATTTTAAACTATATTTCATTTGTATTTAAAAATACCTGTACTGTATTAAAAAATATCTACTAATTTACTAATTCAATACTAGAGAAAATATCACTTTAAAACTTTAAATCTACTTTTAGTCTCTGAACATGCAATATATGTATGTTATTTGTTCGTTTATAATATATTTAATACAATTAATATATTTCTAGTCTCTTATCATACGTTATTTTTTAAAATTTACAATTGCTCAAGGACTAAAAAAGAACAAAACATAAATAAAAACTAACTTTAAAAAATAAAATAACTCTCACTTATCTTTTAAAAGTTATCTGTATCACTATAGTAATCTTTCAAAAAATTTAGTCATTAAATTAGTAAATAGCACATAAATAAAAAAAAATATATTATCAACTTTAGTTTTACAGTAAGAATCAGTTATATTCAGTTTTTATTCTGTTGAATAAAAATGACATTTTTTTTTAGATTACATATATTTTTCGTAGGAGGCATTCTTCCACATTTATATTCATTTTAAACTTTAATAAAAAAAAATTGACAACATTTTACATAATTGATGAAGTAAATTAACAATAAAAATATGAAAATGGAAGATTTAATTATTACTTTTGGGCTTTAATTTGGATTATGTGTTATCAAAATATCTTATTTGAAGTATAAACATTCGTCTTGTGTATTAAACTAATTTTATTTATTTGATAATGTTCAGATTATTTTTCAAATGACACGTGTTAAATTTACTTTAAAAAATTCATATTTATATAATTTAATTATATTTTTATATCTAACCTGAATCTAAGAATATTTATGAAATATACTGAAACTAATACTTACTAGTCTATTATAAATGTATATTTTAAACCATTTGGAAATGCAATCGTAAATTTCCTTTTGAGGGACTTTTACAATGTCAAGCTATTTACATATTTGGACAGTAGAGTTTGATAAGATTTAAATTTTAAAAAGTGTCATGTGTGCCCTAATCGCCACTCAAGGGTCCATAGCTCAGTGGTAGAGCATTTGACTGCAGATCAAGAGGTCACCGGTTCGAACCCGGTTGGGCCCTGTGGCTGTCCTCATTTCTTTTTCGTTGTCTTCTCAGTAGTCAGAGCCCAACTTAAGATGACACGAGATGAGTTCCCACAAATTGTCCATAACTTCGTCATTATGGGCTTCAGGTGAACCCTCCTCGTCCATTTCCTTTTAGCTAACTGACCCACCATGTTGATCTTGACCCAAAAAAAAGAAAATGCACTATTTTAGGAGGGTTTAATAGTGTACATATGTTTTTTATTTGGAGAAATTTGCTTGCTAGCCTCGAGCATCAGAAATAGATGCTAGTGCGAACGTTTAATCATACCTCTTTTACTTATACAACTAACTTCACTACCTTGCATGAAGCCTCCAAATCATATACTTTCATACCTAAATACACAATTCTCCAAACCACCGCTAGACTATAAACAGAAGCACCAAATTACTATACCAGTTCTTCCAAACCTCAAAATTACCTCAACTAGCAAAATGCACCCAAATAACCCACTTCCCAAAATTTACCACAGGCAAGCCCACTAAGACCTATATCACCAAGCTTTTAAAGGTGGAAACCGATGTTTCATGTCATGGTTTAGGACTCCATTAACATTCCCTTTCAGCATACAGAAGCAAATTTTTACGAGTTATTAATGCGATACAAAATTGAAGTTTCTAATACTCCCATAATCACTTTTATCAAAAGTGATCGAATGAAGTTAAAATATTTGTTTTAGTTACGTATCTCTTGTTTTGAAATAACTAATTATCTTATTCTTCTTGTTACGTCTTGTTGGGTTAGAGATTCAATTATGCAAAACTTGGTTCAAGATCTCAAATAGCATCTCCAATATCTTATGCTCTGTTAGTATTGTGATGATCGTAGAAAAAGAAGAAGAAACTTGCGGTAAAAATGATAATAACTTTTAAGAACCGCTTTACAAAATTTTAAAATTCATGAGAATTAAAACTAATAAAATAAATTTTAAAAGACTAAACGCATAATAGTCATGTTTATAATGATTAAAACAACGTTCACCCCCAAATTAATTTTGAATCTTCGAACAAAATATTCAAAACCAATAATTTATTTATTTAAAAGGAAAAATTTGAGAACAGAATGAAAATGTGAACTGTGAAAAAATGAAAAAGATAAAATAATTTTTTATTTCTATTTTTTCCGTCCAAGCAATAACATAAGCATGTAAAGGTAGTTAAATTGTGTTGGAAAATAGTAAATACAGATAAACGATTTATTCAAATAAAACAGAAATGTAGAAATGAGGTGCATGCAGTCCTCTTAATAACAAAATACATGTTCACGTTACATTATGGAAGCATCTCAGTGTGCCGCGCTTTCTCTGCACTTCCACCACGGAACAGCTATTGAACAGGCACTAAGAAACACAAAAGCTCCAATTAAAATGAGATGTTTTTTAAAAAGATGATTTCAATACCTGGAAACCAAATTTTTTTTTTAAAGTTATAAAAATAAATAAATTGAACTATATTCAAATTTAAATTACCATACATTTTAAAACTTTAAGAATATTGACTAAAGTTTTCAAATTATTTTTTAACAAAATACATTAATAATATTTCTAATTTACCGAAAAATAAAAAAATAGAAATTTAATTAAAAACATAATAGAAAATAACATAAAATTAGAAAAAATAACCAACATAATGGTTATAGCGCACCAAGTCAGCATCCAATAACCCCCTAATTTGACGGTGTCGGTGATTCACCAAAATCCTTCCATTCCCATTCTCTCTCAATCAATTCAACAAATAATCTCAACCCAAACTCATTCATTCGCTTTTCTCCTTTCGGTTCGGGTTATCCATCGTTCCCAAATTAACCGTTCCGTTCCAAAACCAAATCGCATCCGATGGCGGCGTCGCGGCGGCTCCGGGACCTCCAATCGCAACCGGCGAACAAGATCTGCGTCGATTGTTCCCAGAAGAACCCTCAATGGGCCTCAGTATCATACGGAGTCTTCATGTGCTTAGAGTGCTCCGGCAAACACCGTGGCCTCGGCGTTCACATCTCGTTCGTGCGATCCGTTACGATGGATTCATGGTCTGAGATCCAGATCAAGAAGATGGAAGCAGGAGGAAACGATAAACTCAACGCGTTCCTCGCTCAATACGGTATCGCTAAGGAAACCGATATCGTTTCAAAGTACAACTCTAACGCCGCTTCGGTGTACCGTGATCGCATTCAGGCCATCGCCGATGGCCGTCCCTGGCGGGATCCACCCGTCGTTAAGGAGAATGTACGCTCCGCTGCCTCCAAGGGGAAGCCGCCGTTGGCTTCCAACGGCAACAACGGAGGCTGGGATAGTTGGGACAACGACGCGGTTTTCGGATCTCGCGGCGATATCCGCCGTAACCAGTCGACCGGCGATGTTAGGGGGTTTGGCGGAGCCGGAGGCGCGCCGGCGAGGTCGAAATCGACGGAGGATATCTACACGCGCACGCAATTGGAAGCTTCTGCGGCTAATAAGGAGAGTTTCTTCGCGAAGAAGATGGCGGAGAACGAATCGCGACCGGAGGGGCTTCCGCCGTCGCAGGGTGGGAAGTACGTCGGGTTCGGATCTAGCCCCGCCCCTATGCAGAGGAGTAATCAGCAAAACGATTATTTGTCTGTCGTTTCTCAGGTCATGCATTGAAGCTCTTTCGTTATTATTTTGATGGAAAATTATATATCGTTTGAGACTTTTTTTTTTTATTGAGGTTGTATATTTTGTGTTTGTGTGTTCAGGGAATTGGTAAATTATCGTTGGTTGCTGCTTCTGCGGCTCAGTCTGCTGCTAATGTTGTTCAGGCGGGGACAAAAGAAATCAGTGCTAAGGTAATTTGCATAAATTCTGTTGGTGCATTGTTTGTTTAGTTTATTTGCTCAACACATTATTCTGAGTTTCTACTTGACATCAAGATTAAATAATTTATGTGTTTTGTGTTTCATTTAGCTTTTGGATATTCTTACCTTGCAACTTTTGGATGTGTAGCTTCTTCCGTTGTTTATCTTTGAACAAAGAGTTTTTCTTCATCTAGAAAACAATAAAATAAAGCAATACATGAGATGAGACAGGGTTGAATGTTTTCCTCCACACACCACACATACACATCGTTGGCTTTTGTCGTTGGAGTTAAAAATGCTGTCTTGGCCATAGGGTGTGTGAGGGAGAATATTATTGATATATAACTTTTATGCCTCCCTTGAGTTTTGTCTTGTTTCCGAGGATTGAGAACCATAGGGATCAAAGTGTACACTGATTGCTTACCTGCTGAGATTAAGTGTAAAACAATTTCCAAACTCTTTTGCATGGTTTTTAGCAATTCGTTTGACAAAATAATGATTGGTAAATTATGCTTCTTATTATGGGAGATATAATCATGTTCTCTTCATCAGGAACATATTTCTAGTATGTTAATTAATGTTTTGTCCATGAGTCAGATATAAGTATCTGTCAAATATGGAAATTAAATTGTGTTGGTAGTGTTACCTTGGAAGAGGACCTCTAGTATGCTTCTGAAAGCAGAAGACTTTTTTCTCTTCTTTTTGACATTTATTCTTATATTGATATACAAGTGATTCAGGGAAAAAACCAATAAGATTAACATGATGTGATAATATTGTTATAGTTACTATCATTCTAAGCTTGCTTAATGCAGCAAAAATAATGGATTAAAAAAAATGAGACGCTCCTTAATTTTTATTTGCACATAGCTTAGGTGCAGTTGCTGAAGTGTTGTTGATACTGTTTACCAATCAAATTTGGAGTTTTATCGTGGTAAACGACAATAAACATTACATGTAAATATTTTACTACAATCAAACTCTAATTTTAATTGGTAAACAACACTAACAGTCATTACAAAACAACACCTAAGTTTTTTCCTCTTTATTTTTACCCTTAACCAGATATGATATATTGAGAATAAACACTTTCTGTTTCAACCTTCTACCAATTGTTTTATTTTAGCTTATAACTAAAAATAAAGCTTGGTTGTGGTTGTCGTAACTTAAAATGAGGAAAAATATTGTTTATATATTGCAGTTTAGAGTCAGTTTATATTTTCACTCAGTTTTATATTTGAGAAGAGGAAATTTTGCCATGCATGCCTAATATCAAGTTTGATTCTCTCTTTCAACCTGCTTCGCTGGTGCCTTATGAATAAAATTGATTGATGACTGGTTTTTGGCTGAAATTGCTGATGGATGCCTGCTGTTGCTAATGGTTCTAATAAGGCTACTACTGTATTAGTTCTTTCCTTGACAAGTTGATGATCTGGTGAAGTTTGTGGGTTAATGTTACTAGTGACTAGATGTGCTGAGGTGTCAGATTTGCGAATTGCTAACTAGATGTGCATTGTTGGAGTTCATCTCTGCAATACAGTTTCTGGGGCTGTCATACTACTAGCATTCATTATTATTTTTATGTGGGGATGGTTTATGAAGGGTTGGAGCTTTTTGGCATTTCCTTTTAGGCCAAGGAATTGTGGATATTGTAAAATTGTCTATGGTTTATTTCCTTTCATAGAAAGGTGGAGAAGACCATGATTTTATTGCTTATCATACTTCTCCCTCCAATTTTGTTATTGGCACTTTGCAGTTATTTTTTGCCTGATTAACTGTATTTCTTGATTCAGGTAAAAGAGGGTGGTTATGATCACAAGGTCAATGAGACTGTCAATGTTGTCACTCAGAAGACATCAGAGATTGGACATAGGACATGGGGTATAATGAAAGGGGTCATGGCATTGGCTTCACAGAAGGTTGAGGAATACACTAGGGATAACCCAAATTGGAGGCCTGATAACTGGCAACAAAATGAAAATGATAGAAATGGGTTCTATCAGGAATTTCATCAAGAGAATAAAGGCTGGAATTCTTATGCCAGAGAAGGACAACCTTCTTCAGGTGGACAAACTAATACCTACAACTCGAGCTCTTGGGATGATTGGGACCACAAAGATTCTAGGAAGGAAGAGCCAGCTAAAGGATCAGCTCATCAATCATCAGGTGGGCAGTCTGGTACTTATAATTCAAGCTCTTGGGATGATTGGGACAATGAAGATACAGGGAAGAAAGAACCAGCTAAAGGGTCAGCTGCCCACAGCAGTGATGGTTGGGCTGGTTGGGATAATGCCAGAGATGATGGATTTGATAATATATATGGAAATGCATCTAATAATAAAGCTGTTGGTCATAATGAGAAGTCGGGTGTTGCATGGACAGAAGGAGGCTTTCTCTAAGGTTTGTATTGTGCAATACTCCTTATGGAGACTCAAGGGGGATAGTGAACTTAGATAAAAGAAAAGGAACTAATGAAAATTTTCACATTTTGTTTGAACTTTGAACAAATTCTCAACTCAACTCAGAATCATCTTTCTGTGCCATTCTTACATGGTCTGCAACAGTGATTTTCCTTTTTAATTTTAACCAGCGAGACTTCAGAACCTATTTAATTTCTATTATCTGCTTCTTGTTTGTGTGTGTATTGGTAAGGGGGAGGGAGGGAGGGAGGATGCTTGCATGTTTAGTATTCAGCATCTTGATATTTGAAATCATTTTGATGTTTAATGTCTTTGTTATAGCTCTGATTTCATGTACATGCCTTTGAACTAGAATGCAACTTGTTATGTCTTGAACCAGGTTTGACCCTATCTCTGTCGTCAGTATCAAATTTTAAATGACAACAATACAGTATCTTTTGGACTGGTGGCTTACAAACCAAACAGGGATGTAGTTTAACATGATGCACGTGACCAGATTTGGAACTATTTTGTTGGTCACTGTTAATCAGGCCCCATATGTGCTGGAAGAATGATATTTGAGGTTAGTGTATTGTCTGCAAGTCTTTATTTTTTTTATGTAATTTTTTGGGGACTTCTGTATGATTGGAAACATAGTTTTAAATGTACAAGTGTCCAAAGACAGGGCAAATTGCCCAAATTTAAGATTACTTCTACCTGGAAGTGTGATGAAACGTTATTGTGACACAAAAATTTCATAATTGTTTTGAATTTATAGCAACTTAATTTACCTTTGTTTGTAGTTTTACGTGCTCCATATTGAACCGGTGTTTTTTGCTTTGTTATTTTCCCATAATTTGTCAATATCCATTGTATAAAAAAGCCTCTAATTTGGGGAGTAAGCTTCAATTTTGTGCCACCTATGTAAAGCATACAGAATGGCGATATATTTCCATCGACTGGATGGCTTATAATGTTTTTCAGAAAAGGGGTAAGCAAAATATACTTTTTCAAAGAAGTTTTTTTCTTTCTTTTTTTAAATATTATACTTTTTTTGAACTCGCTTTTCATATAGTTGCTACATTACATACATAGTTGTCAGATACGCGATTTCATTTTATGCGGACGTTGCTTATACAAACCTGATATCATTTCTACGAGTGGTTAAATTTCTGAGCTAATATCGGTAGTAAGAGTGCTCTTGGTCGTTGTTGTCTTTGCGAGAGTAGTTTCGTCTGGATCTATGAAATGTGTGTCTTGTATAACGAGCACCGAACTCGTAATGCCATTACCTGAAGAGGTCAAGAGATCTCCGATGGGTCCCAGCTCTGCATGCTCGGGACTAAAATCAATGTTTGTCAACATCGTTGACACAAGCTGCTGTTGCTTCCCCACAATTACAAGCTCGTACTTCTTAGCCTTCCCTATTGTTAACAGCTCCTCTGTTACGTTGGTTGCGTCCTTTTCAATGTACTCCACTGATCCAAGCCATTTAGTCTTGAACACGTTTACTGCCTCCTCATCCAGCTCCTGCCCACATGATATTTAAATTTGTGAGAATGGTTGGCCTCGGATCATAGCCATATTCATATATTGTTTCTAGTTTTTGGCTAAGGCTCTTAAGAACAAAATTAAGATCAAAGTTCAATTCTTACTTTTAAGTTCCCTGATAAAATGATAATATATGAATGTTCTTCTCAAATATTAAATATCATCCTTTAATTACGTGTTGTAGAATTTTTTAAAAAAATGTTACTAATTGATAAATTTATTACAAGGATATAAAAGATTTGACCCAAGTTTTCTCCTTCAGTTAAAGGGACAATACCTTTTCTTTTTCCCAGTGATTTGTGGATTCTGATGAGTTATTGTGTAGTCCCTCGTCCTCGGCTTCTCTGTACGAAGTGAATCTCACAACAGACATTCTAATCGCTGGATGTTCTGCGATTCTGCTACCCAACTCCAAAACCTTGCGATCATGTGGTCCACCAATGAAAATTATGCACACCCTTTTCCGTGCAATAACACTATTGTCGATTCTTTCTTCGTACCTTCTACCAACCCCACGATTGACTAGCACCGCAACCGAGCAAGGTGCATTTTGAAGCACCCTCTGATTGACCTCCTTCCAACCATGTCCCAAATCTTCTGTCACCTCTTCATCTTCCCCTCCCAACCTTTTGTGGAAGGGCATTATGATCATAGCTACACCTTTCTTTTCTGCAACATGGCATATGTCCTCGTGCATTGTAGTCAATAAGGAAATGGATGTCAAATGATGCACAGTAACTTGACCAACTTCACCATAAGCCTGAAATGCTGTGGCTATATGCTCATGCATGGCTCCTTTTTTAAAGCGGTTGATGAAAGGAAACCCATTCTTTCTGCTTCGTTGAACCATCAAGATGGAGGATGAGCTATTAGTGAGTTCAGTAAGTTGCATCACGTACAATTTGAGCTGAGATGTGTTGGTGGCTCGTATTGATTCAATAAAATTGATTAGTGAGGGTATGTTGCTAGTTCCATGGATGCAAGCAAGAATGCGAAGCTTCTCTTGCAAGTTTGTTAGCTGTGGCGGTTTTGGCGATCTGGAATTTACAATAGCAGAGGGTTTATATATGGCCAAGACTACTGGAGTTGTAATGAAGGTGGTGAAGAGAGCCATGAGCACCAAGATGGTAAACATCTCATCGTTAAGTACCTGCTCAACCATTTAGTGTTGTTAAACTTAATTGCGCATAAACACAAGGATAAACACAAGTGTCGACACACTAATGTGTGTGTAATGTATTGAAATTTGCTATAAAAAAAATAAAGGTATATGTATTATTAATTTGAATTAAAATATTTTCAAAATAACTAATTTTAAATTAAAATGTAAATTAAGAGGGCATCTTATACCTTCTCACGTATAAAACAATTATCTATATTAATTTTGCATTAATAGATAGTAGAGTTAGTGATTTATTTAAAAAATATATAAATATTTTTAATCTCTAAAATTAGAAGAATTACAATCCTCAATTAAAAAAGGTATTAAATACTTTCTCAAATTTATGTTAGCAAATACTTAATTTTAAATTATAGAACAATCTTGTTCATGCATAACACAACATTAGTTTCTTGTGATCAAGAATTTAATAAAAGCAAATTTCATTCAAATAAATATTTTTTTAAAATTCAACACGAAATAGGAGTGTTTATGCATTTTTTTTACTTTGGAATAAAAACAGTTTGGGTGAGAAATTACGTTTTTGGAATAAATAGTTTTCAACATAAATATCATCTAAATGACCAAAAACTTCTGCAAAGTCGAATAAAAAAAGTTTTATTAGAAAAATATGAAATTATATCAAATTGGTGATATTTATATCAAATCAAACATTGATGATATTAAATATCAATACATCACTTTTTATTTAACAATTAAATTGACGATCTTTAATATTTATAAATAATTACTTAGAAAATAAATTTTTGTTAAAATTATTTTTAGAATAATTTGATTGTCCTGTATATATAAGATATTCCGAGAATTAACAATATTTCTTTTCTTTTTGAATTATACACATTATTCCAAAACAGGGGGATAATCAGGGCTGAATTTGTTCGTAACTTTATATAAGATTTTAAAATAAATTTGAGATTCTATGCTGTTAAGCAAGGTATAATGTACAAAATAAGTGGTATTCTTTAAAGGTTTTAATTTTTTTCAGATTCTTTTCTTTTTATTCTCTCTCTCTCTCTCTCTCTCTCTCTCTCTCTCTCTCTTATTACTTATCTCACTTTATCTGCATTTCTTTTTTCTTTTCTTAATGTTTTTCCCTTCCTTCTACCCAACCTGCACTTTTAAGAGATGGGAGAAAGAACACTATTCCTAAAAGTAACATCCCTTTTTTAAACGATAAATGAATGCAGAACAATCATATGCAAAACTTTATGCAAAATCTTGTGACATTTCTTAGAATAAATAAACTGAACTGAAATATTCCAAAAATATATTTAAAAAAAGTTTACCTTTTTAAATTAGGAGGTTCGTTTTAGATAAAATAAGAATTTTATAATTAATGTTCTTAAAATATTGATTAATAAATAATAAACTCTTATTAAAACTTATAGTAAAGTGTAATGAAAATCACAATAAAAGACAATTAACAACTTTTATTTTTAATGTTTTAATTAGAGTGAATAAATTCATTAAAATTAATTTCCTAAGACAGAAAGAGGGGGGTTGCATATCATAATGCTTCCTCTTTCGGATATCAAATCAAATCGAGGTTTCATAAAATAAAGCATAATGTTTAAACAAAATGAGGTGGTGGTGATTAGATTAAATCAGTTAGAAAATAGTTTTAGTTTAATTGATGGGAATTTTTGTGTTAAATAATTATAAGTATACAGTGATGAGTGAACTTTGATCCAGAAAACAAGGAATAGTGAAAAGCGAAGCATTGGAATGAGAATAAATCGCAAAAGGGCCCATGCGTCCTTACATGTCAAAAAAGAATACAGAATAATTAATGAAAGAATATATATACATATGAGAGAGAGAGAGAGAGAGAGAGAGAGAGAATCTAGATATAAAAATTATTAAATAATATTCAAAATGGCATTTTTCATTTTCAATGTAAAATAAACGTCTTTCTAAAAAAGCCTACGTCAGAATATTCAAAATTTAAATTATGACTCTTAAAGAATACAAGAGTTGCTATTTCTGAAACCACTTGAAATAGATATTCTTATACATATCGTTAATGTTCACCACTCAGAGCAAGCCAATACAATATTTATTACATGTAAAATCAGTCGTGATTTTTTTTTTATAATTAATTTAAGCTTTTAGGAGAATTCTTTCAAATGGAATAAAATCCAATCAATGAACAAATAATTTAATATTTTATATTTTATAACTTTATTTTAATATATAAGGTAAATATATCTGCACATAATTTGTTTTAAATTTTAAAAAATCTTATGTAAAAGGATATAGAGTATAAAAAAAACTCATATAATAATAATAATAATAATAATTGTTTATATCAACATTATAATACTAACATTTGATTAGATTGTTATCGAAAATTGACATATGCAATTGGTATATTATACAAATTTTAATAGTACTATGCATCAATTTCAAATATAAGCTGAAGATATTTATTTTAACAATTTAATTTTCATTGAATAAATGTTGAATTTAATTTTATTATTATATTAGTTTAAATATTTTCATATTATTAATAATTGAATTCATAAATGTTATAGCAATACAAGTTTTTATAATGCCTAATAATTTGTTTACGTAAGTATATATGAGAATTCTTTTTTAGAGTTATAAGAAATGACAATACCACTCTTATTAAGTGAAATTCACGAACAATTTATTAAAATGGAGAGTAAAATTTGAATGATTCAGTAAATCTAACATAAAATTATTTTAATAATAAAAATATATTAGTAATATTTCTCGAAGAAAGATTAAAAAAGAAAAAGAATTTTTACCAATTTAAATCAACTAACAACATCCTATTAAACTTTCCCTAAATTCTGTCGGGAGCATAGCAAATATTGAACACCTTTTATGTATAATTCTCACCATTTTTCTAAGATTAAATGGTCAAGACTAACATCCTATTAAAATTTAAGTAATATATATGTTCTATAAAAATAAAAACTCACTATTCCTGTGTGATTAAATTTAGCCCTAAAAATTCAAGTTCACAAAATTATTTCCTAAGTATGATATATACATTTTACATGTTTTGTTAATATTACATATACTCTCCACACATGAAGTATTATATACAATTTTAAATTTGATAAATGGTATAACATAATTATTTTACAATAAAAATTAGACAAAATAAATGTGAAAGTACAACGATTAATTTATAATAATATAACGAGTATCATAAATAGATGAATGAGAAAATAAAATTGGAAGAGTGGTAACTGACCTTCTTCTCCCTGCCAATATTGAGAACGATGAGTTCCACCAACCCTTTTGTATTCATCAAAAATCCAAGCGTCAACGATTCCCTCACCGGCATCGTACCCATAACAGCCACCGCGAACGTTCCCAAAATCTTGCCCACACACGCCGTCGATATAACCGCCAAAAGAATTCCCCAATCCACCACACTCTGCAACTTAGTCACATCAGTTTTCAACCCACTGCACGCGAAGTACAAAGGAAGCAACAGTGTCGACACGAAGTCCTCAATTCTTCTCGTTAATTTGCTCGCAAACTCACTCCCTTTGGGGACCGTTAGCCCAAAAATAAACCCTCCAAAAATGGAATGAATCCCTATCATATCTGTTGCCAAACCTGATAACATCACCCCCGCAAGTGTTATACTCAGATAGGTTTCGTGCAACGGGTCATGCTCGCCGCGATACTTCCCGGCAACTCGGTTCATCGCCGGTCTAATCAGGATCATCATCAAGGCAACAAACGCCACTCCTGAAACGATAATACACTTAATTAATCAATTAAATCACATACGTTAATTAGTTTAGCTTCTGAATATAAATGTGTTATTTAATCCTTCTTAAACAACGTGTGTTATAATCTCCAATTTCATTAAATTACAGTCACAAAATTGGGTAATAACTTGATAAAACCTATAAGAAACAACTTTAAAATTGTAGTAATTGATTGACTTTAAAATAAATTAAAAATATATTTTCTTAATGTACTTTTTATAATTAATTTTTTTAAAAATTATTAATTATTTAATAAATTAATCTCTATTAAAGAATTATTTTAATATGGAAGTTATCAATTTGAAAATGTATGTGGTGTCACTATCATAAAATGGTTTTTTGTTAGGCACCTGAAAGGAGCACCCAAATGGATGTCAAGAAGCTGCTTTTGTGTCCTCCACCAGTCAAAGCCACAGCCAAGGCCAACAAAACCCACGCAGCGACGTCGTTGAAGGCCGCAGCAGCCATGGCGGTTTCTCCCACACGTGTGGTCAACAATTTCAGCTCCGCTAAGATACGTGCGAGCACAGGGAAGGCAGTGATGGAGAGAGAAACCCCCAAGAAGACGAAGTGCTGAACGTAGCCAGTGGCGTGGTTTGGGAAGTGAATGGCTCTTTGAATTAGGAAGGTGACTCCAACGGCGAAGAGGAAGGGGAGGGTAATTCCGGCCGCCGCGATGTTGAAGGCTGGCTTGCCGCTCCGGCGAATGGTGTGAATGTCGAGTTCCAATCCCACTAGAAAGAGATAGAATAAGAGGCCAAGACTCGCCACTGATTCAAGGATTGGAGTGCTCCATGAAGGGAACACTATCTCCATCAATTTTTTGTTGCGTCCAATAGCTGAAGGTCCAAGTAAAATGCCGCCCTGGCATACCAGTGTAACAAAAATCAATGCTAATCGTTGGCCCTCATAGATAAACAGTTTTTTATTTAACCAACCTTTTATTTCCTTTTTTAGCCTAGACTCTTTAGGTGTGTTTGTAACTTTAGATTAGGTAATTAGTTATATTTATTTTTGAACTTTAAGTCCCTTTAAATAGTAAAAAATAATTATATATAATAAATTTATACTATGTTTAAATTTTTTATATTATTTAAAATGTAATATTGATTTCTATTTTTAATGTGTTACACATTAAAATAATATAATATAATATAATATTTATTTATTTTTTAAATAAAATTTATAAATTTAATATATTATAATTGATAAAATTCTTTAAATTTATTAATATTTTGACATTTTCTTTAATGATTGGTTATAATTTATTAAAAATTATAAAAATTACGTGATTAAAAATATATTAAAAAATGGATTTGAGAGCGGGTGGATAGAATTGCTCAAAGTTTTGTTTTATTGTGTATAAGATTGAGCAGCTTTGAAGATGTTAACTTACAATAATCTCAGCGACAACTTTGGGTTGACGAAGGGGTCTTAGGAGGAAGGCGAGTGTTCTACTGACAGAGACTACTAAGATGGTTTGAACGATCAATAACGGAAGGGCGTGGTTCAGAGGATTATCGCCCTGCCAGGCTCCATCTGACGACGTTCTGATGGCGCTCGTGTTCAATCTCATCCTCAAATTCTTTTTATGAAGATAACTGAAACTAGTAATGTGTGATGATCAACTCTTAAGTTTTCAAGCCCACTTTATAGAGGAACAACACTTGGGTGCGGGAATAAAATGGTGCACCATAAACCTTTTCTTTTTTCTTTTTTTTTCTTCTTCCATCACAAATTTTAAAAATCATTCTTATCACTCAATAATGATAATCGAATATGTATCTAACTATATCACATTGATTAGTATATTAAAGTAATATATGACATAACATAACAACTGTAGATATTTATCATGTCATGGGTAGTAATTGGTAATAAAGATTTGACAAAAACTAAAACTTATAACGACTATCAAAGAAAAAAATTATATCTTATGATATTTATAGAATTTTGAAAATATACTTTATTGGCATATTAAATAATATTTTATATATAACAATATTATTAATATTGGTATAAATTTAACACATCATTACAATTAAATTAATAAAATTATTTATGTTCTACTTAAGGTTTACATAAAAGATAATTTTTTTTTTAACATACTCAGTTATGTACATTTTCATGTCTTTTAAAATTTTGTTTGAGAGTTTAAAAGAAAAGAGTTTAAAAAAAAGAGAAGAAAAAAAAAGAATAAAAGAATAAAATTTAAATAGTTAATATTAAGAGAAAAAGATGATAAAATGTTTAATTATATTTATGATATTACTATATTTTACATCTAATTGTAAAATAGCACGAAAGTAGAAGAGGAAAAACTTTCTAAAATAAAAAACTAAAAAAACTAGCATTCAAAAAATTTTGTATAGTTTAAAAAAATTCTCTAAATCTTTATTTTCTATTTAAGTAATTCTTAAACAAGATTTAACATATACACATTTATTTATTAAAACATTTATCATGAATAGATATTTATTCTAAATTTCTCTTAATCTCTCTTCTCTTTTTAAATATAGCTTCTAAATATAACCTTAATAATTATGTGCGCTTATTATGAATAGTAATTTATCTAGATTGAAATATATCTCAACTTTAATTAAGATGACTTAATTGTTACGTATGCACATTTATGTTCTATAACTTTTTGATAAGTGATAGTTTTATTCAACAAATCATGATTCAATGTACAGACATATAAAATATATTTTTACCTAATAATTACAATGTCAATGTCAATGATAAATTCATCAATACTTATATAATGAAAAAAATCATTTGGTCCAGGTATAATCGATCACAACCTTTTACTCTTACTCTAAACAAAATTTCTCAATATCTTCTGACTTAAATGTTTGAGTTTTTTTTCAAAAGAAAAAAAAAACTATTTTTTAAGATTACTGGAGCACTATAAATCGCTATATATCACATGTTTATATTATCTTCATTTCCTGATATGCATTAAATATATTTTTAATATTTTATATTTTAAATTTATTTTTATAGCATTAAATTAAATATCTTGTAAACTCGAAAGATTATCACAGTAGTGTTAGAATATGTTATATTTATAAATGTGAGTGGATCTCTTTACTAGAAGGTTATGTTCGAATCCAGTCACCACTTAAGTGGTTGGCATCAACCACAAACGAGAATTAGTTTAAAGTCTTTCGGAATTAGAAAGTGGCCCCAGACATAAAACAAAACACATTTCATAAATAAATATTTGAAAAATAATTATAAAAAAAAAACACATGGCAATAATAAAAACAATTTTTTTATTTTGTGAAAAGGTACGCAATTATAATTTAATTCTCTCAATACATTAAATCAGGTAATTATTAATAAAAATTTATTATTATTTGTTTGTTTTATACTCTTAAATGCACATTAAAAAATTTAACAAAAATATACTGTCATAGAAAAAGATAAATATTTTATATTCCATTAGAAGAAAAATACCTTTAAGTATCTCTTTGTATTTTAGAGTATATATATATAATAGTATATAGTAATATATGCAGTATTATTTTTTAATTATTCAAATGAAACTGGTTGGAAAAGTTGATGTCAACGTTGCTACTTTTAAAAACAAGAAAAACAAAGAAAAAAAACAATTGTACTGGCGAATGGTGACAGAGGAAGCCCAGAAACTCCACTCTCGTATTCTCCCAAACAATTGGGCCAATATCAACATCAAAGGAAAAAGTATGCACTAATCAACTTGGAGGAGAGGTGTGGACAGATCATAACAGAGAATTGAATGCATCCCATTTTAGTGCAGAGTGGAGACTAATCTAACAAAGCCACACACACACTAAGGATGACGGCGTAATAAAGGACCAATCAACTTTCAAGGGAGAGATTGTGCTTCCATAGATTAAATAGATATGATTGCAATTAACATTAGACTAATAAAGTTCATGTTAATGTTGTACCGTTCCACCCAAATATACAATAGTTACCCGACATTATTATTGTCTCAATCAATCAGAAAAACCATGATTACCCCCGATTCTGACAACCATAAATCTTACCATTTAAACACCCTCCTATAAATCCACATGAAATTGATTAAAAAAAGGCTATCTTTGCCATTATTTGAAGAGGGGTGGGGAAATTTATGAATTGATCGCCACTACAAAAGCATATATACTCACTCTTATTGATGGATATAGATATGTCAATGTCAACATTCACAAAAACCGCTTGATTCATGCCACTATGCCAGCCAAGAAGGATGCATTATCGGTAAATGGCACTGTGCTGTTAACCATAACACTGTGTAAGCCCTTAAAGAGGTTGATTTACTGCTCAAAGATCACTGACTATGTTAATGGGAAGATTCAAAAGGTTATGATAGCAGTTTCTAATTATGGCAACGGAGTGCTAATATTGTTTTTGAAACACATGTTTTTGTTTTTTGATATGCTTTTTTTTAAAAGTAAGATATCCTTAACTACATGTTCTTCTTCCAACATAATTTTAAGGTTCATTTGATGGTTAAGATACAAAAAAGTATTTTATAGCAGGCAGTGGCTTAATAATTATCTCAAATGAGGTGGTTCTTTAAAAATTATCTGGATGAAATAACCTTTTTTTTTTAGTTGTATCTCATTCCCTCCTATCTATTTTATTTAAAAAAAAAAATATTTTAAGAATATTTTTTTAAAAAAATATCAATTTTAATTATAGATATCTTTTATTTTTATTTTAACTACAATCTGTTATTAAAATGTTAAATTTTAATTGTAAAAGTAATTTGAAAAACATTATAATTTAATATCGAATTTCCAACATTATTTATACACAAAAGTATTTTAATTTTTTTATAATTTTTAATATTTATATGCATTATGTTAAAATTTGAGAAAATTAACCCAAAAATTAAATTTTTAAAATATTAATTTATTATCATTTTTCATTTATCTCAATCATCAAGTAATATAACACAAAATATCTATTTAATTAATTAGATAAAAAATAATTATCCTATTCATATAATATTTTTATTTAAAACTAATATTCTATGTTTTTTATTCTATGGCATTCGCTAAACAGTTACCTACTGATTTGTGTCGTGTAGGTGAAAGTTTCCTAACGCAAAGAGCGACTAATTGCGTTATGTTTTCTTCTATAAAAATTGCAAATAAGTATTTTATATTACAGCTTAAAAAATATATTTTTTAATTTAAAAATATTAATTATATTAAATATCTAAAATATTGTTCTTTAAAAAATAAGAGAAGTGATTTTATTTTATATAATTGTAATTTTAATTGTGGGATGTAGTTGAATTAAGGTAGAATGGAAGGTTAATCTCTGAACCCGCGTCTACTTTTACAAATCGAAGAAAAACTCTAATCAGATAAATTTGAATATTTTTGTTTAAATTATATCAAAGTGGAATGCGCATTCATAAATTAAGATTTAATTTGTCACACCCACTCATGACTACAGCACTCCAATCGGCTAGCATTATAAGTAAAATTAGAAATGAGAAAAAAATTAATATTATATTTTAACCCATTTTAGTGTATTTTATATTTTAATTATTGAGTGATATTTTTTATAAAATTTATTGAATAATATGTATCTCAGTTTTAATTTAATAATTTTATATAAACTTTATTTAAAAACAAAAAAAAATTAAAAATACATTAAAAAATATGTTATTAGTATTTTTCTTAATTACATGCTACTTCACAGGATTGTAAATATATTAAATAAATTTAATATTACTTATGATGATAAATAAAGTATTAATATATTAAATTTATGTAAATATATTTATTTAAAATATAAAATTTATCTTCTACTTTCTTATTCTCTAAATTCTTTTTTAAAAAAAAATTGTTAAAAAAAATACAAAATTCTTAAGAAAAAGAAGATTAAATTAAACAGAAAATAAATGTATTTTTTTTTTATTTTCTATTTAGTTTAAACAGAAAATTCTGACACGAGTCGCGCATCTACATCTCTGGTAAGTAAATTTATCATTAAAAAATTTTTACATACATAAAATTTAAACCTAAAACTTTACTTAAATAATATTAAGTTACTTATCACTTAAACTAAATTTCATTGATGAAAATAGGTGTATTTAATTACTAGTTGGCAACGAGAATGAATGATATACAAGATATATTTAATTGAAGTAATTAAAACTAGTGGTTCTTAGCTATCTAATTAAAAAAATAAAAAGGAAGAGTCACGATTGGAAACAAATGATCAAAAATAACCTACGCAAGCTTTGCACATTACTAGTGGGATTTTTCCATATACAAAAGAAACGATTTTAAAAATAGTTGAGACAACCGCTAAGAACATATTTCTCTGGCACTTTCTTTTAAACAATTATTTGGTAAGATCTTATCTTAACCCACTTTTGAAGTGGGCCAAAGTTATTTTTGGAACCTGCTTGAGATTTCACCCCTTTCTGTTAATTAATAATTATTGAAGTAAACAAATTTTTTTATGTTAGTTGAGACGTGTCACCATAGCATTCATTTTTTAATTTTTGTTATTATTGTTTTGTAACTTAGATAATTTTTTAGTCTTTATAAGTAATCCTTAAATTGCTTTAGTCTTTATGAAAAAGAAAACGATGGTTCCTATTCTAAAACGTTATAACTGTTGATCCTAAAAGTTCTATTAAGTAGTAATAGTTAATTGTATAAAGAAGATTAATGTTGCAGGACCTCTTCATGTTTAGCATTCCAGTAGTCAACGTGGACAATATTTAAATTGACAGTGAATAATTCATTTTTATTTGTTGGATAATTTCATTATAAATTAAACAGAATTATAACGTTGAGCCGTTAACTAATAATTTTTAAAAATATAAATGGCATAATTTCAATATGTGGTGTCTTTCGTGTACTTAATAAAACATTCACATTTTTAACTTATTATATTTTAAAAGTTAAAAGAATAAAATAAAATAAATTCAATTTTAAAGATTACTGAACATCACCTTTAATAAAGTTAAATAAAACTAATAAAAATGATTAGTTTTTTATACGCAAAGAAAAAAAAGAGAGTGATTAAAATAAAACAAATAAAAAAATTTAAAAAATGAAATACATTTTATCAGTATATATTTTACGATTCTATTCATTTCAAATCTTAAACTAATTTTAAATATTAAGAATTATAGACTTTATTTAAAAAGTATAAATATTTTATATCTTAATAAAAATATTATTTATAATTACTTAACCTTAATCTAAAAAAATTACATGTTCTAAATTGTTATTCAGAATAAGTAAATGGAAACAAAATGATCAACCCCATCACAAACAATAAACGGTGGACAGTAGATATTCTGGGAACTAAATCGCTCCGCAATGCACTAATTGACTGTATGAGCTGCATTGAAAAATAATAATAAAATATGAACATACAATTGAAAAGAAAAGATGAATGAGCGCACATAACTCATATAACACATGCACCCAAAATATCAAAAAAATATTTTTAAATCCTCACTTTGATCTATGTACGACTCATGTTTATTTGTAATCTTTTCTCTCCAATTTTAATCATATATTCGTCTCCACATTCTATCTCACAATAAAAGAATGATCATCTTTTTCTTTCAACCCTACACACGAGAGATGTCCTATGTTCTTTTTTAAAAAGTGGAACAATTTTATTGAAATCAATGGCAACGAGGAATACATCCTAGGCCAATAGGAAACAAGAATGAGGTGGCACTTTCTCCACCCAACAAACATCATGAAAAGAAAACGCACTTTTTTCTCTTTTTTTTTGTTCGCCAACAATTAATTTGAAAACATCAAAAGCTTGACAATACATTATAATGCATTTGTGCACATACATATAATAATATATTAGTAAGGTGCCCAGTGCCCACAAATTCTTTTGTCAGTATATATTTATTTACTAAATAAAAAAAATTGATTTTTTCATCATATCACATCTTAATATCTTATATGAACAAATTACTTTTACTTTTTAAAAAATAAACAACATAATTTAACAAACAATGGGCACTGAGAATTGATAAAACTATAATATTGGTTTAAAATTTGGAAAGATGAATTTAAGCCATCAAGACATCGATGAATAGCGGTTTTGAGCAAATGAGATGCATTAATTAATGTGGTTCATAGAAAATCAGGCTACACTTTATTTTGGAAACTAACCAATACGTACTTGATTTCTTAAAGAAAAATGTACTCTTACAACTCTAGTTGAATATGAATTATCGTTGACTTCTAGGTGGCAAAAGCTGCATGTGAACAATTAGCAACAGCATATTTAGGACCAGGGACATTTTTTTTTCCTAGTCAGTGCTTCTGTTTGGATTTCATATGCTAATAGACCTTTGTTATGTTAGTGTAGAGAAAAGAAATGTCAATTCAAAATAAGTTGTTCTTCATGTGAATAATTAAAGATGTAATCACACTTCATTTGTTTTAAAACATTTTGCAATTTGAACTTATTAAATTTAGGAGTGATTACATCTTTATTTATTTCAAAAATAATTATCTTTGGAATATATTTCGCTTCGGTGGAGTGTGTGCACAAGTTATTGTTTAGGGGTTGCCCACTTGCCCTTTCACCCTAGTTTCCAAAATAATACCCTATTACACAATATTGTCATTGGCTATCGAAACCCCTTCCTCCCTAAGAGATGAATCATCATTAGTTTCGTGGTGCTTGTACTCATCACGATGCTCCTTGCACACGGGAGCTTCATCTACCAAAGCAAAGTCATGTTGTTGAACAACAAGCACTGATGACACCACATCGTGTTCCGACGAGGTTAGAATGTCTCCAATAGGGCCTAATTCCGCGTGCTCCGCTTCCCTCCTTGCCACTCCAGCCACCATATTCGACGGAAATCGACCCTTCCCAACAATTATGAGATCGTAATTCCCACTTTTCCCTATTTCTAACACATCCTCCACAACGTTATCGCTAACTCTCTCAATAAACTCTACCCTCTCATCCCATATGCTTCGAAACTCTCCTATTGCCTTCTCATCCAACTCCTGCAATTAATCAATTTAAGTAATAAAACGACAAGTACATCAAATTATTCATATTGTATAAATAACAAGTAGCATAAGCATGCACGTTAACTACTAGAGTAAGTTATTTGAAATAAACCTATTAATTTCTGCTATTAAATTTTAACGAATGAAAACTATAATACATTTAAAATCAAGTAAATTATGAATGTAATTACTTGCGACTCATAATTTTTAGAGTTTTACCTTTTCTTTGTGGCGGTTGAATGTAGCAGTGGAGAAGCTGTAACTTTCATCGCAGCTATCATTGGGTGAGAGGTTTAACACAAGGTTATTTCCATTGAATCCATCATTCTCAATTTCAACAAACCTTAGAACGGTCATTCTCACTGTCGGGTGCTGAGACATTTTCTTCCCTAGTTCTAGAGCTTCACGATCATCGGGGCCACCAAAAAAGACAATGCACACGCGTTGGGCCACAGTGGTGTTTGGGCTTGGAGTCAGAGACGAATTCCCATATCCACGGTCCACAAGAATAGCGACAGAGCAAGGTGCATTCTGAAGAACCTTTTGGTTCACCCCTCTCCATTCGTGGCCTGCATTCTCCAACACGTGATGAATCACATTGTCATCACCCACGTCCACCCTCCACTGTTTATGAAAGGGTAAGATGATCATGGTCACCCACTTTTCCTCTGCCACGTGGCATATATCCTCATGCATTGTGGAGAGAGAAGAGATAGCTGTAGTTGACCGGACTGTGACTTGGCCCAATTGACTGTAGCCTTGAAAGGCTCCAGCGAGCCGGTCATGCCACTCGTCGCGGTGGAAGCGGCTGAAGAAAGGGAAACCGTTTCTGCGAGCGCGTTGAACTAAGATAATGGAAGATGAACGTTCCGTTAGCTCAACAAGGTGCATCATGAAAAGCTTTAGGAAAGACTTTTTGGTGCTACGAATTGATTCAATGAAATTAATGATGGAAGGGATATTGCTTGGGCCATGGATGCAGGCCAAGACTCGGAACTTGTCCAACGCTTCATCTTTGGACCTAAAGGAGAGATTGCCTAGCCTGCGCCGACTCTTCCCTGAGGTGCCACGTGCCGGTTTATAGATGGCCATCACTATTGGAGTTGTGATGAAGGTGGTCACCAGAGCCATTAGCACCAAGATTGCAAACATTTCGTTGTTCAAAACCTGTGAATTAAGAACATGCATGTTATTATCATTATGAATGAAAATATGTAACGTCCACATTCTGTAAATATTTCGCAAAAAATGTCATCACCAAGTGGATATAATTATTTATATGGTTGCATCTTCAATTCTACATTAAAATATAAATTGCATGACTTCTTTCCAAACAAAATGTCATATACTGAAAATCCTTCGCAAAATTTTACAATTTTTAGTTATCTGACAACCAAATAATATTTATATTGTTAGGTTGGGAAGACGTATAAAAAATAAAATAAAAATTCAATTAATATTAGCGTGCTGTTTTGTTTTAAAAGAATTTTTATACTATTTTATTTCATTTTGAAAAAATAATTGTCAATGTTAAATCAAGGTTATCGAATCATGATGGTCCTGACTCGCATAAAACAAGGTCCACGAAGTTTAGAACACTGATTGACATTTCACCCAACAAGTTAAATATTTACGATCAACATACTTTTTGAAACGTGCTTGTTCAAATAACTCTTTAATAACTTTTTATGATTAATTTATTTTTTAATTCATTAATTAAATACTTCTTTAATTTTAAAAAACCCATTCACATGAAACTTTTTTAAAATGTGGTTCTAATATTTCCCTAGATTCTAATAATGACAGGGAGGAAAGTGGAGGGAAAGAGCTCATGCTTGTCTTTAGGTGTACATGAGTGAAGGCAAAGTCAACATTAGTCTGCGTTCACTTCACATTACTATTTCTGGTACATAAAATAAGACTTTTACGCACTTAATTGTGTGTAACTTCGGAAGGAAAAAACGAAACAAGGAAAGAGAAAATAAAGTAATAAATATGATAAATAATATAAGAGCAGAGGAGAAGAGTAAATAAAAAGGATTTGGCTTTTTAAATCCAAGTAAAATACTATTTATTTAAATCCAAGTAAAAATAAAGTAAACATAAAATAAAACATATAAAGTTTAGATGGATTAAAATAAAAAAATAATAATAAATTTCCTTTATTTATTTAAATGAGTACAAAATTTAAAAATAATTATTACATTATATTAAAAATATTTATAAATTAATAATAATTAATAACTGAATTAATTTAAAATTTTAATAATTTATTATAATATTTGTCCTTAATATAATTTTTATAATTTTTAATATTATATTAATATTTAAAAACATAAAAAGACCACTTAGCCCTCGTTCTCTCTCTCTCACTTCCCCCATTTAGCGGGATTCTTTTTACTAGAGAGCGCCACGTAAAAACAACTTCTTCTCCTTAATTCTTGAAGATCCAAACCCATCATTTTTCCTTATTTCCTTCTCTTTCCTCACTCTTTCTTTCCATGCAAACAGAGTGTTAGCTTCCTAATTTATCGCAGAATCATCTCGCTTTTGGAAAGCAAAAGGTGGTAATGCTATATGCATTTGATGCAGTAATTGGATGGAATCGCAGGGGAGAAAAGAACAGGTACAGCATGCGAAAAAGTTGGGTGAGAAAAATAGAGATATTCGCGTCGTACATGGAAAAAGAAATGCTTTTTGGAAATTATGTTATGCTGGTTTTAGCCTTTTGGGGTGGTGGGGTGTTTAAACACAAGTGATGGATGAATACGGTATTTCCAAGATCCAATTTTCTAGGACGATGGGGAAATCAATAAAGTCTTCCTTCCTTCACAAGACTTTGTTTGTTTTCAGGACCAAGAATAATGAAGCACCACACTAGCCCCAAAAGGCAAGTAAAGATGTTTGAACGGAAATGACATTCAATTCAACAGGACTAGTCAGCATCTTGATCAAACTTTATATCTCACACGGCATCTACGTGCTGAACCAGAACTGCGACCAATTGCAAATGACATGCAACTCAATTGGACTAATCAGCATTCTCATCTCATACGCTATATATATATACACTCAACCAGAACTATCCAGCAAAACCGTGACCAAACCCTTGATAATTACTACATATTTCCCTCATTTATCATCATAACCAAGTCAGAACAAATTACTGGTAGAGGGGGGGTTAGGAGTGACTAAAATCAATTTGAACTTTAGCAGGCACGTTCACTTTTGCGACGCTTTTATTTAAGTAAAATGAAACTGTCATGTAGTGACGTCGGTGCAATGCATTTAACAAATTAAATAAATTAAACAGCAACCACGCGTGACAAAGACCAAAAAGTTGAAGTTGGAAAATGGATTTGATTTGTTTGCTATCTTCCAGAACTAGAAAACCTTCGCATATATGAATTTGTAAAAAAAGAAATACCTTTTTCTCCTTTCCAATGTTGAGTACAATAAGCTCGACGAGGCCTTTGGTATTCATGAGGACGCCAAGTGTCAACGACTCCCTCGCGGGGATCATGCAAAACACTGCTACAATGAAGGTCCCAAGAATCTTCCCAGCACATGCAGTGAATATGACAAGACACAAAAGCCCCCACGCTTCAGCGCCTCGAATAGTAGTGATATCAGTCTTTAACCCACTAGAAGCAAAGTAAAGTGGTAATAACAATCCCAAAACAAAATCCTCTATTCTCTCTATTAACCTCTTTACCAAGTTCCCATCCTTCGGAACGGTTAACCCGAAAACGAACGCCCCGAATATCGAATGGATTCCAATAAAGTCCGTTACGAACCCACTCACCATAACCCCTCCCAATATCAAACAAATATAAGCCTCGTCAACGGCGTCGTTTTCCATCGAAAACCACCGTGCGACCCGTTTCATCGCGGGTCGGATAACAACAAACATGAATACCACGAAGCCCAGACCCGAGAGCAGAACCCAAACGGAAATCAGAGGGCTCTTGTGATTCCCGCCGTTACCGTCCCCCGATATGGCCACGGCGAGCGCGAGTAAAATCCACGCAGCGACGTCGTTGAATGCGGCGGCGGCCATGGCGGTCTCTCCAACGCGCGTGGTGAAGAGCTTGAGCTCCGCTAGGATGCGAGCCAGCACGGGGAATGCGGTGATAGAAAGTGCGACCCCCATGAAGACGAGGAACTGAGCGAAACCGACCTTGTCGGCGCCGTCGACGGTCTTGCGGAGGACGATGGCGACGCCGATGCCGCAGACGAAGGGGAGAGAAATTCCGACGGCGGCGATGCTGAACGCTCTCCGACCACTCCGGCGAATGGAGTTGAGATCGAGCTCCAACCCCACGAGAAAGAGGAAGAAAAGAAGACCTATGCTGGCAACAGATTCAAGCGTTGGCGTGCTCCATGAAGGAAATATGCGATTCATATAGCTTTTGTTTTTTCCCAATGCCGATGGCCCTAGCAGAATTCCTCCCTGCAGTAATTAATTAATTAATTAATTACTTCTATCACTTCACTCACTTCTTTATTCTAATTATAGTATTAATCAAGTTTCGGATGCCAATGATCCTTAATTTTTAATTGTATATTAACATTGTCAATACTATTGATTCTGGTCATTTCAAAAGTCAGAAATTCTAATTTTACTATCACATGCGTAAATTGAATCGTATAAATGGAAATAATACATACAACAATTTCGGCAATGACTTTGGGTTGGCGGAGAGGTTTGAGGAGGAAAGAGAGGGAGCGGCTGACGAGTAAAACCAAGGTGGTTTGAACTATTAGGAGTGGAAAGGCAAAGTTCAAAGGATTGTCACCTTGCCATATTCCGTTAGAGGAGGTTTTGATGGAGGTTATGTTCAACGGCATCGTTGAAGTTGGAATGAATATGAAGAGAGAAAAGATTGTTTATTGCTATGGCTGTAGTAAGTAAGTATGACAAGGTATTTATAGAGGAGAACGAGAAAGCGCACCATTCAGCTTTCTTCATAACTCTCTTTGTGGCTCAAAAGATGCAATCAGGGAGGGTGCGTGTCGCTTTATCCATCTGTGTCATCTTTTTTATCATTATTCCTTGTCTGGCGGCAATTCAATAAACTCTCTTTTCATTATATTTCAAATTTTATTTTTCTTAGCATTTTTATTATGTTACCAACATCATCTCTCACAGATTAACTTCTTATCATGACAATGCTATCGCGTATTCGTACCATTTCCTTAACAATATTCATCGCACTTTCTACGCTTCAAATTTAAAAACAAAGTCAACGACAATTATTGCCCTTTTTTTTATTGTTTATAATAGAGTGACTCGTATTAACTAAGCTTGCTGTACCCAGAAAAAATTAAGCACGTCCACCATAGGATGCATTATTCTTCTATTTTAACAAATTAAGACTAGTTCACACAATATAGGATTCCAGATGCAATAAAACTTGCGTGCCTGTTAAGTTAACCACTTTAATTTGATATATTATTTGTATAAAAATATTTGCATTTTATCCAATTAAAATGTACCCTACATTAAATTTTTATATTAACTATTACATCAATCATTTACAAATCGAGGATCCCTAATAAGATTCAATATCCTCGTACTACACCCAGAAGAAGAACGTGAGAATAAATAATAAGGGAACCCACTTTTTCTTTATCACATTACTCCAACTTGAGTTTCAAAAATATTAACAGAAAACCTCACAAAGTAAAACTAGCCTTTCCTCTTCCCACCATATACGTATGCTAGCTAGCTTATTCAACAACATAAACGTGTACGGCAATACACTATACTTCAAAAATAACATCACAAAACTAATATCTTTGGTTTGCTCGAGAAAAGAAAAATAATTATGAAAACCATATTTCTTTTATTATATTTATCATGTTACAAAGATAAAAGAGTACAAGTAATTGAATAATACCGCATCATGTGAGCAGAATAGAATGCGTGATAGACCCATGAAAATTTTAACAGTTTTTTAAATTTTAGTTATCAAGGTTAACTTTAAATATTTAAAAGCAATTTTTTTTATTAAAAATATAAGTATTTATTATATTAGATATACAATAATAAATAATTTTTAATAAAAATTATTACTTTCAAATAATTTTTAGCCCTAAAAACTAAGGATAATAAAACTAAAAATTTATAAAAATGCACCTATTCTCCGTCTTTTCGCCCAATTCATAATGAACATCTATTTTGGGTGGATCCACCAAAAATCCACCTTCTTTCACCTCTAAGAGATTTGAAATAAACAATAAAGTGGTAAATTTTATTTTCTTTTTCCTCAAACTCAATTTTTTTTCAGTAATGCGTAGCATATGCAATCTACATATATTATATTTTTAAATAAGTGTATACAAAATTTATTAAGTATAAATAATTCTTCTAAAGTCCAAAATTAAAAATAAGAATTAAAAAAAATTATCATGAATAATTATACAATGATTTTTCTTTAAAAAATTTACATAATAAATTAATAAGAATATTATTATTATTATTACAATTTTAAAAAAATTTGTAATCTATAAGATATATATTTAGCATACTATATTAGTAGGTTTAACTATGTGTACCAAGTATATATTGTGTGTTTGGCAAAATTAGCTAATAAGTTAATTAAGAGTTGAAAAATTAGTTATTAAATTAAAAATATTTTAAAAATTAATTGTTAGACTAACTGACAAATGTGAAATAATGAACAAATACATTACTATTAAGTAGACCAAAATTAAATTAAGTAATTATATATTTTTTTAAAAACTATAATTTTTATATTTAATTTATTTAAAATTATTTACTATCTTCCAATTAAGAAAAAAATTAATTGTACTTTTTAATTAACGTTTTATTATAAATAATAAGATTGAATGACTTTTCTAAAATTTTTAACACATTAACTATTTATTATTTTTTTAAATTAATGAATATTGTAACTTTTTTTTTACATATTGTCTTCTTTTTCATGTAACAAACGTAAAGAAAGTAGAGTTTAAGAAATTTAATAGATATAAAAAGAATTATTTAAAATAAAAAAATGAAAAAATTACTTCGAGCGAGTAACTGAAAATTTTTTTAAAAAAATTGATATTACAGTGCACACATTAACAGGAACAAAGATATTAATAGCTGCATATTTGAACTATTTTACTAAATAGTGTTATTTTTTTAAATAAAACAAACTTTTCAACTAATAAAGTAATCTTTCAGTTAGTTGAAATACATCGTTAAATACAGTTATTATTAATTTAAATAAATTTTTTAAACAAAAAAGTTAAAATTATAGTACAAAATTTTTAAATTTTAAAAAGAATAAATAATCTTACCATCAATAATAAGTATTTTTTAAAATTAAATATAAATAAACTATAAAGATAATTTTTATATTAAAAAAGAGACAACATATTTTCACTAAAAAAATTATACATCATGTAAAAAAAATAATTGTACAAAGTACTAAATTATTTTCAAGAGCTAAATGTTCACATACTTACAATAAAGGAATATTTATCAGCAAAACAAACTTAGCAAAAATGTAAGCTGTTAGGCACACCCAAATGCATCATGATAGCATATTAACATATTTTTAGAAAATAAATAGCACATTTTCACCCCCACCACCACCGTTGTCCTTTCCTCGGTGAGTCCCTGACACACTATAGCTACACGCCTCCATGCATCATCAACCTTAGAGCCACTTCAGAACAAGCTTTATGCTTAACAATAGTCCTTCACCACCACCCTTCTCATTGGTGAGTATAATGTTGGTGTGGGATACGATGCCATGGTCTCAATTACATCATAGTTTTCAAGCAGTCTTGTAGAACCAAAGAATCAAACTATAAAGAATGGGATAAGATCCCATGGGTCAGTTGTTTGAAATAATTAATTTTCCACCATTCACTAGATGTTTGCAATTATCTACTTTTCTCATATTGTCAAACTCAGAAAGGAAAAATCAATGTCACAACCGACTGCTTTCAAAGAAAAAGTGGAGGACAGAATGTTTGAAATTTTGAATGACTCAAATATGAGTAGTAGTTATAGCTACCTTTGAGTTCCTCTAATTTTCTGCCCAGGTGCTTATGGCATTTTCCGGATTCTATAATTTGCATAGTCGTAGTTTGGAAGTGTACGAAGTGCAACGTGGTTGTGCAGTTGATGGTTCACATTCAGTTTGCAATACCAACAAGGGACAATGAACATGGAAGAACTGGTTCACATATAAAATTAAATACAGTTATTATTTCTTTAGATGTATAAAATTAATAATTAGTAGTGCTAAAAGTTTAAAAAGATTTTAAGAGGCTGATTGTTCTCAACTATTGAAAATATCATTCATCACTTTCGAAAAAAATCGTTCATCAGATTAAGAATAAAAAAAAACTTGCTAGTTGATAAATACATGTGAGGAAGGGATAGGTTCTCACTGAAAAGCTATATGATTTCGTATAACCTTTATCATATTAGCTGGATGCGACATAGAAGCTCATACAATATCGACTTTGATATTATATCCACGAGTAAAAGATTGGAATCATTTATAATTTTGGATTTATAAAAAGGCTTTCTATAGAGCATAAAAAAAAAATTAATGTGACCGGTGATTTTTTAATACAACATCTTGCTTTCTATGTTATATATAATTGTTTATAAAAATACAAATTTGTGTTATTTATTTATTAAATTATATATTTTTATTATATAATAAAATATTTATACATTTCTTAATTTTAGCCCTAATACATCTGACGATGCCTAAAATGCGTGGCAGGGTGACTTATAAATTTTGACTTTAACGTATTGTTTATATTTATATATATAATTTAACATTTAATGAATTAAAATATCAATTTAATTTAAATATAGTAATAGTGTAAACAGTTTTTACATTTTTATTTAATTATATCATATATTTCTGCAATAATTAATGTTAAAATTATATTAATATATTCTAATTAATTGACCATATAAAATTTTTATACTAATAATTATTAAAATTAAAATCTTAAAACATACAATAAATATGAATTTATATTGATAATAATAAAAGTAAAAAAAATTCATTTATATACCAATTTATAATTATATAAGAGCATACATATATTATTAATATATTTTAATTAAAATTTAACTTATAATAATAACTTACTCTGGGCATATGGAAAACAAAAGCATTTAATAATAATTATGCCACCGTCATGATATTTACAGAACATTGATCTTCCTCTAAAGTTTTAGTCAAATTCATTGACATTAAAATAAGACAATATAATTAGTCTATGCATTGCTAATTAATCACTTGATAATTAAAATAAGACATGTCTGATGAATTTTATTAAGTGTAAAGGTGTCAAATATTGATACGTATAGTGTAGGAATACAACGATGCTAAAATATGGTAAGAAAATAAAATTTTTCGTAAATATTATACGTCTGTTAGTTATTGTATTATTTATTTGGTTATAAATCATGAATTATCTACCTTTAAATATGAAAATAATCTACAAATACATCCTTTTTTCTCACAAATATCTTTTGTAGAAAACAACCTTATTTAAGATAATTTTGGTTAAGAATTAGTCAAGCGCTAAATGTAATTCCAACTGTTGTTTGTCTCTTCAGGGTGGACTACAACCAACCCTTGTTAATTTCACATCTTAAATTGAAATAGCATTACTCATTCTTTATTTTACTCAATTAAAGTTCGAGTTTAGAACAGGACGTGTTATAAGAGCACCTATGAGGACCACCCTTATTCTCTCCCACATCACACCCTCCAACAGACAAGGAACTCCCTGCTCAAAGTCGGTTCTTTGACACAATAACTATAAAGACTTCGGTTTTCTTTCGTTATATTACCTTCTATAATAATACAATGTATCAGCTCTAAAACACCATTTTTTATCCTTGGCATCTAATTTATCAACTTCAAATCACTCGGCCACTCAACCTTGAAAGTTGGAGCGCAAACTGGTGATTGAAATTATCCTAGTTAAATAAGGTCCCAAAACGTGAGCATTACAAGGAAACTTTTAAGTCAGCAGGTTTGTGAAATTTGTGACCTGAAAACGAAATTAAGTTGGATTATTATGAATCATGATAGATACGAAAGATTAAGGATAGTCATCAAATTTAGGAACCACCTATTGTCATGCAGAGCATGATGTCTTTTTTAATGAGACCGCTACTAAGAGAAATATACTAATGGAGCCAATGAAAACTGAGATTGTTGGACGGAAGAGTCCTCTGTACTTCTAAATTGCACGTCTTCTAGTTCCCAAAGCTATTAATGGTACAGCTGGTGGTCGTAGAAACTTGTCACTGAATGCTCATTCATTCTCAAAAGCTTCGGGGATATTCATAAAACCTCTGGATTAGCAATCGCGTCGAGTTCAACATAAAAGGATATCAATAAATGTTGTGTTGACTACAAATTAGGATGAGTAATGAATGTAGTCGGGCATTAGAGGTCAAAGCAAAACATCTTATCTACAAAATTATATAATAATGGCAACGAACAATGTTGGAAGCCAGGAATCTTGAGGATGTGTATTAGAGAACAGGAATACATCTTTCTGCAAAACAGACGCTGGTTTGGAAAAACGCCTTGGCACCAGCAGTGGAACAAATTAAAGACATGGCCATTCCTCGAATCTATTAAAATCACTGATTAAGTAATAAACCAGAATCTAGCGACAATGAATCCCGGGTAATTCTAACATAGTGATGCTT
Organism: Abrus precatorius; assembly: GCF_003935025.1. Classification (NCBI taxonomy): domain Eukaryota; kingdom Viridiplantae; phylum Streptophyta; class Magnoliopsida; order Fabales; family Fabaceae; genus Abrus; species Abrus precatorius. The sequence goes on along the minus strand of NW_020874373.1, from coordinate 976,918 downwards.
CATTTAAAACCTATAGATAACAAGTAGACAATTCTAATATGTGAAAACCCAAATGCGTATGAGATTGCATTGCATTGATTTTAATTTATAATCTAAAGGCTACAGTATAGATCATATACAAGTTACCTCTCGCAATTAAACAAACAGGTCATCGACAGATAACAACAAATTGCAGAATCACAATTTGTCAATTCCTAAGATTAAAATCACAAAGAAAAAACAAAATACCAATAATGACATTTTAATTCAAACGGATATAAAAAGTACACCTAACAAAAGGCTTAACACAAGAACACAAAATCAATACTCCCAATTAAACCACCATTTACAACAATGACCATCTAAAGGCCAATCAAAACCCTAATAATAAAAAAAACCAGAATCAACCACCAAAACCGTATAGAGTCCTGCCTTGCCTTTTGAGGGCATAAACAACGTCCATAGCAGTCACGGTTTTCCTCCTAGCGTGCTCCGTGTAGGTAACAGCATCGCGAATAACATTCTCAAGGAAGATCTTGAGAACACCACGAGTTTCTTCGTAGATGAGGCCACTAATTCTCTTAACGCCACCTCTTCTGGCCAATCGGCGAATTGCGGGCTTGGTTATGCCCTGAATGTTATCACGAAGTACCTTCCTGTGCCTCTTCGCTCCTCCCTTTCCCAAACCCTTTCCACCTTTTCCACGGCCAGACATCTTCGAACGTTGCTTCTAATTTCGAATGTGAAAGTTTTGAGGATTGTTATGAATTGAGAGACGACAGTGTGAGGTGGAGTTTATATAGAGCGAAGTCTTCACAGGTGCGATTTGTGTTTTTCGTCTACCGAATCGGAAGCGCGACCTTGGTCGTTGATTGTAATCTTATCGACGGATGACGATTGCGATCCGCGTTTTTCTAAGTGAACCATGTGGAACCGCTGATCGTTAGCGATGGACGGTGTCCATTCTATCATGATTTGAACTTCGAATGGGTCGCTACTTTGCGGATTAGTGACGTGGCAAGTTATTTGGACTATGGAGATCAGCGCTGTCTATTGATTAATGATTGGGTTGGTTTAAATACGAAAGTCCAATAAGCATAAACATGCGTCACATGTAGGGATGCCGAATTTAACTCTTTAAAATTGAATTTAATTTGTAAAAAGAAAAACTAAGCTTAATTTATTTATTTAGACGAGGGAAATTTAAAGCTCTAATTTTTTAAATTATTAAACTTATAAAAATATTTTAAATAAGTATATTTTTGTTAAAAAATGTAACTAATAAAAAAATTATTTTTAACAAAAATATAGCATATTTTAAGAGAAAAAATTAGCAACAAATTAGTTTCTTTCTTTCTTTTTTTTCTTTCTTTTACTTATGATCCATGTTTTCATTTTTTTTTCTTTTTGTAATCTTTAATAAAAATATTAAGTTTCTTCTTTTAGTACCTCTTCTTAACACATTCATATGCAATTCTTCCGTCGTTTAAATTTCAATTAAAATCTTTACTTTTTTATTTATTTATTTTTTATTGTTTTATCAAATTTTAATTAAAATATTTTGTCTTTTTTTTTTCTTTATCTTCACTTTTACTATCTATTTTTTTTCTTTCCCTTCCTTTCAAGTTCAACTAAAATCTTTAATTTTAATTTTTTTCACTTTTTTACTCATCTTACCTGTTATCAATGCTCAAATGACGAGAATCAAAATAAGAAAACAATGTAGTTAAAAATTAATTAAAATATATTACATTTTACCAAAATTTATTAGTGCTAATAAGTCAAGAATAAAATTTTAATAGGGAAATATTTTCTATGAAAAAGCTATACATAAAATATATTTTTATAAATTAATTAATTAAAATAGAAAATAAATAATCAAACTAAAAAAAAATTAAAAGTTGAGAGATAAAATACTAATCTACTCTGATAACAAATTCATATTTTTTATTGATGATTATAATTACTTATATAAACTAAAATCTTATTAAAGATCTTCCTTCTTTATGTTTAGTTTGACATGAAAATTAATAAACATTCTTTTATAAATTAAAAGTAATTTACATCATTTAAATTTTAAAGGAGACCATGGCTTAATTTAGATAATTTTTTTAAGAAATATTTACAAAAAATACAACAAATAAAGAAATTTCCATTATTAGAAATAACTCGTCTTTTAAAAGTTTTAAAAAGTCAAGTAACATAGTTTAAAAAATATATATATAATGTAATTTTAATTTGTGAAATAAATTTATTTTATTTTATTTTTAACTCTTATAAATACTTATAAGTTTATCCAAAACTAAATCTACCTCAAATCTAATGAAAAAATATTTAAACAGATTATAAAAATATAAATAAAGTTAAAATTAAACTTAAATTAGATCAATTAGACCAATTATTTAACTAAAATTAAATAAAATTATTTTTTTATACTTTCCATTAATATCTTGGTCCAAAATAGTAATTATGTTAACTGCAGAATTATAATCAGACATAGTAGATTAGTGCTAATATGATTCGATTAATTTCTTTATTGTTTGCAGTACTAGCATCTATCTTTTGGAAGGGATGAGAAAAGACGTGTGTGTCCTGTTGAGTTGTTAGCGTTGTTACTTTTTAGTTTTGATTAGTTGAATTTTAAATAAAGAAAAAAGTTTAAAACATTTTATCATTCTTGCTTGTGAGCTTTTTGGTTAAATTAGAGTACGGGAATTTTATTTTTAATTTTTTTTGCTATTGAATTTTATTTTTTTATTTTTTTATTGTTTTAAAGGGCCTAAATAAAATGATTTTTCCAAAATGACGTGATCGTTGCAATTAAACCCTAAATTTAAGTAAAATTATTATGAAGACATGTAAAATAAGCATTAGTCTAAATAAAAAAACACGCTATTAGTTCTCATTGTCTTTGAAAATTTTAAGACGTTACACTTTAATTTTGGATCATACAGAAGATTTATATTGATTTTAAAAAATATATAAAAAATTATAAATAGATTATAAAAAATATATCTCACATAATATTTTTTATTTTAATAGTTTTTATGTTTTATTAAAATTAATTTTTCAGTTTATCTTAATAAATTTTTCAAATAAATTTATATATAAATTATCATTTAAAGATAAATTATTAAATAAATATTTTTAAAATTATAAACCTAAATACATTTAAAATTAAGATTTAAGAATGCAAAGTAAAAGAAAATAAAAAAAGAGAAATAAATAATGAAAATTGTTTAATTTACTAATTGAACAACAATTGTGACATTAATTAATTCAGTCATTTTAATCTCTCACATTGAAGATTAAATTGATTGATGCATAACATAAAATTAAAAATTAAATTGATTATCGTCATCAAAATTTACGATTAATTAAATTAAATCATCATTTGTAAGCTTAACAGTTATTTCCTTTAATGATGTCCTTAAACTGATTGAAATCGTGAAATTTAATGACTAAATTTAAATTTTTATAATGTTATAAAGATTAAATAAAGTTTTTCTCATATATTTACTCATTTTTTTCTGTGTGGAGGTTTTGGCAACTGCGATGGGCAAAATGGTCAATCAAGGGAACACTCTTCGTCTTCTTATTTGCGTTTGAAAGACAGTAGGGGAACACCGAAGGGAAACCTTAGAAGCGCGACAACACTCGACCCAGGGAAAAGTGACACAGCGTAAAAAGGTATTCTTCCCCTCTCAATTTCGCTTCTGAATGCTTTCCTTATTCTCATGGACGAGATCGTTCACCGATTTCTGCTTTCCATTTGTAAATTTTTAATTTTGTTTCGTTCAACATCCCAAATTTACAATGCCAATACCGATTATGCTTTTTCGCCGATTATCACTTTTTTCCTTGATATGCCTCTGTATCAGTTCTCAGATCGGGTCTTATTGTTTCTGTTGATGTATAAATATATAATATCGGCATGATTTGGATTAATTGGTCCAAAATGAGGGTTTTGAACAATAAATAAATTAATTCCTTTAACCTTCTTGTTGTGGAATAAAATAAATCGAAGCATCTATTATGATTTTTGTTTTGTTTGGAATTTGTGTTTTTGACTGTATACTGATATGTCATGACAGAATCGAAATTTGTTTTTGGGGGGGAGTGGTTAATTGGATAAATTTTAGATTTGATGTGCATGTTGTGAATCGGTTTGTGAGATCTGAAACCAGGTACTGACATCGATTTTGTTGACTATGATGTTGTAGATGATTGATGATCAAGATCTGGGTTTCTTTGCCAATTTTCTTGGCGTCTTCATCTTTGTACTGGTGATAGCATACCACTTTGTCATGGCTGACCCAAAGTTTGAAGGAAACTAGGAACGCTTTTAAATTTGAAGATGTAATTTTCATGTTGTAGACAGAGATGCTTTGCAAATGGAAAATCAATTTGATGTAGTCAAGAGTTTCAATTTGAGAATTTGAATTATAGGTCTCTACTAAAACTTTCATAAGCATCAAAGGAGCTTAACCCTTCATTTTTTGCTATACTTATCTGTGCTTCCATAAGCTATGTGTTGCAGTGAAGGAACTTTAATTAAAAAGTAAATGATAAAACTAAATTTAAAGCTTGGGGGATTTGGCTAGATGATGTGCTACTATATTTTGTGCAATTATTGCTAGAATTTAAACTAATAAGCAATTTAGTATTGTATTTTTTTATTTTTTATTTTTTTGCTTCCAGGAGTTTCAAAGTGACCTTTGTTGACTTTCTATATTGCATTCTTAGCATAAGTAATTCAGGCTAAGGTGTCACTGATATGTTTGCCATGGATGCTAGTATGCTATCCAATTTGCCTTGAAGAATTAGGTAATTTCTTTCTTCAAGAGTTTATTGATGTTACATCAAGTTTTGATTTTTCTTTTTGGGTAATTCAAACATTAGTTGTTGTAGTTCGACCATTTTGTTCAATTGGATGATTTGTATAAGATACCAGCAACATGTTATTGGTTCATTCATAGGGCTAAACCTCTTCTAAGAGTCACCCTAAATCACGGTGCTAGATTTACTGTGAACACAGCATTGATCTTAGTATAAAATTCTTTGAAGTTTATTTGACTTGAGGGATTCTCCCACATAAGTAGTTCTTTTAGTTCGCTCTGAATCTTTACTGTTTCTTTCATCAAGCTACTGGCGCAGAATCCCAAGCAACTGTAATGAAAAAGCATCTGACCTTTAAACATGTCCTCATCTTTGTTGGTATCGGTTTTGTTAGCCATCTCCTCTACATGTTGGAGGAAAGCGCTTGTAATGTTTTCGACCTCTTCATCTCCATTCAATATCCTAAATGCATTTGCATTTAGATACTCTTGTGACTCAATATCGCAAGGAAGATTTATTTTCTTCAATTCATTTTCAAGTTTCCTGAGAGACTTGATCCTTGTTATCTCCTCAAGGAATTTCAGTGTGCGGCCAATGTTGTCCTTAAAAATCCGCACATTCTCATTCACTCGATCTTGGAGATCTGTCCAGAATGCTTCATCCTTCTGTGACAATCGTGTGACATTTTCCATTGAGTATGCAATAAAAAGCAAGAGATCTACCATCCTTGATAGGGATTCCAGCATCTTACTGTAGCAGGCACTATGAAATGGAATGAACCAGAAATTTGGCTCCAACTCAGCCCCTACAGTGAACTCTTCTAGTTGACACACAATAGATTTCAGCTTCTTCTGTCCTTCTCGCAATGCTTGATAGCTTGAAGATAGCATGTCCCTTTCCCTAGGAGTAATATGGGTGATCCAGTCAATGCAATCTTGAAGTGTCCTCAAACTTTGAGAGAGTTCAGATTTTGCTAAAGTTGCAGCTCTTGAGGGATTAAAAAGAATCTCTACGACAACGAAGCAAAGGAGTCCTATCGCAACCTCGACGAGTCTAGCAAGTGCAAATTGTATAGGTGTGTCACTGTGCCTCATACCAACGACTAATAAGGCCCCAGTAACTGCCGAAACCGCACCAGCTTGACCATACATTCTACTGTACCTAAGAAAAGAAGAGAAAACTACCCATGGTAGAAGAGATATGAACCTTAAATGCACAAACCTTTGGAGAATGAAGCAACAAATTATCCCGTATACTGATCCCATTGCAGTTCCTTGTCCTCGGGCATTTGCAACTGAGAATGTTGGATGTCGTCCAGTCATGAAACAGAGGGCGATTAAGAGTCCAGACCAATATCCATTTTCCTTGTTATATGTCAAACCGAAAAACACAGCAAGGCCTAATGAAAAAGAGCACTTGAATGCAAAGGTCAAGTTGTGACTGCTAGGGATCAAGTTCATCACAATCTCTTTGATCTTTCTAGAGTTCCATTGGCAATCCACACTTTTTTGAGTTTTTCCGAGCATGTGATCATTTATCTTTGCAATGGGCGAGTTATCTAGGAGAAGATGTACACAGTATAAAAAGAACGAGGTGGGCAGATTTTTATAGGCTATGGAAAGGTTTTTGGTCAAAATAATTTCTTTCATCTTTGAAGTTGTGGTTGCATCAAAATCAGCGAAGCAATTAGCTTGCTGATCTAATTTTTGGTTCAACTGTCCTCTGCAGTTGTGCAAGACCCCTCTGAGCTCCTCATCAATGACGCCAACAGGAAAAGAAGTACAACTAGATAGAGCAATCTCCATTCCTCTAATTGGTATCTCCAAGGCTTGCAGTTTTTCTTCTAGGTCAATCCAATCGGGGTTGAAAATTCTTGTTTGAGGCTGTTCCCAGCGCAGGCCATCCTGTTTGTTGAAAAAACCAATATAAAATATTTTAGCTCATTTGCAACTCCTAGAAAATTAGTTGCTTGAAGCCGTAAGTTCAGCGTTGATTGCCATGATTTAGTCTTACGCACCAGCTTAGTTCTGATACTCTCTTGTAGCTTGGCTCCTGTGGTAAAGAGAAACTTAGCTTGATTGGAGAAACCAACGGCAGTTGAGTTGTCTGAGGCAGAGATGGCCTCTATGTTGCAATTTAACCTTTCAAGAGTATTCTCAGCGTATAATCGATAGAACTTCCTTGTCTGAAAGCAAGGCAAATTGAAAGTGTCTTTTTTTTTTCTCTTATTATATTGAATAAAATCAATAACAATTTGCACTTTTTAGCAAAATAGGGCATCCTCCAATATAAAATGTTGAGCTCTTAGCATTTGTCGACAGGGATACATGCAGAACTTAGGGCTCATCCAAGTCGTTAGCCTAGGGTTGTCCATTAATTCCTTTTTTATTTTCTATGAAGTTCTGCCTTTCCAATAATTTCCTTTTCCTAATAAACAACGCAGTTTCTACTCTTTCATTTTGTTACTTCTTATTCCGTGACTCTGTTGAATGCTAAGCATGTGCACAGGGATGCAAGATATTTTCCTTTAGCATTGTGTTGCAAGATATTTCTGATTTTAAATTTTTAAAGAAAGAGTTGTGAAAAACTGCTACTGATTTCTGAAAGAATCGTAAATATACTTGTAATATTAAAAGATGGTTCTCAATAATGTTAAATTTGCTTCTAAAATATACAATACTTCGTCAATGTCAAAAGCAATTGAAAAAAACAAAAAGTAGAAAAAGGTTATCTAAAACAAGCATTGACTTATTTATTATTAGTTCAGTTTTTCATATCGTTTGCTCGACCTGTCAAAATGCTGGGGGTATATTCAGCCAAATTCGTTTTTCTCTCTTTGTCCCTAACGATTATAAACATGCACATGGAAACAGGATTGTAGCTATCTTGAGGGAAATCGCTTTTAAGAATTTACTTAAAAGAACTTTTTGCGGTACGTCAGATAATTCTCCGTTTATCAAGTTATAATAAGAATTTGATTGTGATCGTGGTGACATGTTAAGATTCATCTTACTACTTACTAGTATCAAATAGAATAATACCCTTTTTAATTACAGTAATCTTTTATAATATTTTTTTACAACACCTTTTTCTTTTATCTCTTTCCGTTGCCTCATTCACCTTATCCTGCATATATTTTTCTTATTTTCTTGTTTCTTTTCCTAATGTAAGTATTGCTGTCAGAAACTCGCATGTAAATAGTATTACGCATCAAATTAATTCTAGAATACTGTAAAGTGAAGGTGTCAAACGTATACTGATGCTCATAAGCTATCTAGAAAAACAAATTTATTAGGAGAAATGATTTTTGGATAACTTTGGATCTTTCCCTTTATTTTTTAATATATTTTTGAGATGAATGTGTACATAAATAAAAAAAATGCATATTATTATATAAGATAATAAATTTTAGTTACCTGGATATTGAAATTTAATTAACTAACATACTCGGCTTGTTTTCTATCCGTTCATGTGTTTCATGTGATGCTAAATGCTGGAAAGAACAAACCATATGTCTCTCTCTTTACGCACGTCCACAGACACTTGGAGACACAACGTTAGACGTTTGCGAAAATATTTGAAAACTGGAATTTTAATTCCGGAAGAAAATTAAAATCTGGTTATAACTCTCTTCTAATGAATACACGACATGACACTTCGAAGAAAAAGTTAAAAAGTGTCATAAAGATTTATCACAAAGATAAAAGAGAAGTTAGTAAAACGGACTAGTTTATACAACCAACCTAAAAAAGGTAATAAGAAATTTGTAAAAAGAATAATCAATTAATATGATGATCACTTGTTTGTTTCAGCTGTATTAACATAACAGTTCATAACATTTTTCAAATTCTACATAAGAATAGTATAAATAACTCCATTCTAGCTAGATGAAAACGAAAACTGATACAATTTTGGTTACAATTACTTAATTTCATTAGTTGATTTAAAATAAAGTTATTTGGCATGTATAGTATCTTAGACAAACCCTTTTTGGAGACATAACAAGTTACCTGATTGTGGGCAAGGCGAGGATAAGGGAACAACATGGCGAGGACAGAAGCCACAGCTCCAAGGGCAGTAGAGCAAACCACGGAAATTGGGTGCACAAACACCCCTTCTTGTCCACCATCAATCACTGTGCTTACATAAACATTCACTAGCTGTCCAAATGCTAGTTGCTTACTCACCAAGTGGGTTGATTCTGGCAGCGCAATTACAAACGTACTTGCCATCATCGCCAACGCAGCCACGCTGTTGGTGAAGTTGTGAGGTCCTATTACCTGCAGGCTAAGAATGGAGATAATCATAATCTGAACGCTTGCACAAATAACATGCCAACAACCTCTTAACGCGTCACCCAGTGTTGCATCCGACACTATGAGCACTGTTGTTGAATAAGTGTAAGATGGGAATTCCAAGTAGCGTCTGAGAGGTGCAGGACTATAGTATGAGATGCAACCTGCTATGCTGCATGCTAAGGTTGTTCGTAGAGCAGAACCTAGACGAGTTCGCCATACCTCTGCCCTTGTGTTAGAAATTGAGGATGTTTTTGACATAACGAAGAAAGTAGAGTATGTGATGAACTAGAAGAAAAATTGAGTTAATTTGGTGTAATTTGAAGAGTGTGTGTGTGTTTCCTAATAAATGGCAAAAATCGATGGCAACAACTTCACAATAGTCCAAGGGGAGAAAGACGACCGCAATGCTTTCACTAGCACCCACTTGATTTATCTTGCATGGCCTCGTGGGTTAACCTTTTATAATGTTCTTAAAGCAAAGTAGTAGTAATAATAATAATAATAATAATAATAATCCATTTGGACTTTCCGATGTACTTTGAAAAAACAAAATGTTTTGTTGACAATCATTTCAGTGTGAAATAAATGGAATGAGGGCGGGGAGGACACTATTAATTTAAAATTTGAATTTTATTATTTGGATGGATTTTTAAAACATTAATATTATATTTTTATACTTTGTTGTATTTATTTTTCTTAATTTTACATCAAAGGTTCAAAATATCGTGAGAGATGTAACATTTCCCATTCAGACTAGCAGAAACGCTTGGTTGTCTTAATGAATCTGCAACAAATACAAATATAATTGTCCAAAATAATATATAATAAAACCTTGCTTAATTTTCAATTTACGGTAAATAATATAACATTTCAGAGACAGACCAAGCAAGCAAAGTCTACTGTGCTTGTATTCTCTCTCACACTCACTCTTTTTTTCTATATATGGACATTGAGAGAAAGTAGGATTTTATCTTCTTTTTACAATTAAAACATTAATTCTCAATTTTAATTATTATTTTATTAATTTTCTTTAATTATAATATGTATTATTTAATTAACATATGTTTAGATAAATATAATTATAATAACATAGAATTGCATATTTTTCGCACTAAAGGATGTATCTCTAATAAAAAATTCATAGATTAAACTTTTATCTGTTTTATCATTAAAAATAAATTCTTATACTTCTACACGCGCATTAAAAAAACACATTTTTTAATGTAATTAAAATTTTCAAAATTATTTCTATTTAACTATATTCTAACGCTATTTACCTGTCTTGCTTGTAGGTTATACTCTTTTGTAATTTACTTTTTGGATTACGTTACTTAATTAACTATTCTTGACAGTGCACCATCAACCTCTCGCTTGTCCTTCCGTAAAATGTAAAACCTCACTCTCCCAGCGCATAAAAAAATGAGAAGACCTTGCCCTCAGCCCCAAGGTGAACGTGATATTTTGTTCTAAATTTTAGTTACATAAATAAAAATGGAATCAGTCATAGTCCCCTTTGCCTTGTGCGTAGAATACAAGCCGAACAATTTGATGACATTAAGATTCTAATGTACAACTACCAATTAACTAGTGTTCACGCAAAGCTCTAAGAAGTCAGCTTAGCACAAATAAAAATTACTTGAATTCTTAACTTAACAGTCATGTTCCTGTGGGACTCTCCCACAACAAAAACTCAGTGTTTAAGCTTAATAAATAGCTTTCATGGGGCTCTGCTATAAGGAAAGTATATAGGGAATTGAAAATTATTACAATAAAGAAATTTTAATTGAACATCTATTATTAAAAGTATTATTTGAATTTGACATGCATGCATAAAGCCGAGACGAAGTGCAACTGAATATTTATTAAAACTCCCGCTACAAAAGAAATCTTAATTATTAATAAATGAACATTGTCTTAAGATAGTTTTTATTGATATAGTTTTTGTCAATTTGAAAGTTAAGAAGAATTATAAACCTCTATATAATAGACGTTTTGGATGAAAAATTCACATAAATCAACAAAAATAATGTACAAATAAAGGTTATTCACAATCACTGTTCCTTTTTATTTCTGGAAAAATTAGAACATAAACTTTAAATAAAATGCTATTTAACGGCTTTAACAAAAGAAACTTTAACATTGGTTAGAAATATAAATTACAAATTCCGTTTGTTATTGCATTGGCCAACAACAATCACAATTTGTAACCATAAACAATATATAAAACATAATGAGATTTACGGAAAATAAGAATTGTAAAACATTTATTTTAAAAACTAAATCTGCCAACTGATAACTATTATTAGCTTTTACAGAAATGCGTACTTTGAAACTTTTTATTGCATTCAAATGTACAAAGTAAGAATCACCCATCAAATCTAAAATTTTCGTTTTCTTAAATAAATAATTGTTTTTAAAGTCATTATACATTCAAACAATCAAATCGGCACAGCTATTTAAAAGACAACAGACATAGTGAACACCTTTTTATTTATAGTGGACTCCGGAATTAAATTCTCGTTACAATTTTTTGTTATAAAAGTGCCATTAATAAAATGTCATTCGTCATATTGTGACCTTCAAAACAAAATACTATTTTTAGCAACATTCAGTGGTTTTTTCTTTGTTTGAAAAATAGTTTAAATTTTTTTAAATAAAATGACATATATCAAAATAAATAGTTTCAAAACTATTTTAAAGAGTAATAGGCAAACAAAACCTTAATTAAGGAGACTTTCTAATGATATTTTAACAAGTTATACTATGATCAAATCATGTTTTAATTACGTAATATTTGAATTGAAAACGTAATCACTTCGCGATATTTGAATTACGTAAGATAAAAAAACAAATCATTATCTAGAGGATGATTTTACTTAATCATCATTTTTTACTGTATAGTTAATATTAATAGTTTTCCTGTATTTTAAAAAGAATTAACTAAATATAATAAATACATTGTTTTTTAGCATCTTTAATTTAATTAGATGTCATTTTTTGGTCTTTCGACTTTTTTGGTTAATTGATATTCTTTTTACGTAAAATCTACAATTTTTGTATTCTATTCAAAATACTTAGAAATTACATTCCTTGTCTTTTCAATTTATCTTCTTCTCAAAACACACTAATCAAAATATTTTATTTATGTAAAATAAAATATATTAATTTTTTCTCTTTTTAAATCCTAATCTGACTGTATACATTTTTTCATATTTTATCAAATGTTTACTATACCTTTAACTTCGAAAAATATTTTATATAACAAATCTATCACAAGCTCCAGATATTAAAATAAAAAAGCGGACATGTGAATATTTTATAAAAAAATTGATATATAATTTTGTTTTATTTAATGTTAAAAATATATGCGTAGTCTAAATTGAATTACCTAAAGTGTAATCAAGTTAAATTTTTAAAATACTACTTCTATTTTTTGTATGTGTTAATTTAAAGTAAAGGCATTGTTATATGCCAATAAAGTTTATACTAACTTATTTGACGTCGTTTATCATGATTTTGAATAATAAATGAGAATTTAAGTAAAAAATAGTGACAAAAGAACTAAATTGCAATAATTTAAAATTGAATTATTATATCAACTGTAAGTGATCTATAATATATTAGTTAAAATATTATAATTACATTGTAGGTATTTTTTTTATTTTTTAATAAAAAATGTCAATGTTTTTTATTTTAATTATGAAAATAAACAATTTTTTAGATTTATTAATTATGAATTTTTATATTTTTATTTACTAATAATTTATATTAAAAAATATTGATTTAATATTTATATAAGTTAATGTATTTATTTATTTAATATATAACTTATTAATTTAAATATTTAATATTAAATTTTTTATGATATAATATAAATTTATTATATATAATTTTTTTATTATCAATAATAAATTACATTATTTCTTAAATACAATTACGTTATGAATATTTTTTAAAATAAAATTATATCTTATATAAAATAAACGTATAATTTAAATAAAAATTTCATTAAAATAAGTAATAGTTTTTTAAAATAAATAATCATTAGAATTTTATTTTTTATTTTTGTGAATAATTGCTTAATTGAACTACTGTCTAAGGAAGGGAGAGGAAAACAACATTAAAATTGAAAGTGAGTTGTTGGGTGACACACAGTACGGCCCACCACGGGCCCACGGTTTCAAAAAATCAACTATGCAAACGTGAAAAGTGTGCATGCTACCCAGATTCAACTGGCAACCACTCCGAGCTTAGACCAAGAGAACATTCTGGAAGGAATTCAAACCTTAACTATATAAGCGAACCATTTCTCTATTTCCTCTCGCTCGCCGCTGTGGTTTCCATAGCCTCTTCTCAGATCTCTCTCTCTTCTTCCCTCACACCCGAACAGTGAAACACAATGGCTGGAAAAGGAGAGGGTCCTGCAATCGGAATCGATCTCGGAACCACTTACTCTTGCGTCGGTGTCTGGCAACATGACCGCGTCGAAATTATCGCCAACGATCAAGGTAACAGAACGACGCCGTCTTACGTCGGTTTCACTGACACCGAACGTCTCATCGGTGACGCCGCTAAGAACCAAGTCGCTATGAACCCTATCAACACCGTCTTCGGTAAGATCTGCTTTCACATGCAGCTTCGCTTAGTCGTTTTTATTTTTCTTCCTCGATCTATAATGTGATTGTGTAAATAGCCTTGTTTGTATGTGTTTATTTATATATTTTTAAATATAGTCATGTTTATAAGTTTGTTTCAAGTACAAACGGTTGCATGTTTTTAGATCTAGCTTGTTATAGAAGGTTTCACTGATTATTTAGCTTGTGACGCATTGTGTTGATATTTTTAACTTATATTTTATATATATTTCAAATTTTTAGAGTTTCTCAGAATAGATCTGAATTTTTTATGATTGTTAGTGTTAAATGCGAGATGGCGTATTGTAAGATGCTTTGTTTGTGTCACAGATGCTAAGAGGTTGATTGGTCGTAGATTCAATGATGCCTCTGTCCAGAGTGATATTAAGTTGTGGCCATTTAAGGTCATTGCTGGTGCTGCTGATAAGCCAATGATTGTGGTTAACTACAAGGGTGAAGAGAAGCAATTTGCAGCAGAAGAAATTTCTTCTATGGTACTCATGAAGATGCGTGAGATTGCTGAGGCTTATCTTGGTTCTACGATTAAGAATGCTGTTGTTACAGTACCTGCTTACTTTAATGATTCTCAGCGTCAAGCTACCAAGGATGCCGGTGTCATTGCGGGTCTTAATGTTATGCGAATTATCAACGAGCCTACTGCAGCTGCCATTGCTTATGGTCTTGACAAGAAGGCTACAAGCGTTGGTGAGAAGAATGTCTTGATTTTTGATCTTGGTGGTGGAACATTTGATGTTTCTTTGCTTACTATTGAGGAGGGTATCTTTGAGGTGAAAGCAACAGCCGGAGACACTCATCTTGGAGGTGAGGATTTTGATAACAGGATGGTGAACCACTTTGTTCAAGAGTTTAAGAGAAAGAACAAGAAGGACATAAGTGGCAACCCCAGAGCTCTTAGAAGGTTGAGAACTTCTTGTGAGAGGGCAAAGAGAACGCTATCATCTACTGCTCAGACTACCATTGAAATTGATTCTCTGTATGAGGGAATTGATTTCTACTCTACCATTACTCGTGCCAGATTTGAGGAGCTCAACATGGATCTCTTTAGGAAATGTATGGAACCGGTTGAGAAATGTTTAAGAGATGCTAAGATGGACAAAAGGAGTGTCCATGATGTTGTCCTTGTTGGTGGTTCTACCAGAATTCCCAAGGTTCAACAACTTTTGCAGGACTTCTTTAATGGAAAGGAGTTATGCAAGAGCATAAATCCTGATGAGGCTGTTGCATATGGTGCTGCTGTTCAGGCTGCAATTTTGAGTGGTGAGGGCAATGAGAAGGTTCAGGATCTTCTCCTCCTCGATGTCACTCCTCTGTCTCTTGGTTTGGAGACTGCTGGTGGTGTGATGACTGTCCTGATCCCTAGGAACACTACAATTCCAACAAAGAAGGAACAGGTTTTCTCAACATATTCTGATAATCAGCCTGGCGTGTTGATCCAAGTCTTTGAAGGTGAGAGAACAAGGACGAGAGATAACAATTTGTTGGGCAAATTTGAACTTTCAGGCATTCCTCCTGCTCCTAGAGGTGTTCCACAGATTACAGTGTGCTTTGACATTGATGCCAATGGTATCTTGAATGTTTCTGCCGAAGATAAAACCACTGGTCAGAAGAATAAGATCACTATCACCAATGACAAGGGTAGACTGTCAAAGGAAGATATTGAAAAGATGGTTCAAGAGGCTGAGAAGTACAAATCAGAGGATGAAGAGCATAAGAAGAAGGTTGAGGCCAAGAATGCTTTGGAAAACTATGCATATAATATGAGGAATACTGTGAAGGATGATAAGATTGGCGGAAAACTTGCTCCAGCTGATAAGAAGAAGATTGAGGACGCTATTGAGCAGGCTATCCAGTGGCTAGACAACAACCAGCTTGCAGAGGCAGACGAGTTTGAGGACAAAATGAAGGAATTGGAAAGCATCTGCAATCCTATCATTGCCAAGATGTATCAGGGTGGTGCTGGTCCAGATGTGGGTGGTGGAGCCGATGATGATTATGCTCCTCCTTCTGGTGGCAGTGGTGCTGGCCCCAAGATTGAGGAAGTCGACTAAATGTACCTGATTTCCTCCTTTTCTACTTATTTGATGACATTTTGGTTGGTTTTTTTTTTTTTTTTTAACTTGCATGGTTTTAGTTAGTTGAAAGGAAGACAATTTCCCCTTAGCGTTTTGTCGCATTTATTATGTTTGCTTTTATTAAATTGGATGTTAGACGATAGTCAATATTTATTTGCAATTTACCTGCAGAAATTATTATGTTTTGTTTTCAGACTTTGAATAACACGATACAGTTATCCTGCTGTCTTTAGCCTACAGATGCGCAGGAGTTCTCTGTTTGTAGTTCGCTCGAATATGTAGTTCTGTAACACCAGTTGTATGTCTCGGATCCCATGATAGGAAATATTTATCACTGAAATATGAAGTTATTTTGTTGGCACTTGGTATCGGCGATTATTCTTCGCCTGTCGAACTTATTGTGCAACTTTTTAGCCTAAATTATATGTCTACAACTCCACTATATGAAAATATCTTCCAAGAGGTACTGGTTTAAATTTTATAAAGATGAAATTAGATTTTGTTATCTCTATCTTTTATTTAGAAATTATAGATTCATACACTGCCTCTCCACGCGTGTGGCATCTTCAGTTTTGTGTTTTGAACTCTTATTTTATAATTGTACGAATTTTTCTCTACCCGTCTTAGCCGTCTAGATTAGGAAATTGGAATATCTGTTATACTGGGGTATCTGTCAAAAAATTATTAAAATGTGCTTATACATTTCAAATTAATATGGATTTTACCTTTTATTATTTTATAATAATTTTGATATGTGCTTAATATTGTGTTATTTTTATTGAAATATATATGATATACTAGTTAAATAATTTTGAGTGACATATTCTTTCTTTTAATTATAATATTATAAATGAGATATTTTATAATTAGTTAATTTTTTAAAAAAATAATTAATATCTACAGATAGATATCTCTAGATACTCTTAATAATAAATTTCTTTAAAATCTGCTTAATGGGTACTGCACTTGTATGAGGTGCGGAAACCTACTATCTATACCCACGTGTTAAAATCTCTGATCAGGACCATCATATTGCTATTAAATTCCAATGGATGAAAATAAAATGGTAATTCAGATAAAATTTGAAATCACACTAGATGGTTGTAGCATCAACTCAACGTTTTATTTGGAGAGTAGGAACACTTTTAACAATGTATCTGAACACTTTTATCTAATTTTTCTTATAAAAAGAAAACTAAAAGCACGACACTCATTAATTTTCCAATTGAAGTGAAGTTGCAAGTTAGTGTTCAATAGTTCATTTTTTAACAAGAATTTTTTAATTTGAACAATTAACTAGCTTATTACACAATTACTATAATGCCACAACTTTCAACATTTGCAATTGAAAAATAAAATTGCGACAATAATTAACCCAAAAGTCGTCCAAATAAACTTGAATCATAAATTTTAGTTTTATCAAACTCCTAATTATTGGGTTGCTTTCGTTACCTTGTTGAATGCTTTAATCAAAGGCAATTTCCAAGAAAAATGAAAATATAAACAAGTAGTTTGACATATTTATCCAATAATTAACTACTTTTTCTTCAGTGGGTGTGTGAAACTGAGTCTCGTAACTGGTGGCAAAAGATAGGCATAACAACTAGACTGGCGGTAACTAACAGAGATCTTACAAGGAGAAGGTATGTTACTTCCTCACGTTAACCAGACTTTTAACCAAAACAGAAACCAAGAAACTTGGATTTATCATCAAGGATAAAACTTTAGAAGAACAAATACCTTTATAATTGCTAATTAGAAAATTAACGGTTTAGATTGTCTGGTCTATGTAATCGTATATTTTGATAAAATATATATATATATATATATATATATATAAAACAAATTATAAATTAGTTAAACCGTTGATTTTCTAATTAACAATTAAAACTGCACTTTATCCTCTAAACCGCACTTCCTCACTTTTGGGGTTAAGTCTGCGAAACACATGCTCAGACAAGTAAATCCAAAACATACCAATAAAGACAAGGTAAGATTTAATAATTTCAATTCAATGATCAGAATTGGATATCAAAAGATAAAGAATGATTACGATCAAAACCTAATAGATGCATGGACCCAAAACAGCGATCGCAATTAGTATGATAAAAAATGGAGACAATTGTGAAATGCACTTTAGTATTGTGGATTACACAAGTAAAATAATGATTTTCAGACCATACTTGCAACCACAATAATTTTTAAATCTAATAAGTTCCTGACTCAAGTCAACATAAGATCATTCCCTCCAAGATGAGAGCGAAGGCAAACACGAACTTCATGCTCTTCTGATCCAGCAATTAGTTTTGGCACCATGATCTCAAGCACCGATCCTGCTCCGTCACAGTATGCTTCTATGTTGGCATCTTCAGGAATTCGAGTTGAGAGAGGGATTTCACGAACAAACTCACCAGGTGGGCCGTGCTCTGGCGAAGAATCAGTAAGCTTGAATGTCCTATCATGTCGCTTGATGAATGGCTTCCCAGATGTGCTCACACAAGAAATCTTTATGATACCATTAGTGAGAGTATTCCTCCAAGAAACTTTCACACTTGAAAGATCCACACATGGCAGACTGATAACAATCATGTAACTTTTTTCATCCTCATAAATTGTTTTTGCAGCAGTAACAGGCCCACAAACATTCTTCATCAACCCACTAAAGTCATTCAACCAGTGATGCTGACTTGGTTGCATCTCTATATCTAGATGGTCAGATGGAGGATTTACGGCCAAGTAACAATCTTCGTCGTTCCCATAAAGAAAAAAATCCTTCCTCTTTTTGCCATTTATAGGAGAAAGATCAATGTCATCACCATTACTATGGTTTGACGGATGTGTTGACAAATTCAAACCAGATCCATGAAGCAGTTTCTTAGGATGAGGATTAGTAGCACTCTTGATAGGGTGAGGCGGTCTGTCAAGCTCAAATTTTCAAATTCCGTGTTGGAAAGATTTCTCCATGAACTGAAATCACTTGCTTCAGGAGGGATTGTGAAATTCAAACCTCGCCCAGTGAGTTCCATCCACCTTATCTGCTCATCCTTATCAAGACCAATTAGATTGGGTAATGGAACAACCTCAATGCCATGCACACATTGGGGGTTTGAAAGCCCTCTATAATGCTTCCGTTGCATCCTGTGGGATCTAACAAAACCCTTCTCGACACTAAATGGAAATGGGCGCTCCCCGTGGCGAGAGTGCCCATTCATGTAACTCCTTAGCTGCATCTTACCCAATGCATTTTCCGGCCTCTCCTTGAAAACCCACATGTACATGTTTTCCATGTCATGTTGGACCATGAAAACATCAAGCTTAATATCAGACTTATCAAACCCTGAAACACCATCACTGTCCTTGTCCCTAGACTTTTCATGCAACACAGGCTTAAAGTAAAACCTGAAGAAAAACCAAGCACCCCATATGCTATCAACTCGCTTAGAACATTTCCTGACAACTTTTGGAAGATTGAGAAAAGTCCCAGTCTCATATCCTTGAGTACCAAGACCAACATCTAAAATCTCACATGAATCTAAGTTCCATGGTTGTGGAGGAGGGCTTTGCTCTGTTGAGAGAGGCAAATTAATATCAGGGGGAAGTGAAAGGATGATTTGCGGGTTCATCCCCAAATTGAGTTCCTCATGTGATGATGCACTTGAATCCATGGACAAGAGCGTGGATGGGTGATGATTCTCCATTGACAGACAAGTGAAAAGAGAAGAATCACCCATTTTACTTCATCTCCTTCATGAGTTCTATTCCTTCTTGGTTCAATGTTGCCATCCCACAAACAATTCAACAAAACAACCTCACACACCTTCATCATATCAATTCCTCACTATCAAAACCCTAGATTTACAAATCAGATGATAATACTATCCTCACACCTTGTAAAAACAAAACTAAATATTTCCAACAAAACTATAAATTTGTTTTCTTAGACTCCATAAATCTTCAAACCAAAAAAGGTATCTCTTTTCACACAAAATTCTAAAAAAAAAAAAAAAAGATTTTTAAGGTAAAAAAAAAAAAAGAGAGGGAGAGAGAGAGAGAGAGAAACAAAATGAGAATCTTAGGGAATGTTAAAGGAATACCTTGAAAAATAATCATTAGAAAATGGAGAAGAAGAAGCTTCAGATGCGAGGATGCAATTCTACATCATATATATTGTATCTACCCTTTTTTAGGCTTTGACCTATTTTTTACCCCCAAAGAAATTAAAATAGAAAACAAATATTTTGATGTGGGATTCAACTCGTGAAAGGAAACAAAGAGGGGAAGAGTTAGATGGATACCGTCTCACTATAGCAAAAGTTTATCCCTACATTCATATTCAACCGGGTCGGATTGACCCGGATCCCTCTCATTTATTCTTCAACAACATTCTGCTTTTAAGTACTTAAAATCAATTTTAATGACTTCTCAAAAATAAAATAAAATTGATTCTTTGAATAGCATATGACTTTGGATTTGTCTTAATTAATTTATTTGCAAAAGTCATTACTTTATTTTATTAAAAAAAAATCAAATTAATGTCTTGCTTATGATCGATTTTGAAACATTAATAAGGATTAGTTCAATACTAACTTACAAAATGGAATGACAACCTTCCTACTAAGTTATTTGTTGGACATTTATGCCAAAGAAAAATAACAAATAAGTGAGATATTTATTAATATAGTAAATGAAAAATATAATAAAAATTAAATAAAATTTATAATATTATTTATTTTATTAATTTTTGTCCATATTTTAAAGGTGTTTTTTATATTTTAAATTAAAATATATATTTTATATGATATATGTAATGAAAGTTAAAGTTAAAATATACTAGTATTATTATGGAAGTAAAAGTTTAAACTTGATTAAAAATAATATAAAAATACTTATAATCTTGTACATTAATTTTATCCAAGCGTGAACTTGTTTGCATACACGATAAATGGAGTTTATGCTCTTTCCTTACAGTTTCTATGAAATGGTAAAAAAAAGAGTTGGACTTTCTTTTGGTCCACAAAATTGAGCAAAGAATTGAGCCCTGTATATTCTGCTGCCTTTGGGCCAGATTTTGGGCCTCTTTGCAAATTATTTTCCACTATAATATTAGAGATTTCACAATATATCAAGCTTCGCTTGAATGAACTTATAAAAGATTGTTCTTGTGTGATTTTTTTTAAAAGATCTTTTAAAAAACTAAAAACTATTTTGTATTTAAACGGAGTGCTCTGCAATTTTTTTAATGCAACTTTTAAGTAACTTGTCTACAATTTTAAAATATTATTATAAGCTTAAAAGGCTGTTTTAAGGTACAAATTATGCTTTTCTTAGAGCTTAATTTTTAGAAAACCCTATCAAACATGTAAAAGATAATTTAAAATGGCACATCAAAATAAGCTCGTTCTCTCCCTGTTAATGCAAAATGCAAAGAATTTCAATTTTTTTTAATCATGCAATGATCGCTAAAGACATTAAATAGTAACCACTAATGTGTCTTGATAGATTTTTAAAACTGCTAAGACAACAATTGAGGTCGTTTTTAAATGTTCAAGACGCGTGGGTAAAATCAAAATGACTAGATAAAATTACCTATTTTACACAGGCTCGAAATTCCCTTCAAATAGTAATAAGTCATTTCTTGGGAAAAATTACATTAAAAGCATTGAGTAACCTCCTTTTAGGATATTTTTTTTAAGTGATTTTTCGGGTAGGCCTTTATTTATTATTTGAGGATCGTAGGCAAATTGTTATTGAAGATACCAAAAGCATTGAAGTAACACATGCTTGTAATTTTTTTTACCTGAAAAAAGACACGCTATTCAGAATAGAGATTAAATTAAAGCCAGAACATTAAAGTCTGTCTAGGGTACCTGCTAATTTTTGTTTTGAACATTTTAAAATAAAAAATATTTTTAGTTAAAGTTGGTGTAGTTTTTAATTTTAATATTAAATTTTAAATCTATATTATATAAACCACTCAATTTTTTGGGTACAAAACGATCAAATATATTTGTATACTTTTTAAATATGATTAAATCTAGTTTTAATATTTAATTTTTTATATTCATAAATTCTATATTATTTATCATCTGTTAAAAGCTTGTTCTCAAATAAGATGATGCACCATATGCTCTCACCTGAAACTTGTGGGAAACCCGTTCATAAATTCTACACAATAGTGCATGGACTAGCGAGTCCTTCCTTCGCCAATACCCAATAGGCATTCTGTTTCTTTTGTAGATTTATATCATATTTGATTAGACCATCGTGGCAGAAAACTGGTTAGTTTAATAGATGCTTCTGAATGGAACTTTAGTTAACTTTTTACACTTTTACCAACTTATAAAGAAGATTTGATCAATTGGGTGACAAAGCAAACTTGTTTGAATATGTAAGGACAATTAAAATGATAAAAATTTCCAAAGCCATGCAAAATATAGAAAACATACAAAGCAAGGTATGATTTGATAATCTTTGTTTTAAGGATTAATTATTCTTACAATTGAACTGCATGTGAGCTAAAATTGCTAGAGAAAAATGTGCAGGCACTCATTTTGTGTTATAGTCTAGAGAGAATGTGAGAAACAGACATTTGTATTGTAGAGATAATATATGGTATAAAATTAGCAAAACAAAGATTTATGTAACATGTTGGCAATCCTAACAATTTTTGTTAAGTGGCTATCTCAACATAAGATCATTACTTTGAAGATGAGGGCGAAGGCAAACGCGGACTTGATGCTCTTCTGGTCCTGTGCGAAGTTTTGGCACCATGATCTCCAGCACTGATCCTGGTCCATCATAGTAAGCTTCTATATTTGCATCTTCAGGAATTCGAGTTGAAAGCGAAATTTCACGGACAAACTCACCAGGAGGAGAGTGCTCAGAGGATGTAGCTGTAAGCTTGAATGTTCTGTCTTGTCTCTTGATTAATGGCTTCCGAGATGTGCACATACAAGAAACCTTAATGATACCGCAAGTAACAGTGTTCCTCCAAGAAACTTTGACACTCGGAAGATCTACACATGGTAGACTGATAATAATTAAGTAACCTAGTTCATCTTCATATATAGTTTTTGCAGCAGTAACAGGTCCATAAACATCCTTCATCACCCCATTAAAGTAATTCAACCAAAGTGGCTCTGCATAAGGTTGCATTTCCATATCTTGATTGGAATCAGATGGAGTATTAACAGTCAAGCAACATTCTTCATCATTCCCATTAGGGAAAAGGTCCTTCCTTTTTTTGCTGCTGACAGGAGATAGGTCCAACCCATCACCATTGCTATGGTTAGACAGATAAGTTGACAAATTCAACCCTGATCCATTAAGTAGTTTCTTAGTGTGTGAATTTGAATTACTCTTGATTGGGGGAATTGGCCTTTCAAGCTCCAGATCCATGATGGGAAGATTTCTCCATGAACTGAAATCGCTTGCTTCAGGCAGGACTGTGAAATTCAAATCTCGGCCAGTGAGTTCCATCCACCTATTCCGTTCATCCTCTTCGAGGCCTATCAGATTGGGGCATGGAACAACCTCAATGCCATGCACACATTGAGGATTTGAAAGTCCCCTATAATGCTTCCGTTGCATCCTATGAGATCTAACAAAACCCTTATCAACACTAAACGGGTAAGGGCGTTCCCCTTGGCGAGAATGCCCATTCATGTAACTCCTCAGCTGCATCTTTCCTAATGCATTATCAGGCCTTTCCTTGAAAACCCACATGTACATGTTTTCCATGTCATGTTGGACCATGAAAACATCAAGCTTAAGATCAGATTTATCGAATTCAAACCCCGTAACACCATTGCTATCCCTGACAACCTTGGCCTTAGATTTATCATTCAGTGCTGGCTTAAAGTAAAAACTGAAAAAGAACCAAGCACCCCATATACTATCAACCCGCTTTGCACACTTTCTTCCAGCTTTTGTCGAGTTGAGATAAGTATCAGTCTCATATCCATGTGTGCCAAGACCAACATCCAAAATATCACACGTGACAGAATTCCATGGCTGTGGAATCAAGCTACCGCGCTCTGATGACAGAGGCAAATTGATATCAGGTGGACCTAAAGGTATAATTTCACTATTCATCTCCAAATCGAGTTGCTCACGAGATGATGCACTTGAATCCATGGACAAGAGAGTGGATGGGTGATGATTCTCCATTAACAAAGCATTGACACGGGAATCCCCCATTTTACCTCATCTTCTTGATGAGTTTTATTGCCATCTCAATAACAATTCAATATAACAACCTCGTAGACACTTTCTTCAGATCAATCCCCACTATATCTTCCCTCCATCAAAGCCCTATATTTATCAGATAATCAGATAAATGAATTCGCACACACCCACGTTTCAAGGAATCAACAATTCAAATCTTTACTATTATTATTATTATTATTATTATTAATAATAAAAGATTTAAAATGATAACTTGTGTATAATTCTATTTAACATGATAAATTGCAAAGTCAAGTACTCAACACACAGGGTCTCAAAAAAAAAAGGAATGAAATACGGGGTAAACCTTTTAGGAGAAGCATCGGAGTGTCGAAAAAAGGAACTTGTGCAAGCAACGAGAATGTTATTGTCATCAATAACCATGTTTTCTACTTAGACCCTTTTACCTATTCTTTCTTCTGAAGGAGACAAAAAAGGCTTTATTTGCTTCTTCTTCGATGACCCGTGAAAAGAACACAGAAGAAGTGCAGTGTGGAGTTTGAGGCAAAAGACAAAATATTAGGGAGAAAACGGGTAATTGAGGAACCGTTATTACAGGGAGACAGGGAGTTTCGTAGGTTAAGATTTTGGTGTTTTTGTTTATGGTCATGTAGGTTAAAGCCTTCACTGGATACGGTATTTTTTGCACAAGAGTAGTAGGGCCCAAAACTCACTTCCTCTTTTTCCTTGACCCAAAATTACTACTGTTCTAGGATTACTTATAGTTATAATTATATGTTAGAAAGTTAAAAAAAACATTTTATTAAGTCAACAATTTATTAATTTAATTTAAATATATTGATAGTAGACAATTCTTAATTTTTTAATTTTGGACAAAAATATATATTAGTTGTATAATTATTTTTATTCTGTCGTCTATAACTTGTCATATGATTAAAGTTAGTGAATTTTCATAATAATCATTTTAAAATTCAAATTTAAGATTATTTTTATTAGATAATAATTAAGAAATTTATATTAATAATAACAAAATTAAACTCTATTTTATTAGACATATACATGTATTTAATTATATATAACTTTCTTATTAATGTTTATGAATATACTTTATTTTTTTAAAAAATATTTAAGAAGCATAAAAAAAATTTAATGTTAAATAATAAGAGGCTATGTTTTCACAGATACTTTTTGGGTCAAGTTGAACAGATTAAATAGTTTAAAACTAATTTCGGCCCAGTCATTGGGCTGTTAGTAGGCCATTAACATTGCTAGATAGTTTTGGTCCATATCTAGTTGTCCCAAATCGATTATGATTGAATAGTTAAACTTTTGACCCAAAAATAAAAAACTTTTGAATCCTGTTTAATTTGTTTGATGTTCGAAGTCCAATTAATATTGTATCATGAAAGCAAAGACATTTTTGTTATGCATATTATTATTGAGATAAAATGTAAATTCATCTTATTTTTAAAAAAATTAATTATTAACTTCAACGTGATTACAGCTCTGCTAATTGGAAACATGTAGATGACTCAACTTAATATTGTATCAGTTGAAGCTTTAGACTTGATCACATTAGCTTATAGAGAAGAGAAGAGACTTCTTGTTGTTTTATCTGACTTTGATAGCTAAAATCTGATTTTATTAAATGAGATCTAATATAAATCTGGACAAAAAAAATAAAGTAAATTTAAATATTTGATTTATTAAAACTCTAAATTTTAAAACTAGTTTAGTTTTAGTGATAAGTTAGACCTCTAAATCTGAATTTTTGTGCTGAGCCCAGCAAATTAAAGTTTGCAGCTCTAGCACTTCTCATAGATGGGAGTTGTTATAGTTTTGAAACGGTGTCATTAGAATTCATATTGTGTTGGTACTGTGTAATTTAGATACAGTTGATTTACTGTTAGTTTTACAAAATAAGTTACAGAAACCTGTGAAATCAAGTAAATGGGTTCCCAAAGATGCTAAAAGTTTGAGAAAAACACTGAAGGAAATGAAGATTGAAACATAAGTTTTGAACCGAAAGATTGAACGCATCCAATTGACTTCAAACCAAATATTGTTTAAGGACATTAGTTAAAATAGTTTCATTGGTTGGTGAGCTGACTATATAAAAGTCACCAACTAGTTTCTTGATCTCACATGATTACATGAATTTACAAACACGAAATAGAATGAAGACCAGTTAACTGCTACACTTAGTAAATAGTCTTCCTTGGCTCCATGTGTCAACCACTTTGATTCAGAACATGCAACCTACAATGTTAGCAAGCATTGACCCATCTGAAACTTGGAACTTGGAGTTCTGCTTTTGAATGGAAAATATCTGTTCATAGGGACAATAAATAACCATGAGAGAATCTAAATTATTCGAAGTTAATATTAAAAATACTTGTGTTGAATGTTTATTATATTTCTAAGATATTAAAAACATTTACCTTTTCATTTCATTTTTTTTCTTATGAAGTATTAGGAATATTAGTAAACAAATACTATAGAAGATTATAGTATTATATACTTGAAACGCCTCTTCATTGGTTTCCATGCATATCAGGCGTCGAGTCCAACATTTATTCTTACTACGATATATTGTGTGTAACTTTTCTGGAAAAAAATTAAATAACAACGGCATGAAACCATAATAATGGTAAAAATACTTGGCTATATTTATAAATGGTGGTAAAGAAATATTAACCATCATGATGTACATATCAATAGCTTTTACTTTTTAGTTCTTAAAAGTGACTTTTTTTTGTTAGTAATTAAAATGTTTTTTTAGTATACAAAAGTTAATGAAGACAGTCATTATATGATCATTTATAATATTTTAGTTGGTTTAACTTCAATGCTTAGGTAACGATTGATTTTTTAATGTCAAAGGTTTAAGTTAAAACTATTAGATCGCGCGTCTTCTAATATTTTAAATTTAAACGTTTTTCTAACTATAAGATGAAAAATAGTTATACAAAAGTATATTTAAAATTCAATCTCTTACATGTTAAATTTTAAATTAACAATCAGTTATTATTTAAAGAATTTTATAGACTCTGTGTAATAATTTAATGATAGTTGTATAGAAGGGTTCATCAAAAGCTTCCTTCTTTTAATACATTAAACAACATCATTTTTTATTCCATTAAATTTTTTAATCCAATTTAAAATATTAAAAACACTGCATTTATTTTTTCTGTTTCTCTTGGAAATTGTGGGACAGTGGGAACAAAAGAGCACAGGTCGATAAATGATTTTGAACAATTATATATAAGCTTCATAATTAATTATAAAATAATATCTCATAATTTAGTAGTTACATATATCAAAATTATATTTTAGTAAAAATTATCAAACAAAATAAGAATCAATACAGTGACAGAGTAACTTTATTGAGTAAATAAAGATATTTAATAATAAACTTAAATATTATTTTATTTCTCAATTTTTTTTTTTGGATTGGTTTTTAATAAAAAAAACATATAATTTTAAATAAAAATATTTTCTAAATTTATGTGATTAATTTTTGTTATAATATAATTAAATATATTTTTTTAATTCTTATACATAACATATTTTTTTTATTATGGCCTTTATATATAACACATTTAAATTATAGAAATATAAATACAAAATTAAAAAAGTTATCATAAAAATCAGTTAAAATGTTAGGATGATTTATGAAAGAGTACAAAATAATAATGTATTAATTTTAAACAATATTATTATTGTTTAATATGATTATTAAGAATATTATGGATAAATAATGTCTGAGATTCAAGTAAAAATATATTATTTTACTCAATATAAAATATTATAAGGAAATAACGTGGAGCAATTTAATTGTTAAATATAATAATAATTATAAATTATTTATTTTATGAAAAAATATATATAAATTTTTTGGTTAAATCAAAAACATAAACTAAAATTATATGACTCAAATTAAAAATATAATTTTTTTACATTGACATTCAAACTTAAATAATAAGAAGAAGACAAATTTTTTAATTTTAGAATAAAAATTAAATCATCAAAATTGTAGTGCTGTAAATATAATATTGGTATTGTTTTGAATATAATGTACTAAATAAAGTAGGAGTATTAGGTATTGTGACTAGAGTATTTAATTCGCGAGCATTTGTTACTTACCACGAGTCCAATTATCGTTTATATTATATCTGGTAGATACTAACCCCATTAGTTATTTTAAGGTATTAATTAAGAAGTTTAAAAAATAAAATTTATATCAACATTTTTTTATTTATAATTTTTAATAAAAAATACCTTTTTTAACTAATATTTTTAAAGCATAGATTGGAAAACCCTTTTGTATTCTTATACAATAATGAGGTAACATTAGCATTATGATTGCAATTTTAGAATTTAAGTGTAATTAATAAAATGAGTTATTTTGATTAAATGTATTAAAATATAAATTTAACTTAACTTTAAAATTTATATTCAAATAAGTTGTGAAAGATTTTTTATCCAACTAATTTGAACTTTCTTTTTAATCAAATTTAGTTTCACTTAATTTATTTAAACATAAATACATGAATTTAACATTCTATGTTACTGTTAAAATAAAAAAAATATTTTGTTCAATTAATTTGAAATTTTTTTAATCAAATTTTGTTTCACTTGATTTATTTAAATATAAAAGATATGAATTTATCCATTTTAATGTTTAAGTAGGAATTTTTGTTTTAGTTTTTGCTGGACTGGATAAAATCTTAAGCTTGAAATGTACTGACTTAAACTAAACAAAGTCTCCATTTTTACATTTTGCTTTAGTTTTCGGATAAAAATAAAAAACTAAATCAAATCGCCTATTTTGCCATTTCTAGAGCAAGGTTGGGTAGTAAAAGGTAGCAGTGAATATTATTCCAATACAACCACGTATTTGCACATTAACTTAGTAATTATTTGTTATTCTCTTTATTTCAGTTTAGACTTATTTTAACACGTTTTATTTTTCACATTATTTATTATTATTATTATTATAAAACATTAATTATTATTTAATAATGTATTTATTTATTAAGAATTATTCTTACTAATAACTTACTATAAAGCAATTTTTATTAACTAACAAATTATAACAATTTTAATAAAAACATATAGATAAAATTAAATTAACTTTTAATGTAAATTTAAGTACACAAAATAAAAACTTGGGTATAATCATTTTTTTATCAAGAATCATAAAATATAATACATTAAAATTAAATAATAATATTAAATATCATAATTTATTTATTAATTTTATTATATTAAAAATATCAAAAAAATTATACTAAATGATATATAAAGTAAGGTAAGTAAGGTAAGGGAGTAATAATTGCAAAAACCATGGGGTCAAATAATTATTTAACAGCTGATTGACCAGATTTGACAGGTTTATACAATTTTTTAAGATTATGGTACAAAAATATTCCACGGTCACTTCTTCGAATCCTAAAAATTAAATATCTGTTAATTTTAACAATCATGTGCAATGTGCATCATGCCCCGCTTTTAATTGGAATTTGATCCTTAATGGCTCTTAATCAGATTCCATATTTAATGTTGATAGGCAAAATTCTTACATTTTTTTATAGACTAGTTTTAAAATTAATGATATTTAAATGACTAAAAAGAGCGAGTTGATACTGCTGAACATAGAAATAATACACGAGTAAAATCTGTATCTTTAAATTTATTGGTAGGGTAGTTTCTTCTCATATGTTCATCACTGTACAATTACACAAAGATAAGCATTAAATGTTACAACAGGATAAATAATAATATATACACACGTGATCTATTAACTTATAAAACTTTTCATTTTATAATTGAAGTTAATTTTCCATTTTAAGATTATTTATTTAATTAAATGAATTAGACTTTAATAAAATATTTAACGAATTAATGTTTTGCACCTTTTAAGTAGATTTTGATTTTCTCACATTTTTATATTATTTTTCATTTTTAAAAATATTTTTATCTCTTTGTATATTCTTTCAAATTTTTTCACTCATTTCACACTTTAATTAATAAATTACCGTTTTTAACGTTGACACCATTTGTGTCCGTAAGTTATCATCAAACTTAAAATTAATATCACCCCTGGTGATTTATACACCCATGAAATACTTAATGTAGTAGAAATTTGCAAGTTTTGGGCCAAGGGTATTTGCGTTTATAGAAAAGTTATATTATTCATATCATAATTTTTTATTTTATTAACATCAGTGTTTAAGATTAATTAAGCATTTTAAAATAATTTTTTTATTAAAGGTCATTTAGTTAATATTTAAAAAATAATTTATTAAAAAATTATAATTTATAAAAAAAATTAATAAATTTCTTGATATATTTTAGTATAATGGTTTTTAAATTTTTAAAATAATTTTTACAATTAAATTTTAATTTTAATTTTTTATATGTAAGATTATACTATATAAATATTTAATTACATTTCTTCTTCAAACATATACTTCTTATATTTTTTATATAATATATATTTTTATAATAAATTACTAACTTAACATAAACTATACTTTTTATAACACAAGTATCTTTTATTAAAAATATTTTTTTCTTTAGCAAAAAAAATATTTTTTTTAAAAAAATTAATGTTGATGACAAAATTATTCTTTTAAAATATTTAATATAATTATATTTGCTATAACATTTAAGCTACAATAATCTTTTTTACTCAACCATAAAAATATAAAAAATATTAACATTTTTTTTCATACATTTTTTATTATTAACTAAAATTTATTGAAAATATAAAAAAATGTAAAAAACATTATTTAATTTAAAAATAATAAAATTCACATAATTTTTATAGTCTGTAACACTGTCAATGATTAAAGAAAATATATCAGTGTTAACATTATTTCATAAACTTTTATAATATTATATATTCCGATTATATCATATCAACTTTGTCTCTGCTCTTTATCTCGTGTGTGTTGCATAAATTTCTGTTTTTCTCAAAAAAAAAGAAAAAAAAGAAAAGGGAAATAACCTAACGGTGGTAACAGAGAGTCATTAATTGGCATAGACATCTAGTTCTCATAATCTTGACCGCATGGCTTCATTGGTCCCGCAGCTGGTTCCTTTAGCCTCGGATCCAAACCTTGGCACTCCATTACATTGACACCTGTGGATCCCATTCATGACTCACCTGTCCCTTTTATTTAGGCACTATACTGTGTTCCCTCCCAAATTATACATACACGTATACGAAAATTAGTCTTAAATTGTATTTGGTACAATGTGTCTGATGACAGCAAGGTTCTGCGCAGTGACATTAAATTCTCATTTACCATCCTCAACTGTCCCTCACCCTCTTAGTTTACTTCTTCCCCTATAAAAAAACACTCTCTCCAAACACTTTGGGGCACGACTCAACTTGAAGAGTAAGAACTCGAAGAGTGCAATATCATCATTACTCACTCGGTGAGAAATGGCTAGGTGGTGTATCACGTTGTTGGTTCTTGCTTTGGCTGTGGCTACAAGTGCCAGAAACGCACCTAACGATGCTGGTTTGAAGGACCAGAAGAACTTCATCACCTATGGTGGGGTTGGTGGTTATTCAGGAATTGGGAACAATGGATTACCCTTTGGAGGAGCTGGTGCTGGAGTAGGTGGTGGTTTTGGCGGTGGAGCTGGTGGTGGTCTTGGTGGTCTTGGTGGTCTTGGTGGTACTACCGGAATAGGTGGACTTGGTGGATTCGGAGGTACTGGTGGTGGAGTTGGTGGTGGTGTTGGAACCGGTGTTGGTGGTGGTGCTGGAACCGGTGTTCTTCCTTTCCCTTGAGATCGTGAACATACATGCATGCATGCATGTGTCATGCACATGCATGGGTGGCTTCCCGCAGTTTCTTTGAATTAGTTACCCTAGTATTTCTTTTTCGTTGAGGAAATAATTGTGGTTTATGTATGTGTCGTTCGTCCAAGCATTTTAGAGTTTCTGGCCCGTTGAAAGTAAAATATATAGTTTATCTTGTAACGTGTTCTTCGTCCGTCTTTGCTTAGGTTTTGTGTCAACATAGTACTCATACGTCGTTCTTTTGTTTTACTTGGAAGTAATGTAATCACTATATGAGCTTCACTTACTTGCTACATGCTCTTTCTATCTCTTTCTCACTCTCTCTTGTGCATTTATTTTGTTCGATTATTTAACAAATAAAATTACTAATTTTATGCGTTCTTTCTGAACTTCAGTAGAATAACTAGTATTTTTAAAAAATAATCAAAATATTTTAAATAAGACAAAGCATAGTTGAAGTTATTTAAGTATTTTTAAAGTCTTATTTTAATAAAAAAAAATTAATTTAACAATACGAAGCAACTTTGAACGATAATTTGTAGTGTACGAATAATGAAAGTAAAAATATAATTTAATTAAAAAATAATATTGACATAGTTAAAGAGTTACAACTAAGTTTTACTTTAAAAATGATTTCAACTTTTGAGGTTTAAAGTTGTTACAGTTTTGAATAAAATCCATCCCACTTTTTGTACTATAAAGTGTGTATAAACATGAACACCAATATATTTATTGTTCATCAATTGCCTTTAATTAATTTCTTTTACATTTATTAAAAATACCTTATTTAATATATTTTTATTAAGTGACGTGATATTTTATAATATATATATATATATATATATATATATATATATATATATATATATGGTTTTACAAAGTATGATATATATTCTTTTTATTGTAAAGAGAGAGGGTTAAAAAAACTAGTTTCAATTGCTTGTGCGCCATAATGTATTAAATGCTATTTACATGTAAATTCTCTTATATGGAATAATCTCAACACATGATATAAGTAGTGCCCGGAGAAGAATGAATTTGGGACAAGATGTCATAGGTTAGGTCTAACTTAAGTTATTACTCCTATATATAGATATGGAATGTATGTTAGAGGTTCAACGGCCTTTATCAATGTAATTACACATGGATTCTCTTATAAGAAAAAACCCAACACACATAAAAGAAGAATGAATTCGGAACAAGATGTTTATATCTATAAACCTAAGTAATTATATAAGCATTTAATGTGTGCTTGCTGCAACCTTCTATATATAATGGATTAACTATCACTATTTGAATTTGTAGGAGAAAATACTCTCCTCATCTCTAGCTATAGGGTGGTCCTCAACAAAATGTAAGTGATATCTCTTTCAGTAGGTGTGGTCTCTTGAGTTCTTAAGTAAGTAAGGAAGAGAATAAACAAGGAAAGTAGTATATCAATGTCAAATTCTATGACATGGATAAATTAAAAACATTATACAAACTATGAAAACATTGTTGGTAGTGAAAGGGCATTTAAGTAGTAATAGCAGAGTTTGGTGAAGTTTTGAATAGAGTAGGAGTAGCTGGCCCAGGCCCAGTTAAAGTCTTCAGATGGCAACAGTCTCCGTGTTACATTTACTTGTTCCAGTACTATGCTACCTTGCAACTGACATGGCAGCTAGCTAGTTGTAGTCACACGTCAATTCAGTGATCCAATTCAACATGGTCATCACATTTTCACCAGAAAATTTATTTCTTTTTTATTATTTCACCTTAGTTTTTTTATTACTTAATATTCTGAGCAGATACAATTTGGGTGTGAGAAAAAATGAGATCAAAATATAAAAAACATAATACGTCATATAATATAACAAATAAAGCCTAAATATAAAACAACAAAATTTAGATAAAGTACAGTAGATACTAATAATGTTGTTTTTAATTAAAATTATTTTTTTATTTTAGTAACGTATATAATAATTTTTTATTAAAGAATGATATATTAATATTAAAAGTCGATATATGTTACTAAAATAAAATTCTAATTTTAATTAAAAATTATATTAATTAACAATATCTATAAATTTTTAAAATGTCTTTATTAAATTGAATAAGAATTGAAGGGGCGTCAACGGTAGTAAATAACTAGCACCTACCATCTATTCTAACCTCTGTAACAAAACCTAACAAGCATGTTCTTATGACAGGTTGTTCACTTGTTCCCGGCAGTGGGCAAAAGAGAACACCGCTCGGCGTCAAATAGTTAATAGAAAATTATGTATAATAAATTTTATTTAAAACAATAGAATAGTATAAAATTTAATGTATTAATAACATTAAATACTGTATTTTTAATAAATAATATTATTTTAAAATTTTTTAACCTATATTGGGAAAATGCAAATTCATTACTCCTAAGTTTAATAAACACTGATTGCAAATTGCTCTGTTATAGAAAGAGGCGACAGAGTCAGCAAAATTTTCCGGTTTTATAATATTTATCATTTCTTTAAGCTATAATGGCTTAAATTCAATTAGCAGAATAGCAAGTTGGTGATTTCTCGGTATTTATGAGTAATTCACATTAAGTTGAGTCAGTTTTATTTATTAAAAATCAGATAATTTTTTTTTAAATGTATTTCATGCATGCTTAGGATATATTATTTTAAAAAAATGTTCATTTGTTTTTGTAATTTAAATTTAAATTAATAAAAAATATTTTGTCTCAGGTTAAATTTTTGTATATGCAAAAAATCTCTAATAATAAATTTACTTACTATATCTAAATATGCAATTCAGACTAGATTCAGATTAAACTAAATGAAACAAAAATTTTAATGTATCTTTTATTAAACATACAACACAATGCCTAGTTAAAGATTATCAATGATTAAGTTATTTAAAAAAAAACATTTTAAATCTTAGCCCAAAGTTTCAAAAAGCCTTTTTTACATAAGTGTAGCTTTTTAATATCAAATTATACATGTGCTTCTTTTTTTTTTTTTTCTTTACATAAATATTCTAAAACATATATGCAAAAGTCGATTACAGACGACTTTTATATTCTATTTTTATCTTTGAAGAAGTTGACTTCAATCAACTTTCATTATTTAAAGAAGTCGACTTTAATTAACTTTACGTTACTGCAAATTAAATTTAAAAAAATTGATTATAATCGACTTTCATAATGCACAAAAAATGACTAAAATTGACTTCTGTTAATGTTTAGATACGATTTTAAATGACTACCATATAGCTCGATACCAAAAAGAGGCAAGAAGAGAGAGAAGTAAGTAGAGAGAATCAAAATTAGAGAGATAAATGAGGTAAGAGAGAGTGATCAAAGAATAGTGGAGATAGTAAAGACAACAGAAGATAGATAACTATTTATATCAACTTAATTTTGTTGATTATGTTGCAAGCAAGCTGCTAACACAGGTAAATTAATTTTTAAATATATTTAGTTAATTTATAATTAGTTATTTTTGTATTTAATTTAATGTATTATTGATTATGTAATTATATGTTTGAAAATTTGTCCAAATGTTAATACTTATTATCTTTTAAATCAATTATAATTGTTATATTGAAGAATGTAAATAAAATTCTATTATATATTTGTAATTATTAGATGATTTAGTTTTGTATTATAGTAATTTATAATTATAATAATTTTGATATAATGTTTTCATTTAAATCTTGTAATATTATTTTGTTATTGTACAGGAAGCTCAAATTTTAAAAAGTAGATATTATAATATGATGGTTCCTTCAGACTCAATAATGGAACAATTTCTTAGGCTGACTAGTTTTTGGCATGTTGCACGGATGATTCTACTATTTGATTATGATGTGACACTTATAAGTATATTTGTAGAACATTAGAGCTGAGATCGATATATTTTATTTTTCATACGGATAATGTACAATCACTTTGAAGAATGTTATGTTTCAGTTAAGTTTACGTGTGGATGAAATCCCTGTGAGTGGTTGTATTGGAGCGTGGCAAAAATTTTATGATCAAAATATATAGGTATTGTGTGAGGATTTACTTGGAGTAGTTTTTTATGAGAGTAACATAAAAGAATTTTCTATAAATTTACAGTGGTTTATAGATACATTTGGAGCATTACCTCATAATGTTGATGGACAGACTATTATCCGTTACACTAGAGCATACATAATGATAATATTTGGTAGGGTATTATTTTAAGATAAATCAGGATTTAGGATTCATATGAAGTGACTACCTTTTTGAACTGATTTTACTGAGATTCCAAACTATAATTGAGATTCTGCTGTTCTAACATCCCTTTGTCATGCGGTGAAATACAATGTCACCGAGATTGCAGGTTATTTGCCTTTTCTACCATATTGGGCATAGTATATCAGTCGATCTCCCAACACACGATGTTGAATCTGATACAAATTCAACTATATAACATAACTCACACTACATATACCACCCAACACCCACATACCCCAGTCACCACTTTATGTTAGGACCTAACCAACAGCAGTACAGGTTGGTTCTTCTCAACACCAGTTCATACCGGGTCCTAGCCAACCATGTATGACCCCTAGCCAGCATTTTATGACAGACCCTATTCATCAGTTCATGTCAGATTCTGAGGTTACTCATAGTCTTATGCAATATTTTGTCACAGGTCTAACTCATGATAATATTGCATGACATATCTTTTAGTCCACCTTTCATGTTAAATGCCTGAGATTATGACTTGGCTAACTTCGACCGGTACAAGTATATTTGTGCCAACATCAGATAATCTACCTTGACCATCACCAACACATATTCAAACTCCCTCATTTTATGGTTCATCAGAGGAGAAGGAACATCACACACCTGTCCAACAGCAGAAAATAGATGATCAATACATGCATGACCAAAGTTAGTAGGAGGAGAAACATGCACACTGCAAACCTATATTATAGATTGTATATCGTCATTGTGCAACAGTGAGTCACCTTGCTGGACTTAGATGCAACAGGCGTGACCCATAGTCATATATGCTGCATGATGATCTACATATTTTATGTATTATATACTTTGAAATTTAATTTTCTCTACTTTAGAATTTTTATTTTCTATACTTTAGAATTTTAATTTCATGTACTTTAAAATTTGAATTTTATATAGTCTATAAGTTAAATTATATGTTCTTTAAAATATTTTTTTATATTAATATTATTTAATAATTTATAAAATTATTATATGAAAATATTAACAGTTTTTATTATTTTTTTTAATTTGGGTAAGAAATCTAAATAAATTATATGAGCAGGATATGCATAACACGTGAAAAATACATTACAAAAGTCAATTATAATTGACTATGTTTTAACACATAAGTCGATTATAATCGACTTTCCTATTGCATTGTAAAAAATAATTATAATTAACTTTTATATTTGTGTGTGAAATTAATTTTAATCAACTTTTATGCAATTCAAATCATAACATTTATATAATTTTTTTTTGGAGATATATACATAATTTAATATTTAAAATATTTTATTTTTGCAAATTTTTCTTCATTTTACACTATCCATAGTTCTCGTTGTCTTTATAGAGTTTGTATTTATTTATTTTTTATAGAATAGGGCAGGAGAGATCATTGTCACCTTTATATATTTATTATTATTCTAGTTAATAAAAATAAAATTATTTCAAATAAATTATAATTAAATAAGAATAAAATTAATATATGATTTTGACAATCATTCCCTTTAAAAAGGTATCAAACAAAGTATAAAAAATATCATACATGCTCTAAATTTTAATCAGGTTGGTATATATATATATATATATATATATATATATATATATATATATATTTATTTATTTATTTATTGTTGATAATAAATTCATATCCTACTTAAAAGAACAATTATCCTTTTCATTTGAATCGATGAACGTTGGATTTTTTTTATTTAACTAAATATAAATAATACGATGATAGTGTGATTGATATTGTTATATTTTAAAAAAAATATATTTATTATTCTGTTGAAAGGCTTATATTCTTTGGATTACATAAAAGTTTTAGGTCTATTCATTTATTTATATACATTATTTGGGTCATATATAAATTTATTAGTATATTTTAAAAATTTAGTATAAAGTAAGATTTTGCATCAGTTGTTAAGTCAAATTAGAGTTGTAAAATATTATGTTACTGATTGTGTTATATATGTTTCGTGTCTAAAATACTACAAAACAACATTATAAATTATAAGAAAGTTTGTTTAGTCTCCTCTAGAATAATATCAGGCTTGTTTAACTTGTAAAATAATAGTTTACACAGACACATCTTCTTCTCTACCAAAGGTCCACCTACAGTGTTTTTAATAATGTTATACATACATTGATAATATTTTTTAAACACATTTAAAATGTCATCTCCCTATTCATTGTCGATTTTTTTAGTGAGTACTTATTAGTTAGGTTTAAAGCTATTTATCATTAAAATTTCCAATAAAATTAATTTTTCAAGATGTTTTTTATGAATGTAATTAAATTTAGAAGTAAGATCATAATTATTATAAAAATAGATTACATTTATATTTTAAAATTACTTATATTTTTTAAATGAAATTAATTTCTCTAATTATAACTTTGAAATATCAATTTTAAGAAGATAAAATTGTATCTTCTTTTTTTTTTATTTTTTTGCACGTCATTGAGTTTAAACCCTGAATCTTATGTTACAT
Organism: Abrus precatorius; assembly: GCF_003935025.1. Lineage (NCBI taxonomy): Eukaryota > Viridiplantae > Streptophyta > Magnoliopsida > Fabales > Fabaceae > Abrus > Abrus precatorius. Next base: position 938,352 of record NW_020874373.1, on the reverse strand, counting down.
GTCTGTTGAGCTTTATCACTGAGCTATAAAAAAAAATCAGTCATAAACACAAATTGCAAAGCCATCAGTCATATTAATAAAGGTTCGTCATTGTCAACTGTTTAGCCCAAAATATCCATTGGATATATATTTTCAGTCCAGTAACAATATCTGGATTTTTTGGTCCAATGAATTTTTTTATTTCAAAATTCAATTTTTTTTTCTTATAGGGCCAGACTTATTATCGGGGATAAATAGAGTTAAATGAACGCGCTCAATGGCCCAATCGGTGGTTTTAACTTGAGCACAAAGGCAAGTAGAGTGCGTCATTCTCTCTCTCTCTCTTTCTCTCTCACCTTTGTGTCTTAATCGCGATTCGGAAGAAAGCATGGGTCAAGGAACACCGGGTGGTCTCAACCGGCAAGGTCTTCCGGGTGACAGGAAACCCGACGGCGGGGACAAGAAGGAGAAGAAGTTCGAGCCGGCAGCTCCGCCAGCACGCGTGGGGCGGAAGCAGCGGAAACAGAAAGGTCCGGAAGCGGCGGCGCGGTTGCCGACGGTGACGCCGCTGTCGAAGTGCAAGCTGAGGCTGTTGAAACTGGAACGCATTAAGGACTATCTTTTGATGGAGGAGGAGTTCGTAGCGAACCAGGAGCGGCTCAAGCCTCAGGAGGAGAAAGCCGAAGAGGACAGATCCAAAGTCGATGACCTTAGGGGTTCTCCTATGAGCGTTGGAAACCTCGAAGAACTCATCGACGAGAATCATGCAATTGTTTCGTCTTCGGTGGGACCTGAATACTATGTTGGCATCCTGTCTTTTGTCGATAAGGATCAGCTCGAGCCTGGATGCGCTATATTGATGCATAATAAGGTAGGATTTTGCTTCTAATTCGTTAAATCTGTAATTAATTTTAGTAATGTGTTTCGTAGAGGTGGGGGTTAGTAGTTAAATTGGATTATTATTGCATAAAAAGGTAGGGTTTAGTGGTTAAATTAAATTGTATGTTTTTGTGGGTGAAAGTAATGATGAGGAGTGGTGGTTTCTGGTTTGGGCTGTGTTTTTGTGATTTTGGATTGAATTGGTGGAGGTTAATGACTTTTTGTTGTAGTTAAGTCGAATGAAAGTTGGTTTGTTTGTTGATTAGGTGGAAAATTTGGAGTCAGGGTTTCGTGCGTGTTGTAGTCTGGTGAAGAGTGGAATTATGTGTCGAAAGAAGGTTTTAGATCTTTTAACTGTACACATGGCAAAACTGTCTCATAATCCGGAAGAAACATAATCAAGGAACTGTTCCTATCTTGTTGAAGAAGTGATGAACCTTATGTGAGTTAGACGTGCTAGCACATTACCACCTTGTTGATTTGTGGGCTGCAGATCGTGGAAAGAGGGTCAGAAGGGTTGTGGGTAAAATATTTTTGTTGAACCATATGTTTTTTAGGAACAAGCGTGGTGTGGAGGTTGACATAAGTGTTTTACTATTGGAATCAGTCATCTCGTATTGTACAGTTGATGTGATTAGATGCAATCATGCAAGAAACTTAATGCTTCTTATTATGTATGGTTCTTTCCCAGGTTCTCTCTGTTGTTGGGCTTCTTCAAGATGAAGTTGATCCAATGGTCTCCGTCATGAAGGTTGAGAAGGCACCTTTGGAATCATATGCTGACATTGGTGGTTTAGATGCTCAGATACAGGAAATTAAAGAAGCAGTTGAGCTTCCTCTAACACATCCTGAACTGTATGAAGACATTGGTATCAAGCCACCTAAGGGAGTCATTTTATATGGAGAGCCTGGGACTGGGAAGACTTTACTTGCAAAGGTGTGCAGTTTTTTGTGTTTTTTATAAGGTGTTGGAATATAATTCAACATCTTTTCTTTTTCTCATTTCCTCTGTTCAATATTACGGGGTTTGAAATTCTTTTCTCATGTCTACTTGTGGAAAAAAGTGATTTGGGCAATTATCTTGTTTACTTGATTTGTGGATTACAAAGTGTTTTTTTTATGACATTGTCTGCAATCTGCATTGATTTATATTTGTCATATTACGTTCTGAAATTCTGTTATTTTCTAGCTAGTAATCATTGGCTTTTCGAATCCTGGATGACATTTTGTAACCCTTTTCTTTCGAGACTTCCTATTATTTAACAATCTATGTACAAAAGAAAAATCTTTTCAAGTGTTAAGCATAACCAATGATTGATGAAGATAGAAAAATTCACTCTGATTTTGTTGAAATTATATGGTCATAGCAGTTTAGTGAGGAAATTGAGAGAACAGAGACTTCGAAGAATTTTTTTCCTGAGTATTGTGACGTGTTACAATGGTAGAAACGTAGAAGTACCAGCCTTTATTTATACTAATACTAGATTATAATCCCAAATTCCTAATTAAATAAGGAAATAAATTGTGAGATAATAAGAAAACATGGAAACTAATCCTTAAGACATAATGTAATATACTCTAAATAATTCTAAAGAGATGATCAAGGTACTGTAGGAAAATTCTCATATATATTCTAACAAGTATGAACCTTGGAGTTTCTTCTACCACTTAGCATCTAAAGTCTGGGTGAGTGTATATTAGGTTTAATTTATTTAATGTGCGGCTTCAAGTGGTTTTATAACAGACACTGTTAAATACGGTTTATAATATTATGTCTGTTGATCATGTGTGCGCGACAGTGTTTTTTTATCCTTTCTCCTGCAGAAAAAAAAAGGGGTGGTGGGGTGGGGGTGGGGTTTGCATGCATGTTTAACATATTGAGAACAATTAGGCTAAAATTATGTTCATATTGTATATTGTGTAAGCTTTTGAAAATTCTATATCAAATTATATATTCCTTGTAGGTGTTAGACATCATTTAACTCTGAACTCAGTTAAAAAGTTATAGTTTGCATTTGGAGACAACTAAGAAAGCCTGCACTTATTTTTCTCTGTTGATTAATTAAAGTTGATTTAGTACGTTGTGATCTTTACAACAAATGCAATTCAACCAGTATGTAGTTATGATACACATTCATTGACTCATGTCACACTGTTTCAGCTATTTTTAGTATGGCCTGTGGTTTAGTACACACTGCACAATCAGTTTGCTCTAACACAGTCTTATTTACTTTCAGGCTGTAGCAAACTCAACATCAGCAACATTTTTACGTGTTGTTGGCAGTGAACTAATACAAAAATACTTGGGAGATGGTCCAAAACTTGTGAGGGAACTTTTCCGAGTTGCTGATGATCTTTCCCCATCTATTGTCTTCATTGATGAAATTGATGCTGTTGGTACAAAGAGGTACGTTATTGAACATCAAGCTTAGAACACTGTGTTGAGACATTGTCAATCCTCATTTCTTGATTTTTATTTTGGGAGGGGCGCAATGGGTGTGAGACTGGTAGAGGGGTGATATCTTGGATCATTTCTTAATATACCTTATATCATTGCAGGTATGATGCTCACTCAGGTGGAGAACGTGAAATTCAAAGGACTATGTTGGAGTTGCTGAACCAGTTAGATGGTTTTGATTCAAGAGGAGATGTAAAAGTGATTCTTGCAACCAACAGAATTGAAAGCCTTGATCCAGCTCTGCTGCGACCTGGCCGAATAGACAGGAAGATTGAATTTCCTCTCCCTGATATCAAAACAAGAAGACGCATTTTCCAGGTAGGCATGGCTAGTTTTGTAAAAACAACAACCCGCATACTGTTTGTACTTATTCACTGTGATATCTTAATATGAAAATACTACTTAATTAAATGACTTAAAGGTCTCGTACTTCTGAAATTTAGATACACACCTCGAGGATGACATTAGCTGATGATGTCAACTTAGAAGAATTTGTTATGACTAAGGATGAGTTCTCTGGAGCTGACATTAAAGCCATATGTACTGAAGCTGGCTTACTTGCTTTACGGGAACGGCGAATGAAGGTTAGAATTTCTTCTATATATTTCTACAGTTATGGCACTCTGTTGCTGTCAGGAATTAGAATTTAGTAATACGACAAATAAGCTCAGTTTATGGTCTACATTCATATATTAAGATACAATATGGCATAGGTTGGTTGGATATTTCAAGTTTAGACATATCAAACTTTCTCAGCCTACATCACATCATTGATGAAAGTGGCAGAAAAAAATTGAGGGGTTTGAGGTGCTAGAAAAATTGAGGAAATATCTCCCCCTAAATCTATCTCTTGGAATTTAGTTCAAACGAGTTGTTATATTAAGAAATGGTAGCATGCAAATGCCATCATAGCACCTTAAATTTTTGAAAACAAACGTAAAAAGACATTGGTATTGGATGTAAAACATTTGTAATTCCCTGCTTCCTAACCTAGACTAGATCATAGAGTTCCTACTGTTTTCCCTGTAAGAACAGGGTTTCAATGAATTGAATCTGTCAATTTTCTTTTAATGCTGGAGCAGAAGCAATGTGCCAATAAATACAAGATACCAACATTCTATGTCTCATTATTTTTATGCTTTTTCATATCTTGTACTTCAGGTGACACATGCCGACTTTAAGAAGGCAAAGGATAAAGTTATGTTTAAGAAGAAAGAAGGTGTGCCAGAAGGACTGTATATGTGAAGTATCATCCTCACTTACCCCGGCGTTCTTTCTTTATCATAATCGTTTTCTTGTTCTGTGAACAAAAGTTTACCCTTTTTTCCGGTCCAAAGATGTTTACTTGTTTGTATTTTTAATTATGGTCGGTTTTGGCCTTAGTTATCATGGGATTTAATCTCAACTATAGTTACATATAGTTTTCTTCGATTTCAAAAATTTGGAAATTTTTTTTCCATATTCCTTATTACGAAGGAACCCGTCCGTCCAGTCTTTCATTCTTGTTAGTAATATGCATGCCTTTTGTGTCTCATTAATGTTATGTTTTGGAGTAAGCGTGGAGAAACTGCTCAATGCAGTCGGTTTACTTTTAACAGGATCAAGCTCCTGCTTTTCTGTTTAGTTCCTTGGAGATATACCTTAGCTTCGATCACACTTTGAGATACTTGATTTTCCTTCCTAGCAAGTCAATTCTCGTTATGGATTAATCATGATGGACATAATATGCGGGGGTTGGGGAGGGGCACCTTCGTCTAATGTTAATGCAATTTAAGTCAACGTTTCATAGTCTCTTAACTTCACCCGGTTTGCATATGGCATGTTATATAAAATAATGTTAGCAAAATAAACTGGGAAGTAGTGCCTATCGGCCATCGTGTCTCTTCAATATGATGACCGTGGAATAATACCCTACTGATAGATACTGCGACCAGCATGGTTGTCTTCGTCTACTAATTTTCATTAACTTGACGAAAATTGTTTAATTCTGCACAGCCAAGAAACTATTAACATAGCTAAATAAGTCATCGTTGGATTGACAAACTGCTCAAGCAGTTCTCATTTAAACTGGAGGATCTGTCCAAAGCATTTGATGTCCACTGAAAAAGTAAATAATTTCTATTCAAGCCGAAAAAATGTTAAGACTTATTATTAGTTCATCAAGAAATTTTCCATGTGTTGATTTCAACACTTTTTGTAAGCGGAAAATTTTAGCTAATAGTTGGACTGTGTTAAAAAGAATATATTAAAGAGTTCGTTTCAAATATTATTCCAAGAAACAATGCCTGAATGGAAAGAAAAAGACCCAAATCCACGTCATAAAATGAAAAATGCTACTTGCAAATCTTTGCGCCTCACATAGGATTTTGAACATAGTTATAAAATATAGTTATGAATAAAAAATAAACTGTAATAAACCCCAAAAGTCGAGCGAATGTAAAATGCCATGTGATCCCATGATCATGATCACCCTGGCTTTTGGTGATATTCAGGATACCAGCTTAACACTCATTTTGGACGTCACAATAATTTTGAGATTAGATACATCCAGAGTAATGCTTTGTCTCTTTTTCTTTGCCATATATTAGGTACCTATATTAATTAATTGCTCAACAGAGGTAGTTTTATTTTGTTGAAGGAATGAAAGATAAATTAACTAAGTTCAAGCAAAGCAAATTGTAATAAGACCCCCTAAAAATACTCCAAAACAAGCAAGTGCATGTTTCCATAGCTCAAATCAAATCAAAATCACGCTAATTTCAAAGACACTTATTCATGTATACTCGAATCATTAGCAGAATATCCTAAATCATCATTTTCGATCGGCATAAATATCACTTCTAAAATCTGATGTTAGTTGTCACACTTCATATTTCCTTAAAGCATTAATACAAGTATATTAGAAAAATTCCAGTTATCCACATTAAGGAAGGCACATAAAGCAACAAACTCCACACACCGCCATCTAGCTAGGGAGAACTGTGACTCGGTATAACATTTATTGAGGACTTGCGGCGTGACCTTGCCCAGAACATTATTCGACTTGCTTGAATCAAGCCCACAAGTGCAAGTAAGAAAGCCCAACTACCAACCAAAACATAGCCCATATTACGAATCCTATAGTAAATATGATTAGGGCTAACCAAGCCCAATGCCCACATGTACGTGAGGAGCATGCACGAAGCGGAAACTATCATCAAAACAGCCAATACCCACATGATGACCTTGTTCTCAAGTGGAAACCCGCTTATGAGAACCAACACCACACACAGAGATGAAAAGAAAGAAGCAGTGTTGAAGAAAACGAATTTTATAAAATCTGGTGACCAAGCATAACCTACAACCGCAGTGCCTGCTTCACAGAAACCATACTCAACGCATGCATGCCCATCGCTTGTTGTATCTGATTGCCATACACCCCCCGGTGGACTTATCACTGACTGAAAAGTCATTGTAGCAATCACAGTTGCAGCCACCATCAATTGCTCTCTTGTCTTTTTGTCTATGAAGTTACCTTGGCTTAGCAAGTAGGTTCTGCAGAAACTCTCTAACCTGTTCCATCTACTGTTCTCATTATTATTATTAGGAATGCTTGATGATGTCACTGTACGTTGGAGAGGACCATTGCTTGATGATGAGGGTGATGATGATTGTGAAGGATCATTGTTTGGTGAGGGGGTTGGTGTTTGTTGAGTATGAAGACTAGTGCTTGGTGATGGTTGTGGAGGATCGTTGTTTGGTGATAGATGTGCTGGTTCAGGATCATTGCTTGATAAAGGGAATTCTGCATGTTGAGGACCGTTGTTTGGTGAGGGTAGGTTTGGCGCTTGTGGAGGGACATTGTTGCTTGGTGAGTGTGCCTCTTGTTGCACAAATACAACAGCTATGTTTTGTGAGGGCGTTGGTTTCGTTTGTTGTTGGCTAACTTGGGTTGGTGACGAAACTGGTTCTTGTGCAATAACTTCATTTTGAACTCCTTCAGTTAAAATGTGTTCAATTGTAAGATTAACAAAATCTCTAGGATAGCGCTTCAAAATTTCCATAACTGTTAAACCCTCCTTATTCAAAGTATTTATTGCTGTACTCATTTCGGAGAGTGAAAGCAAGTATTTAATTATCTGCAATGTTAATATACATACAAAAAAGTTAAATTTCTTATGTATGTAAAAGTATCTCTCTGACTTGAATGATTGTATTCTTTGACAAAATTGGCAAAAGGTAGCCTAAATTCATTTGGTGCATAACTGGTAAATGCCTTAAATATATATTTTTAGTTAGTAGATTTTAAAAATTTCTCTGAATAATTTATTTTGTTTTGATATTTGTATTTTTATGAATTTTTTTTCTTGTAGTCTTTATTATTAACGTGATCCATTAAAAGATTATCATACATTAATTTTTAGTTATACTATGTTAGTAAGAGAGAATAAAAACGAAATTGCATGAAATTAAATGTAGGGAGCTAAACTATAAAAATTAGTTCCGAATAACTAAAAAAATTGTGATTCAAAAACGTATTCAGACCAACAGTAAATTGTACCTTGATTTGTCTGCGTCTCACCGCTAAATGCAGAACAGTGTAATCCTCTTTGTCCTTGGCTGATAGGAATTGATGGTCTCCTCTCACTAATTCCACCAGCAATTTCAAGGCCTCTAAATGGTTATAGCGAACGCACAAGTGAAGAACAGAACCATCATCAGTCGCAGTCATCTCCCAAATGGAATCTGGCTTAGCTTTGATCAACTCCTTGATGGCTTCCACGTGCCCTCTCATTGCAGCAAAGTGGAGAGGAAGCATGTCATCTTTGTCACGAACCAAACACATTTCTTGGTTTGTGAGCAAAAGGGCTTTCACAATCTGAGTGTGCCCTTTAGCCGCAGCCAGATGAAGAGGGCAACGTCCTTCTGAGTTCAGTTCAGTGGCTAAACTTGGGTTTTTGAGAAGAAGAACTTGACAAAACTCCAAGTGTCCAAGCAAAGATGCTATGTGTAATGGGGTTTCAGAGAAGGGATAGAGTGAAACTCTGATCAGAATAAGAGGGTCTCTTTGAATCAGTGTGTTTAAGGTATTTACACATCCGTTTAATGATGCTTCATAGAGTTCTCTCATTGCATCATCTTGTAATTTTGGATATGCCAAAGTTTCCATTAGAGGAATGTTGGAAGTCTCAATTAGTCTCTCACAAGTTAATACGATCTTCAACAAATGTCGATTGATATGTTCAATGACGTTATAAAAATAATATTTTTTTATTTAAAAAATATTTGTTAAAATTTAAATATAATAAATATTTAAATAAAAAATTATTACTTTTAGATAATTAAACGGAAAACTTTGTTGACTACGTTTGATGCCAGCCGGCAAGTATATTATTTTATTCTGTCGTGCTACATGCTTGAACTCAAAACGGTTGGATTCTCTGTTTACTGTTGGCGTTTAATTCATCTACATATCATAATCGAGCAATAGAAATTATTATCATTATAATTATCTTTACGATTCTTAATAGTTTTACTGTATTCAAAGAAAGTTACATCTTATAAAAAAATATATACTTGTGACATCAAATAAAGAAAAAGATAGAGTTATTTTTTTAATAACGTATATTTTTTTATTGATAGGATAAGAAAAATAATGGGGAATGAGATTGGCTGTTTTCATCCCATGGCTTGCTCACGGGTCAACTGAAATTTGTGTTACAGGGTCTTGAGATATAATAATGAACATAATTCAGCTACGTCGTTGGGTTAGGCCACATATCATTATTATTTTCCTTTGTTAATATTGATGATCATGTCCTTTTAGAAACGTGGTTCTTTGCTGTTCTTTTTTTAGCAAATATTTAATGATAATCAAAGAGTTTTGAATGAATTTTAAACATATTGCTTTGCATAGGGATGCTTTCATTCATACCTTTTATCCAATTTTCACTTTGTTTTTTCTAGAATGTCTTCCTCTAAACTAATATTTTGTAGCTTTTATAGCTTAGGATTTAGATATGATCAATATTGTTCAAATACTCAATCTTCCATGTTTAGTATGAACCTTGTCTCTTTCTTAATTAACTGTTTGGTAACCGATAATTGCACCAAAACATACTCTATTAAGAAGCTGGAAAAAGTTTAAACCTAACTATTCAAAATAATCTAATTCAAGCATAGACTAGAACTAAGTGGTAGAAAAAAGTTTCTATTCTAAAAGTATGACAAGTTACAATATTTGCAATGATACTTATAGACAATAATCTAAACGTTTTAAATAACTCTGTTTTACAGCTGAACTAACCATCACTTTAATAGCCTCAACTTTAATTTATACAGTCAGTTTGCAAAAGGTAATTTGCCTTTCATATATTATTTGTAGAGATTGAAGAAAGAAGAGTATTTCCCATTCCCTGTCCTCTCGAAGATAATAATCTAAATGGAAGGATTGATGGAAATGTTTTCATCTAGATAGACATCTTACTAGTTGAGCATTAAACTTAATTGCACGATTCTTTTACTCTTTGCCTTGCATGTTCTACTATGGAGCAATTGTAGACATGGCAGCAGACTCCTTGGGCTAGCTCAAATGAGGATGTATTTTCTTTGTTTATATAGTCTCACAGAGGATATAAAAATTTCAAGTGTTACTCAACTTTTGAAAAAATTGAAACGTTGCATATGATTACTCATTATAATATTTAGTGCTTTAAAAATCTTTAGTTTAGCTCACTTAATTAAATTTAAATTTAAATTTGGATTTATTAGTTTAATAAAACAAATGATATATTGGACAAAATATTTAACAAGTTAAACTTGGCCAATTCACAGAGACTTTACTCATGCTTTTTAAGTCTCAACCTCCTTTACTTATTTTTATTAAACTATGTGATTTTTTTTCTTTAAATTTTTCAATATTTTTAAATTTAAATATATTTTTAAGTCCTCACATTTTAATGAATTTTTAGTTATAGTCTTTTTAAATGAAATTTTTATTTTAGTTATAGTCATAATAATAATAATAAATAAATAATCATTTCCTTTAATTTTTCATTTATAAATTACATCTAAATTAAAAGAAAAAATTCGTATAATACACGAAACTAGTTCAGATTTGGGAATATCTGCTCATATTTTAAATTTTGCAGCAAGATTTGCAAGTTCTTTACAGCCCAGCAGCCTACTGATGTGTTTTTGTCATGTCTACACATAAGCACGAAGCAATGCTATTCACCAAAAGAGAAACACAAATTGCTACTAACTTTTAATTTAACTAAATGGTAAGCTCTTAATCCCTCACTCTAATTACATATTTTGTGAGTAACGGTACTTTAATTTTAAAATTTTATTTAAATTTCCCTATTTTAGTGGACTAAAACATACCGTAACAATAGAGCCATCTGGGTGATGTAGATCAAGAACTGCTTCATTTTCACTCCTAATCAGTAGCGTCCATAGGCTGCTTTAACGCCCAGTAGGAGAAAATTGATAGTACATGCGAACAGAACAAGAATGTGAATCAGGAGGAGGACTACACGTTCATCTATTGCAAGAAAGTGGCCTCCATGTTTGGCGTAGAATGGACGTTCATCTGTTGTACCATCTATTCATTTCCTCCTCCCATATCAAAGAATCTCTCGGAACAGCGAAAATTTAAGATGGGAACGAATATATGATAAAAGAAAAAGAATAAGAAAACTTAGCTATAATAATTTACATGTTGCCGTGTATAGATTAGCTTGCTACTGAGAACTGCTAAACAGTTCTTTTTATCTCTTTTACACTACAAAATTTGGTAGCCGTAGTATAGGTGCCTGAAAATCTAACCTGCAATGCACACAGTTGTTAATGATGGTTATCCTTGTTTTCAGAAATATCATGTATTCGGGACTTACAATGCACACTGCCATTTGGTAAAAGCTATACAATTATATGCCGCACCAATTGAATAGTCAGCCCTTGATTGTAACTATCAAACAATCAATTCTCTCCTGAATGTCATAGAAGAAATTTGAAATATTTAGAAGTAGCAATATACTTTATAATATCCAGAAATAATCAGTAGAATTTTTATGCGTAGCAAGCAGAAATTATTGGTGATAATATCAAAAGGACAACCGAAAAATTGCACACTCCAGTTGGTTCTGAAAAATAAATAGCATACTTCTTTGACACGGTAAACAACCAAATGTGGAAATTAATGTGCTCCAGAAGCTTATATGACACAAGAACACAGCACAAAACAAAATCGTTAAGACCCAGACTGCATAAGAAACAATCCTTTTCTTTCCGCCCAAATTAACTAATCGAATATTGTAGAACACTAGGATAAGGTAATTCACCTGACTAATGGTTTTCTGGATTCTCAGGGCCCCTACTGGCGCTTGGCCTGCTAACATTTGGTTGATTCACTGCTTGATTCTACACACCGAAATGAATCTCATAAACGTCCATATATATCTTTGTGATCAATTAAAAAAATAAGGATAATAAGCAACTTTGCAAAACTAGAGTTTCCTTTGCAGTTCTGAGAGATTTTCCCCTCCCAACTAAGAGGGAGTAAAAAATAAAATCGGAATTATGATACCTCAGAATAACAAGTTTTCCACACTACGTGGCTTGCGAACCAGAACATTATTACAAGACGCACCAAACTAAAATAATTTATGTCGTTGTGGCAGAGAAATCTAATGGATCTGTCGTGCAACACTTCACTTGGCACATGGTTTTCAGAAGTCCAAATCAGGAGTAATATTAGAGGATAAAATACCTGAATTAATTGAAACTGCGTCTGTTGGGGACCAAGGTATTGATAAGGATCAGTGAAGTTCGGGATACGTGACTGATTTGGTTCAGGTGGACCCGCAGAGGTGGCCATATTGATATCAGCTGAGTGATTTGCTGCTTGCATTCTAGATGAATCAGGTGCAGGAACATGTGGCATGTGGAAAGGAGGCATAGCAAACCTTGGTCCCAAATGAGCAGCTGCAGTTGCTGCTGACAAAGCCGAACCAGGTAACATATTGGGAAATGGCATTACTGGTCTGTTCATTCCCATTTCCATGCCAATACCCATTCCAATTGCTGGCATATACTGCTGGATTCCAGGAAACATCATAGGTACCATGCCACATCCCATGGACATCATCTGCATGAGTACCCCTCTCTTTTTGTGTAAAAAATAAAGTATATGGCCATGTAATGTAAATAACTTGTTAAGATAAAAAGTCCCTCAGTTGGTGGGTTAGTAACATGTAAAGGGCATATAACTAAGAGGTCGCCTTAAGCATTTTAGATAAAGAAGTCTGTAAAATTTCTAGCCCACTCATTAAAATTCTAATATAACCACACTTGACAGTATATGTCCTTTCTAATACTTGTTTACGCTTCAATAAATAATATTAAAATCCTTCATCTGAATAACATAATACAATATACGGCATCCGTGGTCTGTCGACTTCACGATTGAAAGATGTAAATTTTCTTTCTAAAGAAAATTTATTTGAAGTATACAACATTCTATCTCATGGCCTTGCCATCCTTAGATTTCCTACGCCTTCCTCCTAAAATCTTTTTCGCAAATTTGGAAATGGTGGATGCAGATAAACCATCTTTATAAGATTGCTTTAATGTTCCAGCACCGGAAGATGGTGCATATAGCACAACCATTTTGTTTAAAAAATAATTTAATAAATAAACTCAGTATAGATTACTGATTAATCTGCCTAAGCGATTTATCTGCACACAGTAGAATGAAGTATACATGGAAATGGATTTAGAACACAAACTCAGACCAGAATCTACCTGCACTTGTAACTGCAATGACTTCAAGTATTCAATAGCTTCATCCAGCATTGAAGCTTTGTCAGACTATGAATTTAGAATAGGAACCAAAATTAGAAACAAAAACTTAAGGAAATAAAATCTAAAACTCTTCCCATTATATTCTCAAGAAATAAAAAAACTTATAAATTCAAAAAGTCAGTTTACCTTATTACAACGAGGTATAAGTTCTTGCAGAGCTCTCATCTTTTCATTAATCCGATCACGACGCCTCTGTGTGCAAGTGCCAAGTGAACACTTTTACTTTCTGAGAAAAAAGGAATAAAAGATGTGAACTCAGAGAAGAAATGAAAGTACGGACCCTCTCTGAGAGATTATGGACCTCGGCAGCACGTGATCTCTTTGCAAATGTTGATCCACGAGTTTGTTTCTTTGCTTCTGATTCAAAATCAACATCCTTTTTCCAGCAAGACAAAAAGAAACGAGAATATAAAAGAAACAATTAATAAAATTAAAATATAAACAAATTGTAGAATATTTATAAACAAATTAAAAAAGTGAATAACATAACAACGGCATGTGTCATCAACTGCTGTGACACAGGCAACTGGTGCTACAAATATAATTTGTCCATGTCAAGACATGCATCATGCCTCCTCACCAGTCAGTGGTATGTTTGTAGTTTGGACTATAGTTCACCACACTTCAAACCCCAACTTAGAGAATACAAATTGAGTTCCATCTCCAATTTGAACATAACGATAACATCATTTGAACATTCACAAATAATTTTTTAAGAAATAATTCTTATCATCATATAATAATAATGGATCGTACAGTTAATCATATTATGTTAACAATTATTTTAGAGTAGTATTTGATGTGTTGTTATCACTAAATAGTAACGGAAACTATTTTAAATTTGTAGACTAAAATCAGCATCTTTTTTTTGAAGAACAAAAAACAAATAACATCACATTTATAATAACAAGAAAGTATTATACCCGGCTAATTTTGATTCATTAGTGTACACTATTATTAAATCATGCCTCGTCACATTAGTAATAGAAATCTCCTCTAACAATAACTGCTCAAAAGGTTATGGCTTTTTTAATAATTTTAGACACACATGCAATTGAGTTGATGTGACTGTGCCACAAATTAATGCCTTACTTGAGTACTCATTACCCATCCATAATTTCCCAGAAAACTAGATTCGACCAAATGCAGGATGAGCCACTGCAATCATCACGGATTCTATAGCCATCAAAATCTTTACTTGTGATTTAACGTGGTAAAGTTGATTTATCAGGGAGTTGCCTTTTTTCCTTTCTCATTTGCATGAAAATATTTTGTAGGATCCAAGGTCACGTGGTCTTTGATTAATTTTCTTTTTCATTTGCATACTTAGACTTCCAACACCCCCTAAAACCAAAAAGAAAAGAAAAATAAATTAATTGCGTATTTAAGTCAACTTATTTTAAAAATAATAATTTATTTATGCTAATTTCACAAAAAAAAGTTTTTTTCAATTATGTTTCCATTAAAATTTATCTTAAATAGAAGTTGTTCCTAACATGAAATAAGTACTTTAAGAGCATTTTATATTGTAAATTTAAGGAGCTGTTTGATTCTTAAAAATATTTTTTATTTGTTTCTTTCTAATTAAAAATTATCATACCATTTTTTATCTTTTAACTGTTATATTCGTTTTTAAGAACTAAAATATGATTACACTTTTATAATTAAAAAAATCAATCTACGTCCTACGGTATGAGAAGGGGTCAATTCCAACAGTGTACACACTGCAATTATGCAAGTCATCAAATCTTTCACTTCAACAAAACTACTACCTTTTAACTATATTCAGATTTTTATAATTAATTTGGAACATTGAAAAATATCTTAAAAGTTTCTAGCGGAAAAATATCATCCAATATTTCCATGAACAAAAGTATATAATTTATTACACCATACACGTGGCGCGGCCGTACGTGGCCGCGAGGTGAAAGTGACGGTACCAAAAAGGCACGGCCACAGCCACGGAATCCCAAAGTTATATGTTCAATGCAGCGGTGATGGGAGTGCTCGCGAAAACCCACGTCGCACCCCCTGCGCACAATAGCCAACGCATAGGGAATGTGATGTGAGAGAGGGACAAAGAAACAAAGCAGAGTCAACTCACTCACCTCGCTCTGACACTCCCATTCCTCTGTCTCCCGACCCTTCCGCTTCCGCTTCCGCTCCTGCGCCGCCGCCATCTGAACCGGTTCGCCGCTGCTACTCGAGCCGCCCAGCGATGACGTCATCGTCAAATCGCACATCATCGTGCTCCTTGCTCCGCCGGCACTCGTCGTCGAAGGCGCCGCTGCACCGCTGGGTTCTTCCGTCGGCTCTGCCGAGCTTCTCACAGTCTCCGAAACTCTCGAAGCCGCCGCCACTTCCGCCGTGGCGGCAGGCGTGTCGCACGAATCCACCACCGTGGACTCCCTCGCGGCGGTCTTCGAAGTCGACGACGGCCCCGGCTCGGCTCTAGCATTGTGCCTCGAGAAGTACGCGAAGTTCGGCGTCTTGGGCGGCGCCTCTTCCGTCCTCCTAGGCGGCGGAATCGGAGGTCGAGAAGCCATCGACGCCGGCGTCTTCCGGAGCTCCGTCGGCTGAGATGTACGGGCAAGATTTTGCATGACACTGTTGTGATTAACGGTGGGCGGCGGGCAGAGGAAATCGGCGCAGAAGCTTTGATCCAAGGGAGAATCATGATCGTCGATTGGATAGTGAAGCCAGGAAGCCATTTCTCCTTCTTGCATGAAGAGATGTTGATTGTAGTTGTGGACCAGCGGTGGAACCTCCCTCGGCGTGGATGGACCGGCGAGAGTGGCGTGGTTGGAATTTCTCTGCGTCGGCGTTTTTCTGAGAGGACGGTGGTTCTGGCTCTGCATGACAACCTGACCGTTTTGCCATAGCAGCTCGATGATGTCTTCTTCTGCACTGTTTGAAATTTGAATTTGACGAGTGGTCGTTAACTAATTAAACGACAGAAAAAGAAAAATAGGTAACAGAGAAGTTACATGGAGGGTTTGTTTTGGTGAGGTAACCCTGAAGGCATGAGAATCGGGAACTGATCCTGTTCTTCGTCCATTTGAGTTTGGAAATCTGGAACACAGTGATTTTGATTCATATAAATAAAAATAAAGATAAGAAGAAGAAGGGAGGGAAGTGGGTGAAGGCCAAAAAGGACAGCTGACGGAGAGTTGAATGGAGGTGCAGTCCAGAGAGAACGCGTTCGTCGGTCTTCCTTTTCTTCTCCCTCTTCCCACCCACAGATAAGATCTCTCCCTCCCAATAATGCAAACCTCAAATTCTTCTTTAGTATCATTCCATATATCATGTTGTAATTAAAATAATAACATCAATTATCGTTCAAAGTTTATGAAAAACAAAACAATTTAAATAATAAATTTAATTATACTAGATATTATTACTCTTAAACTATTCAAATAGTATACATATTTTATGAAAATAGGAGAGTATTAGAAGAAGAACACCAAGAAATAAATTGAACCAAAATACTCCCCTCATCCTTTTTTTTAAAATTAATGACATTAAATTTATTAACAAATGAAGAGTAATATCCTACTTGTTAATCATCCTTTACTAAACATGCATTAATTATTAAAGGTAAAATTATTATTTTATACAATAATAAAAATATATAAGAAATAAGTAAACTTACTAAAATATAATAATATAATAATCTAATCCGTTAAAAAAAAACCTGTTTTGTGAAGTGTGCGGATAGAGGAGCATAGATTCTGGAGTGCGTGCTATGGGGGGCACGACTTGCTGTGAAGGAGCCCACCACACACTTTGGTAATAACTAATAAGTGACACCAAACTACTTATTAAAGAAATAAAATAAATTCTTTAATTTATTCAAATTATTAAAAATTATAGTACTATTAATTCTAAAATAATTAACAATATTTAGAAAAAAATGTATTAAATATTAAATAAACACTTTCAAACAAGCCATGGTAAATCATTTTTTCACTCCAATTTTTTATTTTTATTTATAATCAATGATCCAATCATTTCCTCGTACGTATTATTGACAATTTTTAGTGTTACTTTTTTTATTATTATTAAAAACAGAGTTTTATTTTTGTAATGTACAATAGAGACAGGTAATCAGTATTAAAGATATTTTTTTGCGCTAAAACTTTAACCTTAATTATAGAATAGTAGTAAAAGTATTTATCTATATTGATCTTAAGTCTTATCTTTATTAAAATTAATAAATAAATTAATTTCGATAAATATTAATTAAGTTTTAGGATATTGAGTAAAATATTTTTATTTTTTTTCATAAAATTTCCGAAATATAATATAATACAATACGTGTCTGAGTGTAGGTTAATAGTAGGTATAAAAAAGAGTTGAGCATTTTTTTAATGATATTTTATCGAATGTGATTGTGTGGATCACAATATTATATTTAATAACATATTGTACACGCCCGCTAAAATCGATTTCTATTTTTGTATTAGTTTGTTATTTATAAGTTAGGATGATAAAAAAAATTAATTTAAATATAATAATAATATAACTATTTTTATAGTTTTATTTAATCATAAAATATCATATAAATAATATTTTTTTATAATTTTTATAAATAATTAATATAAAATTTTATATTATATTATAATTAGTTGATAGTATGAAATATGTTACACCAGCAATGTACTAAGATTAAACTCATAAAAATATTTAATTTTAGTATAAATATGTATAAAAATTTAATATTATTAATTAACTAAAATATACGGTATATATATTATAGAATTATTTTTTATTAATATAATATTACTGCTTAGACAACAATATTAACATTTTAATTCTTTTAATGCATTTATTTAAATTTTTGAAAATTGTGATCATATATATATATATATATATACCCATGACACTCAGAAGACAGGGTTACAGATGGACACAGGGCAAGAATCGCATCTTCTAAAACTCTCAATTCATTTGAATACTAAATCAATAAATAAGAGTCTGAATTCCAAGAGAGTAAGTTTGAATACATTTTAAACAAACAATCAAATTATATTTAGTGGGTGTGATATTTAAGGATTCTCTCACCTGCAGTTGCTTTCTTTCTACTAATACTATAGTATAAAAATTTGATATGTGTTTTTTAAATCACAAGCATTTTACTAAAAAGAGGTATTCACAAAATTCAAATCCAAAACTTTTGTTGAAACAAGACAGACATTGTGTTTTACTTGAAACAATCTGTTAATTAATATAAATTTTTGATGATTACACAGCACTAATTAGGCAGGGTCTTCTACTTCCGAAAGGGGCTCGCGTCTCAACCAGTGAATGGAGAATATACCAAAGCCAATTCAGCCATTATTTTTTCAAGTTGTGATTCGTTGTGTAGAGCTAAGGAAATGGTGCCTTTTGGAAGTGCAAAGCACTATTAACAGGTCAGATTGTCACCTACAGAGTGAAAATCTATATAATTGGAATCAATTTAAATAGAGTTTTCATGGTGATCAACAGGTTTTTTCTTGTATTTGACAGTTACTTTCAAATTTGGTCTTAGTTACAATCCTTTGTGAGTCATAATTCCTCAAAAAAGTAACAATCTCCAAATATCCATTGTTGTGGAGGATTAAACTCTTCTACATATGATGATATTGTGAAGAGAAAATGAGGAAATTTGTTTTTTTTTATAAATAAAATATGAGAGGAAAATAATCTTGTATATCGTAGCTAAAAAGTTTTTTAATCCCCAGTTATGAGAAAAATATAGGAGAGAAGGAAGTTTATATAAAGGAAAACTTTATTTATTTATCTATCTTTTTTGGTTTCTTAAAATTTTCCCAGCATGATTTAAAGTGAAGATCTCTCTTAATAGTATTTTTTATACATATAAATTTTAAAATTGAATCTAAAATAACATGTTTTAAAAATATAAATTTCTTCTACCCAAATTAATACATTTTAGATATACTTATCCAATCATTTGTTTGTCGGTAATATTAACAAGTTTAAAATTATTTTTCAATAAATTTAATTTTTATTAAATAAGAAAATATATTTATCTTTATTTAAACAATCGAAATAATTGTTTTTCTTTTACTCTCATCACATCCAAGTAATAAAACTCTTTGAAATGATTTTTTCAACATTCGCGATTTATTGTTTTTGCACGATAATAACTTGTTAATATCTGATTTTATTCAAACACTCTTTTCATCTCAATAAAACTACTTAATAATAATATTACAGTTAATATAATACAGAACGTCGTAGAGCTTAAACATTTAATAATAATAAGTTTTTATTAAAAAAATAAATTTATTATACTTTTGTATTTTTATTATAATATACTTTTTAATAAAATTTTATTACATTTAAATATTTAAAAATGTATGTTAAAAAATTTGATAATTAATTTTTATATATTTTAATTAATTAATAATATAAATTTTTATACTAACAATATATTAAAATTAAACTCTTATATTATTATATTCTCATCGTTTAGATCTTTCACTTTTTATAAGTTTTTCTTATCTTTCATTTTTTTAAGTCTGAAATAATATTAATTATATTTTAAATTAAAAAATAAAAATTCATTAATAATAAAATAAAAATATAACTAAAAGAATATATATCACCTGAATCATAATTATTTAAGTAATCGATAAACAAAATATAAATACATAAAAATTAATTATAAATATTTTTTAAATAAATAATGTTTTGAGATTCACTAATTTTTTTTAGTATTATAAAATTAATAAAAATGACAATTGTAGAATAGATTATATAAATTGTGGTGGTATCGTACTAGACTATAGTAGTAATTAGTTAACATAATTTCATTCTTTTAATGATAATTAGTTTATTTTTTATACTGAATTGAAAAAAATTAATTTTTTGAGTCTTCATTTAGTTATATTAAAAAGTTACCGAGTAATTTTAAAGTCTAATTACTTAAAAATTATGGATCTTATTTTGAATAAATTAAAATTAATTAATTTTAAAACGTGTTTAATTTTATAAAATATTTATTATTTCATGTAAAACTTTTTTTATATACCTGATATATTGTCGAAGAAATTAATTAAATGTTATTAACTCATTTAATACTTAGAGTCTTAAGATTTCTTTCATCTTTTAAATGATTATCATGGAGTAATTTTTAGTTTTAAATAATTATATATTTTATAATTTATCTTTCTATTTTATTTTTTATAAAAAAAGTGAAGAGTAAATGCCCAAAAATAAATGGAGGAGCAAGAGAAAAAGCTCCTATACAATAAAGTATCAGCATTTTGTGGTAATTCCATCGGCGACAAGTCATAAATCACTAGTCCCGTCTGGTGAGAACAACTTAGCTGAAATCTCCACACTTATTTAGCTTCGTCATGTTGCGCTGTAGCGTTGTAATGATCTCCACTGTTATTACTCTTCCTTTAAAAGCTAGTTCCAGCACTGCTTTGGGCTACAACTCTAGAGTCTATATGAAGCACCATTTTCCAAATCCCAATCACCATGTAGCTTTAGTCTCTGTCTATCCACCGTACCCGTTAACTATGCTATATATGCAAAAGTGAATCCTAAGGTTCTCGTGAAGCCTCGATCCATCAGTGTCAAGCCAAACTCATTCATTGCCAGATGAGTACACCTTTTTTCCAACTAAACAGATTTTCTTGCTAATGTACTGTGATTGTGCTACTTGGCTTTGTTTAATAAGAAATGCTACTAATTAACATTTCCTAAAGAAACATAATCAAATATCTGGAATATATATATAAGCAGACCTTGATCAGGAAATATTTCGTTAAATTGAAAGGGGGCGGGCAATGGGGAATGGGGTGGCCGACAGAAAGACACAAGTCCTTGTGGGTATTAAAAGGTGGATTATAGCTCACAATTAGAAAAGTTGTGGAAGAAGAATCTTTGCCATTGATCTCCTAATATGTGTTTTTTATGGACATTGTATATGTCATAACAATTTCTTTGTAAATGGTGTGCCTATGAGGGAAACAGCCAAAAATAAATAAATAAATAAAAGTATAACCTTGTCAAATTGAAAAACTAGCATGCTAGTGAAGATTCTATTAACCCAATTCTCCCATGCCAGTTCCCGTTTTTGTCCTTGGAAAGTTCTACTTCTACAACAATAGCCTCACTGTCGTCATCAAATGCTTTATGTTTATATTATGAAACAGAGGTATACATATTTATTCTAATAAGAGAAATGTGTTTTATGTTTATATTATTTTTTTAATAAGCAAAATAGTTTTATTAGAAGTTTGAATACAACTGATACTCAATATTAACTATACGACATCTGCAGACCAATGATAAAGCTATGAGATTTTTTTGTTCAAAAAGGAACTGATTCTTGTAATTAGTCCTGTTGAAAGAACAGAGATTGTGTCTCCTAAAAAAAAATAAATTAAGATTAACATAAGCTATTATGTTTAGTACATGCTTACATATATTTTTTTTTTTGTAAAAGTAGTTTAATTATAAGAATAATACATTGTATATGATATACTAGACAACCCGTTTTTTCCCTTCTTTTGTCCCCATGCTTTTAGACATCTTTACTTTGTAAAAGCGCTGAGCCTTTAAGTAGCTACTTATCCTAGGTGAGGATTATCCTAATCCAATTACATGCCAAAAACAACCCCTCTACTACAACATTGGATACAATTGTGACTTGTGAGAATTGGTATTTATAAACTGATAAAAGCTTATAACCGAAATCATCCTTGTAAGCATGCTTGCTTGCCTCAAATGGAAAACATACCTTATGAACCAATTTTTCTTCGTCTTTCTTTTGACCCTGATGAATGATGTTGGACTTTATCAGGATAGAAGAAGAATATATCAGAATCATGACTCCTCCCAAAGCAATAAATAAATGGGGCAGAAGGAAACAATAAGAAAAAAAGTATCATCTCAAAAGAGCATTATATTCTCACTGGATATCTGCTAAAGAAACCGAAAGCCCCCACATAGCAACAAAGAAAACTAACCCATCTCAAAGTAGATGCGCAGGTTCTTTGTGCAGCCCACATGATAGTTCAACTTTATTCCTCTTCACATGCCTAGGTTCTTTAAGTCCATCACTTCACCACCCTTTGTGACTGTCAAAGAAGACTTCCCAACTTTACTTTTATTCCTAGTTGCAAAAATCCAATTTATGTTTGTATATTTTCAACATTCATACGTGTTAGTCAAAATTAATTGTTAGTCAACATTGATGGCTCAATTTTTCCGGTAGGCACCGTCCAATGATTTGTCAAATTGCTACAGTCGCTTGGTAGGCACCGTCCATGATTTGTCAAATTGCTACAGTCAACATTGAAAAAATAACGAGTTACTGTAATAGTTTTTTTGCCTATAAAAGGCAATGAATTACGAAAGGTCGAGATACGGAAATCGATCATTCACTGATCAGAAGAAGAAATTTGAGAGTATTATTTTGTAGCTCTTATTCCATTCTGAGAGAGTATTTATTAAGAGAAAAAATAGAGTGATTTATTACTCTTTGTCCTCATATTTTTAGAGGACTTTTTGTACTCTCCCTTTTACATAGTGGAATCATTTTGCTCGTCGTTGTCCCTGGGTTTTTTTCTCCGATTTGGAGTTTTCCCACGTTAAAATTTTGTCTCCATTATTCTCTTACTTCTCTTTATTTCCAATTAAATTCGATCCAGTCTTCCGCATTGAGTTGATACCCCAACAAGTGGTATCAGAGCTGTTATTTAATTGGAAATGTCTACCGTTACAAAATTTGACATTGAGAAGTTTGATGGTAAGATTAGCTTTTCTATTTGGAAAGTCCAAATGAGAGCCGTTCTCACTCAGAATGGATTAAAGAAAGCTTTAGATGGAAAGTTAAAAAAACCGGCTTCCATGACCGATGAGCAATGGGATGAGTTGGATGAAAAGGCGCTTTCAGCAATCCAACTTTGCTTGTCCAAGGAGGTTCTACGTGAAGTGGCCGATGTAACCACCGCTGCGGAATTGTGGTTAAGGTTGGAAACTTTGTATATGACTAAAAGCTTCGCTAACAAGCTTCGTCTCAAG
The DNA here is from genome assembly GCF_003935025.1 of Abrus precatorius. Lineage (NCBI taxonomy): Eukaryota > Viridiplantae > Streptophyta > Magnoliopsida > Fabales > Fabaceae > Abrus > Abrus precatorius. Next base: position 915,143 of record NW_020874373.1, on the reverse strand, counting down.
GAGCGATTATATATGTTTCGTATGATAGAAGGTACTCCCATTCAATCTCATCTTGATGAGTTTAATTCTATTATTATGAATCTACAAAATATCGATATTAAAATCGATGATGAAGATAAAGCTGTTTTGTTGGTTGTCTCTTTACCTTCTACTTACAAACACTTCAAAGAAATTATGTTGTATGATAATAATGATACCTTATCCTTTGAAGATGTTAAATCTAATTTATTATCCAAAGAAAAATTTGATCTTGAAATTCATTCTGAGGACAAGGGTGAGAGTCTAAGTGTTAGAGGTAGAACTCAAGTCAAAGGGAGTACTAGTCACAAAAAGAGTAGATCCAAATCTAGGGGACGAAAATCCAACACTACCTGTCGTTATTGCAAAAAATATGGGCATGATATTTCTGATTGTTTTATCTTAAAGAAAAAAGAAGAAAATAAACAAAAGAAAGAAAAAGGTAAACAACCTGTTGAAGCTGCTAATATTGAGACTGATTCTGATGGAGATGTTATGACATCTGTTATCTCTTCTGACAAGAGAAGTAAAAATAAGTGGCTTCTTGACTCTGCATGCACATACCACATGTGTGCTTATAAGGATCTATTTACCACTTTTGAACCAATTAATGGTGGTATTGTCTTAATGGCTAATGATACCCAATGCAAAGTTGAAGGAATAGGTACTATTCAGATCAAGGCTCATGATGGTGTTGTCAGGACTCTGACTAATGTTCGCTTTATTCCTGAATTAAAGCGGAATCTTATCTCTCTTGGCACCCTTGAATCTCTTGGGTGCAAGTTTTCATCTGAAGGTGGAGTCCTAAAGGTATCAAAAGGTGTCCTTGTTTTGTTGAAAGGTAACCGAGTTGGTACTTTATATTTCTTGCAAGGTTCTGTTGTGACAGGTTCAGCAGCTGTATCTTCTTCTATGCTTGATAATGATGTCACCAAATTATGGCACATGCGCCTGGGCCATATGAGTGAAAAAGGCATGCATCTTTTGAGCAAGCAAGGTCTCCTTGGTAATCAAGGTATCGGTAAGTTAGAGTTTTGTGAACATTGTGTCTTTGGGAAACAAAAAAAAGTAAGTTTCTCTACTGCAACTCACCGTACAAAGGGTATTCTTGATTATATTCATTCTGATCTCTGGGGGTCTTCTAAAGTTCCCTCTTATGGAGGACGCCGTTATATGATGACTATTATTGATGATTTTTCTCGCAAAGTTTGGGTTTATTTTCTTAGGTATAAAAATGAGACATTTCCCACTTTTAAGAAGTGGAAAACTCTTGTTGAAACCCAGACAGGGAGAAAAATCAAGAAGCTCAGAACGGATAATGGATTAGAGTTCTGTGACGGTGAATTTAATGAGTTCTGCGCAAATCATGGAATTGCTAGACATAAAACCATTCCAAGAACACCCCAGCAAAATGGTGTTGCAGAACGAATGAACAGGACTCTACTTGAGAGAGCTCGTTGTATGCTCTCAAATGCTGGGTTATGGCATCGACGTGAATTTTGGGCCGAGGCAGTATCAACTGCTTGTTACTTGGTCAATCGTTCTCCACACTCGTCACTTAATTTGAAAATTCCAGAAGAAATTTGGTCAGGTAATCCTGTTAATTATTCCAATTTGAGAATCTTTGGATGTCCTGCTTATGCACATGTCAATGATGGCAAATTAGCTCCAAGAGCTGTTAAGTGCATATTTCTTGGTTATGCATCTGAATCTAAAGGATATCGTTTATGGAATCCTAAGTCACAAAAATTAATTCTCAGTAGAGATGTGACTTTTAATGAGGATGCTTTATTATCTTTTGGAAAACAAACTTCTGTGATTTCTTCTACTAGTACTAATAATCTGCAGGGTACTAGCGAGAAGGTGGAGTTGGAGTTGAAATCTACAACTCCTAATGTTGATGTTCCATCTACTTCTATCAATGAGTCTAGCGCTGATATTTGTGGTAATGATGATGTTGATGAGATTACCACTTCTCCAATTCAGCAGCAGGAAGAGGAGTATTCCATTGCCCAAAACAGACCAAGAAGGACGATTACTAAGCCAGCTAGATATGCAAATTATGCTTGTGATGATAATTTAATTGCATATGCATTATCTGTTGCACAAGAAATAAATGACGACATTGAACTAGCCAGTTATACTGAGGCTGTTTCTTGTGCTGATTCTTCAAAATGGCTAGTGGCTATGAATGAAGAAATTGAAAGTCTTCATAAGAATGGTACTTGGAGTTTAACAGAACTTCCCAAGGGCAAACGGCCTTTGAAATGCAAATGGGTCTATAAGAAGAAAGACGACATTCCCGGGGTTGAAGATCCTAGATGCAAGGCACGATTGGTTGTTAAAGGCTTCAGTCAAAAGGAAGGTATTGACTTTAATGAGATTTTCTCACCTGTTGTTCGTCATACCTCCATACGTGTTTTGCTTGCTTTTGTTGCTTTATTTGACTTGGAATTGGAGCAACTTGATGTTAAGACAGCTTTTCTGCATGGAGAGCTGGAAGAGGAAATTTATATGGAGCAACCTGAGGGATTTATTGTTTCTGGTAAGGAGCATCTTGTCTGCTGATTGAAGAAATCTTTATATGGACTCAAACAAGCTCCGAGACAATGGTATAAAAGGTTTGATTCCTTTATGATTGGGCAAGGTTATTGCAGAAGTCAATATGACGACTGTATTTATTTTCAAAAACTTCCTGATGAATCTTACATATACTTGTTACTATATGTTGATGATATGTTGATTGCATCACGTAACAAGTCTCTGATCAGAAAATTAAAAACTCAACTCAATAATGAGTTTGAGATGAAAGAATTGGGTGCAGCTAAGAAGATTCTTGGTATGGAGATTTGCAGGGATCGTCAAGCTGGTAAATTGTTCCTATCTCAACAAAAATACGGTGAGAAAGTGCTTGACAGGTTTAATATGTCTAATTGCAAACCTGTTTCTACTCCACTTGCTGCACATTTCAAGTTATCATCTGATCTTTGTCCTGAGACAGAGGAAGACATGGAGCGTATGTCACGCGTTCCTTATGCTAGTGCTGTTGGCAGTCTTATGTATGCTATGGTATGCACTAGACCTGATTTAGCATATGCTGTTAGTATGGTGAGTCGGCATATGCATAATCCTGGAAAAGATCATTGGAGTGCTGTAAAATGGATTTTTCGGTATCTCAAAGGTACTTCTGATATTGGCTTGGTATTTGATAGAAATCATGCAACAACTGAAGTTACAGGTTTTGTTGATTCGGATAATGGTGGCGATCTTGACAAAAGAAGATCTCTTTCTAGTTACATATTTACTCTCTGTAACTGTGCTATTAGTTGGAAAGCTCAGCTTCAGTCTCTTCCATCATTATCTACGACTGAAGCTGAATATGTTGCAGCAACAGAGGGTGTAAAAGAGGCTCTTTGGCTTAAAGGTCTGATTAATGAACTTGGTCTTACACAAGATGTTCTTACTGTGTTTTGTGATAGTCAGAGTGCTATTTACTTGACCAAGAATAACCGCTACCATGATAGGACAAAACATATTGATGTGAGACATCATTTTATTCGAGAAATTGTTGCTAAAGGTGAAGTCATGGTTCAGAAGATTCATACATCTGAGAATCCAGCTGATATGCTTACTAAGCCTCTTCCAAAAACCAAGTTCCAACATTGTTTGGACTTGGTTGGTCTCTACACCACTTGAACACCCTTCGGGGTTTAAACGACGTCGAACAATTTATCAAAATTGATCCAAGGTGGAGATTGTTAGTCAAAATTAATTGTTAGTCAACATTGATGGCTCAATTTTTCCGCTTGATAGGCACCGTCCAATGATTTGTCAAATTGCTACAGTCGCTTGGTAGGCACCGTCCATGATTTGTCAAATTGCTACAGTCAACATTGAAAAAATAACGAGTTACTGTAGCAGTTTTTTTGCCTATAAAAGGCAATGAATTACGAAAGGTCAAGATACGAAAATCGATCATTCACTGATCAGAAGAAGAAATTTGAGAGTGTTATTTTGTAACTCTTATTCCATTCTGAGAGAGTATTTATTAAAAGAAAAAATAGAGTGATTTATTACTCTTTGTCATCATATTTTTAGAGGACTTTTTGTACTCTCCCTTTTACATAGTGAAATCATTTTGCTCGTCGTTATCCGTGGGTTTTTTTCTCCGATTTGGAGTTTTCCCACGTTAAAATTTTGTCTCCATTATTCTCTTACTTCTCTTTATTTCCAATTAAATTTGATCCAGTCTTCCGCATTGAGTTGATACCCCAACAATACGATATTTAATACTACAAACATTTATGATTAGCTTGGGACAACCGTTTTAATTTAGGAACTCTGGCTGAAGAAATAATTTCAATTTATGATAATTAAACAATTTTTGTTTAAATTTTAACACCAGCCACAATTTCAACGTTATTAAACACTTTCAATCTCAATTTATGTTTGAGTCGATGAAATAGTTTTAACAGAAGTTCCTAAATCGTAATTCTTCCTTGATAATGTATTAAGTCATTATTCTGTGACATGGCTAATTGTGACTACTTGGAATTTACATCAAAGATTTGGAAATACTACAATAAGAAATTGGATTAAGTCAATTTTTCGTTTAAAGGGCAATGGAGCTCCATTCTATGCAGTAAGCCATGAACAAAAGCATTCAAGGTCCAACCTTGACAGCATTGTGAATTATCTGCATAGTACATATCAATCTTCTGATCAAAGTTCGAGGTTTGTTATTTCAAGAGATCCTTTGATGTATAAATAAGTGGAACAATATCACTCGAACAAAAGGAAAGCCTTAATTTTATCAGCAATTTTGTTAGTCCAGAAACACTAACCTGTGTATTGATCTAGTCCAAAAAACTACCAGTACAATACTACAATTCCTTCTACTGCAGCCTTGGAGGCATTTAGAGCATCAGTACAGAGTTACTAGATCTCCTTTTCATCAACTTCATCTTCATTAGCAGTACCTTAAAATCTACAGTGGAAGGTATGTCATGAAGATAAAGAAGAGTTAGTCACCGTAACAATGTTTTTTAAGCAAAACCAAGAGAAAGTTGAAATTAAGCATGTTTGGATCCATGTGGAAGTTTCTATGGATCTACGTTTACTTTAACGCTACTAATTATAATTTCTGCATTAAATCCACGTTTACAGGTCATCAAGCGCGAATCTAAACATACACTTAGTCTAACATATGAAAAAGATATGGTTATTTAGAACAGTAGCACCTCCCAGAAGTTTTGAGCGCTTCTGTGAGTTCCGGTAATCAGTACAAGGTTGATTAAAAAACCTTTGATGAATCCATAAACTCAAGCTATTTAGGTCCATGGCTTGGTTCCTGCTGCTAGTGACTTACGTTGCACTGTTTGGTCAGTATGGCATGTGTAAAGACTGTTGCAGAAAGGGTGACCGTAACAAGTCTTTAATGAATCATTTTACATCAGCAGACAAATGCACAACCCTGTTGCTACTCGCATAAACCAACTGTTAAGTCACATGAATTTTATAGTACAATTCTAACCCGTCCCTCAAACAAGAGTCCTTTAATTCACAAACCCACTTCTTTTATTCTAAACTTTTGGTTAAATTAATGAGATGAAAATCTAGACCACTTGGTCATTAAGACTCTGACCAAGCCATAAACTTAATTATCCCAAAAGCTTAACAAAATTATTTGTTGCACTAGGAACCTGCTTTACAAGGGTAACACACATGTTCTAGATCATATCTAATTTGAACGCTATTTGCCACGGTAAAACCATCTTTTGTCTACCTAAGAGCTCCAAAATTACATTCTACCTTATGTCCTGAGGAATGCAGTACATACCGAAATTTATTGAAAAGTGAGAAAGATAGACAGTAGATAAAATTTCATAGTGCCAAAAAATATCATTTGAAAGATAGTTAAGTGGATTAACCCCCCAAGATTGAAATCACCTGTCCGGTTATGCGTTGTAAAGTAATATTTGAATTGAAATTACCTGTCCCCAGTTAATGGCACCCTTCCAAGAAAAGGGAAAAATTAAAGGATCATGACGTACGAGCAGAGTAAAATGAGTCTGGTTATTAATTAGTTCTTATGCTCTTGTTTTGAATAGTATCATTCCAGCAACCAATTCAACAGTTCAACGGTGTTACAGTAAGCTAGATTGCAATCCATTGTCAAAATTTATATGGTATACCATAAATCGAATCACTTCAATGGCATTACTACGAAGCTCAACAACACCCAAATTAATTTGAAGTTTTTCGCAGCGCAATTTCTTGTCCAATTCAATACTACTAATTATCTTATCAACTCATAAACAGCAATGCATAGAAAACTTTCAAATTGAAAATGATCAAAACAATAATGAATGCTTATTAGAAGGTTAAAAAGCGTTAGTATCATATATACCCTACTTTTTTCTTTTCTTTTCCCTCCAATCTATCAAATAAATGACTAATAAAACAAAAGCAAACTAAAAATGGAACTATTAAAACACCCAATTGCAAGAAGCCACGGAAAGATGTAGAAACAAAAGAAAAGGCAGTACACGTTTCTGGGCTCACAGTTCAAGCTGGCAAACCCACACTTGGTATTTCCTTAGTAGACTGGTGCGAAATATCTTAGAAAAAGGAAAAAGGTTCAAATTATCTCTAAAACGAGCTAGTAATTGAGGCCATTTTTAATTGAATTTAATAATTAAGATTTTTATATACTTTATATTAAATGAGATAAATATACCTGACTCATTTCGGAAACAAATCCATTTTAAAATAGCACTATCCCATCCATGAGTACATAGTTAATTTGGAGCAAATCAAGGTTTAGATTTTCTAGAAAAATCGTGGTAATAAGGTGGTTTGTGAAAGATTTAAGGTTTTTATCAAACCAGTTAGCATGTGTCAAGAAGAAGGAATTTTGTATATGGTAGGTTATGTTAAAATTTTGTAAATCTTTCTGAATAAATATTAGTTAGATCTTACTCCTTTAGTGTCTACCAAAAGTGAGAGAAATGTAAAAGTCATATTAAAATTTTATATAGGAGATTATGCATTCCCCGTTATAAACATGTGGAAATTACTTTTGGCAGCTGGTGAGGAGGCTTCACACTTTGAATTGGGCCTTCATAGATTTTGCTTATCCTATAATGAGTCCAATTGCTCCTATCTTGCTTTTGCTTTGGGAAATTTACTCCATTTGCTCCTTTGTATGCTCACCAAGTCGGTATAGTTTTCTAGGATGACTTTCCAAAGACTTTCAATTGAGAGTATCCATTACCCTTTACATATTCATTTCACATAATTTGATTAAATAATATTAGGTGAAAACAATATCGTTGTATTGAAAATTTAATTTGAGGCTTAGTATGTCATATTAAATGGTTTAACAAATTAAATTATATATATCAATTTTAAAATGAAAATCAACCAAAACAGTTTAATTAATTTTCTAATATACATATCAGTGATTAAATTTACATTTGAAAGGTTACGGATCTATGTTTATTTAATGCTATTAGTTATAATTTCTGTTGAATTTATATTTATAAATACTTTTAACATAATTTTAAGTACACATATTTTGATAAAAAAAAAAAACTAATTTCAGCTTGAAATTTTAATAGCTAAAAGGATTCAAAGCTCATTAAAAAAATCAAAGAAAACATAAGTAAAAAATTAAGCCATTTAGCATGCATGCATAATTGCCCATTTATTAATAACTTTGGAATAGTGATATTAGTTAGGGGAATGCATGGTTGGATTGAATGATCCGATCAATGCCTGGGATTGTAATTTTAAAGATCGGAGCATCATTAATTAAATAAGTTGAACGTTTTTAATGAGCTAATTAGGTTTAACTTTGATATGTTATTATTATAAAATTATAGACTATGATCAAATTTGGTATGAATATATACTTTTATTAAATTAATTAATTATATTAACAGTTACATAAGATATAATGATCTTCTATCTGTTACCAGGCATTTAGCGTAAACAATAGATATGTATGCCGAATGCCGCTGGATCGTCCACTCTATCCAGAGCACAAGTAAGAGATTGAGATTTACACCATACATGTAAGCTGAAAAGAGTTCTTCCTAAACATGCAATTTGCTAAAAGTAGTATCGTGTACACTGTAAGACGCTTGAATCCCTGGTCAAACTCATTAATGAAAAGACAAAATTAACAAATTAATAAATATAAAATTCTTTCACATATATTATGCTTTAAAATTAACTTTTAATCAATTGCAAAATTTTCCAGTTTTAATCATTTTGTTTACAAAGAAAAAAATTAACGAATGACTTCTGCCTAGATCTTTCTGACGAAATTCAATACTTTCATCTGTAATTTAAGTTGTCTTTTTAACATAAAACAACTCACATTTCAGTCAAATTGAAAGCGTGTAAAACTAATTCAGAATCACAACAAACATGAGTAATTGAGATAATCTAAGAGATGTATTTGGATCGTTTTTCTCTTTTACTTTGAATAGATATGTTCTCATTCCTATTATAAAAGTTTCATATTATTTCTACAGTAAAAGTAATATGATATTTTTATAATTATCAGCAAAAATACATAAACTAAAATAAAAATCAAAGTAAATAGAATGTCCTCCGAGTGTGGTATTTTATTGCATCAGAATAACACTCAAATAAATAAGTATAATGTGCATTATTCATTAAATATTTTGAAGAAATGAAAGCTTCACATAAAAATATTCAAAGAATAAAGGGTACATTTTTATTGATATACAGCCACTACCATCTAATCTATCAGTTATGCGATTCGTTAGTCTTGTTAATGATCGAAGTAAGCTTAGAGAGGGTCAAAGGTTTTTCTAGGTATTCATCAAGTCCTGCTTCCATAAATTCTCGTACTTGTGCTTCCACAGCGCGCGCAGATACACCAGCAATCATGCTATCAACTCCCATTGATCGAAGTTTCTTTGTTGCCTAGGTGCCAACGTATAGAAAAATCAATCTTGTTATAATAAAATCTACCAAGATTATTCTTATTAAATGATGGTAATAGTAAACGTCATTATTATTATAAAACATTAAGGATCACGCGTAATTGAGATGTGAATCATTGAACATTGTGTTGGTGAAAATAATGTTACCTCGATGCCATTCATAATGGGCATATCCCTATCCATGAGAATTAGGTCAAAACTTTGTCCTGAGTGGTGAATGTCCACTGCTTCTTTGCCATTTTCCACAACTTCATTTTGCACTCCAGCACTGCTCAACATCTTGCGGTGAATCATTCGAATCACCATGTCATCATCAACAATAAGTGCCTTTAATTGGCGAGATCCCATGACTTTCAATTGTCTTCACTTCTTCCTACCAAAGCAGCTTTTGGTTTTGTCTGTTCCACTGTAACACCAAAAAATTGCAATTGTTAGATACGTGTATATATTTGTGTGTCCAAATATAATGCTCTAGGAAAATGTATAAGGTGTGGTCTTGGTCTACTGGCAGTCCAACATTTATATCTGTTGTTGGATTTGATGATGTAAAATTTTAAAATATGAAACAAATTACTAATTAATTAATTAGTAAATTATAGATGATCTAAAACTCTAGTAGATCGATCATCCTATAATAACTGATGTTGTAATGCTGACCTGAATGGATAACTCTTTATCCAAAAGCAAATAGGAGTGAATGATGGATAAGTGGATGGCTAGGAGAGCTATATATATACTCTTTCCGTATGGTTCAAAGAGGTATAGAACTGTGTGCTGCTGATTAAAGCATAAGGAAGAGAAGAGAGACGAGAAAAAAAGTGTGGTATTAATCAGTATTGGATTCGGATAAGTATCTTATGGGATTTTGTTCAAAATCTCAAAATCTGTTGAATTCTAAACTTTTTCCTAAAATGGGTTGATTCCCATCTTGAATAAACTTCCAGGGCATCTTTCCTAATTTGAGCAAGACAGGCAGACAAAATATTTCAAAGTAATTTTATTTTTTTATTTTTTGGAGAGGTAGGAGACTTCATTCCATTCAATCCCTTTCATTTTCTTTGGCACAAAAAACAGCTATGCCTAAACTTTTTAAATATCACTTTTCTTCCTAGGCCATCAAGTCTATCTATACCGTACAATAATGCAAGAAGAAAGCAGAGGCATATGTTCATTCCAATTTTCTATTAAAATATAGTTCACATTTAATTTTTCTCACCAGGACATTACATGATTTGGGTCTATATAAAGTGAAAATCAATTTGGGTGACCGTGAAAAATACTACTTTATATGACTCAATGTTGTTTATTGTGCGTCATAACTTTTGTCACATTCAATCTTGTTTGTTGATGTTACATGGCAAGTTGGCAATTCGTTTCGTGGTGGACTACAATTACCCCAACCAGATCCTTAGCAATTAGTTAACTTTTAGTGCCTAAAATATTGTAATAGTATGCCATATGTGTGCCCTAGTTGTAAATAGTTTTGGAATATTCTTACTTTCTTTGGTCGCTTTTATCCATTTCATTGATCTTCTTTGCATTTTATACTTTGTATATCTCTTAGAAGTTAGATTCATTAGTCCAACTTTGGTTTTCTTCTCTTTAATATTAGAATTACAATAATGACAACTGAAACTTAATTATGCCATAAATGGATTATTTTGTATTTAAAGCTTGAGAAATACAAAAGTCAAATATGTTTTTTTTTTTAAAGAAGCTAATAAATATGCATGCGATTGTTTTAAAGATTATTTTCTTATTTAGGTATTAGGCTTCTATCTAAAATTTTACGGATAATCCTGATCAAATCAGATAGTATCCATTATTCTTATATATTTTCTAATATTTGAAGAAGTGAATTTTCTTTTTCCGCAAAACAAAATTAGCAAAAACCACCTTTGCATGTTCAGTACATTGTGTCTGTCCCTTGATATGATAATGATGATAATCTCATGATGCCACCAGAACATAAATAGTAATAGGTTGCCGCTTTGATGGTGTAGAGCTTAAATTAAAAAGCATATAGTCCACTTTAATTAAAAGGTGGTATCACACTAATTTCATCTTTACTCTTCGTTTAATCCATAATTGTAACAAGGGTCGTGAATTTACACAAATAAAGAACCTTCATATTTTTTCAAATGCATTAGAAATTTTATTTTTATTTGTTTCCCTCACTTTCTTCAATAGTCCATTAGAAACATTTCTATATTATTAATAGGAGCTATATATATGCTGCATGCCATCAGATTACCAAACAAACACGCACACACGTTTGAATTTAACGAGATATTTAGCTATATTATTGAATTTACAAAATATACTTATTATATTTGTTTTCATCCTTTTAATGTAAAACTAATTAATTTATCTTGAAACATTAAAATCCTTACTCTTTACAAGTATTTTTACCTATCACTTAAGCCAAATTTCTGAAGTATATTTATCACTTGAACCATTTCTTGTGGGTTAAATAGCAATCACAATATATGCATGCAAAATGCATCGCGGTTACATTTGCGTCTATTTGTTACAGGTGTTTTGGAAATAGTAGATTTTAAGAAAAAAACAAATACGAGGCAATTAATTAGTTTCATGTTATTGTAACGCACGAGTTATGTTAAATTTCATATTCTATTTTAATTTAGAAAATAAATATTTATATAGATTTGAATTTGCTATTTTATTTTTAAAAACTTCTGGTCAAAATATTTTAAAAAATCAACAGGAAAAAAATTGTACTAGAAAAACAAATGCACATTTATTTATTATTCTCATAAAATGTAATCGTTATACAATTAAGTTATTTCCTCTACAATTTATCAATTTTAGTTTTATAAAACTTCTTTCCTCTAAAGCAATAATTGCAAGAATTGCTACCATAATTCTTAAAAATATATCTAAATTCGAAAATAAATCAAGTTTTTTTTTATATGATTGACGGTGTCCGCTGGAGTGATATTTCCACTTGTATAATTTGTTTCAAAACTTTCAATTCAAAAATAAATCTAATCCATTATTGATAGTTGAGTTATAATTATATTTTAGTAAATTTTCAAGGTAGAAGCAACTTTTTTTTATCAAATTTTTTTCTTCTAGCGTGTCTTTTAATTTTCATTTTTTATATAGAACAGAAAATTAAAAGTTCTTCATACAACTTAAATTGCTTTAAATATACTTTGAAATGAAAAAGTCGATTGATCAAGAAGTGAAAAAGTTACTTGAAAAAGTTTCAAATTAATATTCAAGATCAAACTGCCTTTAAGCTTGCCTTAATTTATCAACAAAAATGGTCGTCTCGGGCTACCACAAAACATTGACGTGTAGATTGTAATGAGAACTTTAGAGGCTCTCTTTGCAATGCTTATTGATTAGAGAGATAATTTTAATTAGAGACTAGAGTGATATTGATAAGAAGAACAATTTATATAATGTGAAAAAGTAGAGAGAGAATTTTAATGCAAATATTATTAGAAAAGATAAATTTATTTTAAGTGAAAACAAAAAGGGAACGATGAAAGTAAGAAAAAGTGACTGTAGGAAATACAAATCTTTTGGTATTAGGAAAGACAATTGATATATTAATGATACAAATAAAAAGGTCAAATTAAAGTTCTACAGAGACAATTACTACTAAACAGGGAACTGATTAATAAGAGAAGATATCGATGTTAATATTATATGGCCTACTTTCTGTAGGAGATAATATTCCAGACTTTCAATCTTCAGGTTGAACTCCTTTGTTTATAATTTTTTAAAAGGAGGTAATTAGGCTCTTGATGAGTTCACAGCACGTACTTTTAAAATATCTATGTATATATGTTGAGCATGGTGAGGACATTTGCTTGCTTTAGTATTGATGACTTCATAGTAACTTTACCATTTGTATATAATTTTACCACTCGTAAAGGACATTTGCTTGTTTTGTGGAGCACGGTGCTGCGAATGTTTAATTTACAAGGCAAAAGTAGACAAGGGAAGAAGGAAAGAGAGAGAGAGATGTTGAATAGTTGGAGACGATTGAAGGAAGTATTTCAAACAAATTAAAAGGAATTAAATTAACAAAATATTCTTGTTTAAATAAAATAGTATAATCCCAAATTTATTAGGAACTAAAAATATATTGTTTTTTATAATTTTTAAAAACTAAAACAAATAAAATTTCACAGAAAATAAAACTGAAAAAAATAAATCACACCTTCAATTATTTAACCTCTTTCTTAATTATTATCCACTTCGTTCCATAAAGCTTAACTATCTCCACTAATAAATTATTATTTGCCAGATCTCTTTGATTCTGACATCTTGACTTTAGCATTATATGCCCATTATCAAGCTGAACATGAGGTAAGCTTGGTTAATTTTCAATCCTGCAATTAAACCATTTTCACCCGTACGTGAGCGCAAGTGTGGAGTAACATATGCATCTTCTATTCCAAGGAGCATTACACCTTCAAAAATATATTCCCAAACTCTTACACCTCAATCCAAACTAAATTCAAGTAACTACAAACCCATGCACAATCCTTTCTTTGAGGTTTCAATGGGTGAATGTTACATTACTTTCCAATTATATGCTGGCACGATCAAATAATAGGGTATACCATTTTATATTGAATTGTTCATCAAAAGGAGACTCATTTCACACCGTTAACGCAATATTTTTATGTTTTTGTTCAATGACTACCGTTTTCCCTCTCTAATCCAGCATCAAAAAATATGGGCGATGCAGATAAAATGAGAAAAGAAATAAAACACGAACGCCACCAAAGTTTCATGCACGTAGCAATATACAAAATACCCAGCAATTAATAAGACTACATATAGCGAAACAGTACAGCTAGATATTAATATCTAGGTTTTAAAGAAGTTGAACTAGTGTTCTTTCTCAAGTCTTTTCCTTAATTATTTTGAGCAACATTTATACTCACGTAGATACTGTACTTTGTGCTCTAAGAAAATAGAATCTGAGAACACTAAAGATTGATAATAATTGACCATAGTTAAAGAAGAATACATAATTACCATAAAGAAAAAGTCCTATGTGAAATTTGCAAACATGCTAGGGAACTGATAACTTGCCCAATATAAGTAATTTTTCCTGCATACACTACACGGTTGGGTTTTCACTTACCAGTAAAATTGGGGTTGATCCTATTAAGAATTGAACTAAACTTAGCAGGGTTTAAGGGTTTCTCTTGGTAGTCATCCAGCCCGGCTTCCATAAATTTTCGTATTTCTGCTTCCCTAGAGTGTGACGAGACACCAACAATCATGCTACGAACGCCCATTAAACGAAGTTCCTTTGTTGCCTATATAACAATTAAACATAAAAAAACAAGAACAAACACGATTATTTTTAATAAAAACATCTTCATTGGGCAATCATTATTTCATACTTTCTAGCTTCCTTATTAAAATGGTAAAGCAAGTCTAAACAAATAACGTTCAACTCCTTAGCCTGTTATATGGAACACAATTGATTAGCGGTAAACTTGAGTGTAACATAATTAATCAAGTACCTCAATACCATTCATAATAGGCATATCCATGTCCATGAGAATTAGGTCAAATCTTTGTCCATGGCAGTGAATGTCCACTGCTTCTTTGCCATTTTTCACTCCCTGATTTTTCACTCCAGCACTCTTCAACATCTCTTGATGAATCTTTCGGTTAAGTATATTGTCATCTACAACAAGTGCTGTTAAATGGGTGACCAAGTTTTGAGATGCCATTCGATCGGGTTCTGTTTTGGGATTCCACAACTTTTTTACGTCTCCTCACCACTTGTTGCACAAATAAATAAATGAAGAACTAATAAGTATGCTTTCCTCTTTAGACAACAAGGATATATAACTATTAAGGCAAATGGTAATCGGTGCTCAAAAAATAAAAAAAATTGTTCAAATATTGTTAGTGTACTCTTATATATGTTAATGTTTTAATACATTCTAAACATACTTTTAAACTTTTTAAAAATTATTTAATCAATGCATTTAAGATATTGATCAGTAAAACCCAGTTGTTAATATGCATGTAGCTAGGTTTCAAGAGAATGTAGCAGGAGCACTAACCTGAATGAGACCTTTTTCTTCAAATTCCGAGACTAAAGCCACTATTATGAGTAGGAGGGGAAGAATGAAAATGGATCAATATATAGCTAGCTAGCTAGTTGAGTTGCTATATACATATATATATATATATATAGATATATACACATATCCTTCCCATGTGGTTAATTGAGTAAGCTGTGACGTAAGATTGAAATGAAATGGAAAAGAAGGAACGAAGTGTTAGATTGTATGTGAGCTAGCATCAACATTGAGTTTGGAAGAGAGTCTCTGGATTTTGTTCAAAATCTAAAAATCTGAGGGAGAGTGATATTTTTCCCAAAAGAGGGATGATTCCTATCTTGAATAAATTCGTAGGGCACCTTTTTTCTATTTTTCACAAGACAAGAAGACAATGAAATTTCGAAGTATATTTTTGGGGTCCTTTTGTTATTTGCCTTTCATTTTCTTTGGCACGAAAACCGAGCGCGCGAGTATGCCAAACTTATTATATAACTTCATTCTTCCTGAGCCATCGAGTGTATGCATACCTTACAACGCAAGGAAGAGAATAAACATGGGTAAGCACACATGCCCACATTACTTTTTTTACCAGAACGAGAATAATACATTACGTGGTGTCTACAGCTGCTATTAGAATCATAGAATGCTACTAGCTAGTTTGTCCTGCTTATAAATAGAATTGGATTCTTATTTCATCTTCTCTGCGTAGAGGTATGAAAGAGTTGGATAATTTTTAAAAAATTCATAGCTTGTCGATAAAAATAAAGTATTAATTCATTTATGATATGTTAAACATGTATTAAAAAATTCAATGCATTCATAATTCGTATAATAAAAAATCATCTAGCCTGTTTATTAACTACTTTTAACACAGATAGATATCTAAGTCTAACCCATCTATTCGAAGGTTTGAATACCCCTTGTATTCATTTTTGTCATAAAATTTCCTTGGTTGATAAAATAAAAAGTCCAACCAATTTATTTAAATTATATTATATTTCTCATAAAATAATCTTGTAAAAGTAAAAACTAATATTTATGTAAATTCATATATTGAAATACTATAAAATTTAAAACTCGTTTCGTCAAGACTCATGCCTAATTACTAAGAAATTTTGGCCCACTTAACTTAATGAATTATAAAATGTGTTAGATGGATTATTATTTATCTGATAACAAATAATCTAATCTGACTTATTTATTAATTTTTATTTTTATAATTAGATAGATTGATTGAATTCATATATCGGTAAATTGAATAGTTAATAAATAAATAGGTTTAATTAACACCGCTAACAACTGTATAAGATATATCTATTTAAAATTTGTTATTTTTTTTGAGTTATTCTTAATTATTGCTAAAGAATGTATATCAGTTGATCAATATACTAACATTTCTTTAGAAAAATATATAGATTGTTGGTCCGTTAATCAATTTAGATATGCTGTAATCAATGACTAACTTATAAGTTAAAGTATATAATTTGATTTCAATTTATGAAAGATATATGATTCATTTACCTTCTTGATTTTTTAACTTATTATATAAATGCTTGTTAAAAAAATTATCTAGATTGAGTCTAAAATTAAAATAAATGGAATTCCAGAGGAAGATGCTTCCGTGTTATAAGATCACAGTTGCTCCACTTGTTTATCTCCAGTAGCCTAACTTGTCAATAACTTCTTAACTGCTCTTCTGTTTGTTATTAACTAACATAACTGTTTTGTTATAACTGATTGTAACTGTTAGTTCTTCTATTTATTGGGAATGTATCGTTTACGGACTACTATTTTTTTTTTCTTTTATATTTTGTGGTCTGTAATAAAATTTTTAGCGAGACTTAACTTTTTATCGTCCCTATCTTCTAGCTAAAACACCTTTTTCGCCATTTAACAGTAAGTAGCCAAGTGTTTCTATAGAATGAGTCACATTCACTTGGAAAAATACGGAAGCAGTTTTGTTAAAGATAATTAATGTTAGACTAAAAACCCAGTCCTAGTTATTAAATTAAAGTAGAGAATATGAGTAATTAGACAGTAGCTTGCTTCTTGAGAGAGTGATTGAAACTAATGATGCTACTAATGTGCTCATGTAATTTTCTAAGGTTTCCAAAATCCTTTTTAAATTTGTTAAAAGGGAAGTAAAAAGTTCAATTTTTTAGCCTAACATTGAGTCTGTTTAGTTCTTGTGTTGAATCACAGTACTCAAAGCTACAGGTAACGACTATCTAATGCTTCACTTATAATCGTCCAATTTTTGTTGGGAGTAGGAAACCACATCGTATGCTAATTCTAAGATGGGCAAATTCGTCGTCATGTTAAGAGAGCTGCCCCTTATCCCAGACAGACTGTTTTCCATTTTTGCTATGTTGAGTTTGGCAGTGGACATCATCAGATGCGTGTTTGGTGATGTTTAACGTGACTTCAATGGAAAAATAAGTGATTTAAAAAAAAGAAAAAATTGTTTAATTACTTTATTTATTGATTGTGTTCAGTTACTTCTAGTCAACTCAAATTTGTACCCCAATCAACAAATTTGACTTTTGGGAGCATTAGTTCATAACGTAACTAAATGGTTTGAAATTTGGTCGATACTATCTTTATTACTTATAAATAAAAGATAAATTTAATAAAGGATACAGGAACAAACTCCTAAATTAATCTTGGTGATTATATAAACACGATATTTTAGTTTGAAACTTCAAAAACCCTACTTAGTAAAATATAATTCTTAATTATTTTATACTGTCATTTTTCCCTAAGAAAACAAATAATTATTTTGAAAGCTTTGAAATTAATATGGGATTTTTAAAATCTGGGATATTAAAATATTCAAATCATGCAATCACAAGGGTTAATTTAAGGATTTGCTCGAAGATAAAGCAAACGGATCTGTTTTGTTCACCCTTCTAGTTCTATAAACTATCACATGAAGAAACGTGTCAAGAATTGGAGTGAAATCATTCATACACTTGGCATAACAAACCATGTTGTAAAAGGATTATTAAACACGAGACAGAGGCGAAAGGCCCCAACCCACGTGAGCAAAGTTCCTCTTTTTATGACAAACTTGAGTCTTCCGAAGTTGTTTTTCCCAGTTCGAATACTAAGTTGCTTTTGTTTTCTGTTCGCCCCAAAAGCAAGCGTGTTTAGCATGTGCACCTGTAGTGCTTTGTAGTTTCGTTGGGCAAAGGCTTTGGTCCTCATAAAGAAGTCCAAAATGTTCAAGTAACTGAGCCAATGAGACTTTCTTGAAAACCATTTACCACAATCAATGTTTTCTCGGTGTATATTACAACTTGCGCACTGCATTTCACCACCAGCACTCTACAAATTCCAACAAACATTGCATGGAAAAAGGAAAGACCAAAGAAACTATATATATGGAGAGAGGAAGGAAAGACAATGGAAACCCACTTCTAAATTCGTATGCACGCAAATATACAAAATACACAACAATGAATAAGACAACACCCAAAACCCACAAATTTTTTCTACCAATGAATCTGCTAATCATGAACGGCATCAATTGTTTTGCCTGTTCTGGCTTGTGAAATCCGATTTGCATATATCGTGACCAACTTCAACTGTGTGCTGTTAAGCCCTTGCAAATATGGCAAGAATGCTTTCCCAAGCAAGATATAAATATCCACGAGACAGAAAACAACCGTCTGTAGCCATCCACCATTAACATAAAATGAGAATAATGAAACAGCATAGTATATATAAAGGAAACAAAGGACACTCAAAGTACAAATTATAAAAGTGATAAATATAATAACCTAAACCCCTCATTCAAAGAAAATGTTTATAGATAGAACCAGACACATTTATGATCCTCTAAGCCAGTCAAACTTGTCATCTTGTTAAGTGTGCTGTGTATTATTGTTGATCACCTAAATTCAATACATAAACCTTACAAAGAAATTAAGAGAGTAGTCTACTGATTAGATTTGCCACAGTAAAGGAAGGTCCAACGCAAGTTTAGGGGGGCTCAAATATCAAACCATTAACGCAGAAATACAATGAGCTCGACACATTAAAAGAACAAACTTCTAGAAACGTTAAAAAAATGCTAGTAACACTCAAGACATAGCTTAAAATTTATTAAAAATCATATAAAAAAATATAGATCTCATTCGTAATTTAATGATTCTCTCTCATACTTTCATATTTTTTAATAAATTTTAGTCAATAATTAAAGTATGTTAAAAATAATGTGTTAGAGAGTGTGTTCTTAGCACTTAACATGTTATAAATGATCCCCTGGAATGATTTTGTTCTAATGATGGAAGGGAATGGATAAAGAATGATTGTTCCATTCTATTCTTTCATTCAATATGGCAAATTAATACTAGGAATAAAGTATGGACAAATTGTTCACAATCGTTCAAAGCAAGTTCAGCTCAATAATCCCATGTTTCAATCAGGGACACCATTGTCTTTTTGCCCAGAATAATTTAGGGTTAAATACCAAAAATCTTCTTGGGGTTTTCCTAACGAGTAAATTAACTCTCAATAGTTTTCAGAAACCTACATTTCGTTTCCCTATACTTCTGACTAAGTTGCAATTTAAACAAATTATTCTAATTACATTTTCAAGTGAAAATTGAAGCACCCCTGTATTGTTGACCATCTTAATTGCACGATCAAGTTGTTGACTATTCAGATTCAGTTACTATGTCAAAGTTAATAAAAGTATAGTAACTTTTACTCAATATGTTTGAACAACTCACTCATCAATTGCAGTAATCAATTATTGAAATAAAAAAAATTATCTAAACAAAAACAAAAATGGACATACAAAAAGTAATATTAACTGCATGCTCAAGGTCTTGATTTAGCCAAAGGGATAAGATAGTTAGCAAAATAGGGGTGATTCAGTTTTCCACTTGAAAATGTTTGTTTAAACAATATTTGTTTGAATTGCAGTTTAATCAAAACTGGAGGTGAAAAAGGGAGGGGGGGGGGGTTGTTTGGTTTTAGGAAATGTTTTCTATTTTCAAATATTTGTACAGGAAACACTGAAAACAACTTCTTTTTTCACTGTTTCCTGTACAAACTTATAAAACAAGAAATAGAATGAAAACAAAGTGACACTTTTATAATTAAAAGTGAAAACAAAAACATTTTCAAATACCACACATGCCCTAAGTTTATGAACTATAGGGAGTCAATTTGAACATTAAGCAAATCACAAGGAGCATTTTGATATTTAACCCAACAATTTATTAATGTTGGAACAGATAACTATTTAAGAGGATACCAAAAGGTCTCAAGCATTCCAATCATGGTAGTCATAGATTCATTAAAACTGCGTACGCACTTTGCATTGTTCTATAACTAACAAGAAATTTTTTACCGTCTGACATTTCGTAAGATGTATGAAGTGATGAACCAAAAATTACAGCAGGTAAAGATCCAAAGTACCTTACGAACATCTGCACTCTGGTTTCCAAAAGCTTCAAAAAGAGCAGGCAAAAATGAGGGTAATTGAGCCATTAGTTCCTCCTGAGAAAGCCGGCCCACAAGCTGAAGAAAGGAATAGTGTTAATTGTTAAACAAGATAAATGTTCATAAAGCATATTTTTAATTTATGCATAAAAATGGACCACCTCCACCGAACCAATGGTATGATGTGGTGCAAGTGTAAAAAGATGAAGACATGAGGATATAGTGAATACTTAAAAATATGGGATGCAATACAGGTAGGATACATAAACACATTCATAAAAAAGGAAGAAGGAAAGACTTTCCCATGTGCTTCATATAGATGTGTAAATAATAAGCTGCGCTGCTCATGAATTATTTGAGTTTGGTTCATTAAATGCTTATCAACTTATGTATTTTTCAAAGTTAAAATTAGACTTGCTTATTTAAATAAGTCAAGCTAAAAACTCTGAGTGTGTGTGTGTGTGTAAACTTGAAAATCATAATTTTGATTATTATTATCTTATAATATCACATTTACCAAATTTTAATTTGCAAGAACTATATTTTTAATAAATCATCATAATACTCGTTCAAAGAAATTCACCATTTTCATAATCAATGATTTTATTTTTAATCTTAAGACATTTTTACAACTATAATAACCCATTAGATAAGGTTAGTTATATAAATCATATGACATCATTAAGCTCAATCAAAAATCAAAATTTTATTAATCAATAAATTATTATCTATAAGCATCTTTACATAAATTAAATTATATTTTATTACTATCATACTCTACTTTTTCTAGCATAAAGATATTATGAATACCATATTAATAAATAAAATTTTATTTAAAGTTTGTCAAAATAAATGACAAGTCATAAAAAAAACTAATAAATCAAACTTAAACTTCAAATTTTCTAATTTAAGCTCAAACTTTAAATTTGACTCGTTTAAATAAATGAGTCAAACTTGTGCATAATATTTTTTACACAAGCCTAACTTGAGTTTCAAGTACTTGACTCGTTAAGACCCCTAACTACCAATGTTAGTAATGTCATTCACAGGTTCAGGCTATTTCTATTTTCGGTGAATTACAACAGTATAAAATCAAATAAAGTAGTAGCCAATGGACAAAAGAAATGGTATATTGGCAGGATAACCAAGAGGTGGCCACGCTGTATCCATAATTAAAATTAAAAATAAAAATAAAAAAGGCAAGATACTCCCAGGATGTGTTTTAGTTTTAGGGTCTTGTTAACAAGTGCTCTATGGAACATTTAATACACCCTATTAAATAGTTCTAATTTACTTAAAAATGCAAGGATTAAATGACTTTTGTGTTTTTGACATAATAAATACTTTCTTTCACAATAAATGCTATATACTTTGTTTTCGTGACCAATGGCATATGTACACTACTTAAAATTTGCCTGTTTGATAAGAGTATCATAAGCATATTGGTATAGCCGTATAGGATATGGGCACAAAGTAATGCTTCACACATTTTGAAATATCATTGATTCATTGGGCACTTTTTTCCAAAATAAACAAATGGTTATTCAAGGGACAATTACCTTTGTCAAGCAATTTATGCAAATGACAAGTGTTTTCTCATCCTCAGTAACCAGTAGAGGGACAATAACCTGAAACAGTTTAAATCATGAGCTTTAGCATTGTGTTAAAGAGCAAAACCCCACTTCCTTTTCTCAAAAGTTTTACAGGGAGTAAAGGGGCCAAAAAGTAGCCAAATTTGAAAAGTACATACACTTAAACATCTGAATGGATCATACTGAGATAAAACAATGGTCAGGCAGTGCTCTGCTTCATTTGAGACCTAAACAACGGATGGAAGAAGCTGAGGCTAGGAAAAGAAAGCCAATGTAGAAGTAGAACAGAACAACTTTTGTTACCTTAGGGATGATATCTTTTGTAACATGAAGCAGCTTCTCAATTACAATCTCAACAGAATTTTCCATGGCATCTTTCTGAAAACAATAAAAGCATAAGTAAAATAAAAAAGAAAAAGAAAAGAAAGTTGGTGATATAACTTTTTAAGTCCAAAAAATGTCTTTATGCATACAAAAGAAGAAATTTGCATAACTCCAAGTACAGATGCGATCAAGAGCATAATCCCCAAACATAAAATGGCACAAAAGGGGTAAGAACCTGATTTTTAAGCATGGTGACTATCAGGGAGAGAGAAAGCTCTCTGACAGAGGAATCTGAATCATCCAGCACCTCAAGCACGACTGTCAAGATCTGATTGAAGTACTGCAAGTACACCGTGAAAGTACTATTACATACAAATGCCAAAAGAAAACTACAAAGAAAAAAATAACTTCTTTATGACACATTAAAATCACTCTTTAACAGTTTAAACATCATTCATTGTTTAACAAAATTGAAGAAATTATAATCCTTTTAGAAACAGAATTTATATATTTAGCAATTTAATACTTGATTGCACATAAAAATAATGGGTAAAACCTACTGAACATGATCAAACAAAAACTTTCCTAATTAGCTGCAGCTGGCTGTATAAATCCAGGTTAAATTTTGTGATAAATTAAAAAAAAAATCTGCTGCAAAAACTCAACTTGAAAAATCTAAAGAAATTAACAAGGGATTAATTTAGAATGAACTTGGAAAACAATCCTGGAATAGGAAGATACAGAACATTACTTAATATTAACGATCAAACTAAAAACATTTTTACACAAGAGACCACATTTGAATAATAAAGTTGATGAACTATTTTTTCCCATTCTTAAACAGATTGTTATCCAATTTGTTTGAGCTTAAATACAGTCACTATACAGCTATTCCTTAGAGCTTTAAAAATTACTAATATAATTATTTTTTGAAAAAACAGATCTTTTACTTAAAATAGTGCTTTTTGGTTAAAAAAGAAGCATAAACAGCCTTTTAAGTATGGTATCAACACAGCCGCAGCAGTTAACTAATTGTTAACTGATTGCCAGCCTGGCAGTATTATACTGACCAAGAAGTTATTTCAGATTCTTTTAGTCTGAAACATCTAAGTATAGATGTGTATGTCACATTAGGGTTAACCGGTTAAAATAAATCATATTATTCAGATCAATGAGCATTTTCTTTCAACATTTTCTAAGTTTCTCTCATCTTCTATCAGTTCCTGAATCATAATAATAAATGACTAACTGACAACCATACAACTTGAGAACAGGAAGATAGTTACACAAAATCAAGCATACCTTAGTCCAAACAGAATGATCATTTGTCATAGAAGCTTCAACTAACTGTTGAAGTGCAGTCCGTTTACTTGAAATAGGGCTTCCATCACCCCCATTGCATATCTACACAAAACAACTATGTTTTTCAGTTGCAATGTGAAATATTCTTGTCCTAACAATTCTAAAATAAACATAAGCAATGATCAGAGAGAAGCACAGGGACCACATATGGATGTATCCACTAGCAGCCAAGTGTCTTTACAACATGATATGTCATGGTAGCTTATAACAATCCCTTTCCCTGATTTTAGAGGCTTAGACAACTTTCTTACAACTCATCATCAAAGGTTTGGAATCGCCCTGCCAAATAGGGAAAAGTGCACCCTGTTTCTTATGATTGCTCTTACTAGCCGCAGCATAATGCTAGTTAACATCAATGACAGCCATTCTTTCTCCTTGATTGGGCTGTGTTCTTGGCCTCCTTGAGTATTTTTGCCAATGGCTTTTAGGGATGTTTTGAAATGTTTTGCAAAGGTGGGTTTTACTGATATTTAGATCAGAGAGCCGTTTTATTTTTTCTATTATTTTCTGCTTTGCTGTTCGTGGAGAATTCTTAACCACCCTCCTATTTTTTTCCCCCAATATCTCTATTTCTCTTTCTAACATCTTTTATTTTTTCAAATAATAATAAAATTGAAAATCCAACTCATCCCATACCAGTTGCATAACTCACCATATGAAGAATTTGAGGAATGCTGGGTCCTGTGTCTGTCATGGAGTTAATCTTTACATCTTCAGCTGAGTGATGATTAAGTTCCATTTCAGAAGGATGCTCTTTGTCATGGACATAACGTTCAGGAACATTTAAATGCTCTAATGACATGAGACCATTAACATCGAGACGAGGAGTTGAAAGACCCTCAATGTTTATGCTACTGTCCACATGTCCATGTTGGCTAGTTTGAGAGCCAATGTTTTCACCCACTGGATTCATTGCATAAGCAATATCTTTAGTTTTTGAACCAAGACTAACACTAATAGGATCAGTCCCAAGATTATGATACAGATGTTCCTGAGTTTCACTTGAAGCTGCTTGACCAAGATTGGTTTTCACCAGTGTTGAATCCTGGGAACTCCACTTCCTGCCACCATCACCATCAACAGAGCCAGCAGAATACCTTCCAAGGTAATGAGCTTTCCTAGAGAAACCAACATATCCATCTTCAGAGGATGTTCCCACAACATCAGATGGATCATAGGAAGACTTCAAACGTTGTCGCTCTTTCTTGTTCTGCAAATAGTTCATTAGGTCAACTTCAATGCGAGGGGTGTATTGTTTCAGTGCTCGTCTCAAAGAATTTTGTTCTTCAACTGACAAACTAAGAATGAAATTGAGAACTGCAGTTGAATCAAAGTGAGAGTACACTGCTATAATGCATGTAATTGCTGCTTCTTTAAGCTTTGTATTTTTGTCATGAACCAAAGGGGTTAACTTGGCAAGCCATAATTTTAGGATGCCAATATTGGCAGCACCTTCTGGATTCATTGCATGTTTGTTAAAGGAATTGATTGCAAATTCAATAACAGCTAATTTAGCCTTTGGAGACCTTTGTTCATCTAGTGAGCGTAATAATGCAGGTAAGAGAGAATCTATACTGTAAGTTTTGCCAACAACTTCCAAAGTTGTTGAACATGGCTGCCTAACAAGCTCTTTAGGGTCAATTAAACGAGAAAACACATGGGGTAATATTCTTTCCATGTAGCCCTCAAAAGGCTTTCGGCATGCTGGAACAATATCTGCAAGTGTTGAGAGAGCAGCCTGCGCAACTTTATGATGGGGATCATCCAAATGCTGGAAAAATAACTTCATTACCTTCTCAAAATTCTGGACAACTTCTAGAGTTCCCTTTGGACCTTGCTGCAACAAAGAATGAAGATAATTAAAGGCAGCAACCCTAGCAGACCAGTCAGAACCTGAACTGAGTCCTTCACTCAAAGCTTCATGAAGAGATGCTGGTCCATCTGCATAATTTGACATCTCTCCAAGAGATAGCTGATTATCATCAAAACTCCTCCGCCTACCAGCAGACATACGTCCAGCCACATTCTTTCTCAATAGTGGCCTCTGGAAATTAGGCACATAACTATTATGTGATTCCCTGAAGTTTCCATCTCTATAAGGAGCATCCAAATACTGCTTATCATGGTTGGGGTTCATAAATCGCTTAGAATCCCTAATATCACCATTATCGTCAATAGAATTTCTTTCTTGTAATCTTTCAAAGGCCCTTTTACTTGAATATGATGATGATGATGATAAAGGCTCCATACTCACATTACTATGATATGATAACTTGGCAGAATCTTTGGAAGCTTGTATCTGAGTGATTATGTCAGACAAACCCAGACCACCATTTCGGTTACTACCTTTACTAACACTGGAAGAAGTTGATTCTGTTGTTAAAGAGCTTGTAAGATGATTAGAAACGGAGACTGAAGCAGGGAAAGGTGGATCACGAGATGATGGAGGGTCAACTCCTGCACTAGGGGCAATAAGAGAAAAATTTAGCCGCTCATAAATAGTTTAAAGAAAAACACTAACACACCACTTGAATGGCATAAAGTCCTAAAAGTTGAGGTGAAAAAAAGAAAACACTTGACAGGAGAACTTATCTGGTACCTAGATCCAAACTAGATGAGCGGAGTGAAGATGAATTATGCTTATTAGACAAATCCAAGCCTCTAAGCATGCTTTCAATAGCAGAGACCTTTTGTTTGCTTGCATGTAATACACTTTCCAAACTACGTTCTGTACCCTTACTAAGTGACTTAGCTTGTGAAAGAAGTATGCCAGAGGAGATAGAGGTCCCTGATGATATACTTGAACTTCTATCCATTGCAACAATAGCAGAAGTTCCATAACCAGGTAGGTTAGAGGGAGCAGAGGCTTGACTGGGTAATGACATCAGTGCACCTCTATCTCGAATGGAAGGTGAAGCATGTCGCCTATGTATTCCTCCATCCTCTTCATTTATTAACTGTGATTTATATTCACTTTAAAAGATGACTTGAGTAACAAAGTAAAGTAAAAATAGCATCCACAAGACCATAAGCTTATACCCGCTGAATAACAGGGTCAAAGGAAGAAAATAGGCGACGAGAACGATCTGGCCAAGTTTTTGCAAACATTCTGTAACACATCCTTGCAGTAGAACGTACCTATCAATTTTCATATGGTAATCAATTTCAGATACACACACTTCAACAATATTCAAAGAATATGCTATCACTTTTCTGTCCTAAATCAATGAAATTTGATAAATAAAAAAGTGAGCTAGAAAAAAAGTAAATGATCATAGTATATAGAGTAACACGACTGCATGCTGCAAGATAATTTTTCAAAACATCTTACCCAATCAATATTATACAATGAAACAGAACAATAACATATTATATGCCATTTTGGACCCATTTCTTTTAGAAGAATAAAACAAATTAGGAGTGGGCATCAAATGATAAAAACAACACACGTATGCAAATAAGATGACTTATGTCACTGATTCTGAGTCCTAACTCCTAAGGGACGTGATGGCAGGAGTAGTGAGTTTTTCACAACATAACTGTCTCTTGGATACTTATTTTCTCCCCTGATCATGTTGGGAAAGGAAACTTGGTCTTATTTTCACGTGTTTGTGCATGCACACATGCAAAGAAAGCATTGGACAGATCCCCTTTTCTTTGGCTACCCATAATAGAGTCATCATTTGGCATAAATTCTATTACACAAATTTTCAGAACCTGAATTACTTTTTAGTAACACATGACACACTGTTGAGACATAAAGCCAGCCACTAAATGAAATAGTTAATGGATTTTCACAATGTCATTATCATTACTGCAATTTATTGTATTGTACTTGTACATTTTATGAGAACTGAAATTTTGCTAAAATATAGTCAAACAAGAAGAGAAGTGCTTGCAGAACTGCAACACACCTAAGGTGGCACAATTTTTTGATAGCTAAGAAAGGAGCAACCGTATGAAAATGCTTGCCAAAATTCACAAATTTAATACAATGTATATTTACCAAATGCCAAATAACCTAAAAAATCTACCTCACTCATTGCATCTGAAACACAACACTTTATCAGATCCTCATATAAATCAGCTGAACGATGTATCTCTGGTGCATCAGGCCAATGTTCTAGGACCAAAAGAGCATATTCACAACACCTACAGTGCAAATGGTATTAATCATAAACCAAAACTCTCACATGTCTTTTCAATAGGTGATAATTTATACCTTGCACGAAGTATGGCACTACGATCATTTTTTGCACAATCAGCTATACGGGGAAGCACACGAGCAACTTTGCAGTTGCGCAGCATCTGGAAAGTAGAGGACAATCGGTCAAAGTGAAAAAGAGATAGCAAGGGAGATAAGAAGGTGCAGATAATAAAATGAGCATACTACATTACCGTTTTTATGCAGTTATCTGCAGACTCTGCAATTACGAGCACAGTAATCACAACCAGCTTGAAAAGGACCTGATTATCAGATCATGAATTAATAATTTTGGAAGTACCACAATAATGACAATCCAAGATAACAAGGTGAGCTTACTGGTATAAACATTTCAGCACATGCTTCAAAATCACCCAAGAGTTCCTTTGACAAAAAGCACAATAGATGGCAAGCCTAGATGAAAGCAAGCAAACAAACCAAAAACAGTTGGGTATTAGTAATGATAATAAGATCCTAACATATAGACAAGGTCCTTGAATTTAATTATAACGAGACAAAACCAATAAACATATTAAGGACAGGAATTAATCAAAATAAATAAATGTTTCACTTTAAGATATACAAAGCAGTATTACTTCAAGAGAAAAGATTCACCAATCTCCTATATTCCTAAACAGCAAAGGAGGAACAGGAAATTGTAACTTTCACCTTCACACAATAATAGAATGTTTTGTTATATAGATATATGAAAGAGAATATATGACAGTAGAAACCATTAGCACACCTGCTTCACAATGCTAGATCTTCGGTCTGACAATTGTGTGCTTAGAGGTCCAACCAGTTGCTTCAATAACCCACGGAAACATGGATAATCAGTAGCACCTGATGACGAGATTATGAAGAATGTTCTTAATAGTTCCTCAATCATGTCACACGAGAACAAATTGTATTACAATTCAATATTTCAGTGAAAATTACAGTTAGTCACTTCTCCTTAAGCAATAGACAAAAAAATTGATAAAAGAGTAAAATGAAGCAGATAATTCAAATAAATAATAGACTTAAAATAATGTTGACCCTGATCAATTTAGTTTGAAAAGTGCAACAATGTTTAAGCCACCAATTAAGCCCCTGCCTCATTTCTGTAGAATTAGGATGCCAAAAAGTCAAAAACTTTACCCATATAACTGAAATGACATTTGACTGATATCCCTCAACAGTTGTAGTTAATGACAATGTTCCTACCAGATTTTAATTTTCCTGCTTATTGTTTGTTAAAAACATATTCATTGACATTATTCTTTTAATGCCATAGCTCAGTTGACGAAAATTGGCGCATTGAATCAACATCAACAAATAATATCCAATACCAAATTCACAAAAGATCACTTCAAACAGCCTTCAAGTAAAGATATTCTAATTTCTACAACAGCAAATGTTCTTGCCCTTTAGACTCGAAATAGGAATAAGCTCTTAAGATTACACTATAAGCACATATATTTCTGCTCACAGTCCTGGAATTTGGGACCACCAACCTCCAAGAACAAGACCTTCAACTCTCTGCATAGCAGCAATTCGAATTGACCATTCTTTTTCAGGGACAAGGGTAGATGCAATCTTCTCAATTTCCCTGATTAACTCCTTATCTGAGTATACCTTGACAGGGTCTATGAGTTTCACAGTTACATCACCTTCTCCTGCTCATAATTCAATAAACAAAATGCATATTTAAATAATTGAGGTATTAATATGTCAAAAAATTGGCTAACAAGGGAGATAAATGTACACAGCTTGTCTAACTAATTTATACACAGAATGTTAACAATGTGATGTGGATTTTTTCCTTTTTTACAAATTTACACCTTGGGATGCTATTCATCTCTTGAATCATATCATTTTATCTTCCTTTAATCTTTTGGCCTCCACCACAAAGTCATCTAAATTTTTACTCATTTTGCACATGCATCTCATGTAAAATATTTTCATTAAAGAAGTAGAGAAGAAAATATCCACCATTTGACAACTAAAGCCAGTCAGATTCAGGACCAACATGTAATTAAAGGTATAATCCCAAAGATCATGCTGGCAGATTTTCCAGAATTACCCAAGGATACATATGCTGGCTACAACATCCCAAAGTTTGAATAACATATTGACACACAAAAGAACAAAATCACCACAATTAATGCCAATTGAAATAACATCAGTATAATCAAAAGCTAAAAATTCTAAAATCATGATAAGAAAGCTTAGTTTAATAATAAGATAGAAAAACGAGCTGAAACTCCCCTAAATTCAAACCAAAAAATGTGATGTCTAAAACAAAATGTCCATACTCCATCTTCATAGTGACCACATTAGTTAACATTTGAAAGTATGTTCCAGCATTGCCACCACTATGAAACTCATCTCAAATAAAACAAAATTTAATTAAAGAGAATATTACAAGGCTAGCAAATTGAAAATTATAGAGCAAGTACAAGAAGGAAATTATACAGATAAGATATAGGCCACAATGCTATGCATAAAAATAGCATCAATATGAAATTCAAATGGAAACATTTATGATTCTAGAATTACAAATATTCTAACCTCCAAAAAGAGAGTTCTCCCTTGAGGAACTTTTAGCCTTCGGACTACTTTTCTTGGGATTAGCACTCAAAGGCTTAATTTCCCCAGTAATATAACCACCTGAAATACCATCTGAAGAGCGAGCTTTTGGTTGAATTCCCTCAAGCCTGGCATTAATATCTTTCACCTGAAACCAGCATGATGCAATGAACAATAGATAACAAATTCTCACAGTAGATGACATTAAATGCAAAATGGAAAGGCCCAAAATCATTAGATTAAAAGTGTGTTTGTAATATATTAAATAATAACGAAATCAGGAACTGATTCCTGTTTTATGTTTACCAAAGATGAAGGAAGATTGTGGCGGTGAAGCTCATCACGAAATTGAGGCCCAGCTTGTTTATACATCTCCTGTAAAAAGATAATGTCAAAGAAATGAATTAACAATAACATTCATCATAGTTTAGACACCCATAATCGCTATGACTATTAACATATCAATAAATCAACCTTAGCTTATTGCATAACAATATCAATTACTAAACCATTCAATACACCATTAAGATTAGTGGAAATCAATTGCTCATACCAAAAACAGCCAAGCCTTTTCCCACTAAGTAGAGCAGCATAATCAAGTTATTCATGATCATGATTCATGCATGATTGAAAAAGTTCCATTAATACAAAACTTCAAACTTTCAAAGGCACAGATCAGAATCAGATCAATTCTCAAAATTAGAGTCATGAAATTCACAAGCATCAAGCTTTGAAAATTAATAAAATTTTTACAACATCAGTTTTGAGATTACAGTATAACATCAAACCATGTGCTCCATTAGACACACTTCCATTTTCTTATTCTTCAATATTTATGCCATTTTCTCATTCTTTAAGTTAAGAGAAACATCCCTAGCAATTCTTTACTTTTGGCTAAGAAATTTAAGAATTGAAATTAACTAATGATATGGCACAAACCCCTTTCTTGGTAACTAACATAATTATGTAACTGAGTCGTTTAGCCAATATATAATATTAAATGACAACAAGATAGCATACTTACCTCAATGCACAAAATAGCTGCTTCCCTAACAGCAGGATTTGGATCACTAAGCAACTGCAAAACCTGATCAATCGATCAATTTTGCAAAGGAGTTAGTATCACGACCCAAAAGTATTTAAATATACAAATGATATGTAAGGCTTAATTTTAAAAGTCAATACAGGAGGAAGGATAGCCCGCTGAAGTGGAAGCTCGGTAGATGCAAATAGATCAATTGCAGATGTGACGGTTCGTGTAAACTCCTCTCTTACTCTCCAGCTTTTATGTGCCCAAGCAAAGGACCCTGCTCTTTCAACAATTATTGTAGGAGAAGAAACCTGCACATAATAATAATAATGGAGAATGAAAGGTACTTAAAAAAATTTTATTTTCAAAATTTAAGCAGGACAGACTTACCTCACTTTTAGACAGATATAACATAAACAACAAGGCACACATGGAAAACATTATGTAGATATTTTTATAATGAAATGAAAAGATAAACTGGTTCCATACTGTACTCCCCAAACTGGAGGGAAAGAAAAAGAGGGGTATTGAATGGAATGAAATGAAATGCATTCCATCAAGTGATATTCCATTCCACATTCCATAATCCATACTACTACCTCTGTTCTCATTTATCTATCTTGAGAGAGAAAAATTTAGTTCCTATTTCTTTGTCCATGTAGCAGTAGAAGTTCAAGACAATATTAACTGTTATTCTTCCATCAAAAATCAAAAGGAGACCCATTGATAAAGAATAAACCAGTAGGTTTAACAATTAATTGTGACAAAATGATTGGATTCCTTGGTCTATGTATTTTTTATTCTCTCTCTCGACAAATAAATAGGAATGAAGGTAGTAATAGAAACAATCCAAACAATGGAACCTATCATCATTCTACTTCACTCCAGTCCATTTCATCCCTTTCCATCAGTTCAAACATAGCCTTAGGTAAAGATACAGAATGGAAGTATAAAAGAAAAAATCAAGTGAAGCGACAATAAGATCATATATAGATAACAAATCTGACTTTGACAATGCAATGACGCGAGGAAGAGATCCTTCCTGATCCTACGGCTAATTAGTTGGTCGTGAACAAAGATCTTGCGATATTACTAAGAACTAAGCAATAAACCCAAGTAACCACTGGTCCATTTTTCATTCTCCAGAACCATAGAAAGGCCATGCAGAATCGCCATAATTTTGATTCTGTTGCCGCAGAGTTTCCTCTTTTGATACATCAAAATTATCTTAATTCCTAAACAGCATTCTACAGTCACGAGTTTCCACTACACTTCATAGTTGTCACGAATGGAGTAAGGTATGGAGAGAGGTACCTCCATAAGTGTGAGCAAGAGTCGCCGAGCGGCGTCGCGAACCGGCTGTTTGGCGTCGCCGAGACGGTCGACGACGGCGGGGAGGAGGGCGTTGAAGTGAAGCTTGAAGTGGTCGCCGGCGAGAACCACAGCGGAGGCGAGTGCCTGAAGAGCGCCCTGAGAGACGCGGAAGTTGTTGTCCTTCAAGAGATCCAAACAAGTGTCAACGAGAGAAGTGACCTCGGAAGAGGAGAGGCTCTTTCTAGAAGCTTCCAGGAGTTGGTGGAGACGCTCTACGCCAGCCATCCTCTCCTTCGTGTCCTTGGCACGTGAGAGTTCCAGCGCTTCCTCCATTTCGATCTGCTTCACAATCAGATCTGGTTCGCACTCAGTGAGTGAGTGAGTCAGTGAGCGAGCAAGCTCAACTCGGAAACCTAAGAAGATAGAGAATCGGATGAGATTATTCGGCGGAGCCGTCAAATTCAGAGAGAGAGAGAGGAAGAAGCTAGATTGACGGGGAAGAAGACGAAGAATGAAGTTGAAATCAAAACTTGCTTATGTGGTCGAGGACCAGGTGGTTGAAATTTTAACCATCCTTATGTTTCAGAATTTTATTTATTTTTTAAATATCAAACCTAAAATAATATTATTTAAATAGATTCTAAACAATTTTGTCACCTTAATTAATGTTAAGTATTAATAATAATATTTTTTATTAAATTAATATATATAATATCTTTGCATTCTTGATATAATAAATAATTTCTTTTTAACAAAATCTTAACCATTTTTAGTTGTTTAAATTTAGTCCAAGAAATTAATATTTTCTATTTTAAATTATCTTTTTTTCTCATTGACTTAATTTCTAGACTAAATATTAATTGAAATTAAATTTATTAATTAATAAACTTGTCTTACTAGGTTGAGTTTTTGTTTTATTTTGTTATCTCTTGTACTTTATTTGATATTCAAAAAATAACTAGAAAATAAGAAAGAAATAATTAAGAATTAGTATTATTAAATTATTTGATTAGCATAAAAAAAAAAAGCTAACAAAATAAATAAAGCACATTAAAGTGTGTGCATCATTTTTTCATTCCACGAGCCTGTAAAATTGAAGAGTGAAAAAGATAATGATTAATATATTATAATTAAATAAAATAATGTTTATGTCTTTTTTATATGAGAAGAAAATGAAAAATATGAGAAATTTTTAAAAATTATTATTACTCTAAAAAATAAAAAAATTTAGCAGCCATTTTTTATTTTTAAATTTTTTATTATTTTTTAAAAATTATATTTTACAAAATTTGACTTTTATAATGTTTTAATTGTGAGTAATTTTTCAAACTTTTCGATGTTCAATTAGCATTATTTATATAAAAAAATTTCATTTTTACAACTTTAAAATTTTAAATTTTTATAAATTTAAAATTATCATATTTTAATTAATATATATATATATATAAATATAAATCCTATATATGAAAAATAAATCTATTTGTGTGTGTGTGTTAACGCAAATATGAAAAGAAGAAAAAGGTTTATGAATGGAGGAGTTGCTTGCTTAAGGCACCATAAAAAGGAACCAGAAGAAAGCTTAAAGTTAAAATGATTTTTGTGAAGAAATTTTGGTCTACCATCGTAAGCACACTGCATCATTGATGTGCGTGTGCCCTGTGATTTAAAAAAGAAAAAAACTTTAGTAAACACTAAAGAATTACGCAGTGGAGTCAGTGACTTGGAAAAAAAGGATAAATGAAATAAATAAATGAATATTGAACACAAAACATTAAAATGTTAGATTTCGCTTTAGATTATAAAACACCCGATGGGACCAATTTGACTTTATATTGTTATGCCTTTCATTTTAAACAAGAAAAAAAAAAGCATGATGTTATATTGTGATATATTGATTAAATTCTTTATATCCTATTAATCAAACTTAAAAATAAATATTCTATTAGAATCAGATAATCTGTAAAAGAATTATAACTAAGGTGCATAAGAGTAATTAATGAGGTTTTTCTTTGTGCATGGCATGGTTAAAAATAATTAAAATACAGTAAACTTGTGTTTAAAAATTTTACAGGTCACATTCATTACATTATATATTATATTATTCGAGACAACTAAAATTCATTTGAAAAACAAAGTCAATGTCAATGCTAATTCATAAATGAATCTTGAAAGAACTTATAACTCTATTCGATATTTTATTTTTCATCCATGTTACCCGAAAATTAAACAACTAATGAAATTAAAATTTAATAAATTTTTGAGTAACTTAACCTTTTATTGGTTGAAATAATAATAGACGAACTTATATAATTTTATAGTTTTTCAAATGAACAGGGATATTTCACCTAAAAAAAGTAATCATACCCATTTTAAGAAAAAACAGATTTCATAGAATGTGTTTGATCATAATTGTACTTTCAGCAAAATGTGTCAGAGCCAATTCTTCATCGGTTGATATAACATTTTCTTATATGTATTGACATTATGTATTTTCCAAAATAAGGATAAATTCTTAAAAGTGTTAGGGAAACAAAACTAAGTTCCCTCTACAAATTGCTTTCACGAAGGCTTTTCAAAATTATCACAGCTGAGAAGTAAGAGTTATGATGATAATAGTTAATATCAATTTATCAACAACGTGTGACTAAAGAGCCTTACCTAATAATCCCGTTACTCAAATCTCATGGAGGTTTATTCTGGGTTTACATTTCACTTAAGCTAAAGGCAAAACAAGAGAATCAATCTATTCTCTTGTTCATAATGGGAAAGGAAAATGCAAAACTTTATAAAGAAAAAGTGTGTGAGTGATGTGTGGTACGACTCTCACTTGTTCTTGTCGTCTAACGGCAGCGTGTAAATTAGACGTTAAGATGATTCCACCATTCATTGCATCGTCTTCAACATTTCATGACCTAATGATGGCTAAGACTATACATTGAAACGGACAAAAAGAATCATTACATAAAAAAAAATTACTTAAGAATTTATCTTAATCCTATTCTTACCATCAAACACCCTCTAAAAGTTATTGTTGATGGGTCTTTCAATGACTATTATTATATAGGTTTGTTAAATAAATTTAGACAAGTATAAGTTTTGGCATTGGACAATGAGAATTGAAAACAGCCAAGAAAAAAAAGGTAACTTAATGACAAAGCCTCATGAACAACTTATTTTGGACATAGTTAAAGATGATTAAAATAATAAAAAGAATATGAATTTTATATTTAAAGGGGTTGTCCACTTTCGCTTTTGCTTCATCACGTTAGGAGTTAGGTTATAAATATATTAACATTGTTCGAGTTTGAACCAAGAAAATAATTAGCATCTTTACAGGTTGGCTTTAGCGAGAAGGACGTGTTGTGTGTTTTTTAAGTTCAAAGGAATTTGGCATCTCGCAAATAAGAGTAAGACATTTGTCTATTATACTGAAACAGAAACCAATTCTTCATGATTTAAGATCTGTTAAAATGTTTATGTTAATGTTGGAATGAGTTGCAAACGACATTTAAATAAGAATAAATGTTTTAACAAAATTTAGGATAATTTTTTTAATGTTTTTAGTATTGTTTTTAAATTAAGAGTAAATTGTTACCTCCATAAAATATTTATATTTAAAATTATTATAATAAAAATTTAATTTTAATTAAAAATATTAAAACACTTTTAGAATTACACCAAATTTTGTCCTAAATATTTTTGCTCCTCACGAAATTGCCCAAGATTGTCTGCCAACAAGAAAAAAAGTATGTTTTAAATAGATATTATTTTTGCTTTGATATATATATATATATATATATATATATAATTTATATTTAATAATAAAGTAATAAATTATAACTAATTACCTAACAGTTTGATATAAATTAAATGAAAAATTTAAATCAATCGTAAGAGTACTTTCATTGCTCTACTATTCAATTACTAACATGCTTTCAAGATGTAACTAATTT
This sequence comes from Abrus precatorius, assembly GCF_003935025.1. Classification (NCBI taxonomy): domain Eukaryota; kingdom Viridiplantae; phylum Streptophyta; class Magnoliopsida; order Fabales; family Fabaceae; genus Abrus; species Abrus precatorius. The sequence goes on along the minus strand of NW_020874373.1, from coordinate 878,266 downwards.
TTATATGTAACAATGGAATAAAAACTTTTAGTGAACTTGCTTTAATCTATTTAAAAACTTCATTTTCTATTTAGTAATTTAAATTAAAATATTTAAATAAAAATTTTAACAAGTTAATCATGATGCTAAATCAATTAAATATCATGTCATAATATAAATTATAACTCGTTACCTCATTAACATTTTTTTTAGTAAATATATAGTAAACAAATGAATGAACCTTTTTAAATCAATAAAAGAGAGATTTGATTGTTATAAAACAAAATATTAAGAGAAAAATATTGCATAATCTATACTTATGAAACCTAAAAGTAAGCATAATCATGTATAAATATTAGTTTGATAATCATATTTTTTTTAATGATTTTATCTTTAAGAAATATAAAAAATATATTTCACATGTCTAAATATCGTTAAAAAATGTTATATAATGTATTTTAGAATGTTTCAACGCCGGGTTTGATTTAAATATGAATGTTGGTTTTTAAAAAAAGTATGCTTTTATTTTATATGATAATATTTTTTATGTATGCTGTTCATCTAATTTATGTTTATTTAAAAATTCTAAAAACTAAATCAAAGTTTAAAATAAATAAGAATATTATAAAAAATTAAAATCAAGGTGGTGGTATTGAGTGACATTGTCACCTAAATTAATCATTATGTGTGATGATGGTTGTAAAATTTTAATCACAATAGCTTAAATAATCTTTGATTATAATAATGGAATACTAGCAAAGGTTTTGAATAGAAATTGACAAGATAAAGAAAATAATAATAATTATGATAAATTTAAGAATATCAAGAAGTATAATTATATTTTTATATCACAAAAAAAATGGCCTTTCATGAGAATCTTCGCTTACCAGTTTTTTTATGAATTTTTTTCTTAAAAATTGAATTAAAAAATATTATTGTGAATATTAGTTTTTTAAAAGAATTATTTTAAATATTCATATTAAACATGATAATTTAATATTTTTAAATTAAAATTTTTTCCTACCAAATGCTCCTCAAAAGTTAAATCAATCTATATGTTACTAAATTATTATTTTGTAAATCTATATTTTAAAAGTTTATAATTAGTTTTAGTTAGATCCCTCCATCAGAGTTTTATTAAGTGCAAGCACCTAATTAAAAATTCAGTTCAATAACTATTTGTTGCAAGTTTAGTTACTTTAAAAACTTATGAACTAATTAAAATTTTCAACTAATTAGTTTGAATCGATCATAGACTCAATTAAAAATAGTTTAAAAGTTTCGAGACCCACTTACAAACTTAGAAGGAATAACCAGATATACATTTTAATCTTTGGTAATTAAAACAACCTTCAACGCTGAATGTAATTCCCTTACTTTGACTAAAGAATTATACATAAAATGCAGATGAAATATTAAAAGAAGGACGACATATAGAAAAGACAAGTGATTCTTACCAACTTCCATTATGACCAACATTTACTTGTATGGTTGGTTGAATTTAATTAAGTTTAACAAAAGAATGTTTAAATTGGAATGGTTTAACTGAGAGGGCCAACTGCATGAAGATAGTAAATTGGTGACAGAAGAATGGTGTTACAAATATGCAGCTGATAGGCTTGCTGCTTCCTCGTACTGTTCTTCAGAGATTTCCACAATAAAATGTCGACCTCCGAATGGGTGGGATGTCTTTGTCATCTTTCATATCATCATGACTTAGATAGTTACTTTCTTCTGCTACTGTCATGATGCGGGTCCAACAATGAAGGATAAGGAGGTCTATTATGAAGGCTTTGAGATGGGCCCGCACAAATGTTAAAGTGAAAACCCAGACTTCATAACACAAAAAGCAAAAACAAACTACGGAAAAAATCCCCTTGATTCTGACATGATTATTGTACACAATGTTTTGAAAGAGTTAGGGAAAATAATCAATTTAATTATCATTAGCTTCTTAAACTTTTGGATGTTAAATCATTCAAAGAATTCATGCCATCAAATTAATTCTCTTAAGATTTAATATTAAGTCTTGGAGGACTCAAGTAGTGAAAAATGAATTATTGTATTTAATTTGGTGATAAATTAAGTTTAAAAAATATGAAATGTCACCAATTAATTTTTATGAAGAACTAAAGTAGTGACGATTATTAGAAAACTAAACTGCTAGTAATTTTTTAAAAGATTTAATTTAGTGACAGATTTTTCAAATTAATATTATTATAACGGATATATATTTTTTTTTAAAAGAACTAAGCTACCGTCGCATCTTAGTGATAGCAAGTCGCTATTGAATCTGAAATCACTGCAATTCAATTATTGCATTAGTGATGGTCCGGTGGGTGCATGATCAGCAATACAAATTAACCCCAAGTTAGAATGCCCCAGAACAAAACTGATGCAACGAGAGTAATCATTCAATTATAAATGAATAACAGTAGATTGTTCCAACCACTATGTTAACTGTTCATATAAAAGTAATCCGAAACCAAGTGTTTCTTGATACAACAGATTGCACAGGTCCCGTTGCACAGCATTTAATGAACTACAAGCTACGTTAAAAATTTAAAATTACAAAATACAGACTAGGAAGCAAAACAACCCCATAAATAGAGGTTAAAAATCAGATTGTTTGAAAACACAGAAAAGAGAAATTGATCAATATGTACAGGTGTTAAATTTCCGACATTGTTGTACAGTGAACGATCAAGGCATGAAAAAACCAATAAAATGTTTGCAAGCATTGAGCGTGACTGGGCTAACATAATGACAAATAAAGAAAGAAACAATTATTAATTGCATATGCTGTGCAACATAAATTGCAATCATACAAAATTTGTATTCTAAGGATCATCGTCGTAAGGTGCGGCAGAGGCTGATGGGGATGGAAGAACCAATATAGGTGATCCATTATGTACAAATTCAGTGTGAAGGGAAACATGCTCTGGCTTATAGTCCCACATGTGTCCCGTCAAGTCCAAATGCTGAACATTACCTAAAGCATGATAACGAAAACACAGTTAAATCTGAAGCTGTTCGAGATAGAAACGTAAACTGTTGAGACTTGAAGGCATAGTTTACTTTATCTAGATTTAAAATGGTTTCACATTCCTAAGGAAACACATATATCAAGTACTATTCTTCTAGCTGTAGTTTCTTCTTGCGATTATAATATGATCCTAGCAGCATCCACGTAACCACAAATGGGAATTTAGTGGGCATGCAATCAACTAATCAATTTAATAATCATGAAGTTACAACCTGCCAGCATCTAAGAGCCAACAAGTCATCGATAGAAGAGACAGCACCAACACAAATACCTTTGGCAACTTTTAATGCAGAGCAGATGATGGCCAGTGATTCTATTGGCATAAGATTACTCGCTGCATTCACATCAATTAATTGTGGAGCTTGTGACAAGAGCTTGGACAAAAATTTGGCAGTTTCAATCCCACCACGATTTTCGCTGACAAATAGGAAAACGTGTCATGTGATTGTATGTGCAACATAAAAGTAAAACAATAGCAGAGCAGTAAGTATTAATCTTAACCTTATATTAATTTTCACTAACTTAAGCTCCTCTTTTATTAGCTTTTGAAGCTCTTGAAAACCATAAGAACCTAATCCAATGCCTGCAATGTCAAGTACTTCGATAGCCGTGCTCAAAAATTTTCCCAATGCTTCAGCTACTTGACTATATAAGAAAAACCAATCACAATACGTGAGATGAATTCAGCGATGAAAAGAGATTTTATTGTCTTTGCACAAACCTGCCAAGGTAATTGTCAGCGACAGAAAGAGACTTCAATGGTCCTTTGAAGGTAGAAAGGACATGTAGGAGATGATTCACTCCAGCAAAGGACAGGTCACAATTTTCTAATTTCAAACAAGTTATGCGAGGGCATGTTTCACATGATCCAACAAAATAGAGACTTAAATTCCTGTAAGATTGATAATTCATAATTAAACACTCTACTCTAATTTCATATCTTCAAAATACAATGATAAAATGGAAATACAATTGACCTGATTCCATCATCTTCAATTAAATTGTCACTTATATCCAGCTCCTCCAAGTTAGGCATATGCACAAGAGCATATCTAAGACTTTCTACATCATCTTTCCGTAAATTGTTTCCCCTATAAGACTATAAACAGATTAAAAATATTTTTCTTCATGGAACACTGACAGCAACGGAAATATGAATGCAACAAGCCTGTCAAGTGTCAACAGTCATACAGCAGCTCATACTAAGACTAACTCAAAAACATGGCACTAAGACACTGCATCAAAATGTACCAAAAGAAAAAGGTAATTTAACTGTAGAAACACTGTCTCATTCATTTTCTGTACACATTGGATTATTCATCACAGCCAATAGAAGTTTGTTATTAAAGAGTTCTCATATCACAGAAAATGTACAACTATATTTAGTATGGTGCTACCTCAGGTTGAGAACGCGTAACTGCTGCAAGGACTTTCCATTTCCTAAAGACAGATGTGAACAGCTCGAGAATCTCCTATTAAAGTCAGAAAGCCACCCTGCTATCTTGAAGAGTGTGCATGAAACTTTTTGTCAGCTTATAATAAAAATGATGGTACATAATGCATATGTAGATGAAAAACTTACTTTATTCTCAGAAAGGTCAAGGACAGATATGCCAGAGGAAAGATTGAGAAGAGTCTCAAAAAGAGCTTTGGCAAAAGTGCGTCCATGGTGGTTGTCAGATAATTTCAATGCGCACAAGGACCTAGTAGCAGCATTAGCATGAACGAAGGAAAACACTCAGCAGACAGAAAAGCTATTCTATAGTTATACGTCCAAGTGAAATACACCAAACATCATAACTAATCATTATGCAAACTTTTGCAAATGATTAAAAGAGTATGACAAGACTCACTAAGAAATTAAGAACTTATAGAATTTGTAAAATTGCTTGAGTGAATGGCAGTAGGCATACACAGGATTATCTACAATGAAAATTAAAAAAATATGATATTTACATGAATAATAAATTAGAAAGCATTGCCTAGAATACTAAGATTCCAATGATATAAAAACTAGTTATTAATACTACTGTGTATATTCCAACAAATATTTTTTCACATGAAAAACGTAGTAGGACTGTAGGAGATTGAAGTATTTGATCTAATGTTATCATAAGATAAATGCCTTTCAAGAAGGTTATCAATTTCTTCAATATCTCTGAAATTGATGTAATAATCATATATTATCTTGTCATATTATATTCAAGTGGAAGCTATATATAAACAATGTTTCCCTTTCCGCTACCAATTTCTACCCAAAGGAAAAAAAAAAAAAACTTGGAGTAATAACTATACACATAATTCCTTGAGAAATAGTTATGATTAATTATATTAAACTCAAACAAAGTCTTTGAAATAGTTATTATGACTACTCAGAGAACATGTCAAACATTGATAAAAGCACAAAGTATGAATATAGTTGCCAAATGGCAATCATAAAACAACAAAATAAAAATAAAAAGGTGAATTTATGCTAATGTACCTTCCTGAAGACAAAAATGACACTAGTCCGCTAGGCAAAGAAACTGAGCATGGTTCCAGAAAGCTTGAGGCAATGATTGACAAATGTTGGATTGCATGTTTTTGCACACTCTCTATGAGTAAAGAACCAAATATTGCATCAATAAAATGAGTGGAGAGTGTGCAGTGAACAAGTTCCAGAGAAGTTAATGTTCTACAATGTTGAGCGAGCAGTTTGCATAATCCGTAAATCTGTGAAACAATGCATGTGAAAACATCAAGAAGATCATAAAGATGCATTTTACACTTAGAGAAACTATTGATATAATCGATCATATTTGCAAAGTAAATATAGTTTAACACACCAATGCGGAAGGTGCTCCACCAAGTATGAAACTTAAAACATTCTCCAATTTGCTCAAAAGGTACTGAATATTTTGATTATAAATCATCACAAGGACAAATTGAAAGAGAGATATCAGAGCTAAATATGTCTTTCTACTTATTAGTCACCATCAATAGCAACTATGCACAAAAGGGGCATGGTATCTCACCTTCACTTCAATCAGTACATATGAAAACCCAAGTAGTCCAAGTAAGTTGAGAGCATGCCCAACCTAACCACATACACAATGCCCAAAAATGCTTACGCCCCAAGATACTAGTTATCATACAACACTAGCCTTATGTACTTTTAGCACTCCTCGCTGACCCACTCCAATTTGGAATTTGGGATGTTAAATATGTGTCTTAGGAAAGGCCGTACAAGATAAGAAGTAAGAGGATATAAATAGTAAACAGTTGGTAGTGCACTACTCTGTTTATTTTAAGGACAGCGGTCATCTTGTTTCAGCTCATTTTATCACAAATTTACAATCACAGGATCAGTGAAACTTGGAAAAAAAATGCAACCAATTAAAGATTTAGATAGATAAATATTTACAGACAAGTTAAAAATTACAAATTCTTCAATATAGATTATACAGATCTATAGGAGGAAGGAAGCTTACCTGTTCCTTGGATCTGATACATCTTAGTACCAGACTCTGCAGTTTGCATTCCCTCAACAAACCCTGCAAGTCAGAGTATATGACAACATGTCTTGTTACATGGTTTAAAGCATTAAAGAGATAAAATTTTGGAAAACATCATATGATGCCTATCTCAAACAGTTAACTAAAACGATAATAACTCGTGGAAGCCTCCTCCTTCCTTTTACTGGCATTTTAAAATGCACATCGTTGGATCTCATCATTCAATTCTCCTAAACTAGAAGCTTTAAATTTTCCAATATGAAAATTTAAAAAGAATTAAATTTATATCATTGAAGTTTTGAACACAAGTTCCCAAATGCTGTGACAATAACAAACAAAATTGGGTGCTTAAAGAAATGCCCCTTAGGAGAAACATTAATTGAAAATTTGTCAATTATAAGAGTGCTCGATGAATAAAAAGTATATTATGAATCTTACAATATATAAACTAGTAACTGTGAACAGTCATTGTAAGCTTGTAAAAACTACATATGCATTTGACCAGATGAGAATATGACTATAATTCCGAAAAGATAAATAAAAAATAAACCATGGAACTAATTAAGGATTATTTCATGATATTCTAGAAAATATAACTTACACTTGTTTCTGCAGTACATAGAACATTTTGCAGCCTCAGGCAACTGCATCAAGACAAAGTAATATAAGAAGCAAAATAATTGCTCAAAAGATAAAATGCGGAGATATATAACATATTTACTAGCATGGATATAATCATGATGCATTATTACTACATCGAGAAGCCAACATTAAACTTTGAACTAATGAAAACAGTGTCATCAAAGGTGTTTCATCATCTAGGCAGGGTAGAAAACAGCCACACTGCCTCAGATGGCCCAAGGGAAGCAAGTTTGATGATGTGTTTAATGCAATCAGATCCTGCATTTTCAGATAACTCACTTATTTACTCTCTCATAAATGACTCAGCAACCAATGGTATCTAATATAAAGGAGTGTTTTGTTCTACTAAAAACACCACCTAAACTTACCTAGCAATCAATAAAGATAAAAACAGGATCTGAATTCACCAGCAGTGTGTGACATACTGTTCAGAAGCAAAAGTTCCCTTTATCATCTAGTTCCATGATCTTATTCATAGCCTTATATATTTTGGATTGAAGCTACTGATTCTCCCCCTTTATCCCAAGTTAGATATAAAATTGTTCATGAGCCTTCATTGAATATCTTGAACGTTTAGGAGAGTTGGTCTATGACATGATATAAGAGCCTCAATTACCAAGTACTTAGGAGTTCGATCATCATTGCCCCTTTTTACTAAATTAAAGTTGAATTTCAGCACAAGGTATGATGGGCCCATGCAGCCCAAAGCGCTTTGGCATGAGGGGGTGTGTTAAATATAAAACCATTCACAAGCCTTCATCCAACAGCTATCAATTTTAGGAGACTCGATAAATGACATCTCCCTTTAATCTCTAATATTTGCTGCCGTCTCTTGCTTGGCCTCTTGATTTACATTTGGTTGGATGTGCACTTACGTTGTTACATTCCTAGTCACCCTGGATTAAATTATGTCTTCAAAGTATTTTCGTGACTTAATTTGCATTTAAATCGTATTCGGGTTATCATTGTCATTATGAGTAATTTCCACAACCCTAGAATGGTGTGAGCATACTACCTCAACGCATCGTAGTGATGCAGTTTGGGGCAGCAGCAACAACCTACTTTTCACCTTGTGGCAAGTGACAACAGTGATGGACAACACAGATTAACTAGTCGCTGAATCTGAAATAATCAAAGAAAAATTGAATTAACTATTCAACACTTAAGCTTTGCCGATGGATAAATATCTTATTTTGTCCAAGAACACAAAAACGAAATCCATGGCTCTCTCCTTTATTATTTAAAGCCAATCCTAACTGATCATTTACTGATTTACATAAAAATTATGACAGACAACATAAATTTTACATCTCACCGCACATGGCTGCCAACTTGTAGGCAATGGTAAGACAATTTTGAATGGTCACAAGTTGAATGACTTGTATGTCCCACACCGCCAATATATTTCAGTATGCTGTCTGAAAGGAGGGTCAAAGTAAAGAAAATTCAATAAAATATCAAAGACAAGTGGATAGAAAGGGAAGGTGATGTGGGTTGTGCAGCCCAAAAAATAAGATTATTTACACACAAAGTTGGGGACACCTTAAATTAACAGATACTTAAATACTATAGTGCAACTGATGAAAAAGTAAATACTTCGCAACTTGGTTTTTCTCAAAAGATCTACTGCAGGAGGTGCCAAAAAATATTTAAAGCATGAAAGATTTATGCAAAGGGATGATCAAGCAATTGAAGAAACTTTCAAACATCCATATTATTGCTCATTCATTCTTTGTTATCAGCTGAAAGCATCTCAGACTGTCTTTAATGTGTCAAACATTAAAAGGGATACTAATCTGTATTCTCACATGTCACAATCAAATCTCTTCAAGTACAAATTAAAAAAAAAACCTACAACAGTTTCATTTTAGGAGCAAAATTAAATCATTCAAATACATAACAACTTTCAAAAGCAAACAGTCTTCTGCCTAAGCTAGAAGCAGAAGGCAACTTCACGCAGAAATTTTCATTATATAAAAAAAGGATAGCAAATTAGCATAGCACCTGAAATCTGTATGTCACCAATATATCCATTAAAAGATGGAATTAGAGCTACCTCCGCTGCTTCATCTAGACAACTGCCATATCATGTAGATTGTAGAAAAATGTAAATTTTGAGTTAAACCAACATTAAAATTTAACTGATAAACCCAAATAGCACTTTATATACTCTTGCAAATGATTTTCCCAATACAATTGCTGCCAATCGGTTGGCTGAACCTGCTTAACACGATCAGGCCACCGTAACTTAAACAACCTCTCCCAAGCTGAATTTAGATTCCAATCCCTATAATTCATAAAATAAATAAAATCATAAACAACAAAGATTCCAATCGAATACATTTTGCACAAAATTAGGAATGAGAAATTGCTCTCAACCTCGAACGTTTTCTCTTATTTGTTGAGTCATCGAATGAAAACCCTTCCTCATCCCTATCCAGAAACGGTCTGTTCCAACAATAACACAGCTTAGTGGAACACCAAGTAGAAAACGGTTAGTTAAAATAAAAATAAAAAAACATTTCAAAAATTAAAAATTAATAATATAGGAAAGTGAGTGAATCATGTAATAATAGAGATACATGTGATGGTGGAATTTGCGCAATGCAAGAGGGGGCAAACGCGTGATTAAGGTGTTGAGTAAGTGGAAAGGAAGGTCGTATATAGCGAAGAGAAGAAGCTCATCGTCCTCTGCATGGAGAAGGTGGTGTGAGAGAGTGTCGACGCAGAGAGAAATGAGAGATGGAGCCTCCCCCATTGTGCTCTCTGTAATGGACAAAGCACCCAACGAAATTGGGTTTTCAGTCAACGCAGAATTATCTTCAAAAACTCAACCTTTTTAAACGTTTTTCATTTATGTGTAGTTTATAAGGATTTCAAGGTGGATTCGATTCAAGAACAAAGAAAAGTAATTCAATTTTAAGTGATTTATTTTTATAAAATATTTTAAATTCAAAATCCTCTTTTTTATACACTATTTATTATTAATCAACTAATACAAAACTTTATTATCATAGCAAAATTATAGCTTTTGTGTATCAATACTTTCCTTCATCTTTCTATTCACATTTAGTTTTAGACTTTATAAATAAGGAATTTTACTCAACCATAAACGTAAGAGAATGGATTTTGAACGATTTCATTGTGCAGAAAGATTAACCTAACAAGGTTACGTCACAGACTCAGTGGTTTTGCAGAATAACGAATACGGTAAAGAGTAAGAGCATATTTACCATATTTTTTCAATTAGGGATCAAACACTTCAAAACAATTTTAAATTGAGACTATATTGATAATAATCATACGCTTAATGATAAAAATTTCAATTCCATCCCCTATTTATACATTGATTACTTGTTACTGACTAAGGATCATAGATGATTGTAGAATTGATCCACTATTCATGTAGCTGTATGCCACATTTTAATTTAAACATGGGCCACATATGAATGGGCCTAAGAGCTAGGCTCCATTGGAGAATTGAGTCTGGTCATGTTGGGCTGTACTCATACGGATATACACTTTTTAGTACACAATACATACGTCGACTAATACACAATGCATGCGGTACAAGAGATGATGATGTAAGACAAAAAATTTCTTGTGCATAAAAAATAAAATTCAGAATATAATAACATAATTATAATTAATAAAAATTTCTTACGACATTTTTGTTGAGACAGATATTGATTAGAACAGATTACATAGAAAACTAAAACATTGAAACTCCCATGAATTACAGAGCAACTAAGCAAGGATGGTAGAAATTAAAAGTGTGTTACATTAGATGTTGGAGTCGATTGCCATGATGGTGCTAAGGTTCATAGGGCTCATAAGGTCTCTGGTTCCTTTGAAGATCTCATCCACAATGAACTCCAACGCACGTTGGCTTGGGTGGAAAGCATCCCAAAATGCATAGAGATCCCTGTTTGGGCACACGCTGGATAAAGGGTTGCACAGTCCTACCCCGTTAAATCGACCTTGCCCACAACATGCTACCTTTGATGTCACAAAACCTGCATTTTCTCCCCAACAATTACGTTAAAAAATGAATAAGCATCGGTTCCCTAATCTTAATATTAATTAAATGTTGAAGAGATTACCATATTCTTGAGGGTTGGAGATGAAATTAATGTTCATTAGGAAGGCATTGACAGCAACAAAAATGTCGGAACCAAGCTGGGAGTTGAGATTTGTAGTCATTTGGAGAAGCATAGGGTTGAAAATCTGAGTAGCTTGTTGTAACTCTGGGACACACTCACCATTGCTGCTCCTCTGAGCAAGTTGAGATGGGATACATCCAAGTGGACCGGTTCCTGTCACCAGAACCCTTCGAGCTCCCAACTCATACAATCTCTACATTAACATTTAGGCTACAATTCAATCAGAAATAGGTTTGCAGGCTGCACCATTCTAATCATTTTTTTAATGATTGTAGGTACATGAGTATTCAGGCATGTGTATCTCAATACTCACCCCACCTCCTTATAAGAAACTAGAGAAAAAATTTATCTAATAATGGTTACTACTATTTTTACCTATAATGTTTTTAAAATCAAAGATGTTATACAAATTGTTTTGAATATAAAAGTGTATTACTACTATATATAACCCTGATCAATTTTAACGAATCCTAACTTATATGAAATAAACACATGCATTTCTGTTAACATGTTATCTAATCCACCAACATCAAATTTAGAGATGACAAAACAAAAAATGAATAATATTATTTTAACACTTAGTTGGTATAGATATTCTATACAAATTAAAAGCAAATAAACTATAGTTAGTTATATAAGGTGTATAGTATAAAATACTAAGTGTTAAAATATAATTATATTAAAAAAAAAAGAAGAGAAGAATGACCATGAGAATTTTTCGGTACTCATAGATAAGGTAGGTAGAGAACTGGGGCACGCTGAATTGGTGAGACCTTGGAGTGATTGGAGTGAAGAAATAATTGTTAACAAAGTCATTACCACCCAATGTCATAAGAACCAATGCCCCATTTACAACCCTTTTGGCTCTTTCACTTCCTACAACTTCACTTAACCGTTGTTGGTACTCCACGAACAATGCAAACTGCTGGAACATTCTCAAAATACCAACCTATTAATTGAATACCCAAAAAATTAAGGATCATCCACTGTTAATTTCAATTAAACTATTTATAAATATAACTTTTAATTAGCGATAAATTCATTTTTTTTCTCAGTTTACATATTTATTCAGGAATACTAACACATTTTTTTAAAGGTTGAATACACTTTATATATATATATGATAGAAAATAAATATGGGCAGCAGAGCGCTTTACAAATTGGATGCCAGTGTCATTGAGGATTCCCGTCCCAGCAGAAGCAAAATTGGCCCCAACCAAAAGCTTTTGTCCATTTAATTCAGGGCTCAAGTAGGGCAATGTGGGCTCAGACCCAATTCGCTTGCCTAACATCAACATTTCACACCCCACAAAGATCAAAACCATATATGGGTCAGCATGCACATATATAATGTATTCAAATTCAATTAAAGAATCAAGGGAATTGAAAATTGAATTGGAGAGCATGTGCAATATCAACATATGCTTTTCATTTTTCAGAATCTCAATGAGAAACAATAGTTGAAACGTGAGAAATAAGAAAAAAAGGGTGATTGATTGACATACTGATAAGATCAGGGAGGTTGAGGCCATTGGAGAAGCGTCCAGTGGGGCGATGAGTGGGATAGTCAATACCATAAGGGGGAGAGTCAGCACGTGCCGGGGTTGGCAAGTAATTGTTGTTGCCACTGTCAACCAGTGAGTCTCCAAACACAAAGAAAGCACGAGTTCCCTCTGTTCTCTTTGGATCAACCACAATCACTGCCACCACCATGGTGGCCATGACTAGGACCACTCTCATAGTACTTGACATTAGCTTAATTATGTTACCACTATCATGCCCTTCTCCCAAATATTGGTATATATAGTACTTAATTGGTGGGTGATATCTATGGCTAGCCTTCAATGATCTTATATAACCTTTTATTACATTGTTTTTTTTACTGTATCATTTAGTGGGTGTTTGGAATAACATTGCATTTTCAGCGTATGCATGTCTCCCACGCAAAAATTACTATAGAGTATAGCATTAAAATGATTTACGTAATACCTAAACACATGCTTAATGTACTTTGTATATGCAATATTTGTATTCAATTTTAATGTACTACTATATAATAAGAATTTATGATGTCTCAATACTTTTATACAAGAATCTATCTCCGTTTTTTTAAACGAAGGGAATGGTGTTATAACTGATGATAAAAGCATATACGGTATCAGTTCAACAAATCATTGGACGTATGATTAAACTTTACTGAGGGGTGGGGGGATTGAGAAGACAGTGGAAGTTGGGAAGTTAATGAGCTTCCTCTTTAAGTTCAGTTGTGGTGCATGGTACACGTTTATCTGATTGGTCCGAAAAATGACATAAGCAATACTTTTGAAGAAAGCCAGTGTCCAAACATGTTACATATATGAAGGTAAAAGTGAAAATGTTAGTGTCATTTATGATGGTTGTTGCGTTGTCCAGATTTTAATATATGCTTATTGACAAACAAGGAATCTGCTTATTATTCAATATAATCTGTTCTGTATACTTTGCTAACCATAAACTATATCAATTAATGAAACGACTCAAGTAAGAAAGAAACTGTTGTTAACATGTCATTAATACCCATGCTTTCGTTTTTGACAAAACTGGATATTCCCTCTAATCACTTTCTGAGAATTTAAAAAAGTTGATCAATATTTTTCCCGTTTAATGTTGGAGTGATTTAAATATAGTATATGATTACATATCATTAATTCATTAAACAGTTCTAAAGATTTTTCTTTTATCATAACACATTACACTTTTTATAAGCATTGTAAACTTTCCTTAATAAAATTTCTTAAAGCATCTTTTTATTCTATAGGACATAGGTGAAAGATCAGTGTCTCAAAATGCAATTAAGATGTATGTAGGAACCATTTTAACAATCTATTTTATTTTATCCAAACACGCTCGGTCTCTTTAATTCTTCAAGACACAGCACACTTGGCTCAAACATGCACGTAAAATTTAACCTACTTTTTTCACATATTATGCCAAAACAAACCATTAGCTCGAACATTTCTACCATTAAAAATCTAACATCCAAGCACTATTATTTTATTTCACTTTTTAAACTATAGACTGAAGGTGTTATCTGAGAATAATTTACATGAACTTCATAATTATTTCAACTCTTTAAACAAAAGAGAAAAATGTTAATAAAACTGAATTCAAACTACAATCGGCTATTTATTTTTACCGATAAACTATCACCCTGATCCTTGGGGTGTCATTTTACATGTTTGCTCTAATTGAAGAGCAATGCACTTTGCTTGAGGAGTGCATTGGAGTCCCTTTCTAGTAATAATGAAAGCGTAATGGTCACGTTGCATTGACTTGAATTTTCAGTCACCTTGAAGAGTAGCTCTGAGCCTTGTGTGCTCTTTAAGGTATGATCCCCAACACAGTCCAATTTATTAGGTTGGTATATGAAATTGAGTATCCATGTGAATTGCATAAATGACTAAGTTATGGATAATCTCAATTCTCAACCTTTTTTTTTCCCCTAAAAAATGTTAGATGGAAGCATAGTATATACGCTTTTAGGTCGGGTTTTATTATAAGATAAACTCAGCAACTTTGGTGGAAATAACCTACTTCATTACACGAATCAGAAAAAGAAAATGCTTGTCTTATCAATCAAATGGCAAAATCTAAAAAAAGGAAAAGAGGGTCCCGTATGGTGACCATGCACATCTACCCTTTGTAATGCCATTTAATGGTGGCATTCAATGTTGATTATAACACTTCAATAATAGCTGTTTATATCTATAAAATGAAGCTTATAGTCAGTTGAAACTGAGGATTAGTTAGTCCAAATTTAAGTAAACGGCTTAATTTTGATAGGGTTTTAACGTGGGCCTTTGGCCATTACCTTCTATGAATCGTCGTATTTATTTAATAAAAAAATTAAAATGTTTGCATTATCGCTTCTTTCATTTTTTATTTGTCATTGAAAAAATATTCTTATATAGTTGTCATTTTAAAAGTTTGAAATGACATCAATTTATATATTTCATTCAATTCTACCTTTATTATTATTTTTATACTAAACGGGGCCTAAAAAATAGAACAAAACTAAATTACAGTTTAAAGATACCAAAGACCTAAGACATCTAATCTTAACAAAGAAATTAAGGTAGAGGGAGCCTTATCAAAACAATTATTTTTCTCCATGGCGTCATCACATTAATTGGCTTATCTAAACCTAATGAATTCTACCTTTATTTTAATTACAGTTGTTCTATTCTATACCCCAGACCATAAAAATAAAAGAAAAATTATTAGATATAAAATACAAAAAACCTATTAACAGTTCTTTTTAAGTACTTTTTAGCTTTAAATAGAATTATAAAATAACCTTAATTTTAAATTTTAAATTCTTACTTTTAATTTTAATTTTAAAGTAACTTTTAAGATTTATTTTGTGATGAAAATAAAAAAATTATCTATCATATTTTGTTTTAGTTTATTGTTTAGTTAGTCAATACGATGTATAGAATAAGTTTGTCTTATTTATTTTATTTTATCATATTCATTAATTTAAAAGTTATATTAAGATCAAATTTAGTTAAAAATAAAAGAAATAAGATAGAACATTCTTTTTCTTTTCATTCCTAACTATACAACTTACTTATTTTAGCATAACCTATCATTATTATAGTTGTTATTATTATCAAAATTACCATGTGACTATTACCTACTTCAACTCTAAAATAAATTAAATTAAAAAAATAAACACTATCTAAATATATCCATAAACAAAATTCTTAAGATACCGGTTAACATGACTTTAGCCTTTAATATGGTACAACCAAAAAATCCAAACACAAAATACAACAGACTTTATTTATTTTGTTTTAAATATAACAATACAAAAATTTTAAAATCATATTTAATTTCCCATCCCCAGAGAAGGTGGGTGTACATTGTTTCATAATTGACTTTAAAAATAATTTAGAGCAAAACTAAAGTCGTAGCATTCAACAAAATTTTTAAAATTTGTTATTCAAATCTTTTATCTTATTCACTATCTCATGTTTTATCTCTTATTTCTTTTTCTT
The DNA here is from genome assembly GCF_003935025.1 of Abrus precatorius. NCBI lineage: Eukaryota > Viridiplantae > Streptophyta > Magnoliopsida > Fabales > Fabaceae > Abrus > Abrus precatorius. Next base: position 861,903 of record NW_020874373.1, on the reverse strand, counting down.
CTAAATCATTTACCATTTTTTTTCTTCATATTTTTCTCTACCTTCCCCCATCTGTAGGGCGCCATCATGCAATATTCTACAAAGAGTAGATGTACTTCTCGGGAGGAAATATTTAATTCAATCTTAGCTGAGTGTGGTACTCAGAAAGGAATATTTAATTCAACCTTAGCTGAGTAAGGTACTCGGGAAGGAATATTAAATTTAACTTTAGCCAAGTGTGGTACTTGGGAGGGAATATTAAATTCAACCTTAGCTGAGTGTGGTACTCATGAGGGAATATTTAATTCAACCTTAGCCAAGTGAGGTACTTGGGAGGAAATTTTGATTCAACCTTAACCAAGTGAGGTACTCAGGAGGAAATTTCGATTCAAACTTAGCCGAGAGGTACATAGGAGGGAATATTTAATTCAACCTTAGCCGAGTGTGATATTTAGGAAGGAATATTTAATTCAACATTGACCAAGTTTGGTACTTGGGAAGGAATATTTAATTCAACCTTAGCCGAGTAAGGTACTCGGAAGGGAATATTTAATTCAACTTTAGCCGAGTGTGGTACTCAGAAGGAAATATTTAATTCAACCTTAGCTGAGTGTGGTACTGGGGAGGGAATATTTAATTCAACCTTAGCCAAGTGAGGTACTTGGGAGGGAATTTTGATTCAACCTTAGCCAAGTGTGGTATTTGGAAAGGAATATTTAATTCAACCTTAGCCGAGTATGGTACTTGGGAGGGAATATTTAATTCAACCTTAGCCGAGTGGGGTACTCGGGAGGAAATAATAAGAGACTATTGACTTGTAAAGAAAGTTCTATCATTTTATTGATGAAGTGTCTCGTTAAAGACCTTATTTGAAAAACCTCTTTTCAAGTTCTAAAAAGAAGACAAAACTTGAGTGAGGAAAGAGTGCACTAAATTTACTAAGTACAATTTCTAGCCTTATAGGGAGTGTTCGTGCGCTTTGATATTGTCAATATCTCTGTTGCTAAAGCCTGCTCGAGTACCTTGGACTGGCTAGTATTTAACATTGTGTAACTTACAAACCTAGGTCTCCTCGGGAGATGTTCAGTTCGGATATTTTGGTCTTTGTTTCCGTGTTTGTTTCTTGCGTGTTCGTTCCCTTCAGATTCTCTTCAACTGGGCACTTGTTCCATCTAGACCTGGTTGTGGAACTCGGCCAGTTCTTCCATTTGCATGTACTTGATTGCAGATACTGTTGACAAATGGCCCTGGCCTAAGGGCTGTTGTGAGATGGTGCATCGCAACTGTCGGATCCAAGTTCTGGATAGAGAAGGCCATTTGCCCAAAACGTTCGATAAACGACTTGAGTGTTTCCTTCTTCTCCTGGCGAATATTAACCAAAGCCAACAAGGTCAGTTGATGAGGATGACTAGTGGTAAACTGTAAATTGAATCGTCTGGTGAGGGTTACAAACGAATCAATGGACGAAGGGGGTAGCCTGGTGAACCAATTGAGGGCTAATCCTCGAAGGGAAGTGGGGAAAATTTTGTACCATAAGGCCTCGTTTTCTGTATACAGACTAACTTGGGTTATGAAAATATCCAAGTGTTCTCCTGGATCAGTCGTTCCATTATACTTTTCTAACGTTAAACCTCTCTAGTTATCGGGTAAGTTGGCCTCCAGGATAGGCTGAATAAAAGGGCTTTGACCCGAGACATCATCTCGTTCAGTAGGGATTCCAACTTGTGGAGTTCCCTTAGGCTTTTCTTGTAATGTCGAGGACTCTCCCTACTCTTGGGCGAGGGGTGTAGTTTGAGAAGGTATGTGGGTTCTTATCTCTCCTCTTAAGTTGACATTTTCCCTTCTCAAAGCCGAAAGCTCAAGAACGTCTTTCTCCTTTTCCTTCTTCATTTCCATCATCTCTACTTTGAGTTGCCTCAACACTGCAAAGAGGCTTTCATCGCCACCTCCCTCTATTAGAACTTCAGGGATCAATTGACTAGATGTAGTATCCTCCTGCTGCCGAGAGGTTCCGCCTTGCTGAGTCTATCCGCCTTGCTGGCTTCTTGTAAGTACCATGATTACTCTTAAAAAATGAGACAAATCGTGCCCTATAGTGGGCGCCAAAATGTTCATGTTCGAGAAACACTAGTCTTCAAGTCTCTATTTGGATAGAGTGACGTCCTTCCGTATCTTGCTAATGTTACTTGACGTGAGGAGGGTACCTGCAAAAGGCACTCCGATGCTGAAGTCAGGATTCAGTTTTGAGCAATAAATGTTATTTTATATTGAAAAGTCCACACTTTACCTGTACTTCCTACCTTTCCTTTATAGTCATTGTTATGGGCTAATGAACTTGCTGAGTCAGCCTTGATTTTTGCCCTTTAATTAAAGTAAATAATATTCTGATTATTACCCTTGATTGAATTAATTACCTTCTAATCTGACAAAGTGTATTCGGCTATATTAGACCAAAAGGTACTCGGTTACCTTTTCCTAGAGATAAGACCAAACAGTGCCCTATCCAGTACACATCGTTTTTACATGACTTCTACTTTCAGATGATAAAGCAACAGAAACATATATTCTAAAAAATTTCTACTGATTTAATTCTCTAAATACTGAAAAATGCAAACAAATATGCTCCTAGTTTTATTTTTGTTTAATCAAATTTAAACTCACTTAAGCTTAACAAACAAATTCGTTTAAGTGAATTGTCTCAGACCAAGAAAAGTAGCAGCTCTCTTCAAGAAAAAAGTGGTGTCTCAGACAAAGCATTCTAAAAACACTTGACGTTCTTTGAGGCAAAAGCAAGCGCAGTCTGCAGCAAAAATTCATCACAAAAAATACAATTTTAAGACATACCTGTTAACTCAAGCGAATAAATTATCAAAACAAATGAATAATTTTGACACATACAATTTGTTGAATAAAGTTTTTCATTTAAGCATGTTTAAATTCGTTTAAATGAAAATAAAATTGAATATACAATTCCCACACAAGAATCCAGATCCAAAGACATTATTTTCTTCAATAACTAAGTCCATATTTGTATTCTTTGACTGTAAATATGATTATATATATATAACGTAGGTTATCTTGTTTCATGTGTACGGATTGAATAATGGTAACAAGCGCAGCTATCAAGCATGAGTGTCAGGCATTGAGTGCTAGAGTACTGCTAATTTCGTCAATCAATACAATGTGTTGTTGACATTACATATGTGTACAATTTTGTTGTTCGCATTTTTTTTAACATTAATTTTTCTGGAGAATCCGTTATATTTATATATAGACATTTGGGTCTCACATTCTGTTCTTTTATTTATTTATTTCCATGTATAAAGATATAGAGGAGGTTTGAGTATATAAAAATAATAACTTTTTATTTTAAAAATAACATTTATTACACTTTTAGTTACTAATTGAGGTTAAGATTTTTCCCATTTAAATTCTATAAATTTTGGAAAAGTTTTATTTAGTGGTGTTAATTTTGGGATCTAATATAGAAAAGACTTATTCAAATTAAAACTGAAAATGTTTTCTGGGGAAACCGTGCCTTTGAGACAAGGTAACAATTCCAGCAAGTGCAAAATCTTGAAAAAGAAGCAGCAGCAGCAAAAGCTTTTTCTACCTTCGTATATCTCTCTGAGGCATCTCTACATGCCTTTTATATTTGATAGAGAAATGACAAGTGGGAAAGAAACCATAGTCCTTTTCAAGAATCGTGCTATGCTTAATCTTGGGGATTCAGCCTGCAATTTTTAGGATTTCAAGGAGAGGACAATTTAATTATTCTATTTTATACACTGATATTAAAAGCTTAACTTATAAAACAGAGTCTAATAGAGATAGAGCTGTCACGGGATTTCTGAGCTCTGTGCTTCAATTTTTAAGTTGACAATGCTATGATTTTGGCCTCTAGTCTAGTTATAAATTGCACAGTAACACCTGCCACTGGCTACCACTTGGGAATATTCTTCTCCTTTTTCTGAGTGTTGACAAATGCCTCTACCCTTTTACATTTTGAAAAATTTTGTCCCCTTTTTATTCAGGTTTCAGAATATGCTGCTATGACTAGTACCTGCCTCATATCATATGCACCCAAGAATCTTTCTCTTTATTTCTTTTTCATTGCATTCCACAAGATAAAATAATACAAGTTGACCACCTATATCTCCTGATTATTCGTAAGACGTAGATTATTTTTCATTATTTCACAATTGGCAACTTGCAAGCAAAATTTGGCACGAATATGCCTTATCTGTATCCATTTTCAATTGTTGAATTTGTACTAATTTTATCATATATATATATATATATATGTATATAATAACGTAATACTTTTGGAATGAGTTGCATTCTTTTTGGCACAAGTCCAGTTTTGGCCCGTATAATCCTGAATAATCTCTTTTTATCAAACCAAACAAATTCTACATAGGATTTGACGAAAGATAAAAACCAAAAAACAAGAAGTCCAGGAAATACTTGTTTCAACCTGTGACCCGTTCTTGGACCACATACTTTTCTTAGTACATGAGACACTGGATGAGTTGTAGGACTGTAGGGAATCTTATATTAGGACACAACTAATAAAAAAAGCGAAGCCAAGTAGATAGTTGTATAAAACTGAGTAAACTAGTAAAATTTCTTGTACAATTCTTTAATGTGTGTCTGAGGGTATATAATAAAAAATCAATAAATAGTATTTTTTTCTTAAATTATAACATTTAATATTATGTATATTACTTTTAGTAAAAACTAACTATATATAAGCTTTTATTCTCTGTGAATTTAAACATACAAAACATAAAACTTTCACAAAATCGTCCCTATCTCTTCTATTATGGTTTGAACCGATCAAATATAAAAGAGAGGAAAGTAATTTAGGTTTTCCTTAAATGACAAGATTGGAGACAGCAGCTGGGGCAAAAGGGCACGCTGGTGGGAAGGTGTGGGTGCCATGCGTTTTTGTAACATAGTACTGGTATAGCATCAGCCATCCTAAAAGATGTGTATGAATTCATTTAGAAAAGGCAAATTGAACATGCTCTCAATTTAGCTTTTGTTATGTGGTTTTAGGAAATTAAAATCGTGGAATAGAATACGGTTAGGCTAAGGAAAAGCCATCATTCGTGTGGCCATATGTTGAGACATGTGAATCACAAATCCAATCCATTCATTCATCATTCATTATGATTTAATGGGAGCCAGCAGATCATTACAAGAGGGAGACATGAAAGAGAGGATTGAACTGTTTACCCTCTTTTGGGGTTATGGTGGGTCCTCGTTCCATACATAGTGTACAGATGGTGCAGCAACACAGGCCCACAGCTATGGCCACCTTTGTACCCTCTCAGACAGACTCTGACAATGTTACGTGACCATAAATATACATACACTCACCGTTGAGATGTTGATGATTGAGTACTCAAAATCGAGTGTGCATTACTAATTTATTCTACTGTCAGAGCTGAATTAGATTACACACTTATTGCAATGTAGCTTGTTACAGTGTATCAATCCACTTTTGCTGTTCTTCTCTTTCAACCTTTTTCTGGGTAGCCAATTGCAAGACCTGAATTTCCTTTTCTGGGTTAGGTTTTAGTTTGAGATTTTTTGCTGTGGCATCTGTAGACATCACACTAACAAACTTCTGACCTATCCAAACTTCAGCTAGTCAATTCTTATTTGCCATAGAGCAAAATTATTCTTTTTCAGGGGAAGAAAAAGGGGAAAAGACATCCAGTGTTCTATCATCGGATAGTCTTGTGAAACATAAACAATCCAATTTCATGATATTGCACACTGGCATAATCATTTATAACCTGTGTAATTCTTTATATTCTCAGTTTAAGCAGTTGCATAAGTAATTAATGTGTTACAGATTCGTTAATAAAATAGCTGCAAATTGAAACAATTTTTTAGTAGAATTTAATAAATTAGGTAAGTAGGGCCATGCGTTGATAATCGAATACAACAATAATAGAGTTACAATATTAAAAAAACAAAGCGGAAAGCCATATCAGGGATTCAACCATTCACGCCCTGCCTGTCAAATCAACCACCGCATCCTCCACAAGTTCTTCTAGCAACTTGCCCTCTACATCCTTCACCAAAATATCCATCTCTAATCCCATAAGCTCAACCCAACCTTTCCCCACAACCTCTTTTCTGACAACACTCTCCACCACCAGGCTGTTACTGTCCCCACAATTCCTCCAAGTAGACCTCATCGCACTGGATATTAACTCCTCCATCTGGGCCACAATAAGGTCCACCAATGGGGGAGGTGCACCCTCTGGGACTTGGAGCCTGCTGTGGCCCCCACTCCACAACCTGCACATTAAGTAATTCTCTGAGCCGTAACCAGTAATTTCTATTAGTGCAACATTGACACAATCGAATACAAGCTTCTGATTAGATCTCCTCTGCCTTCGTTTTGCCTCATGGAGATGCTGAGGCTCCTTGTCATTAAGATTGGCATATTTGTCCCTCAACGATGGATCCAATGGACTTTCAAGGGAATGCCATCTAGAGTAAAACGAGTCAGATTGCACTTGATCATCAATTCCAGCTGCTGATAGTAGTTTCTCAACGAAGACAAGCCAGTCTTGATCCTCTACCTTGGTGTCTAAGGAAACCAATGAGGGATTTAATGGGTATGGACTTGCTACCTCTGCACAAGAAGCATCCCATGAGAGGGTCCGTGCTATTGATTCTATAGGTGGTGATTTGTCAATTAAATTAGACTTCAGAGGCACCCGTGATCCTACAGAAAAGAACTTGCGGTCAGGTAATAAAACAGAAATAAAGAAGACAAGGAATATACAAAAAGAACTTCCTGAAATAGCAGCCATAGGAATAGACTGAAAGCAAGGGCTAAGCATTACCCAGCTGACCACCCTTCGCACAATCCAAGGAATCATGAGCAGCATTATCATCTTCAAATGGAGGTTCTAGAACTGAGATTGGACTAGGCTGATCCTGGTTTTCACTAGAAACCCTGGGTACTGCAGGCTTTGACACAGTCAATCCAGGCTGTAAAAGCAAACACAACTGTCTTAGAATATTCCAGTCTACTTATTTAGCATTTTTTAGTATGAACATAAGATTTTACTTGTATGGTACTAGGACACACGAAATTCAGTTTATCATTCCATAATCTACAATAACATGAAATCAAAGAAGTTGTACTGTGCTGTACTATTACTAGGTCTATGCTGACTAAGAAAAGCTAGTCTTATTATTACTTATCAAGTAGCAACTGGGACCCAATGATGCTCATAACCAGATAAAGTTTTCATTTGTTTCATTCCAGTAGTAACAGAAAATCCCAAACAATTTGTCAAACCGGACACAACATCATCAAATTTCAATGGACTAATTTCATTTGTTAGGTAGAGAAGGCATAGACTACAGTTAAAGACAGTTCTTATCATGTTACTTGGCAAGATGCTAGCACAGATTAAAAAAAAAAAAAGCCAGCAGTACAACCCAACAAAATACTTCAAAGTTTAAAGAAGCAATACATACTCAATACTGATTTTCCCTTCTGTATATTTTTTTTCTTGTCCATTCTTCTTCCCCTTCTTTTGCAAGGGGAAAAGGAGGTAAGGGACCAAGGTGTGAAATTTAGAAGGCATTAATGAGTGACCTCAAACCAATAAATAGAAAGAAAAATTACATAATACATCACAAAAAGGAGATCAAAATATTCAGAATAATAGAAGCTATTACCTCTAGAGGTATAACACCTTGTCCATTAGGGATAGAATCTGATAAAATTTTGCCCGATGATTCATATGGAGCTGGAAGAGAACACTCTCCAAATGATCCACTGTTAAAGCTTAGAGACACATCATCCCTAAGGATTCCAGGCGAATTTACTGGAGATGCTGATGTTTCAGCGATGGTATATTGGGATTCATCTTTAGATTGAGATAGACAAGATTTTTCCTTGGTTGGTTTCTTATTCCTTGAGAATAAGAAACTTGTAACTTTTCCTTTAAATGATGATTTCATACTCTTTGACTTTGTCAGCTCCTTGGACCCACATGCTTTGCCAGCATCATTATCACAAACTTCAACATTGAGCCCATTTTCATAGACAGTAGAAGCAGCAGGAACAGATTTTGACCTGGGGAGATTTTTAGGAGAACCATCCACACATATTTCATCATTGAAATTTCGACTGCAAGACACAGATTCGCTTGGTTCCTGTTCTTTATGTATACCCTCAACCTCAGTTATTACAGATTTCTTTATATCTGAAAGAGCAAGCATCTCACCCAAGGTAGAGCTTCTCCGCAAATGTCTTTGCTCTTGAGGACCCTTATTTGATGCCATCATGGCCCATCTTTCAGAAAGTCGTTTCTTGGCTTCTCTGCATACTGATGATTCAGGAGAACCAGATGCACGACTGAAGGATGATGAAGAAAAAGGACTGCCACAGCGATTGATATAATCCCAAGAATGCCTTGGAGATGGTGACGTTACTTCCAAATCACTAAAATTCCCTGTAGTATACTCATGATCTGATTTGTTGAATGAACTCTCATCACCAACATAGCCATTGGAAAATACTGAAGAATACAATGTTTCGTCTCTTTGATGGCTCATCAGATTTCCATGCATTTGCTTTGTAATTTCATTTGCCGCTTTTCTTGATTGCAGCACTTCATCATCTTCAGGTTCCTGGTAGAAATTTCCACTTTGCAGATTTTGAGGTGATGACATTGTTGGTGAAACCACAGCCTTAATCTCATGTGTCTTCCCAGGGCTACTAGGCTTCAATACCACTATTCGAGTAGGTTGAACTGGAAATTCATCAAGTTTCTGACTAGCTGGAGAATATCCAGGACTGCATTTCTCCCATGCAGCACCAACATTTGCTGGTTTCTTAATCTGTTTGTCATTTTTCTTCCCCTTTCCACCAGGTTTTTCATTGTCAACCATCTTTGAAGGTTTAAGAACAGTAATACGCTTTGTTTCTGCTAGTGGAGTAGGCTGAAGTTCATAAAGATTTTGAGAATCCAATAACCTGATTAATAGATCATTATTGGAACTTAAAACTTCCAAGGCATCATCAAACTCCTTGGACTGCCTAAGTCTCTCATCTGTTGAAAGACGTTTAGCTTCCATGAACTTCTGGCGAATGAGTGCCATTTTCTTCCCATTAACATCTTCAGTCGACTTTTCTCTCTCTGGTGTCTTGTCTCTTACATTGCTTGTTCTCTGTGATTGCAACCATATTTCATATATATCCTTGTAAGCAATCTGTTCTGTGCTCAGATGAACTTCATGAAGCATTTCCTTGTCCATAAACCTATCTTGCAGTTGCCAGTGTTTGAATGGTGACCCTGAATGACCACAAATATGTTGAGAATAATCTTCTCTATGGCTTCTGTCCACAGATAAATGAGGTTCGCCCTGTGGAAGGGCTTCAAGGCCCATTAGTTTTGCTACTAAATTTGGTGGATTGGAATTGGAAACAACTTCTTTGGACATTTCTTGGTCTATGAGCATCTTGATGGGTGTTCCATTTACTTTCTTATTTGAAGAAGCTCTCATTGAGTCGGAAACAATCTACCAAGTCCATGAAAACGGAAAATAAATAACTAAATAAAGGCAACTACAGCAAAGCATACAAAAATCAAAAATAAAAGGAGCACCCCACGTGACATCACAATTAGCTTGAATTTCACCCAATTAGCTTGAATGACAATAAATAATAATCCCCCCTTCCAAATTACCAGCTTATCCTCTATCTGACCACCAAACGGAGGACTCATGATGCGAGCAACATCGGACTGACTTCTTGAAAGTGAAGATGCTGCAATTCAAGTAAAATTTAGTGAGAACGAGATTGGAAAATAAAATGGCATAAACTGTCAACAGTAGAAATCATAAGTATAATTATTCCAGGCAACTTAGAAATAGAAAAAAGCTTTCGGCAATTTAGCAAAACCTCCAGCTGGGTTTTCATGATGCCCAGGATATATAAAAACCAGACAGATCACCAAGAGTTATGTGTTAATCCAGAAATCAATCAACAAAAACGCAAAGGAAATAAACTCCAAAAACTACAAGGCAAAAAGGGAACCACTACCAAACTACAAATTACACACTTTTCTAAGTTTCCTCTTAGTCATCACCTCAACCCAGCACTTCACCAAACCCCAAAATCAACAAGAGAAAACCACAAACTCATTTTAAGATAGCTATCAGTTACAGTTCCAAATACAGTGTCAACATGGTTTAAGCAAGATCATTCAGAAAGACTAGTACCAAGCAAAGCAATGCTTTTTATTTTGGGAGCCGGGGGGATTGTTAAAAGGGAGAAACATTCCAGGGCAACGTGAAAAATCAAGTGTGTAGACGAAGAGAGAAAGAGGGAGAAATCACCATCACGATGTGGCTTGTCCGTAAGAAGCTTGTTTCCGTTTACACCACCAGTCAAATCAAAGAGGTTCACCATTCTTCCCAAGCATCCTGGAAAAGGTTTCTCAACATTGTGAACCCTTCTATTTTGCACCCCATTCATTTCAACAGCTGCACATACACATCACCATCATTAATCCCCACACACAACAAGTACACAACATCAGGGTAAGTTGGGGAGATCTGTAAGCTGAAGAACATTTAGACAAATCCATTAAAATAAGAAGAACCAATCAACACGAGTACAGAAAAACACAAGATCCAAACACTAACGCAATGAACACAAGGAATACTTTACGTATACCTAGAAAACACAAGAACAAGCACTATAGACCTGATGTAGTGTAATCTTGCAATGAATATCAGTAAACAGAAACACGAACATAAGAGAGTAAGCAGAGAACACAGACACAACTTTCGCGAAGCACGAGAAAACAAATTGTTCAAATACAGGAGCGCATTCACATGAAAAATCAAATCAACAAACACGCGTCGGCAAATGAAAATAAAAACCGTTGGTTTTGGTTCAGTTCAGATTTGGAAAGAAACGCAGAGTGATGAGAAGGTTATATTGTTGACAGTAATTGCCCCCGAAAATGCGAAAGGACATTCTTCCCGAATCCCAAACAGCGAAAAGGAAGAAAATCACGAAAGCGGAATCTTCTCGGTCGGAAAATTTGGCTGAGGCGAAAAAGCTGCGAGAGAGAAAAGCAAATCTAGAAAGAGAAAAAGCAGAGGATTCCAGAACAGCGAGATCGAGGCGAAGCCAAAAAGGATAGTTGCTGAAAAGCTCACACAACCAAAAAAAGTAAGAGAGCTAACCTGGCGCGACGACCGGTGGCCGGCGACCGTGGCATTCCCGGCGGAGGAAGTGCCGGAAGCGACGGCGACACGGAAAGTAGAGAGAGAGTGTGAGAGAGAGAGAGAGAGTTGTTTGTGTGGTTAGCTGTGTGTGACTTCCACCGACTCTCTTTGTCGGACTTGAGAGCCTTTCTTCCTAACTACGATTCATATATCGCTTTTTGATTACGAGTAAACACACTCTCCCCCTCTTCGCCTCTGCTTAATTAATTATTATTAATCAATATTTAACCATTTCTCTTTTTCTTTTATATATACACTATTTCATTTTTTATGATAATAAATTATCTTGAAACTATCTCCTTATTAGGAGTTTATTTATTCAATAAAATAATAAAAACAAGTCGGGAAAAACAATGAAAATAAAAGGTTAAAAAAATTGTATTTTGATTTATATGGTATGCGTTTTTCTGCACGATTTGCTTCCATTAGGTTCCATATTCTGTTGTTGTACGATTGTACCATGTTATCATCACTCTTGCAAGTAAAACATTTAAGACTTGGTTCTTCTTAAACTCAGGACAGAATTTTAAAGAATAAAATATATTTTAATTGTTAATAAGAAATTATAAATAACAAACTTATGTTGTGAGGTATAATGCTTAATTAATACAGCAACCATTTAAGAACGCGTTTTTAATAATGACATGATCATAAAATCGTGCTAGAACACTGAATATAAATATTGTTTAAAACAATTAAAAACTTAGTAAAAAATAAATAATGTGTACGAGGCTTTTATTTACAGTATGAATGTCTGTTATGATAATTAATACGAATAGAAAAATTAGGATAATTGATTGTGCTGTGAAATAGCTGGAGAATATATACACCAATGAATATTTTAACAAGTTAGCTTTGAGGGGAGAAAGAAGACATTGGACTTAACAAATGGCACCTGCTGCAGTAACCTAACGGGGAAGTTTCGCCATTGTTGTGACTTGGATGTGGACTCGACTATAACGCGCTTTCAATAAAACATTATAAAAATCTACTTTTAAAATTTAAATTCACTTTACGATTTATTTCAATTTCATAATATTTATTTATACTCATATAATGGTACCTGTGACAGAGGTTTTTGGTCGAACAAATTCGCGGGTAGTTAAAATCTGAATAACATTGGTAGATGTTGGGGATGCTAGCGACCTACCACCAACTACTGTGACCTTTTTCATAACAATGAAGTGCAGTACTTGGTATTATTGCTTCAACTACCCTCTTTCTCTTCAAAGTTCTCAATCACTATAACTGTAAAACCTTAACACTGCAAAAATAAAAAGCAAGATCTATTAATCACAGCTACAATTTTAATTACTGATATAACAAAGTTTCTTGAACAGTAAAGGCAAAATGTATTTATCGCTGCCTAACATTCTGATACTTTAGGCCATTTTATTACATGAATCATTATTTTGGATGAGGTTAAGTAATCAAGCAAGCCTGCCTTTAAGAGTCATAAAAGAATGTCATGAATTGAGAAATTTTTTTATGATTTTGAATCACTGTGGTTTCTTAAATTAAATTGATTTTGTGTGTGTTGAGTGTTACATAGAAGGTATAGATTAAAAGGTGACAAGAGGGGGATACAAAGAAGAAAGCAGAGCCCTAAATCTAATATTGTTAAGTTTGACTTAGCAATGATTAATTTGTTTGATGTTACCTCTAATACGCCAAAACCTAAACAAAACATAGCCGTTAATCGGGGGAGAAAATCTTTGAATGGGCCACAAAACACACATCGCTTTCTTATGTCTGTGACGTATAAGCTGCACATGCAACACTGATTAAATATAATACCAATCCTCTAATTAAATAAATACAATAATCTTAACTTATGGATGAATTCATATCGTAATAAACTTAGGCAACTTAGGAGATTAATTTGAACAAGATCTTACAGAATTTTAACATATCCCATGTAATCCTCTTGCAATCTCTTTTTCCTACAACTTTTTAAAGCTTCTCACGTCATTTTTATCCTCACGGACAGCAAAAATAACCTAAGTGAAAATAATAATAATACAATTTTAATAGATAATCTGCTAGAAATAAAGAAGGAGATGAAATTTAAAAATAGGATAAATAATAACCCTGAAAATCTGAACATAAATATAAAAAAATATGATAGAATTATGTAAATAATTTCTTTTACATAATATAAAAATATGAAAAAAAGTCTTAGCCCGAATGAAAATATTGGTGGGGGAATGGGCTTGCAAATAGGGACGGTGTCTTTTTGTGAAAAAGTACTAATAACGACAAGGGAAGTTAATTATGATCCATTAACGGTAATAATCACCTTTCGATCTTTTTTCTAAACACTTTGTTTTAAACCAATTTGGATGAAATAACGTGGTCTAAGATTGATGAACTATTTCGACCAAATTCAAGGGTTGAACATGAAAAAGAACATTTAGTCATCATGGTTACAATACAAAGTAAGAAATTAAATACACTTGAGAAGGAAATTCACATCTAAGTGGAAGCAAGCTAAAATCTATAAAAGTAAACGAGATAGTGATGATAGCGACATGCATGCAACGTCTCAATTAATTAATGGATTTTTCCTCTAATATTTGTGGTTATCATAAATAAATGCGCCTTAATCAAAACCAATGTCATGTCCGAAAACGTTTGATTATAGCCGTGGAAAAGTAGCATTTCAACATCTTTTTCAGATATCATCAAGCCCTTAATTATTTTTTATGGGTATTGGATTAATGGATTTAAGATTTAAAAAGTGTTTATTAGTAATTATTAAACTGAAGTTTGAAATTTGTATGCGTTTTTTTAATGATGGAGGGAGATATATAAACCAATGTCATAACTTGGGCATAAATTTGAAATCTATCAACCTTGGCTAAAGTGATAGGATTGGATAACAAGAAAATATGTAAATGAAGAACTAGGGTACCAAAAAAAAAAAAAGATCGATTTTAAATGTTAGCATTTTCTTTTTTATTTTTAAGTGAGTTTGGGCATAAATTTGAGTTTTCCTTATCAAAATAAGTTTTAGAATTTTTCTTCTAATTTATTCTTTCTTTCAGTGAGCTGTGACTTTTTATGTCGAATATCTTACCTTTTAATATTTAATTTATAAAAAAAATAAATTATACTTACTTTTACATTATTTAATAAATTTTTATTAAATAATTGTATCTTTAAATTAATATTTGGATTATAAATTTTTATCACATAAAACGTGTTTATAAAAATTTAGATGAATCAAAATTTATTTCACACCTTATTCGTATAAATAAAACTTAACTTTATATATATATATATATATATGAAAAAAAATTATTTGATTATATTTTAAAATTTATTTAAATTAAAGTAATATATAATTTTTATTTATATAATTTACATTAATATAATTTAATTCTTTTTTATTTATATTTTTTAAATATTTAATTTAATATTAATTAAATTTTAATTTTATATATTATATTAAATTAATTGACACAAAGATTGTATACTTTTTTCACACGAATTGCTATCCTATCATAAACTTTCGTATTTTTAAAATTTTATTTTAAAACATAAAAAGTATTCATTATTTATGATGAAAATATCTTCGATTATATATATATATATATATATATATATATATATATATTAAAATACATAAGTTCATTATTTAATAATAATAAATAATAATAATAATAAATTTATATATTTTTAATGTTATTCAAGTTAAGAAAACATATGCGTACAATAACTTAGCTTAGACCTTTCAACTAAAATCTAATATTCTAGCTTAATTGATTTAATTTGCTGGCAGTTGGAGACTTAATTGAACGTGAATGATATTTCACTTAAATTTTAAATCATTGTTCTACACCAAGTTAACGCTTCTAAAATTTTGGTTAAGTTAGCACTTAACCGTCAAAATTAATTTACCTGATCGATTTGGTTTAGATTACTTTTAAAAATTAAGATTTAATTATATTTTTATTTGTTATTATAAATTAATATTAAAATAGTCTATTATTATGATTTTTTAATAAAATTACACTGTTAATATAGATTTTGTTAATATATTACATTAGCAAGTAATTTTGTAATAATAGGATGTATTATGCTAATAATAATAATAATAATAATAATAATATATGGTATCAATACTTCAAATATCGTACAATGCATTATTTGTTCATATAAACTTTTTGGTCAGATTAACATAATTTATTAAAAACTATAAAAATATAAAAAAATATTAGATTAAGAACACGATTAACATAAGTTTTATAATTTTCAATAAATTTTAACAAATAATAAAGAAAATATTCCAAAAAAAATGTTATTAGTATTTCTAACGTAAGAACTTAAAATATTTATTGGAGGCTTGAGAGTGATATGTATATTTATCAAGTTTGGATTGAGACAATGTACTGTGGGCGAGTGATGAGTGTGAGTTGACTCGGAGATTTACACGTAGATGAGTTGTAATAACATTATCCAAAGGATTGGGATATGGTGCATAGGTGGCAGCACCGTAATGGAGGAAACGATTGATACGCAGTTCTGGAGATGAGATATCATAATTCTCCAAAATAAACAATCAGACATAGTTCATTCTTGTCTTTTGTCTCAGCTATTAATTTTTTTTTGCCACACTTTAGATTACCATAATAGAAAGAGAGATAGAAGGAGTGATGGCTAGTTGCAACATGGCATCAGCTGCTTCTGGGTTTGTGTTGTCACCTAATGTAACAAGCAGCACAAATTCAGCATCAAGGATCACTATGCTCATGATGTACCCTCCTAAGAACAACACTTGTAGGCTTGTTGTGAGAGCAGCAGAAGAGGGTGCAGAAGGAGCAGTTACACCTGCAATAGCCACTCCCCCACCTGAAGCTGAATCAGCTACCAAACCCAAGCCTCCACCAATTGGCCCCAAAAGAGGTGCCAAGGTGACTTACACTCTACTTCTCCCTTCTATCTTAGTTTGGAATCATCCTTTGTACCATAGTCCTTTTTGGGTCAATTTGAGTCACAATATACAATTTTTTTATTTTGGATGCATTTAGGTTTAAGATTTTTTTAGTAAATTTTTTATTATGGAAGGGTTTACAGTGTAAATTTGATTATAAATTTTACTGAAATAACATGAACAAAAATCATTTTATAAATTCTTCTAAACATATCTTTTAGACTTATTACTGAGGCTTATCACTTTATTATAAATATTTTTTAATTTATCTCAATAAATTTAAGAAAAACATTCAGCAACGATAAAATTGGACAACAAAAAGTTGTCTTTGATTTTGGTGTTATTTAGACTTAAGGAGGAGAGAGATAAAATGAAAAAAAGAGAGAAGTATTGTGTTTCTTAAACGTGAGCTTGATCCATAATTAGCAAGAGATAAGTGGGCTTTAAGTTTGAGTGACAGTGACAAAAAAAAAAATTTGAGGAGTCCGTCTGTTTAAAATGTTTTAGACAATTTATATTCATAATTCTCTTACTTATATATTTTTGGGTTTGTTGTTAACTTAATAATGCTAGACTTTGTTATTTTAATAAAAAGAAAGAAAATTAAAAATTAAAAAAATGTAATGAGTGATGTGATAAGAAAAGAAGAGTGAAATAAAAAGAAAAAATAGAGTAAAAATAAGATGTAAAAGAAAGAATGTGTAAATTGTTGTTATATGTGGCAAAATTTTGACAGCAGTTAACTCAATTCCATGCATCACACTAGGACAGTGAACTCATGCAATTTGGTTTGAATCTTCTACTCCAAGCAAAATAGTTGGAACTTGAAATGTGTAGTTAACTACCAGTTTAACACGAAGCTTGTCTCCTTCTAAGTTTTTGTTTGTTGCACTTGTCAGGTTAAGATTCTTAGGAAGGAGTCCTATTGGTTCAATGGTATTGGTTCTGTCGTTGCTGTTGATCAGGTTAGTTTTTCACTTACCTTAGGCAACCCTCCTTAATTTTATTTCTTGTTTCATTGATTTTTCTTTGTTGTGTTGTGCAGGACCCTAAGACTCGGTACCCAGTTGTGGTTCGATTCAACAAAGTTAATTATGCTAATGTATCCACAAACAATTATGCTTTGGATGAGATTGAGGAACTCAAATGAGTCATTTATTTTAGTTGTAATTTGACTGTCGTCATGCATTTCCTGTCACAAGCCTAAGGGTTTTCTTCTCATATAGAAGAATGTGTATCATATTTTCTATGATATCTACCCCTTCATCTCTATACACAACATTCTATATGTGCAATTGCTCATACACATAGCAAATTGAGACTTCCCCTACTTATAATTGAAATAAGTAATTGAGCATATTAATATAATCATTTTAAGGCCACTCAATGTTAGGCTATTACCAAGAGAATAAAAATAAAATGAATCACGTTAAAAAAAAACGAAATGCTCCTCACTCTTCTCAAGAGAATGAAGCAGAAAATCAGCTTTTTAGGTGATTTGAGAGAAATAGAATGCAAAGGTGAAATTAACAAAATGGTGAGGAAAGAATATGTGATTCAAACACGGCTTATATAGATTAGAGAGTAGTAATTAATCATTAATCAATCATTTGTGAATGTAACTAATCACTAAAAATTCCTGCAATGAAAAATACAGCCAAATGAAAATTATATCGATTACCGAAAAATTCTTACATAGAGTAAGAAAAAAGTTATTGTTCTGCGCGCAAGAGACAAAATAGCTGAGTTTAATAAATTAACAATATACTAAACTAAATTAATGAGGTGGCTTGTCATATATGAGACACATTTAAAACAAAACAAAAAAAAGATAAGTTAAGCAACTTTACGTGAAATTAGTATCAAAGATGCTTTTAAACAGAAAATAGCTCCAATGTGTATGAATCCTACCCAAAAATTCAAGAAAACAGAATCCAATGCAAGAAAAAAGAGGTATAGGTAACTTATGGGATCTATGTTGTGTATTTTTAGAGTTATTGGAGTAGATATTTGCTTGAGTTGTATACAAAATGAATAATAAAGTGATATGTCATAGTAAACTTCATAAAAAGTTATTAATCATTAAGCCATGCAACTCTAATAGATTTAATGGCATAATCATGATTAAACTGTAATCAAATTTATGACAATTAAATATATATATATATATATAATATTTTTTATTTTATTCAATAATAAATTAATATACAATATTAAAAAATAAGGCATTAAATTTTGAACTAATATAAAATATTTATATTATGTGCTTTATAACAAAAGAATTAATAATAAAAGGATAAATGTTAAAAATTCATGTATATAAATCTTTATAACTTCTCATTGAATTTTTATTTAGTTAAAAATTAAATTTAGAAATAGAAAGTTCATTTTTTAACAAAATTAAAATTCTACCAATTGAATTTTGACCAGTTTTTATTGATTATAGATCAGTTCGACCAATTATAAGTAAATTCTCTCCAATTTTAAGACCACTTAATTTTTGGGACAAGTAAATCAGACAAGTGAGTAATTCTCAACTTAACTAATACGATCCAATTTTTAAAACAACAAATATTAAGATAATCATAAGTTGGATTAGGCTTGACCGAGTTAAGAGTTACACTTTTTAAATCAATTCAACATAGATTAATTGTGTGATTTAGTTAACTTATTGACAAAACAAACATTGTAAAAAGGATTAATCAAGAGAATCCCCTTCTGTTTTGTATTGATTATCATACATGTATATATACAATAAAGCTTTGCGTCATTTCCTAAAATAACTAGCTAAGATGGTGCCAGCAATCAAATATTTACAGCTAATTTACGATCAATTTGAGATACTACAGCTGGTCAAATATTCTAAATTAAGATACACCGCTTAATACATTGTTCTTTTAAATTAGTCAGTTCTGATTTGATCAAATTTGTTTCTTTTAAAAATGGAAAAACCCAATGTCAAATAAAGTTTAGCTAGTTGAACCAAAATCGACCTAACTACTCAACAAGACCCCCCTCCCCCTCTTTTTTTATGAATTACAAGGGTTAGAATAGCCAAATCATTATGCATATCAAATCAGATCCATAATTACCCTAAGTAAGTTTTCTTTTTCTTTGTTTTTCGGTCAACTCATAGTAAGTTTATCACATGTGCTTGGATTGAATGTTTATCGTAGCTGGGCCACTTTCTTCATCACATGCCATTATCTTTATGAAGGATATAGAGATGACAAAATGGGAAGAAGCTGAATGATGGATGAATAATTGTCAAAAGACTCTAAATAAAACAAAATTATTATTTGGTATCACTCTAATTCACCAATATTAGTTCTGAAAAGAAAAAGAAAAGACAAAAAATTGATAAAATTCAAATAAACCTTGTCATGATTTAAGCGATTGTTGGATAGCAATAGAAGTCTCTATTTCATCCAAATGTTAATAATATCATTCAATAATATTACTTGGTTTTTATATTGGCCCAGATAATTATTTATCTTAAAGATACATAGGAAAATGCAAAAAAAAAGAAAAACCTTTTTCATGTTTGGACCCAAGATACAGAGCTTGGGTTAAAAATAGCTTGTATGAGCCCATATAATAGGCGTTCAAACCTTAATCTGAGTTCAGTCCACTTTTTGGTCAACTTTTACCCAATAAACAAAGAGTTCAGTCCACTTTTACTTAGCCAGGTTTAGTCCAATCAAAATTTGTGATAATGGCTTGAAATCAGGTTGGGTTAACATGATTTAGTATGTTTATTTAAGCTTTTGAAAAAATAGAATTAAAAAGTCACTCTGAGTACTTTCTAAAAAATTGAAAGTATAGCTGTATTTTAAAATAAAAGCTGCTTTTTATATATGTAACCAAGTGAAAAAAACTTACTTTGCATATAGTTTCTAATAAATAGATAACTTCTTACATAATTTTTAAAAGAACTAATGCTTATTGGTATGAAACATACCACAGAAATACGGCACGAAATACACATGGTATGGTTTTTGTCAAACTACTTAGTTTTTTTATTTTATAAATTCTACGTTCATAAAAAAAAGCACAATCAAACGGGACCTATTTTCTTACTACATATTAACAACTGTTCAATTACTTATTTCTTCCTAAAAAATAAACATTAAAAATCTTCCCATGACTAGAAAATAATGTTAGGAGTTAGAACCTCATAATGAGTGAGATATGATCATAATATTGGAAGCAATCCTCGGCAGGGGAAGATGATATATAAGTCAATGTAGTCCTTTTTTGACAAAAATTTCAAACAAGCGTTTCACACATCTATTATTAGTTTGTTCTATTGGAAATTTCTCACAATCACACTAATGTTGGCCCTAGTAAAATTAATTTGATTGTCCACCGATGAAATTAACAACTTGCTTCCCCTTATAGTATGAACAATCAGCTGAGTCTATTTTCGGTCAACGTTAACGCGTCTATTATTAGTTATATCAGTTCTATTAGAATTTCCTCGCAAAATCCCATTAATGGTGGCCCAACTTGCTTTCCCATAATGGACAAAGAAACTAAGTTTATTTTTTATCAACAGCAGTATGCGACTAGCTCAATAGATATTTAAGATACGTATTATGATATTATTATCAATTGCTTTTTGAAATTCACCTTTTCTTATTCTCATTAACAACCCCCTCTTTTTCTTTAAAGAATTTTGTAATTTTCAACGCTGAATTATAGATCGATGAAGTTCTTCAACACACGTAGTTTATGTGGATGGGACCTGTATTATAGTTTTATACCATAAAACAATTTATATTTATTATGAGCTTTGGATCCGTTGGATGTTGGACCCCTGCTGCTGGTGGACTTCAATACTTGCTGTTAGCTAGGGAATGCTTTAGGCATCATTTTTGTTCGTTTGTCTGTAGTTTCATTTCATTCCGTATATAACCAAAAGTATAAAAATGAAACCTTTATAAGCTTCAGTTAATTAGTGTTTTATACTTGGCGTTGATGATATATCCATCATTTTGGATCTTTTTATGTCCTTGGTGCATGTTAAAATATATATCTTAGATATTTATGGCTGCATATCATGTATATTCCATAGAATTAATGAGGAGCAACCTTGTAATTTAATTTAGGATTGTATATCAGTATAATTAAGATTAAAAATCAATCTAATTAACTCTGCTGTATGTAGAAACATTGTGTGTGGGCTTTGTATACTCACATTTTTATCGTTAATGAGACTTATAAAATGTTTGATTTTGCGTTCAAAGTAAATATAGATTTACTTTTAATTCAATGATACTGATTCTAACTTCTATATTGAATCCATGTCTGGTATAATTTAATGTGTTTTCTTTGAACACACTTTTTGAATGCTTGTCCTCTGTGTGGGAATCAATTCTTGGCGCCCTTTATACCTTGATATTCTCAAAACAAGCCCCAGCATTGTATAATAAACATACCTCTTATTTAGTAATTTTATTTTCCACGATGGAGTTACTTTGAAATGCATTAAAATGTTTGTCTGAATTAGCATTTTTATCTTGCTCGTAGTTGGCAGGTTTTGGAATGAGTTTGCATCAATTTAACCTGGAACTCCTAGCTAATTAGCTCCTGCATGGTCCACTATTTCACAAGTTTACTTGTGAGATCCCACTTTTAGTGGGATAGTGATATAGTACCATTGTCCTATAGTTAACATGGGATGGGTTGACAACTAGGTCTGCCATGACTA
The DNA here is from genome assembly GCF_003935025.1 of Abrus precatorius. Classification (NCBI taxonomy): domain Eukaryota; kingdom Viridiplantae; phylum Streptophyta; class Magnoliopsida; order Fabales; family Fabaceae; genus Abrus; species Abrus precatorius. Next base: position 839,989 of record NW_020874373.1, on the reverse strand, counting down.
AGGGTTACAGCCTGGGAAGAAGAGACTGCTATTGTCTACCCAACATAGCTCATGAGACCCTATCTTTGTTGCCATGTCTTACATTTGAGGATGTTTTGTTTGATCTGTCCCATCCAGTAAGTATTAAATAGAACTAGTGACCAGTTCCAAAAGCAAGTTGCTAGATCCAATGGTAACCCGTTTAACATTTGATTTTAATTTAATTTGAAATGAGTAGCAGAAGTATTTTAAATATGAGCAATGTTGGGAAACAACTGATCATGAAGCTGCTGATCACTCAGCTCAATGTACAGATTCTCGTTAATGTGTGTGTGTGAGAGAGAGTGAGTGAGTAGAAACATGTAATGATGTATATGCATCCTTCTAGTCATTCTGATTTATTGATGATGTGTTTCAGTGCATGTATATGGAAGAAATCATAATTTTTCTTGCTGTTTAGTTGCAGAGATAAGAACTGATCATGACATAATTGATAACACGTAACATATAATAGCTAATGCAGCAAGAGGAAAAAGATGGATGAATATGACTATTGATCATGTTTTTAGCAGTGTTTCCAAGAGAGAAAGATCAAAATATTATCGACATGTATAGTTCTTTGAGGCTTTCTTATTGAGTGAAAATTTATATGTAATTAATTTCCACTAAATAGACGGTGTCCTATATATGTAAATTTCACTGAAGAATAAAAAAGTATGTTGCTAGCATTCGAATGTTACAGGTATAATTAATAATAAACGTGTTATCAATTAAGATGTACTGATTTCACCTCAAATAATAAATTACTAAGTAGCATTTAAAAAACGTACAAAGAGTACAGATATGTATGTGCACAGTTACATGTTCTTTGCGACGTAGTGCATATCTACTTGTAAAAAATTATTTTAAGAAATTGCTTTTTCTCACATGAGTATCGTAGCTTTGACATCCATAACCCTTACCCATAGAGGTATGTTTTTCATTTTTGGATTTTCGTAGGTCCACCTGCGTGAGTCCATTGTGAACATTAGCATGTGAAGAGAACGAGTTCTGATCCGCACACAAGTAGCAAATATAGTTTGAGGAAGCAGAAGAATGATGGGTCCTTGTGGTGGAGAAGAATAAGGGTGTTCCCATGTGTTTATTTTTAACGCTTTTATACTAGTGAATGTCACCAATGAGAAAAGGTTGGAAACATCTAATGAACTCCAAGAGAAACAAGACAAATTTGAGCTGTTAAATGCAGTGAAATTTGAAGAAAACTGTGTATGCAAGTTGATTCGAGGTTGTTGTGGTGAAGATTAATTTAGTAGATGGGCCACACAGTTGAAAACTTTCATAATTTTTAAATCATTCGGCATGGGCACTCATATGGGCTGTTTCTACATGCTACGTCGCGTTTATGAAAATGAATAAGACTCTATATTTGTCAACTACGAATTCATGATAACTTTGTCTGAAACAATTTATTTTTCAATTGTTGTTTAAGCTTTCTTTTCTGCAACTTGGGGTATCAATGTCTCAACATTTAATTATCTGACAATATTGATATATTTTGTCATTAATTGGAATTCTTTAAGGAAATATAACGAGTCTCCTATGTAGTTTGTCCAGAACAATTCATGTCTTAGAGGATCAATTTGTAATTAAGGTAGTTTTTTGTTCAAGTTTCTTGGTGAAAAAGAGAATCAACACGTTAATTAGTTTGTTTGGCAGTGCAAGTGTTTTCTTAACAAAATATTGGAGGCTAATCGCCTAGTTATAATAATGATCGACTTTGGTATAACGAACGGTTCTTATCTTTTCATATTTTTGGTTAGACCTAATGCACTATTACTATAAAAGATGAAAAGCTTAAGTCTTGTCAGATCCTATATATTGAAATTGGATATATCTATACGTTTACATTATTTTCTATGCCCCCGGTAGGCTACCGATAAAAGATAAAAAATAATATGATTTTTTCAAAAAAAAAATGTATTCAGTAAAAGAGTTACTAGTATTTCTTGGAGCTTTGATGGTGTTTTCGATACATACAAGCAATGCTATACCTTAATATGATTAAATACTTGAAATTATTTGGAAGAGTTTATTTTGACTTTTAAAAATGATTTATAAATTTTACGGTTAAATTTATGAATAAATTTTCTTTTGATAAGAAATAGTTAAATACATAGTGTTTAATTAAGTTATTTATCGAAACATGCATTGATCATATATATATATTAAAATTTCTATAAATGAAGTTGAATCCTGGTTTGTTTTGCTTCCACGGTTTGTATCTCTCTTGAAAGCTTCATAAAGTGTTGAACAATTGTATATGCTTACGTGAATATTGCTACATATGCGGATAACAGTAGAGTTCAATTCTGAGGGGTGTACGACACCATTGTTTATGAAGTGCAAGAAAACAAATTATTAAAGACGGTTCAGAATTTGAAGTTTTCGGGATAGGAAATGAAATGTTGAACACAAATTCTATGCGCATACTTTCTAGTAGGTCATAGAGGAACCATTACCATTGCATGGCATTGACTAGGAAGGTGGTGATTTGATTTATGAGTTATAAATTAATGTGAGTTGTTTATTTACGTGCAAATATGTAACTCCGTACCTACGAACTTGTAGGTCTTGTGTAAATTTTTAGGAGTGCGATGTGCAGTGTATTTGGCCAATATATCCCCTCTATAAAATATTTACTGTGTATTTTAGACTTTTGTTCAATCTTTGACTATACTTGTTTTCATAAGAACAGGTAAAATGCAGTTTGTTTACCGTAACTTCATGTTCATGGCCTATAAGTTGGTCAGAGTTTAGGCATTAGCATCTTATTACATTTTTATTATACTATTTTCCACCATCTCTAGTTAAATATTTAACCTCACACCAGTTTTTATTTGAAATATTACCCTGCATGCTTCTAAAGTTGAAGTTCTAAAAAGACTTTTGTTACCAAAAACAATTTGTATTTTTGTGCATAAATATATACTTAGGAAAAGAAAGTCTTATGAAACTACAATAATAATTATACACTTAGTAAATATTATTGTTGATTACAGGAAGGGATTGTAGCGTATTTTCCACTTTAGTAATATTTATTTTGTATGTTTTGTAAATGAATTGGTATATAAGTTCACAAAAAATGTCATTTTGAAAAAAAATGATTGGCAGTTTCGTTGCACAATTTTGACAAAAACCGTATGAAAATCGTTTGCTTCATACTCATGCAAGGCATGTAAAATGAGTTGAAAGGAAAGAGATAAAAAAAAGGAAAAAAATAATATGATAAGTGATATGTAAAATTCATATTTTGTATTTCTTATTTAAATAATAACTTAAAATTTTTAAATAAAAAATTGATAAAAGATTAAATATGCTTAATTTTAAAACTAAAAAAACTTAGTCATCAGAAAAAAGAAATAGAAGTACAGGCATTATATATATTATGGCACATCATTCATTACGAAAAATTTATAGGAGTTCTCACCAATAAAGAAATCAATTTCATCATTTGAATAACTAAAACTAACTCTGAATATGATATTATGTGTAATTATACTTTAATTGTGATAAAAACAATGAATATTTACACAGTACAGTATTTTTATGTTTTTTTTTCAATTCTTAACCATGGAGAACATGTTCCTAGAGAGTTACAGGATTTCCTTTTTAGTTTATTTATTTTGAATGCAATAAACCTGAAACAAGTGATTGTGTTGATATGGCATAATAATTAGTTTCCAAGTGATGTGAACTGTATAATAGTTTGGAACTCCGCTGTACAGAAATGATATGACTGTAATTTACATCAACAACTTTGTGGCTCTAACCTTTAAGCATGTGCACTTCAGCAGTCATCTCTATGAGCTCAGCATCTCTGTACTGTATGTGGATCAAGCCCAATTTAGCATTTTTAAAAGGAATATTTGAGTAACCTTCTTTGGTTCTTCATGGCCCCCACCCCTCTCAATGTTAGAATTCTATGGGCTGGTTGTCAATCACAAACACTCAATTGGTGGGCCATTGCACCAAAATTATTTGTGCATATTGTGTAAATTTTGTGAAATTAAATAAAAATAATGAAAGATATGATAAATGATAGAATTTTTGTTTTAGTCTCTCTAAATTAAACCTTTTAGTTTTAATGTACAAAAATTAAGTATGAAGACATATATACTTGTCATTTGCAGAGAGTAAAGTCTCTTCTATTTTGAGAAAAGACAACCCAAGTTACAACATCCATATTTGCAAATGTGTCAGATGAACAGGATAATAAACCTTACATCACATGAACCATTTAATGTGAGATACGTCATCCCACACAGAAGAAATTTGATTCAATTGATTTGTTGGCTGGCTGCTTTGAATTAAATTCTTCGCTAGATTCAGTACCTTCCTTGCTTATAGACTTTAAGAAGCAAGTGGAAAGAAAGAAAGTAAAGGATTTGATAATATAAGATGAAGTCTCAAAATAGAAAGCAGTTATTGACCTTTCTCTTCATCAAATATTGGGATTGCTATATGTAGCAAAAAACTATTGGCTGTGTAACGCGAATTCCCCTTCATGCACCCATGGCCCAACCGTATATTCCATCCTTATACCTTGGAGACTATTTATGAGAATGAAAGTCTGAAACTTTCGCTTCTAATCAATCACATAAACTTCTTTGCCAAAATAAGGAAAAATGACTGACACAAACTACCTTTAAATCTTTACCAAAAAAGAGAGATTGGAAGGGAAATTGAAATTCTAGTATTGAAATTGATCACTAAAGTACGTACTGTACTTGTTACATAGATATAAATCACATGACGAACATTAGGAAAAAAAAAGTAAAAGCCTCATCATCCTTAGATTTGAAAAATGACCAACCACATAAAAAACTTGGTCATCGGAGAGGGCTCTGTCTCTGTGCTTTTTTTTTTTTTTTGGTTTGTGTATTTTTACAAGATATTGTTATTTTGTTTTATACAACAAATTCCTGAGGCTAAAAAAGAAAGCAGCACTAGTAGCTAGTCATGATGTCCTTTTTTAGAATTGGGAAATGCAACGTCTATGACAAGCAGTAGTACGCTGTTTCTTTTGCTTAGTCTCTTGTTTCCACACTTTGCCAATATCTTGAGCAATATTCACAGCATCAGATGAAGCACCAGAGAGCCCTCTCTTTGTGAACCCAACAGCATAGAGCCCAGCATTTCCTTTCCAACCATGAGGAAATGGCATCTTTGGGTATCCATTCTTGGAGAAAAATTCACCTTCCTGTACACAACATAACCCAAATAACATTAGTTCACTATTCACCCACACAAAAAATGTGCTAATAATTACTGTTCAAAATTAAAATTCAAAGAAAAGAAGCTTCTATAAAAAAAGGGTTAAAACTTTTGGTACTTTGAAAAAAGGACAAAACCTTCCAATATGCCCCAAAAAGCTTTCCAAACTGACAATCTTCTAAGGTGAGAATACTAGAAAAAAATATATTATTTTTTTATAGTTATAAGAAAAATTAAAAACAAAGGATCTAGAACATGTTTTCACCTGAAGCCAAGAAGGGACATTGCTGCGGTAACCAGTAGCAAGCACCACTGCATCAACCTCAAGCTTTTCACCATTATCAAGCTCAACCTCACCATTGTTAAACCTCTTGATTCCTGGCACCACTTTGATTTCACCAGATCTGATTTTCTCCAAGGCACCAATGTCCAAAACCGGGGTCTTCCCCTTTGTGTTCTTCAGCTCCAAAGGACCCGTTGAAGGCCTTTTCAGCCCAAACTTCTCTATGTTCCCTATAACAAACCACGCCAACAACAAGATAATCTTGTCAACAAGCCAAAGAGGCAACCATTTCAGCATCATAACAGCCAACTCAAACGTTGATTTGCCAAAGATCTCTCTCGGTAACACATGAACCTGTAATCCAAAAACAGAACAACCCGTGTCAGATTCCAATTCCATCCCAATTTACATAATCATATTAAAGAGAGAAAAACATATTTTATATCAAATTTAATTAATGAATCTTACAACTAGCCCCCCAAGTTTTTTGTTTAATAAAAAAATATATTTTTCTATGTGGGTCAACATGATAATATCATATTACTCAATAAAAACTTACCGAGCTACGAACAACCATGGATGGTGAAGCATGGTGGTTGCAAAGATCAAGAGAGAGTTCCATGCCAGAATTTCCACACCCAACAACAAGAACCTTCTTTCCCTTTAACGTTTCCCCTGACTTATACTCGCAAGCGTGAATAACATCACCTTTGAACTCACTCAACCCTTCGACATTAGGCATAACACACTCAGCATTTTCGCCAGTGGCAACAACGAGCCACCTGCAAATATACTCAACCTCGTTTCGGGTTAAGCCACTCAAAGAAGAAACAGTCTTAACACGCCAGAACCCACTTGTCTCATCGTACCTTGCTGACTGAACGCACTCGTTGAACTGTGGGTTGATCTCAAAGTGCTTTGCGTATGATTCTAAGTACTCTATGAACTGTTTCTTTGTTGGGTATTCAGGGAAATCTTCAGGGAAAGGAAGTTTTGGAAGCTGGCAAAATTGCTTTGGAAGGTGAAGCTTTAACCTGTCATAAGTGCGTTTTTGCCACAGTGAAGCTATGCAATCTGCTCTTTCGAGAACCATGAAGGGTACCCCTTGTTCTCTAAGACATGCTGCTGTGGCAAGCCCTGATGGGCCTGCTCCTACGATCACTGGGCCATTAACCCAAATGCAACGACGTGAGAAGAACTCTTCGTGATCCACTAAGCGAAACACGTTCTCCATTTTTATGTTTTCCTTTTGTTTTCGTATGTGGGTTGTGGAAGAAGAAGGTTTATGATGATTTGGAAGTTAAGAGAGAGGGACTTGGTTGTGTAATTGAGAATGTGAGTTTTGGATTGAATGAAGAAGGAGGGTGAGTGGAATGGGTTTATATAGGGAATTGGGTATGATAGGTGCATGTGATCCTGTGGGGAGTTAATGCATTAAATTATATTTCTACATTAAAAAATTATGCAGTTTCGTTGGTGTTTTAAATAATAAAATGGCGCATTTCAATGTCATTGTTTATCTTCTTTTTTTCAACTTGTAATGTGTTACTGTGATATTGAACTTTTGATGTGCAAATATCATTTTGATTGTCAAATCATGAGCCTTTGTTATTGGCAATTCTTTTATTATTATCTTTTATAACGTTATATTCCTTTTGATTATTTTATTAGATTCTATTATGGTATAATTGTTAAAAAAAAATTGGCAAGGATTAGCACATAATGTTGTGTGAAATTATTATTTCCTTGGAAAGTTTTCTTTCATCATCACAATCACAATGGGGCTTCACTTTTTGTTTATTTATTTAAAAAATACAACGATTATTTTCAATGTACATATTAAGTTAGGTAGCAACTTACTCTCATGGAGGTATACAAGTTTCATGTTAAACACAAAAACATATTTGCAAACCTTTGGGTAAGATTTAAAAGATCAATTTTAGAGAAGGAAGGGATCTACAATAATAAGCATAGTCAAACAGAATAGGAAGGAGAATAAGGAGGCAATGATGATGACAAGTCATCCTCATCTGATTCTTGGGGTCCATAGTCCATACAATAGTGAAAGGAAAATAATTAAATAAATAAATAAAGCAAAGCATACTATAGTTGACACAAAAGCTTAACAAAAATAAATTTATTTCATCAAAGAATATACTTAAGTTTTGCCATACAACAACCATTCTAGCCTAGGTTTTGATTTTGAATACAAAACATGATTTATTACACATAATAATCTAAATCAAGATGAACATAATTACATTCTTTAAAAGAGTGGATGTTGGTGGAAGAAAAATCTAAAATAGAGTTAATGATGAGGTGGCAAAGCGAGTGCTGACTAAGGGTCGGCGACCCACGTGGAGTGGCTGAGCGAAGGTGCAACGAGAGGCTGAGGTGACGCAATAGGCTGGACCCAAATTGGCATAGCCCACTCTGCCAACTTCACTTTCACACACCACTTATGCCACGTGTCTGTTTCCCATTTGCCCAACTGTATTTCTTCACGAACTCTCATACTCGTTTTTAAACACAAGAATTTAAATCTCCTTCCACATCCTCTTCTTTAATGCATATAAATATATATGTCTTTTTTCTTGCTTTTGAATTCCTCTTCGTCGACAACATACAAGTTTAATTTCAAACTATTCATAAATACTTTTAAGATATTAAATAAAATTAAAACTAAAATATATGAAAAACATTGTTGACATACTTTTCTCATAATTTTAATATAATCTTACACTAATCCTTGATGAAAAGTATTTATTTATTTAATATTTTTAGAATATTTATTAGTAAGTCTTGTGTAAAACAAATGAAAAGTGTTAGCAATAAATTTTAACAATTTTTATTACTATTTAATTTATTTAAAACTACAAATAAAGCTTATTAAATAAAAAATGAGCTGAACCGTATATGTTTTATTTCTTTTATTTTAAAATTATTGTCTTTTAAAATTGAGGCACAGAGAACTTATGTAAAACTTTATTATACTTTCACTAAAATATTTTTATTTATTTTTAGTTAGTTGACAAGTTTTAAAATAATTATCCACGTATATAATTATTAAATGAAGACATGATTAAAAAATATTGACAAAACCTTGAATTTCTAAATTGAAAATAATACTGAAATAAAAAATATCTATAATTTAAAATGAAGAGAATAATTTTGAATAAATTTTAATCAATAAAAAATATGTTAAAAAATATATTGTTTACTCCTTCATGCTCACTTTAGCATTTATTAAAATTAAATAATTGTATGTTTTTAGTTGGAGGTCGACCATTAGTTATCCATAGAAATAAATGCAAGGTCAATGTTGAAGATTAGTTGTTATTTAAAAAAAAAAATCATTTAATAAAAATTATGGTATTTTTTAAATAAAAACTCTAAATCCTACTAAAATATTAATGTTTTATATTATAAAGATGTTAAATTTATAGTAGAAAGATAAATATTACTATTACTCAGAAAGATTATAAATTATTTCATTCCGGAAAATCATGAAAATGATTAAAAAGAAACAAACACTACGCCCGCGAGGTACTACAGTCTAGAGTAGATAGTTCTTTAGTTTGGATTTTGGACTTTTAGCTTTTTACGACACAATCCGGTTATCCCATAGGCAAGTTGCGCATATAGTTTCACCTTCATGTACTTCGATTGGAACTCAGAAGGACACATGAATCTTCAAGTTAATGTGCTTGATATGTACACTTCACTGGTGAGAAATGATTGAAGAATGTCGCTTTCGGTGTGTTGTAAATAATCTAAATTAATTATATGACTTAACGTCCATACTAACGATAAAGTAGTACTAATTAACTTAAAGTAGGTCTTAACAACAAGTCTCTTTAATGAGTTGACAGTAAAGTGTTATTAATAAAACAAAGTACCTAACTAGCTCTAGTTAGATTTTAATTAGTGTTAATACCTTATTAGCAAATAGGTGATATATATGCGAGTACAACTATGTGGCTGCATATGAGGAGCTGTTTTTGAGAAAATCATAGGGAGCACCCCACATCTCCACTTAGAGAAGTTGTTAAAATTTCATGGGAGAGAGAGGAAAGCATGTGCATGAGGCCATGAACTTCATAGAAGTCTCTCCTTTTCATGAAAAGATTGTAAGCTACGAGCTTGGCGTTTCTCTAAAGGTCTTGATCGATGTATTATTAAATTTGCTTTGGAATGAATGAATGAATGGTATTATAGGGAGGCACCATCATTCCAATCTTGCTCCTGTTCCTGTAGCGTACTACTGTGTGATCCTATATATCAAATAATGCTCCAACAAACAATCATCCAAATGGCTACACACCAAACTAAGATATGCGAAGGAGTAATATATACATAGATATATGTTAATTTCATTAGCTAGTCATATCTAATGTGCATGATATGATAGGGATATGTGTCTTATTTCTTATCCTAAGCTCTCCACACCAGCCTTGCACTGCTCTCCACAGCTATATGGCTTAGGAGCCCCCCCCCCCATATTGCACAGGGCATTTTCTCGTTACTATGTGAGATTCATCACCACTTCTTTCCCCCCAATTATTGATTCTCTTCCCTTTTTCTTTAACCATTTTCTTTAATTTATTTTTTGTATGCTAATTAGTAATTGGTTTCCTAGCTAGGACTTTTGTCCAAGATAAATTATTTATTAGTTAATTAAGCTTTTTTAGTCGGCGGCGAGGATCGCTTAAACAATATTATACATTTAACAAAATAAACGCGTTTATGATAATTTATATTTATATATATATTACGCGTGACTGAGACTCATTATAGTCTACTTTACATGCAACTATAGTTTAATATTAGTTAGCCAGTGGCCTCTAGCTATGACAAATAAAGTTTATACATTATGGCTAGCTTCTTCGAAGTTTAAGGGCGATCAAATGACTTTTGATTGATGAAATATTCTCAATTGCCAACTTCACCTTAGCAGAAAGTTAACCCATTCTGCATTGGAATATGGCCATGGCGGTGGAACTGTAGTACAACTTTCGATTATAAAAAAATAAGTTCCAAGTCCCACTTCCCAATTACCCATTCTCATTGTTATGCTGCTAAGAAATTTCTGAGTCAGTGGATTGTTGTTGGAGTTCGAGAGGAATGAGAAGGCGTGACACCAAAAAGTTTTTGGGTTATATTATTCTTTTTTGTCTCTTGCAAAAATGCACAAGGGGGATGTTTGTTCTTAATCATAACGAAAGGTCTCTTTGGTTTTGAATAAACAGACGCGTGTCCAACTTTTATATAATTTGCTAAGCTGAATACTGTAGCCTACAAGGGTACTTAGGAATAAAATGTTTCACATCTCTGATTTTTTATCTCATGCTTAAAGGAATGTAAAAATATCATTATTTGAAACTGGTCATTAATTTATTTTTTAACTGCAAACTGTATCCGATTTAGGTTAATCTAATTCGAATTTTAAGTTCTATAAAGTTAAATTAAAAAATGCATATTTTTATTCAAATAAAAAACAAATGTTTAAGCTCAACTTAAATAAATATTTTATTCAAAGTGTTCACGAGTTAACAAAATTTGATTAATCTGATTAACCCAACCTAACTTATTTAAAATGAGTGAATTGGTTTGAGCAAATGAATCTGTTCATACAAATATTTTAAAATTTGATAAAGCATGGATGAAGTCTCAAGTTTTTAGTGTTAAAACTTAACACAATTCAATGATCAATTGGTGTTAGTGACCTTAATTTTAATTACATTCCTACCTCCTCCACCTCTAAAGGCTTCAAGAATAATGATCCATTCTTCCCTTCTATCATTTATTCTTCATATCCTCCTTCACATGTCAGCGGCTGACCTGGCTTAGCTCCCTACCCTAACACAAGTTGTGACCTCACCTCTACAATGCCTATGATGTTGGATCTTTTTTCTTTTTTGGTGTTCATTTATTCGTTCCTAATCTTCTATGACATTGATAATATTATTTATGTTTGTTCTTTTTCAATTTTAGTTTCAAGTCTTCTACGATGTCAATAACAACTTGACTTGTGTGTTTGCTTGCTCCATTTATTTTTCAAACTATTTTATATAACGTTGTAAGTGCTAATTAGACTACTTAACCTAACCTATCCGTGGTCAGCTTGGTTCAAGTTAAGTCAAGAAAAAAATGGTCAAAATTAACTCAACTCATGAAAATTTGATCAAGTTGGATCATTTTATTTATCAAATCCCCTCAATCCAACCCATGAACACTCCTATATTTTATACTTAAATAAATTGATCCAACCTAAATTTAATTGAAGAAAAGTTCATATGAACTCTGAAAAAATCAAAATTAATTAAAATTTAAATGTGATAGTGTAAGGATTACTTAAAATAAAAATAATGCCCCTGCATTTTATGTTGAAAAGTAACGTACTAAAGTGATATTGAAAACTTGAATATGGTGTAGAGAGTTGAGATATGGCAAGAAAAAACGTAAATACATTTTATATTCTTCATAATACTAATAAAAATTAGGATAAATGGTGCCATTGTATGAAAACTTTTTTTACAAGGTTTTCAATATTATTTGTGCTGTTAAAGAATTGAAGGATTTACATTTATTATCTATATATCTATTAATGAGTTCACTTCAAATCTATGAAAAAATTCAAAGGAAAAAAAAAAAGACTTTAGGCAAGTTCTCAAAGTTAAACGTTCTTTTAAAGAAAATGAAGTAGAGAAAATTCAAGGGTAGGGTGACAATTGGGTGATTTGCATAAATTTGAAATAAATTAAATTATATGGACGGGTAAAATTAATTCATTTATGATCTATTAGAAATATAATAAGAAAAATACATTCCATCCATGATTCATTTAATTGAAACTATTCAACCCATTCATTAATTAATTTATATGATTATATATCCAATTTATTCATGTAAAATTATTATATTTTTATTTATAAAAGACATTTTTCTAAGTTAACTCTAAAACTATGTAATCTCTCTCTCTCTAAATTTTTCTCACCTAATTATCTCTTCTTTTTTTCTATTAATTTTTTTTGTTCTCTTTCTAAGTTCTCTCTTTTTACTCTCTAAATTTTTCACTTTCTAATTCCTCTTTCATTCGCTAATCTTAGAGTCACTACCTAAATATACTTGTTCAAATAGAGATCTTGAGCCATTAAATTTAAAGTTTAAATAATATTTTTAAGCTCAACCCAAATAGGGAACTGAAACTCTTTTGCCGTCTTTATAGGATATATTTTAGTTTAACTTTCTAATTGTTAAAAACAAATTGTTATGAATAATGTATTAGAATAGGCCTTTTGTATATTTCGATAGTCATAAAAAATATATATTAAAACAAGTGTGCATATGATAAATATATCGATATACAACTACATTTCATATAATTTTCACTCTCTCTGTACTTTTATCAAATCTTAAGATTAGTAGCAAGTGTACAGATCCAGTGAATTTTGAGCCAATTCGATATCTGTCTTTTCTTTCCTTTAAAATTAATTTCCTATATATATTTTGGTGACACATTGTTAGGTAGGGTCATGAAATACCCACAAATTTGTCCAAGGTCAACTAGGGAATATAAATCCTCCCCTTTTACTTATATTTTTAGGCATGATAGGAAAGCTGACATGACATTTAATATTTTAAACATTAGAGTTCAATGAGAACATACTAAAAAGAGACTAGGGTTAGGTTCAATTCATGATTAACAAAGGGTCCCAACAGATTGCAATAACCTTTTTAATGAAACTTTCCCTCAATCCCCAGTTTAGTTATATATATATATTTATATGATTTCGAATTTATCCTATTTTTTCATGTATTTCCTTTATTTATTTTTTTATAACATCTTCCTTCTTCTTTTTTTCTTTATCTTACTCTTTTTACTCATTTCTCACCCCTTTATTGGGTAAAATATAAAACACCATTGACATACATGTATCAACAATGAACAATTGATTACTAGTGACGACATCACATGCCACAGAAAAAAAGTTATATACTAACAATTTATTATTAAATTATTTTCTATTAATATAACCTTGTGTTTAATAAAATTTAATTTATTAATATAAAATATTGGTAGATATATTACATTATTAGTACACCAAATATTAAAACATAATATATCATATCACTAATATAAAATTATAATATTTATAATTATAACACTTTTTTTTGTCAAATAAACATCATGCTGATGTAGATAATTTTAACACACTATGTATATTCGCAAATGTTATTTCTTCTTTGTAATGGTAAGTTTAAATCAGTACTTCATACCGCCATTACATTAATTGTTATATATTTATACGGTGTACAAAACTTCATTGACTCGTTTGGTCTTTGACCCGTTATTCATTTAAAAAAATAAAACATTTTTTAAATATAAATTAATTATTCACTAATGCCAAATTTGTATTTATTTATCATAAAATAATTATCATTATATCAAATTTTTGTTAACTGAGTATGTACACATATATTGCTATTTAAAATTATCATTTACTAATGGTAAAAAAAAAGTGTTAGGTATTATAATTATTTTTATTGGTATAACCTTTGATTAATAAAAATTAAATTATTAATATAAATATTATAATACTACAGTATAATATTAACATTCGATATACCGATACTATATGTTTGTGTTTTTTAATTATACAAACAAAATTATGTGTTATTATTATTATTATCGGTAATAGTAGTGGCAAGGCCCAAACAAATTAAATAAATGAAATAACAGATCTTAATTAACACAACATGATTTTTTATTTTCTATCAATATAAATTCATAATATTCCTATTAATAATTTAATTTTAATAAAAATATATATTAATGAAAGCTAATCCAATGTCAAACTAATAATATATGACTTTTTTTTAACATAGAAAGCACACTTGAAAGATCGTATAAGAGCTTATTAGAATTTTTAAAATTAGTTCAGGACTCTTATAAAAAAAATTATTTTATTTTAATATATTTTTATAACATTTTAAAAATTAATTCAATTAATTTTATGATTAAATTAAGGGTAAAGAAATTAATTTACTTCATAAATAAAGAGTTATCAAAGTGAAAAAACTTTTGTGAAAATTCATCTTAACCTGTACAATATATTGACAGCCTTTTGATAAAATTTTAAATGAATCAAAATTAATACTTCGTAAGATTAATAGGTTTATTGCTTTTTCTTGTACAAAATAGGTTTATTAGTTTGAGTGACATAAAACATTTTTTCAAGTTTAATTGTAAAAATAAATATTATTTTTTTAATAAATACCCATGACTCGACTTAAATTAATGGTAAGAGTATAAAAAAATACCATTTAATTCATGTTTTATTCTACTGGTCGAGCAAATCTTTGTTACCCAGCTCATAATATTAATGTTTCAAATTCAAAATATAGATATACCATTTCCTCTTTAGCAAATAAAACATATAATGTAAAAAATATAAATATAAGCACTAGAAAGGTTATTTAATTACCAAATTTTAAAATCGAGTATGTGTCATTGAGTTATTAATTCATTTTTTCATATAATTTAAGCTATTAATATATTAACCAACTGGCTCAAACAAAATTAGTATTAATTTGCTCTTATTAATCAGAAAAAGCTCCTAGTTTCATGGTGGCGACTGGCGAGCAATAGTTTCACATGGCAGAGCACAATATATAATGGTTATGAATAATAAAATATAAAAGCCAGAAGAACAAATAAGAAGAAATCTGAACAAATCTATGAGGTCATAATAAGAACCTTAAAAAGATTTTAGAAGATCCTCGTTTTCTCAAAATATGTTTTTTTGTTCTTCTATCTCGTGACTAACTAAATACTTTCATTGTTGTTTTAATTAGTAACAAAATTATACCCACTTTTCCTTGAACCGAATATTTTCTGGCATGTGTTTGGATATGCAATATGAGAGAACAAAATCTTAGTAAATATGATTGGTATTAAAATATGATTGGGTCGGATTTTTGTCATGGAACCCATTATGATCGAGATTGGTATCGAAATTAATGTAATACATGCAATAATACAAAAGCTTTTTGATGATGTGCTCTTTCCTAATAAATTTAATTAAAATATATTTGCAGACTAAAAATACCTTATACTATCATCTAATTATTAGTTATTATATCAACAAAAACTATTGAATGTTGTAACGATGAATTTAATAATCATATCTAGCATATATTTTAATTACTTAATAGTATACAAAATTTTATATTCTCTATCAAAATTATTATTTTTTAACTATCATGGTCATACATTTTTTAATTTAATTTAATATGCTGTTAATGTGAAAAAATCCTTTTAAACTAAATAAAATATGATTAAATGATATACAAATGTTAAACCTATAAATAAAATACTATTTTTAATAAATTATTTATCAAAGATAATTATTGTTTTTATCAAATCATTGAACCCATTGACATTTACTACATTTTATTTATCGGTGAAGTTAAATGCTAAATATTACTCTTTTAGCCTACTTTTGTTTTTCAATCTTTCGCTCTATAATATTTTTTATTCTCGTTTTATTTTTTATTCTATGAAACTATTGAATTACTAATAACTTTCCTCCAACTTTACTTTTAGCATTAATAATGAAAAAAAAAATAAAGTGATGATGATATTTAAAATAATTCGATAATAGACTCAAGTAAAATGTAATAACTTTTTGACAAAATATATTATTTTTAATTAAGATTAAAATTTATTCTCTTTATTTAATATTTTTATTTTATAAATTATTAAAATCAATTTTAATTAAAACAGTATAAAAAATATTTAAGGTATTATATCTCTAATTTTCTCATTGCTTTTGCCCTCAATTGAAATTCCTTTTAATTGGAGAACAACCTTAAACCAATTTAAGGATAAAGAAATTAAACCCTTTCCTTTTTGAGGTGAGTGATTACATGCATCGAGCGATAAAAAGGACATATTATTCATAAATAGTACTTCCACACGTTATATATCACTTTGTATTTGAATTATTATTATTATTATTATTGATAGTATTTTTTAAATTTTAAATGAAAATATTAATAATAATTATAATTAAAAAATAATAAATAAATATTTTTTTAACTTTTAAATGTAAAATTATATTTAATATATTCAATGAAAGTATTTCATGCTCCTTAGACACTATAGATTTTACTTAACATTGTAGTTGGATAATAAAATAATATTTTTATTAAAAAATTTATAGAGTTTAGGGTTTTAACACTTATGTTATTAACTTTTATGATATTTTATTATTTTAATAAAAAGTACTATATATCATTAAGCACAAAAAAAATTTATTTTAAGAAAAAAATCATCTTATCTTAGTTAAAAAAAATTACAAAAAATCTTACATATCTTTACATAAATGAGGGAATTAATACTTACTACAAGTACTAAAAGTTTTAGCACAACACATTTTTGTTTTGGTGGTAGCAAGACTGTAGATGATTCATTGAACCCATTGATTGGGTTGACTTTATTTCCTCGTCCGAATTGATTTACTATATAACAGAAAAGTAAGAGAGCACAATTCCAAACACTTATTTATCAACATTTTATTATTAGATTAGTTTCATTAGTATAAGTTTTTTCAAATAAAAATTATATTAATAAAAATATTATAATATTTTATTTTTTAACTAATACTTTAGACATTGATTAATACTTTTATATTATCCCTTTATAATACTCTGTCCATTCTTTTTATAACAAATAAATAAATAAATTATTAATTTATAAAATAAAATATAATCACTTATATATATATATATATATATATATATAACAATTTAACGCATTAACACAAATTTTATAATTAAAAAATATTGATAATTAATATTTATAAAAATAATAATAATTCAATTTTGGTGATATATAAAATTATTGTTTGAACAAAGTAAAAGGTCATGTGGCAATATTAGTGATCCGGGATAGGGTCATTGCACCTGGCAAAACCATGGCTTTGCATGTGGCAACTTTTGCTTTGATTATAAGTTTTGTTACCATAAATTGCCCCTTTTTTTTTATTTATTTAAATCCCCAGTCCCTGTATCCTAGGTGCCGCCCTCTTCCATGGCTATAGCTAATATCATAAAAACATATAAAATAACTCTTTCAATTAAATCAAACGGAATAGAAGAAGTTGATAATATTAATTGATATATTGAATTTTTTAAAAATTATTCCAACATTCGAACATAATCCTCCATGAACATTATGATTTTTAAAATATATATAAATATTATTCAATATAATAAATATAAAATATACATAAAAATATGATTAGTCATGTGTTAATCTTCCCATATATTGGGAGCAGTAATTAAGCTAAGTCTAGTGTGGATATCTGAAAGGAAAAAGATTATTCTTTTGTTAGTACATGGTGAACAATAATATTTTTTTACATGAATGAGATGTCATTAATATAATAAATATATTTTATTAATAATTTGTGAGTTTTAAATAAATATGATTTAAAAAATGAACATTAACAAAATTGTATTAAATTTTAGAATATTAAAATAATTGAGAGAATAGTTGAAGTGTGTGCTGAGCATGTGCATTTGAAAAGGTGATGAATAGCTGCACTGATTACCTCATTGAAGGACGCATTTTATAGTCTGTTTTTCTAGAAAATTCCGAGTGTCAGAACCCAAAACATCGTATTGTGTCACTGCTAAGCGGCTGGTTTTTGTTTCGAGAAAGGGAAAGGTTTTGAACTATCATATCTACGTGGCTGAAGGAAGATCCATGCACGTACCTTCAATTTTACTTATTTATTATACTTCATTCTTCTAAATATAATAAGAAATTAATTCAAAAAATTATTTAAAATATAATTATTTGATTTATAAGAATCAATTATAATATAATTAACTACTAAATATGTGAATTAATTATTAAAAATTAATATAGTTTGATTGTAATATAGTAAAAATGAACATTGAAAGGATAAATTAAGTATATAATTAAAATGTTTGTAATTTTTTGATAGCACATGGGAGGGCATTATTCAAGGCTGAATGAGGGGAGTGAGAAACAATGTCTTTGCCTAGAAACAATTGTAACCGTCCTTTGGTTTTCTATGCCTTATTACTTAATCCATGTGATCCACTTCCATCGTATTTGGGAACACCATAATTTATCATAACTCCCAAATTAGAAAGTCAAATTAACTTCTTTACAATAAACATACTTTTAAGTCAATTATTGCGTTGATTAAGATATTTTTTTACAAACAAATTAATATTAATACTATAATGTTTATTAACCTTCAATTTTAGAATTGATTTTAAATGTTTAAAAATATATTTATTATATTAAAATTATAAAAGTTAATTAATAACTTTTTAATAAAATTTATTGTTATTATTTGTTTAAAGTTAATTTTAAAAGTTGGTGTTAATATTTTTTAATATTGTAATTATTTATTAACTTATTTTATTTATATTAATCAATTTACAATTAAATTTAAGTTTTAAAAATTTTAAGAATGATGTGTCTTATATTTAAAATATAATAACTAATAAATATAACTACTTGTAGGGAATTATAATTTGGCTTATTTTTAATGATAAATTGTATTGATTTGATCTTTAAAATGTAAGATATGTACAATTTAGTTTTTAAACGTATTAAGTTTAATATAAATTAATCCTTTCATACATTAAGTGCATAGGTAAAATGTCACGGAGAACAGACTTAGATAAATTATATATGAATTTTTATAAAGTAAAAGTTTTATATCGGTAATAATTAAAAAATATGTAAAAATTGATGAGTTTAAATTATATAAATATTTTATATAATAAAATATTTAAATTTAAAGTTTATTTTTCTATAATTTTAGATTAATAATACATTTAAATTATTGTATAATTTAGTCTTTAAATGTATAAAAATTATTATAAATGAATTGTTTTATTAATAATTATTAAGTTGCTTGATGAAATGCATAAGTTATTATTTTATTAAGAACTTGTTTGGTGATAAGGAAAATGTTAGATAGGATAAAATAGTATGTTATATTTATTTTTAATTAAATATTTATTTAATTCTGTTAAGTATTATTTTTAGAAGTAATTTAGAGTTAAACTATTAAAAAGATTTATTGTGTATGTGAATTTAATTGATGATTCTTTAATATATATTGTTAATTCTCTCTAAAGTAGTAATGAATTGGAGTAACTATTGTATTCTAAACTTGTACTTAATAAAATGTTGATGCTTAAAAAAAAAAATTAAATTACAAATATATGATTAATTTACTGGAGTACAAAAATTTTTTAGTGCATGTATAAAATTTTAATCCTGTACCAAGCACAATTAAGTGTAAGAAGATGTAAAAAAATAAAAGATAATAATTAAAATGCTAACAAATATCTAGCAAAAAAATGCAAACAAATAAGTGAGGACTAGACAAAATTAAAGTTCAAATTTGTAGGTGTGTTATTTATAATTTGTGTATCTATAAGTAGATTTTTTTTTTTACAAGTACAAATATCACATTTTAATTCCCAAAACATATTGTTTGTTACAAAAAACTGTTGGAGAATTATTATGCAAATATATATATATATATATATATATATATATATATATAGAGAGAGAGAGAGAGAGAGAAATTTTCTTATGTAAGTCGAAAAACTTTTAACTTAAATCTAATGACCAGTAAAGTAATAAATTATAACTCATTATATTTAAGTTAAATGAAAGTATCAGATTAGGTATAAGAGTTTTTAAAGTTACACTAGTATAAGAAGATCTTATATATATATACACATACAAGAAAATAATTTTTTTACATCAGTATAAGTTTAAAAATTTTTACACTTGATTTGAGCATTTCATTTAATTTACATTTAACGGACAGTGATGGATACATATCCTTTTCCATTGTGGAACATCTAATTCTATTTTTACTTAAGTAAAAATAAAAAACACTACAAGTTTTTTATGCAAAATTAACTTAAGTAAATTTTGTTGATTCAAGCAAATTTTACATCTTTTCTCTCAATCTTTTTTTCTCCTTCTTCCCTATTTTTAACACTCACTCCTTAACTTTCATATTCAACACTCTTTATTCTTTCATACTTAACTCTTTTCTCCCTTTCATCTCATATCCAACTTTTCTCTTCCCTCCACTCAATACCTAACTCCTCTTTTACCCTACCCTATACCCATCTCTCTCTCTCTTTTCTCCATACACAACTCCTCCACCTTTTCTCCTTCTACTATCACCCCTATATCATTCACTCTCCCTCATCTCCACCTATCTCCAATCCCTTCTTCTCCCACATCCAATTTCTTTCTTCTCAAATGCATAAAATTCACTTAAGACAATAAAATTTGCTTAAATAAATATGCAAAATTTGTTTAAGTTATTTTTGTGTAAAAAAATTTTGTCCTTTTCTCTATTCGTTTGAATAAAAAAAATTGAAAGTTTGAGTCTTACCACAACAAAAGAAGATCTAAGATATATATATATATATATATATATATATATATATATATATATATATATATTCAAGCATTATTATACAATTAATGTAATAAATAACTACTTTTAAGTGCAGTACATCCTTTGGTCCACTTAATAATTCTTTTAACATGACTAGGTTGAAAGACACTTAATTAAGCCATGTTTACCTAATAACAACAGGCTTTCACCTCTAAGTATAGTTTAAAGACTGAATCATTACTCGAGTTAGTAGGCTTACTTTTAAAGAGAAATCAATGTGTTCTTGATCATTATGCCATATCATGAGTATTTGGAAAATTTTGAATTATTACTCGAGATATATATTTTTTATTTTATTATTATACATGTTCATATGTTTAGTTATTAATTATCATATACTTTTTTAAAATGATCCTTACGTCAGAGGAATATATTCCCCCCACCCAAAAAAAAAGACCTTACAATTACTTACCAAATTTTAACTCTTTTCGCAAATTACAATTACAATTACAATAGGATTTGAATATAAATCAAATATTTATATGGATAATCAACTAATCAAGTATATATAAGAGATTTGAATAAAAACACACCGCGCATTAATTGATAACTCTTAAAATCCTGTTTTAAGAAAAATAATATCATATCCACGCAACACACAACCGACAAGAATATCAATAAACACATTACTTTAGATCCCAATTTCATATATATCGTTGCGTGACATGTTTGAAGAATCTAATGAAATTTATGACATTTCTTGTTTGTATTCCATTATTATTATTATTATTATGATGATGATGATGGTTGCTTATATACCTCTAATAGACGTGTAAACTACAAAATGCATTTAGCCCGGAAATTATTTTTTTTCATCACCAAATTTATTTTTAAGAATTACATAAGGTACCTTTTTAATAAATATTTCATGTATGATAAATAGCTCTGCGTATCAATTGTTCTTCACGAAGCAATCGCTCTTGCAATTTAATTTGGTTTATAATTTGCTATATTAAAAATAAAAATAAAAAAGTTAAATGTGTGTGTAAAAGTGACTTAAATAGCATGATTTCAGTATGAACGAAACAAAATTGCATTCAATGTACTTTTAAACTGGTTAGTAGTTCTATATATTAGGGAATTAATACTGATGAAAATAATTAAAAATAAACATATTTCATTAAAAAATTTATATTAATAATACTATTAATATGTTAGCAAATATGACCCGTATATATCTAAATTTAAAAGTATATTTAATATAATTTTATCGAAATAAATTTTATTTAATACATTTTTAATCTTTATTAATGAAACTAAAAATTAAAATATTTAAATAAAAAGTATTAAATGGGAAGGATGATAAATAAATAAACGAGAATGAGAATAAATACACCTTAATTAGCTCAAATCGGGTTTAAAAATTGAGTTATTGTTGTTAATTTTTTTAAAAATAAAATAATAAATCACGGTAACAATTTATACTTTTTATTTTTTTTTAAAAATATATCAACCTACCTATATTTTTAATAATTATTTCATCGTCTTATAAAACAATATTAAATAAAAATGTATATTTTTAAATTTATTTAGAATAAAAATAAATAATTTCTCATTATTGTTTCATTAAAGTTTCGTATTTACGGAGAGAACATTGAACCGCACCGAAACGTACATGTTAACACGTATACTCATTTTTAAGATTTATTTTCAATCCAAATAGAAGCGTCACTGAATTAATCACAAAAGAAACCCGAATTCTATCTATAATGACTTTTGGGAGATAAGCTCAAATCTTTCTTCATAAATATTCTATTATGTAATGACGATTCCACGGTCAAACTTAAGAGTCATAGTTCTTCTTATTAATGGTGCATATATATAAATGTTAAATATTCCATGCAAATTATTTACATTGCCCACAGCAACAAAGATACACACACTCGCTAAATAAGTCGAATTCGATGCACAATTGACAATGTGCATAGTTGATTAAAATTTAAAGTTTATCACAAGCTTGCTTCTTCTATTTGATGTCTTCCTATTAATTAATTGTATTATTAAAAGGGATCATCTTTGACATAATATAGAACACTCTTTACAACACAATAACCACCATAACGGCAAAGATACTTTATATAGAACTAAAAAGAAACATGATCAATATTATTTTGTATTAACGATTAATTAATTATACATGTTTCGACTAGTTTTGGAGGAAAAGGTAATTGAATATGCTTAGAACATGACAAGCCGTTTACCAAAAGAAAACGAAGAACATGGCTGAAGGAATAGATGCATATGTATGATTATATATAAACTACATCTTATGAAACTTCTTTGACCATATACATAAGAGAAGATATCATCACCAGAAAGATGTGTGGACTCTCCGGAGAAACACATGAGACCACATGGAAGGGCTGTTTAAGATATACATTATTATATTTAAACTTGGTTAATTAAAAACTAATTCAGAAGCTTAATTACATGTGCAGTAGGTTGTTCTAAATATTTCTAATTATCATCAACAATCTTGCTTCTTGATGACCATCTTCCATATGACTGTCTAATGTAATATTTTTAGAAAGCATTCCAATGTAACAAATCTTGCATGTAGAAACTAGAAAACACCACTTGTGTGTGTGTATTAGTCGCCAATATGAATATACATAACGATAAAATGTTATAGGATCACAATGATTTTTCCAAATCAATTAGAAAAAATGATTATTGAAGAAAAAGTTATTTATATATTTGATAAAAATGTTTACCAGGTCTTAAAACTTGATCAGCAACATTGAAGGCCAGCAAGAGTGAGTATTGTTCTTCCATTCCCACTGAAAAAATGGAAAATTCATATTCAGCTCTTAACCACATATTTTGGGCAACAATGACAAGATGTGTGTACTTATATAGATAGGGATTTATCTTTTATATCTATTGTGGAAAGTCGTGGCTGGGGACGCATTTTTGGAGCCATGTGTAAATTGAAAATGACCAAGTTGGACTTTCCCATCATATTTATTAATATCACAAATAAGACAAAAGCTAAGTGAACATATTTCATATCTCTTATGTGTGTGACAAGGAATTTCTTGATAGTGATTGATTTTGCTACCAAGTTCATATTATATATTGGGTCTTCCTTGCGAGTTTAATTATTTTTGGACTTTATCATACCAAAATTTGAGTACATGATTGTTATCAACTGCTGTCTATTATGAGAAATTCCATCTTGAACGAGTAATAAACTGTTGAAAGCATGTCGATATGGTATGAAAAACATCTTTGATAGATGTACTGATTATGTATATTAATTCCTATTTATTGGTTGACGTAATATTTCAATGCACAAATTCAATAAAAATAATTTATAAAGATAATAATCGTTCTTTGAACTTGATTGGATGCCAATGGATGGTATTTAAGATTTTTCCACGTCTTTTCTCATGATCTTTTCCGTCCAAACACTTGATAGGAACATTATTATTATTAAAATAATATCGATTGAAACTTGCCTATGCAGCCGAATTTTTTGTCGGTTTTTATTTGAACAATAAATTTTTCACAAAACCATATGTAATTAAAAATAGAGGAAAAATAATGAAAATTATTATTAAAAAAATCAATTAAATAATCCATTCATCACAGAAGAGATTATTTTAAAATTTTTATGAGTTTAAATTTAGAATAATCGTCCTACATATAAATATATAACCATGAATCTTATTGAAGACAAAAAAAATCTCAAAATATATGTACATAACACTTTTTTAAAAGGCTGAGTCAAGGGGAGTGTTTATTTGAAATAATTTATTTTGAGATTAGTAAGATTTTTAAAAAAGAATCATTTTATTGAAAATACGTTATTACCAAATTAACATGTTACTAGTAGCATGGAAATAAAATAAAGCAAAAGCAAAAATGATTTGCTGATAAAAATAAAAGAGTCCAACAGTTTCAGATTGGTGTATGAGTGAATCGAAAATGGTGAAAATTGGAATGCAAAAGGAATTTGCAGAAGTAGGGGAAGTAGGATAGTGAGAGATTTAAATTTCATAGCTAGCTAGGTGGAGGACCTTGACACCATTGGGAATGGACCAACACTTGGTGAGAATTAGAGGTGAACCCTCGTGGAGTGACACTCAATGGACCATAATAATGTTAACCTAGAACAAACTATAGATGAGACCAAAGCTTATCCAAATCCAAAATCATATTCACAATCATACGTTGATTTCAATTTTAGCATATTATTCTGACCGTAAGATTAAACAATTTGAATGAAATTCAGCTATAGGGTGGTCCAGTTGCAGCATGGTCCTAAACCCCTTTCATAGGGTAGAGCTACTTGGGTTGCAACCCCTGTGCTTGTGCTCTAGTTCCAAACTTTTGGGCCCAGATCCATGTGAATTCCAAATGGGTTGCCCTAAAAGTTCCAATCGTAAGACTTTTGGTATTTTACAAACAAATTAAATGTACCTATAGGAGGCAGATTATTATAGCAAACAAGTTCTACATCATGAAATGAGTTCCTTTCATTCATTTTAGGTTGACTTGCTATAATTTTACATTATTAGCGATTTTTCTAAATTGTATTAAAAATTATAGAATTTAATGCAATGAAATGTATTCATATTATTAAATATTACAATTTTTAATAAAAAATTACCATGTATAATTTTTTATTCTATGAAAAATTGCACATCTTAAAAAAATTATATTACTAACTAGAATATACTACAAAACGGTTGGATTTTCCTTCTTATGAACAAATAAGAGCTAAGCAAATCATTATACTCCACCATTTTGTTTCAACGATGAAATTTGAATATTTGGACCACAATTATATGGAAAAATTTCAAACTCTAGTCAAATTTTACATAATTTTTTTCTTTACCGGATGATAAGTTTTGGCATACTTCTCTCATTTGCAGTGATGTTACATCTACGTCTAAAAGGCTAAACATGAGTTAGTAATTAATCTTTTTAGATGCAGATATAATTTGATCAATGCTCCAAGTCCTCTTCCCCACCTAAAATTAAAGGAGGCAATGATCAATTGATCGCTTTAAAACAACTTTTTTCCTTCTTGCAAAGTTACTTTTCAGCTGTTCATTTCTCTTCATTTTCGAATAAACTTCTACTCTCTCACTCATGATTTGACAAACGTCATGTTTTTAAGGGATGTAGCCCCAATTACCGTCCAATTACTAATCCCATGGGTTCTAGGATGAAACATTGGTAAGCTTCAAAAGAGTAATGCTTTTTTCCACTTAAAATTCTTACAACACTTTTTACAAGGAGAAAAGTATAACACAAGATGAGTAATATGCTGGAGAGATGAAAAAAGGTTCTGTGAAATTTTGTAAGAGTAGTATTGCTCTTGGAAATTATAATAAAATAGGATATCAAATGATTTTAAATTTTTGACATTACATGGACAAAAAACTACACAAGGTACAACAAGAACTTTTGAATTAATACACTTCAATAAGGCCTGGTTGCCCAATTAGATAACTTTTCATCGAATTAAACAAGCACTATAGGAAAAATAAAAGCACTATTTCATTCAACGGTGTATGGTCACAAATCAAGTTTTTGTTTTTTACATGAACACCTATCTTATCTATGAATGATATAGTAAACGTATTCACCTCGAGCAATTATTGCACTCATACAACAATGGAAACCCAAAAGGAACCAAAGAAGGAACAAAATTATTAGTAATGCAACATTTTGGCTCTTTCAAATTAGTTTCCTCGACTCAACGTATAATATATTTGTCTGCATTCAATAGTATTGTAGTAAAATAAAATTAAAAGTAGAGTTCAAATTCTAGAACACTAATAGCCCATTCATTACTATATAAATGTTCATGCTTGTGACTTTACAGAGTCAAAAATTGGGTATAGTGAGCTTGGTCCCCCAAAACAAAATAAAAGCACTTTAATGTAAGGGGACAGAAACAAAAGACTAAAAGAAAATACGAGGCAAGCTCACTAATTTCTAAAAACATTCCTGCCCTATTAACAATGAATATTTTACACCTGAATGGTAACAAAAGAATGAACAAATAACTTTACAGAAATGACATGTTGATGCAGGGATATGTGGCCAACAAGATGTTTTTTTTTCCCTTTAAAGATGTAAAGAGAAAATAAATATAGGCATTTACAACCAATAATGGCAAGGACCAACAACTGATTTAGTTGTTTTCCTTGACAAGACACAAGTATAAAAGCATACTAAGCATCCTATGCCTACTCATTTAAAAATTGGAAGGCTGGATTCTCAAGAAGTTCATCAGCTGGTTTCATGTCTGAGAAGTCCTTCTCTTGCATTGATGTAGAGAGATCATCCACTGAGAAGGGAATGCTGTAAAGAAGCAAAAGCCATTTGATAAACATAGAGCATATTTGCATAGTATCTATATTTGTTCTAACTTCTCATCTATAAACCCAAAAAATTAACTAGGAATTGCAATAATAGTTGACCAAGGAACAATGGATGACATAAGTTGAGCTTCACCTACTTTTAGTATGTGTTGCATAACAAATGCTTATATATAGTAACTTTTTTATCCATCATTTTGGAAGATAATTTTCCCCACTATATAGTTCTAATGCTCGGACCACAAGTAGTTCTAAAGCACCCTCACCTGGAGCTGTCATCCAACAAGAAAGAATCACTCTGAGCATTATTGGAGTCCTCAGCCATAAGCATCCTCATGCTTGAAAGAACCTGAGAGAAAATTTGAATGCATCAATCATTTACCATTTCAGGATATGCCTTTTTCTGTTATTGGAGGAAATATAGACAGACTTACATCTGGAGATACACTTCGAGTATTGTAGTTACCATCCCAGTAAAGTGTACATATTCTATACAGCTGCTGAACACTTAGGATCTGGAGAAGCAGAACCAGGGGGTGAGGGGAAGAAAAACAGAAGGGAAAAGACATAAACATATACTGTAAAAGACATTGGAATGTAGTGAGGTGAGAGAAGCAGACAATTCTGTCGTGAGCATGCCTATATCAACATTCCTAATGTCCTTCAAGTCCATCCCTTGAGATTAAATCATAACATACATCTCAATTTCAGTCCTAGAAGTAGCCTCATACACTCCCCAAGTTGAAGGCACTAACAATCCAGGCAACCAATCAACTGGTACTGCAGAAACATGCAAATCCAATATCCCCATTACCTACCCAAGAGATTGAAACTCCAATGCCCCCAAACATTCAAACACATACAATCTTTTAAAGAACTAAACTTCAAATTAATATATTCATAACTTAGTATGCAAAGATAGGCCATATATTGATGAAGGTTTGAAATGGATAAAGACTTACAGGGCATAAATCATTGATGATTTCATCATAAGAAATCCTATACTTCTGATGAATAACCTGTATTTATTAAAATGACAACAATTAAACAAGATAGAAATAATCAAGACAAAGATTGGATTTGGATCACTTCATATAAAGAAATATTCTTCAAGAAAGAAAATAAAATGGATAAACCTTCTTGTTGTCTTATTCAATTCATCATATTGATTCCAATACCAAGACCATTGCAAAGAAGAATGCCTTATGTTTATCTCTTGAAGTTGACAGAGAACTAATATATGGTTGCTTTTCCAATTTTGCCATTGCCCACTCTACCAAATAAGGATGGATAAAGCATATTGCATGGATGCATATTGGTTTGATGAATTCATGCATTTCTAAAACCTGTCTCATGCTGTCTTTCTTAGTATATGGGTATATTTAAGTTTAAAATCTGATCTATTAAGTCTCATAGTAATTTGTTTGGCCATGTTTTTCTTTCTATAACCAATACAAGAGGCACTTTTTTTTTTCTGAGAAAAACAACAGTAGTAACTTCAAATGAGTATAAGCATTTAGATGTAGACAATCTTGATCTAAAAGGAAAGGTGGATGCCTTCTCTTCTTTATGTACTGGACTTATCTTGTTACCAAACCTAATCATGAAACTCTCAAACTACATATGATTTATAAGTAAAAAGAAAAAAAAAATGTAATGAGTATAAAATCAACATTGATAATCAAAATAATGAACCATCAGCAACAATATGGGTAAGATAATAGCATAAAAAGGTGCCATATTATCAAACGAGACACACTTACCAAGAATCCAACAGCCTGTCTTATGTGCTTAAGCTCATCCCAAGATGACCCTGCGTACTGCAAATTTGCACTTAAGGCAATTAGTTTGGAGCTTTTATTAAAATGTGTACACCATTCCAAAAATCACACTGAAGATACATAGGCCATCACCACATTTCATTCAAGCCCAAGTAATATACATTCTAAATCAAGATTAACACATGGTAAAAGTAAACAAAAATTACCTCCTCCTTTGCTTGGCAGCACCACAGCTCTAGTTCAGCTAATCCAGCCTTCACATATTCCCCATTGCTGAAGGTGCAACAATCGCGACGGAGCAGAAGACTAATAATCATTTGAATAAAGAAGGTGTTAACCTTTCCACATTTTGAGGGGAAGGAAGAAAAACATAATGGTAAAAATAAATTTCTTGTGTTCAAGGATGTGTGTAAAAACTAACCTATTGAAGAGTTGTACATTAATATATGAGAATGTTTGACTGAAAATCTTTTGGATAAGAACTTGAGGCACCTGAAACCCAAAAGAATATATCTCATTTCAGCAATTTATTGAAAACAAATGGACAAGGCTATAAGGGATGTAATTGCTTAATGTTCAGAAATTAAATTGCAATTTAGCTTCTTACAAAGTTCTCTTTCAGTGTACAGAGAAGGGTATTGAGGGATTCAATAATACTCTGCCAGTGAACCATTGGTGAATCTTTTGCAAAGGATCGGCCAGGTCGTAACACTCCCTTTGATGATCTTGGTGCCTGTATATCAGCAATGAGATTTACACAAGGAACAGAATAAAAAACATAAGTGACAACAAACAATACGTAGGCTAATCCTTTTGAATGTTTCTAGAAGATAGTATGTAGTGACAAACAATGAAAATTATATGGGATGAGATATTTTATCCAACTCTATCCAGCCCATAGATAACGTATCCTATTTTATCCAGCCCATTATGGTTGGTTTAGAGCTCACTTGAGTTAAATAATTGCTAACTAGATTTCAACACACCTGAATACATAACGCGAGCACTGATGTTAACTCCTTCTTCAAATTATCCCTAATGATGCCATATATTTTCTCCAGATAGGCTGTGAGCTGCTGCTTGAAAAGTAAAGCGGGATATTTAGCCTCTACCTTGCGTACAACCTCTGGGGGAGGGGCAGCAAGGTTGGCAGAAGAAGGAGATGAAAGAAAACCCTGCAATTTGCCCATGAGATAAGTGTAATTTTTAAGTGCTTAATGAAAATCAGATTATATACAATATCTTAAATATCCATTACCATAGTCATTCTTCCAAAGAGGGATGTTGGATTAGGTGGTTTTCTAACTGGAGTTGCATTTGTTGAACTCCCAGAATTCAGGCTTTGTTCAAGTAAAAACAATAATGCAGATGTATTTGAAAGCCAGTAGGCCATATGATCATTGCCATCTTGATTCTGTATGGTAAAAGAAGTGTAGGTAGAAGAACGGCAAAAACTTATTTTAGATAATGCATTTCGTTACCATACCAGAAAAGCACCATAAATACATGAGCCACAAAATAATCAACTGCTCAAAAAATAAACATAGAAATAGGTTTGTAAACTCTATAAAGAAATGGAAGGGAGGAAAAGGAATTACTAGACCAATAAACCATAAAACTGATCAATAGAAGCATTCAAGCTTGCACAGTTATTACTTCTTACAATGATAATTTCAAGAAATTCTTGAACAAGAATTAAAATTAAACAAACACATAAATGGACACTCCTGCCTCCAACACACTATAAACAGATTATGAAATTTGTCCACTAGACTGCATCTTCAATAATTTGTGTAATCAACCACATTATAATAATCAGTTAAATTACAAGAAGAAATGAGAGTCTAAAGAGATTAAAGCAAAAATCACATGATTTGAACTGCCTCTAGGCTGCATAATCATTGAAAGTTTGAAGGCTCGAGTTTATAATTTTGAACTGTTTAGTTGGTGCTTTAGTACTGATAAACTGTCATTATTCATTTTATCTATGAAATTTTAACTTATTTTTTTATTGGAATTGTTATTTTACCCTCTAAATTTGCTAAGTTTTTCTTAATTTTATTATAGGAGGTAGTAACAATACAACTTTGTTAGAAAATGTCAAATCATAAAAAAAATATTGTTGAAATGAACAAAGAATAAGTGGATTCAGAAACTGTTTTAAGGAAGGAGAATATCTTATCCTCCTAACACTAATATTTTTCCTTCTTTCATCCTCCCCCTCCCCCCCCCCCAACACACACACGCACACAAAAAAGGGAAAAAATAACGATCAAAAGCAAATATGATATGAAGTTTGAACTTAATTTCAAACATACTCCTATTTCACCATTTCCATACGCTTTAGAGGAACTGAATGCAGAATAAAATAAAAGATAAAGAGGTTCCCATCATTCCATCAAAATATATTAATTTTAAGCATGAGGGCTCCTGTCCATTCCTGCTATTTTCTCCAACTAATATCATCATATGTTGAAGGTACTCAGTAAAGAGTAAACAACAATTACACAGAATTTTTAACTAGGCTTTCTTCATTTTAATTTTATTCCAACAATCTTAGTATCGTAGGCTCATGACTAATTAAAATCAACAAAGAAAAAAGGCTATAAAGTAAGTTTTTGGCATTTTTTACATGAATACAATTTAAATTGTCAAAAATAATAGGAGAAATCATATTACCTTTCCCATAATTAAATGTTCTTTATCATATATCTAAAATTTTCGACTAAGTTTTTTCCCTCGTATTATCATGTGATATATAAAGTATAATGCAGAATAAAGAAGCTACATTACCTCAATTTCAGAACCAATCATCTGGATAAGGCGATCAAATACACTAGTTCTTTCGGCTTCAAATGATTTCCAGTGGATGAGACATTTGTAAATGGTGAATGCAGCAATGGGTTTTCCATGATTGAAGCCAAGATTTTTCATAACACAGCTGACAAGTAAATCAACACTCTCCTACAGTGAACAAGAGTTTTAAATTGAGAATGACACTTCTGTGTGAAGAACAATGAAAACTAACAAAATTAAATTCCTAATTTTAAGCACATACATGTTGACGTTCAATGTAAGATCTCCTCAAAATAGAGTCAGATTCTGTACCAAATTGTTTCACAGGGGTAACACATGTATCCTGCAAAGATAACTCATTTTATTTCCATTAAACAGTACACAGTCAAGAGTTAAATAGGCCACATAGAAATAGTAGAAAACAATGTACTTACAACGTCTTTCTGCTCTTCTGCCACATGGTGACCATTTTCTAACTTCTGCAGATAAAAATTGTAAATATTCCAAAAGATATATATTTGCACAGACAGAATGAAGGCCTACATACTTTAGCTGATATAAATTACCTCAGCTACTGGGGAAGATAAGTGCTCTGCTATTGTTTTCACAGATGAGTTTAGTTGAGATTGTTTCTGAAGAATATGGTTTGCAGATTCCATGTCTATGAATTTCTCTTCGAGCCTATCAATATTAATTAAAGCAAAAAAAAAAAAAAAAAGACATGATGAAAGATATTTTGAACTGCTAAGAGAGCATGGATGATTATTATTACAACACGAGACAAAAAATGGTTCAAAACTTCAAATCATATCAATTAAAATTTTATCCTATATCAACAAAGTTCAATCACAAGCAAAACCTTTGCATAGCAGTCTTCAACTGGACTATTTTTGATTCTGCATCCACAGCCTGCTTCAACCTTTCTTCCCCAATTCTGTTTGCCTCTTCATACCTTTTTTCAGTTTCATCAATTTTCTTTTCCAGTGAACTCACCAAGTTCTGTAACAGATTTCAGGACGCGCTATATTAATAATAAAATATGCCAAACTATTTTACAAAAAATGTGAGAATATCCTAAGTGTACCAATTTACATACACTTTCTTGGAATAAAATAAAGGTATATATGCCATAACCACCTCACCTTGAGTTTCTCATTCTCACTATTGAGCTTCTCCAACAAAGCATGGTCAACAACTGGAACCTCCTGTATGACAGGCTCTCTCTCTGCAACTCTTTTTGTAGCCTCCCGCTCTTTTTCAAGTAGTATTTTGGTTTCTTTAAACTGAAGTTGCATCTTTTGCAAAGCAGATTGTAATCTTTGATTTTCTTGTGCTTTTGCTTCTTCCATGTCAACCTATATTTAATATTAGAGGTTTAAGAAACTTCTCAAGTAAAGATACTGAAGTATGTGTTCTCACCTTCTCATTATCGGAAAAAAGCACAGACAAAATTTCTTTTAATCAATTACACAATCAATTTTCACTCCACTAGTAAAATTTTCTAAAACAAGTACTACTACAGTGCTATCAGAGAATACTACCATATTTTACTCAAACAAATTCGAGGGTTGATTCATACTACAGGAAAATTGCCAGTTTGCCATATTAAAGTGATTTCAGTGAGCAGTCAGCACTGGCAAAGCCATAATCATTTACCCTCAAACGTTTTTCCAGCTGCAACCTTAATGTAAGGTCTTCAACTTGCTTTTCAAGCTTATTTTTGGCAGCTTGGAGAGCTCCTGTTTCTCTTGCAGCCTGTAACCAAAAAAAAAATATATCAATCACAATAATAACAAAAGCAAGAGAAAATTACCTTCACCTTGAAAAGGGATTTTGAGATGTAATAGTACTGAAAATGTTCCCTTCACCTTAAAAAATTACCTTCTTTTTATTCTGGCAAAATGTGTATAATATTGACTTACTTTTATGATTTTCAGGCTAGCATTTTTTTTAAGCTTCAATGGTGACAGATATATGTGGTCCCAACATACCGCTTCAAAAGAAAAATGAAACTCAAAGCAATATGTGCAACCGGTACAGCTTGCTGGGATAAGCAATCTGGTTTCATGTCTATTTTAACATGTTAGGATATGGTTGAGTTTCAACTAAGGTGAAAAAAGGTCAGCGTTCGGCCCAAATTGGACTTTGGAGTATGATAGTGTTTCTCAGTTATTTAAAGTGAAGTATATGCCAATTTAAGGCAAAGAATAGTAAGTTTCTGAAGGGGAAATTTTTAGTAATCAAGAGTAAAAGAGGAATGTTCAAACCAAACTCCGGCCAAACGTGGATTATTTCTTCTAATTAATGGTGTAAAGATTCCATTCCTTTTGGCTTTGAGGATTTGTAGAGCCCTTAAATATGTTCACATCAACTTTGGATTAGCCCCCCCCCTTGTCAATTTTTTTCTAAATTTCCTATTTGCTAACTAGGAATACCAAAAAAAAAAAGAAGACAGAGAGACCTTTCAGATAAGAACCAGAAAAGCATTGGAGTACATAGAATCAAAGACTGTATGACATCCCAGCCATGCATGATATTCGACTGCTTTCTGAAAAACTTTTACAACATTGTAGTTTGAGATAGGAATACTTTGTAAGGCATTTATTTTAAATGAATGAGGCAGTCTACTAGAGGTAATCCATACCAAAGATATGATGGATCGAAGTGTGTGATATATTTATAGGTTTTGGGCATAGAGCGGTGAAAATGAGAAACTTGTAGAGAAAATATCCAAGACAAATTATAGATGTATGAGCTAGAAAAACCTCTTGCAGAAGGAGTATAATTGTGTTAATTTTCAGAGTCCAAATTTTGTTAGCTTAAGTGGAAATTTCATACAGGCTAATGAAGTTTAGGTGGTGAGATTTACACAGTACAACACTGACTATAAATGTGATGAGGGAAACCATAACATAGTCCTCATGTGAGGCAGTTATACTTGTACATATCAAAACTTAACATGTTTTTTCTTCTGACTAGCACAAAAGTAGTCAAAAGTTTTGCCTAGTAATTAGTAATTACTTGCTACTTAAACAACCTTATGCTATAAAGCACTTCTGCCATTAACCAAATGTCAATAGTAATACACCTATGAATTCATTGAATTCTAAATTCACTTTCCATAAACTATTTGCTTGGGTTCTATCAGTAATAAGATATTTACAAACTCACTAAGTTGCTTTAAACATATTTTCATTAACAATAACAGATTAAAAGGATCAAGGGGTTAAAGAAAGGTGCTTACCATTTTGAGCTTTCGTAATTCTCGCCGTGCAACTTTCCCTCTCCATGCACATTGTGTTGTAATTGCTGCCTTCTTTAACTTTGTGAAATGATGCCATGCCAAGTATTTCCGGAAATGGCTCTGCAATACACAATCATCAGAGTTGGAATAATTCTACTCGAAACCAAAATAAAAATTGAGTCAAGCTCAGCAACAACGATTTTGTACAGAATGCATGAACAAAGAGAAGAGTAAAAATGATTAAAATATCTTATAATGATGGCTCTTCAAAATACCTGAATGCCAATCGCTGCTATAGTCTGCCTTCTAAAGTTTAGTTCACAACGAGCAGCCATCCCCCGCATACCAGTCTGAATAGAGATAGCAGAAGTATACAATTCTTTGTATGCCTTCCTGGCAATGTGCATGCGGAAGCACCTCTGAATCACCATACTGGAAGCCTCCTGCCGCATTCCCTCGTAAACTTGCCGGGCAAGTTGTCCTGCAATCAGTACAAAGAACGTCATCAGACTTCATAAGTCCAAATTTTCCCCAAATGCAAACTGTAAACTAATATTTCAAGAAGCAATTAGCAGAGACCTCTGCACACAGCTTGAATCTGTGTAGCAGACAAACGAAGTGAGATGAAACTTTGGCGGGCCAAATAGGAGCGAACTTTCCTCTGAATAATGCTGGCTGACTTTCCTAAGATCTCACTTCTACGGGTATCTAGTTCTGCCATCTGACCGGCTCGAAGAAAAACCTTTGACTTACCAATCTGTGGCAATAAATAGTACCAGTAAACCAGTAAGAAAAATAAAATATAAGCCTTGTATTGCCAATCAGAAACTATCGAACGGTAAACACCAAAACAGTTAGTACGGATGGGCATAATTAGCAATTCATGTTCGTTATGTACTTGACAAACACATGAAATAGTGATTACTCCTAAACCTAAACTACAGTTTCAAAATTTATTGTCAGCATAATGGTAGTCAAGATGTAGCATGCAAGGCAGAGAGAAAAGGAAAGTTTATGGGTTCTTCTGGTGGCAAGAAAAAAATTCCCAAAGAATTAGAGATTTAATCAAACAGTATTAGTTACCTGATAGCCTTCAAGTCCAACATTCTTTAGAATCCTCTTGCAAGCAGTGACTTCATCAGAACTAACATAATAATTCAAATATGAAATAAGTTAGCATTTTCGGATTATTGACTAACATGCCTAATAAGAAAGATGAATAATGGAGATACCTTCCATCCAATGCTTCAGGAGCAAGAAGGCCAAATCGATCTACAAATTCATCAAAGGTTTTTCTAGTGGGATACCCAGCACAGCTTATCCTAATTGCCTCCATAACACCCTACAACCAGATGAACTATACTAATAAGCATTAAGTAGCATAATATCAGGTTGAACTTCAATCACAGTACAAACTATATTGTCAAAATTCAGGGTAAAAATGCTAGCAGATCTTACCCCACAACGTAGTTGCAGCAAAACATTTTTATTCTCAAAAATTGCTGGCTTAAGAAGATTATTGGGTTTCACACAACGAATGTAATGAGGCTCAGTGGCACTGAGTATTTCAAGTAAAGCTTGCAATTGTTGCTGCAGGACATATGAAGAGTTTTCACAACCCCAAAGATTAGGCAAGAAATACAAATAAGTTGTTTTCCAAATTAACGTAAAATAATAAACAACCACCTTAAATCGTGAACCTATTGAAGAGAACTTTGATTGTTTGGAAGACTCCTCAGGTGAAGGGGTAAACAAGCCCGACACAAAAGGGCATTTGGAAGCATAAAGAAGTGCCTGGTGTTCTGCAACAACATAATCTTTGTTCTTGTCAAGGAACAATTCAGTTTGATAAGTGACCTACAAATGACATAGATTAGGTGAATAAGTGTACATGTTTTCCAAAAGCG
The DNA here is from genome assembly GCF_003935025.1 of Abrus precatorius. Lineage (NCBI taxonomy): Eukaryota > Viridiplantae > Streptophyta > Magnoliopsida > Fabales > Fabaceae > Abrus > Abrus precatorius. Next base: position 802,842 of record NW_020874373.1, on the reverse strand, counting down.
GAATCAATTGCATTCTGGACATGTATTATATTACATATGTATCCTATTTATCATATCTCTGAAATCTGAATGAAAAGATTAAAACTTTGCCTACTTACATCTCCAGCATAATGGCAAATTGTGAAGTCACTGCGTGATAATTTAGGCTTGCTGAACCTTTTATGGTTTTTGAAGGTCTGATACAGCTTTTGGGCGAAAGTTTCATTTGTTGATCTAGGAAACATACTGCATAGCACAAACACATATAGCTATCTAAGCATCAATAAAAATAATTAAAATATATGTGTGTGTGAGTGTGTGGGAGGATTTTTGGTAAAAGTATACCAAGCTTCATCCAGAAGAGCAATAATGCCACCAGGTTTCTGAAAATGAAAACATTGAAAATGTTACCGCACCATCTTTCCACAAACCACTTTTATCAATTTTATCTACAGCCACCCCATATATTACACTGAATTTGAGGGCTGACATGCTACCAAATTTATGACTATCTTCATTCACCATCATGTTCAACACATAATTTTTAATAGAAATTAATATCTAATACAAAGCATCCTACAAGAGACCAACCCAATCAACAAAAGGATTGCATAGTTAGAAGCGAAAACCTTTTCAATGAGATCCAAAATATCTTGATTGTCCACAAATTCAATGTAACTCCAATCAATTTCCTCTTTTTTGTATTCTTCTTGCTCCATTTTGAAAACATGCTGCAGAACAAAATTATTTGAGCATCACAACAGCATGTTAAATAAATAAAAAATAAGTGACATTATTGTCAGTTTCAAACATACAAGCAAAAGATACTGGCAATTGTTAAGAAAATAATATCTCTTTCATAAACAAACCTGATTAAAATGTTGCTGAAGCTTTTCATTGGTCAAATTAATACAAAATTGCTCAAAACTGCAAAGTACCCATCACAACCAGGGAAAACATGAAACCAACATCATTACTGTTACAAAAGGTAGAACTACAATTTATATCTCTTAGGTAATCCCCACTCTAGTAGACAGCTAGTGATGAGTGATAGAAAGAAATAACATTTCATCAAAATTTAGTTTAACAAGAAACCAAAAGAACAAAGGGACTTATCACATAAGCATTCTTAATCACAAGCGAGGTTATAATGAATTAATGGTGAGCCAAATGATATCACCAATTCAATCTAGAATCTCAGAATATGACAACTAGAGGGAGAGGATGTGATTCTCTCCCAACCAATCTGTAATTTTCTTGGAGTAACTGTTCACTTGAAGAGATTCAGCCATGTTAATTACACAACAAAAGGTGTACCAGTTACAAACCTGTTAGTCTTGAAACTCTCAAAACCATAAATATCCAGCACGCCAATTATGGATTTTGACTCAGGATCTTGACCGATGGAATTATTAATTTTATCAACCAACCTACAAAAGCATGACAGAATATTAAGAAACAGAGTTTACACTAGAAGCAAATTGATCAAACTTGGTAATTCTAACAAGGTTCAAACAAATATATCTTTAACCAATCAGCTCATAGGCTTACCAGTCAAACAATCTTGTGTATACAATCTTAGCCAAAGCATCTCGACTGAGTGCAGCAGCTTCCGGATCCAGCCATTTTGTAATTATTTCATCGCGAGTAACAATTACACGTTTGCAAAGAGAATCTTCAAGTGCCTTGGCATCACACCTGAATTAAAATTATGAGCCAAGCTGGAAAAGAAATGAAATGAAAACCTTGAAATAATGCAAGTGATTGTTTGCTCACATGAAAAGCTCAGATGCAGTCTGTAGATGGAACCATGATTTTTCATCTTTGGGAACAGATGAATCTATCTCCTTCCCTTTTGCAAATTCAATGTTGCCAAGATGCAAAATTGCAGCAATAACTTGGAATATTGCATCCTGCAGAGTGATGGGGGAAATGGAAAAACAAAGCATTCAATCATGGGTCAAACTTGAAGAAACTAACCAAGAACTTAAAGAAACACCCTAAAAAATCACCTGCTCCTCAGAACTTATTCCAACAATATCCATTGCTCTCCTTGTAGCCATATATTCTTTAGATTCATCAATCCCTTCCAACTCAAAGCAATTTGACTGATTCAGATAATGAAACGTTCTTGGATTTCCTAATTTGAACTTCTTAACATCCTGTTAAGAAAAGGGGTCCAGAAAATCAGAAGTAAATAAAATTAAAAAGAGTTGAGCATGAATATATCAACAAAGAACTTCCAAAGCAGTTTGCCAACACAGACCATTCCTATCACCATTCAAAGTTAAAAAATAGTTGACCCAACATGATGTATCTTCCAAATCTGTTTATGCCCATCATTCTCAATAGAATATATATTCACACATCTAAACCATAAAGATGTCTCAATAGGAAAAATTAAATCCTGACATGCTAAAGTTCTATCAACCCATTGCTATTTTCCACTGATAGCTATGAACCAAAATACATAACTACAAGCTCTGAACCTCTAAGCACAACACAAGGTAACAACTAACAAGTAACATCAGCCTTCACAGTTAAGCATACATAGAGATGTTGATAGGAAAGGAAAAATCAACCTCAATTGTTCTATCAAAGGTCTCTCTGCTTTCAGATAGTTTTTCTAATGGTAACTCACATTTATTATTCAATCCAGAAACAATTTAATGTAAGCAAGAAGAGTTTTAGTACCTGTGGAGGTGCAGCACAGAGCATGTAGAAACAATGATAGTTCCTCTCTGGATCTGACACTTGGCAAACACGTGATCTTTCAAGCAGATAAGTTCTGATGGCAGCTCCTGAAATTCTTCCCCTCTGGTCAAATTGAATCTCTACAAACTTACCAAAACGACTGCAGAAGTCCCAAGCAAGAAAAAAAATTAAAATTAGAAAGGATGGCAAAAAAACTTGATAGAAAACTACATAAGCAGAAAACTTACTATTATTCCCCACCTTGAATTATTGTTCCTAACAGTCTTTGCATTGCCAAAGGCTTCTAGAACAGGATTGGACTGCAAATCAATGAAGAAAGGGACCAAAAAAAGGGTCAAGTTGAATGGGGTTGTAAGAAGTTTAGATGCTGAAAAAGGATAACAAAACAAATAAGTAAATTTATGGTAACTAAATCAGCTTGCCTAACTAAATCGGTAAAGGTCTAATTCTCTTACCTCCAGGACCTTTTGCTCAACAGTTCTACCTTCAGCAGCAGCTCTCCCTCCCATGTAAGCAAGATACCGCATGAGTAACTTAGTACTTTCTGTTTTACCAGCTCCACTTTCCCCACTAACCAATATTGACTGGCTGATTCCCTCATTTATCATAAGCCTAAATCCACAATTATTTGTATTGTGAGACTTCTAAACTAATAGCATGATCTATTTGCAGGACAGATATGAGAATTACCTATATGCTGCATCAGCAACTGCAAAGGGATGTGGACTTAGCTCACCAAAAGCAGCTCCTTTATATTGTGCCATCATATGGCTATCATATAAATGAGGGAGCTTTATAAAAGGGTTCACAGAAATCAATATATTCCCAGTGTAAGTCTGGAAGCAAAACATTAGTATAGCACTTGTCAAGCCAGTATGAAAACATTTAGATACTAATAAATGCAAAATAAAGGGCAACATTCCACACAACAGACACAACTTTGGAGAATTGGCAACTGAAATGCATACATAAATTTCATTGATATCATATCTTGATCTCAAATTATCCAGGACTCCAGGTTCATGCAGGTAAGCAAGCTTTGTCATATCATCCACTCCACTTGGTGGGACTTCGGTATCTTTATGATAAATACCGGAAGCTTTTACAACAACCTGCAAATTTCAAGACAAACAAAACCAAGGGGGGGAGGGGATTCACAAGTTTTAAAACATCAGAAAGTTCCAAAGTTTTGAGTTAATATAAAAAATGTATATTGACAAGAATAAATAGTTTCAATAAGCCACCTATCAATTATGCTATGCTTCAAAGATTCCCATCAATCATTTTTGTTTAAGGAATCAAAGCACTCAAAGTAAAACCCATGGTTGTGAAACTCGTGTTTTAACTCGTAAACTATATGAATTTATTCATAGAAGTATGAGTTTATGATCTTAGATAAGAAAATTGTGTTAAATTGCATGTAAGCTAATTTTTAGATAAACTCGGGTAAACTCGAGTTTACACCCAGTTTTACAAGTTTAACAAAACAAAGAAAAAAACACATTTTCTTCACCCAGAAAACACCATTTGAAATTAGGGAACCACTTTTCTTCCCTCTTCCCAAGTTGTAAAACACCACATTTACAATTGGGGCACCAAAATCACATTATCATTATATAATTTGGCTATTTAAGCATGATTTTATCTTTATCCTCGTGCTTTACTTCATTATTATGGCTTTTTAAATATTATTTTGGTATGAGATAAACTCTTAAAAATTTATGGATACTCCATGAGTTTACATAAACTCTCAAGTTTAACAACCTTGGTAAAACTGATAAATTGGAAGAACAAGAAAATGCATTGGTGAGGACTAACTTTTAGCAAATAGTACAAAGCACACTCACCCTCTTCCCTGAAGTGCAAATGACTTTGATTTCTTCTCCATTAACCTCCAAGACCTCACCATCTATCCAAGCCATGTCAGGATCCTCCACCCAAATATGAGACCCAACTACAGGATTAGCAGCAGCAGCCTACAAGGAGGAGAGTGTCACAACTTAACTGTACTAACTATTAACAGAACTCAGTCCCTCTCTAAGGAAATTTTACACATAATCAAACAAATAGAGTGAAACTCAAACACTAGGTAAAAGGATAAGTCAAGTTCTATCTCTTTAAATCCCACAGAATTGAAACATAATTCCACACACGCACATTAGAAAAAGCAATAAAACATAATTGCTAGTTTTCTACAAAATTACAACTTTGCTTTAGAAAGCCCTAACAAGAAATGCTCAAGCAGCATGTAATAAATCCATCATTTTCCATAGACTAAAGTTGCAATGTGGATTTAATAATCTATGTAGTTGAAAGTGTCACTAGACACCCCACTGTTAGAAACCTCCAGTGCTATTTCAAAATGAGTTTGAGAAGACTGTTGGAATTCTAGTTCTTCCATCATAGTAGTTCATCTATGTATTAACTATTTCCTACTGTGAAACAGCATCTGTGAAATTTCAACTATAATCTCAGACTGTCAGTAATCAAAATTAACAAATTCAATGAAGGAGTTCAATCAAAGTTGCTCAAGAAAGTAAAACAAAATTTCCTTAACTAACATTATGGTTCTAAAAGAACTTTGCAACCTAATCAGAAAACATATGCACATCTATAATTGAGGTCAACATTGATATTAACCAAAATATTAAAAAACAGAGACATTGATGGCAAACAAACTATAGATTCATGGGAGTAGTCAAGTTTCAAAGAAAATAAGGTAGGCAACATTAAGTAGAAGTAAGTTATATTAACTGAAACATAATTAACTTGCGATTAAATTAGAAACGCCCAAAAAGTATATTAAATTTATGAATTAAAAATTACTACTAAAGGGAGGGTGAATAAGCAATTGTCACACAATCGCAAGCCTAGGAAAGGACATAAACTTGTCCTCCTCGTCCATTCAGACATGCACATTTACCGATTAAATATGTCACTTTGAAGTTAAGCACCTACATTGTCAAAGAGAAAGGTTTTACCTCTTCGATTAAGCATATTGTAGGGAGGAAAAAGTGATGTTTGATTGTAAATTTGAACCAATTTAAAAGAAAATATTTACTCTCAATGAAAAATCATCTAAATCAATCAACAATGCAATGCAACAACCAAATGGCAGCATATTTATAAAGTACAAATCAGCAGTGCAAATCCAAAAACGTCTGATTGCAAGAACCATCTCAATAATTATGCAGTGCCTAGCTCAGAACAGATTGTTCAGAAGACAGCATTTGCAGTAAAATCAACCTTCCCTAAAAGTCCAGTAAAATAACTGAAATAAATGTAATTTATAAATCTTCCTAGACTGAGACCTTGAGTCTTCATATTTCTCTAAAGAGCATAATTAAGATGAAAAAAAATATCCAATATTGAATGTCAGCTGACAATAAGAAATGGGCACATTCACAAAAAGTAGAAGCACACCAATCTAAATGAGATTTAAAAAATATATACATTAATCAGTTCTAAGATAAAAGAAAGACCCAAATCATATTTCTATGCTATAGTAGATCAGTTCATTAAAATAGAAGAACTTCAACCCCATTTACATCAAAACTAAAAATCCATTTCAACAAAGTGAGCTTCACGTCATTGAAAGAGAGTGAAAGACTTCAAATTGACTCAACCAAGACCACAAGAAAAAATCCAAATGAATGAGAAATGAATACCATTTTCAGAGAGATCGGATCAAAAACTCAGCTTGCAACCGGATCTACAGGCAATACCTCCAACGGCTACTCCACCAATCAAAATGAAAGATCTTGACACTACCCCTCCACTCTTTCCACCACAACTTCAACAAAAATACGTGCTTTGCAACAATCAAATGCAGAAAAAACAAAAGGGTATGCACATATACGCGTAGAGTTATATATATGAACTGAAGACAATGTGGAAAACGAAACGAATGAGAGAAGCTTAAAACCCTTCAACAAGACCAAAACTTTTGAAGAAGAGATTAAGCCCCTTATGGTATCTTTGTTACGGGTGTTATGTATTTCCTGTTTTTTGTTGGCTTAAGGGCAAATAGTTTTATTGGTTTAAAAACGCAGACGCTGTTGTTGTTCATGACATTAGGATTTGGCAGCACTTGCAGCGTAGTTGAGTTGAGGTAAAATGAAACGTTTGCTTATGTGGGTGGCATTCCATGAATACCCCTCAATGTTGGTAAGAATTACGGTATCTTTTCATTTCTTGACAAAGACAAACGTTGTCAAAGATGTTACATTAAAAATCAAAATATTTGAGGCGCTAACATGTAAACATGGACATGATCGCCAACATCTTCGGATGCCACTCTAATTAGTGGTCCGAATCCTCTTTCCTTGCTTCCATGGATTTTGTTTTGTTTTGTTTTGATTTCTTTTTTTTATTTTCTTTTTTGGTTGCAGCACCTATATCCTTACAGTAAAAATCTTCAAATGCTATTAGTTATTTGTGTTGTAATTAGATTAATTATATTGGATGCTAAAGAATAGATTAAATAAATGGCTACAGTTAAAACTATTTGTTTAAAAGAGTGTTGTTTAACAATAATCACAATATTTAGACTTAAATATGTTTCTCTCTTACATTTTAACGATTTTTTATTTTTTAATTTATATTGTTTTATAAATTTTTATCTTGGTCTATAACACTTAGGTTGAAATCAAACTTAGTGCAGTGTTGGTATCAAATTTTATTATTTTATCTTCTCTTAACTTATTATAGTACGTGAAATTTATTAAAGTATAACGCGTATTAACAGTAATAAATTAATGATAATTATAGTTATTATTTTAAATTAAAAGATATAAAGGAAAAATTTACAATGATTAAATAAATTTATGGCCCAGTGAAAATCTTTGGTACATGTTTTATTTAATTTTTCACGCTGATTCAGTTGTTATTGTATTTCTTTTTTCTTTTGCATTATACATGTCAAAAAAAGCATCAAAGTATAATAAGAAATTTAAGTTGATTTGGTTTCGAGCGATTGTGTTTAACATACTGGAATAAACTTTTAACTAATGAAAATAAATATTATTTTTCTGATCAAAGTCGTAAAGAACTTTAGTTCTAGATTCATTTCTTTAAAAGTATTTATATACAAGTTAATTGAAATTTAAAGTATTTTTTTCACAAATAAAATATTTACAAAAACATTGGTAGGTTTTATCTTTCTAAATATAATATTTCTACACAGAGTTAAGAATAACTTTTGTATTAATATATTTAAGAAATGCAATTATACCATTTGTGGTAATGTGATTTGAATTTATTTATTTATTTATTTAACGAACTAATAATACATTAAATATTTTGGATGAGAAGGGTATATTGGAACGCGCATTCATCACGCGCTGTATGAGTATATGAGATTGAGAATGGTTATGAGTGTAATTTAAATTATCCTCTCATTTATTAACACACCCAATAAAAAAAGAAACACAAACTGTATTTTGTGTTGACCAACCATTCTTATTATGGATAATACGCCAATAGAGTGAAAATGTACATCAAATCCAAATTTGGAAAGGACACTGTCTAGAAAAATCAACTCTCAAACAGCTACATTTTTATGTCCAAAATTTTACAGTGACATGCTAATTGACACATTTAGGTTGTTCGGAAGAAAAATTTTATGGAAAAAAAAGAAGAAAAATATATATTATTTATAATAATAATAATAAATACGTTATTAAAATATTAAGTTTTAAACATGTATTTATTTAAAGTGGTTTGAAATACTATAGCTTTAATATTTAAAAAAGTAAACAAATTTAAAAGAAATTGAGTTGAAAAATGTTTTTTTTAACCAACTTTTTTAGGCACAATTGAAAATACAAAGCACCGGAGTTAGCTAACTATATTTGAGACAACCTTAAAAAAAGATACTAAAATATAAACAAACAACTCACAAAATCTCTTATGATTAAAGGTGTTGGTAAATTGAATTAAATTAATTTAATCATAAGATTATATTGTAGTTTGATTTGAATCAAATTAAAAATAAATAAATTTGATCTAATATGATTTAATTAAAAATGATTTAAATTAGACAATCTTTAAAAAATAAGTGAAATATTAATTTTATAAATATAACTATATATATATATATATATATATATATATAAATTTAGTTTGAATTGAATTGGATCGGTTTTTAAAATGAGATTTAAAATTTAATCAAATAAAAAAATTAGTTTTTAGTTAATTTAATTTACAAATTTTTAATTCTATTTTTGTGATTTTAATTTAATTAGATTAGTTGAAGAATAGCCCTACTTACAACTAATAAACTATAATTACGTGTCTTAGTCGTTATGCAATATTTTGTAACTAAGTTTAAATTAACTTGTACATGTTAAGTTAAAAAAGAAACAAAATATAATAAATTTTAAAAAATATAAAATAATTTAAATTTATGTGAAGATTTTGAATTATTATTTTTTATTTTGTTAAAATTTATCCATATTAATTCATAATGTTTGCAACTTGATCATAGTAGAAATGTGATAAATAAAATTCAAGTGTTGAATGATGAACCTTGTCTCTGATAAAGTAAATGTATAGCTAAAAATGCTTAAACCTAAAGTGGAGGATGGGGTTAGTAGTAAGCAAACAACAGTACAAACATGAATAGAAAATGAAAATGTAGTTAAAGCATTAAAGGGATAGATCCAAATAAGTTGAATCACAGTAGAAACAAGCAAGACTAGGATTCTTAGCCTCAGTACTAAAACAAGAGACAAAATTCTGCTTTATAGTTTGTAGCAAAAAATAAAAATAGAAAAAGGGTCCCCAATCATCAATATCATATGTGGAAGTCCTTTTGAAATGTCATCACATGTTCTTTTTTCTTCTTCTTCCAATGAATATCCTCTGAATAACCCAAATATTGACAAACCTTATTCATGTAATAGACAATTCTGGGTTGGTAATGGTTACATAATACAAAACGCCAACCACTAACCTAGAAAGGGGTTAGTGCCTTACTCAGATGTCAATTTCAAGCTCATAATCATTATATGGAAGATGGAAATGGATTTGGTTATATTATGTTTTCAAGGGATAAATTTGAGTGATTTATTTGAGACAAGAGGGTGTTTAATTTGCAGATTTTCTTTTCGGCTTTAGAAATGTTAAAAATATGTTTGATTTGTCTTAAATGTCTTTCTAAATGTTTTATAATGATTTGTGGGAATGTTTTGATATTATATTTAATTTTAATATTTCTTAAAAAATAGATGCTTCTTTTAAAAATTTATGTTTATTCTTTATGATAATTTAATGTATATTTTATTTACACTATTAATTAAATTTATGTTTATTTTAAAAATAAAAAATAATATAAGAATGTGTTTTTTATTCAGAATTTGCTAAATATATATTTTAAAATTAAAATTAACTGAAAATAATATATAAATTATAATTTTTTATTATAAAAATTTTATAATTATATATACGTAATTATTCATAAAAATACAAAATTCTGATAAAGTAAATAAAATACACGTACATTACATGAATGTTTATTTTAAGCAGTCATTAATAATAATGTAATTATGTTTTTATTTTAGTATATTTTAATTAAATTCACTAAATAATATATTTTAATGATTGAGATCTCGTCCAATTTACCCGGGAAAAGTTCAATGCAGATGGCATAAAGCCATTCAACATGACATATATAAAAGCCTACATGATGAGTATGAATGGATGGAAAAAAGATAAATAAAAGTGATTTAAATTAATTAAAGGGTGCTTCGAAATCATTAATCATTATTGACTTATTGTGTATCATCATTGTTTAAGTATTCTTATAACAATTTTCGTGCTGTATATACAAGGTGCTTGAGAACGTGTGTTGCACTTACACGGGTAATCATTGTTTGACGACCAAAAAAAAAGTAATCATTGATCAAGTTTTATATTACGCAAGTACTAATAATCTATTAACTTGAGAGAATTTATACAAGATTTGAACACATAACTTTCTACTAAATCTATCGATTTAATGTATACGAACAAAATGAAACTTTACACCACGTGTCAACCCCGGGAGGTTTCGGAGTTAAATATTGGTTGAACATTTACAAAAAGCAATTTTATGTAATCAAGTTTACATCTTAAGATAAGGTTAATTCAATTTAAATTTAAGCCGTCAAATAGATAAACAAAGACTAAACAACTTTTTTATTTTTTGGGTAGCTCAACCCAAAAAGAAGTAAATTTGCTTCATGATACAACCAACCAACAGCATCATCCCGTGTCAAATTAGCGATGCGCAAGACAAACGTCGTGAAATTTTTCAATGAGCGAGGGAAAGCATCGTAAAAACTGTGTAAGTTCTTGTTGGCGTGCATGACGCTCAAGTGTAGTCTCTCGAGTCCTGTGTATTCCCATTTGTATTCACCCATATGAAATTTTCATTCCACTTTTTCAACCACTGCGTGAATCTCATACACGACATAAAAGGATCAATAAAAAAATTGATAGTTGCAGGAGAGTTTACATCAGCAAAAGAACAATTCCAACACTGAAAGAAGTAATCTACATCACTGAACTCATGATTTTATGTACAACTACTGGACATCTTACAAGAAGACATGAACAAAGACCCCCAAAGTAAACATGATGAATCAAAAAGCAGAGATGGAAGAGCGTTGAGCTTCCTTGGTGGGGAAAACCGATTGTTTCTTTTTAGCATAAAAAGGATGCCAAGCGTGGATCTGTACGATGTGGAAGACCAGTTCGAGCTCCCAAAGCTCTACACTTGGCGGCTGCCTACACTCATCACCATGAAATTAAAAGAACATCATTCTATTTTCTTGTTTTCGTTTTAACATGTCGTTCTGGAATATGATAGTTTTTAATTTTTTTTCTGTTTTTAATTTTGCGACAACTTACCACTTGAGCAGCAAATGGCAACATTTTCTCCGGATAGATAGATAGAGTTGGAGTTAGATCTACGTATGTTTAATAAATACAAGCCTTATTACACACTCTAATCGAATAATCAGAAACAATATAGAATTGATTTTTTTAGCACTTAACCTTTTTAATTGTTTAAAAAAGAATTTGAATTCGCAGAACCTCTAAGGGGTCCCAATGGTTTGGATTTGAGTAGACTGAAAAAAGATATACAGCCTTGGCAAGAACGTCGTTCCGCGGAATATATGACTCATGCGCCTTTAGGTTCCTTAAATTCCGTGGGGGGCGTAGCTACAGAGATCAATGCAGTCAATTATGTCTCTCCTAGAAGTTGGTTAGCTACTTCTCATTTTGTTCTAGGATTCTTCCTATTTGTAGGTCATTTATGGCACGCGGGAAGAGCTCGCGCAGCTGCCGCAGGATTTGAAAAAGGAATTGATCGAGATTTTGAACCTGTTCTTTCCATGACTCCTCTTAATTGAGACATGAGATCCAATGAAGTAGAAATAACTTTGATTTCACTATAGATATTGGGTTGACCATGTTTGCGCATATAGCTAAAAAATAAGTCAGAGAGCATAATTAATTATCCAGAACTTTTAACTTCCAATGCAACAGAAAGAAAACCTTTAATAAACATACACACACAAAAATTACAATCGTGTCATATTTATGGTAACTTTACTACTGTCTCTCAGAGTGTACACCTGCTAATCCAAGCTTTCATTGATTAGATATTAGGAGAGTATCACTTTTGAACCAAATAATTTCCATGTCTACATCCATTGAGATCATTGTTCTTTTACAACTTACAAGTTTACAACCGTTTGCTAACCACAGAACCCTCCACCATCCACCCCAAAAAAAAGAGCAAACCCACATGTAAACTGATTCTGTATAAGAAAAATAATGTCAATTAAATAGACACTACAGCAAAGGCGCTAGTAAAACAATGGTTCTAGATTTACCTGATTTAAGATTTCTGAGAGGAAAATGTGGTAAAAGCATCAGTTTATGACCTTACAAACCTTGTACACACATGGGGAATACGAAAAGTTAAGACCTAGATAAATTGAGGTGGAATGGAACCCGAGAAAAGTTTGCCAATAAGAAAGATTAAACCCACATTAACATTTTTGTCCCTTTTCTTTTCCAGTTACGGGCAGAGCCCACCACTGGAATGGGCTTTAGGGGGAGCCCCAGGAGGAAGAGGCGGGATGAAGTGTATGAGGCAAAGATGGAACTCCTCACACTTCATATAATGTCCCGTAGCACTAACCCCTTGAGCTGCCTCATGGGGATGTTTTTGTTCCGTTTGTGTGTTTCTATCATAAATAGTAATATGAATAAAAATATAAAAGAACAAAAGCGAAAACAAACCCAGTTACAGTCTCAGGTAACAGGCTTAGACAGAAAAATAAAAAATCTTAGGTCAGTGACTCCACCTACCATACATAATAGCTCCAATAAACGCATCCCCAGCACCAGTTGTATCAATCAGCTCAGAATCTGGTATCTTCTCTGCTGTTCCAATAAAGAATCTCCCACAAATTGTCCCCACTCCATTTGCTCTGAATTTGGTCACCGCCTGAGAAAATCAATGGGTAAAGATAAAAAAGAAAAAAAATAATCTTTATCACTATTATCTACTTGACATGGGGTTGGACTAATTTAGGTCTATCTATAATATATATAAAATCCAGTATTGATATCTATTAATTTTACATTTTTACTATGTCAAATTAGATTGGTATTATAATCCACATGCATATTCAGTTTTTATTTTTTAATGTTCTTTCAATTCATAATTTCTTAATTTATACACATTTGACTTCTACATAATCCATATGAAGCCGAATACAAAAGTGAACAAAAACAAATTTGGTACAGATTACAATTCTTGATATCAAGATTAAAAAAAAAATCTCGTATTGACTTGCTTTGACTAATACATTGAAAAAATTATCTGTCGATTGACCCACATACTCTGCCCAGTAGAATAAAGTTTAATTGTTGTCATTATATTGAAATTGTCAATTTAAGACAAAATAAAACTAGAAAATAATACTGTTATCATATAAAGCATTCATAACATATCTCATGCATCAATGATGTGATTCCTTACAATTTATCTCATGCCAAAAAGCCAAAAGACATAATTTGTTTGAGACATCCTAATATTTAAGCACATGGTTGTACTTGTATGCTCGCTTTTGCACAATTTGTATCTTATATGCTAAACAGTAAAAAACGAAATTCAACAAGGTGCTTTTATTCCATCAATGGTTTTTCTTTCTCTCTCTAATTTTTTTATTTTTGAATCAGGAAAATTCTTTAAAAAAAAAGGAAATGTATGTTTGTATACTCAATGCAGAATTTTAGAATATATCTTTGCATTAAAATACAAGTTATAAAAGTTTTACGTTCAACAATATTTTACCGATGATAAACAGGTAGGTATAGCCAAGCTATCATCTTTCTCTTTATAAAAGAATTCTAAGAAACTCTCTACATCTCTTTCTTCTATGTCAGCATCCACTGCCACAAAAGAATATGAAATGTGTAAGTTGTATTTGCTTGAAGAAAAATGTGAAACTCAAAGCAATAACTTTACAGCATTATATAGATTGGTAAAAAAAGTTTAGGTGAGTTGGGTTCTAAGAACTCATCAGGGTCAAGATATGTCTTAGAGCTCAATAGTTCTTAGTCCTTACAGACCACCCACCAATAAAATCCTCACATCAGCAGTTGGATTTGAACCCATATCTTTGTGGGATATGAATCCAATCCTTACCAACTGGATTAACTTTCATTGGCTAAATTGAAATGGCCATTATTGTGTTTACCATTTTCACTTCTTTCTAACATTAGACAACCATCTTCACCCAAAGTCACAATCACAAAGTTGATATTTGGCAACCTTAAAAGCATGGAAACCAGTGCACTCGGGATAGATGGTGCTCGTGTCCAAGCCTGACACACAAATACAAAACAAATTCCAAATAAACTACAACAAAAAGCACAAGTGGAAGCATATGGACACATTTACATAATTAGAGAAGCAGCTAACTGTTAGACATCCAATTAAGATATACAGTAGGAGAAATAGTGATGCCCAATACGGTGGGAGAAGGAAATTATATTGCTATAAATAAGGAAGTGGGAGAATCATGGCATAAAAAATGAGTTTAAAATAAAGTATTTCACTGCGTCAAATGAGGAGGTGCTGACTGCCAAGAAAGGAACATTTTGAAAACACTATGAAGTGCATTTTCAAACTATGGAATTTGAATACAAGTGTCTCCCATTTTTTGTTAAGTCCCACTATCAACATTCTAATGAATCCAAATTTTCATAGTCCAAATAAATGCACATTGGCCAAAAGATAAGCTGATTAAAGATGAGCTATGAGTTCCTCATATTGATATAACCTGTGGAAACCTTGTAGAGCATATAACAAAATCAGCAAGCTTCAAGACCTCATCCAACCCTTCCCTTGGTGATTCTGCTTCAACTAAAATAGGAAGATTATTGCGAGCTGCCTGTACTTGAAAATTCAATCACTGAGACTATGACCAGTTTGTCTAAGCTTAATAAGGAGTGATTCTATGATACATCTTCTTTTAAAGCTTGTTTTCAAAAGCTACTATTTTTAGCTCTTGAGAGAAGCAGCAAAACAACTCTTTTTAAGGTTATTACTTTTTTGTCCTTGAAAAGCTTACATAAGTATAATATTTTTTTTAAAACATATCTTTTAATTTAACAAACATTATTTATTTAAAGAAAACACAAATAAACAGGCCCATTATTCAAAACCAAAGTGTTGGTAACAACTCCTTCCAAAACTTCACCCCTTCCCTAGCACCCAGGACAGACCATGTTCGGGCAGGATGTGTGTGAATAATTTTTTCCATCCCAATATTATAGTTCCTATTCACCAAGTTGGATAAACAGAAGTTCACCAAGAAGACAAACCAAAGCCTACAAAGGAGAAGTTTTTATAAGCTCAATTCCTGGCCTTCTGGAATAAATTTGAAACTGTAATTTATCATTTACCAGTAAGCATGGCTTAAAAATGTCCTGCTGTCGGAAAAAACTGCAAAAATTAGATAATGATTACCTCTTGGGCAACAAATAAAGCAGTTTTGGGGAACATTCCATCGAAATAAACCAATTTTGCTCCATCAAAAGCAGAGAATAATGTTGACTGGGACAGGTCATCTGGCATCATGGGAGGATCTCCTGGGGTGTATATACTTGTGCGAGTTTTTCTGGGCGTATTGCTTATAATTAGTTGATTCAATTAAATTATATAAATTGAAGGCAGATTAGCTCAAGCATATTTAAGAATGCATTTCTGTTTTAATGCATAAGCTTAGCGAAAAAGGATCAAACCTAATTCTACAAAAATAAAAATGAAAATATTGGATAGAAGTTTGATGAACAAAATATACTTCTTGCTGCAGTTCTCAAACCAGTAGAGTCACTTGTAATGGTCATGATGTGATAAAAGAATTGAAATACATTACAAACAGGGAGGTAGTGAAAGCTTCTCAAACAGCACTGGCATGAGTATTTTAAAGCAGTAGACATCACTCTCTCGAATATTAACAAATCAATGCACCTTTATGCATAAGTTCAGAATCAAAATACGTTAAATAAGTGGGGAACATGCTAAAATACACTCGAGCTGAGACATAACGTCATGAAACCAAGTTTTCTGAAAAAACTTTTCCTAAGATCATCACATGCCATTTCAAGCCTGAAATCAGCAAGTTCCTTCATATTGTCAAAGAAACTCACACTAACTTTAATTTCGGTGGAAAGTAAGAAGCAAAACAAACAAACCAACACCTGTCTTACGTTTTGGTGTCAACTAGCACATACGAAAATGTTGAACTACCTCCTTTGGATACCTAAAAAATGAAAACGACAAAAATTCAATTGAGAAATCGATAACTAATGAGGGAAGAAGTGCAAACAGTTAATCTTACGACAATGAAGGAGGTATCGACACCGTCGGCTTCTAACTCCTCCAAAATGCTGGCGCCTTGGGCATCATCTGCAACCTTGGAGATGAGTCTGGGTTTCAAGCCGAGTCGAGCAGCACAGGTTAAAGCATTGCCGGCATTGCCACCTCCTTGAACCTTGAAAGACGTCGTTCTCACCTTGTCGTCTGGTTTCGGATATCCATCCACCGTGGCCAGAAAATCCACCGTCGTCATTCCGTACCCAACCTGCACCATATATCAATAACTCATATTTACAATTTACACACACACACACATATATATATATATATAGAGAGAGAGAGAGAGAAAACGCACGACGATGCGGTTATCGGGAAGAGGAGGAAGGGCGTCGGAGGACATTTTGACTTTTGTTGTGCGACGGAAATTGAAGCAATGAGGTGAGTTGAAGTTGAGGATGCTTCCATTGAATACACCGAAAGGACTGAACATGCAAGCCATCGTAGCAGAGAGGAACGGTTCGTGGTCGCGGTTTAGTTGGCGCTCCAGTTGCAGATCATCTAACCGAACTCTGACTAAGACTTTGACTGTGACCATGACCGTGACTGAGCAGCGATGAGACCAAGACAACATTCATTTTCTCGTACTCTTTATTTTACATAATATATATTTTACGAACTAGCAATCTGTCAACGAGGTCGTTGTAGTATAGTGGTGAGTATTCCCGCCTGTCACGCGGGTGACCCGGGTTCGATCCCCGGCAACGGCGTATTAATTTTTTCGATAGTAATGTTTTTGAACTTTTTTTTTATCCAATTATTAAATTTACTTATTTCACAAAGCTCGCTTATTCATTCTTCCATGTATCTAAAATTAATGTTTAATGCGCCTTTCAAAAGTGATTAAATGTTGAGTAGTTGATAGCATATGTTTCGTGAGGAAATTAATTGTGAAAATGGAACTTTGGCATGTCTTGTATTAAACGTTAAATACTCGAGGCCATGTGTTCCTTCACTAGCAGAGGTAAATCAGTGTGACGAGTTGATAACAATCCAGGGAAAGGGTTGCTTCCTTTTCCACTAGCAGAGGTAAACAGTGAACATTCACTGCCTAACTTTAACTGTTGAAACAAAGGTCTAGAAGAATTGTCCAATATCACTGGTAAGGAATGCTACTGCATGAAGGATGCAAGGCGTGGGTCTGTGCGGTAAGGAAGACCACTTCGTGCTCCTAGAGCTCTGCACTTGGCACCTGCCTACAATTGGCATCAAAATGCAGAGCATGAGGTGACAAAAAAAATTAGTTTGATATATGTTAGTTAGAGAGTGTAGAGTATAAATAGTGAAAAGGATGAGAGAGTTTGACGTTTTGTATTATTCCTGGAGTGCAAGACTACTTACCACAGTCGCAGCAAACCGCAGCATTTTCTCTTTTGCAAAGTTGGCACAGATAGCTGCAAGGAATCAAAGACAGCATTATATTTCACACTAGTTAAAGGTGCAGCCGGTAAAACCTTTTTGAAAGTTGAATAATTTGGTGGTGAAAAAATGTGGGGAGGAGGTGGAGAATTTGGGGAACAATGGAAAACAAAAAATTACAGTAAAAACCATAATGACTGGCATGGTATTGAGCATCTATCATAAAGGTGAAAAACTTATTGCGCGTGTATACCAACCCATTAGGGATAGAAAACATTAATGATGACTGACAAGTTAATATCAAAAGGTAAATGAAATAGCAAGCATAGCAACTAATAACGATTATGTACGTCCCTTCAAGGGCCATAAGGAAAAGATATAGAACAAAGATGGTAAATTACCATAGAGAACGGCTCCAATAAATGCATCCCCAGCACCAGTTGTATCGACAAGCTCTGATGGTGGTATGTTCTCAGCTGTTCCAACGTATAACCTGCCACAGACTGTTCCTATACCTTCTGCGTGCAATTTTGTCACTGACTGGAAGTAAAGAGAAAAGAAGCATATAAATAAAAACTTTACCACAAGCAAATAAGCATGTAATGTCCAAGTTACAATCCCTTCTATAATTTCAAAGATGACATTTATCCAAAATCTAACCATCGAACAACTAAAATCCAGAAAAATTTTTTGCTCTATGGTATGCACTCGTTCATCGGTTTGTGTAATTGACTAGCTGGCTTGGGAAAATAATTTATATAATTAAGTCCAAAAGTTGCCGTTGTAACTGATTGGAATATTATAACAAAGACAATAACAGGGAAAAATAAATCCTAGTTGTTCAAAGATTGCTTTATGCTTGTATATGATTTTTTTTCCTTTTTAAATAACGATTTCCTTATCTGTTCAGATATTTCAGAGAAGATGTCAAACATTGGCAAATGAATGCAGGGCTGGTAAATGAGACCAACTTTTTTGCGAAGCTTTACTGGTATCCCTTTGAATGTTTTCCCAATATTGCTAGATCATCTAGCACCTACATCTTAACCAAAAAAGCCTTGGGTTTTCTTTTCAATCTAGTTGGTTTTCAGTACCATAGAGAGAGAGAAAAAATGATGGGTTATATAGGTTATTATAGGAATTTTATTTATTTATTTTTTTTGGTAAAAGGCCTGCCCATGCCAAAGGGCCTGAAACGCCCATGTGGACCTCATTACTGTCCAAAGAAAACACGTAGGAAATTTGCTCATGCCAATCACTTCAATAATACCACAGCAGAGAGAGTGTTCTGAGTTTCATTGTGATTACTGATGATATGCAGGTTGGGATGTATATGCTCCCATTCTTTCTCATCTCCAGGGATTCCAGTATTTTGTCAACATCCACTTCTTCTGTGGATGAACCATCTGTCAGAAATAGTATAATTAGTGAGAACATGTTTAAATTAGAAGCCTAGACAACATACAGTGAATATGCAATGCAAACATCCAATTCTGACCAGGGCTACAGCCTGCGATATGATCACCTTCGAGATATATGAAAGAAAAATTGGAAGAAATGGGAATATGTACCATCAATGCTTCTCTCAAGCATAACGCAACCATCTTTTCCCAAAGTTACAATGACAAATTTGGTGTTGGGCAACTTTAAGAGCATAGAGACAAGTGCTTTTGGAATGGTTGATGCCTCTGTCCATGCCTGTCATTAGAGATGGCTACATCATCTGTGTATGATGATATGCTTAAATGAAAAAATTCAATCCTGTCTAACAGAACTAAAACAAGGTTTTTATGTAAAAGAAAAAGCAAATATTTTTTCTGATATTATAAAACCTATAGCAAGCAGAAAATGAAAATGAATGTATCATTGGTATTAGAAAAGTAATATCCCTTCATTGTCAATTTGTCACAAAAAGAAATATAATCAAAGAAAACCCAGCTTATGCAAGAACAAATCTACAAGTATACATAATTCAATTTCATCATCAGGCCACCCAGAGTGAGAGAGAGAGAGATTCTTTTCTTCTGATGCCCTGAGTCAATATTTTACTCAGCGAAAAGCACATTTACTCGGACAGGACAGAAAGGCAGTTGGTTAAAATCATTTCATTTCTATGGATCAAGTATCAACAAGGTTGATGAGAGAACCCTAGTATTAAACATTTCTTACAATGATAAATAATAGCAATATTAACATATTTTCTAACATTTTTTTTAATTGCTACTCCGTATTTAACAAGTCAACCACGATCTCAAGACCTAATAAATTTCAGCTAATTTTAAAAAAAAATGTATTAGCAAGAGTTTGTTGTGATGGAGAGTGTACTGCTAATATTCTTCTCCTACAATATATCACTTATAGAGAAAATGATGCCCTTGCCTGTGGAAATTGTGCTGCACAAACAACATAATCAGCCAATTTCAGGAGATCATCCAACCCTTCTCTCAGCCTTTCTGCATCCATTAAGATAGGTACATTCTTCTTAACTGCCTGTAACGGAAAATATGATAATTTGTTTATCTCTCTTCAGATGAAGCTCTGTTCTCTCATCCTCAACCTTCTTTACCAGAAGAAAAAGAAAAAGACTCTAAAGTGGATATTTTAGGATACTTCACAAATAAAAGAAAACATGAATATTTGCAAATTACATTTCTTGCAATGTTATCACCTTTATAAATCTCCATCATATAAGCTATTGCTATCTCATGTTCAACCATTTGTGTGCTTACTACCGTGTTAGTAGAAGATTATTAATGGTGATTAAGTTAATTTTCACTAAATACAATATAGAAAGTTTCACCTGCTCAACTTCAACTGTTCTTTTTAGGTATAAATTTCAACTTTTAAATATGATTATTTTAGGCTCTCAGCATTCAAGTTAGAACATTAAGCAAATTATAGAAGAAATAACCTCATGTGCAACAACTAGAGCAGTTTCATGAAATCTCCCATCAAAATAAACAATTCTTGCTCCATTCAATGCAGATAAAAAACTTGATTCAGGAAGATCAACTGGCTTCATTGGAGGAAATCCTGGGGTATGTATGCAAGTACGGGACTTGCTGAAAAATTACAATAAAAATTAGTCAGGTCACAAATAAAATAAGCAACAGCTTCATTAACAGCAACTGCTTGACGACATTAATATTATGAATCATATATAACATAATTGTCGATATTTTTTCTTACATTCCTTCTTGCATATGCACTGATCGCTGGTTAAAGCAACAGTGTCAGGGTACTGTAAAGTATGTAAAGTTGATAAAGAGAAGAAACAGGAGACAAGGAAAATGATAATCAGGGTTCAGTTTGAATAAACTTTTAAACAAGTATTTATAAGGAAAAATTATAATCATTTTATCACCTCAAATTTTGGAGAAATTAAATGAGAGTTTCTAAAAATGTAGATCATAAGTTGATGTTAACTTATTGTAGGAATTTCATTCATTTTATTTCTTTATTTGATCTCCAATAAGTCTAAATAATTATGGAGAAGTTTATCCAACATGGGCTTAGATCCACCTAATTCATGTCATTTCACTTCTAAAATTTGGGGTAAAATTGGGATCATATTACTTAATGGAGAAAGTCAAGATGGTGTAACCATATGTCAATAGAGTTAGTTAAACAGCAGGAGAGAGTAAAGAAGTAACTGTGATATAGATTAAATTTCCAACAAATATTGAAAAGGAAAGGGAGTGGGAGAGAATAGTTAAAAGCAAGGGCTAAAACTAACACTCCCCAAAAAAAGCAACAGCTAAAAGAACTCTAATGAAACAACTAGATTAGAAATCTCATGTTAAGTGATTTTCCCATTGCAAATGAAAATATGGATTTTTTTTTTATTATCATATTTTTTTCGGGAGAGGGTATATTATACAGAAAAAAAGTAAATGACCATTACGTTTGGCTGTCCACAATGATATAGGTAAATGGTGACGTGCCCTCTTTAGAGACCTGAAAATAAGAAGCATAATAAACAAATATAACAATGACAACTATAAAAAAAGTTAAATTAATTTATAAGTTCCTTAACTATTTGAAAATTTATAAATAAGTTCCTATAATTTTTTGGGTCAAGACCACTGCCCAACATATTCTCTATGCTACTTGAGTTAGATAAGATAATTATAAGTGACAAAACTCATCTTCCAATATTTAACGCAATTGCATACCCATAAATCGAATTCAATACCGTTTGATTAAGTTAGAATAATCTCATACCAGAGGATCACAAATTCGATCATAAGTCCTTATACTTCAAAAAATTTTAAATTGTAACAAAAAAGCTTATAAGGGTCTCCAAATTTTTAAATCATTTTTAATTGAATCCCTAACCACATTTCTGTTAGAATTTCATTAAGTACAAAAACTTAATTAAATCTTTTTAAAAAATTTGGGGACTTACCAAATAATTAAACTAATCACTTATCCTCAACTATTTAAATTTTTTAATTAGGTTCATGTATTTAACAATACTAAAGGAGGAATCCAATTAAGAATAGTTTAAAAGTTTATAAACCTAGTTACGAACATTAAAAGTATAAGCACTTATTTAAAAATTTGAAATAATTTAGGAACCTACATATTAATTTAACCTAAAAAAAAACATAAGCATTAAAAATATATTAAAAAACCATAAATAGGGAGGGCAAACTTTGACCGTGTAATTATGCATCGCCATATACTAAAAGGTTTCAAATTTAAATGCAATCTAAGAAATATGACAGGATGCTTAAAAATAGTAGGTAAGATAGCGCAGCAGTTAAAAAAGCAAGAGAGGTTGGCACAGAGACTGGAAAGAGAGAAAATTACGGCCATAAAGGATGTATCTACAGCATCAACCTCTAGCTCATCCAATAAGCCCTTGCCATGAGTGTCATCTGCAACCTAATGGATGCGAAACAAACAGGTTGGTAACAAATGAGGAAAAACCTTTGAGATTGTGTGTAGTTAAAAACCTTGGAGATTAGTCTTGGCTTGAGGCCCAAGCGAGCTGCACAGGTTAAGGCATTACCTGTATTGCCACCTCCTTCAACCTAAACAATGCACATTTTGTTTTCAAGTCCAAAGAAAGAAAGATGATAGTTGAAGAGAAGAGAGTAACCTTGAAGGAAGTGCTTCTGATTTTGTCATCTGGCTTCGGATAAGCAGCAACAGTAGCCAAGAAATCCACCGACACCGCCCCACACCCCACCTGCAGAGCTCACACACAAACTAAGCTTCAAAATTTACGATGGAAAGAAGCGTAAGCCAAAGAGAGAGAACGCACAACAACGCAGTTTTCAGGAACGAAATCGCAGTCACAGGACATGGTAGCACGCCACCCCTAAACCTCGATGGCACCAACTCAATTCGAATCCCAAAAGGCTAGAATGGATCAACCAATATCATTTTCATTCCAATTAAAATATTGAACGACAGTACACTATTGCATCTATTGTTTTTTATTAATTTTAAATTCATCTTACAATTTTTTAATTTATAAGAAATAATTAATTTAATTTAAGTCATTCGTAGTAGAACAGAACAAGCGGGTAAGTGCTAGGTTTGTATTTTTTTTGGGTATGACTAAATTAGGATTTTAATCCTAAAACTAAAGGCACGGGGCAGGATCAGACTAAAAAGAAACCAACTTGTATCCAGAATTTAGACACGGGGGAAGGCCAACCTCTGCAGAGGATCCGGTTATTAACTAGTATCCACCAACTACAGTTTGCTAATCGGCTTTTTTCTATGCCCATCCTTTTGGGTCTCTAACAACATTAAGGAAATTCCACCAAACCTCACAATATCTGGATGTACACTTCATAAGTCACTTCGTAAACTTCTGACACGTCTTAGAAGATCTTAGTAATTTATTAATAATAGAAAATATAAATTTTAAATGCTAGAAGGCTGAATAAATAAGGCAACATAGTAGTATGTTTAATTTATTGGATTAAATTACATTCTTTTCATTATACACCTGTCTATTACACTAGCATTGAAAAAGCAGCTGCTTGCAAAAACAGAAAGTGAAGGGAATGTCAAAGGGAGTCACATTTTGAATGTATGGCACGCCCTCGTTAATAGATATGGAAATGGAACAGGACCACGAGATACAATTCAAGGCATTTACAATACTGTTCAAGTTACATTTCCTCCTTGTGTAATGAATCAATATTTCAAAATTTGTCAATGTCCTGTATCTCTCCAGCCTTAACATGAAACTGCAGAAATTTGAGAAGTCTAGGCTAAATCAGTCACTCAATCAATAGTTCTGATCTCTTTAGGAACTGTACATTTTAAAAACACTAGGAAAAAAAACTCAAACCCATGAACCATCATTCCAATTACGCTTGGAAGAAAGTGCTCCATGCTCACTCCGACTTCCTGTAAATCTATATAAGGAGAGCTTGCTTCGGACTGTTCTTAAGGGACCTGATCTATTCCCATGCCTAATTGGTAAAGATATTTCATCTCCAATCAAACTTGACGTTGAAAACGGTCTGTTTTCCATATCTTCAAGCGGACCAGAACTGTATTCCATAGTGATGAAGGAAGATGCTTGCCCATAAGTTAATCGGGGGGTTAACCCTCCAGCATTCCACCAACTACTATCAGAAGGGGCAAGGTCACCTCTAAAATCGGACTCCTGAGCAGAGGAATCCTTCTGACTACAATAATCTCCACAAGTCTCGTCTGTGTCATTGTATATCAACTTAAGAGCCTGCACAACTTCACCCATGAAAGGTCTCTGTGTGACCTCCGGGTGAACACACATTGAAGCAATAGCAGCAACCTTTGCCATGTCATCAAAGTTGTAACCTCCAGCCAAAGATGGATCCACCAACTGTTCTAGACCTTCTCTACTTGTCAACAGTGGCCGTGCCCAAGTTACAAGATTTTCCTGTCCCTGAGGTTGGGACATATCCACTGGCTTTCTGCCTGTGAGAAGTTCAAGCAGCACAACGCCATAACTATAAACATCACTTTTGACAAGTAAATGGCCTGTCATCGCATATTCAGGGGCAACATACCTGCAACATTGTACATCAGATAGAAATGGCATCAAATCAAGGCCTAGAACATGTAATGCATGAAAAACCAGAATGCCCTCCCATAATTTATTAGACATACAAATTACACCTAATAAAGTTAAATCATTTAGTAGAGAGGAGATAAATCTCACAATGGTTAACCAGAGGTATGTACAAGATTTATGTTTAACTATTAGAATCTTTCACAAGTTAACTAACTTATATATACAAGTTAAATGAAGAAAGTCAAGAATTGAATACGTACATAAATTTAAAATGGTATATATAAGAAGTCATTGAAGAACTTTACAATTTGGAACTAAGACAGTATTTAATCAAAATGCTGCAGACAAAGTCTGTTTAAACACTCACCCAAAAGTTCCCATCACCCGTGTTGAAATATGATTACTTCCTTCAGTTGCTTCTCTTGCCAAGCCAAAATCAGAAACTTTGGGGGTAAAATCATCCTCTAATAACACATTGCTAGCTTTGAAGTCTCGGTGAATTACACGAGGATTAGAATCCTCATGAAGATAGGCCAATCCCCTAGCAGCTCCTAGGGCAATTTTCATCCGTGCTTCCCAATCAAGCGTTCCTTTTTTCTTGTCAACCCCTGCAAGATCATTAACAAGCATTTAAATGATTCAACAGATAGCAAAGAAATACAAATTATCTGTGGGCTGCATAACTTGAGCTGATGAAAATATATTACCATGCAGATGCGACTCAACACTGCCATTGTGAACAAGCTCATACACCAAGCATCGCCTGCGCCCTTCAATGCATATACCAATCAGTTTCACTAGATTACGGTGATGCAAACGGCTTAGCATCTCAACCTCCGCAATAAATTCACGGTCTCCATTTTGATTATCCCTTGTTAGCAGCTTAACTGCAACTTCAGCCCCATCATCCAATGTACCCCTGTAAACACGTCCAAATCCTCCTTCTCCTAATACTCTTTTTGAATTAAACTTATCTGTTGCTTTCTCAAGGTCAGAAAGTGAAAATGTTTTAACAGAGAGAATGGAAGTAGCCATTGTGGACATAAGTGACACTGATGTCGAGCTCATAATACTGCTTGACAACATGGATCCCAAGCCTGCAGGACAAGTATCAACCCATTTATGTTTACTTCAACCAATATACAACTGGCAGAATAAAGATAACCAAGAAAACAAAAGAATCACTAAATTTTACACAAAAACATGTAAATACAATATTTGCACCTCATATATGAAAGTTCACATAGTATACAAAGTGGAATTTGTAAGCATAACATAAAAGATTCCCATGACTATGCTACTATATTTCTGCGGCAGGTATGAATCAATAACCACCAAAGGCAGAGGAAAGCTCATTGTACTATTGGTCTTGTGCATGAAATGTAGCTTGTATTTGGCAGAAAAAGTCTGTTTTACAATTGTCAATTTTTCATGTAAAAAATAAAAATAATTCACAAAACTTAACACATGAAAATCAAGGAAACCTAATTAAAGCTTGGCATAAAAAGCTACATCAATGAGTAACGACTGTGGGAAAATCTTCAAAGTCAAACTGATCACACACTGCAAATTTGTAACTTCCAAACATCAAATAAATTCACCTTGCCAACAAATAGAGCTCAACAAATATAATTGTCTGCACATCACAAGAATAGCATTGAAAACTGAAAAAAGAAGCTACAAAAGAAGCCACAATTAACCTGAGATATAATTATTTTAGGCAATAGCCATAGTTGAGTATACAATAAATGAATAGCAATCAAACAAAAAATTCTGACAATTTAAACATCATAAAATTATTTTTAAAATGTCAAAAGAAGTTCAAAATTATACCAGATCTCTTGTTTAGAGATGATGTGAAAGCAGGGCCAACAGCACTTAATGGTCCCTTAGCCCTCCTCCATTTCAAAGTGATGGAAAATGCTCCCACCAAAACCAGCAAGAGTACAAAGGAAGATAAAGCAATGATAATTATGGTCCTAAGATTCATTTTCTGGTTCTTGCTGACAAAGTTGGCACTGACTGGCAGAATACCATCAACACTTTGACTGGGACCGCTCCCAACTAAAGTTCCATATGGTGGCGAAGATGGCATTCCTGATACCAACAGCTTCAGTCTCAAACAGCAAGACAATACCCACAAAGAAAAATATTAAAAGGAGAAACACACGTACCTGGATAAGTTATGTACACAACAGCATAATCACCAAAAAGGCTCCTATTTAGAGGAACTTTCTTGTGCCAAAACCTCTCGTATGTCAGAGCTGCAGTTGTATTATCAAATTTTTCTCCCAGTGGAACCAAGTTAATATCAACAATGGTTCTTCCCTGATTTTGACTGTCAGCACTGGCACCCATTATCTTCACCTGACTCTGCTCTAAATAAGTGCCTAATGCAATTTCATTCTCCAACTCAGTCATTACTGGAAACACAGCATAAGGAGCTACATACAGCGTAAGTCTGACTTTCATGGGAAACACACAACCACAAGGTGAACCAAAGGGAGTTGATGTGAGTGGATCAGAACAGATTTGGTCACAAGCTGTCAGAGAATTCGTTACAAATGAGTATATGGTATGAGACACTAACAGGGAGAGCCAAAAACAAATGTTAGGTTCAGAAACCCTATCAATCAGTGAAAAGCTATATTTCACAAAAATCATTAACTTGATTATGCATGAAAAATAAATATTAGGTCTATCATTTATTAAAACTCATTACACCCTCCAATAACTTTGAATATGGCATAATTTTCAGATGGCACAGGCTGCTGTACATCCAAAAGCAAAATATAGTATAATTTTTTTACCATAAATAAGAAGTGAGAAATCATTATCAGATACCCACATATAGCTTGGACAAATAAGAGGCAAATATTGTTTAAAATAAATAAACATTTCCCACATGAAAATGTTTACTGACTTGAATCTAAGGAAGCAAACTGATTCATTAAAATTTTTTTACCAAATAATTATGTATTTTATGTCACTTCTATTTATATCATCTTACCATGGTTTACAACATGCACTAAAAGACTAAGAAGGCAACAGAAAAACAATCAAATCATGACTCATGACTCATGACTAATTTAGATTACCAGGTTAAAAGAATAATCATGACTCCAATGATCATCTCACTTGACCAAATAGAGAATTCAGAGAAACATGTAAAGAAAAAACACCTAACAATGGAAAGATCAATCAATGCTGATATTATATTTAGTTAGCATTTAGCCCAGCTTCTTTTATTGGCTTCTCTTCTCCTTATATGCAGTACCTTGTAACTATTCCTGCCCACATCAAGAGTAGAAGAAAGATGAGTATCTAAATTCCAAAAATTACCTTGGTCCTTTGAAGGGGGTGGAGCCACCACATAAGGTCTAATGCTACGATGGTGACGATGGTGATGATGATGTTTTAGTCTTGGAGTCGCACTAGGACCTAAAATAATAGAATATTCCTTATACTCAAAGCTCTTTTCAAGTTTAACAGCAAGGTATTGAAATGGACGATGACATACCTTGATAAGATGGAGATGGCACAGGAGCAGAAGATGGTCCAGAAGAAGGTTTAACTAACCACATTTTAGCTTGTTCTGATGATGTAAACGACACACTCAGAGAAATTGACTTCACTGCAAGCAAAGAACCTATTATGTCATACATAACAGCAGACTTCAGAAAGTGAGATAGTAAGTTTGAAGCGCAAAAATGCCAAGTTTGTGGATTTTCTATCTAAATGGGATGTTCATCATGACAAATCTTGGAGAGTTGAACAATCTGGCAGACTATTTGCTTGGGAATGAGTCCCTGTTTCTCCATGGATTTTTGCTGGTTCTATTTTCATTAGAGATTAGTTTTCTTTTTCTTACCATTTGTAACACCAAAATAAATCAACAGAGTACAATCCAAAATAGAGTAGAGCACAAGCACACATCACATAAATATTACATTGGATTCATTCAGACAAAAGCTTATCAAATTCAAAGAGTAGGGGTTTTCCACAGTCATTCTATCCAATACTTCAGCCAGTATTATACTTGGCAAAAACTTATTCCCATAACTACCTTTTCGGTGAAATTTATAAAAGATAATGAACACGCAATACCCAGTTTAGTCACAATGAGTTTGTTATAAACAGGGAAGAGAGATGGCATGTGAGAATATCAGTATATGGATCAAATTGTCTTAGCTCCGCTTACACAGAATGGAGTCATTAGATTAAGTAATAAATAAATTGTAGGCAATCCAATGGTAGAAAAAATATATATAGCAACCAAATATAAGAAAGATTGAATATTCAATATAATACTGCATCAAAGAATTTAAGTTTACGTGTGAAAACTAGGTTTTGTGCACGGTCAACACGGATGAGTAGTTATGGGGAAACAATGATATGCCACATGTACAGACTAGCAGAGAACTACCAATTACCAAGCAGAAAAAACATTAGAAGAGCTGTTCTACATCATTATTGACGACGACCAACCAACCCATATTCCAAGAACACAGCAGAAAACATTATAGTTTGCAATAATTCAATTACTATTAAGGTACAAAACTAGCAGATGTGTACTGTCCCGGTCTCAGGTTCATGGACCATGAACCCGGTAAGTGATTCATTCTACTTAACATGGGCATGTGCGGAGTATACTTCCCGGAGAGAGTGCCAACATCTAGTTCAAACCATGTAAGCAAAACATTCTCCCAGTGCCACAGAATAAAAAGTTACAGCAATACAGTACAGTAGCACAGAACTAGTGCTAAAGAACCACCTCTTATGCCACGATGCTCTTCCATTACTCCACATTTACTACTTCAATATACTCATAGCTCACATATGTTACCACAAGTCAGTGAAAGATCAGATACAAACAGAAAAGGTATTTACTCTAGCATAATAATTGACATGACAGAAGCACAGAAACAAGTTCGTTCCAGCAGAAAATGAAAAAACACAAAAGTGGAAGTACCTTGGGAAGAGAAAAGGAAGTTGAGAAGAGCAACGAGGAAGACAACCGACACCGGCATTCTCT
The DNA here is from genome assembly GCF_003935025.1 of Abrus precatorius. NCBI lineage: Eukaryota > Viridiplantae > Streptophyta > Magnoliopsida > Fabales > Fabaceae > Abrus > Abrus precatorius. The sequence goes on along the minus strand of NW_020874373.1, from coordinate 772,782 downwards.
CTCGCCGAAAGCGAAACCGGCGAAAAGCATCGTCAGAAGGAAGCGGAAGAGAGAGACGGCATAGCTGAAAAAGGCTAGGAAGAAGAATAAGGATGGAAACCCTAGGAGAGAGAAGGCAATGCAGAAGAGTGCGTTTCTGGATCCATGAAATGCGGTGAAAGATCTGCGTAACGAAACCGATGAGCGTGCGAAGGAAGTAAGAGAGAGAGAGAGATCTCAAAGAGCGTGAGAGTGAGAGAGTGAGAGAGAGAGAGAGAGAGAGAGAGATGAAACGGAAGAAGCGAAGAGAAGAGAGAGTGAGTGAAGAAAGGAAGAGAAGGGAAAGGAAAGAGGAAGAAGGGGAAGTCGAGAGACTTAAATGCTCGTGGGAGTGTTGTTGACAGTGATACAGTGATGCATTCAGTTTTTTTGCTACGTTCATCATCGCTCTCTTTTCATGCCTCGCACACGCTACGTGTGCGAGCGTGGGGTCAACGAAACGACACTGCCACACCCGTTTCCCCCACTCTCCTCTAAACATCACTTCGTGGTGGGCCCATTCTTGTCCATTGGCAAATCTATATAATATATCAAAATTAATTAATTGTTGTCTTATTAACTTTGTAATGATGGTCATGGCTGTGCCAATTTTCCCTCCAAATTACAACCGTCCAAGGATCAGATTTTAAGTATAAATTTAATATATCTGTTTATAAATAAATGCAAAAGAAAAATGTATTGGTTGTTTTATATTGTGTTGTTTTTTTTTAGTTTAGAAAATGAAATTGATATTTACGTCTTGAGAATTAATTAATTAAAGAAAAAGGTTTGGGTAGGTCTTCGTAGGCCATCCCTTGTTTCTTCTCTTTTGATTTGGTGCCGAAACTTGTTGACAATTTGCATTTCTTTTAACCCCAGACACTGTTTAGTTTAACTGTCCCTATTTTTATTATGGTCTTTAATTTGAGTTTAAGTTGTTCACAGTAGTAAAATTTTAATACAAAATATCTATCACATTTTATATTTTTAATTTAAAATGCTGAAATTAATAAAATGTTATTATTTTTAGTTCCTACAGATTGTATATTAAATGATAAGTGTTTTGTTGACAATAGTGTTGCTTAAATCACTGATATTAGAGTTATTGAATTGCCGAAAATACGTTATTTAAGTCAGATAACAAAATTAAAATATTAACAAAATAAATCAAAACAAATACGTTTTCAGGAACATATTTTAAAAAAACAATAAATATAAACCGTTTTCAAGAAATACAAATTGAAAACGCTTCTTCAAACTGATATACTCTCCCACTTAATGGTCAATACTTAAGAGGAAAGCAATGAAAACAAGGTGGCTTTCTATTTAACATTTTTTTTTTAGTGAAAACAATGTCCCAAAATAATAATAATAATGGAAAGTAAATTTGACTTTTGAATCAACAAGAACAAGCTTGCGACAGAAGCTAAGTGTCATAAATATTTCCCTTTGACCCTTCCTAATGATTCTGCAATGTTTTCATAAGGAAAAAAAACGTTAATCGAGACAAAAGTTAATTCTATAAAGTTTTTATGAATGACTTGGCATCTTAAAATGTTAACTTTTAATAAAGTTTACTAAATTGCTTGATTTAATTGTTATAGAGAGGATGACTCTAAATTTAATAATAATGTTTTCATGTGTTGTGTTTAAATATTCATAAATATTTTTTCATAAAAATATATTTTTATTGTTAAATTTATATAATTTTTAATGAAAAAATACAGTTTCTTATTTTTTTATACATGGTCAAATATTAATGTCCATTTAATATAAATTAATTAAAGTTTAACACTTGTGTATAATTAATCTATGTATATCAATCCTATTTTTATTTCTAAATATACCCCTAACTAAAAATGATTCAAATAATAATATTTGAATTAATTTCTGTATGAATAATTATCACCTAACAAAGTTGTTTGATGTAAATCAAGTTATTTGTGTTTTTAATTTAAATACTATTTATTTAAATTAAATTATCACATAATTAATATATTATGAATACTTTGATATAAAAATTTAATATTTTAAATTTAACACACCTGTGCAGCTCATATACCACGAGAGCAGTTATTCGTTAACCATGGTGTAAAAGATTATAGTATGTTAATGATCTATTATGAAATACATAAACATTTTATTCTATTTTAATCTTTAAATTTTTATTTTATCCTTTATTTCTGATATTCGAAATAAAAAAACACAGTTTATATCTGATAAATTTTCTTCTTCAACAGTCTAATGGTTAGTAACGAATTGAGCTGCAAAATTTGAACTCACCGTGATGAATAACAAGCTTTATTGGTGTTGGGACAAATTTTCCAATGTAATTTAGACTCGTAAAAATAATATTCAAGTTTAATTTTATAAATCTAACTTGCATCAAAATTAATTTTATAAATTTAAAGCACAATTTTACATGACGGTTTCGGATCAGCCTTCGACCCGTATTATAAAACCCAGTTGCTATGAGGTTCTACTCTCGTAAAACTATTTTTCCATTTCAATTTTCGTTCTGGGTTATGCTTTTGATCCTATTGAATCTTTGTGCTTTCTTATAGCTTCTACTTGATTACTTTGCTGTGTTGGTCAATGCTGTTACTTTTAATTTCGAGTCCTTCCAATCCCTTCCAAAAGTTCCAATCTTTCAGCATCTCGCGTTTACTGCATGATTTTGTTCTTTTTTTTAGATTCTTTGAATTTCTTGTAGCAAATTTTGATCCTTTTGCCTCACTTGGGATCTCGAGGAAGCTCAAAGTTTGTTTTTTACGCGTTTTAAGGCTTTGGGAAGAAGTGTTTTCTGTTGGCGGGAAACTGTGTCTTTGAATCATCAAGATTCATGCTAGAAGTTTGTCTCTTTTTCATTAATGGAGAATCCTTCTGAGGTAGTTGGTTCCAAAGGGTTGATTAGAAAGCATGAATTTGTGAGGGTCATAATTCAATCTCTATATTCATTAGGATACAATAACACTGCATCATGCTTGGAGTCCGAATCTGGCATTTCATACAAATCCACAGAATTTCAGATGATTGAATCACATATACTGAATGGGAATTGGAGTGATTGCATTGATTATCTTAATTCTTTGAAGGATGTATTGGGTGAAACTATTGAATGTGTGATGTTTCTTGTATTGAAACAGCTTGTTGTGGAGTATATGAATCGGGGTGAGGATACTTTAGCTTTAGGTGTGTTACAGAAAGAGGTTTCAGTCTCGGATGTTGACAAGTACATCCTTGTAAATAGCATAATTTCATCGAAGGATAGGAAGTTAGGTGCAATTGATGACAACGGTGTACAAGATTTGCGAAGAAAGTTATTAAAAGATTTGGAAAATTTGTTGGCTCCACCCATTTCATTGCCTGGAGCCAGGCTGGAGTACTTAGTTGAAAGTACTGTTGCATTCTGGATTGATTCCTGTACATATCATAGTTCATCGAATCCAATTTCACTCTACGAGGATCATCGCTGTAGCAGGGATCATATTCCTACTACAACGACTCAGGTGAGTTAGCACTGTATTGAATGACATGTTTAGATCTATTTCCTTATCATATTCAATTATTGACTGTTGTAATTTGTAGCAAACCCCCCCCCCCCCTTTAAGAATCTTATATTTGTTTTGCTCAGTTTAGGGTGTAGATTATCTTTTGGACTTCCCATTATATATTATGAAGGGGGAAAAACATTGCTTCATCTTCTTTTAATGTTATAAATCAGATAGAGTTACACGGATTTTTTTAAAAGAAAAAGAATCACACATATAAATGTTCACTATCTACAGCTCATTTTTTTGCGCCAAAGTTTATTGGCATTTCCTATAATAGCAAGTCACGAGATTGGTGGTAACAGTTGTTTGATAAATCAAGGATTGGTATGATACGAGTTTATTTTCCTGATTGTGGGATCCCTAATTTGGACTTTTCCCCCTTTGTATATGTCAAGACTCGAGAGATTGATTCAGTGACTGCTTTAGTGTGGCAAATGAGGATACATTAGATTTGGAACGACGGACCTAAAGTCCAAATTAATCTTTTCTAACTTGTGATATTACATGCCATGGATATTAAATGACATTGTTTTCCTTTCCATTGCTGCAGATATTGACTGCACATACAAATGAAGTTTGGGTTGTACAATTTTCTAATAGAGGGATGTACCTGGCCTCTTCATCCAATGATTGCACAGCCATCATATGGGAGGTATTATGCTGTTGTCAATATGCATTAAAAAAAATTGTCTAGCAAATTCATACATGTCATGAAGGCCCTAATAGTGGTCACTTGATTGGCATGAAGCTCCCTTGTGGCTTGCATTTCGGTGTATTACATTTTTTGTAAGAGTTGCATAGGTTGATATGGGAATTGGTGAATTGTTTATAAGCTATTCCTATTCTATCACAAATCTCCTACCAATATACAAATCTTATCCATCCAAAAAATTACTATATTTTTATGTTTGTCCTATTCGATCTGAAATATCATATTCCTGTAATGAGATCATAGTCATACTTATTCAATATCTTTATTCCTACACTGGTGTCCTATCCGATATTCATGGATATTTGGATAGATGCGCAAAATATCCACCCAAATTCCCATTGGGGTCCTATTCAATTTTAGCTGATGGGTTTATCTTTTGAGGTGATGTTGGTGTAGCAAAGTATCTAGATTTACTTCTTTAAAACGAATGCAGATTGCTTAGCAAAGACAGGCTCATTTTGGAGCTGGTGCAGCTTCTGGTTAGAATATTAGCATTTATGTTAGAATATAGTCAATTATATTTATGTTGGTATGATTAGAATAATTAATTGCTGATTGTTAAGCTAGAGGTTAATTCTTTGTCAGCTAAGATTACTCTCTCTAATTGGTAGCAAATAAATCAATAAACACTGGAATATGTGTGTAATCTAACACAATTGCTCTCACTATTTCAAACATTTCTAATGTTCTGAAATACTCCTGCCAGATGCTGGAGGATTGGAAATTCAAATTGAAACACACACTTTCTGGTCACCGACTTGCGGTATCTTATGTAGCATGGAGTCCTGATGACACTAAATTGCTTACATGTGGGAACCTAGAAGTTTTGAAACTGTGGGATGTTGAAACAGGTACGTGCATGCACACATTTGGGAGTGAAAGCTTTGGTGTGAACTCTTGTGCCTGGTTTCCCGACTCAAAACACTTCATGGGTGGCAGTTCTCACAATGAAAGGGGCATTTGCGTGTGGAATTGTGATGGAAAAGAGGTCAGTGCATGGAAAGGAAGGAGGAAGCCCAAGGTTGTAGATGTTGCTATTACTCCGGATGGTGGGTATCTTATCAGCATATTCGTGGATCTACAAATTCGGATTCTGCATGTACCAACCAAAACTGAGCGAGTCATTGAAGAGGATTATGCAATGGCATCCCTTTCACTTTCAGGAGATGGTAAGTTCCTCATTGTCAATCTAAGCAGCCAGGAGATTCACATGTGGGATGTGGCCGGGAAATGGGATAAGCCCATGAAGTTTATGGGTCACAAGCAACAAAGATTTGCGATAAGGTCTTGCTTTGGTGGATTCAATAACTCATTTATTGCCAGTGGTAGTGAGAACTCACAGGTAGAAATTAACAATCAACATTCCCTATGACCTACTCACATGCATTACAAGGCGTTGTTAATGAACATTTTATTATTGGTTTTGCTAATATCAGTATTTAGCACTGAGTAAGCATCTAAAATAATATTTCTTATTAAAAAATATAACATTTTTTAAGTGATGAATACTTCTTTTCTTATGAAAATTCATCACTTTTAGTTACTCATTTCTTGTCCTAATCGTTGAGGTTAATATTTCCCTTTGCTCATCTCCCAAGTTTATTTAATGCAGGTATACATTTGGAACTGGCGGCACTCCAATCCTATAGAGATTTTATGTGGGCACTCCGCGATTGTAAACTGTGTGAGCTGGAACCCCAAAATTCCACACATGTTGGCGTCTGCAAGTGATGATCATACGATTCGTATATGGGGACCCAGCTCAGCTTCTGATAAACAAGAAGGCAAACCCAGCTCAGCTTCTGATAAACAAGAAGGCAAATTGAGTGATTAGATGAGCACACATGTACATATTAAAATTTCAAGTCTAGTACAGTGTCTACAAGTTTATATTCTTTTTTCCCCATCCAAACTTTGTTAATATGATCACAGCATGAGTTTGTACAGTCCTAGTTTGCCCATGCATTTTTTGTTGTATCCTTGATTTGTCACAGTATGTGTAGAAACAGATTCCTTCAAGTCAGGAATTATTCTATTACATCACGTTAAACATGGCACTTTTTAGTAAATACATTCTATTTTGTGCTTTATATGACTAATCGACTAATCCTTCATATTAATCTTCAAAATTGAGTGAGGTATTTGTCAAAATTGAGTGAGGTATTTTGTGCTTTAAGCACTACAGTATTTGAACCATGTAATGTCAAAGATGGACTTATGGTGTGTTTGAATGAGAGATAAATCAAAAAGGAAGTATAGGAGAAAAGATACGTTGTTTAAATTAATAGAATTAAGAATGAAAGAAATTTCTTTTAGATTTGGAAGAGTAAGATAAGATATTACAAAAAGCTCGACATCTTTCCTCCCAAGTTTAGAAATTGTTCTAGTTCATTTCATCCTTCTAATTTAGTGAGCCCGGTGTAAATTGTTAAATTATAATTATTGTTTATTGTAAAAACAAACTACAAAAATGGATTGAATTTTTCCATTTTTATCCTTCATTATTTTCATTTATTTCATTTCAACGGTTAACAAACAAAATATCATGCTCTTAAAATTCCATGAGTAAACTATTTTCGTGTTATTATTTTGTTTTGTTTTTTTTTTTTGGTGAATACATTCCATGAGTGTATAACAACTATCTTCCTTTGTCATTTTAAGTTTTTATATTGAGTAAATGCCCATATTAATCTTTTCAAATGATATGAGTGAGGTATTTAAGTTCTTAAAATACAAAACTTTTTGTCAGTTCTTATTTTGGTAAAACAATGTTTCTTTAGGTTTTTTTAACATAGAATAATAAAAAATAAAATAAAGGTTTATTCTATGTGTATATATCAACCATTTTCCTATATCAATTGGTATTTTTGTACTGAGTTATGAAATGGTAGCAGCATATTCCTTTTCTTTCCAAGAATAAGTTTACTAGTTCTGGGGGCAGCATGTGCTCTGGGTAGGTCCCTTCTTGACAGGGATAGGAATCAAGCCATCATCATACAAGCATTCTATGTACTATGCGTGAAATTTGAAGATTTTTTTTAAGATGATAAAAAATGAAATTTTAATAAAGTAAGTTTAATTAAACGTCCACTTTGAGTTTATAGGCAAATTAGTGCATATTTATGGATAGTTTAAACTTTTAATTATTTAGTCATAAGCAAAAGTTTAGAAGTTTGATAAACAAGTATTTTTAGAAGTGGTTCATTAATTCTAAGGTAGGAGTCAAAATAGTAAGAAATGTGTCAAAAGTTATTGTGGTAAAGTGGTGATATCTGGTTTAAAAGTAAATGATGAAGCATTGACGGTGATGTCCACAATATCTTGTCCCGTCATAACCTGATATGTTAAGTCGCATGCATTACATAAAACCCAAAATAATAATTGAAATAAAGGTTTTGCAATGCAAAAATAATATCTTGTTGATGGCTGCATTATGGGCAATTTTGGATGACCTTAAGCCTTTTTCACACACCATAGATTTAGGCTCTCTCAACATAGGCTGCTAGATATTCTCCAGTTTTGGGTCTAACTTTGTCAGTGTCAGGATTCAAGAGAATACATCTAATTTCTGAACCTGAAATGGTTCACTTTGACAAATATTGAATATACTATGATATTTACCCAATGACATGCCCTCCTTGAAGGGAGATTATAATCTAATTTAGACATATCCCTACCAAAAACTCATTTAGGTGTGCAACTGAAATTTTATCAAAACATTCAAAATCTTTTTAAATCTTATAGGAAAATTCATGTTTTCATTTTAATCTTATTATATTTTTTTTAAAACTCATTTTTAAATATATATTTTTTTCATTTGATAAAATGTTATTTAAATTTAATATGTAGTCAGAGTTTTACCGAATATAATTATGTTGAATTATCGAAGATAATTTTGTTATTGCATTAGTTTTATTTGGGTCAAACAAAATTACCTCTAATTAAAAATACTTGCAATATTAAAAAATATAAATTGAATTTTTTAACAATTATTAAATTAATATCTAAAAAGAACTTATCCAAGTTTTATTCGCTCATAATACTTATAATGATATTTATTTATTTTTAATTCAGATATATCTTTTATAATAGATAATTTTGCTCAAGTCAAATTTCTATTTATGTATTAAATACACAAATTAAGAAAATTTTAATATTTTTAAATTTGTTTATAAAGACACATTCTTAAATATTTTTAATGACATAAAAATAAAAAATATTTTTATATTATAAATATATATTTTTAATAATTTCTTTATCTTTATTCTTTCCATTAATTATTACTGTACCTAAAATTATAATTATAATTTGTTAATTCTCAACTAAGACGGTTGTCAAACATGGAAAATATTAAGGCAAAACTAATTCTCAAATTTTGGAATCACAGCACACCAAACTACAAAGCATTATCCATCTTTCATTACTCATACATTTGCCTTATTCTCTTGTATCCTATCACGCGTTTTAAACTTTAACCTAAACCTAAGTTGATTTTCACAAATCCCTAGGTTTCTCTGATCCAACGGCAATGATGCAGAGATGAAAACCCTTTTTTCTGTTTTCACACTTTCCTCCCCTCAAATTCAACAAAATTCTATTTGGAACCCCAAAACATTCGAGTAGTTCCTTTACCGTCGTCTCCTTAGGTCTCTCTGTGCGTGCCCCCTTTGAAATCAAACGCGGAGGCTCTGACATAAACCCAATAATCGAGAGAGAGAAAGAGAGAGAGAGAGGTATTCGATGCGTCTTTGAATCAATGAGTCTCCTCTGTTTGTGACTCTGTCAGATTGGATCCTCTGTTCTCCAAATTTCTATGAATTTTGATTCATCACAGAATGACGGGATTTGCTAGGTCTCGTGATCACACCTCTTCTTCCCATAATTCAAACAGCAGGTATCTATTCCTCTTTCTGATTACCCCTTTTTGTTTGCATAGATTTATTTATTACATTCTCTTTTTCTTTTCTTTGTTATAAAAAAAATATTTTTTAAAAATATTTGCCCTTCTGACATCTCGGCTTAATTTCTCGTTTGGCTTTGATTCCGAGGTGACCCGTGAGGCAGATGGGGTTTTTGAATTATGGGGTGTGTGATTTGGATGGAAATTTGCAAAATTTGAGTTTTCTTTTTTTCCTTTCTACGACGGTGTTTGAGCCAGTATCACTTTCTTATTCTAGATATCTTCGGTGTTAGGATAATGATGCTGTTATTATCATCAGAGTCAGCTGAAATTGAGCTTGATGTGTGTATGTTTATTGTTTCCGAGGCTTGATTTTGTCTACTGCATGGTTTTCTGGTTGGATCCTGTTTTGTGTTGAAGTAATGTATTATGTTCATGAACTTAAATCCACAGTTGCTGACTTCAAAACCAACAATAGTTATGTCCTGAGGTCTTTTTGAGTCGTGTGAACTTAGCTAGGTGCTGAGATCATCGCATTATGATATTATGATATGCATATTACCTAATCAAAATGGAGAATATCGATTGGATTCATATGTGGCACTCACCGGAGAATTATTGTGCGTGATCTGGGTGGATGGGTCATGGAGCATGTAAAGTTATTGTCATAATTTGTGGTTCATGTTCTTTGAACATCATACCTTCCAAAACTATGCTAAGAATCCATAAAGTTATTGACATTGTGATTGATCATTCCACTATAAGCTAAGAATCCATAAATTTCTCGATACATGATTCATCTTTTTGAGTTTGTGTTCATCAACCGATGAAGAAATACACTTTGTCCCCACTTTCAAGTTGAATGTTTTTCTGTACAATATTTCTCTTATCTGATTTGTTGAATTTGGCCAGTGGTAGCAATGTATTTAACTTGCTTGCAAGGAGAGAGATTTCGCCAAGGACAAAATATGTGGCAAAATGGCATTGGGTAGAAGCTTCAAAATCAAAATCTAGTTCTTGCTCTCGTCCTAAAAATGTAGTTGTGAGAGATGCAAGGCGTGGTCTCCTCTCATGGTAGTTACACTTCTTTAGTCTATAAATTATATTGCAGTCTCTTCTTGAAAATGTGAAATATTACTTTCTTCAAGAGTCAATTTTGGGGACTAACGTCTCTAACAATGATTGTCAGGGTTGAGGCAGAGTCATTGCGGCATTTGTCAGCTAAGTATTGCCCTTTATTGCCTCCCCCACGTTCTACTATTGCAGCAGCATTTAGTCCAGATGGGAAAGTTCTTGCATCCACACAGTAAGTTGTAGCTAGTTCATCTCCTCTTTGCTTATTTGAATTGAAGAGTCTTTTGTGATTGAATCTGTTTATGTGCTTTGTGTAGTGGTGACCACACAGTAAAGATAATTGATTGTGAAACTGGAAGTTGCTTAAAGGTGTTAGTTGGCCATAGGAGGACACCTTGGGTGGTAAGCTTGAAATCTTCCTCTCTGCCTTAATTTCTTGTGTTTATTATGTTTTTACCTTTCTCTTGCCTTTTCTTTGGGTACTGATTGCTCATTGTAGAAGAAATCGTTTTTGCATGAAGTTTGATGAGACATGCTCTGAACTCTGAATAATTGACAATTCTATTAAATTGGGTTAACAAAATTCTCATTGTTATCCAACAAAGTCATATCCTGCTGCATTGTTGCTTTCTGAATCAGTATTCCGCACTTTTTTGTTTTGAATAATGTGCATAGAACAGAGATCTTATGTTTCCATTCGAAGTCCCGTTCCTTGTTTCCCAATTAGAACCTACCAACTCAATTAAAAATAACGTCTCATTCTTTTTTACCCATTTAAACACCAGTTAACTCTGTTTGCCATTTATTCCCTTCTTACATATGCCCACCTTGGGCTCTGTCTCAAATCCTTCCTTTTGCTCTGAATCCAATCACCATGGTACATAAATTTTGCTTGAAGCTTATGGTCAACTGTTGTTACTTGCATCCATTCGTTTCTTACTACAACATGCCAAAAAATGCCTAGATAAAAATGTGCAATCCTTCGGAATCTACCCGCAAATGAATTTCAGTGAAGAGGCAAAGGAGAAGCAAGCTTACATTATAGTTTTGGAGAAAGAAAATGAGGGAGGAAAAAGGTTATTGTGATCTTATTTGATTGAAAGATTTGAGACTCTTGATTTTTCCTTCCTCTGAGATTTATGTTAAATTTGATATTTTCCTGGAGCTAGAATATATGAATTTTGAAAAATTTTCTGTAAAGTAAGATTGTCATTTGCTCATAGCAAGGGGACAGGAAGAACAGGCAACAGCAGTTTGATGAACATGGCAATCGCAGGTGTTGGCGATCGCTGAGACTTTCCTCTGATTTTTTTGTGTGTGACTGCCTCTTTTATATATTGATTACTGAAATTTGAATGCTTTGTTAATATAAATTAGGTGTAACTAATGTTGATTCTTTGATGTAATTAATGTGGACTGCCCTTTCTCCTTCTGTAAGCATTCTTGTGTTTCAACTTTCAAGTAGTGTTTTCTTTTTCCTATTTTAATTATGTGCTAATGGGTACAGGTTAGGTTCCATCCATTGCATCCACAAATACTTGCTAGTGGAAGCTTGGATCAAGAAGTTCGTTTATGGGATGCTAACACATCAGAGTGCATAATATCTCATCATTTCTGTATGTTTACTTATTTTTCCCTTTTCTTTTCCAAATTACTTTTGCAACTGTTATAAATTTGTTCATTGTTCCTTTTCGTGTGTATATTGGATTCTGTTTGATGAATTTGTTGGGTGTTTTTCTCATAGACCGCCCCATTGCATCTATTGCTTTTCATGCCAAAGGGGAAATAATTGCTGTTGCATCAGGCCACAAGGTAGTACTCTTTCTGGGAACATCCCCTATTGTTTGAGTCTTTAATTAATCATCCGTATTTTAGTGACATTTTTTTTTTGAATGATTTTATATTGTGATATGGTATACTGTATCAGCTGTACATATGGCACTACAACAAGAAAGGTGAAGCGTCCTCACCAATATTTGTGTTGAAGACAAAGCGCTCACTTCGGGCAGTGCATTTTCACCCACATGCCGCACCATACCTTTTAACTGCTGAGGTGAATGCACTGATATGTTTTTGGTTGCCTTTCTACCCATGCTAAACAGAATGTTAATTTTTGAATTTTCCACTTGGTTAAAATACTCGTGTTAATGTGTAGGTCAATGATCTTGACTCTTCAGATTCCTCAATGACCGAGGCAACATCTCTTGGTTACTTACAATATCCTCCACCTGCTGTTTTTGTCACAAATATTCATCCTACAGAACATATTAGTTTGTCCAGTGAACTACCTGTGTCGTTACCTTTCTTCTTCACACCTTCATGTACTGTTGATGAGTCAAGAACAGAACTACAGCATGCTAGTCATGATGTTAGCTCAGATAGCATGCAAATCGAGTCTTCTGCCATGGTGCAGTTACAAGCAGACACAAATGCAACAGAGCAATATGATGTTACAGTGTCTCCCATGGATACATTCTCTGAGATGCCCACTAGTTCTCAAACTGCTACAGAATATCCTGCTCATGCTACTTTCTCTAATGGAATGAGAATTGGCCTCAGTAACCTCACAATGGATGATAGTATGGAGACTGATGAAGCCAGACCTGCTGAAGGAAGCCACCATGGGAACTCTACTAATTCCTATTCTCTTAATGGTGTGCTGCATGGACTATCTAGACAAAATGCAAACCGTGGAATTGTTTCAGAGTTTGGTCAATTTCATCAGCTTTTTCCTTCAAGAGACCCAAGTGGATGGGAGTTGCCTTTTCTTCAAGGGTGGTTAATGGGTCAAAGCCAAGTTAGCGTTCCCTCAATGCTTCCTCCCATGGGTGTTAGTCGTGACATTTTAGCTCAACAGATTGGTTCTTCCATTATGGCAGCTAATCTTTCCACCTCTAATGATGTAGCAATGCCATCTTCAGCAATACCTGGCAGCATCAGCATACCTGGTTCTTCTATGAGATCGGGTTTACGGAATCATTTTTCACAATCCCGTGTACCTGTATCTGAATCTGGCAATCTTGCTGCTTCTATTAATAGCCCACACGATGGATCCAATATCCAAACAATCATAAGTCGAATTCAGTCAGAACTTGCCCCATCAGTGGCTGCTGCAGCTGCTGCAGAGCTGCCTTGCACTGTGAAGTTAAGGGTATGGTCACATGACATAAAAAACCCCTGTGCCCCACTTAATGCTGACAGATGCCGTCTCACCATACCACATGCTGTCCTCTGCAGGTACATTCGGATGTTATATACTTTTATTATCCAATCCAGCATGTGGTTGATATGGTGTATTGCCGATTTAGAACAGATATCTTGCATGCATTATGGGAGCTGATTTTTTTGTGAATGATTATGAACTCATTACTCATTACTTCATGGAAATAGAATTATTCTTAACTTTAGAACATAAATTTTTGGATTGAAGTCAAATTTTATACTTAATCTTATACTTTTATTTTTAACTCACAATTGTGTTTGCACTTTGCAGTGAAATGGGTGCCCATTTTTCACCATGTGGTAGATTTTTAGCTGCCTGTGTTGCATGTATGCTTCCTCATATAGAAGCTGACCCAGGATTACAACCTCCAGTGCACCAAGAGCCTGGAGTTGCTACATCACCAACTCGGCATCCAATCTCAGCACACCAAGTTATGTATGAGCTGCGAATATATTCCCTTGAGGAGGCAACGTAAGGCTCATTTCCTTCAACTGTTGCTGCCAAGATTGCGTTATTTCTCTGATTCTCTCATACTTTTAAGTGAACTTAGTAAATTTTTGTTAATTTTTATTCAACAGATTTGGATTGGTGCTTGCATCACGGGCAATTAGAGCAGCTCATTGTCTGACGTCAATTCAGGTCAGCTAATTACACTTGAACATCAGGCTAGTTTGTGTGTGTCCCTTTTCCTTCCTTTTATGCAACTTATTGTATATCATATCATAAATATGCCATTCAGTCCCTGAAAACGACAGCTCATGTTGTGTTGGTTCTTGAGAGTTTTCTTTTACATAAATTAGTCCTCTGAGGAATGAAAATTTTTAAAAGCTGACAACTTAGAAGGGTAAACTTCAGCAAGTTGACAGTTTTGAGTACCAATTTGTATGTATGTGCACTTCCAGCAACCAAAGTAACACAAATTGCAAATTTTAGGGGTCAAATTGCATTAATTCTTCATAATATATGCTCTCCTATAATCATAATTTTGTCGTTCCTTCTCTACTTGTATTTGTATCTCGATTTTGATATTCACATTTTATGAATTATTCTCTCTCAGCCATATATATTGATATATATGCCCCTTTTTCATGATACAAGTTGTTAAATTTATTCTTATAATAATTTTAAAAAGTATTATAGCTGCATCTGTCATTTTTCTTAATTTGCTTAAATGTAATTGGAAATGCCCTTATCCTAGTGGATTGAATTTGTGCAACTGCTTTTGATATGTAGTTCTCGCCTACATCTGAGCACATACTGCTTGCCTATGGTAGACGTCACGGTTCTCTTCTTAAAAGTATTGTCATTGATGGAGAAACAACATTACCAATATATACAGTGTTAGAGGTAAAATGCTCTCCTTTTTCCCTCAATTTCTGACTTTTCTCATCCGAATTGCTCTCTTATATGTCCTCCTTTTGTAGTCTGTATAATCTCTAGTTACTAAAAAAATATATTTTGTATGTTATCTTGACTACAGATCAAATATTTGTGCTTTAATATATGAACCGACACCAATTGCTGTCATTCATCTCATTTATGATTTATCCCATTGTTGTAGTTCAAATTGTTTTAATCTGAATTTTGAGTCTTGAAATTTGTTTTGTCTTTTAGGTATACAGAGTGTCGGATATGGAACTTGTTAGGGTGCTTCCTAGTGCAGAAGATGAGGTCAATGTGGCATGCTTTCATCCTTTTGCTGGGGGAGGGCTTGTTTATGGAACAAAGGTATGCTTTTGCTGGGGGAGACCAATTGGATATGCTTTCACTTAACATTATTTAATTGATGATCTTTTGCTTGTGGTTGTAGGAAGGAAAGCTTAGGGTCCTCCAGTATGATGGTGCTCATGCAGTGAGTGGCACTGGACCAAGTTACTTTTCTGAGGAGACCATCATTGGTGTCAGTCAGTGAGCAAGGTTATATATTGATTCTTTTGGGATTTTTAGTGTTAATTTTTTTTATGAATATTTATAATTTAAATTTGTCAACTAAAAAGTATTGCATGGTTTTGATTTTTGTCTAAATAAATGCTTGATGAATGATGCATTATAAATATCAATGTCAGACGAGAATTAGGGATAGGCTATGCTAATCATGCAGTCACCACAACTCTTAGTACTGATGCAATAATCTTGGAAAAAATGTTTTTGTTGGTTGGTTAAACAGCCATGACAGTTAAACTTCTGTTTTGTTGATAAATTAGAAAAATGAAAGCGAAAATTGTATTTTAAATATATTTTCCAAAGGTTAGCAAACTTTGTACATCTCTTCCTTCTGCTCTTGGATTAGTTTTACAGTGACTGTTAGCATAGCATTTTTCTGCACTCAAAAATAGGCTTAATTATGTTTTTTGTCCCTATAAATATTGTGTATTTTGTGATTAAGTCTTTATAAAATTTTTTGTTAGGATTTAGTCCCTGAAAAATTAAGGAATTAAGATTTATTCTCTGTCGTCAACTTCTCTCTGTTAAATGCTAACCTGTCAAACAGAAAGCCAGCTTAGCACAACTACGTGTCATACCACGTTATTTATTTTATAATATTTTATTATTTAAAATAAATATTTGCAAAAAGTCTTTAAATATATTTTACATATTTGCAAAGAAAGCCTTTTTCTTCTTCCTCTAACCCCCCTCCTCAATCCCACTCTCAACCCCCTCTTAGCGGCTCCACCTTTCCCCAACCTTCAACCCCACACCTCATTTCAGCATCCTCTCCTCAAACAAAAAGCAAGTGTGGCATATGGCAAGGTAGTTGAACAACAAGAAAATATTAATCAGCACATAAAATTTTAACTGTAAGTTCGTATAGGGTGTGGTAGTGATGGTCACCACCACAGCTTTAGTTGACACCATCAAAAGATTTGGCTCGATATAGTAAAAACAAAATAAATAAGAAAAATAAAGAAAAAAGATACAAAAGCCAATTTCTTTACACACATGTATGATCTCAAAGTATCATACGGAACTAAAGAAGCTAATTAAGCTTCATAAGGGGAACATTGATAACACTTTGCAAATAATCCAAATGTGTCAATTTGGTGTATAAAATTAATCATGCTTGCCCATCCTCCCAACCCAAATCCTACCACCAAAATCCATACCACATCAAACATGTTCATGGAAGAAAGTGTGGGGTTGGTTGTGGAGTGAGAAAAAATGTAAGATTAGATGCCAAATATGGAAAAATGTGGAGTTAGAGGTGCAGAATATAGTTGAGTGTGTGGGAAGGGAAGGGTTGAGGTTGGGAGAGGGGGAGGGTGAGAGGTTATTGAATAGTGAGGGAAGGAGTAGGGAGAGGTGGAAGGGTTACAAGAGAGGTTTGAGATTAATAGTATGGGATTGGGAAGAGGGAGGAAGGGATTAAGAGAGAGGTTTGTAATTGGGAGAGAAGTGGATGGAGAGGGATTACGGGAGAAGTTTAGGGTTGGGGAGGGGGGGGTGAGAGGAGGTGGATGGGGAGGAGTTGGGAAGGGGTGGGAATTGGAAGTTGGGGGTGGTGGGGTTACCAAGGAGAGGGTGGGATTAAGAGTGGGTTGGAGAAAGAAGAAGACTTCCTTTGCAAATATATAAAATATATTCAAAGATTTTTTTATAAATATTTATTTTAAATGATAAAATATTATAAAATAAATGACGTGGTATGACACTTAATAGTGCTGAGCTGACATTTTATCTGTCAACTTAACAGTTAACAGAGGGAAATTAATAACAGTAATTAAATCTTAATTTTTTAATTTTTTAGGAATTAAACAAAAAAATTTATAAGGACTTATCACAAAATATAAAATATTTATAGAGACAAAAAATATAATTAAGTATAGAAGATATTTTATGTTTGTTCAATAGGAATTTTGTAGGCCAAAACATGTTTGTTTGGATTATGCATGCTTGGACGCTTCATTTTTTTTTCATTTTTGTGAAAATTGGGTTGCTAATATAATTTGGAGGACCTGTGTTAGAAGTAAAAATGGAGGATGGGGTTTGTGACGTGTGGTCTCTCTGAAGTTGGTTGGAGCAAATGCTGGTATGGTTTCCAAGGAAGAGATTTATGAAAAATTGTTTCAAGAGGAGATCTTTGTGACTTTTTTGTGCTGTATTCACTTTTGGCTCAAGCGCTCATGTAACTTTCTGTCATTGACAGATCTTGAAGAAATTGGAGAGCCCTCCAATCCAAATGATCTTTTTTCTTGCTTGTCTTCCTGTAGGAAGATATCGCATTCCCTTATCTAACTCTTCTCTGATGAGTGAATTTAAGGAACATATTAGCTTTTGTTTCCTTTATGTTTTTATATAAAAAATGCATGACTTAGTTTATTTATCCTTACAAAGTTACTGTCCATTTGTAGGTTTAGACAAAGGATTGGAGATGGAATTCAATGATCTACTTGACATTCACTATACTACCCATATGGTAAGCCCTTCTACCCCAACCCGTCCATCTCTTCTTTGGTTGGATTTGACATATAAAGCCATACAAGTCAGCAAACTTCTCTGCATAAGTAGATTATAAGAAATACTTTTTGTTTCAGGATAATTCTATGGAGAGGTGGACCTCTCAAGCAGTTGAGCTTTCTCACCATAAGAATGTATATTGAGAGTAGAGATTCTCTCAACCAATGATGTTATTGAAAAACCAATTCAACCATTTATAGCTCAACTCTTGAGAGGTACATACTCTTGATGGAAATTATCCTTCTTTTGACGTGCATGAGGTTCTAAAATGTATCTTATCCCCATGCAGCCATCTCTGCTCATAATCTACACAAACTTAACATCATCATACCCAATGCTGATGAGCCTATGCAACTAAGAGCTGGAACTTCACACTCACTGTATTAGCAAATGTATATTTTTGTATTATCCGTGTATGATGAATATGTACTAACATTATCCTTTGTGAAAAAAATGTTTGTATTTCCTCTTCTCTCCTCCCACCCATTTCTCCCCACGACCCATAAGCGGGCATCTCCCTTTCTACATGTGTAACTTTGTAGTTTTAAAAAAAAGTTCCTTTGTTCTTTTTTTGTTGTCAGAAAATTCTCAATCTACTGGACAATTCTCTAAATTACCGCATGCTGACGCCAGGCATTTAGTATTCTGAGTTTGTTTAGGTCCTATCTTAGACATACAGCTTAATTAGATGCATTTTTAGTGGAAGTTTATGATATAAGCTCAATAGAAATCTTACTTTATAAGTTTAAAAAATTTAATTTGATGTTTTTTATGAAATTGATTGAAATTAGTTAAGAAAATAAGGTTATAGGACGCTTGTAAACTTAAGTAAGTTCTTCAAAATGCCGCTTAGTACCTAGTTACATTAATTTATTTTGAGGAAATATTTATATATCGTTGTCGATTTCATTTGAAATAGTTCTAGGGGGAAAAAGGGCAAGTATTTCCAAATTAATATTCATGGAATTCCAATCAATTCAACGGTGGAAGGTAAATCCTATATTTTATACAAGATCAGCAAAATAGGTCAATTAAAATATAGAACCGAAACAATGGATACGTAACTTAGAAACATGGATGGAGACATGGCATGGATTTTACAAAATATCGAGGGACACGTTGTGAGCTTGTGTTATTTGTGGGACATAGCAAAAGTTGTTTTTGGCTTTCCCTCCTAAATAGGAAAAGTTTGAATTGATTTCTACCTCTTTAATGTGGTCGGTTTTTCGTTGAATTTGATTTTCTCTTGCATGAGTTGTAACATCTTTTCAACTCGTATCAACTTTTCGGGAGTAAAACCATATGGAATGTCTAAATATAAGATTCCAAATAGATGGTTGCTGAAGTGCTATAACAAACGATACTGAACCCTTTTTTTTTTCTTCAAATAATTGTAATAATAAAATGATTAGAAGAAAAAGATAAACACAAGAATTCTAAAGAAAAAATAACGTAGCCATTATAAAGGGCCATGTGCAAGTCCTTTTCTCTAGTTACTAAATCTAGAAACCTTGTACTTATCTGCCTGTCGTGGCATATTCCCGTATTCCACTTGAAAGGAAGAAAATTTTAGTTAAAAAAATTTATAGATTTCTTTTCCAAAACTGGTAGAGAGTTTATAAATAAGGTATTAATAATGGTAAACATTTATTTAAATACAATTTTTCTTTGACTTTGAACACTATTAGTTATTGAAACATTTTTATTCCTCTCTTTATTTAAACTATTTTCATGTAACTATATATTCTTATAAGATATACTATTTAACAATCTAAAGGGAACAAAAGGTTAAGTACATGCTTACTTATTTGTTTGTTTATTTTTTAATAAATTCGATACGTCTCTTCGTTAATTGATTATTACTTGTTAGGATTGCTTTTTGAAGTTTTAATCAAATTTCAATTGTTAAATTATTTTAAACATAAAAGGAAATAATATAAACACATTATCATCATCTTTACGATCATCGGCAACAAATTTACTTATCTTATGAGTAAGTCTTAGACACTTATTTTATTTTTTTATAAAATAAAATTTTAAAAACTATTTATTAAATTATGTCATATTAGTTAGGTTATCTTATACACCAAAATAAGATGAATAAAACATTTATATATATATATGTTGTCTTGTAGTCAACATTGATTTATACTTTAAAAAAATAATACATAAAAATATTAAAAATGATTTAAAACCTTACTTTTAACGTAAAATGAACATGGATCCCTGTCCTATTAATAATTTTGAAGGAAAAAATAACGACGAAAGGGTAATAACTTGTATGATTAAAATTATAATGTGTTATGGTGGGAGCATGGAGCACAACCCAAAAGATTAAAAAAAGAAGGAAAAGAAAGCAGAAAGCAGAAAGCGTAAGCATGGAGGCATGATGAACGCCTTAATAATCGGGTAAATGAGAAGAGAATTGCAGAGAAGAAAAAAAGAAGAAAGTGGAATGGGTCGTCGTAGTCTTCAGATGATGAAGACAGATCGCATTCATGATTGTAAGAGAAAACAAGTTGACGTGTCCAAATTATTCCCACTATAAAATCAAGAATTCCCTTGAAGTGATCCTCCTTTTCATCATTATTACTACTATTAAAATTATACATTAAAAAACAATTATTTTTTTATTAAATTTTATAATATTGAATAATATTTATATTTTTATAACAATTTATTATATGTAATTTTTTATATTGAGTTTATTGAGACGTTAAAGAATAATTATTATTATTAAATTATAACATGAAAATAAATAAATATCCAAGTGGTTGACCAGTCAAAGGAATAATAAAAGCGGTCTTTTAAAATTTAACACGTAGAAAGAGGGGCTGGTTTGAACATAAACATGCATTGACTGATTTGTTTTCTCCTTCTTTGACTAAAATAATTATCATTCATTTCTCTCTCTCCCGGTCAGGCATCTCAATTCAATTCATTTCCCAAGCACACAACCAAACAAGAACAATTAGACCACAAATTTCAATGAATAATAATAACTTGATTAATCAAATAAAAAAGGGTAAAACTAATTACTATAATCATGGATCGATTCACAACACTAATTAACAAGATGAAGAAGAACAAGTTGTTGATTCAAATTTGTAGTACTTATCCACCGCAACTGACACATCCCAAGTGCAACTGAGTCCTTTTGGGACTGTGACAAGGTCCCCAGCTCCAAACTCTACAAATTCTGATGACCCTTTTGGATATGCCTTCACCTTCCCTTTCAACAAATAGCATGTCTCTTTGGCATCAAATTTCAACTGGTATTTCCCTGGAGAGCAACCCCATCTTTCATTTTTCACATCCCATCCCCATAAAAAAAAAGAGAAAAAATTTATATGTTGTGCATGTCAATATTTAGATTTCATAATACACATATATACTATACAGCAAAAAGGGCACAATAGAAGAAAGATCAAAGACTTACTTTGGCCAACACTTGATGTTCAATTCAGCTAGGCGTGACTGAGAAGGGTTTCTCTCAATGATGATTCTAAGGTTTGAATTGGACTCTGCAGCCATGGAGTTATGAAGAGATCAAAATGTGAACAAAGTTAAAAGGTCACCCCTGAGGGAAAAGATTAAGATTCTGTGCGCCCTTTGGCTACATGCACTCTGGGATTTTGGAGAGAAAAAAGAAGGAATCTTGTTGTGCATTGTAATATAAGAGGATAAGAAGACTTTATATTTATAATATAAGACCTTGACAAAAAATAATGAGGATATTGAGTACTTGTAATTTAAGAGTTCACCTATCACATGATGCCCCGTAAGCTTCACAATATTGTTTTTCAACGAAATCATTAATTCACCTCGTGGGATATGTCTGTCCCACTGTGCTGTCTGTCTGTTAATTTGGTGAGAAATAGTACTATATTTCCACCAATCGTATGTATGTCTTTCATTTTTTTTAAATTAGCTTTTTGTTTCAATATGATTTTCTAGCTTAATTTAAATGTGTTTTCAAGCCAATCATATGCATGTCTTTCATTTTTTTAATTGGTTTTTTTGTTTTGATATGATTGATTTTCAAACTTAGTTAAAATGTGTTTTCAAACGTATTTAATTACACCAATCTATATATATCTATGGTGCATCCTAGCTACTTAAATAGTGACATCTCTACAGTTGTATGACACTTAATTAGACAACCTTAACACAATTTACACGTTGCAACATGCACGTGAGAGGCACTACAGTGAAGCCCAATATCATATCCTATATACCTATAATAATAGTAAATACGTCGATGTATTCCACAGATTTGTAGAAATATATGTATAATATTTATTATTTAAATTTTAAATTAAAAATAATTATTTTTAATATAAATTATTTATAAAAAATAAATATAACAATTAAAATTAATTTATACATAACTTTAAATATTATAAATTTTAACAATAATAATTTAGTAATATATTTGTGTGTCACACAAATTTGTTTATATTGAATAGTTTATAAGTTTAAAAAAATAAGAAATATTATAAAGAATATAATGACACTTCTATAAATAAAAAATAATTAAAAAATATATTTATTCTTGTAATCAATAGTCTCTTTTATGTTAATATTGATATACAACTTTATCTTATTATAATTGATATGTCTAAAATTTTTGAAAGAACTATGAAATATAGTTTGTTAATAATAATAACTATCACACAATTAAAAAGAGTTCAATCCAGATAAAGAATCATCTACCAAATATTTTTATTTTACATAATTGAATAATTACAATATGTAAAACATTAGAATCTTCATTGTTTAAAAAATTAACCATTTGTTTAGTAAATTCCTCTGATAAAGTGTAAACAATTCTTTGAATTCTTCGAAACAAATTCAATATGATATATTTAATTAGTATAAAGTAATGAAAGTAAGAAAATAAATAATAAATATTTTAGCCATTAAAATATGTTTTAAAATAATACTCACTTCAAATCTTCGAGAACCAAATCAATATGTTTACTTTTCTTTCTATTTTTTTATGTTTTTGAGATTATTTTTTCAACCACATAACCAATTATATCTAATTGAACAAGCATCAAATATTCTTTTAAAATAATAAAGTAGCATACATGGTCAAATATGAAAGTCATTAAAAAAATAATAAAAATAGAACTCATCAATTAGATATAATTCATCCAGTTTATTTAAAATTTTTTGAGAATGGAATAAAATAAAAATAATTAAAAGATATGCTGTCACATTTCACCTATGGAACTTTGGTGATTGCCATCAAATTTAACTTCCATTTGTGTTTAGTGGTCCATAATTTTTTTTCAGGAGTAATTACCATAAAATTTTTCATGATATACACATTGCCTTCGTGCAGTAGTTTTTTATAACGTGATATAATATCCTTCCTAACAGTATAATAAATCTTTGAATTCTAAAATAATGAAATAAAATGAAGGAATTAAATTAAATAATAAAAAAAATTTATGCATTTCAACTAAAGAAATATAACAACTTTACCTTTTCATCGACCAAAATCATGTTTATGTTATTTACTTAACTTTTATTTTTAAATTCAAAAGAAAATCACAAATAAATGATTCAAACCATTATCTTCCAATTTATTTTTCCAAATCGTATTTCAGAAAGCATTGAAATAGTAGGTGTCATTTTAGAGGAATATTATTTCGAACAAACAACTAGCACTTTCTTTTATATATACCAAATAAAAAATAATTTCTTTCTCACTTTTAAATGGTTTATATCTATCCATATAGCTCTCATGCACTATTTAACTGTATTTGTAATATTAAAATCATTTAATTATCTATGTTACATTTTAAAATATAACATGCATGACCTTTTGAATATATAAACTCATAATAATTCTATCAGTTATCAGTATTCAATAATAAAATTTAAAATAAATATTAATATTAAAATTTAAAACTACCTTAAACATTGTAAAAATAATAAACTATTAATATTAAAATTTAAAATTATTTTAAACGTTACACCTTTCAAATATATCAAAACTGTAAATTAGAAATAAATATATTTAACGGATTTAAATTAAACCATTAATATTTATTATTGCAAAATAAATGCATTAATATATTAATATTAATGAAGTTGTGAAGGTAAATTTTCCTTCAAAACTCATTTACTTTTATATATATAAAAATAAAGATACACTTGCATAGCATAATAATGTGCAAGTAAATAATAATATAAAACCTTTTTAAATTTTATTATGGATTAAAATTAACTATGAATAATTACTTAGTCAAACAGAAACAGAATTAATTAATTCCCATAAGATATAGAGTAAGGTTCTGCACAACCATTATTCAACTGACTAAAAAAGAAAAGAAAAAACTTTATCCTTAAATTTCTCAATACATCATATGATATACTAACTTACACTTTATTTTAATTTTATGATTGGGGACAATTTAATAAATGTGATTTTTTATTCCCACTCTAGGCTGTTAAAAAATTAATCATGTTCACAAAATAAATTAATCTAAACACTCGAAAAATCTAATACCATCACATCATTGAAATCGAATTTTTAAATGAGTCTACAAATAAGTTTAACAAAAGAGAAAAATAAAATAAAATTTTGTCATGAATTAATATTTAATTTTTATAACTAATTTTTATGAAAGACAATTACACATTAAATATGACACACATGCAGAAGATTTTAATATTTTATTATTTTTTATTAATAAAATATATTTAATAGAAGTTCAATATGCCTTTTCAATGAATAACTGACTGAGTAATTAAGTTATCAAATTACTTTAATAATTTATTTTAAGTACATTGTTAATATATATTTTTTACATTGTCATGTAATTACGGATTATCTAAACTCTAAACACATTTGGATTAACTTTACATTCATAATTTTAACATAATATGATATTTTATTCTAAGAAAGAAAGCATACTTACAGAAAAAAAAAAATACAAATTGAAAAAAAGAAGAAGAAAGGATCAAATAATAGATTTATGACATGTAAAAAAAATTAAAGAAAAGGAGCTTAAGTCAAGGAAATAAAAAAAAAAGTAGCAGAGATTTAAACTAAGAGTACAAGTATAAAAATGGTTAAAATACAAGTCATAATTAGGTAAAAAAATAATTGAACTTGAATAAATAACAAATTAAGTGGTACATAAACAAAATATTACAAGTCTAAATTGTTATTTAAAAAAAAAATAGGTAACTTAAGCTTAAACTTATTCTCTCCTACACTCTTAAATGAGGCTTATATTTAAAATTTTAATATTTAAAATTTGATTCTTCAAAATTAATATAAAACTGGGCTTTTTAGCCCCGTGAATTAGAAAAAAAAATCAATATAAAACTAATAAAAAGTAATATATGGTTTTTCAAAAGTTCCGTGTAAAACTTGTTTATCTTCACTAAGATAGCTAGCAAATATATGTGTAATAGCAACAAAATATAAAGAGATTCAGACCTCAGAAAACAAGTTTAAGACAAAATTAAATTATTATAATTTTGATTAATTTAAATATTAGTCTTTAAAATATTTTATTAAGCTCTTATATTTTTATTAATTTGGTTTTTTTATCTCTACCATTGAATATCAATTCCTAAATTTTAATTACTTGAGCTTTAATCTCTATAATTTTTCTTTATAAGAAAAATAATCCTCTTTTTGCATGAAAGATGAACCCTTGTATTTTCACTTATCAAAATATTAGTCCTTAAAGGACCAAAGCGTTAATAATTATGAAACTAAAAGGACACCTGCGAAAAATACATATTAAAACCACAACTACAAAAATAAAACTAAAACTAACCATTAAAAAGAATGCTGTAAATGGATTTAAATGAATTTCACTAAATTTATAAAATAAAAAGCATTAATTTTACTTCACTTGTTTATCAAAAGAATTTTAGTCAACAAATAGTTACTTCGAATGGCTTATATTTTTGCTTAGGTTTTTTTCTTTTCTTTTTTTTCTCTCGTGGAGGTTTGTAAATTTAAGAAGTGCACTACGAGTACTTTGGATTGTCTTGCTCCTAGAGGGCAAACAGAACAAGTGAACCATAAAAATCCTCTAGAAAGAATGGAATTTGTTTGAGTTTCATTTACCTTCTTTCTTGTTCCTTTTGATAAATCCTTTTCTTGGGTGAACATAAAAAGTTATTTTAGAACAATATGTATATGGCCAAGGACCAATGGTATTGCATTAAAAGCTTTTACTAATACTAATTTTGATATGTATAAGCAAATAATAATAATAAAAGAATTAAAAGGCGTCATCTCTCCTGTGTGAAATCTGCATAAGTTCAGTGCGATATAACTAAAGTGTTTGCTTTGTATCTGTTGAAAAAATTAAGAATCCAATTTGGTATAGAGACCAAGTGATTTGTTAACGCCTAAAAGTAATTTTCATTAAAAGATAACTAATGAATTACGTACATTTAAATCCTTTATTTTTTAAATGTTAATCAGTCGTAATATATTATAACGTCTGAAACCTTGTATTCTGCTGAAATATTCAAAAACTTTAAAACTGTTAAAACAATTAGCCGAATAGCACAATGGGGTCTTACTATAATCTGAAAAAATCACTAACACTAACAAAAGACATTCTAAAATCTTTTTTTTATACTGAACTTCATTTTAAAATAAATTAGCAACTTAATGCCTCTTTATCTGCGATTCTAGCAGGCATCAAACGCGTTTCGTAAAAAATAATGTTTTCTTTTTGGGTTTGAAGACCCCTATGGCGATGTTATTTTCAATTTTCTGGTAATACGAATTCTAAACAAACAGTTACTTAATCATCAAGAATATGTTCCACCGGTAATTAATACATTTAAGAGTTAGTCCAATATTTTACAAAAATCATATCAAGTTAATCAACAGTAGACCTACTTTCCAAAATCCTGAATCTCACAAAACTAGCTTTGGAAGAGCATTGAACAATCAAAATATACCCATTGATGGGGTTGCTTCCATCCCAACTTCCATATCATCAAGTCGATTAAGATAATCATACCATGAACAACAAAAATTAGAAAGACCTCTTAATATTGAACTAAACCTTTATTTTAATCCCTAAGATAGTTAACAAACTGTAACGAATGCTACATGTCACTTTAAGTGCGTAAGACTTATATGGTAGATACGTAGTAGTTTTAGAGTGCTAAACGTGACTTCCCCTTTTCTCTCACAAAGAACCCTAAATTTTTTTCCTAAATCAATTTGCCCATTCACATTCTATGGTAAAGCTACTTTTAATGCCTCTGGTTTGGTATCAACTTTCTGATTTCTAATTTAGAATTATAGCCACTGGGTTCAACAAATTTCTACTGTCTTAAATGTCTACTTTATGTGCCTCTTTTTTACTTGACAAGTCTACGGAGGATCTCTTCGCTTCATCACTTCGTAGTTTTGCCATTTCTTTTTTCTTCCGTTTTTCTCTTTGTTTAATCGGTTTTGTTCCAAATATAGAGATCATCATGGTGTCCTTCATGACTTTCCTATTTCGTTTCTGTTTCTTGCTTGTGTGCTTTTTTCTCATGAGCAAATTTTTTTTTATCCAACGATTCTCCGTCTAAGATCAAATCTTGCAATTGAAAGAGTTTGAAGGCTGGCATATTGACATGCATCAGCATCTATATTATTATCTAGGATAATATTGCATGATGATGGGTCTTCTAGCTGAGGTTGTGAATAACCTACACTAGAATCAGTAGTGCACTAGAGTTCTTTGACTAGTTCATCACCATCACTCAAAAATTTTGCACTACCAATGTTGGCAGTCATGCGAGAACCTTGATCATGCCCAAGAATTAACTTCCCCAATATTGGTATTACCAATACTAACAGTCTCTACAAAATTCCTCTGAGGTGCATCTATATAAACAAATTTGGAGAAAAACTTTAAAATTTTTCGTGAGAGAAATGAGAAAGTTTTCTAACATAACACAAGCAAATATTCTATTACTGTTTATTAATAGTATTTGTGTTTAGGAACTAAAATATTCAAAAAAATAAAAATTAAGAATTAAAGTAATGTTTTTAATATTTAAAAAATTAAAATAGCTAACGCTAACTATCTCTAGAACCAAAATGAGAATTTAATCTTTAATATAGATGTTTTTTCTTTTCTATAGAAAGCCTATTTAGTTTGTGACATAATAATTATTAGTGGTCAATATCGTGTACACGGGCAGTAAATTGCCGCTACAAAGACATTGTCGCGTCACACCCGCGAATTGTGACAAAAAATAAAATAAACTACAGTTATCATTTTATTTCTTAAGTCAAATTCCAATTTTACCCTTTCCTTTTTGAACATTGGCCGAATTTTAAGGAAGATAATTTTAGGGTTTCGGCTCCCTTTTTACTTTAATATCTTCTTTTCGATTGAACCCTAAAAATTTTCTCTTTCAATTCCTTCTATCTCTATTTTCTCTGAGTTCCTTCTATCTCTCTGGTGCGACATGCTTTCAGTTCCTCCTGCCTCTTTGGTGTAACATGCTTTTAGTTCCTCTTACTTCTCTGGTATGACATTAAGAGTCACAATTTTTATTTAATTTCTTATCATATTTTTAATTTCTTAATCATCTTTATCATATCTAGCAACATGTTTTGATGTGACTCAAATGTTTCTAATCATTTTCATTTTCAGCAAAATTTTTGACAGGACTAAACAATTTTCGGTTGTCTTCTTTATCTTTGACAAAAATTTTAACGTGACCTAAATATTTTTTAGTAACTCAATACACTATTTTTTATTTCCCTTCACCATTTATTATTTATTTCTTTTTTTATTGAGTTTTTCTTCTCTATTTTGTTACAAATTTATGTATTAATTTTATATTTTTCAGCATAAAGAGGACAGGGTAGATTGAAACAAATAGAAATATATTTCCAATAATATTCTAGCTCTCTTCCAAGCATCCAGTGAAAACCATTTTTAAATCATAGAGAATGGTACACTTGAACTTCACAATTTCCGGTAATTTTTGTGAAGAGAAAAAAGGAAATGAAAACTAGATGATAATAGAAAAGATTGAAGATATTTTGCTATTAGTAGGCATGACAGTACCACAGATAATATAAACCAATTTACCCATAGAGTAGACCTGATGAAAGTTGTTACTTCAACAAAGTTCAAAGAAGCCCTCTTCTTCTCTTGTAATCACTAACTGTCAATGTCAGCGCATGCATCTTACCATCATTTTCCGGGACTTGAAATCCAATGGTTGCTTCTATTATTTGTTTTCTTGCTACAAATCCTGCATGAACTCCCCGAGCTCCACCAAGATTTTGAAGTATAGCCAATGATATTGGCAGCTCAAAATTATGCAGCAAATTTGACTCCGTGCCTTGATCCACAGGTGCACTTGTGTCTACTAACTTCCCAGCACCAGCAGCAGCTTCCAAAGCTGCAGCAGTAGCCACCATGCCAGCCTCCGTGGTCACAGCTGCCCCTGTTTTATTGCTGCCTCTATCAACCACTACACCACCAGCACTCTTATTTCTAGCTGCAACCTCTTCCCCAAGATTGGAAGCAAAGTAGTTGCTTGATCTAGTCCATCTCCTTGAAAATGGATCATAACCTGCCTCCCCTGCTTTCAAACCTACATCTGCTGGCTTTAATTCAGAAGCATTTTTGAAGTTCTCAAACCTGTTCTTTCTGTTCATCTCAGCAAGCTTCAAAGCCTTGGCATCCTTTGCCTTTTGTCGAGATGCCTCCAACTCTTGCAGCCTTTTCTTGATCCTCTCCACCTCAGTTTCATTATGCTGACTCTCTGCTATTTCCAATTTCATCCTCAACCGACCCTTCTCAGCTGCAACATTTAATGGCCTTGACGAGGCAGATTTTTTCTCTCGCAACATCTGCTTCACAGTAGCTGCTGAGTAAACAAATAAGTTGATCTTTTGCATAGCTTGTTTTTTTTGTGTCACATCTTTCTTCATAGGCATGCGGCCACCACTTCGCTCTACTTCCTTAACCCACTGTTTGAACTCCTCCTCAAGTGGATCAGAGTCACTAACCATTGCCATTTGCCACCTTGCAGCAGAGGTGTCATTTCCCCAGACAAGATTTAAGTACTTGTATGTGGTTTTATTTTCTAATTTATACCGGCGATCAGGATCTGAGGCATCAACATTTTTCACCATGCAGAGCCTGTAGATAGGCCCAGACTTTGATCTGCCAATACCAACCCTTACAAAACAACCAACAATTAACTCCTCAAAAAAAGGCTCCATAAACCACTTTGCAAGTTTTGACCTGGGAATCGTGATTTCTTTTATATCCCGAAATGAAGCCCCATCAAATTCAGACACTACCCTGTCATCATCACTGTCGATACCGCCATGTTCACTTGACTCTTCATCATCATTGTGGAACCTGCTTTCACTTTCACTATCACTTGAGCTACTAAGACTTGCTGAAACTAAAGATTTGCGCTTTGGTGAACTTCTAGATACCTCTCTTAGCCTGCGGTGTGATTCTGAATCTTGTTGTTTCAAACGTTTTGCACGCAATTCATTTAAGGCATCATCCTTGGCAGCAGACTTGTCAGCAGATCTGGCTGATGATCGCACACGAGATGAAGGGAGAGAAGGAGTCTGTTCTCTGGACACATTTGCCTTTCGCTTCTCACGGTTTGACGCTATCTTCCCCAATAAACTTTTATCATTCTTCTTGTTAGCCCTATCTGACAATATCATCTCTCTTTGAAGTTCAGTCATCTCAGAAAGTTTACGCCTGTCATCTTCATTCTTATAAAGATCCTCACCAAAATTAGATTCATCACTGCTATTGCTCTCGCGGTCAGAATGGCCATAAACATCATCGCCCCCTTCTTCCCCATTTCCCTCGTCATTGTCTCCTTCCTTGGAATCAAATCTCTTCTTTAGAGGAACATGCAAGCCAGGGGGCTTTCGTCCTGAATAATTACACTCATCATCTGAATCATCCTCCCTAGAATAACTCCCATCATGGGAATCATGTCCTCCTCTTGAAGGTGGACGAGAGTGTCGGTTTCTCCCAGCAGCCTCCAAAAGCAAATTCTCTAAATCCGCCATAACTCTATTCACTAATCAACCAACCACCTAATCCACACAACAAGGTTCAAAAATTAAAAACATCCACTTTAGCACAAAGAGTCTAATGGCACAAATTTAAGTGTTCAGTGCAGCCTTACGGTGCAAGCAATCACCAAAGCCAAAATTGAAATCATAGAGTTAGCAAGCAAATAGCCTATCACAAACAAATATTCAAATTCAATTCAAAAAGCACACCAGAAAAGTCGACATCAGCAATAATTATAGTAAAAAAAATAATAAATTGAAGCAATGTAAATGGTTTCATGATGATTGCAATTGAATTGGGATAGATATTAGAGAGAACTTACGATGAAAGAAACCGAAAGCAGAAAAGAATTGCGATACACTGTTATATAGAAGAATGGATACACTCAGAAATGACGGCGAAAGAGTGTTTTCAGAGTGCTACAACCCTAACACACAGCCATAATCAACAACGCCATGGTTCATATATATACCCTACGCAGGGAGCAACCTTGAAAGTCGCACCCATGCTCCCGCCTCTTAATTCTTCTCTGTTTAAACGCACCGTTTCACTTTCTAATTATTGTAACTTTATATTTTGTTTTATTCTTTACCATAACAAAATTGTTTTTTTATTTTTACAATAAGTATGTTTTATAAATTAGTTTTTTTTTCCGTTTAGTGTACCGTTTTCAATGCAACTCTCTTGTAGTTTAAATTAATATATTTTATTTAAATTGTTTGATACTTTTATTTTGTTTTATTCGTGTAATTTTACTCTTTTTGATTCCTCTTTTTTCATACAATTTTGTTTATTATGCTCCTACAGTATAAAAAATTATTGGTTTTCAGACATTTTTTTAATATATGCAAAAAGATTAAATACTAAACTATGACAATTTAAGAAAAATTATAAAAATGATGTTTTTTTAAAAAAAAATCTTCAATAATAATTTTTTTATAAAAATTGCTAAAAAAAATTTAATATTTTTTTTAAATTTTCATTTATTTACTTTCTGAATCTTTGCAGCTGAGAAAAAAAAATTGATAGATATTTTTTGAATTCTCATATTTTAATACATATTATTTTCAAATACTATGTTAAAATATTTGTCAAATTTAATAATTAAAATTTTAATTTATCTAAAAAATTAAACATAAATTTAAATGTTTTAATTCCACTTAATACCTTTGTCCTAAACTAAGTTATCAAATGAGATTGAATCCCAAAAGCCAAACAGATTTATTTATCTATAAGAATCAATAAAATACTTCAATAAATACACACACTAACTACTTTGCACGGATTTGCACTAGTATATCTTTCTTTATTTTATTAATTAATATAGTTTAAAAATAATTTTTTTAAAAATGTAATTAAAATATAAAATAATTATTTAATTATTTTTAATGTGAAAATTTTTTAAAAGTAAAAGGACTTATTAATTTATAAAATAAATTATATATAAAAAAAATAAATATGAGATTTAAATTTAATTTAAATTTTAAATTATATAATTTATTAATTGTAAAATAAAAATATTAAGTATGCAAATAAAATAATTATTATAAAATTTAAATAAAAAATAATATTTATATATTTTCTAAATATATTATTATGATATTTAATAATATTTAAATAATTTCAGCTATTGTAATTAATTACTCTTAGTTTGAAAATTTTATTTATAATCGTTATTGTAATATTTAATAATAAATAAAATATTATAACAAAATTAAAAAATAATATTTTATTTATTATAAAAATTATTATTTATATTAATTGAACTTACAAAATGTTAATGTATGTAAAATATGAATCACGTATGAAATTTAGATAAATATTATATTGATAATAAAATCTATATTAAGATGAGAATATATATAATAATAAGAAAGTAAAAATAATATATAATAACATAATTAAATATCCTAATAAAATAAAATAAAATGTTGATCACATTTTATTTTTTAAATTATACAAAATCTTAAAAATATTTTGACATTATAATGAAAACTATTTAATTTTCTTAATCTTTCAATGTTACCTTTTAATCAATATAAAATATAAAAATAAAGAGAGATATAAAAAGAACAATGATTAAGTTTTTAAAAATTATTTAAAAATTATTTATATAAATAGAGATTGGTACTTATTTAGTGGTGTATCAAAAGATGAAAAGGTAATATAATAAATTTTTTATATTTTATTTATTTTTATATTAAAAAATAATTTTATAAGTCTGTGTAATTTTTCATAATAAGAATATTTTAATTTTTAATGCATGTTTGGGGATAAAAAATATATTAAATTAATTAATAAAACCATTTAAATTATTATCATTCAAATTTAAATAAGAGATGAAGTGAAGGTATAATTTTATTTTTAATAAAATAATAACTCAAGAGTTTTGTTTACTTTTTGCAATGTTATTTTTGTATGATTTTAATTAATTTTTTTTTTAAATTTTACAGAGTTTTTATATTTTTAATATCTAATCAATTTCAATAAATTTTTGTTAATTTCAATCCGTAGCCAATTTGTTATTTTTGTTTTTGTTTTCAACATAGTATAGCCCACCTTATTGTGAAGTTTTTATATACAACTAAATATAATAAAGTTCCCTTAAATACAAATTAAAAATAATAATTTTAAAATAATTATAATTTAAATTTATAAATTATACAAAATATTATAATTAATTTCAATTTATTTTTATTAAATGTAATTCATAATCAAAATATTATTTCTATTTTTAAAATGCACCAAAACATATTTTATCTGTGTGTCATTAAATTTTTATGTAATTTTTTTTAGTGTTATAAATACATATAACATAAGCAAATGTAATTAATTTTACATGTCTTGATAAAATATTTTACTTTTAAAATCTTACAGAGTCTTAACAATATGTGTACACTAATGCAATAAAAATTATTTAATCTTTTAAATATTCTACTACTACCTTATGCGCATTATTTATTTTATCTTTCTTGAGTTGCAATTTAATTAAATACAAATTATTATAAATAATGAAACAATAATATGTCAATTCCATAATATAATTTTAGATAATCTTAATTAATACTATTATAAGTTGTATTAATTAAAAAAATATTAATAAATTTAATATAAATTAATTAGTAAAAAATAAAACATAATACATAATATTACTTGAAATAATGCAATTTTATGTTTACTCAACAAATTTAAATAAAATATATGAATATAATGTAGTAAAGTAAAATAAAAACATCAACCCAAGAAATGTATATATTTTGTTGGATAAGTAATTATTGATAAGATAACATGACTGAAAAATATAAAAATAAAAATTCATACAAAAAAAGTTATTTTTTATATATATTATAATTTAATAATATACAATATAAAATAACAGTTCTATAAATGTATGTAAATTTTATATTTATTTTAAATATTTAATATATTAAATTATTAAAAAAATACTTTAAATTAATATTATTTAAATTTAAATAGAATTAAAACAACGATGTAATTTTATTTTTAGTTAAGTAACTGAGAAGCTTCGTTCAGTTTTCATAAAGTTATTTTTGTATAATTAATTTAATATTTTTTTTTTCTATTTTTAACACTTTATGATAAAATTTTCCAATTCTTTTATATATATATAAAATAAATTTTAATAGTTTTTATTAAATAAATTCATAACAAATTGTTATTATCATTTTAATAATGTAATTTTAATGATTTTTTTATCAATATAAAATTTTTGTATATAATTAATCCGAATGAATTTTTCTGAAATATAATTTAAAGATAATAATTATTAATTAATTATAATTATAATTTTTAAGTTATGCAAAGTATTATAATTAATTTTAATAAATTTTATTAAATTTATAGATAAGTGATTCTAAGTATTCTAAATTTTAGTAATTATATAATTAATTTTACACGTAATATATATAATATTGATTATTTAATAAAAACGTAAAAATAAGTAATTAAAGATTAAAAAAAAGTGAAAATAAGTTAATAGTTATGTGGTCAGCATAATTTGGTGATATCAATTGTGTTAAAGGCAGAGAAATGTCCATAGAAGCCCAAAATGAGCAAATAAGAAAAGAAGCCCAACGGAAGCGATTGATCCGTCATTATCACAACGGAAGCAAATTTGCTTGTTCTTATCTTTGTAATTAAAGTGAAATTAAAATGTAATAATGCAGCGTTGTATTTTTAATCCCCTGTCAAATCTTGAAGTTACATTAACCTCATCTTTAGTAATGTCTCTTTCCAACCAAAAAACGTACTCATTACATTGGTCCCACAACAGGTAGATAGATATAGTATAAGGTGCTGTACTTTTATCTATCTGTGTTGTGTTGTTGTGTTGTGTGGTGTAGTCTTCTCATTCTCATCTCAATGGCAACTCAAGGTCAAGTCATTACCTGCAAAGGTACTGTTACTCTCTTCATCTACTTGTATCTAAATCCTATTCATTAACAGTAACACTAGCAAACCCTAATTTTAATCTAACGATTTGGTTTTGATGAAGCTGCGGTGGCCTGGGAACCCAATAAGCCATTGACCATCGAAGATGTTCAGGTTGCTCCACCTCAGGCTGGTGAGGTTCGAATCCAAATCCTCTACACAGCTCTCTGTCATACCGATGCTTATACTTGGGGCGGCAAGGTCTGGATCCAAATCCAATTGTTTCTCAATGTTTCCTTGTTGAATACCAAATGCTTGTTGTTAGAGAATAAGATTGTTGTTGTGTTGTTATGCATGAAGCTCTTTTTCGCTTTGCAGGACCCAGAAGGTCTCTTTCCTTGTATTCTTGGTCATGAAGCTGCAGGGTATAGTATATCAATAGTGAATTTTATAATATAGAATTACCATTATTGATTGTTGATAGGATAGGACTTAGGAGTTGTTTATGTGTGTGTGTGTGTTTTGTTGTTTTTTTCAATGTAGGATTGTGGAAAGTGTTGGAGACGGTGTTACTGAAGTTCAGCCTGGCGATCATGTTATCCCCTGTTACCAGGCTGAGTGTAGAGAGTGTAAGTTTTGCAAATCGGGCAAGACAAACCTTTGTGGGAAGGTTCGTAGTGCCACTGGAGCTGGGGTCATGCTCAGCGATCGCAAGAGTCGTTTCTCTATTAATGGAAAGCCCATCTATCATTTCATGGGAACCTCCACGTTTAGTCAATACACAGTTGTGCACGATGTTAGTGTAGCTAAGATTGATCCACAGGCTCCTCTGGACAAAGTTTGTCTTCTTGGATGTGGTGTTGCGACTGGTGAGCACCGCCCCTTTTTGTGATATGAAATACTGTATTGCGATTTTTCTAGTTATATTGGAAGGAACTTATCCCTTCTGGGCATATTGTCAGATGAATTCATGATATTTGTTTGGACAATGATGCTACATTTACCATCAAGATGTATATCATTGCTTCATTGCCATACACACATCATATTAAACTCTGTTTCTGATCAGAGTTGCAAATTCCATCCAAGTTGTCAGCTGGCATAACCCCGTATGTTTGGAGTATAATGTAATGATAGCTCATGGTTATTGCTTATTGTTATTTAAAGTGAACCTGCACTTTTTGTTTTGATGATTTAACAATTAATTTGGTTAATAAAAATGTTGCTGTATCGACCCTTTTTTTGTCTCTTTTCTTTCATAGTGTGTAGTCTTTTGTCCTTACAATGCTGAGTTTCTATTACGAGATTGTGATATCTGTTTCTTTTTTTCCCACTTTTTAGGCCTTGGAGCTGTCTGGAACACTGCAAAAGTGGAGGCTGGGTCAATTGTTGCTATTTTTGGCCTTGGGACTGTTGGTCTTGCTGTAGGTTTCTAAAGTTACAATTGTTGATGTTTATGCTTTTGACTGGTAGGCTGCTATTATGATTCATAATTTATACTCAACACTTGACAGGTTGCAGAGGGTGCAAAAACTGCTGGTGCATCACGGATTATTGGCATAGATATTGACAGTAAGAAGTTTGATGTAGGTATGTCACCAACTTGGTTGACCTAACTGGGATAGTATGTCTTTAATGCTATGAAGTAATTTGTGTCCATGTTTCTTTTCTCATTTCTCAGTTTTGTTTAATTAATGTTTTTTGATATAGTGATTATCACCTGGCTTGTGACAGTCCGATAATAAAATTTTAACATATCTATTTGATGAAAGAAGATGATGACCTTTTTAAAGAGTTTTACTGATGGCAGAATAGCATGGTTTTAATATGATCTTAATATGTATGTTCTTTTAGTATGTATTTGTATTGACTTGATTTATTTCTCTATTGTTTTTTTGTTCTCATAGATGCTATAGACCTATACTACAAGCATACCACTGCCTTACTATGAGATATTTTCTGTTTGTTTTCTCAGTTTTGGTTTTATATTGCTAATGCACTACAGAAGTGAGCAACATAAGAGATTGCTCACAATAATAAATACTTATTCGGTTATTGACTTGTCTTTTGCTATTTTACTTTGCAGCAAAGAACTTTGGAGTCACTGAGTTTATAAATCCAAATGAACATGAGAAACCAATTCAGCAGGTCATAATTGATCTCACGGATGGTGGAGTTGATTATAGCTTTGAATGCATCGGAAATGTCTCTGTGATGAGATCTGCTTTGGAATGCTGCCACAGGGTGAATGCTGCTACTGCCTCATTGACTCAATTTTCAAATACTACATTGTGATGGTTATACACATGAAAATATTTTTGAAAAATTTCCAGGGCTGGGGGACATCAGTTATTGTGGGTGTTGCTGCATCAGGGCAGGAAATATCAACTCGCCCTTTCCAGTTGGTGAGTGGACGTGTCTGGAAAGGAACGGCTTTTGGTGGCTTCAAGAGCAGGTCCCAAGTGCCTTGGCTTGTAGACAAGTACTTGAAAAAGGTAAAAGGATTTTCAAGAGTGTTCTGTGCATTAATTCAACATTATTGGAAAGCATGGTTAGTTATGAGGCTAAATATGTGTCATTCTGCTGTACTCATTTATGCAGGAAATCAAGGTTGACGAGTACATTACCCATAATGTGACACTTGCCGAGATCAACAAGGCTTTTGATCTTTTGCATGAAGGGGGATGTCTTCGCTGTGTGCTTGCAACACATTAAAAGCCTTGCTAGTTTCCTGTGGAATGTGTGTTGGGTTGCTTTTCCCTCTTGTGGTGGTTATAGTTTAAATAAAACCTTGAGTGGCTGTAGTTTGTAACATCATTTTGGTCTATAATATGGACGTTATCTTCTGAATCTTTTGGCGGACTTGTGACCAGAAGGCCTTAGCACTGAACACATAAGCATCCTTTTAAGTTGTGACTATGATATTCGTATATTTTGCCTGTCAAGAATCATATATCACCACTCCATCCTTCGGGTGAAGCTTTTTCATATAGGTGGTGCATTGTTATTCAAATCTTTCGTTTGAAGTAAATAGATATGGTTACTTTAGAAATGAAACTTTAGGCAGATCATGCCATCAAACGCCCTATTGGGGATTATGGTATCTTCCCCTTGTCTAAAACCACTAATGACTGGCCATTTCGCATATAATATAATTTTGAAAACTACTCAAACGTTACGGGTTTCACAAAGCTGGCATGTCATGGATATTGGTGCCATGCCGGTAAAGCTGAACAGAACATATTTTCAAACACAATTTGACTAAAATTTGTTAAAAATTATAAAAAAATGAGAATTATTTGATTAAAAATAAGAGTTATTAAAATTAAGAGGGAACTTACATAAATTTTAGTAATTAATTAAAAGTGTGTTAAAAGAGTGGAATGTTAGCATAGGAAACAATTTTTTTATACAATTTCAAGGATATCAGATATCAGATGCGTTTTAAAATGTTATGCCATACCGAAGCCAACCTGGAGCAAATGTTGAAGAGATCAACTGAAGATACTTACGCAACGCCAACCAGAATCCATTGGATTTTGATATTTGGAAAATGCTTTGCACAAAATAATGATAGTATCACGATTGACGTTCCCTCGTACAAAGGATAGATACCAAAATTGAAGTTCAGGTACAGAAAAAGATGGGGTTATAATTAATTATAATATAATGATAAGTACAGTAAATATAATTTATTTTAATTACTATTAGCTAATTCCTCTTGGTCATTTTTTTTATTTAAATTGAAAAAATAAATATTTTAGAAGACATTAAATAATAATGTTTGCTTGCTAACAGGTAACAAGTCTTGCTTATCAAAGTGGGTCACAGTGCTGACCCTTATGCTTAATATATATACTTTATTTTTTGGAATCTCTCAATATCGCCCTTCCAAAAATGACAATGCTAATCAAATGATGTTACACCCTGTACGAAAAAAAAATGATATTATAACACAGTCGCAGTTCACTTTTATTAGATGTAATAAAGTCTCTTTTTATAAAATAATGATATCCACTTGGATAAAGTTATTTTTTTCTTCTTCTTTTTCACCGAGTAATGTCTGATTAAACTGTGGCTCTTACTATTAAATGAGAAGATTGAAGTAAAGAACATCCCCCCACCCTGCAAATATACCCGCGTAACAATTCACTTAATTACTTAAATAGTTTCAAAATTCTCCATATTAAAGAGAAACAACAACAATTTTTTTAATAAGTGCTGATCTAAAATCTTTCACACCAGACTTGGGATAAATTTCTAGAGAATATAAATTGGAAATAATTTATATTTTTTAAAAACTCTTTCGTTTAACTTTTCTAAAATTTAAAGATACAAATTATAAATTTTTTTTTTATTTTTATATTATTATTTTTTTTAAAAGTTTCCTGAAACTGAGCCCAGTATAGTCATGCTGTCAATGAAATAAGTTTTATTGAAACAACATGACCCAATACCAACCCATGATTCAGCCTTGTGCAAGGACACTTTTTTTAGTCATCAATCAGAAAAGAAGACAATATGACGTGGTACCACAAGAAAACGTTAGAAAAGAATATGATGCATTGCATAATCTAGAAAAAAGAAGAAACAAAAAAATTAAATGAATGATATGTATGCTATAGGCACGGGAATAATATGTACTCACAATTACTCAATTACAAAAAACATGAGCAGCTAAAACCAAGAACATATCCCTCAATAAAAATTAGGGACCGTGATTGTTTCCTCTGGGTCAGCGCCAGTGATTTAGTACATGGCATGTGTACTATTACTATCAACATTGTACAAAATTTTTAATCCACATGTCAACCTACCGTGTGTCATTCCAAACATTGGATTCTTAAATTGAGAAAATCTTACCCACACCTATTAGATACTCTTTCAAACACACTCTTTATTATAAACTAAAATTTATTGAAAATTATAAAAATAACGTGAATTGTAATTTAATGATTATAATTAATATTTTTGTAGTTTCTAATAAAATTTAACTAGTAATAAAAAGTGTGTAAGAAAGAATATGTTATAGAGTGTATTCTTAACACCTCTCTTCTTAGATTAGCAAAATTTCTTCTGGACTGGAGGTGTTCACCAAAGAAATCAAAAACTCTATCTTTCTCAGTGCCAATGAACGTGTCTAAGCGATCTATTGCACGTTTTGATCTTAAAATAATGTGATAGTACTATGACTCGCCACTCTCAAAGCTTGAAAGACGAGAGTCTGATAAAGCAGTGAAGAGCTGTGTATCTACAAATAGCTGCAAAGCCATGGAATGATAATCAATAGCTTTGAAAGAGTAATTATTAAAGAGTTTATCAGTCTCAAGATAAAACATTTTTATACCTTCTGATAATCACGCTATGAATATTGATGAATATTTAATGTAACGCTGTCCATGATGTTAACAAATTCTTTTTTTTACCTCACCCTTAAGTGGAATATAAAATATACAACAATCAGATTTTATTCCAAACCAAGGATAGCAACATACACAATCATTTCAATGCTTATGTAGAAAGAGAATTTCTTTTGAGTTTCCTTCAATGGAATAAAAGGTTGTTACCTTAACGAATGCCTGGTCCCTAGAAGGAAAGGAATCAATGAAACTGTCTTTAAAAAGTAAAGAGACCTGAAAAATTGATCCTGGATGAGCTAGGAAAGAGTGGGTAAACTACCTATTCTTAATTATTTCAGAGTTACCAGGAATAAAAAACCTCTATAACTTCGTTATCTTACCCTGTCGTTATTTGATTGTACACTAGTTATCGTGTGGGATTTCAAATTTGCACAAAGTGAC
Organism: Abrus precatorius; assembly: GCF_003935025.1. Taxonomy (NCBI): domain Eukaryota; kingdom Viridiplantae; phylum Streptophyta; class Magnoliopsida; order Fabales; family Fabaceae; genus Abrus; species Abrus precatorius. The sequence goes on along the minus strand of NW_020874373.1, from coordinate 731,580 downwards.
TCCAAATAATGCCACATGATATTCAAAAACTGAGTTGCAGCTTCAGCCTGTAAACAAGTACATATTAGCAGTTGCCACCAATGGAAGAAGCATCAGTGGCTAGAAGCTGGAAAACTGCAGGTTTGTGAGAGAACTAAAAAACCTGGACTTCGTTGCACCTATGTATAGGATGCTTTCTAGCAATTGAGCTTTCTCTTGAAAGTCTGGCATGAATTGGACTCAACTGAGACACAAGCTCTTTTTGCTGTGGAAGTCTGGGTAATTGACACATTTTAACCTGCATAAAGGAAAAAATTTTAATTGGGATAGAAATTCGAGAGAAATATTCTACATGGAACAGCATATGCTAGTCTCTGTTTGGACATGTTCCATAGTAGGGTCCAAAAAATACGCAATCCCAAATTTTGAAATGTAAAAGTAGTTATAGATATGACAGTGTAACGTGTAGCAAGCTACCAACAAATTCCCCACAGTTCTTGTGGAATACAGTGTAATTATCTTTAAAACGTCATTACATACCTGATTCGTCAATATATTAACAAGAACAAGATTAGTAGTTTTCCTGTTCAAATCATCTGGTGCTTGCTGTATGCCAACCTGCAAGAACGTTAGAAAATAAAAAATGACACCCTTCTTATAAACTCTCAAGGTTGTGAATTCAGAAAGTAAAAAAATCTCACAAGACATGGAAGCAAGGTGGTAAGAATTTTCAGTTTGAATTTATAATCCAAGAATGAACATTGAAAATAGAAAACCTACTACACAAACAGCCGTTTTTCTAATCTGATCCTTCTTTTCCTCCTTTTCCACTCCTATTTTTCATCTCATTTTTTCCTTCAAATTTTAGAATGACATGGAAAAAGACAATGCATCGTTTCAACCTTAAACAGAACTGCATATAAGAGCAGGGTATCATTCTCACATATTGAAAGAAAAGATAGAATTATTATCATGAACATGCTAATCCTCAATCCAATGCAAAAATATTTTGAAATCAAAATGAAATTGGAAGTTCACATCCAAAAAAGCAACAAATACATTGATGTAAAGAAAATAATTTGGATCACAAATACCCAGTTTGATCTCTACATAAAACCTATTACCAGATGTAAGATGAAAAGCTTGCTGTAGGTCAATTTTGAGACTACACCAATGCAAATATAAAATACTAGATCTTAAACTTCAAAAGACACAATTTCTCAAAAAAAAAAAAAAAAAAAAAAAAAAAAGAAACCTAGAAAGTTAATCATTCTACCTGGTATGAATACATCAGTAGAAAGTTAATCATCCTAAACTAATATATCAGAAAGCAATAGTATATACTAAAGTAGTAGTCTACAAAACGAATATAATATGAAGCAACATATTTCATAAATTTCAAATAAAATGAAACTCACAATATATGGAACTGGTGCATCAAGAAAATCACTCATGGTCCCAGGTAAAACCTGAAAAGCAACACTGACATATTGTTAGACATACGTGACAATGCCACAAGGAAAGTCTGAAACCAGGGCTTGCTGAATCCACTGACTCACCGGGAGCAGTAAACTCTGCCATTGAAATGGACGAATCATGGGAATGAGAGAAAGCACTGTGGCAGATAGCACGCCCTGCTTTGTGTCAAAAATTGCCAAAATGAAAGGCGGGTTATAATTCCTCTGTGTGTCAATCCAAATTAATCAACTGCAGCAACTAAGTACTAAGCATAAAACATTGTAAGGAAAATAAATGACCATCAATTACTATGATTGTTTTAAAGACTAACCAGATTTGGGCATAATACCACCACCTGTTTTTCTAACAACACTCCTGTTACTAATGTCAGCACCTGCCAGTAAAATTATGGATAAAAATGAAAATATTTTAGTCAATGAAGAAACTATTAAGAAAATTGCAGCTTATATAGGAAGTTAAGGGGCCACAGGAAACAGTCTACATGATGCAAAGAAAGCATCTTCTGGGACAAACTAAATTGTTTCACCAAGTGGTAAGGATTTGCTTGGGAAAATGGACTGTTCTGGGAGATACACATGATATGTTCTTCTTTTACCTTTTTTCTTGTGATATATTTGGGTTCATTTTAGTTAGAGGATATAAAAAAGTCGTTGGCTTGGGTTTGGGTTTGGATTGAACCAAAGTACAACCTAAACTATACATAGGAATTCAGAAACTGATGATGCAAGCTATTATTCAATAAAATAATGTTATCCAGTATATGAGTTAGAATAGCTAAACTGCAAAAAAACAGGAACAGGAAAAGGAAACATGAGAGGAGGAAAATCAATCTGACAATAGTTTTCTGCACAAAAAATCTGTAAAAATAGAATTTAGTGGAAAAAGAATAGTTTTAAAAAGATTTTTGGTACGTGAGAAATGGATTCTTAGAATAGCTTCTGCAAAGAATTTCTGAGTTTTGACAGACATTAACATTGTTGAACATCAACTGGAATATTTGTGCTTACACTTTCAAGGGACAGAACTCGACAAGTAGTTGCCAGTGTCCATACTGATAATGCAAGAGCTTCCTCAGCATCTGCCAACTTTGCAGTGACCTTTTACCAGGTATAGCTGTAAGGAGTGCAAGTATTTTTGGATAAATATATTGTTAAAAATCACTTAAAAAATACCTGAGCTGGTTCAGAACAACTTAAGCAATCTTCGCTGAAGCCAAGAGCAGCAACTGAGTGTCGTATATACTGAATAGCTTGTAGATGTTCAAGAGGGCGGAAGACAAATTCACTTCCTCGAGGTGGAATAGGTTGAGCATGATATCTACACACTATCTGTAGCAAATCATTCTTATTCTCCTATCAATGCCATTCACAAAAAAGAAAATGTAAATTGCCAATCAAGCATCACCTCAACTAAACCAACGCAAAACAAATGGGCAACCATTTTACACTAACCATAGCCCATTCCATTAACAATTCATCCCCATAATCTCTTTCATTATTTGAGAAAAGATCATCCTCATCTTCTGATACTATGCTTCTAACTGGACTGCCAGTGAAAACAATGTGATATTGAAATTGAATTGAAAGTACACATTAAATGTCACAAAAAAAGAAGTAACAAATTAAACAGACGGATGAACCATATCAAATCTGGAAGAGTTATGCACCATATCAAACTATTGCCACTTACGTAGCACAATAAATTAAAGAAAAAAAATGTGATGATGTCTACTCAAAATTAAGATTGAAATGTAGAACTTTATAATTATAAATTTATTACCTGAAAAGTGATTCAGAACTTTCAAGACTCTCGAAGACACGACAACGAGCAGAAAAGGGTGTTTCGACTTTCAGAGAAATTTTGTCATTTTCACAATTTCCATGCACTCTTTCAACAGAATCATGAGTTTCTGGTGCCTCAAAAGCACAATTATCATGATCTTGCAGATTCTTCCCACCATCCTTATCTGTATCCCTAACCTGACAATAATCTGAAGCATCACTGGCAGTCAAACTTTCTGGAGATTGAGAGTGAGAATCCCCTATTTTGGGTGATAACTGTGGAATTTCATCATCAGAAGTAGTCCCAGAAGCAGTAATCACAGTTACACCATGAAGAGGTATTGCGCAAGCCATCCAGTCACTAAATGACTCCCTCTCTGGAGAGTTAGCATTTGAACTCATTTGATCATCTAGTTTGGTTGTTGATGGAATGCAACAATTGAGATTCATATCATTTACAAACTGAGTTATCCGATTCAGACGCTCCTGTGCAATGAGACTGCATCCAAGTAAGACCTAATGAATTCTATTGGATCTAGGGAAAAACAAAGGACACAAGCATGTCTTAGACCTGAAAAGTAAGTCAGTGCATGCCAAAAAACCAGTAATAATTCTAACCTGTTTAACATCTCAAAGTGTAACTCAAAGAAAGGAACTCTAGTCAGAAGACAGTAACAGCGAGGTGCTGTAACCAGAAAAGGGCTGCATACTCCAGAGCGATGAGAAAAAGGAGATGATATGCCTAAGATACCAGGGGGCCTCTGAACAATTTCAGGCACATGTAAGCAAACTCCATAAAGTATTGCATTGTCTGCTGCCTGATCAAGACATCAAGGTAGAGAGTTTCAACAATCATACTGTAAGAAACAAGGAAGCAACTGAAAAAAATCAATCCACATGCAGAGGCACATATTGAATATCCTATTATAATAATTATATCATAGCACAAAGGTATGCAGTAAGTTTATATTTGATCCATGCTTTCAGGTCCTATTTGTTTGTCCATAAGGTCCATGTTATAAATTATAGGTTTATTTTTCATTCTCCTTTTCTCACTCGTAACTTCAACTATAACATTAGGATGCTCTTTGACATCACAATTATCTGAGCTGTTGAGGCAATTGTTAGACACATTATTCTGAGGTTTTATCTCATGGAAATACCGAAGAGCTAAGAAAAAATATAAGCTGTAAGATAAGTTAACCCCCCCCCCTCCTCTCTCACAAGCACACCCTACAATTCACAAAAAAGAAATAAAAAAAAGAATATGTGCAAACTGTACACAGACACAACCTCACATATTCTGACAAAGCATAATTCAACCAGGGTACAGGTAAGTCAAATATTTGCAGTAGAGGAGTTCAATACAACAGTCACTAACAATACCAGGCGAACATACTAAAGTTGATAGACAAAATCGATAAAAAAAGTTACCTTGACTGTAAAGACAAATGACAGATCATCTCTGCCTAAATGCTCCTGAAGAGGATACAATAAAAAAACAAACATATTATCTCTGGTTGCAAAGGTGGTAAGTGGTCAATGGAAGATTAGTTGAACAGTACTTAGTACTTAGACCAAGTATTAACTTATGCTTATACAGTATGAAATCATCATCTAAAACTCTAGATTTGACAAGTCAAAGATGATAAATTGCTTTCTGAAAAATATCAGTCAAAGAGCAAGAATATCTACTTAAAAATAAGCTAAGATATTGATGTGGCATACCTGTCCATAGACAATTTCATTTAGTTCACTTAGCGATGGCGTTCTCTCCAACAACCATGCCTGTAAATCAACACTTATGAAACAGTTTGTGGGAAAGCAGATTTCATTACTAAAATAGACCTATGGTTTATCGAAACTCTTATTTTCATCTTATTAAACAAATGCCAAATTCTACCAAAAATAGAGAATGGAAAACTTAGAGCATGTTTGATTTCTATTTTAAAAACAGAAATCAAACATGCTCTTATTATTTACAATTAAGAAGTCATCTAAATTAAAGGCAAGAATATTGGTCAATCCTAATAAGTTAAACCTATGAATGCAAGTCAGTATAGTCAGATTTCCCTAGATTCCATAGATTTACTGTTCCAGATACGGGAGTGATATGTTTATATGTTGCAATGTTTGATAAAAAGGATGAAAATTGATAACTTCAAGACAAATAAAACAATTTAGTCACTGCAAATTAAGGAATCAAATATTTTTGTCATGATCGCATCAAAGAAGGGGCAAGAGTAACAAATGTGATGGTAGGACCAATTTAGTACCTCCAAATGTAAGCAATGGAAAGATATAGCAAACAATTTGTTAGGTCGCATTTAACAAAGAAAAAGAATTTGACAGATCTGAATATGTAAAACAGCATCAAACAGACCTTAACACCTTCAGGAAAGCAAAAGGAAGCTAGGTCCTTCATACGCATTGTTAGCTTCTTAGCAGGAGGATATTTGAACAGTATCTGCATGTTTACAGAAAGGTATCAGCTACAATGAACCTATTGATCCATAGGTAGAGCAATAGACTGAATTGTACCCATAAACAAATAGGAATTGGTTTTACTTTGTTTACTAGGGAATTTTACCATCAAATTATTTGTTTGCAGATATTGGGAGGGTTTGGAAGAGCTTATGGTTCTTATAACTCTCATAAGATCTTTTAGCTTATTTCAATAAACTTCATGGTATAACTTATTAAAATAAGTTGTTTTCAGGTTGCAAACACACTCATCATTTGTAAGGTAGCAGCACATTATAGACAAATAATTCTCATTAACCATCAAAATACATGTGTAATATTCCTAAGTATCTTTCATGAATGTCAATGAAATTAATCTTTTAAATTTGTAGATAACTAGACACTAGATATGCACAATGTCTATTAGCCTATAATACTGTATTTACAAAGTTTGAGAATTTAACTTTAAAAATTTATCAACAAACAATAATAGACAAACTTAAATTAGATTTTTCTATTTTTGACATGCAGAGAGACTGGATAGCCAGTTAATCTCTTTTATTCTTTATTTCCTTCTTTTTCCTCTGTTTTGGAGGATATCTCATCCTCCCTTAGTTGTATTTTCTTTCTTTTCTATGTAATAATATGTGTTAACAAACACTGATATCCAACAAACCTGAGGTTCCAAAATTGGTTCTGGTGGCCTCTGTTGCTGCTGCTTTTTGTAATCTATAAATTCTTTCTCTTTTTCCCACTTCTTCCTTCTTGCAAATGAATGCTCCACGCCTTCCAAATTAGCATCTGGATGCAGCCCCACAATCACAAAATGTTCAAAGAGCGATGTTGGCTCCTTATAATTTACACAATCCTACAGTAATATTCACAGTGGCTTACTTCAACAAAATGATAAGTTTACATATTTCACGAACATGTATGGTACACAAAGTCACCTCCTAAAAGTTAGTGCAATAATGCATCATTGACATGTTGCTAATGTTCTGTGTTTACAGGAAGAAACTTCAAAATAACTTTTGGCATTAACAGTACACCCATAACTCATTTCAGCATGACATGGTAAACTACATATAATAACAATCAAAATCCTCAACACTCATGCTGTAAGTACTTTCTGATAGGGTTGGACTTATAGACAACTGCTACCAATGCACTTCAATGATGTGTATTTTTAACATCAAAATATTGCATGCAGAAATTTTATAATTTTGAAAACAGACAAGAGAATTCAAAGAATAGTTAAAATTCCTATAGATCAAAGAAGTTTCCTAAACGAAGTAGTAAATTTTGTTGCCTAAAATACAAAGAACAAGTAATGGAAGGAAGGAAAAAGATTTTCTACTTTGAGGTGAAACACGAAGTAACATGAATTATTGAAAGGAAGCTTTTCATTACTACTATCTGTACATTGTAGAATGTAAACAAAAAGGTTCCATTACTATTTGCAGATTAATCAGGCAATGAGAATTTTCAAAAATAAATTTAGCGCACGAAGGGACTCTAAAAATTGAATACCTGAGTTTTAGGATGAAGCTGACACCACTGACGTTTCTGGTTTGCCATGATCTCGGGGTTGAAACTCGCCAACAGGTCTTCTCCACGGGGCTTGCCACCCCACCGCCAAGCCCTTTGCACATTAGATTTTAATTTCTGATAGCTGTTACTTCGTTGAAATCCTCTAGTAACAAGTTCACTTTGAGTACGTCTGTGTACACCAGGCCCCATTTGTGGCATGCTTGACCCACCACCACCATCACCACCAACACCACCACTACCACCACCACCAGAGTACATATTGTGCAATGCTTCCCCAGCAGCTCTGAATGCCCCCTCAGATAACTGCTGCAGGACCCTCATAGGCGACGACGGCGCCTCATGAGGTTCAGCCTCTTCTTTTGTGTTCATATTTATATGCACCTAACTCATGCTCCCAAATTTCAGTGCACCAATCACTTCCAGCCTCCACTCTTCTGTTGCCATACCAAATTCCAAAACCATCACCTTTTGGATCATTCCACTGAATTTGATTATTCTACCACACACTGATTTGAATGAGCATACCCCAGATGGAAATTATCACCAAAACTTTTTCCAAGGCTCTTCCTTTCTTACAGATAACCGATCCCAATAAACCTTTGATATGAATAAGCGATCAAAGAATCTCGTGATTCTTCTGGGTCTGGGCACGTAGATTCCACTTTTATTTTTATTTTTATTTTTCAAATTTTCAAACTTTTCCACCAGAGTAATAATGGGCACAAACCTGATTCTAAAACAAAGATAGCAAACTAGCAACTATGGAATTACCAATATTCTTTATTAATGGCAGAACAATGCTGGGAATCGAAGAGACAAATCAAAGAATAACCCTCCAACCCACATTACTTGTAACGGAAACAAGAGTTGCTAAATGCTTGAAAATACAAAAGCCTTTTACATTGTAAACAACATTGCAGGTGTTACAGTGTTGAAAACAAAAAAGAAAGAAAAGAGAAACATGAGGAACAACATGTACCTGTTTTTCGTGGTTGCTAAGGCTCGGTCCTTGTCTTTGACAGAACAGAGCGAGAGAGAGGGAGAAAGAGAGAAAAGAGTTGCTAAATATAGAAGTGGAAGAGAAATGAAGGAGATGGTTAAGTGACCTTTGAAGTTGGAACAATGACAAAGGAAACAAACATAGTTGTGTCGTGTAGTCGTGTCATGTGAAGAAAACCACATAACATCATAACATAGAGAATAGAGAATATGGTATTATTAGGACTTTGGGAGTATTGCCCTCTAAGTTGCATTAATTGTGATCCGACACTGTTCCATTTCTTTCTCAGTTTTGCCAAACTTGTCGGCACTCTTTTAGAATTCTAAGCATGCAACCCAGCTTTTATGCTGCTGAGCCACTGCATGCCATAAATATATACTTTTGCTCATTTCAGTTGATTTTAAGTGTATAAAAATAATAATTTTTTATTAAAAATTATTTATTTTATTATATATATATATAATTTTTTTTATCTGAGACATGTATCCTCCATGATAATTAATATTATTTAAACCGAGAAGTATCTTAAGCTACAAAACTCTCACTGTGAGTATTTAACTAAGTTGTATGTTAAGTTGAATTATTTTATTATATATAACAAGTTTTTTTTTTTTTTTAAGAATTAGTTACTAAACTAAAATATAATTTTTTTTTATTAAAAAATGTAACAAAACATTTATTCTATGATTTACAATACATCTCAAACAGAATTTTTAATAAAAGAAAATTATTTGTTCATTCTTTCAAGCAATGGTCTATGGGTAAAGGTAGAGATTGTCTAAACTGCTTGTTGGGAACTATAACCTAACCTAAATCGGATCTAGAACATTAAGCTTGAATTGACTCAGAAGAATAATTTATTTTTTATATTTATATACTCTTATAGTATTAAAACTATTGATAAAAGAAACATATATTAAGTCTTGATTAAACTACTCATATTATGAACTATTAATTTATTTTTTGAAATAAATTAATAATAATTTACTAAAGATCGGCAACATTTGAAAACATTTGAGGATGTATTTAGATAAATATAAAATAATTTAATTATATATTAATCAGCAACATTAATATTTTTTTATCGAAAAGAACGGAATAATATATATATATATATATTTTGTTAAAATTATAAATTTAATATATTAATAATATTGAGTATTATAATTTTTATAAAAAATACTATTTATTATTTTTTCATGATATACATATATTAAAAAACATTTCATTAAAAAGTTCATCTTTAAAGCTTCTTTTGAACTGTTTATTTCTCTTTTAAGAAAAAAAAAGTTCTTTTAAAAAACTTACCTATTCTCTTATCTTTTTTTTGTGTGACCTATCTCTTTTATTTTTTCCTTTTAATCATATAATATTTTAGAAGAAACTAGGCTAAAATCAACCTTCAATCAAATTAAAATTATACGTTTCTTTTTATCCGATCGGTCATTTTCAAAAAGTTTTATTTAAATATTTTTATCCAAAAAACTATGATATATAATTATTTATTTATTTTAAAAATAAAACTAAAAACATATATTACAATCATTTTTATACTTAAATGTAGTTGGTGAATCTATTACTAAATTTTTTTAATAATACATAAAATTCGAATTTAAGATTTTAATTAAATAATACTTATTTATTTATCACTCAAACCAATTTTTATTAGTTATTTTTAAAATTTTAACTTATATTTCAAAAATACATTCTTATCTAAAAAATTATTATCATTTTTTTAAATACCTTCGTATTAAAAAATTTCAACCTTTTCAACAGCTTTTATATATATATATATATATATATATATATATAATATTTCTTTTTATAAAATATAAAATTGATCCATTCAATTATTTTATATTATTTTTATAATTATATATATATATATATATATAAAATTTATATAGTTTATTTTTTTAATATAGTATTCAAAATTTAATATTTATTTATATTTTAAAAATATATTATAAATTAAAAAAATATCATTTTATTTTTATATAAAATTTGATAAAATTAACTAACTTTAAATTTTACACTTGAACCAATCCCCGGGGTAACATCTCTTTTTCCTGAATCTCTGGCCAACGTTAACGTCCAAAAGACCATTTATTTGTTTATTTATTTATTATTCTTTACGTTGTTGCGGTTTTCGCTTCCCATATGATGATATCACAATTTATCTGTGTTTGGAGAATCTGGACAATCCACACTCCACTTCTCTACGAGGTTGCTCCAAAAATTCAATCTTTTTAAGGTTTAAACGGTTTTGGATATAGTATGGAGGGCATGCCAGTTGTGTTGGACGTAAGCTCTGATGATGATGAAGAAAGGGCGTGTTTGGAAGAGAAGGGAGAGAGAGGCATTGACTTTGAATGGGTAAAGGAGTTTCTGGGCATTTCGGATGAAGAACCAAACGTGGGGTTTGTGTTACACAATGTCGACAAACCTGAATGCAAGTCAAAACCGGCTTTGAAAAGCGTAGATGAAGACGACGATGCTAGTGATTGTGTTGTTCTTGATGGTGACCCACAAAAGTGTGTAAACTCGGTGAAGGACTCGCCAACTGGGTCAGAGGAGTTGTTCGTAGTTGGGGAGAAGGGTCAGGTATTTTTTTCCAATTTGTTGTGACAGTGGAATCCTGTTCTTTTAATTTTTTTTAAATGTAATTGTTTGCGAGAAAGATGACAGAAAATTGTCTAGAGCCTAAGAGGAAGTTATTTGAAGAGTTCTGTTAATAAATAATATTTATGAGAATTTGATTTTTAAAGAGTTGCTGGTAAACATATGAGGAAATTTAACTAGGATGGCAGAAGACTTGGATCCTGGGCCATGTACCATGGTTGTGGTTTCTGGCAAAGCACTTTTTAATGGATTCATATTCTATAAGATTCAAATTAGAATAGCTGATACTGACTGAAGTGAGGATGAAGGTTGCTGACTGAATCTAGAGTATTTGGAATTTGGAAGAAAGAAATCCTCTATCTAGAATATGTTGCAATGGAATGGGATGATGATTACTGATGATTTAGTTATTTTTAACTCCTAATGAAGTTACATAACTCTTTCGGCATGTGCTTGAGAATGCAATCCTGATTCAAATTTAGATTTAAAGCATTAGTTGAGTCGCTTTTAGTGAAGCATTGCTATATGCTCTTTCTTTCATTTTTGGTCCTAAATTCTGTTTTGGTTTTCTTGCTTTGAGTTTGATTACTCAAAACTACAATTTTCAATCTTTGTTTGCATTGATTGAAGACGTATCTGGAGCATTTTAGATGCGGAGGTTCATTTTTTTTTTTTTTTTGCTTTTGTTTTTGACTAGCAGATTGCATGCAGAGACTATCCTCATTCGCGACATCTTTGTGTTAAATTTCCATATTCTTCCACCCCCCATGAGAGACATTGTGACCAGGTAAATATAATAATTCATATAAGAATTTAGCATTTATGCATTAGCTGGTTTAATTATAATTCTTCCACCTAGAAGGTTAGCCTTGACCCAATGGTAAGGTTGCTACCTTGTGACATGGTCACAGGTTCAAGTCCTGGGCACAGTCTCTTCACTTGTAGGGGCAAGGCTACATACATCTACCCTTTCCAACCCCCACTAGGTGGGAGCCTTGTTTTGTGCACAAGGTCGCCCTCTATTTGGTGTTGGATATTATTATCCTTATATAACTGATTTTTATTTTTGATGACATGCAGTGCCACTGTTTTGTCTGTGACTCCCTAGCACCATGTCTGAAGTGGGGAGCAGGCCTTTCAAGTACAGATCATTGTCATGCAACTGATAAATTTGAGATGTGGAAAACTCTGAGGGAAAATTTCAGGCTGGGAAAGACTGATCCATTACCAGCTTCAACCAATTATGGTACACCAGGTGATGTCAGGAATCACCAACATAACCATATGCTACCTCTTGATAATATGCTACTGTTTCCAAATTCCATGTTCCTGAATCAGACACCAAGGTCAACTGCATCACCTAGATACTCCATGGTAAATCCTATACCTCAAAATGAGGCCTCTTGGCCAATTATAATGCGCGCATGCTCCTCACTAAATTCTAACTTACAGAATCAGGTCTCAAGTCCAAATAAAGTCCCCGAGTCCCCCATGGCCACCAACTTTACAATCCCATGTGGTGCAAACCATGGTAGATGTCAAGATTTAGGATCTACTTTGATGAGAAACAGATACCAGTTTCATTCTGCTCCACGGCAGTTGCTAGGTGTGTGCAATGATGACATCCAAAGAGTGCGAGGACATGGAGGTAGCAGTTTAGGGCCTCAGCTCCTTCGTCCTCGCATGACGCCCAACCGGGTAGGTAATGTTGATGTTGGGAGCATCATGGAAATGAACCATTCTACTCATGGTGCTTCTGGCTTCCGCAATTTTGTCAATTCAGCATGGCAGTATGACAGATATCTTGCTGCAACAGGATTGTCAAATAAAAGTACTTGTTATGGACAAAATGATATTTGGGTCCCTGAAAATTTAATGTACTCACATCCAAGCTCTGAAGAACAGAACCACCTCAGCTCTGCCAGCAAATGTACCAATGCTTATGATGAAACTCAAGCATATTACCAATCAAATGGTAGCCAGAATTTTTATGCATATTGTGGTCAGAGTAATGATGCTCCTTCAAGTAATGTGATTGACCATAATAGAAATCAGGTTTTAAATGAGCATCAAACAGGAAGTCAAAATGAATATGCTTGTGGAAATATTATCCAATGTGGAACTACAAAGGAATATTTTTGCCATCAAAAACCTCATGATGACAGTAATAGTGAATCTATAATGAAGGTGGATTTTTCAGCTCTTGACTCAAGTTGGGTTGAGGATACCAGTCAAAGCATTTATTATCTACAAAACTCAAGATCTATAGAGATGTCACCTACTGCAAAGGAGTCTGGCACCGAGTTTACCGGAAGCACCAATTTTCGCTCCCTTGATGAGATCAAGCAGTGGCTTTTTGATGAAGGAAACTGTGTTTCAATTGGAGCTGATGATGCTTTTGGCATCTGAACTGAATATGCCATATCCTGATCTTAGCACATTTGATGCAGACATGCCCTTGTTTGGGTTGGAGAACCCTTGGAATTGTCTGGCACATGTCTAATCTAGCACTCCACCTTAGTAATTTTATCAATGATATGATGAATCTTCAAGAACTCTGTTTATCTGCTTTATAAATGGAAGAGCTCAGAACTGGCTACATATTTGTGTCGATATTTTTGAATGTTATGTTCATATTTCATTTTCAGTCACGTTGTGTTCGGCATATTTAAAATTTGGTTAAATTAATCAAGGGTCTCGCACTGGTTAACAAATTAAAAGTGATTTTTTTTTTATATATAAAAATCATGTTACAATACATTGAAAATCATAAGAGGTGGGCTAATAATATATATATTTTCATGTGTTCAAAGAAATAATAAATAAATAAATAGTATTTTATTAAAAATTGTAGTATTTAGTGTTATTGTGTGATCTTTAATTCTTATATTCTATGATTTTCATAAGAAATTATATATATATATATATATATATATATATATATATATGTTATACTTTTATTGTATGTTTTGGACACATTAAAAAATGTTTTACTTTTCATTCTGTAAATTAATTTTATACTGACTAACACATCATTATTCGGCTTTTAATTAACTCTATTTTTAGAAATAGTTTTTAAAATTATATTATTTAAATAAAAAAGGCGTGTTATTTAATAAATCTTTGAATCGTTTAAGAAGTTTTAAAAATAACTTTAGTCGATAGTTTTTTGTATGAGTTTATTAACTTATAAATATATTCAATTGGATTCGATGTCTAAGGTTTCCTCTAAGTTATGTCAAAGTTAGACAAAGTATTCTTAATTCTTTTTATGAACTTTAATAACATAAAGACTTATTTGAAATTTTAAAAATGGTTAACACTCATTGACTAGATAAATTTAATTACTAGGGCTTGTTTGTTTTCTGATTTTAAAAATAATTTTCTCTTTTTAAAAGTTAAAAAAAATTATTTGTTAAGATGAATTCTTAAAAATTATTTTTAAAAATAAACTTCCATTTTCAATTTTTAAAACTAAAAATAAGAATGTTTGTAATGTTTTTTGGTTTTTTATTTTTATTTTCTCATCTTAACAATTTCAAAAACTAAACTAATAAACAAGTTTTATTTCTATTTTCTTCCTAAAAACTGTTTTTTTTTAAAGTATGATTTTAAAAAATTAAAAACAAAAACAAATAAACCTTTAGTTCCTGAATCTTTTAAATTTTTTAAAATAAATTTATGTCTTTTTAATATTTATAATTAAAAATAATATTTCATCGAATTGACAAATACCTTAATTTAACAATTTAATTAAAAATAATTTATAATAAAAATATATAATTTTTTAAAGTATTGGACTAGTTTAAAATTTTACAAATAATTCAGGGATTAGTATATTAGATTAACTTTAATATTTCTATTATGTGACATGTAATATGATCAATGAATACAAATGGTGATTGTCAAATGCCAAGCTTTATTTTAATGCGAATGATTCTAAATATTTTTCTTATTAATTCTCTTATTAGATAAAAAAAGTTTTCAATGCTTTTTACATTTTTAAGATAGTAAATTTATTTTTTTAATTTAATATTTTCCTTATAGAGTAATAAGAGCAAACGATGATTGTGAAAATGATTCTAAGTATTTTTATAATATATTTTTTTTATTATCAATTTTCTTATTTATTAGATAAAGAAAGTATTGAATACCTTTTAAATTTTAAGATATTAAATTTATTTATTTTTATTTAATATTCTCTTTATAAAGTAATAAAAGCACATGGTAATTGCCAAAATGATTCTAAGTATTTTATAATATTTTTATTAATTTTCTTATTTATCAGGTATGGAAAGTTTTGAATAACTTCTATATTTTAAGCTGTTAAAATTATTTATTTTTATTTAATATTTTTTATAAAATAATGAGAATACATGGTGATTGTAAAAAATAATTCGAAGTATTTTTTATTAGATAAATAGTTTAACCAGAACACATATTGATTGTGAAATGCCTAGGCTTTATAATATTTTTACTTATTTTCTTATTATTAGATAAAATAGATTTGGAACAATTTTTATATTTTTTAGATATTAAAGCTTAATCAACGTGCAGATTCCAATTCCAACTCATAGTGATTTTTTATTCAACAGTTTCTTATTTATAAAACAGGAAGAAAATAAATAAGAAGATTTTGCTGGGTTTACTCTTTTAATACAATTAATAAATGAATCATAACCTAAATGGATGAAACTTGATATTATAATTTCATCTTTTTACCACTTGACATGTAATTCTTAAAATCTCATTATTTTTCATTCATTTGTATGGCTGAAAAAAAAAAAAAACCGTTATGAGTTGGAATCGAAATCTAGATTATGGTCAAAGAGAAAACAGAAAACAGAAAACCTACTTAATATTCAGTCCGTTAAAAACAAACACCACAACCTTCGCAGCGTATGTGAATCACTTGTGTTTATATTACGTAGAGTTATTCAAAGGGTCAGGGTTGTCACGTGCGAGCCAGGTTAGTTTCTGCCACCACCACCATGGTTACTTACACTTGCTCCGCCGCCGACCTCCGCCCTCTTCTCGGCGGAGGAGGCAACGCCACCGCCGCAGCCGAATACTTATGTGGTCGTTTTGATGCCATATCAAACAAGTTTGTTGACACATCTTATGCGGTTGACAACACTTACCTTCTCTTCTCTGCGTACCTTGTCTTTGCCATGCAACTTGGGTTTGCCATGCTTTGTGCTGGTTCAGTTCGTGCCAAGAACACCATGAACATCATGCTCACCAATGTTCTCGATGCTGCTACTGGTGGGATTTTCTTTTACATCTTTGGCTTTGCTTTTGCATTTGGTACACCTTCAAATGGTTTCATTGGGAAACACTTCTTTGGCCTTGAAGAGTTTCCTTCAGTTTCTTTTGACTATGGTTACTTTCTCTTTCAATGGGCTTTTGCCATTGCTGCTGCTGGGATCACGAGTGGTTCCATAGCTGAGAGGACACAGTTTGTCGCTTATTTGATATACTCATTGTTTTTGACTGGTTTTGTGTACCCAATTGTGGCACATTGGTTTTGGTCTCCTGATGGGTGGGGTAGTCCTGCTAGAGCTGAGAATTTGTTGTTTGGATCTGGGGTTATTGATTTTGCTGGTTCTGGTGTTGTTCATTTGGTTGGAGCTATTGCTGGATTGTGGGGTGCTTTCATTGAAGGTCCTAGAATTGGGAGGTTTGATCATGCAGGGAAACCTGTGCCAATGAGAGGGCACAGTGGTACTTTGGTGGTTTTGGGGACATTCATGTTGTGGTTTGGTTGGTATGGATTCAATCCTGGTTCGTTTCTTAATATCTTGAAGGCTTATGGAGGGAGAGGTTCTTATTATGGGCAATGGAGTGCTATTGGGAGGACTGGAGTGACCACAACTTTATCTGGATGTGCAGCAGCATTGGCTACCCTCTTTGGAAAACGCATGCAAACTGGGCATTGGAATGTCACAGATGTTTGCAATGGTTTGCTTGGTGGGTTTGCTGCTATCACTGCAGGGTGTTCTGTGGTGGATCCTTGGGCTGCAATCATATGTGGATTTGTGGCTGCTTGGGTGCTTATTGGATGCAACTTGCTGGCAGAGAAATTGAAGTATGATGATCCACTTGAGGCTGCACAACTTCATGGTGGTTGTGGCACTTGGGGGATCATTTTCACTGCTTTGTTTGCTAAGAAAGAGTACGTGAATGAGGTGTACCCAGGGTTCCCTAATAGGCCTTATGGGCTGTTTATGGGAGGGGGTGGCAAGCTCTTGGCAGCAAATCTTGTTCAGATTTTGGCAATCATCGGTTGGGTGAGTGTCACAATGGGAACAATGTTCTTTCTGTTGCATAAACTGAATCTGCTGAGGATATCACATGATGAGGAGATGGCTGGGTTGGATTTAACCCACCATGGTGGATTGGCTTATGAGTATCATGAAAGCGTGGAACATATACAGAAACGTGAAGTTGGAGCAACTGTTTGATTTATTTGTAATGGAGAGAAATCAGAAAACAAATAGACTCCGCTACAGTGATTGTAGTCTAAAGTGAGCTAAAATAAAGTGCATAAATAAACCTTATTTCATCACTTTGACAGATCCTGTAAACACGGATAATTAGATTGTACATAGCTACTTGCCTATGTTGCCATGAATCAGTGATTTCATTTAATTGCTTCCCTTATCAAAGACATGATGTATATTCCTTCTGAAGTTCATGTTCTGAATTCAAATGGGGTTTTCAGCATCAAACGCAAAGCAAAAGAATGTTTCTACCATTTGTTTTTATCAACCAAGTTATTAGAGATGTAGTACTAGTACTCAAGAAGCTTGGAATTTATGACACAGAATATTGATTGGCGTAAATATGTAAATATATATTTGCTAATGCCATTCCACTAGTTCTAAATCATGCTGCATGCATGCATTGCTTCTAACTACAAATTTACTTTGTTAATTAAAAACCGTGTCATAACTTATATTTTCACGTATTTTCTTTGATTTTGTGCAAACTATTGCCTTTGCATTCAGCGGTTAAATAATCTATTTCCTTTGATCCCAACTGACCTTTGCTTTCAGTTCGATCAGTTTGCTGAAATGTGAAGAATTGGTTGAGATTACAGAAGAATTGCCAATCACTGCATTACCCTCTAAAGGAGAGGCCAATCTGATTCTCAATATAATCTCATATATGTGAACTTAATAACTGATAATTAGATAGTTGAAATAGTGTTGTAGAAAGTGCTATATATAAATGTTGCATAAATAATATAAGTTGATTTTTTAAGTTTCTTGTTTGTTCCTTGTGTCGCGTATCAAATTCACCCGACAACATCAAGCTTAGTCTTCTTCGAGTGATTTCCCAAGTTGTTTACTGAATTCTAGAGATCTCTCGGATTTTTCGTTTTTTTGTTATGCTCATTCTCTTCCTTCCACATGTTCTTTTGTTCTGCCACTTCTAACGATTCTCATAACAAACTGCAGCTACTTACTCATAAATATCAGAAAAATAAAATAATTTGTTGCATTATAAAAAATTAAGGATATTTAGACGTATTAACACTAATAACGTACCACGCAATGCAATTTTTTCAATAAAATAAGTAATACTAGAGTTAGCAAAGAGAATAATTAACTAACTCTTACAAAATCAGTTACAATTAGAAATTGAGTTTGTCAATAACAAACAAAACATAAATTAGTTATTAGTTTGGCAGTTTGTGTACAGCTCTAAACCTCAAATTAAAAGTGGAGCTACCGTATGTATATCCAATATGTATATATATATATATATGTACATGCAGATGTATATGTATTGATATATGTAGGTAATATAGAATAAAATCAAGAACTCTTTCTCTGCAGTTCCATCGCTTTCCATATGCATTTTATAGATAAAAATAATAGCACATGAAATTATATATAATGTTAATTTTTAGTGATTCAAATAATAAAACTATATATTTGTCCATTGTTAGTTCTTGAACTCCTTCTTGGTCATATATATATAAAGGGGGTGGCATGTATAAGTTGAAAGGCATATTCATGATATTACTCATGACTCAAAAGTTGTTCATCATTTGGTCTCTTACCCATTCTTGCTCTAGTCTCAAAATCTTGAAAGAGTTCTCGGGCAGGTTAGGGTTACTCTTGAAATCTACATATACATATTTAGCGATTATATTTCTATCTTGTCCAGAGATAAAATAAAAAACTTTTCTTTTATAAAGAAAAATTTTGTGTAACCCAAGTATGGAAGTTGAAGTTAAGTACAAAGACAAAGGCAAAGGTGTAATGTACCCAGAAAGTTCAGGAACAATAACAGCACTTGTTGTAGATGACGAGAAGACCGTCAGAATGATTCATCAAAAGTTGTTGAACAGAATTGGGGTGAAAAATCACGCAGTGGAAAATGGCAAAGAAGCTGTGGACATTCATAACACTGGTAAAAGGTTTGACCTAATTCTTATGGATTGGGACATGCCAGTCATGGATGGAGTAGAGGTACGTAATTAATTGGATGATAGGCGCTAGGAAGTTCAAAGAAGTATCTTTCTTGATTTGGTTTACTTTCTATTCATTGTTTCTTGTGGAGAAAGAATAATGAATGTTTTTGGTTAATTTGGACGTGCATGTGTATAATGCATGTTTTCATATAGGCAACGAAGAAACTTCGTTCAATGGGGATTCGTAACGTGATTATTGGTGTGTCATCATGCCCTACAATGAAAATACAAGAATTTATGGATGCGGGGCTAGATGACTTCTACATGAAACCTTTCAACATTCGTATGCTTAATGATATTGTTAATAAGATGCAGTCATGCCGATCCAACTGGGCAACGGATGCAATTCAAGCTAGCAAGTAGAGTGGACTATAAAGAAGTACTGCTTTCTTGTGAATAATGTTGTATGTACGAAATAAGGGGAAAGTTTCCATTCCTGTTTTCAACTTTTAGATATTGAATTAATTGTAAATAATTTTGAGACGTTATCAACTAACTCAGTTTTTTTTTTTGCTATTTGGTCTGGTGCTTTGTTGGCTCAGGGTTATTAGTCGTGTTTCTTGATATCCGGTTCCTATTCTCATTAACTACATATCTATATGTTATGATCGGTTTTATGTGTTGAATAGCTTGTTCATTTTCTGAAAAGTGATGATTGTGAATTGTGACATACGTGGCCATGCATGGGAAAGCATTTTTTTCCTTTTTATATATTGCGTGTATATATGTACATGAACTTTGGCTCCCTTCCCATATTTTTCTGATTTAGAGTGTGCCCAATTGCGAAGCTCTAGTTCCTACAGAAGATAGGATTGCAAATAAACCAAGGGACCTTAAAACCCAAATACGACTTGAAGAGAATCTTATTAAACCAGGATTGAGTACTGGATTAAGCTTACTAGTAATAATACCTTGGTCAAGGACTAAAACCTTGGGAGAATTTTTAAAATTTTAGGTCAAGATGTTTGAAGCAATGAAAACTCGGATAAGATGAGTCATATCTCATGATTCGCCGTGCACTTAACTATCTGTTTAACAATTGCCAACTGTAAAACAAATCTTCAGGCGGATGACAACCATTCACATCGTGTGTGCGCGTTTAAACGTAAATCCAGCGCAAAAATTACAACTAAAATACACTGTATAGCATTTGAAACTTGTGTTGTAAAGATTGTTTCCGATGCCAACGCTTCACCCCCGTGGCGCTATGATGCCATGCCAAATTATCATATGTAATAGTCTTCAAAATTCAATTTTACACATAAATGTACAGACATTGGAGAGCTAATAATTTGAACATCATTCTGGGTGCATTAATGAACCTTTGCCGGGAAGGTGGGCAGTCCCACGCTGGGAATGCCCCCCACTGGTAGTGATAAAGCACACTCTTGCCTACAGTTCCGTGTGTTAACCATCTTGTGATACTAGCAACTACAACTTCATCATTTCTCTTCATCCTCAGAATCTGACTTAGCAAAAACTGGCTCAGGTTGGGTTTCTGCATATGCTGGAGCAATGAACTTTGGATCCTTTGCTGCAGCATCAGCATATTTCAGGATAGCTTCCCTTGGATCTTCCTCCATCCATGTTTCCTTGATCATACCTCCTTGCTGCAATTGCATAAAAATGTAAGTACCTTCCACTGTCATAATCTTAAGCACTAGAACTGGAAAGTCAAGAAAAATATGAACGAACTGTGAAAAAAAAAAAAAAAACCTTTAGAAGATACTGGGTCAGTAAGCTTCCTTGACTTGCACCAACTCGTCCACCAAAGCCAGGACCAGTAATGGGCAGTTCAGGCTTATGGGACTTCAGTGGATCCTTTAGTATTTTCTCTCTCTGACGCTTGCGGCTAGGCTGATCTCTAAATAGTGGTAAAGCATGAGGATTGTGAATTACAGGTTTTGCCTCAAAGTCATCAATTGATTTTTTCCTTGGTGCACGAGCAACACATACAAGAGCTCCTCTCTCACTTAGGGTTGGATCATATAGTATGTGAGTCCCTCCTTGGCTTTTATCACCAACAGTTGCAAAGATCTTCACAAATAAAAATAAAATAAAAAAGTACTATAAGCAACAAATCCTGTTTCAGAGAATGAAAGATGACAGCAGAGAATTGTTAGGTAAGATACTTGTGAAATAATGTTACCTGATTCAGTTTAGGATGCCAAGAACACTGAACAACACTACAAGTTGGGGATATGCCAACTCTTGAAACAAGCTCAAGGTTTGCTCTATCAAAAAAACACAATAAACCTCCAGTCGAGCTCTCCCTTTCCACAGATGTTCCAGTCAAGAAGAGTTGCTCATCAGGACTGAAGGCAATATTTGTTTGTCCATAGTGATTTGGCAGGTCCTCAAATACCTTCAATGATTCCTTTGTTTTACGGAGATCCCAAACCTGAGACATAATTCATCGGTTAATCAGGATGAGTCAGGATTCAGGAATATGAGATAACGAAAATAAATGCCTATAAAGAAAGCAAACAATGACAAGCTATATGATATGATTTGGAATATGTGATCATTCATTTACCTTCAATGAACCATCAAAACTCCTTGACAATAAGATTCTCCCATCACTAGAAAACTTCATACCAGAAATATCATCCTCATGACCTTTTTCAATATGTATATCTGGCCTACTCCCCCATCCAGGCTTAATATTCCAAATCTGTGAAAATTAATTTACCAGAAAGTTAACATTATTTCATCTTCAACTTTCAAGTTTAAAAGTAGCATATAGACAGTGAATTTACTACCCAATAAAATCAGCGACAAAAGATAGGTACCTGTATAGAACCATCTCCTATACCACCAGCAATGCATTTACCATCACGGTCCCATGCACATGTAGTCACAGGAACCCTTCCAGGTCTTGCAAGCTTTGGTTTAATGACCTATCCATTGAATGATAGCAGAAAAACTTCAATACCATCATAAAAGTGAAAATATAAATTGCCGTATAAATTATCACAACTCCATCTAGAGATATATAAAACTTCCATACAAGATAAATCCAAATGCACATATAAATCTTTCAGTAATGGTGATCGAACTTGTGAGTTAACTCATAGTAGCTCTTGAGAGAAATGTTATAAGAAAAATCCATTTTTGCCCTAAAAAATACATTGTAATGAGAGGGGTTTTATTTGTGTGTGTTTGGGGAGGGGAGAGGGAGAGTTGGGGGGGGGGGGTTGATATTTCCATCCTCCTTTTCAGAATTTAAAAAATTACTCTCAAGCTTAGTTATATCTACCATGTAACAACTGCACTGTGACTAGAGGCATTGTTTGTTTGTTTCATTGACTTTTATTGTTATTTACTTGTATGTTTTACTTTTAATCATGAATATTTAAATTATTTAATTTGCACCATTAAATTACTAGGGTGAATGTTGCAAAGAGAAGAGAACAGAGGAGGTTGAGGGTTCATAGTTTAAAATAGAGGTGCGCGGGTGTCACATAGTAGATAGAAGTGTGAAAGACTAGATCCAATTTAAATTCTAGGGCAAAAAGGAATTTTTGAAAAGCTTCACTATAGTTATTTTGGACACAATTACAGCTGCTATTCAAAACTTTTTAGTGGCTCATGGCCACTCTGCGCCACTACATTGTTATATAGTGCACTATTGATAGATACTGAAGAGAATGGTTATTGGATGAAAAGAAAAAAAAAGTAAAGTATTTATTATATTGGAAACTCGCAAAACATTTAATATTTTTTTTATTAAGTAATTAGGAGCAGTTAATAGTGTGTTATATGCTGTTTATTTATCAAAACTTACTATATTTTTCTTCCATCAAGTATGAAGGGGGATTCTATAAAGACAAAGCCAATAACTTCCCCACAACTGCATGCAAAGTACTACCCCTGATTCTAATATAAGATCCTTTTAATTATTTCACAAAAATTAAGAAATGATTCTTAATTTTTGTGAAATAATAAGCTCAAAATTATTAGGATCATCTTAATTTTTGTGAAATAATAAGCTCAAAATTTTTGTGAAATAATATGTTATGACATTATATATATCATCAATTTGGATCATCTTTCCCAAACTAACCTCAAAATTATTAGGAACCATTGTCTTACTCTTTCTCTATATAACTAATTACTTTGTCTCCACTAAAGGTGATTTTGTATCAAAAGAAAAAAATTAATGCAACAAACAACTTGCAAAGGGTTTATAAAAGAACCATAATAAGCTCTCCAGAAGGGTCTTTTTATATATAGGACCAAAGGTCATAGCCAATAATTGTACAAGCAATGTCAGAAGCAAGCAATTAGTTGATGCTTTCAGCCACTTTTCTCTAAGAAAATCCAAGTATCCTCAAATATTAACAAATATGAATTTCAGTTTGAAAGCTCTCCTCTCTCAATTAGATATTGTAAAAACAAAAAAATCACAAAAGAAGGAACTATTCTAGAGAAAACATTTTACTGAGGAAGGCTTATGTAGAGTTCACAAACCTGCTTCTGACTTTTGAAATCATTTACATCCCATATGCGTAGTGAACCATCCTCTGACGATGTTAAAATGGTCTCTTTAGCTTTTGGATGCCACTCTCCACATGTTAATCCAGATATGTGGCCCTTGGTATTCTTTAGATCACGAATATACATGTCTCCCTTCACAAACTCTCCCAAAGTAAGCCCATCACGATCATAAATCTGCAGCAAAATGAAGATAGACACAGTTAATGGAAGAGCAATGAAGCATAAAAGAAATGGGAAGATAATGAAGCCACACACTACCTTTGCTTGAGCTGATCCAGTCACGCACAAAAATCGATCGGCAGTTGGACTCCAGCTTAAATTACGAACTTGATGACCTTCAAAAGGCTCTAGCTGTCGAAACGATTGCAAACGAGCATTCATTCCTTGAAAGTCATACATATGTACCGTATAGTCATAGCTTCCAGAAAGCACTCTAGATCCAGAGTGATCCACAGCAAGAGCCGACACAACCTGTTCATAGTTGCTCAAAAATGTTATCAACAATAAATTACTTACTACTACAACTAGATTCTTTTCCCATCACTAGGTTCTGAATAACCGCAGCCACTGCTGATTATATACATGGCATCTATTGTATCTTCTAGGGTTCTAGTTCTATACTTACTCCTTTGTTACAACCTCACCCATTCAAAAAATAATAATAATAATAATAATAATAATAATTGCAACTTACAACTTATAGCATAGTTAAACTTATTATCACAGCAGAGTAGCTCTATTATTATATTTGTTACCTTACAGGCACAACACGACATCTTATCGTTCTTGAATTCCCGAAATTAAGCCAGAGAGGGTATATGGAAGTTGGAAGGAATACCTTGGTGTGGCCTTTGAGCACAATCTCGTTGCTAAGGGGAATCCGGAAGCGGTTCCCTACATCCTCTTCGTCCGATTCGTCTTCGGAGTCGGCCCCGGTCGGTGGCGGCGGGGGAGGGCCAATCATGTCGCCATCGTCGTCCTCTTCCTCGTCGTCGGCAGAACGGAATCGGGGCGGTGGCGGAGGCGGTCCCACCATGGGGGCGTGATTGTCGTCGGCCGGGGGAGGAGTAGGGTTTTTGGAGGGACGGAGGGAATTGAGCCATTCCCGGGAAGAAGAAGAGAGAGAGGGAAGTTGGTTGGTCGTTTTGGATTTGGAATTGGGATTGGGGTTGGGATTGGGGTTGGAACGACGTGTAGCATTGTGGATTGCTTCGAGAGGGGTTTGAGACTTAGTTTGCTTTCCGAACGAAAGAGGAAACTGAGCTCTTACACCGTCATATATGTCTCCCTCTTCATCCATTTTGCACAACCAAACGTTGCATTTTCGCTACATTTCATTTATATATATACTTTATTATTATTATTATTCTCATCATGTCCAATGGGCCTCTTCCTTCTGCTCCATTTGGACCCATCTATTTATCTTTGCTTTTCAGCCCACAACCACAATCGGCCCAAATCTTTTCCAAAACCAACTCTTTCACATTGGTGTAATATATAATCAAAAGAATTGATTGTCTCTCTTGTATTTAACTAAGGAATAAGAGGTTATAGGAATTGATTTTAGCTATACAATTATATATAAATAGTCAAAATTATTTTTGTTAAAATATCAGTTGTTTATTTTAATTTATACCATTGAAATTCATCTTTTTACATTCTTATCTTTCACTTGATATATTTCTTGTGGGTGTAAATAAAATAAAATTCACTTTTAATGCAAAAGGTTGATTTCCAAGTTTTTTATATGCATTTTAAGTACTAAATGATATTTATAATTTTGTCTGACACAAGATTGAGTTGAGCTTTTGTTGCAATCCATGAGCACCTTTCGGAATGTGGTGGCATCACACGATAATCTTGTTCATAAAAAAATAATGATCTTGGCATTACTTTTTATGAATGGAGTTTGACATTAACTAAAGAGGTAAAGATATTCTTTGTGATCACATCATGAAAACAATCTGCACTCTGATGAGACAAAACAATGAACCTGAGTGAGTGGAGACAAAATGGATATCAAGCAATGATAAAATATTTCTAAGAAAACAATACTTTGATGGGTGCATTAGCAACTTTCAATTTTTTATACTGAGAGTAAGGGGAGGCATAATCAGTGAAATCAGCATGCTAATTTGTTTAATGAAGAATTGATAGTGGATGATAATTGAGGTTATTACACTTTCTTCCAGAAACTTGGAATCTAGTTGTAGAGTGAAAGAGAAAAAGAAAAAAAAAATTGGTGATGTTTACTTGTTAATTGATATTAAATTAGCAAGACTGTAAGCTACTGAAACCATGTCGCAATGCATTACAGCATATGTCTACGATAACATTATAAATTTCTTTTGAAAAAAACAATTGACCAAATATTTTGGGGCAGAAGGTTTAACCATCAACAATTTTGGTATAAAAATTATAGATTATTAAACATGTTTACTAATTTATCATTAAAAAGCTTCATTATTAATTAGTCAATTCAACGGGTTTGCATTTGTATTTTATTTACCTACATTTAATGAGATAAATAGTATGTTTCTTTTAATTTGTTTATTTTAATCGCACAATCAGCAACTATATTTACTCGTTTCATAAAAGCTTTTTCTTTACTATTATCCTTATTAGATGGTCTTCTATTCAAAATAAACAAGTAATTAAGTGCAAATTTTTCATACAAAAGAATATAACATTTTATTTTGTACATACACCGAAAATACATTAAAATTAAATTTTTTGCACGGGTGATCACGAGTATAATAAATGATTAAATGAACTCAAGCTGATTTCTTATATAAAAACTCATGATTATCTTTATAATAATTTTGTATGAATTAAAATCTAATTTTGTAAAATTAGATAATATTGTAAAATTTTACACCAAAAATTGATTGAAAAAAGAATTAAAGCCATTCCTGATTAGTGCGGTGACCCCAGCACCATGCGGGGGAATGAATGTACCCTTCATAGCGAGAAGAAGAATAGATTGTTTTTCAGAAGATATAATCAATGATATCGTTTAGATATTGTTTGTTTATTCCTCCAATGAAGTAGAAAGGGAAATTGTAACAGAACAAGTTTTGGTGTTATAGTGCTAGGAAGCATACACATAGTTGGGCTCTTGAAAATCCTTGGATTGAACCTGTCGTCATCAGTGACAGCTTTCTAATTAGATCCTCTTATGTTAACAAGTAACGTTATAAATTCATGTCTGAGAGTCAAATAAGAATCCATTTTAATGAATTACAAGTCCTCTAACATCCAAACAGTTAAGCCGCCCATGTGTCCGTACCATATATATGATATATCCTCTACCTTTCTATATATATATATATATATATATATATATATCACATGATCCTCTCGTCTCACATTCAAACAAACATAGACCAAGGAACTTGTCCAGTTACCCTATGCTATAACTTTTTAATTGCCAGCAAAAAAATTGGAAAAGAAAAAAAGTGATCACTAGAAAAACTGACAAATTTGCCTTGATTGTTTTTCTTTTTTCTTGTGATTCTTGAAGGTTTGAACTTTTGATTGTTCCTTGGGAAATGGAGGACGAGGGTAGTGTAAAAGCAGGTAGTATTGGAAGCAGTTTCAAAGCAGGAAGCATAAGTTTCAGGATTGGGAGTTCATCAATTTGGAGTAACAGTGGTGCGGAAATCTTTGCTAACTCTTTCCACCATCAAGATGATGAAGAGGCTCTCAAATGGGCAGCCATTCAGAAACTTCCTACTGTTGCACGCTTGAGGACAGGCTTGCTCACTTCACCTGAAGGGTTTGCAAATGAGATTGAAGTTCATAAACTTGGGTTGCAAGAAAGGAAAGGTTTGCTTGAAAGATTGGTGAAAGTTGCTGAAGGGGACAATGAGAAGTTCATGCTCAAGCTTAGGGACAGAATTGATAGGTGAGTGTTACAGTGTCATTTTTCTTGGCCTTAAGAATGCACCACTGATGGATTCTTCTTTTCTTTTTCTTCCTTGCATGATGCCAGAGTTGGAATTGCTATTCCTACAATAGAGGTCAGATTTGAGAACATGAATGTTGAAGCAGAAGTTCATGTTGGAAGTAGAGCTTTGCCCACTTTCACTAACTACATGGTTAACAAAGTTGAGGTAAGTGTAAAAACTTTCAACATGAAGTATATCGACAATTTGAAGGAGATTTAAATATAGCTTCTTCTTTTTTTTTTAAAAGGGGCTATTGAACTTGCTTCATGTACTCCCAAGTAAAAAACAACATGTAAATATTCTCCATGAAGTTAGTGGAATCATAAGGCCTGCCAGGTAACAGTTAATGCAGAAAATGCTCTATTTATTAACACACACCACTGTCAAATTTTTACACATTTTAATAACTTCTCATAGAATCTAAATTGACTAATCTAACTATTGAATCATCTTATATCATTTCTATGATTATGTATATCAAATTTCACATAATTTTGGACATTTGTAGATATGTTATAAAAAAATTAATATTTTACTTATATTTTGAAACTATAATACCCATAAAAAAAGATAATTTTATTAAGTTAATCTATTTAATAAGAGACGGTTGGACTGGTCAATCTCACTTTCTATGAATTTTTTTTATTAATTATATTATATCTCATTTGCGAGACAAAACAATGATTTTTAACACAAACTATTTCCATTTTGTCCGCTTTAGAATGACATTGCTTTTGGGCCCTCCAAGTTCTGGGAAGACCACACTCCTGTTGGCCTTGGCTGGAAGACTTGATTCAAAACTAAAGGTTAAGACATATATTTAATTGAAACATGATGTTATCTTGGTTCTGCTCTTATTTTTGCATTTCGGATTTGTTGCTAATAAGGTGTGACTTCTTAATCAGTTCACTGGAAATGTGACTTGTAATGGTCACGGGATGAATGAGTTTGTACCCCAAAAAACTGCTGCTTATGTCAGTCAAAATGATCTTCATATTGGAGAAATGACTGTAAGAGAGACATTGGCATTCTCAGCAAGAGTTCAAGGAGTTGGGCCTCGTTATGGTTAGTCTACAGGATTGCATTTTTGTTAATAGTTTCATTTGATGTAATTTTAAATTCACAATGAAAATCAACTTTTAACTAACAACTATTCTACCTTCTGCAGACTTGCTAGCAGAGGTGTCAAGAAGAGAAAAAGAAGCAAATATTACACCTGATCCAGATATTGATGTTTATATGAAGGTACCATTGATTCTTAGGGGCATGTTCTTCCAATTTGGCTTGCAGAACTTAGCCTTCCTTTTATACATTTTATGATAAGGTTTCAAAGTTCAAACCAAAGAAAGAGAAATGTTAGCTTTAAATTGCAACAACATATTTGTTGAAACTTGAGAATTCTGTTTCTACCCAAAACACAACGAAAAATATGCTAAGATCGAAGCATTATTTTGAGAATGCATCATCTATTTATTAGTATTCCTAAAAATGAAAAAAGATTGATGATTATGTAGTTGAACTTGTGACTTAAAATGCACAGGCTGTAGCAACTGAAGGCCAAAAAGCAAATTTGATTACCGATTATATTCTGAGGGTAAAAATTCGTTTACTCAAAACATTCTCGTATCATCTTAAAGTCACTTGGTGTTAATTTCTCTTTTGCTTTGCTATATATTTGCAGATTTTGGGACTGGAGGTCTGTGCTGATACTATTGTGGGAAATGCAATGTTAAGAGGTGTATCTGGTGGGCAAAGAAAACGTGTTACAACAGGTAAAACACAAGGTTAATTTAAAAATTTGAACTTAATCATATTTAATTAACTTAATCCATTCATAGTGCAAAAATTATAAGTAAATATGTATATGATATATCCATAAATGCAGGGGAGATGCTGGTTGGACCAGCTAAGGCTCTATTCATGGATGAAATATCTACTGGTTTGGATAGTTCAACAACTTTTCAAGTTGTAAATTCACTCAAGCACTTTATCCACTCTCTCAAAGGAACAGCTGTTGTCTCACTCCTTCAACCAGCACCAGAGACATACAATCTCTTTGATGACATAATTCTACTCTCTGATGGCCAAATTGTGTACCAGGGTCCCCGTGAACATGTTCTTGAGTTTTTCGCTTCCATGGGTTTCAAATGTCCAGAGAGGAAAGGTGTTGCAGACTTTTTGCAAGAAGTGAGTGCGGATTTAACTTATTTTTCTGTGTCTACTAGGCTAAACCAAAATTACATGTTAAATGTAAACATCTAATTTATTATGTTAATAAAGGTGACATCAAGGAAAGATCAAGAGCGATATTGGGCTCACAGAGATCAAACTTACAGATTTGTCACAACCAAAGAGTTTGTAGAGGCATTTCAATCATTTCATGTTGGGAGAAACCTTGCTAATGAACTTGCTACTCAATTTGACAAGTCTAAAAGCCACCCAGCAGCTTTGGCAACCCAAAAGTATGGATTAGGAAAATGGGAACTGTTGAAAGCTTGTTTGTCAAGAGAATATTTACTCATGAAGCGTAATTCTTTTGTCCACATCTTCCAGCTTTGCCAAGTAGGTTTGACTGTTCATTTTTTCATGTTTATGTGCCATGTACCGTGAAGATTAATTATATAATCATATTCATTACTAACTTACGTTTTACAACGCCTTTTAGCTTTCTGTAGTGGCCTTTATTGCCATGACCGTTTTCTTAAGGACTGAGATGCACCGAGATTCAGTGACTAATGGTGGAATATATGCGGGTGCATTGTTTTATGGCCTTCTTGTGATTTTATTGGACGGATTTGCTGACCTTGCCGTGACAGTTTCTAAGCTTCCTGTATTTTACAAGCAAAGGGATTTCCTCTTCTTCCCTTCATGGGTCTATGCTCTTCCTTCATGGATCCTAAAAATCCCCATGACTTTTGCACAAGTGGGGATCTGGGTATTCCTCACCTACTATGTTATTGGTTTTGATCCATATATTGGAAGGTAAAAGAGCTATTAAGTTTTCACCTCATGCTCAGCAAAGTTTGTATTGAGTTTATACCTCCATTCTATTATGTTAAAATGCTACTGAGTAAAAGAATGACATGTATGTATGTCTCTACTTAATGCAGATTCTTCAGGCAATTCCTTCTTCTGTTATTTGTTAACCAAATGGCTTCTGCCTTGTTCCGGTTCATCGGAGCACTTGGTAGGGAACTAACGGTTGCTTTCACAATTGGGTCGTTCGTATTGGCCATCCTTATTGCTATGAGTGGTTTCATCCTGTCAAAAGGTATCTTAATATCAATACAGAAATAAAATAAATTAACCTTAGTCTTTCTTTCATTACACTAATTTTATTATTTTATTTTCTTTGCTTTGTGTTCACAGACAATATGAAAAAATGGTGGTTATGGGGCTTCTGGTCGTCACCTATGATGTATGGACAGAATGCCATTGTAAATAATGAGTTCCTAGGCAAGAGATGGAGACATGTATGTTTTTTTTAATACTAATCTATATGTTCATTTTTGTGCTTGCCATATCAAAATAATATGATATGTGGATTTATTTTCTTATGAAAGGTTCTACCTAACTCAACTACGCCACTAGGAATTGAAGTTTTGAAATCCCGGGGGTTCTTCACTCAGTCAAAGTGGTATTGGATTGGTGTTGGGGCACTGATTGGATACACTATAGTGTTCAATATTGGTTACATCCTTGCTCTCACTTACCTGAACCGTGAGTTTTCTTTCTTCACTTTAAAAATGTTTTGTAACCGAACAAGAGTGCCTATAGCATTTACTACTACTAATATTATTATCACAAATTGGTTAGCAGCAATTGTGCAGCATCAAACTGTCAAATCAGAGCAATCTCAAAGCAATGAGCAAGATGGTGGAAGTATATCTACTAGAAGAAAAGAGGAGGACAGAAGAAGAGGAATGGTTCTTCCCTTTGAACCACATTCCATCACCTTCGATGATGTTACATATTCAGTTGACATGCCTCAGGTAATATGGAAACAAAATAAATAAATGGAAAAATACAAACAGAACATTATTGTTCAAAATATATATTTAGTGAATCCTGGCCCTAAATTTTCAGGAAATGAGGAATCAGGGAGTTCTTGAGGACAGGTTAGAGCTTTTGAAGGGTGTCAGTGGTGCTTTCAGGCCAGGTGTTCTCACAGCACTAATGGGTTCCACTGGTGCTGGCAAAACGACTCTTATGGATGTACTAGCTGGAAGAAAGACTGGAGGATATATTGGTGGGAACATCACAATTTCTGGCTATCCAAAGAAGCATGAAACCTTTGCAAGAATTTCTGGATATTGTGAACAAAATGATATCCACTCTCCTCATGTTACAGTATATGAATCCTTGCTCTATTCAGCATGGCTTCGATTATCAGCAGAAATCAATTCTGAAACTAGGAAGGTTAGTTTCTGAATCACATGTAGAGTATACAATATCTTAGTTAAATTACTTTTTACTTTGATACACAATTTTCTTATTCAAAATTAATGATTTGGCTCCTCTGAAGTGACAAGTATACTTTAAAAATAGAATACGAAATTATAATTGTTGACGACAAAATAGATTTTAACAATTTTATAGTTCATTAAATATGTACACAGTACACGTAATTCATCACAATATTAACATTGAACTTTTCAGTTAGTAGTTATAACTATACTTTTCCTTCTGAAATATGTACAGTGCCCTTTACTTTGATGAAGTCAAATTACAAAATTAATTACCTGCTTCTATGTACAGTTCAACTATTTCTTGCACATTTCACATACACTATCTGTTAGTTGGAGTGTTATAAAAAAAATTGGGGTAAGTAAGAAGAGAGTGGAAACAAAAAATTGATGAATGTTCTATCGGTTTACTAAGTTTGGATATGATCAATGGTTGGTGGCAGATCTTCATTGAGGAGGTCATGGAACTTGTGGAGATGAAGCCACTAAGGCATGCAATAGTTGGATTGCCAGGTGTTAATGGTTTGTCAACGGAGCAGCGCAAAAGGTTGACTATAGCTGTTGAACTAGTGGCAAATCCTTCTATAATATTCATGGATGAGCCAACTTCTGGGCTAGATGCAAGAGCTGCAGCTATTGTTATGAGAGCAGTTAGGAACATAGTGGACACTGGGAGAACAGTTGTTTGCACCATCCATCAACCTAGCATTGATATATTTGAATCTTTTGATGAGGTAAAATAAGCATAAGAAAAAGTGTATCATCTTTGTTCTTATCTATTAACAATTCTCTAATTTTAATTGTCAACTAAATGCAGCTTTTCCTAATGAAGCGAGGAGGGCAAGAGATATATGTGGGACCATTAGGACATCATTCTTCTCATTTAATTAGTTACTTTGAGGTAAAATTCTTACAAAAATTAAGATATATTGAAGTCCATGTCTTGGTAAGAAATTCATTCTTGTGGACACTTTTCTCATGAAGGGAATTCAAGGTGTCCGTACAATTGAGGATGGCTATAACCCAGCAACGTGGATGTTGGAAGTCACAACTTCAGCAAAAGAAATAGAATTAGGGATTGATTTTGCTGAGGTGTACAAGAATTCAGACTTATACAGGTATTTTCTTTTGTTTGAAGTCCAATCAAACTTTAGAACAAGCAAATAATATGCTACGAAAAGTCAAAAACTATAATAATTGTGTTATAAGATGTTAAAAATATGAAATGGTTGTTGAGTTAAATAGGTGCATGCGTCTCATATGTTTCAGGAGAAACAAAGAACTTATCAAAGAATTGAGTGTTCCAGCCCCTGGATCGAAGGACCTTTATTTTCCTTCTAAGTACTCTAGGTCATTTTTCACCCAATGCATGGCTTGCTTATGGAAACAACACTGGTCTTATTGGCGCAATAATCAATACACTGCCCTAAGATTTCTCTACACAACAGCTGTGGCCTTGTTGTTTGGAAGCATATATTGGAACCTTGGCTCTAAAATGTGAGAACAAGTCATCAAACTGAAAACTTGGAAATTTTATTGCTTCAATACCCTTGTTCCTATATGTTTCTAAAAGCATCTTTCCACATCCATTGCAGTAAAAAGCAACAAGATCTTTTCAATGCCATGGGCTCCATGTATGCTGCTGTTCTCCTTCTTGGTATTAAGAATGCAAACTCAGCACAACCATTGGTGGCTGTTGAAAGAACAGTGTTTTATAGGGAAAAAGCTGCTGGAACGTATTCAGCTTTGGCATATGCTTTTGCTCAGGCAAGCAATTTTTTATTTAGAGCCTTTGTCTTTGTTAATTCCCTTCTATGTATATAAATAATTCGATTTTTCTACGTGTATCCAAAGGCATACAGTAAAAATCTATATACAGTATGTGATATAAAAAATGACTGTAAATAATTAACTTTAGTTTCTTACTTTTCTGATCTTCATATTTCATTTTCAGGTCTTAATTGAACTACCTTATGTTCTCTTACAAACTGTGGTGTACAGCATTATAGTGTACTCAATGATTGGTTTTGAGTGGACTGTCACTAAATTTTTCTGGTACCTTTTCTTTATGTACTTAACCTTCCTCTACTTTACCTACTATGGCATGATGTCAGCAGCCATGACCCCAAACACATCCATTGCTGTTATACTTTCTGCTGGATTCTATGAAGTATGGAATCTCTTCTCAGGATTCGTAATCCCACGGCCAGTAAGTTTTACTTTTGATGTTTAATGCAATTTTTTTCATAGGACTTCGCTGATCAGTATTTTTAAGATACTAGTTAAGGAATTAACAACCATTTTATCCTATTAATTTTTTAACTAATGCAATATTACACATAATAAAAAGTAAGTAAAAATATTTTTGTTTTAAATTATAACATTCAATACAGTATTTATGCATTGAATTCTAAAATTTTTGATAAAAACTTATCATTAGAGATGGATTGAAAATCACAAAATAAGTGCATGGTCACATTTTTTAATACTTTTTTTTATACTTATATCTTTTGCTTTTTCATAATCTTTACACATATGACATGACTAATTGATTTTCTTTCTTTTTGGGCATGGATGAGCAGAGGATGCCTGTGTGGTGGAGATGGTACTATTGGGCAGATCCAGTGGCTTGGACTTTGTATGGGTTGGTGACATCACAGTTTGGAGATATACAAAAACACGTTGAGTTTAATGGTAAAAGTACATCAGTGGAAGACTTTTTGAGAAATTACTTTGGTTATAAGCATGATTTTCTGGGAGTGGTTGCCGCTGTGCTTATAGGATTTTCACTAACTTTTGCATTCATCTTTGCCATGGCTATAAAGACGTTTAATTTCCAACGACGTTAAGAATTAATGACATTCAACTTTTTAGTAGGATATTGTAATTGGTGCAGGAAAAGAAAAAGAATATGGATTTATGTATTCTCTTGTTTTCGAATTTTAAGTGTATCATATGCTCTTCGCTTTTATTTATAAGAAATAGTTATCAGGATATGAGTCATTGATTTAACTATTCAATGTTATGAGTAATTTTAAAATATAATATAAATTTATGTATATAATTATTTTTATTTATTTTTAATGAATTAGTTATTTGTTTTTTATAAATAAAATTAGAGTAAATATCACTTTAAATGTTATCTCCAATAAATGTAAATCAAATGAATGAAAATGAAAGCAACTTTGAGAAGGAACAAAAAATAAAATCTGGCAAATCAATATAAATGCTTACCTAGAGAGATTAATTTGAGAATGAGCTCAACAATGGATAATAAATTTAACATTTGAATTGGGTGGGAGAGATTAATCCGGGTATGAAAGTTTATTTAGATGCGTATTTAGAAACTTGTTGACAATTCTGTAGGTATAAATTTAAGGTAGAAGTAACAATTATCAATGTTATAAAGTAAGCGTAAATTCATATTATTAAAACATGAATTCAAATAAGCTATGAATCAAAAGACAAGAATGAATGAATGGGCCCTGAAACCCAAAGAAAAAAAAGCATGATCTTTTAAAAAATGGAATTTATTTTTAAACTCTTAATTTACCTTTAATATTTTTATTTTCATTTTTAAAATTTTAAAAATTTATTATAGATGCTAATATCTTTTCTATAAATTGAATTTTTTCAAATAATTTTACAAAATACTTTTTGTACACGTTAAATAACATATTAATTTAAATTATTTTCCATATTTAAACAAGTCAATTGATCAATTAATTTGAAGACATTAAATATATTTTAAAATATATTATTTTAAATAAATAATTATACTTATTTTAAATTATATTCAATCTAAATTTCATTTGAACACAATTTACATTGTATAATTATAAATAATAATTTTGAAATTAAATTAACTTTAAATTTAAATATTTAATTTATTTTAAAATATAAATCAATTCTTAAAAATAATTGATAATATTATATAAATAATTTAATAAAATTATTATTTTAATTACATTTAAATATATAAAACTATTTTTATTTTCAATTTATAAATGAGGTTAACAAAATAAATGATATATAAATACTTAAAAATAATTTTTAAAATAATCAATAAAATTATATTTTAAGAATTTATTATATTTGAAAGTGTCTATAATTTTTTATTAATCATGATTAATTGAAGAATTAGAAAATTAATAAATATTTTAAAATTTAATTCAAATTTTTTATAATGTTACAAAATTTTTGTCAAAAGCATTTTTAAATATTTAAATTAAATTATAATAAAAATATAACTAATTTAAATATATAAATGAAAAAATAAAAACAGTAATATTTTTTATTCTTAAATAAATTCCAGACAGATAAAATAAGAAGAAAAACTCTAGTGTCGCAACGCACCCTAAATAGTGTATTAAAAAAATTGTTTATAAGTGTCCCTCGAGCATTAGTTAAGAACTTCAAAGTAATTTATTTTATAAAAAATTAAGTTGTATTTTATTAAAAATCATGAGATAAAATATATTTTATATTTTTAACAAAATATTTTTCTTTTTTTACCTTGTTAATCAATGCTTTTACACATTGTTTAAGAGCTAAATTTTAGAAATAGAAAAAAATGAGAATATTTATATAATGATTATCTTTATTTAAAACTTTTTAGACAAAAGAGAAAAGATTTATAAAACCTTTATAACCTCATATTTTAAAGTTTCTCTGATTTGTAGAATTTAGAGTATTAATTAGTATGTGTGTAATAGCCCTTCAATTCTGTTTATAAGAAATAATTATCAATAAATTTTTTAAAATATTAAAAGTAAAATTCACTTTTTATATATATTAATTATTTTATATCCTCATTTATTGGAAGATTTGTATTAACAAGATATTCACCTATTACCTATGATTATAATTTAATTATTTTTATTGTTATATTTATTTTTAAAATATTCTATAAATTGATAATATATAATTATTTTTTTACTAATTTTAATGAATTATTTATTTTATAAAAAATGGGAAAAAAGTATTTATGTACTATTAAATGAGCATTGCAATAAATCCAACCATTCAATTTATTTGTCTTGAAAAGTGGAATGCATTGACCATCCCATGTATGTGTAGATACATATCCCATCTACCTGCCTCACTTTGTGTTGAGGCAAATGAGAAATGCAAATCTGGGAAATGGAAATAGAAGGTGGTGATCAGTGCAGTTTGAAAGGAAGCAGTGGAAGGAGTTTCAGAGTTGATGGTTCATCGCTTAGGAGGACAAGGAACAGTGATGTTGATTCCACCTTCTGTGAGGACGATGAAGAAGCTCTCAAATGTGCTGCAATTCAGAAGCTTCCCACAGTTTCACGTTTGAGGAAAGGTTTGCTTACAACCCCAGAAGGGGAATCCAATGTGATTGACATATACAAACTTGGGTTGCAAGAAAGGAGTGCTTTGCTTGAAAGATTGGTTAGAATTAGTGAAGAGGACAATGAGAAGTTTTTCTTAAAGCTCAGGGACCGAATTGATAGGTCAGAATTAATTACATTAACTGACACAATATGTTCATTGTTTAATTAAGATAAATTCTCATGAAACATAAATCATAATTTAATTTTTCAATATTAAGAAAGTTATACTTTGGAACAAACCATGACTAGCTAATTCATATAAAGCATTATGTATGGACTAAGCTAAACATTAAAAGAAATCCTAACTAAAATCAAGAGTTAATTACGTTGTAATTGTAAAAGGGTTCGTCAAACTCTAGTCCAAAGAGGTTTAATATAACCCGTTACAAAAGTGAAAAAAAAAAAAACAAGAAGAGGATAAAGAGCTTGTTTGTTTTCTATTTTTAAAAATAGCTTTCACTTTTCAAAAGTTTAAAAAAAATTATTTATTAACATAAGTTTTATTTTATTTTCTTCTTAAAAACAGTATTTTAAAATATAAATTTTAAAAATTAAAATAAAAAAGAAACAAAATATTTTAAATTTTTTGAGCTTTTTGTGAGAAAATTCACCTCAAAGTTAATTTATCAAGTTATAAAGATCTAAATTTGTTAAAAAACTAATTTTTTTAATTTAAAGCTCAAATATTATATTTTGTTACGTGAGTTTGGGTTGATCTAGTTGAGTCAAATAATTTTGCCAGCTCAATCCTTATAAATATTGTTACAACATTCCTTATATTACTTTGCTCAATAAATTAATGGTAAATCAATTAAATGAGAGAAAAAAAGGTCAGCCTTATAAATATTGTTACAACATAAATATTGAAATTTGGGCATCAAACTATAATTTGAATAAAAAAAACTTATAAAAAAAATCAGGTGTAAATTAGCTGCAACAGCAAACAATTAAGATGTAATCTTTAAATTGATCTGTTACATTTGCAATAAATTACGATATTAAAGTTGAATGCATCATTTGTCTCTTTTCCATTTACAAATAGAATGCTTATTAACGAATTAAGTGGCTGAAATGTCGTGTCGTGTGTTGCTCAGTCTGCAGCAACTGAAGGGCGGAAAGCAAATCTGTTAACAGATTATATTTTAAAGGTAAAATTCAAACACTCAAACCTTCTATGATCATCATAAAGTCATTATGAAATTGTGCCAATTTATCATTTTATTTGCTTTATATTTCAGATTTTAGGACTGGAGACATGTGCCGATATTGTTGTGGGAAATGCAATGTTAAGAGGCATCTCAGGTGGACAAAAGAAACGTGTTACAACAGGTAAAACAAGCTTAATTGATCTTATTATTGAAATGCATAAAGTTTATTCACCTTAAATTTGGTTTATGTGAGAATTTTAACAATTATAAATCAGCAACTATAGGAGAGATGCTTGTTGGTCCAGCTAGAGCTCTTTTCATGGATGAAATATCTACTGGCTTAGATAGCTCAACCACATTTCAAGTTATGAAATCAATTAAGCAATATGTGCACCTTCTCAAAGGAACTGCTATGATCTCACTCTTGCAGCCAGCACCAGAGACTTACAATCTTTTTGATGACATCATTCTACTTTCTGATGGACATTTTGTGTACCAGGGTCCCTGTGAACATGTCCTTGATTTTTTCGCTTCAATGGGTTTTCAGTGTCCTGAGAGAAAAGGCGTGGCAGATTTTTTGCAAGAAGTAAGTGTTTGTAAATCTATATTCTTTTTATTGGATTTAAGTTACGGCATAACATAAATAATTTTATCTTAAGTGAACTAATAAAGTTAAAACATAATATTGAAAATTATAACAAACTTTTAGTTAATTTTTTATAGACAAAAATCCCATAAATCTACCTGAGATAAGATTATTTAATTACTTTATAGCGTAAGTTAGATAAGTCCTTTTTTTTAACTTATGGTCATTATGATATTATACATGCATTTTAAAAATACAATAATAATAATAATAATAATAAAACAAAATTGTACATAAAAGTTTTGTTTTTACTTAACTGCAGTGTTAGAAGAGAGTGTTAACCTTTTAATTTTGGCTACAATGTTAAAGGTGATATGAGTGAAAGATCAGCAGCAATACTGAGCAAACGAGGAAAAGCCATACAGATTTATCACAGCCAAAGAGTTTGCAGAGGCATTTCAGTCATCTGATGTGGGGAGAAACCTAGCTAATGAACTTGCTACTCAGTTTGACAAATCAACGAGCTACCCAGCTGCATTGGCAACCAACATGTATGGAATGGGAAAGTGGGAATTGTTCAAAGCATGTTTGTCAAGAGAATATTTACTCATGAAGCGCAATTCATTTTACTACATCTTCAAACTTTCCCAAGTACGTTGATTTTAACAAAGGAATTTTTCATTTATTTTCAAAAACTTATTGATGACCAATGTTTCTAAAGTCTTTGTATTATTTTTAAGATAGCTGTGATGGCGCTTTTTACAATGACCGTTTTCTTGAGGAC
This sequence comes from Abrus precatorius, assembly GCF_003935025.1. NCBI lineage: Eukaryota > Viridiplantae > Streptophyta > Magnoliopsida > Fabales > Fabaceae > Abrus > Abrus precatorius. Next base: position 691,426 of record NW_020874373.1, on the reverse strand, counting down.
TGAAATGCACCGACGTACAGTGGCTGATGGAGGGATTTTTGCTGGAGCATTGTTCTATGGCAAAATCGTAATTATGTTGAATGCAGCGGCTGAAACTGCTATGACAGTAGGCAAGCTTCCTGTGTTTTACAAGCAAAGGGACTTACTCTTCTTCCCTTCATGGGCATATGCTCTTCCTTCATGGATCCTTAAAATCCCCGTAACACTTGCCGAAGTTGGTGTTTGGGTGTTCCTCACCTATTTTGTCATTGGCTATGATCCTGATGCTGGAAGGTAAAACAAACGAGTTATGTTTTCACAAATTTGAATATCTTCTTTTAAACTTATGTGAGGTTATTTTTATTTGTGTTTAAATAAGTGAAAAAGGGTTTATAAATCTTTCAAAATAATTTTTTTTTAATTTTTTACATTTTGAAGAGTTTTGTATTAACATTCCTTCTTTCTCTCTTATTCTCATACAAAGTCTTTAAGTAATACGATATGATACAGTCATTTACAAAGATACAATCTTTATATATTAAAACTCGCCTGTGATTTATTGCAGAATTCAATTAAATTGGATTTAAATTATCTTATCTTTTAATTAATAAGTAATATGATATGGTTATGATAAAGAGAATTTTTTTTATCAATTTTAATTAATGAGATCTCTAACTAATTAAGGTGAACTTTTATTTAATAAAATTAATTTTCTTTCTCCGGCATGACTTGATAACATGATCCAAATTCAATTAAGTTTGATATTTCTCTCATTAACATAACACAAATATGAAATGAATCCAAATCCTGCTTTGATTATATGTACTCAGTAAAACTTGTTAGGTGATATGGTTTGACTTTGAAGACTACTTAATGCAGATTATTTAAGCAATTCCTTCTTCTGGCGCTTATCAACCAAATGGCTTATGGGTTATTCTGATTTCTTGGAGCAATTGGAAGAGAACTGTCAGTGGCAACCTCACTTGGGTCGTTTGCATTGGCCATACTTATTACCATGAGTGGTTTCATTCTGTCCAAAGGTAAATGAATCTAATTCTTTTACCTTTTTCCTTTTTATTTACCCTTACCTTTCCACTCGTTCCAAAGTTGTTCATTTTGCTCTTAAATTTTTTATTTTTATTTTTACATTTTTTTTGAAGTATTGACGTTTTTACATTATTCTCATAAGCTTCTCAAATTTAATTCATTTAGTGAAAAAATTATATCTTTGTGAAACACTTATTATTATTTTTATACTAATTTTAGATCTCGTGTCACATGTAATAAAATATTGAAAGAAAAAAAACAAGAAATGTGAGAAGTACCAAAAAAGAGTAATAATATTTTCATACTCAAGAATTCATTCAATCCCTCTTCAGACCTCCTTTTGTTTCTTTCTTTTTTTTATAAACACAAAAGTTTCATTAACTAAGCACTAGAAGTGCTTAACTCATGTATACAAGTATTAAGCATTATATAATAAGTCTCGCATTGACAAACCATAACCTTAGGGAGTGTAAGCATAAACCTGAAGTGATGTGATACAAATAAATTTTTTCACAACTATATTCAATAAATCCACTTTAATATTTCTCCAAAATATAAATTATTTTCTGGATCACTAACAGTACTGTTTTGCTTTATATATGCTAACAGACAACATTAGAAAAGGGTGGATATGGGGCTTCTGGTTATCACCGTGGATGTATCGGCAAAGTGGCATAGTGAATAATGAATTCCTAGGGAAGTCATGGAGACATGTATGTTTTTCACTAATCTATATCTTCATTTTGTTCTTCCTTAATTATAACACACAAACTATATATGATGTCTTTATATGTTCCCATGAAAGGTTCTACCGAACTCAACAAAACCGCTAGGAGTTGAAGTTCTGAAATCTCGTGGGTTTTTTACACAGCCCTATTGGTATTGGATATGTGTTGGGGCATTGATTGGATGTACGATAGTGTTCAACATTGCTGACATCCTTGCTCTCGCTTACTTGAACCGTGAGGCCTTCACCTGAATGTAGGGGTGTCAAATGGATGATTGAATAAATTTTGAATTGAATTGTTGTGGATGAATAAAAATTAAATTATTAATTCATTTTGATGTATTATGCACGTATTAAAAGAAATTCAATCCATCTACAATCTATGTAATAAACATCCATCAAACTCATCTATAAATATTTTGAATTGCTATCCTTTACTTGAATGTTTTATAGCCAAAAGAGAATCTACAGTACGTATTATATATAATATATTGCATTTGTTTGTGCAGCAATTGAGAAGCATCAAGCTGTTAAACGGAAGGAATCTTTGAGCAAAGAGGAGAATAGTGGAAGCACATCAGTTGAAACTAAACAAAACAAGAAAAGAGGAATGATTCTTCCTTTTGAACCACATTGTATCACCTTTGATGAAGTAACGTATTCTGTAGACATACCCAAGGTAAAATATATAAACAAATGGAAGTTTTTATTGCTAAACATTAATGAGTTTCTATTAAATCCTTGCACTAAACTTAATTACAGGAAATAAGAGAACAAGGTGTTGTTGAGGATAAGTTGGTTCTTTTGAAGGGTGTAAGTGGAGCTTTCAGACCAGGCGTTCTCACTGCACTTATGGGCATAACTGGTGCTGGCAAAACAACTTTGTTAGATGCTTTCTGGTAGAAAAACCGGAGGATATATCGGTGGCAACATCAAAATTTCTAGCTATCCAAAGAAGCAAGAAAAATTTGCAAGAATTTCTGGATACTGTGAACAAAATGACATCCACTCTCCTAATGTAACCGTGTACGAATCCGTGTTCTATTCAGCATGGCTCCGATTGGCTGATGAAATTGATGTAGAAACCATGAAGGTTGGTATCAAAATCTAAGTTTCCTTCTACCTCTCAGTTTGCTGGCCTAATTCAAACATCACGTACTATTTTCGTGTTGCCACTTTGCTGCTTCCCTTGGCTTTCCTATGGCCTTTATTAATAGTTGCAAACTCACTTCAATATATAGATTTTTCTAGTTTAGTTAATTATAGTATACCTTTATTAATAGTTGCATACTCACTTCAATATATAGATTTTTCGAGTTTAGTTAATTATAGTATTCCTTCCTGCTTGTGCCTATCCATTTGTCTTGGCTAACATGTTTAAGTGGTTTACTGTTTTTATGTGCAACACTTTTTCACACCACTTTCTCTCTTCAACTTTTCACGCTCTCATTCTTAAATCTTGCTTTTTCTTTTCTATCACATCATCTATCACATTTTCTTATTTTCTATTCTATTTTTTTCTTCCTATATTTCTTTTCTTTCATTCATTCTACACCCTAAAATTGGATGTCAGGAACATATCATTTTTGTTTACATGTATGATATTAGCTGTTGACCTGTTTTCAGTTACATTGCATCCATGACAGGTGTGGCATTAATTGAATATTGTAGCAGTTCTCCTCATTGTTAGTTGTTGGACTCAAATTCATAAATATATTATTACTTCTATTCGTATTTATCCATCTATATATATAGAGATAAAAAAAAAAAATTATAAGCTAAAGAAAACAATTATTTTGTTGATATTCATTGCCGAGCTTTCTAATGTATCCTTTATTAGTGGATCTCTTTTATCCTTTGTTAGTGGATCTCTTTTTGACTCTGGACTACTCAAATATTATAAATATTTAATATGAACAAAAGGAGATTAGTACGAAAATAGTAACAAATATTATCTTAAATATCTTTATAAACAAATAAATAAAAATAAAATTCTTCTTCTTTCTTTGAACAGATAATAAGAATAGTAGTATATTGTAGCTAAATTCTCTTATAAGTAGCTGTATATAAAAAATAGTTGAAAGTTTTGCAAAAGTTAACAAGTTTGGAGGTGACTAATGGTGGCAGATGTTTGTTGAGGAAGTCATGGAACTTGTAGAGCTCCCAATAAGGCAAGCAATTGTTGGATTGCCAGGTGTTAGCGGTTTGTCCACAGAGCAGCGCAAAAGGTTGACTATTGCTGTTGAGTTAGTGGCCAATCCTTCTATCATATTCATGGATGAGCCAACTTCTGGTTTAGATGCAAGAGCTGCTGCTATTGTCATGAGAGCAGTTAGGAACATAGCGGACACTGGAAGAACAATTGTCTGTACCATTCATCAGCCCAGCATTGATATATTTGAATCCTTTAACGAGGTGAAATAAGCATAATAAAATATTGTAGCAATTTTATTTAAGTTTGTTTTATCAATAAGGCTAACACCAAATTATAACTCATAATTTATTTTGTCACATACTCATAATTTCTTATGTGGCTCACTAAAAAGAGTGGACTCATGATTTTTTGTTTGTTTGTTTGTGAAACTACATAAAATTTGATTAATAATATTTTTTGTTGGGAAGAATATCAAATTTTCTCTTATTTTATTCTATTACCAAGTTTCTAACTTTTTTTCAATGAAATGTAGCTTTTCCTAATGAAGCGAGGAGGGCAGGAGATATATGTGGGACCACTTGGACGCCATTCTTCCCTTTTAATCAAATACTTTGAGGTAAAAGCATTATGATAGTTTTGGAAATTAATAAAAAGACCGTATTTTACTATCCTGATATTTATCTTAGCTAAATTTTCACGTGTACACACATTTTTGTCTTGAAGGGAATTGATGGTGTGCACAAGATACAAGATGGGTATAACCCAGCGACATGGATGTTGGAAATCACGACTTCAGGGAAAGAAATGGAATTGAGCATTGATTTTGCCGAGGTGTATGAAAATTCAGAGCTATACAGGTATTTTTACTTGTATGAAGTCTAATCAAACTAAAGAACAGGAAAATAAACTGCTAGAAAAAGCAAGTAATGGCAAAAGATCACAAGAATTTTGTTGTTAGCCATTATTTATATATAGTTTGCTGATGTGAATGTGTGACATTTCTTTTAGGAGAAACAAAGAACTTATCAAAGAATTGAGCACTCCAGGACCTGGTTCCAAGGATCTTTGATAGTTTTTAGTGTGGGTGAGATGAGTAAGATAATTCAAATGTGTTAGTAGGAATAGTTGAAAATAGTAGTTGAAGAAGTTTTAATAAGAGATTCAAGAGATGGAGAATTGATGTCTTGATTACTTTTTCTTCATTACATTTACAATGAGGTAGCATGCCTATTTATGGGCATCATCCACCATTTGGTTTAATATACTAGAACTATCTAGAAACTTGAAGATTTACAATATTCTAGAACTTTCTCTAGAAGTATCTACATACTAGAAGATACAATTAGTTTTTCCTAAATTGTTCTTAGTATTTTTTCTAGACTATTCTAGAAATTTGTATCAATTTCTAATAATCTTTATTTTCCTTCAAAGTACTCAAGGTCCTTTGTTACACAATGCAACGCTTGTTTGTGGAAACAACTTTGGTCTTACTGGCGCAATCCCCTATATAATGCCATTAGGTTTCTGTTCACAGCTATTGTCTCTGTTATTTGGGAGCATGTTTTGGAAACTTGGCACCAAAACGTAAGATCAAACTAAAAACTAGAAAAGTTGAGGCCTTCAAACTTTTGCTTCTACTTGTTCTAAAAGTTTTCACATCAATCAAATGCAGTGATATGGAACAAGATCTCTTTAACGCCATGGGATTTTTGTATACTGCTTGTCTACTTATTGGTGGTAAGAATTGTAATTCAGTGCAGCCAGTGGTGAGTATAGAGAGAACAGTGTTTTATAGGGAAAAAGCTGCTAGAATGTATTCATCTTTGGCATATGCTGTTGCTCAGGTATATAATTAAGCACTTATTTTCCTCTATGAAAATAATGTTCTCCTCACTGCCTATTTTTTCTAATCTTGAATTTTTTCACCGCAGGCTCTAATTGAAATCCCTTATGTTCTTGTACAAGCTGTGGTCTATTGCATTATAGTTTATGCAATGGTTGGTTATGAGTGGGGTTTCATTAAATTTTTCTGGTACCTATTCTTCATGTTCTTCACATTTCTTTCCTTCACCTATTATGGCATAATGTTGACAGCCATGACTCCAACCCTACCCATTGCTGCTTTAGTCGCCGCTTTGTCCTCTTTATTGTGGAATCTCTTTTCAGGATTCACAATGCCACGACCAGTAAGTTTTATCTTATTTTTATCGTTATTTAGTGCAAGTTTGGTTTAAAATTGAATAGATTTAATTTTGAGCAAATTAATTTTGACCCGTTAAGTTTGGTTTAAATATGGGCATAACTTAATTTGAAGTATACATTTTTATTGAAACGTGCATTTTTCATTGAAAAAATTGAAAGAATTATTTTTGTAACCTTAAAACAAAGAAGTCTATGGCCATGTTTTTTCTTTTTAATTAGCATAGGTACATAAATAAATAATTTTTTTTTCTTTTGGGCATGGATTATTAGAGGATCCCAATATGGTGGAGGTGGTACTACTGGGCAGATCCTCTAGCCTGGAGTGTGTACGGATTGTTGGTTTCTCAGTTTGGAGATATAAACAACAATATTGACTTTAATGGGAGAAGTATTCCAATAGAAGACTTTTTGAGGAATTACTATGGTGTCAAGCATGAACTTTTGGGAGTGGTTGCAGCTATGGTTGTTGGATTCGCTGTACATTTTGTATTGGTTTTTGGTTTGTCTATCAAGATATAAGTTCCAAAGTCGCTAAGAATGTCACTGAAATAATATATATATATGCACACACAGGGATAGCACAGGATAAACGCTGACCTTACTGATTTTTCGATATTTATCAATTTGTACGTGTATCGGTTAATTGTACTTTTTATTCAAAAATTAAGTTATTGAATTTGATGTAATATTTAGGACAAACTTGTATATTCAGAATAACTATTTTTTTCAGAAAATATTCTGTACAATAGTAATAACGGGGTTTGAACCTATAATCTCATAAAAATTACCCACTTGCTATTTCTATTGCTGAGATGTTTGAGAGACAATCTGAGACACTTCATTAGAAACTGCAAGCCAATAACGTTGCACTGCATTATGCAAATGCTTTCCAAACTTAAAAGCTGGGTCCTAATAGTGTCAGCTCAAAGACAGTACGTTTTGATTGCAAATCCCAACTAATGGAGTCAAACATGAAAACATATGGTGACCACCACATACATTAACCAATATCAACTAAAAAAATAAATAAATCTTACAATTCTGGGGACTAGGGAGACTCTCCCACAAGACCATATATTAAGTCTCATATTAAAACAAAAAATACAGTTGGCAGGCTTGTGCTCTAACTACATGTTGATTCGATTGCACTTCCTATCCCGGGATCGATGGGGAATATAAAATTCAAACCCAAAACAAAATTTAAAAAAATGGACATACTTCAGAGAATCATGCTAAAGACTAATGAGGTTGGTTTTGTATATGTTACTTATTTTTGAAGTAAGGTTTTAGATTCAAATTTAGTATATAAAAAAAATGTTTGGATAACTAGTCCAACCATATCGTGGATGTTTTTAGTTTGATCATGATTGTCTTTCATGAAGAATATGTATAGTTTAGATATAAAAAAAAAAAGTTTGCTAAAAGAAAATTAGCTATCATCATATTTAGAAAATTGAGCTTAAAATCCAGAAGCAATGAGTGGTTAGTTTTGCCAATCTGATGAACCAATAATTGGAGTTTGAAAATTGAGCTGAAAAGGTAACATGTAGATTATGTGGCTTCCCCTCCCACCCTATGCATTTAAAAATCATATACAACAAAGCAAATTGCTGTGCAACGTATGGTTTTCATATTGAAGAACACACATGTTATATCTCTGCTTTTGTATGGTACATCGATCCCCATATGTTTTGACCCTTGAGGATTAAAAACGTAAATTATGGACACCACATATACAAAGGTTGTAAGGCCATCTCCGGCGGCCGTTTTACATTTTCTTAAAATGATATGCGAAGCATTGCATTTCTTCACCCTTGAAGCACTCTGACGTAGTATTTACATTTTCTTTAACAGAAGATGCATTCATAATATAAAGAATAGTTTATTCTCTTGTGTGATCTCATCTCTATGGCAGCACCTCTATCTGTTGTGCTTAGTTCTTAGAATTTTTTATTATTGGAGTGAATTTGAGTTTAAGTTGCTTAATGCTGATGTAGTAATGTAAGGACCACAAAACACATATTTCAATACAAAAAAAAACACTTTCAAAAAATCTCCATTAAAGATGCCCTAATATATTCAGTATTTAAGTTATTAAGCCAAACCACTAATTACATTAACTAAAATTGAGCTCAAAAGCCGAAAAACCATATGGATGGCTTGGAGGAAATATCACATGCTTTTAAGATTCTTAACATAAATTTATTTTTTAAAAATTTTGGTAATATCAAATAAGTTCTCCAAAGAAAAGACAACAAATCTCCCTTTAAATCTTTAAAAATATTATTTGATATTACAATATTTTAAAAATAATATTAGGTAAATGTACATGGACTAAAATAATTTGGTATTTTCTAAATAATTATAACTTAAAATTATTCAAACATATTAGAAATTAAAATCATAAAATTAATTAATATTATATTTAAATGATTTTAAATAAGTAATGCAATAGATAAATATATACACTTACAAATTACAATGCACGGGGTAAGATATTAATTCTCTTTAGGTTACTTTTTAATATCCAATGAAGAATAGAATAAAATTGTTATTATATTATTTGGACAATTTAATGATGAAATGGAAATATGATTGATTTCATCTCATTTCATTCAAACTAAGGAAAGTACAATAAAAAAGAGTATTAAATGAAAGTGAGAACGTATTTTTTTTTTTATTCCACTTCATTTCATCCTTCCCAACTAATTCAACCATAATTTCAAGTAGTGGATCGAATAATTAACTCAGTCTTTGTGCATTGAATTAAAAATAATCTTGTTAAAAGATTAGTTATTATAATATATATATATATATATATATATATATATATATATATCAACATTATTACTTTTCATGAAAGACAACCTTTTCGTTTTTGTTTTTTTTTTTTTGTGAAAAAAAAGACAACCTTTTCAATTCAAGTATATGAATGCTCCCAAAAATTCATGAGTCGGAGGGAACAAACTTTAATATCCACGCGTATCCATTTATATATAAAAATAAAAGTAATACACTGTTCATAATTAAAGCGTAAGCTGGTAAAAGCCATATCAATTTAAATAGAAACCATCGATCTGCAATACGTCCCTAAAAAGGTGGCTTTTCTTTAAAAGAAAAAAAAACAATGTCATTATACAAATTAAAAAAAAAAGTTACATTATTGATAAGATATGTTAACAGAATGATTAATATAATGTTTCCATGATACACAGGTTGCCTTAGCAATACATTTTCATTAAATATTTTGCTCGTTTTCCTCAAAGAAACCAAAAAAATAAAGATAATCTGAACCACATTGAGCATTCCTGAGTGGCTGGGAATCTTTTTAGACATATTTCCAAGTTGTAAGGAAATTTCACATGACATACGAAGCAAATACTATGTTATGTAGCGTACTTCAATGCCCCATCATTTTGACTTCAATATAAATTGCATGCTCTTCATTTCTTCTTTGCATTATATGAAACAAGAACAAACCCAGATAGAGAACTTGTATAAAGGTTAGAACTTTTTATGTGGTGGCATGGAGGATGGGAGTAGTTTCGGGATTGGTAGTCCAACAATTTGGAGGAACAGTGATGCTGAAATTTTCTCAAACTCATTCCACCAAGAGGATGATGAAGAAGCTCTTAAATGGGCTGCAATTCAGAAGCTTCCTACTGTTTCACGTTTGAGGAAAGCTTTGCTTACTTCATCTGAAGGGGAAGCCAGTGAGATCGATGTGCAGAAACTTGGGTTGCAAGAAAAGAGAGCTTTGATTGAAAGACTGGTGAGAACTGCTGAAGAGGACAATGAGAAGTTTTTGCTCAAGCTCAGGGATAGAATTGATAGGTGAGAATCCAACTCTCATTTTCTTCTTGATTTTATTGGTGCTGTTTTTATATCAGAATGCACTAATGGATTCTCCTCTTATTCTTCCTTGGATTGGATGATATCAGAGTTGGAATTGATCTTCCTACTATAGAGGTGCGATTTGAGCACTTGAATATTGAAGCTGAAGCTCATGTGGGAACTAGAGCTTTGCCTACCTTCGCTAACTTCATGGTTAATATAGTGGAGGTAAGTGGTACCAACTTTGTTATACAGTAGACTTGAGCTTGCTAAATGATCGTATTGAAGAAGATTCTCACTTGCCAATTTGGTTTGAATTTTTCTTTTTGAAGGGCGTCTTGAACTCTCTTCATATTCTTCCAAATAGAAAACAACATATAAATATTCTCCAGGATGTTAGTGGAATAATAAAGCCTGGCAGGTACCAATCCAAATACTGTTATATTTATTGTATCTCTTTGGAGGACAAGACTATAATTAACTTGACCCTTGGAACCAATATGACATTGATTTTTTTTTTTTTTTTTTTTTTTGTGCTACTCTCTAGAATGACATTGCTTTTGGGCCCTCCAAGTTCAGGGAAAACCACCCTCCTTTTGGCCTTGGCTGGAAAACTTGATCCAAAATTAAAGGTAACTGTATTTTCATGTTTTAGCTCTATTACTCAATCTTGGATCTCTAGCTAATATAGCAAGACTTCTTGACCAGTTCTCTGGAAAGGTGACATATAATGGTCATGGAATGAGTGAGTTTGTACCCCAAAGAACTGCTGCTTATGTCAATCAGAATGATCTTCATGTTGGAGAATTGACAGTCAGAGAAACCTTGGCCTTCTCAGCAAGAGTCCAAGGAGTTGGAACTCGATATGGTTAGTCTACAATACAAGAATGCCTTTTGCTTATATTCATAATTAAGTTCAATATTGGAAACGCAGGATGGTGTTTTAGATTAAAATTAAGTTGTGGCTAAGGCTTGGTTGTTGTTGTTGTTACTGCAGACTTGCTCGCAGAATTGTCCAGAAGAGAAAAAGAGGCAAATATAAAGCCTGATCCAGATATTGATGTCTACATGAAGGTAACAAAGAGGCTCTTGGTTGTCAGGGATGTGTTTTTCCTATTTTACTTTCATCACTTGGCCTTTCTTTTATATTGTTGAATAAATGGTAGCCTTTCAAACCAGAGAGAAAAATAAGTCAGCTTAACAATTATACCAGTTCAATTTTGGAGATTTCTTTCATTTTCAACATCTTGCTTCTAGTTTCAAAATTTATGTTGAAAAACGTAGGTAATAAATTAGTTGTAACGACAAACAAAGCAATGACTTTCAATTTTAGTTACATCTAGTCAACTGTCAGTTTCCTAGAAAATAAAGGTATCAGCTATTTTTTACCACACAAATGATTGATAATCAATGGGTTGTCCTTTTGACTTATAATGCTCAGGCTGTAGCAACTGAAGGCCAGAAGGCAAATTTGATAACAGACTATGTCCTAAGGGTAAAATCTTCACTTTCTAAATCATCTCTGATCATCATGAATTCATTATAATATTTTGTTTTAAAGTCACATGTTCCACTCCAATACATTTTCAGATTTTGGGATTGGAGATCTGTGCTGATACTATTGTAGGAAATGCAATGTTAAGAGGAATCTCTGGTGGACAAAGGAAACGTCTTACAACAGGTAAAACAAATTTGATTTTCAATCCTGAAGAGTATCACGTTTAATAACCAGAATTATTTAATTACATGTGGAAATATTTAATAATTATAAACTTATAAATACAGGAGAGATGCTAGTTGGACCAGCTAAAGCACTATTCATGGATGAAATATCTACTGGTTTGGATAGCTCAACAACTTTTCAAATTGTGAATTCACTCAAGCAATATATTCATATTCTCAAAGGAACTGCAGTCATCTCACTCCTGCAGCCAGCTCCAGAGACTTACAATCTCTTTGATGATATTATTTTGATCTCTGATAGTCACACTGTGTACCAGGGTCCACGCGAACACGTGCTTGAATTTTTTGAATCAATGGGTTTCAAATGTCCTGAGAGGAAAGGTGTGGCAGACTTTTTGCAAGAAGTAAGAGTCCTTGTGTCTTATCTCAACAGTTTAATCTGTTTGCACCGATAAAAAAGGGTTTTATACATTTAACTTTGTCCATTGAAATTGTTATGTTATAGGTAACATCAAGGAAAGATCAGGAACAGTACTGGGCATGCAAAGATCATCCTTACAAATTTGTCACAGCCAAAGAGTTTTCTGAGGCTCATCAGTCATTTTATGTAGGGAGAAGCCTTGGTGAAGAACTTGCCACTGAATTTGACAAGTCTAAGAGCCATCCAGCTGCCTTGACAACCAAAAAGTATGGACTGGGCAAATGGGAACTGTTGAAAGCTTGCTTATCAAGAGAATATTTACTTATGAGGCGCAATTCATTTGTCTACACCTTCAAGCTTTCTCAAGTAAGTTTGGAAATTGGAATGTTTCATTTTGTTGTCTTATCATCTAAGGTTATTTGTCTTGCTGATAGTTTCCCCCCTCATTTTTTAGCTTGCCGTAATGGCAATTATTGCCATGACCATTTTCCTCAGGACTGAGATGCACAGTGATTCAGTGAGTGATGGAGGTGTATATGTGGGTGCATTGTTCTATGCTGTTGTTGTGATTATGTTCAATGGATTTGCTGAACTTTCCATGGTTGTTTCAAGGCTTCCTGTTTTCTACAAGCAAAGGGACAATCTGTTTTATCCTTCATGGGCATATGCTCTTCCTGCATGGATCCTAAAAATTCCAATGACTTTTGTGGAAGTGGGTATTTGGGTGTGCCTCACCTACCATGTCATTGGTTTTGATCCATATGTTGGAAGGTAAAAGAACTTTGTTTCTAGTTTCTACACATGCTCTACAAACTTGTTAATTGATCTTTTCTCCCTTGTCTCATTTTCTATCTGAATCCCGTGAATTAGTAATTATATGTGTTTGTATGTCAACATAATGCAGATTTTTTAGGCAATACCTTATTCTTGTATTAGTAAACCAGATGGCTTCAGCATTATTCCGATTTACTGCTGCACTTGGGAGAGAAATGATAGCAGCTCTAACATTTGGCTCATTTTCATTGGCCATCCTTTTTTCCATGAGTGGTTTTCTCCTATCAAAAGGTATCATGGATGCAAAACAAAACAATCCCAGTCTTTACCCCCATCATGCTTTAGACTCACAATGCTCCTCTATGTTCCTTGCTTTTGTCCCATAGACAACATAAAAAAATGGTGGCTGTGGGGCTTCTGGATATCACCTATAATGTATGGACAGAATGCCATAGTAAACAATGAGTTCTTTGGAAAGAGATGGAGACATGTATGTTTTTGACTGTTCTAAATGCTCATTTTAGTCTATTCATAAAATATGAATATTCTGATGTTTGGATATATTTTCTTATGAAAGGTTCTACCTAACTCAACTGAGCCACTAGGAGTTGAAATTTTGAAATCAAGGGGGTTCTTCACTCAGTCATATTGGTACTGGATAGGTGCTGGGGCTTTGATTGGATATATATTATTTTTCAACTTTGGTTACATCATTGCTCTCACTTACTTGAACCGTGAGTGTCTTCCCCTTAAATGTATAATAAGTCACCTACAATAAACCTATGTCCTATGTTTTAATATCACAAAATTGATTTTGCAGCACCTGGGAAGCATCAGGCTGTTATATTAGGGGAGCCTCAAAAGAATGAACAGAATAGCAGTGGTAAAAAAGGAACTAATGTGCTGAGGTACATAGGTTTTTCTCAGCAATCAAATAGAGGTACTTCATCTCATAACAACTAATATTAATGTAGTGATGAGGAATAGTTGATTTTCAATTCACATTACACCTTATGGATAACCCTGGACCTACTTTCATAGTGAAAAATGGTAAAAATATAAGTGGAAGCACCTCTTCTGATTCTTTATCCGCTAGGCAAAGAGGAATGGTCCTTCCTTTTGAACCGCATTCTATCACCTTTGATGAAGTAACATATGCTGTTGACATGCCACAGGTAATGTAGAAACAAAATAAATAAATTGAAAATGCTAGCACATTCAATTTTCAAAGAATTATTGTTAAATAAAAATTATTAAATACTTGCAGGAAATGAGGAACCGAGGTGTTGTTGAGGAGAAATTGGTTCTTCTGAAGGGTGTCAGTGGAGCTTTCAGGCCAGGTGTTCTCACTGCTCTAATGGGAGTCACTGGTGCAGGCAAAACAACTCTGATGGATGTACTTGCTGGTAGAAAAAATGGGGGATATGTTGGAGGAAACATCACAATCTCGGGATATCCAAAGAAGCAAGAAACATTTGCAAGGATTTCTGGATACTGTGAGCAAAATGATATCCACTCTCCTCATGTTACCGTATATGAATCATTGCTCTATTCAGCTTGGCTCCGATTGTCTTCACACATCAATGCTGAAGCCAGAAAAGTTGGTATCTGAATCCTAAGCCTTTCATTGGCTTTCATGTTTACTCTTTCTGTTTAAACTGTTTGAACACTAGAGATTGCCATGTAGTATCCATTTTATTCATGCTGCATTCATGTGCAATGTGGCTTATTCGAATATTATAGTACTTCCCTTTTCTGGATTGACCTGCTGCTACAAGCCAATGCATGAGTTTGCAAGTAAATTTTCTCTGTACCTGCATGAGCTCCAAAACTAGTGTTATTTACCATTCATGACTAGATATATTATGCAATAAAATAACACAGGAAACAAAATGCATTACACACACAAAAAAAAAAAAAAAAAAAAAAAAACTTGATTGTTTAATCATTGTTACGAAGTTTGAAACTGATTAATGGTTGCAGATGTTCATTGAGGAAGTCATGGAACTTGTGGAACTGAAACCATTAAGGAATGCATTAGTTGGATTGCCTGGTGTTAATGGTCTCTCAACAGAGCAGCGAAAACGGTTGACTATTGCAGTTGAACTTGTGGCAAATCCTTCTATAATATTCATGGATGAGCCAACTTCTGGGCTAGATGCAAGAGCTGCTGCTATTGTCATGAGAACAGTGAGGAACACTGTTGACACAGGAAGAACAGTTGTTTGTACCATCCATCAGCCTAGCATAGATATATTTGAATCTTTTGATGAGGTGAAATAGGCAGAATCAAGAAATGTAATTTTTGTTTGTTCTCTTACTCTTCCAACACTGACTTTCTAACCTTTTTTGTCACAATGAAATGCAGCTTTTGCTAATGAAGCAAGGAGGGCAAGAGATATATGTGGGACCACTTGGACATCATTCTTCTCATTTGATTAGTTATTTTGAGGTAGAAAATATACTTGCTATGAAAAATAAGGAATACCCAGTTCATGTTTTGCTTCAAATCATTATCTTCATGCAAAAATTTCACTCATGTGTCCACTTCTATCTTGAAGGGAATCCAAGGTGTCAATAAGATTAAAGATGGGTATAATCCAGCAACATGGATGTTGGACGTCTCAACTTCAGCTAAAGAAAAAGAATTGGGAATTGATTTTGCTGAGGTGTACAAAAATTCAGAGTTATACAGGTATTTTTACTTTGTGAAGCCTAATCAAACTTAGTACTCAAAAATGATCCACTAGAAAGAACTTAAAGGCACAGTATAGAATGTTTACTGATATATTTGGTCTTTGGCATTTTGTCTCAGGAGAAACAAAGCACTCATTAAAGAATTGAGTAGTCCAGCTCCTGGTTCACAAGACCTTTATTTTCCTTCACAATACTCAACATCCTTCTTCACTCAATGCATGGCTTGCTTATGGAAACAGCATTGGTCTTACTGGCGCAATCCTTTATACACAGCCCTAAGATTTCTTTATTCAACTGCTGTATCTGTTTTGCTTGGTAGCATGTTTTGGAACCTTGGCTCCAAAATGTAAGATCAGACTGCAAACTTAGAAATGTTATAGCTTCAAACTCTTACGATCAGTAACTTATCTAACAGTAAATTTTGACATCAATTATTGCAGTGAAAAGCAACAAGATCTTTTCAATGCCATGGGCTCCATGTATGCTGCTGTTCTCCTTCTTGGAATTAAGAATTCTAATGCAGTGCAGCCAGTGGTTGCTGTTGAGAGAACAGTGTTTTATAGGGAAAGAGCAGCTGGAATGTATTCAGCTTTACCATATGCTTTTGCTCAGGCAAGCAATTCCACATTTTAAAAATATCTTTTATTTGAGTGTTATTATTTACATCCTCCTAAATCATAATCTTCCTAACACTTAATAAAGTAGTTAATGCTCGAGTATGTACACAAATTGGTCTTTGAAAGTGGCATCATTTGTTTATTTTTAATCCCCGCAAGTTTCACTTTATACAATTTGCTCTTCGAATTTTTGCTCACATTTTGGTCTTATAGGGAACTAGTTGGTCCATGAAAATATCACTGTGTACATTTTGATCCCCAAATATGATAGATTTTCACATTTTGGTTAAAATATTTTGAGGGAAGGACCAAAATGTGAGTAAGTTAACACATCTGGGGACTAAATTGTTCAAAGAAAAACTTTCAGAGACCAAATGAAAACAAAATATCACTGTATTCTTCTTATCTTCAACTTCTCTTGCAGGTTGTGATTGAGCTCCCATATATACTTGTACAATCTGTAGTCTATTGCGTTATAGTTTATGCAATGATTGGTTTTGAGTGGACTGTTTCCAAATTTTTCTGGTGCCTATTCTTCATGTTTTTCACCTTCCTATACTACACCTACTATGGCATGATGTCAGTGGCAGTGACCCCAAACCAACACATTTCCACTATAGTTTCCTCTGCATTCTATTCAGGATGGAACCTCTTCTCAGGATTTATAGTACCTCGGCCAGTAAGTTATGCCTTCCTTTCATATTTAGTGCACTGTAGATTCATTGTTTAGTGTGTATTTGGGTGAGCATTTGCAAACTTGAGTTAGGATTAATTTGATTTTGTAGAATTAATTTTGCTTAAAAGTGAGTTTAAATTGATGGTTTATATTTTAAAAAAATTCTCTTAAAAGTAAAACTCAGTGTAAATTTCTTAACCCAACGCAAAAGTTACAATTTATCACGTCTGTTCAATGTTGATTGTTGAATTTAGAATCAATTTTGGTTAGACTTATGAAACATGTTCACAAATAATCAAAGCACGTTTGTATCTATTTAAAGTGATTATGAAAATGTAAAGATGTTAACATATATACACTTATTATACTTTTTTTCCTTTTGGCATGGTCTAACAGAGGATCCCAGTATGGTGGAGGTGGTACAGTTGGGCAAATCCTGTGGCTTGGAGTTTGTATGGACTGGTGACTTCACAATATGGAGATAATAAGCAAAACATTGAAACCACTGATGGGACTACAACAATAGAAATCTTTATAAGAAGTCATTTTGGTTTCAAGCATGATTTTCTGGGAGTGGTTGCAGTTGTGATTGTTGCATTCCCAATTGTTTTTGCACTGGTCTTTGCCATCTCAGTGAAGATATTTAATTTCCAAAGGCGTTAACAAAGCAATTAAATGTATCATAGTCCAATACAATAGGTATAGCATAGGTGACATATTTGATGTAAGTATTCAATGCTTACGTTAATACTCTCCTTTCTTCCAATTTCAAGCATTATGTAAACTGTTAATTGTTTTGATAGTTTCTTAGGAATCAGAGGTCATGCAGAAATGGGAGAAAGGGAATGAAACTCCTTTGTAATGCAATTGAATGAACCATGTTTTATTCTAAGTGAAATGATTCGGTATGTTCCTAGTCTTGATTGGAGATTTGGTAAAATTTAGGTCTTACTCCGTGTCAAACCCTAAACCTTTAAATTAGTTTTTTTTTTTTTTAATTTACTCTTTTAACCTATAATCAAAGTTGCACTTTCTTTTACTAATTTATTTGAATTAATTATATATTTTTATGATTTTAAATGTTTTTCTTCCTAGTTAAAATTTTACTTGAACTTTTAAAAAATTATAAAATACACAAGAATCTTACTAGCTGATTCAGAAAAGAAAATTCAAATATAATTTATTCAACCCCCTGTTCTGTTCATTGTTTCCTATCAAATTGTTATTTATCTAAATATCCCCTGGTAATACTATGCTTAACATGTGATAAATCATATTTATTCACTGTCCCAACTGTAATGACCGAAACCATCATTCATCATCTATTAAAAAAAAGCTCATGCTAATTAATTTTATTGTACCTGAGCTTTAAGATAATTAGCAACATTGAGCTAATCATGAAAATTTAAGTACTCAAAAAATACTTCCGTAATACGCAAGAAACTTGTAATAACGTAAACAAATTAAGATCAGGACATGTTATTAGTAAAGAAGTTTCATTGAGAAAATGTGAAAAAAAATCACTTATATTATATATTTTAATCTTGACTATTTATATTAATTGAGTAATTAGGAATTATTCATTTAAAACGCTCCCCTAGTCAACAAAGATGTGGGCATGGTGTTGTAATATATAGTGAAGTCAATATTTTCGTATGACAAAAAGAATTCAAAGACAATAATGAATATAAAAATGTTTGTGGGGGCTGAAAGTCATTGAATCTTGATGATGTGAATTGTGATTGATGTTCATTGTTCAGTGAGTGAATGAAATCACTGCTGATGAAAATTATTGGTCATGGGGTTGTCATCCACAAACGGGTCTCAAATCACTATCACGTCAATTTTCATTTTATATTATATTTGTTTCCTTTTTCCGTGTCCAACTTCGAAGATCACTGCAAATCCCACCAAAGCCGTACAATAACACGTTAACATCACTGATTATGTAATATACAACAAGAAAATTATTTAAATACATAATTTTTGAATGAAAAAAAATAAGAGAAAATGAAACAATCCTTGCAAAATACTTATCAGACATGTGAAAAGAACATTTAGTTGATGGTTGGCAGCCGTGGATTATTTGACAACTTTAATTAGATGCTTCAGAAAATATAATTTATAATGGCAGGTGCTTGCTTACTAATTAATTTGAGTATGAGATTAATTGTTGTTAATATATTTACTTTATTTTGGCCTTAAGACACATCAAATGCTATTAACACCAGTAATGTTCAATTGTTCATGCCGTTTTCTAAACATGCGCATATAGTAACATGTGAGGAAATGATTTATGTTGTTTGACAATCATGGATTTCTTTTTGGCACATAACAATTGAACATAGAAAATGGTTTACTTGGTCGAAGCCTCCAAGGTGAGGTGGGTCGTGAGTATGTGCACTTAAATTTTTTAGTCAAAGACAGATTCACTGAAGGGAGCCTTCACCTTTTTTTTTTTATTTGAAATGGAGCTCTTATTAATCTGAGTCAAATTAGGGAAACTCATTTGGGTGAATAAAACTCTCCTAACACTTTTTTTTGTATATTTACTGAACTTAAAATAGAAACAAATTTCTGATTATTCAAATCGAGGTGCATAAATAAAGTTGTGAATAATTATGTCTTACATTTTATTAAATATTGAATAAATATCATCATTCTTAATTTTTAACGCAGGTTTAAAAAGAACAACTAAGTCTTTGCTACATTTAGTCAATCATGTTAATGCATATTTAAGACATACAAGAAGTTGACAAAAAAAATAAAATACATACAAGAATAGCTGTTTCGTGGGGTGAAATAGACAAGACGTCCTTTGTTGTAATACATACGTTTAAATAAAGATAATTTTATTTTACCTAATTTTTTAGACTTTTTAGTATAAAAGAATGAGTTTTATTAACTTCAACTTCAAAGACTGACCCTAAACAATTAATAATAGTAAATTTTATTAAAAAAATAAATATTTATTATATTTTTATAACTTTTATATAATAACTATATATTCTTTTATAAAATAAATTATTTATAATTAACATAACTTAAAAAATATTAATTGACGATAAAGGAGTGTTAAATTTGTTTTTAATTAGTCTAATCCAATCCTAGACACCCTTAACCAAGCTTTTAAATGCACGTGCGCATAATGAATGTGATGATAAAATAAAACCAGTTTAAACTAAAACTATTACATCGGATAAGCCGAATCTACCGTCAGCTACATAAAATAAGAACATAACATAACATAATCAATGATGTCATTAATACACTATTTGATTCCTTTCCTCAAAGGAAGTAAAAGAGAAAATAAACTGAACCAAGCGGAAGCGTGTCTAGCTGGCACGGTTTGGCTACCTTTTTCGACGTAATTCCCAGTTTCAAGCAACTTCATGACATGGCATGCGCAGCTATGTTATGTTACAAAGCACACTTCAAATCCCCACCAATTTTGACAACTCTGAAAATGAAATCTTCAATAACACCCACGTTCCTTCCTCTCTCTCTATATATATCTTCCATCATCTTCATCTGTTTCCCATTCAAACAAAAGGAACTGGGTCCTTTCGACCACACAAAACGATAGCAGAAGAAACAAACTTGGATTGTTACTTTCAAATACTTCATTTTTTAATTAAGATTTGTCGTTGATTCTTGGAAATAGTTATTTGAGTTCAATTGGGGTTGTGTAAAGGTTGAAACTTTTTGTGTATGGAGGGCGGGGGTAGTTTCAGGATTGGTAGTTCATCAATTTGGAGAAACAGTGATGCTGAAATTTTCTCAAACTCATTCCACCAAGAGGATGATGAAGAAGCTCTAAAATGGGCTGCGATTCAGAAGCTTCCTACTGTTTCACGTTTGAGGAAAGCTTTGCTTACTTCATCTGAAGGGGAAGCCAGTGAGATCGATGTGCAGAAACTTGGATTGCAAGAAAAGAGAGCTTTGCTTGAAAGACTGGTGAGAATTGCTGAAGAGGACAATGAGAAGTTTTTGCTCAAGCTCAGGGACAGAATTGATAGGTGAGAATCCCACTCTCATTTCTTCTTCTTGGTTTCAATAGAGGTGATATTTTATCATAATGCGCTAATGGCTTCTCCTCTTATTCTTCCTGGATTGGATGATATCAGAGTTGGAATTGATCTTCCTACTATAGAGGTGCGATTTGAGAACTTGAATATTGAAGCGGAAGCTCACGTGGGAACTAGAGCTTTGCCTACCTTCACTAACTTCATGGTTAATATAGTGGAGGTAAGTGGTACCAACTTTGTTATATAGTAGACTAGAGCTTGCTAAATGATCGTATTGAAGAAGATTCTAACTTGCCAATTTGGTTTGAATTTTTCTTTTTCAAGGGCCTGTTGAACTCTCTTCATATACTTCCAAATAAAAAACAACATGTAAATATTCTCCAAGATGTTAGTGGAATAATAAAGCCTGGCAGGTACCAATTCAAATACCGTCATATTTATTGATATCTCTTCGGAGGACAAGACCATAATTAGCTTGGACCCTTGGAACCAACATGACATTGATTTTTTTTTTCCTACTCTCCAGAATGACATTGCTTTTGGGCCCTCCAAGTTCAGGGAAAACTACACTCCTGTTGGCCTTGGCTGGAAAACTTGATCCAAAACTAAAGGTTAGAATATTGAAGAGGAGATATTTTTAATTTCTTTTAACTATGTTTTCATGTTTTTAGCTCTATTTCTTGGACCTCTAGCTAATATAGCATGGCTTCTTTATCAGTTCTCTGGAAAGGTGACTTATAATGGTCATGGGATGAATGAGTTTGTACCCCAAAGAACTGCTGCTTATGTTAATCAAACTGATCTTCATGTTGGAGAAATGACAGTCAGAGAAACCTTAGCCTTCTCAGCAAGAGTCCAAGGAGTTGGGCCTCGCTATGGTTAGTTCACAGGAATTCTTTATGCTTATATTCATTATTAAACTCAGTATTGAAAACATAGACTGACATTTTAGATGAAAATTAACTTTTGAGACTAATATTTTTGGCATTCTGCAGACTTGCTAGCAGAATTGTCCAGAAGAGAAAAAGAGGCAAACATCAAACCTGACCCAGACATTGATGTCTACATGAAGGTAACTAAGGCCGTTGTTTGTCATATTTAACATGCATTCCTTAAGCCTTCCGTTTAAATTGTTGAATAACTGGTAGACTTTCAAACAAAAGAGAAAAATATAACAGCTTAGCTATTTTAATGTCATACCTGTTTGATTTTGGAAATTCTACTTCTTGCTAATAATTTCAAAATTTCTCACCATAAGAAATTTGTTAAGAAAAAATAGGTGATAAATTAGTTGTAACAGCAAAGAAATGATTGTTAATTAAATGGTTGTCCTTTTGACTCAATGCACAGGCTATAGCAACTGAAGGCCAGAAGGCAAATTTGATAACAGATTATGTCCTAAGGGTAAAATTTATACTTCAGAAACAGTCTCTGATTATTTCATCATAATTTGTTTCAAAGTCTCTTATTTCTTTGCTATGAATTTGCAGATTTTGGGTCTGGAGGTCTGTGCTGATACGTTTGTAGGAAATGCAATGTTAAGAGGTATCTCTGGTGGACAAAGGAAACGCGTTACAACAGGTAAAATGAACCTGATTTCAAAATTGAAGTGTATCTTGTTTGATCACCTGAATAAATTGATTATGTGCGAGAATCTTTAATAATAATTATAAACCTATGATTACAGGGGAGATGTTGGTTGGACCAGCAAAAGCCCTTTTCATGGATGAAATATCCACTGGTTTGGATAGCTCAACAACTTTTCAAATTGTGAATTCACTCAAGCAATATGTCCACATTCTCAAAGGAACCGAAGTCATCTCACTCCTGCAGCCAGCACCAGAGACTTACAATCTTTTTGATGACATCATTCTTCTCTCTGATAGTCACATTGTGTACCAGGGTCCTCGCGAACACGTGCTTGAATTTTTCGAATCAATGGGTTTTAAATGTCCTGAGAGGAAAGGTGTGGCAGACTTTTTGCAAGAAGTAAGTGTCCCTGTGTCTTCCTTTAATGATTAATCAGTCTACAATGGAAAAAGTGGGATTTTTATGTACTGTAACTTAATTATGACTACAAAAATTATGCCATAGGTGACATCAAGGAAAGATCAGGAGCAGTATTGGACACAAAAAGATGTACCATATAGATTCATCACAGCCAAAGAGTTTTCTGAGGCACATCAGTCATTTCATGTAGGGAGAAGCCTTGGTGAAGAACTTGCTACTGAGTTTGACAAGTCTAAGAGCCATCCAGCTGCTTTGACAACCAAAAAATATGGTGTGGGGAAATGGGAACTGTTAAAAGCTTGCTTATCAAGAGAATATTTACTTATGAAGAGAAATTCATTTGTGTACACCTTCAAGCTTTGCCAAGTAAGTTTGGAAATTTGAATGTTTCATTTTATTGTCTTATCATCTGATTCTATAGTTGTCTAACTGATGTCTTACCCCTCCTTTTAGCTTGCTGTATTGGCAATTATCGCTATGACCATTTTCCTCCGAACTGAGATGCATAGAGATTCAGTCACTCATGGAGGCATATATTCTGGTGCATTGTTCTATGGCGTTGTTGTGATTATGTTCAATGGATTGGCTGAACTTTCCATGGTTGTTTCAAGGCTTCCTGTTTTCTACAAGCAAAGGGATTATCTCTTCTTCCCTTCATGGGTGTATGCACTCCCTGCATGGATCCTAAAAATCCCCATGACTTTTGTGGAAGTTGGTGTTTGGGTATTCCTCACCTACTATGTCATTGGTTTTGATCCATATGTTGGAAGGTACATGAGTTTAAACCAGTGAATTGATCTTTTCTCCCTTGTCTTATGTTCTATTTTAATCTTACTAATACATAATTATGTGTTGTGTCTTCCTAATACAGATTGTTCAGGCAATACCTCATTCTTGTACTAGTAAACCAGATGGCTTCAGCATTATTCCGATTTATTGCTGCAATTGGGAGGGACATGACAGTGGCTCTAACTCTTGGGTCATTTACACTGGCCATCCTTTTTTCTATGAGTGGTTTTCTCCTATCAAAAGGTATCATGTATGAAAAACATAACAATCACAGCCTTTCTCTCATTTTGTTCTTGACTAACAATGCTCCTTTGTTCCCTTTACTTTATGCCCCCAGACAATATAAAAAAATGGTGGCTGTGGGGCTTTTGGATATCACCTATGATGTATGGACAGAATGCCATGGTGAATAATGAGTTCCTTGGAGATAGATGGAGACATGTAAGTTTTTGATTAACCTATATGTTCGCTTTCATCCTTCCTTGATATAAATAATCTGATGTATGGATATATTTTCTTATGAAAGGTTCTTCCTAACTCAATTGAGCCACTAGGAGTTGAAGTTTTGAAATCACGCGGTTTCTTCACTCAATCATATTGGTACTGGATAGGTGTTGGGGCTTTGGCTGGATACACATTACTTTTCAACTTTGGCTACATGCTTGCTCTGACATTCTTAAATCGTGAGTCTCTTTACCTTAAATGTATAATAAAACAGCTAAGATAGGCTTTTGTACTAATATCACAAAATTGATTATGCAGCAATTGGGAAACATCAGGCCGTTATATCAGAGGAAGCTCAAAGCAATGAGCAGAATGGTGGTAGTACAAAAGGAACTAATGTGTTGAAGCAACTAAAATATAGTTTTTCTCAGCACTCAAATAGAGGTACTTACATCTCATAACAACTGAAAATGTAGTAATTTCTAGATCAGTAATAGTTGATTTTTAATTCACATAACACCTTATGGCTAACATTGGAGCTACTTCACAGTGAGAAATGGTGAAAATATAAGCGGAAGCAACTCTCATCAATCTTTATCCACTAGGCAAGAAACGGTTGCTGAAGAGACAAATCATAACAACAGAAAAAGAGGAATGGTTCTTCCTTTTGAGCCACATTCCATCACCTTTGATGAAGTAACATATTCTGTTGACATGCCACAGGTAAAGCAGAAACAAAAAATAAAATAAAATGAAAAAGGCTTGTTCAACTTTCAAAGCATTATTATGAAACAAAAATTATAAATATTTGCAGGAAATGAGGAACCGAGGTGTTGCTGAGGATAAGTTGGTTCTTTTGAAAGGTGTTAGTGGAGCTTTTAGGCCAGGTGTTCTCACTGCTTTGATGGGTGTCACTGGGGCCGGAAAAACAACTCTGATGGATGTACTCGCTGGTAGAAAAACTGGGGGATATATTGGGGGGAACATTTCAATCTCTGGTTATCCAAAGAAGCAAGAAACATTTGCCAGGATTTCTGGATACTGTGAGCAAAATGATATCCATTCTCCTCATGTTACTGTGTATGAATCCTTGCTGTATTCAGCATGGCTCCGATTGTCCCCAGACATCAGTGCTGAAACCAGGAAGGTTGGTATCTGAATTTCATGCATGCTCTTTGCCTTCATGTTTACTGATTTTATTTTAATAGAGGGTTTTGTTCAGTTTGAACACTAGAGATTGCCATGAAGTGGCCATTTTAGTCAAACTGCATCCATTTCCAATGTGGCTTATTGTAATATTTCTAGCACTACACTTCTGTGGGTTAAGCTGACGTAAGAAATCCATACATTTGAGTTTGCAAGTAAATTTTTATGTGGTCGAGTGCAAAAGCAAAAGAAATAGTGTTATTTACCATTAATGGTAGGAATTATAATGTCATAAAATAACTCGGAAACAAAAAGATGAGTGTTACTAAAAAAAATGTTTAATCAATGTTGCTAAGTTTTTGAAACTGATTTATGGTTGCAGATGTTCATTGATGAAGTCATGGAACTTGTGGAACTGAAACCACTAAGGAATGCATTAGTTGGATTGCCTGGTGTTAATGGTCTCTCCACGGAGCAGCGAAAACGGTTGACTATTGCAGTTGAACTTGTGGCAAATCCTTCTATAATATTCATGGATGAGCCAACTTCTGGGCTAGACGCAAGAGCTGCTGCTATTGTCATGAGAACAGTGAGGAACACTGTTGACACAGGAAGAACAGTTGTTTGTACCATCCATCAGCCTAGCATAGATATATTTGAATCTTTTGATGAGGTGAAATAGGCAGAATCAAGAAATGTAATTTTTGTTTGTTCTCTTACTCTTCCAACACTGAATTTCTAACCTTTTTTGTCACAATGAAATGCAGCTTTTGCTAATGAAGCAAGGAGGGCAAGAGATATATGTGGGGCCACTTGGACATCATTCTTCTCATTTGATTAGTTATTTTGAGGTAGAAAATATAAGTGCTATGAAAAAATAAGGAATACCGAGTTCATGTTTTGTTCATGCAAAAATTTTACTCATGTGCACACTTTATCTTGAAGGGAATCCAAGGTGTCAATAAGATTAAAGATGGGTATAATCCAGCAACATGGATGTTGGAAGTCTCAACTTCAGCTAAAGAAATGGAATTAGGGATTGATTTTGCAGAAGTGTACAAAAATTCAGAGTTATACAGGTATTTTTACTTTGTGAAGTCTAATCAAACTTAGAACTCAAAAATAATCCACTAGAAGAAAGAACTTATAGGCACAGTATAGAATGTTTACTGATATTTGGTCATTGGTATTTTGTCACAGGAGAAACAAAGCACTCATTAAAGAATTGAGTAGTCCAGCTCCTGGTTCACAAGACCTTTATTTTCCTTCACAATACTCAACATCCTTCTTCACTCAATGCATGGCTTGCTTATGGAAACAGCATTGGTCCTACTGGCGCAATCCTTTATACACGGCCCTAAGATTTCTTTACTCAACTGCTGTTGCTGTTTTGCTTGGTAGCATGTTTTGGAACCTTGGCTCCAAAATGTAAGATCAAACTGCAAACTAATAGCTTCAAACTCTTACGATCAGTAACTTCTGTTTGATCTAACAGCAAACTTTGACATCAATTATTGCAGTGAAAAGCAACAAGATCTTTTCAATGCCATGGGCTCCATGTATGCTGCTGTTCTCCTTATTGGCATTAAGAATGCCAATGCAGTGCAGCCAGTGGTTTCTGTTGAGAGAACAGTGTTTTATAGGGAAAAAGCAGCTGGAATGTACTCAGCTTTGCCATATGCTTTTGCTCAGGCAAGCAATTCCTTATTTTAAAAACTTGTCTGATGAATGTTCCTACATCCTCATAAATCACCATCCTAACACTATTAAGAAAATGTTAAATAGAAAAAAGATGCACTTAATACCTAGAAACACAAAAGCAATTAATATTTTATTCTGTAATTCAAAAAATTATTTGGAGTATTTAAAACAATTCCATCTATTTACTCCGTTATTTGTAAATAATTTAATTCTGGTTCTTTCTAATTCTATCTTCCTATCTTGCAGGTTCTCATTGAGCTCCCATATGTTCTAGTACAAGCTGTGGTCTATGGCATTATAATTTATGCGATGATTGGTTTTGAATGGACTGTCACTAAAGTTTTCTGGTACCTATTCTTCATGTACTTCACCTTCCTATACTTCACCTACTATGGCATGATGTCAGTGGCAGTGACCCCAAACCAGCACATTTCCTCTATAGTTTCCTCTGCATTCTATTCAGTGTGGAATCTCTTCTCAGGGTTCATAGTCCCACGACCTGTAAGTTTGGATTCCTTTCATATTTATGCTTTGTAGATTTATACTTTATAAGCATAGGAACAAATTCTAATTTGTTTTGTTTTATTTGTCTAACAGAGGATCCCAGTATGGTGGAGATGGTACAGTTGGGGAAATCCTGTGGCTTGGAGTTTGTACGGATTGGTGGCTTCACAATATGGAGATATTAATCAAAGGCTGGAATCCACTGATGGCACTACAACTGTGGAAGGCTTTGTGAGAAGTTACTTTGGCTTCAAGCATGATTTTCTGGGTGTGGTTGCAGCTGTTATGGTTGCATTCCCTGTTGTCTTTGCATTGGTCTTTGCCTTATCAGTGAAGATGTTTAATTTTCAAAGGCGTTAAGAAACCATTCAAGTTTTTTTGTATAGAATGTTCGGCAAGCATTTTGTGGGAAAATGTATAGTTTTTTTGTATCATAGTCCTATAATAGTCTGATGTAACACTTCATAAATTAATCAATGCATATGCAAATTCGTTCTTTTCTTCCAGTATTAAGCATCATTTAATTTATTAATTGTTTGAGTAGGCAAAGAAAACATGATTTGAGATTAATATAATATTTGATCCTATCGTTTTAACAGTGGACAAGATTATACA
The DNA here is from genome assembly GCF_003935025.1 of Abrus precatorius. NCBI lineage: Eukaryota > Viridiplantae > Streptophyta > Magnoliopsida > Fabales > Fabaceae > Abrus > Abrus precatorius. Next base: position 663,377 of record NW_020874373.1, on the reverse strand, counting down.
TGTATTTGTTTAACAAAAAAAATTGTTACTAACTTAAAGGGTGCCAATGGTTCACACAAAATGACAAATTCTTATATCAAAATTATGTCATATCGGCATGGAAAGGAGGACAAATTTCATGTCACACGCATCTAACGTAGCACTTAGCATGCCCTAAATGTATTTCCCTTAATGTTAAGCGATGATCATTACATAGGACCAAAATAACTGACAAACTGAAGATTTAGGGACCTCAAGACCAACTTCTATCTTTCAATGACTAAACTGATGAACCTATGATCCTTCATAGGACCAAAATAACTATTTTTTCTTGTTATTTTGTTGCTCCGTTTACGCTGGCTGTTTACAACTGGCAATTATTTTCGAATTTTGACTTGTAAGAAAAAGAACATTGCTGCTTCACAAAAAAGAAATCTCCTACAGGCTTACGCACATGACATTGTTGCCAAAACGAAGGAATCATGTGTAGAGGAAAAAATCATAAACTAATGCAGTCTTGGGAAACACCAGATGTCTCAAAAAGAAATGGTTGATTCTGAGAACAGATTTATTCTATAAACTCTCAAGTAGAGCAGTGGCTTTATCTTGCAAAATCTGCCACGCCATACTGACATGCCTCCTTTCAGTCAATGGTGCTCCTACTGCAAAACGTAGAATGTACTGACCTGATAGAACCTGCACATATTGGTTATCATCAATTAAAGGGAAATAAGTGAAAATAAAACAAAACTTTAAAGATAATTTATGCATACCGTGTGAGTTATGAAAATATTTCCTGTTGAATTTACCGAGTCAAGTAGATCATGATTTAGCTTATTGCCATGATCTTCTGAGTTGAGAGGAGGCAAAAGTCGAAAACATACTAAAGAGAATGTACGAGGCGCAATAACCTGTGTACATAATTTGTTGCAATTTTTTTCAAGGCAAAGGCGGAGAATTAAATAAAGTAATTAAGACGACATTCCTAATTGCCATATTTTGGCTTAAACCAAATTATTTGGAGCAAATCTGTAATACCAAGTTACTATTGTCCACATAATGCATTATGCATTTAAATTAAGAAATGAAGAATGAAAATTTTCCCAGAAGGAAGAATACCTCGAATCTTGCGTCCTGACCAACAAGCTCCTCAAAATAAGCAGCCATTTCAATGTGGTTTCTTATGTGACTACGGAGACCTTCCAATCCATAGAGTCTTAACACCATCCACAGTTTTAATGATCTGGAGCCCAGTGTAGGTGAATAACCAATGTTACATATCTTCTGGTAATTATATATATTTAAGGTATACAGAAATTTTTACTAGAAATAGATAATCCAATGATTTGATAGAAGTTATAACATCAGAAGTTTCCATTACCTCTTAATGGGAAAAAGGAAGAAAGAAAGAAACTCAGAGACATATAAATCCATAAAATTCAAGAAACATTACAGATCATTATCTCACACAAATTATTAAATATATTTAATTATAATATTGAATATATTTAATTATAATGAGTTAGAAGGGCCAATGCATGAATAATGCGAATTTATGTATGTGCAGACATGGATATCCATGTAAATTCTCGCCCTCAGCAAAATAATTCAAATTGAAAGGAAGAGAGATATTTCAATATCAAACACAAAAATATATTTATCTGTTAACAGAAAACGAAATGGCAAATATTTCTAAAGGAAAACTTCCAAAGAAACACCTGAAGCGACGTCCAAGAGGAATTTGCCAATCTTTGTAATCTATGACCATGTTTCCTTGGGAGGCCTGCAAATTCAATAGCATAAAAACACAAGTAAACAAGGAATGAACAAAAGTACATCAATTTTCAAATCACATACTTTCATACTTTCTATTTAATAAACATATCCCATATAATTCTGTTTCCTCAAAAGATTACGCCTAATCCATGAGAGAGGTAGAGGAAACTAAATTTACAGAGATATAGAAGGAAAAAAAAAAAAAAAAGAGGGGGGTGTTAAATACCTCCAGCTTTATTTCTAGGTCATCCAATAAGTAATCAATAATTATTTATTGCATTGGAAGCACCTCTCTGTAGGAAGAAGAAAAAGAGGAAGAAGAACATTCCAGGTGCTGCAATTTTGTTTTTTTCTTGTACGATGTCTCTCTCTTCTTTCTTTAATGGTTTATAACATAAAGATAGTTAAACTGTAGTACCAAAATTTTGTACCTTGATATTTATTTATTTACCATTTGGGTTCCTTCAAAGCAGAATGCTCCTTTTGCTTGGACTACGTAAATGATAATTCATATTCTTCAATTTTCTTCTAGAGAACCAACTTATAAATTTAATGTGATAATATAACCAAAAAAAAAAAAAAAAACAAACAACAACAATAATTATAAAAGCTCCACACACAAAGAGAGATTAAAAAGAATAAAAGTTAGGACGCTTCAAAAGTTTGGAAACCTCTTACAGAAAAACTTCAGTGAAAACCTCAAATATACAAATAGGAACTTACCTTGTTTTTCAAAAATTCAGGATTTGTTGACAGTGACTGAATCAGAGCACTCCTGTCCTGTCATCAACTCATCATCAGTTTGACTTGCTTACGTTCTTGTTTATGAAGTAAATTGAAATGTTACAACTACAAATAAAGATGCAGAAGTGATATTGAGGGGAAAAATATATTAAGATACCTTAACCCAAAGTAGTGAACAGTCAAAATTAGTCAGGAACCATTTATGCGCATTCATGTTAAATGAGTCTGCTTCTTCAATGCCATCAATGTAGTGGCGGTACTCTGAACATACACAAGCACTTCCAGCATAAGCAGCATCCACATGAAACCAAAGTTGGTTGGTCTGCCAAATAAACATGCATCAGAGTATTATCAGATTGTATAACTCTCCAAAATGCATTCAAAAGCAAAAATTCAATGCAGGCCATTTCATGGGCGAATCTTGCAAGAGCTTAAGCTGTTAGATGAAGGTTCAAGAATCAGTCATCCTAAAAGCCAAAGATGTGGATAATGGACCAAACATACTCCACAACTATCTTTATCTCCTTGAATTCCTAACATGCTGAACAATCATTCTGGTTTTCGTCTTTCCAGCTGCCTTCTTAGTTTCTTACGAGTCAGTCAGTCACCTGTTCTTTCCGTGTTGAAAAGAAAACCTGTTTGCAGTCTATATTCTCTAATACAATGCATCAATGGTTATACTAGCATGTTAATTCAATCAAATATATTACCTTGGCAATTTTTCCCAATGCAGGCAGAGGATCAACAGCTGTTGATGAGGTGGTACCAACCTGCATGTATAAATGCAGAGTTTATGCAATCAATGCCAGAAACTTAATATCTACCAATACTAGACTCTAGAGTTGCCTCAAGTTGATGTAAAGATTCAGATACATCACCATTCATTAACAAGAAAAACAGAACCAACATAGCGCCAAACAGAGTTTCAGTGATAAACATTTACCATGTTAAGTATCCATTCAGTACCATCTCAAGATTTAATATCTTGTAAAAGTCAACATGCATAATTTTCAATATGAAGTCTCTTGCATGTATAATTTAAGATCCAAAAAGAAAAACTGCATGAAACGAAGGTTACTTGTCCCTGGAACCACATCGATAATTGAACTGGATTAGAATATAAAAAGAAAACAGAAAGTTTATTAACAGAAACCTCTGTATAAATAGGATACACTATCAGAGATGAGGAAATGAAAATACAAGCCAGTGGTGCAGAATAACAGATACCTTAACCTTTTATTATAGGCATCTGAGACTTCTATTCTAGGTAGTCAAGAGACATGGACTCTCCCCAAACTTCCTAAATCAATCAACAATGCCCCTAACTAACACCCCCGCCCCTTTCTTATTTTCTCTCCTGTGTACTACAATTAACTGTCTATCAGACTATTATTGTTAGTTACAGACTGGCGTCCCAATCTTGTACTCTCCCCTTTGTTAGTCCTAACATAGACCCTATTGACCCAGTCCCTAATCATCTGTTCCCAACAAGAAATAACGAAGAAACAGAGCTCCTGATCACAACATGAAGAAAGATATGCTATCCCTTGATCTAATGATTAGATGAGTAGAACAATTTCCAATTTGAAATTCAGTAAACTGATATGATAAAATATTGGGTGTAAGATACACCCACGAGGACAAGGCTACAAAGTTAAGCTCGTTGTATAGTAATTGTGTCAGATGTCTATTCGGATTAGGATCTTTTAGTGAAAAGTTAGTTAGGTTAGTTAGCTGAAGAAATAAGGCATGTTGACTATAAATAAGAGGAGAGGTTGAGAGAGGGATCTTGTCATTTAGAAAGGGTTGGACTCTTAGGGAGTGGGTAGAAGCCAGGGACTCTCAAATACGCTAAGTACTATTGTAATTCATCTCTGGCTCTATTGCCAAAGAGTTGTATGAATAATACACATTTCATCGCTTTTCCTCATCTATTTTCTTTTTTGTCCTAATACAGTTCCATCAAATTTGTTACAAATTCATATCAGAAGCATTTAATTCTTACAGTAGCACATAAGAAAAAGGGTATAAGACCGCTGGCCATGTCATTTGAAATTGCTTCAGAAAGTACATCAGGAGAAAGCGCATAATCTGTGGAAGAATCAGTTTTAAGCAACCTGCAAAGCGCTGGATCAAGTCCTGCTATCTGCCAATGTAAAGTAAAAAGCCATTATACTTCATTATAAAAGCGATCTCATTGTAAAGTAAATATCAAATGACTAGATATCAGACAATCATTCGATTAACAAGATGATAAATACTCCAATAATCTTATATGATAAGAACAGGCCATTTTCAATTTTATGTGCCATTGGAGGTACCTGACAAGCTTTTTGCAAAGCAGTGTGTGTTTGATCAGATGCATATGTCACAAGCTTAGGAAGGGAACCCCTTCCCACTTTCCTCAAGATCTTGTCACGAGCAGCTAATAATACAACTAGCACAGCTTCACTTGCTGTTCCCTGTATAACTCCACCACCTTGCCCTACAATAAAATCACATCCCATGTTGCACAAGTTTACATGTAGTATTCAAGTTTCTACCAAATATATTATTCATATGCCGTTTAGGTTCTAATTTTTATCATCCATGAAATTCATTCATGTTGAAGGTTAAAGAAATCTCAAGAATGAGTTTACAAGCTCATTCAAACTCGAGAAATTTCATATGCAAACCTACCTGAACGTGTCCTGGTTCCTAAATAATTGAACTGTGTCATTTCTCTCCTTTTTTTTTTCTCTTCTATTTTTATCTTTTGGTTAATAAAATGAAAGATATCAATTAATAAAAATTATAAAGGTCATAGAAGTCTATATCCTATTAAAGAAGAAGAAAGAGAGACATGACAAAGAATGACTCATGTTAAAAAAGAAAGAAAGAAACTCACAAAGGAACTTGTGGAGCTAAAAGGAGGAAGTATCAAGAATTATTTGCTTAATTATAGTTGGAATATCTAGAGGATATCCAATAATATCGTAGTTATATTTTAGAATAGTTTAGAGTATCTTGGATTGTCTCTTGAGATTGTTTATCATAATTTTTCTGTGGTTTCATTGTTTGTTTTCTTATTTAGATGGAACTCCGTGCTTTATGTTTTATAACATGTCATCCAACACATCATCTCATACCAAGTAAATATCAATTTCAAAACGTTACGTCTCTATTTTCCTTCCCTCAATACCTAAGGCCCTATAACATCAACAATTATCAATTAAAACACCAATTGAAAACACAGCCTCTTCCATTTCAGATACAAGATAGAATATACATGTTCTTTTGCTTGAGCTTAGAGAAACAAATACTCAGTAGTGTGTACTGTATGAAGGGATTAACTCTTCAAAAGAAATAAAGCAGCCCATGAGCTTACCAGTAGAATAGAAATGATGAGGGAGGAGGAGTGCCTTAGCGAGCCAATCGAGAACAATGGTTTCAAGTTCAGTTGCAGCAGGAGAAGTTATCCAGCTGAAACCCACGATGTTAAGACCAGCACTGAGCATCTCTCCTAGAAATCCAGCAATGCTGCTGTTTGAAGGAAAATATGCAAAATAATTGGGGCTTTGCCAATGTGTCACCCCTGGTAGTATCTTTTCCTGTACATCTACAACATGACATCACACACATTTCACCCATCTTATTGCATGCAATGCTAACATCACTCATATAATTCTATGACACACTAAATATGAGAAATAATAACAATAAAGCAATTGCATAAAAAAAAAAGTTTGTCGAGAAGCTTTCACCATTCAAAACATGCCGCAACGAATCAGGATAATCAGGTGCAGAATCGGGTAGAAGCTTCTGAAGATATCCTGGCTGAAACGGGGAAAAAGAAAATCTTTGGCAATGATTACAAGGTTAAAACAATATGAATGAGCACTGCACTGTTACATACATACATATATAACATTAAAAAGAAAAATGGGAATTGAAAACCTGAACTTGGCTGAGAACAGGGAAATTATGAATGGTTTTGTAGTAATCGGCAATGAAGTCAACCATCTTATGAGCTTCCTCTCTCAGTTGGTCAGCATCCATACCCTTCAACCCATTTTCTTCCCTTTCCCTGTGCAGTTTACAAACACATTCAATGAGAATCAATTACTATCTATCTATGTGTTAGTGTTTGATACATTCATGTGTGTTGTGACTACTCACATTTGCTTCTCAGAGAAAATGAGATGAGTGAGAGAGAGAGAGAGAGAGAGTTTCTTGTTTTCACTCTGTCCAACTGTTTATGGAGAAGATAGAATGCATTAACTTTCGATGATCACAACCTCTAAAGTCTTCACCCCTCACACGATAATAATATATAAATATTTAATCAAATATACTTAATATCTTCAATTTTTTTTCTATAAAAATAGTTTAAAGTACCACTAAACTCTTGTTTCTAATTCAAACCGATACTTGCAGAAAGAACAGCTCACGTGCTTGTTTTCTCAACTATTGAAATCATTGGAGAGAGAAATCCATGGATTATAAACTTGTTCTTCATAGATATTTTTTAAGAGTGTTAATTAATTAAATTAATTAATAAAAATAACTTGCACAAGTTTAAATATGATTGGTAGTGATAATTAATTTGAATTTTAGTACTTATCTTTTTTTTTAACTTTAGACCTTACTTTTTTATTTATCTAGTTTCTGTATTTTAAAAAATATTAATAGTAAAGAAATAATTTTTATAATTTAAGTTATTGTTATTTATTGAGAAACAAAAATCTATTGATATGAAACTATATTAACATATATTTAAAAAAAATAAGATTTGAAACTTAAGTAAGAAATAAAGCTTATAAAATGGGTTATTATAATTACAATACACTTCAAATAAGTTAGTTTTGAAAATGTTTTAAAAAATTGTATATTATTTATATATAATTCATAGGATATAATTAATCTCATCTAATAAAATGTTAGTTTTTAATATTTATTAGAATTTAAGTTTCTTTTTAGTTAGTCCACTTAGAATTGAGGGTTTAAATTTATTATTTTGTTTTTTCTTATTTTAATTTTTTTTTTCAAGATTCAAGTTATTATTATTATTATTATCGTCGTCTGAGTTCAAGTTTCATAATTTATAACTTTTTTTTTATTTTATGTAAATTTGGGGAATAAGCCCAAAACTGTGGAGTTTTGGGCTGAACCTGAAACATGAAAGTTTTCCCCCAAACCACACCCTACAATTTAACCATTTTTTTATTGGAGCCAAAAAAGAAAGCAAAAATTGTAAATATTATGCACGTATTTGTAAATAATAAACTTTCATTTTTGTTTACGTTATTATCATTAAATTCTCAAATCATGTACCAATATGTTATTCCAAAAAAAAAAATCAGTAACATATTCCCATTGAAAACTATTTGATGTTGGCAAAAATCATTTATAAGTTGCATTGTTTAATTTTGAAACTTGATGATAGAAAATATACATAAATTCACCAGAGTATTGTTTTAATTTAAGTAAAATTTAAAAGGATTACATTAAAGAAAGAATGTTTTAAATTAGAAAAAAAATTAAATTTTAAAAAATAAAATTAGAATGAAGCGTGCCTTTTTAAAAAAATAAATTAAAGAGATAAACGAAGGAAGAAATAAGGATAGCACATAGATGAATTTTGATTTGAAGATCCCAAATGAAAACGAGATGAAATTAACAAAGAAATGTACCTTTTAACTTTCGTTTCAGAGCCATGGTGATGATTTGGAAAGTTAAGAGGACATTTGGTTTTCAAAAAATCCTGTTTTTATTATTTGTTACAATTTTAATCACAAATCTCTAAAAATAACTAGTAAAATAAAATAAAATAAGTGACAATTTTGTAATTAGAACTAAATAATAATAATAATCAAAACAGCCCTTTAACTATGTCTAGTGAATTCCATGGTAGAATCTACTATTGTCATGCAAATCCATTTGATCATCACGAATAGACCAAAACTGAATACTGCCATGGTAGATGCTACTATTGCAATCGTCTTTCCTTGTTCACGATCGATATCGCTTTGGCAATCAAACATAGATTAATTAAAAAAAAAATTCTTTTTGGGTTATGAGATAATATCTCTTATAATTATCTCACTAAATTATATATATATATATATATATATATATATATTCCAGTTGTTAAGATGAATTTGATTCTTATTCGAACTGTCTAAGAATATCTTATTGCTTGTTTAGCTGCATTTAAAAAATGTGTCTTCACTCAAACTATATTCTATTATTCTGATGTGATTTTTTTACCTTCAAATGTTCCCTTCCCTTGCAATCTTTGTAATACAAGGTTCTCCAATGCAGCTTTTTTAAGGAATATATAAATTAAGTACGTACATGTAATGTTTTGTCGCATATGACTAGTGTTAATCAAATTTAATGTAATATCAGCATACAAAATGGTTTATCTTTAATCAATTTTGTTCGGATCCTCCGATTTTAATTTATTTATACTTCATCTTGGGAGAACATATATCAATTATTTAATAGTGTGCATGTAAGATACCATGGATGTAATTTAGGGACTTGTACATACTGCATGTAAAAGTAGAAAATCACAACAGTAATCGGTAAATTCATTGAGTTTTTAGTATGTATTTATTATTTCCTTCTTAAACTTAGGATTCAAACACAAGTTCTTATTGTCTTAGTGTCTTTCATTTTACATAGGTGTTTGGTTTTCTCGAGCTTTAAGCTTGCATCGTTATATTATTGACATTAGTCCTTGAGTTAATATTATGTGTGTCTGCTTATTGCATGACTATACATAAGTATTGCTGATTGCTTGTGCAGCGTAATATGAGATGGGATCCAAGTGATACAACTGCGATTGCATGCCATATGAAAATAATATGAATGGACCCTTTGATTGCTTGACTATAGTCACACAATGTTCCATTAGTATTCAAATTTCATTAATTATGATTAGCATAACCTAAGTTTATGTGACCATTAAACAACAATGAATGCCGTGGCTTTTTGTTTTTGGTTGCTCACCTTCTTCATTTACTATCTCTTAGCTTGATTTCAGCTAATTTATCTCCAAGTCACAAAGAAAGGACCATATTTTTCTCTTCCATGTGGACATTGTGGAGACGCCGAGGAGAGTAAAAGGCATGGGACCATAGGTAGTATATTAACAAATAATATATTTCTTTTATTAAAAATATCTTAACAATACATTTTATTATGATGAAAAACTCAATAAATTTTCGTAAAAATTGGTCGAGTGTGCATGGAAGCTTACACAATCAATGGGTCATGGTAGAAATCACATTCTTATCATTTGTATGCTTACGTTAATGGTGATGGAAAATAATTGGCTATTAATTTATGCGTCAAAATTGGTTATTATTTTCATTTTGCGAGTAGTTGAATAAAAATGGCACAATTGTGTAAGGTTGCAATTGCACTTTCCTAATTTGGTAGATTTCCAGATAAGATGAAGGAGAAGCAGCAGAAGCATCTTTTTCGAGAGCCTCGGGAGTACAACATTGTTGACAACACAAACTTGACTATGTGATGTAAATGGTGATGAGGGTTAAATTTTGGGACATATTTCATGTGTCAATTGGGCATGGCCACTCTTTTGTCTTCATTCTAATTACGAATTTGAATGTTACATTTGTTTTCTGAGAAACGTTTCAATGTTTGCAATGGTTATCATGATGAATACATTATTTAGAAAGAATAATTTTTTTTATAAAACATACTTAAACTGAAACTTCTGTTTGAGATCGATAAAGAAGTTAAAATGAGTTATTATTCTTCTTAATTATGCATTGATGAAAGGTTCCTATCACTTTAATTATATCTAATGCTGTCTTGATTCTTGAGTTATTACATTCATTGCATAATAAAGTTTTAACTTGGGACTACACTATGTGAAACATGTGTTAGACTTTTATTACATTCATTGCATAATAAAGTTTTAACTTGGGACTACACTATGTGAAACATGTGTTAGACTTTTATTACATTCATTGCACAATGTTTAGAAATATTTCAAAGTAAAAAACTTAAATAATTTTTTGATTCATATAAAAGTTGCAATACTTTAAAGTAATTCCTAATCTTTTTTCTTATAATTACTTAGTTCTTATAATGACTTTTTCTTACAATTAAAATGAACTAACTTATTACTCGAAATATATTAGACTATATATATATATATATATATATATAAACTAACCCTAAACATAATAATTTTTATAGAAATAAAAAACTTGTTTAAACCAAAATATTTTTGTTATCTTTTTCTTCCATGCAATAGTTATAGTTTACATCTTTTATCTTTCTCATTTAGAGTAGTAATTAAGAAATTAAGTTTTGTCTTAGGTTAATTTTAAAAAAGAAAGAGCAAATTTATTTAATAATAATTTTTATTTAAAATTTTTTAAATGTGTGATTTAAAAAAAATATGAATTCACATTTTTTATTTATTTTAAAATCAGTAATTTTTGAAAACTTTGTCCTCTCCTCCTATAATTCTCAAATCATCTATTGCTTTCTTTTCTGCTAAACTTAGAAACAAAGTGTTAGGAGTCAGCACAAAATTCACTGATTGCAATTTTATTCTGTGATGTCTGAAAGTGAAAGTGATGTATCTATTCTCCTTTCTCTTTCGTGATTAAATTATAGGCATGTTCATGTAAGTAAGCTTAGTTATAAGTGTGTTCATATTTGTCAATTTAGGTCCTATTAATTGGACGATTACCTCTTTGTTATTTTTATTACATGGTGTAATTATTCATTATTAAACATCTCCTTTTGGTTCATTGCACCAAATTGTATATTATAAATCCACAATTACCTATAATTCATATTAGTTAGGCTGATTCCTAAGAGTACAATTTTTTAGAATAAAATTAAATTATAATACAATGGACAATTCATTGATCTATTGTTTATACATTATTTTCTTAAACAAATGCAATTATAAAATGGAACATTCACAAAAAAGAAAACGTGTAGAACTCCTTTAGTTATACTTTTAACAAATAATTTTATTGGATTTTTTATATTATTGTTTTTACCTGAAAGTTTTCATATTGACAATATTGCTTGTTGGTGATTGAAAAGCTGAGTACTGAAAAGACAACGAAGCAGTGTTTTTCAAGTTGACCTATATTTATTGCCATACAATTTTTTTAGGGAGTTTTCTTATTATCGAAATTGACAATTTTCTTATTTTTCAAATTTGGAAGGAGAGACGTACACGGAGGCTTTTTTATACATAGTATATAGATTTATTCTATAAAATTAACTAATTTTATATAAAAATAAAAACGATTAATAATAAATTTAGAGTTTTTATATTTTTATAATATTCTAAAAGATAAATTAATGGCAAAATAATTGGCATGTTGACAGCACGTCAACCAAACACGAGTAATGTCATTATCAATAAAATGTACAGTGAATCAATTCGAGCTGGCCAGCTTGATTTTCTGGTTAGTACATATCCTTTCATGACCCTTAATTTATATAATTAAAAATTCAAGATATTAAATGAGAGACTGCCAAGTATTTTTTAGTTTAAAATATTTAACCCTATTTTTTACTTGGTAAAATTTCCAGCATTAACTAAACATTTTATTTACAAATTTATAAATATTATTTGAATGCTATAAATACTTGTTTTAAATTTTATTTAAATGTGTGGTAAAAAAAATTAATTAGCACAGGTGAAAAAATTTACTATTTTACTTTTTTTTTTAATTATGAAATTAGACATTGTATTTAATGATTCTGCCCCACCAAACGTCTCAATTCATCTTTTGATTGGTAAGCGTATGTTCCCAAAAACATATACAAACCCTATCTATTTCAAGCCTCACACACATCAAGGCTACGTGGTACCTCTAATGGTATAGTCGTATTACATGTTTTGTTTATTTTAGGTTTTTAAATTTTATATTTGACTATTAATTTTTTTGTATTGTATAAATGTTATTAAATTAAGATAATTTGTCAAGTCAAAGAAGGTAGATTATTTTATATGATTATTTTAAATTTTTAACTTAAAATTCAAACGTCATAATTATTTTTTCACAAGTTTCTTTGTATAATAATAGTGATTGTCTTCTCCTAGCAATAAAATTTATATTATTTAAAAATTGACATCACATTTTTTTAGTCAATCAAGTGTTTCTGGTTATTTGATAATCCATTTTAGGGTGTGAAATAGGCGGGAGGCCAGATAAATAAATAAAAAAGATAAAACATATAATAAATTTTAAATTTATCCAAATCAAAAGTGTCATTTAAATGATTTTTTAAGTATTTAATATTATTGTATTTATTAAAGTTTAAACTCAAAATTATAAGTTAAAGTATAATAACCTCTTATTAGTTAATCCACGTGTTTAATAATAATTTTTTTTAAAGATAATATATAAATATTAAACTACCAAAAACAATAGAAGACATTTTAAAAAATAGAAAAAATAAAGATGAGAGAATAATAATATAAGAGATAATTCTAAAACCTGTTTTTAAATCATGATGATATGTAAAAAAATTAAGATATAAGAATTAAATAAAGTATAATATATTATTCTATTTTACATTTGATGCAGGTTAAGATACTAAACTATATACATTATGATAATTATTTGATCTTTAATGATATACAATAAAAAATAATAATAAACATTTTTTATAAAAATTTATAACGTTTAATATCATATACATTAAATTTAATGATATATATTATTTTTAATAAATTTTATTATATATACATTTTTATATATTCCTTGAAACACACGTTAACTAAAAAAATCACATGTTATCTCGTCTTATTTATTTTTAATCTAAGTCTTTTATAAGTTAAAATTTATATAAAAAATATATAACAAAATATTAGATAAAAATATTATATCTGATTAGACATTAGATGAAGTTATTGTATCCTATTAAATAAATAAATAAAATTATGATAGGATAAAACAAATATTCGAGCAATAATTAAAGTTTAAAATCATAAAATTTTTGTTAAAAAATATTATTAATACATTTTTCATGATTCTCAATGCAGTTTGAAGTAAATTTTAATAAAACACTAAAACAAATTATGTTATCGTATTTAATTTTGTATCAAATTCACAGTAAATGCTCCAAAAATCCACCTCATGAGTGCTAGTAAATTATTTCTCTACAATGCATCTCATCTTGCTAATCATTGAAACGTGTATATCATAAGATCACTGCTATCCAACCCAAGCTTCTAACATTGCATGCAATTCAAAGCCACTAACAAGTGATGAACCATATATCATGCAAGTCTCTAAAACTCTTATATAATTTCATCTAACTATTAAAATTAAAAGAACAAAAAAAAATTAACATTCTTATATTGCAAAATGTATTCAAAACAATTTCCAAATATAAAATTCAATCACAACTTTACACAGACAATTTAAATCATTGATAAAATGTAACATTTAAATATTATTGTTCCTGTAGATATGCACCCACCAAGTCTTTGTAATTCAATTTAAAAGATTTTATTTAGTTATCTGAAATCTTATATTTAAAAGTAATGTAGCTTGAAAAATGTTTTTCTTCCCGAAATGATGATTAGTTTTGCAATTTTTTTATAAATTAAAGTAACAATTTTATCATTCATAAAAAATAGTATTGTAATTAACACGGTTAGTATTGATATTGTACATATTATTATTATTATTATTATTATTATTATTATTAACTTGATTAGCATTATTGTTACCACAATTAGGTTGATTGAATTCATAATTACTATAATAATTGATTATATTTAAAAAAAATTAATAGATTAACCTTTTTAATCTTTTATTTTGTTTCAATTTAATTTTCTAACTTGTTTTTTGTATTTAGTGTTTTGAGTCACCGTTTATTTTAATTTACTTTCGGAATTAATATATACTCTAAGTGTGTGTGTGTGCGTGCGTGTGTGATTTCTTTGACTAACACTAACATAGCACATGAACTATGGATCACTTTTGTGACTTTATGGAGGCACTTATGGTTAGATTAATTAATAGTTAATCAAAAGTGGAGAAAATGGGTAAGTTTAACTTTTGATCAAATTTATAATTTGTTGGCAATGGCAAGTCGCAAATCTCAAGGTGTCAGGATATAACTTTCTATAAAAAGAATAAAGTAAATGGGATTATATATAGCAAATTAAGGTGCATGTATTTTATTAAAAATAATAATAATAAAGGTTGACTATATAATACTATAAATGGACACAGTGGTGTTTCCTAAGTAAATCGTATAAAATCCCATGTCGTGAGGATAGGTGGTATGCTGATTTCCATGCCCAAGATAATTAATTATTGAAGCCAAAAAAAGAAAACTATGATTAACTTAGTTATATTAGTATTTCATCTGTTGATTCTGTTTTCTTTTCTAATAATTATTTATAAATATGTGTAGCATTTTAAAATGTAAAATCCAAATATGTTATCTCTCTGTGATATTGCATATTTGCTAATTCAAGTTATCAAAAGAGATGCATGCCAATTTCCATTAGGATGATTTCACTTTTGCGCCACGTGTGTAACTTTATGCAAACTTTTCATTTCAATGCAAGTTACCTTGATGTTATTATTACTTTTTCTTTTTTTTTTTCTGGTTGAACTTCACAATCAAATGTTCATGGGTCCATAAATCATCTTAAAAGTCAATGAAAACTTCACAGCCACACATTCATTGAAGCCGCAAACCAAGGATAAAATTCACCAAATTAGTGTTTCAATTTTATGTTTTGTGCTTTCAATTATTCATTTTGAATGAATAAAAATTGATCATTTTATAATCTTGTATTTGTTCATAGAACAAAATTTAGATATACTTTTTGAAATGTTTTTATTGTCAATTCATAATCAAAGTTAATGTTTTATCTTAATAATTTAGAATAGTATTAAACTTTTTTAAATGATAATTAAAAGTTGCACCTAAGTTTTATTCTTCTGTGTGTCAACGTTTCCTAAAGAACCAAGTGGCATTGTTAATTTCATAATCTTAATTTTGACATCTCTATGTTTGGAATTTTTTTTTTATTTGGTTATTTACTTTACAGGTAATTGATGAAGACGTGGTTCCTGATGCACCTTTTTAAAGTTAAACATGTTTCGATAGCTTCAAAAAGCATATCATTATCCCTATGGCATCACCCACTCCCCACTCTCTTCGATTCGATTAATCTGAATCTTACTACCAAAAACGTGATTTCGCACTCAAACTGTTTAATTCAAACAAAGCCCTTCTCATTTCCTAGGGAATTGTATGATCCAAAATCTCCACAGTGCATAAACATTATATACTATATACTGTATACCCCGCACAGCATTAGATGCTATCCTCTGTTAAAACATTGAGAATTTGTTTAATATTTATTTGTGGACACATAGTGAGATCCTTATCATGATCTCATCACTCATCACTCATCACATCAACCCGCATACGCACACATGGGACAAATATGCCTCAGAATGACATTAAGCTAAAAAAAATTGCATCAACCTGAAATATTCATTATTCTATATGCTACCAAAAACTTTAATTAATGAAAAGAATAAAAAATATGCATCCCACACATCACCGGTTGAGGTCTATAAATAATTTGGTAAATGAACTGAGCCTCCTTCATATCACACACTAAACCAAACCAAAACTAAAACCTTCAGAAAATCGTTCATTCCATTAAAACGCAAAAGTGTCCTTTTTCAAGCAGCAGCAGCAAAATCAAAAGTTTATCATTTTCACACGGCACTTTAATGGTTACCACCATTACCGACCAAAACATAAAAACATAGTTAAAAAAGCGAAGTAACAGAATATTAAAGAGAGAAGAAGAGATAGACTCTCTCTCTCTCTCTCTCTTCAACATTGTTGTACTTATTATATAGCTGCGGCGTGAAGGGTTCTTCATTGTTGTCGTTCTCTGTATTGGTGAGTTGTTTTGCTCTGTTTCTCAGCTAGGTTTGGTGTGTAAAGGTTGGAGCTTTTGGAAGAGTTTAACATCGTTTTGATATCAAGCGATTTCTGAGAACACCCAGGTCAGTTTTTTGGTATCTTTCTTCAGATTTTTTATTCTTATTCCCACCCTTTGTCTCTTTCTGTTCTTGGATAGCTAAGAGGAGTTGCAAGCTGTTATTTTTATTATATTTTTGGGTTTCGTGTTTGTGATGAAAATCTCTTTGTATTAATGTGCAACAATGTGTCTGTAGAATCTTCTTCAGATGGTGAAATGCTCTTCTTCGATGACATCATCACTCGTTTAGCTCCTCAGTTCTTACCTACTCATTTATCTGAATTCGTGTTTTTCTCTTCATTTCAACAATGGCAAACAATGGAGTGTCAGCTACAGCGTTGTCTTCTTCTTCAGGATCGTCGAATACCCTTTGGAGTGAGATCCTTGGATTGCCCATGTTGGAATTGGTGGCAATCTGTGGCAACTTGATTATGTTTCTTCTCTTTCTCTTTGTTGTTTCTGCGAGGAAGATGGTTGTGTTGGATGGAGGAAGAATTAGATTTGGCAAGGAGAATAGACCCAGTAATGGCAGCCCAATTTGTGTTAGTGTTGATGGGGGAGCACGTGACATTAGAATTGGTTCATGGTTCAAGTTGTCGATGTTGTCTTGTTTCTATGTTCTGTTGGTGCAAGTTTTGGTGTTGGGATTCGATGGGGTTGTGTTGATTAAGGGTGGTGTGGACGTGAGTTTGTCTCTTATTGCTGTGCCTCTTGCTCAGGTTTTAGCTTGGGTTGTGTTGAGCTTCTCGGCCTTGCATTGTAAATTCAAGGTGTGTGAAAAGTTTCCAATTTTGTTGAGAGTTTGGTGGTTTGTGTTGTTTGTTATTTGCTTGTGTACTTTGTATGTTGATGGGAGGGGGGTTTGGATGGAAGGTTCCAAGCACCTACGTTCTCATGTTGTGGCAAATTTTGCTGTGACTCCTGCTCTTGCTTTCTTGTGTATTGTTGCAATTAGGGGTGTTACTGGCATAAAAGTTAGTAGGAACTCAGAGCTTCAACAACCGTTACTTGACGAAGAAGAACCAGGGTGTCTCAAGGTTACTCCTTATAGTGATGCCCGGCTTTTTAGTTTGGCTACTCTGTCTTGGTTGAATGCACTTCTTTCCATTGGTGCAAAGAGACCGCTTGAGCTTAAGGACATTCCCCTTGTTGCGCCAAAAGATCGAGCCAAGACTAATTATAAGGCTTTGAATTCTAATTGGGAGAGATTGAAGGCTGAAAACCCGACAAGGCAGCCTTCGTTAGCTTGGGCACTTCTCAAATCATTCTGGAAGGAGGCAGCTTGTAATGCCATATTTGCTGGGGTCACTACACTTGTCTCATATGTTGGTCCATTTATGATAAGTTACTTTGTCGATTACTTGGTTGGCAAAGAGATTTTCCCTAATGAGGGGTATGTCCTTGCGGGGATATTCTTTGTGGCCAAGCTTGTAGAGACCTTCACCACTAGGCAGTGGTATTTAGGGGTGGACATCTTGGGTATGCATGTTAGGTCAGCTTTAACAGCGATGGTGTATAGAAAAGGGCTTAGGCTATCAAGCTTGGCCAAGCAAAGTCACACAAGTGGGGAGATTGTTAACTACATGGCTGTTGACGTTCAGAGGGTAGGGGACTACTCTTGGTATCTTCATGACATGTGGATGCTTCCTTTGCAGATTGTTCTTGCCCTTGCGATTTTGTATAAGAATGTTGGAATTGCTTCTATTGCGACATTGATTGCTACAATCATTTCCATTGTTGTCACCATACCTGTGGCCAGAATCCAAGAAGATTATCAAGACAAGTTAATGGCTGCTAAGGATGAAAGGATGAGAAAAACATCCGAGTGCCTGAGAAATATGAGGATTCTCAAGCTGCAAGCTTGGGAGGACAGATATAGAATAAGGTTGGAGGAAATGCGTGGAGTAGAGTTCAAGTGGCTTCGGAAAGCACTCTATTCTCAGGCTTTCATAACTTTCATATTTTGGAGCTCTCCCATATTTGTTTCAGCAGTCACCTTTGCTACCTCCATATTGTTGGGTGGCCATCTGACTGCAGGTGGTGTACTTTCTGCATTAGCTACTTTCAGGATCCTACAAGAACCTTTGAGGAATTTTCCAGACTTGGTGTCAACTATGGCTCAGACAAAGGTTTCTCTTGATCGATTATCTGCCTTCCTGCTGGAGGAAGAATTGCAGGAGGATGCAACTATTGTCTTGCCACAAGGCATTACTAACATTGCTATAGAAATTAAGCATGGTTTCTTCTGTTGGGACCCTTCGTCGTCTGCTAGGCCTACCCTATCAGAGATAAATATGAAAGTTGAAAGAGGGATGCGTGTGGCTGTTTGTGGTATGGTTGGTTCAGGGAAATCAAGTTTTCTTTCTTGCATCCTTGGAGAGATTCCTAAACTTTCTGGTGAAGTATGTTAGAGTACTTTAGCTTTTAATTTCATGTTTATTCTTTTAATCTGTCAATTGGCATTTTATTTGTAACAGTCTTCACAGGATGCATTGGGTTATTTTGCAGGTCAGAGTGTGTGGCTCTGCTGGATATGTCTCCCAGTCAGCATGGATACAATCAGGAAATATAGAAGAAAATATCCTCTTTGGAAGCCCAATGGACAAAGCAAAGTATAAGAATGTTCTTCATGCGTGTTCACTGAAAAAGGACCTAGAACTTTTCTCACATGGCGATCAGACAATTATTGGGGACAGAGGCATAAACCTGAGTGGTGGCCAGAAGCAGCGGGTTCAGCTTGCACGAGCACTCTACCAGGATGCAGATATTTATCTCCTTGATGATCCCTTCAGCGCAGTTGATGCTCACACTGGATCAGAATTATTTAGGGTTAGTTTTCCTTAGCATATTGTTGTTACTGTTTAAATGAATTGGATTTGCCTTAACCTATGGCATGGATCTGCAGGAGTATATATTGACAGCACTAGTAGATAAAACAGTCATTTTTGTGACCCATCAAGTTGAATTCCTTCCTGCTGCTGATTTGATACTGGTATGGCTGTATGCATTGGTCTTACACATTCATGCATCATGTAATAAGAGGCCAAGTTAATGGTTACCCTTCACTTCACATTTAAATTTTAAGATTTGTTTATTCCTTGCATGAAGGATAATTCAGGGTGTCATCTCTCATATGCCCTCCGGTATTTCAATTTAATGTTTCTCTCTTATATGTTGTTGGCGTTCGTAGTTCTCTCTATTTATAATACTTAGAGCCTGGGTTCATTTTCATTAAGTGAATGAAGTTTCAGGATCATACCCATGTATAGGGTTTATGACTTATGTTTCTTAATTTATTTACAACGTTAAAAAATGAAGTAGATTTTGACAATTATACAGTCTTACATTTACTACTTGACAGATACAATGAAAAAACATTTATAAAACAACACAGAGGAGTTCGTTTAAAGCTTAATTATATGAAAATAAATTTCTTATAAACATATCAACGGGAGATGTTACCAGCAGTAATCAAGAGGAAAAATTGATGAATTTTAGGTCCATATGAAATTGATACATGTGCAAGAAAGCTCATGAGTAAAACTCTTTTCAATTGGTCATTATATTAATCAAATCCATTGCTGATATTTTTTCTTTTTTAGCTTTGAACTTTATTTCTTACAAGTTACAACATTTATCTATACTTGCATTAATATGTTTAGTTCTTCCAATGACTAAGAAAATCCTATTCAAATGTTTCATAATAGAATTTTTATTTGTTTTTCACTTGAAGTTTGAAGTTCCAAAAGAACTTAAGACTTTATTTGGGAGTTTGGAGGGAGGGAGGAAGAAAATATTTGAAAGGAAAGGGAGGGTAATACAAAACTCCTAAGGTTTTGTTTAAGGTTTTATTTGAGAGTTGATTTTTGAGGGGAAGGGAAGGGAAAAACTTATATGATATTTAGCTATATTTGAGAGTTTTTAGAAAAGAAGGAGAGGGTTTATAAACCCTCCTAATTCTATATTTTTAAATTCCTCCAATTTGGGGGTTTAGGATTAACCCCCCTTCCCTTCCAAACTCTATCCTTCTCTCTCTCCAAACTCCTAAATAAAGTCTATATTGAAATAACTAAAGACTTTATTTCGGTGTTGGTTTTTGGGAGAAAAGGGAAAGAAGATAAAGATTTATGTGATGATTATCTTTGTTTGAGAGATTTTAGATAAGAGAAGAAGAACTTATAAACCTTCCAAAACTCTCTTAAATTCATGTTTTTAAGTTCTCCCAATTAGGGAGGTTTTGTGTAATACCTTCCTTCCTCCTCCCTTCCGCTTACCCTTCAAACGTTTTTCTTTCCTTTCTTTCCAAACTCCTAAGCAAAGCCTTAAAAATATGGGATTTTGAGAGCTTTGGGAAGTTTATAAACCATCCCCCCTCATATAAAAACTCTCAAACATGGATAAACATCACATAAACTTTTCTCTTCCCATCTTCCCAAAAACTAATTCTCAAACAAAGCATAACAGTGTGATCATGCAATTGATATGATGTGAAGATGGTTTCCTCTAAATTAAATTTTCCATTTGTGAAGGTTCTGAAGGAAGGCTGCATCATACAGGCAGGAAAGTACGATGATCTTTTACAAGCAGGAACAGATTTTAAAACTCTGGTTTCAGCTCATCATGAAGCCATCGAAGCTATGGATATCCCTACTCATTCCTCTGAAGATTCAGATGAAAACATATCCTTGGATGCATCTGTTATGATCAGTAAGAAATCCATTTGTTCTGCAAATGATATTGATAATTTGGCAAAGGAAGTGCAGGAAGGATCATCAACTTCAGATCAAAAAGCATATACGGAGAAGAAGAAAGCAAAACGGTCAAGAAAAAAACAGCTTGTTCAGGAAGAGGAGAGGGTCAGAGGTAGAGTCAGCATGAAGGTGTATTGGTCATACATGGCAGCTGCTTATAAAGGCTTATTGATTCCACTCATAATCATTGCACAAGGATTATTTCAGTTCCTTCAGATTGCTAGTAATTGGTGGATGGCTTGGGCTAACCCTCAAACAGAAGGAGACCAGCCCAAAGTAACTCCCACGGTTCTTCTTCTTGTTTACATGGCTCTTGCTTTTGGCAGTTCATGGTTTATATTTATAAGGGCTGTTCTGGTGGCTACATTTGGTCTTGCAGCTGCACAGAAGCTATTTTTGAAGATGCTTAGAAGTGTGTTCCATGCACCAATGTCTTTCTTTGATTCTACACCAGCTGGAAGGATCTTGAATCGAGTAAGTTTTTTTCTTTTACCAGCTCCTGTATAGTGAAAATTGTTGAGAAGTCCTACATATAAGACTTGAGCAATCCTCTCTCCTTGAACTAGCTTTTGGGGTTGAGATAAATCTATTCCTTTCTAATGCATATGTTAATAAAGCGTCATCTGTATTTTACCAGGTATCAGTTGATCAAAGTGTAGTGGATCTAGACATTCCTTTTAGGCTGGGTGGGTTTGCTTCAACAACAATACAGCTTATTGGTATTGTTGGTGTAATGACAGAAGTTACATGGCAAATTTTGCTCTTAGTTGTTCCAATGGCCATCGCTTGTTTGTGGATGCAGGTAATTAGAAATCTTTCAGCTTATATTCTTGCAAACTGCTTTTCTAAAAGACTTGTGCAAAAGCAAAACTGGTGCATTTTGGAAGAGAAAGAGAGTGAGAGAGTTCTATTCAAGAGGGAAAGAGAGAATACATTGACAAAAGACTAATAATTTTCCAATCTAACTGCATCCTTTTAAAAGAAATGCTTGTCTATTGACTTGTTTTGGTTTTGTGAATTGTTCTAACCATCAACTAATTCTGTTGCAGAAATACTACATGGCTTCCTCAAGGGAACTGGTCCGAATTGTAAGCATCCAGAAATCTCCAATTATACATCTTTTTGGTGAATCGATTGCTGGAGCATCCACCATAAGAGGTTTTGGACAAGAAAAAAGGTTCATGAAGCGGAACCTATATCTTCTTGATTGCTTTGCACGTCCATTCTTCTGCAGTCTTGCTGCTATTGAGTGGCTCTGCCTGCGGATGGAGTTACTTTCAACCTTTGTATTTGCTTTCTGCATGGTATTGCTTGTGAGCTTTCCCCGTGGGAGTATTGACCCAAGTAAGTACTTAGTTCTAATAACCTGTTTTGTCTCCTTATTTTCACAGCAATGTTTATAGTCCCTGACAATTAAGTTGTGTAGCATTCTATCTTTAAAGTTAGTTTTGTTTTCACAAGTGATGCTTAGACACAATGCAGAATGCAAAGTGAAGCCTTTTTCTGTTACTTATTGCTATTAATTTTTTTTCTGCGTAGGCATGGCTGGACTTGCTGTGACATATGGCCTGAATTTAAATGCACGCTTATCAAGGTGGATACTCAGCTTTTGCAAACTTGAAAATAAAATTATATCTATTGAAAGAATTTACCAGTACAGCCAAATTCCTAGCGAAGCACCAACAATAATTGAAAATTCTCACCCTCCATCCTCATGGCCAGAAAACGGGGAAATTGAAATAATTGATTTGAAGGTACGAAGCTCAGTTACATTTTTATGTCTCGTGTTTAAGTCATATATTGATTGATTATCTTCTGTTTTGAGAGGTGGAATAACTTAGTATGTTGTTGCTTGGTGTACAAGATTATTTAGTATATAATCAGAGCTGCTAGTCATGTTACATTATTAAAATATCCTTTATGAATTTTGTATTGCAACTGGCTCTTTCCAATGATGCTGTATCTCCAGGTCTCTTACCCCTACTCTGTCTCTCTTGAAGGTCCGTTACAAGGAGAATCTTCCTTTGGTGCTTCATGGAGTATCCTGTAAATTTCCTGGTGGAAAGAAGATTGGAATAGTTGGACGTACTGGAAGTGGAAAATCTACCTTAATTCAAGCGTTGTTTCGATTGATTGAACCAGCAAATGGAAGTATCCTTATAGACAACATTAATATTTCAGATATTGGCCTTCATGACCTTCGAAGCCATCTCAGTATCATACCACAAGATCCAACCTTATTTGAAGGGACCATTCGAGGCAACCTTGATCCTCTTGAGGAACACTCAGATAAAGATATTTGGGAGGTTAGTATTGCATAACTGCATGCTTTTAATTACACAGCTTGTATTATCTTTTAGTGTTATCTTTAATAGAAATGCTTATGAAGATTACTTGTGTGTGTGTGTGTGTGTGTGTGTATGTATGTGAGAAAGTAGAAAAATGTTGTTATATTCAGGTTTTGCATGCCTATATATGGTAACAGCCAAATTATTATTATTTTTACTTGAAATGGAAATATTGTTAGTAAGGAAGGAAGAAGGAACAATACTTAAAAAGGGGGAAAAATGATTACATAAAGTTAATGATATAAAGAAAACATAAGTCTCCAATACTTAGATTAGAAGTGACCTATGCAGTAAACTTCCTCAAATATCTCCACCAAAAATAATCCATGCAATGCCTCCACTATCATCATATCTAACAAACTTCCTTCATATGTGTACCTTACCCACACATGCCAAACGAACCCTTCATCTGAGTTCAATTGGGTATTTATAAGATACTTGGAATTAACAAAAAACGGGTACTGGTTTGCCCGTCCATGACTGACAAGTCATTTCAATTCCTAATTAGAAAGAGTTTTTACTCTGATGAATACCACTTTGTGTCCACAATCTTAATTTCCAACTCCAATAAACAACTTTATATCTTTACTCCTATGTAAGAACACGTAGTATATGAAAATAGACCAATAATCCTTGAATTTTTTATAATTATGGCTATTTGAATAAAAGGTTGTGCATTTTGTGATTGATTAGTTTTAATTGTTCACAGGCACTTGATAAGTCTCAGCTTGGAGATATTATCCGTGAGAAAGGACAAAAGCTTGATACACCAGGTAGGCAGCCAGAAAAAATTGGAAAACACACAGTATCTTTCCTTCCCCACCCCTTTAAAAGGGAAAAGTGTTTGGAATCACAATTAGCTATATTAACATGTATTTGGAAACTTGCAGTTCTAGAAAATGGAGATAACTGGAGTGTAGGACAGCGGCAACTCGTTTCTCTTGGCCGTGCTCTACTGAAGCAGTCAAAAATACTTGTACTTGATGAAGCTACGGCATCGGTTGATACTGCCACTGATAATCTTATCCAGAAGATTATCCGAAAGGAGTTCAAAGACTGCACTGTGTGCACCATTGCACATCGTATTCCTACTGTCATCGACAGTGATCTAGTTCTGGTGCTCAGTGACGGTGCGTATAGTAACAGTTGTGTGTTATTCTTCTGTCTGTTTTGTCTTCTTTTTGCCAACCATTTCTATAGCCACAGGCTTTGCATTATTACTCACTAGTTTGTGCTTCTAAAGTTATATCTTTTATACCTCTGCAGGGCGAGTTGCAGAGTTTGACACCCCTTCAAGACTATTAGAGGAAAAGTCATCGATGTTTCTAAAACTGGTGACGGAGTATTCATCACGTTCGAGTGGTATACCGGAAATTTAGATCAGAGGGAATATCTGTGGACTTCCACAGTGGTGGCTATAGCTTAAGACAGTTGAAGAGTTGAAACAGAAAGTGATGCCACCTTTGCATGCCACTGCTGCATTCGGGGCATGCATAGACAGAAGAAGAAAACAAAATAAAAGGGAGAGGTGGGTGCCTCCTCATCAACCAAGCATCCCAGTGGGAGAAAATTAGTTGGTTCTACCCCTTAAAAAAAATTGAGGAATTCATGCATGGTTAGCATGCTTTTGTAACACAAAATAAGATGATCTGTGATTACAGGATAGTTCCCAATTGAGTTCAATAATGTGGTAGAAAGTAGTTTGTACTATGTAGAATGAGGCACTAGGCTTTTGCTTAGAAAAGTGTAGAGTTAAAACTAGTCTTGTGTATTCCACAATTTTCTTGTAGTCAAGGTTTTAGAATTAAGCCATTGAAAGCTCAGATTCCTCCATCACCCAAATATAATTTGTATTGGTTCTTTTCTTCTAAAAAGCTTTTTTTTTTTTTTCTTTATTGTTATTAGTAGTTAAGAATCCTTTGCAGTATAATGCAACGAATAGTATTTCTTTACTAGACTGCCATGAAAATCAGATCATGATTTCACTATACAATGTGGATGTGTGAATTTTTAGAACATCAAGGTTCCAGTTCTGGACCAATTTTCATTATGGTTCAATGGTGACCGAACTAAACATGATTAAATTTATACACTTTTATACTATATTACATCAAGCCGCAATTTTTGGCTCAATTTTCATGACAATGCTTCTAAATTATTGTTCCTTTGTTAGCTGTCTTCTAATCTTCGATTAGGCGTCCTGTTGCTGATTTGATGATAGGGAGAATACCTGCAAAAGGTACTCCGATGATAAAGTCAGGATTCGGTTCTGAACAATAAATGTTATTTAATGATCTGAAGTCAACCACTAACCTGTATTTCTTATCTTCTTTTTATAGACATTCTTTGGGCTAATGGGCCTGAGTCAATTTTTATATTTGAGGCCCATAGTATTTTTGATTATCTTTAATTTAGATTATTTACCTTTTAATCCTGACTAGGGGTACCGGCCTAGTATGCCGAGTAGGTATTCGGTTTCTTTTTGCTGATGGTGGGACCGAGTTGATTCCTTTCCCAGTACACTAGCCCCACAAGCCCGGCGAGTTGCGAAGTAAGGGCTTTAAAAAATGGAGATGGTAATATAGGTATCCGGTTGGAGTGCTTTTTATTGTACTGAGGGGGTCATCGTGGGGGTGTCCGGTCTCAATTGATGGTAACGTTTTGGTGTATTAATTTACACTGAGGAGTAGTCGATTTAGTAACAATACGGTATAGGCCGAGATTATAAATTTGCTGAGGAATATTCTAGAATGTTGGTTTTGAGGATTTGTCAGAGGGGATGTGAAACGAAGGGGTGCTCCATCTCCTCCGTTGATCTGGAAGGGATCTGATGGTTTGAAATGAAAGGGCGTCTTTTCGTTTGCCCGACATCAGTCCCTTATAAATATGTGGTGGTCCCTCATCCCTTTCTTACTCTTTTGCTCTGTGCCGAACCCTGCATATCTTTGCTCCAAACCGACTAGTGTTCAGAGATCCTAGGCTTTTCTTCTCTACCGACTACTAGCAAGGTGCGTTTCATTTTCTTCTTAACTTCTTTTCTATCATGGCTGATCGTATTGAGTGGGAGGATTCCTTGTCGGATGTCTCGGGGCCGGGTACCATTGAGGTTGATATTATGAATGGAACCGAGGGGAGTGGCGAGGTTTTGTCTATTTCAAACCGGAGGGCTGAAGAGGCACAAGTCGGCGAAGGCAGTAGCGAAGCCGAGACCTCATCGTCCAGTGATACTGACGCTCCTGAACCTCTTCCCAGCACTAGTCCTCCTCGGGAAAGGCAGGTGTTTCCTCCCTGCACGGTGCCTGGTTATGAGTGGGTACACGGTGAAGTGGCCGCCTACTTTTCTCGTTTCAAAAGAAATAAAAGTCTTCAATTTTTTGTAGATAATTGTGATATTTCTTTATGGGAGGCTTGTGACCCGTACCCTATACACCTTGATCCTTGTCAGGGGGACGAGGGCGAGAACCCAGACTTTGTTTTCTTGGGAGGTGTCGGAATGGCCGACACCTTCTTTATGTATGAATATATGTTTAGGGAATTAGGTATCAGGCTCCCTTTTGACGATTTCCAAATGGGGGTTTTGAATGTAGCGCCAACACAACTACATCCGAACGGGTGGGCGGCAATTCAAGCCTTTAGAATACTTTGTAAATTCCATTATATAGAGCCTAGTGTAGGTCTTTTTTTTCATTTTTTTTGTACGCGTCCATCCGACCTGGCGAGGTGGGTTTCTCTAATAAGGCAACCCGAGTTGCCCCTCTTTAAGCCATACGCGTCGTCTTTTAAGGGTTTCAAAACCGGTTTCTTCAAGGTAACCGTGGACCCTGTAGGTAAAAATTATTTTTTTGATAGCGAGGGCAATCCCCTATTTCCTTTTCACTGGACTCGGGTGCCGCGCTGATACGACACATACCCTGAGGATATGTTATTGGCTAGGGAGCTGTCGGATTTGCAATTCTTGAAGTCCCTTCCCCGAGACATTCCTGCCCGACATGTAGTCCTTGTTCTCAAGTCTCCGCGTCCTCGGTGGGATATGGAGGGTATGTGTTATTTCGTTTCTGACTTGTATTTGGAATTGAGCTATATTGATTTGACTTGCTATTGTTAATGCAGGTTTAATGGCTCAAAGAGGTGTGGATGTGCCGACCTTCCGGCGTACTTTGAAGCAGAGAATGCCCGAAGGGACGCCCGTTGAGGAGCACCGTCATCCTCAAATCGACCAACTTCCCGAGGTGCCGGAACTTCGCCCTCCTCCCCAAGATTTTGTTCCAGCCGAAGGCCCTTCCAAGAAACGCAAGGAAAAGGGCAAAAGCAAGGAGCCCGAAAGGGAGAGGAAGAGGCGACACGCCCACTCGGGTGAGCCTAGCGGCGTTCAAGGGGCTCGGAGTCAGACCCGAGTGGTAGCTGCTGGGGAGGGGAGCAGCTCTCCCGTAGTTCCCTTGGACATGCTAGCCGAGGGGTTCTTGGTAAGCGGGACACATACTGGTCGGCTTGCTGCTCCGAACTTGTTATCTGATGCAGGGAAGGAACTGGTCGGCGGTTTGGACTATGAGTCTATGTGGCGCTACTACGCAGAACTTCATGTACGGTCCACCGCAATGCTCCGAAGGCTAGTTGTGGATCCCATTCTCGAAGTTAAGAAGTTGAAGGCCGCCCATTCGGTTTCTGAAGAGGCTTTGGCCGAGAGTAGAGAGATTCAAGCTAGCCTGGACGAGACCGTTCAATCCCTGCAGGGTCAGGTTAATCAATACAAAGAGCACTTTCAAATAATGGAGGACCGAGTACATGCGGCCGAGGAGGTGGCGAGGGTCCGGGGGGAGGAGATGGAGGCGTTGAAGGCAAAGTCCTGTCAAATGGAAGAGGCTTTACGGGCCAAATCTGCCGAGATGGAAGAAGCCCTGGCGCTGGAGAGGCAAAAGGCTGAAACTGAGATGAGAAACTTTGCTGAGAAGTGTTCTTAGCAAGTATCTTACGAGCATGAAGCCGGTTTTAACCACGCTATTCGACAGTGTCATGGGTTCTGCCAAGTACCGGTAGGTTTTCATTTTGACATTACAAAGGATTTTTTCGGCGGGAGGTTCATTCCTTACACCGAGGTTGAGGATGATGTAGAACCCGACGTCGAAGTGCCGAGACGTCTCCCTGAGGTTACCGCCAACCCTGAGGTGGCCGCTCCCGAGGCGGTAGAGAGAATAGAGAGTTAAATTACTCTTCCTTTGTATTCATGGGCCATTAGTGCCCACATTTTGTAACCAGTTTTTTGTTTGAAATAGAATTTACCCTTTTTCTCATGCTTTGTATTTTGTCACGCAACTTGTCCTAACAACCTTTACGATATGCTTAATATTATCATACTTAGCCAAATAACTTGGATACGATTTACCCTTAATATACTCATTTTTAGCCGAGTAGAAGACGAGGAGATGATCTCGTTTTTTTTAAAAAAATTTAGCTTTAACTAAGAACTCCTCCTAATTTGTTAATTTTGACGAGCATGAGAGTATTCGGGATTGAGATATGTCGACCTTTAGTAGAGAGATGCTTGAAAGAAAAATAATTCACACTTGACCGAGTAGGGGTACTCGGCAGGGGAATATAATTGCTGCATCCTTGACCGAGTGTGGTACTCGGGAGTGAAACCATTCAACCTTGGCCAAGTGAAAACTTGGGAGGGAATGGTGTTTGAAAGGTATATAATGCGTAAAAAACCGTATAGGTGAAGAAAGAGAAATTTTATTGATTAGGTGCCTCGTTAAAAACCTTCTCAGGAAAACCCCTTTTCACTTTCTTTTAAGAGGATAAAACCTGGGATAGGAAAAGAGTACACCTATGCACGTATTACAAGGTTTTAGCTATAATAATGCTTTAAATGAGTGACATTCTAGGTTCTTGGTATTAATTTTCCTGCCAGGGTTTCCAATTTGTATGCTCCATTATTTAATCTTGCTGCTACTCGAAAGGGGCCTTCCCAGTTGGCTGCCAACTTCCCTTCTTGTCGATCCTTGCACGCGTCCCCGGTTACTCGCCACACTAGGTCGTTTTTGTAGAATTGTCGTGGACTTATTTTGGAGTTGAATTTTCTAGCCATCATTCTTTTACTAGCCTCAGTCATGATGGCAGCGCGGTCACGGATCTCATCTATCAAGTCCAGGTTAACGGCCAGAGCCTCTTCATTGGCCGATTCCTTGAAATTCTCTCTCCTGAATGACGGCTCTCCAATTTCTACCGGTATCATGGCATCAGTACCATATGTAAGCCGAAAGGGGGTTTCTTTTGTTGTGGTCTGCGGCGTGCACCGATAGGCCCATAAAATCTCAGGCAGCTTCTCTGCCCATTCTCCCTTTGCCGAATCCAACCTCATTTTTAATTCATGCAAGATCACTTTGTTGGCAGCCTCGGCTTGGCCATTCGTCTGCGGATGTTCAACAGATGTAACTCTATGTTTGATATGCAGGCCAGCCAAGAACTCGTTGAATCTTCGATTTGCAAACTAAAGCCCATTATCTGTAATCAGTGCATGAGGGAGACCGAACCGTGTTATGATGTTTTTCCAAGTGAATTTTTGCACGTTATGGGCCGTGATTGATGCTAGGGGTTCGGCCTCAATCCATTTGGTAAAGTAGTCCACGGCAACGAGGAGGAATTTACATTGCCCTTTTGCCAAGGGGAATGGGCCGAGGAGGTCCATTCCCCAAATAGCGAAGGGCCAAGGAGCGATAATGTGCCGAAGGGTATCGGCGTATTGGCGCAGGTGAGGGCCGTATTATTGACAAGGAATGCATCTTTTTACAAACAATTGACAGTCTTGAGTTATTGTTGGCCAGTAGTATCCGGCCCTGAGCATTTTGGCTGCCATAGTTCGTCCGCCCGAATGGGTTCCACAAATACCTTTATGGATTTCTCTCATCACGTACTTAGCTTGATCGTCTTCTAGGCATTTAAGCATGGGGGTGGAAATTCCTCTTCGATACAATTCTTTACCGAGAAGAAGGTATTTGGCTGCATGTGCTTTAATTTTCCTAGCTGCTGCTGCGTCCTGTGGGAGACTGTCATCAGTGAGGTATTGGACCAGGGGGGTCATCCAATTATGGGATGAATTTTCTATGTCCATGCATTCTCGCTTGGTGATACTAGGTTGGGGGATTTGTTGGTAAACCATGCTCTGCAGCTGCCCTGGTTTCCATTGGCTAGCCAGCCTAGCTAGCCTGTCGGCTCGTGCGTTCATGTTTCGAGGTGTGTACCGAATGCATACCTCCTTAAACTCGGTTTTTATTTTCTTAACCTCCTGGCAATATTTAAGCATGACCGAGTCCCTGGTCTAATAGGTATCATTTACTTGTTCGGTTACAACTTTTGAATCACTCCAAGCAGTAATGCGTTTAACCCCCATTTCCCTTGCTAGTCTGAGACCAGCGAGTAAAGCTTCATATTCGGCTTGATTGTTGGATGCCTTAAATCCGAACCGGATAGACTGTTCAATGGCGAACGCATTTGGTCCTTCAAGAATGACCCCCGCTCCACTGCCTGATTGATTTGATGATCCATCAACATGTAGGTTCCACATGTCTGAAATGGTATTATGTTGTGTCGTAAACTCGTTGATGAAGTCGGCTAATAGCTGGGCTTTAAGGGGGCGTCGGTTCTCGAAATGGATGTCATATTGGGATAATTCAATTGTCCATGTCACCAACCGACCAACCAATTCTGGTTTTCTCAAAATTTTGGCCATCGGACAATCTGTACGGACTATCATTCGATGGCTCTAGAAGTAGTGCCTTAACCTACGAGGTGTGTGGACTAAGGCAAGTACCACTTTCTCCACTAACTGGTACCGAGATTCAGGACCCTGAAGTGTCCTGCTAACGAAATATACGGGGTTCGGTTCGGGTGTTTCTTGAAGTAAGACCGAACTGACGGCGTGATCGGACACGGACAAATAAACAATCATTTCCAGATTCGAAATTGGTTTAATCAACGCAGGTGGTGCGGCCAGCATATGCTTGTACTGTACAAAGGCGTCCTCACATTCATTGGTCCATGCAAATTTTTGCGATTTCTTCAACAATTCAATGAAAGGCCAAGACCTTTCTGCCATTATTGGCAAGAATCTAGCCAAAGCTGCAATCCACCCGGTCAGTCGTTGCACGTCCTTGATATTGCGAGGGCTGGCCATGTCGATGATGGCTTTACATTTGTCGGGATTTGCCTCAATTCCCCTTTCGGACAACATGAAGCCCAGGAATTTACCGCCAGCTACACCAAATGTACATTTTTCAGGATTGAACCTCATACCATGTTTTCTGGCTTCTCCGAATACCTCCTTTAAGTGGTCAAGATGTTGCTTTAATGCAAGGGATTTAATTACCATGTCGTCTACATACACTTCCATGCATTTACCCACTTGTTTTTCAAAAATTTTGTTCATAAGTCGCTGGTAGGTTGCTCCTGCATTCTTCAACCCGAACGGCATCACCCGATAACAATAATTTGCAGAATTTGTGATGAATGCTATTTTTTCCTCATCGGGGGGGTACATTCGTATTTGATTGTACCCAGAATAAGCATCTAAAAAGCTCAGTATTTTGTGACCGGCAGCACCATCAACCAAGGTGTTAATGTTTGGTAGGGGGTATGCATCTTTTGGGCATGCTTTATTGAGGTCCGTGAAGTCCGTGCACATTCGCCACTTGCCATTGGCTTTTTTGACCATGACAACGTTGGCTAACCATGTTGAATACCTGACCTCTCGGATGAAACCGGCCTGTATTAGTTTGCTGGTTTCTTCTCTTACCGCCTTTGCTCTATCACCACCAATTTTTCTCCTTTTTTGAGCTACCGGTTTGGCCCCTTTATAGACCGATAAGTGGTGGTATAGGAATGCTGGATCAATGCCAGGCATATCCGAGGCTGTCCAGGCAAACAAGTCGGCATTATCTACCAGCATCTTTTGGAGAATGGCTTTCTCTTGCTCGTTCAAACCGATCCCCAAATACGCAATTTGTTCTGGCCTTGTTCCTAGTTGGAAAGATTGTTTGTTTTCATTGGGCTCAACTCGGTATTCCTCATCCACTCTAGGATCGAGTTCAAAATCCAACTCTTCTTCCAACCGAGGGGATACAATATTGACATCCCGGGTATTCCCTGAAAGGGTTTAAGGCGTAAACTTGCGAAGTAACATTCTCTGGCTGTTTTTTGATCGGCATGGACGGTAACAATTCAGCCTCTTTCAGACGGAAATTTCATGGCCAAGTACGGAGTGGAAACTATGGCCTTCAATTTGTTCAGGGACGGTCTACCGAGTAGTATATTATAAGATATGTTCGCATGTACTACAAGATAAGTGACTCTTATGCGTTTGCCCTCGTGCTCTGATCCAAAGGCCGTATACAAGTCGATACACCCCTTGGTCTCTACTCGTTCTCCGGAAAAACCGACCAACGGCTCATGATATTCCTTGAGTTCTTGTTCTGAGATGCCTAATTGCTTGAATGTATTCCAGTATAGGATATCAGCCGAGCTCCCTTGGTCTATTAGCGTTTTTCGGACAGTGCAGTTAAGAATGTCTACACTAATTACCATGGGATCATCCTGTACCGGGTCGACTCCTTGAAAGTCGTCGTCAGTGAACGTAATAGGCGGGATTCGGATCTTGCTGCCCAATGAAACATTATTCACAGAACGGACATTCCGAAGATGCCTCTTCCTAGCCGAATGGGTAGATCCTCCACCAGCGAACCCTCCGGCTATGGTGTTAATGACCCTCTTCGGATATTTATCTTGTTCATATCTTCTTGGTGGGGGCTCCCTGGACCTGCTCCTGGGCCGTTCAAATTTTTTGGCGTCGGATCTCTTTGGTGAATCGGGGTGGCTGTTTCTTCCTTTGTTGTATTGCCTTGCGGGATCTGTCTGTACAAAATTTTTCAGGTGTCCATCTTTGATCAATTCTTCAATTTTGTCTCTTAGTGCCGCACACTCCTCGGTAGTGTGACCCCTGTTCTGATGATACCGGCAAGACTTGCTTTTATCCGCTCGAGGAGGGGTGTTAGCACGTCTAGGCATTCTCAATATTTCTGTGGCCAACGCTTGGTCAAGTATTCTGGACTGATTAGAGTTGAGAGTCGTGTAGGAGGGATACTTCGGTCCTCGTGGTGGTCGTTCGAGTTCCTTTCCTCTGTCGTTCCCCCGCCTTGTTTTAAAGATCTCCCTTCTTTCTTCATTTTTTGAGTTGGGTCCTTGTTCCATCTGTACCTGGCTCTGGTATTCGGATAGTTCTTCCATTTGCATATATTTCGCAGCCCGGCTCCTTAACTCGTCTAGGTCGACTGGGGGTTTTTTGCAGAGGCTATTAACGAAGGGTCTCGATTTCAGCGCTGTTGTTAGATGGTGCATAGCCACTGCTGGTTCTAAATTATGGATTGAAAGAGTCACTTTGCCAAAGCGTTCCATGAACGCTCTAAGTGATTCACCTTTCTCTTGGCGAA
Organism: Abrus precatorius; assembly: GCF_003935025.1. Classification (NCBI taxonomy): domain Eukaryota; kingdom Viridiplantae; phylum Streptophyta; class Magnoliopsida; order Fabales; family Fabaceae; genus Abrus; species Abrus precatorius. Next base: position 629,278 of record NW_020874373.1, on the reverse strand, counting down.
TATTGACTAGGGCCAAGGATGTTAGTGGATGGGGCCGGCTTGTGGTGAACTGCAGGTTGAAACGTCTTGTGAGAGTTGCGAACGAGTCGACGGAGAGGGGGGGAGTCGAGTGAACCAACTAAGTGCAGGTCCTCGGAGCGAAGTAGGAAAGATTCTGCACCATAAGGCGTCGCTTTCTGTGTACAGACCGACCTGCGTTGTAAATATGTCCACATGTTCTCCGGGGTCGGATGTGCCATCGTATTTGTCTATTACCAACCCTCTCCAATTGTCGGGCAGCTTGGCTTCTAGAATGCGGTGAACGAATGGGCTCCGGTTCATAAGTTCATCTCGGTCGTTTTCGGTTACCGATTGATATACCTGTCTTGATTTTTCTTGCAGCGCTGATGATTCTCCTTGATCTTGGACGACGGTGGTAGTAAGGGAGGGGACGTGTGTCCTTATTTCCTCCCTTAGGCCGGTATTTTCCCTTCGTAGGGCTGAGAGTTCCAGTGCATCCCTTTCGTGATCCTTCTTCATCTCCTCCATTTCTGCCCTTAGCTGCCTCAGTACAGCTAGGATGCTTTCTTCCGTTCCTCCCTGTATCACTACTTCCGGTACTAGTTCCTCTGGCGTGACGCCCTCCATTTGTTGCCTAGAGGTCCCTTCCTGCTGGCTTCTCGTCATTACCATGCTTAATCCTGAGTGACGAAGTTAATCACGCCCCACGGTGGGCGCCAAAATGTTCCTTTGTTAGCTGTCTTCTAATCTCCGATCAGGCGTCCTGCTGCTGATTTGATGATAGGGAGAATACCTGCAAAAGGTACTCCGATGATAAAGTCAGGATTCGGTTCTAAACAATAAATGTTATTTAATGATCTGAAGTCAACCACTAACCTGTATTTCTTATCTTCTTTTTATAGACATTCTTTGGGCTAATGGGCCTGAGTCAATTTTTACATTTGAAGCCCATAGTATTTTTGATTATCTTTAATTTGGATTATTTACCTTTTAATCCTGACTAGGGTTACCGGCCTAGTATGCCGAGTAGGTATTCGGTTTCTTTTTGCTGATGGTGGGACCGAGTTGATTCCTTTCCCAGTACAATTATAATATTTGCAGTTGCCTAACATGTTAGTCCTAAATTTTAATGAATTTTTGGTTTTATTCCCTTTTAATATATATATTGTTTTAGTTCCTTTTTTTTAATGAACTTTTGTTTAGTTCTTATTTGGTTACTAAGATGTCAAATGTCAATGTCAATTTTCGGTTGGATTATGTTAGTTAAAACATTAATTTGTTAAAATGTAGAGATCAAAACTAAAAAATTTCTAAAATGTAGAAACTAAAAGTATATTTAAGCTTTATTTCAAAAACTATTTTCGGATTAACTTCTAAATAATCTGAACTCTGATTAGAGAGTGTAGCACAAGTGAAATGGATATTAAGTTACCTTTTTCTTTCGAACTAGATCTGATCTAATTTGCAAATACCTCTACCATGCATCAATGAATGGTTTTGTCCGTGCAGGGTTATTTATCTAGAAGATATTGATTAATAAAACTGAGTTAAAATCCTATTTATGTACATTTATAGACTTTGGGTGCATAGTGAAAACTGTACTTTAGCTAGGCAGCAGATGATCAAATAAGATTTGTATACTAGGTGGCCCTAACTTAGAAAATAGAAATTTAAGAACGTGTATCATTGATTATGTGATGTAGATGTGTCAGATTATGTGGCTCACAATCACACGTCTGTTTTGCACGGTAGCTATGCATCACTTGGTCTTTCTGTACGTATGATTCGGTGATGGATTGAAAATTTTCTATTACTGTTGATAGGACATAAATTTAGTCCATATTATTATTTTTGTTAAGTGTTAAATTAAATCAGCGCTGTCACATGTCGATTTTTAAATATTCTCTTATCTTGAGAAATTAAACTATATTTCAAATTGAGGTAAGATTTGCCATACACATCTAGATAAAAATAAAGTTTTTTCTGTTGCTCCTAACTCACAAGAGATGTATGCACTACAGTTAAAAATTATGGAAATTTAATCATAATTTAATCTAGAAAGAAACAAAAATAAAATAAAATCATAGAACACCAAAATTGTCTCTTCAAAATTGGAAGTTACAAGGCAGCCCAATCTAATTTGAATAGCTTGGGGTAGATTATTTTGGCACTTGAGTGTACTTCAAGACATTCCAAGAGAACAATGTGTTTCCTTCGGCAGGAGGGAACCTCAAGATCTAATCTAAGTTACATAAAAGTGAAAAAATTAAAGCATGATGATAGCATATCAAATGGCATCAAGTGATGGTGTCTTATTCTCACTCTCTCTGGTGATGACTCAGTGATGGACTCAAAATCCAAGCATGGCTCGTTCGAATACGTTAATTTGGATGGAAGAAACGTTGGTGCAACAATGCGCTTGCAGCATAGAACCACAAAGGGTGAGGCAAAAGATTGTTGTTGCATCAACATTTATGTAAACAACAATGTTCAGGGTGTCTCAAATTCAGTGTTGCGTGATAGTGAGGTGAGGATGATAGACCCAGGAATTAGTTTATACTTTGAAAGCTTGAAGCTTGATAAAGGAACTACCTCATGCAACAAGACACTTTGTTGGGGTAACAAACTTGGATTTTGCCTTTGCATGTTTAATTTTTTGGCTCTTCTGTTTCTCTTAGTGCTTCTATTCTCAACTAGAATCATCATTATTGTCGTTTAGTTAAACAAGCTAATTAAATTCATTTTTGAGTTGTTGAATTTATTTGGTAATGCTAATTATGTGTTCATGTTTGACTTCAATTTTTGGTTTAATTTCTATTGTGAATGTCAACCTTAAGAACGTTGAAATCATGATTATATAACATTATTAACAAACTCCAGATAGAGACAACATTATTTTCAACCAAAAAGAGCTCTCATAATTGGAGATGTAGAATTATTAATATGGCCTTACATTGGATGAACAAGTGGTGTATTAAATGTTTGGTTTTGATGAGTTAGTGGTAGCCCACTCTTATGTTGGAGATCCTTCGTTGACGCCTAACCACAAGACACTGTTCCATCACGTAGGGTTTTATATTTCCTTTTCAACGTTCAATGCACGTAAATCACGACCACGCCTATGTTAATTTGAAAAGACATCCACAAATTCTCTTTTTCAATTTTCATATTTCTGATCCATGGGCATGGAAGATCAGAGCTCAAGAGCAAGCTTATAATGCAATAAAACATGTATCGCATTAAGCTGATTTTTACTTTTTTTTAGCAATATATTAAGCTTAATTTTTAATACAAATTATTATTTTAAATATTTTAAATTAATAAATTATATATATATATATATATATATACTGTCAAATACGTAAATAAACTTACATATATTATTTCAGTTTAATTGGTAGTGTTAGTATTTTTAATATTAATATTTTATTTCAATATCGTGATTGATGTATTTATTACAATAAAAATAAGTATCATTTTGACATTTATACTGTAGAAAGTTTGGTCTCTCAAATTAAACATATAAATGTGAAAATTTTCACTAATTCAATTAAATGGGATATCATACGAAAATGACATTTTTTTGACGAAATCAAAGTAACTAAGGGGTGATGGAATCGAAGCAAAAGGTTGGATAAATTATAGGCGTGATTGAAGGCATTGTTAGTGAGTGTCACTTTGTGGGTGTTTGGTTATGAATTATGAAATATGATGTGTGAATTTCAAGAGAGTGATTAATGGACTGCCCTTAATTTAATGTGTGATGTATCTAACCAGTTGTTCCCTTTTTTCAGCCTCCTCTTCATTGCCTGCCATGTGGCTGCTCATCAGTAATTTCTGAATATTTTTTAGTCATTTAAATATAATTTTTACTATTTTTTATAATGTTAAGATATCAAGTATACACTTCCTTCATTATATTAAACTTTTTAATTAAAATTTAACTTTAATACACTTTCAAGTATAAAAATTTTCAAATGCACAACACATACACCAGATCAGATAACCTTCGCAAGTGCAATCTTGTTGAAATTTAAAATATTTTTAATAATTAATATAAACTACTCTTCAAGTTTGATGAAATGTAAGAGAATCTCATTTTCAGTGTAAAGTTGCACTCTCATGTGTTATTAAATGATAATAGTAAGATAAAAATCATAATCTAACTCTTGATAACTGAAGTCTACAATTAAGTAAAATCAATCACCCACAAGTATAAAAAGGCAAATTGGAGGCAAAACAAAACATGTGCTTGTGTGATATAGATGCTAAGGCACATAACAATTGCATATCTTGCACTCCAAACCTCACATGATTAGACACTTATTGAGGTTTTTAACAAGTGATGCTTTGGTCGGTGCAAACCTCAACCTCAGAGAGATAATCAAATTACCAAACAACTTTTCTCTAATCATTAATCACTGTCTTTAACAAGGAAAGCCACTTTGCGAACCCCATAACCTTCAACTTTCTACCTTTGCTATGGCCTAACAGCCTTCAATTTTATTTGCCTCCTAATATAACATATGCTAAACCCAAGTAGATGAGGCTTGTAAGTGGCATGTGATTTCAACTTCAAGTAATTATGATAAAAATCAAATTAATTTGCACTAAGAATGATGTTATTTGTCATTACATTAAACCTCAAGGGTGCTTTATGTTAATTATCCTATAATTTTTAATTTAATCCAACAACATATGTATAATTTTAATGGGCGATGCGTATGTATTAATTTTGTAATAAACTGAGTATTGTACTACACATAAAAATTTATATAAATAAATGGTTTTCATCTGAGTTCACTAGTCATCTATCACACGTATATGTCAAGCAAACACCAAGCCCAATTGGACGATCTATGCTCTATATTTTTTGGCTATCCAAAGTTGCAAATGGGTGTTTTTGCCGTTTCAAGCACGCTTAAACCTAGGAAGTATGAAAAATAGCTAATTTTCCCATTAATAATACTAAAAAATTGTAATGTTTTTTGAGTGATATGGTGAAACTCTGGTAACCTCAAAAGAATGAGCTCACACAGGATGAGGTATGACTATGAGATTCTTGTGATGCAGTCAAATGCGTTGTTGACAACAAGGGATAGAGATTTTACCTGCATATGTCCTCTAACATTTAGTGCGTACAGTATTAGCAATAGTAAGTTCAATGAAACACCAATATATTTAATGATGTTGGCTTATTATACTATTATCAAATGTAAGTGACACAGAATTAGAGTAATTATAATCTCACGTGGTACATATACACACACACACACACAAAGTTGCATCTGTTTATGTTCAGGTAAACGTCAAATTGGTCAGTAACAGTATCTAATCTACTAGCTTGTTAGCTTACCAAGGCGCATGATTTGTCCTTAATTTTGAATCTTTTTTAATAATTAACCCATAATTTTTAGGAAAAATAATCTTATATTTTTGTAGTATTATTTTAGTAAAAAAATTATTATTATGAGTACTAAAATTACTCTTTTTATAGTATATTTGATTGGTTATCTTACTCTCTAAAAATTATTAATTAAAATTAAAATATATTTAATATCTCGAAAATATAAAAAAGAAATTTAATATGAAGTTTTCTTTTTTATAATAACAAGTAGCAAAAATGTAGCTCAGTGAAAGAAAATGATTTTGTCTTTGTTATATTCAATAACACACGTTTAGTTACGTAATCATTTCATTATTTTACTTCCAGGAAGAGTTCTTACGTTTTCAGGGGATCAAAAGTTTTCCAAGTGATAAATGCTTCATATATACAGTATGATTTATGTCGTATTTATCTAAGAATGACTTGTTATTTGGTGTGATTAATCTTGATTTAAATTCAAACACTTAATCCTATTTTGCTTGTGAACACAATTGATCCTAAATAATTTCCAAATCTCTAGAAACACACACTACCCCTAACAACCCCACAAGATATAAATTGTATTAGCTAAGCTCTTCTGATAAGTAGCATGAGCAATGATTAGGTTTTCATAATCATAATCATAATCATGATTAAGTGGACAAGTAATTGCTTACTTCTCCAAGTGTACTAACAAAATAGGGGGAAGAAGGACCAATGTGTTACATTGACGAAGTACTATAGTTTGGGCAAACCGACACGTGACAGTATGTGTCAGAATATAAGAGGTCACCGACACGCGATATTAGCCAGCGCACGTTGCTAACGTGCACCTCCCTTTTCTCTCTCCTTCATCCCTCGTTTCATTTATCCATCCTTCTTCGCTCCTCTCTGCAGATTCTGCACTCCTTTCTCTCTTCCCTGTTTTTCTGCACCTGATCTAACCTCGATTCCTCAAATTAAATCTCGTAACTCACCCTTATTCCTCGATATTCGTGTTCATCTTCCTGCTACCACACTCTTCTTCCCTTTCCCCGTTTTCAGAAAACCCCCAATTTCCTCACTCCCCAAACCATTGAGTTCTAGGGTTTCGATTGATCCATGAATCGTGATTACTGGATCGGAACTGGAATGAAATGAGACGGCGCCCCGTGGCGGGATTTCTCCCCGAACAAATGGAGAAATCAACGAGCAAGAATCACAATTCCAGAATTTGCTTCCTCGCTTCTCTCTCTGCGTTCTTCTGGTTCTTGCTCCTCTACTTCCATTTCGTTGTCCTCGGTGAGCAGTCCACCAAAATAGGTCAAGTTCCCGTCAATATCGAATCCCACCAACTTCAACAACAACTTACACAACCGTTCCAGAACCCTCCCCGGAAGAACATTGGGTTCCCTCATGTGGAGGAAGTGAAAACCCCTTCAAAAAGTTTCAATTTCCCCTTTATGAGAGCCCTAAGAACTGCTGAGAACAAGAGTGATCCTTGTGGAGGGAGGTATATATATGTGCATGATCTTCCCTCCAGGTTCAACGAGGACATGTTGAAGGAGTGCAAAAGTTTGAGTCTTTGGACCAACATGTGCAAGTTCACCACCAATGCTGGTCTTGGGCCACCCCTTGAGAATGTCGATGGTGTTTTCTCTGATACTGGTTGGTATGCCACTAATCAGTTTGCTGTTGATGTGATATTCAGTAACAGGATGAAGCAGTATGAATGCTTGACTCGTGATTCATCCATTGCTGCTGCAATCTTTGTGCCCTTTTATGCTGGTTTTGACATTGCACGTTATCTTTGGGGTTACAATATCTCCATGAGGGATGCTGCATCGCTTGATCTTGTTGATTGGCTCATGAAGAGGCCTGAGTGGAGCATCATGAATGGGAGAGACCATTTTCTTGTTGCTGGGAGGATAACATGGGATTTCAGGAGATTGACAGAAGAGGAATCGGATTGGGGGAACAAGCTTTTGTTTTTGCCTGCTGCTAAGAACATGTCTATGCTTGTGGTGGAATCGAGTCCTTGGAACGCTAATGACTTTGGGATTCCTTATCCCACTTATTTCCACCCTGCAAAAGATGATGATGTGTTCATTTGGCAGGAGAGGATGAGAAGGTTAGAGAGGAAGTGGCTTTTCTCCTTTGCTGGGGCGCCACGTCCTGATAACCCCAAATCCATTAGGGGACAGATAATTGACCAATGCAAGAGATCGAAGGTTGGGAAGTTGTTAGAGTGTGATTTTGGGGAGAGCAAGTGTCATTCTCCCAGCAGCATAATGCAGATGTTTCAGGGGTCCCTTTTCTGCCTTCAACCGCAGGGTGATTCCTACACCAGAAGATCTGCTTTTGATTCAATGCTGGCTGGTTGTATACCTGTCTTTTTCCATCCGGGTTCGGCTTATACGCAATACACTTGGCATCTTCCTAAGAATTATACCAAGTATTCTGTGTTCATTCCTGAGGATGATATTAGGAAGAGGAATGTCAGCATTGAGGAGAGGCTTAGTCAGATTCCTCCTGAGCAAGTGAGGATCATGAGGGAGGAGGTCATTAGTCTCATTCCAAGACTAGTGTATGCAGATCCTCGTTCTAAATTAGAAACTCTTAAGGATGCATTTGATGTTTCTGTACAAGCAGTGATTGACAAGGTTACCAATTTGAGGAAGGATATCATTGAAGATCGCATTGATGAAAACTTCATTGAGGAGAACAGTTGGAAATATGCATTGTTGGATGAGGGACAGCGTGAGGTTGGACCTCATGAATGGGATCCTTTCTTCTCCAAACCGAAGGATGGCAGCGGGGATTCTGGTGATTCTTCTGCTGAAGCTGCAAAAAATTCGTGGAAAAATGAGCAAAGAAATCAATCATGATTCATGAAGGGGAGATAAAAGTTGCATCTGCAGGTTTTCTTAATTGTGGTTCAATGCTGACACTAATGATTTCCCTGAATTAAGGAAGAATTACAGCTATAAAATAATTGCTGGGTCCTTCCTGTGGTCTTACTGCAGAACGTGCATTCGAGTTTATTGACCAGGATTCATCATTGAAAACCCCTAGCATGGAGAGATATTCTCCGCTTTCTACAGTTTTGTTATATAGATAATTTTTCTGATTTCCGTCTTATGTATTCTCCTTAGTGGTTCCTAGATGTATTTTCCAATGTTTAATAATTTATTTGATAGAATATATTTTTCCACTTAATTCATACAGGAAGTATACACAAATTTATGGTTCACGGTTAGTTGAAGTGTGCACTTGATTGGTTCATTTGGCAGCTCTTACCTGTGTTAATGAATTTATTGAATCGTGGCTAGCATTCAAAAGATAGATTCGTCTTTTTTCATGATAGGGAAAACATGTCTTTCGCTTACTAAATCTATTTTTCAAATTGTTGGTTTTTCTTTTCTAATAGCTAAAATCATACGTGTTTTTGGGTTGCATTAATCTTTTGTTACAGGCATGCGTCTGTTGAATTGGTTTGCCTTGTGCAGCTAGTCATAACATGTAATCAGAGAAAACTGTTGGCTATTTCGTTGATAACTGCTGCTTCTGGTTTGTATAATTCTTGTTTCTGATGCTTTCATTTTTGTCACAAAAACTGGTGGGCACAATGAAATCTACGCTTTGATTCGTTAAATTGATGAGAATTTTCTTATTTTCCTTTGTTGTGGTTTCTATCCACTCCAGTTAGCAATATTGAACGATAGGAATGAACCAAAAAGAAATTGGCATAGAATTCTCGGTGAAATTGTGTAAGAGTTTCTTTCTTTGGATATGAATAAAATGAAATCCATTGATGTTGATATTAATCATCTTTTGAGGTAAACGCTAGGAGTTTCTTTAGAAGTAAATATTTTACATTTTTGGGATGACGTGGGAGGTCATACTGTGATGGATTTGCTTACATGGTGATGCTGAACATTTGGCAGTGTTAGTATTCTGTTTATTCTTTCTCGTTTGTTTTAGAAAACCTTTCCTGCTTGTCTGTGTCTGAGTATGCTTTTCTCCTTTTTGTCGCCTTCATTCTGTCCAGTATGGCCTTGCAATTGGAAAGGGTATTGCTGTGTAATGTGATAGGCTATACAAGAAATGATAGAGAACCTGTTTGGAAAGATATTTTAAAAAGGGTGTGCAAATATACTGTAATGCAAACAAAATCATAAAACTATCATGCTTATCCTTTGTTTGAAGACTACTGTTGGGTGATTAGTATCATAATATTTAATTTGATGTCAATATTTGCTTTGGCTCTTTGGAAAACCTTGATTCTTGACACCGAGAAATTCAAATTCTATATTTACTTGTTCTTGTGTATTCTCTCAAAAAGTCATGAATAATTTGATATGATGCGCTAAATTTCCTGGTCAAGGAAAGTAGAGTGGTGGGAAAGGGCGCAAGCTTGCCTGGAGAGTGGGATAACATTGCCATAACATGAGACACAGGCAAACTCCTCACATATTCTAATGAGAAGTTAATTGGCATCAATCAGATTGGGCTATGCAGCATATGTATAAATAAAAATTGCAGAGGGAATTCTTGTTTGTAACTTAAGTGTTTTTGAAAACTCAATAAAATTATGTTTTAATGGAAAAGTTTTAACATTCTAAATTCAAGTTTGTTTATAGTTTTTAAATTTACATTTACATATCTTTCAACAGGAATTTAAACACATACCCACGCATAGAAGGATTTGATGTCAAACTGAAACATGCGATAAATAGGTATCGTTTTGTTCTTTTCTTTGGCCATTCTATTGGCCTGGTGAATGACTGAAGAACCGCTGGAATAAGCGTTTTTTGTCGCTTTACTGATTACTCTTTCCTCAGGACCCACTAAGATGTGTATGAAGCCAATAGGCTGGATACACATGCAGCACAGGACAAATTGTTGAATGAAAGAAAACATTACTCGCTCTGTTTTTGAGCTGTCTTTTAGTTGGATCTCTGGCATGCATCAGAGCCTTGCCATCTCAAGCACTCATGTAATCCATGAGGGCCTCACGCCTCTGGTCTTTATTACTTACGTTTTTAATGATGATTATGCCCATAGAAAATAGTATTCTTTTTTAATCCTTATTTTTCTGTTTCATGGACCACAAATTGTTTCTGCTTCATGGACTCTTGGCTTGCATTACCGATGTCCCAATGTTAAGTTTTAGGACAAATTTTAGATTATATTTTTTTCATTAAATTCTTAAATTAAATTATAATATATGGACACACTTTTCATATTAAAGATCTCTCTTAAAAATACTTTGCTGAATTAACAATCAAATTGGATATTGTCTCCATATAATTTTAAAACTTGATGGCAAAAAAAAAATAATATAAATTTTGTCCTTTTAATTACCTAACCTAGAATAAACTCAGCAAAGTGAATCTCTATCAAGTCTACAAAAGCTATGTTACTCAGGGCCAACATGTCATATAGAACACACCATTTGCCAATGAAAGTTGAGACTTTTTTTTTTTTAATTATTTATGTGCAACTAGGAAGAGTTATTATTATGATTTCGCAACTTCTACATGGATAAATAAAATGTACATTAATTCAAAAGTTGTCCATCAATTGTAGCATGGACCAATGTGTCTACGTGAAAATATATCAATAAAATTTTATTCAATTTTTTTAACCCGTACGTGCACAAGATAAAAATGTATATATCATAAATTTTTATTAAAAATTATGACATTTAATAGTTCTAATATATTGAATTGCATTGCATGTTATAATTTTTTATCATGCACAATATTGCACTGAGTTGAAATAAATATTTTGTTTTAAAGACTCTATGATGTTAATTGCAAGTAAAGGATATTAACAAAGTAGGACTCCTTTGTTATTTTCTTTTTATAATCATTTTAAATTGCTGCAAAGGATTCTTATGATATGTCAAGCAGCAGCTGATTCTAACATGAACTAGAGAGAGAGAAAAGTAAACTCTCTTTTTAAATATTACCCAAGGGAACTTCAATTATACTAATTAATTTTCATTTAAAAATGAAATGAGAACTGAAAAAGTATGAGGTTTAAAAAAAGCAAGACATGCAGTGCAAGGTACATTCCACATGGAGGCAGAGGAGAGGGAGCCATACATCACAAAATCCAGAGCGTTATATGATTGAAAGGTTACTTGTGCGATTCATATTTTTGGCTTCTTTCTCTCGTGAATGTAATTGGCAATCCAAAGCAATATTACCTTTATATTTAATTTTTATATTTCAATCTTAAACTACTTTTTATATATATGAAAAAAATACTCTAAAAAGAGAGGGAAAAAATTGTGAATTTTACTATCCTTTTTCCTAAGTGAAATAAATATAAAATGGAATGATTAAAAAGAAAAGAAGTGTAAAGAGTATGATTTTAGTAGCAGTATGTGACAATGCAAAGTGATAATTGAAAAACATGGGTTCATAAAATTTGAAACTAACGGTTACTTAGTATACTATTAAAGCTAAGCAAAACATTCTCGTGACACTTACAGCAAGCTCCTCAGCTCCTCAATTCCCACTAAATTTCAGTTTCTCATTTCTCTCTCTCAACAAAGGATCCTCGTGATGAAGAGCTCTCATATTTCACGAGCTTCGTATTCCTCACTTAGAGATCAGAAAAGCTTACTCAGTTCAGTTTTGAATTCTCCCCAACACCTTCAAATACCCCTACAAAACTTCCACCCCATCATGCATCATCCCACTTCACCAACCAACAACAACAAAACATCCTCGTACTACAACCTATGGAATCCAAAATTCAACTCTTTTTCCTCACCCTTTTTCTCCTCATTCTCACCATCCATGCTGGAACTCTTGCTACTTACATAGTTCAGTTACATCCTCATGGCACAACCAGTTCTTCCTTCACCTCCAAGCTGAAATGGCACCTTTCATTCATACAGCAAACTGTTTCCTCTGATGAGGACCCTTCTTCACGCCTCCTCTACTCTTACCATTCAGCCATGGATGGTTTTGCAGCTCAGCTAACTGAGTCTGAGCTTGAGTACCTTAAAAACTTACCTGATGTTATCTCAGTTAGGCCTGATAAACAGCTTCAGATTCAGACCACTTATTCTTACAAATTCTTGGGACTCAACCCTACAAGAGAAAATGGTTGGTATCAATCCGGATTTGGCCATGGAACCATAATTGGGGTGCTCGATACTGGAGTGTGGCCAGAGAGTCCTAGCTTCAATGATCATGGAATGCCTCCAGTTCCCAAGAAATGGAAGGGTATATGCCAATCTGGCAAGGACTTTAACTCTTCCAATTGTAATAGAAAACTCATTGGTGCAAGGTACTTTACCAAAGGCCATCTAGCAGTGTCACCTACCAGAATTAGAGAATATTTATCTCCTAGAGACTCATCTGGACATGGCACACACACTTCATCCACTGCTGGTGGAGTGCCGGTGCAGTCGGCTAGTGTGTTCGGCTATGCGGCAGGCGTGGCGAGAGGAATGGCTCCTGGTGCCCACATTGCAGTGTACAAAGTCTGCTGGTTCAATGGCTGCTATAACTCTGACATCATGGCTGCAATGGATATGGCAATCAGAGATGGTGTGGACATTCTCTCATTGTCTCTAGGTGGCTTTCCAGTGCCTCTATATGATGATAGTATTGCCATTGGAAGCTTTAGAGCAATGGAGCATGGGATTTCAGTTGTTTGTGCAGCAGGAAATAATGGCCCAACAGAAATGTCTGTTGCCAATGAAGCTCCTTGGATTGCCACTGTTGGTGCTAGCACACTAGACAGGAAATTCCCAGCTATAGTGCACATGGGAAATGGGCAAGTTCTCTATGGAGAATCCATGTACCCATTGACCCATCCAATGAACAATGGCAAAGAGCTTGAGGTGGTTTATGTGGCTGATGTGGACACTGAGAGTCAATTTTGCCTCAGAGGGTCTCTTCCAAGGGACAAGGTTAAGGGTAAAATGGTGGTCTGTGACAGAGGTGTCAATGGAAGAGCAGAAAAGGGTCAGGTGGTGAAGGAAGCAGGTGGTGTTGCTATGATATTGGCGAACACAGAGATAAACTTGGAAGAGGATTCAGTTGATGTTCATGTCTTGCCTGCAACCTTGGTAGGATTTGATGAATCAGTCACCTTGAAAGCTTATATAAACTCCACAAGTAGGCCTCTTGCTAGAATTGAATTTGGAGGAACTGTGATAGGGAAGTCTAGAGCCCCAGCAGTGGCAAGATTTTCAGCCAGAGGACCAAGTTTTACAATCCCTTCAATCCTCAAACCAGATGTTATAGCTCCAGGAGTCAACATCATTGCTGCATGGCCTCAGAATCTTGGTCCTACAGGCCTTCCAGAGGATTCTAGGCGTGTCAACTTCTCTGTTATGTCTGGTACCTCAATGGCATGCCCTCATGTTAGTGGAATTGCTGCTCTCATTCGTTCAGCTCACCCAAAATGGTCCCCTGCAGCCATCAAATCTGCAATCATGACAACATCCGAGGTAACTGACCACACAGGAAGACCAATTCTTGATGAAGATAAACCAGCTGGAGTTTTTGCAATGGGATCTGGACATGTGAATCCACCAAGAGCATTGAATCCAGGACTTGTATATGACATCAGGCCAAATGATTATATCACGCACCTTTGCAGCCTTGGATATACAAAGTCAGAAATATTCATCATAACACATAGAAATGTGAGTTGCAATGCAATCATGCAGATGAATAGAGGCTTTAGCCTTAACTATCCCTCATTCTCAGTGATTTTTAAGGATGGAATGAGGAGAAAGATGTTCAGCAGGAGGGTAACAAATGTGGGAAGTCCTAACTCCATCTACTCGGTGGAGGTTATAGCACCTGAAGGAGTAAAAGTGATAGTGAAACCCAAGAGGTTGGTTTTTACACAAGTAAATCAAAGCTTGAGTTATAGGGTATGGTTTATATCAAGAAAAAAGGCTAAAAAGGGAGATTTCACGAGCTTTGCTGAAGGGCATTTGGCATGGGTACACTCACAAAACGGTTCTTACAGGGTTAGAAGCCCAATAGCAGTGACTTGGAACTCTAAGTAGCATGGACACGGAGAAGAGTGGTAGACCACAGCCATTAATTAAGTTTTTCTTGTAGCTTATTTTCTTATGATCATTGGTTCAATAGCTTTATTTATGATTGCTGAATTTATATACTGAACTTTGTGTAACGAGTTTTAGTAGAAAAAACTCGACAAGTAATCATAAGAGTAAGCCCTTTTATAAATGCTAAATAAATTGGTTTTGCCAAGTCAAATCTACATGTTTTTGAGTCAGAATATAAACATCATGTACTCATTCGTACAATGTTGTATCCATGATTTTATTTTTTAAAAATTGGGTAATTAAGCTACTTGGTAGGGAGATAACAGAAATGTTAGCAGCATGCTGGTTATACTTATTTGCTTGCTGTAAGTTGTCTTGCTCAAAACATAATAACGATACCAAGAAGGGAATCATTGAAACCTGAGCTTTCCAAGTTGCATCAAGTTAAAAATTGTTATACACAGATAGAGAAGGTGAAATGTATCTTGAATCTAAAGGGGCTTCTACTTAATAAGAGCAAATTTAGGGAAAGACAAGCAAGAATGTGACTCAATATGTGAAAAGAAAGGCTAAAATGGAGCCAAGTTACAGAAAATAGATTGGAACAAAGCCAATTTGGAGAAAGAAATCTAAAATGAAGCCAAAATGCAGAAAGACAAGCTAAAATGGAAGAACATGAAGAACAATGCCTATATATTCCCCATAGTATACCAGTATACTACCTCAAAATTCTGAAAACATTCAAAATTATGAACTTTTACTACGAGTGATGTTACATGGGGATGTGATGAGGCAGGGATATTTTATACTAGTGTTAAACAGATTTATTACTATTCACAAGTATTCATGGATATCTGTAAATATTTATTAAAAAAATACATCTTTTTAATAACCTATTTGAAATAACTTATATATAAAATTATAATGAAAAGAAAAAATTGAATACTTAAACTACAGAAGCAATACAATATTTGTCACAACAATAGTAGCACAATATTTAGTTCAAGCAAATATATCAAAAGCACCATAAAACAACAAAGGTGAGATTATGTTTGTTTTTATATAGATGAGAAATTTTAATTATTATATATAGAAGTATTCACATGTATAGGCAGGCACCCCTCTCAATTTATAAGCGGGTGACAGAAACCTATTTAACCAAACTTGTAAATATGGATGAGTCCAAGCATTTTTATCCTAATGAATTTTTACTCACAAATATCTATGACTACGAATACTTTTCTCAGCACTAATGCGATAATCCATAAAGGAAATAAGGTATCACATCATAATTTTATTTCTAAATTTTAAGTCATGTTCATATATACAACAATATTTTATATTTTAATATAATTTTACTTCACCTTTTACTATGATGGCATTTGTTTAATATTATACTAATAAATAAATAAAATATTCAAAAAAGTTGATAAGAACGATATACTTGAGTCAAAAACAAAGTAAGTAATATATATATATATATAGAGAGAGAGAGAGAGAGAGAGAATTTGATATATATTATTAATTTTAAAATAAAAAATGAAATAAGAGATAATCTGCTTTCCTTTCATTTTTTTTTTGGTCAAAAGTGACAATCTGCTTGAGCCATAAACCACAAACTACTGGGCTTAAATGGCCAGCCCAATTGACATATTCGCTTCTAGATTATGTCAATCGATCTTCATGACCCACCAAAAAAAAAAAATCTGTGTTCACTTACAATCATCACATATATTTTTATCTTCTTTAAGGGAAGGGAGAAAAAACGATAATATTCGACCTAATAAGATTCATTAATAAAGAAAAAAAAGACCTAATAAGATTGTTGTTAAAAGGTAATATTTCTTTCATTTGTCATTATTTTTAACACGATGATTATACTGTTAAGAAGTATTTCATCACCCTAGCAAATTCCAATTATTATTATTTTTTACCTGAATCATGTATTAAGAAATCTATTTTTTTTTTTTTTTGGTAAAATAAAAATGCAAGCACATATATAGTTTAAGAAGGAAATTCATGTGAGATAGGTTTCGTGATAAATATTATAAATGTTTTAGTTGTCACATTTCATGATTACAATAGTTTATGTCAAACTAATAAATAAAAAACAAAGGGTATACGAGCCAAATGTTTGAATTCACAATTTTAATTAGGGTTAATTATTTTGTCAAATCATGCAGAGACAAAGATAAGTCCTTTCAAATTAACTAAGTTATCATCAAGATCCGATTTAGAGAGATTAAAAAAAAAAACATGTTAACTTCAAATTTATAAATTCAAATGTTTGTGAACAAAACGAGAATGTGTAGGTGAATTTAAGAATAAGGAATTATCATGGTTATTACTAGCATTGAAACTTTCATTTTTTTTTTTTTAGCTTACTTTAATAAAATTTACATTAAGATAATACTCTCCCACTTTACACTAAAATACTACTCTAGAACTAGTAAAATTTATCAAAATATTTTTCTTTTATTTCAGCTTATTAGACTCTCATATAATAAATTTATTGAGTAAATATTTATTTAATTACCCACTCAAATAGACGGTAGAGTTGCTAAAATAGAATGAGGCTAGGAATTATTTGGTAAAGACGTTGAAACAAGATATAACAACATATATTTATTTATATTTGTTTCATTTTAAAAATAGAATAAAGCTACACATGTAATTAAAATTAATATATTTTTAATTATACTTTTCAATAATTACACTCTTCATACTATTCTTAATAAAATATTTTCCCTAGTCCTTTTTTATAAGGTACACTATAAAAGATTTTAGTGATTTATGTATGCTCCTTTATTGTTTCTATCAAGATTTATTTGCGTTTTTCTTATTTATCCTTAATGTCTTTGAAACCTAAATTAAAATTAATAAGAATAAATTTTGATAGTGAAATTAATGTCAATAATATTTAATAAAAGTAAAATTATTATGTCATGATGTCTTTTAAAAAATTTAAATTTTAAAAATTTCTATTCATTTGTATAATTTGGTTGAAAGTACCTTGTATATATAAAGAGTAAAGAGAATACTTGATATTCAAATAAAAAATTATAATAATTTAAAATTAATGTAAAAACAAAAATTATAATTACTTAATATATTTTTCTACAAAATAAAAGATATATTAAAAATTAATTATTTGAATGTGTCTTTTTAGGCTACCTATAATTACTTAAAAATTAAATGATTGTTTAACTTTCACTTAATTTATTGATTATTTTTACCAACTACATTTAATGTACGTTCTGAACTTAAAAAAACATTTCTCTCAACAATAATTGGATCTTAATCATAAGTTTTGTTTTGAAATTTTGGAATTGTCACCATCTTTTCAAAATTGCAAACACAAAATGAAATTTGAATGTAATTTGTATGGGCCCATTCATATTGAAACCATTTAAAAGGAAATTTAGTTATAGTTTTATTGCAATTAAGAGTTCATTCATTTTAACTTCTTTTTTTATATAAAAAAACTACTTTATTTAAAAATCAATTTTAAAAATATTTAGTGTGTTTATTTAACTTTAAAAAATATTATTTTTCATATTTTTAATTATTTTAAGCAGCTTCTCTAAAAATTTAAAATTATCATTAACTTTAAAAAATATTTTTTGCAACTACAACCAAACAAAAAATATCTTTTTTTTACATCTAAAAATAAATTATTTTTATTTTTTGAAAATATAAAGAAATGGGCCTAAATGTAGACCCTTTGTATTGCATAGTGAAAAATCATTCTAATTAAAACATATTTTTGTATATATATTGTTGCACACATAAATTTCATATATAGAAAAATAAATTGAGAAAATTCATAGAATGTACTACCTGGTTTCATGGAGGGAGAGATTTTGAGGCTTCTTGGTACAAAGGAAGCCCAAAATCCATTTGAAGGTTTTGATTAAGAAAAGAAGCATTGATTTTCGAAATCAATACAAGTCTCAGCCACGTCACATGCACGTGCTACATGTGCGATTAGGAGCACTATGATCCCATTATGGCATCTCTTTGCTGTCTGCAATGTGGTTTTCTTTTTCTTTCCAGTTTTTAAATGATGAAAAGCTGTTTCTGGTTATCCCTTTGCCACAGAGGCATTTGGACACAAGTAACCTAAGTTTTCACTTTCAATCTCTCTCCATTTATATGTAGTATTTGAATTTCTCATTGTCTCTCTCCAATAATAAGGAAGGATGCAGTTCACTAGGAAGCTGCTATTTCACATGGCTTCCATCTGTCTTAGTAAGTGGACAAGTTTCAGATGGGATCTAAGCAAAATTAAGGGCAGTAATATGGTCTCTAATTTTTCTTCTTGTTGTAGTCTACACCATGTGTGCATGTGAAAGGGTGAAAAGGGAACAAAGAAAAAAGAAGTATTTTTTATATGAGAAGTGGCAGTTGGTGAGCTCAGACCATGATTGATCAAGTGCTGCACTTTTCTCCCATTTCCTTCTGTTTGCCGATTCCTCTTATATTTTATTCTTCATTATTATCAACATGTTCTTACTTTCATCTATTACTTGCTTTTTCATCTAAAAGGATGATTTGTGTTTTATTAAAAACAAATTAATAGACCTGCTCTAGAGAATAACAAGGATCATTAATTCCCGGATGCAATTGAAGATTTTTGCTGGCACATGAATATGTTTCTAGTATTTCACCATTGGTCAATTGAGTGTACAAGTGCAGCACTTGTTTTAAAAATACCTTATACTATTTTGTGGCCCTTTCATTTCATTTTTAAAAAAAA
This sequence comes from Abrus precatorius, assembly GCF_003935025.1. NCBI lineage: Eukaryota > Viridiplantae > Streptophyta > Magnoliopsida > Fabales > Fabaceae > Abrus > Abrus precatorius. The sequence continues at coordinate 610,120 of NW_020874373.1, read as the reverse complement.
TTTAATGGGTGGAAGAACTTGTCTTATTTTCAAGTTTCTTTCGCCCTATAACATGGAAAGATTCCCTTATCAAAATCATAATGAATAATTAACATTTGTGAGACTTAAACCATCAAGTGGATGATGGGTATCTTTACTTCTTTAATCTTTTTTTAAAATTTTCTTCTTTCTCCCCTTCTCTCCCGTGTGTCTTTCTTTCTTCCCTTAATTGCCCTTCCTAGTGCATTTAGAAAACCATTTTTTTAATGTGTACGTTACATTTAATTACAACTTCTGTATAATAAATTTTTATTGAAAATCATAAAAGAGTATGAAATATAAGACGTTAATAGCCTTAAATGTTATAATTTCAAATAAAAACTTATTATTTATAATTTTTTTATTATGTTTCATTGGACACACATTAAAAAAATATTTTAAAAATATACCAAAGCATACATGGTTTTTTCTGGGTTAAAAGTTGTTCCCATCATCACATGGCTTTGGTTTGGAATATGATGTTAAGATAATCACAAATACATCAATGCTCTTTGGAGGATCCTACATTAACCATATGTTAGTTGGCCCACTGATGCATCATTTCTGAATCTTTGTCATACTTAGAAGTTACCCTTCAATCAGCTGGAACTTGAAAGTCCACTTTCACACTCATAGCATTGGGACACACTTTAATTGGCTTAACAAAAAATTGTATTCAATGTGCTAGGAAAGATGCTTTAGACAATGTTTATTGTCTGAAAACAGAAGCATAAAGCTCAAAGGAGGTTGTAAAATGTAAAGTTCCCTTTAACAGTGTAGTACTGTAGTAGTGTGCTAGTTATATTCTTCTGTAATGTTTTTTCCACAGTTTTTCTCTTTTCCTACAGCTAGTTCCTCAACTACATATTGCCGAATTGATGTATATTTGTGAACCTGTCAGATCTAGTGTTTGTAATTTGGATTGTTTAATTGGAAAAGAAACTCATTGATGGAGTCAGAAATTATGTGTACATTTATTAACTAGCTAGAAAATAAATATAAAAAAAATTAAGTGCCACTTTTGTGGATCATTAATCTGATCTACACTATGGAGAAGATTTAATATTCCCTTATTCCTTCACTTACAATCTTTAAGAAAGAATATAATTACCGTAAAATGGAATTCAGAATAAACAAATAGGAGATAAACTCTTCTCAAATAATAAACAAAATTTAACTTTGTTATCTCTCTTCACATTTACAAGGACAACCGAAAGAGGAAAGAGTGGAAACTAAACAAGCATAAAGAGCCATATTCTCTCCCATGTTTTATGTTGGATGAACTCCAAATAAATCCAAAGCTTCACCGGCCATTAGTAGTAGCACTACGGCACACTACTAGCCGCTCTGAAATACCAGTTCATAAACCTGACTAGTTCTTAAAATTGACCAAAACTAATCAACTGGTTAATTTATTGGTCATATGATATACAGAATCACATGCATTTGCTGTTATTCTTTAAGCCACTTCCTCACAAACTAGGCATATCACTCTCTGCCAGTGTTGTGTCTATCCCCTCAACTTTCTCCCTCAGTTCCAGTAGAATGTAAATGATGGACAACTGAGCCATTAATCAGCAGAATGAAGAAGAACAAGATGAAAATGAAAAAGTTTTTCATCTTTTTCAGTTACATTAGTTGTTTCTCTCATTTTTTTGCTGCTGCAGAAAATGATGAAGTATCAGCTTTGCTTTCTATAAAAGCAGGTCTTGTTGATCCTTTGAACACCCTGCAGGATTGGAAACCGAATGACAAATTACCAGGAAAGGATGCAGCACATTGTAACTGGATTGGTGTAAAATGCAACTCAGCTGGAGCTGTGGAGAAGCTTGATCTCTCCCACAAGAATCTCAGTGGTATAGTATCCAATGATATACAAAAACTTAGAAGTCTTGCTTCAATCAACTTATGTTGCAATGCTTTTTCATCACCATTGCCAAAATCCTTAGCCAATCTCACCACACTTAACAGTCTTGATGTCAGCCAAAATTTCTTCAATGGTGATTTTCCAGTAGGCCTTGGAAGGGCATGGAGACTTATGACCTTAAATGCATCCAGCAATGAGTTCTCCGGTTCTCTTCCTGAGGACCTTGGAAATGCCTCTTCCTTAGAAATGCTGGATCTCAGAGGCAGCTTCTTCGTAGGGTCGGTTCCAAAATCGTTCAGTAACTTGCATAAGTTGAAGTTCCTTGGTCTATCAGGAAATAATCTCACAGGGAAAATTCCTGCAGAGCTGGGGCAACTTTCATCACTGGAATCAATGATCCTTGGTTATAATGAATTTGAAGGTGGGATTCCAATAGAGTTTGGAAATCTCACCAATCTTAAGTATCTTGATTTAGCAGTAGCCAATCTTGGTGGTGAGATTCCAGCTACATTGGGAAAGCTCGAGTTATTGGATACAGTTTTCTTATATAACAACAATTTTGAAGGCAGAATTCCATTAGAAATTGGCAACATGAGTTCTTTGCTGTTGCTGGATCTTTCTGATAACATGTTTTCAGGAAGAATTCCAGCAGAAATAAGTCAGCTGAAGAATTTGAAGCTTCTGAACTTGATGGGCAACAAGTTGTCTGGTCCTGTGCCTTCTGGATTTGGAGGTTTGCCTCAATTGGAGGTACTTGAGCTATGGAACAATTCCTTGTCAGGACCATTGCCTAGTAACCTTGGCAAGAATTCACCATTGCAATGGTTTGATGTATCATCCAATTCACTTTCTGGAGAGATTCCAGAAACTCTTTGCAGCCAAGGCAATCTCACCAAGCTTATACTTTTCAACAATGCCTTCTCTGGTCCAATTCCATCAAGCCTATCAATGTGTCCTTCACTTGTTCGTGTTCGAATTCAAAACAATTTTCTTTCTGGGACAGTTCCTGTGGGCTTTGGGAAGCTTGGGAAGCTTCAAAGGTTAGAATTAGCTAACAATACTCTCTCTGGTGGAATTCCAGATGACATTGCTTCTTCCGCATCCCTTTCTTTCATTGATCTCTCAAGAAACAAACTCCATTCTTCTCTTCCTTCCACAGTTCTTTCCATTCCAAACCTGCAAGCTTTCATGGTCTCCAACAACAACTTGAAAGGTGAAATCCCAGACCAATTCCAGGACTGTCCCTCACTTACAGTTCTTGATCTCTCATCAAATTATTTATCTGGAAGCATTCCAGCAAGCATTGCTTCATGTCAAAAGTTGGTAAATTTGAACTTGCAAAACAACCTATTGAGTGGTGAAATCCCAAGAGCATTAGCCAGCATGACTACATTAGCCATGCTTGATCTTTCCAACAATTCACTGACAGGTCAAATACCAGAAAGCTTTGGTCTTTCTCCAGCTCTGGAAGCATTCAATGTTTCATACAATAAACTAGAAGGCTCTGTCCCGGCAAATGGAATGCTAAGAACTATAAACCCAAATGATCTCGTGGGAAATGCTGGCCTATGTGGTGGTATCCTCCCTCCATGTGACCAGAACTCTGCATACTCATTAAGGCATGGAAGCTCACATGCAAAGCACATTATTACTGGATGGATTGCCGGAATATCATCGATCCTTGTTATCGGGATTGCAATTTTGGTTGCAAGATCTTTGTACTTAAGGTGGTACACTAATGGATTTTGCTTCCAAGAAAGATTTTATAAGGGTAGCAAAGGGTGGCCTTGGAGATTGATGGCATTTCAAAGGCTTGGTTTTTCTAGTACTGACGTTCTAGCTTGCATCAAGGAAACCAATGTGATTGGCATGGGAGCTACTGGAGTTGTTTATAAGGCTGAGATACCACAATCAAATACAGTTGTGGCAGTGAAAAAATTGTGGAGGTCAGGAAATGATATTGAAGTAGGAAGCAGCGATGACCTTGTGGGAGAGGTGAATCTTCTAGGGAGGCTAAGGCATAGGAACATTGTTAGACTATTAGGATTTCTATATAATGACACTGATGTGATGATAGTTTATGAATTCATGCACAATGGAAACCTTGGAGATGCCCTGCATGGTAGACAAGCAGCAAGACTGCTTGTAGACTGGGTTTCGCGGTATAACATAGCTCTAGGAGTTGCACAAGGACTTGCTTATCTTCATCATGACTGTCATCCACCCGTTATCCATAGAGATATCAAGTCAAATAACATATTGCTTGATGCAAATCTTGAGGCCAGGATAGCAGATTTTGGTTTAGCCAAGATGATGATCAGGAAGAATGAAACAGTATCCATGGTTGCTGGATCATACGGTTACATTGCCCCTGGTGAGTTCCTAGTTCATAAATCTTACCTCATCTAGTATTAATCGCTACAGTAAACCATTTTAGAGCAAGTAGGATTTAAAACTTGTGTCCTGGAGCTCACAGAACCTATATATAATAACTTCTTATTGAAAATCACAGGATATCACAGGATAACATTAAATGTTACATTTTCAATAAAAACTTACTATTTCTTGATTTCTTAACCCGTCCCCTTGAGTACACGTTAGAAAAATTAATTGTTAAATTATCAGAGAACATAATTTTCAGTAAGCAATTAGAATAGAAAGGTAAGACTGTTTATATTCGAATTTGTTAAGAGATGTTTACTCTTTATTAAATGTACAAGACTTGTATTCATGACATTTTAATGATTTATTATTTGGCAGAATATGGATATGCCTTGAAGGTGGATGAAAAGATTGATGTTTACAGTTATGGAGTAGTTTTGTTGGAGCTTCTCACGGGTAAAAGGCCTTTGGATCCAGATTTTGGAGAGTCAGTGAACATAGTAGAGTGGATTAGAAGGAAGATTAGAGACAACAAATCTCTAGAAGCAGCATTAGACCCAATTGTAGGAAACTGCAAACATGTTTTAGAAGAGATGCTTTTAGTTCTAAGAATAGCTATTCTTTGCACTGCCAAGCTCCCTAAGGACAGACCCACCATGAGGGATGTCACAATGATGCTTGGAGAGGCAAAGCCTCGTAGAAAGAGCAGTGGCAACAATGAAACATGTGCAGCTAACAACAAAGACATGTCAAGTTTTAGCACATCACCATGTTAATTGGCCTTGTCTAGGAACCAAAAAATGACTTTTTCCCTGCCCATCAACCCGTTTAGAGCTGTAATTTTGTAATCAGCCATGCCTATTTATCTTAGAATATTAATTGGTGTATCAAAATGTATTGATTTTTGCAAATAAACGTTCTTTTGTATCTTGACTTTGGTACAGAACCATAGATTTCAATAGAAACCAAGATAAAGTAATTGTACCTATTATCCTTTCAATAAAAAAGATAATTTTCTAAACGTACTATCGAAGTAAACAGAAGACATGGTTGCATTTTATTCCCCAAATAAATCTGAGGAGCTTTCCTTTGCAAAGATCTATTGATAAAGTCATGAAGCTCTGGGGTTAATTTTGTTCTTTCTCTAGGCTCTTAATTAGTGTTAGACTAACTTGGAATTTATCTTTTGCACCATCCTTTTTTACTATTAGTATCACCAATTTTACTATCGTTTCTGGAATTTAAGTTTTAAAAATAGTTTCATACTTTTTAGAAATTATATTTAAAAATTTATTTGACAATTACTTCTGAAAATTAAATTTTAAAAGTAATTTTATACCTTCTTAAATTTAAATTCCAAAAATTAATTTTAAATGACTTTCAATTTTTAAATTTTAAAGACGATTTTATATTTTTTGAAAATTAAATATAAAAAACAATTTACTAATCACTTCAAGAATTTAATTTTTATAGAATATGAACAGTAACACTAATTTAAGTCGTCTTACATTGACCGCTAGTCAATATTCTCATTTCCGGTCCATTTATTCAAGTCTAAATCGAAATCGTAACTGCATAGGCTCCTTCTATTTTATATGAAAAAAATTTACTATTAAATACTAAAATATGAAATTTTGAAGAAAACTATGAAAATATGAAAAATAAGTAAAATTATCATTGATTATTTTTTATATATGCCGATCAATTAGAATGTATTGACGATGTTTAGTGCTTATTATTTTATTTATAATTAACAATTTTAAAACCTATAACTCATGCGACATAACTTGATCTTCCAACTTTGATTTTTTTATTTTTTTTTTCTAAAACTCATCATTTTTTTAAACACCATGTCTACATTATTAAGCTCAAAAATCATATTCCTTAATCATATTCCTTATTATTCACTCAAACTCATAATCAAAATAATTACTCTAAAAATGGGTGCCACTTCATTATTTTCAAGCGACAGGTTGCCAAAATTCCGGGCAAGCATTCTTTCTAAAATTCCACAAGATTGCTTGTGCTTGAGGACTTAATCTTTCTTGACAAAAACATTACAAGGAAATGTACAAGATTTTCTTGAATATATGTTAAAATGTAAGAAACCCTATAAAACAAATGTTAACTCTTAAGCAATGTGGTCCAGCATCCATATACATTATGATTTTATTAACTGTCTTTAAGATTAAATTTAAACAACTCAAAATAGTAAATCTTATTAAAAAATATATATTTATTATGTTAAAGATATAAAAATATAAGAAATTTTTTATTTTTTAATAAAACCTTATCATGTTTTAGTTCAAATTTGTAAGGGAATCATAGCGTAAGCATATCCCACTTGCTAACCAGAGTTTTGTGTGCGTTTTTGCAACAAGTATTATACGTCTCACACTAACTTCAACTAGTGCTGGCAAATTTAAGACAATAGCTCTCCTAATTCAACTGAAAATTCAGAATACAGCACAGTATGGAAAGAGAAAGCAATCAAAATTTGATAAGAAAGTTAGCAAACATATATTTACATTTACATAATTAACAAACAGCAAATCCTTATATAACTAACATTACATGAAAATTTATAGCGCCTGTGCCCTCCAAGTGATATACCAAGAGAACTTAACAAACAGCATATGAACTGAACCCCCCACCCAAAAAAAAAAAAGGCTTGATCATTTAAATATCAAAATCCATTTACTCATAGTATTACTATTTTTCTTTTCTTTTTTTCATTTTTATCACTTCTGTTTTTTATGTACATTTTAGGCCATAAGTTTTATGTATACACAACTAAAGATGCAAATATTCTCTATATGGGCTTGCTTTTCAATTTGCTGTTCTTTTCTTCCAATCTTGGAACTGCAAATAAGTAACTACATTAGAAAAAGAAGAGTAAAAGAGTTGTGTTAAGAATAATAATGCGTCTAGTTACCAAGTCCATTAGCCTCAGGTGTCCTCATGATTCTTAGCCTCCTCACAGAGTTAAGGAACATCCTGGATTGCAATTTTAAGGACAGAGGTAGATTAATATCAATAAAACAAGAGGTCTACGCTTCAACATTATAAGATGACAAAAAAAAAAAACAAACATCTGCCTACCATGAACATACATGTATCAAATGCATTTCTCAAATCTTAAGAGTGATTGCTTTTTGTTCTAGTTACAATTACTCATTATGTCCCTTGTTCGGCAAATTTTAAGAACTCTAGAAAATGATATGCTGGATTGCACTGAATGGTGACTTAAATGCTATGATATTAACATAGACTGTGCAATCAACAGCAAAATATAATACATTTAAGCCTTAAATCTTGCAGCTACTTTCGGCCACCATCAATTTTTCAGATAGAATCTTGAGCCGTTGACAGCCAATGCAAGGGGTAACAGCATTAAAGTAGAAGTTTGAAGGTTTAACCAAAAAATAATAAGTTTACAACATACAATAATGGGGAAAAGCATGTTAGTCTCTATCAGTTATTAGCATTAGATCCACCTAGGTTTTCCCAAAGGACTCAAGCTACTCTGAATATGATACTATCTAAAGAGCAGCAAGTACTTCCTAGCACACAGATATATTCTTTAGATTTGCCAGACCAAATTAAACAACACACATACTATTTGAATTTCGATCAACAAATAAAACTTTAGCTGGATGGAAAAGTATACCGCATGTGAAATATATCAATAGAGGGAGAGAAATTTTGACACTAAAATCTAATTGATTAGTATGAACAAAATACTTACCACCAAGGAACATCTCCAACAAGCATCCAATCCCCTTCCTTGTCTTCGTAAGTGAGCACAAAGTCAGAAGAACCATCCAGTAATTTTGAATGCCCATCTGCTCCAACTATAGTACAACAATCTTCTCCATTTGATCCTATGACGGTGATTTCAATGCCATCAGTAGAAAAGATGAAACAAGCACATTGAAAAGACAAAATTAAATGTTATGCTATTTCTAAAGTCCAAAATCCACCACCGATAGAAAAAATGACATGCCAGAATTTCGTTGCCATAATATAATTCCATACAGGAGTTGCATTTTGTTTGCTAGGAGCACAAATATAAAGAAAAAATACCTTTGCAAGTGTGGACTGTAGTAGATTCATTGAACATATGCTCCAAGGTTTGAGCTAAGGTTTTATAGGAACTATGAGCACTCAAATCAACCTTCCTTCCAATTGGTATCCCATCCATTTTTACTTTCACAAACAAGGAACTTCTAAGGCTTCTTTTTTCTTTGGCAATAATGTTGTCATTATCACTGCCACCATTTGCACTCTTCCTTACCAAAGTAGCATTGCTCTCTCTTTTCTCAATTGTAGAATTGAATATTTCTGCAGCTGGTGATTTTGCATGGCTATTGTAGCTGTTCATTCTATACACTCCAAGGGGAGGCCATCCAACTACTTGACTGCATAAAAAAAATCAGCCACAACAGAAGTGACAATCTCATCAACAAAAAATATTTCATTTATTCTGTTTCTATAAAGGGTAGGGTAAGGCACTAAAGCAATCATTGGAAAAAATCAGAATTAAAAGCATCACAAAATGAAACAAGGTGTCTTGCACATGGCAAACTTGTTGAGAAATTTAAACTACAAAGCAACTTTTCTTTGTATAAGTGGAAGCACTACAATTAAAATGCTATAAAATTACCCTACAACTTGAGAATATAGTCTGCTGATGTAAATCATAGCACCACAGACCTCATACTCTACTTGGGTAATTTATACAGTGTAAAGTTAAGTTGCTGCTTTACTTCTATTAAACAAAGTATTAAAATTCACATGACTAACAGAGCAGATGAAACAAGCCATAGTCCTTAGAAATTTTCTTATTGTTTTTTTCTTTTTTGGTTTGTTATCAATTTTGAGACAGCTGGACTGAATACTAAAGTACACTGTATATAAGAAATTGTAGATTGTAGGACATAACCCAAAATAAATAATGTATTACATTAAGGTTATGTTTGGATATCCGATAGTGAAATAAATGAAATGAGATGAGATGGAGTTAAATATAAAGTTACCATTTCATTGTATAGATATTTTTGTGCTGAAATGGAAACTAAAGGGGAAGAAAAAGATAAATATTGGAGGAAATGGAATAGAATTCATTCCATTCCATTCCAACTTTCTTTATCTTATTTTAAAATATCCAAACAATGAAACTATACCATTCCATTCCTTTCGATGAATCTAAACATACCCTAAAGATGTATTAAATGCACTATTTTGCTCTTGGGATTTCCCGCCCATATTCTCCATATTGGGTAATCCTTCTCAAGACTCATTGTGCATTAATGGTGAGTGCCTCTCCCAGAGGGAATACGAACCAGGTCCACCACAATGTGGAAAACTAGTCTCTTCTGCTAGACCCAACTCTTGATAGTATTTAATTCATTCTATTAAATGTTTCTAATTAATTACATGATTTTTCCATGTGTAGGTGAAGAATGCAATAAAAGCTTATATACATTAAACTGTCATTGAAAATCACGAAATCTAATGTATTATTGAGCAAGGTTAAACAATGATTAATCATAAAAGAAAGTATTAATATATACCTGGGAGAGTTAGAGGGTAGAGGAGAATGAGAATCGGAATGAGAGGCATAGGGAGAAAGGCTTAAGGCGAGTCCCAACTCAAGATCAGAGGAAGAATCCTGTGAAGAGAGGACGACGTTATCATCTTTAGACATGATGGAAGCAAGAGTGGAGTCAGTGAATATGAACTATGAATTGCAGAGAAGAGAAAGAAGTGCAATATGAGATAATGGTAAAGAAGAAGAAGACACTAGAAGAAGGAACAAGTAACTAGATTGTGTGTGTGGGGTGGGGGGGGGGTAGGACCCACCACACATCATATCCAAAGGACAATCCGACAAACGTGGGGGCCACACCCAGCATGTCCATATTCAACGGTTTTTCATACAATGCCACGTTTCAAGCAACCTCGTTGCCACCTGGCGTTTGTCGACGGCGCAGGAGACCGTGTTTTACGCTGCCTCCTCTCTGTCACCGACATGTGGAATGCCACAATACTCCCATGTAATTCTAAATCATATACTAGTATTACCACTACCCTTTCTTTTTCATTTTACAATCATTTATTATTTATTTATGCACCTATTCTAAAATTATATAAATTGTTAAGAATTTACAATTAAAAAAACTTTTAACAAATCACTTTTTAAAAAATTTATGAATCAAAAAATCACTTTTTAAATTACCTTCATTTATTAAGTATATTCAAACCAAATGCATATGTATGAAAATTATGGGTAAAGGGTTTTTATTAGAGGTGTCAATTATTGTCAGTCCATTCCATTAGGGTTGGTCAGCTATGGCATAATGATTTTTCTTGTTAGATTTGAATAAGTCAACAATTGGATTAGGGGAGTATATTAATGTTTATAGATGCTAGTGTATTCTTCCTCATTAAAAAAAAAGAAATAATTTAGTAAATTATAATTAAAATTTGTTAAAATGCACTTAAAAATATAATTTGTTAACCTATTTATCTTAAAAAACAAATGGAGTACATTATCAGCACTTGCACATGTATATATGTATACGCACACATGAAATAAAATATGGGATACCAACTTTCTCAAAGAAAAGAAAACACATTTTTATAATGACAAATGATAAAGCATTGCTATTTTTGTGCATTATCATTGATAATTTTACCCGTGGTAGACACCCTGATGCTACAAACAATAATTTCTAGAGCATCTTGTGGCTGGATATATCAAGACATGTTTCGGAACTTCCAAGAAGAACAAATGAATGAAAACAGTGTGTAAGAAAATGATAGCACATCACATTGCTTTTAATGTTCAGAGAAGAGGGAAAAGCTATAAGGACTTGTAAATGCAGCACATCTAGGCATTTAAAAAAAAAAACACACACACGGTTTAGTTAAAAATCTTGACTAAAAGATAAAATTAATATACAAATCAAAATCATTTCTATTTAATAAAATCACTTCATTCTTTTAGATATTTTCTTATTGTCATTGTTATCCCAAGTAATTATTAGGTAGTCTGAAATTATGTGATTCCGATCACTCATATTTTATTATGTATTAATTTTTTTAAAATTATAAAATTTGTATAATAACATAGTATAATCAGTCATGATCACGTGGTCCAGAATCATACAAATTTTTTTCCTATTACAAGAAAAAAAAATTCCCTCAATATACAATCCTTGAGTTCACTTGCTCTAAGAAACAAGATTGTAACCTGGGAGTGGAAAAGGCCCAACGACACAACACTAGTATGTGTACAAGCTCTTGGAAAAGCTAGAAATAATTTGCTCTAAAAGAACAATATAAGATGAAACAAAATCCGAGTCTGAAATGAGTCTAAATTCCTAATTCGACTTTAGTTTCCACTGCTAACTCTGGCGACTGCAAATTCATTGTCAAATATAATTAGATAGGAAAACAAATTTATAATATGTTGTGTTAAATGAGGGCATATTATACTTAAATTGATATATGAGGATAGAAAGTGCAAGATATTTTACGAAGATTAAGTGCTTTTTATCCTATATATTAAAGAATTATTTTTTTAATTTAATTAAAAAGTTAAATTTTAAAGTAATAAAAAGTCTTTAAAAAAAGTCTTAAAATTCTGACAAAACATTAATAATAATAAACATACATATAAATTTAGACTTATTAATTGATTTAGAGCTAATAACTTTAAAAAAATATAGTGATAGATAATATAAAAAAAAAATAACTTTTTACTGAATTTAGTTAGTGTTGTAAAATTCATGTAATCCGGCTTTAACTAGGAAAATAAGACTTTAGTTATTGTTGTAATTGATTTAAAGATAAGTTTTTAAAATTATTTAAAACTTAAGACTTTTAACCAACAAGCTAAACCAAACCATTTTAATATATTTAGATCTTAATATTTGAAATAAGGGGTAAAAAAAAAATTCAACTTTCACCCACACTTGAAATTATGAATATGTCCAGCATTGTACAATGTTCAATTTAATACACACCACTCTACAGTTTATCACGAGTCGTAAGGGCAACGGAAGATAAAGAAAATTTACATCATCCCAAAAGGCAAAATTTATTTTCATAGTCAAATGAGAAGATGAAAATATTACAACAAATTACCAAACGACAATTCAGAAATAAATTTATTCTATCAAAAACCAAATCAATATTGACGTCCTCCTAGCCTTCAAATCATGCCACGGTTTAAAACATAAAATGGGTCAAAAACTTGTTCTTAGATGAATCAAAGATAGCCATTTTAGCTTATTGATTGGAATTCAATTTTGCCTCAGAATTTTCTGATGAATGAGGTACACACTCGGGGCAAGCAGTACAAGAAGAAGGCAACTTGTCAGCAAGACTGATCCGGAATGATCGATGCTTCTCCTCATTCCCAGGTACATGGAGGAGAGCTTCCATGATTAATATGTCCCAATCACGCGGAAGAACATAGGAAAACCAAGAGTCATCTGTTTCAAAGAAGCCAAACCAAAAATCATTCCCATTAGCTACCAAACTCACATCAGTATTCCCACTTTTCAAACTCTATAGATCTTACAAAGTCAAGTAGCAATCACAAGCAAAAAATTTATAATTTGTCAAAGTAAGCAAGAGAACTCATTCATATAGCAAGCATATCACGGTAGTTATGCAGATTAAAACAGTTAACTGAGAGTTTGGCAAAAGTTGCGATCCAAATCATAAAGATATATATTCAAATTGCTCACCTCCGTTATGAACCGCCTTCAGCTGTAAGACACCGGTGCCTTGTGGTCCAGAAACAGGAAATGAGCATGACACAGAATGCCTTTTGTGAGCTACGGCAAGAGATGCATTGTACCATGGACCTTTAACAATTGGTTCTCCAATAGCATTAATTATTTCCTGGTTCTTGCTCACCTTCTCCATGGCCTTGCTGCAAATTTCACAGCAAATAATTTTAGGAGCTGCCAAGGAGGACAAATTTTCAATTTTGAAATGTAAAGAACAGAAGTCAAGAAATTCCTTTTGTGATAAGTCATAAGCATTAGTAGTAGTCTCATAAAAGTATTCAAGAGGATTACTATTTAGTATCTACTGCATCAATTTGAAAGAAAATTAAAAAATAGAATAGAATTTACTTGGGGGTGGAATGGGATGGTGAAGAATTTGATAGTAGTGATTATTTTAATCACAGATGGAGGGCTACTCTCATTTAGGTAGCATGATATCACAAGGAAACTATAAATGTTATCCTGGAAAGCAAACTAAGCATAGAATTATTAACCCTGTCTTCTACATCTGATTCGCATGCACTCCCTTAGGACCTTCTTTCTTAACTATGAAAAATGAAAATGTCATAATGAGTTATATTGAGACAAAAGATAACCACAAAATTTAGATCATAAACTGACCTTACAGATTGATATTGCTCTTAATATTTCATGTTGTTAGTTATTATTATGTAGAAGTTCAGTTTTTTTTTTAAAAAAAAAATAAAAATTAATAGGCCTCCTTGAGGAACAGTTCCTCTCCAAAGATAATGTAGGTCTATTTTGAGCCTCTTATTCTAAAGTCTAAAATCAGAATATGTTAGAAAGATGTTCTTAATAGTTTTGTCATGTCTACCAAACACATTCCTCTGAGATTAAAACAAATAACTAGCTATTGTCTACTCATAGCACCGAATCCCACATCACAGCACAATATATACCTGCTACATCGATGATAGATAGCAAGGTCATCAAGGGCACTCAGAGTAACACCACCTGTAATAGTAATCAAAACAAATGACACTGCCTTTCTACCTAAGTATTTGCTCGACTCTTCATCCACATTCTTCGCGGAACTGCAACAGTTTAAAACTTAGCGTCACAATCAAGGATCATGATCTCAATTTCAATCTAGTAATGATAACAAGTACTCCATGTTTTTCACCAACAAAATAATTTCAGCTGAAACAAAAAAGAGTAATATCTTACTTCCACGGTGTTAGGACTCATCATCACACTGTATTCCAAATTCACAGAATTTTCACCTCGCACGATGCAAATGGCAAAATTCCCTAATTTGGGTTACAGAATTTGATTATTTTGTTTAGCTATTATGGCTGGAATTTCAAGGATGGAAATTTCAACATATAGATGAGTTAATGAGGACACTTTCTGTAACCTTCCATCAGCATACATATTCATTTACTTAAAAAATAATCACAGAACTAAAAAAATGAACAATGAAAATGAAATAGAAGAAGCAACAGAGATCATACGTGGAAATCTGAGGCTTTGAGGAGAATTTGAGGAAGGAGCTTAGTCTCTTGGCCAACATGATCAACAAATAAAAATTGAATTACCTCACGACGCTGTCGGTATCTTTCGATGTCGTGAGTTACAGAGAAATTGCGATGTTCTGTCGTATTTTGATGTTAGAAATAGAAATTGGAGGTTGTAAATGAGAACAACAGTGGAGAGAAAGCACGGTTATCAAAACCCTAATTGCAGATTTGGGGGAAGAGTCACACAGGCACACTTACTACACTCTCTACTCTCATAGTTATTTGTTCTTTTTTTTTTTTTTCTGGTTTAATTAAGTATATTTGTTTCTTTTTTTTTTCCCTTCAAAATGGTTTTTTTCACAAAATAAATGAAGTTTTAACGGTTTTTTAATATAATATTTTATGTTATTAATATATTAAATTTTGTGATATTTTATAAATTTTAATAAAAATTTATATATATTTGAAAAAAAATGTCCTCGTTCCGCAAGTGTGTATATATTCCTCTAAGCTTTTTATAGGACAGGTAAAATTCAAGTATATTTTGATGAATATATTTAGAGTATTTGAAACAATATTTATATATTTATAAAATTTATATTACCTGTTTTGTGAGTATTCTCGTACACATATAATATATTTTTTAATAAATAAATTTAAATTTTTTATAATTTTTCATTATTCTTTAATGAGATAAATTATATTTTATAAATAATTTTTAAGATAAAATATTATAACATGAGAATGCGAACCACCATCAAACTGCAAGACTCGTCTTTAATCTAAAGGCATTAATTATAGCTTAATTGGGAAGCTCAGCATTTGAATCATAAACTGAAAATGGTTTTGGCTTCTTAACAATGGCATTAACAATTTTGGACAATTAGCTTGCGTGTCAACCTTTTAAGAGTAATAATAGTCAACACCCTTTAATAATGCAATAAAATTCTTCATATATATCAAATGCACCATTCACACAATTAAGCATATACGTCACTCAAATTTACATACTAAGGAAGATGCTTCTGCTGAAAATTTAATTCAAATTTCATAAATGAGTTGTTTGCATCTCTAATGGCTTCATTTATAATCATCCTTTGCATGTCTACTTACCTTAGCTTTTCATAGTTTTGTTTTTGTGTTACTTTTTTTTAGTCGTCTGTTTAAGCTGTATTTTTATTTTCCTTTTAATTTATCATCCCAATTCTAATAAAAAGAGGTTCTTGAAAATTCGGTTTGTTTTAAATATTCAGAAATGTACGCACCACCCACTTAATGGTTTTCTTTTTTTTTTTGGGTTAAAGAAACTTCAATCGATTTTTCTTCTGGAAAAGGAAATAAATAAAGAAGACTCAAACTGGAAATATCCCGTAGCAGCTCCAAAAAATGAACAAGTATGTTTTGATTTTTCTTCTTCAATTGAATTTTACGAGGATTTTGTTAAACTAGTCAAATGTAAAATTTTGAAATGTGGAATAGTTCGAGAAGGGTGAAAAGAGCCACGTGTACGGACATAAATTAAAACGTGTATATAAGTTACATGCACAACCTAAGGATCCCAAATGCATGGAGGATATTCGCTCCATGTGAAGGTTGGTAGTACTTTGTTTTTTTGTTACTACAATGTTACCCTTTTCTTAGTACTTTCCATTTGCACCGTTCCCTTAACAACACAACACAACTCGCCAACTTGATATTTTGGTGCTCCCAGTTGAGTCATATCGTCACCTATCATATGTGATCCAAATAACTTGTCCACCACACAATCATTACCCAAATATGCCATTTCTTTTGTCTGCAAAATTATAAACCACTCCATTCATGTTCACATGTGAAGGTTCAACCACAGTCCTATCCCCTATATAAAGGATCCTCACCTTTATTTTTGTGATTTGTTGCCAGCTGCTATAAAAAGTTCTCCTTTCCAATAGTAATCTGAAATTGCATAGATTAGAGGGTCATCAACACCAAGGACTCTTGAGGATCTCAAAAGGGTATACCTTTCTTTTTCTTTTTTCTCCTCTTCCTTTTCCAACCCCAATATTTCTTCTTTGGAAATCGGTGTTATCTCCTCAACAATCAGCATTCAGCATCATTACTTTTCCCTGTAGTCATGTCAAATTGTTTTCTGTTTCAAGAATCAATAAACTTTTCCCTTTTCTAGTTTTTTACCTGAAGAAATAATTTAGTTAACAGTTATTGATCTTTTTCCTCAGTGTTTTGTACATATACTCCAAAAACAAGAATCAATCAGAGAGAAAGCATGCTGCTAAGAAGCTCTTCAACTCCAGTTCTTGGTTCTCTCCTCTCTTCATTCACAGATAGTCCTAGTAATAACATTCACTCTGAAACCAGCCATGCAGTCAAGCATCTACCACCAACTAGTGTCCCCCAACATTATCATAAACTTTCTATCCATCCAATTCTCTCTTCATTCTCATGTGGGTCTTCTCCAATCTCTCCCTCTATTGCTGAACTTGAACGCCAAAACAAAAGCTTTAGAAGAGTTCAATCTGAAGGGAACTTGCAAGATTTGGCCTTTTCTTCTTGCAACAACAACGAAGACAGATTCGAGTATTCAGATCCTCCAAAGTGGTTTTCAGCTAGAAACAGGTGCTTGGTGCTGGAGACTATTCCTTCTGTCTCTACTGGAAAGGGAAAAGGCTTGAGTGAAGAAGAGGAAGACGAAGAAACAGAAAGTGACATTGAATATGAGGAAAGAGGAGGAGGGTTGAGGGAAAACCAAAGAAAAGATGACGGGTTTAGTGTGGTGAATAGAGGCAATGATATGATACTGAGTGAAGAAGTGAGAGTGAAGGATGGAGTTTGCAGGGTGAGTTTTGGTGACCAAGAGGTTGGTAGTGATAAAGAAATGTTTCTTGCAAAGGGGCTTGGGGTAGATGTCTGTGGTGATGGCATAGGTGGCTGCATAGGTGGTGGTGGAGGCAGTGGAGGTGATGATCATAACCACATGGGTTCTGGAGGGCATGATGGAGATAGGCAAGGAGTGGAAGAATATTACAAAAGAATGGTGAAGGAAAATCCTTGTAATCCGTTGTTTCTGAGGAATTATGCCAATTTTTTGTATCAGGTAAGTTCTATTTCCTTATGTTTCAAAACAACTCTTAACCTGTTGAGAAAATCATCATGATACCCAACTTTTTCGGTGTTGTTATTAAACTACTTTTAAACCTCTTCGGTACAACTTAAACAAATGAGAATCGTTTTCAAACACAAAATACTTGGTTTAATTAGTGGATTCTTTTGGTGATGTTGCAATTATCTTTTTGGCAGTGCAAACAAGACCGTGAAGGAGCAGAGGAGTATTATTCCCGTGCCATACTAGCGGACCCAAATGATGGAGAAGTTCTATCACAATATGGAAAGCTAGTTTGGGAGCTACATCACGACCAAGAACGAGCCTCCACCTATTTTGAAAGAGCAGTTCAAGCCTCTCCCGAAGACAGGTATATATAACATTCAGTTTATGTTATAATGGTACTTTTTACATCAAGTTTTCCATTAACTTACATGTATATTGGGGATGCATTGTGACAATAGCTTATGGTTTCATGATATCAGCCATGTACAAGCAGCATATGCTAGTTTCCTTTGGGACACAGAGGATGATAGCAATGAACCACAATGTTTACCACATTCTCATCAGGGAGCTATGGCTACTGCTGGTGCTTAGAAAAGTTATGAAATGGTGAATTGATGAAGTTCGCACGTGTCTTGAAATGTATTGGAAGTCTTGTATTGAAGCCAACGAATGTTATAGGGGTTCTGTTGATAAAGCAGCACACTCTATTAACTGATATCAAAAACTGATCTACAGCTTTGAGTTTGTGTTACATAGTAGGGTCCTTTGGACGCAGCTGTGCTACGAGTTTGTGCTGAACCATTTAATTAATCGACGTACTGATTGATAACACGTCATTTCTTTATATGGGCATCGTGCTTATATGTTGATTTGCTGCATCAAAGGCAATCCAACTTACGAAGAAAAAATGAGATTAGAAAAAGACAATGGCCAACAGAGGAAACAGCACATTATTACATCTCACTTTACACATTACTGGATATACAAACGGGGATTGGGTTTCCTATAGCAACTTTATTTACGTGGAGATATTATAAAGGGGAGGTAATCAGAAATTGTTCCAATAGCCAGCTTGCAAGGTACAGAGGGTTAAGAAAAGGGAACTTTGAAGAACTAAGTCTATGTTATATATCTTTATTTTAATTTGTTCCAAACGGAAAGTTAGGAGCCCGATCCAGACAAGTTCAAGATCTCAGCGATGACTGAAAGTTCAGTTCAGTATGGAAAATGTCAATGTTATTTATGGTCTTGACTGGAGAAGAGTTAAGGATGGAAGACCTTTAATGATTATGCATGCAAACAAATTTCACTTGTTGCTACCAGTCGAAAATATGCCGATATTTCGGGGACTTTCTTTCATACAGAATATTATGGGAATTTACATGAGAAGAGAGGAAAATAAAAAGTATAAGATGGATTTAACATGTTCTAATGTGATAGATGTAATAGATGTTTTACAACACAAAATGTAGCTACACTCGTATAATATTTAATCAATCTTTTCTAAATAAGAAAGCAAATAATAAAATACAAAGAAATATGAAAATTAATTCTAAAAGATATTATACAATACTGTAAATTACTTTAAAATACAATTTAGATAACGGTACATCTTTTTTATTTATTCCAACACTTTTCATTAGTTAAGAATTAAAATTAGAATATCATGTTTCACGAATTACATCACAACCCTGTACTGAACTCTAAAGATTCTTTAGTAAAGACAGTGTGTTTCATCACCAAGATTATACACACCCCAATCTAGACACGCATTCTCGTTATGGGAATTTAATTAAATGTTTTGGTAATTTTCAAGGAAAATCAGTCATTAAATCAAAATGACAAGGTTTGGTTATCTTCATGTCATCGATGCCCCCATATTAGAAGAAAAATATTACAAGATTTCAATGGTACTGTGAAAACAAGTTTAAACAAAGGAAATGGGCTAAAAACACACAAAAATGCACCACGACACCTGATAATTCAGCAGTGAAGTCTAAACCATTTTTTTCCCTTTCAACACCCTTTCTCGTTAAAAAAGGCCCCACAATCCAAACATGGGGCAATACAAATAACCAAAATTTCCCACCTGAATGGCATAATAAATCACATTCAAAGGGAACTAACCGATCTATACTTGCAAAACAAACTAGTGAAGTTTCGACAGCTTTTACTTGAAAAAGACACACCCAAAACGCAAGACTCTTTATATGAAACCACAGAAGGAAAATGTTGTGCAGTAAATACCCACATCAAGCTCAGATATCACTAATTGTATAAGCCCTCGAATGGCACCTTGGTGCATGCTTTTGCATTATTTTCCTTATCGTGAACCACGCTGAAGATAATCACCTCTTAGTCTAGTATAGTCTGAGTTATCCTGATTACTTCCCCTTCCCGTGCTCCTACCACCAAAACGCCCTCTTGGAGCATCTGGTTGATAATTGCCTCTCCCTCTTCCCCTTCCTGATCACCCAAAAAACAAAAGGAAATGGATATCAATATCACATCAGAAAACAAAAAGACAAAACACTTCAGAACTGAAGAAAGACTACCAAAAGTATCAAAAGCTTATATAAATAGATACCACTTTCAAATCAATTTATTTATATTCACTACATAGAAGAAGTTTCATAAAAGAACGGAACCAAGCAGTACAAGTCAAGAAGGAAATGTGTTAAGTTATTGTCTTTCACAAAAGAAACCAACAAACTCGTCAAAAATCTCCAGTCACTCAAATCTAACACCAGAATAACATTGATATGATCATTTTTCAAATCTCAAGTAAAGCTCAACATTAAATTTTGTATACTACAAGTACTCTCTTGGTCATCCACCATGGATTAAACCGTAGTACCAATAAAAACTGCACCTATCGAGGTATTTTATGTACAACCATCCAAATAAGGATGTGCAATCCTATAGTCATATTTCATCTGAAGCAAGGCAAAAGAATTACATTGCATATATGCTTCTGCTAGCATAGTGTGTAATTAAATAAAACTTTGACATATCTGTGAAGTTTATGTGGGCTTCAATTCAAGGTGGGCCCCACAATTTTTTGAAATAAAACAAAAGATAAAATAAAAAATTACCAGTGCCCTCCACAAAATTTCTTTGTCCACTCTGTTTAATCCACGGCTATATTCTCCAAAACCTTAACTCCAGGCAATTTGCAACCATATAGTTCAACATCAGTTCTATCTATTTCCTATATTTGTATTTTCTTATCCACATTGTTATTTTTATTTGCAAATCACTTCAAATTATACATCATCAACTGCTACCACAAACAAACAGGGTGTGACCTAAAATGTTTCTTAACGTCCACCTAAAGCTGCCATGAATTTACAAGAAAGTAACTTCCAGCATATTCCTTTTGGATACAATAGCAGCAAAATACTGTCAGAGAAACACTTATCCCTTCATTAATCATCTCACAACCAACCTTGGGTCCTAAACACACCACTACTTTGACAACCAATGGAACCTAAACAAATGTACACACATCTAAATTTAATTACTAACAAAACCAGTAATGATGAAATTTCAACTCTTCACCAGCCCTCATCATCAAGGATCTAAACTACAATAAGTATCACACCAACATTCCATGATGTATAGCAGCACAGCCACAATACAGGTGTTTCAGATCCGCTGATGTATAGCATGGCCATAACACAGTACAAGAATATCCACTTGGGTGTGAACAGCTATTGCAACAACCAGTTAGTGAGTATAGCCATAAGTCCCCTCCAAGAACTAATATGACATGCCATTTAGAACTTAGTATTAACCTAATATAGATCTACAAGGGCCTTTTAACACAAAATACTAAGTGATGCAACAACAACCAGTGCCCTAGCATCCACAGCCATAAGGCAACCACTCTGATCACTAAAGCTATTGCAGACTTATATGTTAGGTGCACTCCAACACTAGCAATGGCAGCAACAAACACCTTCCAAAGACTAACTATTAGGTAAAGCCCACATAACTTAAGAAGCTACAACTTTTGAAAGAGAGACAAAAAGTGAAAAAGATGTAGAACATTACTTCCTCCCCGAGCTGCGCTGCCACTGTTTGGCCTCCGCTCCTCTATGTATACTTGTCTTCCAGCCAATTGTATGGGAGAAGCCTACAATAACAGTACATAATAGAGACAGATGTGAGCCAAAGAATCATGTTAAGAAAAGAGAGAGAGTAATTTAGACGCTTAAATTATTGCAACAGAACAAGACAGTCGATGACAATTTAGTGAAGTAGCATTAGATATCAGTTTCTTGTTTAAATTACATTCTCCTACACTGTCTTCTGCTCTAATTTTAAAAATCACACCCATTCTCCTAAGAGATGAATGTGTTACACCTTAGCCCATTTTAATAAAAACCAGTTTCTTAGGGAATTGTTTTTTCTATCTGTGAATTTCAGCATCATCAACACCTAGTTCCTATGTGGAACTTAGATGATGAAATTCACTTTTGCCTATATATCCAAAGGCAATAATACGGCTGTTAAACTTCACTTCTTCTAAAATCCTAAACTATCTGCATTTCCGAGAGAGAGAGAGAGAGAGACAAGGGGGGGGGGTGTTGAGTGTAATTTAGGCATCTGTTAGGGAAGGTGTTATATGTTCATAGTTGCACTACAAATTTAACCAATGAAATTACATGCAAAGGTTTTCGTAAACACAATAAAAAATAAATGATTGCATAAAACCTAAGAATATAAAATGAAACTACCCAATTCGACATCATAGCCATATGAAAACTTTCGACACTGACAATAAATCAAATCAATCAGCAAAGAGAAGTTCTTGCTTTAAGGAATAGGAAAATTGATGTCATAGATTTTGGTTAACAAATAGCTGAGTCAAGAGATGACAAAAATATCCATTGATCTTGAACGTGTTTTCTGTTTATTAAAGTACTGAATAATTAGATAATAAAACAAACATTAGGTCTAAGAAGAAAAAATAAAATAACTCCGAACCTGAAGTGCATTTTGAACACCAATAATGTCTTCAAATTCCACAAATGCATAGCAAACTCCAATTTCCTGTATACATCAATTTCTATTTTAGCTTTCTGTTCCCTTTATGGATGGATATGTGGGCATTCAGTTTAATGCAACTAGAGGGCTACCTTTCGGACCCTAATGAATATTCCATCTGCCTTAATTCTGCCAAAATTCTTAAATTCCTGGTCAATCTCAGCTTCAGTAACAGTAGCAGGTAAGTTTCTCACATAGACAGATGTTACTTCACCTGGACCAATTATAGATCAGAAATCAACTTGATGTTTTAATTCTAGAAACTCTTGGACAATATTAAGTTCAAACCTTAAATGAGGTAAGTCATATGACACTCTTACAGAAATTCAGTTTCTAGAATGGTAGAACAAAGCATCCATTTTACCATTAAGATTACTGAAATTTTTATTTCAAAAATTCCTTTGGATCAAAAGGTTTATGCCCCTAACCACCACTGATGTCTCTTCCAAAAGAATTTCGGCCCAAAAAATCTTTTGGCAAGCTGAACTGTACAACAATTTTCACTCATTACAGGTAACGAATGAATCAGTCAAGACCTCATCAAGAATGAATAAACAAACGAACTCCCCACATGTCATTAGCATAAATGACACAAGTATTCAATAGTATAGACACTAAATGTGCCAAGAAAAAGATTTTATTAGGAACAAAAATTAAACCTTCATCTTCTAGTCCATAGCCTTCCTCTGCTGCCTCAGCCCCAGACTCAGGAATATACATAGACGCGGAGCTTGACTGCTGAACAGCAGGCTGTGCTACATGGTTCAACTCTGAAGGAGGAGGAGCACTTTTAAAAGAATGTTGTGGAGCATGTTGTGGAGCAGCTGACAACACTGGCTGCCCTTTGGAGACTCGTAACTGCATTGTAACATGATTACATTAAGACAACACCAACAACAAACAATCAAGCCTTATCTCACTAGGTAAGGTCACAATAAAACACTACCAACAATGTAAAATTTATTCCACTGTAAGGTTTGTCCAATATACAGTAAAGGTTAATAAATTAACAATTCCCCAATATTTTATGCATAAATATTACATTACAAAGAGGATAAAATAAAAAGAGGAACACCCAAGGCAATAACTTAGGACAAAGAAAGAATCTACAATATGAGGACCTCAATCTTAGCCTCACTTTCTGTTTAGATTTTCTACCAGTATCTAAGACTAAGAGACTACAAAAATATTCCCGCCCACAGTAAAAACCATGAAGAAGCCAAATGAATGCTGGTAGCTCAGTCAAAAGTCCACATCACAAGGTGAGTTCAACAAGTTTCACAAGACACAAATTCTTGATTGAAGAATAAATCAGGAAATTAGGATTATGGAAAAATGAAGGACTACTTTAAAGACTGTTTTGGATTGCAAGTTGGTTACAACAATGCTGTGGTACTTGTTTATGGATAGTGCAGAGAGGCAGGAAAAAAAAAAAGACAGTAGTGAGCCAAATGAAAAAAAGACATATAATGAAAGTTTTACATACAATAGATGCATAAGTTTTTTTAGGAGGCTCCTCCAAAGACTCTTCCAAAAGAGTGACAGGGGATTCCTGGATGGTATGTGCAACACTAGGAATTGGTGGAGACACCTCTCGTGCAGGAGTTTCCTCCAGCACAATTTCTGCTTCAAGATCTTCTTGCAGCTGCTGATGATGCTCAGGAAGACTATACTTATCCACTGGATCATCATCTATATGAACAGAGTTGACATATTCACTAGCTTCTTCCTCCAAACCATAGTCTGAAGCTGCTAAAATAAGAGACTCAGAACCAAAAGAAATGCAATATATTTAAAAAAAAAAATTGATCATTGCATACATACTTTTTTAGTTTGGAGAATGACAGAGAAAATCTCAACTTCTACACAGAAGTTTGCATCTTTGGGATGATAAAAATGTACACATAAAACTCATTTATAATCATTGTCACAAGGAAACCTAATATACTGTGCAGCTATGCTCTACTGCTTAAAAAATATGTTTATTAACTAGGATGTGAGAGGATGCACAGGTCATGAATCTTCTAACCAGATGTTGGTATAACAGGCTACAGCACAAAGAGTTCCTGTAAGTAGTCAGAAATAAATGTCTTGGAAAGCCTAATTTGGTAATCAACTTACTAGGTGGCTCAGCAAGAGAAGCAGATACATGTGGTTGTGTGTCAATCTTTTCAGACGCAGTTGGTACCAGATTTGGGTACGCTACTCCATCATCAATGAAATGAAACATATCATTCAATACAAAGTAACCCTTCTCCTGTGGAGCAAGAAAGAATGTTTGAACAAACTTTCGCCTCACACCAACATCCTTTATCTTCACAAAACCTGAGACCATTACAAGCACACCCCCATCCCAAGAGTCGAGAGAATTGATTGTCTTGATCTCAATTGTGGTAAAATTCAGTGACATGACAATTGAATGAATTTGCTGCATAAGAGAAATAAAACCAGATCAGCTATCAGCCAATATTTTTGTCCCACCATCCCTAAAAACAGATAGAAACAGAGCATGCCAATCATTAGCAGATGTATCTGAAACAATAAACCGCCAGAACAGGATTCTATTGAAGTAAAAAACAAAAAGAAGCTTTTTATTCAAAAGCTGAAATGACAGCTAAGCACTAATCCTCTAATTGTAACAATCGAGATTTCAATCAAGGGCATCATCATACTGACAGATTCAGCACAAACCTTTTCGATCAGTGGAAATTAGTACCACCAAATAAACTTAAAAGAAAACAAACATATTCCAGACACGGTTTCAATTCATTAACCTCGCCCCTTACAACTAGAACTTAAGCATCCAAATGAAATAACTTTTTAATAAAAAAACACACTTATTACATTGAAGACATAAAAGCGAGATAAACATTTTCTTTCCAATAAAATCACACTATCACATTACGGCCAGCATTTCAGCCGCACAGTCACCACAACCACCAGAAAAAATCAACAATTAGCCCAACCATGCGCATCGTGAAACAATTCCAACATAGGGAACATAAAACGAACAGCCAGCATACAAACACCTAACACATTACTCCTGATAAAAAAACAGGGAGATGAATGACAGGCATGACGAGTAAGCATACCAACACATCGTGTGCCGATTCAACGGAGTCTCCGTCAACGCGAAGCATGCTGCTGGAATCAGAGTAAAACTGATGAACGAGATTAGGTTGCTGGCGAAGAACCTGATAGTACTGTCCAACGAAGTAGGAACCGACCTGGAAGAAGAGAAAAGTTGAGTGAGTTAAAAGTTGAAACGGATCAGAGGAGGGAATGAAACAGCGAGAAAAGAAGAGAATACCTGGGCGGCACTGACGGAACCCTGATAGGAAGAGGCCATAATAGTAAAGAGATGGAGTAGAGAGCTAGGGCTTAATAAACATGCGGAGCTTCTCTTAGGAGAAGAGAGAGAGCGTGCGGAAACCCTAAATCGCTCGTGTAACTGAGAGGGAGTTGAAGTTAAGGATGTTTTGTTGGTGGTTTTAGAAATAAAAGGGGAGAGAAGTGAATTTGGTTAGAGAGTGGTGAAGGGAATGAAGTAATATATAGTAATCAAAAAATGAATAGATCGGAGATAGAGAGTGGGGTGCAGGGGGAATGATGTTGAGAGGGAGAGAGAGAGTGTTTGTGAGTGAGTGAGTGAGTGAGTGAGTGGAGTCGGGTGGGATTCTTTCTTCTTTATAATCTATCGTCGAGGGAAGGGTTGTGGCACGAAATCGTAGCCCTCGGATTAGGTGTCTCACGTTGGGTTAGTACAACGTCAAGGGTCAGATTGTTTTCCAACTGAATATCTGGACGGGTTAGATTCAATGGTTTGGTTTCGGAATCAGACACTACAAGCCTTCCTATGTTGTCTTGTGCGACTGGGACGCCTGTTGTGGGATTCCTTCTCACACGCATTTACATTCTAATCTCCTCTCCTTTCTCTCAATTCCCACTCAACCCAATTACAATCTACGCATCATTCAACCAATTCAATTAATTTTAACACAATCAATTACTAAAATGTATAACTTCAAAAATAATAATTTTATATTTTTAATTTTTTTTTCTAATTTTAATCAAATAATATATATATATAACGTTTTAAAAATAATCACATAATTTAATGCGTTAATAATATAATTAAAAATATATTATTTATTAATCAATTTCTATTATATACATTTTAATAGCAAACTAATTTTAAATAAAAAAAATGCACAAATTTAATGGTATACTATAAAAATATTATCAATTAAATAGATAAACTTTATTATTAATATGCAATTATTGAAAAATATATATAAACTTTAATACAATACGAGACACTGGGCTCAGTTGGAACAATTCGAGATATAATAAAATCTTGTTTTTAAAAACACGATAAGTGCATTTTGTTGGTCAACCATACACATTAAGTTTAACTCTTAAATTTTCAACCCTTCAAAACTAATTTAAAATTAGGTCGAAATAATAAGAAATTGTCTTCGTCATCTTAAGACCATACCAGTAGGACTGCATTCACCCAGGAAATATTTTGACTATGAGTACTTATTTTACCTTCTTTTCCCTTTCGTCTCAGTTTGTTTTTCTTATCATCCCCAGAGTAGAATTCAACACTTATCTTTACGTAGATACTTGATTGTTCTAATTTTGCTTCATTTGATCGTTCCAAATTTGGCTCCCATACTAATGTTTACTTTATTTAAGCAAGAATTTCGCACTTTCACTTCCTTGTTAACTAAAGTGTGACTTTACCCGTTTTACAACTACCTTGAAACATTTGCAGGAGAGTTTTCATACAAATTTGGAATTTTGTAGATTATAAATGTACTTCTCCCTCTTGCTTATGTGCACAAAATTACTTACATCAAGATGAAATATTAAGCGTTGGATTTTGCGTCGTCACAATAATTTAGTCATTTATATAACTAGTAAAGAATAATGCATAGCAAAATCAGTTGACAGATAAAAAAAAAATACGGACTCCTTTCGAAGTTCTGACTTGCAAAAGTAATATTGACAGCTAAGTCTGCAACAAAGTATATTAATATATACACCTATACATACATCTTAGTAAAAAAATGCTTCCAAAATTAACGAAAGCGACGAACTCAGGATATCATGCTTGTAAACACTGAAATTCAGTAAACTGATCTTGGGTGGAGTTTTTGTTAAATGGTAAGGAAAAATAAGGTTCTGTGATTCACCAAAATATTTTATATTCTTTTATCGATATTTTCATTTTTTTTAATTGAAAATATTTTGAACATCCGTAAAATTTAAAATAAACGAAAACGTATGTAACGTTTGTCAAGGAAGAAACCAACTGTTACTGACTTAACTCCGCATAAAAAATAACAAGCATTAACCGCTGAAAAGACAAATAAAAATAAATTGTATTAAGCACCAAAATAACTAAAATACAATTACGAATTAGTCAAAATGATTTTTTTCTTCAGTGGTATAACTTAAGCTTACACTAAACCTGTGCTCCAAATTCCCTAAAATATTCAAATTACCTAAAATATCGAGTGAGAGAAAATTACAGGAAGCAAAAAGTGGCCATCTCATCTATTCATCTCAGTAATAACTCCCCCCGTAATAGGCCTGAGGAGCTGCAGCAGGTTGTGCATAATTTTGTTGAGGAAGTGCCGGCTGAAATTCAGACAACTGATTAACACTCAATACAATTCGAAATGAGACTATAATAAAACAATTACATTGTTCCCCCTCGGCGACTCAAATATTTCCCTTATTTTTCAAGTTCCCCTTCTTCAATGCAACAAAATTACAATAAACGCTCCCATAAACGACATTTGGAAAACAAAAATGACAGAAACACAACAGAACCGTACTCATTAAACACAGCATATCAGGGGAAATATCTCAATAAAACTGCTTTACCTGTACAGGATATGTAGGAGGATAGGCTCCGTAAGCAGTACTTTGCGGAACTGATGTAGGCAATTGAGGGTTTGCGTAGTTGCCCCCATATCCAGCATAAGCCCCATAGGAAGCCTGCTTCAAATCAGAATGAATCAGTTCAAAACAAATATGACCTGATAAACCAGCTTTAAAAAGCAGATAAAATGACAACATAGACCACAAAACAACAAAATAGGTTCAGTTAAAGATCCATTACATAATGAATTAGCAGTAACACCTATATCAATGCATACATTATATAATATAATAAATGCACAAACACACAAGTAAAACAAAATGTTACCTCAGAATACTGATATATCATTTCTGTTAGGACCATGGAAGAAGAACATATGATTGATACTAATAAGAGACTTAAAGTGTGGAGAGTGTATGTTAGGAGGAAGGGAAGGAAGGAGCCAACTGCTAGTTACTTGTTAATATGGTTAATAGAACAGTTAGTTGTTAATATGGTTAATAGATCCTTTAAATAGAGTTAGATTCTGAACTAGGGGGACTTTTGGTTTTTTGCTGTAAAAATACAGTTAGGGAGAATTGTTCTCTGTATAGGAGCAGGGATAGCTCTGGAGGATTCTAGTAATCCTGATTCTTTTCAAAGGGGTTAATAACAATTGTCAATATTCTTCAGTCTTTTTATTGATTTTACTTCTTAGACCCTAACAATTTCAGTTCATGAAAACTGCAAGCATAAAAAATAGATAAAGTGTATTCATGACATGATTTTCATGTAGATAAAGATGCATGAATCAGTCTTATATAGCTGCAAGGCATGTTTAAGTTAAATTGCAACATGATTTAAAAGCAGAAACTCTAATTCAACTATGCCAATATGCTGCTTTGCAACACTGGTTTTATGGACAGGTTTGTGTCACACCTTACATGTCCACATCCATTTCTAAGTATTAACAACAGAAACCATTAATATTGCAGTTTTCTGATTAATAAGTGTAACAAACAGAAGTGGAAAGCATTACAGTTTGACACACCAACTAGCTTCCAAAAGAAGCTCTCCTAGGTCACATGAAAAACCCCATGCGCACAAAATACTGCCAAATAAGAGGAAAAAGTATTCTACCTGCTGGGTGTAGCCAGCAGTCCATTGTTGTCCTTGTGCTTGTGTGACTGGTGGCCAACTTTGAGGTTGTACTCCATAATTAGTCCATTGGTTCTGAGCATTTGGATATGCACCCATCAGGGATTGGGCAGGTGATTGAACAGAGTAATTTCTTGGCACTTTCGTTTTATCGGAAGCCAAGAAGTCCTCAGCATGACGTTTTTTCAATTCCGACATACTTCTATGCGGCAAAAACAATTTAGCATGCCTATCCTCGGCCCTCTTGATAGATTGAACATCTCCAAAGAGATTTAAAAACTGGAAAATAAACAGTTCATGATAAATTAATACCCTCCTAAGCTATAACTTGGAAGGTAAAATACAAAAGGAGCAGGCAGGCCTTTCAAGAAACAGAAACACAAAGATATAACAATTTCTTTGAAAATAAAAACAAAACATCATAAAATAAGTGTACCATACAGTTGAAAATGTATTAAATTAAGGTAGTTATAAACCAGACAATACAATGAACATGCATCATGTAGCAACTGGCCATTATGGTACACTTATTTGATGATCAAGATTAGCTCCTCAGATGATCCTACTTGATACACCTCCACACTCGTGTGCATGTTAGCAATGTTTTTATCCAATCAACAATACACTTTTACACTTATTGCATAACATCACTTCAATTAAGTAAATATAAAACTTATTTCATTTTAAGTTACCTATGATTAATCATTTAGTTAGTTATACTTAATCATACTTACCACAAACCCATAGGTTAAGAATAGGTACATTGTTAGTAAAATAAGTTACATATTTGTTTATTGGGAAGGGAAGTGATGTGATTTGCGTGTTTCGAATAGGAAACCGGAAATAGATCTGGTCTGACATGTATTTTTCGATGTATTATTGTTTCTCTAACATTTTTACATGTCCCTTTCATGCCCATCCCCTCTCTTCCTCCTCGAATTAAGTTTTAAGTAACTAGTTACTTGTACTTATACGCAACAGTTGGTCTGATACATAATTGAGCCCAAAGAACAAACCAGTTTCAAAATGAGGGCCTAGCATTACTCAATAACAACAAGGCCTTGTATCATTGAGCAGAGTCGGTTACCGTACATGGATCAATCAACCCAGCACACAATGAAAACAAAATTCCAGCAAAACCACCGAGTTTACAAGAAACAATTATTACTAATAAACTCACACGTGCACACACACACAAAAACTTTCTTCCTCAAACAAACATTTAAAAAGCATTCTCCTTATAAGGACTTACCTCTAGAAAAATACTAGAAAGATCCTCACGCTCAGTTGCACTAGCTACACCAGAGCTCTCTGGGTTAGGCATTATGAATTTAACAACCAATGACTCCAGAAAGTCAATATCAACTCTTTTTGGCAAGGGTTGAATGGCCTCAAAATGCAATAAAGCCTGCATGTAACATGGAATTAAAGAATCACCTTAGATTTGAGGAACAGTTGGAAATACAAAGATAAGAATCTCCAACTGGATAATAAAAGTGAATTTAGAGCCTGGAAAGTAAAAAGGAGAAGAGAACCTCAAGTAGTGGCTTTGACAACACAACATTCTCAAGCCCATCAACCAGAATCTGTCTTGCCTTCTCCGCATTCCCAGAAGCCTAATGACAATGTGAAACAGAAGGATTTTAGGAACAAGACAAGATCATTTCCACATATTTCATCTACACAACCAGAGGCATAAAACTACAAAAATTGTTAAACAAAGAATAGTACTTCTAAATTAGAAATTGTCATTCTTTTCATAGAATTATCCGGATGCTTTATTTATTGGAAAATAGATGCACTCAAAGAATAAAGATCATTATCATTTAATGGAATGCAGTCAGGTTAGCTACAAAAGAAGCTAAATTTAATTAATGGAACTATCAGTAGTAAACCTTCTAAAAAACCAAGGGAAGAATTAGAATTGAAAAAAAATAAAAAATGCATTTCAAACATAAGAACAATGAAATAAGAGTATTTGTGTGCAAATATGTTACCAAATATACAAATCGAGAATACTGTGCAAACAACATTGGCAATGTTTGTGAATGTTCTTTTCCTTTCTCAATAGCAATGGCCTGTTCATACAAAGAAAAAGCATCCTCCAACTTTCCCTGTAACATCAATGAATGGAAAAGCTCTAAACAATTCAAATTAAAATTAAAATTAACTCACAATCTAAAAACACTTTTGTAATTCAGCGTACCAGTCTGTGTTCCATATTAGCATGCTTGATTATTGCTTCAAGAAGACCGGGAGAAATTTCAGAATGCACAAGTTGGTATGCAGCTCTAGCACCATCTATATCTCCAACCTGCTCCTTGAACCGAGCACAAAAAAGATGTATCTCCGGTTGTCTCTGCATAGTAACAAACAAAACAAAATGACTATATTACAGAAAAATTAAGTGGATTTCCTCTCTGGCACAATATGTGTGAATTATGTTTGTCGTGTACATAACCAGACAACATGCTAATTATGCTTATGATTGGAACACCTTTTGGAACAGGCAGCAATCATCATATATTTCTTTAGGATGAAACAAGATTCTAAACAGATAAATACACAGACAGACATCATCACTAAACGCCCTTATTCTAAAGCATCAGCAATAACTAACTACTTTTGCTTGAATGAGACACACATGTTTGAGTGCATATCACAACCCAAGTTCCAGTTTCATGAACTATTACACCAGTCAGAGTCAACCATTTATTCATGTAAAAACCAGCATCAACAAGTGGCGGTTATTTACTGCAGTATATTAGATATATTACTTTTCATTAAAGCTTAAAAAGTGTAGGGATGCATATAACTTAAAATGTAGCAACCAATTACCAACCCTACAACTGACATTTATTAAAAAATTACCTTAACAAAGACTTGGGTTGCTCGAGCAAGGACATTATTTGCAAGATCCATGCTTCCACTGGCTTCCATACACAAAACATACCGTATCCAGTACTCAGGGTAATTGGCACATGCAATTACACATCTCTCATACAACTTGACAATCTAAATCATACACAAGACAAAACAATGTTGTAAAATTTGTCACTGGCGACTAATACACAAGCAAAATCAATAATATAAAGCATAAAAGAAAAATACAAAGCATCAAGAAATACTCCTTAGCGGGACAGAGAGGCCCCTCAAATATGAAAGGAGGGACCCTCCTTGCCTGAGAGAGATGATTAGGAAGATTAGAAGACACCTGCATGCATAACATTCGCATTTTAAAAAGAATAAACTTTTACAAACACATGATGAACCTAGAATGTCCACTGACAAATTAGGGTTTGAAGTACTTAGCCTCAAGAAACCAAATTGAAGGCCCATGCTTTAGTCTCAGTTCAATTTCCCCATTAAAAAGTTGCTTCATCCAACGGATTAGCCAATAAAACATATGATACAACAGATATCACGTGCTGTAAGTCAATCTATAACAAGAAAATCTAGGAACAAACTGCACACTTATCAGAAATCAGCTCATTTACCTTGCTTAAGTCACCTTCCCGTTCTATAAAGTCCAGATAGTTATGCCAATTCTCAAGCTCTCCAACATTAAGGGGCCGAACATGAAAATAGGGCCTCCTGATAGCTGTTTCAAAACCAATGATCTTAGAATCAAACTCTTTAGCTTTCTTATACAGCTCTTCTCTAATGGCGATATACTTCTCCAACTCGTCTGCTTCTGTTAAGCCAGCACTTACAGATTTAGGAGAATGTTCCGCCCCATCAGGACGAACCTCTCCCTCAACTGCTTGGCCAGTAGCCTCGGAAACTACACCTGCCGCGGCAGCAGCTTCATCAGCAGTGCGTAATTCTGACAAAGGTCGATTTCCAGCTAGCTCCTTAAAGCTGAAACACCATTACCACCAAGGAAGTAATATTAAACCCCAAAAAAAGGAGAGATGATGTACAAAATAAAAAATCAAGAAATTATTTTTTAAAACTATTGGGGAAGGGTAATAGCATTAAAACAAGTAATCACCTGCTGAAATACCGATCCAATTGCTGATTTGGATTTTCTAATATCCTGGTGTAAATCATGGCAAGACGGGCCCAGTCCTGCTGCATGTACTCATATTCAATGTATTTATCCCAAAGGGGAAAAGAATAATAATCTGTTCCAACGTAAGCTAATCCTCGTTCAAAAAGCCTGAAACATGTGAACACACAGTTCTGGTTAACATGTGACCTGAAGCATCTATTTACTGAT
The DNA here is from genome assembly GCF_003935025.1 of Abrus precatorius. Taxonomy (NCBI): domain Eukaryota; kingdom Viridiplantae; phylum Streptophyta; class Magnoliopsida; order Fabales; family Fabaceae; genus Abrus; species Abrus precatorius. Next base: position 576,155 of record NW_020874373.1, on the reverse strand, counting down.
GCACATCCATATATGGGAGACAGCAGCACTAGTGCTGAAGGAGAACAAACAAATCACTCGTAACATCATATAAGACATCCAAACGCTGCATTTACCTTCCTGCAATAAATCATACTATGTCCGAGAAATGGAGCAGTCATAGAGGCCATCTTAGCCCTTAACCAGACGAGATCTTCCCAGCAGCAATTTGCAATTGATGCACCTCAAGAGTGTCAAAGATAAAGACAGCTACCATTCCAACAAGGGAAAAAAACTACTGAACTATAGATTTTGAAATAAATAGAAGTATGTTGGGGAAAATGGCCCTACAAGTTTCAAACTACCATAACTAGTAGACTCAAAACCAAGGATTTAAACATCAGAATGGAAAACATTCTGATATGCAATCCCATCAAAGCTTTCCCGCCATATAAGGGAGATACCACTGTTGCACGGATTCTGAAATTAGGTTAGAAAGCAGGCAAGAAACAACTGAGCCTAGTGAATGGAAAATCAGATCAAAATCTCCCAAATGCAAAAAACAATGGCAACCATAAACATCCATTACCTACGAACTGTATCTGGATCCCCATATGTGCTGATAGCAAATATACAATAATGCAACCACATGTCCACTGAGTATGTAATCCCTTGAACAGCACGTTCGTACACTTCAACAACTTTATCCACAGAGCCAAGACGTGCCTCATGGTCAGCATATTTCTTCCAATAACCATAGCACAAGGGAAACTCTGCTAGAAAAGCATCATAAACTCTTCGAATCTTCAAAATATTGTCCTTCAATGGAGAAATCATTAATGAATAAGTTTCTTAAGCATTAGAACACAAAATACGAACTTGATAAAACACACAATTACGCCATCAACCGAACATGCATTTCCAGAATAGGAGGAGCTATTTGGTTTCAGAAAATATTTTCTATTTTCATTTACTGTTTCTATTCTGTTTCCTGTTTTCGATATTTGTTCAAGAAACACTGAAAACAACTTTTTTCTGTTTTAACTGTTTCCTGTACAGATCATAGAAAACATAATGAAAATAAAGTGACAGTGTTGTAATTAAAAGTGAAAAAAAAAATTCTAGAAATCAAAGAGACCTTAGGCTTCCAAAGAATGACGTAGACAAAAGGAGGGAAAAAAGGATGTTATTTGGTAGGTACAGCTAAAGAACATTCTTTCTAAAATGCATCTAACAAATTACAAAACACAGCTATTTGATTGTCCATTGCAAATCAAACAACAAAGAAATCGACCACAAAACTTTGTATACAATATTGACACATTTAATAAATAATACAAAAGAAAAAGAGATACAGATTTATAAATATATATTATTAATTGTCTTAGCACACATAATTTATACCATCATAATAGTACATATACTGTATGTTTGTATCATATATTTAACAAATCTGAAAGCAATGTGAATCAGTCATTTATTTAAAGTCCGCCTTATAATACTGCCACATACTAATAGTTAAATGAGTAACAGGAATAACAAAAATATCTCAGAATTCTCGAAAGAGAAACCTCACATGCATTTGAGCTTAAGTCAACATTAACAATTAAGAGAATCAAAAAAGTTTTTATCACATAATAACCAGAGATACAAGATACATACCAGTAACAATCCACCCATCCAACTTTACACCCCTACCCCAACAAAAGAAGAGTAATCCCACCCCCTATATACAATGATGGATACAACAAACATGGCATACTCAAAAAAGACATTGCATCAAATAACTCAATGGCCATTGAAATAGACATGTACTAAGCTCCTAGTCAGTGTCAAAAGAAATATGTGAATACTAGTGCATCCCACATGGAATTCAAGTCAGCATAACATACCTCTGCGACCTTCTCTGTCTCTTCAATCAAGGCAGTCCAAGCAGTGAAATCTAAAGAATTAGCTCTTACAATATTCCACAATCGATCTTCTTCAGCAGACAAGGAAGCTGCTAATGGTGAGAACAAATGAACAGGATAAAATCATAATTTGGTTTGATAGGCACATGTTGGTAAAAAATTGCAATAGCATTGCCAAAAAAATATTGAAAGAAAGCATTGGATTAGTAACATAAAACGCATCCTTCAACAGAAAAGTTTCAGCATCAATTTTATTTATTACAATAACTGAAGGAAAAAATAGTTGCAGAAGTGGCTCAAAACATATGATTTAAAAATTACTAAACCAAAATAACAATTCTTCTGCATTAGTCAACCATTTAAATCAAATCAATTTTTAAATACACAAGCTCATTTATACACAAAATACAGCTATTCATTTTATCAATGATTGAGAACCACGTCAAATTATAAATTGATGCTTGGCTAAATATCAAGCCACTTGAAACTAAAGTGAACTGAAATACCATAATAGCATTATATGTCTACTCTGCTAGTCCTGATATGCTGGGTACAAACTATTCCACTGATAATGTGTGTGTGCCTGACCTGAATTAAATACTTGCTAGCTAATAAACCACTTAAACCTTAGGCTTGACACTTGATTAAGTTCTGCACCTAATGTTAACATTTGCTACTGATTTTTTTGGCACAAAATTTATATAACAGTTAAGCAGGGATTACTTTATTACTAACATATATAAGTAACGGTCAAAATCATACCATAACCATCTGTAAGCTGTTTCTCATCAGCTTGTCCATCAACACTCTCCAACGCATTCCCGTTTTCAAGTCCTGCTACATTTGCTGCTGCACTGACAACACCGCCATTTAGGGATGAATTGTAAGCAGAAACTATATTAGATTCTGTTGCCATGTTTCCGAGCCCAGTGGACGCCTCACTAGCATCAGTCACTCCAGCAGTTTGCTTGGAATCATCGTTTGCATTGAATTGAGCTTGTTGTAGAACAGAATTAGGATCCCCAGCATAAGTATTCCCATTCCCATCACCAACATTAGAATAACCATAACTGTAAGCTGGATGGGCCTGAGCAGCTTCTCCAGCAGACTCACCAACGGCAGCACCTGCCTCAGGAACAGGATTCGACGCACTGTCAGCATAACCAGCCGAAGCATAAGCCTCGGCGGCAGATGTTTCTGTAACTACTGATTCGCTATCTCCCATGCTTGAACAGAAGGTCTTAACCTTCACCGGAAAAATCAGAAAACATGTATTAGAAAAGAATAACCAAAGTGCCGAGGACGCTGAACGCAAAACCTGAATTAAAAAGTAGATTCCTAATTTCCTAAGCCCTAGGAGAGCACGATGATCACAATATAAAATCGTAGTAACGACAATTCGAAATGCAAGATCGACAACACCAGAGAATCTAATGCGGACATCATCAGAATACAGCATTTGGAATTAAGCAAATAGTAACAGCAACACATTCAAATATGTTTTCTAATCTACTAAAATCCCTAGGGTTTCATACCCTAAACCCTAATCGAAAGTGGAGGGAACACTCGAAGTACCTCAAAGGAGAGCAACGGCTTCCCGGCAGAGAAGAGAGAGAACTTTTATTTGTTACGAAGACGAAAATTGGAACTCCAGTTGCTTCCGGTGGCTGTTTTTGGTGGTAAATCGAGAATTGGAATTTGAGAAATAGGGCACCAAAAATGTGAGGTGCTGCTTTTATATAGCGGAGTAGTAGGAGCTGGCGGCTCCATGGCACATGATGCTCCTGTTAGATCTGACGCCGTCCGTGGTGGATAATGCTGCGATCTGAACCGTTGATTAGGCTTGGGATTGTGCAGTGTAGATTGAGCAACAACCATGCCTTCATTTGCAATGGGCTTTTTGTTTATTAGCCTAGTTGTGGCCCTGACAAGTGGCTCCTGGATTCGTGGCATTTGTGCTTTCATACAGCACATACATTTTAATTAATATTATTGTATATTTCAATTTTATTAATAAATAATATTAACATAACAACACATAAGAATAATTGTTCATAAATTTTGTCTTAATTTACCGTTAATATATATTAAAAAAATTATCCCTGCCCATAATTCTACCTGATTCAGATAGGATTATTTTTAGTAAAATATTTTTATAATTTTTATTTATTAAAAATAAAATAATAACAGCCAATGATTCATCAGAAAATTATAAAACATTTTATAATAAAGATTATTAAAACTTTACAAGAAGTATCTTACAAATAAGATAAAAGGGAGTAATTCTTGTCCATTAATGATATGGATAGATACTTTATTATCAATAGTATATTTTGTTTAAGTTAATTTTGAAAAATAATTGAAAAAATAAAAAACATTATAATGGGAAATTCGATAAGTTTATCATATCCCATGTTTAGACAAATATATCGGAAATAAATGTTTTAAACATAAAGATTTTATCACAATTTACTTTCATTTGAGGCTAAATACACAAACATACAATTAGCAAGGAAAAATAAATACACAAACATATAGGATGAAAAATGTTTGAAAGGAAAACGTCAATTATAATAAATATACAATAAAATATTAAATTTAAATAAAAAACTTTATAATAAAAATATTAATTTTAATTCTTAAATTTAAATGTAAACATTGAATAACAAAAAATTTATAATTTAAAAAAATATTGATTATATTTTCACATCTTTAAAAGAATAATTATTTATTAATATTTAAACTCAATTCTGAAAAACAAGACTAATAAAACAATAAAAAAAAAGTTGCAGAAGTTACAAAAATTAAGATAATTAAAAATATTTTTGTAACAGACGTGTGTCCTTTTTGTAGCATCGATGACTTCCGTTCTTTTGCTAAACGATACTGAATAGCGAATCCTATAATGCATCACGACGTTACTCAAATAAACGTTCCCCATTATTGGCATTCTTTCATCCCCTTGCCTGTAGGCACAGATGTATTTCGCTAACTCATTATTTATTCACACGAGTAAATAAGTTTTATTAATAATAAATATAAAGTATTTATTTTAAAATATAAATTTATTATAATTACAAAGAAACAAAAATATACAACAATTAATATCCCGTGTCTCTCTGCTGCTGCTGCTTTCTTTATTGTTTTGATTACCTGGCTGGTGGCTGGCATTTTCTCTTGCAATTATATTAGATTTAATACTTTTTTTTAATATATATTTTTATTGCATTAAAAGTCATTTAACTATAAAATTAATCACCGGTAAACACAGATCAATTCACGGGAATTATTTCAGTTTATTCTGTTATCTCAGATTTAAAATTTAAGTAGATATAATTATGTTATAGTTTAAAAAGTATCTATAAATGGAATCAGTAAAAATATTTGTACATTTATTTATTTATTTTATATTGAAAGAAAAAGATATAAAATAAAAAGATCATGAGCCAATCTTGTACTTAGGTTTTACACCTGTCTCTTTATTCTTTAATGAGTTGCCCTGATGTAGACCTCCACTTCCCTAATCATTAGCAGCCACAAACCTTGCCATTCTTCCCCGCTACTTTCGATATCAAGCCACGTTTCCATTAGCAATGGTATTTTATTTTATTTTTTCACCTTTCTTCCTTCTTTTTTCCCCACTTTTTATGCCTGATGTTTCTTATGTGTTATTAGGCGCATTAAAAAAAGAAGAAAGGTTTTATGGTCCAATGCATAGTATGGTAACACCTTTTAAGACCACTTCTCATTGCTTAATAACTAAGGAAAAAATTGCACTTGGGTAACATTTACTACCTTACACAAGTATACATCTTCCAGAGAATGACACCAGACATCCAATGAGAATTGTACCACTCACTGTAGCTAGCAATATACGTTAATTATATGCATTATTGTTTTCCTTTCAAAAAGTAATTTAAGTGTTAAATTTAGTTAGTTATATTATTTAATAATTTTATGAATTTAATGGTTGGTTCAAATGTTTTTACTAAGTAAATTAATTTTGCAAAATTGTATATAAATATAAAATTAATAAATACTCTATCATATTATTTTATTTTAATAGATATTATACTTTTAAACTAAAAAATCAAATTTTAAACACCATACTTACAATTTTTAAAAATATATAAAAAATGATATACATAATTATTAAGATGATATAAAAAAATTTAATTTGTAACCATACTCTCATTAAAGTTTGATACATGGTGTCAATAAATTATGATTCCTTATAAGAGTAGTGCAAGAAACGTTGTTATTATTTAAAAATAAAATAACTAATTAAAGATAGATTTTATTAAAATTTAAATTATTTTCACCTACAATTATAAGATATAAACTTATTTATTCAATATAAATATTTTAAAGATTTATCATAAAATTATTTTAAAACTTACTTCCGTAATAAGATATTTTAAATAAATAGATAAATTTATCTTTAAACATTTTAGTAAGTCCAAAATTATATATATTCCAGCAAACTTAATATTTAAATAGAATTTTAAAATATTTTTAATAAATAATATATATGTATATATTATACCAAACTTTAAATTAAATTGACCCATGTTATTTTATGCATACCTTAATGGTGTTTTATTTTTTTTGTTCAATGCCGGCATCATAGAAATATCTCATTGATTTAATGAGAAAAAATGGAGTGTTTACGAGAAATATAACAAATGTGGTGATCCATGTTACAGAAAATATTTTTTATATTTTTATTTTAATTATAAAATCGTCATCACATTTTTATTATATCTTATATTTTAAAATATTTATAAAAAATGTTACTTTTTAAATATTTTTGTATAATTTTTTAAAATACAAAAAATGTGACAAATTTATAATTTAAAATAAAAATATAAAACGTTTTTCAGAACTAAACAACCAATAAAATTGGAGTTAAGAGGGTAGCAAGGAGAGGTAAGCATTAAACAATAAAGCCAAGATGTAAAACACTTTATTTCTTTAGTCTTTTGGATGGGGGTATTCCAAATAACCTTGAGTTGCATATAGCATATACTTATAGACACTTAATAAATTTTTTCTTTTTACCTTCAACATCTATTGTTTTGCCTCCTCTCAGATGCACATGATGCTGGATTTGGGAGAGGGTATGCATGGCAATGGGCAAGTAAAGCAACAACTCAAAGTGCATTAGAGCAAGAAAAAAGGTGTTATCTCATTGCTAAAGTCATCATATAAGTGGGGACACAGATCTATCACACAGCACCCAATAAACTTGTGTGGCACCCTTCACTTTCTCCCCATTCATACCGCAAATCGGATTCACTCATCATAAGAATTTGGTTTGATCAGAACTATACAAAAGCACAAGGTATATTCTTCACCTAAGATGTTAAAAAACTAGATCTATGAATCCCTGAGGTATATACATACATGCAATCCAAATCAACCTCGACGCTTCCCACCTCTTTTCTTCAACACTGATTTGAGAAACAACAAACAAACAATCAAGAATCCCACAGCTGCAACCCCTCCCACCGCAAGAGCCACTGTCCTCTCAATGTGTTGATGCCCTCCTGACCCTGGTCCAATTAAACACCAAAAAAATTCAATCTTTTATTCATTTCTGACCAAACAACCAACCACAACCACAAATCTTGCACATATAGAGAGACCCAACTACCCAGATCCTTCCTCAACCCCACTTCTTAAATCCCACAATTAATACCATGTCATATTGTGAATATAATATATAATATACATAATACATTTCATTTTTTATCCCATAAGATTAATTTTCCCTTCCTTAGGCTCATTGTGATATAATAAAACAATTGAAAAAAGATACATAATGATTAATCTCAATTGCTTCACCTGGAGAAGATGACATGGTGGGGACTCCATTGGGGTAAAAGCTATAACTAATATAACAATTTTGGAGATAAATTTGTGCAGAAATCGAGTCACCACACTGAACCTTAGCCTGTTCCTCAGCACTCTTGATACAACCCCCACAATCCCCATTTCCCAAATCACCCTCACACTGCCCCAACACATAGAGACTCTGATAACTCCCAGTGTAAAACAAGCTTCCACTACCTTGAACACCATTTTCCACCATCTCAAACGCCGAGTCCCTCCTCGCTTCAAACCCACCACCGTCACTAACCTTCTTGGATCCACAAACCTTGTACAACAACTGAGTCTGAGGAACTTGCTTGAATCCGACCACCTCGTACCTGAGGTAACACCCGCTGAGCTGGACCCTTGCCGCTGCCACGTCACCACAGAGCTTGTCCAGCATGGAAGGAATCTTGCTGACGCAGTTGTAGCAATCGGAGTTGGTGAGATCCCCTCTGCATTGGTAAACGCCGGTGATGCCGCTCTGGGTGGTGGCGGCGAAACCCTTTTGCCCTGACTCTGCCACCAGAGAATCTAACAACGGTTTCAGGTTTTGGGAATATGGGTCTTGTAGTTTCTGGTCAGCACAACCTTTGTACACCAAGTTTGTGGTGTCCAAGGCTGAGGCTAGTGTAGGATCAAGAAGGGGAACCGAAACTGTTAAGAGAATAAGAAAAGGGAACATACCCATTTGGGAGATTGGAATGAAAGACATTTTTTTTATTATTTTTCCATGAAGGGAGGTTTATGATGAGAGAGGGTTTCTTTGGTGCTCTTTGTTTTCATTTATATGCAACTGTTACCTGAAACTCGTAGTAGTAGAGCCGTTATGGTGGGTTTTAATTTTTCTGAGCTTCCTAAACTTGAATTAAGCGAATTAATCCTTGTTGATTAATGCTTAACCGAGAAAGAGAGAAACAGTTGATGAGTGTATATGGAAGTTGGCATGTTAGTGTTGAATTATTTGTGAATGAGGTTAAATTATTGGTGGCTTGATTAAAAATTGAGAAGTGATTACTGTGGCCTAAAAGGGGATGCGATTTGATGATTTGATTCTGTTGCTAATTTGGACATTAGTGTGAAGTTTGGGAAGTTTTTTTAACCAAAAGGAGTCAAAGGTAACTTTTGAATGCACCGAATCAAAATCAACAGAAAAATGATAATTTTTGCAGTCAGGGGTGGACCGTGTTCAGGTGCGGTACCGATGGGACCCACCACGGTCTGAACGCGTGGGCCCCCTCCGTAATGAGCTTCTAAAATATTTATTCTAAATTTTCAAATTATAGAAATCGAGTGCCTTCATTTTAAATTTATACATATTTTATTTTATTTTATCTTTTCAAACTAAATTTTAGTGTTTTGTCATATTTTATTAATAAAATAAAAGTTTGATAAAATTAAAAATTAAAAAATCAATATTTACAGTTTAAATATTAAAAGAGATATTTCATCGTATTGTACACAATATGTTACATTATAAAGTTACGTATATTTTACTAAATCACATGGTGTTATTTTTTATTTAATGGGGTTTATACACAAAATACTTAAAAATGGGTGAGAAATGTATTATTGGTTTTTTTTATTACATCCTACTCATTGTTATTTTTATAACACTGTTTGTACAGTGAAATTTAAGGGGAAAAATAGCAACCTTACATATAAAATATATTTTACTTTAGTTCTTTGTGTTGGAAAATAATGCAATAAAATATATATGATTTGTAAAATTATTGTAACATCTTGACTTAGTTGCCAAAGTGACGATACTATTTTTAAGAAATAAATTCGAGGTTTTATTTATTATAAATGGTAAAATAAGTAAAAAGTTATGTTTAAGTTTTAGATGTGAAATTAGTTAAAAGTTTATAATTATAGTTTGTAGAATTAAAATTATTTGATAACTAATTAATTTATGTTAAATGACTTAAAATAATATGTAATATTATATTTATACAATATTAAAATTAAATATTATTTATTTAAAACTAATTAAAAAATAATTATATGCAAAAATAAAAATTCTTTATATATATATTTGAACATGAAATAATATGATTTATATGTTTTCTTTAATCTCAAATACATTTGAGTATAAAAAATGAGAAACAGATAAAAATAAAAAAATACTAATCATTTTTTTTAAATGTGTTCTAAATGTAAAGAGAACAGAAGACAATAAAACTAATGCATGTATATTAAATTTTAATTGTATGGTAATTAATTTATTGATTTTTAAATAAAGAATATAAGTTAATTTTTAAAGTTAAATATTATTTTAAATTATATTTAAAAAAATTAATTTTTAAATATTATGACTTTTTATTTTTCATTTACTAAATTGTTATATAAATTTGTTAACCAAGTCAATAATTTATAAACACATAATTAAGCGATACGTTTGCTTTTACCAAGCACAACTTATATCTACAATAATTTTCAATATATCTACGTATGATAAAGACAATCATCTTCAATTAATTCAATTGTATAAAAACTTAATAATTATGCATAAAATGAGTCGGTTAAGTTGACACAGTTACATATAAAAGAAAACAAAACTCAATCAAACTTATTTTGCTAGTTTAAACTAGTTGATTTAGCTAAAATATTTGAACAAAGTGATTAAAAATAGCTTGTGTTACGATATACGATAGTTATAACTCTTGTGTTTGTCTTTGGTGATTGTTTGTCTAACACTTTTCATTACTCATATAATTGCACGGGTAGTTTGTCATAAGGCACATTGGCGACGATTCGACATAACTAGCATTTTTAGGTTGTCAATGACTTATAAAAGGATTAGAGTTTCAATCCTAGTCATTTTCAAAGTGCAAACAAATAACTACCAAACTAATGACCTGCATATTTTACATCTCTGTGAACCATTACTGCAATTAAGAAAAAAATGAGTCAACTTGAACCCGTGTCACGATCATTATCAACAGAACTACTGTTTTTACAATGCGCACCATTATTGATACGAAAAAATAAATGCCTAAAAGTGAGGGGTGTGTACGATCTTTTGAGAAGGTTATTGAAGAAAAACACTAACTGTAATTGCCAAAAGTAACCAAAGTTAATACAACTTTCTACAATATTTGTTCATGACATGATTTTTTTTTCTTCATTAGTCTAAAATGAGTATTTATTTCAAATAATAAGTGATGAATTTCTATTTGAATTGTACACTTAGATGTGGTAAATAAATTTACTATTTAAAATTTTTTACATATATAAAAACTTGAACCCAAATTTTTTTTTGCCGATTAATCCATAGATACCCATAGAAAATAAATAGGCACTCAAAATAAGTACATGCTCGAACATCATTGACCAACTCCTTACCAATTTTGATTCATTTCATCAATATGAACAAGAATTCAACGGAAATAACTGGGAGAAAATTAAACAAAATAGAATTCAGATTTAGATTATTAGTTAGAATAAGTTCTTATTGGCGAGCCACAACAATTGCACCTATCAAAGCATTATGGAAATGAGTTCAAATGGAAGAAAAAAATCTGTTGATAAATGAATTCCAATTTGTTGACTAGTACTTATAAAATCTTGTTCTATAATCTGATTTTGACAAACTTCTAGTGATAATGATTTTGAATTATTTAAAATAATTAATAATTTTTAAGATCTTTGAATTTAAATATAATCATTTATTATTATTTTTTTGTATTTTTTTTATAGTAAACGTCACTTTAACATTTTTCTTATATACATAATTTATATTTTATCATCTTTTATGTGATCATTCATTTTAGTATTTTTATTGTATTTATAATTTCTTTAAATTTAATATTCACTACTACTTTCTAATTTTATTTATAACAAATTATATCTCTTTATTTTTCAACAGAATTAATTATTAAATTTTCTATACTCTTATTTATTATAAGATTTATATTAATAATGTATTTACTATCTATCTATAAAAGTGGACGAGCTTTGCTTTATTCTTCTACTAATTTTTTTACTACTTTATAAAGTAAGTATCAAATAAAATTTGTTCATTAATTATTATGTTGAAAACATAAAGCAAAAAATTATTTTTTCATTTAATAATTCTGAAGATTTGTAAAAATAAAGGTAAAAAATTTAGAATTATTCAAAGTGATATATTTATTCATTTAATATGTAACACATTAATTTTATCATTTAATACTATAAGTATTTCTAAAAGAAAGTATAAATTAATTACATCTAACTACTTTTCTTAGTCTCAATGAGTTAAATACTTAGTTCATAATTAATGAAATGCATTGATTTGCAACCACAAATTAGACCTAATTACTTTTATATTACATATTATAGTGATTTTTTTTAATGCAAATGTTTTTAAGACATATTTTGTTTATTAAATTATGTAACTTATTATATTTTAACATTTTTTTTATAGTTTTATTATTTTCATGTCAAATAATATTTCCCAATTTTAATCTCATATTTTATTTTATTTTTTCATTTTAAAACTTGTTACATTATATAAAATTATAGATATTTTGATTTTGTAGGTAAATTAAATTTTAATATTAATTAATTTAAATTTTTTTTAACATATCATATGCCTTACCTTAATTTTTTCTTAATTTCGTATTATATAATAAAACAATACTTATTGATATCAATATTATTTAATATACTCAATAGTTTTTATTTATATATAAAACAGTTAATATAATATAAATATACAATGTTCTCCCTAATATTCTTGAAGTTTGTTTTTGATATTTTTTAATATAAAAGATTAATCAAATTTTATATTATAAACGATAATATTTTATCTGAAAAAATTTACTATAATAACTATATTTTAACCGTTATATAATATATATATTCAAGCTTAAAATTGACTAAAAATAATATATAAATTTTATTGTGTTTTGTAGTTTATTTTTTACTTTTCTTAATTATATTTAAAAATAAGAGTTATAATTCTTATTTTTTTGGTGAATTTTCATGTTTATATTTATAAGTTGTTTATTATTTTTTATTTATAGAATTAAATTAAAAATGATTTTAAAAATTATTATTAAAAATGGTTTTATCATATATATAATAATTTAAAAAATTTAAAAGTTTTACTATTTAATTATTATAATATATATATATTTATTTATTTTAAAATGAAATACTTGCACATGTCATGCCTCGCGCAAATGATGCAAACTGAGGAGTGAAACTTGACTCTTATACCCAGCTTTGATGGCGTGAGCAGGACGCGCTTCCGTTGGAGGGGAGGGTCTATTACCGTTAGAACAGTCATCGCCGCAGTTTCACTCATCACTGTAAAACCTAGCCAGCGAGCTAAAACCAATATTCAATAATGAATAATGAATAATCCAATCCAAGTGAATCAATGTGAAGGAGAAGGTCAAAATCTAAAGCAGGTTAAGTGAAACCACACCTCTCTTCATCCATTTTTTTCTTCCAATATTCTAATTCTAATTTTGCCCTATTCCCATTCACCCCCAAACTTCTTCCCTCCCGCAACCACAGTAAAAATAATTAAAAATTCACAGTTCCAAAATGCGGTGGTTATTTGATACTCGAAACCATTTTTTCCTTCCTCAACATTCTTGATCATGTTCTTCGTTTCTCGCAGGTTCATGGTTTTTTCCCCCCCACTATGCAATGTGTGTTCATGTGCCATTCAGTTCTCGCTTTGAATTTCGTTTTCCGTGTTCCTCTGTCCGTTAATTTATATTTTTCTCGGTCACTTACGGGTTTGGGTTGTTATTTAAGTTTCTGCAACTAAAATCATGTCCAAAATGATGCAAAATTTCCATATCGTGTTCTCTGTCACTGTGTGTACGGTTTAACTTAGTTGTGAGAAATGGCACATTCTACATGCAAGTGTAACGCTTGACTTAAACTATGCTGCATATCAGTTCCGAACTTGATGGCATTTAGTTTTAAGAAATTTCCCGAACAGAATGTTGATTGAATAGGACAAATACGGAGTTCTCTTTTGATTGAATTTATTTTCTTAATTATTGTGAAGTTTTTTGGTTGACGTGCTTAGTTTTGTGGTTACTGAAATGTGGGGTAATGGTCACTAACGTTTCCGTTATCTTCCCTGTCTTTTTTGTTTTTTCTAACTTAGTACCTAAATATTGTTGAGGGCTGTAGCTTAATTATTCGTAAATTGTATATTGGATATTTCCATATGTGAAATCTTTGAATTTTGATTGTGTTTTGCATTTGGGAGCCTGTAGCAGAAGTAACTATTGGCTGATCATAAATGGCACCCAATCCAAGAGTGGTGCAGGCCTATCGAGCAATGGCCAATCTTGGGATTCATGAATCCAAAGTGAAGCCAGTATTAAAGAAACTACTTAAATTGTATGATAAAAATTGGGAACTCATCGAAGAAGAGAGTTATAGGGCTCTGGCAGATGCCATATTTGAGGAGGACGAAAATAAGGTTTATTTTCTGCATTATCTTTATTTGTTTTGCCTATCCACATTCTGGCCTATTCTATCTAGTACTTTCACACTCTCATCCATTGTCTGGTATCATTTAACAGGGGTCGGAGGCGGACCAGGAAAACACAAGCAAGAAGGTTGATGTACAATACTTGTGAAGTTGTGATTCTATGTTGCTGAGTTTGTCTGCATTTATTTCTTGCTCTTAAGTAAGCCTATGGCTGCTGAAATGTCTTCTGGCTTTTCAAACATTCAGGATGATGAAGAAGCTCATATGCATGATGAGCCAGTGCGGCCATTGAAGAGGTTGCGTTTAAGAGGTCAAGATGGTCATTCTTCACGTCCTTTGACTAGCTGTGGCCCCAGCACAGCGGCCTTGCCACTGAAAACGCCTAAGTTAGAAGATGACACAGTGCCTGAAAGTAGTTTCGGACTACAGCCTCAGAGTACAACAGCTTTATCCGATGGGAATGCAAGGATTGAAGCTGGTCAAGTTCCATTAAGAGATGCCACTGTTGATAAGGGAAAGAAACCTGTATCACCTCAAGTTACTCAGAGAGGGAGGTGGTCTATTTCTGATGGAACTCACCGTCTAGAACCAGTTAAAGAGCCAACAATTGAACCAGGAGCCTCTTTGTTGTCAAAAAACAAAGTGTCTCATCAATTTACTTTGCTCAAGCCCAAGGATGAACCTATTGATGATATGCCAGATTATCTGATTCCCATTGCAGTGATTCCTCCTGGTATTCAGCTGACTATGCCTTGATGACAAGCTTCTTGTTTTTCTGTATCTGTGTTTGTCTTTTGTCATGGCATCTTGGCAGTGACTTTTAACTTCATGGTCACTTTTGTTGAATCATATAACAAGTACAGTATTTTTTTTTCCCGGTAAAGCAGCCAATTAAAGGGCACTATTTTTAGGAAAATACAGGAAAAAACTTTAATTCTAACATATCTCAAAAGAAGAAAATAATTTGACATGCAAATTTGGCATAACTGCAAATTAGTTTTAGTTGAATTGAACCCAATTAATTTCCCTCCTTAAATGCTAGCATTTCACTATGGCATCCCTGTGCTTCTGTTGGCACATGCAAGTCTCTACCTGCATACTGTATAACTTTTGCATTCTCAAAGAAGTCTGTTATATGATGATCGCTGTTTGCTATTGATTATATATGTGGAGGATCCTTGGTTCTTGGCATCAGAAATGGTCTTATATTTTGGTCTAAAACCAGAGAAAAGTTATTTTGGGTCTTTTATTTATTTGTTATTGGTTCTAAAATCTAATCCCACATTCAACTTTGTGTTGATGAGTTTTGTTTTGATTTATTTTCCCTCAAAAGAACCATCAAGTGGAAGAGACTCTCTGATGAGAGGTGCAGCTGGAAAGCAACATGGCCATGACACTGTTGCATTACAAAGCAGAGATGTAGACGTTGAAGGTGAAGATATTCTTCCTTCCTCAAATGAAGAAGCAATTTCTAATGTAGATTTAGGCTTGTCATCTATGGGAGAGGTAAAAATTTTCTCTCAGCTATGGCTCAGTTCTAGGGAACCAAATTTTCATTTGCCTAGTCATGATCAAATTCTAAAAAAGATGGAGGATAAATGGCTGGAATCATACCCTAATTTCTGTCATGAAATTGTTGAGAGATATATATGACTACATGTTGGACTTCAGTACTGATTTGTGTAATATCTCACAGGATGGTTCTGTAGAGATAATGCAATCTGTTGACGACGTTTCAAAGGAATCTGAGGCAAATGACTCACTGATTGCCAGAGGAAATAAAGATTTGGTTATGCCTTCTTGCATTGCAAATGGATCAATCAATGTGAAGTCTTCTTCTGCCATTGATGCACCTCAAGGTCAAAATTCTCTACCCTGCCTGGGTGGTCTGGATGATGCTGTGCTAGTTTCCAAGAAGGTTGGAGTGAATGATTTATTAGAAAGTGGTGGTCAGAAGGAGCTGGAGGATCCTATATCCCCAAATTCACGTACTTCAGATGTTTTTCCAAATCATCAGCTTACAACTGATGATATAAGGGCTGTTCATGATGTTAATGATCTAACAAAGGGAGAAGAAAGAGTGAAAGTTTCATGGGTGAATAACACTACTAATGATTTCTCACCACCACCCTTTCATTACATGCCCCGAAACCTTGTGTTCCGAGATGCCTGCGTTAATATTTCTCTTTCTTGTATTGGTAATGGAGATTGTTGTTCATATTGTATGGGCAACTGTGTATTGTCATCTAAACCATGTTCTTGTACAAATAAAACTGGGGGTCAATTTGCTTACACTGCACAAGGACTACTAAAGAAAGAGTTTTTGGAAGAGTGTATTGCGATCAGCCGTGACTCTCAAAATTATTTCTATTGCAAAGAGTGCCCGTTTGAAAGATCAAAGAATGATGATTGTTTAGAACCATGTAAAGGACACTTAAAGAGGAGGTTTATTAAGGAGTGTTGGAGCAAATGTGGCTGTGGGAAACATTGTGGCAATCGGGTTGTCCAGTGTGGGATGACTTACAACTTGCAGGTGATTCATTAAGCAATCTTTGTTACCAGTAAGAAACATATTTTCTTCAATGTTGAGATCAATGAGGCGACATTTCATTGTTTTATGTTCTCAAACACATTTTTTTGTTGTTAGAACTTCATTTAGATATGTTTTCCCTATTAATTATCTGCTACTCAGGTGTTTTTAACTTTAGATGGAAAAGGGTGGGGTCTTCGGACCTTAGAGGATCTTCCAAAAGGTGCATTTGTTTGTGAGTTTATTGGGGAAATTTTAACTGTCAAAGAGTTGCGCGAGAGGAACTTGAAATATCCCCAAAATGGGAGCTATACATACCCAATTTTATTGGATGCAGAATGGGATTCAGGAGTAGTGAAGGATAGAGAAGCTCTTTGCTTATATGCAGCATCATATGGAAATGTTGCTAGGTTTATTAATCACAGGTATTGAAATTTCTCAAGCTTCAACAGGAGTCTTTTGTGATTATTTATAGAAGTTTAACCCTAGAGACTATTGTACTTTTGCAATTGATTTGTTTAAGATAAATATTTTAGCATGTATTACTGATTTTTTCTTTTTATAGAAAAATCTAAAAATAAATGTTCCTGTTCTATGTCCTAGTTGTTGCTTGCTTGGTTCAACACAAATAGGTGGTTGCCTCAACCAATTTAGTTTCTATTGTGATTATAATGGTTTGTTTTACATTTTAGGTTTAAAAATAATCTGCAATGAGTAGAATTGGTTTTGAGGTAGGTGGATATTTTGTTTTCAAGTTGAGCAATTGATTTTGGGTGTGTGACCCACAAAAATTTAAAAATTACCTATACTA
Organism: Abrus precatorius; assembly: GCF_003935025.1. Lineage (NCBI taxonomy): Eukaryota > Viridiplantae > Streptophyta > Magnoliopsida > Fabales > Fabaceae > Abrus > Abrus precatorius. The sequence continues at coordinate 558,621 of NW_020874373.1, read as the reverse complement.
AAAAGGTGATTCTACCTTATTACGTAAAAATAAATTCTTCTAAGCTCACTATTTAAATATCATTCCCAGAGACAAGTTAATATTTTTAGCTTCAATTCTTTCAAAATCTGAATTAAACCTACCCTTAGTTCTATTGATGTTGAGTTGAGTTGAGTCATACATGATTATTTATTGATTAGTGATCCAAGAAGAGAGTAATGGGTTTTTCCCACTTTAATTCATCAACTTTCTGAATCGTCTCAACTCAAACAAGTGATTACTGTCAAATATCAAATATCACCTAGTTTTTAATTTTTGACCTGTGAGCTTCAATTATCCTGAGAGAAAAGGAACATTATTTGTTATATTATCGAATTACATAGACAAAAAGTACTAAGTTTAAAACAAGAAGCGGAATTAGGAAGGAAGTGGTTCAATTTTGTCATGTACAAATTAAGAAAGAAATGGCTACATTTGAGCAGACCAAGGTTCTTTTCATCTGCTGTTGATGGTATGATTGTGTTACTGTTAACTATAAACTTCTGAAAGAGAGTGGCCAGGTTGACATTGGCCTCATTATTTGAAATTGTAAATCAGGTCATTTTTAATGTTTCTATTTCATTTTGACAGATGTTTGGATGCAAACTTGATTGAGATCCCAGTTGAAATTGAGGTCCCAGCTCATCACTACTATCATGTGAGAAGTTAACAAATCCACTAAGTCCATTTGCAGTTTTTAGTTACCTTTGTTGGCATTTGGGAAGACAGACTCTATAGAACCCATTGCCTAATGATGTTTTGATGTGTTCGAATGTGCAGTTTGCCTTCTTCACTTCCCGAAAAATAGCAGCACAGGAAGAGCTCACTTGGGTGCGTGGTTTGGTTCTGTAGCATTGTTTTGTGACTATATTGCATTGACTGTTTCTGTTTTCTGTGGTGCACATTAATTGCTCTTTGTTCTGAAGTTGGGCATAAGTTAGCTATTGAAGTTTGAGATAATTTGAGTAAATCATGAATTCAAGATTGAAATATAGTATTAATTGTTATTAGCTACCAATTTATAAATCCCTGGGTAATTGGCTCTTGGTAGACCATTTGTTATGGAACGTCTTCATAATCATAGGTTTTCATTTTTACATAATTCACTTTCTTCAAATTGTTTAATGTATGAATTAATTTTCTCTAGAAAAGCTTATGTGCATAGTGTTTCTGCAGGACTATGGCATCAACTTCGATGACCATGATCAGCCTGTTGAGCTGTTCCACTGCAGATGTGGTAGTAAATTCTGCAGGGATATTAAGCGATCAAATAGTAAGTTCAGTCGTCCATTTATGTCTAAAGTGCATAAAGTTTAAAAAAAGAAGTGTTCCATTATCTCTTTTATGGAAGATTCAATTCCTATACTGTGCCTTCTCTAATTTGTTTCAATATTTGTTTTAGGTCGTTATTTTGATATTTAGTCTCTCATAGTTATGAAATATACTGCATCCACTCCCGAGTTGGACTTTGGTTTTATTTGATGGAAGCTATTCTTTGTTCAGCACATGAATATGTGGTTGATGGTTTTGTTCCCTAGTAAATAATAATTTGTAAAAACGAATTATTGAAAACAGATCATCTGGAAGTTGTAATTGTCAATTGAAGGCAATCTTGATCATCATAACATTATGCTTTACATGACTTACTCGTTTTGCATGATTGATAGTTGAAAATGCTTGGTTCATACTGAAGTGGAAGTATTATCTTTAATTTGAATGCTTTTTGTTAGAAATTGTGAGCTAACTTTTTGGCCCTATTGAGTTTGCACCTATGGCATATATTCTCCATTTGGGTTCATTTGATTGTGTAGCTGATTTGGTGTAATGCCAAGCTACCCAAACTTTAAATGAAACTTCGGTAAAAATTGAAGGCTCATTATCACGTTTGTGCTTTGCTTGTTGGATTCTTCCTTCTTGCCATGTTCTATATTCAATAACTGTTTGTCACAAACTCACAATCCCATGCTTTGCTTATACTGAAGTGGTCACAGAGTCACTTTGATGCCATCTTCTGTAAACCTTAGTTACTTTCCGATTTGCTTACTATGCAAAAGTATTTATCTTGTGGGCTAAAAAGGGCGAGTTATATTTTGGTGGGTGTCGATTGATGTGTCCAGGCATCATAGACTTGAGTTTAATTTCAGAAAGTATTGGCACTACTTCTGATTAGTGATTACAGGTAATTTATTGGAGCAACATTGTGTATAATAATCATAGTATTGATTCTGCTACTTTTGAGTTTAATTTCCTTTTGTGGAAGTGTTTTGGAACACGACCTTTACAAATATTGGCCTGGTGGAGCTATGGTGAGGGTTCAAACGTTCCGAATAAATATGAGCATTGGATCAAGTTGAATATTTGATGCTTGAGCTCAGCTTAGCGTTATTGCAACATCCATTAATTAGCACGTCTCTTGCTCTTTGGGTTCTCTCTGTACGCAAAAGAGAAGACTACAAATTTGACTTGTGACATATGACTACTGCCTAATTTGTTAGTTTGTCTTTTATATGTGTGTATGCTGGTTGCTTCCATGTCTGCTTGGGTAAGTATTTCTGTGTGCATGTGTAGAAAGGAGAATGACTGTAGAAAGATAAATATTTTAGGTTGTGAATATAGCTCAAAATTAGTTAAAAAAAAAAGCTGTCGAAAAATTCTCAATTAGAATAATTTTGGGAAAATAATAGTTCCCCCCCCCCCCCCCCCAAAAAAAAAAAAAAAAACGATTATTCTTCAAAATAAGTTGAGCCAAACATGTAAGAGAAACAAAGTATCTCATTGACTTGCTTGTTTATCTTCTTTCCCTCATAATGTGTGGGTTGAGGAAGGAACCCGACTTTATTTTTAATTTGGCATATTGGGACACTATTATTAGAGTTGAATAAAGTTCTTTTTATGTTTAATGAAATTATACTAGACCTTTCTTTAATCCTACTTAGACCTTCAATTAAACAGCATAACCCTGGATATTCTTCTCATTAACACAGCATCTTTTGATTTCTTATGTTATACGAACGAAATATCAAGAAAGGGGGTATTGAGTTTAATTTCATTACACCTTAGGTAGGGGGTGTAAGTGTAAATTGCCTTGTTTTTGAAACTCAAAACAACTTGTTCCAAACTGGCAAACTGGTGAGCTTTTTCCAAAAACTCTTGGGGTATCAAGTGTTTTGGTGTTAATGATAAATATAAATCCCTTGGATGCAAGTTATTGGTAAAAGATGTCTTGTTAAACTCTTAATGATTTAATATTTTTTCGTGCCTATCAAATAATATATGTATTTCATTTATTTTCTTTTTTGGCTTTTATGGGTCTGATGATTTTTCTAATTATTCATTTAACTCTTTCATATTACAGGATCCATTAGATCGACAGTAGCATGATGGTCACTCTGCTTAACCGATTTTACTGTCTGAGGGATGCCATCATTAGTCAAAACAATATCCAATCCACTGAATTCGTCTCCATTTTTTTTTTATATATCATTAATTTGGCTGGAGGTGGAATACCGGTTGCTATTTACAGCCTTTGGAAACTATTAGGCAGTCATGGCCCAAAAAAAGTAAGAAAGAAAATATCCTTCAGGCATTAGCAACTCTGAATCTTTGATGTTTTATGTTGTGCTGAATGCATGGCAGATTAATTGTTGAGAAAACTTCTCTTTCTAGTTGAAAGCTTAAAAAGATGGAAAAAAGTTCCATTTTGCTATTGCTACAATGTGGAATCAAGATAACGCGTACCCTTTTTGTAAACAAAGGGACCAAAGTGGCCAAACTTAAACCTGACTCATGTCCCTAAAATATAAAGCTAGTTAGCCGAAAATTAAAAGCAGGAACCTTTGTTTATGATGGTGGAAAAAACCAACCCTCAAAGTTGTTAGTCATTTTACAAACACATCACGAATGCATGTCGGGGATTTTGCTCTAAAGCTGGCTTTCAAGCATAGTGGGAAAAGTATTGCCGTTTGATTTGAGAATTTTCATTTAAATAGTTATAGAAATATTTTTTTTTTTTTGTATTTTTGAACTTTATATAAAGTGACTCTTGTGTCTATTATTTCTGAGCATGTTTTTAGAAATATTAAGCAAAGTGAAAAATGTGGTTTTTGTAATGATTTGTGGAAAACATAATTTATTTTAAAAAATTACAATGGCCATTAGAAATTCGAATAGTTATGAGGAAAATTCTGGTTGATACTTTATGTTGCCTTTACATGGGCATTATATTATGAATTTATTTAACATTACTTTATAAACTTTTATGTCAACGGATGGATGCTTTATTACAGTAAATTGAATTATTTACTTTTAGAACAAGTACGCAAGTCCAAACAAGTTCGTAAGTTGAGACACTCGTATTTGGGATGTGCACACAATAAAGAAAATAAAGTCAATTAGCTAAAGATTTTTTTTTCTTTGAGAAAAATGATTTTCAATCAAAATAATATATAAAAATAACGATAATTAAATAAGATTTAAAATTAATTTTAGTTTTTTAAAATAAAAAATACAATGTAAAAGCCTTTTTATTATTTTGGTTCAAATCCAACTGTAATGATGTGTCAATTGAATTGCATCGAAGTGTACGTATTCAACCAAAGACCAAAAAAAGGGTACTATATATGTTGTGTCACTTTATTTTTCGTCTGTACGGGTCTGCAATTTTTTTATAACGAATACCTTTTATTTTTTTGGGTCAAACTGGTCCAGTGTAATAATGGGCCGAAAATAAGGCCCAGGTCCATGGTGATTAAACCCTAGTAAGAGCCACATAGGCGTCAGTGAGCATGTATATATAGAACAGAAAGAACTTCAACTAGGGTTTGTGTTGTTTGATCGAGAAACAACAATGTCAAAGAGAGGTGTGGCTCCAGTGTTCGATGTTTCAATTGCTTAAAAGCTCGATTAGCATGTTAATGAACAAAGCTTTGATGTTTCAGGTCGCGGTGGATCTGCGGGGAACAAGTTTAGGATGTCACTGGGTCTACCAGTGGCGGCGACGGTGAACTGCGCCGATAACACAGGTGCCAAGAACCTCTACATCATATCGGTGAAGGGGATCAAGGGACGGTTGAACCGGTTGCCGTCGGCGTGTGTCGGAGACATGGTTATGGCTACCGTCAAGAAGGGAAAACCCGATCTCCGTAAGAAGGTGTTACCTGCCGTCATCGTCCGTCAGCGCAAGCCTTGGCGCCGAAAGGACGGTGTTTATATGTACTTCGAAGGTATTTCTTTATTTTCACTATTTCTCATGGTTTTATATTTGTGGAAGCGAAATTAGGTTTTTACTTGGGGAACTTCGTCTTTGCAGATAATGCTGGTGTTATTGTGAATCCCAAGGGTGAAATGAAAGGTATTAAATATCTCTACATAGTATTAGTGGTTTCATCAATTGCTTTTAGTATGTTCATTTTTTATGTGAAATTGGAGTATAATTGTGTGGTTTTGGTTCCGGTGTTGATTTGGTGTTATTTGTAATTGTAGGTTCTGCTATTACTGGTCCAATTGGGAAGGAGTGTGCTGATCTGTGGCCTAGGATTGCAAGTGCGGCTAATGCTATTGTTTAAGTTGGGTTTCTAGTGTTATTATGTTTCTGCTACTTTAAGTTGTTTCTGATATTGTTTTAGGTTTAATTGCACTCAAAGTGTCACAGATAGTTTGTCTTTCCTTGACTTCTCAATGAGAAGTGTTTTTTGAAGAGATTAATTTATAGTTATAAGAGTTGTTCTTGTTTATTCTTGTGTTCTAATTAGTAATTGTTTGTGTTGCTTATTCGGTTTGTGTTATTGTGATTGCATGGATTTATCAATATTTTGAATGTTGAGGAAATAACTTGTCCTGCGTAGTGATGATGGACGCTAGTTTGCTTAAGACAGGTTTGGCCTTGGCCTAAATTTCATATTTCATATAATTTGAACACACTGACTCTATTAGTATGTTATTTTCTTAACTAGAAAACTTCAAAATTGCTACTTTTAGGTTTGGATAATTTTCTTGCTAGTACAGAAGAACTTATTGCTGATTAGCTGGTATTTTGCTGACAACATGCGTATTTCGCTTTAATTGACTTAGTAGAATTTCTCGTGTTGGGCTCCTTTTAGAAAAGAACAAAATTTAGACGCAGGATAGTGCTGTTCTCTAACTAAAATTTGTGTTTTACGCTGTTAATTTACTCAATAAAGTTTGACGTTGAAAGTTGGCATACATTACCAATGTTAAACATAAATCTTAGCTGGGGAATAGCAAAATAAGTGCAAAAAGCACTTGTAATGTTCTTTTGTCCTATGCAAATTTGTTCAAGTAAATTGTGAGTTCGAAAGCAAGACATGAGCGTGAGACTAGTTTAAAGCTTAAGTATCACCAAATGAGTCTTTTTGAACCAATTGCATTTAAACCCTTCAATTTTTGCTACATCTGTTTTGGTCTCCAGTCATGCAAATAAAATATAATTTTTAATAGAGGTATTGATGGAAGGTGTGTGATGATTACGTCCCAATTCTAAACTCCCGAGGAATCTTGGGGGAATGATGTGATATATTTTAAAATGAAGGTAGCAGGCTTTGTGAATGGTGTTCTATTAGGCAGCGTTTGAGACAGAGAGATTTAGTGTCTTTATTTTTTGTTTTTACAAATTTACCTTTCCTGTCTTTGGAGCTTAAATGTCTCTTTTTTGTTTCTACAAATTTACCTTTCGTGTCTTTGGAGCTAAGACAATAGTGTCTCTTTTTTTTAGGAAGGACACTGGTGTCCTTCTTAGCACCTGCTGCTCTAGCTAATTGTCCACCCTTTCTAAATGTGATTTTTATGTTATGTATGGCCGTGCTTAAGGGCATATCGGTTGAAGTAGATTTTTCTTTTTGATCAATCAAAACTCCTTTCCGAACTGAATAAGTTTCTTCTAAAGCATATGACTTTATGGATATAGATGATAATATCTATACAGATGGATTTTATATATATCGTAGAATTCTTATATATATTGCACAATCAAGTACCATGAGTGGATATATAGGAATTCAAATTTGTCGAATCACTCATGTTATGATTTTCTACATCTTAAGTCTTCCCGTTCTTTAATCGAGCTTATGTTCTTCATGTAGTATTGAGTGTCTCTTTTTTTTGTTTTTACAAATTTACTTTTTGTCTCTGGAGCTGAGTCTTTTTTCAGGAAGGACATTTGTGTCCTTCAAATTTATGTCTCCTGTGACATGATACGCATATTTCTGTGTCTCTGTCTCAATGTTTCTGTCATGCAACTAAATCTTGTCTAAAAGATAATAAATTATAATCAAGTATTTGAAAAGAAGCCGTATTTTCCTACCTCCAAAGTTTTTAGTAAAGCAACGTAGATTAGTAGAATAATGATTTGCTAGTGTTAATATGCTTATAATAAATTTTTAACTGTTGTGAAATCTAATGGCTACATTTTTGTGTGACGCATACTTAAGAGAAAAGATTACTATTGTTTCCGTTTAAAAAAAAAAAAAAAACATGCTGTAGATCTCGTGAGTAGAGAAGACAGTATTTGCCACGCTTTATTCACGAGTGAAACATGTAACGATGATGAAGATTGAAAGTGCTCGTTCATTAAATATTCGAGGCAACATAAAAAAAGAGATAGAGGAAGGCAGTGTATGATAAATACTAAAGTGAATATGAGTGGGAAGCTGGTGATGTGTTCAAAGAGGAAAATAGAAAAGAAACTATGAACTTACAATAGTGACCATTGTTAACATGATACATAGCAAGTGTAGAAATAAATCGATGAAATAGCTCCAGCTTGAGCTTCAAATTTGAAGTTGCAACAATCTTGTTAGTGTACTGTTGATATTAACTACAAATTGTATGTTTTTTAAAATTACAAGACCGTGAATGACAAGAGCCAATGTCATTGCTTTGGTAGAGACTGGAAATTGTTACTATAGGAAGACACACGTACGTTGTTTATGACTCATCATTCCTTACAAATTAATATGGGTTCTAGTTCTACATGTTGAAAGGAGGATTTAATTCGTGTTAAATTTGGATGAAGATGATTAGCATGTTTGGAATTGCATTTGAATCACGTTAATGCAAAAGTTGTAATTAGTAACATTGAAGCAATCGTGAATCTTTGTGATTGATTAAACATGGATTTAAACACACTCTATATCTTCCTTTTCTTCTGATGAAAATCAGCCAACTTTTTTTTTTTTACCTTATGTATGTAAGCATGACACGATCTGTATCTCAAATCAAACATTGAATTCATTTAGTGCCGAAAAGGTTAAGAAAGTGGAGGTTGCCGATGTGACTTCTATGCCACAAACTTCAATGAGTGTTCATCGTACTTACATATGATATATTCAAGAAGGATAGCTAACAAAAATCGAACCCAAGTGGCCAAGACCTTTGTTTAAAAGGAGCCATATTTTTCTACCTCAGCCTTCAGCCTAGGTCATTAATCATGTCTCCTATTCTGCATATTAAGCTCGTCCAACGCAATTTAGTGAGAGCATTGATATAAAAATTAATGATTGAATTGTGATAACATAAATGTAGACGTATGATAAATTATGAAGTCGTTAAACTTTTAAATATTGTTTTTCTAATTAATTGCTACCATACTGTACCTTATTTTTTGTAAAATATGCAGCATCCGTTTTTATTGAAGGTAAGAAAGATATTTCCCCTTCCCCTTTTTATCAGATTTTTATTTTCAGATTAAATATCACTCAGAATAGTTGTCAGTTCCGATTCATCGTTTTTCTTTGGTTTTAGAATTGTGGTATTATGAAGTTGTGACATATGAAAACTGCCACTTATCTAGCTTCTTTTAGTATTATAGCATTAATGGGAGTGTTCGGATCCTCTAAAACTTGGAATGGAGTGTGAAATTATAAACGTAGACTTTGAAAAATAGAAGGTGAATTATAATAAAATATACACGTATAATAATTATGAATTTATCAAAATTTTAATTATATCCATATTATATCATGTAAAGCATATCTCCATACTTCAGAAGATTCAAATCCTTACATATATTGTTTTACTAGTTGAGTTGATCCTATCTGGATTGAAGCTGTTCTGTAGCCTTTTTTTTAATGTTACTAAAAGTTAGGTAAGTTTCTTGGACTTGGGTGACTGTAACTTCTAAGAGACAAAAAGTGAAAGCATAAAATATTAGGTTGTCCTTATTCCTTCCTTGATCAACTTGTTTGGATCTCTGTCCATCAATGTACTATGGTTAGCTATCCATCTGATATCCCAATTTTCTAACCAAATTATTCATCCATTTATTTTATGGCTATTCACTCTGCCAGTGAGTTGTAAATGCCATCACTTTCTTGTTGAAGTTTTCTGCATCACTACTTGTAACCTGGCATTGTGTGTGTGAAAGCAGTATTTAAATGTCAAAAAGTAAAAAGGGTTCTAGTTTTAAATGTTGAAATCAGGATTTAATTTGTGAGGAAAGATGGTGTAGGATTATATGTTTTCTTTTTTGTGAAAAATATGCAAATTGTAGTTTTATCTTTTGCTGTATGTAAGCATGACATTTTGAATTCGTTTGGAACTTGATTTATTTTTCGGGGTAGTTCAATCCTATCCTTATTGGAGGACTTTATTTATATCATTATAATAAAACAAAGAAAAACTAGTGATTTCTGATCTGGTTGCTCTCATACTTATAGGTATGGAATTTGCCAAATCTTCGAGTGAAACACGGTACATCGCAAATGATGCACACTAGCAAGTAACTAGCTACTTGTATAGAAGACTCTTCCAAAAAGTGTTGAGTACCCAATTGATGTTACACCACTAGAGGGCATATTTTCAATCCACACTCATGCTGGGACCATTATTAATCTTTGAAAAGGCAGAAAACTAAAGTTTGATCACATGATCCAGTGTTCATGATTATGTTTTGCATCTACGACAAATAAAAAATTGACATCCTGTATTTAGTTTCCTGCTTGTGTGACTTGATAACCTACCTTTCATGCTTTCATCCAGTCATATTCCTCATGATGCATTTCATGTAGGTTTTTGGTTGACATTAAGCGTCAAAGAAACATTGCAAATGAAAATCACAGGTTAATATTCCTCAAAGAACTCAGCTCCTGAAACTTCAGAGCAAAATGAGAGTGAGCCCTTTAGTGTCACTTGGTAATGTCCAAACAAGAGGGTTACTTGGCTCAGTTGGCAGTGGCCCTGCCTCAAGTGTTCTCAGACAGCTAGTTTGCAAATTGAAGAATAGCTGGAAGCAAGTTATGGGATGGCATAAGAGAAGTCCACAATACAGCTATGATTTTCACAGTTATTGTCTTAACTTCAGTGATGGTCCTTCAAATGACCTTATCCACATCCCTTCTCGTGTTGGTTGATGATCTTTCTTTATGAATAAGTTATCCTTCAGTTCATTGTCCATTAAATAGTCATATGATGAAGTACTTTGCAAATTGCGTAGTTGAAAACTTATTTAATCTATTTGTCATTCAATCTTTTGTTATCATAAGCTTGGTTCAGAAGTTAAAATTTGGAATAAGGCATATGTCACATGAATTTTAGTTAACCTTGTTCAGTTTCTGCTATTGTGATTATAGAACTGTTTTTGGTGTCTTAAGGATAATTTAAGGAAAAATGCTAAATCCTCCTATTATTTAGGTTTATAAATTCTTCTACTTAAATAAAAGTGATACATACCTTTTAAAGAAAAAAAGGTTAAAAAATAAAAGTTAATTAATATATTTTTTTAAAAATGTTATTTTTGTGAGTAAAAAGATTTGTAGATAGTAGGAAGATATAATATATATATATTTTTAATTTGCGTCATTTCCTTCTTCTTGGGATCTGTTCTGAATTCATTTGGTATGTATCTCACTACAAAGATGAGTTGTCCTCTTAAATATCCTCTTTCATGGGTTGGTTTTTTTTTGTTCCAGTTAATTTTTCATTCTTTCACATCTACTTTTTAGGCAGGGATGTAGAAACAATGCAAATAAAATAAAGGTTACCCAAGGTCAGTCAGTACCTAATTCGTTTTTCAACAAAATAAAGGTAAAAAAGTTGGCAAAATGGCTCACCTTAGCTGGAACATATATTATTTAGCTTTGTTTCCTTTCTGGGTCCCCTCTATCAGCACTATTGTCAAATGACATGATTAGCAAGTTAATCAATTGCTAAAATTCATGTATGTGTCCGGGAATCCAAAGGTTGAAGGTGAACCAAGGATATTTGATGAGTAAAGCCAAATCTTTTATATTAATTCTCTTAATACTTTATAAGGGAAGAGTTACATAACAATAAATGTATTTCATGTTTTAAAAATATAAAAAAATTTAATATTTTTATTTAATAAGTACGAGATTGTTTTATAATTATTTATATTTGGTTGATGACCAGCTGATATGGCCTATAAACATCTTTTTAAAACGGAACCTGGATTTAGAATTGTCCATGGCAATAATAATATTAAGGGGTAATTAATATGTTAAAATAGTTATTTACAAGCATAAAATAAATAGTGAGCGTGATTATTTGACCCTTTAGCCAAAAATACCTTACTGGTTCTTATTTGTAACTTTTTCTATCTAAGAAGACGAGCAAGCCTTTCTCTGTGATGAAGTAAAGCATTGAACTTTTTAAGATGCGGATAGAGATGGAGGGGGGAAAATGAATTCTTTTGAAGACTCCTTAAGAGAATAAAATAAATAGCTTAATTATAGAGCCCTTGATCTGTCAATATCATTGATAAAATTACAGAATCTACACCAAGAGGCACAAAAGAATAGAAGGAAAAAAAAAGGATAAATGTATAGATGATGCAATATGACAAAAAAAAATGACAGATATTAAATAAGTATGATGATTATAAATCAAAGTTATACAATTTCATGTCTTCCTTGATTAAGGAGCCCGTGATATGTGGCATTGATGACGGGCCTAAATTCCTATTAGAAATGAATATTAGCCGAAAGAAGTGTCTTGAATCTGAAATATTGATTAACAGACATATCAATAATTTAAATCTTTAGTAATAATAAATAAACTGAAAAAAGGTTAGCTAGCCTAAAATGATCAAAGCTATCTAAATTTTTCTTTTAACTTAAAAATAAATAATGTGCGATTTACAAGGTTACCTATTTCAAGGTTAAGTATGTTATGTGCCTGACGAATTATAATGTGTAGATATTCTGCCAATCAAAATCAACCATTGAAATTTACAAGTTGTCTTTGGATAAAATTAGAACCATATAAAAAGTAAAGCACATAAAACATACAAAAAATTTTGATTTCCTCTTCAGACTGGAGCTTTTAAATTGAATCCTCAATGAGGGGCAAAATGAAAAATGCATTATATACATAAACGTAATATTAGTTTATTATAATAAATTAGTAAAACATACTCATCTCTTGTATCTATATTATAAAATCAGTGGTGTCATTTTTTTAACATCAATTAATATTATGTATCTTATACCATGGTGGATATATAACTTGATAGGTCTTATACTAATCATACGTACAAACAGTCTTAAGGATATCGAAGAGGATACGGTTAGTTCTTACAAAATTCCCTCTCTCAAACTTCACATACTAAACCAATATGATTAGCTATTAGCTACATATACTACACAACCAAAAAAGTGGAACGAAATAATAAGGCTCACATGCATGCCATTTAATGGAGTGCTATTGAAGTTGATGCTTTGTAATTATAGCTCATTGCAACTAAAGTAATAATACGTATTCACAAGTGGGGGACAATCTCTGAGTTGTCAACAATCCCCTAAGGTTAAATTACAAAGCCATCCGATATAGTAAATTACTAGAGTATAATGCTGTCCACAATTCCACATTTGTTTTCTGTTGTTTTTTTTGCACTGATATACATTCTGTATATTATTTTCCCTCTAAATTTACGTGCATAACCCAATTTAATTAGCACTATTTGTGTTTTTGTCCATATAATTTATGTCATCACATCTTCTCAAACATGATGCGTTTACATGTATAAGACTGATTTATTTAATAATAAATTTTAATTTTATCATATATATATATTTTTAATCACCATCAACTATAAATAACAAGTACAAATTAATGTCTTAGGCTATTTAAATTTAAAAACACTTCATAATTTTTTACTGTAGAAAAAAAGGTGTCATTAAACTTTTTCAATATATTATACAATAATCTTGAATATTTACATACAATATTAATTTTTATTTAAAATTTTACCCCATTTTAATCTTTGGTCGACGAATATCACCTAGCTATTTTGGAAAGTAGAGGAACCATTTTCTTATTCCACCATGTGATTTTCTGTATAGGAAAGAGCAATGTCATCACAGTATGTCCCACACTGCATTTCACGCCTATATGTTTCGTCACCCAATTTCCCTTTTCATAGAATTCTTCCATTCCCATCTTTTGAGCAAATGGCCAATTTTCTGGCACTCTCACTAATAATTTCAAACCTCTTCATTGGCTTAGTGAGTGCTGATTGGAACATATTGAACCAAAGATTGAGAAAAGGAGTTGAAGCCAACTTGAAGAACTATTGCGAGAGTTGGAGGATCAATGTAGAGCTAAACAACATTAGGGGGTTCAGTGTTGTGCCTCAAGAATGTGTGGAGCACGTGAAGAAATACATGACTTCATCTCAGTACAAATCTGACTCCTTTAGGGCAGTGGAGGAGGTCAGGCTCTATTTGAGTGGATGCTGCACTTTTAAAGGTGATGGCAAAGATTCTTGGATTTTTGATATTGATGAGACCCTTTTGTCCAAAATTCCTTATTATAAGAACCATGGTTTTGGGTAAGTGCCTAATGGTAAGCCTTTTGTTTTTATTATTATAGTGCACATCTAACTTGTTTTGGTGTCACTCTATAATCTATAATCGTGGAAGCTCTTCCCACATTGTCTAATTTTTTGTGAGAATGATGACTATGACTAGGTATCCACAATGATGTTTACTATATTTGGAATATATTTAGGCCGTTCTATGAGATCAGTTACTTAGGATGTTGTCATGTTGGGTAGATCTAGTTGTCACAATTTGGATCCAAGTGGTGCAAACTTGGTTTGTCATTAATGGTAAAGGTCTAATGGAATCAATTTAGTTTTGTAGGTTCAATTTGTTTATTATGTTCAATTGTTTTTTAGCTAGGAAGTGCAATGCGTCATTTAGTGACGTGTGTAACTCACTCTACCTTCTTTGTCATTAATGGTTTTGTGATATGTGTAAATTACTCCATCTTTTATGTCCACTGACGAAATTTCTCAAAGTTGTTCCAAGAATTTTAGCCAAAATCCCATCCTCATGTTGGCTTGATGCTTTAGTTTAAAGATTATTCAAAGAATGAAAAGTGAATTAGGTGATTAGCTACGTTGATGTAACCAGGACACCCAATCAACTACATTTGACTATTCATCAACTATTATCTTAATCACGACATTATGTACATCACTTATGATCATTCCTATTTCCATCCACATTCATACAAGAAAATAGTTGAGAGAAGAATCATGTATATTTTCTATCTTCGAAAGCGCATTATAAAAACTTTTATTATTATAATTATCTAAAAACTTCCCATACATGAAAATTATAACCAGTTATGATAGATAAGCACATAATAAAACTTTTGATGAAGGATTTAGATGAATAACCCAATTTAGCCTAACAGTTTTTACATGTATATGTATATTGAATCTTGTTAGTTTTAGGATTAATTAGGATTTAATTTTGAAATATGTAGTCTTAGTTAATAGTATTGAAATAGATAATTGGAATACAAACAACAGGGGAGAAAAGCTAAATGGGACATCTTTAGAAGAATGGATGAAGCAAAGTAAGGCGCCGGCTCTAGATCACACACTTGAGCTCTTCCATGAAATCAAGAACAAAGGAATCAATATCTTTCTAATTTCTTCAAGAAAGGAAACCCTTAGATCTCCTACTGTAGACAACCTTGTGAAAGTTGGTTACCATGGATGGACTCGTCTTTCATTGAGGTAATTCATTTACGATTTTGTTAATTATTGTCCTTAAAGATATTAAGGAATTAAAAAATAGGATTTCTTTGTTTAAGATTTTAAAAAATTATTTAAGTTTTTGAGATTCTATAAAAAATTAAATTTGTATTTTGTTTGTTTACATTTTCAAAAAAATACTTATTTTTAAAAGGTATTTATTTACAATTACAAAAATCACTTTTAAAAAACAAAAAATTAAAGTAATTCTAAGATGCAAGTGGTTTTTTTATAAAAATAAATAAAACAAACAAGTTAAATTTTCATTAAAAAATAATATTTAATGTTAAACAAATGCTAACCGGTGATTTAAGAACACTAGGTAAGTAATTAAAAGTATTTTTTTATTAAAAATATAATTAATTAACTTCCCATATGATTTTTAATATAGCCTAACACATTTTTCAAGAAAAAAAATTTACTTACAATTCTTTAAGTAGTAATTTAACAACCTTCATGAACAAAACTCTTAATGTTATTAACATACTTTTAATAAAAACTTTTTATTCATTAATTTTTAAACAATTATCTCTAAAACAATGGATAACAGAATCCATTAATTTCTTGAAATGTTTTTTATGAGCATTTGAGCACTGAGTTCATGATCTCACTCACCACGTGACTCTGGTACTGTGCCTACCCAATATTTACTCATTAAGTTAACCCCCCAACTTACCTTTATTATGTGTAAGCAATCGTTATTGTACTAAAGGAACAGTGTGTGACCAATGTGGGCAGGGGTCTTGAAGATGAATTACTGGAAGTAAGAAAATACCATTCCAAGGTAAGGCAACAATTGGTTGATGAAGGTTACCGCATTTGGGGTATTGTAGGAGACCAATGGAGCAGCTTTGAGGGTCTTCCAATGGCAAAGAGAACATTTAAGCTACCCAATTCCATATACTATATTGCATAAAATTCTCACTATTTACCTATTCTATGAACATACTTTTAACTTTATTGCATTAGCATAAGCTACTGTCCTTTCATCTATGTCAAAGGTTTATGTATGGAACTTTTGTTATTCTATTACTCAATCTTTTGAGCCAAATCAAAATGAATGGGCTTTTATGTGGGCATAGTAAAATGTTATTTATAAGGATCATGACCAGGTTCACAGCTTTGTTTCTTTGCTGCCTCAAACAGTATCCATTTTTTTAAATAGATGCGTTGTAAAATATACTCTAGTGTCACATGGTTGCTAATATGTTTTTTTAATAATGCATTTAATATCATAAAAAGAATAATAATAAATTTCATTGGATTATAAATCATTAACATTAACAAATTTAACAAATACTACTAAAATGTGGAGATACTGAGATCCACATGGACCAAATATTTCTCACCATGTCAATTCGTTAATTGTCCTTGTCATGTTTTATAGGACAACACCCAAAGTACACTCTTTCTCTCGTTGTCCATACATAATTAATAGAAAACAAAAATGCACAATGGAGGGTGGGGAGGGTCTTAACAATGACAAGGTAGAACTAGGTTTCGATTTTTTCTTGCTTAACTGCTATAAAGATTAACAGTGTGCAAATGTGTTATATATTTTCAACACTTCATCAAGTGAAAGAGCCATAGAAAAATCGATGGATCCCTCATTGGATTTCCTTGCCCTCTGACCCTCCCACTTGCAAGAATTTTGTGGTAGATATTTACTATATTAGTTAAATATAAAAGCAACCTAATTTCAAAAATAATATTTTATTTAGGTGTATTTATTGCCACATCCGTACTTTAATTATTACTTTCTTTTAAGTGTTTTTTATTTATAATATTTGTTTTCTCTTATAATTATATCGTTAGTAAGGTTATTTTACATATATATATATATATATATATATATATATATATTTTAAATTATAGTGACAATGGACACATGGATTTGACAATAGACATTCCTATTTTATTCATCTTTTTAAAATTTAACTCCTCTATGCAAGAAAATATGCTTTAAAAAATCAAATGGATTTATAAGCATTAATCAAAACATTAATAATTATAATTTTAACAACTTTAGAATTCTTTATACATATACTCACATGTTATCATAATTTCATTTTTATATTTTTTAAATATTAAAGATATTAGTTAAAAATGTATTTACTCTCGTAAATTTGTAATGCATTATAATGAAAATTTTAATAAAATTTATTATTTTTAATTTTTTTAACAGATACCTATAAAATGCTGGTTAATAAATTTTTAATTAAAACAATTATATTTTATTTTTTAAAAATACAATTTTTTTGTTTTAATCTTCTTGAGATTGTATTTCCAAATTGCAAGCACAGTAATTTGTTTTGGGCCTTTGAGGAAAATGTTTCATTTTCCTAATCATGTGGTGCAAACCAAAGCTCACGTGCACACCGTTAGATATTGTCTGTGCACACAAATGATGTGAGCCTCAAAGTCTTACGTTAGAAACATTATTGCTTTGGGGAATGTCACATAGTATTGTCTGTGACCAATCTAATAACCGAGAGTGAGTCGACGCGCCACATTGGCGCGTAGGAAAGGGAGTGGCTATTCCTCCAAAAGGGGGCAAAGCGCATTCGTTCGTCACCGTTCACTCTCGCGAGCACCCATCTGATCCATCACCCAACACAACCAACTTTGCCTTTGCCGGTGACGGAATTTAAAATCACCCGCCTGTGTTCTATCTACCATCAATTTCGCTGAGTTTCGCGTTAACCCTTTTTGGGTAAGAATTTGATGCAACTCATTTCGTGATTTTTCGTTTATGTTCTGTCTTTTCAGTTATTTTCAAAAATACCTTTTGCTTCAATTTCCCCCTTTTCCTTGTTTTTTGGGTCCAATTCGCATTGGGTCACTTCAATTCCCTCCCTTTTTCGTTGGTAGGAAGTCTCAAGCTAATTTACCCCCCCCAAAAAAATTTTTTTTTTGGTGTTTGATATTAATTGAATAGGTTATGAGTTTGCATGCATGTTGCTATGTACATCATGTGAAGAATTCTTTGTGGAATTTGAATTGCTTTCTAAGAATTTTTATTTATTTATTTATGGGATATTGGCTAAGGAGATGTTCAATCATTAGTGATGCATTGTTTTTTATTTTTATATTCTTTCTGAAAGAACGGGGGAAGTCAATGAATGATGCTTTTTCGCATGTTGGAGTGCTTTGTATGTGTTGTTTTCTGCTTCTTAACTAATCCTTTGAAGTTTGAACTGTATGGAAACAATAGGGTGAAACTGAAAATTGGTATAAACTAAGATACTGAAAGCACTTATTGTTGCTCGTTTCTCTATTATGACTAATATATAATATAACTGTGAAGCGCGATTTTATCTTTTACATGGGAGAGAATATGTGTTTTAATTAAACCTTGTGCAACTTTTGTATCTCAGCTTAAGCTTACCATTCTTGACCTGTGTTTTATGTGTAAACTAAACCTGTACTGAACAGTATCAATTAAAAATTGATTGTGAACCATGAAGTTCTGACATATTCATTTTGATGGGAAGTGTAATTTTCAGACTTTGGTTCGTATTGCATGATGATATATGTATATTTTTAATGTGAAGAACATTTGTGCAAGTCTCTTTTTTTGGTTGGATCTCTTGCTTCACCATCTGTTATTTAGGCTAGTGTATTATCATACTTAAAGGATAATCAAGCATGGTCCTAAAATTTTTACTCATCTCAGCCCCCCTTCTTTTTCATTTCATGTTGTGATACTTAGAAGCAAGGCATTCTTTTCTCTTTATAGTTGACTGCCATAGTACTTCATGGGTGTCTGGTTTTTATTGTACTGTATCAAAGTTTTGCAGCTTATTGTGACAAAATATAAGTGTACAAACTGTTGTGTCATATTCAGTATTGACATTTTTTATGCTTAGATATACATGTAGATGGTTTGGAAAGAAAATCACAGCTCAATGTAACATTTTTTTAATGATGGCTGCTATTTTTGTTTAAAACAAACTGCATAATTGCAAGGGATAATTACATTAACCTCCTTTGAAGTTACTACTAATTACACTTACATCCTTCTTGATTGAAACAATATATGTGCCTCATTTTATATATTATTCTACACATTGACAGTCATTATTTTTAAAAAGTATGCATACCTCCCTATATTTATATATGGACCATACGTACTATTCTTAAAATTACAAAGCAAGGAAGTTGCAAACGATGTAGGTGTAATTTTCCAATCAAGAAGGGTGTAAGTGTAATTAACTGTGACTTCAAGAGAGGTCAGTGTAATTATTCCTAATTGCAAACATTATGATATCTTTCATATCTCTGATTATGTCTTACTACTTGATGATAGATAAAGGGTTGTGACATATCTCTGGACCTATACTACAAACAAAGGCATTGAATATTTATCTTATATGAACTTTGAGGTTTGTGATTAACAGCTAATGGTTTAAGTTTCAAATGTTCAGATATTTCTTCTATCAAGTTTAGATTTGTGTTTAAGTCTATCCATTCTGTTTATTTTTAGTCTTACATTCTTGATGAGGTTTTGTAATCTAAAGAAGCAATGTTCTCACTGGGGAGCTGCTTACATTCTTGACTTTTGATGCAAAGGTGTCTGTTTTTTTTCCTTTCATAATTATGAAGATTGATGACAACTTGTCTGGTTTGGGCATCAAGAACGAAAAACAGCCTTTGTAGAATTTTGCTGGTGAGCATTACCATCTGAGGGAAAATGTAAAATATGAATTTTGTTAGTTTGAATTGATAGCTTATGCATTTATCTTTTCAATTAACAACATAGGAAAGTAATGGAAGCACGCCCTGCTTTCTCTGTTGAAAGATCAAGTGCAAAGCAACTCAATAACATGGGGTCTGAAGCACTGCCTTCATCCATGCCTGTCCTCCCAAAGCCTCTAGAAGAGACCTGCCCCAAATTATCTGATTCTCAGCTAGCTTTTATGGAGAAAGAGCTTAAAACAAGACCTTTCACTCATTCAAGTAATTTAAATTCCAGCGGAGCAGTTGGGCATTTGTTCTCATCTTCCCCAGGATATTCAACTGATCTTCATCACTCATCCTTTTCACCTCATGAAAAACACAGTAGAAGTACTCATTTTATTTCACAGTCATTGAGTAACATGGCCTCATTGCCCTTATCTTATTCTTCAAATAGTGGAGCAATACCTTCTACAGCATCAACCCCTTATTCCAATGGAAACAGTGTTTCCTGGCATACAGATTCCCTGCCTAGCTTTCTTGATTTCCCTGGTAATACCTCCATTGATAATAGTCAAGTAGAGAGCAGCGCCTGCAATATTATGGCAACTGAAGAGTATTCTAAGCGAAGTGATTGGCAGGAGTGGGCTGACCAGCTAATCAGTGATGATGATCCTTTGACTTCTAATTGGAATGATCTTCTTTCTGACAACATTCAAGATCTTGAACCAAAGGTTAAGATTTTCATTTCTCAAATCAATATTAGCTTGCAGAGTGAACTGATTAGTAATTTATTCAAGGAATGTTTTTGGAACTCATTTTGTTTCTTTAGGTGGTGTACCAGGTCTCAAAATCGTCTTCACAACTGCCAACAGGACATCAATCCCAAGGCCATCAACAACTTCCTACTTCATCTGGAGAAAATCGTGTGGGTGCTGCCCCATCTTCGTCAGCAAATTCTGCTCCTGCCAAACCACGGATGCGCTGGACACCTGAGCTTCATGAGGCATTTGTGGAGGCTGTCAATCAACTTGGTGGGAGTGAAAGTATGTCTATCTTCTTTGTCTCTTTGCGAAGAAAGACCTTAGTTTGTTAAATTTCCGCCTCATTTATTTATTTATTTATATAATAAATAGGAGCTACCCCTAAGGGTGTACTGAAGCTCATGAAAGTTGAAGGATTAACTATATATCATGTTAAAAGCCACTTACAGGTATATATACAACTTGCTTTATCATCCTAGGTTTTTTTCCTTGCATGCTTTTGATGAAACATATTTCTCCATGAAATGCAGAAATACAGGACAGCTAGATTTAGACCAGAATCATCTGAAGGTTAGCCTATGCATTGTATTAAATATACCTGATGTATGTATAATGTTTTGCATGTTGGTTAGGATGAGAAGATCATTGGCTATTGAATAACTCTTGGAAGTATGAAGTGTGGACCTTTTTTTGCAAAATTTACCATAGGATTAAAAGCTTTTACCAAGTCAAACTTCATATTAATTGGAAACTAATTTGTTGTTTAAAAAAAATGGAATTTACATAAAATATGCATTTCAAACATAAGAAAATATCACCTTGTATAAGAAGTTATTGATTAGTGTAAGTGTGTAAAGCCTAGCATTGTTGCTAGTGGATGTTAGACCTTTGTGTATAGTAATTTCATTATATGTTTTTATTTGCTTACCCTTTTGTTTATGGTATCAGACCTTTTTTACACTCATTTTTCTACTATATGATGAAGCTGTTTAAGATGCAAGCTCCCATGGATTCTTTTCCTATATTCTGTATAATAAATTAATTGTTAATTTGCTAAATGTAATGTGTTTTAGAAGTGAATGTTTCACATATATGATCAATACAGATCATACAAGTATTGGATTCAGTAAAGTAAGACAATGGGATTTGCAATTTGGTTAAAAATGGGCTACTGGTGCCATAGATATGGACTACGTGCAAGTATGTCAGCATGCATTAGCATGTGTGGAAACACACTTGTTTATTATTTTAATACCAAAGAGAATCAAAGAGTTTTGAATTTTTAAACAATTACCTAAGTATTCATTAACTTCATTTTCCTTTATTTTAATTTTAGATTAATATATTGGAGAGATTGTGATACCTAACTACATGAAATCTGTTATTGACCTGAAGTTCTGCGTTTGATGTCTGGAAGTAGTCTGTTGTAAATGTCTTCCTTGAAACATAGAGCAATGCTCTTTGTGTAGTCATATAATGTACAATTTCTTGATTACTGTTGGCAGGAACTGCAGAGAAAAAACTAAATCCCATTGAAGAAATGTCATCTTTAGATTTGAAAACGTAAGTAAACTATCTACTGTTAGGCAACATTTTGTTTTCTAATGTGACTTTGCTAATACGACTCAATAGATTTAAATATTTTATATATTTCTCTCTAGCTTTTACTGTCATCAACATCTAAATCGATCTAAAGGTCTAAGAGAATGTGGCTTTTGAAACCTGAAATGTGGGCATATCTTATCCATATATCATTGGTGTTCATATTTGTTCTGTTTGGAGGGAGAAGTTGTAACTATGTCCAATTATGCTTGCTAGTAACTGCATCCTAGAGATTGACATTGATGCTTACAACATTGGCATGCAACTTGCATGGAGTTTTAGCCTTCTAAGTTTATTTCTTCCACTGGCTGTAATTATGCATATCTCATCACTTGAGAAGAGAACAGATAAACAAAAAATTAGTGGAAGCTTTGGATTGAATATAAGGAATAAAACTTGAGGTTTTTTAGATAGAACATCAATACAGGCTGCTGCAACGTTCTTAAAGTTTTCAGGGATCTGGGATTAGGGTTACAAGAGGGTTTATAGTTAATGGCACTATGTAAAGTTTTTGGTCAGATTTGATACATAGATATGCACAGATGTGAATACTAATTGTTATGCGGACTTTATCTTTGAATTGTTGACAGTGGTATTGAGATCACTGAAGCTCTGCGACTGCAGATGGAAGTTCAGAAACGGTTGCATGAACAGCTTGAGGTATGAACTTTGATCTTTCAGGAATTTCCTTCTGATGTGTTTATTGACCTGTTAAAAGATTAGAAATGTGGTTCTAACTTCAAAGGCTCATTTGCAACCTATGTTTCTGTTGCAATTGCTATGACCATTGAAAATTATTAAGGTAGTTTGGACACATAAAAAAAGCCATTGGAGGCACCAGTGAGGAGAATAAATGACATGACTTTTAGTCTAGTGAAAAAGGGTAAAGGGAGACGTAGAAGAAATTTAGGAAACATTATTAAAAGAGATTTAGTGATAAATAATATATCAGAGAATTTGATTTTTTACCAAATTCAATGGTGACATGTGACCTGTGTATCCAATCTAACCTAGTGAGATAAGATTTAGATGTTATTGTTGTATAACTTCTTCAAAATTAGTGAGAATGGACTTCTTTTATGACTTAATAGTATTATGAGCATCAACAAATGAGGGAATGTAACTTGCCCATAAAGAAAGGAGTTAATATTGCTTACTATTCCTCTAAATCTTAGTGGCAAAAGAGAATGAGGGAAAGAGCAACCCAGCCCCTTTGCAAGTATAACTTAGAAACACTTAAAAAAATCCGTCAAGGAAACCTGCAAAGAGGCTATGAAAGCATGCGTGTCCCATAAAGTTGTGGGGGAATATAAGTATTGCTAAAATTTCTGGAATTAAATTCCAGCTGACTACACTGGGTTCCTTCAAAAAGAGGACACTGCCATAGCATTTATTTGCCCTTTCTACTTCCAAAACCTTCACAACTTGCAAAACAGGCAAACATATCCAGCAATCTCTGAACAGCCCAAACAGCTCACACCAAAATTACCCCACTATCTCAAAACAAGAAAGAGGTGATGCTAATTTTGTGTATGATCTTATCCATTGAAATTTGGTTGTTTCTCTTTGCTATGGATTAGAAAACTCAGATACTAACCTAAAGAGAGCATGGGGTGATGTCCTTGCCCTTGCCTACCTGTAGAAGAGAGAGAACTATCATCTTTACGACTTGCATGCTTTCTTTTGAACCTTGTGTTCTTTTTTACACTTTGATTTTAATAGGAACAGAAGAATATGGATACTATAGTTTTCCATGTGGACTGCAGTTATATTTGGTTTGTTGACGATAATTTTTGTTTCATCTTGGAGTCTGAAACTAATTTCTATTATATTTTTTGGCATGTTGGTTACTCCAATAGAATTTAGGGGTGGGTATGGTGCTTCAGTTATATCACATAAATGAAATGTCCTAGGCATTGTTCTTGTTTCTCTTATTGTTTTTCATGCCTTTTTCCAAGGTATAATGATCTGATACAGTTCTCTCACTCCTATTTTCTATGTTAGATTCAAAGAAATCTCCAGTTGCGAATAGAAGAACAAGGAAGGTACCTTCAGATGATGTTTGAGAAGCAGTGTAAATCTGGCATTGAAACATTTAAGGCATCATCTTCTGCCATTGACAGTCCATCTGCAGTGTCTTCTGATGCCATGAAAGATTCACCCGCCAAAACAGAATTAGATGCCTCCAAAGTGGACCATTATAAGCCAGGATCTGACCAAGCTAATGACAGTATCACGGTTGAGGAAACCTCACAGGAAGTGGGTGGGAAGCAGTATGCTCCCAAAAGTCAAGCTTCTGAGAATCCTAAGCAACATGCTAGTGAAGATAGTCCTCAAGCCCCAAAGCGTGCAAGGACAGACGAGTAAGCCATATGATCAGCTGAATCAGCATTGAACTGACAAGACAATACTGATTCATTTAAGGTTTTTATTTTAGTAAGGAAGACTTGGTAGATTGATCAATGTCTAGAGCTCCACAACTTATGAGTTCCTCCTGTCCTATTGTGTTCAATGAGGACTTGCTTGTGTACCTTTCATTTAGCTACAAATGATGAGTCAAAAGTTTTGATCATGAAGTTCTTCAAACATCATATTCAGCATCCTGGTTAGGATGAGATTCTAGTGTACAGTACAGATAATGGCTACCTCTCAAATCATAAGTGAGGAATTAGGACAGCATCTTACATATTTCCATCCAAATTTCCATGTTGGTATGGGCCATATCTTCAATATGAACTGTTTATTTTAACTGTACCGAAATAATATAAAAAAGGGTACAATTCTAGGTCTTAAGTTCGTTCATAGGACGTATTTGCAAGTGGGCCTAGTAATGATATTATGGCCACTATTTCTATTTCCACAAAAGAGTGTTTTTGTTTCACTTGGAATAGAGTTAAATGTAAGTTTTAGCTAAAAGATATATATATATATATAACCCGTTAGATATATATACATTAGTATAAATCTAAAAAAATTTATATTTAATCTAAATTTTTTATTTAATTTAAATTTAATGGTTAGTAAAGTAATAAATCATAACTCGTTAAATTTAAGTTAAATAAAAAGTTCAGATTTGATATAAGAGTTTTTAAATTTATATTAATGTAAGAAAATCTTGTTTCACTAACATTGATAGGTGGTCCTTAGAAATATTTAACAATTTGAGGTGCTTCAGCATGTTCTAATGTAAGTGATATGTACATAAAAAGTAACGCATCATTTTTACAATGATATACTTTTAAAATATGTATTTTTTTTTAAAGTATCTTTCATCTAATAGATAAAAGACATATATCAAAGATATGATTAAATATGAAAATTAAAAATCGTCTTTGTATAGATAAATTTTAATATATAACTTAGGAACTTCTTCTACTTAGATGTAATTTTTATAATTTAAAAAAGTACGTGAAATGAGAAAATAAATAAATATATTTAAATTTATTTTAAAATATTTTATCAATATACTTTACTTTAAATCATAGATAATTTACATATTTTTTATACATTTTTAATATTTAAGTCAACTTAGAATGCCTATTCTGTATATTTTATTCAGAATTAAATTTTCAAAATGAAGAAGAAAGCAGTAAAAATATTTAATTTTTAAATTTAAAAATTATATAATATTTTAATTAATTAACTAATACATTAAATTTATATTAATTTATAATCTTAATTTTACAAATTAGAAAATTAAACAATTTAATTAAAAAAAAAAAACTTTTTTTCCTTCCTCTCCTAAAATAAACTCAAAACAACTCATTACTAAGCAAGGAAGTAATAAACACAACATACATCACCTTTCCACTTACCCATTATAGCAAGGCATGTTTGATAGTTCTCAAAATCAAGATGTTTGCGTATTCAATCGAGTTCATAGCGGCTATGCCTATACATGCATGCATGTTTCGAATTAGTACAACACACGTAGCATGGCAAGAAATAGAGCATGACTTTCAAACTCTCACGTTTTGATTTGATATTTGTGAATGGCAACCACTCTGCCGCAAAATTAATTATTTTGGTTTCAGGCTTTAATTGGTGTGAAGTTTGTTGTTTTGCAGAGAGAGTATGAAGAATTCAAAGTGAAAACCAATGCATTGGTTGCAAAGGCTGAAAATAAAATATATTTCTATAACTAGTTATGGCACAACCCTTAGCCCTTCATGTCATGGCTCTATTTCTGGAAGCCTATAAACTTGCTTATGGTTATCATGCCAAATGGCTCGGAAAGACAAGCATGTCTGGTAACGGATAGTTCTTTTGCCACAAAGCGCATCATGGGTCTGGACTCTGGAGCAGTATGTGTGCATGCCAAAGCTATGGTCACTGTGATGTGAACACTACTGCTTTAGCTAATTGGCCTGTTGGAGGTGGAAGCTGTTGGTCAAGCAAGTCCTTCAGGAGCACTTGTGTTGATGAAAAGGACTGCTTTGAAGATAGGGTAGCCAAGAGTTCTCCGGGGTGCTTTCCCATTATTATCTCCAATGCCACCACTCCAAAACTATAAACGTCACACTTGTCAATGACCCTCATAGTTTGTGCTAGCTTTGCAAATTTCAAATTTTGTTATTGACTTAACTGACCCTTCAATGCATATTACAAGACTATGTACTAAATTCTTCTAAATACTCCCATAATATAGTGTGTATTAATGCCCCTTAACTAATTTTCCAATAGCACAGGTGAGCATGATCTACACTATATAACTAGAATTGAAATTGGTTGGATCATGTACCTGGGGCCATGTAGCCATAGGATCCAGCAACTGAGGTCCAGGTTGAAGTGTTAGAGCTTAGAAGCTTGGCAGTGCCAAAATCTGCAAGGCGAGGTTCAAATTCTGTGTCCAGTAGTATGCTGTTCAATGTAACATCACGGTGCACAGTGGGTGGAGAACAGTCAGTGTGAAGGTATGAAATTGCATGTGCTATTCCTTGCACAATTTTCACCCTTGTAGCCCTGTTCAGCACCAATTTTCCTTCCTCACCATACAGTACTTTCCTCAAACTTCCTCTTTGTACGTATTCATAAGCTAGGAACATCTGTCTCCTCCAAGAACAAAATTCAGAGCGCTTTATTATGTTGCGATGCCTCACTTCTGTAAGTGATCTTACCTCATTCTCAAGGCTGTGGTGGTTCACTGCTGGGCTGTCATCAGAGTCTTATATATTGAACCTTTTTAACAGCGAAAAATTGACCCGTTGGTAGTTATGCTCTATAAACACTTCCAGACCCTCCTTGTCCAATGCAGTACTTGTCGTCAGAGTCATCGGTGACCTTGACAAGTTCAGAAAATGTGAATGTTCCATCTCTTCCCTGCACAATCGACTGATCAATTTTTTTGATGATTTTAGCCTCTTCATCGTTGTGTTTGGCTTGTCGTTGAAATAGTAGGATTCCAATACCAAGAAGCCAATAAATAACACACAAACAGGTATACCAACAGAAAGAACAACCTTTTTGTTGACCCTGGATTTGTGTTTGGGGCAAGTTAATCCTTTTACAGTGTTACCTCACCACACAAACCTGAGTTCCCAACATAGGCATCATTAGTTGCTATCCGTAAAACACCACCTGTGGGGATTAAACCACTCAAGTTGTTGTAAGAAAAATCAATAGATTGAAGGCTGAGCATGGTTGAAAAGGATTGTGGGATTATCCCTGATAGATGGTTGTGTGAGACATTCAGAATCTCCAATGATACTAACTTGCCAAGGTTTTCAGGAATTTCCCCAGAAAGAGAGTTGCTGCTGAGGTCTAACAAGATTTGAAGTGAGAACAGATTGCCAAGTTCAAATGATATCTCCCCAGATAGTAAACACTTACTGGGTTCTGGCATATGTGACTAAGTCCTTGCAATGGCCGCTTCGTATTTTCCTTTGACTTTTCATATTTTTCGGTATGTGAATATTATTTTAACTTTACCTTTAGCTCTAATGGGATTTAGTACCAAAGAAAATTATTTTAGATTTAAATATTTAATTTACTTAAATTATTTTTTAATAAAAACTATTGACAAACACATTAGTTCGATAATCAAGGTAGAGGTTTCAGTGGAAAAAGTTCTTTGCAAGGTTACTTTCGTTAAGTTTCATCAGTAATCTTCATAGACAACAGGACATGTTAATAATGTCGTTAGCATGTGCTTATTTATAATTATGCGGTTTGTTCAACTCTTCGAGAGACCATCTTCTTTGGAATAGCACGAAATGCTTTGGACTATAGAATAGTTCATGTGAAAGGGAGGTTGTAGTTGCATCTGGCGTGTAGCTAGTGTAATTAAGTTAGGTGCAGTAGACTAATCATGAAAAATAAAAATGTATTGTATGTAAATTTATATAAATTGATTTGTATGAATATTTTTAAATTTGGACTTTAGCCTAAATTTCTTGCATGGTTTGGTATTATGTGAGGACCAATCGTGTTGTGTTATGTGTATAAATTTTACAGTTTATAGAAAA
Source organism: Abrus precatorius (assembly GCF_003935025.1). Classification (NCBI taxonomy): domain Eukaryota; kingdom Viridiplantae; phylum Streptophyta; class Magnoliopsida; order Fabales; family Fabaceae; genus Abrus; species Abrus precatorius. Next base: position 530,077 of record NW_020874373.1, on the reverse strand, counting down.
ATTAGCACGAGGCGAAATGTGAGTAGTTGAAATCACCTTACTGTGGACCATCCAAAAATTTATTGGTTTGATGACAACCTAAGATGTAGAAAGTTTGACTGGCATCTGCATAACTGCTAAATGAACATAAAATGGCTTGGCTATAGCCAATATAACCTTACATGTGAAAGGGTAGTTGAAGTTGCCTCGTACAATATTTGAGTTGAACCTTTTTTATCTTTACCCGGCATATCCTCTAACCAACATGTTTTAAAACAGGGAAACACGATTCTTTACATAAACTATATAAACAAAAAAAGGAAAGAAAAAGCGGGTGCTATGTAAATGACCCTTTACTGTATCCATAAAACAGATCCAACGATCCATAACAATTTATAAGGCTAAAATATGTATACACAAGCAAGTTTGCTTCCTGAAAGACTAGTGTAACCTTGCATGACTAATTCAAACATAGGTATAGATGCTTCAATCAACAAGCTTATACTCTATTGTACTTTTAAATTTAAGCTTCAAAACGTAATTCTACTATAGTTATGGCACATTATTGTGTGTGTCTGTGTGTACATTATTTGTGTGCGGAAAATGTAAACAAAATATATTTCTGTGCTCGTTATGACACATCCTATAGCCCTTCTTGTCATGGCTCTATTTCTGGAACCCTGTAAGCTTGCTTATGGTTATCATGCCAAATGGCTCGGAAAGACAAGCCTGTGTAGTAGCTGATAGTTCTTGTGCCACAGCACGCATCACGGGTCTGGACTCTGGAGCTGCACGTGTGCATGCCAAAGCTACAGTCACTGTGAACACCACTGCCTCAGCTAAATAGCCTGTTGGAGGTGGAAGCCGTTGGTCAAGAACATCCTTCAGAAACACCTGTGGATCCTCCATTGATAACAAAGATTTGTTCGAAGAAAGGTTACCCAAGAGTTCTCCAGGGTGTTTTCCCATCATTATCTCCAACACTACCACTCCAAAACTATAAACATCACACTTGTCAGTGACCCTCATAGTTTGTGCTAGCTCTGCAAATTTCAAATTTTGTTAGTGACTTAACTGACCCTTTAAGGCATATAACAAGACAAAGTATTAAAAAGCAAATGCTAAACCAGTAGATAACAAGAGGTATTAAGGCACTAGTTAAGGAAACAGAGGAGGAAATTTTTTTTCTGAAACAGAAAATACCTATTATATTGAAAATACAGAAGTCATTGATTTCTTACCTTTTAAGTAATTAGAAACATTTAGGGTATGTTTTGAAGATTTTATAAACAGCTTATGACTTCAAAGCTTTTTTCAGCTTATTTTAATATATTGCATCTGACTTATAAAAAAATAAGTTGTTTCTACTTTCTAACTTATTCTGGTAATTTCACGATTCAATTTATGGCATAATTTTTTATTTGAAAATAACATATTGAATAAGCGCGTAAAATTGAAATAAGTTGTGTATCCAAAAGCACCCTTAATATGTTAATAATATTCAATGCTCCTTGACTAATGCTCTAGTAACACTGGTTAGTGGTTAGCATGATTTATACTACTACTACTGCTACTATATAACTACAATTTAAATTGGTTCATCATGTACCTGGAGCCATGTAGCCATAGGATCCAGCAACTGAGGTCCAGGTTGAAGTGTTAGAGCTTAGAAGCTTGGCAGTGCCAAAATCTGCAAGACGAGGCTCAAAGTCTGTGTCTAGGAGTATGTTGTTCAATGTAACATCACGGTGCACAATGGGTGGAGAACAGTCAGTGTGAAGATATGAAATTGCATGTGCAATTCCTTGCACAATTTTCACCCTTGTAGCCCAGTTCAGCACCAAGTTCCCATCCTCTCCATACAGTACTTTCCCCAAACTTCCTCTATCTACATATTCATAAACCAAGAACATTTGTTTCCTACTAGAACAGAACCCATATAGCTTTATTATATTGCGGTGCCTCACTCTTGTAAGTGATTTTATCTCATTCAAAAAGCTTTGCCGGTTCACTGCTGGAATGTCATCAGAGTCTGATATATTGAGCCTTTTAACAGCAACAACTTGACCAGTAAGTAATTGTGCTTTATAAACACTTCCAAATCCTCCTTTTCCAATGCAGTACTTCTCATTGAAGTCATCAGTGACCTTAACAAGATCAGAAAATGTGAATTGTCCATCTCTTCCCCATACCAAGCTAATAGACTGATCACTTTTTTCAATGTTTTTGGACTCCTTATCAAGGTGTTGTTTGGCTTGCCTTCGGAACAGTAGGATTCCAGCACAAATCATCCCAATAAATAACCCACAAACTGGTATAATAACACCAAGAAGAACCTTTTTGTTGACCCTGGATTTGTGTTTGGGGCAAGTTAATCCTTTTACCTCACCACACAAACCTGAGTTCCCAACATAGGCATCACTAGTTGCTATCTGGAAAACACCACCTGTGGGGATTAAACCACTCAAGTTGTTGTAAGAAAAATCAATAGATTGAAGGCTGAGCATGGTTGAAAAGGATTGTGGGATTATCCCTGATAGATGGTTGTGTGAGACATTCAGAATCTCCAATGAGACTAACTTGTCAAGGTTTTCAGGAATTTCCCCAGAAAGAGAGTTGCTGCTGAGGTCTAACAAGATTTGAAGTGAGAACAGATTGCCAAGTTCATATGGTATCTCCCCAGATAGACTGTTGTGGCTTAAATTCAGGCTCAGTAAGCGGTTACAGTCACCGAGCTCCTTAGGAATGTTTCCACTGAAGTTGTTATCTGATAAATCAAGTAGATTTAGCCTACCCAATCTGCCAATACTCTCTGGGATTTCTCCTGAAAAATGGTTACTGCTCAAGTTCAACTTGTAGAGCAGGCTTAGATTTCCAATTTCAGGAGGGATATTGCCAGTGAATGCATTTGAATGCAGGCTTAGGTATTCCAATCTACTCAAATTGCTCAACTGAGATGGAATTTTTCCGGAAAGTTTGTTTCCACTCATTTCCATCGCAGTTAAGTTGACACATTCACCCCATTCTGGAGAGAGCTCTCCAACAAGCTGATTTCTGCTTAGTGAGATAAACACAAGTTTTGTAAGAACCCCAAATGCTTCTGTGATGTTTCCAGTTAATTGGTTATCATCAAGCCTAACTCTACTGAGTGATGAACAATTTCTCAACGACTTTGGCAGTGGCCCTGAAAAGCTGTTGTTATTGACTGCCAAAGCTGCTAACTTGCCATGACTGCACAAGTCACGAGGCAGTTCTCCTGAGAAGCTGTTGTTTGAAAGATATACAGTAGTCAAAGAAGGATTATTCTTTCCAAATTCGCTTGGAATGCTGCCAGAGAAGTTATTGGTGAACACAGAAAAGTGAATTAAAGCAGTTAGTTGAGAAATGGTTTCTGGCAACTCTCCATGCAAGCTATTGGTGTTGACATCAAAGGTTTGCAGTGAGGTTAAGTTTCCAATATCAACTGGAATGGTTCCAGAGAGATTGTTGAAGAAAAGATTTATGACTGTAATGTTTGTCAGATTCCAAATTGTTGATGGAATTGGACCGGAAAAGTAGTTTCCTGAAAGGTCTAACTCTATCATTTCTTTCAGGTTTCCAATCTCTACAGGAATGGGACCAGAGAACATGTTCTTGTACATATAGATGCGATTAATTTTTTTCAATAGGCCAATCTGTGGAGGAACCTTTCCTTTAAATTTATTGTTTTGGACTTGCAAAGAGATCAACTCAGCCCAATAAGAGATCAATGAAGGTGATATTTGACCAGAAAGTAAATTTTCAGATAATCCTAGTTGTGATATTTTGGTCAGATTAGATAATGACAAAGGCAAAGGACCAGTCAGATTATTCACTGCTAAACTCAGGAAGGTAAGATTTGTGCATAGGCCAAGCTCAGAAGGAATTGTAGAGTTCAAAAAATTATTTCTAAGATCAAGACTCTGAAGCTCCTTAAGTTGGCCTAAGGAAGAAGGAATTTTCCCATGGGCTGAAATGTTATTCAACTCAAGAATTTGAAGCCTAGATATCAATCCTATCTCTGTAGGAATAGAACCATAAAACATGTTATTACCCATACGAAGTTCTTTGAGATTAGAGAGCATAGACAAGTTGGATGAAAGTTTTCCTTCTAGCCAACAGTTGGTGAGGTTAAGGTATTCAAGCTTGACTAAGTTGCTATACATGGATTCTGGTATTGTGCCACCCCAGTTATTCTGAGAGAGGTCAAGGTATGTCATGTTCTTACACTTCAGTATGAAACTTGGGAATTCAGCAGTAAAACTATTGATATGCAAAGCAAGGTGAGTTAAGGAAGGCATGCATGAATATTGGGACCAGTCATGAGGAGTTGTAAAGTAGTTTGATCCAAGGTCAAGGTACCATAACTTAGGGAGATTCATGAGCTGATACGGAATAATACCTTTGAGGCTGTTGTTGTAAAAATTAAGATATTGAAGTTCCCTTAGCTGGCCTAACTCATAAGGCAGTGAGTCTTCAAAAAGGTTGTTACCAAAGTCCAAGAAAATGAGCTTGGAAAGGTTGCCAATAGATGGTGGTATTGACCCACCAAAACTGTTGCCATTGAGGTTGAGGCGTGTGAGGCTGGGGAGGGAAGCAAAATCCAAACTTGTGAGTGTCCCATTGAGATTGGCACCAGAGAAGTTTATCTCTGAGACAGTAGTGTTAGTGTTGTCACAAACAATGGCATCCCACTTGCAAAGGTTGCCAAGGTTGGTTAGGGACCATGAGTTTAGAGAGGGAGAAAGAGGAGGAGATAGAGTGTTTTTCCATTTGACAAGGGTTTCTGCTTCTGTTCTTGGTGATGCAGTGGTTTTCAGTGTAAGCAAAGATATCAAGAGTATATGAAAAATAAGATCATTAAGCTTTTGAAAAGTTGTCATGTCTAGCTTATGGCGTCTCTCTTAAGATTTTGCTATCTTATATAGAAAATAGATTCTGTTAAAGGTTTCGGAGCTGTCAAACATTTTATGACATTAGAATCCAACTATGAATTAGTTAAAGAATCTGTGGATAAAAGGTATTGTGGCAAAAGTAAGGGCACAACATACAAGTATGTTCTAAATCTTTAACCAGTTTTCCTATTTTCATATTTAATAGAATCAGTGAATTACAAGTTTTTATTAAAAATTACGTTGAAATGCATTAAAAATATTTTCATATATAATAAAATAATCTAAAATTCTTTAATTAATACCTTAAAATACTTGTTAGCTATTTTCAAAAATGTAAATACAAGGAAATAAAAACCATATGGTGTGGGCCATGTTCAGTTGAATGGATTGTAATGTGATTATTTTTTAAGAAAGAAATGGAGGATGATTAGTCTTACTTGGAGTTGATTTATTTGGTTGACTACATCGTTAAAATTAGAAGCATAATTCGATTTTATTTTTTTTTAAAAAAAAAACTTTACCCAGTGTTTGCTGCACTTGCAATGAAACTTCTAAATATAGTGAAAGTTTCAATGTCGCCAAAAAATTCAAAGTTCCAAGTCGTTGCCACTGTCGCTGCTTATTTTCCTTTGACTTTTCATTTTCCAAGGATCATTAATGGCTTTTTCATTAGACATATAGCAAATAATTAAAACGAATTTATACAATTTTATTAAAAAATTTAAAAATAATTGATATTTTATATTTTATAAAAAATACTTTCTTACCTTTTTTTTTTTATAAAAAATAGTTATTAATATTTTTTGTCTTAATTAGATGCATTTTTATATTCAAATATATTTTTACTTTTAGTCTTTTTTTTTTTTGAACTTTTAATTTTAATCACTAAAAAAATATTTTTTTAGAAATTTTTAAGTTTAATATATGTGATAAAAATTAATATGTGAAAATATTTATGTCTTTATTAAGACATAAAAATTTAAATTTAAAAAATTAAAAATTAACATTTATTAAAATAGAAAGACAAAAATATATTTAAGAAAATAAAAAAGTCTTTGTCAACGTTAGTACTGTGACCACTTTTCGGTCTGCTAGTTGTGAACATTGATCACTGTACACACATTCTCTAAATTTATTTCCTTGTATATATATATATATATAGATATTTTCAAAAATATAAATAAATATTAATTTTAAAGTTATTTATTTATAAATATTTATTTTATTTTAATTTTAATATATATTATCATGATAACAATTGAGTTAGATTAATAAATTTAATATTTATAAATAACTATCAAGTGAAATAAGTTATTAAATGATATTTTTTCTTGTACCCTTAATAAATTTTCATTCAAATTCGTTGAAAATTTTGTTGAAAAATTAGATCCTAGGAGCCACAGTCTTCAATTTCATCTTCTATCAAATAACAACCTATCTAGTATTTTTGGAAACCATAAAATATTAAGTTTTTCATTGATTATATTCAATTTAAATTAGGTGAAGAATTTTGCACAATAAGCAATGTGAAAGGTCTCCAACTTCAACATCTTTGAAGCACATATCAGTTATGACAATATACTAAAAGGTAAAATATTTTAAGATTGTATCCAAAGATTAAAGTGTTGAAAGCTTTTAGAAAAAAAAAACTTTATTGAAAATATAAGGAGACTGGAATATATAGACCAATTTAAAAATTTGGAGTCTTGTTTCTTGAATCTGAGTAGCTTATAAGCAAACAAATTTACCATTTTCTTTCTGTTATGGACCACAAAAATTTACAAAATATACTGCTTTTATGACAAATAACTAAATCTTGAGAAGCCTTATCAAACTCATACTAATTTTAAATTAAAACACAGATCAAAGACAATAAAATGGCTGCATATTATCTATCCCCATGTGAAGGCATCATGTCCTTCCTATTGTATATTTTTTAATAGGAATAATTTGAAAGATTTGTTCTTTTTCATCATGTGAAGTAATTTTTTACATCAAGTATTTATTATTTTTTTAGTATTAATTCTAATTTTTAATCTGTTTTTTAAAATAAAAATTTTTTTGGTGTATAAATTTATTTATCATTAACAATTATAAATTGTAATATCCACTCTTTACATCTATATAATTTATTAAATTTAAAATAATTACAAAATATTTTTTTAATTTCAAAATTATATTTATTTAATTATTTAAAATTTTTAGAGAAATACAAAATTATTAATTTCAACTCTTTAGAATTACTTTTTAAAAAATTATTGATAATTTTTATTAAAAATTTATAATATTAAAATAAAAATATAATAAATAATTTATTTTCCATAATAACTTGTTATATTTAAATTCTTAAAACTAGTTCTAAAATTAATGTTAATATTTTTTTAATAAAAACAATATTAATATACTTGTGTATAATTTTTAATATATTTTAGCACAACTTTCAATAAAAATTATAATTAAATCCTTAACCTGTACTGTTTAATAAGACTTGTATTATAATTTTTAATATATCTAGTCTATTATTGTTTGCATTTAACAATTGTTTAACATTCCATTTAAGTCACAATATTCAAATCTCTGTACTGCTGTTTCAGAAATTTTTTGATGGCTGTTGTAATAAAATAAAATAAAATCACTGTATTACAACTATTGAATTATTGGTTTTTTTAATATAAATATAGCAAAATAATCATATACCTTTCCAACTTATGTTAAAAATCAAACGAATAATAATTTGCCCGTGGAATTCTGAAAATATGTTGTATCAATCTAGGACGATTTGATTCATCATCAGACACTTCGTAGTGCTAAACTCTCTATAGCCAAATAATTAATTAATTGTATATTTTATTTTTCTTAAGTAGATTAACTGTTTAATATTCTTATTCCGAACACAATCATGATAAACATATTTAAAATTATTATTATTATTATTTAAAAATATTAATATTCAAGAATTAATATCCACAAATTATATATAAAAGTCAATGTATCTAAAACAATCTTATTGCCTTAATGTAATTTACGGCCCTAATTCGTTTGATTGCGTGATTGATTAAAATAAGTCAAGAAAGAAATAAAGATGGGGAGAAAAAAGGATAAAAAAAATTCTAAACCCACAAACAATATTAAATAATATTTAAATTATGAAAACTTTAGTGTGTTTGATTTTACTTATATGATTATTAACGTGCATGTAATTCAATTTTTTTATAACCTATTATTTTCGTTTAAGTGTCAATTATTTATTTAAAATTTATAGCATCCAATGATAATGTAATGCTAATAATTTTTCTTAAAGCATTATTCTAATAATTATCCAAGATAATAATTAAGAAAAGAGTGGAATCTTAATAAATTTACTAATTGAGTAACTAATTAAAAATATGATTAATTCTCCAAAATTATTAAATTGAATTTATCCTATAATTTTATTGAGCAATTAATCAATTAACAATATATAAATAAGTTATATCATGTAATAATAATAGAAAAAATCTATAGAATACGTGTGTGTATCATCACATTATTGCTTATTAATTTTGCATTAATAATAATGAATTTATAGATTACTTTCAAAACTAAATTTTTTTGGATTGGATGCCCTTATTATCAATAGAAAAAATAATAATTATCTATACTAAAACACACACACACACAAAAGGGTGTCCATAATCCAGTATGCCAAATGTCCCACTAACGAAGGGTATGGCATGATTAATTTTTTATTTGAGTGGAGTTTATTCAAATCATGTTAATGAATGTGGGCCAAAATTATTATTAAGATGAGAATTTGACCATAATTAATTTTTTTATCATATTTAGATTAGTACAATTTACAATTTACAATTTATAATTTATAATTTACAATTCACAATTCACATTTCAAGTTGAGACAGTATCAGTCAAAACTCAACAATTCTTAGAAATCCACAGCCCAATCACACCAAAAGATAACGTGACAAGAAAAATGGTCAACATTGTCTAACAAAATTTTGTAATGTCCCTAATTATAAGCATTAAGCACCAATTATGGACAAACCTGTCATGGGCTCCACAATGTTTATAGAATATCCCACAATCATTGCTTCTCTCTTACAATGAGATAACAAATATCACTTTATAAAACTATGCAAAAGTATTTTATTTTATAATAAATAAACATTTAATTTAGACAAAATTACTCTTTTTGTCCTTTAACTTTAAAATAAAATTTAATTTTCTCTTCTTTTTTTTTTGTTCATTTTAATCTTTTAACTTTTACAAAAGTTTCAAATAGGCCATTCTCTGTTAAAAATTCTAACCCCGTTAAAAAAATTTGTCATTTTGTGACACATGTACTGGCACTGTACATCTTTTTTTTTTTTCTTATATCTCCGACGTTATTTCCAACACCTCTCCCTCTTCTTTCTCTCTTTCATCTTCTTATTTTTAAAACTTCATATTCTTGCCATCAACAACACTAAGCACCTACCTCCAATATGATAAATTTAAAATCAACTTATGTATTTCCACATTGACTCTCAGATTTCCTCTAAAATCAACTTTTTGCCATCAACAATATTAATGCATTACTCTTTGAAATGATTCGTGTAGAACAAACACGTTTCGTACTCATCTCAAATTGTAGCTATTAATATGTTCTGGTAATTCACGCAAGCATCTTTCAAGAGTCATTCCCCCAGCAATCCTAAAGAAGACATTGCAGGGTTCGTGTTTTCTAGGGCTAATGGCCTCAAAACAAGCATAGAGTGATGAAATACGATGGTTCTCCCACTCTAACTGCAAATCATAGGGTGCTTCATGTTTCTGCTATGGCAGATATACTGCTGCTGAAGATATAAAATGAATATTTAAAAAATTGATTTGTCTATGATTTGAGATTTGAGAATGAGTATTTGGTGTTAATGACAAGAACATAAAGTTTTGAATATAAAAAGATGAAGATGAAAAAGAAAAAAAAAACTACCAAAAACTAATATAAAAGTTGATTATGTAACAATTTTAGAGAAAAAAGTTGATTTCATATATTATGTTTTAATTATTCATTAAGTATACATATATTTCAAAATCGTTAATAATTATGCTAAATCATAAAAATTATAATTTATATTTAGTAAATTTAATGTTAATTGTTAAAATGAAAAATACTCTATCATTAAAGTTTAGGTAATCCTTTCTTTAAACTAATTTTTGAAAGCAAATTAAATATAATTTATAGAGTGCTGGTATATCCTCTTTCTCTTCTTCTGCAATAATTCAATTACTGATGCTTCCCCTCTCAGTACTAAGGTTAAGTTTGAGTTTTGATTCCTTTTACACAATACTAAATGTGTAGCCATTCATCGTGCATGTATAATAATAAGGTTAAGTTTGTGTTTTGATTCTTCTTACACAAAACAAGAAAGTTTTCTTTTTCCCTATTTTCTGACTTTGAATGTATTCCTTGTGTCAACTTGGAATTCCAGTGGCAGCCTTCTTGATTGACCCTTTAAGAAAGTTTAACATGGTCACTAACTGCAGATTGCAGCACAAATAATATCCCAAAAATATAAAAAAGAGGTATATATTTTTATCATTTAAAAATGTTATTTTTAGCAAAATAGCATGTCCATAACATGTATTAGTTATATTAAACTAATTGTTAAATTGGATGAAAATTAAAAGGCACAATTAGTTGAATTAAGGGTTTTTTTAGAATATATTAATTATAAAATTTTTAACTTTCTTATTTTAAAAAATTATACAGTCAAAGTAAATTTTGTCTGTTTCATTTTTTGACAAATACATAAAAATAAGAATCAAGATAAAAATACATTAACATCTTTTCGTTAAAAATAAAAACTATTCTGACATTTCCTTAATCACTTTAGTTTTATGCCGGCCAAAGAGGTTCAACTGAAAATTATATGATGCAACTTCAACTTCACTTTCTCATGTAAAGTTCTATGGTCCAAACCACTTCGTTCTTATTTAGCAGTCAAAATTTTGAAAGAAGACGATCTGGTGGTGGTGGTGTTAAATACAAATACATTGCATAACTGTCAATATATATATATATTCAAACTTTCTGCATCATAGGTTGTCGCCTCCCCAGAAAGGAACTAAACATGCACGACCATATCCATCATTTAAAAAACTCTAAAAACCATTCATATAATAATTGTTTGTAATGTCTTGACTTATTCCCGGTTCAACGTCAATGGAAATGTTCGGCACAACACTAAACAAAAACATGATATGGGACAACTAAATGATATAAAATAGCATGTTAAATTTGGGTTTAATTAACTTAATTCCAAAAAAGATGAGATTGCTTTAACTTCTATACTTTATTTTAACCGTATTTAGAGTTTAAATTTGTGTTTATGACGATCTTCACCTAAAAAACTAACTTATAAAATAAAAAATAATCTTTATAAACTCTATCTATAATCCATACAAAATCTCAACACCCTAACGTGACAAAGATAAGCAGAAGATGCCGTATTTAATAATTCTGCAATAAACATTTGTTTTATAATATTCACCTCAGAAATTAAGCCGCTGTAAAAGCAAACAAAAAGAAACATCATCAGACAACGTAGCAATTACCAAAACTTCAATATAAATAATGTATTATTAGATCCTTGTCCAAATTTCAATTTGAACAAGTATTCTTTTTGTTGAACTTCAGGACTTACCAAAATGAAGGAAACTTGTCAGCTGATAATTTTCTCTCTGGTTTTGTCTTGTACACTTGTAGAGATTTCAGCACAGAAAGAAGCAGAATCTCTGATAACCTGGATGAAGAGCTTGCACTCTCCCTTGCCACGTTCATGGAACAAAAGCACTAGTCCATGCAAATGGAATGGCATTACATGTGACAAAACCGGCAGTGTTGTTGAGATAAAGCTTTCTAATGTTGGCCTAGATGGAACGCTTGACAGGTTTGACTTCTCAGCCTTTCCTAATCTCAGTAACTTCAATGTAAGTATGAATAACCTGGTTGGAGAGATACCAGCAGGAATTGGAAATGTAACAAAGATGAAAATACTTGATTTGAGTAGCAACAATATCACCTATCCAATCCCCCCAGAAATGGGAAACCTTCTAGAGCTGCAAGTTCTTGTACTCTCTAACAATTCACTCTTAAAACAAATACCAACTCAACTTAGCAATTTGCAGAATTTATGGCTTCTAGATCTAGGGGCTAATTATTTGGAGAATCCTGACCCTGTTCAATTTAAGGGCATGGCATCCATAATTGAACTTAATCTCACCTATAACTTCCTCACTGAGGTTCCTCCATTTGTTTCTAAATGTCCAAAGCTGGTGTCTCTTGATGTATCACTCAATAGTATCTCTGGGAAGATTCCAATACATTTACTGGTTAATCTTAGGAATCTTACAATCCTATGCATGACAAACAACAATTTAGAAGGGCTAATTCCAGAAGAAATTAAGAGCCTATCAAACCTCAAAAAACTACAGCTTGGACAAAACAAGCTTAATGGTACAATACCAGAGGAGATAGGTCTCTTGTCATACCTTGAGGTGCTTGAATTGAATCAAAATTCTTTTCAGGGTCCAATACCATCATCAATTGGAAATCTCCTTATGCTTCAGAGATTAGATATTCACATGTCAGGGCTTAATTCCAGCATCCCAGCTGAGATAGGCTTCTGCACCAACCTTACTTATGTTGATATGTCAGGAAATAGCCTGACAGGTTCTGTGCCTCTTTCCATGGCTTCATTAACAAGGATCCAAGAGTTGGCAATCTCTTTTAACCTTTTATCTGGAGAACTTCATCCATCTCTTCTGTCCAGTTGGTCAGAACTCAATTCTTTGCAACTCCAGTTGAATGACCTATCAGGAATTCTTCCACCTGAGATTGGTTCACTTCACAATATAACTACTTTGCTCCTTTTCTCCAACCAGTTTTCTGGCCAGATACCTCCAGAAATTGGAAACTTATCAAACTTACAATATCTTGATCTGTCCTATAACTCTTTTAATGGTTCGATACCCCCAACTATAGGAAAGTTACACAATATCCTCAATTTAACTCTAGCTTCAAACCAACTAACAGGGGGCTTTCCTCCTGAAATAGGTGATTTGGAAAGCTTACAAGTGCTGGACTTGAGTGAAAACAAATTTGAAGGACCTTTGCCTTCATCAATAATTCGCTTGAAAAATATCAGTCTCCTTTACCTTCATTCCAACAATTTTTCAGGAACTATTCCTGAAGATTTTGGACCTACCTTTTTAATGAATGTGAGCTTTGCCAACAATAGCTTTTTTGGAAGGCTCCCCTCAGGAATTTGCAATGGAGGGAACCTTGTCTACTTGGCAGCCAGTATGAATTATCTAATTGGTCCAATCCCAGAAAGTCTTAGAAATTGCAGCGGACTAATCAGAGTCCTGCTTGGAAACAATCATCTCACTGGAGACATTGCCAATGCATTTGGCATCTACCCAGATTTGGACTTCATTGATTTAGGACATAATCAGCTCTATGGTTCATTATCTAGTAACTGGGGAGAGTGCAAAACTCTCACCAGTTTAAGCATAGCTGCCAATAAGCTACAAGGGAATATTCCTCCTGAGATAGGAAAATTGCCAAGGTTACAAAATCTTGACCTATCAGATAACAGTCTCACAGGAAATATCCCAGTGGAGCTTTTCAGCTCATCTTCCATTCTACTCAAACTAAATTTGAGCAACAATGATCTCTCAGGTCAGATACCAGAAGGGATAGGGGAACTCTCACAGATGCAGTATCTGGATTTATCATCAAACAATATAAGTGGGCCAATTCCCAGGAAACTAGGAAACTGCCAGAAACTTATATTCTTGAAACTAAGTATGAACAACTTGGATGGACATATGCCATATGAGCTTGGGAATTTGGTGAACTTGCAGCCACTGTTAGATCTCAGTCACAACTCACTGACTGGACAGATAATCACACAGTTGGAAAATTTGATATCCTTGGAGGTTTTGAATCTTTCTCATAATCAGCTTTCTGCGACAATACCTTCTGGTCTCAATGGACTTATCAGCCTTCAGTCAGTTGATATATCCTACAACAAACTTGAAGGTCCCCTCCCAGAACTAAAAGCATTTCATAATGCTCCAGCAGAAGCACTGATTGGTAATGCCGGTCTGTGTGCTGATCCTGGTGGCAATGCAAATCTGAGTCCATGTGGTGGAGAAAAAACCAACGAAGTTAATAAACATAAGCTGGTAATTGCTGTAGTCATTCCACTTGCTGCTTTAATCATTCTATTGGTTTCCCTTCGAGTCTTCTTTTTCTGGCAATATCATAGAGTTGATCAAGATGAAAAGGAAAAGATTTCAAATGGAAAGACCACATTATTCATATGGAATTATAGGAATATGATAGAGTTCAAGGACATATGCATTGCAACTGAGAATTTCAGTGATAAGTATTGCATAGGGATAGGAGGACAAGGTAGTGTATACAAGGCAGTGCTTCCAACAGGTGAAACTTTGGCAGTGAAACGTCTTCACCAACATGAGGAAATGGACTTCTCTGGACACCTAACAAAGAACTTCACATCTGAAATTCATGCAATGACTAATGTTCGCCATCGAAATATTGTAACAATGTGTGGATTTAGTTACTGTTATGGGTCCATGTTTTTCATATATGAGTATGTGGAAAGAGGCTCTTTGGAAAAGGTGCTGCAGAAGGAACAAGAGGCAAAGTTCTTGACCTGGGACATGAGGCTAAACATGATAAAAGGGTTGGCAAATGCATTGTCTTATCTGCACCATGATTGCATACCCAGCGTTGTTCACAGAGACATTTCAGGAAACAATGTTCTGTTGGACACAGAATATGAACCTAAGATCTCAGACTTTGGTACAGCAAGGTTGCTTAACAAAGGAGAATCAAATTGGACAGCACCAGCTGGATCATATGGCTATATGGCACCAGGTTTGTTCAAAACTTAGACCATAACTTCCTTTAATTAATTTGACTTAGCAAAAATTTTATGACTTGCAACAACAAGGCCTTAAGTGATACATGATCACAAGCTGTTAAAGATTTATATACTTGTATTTTCTTAATAATTTTTCATTTTTATGTTTAATGTTATGCAGAGCTAGCATTTGCAAGGAAGCTGACAGAAAAATGTGACGTTTACAGTTTTGGAATTGTTGCATTGGAAATTATGGTAGGGAGGTACCCTTATGAGCTCCTATTGTGCTTAGAGTCTGGAGAATTTGATCTACAACAGTTTATAGATTTCTTAGATAAGAGACTAGCTCCTCCTGAAGGTCCTGAAGTCCAACTCTTAATGCTGGTTGCAACCCTGATCCTAAAATGTATTGACAAAGATCCTTTGTATCGACCCACCATGCATCATGTGTCCCAAATGTTGCTCACTCTCTGTCCCTAGCTCACTCCCAACTAGACTCTCAGATTGAGATAGCAATTTCTCTTTAGTTTCAATGTTTGTAGATATAATGGTTCTTGCAAGTCACAAGCACACATTGTCAGTGTAAGTTTCTCATAAATGCAATTGTTGTATATATATATATCACAAAGCCTGGCTTAAAAAAATTCTTGATCTCAAAGAGGGAAATGCTGACATTTATTTATTTTTAGTTCTTAAAAAAAATATAAAAAATGTGCTTTTAGTCCCTCACTTGAAATCAAAACACATTTTGATTAAATAAGATAATTAAATTTTATTTTATTAAGTGAAATTGAAATCACATAATGTCATTAAATTTTTTTTAAAAATCATATTTTTATTAATATAATATAAAAATAAATAAAATTTAATTAACTAGTGAAATCAAATTTGATACTTTTATAACAACTAAAAATATATTTAAACTTTAAATAAATAATATACCAACACAAGTGGAATGTAACGGTAAACAAGTTATCTTTCTTTAAGAATTTCTAGTAACGAGAGAAATTGTTATACACCTGCGGAGTCGCTTAGTTAACTTTGATTTCTTATTAAAATGTCGAGCTGTGTTGTTAAAAACTTAAAATAGAATGAAGAGAATCTTCGGTGAGTGCCTACGAGTTTGAAAATTGTGAAGCAAATTTTAAAAGCATATGAATTAGCCTATTAAGTAGATTCTTCTTTACTAAGCCTGAGTTGTTATAGCCCAATTAGTTTTTAGAAGATACTCAGAATATTTCAATGCCTTTATATTAGGTTAATTCTAATATCTTCCTTTCTTTTCTAAAAAAAAATAAAAATAAGATAAATAACTTTTAAAAAAAGTTATTAAATATTGTGGATAGTTAATTTTAATTAAATGGTTAAAAATATATTTTAAAAATTTAGTAATTTAAATTAGATTTATAAAAAGATACATAAATAATTTCATTTTTTTTCCTTCTCAATCAGTAATAATTATAAGTCAAAAGCTCATATTCTTTATGAGTAATACATAATTTATTTTTTGGATAATACTTAATACAGTTACTATAAAATATATAGATTTTAAAATTAATAATGTAATTATGCAATTATTTCTTTTGAATATTAGTTTCTAATTTTTTGATCTTGTTGTTATTCTTATTCTCTTTTTTTTTTGTCTTTATCGTTCTCTTCTTCTTTTTATTTATTTTTTTCCTTTTCTCTCTCTTTTATTCTTATCACATAAAAGATTCTCAAATGATAGAACCTTTATCTAGAAAAATATAACACTAAAAAATTTAAAAAATTTAAGAATTTTAAAATTTTGTTTGTATTTCTCCTTCTTCATCTTTCTTTTTTATTCACATATCATTAACACCATCAAATATTCATAAATGATAGAATTTTTGACACAGAAAAATTATAAATTTAAACTAATAAAAAGACATTTTCTTTCACTTTCTATCTAATTCAATTTAATATTCATATATGGAATGTCTTTTGTACATTGTTTATTGATTAGCTGCAAGAGCTATTCTATGGATACCAAATTACTGTTATGTTTATTAATATATTGTAACAATAGCTTTCAGTACTATTAGAAGCAGACAGTCAAAACTTATCTATAATTTTCTGTGTTAAAAATTACAAAATTCCTTTATATATGCACCTTCAAAGTTTATGACGTTAAAAATAATAATATTCAAAAATTTTTTTTTAGCTTTGTTGGAGGTCTTTCACTTTCCGGTGAGGTTTTTCTAGCCATATCTCAGCATGTTTTTTGTTATAATATTAAAACACAGTTTTGATTGATAGGCAATGCATATGATTCAGAAAAAATTATGAAAAAGGCCATGGAGAAAAATGAAGAAAAACCACATGTTGAGTTTCAATTTTGGCATTAGCAACAATAACTTTCTTCTTCTTTAAAAAAAAAACAAAGTTTTTGTAACCAAATTGCAAAATAAATAAATGAATTGAACAAAATCATTGTTGGGAGTATGATAAATAAAGAAGATAAAGAAATATCTAATGAAGGAGATAAGGATAATTATGAAAACTCATTTTTGAGTGAGATTTCATTTTATTTTAGAATTTTTTTTAAAAAAAAATCTATATCAATATCAAACCTTAATTAATTTTATCCAACTAATTTCAAAGTTTTGATAAAAAAAAAACTAGAAATGAAGGAGGTTGAGAAGAAAGGAGAGATGAAAATAGAGAGAGGAGTTGTGTATAAATAAAGAGAAGAGAGACTAATTAAAAATAACAATTTACTTATTTATTTTTTGTTAATATATTATTACCCAATATAATCATCTACTACTCTTAATTTTTAATCTTTTTACTAATTAATCTTAATCATTTATTTTTTATCTACAAATATCGATAATTTAAAGTTAATTTCACTTTACTTATTAAAAAAATATTATTTTTACTTTTTACAAAAAAGAAAAGAGAATATTAAAATTGACCTTTATATTATGTTTTGGAGAATAGATACTTCAAAAACACTAATTTGAGGTTAAAGTTATCTTCGCCGTAAGTCAAATTGAAATTTTCCTTCGTTGTTACCGTAAGTTATTGTCAAGACTTCCCCATAATTTCATCACTCATAAGTATTGAAGAAAACGCAAAGACAATGTATGGATAAAAATAAATGGTATTTTTATTATTCCAACCGCATATAATAAAAACTCGAACAAACAAATTCACAAAAGAATAAAAAAATGCACTCAGAACACAAACACTCTCCAAAATCAAATATTGGAAGATTGTCTAACATGTAATAAGCACTTCCATTCAGATCTCTCTCTTCATCTAACATTGTCTAAAATGGGTTTAAGTGCCAATTTCACTCATTCTTCTTAATCAAAATTGACACTCAACCAATGCTTAATTCCCTCAAATTTCACTTCAAGTGTACCCCTCTTGAACTTGCTCGATTTGTCACTCCTTTGAAGGAAGTTGCTGAGCCAGAATCCTCAGCATGGCCCCCAAATTTCCGACAGGTCCCAACGCTGCCTATAATAGGCTTCTCATCCATGGTAAGACTTGGTGATTTTCTTGGTGAATAAGAAGAAGCTGAGAACTGTTTGAGCTCTTCAACCGTCAATGCCCCTAAAATTGGCCTATCTTCATGGCTTATCACAGAATTTGACCCTTGTGAGCTGCTCCTCTCTGGGGTATGCAAAGCCACTAAACTAGCCTTGTTAACAGGTGTAGCTTCTGATGAAACCAACCAATTTGAAAGACTAGCATCAACAGAGATTTCCCAGTTCAACTTCTTTGGTGATTGTGCACCAAACACAGCTTGAGACTCTTGATCCAAACTGAAATTCCCCTTGTGAGACATCAATGATGGTGCCCTTTTAGCCTTTACTGTTTTCCATTGAGTGAGGTTCTCTACTGGGTTCAGCACAGGATGAACATACACACTCCTATCTCTAGCATTGGGGTTTAACCCAATTGACTTCGCATCCTTATCACACATTGGCATTGAGTTCTCCACCTCAACAACCCCTTGATTAGCATCATTTCTTGACCTTGAGCATACTATTTCATCTTCAAAATCCTCTCCCACTTCATCATATTCTTCTCCCATGTCACTATCACCATCATCCTCATCTGTAAGATCACTATCCCAATAATCCATTTCTCCATCCTCACCATCACTATCTTGGCAGTTGTGGTACCTGTGGCTTGTTGGATAAGATCCCATTGAAGTCACCGAACTTTCTTCACTGTGAGACTTCGATGGGCTTGATTTTTTCACCAAAGGTTCGTCCTTTCCACCCTCTTCACTCTTTTCTTGTTGGAAACCATCTACTTCATCCGACAAAACAGGCTCGTACGTTGTCACATTGGAATCAAAAGTTACTTTCTTTCTGGTGCTGACGTTTAGCTTCTCCTCAGATTTGGCCCTACATCCCAAACCCATTTATCTAAATCAAAAACTTCAATGCCAAGAAAAATAAAACAGAAACATGATTTGTTGAACAAAAATAGAAGATCAGAAACCCAGTTGCTTACTGGACTTGAGATGCAGTGCTAAGTACGGTTTTGGAGTAATCCTGAACAGAAAAGACTCTGGGTTGTTCTGGCTTGCCACAAGCATTTCGCTGCAACACCATAAAGATTTTAACAAACAAACACTGTAAAACAATAAAAAAAAAGTACTAGCAAATGCGAAAATTGATTGTTTTTGCATGCAGTTTCTAAAGCAAACGAAAGGGTGAGGGGATTTCAAAAGAAGATGCAAACTTGGGGAAGAGAAGGTGAAGGGTGTTACGTGGGGATGGTGTGTCCTGCGCCCCTGCTGTCTGCGCTCGGAGGGACCAAAACAATGAAGAAAACAACCCATTATGACAGAAACCTTTCTTTTTTCTTTGAATTAAAGCACTGCTAGGCTTTGGCAAAGGGTTTTTTCTTCATGGCATTGGGATCAAATGGAATGCCACAGAAACACAGAGGGGAGTGTGGTAGTGACAGTGAAAATCTTGACCAAGTAAAAAGGGGTTTCTTCGAATTTGTAGTAAAAAAATGATTTGTTTTATTTATGTAAAAGGGACAAAAAGCGAGAAATGACCGTTAGAATGTGATGACAGGCTGTAATGGAATTGGAACATGCAATTTCGTTGTTTTCTGTGTAAAGACGCAGAGTTGATCGTTTGGCTCCACGACACGCAAAATAAGTATCTTTCTCTCCCAATGAAAACTCCTACTTCTTGTTGCATCAATTTTTTTTCTTATTAAATTCAAAATAATAATATGTTATTTAAATTTTAATTAAATGATATTAAAAATATAAATGAGATATATTTATAATTTTTATTTATTTTTAAATTTCAAATTTAGATAATTTATGCTCAATATAAAATCTTATTTAAAATGATATTAATTTTATTTTGTGTATATTCATTTCTTTTATTTATTTTTTATCATGAGTTATTCGAATTATGCTTAAATAATAAATAAATAACTTTGATAAGCATTTCTTTGAATAGACTTTTTTTTTTAAATATCATAATAATTTGTAAGATTCAATGGTATTTAAATAGACATTTCATAAATTTTTGCATATAAACAATTTAAGAATATATTAGTTAATATAATCAAAATAAAACAATTAGTTAATATAATCAAAATAAAACAATTAGTTAATTTATTCATAAATATAATACTATAAGAACGGTCATAAATTTTTTATTTTTTATTTTCACAAACATATTTTTGCTAAATAGTCTATATGAATTTTAAAGGTTGTTTTAATAAGTTCAGCATATCAAAATATTTGATACATTTTTATTTGTAGATAAATTAAAACTAATCTAATTTAAGTATCGATTTTTTAGTATTTACCAAGAATAGACAATAACAAAGTAATAAATAGTATATTTTTATTGATATTTATAACACTTATTGTTATTCATACATTAAATTATGTAATATCTTGTAATTTTTAATAAAAAGTATTATGCATAAGTACTAATTACGTGACTTTGAATATATATTAAAAAAAAGCATTTAGGTAATCCTACACTATTTTTTTAATTATTTTTTATGTAAAAATACTAATAGATAAAATAAAGTAATTAATAACGTATAGAAAAAAAATTTTATGGGTCCAATATGTTAAGAATATATTTGAAGAAAATTTAAATTATTAGTAAATCTCATATCATCAATATGTTAATTAATATTTCTTAATTCTTTCAAGTTATTAAAAAATATTTTATATTACTTGATAAATTATAGAAAGGGTATACAATCAGATCCTATTCCTGTAGAAATTAAATTGCTAAATTTTATGGCATAAATTTTCAGATATTGTCTAAAATAAAAATGGGGTGAGAGAGGCTCGAACTCTCGACCTCAGGATCACTCAGAAGCTATGAGACCTACGCGCTAGCCAACTGCGCCACCACCCCCTTTGACAAACAGAATAAAATATTTTATATTGATCTTTTCGTCCACGCGATGTTCAATATTTAAATTAATGCATATATATCATACAATAATATTTTCGAGTTAATATAACTATTTCGAAATGCGTATTATAAAACACAAATTAGTCTAATTTTAAAAATTATATGACTTAATCTTGCATTATAGTTAAAAATAATTATCTGAATACCAAATCAGATTGATTTTGATCAAATCATTAGTATATTTATGATGAAGCTAAATCTGGGTTAAAAATATTGGTCTGGTTAGTTACATCAAGTTAAGTTCAAGCCAAGTTAAATCGAATTCAACTTGATCATGACCATAAGCACTCATGATTCTTGACCCTGACCACACATATATATATATATATATATATATATATATATATATATATATATAACAAGCTGAAAATTAATTAATTGGATACATCATGTATGAATCTTGGACATAATTTACCCTCTCTTAGTGTTATTTATTTAATTAACAATAACTACACTGGCTTTTAGCATTTGTTTGAACATTTGACATAATTAATACTCTCCTAGTGTTATTTTATTTAATTGACAATGACTACACTGGCTTTTAGCCTTTGAAGCCATGTACATGGATGCATCCCCATAGAATCAACTTTTATTTTTAGTTTTTCATATCTTGTTATTATTATTAGTTTATTTACACTCACTTTTTTTTTTCTCTTTTATTTATTTTTTATCACATTTCTTATTACATCTCTTACTTCTTTCTTTTTCTTTTCACGTCCATCTCAAACGCATTCATGTGATAAGAGAGGATCACTATTTGACGAGACCATTTCAAATTAGAGTGAGATATATAGGACCAAACAAAACATGGCTCTATTTTTTGTTAATAGATTTCTTTATTAGCAAGCTGGTGCAAGTGGACAATTGTGACTTTAGGTAAAGGAAGCCAAAATTCTAAAATATGATTCTCCCATCTAACTATATAAAACGTTCATTAAAGGCTACAAACTTCACATTATCTTGCAGCATCATGGCAGTGGTAGAAGAAAAAGCTCTCACAAGTGGAAGAGAAGATTACACTCAAGATGGCACGATGGACCTCAATGGTAGACCCGTTTTAAGATCAAATACTGGAAAATGGAGAGCTTGTTCCTTCATAGTTGGTAAATGGTTCTTGGTGCCCTAATGCCATGTTGAAATTAACTCGCTTTAGTTTGAGCCCTTTCACTCCTAATTTGTTATCTCCTTTAATTTTATAGAGCATTTTTTAAATGCATACGTATATACAAAAAGAATAAAAAAAATAGATATAATTTTTATATAATTCATACTATATAATAATAATAATAATAATAATTTATAAAAATATTATCAAAATAAATTATTTTTAATATCCTTAATTGAGTGTATGTGAACATACCTTACCTACTCATCCTTTCTTTTGGGTAGCAACATCACAGTGAGTTATTGACAAGACAATAATTCAATATGCTTTTATATTTAACAGGTTTTTAAATATTTGTAACAAAAGTAAATATTTGACAATTTACTTGATTATAGACATTGTAGTCTTAAAGCATGTTTAACAGGTTGTTTCTACAGAATTTCCTCCTTTAAATTAAAAAAAAAATGTCACATGGAAATACAATTCCTTCTATAATAAGTAACTATGCATAATAAAAATAAAATAAAAAAGTAGATCTTAATGCAGAAAAATATCAAGACTACAAAGAACTGAGTGTTACTTTTGAACGTGTTTATAGGGTATGAAATGATTGAAAGAATGGCATTCTATGGGATATCATCAAACTTAGTGATGTATCTAACAACGAAGCTCCACGAAGGCACAGTGGAATCTTCAAACCACGTTACCAATTGGGTGGGTACAGTGTGGATTATGCCAGCTGCTGGGGCTTACATAGCTGATGCCTATCTAGGCCGATATTGGACCTTCATATTAGCGTCAGCCATTTACCTTCTAGTATGAAACTGCTGATTTAGCACTTGTTTGGATTATAGATTATACTTTCCAAATCTTAATTTGGGAAATTGTAAATTAAGTTTCATAAAAAAAAGTAACATATTTGACAAAATCATGGTTGAGTTTAGTTGTTCTTGAATTTCAAAATATGGTTTAAGTGGGGAACAAAAACGTCAGATTAGACCAAACCATGATTTGCCAAGCCAGCTAGAAGTTTATGGTTGGAGAATCAATTCTCGTTTTTTTTTTAATGCAAGACATATATTTCAATAAAAATACATGATTTGGATTAATTAATGTAGACACATTTTAAAAAATATTTAACAGTTCAAAATTAGATTTATCAAAAAAATTTCTACTTAACTTTAAACTAAACGGACCTATAATCAAGTATCAAGAAAGGGTGCGCTTGATATATAACAAGCTTGTGAACAAGGTAATTGTGGTTGTGATATATGTTGGTCTTCTGTTGCTACAGCTATGAACAGAACATTTGATTGTATTCTATGGCTGTAGGGAATGTGTTTGTTGACCCTAGCAGTATCAGTAGCAGCATTGAGACCACCACCATGTGATCCAGGTATAGCAAACAAAGATTGCCAAAGAGCATCCTCATTGCAAGTGGGAATTTTCTTCTTTGCCTTGTACATCATTGCAGCAGGCACAGGAGGAACCAAGCCCAACATTTCTACTATGGGAGCAGACCAGTTTGATGAGTTTGAGCCCAAAGAGAGGGCCCAGAAGCTTTCCTTTTATAATTGGTGGGTAGTTTATATTTTAATTGGTACCATTTTTGCCCAAACTGCCTTGGTTTATATACAAGACAAGGTGGGCTTTACCCTTGGATATGGGATCCCAACCATTGGGCTTGCCGTTTCAATATTGGTGTTTCTTTTGGGAACTCCACTTTATAGGCATAGATTGCCGTCTGGGAGCCCATTAACAAGGATGGTTCAGGTCCTTGTGGCTGCTGTGAGGAAGTGGAAGGTACATGTCCCAGTTGATCCTAAAGAGCTACATGAGCTTAGCACGGAAGAATATGCAAGTAAGGGGAGAAACAAAATTTATCATAGCTCTTCATTAAGGTTAGTAATAGCACCATTAATCAATTTACTTGGTTCTTAACATTATGATAAAAACAAATTTAGCACTTAATTTTTAGCAATTTGGTCCTAGAGTTAATGGGCATAAATAAACCAAATTGACTGATTCAAGACTAAAAAAAAAAAAAATTCAAATTGATGTATGTTCTTTTTCTAGTTTTATTGGATTGGTTTTTCATGTCATAAAAAAAGTACCATAAAAAATAATTTATTAATATAAAAAATTATTAAATGTTAGAATAACTTTTTCGTTAGTCTATATAGTCTTTGCATTACAAAAGTTAAACCATTAATATAGATTTTTTTAAGAGATTTATATTAACAAATAATGTAAGATTTGAGGACTAATAATACACATTCATATTTTATACTAATAAAACTATTTATTAATATAATATATACGAACTCAATATTTATATACTAGTTTTCTTTTGTCAGAAAAATATATATATTATTCTAATGTTAAATTGTTAGTAAATTATATATATATTGGCATAGATCGTTTACGTAAATATCTCTTAAAAATTGTTCTAGTACATAAAACTTAGTACAAAAAAATAGAACCAAAGTGATATAAGAGAAAAAAAGTGAATATAAATAAAATGATTGATACAATGAGGAAAGATAATAAAAGTGTTATATCAATTTATATATGAATAATAGAAGTCTTATAGTTGTGTTAGGAACTACAACAATCAGATAAGCTTTACAAATGCTTGCAGCTTCCTTGACAAAGCCGCAGTGAAGACAAGAGAAACATCACCATGGATGCTTAGTACGGTAACCCAAGTTGAGGAAACCAAGCAAATGATGAAAATGATTCCTATTTTGATGACTACATGCATTCCAAGCACCATAGTAGCTCAAACCAGCACACTCTTTATAAGACAAGGCACCACACTAGACAGGAGAATGGGACCCCATTTTCAAATCCCTCCAGCTTGTCTTATAGCATTTGTAAACATCTTCATGCTCATAAGTGTTGTAATCTATGACCGTCATTTTGTTCCCATCATGAAGCACTACACAAAGAACCCAAGAGGGATCTCATTGTTGCAAAGACTTGGAATTGGCCTTGTGATTCACATCATTATAATGGTCACTGCATGCTTAGTTGAGAGGAAAAGACTAAGTGTTGCCAGAGAAAACCACCTCTTAGGCCAACCTGATACAATTCCTCTCACTATTTTCATCCTTCTCCCTCAGTTTGCTTTGACAGGGATAGCTGATACCTTTGTTGACGTTGCTAAGATTGAGTTCTTCTATGATCAAGCACCAGCAGCTATGAAAAGTCTAGGAACATCGTATTTCACAACCACCTTGAGCATTGGAAATTTTCTTAGTACTTTTGTTCTATCAACAGTTGCTCATCTCACCCGGAGACATGGTCATAAAGCATGGATTTTGGATAATCTAAATGTGTCCCGTTTGGATTATTATTATGCATTCTTGGCCATTTTGAGCGCTATCAACTTCCTTTGCTTTGTGCTTGTTGCCAAGTTCTTTGTCTATAATGATGATGTTACACAAACCAAAATGCACTTGGATATGAAACCTGCTTCTTCTCAGAACAACACTGGAATAAGCCAAAGAACCCCACAACCAGATTCCCAGTCCTAGGGAATATAGCTTCTTTGTTTATTCTATAAGCCTCCTTTTATCTGCTTCTCATGGCTTTCCATTGATTTTTTTTCTTGGTTACAATGAGACAAACATAAAAGTAAATATGTAACGCAGCTTCTTCTCAGCTGCTTTCAACCCTTATTATGTCAAAACTATCTTCACCGTACCTAAAATTTAATTTATGTTGCTAGCAAAAGTTATGATATTAGATTTTTTTTGGTGAAATAGTTATGATATTAGATGATGTTATGAAATAAAGAATGAAAGGAACAAATATATGTATAACTCATAATTTCATATATTTCACAGTACAACAATAATCAAGCCTATTCTTGTTAGAATTTAATTTCCAATACAATTAAATGTTTATTTTCTCGGGCTGCTAAGAGGCACCACTATACATATCAAGTGAAAGCAAAATTCATAGATGTACATGGATTGCCATTAATTTTCCTTCTGTGTTATTTTCTTAAGGTGATTTTCAACTTGCCAATCAGGAAACGTGTGACTGGAAAAACGTATACAATTAAAAAAAATTACATAGACAATACTTCTATTGACAACACTCCTAATGTCAATTCATAATTGCACGTGCAACTAATTCAAGTCTTCCAAAATGTGTTCAGAACAATAACGAAATTCAAGGTATATTATGCAGCCTATGGTATGCCTTATGTTCAAATTGTCCTTCGCAAGGCTTTAGCTACCAAATCTACTAACTGATTATAAATTAATTGTGGTTGTAACCGTGTTGCATTGTGATTACTGATTACAAAGTTTCAGACAAACGTGACCAATGACACCAAAAGCTGCAATATTGCGACAATTGAGTTGTGCACTGCAATTTAAAACACTGAACTGTTGAACTTTTTCTATAATATGAAATTTTATTGTAATATGTATAACTTCACTATGAGTACAAGAATTCTTTGACATTGCAACTGCAAAAAGGCTACCACATTTGAATCATAAAAGCGTTCTAATCATGTTGCTTGGTTCGCAGCAGAGGCAATAGCTGTTGTTTCATGTTTCTTTAATTAAGCTCCAAACAAAAAAAGATAGATCAATAAATAAATTAATTAATTTCTCGAGGGACATTTTAATTGATCAATACAACCTCCCTAGTCACTATAGAGTTGTTCGTCAAGGTCTTCAAGGATGGCATTTAAAAATGGAGATTTCACGCCACATTGACGAATTTGCCAAGATTTATGAGCAACAGAGAAATAAGCAATTTAACGGTGTCACACATTGCTTTTAGGGTAATGGTTTCGGAGTAGTCTACTCCTTGCTCTTTCTAAGTGTACCCCTTAACCATTAATCTTGCTTAATGCTTGCATATTGATTGATGGGTCAGAGTTAAACTTTGTCTCCAACACTTATTTTACTCTAATCAACTTGAAGCATAATTTCAATAGTTCAATTTTCGAGGTTATAATTTGATTGATACAAAAAAAAGTGTCCGTATTTCTATCCAAAAGTGTTTAATAATCTGGAATATAATTAAAAGTTAACAAATCATTTTTCAGTTAATTTTAATTTTTTCATTTTATTCCTAAAATTTAATTAATTTAAATACAAAATTAACTGCTACAAAAAAAATTCATATCCTGTCCTTATATTTTTGCTTTAAAAATAATTCTTTTAGACAATTAAAATAAAACATATTATTTTTAAACTTCTTTTTGTCTAATCTATTTAAACATAAAAGTTATGTTAGATAATTAACAATTTTTTAATATGCACTCAAGATAACAAAGAAATGATTAAATAGTAAATTTTTATTATAAATATAGTATTAAATGATATTAATGCATTGAATCTTGCAATATTTCATAATTTCTATAAAAATTTATCATATATAAATTCTTATTATATGTTTTTAAACATCTCGTAAAAAAATTAGTATAATTAATTACAGTTATAATTGATTCTGCAGTAATTTATTTTTCACAACCAATAAACACACTTATTTTTAATCATCTCCAGCTCCTTATGCATTTATTTTCTCCAAGGAAGGAATTTATTTGCTTCGGAGTAATCGGTAAGTTCTAACTTTTAATTAAGACAGCAACATTACATCTTTGATGATGTCTATACACTTAAAAATAATTTTTTTATTACAAACTAAAATATCTATCATCTCAAAATTATAAAAAAAATAATACAGATTTTAAATATTAATTTAAAGCATATAATGAAATATAATTCATATTTTGAACATATGTTCTTAAGCATGTTCAAAAAAATTTATTTTAGTTTTTAAAATGTAATTTTGTTTGCCTTTGGTTAAATTGCTATAGCCAACAAAATTTCCTTTCAGGATCACTGATGTGAAGTTTGTCTCTTTTTTGTACACCAATTGATTTTAAAACATCTTAATTACGGTCTACCACTTGTCTCTATCTCATGCTTCATTCTTGCTCTGATATTCGTATTGTAAAACTTTGAAGCTGGAGCAAGAAAATTGAAATTGCCGAAAGCATTTTTTTTAATGCAAATACATCCATATATACATGGCCTCAAACAAAGATACCAGTTAATGGTTATCACTGGTAATTAAATTTTATCGTCATTCATGTTCATTTGTTTAAAGGAAAAGAAATTATATAGATAAAAACTCACAACAAGAAAAAAGGTATTTAGCGACCAAAAAATCGGTGACTAAAATATAAAAATCGGTTGCTAATTTTTTTGTAATCGAAATAGCCACCGATTTAAATTGGTAGCTAATATGTTGGTTGCAAAAATATTTAGCGACTGAAAATGTATTCAGTTGCAGAAATTTGAATTTAGCTATCGAAAAATTCGGTCGCTATTTGCCACAACCAAGGTGGTAGCTATTTCGGTTGCTAACTACAACCCCACATATTGGTTGCTAATTTGGTCACTATTTGTCACAATCAAGGTGATAGTTATTTCGGTTGCTAACTGTAACCTTTCAATTCGGTCGCTAATTGCAACGCTAAATTTTGGTTACTAATTTCTGTCCGTAATTGTCACTATCAAGGCGGTAGCTATTTCGGTTGCTAACTGTGACCACTTAATTCGGTCGCTAATTATAAGTCTAAATTTCGGATGCTAATTTGGTTGCTAATTCGTTGTATTCTGGTAGTAGCTAATTTGGTTGATATTTTGCATCTACCTTTTTCGGTTGCTATTTTAGTGGCTAAAATTTTTCAAATATTAGGTTGCTAAATTCGGTAGCTAAATTTGGTAGCTAACTATGATGAATAATTTTACTTTTTTAAAATTATTTTTTTTCAACAAAACCTATTTATATAACAAAACAAGCTCATATAAGACATAATATATAACAAAACCTGGTAATAGTCAAATTTTACAAACATAGTAAAAAAATACATCTAAAGAAGTAAAATGCGTTTTACAATCCATAACAATACATATTTCACTCCATAACAAAAGTGTAGCTCATTTTATAAAAAGGTACAATCATTGACATAACAAATAGAGAAAGAAAGTATTAAATCATGAATGCGGATCAACGCCATCATGAGGAGAATCAACATCATCAGCATCAACATGAAAATCATCTATTTGGGTACTAGTAGAAATTTCCAAGTGTTTAACAACTTGTTGGAGAATAATCTCAGTTTTCTGTAGTTTTGAATTGGTCCTCTGTAATTCAGACTGCATAATATTAATACGTGTGTCCTTTGTTGTTAATTATGCATTAAGGTTGGCAATGATCTGCTGATAGTTAACGCTAGAACTAGGATTAGACTGAGTACAAGGAGAGAATGATGTGACAAACTCTTCACCCAGTTGTCCTAATCCATACACATGACATTTCTTATTTTTTCCTCCAACAACTTCTAAAAAAATGGCATTGTCAACATCTATGGTCATCATTATCATGTGCATGGGCTTCAATTCGACGTCGAATAAACTTATCCTAAAAAATTAATACTGTTATTAGTCATAATTTATAATAAAAGTGAGGCTAAAATTTTAAAAAAGTAATATTTAGACAAGTATATAGTGCAATGTTTTTGGCTTTGTCATTGACCCATTCTCCAGCTTTATTCTTTTTTGTCTTTTTCATTATATCAAATGATGTGGAAACTCGCTTAAGTTGCTCAGTCTGCATAATAATACAAGTGTAAAGTTCCAATGAAGAAAATTATTTTAAAAAAAGATAATTTAAATAATTACCATTCTATCATGATGCAATAATTAAAAAAAAAAAAAAAAGATGTTCCACCAGCTCTATTTTGTTTAGTAATAGTGTTTTTCTTCTAAAACTCTTCTCCTACCCAATGAGTGTGTAGCTCTTCCTGACATCAGGAGTGATCCAAAGCCCTTATCTTTACCCTTTCGTAACTTAGACATTATGTTCTTTAAAATCACATAGCTTTTATGCTCAAAAATAGATCTAATGATAAGATTATGTTGAGAGAGCCATTTATATGTTTTCTGCAAATAAAAAAATAAATCAAATAGAGATATACAATAACATACAGCAGTAATTTTGTTAAAATTATTCCCCTCCCTCTAATATTTAAGATAATCACCCATAAATATATATGTCTGACAATTATTTTAGAATTCGGTGTATGTTAGAGACATGGGTTTAATATTTACATAACATAATGACTTTAAAATATGTTACCTTAAACTCTTCAAACCACATATTCCTCACTTCTTGTGGCACTTTGGTCCAAGTAGGTTATGGACTATCAAACTTGGACTTGATTATTTTGGAAATAACCTTTGAAGGACCATCTGAAGGTAGATAACTATTGGAAAAAAATAATGATATCATATAATTAGATAGTTATAAAAAAAACATTTTGATATAATATGTGTATATCAAAACTAACTTACTCATGTTTGACTCCTGGGTCAAGCCATATCTTCTTATCAGTTGAATCTGTAGTTCCAGGAATTAGTAACAATGAAGTCATAGAAGGAACTCTTAAAGGAGGCTGTGTGCTGGTAAGAGTAGTCGTGCCCTCCAAATTTTGAGGAATAGATGGAACTGATTCAATTCCGTTGGTAGCTGTTTAATTCATTTAATTCGGTTGCTAAAATTGGTAGCTGTTTGCTACGACTTTTTTCGTTGCTAAATTCGGTTGGAGGACAACACAACCTGAAAGCCTTTCAAAACAAAAAAAATTAGTTAGCTAGATAAGAGGAAGAGAATGACATATGTGCTTACTTTACTTGCAGTTCCCCTCCTTGACTATGTCCCGGCTGATTGGTGGGAAAAAAAGAAGTTAAGGGAGAAAAACCTTGCCTCATATGCGATTCCGCCTAACACATTGAACTCTGGGGGAAGAGGACTTTTTCTTTCTTAAATCCCGTATCAGTTGGATTTTAAAAGGGGAGTCCAAGACTATTCATTTCAGTTATCCACCCCGCGGAAGGCGTAATAGGATTTTAGCCCTTAAGTTAAGTTAAGGACTCTGTAGGAAATTGGATATTTAATCACACCAATATCCTTGGCGGCCACATCGTGCGAGATTACCAGAACCTCTTTACTACTGACCATCATTCCTCATATTCTTTTTTTTAGATCAAAGTCTTAGTGGCAAGATGACTTCTCAACAGGATATTAACGCGCTTTCTCAACCTATCTCAGAGGATTCCATTTTTCCGTTCCGTAAGGTCTTTTTTTTTTATTTAAGGCTCCAGGACCAGATAGGAAAGCATTGAGCTAGGATGACTTCACTACCTTAGTCTATTCACCCTCGGAAGAAAGATGCACATTTGTTATTATTACTGATTTAATTTGGTTGTTAAATTCTGTTGCTATTTGTCACTGATTTAATTCGGTTACTAAAATTAGTAGTTATTTGCTACAAATTTTTATTTGGTTGCTAATTCAATTGCTATTTGTAACGGGTTTATTTCGGTTGTTATTAGAAACGGATTAATTTCAGTCGCTACATTGGTCACTATTTGCTACAAATTTATTTTAGTCGCTAAATTTGGTGACTAATCATGTTTTTTCTTGTTGTGACTTTAATTATTTTATTATAATTAATTCTTAGATTTATTTAATGAGTCTCTTTTTAACTTTTAAACTATTCAAACAATAAAAATCTTTTATTTAAATAAAAAAGTATCACCGTAGGAATAGTATTATCTTAAATTTCTACGTAAACATACTGAACCGATCCTGTTTTAAGGCTGCTATCAATACGTGCATTAAAGATGAGAATAATGCATTGCAATAGAAGGAAATTTTGTTGGCTATAGCAATAGAAGCTTGGGAACAAAAAAAAATGATTAACAACTGAAAGGTTGAATTAAAGATGAGAATAATGCAGCACAGCCAAGTTGATGTATATGTGGATGTATTTGCATTCAGAAAATGCTTTCGGCAATTTCAATTTTCTTGTTCCCAGCTTCAAAGTCAAGTTAACAATACGAATATCAAAGCAAGAATGAAGCATGAGATAGAGGCAAGTGGGTCATAGCATTGCAAGCGACTACTACTGACTAAAAGAGAATAAAGTATATCCTACTTGATTTCGTTTATGTTTATTTATTGATAGACAGAATAAATTATACATATTAAAAAATTAATTGTAAATTTTTTAATTCACTTTTTATTGAATTTTTTTAGCTCTTAAATTACTTAAATAATACATCAACAAAAAAAATTACTTAAATAGTATAAATATCTATTTTGGTTTTTAAATTATAAGTATCACTAAAAATAATTTGTCTAAGCTAGCTAAGATTATTGTAGATGATAAAGTTTTATTTTTGGATATTTATATTATTTTTGTAGTTTTATTTTAGATAAATTAATACTTTTTTTTTTGTCTCACAGGATATGTTATGGAGCGTGTGTAAATAGACAATTTTTCATTTACACATACTTAGACAGTCGGGCCATAAATGTTTCATATAAACCAAAGGGTGTCAAGAAAAGAATGTTTATATAAATAAATTGAAATATTTAAAAATATCAAGTTCTTATTAAAAGCTATTTATTATATTAAAATTATAAAAATATAATGAATATTTTGTTAGTAAAATCTTACTATTAAAGTCAACAATTTTTCATACAAAAAAGAATAACAATAATATAGACAGATAATTCTTTCTAAACAAATAAAAAGGGACAGAAACAATACATTCAGATAAAGCCAATTTAATCAACATTTTTTTTTCTTTTAGCTTATAGCTCGTGACTTTTGTGATGACACATTAATCTCACGTTAACTTCTAAGATCTAGTAATAGGTAGGTCGATAAATCAAAAGTAAGCAACACCAAACACACAGGAAATTAAGACAGACACGGAAAATGTGTAAATAAATGACAAGTACTAACAAAATACAGCTTATGCAAGTGAACAAATGTATTACATGAGGTTGGGAAAACTAAGCTTCAAAATCACTGTCGTGTACGCGCCACTACATTATAAAAAGCTCGTGAGAGAAGCTAAAAAGCTTGCATGATTATCCACATATTAGAGCCCAAGATAGATGTGTTATTCCAACATCATGGAAGTTTTAGAAGAAAAAGGACAAGCAAGTGTAGATTACACTCAAGATGGCACAATGGACCTAAAAGGTAGACCCGTTTTGAGATCAAAGACGGGAAGATGGAAAGCATGTTCCTACATAGTTGGTAAACGAAATCTTTAGTGGACATATACCCAATCCTCTCTTTTCTACCTTATTATTTTCACGTGTAGTAAATATTTTCACTAATGAATTTATATAGGACATGAATGTGTTTGTATTTTATAGGGTATGCAGTGTTTGAAAGGATGGCTTACTACGGAATAGTATCAAACCTAGTGTTGTATCTAACGAATAAGCTCCATGAGGGCACTGTTCAATCTTCAAACAACCTTAGCAACTGGGTGGGTTCAGTGTGGATGATATCACTTGCAGGAGCTTACATTGCTGATGCCTATCTTGGCCAATATAGGACCTTTGTTATTGCATCATGCATTTATCTTTTGGTATGAAATGATAATTTATTTTTTATCATTTGAATATTACTTAGCGGTAAAGAAGAGTTGGAGTTGATAATAATCTTGGATAAACATTGTGGTCTCTTATAAATCATTCAATTATATTCATGCTTGACTTAATTGGTTTTCTAAGTACTAACAGGACTTGCCCATGTTTTCGTTGATCATAGGGAATGTGTTTGTTGACTCTAGCTGTTTCACTGCCAGCACTGAAGCCACCACCATGTGTTCAAGACCAGAATTGTTCACAGGCATCGACATTGCAAAGGGGTGTTTTCTTCTTGGCCCTTTATATCATTGCAATAGGCATAGGAGGAACAAAACCCAACATTTCTACCATGGGAGCAGACCAATTTGATGAGTTTGAGCCCAAAGAGAAATCCCATAAACTTTCCTTCTTTAATTGGTGGTTTTTTGGTATTTTCTTTGGTATCCTTTTTGCCAACACTTTCTTGGTTTACATACAAGACAATGTAGGTTGGAGTATTGGATATGGCGTTCCCACCCTTGCGCTTGCTGTTTCAGTATTGGTGTTTTTGGTAGGAACTCCATTTTATAGGCACAAATTACCCTCAGGGAGCCCAATAACTAGGATGCTTCAGGTATACGTGGCAGCTGTGAGGAAGTGGAAGTTACATGTCCGAGATAATCCAAAAGAGCTACATGAGCTGAGCATTGAAGAATATGCGAATAATAGAAGAACCAGAATTGCTCACAGCTCTTCACTGAGGTTGTCCATTTACTTTTCTCCCCTTCATCTTTATATCACAAATTTGACTTGAATCATTTGCACAAATCTCCACCTTCTCTGCTTGCAGTTTCCTTGACAAAGCTGCTATTATGACTGACCAAACATCATCATGGATACTTTGTACTGTGACCCAAGTTGAGGAAACCAAGCAAATGACAAAAATGATCCCTATTTTGCTTACAACGATTGTTCCAAGCACCATGATAATTCAAGCGACCACACTCTTTGTCAAACAAGGCACCACGCTAGACAGGAACATGGGACCCCATTTTGAAATCCCCCCAGCATGTCTTGTAGCATTTATTACTATCTTCATGTTGATAAGCCTTGTTATCTATGACCGTGTTTTTGTTCCTACAATCAGGTGCTACACAAAGAACCCCAGAGGGATCACATTGTTGCAAAGACTTGGCATTGGACTTGTGCTACATATCATGGTAATGGTCACTGCATGCTTAGCTGAAAGAAGGAGACTCAAGGTTGTAAGAGAAAACCATCTCTTTGGTCCGGATGATGCAATTCCTCTTACAATTTTCATTCTTCTGCCTCAGTTTGCTTTGGCAGGGATTGCTGATAACTTTGTCGAAGTTGCCAAGACAGAGTTATTCTATGATCAAGCCCCCAATGGCATGAAAAGTCTTGGAACATCATATTTCACAACCAGCTTGGGTATTGCAAGTTTTCTCAGCAGTTTTCTTCTTTCAGCTGTTGCTGATATCACCAAGAGACATGGTCACCAAGGTTGGATTTTGGACAATCTAAACGTTTCCCGTTTAGATTATTATTATGGATTCATGGCCGCATTAAGCTTTGTCAACTTCCTTTGCTTCTTGTTTGTTGCCAAGTTCTTTGTCTATAACGTTGATGTAACACAAAACAAATCGAGCTTGGAGATTAACTCGGCGTCGTCTCGAGACAATACTGGAATAACCCAAAGACTTCGACAAAGGGATCACACCCTTGGTTGTCAAGATTAATTTCATACGGTTTTTCTTTTGCATGTAGAATTCTTCTCTTCCATGCATGATTTTACTCCTAAGTCACAGCTACATGAATTACGGTCAAAAACTTAATTTTATAAATTATTATTTATTATTATATCTCTTTTAATAATTTAGTTTAAAGTTTTTTTATAATCTCTCTTTACCATTTCATTAAATAAAAACCATATCATTCATTCAAGAAAATATGAATAAGCATTAAACAAATATACTAAAATATTTTAGTTTTTTATATTGAAATTAATTAAAAATTATAAATATTATGTATTTTTTCAATTTAATATTTATTTATCACATTTAAATAATTTTTAATAAATTTTAATTTATAATTAAGAGTACTAAAAGGATGTATTAAAAAGCACGTTGTTAACGTTTATGCATGGATTAAACAGGGAAAAGAAAACATTAAATCAATATAAATTTCCAAGTGTTAACAGACAGAAATAAGTATAGGAGGAGGCAGAGGCATGCAACGAGCATAACAAGGTTGGATATGCACAAATGCCCTGCATTGCAATTTTCTTTCCCTTACGCCCCGCCCCCATTAGTTGGCCCCTCTGCCAGTGCCACAGGCAATAGAGTGGGTCCAACCATTACCAAAATAATTATACTAATAAAGGGAATGTTATATTAAGTAACTCCCAGGGTTCCATGCTAAATTACATGTATTTCAAGGTTTCCATGAGTTAAATGAAATTTAATCATTACTACCTCACTGTCAAATAGATAATTTAGAAGAGAGAGAGAGAGAGAGACTTTTTCTTTGGGGGGCAATTCATAACTTGGCAAGAGATCAAAACATACAGAAAATAATTGACTTTGTTTTCATTGTCTGCCAAAATGAATGCCATATTCCAAGCCAGAACCCTGAAATCGAAACCATTAGGTGTCTCCCATCAATGTTCGTCAAGAACAACACTAAAAAAGATAAGCAACTCAAGTATGCAACGTTATTGGGTTAAACTTTATGTCCTTATTACAATTCAAATTTATTTTATAATTTCAATTATAGTATCAACAAAGGATACGAGTTCCCTATGATAAACAAAATTTTAGACATTATAATTAAAAGTTAACAGGTTATTTTTCAGTTAATTTTTGTTTTCTCATTTTATATCCAGTATTACAAAATCAATTATTATTATTATTATTATTATTATTATTATTATTATTATTATTATTATTATTATATCAATTTTTTATATATTTTAATTATAAAAAACAATTATTTGAGACAATAAAAATGAAACACGTCATTTTTAAACCTTTTTACTTAGCATATTTACACATAAAACTTAAGTCATATAATTGACTACATCTATAATCAATTATAATTTTTCACACCCAAGCCATATGCACACTACTCAGTCTTTCATGCTTCATGTTTTTTAATCATCCCATATATCCTTATGTATTTCTTTTCTCCAATGAAGGAATTTATTTGCTTCTGAGTAATTGGTAGGTCCTAACTTCTAAGACGGCAATGTTACATCTTTGATAGACATACTGAAAGGTTTCTGTGTCTCCAATTGGTTCATCATCAATTTCTATAGCTTGCTGGTTTTAGTCATCCACTTGGCTGTCCAGCTTTAGTACTGTCTCAGCTAAGGTGCATTCTCATTTAATTCAACATTTCTATTATTAATCATTTTTAGTTTACAAGCAGTAAATAGTCGTTCGTTATATTTCCATAATCAAGTTTGTCTCTTTTTTGCGCAGGAATTGATAGCAGCCTTAAAACATGATCGTACAGTTTTTCGATCAGTATGTAAACAAGTTATGTCCCCATCTCATGCACCCTTATAGATATGTTTATTTACTAGTAATAACTATTAACTTGGTGCCATATATATCTATGGATGTATTTGAATTAAGAAAATGCTTTCGGCAATTTCAACCCTCTTGCTCCTGCTTCAAAGTCAAATTTATACAATAGGAAAATCAAAGCAAGAATGAAACATGAGATAGAGACAAGCGGACCATAGCATTACAGATGACTAGCGACTAAAAATGGAATAAAGTATATACTATATTTTTCTTGTATCTATCTGTTCATAAAGAGCAAAAAAATTATACACATCAAATAATTCAATTATTTTGTTAGAATCAACTACAAAAATTTCTAATTTACTCATATTAGTGAGGTATTTTACTATTAAAATAGTATAAATATTTAATATGAACAAAATAATATTAATAGAAAAATAACAATTAATATCACCTTAAACTTCTAAATAGACAAATAAATAAAAACAAATTATTTTATACTTATAAAGAGAAATGAAAATAATATATTCAGGAAATGTCAATTGAATCTACAGAATTTTTTGCCTTTTAGCCTTTAGCTCATGACTTTTGTGACATATCAATCTCACGTTAACTTCTAGGATCTAACAACAGCTTGGTCGATTAATCGAAGGTAAACACCAAACACACGAGGAAATTAAGAAAGACACAGAAAATATGTAAATAAATGACAAACAGTAAAAAACAAAATACAACTGATTCCTTTTTCGGTCCCAAGATTCTTTTTCAGTTAGCTCGTGCAAGTGGACAATGTATGTATTACGTGAGGTTGGGAAAACTAAGCTTCAAAAATCAGTGTTGTACCCGCCTCTACCTTTATAAAAAGCACCTGAGAGAAGCTAGAATGCTTGCATGATTCTCCACAAAAGAGCCCAAGATAATTGTTTTCTTCCAGCATCATGGCAGTGGTAGAAGAAAAAGGCCCAGCAAACGGGAACGAAGATTACACTCAAGATGGCACAGTGGACCTAAAAGGTAGACCCGTTTTGAGATCAAAGACGGGAAGATGGAAAGCATGTTCCTTCATAGTTGGTAAATGAAATCTTTGGTGTCCTTGACATATACCCAATCCTTTCTTTTCTATCTTTTTGTTTTCACGTATAGTAATATTATTATTTCATATGAATATGGACATGCACGTGTTTGTATTTTATAGGGTATGAAGTGTTTGAAAGGATGGCTTACTACGGGATAGCATCAAACCTAGTGTTGTATCTAAGTAAAAAGCTCCATGAGGGCACTGTGAAATCTTCAAACAACGTTAGCAACTGGGTGGGTTCAGTATGGATGATGCCGCTTGCAGGAGCTTACATTGCCGATGCCTATCTTGGCCGATATAGGACCTTTGTCATTGCATCATGCATTTATCTTTTGGTATGTAATGAGATATTGTTTTTTATCATTTGAATATTATTTGGTGGTAAAGAAGGGTTGGAGTTGACAACAATCTCGGAAAAACATTGTGGTCTTCTATAAACCATTCAATTATCCAGACAAAATTGGTGATTATGTATGGTACTATGTTTTGTAAGTACTAATGTGACTTGCCCTGTTTTAATTTCTTTGGTCATAGGGAATGTGTTTATTGACTCTAGCCGTTTCCCTGCCAGCACTGAGGCCTCCACCATGTGCTCAAGACCAGAATTGTCCACGGGCATCGGCATTTCAAAGGGGTGTTTTCTTCTTGGCCCTTTATATCATTGCAGTCGGCACAGGAGGAACAAAACCCAACATTTCCACCATGGGAGCAGACCAATTTGATGAGTTTGAGCCTAAAGAGAGATCCTATAAACTTTCCTTCTTCAATTGGTGGTTTTTTAGTATTTTATTTGGTACCCTTTTTTCCAACACTTTCTTGATTTACATACAAGACAATGTAGGTTGGACAATTGGATATGGCCTTCCCACCCTTGGGCTTGCTATTTCAGTATTGGTTTTTCTAGTAGGAACTCCATTTTATCGGCACAAATTGCCCTCAGGCAGCCCAATCACCAGGATGCTTCAGGTCTATGTGGCTGCTGGGAGGAAGTGGAAGCTACTTGTCCCAGACGATACAAAAGAACTACATGAGCTAAGCGTTGAAGAATATGCAAGTAATGGAAGAAACAGAATTGACCACAGCTCTTCATTGAGGTTATAAGCCCATTTACTTTTCAGCCCTTCATATTTATTTACATGTCACTGAAATTTGGCATAAATCACCCCCTTCTCGGCTGCAGTTTCCTTGACAAAGCAGCTATTAAGACTGGCCAAACATCATCTTGGATGCTGTGTACTGTGACCCAAGTTGAGGAAAGCAAGCAAATGACAAAAATGATACCTATTTTGCTTACAACGGTTGTTCCAAGTACCTTGATAGTTCAAACGGGCACACTCTTTGTCAAACAAGGCACAACGCTAGACAGGAAAATGGGATCCCATTTTGAAATCCCCCCTGCATGTCTTACAGCATTTACTTCTATTTTTATGCTGATAAGCATTGTTATCTATGACCGTGTTTTTGTTCCTGTGATCCGGTGCTACACAAGGAACCCCAGAGGGATCACGTTGCTGCAGAGACTTGGCATTGGACTTCTGCTACATATCATTATAATGGTCACGGCATGCTTAGCTGAAAGGAGGAGACTAAGGGTTGCAAAGGAAAACCACCTCTTAGGCCTCCATGATACAATTCCTCTCACTGTTTTCATCCTCCTTCCTCAGTTTGCTTTGGCAGGGGTTGCTGATAACTTCGTTGAAGTTGCCAAGATAGAGTTATTCTATGACCAAGCACCAGATGGCATGAAAAGTCTCGGAACAGCATATTTCACAACCAGCTTGGGTGTTGGAAGTTTTCTTAGTAGTTTTCTTCTTTCAGTTGTTGCTGATATCACCAAGAGACATGGTCACCAGGGTTGGGTTTTGGATAATCTAAACGTCTCCCATTTAGATTATTATTATGGTTTCATGGCCATATTAAGCTTTCTCAACTTCCTTTGCTTTTTGGTTGTTGCCAAACTCTTTGTCTATAATGTTGATGTAACGCAAAACAAATCGAGCTTGGAGATGAACCCAGCCTCGTCTCAAGACAATACTGGGATAACCCTAAGTGCCCTCCAACTAGATGGCAAACCCTAGGGAA
This sequence comes from Abrus precatorius, assembly GCF_003935025.1. Taxonomy (NCBI): domain Eukaryota; kingdom Viridiplantae; phylum Streptophyta; class Magnoliopsida; order Fabales; family Fabaceae; genus Abrus; species Abrus precatorius. Next base: position 489,507 of record NW_020874373.1, on the reverse strand, counting down.
AACAAAACCTCATTTCTTATATCAGCCCTTTGGGAATGTAAAGTGCTTCAAATCTACCTTCCGTGACACTTTCACTTTAGCCCTCGTCATTTCTGAGCTCTTTTCAAGCTAAAAAGCAGTGTGCTTGTTTAAGTACATCAACAAATTCATGAGAATTTTCATATCCCGATAAAACATCTCTGCTAAGAAAATCCCCCACACGTCTTTACTGCATGCCAATATTAAGAAAATGCAGAATTTTATTGGCTAAATACTTCTAAAACTTCCCGGAATCTAAATTTCAGTTTCAGGGGCATAGCAAAGAGAGGGGGCAAATATAAGAAAAACCAACCATCATGAACGCAATTTTCTGAGACTTCGTGAAATTAAGCTGAACATAATCAAATGGCTTTTGGCATTTACGTATTGTATGAAGACTCTCATGATCCATCTCAAAAAGATGAGATCCAGTTAATCAAAAACATAAGATAGTAATAATTTTCCATACCAAGTTATTATGACGAGGCAAAAAGCAGCCAGACCTAAGTCAGTAAATGTTACATAAACAAAATAGCTTGACAGCCAAGGAAAGACAATAAATTCAAATCAAAATCATGTACAGGATTGGTCAGTTCTTTTGTAGAATAAACACCCTATCAAGAGATGGACAAAATACTAGCTACCTAATGCATTTTAGCTAACAAAAGACTGCAGTTTACAAGCAGCAATTGATTCAAGGATCCACGTGTGACCAATGACTTGATAACCAGTATTAGCAGCTAAATCCTCTGCCTCGTTTAGCCTCTGCCAAAGAATTGAAACTTCCTCCCCCAACTTACATCCTTGTGGGGGATCAAGGTTGTAAACAACCAGCAACTTGGAAGAATCAGCTTCACATTTATCTCTTTGGGCCTCCAACTCATCCTTGCTTTTCAAAACAACACCTCCCCCCACTTCAATTAATTCTTCAAGATCTTCCTTATAAGCAGACACATAATCCCCAGAAAAATAAAACTTTAAGCCACTGAATAGCTTTGGCTCCTACCATCATAACAAATAGAATATTAGAACAGAATTCATGAGATTTCCCAATTAATTTAACAATTAATATCACCAGACAGCAGGAGCCTCAAAAAGACAAGAAATTAATAGTAAAAAGTCAAGCTAGACAGAACATATGGTCTTAACATATCTATCTAGATGCATCAGTTGCTAGACAACAAAAACAAGAGGCGTTCATCAAATTACTTTGATATTGTTGACAGTGCAAAAGATAGTTCATGCCTTTTACATGAACATTAGATTCAATAAAAGAATATTTACATTGGCCATTGCCCTAAGTCTGCCAGCTTTTGGGCCACCATGACACCCTTGGTTGTCAAGATTAATTTCATATGGTTCTTCGTTAACAGGATTCATCTCATCCATGCATGCTTTTACCCCTGCAATACAAAAATATATAGCATCAACATGAAGACAAAAATATGAATACAAATTAGCATTAAAAAACACTAACACACACATGAAAAACATGCAACAATTCTCAGACAGAGAATGTTAAACATGGATTAAACAGGAAAATAACATTAAAAGGCACAAGCCTGTGTAGAAGATTAAGTTTCAGGCATCGATTCAAATTAGTGTTAGTAGACCAAGTGGTAGGAGCTAGAGTCATACAAGTATGCAACCAGAATACAAGGTTGGATCTACACAAATGCTCTCCATAGCAATTCCTTTTCCCTACACCCACCCCCATTAGCAGGCCCCTCTACCAGGGCCACAGTGTGGGTCCTAGCATTGCCAAAATAATTATACTAACAAAGGGGGCATGTTATATTAATTAACTATCAAGATGTCATGCTAAATGACAGGTATTTCAAGGTTTTCATGAGTTGAAAATTCAATGTTTTAATTTACAAGTTGTTAAATAAAATTTAATAATTACTACCACAATGTCAAAATTTTAGGGGGCAATTCATAACTTGCAAGAGATCAAAACACAGAGAACATGATTGACTTTGACTTCATTGTCTGCCAAAATGAAAGGTATATTCCAAGCCAAAACCCTCAAATTGAAACCATTAATCACTCATCAATGTTTGTAAAGAGTGAATCTTAAAAGGCAAGCATCAATTCAAGTAAGCAACATTAAAAAATATAGAACTTAAATAACTTACAATCCATTTTTAGAACCCATCGTCCATGTAGAATTGCCATGAGAACTTTCAATGTTCGGGAGCACGCTCCATTTGCATCAGTTGCTGCAATCACATGGGTGACATTTGAGCTCCAGAACTTGGTCACTACAGCACCAACACTGCTTGCATAATTGATTAAAATTACCTGCACCATCAAGAAGGGAATACCAAAAACAAAATGTCAGGAAAACATATCAATTAGTCAAACATATATAAGCACAGTATGATGCACCATGCTCTTCATCAAGTGTATAAAAGGATATCAATTAGCTAAACAGAGCACGGAAAGAGGTTTTTTAATTAGAAATTTTATCAATGCCAGATAGTTCAACTTGTCAAAAGACTGAGCAACCAGCTTGTACTTTTTGCAATTAAGTAGATGTCCCAAGAAATAAAAATACCAAAGATACTGAAGATAACAAACAGACTTAATCACAGAAAGCAGACAATATTCATACTAACTTGTTCTAACCTTTTCATCAATTGATAGAGCAGATCCACAAAACACCAATTTTCTACTGTCATCCTGGGAAGCTTCAAGAGGATTTGAGGGGTGAGATGGCCTGTAAACAGGAGAGTTACTTAGTAATAGTATCAAAGTTTGACAGGAAAACTAACTTATAATACCAAAATAAGTTATTTCTATATGAATAGAGTATGGGCACTATGAAAAACAAAACGGGTGTGAACTGAACCCTGAAATCTACTCAATAATAACAGATTGAGTCTTTTATCAGAGCACTATCTAGAATCTACTAATTATGCAATATTCTCTGGTTTAAGAAATGAAATGAACTATATTTATTATCAGATCAGTATGCAAAGTACTTTAATTTATACTCTAATCAACCACCACAAAAGGGATGTTTAGAAAAACTTATGAAAATAATTTACAACATGGGTTTTTTTAGCTTATTTCAACAAACTTTTCACTATAACTTAACAGAATAAGCACATTTTAATTTATTTCAAAAAATTTAATAATCAAATTAGTAAAATAAACCCTCATGTAAAAAAATATTGAATAAAAACTTATGTTTACAAACGCACCCTAAATGTTAGAATTAAAACCCTGTAAAGCCATCAAAGGCCTGTTTGAGTGCAAAGTCAAGCCAAAGTTAGGGGCTTTTTCCAATTTCCCAACACTAACATATGGTTTCAAAACAAAAAAGTATCACTTATTGACCATACATGTAATTTAAATAATGTTTAAATAGTAAATAAGTTGGAAGAAAACATACTGATGAGACAAAGTAGGACGCTTTGACTGTTGTCTAGGCCTGGATTTCTCACTTGGGAATTTGACATAAGAATGGACAGGACAGAGTAAGAGAAAATCCTCCTGAACCAGTGAACGCACCAGCAAAGTTTAGATAAAGCACAGCAGGTAAAAAGGACAAAAATATTTTATAAAAATTAACTTTAATAGAGTAAAGAAGTACATGATCCCATCGGCAAGTTGAGATGTCCATTGCACAAGTAACATGGTAAGTTCTTCTACAGGATTTGACATAGCATCCAAGAGCAGCTCCCTTCAGACCACATTTGCTGCATTTAAGTTTTGCTCCCCTTGCCAGTTCTGCCTTCAAATTCTTAACTGTTTCATCAACAAAGTACACTTGTGGTGCCCTGGATTTCCAAAGTTTATATCACAGTATCAGCAAAATTCTTATAAAAATCTAACAGATAGAAAAAGTATTCAACAACTGCATATTTAATAAGTTTTGAACAACCCATGATCATTCAAGATTCAGTATCTACTTTTAGGTGGCTCTACAAGTCACAAAAATTCCACCAAAATATAGATTAGCAGACTACAGTAATGAACAAGTTATACTCAAAATATCATGTTAACATACCAGTCAATGCAAATTCTGTGCACAGGTATGACATTTGGTTGCTTTGTTGCATCTCCCGTAACTAAATTCCCATTTGCATAATGCAGTACTGGCCCAGTAGCCTACAAAAATTCACCATGAAGGCCAGGAAATATAGTTTCAGCAATCAGTCTATCAGCATATATAACAAGAGGATAACAGTTTTCAAGGAAAGGGGGATGTGCAAGCAGTGATGTGCAGAAAATTTATGCAAATCAAATATTACCTCTGAGGTTTTAGAGGATTGGCAAAACGAACAGATACTTGCACTTTGACACAAGTCATTTGATGCATCTGTGGTCAATAGTTCATCAGGGTCCTTTCCAGATTTAGGATCCAAAACCTTTTGTCTCTTAACATCTCTCACAAGACCCTCAGTTTCAGATGCTGAACTTTCAGACCTGAACTGTCCCCTTCTTTCTTTCAAATTTCCATTTCCAGTGCTTGCTCTCTTTAACGAGGAATTTCCCAAACTATCAGGAGGTAATCGCTGAAATGAAGAGTTAATTATGAGAATAAGGCACCAAGTTCAAGGAGTATTGGACCGACTATACATGGAAAGCTGCATTTGACTGTGTAAGTATAGAAAACCACAAAAAAGCATAGTTTTTCTTACTTGCTCACTGTCTTGATCACTGCAGTCATTATCTGAACCTTTGGTATCACAAAATGGAGGGCTGTCAGGTGCTGATTGTGTCACTTGATTCACATCCATTTCCCCAAGTTCCATCTGCTGGATCAGATTAGGCTTCCTTCTCCCACAAGACATCTCAAGCTCATCAGCTTTATCATGCACTGCAATCTTAGATCTGTGATTCTTGCCAACCCCAATCTCATTGCAATTGGGTAAATTCCGTGGAACCTTGTCAGTTTTTATGCTACTAGAAGTGGAATTGTGAAATGCCTGGCATGGTTCCAGAACCCTCACATCATCTACATTAACCAAATTCAAGCAAAAATCAGCATCAAGCAATACAATCAATTGGAAAAGCTATCCAAAAGCAAAGCAAAGTGGCTTCACCAGAAGAACGTTGCTGAAACAAACTAGCACAAAAGGTGGCATCCAAGCTTCTATAGATTGCTACCATATTTTCCACAAAAGGCATGTGCCTTACATCTGCCATCCTCAATCACAGGATAGAAAGTATAAGAATGAGTAAAAGATATCATATTTTAAAAGGAAAAAAAATCTGGCTACCCAAGGCTAGTTGAACATAAAACCATACTAGAGTGTGTTTAAATACACAAGTTATTGAAGTGCTTATTAAATAAGCTATTTTTAAAAGACAACTTATGCAACAAAATTTAACAACAAAATTGTCCACATAAAAACAACATATTTTAATAAAGTATACCACAAGACTATTTTGAAATAAACTAAAACAAGCCTACGAGAATCATGAGTTGTTTTCATAAGCTATCTGTAAGCTCTTCCAAACATGCCCTTGGTAAATTTTCACTTTCGTACTACATACACAAGGGGAGAGATTCAGAAACATAACATATTGAATTGAAGGGGAAAAAATGATAAGTTACCTGTTTGAGCATACTTAGTCTTACAGACAGCACATTCAGACCCAACAGTTACGCAATCAGCCAAGCAGGAACTGCCAAAATCAAAATATCGTCAATAATTTTCATCCACCAAGAAAATCGCACAATTAGATAGCCAAGCCAACACAGGAACAAAGAAACAGAAGAAGGAGCAACGAACTTGCAGAACAAGTGGTTGCACGGAAGTAACACCGGCCTCTTGAACAAGCTCAAACTGCAAGAAACAGCAAATCAAATCATCTACTCGAAATTAAAATAAATTAAAAAAGAAAACAACAGTACCAAAACCTAGAAGTAGGGGCAAAAAAAAAAAGCAAACAGAGAGGGAAAATTTTCATTATGAGCAACGAAACAGAAGAAAAAGAAGTGGGTGGGGGAAAAATAACAAACCAGAGAGGGCACTTGAGTTCCAGAGCGAGTTTCTGGAAGTGAAGCATCCATGGATTCAACAGTTTAGTTTTGCTGCTGCTAGATTTTCTAGAATCCTCCATTCCTTATGGTCGTGTGGAAGAGGAGAGAGTGGTGAGATTTTAGATTTTATTCGGGTTTTATGGGGCGGCGGTCTTTTCAGAAATGATGTGTTGGATGTAAATGTGGACGGCTCAGATTTGTTGACTGTGAGCGGAGGGGCGGGTAAAGGATTTGATTGGCGCCCACAACGATGACGTTTTAGTTTGAAGCACTCGCGCCACTTTTCTTTTTCTCTCTCTTTTCAATTTCTTTCGAATTTTTCATCTTCCTGTTTCCATGCTCCTTTCCCGCTGCATTTTATTTCACCTTTGTATGCCATAAGTTTTTGTATAAAATCATTCAAACCAGGAAAGATATAAAAAGACCACAAATCTCTATTTATATCTTTATTTATATAAAGAACACTTTTAAATAACTTCTAAAAAAAAATTTACCGACCTAATATTAATGACAGCAAGAGTTTTTAAATTTAATTACCATAACCAAATGCATGGAGATTTGAAAATCTACAAATTTGGCCTATTTTCTCTCTCGATGTTGAAAGTTGTTGAATTTGGTTTGAAAGTAGATGTGACATTTATACAGCAACTATCAATGGCTACCTTCGACTTATATAGCCTTTTGATACAGTTGGGTTAAATTAAAGTTGGTGCTGGTTATGGAAGCTTAAGATCCCCTTAAATTTAAAATTCTGATTTGATAAGAGAATAGGAGTTAAAAGGCGTGTCAAATGTCAGTTTTGATCTATTATCACCATTGAGTACAAACTGGGTCTTAACCATCAAGGTTAGATTTTTCTAAACTAAATGAACCTTTTTTAAGTATGGTGTTTTTTTTATTAACATGATATTTTCTCACAATCATACATATTTTTTTCTTATAAGTTTTTATTTATTTTTAAGTAGTTGAGACTTCAACGTTATATTTTTTATATTATTAACTTGTATTTTTACATGCAACTTAAATTGAATAAGTTTCTATATAAAAAAAAAAACAAAGATATAAAATTAAAAAAAAACATGTTTTATAGATTAAAATTAATTTATACATTCCATGTATTTGAGAAGTTCATCCATTATCAATTCAGACAATTGTATTTAATTTACTTTCAATAAGTCAAATCAATTTCATTCTGTTTTTAAAGTGTGCATTTATGTACAATCCTTCCGCAGAAGTTTAAAATAAATTAAATATCTTTCATATAAAATAACCATAAAAAAAACATCAAAGTTATTCAAAGGATGATCTATTTTTTAACTCTTGCAAGTCAAACATTTTAATGAGGCACAGTGCTTCTCCAAAGTACAAATAAAATATTTTGTATTTCATATAATATACCATAAAAAAACTCTCTGGATGAATTTAGTTATCTTTTCTTCTTCTCAAAATTAAATGTTCATATTCTCTATATTTATTGGCTATTGTGAGATGAATATAAGCAAAAACATAACATTTAAGTTTTATTTCACAAATCGTCTTTTTAGGCAATCTTATCGACTATCGAGAAAAAGGAAAAAACTACCAAAAACCTTTTTTGTCTAACACTGTAAAACAACTGCGCAATCAAAACTGAACACAGAGGAGTGGTCGTTAACTGCTGCAATACAGAATGTTTGTCCAAAATCGACCTTTCACAAGCAAGCAGCTTGCAGCAACCACATCCAATAGACATCGTTTTTGCATAAACTTCCAAGAAGCCTCTCAGTGCCCATCCACTCCTTACTTTGACAAGTCTCTCCTTTCACTTTCTAGAATAACAACTATAATAGTAACAAACAAAAATATTTTATAATTTATTACATGTGTATTTAATATTTAAAAAAAATACTAATTAAAAGAATTTAAAAATTAACTGTAATATTTTTAATTCATTTTAATAAATTTATTCTATAAATTCTATCATTAAATTATAATTTTTTATATAACTATTTATTTAAACAAAATTTTAATTTAAAAATTTACTACAGTTTTTCTAAATTGACAGATATAATTATTATAATATTTTTAAATTAAAAAATATTTATTTTTAAATAGACTAGTAATATTATTATTTATTATAAATATTTAATATAAAATTAATAAAAATCATTATTTTTTTAATTTTAAAAAGTATAAATATTTAATTTATTATTGCAAAAGTTGGAAAAAATAATAGAAGTACGAACACGGCCCGTAAAGTGGAAGCAGAAAGGCCCATAGAAATTCAACTTTCAAATCCCAAAATAAGGTCAAAAATCAGCTGGATTCGAGGTTTCATTTATTGGCAAGTTATGGTCAGAGTCACGCTTATTTCCTCCCTCCACCACCCTCTCTCTCACTCTCTCGTAACCGAAATGGAGAAAAAACCGTTGCTCTGCTTTTACGTCCTCCTCCCTGTTCTCGCCATTGCTGGAGCTTCCTCCTCTGAGGTCGACTACTCCAAGCTCTCCGGCATTATAATTCCGGGCTTTGCATCTACTCAGCTCCGAGCATGGTCCATTCTCGACTGCCCCTACTCCCCACTCGATTTCAACCCTCTCGATTTGGTTTGGCTCGACACCACCAAAGTACATCACCTTCTCTCTTTCTCTCTGTTCTTTCGGGTTGAACTGCATGAGAATCGAATCTTGCCATGTATAGCTACCCAGAAAAGAGCATGAGATATTTTTACTCAATGATTGATGTTTACGATTAACTGTGACTGATACTGATTTATTAATTTAATGCTTGCTTATATGCCAATGAAGACGTGATTTTAAAAACAATGCGTCTGAAAGAATTTCAATGCGTCCAGAGAATTTGAGCACTGGTTTATCTCCTCTGTTTATTTTTCTGTATATGAAATTAGCCCATCGAGTTTCGAGTTTGGAATTGACTATGGAATATGAGAATTCATTTGTTTTGCAGGTCCTTTCTGCTGTCAATTGCTGGCTCAAGTGCATGGTGTTGGACCCTTACAACCAGACAGATCACCCTGATTGTAAGTCCCGTCCCGATAGTGGTCTTTCTGGTATTACAGAACTTGATCCAGGTTATATAACAGGTGTGTTTTGTATTCATCTCTCATTGCTGTGTCAAATATGATTTTGTTCTGTTATTGTATTAGTTATAGTTTTTGTACTTATAGTTTTTATTTGAAGGACCGCTTTCTTCGGTGTGGAAAGAATGGATTAAGTGGTGTATTGAATTTGGCATAGAAGCTAATGCAATAATTGCTGTTCCTTATGATTGGAGATTGGCACCCTCCATGCTTGAAAAGCGTGACCTTTACTTTCATAAGCTGAAGTAAGTGTACATGCACTCTGTAAGCCGGGCAGTTATTTTTTGCAATGATTTGGATAAAATTCTTGTTAAAAGTGCATTCAAAATTTCAGTAAGGAATTTGATTTGTATGTTTTAGTAAGGGGTCAATTTGTTGCTGCTAACCAATTAATTTTTCAGTGCTTAAAAGTTCTCTCAAACATCTACATTAGAGAGAGAATCTAGCTGGGTTGTCTGTAAAATTCTCTGCTTGCATTTATAAAAACCTCAGAAGTAAATAATTTGCCCATTCTACCTTTAGTCTATGTTAGGAAGTTTTATAGAGAATGGTATGAAATAGAAAGGATAAGGATGAAATTGAAAATAGATACCCTTCCCACTTTTTTTGGATGACTAATAAGGGAAGAAGGCAGGAGGTAAAAGGGCTGAATGTGTAAAATTTTAATGTAATCCTATATATTTTAAGTTACTGAATTTATGAGGTAAAATACTAAACAAGTTTTCAAAATAAAAAAATCCTACTTTCTTTAATTAGCCGCTCTACTTGGAATAGCGCTTACCACATTCCCTTTTTCTCTTCATAAATTTTAAACTCCCTAACACAGGAGTTGTTTCCATTCCATGCCCTTCATTATTCCTCATCTGAACAACTCTTACAGTTCAACTTCTTCAAACAAAAGTAATAATAAGACTTACATAACAAATCAGTCATGCAGTCTGTACTCGAGAACTGAAGTCAAGTATCATAAAAGATTAAGCATTCTTAATGGCTTTTGTTTCTTCTTGATGTATCTTTTTCAACCCTTGGCACTGATAGGGATCTATATATCAGATAGCATAATTGACAATCTTTATTGCAATAAATGAATCATAATCCCAACTATTGTCCAATGTGCTTTCAAAATTGAAGAATCAGGGCAAACTAATAATCAAGTGTTTACTCTCACAGGGGTTGGGGATTTTGGGAGTCCCAATCTCTCAAACAGAAATCAGTTTCTACACAACTCACACACTGACTCCTAGCAGGCTCCCTCTATTTTTAATATTGCAACTTCCTGACTAAAACTCCAACTCCCTCCCTCCTTTTCTGTTCCAAACAGGAGTTATCTCCCGTTTTACTACTCATCCTTTAAGCTACACCTTATTTCCTTCGTATGCATTAATTGAAAATTGGCTCTGTCAGGAGCCTTGTCATTCTAATAATCTATATATTCTTAGCACATTAACAAATATGCACATACACTACAATGTGAATGCACCATTTCCAAACAGTTTTTTTTTTTTTCTCTCTCTAAAAAGTCAGGCAAATAGATGAAATTGGTTTGGTAGTTACCTTGAGGATATTTACGTATTCCAAATTGTATTTGTCATTGCAGATTGACATTTGAAACTGCTTTTAAACTTCGTGGTGGCCCTTCCTTAGTTTTTGCCCATTCATTGGGTAATCATGTTTTTCGTTATTTCTTGGAGTGGCTGAAGCTACAAATTCCACCAAAACATTATATCAAATGGCTGGATCAACATATTCATGCCTATTTTGCTGTTGGTATGATTTACTTACATACATTTGTTACCCTTTGAGGGTATTCTTGATATGGAATAATTGATATACTGATTTCCTTCTTTGATTGGTTGTCTCAGGACCTCCCCTTCTTGGTGCAACTGAAACCATTGAAGCAACACTTTCTGGTTTCACATTTGGCCTTCCAGTATCTGAGGTTACCTTTTAATTTTTGTAACTTCTCTTTGCTTCTACTTTTGATTTTTTTGTCTTTTAATTTATCTAGGCTTTTTCTTGTCCAATATTATAGCTGTGTTATTCTTTCAGTCATTGCCAATTTGCTATAAACCTTTTTTGGCTTTCTGTATTTCTGATGCTCTCTTCTAGGGCAGAGCCTGGGAATTCTTCTTTATGTTCCAGACTCTGGACTATAAAATAACTAGCAGAGGGTATATTATGAAATAGAAGTTTTTTTTATCACAATAGCATAAGCTTGCCTGGGACACAGTTGATGTATATAAATGCAGAAGAGTGGAGTAATTTGATTTAAATGAATAATTGATTAACGCTACATTAGCAATAAAGACAGCTGCATAGTGAGTAAATTTGGAGGTCTCTAGACATCAAAAGATTCTCTAAGGAATAATGCTGTGTCTCTTTTATGTTTGGCATAATTTCATTTTTGGTCTCTCTAGTTTGAGTTATGTGTGATTTTGGTCTCGATGAAATTTGTTGTAGGGGAGAAAACAGAGAAGGAAACTCCCTTATTGATGAAAATGCTCAATATCATCCCATGCATGAGAAACTGGAAATTGAGCATTTTACTTTAAAATTTCCTGCAGGGAATCAATTTTCTGAATCACTGGAAAAATGAAGAGAAAAAATATATTTTGGATTTTGGAAACCTAGCTGATGTATTTTTCCCCTAAACCAAGTTTTATTAAATTTATTGGAAAATTATGAATCTGAAGAGATTTATAATGTTCTTCAATTAAGCTATGCTGAACTGTTTAAGCTACTTTTTTTGCTGGAATCCCATATTTCCCTCTATAAATTTTCACGTTTCTAAGTCCTTTTTTGCTTGACTTGAATTCAAAATTCTTGGTAGTGCCAACCTGCTGACAGAAAATCTTTCAGATAACATGAGACTTTACACAATTGGCTATCATGCATACATGTTAGAAAATACTGTTCTGAATAGATATTTGGGTATTCCATAAAAAGTAGCATCTTGAATTCTTAGCAGTTTGCATCATGATTGTCAAGAAATTATTGACCTTGCACCTTTTTATTCTATATCATACTCTGAACCTATATGATAATCCACTCCCACATAAACATCAAACTGCTATTGGTTAATAGATGGATTGATTTGGACATATGTCCCCGTGTTTACTATTTCTTATGCTGTTTTATTTGTCTTATTACTTGCTTATCATAAATTTTTTTGAGGTATCAGGGAACAGCTCGATTGATGTTCAACTCCTTTGGTTCATCATTATGGATGATGCCTTTTTCCCAATACTGTAGAACTGATGATAAATATTGGCAGCATTTTTATGGGAAAAGGCCCATGGGTCAGCAAACGTATCACTGTGATGAGCAGGAGTTTCATTCAAACACATCTGGATGGCCAACGAAAATAATCAATATTGAAATTCCCGCAACTCGTGGTGAGATTGTTGACCCCTGCATTTGATAGTGAGCAATCTTGTTATAGTGCTTATGGTCTCCAACTGCCTATCTATATCATCTACTTGCAGGATTTGATGCATATCCTTCATTCTCAGAAATACCGGAGGCTAACTTGTCCAGCATGGAGTGTAGATTGCCTACTCAATTATCTTTCTCAGCTCGTGAAATATCAGATGGCTCCTTTTTCAAGGCAATTGAAGATTATGACCCAGACAGCAAGAGGCTCTTGTACCAGTTAGAGAAGTTAGTATTATCTCAATAATCGTTAAATTACATTTTGCTAGATTATTTTGATAATTTTATATGAAAAACCAAGAATTGAGACTTGTAAAGCTTCATTATGGGGTCTTTTTTTTTTTTTTTTTGGTACAATGCCAAAAGGCAGTTATCTGATTGAAAATATCTTCCTACCATGCTGTTGTTCTGAACATGAAACTTAATGTCTAAACCCTTTCTTCCCAAAAGAAAAAATTTAAACACATTAATTTATAAATATGGTTACAACTGTGAGCTTTAAAAGAAAGAACTGTAATATAGGGTGCTTCATTATTGTGAAAAAAAAAAAAAAAAAAAAGATGCTTATATAATATTGATTGCACTAGCTGCCCTGAACTATAGCTTTTGACCAGTATGTTTTACTGTTAAAAGTGAGTTTCCATTTCCATTATAAATTTCTATTTTTATGTACTATTTTTGGGGGGATGTTCGTTTACAACTAAACAAGTTGATAACTTCATATTGTTATTTGTAGTTTTAGTGTTGAAAAGGCATATGTTTGAATGCTTAATATTTCAGATCATATCTTGATGATCCTGTCGTTAATCCCCTTACACCTTGGGACCGGCCACCAATAAAAAATGTCTTCTGCATTTATGGCACTGATTCGAAGACCAAGGTACGATTTCCCTCTACAAATGAACATGCTGTTATTTCTAATGTTTAGTTCAAAAGCAAATACTAAAGTACTCCATTTAAATGAAATTTATATTTTAGTTTACCATGTTTGACATTACTATTTGATTTTTTTCTCAAAAAGTAACAAAAAATGGGCCAATATATGTGGTGCACCCGCATACATAAATAAGGAGCTATATTTGGTTTTGAAAGCTATGAAGTTCTCCATTCCTTTAGTTATCTAGAATATCTACATTTGTTGAACTCACAAGTACTAGTATCACATTTTATATTCCCATCATGTTTATTTGCTACCCCGTACATTCTTTCTCTCATTATGGTCAGTTGTGTTAAGTAGAGGTCACAAGAAGGAGGAATATACAACAAAGAAGCATTTCATAATGAGTGGAATAAAAGGATTATTCTGGCCTCTTGTAGGGGTTACATTGATATACTGGCACCTTAATAACTTGCAGTTCCCATGGCTAAAATATTTGTATGCTTTATTGAGCTCCATAAATTATGTTGATTGTCAAAATCTTTGTATATTAAATACTTTTTCTGATTGTCAACATTTACCTGTATCCTAAGATTCTTTATTTATATATAGTAATTCTTTCTGGAGTCTGTGATCATTTATAGTGTTATTATGAAGATAATTGTGGCATCTTGAACTTTTAAAAAATAGGTTGGTTACTACTTTGCCCCTAGTGGCAAGCCCTACCCTGATAACTGGATCATTACAGATGTCATTTATGAGTTTGAAGGATCTCTATTCTCAAGGTAACTGTTAGATCATTCCTGTGTGTTGGTATTTCATATTTGTAAATGGAATGAAAGTTCTATTATTATCTCTCTCTCTCTCTCTCTCTTGTGCATTTTTTGGTACTTCAAGGAGCATGTCTTGTTGTGTAAAGTTACAAAATATATGTATACTGTGCCGTATGTTTATGGTCTTCTGATTTTGCGGCTTCAACGAATAGCATCTCTTCCTTTTTTCATATTTGAATTCTTGTTCATTCTTTTTCTATGTTCTCTTTTGTTTGGTCTTTTACCTTTGAAGAAAGGGATCGGGGGGAAAGAGGGATTCAATGAAAAGTACATTAATTGTGGAAAACAATTGTCTAGTTAATAGAAATTGTGTGCAGGATATTATGTCACTGCTTTGTCTTGCTATACATTGATTTATTGCGTGTCACAACATTAATGAATTATAAGCTTTTTTTTTCAAGACAATCCTAACAAAATTTCCTGGGTCATGGCTGTGCCAATTTATCATAACCAGTTCCTGTAAGAAGAAAATCTAGACTAGATTTTGTTAGTCACATCCTTTATTATTGCAGGTTAAGAGGGGGCGAGGGGATGGTAGGTTAAAATTGTTAATATTATCTTTGATAAATCAATGTGTATAATAGGGAAATTGTTATTACCATTACAGAACTTTTTGCACATTTTTGGTGCGGATATTCTATTTAAACATGTTGAAGTGTTTTAGTATCAACTGTCAGGTCGGGGAATTTGGTTGAAGGGAACCCTGGAGCCATGAGTGGTGATGAGACGGTAAACTTATATTATGTTTCCCTTACTGTGGTCGTGGTTATAAAGGAAGCAGAATACATTGATCGTCCATTTTTCCTACTTTCAAGCATGCATACATCTACATTCAACAATTGGATTACAATACAATAATTTTTTACAGGTACCATATCACTCCCTTTCATGGTGCAAGAACTGGCTTGGACCTAGGGTGAACATAACAAGAGCTCCTCAGGTATTGCAGTGTAAAATTGATGTGCGAGTTTTGTTTGATTATTCTCTTTTTATTTGCAATTAAGTGTCATTGTTGGGGTTTTTCACAGTTATGTTTCTGGGATTAATTTAAATAATTTGCAAATTTGTTAAATGATTAATTTCCTGAGACTTACAAGTTGTACTATTGCTGCATGTCCTTAGCTATTAGGAGGACAGGTGCATAACCACGAGTTCTAAGCCCATAAAAGTCTGTGATGAAAATTAATGAAATTGACACGGAAACCTACATGGAATTTGTTTTACACTTCATTATGTCTATAGTTGATTGATGTGGTGGTGTTGATTTTTGTTCTTCCCCCCACTCCCTCTGCTTTTATACTGTGTGTGTGTGGACTGAAAATACTCTAGCATTCATAGGCTCTAGAAACCATGTTAATTCTTCACTCTGATAAAGCTAAAGGGGCATTAAAATTGTTATCTTCTGTTCCCACTTCCCAGACATTTTACTCAATTTCTGATTTAATAATTTCCAGACAATAAACAACTTAAACTGGAAGCAACCAAATTTAAGTCATGCATTTTGATCTATAGGAAGCTTATCTTTTCAACTCTGACATTTCTTGTCATACATTTATCCTGTTCTTATCTTCATACAGTTTCATTTGCATGCACATTCATAATTGTATGACAATCTTTATATTTATCTTTGTTCTGACTTTTCAGTCGGAGCATGATGGTTCAGATGTACAGATTAAATTGAATGTGGAACATCACCCAGGAGAAGATATTGTTCCGAACATGAAAAGATCGCCAAAGGTTAAGTACATAACATACTATGAAGATTCTGAAAGTCTTCTTGGAAAGAGGACAGCAGTTTGGGAGCTTGATAAAGGTGCATGACTTGTCCTTGGAGTTGTGAACTAACTGATTCTATTTTCTTACAACTAAAATAAGCCAACTAGATTATGATGGCCTCATAGGTAAAGTTAATTCAGAGTTCAAAAGTATCTTGTTATTTTCTGAATGAATGTAGAAGTTAATGCTCATAAAATTTACACACACTTTATTCATTCACTTAGCCATAAGATTAAGGTTTTAAAATACGAAATCAAATATTTTGCACGGGAAAGGTTTTAGTTAAATGTTATGTATTAACCCAGAAAAGTGTTACCTGCATGTTTTATTATTAGTTTCATAATAATTTACCAATTTGTCTTATTGATTATTATAATTTATGGATGAGAAAGAATTATGATCTCAATATCTGCAAGTCTGTTGACGAAAAAAATATTGACTACAAGGATACATGCAAGTAAACTGACACAATATTCTTGTAGCAAATCACAGGAACATTGTTAGATCACCAGTGCTAATGAGGGAATTATGGCTTGAGTTGTGGCATGATACCCATCCTGATGCAAAATCAAATTTTGTCACTAAAGGTATTTCACTGCATTTGTTAACAATTTCCAATGTTCAGCTGAGAATGCCCAATTACTTTGAGGTATTGTTCCATTACAGCTAAGCGTGGACCTTTAAGAGACGAGGACTGTTATTGGGATTATGGGAGAGCTCGTTGTGCATGGCCAGATTACTGTGAATACAGGTTATTTTCTTTATCCTACACTTAAGGTTTGATTTAGTTTCCTGGGAGGATCATGGTTTTGAATATCTTAGCCAACATATTTCCAATTGAGGAAGAATTAAACAATTTAAAAAACAACGTTCACCAAATGGGTACTAGTTACGTTAGCTGAATTAAACATAAATCCCAGAATTTGTTAATGCAACTCCAAGGGCATTCATTACACTCATATTTCGATGTAATAAATGTTCTTTCCAATAAATTCTTGTCGCTTTTAGTTTCTTAAAAGCCGATGTTAACATTTTTCTTATAATAATGCAGGTACATTTTTGGTGATGTTCACTTGGGACAAAGCTGCAGGTTGAAATATACTTCATTTGATTTGTTGTTGCATTATCTGTAAATAAGAAGGTACTTTTTCTTACGTTCCTTATAGTTGTTGTTCATTATTGGGTTTTAACACACTATTATCTGATTTTAAACATGATTGAGTAGGTAGCCTAAAGAGATAAGATAGTTACAAATTACGATTGCTCAGTTGGCCTTGAACCTTCAATTATTCAGTCTTTTGCTTTTTTTTCTTGTATGGTATTTCATATCTTTAGTCATACAGTTATAGTATTGTTTGGAATCTAAAATGATATATAGACTAGTGGTGACTTTTGTTTCTGTTTTTACTGCTTGATGAGCTTTCAGCATTTTCATCGCAGGTGCTGACGAGATTTCCTTCTGTCAAATTTTCTACCAGTTGGCCCAGTACTCTTGAATACCAGAATTCATCCTCGGATTAGCTGTGATTTTTGGAGTTTGGTCATTCTTTTGCATTGTAAACTTGTGGGGCCACTGTTTGCAAGCAATTTTTGTTTGCTAGTGTGAAAAATTTGACTCAACTTCTATACTGTTAATAGTAGCTGCCTTTATTATTCTCACAATTTGCACAGTAAGTATATATTGGGCCAGATCATAGTCAATGTTGTACTATACTGTTATTAGTAGCGGGCACCTATGGCTGATATATTTCTGGTGGCATCTGGTATGCGCCTTCATATGGTCTGCAAAATGAAATTCAGGCCATTGCCTTCTATTTTTTGAAACATGATTTACCCTGCTATTGATTAAGTTAGTAGCATCATTTTACCGTTGGTTACTTGAGTGACCAGTTCCATTTTGCCATCTCTAAGAAATAACAAAGAATTTTGGTCTATGGGTTGGTGATTGACAGTTTCCTATATCTAAGAAACATACGGGCTATATTGATATGTATAATCTATTAGAAAAAGTTGACATGGGAACGTATAAATGACAATAGTGAAGCTGACAACTTTGTTGTCGTTCACTACAATTGCACATATCTACTACTTCTCTCTATTTGCCTAAGATTTACACCACAAACATATTCTGAAACTGAGGCTCTGTTAGTCTAAGATGTATAATCCAAAGATTTATAATCATGTGTTAAATTGTTCAGTTTTGATGTTGTACGCCCCTTCTCAGGAAAGGAAAAACAATTTTGTAATGTGATAAGCTCTTGTTTGTGAGAAAGATTCCTTTTCATTATCAGCTATCTTTGGTTTTATGGTCTACCCTACCCCCCCTCAACAAGGGAGTTGAGCGTAATATTTTAAAATGCAAACGGGATAACCAATGGAAACAAGTTATTAACTCTTTTATAGGTGCTGTTAATTAGAATTTTATTTTAATAAAATTTTCTATCTTTAATATTATCATATATAGATAAAATCTTAATTTTGATTGGTGAATAACACTCGATATTTATGAACTGTATTTAACATTTGTCCATAACTAATTCCTTTTAATCTAGGCATTTGACAAAATTACTGCAATTATTTTTAGATACTACCTTTTCAAGCATTAATTAATTTTTACTCAATCCAATTCTTTCTTACTCGGTTGAAATAGGGATAGTAATAAATATTCCATTGCAAATCTTATGTTCGATCATTTTTTTTATGGGATCTTGTGATTTTATTTGGTTATAGATGGTAGAAATGGCCTGGGTAAGGTTTGATTTGATACATTCTCATTACTATTAAAGATTTTCTTAAAAGACCTAAAATGTAACCTTTTAAATTAAATAACTGATGAAAAAGTTTTTGATATAACTTACTAAGTAAATAATGAGGTTCTGTTTGTCTTTTACGTTTGAAAAAATATTTTTTTTTTATTTGTTGGGAGAAAAAAAGAATTTATTTGTTTTTACATTCGAAATTTTTGTTGGTTGAGTTTTTTTCTTTGTTAAAATTTGGTTAACTTGCCTGGCAAATTGAGATTGGATTCAGATTTTTTCCGATTAACGTGAAAACTCAATTTTATTTTTGTTTAAATAATCTTTTTGCTTAAAACGTTTACTTACCCGAATGTAAGTGTGCAGTCAATGTCTTTCATAAAATATGAGGTGTTAGTCCTTCTCCTTTCCCAAATGCTTTCTCTCTCTATCTCCTTTCAAACATTCCAGGCAAAGAAGCTATAGAAATGTGATTCATATCAAATGCCACAAACATGGTAATCACCAGCACTAATTTCTAGGTATTCAGTTCATTTTATCATTGATTGA
Source organism: Abrus precatorius (assembly GCF_003935025.1). Lineage (NCBI taxonomy): Eukaryota > Viridiplantae > Streptophyta > Magnoliopsida > Fabales > Fabaceae > Abrus > Abrus precatorius. The sequence continues at coordinate 470,186 of NW_020874373.1, read as the reverse complement.
GGCACACCCATTTCAATGTAGACACTGCTACCCCAGCAATATGGTTGATTAGAACCCATTAGAAGTCCACACACAAAGCTATCTCCAGCAGTTAGACCAATAAATGAGAAATTAATTGGTGTTTCATAGATTACGGTTAAGTTGAATCCATAAAATCAAACCACAAAAGACATTTTTCTCCATATGAGATGGCCATGAATGCCATGGAACCAAGACTTGTAACTGGCAACCACAGCTATGATAACGCGGGAACTAGATTATTATTAAACACTTCTGTTGCTTCCATTGTTGGTCTAGAAATATATGTTGATTCCTTAAGCTAGCAATCGTGGTTTACAGAAGATATTTCTACAGAAGAGCATGTAATGCTAGAAGAATTATTTGGCCTCGGATTCTTATCCATGTTTGTGACACTCATACTTTAGATATTTGATTTTAAAATTAAAAAAATGATTTTATTTGAGAAAACTTTGATTAGGAGATTTATCATGATTGTACAAACGGTTTAAAAATAAATTTTAAATTAAATATATAATAAATATATTATTATTAGTTAAATAATGATGAAATTTTTTTAAAAATAACCCATGATAAAATATATATTTATTATTATTAGTTGATTTTATTTTTCAAAAATATATTAGAGGGATAATGTTTTTAAATTTGAAGAAAATTTGTGTTTGACTTGAACCACATCATCTCTATTCCCTTTGAATTAATATGGTGTTAAAACTTAGAATGTAAATTCAAATTGTGATAAATTAAATTTAAGTAATAGTATGGTACAAAAAAATGTCATTTAGTAACGAATAAAAAATGACAGGTTAGAACTATTTTTATTAATATAATTATTGTTTTATGAAATTGAGTTATTATTATAAATCTTATGATTGTACAGTAACAGAATAATGCAGTATATTAACATTTAATGTTCAGATAATATATGTTAAATTTTTATTTTTTATTTTTTTGCTGTAGTGCTAATTTTGTATATTAACAAAGTCACTTGATAATATGATATAATATATTATACCTTACCTTTTTTTATACTAATTGTTCAATTTCTGTTAGACATAAAATATGTTAACAAGATGCTAATTTAATACCAAGTTGTTATGATATACCATTTCTTCTTTTCTTTTTTTTTTGCAGTGGTATTTGAAAAAAAGAAGTATATAATATATATAATGAGAAAGGAAATTTCAAAAAGTATTCTCTATCTTGTACTCAAATTTAATATAATGTTCTGGCCTGAGTAATTTTTCATAAACGTATATAATTAAAGTATTAAAAATCAATCATGAACTTTTAATTGCCAAATCTTGTGGATTGTGACTCTGGCTGGCTCGGTATAGTCATTTTCCGGAGGATAAAACGAGTTCATTACCTTTTTGTGCTTTAGTAAGCAAATACAAAGCTGTAGAATCAGTAACACGTCTTCAGAATTTTAATTAAGGATTTTGGGAGGACGATAAAATGATACATAAAAACAATAACGGACTAGCTTCTCTTTTTTATCTCGAATAAATATTTGAGCTCCATGTGACACCTTCGGTCATCATCTTCAAACTGAGACAGCAACCAAAGAGGAACAAGTTTATGCAATATAATAATAGTTCATTGTAAAATTGAAAGTGAAGAGTGAGAAGGTATTATGTTATACCAAAATTAAAAAAATGCATATTAAATTGAATAACCAAAATCAAAGCAAAAAAGAAAATGTATTATTACTTTCCCATACCTTAAGTTTGGCTGAGTAAACACCCCTTGCAAGTGCACCCGAGGGAGTGGTGTCCTCTTTCAAGGCATACACATATGGCTCCTTTTGAGGAGCAAAAGTACCCAACATTCCTTTGCTCTGATCAACTGAAAAAGCCCAAGAATACAATCAAATTATAAATGTAAGAATACACAAAAAAAGATGTCATTACCATTTGACAAATCTCTAACAATATATGTCAATAAATAAATGCAGTAATGCAACTCAATTGTCATGTGCCATTTATGCTCTCATTTCTATGCCATACCATACAGACCACATAAAATTTCTTATTCAAGAAAACAAGTTTTTTGCAACTAACAAGCATTAAATATTGTTTGAGGCCTTTTCTTGAGGTTAACCCAGTGTTTTAACATAAAGTTCTGGACTGCTAAATCTGAACTAAAATACAGTATCTCCTTGACGGCAGGAAACCCTACCAGACAGCATTTACTATTTGCAGGCTAGCTGCCTTGTGCTACCCTTTGTCCTCCAATATGAGGTTAATAAAGCATAAAAATAAAACAAGAAAGGACCTTAATCATCACCAAAAATGCAACATTTTAGGCCAACTCCAGACTACAAGGATGATATGAGAATAGATCAAATACTTGGTACTATTACCAACTGTTTCTCAAACATACCAAAACATTTATCAGGAAGCCTGACATCATAGAATTCAGGTTACAGACTCAAAACTCATGAACTTATCTAAGTTAATACTTCATTGAGCATTGTTAGCATTGCCCTATAAAGGTTAAGAGACAGTTTTAAACTGAGTCATAGAACAAGATACTAATAGTTTCAAACCTTTGGCTTTTGAAACTCAATAATCATAAACCTACAGTGTTTACTATCTAACCAACAGAAACAGAGAAAAATATTAGCTGTGCACCTTGAAGCCCTCCTTTCCACACAGTGTTGGAGTACATCAAGCCAGACACAATGTTGTGCAGAACACTAAATTTTAGCTTAAGCTGATAGCGAGAACCCTCTCCGAGAGTGAATAGAGTGCGACCATTCTGATTTTCATCCACAGGTAGAGGAGTAACAATTTCACCAAAATCATCAGCGAGAATTCCTATAGAGTGGAATTTTACTTCAGGATCCAATTGACCTGTAAAAAGAAAGAACTTAAAATAGAAGCAAGAAAAAACTGCTATAAAGCATAAACAAGGATAATAAACAAACTCCTCAAACAAACCATCTAAATCGCTTTCTAAGCAACCCAACAGCTTCTCCTTCCACCTCCTTAGGCTTTCATCCTCCTGCACAGCACAATTACCTCAAAAATCAGAAAAAGACTAGTAAATATCAATATTCTGTAGGTACATTAGTAAAAATCACCTTATTAATTAACGATGCAAATCAACCTATGAGATACTACTTGGATATCATATGCAGCATCTACTGAAATAAATAAATAAATTCTGAACAATTTAGCCACAGTATTCTGAAAAGGATATTTCACAAAAACTTTTAAAATACCTGAAATTAGTCGAACCATTTTGTATACACCTTACAGAGTATTTCACCATTCCATTTTGTTTGGCATTCCTTTTTAAACATTTTATCTAGTGAAAATTCAGCTTTGCAATTCAAGAGAGGTTTCTGACAGAACCCATTACAACATTCAGAAACCAGAAAAATTCAATCTTCCCGACAACCCACAAATCAGAACATCAAAGAAATTGAGGGGAAATGTAGAATAAAAGAGAGGAGGTGAAAATCATGAAAACCTTGTCTCGTTCGATCTGTTCCTTGAGAGAAAGAAGAGGACCAGGAACAAAGACACCACTTTTACCACTGTGAGTGCTTTCTTCTTCCTCTTCCTCCTCCTCCTCTGCTTCTTCTTCTTCTTTCTTACCATCATCTAAGGCTTCACACGGTCTTCCAGTCATTTCTTGTTTGATTCCATCAATCCCAGAAGCAGACGAAGGGCCTGCATCTTCTTGTGCTCTCTTCCCATTCCCACCTTCCATCTCTCTCTCTCTCTCTTACTACTTCAGCTATTGTGTTATGTTATAGTAGTGACTTGTGTGTGGATTTTTGGGCACAATACAATATTCAAAGGGGGAGAGAGAGAGAGAGAGGTTGAGAAGGGAAAAGAAGAGTGACACATTCACATTGACAATGTCTTGTCTTTGTTACAAATGTTGACTGACACCAACAATTTAGGGTGCATCTGTCGGTTTCAGTTTCGATATTTTCATTAACATTTGTCCCCACAAACTGTGTCCATTGTTAGCGCATGCCCAACTCTCCTCTCCACAGTACTCCTCTCTGCCTCTGTCTGCTTCCATATTTGTAAAATTGTAAATTACTCCCACGGTCATCATGTTAGTTTTTCCTAATATTTGTTATTTATTTTGAATTATTTTTTATTTTATAAAATAAAAAATTTATTTTTAATAATATCTTTATTTGTTAAACATATTTTTTGCAACTAACAATTAAAATAATTTTAAAATTAGTCATCGCTTAACTACTATAATAATTTTAGTACTTTTAATAGGAATATTTTAATAAAAAAAAATTCTACAATAATTGATCAAACTACTTTTTTAAGACATGTACATCAGTACTAAATAACAACTAATATAAAATAGAAAAATTATAATTACTTTTGAATACTTTGAACCACATTGATTTAATAGAATTTAATTTAATTAAAAAAAATTTTTAAGTGAAATATCCATGTTTAGATTAACGTTAACGATAACACAAATTTTAAATTATGTTTATTTTTTAAAATGTAATGTTTGGGATTTATAACTCCCATCAAAACATGAAATTGTAACTTTTGCAATTTGGGTTGTTCCACAAACACTTGGCCAACGTCAGTAAACATAACCTTATTTTAAAAAATATTTTATGCATGTTTAGTTCCATATTTGCAATAAATTCATATTTATTTTAACACTATTAGTTCTAATTTGTATATTAAATTAAAATTAATTACATAATTATGAAACATGTAAACATACATATTATTAGTTTTCAATCGTTAAAAGCTATTAGGATATACATAATTTTTTAACGTGCATCTAAAAATACACACAATAAGAATTTATATACATAAATAAAATGTAAAAAAACAAAAAATACGATTAAATTACTAAAACTTTCAGTAAAGAAAAAAAATTACATGGCATGACTTAACGAGGGAGAGAAGTAATTTTCAAAAACACTATTATACTCTCATTTTATATAGAAAAAAGTAGATTTACACTTTGTACTAGTTAATAATGCATGTTCGACGATATGTCAACATCTTACACTTCGGAAGAATTAGGTACTTCGGAGTATATGACAAAATATTGTTGGTAGAAGCGTTGGATAAGGAATAAATTCATACCTTTTTTTATTATTATTTTGTAAGAGTAAAGAGTCTCAATCCAGAAGCAGCACATTTCCTCCTGCTCTATAGCCTTTAGCTGGATTGGATGCATTCCATTGTGTTGTGTTAATTAAAAAGGAAGAGGGTGCTCAACCTTGAGCGACAACCAAAAATAATTTTAAAAAATGACAGCCAAGAAGAGCAAACCAAATCATGAAACATGCTTTCTTATTGACCTATGCCGTCTACAGGAACACATGGAAATTATACATGAATATATCGAGTGTGAGATGGGGTCGCAAAAATGCTTGCAGAATCAGTCATCTGAAAGGTTCGATTGGTGCTGATTCTTCAAGAAAGTTAGCTGTCTCAAAACATTCTGCAGCTTCTAAGGTTGTGCCCTCAGCCTTGTGAAAAAGGCCAAGATTATACCAAGCAGAAGCATTAAATCTGTCAAGCCGCAGTGCATCCATCAGAAAGCTCCTGATAGCAGGATTTGATCGATTACTGCACCGTCTAATAACCACCGCAGTGGAGATCAAGCTAGGGACATTTCCGGGTTCAATGTTCAAAGCATCACGAAAAGCTTTTAAAGCCTCTTTGTAAAGGCCCTTTGCTTCGTACATTGTACCTGTGAAATCGAACAAATAAAATAAAACCCACTACTAGTAAATCTGACGTAACTACAATGGAAAATTTTTATGCTCTCGAGCATTCACTCCCTTCTCCCTTTTTTCCACCCCTTATTGAAAAACAAAGCATACGAAGGGAAAACGAAGCAGATACAAACTTATGCAACGCAACGAAGTTATAAATTTAAAAATTAGATGCATAAAAAGGGCTCAAAGACTATTCAACTCACACGAATCAGAAAATATGTGCACTGTTCATTTGACGGTAAGCAAAATTTTTATCAGCATTAAAAAATCCTATGGAAACTTGGTTATTAGGGATCCCTCTTATTCAGGTTGAAGTTAACATGTGAATAAATATACAATGCCGAGCATACTGTTCTCCTGAGCTATACTGATAACTAATTTCATGTATAACCAAACAGTACACTATCTAATAACATCAATTATTTATCAAATATTACCCGTTATCGAACACGGCAACTTAATTGTTTTTAAGATATACTTCGTTTTCACACCCAGGCTCTGTGATCACTTGGCACCTCACTGCATCTATATTATTACGTAGCTATAAACAAAGAATGTTATCCTAGAATTTAAACAATATCTGCAAGTTATTTTCAAGTGATTATAATCCATTAACATCATTTATAAAATCATAGAACTCAAAAGATAAACCACATTTTTTACCTATTGCGTGACATCTAGAAGCAGAGTATAGTTTGATGGCCTTGGATTTTGTAAGACACACCTCAGCATCATGCCACTGCGACAGATTTATGTATACATAAGCAAGATCATGCCATATTTCCACTTCCATGTTCTTAGCATGATCTATGTAGTCCTGTTACAATAAGTATGAGAAAAAAAAATGGGTAAGCAGAAAGAAGCAATGTCTCCTCTGAAATGCAATTCTTACACAAGTAAGAGAAAGAAGGAAAAACAAGAAAAAAATATTAAAGGAAAATCGTAGCAAGAGAAATAAAAAATAATAATCCAGGTCAATTACAACAATCTTTGAGTTAGGAGCAGGACTTAGTTTTTGGATTTTCAGATCAAAGCAGCTGGCTTAAGGCAATTGCATAAGCATTCCAGATACTTAGAAACTCCAATCACATCTCTGTGGCACATATTCTTTCACCAAACACGCTTCAGCGTATAAAACAAAAAAAAACAAAAAAAAAAAAAAAACCCTAACAAATAGCCACGTCTTAATGAATTGCATCTAGACTCTATAGTATGCATATATAAAGCTCGGCCATTGAACTGTAATTCCATTCTTCGACCAAATAGTTTAACAGCTCTACAAGGCCATACAGGCAAATAGAATAAGATGAATTCAATATCGATCGACAACCAAATATGCAAATTTAACTTGGCAAAAAAACTTCCCACATAATTTACACAATGTCACGCTAAGAAGAAATACTCACATCCACATCAATATGTGAACCCAGCAGTAGCAAGGCTTTAAAGGTGTGTACCATGTTTCAAACAATTTCATTATTCTCCTTAATATATCCAAAGTAACTCTATGGAACATTCCTTTGTTTTTCAAGATATGCATCTAGGTCAAATTGATTGGATGATGACCATTGACAATACTACTCTCACTGTGACTGTTCCTAACAATATGATCAGGCATGAACCTGCAGCACACTTCTTTCATTCACAGTTCAAACAATCATAATTTTCTGCAGCATATAAATTTCACAAGTTTACGGATGACCAAATCTGCCAATGGTGATAATAATGATCACAAGAACAGAGTCTACAATTCAGAATTATAAATCAATCAGCATTATAATCAACAAACCTTATATAGCTTCGTCTGAGAACCAAAAGTTTTTCTCTGAACTAGAAGAATAGCAAGAAGCTGAGTATATGTTTCAATGGCACTCTTTAACTGGCCCTGTGCAATTTGCAGTTTAGCTTTTGTCCGCAACAACCCTCCTTGATCCCATATTCCAGTCTGATCCAGAGCATCATTGACAATAGATTCAGCATCCAAAAACTGTTTTTGAGCTGATAATATCCGGGCTAACAATAACCACCCTTTAACATTAGACCCAGCTTCCAACACTAGAAAGCATTTTACATAATGAAGTGCAGCATCCAACTTCCTTTGTTCTGCACATTCTAAACCCAAATAGTAAAGTACCAGAGGGTCACTCATTCTGGCCACTTTGTTTGCAGTTTCCAGGGAATGAAGTGCCTCAGATTGTGCCTCAAGCATCTCAGAATTAGAAATAGCAAATTTTGAGTGTGCTGAAAGTGAAACACTAAGTAAGCAATTGGCAAGACTTTCTAACTGATCGCATCTTCCATTAAAGTTCTCAAGCACTCTGCGAGCAAAGTTTGCCCCATCTTTTGCAAGAACAGGGTTCTCGCAACAAATCTTAGAAGCCATTAACAAAGCAGGAATATGTTTTGGGTCCTCACAACTACTCAACAATTTTCTAAGAAGATTCAGCGCTACCAAGTCCTCACCTGCTCCATAATAACAAAGAGCAAGGGCATGGTACCTCTCTCTTCGATTGATTGTCCCAGGGAGTAATTCTTCAAATTGATTGGCTAAAGCTGCCAAATCCCCTGAAACAGATAAGGCAAATGACAGGTGGTCCAAAATTGAAGGATCCCACTGAATTTTATTTTCAGACGTTTTTCTTAGCAAGATCATTAAAAGAAGTATAGCCTCTTCTAAGTTGTTTCTAGGTACAAATGAGGTATCCATATGGGAACGAAGATTTGAGGGTATTGCTTCCCCTCCACTATATAGAAGAAAAACAACAAATTCTTTCTGAATCTTTGCTACAGTTTCTGCATCTAGATTCCATTGGTGAAGGAGTGCACGCCGGTAAGACAAGATAACTTCACGTGGAGAATCAGCAAGTTTCCATAACTCTGGAAGTAACTCAACTGCCTTATTCAAAATCTCCTGCAATTTACACTCATCGCCTAAGTTTTGAGGGAAGCCTTCAGGTAATGAAGATTCAACTATGTCTAGAATAACCTTGCAAGTTTGGGCAGCTTCTGCAAGAACGATCGGAAATATATATTAGATAACATGTTGGCTTCTCATGTACTCAACTCCTATAAATTTTTTTAAAACTGCAAAATTCAAAGGGAACGTCTGTCTTGCTTGACATTGGATAATTCCTGTCAAATTGTTGAAACATTGATTTTGTGCCTGGATCTCTGGGTAATGAAGATTTTCTTCAATTGTGTTGTAAAATCATGAAAGCTACTTTTTTAGGTATTAAAAAAAAAAACAGTCATGTTAAGCACTATAAGTATAAAAGCACTAATATATGATAACCAAAGGCGAAAATCAGATGTCAAAGGCAAAAAAAAATATCGGTTCTTTTGAAACAAAAGCAGAAGTAGAAAAAATATTTGAAGTCAAGTTTCTTTATGTATATTTTACAGAAGGGAAAAAACCTTGGAAAATGCCTCAGTAAGGCCAAACAAGCATTACATTCAAACAGGGAAGGCAGACTATTTAATACAATTATCAACTAAAAGGATAAGGTATATAGGGCGAACACATATGTTAAGTTAACCTGGATTACTACTATCCATCCTGTTGTGATGGGAACAAGTTCCAGAGGAACACTCTGCCTAACAGGTGCTTGACAACGACAAAGCATGGAAACTAATTACTGTAGCAAGCATGAAGAAATATAGCAGTTCAAATATATATATTAAAAAAAAAGTCAATTTGCATAATTGCAGCTAAAAAAGAAAGAAAACACACATGATAAGCCACTGCCCACAGTTTCCCTGAAGTTAATGAGCAAAGGGCAAATCTATGAACAAACAACCAGTCAGGGTACCTTTAAACCTTCCCAGAATCTGCAAACATTTTGCCTTTAGCAAAAAGGCCTCCAGCAGTAATCCAGCTGTATGTATAGACATTGGGGGAGTAGCATTACGACGGGAATGTTTCTTACGTCGTTCTCTACTTTTGGCAAGGGAATTTTTTATCTTGGGAGTCACAGCGCCTATATTTATTTTCTCATAAACACGTAAAGCAGCTTCTATATTTCCTTCCTGATATTCATATCTTCCTAACAAAGCACTAGCTTCCTGCAGATTACAGGCATGTAACAGATCCCATAAAGTCCAATAAATAGATCATCAAAGAACTACACGCATAATCCTACAGAAATCACAGCCTTGATTACATTTTCATATACACAAAAAAACGAGATAAAAAGAATAATTCTATTAAATAACCAATTAATCGATACTGGCCACTCTCAAACAATCCACAAATAAAAAGTAAAGACAAAAAGATCTGAAAGTAATTTATAAACTACGAACAACATAACCAAAAAAACTAATAATAATAACTTGAAATGATTATTTGGGTATACACAAATCCCCAAACATACATATGATTCTGCAGTCTCTCTGGAGTAAATAACAAAGAGCAAATCACACATTAAAGTCTAGTTATTCACTGCATCATTAATCAGTAAAAGTAACGAACTTTTCACTAAACCAACCTCATTGTTCAAGATGCCACTCTCTTGTAAGGACGATTCGGCTTCTCCGATGTTCCCGGAATCCGGTCCTCTCTCAACTTGTCCATCTTGGCCAAAACTCCCACTTGCTGTTGAAGAATAAAAATCCTTAATTGCAAGAGAATCCAACGAAGGAACCGCTTCATCATCTCCTCTTAACGGCTCACCCGTGCACATGCACTTCATCATCTTCTGCAATCTCTTCCCACGCCTAACCCTACTCCCCATGCCGTCTCTCTTCACTCAAAAAACCTCTCCACAACACTGTAACACATTGAATTTAAACCACAATCATCACCAAAAGCCAACGTTTCCCATCCAATTAATTCAGATTGATTTGACCGAATTTTCTGATTCAGTAATCAATGTTTTCTATTTTATTTATATTCAATTCGAATCGCTTTTAATATAAAACTAACAAATCCTAATTATGTTACACTCCGATGCTATCGGAATATAATAAAAAAAAAAACACAATAACTCAGCACTGTTAAATAAAATGCAAAATAATTGTAATAATAAAATTCCGTACATAATTTATCGGTGAAAGGAAAAACGGTTGAGTTTTGGTTGAGGTTGGGCCCTATAAACTAATAAAGAATAAATCAGGAATTTAGAAATACCTTTTGATTTTAGAGAAAGAAAGAGAGAGATGAAAGGAAGGGAACATGAACAGTGGAGCCATTGCTGAGTTTGAACAATCAAAGGCACCTTTGAATGCTTTGAGTGAATAAAAGCATCGAAAGCTTCTTTCTCTTCTTCAGCTTTTGCTTTTGATGTTTGTTTGGAATCACTTTAGCTAAAACAAACGAAAGGAAGCGTAAGCGAGAAGACACCAGTTTGAAGAGGGAACGGAACGGAATCGCATGTGGAAAGTTCGTTTTGTTTTATGGTAGGCCCCACTGTGCGTTTTCCTCCATCAGGACGCGCGAAGATTATTTCTTGCCACGTGGCTTCTTCTTGATGGCTGCCACTAAACGGCCATTAACTATATTGTCCACTTCTTAGCACCTACCAACCACTTCTAGTTAAGTTAATTTATTTTCCTCAATGCATCGCGTCCAATTAATTAAAGAACTTTTTTATTATTGATTTTGGACATATTTTTAATAAAAATAATCTATTAATTTGAATTAATATTTGTTGATTACTTAAATAAAGTTAAGGTCATACATTTTTAAAATTAACTTTTAATATTTCATAAAGAGTAAGAATTTTTTTAGTATAAATTTAAAAATTCTTAATTTGATTTAAATTTTTTATTTAGATTTTTATTTTATTGATTATTAAATATAAGATTGAGATTTAGATTAAATATAAAAAAATTTAATTTTTATTGATATAAAAACATAATTTTTTTTTTATAAATACTTTTTATGTACAAAGAGTAAATATGATTATTATTATTTTTCTTATGCAGTATTGTTGAAGTACCTGGTAGTTAAATTGTTTGCTGTAAGAAGTAAGACGTATTTGTTAAAAATTTGTGAAATTTTGTTGTGCTAATAAATTTATTGTATTCATTTGTTTTTGTATGATAATTTATTTGATGATTCATATTTATTTAATAATATTATTCTTTCTCTGTGTTATAGATATGACGGCTTCATTATTGCGGTCGTGTAATGTTATGCCAGCTGACCAAAATGATGCTAAAGTAGATGATAAACACATGTTTTTTTTATATATTTATTATTTGCCTTATAAAACATTAAAAGGATTATTGTTAGATAAATTATCAGAAAAAAAAATATGTCAAAAGTCTAAGTAATAACTTTTTATAAAAATTAAAATACCAATCCTTTATTAATTACGTGCAAAACCGTAAACATCAAGTCTATGTTATGATCAATGGAGTGTGATAGAATGGAGAGGAATGACACGTGGCATCTTATTTTGTTGTTTAGATTAATAAAATAAAAATGAATTAAATATATTTTGTTTTATTATTATTTTTCTGCTTATTGTTTTATTGTATTTTATTACTTATGCTTACTCTTCTTCTCATCAAATTTGAAAGAAAAAAATGAAACTATAAATATAATCTTTTATAAGATCATAAAGTGATTATTTTATTATTGTTTTGTGTTATTATTATTTAATTGAATAACATATATGTTGTTGTACTCTCCACAGTTGTCAAACTCTCTTACTTGATCATCGTGAATTTTGTGTTGGTTAAAATACGTTTTTATGTTGAACATCTTTAAAAATCTATACAATAATTAAAATTTTTGAAGTAATTGAATTGAACACCTAAATATAAAATACTAGAATAAAGAATCATAAATCAAATAAACAAAGTGTCCATACACTAATTACAATATATATATATATATATATATATATATAGCATTTTATTTTATTCATTCGAAGCATAGTTGATTTTGAAAAGTTACTTTTCTCTTATACTCTAAGATTTTTTTTATCGTTTTTCCTTTTAAAAATTTATTCTCTTTATTTTTAAATTAATATATATAACTAAAAAATATAAGATAATATTCTTATCATAAATTTTAATTTTTTATATAAAAGATTTTGTAGTTTATATTGATTAATATGAAAATTATATGTTTATTATTATATTCATTTTTAAATTTGAATTTACTACCATGTTTAAATTTAAACATAAATAAATTAAATTTAGATTTATGGAATGAAAATTTTGTTTTATTCTATAATAAAATAATCATTGCATTGGGTTTAATTTCAATCCATTCAATCCCACTTCATCTTTTTTAATCAATATAAACATAGCCCAAACAAAGACAAAGCAAATACTTTGTTTCTACTAAAGGTATTTTTGTAAAAGAAAAAGTCAATGCAATAAATACTTGCAAATGGTCTCGTAAAAAGGACCATGGCAAAGTCCGAAAGTCTTATGTTTAGAAGTATGAGTAGTATAAAGTAGTTATATATAATAAATTTATATTGTATTTTTAAAACTATATATTATAATAAATGGTAAATTAGTCATTTAAAATATTGAATAAATAATTTTATTTATATAAATAATAAACAAGTGTTTTATTAATTTAAAAATTAACGATTGAGATATTTAAAAATGGATCTAAAAATATATATACATTTAAAATTTTGTTACCATGTAAAGAAAAAAATAAAAATATTTGTCAAACTTTCGATAGATTACAAACTGCGATGTTTAAGTGAATTTATATAGTAATAATTACCATTATCTTCATATGTATATATAGTTTTATTTGAAAGTTTAGAAAGAAAGAAAATAATTAAAAAACAAGATAATAGAAAAGAAGAGAGAGATAGTGAAAATTACACAAAATTCATTAATTTGAGAAAATTAAAACTATGAGTTAAACAAAATTAGAAGGTTTACAAAATTTATCAACACCCTTTATTTGCATTTTAATTTTATTTTTTTAAATAAACGTTATCACCAAATTATCATTACTTTTGTATTCCTTTTTTCTAAAATTGTTTATCTACCTAAGCTTACAAAAGTATATTTAAGTTTTATCATTTTTAATGTGTATAATTAAAAATAAAAAACAAATTTTTTATTAAAAATTATACAATTTAATACTGTTAAGTATACTGATTATTGTTGATAAAAATAGTAATATAATTTTTTATAATATATCTTTGGATAGAAATTAAACAAACCAGTTAAAGAATTGATAATAGACTTTTGATAATTTTAATATATTTTGAACATAGTTTCTAATAAAAACAATCTATTCAATTTGAATTGTTATTTGTCGATTGCTTAGTTAAGGTTAAGGTAACACATTTTTAGGAAGAACTTATAGTATTTTATAAATGCTCTTTATATGTACGTAAAATAAATATAATAATTATTTTTTCTCATATAGTATTGTTGAAGCAGTAGGAGTTAAATTGTTTGGTGTAAGAAGTAAGACGTATTTGTCAAAAATTAGTGAATTTTTGTTGTGCTAATAAATGGAATTATAATAATTTTATTGTATTGATTTATTTTTGTATAATAATTTATTTGATGTCTAATATTATTAGCTTAATATTTATCTGAAAAAATTCAGAATTCCCAACCTTAAATGAGTTGCCTTTTCAGACATTATTCACTCATCATTTCATGTGAGCTTTATTACATAGTTGGAGACCAGAGGCACGCTTGAAAATCAAGCTTACTCTTTTACAATAAATAATAATGCATTTAAACCTTCAATTTTGCTAAATTGTGCATCAAAACAAGTAATAAAAAAATTATAATAATAGTAATTTAATACATTAATAATGTCAGATTTTATAATTTGAATAAAATTAATTTTTTTTATCATGTACTCTTAGATGTACGTTATAAAAACTACTAAATCTTTTATAAACTATTATCTCTAATTTTCCATAAAAAATAAATATTTAATTAATAAAAATTAATAAAAATAGTTATAAATTATAAATATATACTTTAAATTTTAAAAATATATAGTGTTAGTTGATATCAACATTTAAGAGTAGTTTGCTTGGGAAGGGAAGTATTTAATGGAAGTATTTTATTTTATATTTTTTTATGAGTAATTTTTTAAGTTTAAAACTATTTGAGAATAATGTATGAATTAGACATTATTTTGTCATATTAATTTTGCTTTTTATATATTTATTATAAATTTTTAAGATAAAAATTGTTGATTTTGTATTATCTTATATAAATGTTTATATGTTTCATAAATTCTTATATTTATATTTATAATTTTTTCTTATTATTTTATATAAATAATTTAATTTTTTTCCAATATATTTGTTTATATATAAATTCATAATACTTAATATATTTTTTTATTTTTTTAAAGTAAATTATACTCTAAAATTATTGTAATTTTATTATTTAATATATATTATTTTTTGTTACAGAGTTAAGTTAAAATATTTATTTAAAAATTTTATTTTTTTATATATAATTATTTATAAAAATATAAAAAATAAATAATTATTAAATTATATATGTTTACTTTAAAATAAAATACTCATATGTCATATGAATTTTTAACTTTATTTTATGTATTAAATAAATGAATGTGTTTATTTATATATAAAATAATAAGTATTTTAGGAACATATTTTTAATAATAAATGTAATAAATTAATAATTAATATATTTACAAATAAGTATTTATTTATTATATTTTTAAAATAATAAAAATAATATTTTTTTATAAATTGAACGAAGGTAGAAATTTATCAAAACCATGAATTAATGAAAAAAGGATAAAGCTGAAAAGGGCATTGATATGCAACCATCAAAACAAAACGTCAATGTGTTTTATCAAATTCAAATTAGTAAATAATATCAAATTTAAATGATTTATAATAATGATAAAAAAATCAAATTATCTTTTTTGTTATAATAAATTTAAAGAAAAAAAATATTATTTTAATATTATATATCAATTATTTAAAATTAAACATGAAAAACAAATAAAAAATCCAACGTATTTGTTCCTCAACTTATGGTCAATTTAGAAAAAAAAGTCATTTTTGATGGGTCCCATCTCCTCCGTTCAAACAAGTTGCTTACGCCATTCTTTTTCCATACTTCCCTCCCTCTTCGTTTTCTTCCCTCAATCAAACAATTTTAGTAAAATTTCATTGCTTTTCCTGTTTATCATACAAAAGGAAAATAAAGTTCCCACATTCCAGTAACTTGAAGGAGGTTACACAGTGGTACCAGCAGACACTGAATAGCATTCTTAAAATTAAATTTAAATTTAGGGTAAGCATTTTTTAAAAGTCAAAGTACTTACTTTAAAAATCATTTATTTTTTTAAAAAATCATTTAACTTTTGGCAACCAGTGTTAAAAAATGTATTTAAAAAATACATTATTAATAGAATAAGAAGGAAAGAAAATGCAGACATGAGCAAAACAAGATAACACCAACAACCCAATTCGATGGAGAGCAAAAGATTAAAAGAAAGAGATGGGAATCCATAAATGAAAGGATTGAAAGTCGCATGCCATGGATACATCATCAGCCTCAGATTGAGATAGCAACAAGTGCTTGTGTGCATGGATGCCCACATGGCACATTTCTGAGTTCTTTTAAAATAAAAGGGGAAAAAAAAGGATTTCAATATTTTCATGTCTACTTTTTTCTCAGTCAACTGTGTTAGACATTTGTTTCACAACTTCAAGAAGTGGGCCAATTGGGCTGGGTTCGCAATACGGAACATGTGGGGCCCATCCGTCTTCAGCAAGAGCGTTAGCTCCACGTACCTCTCATACTTCCGCTTCTGCGACTCCTCTTGCAGGCCCGGCGAGTGGCCCACTCGTCGGCCCAACAGAGTCCCTTTGGTGAGGAATTCATGGGCCAAGTAGCCCGCGAGAAGGTGGTCGATGGGCCTCGGGCTCGAACCTTCAGATCTGGGCTTGTCTTGCCTGAACAATCTTGTTTTTGGGGCCGTGGGCAAGGGTTTGGGCTTTTGGAAACCGCCATGTCTCTCCTTGCTCTTAGAGACGCTACTATCACCGGTGGGCACACGGCGAGATGGAGGACGCATCGTTTTGGTACTCATGCTTTCTCTATACTGCATACCACGTCACTACCACACTCAAATACAAATAAAATTACACAAATTAAGATTAAAATACAAAACACTGAGTGAGGGCCCACAATCTCAGTGAAAATGGGTCACCATAGAGAATTGTTGAAAGTTCGAGGGCGAATTGGAGAGAAGGAGGATGATAAAAATTGTTGAATTTTGAGGCAATTTAATTCCATAAATTAAAGAAAAGGGAGAACTGGGAAGAAGAAAAGCGATCTTGACGAGGTGATGATGCAGACTGTTGAAGAATTATTATGCTTCACCGGTTCCTCACGAAATTGGGTATTTATATTGGGTGTTGTGACTAAATGCCCTTGCTAACACCTAATATTACATCAATGCCAAGAGGTGCATAAAATTGCTCATTTATTGTACCCTGTAATCAACGCTGAATAAAGGAGTAACAGTCCTCAAATTTAAAGTATTGTTAATCTAATTTTTAAAAATTTATTAAAATTAGTATTTTTAATTTTTGTAATTAAAATAATAGCATTTAAAATTATAAAAAAATTAATTAATAAAATTGTAGATAATGTATTGACATTTATGATGTGATAAACTAAGAGTGTATTTAGTAAATTTTTTTAGTTAACTGAAAATTTTATTTAATAAAAATAATATTATTTCATTGCCCAACACCTTAAGTCTTAAGGTGATGCATGTATGACATAACATTTAGTAACCAATAATCTTCACTTAATACTCATAAATTATGATATCACCTTGTATATTATACAAAAATAATAGATATACAAATAGATGAGAAAGAAGTCTCTCATGCAAATAAAATTTTGAACAAAGCTGAAGTATAAGAGGAAGTCTCAAGCACCACATTTTTTTCTATGATTTTCTTTTCATGAAATAAAATTATGTAATTAACAATTTGGGCAGCTATATAAGTACCATACCGACACTTAATTTATCGTATTTAACATATAGTGAGAGAAATTTGATGAAAATAAAAAAAATGAATAAATTTTTAAAATAATTTTAAGAACAAAAAATTCCGTTTTATAATTCAAGAATTAAATTAATTAATTTATAATAGTTTTACGAAATCAATATTCTGTTTTATAATTTCAGAGATTGAATTAATATGGCAGTATAATTTCAGAGAGTAAAATAATTAGTTTTTTATAAATTTGAAAATTAAATATTATTTTTTACATTTAAGAAATTAAACTGACAACTGTATATAATTTGAAATATTTAAATAATTATTTTTAACAATTTAAAAAATTAAATTAATAAAGTCCTTATGACTTAAACAACGCGTCAATCTAAAAGACAATATATTTGAACCATTCAAAGACAGAATGACCCGATGGACAAGTTTTCAGTAAATTATTTAAAATTAATAATTAAGGTGATCACTTTGTGTTAAAGTTTTTTAAAATAATAGTATTAAAGTATTAAAGTTTTTTAAAAATAATCCAAAATATATTTTAGTATCACTTTGTGTTAAAAAGTTAAAATGAATATCATTTAATAAATTTGATTTTTTATAAAATTAATAATTAAGGTGATCAACATTTACAATTTAAAAGAAAAATTATTTATTTACTCCTACGAGATATCTTTCTATTGTTTGAGTATGAAGCATATCTTTGTATTTAATGGTGTAGGTTGAGATTAACTTTTGTAATTAAAGTTTATTCACATAAAGTTTAAGCTACTAGCTAAACTATATAAACCCTAGTTATTCTTATATTTGATTTTTTCCGGATAGGTTAAAAAGCTGTTCATAATATCTTTACAAAATTCCATTCATATCAAATAGCATTAACATTAAATAAATGATAAATTTTGTTTTCAATTACGTAGTATATATTTTTAATATTATCTCGAGTTTTATTGTACCAACATATATTATACGGGTTCTCCTATGTTTTCCTAGGATTTAATTACATTTTTATTTTTATACTTTAATTTATATGGAATTTTGATAGCTTTTTTATTACTTGTATTCAATCTTCTTACTCTTTCTAATGTTTAAATAAATTTTTATTCTAAAATAGTTTTTTTTAGCAAATTTAAACACATTCAGTATAAATACGGTATACACGTGAGAATTGCTCTCATAGTTGTCCCTCGTAACTATTTAATTAAGAAGTAAAGTATATAACAGTGAGGTTAAGTTATTCTCACTAATTGATGTATCTCACTAACATACTCAAAATTTTGACCATTGGGACAGATACTGAAATATAGGATTGAACGTGTAAAATGAACAAAAACATATTTATTATTATTTAAAGCCAAGTATTTTATATAATAATTAATTTTAAATTAATGATGGATAAAGTTTTATTTTTTAAATTTTATATATCTCTTTATTGCAGAGTAGTGTATTAAATAAAAGAATTTTTTTTTATGTGAGAGTAGTATGAATAAATATTAAGCATATACTTTTTTTAAATGTTCACGTAACTTTCTTAAATGACTATGCAACTTAAATATTGCAGGATAAAAATGTTCTTTAGATTAACACAGTTTAATCTCTAAAGCATTTTACAAAACAAAGTTTGTGTTCTTTTCAAATATTCATATGATGACACAAGGTTAAAAAATTATAAAAAATTTTATACTATACTTAATGATTTGAAGACTCTGAAAATGGAGTATATTACTAAAAGAAATAATATGAAAAACTTTAATTCTACCAACTAAATAAGAAAAAAATGTCAAATAAAAGATTAAATACTTAAGCTTTGTGAATCTTAAAAAGTGTTTTAAATTTCTCAAAATTACTTGTTACATTTACTTTTATTATAATATAATTTTATGAATGATTTTTCCGATAAGTATAACTTTGTACCGGATAAAAAATTATATACGATAAATTTTCATATATTAAATGCTATTAATTATATTGAATTTTGTAATTTTAATAAAATATTATAATATACAACTTTTTATAATGTACACTTCGAAAAATTGTTTTATAAAATAACTATAAACACAAATAATATAAATTATATTAATAATATGATACACTTGTAATATATATAATCTTTATATTAATAAATTTTTATCGTAAACTCATAATATTTAGATTCAAGATTTATTTTTTGTTAACTAGACAAAAGTGATACTAATTAAGCAAATGTAACACATAAATTTGAATACATAAGGATTTTGGGTGGTGTAATAAATGATTAAGTTACTAATTATTAAATTATATATTTTTATATATAAAATATTTTATGAACTTTTATAAAGTGACTGAAACCTACTGTTAAATTTGTCCCTTTATTAAATTATGCGTCATTATATTAACTTTTACAACTTTGAATCAATAAACAAAATTTTTAAAATTTTAAAGAGTTTTTTTGAACAATGATTGAAAAATTAAATTAATTATAAATTGTAAAAATAAATATATTTTTAACGAAATATTTTACTTTTTAATTTTTATTTAGTATTGTAAAAATACTATTAAATCCATCATAAAAAACTGTATAGCTAAATTGATTCAAATCTTAAAAAGAAACAGAAGGAATAATAAAACGTTTAAAAAATTATTCAATAATAGAATTTTATAAAATTAAATTAAAATATATTAAAATATAAAAATGCACTATTTTGTTTTTAGTAAATATTTTATTTTTTAAGAAACTGCAAGGAAACTACTCAATATTTTATGATTTGCATTATTAATTAAAAACCAAGAGCATATTTGTTTCTTTTTTAAAAAATAATTTTAAAATAAAAATGCAATGTAAATTTGTATTGTATTTTATTTTTGTTTTAAAAAAACTGTTTTTAAACTCTCGCACTCCCTCTCTGTCGCCGGAAAATGACAGCTCCACCGCCTCAACATCCGCCAGTACCAGACGTGTTGCTGTTTCCTCTTTTTCGAGAGCTGAAAAATGCCAACGAAAACGAGGTAATCACGCCAAATTAGACGCAGTTATTCGCGCTGTAACGACGTTGTCTAATTACGGTGCCGTTGGTGGTTTAAAGTCAAATTCTGGCTGGTAAAACATTCAAAAGCGGTCTCAACGGAGGAATTCGTATTGTTAAAGGTTGAATACGTAGCTGGTAAGTAACACATTTTTTATGTATCGATTAAATTCTAGAAACAATGATGTGTTTTTGTTGTTATGATCTTCACGTTATTAGTTTTTTCATTTAGTAATTCAAAGAGGATTCAGTACTACTAGGTAATTTATATTTCAGTGAATTTTTTTGCTCATTGCTATGATGCTATCTTTATTTTGTTGCTACTGTTATCTTCCAGGGAACATTCTTGGGCAGATACTAGTTACCAAACAAACTCAAGTTATGTTAGCTCTTTTGTATGCGTGCGCATGCCAGTATTGTTTGTCTTTAAACATCGAATTTTGGTGAGGCAGTACTGTGAAATTGCCTTTCAAATTGTTTGCTTTCTTCATTGGGGAAAGGAAAGAAGATCTCATTTTTGAACTTGTTGAAGGCCTTGTGACACGAGGATCAAGTTGGTGTTTCTCGTTGATGCTTTACAATTTGGTTATTGGAACTGAACTGGATCAAACCTATCCTATCCAGTTACTAGATTGATTTCTGCATATGAGCTAGTTTGACCTGACAGTTCAGCTGGTGAATGGGACAGTTTTTCTGACAACATTATTATCAATTATTATAGCTTAGGATTCACTTGTGCTGTTTGGAACAGGTGGAAGGTAAGCACTTCAGAGACTAAGGTAAAAAGGTAGGTGCTCAAAGTTGACCCTTGGTTGAAGTCCTGTAGTTATACAAAAATCTGCTATGATGTTACTTTCTCACACTAGTTATGTCCCCTTCGCGCATGTGTGTGCGCATATATATATATATATATATATATATATATATATATATATATATTTGATTGCTTGAAGATAGGCAATACACTCCTTTCTTCTCTGGGGCCTTCCATAAAACTTCTCGTCACTGGTTCGTATGCTACTTCCAAATTAATGAGACCCACATGAAAGTCCTTTTGATTTTTCTGAAATTGCTCCATCATTTGTCATGGCAAGTTGCTTCTGTGATCGATATCCCTGGCATAAAACCAAATTACATTTCAGCGACGCAAGTCTCTTTTTATAATCTCCATTCAGTTACACTCCCATAACTCCTCTATTGGCATTTTCTTTGACCACATTATCTCATTATAGAACGTTGTGAGTCAACTAATGCTTTTCTGTCCAAGATTATCTCAATAGGTATATTGTCTAGTCCAATTGCTTTGCCTTTATCTATCCCCTTTAAAGCTTCTTTAACTTCGGGTCCCAAGTCCTACCATACTTTTCGTCCTCATCTCAAGTGTTTAGCCTATCGGATTGCAATTAAATTTCATGTCCTTCTGATATCATGCAATGCATTTATGTATAATCATTTGAAATGGGTATATTGCTTGCTTGTGGATTGGTTTTTTGTTTCACATCCTATTGTCTATTTTATACAGGTTTACATGTGCAAGAAACTCTCATTTGTGAATGATTTGTAGTTTGCTACAACTCTCAATCGTAACACGGCACCAATGCTGATCAAGGAAAAACAAATTTGAAGGAAAATTCTAGTCTTGTCCAACTATCCGTTATAAAGAAGGAAGAAATAAATCTTCCAACGGTTAATATGTTGATGATGATTAATTGGTTCAACAGGAAAGTGGTAGGACATCAATAACAGCTGAAGATTTGGAATTTTGGATGCTGCTTCCCAGAAAGCAGTGAAAGTGGCCTGTAAATGAAGGGTTGCTTTTGTTCAAATTTTACAAATCAATTTTGATGCATCATTATTCTTTTAGTTTTAAAACTTATTTTCTTAGTTGTGGTTCATCTGAGAATTCACATTGACGAGGGAATTGAAGCAAGAGAAGTTCCGATTGAAGCTATAGTGGTTATCAAAGCTTTTTCAATAAGGAAGTGATTCTCACGTTATAGTTCATTACTTCATTTGGGTTGATGCACCTAATATTTCCCTCCTCCCACACAATTCCAACTATTAATACCATTCTCTTTCTTGCTATTCATGTTTGAGATCTCTCTTATTGCTAGTTCCATGAAAACACTCTTTCTGTTGGTTAAGTTGATTTGTTAATGAGCCCAAAACCTATAGCCTTTGAACTAATATTTTCAATTTTAGATATACTTGTTTGGTAGTTTAATATTATGTTGTCTCTTGCATTACAATTTCCATTTCTTCCATATGCATAATGGATAATGTTGTGACGTGCTCCAGCATCTCTCATCCTGAATGTGTGGGGATGCCTTATGAGGCGCTCTACCATTGCAGCACAGGGTAGGTACTCTTGTTGCTTGTGTGATGCTTATGTAATCCTTCATTCAGCGCAAGGACATCGTTTATATGGTGCCCGTATGACTCGAGCTATAATTTAAGAGAGACATACTCGGTGTGCAATACATTTTTTAAATTTTATTTTGAAGTTAATCTAGTGATACAAATTAAATGTTGCAATGTCTGTCCCGTTACCTGTTTTGGTTGGTTTGGTGCATTAAATACATAATTTCTTTTATGTACATCTAGTATATGGTAGTTAGTGCTGTTGTTAGCCAAACAAACTGGCATGATATTGGAAACGTCAAGCTCAACCTGGTGCATTTTACCGCTCTCGCTCTGTCCACTGACATGGTGCATGTGATCTTTTGGCAGAACTTGTTACAATCCATAGAACACAGGTTAACAATATTATAAAGTCTTCCATTAAATACGCTGACACAATTACGTGGAAATTCACTTATCACCACTAACATTGCCGGTATAGCCGGGACAGAATGCTGAACTCTAAACTGTTAAATTTAAATGAAACGAAAGAGAAAAGGCACATATACATTTTCGTTTAAACTTGCATTAAATAATTCAACTTAATTATTCTTGCTTTGCTTTTCTTTCTTCAGTGATTCTGCTATCTTGCTGGCAATACAGTATGCTGTGGACTGAATGGTTACCATGGGGTTGACACCAACTGCACTGGGTAAGACACTCCCGTCACACACATACAAGCCTTTTGCCTCCCAACTCTCGCCGTTCTCATCGAGTGCACCATCTTCTTCAGTGGCACCCATTCTACAACTTGTCATCTGATGTGCAGTAGTAAATAAGGTCCAGAGTTCATTCCTCGACCTTGGACCCCCAACTACTGTGACTGTGTCTAGAAACTCCTCTAAATCTTCCTCCTTGATCCCCCTGCATTTGATTCTTTGGCCATCACTCCTGTATGTACCCACTTCTACAGCTCCTGCTGCAACCAAAATCCTCAAGGCTTTTCTTAATCCAACTCTAAGATTTTCTTTGTCCATTTGGCCAAGTCTGTAAGTTATTCTACCTTCACCCTTTACTTCTCCTGATCCCTGGTCTCTCACCAATGCAAAAAGGTTAGCAGTTCTTGCATACTTCACCATCCTTTCTTTCACATCAAGCCCTGAAACCCATGGAAGCAATGCTGAAAATGATGCTGGTCCTAGAGCAGGTGCTTCTATGATGATTCGTGGGGTGGAATCCTCTGCAAAAACCTTGTGTATTGAAGTTATGATCCCCCCCTCATAGTTATTACCACTCAAGTTTGTCATGTCTTCTGGGAAGTACCCCCAAGCAAATTGAACAGGGTGGAGATGGAGGTTCCTTCCAATGTTTGGATTTTGCAGACCACTAGAAATCATTAGAGGAGGGGTAGAGAGACTGCCACATGCTGAAATAGTTACGTTGGATTCAATTTGGAGTTTCTTTGTTACCTTACTCCTCCAAGTTGCTGCGGCAATCACTCCTAAGCATTTCTTTTTCTTTATTCCCTCATTTCCATCTTCCAGTATAAGTTTCTCAGCTTTACATCCAGTTAGGATCACTGCACCATTGCCTACAGCATCAACCAACCAAGTAGAGTCAGTGCCCTTTTTATCTCCAGTTCTACAACCATAACAGCATGAACCACAATAGTGATCTGCTGAAGAATTTATTGCAACTGACTCAACTTTCAAACCGATTTTCTCACACCCTTGTTTAAGAATTTGATTCTGGAAACTTTCCTTATTGCATTTCTCTGTCACACCAATCCTTCTGCAGACAGAGTCCATGGCAGATTGATAATCAGAGCTGGCAAAAAGTGGGATTTTATATTTTTCAGACCATTCCCTCAGAACAGAATCAGGTGTTTTGATGCATGCAGACCAATTTATAGTTGAGCCTCCACCCACTGTTGAGCCAGCCAGGATAATCATTTTCCCGTCAAGACTTGGCATAATGCCTCCTGATTCGTATAGCTCATCCATGGATGGACCTTCCAGAGAAGAATAATCTTGGGCAACAAAATACTCTCCTTTCTCTAAGACAATTACTTTCTGACCAGAGTTTGCCAGAACTGCAGCTGCAACTCCTCCCCCACAACCAGACCCGACAATGACAGCATCACATTTGATCTTGTACGTGTTCTGCTCTAGATCTTCAGTGACTTCTAGGCCTTTTTCAGCGAGGGATTGGATTAAAGTAGAATCAGTTTCATACATTGTTTCTACTAATCCCTTCTGGAGTGGCCTCTCCTTTCTTGTCAACTTTTCCTTTGTGTCCACCTCGTATCCAATTGCTTTCCATACGGGATTTTGCCCATTTACATCAGTCTGCAGCATTTGGGGGAAAGATATGAGAAAGCAAAATAAATAAACAAATAATTTAGGAATGAGATGTGTGAGAAATTCAATTTGAATGTTTGACATCATTATATGTTACGTCCAGTGTTTTTAAAATCCAACCCATAATTAAATTAATGAAATTATTGATTCACAGTTTATGATATATATATATATATATACACACACACACTGGCAAAGTGATATACATTTATAATCAAATAATAGCATAAAATATAAAAGTTCATTAACAAACATAATGTTCATAATTTGTAACATCAATAGTTACATTTAAAATTAAGTTCATACATGACATATATTTAAAGCAATATTCTTTACTCCTTAAAAATAAAATCATAAAATGGTGTTGGATCTCGCTTATTTATTCTTAGATTAATTGCATTTTTAGTCCAATATTTTAATTTTTGTGTGATTCTAGTTCTTCTAATTTTAATTGTTGCATTTAATCTCTCTTTTTTTTAATTATTCAAATTAAATCCCTCACCTCAAAATCTCATCCAATAATTAACAAAAATATAATAGATGTGTATTATTAATTTGTTCAAATTAGTATAAAATTATATAATAAAAATGTATACAATATAATAGAAATATTTTGACTTTTATTTAATCATTTTATATATGTTTTATAAATTTATATAAATTAATGATATACTATTTTTTTTTATTAATTATTGAACAAAATTTTGGGATGAAGGATTTGATTTGAATAATTTAAAAGTATAAAAATCAGACACAAACAATTAAAACTAGAAGAATTAAAATTATATATAAACTAAAATATGAAAAGTAAATGTAAAATTAAGCCTTCTTTATTAAATTTTTCAATGATCTTTATTTGGGGAGAGGGGGTCCATAAGAACTGGAGAACTACCACTTCACTAGTTTTCCTGTCAAACCAGCTGGTTTGGTGTAATTTTTAATTTCGATTAAAACCAACATGGAAATGATAAATTTTGAATAACAGTCAAACCAGACAGATGTAGATTGCTATCAAGCCCTAATGAAATAATGATGTCATCCGTCCTTTTACAAAGAGCCTATGTGTCCTCTCCCAATTTATTGTTCTTAACTGTTGTTTATGGGCAACTGTTGAGCAATACCTACTAAGGAAGGTGCAAACATATTCCTCTACAATTCAACCATATACTGTTGACCGAAAGAAATTCAACTATATACTGAAAGCTTAGAATGGGTGAGAAAAAGAAACCTTACCCTTGAGAAGATATTATAGAAGCAAACAAGTTTGATGAGCACAAACACAATCCGCAGGGGTACCCAACGCTTTTCCCTTGACCATTGATTCAGAATTTTTTCTCTCTTCTCCAAGGAAATCTCAGAGAACTTGTTAACGAAAGGCCACTTCCATTCCAAGCAAAGACTTCCACAAAGCAACAGTGTCCCCAATCTGAAGGACAGAATCCACAGAACCCAACTCACCAACAACAAAGCTTCTGGCACAGTCCTCTTGAACATGAGCTCTGCAGCCTAATTTTCATTGCACAAATTTTAAAAAAGAATAGAAATTGAAGTAATATAGACCCTTCTATAAAATAAAAACACGGGATCATAAAAAAACACCTACCTCATCAGGAAAAGGGAACTGAGAAGCAGAAGTATTGTAGAAAGCTGAGAAAGCTTGGTCCTTTGAACTATCCTTGTTGAGGGAAGGAAAAAGGGTATCACATATGGAAGCCATGACATCCATCTGAATGGTAGATAACCCATGATTGTAACCTTTCTCTATTCTCTTCCTACCTCCTCTTAACAGAGGATGGCAACTCTCTCTCCCTTCCATTCCTCTCTGTGATCACAAAGATACTTCCTTTATTTTCTCTTTTCAAATAAAATTTTAATTTAGCACAACACAAGTCCTTTTTATAGGCTATGAGAAACTACTTGCTAGGTGGCCCAATTAGTACTATCCTTGGGCCAGTGTTTGTCAATAGCAGAGGGAGTAGCCCAGAGAAGATAGGTTCAAAAGGATTGAATCTGAGAATGAAGGAAAATGTGGTCAATAGTGATTGGTTAGTATTTGATTGATTTATTCGCACGTAATAGTTCATGAGAAACAAAACACTTGGAATCAGTCATGTTCAGTGCCTTTCTTTGGCTTTGCTCGATAGGAAAGAGGGTGAGGGAAGAAGAGAAGAGAAGAGCCTAGTTGGCGTTTTCCTAACGTGAAATTGGATACTGCATGTGGAGGGAACTTGAAGGTGAAGGAAAATGTGGTGGATTATTAGTGCTTGTATCTGTTAACTGTTAGCTGATAAAGAATCATATGAACTACTTCCCAAAATTAGCAAAGTTGGTAGATAACCCTCTCTTTGATCAGACAATAATATTTTTCAAAGGGATTAGACACCTCATGCTGTTATTGGTTATCACTGCACTGCTCGTTCAAATGATCTATATTTGATTTGAATAAGGTTCTAAGTTTGAGATATGTTCTTGGAAATTAAGTTCCGTTTGGAAAGTTAACCATACGATACTACATATTCTTATCCCAAATACAATTATTTCATGCTAAAGATATGTTAGATGGCTACAAAATTATCTCCTTTTCAAAATAATTGTGTATTTAAGATTTTAAATTTTATATTTTTTTGTTCTTCTCAAATATCATTATTTAACTTGATTTAATTTTAGCTTAAATTTTGAATCTTAATATCATTTAAATTGGAAGGATCTATTTTTTTTAAAATAAAAACTTGAATAAATTTAGGCCCAAATTTAAGTTTGATTTGAAAATTTGACATTAATCTCATACTATATTAATTTTATATATTTTATTTCTCTTAAATATGATTATTGAAATTTATTTTATGTTAATATTTAACTTAAAATTTAAGAAAATATTTAAATATTCTCCATTAAAAAAACAAATTATAAGTTGGTTTTGTTATATTGTTGCTCTTGTTTCAGTGGTAATTTTTTTTTTATTTCGCTCGACGAATATATGCAAAGACAATATAAAATATTTTTTAAAAAAAAAATTATAAATTTTTAAAAATAAACTAAAAATAAAAACATTTAGTTTGAAAACATAATTAAAAAAATTGGATAATAAATATTTTAAAATGGAAAAAAAAACACGTTGTAATAAACATCAAATCAAAGAAAGGCAAAGAGTTGGTTGATGGCTGAACAACAAATCTCATTAATTGCCATTTAGATGCCTCCGTTTGGTTGTGCAAAAATGTCACTTACGCTATCCTTTTCGTAATTATGTTTTATACATTTATATGTTTAGAGTGAAGGAAAAGTATTTTCATTTATCTCGTAGTGTAGAAGTTAGCATAATTCAAAGTATTTTTAATAATATTTTTTATTTATATAATATATTTATTTTATTTGAGTAATGTAAGAATAAAAATTAATAATAAATGATAAATTATTTTTTTAATAATTAATTATTTTCTGTAATTTTTCGTCTTAAAATATTCAAGAAATTCACTGATATATAAATAGACAAGTAAATATATTATTTTTAAATTAATACATTAAAGTATACAAAATTATTAAGATTCATAATGACATTAAAATTTGTCATTCTATTTGAAGGTTAAAGCATGGAATATGAAGATATTAAATATGATGGGGGACTGTTCGTGCCAAATGAAATTCATTGTCGTCAAAGATAATAAATGTGCCACCCAATGAAATAACAAAAGTTAATGTTTTTTTTTAAGTTTATTTTTTATTTATTTTTGGTCAAAAGGAAAATAACTTTGTGAGAATTTAGGAAAGAATGAACGGAGGTTGAGCCAAAACTTTGAAGTGAGAATATATTGCTTGAGAACAAAATATGATTGAAAAGTCGCAATTACATTTACACGTTGTTTCATTGGGTGCATACATTAAAAATTTGTTATAATTATAAAAAATGTAAATAAAAAATGTTTGGAGAGAAAAAAAAAAAAGAGAGGCTGTGCTAATATATGGATAAGTATGCATTTAGGTTTAACAATAATAAAAATCTTCAATATACGGCAGAATTTAAGTGATTAAAATTTTTAATTTGAATTTCATAAATTAGAAGTATAAGAGAGCTTTATATTTGTAAATAAGTTTCTTCAGTTGCGTTATTATCTGTGTAAAGAAGCATCATGAACCTGAGCCTATCGGAATTAACTAGAATTAAAAAGAAATTTATAATGCTAAGATTTTAAAGAATAAATAAATAAAAGACGTTTCTGTCACTGTTAAGTCAATAGTTGAAGATGCTTTAGAAAAAAAATGTTGCTTTGGGAGGTACGACAGAATTTAAGAAACAAATTTTTAAATGTGCACGGAAAGATACATAATTAAAAATAAATATAATTTTTTTAATTAAAAATGATAATAAATAAAATTATTAATATATTATACATAATGTTTAACCGCACATTAAAACATCCTTTAAGAAAATGTTGCTTCCACGCATGTGTCCAAATACTCTTTGTAGGCTTTGTCTAGACAGGCCAGTGAACTAATTCACTTCCTCCCTTTTATTAGTATTATATAAATGAAGGTTAACAATTTTATATGTAAACTTTAATTAAAAACTTTACAAAATGCTCAATTCTAAATTTTTTCATTACTTGCTAGTGTTAGTATGCATTATTAATTTGCATAAAATGAAAAATAGGCTCCATTGTGATTTAATTAGGATGGTCTGTTATAGTCCACAAATGACTATAGTATCAGTCACAAAATGTTGAATAAAAACCAGTTAAATCTTGATGATACAAAAACTGAGAACACATTAAGAAAAAGGTAATATGCATGAGCAAATTTAACAATTCAGCAGAGCAAGAAAAAGGGATGAACTAATGCAAAATTTAGGGAAAAAAACCGGCCATGCACAATGGGGGTAAGCCAGTGGTGATACTAATACCAAACTGTTCTCCAAGTTGAGTTTATTCTTCAGATATTTTATAACGAGTGGAGCAGGATCAAATTAGATGACATAAAATGAAATATTTTCTGAATATTTAATGATAACATCAATAAATTCCATTCAATTCCTTAGAAAGTGAATAAAATAGTTAAAAAACTAATATAGCTTTTGTTTGTTTACGTTTCCCTAATCTAAAATAAGAAACAATTGGATAATCAGCCAAACCTATTCCATATTCTTAAAATTAGAGGAAACAAAAAAAACTGACATTGAATGGAATAATATGAGAGAAATACCAACCGTATGTTCTCTAACACCATCATTATTAAAATTTATCAAAGCTCACAAAATGGTATAAAACTCACTCCCTATTTAATGAATCTCACTAATATTTTAATGTTTTTCAACAAATATCAATAAGGAGTGTCTGAAAGAATGTGCCAAAAAATATGTTATAGCACTCCTCAATAATACGAAATAAATTCTAACACGTTCGTTTTACCCAACCCTTTTATGAACAATCCAAACAATGACAAGTGACAACTAACACCATTCAATTTTATTTCCCTTTCAGCTATGCCATCCTTTTCATGGATGCAAACATAGCCTTAAAAATCAAGGGTCATTCCGTCTGGGCATGGCCTCCCATACCGTCTTTATTTGCTAGTCCACATCTCTAACCAGCCCCGTGATTGATAAAGGGACCTTCAGAATTATGACCAATAAGTAGCAATGAGCCCAGAAAACGAAAATGTAGCCGACAAAAACAAAATAGATACTGGGTATTGTACAAGTTGTGGTTGTAATTTATGAAAGGAACATGTTGAAAAAACTGCAGGCCATTGCATCAACGGCTCCTATGAATCATTCCTTGTCTCCAACTGCCGACCTCAAACGCATGTTCTTTCCGGGCTTCTTTTATTAGCAAAAATTGCTGGCCATAGGAATCTACATTTTAAGATAATATGCAACGATAATGGAACTGTGATAGCCATTGGAAGGAACTAGTTATCACTTATCAGGAATAACTACGTGCATCTTAGTTCCTAAGATACATCGTTACTATAGCTTGCAACTTATCAGATGACAAAATGATCATTTGGTTCAAGGAAATGAATAATTTAAATAGCCACGAAAATGGTGTTGGAGAATAGCAAAATGATATAGCCATGCATAATCATCTACTCACTTAAAGTTTCGTTATTCATATAACACAGTCTATAATGCTATTATTTTTCTCTCTGTCTCTTAATCACCACATCACCCATTTTATTACACGTCTCTTTTTTTTCTTCCTTTCTTCCCTTTTGTATAAAATGTTGTACAAAAATGAAGTACAACTAGCATTTCTCATTCACTTATTGTTAACAGATAACAAGTATAAAATGAAATAAGGAAACCAAGCAGATAATTTTTTATTATGTTAACATCTCC
Organism: Abrus precatorius; assembly: GCF_003935025.1. Lineage (NCBI taxonomy): Eukaryota > Viridiplantae > Streptophyta > Magnoliopsida > Fabales > Fabaceae > Abrus > Abrus precatorius. Next base: position 438,429 of record NW_020874373.1, on the reverse strand, counting down.
TGATTAATTATTCAAATGAGAAACATCATAGAAGAACATTATACACTTAGTATCAGATAAAAGGCCAAGGATAGCCAGGCTCTTTAATCCTTTTAGTACATTCCATTGATTATCCTCATCTTCCAACGATGAATTATGCAAATCTGCATGTTATTCTTTCCATATGTACACAATTACTTTGTATAGTCCATAATTATTGCTCAAGGTGAGACTATACCTGGTTTCTGATCTGTTCAACATGGCACCAAAGCAATGCACATGCTGCTTTGATTTCAATGACATAACTGATGCTAAATCTATTTAATGTCATTGCGTCGTAGGAACACGTTACATAAGTCAAAATCAAGAGTATCATCAGTGAGAAGGATCACCAATGTCAGTCATGAGAAAATGGAGTTGCTCTCGCAAGAACGAAACCTGTTTCACAAATGGATAGTAAGTATCACCAGCTTAGCCGCTAGATTGAAATATAAACAATAATATTTTCCCCCAACCCACTAAGTTCTTTTCATTTGTTCGTCATGAATAATTGTGATAGTATTGAACCCATGATATGGACATGAACTATTTGGCTTCATTTAAGTGCCTTAGATATGCAGATTTAATTGATTGTAAACTACATTTTACCCCTTGAATTCCAAACGAACTTTAGCTCATGTTAGGCATTGGTGACCACAAATAACCACCAAGCCTTATTCCAATAGGTGGGTCAGGCATGGATCAATCAACTCCATCTCCTTTATATATCAAAAACTAAATTTCAATAAAACCATGTAGGGGAAGCTCTTGCTTAGTGGCAGTTTTGGCATAAAATTACATTAAGAAAAAAGTGAAATATATTAGGAATTCAAGATGTACCGGTAGATAACAGAGCATTGCAAAATGTTCTTGGCCATACATATAAACGAAATGGTAAATGACCCGTCTATTGTCAGTTTTAACTAAATTATGAACAATTCCATCTTTTCTGAATCTTCAAAAGGGTTTGAGTGAAAGTGAACTGAAGAGTAAGCTTTTGAAACTTGAGGGATTAAAATATAGTTTTAAACTTGGTTCACTAAAATTAATTTGGATGAAAATTTTCAAAAGATGTGAAGTGTACTTTTACCATTTAATTTATGGCATGAAAACTTTGTAACAAATGAATTGGCATAAAATCATCATATTGGTTCTTTGCTGTCTGTATTCTTATCAAGAGTTTCTTTTATCTGTTTTTCAAATTTTCAATTAAAGGAAAAACTGTTGTAAAGAAATGGGCTTTACCTCTTCCTGAAGTAAGGGAGGGAGATCTTCAGTTATTAGAAGGCTTGTAACTTCCACTTGCAGTTTTTCTTCTTTAATGCCTGACCATGTATGCAATGGCAAGGCCAGTAAAAGCACCGTTAAGACATCTGCAGTAGACGGGTGCATTCCAATGCAGTGACCTTCATTTGAAAGACAAAACCTACTTGGCACCCTTTGACACAAAGGGACCAACACATCAACTTCTTGTACACTACCACCACCAGTTGCAACAGTTCCAGAAGCTATTGTTACTGGATTTTCTGTATCAACATTCAGTTGTTTTACATCTATTTGAGAACAGCATTTTCCACTTGACAAAGCTAGCCTACCACAACCAGTCAAAAGATCTGCCCCTTGGCAACAAACGTCTGCAGCAAGTGCTGGTAACATTTCTTTGTCACTGAGCTTCACAAAAGTATTACAACATGTACTTTCAGAATCCAACCACCTGGTCACATGTTTGAAGAGTGCAGTTGTCCGAATCTGTTCCAGTATATCTGCCTGAAATTTCAAAATGCTAAAACATTATGTTTGTTTATTTAATGGATTTTCTTCAATTAGATGAAGTCTCTGGATTATGCAAATATCACATTTGTCAAATTCAAGAGTGAAATTATTTTTTCTCAAAATCGAAAAGGAAGTAGTGTTGAAACCTTGATAGCTAGCCTTCCTCTCTCATCCTCACTCAGTGTGAGAGTCCCATCTTCTTGTCTGCGAACTTCAGCAATCCATGTGATTAACTCTCTCAATTCACCAGGAGGAGATTTAAACACAACAGAGAGTACTTCCTGAATGTCTTTTAGATCCTCTGACTTTAGGAGTTGTTGAACATCTTCAGTTAGAAATTTGGCAACACTGTTCCAACCTTCGTGTCTGCAACTCTGCAGATAGTCTTAGAGTAAGTATTTACTGTAATCTATAGGGAGAAATTATTTGCATGAAGCAAAACAAAATAAACAAAACGTAAGTTTTTGTTAAATTAGAATAATAGATATGTTCTATGATTCAATTACTACAGTTCCAACATGGGAAAAAGGAAAGAATATTGGGCAGGACCGCAGACCTTCCAATGACACTTCATCCTTTAACATAATCAATGTATTGCTATGTCTTTTTATTGTTCAATATAATTTCAAGTAATAAAACCATCTTCTAGCAGACCTCACCATTTTAGTTTTACAGTGAGTCAGATTATTTTCCCCACTATTTAAAAGTCATGAATTTAGATACACTATATATGTTCTGCGATGGTTCAACAAAGAATCAACCAGTAGCACAGTACCACAGTATACAGTACAGATGGTGCCCTGTTAAGCTTTGAAATAATCATATACCTGAAATACAAATTTCCAAATATAAGTGGAGGGAAACAAGAGTAGTTGAACAAGGGTAACAAACTAAAAGAGTTCATAAACTCAAATCCTTTTAATCCCAATTAGCAGGACTTTAATGATACCGATACATTCAAATAGTACAGTTTTCAAATAACAATTAAAGGAAAGCCAAATTACATTAGCAGATAGCAGACAAGTGTGGATAGAATATATAGATAATCAAAAGTTTAGTGCTTTCAATCAATTATCGTTTTATGCCTATGGTATGAGGTAAAAATATCTTTGATAATTTTAAACAACAATATTCTCCAGAGTTTTACTATTCTGAATTTTTCCTTTATACAAGTTTAGTTCTCTGAAGCATGGCATGCATGGCAAAAAAAACCAGCTTGAGAGTCTTATAAACTTGAATCAATAGAAAGAATATCACATAAGATGAAAATCTTATGACTAGTAAAATATTGCCGTTGTTCATTAATCAATACTCGCACAAGGTACAAAAGGAAAAGTGCACAATATTTGAAGGAAATCACAGCAAAAGGCTGTAGTTTTGACAAAAATGTTCAAATACACCAAGAAATGCTAGCAACACACTCTGCTCTTTTCAACAAATTCTGTATCATTGGATTACTTTCATGTAAGTCACCATAAATATGTAGGTCACATGATTTAACAAGTCCCACGAGAATTTCATCCAATAATAACTATTAAATACTATTATGCTTTAAGTAACAATGTAAAAGATATTACCCCCTGTAAAGACCAGTGGCTTGATCAATGGTACTTACGGCATCCCAGAGAAGGTTAAGGGGAACCCAGTGAGGAGGATATTTGAAACGAGCCACATCCAACACGAGGACCATATCCCTTTCAGCATGATATCCTCCAATTGGTGAAAAATGGCCAATTCCAGTCTATTACCAACAATATGACAAAATTCCATCATTTCTACAAACTCACTTAGCTTTTCATTTCCTACACAAAAACTTATTCAAAAGATCTTAAATCTGAATTGAGCAACTACGTTAAAACTTAAAAGTGAAAACGGCCTAGAAGCCAACTAAAAGAATACATATGTAGGAAGCAGCAGCAGCTTATTGAATGCTTATGAATAGATAACACATACAACACCTGATTGAGTGGTGCCCTGTGGTAAGACACAATCACATGACAATCCTCAGAAGAACAACAGGCAATCACACGGTTACGAAAATCATGGACTGAACTCCCATTGGCACGAAAGGCTTCCACTTTAGCTCCATTACATCGAGCCAAGCATGCAAGTTTTCCAAACGTTAGGCCTTCTGCTTTAATTTTCTCCAAAGGTTCACAGCAATCCAACATGGAATCATCAAACCATCTCCAAGGGCCTGTTAAGTGACTTATTAGTATTATTATTATTGTTAGACAAATGCTATTAAAAAGCTTTTATTTTTACTCGGTCCTTGGGTTGAGTTTAAGCAACTAAAAATAATACAGGTTTTGTTAATAAATAGAATTTTTTTTATGGAAAACGTATATATTTATTGTATTAAATTTATAAAAGTATAATGAATACTTTTCTTCTCAATAAAATTTTATTATTATCTTATCTTGTAATAAAATCCAAATAATAATATTTATTATACTTTTATAACTTTAATATAATAAATACGTTCTTTTCCAATAAAAATTACTGCTTTTAATACTTAAATTCGATCTTAAAGGCAAAAGTTAACAAAACTTTTTATTAAACAAGTGTTTGTAATACACTAGTACACTTTTAGTTCTTATTTGTCTTGAGAAAGGAGATGAATTTATTCTCATTTATATACCCATATAGAAATTCAAGCAACATTATTTTTCTACTGATATCCTTTTATCCATTTAGAATAAGTGCAATAATATAAAATGCATAGACTATTTAAGAAGTCAAACGTCAAAAACAGACCCACTAGAATAAGGTGAACTAAGAAATGTATCAAATAATGAAAACATAACGATTGTATTTCTTGATCTACATAATTCTTTTAGCATTTAGGATTTTGAATATATTTTGCAATAAAAGCTTGGTGGTAAATGATTAAGGTACTACCTTTCCATTTTCTGCCAGGGTCAATGGCAAGAGCATTGAGGACAACAGAGAGAGTAGCGAGAGCACAGTAGGCAGGTTCTGATTGTGTCTTATAGTTTGATATCAACTTGAAGAAGCCTTCCATGGTTCCTTGCCCCAGAGCTTCCACGAAAATCTTCTGTAGAATTAAAAAAGAGAATAAAAAAAACAGAATTGGAATGAAGAAAAGAGTGAGAGTTGACCAAGTTGACCTTGCCCTCCGGCGAAGCAAAGTCGACTGCAGGGGGAGAAGGCAGGGCTCTGCGGTACAGACCTGGGCTTGCCATGCTACTGCTATGCCGATTCTGATCCTCTTTCTTCTTTCTCTCTCACACCACTTCTTCATCATCATGCTTTTTATATTATTATTCCCAAATATTAAATATTTTTGGTTTTGTTAAGCTATGTCTATACCGGAACCAACTAATAATAATAATAATCATTTATTAAGAAAATATAATAGTTTTTTTCAGTTATAGATTTTAAACTCAACTTAAAAACTAAAGTTAATAAAACTTTCTTTATATTACAAATATTACACTACTTCATTATCAATTATCAACATTGTGTTACTATAAAAAATAAATATGTATTTTTAACTATATTAATTATTAATTTTTATAGTCTTATTTACTGTAAAAGTTTAATTAACAAAATATTCACTTTTTAATCGAATAGATAAATATATAATCATATTTAGATTTTTAAAATAGAGTATAAATTTATGATATATTATGTTTTATTGATTTTGATAAATTAAATATTTACTTTTATAAATAAAACTTTACATAGTATCTTTTTTATTACATTCTTTTATTATTTTTTTTTCAAGTTTTTTTATTCTTAAAAATGTATATAGATTCTTTAAATCCATCTTGTTCCAGCCGTTGGTATTTGGGGAAATAATTGTCAACGGACTGATTTCAGTGATTTTTGGACAACACACTTTCCAAAGCAGGTTGTGTGACACAACTCCTTTTTGATAAAAGGAAAATACTATGTTTTCACTTTGATAAAACTCCCCTTGAAAATTGGAAGAGTGGTGACCAATTGAAAAACAAATAGACTATATGTTGTTTGAACCAGGGGTAAAATTGATAATTATGTATCTTATAAGTTAATTTTTAAAAATAAAAAAAACCCTTTTAAATGATTATTTCCTTAATTTAAAACTTTTTCCTACTTAAAGTTTTTAGAAAATTTTGTATAATTATATTAAATTTTAATAATTTAAATTCTAATTAATACTTCATCACTTCACCGTATTTTAACAAATAATATGTTATTTTAAACTATAATTAAATAAGTACTATTACATATTTATAAATGTCTAAATTATCTAATTTACATCCATCATAATGTTACGATAATCAATAATTAAATTTATACGATTCTCTTTTGATAAAATGCTGTTAAAGTTGTCATTTTACCAAGTTTATTACCTGAGGATCTTATTTTATATATATATATAGTAAAATGCAACGTGAATTGGGAAATACATTTAGAATAGTTGCTTGCTAGAACAAGGCGACTTGTCTAACAGGTCAAATGACTAACGAATATAAAAACTAAAACAAAATAATCTATCAATTATGCGCCAATTTAAGTGATTCTATGCTACCCGACGTGTTATAAAGCAATGTGAACGTATTCCAGCTTCTATAATATAAATTACACTGTCAAGAGACACTGGTTCCTTGATATGAATGATGGAAAAATGAGGGAGATGCTAAGAGAGAGGGGAACCAAGATCCTCATCTACCTTACCCTCTTCACATCTCTTGAGAAGGTGTAACTGACGTCTCAAGTGCAGAACCTGAAATGCAAAGTGGTTTACAATAAGTTGAAGTTGAAAAATGAAGAGAGTACAAGTAGCAGAATCACAATGCTGCCATGCAATAGAAAAAAGTTTTAAAAAAACAACAGATGAGAGATAACTACCTCTTCCTGAAGCAAAGTTGGAAGGTTTTCAATTGAAACCAGACTATGTATTTCTGTCAAAAGCCGCTCATTTGTGATGCCAGCCCATGTTGTAGATGGTAAGGACAGTAGAAGCACTGTCAGCACATCAGTGCTAGCTGGGTGCATTCTAATGTACTTACTTGGGTTAGAGCAAGTGCAACATAATTTCCCAGATGATGAAGGAATCAGCACATCTAACCCTTGTTCAGTCTTGCCATTTACCACAGTCCCAGAAACCATTGTTATTGGTTTGTCATCTTCAGCTTTCCAGCATTTCATGCATGTTTCTTGACAGCAATACCCTGATGATGAGCTTGGTTTCCCACCCAAAATTTCTGCTCCTTGGCAACAAACACTTGCAGCAATGACAGGTAGCGTGTCTCCATCACCTGAAGTTGGTGTCTGTCTGCTGCAAGAATTTGACAAAAAGGAGGATACATGTTTGAAAAGTCCTCTCTCTTGAACCTGTTTCAATACCTCTTCCTGCACAGCAAAAAAGTTATGACACGAGAGTATTACGAGTAAAACGAATGAACCAAAGTAGAGGGAACAATGCTGAAGAGAAGTACGACAAGTTGAGATTAAACATGTTAAACCTTGACAACAAGCCTTGCTTTCTCCTCTGCACTTAAACTTGGACCACCATCCTCTCGCCTCCTGATCTCTGCAACCCACTTGATGAATTCTTCAAAATTAGACGGAAGTGATGTGACTATAATTGAAAGAACCTGATGAATGTCTTTCACATCCTCTGATTTTAATAGAAGAGGAACATCATCCATTAGGAATTTCGCAATACTAATCCAGCTCTCATGTTTGCAGCTCTGCAAGATACAACAAACCCACACCAACACAAACCATGAAAAATACAAACATGACATACTGCAAACACATACATGCATGCGTCTTACATTCACATAGTTCCATAATTCATAGAACTTCAAATTGAGAAGGGGATTGCCAAAAAAAAAAAAAAAAAAAAGAAACAATTTCAAACACACAAACAGCCCAAACAATTGAGTGTGAATTGATTTTCCAACTTCCCGTATGAACTTACCACAAAGCATATCCAATTAAACCTCAGTCAACTGACAGTGAAATAATCCCACAAAATGAAAGTAAAGTTCTGAGTCACTATTTAACAGAAAGAAAAATACCAGAGTATAAAGCATGCCAGGTTCCCTGTGAGGCCTTGATATAAGCATGAACCTGAAGAGGGTGAAAAGATGAGAAAACATCATTTAAACCATGTAATGAAAAGAGAAATCAAGAAGTTTTCTCATTGCTTAAATTGGCTAGGTCAAGTCATAGCTACATAATTTCTTATGTACAAAAAAAAAAAAAAAAAAAAAAAAAAAAACAGTTCTTTGTGCTCATAAGCACCACCAATCTTTGGGCAAAAGTATTTGCCGTTGTTAGGTCTAGGATTAATTAGCTTACACTGCCATTATTAAATAGTGCAAAATGTATATAAAGAAAGTTTACCCCCTAGATTGTCCAGTAGACTCATCAACATAATTCATGCCTTCCCAAAGAAGTGTAAGGGGGACCCAATGGGGAGGATACTTAAAACGTGCAACATCCAAAATAAGTGCCATGTCCTTCCCAACATGATAGCCTCCAATAGGAGAAAAGTGGCCATTTCCTGTCTATCATGAAAATAAAGTCAAGTCAATACTCAGCATTTTTCTAGGATTAAATATAGGAAAAAACTTAAGTTTTAGGTACTGTTAGTGTTGTTTGTCAATTAAAATTAGAATTTCATTTCAATAAAAGGTTTGTATTTAACTAAATCACAAATTACCAAGATAAAACTCTAATTTTGATTAGTAAACAACACATAAGTTTTGTCCTTTAATATACACACCAATTTTATCTACCAAGATAAAGTTTATAGGAAAAAGTGGGATAACTAATGAAGAATTATATGAATTAACAAGAGTGCAAGATGGATAGAAATCTATAATGAAACTACAAAGCTTTAATACTTCCTATTATGTCAAAGTTCCATAAACCATGTCACACACTTGTTTGAGAGCAGCTCTATGGTATGACGAGATCACATGACAGTCATCAGAAGTTGAACACTCAATGACATATCTACGAAAATCCTCAATGCTGCTATGACTAGCATGAAAGGCTTCAACTTCTGCTCCAGCACAATGAGCCAAACATACAAGTTTCCCAAAAGAGATGCCCCTAACTTTGACCATTTCTAGAGGTTCACAACAGTCCAACATAGATTCATCAAACCATCTCCAAGGCCCTGTGGAAGCATGAGTTAGAAAATTTTATACATTTTTATACTGATTTTTTGTTCTCCTACAAAGACTTCTGCATAAGTTTACCGAAACTGGGCCTTATTCAATAAACTATTTTTAAACAATAGCATATATCATAAATTGAACAATAATACTTATTGGTATAAACTGAAAACAACTTACGCTGAAGAAGTTGGAAAAAAGCTTATAACAAATCATAAATTATTTTCTATAAACGATTCAAAAGCTCTTTGAAATAAGACATAAATTCAAAAAAAAAAAAAAAAGGGTAGGGAAAATAGGGAACATATTAAAGGTGGGTTACCTTTCCACTTCCTGCCAGGATCAATGGCAAGAGCATTGAGGACCATAGACAAGCTAGCGAGGCCACAAAAAGCAGGCTCAGATTGTGTTTGAAAATAGGAAACCAACTTATAAAACCCCTCCATTGTTCCATTCTGAATGGCTTCTAGAAAAAGTTGCTGACATTAAACCAAAACAAACAACAATTCAAAAAACTCACAGATAATGAGAGAGAAGAAAAACATGCAAATCAACTAACTTAAACGTTATCATAATCACCTTGCCTTGTGAAGAAGCGAATTCGACAGCGGGGGGACAAGAAAGAAGGCGTCGATATAACCCCGCCATCGCCATTCTCTTCTCACTCAACACTAACTTCTAAAATCCCTTTTTTCTTAGCTTCTATCTATCTACTGTAACACTTCAATATGTCTACCAATTTACCAAATACAAACACTCTCCAACTATTGTTTTTGTTTTTTCATCATTTTTGGGTCAACCTTTTTTCTTATTTTCGGAATTACAGAAATTTCGCTTAAGTTAATGCCTGTTTTTAAGGATTATGTTATAATATTGAATAAAATGGCATTGCGAGGTAAAAAATTATTATGCTAAGTAATATGATCGTTATCTTAAATGCAGGCTGAGTCACAATACCTAGGTGAGAAGTCAAATATGAAATATCTAGGATCTATCCATTAGCTTTTTTCTTACTGTTATTTAGTTAATCATTTTTAAAAATATCACATTATAATCATTAATTAAAAATTTAATAATAAACTAAAAATACATGTTTATTACAAATTAATGAATTATTTTGAAGTGTTCTTGAAGTTGAAGAGTAAAACCTATCCCTGTGCATTGTTTGGTCAAAGGTATGCGAATAAAAGACAATATAAAATAACATTGGTCTATCTTTTCAGGATTTTTTTTTCTTTATTTAATGAATAATTTATTAAGAAGGAGAAGAATGCATATATTTGTGGGTCTCATAAATATATTATAAAACTCATAAAATACATGTCTTTTTCTAGTAACTCTTGACATGTTTTTGGAAGCCAAGTAAGGACTTCATTGATTCACATGAAAACTCTGTTTTTAGGAATTTAAAAATTACAAAAGTTAGGTATTGTTAACATTATTTATCAATTAAAATTAAAATTTTATTTTATTAAATAATTTAAATTTAATAATATCACACATTATCAAAGTAAAAATTTAATTTTGATTAATAAACAAGACTTAAAAAACTGCACCTCCTAGTATGTGTGTAATTTTATGTACTGCTTTGCTCCATAACGCGAGCTTTATTAGATCATTTTAAATCCAAACAAGCTATAAATTGAATATGCTATATAGAGTTATGCCCAGGACATGTATGTAAGTTTTCTTTTATTTTACAAGAAATTTTAAAAGTTTCAGCCTTTTAACAAAATTGATGAAGATTCCGAATGAAGTTTTCTTTGATTTTGAAGATGTTTAAACGACGGATAAAATTGAAACAAGTTGAGTATCGGCTTATTTGGTTTCAAGTGTAAGCATAACAGAAGTGAAAGATTGTTTGTGCAAATGTTCACAGGCAATATATCATTTAAACTAATACATTCAAAGCAAAAGAGAGAAAGAGAAGTGACACTCATTTAGCCTTAATTTCATATAACATATATATTCGTGGCATTAACAATATCGTAAAATGCATATACATAAATAATAAAATAGCATAAGCGATGAAGAGAAAGGTATGAAGCATGCACTGACCTTGCCATCGTCAGAAACGAAATCAACTGCATGAGGTGAAGGAAGGGGTCGATCGTTTGTAAAATCCATTCAGTTTAGAGAAGAGCTGAATACAGAGCCCAAAGAGAATAGTAAAATGAGATCGATTTTGGGCATCGGAAATTTCAAATTTATTCTCAAAATCTTTGATGGATAACATTAAAACAGAAAATTAGTATCACTGTGATTTCTCAATCATGGCACGTTAAAGAGTGATTTTATTTTATAAAAACTCATTTGTTAGTACAAAATATTTTTCAAAAGGTCATCTTGGAAGTTGAAACTGAGCAATGAGCGTGAAAATTTGAGAGTTCAAAACATGGCCAAACGGTTCATATGCCGGTGAATATCATTGATTGTCATGAAAAATTATACTTACACCTCTTAAAATTTAATGAAATTTTACTTGATAATTTTTTTTTACTTTACATAAACTTTCTTTGATTTATATATTATAATTTTTTTAATATGTATTTAAAGATATACAATAAAAAATAATAAGTAATAATTTTTATTAAGAATTATAGAATTTAATGGTATCAATGTTTCATGATTTTCAACAAATGACTCTATAAAATTTTATTGTATAACGTTAGTATATATTTAAAAATAATATATAATAATATAATGTATACCTTCTTTAATTTCTTATACAGTTATATGAATCAAGAGAGGTTAATATAATAGAAAAAAAAATAAAGATATCAAGTGAAATTACATTAAATTAAAAAGAAAACATTGTAATTTGTCCTATTTATAAGCTGCTTTTGATGTAGAGTTTAAATTAAATCTCTGCAACCGTGTTGTCTCTCAAAAAGAAATTGGGCTTAGTTCGGACACTTGGGTTGAAGGGCCCAATTACAAAAATCCCACGAGTTTACACATAACGATTTTAAGACACAAATGGCCCAAACTACCGAAAAGAAATTGTCTGTTTGTGGTGCTAACATACACCGAAACCAAAGTACCAGAATTAACGGTCTGTTTCTGGGAACTCGCAAACAGAAACGGTAATACTCCCGTTCTGAACAGGTTCTTCTCTATCAACAAAATTCTCAGATTAATCGGTGTCGCCATGCATGGATGAAAATCATGTTCAAATTGAAAATCGATGGCAATTCAAACACTGTTGTTTTGTGGCTTAAAACACATATTGTTGTTCATTTATTTATTTGATTACTTTTGCAAAGTTTGTTATTTGATCATTCTGGTTTTGTTGGGGAGACTAGATTAATTATGGAGTGATATATGCAGATTGTGGCACTTGAGAAATTAAAGAAACTGCAAATTGCATTTGGAGTTTAATTATTTGTTATTTTTTGGTATCAACTTTGTTTCCCGCATTATGATAAGTGATTATGATTGCACCAATATTGATATTTACAGCACAAGAATGGAAGGATCTTTATTCAGTCCTGCTTTGGAGGGGTTGAAGGTTGTTAAATCTGAAGAGGGAAAAGTACTCACAAAACCTTTCTTGGATATATGCAGAAGTTTGTTACCTGTTTTAGGTATGTCATATGTGGATGTTTTCTGCTTGAAATTAATATCTTAACTCGTCAGACAAATGATATCAATTATTTTTTTTCAACGGGTACATTCTTTAATCCACAATATTCCTTGGACTTGCAGAAGATATATGTTTTTCTTTATAGACCATCATAGAATGATTATATTGTCATTGACCAACTATTCCAAATATATATGCGAGGACATGGATAATTTTTATATCTGACATATATAACGCACAAATCGACAATTAACAGTGGAGTTCCAAAATTAAACGATGATGTCTACAATTTACCAAATTCTTGTACACAAGTATATATACACAATTTTGTATTTGAGACATTAGCTTACGAGACGCATAAAAAGGGTCACACTTTCAGTCTTAAAGTTTCAATTTTCAAGAGCAATATTATGACGCTGAGTATTAATTTTTATGTGGCATCAGACAACTTTGGAGGAGCATTTTCATTTGTAAAATCTGACATTGGTGGTAACATCTCGGTAAGCTAGCAATTAGTTTGTTGGCTAATTGATTGGTGCTTCCTCATTTCTAGTTCACATGCATGTTCGTGTAAATATTCTTTGATGTCAGAGGTTGGAGTCTAAGTATCAAACCGACCCTTCAGAATACAAATTCTTATTCAGTTTAGTGCAAAAAGAGGTTGAAGCTAAAACGGAAAAAGCTTCATCTAGTTGCACAAATGGGTTGCTATGGCTATCAAGGTATGCTTGTATATTAGTGTTGCTGTGCTCAACCTTACGGTGTTTTTGTTTTTGATATCTTGTTTACAACTTCATAGGAGCATGGATTTCACGGTACAAATGTTCAACAACTTGCATGAACATCAAGATTGGACCATGCAACGTGCTTGCTCTGATTCATACAACAAGACATTGAGACAGTGGCATGGCTGGCTAGCTATTTCCAGTTTCAGTGTAAATAAATACCACATGCTTATTTAGTAGAAGAAAAATGTTGCATCTTAAGATTAATTTTAAGTATCCAAAAGATGTAAGATTTTATTGAAAATGTGAGCATTTATTAAAAAACAATATAAAAGTATATAAATTTTTTTTCTTAAAAACTTACTATTTTTATATGGTTAAAATTAAAAATGAAGATTGATGTTAACAAAATTGTTAATGGAATTATCAGAGCATAACAACTTTTTTTGTCGAAATTTTCTATCATCCCTTGATTTGATAAAAAAAATACTTTAACTTTTTTTAATAAGCTTTATCAAATACTTGCTTTAAGATTTTAATTCTCTTAAATATGCCTCGAGATGGGATTTCTTCATTTAGCTTTAAGCTTCAGGATACACAGAATGGTTCCATGCTCTAGTTGTTATTATCCAGTTTCACACCACAGTTTTATTCTGTGGGATCTTGCATAAGTTACATATTTAACTGTTGGACATATTTATGCAATTTGGAAGATATATATAATTGCAAAATGCTGCTCACAAGAGGATTATTTAATCTATCTACAGTATTCTAACAGACCATTCAATTCTAGGTTGCAATGAAGCTGGTCCCAGAAAGGAAAAAATTCATGGAGATAATCAGTGGAACTGGGAATCTTGAGTCTGATATGGAAGAATTCTGTACCAGTTTCTCTTCAGTGCTTGTAGAGAATCATAAATTCCTGGTATGGTTAATTTTTTTACCATACTACATGTAATATGATCCAAAAATTATGTAAAGTTGTTGAAGTTTACCATATAAAATTGTTTTTCACATTTAATGCTTTGATTTTATTCTTATTGCAGGCTAGTGTTGGAATGGATAGTGCGAAAGCTTGATGCTCAAACTCAATGTTTGAAGTTGAGCGATTTTCCCTTCATTTGTTTGTCCTCATTATAAGATTTTTGGAACTTCAAACGGGGCTCTATTATTTGAATATTTTTTAACACCTACAAATTACAATGTATATTTATATATTTTATGTTTATTTGTATATTTTTTCACCAGATACAATGTAACAAAGATGCACAGTAAGAATATAATATAAAATATTTTTTTACTGAAAATAACAAGATATCATAAAATTTAATATATTAATAATATTAAATATTACAATTTTTAATAAAAATTAATATCATTTTTTAATTGTTAGACACACGTTAAAAAATTAAATATGAAAAATGTATTATAAAGGTGGTGATTGATTCAAATCTCATTATTGTAATTGTAAAAGAAAATGTGTTATAGGCTAATCAACTTTTAAGATAATTCATGTTAATTATTATCCAATCATAAGTGGCATAGCCGTGCTGTGATTTTGACAATTTATTAATTTAATTTTTGTAATTTATGCTTAAAATTATTATTAAAAATGACATAATTTAATATATTAATAATTTTAAATATTATAATGTTTGATAAAAAATATTCATTATTTCTTTTATAGTATATCTTTAGATGCACAATTAAAAAAATTAATTATTATCATTGATAGTTTCCTATATTATCAGTGAAATAATGTTTTATAATTAATATCAAAATATGTAATATATGTTTATGATGCATAGGTGGATTTGTTTCAAATAAAACATTAAGAAAGTCGAAGAGTGCGTAAGAACTAATTATTGAAGGTAATTAATTGCAAGTTATGAATAAATGTATTAGAGCATTATTTAAGGAGGTATAAAAAAAATTGAGGAACGTAATTTTTAAATATAATTAATTTATGAAGTAAGTGCTCTAAGTTTTTTAAAGATAAATCAAATAAAAAGTGTATTATCAATTTATCAATGTTTTTTTTTAATTAACTTTGTTATTAGAGAGAAGAGAAAGAGAGAAATGTTCGAGGACTACGAATAAAGAAAAAAAAATACAAATAATATTACAAGCGGGAATTTTCATTGATAAAGGATTTATAATTAATTTTTATAATAGCATAGACAAAATTACTGAGTTTGATCGGCCAACCCGAATATACACATAAATTGAGAGTTTGCATCTGAAATTTGAAGGCCCAAATAAATTATATTTTTATAAATAAGGCTCACTTACCTTTTTTTTTTTATTATAAAAATAACTATATTTTAGTGCTTTTTCATTTAAATAGTCAAAACTATTTGAAGAGTTTGTGTTAAATATTTGAGAAATTTAAAATGTGTTTTAAATTTATTGGACGAATTAGTGATTTTTTATTTTAATTTTATACCGATAATGTATTAATGTTAAACTCTAAGTAAAAATTTTATAATTTTGAAGATAAAAATTCATAAATGTTTTTACAATTACACGTTTATTTAATGTTTATTTTGGAGGAAAAATAAACACATATATTTTTACCCGATTTTAATAAAAATGTAACATTAGATTATACATTCTCGTCTTGGTGTGGGAACATCGATTACGTGTTTCGTTCATAGTAAGTTTTGGCCACGTAGTCACCACACCTTGTGGATAACTTGTTCATGTTAGATATGATTCATTGATTTCATATTTTCATTTGAGAAACACAACTTGTTAAGGCTTTCCTAAACTTAGTTTCTTCAATATTGATTTGTTTTCCTTTCAATTATTCACCTGAAATTTCGATCACTTTATGGTTTTGATTGAAAGGGTAAACAATAAGCAAACTATCACCGTAGAATTAACGAAAGTAAAAATGGGTATGCTTTTAAACATAATTTGATTTGCTGCATTCATTCATTTTCTCCTCATAGACCCTTCCATAACACATTTACTGTCAAAACTTGCCTGAAGTTTTTAAACAATTCTTCTATTTCTTCAAATGACATAAAAATCACTAGCTAGACCATGTTTGTAATTTTTGTTGCCTAGGAATAAAAACAGTAAAAATGTACACCTTATCCTCATTGATGGGCTCTCTATGAAACATTTATTCAACTCAACAACAAATGGATTCTTGAATTAGCCTTTCAGGAAGAAATTTAATAGGGGAGATTATGAGTTAATGCCTTCATCAACATAGAAATTTCTTTGGTTTTCTTCATCACCCCACACCCCACTCATTTTCATTAAAGTTGAAATTCCTTTTATTTTTTATCTAGAGTCTCAAAATTTCTTCCAGGTTTTACTAGAGACTAAGTAAAGCTATATATTAGTTGTGTAAAGAGAATTCAAACACACAAGATTTGTTTAACATGTCCAGCAACAACACCAACAATAATAAGGTGAAGGGCCTCCTTAAAGGGCTAAGATTCATTTCTCAGATATTTGGTAAGTAACATTAGGCCCCCTTGGTTGTAATTATTTATTGTATTATTTCTAATGACTTTTTTTTTCTTTTCTATTCTCATCTACATAAAGTTGAAGATAGCATGATAGATTAATTAAAGACTATCACTCATATACTTTGCAGATAATAATGAAAAAGAAGAAGAAATTGAGATCGGTCATCCCACAAATGTAAAGCATCTTGCACATATTGGACGCGATGGTCCCGTTGAAAGTGCTCCTAGCTGGGTAATTCTCTATTTTCATAAAAAAAAATATTAACAATATTCAAACTTGTGGAACATTAATTAAAAAATTAAGTGCTCTAAATATAAAATTGTGTTATTTTTAGTGTCTGTGTAAATTTTGCATCATTTTAAAAAAAGCGTTTGGAGCATTATTTCGCTTTTTTTCAGATGAACGAGTTTAAATCTGTCCCAGAATTTTCATCTGCATCTCCTAATGGAGACATTCATAGCACAGGGCTTGAGAATTCAGCTCAACAGGTCTCTAAAGGTAGATATTATTAAGTTTTCATGCTACGAGTTGACATACAAAATGCATTCTTGCGAATGACTAGTAAATTATTAAGTTAAATTGAAACATGCATGCAAAATAAAGATTAAAACAATAATATGATAAAATTTAAGTGTAATATATATAGGAGGAATAACCAGAGACTACAAAAGAATAGAACTAAAAAATGAAATACTAGACATATCTCTTACCAATAAGAAACTACACAATTCACAGAAGGATCATTAATATATGAAGATCCATTAAATGAGAAAACTTTATCTTATTACTTCATGCGTATATATTAATTTATCAAAGATAAAACTCTCAATTTTTACTGGAGAATAGAATAAAAAACAGCAACTAAGTTTTGTATATAATAATAACATTTATTTGAATCTAGTGGTTGTGTATGTGCCTACGTAGATTCAATAAGAAGAGGTTCAAAGTCTAGGAATCGTGAAGGTGAAGAGAAGGACATATCACCAGAGTTGCCAAAATCATCTAAGAGGCAATCAAATTCATCAGGAAACATGAGAGAGTGCCGAGCAAAGGAAAAGTCAGATAGGCCAAGGCACCAAAAAAAGTCATCGAAACATTCACGACCAAATGATTCATGTAAAGGATCTAAATACACCGAACAACCCATGATGCACGCAGACATGGATTCACTTCAACTCCAAATGAGTGATGACATGCCTAAAAGGTCTCGTTCTAAGATGTCAAAAGATGGTTCTGTTGGTGGTGGCTCAACTAAATCCAGATCGAAAAGGGACAACAATTCCAATCCATTATCCCCTTCTAAATTCAGTTCCAAATCTAAGAGCAAACATATGTCCTTTGAAGAAGATGAACAACTTAAGAGAGGACACACTCAAGATATATTGAAAAATTATCCAAATTAAGGAATTTCTTTTAAACTACAGCTATTTTTCACTGAAGATATTATGTTTGAGTTAGATAAAATCAAAATTTTATCTTTATGCTATAATAATAGTGTTGGGTAGTTAATATTTAAATTTAATCATTGTTCTCCTCCCTTTCTCAATTTGTAATGCATCTTTGTTCCCTAATTAATGACACTATCAAAATTAATTCATATGATGCTCTATCTTATTTGATTATCCTTATATGCCAATTGACGTTCAGAAAAAGGGACCAGTAATATCTTGTGTTATTTGGCTTAGTTTTTCTTTTCAAAATCAACGATGCAATAAATAAAATTAATTTTTTTATATATGTGAATTTGTTTAACCTTTTCATAAAAAAGAATTGATTCTAGAGTGAACTACAGAATACAATTATATTTACAGTTTAAAAAGTTATTCTATTTTATTATCCAAACACAGTTAATTTAGCCAAAAGGCCAATAAAAATGTATAGCATAATATGGATAGATTGATTTATAGCTTACAAGGTTGTTGGGTATTCATAGTATCATATGAAATATTTTGGGTTCATTAGCGGGCCAAAGCCCAACTCACACTTCGGAAGAAAAAATCATTTTTGGGTTGTGTAAAATGAACAGGTAGATTATGTTTTGAAAAATTAAATTAAATGTCAAATTGATTTATGTGTTTAACCTTAATTTGACGCTCGAAAATGGTTTTTTTCTTTATCAGAAAACTTTTCAGCTGAACAAATAAATATTACCATATTTATTTCAAAGCTAAAATAATTAGGTGGAACGACGCGGTTTCTATTAACTAATGTCTTAAAAAAAAAGTGGAATTGAATGCGAAAAGTAACAAAGTTATATATAAATATCGATTTTTCTAACGCGTTTATTTAATAAAAATTGATGTATAATAAAAATTTATTAAAATTAATGTACAATAAAATTAAATTTTATAGTTTTTAATAAAAAAATGTTATTTGTTAATCTTTTATTGTGCATTTTTGGAATCACAACTTATAAAAGAAACATGAAATTTGGGATTAGCGATCCCCAATACGAGCCATCTTCGGTGTGCTGTGCTGTGCGTTTCTCCGTAATCGGCTTCGACGATCGACGGTGACAGACACCCATCGCCATGAACATCTTCAATAAGAAACCCACCGCCAAAGGTTATTCTTCTTCTTCTTCAGCTAATTATCATAATTGAAGTAGCGTTATGTTTCTGATCAATTTTCACGTTTTGCTTTTGTTAAACTGAAAAGGCCAATTCACGTTTCTGTTTATGTCGTGCAGAGGCTCTTCGAGAGAGTAAACGAGAAATGGCCACCGCCACTAGAGGTTTTTTTTTTTAATTGCATAATTAACGCCTTCATCAATCAATCACTTCTCATTTTATTGTCAGAATAAGTTAGAGTGACACTTTTCTGCTTATGTATTCATTATTAATTATATGTTTTCTTATTTTCTTATATGATGCAGGTATAGAGAGGGAAATTGGGGCATTACAATTGGAAGTATGTTACATAGTTACTTAACGTGTGAATGTGACTATACTCTTTTTTAAACTCAGCTTTTTGTGTTATATCTAATATGGGTTATTTATGTGTGTCATTAGGAAAAGAAGCTTCTTGCTGAGATAAAGAGAACTGCTAAGACGGGTAACGAGGTATGATCTGCATTTTATGCTAATAGTCATAGTTTTATTATTATTATTATTATTATTATTATGGATATTTTGTTTGCCACTGTATTTCTCAGGGTGCAACTAAAACTCTAGCTCGCCAATTAGTGAGGCTTAGGCAACAGATTGCTAATCTTCAAGGTAGTCGAGCTCAGATGAGAGGCATCGCAACTCACACGCAGGTGTATTATTGATGAAAACTGTTTGTTTTTGTGATGTGCTTTTCTGCTACTTGTATTTAAGCAGGTACATGCTTTATGCTGCTGCTTATCTTAGCTGTGTTTGTCATTTGATGTAGGCAATGCATGCTCATTCTTCTGTTGCTGTTGGCATGAAAGGTGCTACTAAGGCAATGGCAGCTATGAATAAGGTCACATGTTCAATCTTGTATTTTAATTATGTTTTATGTCCATGCATAATATATTTGTTCCAAGTTTTTTGATTGGGCCATGAGAGCAACATTTTGTTATATTTTTATTACAACAAGAAAAGTGCTTTTAGGGGGGACAAAGTGTTGTTATTGAGTGCATGAATGGATTTAATGTTTATTCATGGAGAAGTGTGTAAGTTTGTTAAAGGTTGAGGAGGTGGAGCATAAAGTTGATATTTAGGGGTTGCTGTGTGATATTGTAAAGAATATGCGTGAGACTGTAGAAGATATTGCTTCCCTTCTTCTCCCCTCCCATCACATGGACACTCAAAGATAGTGAGAATCAGAAAAAGTAGATGGTGTGGATATATCCAACATCAAGGAGAAAATAAAAGGAAAAATGCCGCATCAAAAAAGAAGCAATGATAATTTTGTTCTCCTAACTTCATCCTTTTGTAATCTTTTCCCTTGTGCTAAATTAGAAGATTCATTGCAGCAAATGGCGCCAGCAAAGCAAGCCAAAATTATACAGGACTTCCAGAAACAATCAGCGCAGATGGATATGACTGTAAGATGATGCTTTGATTCTATTTGTTTTACAAGTTGGAAAAAATGGGAAACACTTGTTTTTGTTTCAACAGCTATGGACTTTAATGCTATATAATTTTATGAGCAGACTGAAATGATGTCAGATGCCATAGATGATGCCTTGGATAATGATGAAGCTGAGGAGGAGACTGAAGAGCTGACAAATCAGGTAATCTTTCTATTATATTACCTCTCCTTGCGACCTTTTTTTAAAAAAATTTGCTCCAATGTTTGTAGGGCTTTTTACTCGATTAGTTTTTCAAATAATTAAAGACCTTTACTATATTTGATGACATTTATTTCACTTGTAGTTTATAAGGAGGAATAACATGTATATCTCTGTCTTGCGTTAACAGTCCATAGGGATTAGCAGTGCCTAGAATCATAGGTTCAATTTTAGGTTCTAACCCCTATTAACTACAGCAATAAAACCCTGCCATTGGACTAACAATTTGGATTTAGCTGCTAATTCTTAATCTGGTTGAGATAGTTACAGTACTAATCAGTGAAAAGCTTAGGATCCCCTCATAGCCCCCTTTTTTTGAAAAAAAGAATTAAAACAAAATAAAGAGAAAGGGTGTGGCTTTTTTACCTTCACATTTCCTTCTCAAGAACTGAAACAATGTTTAAAATTCTGAAGATGTTATAATTTCTTGTGCCTTAATTTTTAACGTTTAGAAAGAATGGTTTATGATTCACAGAGAGTAATGGGTCTATATTTACCAAAGTGCAAGGATTATTGTTTGGCAATGACATTTGTTTTTGACATAACAAAAATAAACTGATGGTAATTTCACTCAACCTTTTTTTTTCAGGTGCTCGATGAAATTGGTGTAGATATTGCCTCACAGGTAGGACTAAGCTGTTATTAATCTCTGCACTCCTATCATCTGTCAAAATGCTTTTTCTCTAGCTAATTTGTGTTGTATTTGAACACTTTGGCAGTTATCAGCAGCTCCCAAAGGAAGAGTCGGAACAAAGAATACTGAAGATGTCAGCAGGTATCTTCTGGCTTACCCTTTCTCCCTTTCTCTTTAAAGTAACTTAAGAGAAAGAAATATATGAAATTCTGTGTTACTTGTAAGGCCTGAAGAAATTAATTTGGCTCCTTGTGTGTATTTGCATGAATAAGTTAAAATCTCTTTAGCCGTTTGCTTTCTTTTGTAAGTTTGTTTGACCTTGGAAATTTGATCTCATTGCAGCTCGGGCATTGATGATCTCGAGAAACGTTTGGCAGCTCTTAGAGACCCATAATTTTTGCCTGAGATTATGTGATTCTCGATCTCAAAGTTTTAAAATAAAATTCTTTCTTGAAGTATGTTTTCTTGTGATTTCACAATTTTAGAGTGTATATACTATACACATCCTTGAAATTATGTATGAATATTAAAATTTCTGAGATGGACAATTTTCTTGTAGAAGTTTTAGATGTAGATGAACAACGTGAAGTTTGATGCTATTTGTAAATGAGTTGCCAAGTAAATTTTTGTTGTGGGTGGCCGAAGAAGCCTTTACACGTGGGTGAGCGAAATTGGGTAAGGGGAAGCAGATTGAACACTTGTCTAATGTATCACTGTTTTGTGTGTCTTCTCTTGCCACCATTTTTTTAATTCCTGCCAAGTACACCACGAGTGTTTTATTACTCCACAAGAATGCACCTAGAACTTTACAGTGACCTTTTTGGGAATGAATTTGGTATGTTAATACTTTTCGACAGCACACGTGGAACTCCGAAATTGTCACTTGTAAATGAGATAAGATTAATTGGTTCTACGGAAGGGAAATGCTATCGCTAGCTAATTGCTCGTGGACCTTTCATTATCAAGATTTGTTAAAGAAACCGTTATGAAGTTCCCGTAAATAAATTATCCCAAATTTCGAAAGAGACCATTTTTGACATTAATATAAGCATTATCTAGTGTTTTTAGTTTAAATTTTGCTTTCATATAAGATTGTTTCATATTTTTACGAAGTAAAAGGTGTCCAATTAACTGAAAGTGTTTCTCGGCTAAACAAGAACCGAAATAAATTGAATAATTGTCACTCGTTTGATTCCTATTGGGCCAAACCAATCCTTATTTGTGATTCAGTTATGTGTTGCTTTCAGTTAAATTTGGAGTCTATTTGTTTGAACCTTTTATTATTTTGAAAGAAAATGCTTCTTAATTAAAGATATTTTTAAAAATTATAATAATTATGCATTTTAAGAAAATTGAAAAACGGTTTCAATACTTTGTTCATTATATTTGTACAAAAAGTAACTTTGAAGAAATAAATATAAAAAGTAATAGTTTTTTAAGCTCAAATAATTGAAGACACAGATACAAAAGGGCAATTCGGCAACCACAATTGATTTAGCTTGGTTAAAATTTGTATTAAATCAATTTTACAATTAAATGTTGCTCAATACTTTAAATCAGTTTGACAATCTAATTTGGCAACCACAATTAAATATTAAATCAATTGACAAAATTTTAATCATTGCACAATACGGAAACTATATTTCAAAACTTAAAAGACAAACAGAGATAATATTAAAAAAGAAATAGAATTTCAGAGAGAAAAAAGAAACCATTAATTAAAAGAAAATACAATAAAACTTTGTAATAGTTTTTTAAGTGAACTAATTTTTTTTTAAACATAGATTTGTAAGAAAATATATATATATATACTTAACACTTCAAATTTAAAACAGACACCATTATAACATAACTACTTGTGTGAATGAGTTAAGCAGCAACCCCCAAAGTTACCAAATATATCCGCCATGTGAGCATGAGTTGTAGTAGAATTGTAGTAGAAATGAATAATGAAGGATATCAAACTGCTTTTGTAACTTGAGACCAAATTCTATCAATTCCACTCTCATAACAAGGGTAATATAGATGCAGTGTTGGGTCTCATTGCGAAGAAACAATTGTATCATGAACTACAACTCTAGTTTCATCTATTTTTTTTTTTTGGGCAAAAAAGTAAACAAGTTCTTCTAGTAAAAAGTTAAAAAAAAAAAAAAAGAACCCTGATTTGAGTTCTCTGGAGCATGTTTAAGGAACATGTTACAGCATCCGAGAAATCTTCTTTCAGAAGACTATCTTGCTGGGGGCATAAAATAGTCCCACCTTAGTCCACAAAAGTGAAGTTGATTATGACCTCATGGTAATTCAGTAATATACATGAACATGATCTTGAGATCGATGGTTCTTGGATAAACAGGTGCATCAGAATTAAGAAAATGTCTGGTGACAAAATGAAACTGAATATACTTGTTACTTCCTGATAGAGAGGAGCTCAAAACTCCGCAGAGGATCATCTCGGTTGCCTCTGCTAGATCCGGACCGTGTGTAAGTTGGTTGTTTGGTCTCATACATTGGTTGAATATTTCTATGAGTGGTAGATGGACGGCTAACGGTAGAAGTTAGCCGGCCAGTACGACTCTCAGTGTGATCCCCAGAGGAGCTTGGTCTGGTTGATGATGAGATTATGGCTCTTCTGGAACTGCTACCATATCGAGAGGAATTGCGTCCCTTCTCTTGATCATGATACTTGAAAGACAATGTAAAAACTAAACGTCAGAATAAGTGAGTGGAAAATGTAAACAAATATATGTATGTTTCAGCCATACGTAAAACAGGAAGGAGAAAAAAATAAAGGGTGATAAAAGCAAATGACAAAGTGCCCGTTTGGTTAACAGCTTAATTAAGCGTTTATTCAACAAGCACTTACTATATAAGGGGTTTACACTATAAATTTGACCATGAAACTTATTGGAATAAGTTGAAAAAAGCTTATTTTGATAAGTTATATGAAAAAGCTTATCAAAATTAGCTGAAAAGAGCTATGAAGTCATAAATTGTTTTCATAAGCTCTCTATAAACTCTTCTAAACGCACTCAGAATCCAGTCTTTAGTTTTAGAGCCAAAACATGCATCCTTGCCCACTTCTTCCTTTTCTTTTTTCCTGCTTAAAAAAGTTTATACCCCATTGTAATTATATTTTTTTTTAACTCTTTTCAATTTTTTTCATTTTGATTTCTAGTTTTGTTAGGAATTGATGTGGGAAATCTAACTGCAATTGTTTGCAACAGAGATCCAATCAGACACTTAAATGTCATTGGACTAAGTACTAACAAATGAGCCAGTGAATTTCAAATCAACATTTGCGGAAACACCATAAAGCCATATACAAATTAATAACATAAAGACATAGCACATACCTACTTAAAATGAAAGATGTTATCAGACATATTCAGCTCAAAATCCAAATTATAGGACTAAAGAAGAAGATTAACTAATTCATTATCTAACTAGCAACTTTAACCATTTCTTCCACAATGGAAGTACTCCACAACTATGACAATCCAGACATAAAAATTGATAATAAATGATTGAGTGCAGAATCTTCACAACCAGATATTTGGATAAATGATACTCCTCTAATAGGGAATATTCATGTGATGAATTATGGATTCTCAATTGGTAGAAAACAATATTTACCACATCTTTGTGCACTGCTACTTCCTCAAAACTCCTGTGTTTGGAGTGATCACCACGAGGACTAGAAGTTGGGTTCCTTCGAGAGAATGCTTCAACAGCACCAGAAAATTTCTCTCGAATCTCCTTCCCAACTGAAATAAGCAATTGAATGACCAAAGATTATACAAAATAAATTTGGGAAAAGCATGTAGTTTGACAGTGATGTGAGCAATGAAAATGATAATTATAGCTGAATGCTTTCAGACTATCTATTTTCTGAATTCAGAATGTCACCGCATATACTAAATTCAAAATTCCTGACCACCCTAGTTCCTTATGAATTAGTAGAATAACAAAGTTCATTATCTAATTTGGCTAAAAGAGAGTGGACCTGAGATCTTTTCTGGCTTTTGTACAGATGGTCCTGCATTCATCGCTGCCTTGCCACTGTCATGCTATTTATTGAAACAATTATAGTGACTCCGTGAGTGACCTCAACTAGAAGGTAAAACCCAAACAAGAAATATATAAAAGTACTAACCCTCCCTCTAGAGCTGCTGCCACCAATCTGTGGATACTTCAATATAGTCCAGTCAAAAACATAGTCAAATTGATAGCCTGCACTAGCAATGTCCAGATCAATATGCAATCATATCACATACCAGGTTTCCATCAAAATAAACAGAATACAAGTGTACTAATTAGATATCTTCTGTATCAGACCTTCTCGAATAAATAAATCTCGAAAAAGCCTCTTCAAATATGAATAATCAGGCTTGTCCTCAAACCGCAATGATCGGCAGTAGTGGAAATATGATACAAACTCTGAGGGATATGATTTGCAGAGTACCTATTATACAGGCACAAAATCAACAACAGTAATAAATGATTTAATTTAAGAGATAAAAAGCGAAAATCAACCCGAGAGCATTCAGTTAACTGCAGCATCCCATAAGTAAATCTAGTTCTAATGCGCAAACGAAGCATGCTGTTCATTTTGTACAAGTATTCACATTCAAAGGAACAAAGTATTATGAGAGTGGCTCTGAGGCCTGGCCTGGCCAGTCTTCTAAACCTCATGGTATCATACACCCAGGTCCAACTACAGATCAGACCAGTCAACATCCCAACTAAACTTAAAACATCAAACACTAGATCCAGAGGGAATATCAAATTTCACCAAAAGCCACACAAACCCAACTAGTCATAATACCTCTATAGGAGTTGACATCTTCTTTTCACTGATTTTATCATATTTTTGTTTTTTAGTGCCAGCCTTCAGTCCTTGCCAAGGAAGACTGAAAAAAAAAATTTTCGGTGAAAGGAGATAGTAAGAATAGTATTATAAAGATGTCCAAATCTAGTAGGGTGTAAAGTGTGTCTATCAAGTATCTCACCTTCCTCTTAAGAAGTACATGAGCACATAACCAAGAGATTCCAGATCATCCCTTCTGCTTTGTTCTGCCAGAACAATAAAGTAAATTAACAAAGAACTGTAATAATTGGTTGTCAACACAAAAAGGAATGGACCATCATACCATATATTACTCACCGATTCCAAGATGAGTGTTGACACTTGCATACCGAGCTGTGCCTGTAAGGTTCTTGTTTTCCCTATGCAAGAAAAACAGTTTTTTCATAATAAATAAATAAATATATATATGAATTTTACAAATAATAAGAAATAGAACTATAATTAGATTCATTCAAAGTAAACAAAACATCTTTGTAGAATATTTGGTATTAGAATGAGAAAACAGACAAGGCAATAGAGACTTGAAGCCAAGTGATGGATGACAGGTCATAAATTGCTCCATGATGGTATCTATGGTGCAGAATGTACTCGATACCAATTCAAATTTGCAACAAACATACATGCATGCTTGTCAATACAACCACACTTAAGGTAACTGACAGTGACCCCAATTATTACTATCATTATTATGAGAATGAATGAAACCAAGACCACCAACATTTAGATGAAAAGTGTCCACTTGAAAAATGACACAACATCCATTAAAGTGATGACATGTAAATGCTTAAATCCAAGGAAGACTTGCAATTAATAAGGCAAGAAAAGGTTGCATTCTTCCTGGGGTGTATTTTATACTACTGGTACCCCTTAATATCATAAAATAATGATGACAAATTTTACCTGTATGGTATGTGCCTATGAGTTTGAAGATCCCTATATTTTTTAGCAAGGCCATAGTCAATGATGTACACCTGAAATGGGATATCCAGTACAATATGAATATAGTTAAAAGAACTGGGATTTGAATGTTAATATAGAATAGTTAAATTCATAATTGATCAATCATTTATTTTAGTGGCACTGAAGAGGAGGATTCTGTTGAAATATAATAGACGTATAAGATTGGGAAACCATCCATCCAAATGACAAGAAAGGAGTCAGAGGAAGTGTAATGACTCAAAATGCTACCCAATCATTTTGCGTGAATCCCTTGTGAGTTTCAAGGTGTAAAAGTGGCCACCATGACATGCCAAACCTGAGGCAGGATGAGGTGTGATGTGCCACCTCATGGTTTGTTGTAGAAAACAACTGCTAAAACTCCACTTAATCACTCTTAACCAAATATGTATCCCATAGGACAAAATAGAATAACTAGTGGTTTTCACAGTTTTTCAATTGACTATTGTTCTTTTATTTGGTTCTTTTCTCATCCTTGAAAAGCTACACATTCTGCTGCTTTTTTTCTTGTTCAACCTGAAGCAAGCTTGTGCAACTCAGCTTCTTACACATACTACAAGTAGCATGACACTGTCATTTTATGACTTCTTTTGAAACTTCAAAGAACAGTTTGGTTCTGTTGGAGGTACATATTTTAGTGGTCTTGCATGATATCAATTCCAAAATGTGCTTTGACTGTATGACTAAGAGTATTTGTAAAACAGTAATTTCTTTCTATTTGTATGAAAAACAACAAAACAACAACTAAAATCTTCCAAAATAAATAGGAGAAATAAAAGATCAGCATAAATAATATACCTGGTTTGCTTTACGTCCTAAGCCCATTAAAAAATTGTCCGGCTTAATGTCACGGTGAAGGAAACCTCTTGAATGCATATATTCAACTCTGTTAATCTGAACAATAATATGAAGCAAGCAAAACATTCGTATCACTATTGAAGCAAGGTACCTTATATTATAGTTGCTATGTTGAGTAAAAATGTGACTTACTAATTGGTCAGCAAGCATTAACACTGTCTTCAGTGTTAACTTCCGATTGCAATAATTGAACAAATCTTCCAGACTTGGTCCAAGAAGGTCAATTGCCATGACATTGTAGTCTCCCTCAACTCCAAACCACTTAAGATGGGGAATCCCCGCTTCAACAAGGAAACAAATTGGATTACTCAAAAGGAAACATCGTAACTGTTTTCTGGAAAATTTTCAGCCGTAACTTTACTTTGAGGGCATGGCTTAAAGACTAACATTTTTTATTTCATTAGAAGATTAATGACATCAATTATCCTACATTACAGATTCAAGAAGACAGAATAACAGCACACACACATATAATGATTGAGAAATAAGTTTAATGTCAAACTTTAGCACGAGGTATTAGCTAATAAATTTAGTACTCAAAATGGTAAAAATAAATAGAGATTTAGACTTACTTCCTCCTTGAAGAAGCATATACAATTTTGACTCATAGTGAAGCTGTGGATGTTTGGTCTTCACAGGTTCCTGCAAATTTTATGGGGCAAGGACACGATTATTAAGAATAAAAACATAGAATATAATAATAAGCAGACTAATATTTAACTAATATAGAAATTTCTCAAAACACAACAAAAAAAAAGAATATGATGAACAGTCTATGATAAACTACAATGTACAAATGTGAACCAAAGTATACACCCATCATGAGACAATGTAACATTTCACACGCCACTCCACTGCAATCCATAAAGTGATCTTATTGATTTCTTGAAAACCTTAAGTATTGCTCAGTAAAAATCTACTTCAACAATTAAATATATCTAAAATCAAATGTCACATATCCTTATAGGAACTCCCATAGCTTTGATAAAAAAAAATAGGACACTTGGTCTTCTTAAGTGACAATGTCCACAGCATGGAACATTACACTCCAATGGGTGCAATACATTTATATAGTCTTAATAACATGTTCCAGAGTATATCAAGGTGGTTAGATCATATATGCAAATTTGCAATATGATATCATAAATGAAATCAGAAACAAGAAAACATAAATCTATCTGTAAAAATTCATAAAAGAATTAACTAAGTAATCACTTTGCCCCATTTAGACATAAAAGAGGGTCAAAAACTTGAAGAGGACTTAACATACCAGCTTGACAGCCACCTCCTCCCCAGTTTGTATATTAACAGCTGATGAAGAGAATAAAATGAATATGTTACAAACAAATATAACATTCTATGATAATGCTGCAAAAGGAAGATTACAATTAATATTTCAAAAAGAAATAGAAAAGGGGCAAGAGACATGAACAAACCTATATAAAGCTCCCCAAAAGAACCACTCCCAATTTTCCTTCCCAGTTTAAACTTCCCAGCAATAACATGATCCATCATAAAACGACCTTCAATACAACTACACCCAGCAACTATAGGGAGCCTTTTCTGCTCAGATTTGTTCCCAATTCACCAACTAATTGTGCATAAAGGGGTCTAGCAGGTAAGAAATCCCAAGCTTTATCCAATAATCCACTCAAATCCAATTAGATTTCCCAATCTATTCATCCGATTAGTCGAGAAATGGCAATATAATGTAAATCCACAATAAGGGTAAATCGAAAAAGGAGAAAAATTCACAACAAATCAAAGCATCCCCAGAAATGAAGATGAAATCTTTATTATCCAGAATACAACACCACCTTCTCCAACTACATTCCCTTACCACACATATCCCAAATCAATCACCCCAGACAACGGATTGAAGCCCTAATTTCCAGAGAACAAGACGGCATTGACCCCAGAACAGAAAATGCTAATGGATATCAGCAACAACACCAAAAATTGAACCTTTTAATTATAAAAACAAAAACACAAAGAAAACAAAAAAGAAAGAACTAGAGGAGGAGGAGATTGAGGAGCCTGTGCTTAACCAGGTAGGAACAAGAGTAATTCCACAAATCAAAAAGCTTGGACTTTGAAGAGAGAGAAAGACAAGGAGAGAGAAAGAGGAACAAGAAAAAGAAAAAGCTGGCACAAGATTATAGTAATCGTTGGTGTGTTTTGGGTGTATTTAAAAATATTATTTTATTTAAATTATTCTTTACTTTTTTTCTCTTCATTTTTTCTCTTTTTTCTTTCGAAAAGGAAAATTTGAAGAATATGACAAGACGAGGGGTTAGCCGATACCTTCTCTGTCTGCCCCTTACCATTACTTGCAGTCAAACTCCTTCCCTTCTTTTCTTTTCTTCCTTTTTTTTTATTATTTTATTTATTTACTTGTAATTTTTACAACAATAAATGTTTCTTCTTTTTAGGATTTAATTTGCTTAGACATTTCTTACACGTAAAACCTCTATGATATCATTATTCACAATTTAATTCTTACAGCTATGTACAGAGTTTGTATAGTCATCCTCTTGTGTTCATTATTTTGATTCATCATTCATGTGTATATAATGACAACGAATGAATTTAAAACAATGTTATATATTAAAATATTAACACATAATAAATGCACCTTAATTTTGTATAATGCTCGTAAAAATATGTGCAATATTTTCTTCTTACAGTTAATAAAAAATAAAGGAGGAACTATGAAAAGTTTGGTGTAATGATTTTGCTATGGATTTGCCACGAGTGCAAAAAATATATAAGCATGTATAAATGGGATATATTAATTAGTAAAAGCAATAATTGTAAGACCAAAAGGGTCATTATGGCGAGGATAAGGAGAGGAACGTGCGATCAATTATAAATCCTATTATTCCACTCAAGAAAAACTACATAGTAATTAATAAAATGGCCAACAAAAATATAATGATGAAGCTTCTTTTTTTCCTTTTACCATTATAGAGTATACGCTGGCAAGAAATTGGTATTTTTTTTTTACCTTTTTACACAATTAATAAGTATTTTGTTAATTGCATAAGCATTTTAAAGTTAAGCAATTTTTAATAAATTAAAAATACTTTAGAAATATTTAAAACTATAAGAGATATTATCTAATAATTAAAATAAATAAATAAAATTATTTAAATTAAAAATAAGAACAAACTTGATGCAAAAATATTTAATGAAATTAATATAAAAATATAAACAACCAAAAATTTGGGATAAGAAATATATTTTAATTTAATTTTTCAAATATATTCATTTTGATAAAATTAATAATTATAAAAAATGTCATTTTTTTAAAATAATTTAAATTTTGAATTTTAATTAATTAACTAATAATAATAATAATGAAGTCATGCATTTTAATAAAAATAATCAGATTTAGAATTTATTACAAACAACTTAGGAACAATGCTTATGAAAAATAGTGTATAATTTTTTAATTTATTTTAATAAAACTTATAGTTAAAGTTATGATATAAATTATTATATAAAAAATTATTAAATAAATACATCAAACTTTTTTTTTAACATACAACATGTTTTTACCTTACTTGGCCGTGACCCTTCAAAATTTTTAAAGGGATCATATCATAATAATATTATTATTAAGAGGATGATCGACTAACATTCTCTTGATCCTCGATTGTTTGATCTAAGCTAAGAGGACGAATTTTTCACAGTAATTATAATAATATATACTATTTGGATGTTTTTGTAGTAATAGATAGAGATGATAAAGTTAGATGACACTTAACCCACTATCACAAAGTTTGATCACGTTATATCTTTTGGTTAGCATCATCCCTTAAAGTGTTCCTTATAGTATGATTAAAAAATGTTAACTCCCAAATAAGTTATGAATAAATTTTCTCACAAAACTTGCTCAATGATATACCCATTGAATAAGCACTGGTTGCATCTTCAGCAAAATCATGCCTCGCATAGCTCAATCCTTCATTCTCATTGCCTAAACTTGTCTCGAATGTTGATGAAGAGGGTAAAGTTAGAGCATGGAGAGAGAGAAAAAAAAACCTAAAAAGACCCTCCATGCAAAGTGTCTTACTCTCCAAAGATTGCATGCTTAGTCACGATCGAGTGAAATAAAAGTACAATAAAATAAATGAAGTCAATATATTTTTTATGACAGAATAGGAAAACATAATTTTGTTTAGTTCTCTCAAATTAAAAGAAAAATATTAAAATATAGCATTTATTTCAATCTATTCGTTTTTATTAATCCAATGATATAGCAAAGGGACTTTCGGCTTTATAACTCCACATCAAGGGAGCCTTAATGTTTTCCAATGTGGTCCAAACACAGTAAATTGATTGTACGCACCCAAAAAAATAAAAATAAAAACACTGATTATGTAGGATTATTTTTATATATATTGTATTTAAAAATAATCTATACTAAAATATGGTATTTTTAAAAATATTATAAAAATATAAGATTAAAAAGTCAGTGCAGGTATGTATATTCTTTAGTTAATGTCATTTATGATGCATTTTTTATATGTATATTTTATATCAAGGAATGTTAGTAAGGCAAAATGATTATGTTAAATTACGTATAACACAAAAAATTAAACTAATACAAGAAATAAAGTGAAATATAAAAAAGTATGAAAGAATCATTAATTAAAATATTAGGAACTTGCCAATGTCAAGCAGCAGGTAATGCATGGCAAGCATATTCATGACAACAAGAAAAGGATGAGTGACTAGAAGCCAACCATTACAGTTCGGTTCAATTGTGATTTTCATATTAAGAGTGAAGCTAAATAATTTCTAGAGCAATTATTGGCTTAACATTTGAGCTGTGCTACAAAATTGAAGTTTACAGAAGGGAGAGGGACATTTTGATTTGTCTTGATGGAGTAGAAACAACTACCACTGTATAAATTTTTTAATGATGCATTGTGTGAAGATTAAGTGAAAATCTAAAATTGCCCGTGATGGGTTTCCATGCATGTTCTATGACTTGGACGTTAAGGTACTTCCATAATTAATTTATAGGTAACAGGGAGTACTTTGGTGAGGACATGCCGGTGGATCTTCTGACTGAAAACAAAAATCATTAAGATAGTGAAAATTTTTCTTCAAAGAAGATTTAATTTTAAGGTGTTTACCAAATTTGACATCTGAATTCATGTATATATACTTCAAGCCTAAAAATTAAAAAAGTAGGTATATATGTGTAATTGGACTACTAATTATTAATTAACATATATATTAATTCAGTTGTTAAACAACCATTTAGGTAAAAGTGATGTCAATATGTTGGTTTATTGGGGTTTAAGGGAGTATGGAACAACCATCCAATTCTGCAATTCATTTTACCAACCCACAACCAAAGTTTAAAACACAAAGCTTATTATTATCGAAAATATTTTTTGAGTAATGAAAATGAGACAACAAATGCTTCTTTTATTGGCATATTTTAAATATATGTCTGTATAGAAAAATATTTAAAAATGAGAAACGATAATAGTTATATACATTCTCATATATAATTATAAACTTTATATTAAAATAATTGAATATATTGTTAATTATTACTTTAATTTTCCTTAGAACGCAACCCTCTTGAAACTTGAAGCATTTGGCTAATGATGATTGAGTTGTAAGCTTGGATTTGAAACGTGCCCTTGTGTACTATTGTAGGTCAGAGGTTCTGATTTTTCTTCTTCTTCCATAGATGCCTAATGACCTAAACGACACGGCATATATATAGAAAAATGGTACCCAAGTGCATAAAATAATGACAAGGAAAGCACTACAATTTAATGCATAAATAAACAAAAATGTTTATAAATTTGGTGCAGTATTTGATAATTTTTTTTATTTTGGTTTTATATTAAAGTATTATGTACTTTAGTTTTTATATAAAAAATTATCTATAGATCAATTTTTGTCACTTATTAAAATTAAAATAATATTAAATTTAATTAGTTCATTTATTTAGGATATTATTTATAGATAAAACTTGAATTCTATTAAGAAAAGGTTTGTTGAGATAATACGTATTTTGTTCTTTAAAGTAAAATTTTAAGTTTAAATTTTATGCATAAAGAATTTTGTTTAAGGAGTTACTCTTATTATATTATAAATGTTTTCATAGTTATAAAAATATATATAATTTATAAATATTATTCAAGTTATTGTGCCGAAAGTGTTATGCAATATTTTTATTTTTAAAATATTTTGTTTATTGATTTATTTGTTAGTTATTAACTGTTCACGTGATTCTTTTATACGCTTTTAACCTTTTATGATTTTAATATTTTTATTATTAAATATTTTATATTTTTTCAATAATTAAATTAATACTAATTAAATTTTTCAGCATTAAATAAATAATTTATTTTTTTAACAGTAATAATATTTTTATTAAATGTATATTTGATATAAATAAAAATATTTAACATTAATAATATAATATAATATTAATAATTAATAATTTTTTGTTATAATATTAAAAATATCATAACAAATAATAAACATAGGTTATTATTTAATCAATAAATAGTTTGTCCGGATTCTTTTAATATCTGGTAAAAAACTTTCATAACTTGAATTCTTTAAATTTGTCCGGATTAAGCTATAAATTAAACTATTAAAAAAATTACGTAACAAAAATATATATTATTGTAAAAAAAATTGTGATATCAAATAAAATTTCAAACATTAAAAGATAATTTTTTAAATTTAACAGACTCATTTGATATTACAGTTTTTTTTAATGATTGAGTAGAAAAATACAAGCACCTATATATCAAAATTTAAGATATTTTTTAGCATCTCAAATGAAAGTGCTTGATAAACACCTCTCTCGCTTCATCCCTGATCTTGCAAGAGTATGAACTATTAACAATAATTAAATTTTAAATTTAATTTTAAACGGGTCACGTTTTGCAAAAGTAGCATATATAGAACGTCTTTTAATGATTTGCCATTATTATTGTAAAAGAATAACACGAATATACACGATTAATTTCTATTTGTAATACGTGTGCATGAGTGCTGCATGTTTGACAAGCAAAAGAGAATAAGAGATTTACAGTTTTATAGTTGTGGTGACTAGCAAAACTTGCAAGACTCGCCTACATACAACACTTTCTTCTTGCATGCCTTTCATCAAGACATCAATCAAGTAACCATTCATGTTGCTAAGAACAAAATAGACGTGGAATAGCATCAAGAATTATATTAAAAATGGAAATGGTCAAAAATGTTGTAGGCTATAATTTTGGCACTTATATTGATTGGGCAGGTTGATCATTATATTGCTTAGTCATGCTTGCAGATGTATCTGAGCTCTCTAACACTTCGGATGTATCTGACTCATAATCTGTGTATATGTCACCCCAGTTTGATTGAATAATATGAGTTAATATTACAAGCAAGAAACAAAAATAAATGTATGCAAAGAATTAACAACACAAACTAAAAAAATTGATTATAATCATAAAAAAGTAATTACCAAATAAGGACTTGATGGACGGCTTCTTTGCTTTGGATGTTTTCTTCTTCAATTCAGCTACAAAGGAGAATGAGAAATCAAGACAAAAGATGATAATTTTTAACTTCTAGAACATTCTTAAATGTAA
This sequence comes from Abrus precatorius, assembly GCF_003935025.1. NCBI lineage: Eukaryota > Viridiplantae > Streptophyta > Magnoliopsida > Fabales > Fabaceae > Abrus > Abrus precatorius. Next base: position 402,491 of record NW_020874373.1, on the reverse strand, counting down.
CACACTCAATATACATACACACACAAAAATGTTTTATTGTCGCTTCCTAAAACTTATGTCACCTCATCGATGTGAAACTATCTTTTGATTAGAATTCCAATTAACATTTTTCAAACAAGGAGAAATTGAAGGAATCATAAGCAGTATCAACCAAACTCCATAGCATGATTATGCAAGTAAATTATTCTTTTAATTGAAATATTGAAGGGTTTGTGAGCTGAATAGAATTTGGTAATTTATTGATATATTAATGTGCATATAAGACTCCCTTCCAAAAAGGAAGAAAATGAAGGCCCAACTTAAGCTTAAGAAATGCAACATCTGTTAAAAAGTCCATGCTTTCTATCTTCCCTTGACAAATTTGCGGTTCATTGAAATAAGTTTTCATAAAAGTTTTTTAACTCCGTTCATGTTGAAGAAAGAAATCCAAAGGAAGCCATTTAATAAAATAAATATACTTTGTTATACATTTTAAGTGTTTAAGTTCCCTCATGTCCTATTATTGTTTAATAATGATACGAGCTATATATATAGTTGAGGTCTATTTGATAACTTGAGTTCAAATAAAATAAACCCACTGCTTAATTTTGCATCAATTATTGTGTATGTGTATTTAGTGCTAGATTTTGTTCTAACAAGTGTATCCTCAGCCGACAAAGCTAAGAAAGTGGTTTACATTATTACAAAGTTGTTAGAGAGTTAAAATTAGCATTATAAACAAGTATTCAAAAGGAAAATGAGCAAAAGGATATGTACCCATCCCAGGAACTTGATAATCGTTAACAATTTCAAAGTTTTTGTACGTGTATCCTACAAAATTCATGTCTTTGGACGAAAGCATCTGCAATAGCCAAATAAAGAACACAAAGCAAGAATAAGAAAAAGAAAAGAGAAGGATAACATTTAAGAAACTGAAACTATAAAGGTCAAGAATTATAGACATATATAAACACACACAAAAAATAAAATAAAATCATAAATATGGGCTTAAGAAAAGGAAAACTAACTATAACTTGCCAAAGACCTAAAAGCATGTCCATTTTTCTTGTTAATCGCATGCTATACACTAATATTATTTTCAATAGAACTAACAATAATTCTCTTTTAGTACAAAACAATATATCTTAGACTCAAGCAAGTGCAAACAAGCATAACTCGTTAAACTTGTTACAAACCCTAGCATGAGCATGTTTCATAATCTTCATTTTAGCAAGCCTAACAAATACACAAACCGGGTAAAGCAATGACTTAAAGCTTCCTAAAAATTCAGGGAAAAAAAAAAGTGTTTTCATGTTACATTTCAAAAATTCAACGATGTCTTTCAATATTTAGACAAAATGTTATAAAGATCTATATGAGGATTACCAACAGAGACATAAACACCTATTATTACCTTTCTCCATGGACCTGCTTTTGAAGATGATTGAATCTGTGTGTCAGACTACAGATGAAAAAAAAAAAGTTAAAAGAAAATAATGTAACAATGTAAATGGTTTTGCATAAGTAGCAAAATAGAATCAGCAAGATTCTGAAAGACTCAAATACCTCTTCAAATTTTTCAAAATTTTGGGTATCTAGCTCATCATTAACCTCCGGAATAAATGCAGCCTCAATTTGATACAATTTGTCCCATTCAACACCTTCGAAGAATGGATGAGCCTAAAATGGTAAATAACAAGAAGGTAACTTCTATATCCAAATATCTATATAATATATTTTAGAATTTAGAAAAGGACACACCATACAACACCTTTATTTCATCCGCACCATTTGACCCTAGCCTTTGGTGTACACTACACAAAAGCTTACTAATTAGATCTATAGCCTCTGAAGATAGCCTTGCTTCTTCAGGAAATTTCAAGTGGGATTTCCAATTTACTATCTGTATAAGAATAAGAAGATTTCATTATGCAATATGAGATATCTTAACTATTATGTTTACAATCAAAATGGTCAAAACAAATGAAACAAATTAAAAAATAACATGTTTTAAAAAACCAGGGAAAAAAAATAAAATAATTAACTTTATTTATTTATTTATTTGCACTTGAATAGTCTTTTTAGGCTTTCATATTCTTATTACCAATAACAAACAAGTTGAATTATAACCCATAAGAATATAATTTTTATTTCTTTACAATCAAAGAATTGCTTATTAAACTATCAGGTCTTCAATCACTTAATAAACAATTCTTGCATAGTTTAATAATAGGCTTAGATACCCACCCATTAGTGAAAAAAATCATACACAACATGATAAGGTCAAATGCCACTATATTCAAAGGATTTCAATCTAATCACCACTTTGACACTAAAATGATGATCGTCTAAGAATTTTATATAAAAAATATGCAAAAGAAAAGGACAAATAGCTTTCCTAAAATTCAATTATAATGGATAATAAGAATGTGCCATAGACATTTGTAGAACCAAAAGTAAAATGTAAAATAAACGTCACTCTTCTTAAACATTTATATTATAAATTAAAGATTACCTTCCTACAAGTTGACATTGGATCATCTGAATAAAAAGGCGGATATCCCACCAACATTTCATACATAATAGCTCCGAGTGACCACCTATAGTTTTTATTAAAACAATGTCATTATGTCAAAATCAGCTATGTAACATGAATTCATTAACATTTATTTATTCATAATTCTATGTAAGATAACAAAAATCTAATATATAATGAAAAATTCAACATGCTTACAAAATACTTTATAAAGTAAAAGAAACTAATTAAAAGGACAATGTCTCGAACAATATGTCAAGAATAAAAGAAAAACTTTAACGTAACAGTATATTGAAACCTTTTAAAATAATTATCTGTCGAACAAAAAAATTTGCCATAAAAATTTAAATGGAATCACTTTTAAAAAACTTATAAAAATAATTTAAAATTTAAAATTTTATTTTAATAATTTTTAAATATAATTCATACTAATAAATTATTTTTAATTTATTGTAATAAATTTTATGGTCAAATTTATAACAGAAGCTTTTATCTATAATAATAATAACTTATTAAATAAATATTTAACTAAATTATGTATTCAAATAAACCTTTAATGTTAACCTTAGCAATCAAAAAACTCACCAATCACATTCCATCCCGTAACCTTTCTTCAATAAAACCTCTGGAGCAATATAGTCTGGTGTACCAACAGTAGAATAAGCCTACAACATTTATACACTCACAATTACAAGCATAAACATGCATGCAAAATAAAAATTACTAGATCATAAAGTCACCATAATCTAACTAATTACAATTACACCCAGTATCATATTGAATAAGAAAAATATATCACAGAATAGCAATAAACTTACAAGTGTCCTCCTATTCTTTTGCCAATGTTCCAACTGTTCTTGTTGTGTGCGTTTTGGAGCTACACGTTCATCATTTTGTGCAGATCCATTTGCATTTTGACCTATAGAAAGATCTGTTTCTTCGAGTGTACTACAGTCTAATGGTTTACATAGTCCAAAATCTGACAACCTCAAGTGTCCATATCTATCAAGCAGTAAGTTATCAGGTTTAATATCCCTGCAACATGACAAATTGAAAAGATTAATTTACATTATATAATTCACTAAGGGTGCTTTAGATGTTAGTTTTAGACCAAATACATATATTGTTATACAAACAAATAAATCTGACTTCATACATTGGATAATTTTGAGTATTAAATCATTTTGAATTTAAAAAATGATGTGAAAAGCAATCATAGCAAAACTTGTTTCCAGGCAATGAGTTTTTTTTTTTTTTTTAATTCATACTAGGTTGATTTCAATCTAAGCCTACTAGAAACAGTTGAATATATATTATCAAATAAAAAATAATTAGCAACACACTCTATAACATATTTTTAATTATTAATTAGAATCTATAAAAAATTGTATGAATTTTACTCATTCTCATTCACAAATTAATATATTTTTAATATTTTTATAGTTTTTTTAATAAATTTTAATTAATAATTAAAAATGTATTAAACAAATTGTGTTAAAAAGTTGTTGTTGACATTTCTCTCGGTATAAAACACAGGACTAATATTATGTAAACAACCACTTTTATGTATACCTATGTATATAATTGTGTTTATGTATAGATTCAATAGCCAAAACTGTTTCCCCTACATAAAATCTGGCTTCATCTTCAGTCAATATATCCTTTCTCATAAGAAGAGTCATCATATCCCCACCCGGTAGATACTCCATAATAAGATACAAATAGTCATCATCTTGGAAAGAACAATAAAGTTTAACTATGCAATTGCTGTCAACCTCTGCAAGGAGATTCCTCTCAGCTCTAACATGTTCTACCTGAAATAGTTAACAAAATTAAAAGAAAGTGTGATGACTTCAATAACCTTTTCCACACAAAAGTTGTTATTTATTGAAGAAAATAATACGTAGCAAGACAAAATGAGTGCAAACCTGGCCTCTACGAAGCATTTCTGATTTCTTTAGCTTTTTCATTGCATATACATGATCTGTAGTCTTTTCTCTACAAACTCTGACCTGTAATAATTTCAAATTTTAGGTAAAAAATAGAATCATTGATGGAAAGCATATAAAGATTTAGAATTGGAAGACGAAAGAATAGTTGGTTTTGTCATAACACTTGTGTCATATATAAGAACTTACCTCCCCAAATGCACCTTTTCCAATCATTGTCAATAACTCGAAATCATCAACACCCATTTTGTGCCTTTGAAGACGCATATATTCAGTTTCCTTTTTCTCTAAAAACTTAAGTAGGTTATTTTGATCTTCCTCAGAGACATCAGCATCAGCTAACTTCTTTTCCAAGATGGTTCGACTGTTATATGTAAGGTGTTAAAAATTCTACAATTTTTTTTTGTCAATTCAACAAACATAATTCAAATTAATATTCAAGCTTATACAATACTTTAGCAGTTTGAGACATGCTTTAGCCAAATGAGGAGGGGAATTAGTAATTATCACACAGGTCAACTCAATTTACACCTCTAAAAAGGAATTTACGAGAGGATTATACATCTCCCACAATACATTTCGCTAATTTACTAATTCTAGGTTTTATATTAAGAATCAATGGCCTATGATCTCATGGAACTAGGGATGAGTTCTCTTTATTCGATGAGATTCCTATCCCTATAATTAATAATGAAAAGGCATATGAGGAACGGGGAAATACTCCCTACCCCTATCTTATCTGATTGAATCCCCTTCGTGCATTTTTATTTCTACATATAGTTGTCCACAATACATCCAAATCCTTATGGGAGTAGCAATAACAATTCCCTCCAATTTGATTAACAAAATAAAACATTAACTACCACAAACTTGTGAGGCATGAAATACATATTGAGAGACAAATATTTATTTTTCTTCTACAGGTAGCTTCTTATTCAAAGTTATGCCCTATATGATACCATGCAACTAGGGTATTTATCCAAATTAGTTATTTGAAAAACCCAACCAAACTAGGCTCACAAAACAAAATATATTCTCTTGTACTATAACTTGTGTACTACGCATAGTATAAAGCAGTAATAGAAAAGTGCAACATTTACACTAAAAAATTAATAATAGAATAAATATCCATTTAAATATTACATTAACAATATTCTAATAAACATGGATAGTTTCAAATCCGTTGGACAAAAGCTATGAATGCGATTTTTTCAGTTATATAAAATTTAATATGAATGAAATGAAACACACCGTTCCTTCCTTTCCTGAAGGTTCTTCATTTGCTCCTTGTAGTGGTTCTCAATATATTGCTTGGCTGCTGCAACCTTTTGTTTTGTGGTACTAGAGAGAGATGTTTCATCCATTGGCTCATTTAAACCTTCATTTCCACCATCAGTATCATCCTTCTTCCTCGTAGAACCCCTCAATCTGTCACGGGGTTGAAACTTCTGTAACCAACTCCTTGCCGAATCCATCTTCCTCACCAATAACAATCTCAATTACTACCAATAACAACCATCCTTATCCTTCCCTACAGTTTCTATGCTTTGCATCCTTGCAGTGTAACTATAATCAACCTGTGTAACATTTTCTGCATTAAATAATGAAACCACAAGAAAAACGTGAAAAAAAAATAGTCGTGTTTTCCTACAATCGACTTGAGAAACCTGTGTGACCTTAATTTTCCATTTGAAACATTTGGGAAGGAGAAAATGTAAAATTAAAAAAAAACTAATGCAGAAAAGTAGGATGATATATATTTGTTCATGGATTAAGGAAGCTTGAGAAATAAGAAAGAATTGTATTTATAGGAATTACCTGAGAATTCGGATTACCGCGTAATCAATAGTTATGATTCCACCGGAGAGAGAAAGAGAGTCCAAAAATCTCGGGTGCAATAATATGTTATGGTATGGCTTGACTCCTCCAAACAGAAACTTAAGATCACAATTCACAAGTACAATGTAACATGGCATTTCTTGAGGGGAAACTAGTCTTATTTTATAAATATTTTTGTCTTTCCTTTTTTGTTTTACCTTTAAATACATTTTTAAATTTTATAAATATTATTAAACTTCATTTTATTCTTGCAATTTTTTTTATTGCTTTTGATTCTTGCTGCAAGTTTTATTTATTTTTTTAAAATAGTCTCTGTTGTAATTTTTTTTTACTTTGTAAAGACATGACATGCAATTAGCATTACTGCCAACCATCGTTATAAAGTAACAAATAACATATTTTAAAATTTTAAATTTATAAGAATCAAAATCAATAATTTTGTTTGAAAAAAAATCAAATTTAGTTTCTTTTACATGGATAAAAATATATTTTACTTTTTTATTTTAATTTTAACCAGTGAAAGAAAGCAAAAAAAATATATGAATCCCTTAATTAATTATTTTTTATACAGAGTAAATTGTATTTTATTTTTTTATGATATGTATACATTATGCTTTATCTTTTTATTTTTAAAAATATGTTAAAATTATTATTGTGCATATAAAGAAATGGTATTAGTATTCTATATTTCAATTATTATATTATATGAAGAAAGTATTAAAATATTGTAAATACCCAATCAAACATTAAACAAGCTAGAGATATATTTGTAATTAAAAAATACCACACGCAAAAAAGACGAGTTCAGCTTGATTGTGCAAAACTATAAACACAATGCACAAACAAAACAATAACGTTTCAATCTGTTCCATTTTATTTTACTCCTCATACAATATTAATATTATATTTTAGAATTTATTTTAAATAATTAAAAAATGATAAAAATTTTAATTAATAAAATACTTACTACACTTTTATATTTTAATTGCTTAAAATAAACTTTAAAGATTGATATTTACAAAATCATAAATAAATTAAAAAGTAAGACAAGGTTACTGAACGGGCCCGTCTGAGACAAGAATTGAGACCAATGCCCAATTGGAGGACAAAAAAAAGCCCAGTAGGGTGACCTAAAAATAAAAGTGATTATGGTAAAGGCAACTTGCGCGAAGTAGAGGATCATAATAAACCTTGAAACCCTTTCCTCGCCTCCATCACAGGTTTCTCTTGTGCTGTTCTCTCTCAATCAGGTATTGTTTTGATAACCTTTGAATGATAATTGTTTCCAACTTACGATGCCATCACGTGCTCTGTTTCTTGTCGTTGTCCTCTTTTTTTCTCGGAATAACTGTTGTGTTATTTACATTGTGCGGGATGAATAATAATAACAACACTAATAATATTATTATTGAATTTACTTCATTTTTTTGCAGTGATAAGCTATCAGCAACCATGTATCTTCAGTTTTACATAAACGAGAATGGTGACAAAGTCTACACCACTAAGGTAAGCTCTGCGCAAGTGATTCTGTTATATATCTTTATCAAACCTTCAATCATGGACTCAAAAAAGATTTTTTTTCTCGTTTTTTGATTATCCTCTTCGCTTAATTTGAATTTAGTTATTGAAAGGTTGTTTCAACCCTAGCTCAATTTGATGCTGCATTTTTATTTATTGTTTCTAGAACACCCTAGTAGTTGAATTTTGCATAGATGATGAGTAATAAATAAAAGTTGACACTTGCTAACAAGTACCCTAAAGTTGCTAATTAAGAAATTAATAAATAATAATTTTTTTATTAGAAATTATTGTAGGATTTCATTGGAAATCAAGGTTGAGTATGCTGGTAATACGTTTTGATAAAAGTTTTTCACTTTAGGGCACTGGTTAGCATTTTCCAAAAACATTTGGTGGTTCACTGGCAATTCTAACATTGTGTTTTAATTTTATAATGACACTTTTGCTTCATTTTCGTTTGCAGAAAGAGTCACCGCTTGGGTTAGCTACACAATCTGCTCATCCTGGTATTTTGCTGAATCAATTTCAGTTTTCTAACGTCTATCACTTATGTGGTCTTTCAAATCATGACATATGTGCAGTGATCCTAAAATATTCTGTGGTCTTTTTGATTCGAGGGCTTTCTTTTATTCTCTTCTAATAGCCTCTGAATATTTTCTTGGTACGTGCATTGCACTACCATCTTGTATTTTAATGAACTTTTGTCCTAAGAAAAGTGAAAAGAGGGAAAAAAAAGATGACGGCATTAGACCTAGTACCCCTTATCGTTTTGCCTCAAGTGCTGACTCAATTTCAGCTTGGCATACAAGCTTAATAACTTATTTTCTTTTTCCTTTATCATTTCATTGCAATCTTCAAGTTGTTGTTACTGTTAGATACTAGATAAAGAGTAGATTTCATGTTGGATGTAAAATCATTGGCTGAGAAATATTAGTGTGGCTAATTGATTAAGAACTTGAACCGTAGGATGTGGAGCTAGGTAGCTTAATTTGCTCCTCTCTGTGTTTATTTGGCTATAAATGAGACAAAAAGGCGTGAGGCAAATGATGATAGCTAGTACAATTTTTTTTTTTAATGGGAATTGGATAATTCATATTTGCTCATTTTTCTCTGTATTATTTATATATCTACTATGAATGGCTGTTTTTTTGCACTCCATTGATGCGTCACTGGCAAAATTTGTCACTGCTTATTGAAATAACATTACAATCACCTTGTTTTGACAACTGAGTCTCAGACTAATATGTCAAATATTATTTAGAATTCATGCACCTTCTATAGCTGTTAGTGATTTTTCTTGGTTTTCCTGATCTGCAGCCCGGTTTTCACCTGATGACAAATATTCAAGGCAGAGAGTTCTTTTGAAGAAGCGTTTTGGATTATTACCAACCCAGCAGCCGCCTCCAAAGTATTGAGCGATGTAGAAGCTCTAACTTTCAAGTGCTTTTCATTCCCTGCTTATCTGTGTTTTCTGATCTAGTACTGGTGTCAAGTAGCTGAGCCGTATATGTATTTTTGTTCTGAACCAAATATGCCAAAATCTAGCTCACATATTAGAATGAAGTGACGAATGTTGAAGTGCACTAATGAATTGAGTTGATGTGTTTGCAGTTAATATCTTCTTCTAAAGGTCATCTCAAAAATTTATTTGAACTTTCTCACAATGCAAAAACAAATTTCGGAACAAGATAAAATCTGTTACATGAATAAAAATAAAAGTATGCCTGTGCGGGCTTTTGCTACCTCCTTTTTGAGGACTTAATTGGTGAATCGTTCCTTAGCATTGAAACTGTAAGAAAATTGCACTGCAATTGATTCATTTCCTAATGACAAAGTTGGAATGCTGTTGTAAGCATTAGAAAAACAGTACATATACGGGGAAGTTAAATCAATACAGTTTGATTTGTCATCTAGAAGTCATGTTACCCTAATCAATTTTATATAATTCTGTTTCAAATTTAACATTTTTAGGACCTTCACATTGTCACGCTTAGTTTTGGGTTGTCTAATGAAAAATAATGTACTGAATTTGTATAAATATGAGCACGAACAACACGTATTTCTGAACCAACTTTCAAAGAACACCCAAGCATCATATTTCTGAATTGCTCTTCTTCCCATTGTGGTAAGATTAACCAACAAGATAGACTTGAATTGTGCAAAGAGAGAGGATGCGAGGCGAGTGCGGTTTATGCTAACTAGCGAGTACGTATACAATTTGTTCTTGCCAAGAGATGCTTCGCTTTCAGTGAGAACATAGCATCAAAGTACGAGAGGCATATTTATGTAATTGTTCGATTATCTTCCCAGCATTTCAGCAAGCAATTATAAATAGAAATGATAATTTCTTTTTTTAACAAAAGACAGAAATTATTAGTATCTTAAACTTTTACATAGACAGATAAATAGAAATGTTTTTTTTAAGACTTAAATAAAAATTCACGTATAATTTTTCTTTGTAAATCAATATAAAATATCACAAATTTAATACATTAATAATATTAAATATTTTAAAATTTAATCGATTTTTTATTATTCTTATTTCTGTGAAACGTTGATTTCTGCATTGACTTGAAGGGGGACAGATAAGGTATTAAAACAGTATTTTGGGGGGCATTTTAGGTAATAAAATATGATTTCACGACCAAGACGACTATAGTTCAGTTGCACTCGAAACACCGAGTGGAAGTCGAAGTCGTCGCTTGGCAAGTGCAACCGAACCCTTCTCATCTTCATGCTGCTTCCGCGTACGTCCTAATTCTCGATCCCTAAGCCTTAAACCTACGCCGATCCGCTCCAAATTGTAAATGTGATTTGCTTTCTTTGTGAAATTCTCTCTCTGATTCATCGCTGCAGGAATGGCCAAAAACCTAGGAGGATTACTGGCACTACTTCTCGCTATTTCGATCTGCGGAGCCGTAACGATTCCTGGCCCTATATCCGATTCTCACCGTTCTGCAGCTTTAGAACTCTTCGATGGATCCTTTTCAAGGTCAGTTGAATCCTCTCTAGCTGTGTTTTTCTATGTATAGTTTGATTTGATACATGCCTAACTTAGTTGTGAGATGCGGATTCATGGATCCTTATATTGTGTGATTCCGTAAATCTAACTATGGTCTCGTCGTGGTTTAATTTCGTGAATCAGTGTAAGTAGTGAAGAGTTTGTCTAACTATAGTTCCGTCAATACAAACTATGATAAATATTGATCTCCGATTTCTCTGAGGCTATTTAATTACAGCATTGTTTCGGGAACCAAGTAGGAGTTGCCTTAATGTGATTTTTGTAGTCCTTTAATATTTGTTTGAAATGCAACATTGTGATCTAAGCACATCCTGAGACGTCAAAAGATTGTTTGTAATTCTTTTAGGTTTGTATGATGTGTTACTTTGTTGAAATTATTGATTACTGTATAAAAGACTACTCAATAATATTCTCTCGTATGTTGTCAGTTTGGAAGATGCCTATGAGGCCCTAAGAGTTTTTGATATTCTTGCAATTGGGAAAAAGCCTAATGTGAGCACAGCCGCTTGTCAGAAAGTATTGGAAAATCTTGGGTCGTCATCCCCTCTTAAGGATTTGTTTTATGCCTTAAAGGTTAATGGCATATTAAAATGCAAGGTTAATGGGGATGTTTTCAAGGTAATCTAATGCTTTGGGTATTATTTTATGATTTTGTTGCCAAGGTAATCAAAATCAATATTTTACTTAAGATCCAAAAGGGGACTGAAATTTTTAAATCATGAGATTGTAACATGGATCATCAATATATGTGCATATAAAATAGCTGAAGTATGAAAATAACCTTTAAATCACTGCAGACACTTAATCAAGCTGAAATTGAATATCCATTAGGTGATATACCATTCATAAGTCACAAATTAACAACTTAAGCTAAAGTAGTAACAAGTTAACAACTGCAAATGCAAAACACCACGTTTTTTTTTTTTGCAGGTGACAAGACATAGAATATAAACACCAACCCCTTTAGAACAAGTAGCCGCTTGAATGTCATTGCTTATGAAATTTATAATTTATGTCGTGTTGTTAAATACCTAGTCTGAAAACTGATGCTATTATTTGTTTATCTTTTAAAGGATATTGCTTCAAGGCTTAAAGCTACTATCAATGATGCAAGTACTTTGGTTGACATGTACTACTCAATAGGAAGTTTACTTCTTATAAAGGTAATTCTCTTGACTCTACTTAATTTGGGAAGCCCAGTGGGCTGTTTTGAGTTTTTATTAGTATCCTCTGGGAACGATGTGGTGCATTATTGAAAATATTTACCTGTCCTTTCTACTCATAGTAAACTGGGCTTAGTTCCTAGTTATCCAGCTAATCTAATTGATATGTAAAATTTCTTTTGGTCTTTCTAGTATTCTCCTAACATGCTGAAATTTCTCATGTTATGTAATTTTAAATAGTGGAAATGTCTCTCTTTTGAGGGCTATGCTTTTTAATTAAGACTTGCAAACTGCAATGTGATATGTTTCATTATGATTTATTCCTTCATTGTCCCTTCATCGTTATACAGGATCAGGCTTCTGATGTTGATGTGCTTCTTACTGATGCTGATGGGACTTTCCATTCAATCAAGGTCTGTTTTTAATGCCTTTAGTTTTGAGGAAGATGGGAACTTGGTTTGTTACTTGATAAATACCATTCTGGTCTCATCTAACATGGTGACAGGAGATTCCCCCAGTTTAATTCGTTTTGCTTCACAAATTACATAAGATTTTGTTACTGGGTGCAATATGATGATTTCATCTACTGCAATATTGGCAGGCTCTAAGCCAAAGTGATGGAAGATGGCGCTACAGCTCAGATAATCCAGAGTCTAGTACCTATGCTGCTGGTAATGATCTATATGGAAATGTGTTGAGATTTTATGTTTTCTGCACTGAAATTAGCAATACTGAATCCCTGGAAATGTTGCTGTTTATCTGTAAAACAACTTAAGCTATTAATGTATTTTACAGGATTAGCACTTGAAGCACTGGCTGGAGTAATCTCATTAGCATCTTCTGAAATTGATCAGTCTAGGGTAAAATTCTGAGTCTTAAACTAGCTGCTACTTGCTTCACTATTTTATACTTAAAAATCTTGTTTAGTTGAAAAGCTTCATATTATTTCTAAATTCTCCAATTCATGTTGATGAAATTATTTGCATTATAATAGTATGCTAGATAATATTTTCCTGGGCATCCAGGCACTCCCATTGATGTCTAATATTAGCTCCATATTGTCAGGTGAGTGCAGTGAAAAATGATATATTGAAGCTTTTTGATGGCATTGAGAAATATGGTAAGTGTACCTTTACTTTTAACCTCATTCAAATTTCAAGACATGACTGTTAATGTTCATATATAAATTTAGATTTCCCGAGCATGGATTTATATAGCTTCCATGGTTAATTTTTTCTTTGGTAAATGTTAGATTCTAAATATCTCCTTCTGTCAGTGCATTTTGTGCTTTGTTGCATTGTTTCTTGTTTGGCTCTTTGTAGCATTTTGTTCCTTTTAGTTTAAATGTTGATTGTGTGTCTCTGTTGCAAATTAGCAACCACCTCTTTGGAATTATCCTTCTGATAGTGTCATTTGTCTCTGTACATTGGAAAATGTTATGTTTAAACAATACTGAGTTTCATTTTGGTACTATAGTATTTTCTTGAAGGTTTCAATTGAGTTGACTACCTTTATTAGTTGCATGCAATGGTAGCATGTTTATTAATTATTACTGACCAATATAATGTCCTATTTTATGAACTAAGTTACCCGAAGATAGAAGAGGCACCTCTTCAAAATGATTTAGTCTTGAAGGCCTTTTTTTTGTGGTAATATATATGTTGGGTTGAGAATGAGTATAGCGATTTCAATGTTTTTTTTAATCAAATTTAGTACTTACTAACGTAGAGCAGACTTGAATAAGTATTTATTCTTCTTTTGCTTGTAAGACCTCTATTTCTTAGGTTCATCAGTATTATAAGAAATTGAAAATGCAGAAAAACGTTGTTTGTTTTTTCTACTTCTCATTTTTAATGTTATGTCATAATACTATTAATAATTATATTCTTAAATTAAAATATTTTTATTCATATATATTAAATAAATTTTAATTGTCAGTTTTACAAGTTTTAAAAAAAATTCTAGATGTAACATTTAAATTGTAGAATTGAAATTGAATTTAGAGTTCAAATTATAAACCATAATTATTTGCACAACCAAAATATTAAAATTCTGCTTAAGAACCCTAATTTTATCCAAATGGACCCTAAGTGTTTGTTATTGCATTCAATGGTTCTTCTGTTTCATTCTTCATCCTGCTTGTCTTTGATTAACATATTCTTTTTCAGATGATGGGTCCTTCTATTTTGATGAGAAATTTGTTGGTGGACATGAGCATCAGAATTCTCTTTCCACTACTTCTTCTGTTGTTCGAGGGGTTACAGCATTTGCTGCTGTTACTTCTGGAAAAATAAATGTATGTGGAGTGTAACGGGCTGCTCTTTAATTTTTTATTCTGTTTGAATTTTCTGTTAATGTTTAGGCTTTTTATTTCCAGCTTTCAGGGGATAAAATATTGGGTTTAGCAAAATTTTTCCTAGGCATTGGAATCCCAGGAGATGCCAAGGATTTCTTCAATCAAGTTGAATCATTAGCTCTTCTAGAGAACAACAGGTAAGTGCTTCTCTCAAGAACAACCTATTATTGTGAAGTTCATGAACTTAATAGTGATACCTCTTTTTTTTTTTTCTGTTTCTTCTTTATTGATACTATGATCTCTTTATGATATTCAGTCATAATATGTACCTTGGATTTCTTGTTGTGCTGTAGGGTTTCTATCCCATTGATTCTGTCACTTCCTGCAACAGTTTATTCATTATCCAAAAAAGATCAGCTCAAGGTATGCAATGAAATTAAAGTCTTTAAAGTCCTTATTTTGGGAGTATTATAAGTAATAGCTCTTAGAAATTGGGAGATAATGATTAGTGGATGGTATACATTGGCTTCTGAATGCCTCAACGTTAGTACAATCTTTTTTTAAAACTAAAAGTAAATAGTTTGTAGCCCTTTGGTTTTTATCCATTTTTGGCCTGAACCATCATCCTTAAATATACATTTTTGTCACTTCCTGTCAGAATCCAGCATTAATGAGTCAAATCTCTAAAATGATTACCAATACAGCTCATAGTTTTGATTAGGCTTCTTTTGTCAATTATGACCATAAGCTGTTATTTGAATTGTTAATGCCTTCATTTTCAATCATTTCTTTTAAATTCTTTTTGTTATGCTCTCCTTGTGCTGTTACCTTTATTCTGTTATGTAGCTTAACAAGCTCTTGTTTTGCATGTTTTCCCCTTTTATTGTGTTTTTATTCATTTACATGAAGTAATTCATGAACGTCAAACCCATCAGTTGGCTGTGTTAATCGTTCATCTGCCTTTTTATAATTGTGCAGTTTTTCTGCTTTTCACATACGTTTATAATTGGGAAAACATGACAATTTTCTATTTCAAAATTAATCAGGTTAGGGTGAATACAGTACTTGGTTCAGTTGCACCACCTCTAACTGTTAAACTTGTCAAAGCTTTCCACACTGATGCTAAAGGTTCAGCTATTATTGAGAGCAAGGTGAGTGATGAACCAATGATTTATTTTGAGGAGTGGAGCTTGGTAATTTCCCCCCTATGATGCAGTCATTTAATTTGACGGTTTTTTTCTTATCTCTGGTGTGTGCTACCTTCCATAGTTTGAATACACTGCCCATGTTTCATGATACAGGAGCTCCAATATGATAAAAAGAGTGGACTTCATGTCTTGGATGTTTTTCCAGATATGGTGGACGTGGGAACCTATGTGTTTGTTTTTGAGGTATTCTTGCTTATTAAATTTAGTGATTATTTTTCCTTTTAAGTTGCATCAAGGTGTATTTGTTTCTCCTGTCAACTATAATATTGCAAATTTGTTTTATAGACGATGCTTCATGATTCTGCTGGTGAAAAAGTTTATGCTACTGGAGGCCAAATTCATGTACCAATATATGTCACTGGCATTATTAAAGTTAGCACTGCAGAAATTGCAGTTCTTGACAGCGATCTTGGAAGTGTTGAAACCCAGAAGATGTAAGTTTTTGTTTTTGGTTTAAAATTTTTTCTGAAGTTATACTATGGATCATTCAACTTATTTACTGAGCACATTTAATTGTCATATGCCTGGCATTTTATGTTGTGTTTACTGTATGAAGTTTGGACTTAGTACGTAGGAATTTAAATCTTGAGTGTTGTATTTAACTGTTCGTAACTCATATGCATATGTTTTTATTTCTTCATTTTCAATTGGCATTTTGCTATCCAGGTTAGATTTGGCAGGAAAGGATGTTATTTCACTCTCAGCTAACCACTTGCAAAAGTTGCGCTTTTCTTTTCAATTGACAACACCTCATGGTCATGCTTTTAAGCCCCATCAGGTCTGTAGTAGTTTCCTAATTGTCTTAGACCTTCTAAATATATGTCATTTCAATGCTCTGTTTATTGTGAATTTGTTCTTCTGCAGGCATTTTTCAAGTTGAGGCATGAGACAAAATATGAACACATCTTTGTGGTTGGAAATACCGGCAAGAAGTTTGAGATTATTCTTGTTAAGTGTCTCTTATCACATATCTCATTGTTTATGTCAAAATGCTCATAATTCTTAATAAATATCTGTTGCACAACTCCTGAGGTCATATGATGTGTTTATGCATAACTGCATCTGCATTGTCATTCTGGATATTATAAATCAAAATGCAATATTGAGTGGAAAAGGTGTGTGGTGGTTTTGGTACATTCTAGTACCTTTAACCACTTGTAGGGAGGGGTTATTTTATATATTATTTTGGAACTACATGCAACTGTATTGTAAACTGATGATTCGCCTTCCTTAACTTCTTTTAGTTGGACTGGGATTGAGGAGCTTGTAATTTTGTGTGACCTATGTTTCTGTGAAGACTGTAATTGTCATTTCATTCTCATCAACCAAAATAGCTGTTCTTGTTTTGCTAATGTTTTGTAATTTTGGCTCTTAGGATTTTCTTGGTCTGGTAGAGAAATTTTATTACCTCTCAGGCAGATATGACATTGAGCTGACTGTTGGTGATGCTGTCATGGTATCCTGTGCTATTTACTTTTAATTTTCTCCTTTACCCATAATACCATAGGCAATCTAAGAAAAAATTATTTGGTTTCAGGAAAATTCTTTCTTATGGACACTTGGCCGTGTTGAATTAGATCTTCCAGAAGCACCTGAGAAGGCAGCCCGTCTTCCTCCACTCCCTGTCGATCCATACTCAAGATATGGACCCAAGGCAGAGATAACCCACTTATTCAGGGCTCCTGAAAAGCGACCACCCCAGCAACTCTCTCTTACTTTCTTGAGTTTGACCCTGTTGCCATTTGTTGGCTTTTTGGTTGGGGTAAGTCTTGTGAATAATCCTCCCTTAGAACTGGGAAGAGAAACTGCAGAAGAGTTATCTAGAAATGTTAATTTGCTTTTACTTTAAATTTACTTTTATGGCTAGTCTTTATTAGTTAACTATTAATTTTATCAAAAAAATATTGAATCAGATGTCATAACTAACAAGAAGCCCAAAAGCTCAACCTAATAGGTGAAGACACATAAATTGTTTTATATTATATTACTAACATGCACTTGAAGTGGGAACAATGCACAGGCCCACCTACCGTGTATGGAAATTAAATATTTATCTTTATTAGAAGAATGGAGATGACTAGGATAGAATTCTAGACCACTTATCACAGAGGCATTGATACCATATCATGATCCAACAATCTCAAAAGTTTAAGCTGCTAATTGAAGACACATGAATGGTTTTTATATTATACTTCTAACTGATGTGGTAATTATTTTTGGGAGCTTTTGGGGTAAGAACTGAAGAGTGAAAATGGCCTTCCTGTTTTATTTATTTATAGCAGTTATATACATTTTCCCCTTATAATTATGACAGACAAACTCATTATTGGTGGTGAATCTTAATGTGATAACCTAGTCTCAACTTAAACTGCCTGTTTCTCTCGCCATCTTTTTTAACCAAGTTACACACTCCCACATTAAAATATATTTCCTTTTTGGAAATGGATATGGCTGACAATGAGAGCACTAGGGTCTTATCTACTTTAGGACACCAGTAAAGGTTTTTTAAATGTAGAGCAGTGTTGTCTGGAATCTTGTCTTATGAAAGATAATATTTGTAAAGATCAAACATTTAATATTGGAAAGACTGCTTTAAATTTGCAAGACTTCCATCTGCATGAAATTGGGCCTCTATGGGAGTCTGGTCTGATTGCTTTAAGTTGCTCTTGCTAAATGTTTAAATTGTTTTCTTTTCGGTCTAAAGTTTGGAATTCAGGAATTGTATGTTAAACATATAGATATATTTTTTCGCTTCTTATGTTTAGGAATTATGAGGTTACTTGTACAAAATTGTGGTTTATTTGCTTTGTTTTGTTAAAGATTTGGTCTATTTTCCTGTATGTTATTTAACATTTGTCATTCTCTTTGATGTCATTTATAGCTGTTACGCTTGGGGGTGAACTTGAAAAATTTTCCTTCTTCAGCAGCACCTGCTACATATGCCATCCTGTTCCATCTTGGCATTGGTGCAGTTCTATTGCTTTATGTTCTTTTCTGGTTGAAGGTATGCCAGCGTATCACTATTGAACATGTTTCATTCAATTTCTTTTGCTAAATATCTATTTGTCCATATAATTTCGAAGTAGAGGTAATTCATTATCAATGAGAAGCACCGTCTCCTGTAAACTGAGGGGAATTTTGTCAGACATTTTATTCCTCCTTTTTTCTATGTGAAATGCTTCTCTGCTGACATTTTTTGGTCATGTGCAGCTGGATTTGTTCACTACACTCAAAACTGTAGGGTTTTTGGGAGTTTTTCTGATATTTGTGGGACACAGAATTCTTTCCCATCTCGCTACAACATCAGCCAAGTTGAAGTCTGCATGAGTAAAAGGAAAATTGTCTATTTATAAAGACACAACATGATAATTTGAGTTTTTCCTTGAAAAAAATGGTACTAATCCAATTTTGTAGGACTTTGTTGTACTAGTTTGTAACAAATTTAGAATGCTCAACTATATCAAGGGAGAAAAGCTTTATCTTGATCTTGCTTTATCCTGATGAAAGCCATCGTCGGATACCGCCTGTTTTAGCATATTCTACCTATCCGTGACATTGTATGGTAGACATGGCTTTTTTTCAAACCATATGCTACCATAGTCCGTGTCCTGCAATGTCTGCCAACCCACTTCAGCATCAACTAATCAGTATTGCGTTTTATAGATCATAAAGTGTTCGTCAAGTTTTGAGGACTTTTGTTTACTGTCTCAAAGTTTCAGCGTATTGGAAAGGCTGGACAAATTCTGGTCCGTGGATAAAGATGGCTTAGACCCTTTGTGAACATGTAGGTCGTGTAAACATATTAGCTGTTTCAAGCGGTGTCTTTTCTGGTTCTTTTAAGTTAGCTATGATAGCTGCAACCAAAATAAAAAACCATGATAGCTTGGATCGAGAATGAAGAGCTGTTATAGTCCCTGCAGTGTAGGTCGAGTGATAGTTGGACATGCAGTCAAGCGGGGTGGGGTTCGTACTGTGTTTCCTGGTCTAAAGGGTTCGAACTCTATCAACCCAAATTCCCTGTCCAATGACCCCACTTCCAGGCCGAAAAGAGAGAGAGCAAAAATGAATAATATTTGAATTTAAGAATTAAGTACTGCAAAACTTGTTAAATAAAACCATGGTTGGCATACAAATCTTTTCGTAGACTAGATTATGCGATTTTAATTAGTTTTATGTATTTAAATGTGATTGCCAAGACAAAAGTGCTATTAGACAAAAATTATTAGACTAAATTATGCAAAAATGAATTTTGTATATGTATAAATAAACTGAATTTGGAGAGAAGCCCGGTTAGAAAACTCTTCCCAAGGTTCCAAACAATTGAAGTTAAGTTGTTCATATCACGAGAATGTACACATGGGAGCTACATCAAAATCCGTGATTTTGATTAGATAATAGAAGTGTGTAGCTAAACTGTTACTAAGGTGAATATAAAATTTGATCAGCTTATTCATTCTTTATGTGCTTTCCTCCTACTGAGAGGGATTGCTTATTTAAACTGTAAATTTCGTGATCCATAAGAAAAATTTACGACGAGTACATAGTTCATACAATTGCAGCCCAAAACAAAAAGAAATAACTTAATTGCTGTAACTTGCCACCAAATTGCTCCAGATGCTGACTACTACATTATTATTAATTGCTGCATGCATTTCCATTTAGGCCATACACGTTAATGAGAGACAGGATTCCATAACAGAATAAAAATGTAAAAATAAAACTAAAAAATATCCTGTAAATGTAAAAATTAATTTAAAAATCGGCATAATTCTTCATACTGGATAAAAAGGTTGAAGTGTCTAGAATTGAATAAATTAGAATAAAGATAAGATAAATTGGGTGAGCTATCACTGTGACTTACGGCTGTGGTGAACAGAATAAAATCCAAAAAAAAAAATCCTAAAAGCTTAGACCCTAAGTAGATAGTGTGGGCATCTTACACCTAGCATTGGTAATGACACTATTCTGATTCTGATTCTGAAACCCGAATGCTACCACTTGTGAGCCACATTTTCTTTTGAATTATAAACACTGCATCATCCTTACCTTGATCTACATTATATATGGTCACAGCCTCCCAGTGTAACGCTGGCAAGTATTTCTTTATATAGTCTACCACTGATCGCTTATCATGTACAATGATGAAACCTTTTGGCCTCAAAATCCTATCCATCTCAATTAATAAATCCTCTGGACTGCATTCTTTCTTAATAATATCAGAAAATACAGTCCATGCATGGAGTAGATCATAAGTTCGAGGGTAGGTTGAAAAAGCTTCACACCTGTCACATTTATATGCATAACATCATTATGGTCATAAAAAAAATTAATGTTACATTACATTTCACGTGTTTAGTAATCATTCATATTTTCACAAATTAATTTTCATCAGATAAAACTATTTTACTGAAATACTGTTTGGTTTTAAGTTTAACCTAATCAGTTTTTCATCAAACCAGAAGTTCCCATTTTTTTACTTCCAACATGTTTTGGCACACAATATTTGGTATTAAACTTAAAGCCAAAATTTAGACAAATCACTTAAATTCGCAACTAGAAGTTCCCTTTTTTTTATGGTCATCATTTTTCCTAGGAGGGTATTTTAAAAATGAAGAAATTTATGAGGGGTTGCCATAATATAACCTTGCTAAGATAATTATTTGAATAAAGTTAACACACGAGCCATACCAGTTGTGAGTTGTTCCTATGAGTCCTCTGTCGTATACTATCTTGAGTGTGTTTGACCCGTTTTCTGGCACCACATTCATAACCCAAACATCTTTGTCCTTCAAAGCAGCTGCAAATGAACCCAAATTTGCCTTCATATCCATCACATTCCGAATTGTGTCTGCCTTTATTCTACTGCCTAGTTTGCTCCAGTAATTATGAACTCGTTCTTTCCAAACTTCCTACACAGAGTTAGATCTCTCAATTACCAAAAGCTACCAAACGTTCATTTGTTTGTTCAGGCCAGTGTCCATTGCAAGATCATATCAAGCTTTATTGCCTTGGATTCAATTCTAGAATATTTTCTTCTTTTAAAGCTTATTTATTGTGTCCATGATCATTTTAGAGCTGAAAAATAAAATTATAAAATTTTCCACAAATTCAACCAACATATGTTTATAATGCATGATGAAATCTCAGTAATCATTGTTTATATTTTTCAGTTAACTAATGCAGGAGAACAAAAATTATAAATTACCATGTCCTCCTTAAACATTTCAGCAGAATAGTTAATTTCAGCCAGACGAGGAGGTGGAGTCGTCAATCGAGCTGGCCATGGAGACAAACCACTTCCTTTTGCTTTGTGCATTTCTGTATAGAAAGCAGAATATATTGTTATTGTATGCAATAGTTATTAACTATGAACTAATACAAGCATTAGCTGGTGTAACATTAAAAAATGCAGTAGTATCATCATATATTGGACCTATCTCTAATAGCAAAAGCAAATTCATAAAGTGAGCTCTTGAAAACAACTGCTTAGTAGTAGTGCTTTTGTTGCAGTTGGTGTCTCATCATTTGTTATTCATAATCATATTTTAGAAATATTAATGAACTGAGAACAATTTCTTCACCAGTATATCTCACGATCTAGCAATTATAAACATGAAATAGAGGAAATTTCACTCACGATCTGAATAACGCGAAATGCAAGCTTTCATTTTAACTCCCCAAACAGCATCAGGATCATCATCATATCTGCATAGTGGAGGTTGAGTACCAGGTTCTCTCTTTAAGTAGCAGCTATTTGTAAGAGGTTTGACCCAAATAACAGTCTGATTCCTCTTAGCAGCTATTTTCCAACACATCCTCTCTACAAGAGCACTCATTTCTCTCCATATTCTCCTATCCTCTTCATCCTGTGCATAGGCTTCAGGAGATGAGTATGCAAAGTAGCCTCCTGGCCTCAGTATCCTATCTAGCTCAAGAAGAAGTAAACCATCTCTCTGAAGCCAATCGATTCTACAGCGAGAACAATGAGCAAATTCAAAAGATCTACTGGGATAAGGGAGTCTTAGGGTCCCTAAGACACCAAGATATGCTGGAATTCCTCTCTCTAAAGCAAACTGAATTTGATTTTCATGACCATCATTTGGTGCTAATGACATTGCTATTACATTAGAAGAAAGAAGATATCCTCCAAAGCTTGCAACTCCACAGCCAACATCAAAAACAGTCCGGATTCTTCCTCCATTGTTTATATTATTATTTGGAAAATTGAGCATCTGAAGGCATAATTGTGAATAAATATAGTGTTAAGGGTGCGTTTGGATACACAAGTTATTTAAAATTCAATAAGCTCTTTCTAAATGATGATTTATGCCATAAATTTATCGATGAAATTATATGGATATGTTGAAAATAATATTTTGATAAGTTATAAGAAACTTATTGAAATAACCTGAAAACAACATCATAAGTTTTTTCGAACAGACCCTAAAATATTTAATTAGGTGAGAAACTTATATGTCTCAATTTTGAGAGAAGCTTACATTAGCAATTGATGCAATATATTTATCAGCACCATGGTGGAAATGGGTTCCTCCACCAGGAAAAACTATTCTTTCACCTTTCACAACCATCCAGTTCTGGTCAGATTTCTCAGTTGCAAGATGGGTGTGAGGTATATTTGCCTTCCATACTTGGTCTCTGCTTTTGGGCCACTTAATTGGAATCTATTATTATCAATAACAACACAGAAACTAAAAGCTTAAGCAAAGAAAATTTCCAATCCAAACACTATGAACTTCCTTAGTTCCATCTAATATAAGCAATGAAATGCCTAGAGACGAAATGTCACCTTGTAACCTGGAGTAGGAGGAATTAAACAATTATAACGCCTCTCAGGTATTGGGCAGTGTCTCTCATAGTGCTCCATCAAGGACAAATCAAGCTTCAATCTTGTTTGGTATATGAGGTTTCTGTCCAAACAAGGAATCAGCTCGGATAGACGATCATCACAGACCTTAACAAAGTAAAATGTAAGAGTAAAAACAAGTTGAAAATGTTCATAATATCATAAACTAACATTCTAGGCTAGTGCTAAGGAAAAACATAAAAAACTTGTTCATGTCAGAATCTTAATTTAACTCACTGGAATGCTCTTTGGTATAGCACTGTCCTCTACTCCTCCAAGTAAGGGGGAAGATTCATCGTCATCTTTGTTCCCTCTTAGGTGACTTGATGATTTACTACCATACTCAACAGGAGGTGAGTCACTATAAGAATAGAAGTACAAAAAAGCACCAATAATCACCAAAACCAACACAGTTGTGAACAATCTTTTTCTTGATTTCACATCTGGTCTTCCTCTTGTCATGCTTGCCACTGCAAAGGAATCAACTTTTTAGTATGACTTTAACTTCCACAACATGAAAAATCAAACGAGAAGGTAAAACTCAAATACCCGTAACAAATTTTTCTCACAACACTCCCTTGTTTGAAGTTTACTGACTCATGCTCCTGCAAGGCCCCTGTTTGATGCAGTTACTTGGAACCTCGAAACAAGAACTGCACACAAAGTTGAATTCTTTTAGAAAAATCATCGAAACAAAAACACCCCAAAAGAATAAGCATGACTGAAACATCATTGGCTCTTTGTGGGACCTTCAACACATTCCTCATAGAAGAAACATCACTGTTGAATCAACTACACATTAATAATTAATGCTTACAAAAAAAAAATACACATTAACATAGTCAAAAATGAAAAAGGAACCTTGTTGGACAGAATGGTAGTAAAAAATGAAAGCCAACAAACGTACGTAATAATATTCCAAAAGTTATGGAAGGAATTGCAAGTGGCTCAATGAGTGGAACTAAAAAAGCACATGAAATTTGTAGAAATAGTGCAAAGGAAGCACAAGTGGGGAAGTGTTGATGAAATGGATTAAACATTAGATAGTTATAAATGAATCACCGACAGTTGCCACTTGCCAGCCAATGATGTCATTGTTGGAATACCCAAATGGGTAGTGATGAAAAAATAAACAGAAAGTGACTTAACCACTAATCCCTCGTATGGGACCATAGTTTTAGATATTTTGACGTACATGATCTTACATAACGGTTTTGTTAACACTACTTAAAAATAGTATTTTTATTAAAAAATAATATTTATTATATTTCTATATATTTTATTACGTCACCATATAATAAAATAATTTGAATATATAATTATCCTTGTTTTTAATCAATGAAGGTTCATTATTTAAAACAAACAGAAAAAAAATATATTGACTGGTTTTTAAACCAGATTTCTCTGCAGTAACTACAGTTACCTGCACTTAGTGTATTTTTGCATTTTTTTCATAAATTGAGATATAATTTTAATTTGTAGAAAAATTTCTTTATTTTATAATTATTTGTTTAAAAATTAATCCAACTAACTCAAAGTTTAGAAAAACAGTATCAACAATACCTGTAGTACTTAAGTTTTGCTCTTTGTTATGTCTCTTACTAACATGTATCTAAATTTTCATGTCAAGAAATTAAATGGGCAATTTGTGTTTGGTGAAGTTGAGCAGTTTACAATTGGTCCAAACTTTTACCATAATTTTCAATAAAATCCTTCTAATGTTTGTTCTTTAATCAATACTTATAAAACACTCGTTAACAAGGCTTTAGTTTTTGTCCATTTGAGGATTGAATTTGACCCCCAAAGGTCTTATGGGCCTTCACTATTTCCAGCCGAGTTGTGCAACTTGCTTTTTTCT
Source organism: Abrus precatorius (assembly GCF_003935025.1). NCBI lineage: Eukaryota > Viridiplantae > Streptophyta > Magnoliopsida > Fabales > Fabaceae > Abrus > Abrus precatorius. The sequence continues at coordinate 377,259 of NW_020874373.1, read as the reverse complement.
TTTTTGTGTCATTTATTAAAAATTATTGAAAGAAAACTGTGAAAAGCTACCATTTTTTGGGTCCAAGATTGAAAGTTGTCGTTCCGATTCCCATTTTATTAAAGATGCTTCTCTATTGGTTGCCGTTGGAGTGGGCTGTACAAGTTATATTACAGAATGGTTTTGGGTTGAGGTACTGTTTCCTCCCTACCGGGCCCATTTGCTTCAACTTTCTCTTTTTTTTAAGGGGAACAAATTTTGACCAAAAAGAGGGGGAAAATATATATATATAAGAGAAGGAATTTAAATATTCTCAAGTTTTAATGTTTTGATACAAATTTTAGTTAAATTTAGAAGAGAAATAAAAAATCTCAGTCATTGATGGTATTGATATTATCCATACACATGAATAATAAATTATGAATTTGTTAAATTTTATTCAATTAATTTTTTAAACTAAAATTTGTAAATATACCTTATAGTTTGGAACTTTATAGGAGTTAAAGTCACGAACTCACTGTCACAAAATTTAAAAAACTAAAAATTTTGGTGAATAATATAATACTCATCTAATGTTCATTTTTAAAATGATTAAAACATATTTAACGCTTCGTATAAAAATGAAAAGTTTAACGAAAAGGTTTTCTGATTCTGAAGTTAAAGCATGTGAATCTTAATAAGAACGTAACTTATTGATCACACACTAATAAAAGTTCACTTAAACTAAACCCAATAACTATTTTAAGAAGGAAAGTCCAAAAAAGTTTGATCGACACATGTTTTAAGGAATTTATTGCTTTCACGAATTATAGTTTGCTAAATCTTTTGGGAATTTATTCAAACCCAATGAAAGAGTTTAGTGTGTGAATTAATTTCACAGCGCATTTTAAGGAATGAAGTATTAAGGGAAGACGTGGAGTGCTTTACAGCGTACGTGGGAGGGAAGAAGAAAGATTAGTAGAAACGCTGTAGCTTTGTTCCATTAACTTTCATTTATTATAACTTTGATTGTCAATGTCAGTGAAAGAAAATGCAAAATTGAAATCATTCTCTTTGTACAGTGTCATGTTCAAAATTTTCAGATCTTTGCTACCTTTTCCTTAACATATTTTTTTATGATAAGTTTTAACGTATGATAGAAGAAGAAGAAACTAAGGAGAGTCCATCTCAGATTCAAAGTTCAAAGTTCTCATATGAGAGATTAAGTAAAGAGATATCTTCAGCGTCTAGAAGAAGCTGGCATGACTCTTGAGGACTAGCAATGTCTATTAAGCATATAGGAAATTGGACTGTTATGATTGTTTTTGAACAGTGCAAATTCAGGTTGATTACATTAGGTTATTTACTAAAATGCTTCATTGTTAAATGTATTAGTTAATAATCTGATATGATTGCCAAAAAATATTATGGAGATTAAGTACTTCAATTGCATGCACTTAACCAATATATTTGAAATTTGAATAATTGTTTTTCGTTTTAGTAATTTGATCATTTTTAAAACAAAACAAATATCTTAAAATTAGTTTACTTGTTTTTATAAATATTATATAATTTTCTTAACTTTAAAAATTATCTTCCTTTTATTCAGAATTATATTCTCAAACACATCCTAAATTGAATATCTACATTTTTATGATTATTTTCTAAATCTTATACACTAAAACACGTTTAATTCAGTGTTGATCTTGGTAAAGTTGAACAATAATTGACAGAGGAAAAAAGCTAAAAAATGAGGCCCACACGGGTGGTAGGTGTGACATCGCATCAAAAACAAATAATTCATATAAAAGTGGAACACACAAAAATAATATGAAATTCATTGAATTCTGGGATTATTGAGTTACAGGGAACGGGACTAGAGATTCAGGGTATACTGATGAAAACATGATTCAATCAAAACTATAGAAAAGCTTCTAATCAGATTATGATTTTTCATGAGAATTAAAAGATTAAATTATTATAATTAAAGAAAATAATTATATTTGTTATATTTTTTATAAATATAAATCTTATTTTAAAAATATTTATAATATTAAATGATGTAGTTAATAATTTATATATTTAATTATATTAATAAAAAAAATATAAATTTTTTTAATAATTAACACATCTTGAATCTATCATTTATTTTTTATAATAAAAATTCTATTTTATTTCTTATTAAAAAATCAGAGTCAATAATATCGTGCAAGCTAACAAAATATATGTCTATTGACACTATTTATGAGTTTTAAGTAAAATTTGAAAATAAAACTAAGGTATTATGAAATACGATAATACTACATGTATTAAAAATATTTTTTACTATACTCTTTTTTAAAATAAAACATGCGAATCAATACACATTATCTTTATCTATATCAATATAATATAATCTAATCTAAAAATTAATTTAATTTTGAGATTTTCTAAGACTCAACGATCTTAAAATCTAATAAAAATATATAACCCTTTTAATCCAAGCTATTAAACTTTGAACTTAATTATCATAATTAAATTTAAATAATGATATTTAAGGGGAATTAAAATATAAATTAAAAAATAATGTAGTTAATATAAAAAATAAAAAGCACCTGATAGAAGAGAAGCCACGTAACCTAATGTGAATAAATTAAAGATAATCTTAAAAACTCTCCTTCTAAGAGTAACTATATAGATTTATAAGTTATAATATATTAACAAATTTTGTGTATATTAAATATATATTTTTTATGAACCAAAAATAAAATTTTAAAAATAGTGTGTTGAAAATATTAATTAAGGAATAAACATATTAAATGAAAAATTAATGTATAAAATATTTTAAAAAAATTCTTTAATACTTTTAAATTTCTTAACGAATGCACCTATGTCAGAAAATGACAAAAAACCATGCAATACATTCTCAAAAAACTGTTAAAGAGTACAAGTATTATCAATTTGAAGACAAAATTTCAAAGGTTAAAAAGTCTATAATTATTATTTTCAAAGATAGCTTTTAGTCTACAAAAACAAAATAAATAGAAATTTGCTTTATGGATGTTGTTTTTTAAGCTCTGTTTTGCGTTTTAATTTCTAAAATCACACCAAAAAGCAGAAACAAAAATTGGCCTTCATAGTGGGCTCATTCACTTGGCACAAAAATATATAATTGACTTAATTTTTCCAAACTTGAAATTAAATGTGTCCTTAAACGACCAACAACTTCAAACAGTGTATGCAGTGTTCTAAGTAGTGCCAAATCTATTATGGTCATGCCCACCGATGAAGAAACGTCTCTCAACTTTATGTGCTCTAATATATACATGCTAGCTTTCAAGAAACCACACCTAAGATTCCTTTCAACATTAATTTTCTTCTACCAAACTTTATTGAGTTACCTTGTATTTCATCATTAATTTTACCAAACTTTAATAATCTTTTATTATTAAAGCTTAAGCTGTGAAAATTAATCATAACAAATTTATATAATTTAAGAAAAAATAGCCTAAAGATACCTTCGTTGAATTTTGCCATATGATTGTACAAACCATCTCTGCACTTATATCTTTTGAAAATAGTTTATCATTTTTAAGTGTTAAAGAACACAACTTAACCATTTTTCTCATTTTAGTTTTATTTTTTGTTTTGCATTTCATCTTTTCTCTTGGAACCAAAGCTTAATCTTTAGATGGAGCAGCTAAAAAGTTTTTTAAAAACATCTAAGAATATTCAAGATAGAATAAAATAAGTTTCAACCGAAAGAACCTCAATTTCGAAACCTCCAGTATATGTGTCGAAAACTAATATTACTGAAGAGAAACCATGAAATTATTTACTAAATCAATTTACCAAGATCTCCAAGAAAAATGTCGTAGAAGATAGAAATCTAGGGTAAGAAATACCTATTCCCTCTAACTTTAGTTGTCATTCTTAAAAATAAGTGATGAGATTTGAGAAGGAAAGAAGAAATTTGTGAAGAAGGAAATTGTTGATTACAAGATCTCACGATTTGGTTAAAAAAAAAAAAAACAATATTTTCCAAAGGGTTTGGGTGAAAAGAATAAAATGAAGGAGATAATTTGTATAGTTTTAGATTTTTCACTATATTTATTACTAACAAAAATTATTATAAAAACATAATTTAAATATGTGCAAAGAAAGTCATTCGTTAGGAAAGTAAGTAATATGATTTGTAGTTTGATAAAAAATAATAAAGAAAATATAAAAGAACTTTAAAATAAACTATTAAAGGATATTTAAATTTTTTTCTAAAATATCAAAGAAACTTTTATTTTAACGTAGTTTAATTATATCGCATAATTTATGTAGTTGTTCTTATTTAATGAGATGGGAAATCGACGCTGTTAAATACTCATATTTAACTTTTTTTAATTATTTAATTATTTAAATTAAGTCTTTCACATTAATGTTTAACCTAATAATTAAAAAACATAATAAATAGTATATCATTGATTCATATAAATTTATAAAAAATATATATAAAATAATTAAATAAAGAACTTTTTATTATATTGTATTTAAATATTTTATAAATTTTTTATTAATATATAAAAATAAATAATATGTCTCACTTTTATTATATTTCTGTTAATAATTAAATAAATTTTTTTAAATAATTTAAAATTTAAAAGAACTAAATTTGAGGAATTATATTTAGAATGACTACAATCATACGTAAATAACTAAAAGTAAAATTAAACTAATTAATAATTAAATTTAAGTCGTCAAATTGTTTTGCTAAATAAATTTTATTTAAAAGGGAATTAATTATCACTAATTTGTAAAGTATTTAATAGTTATTTGTCAAATAAAACTTCATCTCGTGTCTTTAAATATTAACTAGAAGAACACAAGTATCAGTAATCCATAACTATTTAATAGTTATTTGTCTAACAAAACTCCATTTCATGTCTTAAAAAAAAAACTAGAAAATCTTTTAGTGAAATTATGGTCAATTTATTTAATTTAATGATGTGTTTAAATACACAGTTTAATAAAATATTTATTTAATAAATATATTTTATATGAGAATAATTTTATTATAAAACTTATCATTTGATAAATTAAAAAAAAAATATTAAAATAAGTTAAAAAATGGATAAATTTTATCCTAAATATTCATAGTTATCAAGTCTAACCCAAGTATAAAATTTTGTAGTATCAAAATTTGACCTCGCAACCTAAACGATTTTTATTATTTTTTTGTCTAACACTTAATAATCCTTCAGTGTAACAGTTCTTGCATCTATACTAAAATGCGAAAACGATTCTCGACCAAAAACTTGTACGCGTACATGAAGGTGACCTTATCTAGACCAATAATTTTAGATACCTTACGTCGCAAACGTGTGTTGTCTCAATTTGTTCTTCCATTTCACTGTTCCTATGTATTATCACATTATTAACTGTTATAATATGGTCTCTCAGGCCGTGGCTGCAATAATCATTGTTAAGTACCTCTTGTCACCTCATGTGCTGTCTCTTAATTATTAATTAGGTGTTAAGCACACTCTTTCTCCACTGTTGCTCTATTCATTTCAAAATTAACAAATCTGTGGGGAACCCTTGAACCCAATAGCGGATATAAATTAAAAGTGCAGTGATTGAATGATTGATTATAACTCGTGCGTGGGAATGGTTTGTCAACAAATGTTGACGGCCAAACATTATTCGGTGGTGTTCAATCTGCAAAAGCTCTCCAACACTGTTGCGTAAGCATCATAATAACTCCTCTCCAACTGGTTGGTAATGCCAAGAGTGATATTGCATTTGCAGTCTAGTTAAGTTAACGCCTGGAATGCACACATTTATCTTTTTCTAGCTATGCGATTCTGACTATATAAGTATACAACCTTACAGGAGCTAGCTAAGTTGCCATGGCATGTCCGTTTCAATCCAGAATGTGTAATTCCTAACTTGTGGATCACGGCTTCTAAGTATCAGTCTCTGATAGCAACCCTCTTCCTCTTCCTATCTCCATTATTGGCACTACACAGACAAGTTAATTTAATTCCACAGTCCCTTAGCCCACTTAAAAAATAATATCGCTCCATGGATTGATGCCAATGATTAATTTTTTAGCACTTTTAATTAACCTATTAAAATGTTTCTAACTTCATTTATATTAGGAAACATGCTCAGAAGTTGATACTTGTGTCTGGGTACAAATTCAGCATTAGTTGCTGATCACTGATCATCCCCCTCACAAGGAAGATCCACCCCCAAGCAATTAGTGATGTCAATATTTCGTGGAAGGCCTTTTCAACTAAAAGAAATTACGTTAAAGTGAAAGATATAATTCACTAAATTTCTAAATAAGTGTTTATAAAAAAATATTTTTTTTAAAATTATCTTATGCTGATTAAAATTTTTTAAATTTAAATGATTCTTTTTAAATGTAAATTAATAATAAATTGTATTTTTTTATTTTTATCCTCTGTAGATATTTATTGGAAAATTTATTCAAACTAAGCACAACTCAATTTTAATAAATTTTTTTATAAAAATTTATAAAAGAATTAAATCTTCTTTCAAATATTAAAGTCAAATTATACGTCTCAATTTTAAAAGAAGATAAATGAACAAACTGTTAAAAAATAAGTTATATAAATTAATTTTAATTTATTTTATACATTTTTATAAGTATTTATTGATTTGAATAAGCTATAATTAATTCTTAGTTCAAGTACGATTTTTCATACATACACATTTGCGAGGAAATACAAACTACGTACTTAAGGGATCTTTGAGACAGTACAACTTGCTTGCTATATGACAATTTATAATCACAACTAAGATCAAATAAGGAAAAATTCTTTGAGGGAAAAAAAGCATGATTAAAAATGGCTACCATATATAACATTTTAAGTCTAGATGAAATTAATGTGTTTGAATTTTTGAAAACTTACAAACAAAACCCTTCCATGTATAAGTTAAGAAAATCATTCATCATATGAATTCAATAATTGAAACACATAATATATCGACTTAGTCCATATGATTTAAAAGAAATTAAATAAATATCTTTATTTTAATTTATTTGATATCATCATTAATAAATAAAAATTAAACCAAAACAAAATATTTGGTTGTTGTTAAAAATAATATGGATCAGAAATTAAAGACTGTAATACATATGATAAAGTTCATGAAATGTTTTTTTTTTCTAAAACAATTAATTTTTATAAGTTTTGTTGTTTTGTGTACCCTGATAATTTTCATGTTTTTAGATAGAGTAATCCCCTTCGTGAAACTAAATTATACTACTCACTCAAAAGAAAATCATTATTAAATTAACCTTTATTAATATAATTGTTTTAGCAAAAATTAAACTATTAGTATAAACATTATGAGTTTATACTAATAATATGATATATTGTATTAATGAATAAATTTATAATAAAAATATTAATATATATCATTAAATGCTATATATACAATACATTATTTGTTAATATAAACTTTTAAAATTTCTGTTATTAATTTTTTTGTTAAACAAAAGTTATTAAAAAAATATTATTTTCATTCTTAATAAATTGATTTATTAATTAATAACATTTTTTTACAGCGTCTTAAAATTCCATTACATTAGTAACAAAAAACCTTATAAAGATTCTTGAATCACTTAACTCTTATTTACGTAAGTTGCATCTTATTCATATTAGGATTAGGTTTTGAGTCAATGGGAGGTTAAGAAGAGGAGTAGTGCTACACATCTTTTTATAGTATTTTCTTTTAATTTTCTTAATGGAAGAGTATTCAATAATATATATATATAATATCTTTAAAACATAAAATACATCAAATTCTATTTTCCTTTGATAAATAACAGAATTGTTGTAAATATATGCTTATTATCATGGAAACCAAATTTATATACATATCGATCGAGTGAGGAAAAGAAAAGAAAAGAAAATTGTAGCAAGGATAAGATTAGAAATGAAGCATATAGTAATGAGTATGTATGAAATTGTGCACACGAAGTGAAAAAAGATGCTTAAAGGATAACACTAATTTTCAGATTTAGCTTTAAAATGGTGGTCCAAATTATGATCATTTAGACGGATACAAACAAACATGGTAGAAAATTGTGTGGGCTTAATTAGGCTTTTATAGGCTTACCACCAACCAAATAATGCAAACGTGTTACAACTTACCCAAAATAAAAACAACTATATATTCTATATCAAGTCCACGTAAATAAATATATAATGTCGTGCTTCAATGTCAGAAGCGATATTAATAATATTTCCAACACGATTTATAACCTTTTTTTTTATTATTTTAATTCATTCATGCAATTAAAATCTATTAAATAAGACGAGTTTAATTTATTGAGTCTCTTGTAATTTTTGTCAATAATAAAATATGTTATATATAATATATTTGAATATATAATGATATTTTAATCCCTTGACCAAATCTTAATTTTAATTTGGCTTAGATTAAGTGAAACAATTCATGGCCTTCGTCTCTTGTATGTTAGATTTAATGTCTAAATCAGGTATAGAAGGAAAATTACAAAATTTCTTTAAAATAAATCACAAATGGAGTATTTTTCATTGGATTTTCATGTCTTTTGCATCAAACCTCATGAATGAAACCATCCTATTTTTGTTCATTGATCCAAAAACTACTCTAAGGCTGTTTTTATTAATATTTGTCGTTGGATTAGTCTCTATTGATATAATATTTATTTTACAAACAAAAATATTAGTATACATTTATAGATTTACATTAACAAACAATTTCACTAATACAAAACATTAATAGGTTATTAATACATTAATAGGTTATTAATACATTAAATGTTAGTGTAACACATCTTGTTATTAGTATAAACTTATAATATTTTTACTAATAGTTTAATTTTTATCATATTAAGGAAGACAATCCTAATATTTGATATTTTTTTTATCCATTAATAAGTGATAATTTATTATAAAAAAATCACATCTTATAATATTATTGTGCTTGCATATGAAAAAAAAATTCTTTGTTAATGCCTAGCTCATGCCAACTTTTTTACCTATTCACAATTGCCTTTTTTCAAAATGTTGAATGAGACATATTGAAGACATTGTCAAGTTTCAAAAGTATATACACTGTAATGCAACAAACTTACTGGCTATAATAATATTTTATTATTGATAGACTTTAACTTTGTTAGGAAAATTATTAGTGGTGTATCAAACTATTAACTTGTTTAAACTTTTGAAATAAGTAATTTTGTAATCATAAGAAATTTGAATTGCATCATATTAAATTTAAAGTTTTATTTAAATTAATTTAGACTGAAACATAGTATAATTTAATAATTAAATCAGATAATTATTTTAATTTAAATAATCGATTTAAATTTTATTATAAACACTCTTAATTTATTATTATAAGATATGTATGCAAATATTATTTTTATTATGATATATTTTATGACATCATTAAAATGATTTAGACTAATATTTTAAGAATGTATATTTGTCTCATTTAATTATGTTTTTTTTATTTGGTATGAAATATAAGTATATTAGCGCGTGTGATATATGTGCTATTATATATTTAGAATATACTTTGAAATTATTAATTAAACATGTCAAATATATATAAAAAAAAGTTATAATTTAATCATATCACTGTAAACACTGATGGAATTTTACTTAAACTTTTGTTACGTATGATTCATAATTAGTTGGACTATTCATGTATACTTTGTTGAGATATTCTGTATTCTCGTCTAGTATAGTCAGAATTATTTTTTGAATAATGGTATTTTAATACTTAATTTGGGTGTTTATATTATATACTGTATACAAATTTAAAAATAATTATACTATAATTGTATAGGATATTTGGTATAAACATTCAAAATGGATGTTAAAATAACATAATTTTTATTTTTCTAATAAGATACAATTTAATAATTATAAGCTTTCTTATTTAAAGTTTTAACCAGATAAAATATAATGCGTTCTTACATTCGCTTCTATATTCTAAATAATTATAATTATCAAAATAATTTGTCATATTATCATAATATTTATTATAAAAATAAATTTTATCAATATAATTTTTATTAATGTCATATTGTCATAATGATTTTGTATATAAATTTTTTATACATAATTAAAATATTTATTAATCTATAATTGAACAGTAATTATTTATTTATTTTTAAAAATTTTAAAAATTGACAATAGAAATTTTTAGCACTTTAATTTTTTTATATATAATTTTTAGTTGTTCCATCTTTGAATCTTTACACTTGCACCTTTTTAGTTTTCATATTTTTGTAATTTTTTCTAAAATCTCATATTTTGATATATATTATTTTTAAATATTGTATAAAAATAATCAAACTTAAAAATATACCAAGTACTTGTCTTATACCTGTGTAAATGTTCGTTAAATGAATTTTAGATGAGATTAGAGTTATTTAATTATAGATAATCATATAATTAAAAAGTATTAATTTTTATAATGATTATTTTAAAATTTATATCAACTAATTTTTATTAGTTAAAAGTGTAAATTTTTTTATACTTAACAATATATTAAAATAAATTTAAATACACTAATAATGTAAATAATTATATTCATAATATATTATAGTTAATTGATAATTTAAACTTTTTACATTAACAATGTAAAAAATTAAGCTTGTATGCGTGTATACATGTACGTATATTTTAATAGTGACCTAAACGTGTGAGAGTACGGAATGAACTATTTTGGTTATGTAAAAATATGAATAAGAGAATTTGAGGTTAAAGTTAATAGAGTTTGCTATTCTTTCCTCTCATATATAATAAAATTATTTTCTCTTTTGAGAGGAACATAGACTTTAAAATTAATTGTCAAATCATATTAATTATTATTTTGTTTGTGTACTCTTATTGTCATCTGTATAATTTGGAACGCAGAAAGGTTTCAACATGGTGGCGTCTTTCATCAAGTTGTTAAAATTAGTTGCTTAGCAAATGATTAGTACACTGGCCATGGTTCCAAAATTCTAACTAATTAATTACGATAGATTGAGTTTAATCTCTGAACCTTTATTATATAGTATGCACCATTATCTAGTTTCCTTTAAAAATATGATGCTCGAGTTTCTTAATAATAAATCGTATCTGAGGTCTCTGTACGTGATTGACGATGCTTATGCTTGTAGAAATCAATTTCCTACGATTTCAAGCTATCACAAGAATCTTTCGATGTGGTTTCGTTTTTTTTTTTTTCTTCTTTAACTTTTAATTTTAAATTATAGCAAATTATTAAGCTGAGAAAGACATAAAGTCATAAAATGTGGGTCACGAATCATTTATCCATTTGAGAGAGCCATCGATCTCATTCCCAAATCATCAGTTATTGTATTTTATAGGTGCATTCGTGAAATTCATGTGATAATAAATTTCCACACAATATTACTAATCTACTAATAAAGGACACGCTACGTTAGCTTTGTTGACAAAGAGGAATAGCTAGTGATTCTGGGGCTAGCCTGGTACCTTTCGTAGACTATGTTACCTCTTAAAGGATTATTACAATGCGACAATGTGACAGGAATCAAATCGCACATATGCCACCAAAAAACAAAATAAAAATAAAAATTACAACATGACAATGATCAAGTTACACATATCCAACTAAAAACAATCAACCGAACTTTCATTTTCATAAAATATAATGTACGAATACTTTTGAGTGGGGACAATTAATAAGAGAAATTAAAGAATATGGTTTATTTTCTCTGCTTTGAGCAAATGAGTATTTAAACAATCACCTTATTGAATAAGTCACTGAAATTGGGTTACTGATGAGGGACCTGTACAGTTTAAAGGAGATCATAAGTTAATTTGGAACCTTATTATCATTGGTATAGCTAGAAAAAACCATCACCTTGGATTAAAAGAACTTTTGCTTTCCGTTCATGGATTTGCTTATGGATAAATAACACTGCTAATCAGTTATGACATTTTTCATGGAAAGGCATACTTAATATGAAAAAGGGTGAAATCTTACAAGTTAATTAGTTTTCTTCTAAAAGAAAGCAAGGTACTTTCATAATGATAAAGTAGGGTAAAAGTAATGGCCAAACATGAATTCCCTATCTTATCAGGCAAAATAACAATATTTTCAAAAAAGCGCCAAATATAAAGTGAAACGAGATATTTCTCTTTTTAAAAGTGGATTTTGGAATTGGAGTGCAAAAAATGCCATTTTTTCATGGTTAAAGTTTTATGGAAACTCTATCTCAAGACTATTTTGAATCCGATTAAAAGCTATTTAAACAAATAAAATTATTTCATGATATTTGAATTTGTAACTTCGTGTAAATTATTTAAACTCCTAAGTATTCATTAAATTATATTCTAGTCTATAGACAAATAACTTATCAGATATGCTCCAACTTCGGAAGCAGTTGCCACAAAAAGTAGTTAAATATCCCTTCTTCTCTTGTCCCCCACCCCCTACTTTGTCTCTCTCCACTATTATCACTTCCTTCGTCTGAATATGAATATGATCCATGAATCATCGTGACTGTAAAAATATAACTTCCGCAGAGTTTTTTTTTTTTCTTTTCCTTTTTCTATATTTGAGTAAGAAGTTAAGAAAAGTACACGAGAATTGTATGTGCTTTCGCTTTAAATGTGTGGAGAAAGAGAATTGTCAATTAGAGAATTAATTAAGTACATAATAATTAGCCGTAGATTAATTAAGAAGCATGAAATAGTAATAAATTAAAATGATTTGCTTGTCACGCAAATCTTAGGACAATCGTTGGAGATGTTCTTTAAATGTTAAAAAGAGAGGCTGAAAATTAACATACAGTGGTATCTGTGGGACCTGAGAGAAGTGACGTTGATAATGATATCCCACATGAGAGAAAATAGTAGGGCAAAGAGAGTGGGAGAATGCCACGTGGTCATGGGAGCAGCTTCGTTCTTACTTGGCTGGAATTGATTGATCACTGTGATAGAAAAACCTTCGAGACTGATCAACAACAATCATTGAGGTCCCACTTAAAATTAAATTGAGAAAATAATATAAAAATCATGTGAATTGGAAAATGAAAGATTATTTACTGAGAGCTGAGTTAAATAATATAAAGATTATTAAACATTTGTTGAAAGATTTGGTTAGCTATAGGGTGTAACTAGCAATGAGAAAAAGACTTAAGAAACACACATTGGATGAAATTATTGGCCCTAAAGAGAGGGGAGAGGAATATTAAGCCGTCACTCATTCTCCAACATCATCCACCTTCACCCAACAAAAGTTCCATCATTAGACTAAATCCCTAACCTTCGCAATCATTTGTATTATCTTTTCCCTCGGTAAGGATAGTCATAATTTTATTATAGAATAATCTTCTACGTCACGCCCTGCCCATGACGTGTATATTCAATATGTGGCACTCTTATTACATGTGTCTTCTAAAGCATGCTCAATTCCCGTTGATTCAGGGTTTCGATTTCAAAGAATATATATTGTGAACAAGTTATGTTGATTTAATTTATGTGTCCCCCTACTAAGACCTCTCAGTCATTTTCGCTTTTCATTTTACCTAGCTAGCTTGTCATCAAAAGGATTCGGTGACAAATCATGATTCAGCCAGATTTTACTAATTCATATGCTGCTTCTACCTCTAGCTATTGCTATTTGACATTTATAGACCTTCGTTAAAAAAAATTTAGCAAGTAATATGATTACATATTTACATTAGCCCTAATAATCATTTAATTGGCCCCAGTGGTTTGTCCCACGTACATGAATATCACTGTTTCTCCGACAGGACCATATTAAACGATTAATGACCAAGTTCTCGTTTCAATAACGTACTGTGTTATCGTTCGTGCCACATATAACTTCACAACGGGACCACATTGATCAGTTCCCCTTTCTTGCAATGGCGAAAAAGGCCCATCATCTGAATGTGCAAAGTGACCAATTTTACAAGTAATCCTGCTATATCTTCCTAAGTTAGATCTTAATGTAAGATACTAAGTCCTTTTTAATTTGCCCCTTTTGTCACACTCAGAGACAAATCCCATCTCGCTAAAGCTTAAAATAAATGCCATGTAGTTAAGGTACATAATCATAAACAGACAGAGATTAACAAATATTTTAAAATGCATACAAAACTTTGAACTGTTTAAAAAGGGTATAATTAATAATGTTTAGTGTAATTAAACTGAATATGTAAATATAAATATTACCCATTATAATTATTATGTCTGGTCAAATAGAGGAAGAAAAGATCAGAGGAGGAATCGCAATGGAGTCATCATCTGTCACATACACACCCCTAATTATTATATAATTTCGATGATACATGTTTTGACAAATATTCATTTTGTCCTCATCTACATTATTATTGCCGTGCTAGCAATTGCATCCCTCATCACCCAGCCAGAAACAAAAAGCAAAGAAATCACCTATTAGAAACTCCGTTTTTGATAAGTGTAGAAAGTACAACATGGCTTGATTATCATTCCTGTTAGGTTCTCCATCACAAGGGGCAGAGGGAGCCCAGATAGAAGACAATTAATAAGGCTACCCCACACACCCCCGCATGATTCCAAACTATCATTCTGTGATCAAGAATGGAACAGATGGGACTTCTAACTTCATGATTGGCATTAAATTCTATTTCCAGCTACTTGAATTATTTTCTCTTATTTCTTAGAGCTGTCACATGTTAAATTTATTCACAATTCATCAAATGCTCACGTGCTAGTTGCCCAATTGAATCTTGGGACTTCCATTAATAATTTAATTGTAAAGCAATCAGGGACACATCTGGATATATTCTAAATTAATAAACAAGTTCTCAAACTTTTCTACTATGGTATGTGTCATTTGCTTGCTAACCTATTACCTTACCTACCAGTGGAATGGAACAAACAGATACAGCCACGCTTGTCTGTTGTGAACAGGAACAAAATTAAAAGGCGCACCATAGAAAAAGACTCCAAGAATGTATATAACAAGAGTGCATGACCAAAGTACTGAAAAGCAATAAAAAAAAAGACCAAAAAATCGTGATTTTGGGATGATCTACAAGTAATAACCTTGATTCAATGTACCCAATAAAACAAATAAAAACTTAACTAATTGATTAATTAAGAATTTAAGATTCGTGCGTCAATCTAGAAAACCAAAGCCAGAAAAGTGTTGGACTACTACCAATGAGGTCTCCTAGCTTGACATATTCAACTAAACTCCTCAAAACTACTTTAAACTGGAGACGACAAATGCTGAGAGAAGAAAAGTTAACATTAAAGTATTGGATGGATATAGATGAGGGGACTCTGGTCACAGAGAAGTGTACATTTTTACGAGCACTCTATAAAATTATAAAAACATACAAAAATTTGTATAGAAGTATAACGTAAATTTATACAAATTTAAATCTTCTTTAGTTGGGCAACATTCTATCCAAGGAATTGGAATCTACTGCTGTCTTTGTTTGGTGTTCTCTGTTCCATCAATTATAAGGTGTTTTGTTCATAGTTAAGAGGTGATATTCTCCCTAATTAATTTTTAGTTTTTTATGTCCAAATATTTTTTTTATTGGAGAGACAAAAAATAAAAATAAAACAAGAAATGAGGACAAATGATTTGATTTCCTGTGCAGGTGCAAATTATAGTTGTGATTTGTGACACAAAAAGTTACTCTCATTTAGTTACTGTTATTTGATAGTTTTCTCCTCTAATTAAGGGAAGATAATGGAGGAAAGAAACTTTTTTTTTTTAAGAATAAAAATAAAAAGGGCATTTTGGAGGGTGTGTCTGAGTGATATTATTGTTCTACCCTTGTTTGTCAGGAGGTTTCTTGTAACTTTGGTTTTTCTTGAAACTTCCTACTATAACTAACCACTAACACAAGCATGTCCCTGCTGGAATATTTAGTAAGAAATTCTAATTAAATGGCAAAGTCTCATATCTTTCCAACTATATATACACACGCAGTACCAACCTTTCTGCCTCTATAACTCAATATTTCAAATACCCAGAGGGAGTAACTTCTTCAAAAGCTTCAATTATATACATTATCCACATTCCCACCTCTACAAAATACTCATTAGATTTCCCTCTCTCTTTCTCTATCAACTCTTTCATATCTTTACTCTGATCATTTCCTTCAAACCCCAAAAATCATGGGTCTCAGAGACATTGGTGCTTCACTGCCTCCTGGGTTTCGGTTTTATCCGAGTGATGAGGAATTGGTATGTCACTACCTTTACAAAAAGATCGCAAATGAGGAAGTTCTGAAGGGTACCTTGGTGGAAATTGACCTCCACATATGCGAACCATGGCAACTTCCTGGTATACATATGTTATCTGAATTATGTTCATCTAGCTCGTTAATTTTAATTTTTTTCTGAAACGTATATGGTTGTCTCCTTTGTTAATTTCTGAAATTATCATCTTTTCCCATTTGTTGTCTTTCTTTAATTATGTTGGTTTGTTTGTTATAATTAAGAAATATAATAATTACATCGATTAATTACTTCACATTCACAAAACAGATGTCCTTTTGTCTTCTCATAAACCTGTGTCTATAGCTATTGTGTTGGCATGTGTCTTCATAAACCTGCTAGACGAACATGTCTGGCATATGTTGTTAAATACGGAGAAGTGGGAGAGAGAGAGAGAGAGAGAGAGCTGATGAGAGAAGAACATAAAGGGGATCGAGGTAAGAGGAGGGGTTATCACATTTACATTCACGACACTGAATTAAGTTCATCAATGATATGATTAACGTAATGCCAAACTTCTTGATGAATAGTTGAATACTCTGTCTCTCTGTCAAAAAAATAAAACGTTCTTTGTATTAGTAATTAATTTTTATAATTAACATATTCAACTTGATATATTTGCCAGAATAATTGTTTTTGTCTTTTCTATATTATGGGCTCTTTTTTCTTACCCTACAAGCACATACCAAACATGTTTCTTTTTTGTTCGATATAGTATTAAATGAAGATTGAAACGATGTTTCTGAGCTCTATGCTGCAAATAGAGTTAGTTTAGATAAAATATTTATAAAAAGAAAACAAAATAAAGTAGAACAAATTAGATTTCTTGTACAAACTAAAATAAACTTAAATACATTAAAAAGTTTTATATATTTTTTCTTCAATTTTTATAAATTAGAAATTGAATATTTATCTTAATTAAAAAAAAAACTATAAACTGAAAATTTGTCTAGTTGGGGCCATGGTCTCTCATCTGTCTTTTTCCGGGTTCGATTATTCATTATTCTCTTCCTTGGTACTGCCAATTACTTCTTTCAGTTTAAACGGCTTCATAAAGTATTTTATTTTTGCGGATAATGCTTTATCCATTTGCAGTAAAATACAAAATATAAGGCTGCCAAGTAATACTTTGATTTAGTTTCCCATATTTGTGTTTTGGATTATACATATAAATAAATTCACAATTTACACAGCCTATATGCATGCACCACACTATCGTACATTCATATAAAATTATTTGGCTTATTTTTCATCATGAGTCAATCTGGGCCATATTTTTATAGTTATCATATATTTATTTCGAATAAGCATTGTGCATAGCTGGATTCGTTTGCTTCTAATTCTGTGAGTGATCGTTAGGTTTCCCACTCGTCATGAAGTGGAGAAACCAACCCCCTTCAACACAATATAGAGCCCTAGCACGGGAGCTTTTACAGGCTGGAGCATAACTCTTATTCAAGTAGTTTATTGATTCATGCATAGAATCGTGTCCCTTCAGTTATTTATTTTTTTCTTTTGGTTTTAGTGTTCCTTTAATTTTTTTTTCAGTCTAAGGTTAGAGAACATGGAATATAGCATCCCTTTAATTTGAAAATTGTTTGTTATAATTTATAGAGAGCTTGTACTGAGTGCAAAGCAGAAAGAAAAAATAACAAAAGATATAAAAAGTAATATGATAAAATATATAAAGAAAAGAGAAAAATAAAAATACTATAAGTATAAAAAAGAATTCTTGTAAATTTACCCTTACATGTGTATAAATATTACCTATATATAATTGGTAACTATTATTTATTATTACAAAGTTGACAAAGCAATACTTTTCTACCAAGAAAACCAAGATTGATGTCTTTAATAAACGGTGACACACACATACGTGTATATACGCCTCAGTTACCTTTCTTGGACATGACATGACGCGCTATCTAGTTGATTTTTACTCGTTAGCATTCATATTATGTGCGAATATGTAATTATCAACTATATGTTCCCTCATAAAATATAATTAAAGGCAACTTTTATACATGAAAGGACATACGTGATCTTTCTTGCGTAGAATATTTAGTCCTCTTTTCATGCACAACATTATGAAAGCTGTGAAAGGCGGTAAGAAGAGAGAGGGTGAAACAGGCCACGCAATCACATATTCAGCAAAATAGCCAAAACCTTGAAAATTCCAAGTTCCAACCACTTATGTTGGTGTAATCAATCACTACGTTGTTGTCATCTTTGTCCGGTAGGATTGGAAAATTGAAAATTTAATGTCATTAATGTACTAGGTGGCATGTGAAAATGATTCTACAATAGACCTAACTATTATTATTAATTTCATGAACACAATTGATTGCACGTACTATTATACCTCACCTTGGTCATGTGTTGTCTGTCTGGTTGCTATATATATAAAAAAATTGACCGGTCATGTGTTGATGCATGCGCACTGTTCAGAGGTGGCTAAGCTCAACGCAAATGAATGGTACTTCTTCAGCTTTCGGGACCGCAAATATGCGACAGGGTATAGAACCAACAGGGCCACTACATCAGGGTATTGGAAAGCAACGGGGAAGGATCGTATGGTGCTGGATCCAACCACGCAAGAGGTTGTAGGGATGAGGAAGACATTGGTGTTCTATAGGAACAGAGCTCCAAATGGCATCAAAACTGGATGGATCATGCATGAGTTCCGCTTGGAGACCCCACACATGCCGCCTAAGGTTCGTTTCCACTTTCCCTTTGTTAGCTTTTGCTCGTGGGGTGCATCTTTGTTTCCTTTTTTAAAACAAAAATAGTATGTTTCAAATTTACTTTTGAGAATGGTCTGATTTGTTAAAAGCTAATTTTATAACGTGATTTTAAAATATATATTTTTTAATAAATGTGTTAAAATTATAATACTTGCATAAGTCACTATAAAAGAAAATATCATTAATTTATTAATTATTTAGTGTTGTAGCTTTTAACTGATAAAAATTACACTGTTGTAAGGTAGTTGGTTTGATTAATATGATTAAGGTCAAATCTTTTGGTAGGAAAGGTTCTTTGTCTTCTTTTGATTGGTGTTCAAATCCTTCGGGTGTATATTCATCAGATTTGGTAATTTGAGATGTGTAAGGATTAAGACTTGCTTATAATATCCACTGTACTTTTTTAATACTATTTTGCTTATATTGTCAGCAGATAATTTTTTTAGTATAAAAAATTAATTTATATTAGTATTATATTTCATCTTAGTGAATTTCATCATGTTATATATGCTAATAATTTAATTGTTAATCATAAAAGAGTTATATTATTGAAAGTAATTAACATTTTCTATACAATAATCAATGACTTTTTTAGTGAGTTGAGATTTAAAATGAATGTTTTTCAATGTTATAAGACATAAGCTATTCTAAGAATTGTCAAAACGAGTAAATTTAGCTCACAAAATGTTTGCCTACTAAAAGTTGGACATGACAGAGAGGCCATCTCAACTCACTTCTAAAGTGAGTTAAAAAAAATGTTAATATGACTTAATTTACTTATTCAGTTAGTAAATTTATTGGTTGATTTATCAAATAAAAAGCATTATAAAAATTTATAAAATCCAAAAACATATAAAATTTTCATAAAAATATATTTATTATCATTTAATAGCTAATCTCTATTATTATGTTAAACTAATTTTCAAATAATTAAACTTTTAATTATATATATATTAATTTAATTTAAATAAATAACTCAGGGTTTTTTTTTTTTTTTTTTTTTTTTGCTGATACTTAGGGGTTGATTTAGCTTACCATGGAATCATCTATTTAATAGGTAAGTTAGGACTGAAAAAAAATTCAAATATATAACTTAAGAATCAACTTCTATGTAATCTAACTTACTAAAAACTCACCACAAGTGAAGTTGGCTTGCGAGTTAAAATATATTTGTATCAGCTCTAGGCATTGCTAACATTAAATTCATGGTTGATAGTTACATCTTTAAAAATTGTGATGAAAAACCCTTCATGCTATTTAATGTTATACATAGATAATCCAAGTTGTAATACTTGACCATGATCTATGATTTCTGTTTATGTAATATGAAAAAAACCACTAAATCATATTATATAACTTTGTACACATAATAAAAATATTTAACCCATGAATAAGTTGTGTTTCGTATTCATCATTTTATATCAATTACATAGTTCTGAAATTTAAATTTAAAATTATATATATTAGTAAAAAATAATATACAAATATTTTAATAAATTTAAGTTATCATTTATTAAATATTCATTCTGAAAAAGGTAAAGTAAATTAACACATAGATGTTAAAATAGTGTAAATCTTGACAAAATTTTTAGTAAATTACATTTTTAAAATATTAAATAAATTAAAATTATAATTCACTGACTTTTTTTAATAATAATTAGAAGTATATTAACAAAACTACACACGTTTATAAGGAAATTAGATCTAGTGGGGAAAACATGTGCACAGATTCTCCCTAAAAAGACACGACAGATTTTCCAACCTCTTTGTACTGAAGTTGGATGCTATCAACTTTAGCACCATGGAAAGAGAGATATAAAGAAGAAAAAAAGTAAAATACATTTTTAATCTTAATAGATATTATTTAATATAACTTTCATTTTTTAAAGTTCTTTATAAATTGGAATCCTCTTCATGAATATATTTTTATTATCACTCAACGATAATCAAATATACAATGAGGATTGTCGTGATTCAATTCCTTTGTTACGGATGAATTGCTGTAAGCCATAAAATAAAATATAATCAGTAGGGGAAAAAACGAAGAGTATTGTTGTCTTTACTGTGTATTTTTTGTGTGAGGATAAAGTTGATTTACGCGTATATTTCAAGTTGACAATTATTTTTGCTAATTAGGTAAAACCTTTGTTGATTACAGGAGGACTGGGTGTTGTGTAGAGTCTTCCACAAAAGCAAAGAAGAAAACAGTTCCAAACTAAGCACGCAACTTGTGTACGAGACAACACCTCCATCCCTAACTTTGGCTTCGTCATCTCCAACCAACCAATCCATCCCTGTTGGGTATAACAGATTTCCCTCTTTCTCTTCCTCCATGCCAACCCATCATCACTTCAACCCCACCCAAAACAATTCTTTGATGAATCTCCTTCACTTTTCTCGGGAAACAAACACCAACAATAGCACTGTTACTCATATTAGTACCAAAGGTGATGATGGGTATGGCTTCTTGTGGGACATGGATCTAGAAGAAAATAGCCTAGATGATGGCGTGGCTTCAAACTTGGACGCAATAAGATTCGACCTTGATAATAATAATAACAATATGGTCTTGTTGTAAAGATGTGTTGTGTTATGTGTACATAATCATATAGCTATATGTGGTTCATATCTCATAAATTGTCAAAATTCGTTGATTTGTGAAGTATTTATGGTGTTTCGCTTTGAGGGGCAAGTCACATGAAAGATTGGGATTAGTTGTTCCAACGTTGTGGTATGTTGTTAAAGTGGTAGGGTTATTATATAGTGTGTCCTTTAGGCATTTCGTAATTATTATTTACTTCTTTTATTATTTTGGGGATAGGGCACTGTGAATCCTTTGTATACAATATCTGCCTATTTGTAATTAGAAATAGTGTTTATATTTTGTCTTTCTTCGTTAATTTCTTTTATTTATTGTCATCACTGAAAGCTCTTACTGCGAGACTGAAAGTCCATATATATAACCTACAATTATTTGTGTGAATCAACCGATCGATCGTGACATGCAAACTGAAGCTTGTGACAACAATTTTATTTTGGAAGGAACAACATTATATTGTACTTTAAAGAATGATTAACCTCGTACTTAAATGGCTGAGGGGTATCTTTCGAGAATTATAAAAAAGAAACGTTAGACCAAAGGAGATGAGTTAAAAGAAAAGAAAAAGAAGGTATGGCCACTTGGCTTTTATGAATCATGATAACTGTGGACTTAAAAAATTAAATTTAAGATTTCTATTGATGCGTGATATGGAACCCAACCAGATGTCCTTGCTTAGATTGATGATTTCCCCTAACTTCAAAATAGGAAGAGCACCTAAACTATATTTAAATTAGAGGGGAATAAAGATTGGAGTGCAAGTTTTATGTCTTCTAAACAATCTAGATCCTAGCAAAACCATATAAAACAGAACTTTTATTTTTTTAAATTTTATTAACCTCAACTCTTAAAGTTAAGTTTAAACATATATAAATAAAAAATAATAATAGAAAGATATACATTTATTATATTAAAGTTATAAAAATATAATAAATATTTTTTAATAAAATTATTATTATTAGCAATGGCATTGGTTATTTAAGGTTATAACAAAACCGTATCTTTCAAATTTCTTTCTTTTTTAATGTATGACATCAGCCATCGTATTTTTACTTCTTTATCTTCTCTTATTATCTCGAACGTAAGCATATGTATCCATGAAATGAATGTATAACAACCATTTTTCATATTCAATTGACGCGGGAAAGAGGCAAGAGAGAGCAGGAGAGAGGGAGATATTAATAGAAGGATATTGAAGTTACGAGATAACGGTCCTGAAAATGTAATTGAAGTACATGCGATCTTTATCAAGTTAGGATCTTAGCAACTCAAACTATATACGTAAATATATTTTCTTTTGTCCACTCAAATTGCCTCGTAAATAAAAAATTCAGTTGGCCAACTACAAAACAAACAAAATCGAAAGCAAAGATAATATTTAATGTTTCATTGAAATGGAAAATTTTAATTAGGGGAGTGGGGACAACAAGTGGAGACAGATTATTTTGATCTCTCATAATAATCTTTTTCATACTTTACAAGTAAAATCTTAAAATAAAATATATATACATTTAATATCTTTGAATATATATAACAAATGAATGTCTTCTTTATTTAAAAACCAAAAAAATAATAAAAATATTAGAGGTGAGTGGTGAATTTCTTTTAATACAAATTTTGAACTTAAAAAAACTTATTTATAAAGTAAATAAATTTTTTATCATTTTGATCTACATGTATTGGTCAGTTTTTTGTTTTTTGTTACGTGAAGAAGATTGGATGAGTGGTGAAATTATTCCATTATATTAAGAACTTTATATACAAATTGCTTAGTTCGTAAAAATAATGTCGTTAACAATAAATCCTATATAAATCTTATAAACAAAGTGAGCCTCATGCTCCTGTGCTGTCTATCTAGCTAGGCATCAATGTCGCAACACAAAACCACCAATTTATCCAAATCTCAACTGTAAAAACATCATAATCGTGGATGGGATAGGATGCTTATTAACTTGCCATGCACAAAAAAGTAGAACACAGACGTGTTGATTGATCATAGGTAGGAAAAATGTTTTCGTCAAACAACATTTGAAAATAAGCACATTTGACATATATGTTCGAAGCATGTGAGAAATTTCCAATACTTGATGAATAAAGCTTTGAGTTATCATTTTTTAACCTATGCACCCTTGCTGCCCCTCCTATCACTTTCAACGGGGAATCTTCCGTCTATTCATGTTTTAACAGACACGAATCAGACACCTAACCTATGGTAAATCCATTCTATATATGATCAACATTTAAATGATTTAATGAAGGGCATGAACAACAACATAGTAAGACTAATCAAATACTAGCTAAGAAAAAAGCACACGAGATTCGACTAAGCGATACAAGCATATGTGACTTTTGCACGAGATTAAAGTAAGGAAAGGGACATGAAATCAAGGCAGATAGAGCTTGTGAGATCTTAATTTGCCTCTCCTATTTCACTTTTTATTTATTTAGGTAGTCGCTTTAATTAATCAATGAGTCCTTAGTCATATTGTGCTTGAATTATTTCTAACGTAGTTCACTGTGTGTTAGTTATTTGTCGGCACTCTAATGGATTGACATTGATAGATATATATGTGGCGCATGTGGCTACAAGAATATGTTATATACGTGTGCTGCATGTGCCTCAGGTAAAAAGAGATTCCTTCATTCCCACTTCGCATCTTTGCTTTGCTTTTTCGATCTCTTTTCTGCTTCTTTAGTTACTGTGTTGAATGTTACGTTGAGAGAATTGATAGCCTTTACCCTCCTAGTTAGCTTTCAGTTGATAAACACTACTCTTATTAAAAAACGAAAGGGACATAAATAATTGAGGCAGAGGTCCATAATTGAGATAAGAGAAATTTAAGATAATTTTTTAATAAGTTAAGCAACTTTTTAAAAGAGATATTAACTGTTAGAAAAATAAACGAAATCTTATAACACGTTGAAAATATCCACAGGTGTATCAATCAAAGCTGCAATAAGCAAGCCGGGCAAGAATTATTACTTAGATTCCCTTCTACTTCATGATAATGAATATTTGTCATGTAGTAAAAGAACAAAATATATGTACAGCTGCTTAAATATTGTTGTATTGTTTACTAATTCAATTTAAGTTTATATAAGTAATTTATAACAACATTAAATGTTATTATTTTTATTAAAATAAAACTCTAAAAAATTTTCAATAGAGTTATGTTTATATTTAGATTCTGCTTTGAATCCTTATTAATTTGTTTATTACAATCTTATAAGTATTTATAAGTGATATATAAGAGATTATCTATGAATGCGTGCTCTTTGTAAATAACATATAGTATTGATTGAAGAATAAAAAAAAAAGTCTAACATTAAATTTGTGCGTAGAAGAAAACTTTAAAATCTAAGAATTTTTACTTGAATAAAAATAAAATTAACAACTAACAAGACGAAAATCATGCGTTGAAAATTAAAATTAAATATAATATTATACTATAAGTTTTAAGGTTAAGTACTTAGATCAATTTTCCATAACAATGAGTGTTGCAAATATTAAATTCTTTAAAAAATTTTAAACTAACAAACAGATATTTCTGTTAATTATAATAAAAGTGAGTGTTTTAAACTGTTAGAATATTGTTGTTACATAGACTATAATTACAAACACCTATTATTAATGTTTTTTGAATGTTAAATAATGCAATCAATGAAGATATTTAGATTAAAAAATAAAAGATAGAGAAATCACAAAGTTAATGAAGATATTTAGATTGAAAAATAATTTTAAAAAATAAAAGATAGAGAAATCACAAAGTTAATTTATATAGATGAAAGATTGAGACTTCAATTTTTTCTTTTGATTACTAATATACTTCCCAATTCAATTGTGTTAAAACAATTATCGATTATCTAATCAATTATTATCACTATTCAATTGTCATGCAATAATAATAGTCTTATATGTTACCTTAATGATCATAGAAAATAATAAGATAAATAAAAATATTTAAAAATATTATATTTGTTAACTTATTGATAGTGTGATTATTTATTAATTAATTAATTAAAATTTATCCTTAAATAAATAATTGAAGAATAATAATAATATAAAATTAATAATTATAATTGATAAATAAAATTAATATCATAAAATCAAATTGTGTAAGAGTCTTTATATAGAAATGATATTACTAATATATAGATAATTATATGCTTTTTATTGTCAAATTCAAAATTCAATTTTTGAACGTACTCATTTTTTTCTCATATTAACAACATTTTTTTTTTATGATTTGATATTTTTTTCACAAAGTTGTATTGTTAACACTTAGTCAATTTAAAGAGTAAAATAACAATTTTAATAAAAAAAAGCTAAAATTTTATAAATAAAATAAAAAAATGACAATTTATTATGAAAAAATTGTTAAAGATGTTGACCATAGAATATAAACTTTGTGATTAAAGAAGAGGTATGCATGAAGTTATTTATGACTATAAAATATTTATTAAACTTAAAAAGAAGTTTTATCATACTATACTATGTTACACGTAATTATCTTAAATGCTACAATGTTAGACTTTAAAATAATAACATGAAAACAAAGTGATAAAATAAGAATTTTAAGGTAGATCAATTGTTACATAAAAAAAATATAATAAAAAATAATAATACATCAGAATATTAGAGTAATATTTTAAATATAAAAAATATTAAAAATCATCTAATGCAATTTAGTCACATATAAAAAAAATTGAAAGTATCAATAAAAAAAACTCAAAATAATCTTAAATACAGTTATTAAAATAGACTTTTTTAATTAATTTTATTTTTAAAATTTTAAATTTTAATTGAGCACAATAATATTGTTTAATTAATCTCACTTAATAAAATAATACTTTATTGTGACTGTTTTAGAATGAAACTCTAATTTAATTAAATAACAACACTCCAAAATAGAACCTAAATTTTTTCCTAAAAAATTATTTGTTAGATTTGGTCCACCACTAACAGTCGACACTGAACTCAAGGGAACCAGAAATCAGGATGGAACTGCATAGACACGACACCATAGCAGTAATACATATGGAGATAGGTTCCTTTGCTGGCATTGACTTATATTGTAATAACATGCTATTTTAATAATCTCATATGGCATGCTTATTCTCTTGCTTTAACTTTATCTCTCAGTTCCATTATTGATTTTGAAAATTTTTTAAGCTAGCTACTTGTTATATTGCAACCATGCCACACTCAAAAAAGGATAGTCCACAACACTACCCATATAACTAATAAAATAAATCAAACTCTTTAAATTTAAGGAAATAAGTTAATTTTAATTTTAAATTTTCTTTCACACCCAAATCTTATGGAAACCTTTGATAGAATTTATTAAAAGAAAGTATTTACGAACCCAGGTAGAAAGTTTCCATTGAGGGTAAGTGATCTCCAATTATAATGTTCGAATCTCCTTTTGTATAATCATTAAAAATTTAATTTTAAAATATTTGATACATCATTCATGTATATGTATATTGAATAATGGTATATAAATAATCATGATTATAAAATTTAAGAATTCACATAATCACTTAAAACATTACATAATTTATATATTTTAGTTTGGTCAACAATATACTTTTAAAACTACTATTAGTTGTTTTCTATTATTTTAGTTTATTATATTAATATCATAGTTAATAAGTTATTTTGATATTTTAGAAATAATTTAGTTTATCATCAAATCTTTTTAGTTACGTAATGAGTTTAAATTTTTTTGACTTATTATAAATGTATTGAATAAAAGTTGAGTTTTTTTTTCATTCATTCTATTCATATTTTCTTTTCTTTACTTTATTTTACTTTTTTTATCATAAAACTAACAAAGTGGTATCAAGAGCTATTTTTTTATAAACCTGTGAAAATGAATGCTGAATTAAATTTCTCACAAGTAGCTCCTCTCATCTTTGATGGAGAAAATTATGACCTTTGGACTATCAAAATGGAGACTTACCTAGAGGCTTTAAATATTTGGAAAACTGTTAGAGAGGATTATGAAGTTCTTCCGTTGCCGCATGATCCTACCATAGCCCAAATAAGAAGTCACAAGGAGAGAAAAACACAAAAGGTAGAGGCAGAAGCATGTTTTTTGCTGGTATTTTAACAATTATCTTCACTAGAATCATGACTTTAAAAATATCAAAAGCAATTTGAGATTATCTTAAGAAAGAATATGCCGAGAATGAAAGAATTTGAGGCATACAAGTATTAAATTTGATGAGAGAATTTGAATTTCAAATAATGAAAGAGTCTGAAACAATCAAAGTATACTCAGACAGACTGTTTGACATAGCCAACAAGGTAAGATTACTAAGTGCTGATTTTCCTGATTCTAGAATTGTTGAAAAAATTCTTGTAACAGTATCTGAAAGATTCGAGGCTACGATCACTACCTTAGAGAATACCAAAGACTTGTCCAAAATCACACTGGTGAAACTCTTAAATGCCTTACAAGCACAAGAGCAAAGGCGTGCAATAAGACAAGAAGGTGCTGTTAAGGGAGCCTTACATGTCACACATCATGAAAGTGTAAGATACAACAAGAAGAAATCTTATCCTCCATGTCATTATTGTGGAAAAAATGATTATCCTCTTTTCAAATGTTGGAGAAGGCCAGATGTACAATGTAGTAAATGCAATCAAATAGGACATGAAGAAGTTATATGCAAAAATCAAAATCAACACTAAGATAACGAGACTAAGATCGCTCAGAATAAGGAAGAAGATCATTTATTTTTTGGTACTTGCCTCTCTGACTTTAAATCAAATAAAAGTTGGCTAATTGATATTGGTTACACTAACCACGTGACTAATAACAAAAAACTCTTTAGAGATTTAATGCCGACTAATATCACTAAAGTCAAAATAGGTAATGGTGATTTCATTCCAGTCAAAGGAAAGGGAACAATTGCAATAGCAAACTATTTAGGCACGAAATTAATTCATGATGTTCTTTGGGTTCCTAAAATTGACCAAAATTTGTTAAGTGTTGGTCAACTGATTGAAGGGGAATTTAAAGTTATTTTTGAAGATAACCATTATTTGATTAAAGATAAAGTTGGTCAAGATATTTTCAAAGTAAAAATGAAATAAAAAAAATTTACTCTGAATCTGTCGAAGGAGGAGCAAACAACTTTCTCATGCAAAAGAAATACCACAACATTTTATCTTAATACCTTGAGTGCTAAAAGTAAATTTTCTAGTTTCATTCATAATACAAATGAAAGACATCTCAAAGTTGCAAAGAGAGTGATTAAATATTTCAAAGACACTCGTAACTCAAGCATCAACTTCAAGAGAAATGAAAATTTTAAGTTGACTGATTTTTCTAACCGTGATCTAAGTGACTCCCTTTTCTATGGCAAAAAGAATATTCTATTTAATTCTAATTTGAAGTAAAAGGAGAACACAAAATTCTTATTGACAACAAATTTATTTTTTGTTAGCAAGTTTAAATAAAATTTGCAGTTCAAAAAAGTAAGGAGAAGTTTTTACAATATGCTTTTGAAACTGCTATTAGTTGTTTTCTATTATTTCAGTTTATTATATTAGTATCATAGTCAATAAGTTGTTTCGATATTTTAGGAATAATTTAGTTTATTATTAAATATTTTTCGTTACGCAATAAGTTTAGGTTTCTTTAATTTATTATAAATGCATTGTTGCTATTGAATAAAAGTTGAGTTCTTTCTTCCTTTATTCTATTCACATTTTCTTTTCTTTACTTTATTTTATTTTTTTATCATAAAATCAACAAGTTCTAATAAAAATCTAAACATAATTATATTTTATTACTTTAATTTTATGTTTAGTTTTATAAAGATAGGGTAATATTTTGTTTATTTGCTAAATTATAATAAATATGGAATGAGTTTCTCTAAGTTACTTTATGGATTGAATAACTCCATCTATAAAATAAACTTGATCTTAGCCAAAAGGCTGAAAAAGGTATAATTTAAAATAAATTAATAATATTAAAGTTTTATATTAAAAATATATATTAATATATTATCTTTAATAAATAATTTCATTAATCCATTGAGATGAAATTATTTGTATAATAAATTAACTCAAAATAACCCCCCAAAAGAATATACATTTTTGTTATGGAGTAGACGCAAAGCCATTCACCCTCACGTTGCAGAGCATGTTACAAACCCTTTCGAAAATAATATAAACAACGTTAGCTTTTAAACACATGCAAATATAGTTAATTTTTATTAAAATAAAAAAATTTACATTTTAATATATAACTATGTATTTATTTAGTAAAAAATTATCATTTTAAACACATATGCAAATACAGTTAGTTTTCATTAAAAATAACATTTATACATTTTACTTTTTTAATATGATAAATATTTATTTATTTAATCAAATTTTATCACTTTAAAATACTTTAAATTAATTCTGAAGATTCACGTTAATATTTTTCTGATGAAGAAAGTGTGTTCATGCCAACAAATCCAATTCACTAAACGCAACGAAATACAAATTTCCTTTGCATGAACTAATTAAAATTTAACTCTTGTAAATAAAATCTTAGGAGTTGTTTGAGAGACAATTTATTTTAAAAAAATATTTTAAAAAATAATAAAATTAATTATAATTTATGATAATAAATAATATGTTAATTTTTTGTTAATATATTATTTTATTCTTTTTATTCTAAAAATTCATAAATTAAAATTTATTTATGTAAATTATTGAATTTGTCCTTTTTTTGTTTTTTCCTCAAAAAAAAAAACTACCTTTTTCAAACAACTTTAGTGTTCCAAAATTATCAGTAAACATGCATCGTCCAATATCGTCGTTGTTATAGTGAATGTGTTAAGTATGACTTATTGTATATATTAAAAAAATAATTATACTGGTGTAATATGTAGAATAAATTAATTTTTTTAAGTCAATATTTTGAATTATAATACCTCTATAATATAAAATTTATTTTTATTATATATTTTTAATTTTAATTGTTAAAATTATTTTAATATATTATATTCATTACCCCATTTTTTGATCATTTTTCCTGTTTAAGACTATTATAATTTTTTATATTCTTTTTTTAAAAAAATTAACTAAAATTTTAAAATTTAAATTTAAATGAATGAAAACATGAAAAATCAAGAAACATATACAATAATTAAATTAAAATAGGTTTTTAAAAATTGAAATGCTATGTGATAATTTATTAAAAAAATTCAAAATATGAAAAATAATATAAAATATTAAACATATAAAAATTAATAAATATATAAGTAACATAATAAAAAATAATTCAATTAAATAAAATAATTAAATTAAAAATAAAAGCTTGAAAAATATCATGTAAAACATTAGTAATATGTATAGATATGAAATCTATACTTGACACATAACTTTATTTTTTATTATTATATATTGTGAAGTTGTTTAGCTACGATTAGAATAAAAAAATTTGTGTTTGATAAGTCATTCTCACTAAATAGATTTACTTTTATATGTTTCATATTTTTAAAATGCGACTTCAACTATGTTAATAAACAGATTAAAAAAATTATTTTTTATTATATTAAATATTACTTTTTATGTATTTAGTGTTTTTTAAGTAGGACATGTACTGATTTAGCAAATAATATAAAAGTTGCAGCATTTTAATACAATTGAATACGAAGCTCATTACTATTTTAGTAAAAAAAAATAAAAATTAACAAATGATGTTGTTAGAATTCATATGCTGTCCATTATTATATTGCCTAGAAGGCTAGAAGAACATGCATCGTTTAAACGAAATGGTGTGTTTTTGAATAAGTTAAGCTTTAACATTTTTTAAAACGCTAGTTTACGTTATAGTTTTAAAAATAAATATAAAATATATAAAAATAAGTTATAAATATTTTATTTTGATCATAAAATTATATGTGAAAAAATTAAAAGAAATATTTTTATTAAAAAAATATTTATTACTTTAAAATCTTAAAAAATATTTAATATATATTTTTATAATAATTTAGAATTTTTAATAAAGTGCATGTTATATATTTTTTAACATGTATCTTATACGAGTATATTAAAGAACCGCATTTTAAGAATCTTAATTAAAATTTATGAGATTTTTTAAAAGAATTTATAAAAAATTATAAAACAATTTATAATTTCATAAATTATGTTAACTTATTTTAATATATTTATTAAAATAAATTTTATAATTAAAGTCATAATATAAGTTATTATTATATTTTTAAAAATAATTTATAAAAAAGCTTATAAAAATAATGTATAATTTTCATAAATTATTTTAACTTATTTTAATATATT
Source organism: Abrus precatorius (assembly GCF_003935025.1). NCBI lineage: Eukaryota > Viridiplantae > Streptophyta > Magnoliopsida > Fabales > Fabaceae > Abrus > Abrus precatorius. Next base: position 345,384 of record NW_020874373.1, on the reverse strand, counting down.
TATGAAAATAAAATTTATAATTAAAGTCATAATATAAGTTATTATTTTTAAAAAATATTAAATAAATACTTTTAAAAAATTATATACCCAAATGCATTCATGAAAATTGTAAAAAAAAAAAAATCATCAAAAGAAACTGAAAAACTAATGAGTAACTTGAACTAAACAATCAAATTACGGCAGAGAAGTAAAATTGTGGGGGAAAAGGAAGGGTTTGAGAATGGAGAGTGTTCGGACTTGGACAAGATGGGAAGGGAAGAAACATGATCCTATCAATTTTGAATTTTGACTCTCAAATTCACAATCGTTTATCATCTACGCAATCGCTCTTGCTAATGTCGATCTCCTCAATATTTTGATGTTACTGGCTGCATGCTACTTTACTCTCTTCAGTTCAATCATCTCCACCGTTTACTTCCTGCACAAATCTGATTTCTGGGCAATCACAATATTTCGAAATTTTGGGTATGTATCAAAATTGTATCTTTCTCCCTGGTATGTTGTTTGGTGATGCTTCTTTGTTTTATTGAATATGCTGACCTTTTACTTCAGTTTTTTCATTTTTCGTGTGCGTGTTTTATGCTAATTTCCCCCTTTGAGATATCTTGGAAGTTATGTTTATGAAGATTTATGCATGCATATTTTATTGGCGTAACGAAAACAAAAACAACTTTAATTTCCTAATGTTTTAGTTTGTGCTTATTAGAGAAGGTAGTAAAGGAAAAGAGGGATTGAAGGGTTTTTCTTTAACATCTTGAAGCTTCCTTGAGAGAGTGAGATAGGGAAAGTGTTGAAAATCATCATACTTTCCTCTTACTTAGTAGGATTGAACATTATATAGGAAATTGTTAATTGGAAGATTGAAACTCAATTTCATACTATAAAGGTGTGGCACAAATTTGTTAGCGCAGATTGGGAATGAGCTTACCCTTCGTTTTCTATCGGTTCTACATTTTCCTTGGTTCCAAGCAATGTGATGTCCAAACCATTCCAATTCTTCTATCACCTCATTTACTGCCTTCTCATTTACATATAGCCTCAGCAAATAGTAATTCACATAAATAATAATTTGACTTTTGCAAATAGGAGTTGAGGAGCAAATTGGTGTATTGTATGATGATTTACATTTTGCTTCATGTGGTACTTTTGGTAAAGATGCTTAGGATCAGATTTGGTCTTTTGGTTTCATTTTCCACACTTTTCTCTCCCCTGCTCTTCTTTTATTTCCTACCGACACCTACCAAAACACTGGATGTTTTAGTGAAGTATTGGTTTTAAGCTTGAACAATTGAGTGATCAATATCAGGGTAGTAAATTGTCTGCAATAATGTTTGATGCATACTAAGCATTCTATTTCAATATTTCATTTTCTTTTCAAAGTATCCATTAGTGCCAAAATGATTTTCTAGATAATATTTGCTTGACTTTTGCCTTTGCCTGCAGTGATGACGGAAGCAGATTGTGGAAATGATTGTGCCAAATATGTGAAGATGGAAAATATTTCAGTGCCCCCTGGTTTTGCATCCCTAACGTCTTTTAAATTGAAAAGGAGTGGAAAAGTTAAGGAAACCAATAAATCTACAAGCTTTCCAATTGCATCTGAACAAGAGCCGATCCACATGGATACTAAACCTGAGATGAATGACATTGCTGCCTATAAACAGGTTATTATGCACCGGCCATGGATAATCTCAGACCAGAGATACCACAAACCTGAGGAATCTCACATGGAGCGTCCTCCAATGGTAAAACTGGGAATCTTGCTGTTTTTATTGGGTTAATGATTAGATTACTCATTACTAATAAATTCAAACTAGAAAAGGCATACTCCCAATGGGCAGATAGTGGCTCTCGGTACCCCATAAGGTGAATGCATTCATATTTTATGCCCTGAATATTGATTCTAAAATGAGATGCTTGGACAAGAATGTGGAAATATGAATAAATTTTAATGATTTTGTTCATTCAAAAAATCAGTTCTGTTGTTTGCTTTATATTGAGTAATAATTTTCAGCAATTAATACAAGAGACCTTATAAGTCCTTAGGTGGCAGGTAACCTACAATAATTGGAACGGAATATTGCTGAATGCTGATCTTATCTTCTTGTTCAAAGTTCTGTATTGTTATTAGGACTCTGATTTCTGTGCAGTATTTAAACTTCTTATGTTCTTTTGTGATGTGTCTGGTGGTTTGGCTCAGGATTGCAGGACTTCTTGGATATTGTTCTAGAATTAGGAAGTATGTCATTACTGATACTGGTAGAATCACACACACAAACATATATATAAATGACTACAGTTATGAATTACTCAGTGGCTGACTTTGATAGAAACAAATTATATATGCTGTGTTATTAATCAGATTATGTAGTAAAACTGAGTAAAAGAGCTCAAGCTCTACAATGCTAAGGTAAATTTTCCAGAGTTAGTAATTGACTCCTCCAGAGAGTAAATTCTCCTTAGCAAAATCTACAATATTCTTGTCTACCTCACTCTCACTCCCTTCTCTCCTCATATACCAGAATTCTCTTATTTCCTTGATTCCTTTCACGTCACCTCCCCTCTAACTAACTAATCATTATTCCCTGGCCCCATTTTCTGTCTCCTAGTATAAACTGTCCATACATTGGACTTTTGTAAAACTGTCTCTTCTCCAGACACATCACCCTTCCTTATAGTATTTGCCATATTTGGCACCCTATCAGACTTGATATCAATTTTTCATGTGCTTTTGTGTGCATTATCTCATGACTGATTTCTCTTTTAAGTACTAAGGCAACATTAATTGTATCCTTTTTTTTCTTTTCAGGATCTCCCTTTAAATGCTTGTCGTCCAAAAGGGACCATACAGGGATGTCCAAACTGCAGTGAGAGTCTAAAGGTATTTGACTTTCCACATTGTGACAGTCACAACCATGCCTCTTATATTTTTGTTGGTTGGTTTGTTTATCAAAGTCTTGAACCAGGTAACAGCAAGGTGGCATCCTGAGGATGCAAAAAGAGAAATTCTGGAAGAAGCTCCTATTTTCCACCCAACAGAGGAGGTACCTACCACATAAACATAACAGTGTGCTTATTTACACTTGTGTTTCAATGTACACGTCTTGATTTATGTCATCAAATGTCGATTCATATGCTTGTTGAGTTTGTAGAATAAATGTTTGAGTAATTGTATGCGTACTACATTATGAAGGAATTCAAAGACACACTTAAATATATTGCAAGCATACGTTCCAAAGCAGAATCTTATGGAATTTGTCGTATTGTCCCACCTCCTTGCTGGAAGCCACCGTGTTTTCTTGAGGAAAAGGGCATATGGGAAAGCTCCAAATTTGTTGCTCAGATTCAGAGAATTGATGGACACCAAGTTCACTGTGCACAAGACATAATGGGAAGCTCCTGTGAAAGTACAAGAACCAATAGAAGTAGAGACATAAAAGTCACTTTGGACTCTCAGCTTGATAATAGAAACACTTCTCAGAATGTTGAACGCTGTGACTGTGAGTCTGAACCTGGCCTTAAATTCAGTCTCAAAACATTTAAGAAATATGCCGATGAATTCAAGACCCAGTACTTCAATTACAAGGATAAGAATAAGATTATGGGTTCTGATATAAATTTAGCTGTATGTCAACAGCAGTGGGAACCATCTGTGGAAAATATTGAGGGTGAATACAAACGAATTGCTCAAAATCCAACTGAAGAAATTGAGGTATATTGAAGAAAATGAAGTGAACATGCAGTGCCTTTTACGTCTTCAGTTTTGATTTCATTGTGCAAATTCAAAATCATGTCATGCTACATTGTTCTAGGTGCTTTGCAGTAACACTTTGGAGGCTGGAGTTTTTAGCAGTGGATTTCCTGCAGTTTCTGATCCTTTGGAGGCATACACTTACCCTGAATATTTGAAATCTGGATGGAATTTAAATAATATGCTTTCACTTCCAGGTTCCCTTCTTTCATTTGAAAGCTCTCAAGCTTCACATAACTTCTCCCCTCGGGTTCATGTGGGAATGTGCTTCTCTCCACTCAACTGGGTAATGCCATAGCTTTATTGCCTTATACTTGCATGCACATCACATCTATGTTTATATCTCTTATGTCCTTTGGTTGGACTAATTTTCAAGTGTAATTAATGAGTCTCTTATGTTTACTTTTCTTTCAAACCACTTGACAAAACAGAAAGTTGAGGAGCACCACTTATACTCATTATCTTACATGCATTTGGGTGAACCAAAAGTGTGGTATAGCGTCCCAGCAAGGTTTTCTGTTAACTTTGAAACAATTTGGAAGAAGTATCTCCCAGATCTGTGTGCAGGACAGCCTGATATGCACAATAAACTGGTGAGAACATGTTCATTATGATCTCTGCCAACCGTTGTTGCAGCTTGCAATAATATTTCTTTGGTTGCATGATTTGGCTCTGTTGGTAAAGTCTTCTATAATTGTAGCCATCAATCTGTGATAGAGAATAGAAGTAGAAAATATTATTCTTCAACTCCTTCATTCTCAGTGTATGTATAAGTTCCTTTTCACCTGAAATACAAGGTCTATACTTTTGTTTTAATTTTGAAATGCCTAAGGGGAATACTACTATTTGATATGTGAAACATTGAGGTTTTCATGTGAATATTTGGTACAGGTGATGCAATTATCTAGCTCCATATTGAAGGCAGCGGATATACCCGTATATCGTTGTGTTCAATGTCCTCGTGAATTTGTTCTCGTCTTCCCCGGAGCATATCATTCTGGATTTGATTGTGGTTTCAACTGTTCTGAAGCAGTAAGTTTTGCTCCTCTTGAGTGGCTGCTTCATGGACAGAATGTTGTAGAGCTATATTGTGAACAAAAGAGAAAGACAATTATTTCATACGATAAGCTTTTACTACAAGCAGCAAGGGAAGCTGTGAGGGCCAAGTGGGAAGCTGATCTGTGTATGAAGAGCACATCTGAAAATTTAACATCTAAAGATGTCTATCAAAGAAATGGGATCTTAACAAAAGCTTTGAAAGTAAGCCCTTCAGTCCTAAATCCTAGTTTTTTTTAGTTTGTTTATTAGTCAACTCAAAATCCTGCTGATCATCAACATTTATTCAATCTTATAACAGAAGCACAATTTTTTTTTTAATAATGAAATAAAGTTCTGAAGGCCTTTTTTTCCCTCCATTTCCTTTTTTCTGGGTTCAGATTTGGCTGCACCGCTTTATTCCTTCATGTTTGGTGCCTGACATTCAATCTTATTATATTTGTTTATTTTGTGTAGTCTCGCGTCCAAAGTGAAACTTTGAAGAGGAAATTTCTTTGCACTTCTTTAGTATCACAAAGAATGGATGAAAATTTTGATGCCACTTGTAAAAGGGAATGTAGTATTTGCCTTCGTGATTTGCACTTATCTGCTGTGGGTTGTTCATGTTCAGAAGACAAGTTCGCATGTCTTGATCATGTAAAACAGCTTTGTTCTTGCACTTGGAGCAACAAAACTCTCCTCTACCGTAATGAAATCAGTGATTTGGAAATTCTTTGTCGTGCTGTGGATGGAAAACTAAGCGCAGTCTATAGATGGGCCAAAGAGAATCTTGGATTAACTCTGAGCTCTGTTGCCTCCAAGAGATTAAAACAAAGCCCAGAAATTTTAAATGATTCAACTCACCCTTCTTGTAAACGACATAAATTGCGGGAAACCCCGAATTCATCAAAAAAGAAACAAAATGAAGTGGTTTCCCAAGTTGTAGGAACTTCCGGTGGCACTGATGGTACTTCTTATGGCATTCATTCAAAAAAGAAGACAGCTTCACTTCAGAAAATCATTTCAAATGACAAGAAAGGAATCAATTCCCTTGGCACCAAAAGTGATAAGAAGGCTCCTGAGGGTAAGTTTTCGATTTCAAAGAAAGTAGGAGACCCAAAAGAATTTGAGGTTTCTCCATTTACAAACTCACGTTACTTGTCTTTTTTACAAGAAAACAAGTTATTTGATGTTTCATATGATAGTTCGAGCATGTCTTCATCTTCAGAATCTGACAATGATAAATAGCTGACGGCTAAACTTTTGTCATAGAAAGGAAATATTTGAGTCCTTTTTAGGTTTACCTGTGTAGGATAATCCTTTTGCCATACAAAGATCGGCACTAGAAATTTGGATGATACTTCCATGAAGAATTCCAGGTTTCAACGAATCATAACTTTCTCCCTCATTATTTATATGAAATACAAAACCCAAAGCCCGAAATGTCAGCTCAGATTCCTAAAGAATTTCAAATATGCTGGAATTATACTCGGCAGTTTTATAATTCAGATTAATTTAATTATATGTATTTTAAATTTAACTGCATATATAAATAGTGGTGCATATTCTTCTATTCACCTATGATTTCTTCGAGTAACGTTACTCTCAACTATAGACCGAAAACCTATTGGCACCATTCATCACTTTCCATTCTTAGTTCTACTCTGTCCACATTGAAGGCCTGAGTCAGGAATAAACACGTGAAAATAATACTATGCTTTCATGTTGAAGGAAGTAGCAAGTGGTTGCAATTATAATTCAAATGATTTAAATTATAATTCAAATGATTTAAAATTATGAAATGATATTTTTATTATATTAAAATTTTATGAAATTAGACTTTGAAATTGTAATTATATGTTTATAAAAATTTCCAAAATGTTATAATTATAATTTTAATGTCCAGTTTCAGACTCTAATTGTACATATTTTCATGCATCAAATAGATACTTTAAAATGAAAAGATCGTCTTATTATTAGCGATTAAAATAAAGAAGTATAATCATGAATTGAAAAATTAACAATTAAAAATTGTGATTTATTTTACATGTCAAACAAATTGTATAATCATTTGAATTTTAGTTATTATTTTTTAATCAATAATTATAATTTATTATTTCTTTAAAGTGAAAATTCACTTTTAAAAAAGTTAAATCCTAGTATATAATTTAATAAAAAAAATAAACACATATAATAGAAATATCTTATTTGAATCAGAGGTGGGAAAAATTCTTATCAATGTTTCTTGTTTTAAAAGGAAATTTAATTTTCTTTTGGCAACAATTGCAGAGGGTCGATTAGAAATCGCAAGGGAAGGTGGCATTCCCTTAGCAGAGATATAGTTAAGAAACATATTTAGCATTTTTATTTACATTATAAATATTTTAAATTTTTAAGATGACTTTATAACATTTTTTTATTTATGATGTGTATATAAATAATTACTATGGATTTACATATTTGAAAAATGACGAGAAAAATAAATTGGTGAGAAATCTCTTGGTTTAGGTGAATAAAGCAATTTTATTTGAGTTTAACGGCGGCACCGACGCTGGTTTTGTTACCGCGTAAATTAATTGGAATTCCAGCATTGATTGAATGGTGTTATTAATAAGCAGAGAGAGAGAGAGAGAGAGAAGATGTTCCATTCTTGTCTTGTGATCAAAGGAGAAGGAACAGATAAGCACTCTTCTTCGAATTCCCTCTGTCTCTGGAAATGGGTTCTCTGCCTGCATTTCCACCCTCGCCATCCAAACAAGGCGTTAGCGAGAGCCACATTGACGAAAGCACCCTCTCAGGCCTATTCAAATCGCAGCAGAGTCATCTCAACTTCTTCTTCGAACACATCGACCACTCCCAAACCCTAGCATTCACGCGCGCCCTCCTCCACACCGCCGGCACCGTATTCTTCACCGGCGTCGGCAAATCCGGCTTCGTCGCCAATAAGATCTCCCAAACACTCGTCTCTCTGGGCATCCGCTCCGCCTTCCTCTCTCCGGTCGACGCTCTCCACGGCGACATCGGAATTCTCTCCTATCGCGACGTCCTCGTCCTCCTCAGCAAGTCCGGCGCCACCGACGAGCTCCTCCGTCTCGTGCCCTGTGCCAAGGCCAAGGGCGCACACCTCATCGCCCTCACCTCCGTCGAAGGCAACGCGTTGTCGGCGATGTGCGACATGACCGTGCATTTGCCTCTCCAGAGAGAACTCTGTCCCTTCAACCTCGCTCCGGTGACTTCCACCGCCATCCAGATGGTGTTCGGCGACACCGTGGCCATCGCACTCATGGAAGCGAAGAATCTCACCAAGGAAGAATACGCCGCCAACCATCCCGCTGGCAAGATTGGGAAGAGTCTCATCTTCAAGGTCCGTTTCCGTTTCATTTTCCATCTCCATTCGTCTCAAATGATGTTTTCCCCTTCGTAATTGGTGATTTGAATGCGTTGCAATAGGTGAAGGACTTGATGAAGAAACAGGTGGAGGTTCCGATTTGCAGGGAATCGGATTTGATTATGGATCAACTCGTAGAGTTAACTAGTAAAGGGTGTGGATGCCTTCTTGTGATAGATGAAGGTTACCATCTGATTGGAACGTTCACGGACGGCGATCTGCGTCGCACTCTTAGGTCAAGTGGAGAAGCCATTTTCAAACTCACTGTAGGGAAAATGTGCAACAGGTAACATAATTGTTGTTGTTCAATGGTTTATTCTACTCTTGTGAAGATGTATTGAATTGTATTTTATGAGTGTTAGGAATCCGAGAACTATTGGTCCAGAGGCTATGGCAGTGGAGGCAATGAAGAAGATGGAAGCGCCTCCATCGCCAGTGCAGTTTTTGCCTGTCATAAATGATGACAATATCGTGATTGGGATTGTGACGTTGCATGGTTTGGTTTCGGCTGGGTTGTGAATTTTGATGTCATTATTTATGTCAGATTCGTTTTTTGCATTCGTTTATTGAATGGATCATTCTTTCTAGTTTTTACATAATAGTTGCATCTGAATCCACCCAATTTCGAGTGTGATTTAGGGGTTCTTTGATTACTGTATCACCTTAGGATTCAGAAGCATTCAAAAGGATACCGATTACTCGGTGCCATGTCAAACCTACCCCACATAGCGTGCTTGTGTTAATTGTGGATGTAAGAATTTTCAGGTGTAATATATACTCTACTGCTGTAACTGAACTTGATATTTTAGGCTTCTCTTTTATGCTGTTAATTTATAGTATATTAATAATTGTCTCAAAAAAATAATTTATTTTTGTGCTAAGATTGTTAAGGACCTACCATTTGATGATTTTGACTTTATTTCCTAATACGATCAAAATTTTCCTTTAGTTGTTGGACCCTCTGCGTCAGGCTTTTCAGGTAGCATTGTTGGGAAACAGCCATGTCATGAAGAAGAAGGACTTCAGTGACCATTCTACTTTATTCTTTTTTAATGTATCATTGGTGTTTTAGTATTTCTTTCCCCTTTTGTTTTGTTGGCTTTAATGGCTTGGTTTCTTTCTAGAGGAGATGTCTGTTTTCAAGAGCGGTAAGTTAATCTGAAGCTTTAGCATGGCAAGATGTGAACATAAAACAGCGTTTTGTTAGAGTCATAACTGATGTTGTCATAAGTCACTGTTGTACATATTCATACGTATGGTATAGAATTTTGTAATCTACAATGTATGATTGTACCTTATTCTGCTTGTGAATATTCTCTTTTAATATTTATTCGACCCAGTATCATTCAATTATTTCACTGTGACTTGTATAATAATTATAATAATCCATGCTAAGCATGTGGATTGTTGAACTCAATGCAGAGTTGATTATTGTTACAATCAACAGCGTACCAATTTGAGAATAATTTGGCCTTGGGATTGTTGTATTATCGTTATTTGTGGTTGATATCTCATTGGTTAGCTGTTAGATTGAATTATCTGTCATACATCTACGTTTGGCATCATTAGCTTCACTCAAACACATTCTTCTTTTGTTGCACTTGTCATATTTTGCAACATGAAAAACAACGCATATTTCGGTGCTTCACGGAGAGGTGGGTGAGAAATGATATTTTAACATCAAAGCGTATTTTTAGAAAGTAAAATTCCAAAATATGTAATGAATGGAGTAAAAACTACAAATTGAATGTACAAAAGAAACCTCATTTTACTTTTTCGTCGATGGACCTTGTTCTTATTTTTGGGTCAAGAGATTTTGTTCAATAAGGCCCAATTCCTATCCCTGGCCCCCCCAATTCTATATGTCACGAATTATTTTGGAACGGCTCACCTCATACAAATTTTACAAGCGATATTGATTTTAAGAAACTTGCCCATACGTCAAATCTAATTTATATATTAAAATAGGATTTTTTTTATGGCGGTTAAGGTTTTTAATACATGTTCTTTAAAATAATGCATGTTATTTTTATTTTTTTAGAGAATGGTCATTGATCTTTCAATTATAAGTTTTCACTAAATTTGTTCACAATTTTTTAATGTTCAACAAATTTTTAAAAATGTGAAATGTAATTTTCTAACAAATGACATACGATCATCGCATATCCTAAAGCATGAGTAATGATCTCAATGCTATATTAACTAGGGGAAGACTTGGAGATATCAGAAATTAGTAGGTTTGTTTTTAGTTTTTGTAAAAAAATTTCACTGATTTTTAATTTACAAACTGATCTGATCATGGCCATAGGCCCATGGGTCTATTTTTTTTGGTTTGCATGATGAGTTATACAATTCAGTGGCTCAAAGTCAAATTTTTTCTTTGGATTAACTTTACAATTTGATATGAAGATAACAACGCAATTGCTCCACCAGCTTCTGATATCAAAAGACAAAAGGTATTCACACAACCACATCTCACACCATTATTTTTTATTTTTTATTTTTTGCTAATCACAGATTATTATTAATGATATAAACCTGATCATATCTAATTTTTAGGTACATAAAATATTTTATAAAAATCATTAAATATAATTGAATCATAACAACACACCTTTATATAAATATAAACTTTCTAAAAATTAAATATCTATAACTTTCTATTGTATCCTTAAATATCTAGATTTGAGTAAAAATTACATGTATTTTATGCATTAAAAGTTTTCTTTTTATAAACTAATATCTCAATTATATATTTACGGAATACTTAGTTATAAAATTTAAATAATCTAATTAAAAATTATAAAAAAAACACCAAACTACCTAAAACAATAACGAAAAAATTTCCATCATCTGATTCCAGCAGATCATCCATGCCTATTTTTCTTAATAAGTTCAATTGGACCCATTAATTTATGAGAAGGAAATCCCAACTCGAATCGAGTATAAATTACGAAAACAAATTAATTTCAGCGCGATAAGAAAAATTACCAAATCCTGTGTGCTAATTTTGCTTTCGTTAGTTTTTTGTTCTGTTGTACGATGATTTTTCAAAAAGAAAAAAAGAAATATATATATATATATATAGAGAGAGAGAGAGAGAGAGAGAGAGGCCCGTGTACGACCCTTCATTCAAAGTCGAAAAGTGGAACCCCACGTGCGCACCTGTCACCACTGTCTGCTACAGAGACAAGACACCTTCGGGTGGATCCCACCACAAAATGACAACATAAAAAACATTACATGATTTTAATACGTTGAATATGTATCTATACAAATACAAAATACGTAATATCCATTCATGAAAGACAATCGTTAATCGTCTCCTTGTATTACTTTTTGAGATACGTTTTATAAGAAGAAAAATTTCAACAACTTTTTCTATTTATATAAATAATAACTTTTTATTCTTATTTTTTATATTTTTATAATTTTAATTAATAACTAAGAATGAGGTAATCATTATATTACTAACATTCCTCTTTTCTTTTCTTTTTCTCTAAGAGCAGAATTAGTATTGCAAGACAAAAAGGGTCCAAAACAAAATTCCAACATTATCCCTTCATTTTGTTCTTTCTGTCTCAGCATTTGGTGAAGAAAACAAGGAGTTAGTCGAGGGATTGAAAGGGAAATGACACCGAGCAAATATAGAATTAATAGGACCTATTTAATCCATAAAATTATAATTAAGATTCTTGTTGAAGGAAGTGGCAAGTGGTTGCATAATATAGGAGTCAAGTTAAGAATTATAATTCAAATGATTTGAAATTATGAAATGATATTTCTTATTGTATTAAAATTTTATGAAATTAGATTTGAAATTGTAATTATATATTTATAAAAAAACTTCCAAAATGTTAAATTATATTTTAATGTCCAATTCCGAAATCTGATTGATACATATTTTCTTGCATCAAATAGATACTTTAAAATAAAATAAAAATATCGTCTTATTATTAGCGATTAAAATAAGGAAGTATAATCGTGAATTGAAAAATTAACAATTAAAAATTGTGATTTGATTTCACATGTCAAACAAATTGTATAATTATTTGAATTTTAGTTGTTGTTTTTTTCAATCAATAATTATAATTTATTATTTCTTTAAAATGAAAATTCACTTTTAAAAAGGTAAAATCCTATTATACAATTTATTAAAAAAACAAACACATAATAGAAATATCTTATTTGAATCAGAGGTAGGAAAAATTCTTATCAATGTTTCTTGTTTTAAGAGGAAGTTTAATTTTCTTTTAAAAATTTATATTTCAACTTTGTGAACGAAAATAAAAGTATTAAAAGATTTGTACCTCTTTAAAATATTCACCTGCCTTATTTTAAATTTGATAAGACTTAGCGTAACTTTTAGAAATTGGGAATGTCAGTGTCGGATAAAAAGAGGAGATGATTTTAATAAAAAAATAAAATAAAACATATTTTTTAATTTGGTGTAAAAGTTAAAGAAAAAAATAAATAAAACTTTTATTTTTCTTCTTCTTGTGTAATATTTTCAAGCAGAAACAATTTTATTATTATTATTATACGTGTCTCTGTCAACCTAATAATTGAGGACATTTTATGCAGCACCTGGAATGTAGTTTGAAAAATGGTTGTAAGTGTTTCAAATAAGAAAAAAAAATCCAGGCACGATTCTATGGATCAGAAGCAATTATTATTAAATCTATAAGCTAAATTGAGAATTTTGTATTGAGTGCAATTGTAAAATTTACTATTAATGATAGGAGCTTACAACACTTTAAATTAAAATGATTCAAAATAAAGTTTATAAAAATTCGTCTAGACACAAATTTTGTCAACACGATTCTCAAAATTTTAAGTCAGAAAAAATGTAAAAAAATTAACATTCCCTTTTCTCTGTCTTTTATTTTTCCTTTAAACTTGAGGTAGGATGTTATTACTTTTTATTATACTAACTAATAGGATCATGCACGGGTCTAAAATCTTAAAATGTTTTTATGTTATTTTAAGTTTATCATGGTTTATGTGTTACTATTGAGACTCATGAAAATTGATTAAAATGTCTTATCTGTGTTTGGGTGAAGTAAATGTAGAGCGTGAAAAGCAGCACTGACAAGCGTAGGGGCCCATTTGAATTTAAACTGTGAAAGAACACTATTTATGTTTGATAAAAGTCCTAAAACGTAAAAACAAAGGCGACACTATTTATCGTACTGGGATACTTCAATGTTTTACTATTTTTTTACAACTTTTTCAATTTTATTTATTCACATTCTCTTTAAGAAAAACCAATCTCTGAGGACATGTCACATCGATTACCAAGTACAATGTCACTGATCCTTAGCGCTGACGGAGATTCTCTTTCAGTTTCGCCCAAGCACTATTCTTTCGTGCAAACATGCAGACTATTTTCTTCATTTCTAAAGATGTAGATCAATGGTAATTTATAATGTAAATAAAACTGCTAACTATGTTTCTTAACTATATCTTATTTATCAAAACGAAGATAATATATTTTTATTAAATTTAACAGTGTACCTCCCTCAAGTGAACGTTTTAATTGAGAGAATCTGAATTGATACTTCAGTGAATCTGAATTATAATAATAATAATAAAATGCAATCCACTTCAGTTGAACACCACTCGAACAAAATGGTTTGGGACTTTGGGTAAAGCCAACCAGACGTGAGGAGCAATGGCTACGGTGAGCTTTGGATTCCATTCATTTCTAAAGCTGTCAAACTCTCAACAACTGCAATTTGATTTTTATGAGTTGAATGATTCAGGACTGATGCCATAACATAAGCATTTCGCTAACCCAAATATTAAAAAGACTTAAGAATTCTGAGTAATTAAGATGCAGATGTTAAAAGAAAACTGCTGGCTGTGATCGATGCCATTTAGGATCTTTAAAGTGACGCATAAAAGTTGTGCGCTTATTTTAACATTAATTGCGCCTATCACGAAAAAAGTCCAGGGTTGATTAAGATGAAAAAAAAAAAGAAAGATAGATATTAAAAACTTAAATATCATATCCATTTAAACAACTTAATTTCATAGGTCAATAGAAGGCAGTGTAAGATTCAGATCATGCAAATAACGGATTATGTACGTGTCATTTCCAGAGTTAAAGACCAAACAAAACAAAAGCAAAATAAAAGTATAAAACCAAATTTCATTAATGAAAAAGAAAGAGAAAAGTAGGAGCTAGCAATGTCCCACGCAGGGACGAGTAACTGCTTTCTCTTTTATAAGACTTAGAAAACAATAACAGTAAAAAAAATGGGTACAAAAGGATATGCCAATCCATAATATAAATATTACAAGTTTGGATCACAGAGCTTTCAAACCAAAAAAAGGTTCCATCATCCAGTCATAAGAATGTAGAAAAGGAAGGTTTCCTTCCACTCAAAAAGGTACGTGACAAGAAATATATCATTTCTGTATAAGTCAAAATCCACCTGTGTCTTGATACAATATCAATAGAAGCACTGATATTAAACACAAAAAAAATATAAAATAAACTTTAGTGAACCTCACCATTATAGTGTATAATCTAGAATTAAATGTATTTAAATAATAATTATTTTTTTGTTAAAGAAGGGAAAACGATTGGTTCACACCTACATGTTGTTCGTACATTTGAATCTTCTCACCCTTTAGATTGTCACAAACACGGTCTCTGGAAGTGGGATATTTTATTAGTAATATTTTTTTCTTATCGTTCTATATTGCATTGATCATCTTAAATTGGACACCCTTCTCTCTTCTTTTCTAAATATCTTGTGTTTTTTAGTAAATATTATTTTGAGGAATTTATGTAAAAATAACATTACTGGTACTTATATTAGTGTCGTTGGAGTGCAACTTGCATGTCTACGAAGGTACACAATTGGTGTACCTATTTTATACTTACTTTGAGGAAGGACAAACAATTAAGGCCGTAGGTGTTTGTCTTCTTTGCATATAAGAGATATCGGAAAAGTCCCCTAAAAAAAAGTTACCGTTTTATGTAGGAGAACAAAAATGACAATCTGCATGCATTTCTTTATTCTCTAGTGTCGTTTTCAAACTCTTATTGAATGAATGGAACCGATACTAACAAGAAAGGGGATGGTAGCTAGGGTCCCCTTCTAGTTGTATCCATGTCCACAACTTCCTAGCTATTATTTTACTCTACATTGGTTTTTTCTCTTACAGTCAATTTTGGTTGCCAAATGCAGATGTAAAATTTTGAGATACATAATGGTAAAGTTAGGAATCACTACATATATAGTACTGTAGCAATAATAGTTATAAATTTTTTATTTCTTATAATTATCTTTTGGGAAAGACATGCAATCTTACTTAAGGAAAGGCCATTGTCAAAATGGATATATCTAGATTTTCATATTAGTATGACATTTTTTCTTTGCAGCTGTTATATATTCGTTCATTTACTTCTGAAAACTTCCTCGGTTTATTAATTTTCTATATATATTAATTTAATTATTAAATTATATAACATTATTTTTATAATCATACATGTTAAATTTTAAATATATTAAATATTTATAAGTATATAATTTTATAATCATTTTTTATTTTAAAAAAAATACATTAAAATAATGTTGCTTGATAAAATATCAAATAAATTTTAAAAGTTGATTTATTAAGAACATTTAAGTCAACGATTAGATTAATAAAATTTTATGGTTAATAACAAATTATTTAAGTAGAATAAGTTAATCAGATTTTATTTTTAAAATAAGTAAATTCTCCCGTTATATATATAAACAAGGTGACGACAAAATATATGTATTTTATTTAAATATTTAAGTACATTAATTTATGTATAAATTTAGGCATATTAGAATATTTGAATATAATACTTTTATATGTTTAAAATATGTTATTTATAAAATACCAAATCAGGCAATTACTAAACATGTATCTACAAGTGAAGAATGAAGCGAGTTATTTTGAAATTTCCAAAAAATATTTCTATTTATTAGACACCATTCAAATCGTATGAGGAGTATGTATCATAAACAATGAATGCTAGTTTTGATTTAATATTTATTTTCTATTTCTGTTTCTTTTAAAACGTGTGATTTCCCAATATATATACACTGGGGGTACAAGCTAGCATATTAATTATTATAAAATCGACATGCACACGCGTTCATGCTAAATTGCTGAGTTAGATGTAAGCAACATAGGACAGTGGTTCCTGGAATACGTTGTCGAGTGTTGTTAATTTGGTTGCGTTAGGGAAGGGGTATTTTGAGAACAGAGATTTGGTGTAGTTGAATTTTGGAGTGCAATAATTGTGTGACGCAGCTGGTGATTTCTGCACTTGGATCTGTGCAATACTGTTGATAACGTGAGAGGGGTTCAGATTTCAGAGGGTTCAGTGGCTAGTCCCGTAGATTGGAGGAACACTTTGCTTTGGTTCATCAGAAATAGCAGTCACTAGCTTAAATCACGCAGTTATGGGGAAGGGAAACTTTGGCCAGCTTTAATGCCCCTTTTTGGCTTCTATTGCCTCATTTGTTCTACTTTCTCATACACACCACACACCAAAATCACCATCTCCATCACTTGCTGCACGTAACACAATCACCTTCGTTTCATTTTAAATTTAACAAATTATAAGTTTTACTGTACTTTCAAATAAATCAATAACACCCTAGAAGCCTTACTTTTTATCTTTATATGTCAACCTCTGTATGGCTGATTCAAAATTGTTTCCATATATATTCTTATTTACGCATGAATGTTGAAAGTACAATACACATTCTAGTTAGACTTTGTTTAGATCATTGAAGATTAAAAATTGGAGAAGTGGGAAATTAGAATACTTAGAAGGGATTATAATTTGGCAAAGTAAACAGGAGGAGGATAAACGTAGAAAGAAAAATTAAAAAAAATAAGCCTTTTTCAATAAATTATGATAGAAGGGTAATTTAGCCATTCTGATAGCCTGCTCAAAGTCACTGTGTTGCCTGTGACTGTGGTTGTATTCTATCCTTTTGACCTTCTAACGACATGTTATGCACGTCTATCGTCAGTGAAAATTTATTTTTTATAAAATTTTCGAGCGATAAAATAAATAAATAATTAATTAGACGAGTGATGTTATAAAAAAGATTTAAAATATTTTTTTGTAAAAAATTACTATAAAAACAATATAATTCCATATAAAGTGAGGGAAGACATTTTTTAACACATGAATGGGATACACCTTTTAAATAAACAATATAAGATTTAAAACATACATTTCTTTCTGTCTTTCTACCCGTTAATTCTCTTTTCTCTAAATATACTAATACAAAAGTATCCCAAAACTCCAATTTTATAGCCTTTATTTATTTACAAAAGTAAATTAAAGGGAATTGTGTGTTGTCATAGCTTTAATAGAAATTTATTCAATAATGGTAGATTAAAAAATGTTTAAAAATCATTATAGTTAATTTGTTTTGTTTGATTTAATTTAATATTGTGTTAAAATATCCTTTATTACTGGAGAACAAATATATATGAAGATAGTGTCTGTTGATATAATATTTATGTAAAGATTGGATTATTAATATAAATATATAACAGTATAATTTATTTTATTAACATTCAATATACTAATAGTATAGATTAATTTTCTATACTAATAAACTATCTAATAATACAATGCATTATACTGTTAGTGTATATTCATATTATTTATTACAGGATAAATTAACATGTAGGTGACTTTCTTCATATAACATAAGAAATGCTTTCGCAAATAGTTTCACACTTACCAATATTTCCTGACTTGATGCATTTTTGAATGAGCTAACAATTCAAAGGAAGTTAAGATTAAAGGGCACCACAGTCTTATTTGTTTTGCTCCCCATTTCACTCTTGCCCTCACCATTGTGTTTTGGGTAGGTTATATAAGAGTAATTGTGTTTTTATCCTTTGTTTAGTATATGACAACTATTTTATATATGCCATGATCCTTGTTGATACAGATAATTTGTTTAAATGTTAACTAAATAATAATTAGTATAAATATATTTTTTAATATTTATAAATACAATTTCTTATTTCTGTCTGTAATTTTGTTGTTGTTCAATTTTGATATAATTTTTTTAAAATGTGTATTTTTAGCCATTATCAAGATAGTGTGTTAAATAATAATGTGGTAAATGAAATGTCACATCCTCATCCTCATTGCATGCCATTAAAACATTCACTTATCTATAATTCTGCATCACAATTGTTTCTTTCCTTGCTCACCTGAACATGGATGAAGACCCGGTTACCATATAGCCTAATCTTAGCACTTAATTTTATGATTCAATGGTTAAGATTAATTAAAGAGGGATAATAATTAGTTAAGAATTGGCTAGTCTTTCACCACGCCTTATATTCTATTCCTTTCTCTTCTTATGCATTACTAACTGAAAATCAGAATAAAGAAGACAACAAAAACAAAGTTCCAAAATTATAGCCCCCATGTGTCTAGTGATCCCACAATCACAATAATGCTTCGTCACTTTTGTGGGATATATGTGAGATATACAACATTCAAACATGAATTATCACTCAACATTAAAAGGAATAGAGTAAGAATTGCTTTTAAAAATCAATGGGTGGCATGATGACTATTGTAGATTTGAACATTAAATGGGCGAGTATAAGAGAGATAAGAAAAAAAAATTGTAATATATGATGTGATAAAAATAAAATAAAAAATAAATACAAAAATTCAAAATTTGAAATTTAATAGTTATGGATAAGAAAAATGTATTTTTTTTAATTAAAGCTTATATTTTATATTAACTCAAGTCCTACGTAATCCAAAAGGACATGTGGTTGATTAATAAAAAAATTAAATAGTTCAAAATAATGTGATTCACCACTTATAACACGACACATCTTTTATAAATTATAAAATTATAATACATGTTATGTTATGAGTTTGAAATTATATAATTTCTAATCATCAAATAAATTTTGAGGTAACTAAATATAGTCTTAAATCTACTATTGTCAATATATTCTTAATGTTATTTATTTAAAAACATTAAAATATATAAATTTTTATTTTAATCTAAAATAAATAATATAATATTTGAATTAATAGTCTAATTATATCTAACATTATTCTAAAATATGAAAGAAAATAAGGTTTAGGAATTTGTAAGGAGCATTGTTCAAGATTAGTAGGATGTTCAAACTTAAAAAAAAAAAACAAGTACTATTCTACAGTAACATATTTAAAAAGAAAATATTTTTAAAATTATTTTAATTTGTACAGTATTGTACATATTAAAAAAATTATATAATAAATTTGTACTAAAAATTATAACATTTAATAATATCAGTACATTAAATTATATTAACTTTTGTAATTTTTAACAAAAATTTATTATATATAATCTCTTATTATTTACTATGCTAAACAGTTTAAAAATTATTTTTTAAATACTGTTAAAAGGATATCGTGACATTTTTTATATATTTTATTTATAGTGTATTTTAAGATATATATATATATATATATATATATATATATATGATAAAAATAATAAAAAGTTATATACATATTATATATAATATTCTTCTTTGTCATTGACATGTCATCTACTTTTTTACTTATCTACCTAGAGATTTCTTTGTATAACTTATCTGTGTAAGCATCTTTTATGGCCTGCGTGTTAGAAATCGCGTGTTATAATTTAAAAAGTAATTACTTTTTCATTATTTTACTTTACGTTAACACATTTTAATAATATGTTATCTAACTCAAATATTTTTTCTAAAGAAAGAAAAATGTGCTTAAAATAATATATTTTAACAATATAAATCAGTATTGTCGTTTTGTTAGAAACACAGGGAATTCTTAGATACTCTGACGTTTGAACATATGCGCAATTCATTTTCTCAGTGTGGTTCAATTAAACAATGATTTAGTTGTTGGTTTGGTGCAATTATTCTTTTATGGCCAACCACACCTTTTTCTCTCACAGCAAAGCACAAAACAATATCAGCTTTTAGCATACTGACAAATCCCAACTCAATCTCATCTCTGCTTTGGGGCACTGATTTCACTTAAGATTAATGAATAAGAAAGCTTAAGTTAAGAACATGTTCATAGTAACAAATCCCCTGTCATTTGAAAAGATTTGTAGGGTTTACATTTGTAAATTTTTGTTGCTTGAAAAAGGTAAGTTCTTTAATCAATTTATGTGGGGCAACCAAAATATCAATTAGATGCAAGTAATTGCACTAAATGATTTTAATATTATATTGTCTATAGCTCAAGATGTCAGTATTGTGCCGAATTTTCAGAAACCTAATAGACTTTGTGCTTCTAGTTTGGTCTGATTTTTGAAGTTAAAATTTGTATTGATTTATTTATTTAATATAAATTATATTTAAAATTTCATCTAACTTAAATTTTTCAAACCAAAAAAAAAAAACCTTAACTTATAAATTTATTTAACAGCATACTTAATAATAATATCTTTTACTTTTTTATAGACAAAGGTTTGCACACAGGCAAGATTAAATTAAATTAAATTAATTAAGTAAATATTCTTTTATATTTTCACTTAATTATTATTTGTTATATTTGTAAAAAATATTATTTTGCAATAAATAATATAAAAATTACATCTATAAAGTATTTTAATTAATTAAATATATAAAATTTTTACACTAAAATTAAATTAAAATTAAAAATATAGAATATATTAAATTATATATTTTAAATCTAATATAAAAATATATTGTTATGAAAATTTTAATAAAACATAAAATAGACATATTTATAATGAGAATATCAAATATAAAATATAAATTATAAAATTAATGGATAATGTGATATAAATTAAAAAAAATAGATAAATTTTAATAAGTATTTAAAAATAATAAATTTAACAAACAATGAACTTGATAATTTTTAAAAATAATGAAAAAATTAAAATTCATATAAACTATTATTCAGTGACAAAATCAGAATTTATATAATAAAATATTAAATTTCACATGGAAAACTTATTTGAACAATTTTTTTATACATAATATTAGTCATCTATATTTATTTAAATAGGTCAACTTATTTAGTCGTAAACTATTCTTTTGATAGTTTGAAGTCTTTTTTTTAATTTAATAGAAAGTCCTAACTTTATTTATTAAATAATGAATCTAGCTTGGTTAAGACTAAATATAAACTACCTAATAAATTTGTAATGAGCTAGCTTATTTTCGTCTAAGCAAATACCTAATAATACCATATCTTTACCTTGATTTATAAATTAGAAACCCTAGTAAAACTTGCATGTCTATGCATACACAGATACACTCCATAAATTTTCCAAATAGTACTAAAAATTACATATACCTACATTATCATACTTTTTATCTGCCCTTGTTATTTCACAACTCTTTTTCTTTTAAAAGAATTTTACATTTTTTAAAACACCTAAATTCTGCACACATTCCCCATATATACATAGAAACGGACGAAAGTTATATAGGTTTTGAAGGTGACTGCCACACCAAAATTTTATTTATTTATTTTAAATTATATGTATAATACATTTTAAATGTTCTGAAATTTTTTTTATATTTTTACTGTTTTATATAATTTTATATATGTGTGTGGGCAGAGTCATTCTTGACTTTTTTGGGACTCTAGGCGAAATAAAAAATTAGGACCCTTTAAAAAAATTATAAAATGTAATAAATAAAATAAAAACATATATTAATAATTTTATTAAAATAATACATTTTTTTAAGTGGCTATAATTTTTTCTAATAAAATTATAAAAAAAATATTTTTTCATTCAAACAACTCTATATTATAATTAACTACAAAAACACAAAAAATATAAAAAATGAGTTCTTTGAGCATTCTGAGATGCAAAATCATTAATGATAACATTAATATTAATATTTTTTAAAAATTCTTTATCAATTGATAAAATTGTGAAATCATTCAACGGTTTTTGTAACATTGATGACCTTAGGTAAGTTTTGATTAATTTTAACTCTAAAAACTTCTTTCAATTGATGATATAGTCATTGAGACCGTAAAAAAAATTCTATAAGTAATTAAAATATTTAGATAACAATCTGTAGATTTTACAAACTTAATAACTGTTTAATTTTTTGGAGAAAACTAAAATTCTCCATAAGCTTTAATGTTAAGAATAGTAAAATTTTAGAATTAAATGAAGTTTTAAGTTTACAAAAGTCAATGAGTCAATTACGTTTATAGCAAGTGAAGTACAAGGAATTAAAAGGTTTTATTTTTTTATTTTTTTATTTTTTTAACTGCAAACTGTAAGCTGAAATTTTTTTCAAGAGAAAGTAGGACATGATTTTTACTTTGGGCCCTCTTTGAAGTTTGGGCTCTAGGCGATCGCATCTCTAAACTACCCTCAGAACCGAGCCTGTGTGTGAGTATTGTCTCTATATATAATATAAAATTTTTGGGTCTATAACTGCACATACATGTATTACATTTTATAAAATTAAAAAAAGAAATAAAACTTATAGTTTGTCTGCAAGGGGTACATTATTCACAGATGTAGAAATAATCTGATCATATCTTATGAGTAGCTCTTCAGATTTAATGGCCTTTGCATTTAAGAGGCCCTGGAAAAATCTGCTTCCTTCCAAGGAAATAGAATTTGCATGGGAGGGTTTTTGGACCAAATCCTTACCAAGTAGAACGAAATCAAAATTAAGGAAACATAAATCTCATCGCTTTATAATCAGTCTTGTGTTGTTTGTTATGATCAATTGTAAAGCTTTTCTCATTTTCTACTAAACTGTAGCATTGCTTATAGAGTTTTATATGATTTTTAATTTTTTATGCTTGGCTAGGATATTATGCATTTTTTTACTTAGGTATTTTAGTGCATTATGCATGGATGTTATGGTTAGCAGCTTTATGGCCCTGGTGGCTCTCTCGCATCGAGTAGAAATGAATTGCCTTTTGGTTTTATAGTTCTGATGGATTCAATTAAAGTTTTAAGTTTGTCTTGGTTTAGTTGTAAATTATATTTTTCTCCTCTCTTTACTTGCAGTGGTAATTGTCCTATGTATATACTGTATTAAACAACGCTAGAATTTTACTTATTGGTTGTTTTTTATACAAGTTGGAAGTATTTTCTATATACTTGCATGGATATATTTTCTTTATAAAAATCATAATGTTAATTAATATTTAAGGGCAGTAACTGGAAAAACTAATATAATATTTTATTATTACATTTTTTAGAATAATTTTTAGCAAAAAATATTTATTAATTTTTTATTTAATGTCACACTCATTTATAAGACTAAAAAACTTGCACTCTACCCGTCAGTAGACATAGTTTTAATTCATTATATTATAAATTTTAAATGAAATTAATATAAAGTATCATTTTCATTAAATATTATTATTGTAATTAATTACTGACAATTATATCACTACAAATATAATATTCATTATTAATCTAATATTAAATTAATATATGTAACTATAGTCTAATATAAAGAATTTATATTAAAATATGATATATCATTAGCAAAAAAAAATGATATATCATATTAATAAAAATATAAATTAATATTAAAAAGTTAACATATGTTATTAATATATTAAATACGAAAATAATATGTTATTATATATTAGTAGAAAATTTATTTTCACATATTTAATTCTGAATTATGATCATTAACAGAACAATTAGTAAATAAACTAACGGCGGAAATTCGAACACGTACGTTCTATTTCCTTCTTTTTTTTGTTTCTTTTATAAAAACTGTTTCTTTGATGCCAATTTGAGTGCACTATTGCTGCTTTAAAAGTTCTCTTTTAAATTTTCAATCTAAATTTTCTAATAATAGTAAATTATATTTGTCTTTACTGTTAAATGGTAAAACCGATATTTAGCAGTTAAAGATTCTTTACAGTTGAAATAATGATAGTAAAATATGAAATTAATTCAGTACGATGTCAATTGCATTAACAACATGATTATTTATCAAAGTTAAATAATGATGATAGCATCATAAAGCTATATATAATGCTTTAATGGTATATACAGAAACTGCCTAAACTCAAAACTGACGAAATGTAAACCTGAATCATTAAGGGAAAGAATAGACCCTCTATGTTTTGAAGTGGTAGTGTCATATATACCCCACTAGAATCACTTCATAAAGGAAAATAAGAAGGTTAGCTTATCTTTCCACCATAAATCCTCTGTCTTATTGGGTTTCGCTTAGCCGATTGGAGTTACCATAGGCGCCTCTTCATGATCAGAGGGATTGAAGAAAATTCTTCCTTTTCACCCAAAATATTAATAACTTAATACAAAGGAGATACATCACCCAACATTTAACAGACCAATTTGTTGGCCAAGTTAATTAAGAAAATTTCTACCGACTCTATTTGCACGTTTGGTGTTGATTAAGTTTTGTGTGTGTGTGTATATATATATATTCCAATTTTTTTATTTATTGACCTATTTGTTGACTCTTCACCCTTTAAGACAAGTTTGCCTCATTAGCTTGGTATTAGATTTAAACTTCGTTATATAAGCATTTGATTTGAAGGTAACAAGCTTTCTGCTTCTGACTACTTCCCCCTAGGGTGATAATCCAAGTTTAAATCTAATTGCCACATCATTCAACATTTTGTTTGTTTTAATTTAAATTTTATTTAATTTATTTCATAGAATAAATAACTTCTAAATAAACTAACGAAATCAAAATTTTATATTAATTTCATATTTAAATTTTTATTAAAAATATATTAATCTACTTAAAATAAAGTTATTTACTGGTGGATAATTTTGACAAACCCTTTTGTTTGATAAACGAGTATAGTTTAAAAAGCCCCCTTGCCATCTGCAGGCATAACCTAATTCAAATTACGAAAATATGTGAGTTAATAGCATGCATCGTGATCTACAAGGAGGTTTTGTTAATTGGAACTCTGCCTAAACATGTATATAAGGTATTATGTATAAAAAAAGGAAAAACATAAATAAGATACTAATCAGGATGATAAACAATATATTAAGCTAATAATAGAAGGTTTAGTCATGGAGGAATTAATCACATTGTCTGCCATTAATTTTCAGTTGCTTTTGCAATTTTCCTTCAGTTGAAATGACAGCACCACTTCCACAGCATATAATATGAATCAGCATCATCAATCAAATTGATCTATTTATCAGCCAGCCGTTAGTGGCAAGGGAGAGAGAATAAAACTTGTCAGTTTGAAACAGAACTTGATATGATTATTAAGCTTTAGGGACTCTATCATTCTCTTTCCACACAAAAAACATTTGGAGGAGACAGTAAAGCGAAGAAGTGGCAACTGGGATGAAAAAAGGAGGTTGAGAAAGGGTAATACTCATTTGTAGATACGGAAAAAATGATCATCAATATCCGAAACAGAAGATGCAAAAATAATGTTATCGAAAAATAACTATGTATGGAAGTGACTTCCTACCTGTAACCTCATAGTTCAAACTTCAAACAATCATATGACATCAAATGATTCAAATTGCTAGCTAGCAAATATAGTAAAATTCAACGCTTCGAAAAAAGAAAATTAAGATAATGTGCGGCCCAAAAGCTAGTATGATCAAATTAAGGCACATAATTAATCTGCAAGTCTAAGCTTGACCTGTGAAGTACATATATATATATAAAACTATGAATAATAATTATAATAATAATACCATGCTTTTGGTTGCTCACAAGGATATATCATCATGGTTTCCGTGTATATTCATTCACTCACTCTCTCTACCACTTTTCAGTACTTCCCACTACGAGTCTACTACCAGTACCGCACTGTGCGCTTATAAAGCAGAGATGCATGATATCCCAGATTTTAATTTTAAACTTTTGCTTCTGCAATAGCTAACAGGATCCAAAGACAAACAGTCTATATGGACCAGATATAGCAGCTTTGAGAAAAATTAACAGAGAAAAAAAGAAGAAAAAAAACCCTACATATGATACTAAATTAAAGCATGATTCTAAAAGCTTGTTGAGCTTAAAAGAAGAAAAACCTCTTGGAGATTAAGGTTTTGAACTTGTGACAGTGAAAGGGGAGAGAGAGAGAGAGAGAGAGAGTAGAATTTCCCATGGAGTGAAAACTCTCCTAGTGAGTTGCACTTGCACCTGGTGGAGGTAGTGGCATGGATTGTTGGTGCGGTGGAGGGCGCTTCCTTTTCTTCTTCTCATAGCTAATTCCTCTTGCTTTGGATTGCAGATCACGAACCTCACGAAGATAGAGCCTCACAGCACGAGCTCCAAAAGGATTTGCTTCAGGTTTCCCTCCGTTTTCTTCAAAAGCTGCACGCAAACGACCTATGAGCGCGTCAAGGCTTCCCCAAGCTTGCCTAAGAGGACATGGACATGGAGCTGGAGGATTCGGGTGCCCATAAAAGGGACAAATTGGTGTGTGCACTTTTGTCTTCCCAAATTGATCCAGGTACCTTCACACCAACACACACATCAATAATTAATAACTCAACTAGAAAACAAAAATAAAGAAAATCAGATTATGATATATAATTATATTCATATATATGCACAAAGAAGGAGAGAGAAGAGGTGCATGGTGTGTGTGTATTTATTATTATTATTATTATTATGCTTATTTTGAAGAAATAAAAAGAGGGTTTGTATTGTCATATAGATATATGTATATGTACCGTAGAAATTCAAGGACGTGTGCACCGCTACACCTGGAGAGGGAGAGAGGGGGACGGTGATTCTTGAGGTACTGTCCAAAGGTGTTCCAGTCACGGCGCTTCTGATTCTCGTAGCGGCTGCTTGTGTTGTTGTTGATGATGGAAGTGGAAGCAGATGAGGAAGAGGTAGCAGAAGCAGTTAAGTTGGTGATGTTGGTGTTGGTGTTGGTGAGGTTGCAGGTGTTGTCAGAGTTACATGTGTCTATAAAGTCTTGAATATTTGAATCCATGGCCTTTGTGCTTTTCTTTACAGATCCGAGGTTAATTGTGTTGGCTACAGCCCAGAATAGTAATCTGGGTTGTTGTTCTAGGGTTCCTAAGACAGTGACCAGAGTGAGGAGTGTGAGAGAGATGGGTGAAGGTTAATTGAGATGGAGAGTTACTATACTTATAATTTGGATAACAGTTGAGGAAATGTCCTTTTATTTGAATAATTTATTTGTTAATGTTTTTTTCCCTTTAGAAGTTACTGTAAATGAAAATAACAACTTAAAGGGGAAAATAAAAAAGAAAAAGGAAAGGAAACAAACTCTGATTGTTGATTGATATTACAGACTTTGGGGTTATTTTTTTCATTTTTATTAAGGGGGAAAGAAATGGAAGAGAGAGAGGTAATACACATGTACCTGAAATGGTGAAGCAAAAGAAGATTTTTTGATGTTGAGAATGTGATGAGATTGATGGGAGAGTGGGTGGCCCTTCCTCTTTGCTCTTTGCAGCAAGTTGAAAGTATTTATTGAGCAATACTAGAAGGCTCCTAAGGCTATAGCTGTGGCAGCGTCTGTTTTTTTTAGTAGCTTGGGTTTCTGATATTGCTAAGGGATTGGGTTTTTTTCCTTTAAAGAGTGAAGCAAACTCACATCATCACTTGTTAATGGGTGTGTTAATATTCTTCCTTGTGTTGTGCACTACTGCTAGGTAGGAGAGAGAGGGAGGGAGAGAGGGAGAGAGAGAGAGATTAGGGCTTTGGAGGAAATAGGAAAGAAAGGCTGGACAGTAGGTTTGGATGGAGACAGGAAAAAGTTTGAAGGGGTAAAAATGAGGGAATAACATGATTCTGTTTCTTGACCCTGTAGTCTTGAATGACAGTTCCTTTTAAATTGACCCAAATACCCCTGCCGGTTTACCTTTTTTCAAAATTTTCTTTCTCTTAAAAAAGATAAAACTTTGATTTCTGACACCAGCTTTGTCCACTTCTCATCCGATTATATAAAAATATTAAAGAGAACAGAAGACAATTCAAAGGGGTTTTATATATATAAAAAAGTTATAAATTTAGGCTCTAATCTACCGTGGAATCGAAAAGCTCCTGTTTGGTTCGCACCAAATTCACGTTTGAGGCCACAAAAATTTGTTTCACAAATAGCATCATGTTCTTCACACAAATATTTTGTTTTTAAATATTTTTACAGTGAACGTACACAACCGATTTTTAGAAAGAGTGAAAATAATATTAACTGCGTAGTTGTACAAAATTAATTCTGAATGTAAGATCTATAAAATATATTTTATATTTTAAAAGTAACTATGTTTTTTCATTTAAATAAAATCAAATAATTCAATTTTACTTTTATAACATTAATCCAAATATAATAGTTTTCATTTTTAAAAAAAATCATTATACTAAAAATTAAAACCAACAACTCTTATATTACAAAAAGGGAAAGTGAAAAATAAAATTTAATTATAATTATGCTCTATTTTTTATGTTTATTTTACATTTTTCATATATTTTTTCTCTATTACATCACCACTATTATGTTTATTATTTTTTTCTTTTTATTTTCATTTTCATTTTTCATTTTTCTATAAAATAGTATGCATCTGATTGTGTATAAATAACGTTCTTTCTTTTATTATTTTGATAAGCTTGGGATGCATCACAGTTGCTGAAAAAAATAGGAAACTTTATTTCTCTTAACAATTTTTCTCATATAAGATTTAAGTATATGCCACGGTTCAATTACTTTCTTCTATTGACATGTAGATGATATCTCTATTAAACGAAGATTGTTATGGAGGCAACATTATTGAGGATAGTGAATAATTTTTCAATTTATGATATGTTATTTAGATGGAAGTGAGAAGATAAATGAGCAAGTAGTATATTGATGATACAAGTTTTTTTTAGTTTTAAAATGCGATGAAAAACATTTACTATTCCACTATTGTTGTTAATTCTTTCTATACAATCATGTTTTCAAAAGTGAAAAGGGAGTTTATAAGAAATAAAGTTGTGAAAGATGGTCACCTCTTATTTGGATGACACAAAAATATGAAAATTGTATTTGTGTGTGCGCGTGTATAACATTGTCTTAGAATTGTTTTTAATTTTATATATATATATATATAGAGAGAGAGAGAGAGAGAGAGAAAGGAATTCTCATTTGTGATAAAAGTCATGTTATAATATAGTTTTGGGATTATTGTCATTAAGCTGTTAAAAATGATTAAGTCAATAAAATTAGGCTCAATAGTAATACAGACGAAAAAGGACTCTTCATGGTAACGAATTAGGCACAACAAAGATCAATTAACACAACAACACTCTGATCAGTAGTTATGGAAGCAATAAGCAAACGAACAACAACAGAATACAAGGTCAAGACGAAGGAAACCCACAATGTATGCAAACAAATAAACCACGAACAAAGGAGGATTAAGATGAACCCTCCAATAAATGATGACAAGGAGCAAATGGAGACGACTTAGACACGCAACCAATGCAATCAACAGTTGTAAGAAAAAGAAGCAACGACTGTCAATGTTGAAGAAAAGAGACCAACGACGATAGCGGATCAAAATATGAACCTGGGGAGAGGAAAGTTTGTGAGATGGGTCATAAGACTTGCAACGGATTGAGTTTGGTGCTACCTGCTAAGGAGGAAGTCAAGAGAATCTAGCTAAACAAGTAGGGTAGAGTAAATTACATTTCTCTCCTTTTAAGATGCACATATTATATTATCAACTTTTCTATTTTAAAATCATATAACTCTCTATTTTGAAAAATTAAAATAGATCACTGTTAATTTATTTTTAAATTTTCATTCAAGTGTTGTTATATATTTGTTTGACATTTTTTATTAAAATATTTTTTTATAAATTTTACGCTTTCTTTGTTAATATTTTAATATGTTTTTTTTTCATAAAACAGTAAATATCTATCACTATTAAGAGAGTTTTAAAATTTCAAAAGATAAAGGGCGAAAAAAAATTATGTAATTAACATATACAAAATAAAAATTCGAGTATTGGTAATTTGTTATGTATTTTTATTTTTTTAAAAAAATGAGTTATATAATTTTAAAATAAAATAGATGATAATGTAAAATATGAAATTTTTTTAAAGAGTGAAGAATACAATTTACTTTAACTGATAAGATTAACAATAATAAACGTAGGTTGACTTGGATAAATTGTTTCAGGAGCCAAAACTCATTTTTTACTCTCTACTACTTACACACACACACACACATATATATAAAGGATATATAGTTTAATTAGTTAAATATATAATAATTGAAGAAAAAAAGTGATAACTATTGTACACCCCATTTTTTAAGTGTAGGATGATGCAGAAAGAAAAGAAAAATAAAATTGAGAGACATGATAAGTGAAATAATAAGAGAGAGATGTAAAACTACTATTGAAATATGTGAGGCACGCTTAATATAGCATAGAAAGCAAGGTTTGTACTTATGATTTGCTGCTATGTGGACTCTACATGGATAAATAGAAAAAGCATAATCATCGACAATCACTTATATAATCTGCAAGAGGCTTGTTGGAATTGATAAAATTCAAATCTTGGTATCAAATGAAAACAAAGCTTGTAGAATTTTCTTTCTCTCTATATGATTGGGCTTCTAATCCCGACTTGTATATCATAATGTGAGGCACGCTTAATATATCATAGAAAGCAAGGTTTGTACTTATGATTTGCTGCTATGTGGACTCTACATGGATAAATAGAAAAAGCATAATCATCGACAATCACTTATATAATCTGCAAGAGGCTTGTTGGAATTGATAAAATTCAAATCTTGGTATCAAATGAAAACAAAGCTTGTAGAATTTTCTTTCTCTCTATATGATTGGGCTTCTAATCCCGACTTGTATATCATAATGTGATTCCTCAGTTTAATTATCTGCAGTCATTGCACTATGTATTTTGGTTGTATTTTATAGAGAAGTTTGGCATAAGTGATAATAACATCAGGAAGTAAGTGTTGTAGTTATGCAAAATTAAGTACAATATACAGCCGAAATTAATGTGATATTCCTTTGTAATTTGCTTGAGTGCTATTAATACTCCGTTAATGAATATTTATTTTGCTAATAAAAACAGTATTATATAAAAATCGTTATTGTTTAAAAAATTAATATATGAAAAGTTTGTATTTATATATTATTGTGCAATATATAGTATTCTTTATAGACAAAAAAGCAAATTCATTAAGTTTGAGTACTAGAAGTATTCTAACTCTTAATATAGGTAGTATAAGTAGTCATCAAAGAGACATCACAGAAACATCAAAGGTGACAACATTATTTAAAACATTTATAAAAGGACATGTATACCAATCTCAAAAGTCAAAACAATAAACCACCCACGGACACAGGATGAAGAGTAGAACCAGCCCCATGGTTTTTGCTTGCTTTACCGTGTCCGTAATGCCAATGAGTCAAATATCTCCTGCTTAAACAAAATCATATCACATTGACAGGAAAAAATAAAAGAACAAACCATAGGAGTTGCAAAAAATTCTTGAGTTTTCTCCCTCTCACTAGACCCGTAAATAGTAATGCACGAAATAATCCTTACAGTTAATTGAGGGAAGAGTAGATTGGAAACCGATTCATGAGTAAAAGATTATCTAACCGAAGATGTGATGGCACTAGTGAAGAACAAATATTGTGAAGTTTCTTGATTAATTAGAATGAATAAAAGCGCAATTTGCTTGATTCATGAATAGGTAAGAGCATTTTACTTGGAAACTTGTGAAAAAATATTTAATGAAGAACTTTGAACAAAAAGTCTCAAAGTGTCTTTCTAACTTGCTCATAAGGAAGCAATACCGAAGAGGACTCGACATGACTTGATAAACAAGAATGTATTGAGAGTTTTTCTTGTGCGTTGCATTAGTACTAAAATTACTGATCGGTTAACCGACCATAACGAAAACAGTGTGTGTCGTGGATGACCAAACATAACAGTTAGATATATGTATGATACACTGTTATCAAACAATTAAGCACTTAGTATTGGCGTGACTTGATGTGGCTAATGATAAATGTTTTTAGCAGGTTTATCTTTCATCCTACGAGTCATTTAAATTCTCATAAGCTTTTTACAGTTAACCACTTCTGACGGACAACAATTTTTAACTTTCTTAAAGTGATTAGGTTTGCATTGAAAATTAATTCCAAAGGTACTAAAAAGATGGTTTTATTATAATAATTATTATTGTTATTTTAAACAATATTTATGTAAAGTAAGGATCATTTAGCAAACACTAAACACCACCATTAGATCTTTAAAAACTTTTAATGTCAAGCATGTATTTACTTGGAGTATGCGTACTCAAAATTCAGTTGAAAATAGGTAAAATTAATTTTGACCAATTTAAAAGAGTGAGCATACTCCGTCAATTTGTTGAAATTTTGGAAATATTCCTTATTCATAATAAGGAGAGGTCTCCAATTGACATTAATTCAACCAGGACGATTTTATTTTATTTTTGCAACATTTCGATTCATTTTCCATCAATTTAACTCTATAAACTTGTAACATGTCTTAAATAGAAGAAATAAATAGTTTTACTCCGTGAGGGAAATAGAAAATTTTTATTTTTGAAAAGTCACTTTCTTCCATTCTTCATGTCTCATAATAAGACTTTCTGTATTTTTTTTTTATAAAAAAATCATATTATTATTATCAAGCTATGCGCAAGCTTTTACTTGTTTATGTTTTTATTCTTAAACTATTTATAAATTCACATTTAGTTATTAAATTTGATATTTTATTTATTTATTTATAAGTATTGTATTTTTTTATAATGTCATATATATACACACACACACACTTTTAATTTTGATATATACTCTCCAAAACTCTAGGTAAATTTAATGAGAAAAAAAAGCCTTACAAGAGAAATTTGTTGATAATAACACTACTAAAGTAGCTACTATTGTGGGGATCCTATTACTAAATAGTAAATTTTTTTTTCTCTAGACATTAATTAAAAGCTAATTTTCGAACTCTCGTTAAGAAGTTTATGAGATGTAATTGTCTATTAATTGTGCTCAGCTTTGTTAGTAACCAAACTTAAGTTCTATGTAAATGGATGAGTTTAGTACTAATTCAATCCCTTTGATTAATTATGAAGTTATAAAAAAATTTTAATTTTATTTTCTTAAATTTTTTAAAGCTTCATTTAAGATCTAATTATAAACTGTGATTATGAGCCAGAATGTTAAGACCATTAAATTTTAAGGACAACCGTTAATTAATCAACTAAATTCAATAGGTCTAAATATGTTCTTGTCATGGGAACATTTTATTGATAATTTATTGTGCAAAGACTTAGCATAGTTCTCTATGATTGATTTCAAGTATTTAAATGTAGTAATTTTTTTATTAAAAATAATATTTGTACTTTAATATTATTTATATTATATTTTTAATAAAAATTGTCACTTTTATTCGTTTAAGATTAATTTTAAAGATTGAAATTAATAAATTTATTAAAAAATAATTGTATATTTTATATTTCAGGCACTTATTTGGCCATTGAATCTGACTCAAAATTTAATATTGAAATTGATATTAGGCCATCAAATTCTAATATATTGTTAGTGTACATTTTAAATTGCACATTCTATCCTTACATAAACTCCAATTAATCGAAAATCAACCGAATACGTCTCTTCTTGATTTTAAACACAATAAACTTAAATTTCGTGTACCGAAAAAACGAGAATGAAAATATATATGCATTATACGTATTTCTAAGCCACACATACATTTGATGCAACATCCATAATATTCCATATGTAACCAAACTTGACGACGGATCCTTGCCATTATGCTTTCTCATTAACAACTAGGCAAAAAACAAAGCCCAAATAAGAAGCCACTAGTTGATTGGATCAATTATCCTTCTTATGCCGTCTACCATCACTAACACTGTTACAAATCATCATCACCACGGTCACCGTTAGCTGTACGCATAATCACCACTTCTTCCATTATTGTCACAGTCAATATAGCTGTCAATTTGCCTTTGGTAATGTAACTTTTAAAACATATTTTACACGTTCGCTTGTGTTAATTAAATTATGGGTAGTTTAAAACTGAACATATCAACATGCTAGACTCTCATGTAGTTAGCCTTAGTACGAACAAAATTTAGCTATTATTATTGTATTTTGCAGTTAGGTTTGAGTTAAAATTGACGAAAGAAAGAAATGAAATATTACGTGTGTGTTAAACTCATGTCATTCACATTTTCTAATAAGACATGTATTTGTATTCATACCCTCTCTCTCTCTTTCTGTGTCTGCAAGCTCTACCCAAAGATAGTTTAGAAATGTGACCGTCCAGAGATTAAACTTGAAAGGGGTCCAAAGTAAAAATTGTACTTTACATTCATATAGAAATAAAATTCTATCTTTTAATTGCAGTGTGTAGTTAAAAAAAAAAAAAAGACAATTTAATTTATTGCATCTCACTTGCCCATAAATATAGTCAATTTTTTGACTTTTCTAAATTCAAAACTTCATTTAATGTATTCCTCCACTTCTATGCGTGTGATTGTTTTTTTTCCTTCACTTCTGCATTTTTAAATCCTTTTTCTTAAAAATTTTCTTTGCATGTATTCCTACTTAGTTTAGCTGGGTTGACCAAAGGGTTTTGCTTTGCTAGGAAAGAAACCGAGGGGGGGCAATTATAAATATTCGACATTGAGAGGGAATTGTTTGTCTTCGATTATTTTTTTAATTCTTGCTTGGCTGTCCATGACAAAATCTAGTACTATGATCTTAGACTGTTTTCCTGTTTTTAACATTTTTGTACAAGTTATTATAATATAAATTCGTCCAATCATCAATAATGTATTGGTTCTAATTTCTTCTCTTGTTCCCATCATGACAGTGCTTAGACCCTTTTCTTCCTATATATAAGTATATTCTTATCTTTCAAATAAAAAGGAAAACAAGAAGCATTATTTCAAAATTATGTGCGGAGACACCACATGTTTCATGATCATAGATGATATGAGCTCGGATCACACCCACCAAATAAGTTTAGTGGGTGGACCTAGCTAGTTGATATAAGAATTGGGGGTATCATTATTTTTAAATTGTATATTGAATTTCAAAGTAAATGTAACTTTCAAGCGTATTTGACAATTCATGAAGTGCCTTTCACATCATAATAGATAATCAATTCCATAGAACACTTCATATAGGCGTGTTGTTACTCTCAATTTGAAATTTAGCCCACATGCTGTGAGAATCTATGGCCAAATTAGTAATATTTAGAGTGGTACCAATCCCCGTTACACCTGGAATGAAGTTCATGTGATAAATATTCTAGCAATTAACCATCATGAAGCAGCTATTCTGACTTGTAAAATTGTATCACATATTCTTAAAAAATTAAGAATAAAGTGATTTTTTTAATAAATTTTCAAAAATTAACAACTTACAATTTAAAGAATTAAATTTATATTTGTTCATTCTGACACGTTTACCTGATATATCTTTTGCTTATTTATATAATAAAAAAAGTCATTATGCTGACTGTGAACAATTTATTCTGATTTGAAGTTTATGTTTTGATTGCGGTGTGGGATACATATATCGAAAGTGTGTCGGTGGTAGCAGGTGAAGAAAGAGGGCACCTAAACTAGTAAATGAGTTGAGATTATTAATATTTTGTCTCATAGACTTAGGTAAACCTTGATAATTGTACTGAGCTTTGCTCTGCCATTCATGCGAGAGGAAGCAGGATTGCATAAATGTTGTGCAAACGGTGAACAGAAAGAAAAGCAGTAACCATGTTTTACTTTCTATTTACTAGTAGTACCGGTGATGGAACTTCAAGTACAATTCCAACTTTTTAAGGACGTGCTTTTTTTTGTCTTACACTCACCTATCCTGTTTAATGCATCTCTGCTCAATGTCATCTTCTTCCAAAAGACACATTAATTTTAGTCATCCATGTAACATAATTAGTTGCCCAACACTTGGATTGAATGAAACTGCGGAGTTAATTAACTTACGTAAAAGGGAACTTCATTGTGTCTTGTAATTTATTGGAATGTTTATGAGTATATCTTTATTTTATTTTTTAAAATTATAAATATTTACCATTTTATTTTTCAATTTAAAAACTATTGTGTGTCAATTTTGAGACAAACACCGTATAGTATGTCAGTTTCTTAATCTTCCACGTGACATGAAAAAAATATAAATGTAGAAATGTATCAAATATTTGATTTGGGAAGAGAGAGATTTTAGGAGAAAAGCTTGGGCTTGAGTGGGCCCAATCTTAGTTATTATGTGATGGTACAAAGGATTCGGGAACTTAACTACAAATAGGACTTAGCCTGTTGTTCTGAAGGCACAGCCACAAAACAATAATACAGATCATAGACAGCTGGTTGATTCATGTTCCATAAACAATCAACAGAGATATTTAAGGAGGCAACAAGTACTGAAACTGCTGTCTAATTAATTAATTCTTCAGGCTGTTGCAGCTCTTTCCCTTCCCCTCTCTCACTTCAATCTCACTGCAACCCCATAACTATCCATTTGCTTTTTCATTTTCTTTTCTGATTTTGTTTAAAAGTTCAAGGAAACTTCAAAATTTAGCTTCATTAACATTAGTTAAAATGATAGCCAACTAATATTTTGTGTAGTGATTAAAAATTATTAAAATTGTTTTTTATAACATTATTAATGTTTTGTTTTAATTATTGGAAATATTAATATATTGTTTAGTTCAACCAAAAAAAAAATATCATTGTATAGTTATAAAGTCTAGAGGGATAAGAAAAAAAGAGTTACATATCCTTTTTTTCTCTCTCCTTTTAAAATTGAAAGAATTTAAAAGTTAAGATAGGTAAATGTGTTTGATAAATGTGTTAAATGCCGATTATGATTATGTTATGTGAGTGTAAATTGTTTAAAAAGTTAGGAGTAAAAATAGAAAAATTATTAGTAACTACCTTTCAATAAATTAAATGCTACTTAAAGTAACTTTTTATAAGTCAAGTTTCAAAAAATATAAGCTCTCTCTTTTTTCATTAAACAATTGTATTAATTTATTAACAAAAATTATGAATTCCTTAATAAATTATAAATTTGTGTTACCTAATATCAAGTTGATTCCTCTTTACTAAGAAAAACTTAATTATTTATGCATGTGAATAAAATTACTAATTGTAAAAATAGAAAAATATCAATACTAAAGTCTTTAAAACTTTTTAAAACATATTATATGTTAACAATTAAAAAATTTAAGACTTACAAGAAAACGTAAATTGCACTCCTCATTTAATAAATCTTACTTATTCTTTTTCCTAATATTTTATAAAGTTCAACTCACAATAAAAGATGTTGCTGGCCCTCTTCAAACGGAAAACCATGCCTTTCTTTTGGGCATCAAAGGCCCCGATTACATGTAAACCATAGTCTGGATAGGTGCATTGAATGGGTAAATTTGTAACTTCAGATTCCCCTTAATTTAAGTAAATTCCCTTCCAAATTAGAGATCAAAGTCTGGGCATCGTGCATAGGACATTTTTTTGTTTCTCTTTTCTCGAGGAAAAGCAAAGCATAATACTGATATTTTTGCTGTGTTTTTCAAGTCAGATTTTCTTGAACGTGTTTTCTTGAGGATTTTCAAAGTGCAAAAATATGGAATATATTCCTCACTCGTGAATCATGATTAAGGTTATAAGGTTAAAATTTGCTCAAACTTTGGGTGCGTCAAAGCAAAGTATGACACATTTAACTTCTAATGAAAGCGAGATACACAATGGTATCACTTTTTCTTTTTCCTCCTTTTTATTCCATTCTTTCCCGGTGCCGTTTAAATTTCAAATAAAATTTTACATTATAAGTTAAAAATAATTTATTTTTAATAAGTTATATAAACATTTTATTGAAATAAGCTAAAAAAAATTATGTTATTTTTATAATAAAATCCGTTGACTTGCTTTTCAGCTGTTGGGCAAAATTTGTACGTATGTATTTGATCTAGTTAACAGTATATTTGGTTCAGTTTATTTCAAATTAGAAGTTGTTTGTTGTTACCAACTTTTTAAAAGAACCTTTAA
Organism: Abrus precatorius; assembly: GCF_003935025.1. Lineage (NCBI taxonomy): Eukaryota > Viridiplantae > Streptophyta > Magnoliopsida > Fabales > Fabaceae > Abrus > Abrus precatorius. The sequence goes on along the minus strand of NW_020874373.1, from coordinate 307,140 downwards.
AAAATAAACAATTGTTTTTCCTAAATTATGCAACTGGGAACATGCTTAATCACGTAGTTTATTTCACAATTTTTTTCACCAATAAGCCCAAAAATTCGTAAAAATACAATTGGTTGGTTCTGTTTAGCGCTGGGCCTAACCCATTTCATCAAGTCCAACTTGGGTGCAACTATTGCACCCAAGTCTTTGTGAGAAACTATAGTATTCGATATTGCAATACGTAACAAGTAACAACTAAATGATGATCATATCAATTTCTATTCCCAGAATCGTGCAAATATCAACCATAAATAATGATAACACAACCATCCCAAGGCCAAATTATTCTCAAATAGACACGCTGTTAATTGTAACAATAATCAACTTTGCATACCTCTGAACGGGTGAGTTCAACAATCCACATGCTTAGCATGGATTATTATTATTATTATTATTATTATACAAGTCCCAGTGAATGAAATAGAATGATACTGGGTTGAATGAATAGTAATAAAAGAGAATGTTCACAAGCAAAATAAGGTACAATTATACATTGTAGATTGCAAGATTCTATACCATATGTAAGAATATGTACAACAGTGACTTATGACTCCAGCAAAACGCTGTTTTATGTTTACATCTTGCCATGCTAAAGCTTCAGAAATAACTTACCCGCTCTTGAAACAGACCTCTCCACTAGAAAGAAACCAAGCCATTAAAGCCAACAAAACGAAAGGGGAAAAAAAAAATACTACAAGACCAGTGATACACAAAAAAAGAATAAAAAAAATGATGAAAGGAGTCCTCAACAGAAGATGGTAAGAATGAAAAGGGTAATGAAATAACCAAAACTGTCTACCTTCATGATTTTCCCATCCCCGTGCCGCCTTCACGCTGATTACGAAAATGACTGAGAAGCTGTTGTGCCTGCATGTATGGGAACAGCATGTTATTATTTCCTCCACACTTCAGATTAAGCATATGATATGATGCAAGATACTGTATGCCATGATCCCCCAATGTTTGTATACCCTTTCATAAGTTTTTTGAGTTACTTAAAAAGTCCATTGTGAAAATAAATCTTTCCTTAAACATGAATTATGTTTTCTCCTATCTCTCTACTTGAAAAACATCTGATCAAAGGGATGCAGGTAAACCAGTGGTATAAGCACAGTAACAACAATTTAACCACCAAAATATATGACAGAGAACTGAGGATTAGGTACATATACCTTTTCCCTTGCTCTTGGAGTACCAGACTGAGATAATGCAACCAGGGGTGGTACAGCTCCTTCTTGGAGAACCAGGGTACAAAACTTGCGACTATGAAGACACAGTTGCAAGAGAACAGAAGCAGCGTTTTCCTTTCCCCTCTGAGAACCTGATTCAACAATTTCAACTAGTAAGGGAATGCCACCTTCCCTTGCGATTTCTAACCGACCCTCTGCAATTGTTGACAGGTTTGCCAAAAGAGCAACTGCCTTGTCAACCATTCCATCAGAAGGGTCTAATAACAGAACCAGAAACTTCACAGCACCAGCTTGAACTATACGAGCTTTATTCTCATGGAATATTGACAGGTTAAATAAAGCAGTAGCAGCATCCTTCTTTCCCCTGAGAGTTCCAGAGGCTAGAAGATTCACTAATGCTTTTACTGCACCAGAACGGCCAATTTTTGCCTTATTGTTATCTATTACAGAGAGGCTGAACAGAGCTGCAGCAGAATTCTCCTTGGCACCATCATTTCCTGTTTGTAAAACATGGATAAGTGGCTCTATAGCTCCTGCTTCCATAATTAAGACCTTGTTCTCTTCATTAATTGACAAATTCAATAGAGCTGTCACAGCATGCTCTTGTGTTATCTTCATGTCTGAATATAGCAGTGAAAGTAAAGGCATAATAGCCCCACACCGGCCTACAATGATACGGTTCTCCATGTTATGCTTGGTACAGAGCCTCAATTCTTCTGCAGCAGCAGTTTGTGCTTCATATGATTGGCTTTGGAGATCTTCAATCAATTCATTGACATGAGATGTGGTGATCAAATCATCAGATCCTAAGTTGGAAACATGATGGGAATCAGCTTTTGAATGACTAGTAATATTATTATTATTATTTACATTATACTTATTTTGATTGCCCATCATTCCAATTTTTGATCCAGGGCTATGAAATGGCTTTCCAGATAACCAAGGAAGAATCCCCAATTCTTTATATGCAGTAGAAGGAGGACACCCATTAGTAATTTCTCCAGACAACTCCACATTTTGATGCTTATTTGACACCGCTTTTGAAACAGGAAATGGAAGTACATAATCAGTACTAGAAATAGAACTTGAAAATGATTCACTTCTGCTGTTACTACATGAAGGTGCAGGAGATTGTTGCTCAAAGTTGTCTGTCACTTCATTCTGACATCTATTGGATTCCCTGCTTGATTTGAAAGAGCTATCATCCTTTTGCTTCCCAAATGCACTTCCAGCTTGATTCGAATTGGAATTGCTACTATCTAAAGACTCAAAGCTACATGCACGATCAAAATCTTGATGCAATAAATGATCTGTGGGGGATGAAATATGAGCAGAATCATTGTGCTTAGAGCCAGTTGTAAGTTTGACATTATTTTCCTCACACCAATTTGCAATCATAGCTTTAACAGTATAATTGGTAGTGAGATTTGTATGTACTAGTCTCTGATGAGTCTTGGGACAAACAGTTAGCCCATGATCAAGCCATTTTTGAATGGACTGCCTCTCATATGTCTGACCTGAAGCCACAATAACAGGATCTGACATGAGTTCCAATGATAAAGGACACCGAAAGTATGGTGGGATTGAGACACCACTTTTGACTTCAGGGCGCTCAATTTTCATCACATAATCACGTAAATTGCACACAAGATTCACAATTTGGTAACTTTTATCCATGTCCCCTTTTGTTGTATTGGCTTCAGCATTCATCCTTTCCATTTCCACAGCAATAATTTCTTTCAGGAGTTCCTGGTTTGATGTAAATTTGAGTAACTCTATAATTTCCTTTAGATGATTATAGCAAGGTTCAATATTATCCCTTTGATTTCTCAGTGCTTCTTCTATAAAGATCATTGCTGGTTCCTTCTTCAAACACTGAAGTTCCTGCATATATTGCTAAAATAGTTGCTAGCAATTAGGGTCATAACTCAATTGAGAAACAAGATACCCACAAAACTGACAATAAATATTCCTGTCAAATAAAGTAGTTTGACTTTCTTTCCCCTCTTTTCCTTTCAAAGGGGAGTGGGATAGGAGAGTAATGATCAGGAAACAAGTAACTTCCAACTTTGGACATACCTGAATATTAGCCAAAACTGAAACAGATGCAGGTGAATTTAAGGATCCAACTATCAAATGAAAAATCTTATGTGAAGCGCTCTGTAACTTGATCAACAATTCCCCACTTTGAAGAACCTGAAAATAGAATATTCCGAACAAAGCAATTAAGAGGTTGAAAAATCAACCTCCCAGAGAGAAAGACAGATGAGGGAGGTATTGGCAGTTCATTGTTTCCTTTTGACCTCGTTCAAATGCCACCAGAGAGGCTTAGGATCTTAAACACGTTGAAATAACAGTTGCTGAATAATGGTATTAATTTAAGTATAAGAAACTCAGTAATTACTTACACAATGAATCTTGCTCATCTTTGGGGTCCATTTTTCAACAAACTCCCTAGCTTCATCAACCTGCATATCCAATTTTTCACATTCTCTACACAGATTTTCATCCAAAGGGATTTTGTAATCCACAACATCATCGAGCACTGGTTTCAAATGCTTCAACACGCCAACCATATTATCACAGTTCTTCTGAAGGATCATAGGTTTCACTGTTTGGCAAGAAACTAGAAGAATGAATCGAGAAATGCTGTTAATAAGACATTTCACTGAAGTTGTATCTGTTTGACCTGCTTCAGTAAGACCATATAACAAATTAATGTTACAAAAACAACAACAAAAGAGAACATTCATAAAAGGTACTAGAGAATTATGTTGACTTTGGCTAAAAAGCACATAAACCCCTCAAGCTTTAAGAAAATTTCAGACAAACTCAGCGGTTCAAAACTCAGTAACTTGACTACCTAAACTTACCAAACACATGATCCTTTGTGCATGTCTAGAAAACCCTTGGAAGGAGTCAATATACATCGTTTGGCAAGCTCAAGAAGTCAAATTGTTATGTTTCGAAGTACATGGAGTTTTTTGCAATTAACCTATAGTTGAAGGTTCATTGCATTTTATAGCCTCTATTTTTATATTCATTTCCAGTTCTGGCCGTTCAGCAACAATTAGTCATTAAAATACTCCATTATTGAAAAACATTCTAAAAATTAGTACCATATGTTTGTGTCCATGCTAAAACACAGATCAGCAACTAAGGACTCCAACACATAAGCATGAGAATGCCAACATAAAATAAATTTGCATCATTGCATGAAACCAACTGAAACAGTTTCCAGTTCCTGGTAAAACCGCTCTAGTACACAAAATTACAAAGATTATCAATGATTCATTAAAATAGACCAAATGCTATAGCAGATAAAAGCCTACCCCAATGAAAATGGGACATGCAAGCCAAATCTTCAAAGTCAACTGAAGTAAAAATAGAAACGTTTGGTTTTCAAATGCTCCAGTAATGTCACTTTGAACTCAAATGATAGTAATAATTCTCTCTCTGCCAGAACCATATATTAGTAAAATACTTCAAATTACCCTCTCTTCTTGACAACTTCTCCCAGGTTTACCACAAAACAGATGGAAAGAACACAACTTTCTACGGGCAATCGAAAAATAACTCTACAAAGAGCTTTAACAACAACAACAAAGCTAACGGTAGTCACTTGTTAAGAAATTCCTCAAAGGTATAACAGCCGCTTTAATCCACACAAAACCCAGAAAAAACTCAAAATAAAATAAATAATAGAAGATCCCCAATGGACCAAAAACTAAGAGAAGGGCACTTGAGAAAGCCATGAAAATATATAAAAATGAATAAATATAGGGATTTTGTTAGCAAAATAGAAGCTTTGGATTACTGCATTTGCATACCTATATGCATGGTTGTGAAAGTGGAACGCTGGTAAAACAGATCTTTCTGATCAATTCCAAAGCATGAGAATTGAAGTGCGTAAAAGTACAACGAATTGAGAAGTAGAATGGTCACTGAAGTCCTTCTTCTTCATTCATGACATGGCTGGGTTTCCCAACAATGCTACCTGGAAAGCCTGACGCAGAGGGTCCAACAACTAAAGGAAAATTTTGATCATATTAAGAAATAAAATCAAAATCATCGAATGGTAGGTCCTTAACAATCTTAGCACAAAAATAAATTGTTTTTTAAATATATTTTTGTTGAGACAAATATTAATATCAGACTAATTTTAAGAAATTAAAACCAATCGAGTTTTATTTAAAAATTATTTATTGCATTGTTTCATTTCTATGTAATAAATGTTTTTAAATAAAATTACTTTCTTTCAATCACAAGAATTTAATTTTAATAATTAAAGTCAACAAAAATATTTTATAAAAAATCATTCAATATTATAAAAATGAATATTATTTAACTAAGAAAAAAAAAAGTGTTGGGCACATTATTATGGACTAATATATAGTTTTGTACAAATAACTAAATGATATATGAAAAATATGTGTTCGGATTAAATTATTTTAAGTAAAAAAAAATACAATTTTAAAATAATTATTAAATTATTTTTAAAAATTAATCTTAATTTGTATCATTAACTATCTTATTACATGTATTTGAAATATATTTAAATATTTTTTTTATGTAGTCTAATAATGTTATTGGATTTTATATCCGAAAAAGACTTAATTTGTGTATTAATTAAATTTTCGGTTTGTTAAATATTTAATTCATTCATGAAGTATTTGTTTATAATTAAAAAAATTAATATAATTAAAGAATAATTGAGTCTTTAAAATTTGTTGACCATATTTTAATTTTTATTCTTATATATTAAAAACACTTGATTAAAGGAGATAAAATTATGATCCATTACATTTCGAAATAAATAATACTTTTAATACACGTTAAAGGAAAATTACAGTATATCCCTTCCTTAATTTCTCGCTACTCAGGTAGTTATCAAATGTTTGGTTGACGGTCATTTAAGCCTTAATTATATTTTTAATTTCATGGTTTAAGTTTATGTGTAATTTTAGTTTTTCTTAATTGCTCATATATTACTTATATATTTTTTATTGTTAAAATTGAATTTAATAATTAAAAATTATCATTAATTTTTATAGATTTGTAAATAAAAATATTTATTAAATACAAATTTAATTATATTCTGTACATGTTTTATTATTATATTTAAATATTTTACATATATTTTTATTAATTTGTATAAATTATCAATATATTACACATCTATTGTATTTTTTTATTAAGTGAAATTTTTTATTTAAGCAATTAAAATTAAAAAAATCAAATATAAACAGTTAAAATAAAAAATGAAATTATACAAAAATTCAAATATAAGAACTAAAAATACAATTAAATTTTCTTTTACGAGTTCATTTCAATCACAAGAAAGAAGAGGAACCAACTAAAACTGGTTGCATGAATAGCTTATAAAATTAAAAATTAATCTAAACATCAAATAGGCATTGTTAATGTGCTTTTGATTTTGAAATTGTGTTATTATTCAATTGGTTATAAGTATTATTTTAAAAAATAAATTACCTTTAAAACTAAGTAAATATAATTTCCAAATGTAAAATAAAGTAACACAAACATACCTTTAATTATAAAAAATAATAAGAGACTTATATTTGAAACTAAATAATTATATAGCTTTTTATTTTATTTGTAGCAATATTTATGTGTACATCTAATTTATATTTACAAGTTTGTGAGTGTAAGAAAGTTGCATAGTATAAAAAAAATTGTCATACTAAGAGATTATTTTTCTAATATAGAAAACTGATTTTAATTGCATATTTTTGCGTTAAATTTTTTTAACTCTATCTTAATTTTGTCTATTTGATTCAATCTCTAAATAATATTATTTCAATCTTAAATAAAACTAAATCATGTATGGGTTATTTTATATCCATATGTTAAAAGTGGAATGATTAATTAAGACTAATAGTTTTATGCAATTTAGCTTTGTAAGAATAGTTATTGTCGGTAGGCAGTTAATAATATTAGTTAACATTGGAATATCACTAAATCCTTAAAGCACTTTTCTTCTGTAGACAATTTCGCATTTGAAAGCTTTGAAAAACATTTCATAGTTAATAATTGACGGTGTCATCAATTATTTTAGAAGGTAGTCTTTACTCTAATTAACTTTAAATTTCGTAATTAGTTTTCTTTTTAGAGAATACCCAAAAAAAGTAAAATAAAATAAGCCTCATAAACATGATAATTTTATCTTGGTACCGTCTATTTGATATAAACTAAAATAGGCAAGGCAACCTAGATAGTCCATATTCTTAAGCTAGAGCCATGTGACAAGTATAACCCACCTAAAAAGGGTTAGGTTAGCCATTAAAACTCATTAACAATATGGACTTTACTACTACAACCCGATCTACCCCTTTCACTTTGATACAACTTTCAAATTCTATAGTGAAGTATCATTGGTACCATTGACACTGAGTGGCACAGTGCTTAATTAGTTGGTGCTGGCTATTGAATTGTACCAATAACCAAATCGTCCTTTGGATCCAAAGCAATAGCAATAGAGATCTGAAACTTCGTGAATACATTTAAACATTGAGCTGTGTCCTTGGCACTTGAGGCAAGCATGTGAGCCAACACCATTCCATCACAATGTTGGCAAGTTCATCTTTTTTCTACAAATGGGGTGTGTGAATGAGGTGTCATTGTACTGTCCGTAACCTTCAAATGATTTTGAAGATTGTAGGGTGCAATTTTTTTGCTTTTGAGCAGATGAATTAGATTGATAGGCCCATGTAAACCACTTTCTTGATTATGTTCCGCGTCCTATTTAATCGGGTATGCTTTGAATTAGGCAAAAATGAGCATCACAATATGACTGGTGAGTTTGATATCTTAGTGTTATATGAAAATGTGTGAGACCCTTTGTGTTGTGTTGCAAATTTGTTTCATCAAAATGGGCATAAGAGTACATTAAATATTCAAATTAATGAGCGACGCTTAGCCTCCAACTCCAAGTCAAGGTTTCCGTCACTCATTATTCCTTTATTAAGTGCCGCTTACTGTACTTATTTATCATCAATGAAGTGACAACCGTTATGAATTGTGGTTATAACATTGAATAATTGTGAAAATCGAGTAGAACTCAATATGGGTTTTGTTAATGATGGACATTGTTTAAAGTATTAACAAACAGTATTTTTTATCTTTTTAATCAGTGTTTTAAGGGCACTTTTTAATTTTTTTTTATTTAATATTTACATAATTCTTTGATAACACAAAACAGTGCTTTAAGAACAATGATTAAAGAATAAAAATATATGAAATGTTGATGATGTGCCTTAGAGTGGATTGGGTATTAATTGCTTATTTTATTTGCCGTATACGTCATGGTTTATATAGAAGATCATAAAGGATTTGTTTCCTCGTCTCCTCCTTCTTCCCCCATGTGAGTGAATAGATTTGGATAAACTAAAGAAACTCACGTCAAAGTTAGTGAATGATGAGCCTCCAATTCACAAGTTTCATTGGCTAAACTTTCAAATTGGGGTCCCCTTCCATGTGAAATGTGAATCAACATTCTACTTTTTTTTCTTCTAACGCCACTTGCTCACTGCAATATTAAGTGATGATGTTGAAAATGTTCATATTGGAAGCAATCACAAGCAGGCAAGCCACACGTGATGCTGTTTCCAGACACACAAAAGCAATGGTTTTTCTTTTTTCGCAATTGACAAAAACACAGTATTTTGTTTTTTTGGACAAACAAGGAACAAAATGGGAAGGGGACATTCTAATGTGACTCCCAGACACGTATTAAAAAGTTAAAAATAAAAATATTTATTATCTCAAAATTATAAAAATATTCAATGCATATTTTTATGATAGTTTAAATTATTTAATAACATATATTCAATGTTTTTCAGCATATCTCATTCAACACATGTTAAAAAATATCGAATTTTAATTACACACCTCTTTTGGACTTGGGCATTTCTGATTGGGTTCTAATATCACATGGGCCTAATTGAACTATCATCAAATCAACAAAAAGGGTCAATTTGACCGAACAAAGAAAAAGCAAAGGGTACAATTTGTCACAAAAAAAAAAACCACTGAGGACCACTTTTAGCCCTGACCTAAACTAAAAATAGACACAGTTTTCTAGTCTATCTTAAAAAGATGGAATGGTTGACTAAAAACAAAAATGATAAATAATTTATGAAAATTAATTTATTACTCTTATAAGTGGTATTAACTTATTTCAATAATTTTTTTGATATAATATACAAAAAAAGTTGTTTTCAACTACTTATCATAATAAAATTTATTGTTAATTGATGATATAAATTATAATTTAGAATTAAATCATGAAATAAATACGCGTAACTTTGTCGAATCCATGTTGTGTTGTTTTCTATTTTGCTAACCAAATTTGAAAGGTTTGTGCTGGGTCCTGTTTTGGTCACCTGTAGCTTTCATAATTCTCTTACATAACCTTAAAAAATGGAAAAGAGAGAAGCAAAACTAAATGAAGTTTAATAATATAGGATGTGTTTAAGTAGATAATTTATTAAAAAAAATTAATGCACACGAATATATATATAATATAACAATTGATATATAATACGAACATACATGTAATAAATTTTTATTAGAAATTGTAGGATATAATTTATTGATAAAATTAAAAGTTGTGAGTTCCAATAAAAGCTTATTATTTATTATTTTTTTCTTGTATATTTTTTACACTCATTAAAAATTTGATAATATAAATTTAATTATAAAATTTTTTGAAATAAATTTAAAAAAACTTATTTTACAAGCTCACCAAAAAGCTTATCAATAAGATAAAAAGTTATAAAAACAAGTTAAAAAGTAGTTATGAATGTCATTAACTAATAAAACGTGCAATTTCTTTTTTATTGAAACAATCATATAATCACCATTGGTTTTAGAATTCGGTCAAATTAATTTTAAAGCATAAAATGTAATTAGTACTTGTGCATATTAAAATGTGTTTTTTTAATTGAAAACTTATTTTTAACTTCGAAACATGCAGGTGCATAGTTAACACTAGTTTGATAAAGATTATCGATGCATTTAGAAAATAATCTAATTAAACGTTTATTTAATAAACTTTTATTGCATAAAAAATTTGTATCATAAATTAGGTCATGAAATCTATTAACATAAGCCGAAAATATTTTTTTTATAAGTTGAAAATGACCCAATTTGAGTAAGTTTGTTCAAAAGCACTTACAGGTAAAAAAAAGTTGAAATTAATTTATACACCTCATGTTTCAGAGAAATTAATTGAAAAAAAAATTTAAAAATAAAAGAGAAAAAGTTAGTTTTAACTTAATCTATTTTTAAAAAAAAATAAAATTCCTTCCATACTTACTTCTAGAAAAGCTCACCCAAGCCAGATTATAAACTATTTCTATAAGCTCTTCCAAATACACTCTATATCCAAACTGCATAGTATACTGAAATGGCACACTTTTAATCAGTGACAAAATTTCATAAATCTCATCATGGGAATACAACTACACATTCAAAATCCTCCGAGGCATGGATGGCATGGTTGTTATTCTATTCTAATGATCCACAAATCCTCAAGCACTTGGAAGAACTAAATAGAAAAACAATGCAAGGATATACCAGATAGATTCACAGGTTAAAAAACAAAAATAAATAAAATCTGTTGTCTCTTGTTTTTGCTTTCACATATCATTGATCGGAATCAGCTTCCAGTTAGCAACTCCAGGAGCTCACTCTTCTTCAATTTTGAAAACCCTTTTAGACCCCGAGACTTTGCAACTTCCCTTAATTCAGTCAACTTCAGTGTACTCAAACTCTCATGCTGGTCCTCTCCAAGCTCATCAATATAGATCTGCTCAGCCTCAGAATCAAGAGAATCATCCTCTGACATATCAGCAATCCCCACTTCTGGGAAGAAAAGCTCATCCTTTGGATCAAGTTCTAGTTCCGAGTCAAGCTCTAGCTTGGAATCAAGCTTCAGACCTATTTGCTGCTCATCCTTCTCTCTAATCCCACTACTTAGAGGGACTTCATTCACATCTTTACTCTTGTAAGAGACAGACTGATACTTAAGCCGAGGAACAGGAGACCTTCGTTGGAAATTTGATGGAGGCCTAGCTACAAAGATGTTGGTTTCTTGAGACTCATTATTTGAAGTGCTATCTATATCAGAAAATCTGGTGCTTTGGCTGTCATTGTTTTGCTTATTATCATGCAACTGGTCTGAACAAAACTTTGTTTCTCTGCCACCTCTACTACTTCTCTTTACTTGCTCAATTGAGTGTTTCCTTAGTAGCTTGAGGAGGGAATCGACAGAACCACTCTCCTTACCTTGTCCTAGGGTGGCTCCAACTTTCTTTACTTCTTTAATAACAGATTTCTCTCTTATCCGAGCCTGAACCTTCTTAAATAGTGCAACAATCTCCTTCTCTCTAGGTCCAGGAACTGCATTGGCCGGGGATTTTGGTGTGCTAGATAGAGATATCACCGGACTGTTTTTAGAAGATAACATATCTTCTTCAAAGTTTTCAAAACTGTCTCTCCCTTCATTAAGCCAGTTCCGACTTCTGGAAAATCCATTCTTGTTTTGCCTTGAGAAAGATTCCGGATTCCTCCTTGCTTCACACACAAAAGATGCACCCATAGAAGAACATTTTACCCCTCTTATTTTGACACGAGGGTAAATTCTGTGATAAGCCAGAGAGGAGCAAGAAAATACAGAAGCTGTTCTTCCAGAAACACCCAAACACGGAAGATACTTACCAACTGAGACTCCACAGCCTGCAATATCACCAAAACCACTTCAAAAACCACAAAGAGAGAAGTAAAATACAACCCAAAAAACAGCAAGGTATTTATTATTTATGACAGAAACCAGCACCCTCCATCGCAGAACCCAGGATTAGGCACCAAGTACACAACCTCTAAAGTAACAATACACATCGCAATTGTTTTACGCTAATCACAGAAGCTCAGTTGTAGAACAGACAACATGGATGAACTAGTCATAATAAAACCATCATGATTTATTTATGTATATTTTACAACCAGCTAACAGATAGAATGTACAGATCCAAAATATTACGAGGTTTAGTGTCATTTTCGAATCAAAATTAGAACTTCACCTCAGTAACCAAACCCGACCTAAATTGTACATGTTACCAAGGTAAAATTCGGATTTGAATATGAGAACAGCAGCACAAACATTTAAAACGCAGCGCATAATTTTTTACCTCAATATTACAACTGCTTCTAAAAAAGAAAATTGATAATGGAAACATATTTAGTACTAGAGTTTTATTACAATCGCGTATACAGTGAGGCAAAGAAAAATGACATAAAGGAGTGAAATCAACACAGTAAAAGCCCTAGCTAGGGTGGAGAAAATTAGGACGAGGGAATGACAGTACAGCACAAGGTTGATGAAGGCGATACAGGAAGAGGCTCACCGGCAACGTTGTTAGCGACCAGATGCATTGTCGGCCGAACTCAGTGGCGATTGCGCCAAGCTTTGCTTCAATTCGCTCTCGCAGGTTTATTTTGTTGTTGCCCGTTGATAAGGGACTTTCTCGGCGTCAAGGGTAACCGAAATCCTCGTGCTGGAACATTGTGTTTTTTTAGGCTAGCAACAAAAAAAAAATCACGTGAAATAAACATTTTTTTTTTGTGTTTGTGCTGCAAATCATGCAATTAATATTAAAAAATAAAATAAATCTGCACACTAATCACAATAAAGGATAATTTAAACTGTCAACTGTTACATCTAAATCTAAATTATAAATAATAGTCAAAATGGCCCTAAAAAAAAATTGAAATAAGACGCATACAAATCTTAACAATAAGACATAACTGAGATGATGAAATTATGAAGAGAATAAATGGGTATAGTAATTTTTAAAAATTTCTACTTATACTAATACAACTGAGTTGCAGAGTAAATTCATAAATGAAATTATGTATACGGGGTGTAAATTTGAATGGAACTGCAACCTTATTCAATCTAATTCAATCATTTTTATTAATCATTTTTTCAAATTTTGAGTTTATTGATTTTTAATTCATTCGGAATTTTGGCATTTCGCACTCAATTGAAACATTTTTTGAATACTCCTAATTCTAATCATCTCAATGCCAATATACACTTACTAAATGGAAAATATAATCAAATTTTTAAAAAAACATTTGAGATATTAAATATATTTATATTTATATTTTGAAAATTTTCCTTATAAAATTTTAAGGGGATTAATAAAAAAAAGTTAATGAATCGATATAAGGGCTTCTTCAGCTTAGTAGCTTTACGACAACTTTTTCTGAAACATTTTATTACTCGACACGTAGTTAAGAACATCACATAACACCATCATCCCATGCTAGTGGAAAATATTCCAAATCTTATTCTTGCTCTGCTTCAAATAAAATCTGCTAGTTACTGCTGATCAGGAAATGGATTTTCACTTTTTAGCTTGTATTTTTGGATTTTGAAACAGACAAATAACCGTTTGACCAAAGCATGTGAGAGTGTTCGAATTAAAGTTAAATCTACTCTGCTCAATCATAGATTCATTCTAACACTAAATCATAGTTTTCATAGATTCATTCTAACACTATAAATTATAGTTTTCACGATAAAACGTGATTATAGTCACCTCCGAAACATAAGTTTTGTTATTAATTCCATTCATGGAAAGATGGATGGGAAGCACGTTTTCCCATGTGTCCACAGGAATGTAAACCAAAGATTCTAGGCTCTCTGTTTTTTTGACATATCCTCAACATCAAGTTCCGCTGCCAACACCGGCCAATCATCTAGCATGCTGGCTTGGCTGGCAAAGGAGTAAATTATATCAATAATAAAAAAATTAACCCAACTATTGTATATAAGAAAGTAGGCTCAGAAATCTAGTTCACCTGTTCCGTACACGGCCATGGTCTCCAGAAGTTCTTAGGCGATATATGACTCTGCCCACAATATCTGCCATGTTAACTGGACCAAATGTTCAACTGTCCCTGGCTTCCTGCCATTCGGGTTGATGAATTAAACAAATAATCATTCCTTTTTTATTAGCATCTAAGGATTCACAAACATATTACCGCTATAACCTTTAGGGAAACATTCAACTACATAATTTCAAAGCTGCAAGGTGTCAAGGAAACAGAACAACAACAATAATAAAAGCTTTTTTCCACTAGGCGCGGGGGTTTCTCTTGATCTTTCTCCACTTATGCTCAAACCACCTAAGGCAAGATTCTACCGTCTTCTCCACAAACAATATGTCAAGGAAAAAGACAAAAAATATAAGGTTTTTAATACATTGTATTCCCATTTAAACATACACTCTTAGATGTTTATTTTGTAATTACTGAAGTTATTATTAACCACTTTCCAGTTCTCAACAAGCTCACTCCACAATTAATGAGCGATTTTGTGGGTTTCAGTGGTAGGGAGAGAAAGTGCCAAAACTACAAAGAAAGAAAGCATGAGATAGGAATTTAATTGACTGTGGATCAATAAAGGAAATACTCAGAACAGTGCTCTGATTACAATATCAATATGAAGAACGTATAGAAACTGATAATCAAAGCAAACAAAATAGAAAAGGAAAAACTTCTCTGCCCTATGGCTAGAGCCATCCAAAACTACCCAATCGATTGCCTTCCCCTCTCATTTCCCCCCTTTTCCCTTATATCCCATGCAGCCTCTAACTTTACCACCATGCTTCCCAAACTTGTTGCCACAGATGCAAGTTTGTTCTGGCCCCCATCATCCCTCTTTTACCCTTACACATATAATAGTGTCTAACAGCTTGCCTTTTCAAATTGGATAGAATCAGACATGATTATTAATTAGCAAATCAAGTACCAATATTCTCCTTCCACCTCTTTTTTCTTTTTCTTTTTTTAAATTTATCTTATTGCGATCTTTCTCGTCTTTTTCTAAGCTCCATAGAAGCTCACTCCTGGTCTCGCAACATTTTCACAGCTTGTGTGCTGTCAAAGGAACCCAATACCATGAACTAAATTCACATGGCCAAAATCCAAATAATATAATGAAGAGTCAAAGGCATCAAATAGGCAGGGACCAAAAAAAAAAAAAGTTGTGCATAATTACTACAAATTAGTTCAACAACTTTCACTAATAACATTCTCTTTTTCCAACTGTTTAAGAATATAACTTGAGAGATTTGGGAGCAACACATGCACAAAACCTTATGGGTTTGTGTGACACGAATTTTAAATCCTTGTTAGTATAGAAAGAAAAGTAAACAAAGAGAGAGAGAAAGACAAGCATTAATTAATTTGAAACTGTGGGGGTTAGCAACATCATTAAACTCCCAAATTATGCCTAATTTAACTATCTTAAAAAGTAGAAACAGAAAGTTGTTTTATTGTCCAACTACTAATCTTATATGCTTGCATATCAATGGTAATTCTTTGCTTGATTACCATATATTTTACTCATGAAATTTCTTTTTCAACATCAATACAAATTATGAAGCTTTTCAAATAGAGGCAGAGGTAATGATAAATTTGCTAATGTCCATATAATTATTAATATCTAACAATTATATTATAAGAGATGAGAGGATCTAGTCTTTCAATCTCACATGAATGATCTACTGGTTTGAATTTGCTCCTCTCAGTCTCGTAATAAGATGTTAATGCCAATTGATATGCTCCATATATACCAGAAAAGTAGTGCATTTTTACCTTGGGTTTCAATTCTTTATTTTCAACTATTACCCAGCATTGATCGTTCTCAAGAACAAAGGATTCATCCTTCTTGTCAGTTGAAACCATTTCATAACCTTCAACAGCAGCTAATCGTCTGACTAGATAGTTATCTACCTTCTCAGGATCCTTCAAGACCACTAAATCACCCACAAAAACACGCCTGTCAAAGAAAACATGTACATCACTAGCATAGATTGTATTGATTAATGAACCCCAGATGAAAAAGTCAACCGTCTGTCAAAATTTTACTATAGTGGAAATCTAAAACAAACAAGAAAAGGGGATTAAAGACTTATAAAACTTTAAACTAATAGTCAGTCAGAAACAACTTTTTTTTTTTTTTTGGGGGGTGGGGGTGGGGTTGATCACATCTCAGATCATACCATCCATAGACCAAATTTCTATTATTGAAAGAATGAATCAATCTATTTAATCTGATAGTACAGTACAGTTCATTATGAAAAACATTGTGGTTATGACATGGAATAAATATTGCATTTCAGGAGAATGACACATCCTCAGCATAAAATGGACCATATCAGTCAACTCACAATAGCAGCTAACAATTTTACAAACTGAAAGCATATGTTACACAAAATGAGCATGATTAAATTACGTTGAATCTGCAATTGGTAATTTCCGAACAAGAAGGGTTTCTCCTCTTCCAGCATTAGTCCCCTGCTCTCCTTTAATATTAATCAGGTGAAAGTATGTCGTCATCCTTTCCATTAATAGACTCTTATAAGCAATGTCTCTCATCTGAGTTTGCTCTCTTGACGTAATCGCTCCTCCGTCATAGTTCTGTTTCACATCATAAAATCAATCAGAATTCTGAAACGACTTACAAATAGGGAATTTTAAGTGCTAATGTTGTGATACATTACGGAAAAATACAGGTAAAGCTTGTACTATTTCCACAACAATAAAACTTAGACGGATTAAGGGATAAAAATAAAATCGTTTAGGATATCAATCAACCCTCAATTACATGGAGACATAAATGGATTTCTCTCCAATCAACCACTCCTTGCTATAAATAAATAATTTTAACTTATAAATATGCATCTTTGATGCATGCTCTACACTAGTCCAAACCCTAACTTCAGGGTTGCAATGCCTTTTACAGGTACACACACCATCCATCTTAAACTTGACGCTAGGACTGAACAAAAGAAATCCTATTACCTTAAATATCTCTGATTAGTAGATTTTTTGCAATTCTTCCAAATGTCTCAAATTGAAGTTCTATAAAATAGTTATAACATAGTCAAAGTTAGGATTAGGGTAGCTTAGATATTTCACTTATGCTTTAAATGTTCCCTAAAACCGGTACTAAGTCATAAAGAGAAAAATAAATAAGAAAACAATTTAATAGTTAATATAATGTTGGTTGATTGTGATACTAAGCATCAATAAAGGTGAGATAAATAATTATTAAAAAAGGAAAATTAAGAGAGGGTTGGAGGTGGAGGACGAGAAAAAAACAAAAAAAAACAAGAGAAACACCTTCTGGGCAACATGGACAGAGTATTCGATCTTGCGGGCTAGGTAGCGAAACCATGTTGACAGTGACGGTGAACGCATTGCAAACACACTAACTAGTCTGCACTGGTTCAAATTGATGTCTCTGTTTTTCACCGTCTGCTGAAGTAGCAGTGATCATGGGTTCGGGTCTAAAATTATCTATTTATAATTAACCGAATTATTTAGAAAAACATCTAATTTTATCTTCTTCTTTTTTTGTTAAATTGAATTCGAGTCTACAGATAGTCTAATAAATTAATTATTAATTCGGTTGGATCTTATGCTAAATTTTTAAAAAATTTAATAAAAATTATTGTTATTAAAATATTATTTCTTTTCTTTAAGCTTTTATAATAGGCTTTATTAAAAATTTTAGAACAGAAAATTATTTTATTAAAAAAATTATTTATAACAATTTTTTAAGATAAAAAAATATAATTAGTATTAGTTTAATTTTAAATTATTATTTCATATAATTTTTTTACCTAATAAAAAAAATAAAACTGAGAATAAAAGTTATAGTAAGAAAAAATAGATGCATGTCAAAATTTAAATTAAGATAAAAATAGTTTAAAATATGAATCATTAACATATTTCAATACAATAAAATTAAACTGTTAATTTTTTTTTTATAGTAATAGACTAATAGCAAACTGCCAAAAAATTTAATTAATTAAATGTAAACCATTAGTCTTATTTATCCATTGTATATAATTAAATTATCCAACAATAACATTCACAAAAAATTATGATAACATTTATTCACATATGCCACAAAATTTAAATTAAAATACACCTATTAATGAAATATAAAATGATCATCATATTCACTATATTGACCAAATTATTCAAAAATAACATTCATAAATTATGTTTTGATAGTATCTACGTATTCACTATTTTGACTAAATTATCCATAAATAACATCCACAAATTATATTTTAGTAGTATCCACATATATAACTTGTTTTCTTATCATAACAAAATATAGTTAGTTTTAATATAACCAAAGCATAACAATATTTGATAAGAATTCTATATATATAAACAAAAAAATAAAGTGAATAGATTACCAAAAATCTAAATGACCGGTGTGCATACTATGCAATGTTGATACATTATTATTAGGATTCATAATCTGTAACATTAAAATCATGATACATAATTAAGATTTATAATCAATACTGTCAAATTTAAATAATAGAAAAATAAATAAAATAGAAGTCACCTGTAATCTACATTTAATATTAGACACGTTGTAGCAAACACCGCCAATTTAATTTGCGAATTCTAAAACATAAAAAATAAAAAATAATTAAAAACTAAATTAGTAGCAAAAGTAAATTATTTATGTCAATAACTAATTACCTGCACAAAATGTTCTTTGCCCATAAAAAAAGCATGGCAACAGTATGTAAACAAAGATGTGAATTAGGAAGGATTGGTCGATGAAATATGAACCAAAAGCTGAATCTTGATATACCTCATAACAATACATTTTTGTTACCGCGAGATATATTGACAGCTACGGATCATTTGATTAGAATGAAATTTTGAATGGGTACACTTGACGATATAAATCATTTGAAAAATAAATGTATTCGTTCCGTAGCAGATCTATTACAAGATCAATTTGGATTGGCCCTGATTCGTTTAGAAAATATGGTTAGAGAAACTATATGTGGAGCAATTAAACATAAATTGATACCGACTCCTCAGAATTTGGTGAGGTCCTCATTTACACAGGTATTTTCAATAGGACCAAAACTATCTATTGATTTACTTAATCCACACCTATATTCTAATTCCCTATTAACCAACGTAGTGAACCACCATTTTTCCATAAAGTTTTTTTCCTCTATTCACATGAAAATACAATAGATGAATAGTCATTCAATAAAAAATTATATATAAATTTTATTTTTAATATATATATATATATATATATATAAATTCTATCACTAGGATTATTAATTGATAATAATAACGAATGAGTAAGTATTAAAAAAAGAATTTGTTTTAATTCTATCTAATTCTAAAATAATATTTGAAAGATGTACGCTCTTTTATGAAACTTTAGCTATAACTGATCGTGACCAAGAAACTAACAGTTTCGCTTGGTGGGCCAGGAATGCCCGACTTATCAATTTATCCGGTAAACTACTAGGGGCCCATGTAGCCTATGCTGGATTAATAGTATTTTGGGCTGGAGCAATGAACCTATTTGAAGTGGCTCATTTCGTACCCGAGAAGTCCATGTATGAACAAGGTTTAATTTTACTTCCTCATTTAGCTACTTTAGGTTGGGGGGCAAATACTACTAGTTAAACTTACACATTTTAAAACAAAAAAAAATCTAATTAAATAAAAAAATGGTAGCAAAGGTAATTTATTTATATAAACTAAAATTACTTATACAAAATATTCTTAGCCTATAAAGAGTAGCAACGATATGAAGTTATTTTTCCAAAGCAAAAAAAAAACAATGCACCTCTTACATGTCATCAAAGTGTGACATTGCCAAAAAATTGCATTCGACATAAAACATTGCACGGAAGATAATAATTACAAAAAATTAATACCTACAGAATTAGATCATAAATATGTTGATATAAGATATTACCAAGAACAGCCTATGGCTGTGCAGATGTTGCTGCAACAACAGCAACAGATACTGATTTAGGATGTCTATTCTTGCCCTTCTTTCCCTCTTTCACATATTGACAACAATCAAATAAATATCAGAAAGGTTAAGTAAGTAACAATATACAATAACATATACAGACAAAAAAAAACTATAATAAAATATAATGTAAAAAAAAAAGGAATGATTAAACCCTTCACATTCAATGACACAAACTCAATAGTCTATTAAACCAAATAACAAAAACATAGAACAATATTAACAAAAATAGAACATTTCTAAAGCATTTACCTTTGCAAGGAGAGGAAAGAAAGTAAAATATAAAACAAAGAAAAGGGCAACAATAGATTAATAAATGACACTATAACAAAATATAATATACACAGAAAAATAAGAATGAGTAAATCCTTCACCTACAAAAACACAAACTCAATAATCCATTAAATCAAATCACAAAAACACATAACAATATTAACAAAAATTAAAGAATAAAAATCATAACCCTAATCCCAAGGAAATAAAAAACAAAAAAAATAAAAATACTTACCTTAGTAAAGAGGGAAGTGGGGTTGATTGGTTGAGAGTAAGAGTAGTAAAATGAAAGAAAAAAAAAACTATGGTAACAAAAAAGACAGATAGAGAAGAGAAAAAACTTCAAATCCTAATAGAGTTCAAAGATAGCAAACAAAAGGTGTGACGCACAGACTAAAGAAAAGTGAGAAAAAAATACTGCACTCTCAATTAAAACTTAAAGACCTAATAACGGAATTGGGCCTGGACCCAAATTAAACATTCACATTAATGAGAAAAAACAGTGCGAGAGACTTGATTTGTCACAAAAAAGTAATTTATGCAGCTTTAGAAGAATTAATGATAAAAAATTTGAGATTTATATTTAATAAATTAAATATTCACACATGTATCTGATTGATTTTAATTACCAATAATTTTCTAATTTTATATCTATTATCGACCTTATTTAACTATATTAATCTGAGAAAAAGTATTCTACTTACTCAAAGCTTATTAATATCCGTTTTTGATTGAGTAGGTTATTTGGATTCTTACGAATCAAAATGGTTTATTCGAATATGTATAACCCTACTATACTCCAATCATATGTTTTTAATCTTGAACAGTAAAAAATAAGATTTAAAATTAGATCAAACATTTTATCTGATTTAGATAAGTCTCCCCTCTCCTCCCCCATCATATATTATAAATCTCATATATTTTTTTCCATCAATTAGTTTGTTCTGAGAATTAAAAATATATTAAATTTATTATTTTTTAAAGAATATATAGTTCATACATAATATTATATTTTAAATTTATACAACATTGTGCATAATAAAAAATATTATATATATAATTTTTTAAGTATTAAATTTAAAAACAATTTTCATGAGATCCGTAAAAAGGGTTTCTTTGAGCTATGATTATTACAATGAAAGCATTATTCGGCGTAAATTTTGTCTCGTTGAAAGCGTGACAAGTTGAAACTTATTTAAACAAGAGGAAAAATAATTTATGATAATGATTATGATTAACCACACCCACAAATCCCAGTTTAAAACCATTAAAAAGAAAACACGTGGCGGTCCCACAAGAACCAATTCAACCCAGTTGTTCAGAATACCCGTGACCACCACAACATCAATCACACTCGGATTCACTTGTTGTAATCTTCAAAGTTGAACTCTGCAGAGATTTCATCTAGGGTTTCCCTCAACCTACCACATTCAAGGTTTGTCACTTTCTCACACCACAACGAAACATTTTGCGATTTTGGGTTGGGAATGGACAAGTTGAAACTGGGTGAGCTCGGGGAGAGGCTGAAGACGGGTGGGGCCCAGATGGGGCGAATCGTGAGTGGGAAGGTGAAGGAGATCTTGCAGGCCCCAACTCCTGAGTCCAAGATGGTGGATGAGGCCACCTTGGAGACCATGGAAGAGCCCAATTGGGGCATCAATCTCAGAATATGTGGCATGATCAATTCCCAACACTTTAATGGCTCCGAGGTTGTTAAGGCCATCAAGAGAAAGATCAATCACAAGAGCTCCGTTGTTCAGACACTCAGCCTCGACCTCTTGGAAGCTTGTGCCATGAATTGTGAAAAGGTCTTCTCTGAAATTGCTTCCGAGAAGGTTCTAGATGATATGATTCGCGTGATTGATAATCCACAGGCCCATCCTCACAATCGAAGACGGGCTTTTCAGTTGATTAGGGCTTGGGGTGAGTCAGAGGATCTTGCCTATCTTCCTGTCTTTCGTCAGACTTACATGGTAATTCTCTTTTCTCCTTTTTATATTTTTTGGTTTTGTTTGGAATGTGTTATGATTGACTCAGCATAACGTTATTGGGATGTCTTGTTTGTTACTCTTGTCTTTTTCATGTTTTGTTTTTAGTTTATTCGCGTAGAAGCTTAACTTCATGTTTGTGCCGTCAGTCACTGTTTTTTTTTTATTTTTTATTCTTTATTAGGGTACACATGGCAATGCAGTGTGATCATATGTTAGCCTAATTACTGTACTGATCAATTTCAAAGCTATGTCTATGTATGTTCCTTATTATAAAAATAAGGGAACACACATACACTGAGCATAAGTGTGTTGTGCTTCACATTCTTACTTGTTTTCTACTCTTTAAAAATGCAATGTCTCGTATTTTGATATGATGGATTCTTCTGCATCCTTCCCCTGGTTGATGGCAGAGTTTGAATGGAAGAGCTGAACCACTCGACATGACCGGAGGCAATTCACAACCTGTTCCATATGGCTCGGAGTCATTTACCCATGAACCTTTAGATCCTCCTGAAAGATACCCAATTCCTGAAGCAGGATTACATGCTATGGATGACTCTGCTGCTTTCTCTTCTAATTACCAACACATATCAATTGAAGAGAAGAAGGAGCATCTCGTGGTTGCTCGAAACAGTCTTGAATTGCTCTCTAGCATATTAAGTTCTGAGGCTGAGCCAAAACCTTTGAAGGTAAAGCTTTTGAAGTTAAAAAAAAGCAAAATTACCCGAATAATGAATTGGGGCTTTTTTTACTACTTCATAATATTTGTTGTATGTGTTCAGTGACTCAGTCTCTCTTTTGCCCCCAAAATACAGTTAGTATATCAGATAATTGCTATATCTCTGTATATTCATAGAATTTACAATCGGCTGCAGGAAGATCTAACTGTGAGCTTGTTGGAGAAGTGCAAAGAATCACTTTCTATCATCAAGGGCATTGTGGAAAGCACGACAAATGACGAAGCGACCCTTTTTGAGGCTTTATATCTCAATGATGAGCTGCAACAGGTAGTTTCCAAATATGAGGAGTTGGAAGCTGCTGAAAGGTCTGGGGCACAACAACCTCAAAATGCGGACACTGGCAAGCATGATGCAGAAGCTGTTCAAAAGACCAATGAACTAGCTGAAAGATTTGAAGGCAATGAATCTGAAGAATCCAAAGCTTCTCAGAATCTTGACATAAAAAATCTGCCCCAGAAGTCTATAACTCTTGAAGCCAATGCAACCGAGGGGGATGGTCTTGTTGAAACCAAAGTAGTGGATAGCACAAACGAGAAGAATGCTGAATCTAGCTTGAAGGGAAATACAAATACCGAATGAGGAAAGCGAAGGTGGCGTTTATGTTCTAGCTTTATATTTTGTCGTTGTCCATATCTTGTAATAATCTGTTGTCCTTCTGTGAGGGTGATTTATATTACCTAAATTTGTAATTGGCAGGAGTTTCTTCTCGAGGTTTAATCCTTGTGAGATCATTGCTAGTTTCTCATTATGTTAATTTGGTTCGTCCTATACATGCGCGCATTTTAATTCACTTCCTTGTATTAATGCGAAGGGATAATAAATCACGCTTGTAGGCTAAACAACTATGTTGGATGCGCCACACCAGATGCATTAGTAGTAACCTCATTAATGATTAGAAAAGTGGGCACAAAGGAACTTGATTCTTTCCTTTTCTTTAGGATTTAGCTTACGGTGGATCCTCATCAGAAGTTGTGTTTGTGGCTTTCTTTACTTTGGAAAGAATATTAGAAAAATTTATTCCAAGTGGAAAAACTTCTTTGAGCAAATATATAGGATCTGACTCCTCCAACGATGGAATTTGACCTTCGAATTTTGTTGACACTCTTGTTATGCTTTATTCAACTTGCTTTTGTTTAATTAAATTTGATTATACATTGATCATCAAAGTTGATTATCTATCTTTATCTTAATACATATGCTTGAATTAATAATTTATTATCTGTGTTTATTATTGTGCACAGGATAATAGTTAAGATTTACTGATAACATCATTTTAAACATTTTTTAATACTTCAAAAAATATTCTAATTTTTAATAACAATTTTTTATTTCTCTTTCCTAAATTTTTTTTTTCTTTTGTAAAGATTTTATATTTAAGCGTAGCAGTCAAGGCTAAAGTAAACACAATCAAAGTAAGCTGAGAAATAACTTATTAATTTAATCATGGAAGATAGTCGGAAAATTTAATAATGGTTTCAATACTTATGTGATCATGTTTGTTTGGCAACTTGCTAAACAAGTGAAGATGCTATATGTTTTTTAAAACTACAAATTAGTCCTTGATTTAAAAACACAAGAATTTGTGTTTTATAAGACCCTTTTTTTTCAATTCTAATTTTTTAATATTTATTTTATAAAATAATAAATATATTGTTAAGACAATATATAAAAGGAAATAATAAAATCTTTTTTTTTTGGAGAACAAACACTCAAATCTACGTTCAATCGAAAACCAAAATCACTATGAACGCTAACGCTCCTAATTGCATTCATCCTTCTTCGGATTCGTTCTTTCTCTTCTTCAGTGATTATTCTGAGGTCGCAGTTTTGATTTGTTCTCTGAAGAAGAGAAACCTCGCTTTACTGAGAAGACAGAGGGTGCAGATCCCAGTTACCATGTCTACTCTGTTCATCATCTTCGCACGCCAACAATTGCAGCAGTTATGGATATATTCCGCTTGAATTATGATTACGAAAGTCAGTGTGAGTTTGCTCTCTGTGAACACCTATTTATACACTTGCTTGTGTTACAAGTAAGATTTCTTGATCGTACATGCCGATGCATATTCCTTTGGTCGTTTGAGTCTGAGAGTAAGAATCGTTACTTTTAAAGCATTGATTTGTTTGAGTTTTATTTTTAACTTGTTTCATAACTCATATAGAAATTACTACTTCATTTAGTTCGTGTTTTGTCACTAGCTTCTTGTTGCACATGATTTCTGCATGTTGACCTGAAACTCGAGGTTTAGCAATACATAAAAAGTATGAAAGCCTATGTGGTTGGACTTTATTTCCACGATTCAATGAAGAATATGTTTGATGTAAAGTGTAAGATTTTGCATCTCATATGTTGGTAGGTATATAGGATTCAAATTCAAAAATTATGATTCTTAATCAATCAATTTTGGGTTAATATAAGATGATGTGGAATTCATTGCATCCAAAAATCTGAGAGAGCTTGCTGCCCTTGCCTTCTTGAGTTGATTTCTAGCTCTGATGAGCTCGAGACACCGTTAACAATTCAAAGAGAAATCATTTTCTCATCAGATTGCTTATACCTTTGATTAGTAACTATTGAAGGATCAAGGAAGAAATTTCAGGTCCCTTGTAAGTATATACAAAAATGTCCATTCTGTAGCATAAAAGGGACCCAACAAAGAAAAAGGCACCGAGGCAAGAGCAGAGTAAATGTAAACTCGGGAGAACACTTCGGTTGTGCATTGGTCGTAACTGTCAAAACATACTTACCATGTAAGAAAAGGGCGAATATTGTATGTAAATGTCTCTCTTGGTAAGGAATCGAACCATGATTTACCACTTGTGGAGGACTTTCTGCCGGTCTCAATCCTAACAAGTACTCAAAAAAGGGTAACTTTCTTTTTCATTATTAATTGATTAGAATTTTATCATTTTTCCCTTGTTTTGAAAGTTATTTGGAAATTGCAGAAAGTGACAACATAATCCCTGTATTTGGTCAGATCAAATATGAGGTACTATAATTATGCAGAAAATAATTTAACAATCCTATTTAAATAATAACTGTGAATATTATGTTATAAGTTTTGATAATGTCAAATAATTGGAAGCACAAGAGCATAGAGTTTTTTTAAGATGAATAAGTCAAATGATTAAGTAACCGTTAGAATAATTAGAACTTAGATAATTTTAACAATCACCCTTATTCATCAATCATTTGTTTAATTCTTAGTCAAATACATTTATTTTTTAAAAACATTTTAATACTTCAATTTGTAATATCTACTCTAATATGAGAATAATTGTCTTGTATTATTTCATTGAGAATGTGAAAAGGTTGAGGTATCCCTTATTAGAACAAGAGTGTGGTATCTCTTGATTCTTAAGAGACTCAAACACAAAAGGTGATGTATTCCTTATTAGATGAACAGTATGATATGTCTTGGTTTTTAAGAGGTTCAGCCATAAAGAGTAGGAGATTCAATATATATGAGTTCATTTGTAAACAATTCAAAGTTAATAAAACTTTCAAGCAAATTGCTTTGATACTAGATGTAGGCCACAATGATCAAACTAGTATAAATTAAGTCTGTATTCTTTTCATTTATTATAAGTTTACATTCTATTATCTTGCTTATATATATTATTAGAATTCTAAATTTCTTACATTTTTTTATTCTATTATATTTCAATCCAATTTCTTATATTTTATTAAAAAAAGAATTAAAGTGTATAAATTAAAAGAAAAGTTTAAGAATTCAATTAGCCCCCTCTTTAGTTTATCTAGGCTACGGGAATAATAACAATCAATCTAATTATAATTATTTTTATGTTTTTTCTATTGAAAGGAGAAAAAAGTAACATAATTCAACTCTATTCAAATAAGTTAAGTGCTCAAAATAATTATGGTAATCTTGACTAATAAACGACACACACACATGTATATATATATATATATATATATATATATATATATATATATATATATATATATATATATATTAACACATGTCTAAATTTGAGTGATCAAGACCATGTGGTTACATACAGGACAATAATTCTCTCGTGTAACATGTTTGAAACTAACAAAAAAAAAAAGTTTGAATAATTTAGTAATATAAGATAAAGTTGTAAAGAAATTGAAATTGTGTCTAATTTACTATAACTATTTTTTTAAAACTTATGCAGCATTGTGTGTATGATAATAAATATATAATATATATATTTTTTATTAAAAATACATAATTAAATACAATTCAATATATTAATATTAATTATTTAATGCTAAACTTTCAGTAAAAATATAAATTATTATCATGAAATATTGTATTATAAAAATCATACGATAAAATATGCAATAATCACCCTGCATAAAATGGAAGGAAGAACCCTGGAATAGAAAAGAAATGAAACCATGGTCCCCCCCTCTCCACCAAGGCTGATACCAATTGCAATACAAACAAGCTTGCTCTTTGTTTAGTCATGGAAATGTTGAACTTGAAGCCACCTCACCCCATGAGACTTCATGAGGTGTAACACACAAGGCTTCCATAGCCATGCATGCTGAAGAATGTCCTGCGACGTGTCCCTCCTTCACCTCCCTCTCTCCCCTATAAACAAACAACCCTCAGGTTCTCCGCTTCACAACAAACATTTTCTCCATTTGTCATCGCCATGGCTAAGCTTCTTGCACTCTCTCTTTCCCTTTGTCTTATGCTTTTCAGTGGGTGCTTGGCTTTCAGAGCACAGCCACAACAAAATGAGTGCCATCTGGAACGCCTGATTACCCTCAAACCCGATAACCGTATAAAGTCAGAAGCTGGCTTCATTGAGACATGGAACCCCAAAAACAACCAATTTCGCTGTGCCGGTGTGGCTCTCTCTCGCTGCACCCTTCAACGCAATGCCCTTCGCAGACCTTTCTACACCAATTCTCCTCAGGAAATTCTCATCCAACAAGGTTCATCTTGTTATTTAAACATCTAAAAGTAGCTGTTTTACATTCTTAACATAAAAATGTTTTTTTTTTTCTTCAATAAAAGTCAGTTACTTTAAACATTTTTCTATATTATTTGTAGTTTTATGAATAACTTTTGAAATAAATGATTCTTTCTTAGAATTCATTGATACCAAACGATATATAGTAATGTGTTTTGTGTTTAATACGAACAGGTAATGGTATTTTTGGGATGATATTCCCCGGTTGTCCTGAAACTTTTGAAGAGCCACAGGAATATGAACAAGGAAAAAGTGTCAAGTTCCAGGACCGTCACCAAAAGGTCAATCAGTTCAGAGAGGGTGATGTGATTGCGGTGCCTACTGGTGTTGCTTTCTGGATGTACAATCCTGAAGACACCCCAGTGGTTGCTGTTTCTCTTATTGACACCAACAGCTTCCAGAACCAGCTTGATCAAATGCCCAGGGTGAGCTTCCTAACATTCTCATTCTTTTTGCCATATTATATATATACATGATGATCACGTATATATGATATGGTAATTTGATAAATGATATATATTGTTATTTAGTTTCTGGGTACACTAAAGATTGGGAATTGTTTGTTATTTAATAATAGAGATTCTACCTTGCCGGGAACCAAGAGCAAGAGTTTCTACAATATCAGCAACAGAGAAGTGGCAGTCAAAGCAGGAAAGGAAAGGAAGAAGCAGAAAATGAAGGGGGCAACATTTTCAGTGGTTTCTCTATGGAATTCCTGGAAGATGCGTTAGGCGTGAACAAGCAAATAGTGAAAATCCTACAAGGTGAGAACGAGGAGGAGGAGAAGGGAGGCATTGTGAAAGTGGAAGGAGATCTCAGCATCATAAGCCCACCCACGAAGAAGCAGCAGCAAAAGGTGAAGGAAGAAGAAGAGGAAGAAGAAGAGGAAGAAGAAGAGGAAGAAGAAGAGCCTCATTGCAAGACGAGGACACGCTCTTGTCCCTTCCCACGTGCAAGCAGAAGCAAAAGCAAAAATGGCATTGACGAGACAATTTGCACCATGAGACTTCGCCACAACATTGGTAAATCTTCATCACCGGATATCTTCAACCCTCAAGCTGGTAGCGTCAAAATAGCCACCAGCCTCGACTTCTCAGCCCTCGGGTGGCTCAAACTCAGTGCTGAGTTTGGATCTCTCCTCAAGGTACCTAATCTTTTTCCCTTTTAAGGCATGATTCGGCAATTTTTACGTGAGAAAAAAATTATAAAAAGTTCATTTTTTTTACATGTTCGTAAGAAAATTTTCTATACTAAAACGTGTGACAACGTCATTTAAAAATTATCTTGAACTTTTTATTAGTTATATTTACAATTACTTTAATCACACAGTGATTGTTCTAACCTATAGCAAAATGATGGATGGTACAGGGTGCTATGTTTGTACCTCACTACAACCTCAACGCAAACAGCATACTATACGGATTGAAAGGGAGGGCATGGTTACAAGTGGTGAATTGCATGGGCGAGACGGTTTTCGACGGGAATCTGGAAGAGGGTGAGGTGCTGATAGTGCCACAAAACTTTGCTGTGGCTGCCAAGTCCCTCAGCAACAGCTTCAAGTATGTGGCATTCAAGACGAATGATAAACCCATGATGGCCACACTTGCAGGCGGAAACTCTTTGATCAATGCAATGCCAGAGGAAGTGGTAGCTCGTTCATTCAACCTGCGGAAGGAACAGGTAAGACAGGTAAAGAAGAACAACCCCTTCAAGTTCTTGGTTCCTCCTCGTGACTCTCAAAATAGAGTTGTGGCTTAGACACAATGGAGGCCATTTTGCATACGTGACATGTGTGCTTCCCACAGTCTTGTCTTTTTGACACTAGTGAGTGAGTAACAAATAATAATAATAAGAAAACAAAGGTTTGCTGCCTTATGTAATGTGTAATACATTAGTGTATCCTTGTTATCCTGAGCCACGAAACTTTTGCGGGAAAAGTATAAATAAAGAGGGAAATTCCAATGAATTTTCTTTTAGTTTGTGAGTTCAGTGTTGAGTTTCATTTTTTAATTTGTTTCTTTCTTGCAAAACAAAAGGAAAACCATGTTGATAACGATATATTGGTCTAAGTAATAGCTGTGATGTGGAAGACTAATATTGAAGGATAGGGACTCAAATCTTTTGTACCTTTTCTCTGTCTCCATTCCTGTCCCATTAATTAAAATTTGATACTTCAATGCTTCTAACAAATCATCCACTTAAAAATGTCATTACTCTGTTTTTTCTAGATTCATGTCTATCATTTCATATTTCTCCGAAAATTTGCCTTCTCTTACTGCAAACCAACTCGTCTCCTCGCGAGTCCAATCTAAGCGTCTATAATAATAACTGGTTATCAGGCTCAATTTAGATAATCTTTTAAATAGGTAGTTATAAATTAATATAAAAAACAAATACATTTTTTTTATCATAAATTGAAAATAACTTATACCCTTGAATTTTAAAAAAGATGAATAAATAAATGCTTTTTGTTTATTTTAATTATTTATTTTTTACCTTTACAATTACTTATAAAAAAAATTATCCATCCATCTTTTATTACATGCCCGTCACCGTCTGATGCTAAAAAATGTCTACATCTCGTAAGCACAACTTCAGTGACGAATCCCTCCTTCAGGCTTCTCTCTAGTCCTTATAATAATATATCACCACCATGGAAGAAATGAAGGTTATGACGCTGATGTGGCATATTTAATTGTAAAAGAATGATAATATATAATGAATATTTACATTTCTATCAATCCAAACACTTCAGGTTTATTTAATATTTTATAAAAACCAAAAAGGCATTAAATAAAAATAAATGTAAAAGAAAATATTAAATTATTTGTGAAATAAGAATGGAGTTAAAAAAAGGAAGGGTACCTTGGTCCGAGTAGCTTGGGGTCACGTGTTCCTAGAAAGAAGAGTCCCCTCCATCCACTCCACTCCACAGTGCAAGTGTAACGTTCAAACAAGCATAAACCAAATGAATAAGAAACCTCACATCTCTTACCGCATAAAAAAATCAAATGTGGAAGACGACAGCAACGACAATGGCTTCTCCTGCGCTTCTCCTTTGTCTCCTCCTACTCCTCTCTTCCCAAACAATGGCAGCGCCAGAGAGACATCATCATAGGCCAGGCTTCCTCTACACGAGGAGCAGAGGAAGATGCACGCCACAGTAATAATCCACCCACCCACCCACACACACACTTGTATTCATTACTGTTGTTTTCAACGAACTAACCTTGTTAAATGTGGTTTTATAATATGAGGTTCTGGAGCGGTAGGAGAGAGGCGTGGCCGAGGATGGTTCCAGAAACATCGACGGTGTCGAATGTGTTCGGGTCGAGGGTGTACGAACGGTACAGATCGGATCTGACGTTGTTGGAAGCGACGGCGAGGAACGACGAAGAGGAGAACGCTTTCGGAGGGTTGGTGAAGGAAGGAAGTGCAGCGTTGCTTAACTCTTATGCGAGAGAGGGTTTTCCTTACAAGCCTTGGCAGGTGAAGACTTTGATCATTCAAGCTTTAGTTTCTGAGGCTTCAGCTGCTTCTCAAGCCAAGCAATTCTCGTTGGCCAACCAGGCATGCACCTAATCTTATTCATCATTCATCGCCTCTCTTAATCTTTGCTAATGTTATTCACTGGGAATTAGATGGGCTAGGAATTGGGAATTGGGAATCACTGCTCTGTGATTTGGTTTTGGAATATATTAGAAGGATGATGTATTATTGATAAACTATATATCTCTTAATTTAAGGGTTACTTTCTTGTGGCTTAGCTACTGAAAAACTAATATATATGTCTGCGTTTTCGCAAAGAAGACACCACTTCTATAAAATCAATTAGAAAGAAATTCAAAGATGAAAGCGAATAGAGAGAAAGAGGGCTACGAAAGATCACAATAAATCACATCCAAACACACACACAACAATCGAAACTCTTTGATGATTCAAAAATTTTAAAACAATGATTTCTGTTATTTTTATAAATAAATAAATCGACTAATGCGTGATATAAACTTACTATTATTCTGAGATACATAACTACAATAGTTCTTCCCTCATGTCAGAATCCTTTTTTTTTTCAATATGTTTTTGCAATATATATTTTTGAAAAACGAGGATATATATTTTCAAAAATATTAAATGAACACAATCAATTTTAGAATGAAAAGAAAAGTAACATTATTTTTTTATTCTGTATATAATTATTTTTTAAAATTTAATTTAAAAAATAAATTAAACTTTTTAACACTAAAATTGAGTTATAACTAGTCTCTAGTTGAAGTCGAAAAAAATGCAGTTATATAAAAATATTAGAGTTCCATGCTCAATATAATATATAGACAGTGAAAGGAAAGGTCAATGGTGAAGAATTTGAATAATTTGGATAATGTCAATTTAAATCTCAATACTGTCATTAATGTGATAGAAATAATGTTTATATTTAAATACTTTTAAAATGTTAATAACCTTTTGTACGAACAAAAAGCTCAGAAGGGTCAATGCCATTACTACCATTCCAATTCCATCTCCCACCCTGGATTGCTACACTGGTCTCAATGGAAAGTTTTGAGCTAAATAGATTTGGGGATAAATTAATGAACAACAGTGCTATTTTAACATCTAAACCAGGTGTTTATCCACGCAGTATTATATTGTGCACATGCATGACATACTATAATATATTAATGAAGATTGAATGTGCATTCTTAATTTATTTTTTTCAAAAAGAGTGTCCATCTCTAGTTTACGGTGTGTTTGATTTGTCTTATTTAAAGAAATAATCATTCATTCTAAATTTTGGAGATTTTTTTAAAATATAAATATTTTTTTGAGAAAAAAATAGCCATTTCAAACATATAAGAAACTTACAAACGTGATACTTATTATTTCATTCAGATAAATGTATCCAAATTATTCGAGTGAACATATAATTTGGATAATATAGAATCTAATGGTCAATGTAATATTCTTTTAAAGCCATCATGTAGCCTCATCTCTATTTCTTAGACGTTACAAAAGGATCCTCTATTTTTTTTGTGTGTGTAAATATTCATTATTAGTTATCTATTCAAAGGCGTAAGGATAAATTTTAAAAGTTTTGAAGGTTCTATACACTAACAATGGTAAGAACTTACTATTTTTTCAATCACAAACTTCACAGACTATTTTACATTTTGACTATATATTAATATAATTTAGTTCTAGTCAGTTTAATAAATTTACAAAAGATAAATGAAAATACACACCGGGTCAATATGCTACTTTTTTTTTTTAATATTATTATAGTAAATACATTTCATGATTACGAAGAAAGGATATAAGCGAAAGAAATAAAAATCACAGCTAGGGTGGAAAATCACAGCAAAAAATTTATTGAAATCACATGCAAAAAAATTTAGAAATATAATACGTGATGTGACAAAAAATTATAAAAATATTGTAAAAGTTTATCGTATATTTGTCATTCTCCCACAAATTTCACACGCAACCGAAGAATCGCAGTTATTTTCTTTTGGTCTCGTAAGAAGAATCTTAGTTTAAATTTATAAATATATTCACGCACGGTCATGCATATATTCAGGGGAAAATTATAATACATTTTCTTCAATAAATTATGTTGAAATACCATTTTATAAAACTAGTTTTTATCACATTAAAAATAATTCTATATCGTATTCTTCTTTTTCATTTTTATATCTCTCTTTATTGCACATAAATTTATTAAAAAAAAATTGACATCCATTTTTTCTTATGAAATAGAGTAACTTTTGTGCTCATAAAACAAATAGTGTAAGGCTGTAAACCATGAATAAACAAATATAGTGGGAAAAAAGGGTAAAGATTGTAGTTTTACGATTTTATTAGTGTCAGCTTAATAATTAAGCTAGCTGGAGAATTTGGCAGCCTTTTATGTTGTCAAAATATTCAGCGCGTAATAACTAAGCCATTCCACACAGCAAAACCATTAAATATGAATACTACTCCAATAGAAAGAAGGGAATCTAAACCATGCATGTTATAAAAAGGACCCAAGTTTCCATTTGAAAACTTGAGTTTAACCCACCTTTTGGAGCATTGCTCTCTTCTCCATTCCATGTCCTGCATGACACTCAGGTTAAGGCTTCCAACTGCTACAAAAGCATGGAAGAGCTTCACTTCTACACTTGGTAAACTTCGTAAGATTCGTAGCTCCAAAGCCATGAAGAAACCCAGAAAGTATCCAAAAACTGCCACTAAGACAGTTGTTACCAGGACCCCTCCTAAGTTCCTTGCTACCAAGCGTTTTCGCCGCAAAAGGTTAGCCACAGTCACAAGTTTCATCTACGGCTTCCACAAAAAGCCTAAACCTGTTTACATAGATAAGCTTTTTAAAGAGCCTTCATGTGAGTTGGTGGAGCACTTGAAGCCACAAACAGCATACAAATCACGAACTGAAAAGAGGGCAACGCTCCCTTATGAGGCTAGGGAAGGAGGAGTGGCAGGAACAAGCAAGGAAGGTGGATCAAGTAAACCATGCACGTCAGACTCAGATGCTATGTGGGAGTCATTGGCATTAGCCTCTCCTCTAATGCATGGAATAGATGAAAGAGCGGAGGAGTTCATCGCTAGATTCAGAGAAGAGTTGGCTGAGCAAGAGATCTTAGCAAGAAATTTGTAGTACTTGTTCTAGCTAGCTACTAGGTATCTATTGTTGCAAAAAACTAGAATCTCATCACAGTAATAGATGTAAATAAAGAACCCAAGAAACAAAGCCATCTTGTTTTTCAAGTATAGGTATAACTAAGATCTACTAGATTGTTAATGACCAGTCTGTATGGACATTCTATCAACTGTATCAATTATTGTAGTCAGACATCATGAACGAAACGAAATACGTGCGTCACGATTAAGTCTTTAGCAGCATAAAGGTCTTACCAGCATAACCCAGAACAGGAATTTTTGTGGAACTCGCAATGTAAGATACAAGTTTGTTGCTGCCTCTTGTAAGTTCCTTTCCCCCTTGCTAGAACTGAGCCATCTGAATCTACGATCCCTTCTTTCTCTTGGTACTTGGTGCGTTGACCCTTTTACAAACTGAAAGCTCTCACCTGTAATCTGTTGCAAGATACATAGATGAGCAAATTTTGCTATGCAAATAAATTAATGCAGAGACACTTTTGAAGCTCAAGGTCATTTCTACAAAAATCATTACACTTCAATTACCTATGAAAACTAATTTGCGTATAATCAAATTTCAGGGATTAATTTTTAATTTTAAGTAGGCCCAAATTCAGCTGTTCATTATAAAGAGGTAACAAAATCATGCTAC
This sequence comes from Abrus precatorius, assembly GCF_003935025.1. Taxonomy (NCBI): domain Eukaryota; kingdom Viridiplantae; phylum Streptophyta; class Magnoliopsida; order Fabales; family Fabaceae; genus Abrus; species Abrus precatorius. Next base: position 271,708 of record NW_020874373.1, on the reverse strand, counting down.
GAAAATTCTATTTGTACCTATGAAGCAGAGATGGAAAACAACGTAGAATTAAACTTGAGTACATAAAGAAATTACACAATACAGTATAATTAAGAAGGGAAGCAAGACAAGAACAACTAATCAACATAAACACGGGGAAAGCAGTGACCGACCTTCACTTGCTTTACAGTATGATACAGGGACAATAAATTCACCAATATCCGTATCACCAATGGGTCGTGAGAGACAAAAGCCACCAGGCCAACATCTCAAAGGACCAACCTACAAAAATCATTAATCTAATCAGGCATAATACAACTCAAGCGTAATTTTTTTCAGAGCATATTGGTATATCACAAAAGATTATAAATATCATTACATATGGCCAGTATAACACCAAAAATGTAAATAACAGTTTCTCTAAAAGATTATAAAAATTCAATGACATGTGTGATGAGTACTTTTATAAAATATCCTTCTATTCTATAATAACGAAGGTTAAAGTTGTTTCTGATGTTTGTGCTGTACAAGCAAAGATAATAATAAATGTAAATCAACATACAGCTTAAGAAAAGTATATCAAAAACTCAGTAATTCAGAAGTATAAGAACTATTTATAAAAGCTTGATATTTTTGTTAGAAAATGCATGTTCTCCAGCAAACTAATGCGTCAAAAATAGCTGAGTTGACTTCACTGTTCGTAACAGTTAAAATACAATTGACTGCTAGTGTGACTTAGCACTGAAATTTCCTTAACTAATTCTGTTGCTGGTTGGAACACAAAAAACAATAAAAATTATAAAATTTTACAAAAAGAAGTGTAAACCAATGTATAATCACATGCAGGATTGTATCCAAGTGCCATTTCTAACTTGCACCTGACCTGAAATTGGTCCTGTAATCTGCTCTCTAGCTGTAGAATCTGCCTCGAGGTAATTCTAATTTATAACATAATTAAAAGAACAAGGTCACAGCAGAATCATGAGTAAAAGAACATAGTCCAAATCACTCTCGCGGTAGGCACCAAGTCATTAATGGATGCATCATGCAATTAAGAATCAACAGAGAGCCTAAAGCAGTGACTGAATAGAAGTAGATAGAAACTGCAGAAGACTAAAAAGAAACAACCCCAAAATTTAAACTAAGTACTAGAAAGCATTCTACATACAGTCAAGCAACTTTGGATTGTAAAATACCAAAATCTAAGGACCTGTAATTTGATCATTTATTTATTGTAAAATATCAGCATTCTTTAGGTAGAACCACTAGTATTTAATCATTGGCTCATTATACTTGACAAAGCAAGCTCTGCGCTCCAAAACATGCAGAGAATTAACTATGCTGAATAATGACATATTTTTTAGAGAGTAGAAGGGAAACTCGGCCTATCCTTAAATCTTTGACAGAATCCTGCATTTAACTTCCATAAATGAGAAGCTGATCTAGCAAAAACACAAAGCAAAGCTTAATATTTCAATAGATAAAACCTGAATTATAGGTTTGTCAGGAGGATACAAGTTCTCAGCAACAGATTATGTGGTATTAGGGGATAAAAAGAACCTAAAAGTCAGACCTCTTTATACACACTAAAGCAGTGGTTTTCTAATAAGCAACTGTTAAAAGCAAAAATACCATGTGGGAGGGTGAAACTACAAACTAACATAAATTAATCCAATAGTCCATACAAATCCAACAAATATAATAGTTATAAACTCTAATTATATAATGATCCTAAATCTAAACCTCTTCAATTATCAAGACTAATAGCTGTCAAAGAAGCAACATCATGTTGAGAAATAACATGTAAAAAAAAATGGTCATTACTTTATGATGCATTATTTATATTCAAACAATTAAATCACAATATTTTTATTAAATAGAAATAATCTTTATAAAATGATATTGTAAAAACTCAATTTAAAAATTTCTTTATTACTATTTGAGTATATATTTGCTCACAAATAAAGATTTAATACCTTTCAACTAAAAAGCAGTAATTGTATTTTTATATTTTTTTTAAATGTGCATTCATCATGCTAGTTTCATTCAAATACTCAATCATCTAACAATAGTTACACTGTGAAATAATTTCAAACTGTTGACTAATTTCTTTGTATTATGATGAAGTGGCAAGTGGTTAGTGTAAAGGGCAACTAATTGGGAGGAGTGGAAGTTGAATGTTTTACTATAATAATTTTTTTAACTTCATGATACAATTATCTTTCATTGTTTGTAATATAGTAGTTTAAATTTATTTTTAGAATAATACAAATTTCAGAATGTCTGTCTCATCCATGGCTTCTTACTAGTAAAATTATTTGCACCTATCAAGAATATATACAAGTTTAAATAATTTTATGTTGTTACTCATTAGCTTCATTTGCAACTTTCTTTATCAGCAAAAGTAAATACATTTTATAAAATCTAGTCACAAAACCGGTGCTCAGCAAGGAGAAATTAACAGCACCGGGAATAACAAAAATTGCCACCCAAGAAGAAAAAAAAAAAGCATAAAAAAGACATATTTGCAGTACTGAACAATTTTATTATATATGTTATGAAAGAAGTCTATTTTAGGGATATTAGAAGTTTCTAACGGTTATACAAAATCAAAAGCTAAGAAAAAGACTTTACGATAATAAAAAAAAGAGGACTAAAAAACCGTTGAGAAAATAAGGGAGACTTCAAATCTAGATTAGCTCCACCACCCTGTCCAAATTCATTGTCCACTAAATTATTTCAGTTCTATGAATTAAGTCACGTTGACCATTTTATAAAAATACATTTGCTTTTGCTGATAAGTGAACTGAGATTTATTTTCCAAAAACTGACCATTTTAAAACCCAAACTTAAATTAGAAAGCAGACCAAATTTGTATAGAGAAATTACAGGAGTAGAGGAGATGTGGAGATTACTCCACATGTCATTACATAATAAACAGACAACCGAAGGGGGATCCTAACTTTGGCTAGATTCACCTAGTAGAAATCCTATCCAATATCACCAACCATTAAAGCCAATTTACCTTGGAGGGAGCAAAAACACTGACAAAGACATTTAAAAATAATTATTTACTGTAGCAACATTTAAACCAGAACTTTTAATCATTGTTGAAGAAGAAAGGAATAAGAAAATGTTTTGTAATTTTACACTTCAAAAATGAACTTAATAAGGGCATGCATCATGCAATATTTACTGTTACAATGAATCTTGTAGTACGTTTTTAAGCTTTGTTTCAGAAGGTCAAATGTGAGTTCTACTAGCAGAAACCAGCCTTTTTGATTGTTACAGGACCAAACAAAAGAAGTTGCAAAAATGCTTGAAGGTAAACCAAAAATACAATATGCAAAATAGGGATTTATAAGTAACATACTGAAAATAAGGATTCATAATACGTACTTTTTCAACAAAAAGAACGAAGCTTAAATGCAAACGGAATACACTTCAATTCAGTTTGGTTACATGGAAATTTAGTGCGAAATACAAAGATTAGTGTTCAATTAGGAATAGTAAGCAGAACTGCAATGAAGTTGCACACGCACACACTGAGTGATGTTGCAAACCGAGGCAAAGGGAAAAGGGCAAATTAATGAACGTGAATTGTTAAAAAGGTTCTATTGAGGTCAACCAAACTTCTAGTCTTAAATATAGAATTCCAGCTCAATTTTCTCAAACAAGTCTTTACTCAAGTTCAGTTCAATTCAGCAACTCCATTCACTTTTAAACGGTTATTTGAGTAGGCTAAATATCTCACCAATTTTTATGCGAAAACGTGTTCCATGTCCATTGCTACAGTGCAGCAGTTGTGGGTCACGATTTATGAATATGATTTAAGCCAAAAAAACAGATTTTAAGACTACTATGATACACATATGTTGCTTGAGCTTCACTTGAGATAGATCAAACAATACCGGCAAACATTTAAATTAGTATCACAGTATCACTAACGTCGCTTGCAGACAATTGAGTATGTAAGGGGGCGAGGGCGGATAAATACGTAATGCTGAAAGTAGATCTATAAGGAATTGGACCAAAAAAACCAGTCAACTAACAGTATTGAGTCAATACAACAGATTTGCGTTCCAGAAGTTATATTTACATTATCAACTTGCCACAAAGCTGTACATACCAAAATAATTCTACCCTCGATCCATTCTGCCTTGTCCAGTTGGCAGTAAGAAAACAACAGAGGCTTGTGGACTCGGGAGTAAGGGATGCATGCCTTTTGCCTTAACTTGTAACGAAAGGAATGCAGGCCTTTTACTTTTCAAGTTTAGTGTAGCAAATCCTTCATTGGATCATCATGATGTACTTTCTTCATCCTGTATGCCTCCATCTCCTCTGCAGTAACCTCATCATTCCATCTAACATTATATTTGCGTTTCCTCTCATCTCTCTCTTCTCTCTTTCTTAGATCCTCCTGTGAAAGAGCACCAAAACTCAACAATCAGCAAACCATATGTAAAAATGTCTGAATAATTTCATCTCAAATGCTCCAGAATGTAGAGCTAAAAGACACCATCTTTGTTTCAAGAAATTAGATTGAATCAATGGCATCTTGACCTTGTTAATTAAGGTCAACAAAGCTATTGGCACAAGGATATAATTCTATAGGGGTTACAATAGACACAGAATGACTAACAAATAGAAAATATATCTGCATAATAGATTGATATTTACCTTCTTGAGCGCATCAGCAAGCAGTTTTTCATCCAGAACCAGGTCATCCGGGACATCAGTACCCCATGTAGCAAGCCTTTTCTCCTCCACAGGTGTAGGATCCTCTGTATGGGTTCATGGAAAAAATTAGATTAACAGACATGCTAAATATGATCAAACAAAATTCTCAAACATGTTAAAAAAAGAATAATAACAAAGGATAGGGAAGGAGGTAGAGGCACAGGAGAGGCGTGGTGTATGTTAGCGTACGAACCTACAGCAGCCTCCTTACGGGCAATATTAGCTTTCATAAGATCACCTGCAGCCTCAGCAGCCTCAATACCAGCAGCACCAGTGCAATAACTATTACGTATTGTCTGCTTGCAGCACTTGTAGCCCCATTGGTGATCCTTCCACCATGAGCCCCAAACAGTCGTGTGGTTGTTAATGTAAACATCTTCTTCATACTTGCTCCTGGGTAGTGCTGCTTCCTGTCAGAAGCATCAGATAAATAACAATTGAACCTATCATTTTAAATAACAGCAACAAGCATAATGCAGAAGCCAGAAAGTTGAAACTAAGACTCATGGTGATTCCCTAAAATGCAAGCAGATCAAGTAGAAAGCCCTGCTACACCACCAAGTAGCATATTTAAGATTTTTATGCAAGTTGCAAATGCTGCACTGTAAAGATTTACCATGCATATCTTACCTGGCCCTTAATTATTCTACCAGCACGATCATACTCGACTTGCCTCTCACTCTGACCCAGCAGAAGTTCTCTTGGAAGTTTGTCCTCATCGGCTGCATTGCCATACTTCTCAATAATGGTTTCCTTTGTTTGAGATTTCAATTTCTCCTTCTTGACCTTGAAATTCTTATAGAGCAACTCAGCTTGGGATGGAGCTGCTTGCATGTGAACATCTTGTCCCTTATCAAATGCTTCCCAAGCATGGATGTTTAGTTCCTTGAATTCCAATGCTTGACCACTATTTCTATATTGGTTATCACCCTACAGTGCAAAAACAGATTTAATCCATATAAAAGATTAAATATAGCAGTAAAAGCAAAGTAGTGTTTCCTATAAATTTTGATTCTTTAGACAAGTTACCTCATAAAACTTTTCATTTGGATCTGCATCTGGAAGAGGATCTTCACGCATGGACCTGGTCTTGGGATCATAGTGTGCAGAATTGACATCAAGATTAAGAAGATATTTTGCAGTATCCTCTCGAATACGTAGGTTCCTGAAAGAAAAGATATTTCAGTTCCAAATTTATCGAAGATAAATAATGAAAGTGATCATCTTTGACACCAATTGACCTGGTCTTGCATTATTAAAATGATAGCCACATAAATCTTACCTAACAGTTCCTGTACTTCCACCACCTGTTGTACGCACACGCTTCTCAACCTTGGCAAAGTCCATTTGTTTGCTCTCATCAACCTTTGCCTCATCTACTCTTAAATCATCTTCCTCTTCATCCTCATCACTGGCAGCATCCTCACCAGTTTGGTTGCTCTTCTCCAATTTCTTCAGCTGTTGTTCTTTCAAGTATTTCTTCCTAGCTTCATCTCTAGCTTCATACCTTTCAATCACTCGAGCATAAGTTGATGCATCATAACCATTCCACCTGTCCCGCTTGCCATCATAATCAAGCTCAAAAGTTTCTATCTTTTCATCAGGGGCGATGTGTTTGTTTGTCCACTTTGCTCCCACTCTCCGTGGCCTTTCCATGCATGATTTAGCATCATGTGTCATAGCCCCGCAGCTATAACAAGAGAATAAAAATTGAAGCACTTAATTAATCTTGTACAAGAAAGATAATCATAATATTAATATATGCAGAGACAAATAAGATAGTCAAACTTGAGAGGCTAGGTAAACTGATGGGACCCCAGCAAATTTGAATCATAAACTCAATAACCAAACATAAATAAATAACATATTCATAAGTAATATTCATATTCTAAGTCTACAACGAAGCAAAAAAAAAAGTAATAAATTATAATATAACTCAATAACTGACCAAGTTGTTATGCCATACTTAGTCCCACACTTAAATTGTTTTGTAGCTTCAAAAACAGAATAAAAACAAGTATTAAAATACAAAACTAACTTCATAAACCTAACACATATTCAATGGTGGATGAAATTCAGCTCAAGTACCCAACAAATTCAGTCAAAAATTGCACCTAGAGGCTCAAACCTCGAGTAAATCCAATTAGAATTGAGTTGACCAATTTTGTGTTTACTTAAATATAGTTTGGCAAAGAATTTATATACAAGTGAAAATGATTTTTATTATTGTCCTAAAATCATGAACTCGTAATAGATTACTCAAGAGTTTGTCAGCCATGGAGATAATAAGACACCATCAAAGTGGGGGGAAACAATGAATGAATGTCCTAAGACATACATAAACCAAATACTAAATTTCAATTTTTCTTTATGTTGATATACATGGAGCATTCGTCACTTCTGCATACATAACACACGCGGATGCATGTACACACTCATAGTTGACAGTTAGAGAGAGATACTTACTTCTCACATGCACCTTTTCGATACTTGTCTGCCTGAAAGATTTTAGCACCTCGGTCATACCATGATTTGGTGTAATTGGGATCTGATTTCCATTTTCTTTGATGTTTCAAACTCTACAAGCAAAAAGAAAAAAAAGAAAAAAAAAAAACAGGAAAAAACGTTAGTTCAGCACAAGTTCATGCAGATCTCAAAAGACCATAAAAAGAGAAGAGGAATGAGAAGACTTACAGGTCTCTCAGCATTAAGATACCAAGGTGCAGATGACATATACTGAGGAATGTGAGGGTTGATTTCCTTTCCATCTTCATCCACCTCAGCTGGCGCAAGTCCAGCTTTACGTGCTTCCTCCAACTCAATCTGTTTGCGATGATCCTCCCTCGACTTAAATGCCACTGCAATCCACCCAATACAAGTTAAAAAAAAATTCAGACAACGGTCAAAATAGGTTATAGGGCAAATTGTGAGATACATAGTCACGCTATAGTTACAATTAAAAAGATGAAATTGAAAAATAGTGCAAATAATTTCAAACAATGAATCTAAACCCAGTAGGGGAAAAAATTAGATTCTACATGCTTCAGACCCTGCTAGGTATAATATTGATCGTATTAACTACGAACAATACATGGTGAGTACAAATCAACATATTCGAATTGAAATCTGGCTGGGATTTCATCCGAATAGTTATCTGTACATGAACGAACAAACCGACAACAAAGCCCCCAAAAAGAAAATTTAAAAAAAAAAACGAGAAAAACGGATTTTTCCAGGAAACGTGGATCAGAAAAATTGGCGAAAAAAAATGAAAGTTATAAAGTGAAATTGATATCTTAAACCCTAGAGAACGAGAATGTCGAGTTGAATGGGAAATTAAGTACCTGAAGCGGTAGCCATGATGTGAGAGAATCAAACTGAATTTAGGATCAGACGAATCGAAGAAGAAGAAAAGGAACGCGGAGTAACGTCGATATCTCTTTCTCAGGTTGCGACGATGGCGGTGATGCTAAACGACTGCGTTCGCTTCGCTTCTCTCCACCGCCTTATTTACTTTGGGTCATAAAGGCCCGAAGCCCACAAGCCCAAGCCCTAATCTACACAATACAAGGCAAGAGATACTTGGGCCATTAATTAAAGTTAAAATATACAAAACAAGTGCTTAATGTTTTGACCGGAAAAACAAAGTGCTTTTAATGTTACTTACAGCCTCCATCGGTACAAAAAAAAAAAAAAAAACACATCGATTATTCTTATTTTTAATTCTTATTTATATATAATAATAACAAGTTTCTTTTTCCCTTTGCATATGATCACCTCGCAATCTGAGTTTTTTAATTGAACAAATCGATAACTCCGAATCTCTCCTTAAGATTTCATCATGCGCCATTATTTATTAAAATAAAGATGGTGCGGCGCTACTATTAAAATAATATCATCAAATAAAAGTAAAAAAATGTTTATTAAAATAATATTTTCATATTAAAAATAATTAATACGTAAAATAATTATAATAGAGTTAGAAATGTATTTAAAAAAGATATAAATATTTTTTAATATTTTAGTATAATTTAAAGAATATATTAAATATGTTCTCAAATTTAGAAACATTGTATTAAGCATATGTATATTAAATATTGATTATTTTATTTCCTTAAAATACTCGCTATGAGCACTAAAAAAATAAATAAATTATATGTAGTCTCGTTAAATATAATGAGTATTTAAATTATGAGACTTGCATGTAATTCATTAAATAATAATAATATATTTATTTTGATCCTTTTTATAAAAAAATAAATGACTAAATCAGTATGAATAAAAAAAATAATTAATTATGTTATATTTTTATAAATATAAATTTTATTTTAAAAATATCCATGATATTGAATAATGTAGTTAATAATTTATATATTTAATGATACTAATAGAAGAATAGTATAAAAGAAATTTAATAAGTAATGTATCTTGAATCTATCATTTGTTTCTTATAATAAAGACCAAGAAAATGTTTTATTTTATTTTTTTATAAAAAAGACTGGAAGAAGTATTAAAGAGAGGGTATTATTAATATTTAAAAAAAAAACTCTCACTCACATAAAAGTGAAAATTATATTTTTAAAATAAAAAAGTTATTTTCTATAAAAAGCATCAGAATTTCTGTAACATCATGTATCAATATGATATATTGTTCTTCATACACTACCAATAACATGAATAATCATAAAGTTATATAGTATCATCCAACAATCTTAAAACTGAATTCAAGTAAACTAGATTTACTTCCCATGCTATGAACACATTTATCAAATACATAATAAATAATTTAGTATAATATATTTTTAGTTTTTTTTTTGGAAAATTAGAATTATATTTATTGTGCTAATATTTATTTTGATCAGTCCAAATTAAAAGTGTAAGTAGATGTAAATTCAATCAGCATTAAAATATAATTTGCTTAAGTAGGAAGAGTAACAAAGACAAAGTATCTCGATATATTTTTTTCCTAAAAACCCCAATATTACATATTTGCTAAACTTTCAATAAAAAAAATAATATGTTACAATTTAATGTCCTTAAGGATGAAAAGAAGAACATTAAGTTCTAAAAAATTATATATATATATTCATATGAATTTAAGAATAGTCCTTCTATAATTGTAATCTATTTATTATGTATTTGGCTTTTAAAACGGCTAATTACTACATTAAATCCAATATATGAAGATGTTGAAACTCGATCATTATCTCAACAATAATGAAGTTCCCTCACTTAATTCTATTTTGTTTACCATTTACAATTTATATCACAGTAAATGTATTTATTATGTATTTTTAGACGCACTATAGCATCTACTAATTTTTCCATGTTTGATTTGATTTGACATAGGTGATTCATAGTTAATGAACTACAAAATGAAGCATATAACTCATAAAAAGGGATGAATTCTTTAGACGTCCATAAGGATTAAGGAACACTGTTATATGTTGCTACAAATGACGCTTTTGATAAAACATATTCACGTCGTAGCTATTACAATAATCAATGTACACAATTTATTAATTTATAGTCACCTACGCAACAGGGAATAACTCATCGAATTAATTCAAGTCCAAACAATAGAACAACGACAATATTTTTTGTTTTCCATTGAATGGACGAGCTAGCTAGGCTACAATTTAAGAACAAAAATAGTTTAAATAAGTCACAATTCCAAAATCTCATTTAATTCCTCAGCTCTCGCGTAAACATCGTACCAAAAGTTCATGTCATCATCACACATGCTTGACAGAGGAGAGAAGGGAAGTTGTATCTGATCACAGTCAGCACCGATTGTCGGAAAATCGCTTGTCTCACCGGAATTATCGGAAGACAATACTTCAGACCAAAAATCCTCATCCAATGCAAGATTATTTTGTGGTGAGTCAGCATCATTAATATTAATATTAACGGACATGCCATGATTAGTAGTAGTATTAGTTATGGTACTATTGTTGTCACTAGAACATTGTGGAGGAGATAATGGGGTGTCCTTTGTGTTCTCTTCTTTGGGTGTCTTTGAGGGGTGTCGTTGTTGCTGTTTGGCGTCCACAGTATCCAACGTTTGTTGTTTTTTATTTCGTTTTGGGTGGTGACTCTCTTGGTTTGGTGGCAGCCTCTTCTTCAAATGGGTGTGCCACACGTTTTTTATCTCATTATCTGTGCGCCCTGGTAGCCTTGCGGCAATAGCCGACCATCTACACACCATTATTACCATAAGGTTAATGCTCCAAACATCCATTAAATAAGTAAATATAAGTAAAGGACGAAGCTTCATAACGCTTAACAGTGGAATTCTTGAATAAGATAAGGAAGCTATGGCTGGCCCAAGTGACAATAATAGCAGTAACGTTATTGGATAATTGATGTGTTTAAATATGTTATTTTAAAAAGCACGTGAAAATGTTGCAGCAAAAGAAAGGATCTTCGCACGCCGACATGTATCCAACTGGCAATGATTTTGCTTGCCTTAAAAATGAAGGAACAACCAAAGTGCTCACGGGCCCAAACAACTATGGGATGAAGGGCAGAAACTAAACTATTTCCTTTCTTAGAGAAAAACTAACAATAATTGAGAAAAAGAGGCTGCCAAGAAAGAATATTTTGCAAGTTCAAGAGTTCAAGTTTATTTTGAAGTATCATGCATCCATGATCCGTCAGTTTCATGCTACAGAAGAGAAAACAACTTCCCCCAATTTATAGAAATGAAGATACTCTCGGACCCTTGCATCACTGTTTATTGAAAAGACTTCTGAATAACGTATAAAATTATAATTATTTTTTATAAATGTTTTAGTTTAAACTTGTATTAATAAATTTTATCGTTAAATTTATACTACAAATTATTATTTTTTAAAAAATTATTAAATAAGTGTATTCGAACGCAGATTCCCTTGTGCATGCTTGGTCTTTCAATCTATTAAATTATCAATGCCAGCAATAATATGAAATGCACCAAAAGAGAGACCAAAAGGGAAAAAGTTTACCTGTTTCCTAACATTTCATGTAAATTGATTATTGCATCCTCTTCTTCTTTGGTAATGTTGCCGCGTTTGATGTCAGGCCTCAGATAATTTGTCCACCGGAGCCTGCAACTCTTTCCGCACCTTAACAGGCCTGTTGATAAAAAATGAGAAAGACTTTGGTTAAATCATGTTAATCATATAATTGAATTCCCTATGTTATTTTCATGAAATCAGTGCAGGCTATTATATAACTAGAATTGAGTTAATTACTACACTCCTCCACACGTACCAGCATGTTTGGGCAGAGCACGCCAATTGGAATGGCCATAAGTGTTGATGTAATTGATGAGAATTTGATCTTCTTCTGGAGTCCATGGCCCTCTCTTGAGGCCCATCTTTGCGCAGCATGGAGCTCTCCCCATTATGCCAAAACACTAGCAATTGTAGCTGGAAAGGTGAAGCTTAAAATCTCACAGGAGCAATAGGTGCTTTAATAAAATAGCACGAATGGGGTGGCGAAGTGAAGATCATAACAATAATAATATATGGACCCGTGTTAGTGTGGGGCTCTTTTGCTCTAATGTTGTTGAGTCAAATAAAACGTGGGGGTTTGCCTAATATAATTGGGTGTAAAATAGAAGAGCATGACATCTAAAGTGCATTCCCTTTGATGCTTCTTGTCTTTCATCATTTCATCGTTCAGCCTGTACTCCTACTTTCTCTGACCCTCCCTTTGTCCTAAAGTATTCCAATATTCAACGTAGTCAGTAGAGTCGGTAAAAACAATGCTTTCAAACCTTTTTATTCTTTATATTCCATCATAATAATGAATTATGCAATTAATTCAAAAATTGTTACATTGTTTGCTATATTTTTTGTATCATAATGAATTATCAAACTTAACTGTATAACATTTTCATTAATTATATAAAATAAGAGAATAATGGTGAATTTGTGCTCGAATTGGAATTGTTAGCAAGGGATTTTTATGCATTAATTAACGTTTTAAATGAAATGTTCAAAAGAGGTGGAGCTCTTGGGCAGAAGTTCTGTTCTGCTAACAACATTAATTTCGTTAAGACATATTGTGCGATGTACAACAAAAAATATCGATTTACTTTGATATAAAAAAATAATAAGTATAACATAAAAATTTTAGACATTAATTGTCTTAACATCAATAACATATAAATTAAATTGCACTAACTATACGACTAATACGAGGGAGTCTAAACATGGACGGGGGCTTGGTTATCTCAATTGGAATCTCTCAGACACAGACAAATGTTGCAAAAGGGGGAGTTAATTTTGAAAGAATGTCAACTTTTGTAAAATGTATTGTTACCTTGTTCTTAACCAGAAATCTTAACATTAAAGTTGTATTGGGGTAAAGTTCTTAGCCAAGAGACAAGGGTGAAGGCAAATGGCATTGGCAGTTGATAAGATAATCATAAGAAACTATGCATGCAGTATTGTGAAATTAGACAGTGTCGGGAAAATGTTTTGGTCTTATCCTCGCCATAATTGAAATGCACGAGGAAAACAAGAGTATCTAGAGTTGTACCATTTGACAGATGAACCCAAATACTCATTCATCCACGGCATACATTCTGTTTGCAGGTCGAATATACACTTCATATATACAATTATTGGAAAGGGGTTCACTACATATGTACTTGACAAAACCTTTATGAATAGCATATGTACTTTTTATAAGCCCTGATTATATACTTGGGCGTTGCATAGTCTCTTGCACTTACCCTAACTCACATCTTCTAACCAAGCAAGAAGCATTATGGCGAACTTAAAAAATTCTCACTTAACGATATCCATTAATCTAAATACTTATATTGTTTAATAACTTCTCATATAATATAAAATTTATTTATATTTTAAAAATACATCATAGAAGACAAACATTTGAAGTGGGCGTATATGTGTAATTGTGGTATAAAACAGTAATGTTTTTAAAGGGGTCAAAGAAAGAGGCTTATAATTGGGGCAATTGAGTCGGTAGGCCTTTACACTAATATTAAAGATTTTTCTTTTAGTTGTAATATTTTGGGCAATGTAAGAGAAAGTAACATCAAACAAGTCAAAGCTGATAGACTTGGGGCATCCAATGTTGACAAACTTGTATTTCACTTTCGTTTCAAGTTTGATCTCAATCTTCCTTCCCAATTTCTCACATTATTCTTTTGCATTAATTCGAGTTAGAACTCGCAAGGACATTAATCCAAACAACATAATCTAAATATGTTTTTAATTATTTTATATATTGATGACGTGACAAACATTTAATGATGTACGTCGTCAATAAATAGTGATAGAAATTATTTTCAAATATATTTTATTATTAATAAAATTATCTAAGTGATAAAAGAAACCTACAATTATTCTTAGTTATCCTGAGTCACGTTCATTAATTTTTCTATAATTCATAATTATACATTATTAATTATTATTTTTATTTCAAAATAGTTGCTATTTTAAATATTTTAGGACTTGTTTAACTAAAAAACTTACCTTCATCTTTCTGAAAAAAAAACTTGGCTATTTATAAAGATAATAAAATTTAAAAATTAATTATAAAAATAAAGTTTGTATTATTATAGAAAAGATAAAATCTAAAAACTAATTGGAATGAAACTAAAATTTAAAATACTTTTTTCGAAAAAAAGAAAAAATTAGGATGATTTTCATATCCAGTGAAACTTGTTTTAAATCAATGTGAAAACAAATGCGTGTTGTCAGGTATGATGTCACCTATATTAATTAGGTGAAAAATGGCATGAAACTTTGAAGATAAATGATGGTGATTTTCATAAATAATATGGTCCAATGATTTTCATATGCATTACAAGTCGAACCCCACTTGGTTAACATTTAACAAGTAAAATAAACATGTACACCTAATTGCTCTACGACAGAGACCAAAAACTGGCACACATAAATCATTTAAACTTGACTTTTGACCGTTTGATTATTGTTTATGAGCTTTTAACTTGACTTCTAAGCCAAGTACGCATTTTAATATTTCCAATTTTCTTCAATTAACAATCATATTTACATGACGTTTGAAAAACCCTTTTTCACAGTTAAACGTGTGTAGACCTAAATTGGACTCACAAAATCCCCATTTGATTGCAAAATCTTTCCCCTGCTTTAAATTTGTCGTACACTCACTTTACCCTTAGAAGAAACTTGTAATTATTAAATTTAAAAAGTGAATAATATTAGACAAATTAACGATCTTACTTTTGGCACTAACTCAATCACCATTTTCTATCTCCTTCTTTCTTTCAAATTTCAATGTTTGCATGCTCTGTCTCTTTTGCTTTTTCATATATTATTACTTTTATTTACTTTCACGTGAAATTGGTTTCTCATATTTCTGTCGCTCAAATATGACCTTGTGTTAAGTTTCAAGTTTTTCTTTTACCTAATTGAGCGTTAATTTAATATTTGACAATAATACACAGTACAAAATTAAAAGAGACAAAAAAAAAGAGACTTATTAATAACACTATTTTAATTTGTTAAATATTTTGCAATATCACCAATTTGTCAATTTAACATTTGTACTAAATGAATAAATGTTGGATAAAACGTGAATATCTCATCAATATAAATCTCATAATAAATAAAAGTAAAAATAGTTATTTTTTATAAATAGAAACATATAAAATAATAAATTTTACAGTCAATCAAAGTTTTTTAATTGTATAACATCACTCATTTTTTAAATTTGGAGCTTAATAACATGGTGATTAATGTAACTTATCTCACTTAATTGAATAAAGATTGATGGTTCTTGTTGTTTGTGTGATATTACTCATTTGGACTTTTGTGTTTCTCTTATTTGATAAAGAAAATCAATAAGAAAAAATTAATAAAGCTATGCTAAATTTAATGCTATTACATAGACCAAAGATATCGCAGGGGGCAGATATATTAAATTTCATATGAATTTGCGTAGAAAAGCGTTGTGTGACTCTCAACAGATGCTTTTCTTTTTCTTTTTCGTGTATACTCTAACATTACTTTTAAAAAATAATGGTTAAAATATACAGTTAAATTACGTTTAGGTGATGTGAACCATTGAATTTACTCCAACCAGAGTACAAAAGAATTCTTTGAAAAAATGGGCAAGGCAAAACCAATATAGCATTCATGAGCACTAGAATGCAAAGCGGCTCCCAGTTCCATCCAGAAAACGATCAGTGTGCCACCCTTTGTTCTGTAATTCTTTTAAAAATACAGGAAACACACTATTCATGTTCTCATAGGCCTCTTGCAGGACATTAGCACTGAGCTCATGAGGAAAACTCTCACTTTGTGCAGCATATGTAGCAACTAGCCACCCTCTCAATGCATCTTCACCACTAGCATCTTGCTCCAACACCATGTCAATGCATTTATTCCCACAATTTAAAAGAAAATTCTCCTTAGGAAACACTTGTTTTGATTCAAGAAGCTTGGAAGGCCTAATGACCTTGTGCAAAGCCCTTCCCACTCTTACATTCTCCACATCTTCTTTGAGTTGCAGAGGAAACAGCAAATTTTCTCTGTATCTTAGATCAGCAGGGCTTGATACAATTCCTTCCTGCTTTGGAATTCAATTAACAGTCAAACAGAAATTCATTTTTATTCAAATAAAGAAAGGAAATCAAAAGAGTTTTCTTCATTTACAACAATAGTTCAAACCAGACCTTGAGAAAATCAGCAACAACCATTGCAGTTCTTCGTGGATTCAAGGTATTGATAGGAGTTGCTCTCATTTCTTCAGACACACTGTATATATGTATAATTGAAAGGAGAGGAGCCGCAACCAACTGACCAAAAATGGTCCATATCCATCAGTTGGAATCATCAATACAAGCATATATTAAAATGCAATATGATTAATTATTTAACTATATGACTAGAAGGTAAACTAGAAAACAGAAATGCCTGCTTTCTTTCATATTCAAAGTAATGGTTCTGATTTCAAATAAAATTAATATACACCAATGTTGAAAACAGTGTAGACCCACAACCAACTGACCAAAGAAGTTTCACTTGGGAATCATCAATAAAATGAATACTTATCTCTAGAAAGTAAACTAGGGAATAACATTGCTTCCTTTCATATTGATATTTTGGGAAATAGTTTTTTATTGCAAATAAAGAATGTATATGACCTATATGCCATTCGACATGATTCCATTGGCAACATTATATTTATAATCTTGCCATCATAACATTTAAGTCTAACAGATGCGATCTCTTTTTGAGAGTGTGTGCCGATCAAATTTTGAAATTGTAAAGTCCCTAGTTGTTTAATGTTTCCATTTAATATACCATTAATAATTTGGGTAAATTACAGATCCATAGTTATACCATTTTCTTCAAATAACTACTCTCACTTTCTTTTTTTTGCGTCGCTAAACCCATGACAGCTTTTGGTTTAACTTGAAAATGTTAACTTTAACATCAGTTAATGTTTATTCTACAGAATGCCCATGATTGTACACTTTCTCATTTAACGCCCTTAATGTTACTGTTTATTTTACACATCACCCCCTTAAAAATTGAACTTTAGGGAAGTGTCAACCTGCCGCTGAAGTTTATGTTTTCAAGTTAAACCAATGTTCGAGAGCAGTTAAATGACTGAGAAAAAAGAGTTAAGGAGTAGCACGCAGCACATGTTTGGGAAAATTAATTTCCAAGGAAAAAATCAATTATTCTTTTGTTTATAAGCTCCCTTAGGAAGTTGACAAATAAGAACAATTATTTTTCTAAACTAAATTAAACCAACTACATATTTATTTGAAAAAATGAATGCACAATTCGAATATACAGGCAGGGTAATATCCTAATAATTTTGATGAATCCCGAGAACTAATAACAGAGTTCTACAACTTTTCATGTAAAGAATATCCATTACACAAGGAGACAAAGCCTCATCTTGTTGGTGCAAGCTGGAAACATGTACTTCTCCCAGGATCTTGGGAGCTACAATACCAATTGAAAAACACTTGATACCGGTATTAGGAAGAAATAGTGATAAACTCCAATTGCAAGGATAGAGCACTAAGAATTTTGAGGGTATGCTCCTCTCAATGCTCAAAGTCCCCCAATTTCCTCTCAAACGATAAGATTTCCCTCTCAACACTTCTCTTATATACAGGCAACATGCCTTTTTCCAACTAATTATCTTAAGCCAACTACCTCCCACACTAACAGTAACTAACAAATACTCAAAACAAAGTAAAAGTCTAACACCAAACAAGTTCTTATGAAATGTCATAAAAACCTTGAAGACAGAAAAAATCAAGATATATTGTCCAATTTCACAAAATATTTCCTAGAAGATTATGTCCAACACTACCTAACATTTTGCATTTTTTTGGGGGGTGAATTTACAATATAACATTGTAATCTTTCAATCCTCAAGCATTCCACCAACGACCACAACCAAGAACAACCTTAAGTACACAAACTAATATTACAGGTCAAAAGCTGAAAATTAAATTGAACGCTAAAGCCCAACACAAGAAAATAAATCTCCCTACCTTTCCTTGGATTGATGCACAGATAGTAGATGCTAATTGAATGCCAATTCCGATTCCAACAACATTACAGAGTGTTGAAAAAGCCTCCCCTTTAGCAAATAGGTCACTGAGATTTCCTTCTTTAGCAAATGAAGAATATATAGGCAATCTTGTAGCTCTAGCTGCAACAACTGCCATCCCCTGTTGACTCCATAGTAGCAAATAGAGAAGTTAATAACCAAAATTAAATATGATACATTCACTAGAACTCTAGTATAGAATGTTAAAGCTCCAAATCATGATGTACATAAGCTTGAATGAACAATTAGCATTGAATCAACTTTACATTGCAACATATACCAAAATGTGGGATTATTTTTTAAAAAATCAAAATACAAACCTTTGCAAAATTTCCTAGGCCTGCCATTTCAAGAAAAAGATGTGGGCATAATGGAGAAAGCACTTCCAAACCACTGCCTAAATCATAAAGCACATCAGCTGCAAAATGTAAAAAAGCCAATTGCAGTCAGACAACTTGAGATCTTGACAAATAAGAGCTAACAAAAGAAGGAGAGAAGGCGGCGAAGAATAGCACCAGCCCAAATCCAAACCTAGTAGTCTCCAACGTTTAGGCTCAGAATCCATTCTAGCGCCCCAATTGCTACATATTAGCTTTCCTACATGTTGCATTCCATCCTTTAAAATCTGAATGTACAGGACAAACAGGTTATACATTAAACAGATGACAGTGCCACTACTACTGATCTGAGAATTTTTCAACAGAAAATTAGTATTAAATTACCCAACTAACAGCAGTTGCTTGCGCAGGAGTGGGCCGCAACCCTGCAGCAAATAGCAGTGACTGCAGAAGAATAAGCATAGAGAGTAGAGACAAAGAACACCCACTTCAAACTCAATTATTTAACAAGGATCCATTGACAAAAAGGTTACATTTTTTCAATTCACACAGAATATGTCATGCTGATGGGCATAACAGTATGATGCTGTTTCTGTGAATAGAGAGAATTTTATATCTTGCTTGTCAAGCAAGCAAGTTTCATTGGATGCAAGCAAGTTTTATTTTCCAATGTCAAAGACAACAACATATTTCTGATTACACCCGTTACTGAGATTTTCAAGTCACCAGGAGAAGACCTGAGTTGATAGCACAGATAGTGCTGCACTGGTAACATGTTGCACGGCTCGAAACTGTGTGTATCTGAGATAGCCTTCATTCACACTGCAAACAAAACACTGAAAATCTGAGTCACTGAACTAGCTAGCTAAAGCCATAAACTACAGCATATAACAATGAGAAAAAGCCAAACGACCTGTATGGATACCCAGAGGGGAAAAACTTATTCATGAAAGATCCAGCAACCCTTTGGTATAAGGGTCTGGAATCATGAACAAGCATTACCTGCAGAGCAACCAAAAACATTTGTTAGGGTAAATAAAGCAAAGGGTTAGGCTTTTCAACAAAATTCATGGTCAATTTTAGAACCAAAGCAAAGAAGTTAGCTTCAAAATTGAAACATGAAGTATCACAGTTTGAGTTTGAAGTCAATGACCCTGTACATTGGAAGAAATGAAGATAGAGAATTGGGGAAATTGGAAATGTAGAATAGAGGTTAAAGGGTAGAAAAGTAACACACAGAGAGTTGACCATCGGGTTCAAACTGGTGTCGGCGACATACAGAGTCCGAGGTTTCGAACCAGAACAAGGGAGCTTCCACTTGTTTCTTCTCCTGTGATTTTCAACAGTGAAGTCAACTCACATAAATAAACAAAAATAAAAAACGAAAGCGAGAGATCGAGAGAGAGAAGAAACCAAGAAATCCATGGAGAAAGAGGGGATTGACGGTGCCTCGCCGGCTGCTCCAAAGCCCCTCTGCTGACTTGGGACTTGGAGTATGTTTTTGTCTCTACGGTATATTATACTATTATTAATTATTTTTTCACCATGTTTTTTTTATTATAATTAAATATTTAAGTAAGCATTAATGAATAAAAATATTTTTGAAAAAGTTTTTTTTAATTGCTTAAGTATCAAATATTTTAAAATTAAATTAATTTTTTCAAAGTGAGAGAGAATTTAAAGGATGTTTATGAGTGAAAATATATTTGAACGGCTAATGAGAACGAAATATTATTTAGTATGGTAAATTTTAGTTGTTTACATAAAATTAAAGTTTAAATATAGTATCATCTCATAATATTTTAATATAAATGACAATAAATAAAGTCTGAATAATACTCATTTTTATATTTATATTTTAAAAATAAAAAAAAATAGTACACAATTTTTTTGTTTTAAATCTCTTACCAATAAATTATAGTCGTTAATCAAATATTGATCTTTCTATGTCATAGTAAAATAACAGACTATTTTTTTATTAAAAAAATTGTAAAAGTTACCTATATAAAGAGGAAAAGAGAAGATTAAATATGGGTTGGAGAGTTGGGTAATGAAAGTGGAGATGTTGAAGAGAGTGAAAAGAGGAGGTGGGAGGAACAGAGGAAAAGAAAAACAAAATTCATTTAAAAAAAATTTGTGTAGTTTTTTTTTGGTTAATTTTGTTTAAGCAAATTTATTTTTGTTTAAATAAAAATAGAATTTAACGTTTATTTTCTACTACAACTATAAAGAATTCAAATGCAAAGGTAGACAATAACTCCTCAATTGATATAGAATGTTTAAAAGTTTAAGAGTAAAAGCAACATATTTACCAAAATATTTAAGACTTGAAATCATAAAATAAAATAAAAATGTTATTTGATTGGTGAGACAGAAAAATAAGATATTTGCAATATTGTTTCTTTATACTTAAAGTAAAGAACTTGCTTATTCGTCATTTAATAAACTTAAAGTTATTGTTAAATAGAACTGACTTAAAAATTAACTATAAGTGATCAATGTTCATATTTATATAAGCATACTTAGATAATTAAGATTATCTTTATTGTATTTATTTAAATTTATATTTTTTTTATCATTATCATCAAGTATTTATTTTATTTTATTTTATTTATTTTTAAAATTTTTTTTAAATAAGTGATAATAATTTTAAAAAACATATATTATTTCCATAATAAAAAGTTATTTTTAATTTTAAGTCATTTTATATAGATTTATTTTACTTTATTATTTAGCATCAAAATATTTATTAAATACTAAATTATAAAAAAATTATTCAAAATTTATTAAAAAATTATAAACAAGATAATAAATCAAATTTAAGTTTTAAAATTGTTAATTAAGTCAATTTTAAGCATCATATCTAGCTTATTTAGATAAATGAATAAACTTTAAGCAATTTTTTTTTTCATATATCATGTTTGAAATTTAAATTATCGACTTAACTCGTTTACCTTAATACAAGATCTTTTACAAAATTTTAGTAATACTTATTATTATTTTATATATTTTTTCTTCATTTATCCGTTATAACCTTTTAACAATGAAAGATACTAACAAATACATTTAGAGCACTAGTCAACAAATCAAAAGTAGAAAAATTTTATTAAAAGATTTACTATTCAGGCCACTAGTAATAGTTAGCAAGATCCTTTAATAATGAATGTAATAATAGTGTTTTACTTTAATTAAGAATAAACTCAAAATGCTATGATTAATTTTTTAATAATTAGTACATTAACCACTTGTGATATTATTTTGAATGGTTATGATTTAATTAAAAGTATCTTATTAAAAAATTAAAAAATATATATATTTTAAATTATACATAAAATTAAATTTAAAATATTATATTTAAACTAATCACCCTGATAAATTAATTAATTTTTCTCGACAGAATCGCAAGCAGAGCATGAGCTCGTCCTAGCATGTGGCCATGGATTGTCGGTAAGAAAAACTCAATCAATCGAATAAAATAAATATCAATTAACATTTTAAAGATATTAGTTAAAAGTTTCAAAATTTTGTAACAAATACATTTAAGATGCTAATTAATAATTAATATTTAATAAAGTAAAATGGACATACGCGGCGATTCGATGGGACAAAAGTGGGGCCCAATGGGCGGTGGAAAATCCTTTGTTTTGATTTGGTGGATTCATATTTCATGGTCCCATAATTCCACTTAGCGTTACTACAACGCACCGCCCCTATCAACTATCTCTCAATTCTCAACTATTTATAATAATTTCTCAAATTCTTCTTTTGTGTTACATTGCATTTCCATACTTCAATTCAATTCTTTTTCCTTTCTTTCATTCTCTGTCCCTCTTTCTTCAACTCCAAGCTTTCTCATGTCTTTCAGAGGCCTAAGCCGGGTAACATTTTCTCTTCTTATTTTCTGTTATGTTTGTTCATTCTGCTTTTCGTTTAATTTTCATGATACTTTACTTTGTGGATGTTAAGGATTTCTCACTAGTCACTGCACTGCCATGACTATAATTGTTACTCCATTGCAAGAACAAAAATCAGCCTTGAACCATGGTTCTAAATTCTCTGTGACTATGTTGTAAATTTTCTGCTCTTGGAACTTAAGAAAAAAATTGAAAAGTGGGAATTTATCTGTTGTAAGAGTATTGATCAGCCTTACCTTTGGGTTGTGAATATTTGTGTGCGCGTTCAAGTTCAAAATGAAAAGGCTTTTGACCCAGATACGTTTGAATTTCAGCCAAATGCTTCATCAGGCATGGGTGTTGCTGATCACAGCAGGAATACCTTCATGGAATTGAAGCAGAAGAAGGTTCACCGCTATGTGATCTTTAAGGTTGATGAAAAGAAAAGGGAGGTTGTGGTTGAGAAGACTGGTGGCCCAGCTGAGAGCTATGATGATTTCACTGCATCTTTGCCTGAGAACGATTGCAGATATGCTGTGTTTGACTTTGATTTCGTCACTTCTGAGAACTGTCAAAAGAGCAAAATTTTCTTCATTGCATGGTTAGTTTGACGCCCCCTTTTCTCTATATTTTAATTTTATATGTAAAACAACAAAAAATCTCTGACTTCGTCTACAATTAAAAGCATTGTTGCATTGCACCAACCAGCACGATGTCTTTGTAAGGCATGATGCATAATATGCATTTTCTTTTGCAACAAAGCAAATTCTGCAGCACATATGATCACATCTTTTGCGGTTTCTTAAAAACCATGTCAATATTGCATTGTTTTAATGTCATTCTTTGCATGTTCTCTGATTATGGAGCTATATGTTCACTGTTTCATTGTCTTGGGCTAAATTTCTTGTCTTAATTTGTAGACACATTTTTTTTTACATGATTGGGGGTATTTGTGTAGTTGTAAATAAGGAATTAATATTCTGAAAATTTATATATTCTTCAATATTTCTAATTTTCTAGTCTATTCTTTTCTTAGAGATTTAAAAATTTTGATACGGTAAAGCTTTATGTGCTTTGCTATTTAGTTTTTTTTTTTTTTTTTTTTTGTAGTTACTAATTTCAGAATGTCCCTAAATAAGATGATGAACTCTTAAGAAAATGGTAGTAGTCTTTCCAGTGGTACGTGTAGTTGTTTACTCCATCAGCTAGAATTGCAAGTCGTGCCATCATATATTTACCTTGCCACTTAGAAAATTTAGTATAGATATAAATGCACAATTATTTTTCTAGTTGAACTGGTTGAGTACTCTATTGCATTGTTGGAGCTGATTGTGTGCAGAAAGACTACTCTCGTCAATCATTTTTCATATCTTGTTTGAGTGGCATCTTGGCTCCCACGTCCTAACAACATATTTTTCATCAAATACTTGAAGTATCTCCTCAATATCTTATTTGGAGTTTGTTTTCCTCCTCTTGTTCTTGTGAAGAACAAACTTGTTTTGGACTTCATTTATTCTAAATTAATTTACTTTTTCCATGGTTCTGCCTGAGATATCATTCTTAGTTGTTCACTGCATGATATTGATTAGGTCCCCTTCAACATCTCGAATCCGAGCCAAGATGCTCTATGCCACAACTAAAGACAGATTTAGACGTGAGCTAGATGGTGTCCACTACGAAATTCAGGCTACTGACCCCACAGAAATGGATCTAGAAGTGCTGAGAGACCGCGCACATTGAGATGTTTATGCAGTTATTCATTTTCTTAGTAGAATCTACTAGCTCTTACTTTTGATGAATTACCTTTCCAAGCTTTATCATCTCAGAGCCCATTTTGCTTAAAAAATATACCTCCAATAATATAAATGTGAAGGCTGATGGGTTTAAGCTTTCGACAGTTACTATTGTAAATCTCATTGAATGACTTTATTGTAAGAGCATGAGCATGACTGTATGGATCCAGAATTCCCGATGTCTTATATAAAAATCCTTTGTTATAACTTTGACTAGGTATCTGTAGAAATTTTCAGAACTTAAATTTATCATGTTGGCTTTTTGAAAGCTAAGTTATTATGGTTGCTTCATGAGTACTTCAATGTGGCAGAGAGACCAAGAACAGCATCCAACTTGGTGTTTAACCCATTAGTAACGTAACCTCAATTGTCCTTGCATATGCTCTTTTTAACCAAGATAAAAGAAAATGAATCATCATGCGTGGGAAGTACAGGGATGGAATCTTGTGTAATTTGATTGAGAGTGGTATTCAAAAAAATAGTTTAAAATTAAAATAAAAGGAAAAGCTCATAACTTTACCAGCTTCCGACTGATCCTAAATCCTCTGGGTGTTCTCGTTCACTCCAAAATTCAGATAATTTCCTCCAATGTCTTTCCTTTCTATTCAGGTACCATCAAGGTGCTGATAAAATCTAATTAGTTTGTCACACAGCAAGTACAATTGACTCAATTCTAAACACCAATGGACTGTGTCTTGG
Organism: Abrus precatorius; assembly: GCF_003935025.1. Taxonomy (NCBI): domain Eukaryota; kingdom Viridiplantae; phylum Streptophyta; class Magnoliopsida; order Fabales; family Fabaceae; genus Abrus; species Abrus precatorius. Next base: position 246,685 of record NW_020874373.1, on the reverse strand, counting down.
TTCCATGACAGGTACAAGAGTCCAAAAGCACCCACCTCGCTTAGCTCCAAGTTTCCCTGATGCCCCTCTTGCACTGAACATACTCATTTGGAGCAAATATTAGATTGTAAAATCAATGTCAGAAAATTAGTAAAAATTATAAAAGTAAGACTTAGAAAAGTGATTCACATGTTCATTGTTATTTTTAATAAATTATGTGCATTTAAAAGAGTATGCTAAATATTATGCAGCTAGCATTTCTCTAAGTGTTAACAGTTTCCGTCAGTACCACAGGACCTTTGGCATTGCTAATGCACTCTGTTTAGCATTCTTTACCATCAGGATGAGCCCCAAAACATAATGGGCTATGTAGAATTTAACATCGCGGAACTTTGTATTAGGCCTCTGGCCACATATATATTGCAAATATTTCCACTGTTTAAGGTCTGGAGATAGTAAGATGCAATACTGCCTTAAATTTAATTTGGTCCTTAGCCGATAGCCATGCCTCTGTTGCGGATTCGTAAATTTCTGGCTTAATTTCTTCTTTCCTAAAAGCGTTCTTGCAAAAAACCAGAAAATTCACATAGTTTTAGGTGTATATTTCACCACACTTTTTTTGGTTTCCCAGGGATTTGAACTATAAATTGTGAAACATCAATAGATGATTATGGTTTTGTTAAGTATACTATAACCCTAGGAAACAAGAATTAGGAGAAATAAAACAAATAACCAAATCTATGTACTAACTTGAAGTTTTCAATAGAGAGAATATAGTAAGAATATAAATTATCCAATGATGTGACGAAAATAGGAACTAGTAACAAGATGCTAATAATTTAAAGAAACAAAGTCTAAGAAAGAATAGCATGAAGGGTATCGACTGTGGACCACAAAATGATGTGGGAAAGCACAAGTGAAGACAATAGTTAAGGTCAATCCAACTCCCCGCTTAGATGTTTTGGTTTCAAGTTTCAACAAACGAACGCATTTGAAGTGTACAAGTCAAATTTTGCTGAAAGCAACAACTACCGTGGAACTACAACTGGTAGTGCAAGGGTCTTCTTTTGCGTCTATTCAACATCCAAAACAATCATTCTTCTTCTGTATTCTCACGACCACGTAGGAGACAAACCGATTCAGACGATAAATAAAGGTTCTTATATATTTATATTCATGTAATGCCATGCAAGTCTTTTTCAACAATCATTTAACTTTTTTCCTGAAGATATTTCAATCATGCTCGATACACATACCTCGTTTACTACTATAGTTTTCCTAAACAAGAAAAAGAAATAAAGCAAGCATGCAGAACACTGTCGGATCGTGAAACTGGTTACTCAAAAGTATTGTACATCTATAAAATAAACTCCAATATTGGTTGCGGAACAAATGCAACTATAACATTGGCCAATATTCCGTACAACAAATTGTTCCTTAGTTACTGTCACACAGTGTCCACCAAAATCTAACAAAAATAATGTAAAGCGGAAGGGAAAGCCTTTGCTCTTCCCAAGCCTTGTTGAAAACACTGCTTTATTAGAGGAACACTATAGATGCACATATTTAAACATAGGAAACAGTTTTGCCGTTGTTGTGAGAATATGGTTGCTCTGACACTTCCCTGGTTTCACTTTCTTCATCATTTTCACCTGACATTTCTTCCAAAGATTTTCCTTTTGCCTCAGGAACTAAGAAAGTCAATAAGAAGCCTAATACGTTAATCACACCTAAAATAAGCAGTGCATTCTTCACACCAATACCTGCTGGATATCCTGCATCTGCTTTGCTCTTGTCTTTGTTTTGTGCCAAATACAAGAACCCAAATGAACCAACAATAGCCCCAAGTTTCCCTGCTGCCGATGAAATTCCATGGCATGTGGATCGGAATCTTGCAGGAAAAATTTCAGCTGGGACGACAAATGTGGTAGCATTGGGCCCAAAATTTGCAAAGAAGAAGGTCAAGGAATACATCACTACGAATCCTATTCGATGATCCTTGTGAGTCCAGTGGTCATAAGGAATGGCAAGAGCAAACATGAAGACAGTCATAAAGAAGAAACCCATCAATTGAATAGCAAATCTTCCAACGATATCAATAAAAGCCACCGTAAACCAATAGCCTGGAACCGTACTGCACAAAGCAATAAGTGTTTGAGCTCTTGCAATCTTGTAAACCTCCTCAAGGGCATTCATGGTTTTTGCAGGAGGAATCCAACCAATTGCACTAAAGATATCCTTCTGGAAAAGGTTTTGGCTATAAAATGCAATGTCAAGCAAGAACCATGTGCTTGCTGTACCAAGTAGATGTAGTCCATGGCGATGGAGGAATTGCTTTGAGAACAAGCCATATGAATTAGCCTCTGTCTCATCTTGTTTCCTTGGTTCAGCTTGAATCTCAACCTGCATAACCTTAGACATATCTGCTGCCGCTTGCTCCATGTTCTTGGCGACTAGTGCGGTGTAACGAGCGGTTTCTGGCATCTTCAATCGCCAGTAGTATGTCAATGCGGCGGGAAGTGCTCCCACCATAACAATTATCCTCCAAACGTAGTCTGCTTGTGGAACAGTCGAGCCAACTGGATCAACCTGATAAGGTGGAGAGTCAAACCTGGCCTTGAATATAGCTGAAATTATAATGGCAAATATACCGCCTGCCAAGATTCCAAAACCCTGCATGGCAAAGACTGCAGCAATGAAGGCACCACGAGTCTTCTTACTAGAATACTCGGACATTATAGTGGCAGAAAGTGGGTAGTCTCCACCAATACCAAATCCAAGCCAGAACCGAAAGAAGCAAAGAGTTGCCATGACAGATTTTGGACTATGTCCAAATGAAAGGCCAGAACCAATGGAGCATATTACCATCATCATCAGAGTCATGCCGTACACTTTTTTTCTACCCATCTTATCTCCAAGCCAACCAAAGAAAAGTTGCCCTGAAAGTGTTCCACAGAAAGCTACACCATTTACAGCAGCAGCTACGTTGGGAGGCAATGAACCGGGCTTTGGAGAGCCATCAACGTGGTAGTAAATGCGGCCAAGCAACTTCGTAACAAGGGAGATGCAGAATAGATCATATGCATCAGTGAAGAAGCCCATTCCAGCAATGACGATTGCAGTGAAATGGTACCATTGTGTTTTTGCTCCATCAAGTGCATTCAGCACCTGAATTTGTTCTTTTGCCATGAGTTTTCAGGCCAAATTTACAAGTTTCCTTGTGTTTATCTCTTTATGGCAAGCTTGCCTTCTCTGCAAAAAGGTGACAGTTAGTGAGATCTTTGATTAGGTTAATCAAGAATTCAAGCAAAACCGATCAATTTGAAAATGTTATCATATATCAAATAAAAAAGAATGCAAATTGAGATGACAAGTAGTGCAACATTTTTTGAAATTGAGGACTCGGTGTGATGGAGGGACAGTAGTAAGGTGCATGCATGGGATGACACATAACGAAACTAATAAAAATAACAATAAGAAAGGGAGAAGGAGGAGTTGTAAAACTGACCTTAGAGTCGAAGAAGCTTATGGAAACGTTGAGAGAGGAAAAGAGAGAGAGAAATGGTTGGAAGTGCAATGTTATGAGGGAGAAATATAAGAAGGAAGTTGCAAGGATTTATATGGAACAAAACAGTTTGAAACCAAATGGTCGACCCACATTCGTATATACTCCTCCTATTGCGGATCGCTTCCCCCAGTCAACTTCCTTCCCCGTAGCTGTTGCCTCACTCAGTGCTACTGCCTTTTTTGGTGTCTTCTTTTTTCACATTAATTCCTTTTAATTTTAGAAGCAAAAAAATATGAAATCCCATTTGCACATTTAGCAGAATTAGTGAGTTGAATTTCATCTTTAACACTTATTTATGGAAGAAAACTTGACACATTGTAAAAATTTGATCTTTAGAAGACAACACATACATTTTAAAAATAATTGACACATGGTAAAAAGTGAATATCGGGAATCACGCGACGATCACACGGACCAGACCATCCATTAATAATCTCTCCCTAGTCATGGGACCGCAAAAACTTGAACCCCAGCAATCATTTAACTGAATTTTCATATTCATTCCCTAATGTTGTGTCAAACGTGTGGGGTGTGTCCACCATTGTTAATCTGGGGCTGCTTTTAAATTTCAACAAGGTTTCTAGTTAGTTCCTCTAGGATTTGTTTTGTACCAAAGGAAATAAAATATGGATAATGGTGTATTTTATAAATAAAATCAAAATAAAGAAGAACTAGTGATTTTTAGCAGAACAAAAAGCTTTTTCTTTCAATTCAAATTTTAAATGTTTTTTCTTTTTTTTAATGAAAGCAAACAAAAAATATTTGTATTTCAATAAAACATTAGTTTTAAATTTCTTAACTCTTCTAAAGGCACTAATTAATATTTATTTATCTTTTTTCCAAAAAAATAATGGTATGGCAAAAAAATTATAATTTTAAATAAATTTAACTAATTATACAACTTGTTATCATTGAGATATGATTCTACTTAGTTTTTGCACAAATTGCACAATTTTAACTAATTAACACAACCTTATGTTTTTTTCATCTTCCTAGAATATCATTCACAATATTCACAATAATATATATTCAATTCAATTTTATTTAATTGTGTTAAAAGAATTAATAATTATCTAATTAATTATTATTACTACTCAATAATCGTATAATAATAACAATTTTTTTATTTATATGTTACTTTAATTATTATAATAAAGAATAAAATAATTAAAAAAATTATATTTGTTAATTTTATTGAAAGTTTAAGTGATATATTGATCATTTTAATTTCTAAACTCAAATCACCTCTTAATTTTGTTAAGCTATTATTGTCTATAAATTAATTTATTAAAATTTATCATTTAGTGGTTAATTTAAAATATATATATAAAAAAATAATTATAAATGATAAATAACATCAATATTATAAAATTAAACTAGAATTTAAAATGAGTTACATCGTATAAATCCACCTCAACTCAATCACAAAAAATATTTAGTTATACATAATCATAAATATGAATACTAAAGTAACTAAACAAAAAATATTTATAATAATAATAATAATAAATAAATAAATAAATAAATAACTTTTATAGTTAATCTGCTATAGTAAAAATATAACTTTGTCATAGATAAAGAAAAAAATAGATAAAAACAGAAAATAGTTGAGTGTTCAATATCAAGTATGTAAAGCTCTTTATATAGAATACAGAATTAAATAAATATAATAATTTGTCATCTAAAAAGATATATTTATAAAAAGATATGACATATTAATAGAAAAATATATATTTTTCTATTATAAAATTGAAATTTAAAATATAAAATTGAAATTTAAAATTTAGTTTTATAATTCACTCATTTTTCTCATTTCAACAATTTTTTCTCATGATTTAATTTTTTTTAAAAATTTATATTATTATCACTTTTTACAATAAAATAAAAAAATTAACTATTTTAAAAAATAAAATAAAAATTATCATAAAAAATAGTCTAAAATACTATAAATAAAATGACAGAATAATAATTTATTATTACACCTATATTCAACATGTTTAAGACACATTTTCTTAGGTGTTAAATTAAAAAAATATTATTTTTTGTTGGAGTACTTTAGTGAACACTTTAGTGTTTAGTATAAAGGGAGAGACACAATTATTATTATTATTTTTAAATTTTTAAAAAAATATCTTAAATTTTAATGTAAAATATTAAAATATGCGATTTCTTTAAATTTTGTTAGAAGGCTCGTTATTATAAAAAAAATATAAAAAATTTAGTATATTTATTTAAAAATATAAATATAACATAATTTTAATATTCACATCGTAAAATAATATTCTGGATTCATTATGCTGAGTAACCAATTTCACTTTTCTACGGTTTTGAACCTGCTTTATTTCTTTTCTTTTTTGAGAAAAATTATAGTATTGTAAAGGATATGTGGATCACACGCACCAATTTCACTTTTTCACGATTTTGAACATGCTTGGTTGTTTTTTCTTTTGGAGGAAAATTATAGTATTGTACAAGGTACGTGGATCACACGCACTAATTTCACTTTTCCACGGTTTTGAACATGCTTTATTTCTTTTCCTTTTTGAGAAAAATTATAGTATTGTACGAGGTATATATGTGGATCACACACACCAATTTCACTTTCCCACAATTTTGAACATGCTTTATTTCTTTTCCTTTTTGAAGAGAATTATAGTATTGTACGATGTATATGGATCACACGCACCAATTTCACTTTTTCACGATTTTGAACATGCTTGGTTGTTTTTTCTTTTGGAGGAAAATTATAGTATTGTACAAGGTACGTGATCACACGCACCAATTTCACTTTTCCACGGTTTTGAACATGCTTTATTTCTTTTCCTTTTTGAGAAAAATTATAGTATTGTACGAGGTATATATGTGGATCACACACACCAATTTCACTTTCCCACAATTTTGAACATGCTTTATTTCTTTTCCTTTTTGAAGAGAATTATAGTATTGTACGATGTATATGGATCACACGCACCAATTTCACTTTTTCACGATTTTGAACCTGCCTTATTTCTTTTTTTTTTTGAGAAAAATTATAGTATTGTACGATGTATGTGAATCATACACACCAATTTCACTTTTCCACGATTTTGAATATGCTTTATTTTTTTTCTTTTTTGAAAAAAATTATAGTATTATACCAAGTATGGATCACAAGCACTATTGAAATATCTTAAGAGATAAAGTTAGAGTTGAACGAGTGTTATAAAAAAATACTTGCATGACACTAATATATATATATATATATATATATATATATATAACCTTTACGTACCGTCTGAATGGGGGTCTGTTTACAGTATTTTGGTACGTGACGGTGACAATACAGAAGAAGAAGAAGAAGATTGGTTGTTATGGATATTGAGTGGATGCAAAAGATGACCCTTTCAGCAAAATTTGAATTTGACTTTTACAAGATAACCCTTTCACTACTACCCGTGGTTCCAGTCTGTTTAGTAGCTGCTTTCAGCAAAATTTGAATTTGACTTTTACACTTCAAATGCGTTCGTTTGTCTTCACTTCTGATACATTGACATAATGTTTGGCAACAATAATTATAGAGGCATGTGTTATGTTCTGATGATTGATGGGTGACTTTTAAATTTACTTCACTGAGGTTTCAACCATCATGTTTATGGCAAGAGAGGATGGCTAACATGTTGAATGTCTTTGCTATAAATTGGTTTCAATAATTAGAAAACTCAACCTACACAAACATTGTTCCTGATGCTTCTCACATACATGGGTGTGGTTGATATCAGAAGTGATCTAACTTTTGTTCTGCAAGGCGTGACATTTGGCTTTCTTTACAATCAATATTTAGTATATATATTTTAATTCTTCATGTACAAAAGCTAACAAAAAATTTGACAGCAAAGACTCCATGATATAATAAACCGACACTTGGTCATCAAATCATCAAAATTACTTCTAAAGTATATAGAATATGTACTGTGAAAGCATAATTGATATACAAACATTTCCTTTTTCAATTTCTATCAAATTTTGCAATTATCCAGTTCTATCAGGCCCCCTTTTTTTCTTTTTTTCTTTTTTTACAATTTGTATGTGTTTAAATTTCTATATGCTTTCTCAAATAAAATTTATCTTGTAAAAGTCAAATTCAAATTTTGCTGAAAGGGTCATCTTTTGCATCGACTCAATATCCATAACAACCAATCTTCTTCTTCTGTATTGTCACCGTCACGTACCAAAATACTGTAAACAGATCTCAGACGATACGTAAAGGTTCTTATATATATATGTATGTTAGTGTCATGCAAGTATTTTTTTATAACACTCATTCAACTCCAACTTTATCTCTTAAGATATTTCAATAGTGCTTGTGATCCATACTTAGTATAATACTATAATTTTTAAAAAAAAAAAAAAAGAAATTAAGCATATTCAAAATCGTGGGAAAATAAAATTGGTACGTATGATACATATACATCGTACAATACTATAATTTTCCACAAAAAAGTAAAAGAAATAAAGCATGTTCAAAATCGTGAGAAAGTAAAATTGGTGCGTGATTCACATAGTACAATACTATAATTTTAAAAGAAATAAAGCAGGTTCAAAATCGTGGGAAAGTGAAATTAATGTTGTGCAGGGCCGGGGAAATTAATGAGGCTTTTAGGCTTCCTGAGGATTTAAGGAGTTTTGGTTGTTTGCCGGATGTAGTTAGTTATAATACTCTTATGCATGGAATGTGTCGAATTAGTGAGGTAGATAGAGCTAGAGGTTTATTGAATGAAGTTTGTTTGAAGAGGGAATTGGCTCCTGATGTTGTTAGTTACACGACAGTGATATTGGGTTATTGCAAGTTGAGTAGGATGGAGGAAGGGAGTTTACTTTTTGATGAAATGGTTAGGAGTGGAATTGAGCCTAATACATTGACTTTTAATGCTCTTATTGATGGTTTTGGTAAGTTGGGGGACATGGGTTCTGCGCTGGCCATGTATGAGAAGATGGTTTTTTGTGGTTGTCCTCCTGATGTTGCTACCTTCACTTCCTTGATTAATGGATATTTTCGAGTTGGGCAGGTGAAACTGGCGATGGAAATGTGGTGTGAAATGAATGGTAGAAATATTTTTGCAAGTTTGTATACGTTCTCAGTTCTCGTTAGTGGCCTATGCAATAATAACAGACTAAGTGAAGCTCCGGACATTTTGAGACTATTGAATCAGAGTGGCGTTGTTCCGCAGCCATTTATCTATAATCCTGTTATTGATGGATATTGCAAATCTGGCAATGTTGACGAGACTAATAACATTGTCGAAGAAATGGAGGGGAATAGTTGCAAGCCTGATAAGTTGACATATACAATTCTTATTATTGGGCATTGTATGAAAGGGAGAATGCTTGAAGCAATTGGTGTCTTTGATAAGATGTTGGCAGTTAGTTGTGCCCCCGATGAAATCACTATAAATAATTTAAGATCTTGTCTTTTGAAGGCTGGAATGCCTGGTGAAGCTGCCCGCGTCAAGAAAGCGCTTGGTTAGAGCTTGTCCATGAGTACTTCATCTTTAAAAAAATCTTATCATGAAAGCAGAAATACAGAAATGCCTGTTGCTGTTTATTGAAGTGCTATTGCAGAACTGTGGTTAGACATGGCCGTGGCCGCCTACCATTATGCCTTAAGTAATGTGTGCATCTGGGTCAAAGGAATGTTATCATTGGGCAGGGGTGTCTCTATTTTTTTGGAGATTATCAGTATTTACATTCCTTTGCAATTTCCCTCCAAGATTCTGCTGTTCTGTTTCTGAGCCTGAAATTAGGTATTTTTCAGATAGTTTTGTTGAATAGATTTTTTATTTTACCTTCAAATTTGAAAATAGCATTCTGTTTTGTCTGTAATCTCCTTAAGACATGATACATTCACAGAATAATTTTCTTGGTGAATAAACATATTAAAAAAAATTTGGTGAATACATTTTCCAATTGAAGAAAAATTGAACCCAATTTGGCATTTATGGTTAATATTTTTGGCTAACTGTTAATTATCCTCTTTGAACATATTTTAATCAGTTCTTACAAAACAGTACATATTTTCTCCAAATTGTAATTTCTTTATTTTCTTTCATTTTTAAAAGTTATTTCTCATTTAAGTTTTGTTGATTTATATTTTTCAATGTGCAGAAACTGGACTGATGTGTGCTTGATCTTATAAAACAAGCATATAAAAGTTTAGCTGTAGCTCAATTACAAAAAAGAAAAAAAATAACTTTTAATAATTTGAAGACTGGTTGAAAACAAAGCCTATGAAAGAATAGCATGATGTGTACATATGGATTATAGACCACAAAATGATGTGCGAAGGCACTACAAGCAGAGACAGAAGTTAAGGTTAATCAAACTCTCCTTTTAGATGTTATAGCTTTCAAGTTTCAACAAACGAACGCGTTTGAAGTGTACAAGTCAAATTTTGCGTCTACTTAACACTATAACAATCAATTTTCTTCTGTATTGTCACCAGCATGTACTAAAATACTATAAACAGATCTCCCATTCAGACGATACGTAAAGAAATTACCTAGTCATCACCATAAAAAAGATATCTAAATACTCTTTCAGCCTAGTACTAGAATAAAAGGTATCTATATCCTTTTGGCCTAACCTAAGGATGAAACTCATCCAATCATATTAAAATAAATTAATAAGATAATTAAAGATTAATAATCGATAAAAAAAATTAATTATTTAAATAAAAAGTTAAAAACAAGATTGAATCACGAAGCACATTAAACCTGATATCATATCTATAAAAAAAATTATAAAATACAAGTAAAATAGTCAAGTTTAGAATATTAAATAATATAGTGTCTTTGCAAGTATCTTCCTCCATACTATTATAAAGGAGAATTTAAAATATTCTATAAAATATCATATAAGAAAAATAGAACCTTAACGGATATGTATATTAGTGTAATGCAAGACTTATGATAACACTCATTCATGCGTGATACACATATCTCGTATAATAATATAGTTTTCATCAAAAAGTCAAAAAGAAAAAGAAATAAAGAAATTATGCATAACACTGGATAGTGAAATTGGTTATTCAATTTACTATACGTCTATACAATGCACCACTAATGGTTGTGAATCAAATGTAACTATAACATTCTCCAATATTCGGAACAACAAATTGTTCCTTAGTTCTTGTTACATTGTCAAATTTAACAGAAATAGAGGGAAAATGAAAGCTTTTGTGCTTCCAAGCCTAGTTTAAGACGCTACTTTATCATACTAACACTATAGATTAAACATATGGAACAGTTCTGTTGTGAGAATATGATTGTTCTGACTCCTCCGTAGCTCCTCTTTCCTCATCGTTTTCACCTGATATCTCCTCCAAGGATTTTCCTTTTGCTTCAGGAACCAAGAAAGTAAAGAAGAAGCCTAATACGTTAACCACACCCAACACAATTAGTGCATTCTTCACACCGATACCTGCTGGGTACCCTGCATCTGCTTTGCTCTTGTCCTTGTTTTGTGCCAAATACAAGAATCCAAAGGAACCAACAATAGCCCCAAGCTTCCCAGCTGCCGATGAAATTCCATGGCAAGTGGATCGGAATCTTGCAGGAAAAATCTCAGCTGGGACAACAAATGTGGTAGCATTAGGCCCAAAATTTGCAAAGAAGAAGGTCAAGGAATACATCACTACAAATCCTATCCTGTTATCCCTATGAGTCCAGTGGTCATAAGGAATGGCAAGAGCAAACATGAAGACAGTCATAAAGAAGAAACCCATCAATTGGATAGCAAATCTTCCAATCTTATCAATGAAAGCCACCGTAAACCAGTAACCTGGAACCGTACTGCACAAAGCAATAAGTGTTTGAGCCCTTGCAATTTTGTAAACCTCCTCAAGGGCATTCATGGTTTTTGCAGGAGGGATCCAACCAATTGCACTAAAGATATCCTTTTGAAAAAGGTTTTGGCTATAAAATGCAATATCAAGTAAGAACCATGTACTTGTAGTACCAAGTAGATGTAGTCCATGGCGACGGAGGAATTGCTTTGAGAACAAGCCATATGAATTAGCCTTTGTCTCCTCTTGTTTCCTTGTTTCAGATTGAATCTCAACCTGCATAACCTTAGACATATCTGCTGCCGCTTGCTCCATGTTCTTGGCAACTAGAGCTGTATATCGAGCAGTTTCTGGCATCTTCATACGCCAGTAGTATGTCAATGCAGCTGGAAGTGCCCCCACCATCACAATTATTCTCCAAATGTAGTCTGCTTGTGGAACAGTTGAGCCAACTGGATCAACCTCATAAGGTGGAGAATCAAACCTGGCCTTGAATGCAGCTGAAATTATAATGGCAAATATACCACCTGCCAAGATTCCAAAACCCTGCATGGCAAAGACTGCAGCAATGAAGGCACCACGAGTCTTCTTATTAGAATATTCTGACATTATGGTGGCAGAAAGTGGGTAGTCTCCACCAATACCAAATCCAAGCCAGAACCGAAAGAAGCAAAGAGTTGCCATGACAGATTTTGGACTATGTCCAAATGAAAGGCCAGAACCAATGGAGCATATTACCATCAGCATCAGAGTCATGCCATACACTTTTTTCCTACCCATCTTATCTCCAAGCCAGCCAAAGAAAAGCTGCCCTGAAAATGTTCCACAGAAAGCTACACCATTTACAGCAGCAGCTACATTGGGAGGCAATGTACCGGGCTTTGATGCGCCATCAACGTGGTAGTAAATGCGGCCAAGCAACTTTGTAACAAGGGATATGCAGAACAGATCATATGCATCAGTGAAGAAGCCCATTCCAGCAATGACGATTGCAGTGAAATGGTACCATTGTGTTTTTGCCACATCAAGTGCATTCAGCACCTGAATTTGCTCCTTTGCCATGACTTTTCAGGCCAAAATTACAAGTTTCCTTCTATTTCTCTCGCTATCAAAGCTTGCCTTCTCTGAAAAAATGCTGACAAATTGTGAGATCTTTGATTACATGATTTAGAATACAAGGTAACCAATCAATTTGAAAATGTGATCAACTAGTGAAATCAAACAAATGGATGAACAATTACATCACCAGTTGACAACGAAAACCAATCAATAATGATTATACCACTAGTTGAACCATCCAAATTCATAATTAAAGCTCTGAGAAATTGAAACTCTGAACAGAGCCTCTAGTGACCAAACATATGAAAGATAGAACGTTCTCCTAGTAGAAGAAAATTGGCAGGGCAAAGTAATCAAGCAACCTCATTTTTTGTTACCCCAGATGATAGAAAAAGTAGGCACTCGTATGAATTTAAAAATATTAAAAACCAGAAAATAAATAAATCCTTTTAGAAAGCAACATCCTAGTGAATAGAAAACAAAACAACATATGCACAAAAGTTACCGAGCTAAGTTCCCAAAGGAACGGACAAAAATATAAATAGGCTAACTTCTAAGCTATCACGATGCATAATCTTTAGACTCGTAGATGAGGAGCACATTAAAAACTAGCGACGCAATTCGGTTTAAACCAAATGAACTCTAGCAAATAGTTGAACATGATATGAAAAAATTTCACATGCTGAGTGAGGGCATCATGGAGGATGATGTTGATAAAGCACTTTTTGTTTGAGTGCTTGTGTTTTGAAGGGAAGGGTAGCTTGCCCGGAATGTGGGAAGTGAAGAAAAACACAAACAGGTATGAATTGGGATAAAATGAAAAGATAAAAAAGGATGTAAATTGAGAAGACAAGCAGGGCAACATTTATTTGAATTGAGGAGTCGGTGGAATGGAGTGACAGCAGCAGGATACATGCATGGGATGACACATAATGATGCCAAGAAGAAGAAGAAGAAGAAGAAGAAAGGGAATAGAAGGAGCTTTAAAACTGACCTGAGCGTTGAAGAAGCGTATAGAAATGATGAGAGAAGAAAAGAGAGAGAAATGGTTTGAAGTGCAATGGGTTGAAGGGAGTGGGAAGGATTTATAGGAAACAGAACAAAACAAAACACTCAAAATAAGAGAAACATAAAACAGTTTCAATAAATATTCGATCGGCATATACCCCACCCATTGCGGACTCCCTTTGAGTCTTTTACGACGTCGTCCCTTCCCCGAAGCTGTTGCCTCGCTTAGTGCTTCTGCTTTTTTTGCTAATTCATTTTAATTTCAGAAGAAAATAAAATACGAAATTCATAAAATTTCTTTGCTCTTTTGTTTGCATTATGTACTCATCGTCAGCAGAATTAGTGCGTTGAATTTGTTTTTCAAAAATCAACGTTACCTCTGTTTCCACTCAACCAATTATTATTAATATTTTTTATAAAATAAATATTTGTGTTAATAAAATATTCATCTTTTATCAATATTCATTCATTTTTAATATATAATATATTGATTCATCCATTTAATGTTATAAATATTTCTTATTTTTAATCGATTAGATATTTTTTTACAAACAAAATCAGAATTAGTATTTAACTTAGTTACTTTGTACTTTGTTTTCATCAAAAGCAAATAAAATGTGGACAGTGATCTATTTTTTAATAAAAATGACGGGAAGAAAGAAAAATAAATTAACTTTTAAAAGAAAATTTTTATTTGATTTAAAGTTAAAAAATATTTTTTAGTTAATAAATTTAAATTAAAGTATGTTTTTAAATTATTTATTTATATTCAAAAAAATTTAACATATACGTAATAAAAATTTATTCTATTTTAATCCAGTTTTGATGTTTCATAATGAATGATTGATTGAAAGCAAACACGTGACAGAGAGATAGATGAGTTTCCTACGAAGACGGAACATGATTCATCAAATGGAAAGATTAAAAAATTATTATGAAATGGAGAAAAATTATTTTTTTAGGTATTCTGAATTAGTGCTTTTCATTTTTTTATTAAAAGATTGTACATATTTTTAACAAAAACATAATAATTTTAAATATTTTTTAAGATTATAAGTTTTTTTTAAGAATATTAAATATGAGAAAGAGTTGTAAGAAACTATAGTAAACATATTTTAAAATTCTTTTAATTGAAAAGTTTTTTTAATATCTCTTTTTTCCTCTAATTTTTTTCTTTAATCTCTTAGTTTTTAAATAAAATTTAAAATCACATATCAAATTAACATAATATCATGCCAGTAAATTCATGATAATATAATGGCTAACAAGTGTCTATTTCTTTAATCTGTTTATAAGAACGAACACACTGTAATGATATTAAAATATAATGTGAAAAGAATAATGTCGAATGCATACAAATTTTGGTATAGTAATTATTAATTATATGATTATACATTAATGTAATTTTGGGATGTAACGCACAGCATAATTAGTGATAAAAAAAATATAGAATGGTCAAAATGGGTGAGCTGCTACAGCGAGTGTGGTTTTGACAGAGACAAGAGGTTAAGTCCTCCGTGTTGGGTTATGGCGTGTCCCTTTGGTCGGCTGAAAACTATAAATGAAAGTGACGTATTTGTTAGTTTTGAATAGACTTTTTTTTTATTTCACATTTCTAGGATTGACTTCGTGGCCACACTGCGTTGACTTATTTTACACGCTTCTTCCCACTTTTCAGTCCAAACTCCGAAGGGAAAAATAATATTAAAATTAATAGTTGGAGCAGAGTTGACAGCAATGATAAAAATGGTATAATTAAGCAACACAATTAATCTGTTCCAATACTTGAGATATCCCAATTTATTTATATGATTTTTGCGTGCTGTATTAATAAAAAACTAACTAGTGTTTGAAGTTATTTTGAAAATACTAAACAATGGAAGGCTGAGGGGTGTGGTGGTTCATTTTATATTTTAACTCTACATGTCATGCAAACTCTTTAAAAGTAAAAGGTCAATAATTAGAAGAAGGGTTATCGTATTGAAGTGTCCAGCATGCATGCATACAGTGCAACCCACAAGGATACACAACTCAAATAAGCCAATACTCCAATTCTGTCCATCAGAGAAAATAAAGGAGACAATTAATGCTTTCTTTCTTCATATTCAACAAGACCCAAGTTCGTCCCTGTATATTTATTTGTTTAAAGTGATATACAACGAAAAATTGATAGATAGGTACGTAGGAAGGTGGGCTTGTTCTTTTTAAACTCCTAAATAGTGTGTATGTGGACCAACATATCTTAGTGGGAAGCACAATTAAGAGAAATACTAAATAAGAGTAAAAGAGAAAACACATGTTTACCCATTTTAGTACAATGTTTCTGCCCATCGTTCCTTTCCTCCGTTTAACTACCAACTGAAATTACAACTGAGCTTCCTTCAAAGTCCACATTGGAGGCTGAAAAAACCAACCAATCTCAAAGATAAATAGGAACAGTACACTAATTATTTGTTTGTGTCACTGTATTGCCCACTTCTTTTGCTTAGGAGTCATCTTCCCACCTACCAACAAGTTTATATGCGCTTGTGTTGTGCTACGCCATGGATTGCACGAGTTGCGAGGTTGCTCCAATAACATTACTTTCTCTCTTGTATTGTTTTGTCCAATATCAAACCATATACACACAAACTTATTAATATTTACATCCATTGCTTAAACACAAAAAGTTATGTCAATAGGTGACACTATCATTAAGTAAACCATAATAAAATAATAAATAATATAAATTAACTTTAAATTTAAAAATTATTAAGAAGTACAATTATATATATATATTTTTTTGCTTTCATCAATAATAATAATACATATTAATATTTTAATCGTAATAAATTCAAATAATCTTTTGCTACAATATCAAGTTAGCAATAGATATTTTAAATAGATAATTACAAGATAGAAAAATAATATAAATGAAATTTAAACTTAAGATTTATTGAGAAGTATAATTATATTTTTATATTATAAAAGAATACCTTCATAGAAAACAATTTTAAAAAAATCTCGATAATGTTAATTTCCTGTGATTTAAAGAAAAAATATTCATATCAAACATAAAAAATTAACATTTCTAATATAAGATTCCTGATAATCTTTATATAAAAACAAAAACTTTTTTCGAGAAATCACTCGTTATTCTTTTTTAGTTTATTGGGTATATGACTTCATTTTTTAACAAAGCCCTACCCCCTCAAAACAAAAAATAATGAACCGAATTGACTTGAATACTAGGTAGGCTGGGTGGGCCTAAGTGTTCATTATCTTCGCTTGGGCCGAGAGATAGAGAGCAGCCTTAAATACCCCACTTTTCAGACCCAAAATAAAAAAACAACACCCGTCTTTATTTTCGGCTCAATTATATTTTGTGTATTTTAGTTTCTTATTTTATTTACTCATATTTAATTCTTTTAATTTTTCATTTATTCTAAGTTTATTACATCAAAATTTTATTCAATAATTAATAAAAATATAATACAAATGTGTCATAATTTATATAAAGTTTGTTCATGTGTGTGTATGTATATATATATATATATAATAAATAAAATGTATGTAACATAAAGAAAGAGATTCATTTTAAAAAAATTATTTACAAATTTGTATAAATTAATAATATGTTACATTCTTAATATATTTAAGTTGATTATTAAATAGATTTTTAGAGTGAAAATTTAAATTTGAATAATAAAAAACTATAAAATTTAAACATAAGTAATTAAAATTAGAATGACTAAAATTGGACATAAGCTAAAATATAAGAAATAAAAAGGCAAGCAAACCTTTATTTAATAATATAATGAGATTACATAATAGGAATAATTCGTCACATTAGTCAACTAAATTGCAAAATTAAGTAATTAAATTCTAAATACACTTCATTTAATTATTTAATTTAATTTAGTTTCATCGTTTCTTACTATATTTTTTTAAAAAAAATTAATTATATATTCTTAAATACACTTTAAACGAATCAAGGAAACAAGTCCATTTGTAAATAACTATGTCGTATTTTATGCTGAGATATGTTAATGGATTAATTAAAATAATACAACACATCTCTTGGAAAATCATCTCTCTTAGCCGTACCTCAGATTTTCATGCCATCAAATAAGAAGTTAACGATATTCCTAGTGAGCTAAAGGCTAAAATAGTAAATGCATGAAAACAAATTCAACAGATGACTAAGTGGTCGCATCACAAATCATCAAATGAGACCAAAAAGGCCAGTGGATTACAGAAGAAAAACTTCATAGGTTGTAGCAATCTTCTCATAAAATTTGTGGCAAACATATCCACATATGCTCATATACACAAGCACCACCTCCAAAGAGTGACTAGACTAAATAAATCATTTGGGTGGAGATGAACTTACATTTGTAAGTAAGGAAAAAATTATTTAACTCACAAAATTATATCTACTTTAGTTTAGTATGAGTAAGTTTTATCTTTTTATCTTCCTATGTAAGTATTTTTTTTTTTGTTTTTTTTTTTATATATAGATTTTGAATTATCTTTAAACTTTCTCTAATAATATATATTTTATTTATAAAAAATATATATAATACATTTTTATGTGACAAGATTTGACAGGTAAGAACATAACCCAATCCTGTAACCTTGATCATTATTTAATATTATAATAAAATTATTGCAATTATAAATATGGTTTAGTTCTTGGATATAATATACAGCTTATTAATCCTATGCTCTAAAACGTGATATTAACATAGTTCAAAAATAGTTAATTTCTTAAATATGTTAATTATAATTTTTTAATTATGTGTATGAATAATATTTTAATCTTGTTAATGCTCTTGAAATAATAATTAAGAATTGATAAATTAAACAAATCAAAATACTGTTTCTAATGCACCATATATTATTGGATTAATTTTGTAAATTTTTTAAACAATATATGAAATTTATTAAATAAGATGAATTTTATTCAGTAATAAAATTTAAAAAGGTAATGAATAATATTATTTTGATATTTTATATAAACATGCATATTTTAATTATATGCATATTATAAATAAATAAATTAGAAAAATAAGTTTTTTTAGAAGGATGAAGCTTAAATCAAACCTCATATTCAAATCCCATTTAATGGTCTGCCTTGGATAAAGTCCATGTAAACCAACAAATTAACCTACTTCTGAATAAATTCTTAGGTCCAAGGGCTTGACTCAAATTAAAGAAAGTAAATGTTACACTTTTTACTAAAAATATACATATTTTAATAAAAACATGCAATCAATATATATATATATATATATATATATATATATAT
The DNA here is from genome assembly GCF_003935025.1 of Abrus precatorius. Taxonomy (NCBI): domain Eukaryota; kingdom Viridiplantae; phylum Streptophyta; class Magnoliopsida; order Fabales; family Fabaceae; genus Abrus; species Abrus precatorius. The sequence continues at coordinate 227,962 of NW_020874373.1, read as the reverse complement.
ATATATATACACTTAAAATTAATTCTCTTAATCTTAATGAAATATGAACCCTAAAACATAATCATAATAATAATAATAATATACATATATCATTTAAATCATGGTGGACTATTGAACATTCGGTCATAACTAATGCTTTTAATGAAAATATATAATAAACGCAATTTCGTTCATAATTTTTAATATAATTCAACATTCTCTGTCGTTAATGCATGGTGTCCATCATTATATATCATGTCAACCATGAAAAAGAAAATTCATGCTGAGTCCAACTTAATTTTCTACTGGCTAAGTTTTCCGTTTGGAAGAAGAAATCAACATAATAGAAGATGAAAAGGGAGGAACCCGAATATTACATTTGATGGAGTCAGGAAAGAATTACAAGGTTAAAATTTGTTTATGAACAGTTCCAAAAACAGAGTAAACTAAAAAACAGAACCGCTACGAAGTCAAACTCAAAAGTTGTTCTAGATATTCAGCACCCAAATCCTCCAACACCAGCACATTTTCTGAACTGCTCAATTCCAATTCATCCCTTTTCGTTTTCTTCTTACTGGGCTTCGTGGACTTTCTTCTCATGGTGTGTTTCCTCTTGAGTGCCAAAACAGGGGAAGAACCCTCTTCCCAAGGCTTACTCTGCATCTCTCTCAGTGACGCCTTCACCACTTCCTCTGGAAAATTCAGCACAGCAAGAGAACCCCTTGTGGAGAACGCTGCTTGGTCATATGCCAAAGCTGCATCTTCAGCTGTGTCAAACGTTCCAATCCACACTCGAACCCCGTTTCTCGTGGAATCTCTTATCTCTGCCGCGAATTTCCCCCACGGTCTCTTCCTCACTCCCCTGTACACCCTGCTCTCCTTTGGTGCTTGTGACTCTGAAGCGGATGGCACACGTGTTTCGCTCATGTGTGCGTAGTTTGTGTTAGAAGAGACTTCTTGTGACTCAACGCTACCCAGAGAAGAGTTTGATGCGGAGGATGATTCCTTGGTCTGTTGAGACTGTGAGTGGTTCTCACTGAAGTTCAGTGGAAGGGTATTGTTGTCATCGTTGAAGAAAACGAAATCGTAATCCCAGGAAAAAGGGTCTCCAGAAACGGAGGAATTTTCAGTGAACAAGTTAAGGTTGTGATTTAGGAAGAGAGGAGAATCAAAATCCATCCTTAGGAATGAATAATCGAAGTGCAGACGACAGTTTCTCACTTGGGATTCTATATATATGGCTACACTTATTTTTTTTTTCTTATGTTTCGGTTGGATATAATATAACTGCCACTTGGGTGTGGTTTGAAGTTTGAATGGACATACCTAAGGGGTTGCCTCGTTTATATACCCAGCCAAAAGGAGGCAAAGAAAACGACCATTTACTTTGAATATTAGTTATTGTAAGGATGATTTATTGGGCAATGGCTTTGAATAGCTTATCGGCATTTACTTTGTATTAAACATTTATGTGACGTCTAAAATGTAGCAGTAAATCATTTTGGGTATATAAAAAAAAGTGGATAATTGATTTAGGCACGTGAGTCAAACAAGTAATCCAGCAACGTGGGCAACTCCAGATGGAGAGGAAAGAAGACTCGACCAAGTTTAGTGATTGCAAAACTTCCCATTAAGATGTTATACAATAATATTTCTGTCAGCGAAGGAACAGTGTCAGCATCAGCGTGTTGCTCTCACTGCTTGCAGCGGCGAGTATTGCTTTGCTAGGCAGACTCAATTTGTTTATTTATTTTCATAACAGTTGAATTAATAATCAAATTATTTAAAAGAAAAATGGGATTGATTGTTGTCGTTTGCATAGACTGGGATATTTACTGTGATATATTAAAAAAGATTATCAGAGGAAGAGGTTGAATACAGTGTATATTTGCATTGGAATAACCCATCTCTGTCAAAGTTATAGATCCAAACCTACACAGTCATAGGCTTTAGAATCAGCCGCCACCGTGTCTTCTCCTTTGCAAATAAATAACTCTACGCTCCATTCTGTTTTCTTCTAGAAAATGCCAACCTATTTATCCAATCAAATAATATAACTAATTTTATTTATAAAGAAAATAAAATTAATAAATTATGAATATAATATGTTTTGTTTTGTTTTATTTTATTTTAAATAAAATAAACTAAATATATACAGTAAACTTATCGTATTATATTGATTGAGTAAACGATAAAGCTACGATGAAATATAGCTGTGCCTTTTGCAACTGTTCCACTATTTATAAAAAATCTTGATAATGTTACATTTTAAAATGTAGTTAATGCATTACTTAATTTATTATATAATTTTGAATAATACAGAATAATCTCAATTTGACATTTTAAAGATACATACATCATCAGTAGTCTTATAATATTTTGTTACTAGATTAGTCTTTAAAAAGAATTAATTTATTTAGACTAGTTTAGCGATAAATGAATTTTTCAAAAGACTAATTTAATCACAAAAAAAACTTATCAATTAAAAGAATAACAAGATGATAATTTATATTTAAATAATTAACATTAAATTATAATTTTAGACTATATATATGCACGACCTATTTTATATTTTAGTTTTTATATAAAATTGGTACATATTTATTTATATATAAAAAATTAGAATTAGTCTACACTATTTATTCAAGCTATTAGTGCTAGTGTATTTTTATAAGAGACAAAATAAAAATAATACATCAGAAAATTAAAATATTAAATGTTTATACTTAAGAATCAAAATAAAGTTTACAATGATTAAAAGAAAAAAAGCATTCTATTTTAATATTTGATAATAAAAATTAGAATTGATACATAAATATTTTTTTTACACAACGAACAAAATAATACTATTATACCAAGACTAAGATAAAAAAAAGTATTAAACATAGAAACTAAATTATTATTATATTTGAAAATGATATTGTTTAAAGAATTAAAACAATGACGATACTCTAGAAGACTGAATAAATATTTGTGTATAAATATAAAATTAATATCACAAATTTGATATCACAAAATATCGTTTTTTTTTCTGATGCTCATAATCAGGTCAACTGATTTGGTCGAGGATTCTCCGCACAGCTACCAATTAAAAATGGCTGCTTCTTGATCCAACCTAGCACTGTTGTTATGGTTCCATATCTAATTAATATAATTATATATATATATTTTAATATTCCATCAAATTTTATGCCACAACATGAAGACAGACAAAATAAATTACTTATCTATTTTCCTCGGACAAACCTGTCCCCTTCGGCCGGTGCAACTTAGACATGTCTTCTAACAATTAACAAACAAAATTTATACTTTTTATCGGAGAATGTGAACCAAGTAATAGTTGTCAGGTAATTGTTTATTATTTTCAACAATACATTTTTCTTTGTAAAAAGAGAAATTGAATTAATTGTTAAAACATTTATATTTAAAAATGGTATTATAATAGGTTTGGAAGAAAGATAGGAGGAACAAGTTGCTTGACATGAAATAAAATAGATGGAATTATTTATAGGCTTAGTCCCCGACGCCTTGTGCATTTTATGGACAAAGGAAGCAGATACATGTATCTCTGTATCCGTTTAAAATGACACTTACTTTTCATGACAAGTGCTAATTTAACTTCTTCCTCTTTTCTGTTTGCTTCAAGACAATTATCACTTGGTCCATCAGATCGCCTGGACTTTTTTTCATAAGTCAAAGTCATGAGGAATAACTTAGAGTACCCATTCTTGAATATTTCTTTAATCTAAATATTCTCTTTGAATGCCATCTCATATTCATCATTCAACTTGATTCATTCTTTCCACTTTCTTCTCTGCCTTTTCAAATCACTTTTTTTTCAGTTCTTACTTAGTCTAAGTAACATCAAGAGTAATGTGTTTAAGGGATCAAAATTCTTTTTTATTTATATAATTTAGTATAGTTTTGTCTACCAAAAATATACGTTAGTGCTAAGAAAAATTCAAATTATTTATTTATAGATAGGTTTTTTTATTATTTTTGTCTAGACCATGTATATTTTTCATTAAAATTATTTAAAATAAATAGATGATTCATATATTAGTACATAATAGATAATTTATTTAAATATAATAAAATAATTTACATATTTTTATACTTTTATTTATTTTATTTCAATAACTTTGAATTTTTATGTATTAAAAGTATACTAAATGGACCTTTAATTAAATCATTTACCTAATTAGAAAAATAAGTAATAACTGATAAGAAATGACAGTTAAACATTTTAAAATACCAACAATAAATTTGATGATGATTTTTAATACAATCTGACTTTTATTAAATAATTTATTATTGATTTAAAAATGTTACAACTTTTTAACCATGGATTTGGAGGGAAAATAGTTATATTTGGATGGGATGTTGTTACTGAATATTATTTGCACCGAAAATAAAAAATAATTTGCAAAGTGACGATTAAGTGGCGGCCATGATAAAGCCAAGTGGGTTATGCCGAAAGCTGAGTGTGACTGACGATGATTGATGATGCTAATGTACGCCCAAGTTAATGTACCCGCGAATTAGGAAAATTTCCCTGACGTCCATTTGGCATCGGAGCAGGTAATTCATTTCTATTCTTAAACTGCTACTTAATTTATCTTTAATGTTTACAAATTTTATTCTATATAATTTAATCTTTAAATATGTTCATAATTTTATTTACTTACATCTTTTTCTTTTATAAAAATTCAACTAAAATATAAATTAAATTAACATATTTACAGATTAAATTATACATAACAGTTTTTCTAGAGATCAGTTAGTTTTCTGACAAGCAAATAAAATCAAGTTAATATATTTTAAAATTAAATGCTATAAAATAATAAATTTAAAAATTAAAATATATAACATCACTTTTAGAGGCCAATATATATATTAAAGTGTTCGCCGTATTTCATCGAAATTAAGTACAATATGAGCTATACGTTATGTTTAGTGCTATTTAAATTATACAATAGAAATGGAGATAAGATTGAAAACGTAGTATGTTTCATTCTTATTCAGTGTATATGTTGAGATATAATTAATTTTTTTTAGATTTTTTATGCAAACAAGTAACTTTTTTTCTTAAAATAAGTGTTCCCAAATAATTATTAAACGAGCAAAATTAATGAACATAAAGGGTACATTTTATTTTATATTATATTAAAATTTTGGTCCTTATAAAATCATGATTTTGTTATTTTAGTTCTAAAAAAAAATACTTTGGAAGTTTTTAAATTTTTAATCCTTCAATTATTTTTTTTCTTGTATTAATTAACATTAGTTAATGCTAACAAAAATATTGATATAGTATATACTCACGCAGATCAATTATTGAAAGATTTTTACGTTAGAGTGATGTCATTTTAGAGCTTGTTTGTATTAAAAACAAAATCAACTTCATTATGTTTATAAATTATAATCATTTTTTAATTAATCTTATGAAATTAATGTAGCCACAGAACTTGATATCTCTTCCTTTGGCAAGACAACAAACCTTCCAGCATCTTTACAGCTAACTTGCTGAACGCTTTTTACTCAGCTCCAATTCCAAATCACACCATACTTGGTTCCAATTATCCCAATCACGAAACCCTAGCATTAGAACATCACTTTTTCCCCCAAATTCATGCAAATATTTCCATCATCATCAAATCATTCATGCCATGAACATGTCCTCCATATTGTTACAATCGTCCTGCTGCTACCAGACTTGTGCCTCCACCTTCACTAACTTATTGGAAGAACATTCAAACACAACACCCATCAAACTCCATCATTCTTAGACTTTTATTTTTTAATGATTTAATTCTACGTAGGCCAGAGACGCTTTTATTTTTTTGTGGAAGTACGGTTTTTGGGATGGAGTTTGTGGTGAAAATAAAGGTAAATTTGGCTAGTGATTTTGGGAAAGGGAAAATGGATAATATTCCAGACAATGAGTTTTATATATGTCACATGTGCATCCCTAAATTTAAGTATATACTACACCAACATTTTTCCTAGTGTTGACTAATGTTAATAAATACATTTTTTTTTATTGTTTATAAAGATTTGAATTTATGACCATACTTCAAGACACTTCCTCACAAGTAAGCTATAAAAATGCTAACAATTTACCATAAATGCTATATTTATGGTTTTAAACTTGTAACTTTTTCTTAGCCTTTTTAATTGGTAGTAAAAATAAAATATTAGTCTTTTTCTTCTATTGAGAGGGGTAAAAGCTTATCAAGTTATAAAAAATCTAGCATTTTTTTTTTTTTTACGTTTATGACTTTTATAAAGTTTTGAATCTATGATTTTAAGGAAGCCGATCTGCGTACTTAATTTTATCATAGATAAATTATAAAGATATCTAGTAATTTGGCATGAGAATTCTAAGATGTGGTGTTGACATTGTAATTTTTGCATTTAAGGGTAAACATGAATCAAGTTATGCCAAATTCATACCAAAATGAAAATCAAATCAATTGAATTTAATTATGTTAGATAAGTTTATGTTCTAAAATAATAATTTTAAGCTATCAAATACAGTTTTTAAAAATAAATCCTAAATTTCAAAACAAAGAAAATTACTTTAGAAAATTGTTTGGATGTTACTGACAATATTAAATCAATCACCATGTTCTTATTAATCTTATCACTGTTATTTATTTTTTATCAATACTAAAAGCTAACGTTAACAAATTTTCTTTAGAAAAATGGCATAATCTCTACATTTTATTTAAGAAAAAGCAAGGTTGAAATAGTTTGATTTGTCTGGTGTAAAACTGTGATTAAGGTTTGAAGGTGAAGTATGTATTGTCACCATTGGTTGTGAAGAGTGGACTTAAAGTTATGGTGGCCAATCGGGACTGAAGAGACTACTGGTACTAGACCAGGTTCGGGTTTTCTTTGTCACTGCCAAATATTAATGGAGGGAGGGAGAAGAGTAGAGAGGGACTCACTCGCGTAAGCCTTCCAAGTTGAAACCTTTGACAACACCGCCCAACATTAACAGGCTGCATGCACCTGCACGTGCTTACCATGCTGCTTTTCTCCAATCCAAATGAATATGCCCACTGTTCTTCAATTTTTTCCCTCTTACTTCTTCTTTTGCTTTCCCTTCCATTCCATAAAACAACAGCAGAGACTAATGGTTGTTCCGGAGGGCTCGTTTTGCTTCGCAATATTGCCTGTATACTGTGATATTCATTATTTCTCATAAAACACTCTTATATATGCTCACATATTCTGATCACAATTATTGAGGGTTACTAAAACTATTGCTCCAAATTTCATTAACTTAACCAATACGTTACACTTAGCATTATGATCCCCTCCACCAAACTAGCGATCGATTAGGTTGTCTCTTTAGGGTCTATCATAAAATAAAATTTTTAATTAATGATGTAATCATGAAAAATTATTGTAAAAAGAAGTAAGATATGAAAAATCAAAATTTAATCTTTAACTATATTTATACATAATTTTACAGAATTAAATTAAATTTAAACTTTTTTCACAAGCCGTTAGGACAGTTCATTTTACCAACCTTAGTTATATATATTTTTTTCAAACATGATTTTTTTCAATTCAATTTTAAGATTTAGAGTAAATAAAACTTATAAAATTCATACACTTTAATATCTAAATTATATAAAATTGTATAAATTTTATCTACTTTGTACAAGTTTTAAACTAAACAATGAAATTTATAATAATCACATTTGATTAAAAATTATTAAAAGCATAATTTTGTTGAATTTGACACGTTACGTATGTCGCTCGGTCGTAAGAAATTAGTTTGATAGCTAGAAGTTATATTATTAAGTAAAAAACAATGTTTGTATGATATATTTTAAATTTGTAAATTGTAATGGGTAAAATGTTACAAAGAAAAAAAAATGAAAAAAGTTGCGCTATGGAAAAAACCATTGTCTTTAAAGTCTTTTTTTGGTTCAAACTTCTAATATAATCTAAAATGTCAATGTAATTAATAATTAAAAGAAACTAAAAGTCACCTCGTTAACATTTCTTATACTATTTTATATTTTTTGGAATTGTTACTTAAACAGCCGAATAACATAACTCTCTAATTCTTTACTTGCAAAGTAATTTTGAATATTTTTCTAAAATTATTTTAGAGAATAATTATATTGTCATTGTTCTTATAAAATAAAATATTAAATTATTTTAACAATTTTTAACTTATAAAATGTCAACGAGAATAAAGTATTATTTAATTCATCGTAGTATCATGAATTTTTTTTTTATCTTCTTTTTCATCACCTTTATCTCTTTTTATTGCTAAATCGGACTCTTTATTTAATCTTTATAAATGCAGCGATTTTGTCCATTTTTATCCGAACAAAATTGGTTCATTGCACAACCTGACGTATGTTTTTCATTTTTTTCTTCACTATCTCTTTCTTTACACTAAAACTTTGTTATTTCAATCTTTCATTCTGTTTATTAACTAATGACGTTGTTTCATTCAAGGACCATTAATATTTTTCATTTGAACATGACAAAAGATTATTTTTTAAGAAAAAAATCATAATTACAGAAGTTCTACATTTCAAATTTATAGCTTGTAAGGAACACTTCTAACACAGCGTAACGATACTCAATGAAGCACCTAACTTGAATCGCTCTTCAATATTATTTTTAGTATAATAATAAAGAAAAATGATAAATATATTTTTAAAAATCATATAAAAAATAGTAAATAATTGATAAGTTAATCAATATAACATAATCATTCTAATATAAGCACATGTTTAGATGAGTTAGTAATGCAACACATTAATCCACTATTCAGGATAATTAAAAAAAAATTGTATGTAAATAAAAGCTTATAAAAGAAAAGAACTAATCAACGTGAGATATGAATAGGATAATTTGCTTGTCATCATTCAACTTAAAACATTAGGTTGCAATTGAAAAAGAGAGTGAGAGAAGGCAAGTCATTTACGCTGTTTATCTTTTTTGTTTCTCATGAAATGTTGTAAGTTGTTGTTTTATTATTATTATTATTGTTATTATTATACAAATATAAAAGAAAATACTAATTACCTTATTTTTTATTAATCATAATTGCTTTTAAATACTCTCTAACTTCTTACTACTTGATGAAGCTCTAATTATAATGGAGTCGTTGACTTGCTTCAATTAGTGTACGATGAATTCACCCAGTGTCGACTCATGATATAAAGAAAGAAACCAGAAATTAAGTCTATTTCAGAATGCAAAACAATGAGGATTTCTTACCAATGTTAGCTGAATTGGCTTTGAAATACATTCACATTATATAAAATACTAATTGATCGTTTGATATTAAATATTTTTATAATATAGTATATATTTATGATTTAATTAATTTTGCTTGATTTTTATAAATTAAATATTTATATTTTAAAATAAAATTGAAGGTAATAATGAAATTTGTTTGAGATAGAAATTGTAGAGAGTTGAGTTGGGATCCAAACTTGAAAATGGGGATCCATATATTAATGAAATGAGTTGAGAAAATAAATTAATTTCCGTGCTTCTTTTTGTGTTCTCTCGTCTCCTCAATGTTGGCTAATGAAGTCATGCTTCAAACTATAATTTGTTTACTTTATCTTTTTTTTTTTTTAATGAAAATGTTGGATATCTACATGTTTGGAGTTAATTTTGGCGGTTCCTCACTGCTAGAAATTATCATCTAAAAGTACAAATTTGTTAAAACATCAATTTTTTTAATGAAAACTACATTTATTTGATAATATATTTTAAAACATTTTGATAATTTATCTTTTGAAAAAAATTAGTTTATTAAATTTCTTCAAACATTGGTTTTATTTAAATAAATACTTATAAAAAATAAATGAATTTTTTTATAAATTTAAATAAAGTTATGCATATTTCTTTTAAGTCCAATTATCTTATTTTTGGGCTAAGTAAGTTTATTATGAGTGTCAGAAATTACTTTCTCAATATTTAACGTAGTTTTGCAAGTTAAGAGAGCTAAATTAAATTTTTTAATTAAATTAAAATGATTATGAAATAGTTAATACACGTAATCAGTGATAATATTGAACAAACATAATTTTATTTGATATAATTTATTATATATATATATATTTTTATAAATACTTATTCAAGAGTTTATTTGAAGTGAACGTACATTATTTTTTTTTCTATTAAGTGAACGTTGGTTTTGAAAATCTTCAGAATTATTTTATAATTTTTAATTTGTAATATATAAAACTCGAGGGTTCCTCTCTTTTTGGTCTTTCGTGTGCTGATCAGTTGTCTACTTTCTAAAGTTATAATTTATATTTTATTTTATGTATTTTCTAAATCATAAAGTAGGTATGTTATTTCATTCTATCAATATTGATGATTCAAATAATAAAAATAATGGGTCCTTTTTTTAGTAGTGGTCCGATTAATTGGTTTTTATTGAATCTCTCTAACCACAAATTTAATAATTTTTCTTCCTAGAAATGTTTGTTTGGTTTCATTATTTGGCAACTTTGAAAAAGTAGGAATATTTTCATGCCACCTTCCCTGTTTGTTAAAAATATCACACGAGATTTTGATTTTTATACTCTTGTTGCAAGAAAAGTTCCTCTAAGCTCCCTATGATGGTTAATGACCAGATTCGAGTGAAATGGACTCTCCCTCCCCTAGGCCATTGAAAACTGAATACTGAGATGATTAGGGCCAATTCATCTCTAGATTTTACTGTAAAAATGAAGCTTATTCTCCTATTGTTGCAGAATTTTGGAGTATTTTTTATGGAGTTAATCTAGTCATTCAACAGGGGATCCAATCCATATGGATTGAAACTGACTCTAAATTGGCTTTGGAGTTTATTTTGCATGCTCCTCCTAGTTCTCATCCCCTCTTTGATTTAATAATTTGTATTAATGACTTGATTAAGCATATGTTCTGGTCATTAAGGTTGGGCATATGTATAAGGAGGCCAACTAATATGCAGATCACCTTCCTAGTCTAGCCTTAGACAAGCTTTTGCTGTTCAGACCTATTGATGTTTCCCCAGGTCGTTGCTCTTTTTTCTTTGTCTTGTCTTGATGCTTTCAAGTGTTTGGACTTGCAAATTGAAGTTCTGATCTTTGTGTTTGTTTGAGCTGTTTTTAACCCTGATGAATAGCAAATAATAATAATTAAAAAAAAATTATACTTTTATTTTATTAATATTTTATTTAATATTTAAAACACAAAAAAATCAAGTGTTCATTGGTTATTAATGAAAGTATATGCTTAATTTTTTAAAAATAGAATATTAAATTTGAATTTTATGTATAAAATAAATTTGCTGGGAGAACTAAGATTAACATGACGTGAATGTTTTTAATTCAAATAACATTACTTCCTATAAAAAGTATTTGTAATTTTAAAAAAAAAATCTGAAGTTGAAAAGCGACGATACATATATTAAAATTGTGGGGTAAAGTTTCAACATATAACGGTACACTGAACATAGAGAAACAAGAAGGCTCAGTGGAAAGCAGAGTGTCAACGTCATCAGTATCTGTTTGGATCTAACCAATTAGCAATTACGAGTTACAGCCGCCAGGCAAAATGATACACTGAATTTGGTCATATTTGGATGTTCTAGATGTTTCCATAATATATATATACGTTATTTTTACAATTGGATACGATAATTGCGAAAGCAACATTTGTGTTGTGTGGATATCTTATTAAATCAGACATCCATGAATCTACCCTCTACGGATCATTAGATATGATAAAGGGAATGCACACGTCACCATTTTCATTTTGAACATGTATATTCTATTCTGCTCCAAACCACATTCATGAATCCCTATTTCTTATTCTTCATCCCTTCGTTGCCTCAATTTTTGGGACATCCGCAGCAGGTGCATTGCATCCAAACCAGTTTATATTTAATACAATTGACTCAGCTATAATCCATTCACAGTTCACACTTGTCCGTTTATGAATCACAAAGACCCAAAAAGTTCTTAATAATTCTCATTTCTAACTCTAGAAAATTATAACGCCATAATTATTGCTATAATACATCACATTATTAGTATAAATTTTGAATATCTATATTAACACTTCGAAAATTATATTAGTGAAAGCTAATCTAACGTTAAATTATTAATGAATAGTAAATTTTATTGTGTTTTATATTTTTTAGTTATTAATTAAATATTATGTTATAAAGTAGTAGAAGAATTCTTAGGAGAAAATGAAAAAGTACCACAAAACCTAATCTTATAAGAAGACAAATTAGGGAAGAAACTGGTCCATGAATCTTGATATTCGCGAGTGCTTGGTCAAGAGTAGGTACATGCATGGTACAGGGACTCGATGCTCAAGTTCCACCAGCAATACTCAATTGGGAATTTTCTTTCTTCATTTTTAAAAATAAAGTTGCTTTGCTAAATTTGCTTTCAGGGATTGTAATTCATGATATTCGAATTCTCACCATGAACCAAAATGTAGCTAGACACACAAAAATCCTCAGTAGCTAGCACAACCTCTCACATCTCATCAGAGCCTAATTTTGTCGAATGTTCATGAATGCACTGCATTCATGCACCTGTCTCCCACTTGTATATTTCAAATTAATAGAGAGTGTAGTACAGCTGTATCTTTTATAAAAACTGGCAGTGACACACACACACACATATATGTTAGAAAAGTTAGAGAACTCATGCTACAAGCTCTCTAGCTACCTTCACATTGATCATATATGTTATGCATCTACAAACAACAGTGGCTTTATTGAGTGAGAAGAGACAACAAATGGCTCTGGATCATGTACATTATCCACCGTTGTTGAGCAAGAACGTTAACAGGGGCATACGTGATGTGATGTAAGTACAAATTAATACAAGAGTTTCTTTCGGTTTATGTTTGATTTGTTTTAGTCCTCATATCATCTTTTCCTATTTTGTTTAATGCTTAATTATTATTGCTTACCTTCCTCGATTGTTTTTAACATTTCCCTAAAATTCTTCTAAGTTTTCCTATCTATGTCAATAAATTTATTGCTTGAACAACTCAAATTGATACTTTTATTTCCATTTCTCATTTATTTTTATATAGACACAATCTAAAACTATATTCTAATTAATCATCAGAAGAGATACCTAAAGGTCTTCCATGTAATGATGGCACACGAAATATTTTCCTTATAAGAAAGTGAAAATCAAGATATGATTAAAAAACTGCAAGGAATCTACAGATGGAAATTTGTACATATAAGGGGATAAAAGTTTTTCTTTTTAAGTATAAAGGCTTTTATATTTATTTATTATACATTTCATACGGTGCTGCGGATTTGCTTCCTTTTCTTTTATCTTAAAAATGCAACTCTACATGTATGTTCAAATTCATGCAATTTCTTTGTAACAATCATACAGATTAATTCACATATTTACTATAAAAAAAACTGCTTAATAATGGGAAAAAAAATGTAGACGCTGAAATTTCTTCTTTTAGTATATAAAATTTAATTTAAATACTGACAGTGTAAATATTTTTTATTGTAACTTAATTGTGAATTATCATATCAGCAAAATAATTAATTTTTATAATAATGAATGTAAAAATAATATTCAGAATGTATTCTAATTGATTAATAATATAAAATTTTTTACATTTACCAAAACTTAAACTCATAATCTTAATTTGTAACAAAAATTGAATCATTAGTATAAATACTTTAAGTTTAAACTAAATATAACATACAACTAACATATTTATTTTTATATCAATAAAAATAGGATTAATATGATATATTATAGACTTAATTACATTTTTATCATTGTATTTTTTAAAATTTTAATTGAGTTATCGATTTCATTTTTTTTAGTCTTTAGTATTTTTAAAAATCACTATTTTTTATTTCTTTTGCTGATGTATTAAAAAAAAGCATAGTACAAAAATTTTATATGTAATAATTTCTTAGTTAATTATATCATTATTAGAGACTAAGAATTTTAAAGAGTAAAATTTAAAACTAAGATTAAAATTTTATAAAATATGAAAAACCAAAAGTATATTTAATTTATATTATATTTTTAATATTCACAATATTTATATTAACACTTTGGTTTTCTTAGATAGTTGTTATAGGGATGGCAATGGGTAGGGTATAGGTAGGGTACTACAGTACTCATCTCCATACCTGCGTTTTAAAAAAATATCTGTACCTGACCCTATACTCGCGTGGGTATGATCATTAATCCTCGTACCTGTACCCTCTGGGTACCCGCATACCCGTCTTATATCCATTACCCGTTCTTGTTTGAGAAAAAAATATTTATAAAGAAAAATATGTTTATATAACTTCACATAAGTAGCATAATAATACAAAAATTCAATATGTAGTTGCCGAATAAGGTACAAATATAGATAAAAAATAAATATTCAAATATCATAAATGTTAAATATATCTTAATATAATAATTTTTTAAACTAAAATTCTTAGAAACAATAAGCAAAACTAAACACATAAGTTATTTGTCAGTGATAATCCTATCTTGTGTGAGATTTGATTGATTGATAATGTCAGAACGACAACGAAATAGATCTGTACAATGATTGTTCCTTCGTGTGGATCACTTAGTAACCTCTTGTGACGGCATTAACAACTAACTCTAATGAATAACATTTCATAGTTATTAAGTTTTAGTGAGACAGACATTAAGAATGAGAATAGAGTTAGAGTAGAGAAGTTCAATACTAACAATAGAAAATTGATACATAAAATATTTTTTTTTTAACTTTTGAATTTGAAATTGTAAGAAAAATAATAGATTTAATTAAAATTATATAATATAATATATATATATATATATATATATATATTAATACTATTATTTTTTAACTCATATATTATACGAAAGTATTTTATCAAAAATATAAATTTTTGAAAAATTATTTTAGTGAATTAAATATTTATAATGTATATAAATTAAAAAAAAAGAATTTCAATAAAAGATAAATAGTTATAATAAAATTTTATAATAAAGAAATATACGTGTATATTAAAAAAATTATACTTTTTTATCTTAAAAAAATTAACAAATAAAAATTAATAATAATTTTTTATATTTATATCTTTTCAAAAACTTCTTTGAATGTGAATAAATAGTAAGAATAATATTATTTAGATTCAATAGATTATAGTTGTGCTTGTAATACATATGTTACATAGAAAAATATTATTTTAAATTAAAATATAAAAAAAAATTTAAATATTATTAATAAATAATAAGTTTACGGTAATAGTAGGTGATTGTAAAATTTATAAAATATTTATAATATATTTATTATTTATCATTCACTTTATGATTTAAACATCAATACAATTTTATTAACAAAAATATTTGTGTAAAAAATATTTTATGTGTGTCATATATAAATAATATTTTAAAAAAAGTCAATCTCATATTAATTATGTAATAATTAAATTGTGTTAGCCTAATTAAATGATATAAAATAGTAAATAAATTTTTCTATTAAAAATATAAACCGAAATAAATTTTTTAGTTTACTTTATTATTAAATATATTTTTATATTAATCTTATATAACTTCACATAAGTAATATAATAATACAAAAATTTAATGCATAATTGTAGAATAAAGTTCAAGCATATATATATATATATATATGCGAGTATGGGGCGGGGTGGGTACTTAGATACCTATACCCGTACTCATCTCCATTAAAATTTACAAGTTTTTACCTATACCCATACCCGTACCTGTATAGAAGGTAAATACCTTACCTATTATGGGTAAATTTTGCGGGTGCCCATTGAATACTTTACACATTGTCATCCCTAAGTTATTATATTAGTATTTAGTAAAAAAAAAATATATTGTACTAAATTTTATGAATGTCTATTGAATATTTTATCTATTACTATCCCTAAGTTGTTATATTAATATTTAATAAAAGCAAATACTGTAACAGCTGTTAGTACGTTTCTTTTTCTATTTTTGAATAAATATTATAAAATAATAGATTATATGACATTTTAAAATAGAGAAAGTCGGTGCGCTTAACCAGTATAGTACGTTTCTTTTTATTTTTGGTGTCCGTACGGTACTTATTAACAAATTTTACAAATATTTTTTATAAAAAATATAACATAAATACAGTTTGTTAATAATTTTTTTTATTTTAATCAATATTTTTAGAACATTTGTTAATGTGTTTTTGTTTTTACAAAAAGAATATGAGCGCATGGGATGAGATTTGGAAATGTGTCCCACTTCGACAACATCAATGAATTCGTTATGCCTTTCGATGGGGGCGTTTTCAGGATTGGCTAATTAATTGACAAATCTGAGTGTCGTTTACCTACCATTTTACTTAATACTTTATTTTATTAATCAATATTTATTAAATTATAAATATATGAGTTAAAATCAATAAATTGAAAAAGTTTCACATAATTATTATAATTTAAAATATATTTTATCTAAAAATAAAAATATTACAAATAATATATTTGATCTATTCTTTTAATGTATAATACTTGCGCAAGTATTAACAATGTTGTCTTTGCCGAATAAATTTACTCTCGTCATCTTTTCGGAATGACTAAAACATAGTTTACTTATTTATTTATTTATTTTTGAAGTTTAAATATATGAATGGGTTATTTATGCAATTCTTTTAATTAAAATTACGTGTAATTACAAATCTACTCAAACTTAGTTGAGTTTTATTATATTCGATTTAATTTTTTTAGTTATTTATTTATATAATTGAATCCATTTGATTCAAATCAAAATAACAGTATCTATACTGAAATTTATAACTGCGCGCACCTTAATTTAACTTATGGATAGGTTCGTTTATGCACTTACATATGTTGGGGTGTAAGCGAGTATATATGGGTTTATCTACGGTTCCAATCAATTCAATTTAAACTAATAACAAAATAACGAATTAATTTGAATAAAAGATAACGTCTAATTTAAACCCACTCAAGTATTAAATTTAAATAATTGAAAATCAATTAACCTCACCAATATATGTGAAAAAATAAAGATTTATATGATTATGTAATAAAGATAAATTTTATCAAAAAAGCGGTTCTCAAAATTTATGTGACTATTATAGTAAATTTTAATATTTTTATGTTTTTTCATATATATATATATATATGTTCTAATTCAAACAAATTATTTCTAATTGGTGTGGATATTATTTTTTTCTTAAACTTGAGCTTCAACTACACCCATGCTATATGTATGTGTTTTTGTTTATATCATTTTTTCAAATAAAATATTTTAAGAAATATGATATTTATTAGATAGTTTTTTTTTTAAATGTTTAAATTAAACATTTTTTAAAATAATTATTATTATCTTTCTAGTAACTCAAAACAATATTTTTAAAACATTTACAGTTAAATTATAGTGCACAAGTAATTGTTCAAAAGAGTGTCCAAAGGCTTCTATATATTCAAGCCAAATATTATTTAACAATTATTAACATCTTAAATCTCAATTGTTCATATTTTATTACGTGTAAAATTCTCACAACAAAGTCTTTTAGACTTGAAAAAACCTCATGTTGTTTAACTTTAGACAAAAATAAAATAAAAATATTTAAGCAAACAGAAATTACAGGTGTGAATTTTACTCCCGATTGAAAAATAAATTGCCCGTAAATTGAATGTTGTTATCAAAAAATAAATTGTAGATATCCTAAAATTGAAATCATCTTGAATTTTTCTCACATAAGTTATGAGTGAGTAGGGAGGGAATCATTGAGAATTGCAAATGGCCAAATTGTCCAGATTTGCACGATCGGAGTCTCTTCTATGGATCCGAATTCTCTGAAGCAGTGCAGAGTTATAATATTTTATAGTTATATGAAACAGAAAACATCATAGGCTTTTTTGTGCGGAGTACTGCAGAGGATTTGGACTCGTGCTCTCAATGCCATACCAATTTTTATGCACTTTATATATACAGTTCTGAAGCTAGCTGTCTTTTCAGAAAAGGGAAGATTTTCAGGAAAGAATGTACACGCGGATACAGTACCTGGAATGGAATAGATTGATGTGTGTAATATGTATGTCTTGTCTAAATAAAATAAATTTTTATCCTGCATTCTGTGAAGAAAGTTGCAATCTTTATTTTCTTTTCTTGCTTAATAAAGAAAGGAAATACTAGTATTTATCCAAATGAGAGAATGTATCAGCTAACGGGTAGGTCTGTATACCTCCATCTATTGGGTTTGATTAATTGATCCTATGTCTAACAATGCAGTCCTCTCTCAAGTGCCACAACCCATAAATAATCAAACTTTATTTCACTGTAAGTAAATTCAGCTATATATATCACACAACTTATTGAATCTCTTTCAATAACCAACATATTGCTGTCTCCACTGCATATTGTATAAAAATACTAGGTGATTTTAGAAATACTGTGTTAACTAATGTTGACGGTATTCTCTTCAATTTTCTTTAATTAACGGTTAATATATGAGCAGAACGACTCAATGTGGTGTCCTTGCCATACATAGATTTAGTTGAGGACCATATCTTTATTTATGGCTTTGAACATTTCTAATTCTTCTAATTTATAAAATGAGTAACAAAATCTGATGTTGTAGCATAATTTTGGATACCTCGCGTGTAATTGTCGTCAGTTTGCGCTTTCGTTGGGTTCGGGTATTCATCAGAGTAATACAAGTGTAATAAATATTTTTTTTAATAAAATTTTATTACTATTAGTTCTTTGAACTCAGTTTTAAAATTGATATTAGCATTTTTCTTATATTAATTAATCTCTCGATGAGTTTAACGACGCTCCTTTGATTTTTTTTAATATCCCTTCTCTAAAAGCTTATGTTTTTGCTCATTAAAGACTTTTTCTATGGCTGCTGTGACCGTAAAAGTTCTTCTTTGCTTTGCCAGATGACAAATAAAATTTACAGAAAGCGGGGGAGCGACACATGGGATAAATCAAAATAT
Organism: Abrus precatorius; assembly: GCF_003935025.1. Taxonomy (NCBI): domain Eukaryota; kingdom Viridiplantae; phylum Streptophyta; class Magnoliopsida; order Fabales; family Fabaceae; genus Abrus; species Abrus precatorius. Next base: position 208,995 of record NW_020874373.1, on the reverse strand, counting down.
ATTATTATTTTTTAATTGCATGGATACATATGCTCTATATAAGAAAATAACTCAAATTCAACTCCAGAAGAGCCTCCGTTAACAGTTGATGCTCTTCTAAACTTCGAAAGGCAACAAATTTCGTCGCTCTATGTTGGTTGATAATGAACCTAAATTAATAGGTAATAATCAATTGAATTAATCGTTCCTAACAATTACTTTCGTAGTAGATGAAACATTCGTAATTCGCAATGATTGATTGAATAAAAAAAACTACCATTTCTTCAGTAAAATGTGAAATTTAAAGAAATGAAAGGCTATAGATTGATGCTTAGAGATAAAAGAAAAAGTAGTAGTTTGGATGGTAACATTCGTGTTTCGCTATGCACCTAAATTAATACGGTAACATTTTGTTTCTGGTCTGCTACCTGGATGGTAGTAATATAGTGCATTTGGACATGAAGGAACCGAAACGTATTCAAGCACATGGTCTTCGATGCTGAAGCAGTTTTGGATGTGATTAAAGTACTTGGATGTGGATAAAAAGAAAAATGTAACAATGACAAGATGTAATTTGTGGAATGGAACAGCAATCTTATTGTTAGCTTATTCAAATATTGGAAAAAAAGGGGCAGGTGAGTTCTGCTTTATGTATAGATTTAAGGATGCTATGATATAAAGAGACTGTAAACAGTAAGAGAGTGATGTAGATGAGTTGAAGTAATACTCCTGACACTTGATTGATATATTTTGCTTTATCTGAAAATAAAAAAGAACAAGTATAAAGAAAACTCTTTTTAAAAACAAACATGTTCTAAACCTTGTAAAAAGAGAATTATTGTAAGCAGCTAGAGCTTGCACTTTGATCTGATGTGCTTAAAAGTGCCTCAAGATATTCAGCTCCCAAGTCCTCCAGCACCACAACACTCGATTCCTCCAACTCCTGTTGCCCTTTACTTTTCTTAGCCTTTGATGACAATTTTCTTCGAATAAAGTGCTTTTGTTTGAGCTCTAATGCTGGAGAGCACCCTTGTCTGGAACCAACATAGTTAATCTCTTGCAACGATTCTTGAACCCTTTTGACCGAAAAATTCATGACAGCACTTGAACCTCTCATGGAAAATGCAGCCTGATCATAAGCCAAAGCAGCTTCCTCAGCACTATCAAAGGTTCCAAGCCAAACCCTTCTTCCTTTCCTAGTTGTGTCTCTGATTTCTGCTGCAAATTTTCCCCATGGTCTTCTTCTCACCCCTACGTAAGACTTCTTATTAGTCTTCACTTCTTTAGCTTCAGAATTCAACAGCAATAGCTTTGGTTGCCTTTCAATAACATCACTTGGTGGCTGTGGATCCCTTGAGTAGTCAATCATATCAAAGGAGAGAGAGTCATGAATTGGGTCATAATCATTACCTTTGCTTGAAAATGATTCAGACAAAGTTTCTGATGGCTCCTTCAACGTGCCCCATGGCCAGTCTGAGTGTTGAAAGAGAGGAGAATTCATGTTAATTGCTTTGAAGATATCTGATTGGTATGGCTGTGAAGTGTGAAATAATAACAATGACAACATTAACTTCATCGTCTATGTTCGTGGCCATGATTAATTATTTGCCTTCATGACACACTCCGTCCACTTTTTTCTCACTCAATAATATTATTTATACACCTCATTTTTAGAGGGAGGCAAAAGAATTCGGTTTAGCTACCTATGATGAGATAAATAATTCAATCTTAAATGAATTAATGAGATTTTATTCATAAAAAATAAACTACAAAATCAATATAATATTTTTTAAAAATTTTATTAATGTATTTAAGATGAAGTTACTTGTCTTACGAAGTAATTTAACCAAGGTCAAAATGAAGAAAAAAGAAAACTAAAAAAATGCGAAACCAGAAAAAAAGAACCAAAATATTTTATAAATATATGAATATCACTGTTGTTTCATATTTCATTATTTTTTGTCCCTGTCTTTGTATAGTACGTTATTTTCGTTGCTGATTTGATAACGTATAGGAAGATTGAAAACGTTGGTTTAATTGAAAATGTTTTATTATTCTTTATTTATTAAAATTTAAGCTGAAATAATTAAAAATTATATTATTTTAAAATTTAATTTAAGTACAGTAATAATATAAAAAAATATTTATAGTGCAACACAATCATAATTGTTATATAAGTGAGAATTGTTAATTTCTGTAATAATTAATTATATTTATAACATATTTTAATTAGATAACAGTACGTATAAAAATATTTACACCAATAGTGTACTAAAATTAATTTCTTATTCTTATACACATTTTATTATAGTATCTATTTATAATTCTCTCTTTTTACCTTTTTCTTCTCTTAATCACATCACACATCATATTTTATGCTCCTCTCCTTTTTTTTCATATCTTAAATGTAAAAGTAGTTGTGAAATAGTGTTACAAATAAAAATTCTCTCGGTCAAATCAATCATTTACCTAGGTTTTTTTTTCAATGGAAATAAGTGCCAAAATAATCAATGGCTGTTATTCACTACTACAGAACTCAACAGTTGCTTCAGAAATAGAAGAAATAGAAAAATAGATGATTATAGTTGTCATGGTTGTCTTCATGTTCTTGGTCAAAGTAATTTTGAGTTGAGTCAATTTAATCGTGGGTTGACAATTTGTTAGTCTTGCACTTCGTGAGTTAGTATTAGCTAAGCAGGCTAGCCTGGCTCTTAAAATAAAAAAAGACAGACTTCATAATCACAGCAATAGTATAATAATTAAGGTGTCTGTATAGTTAAGGCTTATATAAATTTAAACTTTTCTTTTATTTTATAACATGATGAAACTCATCACAAATATATTTAGTTTTACGTCTTTTAACTTATTTTTTTTAACATAAAAAATTAATATAGTTAAAAGATTCAATCTAAATATTTATAAAGATATGTTTTGGCCCAATGATTAATCCAACCTATTAGGAACAATCTACTTGGACGGTTAATTTTTAGACAAGATAAAATATAAGTTAGAGTTTAAAATTGTTAGATAGGATTTCATGATTAATTAGTTTGGTTTATTTTTTTTTTTAAAAAGTTCATCAAATTAAATTTATCATTTTTAAAAAAAAATTAAAAAGTGATCTTTTTTTTAGTTAGTTACTTAACCAGATAAAATTCATTTTCACCGGTTTGGTTCAACGAATATTTGTAAAATATAATTTTCAATGAACTCGAATTTTACGTTTGGTTTGATTTAAAATTCCTTTTTTTTCTTTTGATGTCTTAATTAATCACCAATCTCTTAAAAACTTTAATAAAAGCATCATGAAAAAAAATATAAAGAATAGATTAACCTACAAACTTTCACAGCAAAGCCATTATATCACAAATTTAAACATATATAAGTCCATAAATGATAGCAACATATAAAATTATGGATTTAATTTTATTTAGTTTGATTTGATTTCAAAGATTAAATTGAAAGCCAAATCAGTTAGAACATCAAGTCGGTTGGATTTTATAAAAAACACTTAGTGATGGTACAGAAGCACGTAAAATTATCAGATTTTTGTTTTATTGTAATATAGAGTTTATAAAAATAATTTGAAGTTTCATAGGCTTTTTTAAATTTATTTCAATAACTCTTTTTATATAAGTTATCAAAATAAGCTCTTTTAATGTAAGCTTCTTATTCAAATTTATTTAAACTATTTGCTTAATATAAATTTATTAAATAAATATTGAATTAAGGTATTATTCAAATAATTTTTTTTTATTTTGTTCAAACTAATACGAGCTTCCTCCATGTATAAGTAGCGATGAGATTGTCTTCTTATTATTTAGGCCAGTAATATGCCGTCGACTTTGATTCAAACTTTGAATAGAAAATAAATAAAGAAAACATATGCAAAGGAAGCATCGTGTCGACAGTCCTAAAGCTAATGTGTTTAGATGTTGCAACATACAAAGCATTATAAATATAAAAATGTTCATTTAGTACCCATAATTACTCTAAGTTAAGCACACTTAACTTTAGATTTATTAAGTGATAGGTTACTGAAAAGTAAATGCATTTTGTTGGTATAGGTAGTCCTAACTAATTTCTTTAAGATATCCTTAATTATATAATCCTATACCTACACAGCCTCTGAATCTCTCTCATTTCGGTATAAGTTTGATTCATTAATGTGTCATTTACTACTAGAAGTCTATCAGGTAGCCGCTCCTTGTCCGTGCCATATTATACTCTCTGCCCTCGCCTAGCACTTGGGTGTCACATGCCCACCAGCTTCCGTTTGGTTCATCCTTGAACCATACCATACTGAGAGAGAGGTCTGCTCTAATATTATTATTGTAACACTTTAATTTAATTTTTTAAATAAATAAATTTTGCAATAAGTGAAAATAATAAAATTTTCATTCAAATTGTTTCCAATACGTAGTTCTAACAAAGTATTTTAAAATAAGGATGAATTACAAATTTTGAATCAAATCATTGCTACATAACCTATCAACACATCACAGTTTTTAAAAATAAATTTTCGAAGTCCTATAACAATTTTATTCATCCCTTCTACTAAGTCTGGTGCTGATCGTCTTGGTCACCTGAAAAATAAATATAAGAGTGAGTACTTTGCACTATCACACATACAAGCATTAAAACTCACCTATTCTGCATGTTTCTAACATAATTCAAATCATGCATCAAACAATATACATTCATGCTTTTCAAACATTCCACCCGCACACGTGCGTTCACTGCACGTTAGTTACGCTTACTGTGACACTATGATCACAGATTCTTGATGCCCTTAACATCAGGGACTTACTCAGTTTCATAACATGGATGGTCGCCAGTTAACCCCTACCTCACGGATACAACGTGTGCGTTCATCAGCCCCTTAGCAAAGACGTTAGTCCGAGGTCGAGTCAGGAGGAGAGTGTGTGACCTGTGATGTACCCACGCCCACTGTTGGTGTCACCACCACTCTCTCTTCCTGAAGGTATTTCTACTGTCCCTATCTTCTACACCCCTAGTATATTGCTGTAATCATTCATAGTTTTTAACATGTTAATCATAATCACAATCACACATGACATGCCATTCACAGATATTCTCACTCGTTTCATATTAGTCATCATCAACCAGCATGTCAACACATACATTTACCCATTTTTTTTTTATCATATAATAGTTTTCATCTTCACACATTGTATGTACACACATAATCAACCACATTACACTCAAACATACCACCATTCCATCATAATCCTATGTTAATCAAATTCATTCCATCACACACATCATCCAATAATTATCATACCATACTTCATATGAATTTCCATTAAAACTACACGTTTTCCTACATTCTATTTCAACTACATTTTATTATCTATCATTATAAACAAATTTCAAACCCAAAGAGATAGGCTGGAGTCCCTCCTTACATCAGAATGAAGACCCAACACAAAAGCAACAATGGAATTACTTTCTACATGGATTTTCATCTTAAACACATAGAAAACTCTATTAGAAATCGAGAAAACAAAGAAAAGGGACGAAAACCAAAATCCTAGTTCATAAAACTTACTTCCAAACGTTCCAAACATGATTTCAACCTTCAATCTTACACACAAACGACTTTGGAGGTAGTTTAATTGATGAAAATGAGTTGGGGATCGAGAGAATCAAAGAAGGGATGAGAGAAAAAGTGAAAAATGAATTTCTCGAACCCTAAATTCCTTAAATAGACTAGAATTCACGATACTCTTGCTATAGCGAGACTCCTCGTTATAGCAAAAATATCAGACCAAATTGCACTCTAATTTTTGTATAATCTCGCTACAGCAAGACTGTGCCAGAAAATTACCTCTCTTTGTTGTCTTTTCGCTACAACGAGAATGCAACAGAGATCCCAAACTTGTCCTGGACCTTCTCGCTACAGCGAGAATGCCCCTGCAGTACACACTAACCTAGGTTTCCAATCAATCCAACCCAATTGCAAATCAAACATCTTCAATACACATTTACGTGTCTATCTACACATGGTCATACACACATATGTTCACATATATTCACATCATCATCACATAAATCAAAATACACATTCAAATAGGAATCCACAATTTATATTAATAAACAAAATATTATTGCAAAACTCGAAACGTTACAACCACCACTTATATTTTGTTTACCTATCTTGTCTTGTCCTGTTTGTATTATAATTCAACCGAAATATTTTATTTCCTTTGATTTTTAAGATGTTTAAGTGATTTAATAGGTATTTATTTCATTTTACAAACACTTCATAACTTTTTCTAAATTTATTTTTAATTTATTTTATTAAAATGCTCAAATTGCCATATATAAACTAGTTGGTTTACTTTGAAAAGAAAAAAGTAATGTGATTTTGATTTTGTCTGTATTGGTAAAAAATAATGACATGGAGAGGAATGGTACGAATTGATATTGTATTAATTGTTTAGATTGATAAAATAAAAATATAATAAAATTTCATGAAACTTATTTTGTTCTATTTTATTATTCATATTCTTTTTTTTTAAAATTTGAGAGGAATTTGATAAAATTAAAAATATATGATATCAAATAAATAATATATATATATATATATATATATGAGAAAAAAAACATATTTTGATCATCAAATAGGATTAAAACATTCTTTCTCTCATGTAAAATACTATGAATTATTACATTAGTGTCTTTTAAAACTATATATATCTGAATAATTTTGTGATTGTGGCAATATGATCCGCATTACGGTGAAATTAACTTTTAACATACTGATTGAACATATATTAGTTAGTATAAAATTTTTTAGTCTTTTAAGATTATTAGAATAAGATATTTTAATTTTTATATTCTTAAAATTATTTATTTATTTGTTTATTTTCATTTTTTTAACATTATTATTGTTGAAAACTAATATCATATGTCACCGTCTATGTTTGCTGATATAAAAAATTATCTTTTGTCAAAAATCACTATTCTTATAAATCACAATAATAACATCGTGAAATTAAAGATCTATAAAATCTTTCATCTATCACTATTTTTTTTCTCATTCTTTTAACATTAACATTAATGAAAATCACTTTGCTGAAACCATCATCGTCTAAATTGACCTTGATCAGAGTTGGAAGAATATGATGAAAAACGATAATGGTGATTTTCAAAAATAATAATATTAAGAAAAAATGAAAAAAAAGATAAATAGATGAAAAGTTTTTAAAATGTTAAACCTTTAATATTAACAACATCAATAATTAAAATAAAATAAAAATTTATACCACTCACACGATATATAATATATTTTTATTACACAATCAATTACATATATCATTTTTATTAGTATTTATATATATGTCATTTTTTATTAGTATTTATTGATAACGTGTGGCTTCAAGGATTATAGTATTCAATAAAAACAAAAATCGTATATTAATATAAAAATTTTAAAATCTCAAAATTAAAATGCTGGACGAGAGTTGTATAGATTTGGTTTAGTCATATGTGAAGGTGGCTATCATTATCATCGTTGAGCAATGTACAAGCGTAAGAGATATATTTTATTTTTAAGATACAACTTGAGAAGAAAATGAAAGAATTGATTAAGGAGACAACTAAAAAGATTAAAATCAAGCTATGACGAGTTTGAACGAATAAATTGTTTGTTATTTAAATTCTTCCGGAAAACAGTGACGCTATTTCATGATCAGTACCAAGAACCGACATTCTCAAGGGAAGTGGAGCTCAGAAGTTGGTCTAGATATTCAGGACCCAAATCCTCCAACACCAACACATTTTGAGTAATGTCTAGTTGGCCACTTATGCAAGTCCTTTTAACCTTCTTATCATTACTACTCCTTATGGCCCTAGATTTTGCTCTCATCAAGTGCATCCTTTTGAGTTCCAACACGGGTGAGCAATCTTTTTTCAATGTCTTGAAGCCCATGTCTTTGAGGGACTCCCTCACTACTTGTTCTGAAAAGTTAAGGGTAGCTAGAAAGCCACGTGTCAAGAAAGCAGCTTGGTCATAAGCTAAAGCAGCTGCTTCAGCTGTGTCAAATGTTCCAATCCACACTCTAACCCCATTTCTAGTCGGGTCCCTTATTTCTGCTGCGAATTTTCCCCATGGCCTTCTTCTTACTCCCCTGTAGGGTCTCTTCTCTCGTTTGCATGCTGGTGATTTTGATAGGCCTTTTGAATTTGAGCCATTTGGTTGAAGTGATAGGTTTCCTCCACTGGAGGATGAAGATTTTAAGTCCGAGGACGTTTCCTTCACTGAATTGAAGGTTAGGTTATTGAACAAAAACAACTCTTCCCATGCACTAGAAAAGGATTCTACACTTTGGTACGAGCATTTTGAAGAATCAAAATCCATTGTAGGACCAAAATTAACGTTTGTGTGTTTATTTTTCACTTTCTGAATGGAAGGTTTGAGTGCCTTGAACGTTATATATATATATATATCCAATGAAAAGTGTGATGATAAATTTTACTCGACTAAATTTGATTGTCGAACATTTTCCATTGTTTTGAAATTAAGAAAAGGGAAGCGTACAGGACTTGTAAGATGACCAAATGGCTTATAAAATAACTTTGTTCAAATTGGGAGTGAATAAGAAATGTTTTTGTTAAGAATAGTGGACAAGGAGGATGTCGTTGAATTTTTTATTATGAGAAGATGGTGTTAATTAAAAGAAACAAATGATTCGACCTAGTCCTCATTAAATGTTCCTAGGATTTATAACTAGTATATAATTTGCGCACGTGAGTCAAACATGCAATGTCAAAGGCTCAAAAGTATTCATTCAATCAATCGTACACAAGGTTGGACGAACTGTTGAACGCCACCGTATTTACGTAGAAGAGTTCTGATTTTCTCACGTTTATTTTTTATATTTTTCTATTATATTATTTATCATTTTTTTCTCTCTTTCTTTCATTCACCTCATACCCCATTAAAGGATATGAACCAATCATTATTGTTATGCAAAACTATCGGTGGTGTATAGGACTGTGAGAAGGACTTGTTGCATGGTATGGGCAGGGTTGTTTTAACAATTATGTCTCACGATAAAATATAAATTTTTGTTAACATTAATTCTTGAAAATAATGTTAATCTTAGTTTTCATTAGAAATTAAAATATTTATTATAATAAATCTTTTTTTATATATTTAGAATTATTATTAAAAATTTATATTTACATTTTTTCATAAAATGATATTGAAAAAAAATTACAAAACTTAATTTCAATTTTTAAATAACTTTGATACTATTTTTTAATTGAATATAAATTTTACCTTACTAACTTGCAAAACAAAAATTAACATTTAAGGTCAACATAAACTATGAAGTTAGGTAAAATTTCAATTGTGATTAAACAATAATACAAAAATATTTAAAAATTATACTTAAATTTTGTCTTTAAAATCTTTTTGCATCTTGCATTTACTCAGCAGTATTTTTAATGTGATGCCTAAGACTAAGAATAGAGAAAAGAATCAGAAATATCATTATATTGGTGGAAAATAAGTAGTATATATATATATATATATATATATATATATATATATATTTGATGCAGAAAAAGTGTAGGTAAATCATTCTTTAATTATTAAAGTTTAATTTTAGTGTGTTGCTAGTGTAAAAAAGTGTATATTATCAATAAATTATATTATATAACAAACATAATCTTTATATTAATTATTATAAAAATTAATTATTCTGAGTGATATGTTAATTGATGACTGAGTATATAATAGTATAAGTGTATTGAAATGAAATTCTTATAATTATTATTTTATGTATTGAGAACAGTATAGTTCTGAGAAGCAATTTTTACCTACTTTTTTTAACTTCATTGTTTGTTTATTTAAATTTTAGATTTTATTCTCTATTTTATTTCATTTTCTCTTATTTGATTTTAGGTTAAATTATAGATTTTGTCTTGTTATTTAATTAAAATTTTAATTTGATTTTTAAATTTTTTATTCAATCTAGTTTTATAAGTTTAATTGAATTTTAATTTAGCCTCTTAACTTTGTTATAATTCATTTTGACTTTTTAAATTATTTTTTTTACCAAATTTTTTTGTAACCTTTCTTCATCTTTAAGTTTTTATTTAAAGGGTGTTTTAGTATCTGATGTAAATATAAATTGATAATAAAATAATTAAAAAAAAATTGATAGATGCATAAAGTTGAGTCGATAATGATAGTTGATGATGATCTTTTGGTAATTATAGTATAAAAAAAAACAAGTTACTAATAAAGTATAATTTGCAATAAGTTAAGAAAGTCTTTAATGATGGCTTCGATTTCCAGGAATTAAGAAAAATTCTTATAACAGTATGAGTTTTAGATAATGATCTGATAATGAAATATAGATTAATCTAATTCAAAATAAGAAAAAAAACACGTAGTCCAATACATAATGAAATCAGAATTTTCTTTTAATCAAACAAATTATTTATTTTTATTTTTTAATTTTCAAACTGAGTTTTAGTCGTAGTTTTATTTTAGTACTCATAAATTGAAGCCTCCAAAAAGGCACCATCACAACCGCGTCTAACTCATCATCGTGCTCATGTGGGCTCCAATAGTTGCATATTGGGCTAAATGAGGCCTCAGGGCATAGAGGAGAAGGGGTGGGCTCTGAATATGCATCAACTAAGAATATATTCGCAGTTTCTAATATTGAATTTGTGAATAAGCTTGGACGAACACACAAACACAAGTTAAGAACATAGTTTGTTCCACTGAGTTGCCATCTTATCCTATTTCTTCACTTAATATAAAATATAAACACAAGTTTACATTATCCATCGTTGAAGTAGCCGTCGTTTTGTCGCAATTGAGTTATTATTTACAGAGTTTAAAGTTTTGATCCTTCTTCTTCTTCTTCTTCCTTTGGTCGCTTCCTTCGAATCCTAGATACTATCAAATGATTCAATTCCGAATCACTTCCCCAAAAATTGAACTGCTTCGTTACAGTTTATATTATTCTAGTATTCAGGTCCATACTATGCAAAAATGAAGAAAGAAATCTTACATAAAAAATGTATTAATTGAGAGAATGAAAAAAAAAGTGATAATTTAAATTTATAATATTATATTACATAAAAAAATTAAGTGACGAAGTCTTCTTTATGTGATAGGAAAATAAATATTAATTAGTAAACTTTATTATAAAAAATTTAAATAAAAATATAAAATAACTTAACTAATTTATTGAATTTATCTCTAGGAAAATTAGATGTGCAGTTAGTTAGCTGTCAAATGACTGAAGAAAAAAAGAATTAAAATTATTTAAAAGTTAAGAATAGAAGTTAAAAGTAACTAATAACTTTTTGACCAATAAAATAAGTTACAGATTCTTAAATAAAATATAAATTACCTTATCAAACAAACTCTTGGTGACATTATGTTAAACTTGTTGTTAAGCATATTTGCTTGGCAAGAGGGTGTTGTAATCTACAACGTTGAGAAGAATCCTAGGGGTCCTTGAAACTTTCAGCACATATATAAATAAGAAGATAGCATAGATAGGGTCGAATACAAAATGGATGCTAAGGTGCCAAAGAAAGAAGCATGAGGCAGAGACTAGGAGAACTATTGGAATTTAGAACACCACAACACCCATCTTTGGGCACAAATAATTGGGGTGGTGCATCTCCTTTGCTAGCAAGGAACCTACCCAAGGAATCACTTGAACAGAAGTATACAAGACTCAACACCACCCGAACCCGCGATGAGATCTTTCAAGCTGATGATGACTACTCTCTGAACTACTCATCTGAGACAGTTGCATCAAAAAAGGAACACCGTACCAAGAGAAAGAGAGGTAGAGGAATTCTCTTTAGGCTAAGATTTCTGAGGAAAGAGAACACAATTACATTGGGTTCAAAGAAGAGAAGATGGATACCAAGACTGGATCCTAAAAATAGGTGGCCACAGGGTTGGTGTTGATGATTCATTCCATGGACTTTGTTGACACTCTTTTTATGTTCATGTCAATTGTGTTACTGCCCTCTGATTTGAAAATATGTAACTTTTATTTTTCGAACATGTTCGTCACAAGATTCTGACATGCAGTGCTCATGCATTAAAGGTTAATATTTCTTTTTCAAGGTAAATTGTATTTTCTTGCTTAGACATACTAATATTGCCTTATCTCTCACACGTTTATTATCTGTAGTTTAATCTAAGAGCAATTTTAACCTTTCTAAGTTCTAATTATTTAAATTAATTCTCTTACTCTAAATTTTTATATGATAATTAATAAAAATACAATTAAGATTTGATATATCGTAGATTTGTATATATTTATAAAGAAACAATTAAATACTTTTTATACACTTTTTTTTATTAATTTATATATTTTTATTTAAATATTATATATTATTAATTTATATAAATTAATAATATATTACATCTTTATTATATTTTTTTAAGTCCTTGTAAATATATTTAAATTTGGTTTTTGCCTAATTTTTTAAAGTAGTCTCTATTGCCAATATTTGATGATGTGGTATGTGTTTAAATATGTTACATAGCATCGTCACTAACATGGTGTAACTAGATGCATGCTATATTTTCACTAAATAAAGATAGGGGCAATTTAAATAAATAAATAAATGTAATTTATGAAGATCAAAATTAAGAAAAATTAAATAATTAAAACTAACTTGTTATTGAGAATACAAATATTTAATCTATTTTTTTATTTTAAAATTTACACTATCTTCTATATAAAAAATATTATACTTTAATCTATTCAAATACAATGAACCTTTTAGTGGTTACAATTATAAACTAGCTACTTAGAGGTATTTTTCTTCTCGTTACAAGTTTTAAGGTGATTAACATCTGCTCTTGAACATTTTATCGTTAATTTTGGAATTTTCAAAAAGTAAATAATATTTTAAATCCATGTATTATCAACTTTATTATTTTTCTCAAAATCACTATTTTAAAAAAGGATTCGAGAATAATATATATTATGGTTGATTAATGTAAATTTATAAGAAGTTGATCACGCTTATATGTACCGAGTGATACATAAAAAAAAAAACAAGAAAAATTATTAAAAATTGCAAAAATTAGTTTTAAAAAATATTTAAAGATATAATCAAGATATTATTTGACATTTCAATATATTCTAAATTATTCATATACACAAGAAATTCATAACAATAATTCATAATATTTTATATTTGTCTTTTCGATCGAGTTATCTCATTCTTTGTTGAATTATATATATATATATATATATATAATTTTATTTAAATACAATTTCCATTTAGAATATCTTAGACAAATATTTTTCTGGAAGAAAACGAAAAGATAAAAAGTTTCTTTTTTTTTTGTCCGGAAGAAAAGTTCTATTTTAATGGCGTAATTGGACCATGCAAGGTGTCCATGGGCTGTAGTCAACCAGGTTGCATGCTTCTTTTTGTTTTTCCCAAGGGAATTGAAGAAAGTGGGAATTGGGATGAGGGAGGAGTGTGGTTTTTGCATGTGAGAGTGTGATAGAATTTAAACTCTATTCCTTTCGTATTATATTCCTCTGCCTTATTTCTATGCTATCAAGGGAGGGAGAGATTGCAGGCTCATATATACAGTACCTATCCAGTTTGGGTATATGTTGTCCAGCAGGTGAGCTGGTTTTTCTGGGAGGGGAAAGAGGATGTGAAAATTTTCATGATTCAAGATTCAAGATTCGAACTCTTGTAACTTTTACCATTATCACTTGACCTATATTGTAAGGTTTAATAAGAGTAATTATTTTTGTTCAATGATGAGAAGAATTTAAAATAAGTTAACGTGTGTTAGTGTTCTTCATGGTCCATAATGTACAAAGCCAGCCCGTGCCTTAAGGAGTGTCATGTCATAAATGTGTGGTTGGGTTGACCAGAAAAATGAAAGTGTGGTTGGGTAGCACTTTGTATTGTTTGTTTTCCAAGGGCGTTCTAATATGCATTGCATGCAGTGTGGTAAAGGAAAAGTTGACTTCAATGGAATTCGTATTTAGTTTTGAATAAAGTAATCCCTCAAAACATTTATTTTACTGGTAAGAAATAGTATACATAACTAAAATGGTTGGTGATAACAATGCCAATAACTCGTTAATATTCTACAGACATTTTTATTATTTTTATGTCATTATCTTGTCCTCTTTATACCATTCATGATTCATTTAATTCTTCTAAACGCATTACTTAAAGTCCGGAAAATGTTTGTTCACAAAGCTAAGCCACACATTCAACATGTCTTTCTTTCCCTCAAGCAATATATGTGAACTCCACTTAACAGTTACCATGTTGAAAATTCTAATTATTCAAACCTAGTCACTCTTAATTTTACCTTCTAGTGCTCTTATTGTATAAGTAGTTTGCGTTCAAAAGACCTTCTTAACTGCATGCATGGGTTGTTTTAATGGAAGATTCTTTTTCTTCAGTTAAATCTTAGTTTGTAGCTGGCTACATTATTTAATCGTTTAGCTCTTTTTTTTTCAGAGTTTGGTGTTGAAAATGTGAGAGAAATGGTTTTGGATCATAATTGTTTCTAATCTGACTAGACATAGAAAATGAGGTTCTTGAAAGCTACACTCCACCTTCACATGGTAAGTGACTACTTTTAAAGAAAATTAATTTTAACTCTTATTCTTTTTTTGTCATATTAGCAATTTGTTTGTTTAAATTAGATCGATTTTTAAATAAAATATTTAATGACATTTTTAGCCTCTGAGTTTGAGTCATGTGCGATTTTGATTCTTCATTTTTTTAGCTTTAATATCTTTATTTTTAAAATTATGCACATTTAGTTTTTCTTGAACTTTTTTAACTTAGAACTTTTTAATTTTTTTTTGCTCAGAATTTTTATAAATTGAATTGATTAAATTATTATTATTCAAAATATCAAATTTAACTTACAATTTTAAAAAAAATCTTAAATTTTCTCATCTTCAAACCATAATATTACATCTTATATAATCCTGTAAATTTTATCAGTTATTCATCAAATTTTTTACTTTTGAACTTTTAGAACCATTCCATGGTGTAATTTCTTATAAACATTTCAAAAAATTTAATAAAAAATAAAGAATTGATATTTTAAATAAAATAAATCAATTGAAGACTAACTTTATATAATTTTAAAACTAAAGAAACTTAATTAACCAATTTTACTATATATTAAAGCTTTTTTTTATCATATCACGAAAAAGTAAAATAAGTAATAATTAAATAATTTTACTGATTATAAAAATTTTACTAAAAATATTTAAACAAATTACTATATATTTTTAAAATTTAATAAAAATTTGCTTAATATCATAATGTATTTATTTTATATGAGAATATAACATTATATATATCTTTTATCGTCATTTTTGTTACCAAATAGAAAAATAAAGTAAAAACAGGTGGCTTGGTTCAATGCATCCTGTCATAGCAATTGTATGAGGAACGACAAGCAGAGGGGACAGTTTGGGTTCATGGGACGAAGATTGAAGATGATATGCTACAATTGTCAGACACGTCCTCCAACCACTTTATAGAACCCTATGTTTTTGGTAAAAACTGCTACACTATACATGTTATCTTACAGATCAACGTTGACCCAATGACCCATAACTTCCTCTAATTTGTTCATTTCTTTTTAAATTCTTAAGTACGGTGGCTTTCGACGTGATTGTTCTTAGATAAGAAAGAAGGATACCATAAAGATCATTTCACTGTCACATACACTGTTTTTAAGCATTATCTGTTCAGTTTTGCTGGTAGCAATGAGTAAATATAAATAATTTTTAAAAAATATCAAACTTTTTTTATAATTAACAAATCAATCTAATTAAGATTTATATTGACTACACTATAAGCCTCAGATAAATAACCAATCTTATTTCCACCAAATGATACGACAGTGTGTTGACAAACAAGGGACTCGAACGCACTCCAGTAACAAGCTTCATACATTCATCCCATGGTTTCTGGATTGAACAAGCTTCATATATTTTAAATCTTTTCCTTCTCATAAAAAAATTTCTTATCTCTCGATCCCTTGTTTCTCTCCGTCCATTGACATTATTCCATCCTTCTATCTTTTATCTCTACCTATATTACTTATGAATAGATGTTAACAGTTTTAATAATTGTTGAAAAATAAATTAAAAAAATCTTACTCCTTTTTTTTCAAATTATTTAACACATTAATACACTATGCCAAAATAGAGATATCAGAGCGATTCTGTTTTAATTTAAAAAGCATTTAAAATTGTTCTAAAATCCTGAACTATCTAATATGTTGTACTTAAGAGAGCGATTAAACAACTGCTCTCAAATATTGATATTAAAGAGTAGTTATACGTGGAACCACTCTCACAAAGTGAATGTCATTTAAAATATACCGCGAATCTGAAATTTAAAATTTTTTTCTTCGTGAGTTTTCTATTTCAAATTAAAATTAATTTATTATTATGTTCAAACTTTTTTCATTTTTATCACAAATCAAAAGTGAAACTTGTTGAATTTGTACGTTGTATTAATCAAACAGTCCACATTTGCAACACTATTAAGCAGAAAAAAGAGAATAAATTAGCAGAATGATTTACAGTTAATAGAAGAAAAAAGAAAGAAAGAGAGAACGTAGAAAACAATTAGAAAGGTAACAACAAATATAAAAGAAACTAACTTTTTAACGCAAAGAAGACAAAGAGAACCTACAATGAAAGAGACAGAGAACAACTTTGTTAGCGCATAAAAAATGAAGAAGAAGAAAAGAACTTACAGATGTAAAAGTGAGCAACTTTATTAGCAAGACGAAGAAATTTGAGAGCACGCTTCATTTATAAGATAAAAAACAAGACTTTAGAGAGTGATTCTCTATGCTCTCAGAAGTATACATTAGAGAACGGCTCTTTATCAACTGCTCTCAGAAGTGTGTGACTTTAGAAAACGGTTAATAAAAAACCGCTCTCAGAAGTATAAATTAGAGAGCAGTTCCTAGTAAATCGCTTTCAAAAGTATACATTAGAAAGCGGTTCAACGCTAACCGCTTTCAGAAGTATATATTAGAGAGCGATTCATATTAACCGTTGTCTAATTTAGCGCTTCAAAACTTCATTTATGTTGTAGTGATAGTTTCAATTCATTTCAAATATTTGTCATATTACAAAATCAATAAAATATTAATTTATAAGTATCTCAATTGAATGCATAATTATTTTATAACTACACTTAAATATTTTTAATAAGAACATTTTAGTTAAAAAGGGCTATTTTTTTTGTCATAGTAATAAAGACAATTAATAATTTTAAGTAGTATGTATTACTTTAAATTAAAAATAATTTTAAATAGAGAGAGTAAGTAAGGTCAATAATATTTTAAAAAAAATAAATTTATAATTATTTTTAAAATATTAAATAAAATTGATTATGGTAATTTAATAAAAGTTCAAAAGACAAAGTTGAAATAAAATAATAAATTTTTTAATCAGTCAAACATAGTTTTTCAAAATTCACCTTAGATCTTAACAAACAGTACCCCTGTCAATTGATCTCAGATAGATAGAATTTAAAAGTGGTGTAATTTGCATGGGCACTGTTTATCCAGACATCTCACATGATCATAATAATAACTTGTCATATATTCAGTTCAGCTTTGGGAAAAATATAATAATGGGCCACAATTGTTTCGTTAGGTCTGTGACACGATCTTTCTCTATGCTAAATGTCCCTTGAACTTCCGGTCATTTCCTTCCACTCGCATCATTTGTGTTTCCTTTCTCCTCTCAAAGGAGAGCTATAGAGATCAACCCTAGATAGTGTTATATTCTCCATGCAAGCGTAGGTTGCGTTATTCTTTCTTCCAAGTGGTTCTCTTAGAAATCCCATTAGTAAATTGGAACATGGAGATCATTTAACCAATTGCAAGAAAACACGCATTTTAGTAATAACGTGATTGTCTCTTTAAAAAATTATTGGTAATAATCTACGTGCGAAATCTTATTACAAGGTGTAAATTATCAACATATTTAAATATTCAAAATAACTAAATGTAAATTCAACAAAGCTTAGGGGTTTAACTCGTTTAACCATTCTATACCATGTCCAGGTGACTTATTTTTAGATTGTGATCTAAGTTAAAGGGAAAATATAATAAAATAATCAGGCTTAGAGGAGGGTCGACTCATTTTTGCATTCAGCGCCTCCAATTTTCTCTTTGGGTCAAATGAGTTTCAATTTTACCATCATTAATCTGTTAAAAAATAATAATAATAATAATAATAATCACTGGTAAATCTCCATATCCTAGTTTGGCGGCAAGTGCTTGGCAGCTGTATATTGTCCCTAACATTTTCCCAATTCCATGATTGCGTACACAAAAAATGTTGAATAATTTGGCGACAGAACAATAGCTGAATCCTCACTATGAGCAGTTCAGATCCACAAAATTAACCACCAAAACTGTGATGTAACTATTTTAATTAATTCTGTGAACTCGAATTTGAATCTTGATATGCAAAAAATATTAAATGTTGTTTAAAAATATTAATATTTATAATAATTTTATCAAGTTTAGTATGATTACCTCTTATGAAAATTATTCGTGATGAAGAAAAAAAAAACCCACTGAATTAACAAAGTGATAAACAAGCATTGTGATTCAGAATTAAGCTGCGATGTGTTTGTGAGTTTGATCCCACGGAAGGATGATGAATCCAACACCCAAAGATGGGAAGAAAAGCTACCAAGCCATAACATCCATGGTCTAGTTGTTTTGTCAAAATCAAAATTGTGTCCCCTCTTCCAATCACATTCTCTCACACAAGAGGGTAAAAATGTAAACCGCAGTTGTCCCTAAAATATTTATTGCTTTACTTTCTCTGCTTTAGCTTGGTACCAAATAATCTGCCCCGCTTCGAAGGAAATCTAATTGTGAAATGACCGTTCTGGACATAAATATATTTAACAAATATTATTCACTTCAATAGTGTAAATAAAGTTGATATGAAGCAGAATGCAAGCCAACTTAGGGTGTGTTTGGTTAATGGAGGAAGATACTGAAATGATGAAAACTGGTAATCTATATATCATACTTCATAATATGCATCACCTTTAGCCCTTTAGGATATGTTGTTAAATTAATTAATTTTGTCACCAAGAGAGGCACCACTATCTTGATCATGGTTATTGAAAGCTATGCATCATCGTGAAGACAAATCTCATCATTTTTCTTGTCTTGTACAACTAAAGACATTTCACTCTAATTAATAGTTGTAACCAAAGCCTTTTTTTTGGGTAGATGTTGAACCATTGTGCAAAACCTAGTTCCTATGAATATTTACAATCTTTTAATGGCTACAGCCTTTAGATGCCTTTTGAACTATACACATAGTGCCTTTAAATGATAGATTGCATTCAATCAAAATGGCTCATGGTGGCCAAAGCTTCATTTTATCGAGTGGAAGATTTTACACACTGATCACTCCCTCACCATACATTTTGTTTTATGGGATCTTCCTTTCAATAATCATTGGCATGAAATATTTAATTTCAGTGGAGATAAATGAGAAGGGGGTGGATGCACGTAAGAAAACAAAGAAGAAAAAACGTCATTACACACAATATTCGTGAGAGCTCTCAGCTCTATTAAATGACAAATCCCACTAATCCAATCTTATCTTCCAAGAGCACATATTGGATTAAGCACTTTTATCATGGTAAACTTAGTTGTGGTTACAAAAGTATTTGTACCTTTCATGGTGGTAGGAATAACTTTCTTTAGCACAAAGTTTATCAATTTTAAAACACATAATGCTTGACTTTACTTGCCACAGTATCATTCTAAGATTACACACTGTTGAATATGGCCAACATCTACTTTGTGCAGATCCCAAGAGAAATCAATAGTAATTCCATAATTTTCCCACCCGAAGGTCGAATGGACCTTTACAGAAAGTGACAACATGGATTTGGACCATATTAACCGTTGTAGTTATCATATAACATTATTAGTGATTGAAGATTAGACAACATTTTTACAAAAATAATTATGATATTCGCTAATAAAGTAAGAAATTCAATATTCTAGATACTAATTATTCACAAGATGACAAGACTTTCTTTTTCTTTTCTTACACTCAAGGACCGAAACATTATTGCTTCAGTAAAAAAATTATCGGAGAACAAAGGGTTTAAAAATAGTTTTGAGCGAGTGATTATCATCGGATTCCATATGCCTGTTAATTTTATCATTGGATTGGGGTGACTTGATGAGCATTCCGGGTGTGGAAACAAATCTCTAACCAAACACCACTCGGGATATATGAATCTTGGCAAATTTTCCAATGGAAGTACATGAAAGAAGAAAGAAAAACCCCACATCAATAGTTGCTTAACTTGTTCTAGCTTTAAGATAGTTTATTCAGGTAGTGGCCACTAGAGCACTTATTGATCATATTTAAAACTGTATTTCTTACGGGTGTTTCATTTTCATGCCCATCGATATTGACTAAGTGAGAGAAAGTGAGATCAAACACTCTACTCATGACTTGGGAGACTAGGGAGTCATCCTTTCTTAATTAGATTACGTGTTAACAAAAAGCTCAGCTACAATATCTATTTGGGATGATTTTGGCTCCCAGCCATGTTTGGAGAAAAAGAAAAAGCAAAGACCTTAACATGATAAAAAGTTGCCCTTGGAATCTATATGCAAATTTAAAAAGATATTTTCACCGGGCTGATTAATACTTGCCGAATTTTACTCTTCTGATATATACATATAAGAAACATATCTACTAATAATAACTTTTATTATAAAAATGCGAGAATACTATTTTTGAACCATATAACTATACATCTATGTTCAAAAGTAAGAGTTGAATAATAATCTCATGACCACTTAAAAATTCATGTCCATTTTTTTAATCGTTAAAATAAAATTTAACAATTTATTTTATTATTCTCATTCTAAAGATTACTAAGTATTTTTACTTGAGTCATTTTCTATACACACAAAATAAAAAAGAAAGAATATATGTATTATTAATTCAAATTAAAAAAATATTTTATATTGGGGTGGTACTCAATATGTAATAGTATTTATCTTTTTACTTTCATCTTAATAATAAAAAAAAAATACTCTCCCTGTTATCTTCACTTTTGCTAGTAACAACTTTTGTATTTTGTACTCTCTAAGACTTAAAATCAAACTCACATTGCGACACAATCAGAAAGAAGATATTAGACACTTATAGCAAAGAGCTAAGATTTCTAATTTATAGATGAGAATATTAATTCATTAAAAAACGAGTTATTAGTTAAGAATGTAAAGTTATAGGACTATAAGTGTATTATTATTGTTTTTATTTTAAATTAAATGCATTAAAGAATGTGTGGGTATAATCAAAGAGGGTCATAAAGTATTCATACCTACATTCATCTCAATAAATTTTTATAATTGAAGACTCATACCAGAATTCAGACGTAATTAGCAGATATCTTTCTTTATTCTAATTATTTTTTGCAGATATCCATTAAATGAGTTAATTTATCATCCGCAATATACTCAAACATATCTCTTTCAAATTAATAATAAATACATTCTTATTTTTTAATTGAACTTTTTATTACTTTAGAAGAATGAATATTGGATCAAGGAATGAAATCAATGATACGTATAAAATCCAGATTTCATGTGTCAATTGTCTCTACTTTATATATTCTCTTCCAGGAATATGCCTTTTAATAAAAGTTTTCAGCAAAATTTTCTAAAATTCTGATGAAGAGAATTGTGAACATTGTATTATTTTGGTCGTAACTCTTGGCACAAATTTCATATGGAGCTTATTTGGTGGTTATAGAAAGTAAAGAAAAAACCATACAAGCATCTCAATTCAATTTTTAAATCACATGCAAAATAGCTGACAAAATCTAACCAAGATAATCTAGCGTTCTTAAATTGTCGGAATTTAATCCCTTCATTCAATTTGTACACAAGAAACTTTTATTCATTTCAAGGATTGCAAGAAGAATACTTTCCCCCTTATTCATGGGAAATAAAAACAAATAAATATATATATGGAAATTCTGCTTACAAGTTGACGAAGTTTAAAGGAAAGAAGAGATGGTGAATGAGGAGATTGTTTTACTTCAGGGAAAAAGGGAATTGTCATTCGTCAAGGATTCTCCAGATTGATTCATTATGCATGTCTATTTTATATATCTACCGGATTGTTTCATGTTTTCATTGCTATGAATGACTAATCCCCTCTTCTGGATATATTTGAATTCCTCTTGATTTAAAGGATTTTCTTTTTCTTAATTCAACTAGTAAGCAACTGATGTATCGCACGAATACTTTTTAATGCATAGGTAAAATATAAAAATATGAATTAAAAATTAAGAAAATATTAGTTACTTGATAAGAGATTATTTTATTGGGAATCAAAATTAAAAGATAAAAAAAAATAAAAGTTTGAATTTTTAAAAATGCAAAATTAGGTTAATTAATATAAATTATTTTACTTATCAATAGTATATATCTTTTTATTTTTAATGTTGATTGAAAAAATAATAATAATAATAATAATTAAATAAATTAAATTAAAAATGCAAAATAATATTTTAAATAATAACAAATTAAAATTTAAAGACCATGAGTGACAAACATGTAACTACATGAAAAGTAAAGTACAATTAAGACTCACTTTTTGCATGTAAGAATGGATTAAGTATTTGTCATTACTGATAATGTTTTCGTGAATCGAGCACTCTCATAAATTGATATTGTAGGGTAATAAGAGAAATTAAACAATCAGTGCATGAAATAACGCACGACAAATGCCACAATCTTGACCATATGTTCTTGTTGGTGTGGGTTTTGCTTAAGATTCCTTAGACCGCATAATATCTTTGAATGTTAGGCTTCTAGAAAGGCTCCATGGATTTCTAAGAATGAAGAAATCAATTAATCTACTAATAAATTGAATGTTAATTAAAATTATATGTTTCCATCAATTGATTAATTAGAACTTAATTTAAGTTGAAATTTCCCCCAAAGACTAATCGGAAATATAAAATGAGGTTAATTCTTAATGATTTATCGTAAATTATATTCTTTTTTCTTTCTTTCTTATGGACATGCATAGTATTTCATTTCATGCTTTTAATAGAGGTTAAATTATTTTTATTAAAAAGAACAAGAAATATTCTAATGGAATAACTATTTTGCAGTAAATTTTGTGTCACAAATTAATAGTAAAGATTTTCTAATTATATAACTATTAAAATTTAAAAATAAATGTTCGTGCGTGTGTGAGTGTGGTTTGTGAAAAAAATATAATGCCAACGTTTGAATTTCATTTTTCATAAAGCTAAATGATTTTTTAGGTAATAACTTAATATATAATTATATACTTGACTTTAATACATGCTATTGATTGATTATTATGTTTATAATATTCAATTTTAAAATGTATGCTATGTATAAAAAATAAACTTAAATTTAATACTTTTTTTTTTAAGACTAAGTTATTGATTCAGTCCTCGAAATTTTCTTAACATTATTTTGTTTCTTTGAGTATTTTTCATATCAAGTAACTTATTTAAATATTAAAAGAATTTAATTAATTTAAATATACTAAGAGTATACTTTTTTTATACTTTGATCTACTTATAAATTATTATATTAACAAAATTATTGATTTTTATAATAATTAATATAAAATTTATATCTACGTTATATTCTAATTAGTTAACAGTATAAAAATATTTATAATGATGGTAAATAAAAAATAAAATATATTAAAAATATGAAAATAATTATTTTAATATTATAAAAATGTTATTTTTCTGTTGTTTTCATATTTGAAGAAGGCGTTTGATATCGTACATATTTAAATGAGTGAACTGAAGTTATTGAGTAAACATTAAACCGTAATTATTTAAATATATAACTTGAATAATATCAATTTATATAATAATATTGTTTATATAATTATTAATATCATAAAAATATAAACTCGTATATCAAACGTATACAAAATATAATTTATCGCCCATACGATGATTAAATTCGACAACTCAATCTTGATAATGACGCTCATTTTACAATTTATTAATTTACTAATTTTTTGCACTTGATAAATTTATGAACAATTACCTAGAAAACAAAAGGAAAGAAAGAAAAATCAAAATTAAAGTGAAAAATGGAGAGAGAGAAATCATTGCTGTTTTGTGTTTGTCTGCATTCATCATAATACTCATTCCTTACACTATATCATTAGAATCACTAACTTTAGCGTATTCATGCATAGCCTAGTTGACTTTGTTCTATGACCATTACCTGTGCTGCTGTGCGAGCTTTTAATAACCCTATAATTAAATTTATTGCCAATAATAATAATGGGAATGGCCGCTCAAAGAGTTTTTATTCATTCCACCACTGAAGAATAATGGTAATGTTTTTCTGCTCATGTTTGCACTTTTTTTTCTGTAGTTTACAGAGTTATATAATTACCTTGTATGTATATAAAGGATGTTTTAGGGTGAACAGATAAAACCTTTTGAGAAATAAATTATATTTTTCTAAATAAAATAACGTGCGTGCGTGCAGACAAGTAAAAATTAAACCCTGATAAACATGGTTGAAAAACTTAAAATTTTGATTGTAGATTTTGGGAATGGTAATATTTGAAAGCAATGGAGAGCATTTGACTAGTAGAGCTATGTCCTCTTGGGGTCGGGTTATGGATGAAAGATGATGGTTCATAATTATGATCCATGATCGATAATTGAGGAAACCTAGAGAGATATTTGATTCCATAGTTGTAAACATAACTGATTAGCAACAAAACAAATCTGAATGATGATGCCCCCTTATACTGCAAGGAAACCAGGTAAATTGCTGTTGACTACTTCCGACAAATTGAATCTCTACATCACCTAAACAACGTTTGACAGTAGTGAAATCATATATCTTTCCTTTTACTCAGTTTTAACCCAATTCATTTGTGTTTTTGTTTTCATGACTTTCGCAGTCCCAAAAGAAAAATACAATAACCTAATTATAAAGATGCGTAGCTCAACACAAATTCCAGAAGTAACGTTGCCTTGCTACTTGTGAAACCAAATGTACGTATTTTAAGCCTCTTAAGGTGGTGCCAGGACACAAAGAATTATATTTTTCTATGGTTATCTTCTTCTTTTTTTACTTTCTAAAATACAGGTTTATAAAGTTATCTAACTTCTGATTTGACACCTTTTTAAATTTTTTCAGTATTTTTCGTGTTAATTGGTATTTGTAAATATATAAAGATAAAGGATAAAGTAAAATTCTCTTTTTACTCTTAATTTTTTTTAATTTTGTTTTTAGCAATAGATTTTATCAATATTTTTTATTTAATATTTAAAAGTCATATAATGTATCTAACTTAATCAATTAAATTAAATTAAATTAATTTTGTTATGAATAAATGATACCCTTTTAATTTAATTAATTTAGGTAAATGTATTGTGTTATATTTTAAGATTATAATTCGTTGGCTCAAATATGATTTTAACTCTTTTATTTTAAGTAAATTTTTTGTTTTATTCTCTATTTTTTAAAATTTTTATTGTTAGTTTCTAAGGTTAACATGATTTATTATAAAAATATCACATGCCAATTTTTTGTTAAATTAAAATTAATTAAAAATTAAAATTTGTAAAATAAATTCTAGAAATTAAAATAAGAAATTCAGTTGGCGTGACCAAAATAAAAATATGTTTAATTTTTTTTTTAAATTGCTAAGATTAGAAGTTTTAAAAAGTGTTAAATGAATTCTTAGAGATTTTAAATTTTATATGCTAATTTTATGTTTGTCTGAGCTTAAATTTTGATAAACAATCATTTTATGCTTATTTTTAAAAAGTAAATAAAAGAATTTAAGAAATATATTTAATATATTTAATTAATTAAAATTTATAATTAGTTTTAATATAATTTTTAGAAAATATATGACAAAATTAGTTAATAATATGTGTAATACACAAATATTTAATTTTAAAATAAATAAATAAATATATATATACAATACATAATAAATTTATTTAAAATTTTATTTTTTAAAAATATTTTAATTTACTTTATAATCACAGATACTACATATCAAAATAATAGAAGTTTAATAAAATTAGAATAATTTAAAATATAATTTATTTTAAAATAATATAAATAATATTATGAATTATAAATAAAAATATATTTATGAAAAAATAAAAAAAATATTAAAATAATAAGAGAAAGTTAAGTAATAAGTTTTATTTTTAAAATTTAAAATAAAATTAACAAAAATAAAAATATATTTAAAAAATGTGGTTCACCCACCAATTTTAATTTTGAAAAATTTATGTAAGAAAGAGAATAATTTCACTTGATAGTTCAATAACCGGTTCTTGTTTATAACATATTTTGTGAAAGTCTAAAATAAAATTTTACTCTAAAAAAAAAAGTAAGTCAAAGCCACGCAGATAGGTATCTGAGGACCAAAACAGATAAGTGTCAGTTTAAAACATGTTCCAAGGTAACTGCGTGAGAGGGAAAAAAAAAAGGATTCTCCAAACTCCGTTTCCAAAGCCTTGTAAACGGTAAACAAGGGAATTGTAAATCGGTGGAAGGTATGATCATAAAGGGCAGCATGGTCACCGTTGTGTGAAACAAAGGTTGGCATTCCAAAAGATTTAATTATAATGTGACAAAGTAGGAAGGGTTTGGAGTGATGAAGAAATGGGGAGGTTGAAGGTGTCACAACTTTATGGCAATAAGATCATTGTTGAAAAGGACCTTAAGAGGGGTAGTAGAGTACGATCACTATTCACCATTGTTTCAAAGAAAGGATTGAAAACTTGAGGGGAAGATAAGGAAGCATGTCCTCAATTTGGTATGATGCTGTTGGCCATCAATTGACACCACCATAAAGTGTACTCATAACCCAATTGGATTGTTCCCCCTTTTTTACTTTGCCCTTTGAGGGGTTATTAATCTTAAATATAAACCTCAAATTAGCATCTAACCCTTCATAGAGTTCCCTTTGGGGCTTTTGCCCTTGGTCAAGTGTTGTTCTATTTATTTTATTTTGTAATTAAAAATTTTACACTATAGTATAGCAGTTTGCTAAAATGCATGCTATGCTTAGAGTGACATGATATGATAGAAGGTGATTGTGGAGGCCTGCGTGCTGATACGCCATGGTGCGCATGATTGCATGATTCAACGGCTCAGATTCACCCAATGAAAAAGCTTGATGGAACAGAGTGCCAATATAGAAGAACCACACTCTCTTCTTTTCCACCATTGACATTCTCTCACTCTAAACTCTCCACTCTTCACCCTGCAATTGCCAACACCTGCAAACTTCTTCTCTCTCAAAAGGGTCAGCAGTGAAACAAAGAGCTTAAAGATCACAACTTCTTTTTTTTGTTGGGTTCAATAAAAAAACTCCATAAAGCTCAGAACTTTGAGGTCTCTTTTGCCGTTTCCACTGACCCCTTTTGAGTTTCGCTTCTCTGTTTGCAAATTCACTTTCACATGTCGTCGGATATAAGCTAGATAATTTGCCACCCTTTTTCTTTTTTTTTTTTTTCCTTCTATTCTCACTCAATCTTCTTCACACATACCCTTTTGGAATCTAACGAGGTTATCGATGGATAGTTGCAAGATTTGGTGTGTTGAGTCCAGTGATGAAGTTTTAGTTGTGAGTGTAGTGGTGGGTTTGGTTTTGTTTTAACGATTGTGAAGGAAAATTGGAAGCTTTGGGTGGTGGGAATTAGAGGGGTGAGTGATGGGTGCGGATCGTCTACTACTGCCAACAGTTGGACCGCCATTAAAACGGCGAGCAGGGTTGCGGAGGAAGCAGGCTGGAAGAGGGTCTTACAGAGGGAGCTAGGGCAAGGTGATTGATTCATTTGTGTGGGGGGTTTTGTTGTGTTTTGGAGGATTGATTTGACCACCCTTTTTCTCGTGGGTGCCTTCGGGGTGTTAAAAGTTTCTTACTTTTTAAGAGGGAATATGATGGGTACTAATACCAACTTGCACCAAGTACTCAGAAGCCTCTGTTTCAATACTCACTGGAACTACGCCATCTTTTGGAAGCTCAAACATCGTGCTCGAATGTACGGTACTATTGTTTTTTTATTGCCCCTTTTTTGTGCTTTGTATTGGTTGGATGTATTTGCTTCATTTCTTTGGTGTGTCTTGTTCCTAGTTTTCTCAGAATATGTTACATGAGGGACGTCGTTGTAGTTTTGCATGTTTGAATCGTTTGGTCTGAAATTTGACTTGGCCATTTCACTTAATTTAATTGGTTGTATGCATTTTCTGGTATTTATCTATTATTATTCTGATTTGATTGTAGTTATTATTATTATTATTATTATTATTATTATCAACTTTTAGTATGGAGATTTTCGGTGATTTTCGTCCCTCTGCTTTGTCCTTCCAATTTTGTTGATTTCCCTGTTTGGTTAGAATTTAAACTCTTTGACTTAGAAGGGCATGTGCTGTGTGTCTAGTTTATAGAAACTATACAATCACAGTATTTTGAGATGCGTTTGCTCTTACATGCTGTATATTTTGGGTTAAGGAAAACTGTTGTGTGTTACCTTGTTTGATAGATTGTAATCCTATTTTCATTTGAAATGAAACGCTTGTTGCTTTCATTGTAGTGTATTTGATATGGTGGGATAAGTGTAGTGTTCGTTGTTGTAGTGTGTAGTTGGCAGTAAGCACATTACTGTTTAGTGATATAATTTTGCATGCAATTTTCGTGATTAGTTTTTTGTTTACAGATGACTTAATGCAGTGTGTTAAATTTCATAATGCTGCCTCTAATTTTTTTTTTGTCTGGATATGCTTGCTTGCAGGATCTTGACATGGGAGGATGCTTACTATAACAATCCTGATGATTGCGACTCTTCAGAAAATAAGTCCTGCCATAAGACATTGGAACAGATTGGTTGTGGGAAATTTTCGCACAGTGCATTAGGGTTAGCCGTGGCTAAGATGTCATATCATGCATATTCATTAGGTGAAGGGTATGATTAATCAAATATAAAGTTGGTTCTATTTACAACTTGATTTTCTTTTTGTGTATCACATGTGCTAAGATCCTTTCTTTACAGTATTGTTGGACAGGTTGCTGTTACTGGAAAGCATAGATGGATCTGTGCCGATAATCAGGTTACAGATTCTGGCTTGTCTTTCGAGGTGAGGATTCTTGTTAGGCAATGTTATCACTAAGTATCTTTCAACCTTGGCAAATTTGAACGTCTCTAATTGGTACTGGACAAGTATCATGTCAATATCTAACCAGTCTTCCCATCATTCTTATTTTTTCCCCTCTTTTTGGTTTGATTTTCAGTTTGCTGATGGGTGGCAGTCTCAGTTTTCTGCCGGAATCAGGGTAAGCTAACGTTTGTTATTTTTTTCACAACTTCACAACATTTTTTGCTAACCAAAAAAACTAGAATATTGGAATTTCTTTTTGCACCCAGAAATTATAGTTGCCTCAGATTATTAACATTAGGGATAATGGACAATTTGATTTTGATAGTATATTTGGAACCTGTGGTTAATATGATAATCAGCTTAATATGACCAACCCTTTGGCCACTATGGTTATTCTTATTCACTAGATGCAACCAAACTGTACTGTGACCATACTATGTCAATGTCACATTCCATTCTAATGTTCTTAATGTTAGAAAACCAGTGATTATCCTTTATAAAACAATTTCCTAGTTTGCACTATCTGTATTTTGTTTGCATTAAAAATTATCATTAATAAAGCTTCTACTTGTAGACGATTGTTGTTGTTGCTGTAATCCCACTTGGCGTTGTTCAGCTTGGATCTCTAAATAAAGTAAGATGAGTTTTGTCTTTTCTATCTTTATTTGCTTCAGCTCCATACTGGTGGTTGATGATGTGGTTCAAGAAGGCATCTATTATCTCTCTGTGCTGTGCATAATGGACTTTATGTTCAGGATTTCAAAATTTATTTCTACTCTTTTGCTTGGATATATAAATTATTCATATATTTCTTTAATTATTATCTGCATAATTTCTGTAATTGCTAGTTCTTGATACTTGATTGAGATACTGGTATTGTTTATATACTTCCATAATCCTAATTCTATGTTCTAGGTAGATATGCACATGTAATTTAGTATGGAACATAAAGAGAAGTGGGTGAGAAGTTTATTAACAACTCATTCCTAGTTTTGTCAATTGAGAACTTGGGAAGAATGTGTTTATGTTATGTCCAGCTACAAGTGTACTACATTATAAATTTCTAAACTAACTAGACAAACCTGGATGATTTGGCCTGAAAATTAAATTATAAGGCATTTTTTAGTGTTGATTTAGTGGATAATAGTGTAGCATTTGATTACCCTGACCTCCCAATGCCCCCTGAACTGTTAGTAAGTTGATTATTTAGTCTGGATCTGATAAATTTTGAATAGGGATGTATTCACTATTGCTTTCTCTCTGAAATGCCTTTAGTTTTATATTCTCCTATCATGGGCTATTCTATGACTTCAATGGATTTTAGATTTCCTGGACAGGAACATGTACGGAAGTCAATTTATTTTTGAAGTATATCTAATAATTTGTTTCTCTTTTGTCATCTCTGGTGGCAGGTGATTGAAGATATGGAGGTTGTAACTCATATCAGAAATCTTTTTTTGTCTGCTCAAGCTTACTCAATAAGCCATGTTCCTAGTCAAATTCCGAGTAGTTTGAAGAGTTCTTCATCTCAGGTAAGCTTTTGTCTTCATCTCTCTAAATATGCCTGTGTCTGGATGCTGCGTGGATGTGCAAATTTGATTGGGTCAGGGTTTGTGTGTCTGTTAGCATGGCTTTTTTGTACACACTCATAGCAAGCAAGTAGAACTGAATGTGATTATTTTAACCCAGATACGTTGAGGATTATCACAAGGTTTATATTTCTTGCTTTTTTCAGCCAGATGAATTGAAGGAAAATTTGCCTTCAGATATTATGCCTGGTTGCTTACATGCTACAGAGAAAACCTTGAAGAATGAAACAGTGGAAGTTTCGGTGCCCCTTCAATGTTCTGGGAAGGACTATGCACCTCACTCTGCCTATGAGAAAATGACTGATACTTTGACCAAGCATGAGGGGCCTGAATTTTATAGTGATGAAAGTTCCATTTTGCTTCAGTCTATATCCAATATGATGAATGTGGAACATCAAGAATTTGAAGAGAGGAGACCTCTAAATGGGATGAAGTGTGAAGGGGGTAGTAGTGGTTGCAAAGATATGAGGTTGGAATCGGAAAAAAATATCTCATCATTTTTAAACAATTCTGTAACGAATAATGCTAGCACCAATGATTTAATATGTCCAGAAAAAATCACAGTTGATTCTGCATGCTTTCCTTCAGTTTTTCTTGATGCAGTTGTTTTTGAAAGTGGTAAGTTGCATCATGTGGATATTAGCCAAAAAGAGGTGTTGAATTTTGCCACCCAACCTTCTGATGCAAACACCCAAAAGCATACTGAAAAGTCAAAGTTTCAGATAGAACCTTGTTACATGGATACATCGTACACATTGAAGTTCCCTGCTGGCTGTGAGTTACATGAAGCACTTGGACCAGCTTTTCTGAAAGGGAGTAAAGGTTTTGATTGGCCAGTGCTGGTTAATCAAGATATGAAAACTGTTGAAATGCAAGACAATCTTAGCACTAGCCAATTGACTACTGAATCTCATCCAGAACATCTCTTGGAAGCAATGGTGGCCAACATTTGCCATAGTAATGATGTTAATAGTGAATTATCATTTTGTACATCAATACAATCTGCAATGGTCTCTGGAAAGAATCATGAAGCTTCTATCCACAATGTGCATACTATTAATTCAGAATGCTATTCAATAGATCAGCCTTCTCTTGTTAAAGAGGACAAGCACCCATGTTTGAGTTCATCATCGGGTATATGTGGTGTGATGTCTTCAAAAGGTGTTTCATCTTCATTTCCTAATTCAAATAGTGGACAATTTGAAAGATCTTCTGAACCATCTAAAAACAGCAAGAAGAGGGCTAGGCCTGGGGAAAGTTGTAGGCCTCGACCAAGAGACAGGCAACTGATCCAAGATCGAATTAAGGAGTTGAGAGAGCTGGTGCCAAATGGAGCAAAGGTAACGTACTAACCATTTTTCGGATCAGTGATGGTTGCAGATCTGGTTCATGTGGCTAAAATTTTTGTTGTAACTTCAACAGTGCAGTATTGATTCACTACTGGAACGCGCAATAAAGCACATGCTCTTTCTCCAAAGCATAACTAAGCATGCTGACAAGCTAACTAAATTTGCTGATACTAAGTCAAAGGTAAGGGTTGAGTGCATTTTAGAAATCTCTTCTGTGGTTGTTGGTCTATATAGAAATTAATACAATATTTCTGATTTAGTAGAGCTTGAGCTTTAAGACATGCATACATACAAGATAAAAGTTACTATAAATTAAACAGTTTTTCCCTCTGGTATAATGGTGAGAACAACGGCATTTACTGTTCCTTAACATGTTCCTTCAGGGCACACGTCAATTGAACCATAGGCTTTTGTTTGTCTAATTGTTATTTAAGATAGCAAGATTTTGAGTGCCAATGACCCATTAGAAACTTGATTTAGTTGTGACATTTTCTGCATGTGGACTTTACTCCACTGTTTTACGCTACAATTTTGCAGTTGCATCACATGGAAACAGACATTCGTGGATCCTCTAGTTATGAGCAGGGCTCAAGCTGGGCAATGGAGGTAGGGGGTCATCTGAAAGTACATTCAATATTAGTGGAGAATCTGGGCAAGAATGGACAAATGCTTGTTGAGGTATGTTATGTATGACTTGCAACCATTTGATTTATACTATAATAATGATTAAAAATTATAATAGCTAATAGAAAATCTCCTGATAAATGGAGCTTAGTGGGCATGTGATTGAAGGTCCAAGATAGTCTTACAATTGTTCTCTATTCTAATTATGCTTTTTGCTGTAGATGCTCTGTGAAGAGTGCAGCCATTTTCTTGAAATAGCAGAAGCCATAAGAAGCCTGGGCCTTACCATTTTGAAGGGTGCAACAAAAGCTCATGGTGAGAAGATATGGATATGCTTTGTTGTTGAGGTAATATTAGAACTCGAAATTTAGCTTTAGTTTTTATGCAGTTAACCTACTAGCATTGCTTTCTTATCCGTAGGACTGAAGAACTGAGATAAAACTGCTGGAAAGTGGAAACTGGCTATATAATTTAAATAAATATATCACAAAAAAATTTACCACTATTTGTAGATTAAATAAGGGAAATTGATACTGTAGCTAAAAATATTATGCATAATATATGTTTTTGAGGCCAGTAGAAATTTGTGCAGTTGGAGTCATGAAGACAAATTCTTATATTTGGCAAGTTGATTTAGAATTTGGCTCCTAAAAGTGATAACATGTATTTTATTTGACCCTTGAAAGTTTTAGTCTATACGAATTATTCCTTTCAAGAATGAAATTATTTATATTAACTCAAAATTCAGTTGTCAAGTGATTGTTATTGATGAGCAAACTGTGTGACAGGGTCAAAACAACAGAAATAATGTACACAGATTGGATATCTTGTGGCCGCTTGTTCAAATACTGCAATCCAAGAGCACAGTGAATTCACAATAACTGGTTGGTTCTTGGAAGCATAGTGGCCCCTCATTGGATAGTGTAACTCATTCTTAATCTCTGAAATGATACTCAGAATCTTCTACCATTATATAGTGTGTTGAGACTTCGTTTGTTGTGTTTTTTCTTTTCTTTTTTTAATGATTGAAATGTGTGGTGGTCATTTGTTTTCATGTTTGACATTGAAAATAACACTATACTTTGAACATATATTAGTGCCACTTTTTTCATGCTTCAGACTACTCGTTTACTAAATAAATTAAAATGCTACAAGCAAGGCTGAAGTTACGCTCAGCTAAAACATAGCCCGAAAACTTAATAGAAAGCGTGCAGAATCTGTATGCTCAAGGAGGGTCGAACTGGAAGTTCCCCTGAAACCTGTATCATGAATAATTAAATAAAAAATAATAATTTCTATAATTTTATAAGTTACTCTCAAATCACTTGCACTTTTTGAAACATTAAATTTTGTATTAGTAGGTATAATCAACTTTCTACAGAATGCAGCGAAACATGCTTTGTACAGTAAAAGAATGACAATCCTTTGTGAGAACCGTAAAAATAGGGTTGGCAAAATGGGCTTTTCAATCGGAGTTTGGATTTAAATTTGATTTAATTAAACTCAATGTCAGCTTAATTTGCAAAAAGTTTGGAAAAAATAATTTTACTAAATTTATACACTATTTTTTTGTAAATTTATATTTGATTTAGATTTTTTTCTTTGTAGCTGGTTTAAGTTATTGTTTGTGAAGAGCGGGTTGAAAGGATCAAGTAATCTATTTTATCAGTTCTAAATTGAATTTGCATCTTTCAAAAAATATCTAAAATATCCATTCAAACGCTGAGTAAGTAGTGACTCCTTTCGATTTTATTAATTTTTTTTAAAAGGAAGAAAAATACAATCTAGTCCTTTCATGTTTGACTCATGCTCAGATCAATCCTTATAATTTAAAAACCTGCAAATCTATCTTCATAGACTATGATATGAAGTGAATCTTGTATACATAAATCATTACATTTAAGAATCATGTAACATGTATATGACTAATTTAATACTTTAAAAAAAAAAAAACCCTATTTTACACGGCTCAAGTTCATCAATTTTAGATAGAGCAATATTAGGAATTATTTTGAACATATTTTTAATTTGGTTAAAATTTAATAAAATTCTAAACGTATAATAAAAAATCATTTTAATTAGAAATGAAACTCACATAATTTTTATTATTTTTAATAATTTTATATAATAATTAATAATGTTTAACAAATATATAAAAAGTGTGTTACTATTATTTAAAATAAATTATGATTTTGTTCATGACTCTTCAATAGTGCAAGTAACACTTGATAGTTGTTGTTTTAGGCTTAAAGCATTTTTATTATCTAAAATGTTCGTATAAATTAAGAGTAAAAAGTGATTCAATTCAAAACTAAATGAGTTTTTAACTTTTAGTTTTATTTTACTTTAGTTCTCAAACTATTTTCTTTTCAAGTTTATTTTAGCTATTTAACTTTTAAAAATATTTTAAATAAATATATATTTTTTCATATAAACTCTGACAAAAATACAATTATGACTGGTTGTAAGGTTTCAGTGACATCACTTTCTCCTACAGCCTCAATGCTGTTATCCGTGTCTCTATTATTATCTTCCCCCGCTACTTCAAGACTCAACTAAAAAACTTCTCAAGTATTGTATATTTGTCAAAATTAAAATTGAACAAAATCGCGTCGTAAAAACATGAATGAGTGGTAAAAAGAGGGGGGAGGGGGAAGAAAGAGAGAAGAAAGAAATTGAAAATGTTATAAGAGAAAAAAAATGAATAGTACATTTTTGATAAAATTAATGTTTTTAACTAAAATAGACTTATTTAAAACATTTTTAAAAGTTAAAATTTCAAAACAAAACAAAAAAATTGGAAAACAAAACATAAACCAGACTTCAAATTAAAAGAATAATTTACTAAATTATTTTCTAACTTTAAAAATTGACTTTTATTACGATGGACTACCGAATTTTTTTTAACTATTACTGATCTAGTTAATGTTATCCATAAATATGACATTTTATAAAGGATAGAGGAAAATTGAAAATTATTGACTAATTTAAGGGAAATTTAGACACCGATTACGTTACACCACCGGAACCTCGTTAAATGACGTATAAATTAAATCGACAAACATGCTGTACCAATACATCTGTTAAGACAATGAGGAATGTTATAATACACTTTTGTTTAACATATTCTTAATTTTTAGTTCAAATTTATTAAAAATTATAAAAATCATGTAAATTTAAAAAGTGTTGCTACCATTCCTTTAAAAAAAATGATGTTAATATTAGAATCACATGTATAAACAAGAGCCACAGTTTCTCAATTTAAATTTTGTGAGCCAATTATAGACGATTGTTAAACAGTATCCTTATCACAAATTTAAAATATTTTTTTATTGTAAAGTATTCCAGTGCTCATCCCATAATTTCTAGTGCATCTCTAATATAATTTTCAATTAAAAAAGAATTTACTTACTAATTTCTCAACCAACGCTATTAGGATATTAACTAACAAAATCTTTATACTTAATTCAGAAACCCTTTTAACTTAACCTACATGCATTGAAGACTAAAATGATGATTTCCCCGCCGATGGAAGAAAATGAGACACAAGCAACTAGTAATTTCATCAGGCTAATCAAGCAAATAAGAAAATCGCGGATTACTATCCAACGGGTCCCCTTGAAACCCGCCATTAATATTTTCCAATCAATCCAAACCAAGAAATCATACAATTGGTGATAATTGTACTTAGTTCCCTAGACAGAATCCAAGTGAGAATAGATCTCATTATGTGAAGCATGAAATAAATACAACGACTCGAAATACTTAGCGTCCCCTGTCAAAATTTGAAGGTCTTTTATTTTTGTTTATAAAAAATTCAGACAAATATACACTTCCATTCTCAAACCAATTAGAAAACCAAAACCAAACAAATCAAAACAGGGGCACAAATCCATGTGCCAACACAGAAATCTAGCACGGTTCAATAGCAACTTCAAATGCCAGACTTTCAGGACCTTTTCATCAAGTTCGTTAGTCTGAACGCAATTGACACCCTAAGTTTGAATGAACAGGCTCTGATCATTTTTTTTCCTCTTGGCAGAAAAGTCTAGTAATCGAAAGATAGTTCCTATTTTCTAATGTCAAACAAAAGAAAAGATATCATACGTAAATAATTATATATAATCCATAAGACATGGTAAACCTACGAAACTGATACAGGGGGCATTTGTTCTGAACCAGATTAGACACCCGAGCCAAATCCTGGAGAACGGGTATAATGAGAATCCAGGAACAAATCAGAGAATTTGAAAAATGTCTCTAGATTGCGGCTCCTAATAGGTTTTTGTTTTGAGAGCCTTCTTCTTGGGTTGCCTTCTAGGAATAGAGTTTTTCATCCCAATAAAAAACAACAAAGCCCCGGAGAGAGCCATATGCTGCAAGGAGTATAATATTTGATAAACAGTGGCAATAATACACGAAGAAACATTGTGACAGCTTGAATTTGAGCATTTCAACATAAAAATTGAAAAAAAAAAAAAAAAAGGAAAAACTCAGCTCTTACCTGTGTAAATTTGATGAAAAGTTGAATAAATTCTTTGTCCTCACTGTCGTAATTGTAGAAATCATACAGTATTGGAGTAGCAATCATCTGATGCAAAAGCTACAAGGAGAAAAGAACTGAAGTTTAAAAAATAAACAAATGGAATAAAAACCAATTTCAATTCCAGAGATTAGCTACAAACCAAAAGGAAAGCTCCAAATGAGCTGCCCAATATGAAAAGAATCCCTCCAATGCCCTTGAGAGCAACAGCCGCAGCAACTAAAAATTTTATCTGTTCATGACAACAATCATATAAATAAAATGCTAGATACAAAAAAAAACATAATATGCATGCAAAAAGGAGTACTTGATTGGATGGATGTAGGAACATGTTGATATACGGATGCACTATATACATGACAGTTATAACGATGCAAAATTTCAATTATTTTCCAGAATGATGTTTCATAACTTCCCCAGCTCCTGCCTCCACCCATTTCATTTTCCAGAACAGTTATACAATTTTTTTTAAAACAATTTTCTGTTTACTTTAATAGTGCATGTCCAACAGACCAACACAAACACATCAATTGCCTGCTGAGAACCCCAGACTGGGTACATGCAAGAAGTCAAGCAACAATAGGTCTCAAGGCGTTTCAAGGCCCAAACGAGAAGCCCTACACCAGTTAATACTTTGTCCATACTACATGATATATCTAAATCCATCCAGTTACAAAGACAAAAAAGCATTATTAAATGTGTATATGTTTCATCAACCATTAATTAGACATCAAGATTCAAGCCTACACTTAAAAATAAATGAATTCACAAGTAGTGTCCAACACCATGACACACTCATTAAATTTAACAATCTTGCCCTCATTCTTTTGTTTCTACCCAAGAATGTTCTTTTTATCAGTTTTGTGGTGTTTCAACATGCTTTCCTGTAATTATTGATACTAGGAGAAAAGAGACTGAGAGACTAACATCAATTTCTGGAAAGTGAAAGCCAAATTGAGAATGTACTTGATGCATAAAATCATCAAACTTTGGTCTGAGTGCTTTTGCTGCAGGTCCACCGTCAACTCCATATTCACTAAATCTGTATGAGTATAAAGAGGGAGAGGGGAGAAATAAAGAAAATCCATAAAAAAATAGTTAACAATTGATTGCTTCCAGAATTACAATTTCAAATGGAAAAGAATTATTAGCTTCTAATTTCTGACTATCAAGTAAGATCATTATAGCGTATAAATCTTTAAATCAGTTTCTTATTGGAAGCAAGCTATTCAATTTAGGGTCCAGTTGATTTAAAGTTGGGTAGAATTTATTTTGAACAACTGAACATAATTAGGATATATGCCCAGATCAATCTTAGCCGATATATTTTACATTGGAACATATGGAAGGAATTGATTCTATCTATCCACCAAAGAGGCTCTTAATGAGGAATTAAACAAAGCAAAGCATAGAAAAGAAAGGAAGCACAATATTCACATGATTCAACTTCAATGTGAAAGCCATTGTTCACTAGTAAGCAGTAACTGTAATCAGAAATTAAGTGAGTAATAAAGATCACAGATTTGTCTCCCTCAATCTAACCCTTAATCTTGAAACAAAGATATGCAATTGCTCTCTGCTGAAACCACAACTGGATACAAGAAAAAGCTCATTAGATATGCGTTCATGTTGAATACTACACAGATACTTCGAATACTTTTACCTGCATTTTTTTAATAATTTTTTACTTTTTTTTTTTTTTTAACTTTTATACCAATACTAATTGGATACCATAAAAATTAGATAAATTTGATCATTTTTTTTATTAGGTTAACAATGACTTATACTCATTTTAGAAAGTGAATTATCCCTTGTCATCAAGGATTTTTATTTTTTGTCAATTTTATACTCATGTTGTGCCCTATGATTCTTAAAACTTCTCATATTCCCATGCCCTATGATTCTTAAAACTTATCATATTCCCATTCTGTGTTGTACAATATCTATGTCTCGTTGAATTTGTGATTCCTCTAGGTCAAGGGTTAACTAACAAAGACCAAGGACTTGTTAATTTTATCACATTTAAACTAAAGAAATGGGGATGAAAAATCCAAGGACAAGTTTTATATGAAAAATTGAATTTTGACTAACATCCATCTTCCATTAATCAACTAAAATTGACATTTTTTCCATGGATGATTCCCAGATTCAAAATAACACATTAGAAAAAAAATAAAAATAAGAAGATAAATATCCTCTAAGAATCACAAGTCACAACACACAAGTTACTTGACGACCAGCAACAATTCCGGTGCTCACACCATTTGTTAATTGCTAATTAATTGGTAACAACACATAGTCAAATTAATAAACTATACACCGTGTGCAAAGCTAGATTAACAAAACAGTTATTGTCAAATTTGATTGCATGCATTAAAACGATTCTACAACCGCAGCAGCAATCATCAACGCTCGCAACTACACTACAGTGATAGCAATTACAAAGAAATCATGTAACAAGATCTAATTACTATACCAAGGAAACGAATGCAAGTATACAATAAATCTAATACTGTGACGTATAAGAAAATCGCAAAAAAATTTAAAAAATTCTAGTTCCATGCACTTGAACCGTGTGATAAGCGCAACATGCTCAAGGCTCAAACGACAGAAACACGGATCTGCTGAATCGTTTTGATCAAACGAGTTCAAGCCTTGAACGTAACAGATCCAAGCAGAGCAACTACCACAACAACCAAGACAGCACAAAAAAAGCTCACTTACAAACCATATAATTTCATTTTTCAGGAATAAGAAAAATCAAACAACATGCATAATCAAAGTGCAAAGAAAAGAATCAGTCACGAATATGAACTCACTCTTGGTACGCAGAGAGGATGAAGACGGAGGCGAAGAGAACTCTGCCGAGGAAAGAAGCGAAGGCCATTGTAATTGGAGAGAGAGAGAGAGAGAGAGAG
Organism: Abrus precatorius; assembly: GCF_003935025.1. Taxonomy (NCBI): domain Eukaryota; kingdom Viridiplantae; phylum Streptophyta; class Magnoliopsida; order Fabales; family Fabaceae; genus Abrus; species Abrus precatorius. The sequence goes on along the minus strand of NW_020874373.1, from coordinate 168,715 downwards.
AATCTAGCGAGTCCTAAAAATTGCTGGTTTTTCTTTTCCCGGTCAGAGCAAGAGGGAGCGGAGCGAAAATTGAAAACAAAAAGGCGAAAAAGGGTAATACAGTCTTTTCGTTCTGATACGGTATTTCGGCGTCAATGGGGCGAATTAAAGACAGACGTTGCCCAATGGGCTTTGTTAGCTTTTTAAACAGTGTTAAACCTCGTTTAGGCCTATCATAGCATCATTATTTATTTAATAAGTATCTTCTCGTTCGACTCCATAATATTATTTACTAGGTTTAAACAAGTTCAGAATAAAAATGTTTAATCTTAAAATTATAAAAAATATTTCATAAATTTTTATGATAATTTTAAGCATTTAATAAAAAATCTTTACTACTTCTTATCCTGTACTATTCGAAGCTGACGGCCATGTCATTTACCCTTGCCTGCAATGGATAATTATTTAATGTGTTCCCTTAAAAAATTATATAAGTTTCATATTTTAATTTTGATTATTGACTTTTGTCCTCCCTGTTTTTTTATTATATAAATGCGTATTACATAATTTAAAATATATTTTACAGTTGTTTTTCAAATTTGTTAGTATAGAAACAAAACACACACATAGGAGGCGAAAGTGCATTTTAGTTTTAAATTTTATAAGGTAAAGTATATGGGAATGTTTATTGTTACTTTAAATGTCTATTATATTAATTAAATTAATTATACTAATAAATAAAGCTTACATAAAGATTAACAATAAAAATTAAAAAAATCCTAAACAATGTATAATTTTATTATAATTTAAAATTTGATCTGATTCAAAATTAAAGAGAGATTATATTTTAAGTCTAATTGACTTATTGATTTAAAATATTTTAGATGATTTAAATTTATAATTTTTTTTGTTTATATAATTTTAATTTATTATTAACTCATGAATGTGAAATTCTTATTATCTAACAGATTTTACTATTATTTCTATCAATTGTGCACACGTATGGGTGAGAATACAACTTTTCAAAATTGTGAACTTGTATCGATTTGGTAGGCTATTTAGATAATCTACATCATATATTTTTTATACACCGCATGAATTTTTTGGTTTGTTTTTATAAGAAAAATTTCGGTCTAAACTTTAGTTTCATCGTCATAAGAGAATCATGAATATTCAATGCACTGATGCAACGGTTTACGTATTAGTTTAATACATTGTTCGGTAAAATACACTATCCGTCAACGGGCTAATTGACTTCAAAGTTCGTCAAGTTGACTACCTATTTTATATTAGCAATACACTCTATTACGCATAACATTTTCAATACACGTATGGGAATGAAATGATTTTTCATAAAAATAAAGTAAAATTTGAATAATATTAAATGTATAATATAAGTATTTTAACATTTTAAAAATAAATAATTCACATAAATTATATATAAAATAGTATAATATCAACGTTTCTCATTCTTCAATTTACAGCTTCATGCAAGTGAGACACAATTCTTTCAAATTTTCTTCTCAAGTAAATTAATAAAGTCTTAAAGCTAATTTTACGTAAAAAGTCTTTCTCACAGAAGAATATATATTTAAGCTTATGAACGATGTAAATGTTTTTTTTGTTATGTTAAAATTGAACTTTCATTTAAAAACAAAAAAATATATATACTTAATTTGTCCTCTTACTGTTCAGGTCGTGTAAATTTAAATAGGTGGAAATAAGTCTCCAATGTTTACAATCAGTGTAAAAACAAGCTTGCAGAAACAAAAACCATCAACTCCAAATGGAAGCACATGTGAAAAGAGTGCTCTGACTTTAGCTTGAAAGGTTGCACATACTTGAATCTTATCAAATCAGAGCTGGTTAAAAGAGGAATACTACAATTCTTTGATCTTCAGAATCGCAAAAAGAAAATCACAGCAGTTTGACTAGTTGTTTAGTATACTACACTATGGGCTATTTGGTGCGCAAGGAATGAGAGCATATTTTGGTGAAATAGCAGATTTTGTTCAGAAGATTAAGCTCAGTACTTCTTGGTCTTCGATAAATGCAAAGGTACCCACTTGATCTTGCTGCTACACAAGTTCATCGTCCTGTCGTATCTTACTATGATTATATTCGGTGGCCTTATTAGCTATATTTTCTTGCACTATCGTTGCTGCTATTGTTATAGTGATCTACCCACCTATAATCACACGGATAATGGTGCATGGTTGCGGACTAGTGCAGTATATTGGGCCTATTATTTTTGTTTCTCATCTACATTGGTTACGTAATTTTCATAGTGTAATGGGGGACCTCGCATACCTATGATGTAGGTTGGCATTCTGTTGGTGGTTATTATTTTGTGACTTCAATTCTGATGTGTTGTAATTATTTGAGTATTACTTGTACTCTTTGTTGATAACAATAAGTTTGCTTCGCTTATAGGGAGAAAAAAAAAAGGTGACATGTATGACCAATTTTAATGATGAAAAATACCATATGCCATTTGTGTTGCTGGATGATGAGTAAAAGCATAGGTTTCCATTGCCGATGTTCTAGAAATTGAGGCTACATTAATTGTTCCATTGCTAAGTGACGTGTAGAAACACAGGACGAAGAGAAATTATAATTGCAGAGCTTCTTATTGTGTTAGACATATAGAATCATATTTGATCCCTTCCTTACACATGTTGAATCCGCTGCGCTGCTTTGCTTTACATTCAATGGTGGACCGTGGATTACAATCATGGCCTCAGATCCAATTAACTGAAATCAAAGCCAAGAATATTAATTTTCTTAATTTAATTGAAAACATCAAAAGTGATTTTTATACATGGGTTCCTATTCAATCAAATGTTATTTAGTAAAGCACTCTTTATTGAATTCACTTTGTGGAATGTCCAATGAAATAGACAGGAGAAATTATCGTTTTGGACCTAGGTGATAGGTATAAAATGAGTAGAATATTAGAGAATTCAAAGGAAGAAAGAAAAGTATAAATTATTATAAATAGAAAAAAAAATGAATAGACAGTTAAGCTCCCTTACATAATTTAAAACAGTTGTAAATATGTCATTTAGTAATTTGTCGTGCTGATACTTCACTACTTTTTGTGGTGTACTCCTTACTTTTGGCAATGCTTGTCTGCATGATAGTAACTTTCTTGATTAGAATTGCTTTGGCAATTACCATCTGTCTAGGTCAAATCATGCTCTCAATCACAAAGCAAAAAGAAGAGTACGCGTTTCATATTGTTTGACATATATATAAAATAACTCGTAAAATTTCAGAAATATTAATTCATAAATTATGATTCTAATCGATCGATTCAACCAAGTAATAATTTATTTTTAATCATTGGCTCAATTTACAATTACAAGCAGGTTGAACCGTTAAGCGATAATATATTGAATACATGCAAATGGAGTTAATTATCTTTTTCTAGACGTATTTCAAGATGATAGAAAGTTACACAAATTGATGAGAAGAAGAACTCACACTCACACACACACACACACGCAGACGTTATCTCCTCTCACATTCTCTTTTATTTTACTTGAGTACAACGCTGTAAATTCCTTTCTTTCCCTTTCACGATTTCTCTTCTTCTGTTTGGATCAACATCTTAAGTTCTATTATCTGCCAGTTCTACTCTAGAGTACTGTTTATGAAGGATTTGTGATTGCATGTTGTTCTCCAACACTCTTCTCATGCGAGTCAACAAAATATAAATGAACTTACGAAACATTTTCACTGTAAGTTACCTTTCATCCCCTCAAATGCGATTTGTGTTCAGGAAGACGTAAATTAAACAAGCCCTTGGGTATGGCGCTTACTATCTAATTGTTTATTGAAGTGATGAATGTGTAACCTTTTTTTGTTGTACATACCTACATCTAATTAATAAGGAAATTATGTCATTATCACGAATCTATTCTTTTGGTATGGCAATGAGACAAATCTATATATGCTCGAAGTGGAATTTTCTTACCGTAGAAAGGTATGGCTATGAAAATTTTGGCTGCATTTGTAGCATTGGCTAGGCAGCGCATTGTGTGGGATAATGGATGTCATGTCATATGGCAAAGCATCAGGTATAATACTCGAGTTTTAAGTGGCCATTGAATTTAAAAAGCATTTTCCGTAGGACCTAAAAAAGTTGTAAAATGCGAAGCTTTGCACTGAAAAGCGGAAAATAAAGCACATTGCAATTGCACTGTGATAACAAATCCAAAACGATCAATACTATACCTCACCTATTAACATCCCGTGACCTTCAGTTCTCAACGTGCTGAGCCTCAGTGCCCGCAGTGCTTTCTATATTATTATCTATTTGAAAGATCACAAACAACATGAAAAAAAAAAAAACAATGTTGTTGCCGTCTACCGTTCAATTTTGGTATTATTTTAACTGTTCTTTAAACACATATCTAATGATTCATAAAAACTATTATAAGATATAATATTATTAAAACACTGAATCGTGTAATTTTTAATTTACATATAATATATATATATATATATATATATATAGCATAGTTATGTATATCATTGTTGAATATATGTTAAAAATGTTATCCACTTAGATGTTAGAAACAGTAACAACAGATGTAACGAAAGTGATACCGGGACATGATAACATGTTACTACAGAATTTTAATGTGCTTTAAACATATTGGTTGGGCTTGGATAATTGGGATATCTCTTGAGCCCAAAATCAAAGAAAGAAGCTTGAGTTGATTTGTTTCCCCGTCCCTAGACCGATCGCATTAAAGTGAGAGGTTTAAAAGGTTCGCAAAGGCATTACCTGGGTCAGGTGGACGGCCGAAACCAGACAAAAGCACATCGACGTGACATTTGCCAGTTGCCACCCCGTTACTAAATAAAGTAACTAATGTCTTCTAACCCTACATTTAGGTGAACCCTCAAGTCTCTATGCCACTGTACACAGTTACACACTCACTACTAAAATTCGTAATAACAAGTGGAATTATGGAGTGTTTGTATTTTTATATCAATAATTAAGTGGACTATTTCTATTTCTATTCAAGAAATACATTTAGACTAGTTCAGATTCATATTTATCATTGCAATAATTTTAATGCCTGCAAGCGAGTCACAAAAACAATTTAGTCATAACAAGTTTTAAACGTTTGATTTTATTTATGAGATTGCTAAGATTATCTATTTTTTTTTTATATATTTGTTTTCCATTAATTGATAACCTACTATTTTAATTTTATTAATATCGAATGATCGTATAATAAAAATATTTGTTATTCAAGCTCAACTGGCATCAAATAACATACATGAGCGTAAGCGTGTTATTTAAGTTGCACCACCGCGTCAGATTTATTATGAAACTATATTAAATATTTATAATACTAATTTGTACCAATCAAATTTAGCATAGTCATGTTAGCTCAATTTTATCATGCCATACGAATATCCATTTCTTAATTTTTATTTCTTTATGACCATACAACATCTTTTGCATCTAATTAAGGATTTTGTCACAATTCTTTTAAAAATTGACTTATTTTGTTAAGTATTGGTAATCATAATTTCCTTAATCAATTCTACAATTAAAAACAGTGAAATTCAATATTAACATGTTAACAAAAATAATAAAAATATATCCAATTTTTTCTACTAATAAAATAATAGAACGATAGCTATTAATAATAATAATAATAATAATAATAATAAAGCTAGTGACGAGACATATCAGCTATGAATAAAAAAAATACATTTAACCTATAAAATCATAATTTAAAGCTGGCTGATAAGGTACGTTAGCTTCCTTCTTACCCCACACTACATGGTTGCAGTCCCTTAAATATTTTGTATATTTTGCTTACAATTATAGAATATGTCAACTGTCAAACTTCAAGCCTATACCAAAAGGAAAGGGGTCGCCATTTGAGAAACAATCAAAGGCTCAAAGTCTAAGATATATATTACATATTACGAAATTCAAGATATTAATATTATCAAATATTAAATTGTGGGTAATTTTTATGTGTATAATATATGATATTAAATATTAGAACTTTTAATAATAAAATTATTTTTTATTTTTTATTTATGCCGTATATATATATATATGACTTTATGTTTGTGTCCTACGGATACTAAGACAATTTGTAGGCCTACCCAGCCCCTTCCCGGGCCATTCAAACGAGAAATGAGTTATTTCAGTGGTATTATTGTTTCCTTCCAATTCCAAATTAGGTTAACTTTGAGCCTTGAACTATATTTTAAAGCTTTTCCAGGTTGTCGATCTTCCACCACTGATCAACCCTATGAGATCATGCAAATTTCTCTTATCAAGCAAAACAACAATCCCAACAAAGACAAATCCCATCTCTGTCACGAGCGAATTTTCAAATTATTTTGACAACCAAGCTAGATCCACGTCATTTTTCTCCTAATTTAATTAATTCAATTAATAGATATTAAACCAATCCCTATATCTTGGCTAAGTTTGGAACAACTGCCCCCTGTTCAAACTACATTTCATATTATTTTTTAATGTGAAAAAGTCACTTGTTAATAAACTAGTGTGTTTAATAGTACTGAAAACCGGCTACATTTTATATCCTGTATTTATATATTGTATCGAAATTGAAGCTTTCTGCAGATGCGTCTCAATCATTAAGCAACATCATGTTCTTTTGCAGTTGGTATTATTCACATTTTAAATTATAATTCATTGGAGTGAGAATGTGTATAGAGGAGTTTGCTTTTGGGTTGCATCATTACATATTATTTTTCAGATATGGACTAATTAGTTGATAATATAACTTAAAAAGTTGCAATGAACATGTTACATTTATTAGATTAATTGTATGAATATATAAACTTTTAGAGTCAATGATGTAAAAGAATATAAATAAATTTATAGTGCCATAAAATAAGTTACACACACACACACATATATATATATATATATAAGAAAATAAATAAAAATGAAACAAGTAATTCGTGTGGAGTTTTATAGTGTTGTTTCTAGATTGAGGAGGATAAGAGGATCTGCCTAAGTCCCAATCCTAGATATCTGGTAATCATCCATACACGTGCAGTGGCCCAATGCAGAACGCTTGGTGTCCGTTGGGTTTAATTTGACTGGTCTTTCTAAGACACTTGTCAGCATCATATCCATCCAAGTCCATTCCCTTCTGATCTTCCTATTCCTGCAGAGTGCAAACCAGACAACTATTTTCATAACTTTTGGCTAAGGAAACATGCATGATTCATTAATGAATATCTTGTAAACTAATAATCCTCTCAGACCTAGCTACGCTTGCTTGTTGCTTCTGCTAGATGGACCTCACTTCCACTCCCAGATCTCATATTTTTTAGTTCAGGAATAATTCTAAGTTCGTTTGATCAATTTAAACCTCTTTGATTTCTTACACTCATGAATATGTAATTTCACAGTCAAGATAGGTCACCGAAAATTCTATAGGATTTTATTTTTCTGTTTGTATTTATCTATTTAAAGAAAAAAAATTCATACTATTAATTATTATGCTTCTACTTGTATTATGTTGTTTCAAAAGTACGACAAGTATAAATCGTATGTTTCACTTTTCATATTTATTTAGAGAGAGAAGAGTGAGCGAAAACGTTGGATGCTTCTTTTTCTGAGCCTTCTGTGTTGAGGAATTGGAGTCTGACCCTTATTTTAACGTTATGCGATTATTATACTTAGTGAATTCTCATATGATTTGTTTTATTTATCCAAAACCATACGCGTGCATTTCATCGTCTCTTTGCCCCCATAATTAAATTATGGGATTGGTGGTGACGTGGACATGGGCTCGTGTGGACCCCATAATATAATTAAATTAGCACATTGCATCGTTGCCTGTATTATTTGGTACTATATATTTAGTTTAAAGTAGAGTAAAATCAATTTTACTAATATAATTAATCTTAAATCATCAAATATAATTAAAATATATAAAAAATAAATTATATAATTTATTAAGCTTATATTTTGTATTGAAAGTTTAAGAATTATTTTCTTAATTAAAAAAAAGTCCTCAATTATTCAATACGAAATTGGGTGAAGTGTGTCTTATCGGGCACGTGCACCGCAACCCCTAGTAACATTAACGGTTCCTGCTCGTACCTTAGGCCTCACGCGTTTTCTTCTCGTATTAGTTTTCTCAAAACACAATTTTTCAAGTACAGCAAGCACTCCTCCTCGTAACAAAAGTACAGAATAGATATAAGATTATAAAAAAAAACTTTCTTTATTAAATTACGTAAAAGTATGTCATAACAAAATAAAAATAGACCTGAAACTGAAGAAACTATGAGCATTGGAATGATCTGGAAAGGGAAAATATAGGTTGATTTGACATAATATGATTCACTTATGTCCATATTTTCAGCTTCAATGGCAAAGTATGACAAAAGGTATTCTTCGGCCATGATAAAGGTTGATCTACTGTCCTACACCATCACCATCGATGCTTCTTATTCCATTAATCTCTTATTTTTCACTGCAAATCACCCCATTAATCTCTTAAGCATGTGCATGAGTTGCTACAACCGTTGAAGACATTAATGGAGTTGCGGAATATTACAGGGCATGGAAACTTGCAAGTTTTCAAGATCGTAACTAATTAAAAAATGAGTTATGGTAAACTTTTTCATATTCCAAGCTGAATAATTTTCAAATCGTGGATGTTAAATTGTTGTAATTCTAATTTCATAGCATTTTAAATTCTTTGAACATTTAAATTGTTGCATCCAAACACACTGTATACTTGTATGCAGTGAAATTTCATATGTCCGGAGTCATGCCAAAGAAAAAAAAAGGAATTTATTAAACAGGAAGAATATAGAACACTGCAATTGAAACAATGCAACTAACAGTTTACCTGAGTTATGAATATAATTGACATTTCCCCCTTTATGTACTCTTGTGCCATTTTTTTTAACGGCTGGTATGCTCGGAAAAAGAAAAAGAAAAAAATTGTGCATAAACAAGCAGATAATATAAAAATATATTTTATGTATATATTTTATATTTTAGTAGTGGTATGTAATGACTCATTACGTTTACATATGTATGCTCAACCTATTTAGTAGAAGATTTTATATTCAAATTTTATAGTGTGCAAATCTTTAAAGACCAAAACAATCATAAACCGCGAGTACTAAAGATTATCCTTGGATCCCTTAAATTTAGAGATATCTCATAATTTTTTACTTTGAAAAAAGTACATCTTGTAAAAGAGAGAGTAAGAATGATTTGATGAATGCCAAGAATTAAGAAACGAGTCCTTCTCTGGATAAAAGAATACGATTCCCTTTCTAAGCACATTAGTTGGAGAACATCTCCTATAAAGTGTCTCCATTTTCTTCCTTTCCAGTTACCACCAGAATAGAAAAAACAAAATTAAAAATTCTAATTGGTTCGACCTTTACATATATATATGCACTAAAAATATGCAACACCCGTTATTTTGTAGAAAATGCACTACACTTTGTCTGAATTTATCATCTAAAGAAAAATACGATGGTACTGGTGGGGCATTATGTACCTAAAGACAAACGTATCCACCTGCATATGTATGGCAAATTCTTTATTAAGTTTTTTTTTTAATGAACTTCTCGATTAACTCTTTGCATATTAATTTAGATATAGACAATTGGTAATGTATTCTTTTTTAATCTTTTGTTAGACAATAGTGACAAATACGTACACGTGGAGGTAGAGAACTAGATTCTAAAATTTTTGTTTATAATTGAATGTTAAAATGAGTCATCAAGTAATAGCTTGTTAGAAAGTAAGCCAAAAAAATAGGCTATTCTGTTATTTTTTTTCTGTTGTATGCCATTAGCTGTCTAGCTATAAAAGCTGATACATTTCCTGTAATGAAATACGACATACAAGTTTTCTCCTCTGTTTCACTGTATCTCTTTCTCTATGAATTTTATGTTCCTTTATAGTATCTAGAGCAAGGTTCGTGTAAAGTGGCCTGTGAAAAAGTGGTGATAGAATTAGAAGGGTTGTAAAGTGTGTTGAAGACTGTCTTGATTCTTCAAGATCGTGTGTATTGGGAATTAAGCATAGTTTGAAGATCCTGTGAAGATTCTTTCATCAAAAGACAGGAGGATGGCCGGAAATGGTAGTATTATCCAAGGGGCTCTACCCGTTTTTTATGGGAAGATGTTTGATGATTGGCGAATCAAGATGATGGCCATATTTGGATTTTAAGATGTCTCAGATGTGATAATGAGTGGTCTTGAAGATCCTGGGAAGAAAGCTAGTGAAGAAGAGAGAAAGAATTACAAGAATCAGCAGAAACTTGATAGTAAAGCCAGGTTTCTACTGTATCAATGTGTAAGTCCGAGAATCTTTAACAAGATATCGAGGGCAACAACTGCCAAAGAAGCATGGGAGATTCTTGTCAAGACATATGGAGATGATGACAAGAATAATAAGGTGAGACTGCATACGCTGAGAAGAAAATTTGAGCTTCTAATGATGGAGGAAAATGAGTCTATTGCAGAATATTTTAACAAAGTTCAGGAACTTGTTAATGCCATGTGGGCATGCAAGGATACTATCACAGATCAATCAGTGGTTGACAAGATATTAAGAACTCTACCTGACCGATTTGATCACTTAGTGGTTACAATTGAAGAAACACGTGATCTTGATTCAATGGATTTAGAAGACCTGCGGCATTCGCTCGAAGCTCATGAGTATAGAATAAATGAAAGGAAAAAAGTTCAAGAATTGGCTCTTCAGGCAAGAACTGGCTATAAAGACAAGAGTAAAAATTTTGGCCAGAAGACAGACAGAAAATATGTGACTGATAAGGGATAGTTGAAGTTAGCAGATGAATCCAAGGAAGGCAATCAAGAAGAAACTTTGTCTGGTGATGAAAAGAAAGAATGGAGGTTTGATAAAAAAAAATGTGAGGTGTTATAAGTGCCAAAAGATGGGGCATTTTGCTCGTGAATGTCAAAATGGTAATTGAGTGAAGGGTAAGAAGAGTCAAGCACATCTTGCTAAAGAAGAAGAGACGTCCGATTCTGAAGCTGTAACATTGATGGCACAAACTGATGCAGTAAGCAATGATGAATCTTCCTGGTATCTTGATTCAGGATGTTCAACTCATATGACCGGGAGAAAGGATTGGTTTGTAAAAATTCAAGAAACACCATCACATGGAAAAATCAGGTTTGCTGATAATAGCAGTCTGACAGCAGAAGGCGTTGGAAGAGTTGTGCTACGGGATCTTGATGGAAGAGAAATTGTGGTTGAAAATGTGCTATACGTGCCTGGTTTGAAGACTAATTTGATGAGTCTTGGGCTTGAGAAAGGTTTTACAATGAAGATGGAGGATAACAATTTGAGTGTTTTTGATCAAAACAAGAGGGCTGTGATACAAGCTAAATTGTCACAGAATCAAACTTTTCAGATTGCAATGAAGACGATGAAGCATCAGTGTTTCTCTGCCTCAAAGGGGAAAATTGAATGGGTATGGCATCAGCGATTCTGTCATTTAAACTTCAGAGATTTACATCAGCTAGGAAAAATCAAATTGTTTCTGGACTTCCTAAAATCAGCATTCCAGAAGAGGTGTGCAGGGAGTGTGTGCAGTGCAAGCAAACTCGTATGAGTTTCAGCAATGCAGTATCTTTGAAAAATAGTGAGAAATTGGGACTTGTTTATTCTGATGTGTGTGGTCCCATCCAAGTTGAGACACCTGGAGGTAACAAGTATTTTTGCACTTTCATTGATGATGCCACAAGAAAAATTTGGGTTTATCCTATCAAAAGAAAAAGTGAGGTGTTTGATGTTTTTCAAAAATTCAAGAGACTTGTTGAGAAGCAGAGTGGAATGAGGCTGAAGGTGCTACGAACGGATGGAGGTGGAGAGTATGTCTCCAATAACTTCATGAAATTCTGTGAGGAAGAAGGGTTGGAACATCAAGTCACACCACCGGATACACCCTAACACAATGGCTGCGCTGAAAGGAAGAATAGAAGTTTGTTAAATATGGTAAGGTGCATGCTACGTACCAAAAATCCGCCTCAATACCTATGGGGTGAAGCTGTCAGCACCGCTTCCTATGTGATGAATAGGTGTCCCACTAAGAGACTGAAGGAGTTGACACCTGAGGAAGCTTGGACAGGTGTAAAACCAAGCGTAACACACCTCAAAATTTTCGGATCTCTATGCTGGAAACGTGTACCTGATCAACAGAGGCAGAAGTTGGATGATAAAGGTATACCACAAGTGTTAGTGGGGTATCATTCAACTGGAGGTTACAGGCTTTTTGATCCAAAGACTAGACAAGTAAGTATTAGTAGAGATGTTGTTATTGATGAAACAGCAGAATGGAACTGGGAGCAGCCCGTGCCCGATAAAACACAGTCAAAAATGTTACTTGTTGATGAGTCAGAATCAAATGAGGAAGAATGCAGTGATCAGGAGGTGAGGCGTTCATCTCGTATCAGGCAGCAACCAACACATCTCCAAGATTATGATCTTGGACATGATTCTTTGGTCTCCACCGAAGGCAATCTGATTCACTTTGCTCTTGTTGCGGAGGCTGAACCTCTCACGTTTGAAGAGGCAAAGAAAGACAGAAGATGGTGGAGTGCTATGGAGGAAGAAATCAGATCAATAGAGAAGAACAACACCTGAGAATTAGTGGATATGCCAGCTGATAAGAAACCAATTGAGTTGAAGTGGGTTTACAAGACAAAAGTGAATCCAAAAGGTGAGATAGTGAGACACAAAGCTCGTTTGGTTGCAAAAGGATACTTGCAACGAGAAGGGGTGGATTATGGAGAAGTTTTTGCCCCTGTGGCACGTATTGAAACAGTTCGTTTAGTAGTGTCAATGGCTAACCGAGAAGGTTGGAGCATGCATCAGCTAGACGTCAAATCTGCGTTTCTAAATGGATTTCTTGAGGAAGATGTTTATGTTCTGCAGCCTCAGGGATTCAAGAAGGAGAAGCATGAGCACAAGGTGTATAAACTCAAGAAGGCCTTATATGGCCTAAAACAAGCTCCAAGAGCTTGGAATAAGAGAATAGATGAATTCTTGTGTCAAGTGGGGTTTCTAAAGTGTGTATCTGAGTTTGGAGTTTATGTTAAGATTGTGATACATAACAAGCTAGAAGAAAAACTGATAATCTGCTTGTATGTGGATGACTTACTCGTGACAGGAAGCAGTGAGGAATTGATAAATGAGTTTAAATCTCAGATGTTATTTGAGTTTGAAATGAGCGACCTTGGAAGATTGAGTTACTTCTTGGGTATTGAGTTTGTACAAACCAAGTCTGGAATCGTTATGCATCAGACCAAATACGCATCTGATTTGCTCAAGAGATTCAACATGCTGCAGAGCAATCCTGCAGGCACACCATCAGCAGTTGGTCTGCATCTTGAGCAAAATGCTGCTGAAGAACCTGTTGATCCAGCAGTCTATAGAAAGATGGTTGGAAGCTTGAGATATTTGTGTCATACCAGGCCTGACTTGAATCACAGTGTTGGGTTAATAAGTAGGTTCATGCAAGAACCCAAGCAATCACATATGACTGATACAAAAAGGATCTTGAGGTATTTACGTGGAACGACTGAGTTTGGAATTCTGTTTTCCAGGAACACTAACCATGAGGATATGAAGCTAATTGGTTTCTCGGACTTAGATTGGTGTGGTGATAAAGGTGATAGAAAAAGCACAGTTGGTTACATTTTCTTTATTGAAGGAGCTCCAATCAGCTGGAGTTCTAAAAAAGAGCCTGTAGTTGCTCTTTCATCTTGCGAAGCGGAATATATTGCTGCTGCTGAAGCAGCATGTCAAGTAGCATGGCTGGAGAAGTTGATGAATGAATTGAAGATTAAATTGAAGTCAAAGACAACACTTATGGTAGACAACAAATCTGCCATTGATTTGGCTAAGAATCCAATCTGTCACGGTAAAAGCAAGCATATTGAAACTCGGTTTCATTTCTTACGTGATCAAGTTAATCAAGGAAAGCTGAATGTTGATTTTTGCAAGTCAGAATTTCAGCTTGCAAATATCTTTACGAAAGCTTTGAAATATGAAAGGTTTAAGTGCCTGAGAGAATCTATTGGAGTTGTTTGTATGAAAATGTTTTTGGCTTAGGGAGGTGTGTTAGAAAGTAAGCCAAAAAAATAGGCTATTCTGTTATTTTTTTTCTGTTGTATGCCATTAGCTGTCTAACTATAAAAGCTGATACATTTCTTGTAATGAAATACGACATACAAGTTTTCTCCTCTGTTTCACTGTATCTCTTTCTCTATGAGTTTTATGTTCCTTTATAGCTTTTGTGCAACGGATATAAGCAACTTATTATATCGGTCTCGTGGTCTTTTCTCTTTCTCCTTTGTTTCGGGTTGTTGTTCATCTCCATAATAAACTAATAAATTATTTCTTAACTAAAATATATTATGCGTACTATACATGAATAAAGAGTTGTTTCCGGAATCATTTTCAGATGAATGAACTGTGGTGATATCATGTGACCTGGAGGAGAAGAAGAAACAAAAAAATCAGTTGGAAAGTGCTGTGTTGGGTCAATCATTTTGAATTCGTGTGTCTTCAAATGGGAAGACCATAAAATCGAGAGAAAGACTATGATATGATAAACAGATTGATGAGTAATGGGAATAATTATAATTTAATTAACATTGAGACGGGGCTTGATGGCGTACATATGCCTGCTGTCTCCAACAGCACTCTTCGTTCTGATGATGGGGTGAGTGGCAAACAAGTATATGGATGATATCATTGAATAATTCCTCTTAATTTGAGAGCGATAATAATTAATGGCTTTCACTGATGTTAAAAGTCCTAGTTGGCGAGTACGCATAGACTTAAATTTATTTTCTTGTGACTTTTATATTATTCAACTTCTTTGTTAAAAGTTCAAGTTTTTGAAGGAGTTTTTCTCATTGATATGGAATAATGGATTTATACTTCCCCTTTCATGTTGGAAAACACTTGCACTTTTCATCAATTTCTGTTTAGCTGGTTTATATTTTTGTAGTTGACCAATACTTCTTTGGTTTCACTAAATATGTATACATATATATCAATAAGAAAACTAACTGGCACTTGTGGTTTTTTTTCTTTTATATGAAAAAAATAAGAAAATTTACCAAAATATATATAAAATTAATCTCTTTTTCTTGTCACATGCGAGAAAAGAAAGAGTAGAAGAATTATATTAGATTACATAAATTTCTTCCTCAATTTATTTATATGTTGCGTGGATCGGATAAAAGTATTAATTTTGGGTTTGAATTCTTCACATTTGGCCTATCTTTACTTATTGAAATTCAACATTGAAAGACTTTGAAAGTAAAAAAAAAAAACAAAAAAGTCAAATATTATCAATAATTAATTTTTTAAAAGTTTAAATTATAAACAGAAAATAAAACAAATTTAACAAATATTAAAAGAAAATTGTTATTGTTAGCATTGTTAGTTTGTTTTGTTAATTAGTCGACTTATCTAGTTACAATATAAACATATTATTAATTAATGGTTAGTTAATTATGTTTAATTAATCAATATAAACGACTTAAGAATTGGAAATTTTGGAACTCCCTTTTTTTAACAAATGGGTCGTAAAATTTGAATTTATAAAATGTTTCATAATAATACATATTTGATACTATCGATTCTTTGATAGTCTTGAAGATTATCAAATAATGAGATATTTAATATAAACCATGAACTTGTCCATATATATGTCTGTCAATAAATTTATATATCTTACACTAAGTTTATTACTTTTTACTCTAAATAAACTACGAACAGACTTTTAAATTCCCCTTCCTTCTCTTATGTTAAATTGAACATCTATGGCAGCTACTTCTCCAAAAAAAATAAATTATAATTTTTTATTTGCAAGCACACAAAATATTGTTTTAGCATAATTCATAAATTATTTTATACTTGGGTTGATAGTAATCAACACGTGATTTGAGAGGGGAATTTTCTAGAGATAATCAACTTTTTTTATGATGAAATATATTTTAACTTTTATACTTTCTCAACACTCATTTAAAAAATAAGTAATTAACTTTGCAAGGACTAGGATGTCATTATATACATTTATAGAACATAAACAAGAAAACAAATGACTCGACTAAAATTAAAACTCAAAATAATATTTTTATACACATTTAATCTTTGTTTAATAGAGTTTTTTTAACTGTTTGATGGTTAGAACAACATAGAATAATTTATCTTATTTTATTATATTTGTTAAATAATATGATATGATAGTTTATTCTATTGAGTTATATAGTTTAAATTCTTATTCGAAAAACAATGATAGATTAGAAAATTTAAGGACACGATAACTTTTCTTTTATTATATTTTTACTAATAATTTATAATATTTATATAAAAATAATTTCAAAACATAAAATTATAATTTAAAAAAATATTATATGATTTTAATATTTTTTCAAATTTTAAAAAAAATTCATAAAAAAATATTTTACTCATTTTATAAAATATAATTTGAAATTTTTATAATTTAATTTCAAAATTTAAATATTACATGTACATAAAAATATATTTTAATTCTTTATTAAAAATAAAATAGTAAAATAAAAAATATTTTTAAAAAATTATATTAATTTCAATAAAAGAGTAATTTTATATTTAATATATTATGTATCTTATTCTATTTCTCTTACTATGTTAACGTATATCAAATATAGAATAGTCTATCATTTTTATTATACTTTATCTTTATTTAACTTCCATACAATATATTTTTATTTTATTGGATAAAATAAAATTTACCTTAGTAATTTTTACGATTTAAAAGAAATTATATACTTTATAACTGTTAATTAGGAAATATTCTTAAAAAATGTACAATTTAATATTTATTAAAATTTAATTTATCCTCACTTTATATCTCAATCATATCTGAGTGGTATATTTGTGGACAGTTATCTCCATTATATTATTATATTTTGTGGCTTTTTGTTAGAATGTCATTATTAGGTAGTATTGGATGTGGGGCCCATTGCACATTTAGGATGGGTCTACATGTTGGTGCTTATACTCGACACAAGAAAGTGATTAAAAGTTTTGAAGCAGTTTAATATATATAATTAGAATATTTGCTAAAGATAATTAATTATTTATAGAAGGTATTGCTCGACAAACCATGACTTCCAAGGCTTAAACAAATTCAAGTTTGGAAAGAGCAAACAAAATTACATTTCCTCGCCCCTTTTCTCTGTCTTGATTAGCTTCTAATATGTGATCTAAGTTAATTAGTGGAATCTGCTGCTTCTTTCTGATTACCTGTACTTACTGGACAATCATTATTCCCATAACAAGAATCCACCAGGAAATTAATGTTGATCATTATTTGCTTTCATTTTTAATTCTAATCAATCTTATTAACAACCATAATCAGTGTCTGTTCATTGAAAACACCAATCCCCACTAACGCGTTAAGAGAGTCCCTCGAAGAGGGCAAAGTGTTCCCAGATTAATGAACTTTGACAGTGTCTGCTAGTAGTTATTTGTTTATATTCTACCCAATTGGAATATATATATAATAATCGTAAAGTTCTAACCCCAATTAACTGTACGCTCTTTCTGCCAATACAAGTACCATAGTAATTTGTGCCGTCAATAAACTGTGCCTTTCATTAATATTATTTCTCCTAGGTTAATAAGGCAACCTGATAATATGTAGCTATTGGGTCTTGTAAACATAACTCCCAGTTTTAATATTTATATAGTCACGTTTTTTCCTCTTTCGTTTAACATTATGTAGCATGCAGGGGACCCTTGTATATCTACTTCAATATATTAGAAATGGGTTTTCAATTTTAAAATTAAATATATTTTTAAGAATTATTTTAAATGATAGTATTTTTATGATTTATTTCTTAATTTTAAAATATTCTATTTTATTTAGCCTTATTTAATATGATATAATATAATATTTGCTGTTAGAAATAAAAATAGTCACTCTTTTTAAAATTTATGAAATTAAAAAGATTCATGTAATATATCTTTAATTTATTCTTTAAAGAAATATTTAAATTTAATAATATTTATGTAGTTCACAAAAAATGATTAGTTAAACTTAATTTTTCTTTTTATCTCGATTTTTCTAACTAATTGCAAGTATTGATCAATTTTATTATTAAAATGAACTTCAATTTGCCATGGTATATATTGGGGTACCTTTATTTTAGCGTAACAATTATCACGCCCTTCCGAGTAGAATGCGTTTTAAGATTATGCTCATAAAAACAAGTTTTTAAGAGTGACAAATAACATTAAGATCAGATCCCAACTTCAAATGGGTGTGTGTTGATGTTGAAAAGGGATACTGTACCCCTCCACCACAGTATAGATAGAGCACTCCTCATAGTTTAGTTTTTATAAAACTCCAATCATATATACATATATGAAGCATAAATTAAGCAATTAAGAAACGTGGGAAGGAAAAAAAAAATCGTGTTGGGTAACAGTTGGACATTCTTGTTTTGTCGCATAATGGAAGAAAATTCTTGCTTCCAAGTTTCATTTAATAGTTTTTATTAAGAGAAAGCCGTATGCACATTAATTGGCAAATAAGTTACTTGCGGTTAAAGCTGTAACAACGAGTTCTTAATCAGTAAACAACTATTAATTAAACCATCCAACATTGTTTCCTTCATTTCCATATTCTCTCGGTCAAGTAAGAGTACATAAATAAATAGTGCAATAAATGTACTTGCGGCTATCACATATACAAGGTACCGATACATTTTATTCAGAAAAGAAAGGACAAGCGTAGATAGATCCAATCATCAAACAAAATGGGTTTGGTTAATGCTACCTGTTTTGTCGTATAAGGATGTTGAATGGAATCTCATTTTTTCTGACAAATAAAAATTTGGTAGAGGAGGATGATAGTGTTTTATATGGGGAAAAAAATAATGAACACTGTAGGCCATTAAGGGGACCTAGGGTAATTAAATATTCCTTAAGCTAATCCACCCCTTCCCTCTTGTTGTGGTGTATAAAAGATGGTGATAAATAATTATGATTTGCACAAAGCAGATTAAGAGAGCCAGAAACAACCAAAATATCCTAAAAGACCACAAACCCCCCAAAAGGCCAAGATGACTGGTTTAGGTTCTCCTTGTGGAGCCTGCAAATTCTTGAGAAGGAAATGTGTGAGAGGTTGTGTTTTTGCACCTTATTTTTGCCATGAACAGGGTGCTACTCATTTTGCAGCCATTCATAAAGTCTTTGGTGCAAGCAATGTCTCAAAGCTCCTTGCTCACCTACCTGTGAGTGACCGGTGTGAAGCCGCAGTAACAATCTCATATGAAGCTCAAGCTAGACTTCAGGATCCTATTTATGGCTGTGTTGCCCATATTTTTGCACTCCAACAGCAGGTTTGTTTCTTTCTCATGATGAGTTACAAGTAATCTTACTATGAAACTGAAAACCCTAGCTAATTTGTGCCTACTAGTTACTTTAGTAAACTAATTATGTATGAACCTTTTGCTTTGATATCTTTGTAGGTGGTGAATTTGCAAGCACAGCTAGCTCATCTCAGGGAACAAGTAGGTCAGATCTGTCTCAATGCCTCTGCCACTGAAAACCCTAACGAGAAATACTTTGCAAAATTACCTACTACTTTCCCCCAAGATCTTCAAAATTGGTTCCAGATGGAAAATTCCAACATGGGTTCACAATTTCTTCCTAACTTGTCCACTGATCCGTCAACAACACAGTATTATGGGAATACTACTCTCATGGACCAAAACCCTATTGGAAATTATGAAAAGTCAGGAACCATGGAAGAAAGCGTCTCATTTTCTAGCTTTGAAGAGAGTTGTAACTTCATGTGCTATAACATGCAAAGGCAGTGGGCCTTTCATGAAGTAGATAACCTTCAGTAAGTGACTTTTGGTTACAGTTAAATGAAAGATCGGAGTCTGCTTAAAAGAACTGGTGAAGACAACTTTATCAATTTTGAATTGCTGCTACATATTGTGGAGCATGCACTCTCTGTTGCCATGAATAAGCTTAGGAAGCCTGGCTTGCTAGAAATGTTCATATATATTGTTTTGTTTAGTCCAGTGTAATATTTGTTTTTATTAGAATAATAGTGTAATTCTTAGAGATGAAACTATGGTTTTGTATGAACTAAATTGGGTTTGTTTATGGACCTAGTGAAGATCCTAAATTTTGACCTAACAGATACAGTCACCTAGATACTTTTGTGACATTTACTTTCCTTTCTCAAATACAATGGATTTGCATTGTAAAATATTTGGAAGTAGACTAGGAGATGGTAATCCCAAAGTAACTGATATTTTAAATCAGGAACCCTATGTGGAACAAAGTTACTCTTCATTCTCGGGATTAAGATGTTATCCCTATAATGGAAACATATATAGAGAGAGTACATTGTTCAGAGCAATTAATGTAACTAAAATATATTCGTGCCACGCACAAAATCTATCTACCGGATTTAATGAATGTTTTCCGGGCAAAACACTTTGGTTTGATGAATGATATATGTATGTTGCTTTTTTATATATTTCCAATTTCCCCCACCTTTGCTTCCAGCTAGTGTACATTATGAAAGTCCAAAATGTTGCTGAAGTTTCCTTGATTTTGGATATAAAATTTTGAAGTATATATTTATTGAACTATACATTATAAAACCTTACTAAGTGATATTTTCTTTTTCCAATGTCTCTTGACTCTATCATTCATATTTTTATTAATGTGTTTACCTGTCTAGATTTTTGAATTTTCAAGACACTCCAAATGAAAATAATTTCAACCTCATGTCATTCATTAGTTATAATTTGTTAGTGATCAATGATGCTTCTCATATGTTTCTTACAATAATACTTATATCAAAGAGCCAGTTAGGGATGGAATAGAAAAAGTGTGAGATAAAATAAATAATAGAAAGAAATAATGAAGAAAAAAATTGTTATGATAATAATATTATTCTCTTGTCAATTTTTATCTGGTTTCTTTGGATGAAAACAAGAAGTCAGTGGTTCTTTTCATATGATCGATACATACAGCTTTAGAATTAGCCTGGACTCTAAGACTCCGACATTTAACGTCATACTTGTAATTGGGACAGTGGAAGGAGCAGAATGAGGAGTAGTAGCCAGAAGGGTTTGACTTAATTACATATTTAGAGAAATGCTAATTATACATTCTTTTTAATAAATTAATGCTTTCTTTTATTTAAAAGTGTATTAAAAAAAATTGTGTTGCTACCACTCTTCCTCAAGTCCTTGCATAGGTATATCTTTTTTGCCACTATTTAATGAATCCAATGAGTCTCTCAAAGTGCTTATATAAAAAAAAATAAAAAATAAGGCTCTCTAAGGTGTATATTATTACATCTCGCCCTAACTGGAATGGACGAGAACAACCTCTCTATTCCTCTTGTCTTTACCAAAAAGAAAAATAAAAAAAGAAAAAATTGATTTGTGAGTAAAAGTTGACAGATATGTATGAAGAAATGAATATAATTTGATGCATTAATTAATTATCTCATGTTTCGTTGCGTCGTCCTTTTCTCACCATGTCATGTCATTCGTACCAAACACTGCTGGCACTTCTGAAGCTTCAGTGATGAATGTGTATATTCTTCAATTTGAAAGATGGGTATGACGCCAGTGAATTCAGTAACCCATCACATATATAGCTTTTTTTTGTAAGGACTGGTAAATCTGAATGTGTTTTATGTCTCCCACGCCACATGTATTAAGATTTGAATAAACGCTGGCCCATACTGCAAACACATATCGACATACAAGACCTAAAAAAGAAAAGTAAAAAATGATCCAATATCTTTCACTTAGCAAAATGAAGAACCTTGAACTTCATGCTGAATAAATGCCAATAACTACATTTGGAATTGTTAAATTAATGTTTATAAGCGTATCATATGGACGATATGAAATATGTGGAATGGATAGTTATGTTGACTCAGTTGAGGGTAGTCAACTATATAAAAAGGGGAGAACAAAATTGTTGTGTTATAGTATATACGTGTGATAACTTGATCCATTTGTTTACATAAAGATTGTTCCGGTTATATTGGCCAAGCATGCAATCCATCACACGCTTGCACCGTTTCATTCTCTGCTGTCTTAATGGGCTGGTGCAGTGCGTGTTTGATTATAATTATTAGAGAATAATGCTTTCTTTGTTATATATCATCATACAACCCATGTTCAGTGACTGTCAACATATTTTTCAAATACATTGAGATTCCTTTTCCATTGGATTCAGCTTCTACTTAATTGTAATGGTGGTCCTTGCTATCACACTTTTGAGTATGTTCAAAATTTAGTGTTATAGTGGATACATACAGCGTCCACAAGGGAGAATGTTTATAAGTGATGTGTAGAGGGAGATATGTATCGACAAAAGAACTCAAATGCTAATTAACCCAGGTGAGTGATAGCTCTATCAAATTTCTGTATAGGATTTTGGTGCATGTCACTCATTCACGCTCTGTGAGTCCAGTTGGTTAAGTTAAGATTTGGGTAACATTTTAATGTTGTTTTGGGCCTCCACCTCAAATATTAGGACTTTCCAACTCATTTAATTTATTTCACTTAATCTGCTTAAAAATAGGATAGGTGTCGAAAGAATTAGCTCATTAGTTCAATATTTTTGCTATTTTTAGCTCCACGTAAGGTCAACTCATTTTGACATCTCTTGTAAAAGGTTGTTCAGGTTTTTTGAAAAAATATTTTTGCTTTTATTTTTATTTAAAACTGAAATAAAAATAAACTTTTTATAATTAAAAAATAATAATATTTTCTCAACGAAAATGCCCCTCAAGAATGTTCCTCAACATATATACCATCTTGAAAATAAATCTTCCGTTCTTAAAAAGAAAGAAAATGAATCTTCGGAAGTTTTAAAATTTAATCTTAAAAAATATTATTAATGATGCAAAATACTGAAGAAACGTGATTCAATAAGTTTCAATCTTTTAAAAAACTCGATTTCATTTCTGCCATTCAATTTAAAATACATTTTTAACGCAGACTTGACTTGCCAAACTTTCATTTTTTAAGACACAAAGTTTGAGTAGAGTTTTAATTTTCACATATTTTTTTAATATTATTTTGTAGTTAAATTTTGCTTGAGTCGCTCACAAAATATTAAAATAAAGTCTAATTTGAATTAAAATATAACATAAAAAATACTTTAAAATTACAGCTAAATTTGAAAATTGATGAAGAGAAGAGAAAGAAGAAAGGCAGTAACATGTTGCTTGAAAAGACAAAACACGTCAGTGAGAGGGATATTAAATGAAATAATTAAAGTGGAACACTCACTCGCACGTGTGTCCCACTTAAGAGTAAATTAATAGAGTCGAGTCCTTTCGCTAATCCCGGGGATCAGATACTTCATAATTGCCCATTCACTACATCCCAAATTATATTATTTTATAAATATTCTAATTTTCTATTTACTCAACAAATAGATCATTTTTAGATTAATTAACATTTATAAATCGGTAATATTATTTATAAAATCTTTCAATCAAACTTTTGGTTTAATGAAATTAAATATCTATAAAAAGTAATTAATTTTATCTAATCAATATTTATTTTAATAATTATACTCTCTTGTACAACATGATATATGAAACGAATCTAACTCTGCCTATCACGCATGGCTCGTAGCTTTCTTCACCTTTATTACTTTTTGATACAACAGTCTTGAACTGAATTTTTATATTGCTGATTTTAAGTAAAATTTTAGAAAAGTTTTATAAAAAATAAATATAAAAATGAATGCTTTTTATAAGTTAAAAATAATTTTAAATTTTTTAATAATTTAAATATTTTTAAAATAGAAATTCAGAAGTTATTTTTTTCAAATTTTTAATTGTTGATTTTAAGTAATTTTTTTCAAAAAAATAGAAAAAATAAGTTATTTTAATATTTATACCTCGTTAAATTGCTGAGTATGGCGAGAATTTAAATACACCATTCTGCATTCTGCATTCTGCATTCTGTTCTGATCTTCTCCACCAAATGACTCATTATTTCTTAATTACTTAGCAAATCATCAAATTAAGGAATGACCAATACAAATTTTCTCTTCGCTTAGCAGAGGTTCTATTCCACTTTTTTGGAACAACTTTTGCTCTCACGTTCAGCTAATCATCGTCACTCATTTCCAATTAAACTAATGCTCTTCCGGAATAATAATTACTTTTCCAGGTGCAACTAATTGAGTGTTTTAGTCGGATCTAAAGTATTTATTTTTAAGCAAGCTTTCAAAGATGAAGGTAAAAAATAAAAATATGATGCATTTTTATCAAAAAAGAATTTATTTATGATGTTGATAATATAAAAAATAAATCAATATTATTTTTAATTAAAAATTTATTATATTTAAATACTTTAAATCAGTCCTAAATTAAAGTTAATTAAGGTGAATAAAGTTCTATTTTAAATTGTTCTTTTATTTGCTTTGTTATTCCTTAATGCTTAATTAGACAAATTATGGAATTGATGGCCTTAATTGGACTGATTATATATGTTTCTATTAAATCGATTTTTGGCATGGCTGAGGCTGTTTATTTTATTGTTCATTTGTAATTTTCTGTTCAACCGATGTTTTGAAGGGGGTCCATTAATACTTAAAACAGCTTTCAATGGCCTGCACTTAATTCATTATTTTACTGCCCTAGAAGCCTATACCATAGGAGATCCTTCTGCTAGTTCTAGTTCCGATGTTTGGATCAGAACTTCCTACACGCTACAAATATTTTAAGGAAGCCAATTAAATTGACTACAATTGAAAATTAAGGCTTAGTATAAAATTCATTTGCAAAGGCACTTCAATGATTTGAAATTCCAGATTTCCATTTCATTAGAAACGGGTGATTTGAACTCATGAGTGATCTTATCTCCTTGATATAGAATCAATCCTATTCCAATTGGGCTATATATATTATAGAACTACAATTTTAATTTGGAGTCATAATTAGGTAATGCTTTAATTTCCCTTGCTCTTCGTCTACTTGTGTCTCGCTACGAGTTTCTGCTTATGGTCCCCATAGTTCTATAATGAAAATGTTGAACAAGATCACTGCCTACAAGTCTTATCTCCTTTGCTCAAGGTATCACCTATTATTGTGTGTGAAGAAGCCTCAGACCAAATTATATTTTTGCTATTTTAAATAATGAGTCTTGTCAATGAATATATTAAAAGTATTGATTAAAAATAAATAGATATTTTTTATAAATAATTATGATAGAGATATGTTAATATTTTTTTATTAAAAATTATGATAAAGATATGTTATCATTTTTCCATAAAAAAGTCTATTGATTCGTTCACTGCTAATATATTTAATACACTTGTTAACATTTTCCTTAAATAATTTATGAGGTACACCAATGCATGTTTAGTTTTATGACCAAATTAGTACGGAAGTCGCCAATAATATTTGAGTGGCATGCAAGGAAATCATAAAGTAGTTTCACGATTAACCAACAAGTTAATTTTAAAAGTACATTTAAGAGCTCAGTTATGATCACAAGAACAGCACTTTGCGTGACCCAATCGATTCGGTGTAGTACGGTTCTCTCTTTCTGTCTGTTTATTATTACCACTCTTTCATTATTTGATCATCACCCTAAGTGTCTCAACACACACCCCACTAAACTTATTCAACTTAATGGCTCAACCAAATGAAAACAGCGCTTTCAAAAATATTGCCGAGTACGTTCCCTGTGCAATGCTTTATAGGATTAGGCTCTTTATTTGATGTTATTATAGAATGAGGTTAATTGGTTAAACAAAAATAGTGATGTAGCCCATGCATTCAATCCGGGAGACACTTTGTCTATTTGTATGAATACAAAATCATTAGTGTATTTAAATTACAATTAGATTAGCATAGTAATGTTAGGTAAAACTAACTGTTAGTCAAGCGGGGTCCATTAGATATACTCACCCTAGTGTTGTGCTTGCCTTTAATAACTATAATGATAGCATCCAAGTTCTCTCTTGCCCCTTGCCTTGCAAAAACAAAATCTTAGAAAAATGTCTCATCAATGCACCCAAGGGAACATTGCATTTGGATCTAAACATGTTGAAGAAGATGGGGCATCTTGATCACTTTTGACTTCAGTTCCTCGTTTCTAGTTTTTTGCAATATAAAAAAGAAAAATAACCCTCGAAGACTTATGGACTAATATGCTATGATTGAGGCTCGTGGATGATATCTTTTTGGTCCCTTTGTTGCTTTTTTTATCCTTATAAATTTTAAAAATAGAAAATTATCAAATATAATAGAAGAGTGTCTTGAATTCATTTTTCAGTAAATTGAACTTTAGTAACAAAAGAATTTGTTGACATTGCTTTTTATCACCAAACACCTCAGAAACGAGAAAGAGACTATTCACTAAAGTAGACAGCTGAGACAAGTATGTGCTTGTCTTTTAACAAATCCAAATTAACCTTGATGGGGATTCCCACTATAAATAAAACAAAAAGTTCAACATGTCAAGAATGTCATCCAGAAAGTTCAATTAAGCGTGTGGTTTAGTTAGAAAAAAAATCTCCCATTGAGCGAGGGACAACTCATAATTCAAAGGTACGCACCATCATTATTGAAGTTTGACAGGCAAAGAATGCATAATAATTCATGACAACACCTAGTTTATAGACTTCCTTTTTGCCATTTTTGTTTAAGACTGTATGTTTTATTGTAGTTGAGATGAAAAAAACCACATTATTTTCTACCATGAAAGTTAACCGCTACTAATTTCGGTAAAAACAGTTAAAAGAGAGAAAAAAAGAGACTTAGCTAGTCTGCAAAAAATTAATTTTTTTTGGATTGATCATCCACAAACAGAAAAGCCTAATGCTTAGTCTAGGCTTATCAGTTATGGCCAGTTTTCTTCTTGACACTCTCATTATATATACAACACTAGCAAAAGAACATATCCCCCTCAACATCAAGGAACATCCTTCAAGAAAACGAAGGCTAGCTTAGCATTGCTATTAACCTAGTCATCATCAGTTCCTCATCATCCTAAGTGCTAATTCTTGCAGCTCACCCAAATCATGGTTGTTATATGATCTTTTCTTAGAAGAAGCTTGGAATGAGAAATCCTCTCTACTTTGTATATCTTGCATGCCCATTCCATCATTGATGCTGTTGTGATCAATTGACTCCATAGAGCTCTGAGGAGATATAGGGTTCATGTAATTATTGGGACAAAATGAACTATTCATTGGTAATCCTGCAACATTATTGTTCCCTGGCCACTGTTTCTCTATGTTCCTAGACTCCATCAGGTTCTGCGCAAGCTGAGCCTTCACCTGCATCAGTTGGGCTTGCAAGCAAGCTACCTGCATTTGAACAAAAAGAAAATGTAAGAGAAGAAGAGCCAGAATTAATTAAGATGATTAGAGAACTTGTTTGTTCCTAAATAATTGACTACTTTATGTTTCTATAGCCAATGGAAATAAATATCGTTCTTGGACTGGCCCTTGGAAGCATCATAGAAGCCAAAATTAGGTTGCTAGACTTCAACCAAGAGAAAAAGACAGGAGTAGTGTGGTTGAATGACCTCATTGATTTTCCAAATTTCCAACATATATTAAAAAATGGGAAAATGGGAAAGATAAAAAATTCTAATTTCTAAAGAGATTTTGATGAATGAGAGACTTATATAAATGTCAATTGTTGGAAGTTCAGCCTCTACTAGCATGCATCTTAACGTTAAACTTCAACATGACAATATTATGATGAAATTTTGGGCCTATTACTCGCTTGATAGATACTTATTTAATGTTTATAAGCATATAAAGCTATATGAACATGACGATATGAGATCTATTCTCTAACCTCGACTAATTTGTGTTTAATTAGATTCATATTTAGTGTGTGTTTAAAAACATGTTACAAAGTCTGTAAAATTAAATCTAATACAAAAGTTACCACTAATAACTTTAAAATAAATATAGATCTACATGCATTATTACTTGGAACCAAACACGCTATTAGTCGGTAATAAATTCACGTTTATTTTAATATTGCTGATTATAACTTTCGTATTAACATGTTTAAACACGGTTCCAATACACGCTAGAAGAAAATAACCATGACATACATGCATCCCTGGTAGAAAATAAAAGTTTAGAACTGTTGATGAAATATATTGCAAGGTGAATAATATATAGCGATACCTGTTGCTGCAAGGCAAAAATGTGAGAGACACAGCCATAAACAGGGTCTCTAATGCGAGCCTGGGCCTCATAAGCAATAGTGACAACCGCCTCACAACGATCATGAGCTGGTATATGCAAAAGCAACTTGGAAACATTGCTGGCACCAAACACCTTATGAATGGCTGCAAATCTTGCAGGGCCTTGTTCTGAGCAAAAGTAAGGTGCAAAGATGCAATCAGCTGCACACTTTCGTCTCAGGAACTTGCATGCTCCGCAAGGAGAGCCAGAGCCATTTCCACTTGAGGAAGCCATAGACATAGTATAATAGTAGTGTGTGTGTGTGTGTGTGTGAGAGAGAGAGAGAGAGAGAGAGAGAGAGAAAGGAGTGTGTTGTATTTTATGTGGGTGTGAAAAGAAGGGAAGTGAGTGAATAAAATTTGTAGGCACACGGGCACACTAGGAAATGGTGCAAACTAAAATCTGAGGACTATGGTATGGGAGAGGGAGGAGTTAAGGGAAGTGGGACAGTGGGAATAAGGAGTATAAAGGGTCTTATAAGAAATGTGAATGGGAGACATGTGAGGCTCAAATGTTGGGTTCTGAGGGAACATTTCTTAATGGTAGATGCTAACCGGACTCGTTTTTCTAATGGGTTAGACCAATTTGAACTATGTGTTATTGATCGCTATTTTAGTTTTTTATTGTTTTAGTTTCATTTGAAATCTATATGGAGCATCTCTTTGTTTAGTGCATAATTAATTTGTTATTTAATTCTCATTTATAAACATCTTGACAAAATTAATACCTATCTAACATCTTTATCTCTCTATTTTTTATTATTATATTACATTATTTATCATACTTTTTGTTTTTTTATTCTTTTCTTTCACTTTGTAGCTCTTTTTTACCTTATAAATTGTATTGAGTTGAAGGGTTGGTATAGTTTTGGTTTAGCTTAATTAATTAATTGTTTATTTAGTTTGTTTTTTATTTTTCCGCCGAACGCCGCACCTGGGAACTGCTGTTCTTTGTCGCTTCCTAAAGCTGAGTTAGTACACTGCCACCTGCCCGTAAACTCTACCGACAATTCCTGTTTATTTTGAGCTCACTGGAGCATTATAATTTATAGGTTTTTGTTAACCCTTGAGTTTAAATAATATTAAAAATAATAAGTTTGATTATCATGTATTGAAAGTGTAACATTTTTTATACTATTTTTTAATTATAAATTTTTATATAAATAAAAACTTATTTTTATCATATTTGACATAAAAATTATATTTAATATGTATTTTAATTAGTTAACAGTATAATTTTTTTACATTAATAATGTATTAAAATTAAATTTATTTTTTAAAATATTATTATAATTTATTTTAACTTAATTTTAAATACTAGGTTAACATTCTCAATAATTTATTTAAGACAAATGCAGTAAATATAAGTATCTTTCTTTTATTTTTTTTATTATTTAGGGTAATGTATACATATTAATTTTAAAAATTAAATATATAATATTATTATATTAAAAAATTACCTATTTTTAATTTATTTATTTTCATGTTTCGCTCATTTTCATATTTTTTTTAAAGGACAATAATGAAATTATTACAAGTAAAAAGTAATTTTCTTATTAAACTAAGGTCTACAGCATGGAAGTAAATTGGTTTTCTTTCAAACTCAATGTTTGATTAATAAAAGAAGAAGTAATAAATAAATAAAAATTACCTCTTGTCTTATCTATAAAAAAATTATTTTTTAAATATAATACACAAATATTTATTTATAAATGCATTAATTTTTAGATTCTTTTTATATCTTTATTTATTAAGATATTTGTATTAAAAAGATTTATTTATTTTTTCATATAAATAGATATATATTTTTTATTAAATATATAAAACACTAATTAATATTATGAGTCTTTCTAAAATAAAGTATAAATTTATGATAATATTTTTTTATTTTTTTTTATAATTAAAACCAAAGATAGTATAATTATAATGGTTAGTTGAAGTTAGGGTTGTACAATTAAGTGGAATGAGTTTATTTTTGTCTTTAATCAATCCAAAATTTTAATAATAGAAGTATTACACGAGTAACATAATTTATTAATAGAAATATTAATTTTAATATTATGTGTAGGTAAATAATAGAAAGGTTAAAGTATAAAATTAGAATAATAATATATTTTATATTACATATTTTAAAATGAATAATATCATTATCAATATGATATAATATCATGATATATAAAATATTATCTTTTTAAGTTTTGAATTTTTATTATTAGTATATAATTATTTTAAAAATATAAAATTTAAAAGAATAAAGAATATTGAATTAGGTTAAGATAACTTAAAATATAAATCAAACTTGTTTTTAAAAATATATCAAACCTATTTTATTTTAGTGTTTATTACAATGTTCATAGATTTGAGAAGATAGTTTATGTTCTTCTTAAATTGACGTGTTAATTGTTTTAATATCTTAAAAATTAAAAAACATTGATCACTATTATTTATTTTTATTATTTATTATATATATTTAATATAATATCAATAATAGTGATTATTTTTATGTGTAAAAAGACATAAAATATCATTTTAATTTTTAAGATACTGTATAAATTACTTTTTATTTTCTTAACAAGAATAAAAAAAATATTACTCATATTTTTTCTTCTAATTTTCTTTGTCTGCTTTTCTCATCACATAACTAACATCTCCATCACATTAATCACTACACAAAAATTTGTGACTATCATGTTAACCATCGAAGTCACTGTAAATTTAACTTCTATTACTTACATTAGCCACTTAACTAGAACTAACATTGCAATCAAAACTCCTCCATAAACTTTACAACAAACTATCATAGATGTCATGTCCTCTTTTTGGTAAATTAGAGGTGTAAAAAAAATATTGTTTTAAATTAAACAACCATCTTTAAAACTCTATTATCTCTATGTATCAAATCCTACAAATTTTAAGGATACTAAATCGTAGGTCATTGCGACTTATAAAACGTTATATTAGTAATTTTTTTTTTTAAAATTATTTGAAACTTAACTAAATAACTCATTTTAATTCAATAATCTTTGTCAACAAAGCAACATAACTCAATTATTTCTATCAAAAAATTACCGTGTCACCACCATCACTTTACTTCACCATTGAAATGGTTGAAGACACTCATTTCAAGAGGAATAGACAAAAAAGAGAAATAATATTTTTAAAGAGGACTAAAATAAAATAAAAAAGTTAGAAAACTCAAATAAAATAATATTTTTTTTGGGAAATAAGCCCCAAAAAAAAAGAAAAAGAAAGTTAAAGCAAAAAGAATAAATTTAAAAAACTAAAAATAGAAGATTTAGGATTAGTTTGTTTCTATTTTGATTTTTGATTTTTAATTTTTAATTTTTAAAAATTATATTTTGAAATAATTCAAAAAAATATTTTTAAAAATAAAATGAAACTAAAACTTATATTAACAAATATTTTTTTTACTTTTAAAAAGACAAATTATTTTTCAAAACAGAAAATAAACAAGCTCATAGAACTTGTTGAATTTTATTTTTAAAAATAGTTTTCATTTTTCAAAAATAGAAAAAAGCTTGTTTGCTTTCTTTCTTTTTTTCCTCTATGAAAGACAACCTCTCTTTATCTACCAGCCAAATATCTATTACCTGTTCATTTGTTTTTTCCCTCCTCCTGCAATTGCTTCCCATCTTGAAACTTATTTGTTTCTCAAGTTGCATAGAGCATAGAGAATGCTTGGTGTCTCTTACTGATTGAGGATGAGAAAAATAGTTTAAAAAATAAATAAATTTTTTAAATATTATTAATATATTTTTATGGTAATTTTTATAATGTGTTTTATGTAATTTTTAATAAAAAAAATTGTTAACAAATGTATCTTATTGATACTTTTAATAAATTTCTTCATGCTGTACTACTATATATGAATAGGTTTTTCATAAACTAAGTTAATAGAAGTCAACAAATAACAATTTTCGATGATTTATTATACTTAATCTATTAATGAAACAAAGCTAAAAGAGTATTTATTGAAAAAAGAAATTAAATATTATATTTTTTTTATAAGGAGGAAAAAAACCAAAAAACAAACTACAAAATATCATATAAAAATACCAAAATAATTTATTACCTCTTTAAATAATTAAAGAATATTTAATAAAATATCTCAAAACTTAATCTCAAGGTACTTCTAGTTCGCAATATCCTTATTCAATACATAACTACCGTATCGTATTTGTCTTCTGTTTCTTTCATCCGAAGAAAAGGTCTTGAACACATGGGTGTAGATAGTAAGTTCAATAACTTCATTCCTCCAATGTTTGTCCCTTTTCGTGTATTATATATTATGGCCTTTAGAGCAATGCAAAGTCCTCAAATTTGTGTGACCGTCAGCTAGTAATTGCAATAGACATTACCAATTCCTTTACTTAATTAATTACAGCCAATGAACATTATTGAGAATGACTTTGCTTGCCAATGATTGTGCAGAAACACTTGCAAAGAAGCATTTTACGACTAGGGCCTTCCTTGTGATGGCTTCTTGCCCTCGCGCTTTTCTCACCGAGGTAAACGCTATATAACCGGTCACACTCCCCAGGGTTCAAGTTTTCCTTCTCAATATTTACCATTCTGCTCCTTGTTTTGAACTTCCGAACAAGAAGAGACTATAACAAAATTGGTATTATTCTTTTTGGAAGGCAAGTGTATCATGAAATTCAAATCTAATGCTGTTTTGTTTATTCAAAGGGTCTTCATAGATTCATCTAATATATAATATCAAGGTGATCAGAATCTAAACTCAAATCTGCATTCTGTGGAAATTACTTTAAAAGAATACTCTTGTACATAACTTACCACTTCCTTGATTGAGTCACGCTCAAGAAACTGGACTCAACGGTTTAATATTATACCTAATTTCAATTTCAAACCTGCCATTATAAAATTGCAATTCCCAAATAAAAGCCTCCAGAAAACACCAAAACAAATAATAAATTAGCTTATAACTAACGTAAAAAATACCAGCATTTACATTCGTCGGACTAAGGACCAGCTGTATTTTGTAGGTAGCAAGTAGTCAGTGATGCAAGATTAGCCACAAAATATAGAGGGGGTCATTCATGCATACAAAATAAATGAATAAATGAATAAATAAATAAATAACAAAAGCACTTCGTCATATTTGACATTGAAAAATGGCTATTCATATGGATAAGAATCCCATGTCATGCATGGGTCTTAAGAGCCGCCTGAAATTTTACCTGTTCTCACTGTTATAGAGCATAAGAACCCGACTAATAGCCATAGGCAAGGAGTAACTTGGAGAGATTTTATATGCATTCATGACATAATGTCACAATAAACATTTGCTAGTACATTAATTAATTGCATCACCTTTTCACAAGACACATGCAGACCACGTGATATCTCGTGTAACAAAAGAAGTTCCCACAGCAATCACTGCCCATAACAAGGGAAGCTTCTATTCAGTTATTTTAAATATTTAACCTTAACCAGTTGCTGCAGTGTAGCTAATAAAGGCAATTTTTCTTATCACAGTTCTTATTTCTTCTGAACATGGTTAAATAAAACAAAAAGTTACATCAGACCAAAGCTCATCAACATAAATTTCTAGGCACCCTCCCCTTCACACAGCAAGGGACATGGCTCTTCTATTTATGCATATTACAACATTAACAACCAAGTTATTCCATTAGGAAAAGTCGGGTAAAAGATCAATAATACTATTGAGCTAGGTTAAAAACCACTTTTTTTTTTTTTAAATATTGTTAATTAAAAAATCTCTTCTATCTACACGTACTTGTGAAAAAAAAAAAATGACTAGACTGGGGTGAGATAAAGAAACCTTAACGGATTTGTGTTATTAAAGATAGAAGCACCTATAGTGATGCAACGCGTACTAAAAAGGAAAGGGCTCAATAATAAGTTGTTTGAGATTAAATGTTGGTTTTGTACAGATAACCAGATCACAAATTGCATGAGATATTTCTGCGATAAGTGATGGTTTGTCTAGATGACTACACTTATAAACACACCCCACAAAAAAAGGTTGAAAGATCTCTAGTCAACTCAAAATGAGATCTTACCAAGACTATTCTAGAGAAACCCAGATGGACTATGTACAAGTCCTCGTCAAAAAACTACTTAGTATAGATGATACCCCAAAAAAGCAAACTTCTTTCCAATCTTCATTTCTTGTGATGAAACCTCACCTTCAACAAGTATTGCATCTTAACCTGCACAAAATAGCCCACAATCAGTCACATGCATGTGTTTACCAACATAAGAAAAGGAAATATCATATATTAGGCTTTATCTTCAATAAATCCAAAAAAAAAGAAAGAGCATTGTGCAGTTATGTCATGAATCAAGTTTCAACAAATAGGAGTGCAAATGTACCAACAAAGAACAGCTAAAGACTCGGGTGTTAATCAGCCACAGACCCAAGCATCATACTTGCTGAGAGTTTGTGTAAGAATCCTTAAGACTTGTTTGATTTTAGGAAATGTTTGCATTTTTAGTTACAAGAATGTCACTTAACTTTTCATTCTGTTTTCTGTTTATTCTATACGAAGTAGTGAAAACAATAAAAGTTTGCACCGTTTCTATAATACAAATCATAGAGAAAAGGAAGTAAAATAAATACAATGTGACATTTTTGTAATTTAAAGTGAAATACAACAATGGAAATAGAAAACATTTTCTCAAAGTAAACAGGCCCCTAGCTTTCATCATCTGTGAAACTGAAGAGTTTCTAAAAATAAAAATTTTCAATCAAATAAAAGTTTGCCATTCAACATAACTATCATTCATCTACAAGAAATATCAACATTTAAAAAAAAAAATCCAATGAATCTTCATAAATACATCAAAACTACAAATCGGTGATGGTCATGGCATTAGGAATTTCCCGCTAAATTTTATTATAATTTGAACTACAAATATCCTAGCTTGCTTCATTGGCATGATAAGGCAAAAATACAATCACCAAGCTGGAAACTCACTTGAGCAGTATTATAAACAATATACTCATTGTACATGAGCTCAGAAGCCTTGACATTTGATGACACTGGTTTCCCACATGGAACAGTAACATCACCCCTCCACTTTACATATTCCGATTCAAGAGGCATTTTCTTTCCCAGTCCTTTAGTAGAGTGCTTTCCTTCAGGAGGTTTATCCATGTACTGTTTGGCAAAGGACAAAGACAATCAATATGAAACAAAAAATTATCGTAAATCCATTTGGCAGTAAATCAGTATTGAATGCAATATTGTTGCTCATTTTGAATGCATATGCACTTAAAAAATAAAACTCGTGTTAGTGTTTGGATTAACTGATTTTAAGGAAATTATCATTTTCTACAGCTTCTTGAGTGTGTTTCTGAAAAAAATGATTATTTTATTTCTTTGAAGAAACCTAGCATGTACAGTATCCATAAATTGAATTAAAGCAGATGAACCTTAGCTTTCTTGAGCTCATACACATTTCCAAGGGCAACATCACTCAAAAGCATTAGACCAACAGGATTTTTCTTATCAGGGTAGCAATACTGAGCACTTTTGCTGACCAGGTCAGCAAAGTAAATCCCTTTGCCAAACTGCATGCAAAATATTTAGACTTCAGATAGTTCTTCTGTGGGAAGGTATTTATTAGGTATAACATCCAAGAAAATATAGAAATAAAAGAGATGGGAGTAATAGATAGAACCATATAGCCAGTTGCTGGAGCTTCAGGAGGTGCAATTCTGAGTCCTTGGCTAAGAATGCCCACAAAGTTTGTTAACCTAGAACCTATAAAAGAAAACATTTTACTCAATTTTGCACATATTTTCATCCACAGCTGTAGTATCCAAATTACCAGAAAACAGTCATCAATGTGATTTTTATGGAGTAATCAGACATTTGAGAATAATTTCGTGAAGGATGTTTAGAGATAGGAAGGTTAGGTTTTTTATCTTGTTAAGACATCTGTTTACATTCCTTTAATTTTTCCTACTCTTTCATTATGTCACAGTCTCACAGGGAGGACAATTCACAACATCAAGCATAAAAGTAAACTAATACCTAACATCATAACCTACCATGCCATAGGAGCATTCTGTTACCAAGTTTATCCCTGTAAGGAGCAAACTTATCAAATTCTCCTTCCCTTTCAAGTGAAAAAACTTCTTCTAGCTCAAGACTCCAGTCCTGCATAGATGGATTACAAAAATAGTGGGAACATGTACATAGTGAGAATTGAAAGAACTCACACCAGAGACACAAATACACAAATATCCACTTTTATACCAAATATAAACATACCGTATGTGTGGGGGCATGAGTATTATGGAGAAATTTCTCAATTAAACAAAAATCTTCACTATCATGAGGGAGTGGAGATATATCACAATGCAGCTTCTTATAATTATCATCAATGGAGTCATCACTGTTGGCATCAAATCCGACTAATCTTGAGGCTATTTCAATGTCTTGAAGTGCTTCTAACATTTTCACCTACAATAAAAGAAAGGCATACTATTAAATTATAATGAAGGGGAGTCAAATGCACCAATACTCAGGGTCAAAAGTAATCAGGAACAGTCCTGAAAGAATTAGATAATTTTTAAATCATTCATATATTTAGAATTCTTTGAACATACTGAAACAAAGAACAGACGAAAAAATTTCACACCTTATGTTACTGTTTGAATGTTCCTAACCTTCAGTTATTAAACCCACAGTCAAATAGCAAGACAATCACGATAAATTCTTAATTACTATATTCAAATATAAAATTATTTCAATATTTGAGTTTTACACTTTGACTACTAAAACTCGTTAACTTCTTTGAGTCATGGATGCAAGTAGAAATCTAATGGAAAAACGAATCGATCTAATCATGTTTCATTACCAAAATTAAAAATGATACACACCTTTGACTTAAAATCGTCCTCATCCCTAATAATATGTGGATGAATAGAAGGGATCATAGTGAAGAACCGATTGCTGGCATTAATAAGCAAGCTTTCCTTGATTGATGGATCAGGATTGCTAGTTTTTAACAGATTTTGTATCTCTGTCAATGCTTCAAACCCTGGAAAGAGGGAGCAAACCAACATAAAATTAAACATTTCTCACTTTGATAGGGAGAACTTGATGCAGTTAATCAAAGGAAATACAGAACTACGAGAGCTGATAAAAAGGTTTTAAACAATAATAATATTGATAAGTATCAACATACCCTTTTGGATATTGCTCTTGCTCAGCTTCCCAAGTGGCATTTCAGACATATTAATCTCAAATTCCATCATGGCAGCTCTACAAAACTAGGATTCAGTATTGCATCAAATGTATTCTTATAAGACAAAGAGGTAATTTGACTATATAACCTGTATGTTTCCACATTGAAGAGCATCTTCATCAATTCTATCAATGGAGGGGGTAGTTTGCTGGCTGTATTATTTTTATTCTTTTTTGAGACCTGTTTGTTAACTCCATAATCCTACAAAGTCAGGTGGAACAACCATGAGTTGAATATCCACCTGATGAGTGAAGATCATTACATCAAAGAAATAATTTAAAAGATAAGATTAAAACAGTTACAATATCCAATGGGAAGAATCTTCCAGGTTGCTTCTGAATAGTCTTTTGTTCCCAAGCCTCCCAAGGATTTCCAGTCTTCTCAAAGAATAATCGTTTGAATTCACAGATTGCATCAGATTTTGGCATTTCATCCAGTTTAATTCCTCCAATCTTGTCATTTCCCACTCGACCCCATTTACGAAACACATAACAACCTGACCCCTTATCTTCCTGGATTATTTGGAGAATGTAGTAGCTTTACATGGGAAGCAAAAGTTAGGATGGCAATGATGGAGACACGCTTTTTTTACTTTTTTTTTTTTTGGGGGGGGGGGGGGGGGGCGGATAGGAATGGATAAGAGGGAAATAGCAACATAACAATATCTTAAGAAAGGAACTGAGGAGAGAGAATTCATCATGTAAATAAAAACAAATCACACCCAAAACAAAAGGCTTTGAGTAAATAAATGAAAAAAG
Source organism: Abrus precatorius (assembly GCF_003935025.1). Taxonomy (NCBI): domain Eukaryota; kingdom Viridiplantae; phylum Streptophyta; class Magnoliopsida; order Fabales; family Fabaceae; genus Abrus; species Abrus precatorius. The sequence continues at coordinate 130,391 of NW_020874373.1, read as the reverse complement.
GATCCAAGTCAAATGAAAATTTATTTTCCTGGCCAATCCCCAAAGTTATTTTTTAACATCAATAATATGCAGCTATTTTTAATGGAGACAGAACCAATAATGATATGTATTTCAAACTTGGTATAAATTTGTCAGCCAACAGAAACAATTGAGCACCATACATCTTTTCCAGGAAGACTACATAGCATATGCTAGCACAAATGAACGCCCAGTTAAAGTATGCTGCCTTTTCAAAACCTTCTGTTATGCAGAAATTCATGTAGAATAGTGTGCAGCAAATTTATTGAAAACAGCAAAACAGATGCAACAGAATTTAAGAGATGCAGGTTTAAATTTGGAAATGATAAAGTCAAGATTAAGGTAAAGATATGTTAAGAAATGCATTTTTCACAGCCAAAAGTCCACAGTGGCTTTGAAAAAAGCTTCCCATAGGTAGCTTCTAGAAAGAACTTTTATGGCTTTTCAAAAGTGCAGGAGGAAGCAGTATTAAAAATCTTTCATCAACTGCACATTTGCAATTGTTCCTGTTGAAAACACAATCGAATGCCACAACATTCCCAGAGTGATAGTAAATAAGAAAATCAATGACCCACAGTATAAAAGTGTTTTGAAGAAAACATTTACAAAATTAATGATATACAATGTCAATTTATTAGTAGAAAACATAAATCCTCGATCAAGCAAAACCAGATTTATAATTCCATTATTTTGAGAGATGTGATCAGTAGATTCCATGCATGTTTCAAATAATATTATAGTCTCAATTAATGTTCCAACTGGAAATGTCAGTCAACTTTTGAAGAAGAAATAAATCAGAATATAGACATATCAGCTCTAGACAATAGACACAGTCTTCTGTTTTGTAATTCGTATGAAACATTGCATAGCATAGCAAAATCTACAAGCATACGCTGCATACTGTTCAGTTCAATTTTGTTCATCTATGCATATTTACTGGTTAGCCAACTATACAAAATTTATGCTGAAGGCGAACAAGAAAGTTAAAACATCACGAACACACCTGTTAATACCAGTAGACAAATCTGACATATTCAAAGTTGTATTATATATGCTTTTCCCTTCCTCGAGTATGTGGCCAGAATCCTGCAGGCCAGAAGCCTCGTGTACAGCACTGTGCCCCTTCACTTTGATGGTGACCATGCTAGAAGCCTCGCCAATCATTTCAACCTTGTACATATCAAATGGAAGCTTCTTCTTTCTTTCTATACAGTCAACCAAATAGTCCTCTCTGACTATTGGTATTTTCATCCTCCTATATAGATGAAAATTCACCAAGTCAAATGATATCAGAATTAATCAAATTAAAGAAATATTTGAGACTGACAATTTGAATTCATTATACCTTGCCTTCCGCATCTCAGCTTCATCACTGAGCACTGCACTGACCACCAAGCAGTTAGTATCTGCAAGCAAACAAGTTATGTTAAAGATTAAAAAAATTGTTCCCGAGGCAAAATAGTTATTTCTCCATTTGTTTTGGAATTTCCAATTTGCATAAATTGGTCTCTGCAACATACCTTTTTTTACTTTTGCATGAAGCACCCCACCTACGCCATCAATTTTGCATTTCCATTGCTCCTATAAAATCAAACATGAGAAATTTGATTGGTCTTGGGGGAGGGGTCTTCAATTATCATCGTGAGAAAATTGTCAAAGGAAAAGTGGAACGAAGTAATACAATAGAGTCTTTAGGTAATCCACAGATAGCAACTTTCAAATCTTGCAAGCTTTCACTGTTTGATGATTGATGCTGGCAAGCATTAATTTGATTTTCAGCAGAATTCCCTGATGAAGACAGAGGCAATATCCTAATTGGTTTCTTCCCTTTTTGAGATTTGAACCACTGTAAACAGTATGCAAAATAAGTCATACTCTGTTGGTTTTGTTTTATGACAAAAAATTCTTCCTTACACACCTTTTTAAGATACTGATTTTTTGTTTCCTCTGGGATTTTCCACTTCCCTTCAATACGTTTTGGTTCACGGGTAGTGTAAGAACATTTACCCCACTCGGAAATGTATCCATTGCACCGGTACATTCCTCCCGAATAACGCACAAAACCAGAACATATTGGGCAATGACCAAGTCCTCCAAACATCATTCCATCAGCACTAAAATCACAATATAATAATCACACTTGGGGAAATTAAACCTAGTTTAAAGGATAATATTTTAAAAATACACCACAAATAAAGCAGAAAACAGGATGAATCTGGAAAATCTGTCACCCAGTCCCATACAAACAATAATGCTTGTGCAACACTTGCTTGCATTTATGATTTTTCCTTTCGTTGAATAAATTGTGATTTACTAATTACAAATTATAATAGAGCTCAATGCAAGTGCATATCGATAATAGGGGACAAACAAATAAACATATTTCATGGTCAGTAAAATCATTGGCAGCTTATAACATAGAAGAGAGGGACTAACATATTGAATGGAAAATGTTAAGCTTTACAGTGCATTGGGTGGGATGAGGAAAAGCTTTTTCAACATTGGTGTAAAAAGTGCATGAGAGACTAATACCAGCGATCGCGCAAATCAAGTTCTGATCCTGTAGAATCTTGACCATTGGCTTCTAGCATTTCCCGCAACTCTGATGTTGTCACATGCTTTTTAAGATCATCCTTCACAGCCCAGAATTCTTTGTTCTGGGCCTCCAATCTATTCTCCAGATCACATGCTTCCCCTGGATCATTATCATTATTCACTGATGCTGCCTTGCCTGCAAACACATCTCCCTTGGCCTTAGCAACTTTTGATTTCTGCACACCTTCAGCATCCTTCCCCCGTTTTATGCCACCTTTGAAAGTGTTTTGTTGTGTGGATTCTTTACCCTTCTCAGCCTTGATGTTTGTACCACTACCACCTGAAAAGAAAACATTAAGTACATACAATGAAATTAAATGGAGAATTCAATCACTATGGCAATAAACACCAGACTTTCTAAAACAAATCAATCACCATACCCCCCTTACTCATAGGATGATCCTTCTTAGCCAAGTCACTGACAGCTGATTGATCAGAAGATGAGAGACTATTCCATCCAGACAACTTATCCACTTGAATTGATGGTGATAATTCCATGAGACACTTAGCATGGTGCCAAGCCAAACCTTTAGCACCTTGACCATCAGGCTTAGTGGATATGCGAACCTAAAAATCGAATAATAAACAGTCAGTAAGGAGACATATTCCAAAATCAGTAACATGTGATCATGGGTCAATACAAACATCTCACCCTGAGAACATGCCAAATTCTAATATGCATGAATAAAAATGAATGGCAATCAGATTTAGGAATCTCAACCAGGAAGAGATGAAGTCAAACAAGCATGAAGAAACTTGTTGCCAATATCATTTGTGCAGATTTTAATAAGTTCCCAAGCAACAAATATAAAAGTGAAACAGAGAATTGAAGAAGAAAATAGACTTTGATCCTGTATTAATGACAAAAGAAGAAATACAGCAAGAAGGATGGCTCCTTACTGCCCAGGGGAATGCTCCTAATAGAGAAACCACTAAGTTTCCTCTACCCAAGATATCAGAAAAACAGCACACCCTCCACAACCTCACATCATTCCCTAAATAACAGAAAGATATGGATATCCCACTCTCTCTCTCTCCTTTAACTGCCCGCACCCCTTTCTCTTATGCCACGTCAGCTCCTTCTCTTTTCTTCCATGAGTACACTAACAATTTCTTAGTGAATGACTTTGTTTCATGGGCCAATGGCTCAATAGGACCAATCAGGAATTGGGCTCTATCAGATTTCATGCAGTCCCAAAATGAAATTATGATATCAGTGGTTACTTTGAACATCCCCATAATATATTTTGAAAGTTTTAACCTTTTAAGGACTTCATAATACCAAAATGCGAGTACCCTTACTCATGCCACCAAAATTTCTAGTGCTATATACAAACAATTTCCAAATTATGAAATTTGTTGTTCTTCTTCTATGTCATGAACCAATTATCCCAAAAGTTTAAGCTGTTAAAGGCACATAATGGTTTTACATTACATCTCTAACACACCCCATCACACAAGAGACCTTTGTACTAGAAACACAGTTGATGCACAAGTTAACCAACATTGTGCTGAAATCCAACTTTTCATTAGAAAAACAGGGGCACCAAGAATCACTTGGTCATAGAGGTTCTGAAGATGTCATAAACCAACCATCCCAAAAGGCTTTCGACCATACAACCAACATCTCAAGATTTAGAATGGAAGGAGATTGTGTAACAAATCTTATTCTAACACCTGTTAAAGATTTAACACATAATAAAATAGTAACACTCCATAGATAAAAAATACTAGAAGCAAACACTTTTAGCTGCTAAAGCAACAATGTTGGTTATGAATATCAAATTCAAACATAAAGCACTAGATGTTGGAAGTAAAAATATTAACCATGCATCCTAATAGTTTCATCCCTTAAATCAGTAACATCATCCAAACATTACTAAAAGCCAAATATGTTATTTTCCATAGGTTAATTTATGATAAACAAGATAAATTAAAGACCAAAATCATCCCATATTCCATATTTAGATAATATTAACATGTTTTTGCTAATGACCCCATTTACAAACCACAAAATCCATCAGGTCCAACCAACACACACTCTCATAAGTTACTTAGCCTTTGGAATACAACAGAGAGAAACATTAAAAACCAACCTCTCCTTTGATAATTTTTTTACCACAATCCCTGCAAGTAGCACGAGAAGTTTGAGAAACTTCAATAACACATTCAGCATCTTTGATGGTATTTGAGTTTGACTTTGTCGCGCTGCCACCACCGCTCTCTATGTATTTTCGGATCTTCTGCTGATCTTCCCAACGAAGCGAGTCTATGTTTTCAACATCGTCAATTCTACAAGAACAGTAGTAGTAAACGACAATAAATCCTTGCTAACGTCAAACCATCAAACAAACGCACATTTAACGAAATATATAAAATTTTTCGTACGCTTTTATCTGGTTGGCTTTCTTCAATATACAATCAACATGATTCCACATCTGTTATATATATAAAAAAAAAAATACAGATTAAAACACAATAGACATGCAGCACAATTTTATTTTTTTTTAAAAAAAACTCTGCAAGGAAATTCCTAAACAACATTACCTATTCATTACAGTGAAGTTTATGGCATGTAAAAAAAAGCTAAAAGAATCAAAGAAACCCTATAACTTATCTTCACATGTAATAAAGAAGGAATATACGAATGCTGCAGCATACCTAAAAGGCACACTGAAGGGAAAAGAAGAAAGAAGAAAAGGCATGCGAATAATATTACAGGCATGAGGCCATCGAACTTCGTGGATTGAACCATCTTGCCGAGACGGAGGGTCTCGCTGGCAATGGTGCTCTTGCACGTCCTGCATGACGATCGTCCAGACTTCGCGTACTCCACCTTCCATGGCTTCTGATTTTGAGGGTTCGCCATTTTCTCACACTCTCACTCCCACTCTCTCTGCTTAGATTTATTTATGAATTTCGTTTTTCTCTTGTTTCATTATTTCCATTCTGGATTGAGGCGATTCGGATGTACTGTACTAGGAGGTGTCAATAAATCTTTACGATAATTGGTTAATAAATATTAAATATTTTATAATAAATATTCTTAATTGCTTGATAAATTATATTTTGGATAATTTTTTATTTTTAATATAATAAATATTTTCATTTCCCATACTAATTTTATGTTTTGATTTCTTTAATTAATATTCTAATAATTTCATTATTATATTAGAAGATTTGAAAATGATCCTTTTTGTAATTAAATTTTACATAACTAAATTCTGTATTTTTCTTTTTTAATAAATAAGAAAAAAAAATATATATATATATATATATAAATTATGTTATATCAGTATAAATCTAAAAAACTTTATATTTAGATAGTAAATAAAATAATAAATTATAATTATAACTGTTAGATATTAATTAAATAAAAGATTCAAATTAAATATAAAAAAAAATTTTAATATAAAAGTTATACACGACTTATTATGTTATATATGTGACTTTAGCTATGCACCCGTCTCCCTCCCGTGTGTTAACGAAAAATTATTTTCATATTTTATTTATGTAACTTTCTTTATAAGACACAACATCTTATACATGGATAATATTTTGTGGAACTCAATTTGCTATTCTGTTAAAGCAGCTCATAGTCTTGATTCCTTTTCACGGAATAGTATTGTTTCTCATCGTTGATGGTGAGTGATGAGTGATGAGTGATGAGAGTCTCAATGTACAAACCCAGCACCATTTGGCCAAGCCATGATATCACTATCAATCATGGGTTACCGACCTTGTCTTGTTGACAATGACATATAAATAGAAGGAAAGTCATCAGCACTCAATTTCAAGAAGAAAACATTGGTGACTACTGAGAAAGGAAGATTGTTGCATTAAACAATTTCAATCATGACAAACTCTGAATGAAAATTCGAAAATATGCTCTCTTTTACAATCGGCAGCACAGAGACTACAAAATTTCCTGTATTTGTCTAGAATGATTAATCATAAGAAAACATTTTCTCTCATTTCTCTACTGAGAGAATTCCATGTGTGCCTCATATATGTGCTTTTGAAGGCAAGTGTGTCACCAAAATTAAATACACATAACTTATTATTGACTTCAATTAAGGAAAAGCCGAGACTTTTTTTCAATCCCTCTTCAGCAATTATCATCTCCCCTATTTCCCACATCCTACCATCAACATATATGTTCGACGATGATGCATGCAAAGATATATCATTTGGTTTTAAAAGTGATAGCATTTTTGCTGTTTCTTCAGCAAGGTCAACACGTTTATGAAATCTACATGCACTTGACAGAGCTCCCCAATCATTAGGACCAGGTTTTATGGGCATGTCTGATAGAAAGGACAATGCTGCATCAAATTGACCAGCCTTAGCTAAGACACCTATCATGCAGGCATAGTGTTCCTCAATTGAAGAAACGGCATAATCTTTCATAGAATTAAATATCCTCCTCCCCTCTTCAACCATTCCAGAGTGACTACATGCTGATAGAACGGAAATGAATGTAATTGAGTTGGGCACATGCTTTCCTGATACAACACAAGCGCTCTGTGTCATTTGATCAAAAAGGGCAATAGCTTCCAAATTCAAGCCATGCATTGCGTACCCATTTATCATTGCAGTCCAAGAGACTACATTTTTCGCTGGCATCAAGCAGAAGATTTTGTAAGCAGTTTTGACGCACCTAAATTTAGCGTACATGTCCACAAGAGAAGTGCAATTTAGCACATCCTAGTCAACCCCGTTTCTTATCACAAAGCCATGCACACTTTTTCCTTGTTTCAAAGACCCCACACCAGAGCAAGCTAGAATTGCGCCAGCCAATGTCACTGGATTTGGAGTAATTGAGTTTTCTAGCATCCTTTTGAACACGGACATAGCTTCCAAATATCTCCCTTTTTTGGCACTACCATTAATGACAACACTCCATAGAACAACATCCTTATGATAACTAGCTTCTTCAAACAACCTATATGCATAATGAATAAACCCACATTTCATATACATATCTATGACAGATGTCAGCAAACAAACATTCACCAAAAGATCGTTCTTTATACACCCCCTTGCGATGCTTTCCCTTCTCTCCCGGCCAATACATTTCCAAAAGCTCAAACTAAACCTTCCATTGTGAAAGCATCCCATTTGAAACCAAAATAATTAGTCATACAAAAGAATAGCTCAAAAACTTTGGATTCTTGAGAAAATTTCAAATACCCTTTTATCATAAAACCCCAAATAACTGAGCTTCTATATGAATATCGTTCAAATAGCTTGTGGGCATCATTCAGAGAACCCAACTCAACATACATCTCCAAAAGCGCAGGCACAATGAACAGGTCTCCTTCCAACCTAGATTTGAGGGCCAAGCAATGAAGCAATCTCCCATTATGCAAAAGCAACATCCTTTGACTTGCTTTAACGGCAAAGACCAAGTTGAAGCTATCAACTGCAATGCCTTCGTTTCGCAAGCGACTGAAAAACTTCAAAACTTCACCAAAGATACTGTATTTTGAGTAACCGGAGATGATGGTATTCCATGAATGAAGGTTCTTTGCGGTGATTTGATCAAAAGCTTTTGTGGCCAGTGAAAGAGAACCGGATTGGACATAAGTATTGGTGATGTTGGAGCAATAGAGAACATCTCTGTTAAGTCCGTTGATGATGGCCTGAGCATGAATTGCTGCGCCAAAGAGAGAATCTTGGTGCAAGAGAAAAGGGCATGTAGGGCTTTGACAGGATTTGGTGATGAAATGGAGGGTGCATTGCGCATGTTAGTTCAGTAATAACAACGGGGGAATATCGCAGATAGTAGAGGCGGCGTCTTTCCTGGAAATAGCTTAATCTATTTAATTAGTAGATTTAATTTAATTTTTTTTAAAATTTAATTAATTAAATAGATTAAACTTAAATTTTTTAAAAAAATCTATTAAACCTGTTAAAATAACTTATTTAAAATTTATAATAATATATTAAATAATTTTATATAAAAATTATAATATAATAACATTAAATTAATTAAATTTTAAAATAATAAAATCTTAAATTAAAAATTTTAATTTTTTTATTAAAGTAATAAATATTTCTACTGTATACTTTTTAAAAGAAAAATTTTACTTGTTAGAATTCTTTACATATTCTGTATACATAATATTGATTTATATTATATGTTATTTCATTTACAATTTATTATTAGTTTGTCTCATTTCATCTATATTTTCTTATAATTTTATATATTTATTTATATTATATTATTTTTTAATAGTTTATTTAGATATAAACTTCATAATTTTTAAAAAATATATCTATTTAGATAATTTATAATTTATTTATAAATTTTTTTTAACAATCTATTAAATATTTAATACGAAATAGACTATTAAAAAGATTTAACAAATCAAATCAAATTTTTAAAAAGTCTAAACTATGATTAATAAAAAGCCTATAATAAATAATAGATCAAATTTAAACTTTAAAATTATTAAATAAATCAAACTTATTTATATAAAACTTAACCTAATTTATTTTCATTCCTATTTGCTATAAAAGCTTCGAACTTGGTTGTACAAAGCAAATCAAACTCAACGTGATCGACAACCATATGTTTTACTGGTTTGTTTCTTGTACATCCCAAGTTTTTGTTGCTAGCCAGGCATTAGCGCCAATTTGATCCTCACAACAGATGGAAATGTTATCAAATGTAGAAGCCTTCTAATCGTTAGAAAGTAATCATGCATCCATTTATTTGCTATTTTGCAACAGTTAAAAATGTTGACATAACTCCCCGTCTTATTTTATTTAAGTGGGTAGAGCTACAATTACATGATAGACGTATAAGCTTGCAGTTCATCACAAAATGTCCTTCATAAATTAGCAAAACCATAGTTCAATTCGTGTTTATACAAGGTTAATATTTCTTAATTTCATCATTTGTAAGAAAGAAATCCAACAGTCGCTCTCTATTTCTTGGCAAGTCCCAGTGTTTGTCTCTGTCTCTCCATTCTCATGCATCCGGTCATTTTTCGTGTCTTGGCATTATTGAAAGGCGCAGCCACGAGAATACATTTAATGCACAGTTGGAGTGCGCATGAACAGGAACTACAACCAAGAGAGAAAGAAAGCCGTGTCAACAAACATTGAAGCAAAATCTGCAACTATTCAGTAGCTATATTCGTGTATACCTCAAATGATTTCCCTGATTGTTCAAATTCTAGCATGCTTAATGCAACTTGACAACTTTGTGAGACGAGAGGTTCTGGATCTGCTGTAAACTCCTCCAGAAGGGCTACACTTTGGTCATCTAAGGGGCAGGCAACAAAATAATTATGTAAACAATGCACAGTGTAAATTGCAGAACTATAATGTAATAAATGGTTAAGTAGTCATGGGAGTGAGAGCCAAGGACAGGACAAGTACAGCATATTTTCTTCCGGGTACGTTGCGTAAAATGTTAGTCTTGCGCTTGCTTATCTTACTATGTTTCTAGTTATTGCTCATGACAAATACTATATTCATACTTCCCATATGGAATTGATGAATAGGCATACCCACACGCAATCATTTTTCAACAGGTTGCCACCACAAACTCAGAAAATCACTATCACAATTGACAACGGGAAAATAGCCCATCAAGTATTAATATTCAAAGAAGAACATATAGGTTACGGTGAGAAAAATATTTTACATCTCAGACTGAAAGACAATGATTTTATTCATTTACCAAAATAAGATGTTCCTCTAAGAATATCTACAACTCCAACAAGCATTTTCCATTATATTTTAGAATGTAAACAATTTCCTAAACTCTTATTAACAGGTGCCCTATCCAACACCTTTACATTGTTTTCTTAATTTATTTTATTAAATCGGTGCAAATGAGATGAATTTTAACCAGGACCAGTCAAGACCAAACCCACTCGAACGTTAGTCACTGGAAAGACTAGAAGTTTGATCCATGTTCATTTGGACTGTTATAACCAAAAAGTAAAATTACTTGCGAGTCTTGGACTGCTAGAATCTACTCTTTAGTTCTATATTAACTTACGTATTCCATACACCATGATATTATTGAATTTCTTCTTTTATAAAAAGACGATATCACAAAGCACAGCACTCATTTAAATCTTTAATATATTATATTAATTCAAAAGGGATCATGTCATTCAAATTTTGGTCGGTATACCTGCAATCGAACCAAGAGCTTCAGCCGCCTCATGTCTAACCATTGGATGCTCATTCACATCTCTAAGTATATTGGATAGAGCAGCTGAAGCAGCTTTGTCTTGCAATTGACCCAAAACATATGCAACCTAAAAATTAAAGAAAATATTAAAAAATTGAGAGATTAAAAAAGATGTAGGCAAATCAAAGTCACAACCATAAAACATTCATCAATTATTATTACAGAAAAGTTTAAATAACTGTTTATTATTCTTAAGAACAACTGGCTACTTCTACAATGAAAGTTTCATGTCTATCCAGTTCCAAAGAATAGTTCTACAATTAAAGTATCAAAAACTTAAATTTATAAAAGAAGGCTAGCATATCACCATGCAGCTTACCACACCTGATATCTCTTCGCATATAGGGCATAACTTATGACTTATCAACTATTCATACAGACCATACTCAAATGTAGATAAAATTTACAGAAATAAAAGTGTATTTCTCAAACCTCATGGCGCAGTAAAGCACTTTTTGAGCCCAAGGAACCAATGATAGCAGCAACAGCTTCATTTCCACCATCATTTCGAAGTGCAAAAAGAGCTGCATAGCGCTCATACATCCCTCTTTCTTCATCAAGAAGTAATTGCCTAATATTGATGAATACAGGTTAGCAACCTACTATTTACTCAGTTGACATGAGGTTCTTTCTAATAGCATCAACACAACAAACCTTAATTGATCAACAGAAGAACCAGAGGTTGCAGGCGCAGCTGGATCAACAGACTTGAAAGGAGATATATCAGTTGCAGACATTTCATCAGCAGCATTACCAGCATCTTTTAAATGCTGAATACGTTGAAGAGCCAATTCACACGTTTCTCGAACCTCCTGGGCCGGATCTGAATCCATACTATTCTTCAAGAGAGAGACATTACCATCTGAACCAATAGCACCAAGTGCTTCAGCTGCCTAAGCAAAATTATAACAAACTCAACCATCTGAAAACTGGAAAAATAATAAAAACAAAAAAGGAAGAGCAAAGAGCAAAAAAGGGGAACAAAAAAAGAAAATGGAAAGCAACCTCATGCCGAACAATTGGATGCAAAGAAAGATCATTCAAAACTGAGGCCAGAGCAGGGATGGCTTCCAATTCTTGCATTTGACCCAACGCAAATGCAGCTTCATGCGCCAACAAATTCGATGAATCCCTGGTGGCTGCCAAGGAAAACTAGTTCGGATGAAGGTAATCGAAACAGAAAATAATAATGATGGAATTGCATAAACTTAAACAATATTCCACATCATGCAAAGTTGATTCTACTACAAAAACTAGCAATACAGTAACAAGACGTATTTGGAACGGAATAAACTTACAAATCAAGCATCAGAAATCACCTAGGCTAGCATGAGCTGAACGATACAATAAAAAAGAGGTTTCAATTTAGGGTTGTGAAGAGGAGAGACTAACCGAGAATGAGGGCGCTGCGAGGGGCGGGACCTTTGAGGTTGCGGAGAGAGAAGAGTGCTCTGAAGCGCTCAGAAATTGGCTGGGTGGAATCCAGCAACAACTCACACAGGAACTTCTCCATCTCCGGCGAGCACAAAGCGACGTCGTTAGATGAATCCATCTTCTCCTCTACCTTCCACAGCGCAGCAGCGAATCCGATACTTCAACACTTAGTAACTTGTTTTACTCTTCCTGCTTTATATCATGGATTCATGGCCTGCCTTCACATGGAAAAAGGACGCTCATCACCCATCACAATTTTAAATTGATAATTTATTATAAAATATCTTATATTTGCTATAAACTCTTTTCAGATCTAATTAATAATTTCAAATTATTTAATTCTAATTTCTATCTTATTTCACCCATTATTTCCTCTCTATTTTCAGCCGGCTAAAATCAAGTGTTCATGTGGCAAATCAAGGAAAATTTGTTATAATTTTATTTTAATTTATTCAAAATATTATTATAAATTTTATGAGCATTAAATAATTTATTCTATTCAATTTAATAATTTTTTTTAAGCTCAAACTTAATTTATTCAATTAAATAAATCTTTTAAAAAATATAAATTAAATATTTTACTTAAATAGATAAAAATAAGTTAATTTTTAAAAAGAGTCTTTATTTGATGGTCTGACATATTTATATTCTAATATTTTGTTTTAATATAAATTCTATAGTTTTTTTTCCTTTTTAGATTTTTTTTTCAAATATTTTTGTTATCAAAATTAGAATTTTGTTCATGCTCTATCATTGTCTTTCTATTTTTATTTTTTTTATCTCTACTTGCATGTTTTCATTATAAATTTTTTTTTTTTTTGACAAAACCTTTTCACTTCAGTTTTTTCTTCAATGAAAATTTGCAGTTTTTTTTTTCGATTTATTTTTCCTTCTTTGACTATCAACATTAGAATCATGTATTGTGTTTGCAAAAATCTGTTTATTTATTTATTTAAAGTATTTTTTATTGTCAAAACTACATCGACTAATTTTTTATTGTGAGAAATTACATCTTTTAACTCAGAATCAACTATGAAACTTTGTTAGAGCAGTAAAAGAATACATATTACATCCTCTGGTGATTATATTTAACATGTATTTTTATTTATTAAAGATATAAATTATTCCAATTAAATAATTATTCAACGAATCTATATATATATATAGATCCAAATAGTTTACATATTTTATATTTTGTACTTCTATTTTTTTCCTCTTCAAAAAATAATAAAGTTTCATTTTATTTTCAGCGTCATTATCGTAACGGGCCCAAACAAGGTATTAAAAAAATAAAAAACTCGAAATCTGTTTGAGAAGTGTTCTTAAAGAAGAAATAACACTGGTCAAGCAGGCCCATAATCTTTTGGTTCATCTCTTCTGCGTTCCCTTTTACTCAGTGGCAGAGCAACATAAGAGTTCCCGCTCCGCGTCCGCAGGTTCGATCACCAGTTCCGAGATTCATTCGGAACTCAATTTTATTTTTGTGCACTTTCTTCGTTTCTTTGGGTCTGTGTTCACCTCTGATAATTATTTGTTGATTAATTGCGATAATTTTGTTATTGGCCAACAGAGATTGGGCGATCTCACAAGCCATGAATGCTAGACGGTTAGTATGGATCACTGGTTTGAAAATTATTCTCTCAAGAGGCTTCGTTAAACTGTCGTCGTCGTTATTGAATTCGTTTGTGCTAGGTTTGGCAATATTTATTGGTTACTCCAGATCCGTGGATACGGCGCGGTTATACGATTTTGATTTCAATATGATGTTGACTTGATTAGTGTAATTGCTTCGTAAATTGCAGTTTCGGAGCTGCGATTTTATTTCCGTCTGGTACAACTTTGTTGTACACGTTGTTTTGCTCAGTAGCTGGATTGGTGAAGTGTAGATAGAGTGTCGTGCCACTTGTTCTTCCCAAATTCCACAATCCACTGAACCTTGCATCGTTCTATTGTTATCGGTGGCATGTAGATTCCTGAAACGGATATGAGGAGTGGTGTCTGAAGGAGAATGTCTTTTTATTGAATTGGTGTCAACTCTTGAGCTGAATCTAATTATGTTTGGTCAATTATTATGACTTGAAAGTTAGGTTGAGTGTGAGCATGTGGAATTGCATTCGGATTTCTCAAACATAGAATTACGTTAACAACTTCTGTATTTTCCCCCTCCCCCTCTTTGGATAGCATGCTTCATATGCTCCAAGAATACAACCGATAGTTAGTTTTCTACAATAATTGTTTTCTTTAAATAATGGCTGTTATTTACTAGTTAACTGTTTTGCATTTTGTGCACGGCTTATTCTGAGAGAGTGTCATGAATGTAATCTAATAACTCTAATCACCTAGCTGAGAAAATTATGGGAAAACTCTTTTTTCTGAATTTTCAGTGGGAATTCACTAGAAAGTCCCAACTGGCATTGAATATGGGTAAATTTATTACATATATTTTTTATCTCATCGATCCTTACTGTGCAACTTTACAAGGAGAATTACTATAGGTTATCTTAGGTTATCTTCTTAGTTTATGTCTCTCTTCTTCGGTTTACCTTGGTCTCAGTTGTCAATTTATAAGCAATATGTCATGCAATATGCTATAAAAATTCGCCCTGCAATTTGTTTTCTTGGTTGGAGGTGCAACTTTTTGATTCCCTACATTGAGAATTACGTGCTAGTTTTTGTTTCTGTCAAACCATTTGATGACTTATAGCCTATGTGGCTTTAAATAGACTGCTTTAAATTGGAATGCAATCAAACTCTAGCAGTTAAATGATTGCTTATCAAGACTATTTATTTAGTGTCTATTGGCATGTCTATTGGCAAGACTAATATTTGGAAGAATTTAATTTTGATTTATTGTCAATATGATAAAACATTTATACACTATCTCTCTGTTAAGGACTAAAAGTCAAACTCTTTAGGCAGGGAGAGTGTGTAATGATCAGATGATAATATTAAAAAGTTTAACCTAATAGTAAACCAAAATTAAAATCTATTTGGAAAATATCTTGGTGATATTATTTATAGTCCCAGATATTTGAAATACTCAGTCCTTTTTACCCTTTATTTTATTTATCAATCTTGATGTTTCATGCATTATGGAGATGTCTCATGTCTGATGACTCACCTTTGTTTAAAACAGTTCGACTGTGTAGAAAGGAAATTTATCCTGTTTGTGTTTGTCACGTGACCATTTGGTGGCTTGTACATTTTTTGTTTTAGAGACAATCGTAACAATAGAGTTGCCCTTTTTGATGGTATCGAGGAGGGTGGCATCAGAGCATCATCTCTTTACTCCTCTTCTCATGAAATTGATGAACTCGATAATGAGCAGGCTTTGGATGGATTGCAAGGCAGAGTCAATCTGCTGAAAAGAGTAAGTTTACTATTGCTGACATGTAGCAACATACCCTAACCTCATTTAGTTCTTTGTATATATATAAATGACTGATGTGCCCTGTAATCATTTTATCATCTTGATATTTTATCTATTGGTAGGTTAAAGGAAATTTATGCCAACAGAAAACGTAACCTTTGGGCCTTTGAAATTGGAAATTTTTTTCTGCAATAAAAGTGCTTCCTCCTCCCCCACCCCCCAACTCCTGCCTGCTTTTATAGTTGTAACTTTCAATTCTTGTTCACCTCTCTGTTCTCCGCTTTTGACTAGAGGTATTATTATCTCTCATTCTCTAATGGCATTATAGTTTCTGTGAACTTTGTTAAAATTATAAGATCTATTTGGTCATTGAAAACCCTTCTCCTTCTAGAGCGTTTAAAGATCTAGAAAGTGTTTAGAATTGTATTTCATACCAATGTAGCCGGCAGCTGCGTCTAAAAGAACTAGCATAAATTTATGCCTTAATGGATGAATTTTTAACAGCTATCAGGTGATATACATGAGGAGGTGGATAGCCATAACCGCATGCTGGATCGAATGGTGTGTTAACTGGAACTATAGGAATTACTTGGCTTTTTTTCCTGCTATTTCTTTGTTATGCTTTGATGATAAGATGGTGTTAATTTAGGGGAGTGATATGGATGCATCAAGAGGAGTCCTCGCGGGCACAATGGACAAATTTAAAATGGTATGTAGACTAGTAACTGTATGGCTATCGAAGGAGCGTTTCTTTGTAGTCTTTCGTTTCCCTTTCTATTTGTTGTCTTCAGCTTTCGCTCATTTTTGTAAGGGAGGAAGTAAAAGGGGGAGGGGGGGGGGGGGGGGCGGGGTTGGAATTGAGTTTTATCCATATCTATTTTAATTATTTTGCCTCATCTTTTAGGTATTCGAGACCAAATCCAGCCGGAGAATGTTTACGCTTGTGGTATCCTTTGTTGTGCTTTTTCTTATAATATACTACCTGACTAGGTAATTTGATCTTTCATTCAACTCTCAGCTTTGTGTTAGACCCGAGAGGAAGCTATTTACTCGTTTACTGTAATTAATGCTACTACCTGTAAGACACTGTTGTGTATAAAGGTTTGATGTTCCAAACAGGTATTGAACCCAAAGAGTAATGTCATATTCAATTTGCGGTATAAGCTTGTATTTAGCACATGGAAAATGAAAATCTGGTTGACATAATAATATTTTCATCTAGACTTTAGCATCGTCTAAATTTATTTTATTTTTCATCTTAATTAAATATAGCCTTTTATTTTAAAATTAGTAAACATTTACTTTTGATCGTGACATATGCAATGTTATTCAAATTAATCTTTCAAATTTAAAATTTTATCATCAATCATGTTAATTTTTTGTTGTTAATAAACATTTAAATTAAATAATAAAATAATAATTTGTTATGTTAAATGACATGTAATAATTTATTTTAAATATAAAATGATATTATTTTAAAAATATTTAATAATATTTTCTCATCGTCTTTTATTCTGTCTTTTTTTACAAGTTTTTTTCCTTTGTCCAGTACTACAATATCAATCACTTGCAAGCTCTTCCTTCTCGAGTTTTCCACCCAAACTACTAAATTGTAGCATTGAGCTTGAAGATTCTAACGAAAGTTCAAAATGAATTAGATAAGAAAGGAGACATTCATTGATGTAGAGACATTGGTTATTACAAAATTATATGATAGAGGCACAACATCATTAGAGGGGTCGAGAGAATGTGAAGTTCGGAATGGATCGGCAAAAAGATTGGATTATTTGAGTATTAATTCTTTAACGAGAATATTTTTTAAATTATTTTTATATTAAGATATTTTTAGAAGTTTTTTAAAATGAAAGATTTTTAAAGATAATTTTTTTAATTATGTTAAGTTATTTTTATAGTATATATTTGTTTTTTAATATAATATTAGTTATAATTTTTATAAATAGTTATATATATATTATTTATTTATTTTAAAAGTAATTTAATTTTATGATACGTGTGCAGATTGGTGTGGAAAAAAAATTATTACATTTAAAAATTTAAGAAAAAAAGGTATCAAATTATCTCTAACATTTTTTAATTAAATATTATGTTTTAAAATTATTAAAAGTGTTCATTGGTCATGTATGTCTAATCAACTCAACCAACCCTAAAATAAATGGTTGGATTGTATAATCAAGTTTTAATATTATTAACCTTATCAAATTTGGTTTAAATATTGGATTTCGGTTTATGTACTCAACTCAACCTAACTTATATTATATAATATTTTTAATTTTTTATTTTGATGTGTATTTTAAAAAGTGAATTTTGATAAATAATTTATTATTTAAATACAAATCAATATTTTTTATATTAATATTGATAATTTTTTCAATTTATTTTGATAATTATTTAATTTTATATATTAAATTTTTTTACTTTTTAATTATAGATCTAATGACTCAACTTAAACTAACACTTTGGGTTCAAATCACATGTCAAAAATTAAGAAAAATTAGTCCAATCAAATCTGCTGTATTTTAAATAAATTTTATTTTATTTTCACTAAATCTAACCCAACTCAACCTGTAAATATTCCTAAAAATTATGACATTTATGGATTAAGAAAATTATAAAAGCATTGTTTACTAGTTTTTTTAGTAAGTAAATTTCTTTTAAAAATTAGAAAACTATATTATAAAAATATATTTAATAAAAAATTCAAAACAAAGAAATATGAAGGGTGAATTGACTAGTGTCAATTGCTCTCGCTTTCACTAACAGTTGTAAGTACATATGAACTAAGACACGAGTGTTGGAAAACTACATGAACTAACACATAAGTGACAACTTCGGCCAATCCTTAGATATCTCCCCAAAACCATTTGTAATTCGGGTACGATCTAACATCCAATCGATGAAACATATTATATGGAACCATCAAAATTTATTTAAATTTGCGTTAGAAGGGGAAAAAAAGTGCTGCATAAAGACTGAGAAGAAAATTTCCAAAACGGGGATGATAGAATAATGTTTTTCTTATAACTCACAGAAAGTGGAATCATAACAGGAAAGGAGTCAAAAGATAAACGATAGATGGATATCAATTGCGGGGCATAACCCATATCTCAGATAAGAAAGAAATAAATGCAAAGCGAAACCGGGGACAATGTATGTCCGGGGGAAAAAGCAGTACAGTACATTGAAGGGCAAATCAAACAGAAGCTCCGTTCATGATCCTGCTCAAATGTTCGAAAATATCCAAATATCGGTCATAGTTCATGGATGTTTTTCTCATTTTTCTGTTCTTCTCTTTTAGTTTTCATTTCTATTTTGTTCTTTTGCATCTTCAATGAACGCATAAGCTGATCAGGAATCAGGAATACTGACCAATATAAGGACAGAGACAGGTAACTTTACATATCATTTTTCACAAACTGTTAGCTGATGTAGTTGCGATCAGTATTGTTGCTTACCTGATATGGAGCACTTCATTTAAACTTTTCCTATGTATAACCCACATGTAATTGTTCTTGGGTTAAGGAATTAATAATAATAGAAAATATAGGAAATAATAATATTATTATTATTGTTTTTAAAAATAATGCTAAATGATCAGAATTCTTACCTTAAACCATGTTATATATATACAAGTAAAAGTTACAACTAAAATTGTCTCCTAAAATGATTTTTTTTTTTTTTTGTATTATGTATGTACTCAAATGAGTTCTGAAAGAGTGTCGGTATATGAGTAATGCTTGATTAATATTATTTATGTTTTATATTTTATTGAAGGTGTGTTTAAAAGAGTTTAGGAAAAATTTATAAAAATAGTTTAAGATTTATATTTTTTAATTGTTAAAATATTTTTTAAATAACTTAAAATATTTTTAAAATTTTTATGTGACCATTATCACTCCCAACAAATATTATTAATCATATTATTATCCTCGCCATGACTGCTCTCTCTCAATCACCATTATTGCTAAACTTACTTTCACTCCCTCGCCCCATTGCCACTATTGCACCGCCAGCAATATTACCAACCCTGTTATCACCTATGTTATTATCATTGCTTGTGAATTGAGCATTTTTACTCAAATCTAATGTAAGTTCACTCATGACTACTCTACATAGAAGTGTTAGATATGGACTTAAAATTTAAGTTAGATTTACATTTTACTCGAATATATTTTTTGTACAAGCTAAACATCAAAATTATGATTGTAAATTAATTTCACATGAAAATTATGAAAGAGAGAAAACGGACAAAGGAAAAAAGGATCTAGGAAGATTTTGAAATACATAAGCTGAAAATGATTCTGTAAATATGTAAAACCATGCAAAAAAAAAAAAAAAATCTTTTTTTTTTTTTTTTATAGAGGTGATTGGTGGACTACAGCAATTTTCTATTGTTCAACCAAATTATCGCTGACAATTCTTGCTGTCTATTTACACCAGAGGTAGACGAAGTAATTAGTAATCGAGATAAATCATTTTGTTTATTGCTTGGATACCACGTAAAAAAAGAAAATAACTTTCATATATAATGTGCAACTTACTGCGCTTATATATATGTTTATGTATGAACTTAGAGTCACTGACAACTGTTAGAGGAAATTAATAATATAACTAAATGTCTCCTTCTATATGGTTTTAGTGAGCTAATACGCATCCTGCCGGAGCAGTTACGTAATTACGTTATCGATCACCTGTCATCAAACAATGCAAAGCAGATGGACCAGTGGAGAAACGACAGAATCTTATATTTTATTTTATTACACGGACACAATTTTGGATTTTATGCTAATAGATTTATTAGAACATATATAAATATATAAATGATAGGATTTATCCTAATTTTCATTGTAATTGTAACAAGGAAGAAGCTGAGTACCAAAACTGAAGAAAAATGAGTACCAAAAGAAACATTCACATACTAATCAATTAGGAATTTCTGGAGTTCTGGTCTAGAATCCTTGACAGTGAGATTTAGGCCTACACTTCATTTTTAGGAGAAAAATTATTTGAGTACCTTCCTCACAAGAATTCTGAGCACCCCATCTTAATTTCTCCTTTGAAGAGGCCCCAAGCTAGCTTTGACTTCTTGCTGCTTCAAGCCATTCTATCTATGCAATATTATATAAGCCATAAGAATATAGGGACTAGAAATTGCAGACAAGCTTATATATGAAAGTGGGCAAGGTGAAAGGAATTAATTTGACCATATAATCCATAAGTATATATATAGTTAAATATGATTGTACGGTCAAAATTAACTTCTGTTATGAGAAATGTTCCCTCCCACGATCTGATATACTCATATATATATATATATATATATATATATATATATATATATATATATATATATATATCTACATATATGCTTGATAGGTAGAATATATATGCGCAAATTCTATGGATGATGACCCAGTCTCAGCTCCAAATCCAGACCATTCTCTTCACTGTCTTCAAACTTGTCTTTAATTTCATGAACACAAAAGGGACTAGTATACAAGCTCACATTTCTCTTCCTCCAATCGTGTGCAAACAGGTGAGGATCCCTTTGGTTTTCTACACACAAGACTTCACTATTTTGCACAAGGGAAGGTGTAATACCACATGCGGTTGCTGGAAAATAAACTTGATGGTGGTAGCTATTAGTTTCTACCACAGGAGAAGTGGAATAACAATTCCCTCCAACAAGATGGCTTGGAATTTCTGAATAGTTGTTGTCATCAACTTTGCTTGAGGTGGAAGGAGGTACAAAACTGGGTTTGTTCTTGTTGGCTCTTTCTTTCCTGTGTATGTTCATGTGTCCACCTAAAGCTTGTGCTGTGGTGAAGCCTCTCTTGCAAAAGATACACCCATAGGATCTCCCAGTTCCCATATCATCATTTTGCTCTGATGATCGTTCAGTTTCTTCGCTGGAGCTCTTGGAATACTCTTCTGGGTAGTTTAAGTCCATGGTAAACGAGGGGATATGGACCTAATTAATTTGTTTTGGGAATTAATAATTATATGAGAATTGGAAACTCATAGAGAAAGGTATTATAGAAAGGAGAGGGTGGAAGCGGGTTTCAGCAAGAGACAAATTGAGGACATAGACATTACCTAACTCTGTCAAGTGAATGTTTTGTGTGTAAAGTGGAGAAGTCTCAGATGTTTTCTTAGAGAAGTATTCTACAAGCCGGCTGTGGATCCATCTCTAGCTGACAGGAAAAATACATTTTTTATTTATTAGTTTATCTTTATTATTCTTTATTATGATTGATTTAATCTGTCTCCCTATTCTATTTGGGCTTTTCTGCTTTTCATCTACCTAGGTTTGATTTCCTAACAAGTTTAATTATATTACCTGATCTTGTACTTATTCTCTTTACATTATACGGATCATATACATGAATTAATTATTAATTCAACAATGGTGAAGGTCCAAAATCGGATTAATTTTTCTATCTTCTTTATTTTTTGGTTCAATGGAGGATCCATTTGAAGTGGACAAGTAGGATTGGAGGAAGGCTAGGCTTCTACGAGAAGGAGAAGAGGAAAGTGAGCGCAAAATGATATTTAGCTCACTGTTATATCAAAACAACCTAGCTAGTTATGTGTTGTTTATTTAAACTCAAGCGCCAAAACATATTTACGTACACTTGTAAATCGAGACAAAGCAAAATGAAATCTAAATTGTCTTCATGAGATCATTTAAAAACAAACAAAACCAAACACGTTGAATTGGTGTCTATTTTTTCTATGAATCAAACATTTTATAACACCAGCTAGGGAAGCAAAATGAATATTGTGATTTATTGCTTTATTCTTTGAAGAAATTTTGTAATAGCAGGCCAACAATGATGCAAACTAAACTGTGATACGTGGATGTACAAGAAAAAATTTAAATACTTTTAAACCATAAAAATAATAATAATCAAACAAAGTATTGGCAAAACCTTTTTTTTCTTTTCTTTTTGGCTCGATTTGATTCGCTTTTCATGTTTAAAATTGAATCAACGTGGAACTGCATGTATATTAAACTTCAATAATTTTCTTATTTTACTCTCATGTAATATCTAACTTAAACTATATTTTATTGAATACATTGTCATTTTTTTATAAAAAATTAAGATTATTCTGATTTGTAATTTGTAGTTTAAGCTAAATTACAATTTATGATAAGATTTAATAGTTTTAATATTTTTTAATGTTTATTATGTATTAGAGCTTTTTTTAAGCAATAAGTGCTGATCATTAAATGAAAAAATTGGCACTAAGTGGAATTTATATATTAATTTGAGACTTTTTTTTCTTACTCTAATTAATAAAATTTTATTTATTGATAAAAATTAAAATAAATTTTCATTAACAATAAAAAAAAGGTAAAAATACAAATAATTGATCCAATTCAAATTAAAAATAAATAAATAAGAGTTTGATATTATATTTAAACTAATATTAACTAAACGGCAAAAGTTTTTATGATCACACATATGCCTTCTACCTCAAAATCGATTCAACTCGAATATAGACTCTATTGTGATGTACATCAGAAATCCAACGAACATATATTTGGGTAAGAATTCAAAATAGAAAAATTATTGTCGCATGATCATTACTATTAAGTACATGTTAAATAATTCACTTTTTATATTATATCATGTTATATTATATACGGTAAGTTCTTAAATTGTTTTTATAAAAAGAAGTGTTATATGATGGAAGGATATTTGCAAATAAAAAAAAAAAAAAAAAGAAGAGGTCTTAGAGCAGTAAAGAATTTAGAGATTTTAACATAATTGTCTCTTTGAGCAAGAGGGGGGGGGGGTGGGAGAATAATAATAAAAGATGATCCCATTTGAAAAAAGGTGTTAGTGGCAAAATATGATGTATCATGTGAATTGAATGGGAAGAAACAAATGCGTAATGAGAGAGATACATGATAATCTTGATAAAAGTGTAACCTTTTGTACGAGTTCAACATATAATCAATTCTCTATTTCCTCATTATCTTTTATTTCTCACAAGAGATGAAGACTTTTTAAAAGACACAGTTTGTCATTGTTATGTATCTTCTAAAATCCTTGGTTTTGCTTGGTAGGTCACAGTGGAAAGAATCCCAACAAAAGTGAATATAAAAAAGGGTGCATGTTTAAAAGATTCTCAGTCTTCTTTGTCTTCCCTACTGTGAGCATATTGAATCTACCTCTCATCTACTGCTTTTGATAGACTAGTAAGACGGGTTTGGACTAATACATATTCCTGGCTGGGTTTTGATGTTTAACATATTTCAGGATATAGAGGTCATTTCTTAGTGACAATTTTTCTTAAAGCCAAAAATTTTAGGTGTTGGTTCTTCTCTAGATCATTATTATGAACATAAAAAGTTTATAAAAAATAATTTATAATTCTCATAAATTATTTTCAGTTTATTTTAACAAATCATTTGATATAATTTATTAAAATAAGTTATTTTTAATTTATTTTAATAATTTTTATTATTAAATTTATCATACAAACTCTTATTTTAAGAATAATTTATTAAATAAATAGTTATTCAGAGATACTTACAATGAATTCACAAAAATTATCTTATTTTCAAATTGGTGCCGCTAGTCATAGTTAAAATCATGCATGGATCTCATAAGGGTGCTGTGACATGCTACAGTATAAAATCTCTATACAGAACTTAAACCCATAACCTTTTGTGTTAAGGATTGCAGTTCTGTTTATACTCTACTTTTTAATATGATTTTTGTTTGTTGATGATAAAACTATATTAATTCGTTTCATAAAAGACTGGAATGATAATATAAAATGATAAATTCGATAATTATTTTATATGTTTCAAATATGCATTTGATCATTAGATTAGTTAAAATGTAAGTATAAATAATGCAACAATCTTTAAAAAATTAATTCATAATTCAGTAAACGTGTTATTATTTTCATTTAACTCATATTTTATAAATGAGTATATTTTTTATACGACGTATTTCTATGATATTATATTTTTCCCTTTATATCTCTTCATCTGATCACTATTTTATTCTACACTTCTCTCCTAGTTTTTGCATGATAATATAAATTTTTATATAATTAGATTATATATAATTATTTTTTCTTTTTTATAAATAGTTGACCACAGTTCTAGGCAAGACGGGACACATAAGAAAAGTACTTTTTACTATACTGTTTTATCTATATCTTTTTGAAATTTTGTGTTTGCATGGAGGGAGGGATTTTATCTTGTATAAGTGATCCCACTCTTTTATTTTTATTTTTCTTACATTTGTACTTATTGAAATAATAAAAATATGACATTTGCCTAGTATTTCGTCTTCCTTTAGCTGTTATGTGTTTGGTTAGAGGCCAAAAAGTAACAGAGAGAAGAAAATTAAAAAAAGTAAGTTCAAATGGAAGAGTAACAATGGGTTTTAAAATTTTTTTCTTAAATTATTAAATAATATTTTTCTTAAAAGTATTATATATTTTTTAATTAACTTAATTTTATAATCACTTTGAATATATTTTATAAGTATAATTTTTACATATATCTAAATAAGTTAATATGTTTAATCTGTTTCTGTTTCACTCTTTCTTCAATCAGACAATTAAAGCTATTGAAACACAGTATAAAAGATTATGTGCTTCTTGGAATGTTTTGAAGGACCTTGTATATAGTAGTTTTTGCAAGGAAACACGAAGGAACCTTCCCAATAGACATAGATAAGTGGAAGGTGATGAAGAGAGCTTGCCATTTGTAGCTTGTACTTGTCCTTAAGCTTAAACTCTTGGTAGCGACAGCACATCATTTCAACATGCTATGAGTTAGGAAAATACTATGAGTTTTTACCATTAGGAAGAGATAAGAGTGAGTATAAAAGATATACATAATAAGTTCATGAAGTAGAAATCAAACAAAACAGATACACAATCCTCGTATAAGTTTGGTAAATAACAAATATATAAGTATGTTTAACGAGATTTATCTAACAAAAATAACTCTGAGTTAAAATACGAGGTTATTAATATCAATTTTCTAAATAAAAAATTATTTAACAAAAATAACTCTATTTGATAATTTTATTAAATAATTTAAAAAAAATGCTTGAAATGTATTATAATCGTGATCCTTATCCTTAGTAGATATTAAATCCATCCATGTTTTCTCCTTAATATACATAAACCTATTTAGAGCTTCAAATCTAAAACTTGTTCCTAGATCTGCGAGACTTCCTTTACTGGGTAAAGTTCCTTAGGATTTGAACTGCCAAGCTTCCTTCTCTAGCGATGTTTCACTAGCATCCAAGAAAAAAAAAATATTTGTTTTGTTAAACATTTCTAAATTATTAATCTTATCTATTCTTTATAAAGTCTTTTCTTATTTCAGACTCAATTTTCTTAAGAAGTTGAATTATTAAAGTTGAATTCCAAAACATTCAACTCAGGACATAAGTAACAAAGATCATCATAATCTAATTCAACATAAATATTTAACTCTTCTATGATCACCTTTACAAATTCATTCTTATTCAATGAAAATTTTAAGATTATCATATGACACATTTTTATATGAACTTTGCCTAATACAAGAATGATTTGAAGTCACCTAATTCAACGTATGTTAACACTAGATATGACTCTGTCTATGCCTTATTTGAGCAATCTTGTAAATAAGTTTTTGCAAGAGAAAAAAAATAGTGTAAAAAATCAATAAAAATCTTCTTATAAGTTAAAATTAATTTATATTTTTATATTTTTTAGAAACTAATTTTGTTTAACTTCTTTAAAAATTAGAAGATAAATTATTTTTAATTTATGAAAAAAAATTATTCATTTTTATATTATTTTTCTTCTCTTTATTTATAAGTTTATCCAAATAAGACCATTATGTTTTTGGCATGCATCAATCTCATTCTCATCGAATTTGACCCTTTTTTGTGCTCCTCATTTTCGAATATTCATCCTCCGTAGAAACTCACTTCAAATCTTCTAAGCCTAGCCTGGATCATTCAGCCTCAATCTCTGATTTGTTTCTTCGAAATAAACTTCTTTGTACGTACTCCTTTTTCTTTGTGCTACCACATTAGCGAAAAAGAAACTCATTTCACAAATTTTAATTTTGATTTGCGTCAACGTAAAGGATTTAAGTATCACCAAACACCTCCTTACTTCCAAACTTGTTGCTCCATTTTATCTTATCGTCAAGAATGACTTCAAGCTCACTTCACGGTGAACCCTAATGTCACCACTCAAATCCCAACAGAACTCAGAAAGAAAAAAAAAAGTATTTTTATCTTGCTATGAAACATAAACTTAACTCTTTTTAAATTATTATTTATAACTCTTTTAATGCCTAATTCTCATCTAAATCTTCTCTAACTATTAATTTTATATTTTTAAAATAAAAAAGTCTTTGCATAATTTCTTAGAAATTCAATGGATATATATATATTTTTTCAACTGTCGTTTCTTTGCTGCATGAATGACATTCTTTTTCGCCCCTTACCATACTGAAAGACAAAGTTCCTTTCTTTTCAAGCAGTAACGCAGGATTGCTGTGTTTGCCTGCCAATTATTTCAAATCATTGCTTAAATTATTACAAATAGTTAAGAAAAAAAAGTTAATATACGACTGTAACTTTGAGTAGCTTTCATGTTATTGGTAATTAAATTTTTATTTTTTTATTTTTATCTTTTAAAATAATTTTATAATTATTTAAAAATAATAAATTTTATTAAAAGTGTTATTGTATTTTTGTATCTTCAATATGTTGTTCTAATTAATTGTTTGAGATACGCATATGCACAGTAATAGACATGCTATTTCACTCAATTTTTTACATTACTATATCATTTATACGTAAATAGTAAGATTAAATAAAAAAAATAAAATCTATTACATTATATATTAACTTATGGCATATTAAATTAACCAAATGGGATATTAGGGATTGCTTTTATGATTTGGTAAGCAAGATAGTTAATAAAGGAAGAGATGGGACATATAAGACAAGGACATTGACAAGAAAACGAAAGACATTAACGCGAGTGTCGTGGCTTTCTCTACCAAATTGGCCTGTCTTTTACTAAGCTAACATTTTCCTCTTTGTGTTTATTAACACTGTTTGGCTGCTTCTCGATCGTTGTTAGTAAGAAATTAAAGCAGCTTAATTACGAATTGGGATGAAAAGCTCCCCAATCTTGTTCTTTTATTGGACTAGGCTATATATGTATTTCTTATTGTACTTTAGACCTCATGTCACCTCATATGTCTCTATATATATGATGCCGTATAAGCAAACAAATTCTACAGCTATAACAAACTTACTTTCATGTCTTTTCCATGGCAATGACAAGTAATGAAGTTTCACATGTTATCAACGTTCGTAAATTGATTTAATTTAATGTAAATTGTAAATAAAAAATTCACAATAAAATATCAATTTTTAATTAAAATGGATCAGATATTAAATATCATTTAATTAAAATCAAATTTTAATCATATCAGTTTTTTTTATAAATTAAACATTCACATGAATATGAACTTATAATCAAATATTTATTTATATTTTAAAAAATATTATAGATTAAAAGAAATATAATTGATGATGCTTAAAACTTTTTAAAAATATATAAAATAATTAGAATGCCAAATTTAATATTAATATTAATTAAATTCAACATATATAAAAAAAATATTACATGAAGGGCACTAAACAAAGCCTATAGGCCCTGAACTTGAATCAGCATGGTAATAGATGGCCTAATCCAAATACTTGTGGGCGGGTCATCATAAGCCCGGTAGTGGAGGCCCATTGACAACAGTGAACGTATGCATGAAAGGTATTGAAGAAGAGAAAAATGGAGTATATAAAAGGAATGAGGTGAGGATTCATTAAAGGAAGAGAGAAAGGTGCTATGATTTTGTTCTCTTTGGGTTTGGGAAGAGGTTGGGTTGGTGTGTGGGGTTTGATGGCAAAGGTAGTTTGGGTTTGGAAAAAGTAAATAAATAAGGATGAAAGATGAATGAATGGATGGAAGAGGAAAGTGACGTGCGCCGACTAACTTACTTTAACCCATTCCTCCTCTTTCACTAGAACTGCACTTTTGGCAGGTTGTTGTGTTGTACACCCTTATCTCCATTTATCTTCCCCCACCTTCATTATTCCTCATTCATATATTCTCATGTCACATCATTGCATTGCACTACGTACCCTTCCATTCTTCAAACCTCCTTTCCTGTGCTCTTACATTTGTAATCCCCTTATATCATTCTTTTAAAAGTCTTAGATTGCATTTAAGTATTTAATAATACTAATATTTTATTGAAACTGAGTTTGATCAAATATTTATTTTTCTTAATGTATATTTGGGTGCTGATTTTCACAGACCAATGAAAAGAGAGAGAAAGTAGCATTCCTGCTTTTGGATGGTACTGACAAAAACACTGCGTTTATTTTTAGGGAAAGGCCATGATGGTATGTAAGGCAGACATGGCATGGGGAACATGCAAGATATCCAACGTTGGGAAACACACAAGGCCCCCATTACAGACCCCTAAACTACCACTTCCAAGTTTGAATAAATTAATCAGGGAAAACGAATTGAGCTACCAAAGCTACACAGTGTTACTGTGTAGCCAAGCAAATTCATTTCCCTTTTCTATCCTCTATATATGTTCTGTTTGACAGTTTATCTGAAAAGGACATCAAATTCATAACAGGTTGCATGTCCCTCCTGAGACTCCTGACATATTTTCTGGGTCTTCCTTTTCGTTCTACTCCTATATTATTTTGGCTTACGTAATCTCATATATGTTTTGTTTCTACTTCGTAGTGTTTTCGTCTTCCACTGCCCACCAAATCCCCGGCGCTTTCAAAATCACCGAGATCATTAAATTCCTACTTAATCATACCCCAAGTATATGTGGTAATATTACTTTTTAGAAATTCACTTTATACTCTCATTTAAGTATGAATTAACATAATTAAAAATCGTTGATTTTATTAATGATTATTTTAAATTTTAGTTTTCGTGGATCTTTAACTAGCTAATTAGTTGACAATGTACTCATAGATGTTTTATCAAAATTAAACTTTTATTTTAATTTTAATTTCTTAAACAACATTCCTTATTATATATTAGAACAGTGTAATATAATTTGTTAATATATTTTTTATTATTAGTTAAAATTTATTAAAAATTATAAAATTATAAATAAAAATAATTAAACTAGAAATAAACTCATATTTTTGTCGTTAATAAATTTTATTTAATAATAAAAAATATTTAAAAAATATATTAAAATGTCTGTTATTGACATTTTTGTACATCTTTCTTTTGTACATCGCACAAAGGAAGACAGAAACTTACCGTTTCCTTTTTCTCTTTAGGATATAAAAGAAAGTTATAGAGTATGGGAAAGTAATGAAGGAATAACATTACTCTAGCTTTATTAAACACGTATATGTATATCTATATAAGTACATTAACACATGTATCAGAAATTATATTTAAATAGAAGATTCATTACTTATTTTTGGTGAATTCTTAGCGTATAAGCCAATATTTTATATGACTGTTCAATAATAAATCAGCACGCGCTATATCTGGTGTGAGAGAAAATACTGATGTGGTTGAATTACTGCACTGTTACCAGGATAGTAGAAAACTGTATAGCCAGTTTTAAAACGACATATGTTCAGTTAATTTATTACATATAGATTTGATATTGTTTATTAATTTATGGGTTTGTATAAATTACCTTATGAATAAATAATCTTATCATAACTATAATAAAGTAAAGACAATAT
This sequence comes from Abrus precatorius, assembly GCF_003935025.1. Taxonomy (NCBI): domain Eukaryota; kingdom Viridiplantae; phylum Streptophyta; class Magnoliopsida; order Fabales; family Fabaceae; genus Abrus; species Abrus precatorius. The sequence goes on along the minus strand of NW_020874373.1, from coordinate 99,943 downwards.
ACTAGAAATTATATCAATTTTTTATAAAAATTTTATTAATATATTTAAAATATTTAGATTATCTATCTCATAAGATGACTTCCGAATTTATATATACGTTAATCAATCTTATTGAGAATTTTATAAAAAGAAAGATGTTTTGATCTTATTGATCCCCGTTTGAACATGATTATATCATGTGTTTCCAAGAAAGAACGAGACAGAAACTACCCTCAAGAAACATGAAGAGTACTGGTGCATGTACCCAGGAAAATGCATGGATACTGTAAAGATCAAGCTATCCGAATGATCACGTGTGTTCATCTATCTTCAGATTGAGACTGAGGAAATTATAGTTTATTGGAAATCATATTAAATATTCATATTCAGTCAAACTAAAAAAGAACTCTACTCGTTGGCTGTCAGACAATTAAGGTGAAAATTTCTGAAGAGTATGAGCAAAATTTGACTGCCAATTGAGACCTATAATACAAAACTATGAAAATTAAGAATCTCTCCCAAGTTTCAACTCCTCCTCTTTGTGAATTGTGGTTGTGGCCTTCAATTATTAACACTCGACCATTGCACCAAACTGGTTTTCTACGCACCTTGGAATTGGATAATAAAGAAAGAGAGAGAGAGAGAGAGAGAGAGAGAGAGCCGTTAATTTCGACCATAAGAAAGCAACTAAATTAGAAAAGTTCAGATCACAAAATAAAAGGTCTTTCATATGCAGAATATAATACAAAGCATCTTAAATGGATTAAAAAATTACTGGTGCAAGAAATTAAAACAAAGTTGAAGTTTCAGATTTGCAGATCAGCCAGATATTTTTTTGACAAATTGCACCAAGCTACATATATAGCTAGCTAGCAATGGCCCAATCGTAGCTCCAAATCTAACTTCTCCTTTGGGTGTTTAATCAACCCTATTCCCAACTCCAACTTGATGTTATGCTCGTTACTCTTGAAAACCTTGCATTCCACTCCCATTGCACAACCCTGTAATTCCTCAACTCCTAACCCACTCCCAGTTTTATTACTCATCTCAATTTCCCTTCTGCTTTGAGGACTCAAAAGAGGAAGCTGTTGGGAAGATGAGAGTTTTGGTTTCTTCTCTCCACTGAGAGAAGCTGGGGTCAGTACTGAAGAAGACAAACTCATACAAGGGCTACAAAGTGGAGAACGATGTGCATTATTCAACAGTTTATCAGATAGACATGATGATGGAGAGGAGGGTGAAAGATGAGTTGGGTTAGGCTTAATGCTAGGGTTAGGTTTAGGACACTCAGAAACCCATGTGGATAAGGATGATCTCAATCTTGCCCTATCCCTTCTGTGAACATTCATGTGACCACCCAAAGCTTGTGCAGACTTAAACTCTCTCTTGCAGAAGCTACAAGCATAGTTTCTTGCAGGCCATGAAGTTCCCCATATGTGCTCCTCAAAGCCAAAGCTGTCCCCTTTATGCGTGGTTCTGGTCAGATAGTTTCCTTCCATGGAACTTTTAGACTTGTTTAATTCACTCCAAATTGTAACCTGTAGAGAGAAGAAAAAAAATAGCCATAGAGTAAAAAAAATTGACTTTGTTACCATAGAATTAATAAATTAAGAAAAGGATCATGGATCTAGCTAGCTCTTACAAGAGACTCACTTCTTTGGACTTCAGCGGTTATGAGTAAAGTGATCCATTTGTTGATATTGAAGCTCAGCTTTGTATATATTCTGAGGCAGAAAGTGAAGATCTTTCTCAGCAGGCGTACTTCATCTCTGCCACTGTCTGAAGCTACTGTATTTAGATATTTCTTTGCAAGTATAATGGAGAAGCTGTGTTAAAGTGGTATTCCCTTTTGCCTTAACCTGGAAACCCTCTCGCATATAATGCTTACACTATTACACTCTAGTGACTTTCATCAAAGTTTGACTTCTATAATTAATATATACTATTGAAATGATCCTACCGACGCAATTTTTCGCCCGCAACAGAAATACTACTACTTTACTTCTTTGCCGTTGATCTATAAACAGATTTCTATTAAAACCGATGAAAAATGGGTGTTTAACAATCATTTTTCTTGTTATTGCAGGAGGTAATAGAGTTACTTTATGGTAAACGAATGCATGGTAACGGTTAAGAACGTGTGCTTAATGTATTGACTAACTTGAATTTAAATATAGGATCAACATTTACTGAAGAGAATATGTTGATTTTTTGGTACAATTGTCATAAGTTTAATAATTAATAACAGTAAAATTTTATTAAAAAAGATTAATTATATTTTTAACATAAGAAATAGATTTTTAATATATTTTTTGTTTATTTTAAAATAGTTAAACTCAGGTTTAAAGTTAACAAACAGTTAGTGAAGAGGATTAAATATATGGTGTTTAGTTCTATTCAAAAGAGTAATAATGGTTTTAGTCTAAATTATCCAATTTTTAGGCAGATATTCAAATTAAACAGGCTCTTATAAATTATCCAAATCTCTGGCTATTAACTAATTTTAGTAGTCTATGAAAAAGCTAGCCGATGTAATAATAGTCTCGTTGTAACAACAAAACAAGGGAGGAAAGGAGATAATACCTATGCAATCAGAAGATTTACTTTTATTAAGACCTCAAAAAGCTAATTAAATGCTTTTGCACTCGCAACGCGTTACACAACTGTCCTCGTAATAAACGATGAAACTATATATTATTCTCGCTGCAAACCACTTTCGTAATTTATTTAACTTCGATTTATTAAACATTCAATCAAATTTAATTATTTAAATTGATCAGGGTTATTTTTTGTACGGCCTTAGTATTAATAAATTATATAATAATTTAATTTAAATATATAATAGCATTATCATATAATAATTTAATTTACTTATGTGATAATGCTGAATCCACAAATAAGTAACATTTTATTTTCAGAAGATACCAAATAGAGAGAGAGAGAGAGGTGTTTAGAAAAATTCCAATGAAAAAAGTAAAGACATAAGTGAATATAGGGTACAGAGGTATATTTACATGTTTGGGATTGTTATTCGTTAAATTTTTGTTTTATTTTCATCATCCTTTTATTGTGAATTTTGGAATTTGATTTTTAAAAGTGTTTTTAATGTCTTTAGAAAATTAAATTTCATAATTTATTTGCATGCAAGTGATTTATAAAATTAAATTTTCAGAAAATAAAAATTTGTTTCTAAAATATATTTTCTATTTGCGAATGACTTTTAGAAATCTCTCTCTCAAATTACACACATTTTGTTAACATATATATTAGGGAAAAAAAGATAGTGTCATACGACAAATAACAAGAATATTCTTATATGGAATCTGTCATTTTCATCTACATTTTGTCTCTTTCACTTTTTTTTTTTTGTTGGTATGCGTATATTTCTCTATAGACTAGCTAGCTCTAGAACAAACGCATGCTTGAAGCCCGTTTTAGCCCAACTTATAAAAAGGTTAGAGTTTCGATATTCTAAGCCCATTAATCTCACAGTGCTATTGATAAGCATGGTCCATTTAACTCCTAGTACCTATGACCGTGAAAATATCCTACATACTTGATAATTCAAAACAGTAACCTATAAATTAATTTATATTGCTCTTAAAAAATGAACGTGGCATAACACAACCTCAAGATTTGAAGTGTGCATAAAATGTTCGGAGATGTTGAAAATGTTTTTTTTTTCTCTAGTAGCATGCTGCTATTTGAAATGTGCCGACAGCATAAATGTTTGGCGTGTTTACGTTATCCTATATTTTTTCAAGCCTAAAATTGTCAGTTTTGCGTACGGCTACATTGCCAAGGTGTATTTTACATTCTTGATAAAAACGGGATTGGGTCTGCATACCTACATAATTAAATTTAATCTCAATTGAATATAAAATTTATAATTAATTACATTAATTTAAATATACTTTTTAACAAATTATATTAAAAGATAATGTAACAAATAAACGTAATTATATAAAAACTGAACTTAAAATGAAGTATAAAATAATTTATCTCGACTTAATAAATATTATTATTTGTTTGTAGGAAAATGTAAGTGGTGGAGAAGCAGAGTCTTGCGGAAAAAGAAAACGGGAAAAGAGTTATAAAAAAGCGATAGCGATAGCGAAATAGTGGAAATGAAAAGGGAGCGTTGACAGAGCAGAAAAGAGAGAATGAATTTGGAATCGGAGTCCGGTGGCGGTGTGGGTGGCGGTGTGGGAGGGAACGGAACGCTGATCCTGCCAGGTCTCCCAAACGACGTCGCAGCATTGATCCTCTCAAAGGTACCATATTCCCACCACGGAAGGCTCAAAGGAACATGCAAATCATGGAAAGTGCTTCTCTCCTCGAAGTCCTTTCTAACATCTCTAAAACGCAACAATCACCTTCTCTGCATATTCCCACAAGACCCTTCAATCGCTTCCCCTTTTCTATTCGATCCAAACGCACTCGCATGGTGCCCTCTCCCTCCCATGCCTTGTAACCCTTCCGTTTATGGTCTCTGTAACTTCGCTGCTGTTTCTTTCGGCCCTCATATATACGTTCTCGGTGGTTCCCTCTTCGACACGCGCTCCTTCCCCATCGATCGTCCCTCTCCCACGTCCTCCACTTTTCGCTTCAACTTCCATGATTTTTCGTGGGAGTCACGCGCTCCTATGCTCTCCCCGCGTGGAAGCTTCGCATGTGCTGCTGTTCCTCACAGAGGGCATATTCTGGTGGCCGGTGGGGGGTCGCGACACACCATGTTTGGTGCTGCTGGGACCAGGATTCGGTCGGTGGAGCGGTACGATGTTGGGAGGGACCGTTGGGTGGCTTTGGATCCTCTTCCGGGGTTTCGTGCGGGCTGTGTGGGGTTCGTGGGTGAGGAGGGGAGGGAGTTTTGGGTGATGGGAGGGTACGGCGCCTCCAGAACTATTTCCGGGGTGTTTCCGGTGGATGAATATTATAGGGATGCGGTGGTGATGGGAGTAGAGGGTGGCCCGTGGCGTGAGGTTGGGGATATGTGGGGGGATGGAGAGATGGTTAGGGTTGGGAAGATTGTTGTGGCTGAGGACCGTGGCTGTCCCGCGGTTTTCATGCTCGATGGGAATGAGATTTTGAGGTACTTTCTTCTTTCTTTCTTTCTTTCTTTCTTCAATTGTATGAATTCATGACTGATTGATTGGTTAATGAGTAAGTGTTTAGGGACTCAGGGTGTTGTTAGTGTGTGAAATTATAAATGAGTTATTTGTTGCGAGCAATGTTCATTCATGTGGTTTTGATTAGGGCTGAGTAATGTAATGTGTATATGATGTAGATAAACTATCCTGTTTGTTGTTGTTGAATTTTGGTGCTGGGTTAAGAAATGGCTGGTTAACATACTAATTTGGGGCCGTTCTTTCTGTTATTTATATCGTAGTTTTGCTAATTTGAAGTGGAGCAAATACGTTAGCTATTTAGGCTCTTCTTTTGAAACCGTTGTCGGAATAAGTGGTTTATAAAAGGAAAAGGTTTCGTGAGGGGCATGGTCATCTTGTCCTGTTATTTGAACTGATTCTTAATGCACATTTCAAATTTTTATTCAGAAATAATAATTGTGTTATGCATTTATGCTTCACTGTGTTGTTGGACAAGTTTGTGCTATGTACTTGGAATGGGAACTTCTTCCTTTTTTGTCAGGCTCGATCCGTCATTATACCTCAATTGTAGCTCTTTTTTTTTTTCTATTTTTTGAGACATTCTTTGTAGACAGTTGTTTCTGTATGGCAGTGAGAGATCACACTCCAGGTCATAGAATTGTACATTCCATGTGTTGTGTTGGGTTGGGTTCTGTGATCCTGTTCCCAGGTGAGAACCCAACTTTCTGAAATCAGGGATGAACAAAAGCGCACTGAATCTGCATTTCGAGGTATTCTCAAATTTAACCAAAAGCATGCTTGTGGACTGGGCAGAACAAAATAATACTCAGTCTTGCCAAGAAAATTTCACACTCCTAGACTTAAACCTCCCAGTTCAGCAAACTCAAACCTAATTTCTCCTTTTACCTTTTCAAAATCGTCTCCATCCAGGGACTAGGACACTGCAATAAGGTGCATCTTGGCGATGCTGATTCAATTTTGATAAAAAATTCTATATGTGATTGTTTTACTTTCCCTGTTTCTGGTTCCGTGTTCTGCTGATCACGTGTTCTCTGCTGTGTTTCTTGGTTTGTGTGGCTTGGACTGAAGTGAGTGTTGATTTTCCTTGGGTTAGGTTTTACCTCTGAGCTGTACTCCTCTCTTTGGGCCCTTGGCCATTTCCTATATAAAGCACAGACACGACACTGACATGCATATTGCAACATGGCTAATGTATAAATTACAGGACATAGGCACCTTTCAGAGAAAGACAGTCACGTTCTCAAACCAACACGCTAACTTTTGTATTTATTTTATGCTAATTGATAATGAACCTTGCAAAAAAACAGTAAGAGGGGCTATTTTTTTATGTTTTATTTTAATTTTATAGTAAATCTTTGAAAAGTTAATTTTTTTTAATAATGTCGGTGTGTTTAAAGTGTCAGCTCAAGTATCCAAAGTGTTTAAGCTGACAATTTTATTTTATTTTAATAAATTAAACATGTAATGAGGAGTGTTGAACTAGTGTTTGGAGCTTTTGGTGTAGGACACATGACCGACACCAAAGCACTTCAGACAAGAAATGTATCCATGCTTCATAGGTAATTTCTTGTACTCATTGCAGCATCTTAAAATCTAGGCAGTCAAAATAATTAAATGGCATGAGGAAAACGGAAAGTTTTGGATATATTTGATGAATAGAGAGGGACCATATTTGCCTCCTTGAATCTAGTTGTATTATGTGTCGTGAAATTATAGTTGTAATAGTAATAGTAATCTTGTATTGTACTTTGTACACTTGGGTTGTTTGATTGTGTTTTGAACTTGTTAAAAATGTATCTTTAGAGGTACCCGTATTTTATAAACTTAAGTGTGCTCCTGTATGCGTGTGGGTGTTTGTTTTTGTTTGGTTCAACTAGTAACTTACTAACTAAACTGGTGATACCATATTTCAACCGAATCAAGAATTGGGTTGAGTTTAATTACACTGATTCCTTATTCAGTTATTTGTGTTATTTTATTTATAAATCTTACATGGATGGTAAATATTGGTTTTGCTTAAATTTAATCATGACCATCTATGTAAGGTTGAGTATAATAATCTTATTCTTCCTTGATATGCACCCTATATCATGACCACCCCACCAATTCTATTGAGTGGGACCACCACCTAGCTCTAATTGGATCTAACAGACTGGCTGGCACTCTTGTCTTGACTCTCCCCCATGACTGACTGACCAATGTCACTAAAACAATAACAGTATTTGGCCAAACGGAACCTCCTACGAGGCTCTTATACCATAAAGCCCCTTGCAAGCTCACAATAAAATTGCAATCATTATGAGAATAATGCAACATGTAACAAATAAAATATTACTCATCAAAGAATATCGATAATTAATATTCTTCTATATGGTCTTGTTCGTTTATATGTCTAAATACTTTTGGATTTCTTTCTTGTTATACTTGTTGGTATTCTTGATTTATTTTGTATTTGTCTTGCTTCTATTAGGAATAGGAATATTTCTTTCATCAAATCCTTCTTTACAAGGTAATGATACATAATAGTTAGGCTCTCATGTTTTGTGTTATGATTTCTTGTTTTGCATTCTTACATCTTATCTCCTTTTTCCCATCCAAGGTAGGATCTATGAATTTGACGTGAACAAATTGGAGCATCATGTAAAATTTTTTAAACAGTCCAGTTAAAATTCAGGCGATTACAGTTAGGATACGATTAAACTTTGATTTCACCTAGGGTGCAGGTGTAGCAGTGGTGCCACATAGGAAAGTAACTCGCACCTTTCTCTCTCTCTGGAAGTTGTATAATAGTCAGTGAACAAATACTTTTTCTGGCTAATCAGCATGTTTGTCAAACTGATTCTTTATTTGCGTAATCTTCTGTGTTATTGGAATCCCTGGTCTTTTTATTTATCACTTACACCAGGACCTAGGTCAGTGGTTAGGAAGATGTTGATTCCGGTTTAGGGCTGTACCAATCTTAGGTGTAAAGCCAAATGTTTTACAAAAGGATAGTGGTAAAACTATTTCCATGATGTTAGCTCTTAGTATCTAGGCTCTATAACTAATTGTAGTTTTATGGATGTATGTTTTATTAGAAAAAAAAAATGTTACTTGCAGTAGTAGTGCCTCATGCTTTTCATTAACATGATTCCTTTATTAAATTAAAATCACTAGAGAAAATGTTTTGCACTTAAATGAATATTGTAATGTAAAATGTGCAGAATAAATTTTTCTGATGTCATTCTAATTAATGAAGTCCTGCAACTGCCAGGACTTCATCAGGCATGGGGATATGGAATAATAGAACACACAGTAACTTCTGCACGTGTAAACTATGTTTTGTGATTCATTGAACTTTGACAAATTTTCATCCCCCCCGGATCTTGACAAATGGATTAATGAGGCAAGCAGAATAAAAAACTTTGCTTAAAAATGATCCATGGTTTGGCAGTGGATGATGGGGGGTTTTCTATAAAATGCTACAAGATAATTAAATAATTGTATTGGTTATTTAGCTTTCTTATCAGTCATCTACTGGACCAGAAGTGAAATGCTTGCTGGCAGATTTACACTGTTTTGGCCCTTTTATTATGTATAAGGTCCATTTGGGTTGGGACTATGGTAAAATTGATTTTGAAAGAATTGAAGTCGCAAAAATGATTCGTGTTTGGGAATGGTATTATGAAAGTGGAGTTTAGAAGATTTGGATGGGAAAGTAGAAAATCGCTTTTGAAGTGTAAGTATAGGTATATTTTTAAATTTTTTATGCTTCATACATTCTGAATCAATTTTGTTAACCTTGAAAGCTTAGGAGTTGTTTGGTAACAGTTTTTTTTTTTTCATTTTCACTTTTAATTAAAAATTGTTTACCATGTTTTAAATGTTTCCCGTTTTCAAAGATTTGTATAGAAAAATGAATAAATAAAAGATTGTTTTCAATGTTTCTTATTGAAAACAAGTGAATATTTTGCAATTAAAAGTGAAAACATTTTTTAAAACCAAATAGCTCCTAAAATTTTCTACTTTTACAAAAATCAATTCTACTTTCCGCATAGTCAATTTTTTTTCCTGTTTAAAATTTATCCAAACATAAATGATTCACTGTTGAAGTCAAGCTTGTCTACTGCAAATGGCCCGTTGCGGTAAAACCAATTAGCTCATATTCACATAAACATGCATTCTAATTGATTTGTATGCTTTCTTACATTTTTGCTTCATTGTATGTCCTTGCACTAGATTTCCTGAACTTGCAATCCGCTGACTTAGTAGAGATTTTGCATCATTCTTGATGGCTCTGCTTGTTTACTCGTAAAAAACTTTTGAAGTTGTAAATCTGTTAATTGACTTGATGAATACACATTGCAGATATGACATGTCTTCGAATCGTTGGGTATACGAGTCTCGCGTGCCAAGAAAAGCCCCTTACAATTCGTCATTTGGTTTTGTAGTAGTAGACGCGGAGCTGTATGTAGTGACACATTCATGTGGTGTTGATTTTACAGAAACGCGAAGGTCCAGACAGAATAAGAGGGCTGGAACTCTGTACATTCAAATATATAGCCCAAAAAAGAAGTCATGGAGATCCCTAGTCACAAAATCACCTTTCAATTACTCTATAGATATTAATAGTGCTGTATTGAGCCCAATTTGTCTATGAACTATTTTGCATCGTATTTATATAGTCTAGGGAAAACTGCCTAATTTTTTGTGTATCCCATAATTAGATTGACCTGGTTCCAAGCAGGTGGCTTCTTTGTATATTTCTGTATTTAGTATGTTTTGATCAGGGTATTTATTTTGTATTTAGTTGTTACCATCTAAATTTGGATATTACTGAGAATTGTATCTGCTAGTAATAGTGTTTTAACCCTGAAGTACTGACAATTGTATCAGCTAGTACTAGTGTTTTAACCCTGAAGTACTGAAATATTTGTAATGGATAAAGAAATGAATGTTAACTTACAAAATTGTTGCTTGATTTTATACTCCAGAGTTGAGTTCAGTGCTGAATGCAGATCCACTTCAGCCACACCTCGGCATCTTCCCTCTCACATCAGCTAAACATGCCACATTAGTTCAGATTGCACGGTTGAGCCTGTCAGAGCAGGAGTATATGGGACGACAGATGGAAGGCCTCTAAAGTTAGCAAGTGTTTATATTAGTTTATTATATGTTAAAAACAATTTATGATATTTTCTTAAGTGATTTTTTTTTAAATGTTTTTTTTTTCATAATTTAAGGAAATTCGAATGTGTATCTGTGTCGATATATATGATTGAATTTAATATATAAGTTAAAATAATGAATTAAAACTAGAGCTTTAGAATATTTTTCTGTCTAAAAGAAAATTTAGACCCTTTATTTGGTTTTTCTTTAATAAATTTTAAAATATAGTATTATATCTTGATACCTTATTGTGTTGTATTTGAATTTTGATGAACGATTTAGTTTGTAATTTCACACCTTACTGTATTTTTACAATGAATATTTTATTTTATAATAGTATTTCATGTTTTATTAATTCATAAAAAATATTAAAAATGCTTGTTACTTAATTATGTAGCAAGTAAAGGGAATGAAAATTATCCAATAACTATGATAGAGGAGTTGTTATTAAAACTCATTATCATTCTTAATTTAAGTATGTACTCGTTTGTTTAAAATAAAGTAAAAGAAAGTTTTTTATAAGTAAGTTTTGAATAAGGTGGTTTTTTCTATCTTAGACTAAGCTACTATTTTCTTATCCTAAAACTATTTGCAACAAAAAGAAAAGAAAAGAAAAGAAAAAGGAGTAAAATTAAATGCTGCATAGATGGGTCAATAAGTCCAGAGTTCATAGTCCTTGCTCAAATAACAGCTAAATTTTACGAAACCATGCATTCATTTGTTTCTTTGACAGTCGAGAATCAGAAAGTGGAAATTAGCTGATTTCTGATTCAAAAGTTGTGGTCTATTTTTTTTTTTGGGTGCATCAAATAAATGTTATACGTCACGTTCACTGAAGATAGTGCACGTTGCAGCCAGGTGGAGAAACGTGACACCCATCTCATCCATAATGACTTTCAGCGATGCAGTTGCTCTTTTTCCTGCAGAATCAGAAATACTACCATTAGATATACGAATTTGTTGATGTCGCCAACTTTCTAGCCATCGCTTATGACCATATGACCGTAAATAACGTTGGAATTAAAAATAATAAATTTTACGGGAAAAACACTGCTATATTACAATTATATGGAATAAAATAAACATCTTTACTTCATGTTTTTTACGACAGAGTATATATGTTAAATCAACAGTACAATTCAATTTCTTCTGGGTCAAACGATAATAAACGCGTTTCGCTTGTCTGTGTTCACACACTCCATCAGTCTAATCTTATCAAAATTTAGTAAGTTCATCTGATATTTTATGTAATATTATTGTACACGTGAATGAAATCAATAAAAATCAATTGTTAAATTTTATTAATATAGTTAAAATTAAAAGAAGAATACACGTGAACTGTTTAAGTATTATATGACAACCATGACAATTCACTTACATCTAGTGGACCTGCAAAACTTTTCACCCCTTCAACTCGAGCTTCATTTCAAATGGAAGTCACTAGAGTATAAACATTGTCCGTTGTTACCGTTAACAACTGACAGATGAAATAGCCCAGTTAAAATTATTTAAAATATCATGCTTAAATTTTTTCTTAATTAAATAATACTCTGAAATCAACGGATCTTGTTGCTCTCTGTTACCATGAATACTGGACTTTAATATATTATGATTATACACACATTTTGAAGTTAGTATTTCAAATGACAAATAGCCGGCTTGTACAATCTATTTTCCCTCTCCCTTCAAACTAGGACTTCTGGGTATTTGATAACAAGTAAATCACAATAACTCCAGGTTTTTTTATGTTTTTTTTTTCTTATTTAAGAAATCATATGCTAAATTTTTTCTACAAAATATATGAAAACATAATGTTTAGGAGAAACCAACAAGACGATAATAGGCTTGCGTTGAATCTTCAATTTTCAAATATATGATACGAATCTTAATCAATATCTGTAAACACTCAGCTTAAGATAGTTTTTGTAGTCAATTCTGAATAAAAGAATGGTTATGAGAAACAGAACCATGCACAACGGTTGCATTGGTAAAGAAATTCTACTCCTCGTGCTCTGCTCCTATTTTCCAGCCATGAAAAAGCTAAACAGAAAATAAACAAAGTGCTTGTGAAACATTTACAATTACAAAAAATATGCGAGTCTATTATCCCCAATTATTCTATACTAGTAAGGCACGAACTCGTCGACCGATTCTTCCATTGTGAGCCTCGTGTAAATGACCAAGTTAGCGAGGAAAATTAACGTGCATGTGGAGTTGAAAACACACCAAGTGCGGCTATGCATATGCAGTCATCAACTTTTCAATAGCTTTATGTATGAGTTGGATTGGGATGAGTGATATTATGATAATAGTTCAGATGTATGTGTAAGTGAAAAACGTGTTTCCTTATACATAAAGGGAAGAGTCTAAAACAGAGCACTATAAATGTAAATACATGAGAATAATGAAATTAAAAAAGATAGATTGAGTCTAATAATTGAAATACCACCTTGGGTCAGGTTCATGAGATATTTTTCAGACTCAAAATATTACAGCAAATGCACGTACCCTGACGGGGCGTAATTCCTTTCCCATACACTACAAAAGCGATTGTAACCCCATATCTAATGTCATATTGTGCTATGATCATGACATGTAAATAGATAAAATTATACTCATAACAATACAGTTTTACCTTAAAAAGTAAAGATATATAGTAGACTCTCATTTGTGACGTAGACATGTTGCTCTAAAACAATGTTAATTGAGTGGGTGTGTCTTATCTTATGGGGATCATTCACACATTTTTATAGGATATTTTATAAGAAATATTGAGACGTGTTTCGTGCATTGAGGGTAATGACCCCGTTGACTCCTTCCTTGTTAAGAAGGGTTTTGTTTCCTACAGTAGGCGTCATGTGGATGGTACGTATGTGCACATATTTGTATGTGAGAAATGCTAGAAAGTCAATTTTTCTTTATTTTATTTTGCCAAAAACTAATCTCTTGTACTAGACCAACTTTTGGTTAGTACATTTATTTATATATTTTTGTGTAACACTACTCCCCTACATGTATCATTTTAGTCACCTTAAGTGGAGTAACTTATAGTTTTAAGTTTTATTAATTACAGCTATATTATTAAATACTCAAAAATTCTAAAGAACACACACACACACACACACACACACATATATATATATATATATATATATATATATATATATATATATATATATATATATATATTAGTTTTGTAATTTGGATTTGTGTGTCAGCAGTATCTATCGTTCAAAGCTGAGATATGATTCTACTAAGATACATGGGTCTAGTTCCAGCGAAATCACCTCCATGCATGCGATGGGGTTAACGGCAAAGTGAAGAATAATGTAGTAAAGACACTTCGATGTTTAAGCAAGATCAAAATTAAAATATGAAAAATATAATTAGAGTGAATTCTGAAAATGACAGTAAAAAATGGCTATTAATAGCTACAGTAGTCGTAGTTGTAGATATGTTGTAATTTTTTATTTTACAAAAAATTGTAGATAAGTATAGCTGATGCTAGTATAATTGCATTTGTGAACTGTACTTTATTATAAGAGTGAGAAGAATGACATCATTATAATGCACCATTACTTGAAGAAAAACGTAAAAAAAAAATAGTCATTTAAATATGAGATTTTGAGCTTATTTGATGGACAAAATAAACAAATAGGATGAAATATTTTATTTTAATTTTATACTTGTTTAATTAAGAACGTGTAATGAATTTCTTATATTTAAGTTTATATTATTTATTTTTAATGTAATTTTTTTGTATGGACATAAAACATTTAAAAATAAATAAAATAACATAATATAAAATTAAGATAAAAATTTACTTTATTATTATCTTATTCTTATTTAACTCTTTCAACTGACTGTAAATGACATTTCTTTTTGGCAACATCATGTTTTGGTCCATGATAAGGTATCAAAGGATGTTTGGATGGTGATATGGTTCGTATGCATATTAGGATTTATTTTTCTTTTACAACTGGAACACTAATCGTGTAATATGTGTGACTTAATTAATGTCCTGAAAAAAAATATGATGCATATAGGATAAGATATCCTAGTCCTTAATATATATATTTTTTCCTTTCCAGTTAAAAAAGAAAAATCTAAAAACATGGAATTGAAAATCCATGGCCAAGATTTTCCCTAAATTTTGGGGATTAGGAGACCAAATTTATTAATTACAAAGTTAACATCACAAATTTAATATGATATTTAATTGTTGTTCTTCTTCAAACCAAGAGTTTTAGCGGTCTTCGTTTTCAAACACTTGTTGCGCGTTGCAGGGCACGTGGATCCGGAGTTTCGAGGTTTGCGGTTCTAATTTTCCAACCGTCAAAGAATTCGCTGTCAAATTGAAGTTTCAGAGTGTTAGAACTTAGAACATGGAAAGTAGGGTCTATTTAAATGTTGTGTATGTCCTCTCTTCCTACCACCAAAACATTTCATATATCTTATCTCCTGCAAAAACTCGTTAAACGATAGCATAGAAAGTAGGGTCTATTTACTTGCTTATATATAGAAAGAATATATATCCATGGCGTTCTCTAACAGCAAGTTTCTCTTCACGGTTCTACAGCTTCTGCTTGTAATTCTTGCCATTTTTGTTGCTTCTCCTGAATGTAGAGTAGCTTGCAGGCCATTACCGTTACATCGCCAGTACTGGTCGAGGGAATATGGGCTTCTTTTGCAGTCGCTTCCAAACGGCCCTTCGCCACCCTCAAAGGGATCTCCCACACATACCTAAGAAGAAGCCACTTTGAAATGGACCCAGTTGCGTTCATGCATAGAAAAATTCATTCTCTATCAAGCGTTTGTATATAGGCAAACACTTATATTTAATTCAAACAAAAGTTCTCTTTCATTTCGAACAAATGTATGTTTCACTGTATATTTTTTGAGAAATACTAGCAGCCCAGCTTACGAGGTCGGCATCTAATTAAATTAAAGATCGTCAAAATGGATCAAATCTAAAGAGTTAGGATTTATCTATAAAATATGATTGAATTGGCAAATATTTCAGCCTGATTACATTTTGATTCAATCTAAATTCGAATATTAGTTAGTCTAATACAGATTGCCTCGTCGTGGCCCAAAATTTTCTTCTTTTTATAAGCATTTATTTTAATTTATTAATTAATTTATCGGTTATTTATTTGGACTAATATATTTAGAACAAAACTAATAAAACACGAGTTAAAATACTAAATTTCTTAGTGATTTTTTTTTTCATAAAATTGAAGTTAATTTTTTTTCTTCTAAATTTACCTAATGGACTGACCCATTTGACCTGCATACAGTCTGCCAAGAACTAAATTAAAATAATAATTTTTAAATTTTCAATTAAGAGTTTAGAGAGAGTAAGAGAAAAGAGAAAAGGCGAGAGTTAATAAAAAAATTAAAAATATGAATTAATTAATGAGAGGGTCTTAAAAGGTTTATAAAGAGTTCCTCTTATATTTAAAAACTTTAGAGTAAAAGTTATCATTAAATTTTTTTTTCTTTTTTTCTAAAATTAAATATTAAATAAAGTCTACAGAAATTGCATTTTTAACCTCTTTTATTTTACTTTAATATCACACTCTTTGAAGAAGAAGGGGTCAGTTGCTTTGCTTGAAATGAAAGGAGATTTTTTTAAAAAAATATTAACAAAGGGTAGTTAAAAAAAGTATAAAGGTGATGTGAAAAGGAAAAGGAAAAGATGTATAAAATAAGTAATTCCCAATTTTTAATCCATAATTTAATTGGAGTCCTACATCTAATTAGTTACGTTGGATATAGGACTCTTTGTTACATTTCCATATGCAAAAGTTCACGAGTGTGTCATTCTTGAGTTTTATAGTTCAGTATGTGTGTGATTGCATGTTTTACGTGTAAAAATTTTCATTAAATAAGTATTGTTTTTAGTCTTCAAGAAATATAAATCCCATTAATTTGATTCTTTAGAAAAGATTAATATCGACGACTTATAAAACATTACATTAATTTGGGCATAAAAAAGTTAATATCAAATGAGCCCACGCCTCTAATTATTTAAAAAGTAACGTTAATTTAATTTTTCATCCATTAAACAACATCAATTTAAATACTAAATAAGAAGTTTCACAAACATATTCAGTTCCTAAATGACAAGCTCATAGAAAGCGACTTCAAACAATTCATAAATATTCATTTAGGTTAGGTCTTTTTTTTTTTTCACTCTCCCCTAAATGTTTCATGCATAGGTCCTTGAAATTCAATTTAACATCCATAAACTAAGAGTTTGTTCATTTTTTATTTTTTAAAATAGTTTTTCTTTTTAAAAGTTAAAAAAATAAAAATTGTTTGTTAACATAAATTTTATTTTTATTTTCTACTTAAAATATATAAATTTTTAAAATTTTATTAAAATATAAATTAAAAAAATTAAAAACAAAATGGAAACAAACAAACCCTAGGAGTCTAGGAATAATAATAATAATTACTTACCATTAGACATAATAATAAAAAGTAGAGTTGCATGTCATGATCTCTCATTGTTATGAGTTCAGGTGAGGGTGTTAGTATGTATGGGTTTCAGTTTTGTTTATTAATACAAGTTTTGTTGAAGTTACATCTATTCTTCATCAGCCCATGGTTGTAACACTGGATCATATATATCATGTATGTATATGTTTAAATTACATCATTATTGTGGGTGATAAAACATCAATGATTATAAATTGCTTAATTTCGTAGATATTGTATAGATATAGTGATAGTATATAATCACAAGTCTTATCAGTTTCCCTCAAAGAACATTACAATTTGTATTATATTACAATTACAGTTAATATGAAAAAAAATATATATATCCAACTATACTCTTGCATGGGACCACCCCAAGTGTGCTATGGCTGTGGTTTCAGCCAGCACAATCAAAAAGAAAATAATCACGAAATTTGAGCAAGAATTAATGTGTTTGCTTAATTAGCCATGCATGAAGAATTCTCCTCATGGACGAATTGGATCAGGACTCGATGGATTCACAGGGCCTCTTGGAAGAGATTGCAACAAAAGCCCATCATATTCCCTCAACCACTGATCTTCTCGTAATGATCTTGAGGATGCTCCAAATGGAGGAAAAGCAACCAAAATGGTGAAGA
Organism: Abrus precatorius; assembly: GCF_003935025.1. Taxonomy (NCBI): domain Eukaryota; kingdom Viridiplantae; phylum Streptophyta; class Magnoliopsida; order Fabales; family Fabaceae; genus Abrus; species Abrus precatorius. Next base: position 82,563 of record NW_020874373.1, on the reverse strand, counting down.
TGATTAGTAGAACAATGAAGAGAATCATCCTGTTTGAGAAAGCCATATCTTAATGTAACAGTAAATGATTAGTGGAACGAAAAATGCTTTTCTTTTGAGCTTTAAATTTCAAGTCGAACGTCCTTTCCGCTCGAGTTTGGATACGGATTGGAAGAGTTTGTGAAATTGATGGTGAAAGGTACGGGGTAGCCCCACACATATATATAGGACACAAGTTATATGGATACATTGACCGGTGCCTCTTGTGGTTGATGAATATTTTATCTTGACTCAGTATGGTTTGAAGATTGACAACTCGGTAGCTAAAACAAGATTGACGAATCAAAGAAAAGTAAATTGGACGACAAAACACCCTGTGGCCTAGAAATCGATATTTTGAGCTTTTACCTTTTTTCATATGAGCATTTTGGGTTATTTATGTGATATATATTTATATATTCCTGTATTCAAATGGGATATATATTTTGATGTTATATAGCATACTATATAAGAAAATATTTAGTGACAATTTCTTGTTTATTAATATTTATATATATAAATAATATCATGGACTATATATATATATATATATAAACTTTAATGTGTCATATCAGCAAACAAGGTGTGCTTATCAATAACATCGGTTTGAATTCCGACGCTTTTCCAAAGGACTTGGTGTTGTTTAATAATGATGCTACTGTTATATATAATTTTCTAACAATATTGACCAAGTCATATATATTGGAGGCACCCCTTTTATTGGTTATCTGTAGGTAATTTCACTAATGGTTTAGGAAAATAGAATGTTATTATATTTCAAAGACAAAACACGGTACAGGCATTCGTCAAAATTAATTTACATATCGGAATTTACTTATTTTGTGTAAAAAGTGGTAAAAACAATTATGGAAAGAACTTTGAAAATTATAATTATTTTTATTAAAATATTATTTCTTTACTTTCTCGTATATCAATACTAATAAAGTATTTATTATTATTAATAAGAAAAATATATATTGTTTTCTTTAATCTATTTTTACATCTAAATTTTGTTCAAATCTAGAATTACATATATAAAAAATTAGAAATTCTTTTCTTGTTGGATAAATTATTAACCATGTTTAAGTTAATAGAATATTCTCTAATTTAAAAATTGATGTTAATAGATTATTCTAAGTTTTTGAACAGATCATAAAGTGTGAAATATCAAAGTTTACATTGCTATTTTTTATAATATATTTAATACATATATCCCGATTCAACAGTATAATGTTAAAGTGTGAATAGTCATTTTCACCGGTTTAATATATGGTTTAATTTTTATAATTTTATTTATTAGCCAAACAAATACTATAATGAGAAAATAAAGTATATTAGAAAAGGTCAAAAGGCCGTGTGTATACCCAAAAAAGAAAGCAAATGTCAAATACATGGCACTGTGGGTACGATGGGTCGTTTTTTTCTCCAAAATTGAATGAACTAAAGAGCAGAATAAACGCCGCGTTGCATGGTAGCATGTCGAATTGCCGATGAAGTTGTGTTATTTCCTGTTGGTAGGTACAGTTGGCTTGTCTGGTTCGACCAAATACGCTGATAAGTGACGGTACGTCCAGCTACCTTGATATAATAATTTAATGACTCTTTGTTTTATAATTGATGATAAAATTAATTTTTTTAATAAGTTAAATAAAGAAGTTTATCTAAAAGAATTACAAATATCTAACCCAAAGAATAAAGTTTATGTAATTTTTTAAAGTGTTATTGGTATTATTTATTAATTAAAATTAATCTTGATAGTATATAATAACATTAAATTTATTTTTTTTATTAAAAATAAAATTTTAATTTTAATCAATGAACATTACTAAAAAATAATATATAATTTTTAATAAAAATACAAGTTATTTTTATAAATTTTAAGATTTTAATTTTAATATATTATTAATATAATTTTTTTATAATGTCTATTAATTAGAATACATTATACATATAGTTTTAATATTATTTATTAAAAAATAATTATTTTTATTAAAATATATTTCAAAATTAAATAATAGTATACCATCAATATATTTAAGTTAAATTTATTTATATTCATCTTTAAATTTTTATCACTTTTTTCATCACTTTTTATTATTATTTTTTTCTTCTCTATAACATCATATATGGTATAATTTTGTATAGATAAAATAGTGTGTAATATTATTAAATTTTACCTTTTAAAAAAAATTGACATGCAGGTATTTCCTATCAATGATAGCAAAAAATATTGACGGTTTTGTTTCAGAAAATATATTTTTATTTTTATTTTGTTTCTTAATTTTCAATACTTATCCTTGAAACACTGATTTTTTTTTTGTTTTTACTATATTTTTATATAAATTTTAGAAAATATAAAAAAATAAAAAATAAAAACTAATTCAGAAATCAAACAAGCAACTATATATTTGTACTTTAGCCTCCATGTTCACATGAAATGTAGTTCCAAGAATAAACATAGAGGAGACACTGAACAGGTATTTTGCTAGACATTGTTGACTAGATACATAGAGGATTATTAGGAGGAATATACTCCTTGCTCTACTGTTTATATATAAAATTTTTAAGTGAATCTAACAATTATGGAATGAAATGCAGCAAGTTTTACATTATTTAATGCTGACAAAAAAAAGTATATTATTTAATAAATCTCAAATCAATTTCATTTAACAATAAATAATATATTTTAAAATAAAAAATGTTAGCAATCAAATTTTTAATATTAAAAATGTGTTAAAAGAAACATGTTATAAAATGTGTTATTAGAAAACACGTACTTTAAATAACAACAACAACAACAATAATAATAATAATAATAATACAAGTTAAATTAAAAAATACTGTTAATATTTTTTTTAAAAATAATTTAAAAATAATTGTTGAATATTATATTTTTAAAAATATTATATCTTATTAATCAATACTTGAAAGACACTTATAAAATATTAATAAATATTTTTTTGCTATAAATATATTAAAAGGGCATTAAAAATTATAGTAAAAGTGTATTAAAAATGATTTCTAATAATATTTTTATTTATATTTATTTAATTAAAGTCTATTTGCAAAAAGTATAAGATTTAACCTATTATATATTTTTTTTAAAAATATGCATTGTAGTTATTTAAAAGTTCATCATCTTTTTAAAAAGACTTTATATATATACACACACGATATTTAAGAAGAATAAAGTTATTCTCAAAGTAATTTTATAAGTAATTAATAATTATTTTTTAAAAATATTGAACTTCTTCAATTATAATGTTATATTTCATATTGATTATTAATATTAATTTAAAAATAAAATAAACATATATTCATTAAATAATCAATGTTTATTTATATTTTAAAAATATATAATAAATATTAAAATAATGTTGGTGAATGAATTATTAATTAATTTTTGAATTTATATTATTTTTATAAATTTATCTATATAAAAACATTTAATAAGAATAATTCTTTTTTAAAATATAATCCTTAATTTTTTATAATTTATTTTAAAATTTTGTTAACTTTAATTTTTATAACTGAAGATAAGTAATTAATAATAATAAAATTTTATTAAATAAAAAATATTTATTATATTTTTATACCTTTGATGTACTTTTTTTTTTGTAAAAAAATTTATTTATAAATATTTGAACTCTTTAGAACTTTATTTTAAACCTGTGTATGTTAGGCCTTGCTGGCTGCGGTAGACGCAGCCATAATCTTCACAGACAAAACTGCATAAGCGAAGGCTGAACAACACGTCATTGGACGCTGAATGCAGCAACAAAAACCTGCACATTGCATCCAATTACACATGCTGCCAGAGGGATAATGTTCATTTTTGTCACAAGTCCACCAACACATTGCTTGCTTGTTTGCAACACCTACAAGCTGTGCATCGCTCAATTTTTCCCCGCAGTAATTTTAACATGCGAGAACTCCACTATAAAAGGAAAGAAGAGGAGCATTAACAAAGAGTAACGAGAAGAAAGAAGAAGAAGAAGAAGACGAAGAGAAGGAAGGAGGATTAGAGAAAGGCGAAAAAAGGTTATCTCGTGTTCTGCCTTACCAGCTCTATAGCTGAGTTCTTGTAAGTTTTTGTTTTTTTAAGTATAATCCAAACCATTAAATTTAGGTATACTGCTTATAAATTATGTAGGTCCTTCGTTGAACAGAATGGTAGAATGATTTCTTCTGGTCACTAATTAAGAGCAAATGTGTTAGGTTGGGATGAAGGAGAGTTGGGGGGGTTGAAAGATGCTGAAAAATGAATATTGATTGTATGAGAAAATATTGGAGATGAAGAATAACACAACTTTGCTCCTAATTAATGACATCTTACAGACTTGCCATCTTCCCGGAGAATATCAACATTGCTCCTAATTGATTAGTATATATGAACAGTACATAAAGAAAGTACAGTTATAAGTGAAGACAAAAGTGCAAATCCTTAGCACTACCAAGAGAAAACGAAAAAAAAGAAGATAGAATTCATACATCTCTTTTCCGCATAATTGCAATAGGCACATGAGATGGTTTTACATATAAATTTCATTTATAAATTCGGAAAGCTAGTCTTGCTAAAGTCTCCAACTTTGAATTTCTATGAAACATAAAATATAGTTATAATTAAGACTGTAATTATAAACAATTTATCATCTAAAACTTAAAAATTTGATATAAAAATTATATAAACATTGTGTATACTATCATTGCCTGGCATTGAGGCCAAGTAAATATAAAATAAAAGGATCTTGAGCGTTTTAAACATGCTAGAATTTAACGACGATTGCGATATTAAAATAATGTAAAAGATATGTTTATACGATTTTTTTTTTGTTTTTCTATACAAAGATATGCTTTTAGATAATTAGAGTTTTAATTTTTCAATTAATATTAATCTTTTATCATTTTTCTTCAAATACTAAATACTTTATTAAAAATTGAAAGAAATAATGTAAATAACATAATATGTAAAATAAAAAGTATAATATTAATAAAAAATACCCTAAAATAACAATTAAAACAAATGTAAAATTATTTTAATCGTAATTATTATGTAAATACAATAAATATATCTTCTGACTGCTGTAAATTAACTATAAGAGCTATAAAAATATGAGAAGGTAAAGGAAGAATTTTATTACAACATTATGAATAAAGTTAATTCCAAAACAATAAACTCAAATAATATTTTAACCTACTTTTGAATAAACGATATAAGCTTGGTTCATTAAAAAAAAAAAAGCTATCAGTTCATTTTCTTAATACGTTTAAAAATAATAAATAAAAGTATGTATTTACACTAATATTTTTTTCTTTAACTATAAGACTAAATACATTCTAAATCAATTTTATTTCTCCACCGCAATTTAATATCGAGAAATATGTACATAAAATTCGTACAATAAGATAAGTAATATAGATTAATTTTACTGTACCATCAGTATACAATTTTTTATAGTGTGAACTAATTAGAATACATGATAATTATAACTTTTATATTATTTATAATTTTTATAATGTATATTTAAGAACACGTTATAAAAATTAGAAATATAAAGATTTATTATCTCAATTTTAGAAAAATAATACTTTTATAGTAATTTAAAACATTTAATAATATATATATATATATATATATATATATTAGAAAAGGTATTATTTTTTACTTAATTTTGAATACTTTGATACGAAGAAAAATGTTAGTACACTATTTTTAATTATTGAGTAAATTTTTTTTTATAAATTATGTGAATCTTTAATTTAATTTAATAATATTTATTTTTAATAATTTTATATTATATTTTTTTAATAAGTTTTAACTGATAAATAATAATATATTAAAAAATATTTTATGACATTTCTCTTGATATAAATATTTCCGGTGTATAAAACAAATGAAATGCATTAAAGGTCTGCGGTTTTAATCTGTCAGTCTTGCTGTTCTCTAAAACGCGCCCTTTTGCGATTTGGATTGACTTTCTCAGGGCTTTGAATTGAAACAATTTTAATTAGAATGAATCAAACACAAATAGAATATATTGGTCAAGCACAGATGTCATTATAATTATAATTTATCAGGGTCAAATCCAAAGCTCTAACTGCATTAACAAATAAATGACATTGTTGAATCTCCATTAAGTTTTAGGAAAAGTGTATATATATATAGATATAATTCGTTAACTTGAATATTTATATTTATTAATAATTTTTTATAAAACATGACATTAATTAATTAGTTTGAAAGTTTTATTAAATAAATTAATTTTATAAATTTGTCTATAAAAAATTAATATCTTATCACATTACTTTATTTTAATGTATAATATATTTTTAAAATATAAAATATATTTATTTTAAATTAAATAACATACTTATATAATTTATAATTTGATATACATATCATAAAAATAATATAAAATCTTTTTAACATTTAGATTAATTTATTTTATATTTTATAAAAAAAATTATATAAGCATTTAAGATTGATACTTGATATTAATACCTATTTTTATTTTCTTTGCATACATATAAAAAGAGTTAATGTTTGTTAAATTTATGCATTTATACTATTTAATAATTTTTTATTAAATAAAAAATTTAATTAATTTAATTACTAATTATTATATATAATTTTCATGATCATGTGTGTTAAATTTTTACATAATTTAAATATTTATAAATATTTTATTTAATATTTATTTATATTTTGAAAGATATTATTTGTTAAAATAAAATAGTAAATAAAATATATAATAATTCTATTTTTATATTAAATTTTGTAAAGTCAAACTACTTAACAAAAAATGTTATAAATTATTCACTTTTATTGTTAAAAAATTTTCCTTCCCCATATTTATAAAACAAAATTTTAATTTACTATCTATACACGCCTGATCGTATTTTACCTTTTCAACATAGACAAAAAACAAAATTTTAATTTACTATTTATAAAAAAAAAAGAATATTAAAATCATTTTATAGTCTCAATTAGTTAATTTTCAACATAGACAAACGTTACACAAGAAGGCCATAAGCTCTTCGTTTTTGAATTGAAAGTCCAATACGTGACTCGACATTATCTGTGGCTGTGTGAGATAGATAGACTTCGATCATCTCTACATGTGTGGATGGATAAAAATGATGAAAACGGATAAGATTAAAAGGATTTTTAGTAACTTTTTTCTTTAATTATCTAAGATTTTTTTTTTCGTAAGGAAGAACAGTTTTTTTTATCATGTAAGTCAAAATTGTCTCACTAACTTTTACAAATATTTAAAGTTCTTCTATTTAGAGCAATTTCAAAGTTTTTTATGCTTAACCTGTACAAATATTGTCATTTATTAATAGAAAAAAATATACGATTAGCCTAGTTTCGACAGTTATTGAAAAAAAAAATATCGTGAATTTATTTTAATTAGTGAGTTTTTCATGCACTACAGGGTGTTATTAAATTAAAATGTTCTTAATAAAACTTATATTACATAACTATTTTTAATATAACTATTTTGAATTTATATATGCATGCATAATAATAGCATTAACATTATTTTTTTAATAGTAGGCATATTACATTTTCTTAGAGAACATTAACTCATAATTTTATTAGCAAATATATTAAATGGAGTAGAAAAAATATTCTAACTCATGTACAAACAAAGTATAAGGAAAATACGAGTGTCAACAAAGTTAAATACAGACCAAAGATTAATACACCAATAGAAAAATAATACATAAGATATCTCCAAGTGTTAGTAATAAATGTGCTCTATTATTAGACCATAGACGGCTGATGTATTATTCTGAGATAGTGAGATGCAGTGGTCTTCATGGTTGTGGTGTGGTGAGAGGTATTTTGTATTTCTTATACTCCAACACTCAAATAAACAAGAATTTTGATAGTGTTTTCGGTGTTTGTTGCATACTAGAGTGGATTTTGTCTTCTGCTATTAATAAGTGTGTCTTTATTAGGTAAAGATCAAATTCAAGTGATATCATGCAGCGTTTGGTTACCGTCCCTAAACATCAGAGACATTGAGACAATAAGGACAGAGACACTAATGTTCCTTTTTTTGTGTTTTTACAAGTTTACTTTCTATGTTTCTGGAGTTGAGACACTAGTGTCTCCCTAAACCTTTTTTTAGGAAATATACTGGTATCTTTCGAATTTGTGTCCCTGTGTCTCTGTTTCTTTAGCGAGACACTAACTAAACATGATATAGGTACCTCCGTATCTCTGTCCCGCAATCAAATGCTGCCTTAGTGACATGAAAGGATATGTTTGAGACTTGCTGCAAGCATATTTAGTTGGTATAAATCATACCTGATCAAGAGGCCAAATCATATTGTGTTCTTTTTATTTTATATATAATAATTAACTTAAAAAATAATCATATAATTATTTAGATAAAATTTTTATAATTAAATTTATCTACTTATCCAATACAGTTCTAATGTTGGATTAATATCATTTCATAGTTGTTAAAAAAAAATTCTTTGTGCAAAAATGTAGAAAGTAAAATTAAACAATATGATAAAAGTAACAAATTTGAACTTGAATCACAAACTTAATTAAACATACTCAATATTTCTTGTAACGTTAAAAACAATTATTATGTGATCTATAAGGCATTGCAAGGGAGAGTATGAATGAATGTCTTTAATTCGTATCTCATGTCTCAATTTGTCATTGATTTTTTTTTTCGACTCTCCTTTCCAATTTTTCACTTGAGGAATTTTTTAATATAATACTTAAAACTTTCGTTGAATAGGAATTTAAAGATTTATTCATAAATAATTCTCAAATAACTACTAAAAGTAATTGTTAAAATGTTGCTAATCATGTGCTTAAATATAGGCTAATCCCACCAAGTAATGTTGTATAACTATTGATGCCTACTAAGTTACAAGTGTGGAAGTAACTTATATTGAATTATTTTTTAAAATAACAACTGCTTTTTTTTAAAGTAACCGTTTATTTTTTTTTCAGCAAACAAATATATATATATATATATATATATATATATATATATATATATATATATATATATATAACTAATTAACCAACACTAGAGGTGTATTACAGTCGTAAATAATCTGCAGGATTAATGTACAATAGCCCAAACTGTATCTGGGTTTTGCTATATTAATCTCAGCCAAAAAGCCATAATTAATACATCAACCATACATACAAGCTCTCAACATATACATAAAGGCTCAGACAGTCATGTATATATAATATTTTCATTTGCAATACCAAAATCTGTATTTTCACAATTATATCACACGTAATTCAAGAGTCTCTACTTTGAACATGCTTGTAAACAGTCCTTAAGATTCAAAATCCAATCTATCAGAGAGTATAGATATCCCTTGACATTGGCTTTTATCCAATATCAGTTTCTCAGCCTAATCATGTCAGAAAATAACTATTATTGACTTGTTTTTCGACGTTTCCACATATTTGACCATGGTAATGAACTTTTTAGCAACTTTTGATTGAATGAGTCTAATGAGATCATTCTCTTTACATATATGAAACTTAACTCCTTAATTATATAATTCTAATTGAGATTATTTTTCTCACACACGTGAACTTGGTTGTTTTTAAGTTGGTTGAAGCAATTAGAAATAACTATACTTAACCAATTCAACTATGAATATAAAGTTTCACCTGTTCTAAATGTGTTTAAACATTGACAACTTTAATTACATTAATTTTAAGAGTTTAATATGTTATATATTCAACTCTAAAATAAAATTTAACATTTAATAAGTCATATGTTTAACCTGAAAAAAAAAAATTGTTATAACTTTAAGAGTTTAATAAGTCATACATTTAATTTTAAGATAAAATTTAACATTTAGTCAGTCATATATTTAAGCTAAAAATAAAAATTAATATTTAGTCCAACATACACTTAACTTTTCATCATTTTTGAAATTAAAGTTTTTACGAAATTTTCACAATCGAACCACGTACATCTCAGTATTAGATCAATTAAAAGATTCACACAAGAAATTTTTTTCTAGCACCACATAAGCTAACTTAATTAAATGAATAAATACCAAAATTGTAATAGCTAGGTTTCCACCATTTATCTTGTATTTTGAAGCATTAACGAAGTTTAATGCATTAAATGATTTAAACGAGGAGAGAGAAGAAATGTTGAAGGATTAGAGAAAAAAGAGTAGAGAATAAAATAGATCAAAACAATATCTTGTACTATTAGAGTTGGAAGCGTTAGATAACTATTTTAGTGAGAAGGAGGGTATGCTGCAAGGTGATATCAGAAGTAAGGGTTATTTGGTTGATTATGTGATTAGGGGTGAAGTGTCAGCAAAAGAGTGTTTGGTAGATAAGGGTTTAGGTGCTGGTGGTATGGATGCTATAGGTCCGATGGTGTCTATCTGTAATGCTGTGAATGAGCCTTCTGAAAATGTGAAGAGAGGAGTCCTAATAGCAAAAGATAGGTTGAATTTATCAGACCCGTTTGGATTAGATGCATTGATTTGGAAAAATCTAGAATCACGGGATATGAAAACAATTGGGACAGCAAAAGTCGACCCCTTTCAATCCAAAATTTTGAAAGAGAGGGTCAATGTGCGTGAATCCCTTCGGAAGACATGCTCTGTGAAAGGTAGTTGAGGTAATGAAGGAAGGAAGAGACATAAGAGCGTAGTTTCTATAGAACCCCCTCAAAAAAACCTTAAAAATCATAATAAAGAAGCGTCAATATCATCACAATTTAGAAGACAAGTATCGCTAACTAATGAAATGTCAGATAATGCTTCCAAGAGCTCCTACAACTCGCATCCTTTTAATCCTTCAGTGGAGGTGGGGGAGCAAATGACTGCTACAGATTGTGATGACGGGGTAATGGCGTTGAAGTTACTAGACATTGGCAAGAAGATTGATTTGGTTGTATATGGGAACGATGAGCAAGTTCGAGAGAAATTGATTGAGATGGAGGTACGTGATAGAACGATTGCGAAAGAACATGGGGTTCGCTTTGATTCTAAATGAAGACTGGCTTATTTAATTGTCAAGGGATAGGGAGCGAGGTAAAGCAAAAGAAGGTGTGTGAGATTGTTCGCTCTGAAGGTCTGGAGTTCTTGGCAATTCAGGAAACAAAACTTGAGACACGTAAAAGTAATTTATGTGAGCGTCTATGGAGTTCTGTGGATTTTGATTGGTGTGCCTTGCCCTCCGTTGGGAGAAGCAGAGGTATGCTTTCACTCTGGGATACTTTCAAAGGTAAAATACTTTTCTCCTTTTTTGGTACTGAATTCCTGGGTGTTTACTTGCAGATATTGACTACTGAAAACCTATGTGTTGTGGTGAATGTCTATGCATTGTGTAGACTAAGTGAGAAGAGAAAGTTATGGGATGATTTGCTCATGAAAAGAAGAGGTTTTGGCAAATTTATGTGGTGTATATTGGGTGACTTCAATGCTATGAGACAGGTAAAAGAGAGGAAGGGTTGTTAGGCAGACCATGGTATCTGTGAAATGAATGACTTCAATTCTTTCATTCAGAAAATATAACTTGTGGATCTTCCACTTGTGGGTAAAAAATTTACATAGATAAAAGGGGACGCTTCTATGATGAGCAGGATGGATAGAGTCATTGTTTCTAGTTCCTGACTTGATTATTGGGGAGATGGTTTCATTCAGGTTCTGAGCAGAGATGTGTCTGATTATTGTCCCATTATTCTTAAGCACAAAGTGGTTAACTGAGGTTCGAAGCCGTTTTGATTTAATAATTGTTGGCTGACTCATAAATGAGTTGTGGAGGCGGTGGAGGAAGCGTGGAAAAGAGATTTTATCCTCCCATGGGCTGCCTAGAGAGCTAGCCAGAGGTTGAGGAATGTTAAGATTGCATTGAAAAAATGGAATATTGAGGTATTTGAAAATGTTAATAAGGTAATCTCTGATTTGACAACTGAGTTGAGCTTGATTGATGATAAAAATTCTGTGATGAAACTTTCTGATGTGGAGAAGAACGTCAACAGATATTGGTGGGTGATATTTAGAAGAATAGATAGAGTCTCATAGCCCAAAAAGCTCAGGTGAGATAGGGGAAGGAAGGTGATTTAAATACAAAGTTCTTTCATTTGTGTGTTAATGGGAGGCAGCGACGAAATGATATACATGCGCTTCAAATTGGGGAGAGATGTGTCGAAGAGGTTGATGAGATTAAAGTAGGTGTGGTGTCCTATTTTGTGGCTCATTTTAGTAGTAGAGGTTAGCTTCGACCTACTATTGATGTTAATAATTTACCGAGTCTCTGTTCTACAGAATGAAGGACTTGTTAATGCTTTTTTGGAGGAGGAAATGGGAATGATGATTTTGGAGTGTGAGAGGGATAAAAGTCCGAGGCCTGATGGTTTCAATTTTGTGTTCCTTAAGAAGTTGTGGAGAGTGATCAAGGAAGAAGTGATGTGTATGCTTACTGAATTTTATAGAAATGGGAAATTACCTAGGTCTTTGTTATCTTACTTTGTAGCACTTGTGCCAAAAGTGTTTTGCCCACAACAGATATCTGATTTTCAGCCTATCTCATTATTAGGTTGTCTTTATAAGATTGTTTCTAAGCTTTTGACAAATAGGTTGAAAGGGGTTTTGGATTCAATAATTTCAGAAGAACAATCAGCCTTTCTCTAAGGAAGGAACATGTTAGATAGTGTGCTTGTGGCTAATGAAGCAGTTGATTATGTGCAGAGGTATAACCAGAGGTGTTTTGTGTTAAAGCTTGATTATGAGAAGGCTTATGATTCGGTGGAGTGGAGATATCTTTTGTTTATGTTACGTAACTTTGGATTTTCAGAAAAATGGGTCAGTTGGATGGAAGCTTGTGTGTGGGGGGGGGTAGCCTATTAGCTTTGATTAATGGTTGTCCTACATTAGAGGTTCATATTGAGCGGAGCCTAAAAAAGGAGGATCCTCTTGCCCGTTTTCTTTTTCTTGTGGCAGTAGAAGGGTTAAGAGTTCTTATGCGGAAGGCAGTGGCTTGTAGGTTGTTCTCTGGTGTGAAGATTGGGGTAGGGGGACCAGATATTTCTTTGCTGCAGTTTGCGGATGACACATTGATTATGGGAGAGGCTTCGGTGCAGAATTTGTGGACTTTGAAAGCAGTATTGCATAGCTTTGAATTAATGTCAGGTATGAAAATTAACTTTTATAAATCTTGTGTATTAGGGATTAACACAGGTAATGACTTTGAAAACTTGGTTGCGGAGTTCCTACATTATAAGATTGGTAGTTTTCCATTAAAGTATCTTGGGTTACAGTTAGGTGTTAACCCGAGAAAGCCTAGTGCATGGAAGGGTGTGTTAGAGGCTCTTAAAAAGAGGTTAGTTTCTTGGAAGCATAGGTATTTATCAATTGGAGGCAGAGTGACTTTGATTAATGTTGTTCTTAATTCTATGCCATTGCACTCGTAGAATTTTTTATGGAAAAGTGTTAAAGATGGATCTAAAATCTCCTAGGTGAAATGAGAAATGATATGTAGATCGCGGAAGAATGGTGGCTTGGGCATTAGGAATGTGCAGTGGTTTAACTGAGCGCTTCTTGGTAAATGGTTGTGGCGATGTGTTAATTGTTCTAGTTCATTGTGGGTGCGAGTGTTGAAATCTAGATATGGAAAATTAGCTTCTTCTATTCAGCGTTCATCAGTTCACAACAAATATTTTTTGTGGTGGTGTGATTTGCTGGAGGTTATTCATCAAGGGAATTCATAGCTGGATGAGGAGTTTGATAGGAGTGTGGGTGTAGGTTTACACACTTTTTTGGAGAGATAAGTGGGTAGGCGGGGTGCGATTGTGTGAAGCATTTTCGCGATTGTTTGCGGTGGCGAGGAATACTGAATCATGTGTATTGGAGAATAGTTTTCATGATGGCACTAGGTGGATTTGGGATGTTAGTTGGCGAATAAGACTCTTTCAACATGAGATGTCAAGCTTTAATCTTTTGTTGGAGCTTGTGGAAGGAGTTTCTATTAAGTTACTACAAGAAGATGAATGGGTATGGAGGGCAAATTCTTCATCTTATTATTCAGTGCAATCTGCGTATTCATGACGATTTAAACTTTTTGGTGGTTCTAATAGTGTAGATCAGTGTACGACAGATGCCTTGCAAAGGCTATGGAGAGGGAAGGTTCCTCTTAAGTGTCTGGTATTTTCTTGGCAATTGTTGTTGAATGCACTTCCTTATAAAGGTTTGCTGATTGGTCGTAGAGTTTAAATTGATGATATAACTTATTACTTCTGTCATAATTTGGAGGAACTTCCAACTCATTTATTTTTAATGTGTTCAGTTTCATTTCAAATCTAGTACTTTACTGCGTGTTGACTTGGATTCTCACTGATTTTGCCTTCAGATTTATCGACTCACTTGTTTTCGTGGGTTGGTGTTGGCTGTAATAAAAGAGAAGGGATATGCTTATTAGGTGTTTAGGTAAGTACAATGTGATCTTTGTGGTTACATAGAAATATAATTGTGTTTTCTAATGGTGTTTTGGATGAGAGGGAGGTCCTAAATTCTATTATTTTGAGGTCCTGGAAATGACTATCACTTGTTAGTAAGTGAGAAACTATTATGTTAGCTGATTGATATTTGAACCCACAAAATTATATCCGTCTTACTTTGTATAAATATATATTTGCTTTTTATTTATTTAAATAAGTAATTTTTTCTATATATATAGGTTTTGAGTTCCCCTTGAACTCCCTCTAATAATATTTGTTTTGTCTAAATATATATATATATCTTATACAATTGGCAAAGAAAAATAAAATAAAATAAAAATTATTATCGTACCTTAAGTAAAAACAATAATAATAACAATTTTTTAAAGTATTGAATAAAGATGATAAATTTATAAAAATTAATTTCCTCTCCTCCCTTATATTTCCTTCCAATTAATCACTGTATACCAAATGACATAGTATTTGTTCATTCTGTAATTATTAATTTTAAGAAGAAAAAAAAGGTTTTCTTCTCCGTTGTAATTTTCACCTCCGAAATTGTCCTTCCATAAACTCATCATATCGACCTCACTAACTAGTTAGCGTCTCCCATATTCCTTCACCCTTCATTTTCTTTTGATTTTTGATTTCATTCTTCCCATTTCCACCCTTCCAACTCCCAACACACTGCTACACGACTAATAATTAATGTAGGATTGATTGGGTTTGTCTAGTTGTCTCATCAAGCAACCAATATTTAATGAAAAGGTTTTTGAAAATATTCATTTATTTAAAATATGAACAAATTGGTGGGGGCTTTCTTTCTCTTTTTTAGATTGGTACGTATATGGCTCCTTCAGAATGTCTGTCAAAATCAAAGTATAATGTATATATCTCTGAACGTGAATTGTGTATTTATGGGTTATAAGCACTTCTTGTACTTGACTCATAAAATTTTTACTTATTAAAAAAAATCAAGTTTCAGAAAGAAATAATATTAATTTATTGGTTTGTTTTGACTGCTAATTAGTTTAAATTAAGGGTTTACTAAGAATTTATCAAAATATGACTGAGCCATTTGTTTGAAGATTGACTTGTACATTGGACCAGAAGTCATCCCCGCCTCATGTTTTAGATTAGAGTTTTAATTTAGGGAAATTATGGTGTTTTAAACGGTAAATTAAGGTGACACCGGTGCCATGCCCTGATACATGGCAACTATTCAATGGTCAATTAAGTACACTCACGAAAACTGCATCTAAGTCACCATACTTGTGGTGGCAGTCATGTTACGGAAGGGAATTAAATGAGTTATGGCTATAAAGATTTTCTTTGTTTGGTTTTTCAGAAGCCAAAAAAAGAACAAAATCACCGAATAGTCATCAGTCAAGAAAATGAGATTAAACCTCACTTGGGGGTCACATATAATTCAAATACTCCTGAATTTAAAATGCAAGCACATCTATCTTTATACATTAAAATCTAAATTTTATTCTTAAAGAAGAGTTTCTTGATGAGCTATTTTAAACTAAAGTATTTTTAAGAGTTATTATTATTTTTATCGTACGTGATTTTTCTTGTGTTGAATATTTAAATTTTAATTTTAATACATTGTATCAAATTAAATATATATTTTTAGATAAATTAAATCTTAATAATTTTATAATTTCATCAATTTAAATTTTAAAAATGAATTTTGACACATCAAATTAATTAATAAATATGAAATAATATTTTTGAATTTAATTTAAATTTGAATTTGAATTCTCTTATAAATTTATTTACTTTTAAAATTTTATTTTTTAGTTTAATCTTATTAATATAATACATTTTTAATTATTATTAATAAAAAACTTTACTTCATTTTTAATTTCTAAAATTACAAATTTTAAAATAAATTTTAGTAAACATTTTTATTTAAATGGTTTATTTTAATTTAATAATATTTGTATATTATGCGAAAAACTCTTTCATATTTAACATGCATGTAGGTGCTGGAGTTGATGAGAAAGTAGAAATAAATCAAATTCTCCTCTAACTTTTGTTTTTAAAATTAAGAAGGCTAATACATAGGCATATACATACAGAGAGAGAGAGGGCGACATAATGAATGTGGTAGAAGGAAATGATCGTTCTTCAAGTTAAAGAGCTTAATTTTATACGTAATTAACATGCTAAGATTATTGGCCCAAAAGAATACATCACATTTTTCAGAGAATTAATATATATTAATTATGTGAGGTTATTAAAATTGAATGTGAATACAAGAAAATAAGCTGGGAAATAGTATTAATTTGAAAAGCATCTGCATGTGTGAAAACATGCAACCTCACAAAAAATTAAAGAAATAATCTACATACACGTGAAACATTTGCAATCAGAATGTTATCACTCCAATTACATGTCAACTATATATCGACAATAAAGCCTGCAACTGCTTAGGGATGAGTGGGATCTCCCTTTGATCCTGGCGCTGGACCATTTGGAAGCGACTGCAGAAGAAGCCCGTATTCCCACGACCATTGATAATGCAATAAAAATGGCCTACAAGCTACTCCTGATTCAGGAGAAGCAACAAAAATGGTGAAGGTGATCAACAGAATCTGTAGAGCTATGAAGAGGATCTTCCTGTGAGAGAAACCCATTTGCACTTTGAATCAGTATGTTTGTTGTGCTTTTGATATCTCTCCTTACGAACTTTTGAAGAAGTTAAGAGGTAGAATATTAATATGAGCTTCTCATATGAAAGTGGAAAGGGAGGAGGCACGCAACGTTTATATAGCAATTGGAATTGAATTCTTGATAGCTTTGGTTTGACTGTGAAATGTTTGAAGGTTGAAAAATGGGAAACCGCATACCTTGGACTCCAAACATTCATAAACACGCAGCCCAGTATTTCATGAAAAAAGATGACTCTGTCAAACATTAGAAAGTGTAAACAATATACGTATGTGTTTAAGTTACTTATATAATATTAATACATTTTGACATCACAGGTTAATTCAGTTAACTCGTTTAAAGTGATGGATTGAATTAGAGTTTTTACACCGTCCGCTTATGTAGTACATCCAACTTTTTATTTTACTTCTTTCTCATTTTTTCTATTTCTCTCTCTGACTATTTATACACATATCTTATTCCCAATCGTGCACCAACTTAATAAGAATTATTTAACTTAAATTTGGTATTAAGAATTTAAGTATAATTATATATTATTAAAATTAATTTTAGAATGTGTTCTATTATTTTATATATGATCGAGCGTAATTCATGTATAAAAATAAAAATAAAATAATTTAAATAGCTTACAGAATTACCTGACTGCACGAAACAATCTCATTTTTTAAGCATGCAAGAATTTTAAAGATTCATGTTATTCATAAAAAAAATCCACAACTTTTCTTTTGTAAATTTAGTGTGATGATACCTGGTTAATTGTGTTTAACAATTGATATAATTAATTAGTAGCATGTGTAACACAAATCTGTTTTTTTTAATAAATAAAAATATATAATATGTAATAAAATTATTTGAAATGTCATTTAAAAAAAATATATTTTAATTTAACTCAATAATTATAAATAGTACATATTAAAATGATAAAGATTTAATAAAATTACAATAATGTTCAAATGTAATTTATTTTAGAATAATATAAATAATGTATTAAGTATTATGAATATAAATATAAATATAAAAATTTATTAAAATTTAAATTTTTTTATAAAGTAATAAAAAAAGTTAAGTAGTAACTTTTATTTTTTAAGTTTAAAAAATTAAGAAAAAAGTAAATAATAAAATTATTATAATAACAGAGAGAATGTAATTCATATATTATTATATTATTTTATTTTATTTTTTAAAATACTATAGCAAAGTATGAATGATTTTTCTTTTAATTAGTAGTTCATCGTAAGAAATTGAGGTCAAACCAAAGGCAAAATGAGTTTGAATTAGTTGAATTTTGTTTGAAAGTTTAAAAGTAGAGGGAAGGAAAATATTTAAAGAACTTAAGAGAAAAGGAAAAAGGAGAAGAAGAGTTAAATTTTTTTATTTAAATATTTAAAATTGAGAGTAAAGGATACCTAAAGATTTAACGTGTAAATATTATTATTATTTTTTATATTTTTTATTCATATATATTTTATTTTTAAATTAAATAATTAAATAATTTTTCCTCTAAAAATTAATTTTTTTTTGTTTTATAATTTTTTTAAAAAATTCACTCTGAAAATTAATATTTTTTTAAAAAATATTTTGTTATTACCTTACTAAATATTTAATTTGAAAAATAAAAATAAAATAATAAATTTTAGTATATAGTCACTAAACTCTTAGCAAGAAACTCAAAATATAATGTTGAATTTTTTTAAAAAAAGTTAAAAAAACTTCTTAACAATTCCTCTCATACTTAACTAATTTTCAAATAAAAATTAGTAATCACTACTCTTCTCTTCTTCTCGTCCACATCAAGTCTAAATCTAAAGTTATGCAATTTTAAATTTTGAAAATTTAAAATTTAAACAAAAATTATTTTTTACCTCTCCGACTAAGTTTATTTGGTAACAAAGTCACAATAAAAAAGGGACAAACGTATTAAAAGGTGACAATGATAGCTGCGATAGAAGTTCGGTTTGGAATTGGACTAGCTTTCTACTGGTTCGGCCTTTTATTTTTATTTATTTTTTAAATCGATTCAGCTCCTTTTCATATAATGGGTTCAATCGGTTCGACCAATATTCATGGGTTTTGAATGTGGCCCAATATCTTGTTTGAAAGTATTTTTACTTTTTTAAACTAAAGAGTATTTTCTCTACAAAAGGAGAGATAATATTTTAATAGTTATTTAAATAGAATATTTATAAAAATATTTTTTTACTATATTATGTAATTTTTTAATTTTTTTATTTATATTATTAATTTAATTTTCATGATTAATTTATACAAAATGATAGTATACTAAAAAATATTAAAGTAACACTTATAATAAAAAATATTTACAAATTATTAAAGTGGTTCGGCTATGTGTAGAGAAGAGCTTTATAAATACTAATAAAAAAATTATAAAAATACCAAGACGTAGATAACATAACTTTTAGTTTAGTGAAAAAAAGTTAAAAGAAATTCAAGAAAACTTTAAGATTTTATTTGAGAGTTTGAAAGGAGAGGAAGAAAAAGAGTTTGAAAAGAGAAGAAGGAAAGGAGAAGGAGATTAAAACTCTTACCTTATTTAGATGTTTAATATTGAGAAGAGAGTGTAATGGCAAAAATAGAGAGTTTAATTATATAAATAATATTATTATATTTTATATCTTTTATTTTTTTTTTTAAATAAAAAATAAATATTTTTCTTTCTTTAAAAATTAATAATTTTATTTTTTCTAATTTTTAAAAAAATTATTACTTAAAAAACTAAAATTTAAACAAAAAAAATTAATAATAATAAAAAAACTCAGAAAAATAGACCTTGATTAAGTAACTTTGAGTTAACCTCATTTAACCTCTTTTTTTCTTTTCTAAATATAATTCTCAAATAAAGATTAACTCTTCCTTTCTTCTCCTCTTATAGATACAACTCTCAAATATAATTTAAATGAAGTTATTAAATGAAACTTTTTGTTTAACTAAATTTCTCAAAATTTAATTTTTAACTAAATGATGTTGTGACATTCATGTATGCTAATTTTACTTCGTAAGATATAAGACTTGATCATTGTTGTTGAATTTTTTTTTTTATAATTTATTTCATAATTTTAAAATTTTTATTTTTTAATATAATCAAGTATTTATTACTAGTCATATTTAAAAAAATTAAATTTAAAGTAGTTATTTATTTTGCATATAATTTTTATTTAGTATTAGTTGCATTCAATACGGAACTCACTAGCTAATTATAAAGTGTTAACTGTAATAAGCATTCAATCTCGCTTTGTTTTTTTTTTTCGTTCATATCTATATTTCTCCAATTAAATAATAAATTTTAACACAATTTTTTTAAGATATGTTGCTTAATTTTTCTTATTCTTTATTACTTTACTAAATTATTGTTTAATAAAAAAGAGATTAAGAAAAAGAGAGAGAGAGGAAATTTTATCCCATAAACAAGACACGCTCCAATTTTTTGTTTGCTGAGTATGGCAATACTCTTCTAAAACAAGCATAAATGAAAATTGAGTGAGTTAGAAACTAGTTATTATTAACTTCAAGTACTATACATACGAGGAATTAAATTGTTACATTCACTTTTGTATTATCAATAATTTAATATAAAATATAATTTTTATCAATTTATTTATTAAATTATAATTATATATTATTTTGATTATGTATATCAAATTTTATAAAAAAATAATAATTATAAAAATGTAATTATATGATTCTCAATTTTATATATTTTAAAATTATATATAATATTAATTTCAATTTAGATAAATAAAGTATCAAATTTTAATGCAAACGATTGATTTTTAAAATAAATTATTTAATAAAATATTATTGAATGATATAATTTATATTGATATAATTTAATTTTTCTTCGTGTATATATAATAATAATAACACTAAATCACAAATAAATAGACAAGCTAAATGTAAATCATAACATTTTAATTAAATAAAATTAAAGCTTTACTTTTGCTTATTTAAATAAACGAGACAAATTCTATTATATATATGAATCAAGCAAAGCCTAAACTTCAACTGCTAAGTTGACTGGAGTCCGTTGGTGTACACCCTAATGAATGGGATCTCCCCCTGTGGGTGGCGCAGGACCATTCGGAAGCGACTGCCAAAGAAGCCCATGTTCCCTCGACCACTCATGTTGTAATAAGAATGGCCTGCAAGCTACTTCACATTCTGGAGAAGCAACAAAAACGGTGAAAATGATAAGCAGAAGCTGCATAACTGTGAAGAGGATCTTCCTGCAAGAGAAACCCATGAATGTTCTCTCCAATCTCTCTGAAAGTAATCAAATGAAAAAACCGAAAATATGTGCTCTTTTAGAGGTATAGAGTGTGGATCACTTTATCTATGTGTTGTGCTTTTGATATCCCCGTAGAGCTTCTGAACAAGTTTATTTCATTGGTATGTATAGTATGTGCTTTGTGATAGAAATGTTGATATGGAAGAACCGGAGACTCTCAACGTTTATATAGGGATTGGAGTTTATTTTCCTTTAGATTTTGCTTTGACTGTGAATGGTTTGAAGGTTGAAAGTTTGGAAACGGAATTCCTTGGACTCCAAACACCTATGGACGCGCAATTTACCTTAGTTTGAAAACGAAGACGACTAAAATTGGAGAAGAATATCAAGATAAATATTCCATATATTTTACAATACATTTCATATATTCTTGAAATTAATTTAAATTAGAAAAATGTTAATATATTCATTTTAAAAATTTAGGATAGTTATTGTTCCAGAAATAAAAACACTAGTCTTCGACTCTCTACCTGGATAGGATGACGTTCTTCTGTATCTTGCTGACGTTGCGTGATATGGGAAGGTACCTGCTGAAGTCAGATCTCAGCTCTGAACAATGAATATTATTGTTTAATTAAAAGTCCACTTTTTACTCGTACTTTTTATTTTTTTTTTATATGAGATATTATGGACTAATAGGTCTTATGGGTCAGACTTAATCCTGACAAATTAATTTATTAATTATAATTAATTTATAATTATCATGCTTTGTGAGGTACTCATCTTTCGTAGGCCGAATAGATATTTAGTTTCTTTTTTCTGTAAATAAGACCGAGTAATGTCTTATCCTATAAAATTAAAACTTGTTGCTTGTTAGTTTAAATTATGATGCAAAAATGTATATATCTACAAGTTTGGTGGTCAATGTTATAACCCCCGCCCATTTCCTTAAATAGTTAGTCAGATTTAGGTGCGGGAAAAAAGACATCCGAATAAGCATATGGAAATAAAACTTTGGTTAATTATAATAGCTTTAATTAAATTTTTGTCTCTTAAAAATCTATGAGTTTTTATTCAGTATTTATTTTAAAAAATTTCAAACGAATTTCTTATAACATATTCGTCTTTATCAAAGGTTTCTTTGTAATTTTCATTTTTTATTTAATTCTTTGCATATTATAAATTTTTTTATTAGTCTTGTTAAATATTATAATTTTTTTTGTTTGGTTCTCATCATAAACATTGGGTCTTCCTAAAATAAGAGATTATATAAATAAAAAAATTGTGATATATTTAGAGGAATATCAAATGAAAAAACAAATGTAATAAACTATTTTGTATCCAAAAAATAAAATATATATATAATTTTTTATGGATTTAAAATTTAATTAAACTATTACAATATGTATGTGTGTAAACTATAAATAAATGAGTACAATTAGATGGAGCTGACTTATTTGGGTACATGGGTGATGAAAATATAGATCTGACTGCTTTACATATACTCGTGCCCAGTGCAGTTGTTCATGAAACAAGCATCAACGTAGGTGATCTGATAGCTAGTAATTGTAATGGACTAACTCATCTACTTGATTGAGACTTGCAATTGTAGAAAACTAGTAATTGTGAGTGAGATGGCTGGTATTCGGGGAAGTCGAAGCAAGGCTCTATTAATTGGCCCCTCGGTCATTATAAACATCAACACATGCATGGAGATAAATTCAGTGAATGGAAGATTGCACTTAAAAAAAATAATTTGACATAATATAATTAGGATAGTCCAACTTAATTCTTTTTTATCTTTTTTCGGCTATAAACAGTCATGTTGAACTTGAAGAATATATATAATTATGCAACCTATAATCACCAGCTCACAGATTTGTACATATAGCCAAGTGTTGCCCTTGAGCTATGAAACCCCCTATTTATTCGTTTGAAGGGTTGTAATTGAGCTTGTACTTCCATTCATAAATGGGTTGGGGTACATACATAGATCCTTTATATCCGCTATAATGTTGCTGTAATAATTTGGCTTTTGGCTAATATTAAAAAAAAGTTTTGTTAACTTCCGTTTTAAAAAACGTTGAATTTAAATATTTATAAATAAAAAATTTTATAAAAAAATACACAGTTATTATATTAAAGTTATAAAATATAATAAATATTTTTTATAATAAAATTTTACTATTATTAACTGTTTATTCTTATACTTTAGAGTTGAAGTTAATAAAATCTTTAAAAAATAAAATTGATTCTATATGTGTAAGTTTTATTTTGTAGTGTTGTTTCGCATTTGATGCAGCCTAATGTGAACATCCCTAATCTCATTGAATTTAACAATTGATTAACCCTTAAATATTATGACAGTCTAAATGGTTGGTTTCATATAATGAAGCTTTGAATTGATGTGTACGAATTTTTAGAACGTTCTCAATCTTAATATCCATATGCGTTTTAGTCTTGACACGTGCGACTATTAGTTTGTCCCAACTATATTATTTGAATAATAATTAATTTATATCATATTTAATTATATATAATCATCTCTATATTCTCTGTAATTAAAGGAGATAAAAAAGTTATATCTACCTGTGTGTATTAATTAAAAAACATTTTTCTAGTCTCTGTATGTATATTAATGCTAATTTATTAATTTATTTACACCCATTTTATGCATTTTTTCCCCATCAGGTTACCTATTATATTTATTACATTTTATTTCCATCTTCGCACTTTAAATGTTTACATCTTTATAAACGATGTGATCATGTGTTTGTGTGAGATTTGACTTTGACAGCTTATAAAGAAGACATTTGTAAAGCAAAAATAAAAAATATATAATCTTTATTATACGTTGATTTAAAATTAATTATGTTGGTAAAATACTTAAGCATAAATTAAATAGTTGATAAATCTTCACTTTACTATTTTATTTATATTTTTATCATTTTAAAAGAGCTAAACCAATTTATGTGTGCCTGTATAATATCATCTAATAAATGTAAAAAGTATGAATTTTGTTGAATTTTGCGCTTTGGGAGGGGTGTTGACATGTTATCAAACGACATTACACATTCCCTTTTTATATTTTCCTGAATGTTATTCAAACAACGTATAACACCCACCACGCATAATCAATGAAACAAAATAAGTGACGCTGTTTTAATTTTACGACTTAACTATCTCAACATGAAAAAATACAATCACAAGTATAGACTTTGAATATTTGATTAATTTTTCACTCAAAACCGTAAAGAAAATTGCTTTGAATAATTGATTTTCTACGTGGATTGTATGCTTTTGACCAATACAACATGAGAGATGAATTAGTAATACTATATCTTTCTCTCTCTACATATATTTCGATCTTTTCTAAAACTCAGAAATTATTGAAAGAAAAATATGGCTTTGGTGAACGGGGGTTTATATAGAACTTAGAAATATGTATATAAGACTCGTGATTAGAACGGCAAAATACTGGTCATTCAAAGGGGAGCTTTGAAATCAAAATGGTGAAAGAAGGAAATTAGATTATGAATTCAAAACATAAGGAAGCAGCCTAGGAAACGAGTGTTTTTATGGCGGACCCATCCCCGGAGTCATACAAGACTACTTCACCTTCACGAAACTATACTTTTTCTTCTCATCTCATCTAACTCACTCACCATCACAAGCCACTTTTTTTTCTTCTTCAAAGTATATTTAAAGACAAAAAATGTTAGTAAAATAAAATTAATCTATCAGTATGGTTACTTTTACAACATATAGAATATCATTTTTTTCCCTCTTCTGTTCTAAATATTCTATAGTAAATTTTTATAACAAATTTTTCTCTAACTTTCTCAATTACATCATGACCCATTTCCTTACTTCCTTCTCTTTCTATCTCTCTTTAATTTATAAAAAAAAAATGCACATTTAATTTTGTTTGTTTATATAATCCACACTGTCTAGCATATATTTAAGAGGATAAATGAAAATTATGTGAATATGTATAAATGAATATATACTAACCTTAAATCTAATCATACCTTAAACAATACTGTATGAATGGTGGATCACTCGAAATTTACATTATTCAGTTATATAATTTGCACACTAAACTTTATACACTAGGCGCTTTCGCCAGTTTTAAATATTGAACTCTATTTGCAATCTTTCGATTTCGAACCCTGTTGTTCGGACATGTTCAAAGATATTGTATTATTTTTTATTTATTTAAGCCAACTAATTCAGTTAATAAGATCAACCGATTGTTAACATGTTAATTCCATTGTTGATTAGGCGATTATACACTAAGGAACGAACTTGTTCCTCCTTCAACTTTAGATTCGTCAGCTATTCTAAAAAGTGCTGCGAGGTTCAATTAAGCAGTAGTTTTGCACTGTGAGCTGTAAGCTAGCTGTAATCTGCGGACAATGAGATTAACAATGAAATTAAAACATAACAATGAGATGTGATGTTCTTCTCTCAGGTTTTTTATTTGTTCGCTAAAATACTCAATACATTGGGTTATTTTTATCTTTCAACGTTGACCAGTTCTAAACCAGAGAACTGTCACTTTTTTACTTGCCCATTTTTAACCGCGTCAAACGATGTTTATACAGTTCTTAACTTATCTGATTCTTTAATTTTAAATGGACTCACTAGACTGCCAATCTGTTCTTAATTTAATCGATCCAACCAACCGTCTAATTTCTTCAATTATAAAATTAAAAAGGTGAAAAATAAACATTAAAATTATAATAATTGCAATAAAAAAATGCAAGCCAAACCTATAATCGATCTAGTTTTATTGGAAAAAAACGGAGTTTGTTAACAATAATAGTTAGTTAAGAATAGGAGAATATTCTATTTTTTGTTGAAGCTTCACAGGCAAAGACCTACAACTACAAATAAGTTTCAACCTTCGTTTAATATAGGCAACTTTAAAAAGACGGTAATTACACAACGCCAGTCACGCATATCAGTAATTACAATTTTACATCTATTATGACTTAAACCAATGAAGTGAGTCTACATTTAAGAACTAATTTATTAATAGTAAATGTGAAAGTCTTAATTTGGATTTTATATGCAAAGTCAAATAAGGGTTTCATTAAACCCCATATCTTTGTTCAATTTTTAAAATTAATAAAAATATACTCATTTTATCTAAGAGAAATATATTAATATATTCTATACATTTTTTAAATATTAAGTATAATTTATTGAAATTCATTTGAGTGCGTAAAAGTAATTCGATACGACATGGGACTCACGATTATTTAGTTAGTCAATTGTGGTGAAAAAATGTTTTTTCATATGTTGTTGGCTTTTTGGGTATGTACATACTAGCCCAATAAAGCTAGCTACACCGAACATTCGAGAACCTTCGGCTAATCTTGCAATATAGTTAAGGCTAAAAAGCAAAAGCCGAAAGCAAAAGCCGAGTTTGTTTTTATAATGAACATCAATAACTGAGCTTGAGTTGGGCTCGTAGAATCCCAACAGGGCTTATTACTCATTGGTCCACATATTATTGAGCATTTTGTGGATTATCCGTATCCGCGTGCAAAAAGGTTGAGATGGCCCGACTAAGTGTTGATTTGACAAATATTTACAGTTAATTCTTGTTTGATTAAATTTATAGTTGAAATTATTTTAAACATATTTCTTAATTTTTAATAATTTAAAATTAATTTTATCAAAGCAAATTTTTCCTAACCTAAAATCAGTAGGGGTGGAAATAATTTGAGGGAAGTTAGATTTTGTAAGATTTGAATGGACTTAACTCTTGGATTTAATATTTGGTTCTGTTATATATACATGGCATAGGTAATTTTTTAAGGTCTAATTATTAGCTTTTTAAAAAGTTTGGTCTGACTTATAATTATTAGCACTTTCCATTCCATGAAGGCTTTCTCATTGTAAAAAAGGCCCGATAAAATTATTACTAATCATGTTGGCTTAGTGTATCCTATTAGCACTGCTGGTTTTAAAAGCAACTAGAAACCATTCAAATGAAAGAGAAAACGTTGCATAAGCAGAAGAGATTACAACCACTCCAATATCTAACTCTTCAAGAAGCAAAAATAGCAATGATGTATCTGTGAACAATAATAATTTTAGCAACATTTAGCATGTTTCAACACCATAAACAATTCCACAATTAGATTATGATACTAGTAATATCATTGAACCAATCATTACTACATAATCAAGAAATCAACGTCAAATAGTGACCAAAAGTAATTATGATATTTTCAAGCCAAAAAATACTATACGTAGGATTTACAAATAAAAAGATTGATAAGTAAAAATTAGAGAATATAGTGACCAAAAGTAATTATGATATTTTCAAGCCAAAAAATACCAAGATTTACAGATAAAAAGACTGATAAGTAAGAACAAGAGAATGCAAAGAGTGCTCTAGAGAGATAAAACTGGAAAATAGCTATGTTGACTAAATTTAATGCCATGCTGACCAATAAGATATGAACCTTAGTACCTTTTCAAGGAAAAAGAACATTATAAACTCCAAATAGGTGTTTAAAATAAAGTATAAGCCTAGTGGTGAATTAGGAAGAAAAACGGCAAGGTTGGTGGCTAAAGGGTTTCAACAAGCACCCGAACTTGATTTTGATGAAATGTTTAGTCCAATAGTCAAAGCAAGTATACTAAGGATCATTCTATCAATCGCAATACATTTCAATTGAAAAATTTGGCAATTAAATGTAAACAATACATTTTTAAATGGAGAACTTAAAGAAACTATTTTTATGAGGCAATCATAAAATTTTATAGATGCAGCAAGGCTGTTATGTGTGCAAGCTCACTAAAGTCATTTATAGCCTAAAACAAGCTCTAAGATCATAGTATGACAAGCTGAGAGTAGACATACTAAATTGGAGTTTCAAAAACACTAGAAGTGAATTGTCCTTATTTTTTCTCATGAGTAAGAATTATATACCTTCCTATTGGTTTATGTTGACCATATTATTATTCTTGGCAGTAATAGACATTTTTTGAGCTTAATTATACAACAACTAAATGTTGTGTTTGCATTGAAAGACCTTGGAAATTTATATTACTTTCTAGGAGTAGAAGTAAGCAGGGACGAAAGTGATATTTATTTGCAACAAATTATGTATATATTGGACCTCTTAAAAAAGTTTAATATGGAAAATGCCTCTTCTTTTCTAATACTCATGGTGATTGGGAAGGACATATCTGTAGAAGGAGATATAATAAGCAACCCAACCAAACAGACAATTGGCGCTTTGCAATATTTGACAAACACCAGACCAGACATTTCTTAATTTGTAAATTGTTTGAGTCAGTACATGCAAGCTTCAACAGCATTTCATTGGCAATGTATCAAGCGTATTCTTAGATATTTAAAAAGAATAATAGATTATGGGCTACATATAAAACTTTCCTCAGATCTTGATGTCTCAGGGTTATCAGATGCATATAGGTCAAAAATTTGGATGATAGAAAGTCTATAGTAGGCCACTGTGAGTTTATAGGGGAGAGCTTGGTGAGTGGGTCATCTAAAAAACAACAAGTAATATCTAGATCAAAAACTAAATTAAAGTACCGTGCACTTGTTAATCTTGTAGCAAAAGTGGCTTAGATTAAGTCTTTATTACAAGAAATCAGAATGTTTATACAAGAACATTAATTCTATGGTGTGACAATCTTAGAACAAAGCATCTAATCCAATTTATCACTTAAGAACTAAACAAGATATCCATTTCATAAAAGATCAAATATTAAGCAAAAAAGTTATTGTTGTCTATGTCCAAGTTCAGATCACAATAGATTGTTTTATTAAAGCATTGATTCACACACGTTTTAATTGAGACAAGTTAAGAGTCGTGAAGCATATCTCCAATTTCACATAATATTAGTAGAGTATAATGAAAAATAATCTTACTAATTATTACTGCTTATTTAATTTCTATATTTTTTTTCCTAAAGTCACTCTTACACGTTTTAATTGAGACAAGCTAAGAGTGGTGAAGCATATCTCCAATTTCACATCATATTAGTAGAGTATAATGAAAAGTAATCTTACTAATTATTACTGCTTATTTAATATCTATATTTTTTTTCCCTAAAATCACTCTTAATAATGTATTTAATCTTTCCTTTAAAATCACTCCTATATATAATTTCTTTCCTAGAATTACCCTATGTAATTATTTGTTGTTATTATACTGTATTAAAACTATTCTCTCTCAATTCTATTCTTTCTCAGTTTGGGTATGGTTTTCACAAGTTCATTGAGCTGCTTAAATTCTTCTTAAGCACTGCAGAACAAGTAAAAGAGTAACATAAGGTGTCTTGAAAGGCAAGACAACTTGAGATATTTTGAAATATTGGTTTTTCTACAAGAAAGCAATAAACAAGACAGCACTTTCAAACGTAAAAGCGTGATGGCTGTAAATCCTCCTGTTTGTGATATAAGATATTGACTTTTAAAAATTAAAATAACCGGGCCAAGCCGGCCAACCTACTTTATGAATTATGATGGCTATAAGCAGGTCAGATATGAAGCAAGCATTTTGTCAACCGTACTTTAACTACAAATTTGCAAGTATAAATAGCATTGTATTTATTCTCTATAAATTTAATTAAAATATATTAACAATATAAAATTTATACACTTAATTGTGAATTATTAAATAAATAAATAAATATTATTTTTATGATAATTATTTTTAAAAATATATATAAAGTAACTTCTAATCAATTAATTATGTTAAAATATTTTCGTTCACCGTATATAAAAATTAAATTATTTTATATATTATACTTGTCTTTCAAGCTTCAATAAATATTGGGTTCACTCGGTTACGTAACCAAAACTATTGGGTGAAAATAAAAAACACTAACTGATTTATTCGCTTACGTAAAGAAATGTGTTTTATAACAGAAATCAAAGTTTATTAATTTTACATGTCTCCAATCCAAAAAGAAATTAGTATGGAACACGCAAACTATCGGATGCTCTTATAGCAAGTTTATGGTAATTAAACGTGTTATCTTTTGCAGTACGATTTTTTGTTTTATTTCTTTATTACATTACCTATCTCTCATTACAGTTTTTTCTTATTACTATCTTATTTTGTATAACATATTATACAAAAATAAATTATAACTAGCATTTCTCAAATTATAAAATGAAAAATAGTTTTTTTCACTTTCTACACTCCTCCTTATACAGTAAAAAGGAAATTGGTCTCTTAACTCATTTCATAAAAGATAATGCAGGGAAATAAGTAAGGACTTTTTTACACATATATTTGTAACAAGATTTATAATATAAGAGAGATAAAATAAATAAATAAATAAAATACATAACATGATAAGGACATAAAGAAAAAGTAAATTATAAAAAAATGTGATAAAAATTATTATTTTTTAAAGGTAAGATTGTTGTTTGATAAGTTTTATTTTTTAAATAATATTTTTAATTTTGTAACATTTATCTTTCTATTTTATGTATTTATTTATTTAATATCACATTCAAAATAAAAATGTGAAGGCTTTCCTCGTTAAATATTTCATAAGAGCTATATTATTTTTATAATAATTTTTTAAAATAACACTTTTGTTATTTTGCACGGTGTCTCTCCATCATATTACATGTTTTATCAATTTTTTTTAAATTATATAATTTTATTATACAATCTCATTTCTTTGACTGATTTATTTTTTAATATTTTTTTTTTAAATTCTTAAAGTAATATTTTTTAAAAACATATTTTCTGTGGATCTTTCTTGCTATCTCAGCACCTATTTTGTTTATACTAAACATAAATTTTTTAAATCATATTTTGTTATCAGTAAAAATAAAACTATCAAATTGCACTACTGGTTATTATTTGGTGAATTTTGTTTACTTTATAGACAAAACTCTCAAAATTAACCAAATGCTATTATTAAGTGAGTTTCATTTGTTGTACAGATAAAACTCACATAATTGCATTACGTGTCAAAATCAATTCATGAAACTAGTTTAAAGAAAAAAAAATTATATTCTAATTATTTTTTTAAATCAATTTCATAAGTTGACCTAAACATAACATGTGACTTAGTTATATGAGTTTTATTTTTACAACATATAAAACTCATTAGATAATAACACATGGCACAATTTGATAATTTCCTCTCTATTAAGAATAAAATATGATTTAAAAAATAAAATAAAATAATATTTTGTCAAGACAACAGATAAAATAGATACTTTTAAAAAATATTATTTTATAAATTTATTTTTTAAAAAACATTGAAAAAATTAAATGAGCCTATTTCTCATCTCATCTTATTAAGATGTTCAAGCAATATGCCACGGTGGCCGGGCACCATCTCTGTCCTTGGAGTTATTGCACTGTGTGTGTGTATATATATATACACACACACTTTCTCGTTATAAACCCCACAAATAAATAACAACTAAGCATCTACACTGACCAAGTTAATATTTTAATTTGTTTTACATTGTGGAACGACAAATCGACAATGATTGAGATGCTCCTACAACTGTTACTACATTCCTTCCTCTTCGTTATCCTTCCCCTCTACCTCTTCTTCTTTTCTAGATCTACACCTTCTTCCGCTCCTAATTCATCTAACATTAACCTCCCAAGCGCATACCCACTCATTGGTTCCTACTTTGCTATCAAAGCCAACCAAAACCGCCAAACCCAATGGTTGGGCGATATTATCCAAATCTCACCCGCCGCCACCTTCACTCTTCACGGTCCATTAGGCCACAAACACATCATTACCGGCAACCCCGCCACCGTAGAGCATATTCTCAAGACCCGTTTCTCCGTTTACCAGAAGGGAACCACCTTCATTAACACCCTCTCCGATTTCCTTGGCACCGGAATATTCAACGCCGACGGCGAAACCTGGAAGTTTCAGAGGCAAATAGCCATCCACGAATTCACCTCCAAGTCACTACGCAAATTCGTGGAACACGTCATGGACGCCGAATTCTTCAACCGCCTCGTCCCCATCCTCGCTTCAGCGGCAACACAAAACAAAACTCTAGATCTTCAAGACATTCTTCAACGATTCATGTTCGACAACATCTGCAAAATCGCGTTTGGCGTCGACCCAGCATACCTAACACCGTCCATGGAACGGAGCAAATTCGCACAAGCCTTCGAAGAAGCATTGGAGATCAGCGGCAAGCGGTTCCATGAGCCATTACCCATAATATGGAAAATGAAGAGGCTACTGAACATAGGATCGGAAAAGCGACTCCGAAGGGCAGTTTCAGAAGTTCACGAATTCGCGAAGAAGATAGTGAGAGAGAAGAAGCGTGTACTGAAGGAGAAGGTTTCGCTTGAATCTGCAGACATGCTTTCGAGGTTCTTGATTTCGGGACACACCGACGATAATCTTGTGAAGGACGTTGTGATAAACTTTATACTCGCCGGCAAAGACTCAATATCGTTGGCGCTAACGTGGTTTTTCTGGTTACTGTGGAAGAACCCGCGCGTGGAGAACGAGGTTGTGAAGGAGATAAATGAGAAATCTGATGCTCTAGTGTACGATGAAGTGAAGGAGATGGTTTACACGCACGCAGCATTGTGTGAGACTATGAGGCTGTATCCTCCTGTGCCGATGGACACCAAGGAAGCACAAAACAATGACATTTTGCCGGATGGAACAGTAGTTAAAAAGGGGATGATGGTGACATATCACGTGTATGGGATGGGGAGAATGAAAAGTATTTGGGGTAGTGACTGGACAGAGTTTAAGCCTGAGAGGTGGTTGGAGAAGGTTGAATCAGGGAGGTGGAGATTTGTGTCAAGAGATTCGTATACTTATCCGGTGTTTAATGCGGGCCCTAGAATTTGTTTGGGAAAAGAAATGGCTTTTATGCAAATGAAAAGATTGGTGGGTGGAATTCTGAGGCGGTTCAAGGTGGTTCCGGTGAAAGAAGAGGTGGAACCCAACTTCGTTTCCTTCTTAACTTCCCAGGTGGAAGGTGGATTGCCCGTCAAGATGCTACAAAGGGTTCATTCAAATTAAAAACAATGCTATTTACTACACTTACTAGTTCACTCTTGCTCTTACTCTTCCACTTTTTGTGGTAAGTGTAATAATAATAATAATAATAATAATAATAATAATAATAATAATAAAAAGTAGCATTTGAATTAAAAGATAAAAAGAGACTCGTTAATAAAAAAAAAGTCTAACTATTCTTTTTAATAAAATATTGAATTTTATAATTATAAAATTCTTTCTCTTTCTGAACAAATAAAATAAGAACGGAGGTAATATCATTTATTCCAATTTTTAAATTTTTTAGGAGTGTCCCGGTGTTCGCAAGATTATGATATGTCTTGGTGGTCTTAATGATCAATCAAGTAATTCGTTGGTGCGCAGCAAAAGAGTCCAGCTACGAACATGCAGTTCAACATGCTCAAATCCCATTTGCAATTGACTAATTTCAACCCTTCCAAAATTCCCAAAAGTTCTGCAATATCCAAAATTTCTTGAGAAACCTTTATTCCAATGTCCTTCACATCCTCTTAAAAGCCCTCCGCAGCTAGCTACCATTTTATCTTGTTTACTAGCTCCATATCTGTATTGACACTGACCCAGAAAGTTGCTACTTATTCCAACTTACATACACTTGATTCCTTGCTTTTGCAATGCTGTCATGAGTTATAATATTCACTTGATCGAGCGCTAGCATTAAGAAGGTTGAAATGGCCTGACAATGTGCTCATCATAGATTTACTGATTACTGCAAAGGCATAACATATATATAACAGTACAACTAAGGCTACTATGTAACAATACAAATAATAATAATAATAATAATAATAATAATAACAACAACAACAATAATAATAATAAAAAAAATAATAATTTTTTTTCAATAAAATTAAATTTACCGTACACCTTAAATTAAATAAATTTTAAAGATATTTTCAGGACATTGTAAATATAAATACACTTTACAACCGTTATGCATATAACTGTTAACTAGAAGTTGTGAATTGGCTTGTTGAAATGTTGTAAATATACAGTTAGGTAGCATTCAGTGAAGAACATCTTTTTATTTTCAATTATTATTAACTTTTTGAGAATGATATTTTAGTAATAGGAGTTTTTAAGAAAATTTACAAAAATGTCCTCATTTATTACTTATTTATTAAAATAATTATATTTAACATTTATTACTATTCATGAAAAAGATTTATTTAGTATCATGAACAAATTTGATCCTCACTTATAAAAGTTTAAAATTATTCTTATTTTTTTTAAGGTTCTTCTTCCTTGTTTATAAATGTATACGATAGATATTTTAAAAAATATATTTCCATTCACTTCTATCAAATTTGAAAAAAAAATAAAATACTATCATATTATTTTTAAAAAAAATTAAAGCATTATTTGTATCAAATATTATTTTAATAGTTCTTTACCAAAAATTTATTGGGAAGGAACTTTAGGAGTATGTCTTAGTTATTTACTCCACTTAATTTTTTTAAAATATCAAATTTTATTAATTTAAAAATTAAATGATATAATATTATCTTCATAATACATGTTAAATATTAGATAAATGAAATATTTATAAGTGTCTAATTTTATAGTTAAGATTATTTTATATTTTAAAAAATATATATTATACATTTAAAAAGTTTGATAAAATATTAAATAATTTAAAATTTTTATATATTTTTATAAATTTCATTTACTTATTATAAATTTTAAATTAGTAATTAAATTAATAAAATTTAATGTTTATAAAAAATATTAAATAGTTTTAATTAATTGATTAATTAAAACTTAATCTGTACATCGTTTAAAAAATATGTTATCTTCTATAAAATTTTAATTATATGAGAGAAAAGTATTGAATTTTTGGGCTTCCTTTTTACGTAGAGAAAAGCTCAAAATATATTAACTCATTATGTCTCATTAAAATTAGTATAGATAGGTTAGATAGGATATAAGAATAGAGAGACTCTTTATAGTAAAATCATAAAGAAAGAAGAGAAAAAGAGAA
This sequence comes from Abrus precatorius, assembly GCF_003935025.1. Taxonomy (NCBI): domain Eukaryota; kingdom Viridiplantae; phylum Streptophyta; class Magnoliopsida; order Fabales; family Fabaceae; genus Abrus; species Abrus precatorius. The sequence continues at coordinate 47,123 of NW_020874373.1, read as the reverse complement.
GTCATTATTATTTTCTCACCTTACCGTATTGTTATTTTTTAAATTGTAGCAATAGATTTGTTCACCATAGAATCAGATTGATTTTTTTACAATAGGTTCATAACATGTGAATCTTTATTTTATTCGGTTGAATCATCAAGAAAACGTCTAGAGAAGGAGAAATAGATTTCACAATTTCGTGCTATATAATTAGGATTTTTTTTTCTTGTTAACAATCTTTAGTACTTTATTTGTTTTTACTATTTGTAAACACAATTTTTATACTCATTGAAGATTTTCTTGTATTATTTGTTGACCACAGTATATTATTTTTGATCCATGATTTTTTATTCTTATTTTGAGAGATTTTGCATGTTAACAATAATTATATGTATCGTATGCTGTTTTATGATTTTATTTTTCTTTATTTTTATTAGTGTTCCTTGTTGATTCTTATAAGTTTAAGAAAATATTTTTTTGTTAATTATTATTTTCCTGTATTTGTGTTATTGTGTTAACATTCTCTCGTAAGAAGATTTTAGAATAATAAAAATTAGATTTATATACCAGACAAGAAATTAGCAAAAAAAGAAAGATACAATATTTTTAAATTATAATAAATTAATGAATAAAATATAACAAGTTACGTACCTACTATTATAATAAAAAGATTCAAAGGTTGCTTGATTTTATAGATTTTTTATTTCCCTTTGTTCAAGTAAATAAAAAGAAAATTAATTATTTTTCTTTCTTTCTTCGTATCAAAAACAATTTTTGTTTGTTTTTCTTTGGCCATCAAAACAAAGTCAGCACGCAGAAAAGAAAAAAATTAGATTATCTTTTGTTTTTGGTGGATAAACTTAGACTATCTTGTAAAAGAAGATAACGGAAGACAGTCAAAACTTTCGATTACAGAAGAAAAAGAACAAATGAGACAAATATTAGGCTTTTTTTATTTAAATAATGTAAATTAAAAAACTAATTCTTAAAGTATAGATTTTTTTCAAACTAATTCTCTGTATAAGGTGGATTTGTCACGTCGGCTATAAATTTTGTCAAAATAGTTGGCAAAAATATAATAAATAATTTTTTTAAAATAGGTTTCACCACAAGACATGGTGAAAATACTTTTTTTTTTTTTTATTTTTAAATAGGTTTCGCCAAAGAAAAGGCAAAAATATAATTCGCATTTCTGATGGCGAAAATATCTGAGAATTTTGCCATGTGCAGGGCGAAACACGTTGTTTCATCAATGAAGTGGCGAAACTTGCATCAACTTTCGCCACTTGGAAGGCAAAACTTGCATCACTTTCGCCACTTGGAAGGCAAAACTTGCTCACATATATTGCCACTTTCGCTTCTACTTGGGTTCGATTGGTACATTCATTTTTACTTGGGTTGAGCCTTTCGTTGAGCAGTTGAGCAACCAAACCTTATCAATATTTGCACCCTTCTCTTATATGTATATCCCACTTTCATACCGCAAGTTCTTTGTCGACTAACACATTTGAAAGAAAATAGGTTAGATTTTTTTTTTTTTCATTTTATGTAAATTTATGAATGTAGTTATTGTTTATTTTATTTTAATTAAATAAATTGATTAATATAGAAGTAATATTATTTGATTGATATTAATGTTAAAAAAATTAGATATTAATTAAATTTTATTTGTAAAAATGCAGGATGAGTGGACATATTATAATGATATATTGGAATGGTAAAATCTATAAAGGGAATGAAAGTGCGAGTTTTGAAGGAAGAAAGAAAATGATTCAGATAAAGTGAGGAATAAGTTTTGAAGTCTTAAAAAGAAAAATTCATTTGAAACTTAATCTTGATCGTAATGAAGTTATTTTTAGATTAATTTCACGTTTTTTGATTGATAGAAATAATAGACAGTATATAACTTTGAATATTTGTGATGATGAAGATATTGATTATATGATAAGTGCATTTCAACAACAATCTGGTAGAAATGTTATAGAGTTGTATGTGGATATTGCTATTGGTGAGAGTTCATCAGTGCCGTCGCAGATGATGAATTTAAATTTATCACTTTCACAGCAAAATAATGATTACAATGAAGGTAATATGAATTACTTTATAATATATTTTATTAATATATGTATTTGTTAGATAATAATTTATATATTTGTTGCAATAAATAAAGGAATTAGGATTGAAGTTGATGAAGACTCAGATTATGATAGTTATAATGATGAAAGTGATGAAGGAGTAGTTTCACTAGACAGTTCTTCTTCTACTGATCAAGGGGAGTTTGATTCCAACTTAAATATACAAGAAAACAGATTAGGTGGAGGTAATATGGACTATTGTTTAAATTTTTTTGTTTTCCATTAAATATGTTGATAATAATATGACAAATTTTTGCAAATTATGATGCAAGAGATACTATAATTCTTTTTTGGAATACAACTCCACAATATAAGTATATTAATTGGGAACATCCTGATGAAAAGATGTCTGAAGAAAACTCTCAAGATGTAAATTCATGGGTTGAAGGAGATCCCTTAGTCGTTGGCTTGTTATTTGATGGTAAAGAAGATGTGAAAAATGCATTGAAACATTACGCAATGAAGATTCATCAAAGTTATTTTGTGGTTGAGTCTAAACCAACATGTTTGTATGTGAAATGCTTGAACCATACCTCTGGTTGTCCATGGAGAGTGAGGGCTTCATTGCTGAAGAATTCAACCAAGTGAAAAATTACTAGATGGGGGGGGTTCACATACATGTGTCAATCTTAGAATGTCTCAAGATCATCAAAAGTTAGATTCAGACTTGATATGTTCATGCATTGTTGGTAAGACATATTTTCTATATGTTCATAATATTATGTTTTAATATCTATATACAATTTGAATTGTTTTTAAGTAAATCAAATTAATTTGATGTAGGAATGGTGAACGAAGAACCGTCGGTACATATTTCATTAATACAAGAGCGAATAAGTGCACAGTTTGGATACAAAATTTCATATAAAAAAACTTGGAAGGCGAAGCAAAAAGCCATTGTTCAAGTTTTTGGTGACTGGGATGAATCATACGGTATGTTGCCACATTGGTTAGAATACATGCTCCTGGATCCGTTTATAAAATTGAAACGAAAGAGTATGTGATTGGTCATCAACTGGATAACAGGTTTAGAGTATTTGAAAGGTTGTTTTGGTCTTTCAAACAATGTCATGAAGCTTTTAAATTCTGTAAACCTATTTTACAAGTAGATGAGACATTCTTATATGGTAAGTAACAATTGTGTCTTTCTAGTAGCATTTGCAATTGTTGAAGGAGAAACTTTGTCAGCTTAGGAATGGTTTTTGGCATTGATTCGTCATATTACTAGCAACTTTAATCACCGGTTTAAAAATATAGCATTGAAGAAAGAGCTCATCAAATTGGGTACTCTTTATTATTCTTACATCTATTATGGAATTATTATTTAGCAACTGATGCATAATATTTATTGTCGTTGAAGAATTGAATGTTGTATATGTAGGTTATACACTATCAAAGGTCATATTTGAGCAAAAGTTAACTACATTTTGTAATCAATCTGAAGATATAAATAGGTGGATTGATTGTATATCAAAAGAGAAATGGGCATTATCTTATGATGAGGAAGGGCGACATTATGGACACATGACCACAAATCTTTCAGAAGCTGTGAATAAGGTATTAAATGGTGCTAGAAATCTACCCATAACTGCACTGGTAAAAGCAACGTATAGACGGTTGGTTGAATATTTTGTTAAGCATGGAGAAGAGGCTATGTCTGACCTACATAATGGAAGCATGTTTTCTCGTAAAGTTATGATACAGATTCAAAAAAATCAACAAGAAGCTTCATCACATATAGTTCGTCGGTATGACATACAAAGAACTACTTTTGAAGTGGAAGAAGCGTTTAATCCAATAACACAAAGGGGTGGACAAAAATTGATAGTTATATTGTCTAGAAGATTTTGTGAATGTGGATGATTTTAGTCATATCGAATTCCTTGCTCGCATGTGATCGCTACCTGTATAGCTATGAGTATTAATTTTTGGCAATATGTTGACCCAGTTTATTCAATGCAATATATTGTCAATGCATATTCTGCACAATGGAACCCACTTGGAAATGATTGTAATATCGTTACGAATAATGGATGGAAGTTGATGCCTGATGTTGAAAGAGTAAGAGGTAAAGGACGACCAAAGTCAACTCGCATTAGGAATGAAATAGACTGGGTTGAGTCACAAAGTAGGCAAAGATGTACCAAATGTAATCAAGTAGGCCATAATTGATGTCATTGTCCTCAACATAATCATGGTGATTAAACGTCAGGTTGATTTTATTTTAGTATATGTTTAGCATTTTGTGAATGTGTTAATGTTTATTTACCTTCATTTAATTGTGTAAGTTTATTTACCTTAATGGAAATTGTGTTAGTTTATTTACCAATTGTGCCCAAATATCATAAGGATATAAATAGCGTATTAAAACATATAAGAAACCGTGATGATAATTATTACATAAAGAAATCCATACATCAGTGCACTATAACTAAAATGTTAAATAACACATAACATATAATATACGTCATTGTTGATCCCCCCTATGTGGTTGATGATCGTGATCTGATGGAGTCAAGATGCGTTGCCTTGGCCTATCTCGACCTCCTGGTTAGGCTGGTAAAGAGCCCTAGGTATATGTTGTATCATACCAAATTGACGCATCACTCGATCAGGTTGGTACCATTCACATACCTGAAAACATACCAAGGGCACCACTGCCCTCCATAAGTCCATACTGTCTCTACAGATAGGTGGCAACATATTGATGAGCTTCATTTTGTATGGCACCCATACAATCTGTAAAAAAACATTCACGACAATTAATTAAAATATGGTATACCAATAAGTGTTTAATAACTCAAGTTTTTTTAATACTAAATATATGTGCCCTAGCTGAAAATTATTTATTACCTCATCACGTGTTAAACAATCTAATATATATCTGTATGACTGGACATCCTTCTTTCCTTTCCTTGTACCATGTGATAACCATCTGCAAGAGAAGTTTTAATACAAACATATATTACCTCATCAACATAGGTTGAAGGGTAAAATCCTAATAAATGCATACAAAATTCTATTCCAACTTACCTCACACCATATGGAAGATTGAGACGTATATGAGGGGGATTACTAGGTGCTAGATGGGGAAATCTATCCCAAGCCCATATCACAATCAACGCAGCAAGTCCTCCAATATCAACACGATCAATATTGGTGGCCATGCATAGCTCTCGATACAAATAACTTAGAACTGCAGATCCCCAACTATATTGACCCGTCAACTCAAAGTCATCAAGTAAAGTTAAATACCTCACAGAGACTCTATTGCTAGAGTGATCAGGAAGCATGAACCTTCTAATCAGCCTCAATATATATGCCCTAGCAAACCGAGTAATCTGCAGAGCATTCTCATTATGCATCCCAATATGATTAAAGTGCTCATCCAACTAGCTCATCTTCAAAAAACTCCCAACAAAAGCCTCTGGCCTTAGTCTGATACCTAGGTGGTCTTTAACAATCTGAGTCCAATCACCTCCAGTAGGTGCTATAACCGGTCTCCCATCTATGCGTAGCCACAATAGGATAGCAATATCCTGTAGAGTAATAGTACACTCTCCAGGGAACAAGTGAAAAGTGTGCGTATCAGGCCTCCACCTCTCAACTAGTGCAGTAATCAGTCCCACATCCAGAGAAAATTAGGATAAGTTAGCCACTCCAATAAAATCGGCTAACTCTAAATGTGGAATAATTTCCTGAGGAATAACTAATCCACCAGGAATATTTTGACTCTTCCTAACCCTCAACATTGGATGATCACGTCCATCCCAAATATGTTCAGAGACATGAAAACTCTGAAATCGAAGAAGTGATGAATCTTCTGACTCAGAATTAATAACCCTATTATGTCCCGAAGATGATGCCATCTATACAAAAAAATAAAATAAAAACAACATATACATAGAAATATCAACTTCATTCGTCAATAAAATTATTAGTATTTCTTGTTTAATGAAAATATGAACCTAACATAATTCTATAAAATGCTTATTATTACGCACAAATCATTATCACATTTAACAAAAATACCTAACATGTCTAATTACAACTTTTTTTAATTTATTATAAAATTTTAACCACATTCTAATTAGACAAAAATTCTAACAAATATGTCCTACCTTTGTATAAGCATAATTTTATTCTAACAAATATGTTCATACAAATATTTAAATTACAACAACTTAATTAAAAGCATAAATTTAACTAACTTAACTAATAATAATTATTTCTATCATTACATATCAAGTATAATTTTATTCAAATTAAAATTTAAACATATAACTAACGTAATATCATAATTTGTTTTTTATATTCACATACAAATTACTAACTTAATTATAATATATTTAATTAATCTTATTTAATTTTAAAAATTTAATCACACAAAATTTCATTTACATTTAAAAATTAAATTAAAATAAATATTTTACATAATACAATAATTTTTTTTACATACAAATTACTAACATATTTATCATAATATATAAAAAATATTTTATTAGGTTTAAAAATTCCCATAATTGAAATTTATTTAGGTATCAAAAATATTTTTTACAATTAAACCAAATATTTTTTTATTATTGTTATTAAATTATTTTTTAACTAATTTTGTATTATTCTCTAAATAAATATATAACAATTATATTATACAACATCATATTAATAATCTTTTACTAACATTTAATTAACAAATATTATTATATTATTCTTTGACTACAAAAAATATTTATAATTTAACATAATCAGTCAAACTTTATTTTTTAACCTATTAATCTAAACATAAATTAATGAAATATAATTAAAAATTAACTAAATCAATTTTATTAACCTTTGTTAAGCTTCTTTTAAATCTTTCACTACTCCCTAAACTTGTAATAACCTGCAAAATAAAATACGTTTTAAATCTTTCAGCATTTTAAAATAATAAACACAATATATAATTATATATAAATATAAATAATATCATTATCTTAAAATAAATAAAAACTGTAAAATCTTACCCAAAATTATGAACACCTTGCAAGCTTTAGGCAATGAAAAAACAAACAGAAATGGAAGAGAGGAGGGACGTCGGATGGAAGAAGAAGAAATGGAAAAAAAAAGAGAAACCAAAGAGGAAGAAGGGGCAGAGATGGTTACTGTGCCGCCCGCCACGTGTCACCCTTCCATTAGTTTCGCCACAATAATGGCGAAACTAACTTTTGCCACTAACAGCGCGCAACACGTACGATCTTGCCACGTGTCTTCGCCACTTTCCATCTGTCTATTTTAAATTTTATGTATTTTTATTTTTCATTTTTTGCGTTTTTAGTGGCGAAACAATTGAGTCAGATCCACGCGTCAGTTCCTTATTAGTTGCGCAACGGTGGGGGCGAAACTTCACATTTATTTTGCCATTTAAATGGCGAAACTGTTGATACTCTGACACGTGCTGCAATTTAATTAATTTCGCGTTATCAATGACGAAATTTATTATTTAAAAAATTAAAAAAATTAATTTTTGCCAGCTGTTTTGGTGAAATTTATAGCCAACGTGGCATATCCACCCTAGACACAGGAAATTAGTTTGAAAAAATCTATACTTTAAGAATTAGATTTTTAATTTACATTATTTAAATAAAAAAGCCCAAATATTACCTTTGACGGGACAAAGAATCAGTCTAACTCAGTGGACTAGAAGGAAAGTAAGTGGAACCTATGTCCTTTGACCTGTGCTACTTTATCTATACTAACATTCAATAGAGCGCGCTTGTGACCCAAAAATCCTCGTGTTTGATCAAATATATAATATTGAAAATTGGAAGGATGAAGTACAGGATTTCCTTTCCCCAACATTTTAACAAAAACGTTTAATCTTATTAATTATAAAAAAAATTAAATAAAGAAAATTTTCTTTGCAACTTTGGCCACATCACCTCCAAGTCTCCTCGATACACTGCAAGCAAATCTACCTCTTTTACTCTAATATTCTTCAAATTTGAAAAGGATGGGGTGAAAGAATTGATAAAGAATTTTTAAAAAATAATTCATAACTTTTTAAATTGATTTTAATAAAATTTTTAAAATACAATTTATAATTAAATTGATGTAATTATGTAAAAGTTTATTAAATTATTTAATTAAACTGATTATCCATTTTTAAATCAAATTTTTGTCTTGTCACATGCAATAATATTACATGATATTTATGGTGAATAATACTTTTCAAAATATAAGAAGATCGGACATTAAAATAAATAATATCTAAATGTTATGAATATTGCTTTCATATTTTTTTAATTATTGTTATATTATTGTTGGAACATTAAAATTTGACTAAAAGTATTAGTGAAGATGATAGTTCGCCCACAAAAATGTCACAAAAGTGCTAATTTTTCAAACTACATAAATAGTTAAGTGACACATTATAAAGTTCACCACTAAAAGGCATTTATTTGATTGAAATCAAATCATAGTAGTTTTGACCACAATATACTTAGAGTATTCTAACTCTTAGAAGTACAAAAACAATTATATATACTTAACATCTTAAGATTAAGCGCATAAATTGACACAAATTATACAATGTCAAGTTACACTTTAGGGTGAAATATATGATTAACACGAGTTCTATTCTATCAAAGTTACATATCAGGGTATATGATTAACCATATTCTAAATGTCACTGCAAATACTTTTCATTATTAGTTAAGGGCATATGTCAAAGTTACTGTCTTAAAGTGAATGATTGACAAAATTCTTTACGTCAAACCTTTTACAATTCTACAGTGTTAGGTTTTGATTTTTCCAATACTAGTGACATTTGTTGAAGTTTTATCTCAAAGTGTGTAATTGGCTCAAGTTCACCAATAAAGACCTTTACATTCTAAAGTTTTCATGGTCACTATGAAAAACTTTTACATTTTTTATAACACTATTGATCCCAAATTGCTTAAATGTTAAAAAAGGCTTTAATTTTAACCAGATTGTTGGTCCTGAATTGCTGGAATTACAAGCAAGGATACACATAAACAAAGTGATCGACATCAACAGGTAAATCCACTATGAATATATCTTCATGTATAGTTCCATTTACATTGAATCAACTAAGTTTATTTGTCCTTATAAATAGTTTTACTGTGAGAATATAATCTACATTTAGCGTTTATCAACTAATCTCATCTAAATGGTCAACATCAACAAGTGAGTTCACTATGATAATAATTTTATATTCAATGTTAAATTAGCAAAAATTATTTCTCTTCATGTGCTTCAACCTAGGGACAACCAAGCCTCAAATGTAAGGAAGATGATTTCAATTAGAAACATTCCACCAAAAAAGCTCATCTAGGTAGTTGAATATTCTCATACTTCCACTTCCAAAAATAAGTTAATGATAATTACTTGTCATAGCAATCAACACCAATAGTAAGTCAATAACAATTGTTCTAGCCCATTCAACAATTATTTTCTTGTTAATCTATAAAATATTATTTTAATTCCGATTCAGAAGATGACTTTTTGGAATTGGTCTAGGTGTTTTGTTTTTTCTTTACATTAGACAAGGTTGCAAACATTATACTAGAGATTCTTTAGGCAAAATTTCGAGAAAACCTTTTAAATTCGCATATCATGATTGATTTTGGCAACATTATGGAAAACAACGAGTGTGTAGATTTTTTGAGTTTGTAATTTAAATTTACTGTTCATATATTTTGTTATTTTTTATTTATTAATTCAATATAACATTGTCTTGAGTTATTTTTACTTTTCAATTTTATTTATTTATCTTATTTTATATATCTTTTTCATATTTATTAGTCTCGTTAATTATGTTAAATTAGTACAAAATCTCTTTTAAATTTATAAGAGGGTACCAATCCAACCATGTATCATAATTGACAAGGGAGTAAATTTAAAATTTTCACCCAAACAATTACATTATTTATTATATTTATGGACTTTTTTATTTTCTAATCTATCTCTAAGTGTGTAGACCCAAGGAGATATCCATGAAACGTTTTCCTAAACAAATTCAAGAACTCCTCAGTTGCTTAACACCAATTCAACCGTTCTTGTATATGTTGAAATCCATGAAAAATAGTTATTTTCTATTAAAAAACAATTAAATAAAACGACATGTATACATTATGTCTCTGATAGCAAGAGTAATAGTGTCGAGTGTCGACTATCGGCTTCAATTAGAATGAACCCTTTCGAGGATCTTGACGTGGAACCCACCTTCCATATGGGAAGTCAAGAAGGAAATGAAGTTGGGCTCCACCCCTTGTTCCACCGCAGCTGGAACTACCGCGAACCGCCTCAGAATTCCAGCGACCAACCTCTGCATCTGCATAAAAGCCATTTCTTTCCCCAAACATATCCTAGGACCTGCTTGAAAAACTGGATACGTGAATGAATCCCTCGACACAAACCTCCACTTTCCCGATTCAACCCTCTCCAACCACCTCTCAGGCCTAAACTCAGCCCAATCACTGCCCCAAATACTCTCCATTCTTCCCATTGCGTAGACGTGGTAAGTCACTATCATCCCTTTCTTCACCACTGTCCCATCCGGCAAAACATCATCGTTTACTGCTTCCTTAGAATCCATCGGCACAGGAGGATACAGTCTCATGCTCTCACACAACGCCGCGTGCGTGTAAACCATCTCTTTCACTTCATCGTACACCGGAGCCTCCGATTTTTCACTTATCTCCTTCACAATCTCTTTCTCCACACGCGGGTTCTTCGCCAACAGCCAGAAAAACCACGTCAACGCTGCTGACGTCGTGTCCTTGCCCGCGAGTATAAAGCTTATCACAATATCCTTCACGAAGTCCTCATCGGAGTGCCCCGAACTCAAGAACCGCGAAAGCATGTCCACAGATTCAAGCGAGGACTTCTCCTCCAGTTCACGCTTCTTCTCTCTCACTATTTTCTCCGCGAATTCGTGAACTTCCGAAACTGCGCTTCGCAGTCTCTTTTCAGATCCTATGTTAAGTAGTTTCTTGATTTTCCAAACTATGGGTAATGGCTCACGGAACCGTTTGCTGCTGATCTCCGTTGCATCTTCGAAGGCTTGCGCAAACTTGCTCCGTTCAACGGACGGCGTTAGGTATTCGGGGTCGAAGCCAAACGCGATTTTGCAGATGTTGTCGAACGCGAATCGTTGAAGAATGTCTTGGAAATCAAGAGTTTGGTCTTGTGTTGCGGCTGAATCGAGGATGGGGACGAGGCGTTTGGAGAATTCGGCGTCCACGACATGTTCGACGAATTTGCGTAGAGACTTAGTGTTGAATTCGTGGCTGGCGACCTGTCTCTGAAACTTCCAGTTGTCGCCGTTTGTGTTGAAGATTCCTGTGCCTAGAAAATCGGAGAGGGTGTGAACAAAGAGGGTGCCTTTTTGGTAATTGGAGAAATGGGTCTTGAGAATATGGTGTACGGTGGCGGGGTTGGCGGTGAAGACTTGGCGGTGGCCCAAGGGGCGGTGGAAGGTGAAGGTGGCGGCCGGTGAGACTCTGACAATATCGGAGAACCACTGTATACGACGGTTGCCGATGGCTTTTAAGGCTAAGTAGGAACCAACGAGTGGATATGCTTTTGGGAGGGTGGTGGTAGCTGTAGAAGCTGTCTCTTTCTTCTTCAGACCTTTGGATGAATCCCTGAGGAAGAAGAAGAGGATGGGAAGGATGAAGAAGAGGAAGAAGGAAGATAGTAACAGCAGAAGCGTCTGAATCATAATTCAAAGTTTGGATGCTAAACAGATTCAAGTGTTTAATGGTAGGAAAAGGTAAAGTTGGAATTTAGATGTGGAGATATTGTGTTGTCGTTTGTATGTTCTCTGAAGAGATGGAAAATTGGTTTATATAGAGAGGATAGTTGTGGACTGGTCAAAGTGGCATAATGCATTACGTAATGGCATTTAACACCTGGCTGGAACCGAGAGGTAAGCGAGGTCGTCACTTCTGTTGTATTAATGTTTCTTTTCTTATTTATAAAAAAATAAATATTTTTTATTAAAATTAACAAAAAATAATTATATATCATAAAATATACTCCTTTCATTTTTAAAAAATAATTATTTAAAATGGTAATATAAAAATATATTATATTTAATTATCTAATTTGTATTAAAAATTATAATTTTTTATTATATCTATTTTAAAAAAGTATTCATAAATAATTGAATAAAAATAAGGATTTCTTTATATGTTTTTCTTTCAAAATTACATAAATATATTTTTTCAAAAATATTTATAATAAATTTTAACTACTTTTATATATTTTTAAAATATTTTATTATTATTTTAAAAATTGTCATTTACAATTTTTAAGACTTTATCACTTTTTTTCATTTTCATTTTTGAATTTTTTTACTTGCAATAAAAATTATTATTGAAAATATTTAAACTCTATATTTTTATATATTTTTTAAAAATTTTATATTTCAATATATATAATTTTTAAATGTTATATATAAAAAATAATCTTAAAAAAATTAAAAATGAAGTTTAGGATGATAACTATTTTTAAGATAAAAATAAAAAATAATTATACTTTTAAATTATAAAATTATTATTATTTTATAAATAAAATTAATTAAAGATATTATTTTCTTTAAAAATATTATATTTTAAAAATATTTATAATATTAAATAATTTAATTAATTATTTACGTATTTAAAATGTATGTTTAATTATAAATAATGCGTACATATCTTATTTAAAAATAAAACTTTTGTTTTTATAATTAAAACTTAAAAAATGTGGATCATAATTAACAAAACTCTACTAAAACACATGTCAACTCCTTGATAATTTGTTGGAAATTTCTCTGGTACTTTCATATTTTAGGGGTTTAAGAACCCTCCATTTAATGACCAATAAAATTGAAATTAATGTTTTAATGGTATCATGTCATAATATTTTCATAATATTTTTATTTTTAATTTAGTCCTTTAAATTATATTGAAATTTTTATAATAACTCATCTTCAACCTCAAAATTTTTAAAATTATTAGTTTTGAGTCTTCTACAACCTTTTCAATGTCTCATTTTTATGTGTCCGACAATTAGCTTCACAAATTTCCTCAAGATTTCTTTCTCGGCACTCCCTCTGTGGCCCACCCTTCTCTCTCTCTGTGCCACTGATGCAACTTTTCTTTCTTCTCCTTTGGCCTTAGACAACAAATAACAAGTAGGAGAAGTTGTTCCGTGGTGCCATTGCGAGAATCATCATTGGTGGTCACCGGAATGGACACCCACCCTCCAACTCAACTTCTGATAACATCAATTCTGAAACGTGCGTTTCCGTACAACGTCATCGATCTCCTGGCTTAACCATAAAATATGAATCCCGACCAACGAATCGATCTAGATCGGGTACAATGCCGAGCCAGAATAAATCACTATACTTGCACCTTGTGAATTTAATCTCCATCCGAATCGCGCTCTGGCTTTGGCGACCTCCTAAATGTTGGAATTAAGTGTAAATAAAAAGAAGAAAGTCAGGAGACATAGACTAGTTAGGGGTCACAACCCATTGCTTTTAAGGTTTTGAGATGTAGGACAGTTGTGAAGCTCCCTTCCTACACAGTGACACCGACGAGGCAAATGGTGACATAAGACACATCGATAATGATCTTGCGCCGTCGATGACAGAAGCAGCGTTCCTCCTTTTTCAGGTGACGGAAGGGCCGCACTATAGCTATTGAGAACGAAAAATAATTTTCAAATGCGTCTAAAAATAGGGTGACGTTTGATTATCAGTTGAAAGGTGGCATGGAGATAGATGGAAGAAGCCATGAGAGTAGGTGAGATGTGAATAAATTGAAAAAAAAATAATATAAAAAGGCTATATTACAAAATTTAATTTAAAATGTAAAAATATTTTTAGCAAAAAAAAAAAGTAAAAATATTAAAAATTTAAATAATTACTTGACATTAAAAAGATAGGAGACCTGTTATATTCTTTTTTTTTATAGGCAAAACAAATCTTATTAAAAAGAGTTCAAGGGGAACTCAAAATCTATATACACAAAAAATTATTTACTCAGAGAAATAAAAAAAAAATATACTTATGCAAAATTAAGACAGATGCAATTTCGTGGGTTCAAATCAGCTAACATAATAGTTTCTCCCTTACTAACAAGTGATAACAATTTCCAAGATCTCAGAATAATAGAATCTAGGACTTCCCTCTCATCCAAAACACCATTGGAAAATATAATTCTATTTCTATGCAACCACAAAGACTACACTGTACTTACCCAAATAATTAATAAGCATATTCCTTCTTTTTTACTACAGCCAACACCAACCCAAGAAAGCAAGTGAGTCGATAAATCTGAAGGCAAAACCAGTGAGAATCCAAGCCAACGCGCAGTAAAGTACCAGATTTGAGATGAAACTGAGCACGTTAAAAATAAATGAGTTGGAAGTTCCTCCAAACCATAACAGAAACAACAAGTTATATTATCAATTTAAACACCACGATCGATCAGTAAACCTTTATAAGGAAGTGCATTCAACAACAATTGCCAAGAAAAAACCAGACACTTAAGAGGGACCTTCCCTCTCCATAGCCTTTGTAAGGTATCTGCCGTACACTGATCTACACTATTAGGACCACCAAAAAGTTCAAATAGCCATGAATACGCAGATTGTACTGAATAACAACCTGAAGAATCTACCCTCCATACTCATTTATCTTCTTGTAGTAACTTAATAGAAACTCCGTCCACAAGCTCTAACAAAAGATTAAAGCTCGAGATCTCATGTTGAAAGAGTTCTCTTCGCTAACTAACATTCCAAACCCATCTAGTGCCATCATGAAAACCATTCTTCACTACACGTGATTCAGCATTTCTCGCCACTGCAAGTAATCACGAAAATGCTTCATACAATTGCACCCCTCCTACCCACTTATCTCTCCAAAAAAGAGTGTGTAAACCTGCACCCACATTTCTATCAAACTTCTTATCCAGCTATGAATTCCCTTGATGAATAACCTCCAGCAAATCACGCCACCACAAAGAACATATGTTGTGAACTGATGAACGCTGAAGAGAAGAAGCTAATCTTCCATATCTAGATTCTAACACCCGCACCCACAATGAATTAGAACAGTTAACATCTTGCCACAACCATTTACCAAGAGACCTGTTATATTCTGCCACCTAAAACCCCCTAAACTATAAAGGTAATTTGTTTTGTCCGTCTGCGCTAGCAAAATAGGATATATAATTGACAAGGTGAAATCATCCCGTGCAGCACTTGAAAAAATAATTGGCAACTTCGTTAAACTTGCAACACATGAACTAAATATTAACATAATACTCTTTTTATCTCTTTCTCTCCCTCTCTCCTACTCTACTCCATATGTACCGCTAGAAAAAGAAACAAAAAATATCTTGGCTTAGCTGTTCTTAAGATACATAAAATGTCTTAGCTCGACCATGTGTAACGATTTAAAAGTAGAAAAAAGTATTAAAAATATTGTTTATTAGAATAAAAGTATTTAGATGTGAATTAAAAAAAATAAAAAATAAATAAAATTTTACATAAATAAAATTAATTAAATGACATATTATGTATATACTATAGATTAAACAAATTTACATTAATATTTTACTTTGAGTTATATAAAAGTTAATTTCAATTATTTTTTATTAATAAAAAATTAATTTTAATTGACTTTTATTTACCATATGTTGTCATAAAAGCCGATTTAAATCCTTTGCTGCTGCATGATATTTTACCTATCAAAAGTTCGTTATTTTACTTAACGGTCTACTGTGTAAGAAGTTGTTAATGAACTTCAGTTATATTCTTCGCTCATTCAAAAATGAGTTTTTCAATCTTTTAATATATTTTTTCTCCTGACCAAAACTTGCTACGTTAAAACCGACATTGTAAACTTCAGAAATGTGATTCAACGTTTCACGGGGAAGAACTCATGCTTGGGGACAAGTTCAGATTACAGTAAAGGAGTAACTTCACGTGATAGTTTCTGTGCCAAAGTCTGAGAAACATGCCACTCTCATCAAAAGAATAGTGTTTTATCTTCCGTGTTTTCGTGAACTTATCCTTCAAAGACTTTGATTGATTTTTGACATGCCTTCCATAGAGGAGTTGCTCTTGTTTTAATATTTCTTTTACATTTTCTTTATTTTATATCGTTAATTATAATTTAAATGAAGTAAATATTGATAAATATATGGTATTTGTATAACTAGTTAATTATAGACATTATAAGAGCGTAACTAAAAAAAATTTGAGATGTCGTAGTTTTATTGGAGTTGGTGGTTTAATTGATTCTAATGTTTGCTAAGTTAGGAAAATGCAAAATTTTACATGCACGCTAAAAGAAGTAAAATATGTTCAAATGCCCTCACGTTAAATAAAACGATAAATTTTAAATGACATCTCATAAATTCCGTAAAGTCTTGGTTGCAAAAGTTTTTATTTATCATTTTTTATAGTTGTAATGTTTTTCTTTTCTTAAACATGGTAGCTGCGACACAGAATGAGTGAAAGTTAATATGAGTAAAGTCAATATTAATGAGTATTGAATATATAGATGTAAGTAAAATAAATTATAATTAACTTCTCGTTATACAATTGACTTATCAAGAAAAGTCAATTATAATTGAGTTTTATGATAAATAACCAGTCACAAGAAACAGTAAAATTAATTTAAATTAATTTTTACTATGAACATAATAATAACAGATCACCGAACAACAATTTATATATATATATATATATATATATAGATAATTAACTAAAATTAAATTTTATATAATTCAATTAAAATATTTTCATAAATCTATTCAATTTAGGATATATACTTAATATATTATTAAATTTAATTTATTTATATAAAATTCTTCTTTACAATGATTTATTCATGCATTCACTCAAACATATTTTAATAGTATTTATTTTCTTTTGATTTACTGTAAAGTAGTATTTAAGCATAATAATGAAAATATATTTTAATTTTTATCTTAATTATTTTTACAAGATAGATCTTGATTTTAAGTCAACTTCCAAATTTGTCAAATATTTTTTCCATATATATCATCGGTAAATAAAACAGTTTACACCCTTTCAAGCAGTCAATTTATGATACTGTTGTTTTATTAAAATTTTCTTACAAGAATGATTTCTCGTATTCTTTTACCAGAATATGTATAAATTTATTTAAATAGTTTAATTTGGAGCGTATGAGTAGATTAGGAATTTTTATGTAGATATTATATTTATAATGTTAATAATATTCTTTCTTTAAAAAATTTCTAATTAGTATAACTTTTGAGTAAGAAATGAAAATTTTAGAATTTTGAGCAGAAAAAAAATGGACGAGCGAACAAATTTTTAAATTTTCGAAGTAAAAAAATTATTTGATTATAAAATTTTGAATTACTAAAATTACATATTAGAAAAAAAAAATGTTGTAATAGAATCGTATTATTGTTGTATTTCATAAATGGGGTTTAGGGGGTTGCGTGACAGACAGAGATCACCGGAAGAAAAGTTAGATTTTGCTTACGCAAGGAAATGCGTATTCTTAAAAAGTTGACTATTCAAATGAAATTTGCTCAGTAACCACAGGTTTAGTATTCAAATGTTATCAAAATAACCCAAAAGCAGGCAAAATGAAGCATAACCCCAGTATTAATTAAAATCATGCATCATGTTTTCACACCAAAACAGGAAAAGCAAGAAAAAGGAAATCACGCATCCTGCCATTAATTGGAGTGTTCTCATATCAATCACGAATTTTCGTATAATGTGTACATACTTTCTTTCACGTTTGCATTATTATTACTTCTTCTAATCAAACTAAAAAAATAAAAAATTTAAAAATAAAATATTAATTTTAAGAAAAATAAAATAAAAATATTATAAATAAAGTAAAAGAATCACAATTTATTTATACAGTTATTTATTGATAAAAATTTAAATTATAAAACTCAATAAATTTTATTTTTATTTTAATAATTATATTTCATATATTCTTTAATTAATTAAAATTATTTAAATTATTTAATCATTTTTTAATATTATAATATGACAACTTTATTGTCATTTAATATAATTAAACTTAACTCGTTATTAAATTTACTCTTTTTAGTTTTAGAATAATTTTTTTGATAATTTTATTTATTAAAAATAAATAAAAATATAATAAATACTGTGTGTAAATTATATAAAAAATTACTAAAAAATAATGAAAAATATGTATACCTTATTAAAAGCACCGGAATAATTTATATAATTATCAATTCATTAAATTTATAAAAATATATAATTTACTATTATTATTATGATTATTATTATTATTATTACAAGTTAAAAATTTCTCTTTTAGGAGTGTTTCAATTATTGCCACCTTTGACAGAATTTACAAATCAAGACACTTTTTTTGAGGTGAAAGTACTTGGAAATGTGAAAACAAAGTGCCATGCTATTACTAAAGGGCATTTTGACTTTTAGGTTGGTTGCCAACATGATTTATTATCATTTGCATTGGGGTCATGATTTCATCTCCCAATTTTTTTTGTTGGGCTTGTTTAGTGTTAGATTCATCTATTGCTCTTGGAAGTTGTATCAAGAAAACTTTATTCTACAAGCATTGCCTTATTAATATAATAGTTCACACATAGACCATAACACCCATGTGTTAATTAAAATAAAAGTAGAGAGACAAGCACTATTTCTCAAGGCTTGGGAATTGTATACAATGTGTTACCAGAAACTTGAACAAATATTATACATGGAAAGTATTTAATCACATAATTAACCTTAATTAGTCCTTTAAATTACGGTTCACGAGTGCAATTACGCCGCATTTATTGGTAATTTTTTCGCAATATCATAGATTGTGTCATGACCTTGAATCAGATTAAAATTAAGCTTGTAACTTATATTTGGAAAATCATTGAACCGATCCTTAAAGCACTCATGACTCTTAAGTATAAAAGCTCTCAAGCATATACAGAAAATGAAATGCATTTAATATTGTGCTCATATTAGCCACCATGTGTTGATCAGAACTTGGTCCTTGGCCTTGCATGTTTACAGTAATCAAGTACCCTATTGGATTCATTTTTTTTTTTTATAAACAAAACATATATTATTAGAGAGAGTTTAAAGATAACTCAAAATCTATTTTAATAAAAAAAATTACTTACTCAGAGAAATAAAAAATAAAAATATATTTATACAAAGTTAAGATGGATATAATTTTGTGAGTTCAAATACCAATTAGCTAACAAAATAGCTTCTCCCTTACTAATAAGTGATATCCATTTCCAGGACCTCAGAACAATAGAATATAGGACTTTTCCTTTATCCAAAACACCATTGAAAAACATAATTCTATTTCTATGTAACCACAAAGACCACACTATACTTACCCAAACAATTAATAAGCATATCCTTTCTTTTTTACTACAGCCAACACCAACCCAAGAAAGCAAGTAAGTCGATAAATCTGAAGGCAAAACCAGTGAGAATCCAAGCCAACACCATATTATCACCCATGGTTGTGAGATTAATATCCAACATGCCTTCTCACAGGAGAGCCCCTCACATATTTTTCAAATCCTGATTTCTATGAAGGTGTTCGACCATAGCACCTCTACACTCCTCAATTCGCCCCTCCTCCACCTCGAACTCAAGGTGAGCCCAAGGTTTCTTCTTTTTCACCCACTTCTGCCCTATGTGTGTCTCAACTAGACGAGGTGCTTTAAGTTTGTCCACATACGTATTCCGTGACGTCTTTGTAACTCTTGTGACAAAAGAGTGCCTCGTTTCACTACCTTCCGCAGACACCTTTGTACCCACAGTTTTCTCCCTTGCATGCCTCGTCAAGTTGATAGACAAGCACATTCTGCCAATGATAATAGATCTAAGCTTACCTTCCAAACTGTTGGCATCCGCCACATCCACAAAACGCACAAAACTAAAGCGATGTCCTAATTTATCACTCTTTTGAGGTATGAAAACATCAACCACCTTCTCCACAGTTGAAATACTTGCCACAAGGTTGAGACACCAGTAACAAGTGAAAAATTCATAAAAAAGTAAGATGTGGAGTTGTTGAGAACTTTTCCAATAAGTCCACCAAATTTACCCCTTCCTCTAGATCTTCGTTCTACCATTGAATTCTCCAACTTCTCTTTTGCGTTTCAAATTAAGAAAAAAGAAATAAGAAAATTGGGTCCTTTGATGAAAATCTCAAACTGACGAACCTAAACAAGAAAATTGGTAAAGCAATTTATAATTATGCATCGACATTCACGTGTAGAGAAAAATACAGAGTCATTTCCATAATTTGAAAACTAACGTTTCCTTCTTCAGCTCTTCCCTCGTAATTCGTAATACATAACCCGAACTTGATAACTAGCTTAGCTATTTAAACCCCAATTCCAAAGTGATAATTTTGATCTATTCTAAGTGATAATTCCAAAGTGATAATACGGTTACAGAGATCAGAAATTGAATATCTAAGTTCTCAGATCAAATCTATTCGACATCGTTGCAGTACTACTGGCTCCGTTCAACGGCATATATTTACTTTCACAATTTAGTCGATGAAGACCACGCTCTGCTGCAGGAACAACAACCACAACCACAACCACAAATACAAATCGAAGACCCCAACGCCGAAGAAGAAGAAGAAGCACACGAACAAGAAGATCAGGAGCAAGAACACGACCTAGAAGATCAACAAGAGTAGGAACAGCAAGACGCAGAAGCTCCCAACAACGAAGCGAACGGTGCCGAAGAAGGAAACAACAACAACGAAGAAGAAGACCTTAGTCTCGAAGACGAGTCCGTTGAGAAGCTTCTGGAACTCTTCACGAAGGAGCAATTGCACTCTCTCGTCAAGCAAGCCGCAGAGAAGTATCCAGATTTCGTTGATAATGTTCGCCAGTTGGCTGATGTGGACTCTGCTCACCAAAAAATCTTTGTCCACGGTCTCGGATGAGATGCCACCACCGAAACCCTAACCCCGCACTTGTAGGTATTAGTTGATAAAGATAATTTTATGAGTCCTCCTCTAATGATTTCTAGTGGTCTGCAAATCCAAACATTGGAAGGAACCTCTATCTCCACCCTTTTCAATTTGCTTCGGGGTACTTCCCAAAAGACACACTTGAGTCCCTATTGGTACCAATGAAAAAGGAGTAAAAATAATGTTTGTACGGTTAAACCCGAAAGCAAGCTCCAAATGGTCACATAGAATCAAATTCCAAGAATATTATCACACTTGCCTAAGCCTCCAAGCAAGTTGCTGTTACAAAAAGAAAATTGCAGTCAGTAACATACATATGTAAAATTAAAGGGGAAAATTAAGGCTTCTCTGGAAACAGAAAGGCTGACATATTCACATGAAACATCACATGCCTCTGCCATCATCTACTAGCCCCCAACCTCTTAAATCAAATAATCAGGCACCGATTAACATTCATTATGATCTAATCATTTGTAAGCTCGTAAATTTCTTGATGGAATGCACCACACACTCAAAGCCAAACGTTCATTGTTCCATTCCTTCCACATCATCCAAAATGTCAAGGCCAGTGCATGTTTCCAGTTCCAGCACTGAGAATAATTGCTAATATTTTGGTTTTAAATCATGTCACTAGTATTTTCTAAATTTAAAGGAAATGAACAAGTTGTCAAGCTAACCAAATTTTTAAAAAATTTGAGAATTGAGTTGATTTAAGAATTAATTTTATGAATGTACCCACAATTTTAATGTTTTGTTTAGGTTTGCATCTCTTATGTATGTGTAGTACACTTCGTTTTATGACATTAAAACAAAAAAAATATCAATATATATGGCAATCCAATTCTCAAGTGCTTCATATTTATTTTCATCTAAGAAAACATGTGGACAGAAAAAAGGCATAAATTATATGTATGCATCCTTATAGTTTTGTTAAAAATACTTATCATTAAAAATAAAATAAAAATCAGTGTGTAGTTATTTAAAATATGATTTAGGTTAATATGGTATATAGTGTACATTAATTATATTCCTATGTAAAAAATGTAATCATTTCATTATTTGTCACATATAGTTAATAAGTAATTCTTTTTAGCTAGGTATGGCGTTATATAATCCTTTTCTTTTTGGTTTTGTGAGGTTAGGATTTTTTTCAAAAGGGTGTGTGGATTGATTGAGTTGAAATTTTAAAATTGGTTTTCTCCATAAGTGCTTTCCCAAACTTTTGAAATAACATAAATGTATAAAAAAGTAAAGATGATGAATGTTAGGTAAAATAAGAAATATCTATAATACTTTAGTCCTTTAGCTATATATATTTTTATTTAATTTTATAATTATTTTTTAGTATTTTTACTTTGATTCTCTTTTTATTTTATTTTATAATTATTTATAATTATACTTTAGTATTTTTATATTATTTAACAAGTTTATTCTTTTTTAAACTTCGCCTATCTAGTTATAGTGGAAAAAAATATATAAAAAGAGAGTGAGAAAGAGACTAAAAGATTAATAAAATTTAAAATAATAATTAATTAAGAGAGAGTGAGAAAGAGACTTAAAAAATTAATAAAATTTAAAATATTAATTAATTAATTTAGCTTTTAAGTAACTATTAGCTTTGTGATAATGGTTCCTTAGACATCTTTTCTAGATAAGTGGTAGGGTTGGGATTGATGCTCTTACAAATGCCAGCTTTTACTACTAAAAAAATAGATTTAACAACATGTTAATTTTTTTAAAAATAATTTTTTATTTTTAAAAATATAATATAATATAAACTTGTATTATATTATATTTTATAAAAAACTATTTTTAAAACAGAAATCAAACGTGATTATTAGATTGTTTTTTTTAACTTTATTTATTTTATATCTTTTGACTTTATTATGCATTATTTGTGCAAATTAGTCCTAATTGTTTTAGAGCATATATATAACTTATTTATTTTTGGGGTAAATTGTATTATTTAAAATGTCACAGCTTAGTTAAAATTTATAACAAAACTTAAAGATGATGGAATAATTTCCACACTTACAAAGATAAATAGTAAATTGTTTCATTTTTGTTATGAATTTAACTTATAACGGTAGTATATTTTGCATGATAAAGGAAAGTACACAATTTGAAAGTTGAGTTGCTTACACACAAAATAAAGTTGAAGGGTGTAATCTATATATCAAATGGAAAAAAAAAAAATAGAAATGAAAATTGCTGTTGAAAGACATGAAGAAGAAAATTTTCCGTAATAGGAAAATAAAATGGGTTAAAGGAAAGAATAAAGAATATGAAGCTAAAAATAGTATGAGCCATGTCTCCTCCTAATTTTTAACAAGTTAGATGCAAGCCACAATAATAAATAAGTTTTGTTAGCATTAGCCCTTAAGTCTGAGTTTAAATATTTATAAATAAAATTTTTTTATAAAAAAATATATAATTATTGTATTGAAGTTATAAACAAAATTCATACTTCTCTTTCTAATAAAATTTTATTATTATTAACTGTTTATCATCATTTCTAAAAGCTGATATTAATAAAATATTAAAATACATGATAAATTGGTAGAGGTCTAATTTGGGATAAAGTAATGGGTTGAGATATTTTATCTTTATCTTGATTATTCAAAAGTTTAATAAGTTTATTTTTTTATTCTGAACTTATTCAATTAAGATTAGATAATATTAAAATAATACTTAATCTACTCAACTTATAAATTAAATATATCAATTTTAACATTATGTATAAAATTAAGATATATTTTAAAACAAATATCAATATAAATATAATATTATGAAATATAAATATTATTTATTAAGTTTTGAATTTTTTGAAGTAAAAAAATTCAAAACAATAAATTTAAAATTTTCTTACTATTATATATTTATTTTAAAATATAAACATTGAAAGAATAGAAAACATCAAGCCAAATTAAAATAACTTAAATCTATATTTAATTAAAACATGTCAAATTTAATTTTAAAAGTTCAAACCTGTCAAAATTAAGCTGACACGAACACTAGATATAACTAATTGTTATATAGCATGTTCTTTTATACGATCTTAAAAGAGTGAATTAGTGAAATAATTTGTTCAGTTAGCTTTATATATGTTGGGACGTGTTTGACAAGGCATGTTTGAAAAGCAACGATATATTTTCCGATAATTCCAATTATGTATCAACCCGGTATCTGGAGAGTAGAGATGAGGAGAATGAGTGTAAAGCAATAACATGTAAACATCAATATTGGTTAACAACTCTGCATTTCACTGCTTACTCATCAAAGTTGACCTATCATAATAAATCTATGCAAGAGTATTTAGAGTGCAATAATCTCTTGCCTATTTATAAATGGTGAAAATCTATATCGACTATAAATATAACTAAAAATTAAGACAATTGTTATTTTACGAACAATGATAAATTTAATATTAGACCATTTTTTTATAATTTTAAAAAAATCTAACTCCACAGATATTTTCAGTACAATTAACATGCATATATAAGGAGATTTTACTTCAGATAATTCATTCTTAAGAATAATCAACTGCTTAATAAGAAAATCGAAACAAAAACCTTTTCGTTAAGTTACTCTAATTATGACCATATCTAGTAGTGATACTCTCTCAAGTTTTTTTTTTTTAACTCTCTATTTAATAATTGTTAAATGCTATTATAACACTTTTTCTTTTTACATTTTTATAATTTAAATAACTTTTTTTTTCAATGGTGCAACTCTAAGAAAATTACTACATAGGACCCAAAATTAGCTCACATCTTTATGTTTCATAAATATTTATTTTTATTTCAGCTTAAAATTGTTAAAATATTTCTATTTTCATTTTGAAACAATAATATATATATATATAATATTTAAAATGTAACAGTTTATTTTAACTATTTTTTATGAAATAGTTTTTCTAACAAAATTAAAATGTATAAAATGAACCTCTCAAATTATTTCAGATCTTTATATTTATTTTGCTTTGATTTTGGCTTCTCCCATCACGAATGCTGCTTTGGATTATTACAATACAAATTGGACATATTTTATGGAAAGAGCAATTCTTATAGATGATTACCAAGTCAATCTATTCTAATGGTGCATCTCTCTTTCAATACCATTGCTCAATTATAAAAGCAAACATTTAAGCACCAAAGTTGTAGGTAAAATTTTATGTTTCATTTTCTATATCAATGTACCAAAATCGTAAAACTTCATCCCCTGAACATCAACGACATTGTTGGTTCAATAACCCTAAATGGAAGTTAGCTCATGAGAATGAAATACTTGTTTTTGGGACCAAGCTAATGAAAAAAAGGGCTAGTTGTTATATATATATATATATATATATATATAAAACCACAATGTAGTGTGTGTTTGATTCTTTTTGTCTCTTTTCTTTCAGATATAAGTTAGCTCCCATGTAGATTCAACAGGAGTGTCAAACTTTTCAAATTTTTGTGCTAAATGAATTCACATAAACATGAAAATATAATTTGAAGGTGATTTCACCGAAAGAAATTGCAAACCTTGCTGTCATCTATTCAACTTTTTTATTTAATTACCAGTTGTAATTTATTTTTTTTTATAAATAAAACTACTATGTTAGGGATCTAAATACCGTAATTCTCAAAAGCAGTAGATTTGTCTAGGCTAAGAGATCAATAAGATACTTATTTCCACCAGTAATTACCATAGCCTATGTTTGAAAAGAGAGAAAGAAAATAGGGGGAGAAATTTTTTAAAAAATGAAAATTTTTCTTGTTTAGTTAAAGGAAAATAGGACTAAAATTTAATTCCAAGAAATAATTTTATTTTTAATTTTTTTTCTCTAAACTCTCTCTACTTTAAATTTTATTTTATTTTTCTCTCATCCAAAAAAAAAAAAAAAAGAAAAAAGAGGGAGAAGTGCTAAATGAGTTCTGATTTTCATAACAAAATGAGTTAACCTAATGGTAAATATTTATTTATTGATAGAAAATAACTTTGATAATTTTTACACTGGTCCGATAGGGGAATAAATTGCGTTTTCATATACGCCCGTCCTATGGCGAACAGTACCATGCAAAGCCGTGAACCCGTAGCTCCGAACAAATATAAGTATGACGACGTATATATAGTAATATACATTTTAATACACTTGTTTTAACAATTTTTTTTATTATTGATATTCATTAAATAAGAATTGAAACCTATATTATTCTGTAATTTTAAATTAATAATAAAAAATATATAAAAAAAATTGTGTTAAGAGAATATATTATTATCATTGCTCATATAACTATTAATGTCCGATGACAAAAGCCAGAGGAAGAACTTCCTTCATCGAATAACTGCAGAATAAATCTCCGGAGAGACAAAGCCGAAAGACACAACATTCTCCATCATTACGCAGCTCTTGTGGTATCTTGGTCTTTGATTTATGGGAGATATGCAGAAAGGTAACACTCAGAAAATAACTCAACTCTAGCATCTACGAGTTTGGCCATATCAATTGATATAATTTTATCTCTATTTATTTATTTATTAAATTCCTCATGTAATGGGAATAAAAATATGATGATTTTCATCCCTCATACGGCTCAATGTTGTTCAGATCTTAATGCCAAACCAAGTTTCACACAGATCATCGTAGCCTCTTCTATTGGATTGATATTTGCAGTGGCCATGCATTATCGTCTTAAAAAGATTAGAGATCGAAAGATCATCCCACATCTAAGATCATCACGCTCAGGCCACTTACCAAAGCTTGAAAGGTTCTCACATTACGTAGGTAAAATATTCTTTTTTTCGATTATACACATGGATCCATAAAATTGTATACATCATTTAAAAAGTTGCACATGGTATGTTCTTTCTATAGCAATATGAATTAAATTGGCTTGAATATATATATTCTTTATGCAATGTTTTTGAAAGAGATAAATTTATTTTGGTATGTTTTATTAGAAACTATTCCATACTATATATTAATAATTTTTCCTTATGCAAAGTTCCTTTGATTTGCTGCAGCTAGGCAAATGGGGTTCAAAGACAGGAGGAGTTGTCCTCATCTATGTAGATTGGCTTCCGAATACATAAGGAAATGCGAGGGATGCGAAGATGATATATATGCCTTCTTTGAGAAGGAACCAGATGCGGATTCACTGTATGTGAAGCTGGTGGAGGAGTTTGAGAGATGCATTCTTAGTTACTTTGGATTCCATTGGAACTATGGTGATGTAATAATGAGTCAGGTATTTGGGTGTTTACTCATTTATAAGGGAAGAAAGATATACGACTGCTTCAACAATTAATTAATCTGCAAAGGCTTGTATGTATAACACTAGGTAAAACTTTTTTTTTTTGGGGTCTTTGCAGGTGTTGAACTCGGAAAATGAGCCAAAGAAGAAGCTCAAGCACATAGTTATGGCAGCAACTAGGTGTCTTACTATTCTTATCTAACAACACAAACTAAACCAACTTTCAAAGTTAGTCGGGGATCGTACATCATGGAACAGGATATGATAGTGGATCAGAGAATTTACTCGCCAATCTGTTATTTTCTTGTGTCCTTGCTTTTCTCTAGAACGCATACATTTAGCGTGTCTGATTTTCCATTATACATTGATCCAATTTTCTAACGCTAAATTATATAGTACAGAAACAGACGTATTTTCAAGGAATGAAATAGTAGAATCAAACATACACTTAATTGGTTTACCAAATAGCCAATTAACATCAATAGGTTCCATAAGTACCTGTAGCTCAACATTATTGTCTTAAAAATGTCTAAAGACGATTATGCAATTAAGAACTTGTTATTAACTAAAAGCTAATCCAAATGATGAGACATTTGTTCGATAAGTCAATGAAATTATGCATACAGTTCATGATGCATAATAATGAAACAATAATAAGGCTTTATTTCCTCTCCCCTTTAAACGGTGCTGCTTTCCAAGTAGTTCCATATTTGGAATTACCTGACAGTTAAATGAAATTTATTTCATCATTCTGGATGCAATTATATGGGAAATACTTCGGGGTAATTTTTTTAAGGTAAATAGTATTCATTGCACAGGGAACAAAGGATCGAGAGAGTTGCGAAGAATCTGAAGGTTGCTAGTGTTTTTAATACATTGGTAGAAGAGATGAAAGCAATGGGAATTGCTGCAACTGATGACTCTCAATGTACAGAGGTGATGGCTCCAGTAGCTCATAGCGATAGGAGCCCAGTGCTTCTCCTAATGGGGGGAGGTATGGGTGCTGGCAAGAGCACTGTGCTCAAGGACATTCTCAAAGAGTAAGTAATTATAGTTTCTGAACACAAAATTAAACATTGTTTTGATTTTTAACAGAAGAAATTATCTTAGTCCATCAATTCCAAACGCCCCATTTTACCCCATTTTTCAAGGAAGATTCTATGTATAACCCAACACATACGATGGATGTAATGTCAGATAACTGAAACGGTACAATAAGATTCATGTGACAAAAATGGTGTGCAAATATCAAACTCTTTCGTAATTATCAAATGATCATGCTTGGTCAAGGAGATTAGATGAGTAAAAGCGAGTTCCAACAAGCTTTTTCTTGATTCCTTGCGCAGTACATACTTCACCTGTATATATGAACAATGATCTCTGTTTTAAAATTGAAATATAAATTTCTAGCATATCCTCTAATAAATTTAATACTAAAAAAATTGTGTGATCAATGTATTCGACCTAATAAGTTTATAAATGAAAATGAAAAGATACAAGGAAAAGAAAATTGGAGTTTGCAAGTTCAAATACCATTTTCTTTCAACATTGGATGTATTATAGAAATTGAAACATTTTATCCAAACCCCAAGTCTGCATTTATGCCTTTGTCATGTCATGCCCAAATCGGAATCTGCTCAGTCAAACATTTTTGTGTCGAAGAAAATTCACTGCTGTGATCTTCTGCGCACATTCATATATGTTTAAAAGATGAAGAAAATTAAAAGATTACTAAACTGAGCAGATCCATATATGATAACATGGCCTGTAGTCCTGAACGAGTATGATGACAAATGATATCTATATTAGTTCTTTAAAAAGGATGTTCATAAACAGATTCTGTTTCCTTGTTTCAACAATCATTTAAGCTATCTAGCTTTTAATTCACTGTATCATTATGAATAAACATCAATAACCTAATGATGTTTCTTCATGAATGATACAGTGAATTAAAAGCTAGATAGCTTAAATGATTGTTGAAACATGATGTTTCTTCATGAATGAAATTTAAACAGACCTTTCTGGGCAGGAGCAGCAGGGAATGCCGTAGTCATTGAGGCAGATGCCTTCAAAGAATCAGATGTCATCTATAAGGCCCTTAGCTCAAGAGGTCACCATGACATGATTCGAACAGCAGAACTGGTGAGATGGTTGACTCTTTTCTACTCTTTCCTTTGCAATCTGAACTGTTTGCGTTTGTAGGGAGTAGAGGTTGGCAATGCATTCATATCTGCTTCTTTTGTGGGCTGGGATAGGGACTGTTTTGGACAATGGCATGATCCAAATTGATGGAATCTTGCACCCATTAATAGCTGTAGCCTGTACATGCTTTATTTTTTGCTTGATAAAGTCATTATTCCAAACAGGTACACCAATCATCCACAGATGCAGCCTCATCCCTCCTGGTAACAGCACTGAATGAGGGGCGGGATGTTATTATGGATGGCACACTCTCCTGGCTACCATTTGTGGTGCAGACAATAACAATGGCCAGAAATGTTCATCGACGCCGTTACCGCATGGGAGCTGGCTACAGGGTGAACAAAGATGGAACTGTAACTGAAAACTATTGGGAACGAACTGAAGATGAAGAACCTGAACAGGTTGGAGGCAAGAAGAGAAAACCATATAGGATAGAGTTGGTTGGAGTAGTATGCGATGCTTATCTTGCAGTCGTTAGAGGCATAAGGTCATCTTGAACCTTTCTATTTAACAGTCTTACCAATCCATTCTTCCGGTGAAAATGGATTCCACCTGGAGATTAACAATTAAATTTGAATGTCAACAGGAGAGCAATCATGTGCAGAAGAGCAGTGAGAGTAAAGTCACAATTGAAATCCCACAGGAAATTTGCCGAGGCATTTATGACTTACTGTCAACTAGTAGATAACGCACGGCTATATTGCACAAACGTGTTGGAAGGCCCAGCCAAGGTACACATTTCCCTCTTCCTTCTTCCTTATTCTTTTTCAGATGACAAAAACCTGACACAGCATACGTTTTCAATAGGAGATAAAATAATAATTTGTCTTTGGTATATACAAATGATTGATGCAAGTGATAGTCAATAATAAAACTAGGATCACATCTTGGGTCTCTCAGCAATTTAGCATCAGGAATGAAACTTTGATGCAATGTACTGTGAATTGGAGTTTGCAAGTTCAAATTCCATTTTCTAATATCAATGCACCAATCATCTTATACTGTCTTTATCATGACTGCTATTTTGGTGTATAAGCAACATCTAACCACTGACCTTATATCTGTGGTAAAGTTGATAGGATGGAAAGATAGAGACAAGACACTGCTCGTTGATCCTGATGAAATCGACTGTTTGAAGAGGGTTGCCAAATTGAACGAAGATGCCGACTCCATTTATGAACTTTACAAGCATCCCAACCCAGCTTGTGAAGCTGGATCGGTATGGAAAGACATTGTGTTATCTCCTTCAAGGTTGAACATCCAACAGGAGCTCAAGTTTTCGATCCAAAAGATTGAGAGCTTGAAATGACAAAACACCATGGTGACCAGAGGAAATTTTTCAACATTTAGCTTTAAGAAGTGGATCAGGAGAGGAAAACCACCTCGAGTAGGCAAGAAATGCGTGGTGCTAAAATTTGGGATTGGGATCAAGAAGACTATTTACCATTAATATATACACAAACAACATTTAGCCTTAATCTTACAGGACTTTTCAACTTATTTTACAGGAAATTGCGAACACAGACACTACCCAATATGCAGCAAATATCCGGACACAGCATAACAGTCAAACTGATCAATCAAACACCAATTTTGGAGAAATTCTTTTATGCTTGTGAAAGATTCTTCCAGCAGTAAAAATCTCCACCAAACTTATAATCTATCCACATTTGGATAATAATAATAATTAGAGGCCCACATAATCAGCAAAAGTGACATGCATCAACTGTAAATTTGCTCCATAGAGGAAGGAGGGAGCATGCAAGAAAATCTCACCCTTTTGTCTCCTTTTATCTTTCCAGCTTCGCAAAATAAGGTGATGCATTTTCATTTGAGAGTTGAATTGAATATAGGCCAAATCCTCAGCAAAAGACCCCACAGAAAATGCAGCCATATGCTAATCATTTCTAACTACATAGATTGTGGTTGGATATCTAAAGATGAGTGAAATGAAATGGGAAAAAAGAAAACAGAATGAAATGGATTAGGACAAAATTATTGTTCCCTTATTTGGATACTTATATAACAGAATGGGGAAAAAAATGGTTCCGTCACATGCTTCTCAAATTCGAACGAAAGAAAAGGATTGTATTGAATGAAATGCATTCCATAATGTTCTGTGCTGTTTCATCTTATTCTAAACAATTCAAATAATAGAAAATTATATCTACATAAAGAATTCATAAAATCAAAAGTAAAAAGCTGGAGAAGGGGGAATAGTTTCTTTTTTTTTTTTTTAACAAAGCAAAGCACACAACATAATATCAATCTTTTCCGGGACTAATCTCAAAAGTAAATTCTTAGATTTCCCAACATACACCTGATATTTAACAGGCATTAGCCAGAGAAAGAGAAATAGTGTAAATTACATAGGGAACTTCGTCAGAAATAGATTCTCAGGCAATCTTCACATGGAATGGACCAGTTTTCTGCATGTGAGCCCAGCAAGTTTCTTTTGAAATGCACTGGCAACTTCAGAATTTTTACCCTATAAAATTTCAAAGTGGTTCACGAAAAAAAAAAAAAAGTTTTCTGTTAAAGTTAATCACTATATAAGAATAATTATTCTAGTGGCAGAAAACATTTCTAGTATCACATTAGGGCTATGCTTGGATACCAAATGATGAATGGAATTAAATGGGATAGAAGTTAGAACAGAATGAAGTGGAATCAAATAAATGAAGTTACTATAACCATTTCATTGTTTAGATGCTTTTATGATAGAACGGAGGAAAAAAGAATGGTTCCATCCCATATACCTCAAGTTGGAGGGAAGAAAAAGAGACAATGAATGAAATTATCAAATTCTATTCCTTTCCACTCCACTCCATTCCTTTCTATCTCTCTTTCCATCAATTCAAACATGGCCTAGGAGTTGATATAGTAAAATGCACAAAAAATAAGCACAAAAAGAGACGAAACCCACACATCATAGCAGAGGAATAAAAGGAAACAAATCTTCTGTGTTCATAATGCATTTGAAGTTGCAATACTAGTTCCATGAAGGGCACACTCAAGGCAAAACACCTGACTTCCCAATCGATTCTCGGTCATAGTGTAGTACATATTGCACATGCCATGCATTGAATATTGCAGACAGCTCTTGTTCATGCACCTGCAGAAACACCTGACCTCCCAATCGAATCCAGGCCATAGTGCAGCATATATTGCACATGCTACAGATTGAACGTGGCACAGTTCCTGTTCATGCAACGCTGCACCTTGATTTGGAAAACCTGTTGCATTTTTGCTGCAGCAATATGCCACAAAATAAAGTGTCGTCATTGCATGATTCTGACAACATGATACACAAGTTAATAATTCATTCAGCACCTTCATTTCAAGAAATAGGTTCCTTTTAATCTCAATTTCTAAAACTAATAACTCTTTCCTCATTCCTTGTACAGTTGCTACAAGCGTAGAACCACATATTACATAAATGGATCAGTTCTATTTGAGCATCTCTAAGGTTGTCTCCGCAATCTGCATATCCCATTTTTGAAGGATAATTGGGAACTCGTACCTATTTTCCCAGTTAATATGTGATGGAAACATAGTTTCCAAATTAACAGCGATGATTGTTTTAATTCTGTCCAAAACATATGTTGGTTATCAATTAGAAACCTCTGCTTATATTCAGCAAGATTTTTGCCAAATATTACGTAGATCACACAATGATGACAGCTTTACCCTTGCAATTCATGCCAAAACACTAACGAGATAAGAAAATCATTATGCAGCATTCACTAAATCGTTTTTTGTCACATATTCAGAATGTTTAGCCCTTAGCACCATAATAATTAATGATAAATCTTGTCCTTGGTTCATTAATGCAATTGTACCTGGAACTTGAGCCATTTACTCTCACTTGTTGATCTCTTCAGAATAATCTTTGACTTCACAGAAACTCCAATTCAACATTAACAGCTAATATCCACAAGAAATCAACAACTCCTCAGTCATCCAATTTTCCCGAATTTCTAATACAATTACCAAGTGAGAACATTATACCTAAAGCTAAATTTATCATCTAACCAAATAAAGTTATATTTAGTAGTCTGTTCAAACCAAGAAGACACATTAACAGCAATTGACTTGTGCAGGTAACCCCAAGAAGACCTGAAGAGGGACTAAATCTGCATTGATCTGCAATAGATAGATGTAAGGAATTAGTATCGAATAAAATATAAATGCATTCAGTCATTCCAAAAGAACGAATCCTCCCTAATAAAAAAAGCAGCAATATCTTCACATTACTGTAAACCTAAACTTAAGAAACAACATAAAGGAAAACCAGTGCAATATAATTTATAGAACATTAGGTAAAAGTAGATGATTTGTTTTAAATCTTTAACAATCCTCAAAGAATCAAAGCAAGTAAATTACGTAGAGTTAGAAGAGTTGACGTTAATGGTATGCTATGCACTAAATAGAATGCAATCTAGGCTTATAATATTTGTTCACTGCATTGCCCAAAATCAATTAAAGAAGGAACAAGCACAAAGAGAAGTGACCAACGCTGGTAGACTTAATTGAAAATCTGAACAATGAAAAACATCAGTGTTCAGCCATTTCACCACCCCTCTATGAAAACAGATAAAGGAACACATCATCTAATAAAACTGCACTCCATGATACTACCTAAAAGAAATAATAAGCATTTTCATATTCCACTCAATTTCCCGGATCTCTGGCACAAATTTATCTTCATTCTTTTCAGAAATGAAACGTCCAACAATATGCCAAAACTACCCTCACATTTTTCTACACATTGGCATCAAACTGTGTTTGGTTATAATTGAGCCAGCATTGGACTGAAGAGCATGTGTTTTGGTGGACTGACGAGAAGAGACTTTTAACTTCCTCATAAACACCACCACCAACTGTGTTTGGTTATAAGTTTGCAGGCATTCCAATGCAGAGAAACTGCAATAGAATTTTAATAACACCACCAACTGCACATTAGATGCTGTTTGTTTTGCTTATCAATTAAAATAAAATTTTATTTTAATAAAAAATTATATTTAATGTTACTTCAGATTATTAAAATAAAATAAAATTCTAAATGTGATCGAAGAACTGCTTCTAAATTTTGTTCAAACGTGAATCTAGGAAACATGTTTTTATCAATTGTGGTTTACATCCCAACGGAACATACAATTAATTGGAAACACATCTTAATCATTGAGTGCAAGAAACGTTTTCATACTCTCAATTCTATTTGCATTTGATACAACTGTACAACAAGAATTGAAGGGAACGGACATTAAACCGCGTCAACGTTGACAAAAACAAACAAACTTTAACAGGCTGTCACTACAAACTCAAATTCATCTCCAACAAACCTCGAACTTATCGTTCCTTAAAATTAGTTCAGATTAGTAAACCGCAGAAACCATAGGAATATTAAGGACCACTTTTAAAAGAAAGTCAGAACCGTCAATTCTATTTCATCCATAAGCGTGACCCAGAAGATCCAAAATACCATTCAAGCTTCAGGATGCATGTAAGAGAGAGAAGGAAACTTACGATTATCGAGAAGAGTTTCAGATGCCTGGTTATACGCAATCAACCATCTCATGAAACTTGCACACCCTTTACACAGACACAACATAAACAAATTATGAAAAGCACAAGAAACTAAAAGGGAAAATGCTATACAATATAAAATCGCAAATTCATCCCACTGTATAAAACACTACAATGTAAAAAGGCTCAAACTCTCAGTTTCATTTATGATTAATTCATTAAGCTGAAAAATACATGCTAAGCATCTGTATCGAATTCGATCCCAATAAAGAAAACAAATTTATAGAAAAAAAACCTAAAAAAAAGTTTGATAAATGAGATTTCATGTTGTATCGACAACATCTGTGGATCCAACTACACCGCAAGAACTTTACAAGACTAACCCTACAAACACTAGGGTCGGGAAACCCCGACCTCACTTCCTCCCCTTCCTCGTCGTCGCCGCCTGTTTCTTCTTCGCCGGCGACTTGACACTCTTAGGCTTAACACTTTTCGCCGGAGCTTTCTTCGCCGGCGCGGCCTTCTTCGCCGCCGGTTTGGGCGCAGGGGATTTCTTCCCTGGAGATGTCCTTGTCGATGTTCGAGAAGCCTTCGCAGGCCTCTCTTTAGGCTTTGCCTTAGCAGCTGGCTTCGCCTTGCCAGCGGGCTTGGGCTTTGCCGCCGCAGCAGGCTTAGCCTTAGTCGCAGCAGCTTTGGGCTTAGCTGCGGCCTTTGGCTTGGCAGCTGGTTTAGGCTTGGGCTTGGCTGCGGGCTTGGTCTTGGCAGGAGCCTTAGCAGCCGTGGACTTAGTCGTTTTGGTCTCTTTAGCAGCGGGAGCTGCTTTGGCTTTGGGCTTGGGCTTAGATTGAGCCTTCGACTTGGGCTTAGGCTTAGACTTGGGCTTAGCAGGTACAGCTTTCTTCTTGGCTGGAGTAGGCTTGGGAGCAGAAGATTTGGCCGGTGGAAGCTTGAAGGATCCTTTGACCTTGACCAGCCTTCCAGAAGCAACGAGCTTCTTGGAATGGTACAACAAGAGCTTCCTGAAGTTCGATGGAAGCTGTTGGTGCTTCTCTTCAAGGAACTTGGCAATCGCGTACTGGCTCGAACCTGTTTTCTCCTTCAGCGTGACGATAGCGTCCTTAATCATCTGCAAAATTCAATCGAAATTCAAATTCAGCAATGAGAATCGCGATAAATAAAGTGGACTACATAAATTGCAAATCCATACCTCTTCGTAGGGAGGATGAGATGCTGGCTTCCGGGATCTGGGAGCAGCAGGCTTCCTGGGCTTGGGCTCCTTGGCTGCTTTCTTGGGCTTGGGCGCAGGATTGGTGGGCTCATTCTCTTCGGCCGGTGGGTCGGCGTCAGTTGTCGGCTCCTCCAGAGCAGGCTCCACGGCCAGGGTGGGCTCTTCCGACGCCATGATATGAACGATGGATCTGTGAAGTTTGTTACTGGGAATTTTTGGATGTGAAGGTGACGGAAATTACTTGGTTTAAATAATAAAGTGTATGTTGGACTATATCCAAATACTCGATCCTCATTGGTCCACACCCCCTCTACATGGATTGCTCCCTTGTCCAGGTTTGAATTTTAGCCCTTAGATCTAATCCTATCAACGGCTGTGGATCCTTGTTGGGGATGCTTAGATGGAAACATTTTGGGACAACTTAGGGGGTTACTTGCTTAGTCTAGGTGTGCTTTTAAGCTGGGTTCATTCGGCCATAACTTGTGATCGCCTTGGTGATTTTCAATTCGGTTTTTTTCATCTTGTAGGTTATTATGTAAGCTTTCTGATGAGTGTTCAAGGGTGTTGAATGGTTGGGTGGTTTGGGAGGAATTTGGTTTTGAAGTCACAATGGTTTTGACTAGGGTTTATTGTGATGTTATCAAGGATTTTGTCAAATTCTGATGAATGCTTTGATCTTTGATAAAATTGACGCATCACTCGTGATAATAGGTTAACTAAGGATTCCATTTCATTAAGAATTGTGAAAATCCGATGAGATTTGGATGTAGAATCGTTAATTGGAAAGTCACCAAGGTTGAACAAGTCCTACCAAAGAATATGGGTTGTCATGTGTAGTGTATAGAACAATTCTGTTTTCTCATAATACATTGAATCACCATTCATTTGGATAAATACAATCTTATAACAAATAATTGGTGTTCTTAAGGACTGCATATGTTCACTCTTGAATTTCTATACTTGCAAATAGGTTTTTCCATGCTTTTAGTGCTTTCACGGGCAAGTAACAACTTGTTGGGTAAATCTCTGATTGGATGCTAAGGTGTATTTTTTTCCGACATTCTTCCACTCATTTGATTGAAGTTATGCTTGAATTATTTAATGTGCATCATGTATATTGCTTGTGTATTTAGTCTATGAAGGTCACATCTTATTATGCTTAACAAAAATCATGTATAACCCAAATGTGGATGTTGCAAATTAATCTATCTCTGAATTTGATACACAATGTTTTTATGAAATTTGTGTTTGCAATTTCACTTGTCTATTAATCTGTTTTGCAACTATAAAAGTAAAAATTTATCTATTTGTACAATGAAGAAACCTTGAATACGTTATATATAATCTATATGACTAAATTCACAAGTTAAAGCACATCCCCCCCATTGGTATTATGTTTAACTTGCAAGACATGCTATAGTACCATGTATGTACTGCTCTTATCATGAAACATGCATCAATATATATGCTCTGAATTATAATTTCATCATGCTTAAGGCTTTATTATCAGTTTAAGGTCTAAGATTTTGGTCTTCTAGCTACATATTACATTCAGCTTAAATTTTCAAGTGAAAATATATGCTAATAGGACACTGGCTACTGAAACCATCTCAGGCCCATTTCATGGGATTGTAAAATGGAAGGTCGTTCTTTATTTAAACTTCTTGGACGAAATTGAATCATTTGTTTAACTTACACTGCTCAAACACCAAACATCGGAGGAGTTAAATTTATCATGCAATAAGTTTCTCAGTATTATTCAGTTATGTAACTCAGCTGTGTAATCTACGAAATAAAAATGCAACTTTCGTGTTGGGATGACTGGACGAAAACATATATCGTTACTAGCAAAGATAGGACGGTGTTGACTTTCACTCAAGAACATCTAATCTTTTACCAAAACAAAATATCCTCTATAAAGGTCAATTTAAGTTTAACTAGCTGCCCAGATAGTTCAACTCTAAATAAATAATAACTATCTCGTTCAAACAAAAATTTGTGATGAGCTCATACTTCTTCATTGTTTCAAACAACCAAACAGACTTTCAATGGAGACACAAAGTACAGAGAAGCAAAATAATTTTGGTACAGTTTTCTTTGAACTCTTCCAACTTTTTTCCACTTTCCAATTTTCTGATTTTTGTTCAACATAAGAGTTATTTTTACTTAATAAACTAAATGCGTGTTTGGTTCGACATTTTCTAACCATGAACATGCAAATATTAACGCTACAAACAGTGACTTTTTAGTTTCAAATGCCTGTATGTCATGAATTCAACACATATTCAAACATACCATAAGCTTTTTTCCATTCAATGAAGAAATTATCTCAAAAATTGCACGTGCTTATTTTGAAGCTTTGGCCATATGTAAAGAATTCAGAGTCAATTATAAGTATTAAAGCATATCAAAGTGTGTGATAGAAAAACTATAAATAATAGTATTGCAATAAATATGTATCTATTACTATTTAAATATGAATTGAAATACAGACAATGTCAATTTTAATTATAGTGTGTTATGTTAATAATTATTTACTCAGTTTATGTATCATGACTTGTCGATCAGCATGTTTCATTTGTTCGTTATACTCAATAACTTGTCTTGACAGAACTAAGGGATCGGTAACTCTCACCTATGTGGTAATTAAGTTTTGAACCGAAGTTTATTCGCTGAAACTGAATGCAATTACCACCCGCCACCCCTGGATTAGCAAAATCACATAGCAATTCACATTAAATCTTAAACATGGGTGACAGCAGATTTAACGCTTTATAAAATAAAGCGATAAATAAAGTAACTTTTGTTTTATAATTTATTCCAATTAAAATATTTTATAAATTAAATTCATTTTAAAAATAATAAATTAAATTTATTTTCTTATTTTAAAGTTTTTTCACATTCAATATGAATGTAGGGCGAAACAAGGTAGCACCAACCCATTTTATCTTTTATTTTTCTTTTTTAAGAAAAGGAGTTTACTAATACGATTATATATTTTCAGAATTTATGTGATATACGTAACTATACATTTTACAAAGAAAACTTTCATATTAATAGTTTTTTTAATTAAAAATCTAATAATTTCTATTTAACTATAAAAGTCAATTATAACACCAAACAAAATATTCTAGCTATCAATCGAACTTTTCTTACTCAAATTAAAAAAAAAAATAGTTATCTAAAAAGATCAAAGCTAAAACATAAATACCAATTAGTATAAAAAAATTAACAATTGTTTACATATTAGAAATAAAGTAGTAATCATAAGAATATGCATAATTGTTTTAGGATCATTGTTAACGATCGATGTTGTACTTAATTAAATAAAAAAATAATTTAAATGCAGTAAATTGGAAGATAAACCTAAACTATTCTTTCAAGGACTTCATCTATAAACGTTAAAAATGAAACACACAATATAAAAAAATTGTTAATTTGTGGCAGTTAAATTTTATGATTAACGATATTTTTAACTGCTTCTAAATTTTATTTTGACGATTATAAAACTGACGTTAAAATTGGCGACACAAAGTCAAATTGGTGGGTAGACCGCGCGACGAGAAACAATGTTCTTTTTGAAGTTTGGTTCTACACTTTTCTCTAGTTCTTATCTTTTACTCATTTCTGTCTTTTACTCTTTGGGTTCACATTCTATTTATTTTTTAACATCACAACATATATGTTATATAATCTATAGTGTAGAGTCGTTGAATGAAAGCCATTTTTAAAGGAAGTGAAAAGGATAAAAGATTATCGGAGTTGTCATAGTTGGAGGAGAGTCATTTTTGAAAGAAGTGAAAAGAATAATATAAGATTACTAGAGTTGTCATAGTTGGAGAAAATAATTTGACAGTAGTGACGGTAGCAGTAATGATAGTGGCAGAGAGGAGGGTGGTGGTGGAACTAAATAAGGCCAAAGTGGAGGTAAAGAGATAAATTTGAGTGGGTGATAGAGATTGAGTGGGGGCAGAGTGGTATTTATTATATCTTGTTATCGCAAACTGACGTTAAATCTTATATTTTTTGTAGCGATTATGCAAAATTGTCGCTAAATCCATTTTTTGTGGCAGTTGCAGAAAATCGCCACTAAATCTTGTAGTTTTTGCGGCAATTACAGAAACTACAACTAAATCCTGTATTTTTTACGGCGGTTACTAAAACTGCTGCTAAATATTATTTTCTACATATTTTACTGGTAATTATTGTTAACTGTCGCTAATGAACCGATACTAAATGGCGCAAATTAAACTTAAGCTAATAAGTTAAGAAAGTAAAATAGGCCACAAAGCTTAATTAGGCCCAAATTTAAATCATGAACTACTAATAGGCACTTAATTTTTTTAACAATGTTAGGGGTCAACTTCAAATACTCATAACTTTCACCTAAAATTCCAAATCCAACTAATGAGTAAATTGAAACTCTTTTAGTTAATTTTCAAATGCAACAAGAATTACTAAAAAACTTCTCTACTATAAAAAATTAGATCAAAATAGTGAGTAGAGGTCAAAAGTACTAAAATACAATAATTAGGTAGAATTATTAATTTTGGTCCAAATAATAAAATTAGTTGAACAAGGAAGTAATAATAGAAATATTGTAAAGAAATAATGTTAATGATACTAAAGTGTTAATTTAATATGATTTATAAAATAACTCCACACTTAGAACCTTTGCAGTTCTGGGCAAAACAAAGAAAAAAAATCAAAACAAAAGACTAGAAACACAAGGCACAACTAATAGAAAAACCAAAATGACAAATTCATCAATGAATCAAAAGTGATAGAGCCTTACAAGATATGCTATCTAATCTCAAGTGTCTTTGTTTATGTATACTCTCAAAAATCACCTAAATAAGTTAACACTACCATAGGCTTCACAAGTTCTTAATTTTCATATTTGAACACACATGTGTGCAGAGTTCAAAAGGAATTTATCAAGGTTGTAATGGGGCCAAGGTGATAGAATGAATAACATGAAGGGGTATGGCTAAGTTTAGGGATGAAAAAGAGCAATGAAAAACAAGAACCAAAGATCATGGAGATACAATTAGAAATCCAAGAGAAAAAAAATTGAAATGTAACTCAAATTGTAGGGGACAAAATATCAAAGGAAAATCCTCTTAATTTGTTTTGATTGAGTTTGATTTTTTTTTTCCTTGTTTCTTCTCTCTTTTTTTTCTTTGGAAACTTTTTCCTCTTTTTATGCCTCTTTATTTATCTCAAACTTTTTCTTGGGACTATATGACTAGTAACTAGAATAAAAAAGGGCCTTAATCATATCAAATCATCCACATGTAACAAGATATATAAAACAAGAAACAAGTTAAGTTCTAGAGTACTAATAAATGGGTGAATCACACAAGGAAGAAGGAAAATGACATAATATGCTCCACTTTCATCACATGGCTCAAAATTTCACTACGGTATAAATCTATTACAAATAATTCACTACTTAATTATCAAACTATTATGAAATACTCAAGAATGCAAGATATCAGTCCAAACCAAATAAAGAAACTCCTATCCCTCCATGTTGAAAAATGTTACTACTCACGAAAATTGTTTGTGGGTAAGTATATCCATGGTATTCATGGTAGCACATTGGAAGCACCTTGGCAAAAACTCTGGTTTGGTGTTGGCTGGACAGAATTTTAGAAACGATGATATCTCGAGTTATAGAACTCCAATTGAGGTAATTTCAAAACGAGGTGAAAGTTCTCCTTTTGAACTTCAATTTAGGCTCAAGAATCACTTAATTTGCATGAGTAGAATGAAAGATATGATTATAAG